>NC_066362.1:42477628-47277628 GCF_013377495.2 Cygnus atratus
GAAAAAGAAAAGAGAAAAGAAAAGCCAGAGAGAGTAAAAATTCGGAGTATTAAAGAGTAACAAAGAATAACAATTCAGAGTATCTTTAATCCAATGGAATACATTCTTTCAGTCCTTAATGTCATACTGCATTTGTCCCAAGGCACAACCTTAGACTGTCTGTGAGATACTTGACTTATTTGATTTTACTTCCTACCAAGTAATGGATATGCTAGAACTGAGAGGGCTACTCCACTTGATTCGGGGAACACACTGAACATAAAACAAATGTTCCAAACATTTCCAGTGAAAAGAAGTCCTATTTTCAAAAGTTACAGATACTTAAAAAAATTTCAATTAGATATAGACTAATAATCTACATCATTCTGCAAATGAATCTCAGTCTCCTAATTTACTGAAAGGGAGGGTTTTTGTATTCCTTTGGGAGTTGGGCACCTAAATGTCACAAACATTTTACACATTTTTGACACCTGGGGTTCATTTCTGAGGTAACTACTGATTTCCCTGCTGTATAAAATCACCATAGTTTGTATTTCAGTACTTTGTATTTTCAGTACTTACGTTACTCTCCAAACTCCACTTGACAGGACTTTACAAGCTTGCATCAACAGTGTCTTCTACTGGGTAAGACCACATGCAACACTAATCAGGGTGGAAGGATTGTTGCTAATTGTTCTGAGTAATGCCTTTGTTTGTTGATATCTGGTTGATACACCTTATTTTTATTCTTCTTAAAAAAAAAATAAAGTGCTTGACCTGTGGAAGTGAAACAGTGTCTAAGGTGCCAATGCTGGTGCCATCATTCCTATGATATTTATTTTGGAAAGATAATACTTTCCAGTAAAAATTATGAGATTGTCTTTGTAATGTTTATATCAGCTTGACACCTTTGCTACCAGTAAAAAAAGAAAACTGCTCTGTATTTTCTGAATCTCCACAATTCTACTGCGAAGTTATAACACTTAAAGAACAATTTTGTAAAGCCAACAGCTGAGCAAGAATATGGATAAAATGAAATTTCAGCAAGACTGACATCTGGATTGAATATAAGTGTAAATAGGAAGAGAATCCAGAACAGGACTCCGTTGAAGACGTGTTAAAACATTTATGTGTGATTCTTCATAAGGAATGGATGGTAAAAGTTCTGGCATCTGTTGTTTTTAAACTACATTAAGAAAGCCACCAAAGCAATTTCCTGCTTCTCAATTGTTTAATTCCAATAGATCTGTCACTATATGCCACACCTACATGAAACTGTGGAAATACACTTTCCAAAAATACTTTTATTGAACATCAATAAGAAGCTACAGGTAGTATCAGCAAGAGAAGAAAAAGCTCCTGTGAAATTATGACATATATATAGACTAGACACTCAAAAAAAGAGTCCTGTTAAGACATTATAGATCATCAGCTGCCTATGACTACTGTGTTGCTGGATGCTACTGTCTAAGCAGTAGAGCTAGCATCAGGCTTTTAACCTAAGAAATTCACTTTCGCTTGAAATAATCTGGAATCAACCTATTGTTTGCCATTCTGTCAGAAGATAGACCTCCACCCGACAGGCAACTGTTTCTTGGAGTGGCTGGAGCACATCTGAATGAGTAGAGATGAAAATTTACAAAACAGGGCATTTCAAGACACCTGGAGGTTTTAACCAGTTTAGGTGGAGCAGCTTTTAAAAGAGAAGGAAAAGTAGGTTTGCCTAGACTTTATGGTTAAAACAAATGTACTATCTGTGTTTATAATAAAACTGAAGGTAAAGGACTGGAAGGTCAGTTTGGCTAGTTTCAAGGCTGTTTTTCTATCCCTTTCACGGATACTGAAAAGGAGAGTTATTTCGTAGCTGACACCCATCAAATTCTTTCAGTAACAGATTATTACCTCCCTCTATAGTAGGTCAACTTCTGTGATACTTTTCACCTTCCTTAGACTCTAAACTCTTCTGAAAAAGGACTGTATCTTCCTATATAATTTTAAAACACGTGCCAAAAGCTGGTCATAATCCTCACTAAAGTCTTTGGAGACTACTGCAGTAAAAAGAAGCAACACCATCTCAAGAGCAGCCAACAAGCACCCCAATGACATAATTATGATGATATTTCTATTGAAAAGACAACTGTCTACTTGACAAAACTTAAATTTGTATGAATATTCCAGTCCATCACCATTCGCCATGTATATAATTCTTCTACTTTGTGTGTGAAACCTTCTCTAGAAGAACAAAGTACCTCACTAAATGTGAACTTTGTCTGCGTAAATAAAACCATCTGGTTTGCTGTCTGACCATCTGGTTTGTCTAAAGTTTATAGTCTCCTGAGTGTTATTCAAGGCCCACATATGATCAACCCTCCAAAGACATTTTTATTTGGTAAAAGCTTTCCCACAGCACTTTATTTTTTCTATTTGTTTTTGATCTTGTAAAAAAAAAAAGTCATTTTAATACGTGTGTTGTAATACTGCATGTGTTTGTGTTTCTGTGAACTGCTTGTAGTTCTGCTAGTGGGTAGATATTACAGGCTAGATTCCCTTGGGAACAGGGGAGGAACGTTCTGTGGAAGAGAAACTTGGAGATACCAGATCCTAAGACTTCTTAACTGCTACCCCTGAACAAAATGCTAGCTTAGGGTGGACAGCTCACTTAAAATGCATCAGCTATTAACATGTGACAAGATACCAAGAACTGAACTGTCTCAGCTCAAGAGCTACAGCTGGCAAGAGGTAACCAACACCTTGTCAGATCTACACCAGGCAGGGATTCTGCTGGCTTCAACGATTCCAAGACTCCTAGCAGCATGCAGTGTCCAGATAACCCACCAGTTTTCATCCCTGTGTGAATAAAATGAATAATTATGCTCCCCTAATACTACAAGCTGAACAGTCACTACATTTCTGCTCGCTCTCCCTGCTTCATAAACACAAGATTTTCCATATGGAGCCCTTACAAACCCTTGCCAAAAGGGTTCATTCTCCTTCAGAGTTCAACTGCTCCCGTTTCTGGAGAAAATGCCTCAGTTCTCCGCAGGTCAGTAAGTATACAACAGTTCATAAGCTCTGATACTTCTGCCTTATCTGCCCTCTTACCACAGGCAATGGAAAATGTTTCACTTGAAACAACAAACAGATTCAAAATCAGAAATAGAAATGACCTAAGTAAAGATTAATATAACTTAACAGAATCTATCTCGTTCTGTTCTAAGCCATCACTGATGTTTCAGCAGATTAAGTGTATGCATAATTAACTGTATTTACACAATCACTAACAATAATCACACCTTTTCATCTACCCAGAATACATATTCTCTATGCATTACATCTAAAGAGAGATTTAAAGTTAAATGTAGACATACAGGGTGGAGTGCTATCTTGTATTTGTAATGTGAACATAACTAAAGCAACTGGGGCAAGAAGTCCATATTTTGAAAATGTGCAAAATAGATGTCCTTTTCTATAGTCACTCTTCCCTGAGTTCCTTCAATGCAGAAAAACAGAAAGGATGTCAACAGGCCTGTGGAAGCTAAGACCCAGGACAATTCCTTTCTCTGCAGAAGAGTTGAGAGAGGGCAGCTGGATCCCACTGGACCCTGCTGTGTTTAGTTTCTAAAAAAGGGAACTAAAATGAGAAGCAGCCTCCAGGGGCAGCAAAATACAGCAGGAAGCTTGGAGATGCAACTCTGTTCTATAAAAATAAATTGTTTCATGTACGTGATTCTATTTACTTGTTAGTTTATTTGTGTAGCTTGGGGGTACTGGGTTGTTTCCCAGTCAGCTTCTTACAACTCTAATTCCTGTTGATATATAAAAGTGTGAGCTCAAGCACACATACTTAAGAGCAGCTTCTGTGGACGTACAAAAGAATTTGATAATTCTAATTTACTGTCAATAAATTCCACTAAAGCTTTGTATACTCTAAGAGAGATCATATATAGACAATGTCATATTCCAAACATAAGGCCTTGACTTTTAGACTTTAGCCTTGAATATATGGACATATTCTAAAATGAGCAGTCAATACACTACTGCTTTTCAGCTAAACTATGTTCATTGGATATATGCATTTTCCATCTATTGTAAATGGGACACATGTTGTAAATTTAATTCACAACATTGTATCAGATGCTAGCAACAAGTCAGGCATCACAGCTGAAACAGTGCCTTAGTGACTGTCTATATGTTTAGATCCAAGATAGGCTTCGTTTCAAGCTTTCTTTTGTTTATTGTACTGAAACAGCTTTCCTATTCATTCAAAACTAAAGTCAAGACAATCACTAATAGTCATTTTTCCCAAGTAGCAATGCTGAGTGGGTCCCAAGCAAACTACTGAATTGTAATTATTTACATGCAATAAGTTTTAGTTTGAATATGCTTGTCACTTGTCAACTTCTACATAACAAATTGTCTTGAGTTTTCAATCTCAGTGTGCCATAAATGTTTATAATCTGTGAATGGGAGTCAGTATTCACACCAGTCAGGATAATGCTTATCCTGTGTTCCAGACCTTATGATATAGAGCTTCCTAGAGAAAGATCATTAAACGAAACTAAAAATAAATAAATAAATGAAAACAGGGGGGGAAAAAAAAGCTTTAGATTTAAAATATTTTCTTAGAAAATAATATTTATTAATATGAAAATCTTGTGTGTTCCTTATTTGTTTTCAGAACACTATTTCCAAGAGCTGGGAAGATTTGTTTTCTGGCAAGCATCAAACATTTTTCCATTGGTCACAGCATTCTTGTACTAATTGAGTTTAGAAAACTCTTCAGCTGCTGCTTGGATGAACATGATCTGTGAAAAGCAAGCATCAGAAATAATGGGATCCATTAGCTAATTATACTTTATCATCAAACATGCATCAGTTGCAAAATATAATATGAGAACTGTATTCAGGTCCCCAGATCTTTCAGATTGTACGAACTGCTGTAAAAAAAAAAAAAAAAAAAAAAAAAGTATCTTCTTTCCTGAAATACTTCATATTTCTCAGTTAAGGAGCCCACTGATTTTCAAAATGTATAAATCTGTACCAGACATAAGCCTTCTGAAGCTTATAGTGATGGTTTTGCTGTCTGAAGGAAAAACTGCAGGGAACATGCTATGTTTATTTCAACACTTATCATGCATGCAATATGAACAAATCTTTTCCCTGGTTAAAACTATCCATTCTGCTGAAAAAAAACCCTACAATATACAATTCAACTGCAAACTGGGACATTGGATAGAAGGCATGAATTTTTAATGTGATTACAGACTACATAGAATAAATATTTCTTTGTATTTCCCTTAAATGCTCCTTTACTTCTACAATTTTATTTTATTTTATATGATTTATACTCCTATGACATAGGAGTAACTGACCATATTTTGCCATAGTTCTCACCTTTCTATTAATATTTTGGATATTACACGAGGAAGAAAATTTCACTAATTCTCATACTAATTTTCCACGGAGAAAACTTATTTTCTTTCTTTTAAATATGAGGAAATTTAGAGTCACAATACAGGTGGCCTTGTTAACATATTGACCTTGACTCCTTGTTGCCTTAACACAGAAGTATGTGGCTACTGTGAGTGTAAATGGAAGCTAAAATACTGTCCTCCTGGAATGTTTACGTTTTGAACTTATATATGAATTTGATTTGGAAGATGACAGGTCCAAGTGGAGAGCCAACATCATGATTTCACATTGAAGTCCAATCACTTAATACTTGAAACTAAATAAAATCTTATTTAAAGTCTAAAAAGCTAAAATCTTCAGTACACGTTGACTCCTGTGCAAGGACACCAAATAAAATCTCCGTTAGCATTCAGGTGACTAACATGTATGAATCTGAGCTGCATGAGTTGCACTACTTCAGCCTCACAGTACCAGTGGATAGTGGATTAACATCCAGGTTGTGTACAGCAGTTTTCCACATGCTCCACCCTGGCCAAATTCCAAACAAACAGATGCAATGCTGCTCTGGTCAGCCCAGCTCATGGACTCTGCTCGGGCCACCCTTGCCCATCCCTTGCAATTCCCTTCTTTCCTCCTCCCCGTGGAGCCCTGTTACTTACACAACCTTTGTGCATAGTGAGGAAACGAATGGAGACAAGCTGCATTCCCCTGTTGCGTTACACCCTGCAAGGAGCTCTTTTCAGCGGACTGACAGAGCAGAAGAACCTGTGCCTGGTCTGTGGGAGGACTGTTGGTCTTATGCTACATCTCATGCCCACAGTGAGGTCAGAGCAGCTCCAGTAGAGGAGGTCAGTCAGTGAGAGACTTTCAATCCTTTAAAGCCTCACTAAAATCCCATGTAAAAGATCTAGTAGCAGTAGGATACTTGTTGGTATAAAGATAGACGAGATATCATCTGTTAGTACAATGCAGAATCACTGTGAAATCAAGGACATAGACTGCAGCCAAATCCAAATATTTTTCCTCCTATTAGGAAATAATAAAAATGCCTTGGCAAGATGGGTTCAAGTCTTCTGACTTTCTCTTGAAATACTCTTTCTGGTAAAAGTGGCTTACCAGCGAATACAATTTAATTTCTGTTGGCCTTAACTTTTGCATGCTGTGTGCCTCTTCACACCTGTGCAAAGTAAAGTACAAAAAGGCTGCCAAACAAGTGCCTTACATTCCACGGGTACAATTATTTTACAAGTATAAAGGAAGTGAAAAAAAGAGTCTGTAGGGGGTGCTTGAAGGTACTTATTATATTTTTTGAAGTTAGAGATATGTTACTATTTTACAGTGTTCTGTGCTCACTAGTTAAGTAGGGATATTGTTAGTGCTTGGACTTTTTGCAGAAGTACAGTATCTTACCTGAAATTCCCCCCTTCTCCTCCCTTTTAGTGTCTTACTTCTCAGTACTTTTGTGTATGGTGGTATTTATGATCTAATTCTCTCTTCCCACAATGCAGTGTAATTCCTGTAGTAGGTCCTTAGGAAATATGTTTTGGTTCCTATTCCTATTATTACGCTAGAAAGCAAAGGAAGTAAGCAGCACAAAGCATTTAACCTTTTTGTTTGTTTGTTTCTAGACTGTGCTATCAATATATGCTGGTTAACTTATTTTTCTAACAGAAAGGTATATATTTGTAGGCACATTACCAGCTTTGTAAACAGGTTCTTCTGGGATTAATGTTTTTTAGTTCTGGGTAGAACGTACAGCAGAGTAATACCCAAATGAGGATGAATTTTACAGGACCTAAGAAAGCATGTTTACAAAAGCTGAGCTTCATACAGCAGATATTTGAACACCCCCCCCCCCCCAATGGTGCATTTAGTATTAAAACATGGCTTTTCATTAGCAGACCTCAGATAATGCCCACAAAAGGAACTGATTTAGATTTGCTTTCTGTTTCTTTAAAAGCATACTGAACACCAAAAAAGCTCTGTTGGTAATGGCTCACCTTTGGGTTGATCGTAAGTCTTAGCTGAACGTTTTGGTCTAACTGGGTTAAATAGGTAGTACATTTCCTTCTTCATCTGAATACAGGTTTTGTTAACATCTAATACCTCAGCTCCTGCAGCTGCTTTCATTATGCAAGTAAAAGATCTCTTATACGGAGCCACCTATTTTCACCAAATATGCACAAACTAAGTTGGTTTTGAAATTTCCATTCTTCTGTGAAAACTAACTGAAATTGGCCAACAAGCTGGCTACCATTTCCCTCCCCCAGTGATGGGGAAAGAGTGGATGACAGACATGTGTGACTGCAAAAACACTTTTCCTTAAGAAATAGCTTTAAAAAAAAAAAACAAAAAACTTTTCAGGTCACATGTTGAAGCTTTGTACAATTGAGGGTTTGAGATGTGCTAAATCTTACATGCTCTGCACAGCACTATTCACTTGGAGAGAACTAATCACTCAAATTGCATAAAGCTAAGTGCTTGTTTAAATCCTCACATGACTGATGACTAATGTTCAGTATTTAAAATTCTGTCCAAAGACAGAAGAACTGATTGTTTCATTTGAGCAGTCAACTTTCACATTAATCACAGTAATCTAAATCTCTATTGTTTAAAATACCTAAGAGGCATGACCTCGCTTAATTGATAGCTTCGGCTTTTGTCCTTCTGGAGAATTTCGCATACTGAATACAAACCGTAGAAGAAAAATATTACAGCCTGAAAATGACTTAAATTTTATGACATACTGAAAATGAAATCGGAGATAAAAGGTCAATTTGACAATGCTCTGAGCGCTTGGATCCCTGAACGTAAGCAGAACTCTGATTTTAAACGTAATGGTTGGCGACTATTTACGAGAGTATGAAGAACTGCCTGAACGTGACTCAGTGTGTGATGTTACTGCGGAGTACAAAGTTTAATGGTTTATGTTCTCCAGCATTTTAACAGACTTAGAGGAGCAATAACGCTGCTTTTGCGTGTGGCCCACACTTGATGGGTTACTGTGCAGAAAGCGAGTGACCCCACCACCACCCCCCAGGGCACGGGCTGCGCCGCTCCCCCAGGGACAAATCCTCTCTGAACTGAGCGTTCTCGCAAAGGAATTTTGTTTCTATCACATATTTATTTAAAAAAAAAAAAAAAAAAAAAAAAAGCCCCCGCCCCTAAGCTGCCGTAAAGCGCAGCCTGGCGGAGGCGCGGTGTTGCGTCGCGCTGCCGGAAGCGCGGCGCACTTTGCGGCGGGGCCGCCCCTGAGGCGCGGCCGGGCGGCCCCGTGCGCCCTTTCCGCCGCGCCGCCGCCGAGGCAGGGTGAGCGTTGCCGGGCTCCCCCCGCCGCCGGGCCCCGCCGCACCCCCACGCCCCCCGCAGCGCTAACCCCGCGCCCCTCTCTCTTGCAGGAGTCATCATGCCGGCCAAGGGGCCCCTGCAGAGCGTCCAGGTCTTCGGGAGGAAGGTGAGGGCGGCCCCCGCCGCCTCCCCCCCAGGACTAGGCCGCGGCCTCCAGGCTCTCGGCGCCCACCCGCCCCCTGCTCGGCGGCGGCGGAGCCAGGCGCGGCCCCGGGAGTGGTGCCCCGGAGCTGCCATGCGGCAGGGCCGGCGCTAGCGAGGCCTGCTCGGCATCCACGTGTCGTGGCGCGGTGGGCCCGTCGGAGGAGGTGTCCACAGGGAGCAGGCCCGGCCCCGCTGGTTCAGGGCGCCTCACGGGGGGCGTTGGGGGCTTGTCCGGATCCTCTGCTGTGGTGCCCGGGAGCCGTATTAAATAAATTGGGAAATTAAGTTTGCGGTGGGGGGATTCAATCGATCCAAAAATCATAGGTTGCATGCTTTTATGAAGAGATGGGCCACAAAAATAACGTTTTGCTCAATGCACTGGGTATCTCACCCACCCTCAGAGAAATATAATCTCATTAAGGTGGTCCTACAGTACTCTAAATGAATACATTGGAATGCAAGAAGTGGTACCATTTTGTTTTTTGAGGGGTGTTAATATTCAGCACAAAATAAGATTTTAGACTGTTAAATTTTCAGAAGGCTTCACTTTATGCTGCTACTGTGAAAAACGAAGTGTTTCACTAACATGTGTTTGGACTTCTAGAAAACAGCAACCGCTGTTGCCCACTGCAAAAGAGGAAATGGCCTCATTAAGGTGAATGGAAGACCTCTGGAAATGATTGAGCCCAGAACTCTGCAGTATAAAGTAAGCATCCACCCAGCCTTCCTACCTGCTTGGATATTAAAATACCTTTATCCACTTAATTGCTTGAAGATGGAAAAGAGTAGATTGCCTTATTGATGGTACTAAATATTTTTTGTGTGTAGAAATGTAAACACTGCAGAAAACGCAGAAAATTGTCCTGCCATAATTGTGCTGTTGGCAGAGGGATTCTTGCTTAATTGGGTTAACGTAGTTTATTTACACTGTATAAAGTGATTTAACTTATATGTGTTCAAACATACATATGTATACACAAAGAGTCTCAAATGAGCATGAGATGATACGAAGTGCTGTGGAACAAAATTATGTAAAATCAATTACCATGCATTTTGTTGTCAGAAGTATTTTCAGGAGATAATCAATTTTTTTTTTTGAAACAGGAAACTTCAAAGCTTCCTGTTCAAAAGATTCGTTAGAACTTAATAGAACAGTTGTTTGGCGTTTTGAAACTTAAAAAAACCCAGCAACTTAGTTTTACAATGGTATTAGTAGATGTCAAAGAACGCTGGAAGAGATGTACAAGTCCCACTTACGTGGGATGTGTACTTGTAAAATCAAGGCTCTGCTTTTCAGAATGTTTAGTGACTTCACATTTTGTAAACCTGCCACAAGCTCTAGGCCTTGCTGTCTCTGATCACAAATTAACTTCTTTTATTGTGTTTTGTTTTCTAGCTGCTTGAACCTGTCCTGCTCCTGGGGAAGGAAAGATTTGCTGGTGTTGATATCAGAGTCCGTGTGAAGGGTGGTGGCCACGTAGCGCAAATCTACGGTAAGGCTTTGTGTGGAACCTTCGGTGTGGGATAGAACAGGTCAAATGGCGCATGTGAGAGGCCTGAGTTGAGAGTAGCAGCTTGTGCATCTTGGTTTCAGTACTCAAATACAGCTTTTTGTATGGGCATAGCGGTTATATTTTATGTGCGGAGTTGTAAATCTGGAATAAGTTGAACGAAGAAAATTTGTGAAATTCTGAGGAGATTTGAGGAACGGATCTTTGCATCTTGCAGCATGATAATTGGAAGTGTGCCTCAACGCAAAGATTTTTGGAAGGCAGAGAAGGGGGCTTGTCATTAGAAATTATGTCTTTAATTGTAACTTTTTAAGTTGTCCAGAAGCATCTTTCATCTGACCTTCAGAGCTAGGTGGTTCTTTCTCTTACAGAATAGATTGAGAACATACCTGTGTTAGATAGGGTTGCTCTTTACCTATGATAGATTTGTTCTGCTGTTACAGTTTGGATATAGATCAGTGAAGTGCAGTTGAAAACACTTGGAGGAGCGGGGACACGTTTCAGTCTTTTAAGTTGATTGTGTTAATTTTTCAGAAAATTCATTTTTTCATCAGAATGCTGATGCCAAACAAAATGTTTACAGTCACTCCCATAGCCCTGTTTTGAGTTCCGATGGCTATGTTACAGGCTTGTTTTACAGAGGTATGCTGACAACTACTCATGCCATCCTGTTGTGCATTCAGCATTTGAACTCACCAAAAATTTTATTCTTGCTGAAAATTCTAGATATTTTAGAGAGCTGTGTTTCTAAGGATTTGAAAATCCTGCCTGGTAGAAGATAAACTTAAGTTTGTATTTTAAAGAAGGTGATCAGGACTGCCCATGTACAATTCCTTGGCTAGCTAGCAGTTGTTGAATCAGAAAATGAACTGTGGGTGGCCTCTTGGCACAGGTTTCTTCAGATTTGCCAAAATAAAGGTCACATGGAGTATGTGGGAGAGGAGATGAAGGAGGGGAAGGACAATTTGGCAGAGAACAAGACAGCAAGTTTCTCAGATAATTGGCACTTTGTGTTTATTTTGAGTTTTAAATATATTTGCAATCCTTACTGATCCATCTTCTTTCTTAACAGCTATCCGTCAAGCTATTTCCAAAGCATTGGTGGCTTATTATCAAAAATGTAAGTTCATTGTTTTGATTGTTATATTAGCCTGAAGTGGAAATGTATGGCTTCTGATAGGTGTGAAAATGCCAAGATTTTGTTCCTTGTGAAATTTCGAAAACTGAAATCTTTTTTTTTCTAAACAGATGTTGATGAAGCTTCCAAGAAAGAGATCAAGGATATCCTAATCCAGTATGACAGGACTCTGCTGGTTGCAGATCCTCGCCGTTGTGAATCCAAGAAATTTGGAGGACCTGGGGCTCGTGCACGCTACCAGAAGTCTTACCGTTAAAATTGGTCAACAGTCATGTGACAGTCAATAAAGACAAAGAATTTGATAAATTCCGTGTTTATAAATTGTGTTTTTTCTGTGTGGGTAAATAGATTTTTCAGTTTACATTGATTCACAAATCCACTGATCCTGAAGTAAAATCAGGGCTTTTGGCAGTTCTTTGATCCCTTCATAGGAAGTCTTGATAGACTTCAGGGTCTCAGGAAAGAAGAGCAGTTGTCTACTATGGATGTACAATAAATTACCAGAACATAAAGGGCTTACATCCTATTTATTTTTGGGGGGGCAGGGTGGCTGCTGGGGTGGGTACATGCAACAGCTTGTTGAAGCAGACTCCAGTCTTTGCATTTCTGATACGCAAACAAATGTGGACCTTTTCGGGGACCTGGATTGTCCTGGTATTATGGGTGGGGATAAGTACCCATGTTCTTCCCATGTGAAAATGTCTGTTAAAGCCTGGTTGCAGGCAGCATGCAATGTGTGGGAGTGGGTATGACTCCTAGCTGGTAACATCTTACGTGATCTGCCTTAGTATGCCACCCTAGAGTAATGCTGCATTAAGCATCTCTGTATACTTTGGGATTGGCACTTAGTGTTCTTGCAAAGGAATTTTGTTTCCATTATATATTAATTTGAAATAACCACTTTTTTAAAGTCCCAAATGTGGACATGGAATATTAAGTGACAGCACTGCATTTGCATGCACTGCTTATGTTGATACATGCGTGATGGCGAGTGGCAAATAATTTACCACCTTGAGGGCAACTCCCTCAGCATAGTCTAAAGTGTATATTCAGACGCTATTTTAAAATTTCTATTTAAAGTTTACATTGTCAAAACCAAAGTAGTTATATATGTTCATGTATGAAGAGAATGATCTCTTGCCCTACCAGCTGTTACCAGATAATAAAAGGCACGGTTTTCTGGATTAGTATGTCTAAATATAGGAAACTTTTGAAGTAAACACAATTTACTTTCTTTCAAAAACAGTTTTTTGTAACTGTAAAACATAAAAAGGGCTTTGTTTTACAAAACACATTGGGACTCCATCTTTCAACCATGTTTGCTCATTACAAACACAGGTGGATATAGACGTGGAGAACTGTATCTAATAACAGTAAAATCCATTTGGTAGCCAGACTGCTCATGTCATGAGCTAGGTGAGGTGATTGAAGTCCTTAGGGAAATATGTGTGAAAAATTCAGAGCTGAAAATCTGACAGTAGTTTGGAAGACCATAACTAGGGTGTGTGTTTATGAAACATAAAATGCTGGAGAAGTTCCAGTTTCTCATCTTTTGAAGCTTTGAGGATTTTCATTTTGGAAGTGTTCTGGTTAGGAAGAGAAAGAGTTAAGTTCCGAGTCAAACTTGGGATGTGTCAAGGCTGTTGGAAAGGCTAATTCTGTCCCTTGGAAGAGTTGTAAGTGATTGAATGAGACCTTGGAAACGAGCTGACCCCACAGGCACGAAAACAGCCCCGTACTGTTGTTTCCTGTTTGGAAACCAGTCTGGAGTGGGACTGGAAGAAACACTGAAGACGAATCAACCAATAGCCTAGCTTCTGTTCTGCTCTCTTGTAGCTGGATATTTTTCTTGTCTGCTTTACACTTGTATGACAATACTGAAATTGTTATATGAGCATCTTGATACTCCAGATTTTTGTCCAGATTTCTATGAAATGTGATATTTCTTCTCTCACTTAAGGCTATTATTTCAGTGTACCAAGTCTATACAAAGTTAAACTGACTTCCTTGAGTTGAGTTGGGGAACTGGAGATAATAGCACAATATTGTCCTTTGCTTTAGTTTAGGAAAACGATTATTCATAGTTTTTTATAATCATTGGCACTTGTTATCTTTTTGCTTTTTCAGGATAAAGCTTTTGTTTAAAGTACTCTCACTGAAGTGTAGTTACTCAAGAGTTAAATGTGTAACTTGAACAAATTCCTTCTGAAAAAGAATTCTCCATCCATCTCTCATTTTAGCTGTCAAGTGTCTGCCACAAAATACTGCAATACATGACCTGAATGGAAGTAGAAAACTTATTCAAACCTTTCACACTTTCATTGGAGGGGACTGTTGCCTATTCTATAGCCAATTGAAATACCAGGATTTTTTGTCTTATGCTAAGTGAATGATATATTAAATTCCAGACACTTGCTGTCTCTTTGGCAAGATGAATAGTTTGCTTTCCTCAGTCCCTCCCTTCTGCATCCTCAGATATGACCCATTTCTTGTCCAGCAAGTTGCTTAGAGTCTGTACCTCGTAATAGAGTTGCTCACAAAGTACTCTAGCTCTTGGACAGCTGAGAACTGCAGTGTTCTGACTTGCAGCCTGGCTTTCTAAGGAAAAGATGCTATGCAGGGATAACTTCAAATTTGATTACTGAATTCCCATGAGTTTTGTGAAAACTGGCATCTTGATGGATGTTAATTAGTTTCAGCTGAGGAAAAATAAGCCTTTTAGTTGTTTGGCTCGTGTGGCGACTGACAAGCAATGGCTCACAGTGCTTAGGAAATGTGTACTAGCCTGCCAGTTGGCACATACATACCTTATGCTGTGGCTTGTCCAAAACTGATTCTTGCCTAGCTCTTAGACCAGTCAGACACAGGGGAAAAGGGGGGGGATAGAGAGTTCCTGGGATGTGAAACTCAGGGGCAGGGGAAATGGAATACCCAGTGCCAGTAACCTTGGGGGTGTTTTCACAGTTATGGGGGAACCTGATTTATCAGTTTTGCTGCCCACAGAAGAGCTTGTAACAACTGGGGGGTTTTGTTTTGTTGTTCTTTTATGGAAAGGCTGAAAATAAAACTTGCATTGCTACTAGTATATCCAGAGATGATATCTGTGTGTTATTTCTTCAGACAAAAAGCTCTTAACATAATAAAAATGCTTTCTGAACTGAACTCTGATCCTACGAAAATGCCCTATTAATCCCGGAGAGTGATGTCATTCCCACAAACTTGTTTTCTACATGAGAAATGTTTGCGGAATTGGGCTAGTGTCTGCCTGGGTGGTGGTGATCTTTATTCTAAACGGTTGTTGGCCGATTAACCACTAGAGGGCTTAACTTCATTGCGGAAGGGTAATTAACGTGAAGTTTTAAGCTGTGGGAAGATGTAAGGAGAAAACATTTTCACAAAAATCTTCCTTCCCCTCTCCTCTCCCTTTTCCCTTTTCTCCTTTCCTCTTTTCCCTCCCCTTTCCTGATGTCAATCAAGCTCTGGTGATTAAGCATTTGCTCTGGCCAAGGACACCCTTACACAAAGAAATACAAACAATCTGATCTTCAAGCCCCTAGTGAGGTTTTTGAGCAGCTGTGGAGGTAGTTCTTGGAACAGAAGAAATGCCCCTAATCTTGTATCACCCAGCTCTTTCATGAGCTTCACTGATATTATTTCTTAGGAAGATCAGGCACACACAACAGAATGTGGTCCCACTTGAATTATTCATTGAAAATGCCATAGAATCGTAGATTATCCTGAGTTGGAAGGGACCCTCAAGGATCATCAAGTCCAACTCCTGGCACTACACAGGCCTACCAAAAAATTCAGACCATATGACTATGAGCACAGTCCAAACACTTAAACTCTGACAGGCTTGGTGCCATGACTACATCCCTGGGGAGCCTGTTCCAGTGTGTGACCACCCTCTCAGTGAAGAACCTGTTTCTGATGTCCAGCCTGAATCTCCCCTGTCGCAGCTTGACACCATTCCCACGGGTCCTATCATTGGTCACTAAAGAGAATAGATCGGCGCCTGCCCCTCCACTCCCGCTTGTGAGGAAGCTGTAGACTGCGTTGAGGTCTCCCCTCAGCCTCCTCTTTTCCAGGCTGAACAGGCCAAGTGACCTCAGCTGTTTCTCATACATCTTCCCCTCTAGGCCCTTCAACATCTTTGTAGCCCTTCTCTGGACACTGTCCAATAGTTTTACGTCCTTTTTGTACTGTGGTGCCCAAAACTGCACACAGTACTCAATTACCAGTTCAATGAAGGCTGGAGTGTGAGCTCTAGAAAGTACCATATTTTGTTAATGATGATAACGGATCCAAGTCCAAAACAGGGCAAGCTTGAACCCAAGATCATTGAAGGCTGTTATTTCTTCGGCCATTATTTATAATCCTGATAAAATGCATAAGCTGTATATAAAATTAAGTCATCTCAAAATGTTATGTTGGAAAATCTTGGGCAAATTTATTTTGACTATAATAAACAAATATTAGTGTTGAAAACTTCTGATTTAATTTTGAAAGAAAAATCTATAACTTGAAAATATGACACTAGAATTTTTTAAGTGTAGGCCAATACATGTTCTGTATTGTGTTCTTTTTCTCACTAAAGTGATTATTTTCTAATGTATTGTTTCTGATCACATTGTCCAGAAGTCCCAATCTGCGAGTATTCCACTACTTGTGTAGATAATTTGTCATTGCTTGAATATAATTTGATTCATTTTTTTTTCTTTCTTTCTTAATATAGTCCTATGAGCTACAGTTCAGTGTACTTGGATGAATAATTCTTTTTCCTTATTAGCTAATGTCCTTCATGTTCTTGGGACCGTGCTATTTCCTACCCTGCCTTGAGCAGAGATATCCAGACCTAATGAAACCTATTGCTCTAACTCTTAAAAAGACCCTTTACAGCTGCAGAGGCTTGGCCTACTTCTAAGTCATTAGAAGCCAAACAACAATGAAATACTAACACTCCCTGAATATTACCTCAATTTTATTATATAAAAATTGAAAACAAACAAACAAAAAGTCATTTTAATGGCTTCTGTTAAATCAAAAGAGTTAATTTATGTTAATGGAAAGTTTTATTATTTTTGATGCCGCATATGAAACACGGTGTGAAATATCATCTTGAGGAGTGGAAGAATCCCAGATCAGATTTCTTATAAGAGTTTGAAATGGTTTCTACACCAGACATAGCTTCAAAGGAAAATAACTCAGAGACTGGTAATGGAAACTGGAAACTCTAATGCTGTGTTGGGTTCATCTCAGCTTTACAGCAACCTCAAGGCATCATCCTCTAACAGGAGATTTATGAGAGCATGAAATGTTGATTAGCCTCTGCCACCTCCTACAGGGTAGGTGCCCCCATTAAATGTTTGCAATCTGTGACTATGACTACATTAGTGTGTTAATTTGGATAAGGAGCTCAATTCTTTTACTTCAGTTTGCAGACTGGAGTGGTTTTGGATCTTGTGGAGCAGATGAAAATAAGCTGGAAGATGCAGACTGGTTGCAGATAAGCATATTCAGTGAGTGGGAGCAGCCTGGAGTTAGTCAAAAGTGAAAACAAAGCAAAAATCTCCGTGAAATGTGAATTGTGTAAATAAGTTTCCTTTAGGATTTACAGAATAATGAAACACAAGATGGACAGATAACCCATTTCAATGGCTGTTTGGTAAATATTTTGTGCATGTATGTATTTGTAGAAAACTGCTTCCAGAGTCACTTAAATACAGTCAGTAATAAAACTAAATCTTAAGAAATACTGGAACCACAGTGTACTGTAATAATGTACATCAGTTTGCAATAATTGTCCCTAGGCCACCAGTGATCCTAAACCTGCATGGGTACTGCTGTGTGGGCATAAGGGTTTGTCTTTGACTGTGGTTGGAGAGGTTGTATGTTTTCCTTTGCCCTCTCTTCCAGTCCAGCAGGGGAGAAGGGGAGAGAAAGGGCTAAAAGAGTTGATGGGAGAATTTTTTACCTGAGAGAGACCAAAAACTTCTGAATTTTATTTTGGTCCACAACCACCTTGTGCAGAATGCTCCCAGCATCCTACAAAGTGCATGCTAGGAGGAATGAAGTGTAAGGCAAAAGATAGGCTTTGCAAATGAAAGTGAGTTGTAGGAATTTCAATTAGCATTATATGTGTCATTAAAACTGCACTTTTTAATGATTCTATTAATGTTTAGAGTAAAGTGGGTAAGGTTTTTTTCCATTTTAATATATTTTCGTGTTAAATTTTGGTGAATTTACAGTTTTCCATTTTAATGAAAATTAGAAACAAAACCCCTTGGCCCCGTTGACTTCTTTCTCCTTTTTGGTAATATGAAAATTTCCAAGCAAGTTTTTTAATGAAAGTGAAATACAATTATCTGCTGGGAAGTTTTCTTTCATGACAGGAGCAAACTATACACAAAAACGTATCTCAAATATTCTTAAAAATCCAAGTGTATTGGTTCATCGAATTTTTTGTCTCTCCTCTTGGAACAGATGAGGAACATTCATATGTTAATCTCGAAAATGATCTGGTTATATTTTATGCATTAACATAACTGGAGGTTCTTGCTAAAATTTTTCACTATAAGAAGCAAAGGGCAGAGATCAACACAAGCCGCAAAGCACACAAAGGTGTAATGACGACTGAAGGATCTCTCAGACCATCATGACATGGCAAAATTTCTTTCTATGTCATTGTCTTCTGTGTTATAAAGGGCCGATTGAGCTCAAAAGAGGAGTAATACTCGCAGGTCTAGCGAAAGTGTAACTAATACAGACTCTGCTGAGGAGTTACCACGCATTACTAATGAGAGACATGCAGCCAGAAAGCTGTATGCAACATTTGCAAAGCTCCTGAAGCTGTATGTATCTACCAAGCTTGATGTCTTCTTTTTTCCTTTTTGCGTTGTATTATTTCAAATAATGCATCCAACTATTTAACTTTGAAAAGATTTAAACACACTGTAGGAATACATAGTTATACTGAAATGAACATTGTGGGAAAACTCAATTTAATGATACCGTGGAGTATATTTTTGCTTCATTCACTGCTGTCCTCTTTGCAAGGTAAGAACTTTATTCCATTTCTGAAGAAATACTAACTTTAAAAATGAGTTCTCTAAATATTTTATTAATACGGCTACTTCTTTTTCTGTCATTATCAAACAATATTTTTAACCCTTTTTGGAATTCAAGAAACAATAACATAGGTTAAATAGCCCATTTTACATATCTCCCTTCTCTCTGACAGGTGTTGAAGCTAAAATATAGCTCTTATTTTTTAAAAAGACATATTTTCTATGTCTGAATTTTGTTACAAAATAATTATCAAGGAACTATGTTTAAGTTTCGTTTATTCCTTGCCACTACTGTCAGATGAGTAAGCAGGTAATGAATTTCAACAAGGTATGATTTTATTTCATCAGACCGCACCTGCACTTTGTTTAAGCATTTTTGGAATGCTAGAATAAATAATTGCTCTTCTGGTTATAGAAACAATCCTATTTTTAACCAGTATATTCACTTTAGATGGGTCTTGCAGATAGTTTATTTGCAGGCATTATGAAGATTTCTAAGACAATGTGAGAAAGAGTGTAACCGGATTACAATTGAATTTTGCAAGTAATATTCAGAAAATAATTACACCTAACTGGCCAAGGAGCTTGATTCTGGATAGCTCTGAGTATCCCTTGTACTTATAATTACCTCCTGTAATTTTATCAGATTTGGTCTGAGGCTCTGAACAACTAAGAACTCTTCTCTCTTTTTGGTGGTAGTATTTAACAGAGTTGAGACCGTGGAAAACTGGGGTTGATAAGCCCTTGAAAGAATCAAGCTATCAGGAAGGAAAGCATCTGTTGCTAGGTCCCTTAGGAAGAGAAAAAAGTTTATGTAAAAGTGCTCTGGAAAACTCAGGATCATTAGCTATTTTTTAAAGAATAAATTTCAGTAGTGTTGTTTGCCAAATGCAGAGTGAGGCTGTAGAAAAACATTTAACTTAATGACTTTTTAATCTACAGGATCTTATTGCAAGCTTTCTCTTTTGAGAAGAACTTCAAGGTAAGTTTTTATGCCATATTTGTCAAGTTCTACAAATAAAACAAAAACATATAAGGCTTATCTGATATAGCGTAAGTTAGAAAGTAAAATATAGTCTTGAATTTGACATGTAAGACGTCAAGTACATGTGCATTGGATGTAAAACACACTTTCAGAATGTTTACATCTCTTTTCAAAGAATTTACACAACAGGCATGGATCCTCTATTTGAAAAATGAAGGCACTTATGAAAAATGATACTTCTATGGTCTCAAGAAAGCTTAGTGGAATAATGGAATGAAACCAGGATGAGATCATTATTTTATGTCTGGAAAAATACATTAAATGAGTATCCTTCTACAATTTTAATTGCATGATAAAATCCTAGCTGCTATTTGAAGCACAGAAAAGTAAGTGCTATACAGCCATAAAATAAACATTTTCAATACAAGTTTTCATGTAGAAGCTGAAATCCAAACAAAACCCAAACTAGGGAATGTTCCTGATCCCATTGAATTAAATGGGAACTATGCCATCAATTTTAGTAGAAGTGTCCATTTGGACATAGCTTTGGGTGTCTAGTGACCTCTGCATCTAGTGAGCACACATGCATATTGAATGATATGCCATCTTGGACTGTTGATAAAACTAAGTATGTTTTATAGCCTGCTGCCCTTGTTTCTAAACTTAATTGCAAATTTAAGTCAGCTATAGCTGGCAAGCCATCTTTTGCTATTAAAAGCTCTATCACAATATATTCAAATCACACTTGGGGGAACTTGCTGCCACACACGCTGTCAAGTACCTATGAAACTGCTTTGCAATTTTGTATCCTGTCATATAAGCTTATTTTGCCTGCTTACCTCTCCCTCATAAGCCCCATGTACCTCCCTGATAAAGCATCCCACGTTTGACAGCAGAGATTGGAGCACTATTGAATTCTGTAAAATGAGACCATGAAAAAAAAATCGCCATTTTAAATGTTAAGCCAAAAAAGACCTCTTTGATAAAGTGATGGTAATCAGAGAGAAACACTTCTCTCTGGGGAGCTGCTTATTCAGGCTGTTCCAGGGACCTTCGATTATACAGGTTCCTTTTTGTTTTCTTCCAGAAATGAGTTTAATGCAACTCGACAGAAAAGAGATCTCTTAACAGCAGAGGTAGGTTATACCTCCGAAAGGGGGAGGGTGGGGAAAGCCTCCCCCTTTTCTGCTCTGGGCTTTGCTGTTGTTACAATGGGGCCTTTGTAAGGAGCAAGGCTATGGTAACAGGAGGACGGTGAGGAGGAGCCGCTGTTCCCTACCTGCTCACCTCCAGCCAAGACCCATGGCCTCACACATTCATTCGCTCTTGGTGAAACGCTCTCTGAATCACCCACCCTGATAGACCGACTGACGCACACCATGGGAAATAACACCGTGGTTCTTCTGCCTTTTGTGAAGGCGAACAGAAAGCCCTAGAAAGCTGTTAGTGTTTGGTGAAAAGCACAATGGTGGCTGTAGACAAGGAGCCTGCATGTGGTGTGGTGATGGCGGCAGCTTCGGCCCAGGCCCCGGTCCCACCACTGCGGCCTGAGGTCTGTCCCTCCTCAATCCACGCTCTGTACTGCTGCCTTATGCTGCACAAAGGTGATGTTTGACTACAATTTAATAGTATAGGGGGAAACTCATTCCCCTGTGGGTAGACATCTTGGGCTACAGAGCCCGAGCAACTGTTACAGCCCTTTTTTACAGGGGCAGGCATGGAGCCCAAAGCCTCTTCTCAGGGTCTTGCAGGCAGGCTGCAACAGAACCACAAATCATTTTCTCTATGTCCCTTGGAGAATTTTGTGTCTCCTCACCAAGTCAGAAGGTAGCCAGTATGAAACATAACATTGAGGTGAGTCATGCCTCTTCTCCTCACTAGGAAGACACCTTCTGAGGGAAATGGGCTCTGGGGACTGATGGTGGTCTAGAAGTGTGCTCAGTAGGACAGTGTGCTGTCACAGCAAATAAGCTCTATCTCCCCAAAACAACACAAAAGCAAAAAGCTGCTTTGCTGAGAGGCCTGGCTCAGGGTAACCAAGAGAGGATGTGGAGAGGGGTGTTTTTATGCAGGGGTGGTGGAGAACCTCTCTGGCTAATGATGGACCCTGGAACAGCTTTCTGGTGAGCTGGTGAGGTCCATTTCAGATTGGTTTTAGACAGATTGTGCTACTTGGGTGCATCAAAGTATTTCCAGTTGGAGGAGGGAAGTATTTATGTCACTGCATGAAGCACTGGTGGGACTTCACCTGAACCATTTACTGTACAGTTGTGTTTATGCTGAGATCCATTAGTTTAAGCTCCAGACATGGAGAAGGACTAGCAGAAAGAGCAAAGAAAGAGTATCTTGCAAGTGAAGGCTTAAACAAGTTGCTTTGCTCTGTTGTACTGCTGAAGGCTGGTGTTAGACGTATGGGGAGCATAGAAGGGTAACTGCTTTCTTGTAACATATCACAGAGGGAATTAAAAAAAAAAAACACCAAAAAACACAACAAAACAAAATAACAAAACAAAGCCGGGATGAAGAGCTATTTAAGAAAAAGGGCAAAGCTTTGTAAAACAAAAAGATTTAAAAATGGCCATGAATAAATGTACAGGGGAAATATTTAACTGCCCAGCACTTCACCCTGGTAAACTTCCCAACCGTACTTGTGGGGGCAAAAACCCCAGAGTGCTTGTCATGTGGAACTTGATTAGTTCTTGGAAGGGATGATGTGACGTGACAAACTGCAATAGCAGAGTGCTGGGTCAGATCCAGGACTTCCTTACAGTCCCAAGTCCCCCTGTTCCTATCCAAGACAGGATGCAGATCAGGAAGATCTCACCCCCCCCCCATTTTGTTTTGGACAAGCTGAAATGAGTTCTGAAGGATCTCAAGGGGGATGTGAAATCCATCACAGCTGAAGTGGCCACAGTTGGATGACTGGGGAGTGGTACAGGGCATGAGTTACGGGAGAAACATTTGGTATTCGATGGAAGCAAAAAAGGCAAGAGTCTTGCCTGGGCCCTCACTCTTCCTCCCAAATGTAAACACAAATCTCCCTCAGTGGAGCCTTGCTGGTTTGTTGCCTTTGGTGAAGCAGAAGACATGGAGAGGAGGCCAGCAGCAATCCCAGGGCACAGCCATATCCTTCCACATCCCCCAGAAAACATGCTTCCCTTCCCCAAGTGCCAGGTGCCGCAGTCGCTGCCTTTCCTGCTAGTCTGGGCTGTCAATCACAGCACTTGAGGCCATGCCCTGTGCTGGACGAGCCACAGGTGTCTCTACTGTGCTAAAAAAACCCTCAAAGTCCTCACTCAATGCTGCTGCAAGGCCCTGGGCTCATAGTGGTGCATTCATAAAGCAGAAACACACTGATTTTCCTTTTGTGTTTCTGTCAGGTTCGAGCTGCCTCTCCTCGGTCACACCTGCATGGGGCCTTGACGCGCAGCCCACCAGGAGGTCAGTGCTGCTCGTCCCAGGAGGAGATGCCCCTGGACACGCTGCCTTCCTGTCACCTTCCCATGTTGCCAGTGGTTTTGTCCCCTAAAAAACCCCACACTAACTCATTACTTCATTTTATCCATGTTAAATAGCATACGGTTCCCACTGAAATTAGACTTTAAAAATAATGATTTATGACCAAATCTGAACAGCTAATTAAGCTAATCCTTTGATTTTTTTAAGTTTATTTCTAGTACAATTTTCTTGCTACCACTTTTTCTGTCCTTGTGAGAGGATGTAAGTATGTCTGAGAGGCATGAACTGATTATGCAAATGTACAGTTGTACCCAGACAATGAGCACAGGGCTACTCCTAGAGGGGTTCAGGCACTGTCCAAACACCTAAAGCAGGTCCAAGTTATTTTGCAGAAATGTTTGTTGTATGCAACTGAACTTCAGTATCCTTGGAAAACATGTATGCCTGGGTAGGTGCTTCCTGTTGTATTTTTCCATGTAAATGAATATGTATAATTCATAGTTCATAGCTGTAACAGCAAAAAAGTTTTCCACATTAATGCTGTTCTATAAACAGTATTTTTTGCCCTGTGCTTTCAGGGTATCTGTGCGTATTTGGAAAGCAATTCTTAAATGGGAAAAATTCAAAACTAAGCATTCAAAACTAAGCTTTACTATGAAGGTCCAGTTTTGTTACCATTTAGCGTCACTAGCAGCTTTACAGTGGCTTCCATCAGGTGTGGAAGGGCCTGTTTATTTCATTGCCTTCCTGCTTTCTGCAATGCTTTTTAAATCTCTGTAAGCAACTTTGTAAATGTTTGTATCTAGGGTTTTAATTCCTCCCCAATAGGGAAATCAACTATCTGCAAACCCTGAAATTTGAAATTTCCTTTCTCCTTCACTTTTGGGGAACTATGATTTAGACCCACCTCAGTGAATGGTTAGTAGACGGTGAAGTCTTAGCGTCCAAGCAGACAACATAACCCTTTAATGAAACTGCATTTAGAAACAATTACTAATTATAACATAAAACAAGCCATTCCCATGGAATCTTAAGTCTCTGACTCCAGTCACCTCTTAAGCAGAAATAACCTTTTAAAAGTTTTAGCATGCGTGGAGGGCTATTTTTAACTGTTTTTGACTTTGTAAATTATGCATTCCAGACTGTTCATAAGCTGAATATACCCTTTGCTGTAATGCCTAGGAGGGAGGAGTTGAACATATGCATAAATTGTGCTGAATTTGGTCAATTAGAATAATCTGTGTCCTGGGTATTTCAAGATCAGGAGGACTGGGATTTGGTTTCTTTACATGGGAACTTGACCTTTTGTTTGCTGGGAGGAGGTTGACCTTTTGCTCCTTTGTTAGTGTACAAGTCTCAGACCAAAAGAGAACCTTGTCTTTTAACCAAGAAACACAAAGGATAAATTTAAGTAAACGTTAAAAACTGGAGATTGTTGTTGGTTAATTTTCTTAGCTAATACAGCTGCTAATGATTTTACAATAAAAAAATTTAATGCGAGTCTCAATTTGTTTGCCGAATACTGTATCTACTAAAAGGCTGCTGTCCTTGCTTACAGGTTCATGTTCTCAAGAGTGCCTTAATGGAGCAGGTTGCACAGAGGCAGGTGACTGTGATTGTCAGTTATTTCGGGCTCAAGGAAGCAGGTGCCAAATTGGTAAGTCTGGGGCCAAAAGAATCAAGTTTGGGGTTCAAGTGAAATTTAAGGGGAAAGTTTTTAAAACAATATTGTTAACAGCACTTTTGTGATTCCTTTGTAGTAGGGATGTCATCCACTAGAAGACACATGGATTAAAATTATGTTATATGTTAGGGAAATAGCACCGTCACAAATGCCTACGTTTTAACATTTGGTCTATGATGATTCATAGATGCCATAAGAGACAGATCACTGTCTAGTATGTCAGCGGCTGGCCAGCTTTTTTATAGTTAACTGAACAACTAAAAAGTCACTGCATTTTTCTAGCAGTGAGCTACTGCAAATAAAATAATTAACTCTTTCAATGCACTGGTTTCTGGAATCTCCTTTAGCAAGAATCATCTTTCTGGATCGTCAGTAGACTTTAATCCCTTGCTTCTACTTAGAATTAAAATGCCTCTACCAAAGCAAATCCAAAACTTACAATGATTGCATGTGACGAAAACTGCATTCTAAAGATTAAAAAGAAAAAAGAAAAAAGTACTGACTTTAAATAAAGTTGAAGAAGTGAGGTTATCTTTCATCATTGTTGTATATTTTGTTTATAAGCTCTTATTTCCTTTCTAAGCATTTACTTCTGTGGACACCTTTGTCACCTGTCAATTTTTGATTACTGTGCTTGTTGTAAACTCAGTGTGTTTTCTCCAGTTCCTAACACTGGTAAGGACCGAGATGGGATTTGCAAGTCATGGGGACAGTATCACTTTGAAACATTTGATGGCATCTACTACTACTTTCCGGGAAATTGCTCCTATATTTTTGCAAAAGACTGTGGTACTTCAGAACCCCAGTACACTGTTTGGGTAAGTATGTGAGCGTACATTAGAAATAACACACTGAGTATACCTGTATTTCATAAGTAAAGTAAGTAGAGAGACAATAAATAGATCAAACTGTAGCGTTACTTACTTAAATACAAAACTATGCTGCTGGAAAATGTCTAAGCATGTGTGCAGCAACTCAAAACTCTGATGAAATGATAATCAACAGAGTCAGTATATTAAAAATAGTGTTTCTTACTCCCTCTCTCCTAAAAAGGATCTCTGTTCTCTCCTCTCTGGGAAAACCTGTGTAGCAAAACTGGGTCTTAAGGCAGACCTTGGAAACTTCAATAAACTTTAGCTGTCAGATTGTAGAAAAAATTGAGCTGCTGAGTAAAGTGCAAACAGCTGTCACCTGCCTGGTAGCTGGGCACCCAATCGTACCAAGCTCTGATTTGCAGCCATTGGCATGCAAGGATGTGGAGCTACCTCCCCTGACCCATGAAAAAGTTTGTCCCCACTGTGGATTTGTGTTCTAATTTTGGATTACCCCTGCGTCATGCAGAGAAGGTTAACAGCTCAAAAGTCTTCATCTTGACCTATGTATAGGGGGCATTCTTTTTAGTAATTTCCTCAGATTTATGGGTATACATGGTTAATGATTTTGAGATCAGGCAGAGTTCAAACCTCTATCCTCTTTGAAGGAATGTGTCCTAATTACCAGGCTGTAGGTTACTGTGGGGAGAGAACATAAGCTCATTATGGTATTTTTTTCAATGGTTGGGATTTGGTGCTGACTGGGCAGGGGAGAGGGAACAAGAGTGGTCCTAACTGTAATGCAACCATGGTGGCCACAGTGATCACAGGGGCAAATGTAGATCTAGGTTCTGATTCCTGCTCCAAGAACTAGTTTTCATTTATCAACATATGATATCTTGTCCCCCAAAATACTAGCATCTAAAGAAGATTAATCTGCCATTTCTACTCACTCAGATCATAGGCAAATGCTGTTACATCTGCTTTCCATTATTTTATTTTAATTCTTTGCATGCAGCTATCATCTCTTACAAGATTTCAGAAAATGCTATAGCAAACCCCAAGATTATATTAAAAATCTAGAATCTTTATTTCAGTGGATTCCAGTTGCTCTGGAAAGAGAGAAATTACCTTTCAATTGCTGGAACAAATGCCATACTTTGTTAAAAACTTAAAATGTTTATTCAGAAAAGTCACAAGTAATGTTGAAGCAATACAGTCACAACCAGCTGGGCAGTGGAGAGCTGAAAATCTTGCCAAGTGCTCACATTATGGTCCTTCTGGTTTTAATAATCCACCTCTCTAGAGCAGAAGAAAACACAAGAATTATTTTGATTTTCCTTGACTGTGTTTCTGCCTTAGGCCAGGCTTACGTAGAAACCATCTGTCAATACTAGTAACATTTATTATGTCTTTAATTATAACTTTCTTTATACATGTAAAAACCCTAATGCTTTTACTGGCTTGGTTTATTTCACTCAGAGAAGCAGTAACTGTTTTTTATTTCCAGCATTAACTGTCAGCCTAGGAAGATTAGTTAGTGTATGTGTGAGCGCTGTATGTGTTTACCAATAAATCTTTTCTACAAAAGTGATAGCTCTAGTTACTAGTTACAGCTCCCATTACTATGCTGGCAAAATGTTTCACAGTTACTCATCTATTTAGCTTCACAGCACTGTCAAGTAAATTGGTAACATGGCTCAAATCCTTCTTGCAGAAAGCTGATGCACACGGTCAGAGGAGCCATACTCGAGCTGTCTAAACTCTGTCTACATTTTAATTTAGGTAAAGGTAGCTAAGATTCACAGCATATTCCCATGCCTCCTCAGTCATTACTAAAACCTGCACATATGCTTTTGAAGCATAGTAGTCTAGAGCATCACACCAGTTTGGGTATTCCTGCTCCGCTGAGATTAGCATAGCATAGATTAGCGGGAGCTTTGCATAGGCCCTTGGACTAGGTATGTTCTTCAGACTCACCTAGACTACTGTCAACGTAATTCAAAACTGTGTAGTGATTAACTGGGTAAAGCATATGCACAGAAAGTTGGAGACCTGCATTCCTATCATCAGTCAGAGTTAACCTGAGCCAATGGTTTTCATGTCCTGAGAGTGCACCCTGGCCAACAAAAGCCCTGTTGTCTCTGGGGATACAGACATTCCTGCAAGGCAGGAGTCATGCTCTGCCATGGCTGATGGCTGGGAATGGAAAGGAAGCCCGACTGCAAAGGTAGCATCCTTTCTGCAAGCTATAAAAAGGAGGCATGCTGGCCTATTCCTAGTTCTGATAAAACATTATTTTTGTTTTGAGATTACTTCATTGCCATGAATCTGTAGGCTCACTGAGACAGGAGTTGCACGTTTTTCTTTTCTAGAAGTACACATCTGAGATTTGCTTAACACCCCTAGTAGTGGGCAGTCATGGAAGTCACATATTGCCAATAGTTGTAAGACACTATTTTGCAGATCTCTCTCTGGTAGAGTGATGCTTTCTGTGCTGAAACTGGGGAAGCTGATGTCAGATTCAAGGCAGCACCCTGACTCACTACCCTATCTATGTACAATGGGGACAGGCAGACTTTGGAAGAGCCTACACTTCTCCATTGACAGTGCTGAGAAGCTAATGCAAAATGGGTTTTAACAGATGTGTTTATGTTAGATGACTGCAGTAATCTGTGGGAGCACTCCAAAATCTCAACAAATACTGAGTGGTTCAGGAGGGCATGCTGGATCAGCTGATGCCAGTCTCAGCTGGCTCGGAGAATGCTGGCACTATGCTGAGTTTTTGTATTGCACAGTAGTCCCCTCTAGACCTCTAGAAAATGAGCAGTAGGGGTGTCTCGGTGCAAATAACAAGCTCCTACACTGGCAGTGATAAAACAGCTCACTATGGTGTCTATGAAGTTCATCTATGTAAACTACCTGAGTATTTCACACAGTGTTTAAGCCACTAACTTGTGATGCTTTGTGCTGTTAAGCACTTGCTGTGTTTCTCAGTAGTACTGAGTAACATGAACATATTTTTGCATATGTTTGTAAGTATGACCTTTTTACATTTTAAATATTTCTCTCTAAAACTCTTTCAGTGATTCGTGTACAGAAAAATAAATTATCATATATGACTTTACGAAAACTTGCATGAAATTGTTGAGAATATTTATTCTAACTGTGTGTGTATTCTTCCCCTCTAAGGTTCATAACAGTCCTGACTGTTATGGTTCAGTATATTCTTGTCAGAGGTCAGTCAGCTTATTTTTTTCAAACCAAGAAGAAATAATTATTTCAGGACATGAAGTAAGAAAAGAAGGAAAAAGGTAAGTGTTCTAATGATGGTTTCAAATATTTTATTGCAGAAGGACAATGTGAAGTTTGGGAAATTAATGCTTTTGACATCAACCAGAGAAGATAATTTGCTATGTATTTTTACTGATCCCTGGATATTCTATATTGGGACTGATAGAGTGCTAGTGTGAAAAGATGTAATGCTGTTCTTGTAATACATGAATGAAGGTAGCATGTGCTCCCCATGAGCCTTGTGTTCAACTTCTCAGCTCTGACCTTGGGATTAACCATCTAAATTTTGTATAGACAAGGTCTACACCACACTAATCTAGTTAATCTGTGGTGCATCCTGATACAATTTTGAACAAGGTAGTCTTTATTTATGCTTGGTGTGCAGCTATACTGAATTCAACACATAACCTTCTTATGAATAAGCCTGAACTAATTGAATCAAAGATCTTAAGTCTTCTTTGGCCCTTTTGGGCAAAAACTCCACATTTCTGAGGTACATCAAACCCTCAAACATACCTTTTTTTTTTTTTAAACAAATAAATGAGTACAAGGCTATCATAAGTATTTTTTTACTGTTAGATAAAGTACAGAAAATTTCAAAAACTTGTAAAGACGTGTTTTTTTGTATCACCTTAGAAGGTGATTAGATTAGATTAGATTACCTTTGATTTAATAATACTGTAACATCTGAGACTGATGGCTACTGTGCCATCTGTCTTCATCCCAACAGAAGCAATTTTGGAAGATTAGGATTAAATCATACTGAAATATTATTTTCCAATGGTCTATGGCTGAAGGAAGAGGATGTACTTTTTTTGGTCAAAAGTATTTTCTGTACTGTAAGTTTCTCCATTGGCATACGTCTAATCTGATGATCCATCTTCTGCTCAGAAGGGCTGCTGGTGTTCACCACACCAGGAACACAGTTAGTAGTGTCACAGAGCTCCTTGTGCAACACAGCATGCTCATGAAGTCATGTGCTCTTTAAGGTGCCCCTTCTGGGCTTTGAAAAGAAGATTCGTTCAGGCTTAGAATTAGTACAACTGATAGATGTATACAGTAGAAAAGCATTCACTTTTGATGATCAATGCAGAGAAGCAAATAGAAAAGAACATGGTAAAAATGCAACAAAGAATCATAGAATCATTAAGGTTGGAAAAGACCTCCAAGAACATCTTGGCCAACCATCCCCCTACCACCACTATCACCCACTAAATCACGTCCTTAAGCACCATGTCCAACCTTTCCTCAAACACCCCCAGGGATGGTGACTCCACTGCCTCCCTGGGCAACCCGCTCCAATGCTTAACTACTCTTTCTGAGAAGAAATGTCTCCTAATTTCTAACATGAACCTCTCTCCTGGTGCAACTTGAGGCCATTAAGTGACTGTATACAACTGGAAAAAAGGGTGTAGTGAGTTAGAAGGTGATATTTTATGTGGTATTTTTCCATCACTAACTTCATCTCATCTGAGCTCTTTGAAGTAGGCTGTTTATTTTTGCAGATTAATGTTGCCTCAGACAGTTGGAAATGTTTTCGTTGAGAGATTGGCTGACTATATTCTGGTGAAAACTACCTTTGGTTTTTCTCTTGCTTGGGATGGAAACTCTGGTATTTATATTAAGCTGACAGAAGATCATAAAGGGAAATCTTGTGGCCTCTGTGGAAATTTTAATGGCAATAAATATGATGACCTGATACTGCAAAATAGTAAGTAAATAACTTAAAAATGCTTACCTTTTCTAAACAGCTTCAATGTTCACTTTAAAAATATTATGTAAAAAGACAGAGACCTTATTTCAGTAGAAAATAGAATATCTCTACTCTTCAATGCCATTAAAAATGTTAAGGGAAAAAAAAAACAGTTCAAGAAAGTATTTATATGTATGCTTAAGCCTTTTCTTGCTCAGCAAAGCACTCGGGGTATGTTTATCTTAGCTGATGAAAGTGCCTTCAAATTATAAATAAATAAACAAATGCTTGTGGTTTTCTCTATGTTTAAGGATAGAGGGAGAAGGAGCAAAAAGCCAAAATATTAATATTTGGAAAAAACACAATCTTTAGTCATTCGTTTACATTACCATCATAAAAATATGAGTTGAAATATGTACATTTTTAAAGCTCTTTCCAGAAAGTTCCTCATATCTCTCTGTTGGTATGTTGTGCTATGGGCCTCTTACTACCCTGTAGAATTAGGAGTTGCCCAATGGTGTACCTGAGGAAGAGGTAATTTGCTAAGTTGATAGAGTATTCTGCAGTCTTTGTAGTTCTATATAGGGAGTAGTCTATAGAGACTTTTGTCCTACTCACAACTAATACAAAAAAAGAGCAGGCTTGGGAATATGAGAAATCCTTTACTCAGTCTGGTAGAAATAAAGATGGGACTGTCTCGTTGTTATGTTAAATACTGAGAAAATCAAGTCCCACATCCCTGCAGATCGTTAAATTGCAAAGGTTACCTCACAGTAACTGTTTTCCCTCCGCTGTTTTGCATTATTCATTATGGTTAATGGGTAGGAGGTTTTTGACTTTCTTCCTAAGTGAAGGAGCAGTCTACATATCTTTGCATAGTCTTTAAAAATCTTCCCAATATAAATTCCTCTTGTCTTCTACCATGACAGAAGTATGTTCTCTGTTCATACATTAACTTCTGCGCACCAGGGTATAGTATTTTTAATAACTAGTTAAAAATGTTGATCTAAAATAATGGATAAAAATGGAGTTCAGGGAAGATTTACAATTCACAGAAATTCACACAATCTCTTCAAAAGTAATAATTTCAGTATCTTTAAATGTATTTTATAAAAGATTTGAAGTATGGCAGCTGTTAGCTTTCTTCATTTGCAGAGCTATGTTTTTTTTTTCTGTTGTCATTTCTTCCAGTATTTTGCTTTGTCAGAAATGACAGTATTATTGTAGCGTACCATCCAGAGCACTGTGAATCACTTTAACCTTGAACCAGTTGTATAACATGGTGCCTTGACTCTGTGCAAACACAAAGCAAGAAGTTCTGCTATCTTCACAAGAATATACTGCTAATTGAAGTTGCTTCTAAGCAGCAACTTTTTTCTAAGTGTTTCCAAATGTCATTAGTCACCCAGGATGATGATTTATCTCCCCCAGCTAAACTACTCCCACAGTAGTGTAAGGGAAGTTTGTACATCTATCCTGAGTCTTACAGTCTGAATGCCCTGTATTTGTATTGCTGCAAATAAAGAAGGTGCTGAGACGTGTTATACTCCATTTCAAAGCATATTTTAAAAAAATCAGCTCCTTTTCTGTTTCCTTAATCTTCATCTTTAACGGCAACTTTGCATTGCTTTGATATATGAGACTGTATCTGAGCATAAAACTATTTAAAAGACATATTTTATTTTGTGGCATTTTTTTAAGACTTAGAACTGATTTTTCAAGCTATGTCAAAATGAAAATAAAATATTTTAAAATGTGTTTGCAGAACCAGAATTATGCCAACAGGTTTACTTCTTGATAAAAACAAACAAACAAACAACAACAACATAAAAAAAAAAACCTTTTATGTTTGTGAAGTGTTTTCTGTGTAAAAGAGCTCTTTTGTCAAAGAGGAAGAAAAGTTTTAACTCTCCCTGCTTCTTAAGTAAATCGGATTGGTGGTTAGGATATTAGCTTTGTTTATTTGTGGAGATCCAAGTACAAACACCTGATTATTGTGTTTTGGGGTTTTCCATATTCTAGGGTGTCCAACTTTGTACTTGTCCTGGAAGAAGATAATTAAGTTTTGGATAATACAGTCCTGTGAAAACAAAACAATACAAAACAAACTATAGCTGATTTCTTTCCAATATCCTATCTCCTAACCATGCATTGATATAGATCACCATAGCATAGATACTAATTACAGTAAGGTTCTTCAAAGTGGAGGCCATACACCCTTTTTAGCATAGCTAAGGACATACAGAAAATGTAATATTTAGTTCTTGTTGCAAAAATATGGAAATTTGTGGTCTGTTCCTCTACTGCCAACTTTCTTGTATGTTCTTGTGTATATGTTCTTTGCCTGTTGCCATGACTTCCAATTATGCATCACATTCATTCATTCTCCCTTGCTCATGCTATAAGGAGAACTGGGCATTGTGTTTGTTTTAGGGCTTTTCTGCACTAGGGGAAAAGGAGTGAGATAATAGTGCTAACTGAGCTTTGTTAAATATGATGAAAGCTTTAAATTATTTTAAATAAATGCATTCTTTCTTAGGTATTCATTGCAGTCCTTCTTTGAATTTTTGTTACAAAATTGTCAGTAATTATATTAAATTTTTTTGTTTGTTTCATTTAAATGTGGTATAAAATATTACCTGTAGTTAAAAAGGAAAAATAAACTTTTTCTACACTTCCACTACTCTGAACATATCTGTATCTGAAGTAATGAATATATTTTAAAACTTTCAGAAATTTCCAAGATGCCTTTTGTGCTTGTGTTGACAACCTTTTTTCTGGGTGTTCTTTTCATGCAGTAGGTGAACATACAGAAGACATTGCTGAATTTGCAAATAGCTGGGCTGTGCAAACTCCAGATGATGCAGCTTGTGTACCTACTGCCTCAGATTTTTCCAGTCCTTGCTCAGCTGATGAAAAATCCACTGAGGTAAATTAATCATTTAGTGATTTTTTTTTTCATCTTCACTACTTAGTGACAGTACAAGAATCTAGCCATATGCACCATACTGAAAAAAAACTCAAATTCATTGAAGATTTGAGAAGATTCAGATCAGGGCTGTTGCTAGGGAATATCTGAAGATCTTCAGAAGTTTAGCTTAAGAGTACAAATGTTCAGATAGGATGTGCCAAGTGGTACAAGTCTGCTGACAGAGCTCTTTATTGCTGCATTACTCCTGGGTTCAGTTTCCTGAACTGAATCTTACACCTCATTATTTTTAGAAATTGTGAAATACTGCAGAAGTACCATACTCAGCTCCTGGATTGACATGAAATGCTTATTTTTTTTTGTTTTTATTTGTTGTTGTTGTCATCAGTTTTCAGTCTGCCATCCCAGCTCTGTGCAGCAGCAGTATGCAATCAAGACACTGCAGACAGAGAGGACAAATTTTAGGAAGTACAATAAAGGAGACATAACAATAAAACAAGACTGTGAGATTCTCAGGTTTTAATGGGAATATAAGGGACCCTGGATTAGCTCAACAAATCTAAAAACAATTATGCTCATTCAGAAAGTATTTGCTAAGTATTGTCTTCTGTTTCTCCTTAATGTGCAGGACATATTCTTCAAGTGCCAAATATTCCTACAGTTTCCTTTTTTCAGCTGTCATGAAAGCATAGATCCATATTCTTATATTTCTAGCTGTATGAATGATCTTTGCAGGTAAGAATGGAGTTCTTGTATATTTATTTTTGATGCTTGAAATGAATGCTCACTCTCTCTATTCAGACAAGAATTGAGCAGTATTGAGTGAAGTTAGTAGGAAATGAGTTCAAAGCGAAAGAGATGGGGTTTCACTCAGTGGGTGATTTACTGTGGAACCAGAGGACACACAACCTTTGTCCCTGCCAAGGAATAATTTGATTGCTAAAGGTTTACATAGATTCAAGGGAATACTAGACAAATGCTTGGGAAAGAAATCTATGGAGAATCACTAATGACAGAAGAGAGAGTTGCTAACCATACACACACAATATACCTATATCTGGAAGTCTTGAATCAAAAATACACGGAGATTGGGAAAATTTACAGGGGGAAATGTCAATGATACTGGAAGAGTAAGTCCATTTGTCTGACACAGTTGTACTATTTTTCTGATAAAAATATAGCAGAGTAACCTTTCAACTACTAAGTCATTTAACTCAGCAGACTTTTTCAAAATTGCTTTGTTTATGTAAATTCAGAGATGTTAAAAGTTCAGCTCTCACTGGCTTTGGTGGGAATTACATATCCTCAGTTGCTTGTGTTATATGCAACCTGGTATTTTTACCTTAGCTCCAGACTACCGTTTAGTTAATGTCAGTCATTCAAGCTAAACAGGTTCTCCAGAGTGTAACCAAACAAAACTGAGCAATGTATAACTTCCTTTTTAGAAAAGGTTTTATAACTAAGAAGTAATAGCAGGAATTATACCAGATGCTATGGTGGCCTTCTCAGAGTATCATCAATTTAATCAAAAGTATACAGAAAAAATCATAAGACTAAAACTAAGAATCATTTAGAAACATCCATTACAACTTGTTAGTTCATTTTCAATGAATTTTTGATTTTCTGTTTTGCTACCAAGTCAGAATGGAAGAATATGGGTTTGTAAGCAAATCTCCAAAGTGTGCTTCCTGAAGTTGATGATCTGTACATTGATTTTGCTAAGAGAAGAGCTGAGCTGCCTCTTCATAACTCAGGAGTTTATTGTGCCTCTTCCTTAGCAAAAGAAGAATAATGAAAAGGAAATTTTCAAATGTGATATTGAATTAGTGTCATGATGTTAAGGAGCAAAGGAAGAACAATGAAAATCAAATTTTCAAATGTGGCATTGAATCAGTGTCATGATGTTAAGGAGGATTTGATTTTTGTCAAATTCCATGTGTGTGTTGATATGAATTGTGTGAATGTTAAAAACCTTGAAGAAAGTTTCTGTGTCTGAGAACCTCATTAATTTAGGCTTATTTTGTTTATAAAAGAGACCTCTCTTCTTGTGTCTTAGTGTAAGTTTACAATGTTTCTTGTGGGGCCACTGTATATGCCAAGTATTCTTTCTATTAAGACCCATTTAATTGGATTAGATAAGGAGAATTAGGAGAGATTCTGATCACTGTCCTGAAGAATATAGTGCTGTTTGATTTGATAACAGATGTGTTGAAAGCAGGATACAAACACTATTTACTATATTCTCAAGAACATTAATTTTGGAAGCTTGATCTTTTGTGCTGAAAGACAAACTCAGCTAATCTGTCCTGGTCATGCTTTACGAGAAATGTCTTGTTGTGACTAGTTCATTTCGTCATCAGGTCCTTCACAGTGAGTGACAGGAGTTGTTGAACTTTCACAGTAAAAAAAATGGTGGTGTCTTGCCTTATGTGATTTGAATCTGAATAAAATTTGAGGTTACCTAAATATTGATGAATGTCTCTTTACTTGATCCTGGCAAAAGTGCACTATCCGGCTTCTTCTGTACAGACTAAGGCAGAGATAATGACTTTGTTCAAGGTTGAACTGTAACTCCTTGAAATCGTCTACAATGTCTGGTGGATTATGCTTCTGGTGCCAAGCACTTCAGCACAAGGTCAGGAGTCTACCAACAGGGTTCTCCTCACCTAAGCTCAAGGACTGACTATAAATCAGAAACTTGAACTTGTTACTTGGCCCAGAATGTCTCTTATCAGTGTAGGTCAGAGTTTCCACGTCATGTAGGAAGGAGAGAGCCCAAGACATAGATCTTGACATCTTCATGACAAGGTCATGTTTCTCTTTCACCATAAGCATATTTTTTTTTCTTATTTTGTAATAAATTACAGTTTTTGTTCATTGTGGTAATATTAACATGAAAAAAGTTTTTGTGAGATCAACTGATAAAAACACAGCAGTGTATTCAGTATAGCTCATCCCTTTTCACAGTATTTTCGCTAAGTATGCCTCTATAGCTGAGCGGCCTCAGCTGACTGAACTATCCTGAGCAGTGTTTGGTGGCAGAAATTTGTAGATGGGATTTGAGTTTGGTGATTGCTCCCTTGTTTTATTATTTCAGAGTGGATGATGATGAAACATATTGCAGAGCCGTGACAGAGTACGCTCGAGCATGCTCTCATGCTGGGTCCCCTGTGCGGGATTGGAGGGATGATTTTCCTGCCTGTAGTAAGACTCTTTAATAAAGCGTATCGTGTGACCTTTGAAATACCCCACATATCCATTTCAAATAATTCCATCTTGACAACATTTGTTACCATAGGACTCAAACCTGATACCAAAGTAGATCATCCAGTTTCACTATTGCTGGTGAAAAATGAGGTAAATGATTTGCTAGAGGAATATTTTAATTCCATTGTGATCTGATGCAGATCCATTCAAAATTCATGTTTGTGCAGATTGCTTGAAACTTCATGTATGCTGATCATATTCTAGGAGGAAGAAAAAACATCTGTGGAGATCTGATGTTGCCCCTCTTCCCAGCTGACCTTTCAGCCTCTACTGGCTCTATAACAGAACGAATACAGTGAATCCAGCTCCTTCTAGTCATCATCACCACCCATGAAATGCAGTTCAGTCTCATCCACAGGACTCTCAACTAGTTGAGATATGAGCACACGTTCCCTTGTCACAGAAATTATAACTTCTAGTGGAGAAGTGATGTAAGAACTTGATAAATAGATTTAAATACTATGACATTGTCATAGTATGCTATGAAATACTAGAATACATAGAAATATTATGATGAGAGATTCATCACAGTTCATCTGTTACAGTTTCTCCAAACAATCCATTGTACCTGATCTGAATAATTACCTATACCAGAAGTGTTGCACTACTGTTTATTCAGATAAATAGGAGTTCTCCAGTACGGAAAGAGAAATTACACTAATATGCAACGTAATAATGTTCTTTTTTTTTTTCCTAGCTGAGACGTGTGAAGACAGCTTTGTACACCGTGATTGTATCAGTTGTTGTCCACCAACCTGCACCTTTGAAAAAGATTGTCTTGGCAGCAACTTGCACTGCTTAGATGGCTGTTACTGTCCAGATGGTAAGTACCATTAATTTTATGTGAAAAATATGTTTAAAGATACCATGCAGCATAATAATAAAGTTGCCTAAATAGACTATGCTTAAAGTTAAAAGCCAGAAAATATGAATATTGTAATTTCTGCTTTAGCTGTTGTTACTCTCACTGTGATTCTGCCTTTTACTGTGTTCTAAACATTTATCTAGTCACTGTGGTTTAGGATGAAATATCAATTAAAACCTGGAGCCATAACTAATGCTCTCTACAATGAGGGATAGCACAAATTTAATCCACTTTATTTGAATGATTCCTAAACCTACTGAGGTTTTCTTTAAACAGAATGTATCTTACACTCTGTACAAGAAATCTTCCTTTGATCTGTACTAAACAAAAAGTAGGGACTGGACTATGAACAGTCCTATTCTGGGAGGATTAAAGATTATATGATCTCAGAATCTTTGTATTTTTGACTCTGTACAGTTTTACACACTTCAGGCAGATATTTTTCATAGAGCAACCATTCAGAGTGAAAACTGCTTTGAGAGAGCTATACTGTTGATTGTTCTGAGCCATCTGCATTCACTAGGTAACTCTTCATGTTGGTCCCTGGCTAAGACTGATGAGCTCACCTTCTTGCATATTTGAATATTTGAGTCAGATGGGGGAACAGCAGTGATCTGGAGTCCATTAACTTGTTTTTGATCTCAATTATAAACTTCCATCCCAATAGGTCTCGTTATGGAAAATGGAACTTGTATCTCCGTGTCAAATTGTCCTTGTACTTATCATGGAACTGCCTTCCCTGTAGGCTCAAAAATTGAACAAGAATGTAGTAATTGGTATGTGAAAGCCTCTGTCTGTGACTGTAGCCTGTAGTTAGTTAGTTTAACATGATAGTCACACTTAAAATTTAAAGAATAGTTAGTGTTTATGCTTTACAGTCTGAGCTCTGTGTATTACCAAAATACACAGACTATTCTATGGAAACAGTGAATTCAAGACCTGTTAACTATCTCAAAGCTGCTCTTTTTGCTAAATATCAAAACAGTGAATTTCTGTATTTTGTGATTTTTCTTTTTAGTATTTGCACTGGTGGCATTTGGAACTGTACTGATCATGATTGCCCAGGTATATATTTAAAGATTCCTTTCTCTCCTCAGTGAACATAGGAGACAAACTTTTCAAAAGACAACAGATTCAAATACAGTCTAAGGGTTTGGGATGTGATTTTAGGAAAGATTTAACAGATACGTGCCCAGCAGCACTGGGCAAGCTGAGGCAAAGCTGTTAACTGCCTGACAGTACTCACCATGCTTTTTCCCATTTGGTTCCATAACTCAGTGTGTTACATTCACCTTTTCTCTTCTATCTCTTACTTGCACTCTAAGTGCTTGGGGACAGGCACCTTATTCCACAGACAGGCACCACACTATCTGTACAGTGGGCCATGTTTAAGGATGTTCTCACTTCTAGATGCAGCTGTAGTGCAGAGAACAAGAAGAGCATTATTCTAATGCTCAGAATGCTATCTTGTCTCCCTTATAACAGCAGTTCATGTCTCGATCATCATCTTTAAAGACTGCATGCCTCTGTAATGAGTTACTCAGACAAACATGAATTAGTCAAGTAGTGAAACTCCCTTGTCAGTTCTGTACTTTACACAAGATTATGCTATGAAACTTCTGAAAGATATATTATTATTATTTTTTTTTTTACAAATTAAGGAAACGCTTTTGAATGAGGTAGTAAAAAAGGCTTAGCCGGTGCTAAAAAAAAAAAAAAAAAAAAAAAAAAAGCTTAACAGGGTGGATCTGTAGAGTAAAAAAGCTGACACTTAGAACCACTCCATATGTCTCGTATTTGTTGTGTGTGCCTGCAAGGGATTGGTTATGATTAGTCTTATCCTAGGGACTGAATGCTTATTAACATTGGGAGAGGGTTAGATGTGCTCTGCTGTGGCCTCATGAACTGAACCAAGGTTGGTGTGTATGTGCTGGGGACTTGCTTCAACAGTGCACTCCTGATCTGAACTGAAGCATGAATATAGATGCACCCTGAGGACAGAGAGTGTCCTCTGCTCACCTGTAATTCAGGACAGCCCCCATATTCAGACACGGCATCTCCATGCCTGCAGTAACAGGCTCCCTGTGAGGGAGGAGAAAGAAGCTTGTTCTCTCCTTTACATTCAATCATGCCAAAAGATGAAGAAGATTCCAGGAAACTTCAGAGTTGTGACAAAGAAAAAGCTCTGTTTTTTAATTATCTGTTTTCATGTATTCTAGAGAATCTGTGACTCATATCTCACTCTAGTTAGAACCAAAGCTGCGAATGGGTACGTGCAACATACCTAAAATAGAAATAAGTGTCTATAACATATTTCACTTCCAAATGCTGTAACAGCTATAAAGATTAAAGCTAGACTAGATTATGTGCCAAAAAATAAGGGGAGATTTTTTTTTTTAAATTACATTATATTTCTCGTTTACAGAATGATAGTAACTTCTTATGTCAGTGAACATTCTTATTTATCCTTTTTCTCTCAAGCCGAATGCTCCATCACAGGTAACTCTCATTTCACAACATTTGATGGACGTCATTTTACCTTTCTTGGGATTTGCCAGTACATTCTGGTAAAAGGCACTGGGAAAAACAAATTCACAATCACTTTACAGAAAGCACCTTGTGGACAGGTAAGTCACACTGTTATTGAACTTCCATAACAAACGTGGTTATATATTTCATATGTATTTACATTTGTAAAGGTGCTACTGGAAGCTAGCAGATTATGGTAACAGAAAAATATCATAAATTGAAACCTTTTCACAGCTTTTTTTAAGTTGTCAAATTGCTACGTGTTTTACTGTCCTTTGTAAAAGCAATGACAACTTTTGAAGGATTAAGTCTAAAGAGTTATTAATTTATGCACATTAAATAAATATATTTTTCTATGTTTACAGTACAAACAGTTGCGTGAAGCTTTAGAACAGCTTTTGCTGACTGTATGGAGTACGCTTAATACACTGACAATTAGGCAAGAGATTTTTTTTTTATAGCTTTAGATACGTATTTTTTATGTTATAGCATATTTACATTGTTGGAACCATTCCTTTTAGAAAATTATTGAAAAGACTAAGCACCATACATATTTATTTGAAAGCATTTTGGCAGATATTCAATGACAGGTCTTATGAATAGATGTGCTTATAAAAAGTACTTATTTGTGAGACTTGATTTAAAGACATTTTTAGTCAACTAGGCTGTTAGGGGAAAGGACTCTGAGACTGCCTCACAGCAGCCTGTGTGCTGGTGTCTCTGCTTTTCTGTACCTATCTTCTTCTGCATAGGTGTTGAGATTCCTGTTTCTGCATTTCAGGTGGCCTCAAGTATGATACAGTTGGTTAGGTAGCCACTGAGAGATAAGGCTGTTACTGAAAATGACCCTTAGCACAACTCTAGGCAACTTAAAAAGTTCCAATGTGAAAACACAGAGGCCCAGGGGAACATAAGTTGGTTTTAGTTGGCTATGTGTCACCATTTGTCCTGTAAATGGTTTCATAAATTCTGCTTGTACAGCACTTTAAAACGATGGGTGTTAGTTTATGTCATCATTTTTTGATAGTCACACATTTATAAATTATTTTAGTATAATTCTGGAGAAATTATATCCTTTTGTCTGCAGTTGGAGGTCATGACTATGTTTCAAGAAGGAAGAGAAGCACCTCCAGAAGTGCAATAGTTTCTTTCTACTGCAGTGCTACATTTGGGCTCTGGTTGTACCAGCTTAGCCCAGATGTGGGCAGAATTTTGCTGACATAGGGTAATCCAGCAATGAAGAGAACTGAGGGTGGATGTGCAGGTGTGGTCTTGTGAACCCAGTATCAATTCTTGGGGATCTCTGTCTGCTTACTATTAGACTGCCATAATAGCTAAAATGAGTTCATCTCATTCTTACATCCATGTTTTACTAAGTTCTGCATTTAATTTTGGGTACTCAGTTTTAATGCTATGAATAATAGTTTACACCTGATTTACCTGATGACAGTTCTGTCATTTTCTTTTTATACAACTGTTTTCTCCCATTTGTTTGCTTTTGCTTTCCATGCTAATATTGTCTTTGTTCTCTTTCTGATGGTGAAATTTGTTTCTGCTTAGAACTTTGATCATGCCTGCATTGAGTCTATAACACTAGTTCTTGAAGATGATGTGAGCAAACAAGTAACTCTTACAAGAAATGGTCAAGTCCAAACTGGTCCTAATCAAGCTTTTAACCTTAATGGTAAGAAATAAATTGAGTAGAGTTTTATCAGGATTCACATTTCTTCTTTTATATTCTCCAAAGCTTTTTAATTATATCTGTCTATCAGAAAAGATACTTCTTCAAAGATAACGTATGAAAAGTAAAATCACTTACTTTTAATAACCTTTGTATTGGTTCCAGAAATATACCATTTCACCTTGTGAAACTACACCCTCCTTTCTTTGCATTTCTTATCTTCCAGAGTACCTAGAAATTCCACTCATCTGGTTTGTGTCTGTTTAGGGGGGAGGAGGTAAGAAAACAACAAAAAAAAAAACACAAAAAAACCAGAAGAGATGTTGAAAGTTAAAAGGTTGATGTTAAGGTGGAGCTCGATTGAAGTTTTTTGGAATAAATTGCATGGAATAGAATCCATGCACTCAAAGGGGTCTATGTTGCTTTCAATGCTGACTGGTGATTTCAGGCAGGTTTCTTCACATTTTTGAAAAGGATAGTAAGATAAATTTACCTTGAAAGGATGTTATAAAATCAAGCATTGAAGGTGGGAATGATATAGCTAAATTTTGTATCTCAAAATGATCAGTAATAAGCTCTTACTGGTGATACTATACCAGTCCTTTCCCAGCCTCTGGCAGTCAGGAGCTTAGGGAGTTCTGAGCTGTTGGCTGCAACTATTTCTTTACTTCATTGGATTTTACTAGTCATAGTTTTGCTTTTGGCATTCACAGCATCCTATGACAAAGAGTTTCACAGCTCAGTTATACTTTTAGTTATATCAAAAGTTCTGCTTCATAATTTTGCTGGTAATTTCATTTCATATCTTCTGAATCAGTCCCTATTGACTTGTCCCTTTTCACAGTCTATGACAAATACCACCTATGATAAATGTTTTAGTGTCACACTCTTGATAATTGGCTGTATCTGTTAAGTCTTATCAGCTCACATAAGCATTTTATCTTCACTGTCTGTATGTCTCTGTGTGTAGAGGCTGCTGTGAAGACAGACCTGATTTAAGTCTGCAGCTGCAAGTAGCCAAACAATGTGTAACACATGAATGCTGTGACCGTGAAATTTCCATTTCCTCGCATTATGGATTTGCTAGGAAGGAGAGCTGGGAATTTGATAGGGCCTTAGTTCACATACAATCTAAGTATGTATGTGTATGTATGAGATATACTGATGTCATACCAATAGCAGTAAGAGAGAACCTTCTATCCGAAGATTGCAATGAACTTTACAGACATCTGTTAATTTATCTTACAACATCCCTGAAGGCTAAGGAACAAGTGGTTTCTTGTCTTGTCTTCTCATTACTAGAGGCATGCTGTTGCATTGCTTTTTGTAAAAAAAAAAAAAAAAAAAAAAAAAAAAAAAGTGCATGTGGTTTCTCTGGATAAGTCACAGGTACAGAAAGGTGAGATTTTTTACTGTTGACAGTAGTTGTAATACCTGATTTGTGTTGCTAATGAAAAAGATTTGTAGTCTTATAATTTTAGATAGAGAATGTGCAAGGTTATTTGTCTACAGGTGAGGTTGTACATAATCTATTTTATTTTAGGGATGAGTGTAGAATCTGGAAATGGATTTCAGTGACTGCTTTTATTTTATTTTGCTATTTGCAGGGGCTTTTGAAATTCAGAATATATCTTCTTTGTTTGTTCAACTAAAAACTACGTTTGGTTTGAAGATACTGTTTGCTAAAGATGGAGTGAGAATCTATGTTCAAGTTGATGTCAGCTGGAAAAGAAGAACATTGGGACTATGTGGAACTTACAATGGGAATTTAAGAGATGATTTTCTGTAAGTTACATACAGTACATTCAGAATGTTTTTAAAAAGAAGTGAAAAGTTTTGTTCAATGTAATCACCTCATATTTTTATTTCATTAATTTTCTTGTACTTTATTAAAATAACCAATACAAAATATCTTAATTAAAACTTAGGCACTTTTAAATATGAAACTCATTAGCTAAGTCATTCTAAGACATTTAACCAAGTTGTTATAGAAAGCTTGAAGATTGGTTATTGGATCAAAATATTGCTTGAATGCACTCTTTTCCCTCCTGCTGCTTCCTAAGCATCAGAACAAATATATGAGCACTGATAAAAGGAGTGGATGACAGTACTAGTAGAATCCTCACCTAATTAACACTTACTACTGTTTGGTTTTGTTTTCCCCACATCAAGTTCTAATGGAAAAATGTATTCCTGAGCCACAGGAATAGTTTAATTAGAAGGGTACATTTTCCTTATTCTTTGACTTCATTTCAACCAGAGTTCTCCAAGCTATTATATCATGAAACTTTTCTAGCAATAATAAATTATTTTGAAATATGTAGTGAAAAACATAATCAAAATGCAAACAGCCCCCTCCTAGAATACTGAAATAAGCTAAAGGGTTGATTTTCTGACATTCCACTGAACAAAGGCCAAATTCTTCTCTCATTAATGCCTCCTTCAACTGATTTCAGAATAATTGCATTAAGTGTAAATGAGGGCAGACTTTGAGTATTAAGAGTATTTTTGCATGAGCAAAATATTGAGGAAAAAACTTCACATATCCTCTCTTCTTTTATACCTCACAGACAGAAATTCTTTTAACATGATGAATGTTCAATGTCTCTATGCATCTAAAGCTTTTTGATGTACTTTGTACACATGCCCTCACATGTGTAGTCTGTAAGGCCAGCAGGATGCTTGCAGTGTTGATCTTTTCCTTTTCAGTTCTCCAGCAGGGATGATAGAAGGGACCCCGCAACTTCACGCCAATGCATGGAAGGTTTCTTCAGCTTGTTCTGTGCCTATCAACATTCCCGTAGTTGATCCCTGCAACATTAACCAGCAAAATGGTATGACTTCACATGGGAATCTGGAATTATTTGTATCTTATTTCTATGGGACATTTTTGTTTTCTCTGTGAATGAGTTTCACAGTTACTAGTCATTAATGAATATATACTTGTATATGAATATAAAACTTGTATAAAACTTAAGTTTTGAAAGCACACTCTTTATTTTCTTTTTCTGTTTTGATAAAAATGATTTCTTTCCACACATTTAGCAAGTAAACTAAAATAAGTAAGTTGATCATTTTATGCTGGGCATACTGGCCACAAGCCCTAAATTCTGCTGTCTAGAACATGTGCAGAATGTTAGGCAGAATGCTATCTGTAGTCTTGCAGGTTGTTTCAGTTAAGAAGGCTAAGTGGTATTTTTAATGTATGTTTCCTAATTGACAAAGAAAGTAATGGGACAGTGTCTTGTCTAACCAGTGTTCAGACCAAAAGTCCTGCCTCTGGCTTCTCCATGCTTTCCTAAGCTGTATTTAAAGGTTTCCTTATCCTCCATCTATGGTCTCTCACACAAACCAAGACAAACAATCTGAGATCTGCAGATTTGTTCAAATTCCTGACTGAAGACCTACTTTTGGCTCATTGACATGCCCACATTTTATGTGCAACTTTCACTGTCTCCTTTCCATGTTGCTGTTCTTTCCAATTAATGAAGACAATGGAGCAGAGAGCAGTTGCCAATTCTGACAGAATTTAGTTTAGTGTTTTTAATGTTTCAGAAGTAAGGATGTGGGATTTGGCCATATTTAGTGGGAGTGAGCCCAGAATAACCGTAAACCTTTAGGAATCTGGGGCATTATAAGACTGTTTATGCCTCCAGCATTGTCTGTCTTCTAAAGCAGTATATGTCAGCCAAGTTAGCTCTATATAAGATACTTTATGCCTTAACTTCAGTCCTGTGTTTCCTCAGTAGAGGTGGAGTTTGACATATATGTAAGCTGCTTACAGCAAGAAGGTGGACTAGATGACCTTCTGAGGTCCCTTCTAACCTATATTTTCCTGTGATTATGGAAAAGACATTCCTTGGCTACATGGTGCTGTTGCATGCTGCCACCTGTGCTGAGCCAGCAGAAGAATCTTTTCAGGCCTGCCATGATCTGTTTGTTTACTTATTTTTTCAGGCTATTTTTCAGTCAAGTCACATACACTCACTCCTAGAATCTTGTTTACGGATGGACTCCAGAAACCCTTGTGTCAGTGTGTAATATAGGAATGAACAGAGAGGAGGAAGGTTAGGGACACTCTTTTAGCAGCAAAACGGGTTTAAATATGATCCACGCTATGGTGTTCCTGAGATATTCCACCATTGTAATGATAGTATGTTCCAGTGGCAGCAGTAGGGTCTGTTGGTACTAGAAAGTATATGGCTAGCTTGGGGCTTGTATGCTTCTGAGCTCCGTTTTGTAATGCTTGCTGAGTTGACATGCCAAGAACAATATGGATGTTACCAATTTCAAAGCTAAATGAAACATCAAGTAGGAAAAAACATTCCAAGCTTTGGAGGACTTTGTCAACTCTCTTGAAATATATTATTTTGCCATTTACATTTCCTGCATTGTTACAGGAAGAAAGAAGTTTTTTTTTTTTTTAAATATTGTTTTAAGTGGAGTTTGTTGTTGAGAGGGCTGCTAAAAATAACAATCTTAAACCATAGAACTTTTCAGAAACACATTGTATAGAAGATTTTGTTGCACAACTGGCTGATTATGTTTGGTGTTAATATTCTGTGCTATTAATTTGATTAATTGTTATATTAACATGGATCTGGCTAAAACAACGTCACATTATTTTAGTTGGTTATGCTTCTCACTGTGATATCATCAATCAAGAAGTTTTTGCTCCCTGCCATGCCTACATCAGCCCAGCATTATACTACCAACTATGCCGCTTTGACGCCTGCAAATGCGGAAGCAGCTGTTTGTGTAATGCTCTTGCACACTATGCTTATGTCTGTGGAAAGCACGGCATTGCCGTGGACTTCAGATCTCATATTTCTTACTGTGGTGAGTAATATTTGCAAAGTAGAGACTCTTTTCAAATGTGTTAAATTTTAGAAATGTCACTGGCTTCACAAAATACAACGATTGATGATTTTTTGGTGGAAGCTAGAATTGTGCCAAGGGCTAAAGTCTTGCTCTGCGGGAGAATGCTGATAGCCTTATGTTAGGCATTTGAGTAAGGGACCCTGAGCTGGCTCACAGAGGTGTCTGTCCCTTTCTGCTGGCTACAGAGAGAACTTAAATTTTTAACTTTGAACCTGTAAGCCATGTGGAAGCCCACATTAGGCTACAGCCAGTCGCGAACAGTGTCAGGAAGCAGCAGAAGAAGGGCTGTTCCCTAAGGGAAGGTGAGACAGGGTGGTGGGAACTGCCCGGGGGTGGGCATGGATTTTCCAAATGGGATACAGCATATTTGTGGCAGAGCAGGGATTTGAAAGAGGAAATTTCTAAATCATAGAGTAATGCCTTAGTTTTAACTGGACCATTGTTCCTCTCCTGAGTTACTGGATGAATGGAGCCACACACCACTCACACATACACACACACAGAAATAGAAAATAGACTTACTTCCAGCCAAGGATTTTTCTAACATAAGGCCATCCTGAACATTTCTAACTTTAGAAATCAATTAAATAGTTTATTTTTCTCATGCATTTTAACTCACCCCAGAACAGCAAAAGACCATTTTGCATTGCCATTTTGGTCTCCCATGATATACTGTATTTTTTTTTTTTTTCACATTTTAAGAGTATGCTGTTTTCCTTCTCTCTCTCTCTCTCTCTCTCTCTCTCTCCCCCCCAGCTGTGATGTGTCACAGTGGTATGCTTTATCATCAGTGCTCTTCTTTTTGTAAACACTCCTGTGCTTCACTTTCTATGGCAAATATCTGTGGTGATGACTGTGCAGAAGGATGCAATTGTCCTGATGGGAAATACTTTGAAGAGTCGGTCAACTTTTGTGTATCAATGTAAGTCGTACTAAAATAGAATATATGCGTAGGCACATTTTTCTCTTTCCAGCAAGACTGAAAATAGTTTTTCTGCTGTTTCCCTCAATGTGTAGACTGCCTAAGAAACAGGATAGCAAGCAACACGTGAATATTTTTTTGCTAGGACCTGTAGTGACAGGACAAGGGGCAACTTAAGGAGGGAAGATTTAGATTGTATATAAGGAAAAAAATCACAATGAGGGTGCTAAGACACAGGAACAGGTTGCCGAGAGGGGTTGTGGATGCCCTATTATTGCAAGTGTTTGAAGTTGGGTTGGATGGGGCTTTGCATAACCTGATCTGGTGGAAGATGTCCCTGCCTGTAGCAGGAGGCTTGGACTAGGTGATCTTTAACCATTCAATACTTCTGGTTCTAAGATTTCATACACTGCTATGTACTAATCAATAGTGGGGCCTCATACACTATATATACCCTATTGTCTGTAAAGCCATCTATTGAACATCACAGAAAATATGTCATACTGCTTTAAAGAAGGGTGATGAAACTTTTTTTTAATTCTTGGGAAAGGATTTTCACATGAAAAGCTTGTTTTTAACACTTAAGAAAAAATTGGAAGGGATGCACATAGTAGCAATCCATAAAGTCATAGATAGTACGGAGAAAGTGGCTAGGAGTATTTTTACTTTCTCACGATGCAAGAATTTCCAGTTAAATGGAAGGAAATAGTCAATGAAAGGATATAGTTTCTGTAATTGTGTACCTAAAGCTTGCAGCTTACAACTGTGGGTAGTTACTGAGTTCAGGTACTGAGTAAAAACTAGAATGAATATTTATACAAATTTCAAGATTATTCAGAGATATTGCTGTTCATTGTGACATATATTTTGGAAAGATCCCTAAAGTTCATACTGTTGGGATGAAGACTGCTTCAAATGACTGAAGAGTGTGAGGTAGCCAGGTGTTGCTATGTTATTGGACGGCTTCTAGGGAATTCTATTACTACTTCTGTCCCATCTGGCTGTTATCAAGGACAGGGTTAATGGATTTTGCTATGACAATTCCCCTCTCCCATGATTTTTAAATTACTTTGAACAAGAACTACATGTTGCCATACTACTCCCATAACTAGGGAGGAACGTTTCTTTCTATAAGACTGTAATGTACAGAAATAGCAAATAAATAATATGGAGATTGAGGAAAGGCCTGGCTTTTTTGAAGATGGTGGGGGTATTGCCATTAACTTCAATACAGCTAGAGTGTTATCCTTTAATTTTAGAAGTATATTGTAAATATAAATTAAAAGTATGGAATGGAATGGAATGGAATAGGATAGAATAGAATGGAATAGGATAGAATAGAATGGAATAGGATAGGATAGAATAGGATAGGATAGAATAGAATAGGATAGAATAGAATAGTTCAGATGAAAGGACCTTCAGAGATTGAATTAGTGAATTACAAGGCCTTCTTATCATAATAGCTTGATAATTGCCCTTAAATCCCATTTCTTTTTGCTTTTGTATCTCTATGTACAAACATTCTTTTAACAGATCTGCCTGTCGTTGTCATTACAAGGGCAAAGCCCTACAGCCTGGAGAAATCTTCCCCACACCAACAGGCTCCTGGTAGGTTTCAGTGCCAAGGGTTTTATCTTTTGTGCATTACAGTTCAGATGCTACTCAAGAGTCCTGAGATTTGTTTGTTTGCTGTTTTTTCTTCACATAGAATGAAAGTCTCTTGTATCAAGATTTTATATCTTTTACACACTTAGTGATAGGTAGCTTAATATAAATTATATTGTATACTCAGTTGTTTTAAGAAGAGGATACCATAAAGATTCTGTAAGCCAGGGACTAAAGAGACTTTAAATATCTCAAAATATACGCATCAAGACTGCAGTGCTGTTCTTAGACTTGGGGCATTATGATAGCAAAGTGAGGCTGGTTTCCAAAGAATAAACAATGTGATTCTATCTTGGGAAGTCTTTCAAACAAAGGCCTGTAGGGAGCTATATTTGTGTCATTTTGTATTATGAATTTGTGATGGAATCCTGACCTCACTGAAACAAGTGAGGAAACCTCCCAGGTTTCCTGGTCAAACTTATTCATTTTACAAGGAATTCTCTCAACCTGCTAATTTAAAAACATGTCTGGGACCTGAGTGTCAAGACTGGCTCTTGGTGAGGTCTCATATTTTGCAGTTGTTATAATTGAAGCTTTGTAATCATACAGTTGAAGAGGTGAGAGTGGGGGTTTCACTTTCTGTGATTCCTATGCTCTGTTTTTTACATTTTATTTAATGAGGGGAAACAAAAAAAAAAAAAAAAGTGGACTAGGTCTATTGTCTATTGTGTTTTTCTGCTATTCTGCATTTTACCAGCAAAAGAATAAAGCTGTATATCCTACCTTCTCTGCAACAAGCAATTTTGCGTGCTGTAGCCTTCTGTATTCACGAGGGCAGATAAGGTTTTGTGTTACACTGCCAGCATCCTGAACCACCTGGTCCTATGTTCCCAGAGAGACTTAAGTACCCACTTTATTTTTTATTTTGGTGAAACTTAGACAATTAAATAGTACCTAAGCACCTTTGTGAATGTGGGCCTTCATTACACATCGGTGTTTAGAAGAGCCAAGAAAATGTTGGTCAGAACTTGCACTTTCAGATTTTAATCATTGTTCTCCCCCTGATTTCTGTTGTTTAAGTTGGGTGTAAATTGTATTTATTTATTTTTAAACATGGTGGCTATGTACATTTTCCCATAGAATAAAGGTGGGTTTGCTTTTCTTTTAATCAGCCAGTGTTTGAATGGAACAGTGAAATGTATGGAAGCTACTACAGACAATACAGGTAAATCGTCTTGTCCATTCTTACAGTTGCACACAAAAAGTTTTTGATACTGAATAATCATTTTTTCCCCTCATGTCTATAATAATTTTGATATACTTAATATCATGACATATTTAAAATAGGAGATTAGTAGCACAAGTTGCCTTTTTTTTTTTTTGCCTGTATAGTAAAAATTGTACTTTGTCACTTGGGATTTTTTTGGTTTTGAATGTGAGGTGTAGGTCAGGATGTTTGGGAATACCTAAATTAAGGCTTGGTATCCATGTTTAGTAAGTTTTAGGACCTTGATTTCTAGCAAGTAAATTTTAAATAAATTTCTAGTGGATTCAGAAAGGATTTCAGTGCATTGAAAACTGCCACTTCTAAAGAGCCTGTCCACCCTGAAGCATAATGACTTGACCTTTAAGAATGGACTGTGTATTAGATCCAGGGTGCATAGATACAGATGCTTAACATTAAATGTTTTTATTGTTTTACATTAAAACATATATCATTATATATCTCTGTAATAAAGATGAAGCTATAGACTTTTACTCAGAATGTATTCTTATACATACTATGTTGTGTGCTGTGTATTAAAATAAATAGATTTTGAACTAAAACATGTAGAAAATAGTCAGTGTAAGGGAGCAGCTGATCTCATTTAACCTGTATTTTACGGTTGAAGTTCACACATGCCCAGAAGGGAAAATCTACTATGACTGCAGATCTCCTGCACCTGGATTACCAGCAGCAGGTGTGAATTGTGGGATCTCCTGTGCAAACCTTGCCATGAACTTCTCCTGTGTCCCCTCACCACCCTGTGCCAGTGGCTGTATTTGCCCCCCTGGGTAAGCTTCGGCAGAATGATATGTAGCACAAGTTATGTGCATATTTTTTACAGTTTGACTCTGTGTATTCTTCCTCTTTTTAAATTCCACTGGCATCACGCCTCTAATTTTGAAACTTTATCAATTGCTCTATCTATTTTTGAAAATATAGAGTCACACTTAAAAGTCCGTCTCTTTTGTCTCTGACAGTCCTTTTCTCCTTCCTGCTGGCATGAGGATCCATGCTTTCATGGAGTCCCATGGTTTTTCCATCCTGATGCCATGATTCCAGTATCATGAGATACCCAGCTTACTCAAACAATCTGATTAACTGGTATTTGGGACTGTCTGGACAGGGGATGACTCCCAACATTTGCTCAGTACAGGTTATTATGAGTGTAGAAGCAAACATGACACAAATCATAAAGTAAACCATCTGTGTTCCTGCCTACTACACAAGTAATTGTCTCACCCAGACTTCTAGTCAGGGTTATGGTATTGATGGGGGTAGGGAGGGAGGGAGGGGGTATGGGCTGGATCCTGCACACTTCCTCTTCATTCATTCTCTGCTCTTTTGAACTCAGCCAAGGTTTTTGTTCTCTCCACTCACATATTTTTATTTGCTGCCCAGAAACAGTCTGCTGAGCTCTGTAGGGGTCAAATCAAAGTATGAAAGCTAAAAACACTTGTTGTGAAGTCTCTGTCAGGATCTACTACCACTCCCTCCTTCCCCTGCCCGTCCCCCCTCCAATACCTCCTGTGTGCACTTTCAGATTTGAAGAGTCAAATATGCTGTGCAAATTGCTGCAATTTGACCTCAAGTGGATTGCTCACTTTTTTTTTTTTAAATCAACATTTGATTTTATTTCCCTGAATAGTAGTCAATGGTCCCCTGATAGTATACTGGTTGTGCACAGATCACAGTGTAATGAGACTGCTAGAATTGCCCTTCCAAAAACTTGTAATGTTCCCAGATGACTAAGCACTACTGTGAATGGTAGTGAAGCCCTTTCCTTTGGAAACACATGGCAGGACAAACTGTTATGCAAAAAATGGTCCTCTTAAAAAAAAAAAAAAAAAAAAAAAAAAAAAAAAAACCTTAAAAATTTTCTATTCTTAAAGCTCTTACACAACTTGTTTTTCTTTTAGCTAGTAATTAAAGAGGTGGCAAAGAATAAGAAATGCTGAAGCTCTCTGGAATGTTCTATAAAACCTGAATAGCACAGCCCAAAATTTCATGAGGAAGTGATCTGAGAATGCCAGTAATTTCATCATCCAAAGCTGTCCTTAAACTTATCCTAACACTGAGATACGGATAAAAGGGTATTGTTGAATCACAGAAGCAGAGAAGAGTAGGCTGGAAAAGACCTCATGGGGCCACCTAAGTCATTCTCCTGCCTTCAGGTAGTGTCAGCAGTACCTGTATTATTCTTGGCAGATTTTAAACTCACTTCCATTCATGGAGACTCTAAATGACCTTCCTAAGGCATCCATTCTAGTGCTTTCCCATTTTAATCATATTTCTGAATATTTAACTTGACTCTACTTGAAACTAATTAATCCTTAGCAAACCATTAATTATGAGGAGAAGAAAACTCTAATCTGTGTATTCCTTTTAATTTCAGCTTTAGCTTCAAGTGAAGCATCTACAGATCATACTTTGAGGAAAAAACCCTCTGCTTGTACTCTCAACAGTTGCAGTGACAACTGCAGAAAGTGCTCCCCTCCAGAGCAACACCAGCAGTGTATCATTTTTAAAATGTTAATGCTGCCAAATAGTGGGAAAGCAGGAGACAGCAAAAACTAGTTAGCCACATCTCTAGGTCACTTGTTCATGATCTAATTGGACTTGCAACTTTATGCGTTAAATGCCAGCATATTGGTCTAACCTCGCTAGTTGTTTCCATTTCCCTGGTGTAGGCAGGTAACCTCCAGCACTGCTCCTTGTAAACAGTGTTTCTTTCATTCTGCCAACTCTGCAACAGCTGCCATAGCCTGACTCACTCCCTTGTGCTCAGAACAGGGTGACTGCTGCTCTGGACAGAGGTGCAGGCATGCCAGTCTGGCTGTTTCTCTGGTACATGAGGACAAAGGAGCAGCAGAGAGGGAAGGGCAGCCCAGCTGTGGCCTCAGCAGCATGCATAACACAAGGATGTTGTGTAGTTAGGTGGGACACTGCCCTTGAAGGATACTTGGTTTTGCAGTTGCATTTTGCAGGGAGGAGTACCTACACTACCTGTGCTCTTGCAGAGAAACTGCTGCCTCACACAAACATCCCGTCTTTGAGGTAGCAGGAGGAGCCATAACTATGGGCTTTGTGAGGTCTTCAGCTGTGCATAGAGGACACCTTTTGATCTGGGCAGCTTTTGCTGCTGAAACAACTGTCCCTGGCTGGATGCAAGGCCAGTTGCCCTTGATGTGATTTGGGCATTTATCTATGTTGATATACTTATGAATTTACTTTTTTCATCTTAATAATTCTTTTATTTCAAAGGATGGCTGAACACAGAGGGAAATGTTATATTCCTGACAGTTGTCCATGCACCTGGAAAGACAGGGAATTTTTGTCAGGAGAAGTGATAGCTACGCCTTGTTACACTTGGTGAGTGGCATGCATTTTGCGTACTTCCAAATCATCCCAGTCTAGTCACAGAGTGAAACTGGCATAGAAAATGTGTTGAGTACATTGAAAATCAAAAATGTATGTGCTTGTTTATAAACAGTTGCAAGAAATATCTGTTATTAAGCTCAATAAGAGTCTTGGAAGAATAGATAGGCTTGGGTGAGTACTTCTTCAGGTATACAAAGGAAGCAGTGGGTATTGAAATTAAAAAGCCGTCAAGAACAAATGTTTTTTTACACACATATCAGGTAATCTCTGAGAGAAAAGACATTTGGTGTTTTGGGAATAGATTATCAGGAAAGAGAACCAGAGAGAAAAAAAGGAAAATTAAATGTCTCACAGTGGTAAATAGGCTGCGCCTTGGAAATGGGACTGTTTGCAGTGTGAGTTTACCATTCAGCATGAGGGACTGTAAAGGAAGTAAATGGGCAATAAAAATAGAAAGGAAATTAAAAAAAGAAAAAAAAAGCATTAATACTGGAGAATGGGATAATACCAGCATCTTTTCTGAAAAATCTGACTCACATTGACACAAAACAATTTTTCATCCATTATAATTTGCTAGCCAAAATATCTGTCTTTACTTTAATATACATTGAATTATCAAAATATTAAAAGTTTGGTCTAGCAGTTTTTAATTAGCTGAAGACATTATTGACAAATTGATTGAGCTTATAAACTTAGACATGCACAACCAGAAGCTCTCATAATTTTTGGAACTGCTACTTTTGAACATATTCAAGCATGTCTCTGAATATAGCTGGCAGGTAAAGTAATCCCTCAAAGTATGAGCATTTATTTCTTAAACTCATTCCATACTTGTATGATACCCTGAAATCTTACAGGCAGCAACTGAAGGTCCTTTGCACTGAATATGTGCTGTTTACGTCTTAGAAAATGTAACAAAATTTCTTAAGAAAAAATATAATATTGATGTTTTATGAATGAGCATGTTATGATTGAGTGTTTTAGCTCTACTGGAGGCAGTGATGGAAAATATTTGCATAAGTCATAACATTTTTAAGATTTTGTATTAATTTCTTATGGATCCTTGTTGTATCTGTGTGCTGATGGCCAAATACTCAACACTTTTCTTCCACTGTGTCACCAAGAATTTCAAAAGCAATCCACAGAATATTTCTGTGTTTCAAGGTCTGAAAAATAGAAAAGAAAATGCTATGAGAAGATACTGATTGTTACTCTTCCTTACAGTGTTTGTCGGAGAGGGATATTCAATTGCACTAGTTACCCCTGTCCAGCTGTATGCACTATTTATGGAGATCGACATTATTATACCTTTGATGGACTGGAGTATGATTATGTCAGTGACTGCCAAGCTTACTTGCTAAAGGTAGGAAGATTGTTCATATATTTTCATATGTCCAGCTGAAAGTTTCCATGAAAAAGCAAATATTTGGAACATCAGGAGATGATATAGAGAAACAAACATCAAGAAAACAGGTGTAAAACAGATGTGTTTAAAGGAAGATTCCATAAATGACATTTTGTGCTAATTCATTTGAAAATGGTACATGGGTGTGTAGCTATGTGGTCTAGAGAAGAACAGAAATCAACGTTTTCTATTCCACCTTATCCATGTTTTCATCACAATGAGGGAAGAATAATGTTATAGAAACTGGTCTACAGCTAGGTACAACCTTTAGATTTATTCAAAAATTATCTGTAAACTCTGCTTGGCAGAGGGTTAATGAGGACCACAGAGGCTGCTTGGAATCTCTCATATGTGCTCTGCATTAGGTCTGGAGTTTATGTAATAATATCAAGCATGATGATTTCATAATTGAATAATGAAATACTTCATTGAGATTGTCTGGCAACTACATGCTAATGTTCTTCATAGCACATATTTACAGTACATTGCTAGCCTTTTTTGTTTAAAAATACCATTACTGACATTTAGAAATATATTCTATTTCTCACAACACTATTGTTATTGTTATTTCTCACAACACTATTGTTATTGTTATTGTTGCTATTATTAAGGCTAAGAGTCTGTCTTCTGAGTTACAGTAATGTGTTTAGAAGAATATTCATTTTCTGTCAACCCTAAATGTCGAACTTTAAGAAAAAGAATGGTTTCTCAACAAGGACTACTGAAAATAGTTTATTTCATGTACACTTCGGTAGGGTATTCACAGCTGCAAAATAAATATGGTCACAGATTTTTTCTATAAGAATACCTCATTACAAACTCCTGCCATGTATCATATTGTCTCAAAACAGAGCTCTTACTCTTAGAGGAACATGAATATTTGCACAAACCTTCCTGCTTTAAGATGCAAGAAGTGGGGATTACTTTAACTGTGAAATAATCTTGCCCATATGACAAGGCAAAAAAGTGGGTTGCTGTTTCTTATTTTGTATGCCATCCAGCTAGAGAGATGTATAAGACAAATCTTGGCTGCTTTTTCAAATTTTCATATGATACTTGAATGTTTTGCTTTTACAATCAAATGTCACCTGACACTCTACTACATATGAAAACACCTATTTGGAAACAAACCATGGGGAGCATTTGGAGACCAAGAACAGAATTGGCAGTCACATCATTAAGGCACATGGCACACTGCCAACAGTCCTTTCAGCAGGTGAACACGGTAACTGGAGTGACTAAATTACTGCTTATGTGTAGATCTGTTTTTCAGACTTTTCAGATCCCACCTCCTCCCAACTTAGCTAATGTGAGAAAATATGGCCTAATTTGTTCATGATCTTTCATTTCTCTTTAGTATATGGAAAACTTGATCTATATTGAAGGAATGTTTTTTACAAGTCAGGCACTAAATAATTGTGTCTAGAATAGGTGATACATCTGTGGGCTCCTTTTTAAACGTGAAAAGTTTGGAGAAGTTTTAGGGGAAAAAAAAGAAACAAAAGATGGGATCATATGGCAGATACACAAGAGCTTTGAAGGAACTAAAATATAGAATTGAGGAACTATGTGATCTGTAATCCTGGAATCAGAGGAATGGAAGATTGTATACAACTAAATATTTTAAGAGGACTCCTGAGCTGAATTTGGCAGGAACAGACTAATACATCTGATTTCCATATGAAGGAAATTAATTGAAATCATAATAAAGAGAAATGACATGATATTGGGGAAGAATTGAACTCTTTTTTGTAAAAGAACGTCACACATGATGAATCTTCTGACTTACTCGGTGAAGACAAACATATGGATAAGAATGATCAGGTCAATATGTGTGTATTTTAGACATAAAGACATTTTGGAGACAGATTTCAACAAATAATTTTTAGAGACTAGTTGAGAGTGAAGATACAAACATAACAAACATAACTTAAAAGTTAGAATTTAAAGGATTGGAATAAATGGCCTTTTTTTTTCTTTTTTTTTTTTTTTTTTGAATGGGGAGAACTTGGTGATATCCCATGGAGATCTATGCTGAAACCTGTGTTTAGCATTTTCAGTAACAATTTTGAAACGGTTTTGTTGGGACTGAGCAGACAGAGTGCTGATCATATAGAAACAGTCTGAGCAGCTGAAACAGAAATGGACCACCAAAACGTTCAGCATATCTTACAGCAGAAAACACTACAAGATAAAATGGAAAATAAAATTCTACAATGAAAAATACAGATCAGTGCACACTTAGAAAAAATAACTGTGACTGTGCTACCATGAAGATAGGCTCTAAATTGCCTATTAATATGCAGGAATTAAATTTTATGTGGCAAAAGTACAAGAAACAGTTGTAATAGGTGTCTTACTAGCAGCAACCTGAGTGATAATCCAAGGTATCATCCATTCTCCAATTTCATATATGCTTTTATTTCCATGCACACAGTTCCACTGCAACTGTACTGCATACATGTGAGCAGTCGTACCATGCAGTGATGTGGTTAAACTACACGATATGTGCAGACTTGTTTTCGTGAGGAGGCTGCTCTTTCAAAGCAGGCTTTGTTGTTCCTAGATCAGAGGATTCCATGGCTGTATTTTCATCACTGCCCTACTCTATATAGATGTGGCCATGTGCAGCATTGTTTTTTTTAAATAATAGTCTCACATTAATATAATGAGTCCCCTTGAGCACCTGTTTGTACAGAATGTGTGCTAGAGAGCCCTGTCTCTTATAGTCTGTTCTCCAGATAAAAAAGGCAGATGAAAGGTGGGAAAGTAGATGTTGTTGCCAAAGTTTAAATGCCTCACCTAACATCCCGGCAGGCAGAGCTGTCTCCTAAACCATACTACCTGTCCCATAAACCTGTATTTTTCAACTTAAAAATAAATTGATGTATATGCTGTGTTCTTCAGGTTCCCCACCTGCACACCTGCAAGGTATTACAGAGAATCATAGATTTGATAGTTATTAGTGAAAAATTAATTGGTTTACTGGTAGTTTGGAGTGCTGTTACATGGTCGATTTTTAGGAATAACGTGTTGGCTCAGGTGTTGGCTCACCAAACACCTGAAATTGGAATAGTTGATGTGGTCCTAATATTTTATATATATACAACACTGTAATAATTTTGTCCTTTTATTAATCTTTTTCCTGTGAGAACTGGACCATTTAATCTCTGCTATCTTAAATACTTTAAACAAGGGTACCATAGCAGTGCAATAAGGGAAACCATAACTACAATTAATTTGTCAGCATACTAATTCTTCCCTGAGACAGAACCGGGTCTAAGAATTATCATCTGGATCCCATGTCCCCAGTTTCAGTTCCCACATGCTTTACAAACACACACCAATTGATTTGGCTGTTAGCCTCTATGAATCTGATATATTTGAACAATTCTTTAATTTGACACTGTATTGCACTCTACTGAACAAAGAAGTCGTCCTTACTTTTTAATAAGGAACTCCTGTGCTCTGATGGGGGGAAAATCAAGTATTATCTTTCAGCCAATTATGAAACTTTAAACTTTGTTTTCAACATGAGTATCATCTGTCAGATCTTTTTGTTTAAGGTGGCAGTAGGTGAATGAAAAAGCCCTTTATGATTAGTTCAACAGATATATACATCAGTCAGACAACGACCAAAAGAATTTAATGCAATCAAGAAAATTAGGCCACTAATGTTTCATGACATGATAACAAGGAATTAGGAGTTACCTTGCACACTGAGGAGTAAAGTTTCTGTATGAATAAATGACATTCACAGAGAAGATATCAATATTTTCGCTCCTAACATTTTAAAACTTGACTCAGTAATTTCAAAGGAAAAAAGAAAACCATAGGAGACCAATGAATTTCTCTTTTATCAGTATGGATCATGTAAATACTTCATTGATTTAATTATGCCAACCAATTTCCTAATTAAAAAGATGTAAATACCTAGCTTTATTACATTTTCCTGCTTATCTTCTGTCTTTGGTGACGCTACGTTCTTTCCCTAACAAAATGATCTTATTTTCTAGCAAACTTTTACTGAGCATTATTTGTGCTTGCTATCTATTTCTTCCACTTGTGTGTTTTATAGAGTTTCTGCTTTTACAGTAATATTGCGGTCTTTCTATTATACACATTGGTCTTTTTCTAGCTTTCTGTTGGTTTCCAGTCCTGCAGTTCAGTATATTATTTATTGAGGTTTGTAGGGTCAGAATGTTTGCACTTTGGAGCCCCTCAGACTTGTTTTCTTCTGAGAAGCAGATTTATATTTTCTCTGATTTGGTGAAATGTCCAAGGGGGAGTTTAGAGGGACTGTGGGTTTGGCCATGTTAAAGTCACTTTCTAAATCTTTTTGATGCAACCATGAAGGCACTTTTAAAGACAAAGTTGCCACTGGTTTTAATGTGTTGGAGGATTATGAAAACAACAACCAGACATTCGATCAAATAATTGGAATGTAATGCCAATTAGAAGGTTCAAGAGTCACCACATGGGAGCCCATTTGTTGAAAAAGAAGTTCGTTTAACAAAACATACATGATCAGCTAAACCAGTATCCCAGTTTTCCAAATGACTATCCTGTGTCCCTTGCGTTAGATAGTGGGTCTGCCCTCAGGAATACAGTAAGGAAGCTCTTTTGTATATATCCCTTCTTTTATAACTTGAGACAATTTTGAAGTTCCTAGATTATGCTCTTTTTATTAGAAGGCTTAATACAAAGGTTGTTTGATGCAGTGATAATCTTTTACCTGTTACTTGCTGATATATTTAACGTGGTTACTAAATTTATTAAATGATGACTGTATAAACTGCAGCAACCACACACAAAGCAACCGCTCTTCAATTATTTATTTGTCACATCTGAGGAGGCAGAAGTAGCCTTTATCCCACTTCCCCTTATTGAATATTTATATATATATTTTTTTTGTGTGTGGCTTTTTTGAACATCATTTGTGTCAGACAGTCTGTGGATCCATTAAATTAGCAAACCTATAGAATGAAGTAGCATCTTCATGATCTCTCTCATAGCCTGCTGGTAAAATTAATACATTCTGCTTGCTGTTGATCACCCTATGGAGGATTACAGTTGCAGATTCACAGTTAACCAACATTGTCAAATGAACTGTTCATAGTTGAGAAAATTCTTTTCTTTTAACAGGCTGAAGATTTTAAAGGGAAAGTAAACAATATTGAATTTAATATCATAGGTGTTTTAAATTGGAAACCTGACTCTAAAAGTTCTTTTATTCAGGGAATAAAATTGTAACATGGGGTTATAATCAGAATGTCTTTATTTTTTTAATTAACCTACCTAATCCTCAAAGCCACTTTCCATCAAAGGCTTTCATGAGTAAGAGATATGCCAAAATATATCCCCTTAAACCACTTGTCAAGTAAGTTATATCAACAGTAACTATGTAGAAATAACAATGTGTTTCTTGACAGTTTCTGTGCAAATTAGTGTCCCAAAAAGGACATTACTATTCAGGGAAAATATTATTTACTGTGAGCTGTTTGCCTTGCTCTAGTTGCAAAGAACACCAACAGTTTGCTTTTCATCAGTCCTATTATTTTAGAGGAAATCATTCTGGATGCCCACTTTTTTTCTGGGTCTATGGAAATCCTGCAAAAGACAATAGCCAGGTCCCCGTGGGAGACATCCCTTTCCATCCTAGTCTTCAGCTGGGCAGCACAGAGCTCAGATAATGTTGGCTTGTCTGTATTTTTCCATTTGTTCTATGCCTTCTGTGAGCAGAAGATTTGATTACAGTTGGCAACGGATTTATACTCTGGTTCCATTTTCTCCAGATCAATGATTTCAGACTCAATTACCTCTACATGCCTTTCTGTCTCCAACACCTGATTCTTCAGACCATTAAATTATGCAGTGAATGAATCACTTTTATTCTCCAACAAAGGAAAGATTTCTTTCAATTTGTGCAGATTAGCATGGAAGATTTCCAGGAAAGGCTTGGGGAAAAGTTTCTTGCCATGATGCTGGCAATTTGGAGGAGCATGGTATGACTCCTAAGTTAGATCCTCTTTCTGAAGGCCTTGCCATTTAGTAACCACCCAGCTTGAAGAAAGTGACCTTTTCACCTTGGATTTCTGTTTATGTTCAGCATCCATCAGCTCTTTGGTCATACCAACTCTAAAATGTTATCATCTGATAGCTGCCCAAAAAGTCAGATCACCATAATAATGGCTGCCTCAGTTGAGTCACCTCTGGTGGGTAAAGCTTTGTGGACTGTTGATGCCCACATTCTATTGATAGAGCAGTAAAAGGTGAAGAAAAAATAGTATCATGTGCTGCTGTTTCAGGAAGCTCTATGGTACGTTGTCAGCAGTGAAATGGAAGCCTATTGCCATCTTTGAAGTGGGAGGTGCTCAGGCTTGTCACCCATAGGTGCTGCTTAGCATTTTATGGCCTCTGATGCTGGCTGTTGTCAATGAGAGATGTGAAGTAAATTTACTTTGGTTTAGTTCAGGATATGAATATTTTTGTTTTTGAATGTATGGAAACAAGACTTAAGCCTAGAGCAGTGTAAATAAGCACATTTAACATTTATTATATTAAAAACAAGCAAATAAAAAGTTTTCCTGCAAGTTCCAGTTTTGTAGTTCCTGCCATAATTTGCTAGAGATCAGAAAAGGCAAATTTGTCACCACTATGTCCTGTCCTTTTCTGTTTTCTGTTCTATTACGTTTTATCATTGCAAATGAATAGTGATAAAATATTTACATTTATTGTGCACTTATTAATAAAACAATCCCAATACAATACAAATAAGTTTCATATAAATAGTTATGTAGCTATGTAAAAATAACATCACCAACTGTGCTGCTGGTTTATATATCAGAACAGCTTGCGCTGCAGACTGTGTCACTTGAAAACAAATATTTGAATGTTCCCGAATCCTTAATCTTCAGAATATCTAATTTTTAATTAGAAAAGGATTGCAGTAATGTGACCTGAGCAAAAGCCAAGTCTGCCGGTATAAACATGCAAAGCTAACTAAGTGGAACAAAAGAAAATCTGTTTTAAAGGATCTTTTCTCAAACCTCTTTAGTGTATTTCTCTTAAAATATTAAAAAGAAAAACCAAACCCATTCCAGCTATCTCTATTTGATTTCATCAAATTTCTAAAAACTCAGAAATGCTGACTTAGAAAAAAAGGTTATGAAGTATATCAAGTAAAATTTTCCCTGTTATATACTTTACATTATTAGCAGTAGATCTATGAAATTTATTTGGATTTAAATAGTATTACTGATAAAGCCCCAGAACACCCAACAACTCTATACTGCCATAAAAATTACAACTAAATATCTATATAATAAAGAAAAACTGATATGATGATCTATTTTTCCTGTTGCTTGTATACATGTACAAATACTTGTAATGATCTTAAGAGTTGTTGAGAGTTCATTCTTCCTGAGGTTTATAATTTTTGGGAAGTCTCTTTTAAAGAAATAGAAAAGAGTTATCATGAATGCATTAGCAGACATCTGGAAGTAATTTGAGAGTGATTCAGTAGCTGGGATAATCTCTCTCCCTTTGAATTTTCTTCAGCGATTCTATTTAGTGTTGCTCTCTTCCATCTTTACTTAATTGTATGACAGTAACAGGAATGTGTCATATCGCACAGACTCATTGCAAGTTTCTTTGCCATATTTTAAGTGCAAATAATCACATAGTCTGCCACTGTAGAAGACACTGATGGAATTTAAAAATTTTTGTATGTATATGAGCAGTTTAGCTCTTTTAGGTTCCTAGTTCCGAAGTGTGTTTTTGTGTACTTATATAGAAATAACATCAGTGGGAAAATAAATAATATTACTATTCCTTTTCTCTCTCCTGTGAGAGGACAACTTCTCTCTTTCCTATAATATTGTATCCAAAATCTCATGCAGATTTTCTCCTAAACTGAGACAGTGTGTATCAGTGCCATCTGCTGACTTTGAACAATATTGCTCCAATATTTGAATAGCTATAGGAAAAACTGATGGTACAAATGTGTTCAGGATAAGCAGGTATTATATAGTTATACAGAATGTATGTATATCATTTTGGAATGGTACAGGAGAAATTATCATACAAGAAAAAAGAAAAAAGCCTTCCAATCAGAGATGCTTCTTGGTGTCAATTGTGAATGAATTTTGAATAACTAATGATTATGAAACACCCTAGAAAATGGCACAATAAACTAACAGAGAAAGATCATGTCAGGTACCAAATCATATGTCTGGTCTCCAAAACCACTTTAACATTTATGCTGAAGTGCTCACTAAACCTAGGATAAGATGCTTTACTCCCCGTTTCATCAAGCTTGCTGAAGTAACGTTTTCGAGAGTTAAGTTCCTTCAGAAGAAATTCACAGCACATTAAACGACCACCAAACTAATTCTGAGTTTCCTAAAAGCTTAAGACTGAACAGAGCTAATAGCATTTCTCTTAAAATATGCAGGAAGGAGAAAAAATATATATACTTTTTAAACTAATGTGTATTTTTTTTTCATTATTTTGGAGCTTTTGGCATGTATTTGCGTGTGCGGCTGTATATGAAAATCTCCAATGAGTCATGAAAACAAAAGGAAAATGGGGCTGATCTATCTCTGTCCAGTTTACAGTATGTCCCTAGATGCTTTTGTGGGCAACCTAGTTTGCAAGTTAGCATATTGTAGGAAACAAAACACACAAAAAAAGGGAAGTCAGCATATCAAGAATGGAAAAGAAGTCTTCATACTAACAAATTAGAGAGATTTTAATGAACCTTTCAAAGAAATAAATACAGCCCCCTGTAAATGGTCTCATCCCAGGCTTCATTTTCATTATGTAAGTATGCTGCTGTTATTGGTTGATTGAAATTTCTGCTGGGATATTGAAATAGTATCTTTCTAAAAAAAATAAGCCCTAGCATTCCCAAGCACTACTAAAAAAATGGAAAGAAGGACCATGTTTTTTTGGATAGGAAGAAATATGGAAAAAAATTGCAGTGAAGTCTAGAAAAAGAATGTTCTGAGAAGCAGGACTGACAATGAGCGCTTGACTGACTGCCCAGATCTGTGACTCTGTCTTCCCTGTTGCTTGGCAACTCCATGTTATCACAAAGAAACTGATATTAAGTTGGAACAGGCTGGATATGGTAATTTACGTGGGAAGATACTCTTGCAGTGGGAAAACCATTTTATTTCTAGTTTCTGTCAGCGTAAGTAGGTTTCACATGATGAACTGTAGTACATCCCCTGTCGGGTGCATTTTACCTAAAAAGGTAAAGAGCAACTCTGCCTTCGAAAGGCTGTGAAAAAAAAAAAAAAAAGAAGAAAAAAGAAAAGAGAGAAAGAAAGAAAGAGAGAGAGAGGGAGAGAAAGAGAGAAAGAGAAAGAGAGAGAGAAAGAGAAAGAAAGAGAGAAAGAGAGAGAAAGAAAGAGAGAGAGAAAGAAATAAAGAAGGAAAGAAAGAGGAAAGAAAAGCACCCCCACACACACACCTTATTATTTATTAGACCTGCTTCTAGTGTCCACTCAGACATTTCTTCCGACAGCATTGACAAAAGCTGTTTTTCATAGCTGTGTGTGGATCCAGCACAGATTAGAGGGATGGAAATAGATCATTATCACTTATAATGTCACAGTCCCTAAGAGCTCCAGTGATTTCCGCAAGACCTCACTGTCTTAAACAGTAAAAGACAATCCTCACTTTATCTAAATAGTCCTTGTTTCTTCTGCATTGGCAATAGTTAAGCACTATATTCCAACCACACTTTTCTTCCTTGCTGATAGCAGAGGCTGCTCATACAGCAGCTACAGACTAATTTGAAGGCCATTGTAGTAATTGTGTAATCAACTTTGAATTTGAATCGTATTGCATGGGTGGCGAAAGAACCATTTTTACTGAGGTGTATGGAGAGAATGGCAAGGGTGCGTAAGTAAAGGAAATCTTGTCTTGAAAGATTTGAGCCATAAGAGAGAACTGTTTTTAAATTTGGGTTTAGGTCTAAGATTTAATTGGAAAGGGAGAAAGTACAGAAGATTCAGTATTTAATGTAAACCTTTTTTTCTTAAATGTCTGTTTACGCATAGTTCTATTGAACTGCATTTCCATCCTGCACCATTTCCAGTAATTTAACACCAACATGAAGTCCTACAAGTAAGGAAGTACTTCACATGTCTTCAGGACTCCCTGTTCTGGCTTTGGTCAGCAAAACACTCCCTGTCTCCAGACTTCTCTCTGCTGCAGAGTTAACTTGAAATATAACTCAACTTTTGCCCTTGGCTCAAATCCCAACCATACACAAAAACTTCTGACTCGAGTATGTTGATGCTGTTCTGCTGAAGGGATTGGCCTGGACTGTCAGAAGGCAGAGGCAGCAGTTATGATTAGCATAGCGAGTACAGTTACCCGATGCTGCTCCAAGAACTTGCCTTCATTGCCAAAAAAGGTGTATTTTTACTGTGGGATAATTAGCCTGAATTAACAATCCTTATTTAAAATAAAACCCTCCATCTCTTTCCTTACAGTGAAGACATTGCTTCCCCATTAACTCAGAGTACCCCCTTTTACTGAGGCTAAGCTAACTGAAGAGGAATGAACTTTGCAATGAAAACAGCCCGTAATGTTCCAGGCATCAATTAGACACACAGACTGCAAGCTAAGCCCCTTTCTGAACTGACTCATGGCAGGGGGGTAGCTTCCTTGCTCACTTTTCCCTTGGCCAGCATAGAAGGTATCGGCTTGCATCCTATCTACCAAACTAATGAGTTTGTCTCCTTTTTAATTTACAGCATCGCCTCCAATAAATCCCAAAATGCTCTGGGCTGTTATCTGACTCAGAGGGGAATAATTACTGGACTGGCTCCAGCAGCAAGCCTGACTTAATTAAAACATAGTGTATTTCCCAAAAAGGTAGCGAGCAATTTTATTCCGAGTGCAACCTAAAACAACTTTACCACAGGACAGGACAGATGAACCTCACTCTACCCCAAAGCTCCCAGTACTTTTGAGCTGTGCTTCCTTGCTAAATGGTGAAGAGCAGAGCTGCTTTCCTGCAGCCCCTTACTACTGGCATCTAGTCCCTGCTTAGCCCACCTTAATCACTGTGTTCCCAGCTGATTGCTGGCACACACCACCCACTTGTTTCTTACACCCTGGTGTTATGGTAACAAAACTCGCTGGCATCTACTGGATCTCATGTTCATCGCATCCACTCACGCTTGCTGTAGCCTTCTCTACGCCAAGCAGCATCATCCGCTGGCTTGTGGACCATGCTAGACTCAGGGCTGCAAAGCTGTAGAGCACTTCCTCTGTGTGGCAACAAAAATACCTCTACACTTACCATCACCTAGGATTTTTTTTTGTCTGTTTCTTTTGTGGTTTTGGATTGAAAGCGTTCTTTAAAACAGCTTGGTCACCTTGATTTTTATTAAAGGGGAAAAAAAAAAAAAGCTGCTTCCTGCAGCAGGAGTATTTTCTGTATGCACTGTTTCTCACTGGTAAGGAAAAATTGCTGATATAGTTTTTATTTTTGAACTCTGATGAGTGCAGAACAAATATGGGTAAGACAGGCAGGGAGTAGTTAGGGGTATGCTCCCTGCACCTTTTGGGGTACACTGCCAAAGGAAGGGAGCAAGGCCCTGGGAAGAGGTGCTGAGGGTACAGACCAGGGCAAGGGCAGGGGTCCCTCCCCTTGCGGCTGAGTGGAGCTCTCCAAGCATTGCTGGGAGACAAGAGTTCCCAGCACTTGCAAGCTGCTGAGAGCCACCATTCCCATCTTGCCCACTGTGCTCATTAGCATCTGCAATTAGTTCTAGCTAGTCGTGTTCTCAGAGAGAGGTTAAAGGAGGGTGGGAGTAAGAAGAGAAGTTTAAACATCTTTTTGTTTCCAGCACTACTCAAGTGTCTCATACGTGACTGAATGACTCAGTGCTCTTATATAGAGCTTGCAACCTCCAAGAATTTTTATTTCATGTCTGTCACAGGTCTGTAAGGACTGTGGGACTCAATTTGATCATAAATTGAGCTTATTTCAGAAGCACTGTTACTGGCTTTTATGGTTATAAATGGTTATATGGTCTTTATGGATAACCCTTTTGAGTCTGTTCTACAGCTACTGTTTCTTGTTGTCCTGCAAGGGTTGGTACAGAAGTGAAATAAAAGAAAAAAAAAAACGGTAACAGTAATAATAACTTGATTTTTATTTGTGGCAGTGTTATCAACGCTGATAGTACCACTGGTCTCCTTTGTTCTAATACCAACCCTATCATGGGGAATTACAGCATGGATGTGTGTTTCCCTTGGGGGAGGGGGTATGAAGGAGCTGCAGAAGCTGCAGGTGAATGAACAGATATGTTGAGTGAGATCACAAAAGTGATTTTATGTGCTGAGAATGCAAAATTAATTTGCAGGCTGGACAGCCAATGGATATGGGCTTGGGAGGGCAGCATGGATTATATTTGAATTTGAGGTACCAGAAAGCCAAACAATCAACACAACAGAGAAGACACCTCTAAATGTTAAAAAAAAAAAAAAATCAGAAATGATTCCCCACTCCAGTAATGTTGAGTATGACTCACAGTTTCGTGCATTTTTATAGATGGTTGTATGAAAATTGTTTTATCTACTACTGACTGATGGTAGGTTTCTTGGCTTTAAAAATATGAACAGCTTGATCTCAAGTACCTTGGTTTAAAAATAAAGCTCTTTTTATAGCATGTCTCAATTTTGACAACCAGACTGTGCAGTAAGTATTGGATTCCATGTATGAGCACATTTTACAAGACTAAACTAGACTCTTAGTTTAGGGATAGGTTGATCCTATAAGTTTGTGAGGTCCTCAGAAAGAGGACTCACAGCTGAACATAATGTTTTTTTGTGCTTAAATCCAAAGTCCAAGTTTCTTGAAGGCTCAGTTTTGAATTTAAAAATGAAGTTCCTTGATTTGTGTTTTTTCTTGAATTTAATTTCTAAGATGTGAAAACACAAAGGTATTCAACTTTTTTTTTTTTTTTTTTTTGATTATGAGGCTGGAATAAATCTGTAGGAATGAAATGCAATTGTATCTATAAGTGAAATGATTTCTTCTTCATGTTGCAGAGCACAGATAACTCAAACATATCTATAATTGCTCAGAACAAAAAGTGCTTTGATAATGATATTGTTTGCTCAAAGAATATTTTCATCACTGTTGGAGACACTGAGATTTATTTCAGTGAACCTTCTGAGAAGCAGGTTAGTTATTTTCTTTCCTTTTTGGGTTGCTTTTTAAGATAAGTGTTTTAAAGTTACAACTCTAAAGGAGCATATTTTTGGAAAATATCTCTCAATCGGGGTTAATGCAGCACAAGTGCCTAGGCCTCAAATACACAGCAGCTCCCAGGAAAAATCTTACTTTATCATTTTTTTCTCTGAGTTCTATTTGTCTCACAAAGAAGACTGCTCAAAAGCCTCAAGGAGTCAAACCATACTGGCATTTATTTGTTTCTCTCCATTTGTTTTTTTGAAGAGAGACCAAAGTATCTAACAAAAGCAAACTTGAATGATCCAAAAGGCAGAATATTGAAGTATTAAACAATCTTTCTAGTAATAGTATTGATTAAGTTATATGCTACAGGTAAAATATTCTTCGCTATACACTTTACATTCTTAATTGGCTGCATACCTTGGTAGAGTTACTTTATTAGATATTAATAAATATTCATTTCTGTCAGAATGCCTTAAGGGGACAGGAAAACAAATCTAACTATCAGCTGTGGAAGGCTGGATATTATACTGTGATACACTTTCCAGAACAGGACATTACAATTCTGTGGGATAAGAAGACCATGATGCATATTAAAGTTGGACCTCGATGGAAGGTGAGCCAAAAAAAAAAAAAATGCAACTGAGATTTTGTGTAGTTCTCGTTGTTACTAGTGTGATATCTTCTTCTATTACTGATATAGCTGTTTAACATGGTATTCAGCTGCTAGCATTTCACGGGTAAGAAGTGCCTGAGGATGTGATTTAATGACTGAAGTCCTGAAGAGAAGGGGTTGTTCCTATACGCGTGTTTACTCTGATGTTCCACACATTGCAACCTTGCAATGCAAGTGATTCAGCTCTGACTCAAAGTTAATTTGAGATGGGAAAAGAGGATTTGTTTTGAGTTACCTAGTTATGTGCATGTTTTTGTAATTGCTGAAAACAGTGAAAAAGAAGCACAGGAAATGCATAGCTAGCAACACGGAAGAAAACAGGTTTGTAGCACCGATTGCATTAGGCTGATGGTGGAACTGCACCCTGAGATGTAGTAGAGGCTGCTGAGATGAACAGATGGTGTCGCATCTTGGGTATTGATTAAAAAAAATGCAATATGCGAAAGGATCTAAACAAGAACTTACACTTAAACCTCGTAAGCATACTGTGACAGGGTTAGGTAATGATGCGGGGCAGAATGTGAGGCTCTTTATCTTACCGGTTGTTCTTCCCTTGTCCTTTTCTACATCATCATCTATATGCCTTGGTGCATCTGCAGCTCAATCCATGAGTTCTGATGAAGTAACTTAATCTGCACTTTCAATAATTACATCCCTGCTCCATCTCAGCTATGAGTGCATGTACTGAGAGGGAACAATTTCCAGTAAAAGAAGAGAAAGCACACCATGCTAGAAACAGTATCAGGTATTTTGAAGTGTAGGTCAAAGTTACAATAACCATCTAATCTTATTTTAAAGCAACATTATTGTAGGCTTTTTTCTCAATAGCCATAAGATGCATGCTTGCTGATTTATCAACCGTCGATACATATAATAATAATAATGATGAAAAATTCTTTTTCTATTTTACAGTAAGCTAACAAGGGGCTAAAGTCTAAAAGTTGCATGCAGATGCACAAATACTTCAAGTTCCTTCTGTTTCTAGCAGCTGTTTTTTCCTTAGGCTCTAGTTTAGTAAGATAAAGTCTGCAGCAGTCATTATGGAAAAAATAATTAGAGTGAGCTGCAGCACCTCAGAAATCCAGCTCCACATTGTACTATTATGCAGAAGAATCTTTTTCTGTATGTATCTATATATGCATGTATGCATATATGTATGTTCATCAGCAGCACTTCCCTAAACACAAGAATGTTGCAGCTGTCTCTTTCATAACTGCTGTTATGAATGTTCTTGCTAACTGATCTAAAATTAGAGGCAGCAAGTTTTAATCATAACAACTAGTCAGGCTGCAAAATTACAAGGTAATTCACCTGAACTTTTGACTTCTGGATTTGATGTAGTACTAAGCTTTCAGAAGAAAATATTACTAAGTTCTTACTTTGTAGTTAGAGCAAGTTCTGGGAAACATGAAGAAAGTTATTTGCAATCGGTTACTGTAAGCATAGCATAATATCAGATATTTTCCAAGTGTAAGTCAGAGTTGGATTCACCTTTTTCAGTTTAAGAATATTTTACTCCACATATATACTCCATACTGATTACTGACTAGCAGTATTTTTTAAAAATAAATCCTTCTCATTTAGGGGAAACTGGCAGGTTTGTGTGGAAATTTTGACAAATACACTTCAAATGATCTGACTACATCCAACAACATGGAGGTGAGAAATGCACAGATATTTGGAGACAGCTGGGTATTAGGACAGGTAAGTTCCGTGTCCAGTAAAAATTTTGAAAAAAAGCCATTAATTTTAATTTATAAATGAATACGTTATTAGTACATGAAGTACAAGGATTTTCTAAACTGATGGTCAGTATACACGAGGGCATTTGAATTTTTATGTGTATAGGTATGAGATGTGATAATAATGCCTTATATTGTAAGAAACATATACTGAATTTAAATGAAACCATCCAATCTTTTCAGGTAAGGATACAGTGATCCCTGTATTAATTAATGAAAACTATCTATCACTGGATAATTAATGATGCTGTCTGCATTTCAGTTTCTACAAATTTAGATAAAATGCTTTTGATATTTAGATTCAGACCAATTTTAATAGCAATTGTAATTTCTTGGATGTTGAAGAGATCTGGATACTGAAAGCAAACAGGATTTGAAAGAATAAACTGGAGAAAGAGGTGTCATCAGCCCTCCAAGGCTGCCTGCATACAAGTGAGCGCACGAGGGGCTTTCTCCACAGCGCAAGATGGAAATTCAGAGGAGGAGCTATGCCAAGGAGGCTATAAAATGTACATTCATGTTCAATCAGTGATCTTTTTGGTTATAGTTTGTAATCAGAAAGCAAACTGATGAAGCAGCAGTGGTGAAGCGGTGGGAGAGAAAAGGCAAGAACAGCATCAGGCACAACCCAGTAGATTTCAGAGGAGGAGGGAGGAGGCTGGAGAGAGCAACTGTGCAACTGCGTTTTATCACACAGGAGAATAGGTATTTTATTCATTTGTGCTGAGAAGGAGAAAGGTTTTATAGCATTGTGAACCTCCTGATAAATCAGTATTTGTAAAACACTCCCTTAGGATGCCTGCAAGACCCTGTTTTTAATCTGTTCTCTCCCTGACTCAGAGAAGGAAATTGAACCAGAATCTCTCACCTCATGAAAGAATATGATATCTCTTCTGCTTTGGAAGAAAGCCTTTGAGGTTTTTCTCCCTCAATCTCTCCTTTTGGATCTATATTACACCACATAAAATCTTTTAATCCTGTGACCAAGCAAGGGAAATGTGTTGGCTCCTACACAGTGAGCACTGAAAGTGTTCGTCTTGGCTGGGCACTGTGTTGATGACTCAGAGCCAGTGCAGGGTACGAGGAGGGGTCCCAGAGACTAGCTCTCCATTTGCTCTCTTCCCTTTGAAAAAAATACTTGAAGAAGCAAGTGTAACTGGAAGGCTTTGGGTTTTATTCCATAAAAAATTTAAAGATATCTTTTTGGTTCCAATCCCATATATATATATATTTTTTTTTCAATTTCTCTGTTCAGTGGGTTCAGTGGTTGCTTTAATAAACGGCACAGTGTTTGCACAATTTGAACCTAACATGAACTTCTGGAGTTTTATGACCTTTGCTTAACCAACCCAAACTTGCACTTGCCTTTTTGAGGCCATATATTTTTGTAAAATCTCATATAATCATCCGGTCTCTGTGGCTGCCAGAGCACGGAGGACCTGAATTCATTACTGGCCTAGTAGGCAGCCTGTGCTCAGCCAGTCTTGGCACTGCATCTGCTTTCGCAGTAGGCGTCATTAGGACATTTTTCAGAAAGGACCTCTGGCCTTTGCAGAGAGGTATCCTGGTCATCCTTTCTGCATAATCTAAACACTGGAAAGGCGTATTTGGTAGCTGAAGGCCTACAACCCAACTCTGCTACTGGCAAACATGCCAGCATTGGCACGGTGAGACGTGTGGGACGCTTCCAGGGTTTCTCCCTCCGGGGAGTGGCAGCACGTCCCCACACAGCACTATTGGAGCACCCGCACAGGAGGGCAGTCGCTGGGTGACTGCTTTGCAGCCGAGGCTGTGCCACGACACCCCAACTCTGCCTACAGGTCCATCACTGCTGTCTCCTGGGCTTCTCTGCTGCACCAAGGGAGTATGCTTTCAGATGAACTTGTGTTTTCTGAGCTGAGCGTCATTTTGGTTATATTTTTCTGTTCATTTGTTTTTCTTCTTGAAGAGAGACTCAAAGAGAGGGAGCTGTATCTCAGCCCTTTTGAGTTATCGTGATGATCTTTGACTCTATTTTTTTATGTGTTGCTCTCTTCCTACCGCTGCTTCTTTATTTGAACTTACAGGGCTAAAGCCATCTGTAGTGTGCCTCCATTTAAAGTCAGTGCAAAACCACCAGGGATGGATTTGGACCACGTATTTGTTTGTGATGTTACAGTTGGTTGCTCTGGTAATGATTATAGTGTGTCACAAAGAAAACATTTTGTCTTCATACACTGAGCAGACAGCAGGAACATTTTAGTACTTCAGAACAAAACACAAAGATTCTGTTTTGTTCAAATGTTTTCAATTATAACAACAAATCAGGGAAAGAAGAAGATAGAGAAAATAGCATGTAAACATTATATGAGTTTTCTGAGTATGCAAGTATTGAAATATATGATGCATATAGCGTACCTGAGTCCATGGTAAACATATCTTTGTGTAAAATGTTTGTGATGGTTTTGTTTGCTTTTAAGTGCAAGAGCCCAAATGAAACACTAAGACCATGTGAGGTACATCAGAGCAAGTTCCCTTATGCCAAAAAGGAATGCTCAGTTTTATACAGTGATGTTTTCGCACCTTGTCGCAATGTGGTAAGTTTATTAAATAACCCAGATTTGCTCTCAAATAGGAAAACATTAAAATTCCAGTAATTAATTTCTTTTTGCCATTCCCCTCTGCCTGAATGCCATGGAGGATTCTTAGTAGAGCCCTGCAACTATGTGGGTGGGCTATGTTTGAGCAGAGCTCCTTGTTCCTATCAAAACTGGAGCCTAAACATTATGGTGGTAACTGGGAGTCATGAGTTAGTAGACAGGACAATCAGAGTTCTGTTCTCTTTAGGTTTTATTTATATCTTTTATTTATATAGGTAACTGCATTTTAAAGGCTTTTGTGTATATCATGGGTTTCTAAAATAAACATTTGTGTAATGTGCCTCCAGCTTATCTAAAATGGTTTTATTTTGTTAACTGTTCTGCTCAATATAGAAAGAAATATGAGAGAGCGAGATTTTAACTTCAGAGCTATCGGTATTTTTAATTGGCTGACAGCTTATCATCTGCTTTTTATCAAAACTCTGCAGTATGGTGTCTTTGTTTCCCCAATACCTGGCTGAGCTTGGAACTTGAGTTGCAAGAATGTCCTTAAGTTCAGTCTAGACAAGATGGGGATGACAACAGCTTGTGCGGGAATCTTTTATTCCATCATAGTTCATCCTTTATCAACACATGATGTGCTCTGTACATTTATGCCTCTTTCTGATTTTAGCCACCCAAAGGTATTCAGTAATTGGAGGTGTTTCTTAACACCTGTGCAGGCAAGACCCACTATGATATTTTGTTTCAGTCTCTTGTTTTCCTTATGACTATTGATACTAAATGAGATTGTTAGATGTCTCAGCTGAACCTCCTGACTTTCAGGACTGAAGTTTGATATCAACATGGTTAGGAATTTGCCTGAAGAGGAGGTTGCAGTAGCTTAACCCAGGAAATTTATTAATGTTGACTTTGGTTACTATGTGAAGAATTTTTTGAGCATGTGCCTGAGAACACAGTGATGAGTGTATTTTCAAAGTGGAAAGTAATAAATAAAAATGGAACTTTTGAGAGTTTTTAAGGAGCTGTATTATAATAACTCTTAAAGACATTTTCTCTTGAACATTCATTTCCTGTATCTTACCCATGTTGTGATTAACATTTTCAAGTATTATTCCAAGAACTTAGCATAATGATGTTAAGAAATTCATGTCAGGTGCAAAACATGGCATTTAATCAGTTGCCAGGTATTTTCATATGCACATATCCATCTTGTATGAGACAGGTTGTAAAGTAAACATCTTTCAGGTGTTTTTACAACCTCTTCATTAGCATGTGAAAAATACTGCTCTTTTGAAAGGTACTGTGACTTCCTACCTGCCTAACTACTGGCTGCACCGGCAGGGTAAGTGGTTCCAAGGAAAAAAAAAATATCCAAGCAGAGACAGACACTGGAGGCCTGGGAGGAACAGAAGGTGTAGATGTGGGTCTCAGGAGGTGCATGGAGCCGTGCTCTTGCAGTCACTCCTGTTGTGTGGGCAGTGGAGGATGCTACTGTGCATGGGGGCAAGCTCCTTCTCTAGGACAGGTGGCCTGTGGGTTCAGCATAGGCTGGAAAACCCCGTTTTCAGGGAGACAAAATCTTGCATCTCTGGCTGGCAGTGACTGATGGATTGCAATTGCCCGGCTGAGCACTGAGCTCAGCAGGGCCTGAGGGGAGCCCTGACACTTGCAGAAAGAAAGGTCTTCCTCATAACTCCTGAACTCAGCAGGAGCTTTGACCCTAGCCTCCCAGCTTGTCACAAAATGGAGAGATGCTGTTCTGCGAATGGGAGACACAGGTTGAACTCTGGAGCCAGTCTGCTGATTTGCGATTCCTGCTAAGCTACTATAGCCATTTTCAACGGAGCTAATGCTCATGTCCCTGACCCACTGGTTTTCAAAATAAGAAAAAGAGTGAAAGCAAAATGGCATCTCTCTCCAAGCACTAAAGGCAGAAAAATGGTCATCTTATCTCTGCCAGCGTCTAGCAACTGCCAACTGAGAAGCTGTCTCAATGTTAGATAAGTGCTGCCTTGTTGCTGTGGCGGTATTTGGGTAATCTGATGAGTGCCACTGGAGTGCTCTACAGCTGAGCTAGATTAGAGTCTATAAATGATTCCAAACTGAAGAAATACATTGTTTTAAAGTTCCTATGTGTTGAAAAAGAACACTTTTTTTTTTTTGAGATCTAGCTCGATATTACAAAAAAGGTGATTTAAATCCAAGAAATACTGTATCACTATCATGCTATTAAATTTGGGACTGCAGTAGGATTTTAGAGTGGTGAAGTGAGTGTCTGAACTAATGAAGATTTTTGGACAAATTATATTAAAAACTTGATAAATGTAGAAATATATTTCTGCAATATGTCACCAAGTGCTCAAGCTTTATTTTCCTGACCAAAAGCCCCTCTACAAATCGCTACTTTAATTACTCAATCATCAGTTGCAGCTCTGATTTTGCTGTTCTTCATGCAAAACTAACAGGATGGCTATAGGTGGCAGCATTTGCTTTATGAAAACACAGAACTGTCACATTCAACATGCTCTTCAGAGTCAACAAACAGAAAGTGTAGACAGTCATACTTGTTAATAATCACTGGTTAAATTTTTCTTTTGGTCTGTAAGGTAGGTACAAAATGGTCATCCACAATGCAGTTTTTGAAAAGGATTGTATCCAAACCTTAGAAAATGTCTTATATTTGTGGTAAATTACTTCAGACAATCCTTCCAGAAGTAGCACTCCTGCTGAAAATTGTGCAACAGGAATCTGTACAGCTCATGCAATAAAGTCACCCACTCTCTCTCCCCACCTCCCCCTTCCTTTTTTCCAGATTGATGTGACTTCCTTTGTCAAAAACTGTCATACAGACACATGTAACTGCAATCTTGGCGGAGACTGTGAATGTTTGTGTACCAGTATTGCAGCTTATGCCCACAAGTGCTGCCAGCAAGGAGCGGTGATACACTGGCGATCTCCCTCTCTCTGTGGTATGTACCTGGGCTGGCCTCAGACCAGAGCCCACTCAGAGAAAAGGACATCTTTGGCTTTTCTCTTCCCAAAATTAAAAATTTAACAGAAGAAGGTGGATAATAAATACACTTTACATATTTTAAAGTGACCTGTGTGTTAGCTGCTAAACACCTGAATATACTCTCTTTAGAAGACTGGTTGTGCTCAGAGGCTGTTGGAAAGGCACAGGCATACCACATGTGGGGAATGCCCAGGATTCTGTGTAGGGTAGCAAAGACTTTCAATCTGTTCTACCTTTCACTGACAGTGGGAAGAGTTCTTAGCTATAGAATAATTAGTGCTTCCGGTCTGCTGTCCTGGCACATCTATTCAAATATGCTCTATGTCACTGAATAAAAGCCAGAGGAAATAAAGTCACTAGTTGAAATATGTTACAGAAAATGAAACTTCCTCTGATGAAAGTGAATTTTACATTTTTAGGGTGAAGGTAAGCATGAACTCTGTTGTTAATTTATAGTAATAATATCCTTGTTTTCTTTTTCTTTTAGCTTACGACTGTGAATATTACAATCGAGGTATGTAGTACTTAATATTACTCTCTTTGATTCATCCTGGTATTTATATACCTTGATGAAAATACATAGGCTTCATGTTTGCTAGTATACCACCTAGCTATGTGCTAGAAACAAATCTGTATTCCCTGATTACAACATCGAATCTGTTTTTATAAAGCACTTAGTTGCAGGCCATTGACTAAAACCCAGTAATTTCTCACATTGACCACTCTAGAATTTGGAAGGTGTTTTTGACAAACGGTTTATCATCTTTCTTTCTGTACTATGCTATTTTGAAATACTTTTCTCCCCACCTATTATTTTGTTTCTCTTTTAAAAACAAAAACCCAAGACATACTTGTCTTATATTGGTTCACTCAGACTAAACCTGAAAAACATTTAGTTTGGTAATATCTCTCTTTAGCTGTTATGATTTAGTTTATATCTCTTTAGTTGTTATGATTTATCTATTGGTTTATTTATTTATTTGTTTGGATTCTTGATTTGGGTATATGAGTTCAGTGAGCTCAGCAAGTTAGCAAAACAAGTCTCCATGAGTCTTTTTGCTGTATGTCCAGAGACAGTGGGAGCATGGAAACAAACAACTTACTTGTAAGTAAAAACACACATCTGGAATCTCAGATGAAATATGATACACTGCACACAGAAGACAAAACTAGTTATAGCTTGTGCTGAGAAGAGTCTCTGTAAGCTGCAGCAGTGTTGGAGGTTATCTCATTTCTGTGCTCCCCATTCCCTGGGTGGGATTACACCACAATCACTTGAGTTCTCTGGACCTTCAGATCCATTATATAGAAGAGGTGACAAATATGTAATTTGCCACATATTCCTTGCTCATTTAATATCATTATGTCACTATACTGACTATTTTTTTGCAACATAACCTCTGACTAGTAACAAAGGTGTTTTCCTCCACTTAGGCAGACACAGTAAAGTATCGCTGGAGGCAAGTGCTTGTATGAACACATCCCTTGTATTCTTCAGTTTCACAGGATGAATCTGCACAAAATTACTTTTTGCCACTGTCTGTTTACTGGTGTAGTGCTACAATATCTGTGAGAACAAAATAAAATATATGGAAACTGGATATTGCATGTGGGATGTTAAAACATGAAAGATTTGGTTGATGATTAAGGAAACCCACAATTTTTGTTATTTTGTGTGTGTGTGTGTGTTTCTTCCATTCAGTTCTGCTATAGGTATCTAAAAATGCTGTTTTTTTTTTTTTTAAGCTTATTTTATTTTATTTTATTATTTTTTTTCTGTGCAGTATCTCATATACTATTTGGGATTTGACCAGTGTGAATAAAAACAGATAATCTCACATTAGTAAGTGATTCAAATATTGACACATTGTTGTGCATCTAACATAGTTATACATGGTTATCACCATTTGAATTTTCACCCCACTGAACTAATTACCTTTGGTGTTGTGAAATTTAAGTCTTTTTATCCAGAAAGGAATGGTGTAGACATAATGCATCTCTGATGATACTGAGTTAAGATTAATCATCATCATCATAATTAATCTGATAGGATTTTTAGAAAAAAAAAAAACACCTCATTTTATGAATATTTGTCACAGTTATTAACTTATGCTATTGGGTTTTATTCTAAATTGGCTTGTTTTCTTTTGATTTTCCTTCTTATATTGACATATAAAAGAGTTTGCTCTAGTTCAATTAAGAATTCAGTTGAACCAACTGATGGGATGATTCTTTGACTTGGCATGTGTAGTTATAACTGATTTGCTTCTACTTTTAATGGGTGAAGGTCAGTGATCCAGCTGTGTTAAATAATCTTAGTATTCCCTGATGTCTCAATTCATAACCTCAACATTTTCAGCATGTGGGTGGATTGCTGTGCCATGCAGCACATTTTAGAAGTCAGGGAGAAGCTCTAGAAGGAAGTTAGCTTGTGCTTGTGCTCCAGAATTCAGAACTGAGACCTATTACATTTTGAAATTGGTAGGATACATGATTTTCTGCACAGGTCTCACAAGTACTCTACCATAAAGTAACTAACTCCTGTACCGTAAAGTAACTAACTCCTTAGAACGAGAGTAGTATTCATGTAATAAACTTCCTGTGGCATCCCTTCTTAGATTTGGATACTGTTCAAGCGTTTGTAGGAAGTGAGATATTAAAAAAGAAGGGAAAATTGGCTAACTGCAATCACACAAATGTGACTTTCGATACATCCTTTTTAGCAACTTGCATCCTGTAATGAGCATCATACAGTAGACAATGCTTTTCTGCTTTAGAGAGTCCAACCCACTACATTAGCAGAATTTAGATACTGCTACGTATACCTGGCTTTCTACAATATTCCTTGCAATGTGGAATTTTGTCTTACTTAAAAAGTAGTATGAAAATCAAGGATGGCATGTGTTGACCATTGAATGCCATCAAAACACCTTCTGGTGTGTGGGATGGCTCTTCCTCTGATTCTTTTTTGTTCTGCATGATGTCAAACTGTTGAATCTTTGTGGAAACTTTCTCAGTTACAGCTCAGTCCTGATTTTGCTGTAGTCACAGGCAAAATGTCTGTTAGTACGTGGGAATGAACATCCCATGATTTAGGGTAGAGTCAGTAATTGACTTGCCACTTCCATAAAAGGGATCACTTTGTGGCAAGTTTGTGAGCTTCCAGTGCATACGAACTCCAGCATAGCTTCATTATAAAAACACTAATTATTTTCTTGCAGTTTTTTTCAGAAAATGGTGTTTAACTTCTAGCAAAGCCAAATCTCGTTATTAAGATAAGTTCTTCCCCCTTAGAAGAGTCATATCAGAGAGCAGATGTTCTAGGTTAGGAAAGGGGTACAGTCTTCTCACTAGGATTAAAGGATTAAAAGCTTTCTCAAAATTTACAAACCTTGTTTATTACTCACAAGGCAAGGTCTTAGAAGTATGCTGCTCTTGGTTCTTTCAGTGGGGTATAGTGACAAAGACTGATGCTGTTATATCTCAATGTATCCCTGTGAGCCTTTCCAGCCCCGCGGAAATAGCTTTAAGGGTATGTTATAGGATGTCTGGGGCATAGTTGGGACAGCAGCATTTTGGCAGCTGTACCAGCTGAAGATGTTGTCACCGCTATATTGGCATGAACTTTTGGATGACTATGTGCTGAACCAGACTGGAAAATTTAGCTGGTCATTTTTCAGTAGGATTAGTTTACTGCTGAAGTACTTAGGCTGGCATAATAAATGGGGCTGTAGGGGGACAGAAGCAAGTGGTCTTTGGGAGAAGATGAACTAGACAACTGCTTAAGCAAGGGAGCTGCCAGAACTTCAATTACAGCCTTCTTTTTTAATTGCCTTGTAGATATTGGAGTAGTTTCAGTGTCTATTTGGGGAATAATATTAAAGTTACTGTGTTGATATTCCAAAATATGGAAATAAGGACACGTGAAAGACAAAATACTACACAGAGGCAGCCCAGATCGCTTTCTTGTACGTGCCATTTTATGAGGATAGCTGCCCACACTTTTTTATGCTCACTTTGTATCTATTGTGTTTTGGAAAGCAAGCAAAGAGGAAGGGAGTACCTTGAACAGATAGATACAGACCTACTCCAGCATAACACCTTGAGGCATTGAGCTGTAGCTCAAAAAATATTTGATTCCAGGTAAGGTGAAATATTTAAGGCAATATATTATGTCAGCTAAGGCTTAAGTTTTGTATGTTATGCAAGTTGGATTGTTTTTTCTTTTACTATTTGATTTTTCTTCTCTTAGGGCTTGGTGAAGGACCCTATATTTTGGCAAGTTCTGGAGAAAATGACACAATTATAGGAGCTAATGTATCTAGTAGAAGGATATTTCCCCTGCCTAGAACTGGAGCATATGGAAATGTATTTTTCAGTTTCATGATAACTCCAGGTCTTTTCAAAGATAAAGATTTATGTAAGTGTTCTCAACATTACTGTGAATGTCAATACATATTTTTCAAACTATATGAATGTTTTTTGCTGCACCTTCTAAACCTAAAATAGTCTAGATATTTTTAGTTATTGGAATAATAACATTGAAGTGTTCTGCTTTTGAGGAGGAATACTGACTTTTTTGAAAAAAATATTGGAAAACCTACCTGCCAGCTGTAAAGCTGACTTCAGAAATTGTTTTAGATATGCTGCAAAATATGAGTGAAGAATTCCTTCTTGAGGAAAATGTAATTAGATTGTGTAACTGTAAAATGGAAAAATTTGCATATGTATCTAAAAAGTAACAATTCTGAAGATGAGTGAAGAAAATTTTGTCTCCAGTAAAATCATTTCTTTTCTATCTATTCTCTTTTGTGACTATTAATGCACCATAAAGCATGCAAATTAGAACAACCAATCTGGCTCCTGCATTATTAATGAGCAGCATCTCAATATAATGTAGAAGGAAGTTTCTTAGATCAACAGCTATTCCTAAAGTCTATTCTTCATTTATCAGAGACAGATCCAAACAATATAACCAAAAATAGATGTTTAAATATTTTACCTTCTGCCTTCTGCATATGTTTTCTTTTCTTCACATACACTGAGTTTGTGCCACTGAAGTCAATACTGACTTTCTCATTGCTTTCTATAGTTACAGAATTTAATTTTTTGACAAAATCCTAAACCCTCAGAAGTCAACATAGAGAAGGGCTGTATTTACTATAAAATTTGAAACTATAGTCACAAGCTGTGGACAATTTTCCATGTAGGTTTTTAGCTACAATTTTAAAAACAGAAAGTATATAAAATAGAAGAATTAGTTCAGTCTTGTCCGATTATCCAACCAGTGTCAAGTATAAGTAAAATATTCATTATGTCTGTGCAGTACACAGTTTTCATATTTGTGAGGGATGAGGTAGTGCTCATCTAGATTAAAGATATTGCTGGATTGTATTCAAGGTGACAAACAGATCTGAAGTCAGCCTTATTCTAAGTTCTTAAACTCTCAGATAATTTTCTTCACTTTCAATTTTTGGCAGGAGTAGAAAAAACAGGGGGTTGAGTCTTTTATTTGCCCACAAGTTTTCTTACTGTATTTCTGGATATGACTGTATGTAAAAAAAGCTTGACATGAAGATGAAGTAAAGCACGCTCTTACAGAATTTGCGATGTTACTTACTAAACAAGTTTCATTGCAGTTGAACAGTTGGATGTCCAAAGCTGAGGAAAAACTATCTCCATTTGAGCATATCCCAAGTTGAGACTGCTTATGAATTATTTTGAAGGCTGGTAGTAGTAGGATGAATGTAGTTTTTGTCTGATTAGCTCTTTGGTGAACTCTGCATTATGTGATCACTTGAAGTTTCTTTTTGACCTGCATTTCTACCTTTTCCATACTATAGATTTATTTATTTATTTATTTATTTTTCTATAAAGCAGTGTTTAAAAGGAGCCACTTAGCCAATATATAGATTGAATCGCACTTTCAGATTGTTTTCTATGAAAAGTTTGCTATTAATTTTTTTTTTCTTTTGTCGAAGCTCTCTCTCTTGTTTCCCTTGAATCTGCTGAAAGGCCAAACTACTTTCTGTACATACATGCTAATGAAACCATTGGTCTGGAACAGTGGCAGGCAAGTGCCTCCTTTCGGAGACGAGCCACATTTTTCCACCACCAAGGCCTCTGGAGTCCAGGGCTCAGTGCCTTCGAACTGCACAGTAAAAAAGGTTTTTTCATCATTCTCACATCATCTGGTGTTAAAGTGGCAAAGTACGATGACTCAGAAGAATTCAAACGTCTAAGTAGCTTTAGTATTGAAGGTAAATTTTGCATAATCCACAGGGATAAATTTGGTTTCTTCTTCTTGCCTTCAGAGCATTTCTCATGCATTAGCAATAGTAACAAGTATTTTTATCTTATTCTTAAGTACTATTCTGTCTTTGTCTTCCATTCTACATCCAAATGTTTTTTTTTTTTTGCAGATACAAAGAACACTTTACTTTTTGACTATATTTTAATTGTTTTATTCTTTCAAAATAAATGTGGCATGTCACAAAAAGTGCATGTTAATGTCTTGTTATTGAGCTACAGATATCTTTTTTTTTTTCTTAAATGAATGGAGTAACAGTATCACATTTGAAACAAAGAGTACATTCACTATGTTTAGCTATGTTTAACTGATCTTTTTAAACAGAATGTGTTGTGAAAAATAAGTAGTTGTTTGTATCTTTGATGTTTCAGTGTCTTTTACCTTGATTGAATTTAAAATACTTATTCAAATGACATAAATGAACAAAATCTCACCTATTAAAGTTCTTGAATATTTCCATACTGGGTTTTCCTTTTTTACATTTTTCTGAAAATTCCAAAGGTATAGAAAATACTATAAATTTACAGTTTTTTGACTACTAAACCAATAAATAATACCTTCTCCTTCTTTATCAGAACTCAGTGCCTCTGTGCCTTATAGAAGGATGTGTGAATGGAGATATGAATCTTGTGCTAATCCTTGTTTTAAAACATGTAGTGATCCTGAAGGAATAGCATGTAAATTTCTTCCTCCGTAAGTCAAATTAAGCTCAATATTACTGCTATATTTTTTCATGTAATGTTCATACAGTATGTTTTCTGAAAATTACTTCAGCTGTAATGTCCATTAATTTTTAGTCATCCAAATTTCAATAGCAACTCTCACAATTAGTGTGAAAACATTTGCAACAAGCCACTTGTTTTCCATGTTATATATTCTTGTTTACATATGAACTTTTGACGTAAGTAGGAACAAAGAATAAAAGGGTTTGTATTTAGCCTAGGGGATTAGCTTCTGGTAGTGCTAGATTGACATTTATTAAATGAAATGAACTCTGTTCCCTTCAGCGGATATGATATATTCAAATCCTAAACTGGTATCTCATGATACTGTAACTGATTTAATCCTTCTGGTGATTAAAAGTCTGAGACCAAAAGCTAGAGGAATAGTTAGGGTGAATGACGCCCTCTCCTGTGAGAGGATGGAACTTTACACTAAAAGATGGTCTTTGGCATGACAGGAGGGATTTTACCCTGCTGGTGTTAGTTTGTTAGTCTTAGTAATAAGCTTTCCTGTTTCCATGGATCTCCCCGGCATCTATGGAAAGTGAATTTTTATAAATAAACCAAAGGACAATATGTCTAAAAACTCAAGACACAAAATCCGGTGGAAAAGAAATGATATTTTGAATTTCAGATTATCTCCATGGGCCTATGCAATCTATAGTTAGGATTATTACTAATATAACTAATTTCCTGTCTTGCTATTTTTACATTTTTTCTGTATTGGCACACTGGTTGCTTATTGAATGATTTTATTGTTAAAAATCCCCCATAATTAAAAAGTAAGATAATATGTAGACTTGTCTGTAGTCTTCCACTCTGAAACTGCACAAGAATGAGACTTTTTATAGAGTCAGTCTAAATATCTTAATATCTGAAATGAACATATCTGGGCAAAACAGCACTCTTGCAAGTTAAGTTCTTGGTCCTGTTGGAATCTGTTCAGCTTTGGCACCTGAACTTCCACCTGTGTGTGGAAGCAGAATGCTCCAAAACCATCACATCCATCAGCATATGCACATAATTGATTATTAACAATTTAGAAACAGAATTGTGCTGTCTCATTGACCTTAAAATAACTCATAATTCTGTGTTCATCTTTACACTGGAAAGTTCTCAGAACTCTGATGGGGAAGACAATCAAATGTCTCGTTTTACCAAAATGAAATAATTTAAAATTGATTTATATTTCTGCTGTGGCTTTAGAATTAACTATACAATATTTTAAAGGGTTGAAGGATGCTTGCCATACTGTCCCAAAAACATGATCCTTGATGAGGTCACACTTAAATGTGTTTACCCAGAAGATTGTAAGTATATTTTACGATATTAATCTAATCTTATAAATTGTTTTACAGATAATGAGAAGTGATTTAATCAGATGTATTTTGATTTTTATTATTATTATTTTTTATTTTTATTAAATGTTATAACAAAATATCTTTCTGTTGAAGAGCCTCACTCTGGGACCTAGGCTCCACTCCCAGTCATCCAAAATACATCTTCTACATTCATATGAATATCTATATTGAATTCCTTCATTTATCTAATAGTGTGAAATTCAACATTTTTGGTGTTTTTAGACTCAATATAACTGTGATTTGACTATATAATGCTAGAGTGTCATATGTATATGAAAGATCTCAAATGGAAAAAATATTGCTTTGGTGAAAAGTTCAGACTTTTCAGTAGGTGAGCCATCCCTAACAACTTCCTTAGATCTATTTAATAACTTTTAGTGTGTGAAGATACCACTATTTGCTTATTTTTTGAATATTGCATTCTTTTAACACAACTATTGCATTTTAATACTTCATTTTTTCCTTTACAAATTTAAATTATTTGCATGTTGATATTTGCTAGTATAAAGTTATCTCATATATTATATTGCCTTCCAAAGATATAAAAGAAGATAGCATACTCTATACTCTACTTATGCCAATTTTTTTTACTATTTTAGATTTACTGAATTTTCCATAGAATTCCCTTGTTGCTTCAAAACTGCTCTGCAAATTCAAGGTTTTCAGTAATAATAAAAATTGGCTACTCCATTTGCAAAGAAAATTAGAATCTTCTTGAGAGTGAGTTGAGTTCCTCAAAGCCATCAGGCAACCTGGAACCATTGGTAACTTATCTTTTCAGCAAAATTATGCTCTGGTTTGTTAGTATTTAAATGGGACTTGAATATACATAGATGTTGATATCTTGCTTTACGAATAATCCACAAAATACAGTGAAATGTGCATTTTCATTTTAGGTATAGCTGTGACACCTGTGGAATCAGCAATTGAAACAAAACCTTCTTTGTTATTCCCTCACGTGATTAGTACCACAGCAAGATTTCCTCAGAAACATCCTATTCTTGTTACTTCAGGGACTGAGTCAACTCATACCCATATGACAACCGAAATTACCATGAAGGCAAACACAACTTCAGCAGGAATGAATATGTCAGCGCAGTCCATTACAGATTTTTATTCACTGGAAGCATCTAATGCAGCCACCTATTCGACCTTTTCATTATCAAGTACAGTGGAGCCTTCTGGTGTACCTCACAGCACAGCAAGCCCTTCTGTCCTTTCCAAACTCATATCTTCAACAGATTTTCCAACTGCTTTTCAAACCTCAGCAGTCACATCACATACTGTCAGTTCTACCCCATCTATAACTTCACCTATTCTAGTAGCAACTTCAACAACCTTACTCAGTTCCAGTCCTCTTCCAACAGGTTCTACATTATTAATACCCAGTTCACTAGGGGTAGTTCCACTTCCACTTGAAGCATCAACCACTCAGCTAGGAACTGTTCCCTCTACCTCAACAAATTTGATCTCCAAACCATCTTCTGTCACTTCTGAGCTGCCAGCAGGGACTGTGAGGAGTAGAAGTCCTTCAGTAAGTCATTCTAAGGGAACAGGAATATCTTCTGAAGTGTCCTTGCCTGCTTTACTGGCTGGCAGAGCAACTTTCACAAGACCCCTATTTCTTCTAGGTTCACGGCTGACATTAAGTGCACCTACTTCTCCTGTATCCACTTTGTCTGTTAGAACTATGTCTGGTTTTGGCCAACCTGTAGTTCACTCAACACCCATTTCTGCATTAACTTCAGCAGCTCCTCAAATTCCTAAAACAACTAGCTTTGAGACAAGTTTTCCTCAATTAATCTCATCTTCATCTTCGGAAACAACCAAACCCTTGTCTAAAACTTCTCTGGTACCATTAAATACAAGTTCGTTAGCTAGATTTTCTCCAAAGCCATTTTTATCTTCAGTGGAAATTTCAGTGACTGTTTCTAAGCAGACAGCCCCATTAATGAAAGGCAGTATTTCAACTGCTCTGCCCATAGTGGCTAGATCTTCACCTCAAGTTGCTTCTCAAATCCCTATAAAAACTTCTTCAAGTCCTTCTGTAACACACACAGTCTCAATACCAGTGCATTCTCTGACTACTTCCCTGAAGCCCAAAGCTATGAGAGATGTCACTGTTGTCTCAAAAAGTATTTATAAAGAACCTCCCACTTTTTCAGTGTCTCTACTAGCCAATCCTACAATCTCTGATATGTTTTTAGCAAGCTCAGCCTCAACAGAAAATAAATACATAATCCCCACTGATTCGTTTTCACTGTCATTCATTTCTAAAAAGCCGAAGAAAACCATTAGTTCTACAGTATTCCCTATTAGGACATTGGTATTACCTCCAAATGCAACATTAACAACCACTGAAAAAATTACAGAGTACCTAGTAAGTCCTCGCACAGAGATGAAAACCATGCCTGTTGCACAGAGTGCAGGCACTTTCGCTCCTAAAGATCTTTCTTTTACAATACCGTCATCTCTACTTAGAATCTTATCAACATCACAACCATCCTCTGTGACATCTCATACTACAAGTTTTTCAGCGATTCCCATATTCAGCAGGACATCTTCATTAACACAAAATATAACTGCTACCCAAACACCAGTTTCATCTCTAGATGCACAAGGAGCCTCAAAAAGTCCAGTTACAGACTTTGCAGCTTCTACAGATTTTTCTGCATTCATTTTAAACATTAGCTCTTGTACTTCCCTTTCAGCAACACTAAACACATCCATTATAATGCCCTCTTTACTAATGCCTAAAACTCCTAAGGTCACTTTAGAAAGCCAGTCTGGTAGGGTCTCCATGTCTTCACCTCCTCCTAAGACCACTCATATCTCTGCTGTTTCTCTAGGAAAACAGAGTTCTTCGGTAAGTTCTTCAGCAGAAGATGGAACAATATCAGTCATGTCAGCTGGAATCATCACTCAATCCACTGCACCAATGATAATGAACACAACAGTGAATGCTACATCCCTAAAAACACCTTATACTTTTGTAAAAATACCACCCAGTTCTTCAGCCAGTTTATTAATTGCTTCTGACACTACTGTATTCCCTAGGATTACTTCAAAAACGTCTGATTCTTTTGTTGCTGATTTGAAGTTTCATATGGCTTCACCTTCAGTTCCTACCACCATAGAAACACCTATGTATGTATCACGCAAGTCTTTATTTACATCTCCAGTATCTCATGTTTCACAGAGCAGTAAAGAAACTCCAAAAATGACAATCATGAAAACAACTGGTACTACAAATCCTTTATCACAGACAAAGAGTACTTCATTTACAGCTTCAGAATTTAAGTATGCAACCTCATTTGAAAGAACTTCAGATACTTTAGAAAGCAGCCAGACTTCACATTTGCAAAGAAATGTAACCAAGACAAAGTCAACCACAACAGAGAAATCTTCCCTGCCTTATTTGACAGTACCTGCAGGTCAGAGTTCACCCTTTTCAAGAGAAAGAAATATAACCTTAGCAAAAAATCTCTCTGAAGTTCCAGATGTAACAACATCTGATTGGTCTAAAATCCTAACACAGAGAACAGGTAAACCTTATTTCAATTTAACAGAGCCCACAGAGTTGGAGAACAGAACTGTAATAGATTTATCCCATTCTGTTGGTGAAATGGTGCTTTCTTCCCCTTCAGAGACTATGGAAACACAAACTTCTCTGGCAAGCACAAAAACATTGACAGCTATAGCTGACAAGGCTTCTTCTGGTACAATGATACATCCACTGTCGTATACATCTTCTGAATGCGTGGTATGATAGTTTTACTTGCCTTGATGCGTTAATGTATGGATATCTATACTGATATTCAGCATGTTATACCAGAGATTTTAAGTATCTCCTATTTTCGTTTCATTTTTCTATTATGTAAAAATGAATTATTCTTAGCGGATTGTTGTATCCCTGCACTTTTAGTGCCCTGGTATATTCTGCAAATTAGATCTATTGCTCAGGGAAAAAAAAAAAAAAGTCTAAAGCTTTGTGCTGATTCTAGACAGCAAAATATATTTCTGAGGTTCAGAAAAAAGCCATAGTCCATAGAATCTGGAGGTTTGTGCACAATCTGGCCTTTCTGTTTTCCATTTCTTTCTTTCTGATAGGGTATAAAATGATGGGAATGCATGATTCTGTATTTTTTTTAAATGCTTTTGTGTTATAATGCTTTATATAGAGTATTCCACTGTCACTAGATGGAACAGGAGGGGTGTAGGTGAATTGATGTTCATCACTGTCATCTGTAGCAAATAAGCAATTATTTCCAAAATAACTGATGCAAATAACAACAACTGCAAGATAATTAAGTCTGTACAGCAAAGTTAGACACTCAGTATCTAAATTGTAGGACATATTTGCCTCACCCAAGCCTTCTTGTCTTGTCAGCGTGAAGGATTTAACTGGCCAAATTATCTTCAGACTTCTGCTTATTTTAATGCAATTTATTTTAATGCCTTTTTTGTTTGTTTGTGGGTATGTATTTAATCTCTCTGAGGAAGTGCTACATTTTTGTTCCCAGTGTTCTGGTTACTTAGGGGTCTTTTACTTTCTAGTACTAGCAGTGCAGAATATTAATTTAATGATCCCTCTCTCTCTTTTATTTTTATTTTTTAACCTGGGACCAGGTTGCCTGGGAGAGATCTAGAGACTATCGTTAGCTTGCTGATATCCTATGCATCTCATTGTAGTCAAATGCAAGATCAGGTGTTAGTTTGTACTGTATCTAAACTTGCATGACAAAAGAATATTTTAGTCCAGCTTCCAGACCCAAAGTCAAATATATAGGAGGAGTCACATAAATGTGTTAATTCTGTCTCAGAGTAGGGCTATAAACTAGCGATCGCTTGGACTTCATAAGTACAATGAGTGTAAAGCTGATTCTGGTTGTTTTTTCCATATATGACAGCCAAGATATCTTGAACCTGTCGACAAATGTAGCCAGTATATATGTGTTAATATGGGTTGGATGTTATACAACCTATCAAGGAACTGCCCTAAGGATGCGCAGAAGCCAGACTGTGGTTTTCGAGGAATGCCAGTTCAAGTTAACGCTGATAGTTGTTGCCCAGAATGGGAATGTCCCTGTAAGTCACAGTTATATTATTATATACTTCCAACATAGAGACTTAATATGGAAATTTCAAGTGATAAATTAAGGGATTAATACAGTGGGAAGATTAAGCTGAATACTGAAATGAATTTAAAGGAGATTGTTTTGGGCCTCATCAGAAAAACAATGAAATATAGTAAATGCTTTGGTATCTTTGAATTAACATTCAGGAGAGTCAAAAAGATGGTTGAAATTAAAACATTGCAATTAGATCCACATATCAAATGTCAACATTTTTAACAGAAAATCTTCAGAATTTCTATCATTAGAAAACATTGAGATGTCAACACTTCTGGGAAGAAAAATTAAATACTTGTTTTTTCTGAAAGAACCCCCCGAAACTTCACTTAGCTCTAAAAGGAGTACTTAATGATATTTAGAAACTGTAGAGACAGGTAGCAGACTCAAGGGAACCAGAAGGTTAAACAGAAGTCATATTAAAAGCCTTGCGTCATTTCTGAAACACAGATCACATTTTAAAATATTTGTTTCAAGATCAAATGGATGTGTATCTTGCTATCAGCGTGCCAAATATTTGTATACATTAATGTACATATTTCATCTGACGATGTACAGATTCATTAATCTTACTTGTAAAACATTGTTGTAAGTGAAAATTTTTACCATTTTAAAATTTACTGGGCATATAGCACTTGATTAAGCTATGTCCACTAAATAACATAAGATGCTTCTCCTTGTGGCTCAATATGCTGTCTACGGAACAATGCCGGCAATATATACATGAAAGTACGTCATATGAAAGTAACTACTGCTCAAACTAAAAATGTTTTTAGAAATGCCTAGTATTCTGTTTCATGGTAACCTTAATAAATGACAGTTCTTTTTTAGGTCAGTGTTCTGTACTGTCTGAACTGAGTGTTATTACATTTGATGGAAACAACATAGCCCTCTGTAATATGGCTTCCTACATTTTAGTCAAGCTACCAGGAGAAGTTATTATTGCTCATATTGAAAAATGTCCTTCTAATCAGGTAAGATACTTGCCTTTCCTCAATAATTTGTGTCTTGAATGTTGGTGTTATAGGTATGAAATAGTGCAAAAATGCATCACTAAAAACTTTCAGTTTTTATAAATTCATCTGAATTTATACATTACAGTATTGTCAAAATGAAGAAATATTTGGAATAGTCACAAAAATCTTTTGCCTTTATTTAAGGAAGGTAGTAGAAGTTCAGGATTAGTGTGATGAGATACTTTGCCACTGTCTACCCCTCTGCATTGCCTGCAGAGGGAGTCCAGACATTTCATTTTTGGACTGCCATTTTTCGTCAGGTCAGTCTCGTCTTTAGAGTCTGCACAAATGTTTCCTTTGCATTGCCCATGGTTTTAATTCATGAAGACCTTGATCAGTTGGCTTGCATTTCCATCTTTGGCTTGTAGATAAACAAGTTCCTCACCAGGTACTTTAGCAGTCTTCTTTCCTTCCCATCCCTCTTTGGTCTCATAACCACTCTCTAATACATTCTGGGCAATGGTATGTTTAAATGTTAAGTCCTGAGTCTTGCAATGTTTTAGATGTTTTCTTTTGAATTTCTTTTTCTTTCTTTTCACTGTTTCTTGGATGCAGACTAAAGGTGTGATTGCAGCTTACATAGGCAAATGAGAAGTCTGTAGCTGTTTTTATTTAATAAATATTTTCTAAAAAGGTTTTATAGCATATGCTGAGATTAATGAGGCTGTTAATGAGTCGCTCTCAATGTTAAAGGTGATTCATTGGAAGCCAGCTGAGCTATGGTATATATGAGTTGCAATCATGTGTGGAAAGATGTCTTGGTAAAATAGTTTTATCAAGGTTAAGGCAGGGGATTTTATTGGGATGACCATTATATCTCTAAGTATTCTTTTTTATTCAACTTGTCTAGGTCATTGGGTTGTCTTTTCTGTATTATTTGCCATATAAACCCCTTTTATTTAACTTTTTAATAAGTAAAGAAAGTTTCTAAAATTAGTTAATTGAAAGGTACAATGTATTAGCTGGGAAATGTGTATTATTTTTTATTTATAAGGAATATATTGGATGATTTAAATTAGGAAGCTGATTGTAGAAGAACTTTTAAACACAAAGAGAACATTCAACTTATTCTTGCCAAATAAGAATTCTGCTGACTATCATTGCACTTCTAATCTACTTTTTTTTTTTTTCAGAGTGCAAATTCAATAAGAAATCTAGTAAGTACTTTTTTCCTTTATTAATTATAAATTGTATGAGTATTACACATATTGAAATAATTCTTCTACTCCTTAAAACTTTTTAATCACTTTTCTTTCAAGGTTCCCCCTGCAAGTACTTCAGGGCTCTGCTTTAAGAAGTTGAATGTAACAACACATAGATCTAAATTACTTATTAATCGTTTAGCAAGAAAAGTAAGTATATATCACCAACATATAGCATGTGTACATTTAAGAGATAACTGGAGAGCTATTCTATGTAGAATGAGGTAGGTCAGGCTTATAATGAATGTACTACAGGAATAGGATTACTTCTGCAGTTCATGTTCCTGGTAATTCATAGTATGCTAGAAGAAAAAATAACATTTCTGATACTAAGCCTCACTTGCCTGTCATTTATACAACACTTCAAAGTGATTTGAGATTTTAAAGAAGCTGCAAAGGCATTTATATGTGAGACAATATTTCCAGAAAACCTAGAACAGAATAGTTTTCCAAGATGTGATAAATATTTAGGCTGTCATTTCTGCTAGGTAATAACAGATTAGAACAGTTTAGAACAGATAACTTTGAAAAATCAGAATAATCAGGGTTTTTTTGTTGTTTTGTTTTACCATATGATATAGGATACATAATATTTATTGCTTCCTTAATTAGAGAAGACTTCCATATCATTATTTTTTCTCATGCCTACTTCATCTGCAGTTACAGAGTCACTAACAGGAAGCATTGTGATATAAACACAGTGACTACTGCTATTGTATGTGGCAGACACTGTAAAATTATCTTTTGCTTTAAGATGTAAATAAATATAAAATACATCCTTGCAATCTGTTTTTATCCCTAAAAAGCATTTGGTTTATTTTAGGTAGTAGTGGATTCTGTAATTCCATCATTACCGTTTTCAAAAGAAGGACTGAGTATTCAGGATACTGGTGCAATGTATGTCATTAATACCCCAGCTGGTATTAGCATCAAGTGGGCTCATGTTACAGGCATCATAGATATACAGTATGGATTACACTCTAACACATCAATGAAGACGGAAGGACTTTGTGGTGAGGCTATGGTGGCAATTAATTACTTTCATATTTACAATTTACACCTTCCTTTTGTGTCTGTGATCTGTTATCCCTATAGCTTTCCATGTTACTCCCTTTAATTACACTGTCAATCATATTTGAAGTAGGCTTGTGAATTTGTATTAATTAACAGTAATAAATCAATAATCCTGTTTGAAAGCAATGCTTGTTAACAGAGCAGTTTTCAGAACAAGTAATGATCAATACACTATATTTAATTAATTTTTTTAAAAAATGTAGTCATCTCTTCCTGTGCTAAGAATATCATTGAAGTCAAGCAAAGAAAAGGGCAAAACTTTATATGGAGAAGTGACTGCTGAAGAAGTTCAAGTACAGAGAGTATGCTTCAATGATTATAGGAGAAAGGGATAACTATAGGATGCTGGCAGTGATACCTAGTGCTATGCAAATACTGATAAAAGGTGTAAATACTGATAAAAGGTGTAACTTGGGGAGGGTCTGAGTTCACTAAGGATGGTGAATCCAAGTTCAGACCTGTTACAATTGGATCTAGGGTCAAAGACTGTCTAAGCTATCAGACTTAAATTACAATGACAGCAAATTTTGCATGCTCCAGGCTTCCCTAATAATGCCTTTATAACTCTGCCAGTATGAATTTTATGGAAAAATGTAAACAGGTATTCTAGAGTAACATTAATTGCATCATAAATGTTACTTTTCTGGTGCATTTATTTTACTGAAATCTATCCCATATTGACCAGAAAAAAATATTCTTTAAAATATTTCAATCTGCTTTTAGTTTTAAAAGCAAACAAAATAATTCAGGTATGGTTTACGTATACATTCTAAGCAAATTAAGTATTTAAAATCAATTTCTGTATTCTGCTTGAACAAAAGAAAAGTTCTATATCTTGTGAGAGAAGGGGAATGCTGGCTGTGGCAGATACTGCACTTTTCCTGGTATCATGCCCAGTATCATCATCTCTATTCAAACTGGAAAGGTTGGGATGAGATGAGATTGCAGGTAGGAAGTATTATAGAATAGTTGCTCTTTTTGTCATGAAAAGACAGGAGGAGGAAGAATATGCACACAACTCCAATCTCAGCTGAACAGTGCTGCTCTACCTGGTATTTTGCAAAAAGTATGAAGCCTCAGTTAGTGTTTTTTTCTGTCATCTAATGTTTGCTTCTGTCTGGAATTCTCCTGTCCTCTCCCCTTCATACTGAAGAAAATGTTGGGCTATGTGGTAAATTGGTTTTATTTTTACACCTGTATTGGTTCTGCAGTTCTGTAGGGTGATCTTACAGAATTCTAATGCCAGTACCGGCTGTGGGGTGGCATTGGGACAGCAAGAAGAAGCAGTGCTACTATCAAGTGCTTCTTATCATGCAAATACTATCTCCTGTACTTCCCCATGCTGTCTGAGAGAATAGCAGGGCCTGTCACACCAGCCTAGTCCACCGGGGTCCCTGGAGGGTATCAGGAAACAGGGCTCAAAGCATGAAGACTTGGGCTATGATTAGCCATGTAGAAGCAACGTGGAGAAAGGATATAGAAACTTTGGGTGTTCTGTCTCTGGGATTTAAAACACTATTATGAAAATTAAAAAGGCTGATGTTATTGACTTCTTGTGTGTTCATAAGAGATGCGTATTTCCATTGACAAATTAACTAAATACACTATTTCTAAACTAACTAACTAACCAAATACACTCTATTTACACTCTAGCTCAGATAGCCAATTGATGTTCGGGTCTTGGGGAGTGCTTTTTTGAGTGCTTTGGTATTAATATACAGGTTTGGAAAAGTATTTTCAATAAAGAAAGCAATTTGTTCATCAAAAGGCTTCTTTCACAACTTCTTGCATTTAGATGTCCAATTAAATTTGAATAAAGCATCAGATTGTCAGCAATGTGCAATTAATTTGAAAATCATCTACACTTACTCCGATGCAGCTGATTGCTATTCAGTAGAAGAGCAGAGAATTTCGTGCCATGTCAATGAATTAGCCCCCTCAACAGCACATTTTGGTGACAGTTTTTCTTAAAACTTCATTCATTATTGGGAAAAGTATTATTACTTGTATTATATGATCTGCTTGCTTTGCTAAGCTGATCATGGAATCATAACTAGACGGTTGGATCTACAGCAGACATGTAGTTGCTGTGATTTATAAATTCAGATGACTAAGTCTCACACATGAACTTGTTGCAATGTTAATTTTATCAATTGCACTTTTCTCTCTCAAAGGAAGTAATACACCTTTTTTTTTCCTTTTTTTTTTTTTCCTTTTTTTTTTTTTTGCTTGTTTGCTTGTTTTTACTTTGAATGTGATGCTCTGACTCCAGGGGTGTGTAATGGAGATCCTACCGATGACCTGAAAATGCAAAACAGGACCATAATTACAAATGTGGAGGAAATTGAAATGTTCATTAAGAGTTGGGAAATTGAGAAATCACATGATGTAACAACTAGGAGGCCAGTAAGAAACTGTACTGAAGATAACTGCACATACTGCATAGAACTGTTAAACAGAAGTGTTTTCCTCCCTTGTCACAAGAAAGTGAGTACAAAGTTCAAAGAAATTCCAGGTGCAAATTAAATGGAAGTTGCATTGTTAAGAAAAGAGTGAGAGAGATGCAGATTTTTTATGTTTTGCTTATTTTCATGAGTTCATAACAGGGTGGCTCCAATGCTTTTGTCATCTTGTACATTGTAAATAATTCCTCAGGTAAAAAGAAAAGTACATCTACGTGGATCTCAGTGCTTTAACTCTGTTTCTTAAATCACTGATTAGGCAAAGCTCAACGAAGTGGCACCAGTTCATCATCCCAACACAGGTTTATTCCTAAAGATCGATTTTTTAACAAAAGCTTGACAACAGTCACTACAAATAAAAGCCTCATGCTTCTTCTGCATACAAAAGCAACTCACATAGCCTAAGACTGATTGGACTAATGACATTTCCTGTTAAACAGCTTTTGATGTAGTTACTATTATGTTGACAGTTTGGTAGCTTTTCTTACAGAAATCATAATAATTTATTTTTGGAAACAGTGCTTTCAAACAGAGATGTATCTCTAGCATGCAGACTACGACTAGAGCAGCACAGCTGCTTCCCACAATGGGAAATGAAAAAGCCCATTTCTCTCAACACTGACTTTTCCCACTTAATTCAATATAAAAAGGATTAATTATTTAAGTGTCCCTTTCTTTCTCAGAGATGGACATGTCTAGATTCCTGATTCAATTCTAGCTCTTCTGCTTTTCCAGCCTGGCTTTGCTTTGCATTACTTTCTGTGGTCTTCATCGCAGACAAATGCTGTTACAGGTGTTGTAGACAGCTGAACCCCTTCCTTCAAAATCCCAAGTCCTCTCCTCATTTTTCCCAGGTAGAAAAAATGGAGGGAATTCTTCCTAAAGACATGGCTTAAAGAGATTTTATAGCTATCTGCCACAGAAGCTGAATGGCAAGGAATGAACTGTGGAATCCATAAGGGAGAATACCACCAGTGGGCAGCAATATGTTTTTCATAATTGTTTTAACATATCTGATTTGGAAATAATTTAATCTGAATAGTCAGAACTCTTACTTCATATATGTTTCCAGGAGAACTCTCATATCCTGAGGTGCAATGCAATTGCATCTCTTCCTGGCTTATATCAAAATCTGACATCCATTACGAGGTTTGTTTTCTTTCATGCACATTATGGTAGCAGATTGAGACTGGATGGAGCATATTGTGTGCTTCACAGACATGAAGCAACTGGACAAGGATAGGTAACAGAATCGTCTGTGTAACAAACTGTAAGGCAAGAATGAAAAACTGGTTGAAGATTTGCTGAAACCACCAGGAGGGCTGGGCTGTTGCACAGTAGTGGACAGGCAGAATAAAACAAATTCTGACTTCTTCCACCTTTTTTGTAAACTTATGCAAAGAAAAACAATGCAAATAAAATAGGTTGGAACCTGCATTTAGACTCAGTAACATAGGCAATCAGGCCCTATACACAGACAAAAAGAGTACTTGCTAATAGTTCATTCACAGCAGGAATTTATGGAAGATATAGCTGCAATGTTTAATTGAGATTGTTGACTTTTAGCTGATCAGACAGTACTGCAGAAGTTCTTGTAAGTAGCATTACAGTCTCATGCCTACTAATGAGAATAAGTTTCTGGCAATTTAAGTTTTGCAGAATGAGTGTTCTGAAAAAAAAAAAAAAATGATATTTTCTACTTTGGAGAATGCTTGTGATTTTATTTCCCCTTTACCTGTGTTATTTCTTGTAATTAATGATTAATTTTAATTACAGAAAACTCTTCTACGTGTTAATTCTCAATTACAATGTGTTCCTAGGTTTCACCACAGGAGTTTTGTGAAAAGATGTGGATCAACAGCACTCATTTTTTGAATTATGAGTGTGATGCACTTTCTGCATATGTGGCGTTATGCAACAAGCACAATATCTGCATTAAATGGAGGACTTCTGATTATTGCTGTAAGCAGACAGCAATGTTCTATATTCTAATGTGACTTTATCCTGCTGCAGTGTATAGAGATGGGTTAAAAAATACATTTCTTCCTATTGCTATTGGACGTGCTGTCTCATTCTATCACAGCATTAGTAAGCCATGGTCCAAGTTCTTGAAATGTATCACCACTTAGTGTCATGAAAGAATTTTAATCTTGATTGAAAAAGAAGCTTATTTAAAGTACCACTAAAAATATAAATATATGCTTTCTGTGATATACTTTATTGTTCCTATTACCTGTTTACCTAATGAAATTCTGAAAGAATGATAGCAACACTCAGTTTCCTCTTTTTATGACTTGCAGCATTGAATTGTCCAGAGGGCAAGGAATACCAGCCTTGTGTGCAACCGTGTGAAGCAAAGACATGCTTGAATAAGTGGTTGTATGAAGATTCTCCCTGTTCCTATTTAAGGGAAGACTGTGTGTGTAAAAATGGCACTATTCTACATAGAACAGACTCTGACCTCTGTATTCCAGAAGAAAAATGTAGTAAGTTCAGCAGGACAGAGGGGTTTGGCAAATATTTGCTAATATTAACCACAGACCAGTGTAAGCTGTTTAATTTCTATTTCAGTCCTCAGTAAGAGTGAATCTGGAATGGTTCCCTTCTGCAGAGCCTAGCTTTAATCTCAAGCTATAGCAGTCTGCACTTTAACTTCACTTGCTGATGTCACCCTGCACAGGAAAAATGATGGTCATTCTTCCATAGCTCCCAGGCTTTCTTTCCTAGAGTACTAGGAATGAGTAGAATGGACAGCTTCTTTCCCCTGCATCAACTGATTATTTCCACCCCTAGCAGATTATTTGTTCATCTGGGGTTTTTAATGTCATCATTTTTGGGGGGGATTCCTTCATCATAATGTTCTGCAGCACTCTTATTTTATGCAGTATGGCCACCTAGATGACAAACTAATTAATAGTTGCTTGCAGGAAATCTGTGCTCTCTACTTGTCAAAGGGATATGATATTTTTCTCTCAGCATGTACAGATAACAGAGGCCAACCCCACTCTGCTGGGGAGATCTGGAATGAGTCCATGAGAGGTTGTTGCATATACAACTGCTTAGAAAATGGAACTGTTGTTGCTGTAGAACCTGAATGTAATGATGATCCACCACCAGCTTGTGAAAGAGAAGGAGAAGTTATCATCCATGTCATTGAAGAAAGGGCTTGCTGTCCCAAGAAAGTTTGTGGTATGTACCCAGCTGCACACATTTTCAGTAACAGAAGTGTAAGTTAAGTGCTTGGTATTTGTTGGCAGAGGTTTATTTTTAGACAGGGTTCAAGGTAACATTTTTGAGAAGTGATTTTTCGGTAATTTTGGCTGGTTGGGTCAGCAAAGTTCTCTTCTTTGTAAGAAGTGATTCACTGAAATATGTATTTATTTATTTTGTATTCCACATCCACTAGTGAAACAAACCTTCTGTTAAAAAATGATTTTTTAAGCTCCTCAGTAGAATTTCAAAAGAAATTAACAAATACTCAATGATAGAGGTTGCTTGGTAGTTGGGGCAGTTACCAGAGCCTATCTGCATTTCTTATGAGTGTCTTTGTGCTAAGTGAAGTATTCTCTGACCTCATGCCGTTTCAAAGAAAACATTACTCCATGATATGATCACTGATTGTATTCTACCCAGCCATGGTTTGTAGCAAAAAGAATATAGTTATTGCTGCTAAAAATGTTAAGCAGAAGATACTTCCGTCTTCATAACATCTTCAGGGAAAAAGAGAACAAATTGTCCAGCAGATCTGGTGATTTTGTTCCTTAGCTACCTGTAACTAACACTGTGTTGTTGATTTGTTTAAGGAACATTTTCACTGCGACACTTTAGCTGGCTCCATTTGTAGGAAGCAGGGCAAAGTAAGTACCTGCTTTAGGTACACTGTGCCTGCACAGTGCTACATAAACAGAGCTATACCAGCCCTGGGTTGAGCTGGGAGGCTTACGTGCTGATGTGCAGCACACTGCAAGCTGACTTGGACTGCTGTTTGTGGATCTCTTAGTAAATGGTATAAATACCTTGAGGTATAGGACTTGCACTCGTATTTGTTCGTATATGTTAAAACAGATTGTTTTTTATCCCACAGAATGTAACATGTCATTGTGTGATGCCATTATTCCAACATGCAAAACCAATGAAAAATTGGTTGTAGGCTACAACCCTCTGTCCTGCTGTCCACAATACCGATGTGGTAAGGGAAACACAAAACCACAATTACTGGGACACTTTCCAGGCTTCTACTGTCTGTAGTAAGAAAGTTTGCCTTACAGCCTGTTTTGATTTTTAGCAGAATGGGACACTGTAAATAGCTCCAGGCAATGGTATATCTATTTCAAATTCTCAATTTTTTTTTTGTATTTGTGTTTTGTGCCAGTTTTGATTTACAGTCTTTTTTTTTTTTTTAATAAGCAAAAGAAGATTTCATTTTATTTATCTTTTTAGCATTGTTTCTTTGACTCTTTTTAAAATACTGGTTATTTCATATCCTACAGAATGTGATCCTTCAGTTTGTTTCAATGCTTCTCAGCTGGACTGCAGAGAAGACCAATTTATTGTTGAAGCAAAACAGGAAGATCCCTGTTGTTTCTCTTACGTCTGTGGTAAAAAAACTCTATTATTTTTGTGGGTAACTGAGGAATAGTTAAGTATTTACAAAAATAGTATATATTTTTAAACCTTATAACTTAATCCAGGAATTCCTGAAGATGTCAGTGGGATTTCACACAGGCCAAGCTGACTGGAGCATGAATTACACTTGGGTTTGGGGATCTTTCATTTCAAACATAATTTTTAACATCATACTTGCACTGTAGATTAATATTGTTAACATACAGTGATCTTCCCCATTAAATTATATGATTTGTGTTGTCAGTGTGCCATATCATGGATCACAGCTGAGCCTCAGTAGTTCCTTACCACCAAGCTCTCTATGACTTGGTGTAAGTCCTGACACTTAAGTGTATGCACTACTACATGCACTGCATGTTTCTGGATTTGAATACCAGTCCATAAAAGTTCTGTTATCCAAGTAAGAGGCATAAGACTTGTACTAATAAATAAAATGTGCACATGTTAACTATTATCTAAAATTTGTAAATATCTGTTTTGTTTTTCATTTAGTTTGTGAATCCTGTATTGAGCCTGTTCCCTTGTGTAATGAAGGGGAAATTCTCACTGTAGACCTTAATACCATACATTACTGTTGTCCTCATTACTACTGTGGTGCGTATAACTGTTGTCAGTTCAATATGTTATCAAATTTAATAAAAATGACAGGAAGTGTGCGTGGAGTTTTTTTTGATGCAGCATTTAGGATGTGCTTCAGCTAGAGATTAAGTGCTCTAAGTGAGGGTGTCTACATTTGAGATAGGCTCAAAGTTCTTGGTATACTCAATGGTGGTCTAACCAGAACAGCCAGTGGAGTCTGGAGAGTTTATTTAGTTCACCAAACACTAAAGAGCTACTTTCAATGTATTGGTATCTAGACACCAATACATTAATCTGGATCCAAATCTGATCCTTAGTGTTTAAATATACAATTGTTCATATACATCCATACATTAAAAACATCTGTAATAAAATAGACAGCTTCTATGTAGTTGTACCTCTGTTGTACTCTTCATTAGTATTCTGATACGTGTCTCTTCCTCCCATTTAGTTTGTGATGAAAACCTTTGTTCTGATCCTCCTATTAATTGCACAGATGACATGAAACTTGTGAAGGAAAAAATACCTGGGCAGTGTTGTCCAGAATGGCACTGTGGTAATTATTACTTTATTCCTTAGTCACTGCAGATAATAAAAACAATTAGGTAACTGACTGATATGCTTTTCTTGTTCTCTTTTCAGAATGTAGCTGTGAAAATGCTACTACGGTGACCTGCAAATTGGTAAGAGCTGCCCTTTAAATATTTTTATTAATCATGGACTGCACTCTTACTCCTCCCTTTCAATTCTTTGTTTAATTTGTTGTAAAGGGTGATGAGTCTGAACCTGGACAGGCTAGGACTCTGCTTTTCAGCCCTCAGCTCAAGCGTGTAACTCAATCAAATTTCTGTATGGTGTTGTCAGCTGTTCCCTGGGGAAATTTCATCCTGTGTGTTTTAGGATGACAAAAGAAGAAAAGCAACTGTAATATTATTTTGTTCAATATTTACTCAAAACAAAATGCTAGAACTCTCCCCACTTAAATAATTCCTAACTTGTTAACAATTAATGAGTAATGACCCTTATGATCATATGTATCATCTGGAGAAATGTGTTACTTTGTTAAGCATTTATGCTTTCAATTAAGATGATTTAACACTATTGAACTTAGCTATATCTTAGCTTAGATATGAGAAGTCATAAATACTTTGCTCCTTGTATGCTCCCACAACAGGGACAGTGATCTGGAAAATATTGATAAGTGAATGTTCAAACTCCTAATACCAGGGACATTTTCCCTATTAAATGCTTGTCCCCCTTTTCCTCTTATGTGAAGAAAGATAATGTAACATGTAAACAGGAGTAGCAAAATTTAATAGCTTTTATCTATCTTTGGGAAGAAAATTCGTAGCAGGCATTCTTTTGCTGATATGTTCATTATTGAAATAACTTATTATCTCAGGAAAAACTGCTGTTATAACCACTCTGCTATTTATATTCAACCCTAGAGAAAATGAAATCTTGTGCACTTATTTAAAGAGATAAATACATTGAATATTTTTGAATGTGCTATTGTTTCTTGAGGACACTGCGATTTTACTCTTCTATGGAAGCAAGGGTGAAAGTGATGAAAGCAATAATTTAGATTTTTAGAGAAATTTAGAGAAATACATTTGTGTGTGACTTTGCAAATTCTTTTATCTTTTTACACTCAGGGAGAAGTTAAAAAAATAGACAGTAGCATTTACAGTGCTTGTGGATGCACTCACTACATTTGTGGTAACTTTTTATTCATGTCTGCTTGGTTTTAAATTTTACTACAAAGGGCATACAAAGAAAGAAGAAATAGGGTGATAATCACTTTCTCAATTTTAACAATCTTTTGTTATGGATGTCTACCAAGATATAGAATTATGCTGTCATTACTTAATATTATATTTTGTCTGCAAACTCATCAATTTTGTGTTTGGTCTTGAGAGGCATAGGGAGTGTATTAAAACTGTCCATACTCTCTCTCTTCTTCCTCTTCCCCTTCCCCTTCCCCTTCCCCTTCCCCTTCCCCTTCCCCTTCCCCTTCCCCTTCCCCTTCCCCTTCCCCTTCCCCTTCCCCTTCCCCTTCCCCTTCCCCTTCCCCTTCCCCTTCCCCTTCCCCTTCCTCTTCCTCTTCCTCTTCCTCTTCCTCTTCTTCTTCTTCCTCCTTCCTTTTCTTTTCCTTTCTTTCCTTCCTTCCTTCCTTCCTTCCTTCCTTCCTTCCTTCCTTCCTTCCTTCCTTCCTTCCTTTTTCTTTCTTTCTTTCTTTCTCTTTTTTCTTTCTTTCTTTCTTTCTTTTTCTTTCTTTCGTTCTTTCTTTCCCTCTCTCTGTCTCTCTCTCTTTCTCCCTTCCTTCCTTCCTTCCTTCCTTCCTTCCTTCCTTCCTTCCTTCCTTCCTTCCCTTCTTCCTTCCTTCCTTCCTTCCTTCCTTCCTTCCCTCCTTCCTTCCTTTCTTTTCTTCTGCACATTATTAATCTCAAATGAGCCAGCATGAGGGTAGGAGCCCAATTTTAAGATCAGACTTCTGCTCCCTTCTGTAACTCATTTACCTTATGCAGACTAGATTTCAGCCCACTGTCTATGGGAGTTCATGAGGCATCTCATAATCCTGACAGAAGCCCAGGCTAAACTGCCTCTGGTAGCAAAGCACAAATTTACAGTGCAGCTTGAATATATTAATGTCCCACATTTAATTGTAGGAATGCTTTATTACTTGACAAAAAGGCTACATTTTATGATGTGCAGAATAATTCATGTAATTTAATTGTCCCAATGTTAAAAAACAGAACTCTTTAAAAAAGAACAACAGATTATTATTATCTTTATTATTTTTAAATTCCACATTAGGAATATTGTCAATTTTAGTCAGTAATGCACTTTGTAACATTTTTTTGAGCTGAATTACACCCCCTCCCTCTTTTGTTTGGTAATTAAACCCACAAACTGATCAAATCTAAAACTTGGAAGCCTTTTCCAACAAATAGGACTTTGCCCTACTTTTGTCCTCACAGAGATTCTCTTAACTTATTTGATGATTTTTTTTTTTTTTTTACTCGTAACATGTTTTTCTTTTGGTGTCAGAAAAGGATGATGTGTGCATCTTCCAAGAAGTAACAGTACTGAATCCTGGACAATCGGTGATTCAGTACTTGGATGGAGACCTTTGTTATACTGTACAGTGTTTAGAAGAAAAAGATCACAACACGGGATACAATGCCATGCATTTTACAACAGTGAACTGTTCCCAGCAATGTGAAGCTGTAAGTATACTTTAAACAGTGGAATGATGCAATTTGTAAGCACAACTTCACAATTAGGACAAAAATCAAAGGGCAGATTTTTGCTAGTCTAGTTTGCTCAGAAAGAATTTGAAAACTTAACAGTGATGATGTATATTTTCTGTGACTCCAGGCTTCTTTTAAGAGGTGATGTTTAGTAGTGTTCGTGAATATATTCATCCATCCATCCATCCATCCATCCATCCATCCATCCATCCATATTGTTTCTCTTGGTATTTTTATTTTCAGAATTCAATGAATTTTTATATACTGTATGTTTACAAAAAAATGCCTTTTTTTTTTTCCTTCTAGCATCAAATATATATTCCTTCCTCCAGTCATCATAGTTGCTGTGGTACCTGTCTAAATGTGTCCTGTTTTTTTCACACTGATAATGGCACACAAATTGTATATGAGGTAAGTGCCTCTGGAGAGGGACAGAAGATAAGTATAACGACATGATAAACACAGGTGTCTGATGGTCACTTAGTTAACTCATGCAGTGAGTCTTGTTTCATACTTCCTTATTGTTGCTAATGCACTTATGGGCTGTTTATGGTAAATGATATAATAGGGAAAAATTATGTTTATTTATAGACTTGCCATTTCACAGCAGATGAATACTGTGTTTCATTTTATTGGTTGTAATATCTTCCACAAAGACAGGTAGTCATCATTTACTTAAGGCTGGATATGTTCTAAGTGCAAGGTAGAGGTTGAATTGTAGCTCTAAGTCATATCCTGTGATTGAGATGAGTTGGCAGTACTTTTGGGCTTCTGGGTCCACATCAGGACTTCTGCGTCCCCCTCTTCCCAGGGCCACTCTTCTCTCCATTTCTGGTTTCTACAGCAAGCAAGTGTGCAAACAGCCACTGGGTTTCAGAATCTGACTGGTGTATTCCAGCATCCACATACAAGAACATTTAGATTTAGCCACAGCTTGGTTCATGCTTTCCATTGCTTTTAGAGCAAAAGAAAGCATTACCCCTTTTTTTCTGGCACGGACCCCTTTCATTTTGCTCTAGTACATACACCCAGTACCTCCAGGGAGGAGCCGCCACTGCAGTTAGAGGATGGTCTTTGCTGGTGTGGATAAACGTGTAACAAACTTTCCACTCCAGTAGGTACTGCAGCATGAAGGCAAGACTTGTACAGACATCTGGGAGTTGAGATATAGCCGAAATGTGTTTATTTGCTGACAACAGTTTTGTATTACACATTCAGGAGGGAAGCACTTGGAGCACCAACTGCACAAACTACAAGTGTACAAAGACTGCTGCGGGGGCTATGATACTGGGCTCTGGTGTGGTTTGCCCCCCTTTCAATGACACTGAGTGTACAAAGGTTTGTACTTTGGGTGAGGTGAGTAACAGTAACTCATCTTTCAGTATGGAGTTTCGCCTAAACTTGAAAATGCACACATACTTTGTGGGCTTTTTCAAACTTAAAAAAGTGGTAAGTTATAAGATGTAAGTGATCAACGTACAGTCTTGTTTTCTGTTTTTCTGTTTGCATTTTGACTAACAGTATCTGTGAGGAGCACAGAAACTCCTTTTGGGCTTTAAAAATAAATAAAATAAACTGCTTTTGAAATATTCTTGAATTTGTGTTGCGCTTGAGATACCACTATATAAAGTGCTAATCACTAGTTCTTACTTCAGTTCAGAATAATACTTTTAAGTTTATAGTGCATATATATTAAATAAATTGGATGAAGTAGTTCAGAAATCTTGCATATAAATGTGAACTATATTAAAAATTACTTAAGCAATGCAAGGATTAGAAGGATGACCATGTGTATATAAACTTTATTATCTCCTAAACTAAACTTTGTATGACATAACAAAAAGTATTTATCATACTTGAAAGGGTATCTACCTACACCATATATCTAAAAATGTAATTTTGGCATGCCCATATAAGCTGATTTAAAGAATGTGGATGCTTCATGTACATTACAAATTTGTTTGAAAAATGTATACTTGTAATTTGGTACTTCCCTAATTTTATAATACTTCTCATATTTCTAGTTCTTGCACTTGTGGTATATCATACCATATATAAGCTATCAAACAAACAAACAAAAAAAGGTAGAGAGTGTAAGTACCATCGCTGTCTTGACTACACATTACAAATTTAGCCCAACTCTTATGTGTCCACTGCATTTGTTTAAAATTCCTTATTTCTTCCAGTCATGAAGAAGGCATTCAATCTAAAATTAATGCCTGTTCCACTTTAACTTTATCCTTGAGTTTCTTCCTTGGAACCCTTTTGTCACTATCTATTAGGATCTTTCCTTAATAATTCTAGTTGAGATTGTAATGAACAGAGCACTAAAATTAACTTCCTGAATCAGGCTGACCTATTTTTCAGAGATGCTAAACGTAGACTTGATCCAGGAGAAAGCTCTTCTGACAGTTCAGGATAACTTTGGAACAAATACAGATTTAAGAGGCTGAGTTTAAGTGCTCATCTAAGAAGTTCTTGAACAACTTAGTAATTTTTCTGTAATGAGATAAAAAATGCACATATGCATGAAACGACGGAACCTTACAAATGGAAGCTTTGGTCTTTTGTTGTAAAAGTGCTATTGATGTTCAGTTGTCTGCTTTACACACAGTTCTGGGCTATGCAATAAAACTGTGGGGACATATTTCTTCCTTGCACACATTCTGATAGACGGCAGCCTCTCTTTCTGTCTTTCTTTCCCTCGTCCTTTCTTTTAATTTTACAAGGACATTTTCTCCACTTTGATACATTTTTACTTTCTGGCTAACAAGTGACTTTAGCAAATAAAATAGCAAAGACTATTACTGTTTGAGAAAAAATAATTGAGCACATTGATATATGTGAAATTCTGCAATTCATGTTCTGTTTCAAAAGTGTGTGTATATGTATATATACGTACATGCATATATATATCTAATGTTGTAAATAGCTCCTTATTAGGTACTAATTTTCTGCTAGGTATATAAGAAGTGTAAATCCTTTTACATCATCCACAAAGTTACATAAATGAATTTTTTTAAACTTTCCTGCTAAATCTCACTGGTGGTGAAATAGATGATAATGGGCAATATAAAAAACGGCTTATAGAAACTAAGTGGCTTATTCAAAGGATACTAGATCAGGTCAGATAACCAGGGATGAGTTCATTTTCGGTGTTAAAGACTAAAGAATTTGTGAACCAAACATTTGATGCATATTTGTGCAATTCTGTTGATTTAGATGATATTACTTCTTATTAGTTGGACATCTTTAAAACATGGAACCTCTTGAGATAAAATATACCTTTGCATTGGGCACAGTCTTTTTTGATATATTCTTCTTTTATTTCTCTAGAATGGAGGAATTGTGCAAACATATAATGATGGCTGCTGCAAGACCTGTAAGTGAGGAAGGCTGCAGTAAATGCTAGTTTGGCTTTGGTTTTGGAGGGCTGTGTTTTTTAACCTGTTGCTGGGACACAAAGAAGGAAAAAGCATGCTGTCCCTACACAAATCAAAATTGTTATAGTTACTTAACTACTCTTATTAAATGGTCTCGCTTCATTTGGCTGCTGACTTGGTGGTTTGTAATGTTAATGTTCTGGAGTATAACCAAATCTCTCCAAATATAACCTGTAGAAGATGAAAAGTTATCTCAATTAAAATAATTAAAAGATTGCCTTTATTGCTAAGCAGACTATAAAATATTGCCTAAATTAGGTTCACCATAAAATATAAATATTTTCCATCTAAAATTGATACTTAATTTGATGTTAAGTCTCCAAACATACTTATTTATTCTGTTTCACTGCTGTGTATTTTCCAGGGTCAAAATACTGAAATAAAATATTTTTAATTGAAAATTATTTCTTTCCACTGTAGAAAATATATTTCAATCCCAAATGAGGAAAAGTCATTGGGAGTTGAGTAGTATTGATGTTAACAATTCTTATATAAAATTGACTTTTTAATATCTGGAAATACATTCACATTTTCTGTGTGTGTAACTTTAAAATTTGATGAATGTATTTTGATGCATGTTTACCAAAGTTTACATAAGTTTATGAACACATGAAGTCTTCATTATTTAAAGTTTAAGAACAGGCTGAGAACAATCTTTAATTTTCTCTGCAGTTTTGTTTAGGAAAGGTTTTCTGATCAAGTTCAATAATCATCTAGATGTAAAAATAAAACATTGTTCTGTGAAATTAATTACATAGAGCAAGAACTTGTTGAATGCTACAGAAATTACTACCTCCCTTTTTTGATCTTTTTGTGTTCAATATCAGAGTTAAAATGTACAGAAAAAGTAGTCTTTGGATTTTTTTTTTAAACAAGGCTTTAAAAATATTGAATAGAAAGTCACAGGCTTGTAAGTATATTGCACTGGTATTGAGTAAAATTCAGAAGTGCAATGGATTAGCTACACGTGTGTTTGTAAGCTAAATGATTTGGCTATATAAGGGGAAATATTCATATTTATAAAATATAGAGCAATACTCTAGTTTCCAAATTATGTAAAGCTTTGGAAGTGATCTGCAAGTATTGTTGCTCTATAATATGCATAGCATAGAAAATAGAAGCAATTTTGATATAACAAAATACCATTTTTTTTTTTGAATGAGAATCAGCAGAGAAAAGTAACACACCAGAATTGCGCTAAAATCTTATGAATCAATATTCTTTCTCTAATGCAATAAGCTATGTTGAAAAATCTTTAACTAAAACCAGAAAAAATGGGTTGGCTTTATTTAGAAAATTATCTTAAAGAATTAATGACTACTGATTATCTGTTGACTAGGAAGATTTATAATTTTGGCCATATTCTGTGGCCTCAGGAAAGGTGTTGTTATACTTCAGAAATTCTTACTCAGGTGGCTGCCAAAAATATATATGATCCATACACTTATATGCTATTTTATATTTATTTTTGTTTTATTTTTAACTAATAGCATGTGCCCAGTGGTGAAGCAGATAAAAACAGTATGTGTAAATAGAGCTTGCAAAACCTTGGGGTTTTAATGGGAACAAATAGTCTTTCTGGAAGAGCCTGATTCAGTGCATGCAAAGTGAGTGCATATATTTAATTCTTACCTTGCCATAGAGAGACTCATTGCAAAAGTTTGGTCTACAAGGAAGCATCATTCCAGTTTTGTGTTAATCAGGAGATTATTACTAAAGTTTAGGACATCTTTAGTGAGACTTGAAGCAGCTACAGTTTCTAAATTTGGAATACTAACAGGAAAGCTCATCATCTTTTGCTAAAAGAAAAATTGCAATTGGCAGTGTAAGAATTAATGAAATGTGATTTATATAAATATGTTTTTATTTCACGAGAAACTTATATTCCTAATGGTTCTACCAGGTTCTGGATTGGGTCTATTACCCTTTGCCATTAGTCCAGTAGTGCCTACTGATAGTATTAATTGTGAACCAGGTATTATTTTTAATAATGTATTTTCTTATTTTAATAATAGTGTAAGCACTGCTTGTATATATGCATATAGGTGCCATCACCATTAAATGCATTTAATGGTATTGGGCCTGATGCTGGGAGATGCTGATCCTCCTAAATCAGATGCTGGCCTCCTAAATCAGTGACTTTTTAAAACCTGGTTAGGGTTCACTGCTCAACACCTGTCAGAATTAGGTTCATCCATTTATGTTATATGCTGCAGATGGTTCTTCCTCCTGTTTGTTTCTAAAATTGGTTTTATTACATGGACCTACTGTACAAGGTACAGTACATAATAAGAAATAACTATAGAATATACAGTTATAATAAGAAATTATTTTACTTTTAAAAATATCATCATCCTTAATACTGCTACTAAGAGATTCTGATCTCGTGTTTATGTCTCTGAAGTTAATGACTAAACTGTTTTTGCCTTAAAATAGATCAAAAGTGCACATTACTGCCCTATCTCATCTTTGTAGATATGGATTTATATAGTACTTCTTTGTCACGAATAGCATGTTTTGCAAAGTTATGGAAATGTTGGGGGAAAAAAACATACAATCCTCAAAGTACAATCACGCATTAATAAATACTCTTTACAGCAGTAATTGTGGGAGGTTACAGAACTGTCGCATTATGGTCATAACTCTTTGCTTTTAATGATAGGTCACAGAAATTTTAGTAAGATTCCTTACTCAAACAAGGAACAAGTGAAACAAGTACACCTAATACTGAATGAAGACCTTTTTGACAGTTGAAAACGGACGAGAGAAAAGTATAGCAGCAGAGAAGTTTTCATTAGACATAAGCACCTTATATGCTGAAATGTCATATATCTGTATAAGTTGTAGAAATATAAGGATTGTGTCGTCTACGCACATTCACGATGGCAAAAGCTTTCTGATGGAAAAATCATAGGAATACTTTTTGTCTAGTGTTGCTGAGGAAGGAAAAGCAAGATGCTGCAGGCTAACAGTTTTGGTCCTACAGTCATCTCCTAGCTCCACAAGAGAATCCTGTTTGATCCTGCAATGCTTAGATTAAAAGCTAGATGTATTATGGAGGCAGACTAATTTTCAGATACCCACTGAAGCTATGATTGCAGAATATCTTGGTTACTCAGAGCTCATTAATCTTATAAAAGTGCTCAGAAGAAAACTTGTGCTTTTTATGTACACCTGACTATGCACACATGTGCTAAAGGTGAAGAGACTGCTGTATAGTGGTTATTATTTTATAAACTGTATGCCTAGAATGTCCACGTAGGAAAACAAATAGATGATTTTGATGCTTACTGGAACTGGAGATCTAAATAATTTCTGTTACACAAATAGTAATAGCAAACAGTCTGGTATGGAGTGCAGCATGGAAGATTTTATGTTTAATTATTTCAGTATTATATTATGATTTTTGTTATGTTAAAAAATGGCTTTGCACTGTACGGCTTTATTTTTCAAATAAAAGAAAAGCTCTCCTATCAATATCTCCCAGACCATACTGATAAAATGCAGTATTTTCATAATCCTGGATCTATATGCTGACTAGATGCTACATGGTTCAGTTCTGGATGGTAAAAGCTGCACCATTATTTAGGAAATATATGCATCTTTCTCTTTCAAAGCTTCATTCAAGGATCTCTTTGTAAGAAAAATATTGGATATCGTTCTATTTAAATTCTAAGCAGCCATAGTAGCATCAAAGTTGTAATCACATCAAAGTTGTAATCACATTCACAGCTTTATCTTCTCAAATATCAAGTTCTGAATATCTTCTAAAATGCAGAAACAAAATCATACTTTTAATATTCCCATTAAAAAGAGAATTAATTCTATCACTATTCAAAATTACTTGATCTTTCTCTTAGTTACTAGTATTATACTTATCTTGCAATATGGACAATTTTAAACCATATTAATATTTTTGTATTTATAAAATCTGTATAGATTAATGCACAGGTTGATGCCTCATATGTGCCAGCTAAAAAATCAATAATTCCTGAAAGTATTTATTAATATATTAGTTTTTTCTAAGAAAAAATAATTGTGAAAGTAATAGTTTCAGTGTGTAAATTAATGAAACTAATGTGTAATCATTGAATTTATTTTAATAATTTAACTTTTTATTAACAAAAACATAGTGCAAAAAGTATATTGATTCAATATGCCTTCTTTTTATATTTTATCAGGCAAAAAGGAAGAAAGGATTTGCCAGAAAATGACAATCAGGACAACTATAAGAAAAAATGACTGTATAAGTCAAAGCCCGGTAAGCATAAAAAAAACTTGTGTTTTATGCTGGGCCTATGGCGTACCAAACCAAGTATTTAGAAATGGGTTATGCCTATCAACAAGCAACAAAAAATGCTGCTATCTTCTCAAAAGCAGACCTTTGACCCCAGGAATGTTATTCTACTCGTAAATGGATTAAAGTTAGCTGTTCCTGTCGCTGAAAGACTGAGTCCTCCTACCTGGAAAAACATCTGGCTTCAAATGAAAAGTACACACCATAATTGCTTATAACTAACAAGGGCACTGAACTCTTCACCATGAAATAACATCCCACTCTTCAAGAGGAGTAGAAATGCTTCCACTTAGGATGTGATGGAAACACTGCTATATTTCTCCTTTAAGACCTTTACTCTGTGTGTCCTCTCCTCCACATAGCATGTCTCCATATCATAAATTCATGATCCCATTTATTTATGAGTCTGCTTCATATATCTTATTTCTCAGCTTTGATGTAGCCCCATCTATAAAACCCAGGACATGTCTGAGGAGCAAATGGGCTTCTCATGTAGCACTTAAAAGAGAAGCAATTGACACAATATCTTGAGCCTTCTGAAATGGTTCTGATACGATTCTGCTGAAGAACCAGTCATAAGGGAAGATGTGAAACAGCATCACAATTTGAAAGATGGGCAGGTTAATTTCCAGCCTGACAGAAGAACAACAGTGACATACCTGAGGTTTAACTGGAGGAATAAGCATGTGTGGTGTATTTATTTAGTTTTAGAAGAAAGGTAGGTAATTAGGGAGTATACGTCTGTAGATTAAATTAAAATTTTTTGCCGTAGTTAAGAGCAGAGAAGATTGTGGAGACCTTCACAGTTACTTTAGCAAGCTGGGGACACCAATATGACAAAACAAATACATGGTGTTGACTAAAGCAAATAATATTAAGAAGAAAAATGTAGTCAAAACTCATAGGTTTTTAAAGTAGCGAATAGGACATTTAGCAAATAGGACAGGGAATGGCAACAAACTCATTCTAGCGTCTCTTAAGAGCCAATGGTGCAATACTATCAAGAGTCCTCCGTGCAATTGTGGTCTCCCTACCTTGCTGCAGAACTAGAGAGGGTTCAGGGAAGAGCAATGAGAATGTTCACTGAGTCATTCCATGAATGACACAATGAATTAAGCCTTGCTTCTTCTGACTTCCTACCATACATTCTTTATCTTTCCTTCCACGTCTATGCACCTTCTAAAAAACATCTAGAAAGAAGCCCCATCTCACCTCCATCCATCTTACAAGCCCCTTTCCCCAGCATCTTCTTTCCCATTTAATTTATTGCTGCTAGCTCAGATTCCTTCAGCCTTCACCAGAAGGATGTCCACATTTTAATGTCCACATAATCTCTACTCACTTCCTCAGTTCTACTTCCATCCCCTTCCAGATCTCCTACCACAAAAATACCTGGGACCTTATTTCATTGTAAGTCTTTGGCCTATCAAATGGCAGTATCTGCTGTGGCTGTGGCTGGTTTGGAGCTACATCTGTGTTCTTTGACCAGATTAATGCTGTCAAACTTCTGATATGGCTGAGCATGATTACATTTAATTAATTAGTAAATGAGATTATTAACGATTAGGACAAGATCTTAATATACTATTTTTTTTGTTCCCTGTCAAATTTCATGAAAGCCTTAAGATTAACCTTTTGATATAATTTGTTTGGATATGTCTCACTTGTTCAGACACCACTTGGAGGGTGTGGATCACAGTACCTTTCACAGGCTTCACCTGAATAAGAAATCAGATTGAAACACTACCATGGAAAAAAAAAAAACAACCAAATAAAAAAAAAACAAACAACAACAAAAAACTAGGTCTAATATGGCCAATTCTGATTTCGTAGTATATCAATGTTGGCTGAAGTTTTAATTAAAAACTACTAATTTCTTTTCTGTTACAATATTACCTATGAAGACTTCATGTAATATAATAGTGAGAGAAAGACTAGCTCGGATGAAGTCTAGAGCACAAATAAATAATTTTATAGCCTGTCTCTCCCCTTGCTGTTTGACACTAAATCTACTTTGCTAATATATTTGTTACAGTGATGACACAGCTAGTGTTGTTGGGCTCTTAGTTGTGAGCAGTATGAGTAAGAAAGGAAAAGCTTTAGCACTGATACACTTTTCCTCTTGAACGTTCAAAAGGAATGATAGACTATCCCTTGTTTTGCTTAGTAGAATGTAACTTTTCAGCAGTGAACATGAAACGGATGTGAATTTGGATATGTTGTTTCGAAATTATTCATTTGTAAACTAAGGATACGATTTTGGTATCCACAGCACAAAGTTTTGCTCAAGGTTAAGACAGAATACAACCAAAATGCTTTATTTAAAAAATGTATCTCTGTTTGGAATGAATGAATTTTAGAAGATAACTTTTAAAACCAGAGTTCTTTTCAAGAATTAAAATGGATTTTAATCAGAAAGAAGTTTGGAAAACAAAACCTGAGATGTCTAACTACAGTTCTTTATTTACTCATAGATAAATGTGGCTTCTTGTGATGGAAAATGCCCGTCTGCAACAATTTTCAATGTCAATATTGATAGCCATTTAAGATTCTGTAAATGTTGTCGAGAAAATGGAACACGTAATCTGACTGTGCCACTACACTGCTCAGGAAATGGCACTGAAATTATGTATGTCATTCAAGAACCTATAGAATGCTCATGCCAATGGAACTGAGCATTGCATGGATATGATTTCATCTCAAGAACTGAAATGTGTTTCATTTCACCAGGCTATTTTTTCACCTTGGATGGATATACTACTCTGCAGGAAAAAAAAAAAAAAAGACACCAATTATGTTTTATAATGTAACTTTTCAAATTTAGTAGACATTATGTTGTTCAAATTTCCTTTTTAAATACCTTTTTAAATATTGGCATGTGTAGAAAGAAATATATAAATCCTTTTTAGCAAGGTGTAATTTAGCCATCATTTACTTTTAAATGGCTTTCCAGTGAGCTGTTGATGTCTATGTTTCCAGTATTTTAAGATTTGGGATTATGGCTACCTGTCAAAACTCGGAATTTGTGAGTGATTCTTTTCCTTTTGGTTAGAAAATTTCAGTTGAGGATCATCATTGGAATTAATGTTTAAATGAAAGAAGCATATGGTGGTTTTGAGAATGACTGAATTTATTAAAAAAAATAGTTCAACTGAAACATTTTTTATCTCACTGAAAGGTCTATCTTTTGTCTGTTAAGCAGTAGTCACTGACTGGACTCTGCTTAAACTGGAAGTCATTGAGAAACACCATGACTGTGGTCTGTAAGTACATGTATCTCCTGAGCATATAGAAGAAGAAGAATGATGTCCTTAAACCTTTGACATTTATTTAATTTTGGTATTTATTATAAGCATGAAGCATGACTAGGCAAAGGCTGAAGAGTTCAGGCATTTGTGCCTTTTTTACAAATATCTAAAAGCTGTTTCTGATGTGAAGGATTCTATCTTATATCCACTTTTCAGATTTCACAAATAAGAAATTGTCTGTCTACTAGTTGTAGAATAAGATTCTATGTATGCATATATTTATAAAAAAAAAAAGGGGACTGGACATTTAAACTATTCAAAATGAGTTTCTTCCTTTGACAGTTTGAAATTTTGTGTTCAGTATATTTTAATAAAATACATATACTTTTTTTTTTTTATATACAGAGATTTGGACTATTGACTGAATCTAGGTTTCACAATTTTTCAATACAGGAAAAAAAATCCATGTAAAATATGTTTTGAAGGGCCTAGGTGAGCTATCAGTGTTCAGTCAGGTTGTAAATCTCCATGATTCAGCACCTTAAGCTGAATATGTTCTCTCCCTTGTATTAAGCATACTATGTAATCTTATCTTAAAAACTGAGGATACAATTTTCGACTTGTTTTTAGAAGACTATTTTGCTTTATAAAGTTACCAAATGAAACTAAATAAATTATTTCAGAATTAAAATGTTTGTTTAAAACTCTGATAACTCTTTGGCGGACAGTTTTTGTTGCAGACTGTCATCATTTAATTACAAAATGTTAGATTATTACATTGTTTGATACAAAGAAAAATAAACAATATAAAATTGAAAAAAATCTAAAGCTATTTTGATAGTTTCTGTGAAAAATCTTGAAACTTTTGCTGTGTACAATTTGATTGACTATAAAGAAAAATAGTATATACACTGAAATTTGTCTTTACTAAGAAGACTCTCCTCTACACAGCCATCTCCTTAAAAATAGCGACTCGGTTTAAGAATGAAAGAAAAATCCATTGTATTATTTAAAATATTTAACTATTATAAAGAAATAGTTATCACCTAGCGATCAAGACAAAGTGCTTTTTTTGAGAAAGTATATGCTTTATTTGCACTTTTTTATGACTTGCATGGCAGATATTTCAAGATGTTATATACAAGGGCCTAGAACCAAAACGTTCTTTGACTTTATTGTTGGAATTTGTGTACAGAAAGTTTCCACACAGGCCAGAAGTGGAAATTAAATAACTGTCATAGTTATAAAGTTTGAGTACTTGTACTGCAAAATAAAAGGACAACTATTCAAAGAAAAATACATCTCTAGGATCTCTTGATATATTTATATGGAGATAGGAATTCTACATTTACTTCAAGAGATTTTGGCCCCAAACTTCTTAATGACATTAGCATTTAAAAAATGACTTAAGAAAGCTCCTGCAAGATAGCACTATTACACATAGTGACTGAACACTTGCTGTGTTTTGAATGAACAGCTCTGCTTTTTGTAAACAATGTGCTTTTGTAAGATTTAGAACTGTATTTGTAATTAAAGAGAAATTAATAAACATTATTTTGCAGAATCATATGTATGTTAACAAGTCACTGTTGATGTAGTTTACCTTTGTCACTGATGATAGTGCTGAACCTTAGATTAACCTGGAATTAAAAACAAGTAAACTTAAAATTAAATCCATGATATCATGTGATAGGAAAAATGTTATTAAAAGATTTTTCTCACTTAGCCTTTTTTTTTTTTTTTTTTTTTTTAAGTGCTACAATCAGTAGTAACTGGGCCAGGATCCTTCCTGAAGCATACAAAAAAATCTTTACGTTTTTGGTGAAGCTGAACAGAGTCTAACATTCATTTTACAGCTAAACTTCAGACTTCTTTGGCCTGGACAGAGGATGAATGTCTATTAAAACTCATGAATCATTTTCTAGACAGATTTCTAGACAGATCTCCACCCACACTATCTCCATGATGAAATTCACATAATGTGGTATATTATACATACATGAACTAACCATTGCAGCCTTCAGAACGGATATCAGGTTTGCATGAGCCTGCAGTATGGTAGGACTGTTCTGCTCCAAATATCTTCTCAGTCTGTAACTTAAATATAAGTGTAGATACAGTTCCATGGTTGTTTAGCTTCCCCCATCTCCAACTCTGCATTCCTGCTTCGATCTTCCCCACCCAGGAATTACACATAACCTGGTTTGTGCAAGTATCTTGTGAACTGGTTTTGACAGCTCATCCAACTCAAACCTAAGCTTTGAAATACCAAAATTAATTAGTTTGTTTATTATTGACTAAAAGAGCTTTAATATCCACAGAGTTCCCTCCCTTCTACCCCTTCTGAAACTAAGACTTGAACAATTTCTACTCCCCTAAGAGAAAGGCTGGGAATGCATGCCTTTCTCTGACTCCCACACTTCCACCAGAAGATGCAAGGAACTGAGAGAGAAGCTGTGTGTGTGATCTACCACGTGCCTTACTCTGCTGTCCTGGAGTGCCATGTCATTGCTCCCCCTCTATAGCTGCTTGAAACCTTCCTTCTTCCCTAGGTTTTTGCAGTTCTGTAATACTTGTGCTTGCAAATGCAATTACACCATGTAAAGTGTTTACCATTAAACTATGCAGTTTTTTTAGGTATTTAGATAAATATTCTCGGCACTTAGAATCATATTGTAAGCGAATATGCTTCTACTAAACAGTAAGACTTTAGACACATTATTTGTAATGCCTGGATTTTATAATACCATTGTCTAGTTATCAGCTCATTCATTAAGACCATTTTTTGCCCAACTAAACAATTAAAATTAAAAGCACAACTTCTAATATTGGGTTTAAATCACGTATTGTTTTCATTAATAAAATAAAAGACCTAGAATATAGATATCTGTATACTAAAAATGAAAGTAAAAGTTAATACATTTGCATGAGTTATTACTTTTCCACATTGCAGACAGACATCTTTCTAAATTCATCTGTGTACCAGTGGTTAAAAAGCACTGAGGTCTTTATAGATAGTTTCTTTTGACAGCAGGATCATGCCTGAAATACGTTGTTTAAATAGAGTTACAAACAAAGTAATTCAGTAAAAGATGGAGGCATTTACAAGAAACCACTCCAGAAAAACAAACGCTTAAGCAGTCACAAAATGCTGCTCCAAGTGAGAATCTCCTCCCCTTCCTTTTGCACTTAGTTCTGACACAAATCCACTTTTTTTCTCTTGACCTTCTATACTGCTGGATATTTTTTTATTGTGCATCGGTTCTGTGCAGCTTTTTCCATCTCTCTCTCTCTCTTTTTCACCCTTCTTTTTATAAGAATTTAAAAGAAAAGGCCAATGTCCAGATCTAGAGGTTAGTCTTTGTGTAAAAAAATGGTGCCAAATAAATGTGTAGGTACCAATCAGGAACTCTGTGGCAGTGGGAAACACTGACTTGAACTGAATTTTTCAAGCTCTGTCCCATCAAATCCTTTTCCAGAAATTAGTTTGAGGTTATGCTGCCGATGTAATCGTGTACAGGTGTATGTCCTATGGCAAAATCGCACAGATGTATGTGGGACAAAACGTAAATGAACTGGAACATATAATCATGGAAGTTCTCAAGTAGTTTTTGTATGAAAAACAGGAGGAAAATAGAAAGCGCCTGATCTGTACTGATATTGTGTTCTGGGGAAAACCAATAGTTAATGATGGTAAAACTTAATCACTAAAAATGCTGAATAAAAGGAAAATGTTTGTATTTTGGGGAGTGTTCATTTGATTAAGGTGGAATATGCGACACACTTGATTTAGTAAGTTTAAAAAAAAAAGAGAGGATTCCTACTGTTGTCTGAAAATCACCACATTAATAAAGCCTCCTCGTGTGCTTGGTGATTACAAAAGTGCTCTGGAAAATAGCTTGGTATGTCTGCTTTGTAAAACAGCTGAGTGTGCAGCAGCTTCCTTGTGGCATTCATAGCTGAAGTAACATTCAAGTGTTATGTCCATGCATGCTCTCTTTATGTGTGTGTCTCAGACTGACTCAATGTTTTGAGATAAGGGGTTTCTTTGCAGCCACTTCTGAATTACTGTGACCTTCTTGGAACATGGGTTACATAAAAAATGTTATTTTTATTATTATATATATATATTTTTTTTTTTTCTGGTGAGATTCAGCCTGCCTTGTTTACCAGAAGAAAAAAAAGCTCCAATCAACATTGTATTCCTTATTTCACAATTCAAATTTCAGTTGCACAAAGATTTTAGGAAAAATGAAGAGCAGCCCACTGAAGAATAAGATACTATCTCAAGAAAAAGAATATATTGTGCCATGATACCACCTAAAAAATACACAGTAAATAATACGATGGGCATTGCTCATTTTTTATTGTCCAAGCTCACAGTGGCACTGATTTTTGTGTATTCTATGACTACTTTGTCTGGAAATAATTTATAAACATTTTTATCAGCTTATTAAATCAATTTAATTTCAAAGGACAGCAGAGAGCTAGTTTTCTGTTAAAAAGGTTAATTTGGGGAATGTTGGGGCACTGAGATCTATACTGAGAGAAATTTGCTTCTGAATTCACTGCTTCAGCTTTAATCAAGAGCTTCCACCATCCAATTTTTGTTTGAGCTGTCCTTGCTTAGTAGCTTTTTGAAAATAAAGCAGCGGTCCTGCTGTTAGGTATTCTTGACTATTGGGCCTTCTGCTGTGTATTTATGTTTGCAGATGCTTGCTCTGGTATCTTCACTCAGGATCTCAGTACAGAGGCCAACAGCTTGGTATGGAGAGCAGAAATTCTGCCCCATGGAGCTCAATTAGGATCTTTACAGAGAGTCCAACAGTGACAAGGTTTCGATGTCTAGTTCTCCTCTGGGGCCAGCATCTGCGTTTTCCAGTCAGGATGATGTACGAAGCCAGTTATACTGAGGAGAAATGTATGGGTTCTGAGAGCAATTTTATTCCTAAGTTGTCTGATTTAACCCTTTTCATGTACCACCTAGAAGTTAAAATTGTCTGTTAGAGCCTAGCCAGTTGAAAAGATAAAACTCAGGAAATAGTAATAGTTGCTTTGATTGTATTTGTTACTAATACTTTACACAAATGTACTCTGAAACTTTATAATGCCGAATTGGGAAGTATCTTCTCAAAGCAAATGAAAGCCAGAACTACCGGGAGCAAGCATCACCCCTTGCAGGTGCTTACTTACAAATCCCCAAACACTGCTGTAGCATGGAAGGAGAGTTGAAGAACGCCTGCTGGTGGCGAATTTAAGAAGGGTCCATATTCCAGGACAGCGGATAACGGAACCACGACAGGAATGACAAAGGCTGAGCGTCCGGCTGGAGGCCGGGGAAGCAGAGCCGCACAGCGGGGAGCGGGGCAGGGGTCCCCGCTGGGTGTGAGGGGACCTGACGGCGGGAGGGCAACGGGGGACCCTCTCGGCTCCACAGCAGCCTCTCTCCGCCGAGGTCAGGAATGGCCGGCACGACGGGAGTGGGGGGGTGGGGACGGAGGAAAAGGCAGCTGGCGCGGCGGCGGGGCCAGCCGAGGCTGTTTGTCCTCCCCAGGGGCACCTGGGGATGCGCTCCCCTCCCGCCTGAGGTAGCGGGCACGGTAAGATATCTGCCCTGCCACGTAGGGTCCCCGGCTGAGGCGGGGGGGAGCCGTGACATCCCGCTGATTTGCCTCTCCTGCCCAGGTCTTTGTGGTGTTTCATGGATTTCTCTCAGTTGTGCGTTCCTGAGCCGAAATTTAAGAAGCCCTCTAATAAACAGGTAGGTTATGTGGGAGGCAGCAGGTTTGTGAGCTCTGCTTCTGCATTGAAAAGTATCATTTGGGGTTTTCCATAGGCAATTTCATAACTGCTCATGCAATTCTCCAGGAAATATTAGTGTACACCTGTCTTTTGATGAACACATTTAACAGAAATTGCCATGGATTTATAAAGTTTATATTAATTCTTCTTGAACATTCTAGGAACGTACTGCTAGAGGGTTGTGCAGGGCTGCTTGGTACTTCCATTGAAAACGGTTCTAGGACCTATGGGCTTATTTTGGGTGCTGTCAGAGGGACAACTTGCTAGAAATAGGTACTATGGAGAATAGTTTCTTTTGAAGAAAGTGTAAGGGCTTCTATGGGTTTAAATGGATTTAAATCAGTAGTAAAACTTTAAAAAAAAGACATCTTTGACTCAGGGATCTTTATTGGCAAATAAAACAACAGGCCCACCTGGAATTTACTAATGTTAAAGGAAACCCTTTTGCTGATCGCAGTAGGCTTTGTATCAGGCCGTGGAAGAAGAGGCAGGGCCAGAATGCAGAAACAAATCTAGGGCACACCATTGGCTGCAGTTACACCTATGTGCAGTATAAATGCATGTTAGTTTTCTCATGTCGTAAATATTCACACACAATTTTGTTTTGAAGCTGTTGTGATTGGAACACAAATTAGACACTGGGACTGTAAGATTTCTTTATGGATCAAGTAATTTTTCTCCTGCTTTTGTTAAAATATGTATTTCAGGTAAGAAAACAATTCTCTTTTTTGAAGGTAACTAATTGGATGTTGATTTGGATTGCTTTCTTGTCATTCTGATAGTCACAAGGAACTCTCATTTATTGTTGCTGAATATTTCCAGTCTACTTTCTTCCCAATTTGTTGGAAGCTCTTTTGGAAGCCTTAATCTGCTCTGTTGTCTGCTGCTTCTGGCATAATATTGATCCCCGGAAGAAGTAACAGGTCCCAGCATCTTCAAGTCCTTAACTAACTCATGGTGCTTTATAACTTTTTGGACACTGCGATGCTGGAAATTCAGGATAGTTCTGGTACACAGGGTTATGCTCTGGCTACTGCTTTAAGAAACATTAATATAAGAACTGCATATGTAAGGACCACATTACTATCTTTCTGCTTCCCTTTGTAGTACACCTTGCAGTAGTTTTGTCCATGTTTATCTATGTTTAGGTTTTGTGTATGTAATCTTTATTTTACATTTAGATTACTGTGTTTTGTGGCAAAGGTGATTTTGAAGTTCTGTCAGTTTCTCGTATGAATACCACTCATTCCTTTAGGGAAGAGAGCAGTGTATTTGGGGTGGTGAGATGCCTGTACAGTACTGAGCCTCCTGGTATATTCCTCTGGAGTATCCAGGTAGCGTCCATTTGTGCTGGCCAGTTTTGAGCTCAAGAAGAGGTGTTTTTAGTAGAGTCCATAATGCAGCAGCCTGTGATCCACAGCAACTGGGGAAGTTTCAAGCAGAGCAGTTGAGAATGCCAGCCTCTTAAGGATGGTGATATGGGGTGAAATCAAATCTTCAGTTAGCCTGGTATCAACTCTCCAGCAGCAATGAAAAGCGGGTCTTTGGCAAGGACTGTAAGAGCAGCATAGCATGAGAGTGACCTGTACTATGTTAGTTTCCCGTCATTTGTAGCTTAAAGACTTCCCGAGATGGGTGTAATTTCAGTGCATTTACTGAGCTTTAGCGTAGTTCTCTTGTATGAACTAGTCCAGCCTCCTCTGAAGCTCATACAAGCTTTTAGTACTTGTTTTAGACTTTGGCAAGGAGTTCCACAGATCAGCTATCCAATGAAGTTGCCTTGTTTGATTTGGATCTGGGCCCTAACAGCTACGTTTGGTCCTTCACACTTCTTGCACTGAAAGAGACAACTAAAAAGCAATCCTTGCTCACTTCTGACTACTTAAGATTTTATAGACCTCTGTTATATTTCCCCTTGTGCCTCTTTTTCAGACTGAAAAGCTTACTTTAATCATTTATCAAGAAATAGTCTACAGAACAGGCTGATGGATATTTGCTTAGGAAGACACCTCTTTAGCTAGTATGGAGCTAGCCTAAAGATAGATTTGAACCGTAGGTCTTTGTGGTCAACTTAAGATCTTTTTTGTATTTCTGCATTCTTTGCACAGGGACCTAAAATGTACTAGCCAGGTGTTGTCAAGAAAAAGGGGCATTCTTAATCCTCTCATCATATATGGTAAAATCAAAAATGCAATGTACACTTGCAGATTTTGTTAGTTTTAGGTCTAGCAATATGTATGTGTAATAAAAATGGCATACAATAATCCTAGTAGTGGAAAATTATTAAAAATGTCTTAAGTCAATTATTGGCAATTACATATTTCTTTTATTAACTTTAAAAGCAGATTTGCCTGCCCTTTGGATTGCATTGTCTTGACCAGATTATTTTAGAGGAATGGAAGCCAGCTATGCAACCATCAATTAACAGCCTGTTACTTTTCCTGGAAACATCTAATATCTTTAAACACTTTTGTGTATGCCATCAGTATTAGTCTAGTATGTCAGTTCAGGGGCTTCCACAAAGTAGTATGTATCCTTTTATAAGGGGCTTATAAAGTTTATAGAGGTTAAATGCTATATTATAAATTTTATACTTTAAAAAGTATGAACTGAACATTAAGATCCTGTGCTTTGATTTTTTTTCCCCGTGGTGTGTGTTTTTTTTTGTGTTTTTTTTTTTTTTTAACTACATTTTGAGTTCATTGCTAAATGATGGCATATATTTGTCTTCCTAGTTCATAAAGAAAATGAAAATGGAACTTAAAAGGACTTAAAAGACAGAAAGGACTACAACGTTTAAATAATTGTTATGTGGTAGGGTTTGGCATCAAATGCCCAAATTTCTGTTAATTTTAGAGGTGTGATTCAGAAGTTTGTATTGCCATGTCTAAATTGGATAGGTAAGGAGGTGTAGGATGAATTATTTTATTACCCTTTGTACGTTGCTTTTTCATTGTCTGTGATGTATGGCAGTTGTGAAAGTGATGCCGCTAAACTACATTCTTGACCATGGAACGTGAGAGTAGGGCTGAGGCCTCCCACTCCCGACTGACAGTTAACTGTGATTGCAACATGGACATTGAAAGTGAACTCTCTAGCCTTGTTCCTAAAATGATGATAGGTTTCTCTCTTTCTAGTAGAACATGTTTGGGTCCCAGCTGACATGGTTTGGCCACCTCTGAAGACAGAATGAAAAGTATCACCTGTAGCCGCAGAGCTTGTAAAAATCATGAAGCCCTTCTGTGTCACATAATAGGGCTGGTAGTATTGATCCATATAAAATCTAATACTAGCTGACAAATTTTAGGTAAAAGTAGTTAATACAGACAACTAAGTAATTAAAAGGAAATTTTTTGCATGTTCTGTTAAGTTGTACTCATGCATATTTCTGTTGCAGGGCTCAGAGAGTCTAGACTGTGACCAAATGAAAAAGCCTGCTAGAGTAGCTTTGATGGAGTGGACTGAATTTCCCAAAGGAGAAGATCCGCACTATTATATTGTAACCTACCAGCACACAGATGCTTTCAATCAAAAAGTAAATGTCATCAATCTAAGCAAGAAGTAGTTACAAATGTATTTAAGCTGTACGTATGTAATTAATAGCATTTTTTAAGATCAATATAAAATGGCAAATAAAGAGAAACTTTGGAGAAATTATACTGAATTCAGTTATTCATGTAGTTTATATTAACTTTTACAGAATCCTTTTGAAGCCAGTGGGACTTAAAATACCCATGTGTATCCTGGTTGAATAAGGATAGGTAGACATATGTTCAAAGTTCAGAATATGTAAATTCTTCGAAGTTCTCTGGTTTGAAGGAGGACTCCAGCTTCTTCAGGAGAGGCACAAACACTACCCCCAGATCTTTGTGGCAGGGCATTGTTCTCATTTTGCGCACAAGATGTCCTGGAACTTAAAGAAAATAAGGATTTTCATGTGGAGGTGTTTCTTAATAGCTTGAACAATCTCTAAAAGGTTGTGTTATAAATGCATTGGCTCTTTTGCAGTTTAAATGTAGCCTTAAGTGTGACGTGCTGCAATATCAGATGTCCATTTCAAAACCTTCATAATTTATCGTCATTTTATCATCAAACATTTAGACCATTTATGAATTGTATTTTTATTACTTTCACCTTATCTAGAAATTCTTTTAAATTACAGAATGTAAGAAACATTTCTAAACTTGAACAAAAACCTGTCAGTACTACAATTCTGCTGGAGGAAAATAAGACATATGATGTTACAATAGAATCTCTAAAAAATGGACATATCCTAGGTGTAAAGTCATTTAACACACGTAAGTAGTGTAGCACAGAAATAATTTTGGTATAATTATAATTAGTCTTATACAGAAGATTAAAGAAAAACAGATTGAAATCCTGAGATTATTGAATTATTTAGAAACTTTACATTGAGGCATATTTTTGAGCATGAAGAGTAGAAGGAATAATTTTACTAAAACTTGTTTGGTTAGCATAATAATTTTGTAATACAGGACTGATGTAAATATTTGGGAGACTTTTAAATGTTATATGCTTTGATATACTACAGTAATTCTGGGAGAAACATATAAAAGACGACCATCAGGAAAGTTAATTATAGCCTGGCAATTTAATATCAGTTAAGGGTTGTAATTGCTTGTCTTACTTATAGAAGTTAAACATATTAATTACATAATTAATATTTTTGTTTCCATTTTATGACAATCCCTCTAAAAAGGGTTATGGAGTAGCTTGAAGTTCTTAGCATTGTGATCGACTGGGGCAAACTTGTTAGTATAAGAATTTGTGAGTGTAGCCACTGAACTTGTAAAAACTTTTTATACCTGTAGAGCTGTTTAGGATGAGAAGTCTTGCTGATAACAGGATTGAAAGGGCTTTCTAATCTTGATTTTGTTAATTGCTTTAAAATAGTTTTATAGTATTACCTTTGTACACATTAGAAGCCCATATTCAGAATAATAGTCTAGGATCTGAATACAAACTTGCATCATTGGGAAAAATATGTAGTAAGTTGAAAACATTGCAGCACCCACTGACTATGCTGAAATAGTACATTGAGCAATCTAGAGGGAATTCATGTTTATGCTATTGAAGTGTTACCACTCTTGATCAATATCTATTACTTGACTTTACTATTCTAGTAAACTGTGTGCTTTTGTGCAATCCTTAATCTATGCACTTAACTTATATTTATGATTGCTTCAGACATATTTACAAAGCATCACAGTAAAAAAAAGAGCACAACTTTCTTAATTGCTCAGTAAGACATTTTCTGTTTTGACATAATTTTATACTTTTTATTTTACCTATTGTGTGTATCTCTCACAAATCTTAAAAGAAAAAAATAATAGTAATAAATTAAAGATTTGGGTTAATTACTGTGTTGTGGTAATGCAAGTTTTTGTTTTTGTTTTTTCCTGGTCTACTAGGTGGAATTTCAGAAAATGATATCAAAACGTTTGTGACAGCTACTACTGTGTCTTTTAATTGGAGTGCAATGACCAAAGATTTTTCAGTTTCAGTTTCACTGAATGATACTTCTCAGTTTATACAAAAAAACAATGGATTCTTTGTGTGGAGTGATTTGACACCTTCAACTTTATATGTATTTGAGTTTATATTTCACCAATTACATCTTGAATTTATAAATGTGTCTCAATCACTGGATGTTCAAGCTGAAACAGGTATATACTAGTTTGTTGTAGTCACAATGAATGCAAGGAAGCACTATCTGTTTTCTAGAAGAGTTAATAGTAAATTGCAAACAGTCTATATATACTTACACATTTTTAATAGATGTGCATTGTTTAATTTCTAGAAAGCAGAAATAAATTGAATGATAATGACATGGAAAGGGCATTTCTTGCTAATTCCTTTTTTGAGGAGCAAGAATTCAATTTTCTATGTGCAAATATTTTAAGCTAACTATATGTTTTGCAGTCTAAAATAGAATCAAATGGATTCTAGTTTAGATGAAAGTAGACTGCAAACACAGGACATTTTGGATTGTAATTGCTTGAAGATATCAATTGAATTTGTTATATACTTTCTATGAAAGGCAGGGAAAATCCTGTATTTTGTAAGGATTTGGAATACTTTTTGCCAGTGTTCAAAGCAGTATTTTTGCACTGATGAGTGGCTAACCAATCTGTGCTGTTTTGTAAGAAAATCTTTGAAGGAGGTAGGATTCTCAGGCTGGTACACTTGATTGTGTAACAGCATTCCTTTTAATGCAATACACAGCTAATGTAACTTAAAACCTTTAAAATTAGGAACACAAAAGAAAGGCTGATATAGGTTCAAATTCACGGAAATAATTGTTTTCCTAAATTCAGGAAACTATAAGAAACAAATGACTTGTTAACTTCAAAATTTTAAATTTGAAAAATGAACCAGGAACTAATGGAGAATGAAAAAAATAGAATGGAATAAAAAATAATGGATCTCTCTCTCTCTCTCTCTCTCTCTCTTTTTTTTTTTTGCTTTAGTAGGATTCAGTAAGCTATATATTCTTTTAATTAAATCAATCAGAATTTTTAAGACACTTGGGATTTTGAATGAGGGATGATTCATAATTAAAGACCTCTTGTATTTTGTAGTCATGATTTAATTAAATGTTATCGTCTTCAAATGAATGTGGATTTGAAAAAAATAAAAGTTAAATGTAGCACTGCCATAAATAGTACAGAAAGTCCTAAAAATACTGTTCTTGTTCACCTACAGGCACCTGTTCCCAGGGGTGGCTGGCATTCCAAAGCAGCTGCTATAGAATGAGTAAGGAGAGTAAGCCATGGAAGATGGCACAACAAATCTGTGAAATGTCTTCGCAAGGGGCACATCTTGTAGACATAGGGAATGAAGAAGAACGTGGTTTTATTCTATCTTATCTCCAGACAATTAGTCAAATAGTCATGTTATGGACAGGTCTTAATGACCTAAAGGTCAGTCTGTTTTGTCTTTTCTATATATAGAAACAGGAGAATTTTAATGTGCAGAACCTAATTCTTTAAAATAAGTGCTACACTTTAAATGGTCATTTTTTTGTGTAGGTATTAGTAGCTGTAAAAGGAATCATTAATTCTGCATAATTTGAAATACTGAAAATATTTAGCATGGCATAGCTGGGGAAAAAAGGCTGTCATCTTTTTTTTTTTTTTTTTCAGTGCATCGTAGGGATTTTCATTTGCCTGTAGGTGGTGCTGCTTTACCAGTTTTAAAATCTGATTTTATACTTTGTGTCCATTACTTTCTATGGATATCAAAGTCTGGGGTTGACTTTCATAATTTTGGTGCAGGTCTAAGATACTGACTGCTGGTTTAGCAGAGTCCATTCAGTATGGATGTTGGATAGGCCAGTGGAAGAAGGTACTGGAGCAAGGTATTTCATGTAAAAAGTTTAATTCCCTCCTATCAGTGATATGAGGGTTCTTAATGCCAGCTCTGCTGTTATTATGACCCTAATGACTCACCGTGGTGTGTAATTTGGGAATAGCTACAGTGATAAATAAAATTATTGGTAAAGCTCTGACAATGACGGAGGAGCTCTGCCAGAAAGTTGGGACTCAGTTTTCCTGTAACTAAGTTTAGTGAAAACGTCGTTTGTCCTAAGTATCAGAAAGCTTAGAGAAAGCCTGCTTTTCAGTAGAAGTGTTTCATTGTAGAAAAGAAACTTGCAGTTGTGTTTAGTTTGAGAAACACAAACCTGTCTAGATTTGTGATTAGAGGCATTCTAGCCTTCCTTGTTAGAGAAGCACCTGTACTATATGTATTTTACATGTAATATTGTTTTATACATAAGATTTTAGAATTGCTATAATTTTTACAGCATAGTGATATTAATCTTAACCAACTTGGTATTTTAGGAATAAGGTAGTATTTGTAAGAGGCTGCCAAAAATAGATATCTAATGAAAACATAATATTGAAGTTTGATAAGATAACTAAGTCTTTTTTTTTTTTTTTTTTCCTTCCTTTTAAAATTCTGATTACACAGGGAAGAGTTAATTGCCAGACTGGAATTTTATTGTTAGTCAATTGTTTAATACTGATCATGATATGCATTTTTAAGTTTGTGGGAGTCTAGTCAGTTTAATGAACAAGATGAACACCTTATTTTAAGAATGGCAAGGGATGATTATAAAAGTGTTTTTCAAGCACTTCTTTCTTAAATATTTGTCATTAATTAGCATGTTCAGGTACTGTATGATTGAAGTACTGTATGAGTGTGTTGCAGTCCTTCTAACTGTCACTGTTGTCATTTGCTCATCCTATGAGAATTGCAAATTGTAATTACATGAATATGAGCCTTAGGAGTTCAAAGATTGTGGGACATATATTAGGAATGGTGAGACTTGTTTAGAATCATGAGACAAAAAATATAGATTCAGTTATGTTTTTCTTTGGTGTTTGAACCATTAATGAGTTAAATTTCTGTTTTCAATATTTTTCTCTCAATACCCATGGGACTTTAAGTATTCTATGAAATTAAACGAAAGTTGAGTCTATAACATACTTGGAGGATTTCATCAGCCTTAGGAAAACTGTGGAACACTGTGACACTGATAAAAGTAACACTGTGAGCAATATTAGTTCTGTAACATTTGAATTCTCAGTTTCTCCTTCTTTAACCCTATTTGGATACGTAACTGCATTAAAATCTTTACTGACATGGGTGAGCGTTCCTGTGAAAGACAATTGGGTACCCTGGTCATTTAGGTCCCTGTGCTGGGTAAGAAAGATGGGAGCACTTGGGTGATGTCCTTACATCTGTCCTGACACTCTGTGGAGGTCTTCAGATTTAGAAAGTGAAAAAGGTAGGCAAAGACTTAGGTCTCTCTTACAAGCCCAGCTACAAAGGTTTCAAAGACCACTATAAGAAAAAATATGCATTGATGTACACAGTATTTTTGAAATACTAGGCTAGACACATAAATCCTTCTAAAATTCAAGCTGAATTAGATATTTAATTTTTGTACCACTGGAAATCTTCACACTCTTGTGGAAATGAGAGAGATCACAGCATTTTGATTTCTTTCAAATCAACAGAAGAATTGGATAAAACTGGCTTAGTCTAAACCAACATGTTTGTTTGTTTGTTTGGTTGGTTGGTTGTTTGGTTGGTCTTCTCAGAGAAATGAAAACAATGTTTTCTAGTGGAGTGCAGACTGAAACCTACCTCCCACTAGGGAGGGAGGTCTGTATTGCAATACTGTGAGCAAATTTTGCAGGCACCTTTCTCCCAAAGTATCAGACTGTCTCAGTCTAGTCTATGGACTATTCTGCTGCAGAAATGGGAAGTATTTCAAAGGTTAGGAACTTTGAATTAGGTGTGATTGTCCTAACTACTGAGCTACCGTCATGTGTGACAATTAGGAAAAGATAGCATTTCCCCATCTGACTGTGAATCAAGCCCTGTATTTTGTTTAAGCTAAACTTTTTGCTTTCATACCAAATTTATGACTATTTATTAGCTGACTGAATTTGTTTCTTTTCCATTACTAACATTTTTAGAAAATTATCCATCCATGATTATTTGATAAATAGTGTTTTTTAAAGGATTGACTGTAATGATCAAACACTCTACATTATCCCTATATGGCTTTTATTAAAATGTTGTATCTACTACTTTATTTTAATTGAGGGGGGAATAATTTTACACTGAAATTTTTCATTCAAAATGTTCCCATGTAATTAATTTTAGAAATCAAATATGTAAATTTTGGTTGTTTAGGAGATACCCTTGCAATGAGAAAAGCTTCAATAATTCACTAATGTAATGTAAAAATATATGTACTTTTTTTCCTTCATTTTTTCCACGTAGGACGAAGGTCAGCTGTTATGGACAGATGGATCTCCTTATCTTCTAAAGGCTGGTATCTCATCTTTGTCGATGATACCAGAAAATGAAACAGACTGTTATGCTCTTCAGAGAGATCACAGTGGCCCAGACTATTTCTTCACAGGATTTTTCTGCTATATACAGCTACCATATATTTGTGAATATGAATGTAACTATATTTCTTCCAATTTTTTGCATTTATTTTAACACCCCCCCCAGCCCAATTTCGCTTTGAATATACAAACAGAAAAAGAACAAAGTTTTCATGATTTTGAATGACTTTTTCATTTTTGATGTTCTTTTTCAGTACCCCTCGTACCAGAAAACTTCACATTTAGTGTGCATGATGTCAAGACAACTGAAGCCGTGTTTATATGGAGTGATACCGACAGCTGGCTTAAGTCAGGCTTTGCACTCATAATTAAGTACTATTTTGATCATATGAAACCATACATTCTGAGCTTGCCTGTGAATACAACACAGACAAAAATCGTGCAGTTGTCTCCTGGCCTTTGCTACAGGTTTTTACTAGCAGCAAGGAACCCAGATGGAGCACAGACTGTCTTAAGTCCAATTCTAAAGGTAGAAACAAGTAAGTTACAAAAATGGATAGTAGTAAGAACCACATAATCATATACTTTTCATACTTTTCCTTTGATTATGTTATTCATTTTGTTGCTATTTAGTCTGAAATTAGAAATAAATTTGAACATGACTTCTGAATCCAGGATTCGCCTGCTTGTAGAACTGATTCCAAAATCTTCATTTTGCTTTTGTGCTTAATTGCTTATGAGAATAACGAGGAAGGGTGAGGTGTTTTCAGTGGCCACAAGCAGAATGCCAGCTGCAAATTCAACTTCTGTGAAGTACATTTTAAAAACTCATTGTTACTTTGATTTTAGTCACAGAATTCCTACTGATGTATAAAGATAAAGCTAGATGTCAGAGTAGTAATAAGATGCTTTTTAGCCATGCTGATGAAACAGAGTAGCAGACTTTCCAATCTAAAGTAAAAGTTTTTGTTGAAATAGAGGTATCCTCTTATATCTGCAGTAAAGTTTAGGACAAAGTTTATGGCTTAAAAATACATTGTGTTTTGACCCACTGCGTGATGCTGTATGGCATAAGAAAAAATTTATGAAGCAATCAACTTGTGTTCTGGTAAAATCTAGCTAGCTGTGGTTTGGATGAAGTCAAATGAAATGGGCCTGTGGGTAAAGATGAAAAATACCTTTGAATCCAAAGGTGAACAAATAGAGATGTCTTCAAGGAAAAATTACTTCATGGACACAAATATAATGCTAAAGGTTCTTAATCTGCCAAAGACTGACAGTATGGAAGAGCTATCTATTTTACAACTTGGTTAGCTTTCGAGTCAATCTAATAATTTTGTACTTTGATTTGAACAGTGCTAACTATAAATTTATATGTAATTATTTAGCGATGTATCTTGTATTTTATATACTTAATATTTGTATTGCTTATATATCTATATATACACACCCATAACTGCAAATAAAATTGTTTATCAACAGGTGTATAACCAGTTAACCCTAAATGTATGTGAGGAAGAAAATACTTTTTTTTTTTTTTTTTTTTTTTTAATTAGTAAGATGGAAGCTGTTAACTAAGGGATTTACAAGTTTTGATCTGATGCCTGATAATTAATTTTAGGTGCAGAGTTTCTTCAGCTTCCTTTTCTGTGGTACTGGGAAGATGTTCTGATTTGCAGAAGTTAAAGAAAATGTACTGCCCTAAAATTTTTGCCAATTTTGTAAAGACAATCCAAATATGAGACAGAAGTCCTTTGTCTTAAGGTTAGAACAAAATGCAGGGTTTTCTTTAGGGGAAAGAAGCTGTTCCTTTTTTGTAGCCAGTACATTTTGACATATTTTGCTTCTTCACCCTCTGGGCTACTTGAAAGTCCCCCCATCTTCTCTGCCTACCTGCCTCTCTGGCCCCTAGTCAGGTGTCTTGTTGTCTATTCATTAGGTGTTGTAATGCAAGTTGCCTCTACAATGGCGTAAAGATATTCCTGCTTTCTCCTATCAAAAGCAAGTATATGTTTTACCTCAGAGATCAGCTTTACAGCTGCAAAAATACTATCTACAGAAACATGATTGTCCAGGCAAGAAAAAAGAGATCAGTTTATTGCTTATTAGACTAGTGACTGAACTGTTGGAAGAGATATAGGAGACATATGATGAGGAGGACTGATAAAAAGTGTGTGCATTCAACACTTTCTGAAATTCTGTAGATTTTGCCATTTAATTCATTAGGATCAGGTTTTAACCAACTTAGGTGATATATACCATTTGTCTGAGATAATATTTCTGGTCTAAATATAAGGGAGAGGGCCTAACTGAGGAGAATGAGTTCTGCATAAAGAGCAGGGCAATTCAGAAAACCTAAATTACACAGAGTATTCCTCTGCATATAAATATTAGTTATATTGTCAAGGCTGCTTTGTTTGTTTTGCTTTAATACTATTTTGTATTTATGTCAGTTAGTGTGTAGTGTTAGCTTTTCAGGCTTTATTTAACAAAATAAATCTTTGTTTTTGATAAAAGACAACAGAAGCTTTTACCCCGTTTTCTATTTCTAATCTTACTCAACAGGGCCATTGCACTCCCAGAAGTTAGAGACTACGTACGTTTCATCTGCAGAAATACATTTAAAGTGGAAGCCTCCACAGCATTCATCCAGTGCTTATTTTCATTATTACCTTATTAACATTTTGGATACTGAAACCAATGTCTGGGAACAGTTACCAGTTGAAAAAAGCAAGACTTCAATAGTTATAGGAAATGTAAAACCTTATCATCAGTATCAGATATATTTACAGAACGTAGCAGAGAAGGGAACTCTAAGCTGCCACGAAAAGCCTATATTAATCACAACAGGTGATGTATCCTTTTTTTTTTTTTTTCCCAGTAGGCAGTTCAAATTGAAAATACAAGGCATAAAAGTATTTTTAAGATCATTTGCAAGGAGTAGTTTGTTGGTATGTACTGGGGGAAAATCAGGGCAATTGTATTTTATATTTTCTGTTTACTGATTTTAACATTCAGAACCTTTCAAAAAAATAAATGTACCTATTCTCTTATTTATTTGTTTGCTTACAGCACACCTCTGTGTGCTAAAGCGATGGCATCATATTTGATAAATACTGCTCTATGGTTCATACGTTTAATTTTAGCAAAGTAGAGACATTACTATGATATCTCAAATTATGTAGGTGAAGGCAGATAAGTTTTTTTTTTTTTTTTTTTCTAAGTATTGATACTGTGACTCCAGTTGCATCATCTTTTTTATCTGTATATATTCAATGGAGTGGAATATGGTTGGAAAATAAAGCACTATTTTATGAGGAAAAGTGTCTGTAAGAGGTAGTTGTCTACAAACTACTGTAAGGAATAATTAAATGGATTAGTAAATTTAAAATCATAAGATATTTAGAAGAAAAAATGTACCAAAAGACATTGTTGGGAAGGGTTTGTAAAGTGATGGTATGTTTGAGCTGTAGTTTTACACTGAAATTCTTTTTCTTTGATTAAGCTGTCAGTCCACCTATAGCTGTTTTTATTTACCCTGAGGATGTACAAGAAGAGAGTGTAATTCTTCACTGGAAGCTGTTGCAAGAGAATCAGGGATCCTACATTCAGGTGAAACCTAGTGCAGACATCAGTGAAACTATGAAGTTTTTAGTAAACAATACAGAAGAATTTAAGATTGATCATCTAATACCTGGAATGTCTTATGAAATAGCAGTGGCAAGTGTGAATAATGGAAATATGAGTGAACCGAAGACCATTCAATGCACTTTAAGTAAGACATCATTAAACACTAGAAACTACAGACTATAGTCTATTGTCTAACAGATTTTGTTTAACAATCCATCGTCATTACTATTGTCTAACAGATTTGGCATATCAAGATGACTTGCTTAATAGCCAAGGATCAAAACTAGAATATGAAATACGTTCATCCAATCCTAACTCTTAAAGGCAGAGCAGATGCCGTTAACTTTCAAAGCCTTGGGAAACATATTGGTAGTATTGAATGTTGTTTAACTGTGATGAGGACCAGAGCAGGAAATCCTCTTTCCCCTGACAGAAGAAATTAAGTGAATCATTCATTTGAAATAGTAGAATGGTTGAAACATTATTATTATTATTATTACAATTATTATTTTGGTGGAGAAGTATTAGGTGTTCTGTGAAATATGAGAGAATCACCCTACTACAGGTGAGAAGGTGCTGTTAAAAGATTTAGAGTTAGAAGTAGTAGTACCTCAAGGGTAAAAGCTCTAAATTATTTATTGAAAGGAGTTTTGTGTTAGCCTTAGTTCACCAAGATATTGAAATGCTTTTGGAGTAGTATAAATTTTTTTTTGCATATGTGAAAAGAACGGACAGGATTCAGTCATGTTATATATACGATATGTAAAGGCTGCAGCTGTCAGATTATAGACATAAAATGCCATGTTGTCATTTTTTTCCCAAATGATAACAGTATTCTGGGGGGTAGCTGGCTTAGTTTTTTTTTTTTTTTTTTTTTTTTACATATAGCATTAGATTTAATACCTCATTCAGGACATAGATGACAGAAAAGTACAAGTGGGATTTTTCACAGCTGTAAGAACCAGCTGTATGGGAAGAAAAATGAGCAGGTCAATATTGCATCCATCAAACATATCTCATTTTCCATGCTTAATTCCATGTCCACATGTATGTTTCTGTGTATTGTTTCAGCTATCCTTACTAACTTTCCTTCTTGGTGCAGTTGTGTTTGAAAAAGTAATTCACCTTTGGAAGCTTAACTTGCTTTGATGCTAAATCACTTGCCAAGTTTCAGGATTCTAGTAATAAACACCTAAAAAAATCAGGTTGTTTATTGTTTCTGAGCAATGACGTTTTATTATGATATCTGTTCACTTGCACCATGCAAGCATAGTTTCAGGGCAGTTGCTTTTGATTTGTTGTGTGCTTTTCATTATTTTCAGCTGATTTTAACATGTTGCAATTTTATTTTCTTCTTTTAGAGCCCAAGCCAGTTCAAATTGTAGTTCCTTATGTGCTTTATAGCAATGCTGTGGTATTATTTGTTCGCATGCCTGATATTGGAGTATTTGATGGCATATATGTTACAACTAATGGAGGGCCTAATGCAACTTTCATTTTGAAACGTGATGGTAAAATAACAATTGAAAACCTTACTCCAGGAACAGAATATGATTTTTGTGTCTCCACAAAAAGCGGAAAAAATGTTGAGCTCCTTTTACCATGTAACTGGTGTAAAAACATGTGAGTATTTTAAGTTGATTCCTATAAAATTGCACAATATTAAATTCTGATTTCTATTCTATATTTTTATTTCAGTACAGTTAGAAAAGACAGATTATTTAAAAATCACCCTGATATATTTGTGTAAGAGATTAATAATTATAATAACACTAGCTGTTTTCTAAACAAAACTTTAACTATCCCTTATCATTACTAAACTTTCTAAACTCTGTTTTTATATCAAGTCTATAAAATGTATAGCAAGTATTTCAGGAATTCAGTCTGTATTAGATTGTTGTGGGGAAACAAGACCTGGTTTGACCATTTATTTTAGCCAAGGCAATCAGCATCAATGGAGTTGCTTCTGTCGCTTGAAATAAGCTCATTCCTCCCACTGCATTATTAAGCAAGTAAGAATAGACCTGAACTACCCAAGTTTCAAGATAATAAATTCAACATCAAACAAAAACATTAAAAAGTATTGTGGAAAGGTGACTTCCTCTATCAAAGTCTTTCAAAAAAAAGAAATTTTAATAAGGACTTACAAATTGTTTAAAATACCTACTGAAATTCTGCATTTTGACTTTTCTATTTTTTATGATAATTGTAATTCCAGGACTTTTTTTTTTTCCTGTTTTACCATTTTCCTCTGCAATCCTTTTCTATTCAGAGTGGAAGTATTATAAAAGGAACCACTGATATAGGATAAAAGAAACAAAGAAGAAAGAAGAGAATGAGGGGAAAAAAGAAAAATTATTTACCAAATAGTGAAAACCTTGAAAGATTATTTTTCTTAAAATATAGTTTTAATAAAGATTGGTTTTTGATTGCTTGTGTGAGAGCAATCCCTAAACTTAGCATGACCTTTCCTTAGAAAACAGTTTTGATCTGTCCCTCCTGTGCCCCCAAAAACTTGGAAGAAAGAAAAAATCTGAGTTTCTCTTAGAAAATGTGTAAATTTTGTACATTCCAACCAGAAGCAGCTGGGATGGGATGAAAGAAATGCAGACAAATTTAGAAGCTCCTCTGTAATGTGATCTGTAATATATTATACAAAGGTATACTAATTAGGGATAAAGAGTATTTGCTTTGCCTGGTCTACCCAGTTTTGCTGATCTTTCTGGCAAAATTTAGCTCAACTGTGAGCATTATTGCAGTAGTATTGGAGGGATTAACTTCATTCTGAAGGATTTTCCTGCCTAGGAGTATCGGCATGTTCAGCCCCATGTGATTTTAGGAAAAGCAAGAAAGCAATTCTCTTTGAGTAGTGTCAATATTATCTCCTTGCTCTTTCTCCATTTTTCTATTCTGGAACGTCTCTGTGTTTGCATGTCTGAGATCAGATTTTGCCCTCTACTTGTTTGAATCTGTTACTGATCGTCTTCACTTTTATGTCACCATAGGAAACACATAAAGTCTTGGATTGAACAGTAATGGATTTTATTTTTTTTCTGTAGGTCTGGCAGCTCCACTCAATGTACGAGAAGGTAATGTTACAGACACTTCAATAGAAATTGTTTGGAACCGTGCTGATGGAGATTTTCAGCGATATGAAGTCACATGTACAAACTGTGCAAGTGCTTTCAGGGTATGTTTTTTAAATGATCACTTGTGCATAGACAACATAGTTATATTTTTTAAAGTCTTACATAAAGTAATCAGAGGTTAAATTAAAAGCTACGTCTCCCACTAAAATAGGTGGAGGTGTAATTAACATAATAAAAGCAAATTTTGCAAGCAGTTCTGTGAAAGCTTTATTTGGCTTTGTAGGTCCAGAAGGTCAGGCAAGAAACAGCAACATTTTCCGACCTTATTCCTGGTAAGCTGTACAATTTTACAATTCGAACAGAAAAGGAAGGTTTCAGAGACAGCATTTTTGTCACAAAGGAAATAGAAACAGGTGAGACCTGTGTCGTTATATTTAGCACTGTTTTCCTCTACATATATCTATTTTCTTTTACAGTTCCTGGAATTTTATTTTTGTTTCAAGTACAGAAAAGTAAATAAATAATTTTCATAATTTCTTCCTTATTCTCTTTCATTGTTACTTATTCTTTGACTGTCTTGAAAGTGAATGCATTTGAATATGGTTGTAGCCTATAATGAACTTCTGATGTTAACATAATGACTCAAGCACGTGGATGCTCCAGGTGTACAAGTGGTACTTCCAGACAGTCTGTCTACCAGCATTACAAAAAGCAGTCTTTTTCCATAGATTTCTGTTTAATATTTGATTTTTCACTTTACTGCTGAGTTTGAACACAGTTACGTGTTCAGAACCGAATTAGTTTTCTGATATTCTCTCATTGGCCTCCCCTTACATCAGGACTAAATATGGGGCTTTCTACATTTATTTTTACTTTAGGTTAAGACGTACGCTTCTCAGCAGCACAATTCTGTTTTAGTTCTCTGATGTTAATAATAAGTCCCATTGTCATTCTCCTAACTGCTAGAGTCTTCCTTCAGTTGCATATCTACCTTGAGTATAGGATGGGTAGTTCCATGAAAAAATTAGCATTAGCACAGCAGCAGACTAAAACGCATTCAAGGTGATGAGGAGCTGATAGGAGAGATTATAAAACAAAACAGAAAACATCACTGTGCTGTCTTGTTGAAATCTGAGTACTCTTGCCTTCTCAACACACTGTGCAGTTATGGTCCTGTTAGGACGTGCTAAAAGCTTGTCTGCACAACCACAGCAGAGCTGAGAGAAAGAAAATGGCAGGAGGGGGAGACCAAATAATACCCTGCCAGACTACTCTAGGCCCACCCAGGAGCCACCAGCCCATCAAAGGCCAAACTCTACAAGCCCAGAGAAGCACACTGCCAGGTAGAAACCCAAATTAAGGATTTCCAAGGAAGAAAAACCCTGTCGAGGCCCTTCCAAGGGCTGTCCAAGGAGAGCCAGAGCCCCATTTGCCCAGGCATGCAGCCCATCAAGTCAAGGAGAGCAGCTATCCAGATCAGCTTTTGGACTACGGGAGGTTGCTGCCTAGGGGTGTAGGACATGTGATGGGGTGCAGGGGAAAAGCAGCTCAGGACTGCACAGGACTTAATATGGAATGTTTAGGGGAGGAACCAAAGGGGAAGAGCAAATGTAGAAATCAGAGGGTTAAGGGGGTAAAAACAACCAGTGCTATGGAAATGATTTGCTGGTCAGTAGCTTGGCTGGCTATGCTGTTTCTAACTCTTTCTGGTGCATGTTGTGTGTGCCGGGGTGCGAGTGCTGCAGCTGGGGTCAGACCACTGGTCTGTGGTGCCAGCGAGTAGTGTGAGGGTGGGCAAGCAAGTGAGTGTGTGGCTGCTGTTGAGGATCACACTGGACGAGGTGGGGAGTAGGTGAAGTGGCCTGGGAGCAAGGTGGTGAGTGGGTCTCTCAGGGCCAGCTCCAGCTGCGAGAGCATCTGTGTGAGCATAGGCAGTCGGCTCTTGGGACCTGGGGAATCCTGTCCAGCTGTGTGGGTGAGTGGGTGTGATGGTCCAGCTAAGAGTGGGGGCTGTGACCTTGGGAGGACCTTGTGTCCTGGTGCCAGCAGCTGGGGAGATTTGGCTCCAGGAGCAGCTACTGGGCACACTGAGTGTTTGAGCCCAGCTGCGGGAGGCACGCACCTTGTACGTCTGTATGTAAGTATTATCACTAATGGGCATCCATTCCCAGTCAGCGGGAGAGCAGGATGAGGCCATTAGTGCTGTCTGTGTTCGTGTGAGTGCTCTGAGTGTCTGTGATCAGTGCAGCTGGTCAAAAATGTGTATGTGGTGCACGTGGGCTCTGTATGCATGTGCCTTGTGGGAGTACACCTTCAGCTTGGTTGGATGTGGGGACATGGAGCAGCAGCAGCCTCACATCTCTCTGGCTGTTGGATCCCACATGATAGATTTTCCTCTAGCTGGTCCGTAACCTGAAGAAGTATAGTACGGTAGATCAAGAAAGGTTCATAGGAGGGCACAAGTGTGATCAAAGATATGTAATGTTTTGCTTTCAAGAAACCACTGGCTAAAACTGATGTAGGAACAATGGTAGTTGTCTGTAAAATCATTTGTGAGAGGGTAAGTCATGGAAGGGTAATTATGGAGAGAGTAAGGACTAATTCATGGACATTTCCTTTACCAGAACTAGGGACTTGAAGTGAAATGGAAGAGAGCAAATAGAAACCAAGCAAAAGGAAATGGTTGTTTATTAAATTTGTAGATAAGTTGGAGAACTCTTGGCCAGAGGACATTTTGTGTTACGATTGTGGTTTGGCTCAGAAAATCCTTCAGATGCACAGTAGGAGATGGTAGCTTGGGAAGTTATTGAAGATGATTATCATTATGTGCAAGACTTGCTTTTCTGTAGACATCTGCTTTCGGTCACCACTGAATACAAGATACTTAGGTCTTGGCTCAGTATACTAGCCCTTACGCTGACATTTCTTTTTCTGAGAAATTGTTGGGTTTTGAGGAACTTCACATCAGTGATGTTCAAACTACACTAAGCAGCATTACAGTGAAGCAATCAGTTTGGCTTTGGATCTAGTGGTATTGAAAGTCCCTATGCCCATTACTGCAGTTGTATTATTCTGTGTGCATTTTAGATAAACAAGGACATGACATAATTTTTTTTGGAGTTTTCATCATAGTCTGTTGAAATAAGTCCTGCCATAGAGTAATATATCTAAAATGTATTTAAAAAAATGTTTTGTTTTATTGTTACACAGTACCAAATGCAGTTAAATATCTGAACTATAGCAGAGACTCTGAATCAATAACTGTTACCTGGCCACCAGCCCAAAATAAATTTGATGGATATGTTCTCTCAATAAACAGCAAGATCTTCAACAAACAGAAAATGTTATCTTCTGGTGTAAGGTATGAGGATAACATTTTAATATTCAACTATATAAAAAATAACTAACATGAACTGAAAATAGATGTTGCACTGTATATCTAAAATAAGTGGTCTGCAGAGTTATTTACATGGGATTTATGTCTGATGTTTCAATTGATATACATTACTATACCCATGTGAAAAAAGACCATTTTAAGAATTACATTTTTTAACAAACGACTTCTCATATGATATCTCTGTACAAAGAAGAACAAATGAAATATTGCATTGGAGTGAATGCCTGTAGAACCTGTGTGTCATTTGAGATGTGTAATTTAATCTTTTAAGAATTTCTGGTACTTGAACTTGCTATCATGGAGTGATGCGTCCTAATGAAGATTTTATCATGCTAAGATAGTTGTATCACACTAAAATAATTTGTTGACTGACAGCATATGCATGTATATCCACACATTATGTGTAAATAATATTCATAATGCTATAACGACTTAAACTTATGAAGACACATGTATTTAAAAATCCTAAAGAACACAATATCTTTTCTTTTTGATGTTTGTAGAATGTACAAATTTGAGAATCTTCAGCCAGGCACTGATTTCTTAATCAGTATTGTGACAACCAATGGACTAAAAAGAAGTCGCCCCACCATCCTCAAGATTAGCACCTGTATGTTCACAGTTTATTAATAACTTTTAGTGATATCAGATATGTTGGGTTGTTGCATTTTAATGTACTGTCTAAGAAAAGCTATTTCTTATTAAATCAATGCAAGGTTTTATTCAAATCAATCAAATCAATGCATGGAGTAACATCTTTCTTTTCAAGCTAAACATCCTTGAAAATTATAAATAAATAAAAGCTTTTTAAACAGAAATAAGTTTCCTTTGTGTTCAATGTGAATATGCCAATAGATGAAACAGTATATTATTAGGATGATACACCTTTTCTGTAAAAATTTACAAACATTGCTTTTGTTTTGGATTCTGTTGCTAATATGTAGATGTGAATTGAATTTTTCAGATTTTTCTTAAGTACAAAATGAAATCTGTAACTGCATTGAACTATAAAATAATGAATTACGGCAGAGTCTTCTGTAGATGTTAATTTCCTTCAAATTAGTATAGAATATCTTGATACTAAATATTGCATCTACTCTTATCTTTACCTCAGATCCTGATCCACCATCAGATTTACAGGTGTTTGGGCAAGAAGAAAATACAGTCTATTTGTCTTGGAAACTGCCAAGAGGAGGATTTGATATGTTTCAGGTGAGATAAGAATGGGAACAATGCAATCCTTTACGTCTTTTTAAATTTCTCAATGAAGTTATTATACTGCAGGTACTGCAAACCCAACAATAATTATTTGTCTTTATAAACCATGAAACTACGTGGGCGAATACCGTTTCTAGAGAAGGTCAGCTAAATACATATTTCAAATTGCCTAACAGTTTTGTAAAAGAGTATAAAATTAAGCTTTTAAAAGCTTTCAAAATGATTTTTCAGCTAATGTGCAACAGTGAAGAAAATTATAAATTGAAGGTTAAATGCAATTGTAATGCAATAACTTATTTTCTTAGCTTTGTGAATTTGTAATACAAATTAAACTGCAAAATAAAAATTTTGTTTTATATACAAGGATCTAAATGTGTTGTTTTGAAAGTTCCAGAGTAAAACATTTTCATTTTTTTCTTAATGTAGCAATTTACAAGACAAAATTGCCAATATTTAATACCACCTGGGGCTTCCCAGCCTTAAGCACTAAGTAATTTAGTGATTTCCTGAGTTACAGGTTAAATCTGAACATACATGAGAAAAACAGTGACTACCTTTCCTGAAATTGTTTAATTGTTCGTACTACACAATTTCGTTATGCCCTATTTGAAACTGTACACTTTTTATTTTAATGTGGGTATTCTTTTCCTTTGTGTGGTTTAAGAAATAGCTAGGACTTCTATATTCACCGTATCCATCCCTTTCATTATTTTATAGGCTTTAATTTCTTAATTGTCTTTTGTGCACCATTCTTATGTGGATGTCATTCTACAGTTCATGTAATATTTTTCTTTGTCTTTGGTAGCTTTCTTGAGACTGGACTTTCACTTAGGATGTGGATGCAGAATGGTGTTATCAAAAGTATAATGGTGTTTTCCGGTTTTTCTTTCTATGCCTTTTCTTGGCAATTACTTCTCTAATGAATACTGTCAAACTTTTTAAAAAACCTCTTCAGTGGACATTTCAATTATTGACAACAGAATTTGACTTAAACTTATACTTGATAATGATTCTGGTGTGGGAAAATCATTGACCATCTAAAAAATTCAGTTACAATTTCTTATATGGGCTTGTCTTTACTGAGTGCTTCCTTTGCATTTTTGTCAGCTAGTAACAGCCCCATAGAATCATACAATCATAGAATGGTTTGGGTTAGATGGGACCTTAAAGATCATCCAATTTAACTAAAGATCATCTAATTCAATTCTAAGCTTAATTTCTAAATTACTGTTTTCATTAATTCTTATGCCATTTTTAATTTGCTCCTCTGACTCTTTTGGCCTGCTGACCTGTGTTTCTGCTCTGCCTTGCCCTTGCCTGTGCTTCTTAGGTTAGCTTGCATGAATTAGACAAGTTAGTAGTTCTTATTTTTCTTGTTTGAGCATGATTTCTGTTTTTTAAGGATGACTTTTCTTGAAGTAATCCTCTATACTGTTCATATACCTTGGCTATTTCTATATGCCCTCTGCAAGCTGTTTGTGTGTTATTATATATATGAACCTTTAATGTAGCATTTTAATGTTTTTCATACTGTGACAAACATTTGCAGACTTAACTGCTCATCATGATTTTCTTTAAATTTCCTTGACTAAGTATTTCCCCTTTTCTATTTAAATGTGCTAGACATTTTTTTATTATATCAGAGAAGATAAGTTCTAATATTTCAGGGTTAGTATTACAGTGCTGTTCATCATTTGTATTTTGAACCATATCCTTTGCAATGCTTAGCACAAAATCTAGAGTAGTTTCTGTTCTTCCAGTCCTCTGGTCAGAAACAATCCACTATGACATCTACACACTTAGTTTGTGGATCATGTTTCACTGAGCCATTCAACCAGTCTCTTTTGTATGCTGTCTTTTGCAGCCTGTCTTGTATATCCTTTGCCATTTACAGTCACTGTTTGAACACAGTCATAAGGTCAAAAAAACCTCTTCAATAGTAAACTGTTCTACTGTTATTTAAATGTTTTATTTGAATCAATAAAGAATTCAAGGTGTAGCCCTGTACCCTTAACTCACTGACTAGGATATTCTTTATTTTGTAGTACTACCATGTGACAAAGTACTTTGCTGTAATGGTCTTAGATAGTTTATACCTCAATATTGCAGTGTCCGATTCCCACCCACCCCCCCCCCCCCGGCTCCTATTATATCCTTACCTAAAACTTGAAATCTGAGTATTCTTAGTATAGTTTCTTAGTGTTTCTTCTCTCTTCATTAGTGTACTGCTGCATTGATCTGAATGAATAAGACTAGCTAGTTAATCTGCCACAGCACCATTTGCTAATGTAGCCTGGCGTACTTTTACAAATTTCAAAATTTAATTTAATTCTCTTGTTTGTGTTGAGAACCAGTTCAGATATACTTTTGTATGTGGTCAGGTTATTTTTACCATCCTGTGGAAAGTAATTGTCATCTGTAGTATTGATCTTTATGGCACAGTATTATTGTTTGGTATTGGTATCTCTAGAGCAAGCAGCCACATTGCACAGTGCTTTATCTGAATAAATGAGCTTGTCTATAAATCTTTAATGAGAAAGGCTTCAGTAGACTGGTTGCTTAGTAAGGTGCACCTGCATAAAAGGGATCATTTTACTAGTCATTTAAAATTTATTATCCCAGCTCACCAACTTTCTAAGCAATATATTGTAGTTTGTGGAGTGAAGGGTACACAAAAGGTACTTTCCTAACTTGTTTATGCTAGATGTAAATCTTTAATTTATAGCTTTGCTTCTAGCATTTTGCAGTGTCGTAATTCTAATGAGTTGATGTCAGTCTCCAAGACTTAGTATGCATTAACAGGTGCTGTGCTGGTGCAACATGTAGATACCAAGGGGAACTGCATCATTTCTCCCCAAATCAACAGCAGCTGAACCAAAGTATTCTCAGATCACTACCATGTCTCTCTTCTCTTGGTGACAAGACAGTACACGCTGGTGTAAGCGGTTGCAGGTCTTCTTGATCTCTCAGTGCTGTCTGCCATGGCTGCATGTATGAGTGCTGGAGATGTTTGTCCAGATCCCTCCTCTGCAGGACAGACACAGTGTGCATCTTGCTTTCCATTAGTGCAAATGTGAAAGCAGTGAACACACTTGCAACACTTTTATTCTCTTCAGTGGTTCAAAGCAGTGAGTTTTCAAGGTATCCCAGTAAACAGAGTTGAGTGACTGATTCTTTGGGGCTCTTTTCAGAATCTCAACTCTAACCAATGCACAGTTTTTTATTTTTGTTTGCCTATTTTTTTACTTTTTTTTTTGCCAGAAAGGTACTAAGATTTCTGAGGTGTCTTTCTGAATTTCAGTATAGAAAACTATTTATCCCATCCTGTTGATTAATCCGTGGGCTGCTCTTTTACCCAGTGACTGTTCTTATTCTATCTTGTAGTTAATTGCACAGCCTATTAGTACAGCTGTATGACTGAGCAGTCAGAGTACACTTTATTATCCTCCCTCCAAGAGCAAAGCCATGTAAGCCTTGACTTAACTTCACCTTCCTCACCAATTTTTAAAGATTAAGGTCACTGCTTTAGGTCATAACTCTTAAGGAATCTTGAGTAAGTAGTGGGTCAGTGTTGTGGAACATAACATAAAATTTAAATCATATTTCTGATTTTTTTTTTTGTCTTTAAAGTATTTGGGGATATTGTAAATATTTATATATAAACAGGTAGTTGGAATCACTAAACATTTTATGAAGTGAAATAATAAATGACGTATGAGAAATTACTTATGATAATATAATTTTTACTTATAATTATGTAATAAATAATAGTTGTTTATATAATAATACAAGTGTATACATATATTCAAGTATAATAACATATATTATACTTAATTATGTTGGATATAAAAATTACTCTTCTTCCATAGGTTTCCTGTTGTCTGATGAATAATGAAAAGTTGCTTACCACAACTGTTTATGATAGCAGAGCTGTAGTGAAAAATCTGGCCCCTGGGATGGAATACTTGTTTCAGTTAAGGACAGTTAAAGGCTTGGATTCCTCTGTGGCTGTGGAGAGAAGTGTCATCACAAGTAAGGACACCTCTTAACTTGTCTCTTTTTGAATAATGGTAAATGTGGGTGCAGAGGCATTTAAATCATCGTATGTAAGTGACTCAAAAGTGTCAGAGTTCAAAATGAAGTTTGACTAAGGGGGAGAAATTCTCCTCCTCTTGTGATAGTTGCTTAAGGAGGAACCTTGTCTGTAATGCAGTGGGTTGAATTTAAAGTCTAGACATAGCTGTAGATACCCCTTTGAAAAAAAAGAAATGGACTCAAAATTCTTACAGCTTCATCAGGAATAAATACCACCAGAATTTCATCCTATACTTTAAAAAATACTTTGCATTTTGTTTACGATTGTTTCTGCATCTGGTAAATTCTTGCAACCCTATAGTGGATTTCAGGATTGCTCCAGTATAAGACCACAGAAGACTTAAAAAAAGTGAGAAGAGAAATTGTGCATCAGATTGCATAACGAGGTCCAGAGTATTAACCCTGAATCTTGCACTCATTTTCTATGTGTGAGCAAATGTTTTCCAACTCTCCTATGATACTGCATTAAAAAAGGAGAGTTTGTATGTGTCAGAAATCTGTAGAAATTGATTCATATTTGTTTTTGACCTGCCAAAGGAGATAGAATAGGTAAGTGTAATCAAAATATAAATCAACCCCCAGTTTTATACACGTGCATGTTATAGTCCTCCTCCCTTTGATGGGTTTTCTGTGGCTTGTTGGAACTAGAAATCCTTAACTGTCAAGGAGGCTCTGCAGTTAGTTATTCAAAGATCAGTGAATCACAGAAAAAAACAAACAGAACTAGTTTTTGCATTCTCATTAATGCAAAATGCAGCAGAATGATCATCATCTTGGTCCTGAAGGTGCTCCTTCTTTTGCAAGTTTTTTCAAAACTGCTGTCAGTGAGTCCAATATATGGATAGAGCATACAGAAAGTATTCTCATCATTGTAATGGCAAGCCTTTAGGATTTTTTCATGCTTAATAATCCATCCCTTAATGGGTTTATGTTAATTAGTATTTTAAATTTAAAGAAAGCTTCTGGAAATATAATCATGGAAGGTTCATTTTTTTTAGGAGGGCTGCAAACGTTTATTTTTAAACAGCAGCTATACTTCACGTAGTAATAGAGATGCTATTTGTAAATAAATATCTGCTATTTTAGAAGTCTTAATATAACCAAAACAAATAATTAACAAGGAAAAAATTGTTGATCACTGTTTCTATGCAACTTACTCTGTCCCTAAGTGAACCGATGAACAATTTTTAAAAATCTTCTTTTCTGTGAAGCATGTTAGAAAACATTTAATTGAATAAAATCACTACTTCTATACGTTAAAATTTTCTCTAATTATCTGAATGAATTTACTGTAGAACCAGCTGGGATCTGCGGTCTGGCATTAAAAATGGTAAATACTTCATCAGCAACTTTAATGTGGAATCCCACCAAGACTAACTTCACTTCTTATAAAGCATCTTTATCAAACAGCACCTTTATAAGCAAATTTAGGATTCCAGGAGCAGTGTCTAACTTCAGTGTTACAAATCTGACTGCTGGTGGCATTTATAATTTCACTCTGCGAAGACTACAAGGCAATATTGAAGGGGATTCTGCTTTCATTGAAATTGTAACAGGTCTGTATGGTTTCTTTTTCTCCATGCTGGTGAATGATAGCTGTCAACACCAGTGCACTTTTAGCTTTGTGTATATCACTTTGTTCAATAACATGGGAATTTCAAGGGAGGCTGCATGTGATATGTTACTGTGGTCATGGACATACATTATTTATAACCTATGCAACATGTGTCAAGTGATACACTACCAGAAACTATACACTTTGTCTGTGATGCATGTCTTTTGACCATTTTTAGTATCTTAACTATTTCACAGGTCTTCATCCTGTGAAGAGTTAGGCACAAGTTGAGCTCTACCTCATCTGATTTCAGTAGTTTTTTCACTGTAAGTTAAGTAAAGTAGGTTTACAAATGTTTGTAGAGTTAAGGCTTTAGATTGTAAACAGTTCCATTCAAGGACTGTTTCTTACCAGAATTGTGATTAAAGCACTAGGGTAAAAACTCAATCTTGACCTGTGCATCTACAGTTTAATGTAATGTAATAATGTGAAATACAGATGGAATTTAAAAGACAGAAAGATGCTCCAGAACTACCTCAACAGATTTCTTTTACTACTTTCTTATGCTATGTTTTATATTTTTTCTTTTGGCAATTACATGGCAGTATTAGAGAGGCCTGAGTAGTGTTGGAAGTTCTCATTGACTGACTATTTTGTCCAAATGTAATGATGTTTGTATGCCTGCGTATGGGATCAGTGCTTGACAAACTTGTTGCTTCTGCCATAATAAAGGGGACTGAAGAAATAGGTCAAATAGAGTGTTTAAAATACAGTGACATAGAGGTGGAAATACACTTACTATGAGGTAATGTATTGAGGGAAGAAGAACCTCACATGTTTTTTAAAGTTTGAACTAAGACCTCAATGCTATAATACTTTAATCACAATTAATATTTTTTTTTTCTAATGGAGGGAAGATTTAAGTCAGTTTGGTTGGCCTAATTGTGTTTTGTCTTAAATGTGTTGAGATTCCATCTCAATGGAATGAAATTTGATGCTGAGCCTGCTGGTTTATAATAATTAATTTTTGGAAAAATTAACATGTATTTTGAACTCCATGGTTACTGATGTTATCTACTCAACCTTAACTAGTTCTGTAGGTGAAATCTACAGGAAATTGTCTAACCATGCTTTACACAAATAAACTGGCTATATACTTTATTCAACTATACTGGCCACTACTAGTAAGAAGTGTGTGTATGTGTGCATGGAATGGAGAAGAGTACTGTAGAAGAGCAGGCGCAGTGAGGCTCAAGTGAACCACATGCATGTATGCATTTCCTGATATGGTTAAATCTTTAAAAGGGGAGAACTGAAACTTCTTTTCAGCATCAGTGGAAATGGTAATTCTCAGTCACAAGATAATGGTAGGAATAGCACTGGCTTCATGGCACTAAGTTCCTCTTTCCGTGAGGATGTTTCTAGGCTGTCCACTATTGCTGGGTCAGAAGTAATTCAACTGAAGTAAAGAGATGAATTTAAGTACTGTGTTAACTGTATACTGAGGGAATAATCATGGGTTTGTATAAAACACCTGTACAAGCATAATAACATTAGTGGTAATAGTAGTGCTGATGACAACAGTAGGACTTAAAATCTAAATAAGTTTCATAGAAGGAAGAAGTTATGTTCTCAGTTACACTTGCACTCCTCCATATAGATTTTTTTGTTGTTGTTGTTCTGTTAATATTAAAATAAAGTAAAAATCGTATACATGTGACAGATATAGATTGAATATAAAATCTAATAGTAATATTTGGATAGATGAATATTTCAGAACACTTGATGGCAAAGCCGGAGCTGAAAATTCAGTGAAAAAAGTTCACAAAGTATATATAATCTCAACAGATTTACAGTAAATAAAAATATGTGGAGCTCTTTCAGGATAGAAGTATATGATATTTAGACTGAAAAGAATGACCTATTCTCCGTTATCACGGAGGTGACCTTATAGGTGACCTATTCTCCGTTATCACCAGTGACAGGACCCGTGGGAACGGTGTTAAGCTGAGGCAGGGGAAGTTTAGGCTAGACATCAGGAAGAGGTTCTTCACCGAAAGGGTGGTCGCGCACTGGAACAGGCTCCCCAGTGAAGTAGTCACTGCACCAAGCCTGTCTGAATTTAAGAAGAGATTGGACTGTGCACTTAGTCACATGGTCTAAACTTTTGGGCAGACCTGTGCGGTGCCAGGAGTTGGACTTGATGATCCTTATGGGTCCCTTCCAACTCGGGATATTCTATGATTCTAATGATATTAATATATAAACAGTACTAGAAGACTTAATTTGAATTCTGAAGAAACATGTTAGTAAGAGAGTCAGAGGGCTGAGTGCAAGGGTAGTGGATCTGAAACGTGACAATCTCTGACTGGGCTTGCTCTGGCAGGTATGCCTAGCTATCTGTACTTTACAAAGCAGAGAGGAGACATGCACATGGCTTTGCATTGTGCAGCTAGATTAATTATACAATATTAAAGATATATAATGCTTTAATGAGCTATCGAAGAATCTATATCTGATTATTTGCTATGCCTTGAATCGATGATACACATTTAAAGGTGCGTATATGGGCAGAAAAAAGAAGAAAGTGAGATGGTGTTGCAGGAGTATGTAAAAACTTGGCCTTAATAAAAGGAGTTAAACAACCAAATTTAGTAGACTTAACTCTTTAGACTTCCCGGAATTACTGGGATTCCAAATATAGGAAAAGTATAAAAAAAAGGAGTTAACTACCCTGTAACAAGCAACAGAACAAACACTGTCTATAGCTTGAATTTCAACAGTAACACTAGTTATTATAGCAGCAGTGCTACCTTAAAGTTTTAGTACAGCAGAAACATCAAGACTGCAGAGATTCCTTGTTAACCAAACACTGGCCAGAGATACCTGAGCTTGCTCTCCACGATACCTACACAGCATAGTTTGGAGATTATCAACCAAGTCTCAGAAGTATTATAGCAGCTGTACTGTAAAATGCTTCTGTATCTGGACTAGTTAGCAGTTGTCCTTCATGCACCCAATAAACTGTTCTTGGATGCTTTGATATTTAGGTGTAACTACTGATACATTTGTGGAGGGTTTACTCTGTTTCATCATTCTCTTTCAGAACCTGCAAAGCCAGAAGGACTAAAGTTCTTCAATGTTTCATCATATTCTTTTTCATTGTACTGGAGACTACCATACGGACATGTGGACAGATTTCATGTGGATCTTATTCCTGATCATGGATCTGTTGTTATCCTAGATCTTGGAGTTAGGGAGTATCAAGTATGTGCTTTTATTACAGGACTTGCATGGCCAGCTTTTCCTTATGTACTGTGCTGATGAGGGATGCAAGTTGCTTCCTTAGCTATTTAATGCAATTATGAATGTGAAAGTATTAATGAAAAATTAGTGAAAGCAAATTTCAGCATCCAGAGTTTGGTACCCTAACAGCAGTTAGCGAATTTCTACCCCTCCACCCCTGCACCTCTTTTTTTTTTTTTTTTTTTTTTTGTCTTCTATAAAGGTACAGACAGTCACCCAAGGGTTCATGAATAGTTTAACAAAGGAAAGGCAGAGCTATTGAGTAATATAGGCTCATTAATTGTGTACTTGCCAGGAAGATCTGTGCTTAAATCATTAATGCAGGCAACATTTTGCTGCTGAGGCATCGAAAAGAAATAGGAGCAATTTTTCTTTCTTCTGCCTGGAAAATATAACAATATTAACAGAAATTATGGCCATTCTGGTTGGTTTGGTTTTGTTTTATATTGGAACTGCAAAGATACAGGTATTTTGTATAAATGATTGCTTATAAGTTTTTAAAGTATATTTATCTTGAAAGATGGATTAGCTTAACAATCAGAAACCTGGAACTTTTTCAGATAAGCTTTGTGTTTATTCTCTCAAGAAGTGATTTTAAAATGTTTCATGTATACTTAGATAAATAGGGTGATGCAGAAGCACCTCTATAGATACACTGATAGGTGATTCTGTGATAAAATTAATAGTTAATTTTGTTGTTCTTTAATATTGAATGTTATACAAATCTTATGGAGGTTAGTTAAATTAGTTAGCAAAATGCTGTGCTGTAGCTAACAAATATGAATTGCTGTTTTTGCTGTTGCAAATGCTGCTGTATTTCTAAAAGCTTATTGACAGCTCACTTTCAGTAATGCAATGCTTAAAATTTTGGGGTTCTGTTGTTGTTTTGTTGTTGTTGGGTTTTCTTTCTTTCTAAAAGACTTGAATCCATGTTATATTTTAGGCTGACTTTTCTAATACTCTACCTGGAACAACATACAATGTTACTGTTTCAGCAGTTTCTTCTTCACTGTACAGTTCTCCTGCCAGTAGAACAGTGACAACAAACGTGACAAGTGAGTTAATAATGACTGGTTACATTTTATTGCTTTTTTGTTAACTATGTTTTTTTCTTTTTTGTATTTTCTATATGCACAGTAGTTTATGAGAAATTATAATAATTTTTGAATAATCATCAGAATTTTTAATCTTAACTGTAAAAAAAGGTACTGAATTGAAGGTGTTCTATGGGAGCATGAAAGTTTCTCTAACAGGTATTTTAGGAGAAACTCTGGATGCGAGTGGTAATTGTATTCATCCATTAGCTTGGTTGTTTAGAAAGAAAGAGACAGAAAGAAAGAAAAGGCAACAACAACAACAACAACAAAAAAACACAAAGGAGAAAAATTTGTAAGCTTTTGAAAAATTTGTTAGCGTCACATAGTAATATCCATAGTTCAATTTATACATATAGGAGTAGACTTCTGAGATGTGTCAGAAAAATGTAGCCATATTAGACATGTATTTTAAGAGAATGCATTTTTCTTAATTTTTTAATTTAAAATCGGACGTGAAACTTTCTAGAATGTCTGAAATATTAAATTGACATTAAACTTTACTTTTTCCATTGAGATATTGAGCACTACATTTTTTGCATTCTTACAAAAGAATGTTCTTGGCGTTCCAAAATTCATTTAATCATTTCTGTAACAGTACCCTAGCTTGAAAAAAAAAGCTTATTTTTAAATCATACATTAGTCTTCCGTATTTTATCTTATTTATTCTAGCAAATTACTTATTTTCTCTATAGTAACTTAAAGGTATCTTTATTGTCTGGAAACTTAATTAATTACTGTTTTCTACATATTATTTATTTTGTTTTATTTTATTTTAGATCCTGGGCCCCCCATATTTCTTGCAGGTGAAAGAGTGGGCTCTGCTGGAATTCTGCTGTCATGGAATACACCACTGCGTCCAAATGGGAGAATTCTCTCCTATACTGTTAAATATAAAGAGGTCTGCCCGTGGATGCAAACAGCATATACACAGGTCACAACAAAACCAGATAGTCTGGAAGTTCTTCTTACCAATCTTAACCCTGGAACAACTTACGAAATTACGGTAAAAGCTTTATAAATGGCTTTTATTATTATTGAATTATGCCTAGTTTTACATTGTTTTAGGCTATGCTAGGTGCATACAGTGTTTTCTGAAGTGCATTGCTAATTGCTTTTGCCATATAACAAAATATATTAGTCAGGTATTTGTTTATTGTAGTGTTTTTTAAATACACTTTAAATAATTTCCAGCCAAAATTGTTCTAAAACAGTTTATTCTGTTAACATGTTATTAACATACAGCATTATGTGGTAAAGAGCAAAGGTTAGAATTTTCAAAAATGTCTAAATCCTTCATTTTCATTGAGATCTTTCAAACCACTGATGCACTTTGGATGTTATGCATAGATTTCCAAAACACCTCAACCAGATCCAGAAAAGCATGTTGGTGTGTAATTCTTTCTTTTATTTTAGAATTAAGGAAATAAGAAGGAGTTTTCTTGCCTGAATATGTATTTATATGTGGCCTGTAAACACCTTAGTCTGCTTTCCTTAAGCCCAAGTGTTTTACCTAGTGTTATGTCCTGAAATAAAGAAAATGTCATACTTTTCCATTTCCTTTCCATAGATTTTATTGCCTAGATATTCATGTGGAATATCTACTGTGAAAATCAGTACATGTGTTTTCATGAGTTCTTTATGTGGAATTTGTTTACATTGAGAATAGGGACTCCTGATCCAACTCTGAATTCTTCAAGAACAAATGACTTCAGATGGACAGAAATGAACTACTGTTCTCATGGCAATATTTGCCATGCAGTTCTTCACCTGATTTCCTCTTTCATAAGAACCTTGGATAGGTGCTTCTTTTTAGTGTCAAGGATGAAATGAAGTAATATGTTTTAACATGCCTTTGTGATGCCAGTGATCCTTTGTAAAGGTGGTGTGCATGTGTAAGAAAGTAGATATCTAATGGTGGCTTGCTATGGTAGAAAGATTCTCAGGCTCACTGTGAATCTAGTAGTGATGACCATGTTGATAAAAGCCTCTATATCCACAGCTGCAGGAATATTTATTCTTTGATCTCCTGCCTCTGATCATCTAAAAAAAATGAAAAGAAATTTAAAAATTCAGCTACTATTAAATATATATGTATAACATTTAGACTGTAAGCAAATTAATTCATCCAGATAAATAAGGCTATTAAGAGTTCAGTTTTCAATTCTGAGTACCTCAGTAGCACTCATGTGGGAGTCACTATTAAAGGTTTTGCAAATTCACTTCTTTGCTGTGTATGATTTTTTTTTCCTAGAAAAAAATGTACATTTTAAATCATACACTTAGCAATAATTTGCCTTCGTTTGATATATATGGGAGGCTTTTCTTCTAATTGCTCATGCTTTAAACATTGATCTTAAAGCAGAATTTGACTCATGAAAGTGAGTTGTGACCCAACAACATCTGCCTAGCAGGGACCACATGGCTTTTGTCATGTGTAAGTAAAAGTCTGTTGGCAAGCTGAGGACCGTTACATTATCTGCTGCTTTGGTGGGCTTCCTGACCGGCTGACCTGCTGGCAACCTCACAGAGTCAATAACCATTCATGTAGAAACATTTTTCTACCTCAGAGATGTAGCCAAAAAGAACTATTATGTTTTCCTTGTCTTGAGTAATTACTTTTTTTTTTATTATTTTTTATTTTTGGTGGGGGAGGTGGAGAGAGGGTTGGTTGTGTCAATTAAAAGTACCTCTTGATTTTCACTTAGGTGAAAATTCCTTATTGTTTTAGGGTACCTGTTTGGCCTTGTTAAATTCCTTCTGGTAAATACTATGGCAGTACAACTGAGTGTAGTTAACTTCTTATAAGCTTTGAACATTCCAACCTGTTTGTGACAGTGCAGTCTTAATTTTGTTTCTTTATATCTGAAGAAGAATCATTTGTTGAGAAATAGCAGATAAAAGTGATGATTTGTTAAATGTTTGAGGGTTACGGATAATTTTGAACACCTTATTATAATTTTGTGAAAATGTACAGTCAAGTGAGATGTTTCCTAAACTTCAGATAATTACTGGCAACATTATGCTTCAAAGCATGAGCATTAATATTCATTTAAAATGTGAATTACTGCTACTTGAACTTTGGAGAGTACTTGTGTTATTCACATAATAAAATTTGTCCTTTTTAAAAATTTCTACTTTTTGCTATAATGTCACTGTGTGGCAGTGATCTCTAAAAGCTAATGGTACACTTTCATTTTCAAAGCTAATCAGCGTGTATAGCTAACATCTTTACTATGCAAACTTTTGTATGTTTCATCCCTGACACTATACATTCTATAGGTTCTCTACTTAGACTTCTTTTTTCTTTTTTTTTCTTTAGGTTGCTGCTGAGAACAGTGCTGGTCTTGGAGTATTTAGTGATCCTTTTCTTTTTCAGACTGCAGAAAGTGGTAATTTTAATAGACTTGTTCATTAAATAGAGCTGCTCATTTGTTCAAATAAAATACCCCTGACATTCTGTGTTTTATACTTGAACAAATTTTGATACATTTTGAAGAAAATCACAATTCTTTCTGTATTTTCTCACTCTCTAGAAAAGGTGCATTTTGTCCTATTTTCTAGTAACAACATTTAGGGTGTGCACATATGACGGTTTCTCATATGCAAAGCCTGTTTCTTTTTTTTTTTTTCCTATGCAAGTTTCTAGGTAGGCTGCTCCCTGAAAGCAGGATCACAGGAGAGCAGAACGATCACTGAAGCAGATCCATCAGCTGTTGCCTGCAGCAGTACTAGGAGACTGGGAGTACTTACATTGACTCCTTGTGTCAAGCTGTTATTTGGTTAGTGCTGGAATCAAGTACCTTTTCTAAGAAGCCCAGCACAGAATATATTCTACTAAGTTTATACTTATTAACTCTGAAGGAAAAAAATAGGAAAAGGCATAACTGAAATGAAAATTTGATTTGATGCTTTGGAAGAATAAAAAGAGATACAGTTTTAGTCTAAATTTCCATAATTAATTTAGTATTTGTGGTCTTGCTCTTTGGAGCACTCCAGGAACAGCAGAACCATGGCCAAAGAGCCAGTTATGTTGTGATGAACAAGTCTCAGTGAAATATAGAATTTGTGCTGCCATACTGGTGACTGTCCCTCTGTGTTTAAGACTCACAGTTAGTTCTGTAGCAAGGCAAACTGCGTAGTGCCAAACCTCAGTTAATGGCTAAATTACTACTCTGCAAGAGATTTCACAATGAGTTATGAAACCAAATACGAGAAGGGGTAGCGAACTTGCCTGGTGGAACTATGCAAATAATTTTTCTTCACTACTCTTTGTAATTCGTTGGTCATAGAAAACCAAATTTTAGTGGGCTCCATTTACTCATTTGACAGAGGACAACACTAGCATTTTTCCATATGAAAACATTAGCTTTTAACTCTTTGATGCTTTCTGCTCACATTTTTATTAGAAGTAAAAATGCTTATTTTTAATGTAATTGGACAGTCTGTAGGTGAAGGTTATGTGTCACTGATACTACTTTTTTTTTTTTAAATTCTCCCTGTGATGGTTAAAGAAACCCCAACGTCTTAATCAAAATAAACATACAGTTTAAAATAGTAAAATTAACCAGAAGATAAACCTTCTTAAATAAAAAGGCCGTAGTCCAGGGGAGTAAAAAACAAGATCTAGAAAAGAACTCTATAAATAAGGCCCTAATTCAACAGGGCCTAGGCAAGAGCAAAACACAAGGCATGGAGGATTTGTCTCAGTTAAGCAGTGGAAGATCTGTAATTGTGAACACTTGTATATGTATATATTTTTAAGGCAGCATAACCCTTTTCTTCACAGTAGTAAGGCTGGCTGTCACAGGAACTGTTACTGCCCATGCTGTCTAAACAGGGCTAAGTCACCTGCAGTGCTTTAATTCAAAGGAGAGCTCAGATAGCATGTTAAAATCTTGTTTAGATGCCACATCCCATTCCTTTGTGCTGTGCTTAATAAAACAGTTCCGAAACAAGGTCCTGGAAACTGTCATTGATACAAAGAACACAATTTTTGCAGTAATAATGAATACTCAAATTAAATTGAACTTTTTAAAGCTACCAAAAATCTGTATCCAGCTGAAAAGATCATGCAGGTAAAGTAAAATAGAACACACAATACTGTCATATGCTCTTAAAATGAGAAAAAGAGGTCAATATTTATACTTTAATTTTTTTCAGTTAGAATAAACTTGTTTGTTACTTCTGACATGGTAGATGAGTTACTTATGCAAAGAATATTTTTAAGTTTGCCAAACTAATTACTATAATTATATTTGTCACTTAAACTAGAAAGAAAAAGACTTGGTTGCATATCACCTACTTTAAGTATGTTTGTGAACGATTGGTATTTCTTTGCTCTAGGGCAAAGAACCTAGAAATGGCATTACGAATACAAATGGCTATTTTTTTTCTAGTGCTTTGAAGTGGAGTTTCATAGATGATAGTAGAGTGGATAGTTGAGTGAAAAACATATTCAAGCAGACCTTTCAATTGTTTAGCTCAAATGATTATTTAGAAGTTAAAATTAATGAAAACAGGAAGGCAGAAATCTTTAAAATATAATGGGTTCCTTGGATACTGTATTACTAAATGATAATGAAATTCATTTTAGATCATGGTAGATTTGTTTCTGAAATACATATTTCCTGAGAAGAAAATTATGTCTCACTGCTTTTGTTTGTTTTGTTTTCAAGCTCCAGGTAAAGTAGTGAATCTCACAGTTGAAGCCTTAAATTATTCAGCTGTAAATCTGATCTGGTTTCTCCCTCGGCAACCAAATGGAAAGATAACTAGTTTCAAGATTAGTGTGAAACATGCAAGAAGTGGAATTGTAGTGAAAGATGTCTTGGTTAAAGTAGAGGACCTTCTGTCTGGGAGGTTACCAGAATGTAATGTAAGTGCTATAAACCTTTTAAATTAGAAATATTCTACGGCTTGAGTCTATAGTTTTAAGTTTGCATTTTGGGACGTAAAAATTTTTGGAGGCTTGCTTTTCAGAACAATTCCAACTTTTTTACAAGGTTAGGCCCAAAGCAGGATATAATGGGTGAAGGAAAACCTTTTCACCTTGGAAAGTCAAGAATTCATTGTTTTGGTCAGTGAGGACACATAGAACTGTTAATATTTTATTTTTATAAATAATTTAATAATGCTTTGTATATTTTAAGTTGTGCTCTGTTTTATGTATCAAATTTCAACGTTATTTAAATCCTCTTCATAGCAATGTAAAAAGAACTAGAATTAACAGTGATTTTCTAAAAATGTTTGTAGATCAAGTTGATCAGAAATTGTCAATGAATGCTTATTTTAAGAATTCTGACTATCCATTGGATTTCAACCTGAATTTCAACCAGTGCACACCTTTCAGAATTTCTTGAAGAACATTTTCCTTTCCAGCCCTTATTCTCCTTTTCTCTTTTATGTTGGGCAAAGCGTTGTGATGCAGTAGGAAGTTAAATTGCCTAATTTCTTTTTCAGGATGCTAGACTTAATAGTTATTGAAAAGTGCAGTTTTTAGTGATAAAAATTATCAGGACTTGGGTTTCAGATTTTATTTTCAAGATCATTTTAAGCATTGTGAAAGCTCACAACATTATGCTGATTTTATTTAGAACTAAAAGAGAGACTACCACCTACTAAATCATAAACATTGATTATTGTAATGTCTATCAATTTTTCAGAGCTGTCTCCTGACATATATATACGTAGAAAGACCTCACTAGGCGGACTTTTTTTTTGGAGAGATGGAGTCTGAATGCTAAAACTTGAATCTGTGAATAATTAAATGGAGCCTAAAAAGTTGCTTCTGTTCAATAATGTTTGAAATCTTTTGGAATAAGGGCAGAAACTATAATATTGTCACTAACAAGATGTACTAGCAATATCACCTAATGAAATGATAAACTAATTTGGGTATTGAAGTATAAAAATAAGAACCAGTTTCAAAGGGCGTCTGCCTTTCTTGATCTATATTTATTAACAATTGTATAACTTCTGTTTATCATATTTCATATTTTGTCTTATTAGGATAACAGTGAATCATTTTTGTGGAGTACTACTACTCCTTCAACTACTTTTGGCAAGTCCACAATTCCTTCAAGGACTACAGTTGCATCAAGTACAGAGGCATCTAGTCAAATGAGCTCTGTTTGGAATGAACCAATCAGTTTTGTTATAACTAACCTGAGGCCATATACCACCTATCTTTTTGAAGTCTCTGCAGTTACCACTGAAGCAGGTTACATTGACAGTGCAATTGTCCGGACACCAGAATCAGGTATATATTGCTTTCAAAATGAAATGAAGTTCTCAGATTTGTAGGAAAACATGCAAAATATCGGCTTGAAGTTATGTTACAATATACTTCAGTCTGAATCTTTCTTTATCTGTATCACACACTTAGATGTATGTGGTTACCTAATTTTTAAGTTGATGAAATCAACTGAAAGTGCACATAATGTATTTAGCACTATCCAGTGGGTGGGAGTTCAGTTACTGTGAAAAGTTAAATCAAATATGCCTAGGATAGATATTGTTTTTTCCTCCTTAATTTTATGAAAACTGAGGATAATTCAGGAACTGCAGTTATTAATGGTACAATGGAAGGAGAATTAAAAATTAAGGGAACAGGTATCAGGTATAATATTCAAAAAGCATATGTGTTGTATACATAGCAATGAAATTAAAGCTTTTTTGGTTTTGTGGAAAAACAAGCAGTATAGAGAAAACTCCTTTCCCATGGCTCCTCAATCTGGATCTGTTGCAGAAAGTTGTTCAGTCCTGAAGAAATCTCTAATCACTAGGAAAGTTGTTTTTTGGAATATTCACAATACTTAGAATTGAAAGTGAAGGTCATCCAGGAGCAGAAGTTTTATAATTATTTAGGTAGTGGGCAACACTATTAATACAGCCATACCAAAAATGTATGTTTCTGGAAGAATGCTGTTCTGGCTTTCTTTTTACTAGTACATCCTGCTTTTGCCTGATTCAGTTTGATATTACTGTTACTCTTTCATACATCCAAAATTCATAGCACTGTTCAGATGAAAATAAATGTAATTCTCTTCTAGCACTGTTCATTTGAATGGCTTTGCTAGAATTAAAATATCCTTTGTTTACAGTTCTGTCTGGGGGTAATGAAGCTTTGGATTGTTTCTTTTCTAAGATTTGCAGGGCTGCTGTCCAGTTCATTTTTCATCCTATTAACATCCTAAGATAGGTGCACTGGTAATAACAAAATGTTGGGCAATGCTGGAAAGGTTATGCTGTAGGGCTTGGTTCTGCCAATTACACAGAAATACACAGAAAGATGTCAACCAAAGAGATCTTTAGTCCTTATCAGTACTTATTCTTACAACCAGAGTTCATCCATTAATGCATGGTCTGGGAAAAGGGGAGTTGGTTACTGGTCTATGTGGGTGGTGGTGTGCACAGACCAACCAGCACCCCCGCCACCAGCTTAGTAAGTCCTTCCTCTTAGAAGCACGCAAGTTTCTGGATCCACTTGTATTGGGTCTTTACCTCATGAACATTCAGGTGCTTGTTAAAGTCCTTCCCTGTGAGTTCTGCATGCCTGCATGCTAAGGACACTTTTCTGAGGCTGATTATAGTATTGGCTGGTGATTTGTTAGGAAGGCATCATGAAATAGTAGATGTTTTGCCTCATGACTTTTACAGTCTTAACTTTCCTTTGTTTTGGTGTGAAAGATGTCTTTATATGTTGGAATGGACATTGATCTATATAGCCTATATAGTAAAACTATGATTTTAGGAATGTTGTTTTGCAATTATTGTAGCAGCCCACCACCTCCTCCAGTATCAAACGCCATCGTCCAGTCTCTCTGCAATTACTGAAATCCACTTCCCTTTTCCAAATGCCTTATACTTATGAGAATCTCTTTAGTGTCACACCAGCTAGCACCCCAAGCTGCCAGTTTCTCCTATGGCCAAAACCCTGCATCTCAGTACACCACTGGATTGTCTGAGGTGAGGCTCAAGGGAGAGGAACTGATGGGTCATGGTTTGTGATAGCAGGTGGTGGGATGGAGAGTGCATTTGTTTCAAATACCACTTTGCTCATACAAGAAAATGACATGGATTTTTTTGTCATACCCATCTGGCCACACAAGACATATCAAGATATATCCCTACTGTATAGTATAGTGTAGCTCAGTGAAGTTTTCTTTTAAAATGCTGAAAATTGTTTTTGTCCCTTCCAACCACAATATTCTGAGCCATGCTGAAGCTCTCCTATGTTCTTGACAAAGATGGTACCTTTCTGGCTTTGATTTTATAATAATGCATTTTAAAATGCTTAAAAGAAGTTACTTTTCTTTTAAATATGAATTACATTACAGCATGTTCTCTGAAAACCCAGCATGCAAATATTTCCTTTGCTGGGATGGCTGTCAAGGGGAGGATATTTGTACAAAGAGAAAAATGTTTAGAACTTGAAAAAATGGTCAACTCTTAAAATGATCCTTCAGAGTAATAAACAAATATAGCTAATGCAGTTTATGTAACTCTAGATTAAGTAATCTCTGCTGGCGAATGTATAGCCTATCTTTTAGGAATAACAAGATTTTTCATTACTTTCATTTGCAGATATTCTTATTTTGATAACATCCTTGAAGAAGAAAAAAGTCTTGCTATTTCTTGGTTTAGTTATCCTTAGAATATCATTATATATTTTATTATCTTTTCCAGCTAAGGAACTTTTCCATCTTCACAGAAAAATCAAAATGGATGGGCCATCTATAATGTAGTCAATATTTTAGGAAACTTCTGTGATGTACGGTAGTTTTTACAAAAAACAGAGAACTTTGTAAGAGTATTGTGTGAATATTTTTTGAAGGATCAGTTTGTATATTCACATTGGCTTAAATCTCATATATGGCATATGAAGACCTGATTTTCATAGTAATTTGTATCAAGCAGTTTCAATAAGTTTACTTGGGTATGCAGCATTTTTGAAAATCAGGTTTATTTTAACTCTATATGGATAAAAAGAATTGCACCTTTAGTTGTCTTTGGATTTGGTTTTCCATCTCAGTAATAATCTCTCTTTAACTTGTGAAGGTATGCTTTAGAAAGGATGGTATGCTTTAGAAAGGGCAGGGATTGAATTCCATAATCGCTTGAGTTTATGATTCATGTAATTTGTGTGAATAATTCCATGAAAATATAATGTGCAATGTTTTTGCAGTCTTAATCATTACTGGGTTTGCATTTTTGTATAATAAGGTATATCATTAGTGCTGTCAAAAATCTATGTGATGTACTCAAAATGGGGATAAAAAATGTTCATGGAAGCAAAGCTTGCCATTGTGATCTCTCCAGTGCTGAGCATCACAATACTATTTGAGCATCTTCTGAATGTAATCTGTTTCATGATAAAGTCCATGTTAAACGTGATAGAATCCCTTTATCTTTTAAGGATTATTTGCATACTACCAGCTCTCTTGATACCTTTCGAAAGCATAACCTTAAAAAAGAAATGAAACAAAAATTAGTCATTTTAATGAGCTGTGCTTTTAATTTAACTGTCCTTCAGCACATTTATTGTTTATGCTTAAAATGAATTGTCTGGTACGTGGTTCTTGGAAATCCTAATAGAAATTATTTTATGTTCAAAGACTTTTTCCAATATTGTTTAAGTTCCAGAAGGTCCACCACAAAATTTTGCCAAGAGCAACATTACAGCAAAGTCTTTTTCAGTGACGTGGGACCCACCAACCATAGTAACAGGAAAATTTGGTTACAGAGTTGAGCTGCATGGGCCATCTGGTAAGTCTGAATTGATGTTTTTGTTTCATTTTTATTTTTGTGATTATTTCCTTACACTGGCACTCTTAGTGTCACTACCAGTCAAGAATGAATATTTGAAAGCATTGCTATCTATGCTTTTCACTATTAGAATCGTTAGTAATTCTTAGATAACTTATAATGGGCAGGCTTCTCCCTTAAAAGGGTAGGTACACAATTAAACTCACATTAGATATTCTTAAGAGTGGAGAAAATCAGCCTTCCTCACTCTTTCAGAGAAATGACAGGCTAAGCTCACAGCTGAATTAGGAGGCTTATATATTCAAATCATTCTCTATCTTATGTTTACTCTTTCCTCTTAAATATTTCTGGAGGATTTTCATCCTTGAGTATTATACAATCAAGTATATGAGTCTGTTTTGGTGTTTTTATATTTTTTTGTAACTCAGACATAGTTAAAGATCTTACATAACTGCATATAGTTAAAGAAGTCAATGAGCTGTATACTAATGCTTTTATGGGATCATACAGGAAAAGCGAGTTGAATTGTTTTATAAACAAAACAACAACAACGACAAAAACTCCTCTTAAAGCCTATACCTCCTTGATTTTTTTTTTTCTTCAGGCATTCAGTCTTATTTCCAATGAGGTTGATGTCAAATTTCCTTTTTCAGAAACAAACTTCACTTTTCATCATCCTGGACAGTAGCTATATTCAGTATAAGCAAATGGTGGCTTGTTTTTATTTTTGAGCTAGATTCTCTTCATTTTTCATTCCAGGACATATTCTGGATAACAGCACAAAAGATCATAAGTTTGTATTCCGTAACCTTGTGCCATTTACAACATACAATGTGCATGTTGGTGCAGAGACAAGTGCTGGCGTGGGACCAAAGACTAACCTTACGGTTTTCACTCCTGCAGATGGTAAGTTTAAAGAAATGAAGTAAATAGACTGTAAATGATAACTGATATCAGTTTGTCCTTTAAAGCTATTTAGGTACCTTGCAACAGAAGGAATGAGCATGTTATATGAGTCTTGAAAGAGATGGCAAACAAGCTAATGAGAGAAATAGCTGAAAATTGATTATGTAGATTTATTTTTACTTTTTTTTTTTTTTGAGTTCATACACTGGCACTAAATTTTCTTGCCGTCAGAAGCCCTCAGAGATTGTAAAAGAAAGGTATTTTCTACCTGAATGGAAGTAGTGCTTTTTAGATTTGGTAATTAAATTGCAGGTCACCCTTGTAGTCGTTAGATGGCAGCAAGTGGTAGGGAAATAACTACGGGAAGCCACCACGGCTGCTTTCTTCAACCCTAAACATCTTGTTTGAGTAATTTTCTCTAAATCCAGGGTCTCATACCAGTTTCTAAGGTAGCCACCTTCGTACAGTGTACCTCTGAGGCAGATGTAACACTGAGATCCTGTCCTGGGACAACCAAGTGGTTAGTTCTGCCCCAGAGCCATCTGCACTATGACTTTAGAGTTTTGGCTCCCAATAGTTCACTCATCAGGAGACAGTCCTTTGCTCAGTAGAAATGCCGTTTTGTCTTATATATATGTGAGATTGTACAGAAATACTGCTCTGCAGCTGAGGATTCAACCAGAAAAATTTGAGAATCGCTATATGATATATCAGTGACTTCAACATTTATGTTTATGTTACAAAGCACAAATTTAGAAAATCTCTTAATCAGTGCTTGCTGCAAAGCTTGCTATTAAGGTGTAACAGCAGGAGTAACACCTGTCCTTATTTGATGCATTTGTTCCTGAAGTATCTGCTTTAGTCAGGTCTCAGAGTCACTTTCCTGAGATGACCCAGCTCAGTACAGAAATGCTTATCTTCCGTCTAAACTCACTGTCAGAAGCCAAATATTTTGTTTTGTTTTGAGTGACATGGATTGTCTAATGTCTAAATTAACCTCAAATATGCAAACCTTGTGGAAAAAAGTGTGCATATTTTTAGAAATGTAACTTGTTTGCCAAAACAAACAAGTGAAGTAACATTCTACCTGTACAGGAGCAACTCAGAAGATAAGGACATAAAATTTTATGAAATCCCTATTGTACTTTGCTTACAGTGCTGAGAAAGCTTGTACTAATCAGAGATGTTTAATTAAATCAGTTTCCTCTTGAATATTTAGTCCCAGGTGCTGTATCAGATTTGCATCTAGTGGAAGTGGAAGCCACGTATATAAAAATTGCTTGGAGGAAGCCACAACAACCAAATGGAATCATTACCCAGTACAGAGTTAAAGTGCATGTGCAAGAAACAGAGGTGACTCTGGAAAACACTATTCTCAATGGAAAAAATATGGTATTTAGTGTTTTTTTGTTTGTTTGGTTGTTTTTGTTTGTTTGTTTTGATACAGATTTCCTTGCTAGATTAAATTTGGTCCTCTGCCTTATTCTTATTCCACGCAGAATGTGGAGTTTGTCATCACAGATGAATTGTCAATGCGTTTAAATTTCACCTTCTCCATGCCACCTCTTCCTCTGGCTTTTTTTTTTTTGTGTGTGTGTTGTTTGTTTGTTTTATCAATACTGCTATTTGTACTATATGAAAATCAAATAATTTCTGGAGAAATTATGCAGAATTTCTTGGCTACTGAAGGCAGGGCACAATAGCCGTCAATCTTATTTTCCCTTCTAGCCCTTTAATTCTTTGCAGCATAATAGTTCTTAGCAGATCTAGCAGTAGGATTATGGATGTAGGTGCCTAGATCAATATAGAGCCACTCAAGCACAGATCTAACACATAATCTATGTTTTTAATGCAGAGCTCAGTGAAAGTGAAGGAGTTTGCTTTCAAGTTGAATGGTATACATTAAATAGAGCCCTGGAGCCAAACATTAAGGAGTAGGGGGAAAAAAAATGAGGATAAGGATCCATTCATTAAACCAGGCTGGGGTCCTTGGAAAGTGAAAGTATATGACTCTACTGTGATACAATCTTTAATTATACAGACACAGAAAAGATGAAAATTGTCTGCACAGACATGCTTTAATGCTGGGATTTCCTTATTTTTGAGTTCTTAGTTTAGAATCACAGGAGCTTTATCATAGTTTATTGAATATAATTTTCTAATTAAAGAAAAAAACAAATCATAACAAACATTACCTCATTTGGAACTCCATTGACCGCACTTTAGAGCATCTACAGGATTTCAGCTGTTGGAAACACACTGATAATAGCACTCAACAATGTTTAGCTGTGAAAGGCTGTTATCTCAAATGGAAAAGCCTCAGAGGCAAATGATATTTCGATGTAGGTTACTATTTTCCTATAAAATGTATGTGAAAATGAGGTGCATGTAGGTTTTACCTGTTGGTACTTAGGTGAGATTATTGCTGTATGTCTGCCTGTGGTCAATCCCATCTAGTTTTAGTGGTTAAAAAAGCTGCTTTGCCTTCTTTCCACCTGCGGTCTGTAGGGAGGGGGCTGATGTGTATTAATTACATCACTGTAAAAGCATCTCTTTCTGGCAGTGAAGTTGGCCATATGTGCAAGTGGGGAGCGTTCACAGATGACAGCAGAACAATTTAGAGACACTGTAGTCCTGGATTAGGTCCCAGATTCTGAAGGGGCATAATGATCTAGTGCTTACACACCATTTTGTACCTATGTTCTAGCCTCTGTCTTTTCAGCTTTCTTTGTTCCTCTCATATTAGTTGTTACTCCCTTTATATCTACTCCCATCCCTTTCCAACTTTGTCTTTTGCCCACGCTGTCCTACTGACTTTGCCTCCCTTTCATTCTCTCTTTTCACATATTTACTCCCTTATTTTCCCTCACCTCTTTATTTCATTGCCTTCTATTTTTCTCCTTCTCTCCTGCTCATCTCTCCCTCACCCAAAGGCTACACAGGAATATTTTTCCCTCTGATCAACCTAATCAACCTGTTATTCTTTTTCTTCAGGAGCGTTTGAAACCTTCTTCTTGTCTATACTTTCAACCCTGTTTTGGAACATGTGTAGTAGAAATGGAGTCTCCCAAACTCAAATATGTCTTTTCAGTGTATCTCTAAGGATAATAACGTTAAATTTAAAGGCCTTGCTCTAAAACATGGGAGCGTTGGAGTTTTACTGCAATGTAAACCCATAAATTAAGAAATATTAAGAAATTAAAAAATGCATTTGGTGTTTTTTTTTAATTTTTAAAATGAACAGAAATGTTAAGCTACTAGCAACTGAGCTTATTCATGAGAAATATTGTTTTGCAAAGTTAATTACAGTATAGTGTATAAATATTATTGCAAAGTTGACAAATACACAATTTATATACTATATATAACATGAATTAAATAATATAATGTTGACAAGATTTGTGATTTACTTATATCTTTCTAATTTTTAGTATTTGATCAATACTTTGGAACCATACATGATAAATGAAAACATCAAGCCTTCTCCCATTTCAAATTCAGTGGAAACAGCCAATGAATTATACGAAGGTTCAGCTGAAATGTTTTCCAGTATTCAGACAGCTTCCCCAGTAATATTTACAAGTGTATCTGGTGATAATTTGCCTGCTATAAATGGAGCTGCGGAATTACATTCTGCTTTGGGTAAGGTATTTTAATATATTTTTCTACCTGCTCCTTTTCTCTAAAGGACCCCCCATCCCTGTCCCAGATATGATCTTTAGCACATGGTTCAAGCAAATTATGAATGGGTCATTTGCTGGAGTCAGATTTTTTTACTACTGAATAACTTTCTGAAGCAAATGGGAAGGCCACACAGGCAGGAACTAGCCCCTTGTCACCCAGCTGACCTTCTTCCTAGTGAAAGGAGCACCCAAAAGCCATCAGCCAAGCTGCATAGACAATCAGTTATTACAGTTGCCAAAGCAGGTGTGATTGTCAGGGATTAACATATCTCCAAGCCCTTCAGAGACCTTGATTTCTCTAAGCCTTTTGACTAATAGGTTTTCAAATGTCAGTGAAGGTAAATAGGTCAAAAAGTTACAACTTTGCTATATGGGTGACAAACAGGTGGAGATGACCCCATGACATGGTGATGTCATTAGCGTGTACACTTGTTCTGTATTATCAATGGAACAGTGTTTCTTTTCTAAGTATGGATATTTACAAATCATTAAGCAGGACCTAGCTGACAAGCAGGGGCTTAAAATACTACTACCATTTTTTTACAATGAGAGTTTTGAACAGTAGACAGTCAATTTTTTATATTCTGAATGCACTTTTAAAATCACTGAATTTCTCCGTATATACCACCGTCAAAGACCTGAATTATATCCATTAATGTAAACTACAGTGGAATTTTTCTTTACTATGTTAATCCTAAAGAATCTCCTCTGTCATACAGAGAAAGTGTACAGTGCTTAAAATGTGAGCGTTCTTTTTATCACCTCATTCAGTTTGAGCTAGTCAGTTGCTAAAATATATCTATATTGCTGAAAAATTGATTTCAGACAGCATCTGTTGTAATCTAGCACACAAGTATTATAGTAGTTATAGTAAAGTTGTTGACAGCCAAGTTTTCAACAGTGCTTGCTGATTTTTAGATGCCTCCATTTTAATGCTGATCTTGCAAAACTTTTAACCTGATGCTCAGATATGTGAAGTGCCCATACTTTGTCACGTTGCAGTGGCGTAGTGGCTCCTTGCACTGGAGGATTTTGACTAGCACAGTTGGATTGCTGCCAACTTTGAACTTTATCACAGATGCACTGAAAACTCTTTGTGGACATAAGCATAATTTCTTCATTTTGCTGATCCTGACTCTTCTGCTAAAAATACCAGAGTGAAGGGATATGTGATGGGAGCCATTTTAAGTATAGCTGTTACAGCACAGTTGAGAGGGTAAGGAGGAGAGAATTTGTCTTTCCTAACTTAAAAAACAAAACAAAACCAAAAATACCAACAACCTAGGAGCCAGTGTTCAAAAGTATGTTCCAGTGTTCCTAGGAAGTATACGAAGAATGCCTTTTCCTAGTTCCTAGAAGATTTCTTTTTTTTTTTTTTTTTGAGATAACGCTCAGTGTACACGTCAAGTTTTTAGTTCACTCCCATTTGTTCTTTCAGATAGGCAAATCTATCTATTCTTCCTACTGTCTGAATTTCATACTTCATAGAAGACCTCTGAAAAGCAGAGAGGATTGCACACGTGAAAATGGACCTACAATAACCACTCCTTGATTATGAGATGCTGTATAATATTTTCTTTATATTTTTTTAATTGCCATGAAAGTTGATTCTTTTTGCAGTAAAATAGTTCAAGGTTATCGCATCAAACTGAGTTTAGAATGCAAAAGCAAAAAAAAAGGTTTTCAGGTAAGTAACTATTTCTCTCCATTTGATCGCAGATAATCAGTATGCCATTAACATTTTGGCTGAAGAGCTGTCGTATGTTATAAAGGGCCTTGTACCTTTCACAGACTACACAATCAGTGTGTCTGCTTTCACTGCTATTGGAGAAGGGCCACCATCTGTTCTCACTGTCAGGACACACGAGCAAGGTAATGTGTAACTTAGAACTAGGTTAACATACGTAACTTCTTTCATTGAAATTTTATTCTATTTTAAGTTATTTTGCTTACTGTTATATTTTTGTGTTTTTGTTGAAGTTCCAAGTTCAGTGCAAAATATATCATATAAGAATCTTAGCTCCTCCTCTGTTTTGCTGTGTTGGGACCCTCCAGCAAATCCCAATGGGAAAATTATTCATTATACTGTTTATGCAATGGAGCTGGATACAAAAAGAGCATTCCACACAACAACTTCAAACAACAGCTTAATTATGACAGGTACAGTGCCATTTGATAAAAAATAATTGCAAATATATTATGCAAAACCATTTGTTCCAACTTTATGTAATGTAGCCATTTGTAAGGTAGATAGACCAAATCTCCCCCAGCCACACACAACACATCTGCGTGTGAAGGCAAAGCTGGGACACTACTGTCAGACTTGTCTTCTGTAGAGGGATGTACAGGGAATGTGAGAATGGAGGAGAGGACTACATAAGGCAAGTAAGTTAGCAAGTAGGAATTTGTGAAATAGATTTCTCATTATTTTTTTCTCAGCGTATTCTTTCCACACAGGAAAATGTTTCTAAATTGATAATTCTTTTTCAGACTCGATTTTTTTTCCCCCACAGTATTTGTATGCTGTTAATAATGTATTTTTTTCTTTTAAAGTGAAAATTCTGATACTAATTGGAGAAAATGTATTCTTAATGGGGTTTCGGGCATTTATTTGTGCTAACCAATGTAATGCATATAGAATAAAAACGTGTATTTGTATGTACATGTATACATCCCTTGTTTTCACAACTAAATTAAAGCTATTTACAGGGTTGAAGCTAGTTGACTTATTTCAAAATCTGTTGATTTGACTAAGTGCTTATTTGACTCTCCCCGGATAAATGGTATTATACGTATTCTATCTTTTAGATGGCAAATGTATATCAAAAAGTCTTAGAACAGCATCCATTTTAACAGTTTTATAAATAAGCTATGAGATGTTCAAGGAGGATCATCAGCAATAATTTGGTTTTTACATGTTGTTTTTTTTTAGGTTTAAAAAAATACACAAATTATAAAATGAGAGTTGCAGCCTCTACCATGGTTGGAGAAAGTGCTTTGTCTGAAGAGAATGATGTTTTTGTGAGAACTCCTGAAGATGGTAAATACATTGTTTCCAATGATGATTTGATTTCTGTATTGAAGTTTGCACTTCTTCATAAGTCTGGACACATAAATAAGGAGGGGTAGAAAGCATATAAATAAAACTAATGTTTCTCAAAATTGTTATTCTTCTATCAGTCAGTGACTTTGTTCAGCTTATTTTTAGGTAAGTGCTGGAAATAATGATAAAAGCTGCAGCATGACCAGCAGTCCACTAATTTCAACTCTGATAGGCCAAGAGGTGAGGTAAGAAAGCTGCAGAGCTGAGGTTGCTTCACTGAAAACAGTGTGTCCCTAGACCCCATCTAAACTATAATCAATTACCTCTGGGACTCCAAAATCCCCTTCCTTCTTCCCCCTGCTTTGGTTATCATATGGAAATTAGGTTGTTTTTTGAAGCATCTGGAAACAGCAGCTTTCAACAATTCAGAAGCCATATTGATGTCTATAAGCAGAGCTCCTGATAAAGTGAGCTTTTTATGGTATTATACACAGTTATTTTTAGACAGGTTTGGGGCTTTAGTTCTCTCAAGAATGGTCAATAGTTTTAATGTAGGGTATAATACTACCTTATAAAGATTTCTGAGGCTTCCGTGTTTGCAAGACATTATCCACACGTGAAAGTGCAGTACCTGAAGTTGCCATTGGCCTTTGCAAAGAGAACATGGTAATTTGATTTATAGAGCAGCGATATGAATTTAATGCTTAATCTTTCCTCATTTATAACAGGTTTTTATTTTCACTGGTTTCAACTGGAGTTATAAGAGTTATTTCCAGTTTTTATCAAAGTAATAAAGGAGATAATTGTCGAATTGTTATTTATCTCTCACAGCTGCCAAATATACTACATACAGGAGGAATAATTAAGTGGGAATAAAAGAGAGCAAAGGATTTCAGGATTAAAAATTATAGAGATTTATGAGGTCTAGATGATTTGAGTAACCAGCCAACCAAAATATCAAATTAAGCAGTGAAGCTTAAAGTGCTCCTAAATTTTTTTAAAGGTTGCATCCTTCTACACTGTTAGTTTTTGCAGAAGGAAGGCATACCACAAGAACAGAAAATTGCCTACCTATGTATCTTTTTTTTTCTCAGAAATAATTTTTAAGTTTACAATTCCCTGCCTCTGAACATAACAGAAAGTTGTTCAAAGTTGAGTATCAGGACAACAGTTCATCCATTGGTAAGAGGTACATGCAAATCTATGGGAAGTCATAGAGAGAGAATCACTGATAATTCTTACCTTTTTATAAAGCTCTGTGTAATTACTCTTATCTTGTTCTTTGTTTTCTTTAGTTTTCCTGAGGTAATTTGTGTTGAGATTCATGTCTCTTAACTTTAGCCAACCTAGCAATTACAACTTGTTTGACTCCTGAAAAGAGAGAGATACCTCCAAATAAGAGAGTCATTACATCTACCTTAGATAACATATTAGAATTGAAGATAATATGCTGTGGTGTTTAAATATTTTTACCATGCCAGATAATTTTCAACTGAAATGCATTTTCAATTTAAGCTTCTTCACATGGGAGTTATCCATGTGGGCAGTCCTGTCATCCAGAGAGTAGTGATCTATTACAGTTAATGTTTTTCATTCACAGGCTCAGAAATCAGGAATTAAATTGGTTTGAGACCCTTACACCAAAACCTTTCAAGATAAATTCTGAAATGCCTGTGTACATGTATTTGTACACAAACTTAAAGTATAATCCTAAGTTCTTACTTGTTGTTATTTTATGGTGAGGTTATTTCAGGGGTGAAGTGGTGAAGCCTTCAGAGGAATCGAGGTTGACATTCAGAGCTGATCTTATTCGTAAGTGCAGCCCACTCACTCCTTCAACACTTCAATGTGTTATGAGCTCACTGGAGTCACATGAGTACATTGCCAGTAGATTTAGCCAACACACTGCCCTGGAGCTGGAATTGTTTTGTGCCTGACCTTCTCAGCAGTGTATGCAAGATTTACACTGGGGTCTTTGGGGTTATCAATTAACAACTGTATCAGTAAACTAAAGGGAATTCAGTTACACTGCATACAGTCCCTTTCCCTTGTTCCATTGTTGGTTGAGTGAAGTAAGATGAGTGGTTATTTAAGAAGAAAGCAGAAAGATAGCATTCAAAGTTAAAGAACTTGAATTAGAGGAAGCCAATAAGAGGATTTGAAGAATCAGTCTGAATGAAAGCAATAGACAGAAGAGGCTGTATTTGTTTGTGTTTTTTTTTTTTTTTTTGTCTTGTTTCTTTGGTTTTTAAGCTGCACTTTTGGATAAATTTGTAAGTGAATGAAAGGAAAAAAAATACAGAAAAGCTAAGGTGTCTGGGATGCAAAAAGATGTCTAGTTTTATTAGTGGAAAAAAACAAACAAACAGATATTAACTCAGACAAAAAGTGGTAAAACATTGAGAAGGAGAGTGAGTGAGTAAATCATTGCCTTTTTGCTACAGTTAGCTATGCATTTTGCTACAGTATCAGGATATCTCAGTGTGTTAGGATCCAATAGGTTTATAAGATCAGTCCTATATTCAATTAACTGAACTTCTCAGAGTTCTTTTTTTCTTTGATTTCTGTATCGCAGAACCAGACTCCCCACCCCAAAATGCAGAGTTAGTAAATGTAACTGCAACAGAGATAAACCTGAGATGGTTACCACCTGAACAACCCAATGGTCTCATAACTCACTATGAAGTTCTGTACAGTGATTCTAATGATTTATTTATTAAAAATGCCTCATCTACAAGTATATCACTTACTGAAATGAGGCCATATACTCTCTACAACATCACTGTAAGGGCATTCACCAGACTTGGCCATGGGAATCAGTCATCTTTCCCACTTCTGGTGAGAACTTCTGAAACTGGTGAGTATATGGCTTTTAAAAAAAATTTTGTACTTTTTTCAGTCAACTGCTTTATAGTGATGTTTGATACCCAAAACGTCTTCTGAGATGCGAAGAATGAAAATAAGGGAGGATCTGAAGGATGGAGCATTTTGAGTGAACTGCAACCTATTAATGGACTGATGTTTTCAAAGAGCTCTTGGGAGTTCTGTTACCATTCTGCCATGAACTTAGGCAGAGTTGTGGGCTTATTTCACTGGGTCTCATGGTATTTATTCCACTTCTTGATATTGCTTAAGCAGAAATGATTTATCCTACTGAATGCAGAGTTTTTTCAAATGTCCTTACATTGATAAGAATGTTTAGGGCATTCTAAAAATCTGTCCATGCCTTATGTGATCTTTGGAGCAAATTGTGCTGTCATTGTATGATTATGAGTTGCTGGAATCAGATATATTATTATATCAGACAAAATTTGGATAACAGAAAACACTTTTGTATTTCTGTGGGGGCAGAAATACACGTGTACACAAAAAACAATTGCCATGATACAGCAATTGCCAGCTGCTCCCTAACGAACAGAGATTCAAGACCCAAGGGGGGTCCCTGGGCTTGCAGGGCAGGAGCTTCGCTAGCCGGAGCCTGTTGCACCAACCCTCAGTGCCGGGGGCAGCCAGAAGCAGCTGAGTCCAGGTTGCCAAATGAGTCTGTGGTGATGAGGCAGGTCTGAGGTCAAGTGAGGAAAGTGAGTCAGCAAGTCAGGGTCAGGATCAATTTCAGTGACAGTAACTAAGTCAGACACAGCCCAGTGATAGCTGAGCAGGCCCTTGGTGGTGGGGCCAAGTGGAGGCCAGTCTGAGATGTCTGTCTGCAAGTCGGAGCTAGGTCAGTGGTACTTCAGCAATGCAGCAGGAGCTGTAGCTCTACCAAGGACACAGCAAGAGAGCCCCAGTTGAAAGTACCTCCCAGAGGACAGTGGTCAGCCCAGGCTGTGGCCTCACTGCTGCATTGTCTGTGAGCGTGTCACCAGCAAGGAGGCAGCCCTCAGCTGCTCTGTTGCTGAGCTGGCCCTGAGAGCCCCCACAGCCAAACCTCCAGGAGGCAAGTTGATCTCAGGGCCCTCACAACAATATGTTAGGGTCCCCCCTCCCCCACACACCTTTTTTTTTTTTTCCCTCCATACAGGCATTCACACAGTTTGCATATTTCACCTTGGGAGAAGGAATACAAAGGCTATTCCTGATATGAAAAGTAAATTACGGCAGCACAACATGAAAAATCTTCTAATAATAGCTAGCTTAGAGGATTGCAGTGATAGTTATAGGATGGTAGAAGGAAAGTTTAGTGCCATGCTCTAGTAGCTTTTTTATCTGGTGTGTTAAGATGATTTTAATATTTTTTTTTAAAGAATAACCTCTCCTTTGTCAACGCAGTGCATGTCTGTCATATCTTTTTGATCTTCCAATTTAGCCTCCTGAAATTTATTTTGTACAACAGACAACCCCACCCCCCAAGCCTCCCCCCAAAAAAAACAAGCAAACAAAAAACACAGAAAACCGTCACCAAGATAAAAGTCAAAATGTTTACAATGTGTTTCCTTGTAACCAGTCTAAGAAAATGTTTAAGAAATCAATGAAACTGACTGTGATCTTTTACAAGTCTAAATTTCATCTTCTAGTTCCCGATTCTGCACCGGAAAGCATAACCTATAGGAACATCTCATCTGTGGAAATTGAATTATCGTTTTTTCCACCATCCATTCCCAATGGAATCATACAGACGTACACAATCTATCTCAAGAGGACTGGTGGAACTGAGCAAAGAGTCATAAACACTACTCATCTGGTACTACGTATTACAGGCTAGTATATAATGATCTGGAACTTAAGGCAACTGTAACTTGTTCTGAGAAGGGTTCAACTGACTGACTGATGCATATCAATTAATTCCCTGGAAGGACAAAATCATTCTTGTCCTTACATAGCTATATGCTGCCCCTCCTGAGAGGCAGCCGGTTGTGTCCTGCAGTAATGTAGTGGAATAGGCCGTGCTTGGCATAGAATCTAACATGCCTCTTATTGTGCTGTAGATGTTTAAAGTATAAAGAACTCCAATAATATTTTTCATGTATCTATCATTGTAACAAAGTAAACACTGAGGTCACCTATGTATCTTTCTGATCTTTTTATTTATTCTGTCATTATAACTGCAGCATAATTCAGCAGCTAATACTGGCAGCTCAATACTTCAACTAGTATATTTTCAGAGTATCACTAAGCATAAACTTTAAAGCATTCCAGGAATATGAGATATAAAGTGGTCTAGCGGGCAAGATGTATGAGGTGCAGCTGAAGTCACTTTTTTTTTTTCAGTCTCTAAAGGCACCAATCAGAGTAAATGATGGGCCTGTTCAGCACTTCGGAACTTCTACTTGTGGAATAGGATCTTGATATTGTTTTTTCCATTAAAAGAAAAAACTTTCCCTACTGAATGGTTGATTTTCTGAAATTTTCTTCTTTATTTAGGTTTAAAGAAATATACAGAATACACAACAGAAGTGTCTGCTAGTACCATTATGGGGGAGGGCCTTCGTAGTGCACCTCTGCATATACTGACTGATGAGGATGGTAAGTCAGAACAGAAGTTGTGATGTGTCATTGCTTGTGGTCTTAACCTAATCTTATGCTTCATATCAGATATGCATAGGTTTTATACACATTTTTGCAATAACATCTCTATATCTATCTATCTACACATTCAACGATAAGCATCTGTGTTTGCATCTTTGTGTGTGTGTGTATAGATACTATTTAATATGTTAACCAATACAGTCTATGTGAATCATAGGATTGCTATGCATGGACATTTGGTCTTAACATCTTCTGCATTTGAAGGATCTTAATTTACTATTATTATTTTAATCAAATACTAGAATTGAATATTGTGTTTTGTTCTGCTGTTTTGTGAGAGCTGGAGAAAGGGAAAACCACGAAAACCAGCTTAAATGGTCCAGGGACATTTCTGGTTCCTTTATTTGGAGATTTTTGGGTTCTTCTAAACAGAGGCACACGCACACATAGATGCAAAATTATTAATATTATGAAAGTACTCGAAGTCCATCTTCAGTAGTACTAGACTTTGAAATTTGGCAGGGGAGTGTTCTACAGGCTCACAGTAGAACATAGTCATTGCATTCCCTGCTAATTTATACAACGGACCGCAAATCAGCAGAGGGACCTTAAAATGATATTCGCACTTTCAGTAGCCAATGTAGTTGTATGAAGTTATCACTGATCTCCTCTGGTACTGGTACTGGTTAGGGACTCCTGAAAAAAATTCAAAGCAAAACCTCAGTTAAGTGCTGTGACTTGTATTTGGAGAAGCCTGTCTATCTCTCTCCATTGCTTAGGGAGGAAGTTTCTGAAAACCTAGATTAAAGCTGCATTGACACAAACATCCCACAAGGCATTCTCAAATTAAGTCTCTCTCCATCTTTTAGGAAGCATTGGCTTGCTCAAGATCCAATTTTTGATGATAATAGATCTTTGCAAGTCTCCAAGGTGTTGATGAGCTTAAGTTCATGCTGTCAGTAATAAACTTTTGTTCAATAGTAATGTTGTTGGAGCACAGTGGGAACAGGTAATTTGGATAAAACCATTTTTACATAGTGTATTTTCATTTAGAGCAATATTGATTCTATTCTTCAGCAAAAAAATATCCCCTGAATAAGAACTGTACAATGAACTAGGCATGCCAAGAAGATACAACATTCGGTGTTTCATAGATCTTTTATTGTATAGTCAGTGAGGATAGTGTAACAAGAAAAACACTAAATACATCTGTCACCATTTTTTTGTTACTAAATGCAGATGCTTACTGAATTCAGTGAAGCTTTGTTCATGAAAAATATTTTTTTCTTGAATGTACAGAGTTGTAAAACCTTTATGCCAACTTTTAAGATAGCGATAGAAGGAACAACTGAGAAACAAAAATGTTTATAATACACCACATGTACTTTTTTCACAGGAACACAGTGTTCCAAGTTTCGGACCAAATGTTTCATAGATTTGCTAATAGCTATGCTCATATTCTCAATTTCCATGCATGACTACAACTATGACCTGAATTTTTAGTACATGATGCTATTTGGATTAATTTGAGAAAAACAGAAGTCATTCTAATAGTACCACATAGTGATACATATATCCATGAATCAAGAAGAAGGTTTGCTTCTCAATAACATGCTAATACAAAGCAATATCACTTATACAGACATAGGTATGTTTTACTTCAGTAATATTTATATGAACTTCAGAGTAATTCAATTAAAATGAATTCAAACATGGTGTAACACTTTCCCTTACTTATGATGTTTCCCTGCACAGTTGTAACATGGTGTCATGTAAAGTTCATCTTAACATGAATTTTAATGGTCTCAGTCAATGCCTATCTTTATAGTTGCCCTTGTGACATGCTAAGTGTATGAATGTGGTCCTTACTTGATGGAGTGAATAGGTTTTACTGCTGCCTAGTATCCCACATTTTTATCATCTCTCGGTGCCATGCTTGTGCATTTTTCCACATTTTGGTGCTTCATATAATTATTTCCAGCACCTCTTTTTCCTCAGGGGAACTATTTTTGCTGTATTTTACACGTGTTCATACCTATAAAGCTCTTGTTTTTATTAGAAGAAAAAACATTACAGCAACATACTTGGACAGTAGGTGAATCACTGTGACCTACCCATTGCTCTGTTTTCTCATGAAGTACTTTTTCCATTGAATCACAGAAACAGATGTTCTAACACCACCATGCAAAATCTTCTTTTATCATCTGTCAGAAAAAGGAAAAGAAGCTGTGCTATAACATTAGTTGATGGATACTGTACCGGTGTAGCACAAAGTTCACTTTCCATCACAAATAATTAAAATCCTATTTAAGGATGCTGCATATCCCATCGATCTTAGCTGTTTAACAAGATGTTGTGTCCTGTTCTCTCATTTCATAGCTCCTAGTTCTCCTCCAGAATCCCTCTCAGTAAAACAGTTGTCGGGTGTCACTGTGAAGTTGTCATGGAAACCTCCACTGGAGCCAAATGGAATTATCCTCTATTACACAGTTTATGTCTGGTAAGATTTTCTGGAAATAGTTCTGAGGATAAATATTAATCTGTAACCTAGCAGGAATGTTAGGTTTTTCTTACACAATGTGTTGATTACATGTTTTTGGAGAATACATATTCATCCAGCACTTAGAATACTAGCCCTTTGTGTATACAAATTCAGATATAATGTTGTAACTGAAAACTGGGGTACTAAATATTTTGCAAGTGGTTTCAATGTTTTGGTTTTTTTTTATATTTTTTTTTTCTGAGGGTTTTATTTTTGTAAATTAATTCAAATTTTAATTAGAGTGTGGTGACTTTCATTCTATACTGATTGGGCCTATTTTAAGGCAGGGCACTGGCTAATCCTAAAATGTAAAGGAGATCCGAAATTGACATGAAATAGATTTCTTTTGTAGAAAGTGTGTAAAAGCAATTTGAGATCTCTACTAGCTACCATCCGTATGGCATAAGAGCTCAAGAGTTGCAGTTTTAGTCTTTGTATGTGCTATTAGTTATGCCTGATGTTGTATTTTGTAAATGTTTATAGCAAACAAGTATTTCTTTAATATATAATTTTCACTTACTATGTTGTTTTTTTCTTCTACCTGTCCTTTCTTCTTCCCTGCATTTGTTTCCTGTCCTTGCTCCCGGGATCTTTTTTTTAGTCTTTCAAAAGGAGTTTGGGCATTTTAAAACTTGCAGCTTCTGTCCTGTTCTCTGCACAATGTTGTTCAGTCTGGTGATGTGCCGTTTCTTCATAGATCTATGTATAACTTCTTCTGGGATTGAAAAGTTTTTGTTGTTGATCACTTTTAATAACTGTATTAATGCTGTACCATTTTATTGCCAATATAAAAGCCCGGTAAGCAAATGCTAAGGAATTCCACCTTATGAGACGTGAACCAGGTGTGCAAATTCAGTCTTTATAAACGCTATATTATTGAGCTTACATTTATTATTTTAATGTGACTTCACGGTTTTGGGGTAAGATTTGTCCTCAGTTCCTCAGTAGGAATTATAATTTCTAGTTAAGCTTGTGATAAAATGAACAGGAGTGTGCTCTTCTTTCCAGAAGAGTTAAATTTAGCTTGTCTTGTTACTTCTGCTGTGTTGACAAGGTCTGGTAGTCTTTAATCACAAAGAACAATAAATTTAATACTGTCTTCTATCTAGGAAAGAGTTGCTTCATGATATAGATTACTGTTTTGGAGGACTTGAGGTTATAGAAATTTTCATCCTTATATTGCCTAAAAGCTTATTGCTTTTGTTATGACAAGTTAGTAAGAATTAGTTTTTAAAAACTGTTAATTGAACCATCTTTCTAAATATTTGAATTAAGCAACCACATAACTTTTTGCAGTAACCCTTGTCCTTTTTCAGTCCATATTCTCCTTGCTGTGTCTTATCTGTCCTTACTGTGCCATATCTAAAATTAGACAGGCATTAAGTATCATCCTGAGACAAGGACATTGGAGGAAAACTCCCTTTGCCTTCCAAGGGGTCACAGCTTCACTTTTCTTTTTTTTTTTTTAATTTATGTATTTAACAGAATTGGCTATATAATTTCATCCAGTGTGTTGCAGGGTGATATATGACAAGGCAAACTGCCATGCCATAGCTTCTGCTTTTGGAGGGGCATTCTCTGTGTTACTGGGGAGATTGTTATTCCCAGAGCTTCTTGATAAAGCAGAAAGAAGAAAGCTAATGCAGGTGTTAAATAATTGTTCATTCTCTTAAATATATTGTGGCAATTACAGAAAATTTGGTAAGATTTCTGTAATGATTTGGGAACAAGAATCCACAACTAGAATGTAAAGAGTAACATTCTCTTTGATATTGTCCTTCATGAATTTGTCACAGGACACGGTGATTTTGGGTACTAGAAAGTAGCAAAGGAACTTTCTGGGTACCTTGAGTCTATAAACTCCTGCTCGCGAGTCAGCAGTTCCATAGTACCAAGGCGCATTAACAAAACTGCTGAACTTGCCAACAGCTATTGACTTTTTGCTGTACTTGTACAGCAACCCATACCACTGTTCTTTTAAAGAAAATATTTCAGGCTCAAAAATTGGCATTATCCCATTGAATATTTTTTTTCTGAGATAATTACTGGCTAGATCTACTTAGAGGTGCAATCTTTTAATGAAACTATAGTACCTGTCTTTGTCTAGTACACAATTTCTTAGGACCTCCTTTGTCTGCGTTTTTGAAAAATCTCATTTAAAACTTAATATTATTGTTCCTCATTAAAATTCCTCAGGTTAGCATATTCTGCTAGACCTCTTTCTCATTGTCTGTGAAGACTGAATTCACTTTGATCATTATATTCTTATTATTTTAATTGCAGTCTCAGTTGTTTTCTAAACAGAAAATCAACTTTTCCTGAAAAACTCCAAGCTTTAGTTCTTCTTTGTGACAATCTCCTAATTGTGGAGATGTTCTTTGGCAAAAAAGACATTATGAGAATGCAATTACTCAGCGTGGAAGTGTTTGCAGCAGTAAGCTGTACGTTTTCTTCTTAAATTATAACCAGCTACATTTTTCTGTACTAAGAATATATTGGGCAAAGATCCAAGAAAATACATCTTTTCTTTGTATAGAATTTAATAATTGTGACAGCAACCTTTTTGTTTTTCTTTATACACTACTCAAAATATCAGAACTTTGAGAAAAATGTAATGTTGGTGACACTGTGTTACAAAGACTGTTTCCCTGAGAAGGATCAGCCTTCATTGTTTTGTTTTTTTTTAATTGTAAAATTATCATCCCTCTATGAAATCCCATTAGAAGCACAGAGTATCCATTCATACAGAATTCTTTGCAGAATGGAACGTTAGCCAGCTTTTTTTTTTTTCCGTAAAATAATAAATTAATTTCTTGACGAATAACAGACTTTTAAAATTCAAGTTAGTTATTTCTGTATCTTACTTTACTTTCTTATAATCATTTCATACCTATGCTAATACCAGCATTTTATTAATGTTACATCTTATAGTCATTCTAGGTTGGTTTTGGCCTGACTAGAGTTCCATTCTGATCCCTTGCTACATTCCACCAGAATTAACTCAGCACCAGCTAATTCCTGCTCCATATCATCTTCTATTATTCCATTTATAACTTCAGCCTTCTGACCAATTTCACAGAGTCACAGTAGGGCATGCTCCCTGCTATAATCTTTTTATATTTCGCTATTCCCGTCCAGGGAGACAGTTTAGTTATGCCCTTCTGTGTCCTTCCCAAGGGTACCATATAACCATTTGATAGCAGTTACAAGTGGACCTACTCCTCCTCAATATTCAATATAATAATCTCCTTTGCTGATGTAATTTGCATACATGTTTCTGTTGGTGTTTGTTTGTTTGTTTTTAATACATAAATAAATAAAGAGCCCTATTGTGATGCAAAAGTACAAAAGTGAGCTTTTCAATATATGAGATGGAACTTACCAGGGCCTTCTTTAAAGCCTAAAATATTTGTATTTACCACAATATAGCATTTTTTCAATTTAATATTATATTCCAGAGTTGTATGCATAGAGAAATGGCATGCATATATAATTAATAAAATATTTTTCTTTAGGAATAAAATATCAAAAAGGAGTGTTAATGTAACAGAAACATCACTGCAGTTCACAGATCTGGAAAATAACTCTGAGTATAGTGCATATGTTACAGCAAGTACAAGATTTGGAGATGGCAACATAAAAAGTGATACTATAATATTCAGAACTTCTGAAGGAGGTAAGCTTATATATAGTATGAATCTTTGATTTCATGCGGCCTTGAATTTCTGTTAGGCTCATATAAGTTAATACCGCTACTGAAGGAAAATGGCATTTGACTGGTGAAGAAGAGACGTTCTACTTGTATACGCGTGTGTGTGGATTTGTGTCTGTGTGTGTACACTGTATCTATGGTTCTATAAAATTATGATTGGAATTTCTGTTGTTCTACTGAGCAGAATGTTGTGTTTCCCTTCAAGACAGGTAAGACTAAAATAATTTAGTTTTTAATTTTGAAATAAACCTAATTAATATTATAATATACGTAATAGCTCTTTGCTCTATCTTGCTCTGACATAATTTCTGAGAGGGAAAATACTCTTTAGAGTCTCTCTCACAATCCTGAAATGGATTTAATTTGAAAGTTAAATCTGTAAGTGTGCAATGATTTAATTGTTTTTTCTCTTTTAATGATTTTCAAAGTTCTAGTTAGCGTCTATAAATGATCATACTGCATACTGTGCTTTGAAAGGTTTTCAGTTTCATTAATATTTCTGGTTTTCCCACTAATTATATTGCTGCAATATGTTCCAAAATGGATTGCATGCAGACATATTTCAGAATCATTGTGCGCAGATAAACTCAACAATCAGTAGCAGGATTAGTGTCTATCCAAACCATCTCTCAAAAGACTGAAACACCAAATTGTAGGTATTCCCAATCTTTGCTACTAAAGCTGTTATGAAAGCATGAACTGACTTTTTAAGGCAGGATTTTTAGGCATTGATCTTAGAGTTCTTCCTCCAATATTTTAGTATATTATACAAACTAGAGCAACACTAAACAAGAGTCTTAATATCACCTACAGTGTTCAGTACTCTACTGCACTTGTGTAGAGCACTTTCTTGAATGGCCAGAATGTAGACTTAAGTTCTCTTGAACTGACATAAGGAAATTAAGGAGTTTGAGTTTCCTGCATCCCTGTGCTACTGAGAAGGGCCATATGCTTTACAGGATAGGAGGACAGATTAATTGAAGAATACTTACACAGTCCTTCCTGTACATTCAGTAGGCTGGGGAAAGAGATTAAAAAGCAGAGAAAATGATACTGTCCAAGCTTAAGTATCTGGTTAACATATAAGAGTTGGAAGCCTAAACTCTGTTTATAATCATCAAGGACAGAAACAGGCTTTTAATTTACGTTTTCTGAAGTCCTTTTTTTTATAATATATAAACTATATTTGGACCATTTGGAGCATAGTCAAATTCCATGTTTGCAAATTGTGAAAATTCTGTCACCTATTTGTGTACATACACAACGTAGACTATGTAAGCAAAACAGTAAGTAAAGGACAAATTGTATAAGAAAATAGTTCTTGTGTGCCAGTGTGGCAAAATAAAAATGTGTCTGAAAAAAAACAAAAAAGGTTTAAAAAATTTGTTTACAGTTACTATTTTATCATTTTCGGAAGCAATTTTTATACCACATTCAGAAATGCCTTTAATTTGACATAGGCTGTTGTGAAATCAATAGTGGCTATTTCCTGGGCACAATAATGTACAAAGCCTTCTGTGAGGCATGCTAAAACTTAACATTTTTCCAGCACCAGGTGATCCTCCGAAAAATGTTGTATACAGAAACCTTACTTCTACATCAGTAATGCTGTTCTGGTCTCCTCCTCAAAAGCCTAATGGAAATATACTGTACTACTCAGTTTATTTCAAAAATAATTCAGGGATATTCATACAGGTAAGTTTCTTTTCATATTCTTCATTTGTATGATTCAATAAAGTGTTCTAATACTTAATTCATTAAAGATTCATTGCACGTCCTTGAGACTGTTATTCTAACCTATCAAGTTGAATTAATTTCTGTAACAGCTCTGTTTGAACATTTTAATGCATGCTTGTATAGTACTGAAAATAAGGTAATACAGTCAAATTAAAGAATGGATTCCCTCATAGTTTTGTTACTCTCAAAAGGACATATCTGTTTAGCATCTTGAAACAACTATTGAGAACCCTAAGTCAAAGCATAAAAGACAAATAATATGTTACTCATTATTTTTTGGTGATCTGGACATTTCCATATATTTTTTTTATGTTGATACTTTCATCCTTAATTATGGATCACATGTATTAATTTACGTATAGTTTTTCTGCTCTCCTTTCTAAGAATGTATTTTGATACAGAAGTGTAATAAGAAGTAAGCTTCTTTTACAGGTTTTTGTTTACAAGCTTTACACATCGGGAAGAAAAGAAAGAATTTTAATGTAATGAAGAAACTAATGCATGAAAAATTACTTGTACTGTATAGATAAGATAATAAGATAATTATAGATAAGTCTAATGTAAGGTATGAATACGTTTGAGTATAACTAGAAAAAATACTCACAGATTTTACAAATACCTGTGGTCGAATCATTGCTGACATGGTTCTGTGTATACATATCTGTGACTTCTCTGAAGCTGTGTGGTTGCTAGGCTCTGTATGCATATTTTGAGATGCAAGCAGGACCATGCCATGTATTCACATGCTGATGAGATTAAAATTAGGGCTGCTTTTCAGAGTGTTAGCCTCTGCTTGCACACAGTACTGTACCAACAGCATTTTTCTTAGCCTAACAAATTCCTGGAGAAACCTTTACACCAGTGCATTGCCTGAACAAGCCCATCCTATGAAAAGTGACTACATTTGTCTAATTCTTGGACAACTAAAGGGATATTAGAGGAGGACTACAGACTTGGCCTAATTCCTGCCTTTGGGAAGGTGGAACTCTGAGGTGAAAGAGTAAGGTGAAACTAATACAACGAGAGCTATAATCCCTCTGGACTTGCCCAGGACTCTGGAAACGAAGGAGCAAGATAGGGAAGATGGAACACAGTAGCATTGGCCCAACAAGGTGAGGGTCCAGTTTCATTGTCACATGATGTAGTTGTGCAAGTGAAGGATGGTGGCATGGGTAGTAGTTACTGCTGCTTTGCCATATAATGTGGTTGACAGCAGAACACTGATAGTAGCACCACTTACAGATGTGGAACCCATCATCTTCACCCATTCAGATTTGATTTTTAACTCATCCCACTATAGAAAGCTACCAGAAGATAAACTTCACCTGCTATTGCATCTGTCTCTTACTGGCCTTGGGAGAACACCATTAATCTCTCAAATCATGATCCACTCCTAATCTGTCTGCTCCCCTTAACTCTCTCTATCCTTCACATACATCTGTGTTCACTGTTTGGCATGGCAACCACCAAACCTACATTATGCTCCTATCCTGTTCCTTGTCATTCCTGTGTATGCAAGACATTTCAAACAGGAGTTAAAAAACAACTCTCCCCAACTTCTTTCCGACAGATATTTTATATTTACACATTTTACAACAGAGAAATGCCTGTGTGAAAGCCAGCCTGATTTTTGTATATAAACATCTGTAATATATACATACAGGTGTATATATACGCGCATATGCACACAGGGCTTAGAACTGTCTGTAACATAGAAGCATCTTTATATAGTTTCAGGGTATGTTGGTAAATTTTGTATTGCACACATCTGAAAAGGCATAATACTTGTTTGGATACTCCTGCATCTAGGTCACCATTACTCATATATATCCAAACTGTATTTTCAGTTTTAGGAATGATAATAGAGGAATAGAAAACATAGACGATTTTTTCACACTTCTATGAACCCTCCATTCTCAGACACTCTGCTGTAGGCAGCCATTCCCTGCTAGTTTCTCATCTACTTCTTTGTCGGGACATAATAGCGGAGGTCCAAGCCTTAAAGTCTATCTTACAGATGCCTGAAAAACTGTCCCAGCTGGAGAACCTCAAGCAAATTAACATATTTTAATGTTTTCATAATCTGAAATAGATGTAAACATCATACTAAAACTATTACTATTCTGTTGTCTCAGGTTCTCACGTCTCCACACATTATCAGACTGATCAGATATGTTAATGAATAGAAAGCTGTTATTATAAACAACATTGTTAAGATCAGGGAATTGGTAGCTGCAGAGTAAAGTACTTTGTTCAGGAAAAAAAAAATAAAAGGCATGAGATAAAGGGTGCAGTTTACTCCTTGACATGATGCAGAAACTTAGAGGAAAAAGAGTTGCCTTTTTTTTTCTTTTATCTTCTTCTTTTTTTTTTTCTTTTTTTATAGGGCAGAATAATGTATAGTTTCTTTGCTTTACAGGTCTGCATGAAAAATCACACTGTGACTGTCCATTCAGAAGGCCTGCGATGCTCAGACCTGGGATTCAGAACAGAACAGCAGAAGGAAAAATTTAGTGATGGAGATTAGATTTGAGGATTTTGATAGATGAGTGGACTGTTTCTGTGGGATGCTGACAGGCTGTAAAAGAAGAAAGTGTCAGAGAGGGATGACTGGTAGCCAAATACATTGTTCATTATCAAATAAAGACAAAGATTCCCAGAAATACAGTGAGACAAAATGGTAGTCTGCAGTGATAACTTGAATGCCTTCCAGGCAGAGCTGCTAGCAGGTAGCAGAAGAAACCAATGCTTGCACTAGTTTCAAGTTCAGCTGTATTTTTCAGATTCTGTCATAGATCTAGGGAAAATACTACTTTTCGGTTTATGGTCATGACTCTGCACCAGTGCAGTAAAGAGATGATGCACATTCTGACCAAGAGCATTTCTTACACAGACTATATGGCACTGTAGCTCTTGTTCTAGTCACTTCTGTGTCATGCTGCTGGATTCGTGCAGTTCAAGCTTTTCCTATCTGCAGTAGCAGCTTTGCAAGTTTTGCTTAGTGGTTCCTTGCATGATACTTGAAGCAGATACTACCTATATTCTAAATCTTACCATGGAAAAAAAAGTCAAAGAATTTATGGAAATAATTGTCTTATTGCTAAATATTGATCTATAAACAATGTTAATGACTTGAATAAACTCTTTTATTCAATCTCTCTATATCTGTGTTTTGATTAGAAAGAAAGTGGGAAAGGTGCTAATTACTAATATAAATTTATGCTTGGAGAAACCTCTCCAGCATAGGAATTTCAGAACAGATGAAAACTGTCCTGCTCTGCCAAAATAGGCAGGGAAACCAGGAACTAAGAAGAGAAAGAAAGCCTGCTGCTCTTCTAGAGACTGAGTATTAGACCCAAAATCATCCAGCCCCCATACCACCACGTTTTTGTTGAAGCCAAGCTAAGCGAAAGTGACTGGGCATAGTTCAGAGTGAAATTTGGCTTGGTCTGCCTTGGAATGAAGACAAGGGTTGCAAGGAATGCAGTGTATTAACTTAACAAGCAAAAATTTTATCTCACCAATATGACCAATATAAGAGAAAAAGTGAGACTCCTTAAAGTACACTGGAGATTTTTGAAAAGATGGCCTTAGAACAGTATAGACTACAAAAAGCGTCTTCACTTAGATCAGTACTGGAACAGTGTACATTACATTGACGGATGGCTTGGATTAGCCCTCATGGTGTCAGTGCTCTCCTAATTACCAGAGTCAAGTATGTGATATTCTTACTCAAAATAGCACTAAAGTACAGTGAACTTAAAGAAAGAAACAATGGGGGGGGGGGGGAAATGGTTAACAGTGAAGAAGAGCAGCACTATATTTATTGTCTGTATACAACTAATTATGGCTTTATGCCACTGGAAATTTCTGCTAGAGTGAAGAAGATACTTTCTTCTGACATGGCCTGTATTGCTTACACTTAGCTGCTTTTAATAATCTGATACTTTGCTATGTCAAAACTTCTTTCATGTATGGATGAAGAAAGGGATAGAAGGAAGAATTTCTTCAGCTGTAGCCAAAGATCCTAAGCTGTTTGCTTTCATCTGCAGCCACAGTTAATTCTGAAACTTCCTATAGTGTTCTGTCCCCAGGGTACAATTAGTACAAGTTTCATCTTTTCTCAGTTTGTACCCACACAGCTCTTCCTGTTCACCCTTACTCTTAATTATGTGTTCATTTTTTGCTAATATTTTGTCATATCGGAAGTTTGAGGTAGTCCTCTGTTATCAGTCCTTGGGCTCCTCATTGTAAGGAGACTTTCTCTTAAAAAAGTTTTTGTTGAACCACCAAAACTTCTGTTGTTACAGCCTTCACGTTGGTTCACTAAGTGTGTAACCGGCAAGCAGCTGACTAAATTGTAAAGGTATGCCTTTTAAACTAAGGCTTGGGTTTTCAGCTGTTCATACCAGTAAACTCTCTATAAATCTAGAATCAAAAGTTTGTCTTGTATTTTTGACATTTTTACCTTGAAAACTCAGGGAAATACTTTAAGTCCTTGTTAGATCTTAGTAGATGCTATTACTGTTAATCACTAATTATTACTCATAATATTTAGGAATAATAACAGGAGAGTAGTAGAATGATGCATTTGGTTCAGAAGTCATTTTATGTTACGTGTTTGAGCATCAGATGATTTAATTAAATTCCTCAGAATTCAATCCTTGATTTCCGGTATCTTTCCCTACCAAGTGTAAAGCAAAGCTTTTCCCAATATTTTTCAGTTAGTTACATGAAGACAGTGTTAACTTCCACCTATATTTAGATGAAAGTCTAATTTAAGGTGGAATTTCTTTGTATTTTGTCTGATGTTGACCTAACCAGATCTTTCAGACAAGCCTGTGAGTGTGTTTTAAGTCTGTGGTTCTGGGATTCTGTTTCTGTGCACTGTTAGTAGGAGTGGATGTAGAAATGTATACCACCAATTTAAGCAGCTTCTGTTCTGCATTCAAAAAAAAAAAAGAAACAAAACAAAACCAGTGGTTTATTTACTTATTTAATTTATTATTTAATTTATTTACTTACTTATTTTATGTGAGCACTAGTAGCCATAGGCAAAAATAGGTCTGCAGATATAGGTGTGAAAATCTCATGGAAATCAATGAGTATTGCCTTTTTTTTTTTTCCTGCAGAAATAATTTTGCCTGTATGAAAAACCAAAGAAATTGGTCATGCCATGTTACATATAGAAATCAGTACATTTTGGTGACAGACATGAAGGTTATATACCAAACTATCAATTTTCAAGATATTGACTCAACTGTTTAGTAGAGTGTATCACACTGATTTTTTCAGTAGGAAATTTCCTCAAGAGAAATGCAACCTATTTTTTAGTATATGGGTTTAATATGCCTGTGTTTATATACAGTATTTCTCAATTTAAATATGCAAACATTACAGTCATCTTGGCTGCTGATGCCACGTGCTCAATGGAGGCTCAATGGAGCAAAGTGGCTGCTGGAGAGGAATGATGCTGATAATTCAAAGCCGGAGCAAAAGTTTGACTTCCATACAAGTGCTGAGTTTCCTTATGGGGCCTGTGACCTCTCAATAGTTTTCAAATCATGAACCAAACTGCTGTGGGCCTTCTAAGTCATGTTCCTTTAAAACAGCGGTATTATACAGATTTGGTTATGTGGTATAGCTTTGGTATAATCTGAGTTAATTTTTTTCTTTTCAGTTTCCCAAATTGTTCATTCCAAACAAGAACAGGCTCCTCATCGGGTCTGATCTGAAGCAGTAAACTATTGCAGCAGTCACAGTTCTAGTGAAAATTTTTATATAGTTTGAAAGAAAGTAGGATGTAGTCCTCATGTGGTTGTCTTTTGTTAGCAAGTAATCGCACAAGGAAAAAAACTCCATTGGTCCCTTCAGTTCTACACAATCCACTGGCGATATTCGCTTGTATTAGAATCAATGAGGTGTTTTTAATGAAAACCAGAGGAATGGTTGCAGTGAGATCTCTGCCTCTGGAAACTTTTAATTCAAAGTTAGACAATTAGACAATTATAAGATCTACTCTCCTAAAGAAAGGAGCAAAGTGAGAGAAGTGCTTTGATTCACTTTATGCAGATCAAACAAGACAATCAAGCGTGCTCATTAGCAAATTTTTTGTTGTTGTTTTCCTGTTGCTATATGGATAAACCCATTGCAATATTGCATATTTAATGTGATTTAAAAAGAGGTCGATTGTCATTCAACAGCTACAAATGACAGGATGAGTCAATTAGGTAGTGTGTACAAGGAGTAATAGACAGCACACAATAAATAACTTGATTATTTCAGAAAAATCAGGACCTATTAGTAGTCAAAGTATATATTTATGTCTCTTGAGTGATCTGGTGAATCATCTGTCTTGGTGGTGGTGATAGCTGAATGAGAAGTCAATGAATAAGTAATATTTATGTTCAATGACAATATATATATATATATTTTTTTTTTTCCTTCAGAATTTCACAAGTTCTGGTAACTACAGCCATGTCAATATGTCCCATTCTGCAGTTCTGGATGACTTGGCCAAATACAGCCATTATACTCTGTGGGTAACTGCAAGCACAGCTTTTGGGGATGGAAACAAAACCAGTGAAATAATAGATGTGTATACAGATCAGGATAGTAAGTGAATAACTTTTTAAAATGTTACAATGTATATCAATGCTTCTATTTATTAAATATTCTCTAACTTTAAAATGATTTTACTGTTAAGATGGCAAAACTAAAAAAAGAAAATCCAGTAAATGTTGTTTTTCATTTTCCTTTGCATGAAAGACATTTTGATTTGACTCTGTAATACAGAGAATATAGTTCTCAAGCTTCTTCTTTGGATGCAAGCAATAAGAATATTGTATTAAACCATCATTAAGGCTCTTTCAAAAGTCAAATGTAATGTAGATGGTTATTCATATATCCTATCAAAATATTTTGGTTTTGATATTAAAAAAAATCATTTTTAAAAAATTGTACACAATATTTAGTTTTACAGATAAGATTTATAAAACAATCATACTTTGGGCATGCATATCTGTTTTGGTTTTGGATTCTTTAGTATTGTAATCTATGCATTTGTTTTGTTTATCTCTCATAGTCCCAGATGGTTCTGTTGAAAAGCTGGTCTATCAAAACATTTCCTCATCTTCTGTAAATGTAAGCTGGCTTCCACCATCCCAGCCAAATGGTTTAGTCTTCTTTCATGTTTCTCTAAGTTTATTGCAACTGGGAACCAATAAGATATTGTCTTTCCTTACTTACAACACAAGCATCATTTTTGACAATCTGGAGAAATACACTGATTACATTCTGAAAATCACACCAGCCACTGATAAAGGATCTTCTGAACTGCATGCTCTAAGTCTGCATATAAGAACTGATGAAGATGGTAAGTTTAAGAATAGTTTTTATTCAATCTGAGGAAATGTAGAAAAAGCAAAATGTTTCTCTTTCTAAAAGAAAAAAAATAGTTTATCTTTCTCATTTTACTTAAAATTTTGTGTGTGTGAGAGTGTGTGTGTGAGAGAGATACAATAACACAAACAACTGCTACACATTTCTGTGTTGAGACCATGAAATAGAATTTTCTGCTCAGAGCACAATTTCAACTAAGACTAAAATAGCTAATATAAGTAAAACACGTTTTTCATTATAACTCATATTTTTCTGAGGTTATCCTTGTTTTTCTCTCTCTTATTTCTTTGTGTAGTCCCAGAATCAGCACCTATAATCAAAAAATTTTCAAATCTCTCAACTACCTCAGTTATGCTTTCATGGGACCCTCCTGTTAAGCCAAGTGGTGTTATAATAAGTTATGATTTAAATTTGTTTGGGCCAGAAAGGAATATCTCATTCTCTACCACCAATAATTTCATCATTTTGGAAGACCTTGTACCATTCACATTATACAGTATTTACACAGCTGCAAGAACTATAAAAGGATCCGGTCCATCTTCCATGCTTCTGTTCTACACAGATGAGTCAGGTGAGCAAACAATTGTAACCAACTTTGAAATTTTGTCCGTATGATATGGCATCTGATTTAAATCTGAACATCGCACGTTGAAAGAGTCGAGATGAAAGATTCATTTTCTATTGGTCTTGTGTGAAGAGCTCTCAGAAGAAAGAAACACTACAAGAGAAGTCTTTTCTGAATTCTCCTCCTCTAATCACAGTGTGCCAGAGGTGGTCATGTTCTGCAAAGGATTACAAAGCTCCAAGAATGTTTTTTCCTTTGAAATTCATTAGCTGGCGAAGTGTCAGGGATTTTGAAGTAAACAACAATACCTTCCTCTTCTTCTCTCCTATGTACATAATTAAAAAATACAAAACATGAAAACATTTCCGACATTCTTTCAGGTCTCCCTTTCACGGACCTCCTCCCACCTGTGTGGTAAATGATGTTCTCCTGTTATTGAGTTGTGCTCACTATAAGCTTTAGGAAGTGAAATATATTTAATTCCAAGATACATGTACTATGACTTTTTAAGTGTCTTAGCTCTGACAATGGGCCTGTTTAAGTGACAAATAGCTTTCTTAGGTATCTGAGAAGATCCCTTGCTGACTAAACATATTCCTGGTTAATGGAATTTGTTTCTTTTCAAAAAGAAAGAAAGAAACAAAAAGATAGAAATGAAGTGCTGTTTTGTTGAGTTCAGATTGAAATAGTAACAAATGTTCATATGTTCTGCTGCTATGTTTGGTTTTGCCTGGTTTATTTGTAATTTGTAAGTCAAGAGCATTTCTCTTTTGCAGTGCCATTAGCTCCACCCCAGAATTTGACCATTACCAATTACACTTCAGATTCTGTGTGGCTAAAATGGGATCCAAGTCCTCAGCCAAATGGTGTTATTATGAGATACAATTTTAAGATTTATCAAAACAACACTGAAGAAATATTTTATCAGGTATGTTTGTAATATTTGTGTTTAATTTCTTTGTCAGATAAATGCTTTTTTTAATGTTTTACAAACAACATTTATGACAAATACTTTAAATGTCTCTTATGCTCCTAGAATTATGGAGCTCCTATAAATTCCTTTTTGTTAAGACAGCTTACTTACCATCCCACAATGTCTATAACTCAATTTTTAAAATTAGATAGAAAAATATGTCTACATCTTAATGTGTTTTCAGCTTCTAATATTCCATTAATGATGAGCTTTATTAATCTGTAGTTCATATTTCATTGTAAGTTTGTTGTTAGAAAATGACAGAAGTGACTTGTATCTGCCTATGTGTAGCCATCTAGTATCTGTGGGCTTCCAAGATTAAAAAAGAAGGAAAGAAATTTCTTGTCATCTTGAAAAATAGTTTTAAAATGTTTAGAGGTTTGCATTTTTTGTTTGTTTGTTTGTTTTACAGAGTAACAGAATAAATTTTAACTGAAATAGAAGCTATAAAATTAGATGTAGAAATTGGTCAAGGCATTTATGTCTGGTTGCTGGCATGGCATCAAATATCTGCCATGAACTGTAAGGGCAGCAAGTGAGATCAGGATTGCATCTCAGGTTTAGAAACTAAATAGTGAGTTCTGTTCACCTGAGACATGGTTAAAAGTTACAGTGAAAAGGCATTGCTGCAGTCAGCTATGAGCTTAAGACATACAGTGTGAGGTACACTGTGATACTGTGTTGACAAACTCCCTCAGCAGTTCCAGAGACTTAGCACGCAAGGGAAGTGCTTGTGCTGTTGTTAAGCTTATCCATTGCAGCAGTCATTCCCCATGAGGTGGCCTGCTGTGCAGTCTTTGCAGTCTGTTCCCCATGGTGAATGAAGGGCTGTCATGATCCAGTTTGTTCCATGGTCTTTGGAGGAGGCGGGGCAGAATGCAGATATGGAAGAGGAAGAGAGCTCTCTATAGAGAGCTGCCTTTGGAATCATGTTCTTTGAGAGCTCATGAAGGCCACCAAAGAAGGCCATGGTCTATCTGTGGCAGACTTAAACCCAGTTAGATTACAGAAACTGGCAGCAGTATTTGAATACATCTGCTGAGCTCCAAGTTTCTTCCTGTTATATAAAGTAATGTTTCTTCATGTTATCTAATGTAGTGGCCAAGAAACTGGATTTAGATTGTGGCAGAGAGAGAGGCAGAGCAATGTATTTAGAAATATTGAAGTTAGTCACCATAATTCCCTGATGATGTGAATCCCACAAAATGCTCACCAGGTTTTCTTGCTGAAGTTTAGCTCTCTCCCTGCTGCTATTAGAGTCCTTTCAAAACATGCACAAAATATTACTTGAATGCTCTGTGTCCCCCATAAGACCCTGTTAGAGAAGCTATTGAAGTAAGGGCTAGATAAGCAGACAGTGAAGGGGACTGAAAACTGACTGAACTGCTGGACCAGGAGGATAGGGTTCAGTGGTGCAAAGTCTAGTTGGAGGCCAGTAAGCAGAGTGCCCTAAGGGTCAGTACTGGGTTCAGTCCTGCTTATCTTCATTAATGATCTGGACGATGGGATACCCTCAGTAAATTTGTGGATGGCATGAAAGTGGGGGGAATGGCTGACTCACCAGAGGGCTGTGCTGCCATCCAGAGGGACTTTGACAGGGTGGAGAGGTGGCCTGACAAGAGTCTCATGAAGTTCAACAAGGAGAAGTGCAGAGTCCTGCACCTGGAGAGGAACAACTCTAGGCACCAGGACATTCTGGGGACCACCCACTTGCAAAGGAGCTTTACAGGAAAGGACTTAGGAGTCCTGGCAGACACCAAGTTTTACATGAGCCAGCAGCGTGCCCTTGCTGCAAAATAATCTAACGGTGGCCAAAAGTATTGCCAGCAGGTTGAGGGAGGTGATCCTTCTTGTCTGTTTGGCACTGGTGAGGCCACACCTGGAGTGTTGTGTCCAGCTCTGGGTCCCCCAGTACAAGGGAGACTTGGACTTACTGGAAAGAGTCCAGCAGAGGGCCACCAAGATGACAAAGGGACTGGAGCATTTCTCCTATGAGGAGAGGATGAGAGAGCTGGGACTCCTCGGCCTGGAGGAGTCTCACAGGGGATCTTGTCAATGTGTATAAATACCTGAAGGGAGGCTGCAAAAAGGATAGAACCAGGCTCTTATCAGTGGTGCCCAGTGCAAGGACAAGCAGCAATGGGCACAAACTGGAACACAGGAGGTTCCGTCTAAACATTAGGAAGCATGTCTTCACTGTGCAGGTGATGGAGCAGTGGCACAGGCTGCCCAGAGCGGTATCTCCTTCCTTGGAGATCTTCAAAAGCTGTCTGGACATGGTCATGGATAACCTGCTGTAGGTGGCTCTGCTTGAGCAGGGGGATTGGACGAGATGACCTCTGGAGGTCCCTTCCAACCTTAACCATTCTGTGATTCTCTGAAAAACTGCTATGAGGAACCAAACTGTGGGTTTTAGCTCTTCATCAGTCCGTGTGTCTGACTCAGGTAAAGTGAAGGAAATGTTGAGCTATGACCCATGACCTTTTCCATTGAAGACATGTAGTAAGAAAGTAGAAGGTGAGAGGGGGTTGATAAGGTGGTGTGGAGGTAACAAGAGTTCTCAGTATTGGTGAAAAAAAAAAAAGAAGACATATGTGGAGTTAATCTGTTCTAAAAATGCTGTGTAATTATGATACCATCCTTTAGCATATCTTCCTCACAAGCTGCATTGAAAGAGGGAGAGGAGAAAGGGAAGGAAGAATTTGACCCTGCATTCCTTTTAGTTGAGCTCAGGGACTACTTTGTCTGACTGAAAGCTACTGAGAGTAGGAGAGGAAAGACTATAGCTCTAAATAACCTATAGCAAAACTATAGCAAGACTGTAGCTCTAAATCTCTTCTTTTCAGCATGTTCAAGGTGAGGCCCACAATGTTCACAAAGATTAATTGTGTACTAATAATTTTTCCTCTTTAAGAATGTTTCAGGTTCATACAATGAGGCAAACCTTGTTGGATTAGAACCATTCAGCACTTACTTTATCAGTGTATCTGCATTTACCAGACTTGGGAACGGCAATCAGTTCAGTCATGCTGTCCAATTTACAACGATGGAATCAGGTTAGATGTGACTTTTTATGAGCTGCAGTTTTGTTTGTGTAGATTTTCCTTGTGTTACTGAACAGCAGCCTTCCTCTTCTCTCCAAAGAAAGTGTAACATAACACTATCTCATTGTCTTCTGCTTGTGTAACACCAATTCCCATTCCTATTGTACCAGATAGACTGGGTTTGAAGTTTGATGTTGGAAGTGTAGAATTAGAAATGTCCTCATCTGAAATGAGAGGCTTATATGACTACTATAATTATTTTAATAGCATCACAGATAAAGGGAGGAAAATTAGATAGATATCAGACTTTGCAGATCAAAGCAATAATTCAGATCCGTGTGGAAATAACTGAAACTTTAGCAGTACCAAAAAAACTGGACAAAAGATTGGCAAATGAACTAGAAATTCTATTAAACAAATGTAATTTTTTAAAATTTTTTATTATTTATTTTAGGAAGGGTAACAAGTCTCTAATTAAATACATAATTTGTTACATCTTGTTCTTCCTTACAACTGGGGAGGGCTGTGCAATATAACTGATTTAGTTAATTACGTGGAATTTTGTCATGTGCCATGCTGTTCTACTGTACAAGTGCTGTCAAAACCAGAAGACTGGGTTCGGATAGAGGGCCATGTCTGATCTCCCAAGTTCCCTAGCACTGATAGCAAAGGAAGTAGAGGAAATATCAAAAGGTTCCAAATGGTGACTGTGATTTTTCAAGATCACACTTCCAATGAAATAATATTTCCAGAGCTGATAAAACATCAGTTTTGGAAAAAGAAAAAATGCTGTTTATTGTAGCCAGCTGTTAGAACACCGTGAAAAATCTGGACCATCACTAAACTGGTTCACGTTGGCTGTTGGATCCCTGCAGGTGGAGGCTGTGCTGCCCAAGAGCCACAGTCACCCCTCAGTTGTCTCATTCCATCACTGACAGTCCATTCCCCTGGTACTTTCCTCAGGAGTGCTGGAGAGACATTGCCCGTGGAAGTGTGGTCTAGCCATTTTTAATCTTTTTCTCAGATTTTGTGAAAAGACTATTCTTCAAACCAAAAAGACAATCGTTTTAAAGAGATTCATCTACCTTTGTGCAGTGATAGTTAACATGTTTCCCTTTATATCTGTTTCCTCAGTAACAGTTCTTTCACTATTTTACGGATTCCTGGACGTGTTTCAGTAGAGGAGATAGGTGCGGCCACCCCTCATTATGTATTCACTTTCTCTTAGCTTGTACAGCCAGCAATTTAGCCTTTTCTGAGATCCAATTCATTGTTCTATTTAATCAGTTGTTCACATGTAAATGCTCTATTTTAAGCATGAGTTTAATATTTGATACCTTTTATTAAATTTTTATAAGCATTTAAAATTTCTCCTACTAGCAAGGAGGTGGGGAGCAATAAGGTAATAGCATTGATATGGAAGCTCTGAAGCCTGCATAGTGACTTATGTGCAGGTCATGCCTCAGCTGAAAGGACAGAGAGAGATGATTCAGTGTCTAAAAGAAACAGAGCTAAGAGACAAAAGAAGTTTCTGCTGTTGATGCTATCGTGGAGTGTATGAGTTTCACACTACTGTGTATGTTCTACTACATTTTGATTACAAAAACGTAGGGAAATATGAGATGAGAAAATAAAACTGGAGTACACAACAAGGAAAAAGACAGATAGATGGCCTCTTCTGTGTCAAGTACTTGGATCACTCATGATCATGCTGTTCAGAAATGAACCATATAATAAGGACAAAGACATATTTTTGTTCTTTCAACACATTTTTATTACAATATCTATTTGTCTGCCTCTGGAATGTTTAACCCTGTCTTTGATATTATGGCTGCTTCTCCAATGATATTGTTCTGTGAGTACAATTTCAATTGTGTGGGAATATTAACCTCTGGTGTATGTGCATCTTTTAAGTCCCAGATGTTGTCCAGAATGTTCGCTGTATTGCAATGAGTTGGCAATCGATCCTAGTGCAATGGGACCCCCCTGCTTCATCCAACGGTGTGATTACTCATTACATCGTAACAGTTGAAGGAAGTTCTACAAATTTTTCATCTTATGATACGCTGCATATTTTTAGAAGTCTGCTTTCTAATATTTCTTACCATTTTAAAATAAAAGCTGCAACATCTGCTGGTGATGGTGAAGAACAGATATGTAATGCCAGTACACTTCCAGAAAGAGGTAACAGATTACTGAAGCTAATTCTTTGTTTAATTTAAGTGATAACCAAGAGGCAAGCAGGCCCAAAATACCTGCTTCACTACAGGCAGCTAAATCCTTCTCTTTTTTCTTTTTTTTTTTTTTTTTTTCTAAACTTGATTCTAATAGTGGAAGGGAAGAAACAGGGCTTCCTCTTTCTCCTTTTTTAGAATACAGTGGGTCCCGTCCTTTCTGGCTTATTGGAGATTTATGAACTCTATCTGTGTCATCTTTCCTCTTGTTAGCTCAGAAACTTCTGTCCATTGACAGGGTTCAAAATCCTTTTTTGAAGGAAGTGTTTTTAAATATTAGAGATAACCATGCTTATATCTTACAGCAGTGGCTGGAAATATGTACTGAGGTTAACTGCTGCGCTGAACATGGATGCATGTGAGCATGCACCTAAGAACACTTCTGAATCGCAGTTGTATCTCTCCACCCTTTGGATGGGGAAAAGTCAGTCCTGACTCAGAGCTACAGTAAGACTGAAACTGGGGATGGGTGCCCAGACTGGCAAGCCAATGCCTGATTAAAACTGGACTCGTCCAAAACCAGAAAGTTTTGGAGACAGGTTTATAGGAGGCATTTTACCCTCTGGTACAGATGAGAACAGGAGGCTTCCTGGGTTGCCTACTTCATGGAAGGCGGAGGAAGGCTGCTGGTAGTGTCAAGAAGCCTGGCACCTGTGAAAGTTAGTTGTAGCAATTTCTGAGGAATTTGGGGTTGGATGTTAATTAGTGCTTGAGGAAAGCCTGGAAAAACTGTGGAAGTGGTATTAGCCATGAGCTTGAAAGACAAAGTACTAGCCTGTTGTGGTCTACATTATGTAGAGTTGTACTAGCAGGAGAAAATAAAACAAAAACAAACAGACTTTATTTTCTAACAACACGTGGCTGATGTATCTTATCACTAAGAGTTGCCTGAGTGAAGGGTTTATACTACAACACATCTTTTGTTTTTTGTGTTTTTTTTTGGTACATACACTGCACAAACTCTTTCTTGCTGTTTTAGTATTTGGCTTACAGGTTGTTGCTTAGTCATATTTACAGCAAACTAGTTATTATTAGGACATTTCCTTTACTGTGTGTTTGCATGAATTGTTTTCTGGTGACTGGCTACTAGGAATTGGAGATTCATGGTTGGGAATGGAAACAGTTTTATAGCTGTTGTCAGCTTCTTATTTATGGTGGTCTAAGATTAGTCACAGAATACGTAGCCAGCCCTGAGTCACTGACAATGCATTTATTTCTGACATAAAGTGAAATCGAATTTGGCTCAGTGTCTCACTGCATAGTGTTTGACCTTTGCATTCTTACCAAGATTATTTGACTTTTCCTTTTTTTTTTTTTTAGGTAATCTTGTTCATAACTGGGTAAAATTAAACATGAATCATGAAGATTAAATTTATGAGGAGATTAGTAGTGTTTTGTGTCTAATCTAGCTCCATTGTCATGGTAAACCACTTCTGCCAGGCTGCAGTATGTTAAAAAATCTGTCAACTTTGTAGTGGTAATGTTACTTTGTGTTTAAAAATATCATGCGATATTTGAAAGACAATATAGCACGCACACATGCAAAAATGATTTGGAACGTTATGACTGAATAGCTACCCTTGGATTATTTTCAAGAAAATGCATACATTAAAATTAAATTTCATTAGGGTTGAGTGAATTTTTAGAAGGGAAAAAGATCCATAAATTGTTAGGATAGTTCTCAGAAAGACAGTAAAGCTGTGCAGCTTCAGGTAACTCAGAAGTCTGGGGCTGGTGTAATAGCCATTCAGTTAAAAATAAAAATAAAAGAATTAAAAGCCGCTTGGAGGGTTCAAAGTATAAATAACCAAAAGAAAACTACAGCTGCTGTCAATTTTTTAAAATTTAGATATTTCTTGTACTTCTTATTATTCTCTGAAAATATTAACTGTATTGATCATAAAATTAACATGTGCAGAGTAATTTTTCTCTCATTACTACTGGTCCTATTTAATATTATAACTGAACACAGAATCTTGGAACAGGTTGAGGACCACATTGTACTATGGTTACAGTCCTTACTATTTGTTTTCTGCTGAACAGAGATTCATTCATAACTTCCATTTAAATGAAATATTGCTAGGAAATTGTCCAAGAAACATTTTTTAATTTAATCTGAGCTTAATTTTGCTGGCCTATGCTAAGTTGTAGCTGTGCACAGAAGTATGCTTTGTGGATGAAAAAGAAGAGTGCCTGAAAGGGTTGGTAATAGGAAAGTTTCTCGGGTCTTCTGGTGTGGAGCTGGCAAATTATCATCATTTGTTGTTACTTGTGCTAAAACATGTTTATTCTCTGAATAAGTGAACCTATAAAGATTCTGGTTTTGTACCTCTGAGTTGGAGGTGCCTACTAGGAAATGTGGTCACCTTTCTCATTTAGGCTTGTGAGGAACACAAAATGTAGCATGGGCTTAAAACCTTCTTCATACCCAAATAAATGGTCTGTTTCTACCACCATATATTCTTTTCATAGGACATGGCAGCTCTAGGAGTTGGGGTTGCATGAATTTCTTCATTAACTTGTAAAGAGAACTACAAATGCCCATAATGCAGTGAAAGAATCGTTTAAGTCAGTACCTTAAAGCAGTCCTGAGGGTCCCAAGCATGATGTGGAAGTGCACTGTTTTGGCCTGGTTATCCAGAGGAATCACTTGTTGCAGAGCCCCAGTATGGAAAATGGAAGAACTTTGTTCCATATCACTACTGCAGATAAGAGAAGTATGTTTCACATGTTCAAACAGTGCTATAAGCTCACATTTCCAATATGTATTAAAGCAGAAGCATCACAAAAACATGGGGTGAATCATGACTAAGAATCTTTGAAACACTTCTTTCCAAGATGACTGAAACTGCTTTCTTTTCCAGACTTCTACTTTCCTAATAGTGTGGATCTTTTTTTAGATTTTCTCATTAGTTGATATCTCCAAATGTAAGTTAATGGCTTTGATGTTGATGGCAGGTCTTCACTAGACAAATGAAGTGATCAGTTGGTGGCTGCCAATGAAAATGCATTGACGTTATTTTTATAAGAAGTTGGATAAGAATAGAGGAATCATGTAGTGTAGGATGAAAGAACTTTTTTTGTAAGGACTAGGTCAACTCAGAACATAAAAGAAATAGTGGCGAGATATACATACAAAGCTGATGTTGAAAGCATTTTGAGGTCAAATATGTTGTTTACTGAAAAGTAGACAGTAGTCCAGTTTGTTGGTAAGCTGGGCATTCTTGATTTAATTTAAGACTCAAGAATATTGATAGTTATTCACTACTTTTCTAAGCTTAGTTTCAAGGTGTGCATTTATCCTTAGATATGTAAGACTTGATCTTTCATTTCTTAGACCCCACAGTTAGATACTGAATTTTCTAATGTGCTAGGGACTCAGAGATCTAGTTCAAGGAGGCTTTTTTAAGACGTGTTCTCAACTGTGCAATTTCCTTTAAAGCATGTCTGATAGTATCAGTCCCAAGTCATGGGAAAAATAGTCTACAGTTTTTTTACATTTTTATGTTAGTAAAATCATCTGGGACCTATTTGCAATGTCCTTGTTCATACCAACCAGGACCTTATCTCACAAGGAGTTAGCAGTCCATACTAGAGTAGTATTTAGTATCATCAGGGATATCAGCTTAACCCAGGAAACTCCTTTGGGTAACAAAGCTTTCAAAAATTAATAGAGATAAGCAATATGGAATATTAATCTGCTTTTCCAATACCTCAATTTTCTGAAGATTATTTCATTGTGTGCCCACTGCTATCTGTTCTACTTTGTTCTTCACTTTCCTCCTGTTGATACTCTTAATACCACCCAACAGACTTCTAGGCTGCCGCTGTTCTTTTAATCCAAACTCCAGCTACAAGCAGCTGTTCTGTAGGCAGAGTTTTTTTATTAACTTCGTTAGGAACTATGCCATATCATATTACTGTCTTCTGTTCCCGGCCCGTGCAGCTGTAGTCATTGCTTTCCACAGAAGTCTTTATGGAAAGCAGTAACTGCTCTCTTTTCTCAGTAGATTTTTTTCTGTGTCCTTTGCTGCCCTTAGGTTATCTTTGCATTGCAAATAAGATTTTTTCTACCAAGTGTTTCTGTTGCTTTAAACTAGTTCCACTGGCCCAGTTCAACTTTACCTGAGTCTTCTTTGTACAGTCAGGTGCCTTTTCTACCAGGAATTTCCTTTCATTTAGGTTCTCAAATAAAAAGTTAATCTCAGAGCAGTCTGCCAACTTTGGAAGGGCTGATTAGCATTGCAGCCAGACGAGCATAGGGAACTGGGGCCAAGATCTGTGAAAGTAACTTCTATTTAGGTGCTTAACTTCCTGTCAACTTCAGTAGGAGTTCAGGCACGTAAATAGGTTTTAGGAGCTTAAAATCCCATGTGGATCTGGCTCCGGGCACTTTTCCTTGGAGTTTGGCCATCATGTGAACAATGGTGGATGAACCTGAAAACACCTAATTCCTCGTCCTGTCCAGAAACGGAATTACCAGCGTTTCAGAGCCAGCCTCTCTGCCGGCGTCCTGGCTGGCTTTCAGAAGCTGAATTAAAAGCTATTAAATTGAAAACTATAGAGTACATTGCACCAAAAATTACAGACTTTGAAAACCTCCTTACACCCAAAGGTAAATGAATTATAGCAAATGCAATGTAATTGGATAGGGAAGGACTGTTGGGTGAATGATGATGAACTTAAGGGATCCTACCCATGATTCCCAGGGAATTTAAATATGCGATTAGCACTAGAATTCCCACAAAGTAATCAGGATACAGACACAGACAATTTGTGACCTAGACCACCCCAAGCACACCTTTTCAGGGTTTTTTTTCTTTAAATGCACTTTTCTGGAAGTCAGGAAGAAAAATAGTTTCTTTTAGGCTCGTAACAAAGTGGGAGTATCTTAGAGCAGATAGATAAGTCTTTGTTATAGTTCCAATTTAATCTGAAAGAATAATTCACAGATACAATTTTTGGCTTCGGTTGCTTTTAGTGTGAACAGTGATCACTTCATCATAGTTGAGTCATGTTTAGAAAATTTAAACAAGCTGCATGATTACTCTAGGAAGCATGGAATGGTTTGTTCAAATCAGTACCATCTGTGGAGAGAAGAAGTTGGGGGAATTTTAGTCATTCTTGAGGAATGGAAATCTGATTCTCCATGCTGGAGTAATTGTAATCCTCTTTGTATCTGTAACCCAATAGCATAGTTGTCTTGAAATTGTCTCGTCGAACACAGTCATCAAGTGCAAGAGAGACTGTGCCACTGGGTGTCACTGCTCCTCGCTGTGGCCCTCACAGCACCCTTGTGATTTACTCCAGATTCAGATCTCGGCTTTTCATTTGCTCTAACAAAGATCACATTTACAGTTCATTTTTCTATTCAAGAAATGAGATAAAATGAACTAGATTTTAAGCTGATTTTAAGGCTCTGATTCCATTTTAAAGATCTGTCTAGGTGCTGGCACAGAAAAATTTCCTGTTTCTTCTACTGAGTAGGTTTTTTGTAGATTAGAAATAGTTTGTATATATGTGTATTAGTAAACTGGGGAAAAAAAAAGTGACATAAAATAGAAATAAATGCTTTTGTATGTAAGAAGTCTCTGTCTAATATATCTGTTGTGTTTATACCTGCAATCTTATCTTTCAAAATGGTGGGTTTGCTGTAGTATTACTCACTGGGATAATCACAGAGATTATCTCCAGCCTTGTGAGAAGAATTTTTATGGGATCCCCCTGTAGTCAGTGGGAAAAAGGACCTTTCTCTAGGTAACAAATGGAAAGAGAAACAGTTTTTCTTCCCTCCCTTCTTTCCCCTGCTCTCTGGGAGTTTGTCTCTTCCCACCAGGTACATGGAGAGCTCGAAGAGGCTGGCATTATTAGACCATAGCGGTGTGTGAGAACCCACAAATCACAGCCACTGTTATTTTTCCTGAAACAATTTGTAGTTCTGTCAAACAGCCAAGCATCTTTTCTGCCTTTACTACAGCATTGTTAGTTCTCAGGTCTTTAAAATAACATCAACCCTGTTGAAACTGGGAGACCAGCATACTCTCCTTGAGAAGGAAAGCCCACCATGCTGGCTAGCACGCGACTTCTACCAGCAATTCACATCTTCAACCTGTCTAGTTTTAGATGCACAGAGACTGCAGTTGTGCCAGATGTGGATCTACCAGCTGTACATTGGGAATGGGTATATATTTCCACCTTCCTTTTGGCACCCAACAATTGAGCAGTTGCTATGTACTTTGTCCCAAACCCCTGTTTCTAAGTTTTCCCTTTATTATATTCAGACAGACACTTGTGGTTCTGCTTTTCTACCAGAATCCATGATTATGGTAAGATCTATGTTGCTTTTTAAAACGTGCTCTGCTTAAAATCTTGTGATGAAGAGGCATCAGAATATATTGAATCATTTTCCTTATCCCCAGGCAGAAAGCTTTAAGCTCCATGCAGGGTGTTTTTTTCAGTATTTAATCCTGTCTTCCATTTAAATGGGAGTCTTGTTCAATAATCAGTTTTCAGCAGATGGAAGTTAATGGTGATAGACTAAGAGGCATTAGGGCCAGTTGTTTTGATCTCCATGTTGCTTCCTTTCACATTTTTATTCCAAGCCATCCAATGATGTGTGTTCCCATCAAAGCAGAAGCTCCAAGTCACGTGCCCGGGATGGTTAGGTCATATTCCATATTAAAAAAAAAAAGAAAAAAAAAAAAAGAGTAATCTCTTCTGACTGAGGAGGAGGATGAAATTTTCTTAAATTATCTTAGTTTGGATCTGATCTGATGTCTTTGGAATTTCTGACTCTTGATTTTTCACTTCCTGGAATGTATAGCATTGGGTCTTAAAAATACTTTATTTTAATTCAAGTTCAGGGTAAGACTTGGTGATAACTTTTATTTCAATCAAATGGCTTTATCCATTCTATCTCAAATTTTATCACCATCATAATGGAGTGTGTACAATTAATATTCTTTGCAGTATCTGAACAGATATTAACAGCCTATATTCTAATAGAGTACATGATTTTTTTAAAGAAGGATACAGAATTTTCATAAAAATTATTGAACATTTCTGTGCCTTTATCTTCCAGCAACTAGTGGATAAACTAAACCTTTCCATGTTATTTGCATAAGTAGCAAATACGGTTTATAGAACTATTAAGAAAATATTGCAGTGCTTATGTCTCTTCCAAAGTGAATAAATTGAATATTACCTCTCCAAAATTGTGATCAAGCAAGACGGTTTCTACCTGGTTTGTTTTTATTTACTACTTCCTGTACTTTACTTCTCTTCATGGTAATAACAACAGAGCAAAACAATTTTGATTTTGATATTATAGAGTATTATGGTGAAAGTTGGCACTGACAGACTTTTTTTGACAGTTAGCTTTTGGTCTGTGTCTACTTAGTAGGCTGCTCAGTAGGCTGGGAGCATATGGGGCTACTGTGTGCTGTGACAGAGGAAGTCCCCATGGCTCCTGTGTCTGACCTCTGTCCTGCAGGCTCCACCTTCTTTGGGCTCATTTGACGGGGTTTGGATTTCTCAACTTTTTCATTGTTAGAGCTTGGTTTAACTCTGAATCTACATCTCTTTCTTGTTAAATATTCACATTTAATGAAGAGGCTTCAGCTTGTTATATTATGATGTTTTATGAACAAATTGTTGCAGATGAAAGCTGAGCTCAGACACTACCATAAGGCTGAAAAAAAAAAAAAAAAAAACTTTTCTCTTTCTTCCCCAGTAACATTGGCTTGGGATCCTTTTATTCTTTATGTAAGCCTTGGGGCTTCTTCAGTTTCAGTTTGAGGATATATCATGTGTTTCCTTTTACCAGCGATACTTCTTCCCCCAAAAAGGCTAAAGCACTCTTTAAAGCTAAGTGCACAAAATGATTTCTGAGCTGATTTCTCTGCACAGTTTTTGCCATAGAGTATTAGTATTATATTACAGAGGGTCTTAGAGATAATATTAGCTTACTGTATGACTATTTGATATAGCACAAAACCATATGTTGCATCCAGTCTGCAAGAGCTGAGAGTACACTGTTGTCTTAATATAGATATGGATGAATGTGTGTGTATCTATGCCCTACTTCTGTCTCCATGCACATGAATATAAATCTGTGCTTACCCATGTATACATATGCATTTAAATACACGGAGGCAAACTTTATGGGAAGTTTCTTTTTTTTGCCTTGTATTGCCATGTTATTTAATTGTTCCTGTTTTTTTGTTTTGTTTTGTTTTGTTTTGTTTTTGATTTGTAGCTTACTGAACAGCTTGTGAAACAGCTACATTATGTATGTATTGATACTTTTCATTCAGAAGGTGAAACAGGACACAAAATGAAACCTGAAGGTGTTGTTTGAGGATTTCATATGTTACAAAGAGAGAGGGTTACAAATGAGTATTTCTAAGTGAGAGGTGAGGAATCTCAGTTAGCAAGAGCAGTAAGAGATGCTGTGGGTAGGTCAAAAATAACTTCGCTTGATGCTCCCTTCCCAAGTTGAGACATAACCCCAAATGTAGTAACAGCAATGTCACACCTCTCAAAGCTTGCCTCGTATGCCACATTCAAAAGTATTTGCCTTTTTCAAAAGCTATCATACATGTTTCCCACCTATATATGTTTGGTGTAGGTTACACCAATGGAATTGCTCCTTATTAACTATAGGAACTTGAATTTGGTTCATCAGATGTGCTTATTAAAATATTTTAAAAACACTGGTTAAAAGGGTTATAGTTGCAAAAAATTTCATTCAAATGAAGATATCATATAATCATAGAATATTCTGAGTTGGAAGGAAACCACAGGGATCATTGAGTCCAACTCCTGGCTCTACACAGGACCACCAAAAATCAGCCCCGATGTCTGAGAGCCTTGTCCAAGCACTGCTTGAACTCCAGCAGCTCGGTGCCATGGCCATTTCTCTGGGGATCCTGTTCCAGACCATACTCTTAGTGGAGAAACTTTTCCTAACATCCAGCCTGAACTTCCCCTGTCCCTGTTGTATATCTTACACGTTTTAATTTGCAGTTCCTAGTGCTCCCATGGATATTGTTTTTTCCAATGTGCAATCAACAAGTGTGACCTTGAACTGGAGATCACCGAAATCTATCTTTGGCTACTTTCAAAACTACAAGATTACCACACAGCTACAGTCCATCCACTGCAGTGACTGGGAAGTTAAGGAATGTATTGAATATGAGATGCATCAATATTTATATGAAAATGTGGTGGATGACAAGATAGAAGAGACTGTGTATGGACTAAAAAAATACAGATGGTACAGATTTGCAGTTGCTGCCAGTACGAATGTTGGTTATGGCAGTTCTTCACCTTGGATTTCTACACAAACACTTCCTGGCTGTAAGTAAGGATGTTTGTCATATGTCATATTGCTATTACAATGTGTATAACAATGTGGTCGTCTAAATAATCAAGAACACTTAGTAGAAGTTATTTCTTCATAGACCTATAATATTGCTTTTATTGCAACTCTTCAAGTACAAAATATGATATAAATCGTTTGGTAGGTATGTACTCTTCACACTACTTCAGATTTTAATACCTTTTGTTTGCTATACTATATATACTGTTTGCTCAACAACAATTTAATTTCTCAGCCCTAGTCTGCCTCTAGAGTTGGTAAATCTGGATTTTGTCTACTTTGGGTTGATATGCTGTTTTCAATTCGTCGTCGTATGTGGGGCGTGTCAATGAAAAGTAGTCTTTATTTTTCTTTTGAATTCTTTGACTAAAAACCTGTTCACTAATGTAGTAACGCTTTTCTGAAGTTCTGCTGCACATTCCTGTCAGTGGAACATAAAGAGTATTTTCAGAGGAATTAAGATTTCTTTTCAATACCATTATTTACCTAACAAGATTGCAGATCAGAGTAGCCATGTAATGTCTACGGGGCTGACATGCCTCAGCTGAGGTTTCAGTTTCCAAAGAGGAGTTAATTGTTGCAGATATGTTGTCACTACATATTTGAGAGAAAAGGACATGAAACATAAATTATTTAGGCAGTTGACGTGGGGACATATAATCTTTCCTACCAGTCCACAGCCTGCCTAGGTCAGAGCACATTTGAGATCTGGCCTTTGGTCTGTGTGGAGCAAAAGAGAACCACCATGAGTGGCCTGACTAAATCACAGCTCCTTCACTCCATTCCTCTTTTATTTAGTAATCTTAGTAGAGACCAAGGAATTAAATAGCTGTGTACCAAGGACTATTCAGTGGTCTACCAACTTACTTTGTTCTGTTCATGTTTTAACAATCATGTGATGTGAATGCAGAAAGCTTTTTCATTTGTTCCTCATGGTATCTGTGCACTGTCTGTGCAGCAACATTGTCTTTAAATACCTCTGTCCTTAAATACCTCATAATTTTTCTGCCAGGTAAAGAAAATTGTCATCTTCATTTGCAGATGAGAAACTGCAATAGAGAAATTCTAAGCCCAAACATACAAAGAGATTTAGACACTGTGAAAGTGAACTTCACAACAACCCATTTTTCATATAGAGCACAGAAGCAGTCCTTTGGACTGAAAAGTACTGGAATCAGCTATGGAGTCATTCTCATGTGCACTGACTCTTTGTCCAGTGTTTTTTGGAGAGATGTGAATAAATACAATATTATAAATGAAAGTAAAAAACAAACAAACAAACAAACAAAAACATATGACTCCAGATGGAGCAAAAAATAGCTAACAGAAGCTGTGCGACTTGTGAGCCAGCAGTTCTGAGAGATTTTGTACTATTAGATAGATAGATCTCAGCTGCTGAGATGTCCTGGAATGAATCACAGAATGGTTTGGGTTGGAAGGGACCTTAAAGACCATCTGGTTTCAATCCTCCCGCCATGGTCAGGGACACCTCCCACCAGACTGGATTGCTGAAAGCCCCATCCAGCCTGGCCTTGAACAGCTCCAGGGATGGGGCATCCACAGCTTCTCTGGGCAACCTGTGCCAGTGCCTCACCACTCTTTGAGAGAAGAATTTCTTCCTAATGTCTAATCTAAATCTATGCTTTTTCAGTTCAGAGCCATTAGCTCCTGTACTATCACTACATGAGCTTTTAAAAAGTCCTCCCCAGCTTTCCTGTAGGCTCCCTTTAAGTACTGGAAGGCCACTATAAGGTCTCCCTGGAGCCTTCTCCAGGCTGAACATCCCCAGCTCTCTCCACCTGTCACCAAAGGAGAGGTGCTCCAGCCCCCTGATCATCCTTGTGGCCCTCCTGTGGACTCACTTCAACAGGTCCACGTCCATGCAAATACTTTTCTTCCAAAAAATATTGCTGAACTTAGGAAAGGTAGGGATTTAAAGCAGACAGAGAGGCAGATAATCAAAACACATGTGATCACATAAAGATAGGATTATCTTTATGATTTCCTGTCCAGACAGTGTCAGTTTGGTTTAAGAAAGAATTAGTTTCTTATCAGTCCCACTGAGGAGTTGGAAGTTAAAAGCAGAAAAGCCTCGCTTGACTGCGCAAACCATTTCCATGCTGATGCAGTGTTGTTTTCAGCACTAGGTTCCCAGTGTGCTCTATTAGCCTGTTTTAAAACGTTTCTAGAAGTTAAGTTCCACCAGCCCAGATGTGAGTGGCCCCTGGCCTGTGTCTATAGTGGGAGAAGAGTGCAGCAACACATTACCTGTGAACTAAATCAGTGACACATAGAGAGATGAACTGCCTATAAAACATACTGCCCCAGAGTCAAGGGAGCATGGGCAGTATTCCAGATATGGCTGGGTGCTGGTCTTTTTCCTGGGGCAATGGCAATCAGCTGAGGAGGAAAAAAGAGGAACAAGGCATGTCACAGCTGGGTAGCCAGCTGGCAGCTTCAACAGCGCCAAGACCCTCCCTGAGCAGTGGTTGGACTTTGTGAAAGGCAGGTTTCCAGCTACCTGACCTTATGCACCCCACAGACTCATCTGTAAAAATATCATTAAATAGACTAAGAAATTTTATTTCTTCTTTTTCCTTTGCAAAGGTTACTCCCTGTAGCAGAGAAGAGAAATTTGGGGAGTGAACAAAAAAAAAACTTGTCCAGTGCTCTGGGAAGCCCTGCAGAGTGCATCCACAGAACAGGTGTAGCTCTCCCTTTCCTCTCTCTCTGTAGCTCCCCCCTCTCCTCTCCCTTGTGGACTGAGCCAAGCATCCTCTGGATTAGTCTGCTGGTACCCAGCCAATATACATGGTCTGTTAGGGCTTAAGGGTGCTTAGATGCTATGTAAAATAGCCTGAGTACTTAGCCCCTAAAATCAATGGGAGTTGTGTTTGCAGCTTTGAAGGCAGAAGTTAGCAACCATTCTGATTTTACAGAAATGCCTCTGTAAGACATTGTTTCTGAAAAAAGCAAAAAAACCACGAACAAACAAACAAACAAACCACACGTTACCTTGGTTGTGAAATAATACTCAAATGATTTTGCTTCAGAAATAATTGGGTACTCAGAAATTTTTTGTTTCTCTCAAGCCTATAGTTATATTCAGGAATTTACAACATTTAAGCAAAAAACTGTTAGACTCGGTTCCAAGAATATAAAGAGATGAAATCTTGACAACAACAACAACAAAAAATACATAAAAGAAACTGTAAAGATATTCTTCACATTTTCAAGTGTTGAGTATTGGGCTGTTCTGCTACAGCAGCAAAAGCTAATAATTCTTAATATCCAATGACAAAGGTGAGGATCTTTAATTCTTTATTTCAGTTGTTCATTATGAAGGTAAACTTAAGGCTAAGGGAATCATTTTTAAGATTCTTCTACTCACTTTCATGTTTCAAACAAAAAATAATGGCAGTGTTCTGTACTGAAAGAAGTTATAGTGTTACTCCATGGAAAATGTTACAGGTTATGCAGTACAGCCCAGTTCTCACAACCAGATAAACTATTCAGCCTTCTGTCTTGCAGATTATTCTCACAGGAACTGTCCTACTGTCTCATAAACTAGTTTGATGGCACTGTTATTGCTTATCTGATGGATTACCTAAGAGCCGAATCTACTTTGCAAGATGAAATATTTTCAACATAACTTAGATTTATATAGTTACCAGTACAGAAGATCATAGTGCTGTGTCACAGGAAGGGAAAGGGCAACAAATGTTTTCCATAGCTAAGGAAACTTTGTTCCCTCACACCTGCTCTTCCACTGAGTTTCATTTTTGTATTTATAAGGAGAATAAGATTGGCTGAATTCATACTTTCTAAGAAAAAGTCACTTTGAAGGATGGATGTTAGCTGGTAAATGAAGGGCAGTGAGATCATTGAACTTATTTTGGATCTCATACACAATGCAATGCTTTTTGGTAAACTTCCAAGTCTCCTAATGCCAGGATATACTAAGATACAAAGGAAAATCCCAGATGTTAGAATGTCCCATGAAGGATAGGACAAAGATGCATGGGGCAGAGTTATGCTACCTTCTTTCCCAATCCCTGCTGATACCCAGTTGCTTGGTACACTTCAAGAAATATTTCTGTGTGGTGAAAAGCTTTGGCTGTATACCAGATAGAATTTGCCTGGGAGAACTTGGTTTTCTGTGTTCCTTTCATTCTCTCAGAACTCAATATTGGAGATTAAGTATGGTCTAGTATAAGATATAAATGTTTCAATTTATGTAAAAGTAACCTAGGTAATTATAAAATGAAATAAGTGAGCCTCACACTTAAATTTTGGTGGGAAAAAGAAAAAGGGCTGGTCTTAACCAAACTGGCAAGCATGAATTTCCGTTAGAAGATTGGACTATTCAGACTTATTTTTGAGGATTATCCTAAATGATGGGCTATCCAGACTTATGTTTAAGCTAACACACTTAACTGCTGCCTTAGCATCAGGACACAGATGGATGGGAAAGATGACCCTGACCTCCATAAGACCCACATTCCTCTGCAAGGATAGAAGCATGATAATCAGGAAATGATGGTTATTAGTTACAGAAAATGCATTATTGTGCAAACCAGGAGAAAAGTGCTTATGAGAGGAAGTGATTGGATTATGGCGGAATGAGAGAATAAGTCTAGGTCATTTCTACTGAGTAAATTGCTGTGATTTATAAGAGAAAGGGTATAGTGATACCATGGACTTGTATTGACTGGATTCATTTCACAAACAAACTTAAATCAGAATATGGCAGCTACCTACTGAAGCAAAACATTTTTTAGAAAGATGCTTTTTGTAAAACATGAGGCATTTCAGACACATTTCATTCGCTAGTTGCCTAAGTATGCAGCTTATTTCAGAAAATATTTAATTTTAGTATCATTCAGTTGATGTCTGATATTGTACTTTTCATGATGAAAATAAACCAGGTATTAATGCTTACATGTATTTTAGATCAGTGTCTTAAGTACAGTATGCTCAATTAGAATTTTCTTGAAAGTATCTCAAAATGTGTCAAATAGAACATGCGTATGGAAATAAAATAACTTCAAATTGGATAATTTGCAGATTAGGTTATGCTTAAAGTCATTTCATGCCATCATCGTCTAATGAATAAGTGTAAATTGGCTTTGGGGAAAAAAAAAGAAAAAAAAAAAAAGAAAGATTAAATGCTCCATTCATGCTATAAAAGAGTAATGGAAGTTTATCTATGGAAACCTGGTAGGTTTGGAAACGAACGAAGGCTTGAGAAACTATATACAGTTTTATACTGTTTTTCAGAAAGTTCAGTTGGAGATGAAGATACGAGCACTACCACAGTTACTGACAGCGCTATTCACAGTAAAAGTCACTGTTTGAACAAGTCTCATATGTATTACCTGAAAAATAAGCCTAATTTGCTGTAATTCTGTTTTTTAGGGGAACAGTGTTTTCACCACCCCTTATGTGCTTTCATACATAGTTCACTCAGTTACAGTCTTCATTCAGTTGTTTGACCCTATTCAGTATTTTAGAGGACTGCTTCCAATGGCTGAATTTGATCCTCCCTACAAAGTCTAGTATATTCCTGCTAATCCTGGCACACCACACTACCTCCTATATCCAATATCCTGAACTCTTCACAGCACCTTCTCAGCTCCTAGTTTTTCCTGTTTTATTCTGCAAACATGGTGCAAAATGTGCACCTTCACAGTGCAAAATCTCTCCTCGTGAGGCTTCACAACTAATTTCAGTAGTTACATACCTTCTTCTGTGCTATTTTTCATTTTCCTAATATTTTCTACCTAACAAGCTAAGTAACTTTGTATACACTAAAATTTTCCTCATAAAACTCTCTGACAGACTGTTTGCTGATATGTGTTAATCATTGCTGTAATTTTTTGTGGTAGATAAAAAAAAAAAAAAAAAGCACCATGAAGCCAAGGAATTGCGCACAAATTTGTTGTGGCTTCTATAACACGCTGTTCACTGGTATATGTCACAGTTGTCTTTTTTGTAGTAGACAAAAGAGGAAGGCACCATGGAGCAAATTTATGGCATTATATACAAATCTGTTGTCCATTTTATTCCAAATTTTAGCATCCCCAAATTCACCACAGGCATTAAGAAAAAGTAATGCCACTTACTCTGAGACTTGCTGTATTGTTATATGAATTCAAGAAGTTAATTAATTTCTCATTTATGAGGAAGAAATAACTAGGTGAATTCACATACCACCATGACAAAAGGAAATTTTAGGAAACACTATTTTTTATCATGATCATTCTTCCCTTCTTACAATTCCTGTTAGTTTTTGGTATGTATTTTCCAGAATTTCTCAACATGCTAAGAGTAAGTGAAAATGAAACCTAGATTTTTTTTTCTGTATATATTTTTTGTACCAATACTGTCCAACATTGTTGGAAATCTTTTCCAGCTCACAGAAGACCTTGTATTTTGATAATTTCTTGTTCTTTGCATGATTAGTCTGACATAAACTTTCTCCTGTATATTATACATGCCTATTCATGTAAATAGCTATATATATATTTTGCTTGTGTCATGCAAAATGCATGTAATCAACCTGTAATAAAAAAAAAAAGACAACAACAACAAAAAAAACTGTTGTTTCCAGTTACAATGATGTTGTAGGCATTTAAGACACTATAAATGCTGTGATACGTTTAACAAAAGCTGTGTTTCTAAATCCCAGTGTATACTTTATAAATGAGAACAAAAAATGTTATAATTATTTAAGCAGTCTACAATAGTAAATTTGTGACAGAGTTTTATTTTCAAATAGAAAAATAATCTCTACTGGCTGCTAAAATTGCTGGTTTATTTGTTGTGAACTTCTCTGGCTGTGATTCACATAAGTATTTTTTTTCTGTAGCTCCAGATGGTCCTCCAGAAAATGTGACAGTGTTAGCTACATCGCCTCACAGTATTAATATCAGCTGGAGTGAACCTGTCGTCATTACTGGACCAACATGCTATCTCATAGACATTACCTCAGTAAGACAACTCTGTTCTATTTTTGATAATAATACAGATGCTTAGTGATATAAAAACTCACAACAGATTTTTTTTTTTAATGGAAGTTATAGGATAGACATAAACTGGAGTGAAAAATGATATGACTGACGCATCCATTTTCACGTAAACTCCACCAAAGAATTCATTATACATTTACAGATTTCTTAATGGGAGATAGATTAATTAATTGATATGAAAGAATGTGTGCTAATAGATCTTGCACAATAAAAGGTTTAGCTATAATTGTATGCAGCAAAACAATAGCTGAGCTTTGCAGAGGTGTACCTTGTTCCAACAATAATGATATTGTTTACCAGTAAAAATGATAATGACTTATTTTTGATCCAAAGAAAAAGGTCATTGTCATAATTTTACAGATGAGTGGAGAGCGTAGCAATCAGAAGTGACTTGTACGAAGTTACACAGTGCATCAGAGGACCAATTTTAAAGTCAAACCAGATTTTTCACTTTCCACTTGGTGCTCTGTCCATCAAATTAACTGTATTTTGGTAGCACAGCAATAACACTTCTTTCTTCTTGATCTTTATAAGCAGAAAAAGCCTGACATAAGAGAAAATCTCTATTGGCCTTTTTCTTTTCTTCCTGTACTGCCCTTAAAACAACCATTAATAAACCACAAGTCATTTCATGCCCTGCAGCAAGATATGGAACTTTCAGTTTGAGCACATGAGAAGTTTTAAGTACAATAGAGATTCCCTGATAGTTCAGAAATTATACAGGGCTATCTGTGTAAAAGGGAAGGAGTTTACTAGACTTTAGTAAGGAAAACTTGCTGTTTGCAGCTTCAAAAATTCTGCATCAATCTATTAGATAATGGGGGAAAAATAAAGAATGCTTCAAACAATTTAAAGACCATATATAGAAAGTTTTGTCTTCTCTGAGAAAAAAAATAATATTATTGTCTATACATTTTAAGTGTTTCTAAATGAATCATAAGGATTACAGATATGCTAAAGTATTAATGATGAGATTTTTGTGCAATTAAAATTTCTAAGGAGATTAGTAAAAAAAAGCAATTTTTTTTTAAACTCCTCAGTATAGTTACAATGGAGAGTAATGTGTACTGCTGTTTTCTCTTTCTTAAAATTGATTCTAGAATATGTACAGCACTTAAGTAATGGAAGGAATTGTTCCTTGGCCCATTAGGCAGGACACGAGAAATTAGATAACAATCTGTATTCCACCTTTACTAAAGTTAGAGAAGACTTCTTTCTTGTGAAAATTTCCTGTCCCTTTTGTCTAAATTTCATGATAATACATCAACAGTAAAACTACTTTTCAAGCTTTTAATAAAACTTTCAAATTAAAATATTAAAGATTGATGGTTTGTGTGCAATATTTAATCATTTTATTGATTAAATAAACTATTCCTCTTTTGTCTGATAATTCCTAAATTATAAACGGGCGTCATCAGATTGTGCACTATGAAAATGTTGTGAATACCTGAGCAATGGAAGTTACGGTAAAATTCCTTATTAAGATGAACTGTGGAATTTTTCCTGCCAGCATTTAGAATAAACTTAAAAACCCATTTTGATATGGTCAATTTGTTGGACCTTGTTGTTTTTTTTTTTTAAAGTTGTATTTTTTTGCCCAAATATATTTCAAGTATGCCATTTTATCTTTAGGGATTCCTTGTTACCTGATATTATCTTTCTAATGATCAGTAGCTACAGGTGTCAGTTCTGTAGATAATTCTCTTAATAGACAAATCTACTACTTCCTAAAGGCCAATATACCTGTCACAATATGTTTGCAATGAAAATTTGAACGTATGTTTTATTTTCCCAATGGGAATTTTTTGTGAAGACTCCAAATTCCACAAAATTCTGCATGTACAAATTTGTTCATTTTAGTTCTCAACTGAGCGTTTTTAAGGATTTACAAAAATTGGCTCACAGAACAGAATAGTTTCAGATTTCTACTCTGACATATTTATTCTTAAAAGGCCTTAATTAGTATTTTTTAATAATGTATTTGGATTTTATAAGGCAAATGGAACCAAACCATACAACTTTAGAAAGACTATAAATATAATGATGCATTGTTGTGATTGTATTTTAGGTCTGGTATAAATATTTATATGCCAGATTTTTGATAGTCAGATAGGAAAAGCCCTTGATGGCCATCCCAGGAAATGAATGTCTGTTTAGTCAATCAGAAAGTTTAGTTCAGGTTAATTCTCAGTGGGGATAGATGCTTATCTGTCAAATAAAAGGTATGATTGAACTATTCTAATGTTTTAGCAGCTGTGTTTAATACAGATTGCATCCAGTGGGAAAACTACTGTACAGCTTCCTAATCCTCTTTTCAAATAACATACTGAAGAAACAATAATGAAAACATCATTAACTGAAGTAGTGGGAATAGACATAAAAAAAGATTTTTGAAAATGATGCTTGATTATATGCTAGAAAGGCCCCCATATTTTATCTTTCTCCTTTTTTAAGCTAAGATTAGATTGGATATAAAGCTCAACATTGTATATTTTTCTACAGAACTACAGATTACTTTAGAAGTAGGGATCTCAATAAATAATCTTGTCCATATTCTTGCTATAATGCAGAAACAAGCATACCTGGAATCTTCCTGACAGGCGATTCATTATCTTGTTCTTAAAAATGTCCAGTGTGGAAAGCTGCTCAGCAACATTCCATAGATTATTCCAGTTTTTAACTAACATTACAGTCACAGCCTTAGTTATATGGTTAGGTATATTGTTGCAATTTTTGTAATATTTAATTGTTATCTTTTTTAGTGCAAATATCATTTCTATCTGTATTTTCTCAAACACCAAAACCAATGGATTATCCTCAGTTCTGTAACATCCTTCTTATATTTTGAAGTTATTACTGTCTTCTGCCATCTTTCCCTTTCTAGATTAATCCCCAATTATTTAAACTTTCCAGCTCTTCTAGTGACAGAATTACTCCGTTCTACAGTCTTAGCTGTAGTGTTGTTATTAATGAATCCCAGGAAGAATTGCTTTCTCTGTGGTGCTATCAACATTGTAAATTGCTACCCAATTTTCTTTTCATTTTTGTATTCCAAACCATTTAAAACTATATAGCTGATCATCTTCTGGATCTCTGCCTAGTTTGTTTCCCACTTCAGATTAGTACTGCTCCCTTGACCCACTGTCTGCCAATCGGTCTATGTTTGCTCAGTGGAAGAGGGCACCAAGTTCCTTCCAACCCAACCCAAACAAACAGCCCACTTCCTATATTACACAAAGTGTTTAAGAAGCAACATGAGTGGGGTGGGTGTATACCCCCTTGTGCAGCTTTCTAGCTGTGCAGCAGTTAGGAAAGGAGGGAGATACAAGTTAAATATGGTTTTCAAACAGTAGTGCCCTGCTGTTGGCTGTTTGAAATCTTGTAAATCTTTTATTTTTTATTTTTTTTATTTTGCAGGTAGATAATGACAATTATAAAGCCCAGTTCCTGAAGAAAAATGATGAGGGTAAAATCCTAGAAATTTCTGATTTGAAGGCATTTACAAGGTATTCTGTAGTAATCATTGCCTTTACGGGTGACGTTAATGCTGCAGCCATTGAAGGCAAGGCTAGTTCTTCAGTAATTGTCTCCACTTTTGAAGCAGGTTTGTATTTTTCTCCACTTCATCTGGATCAAAGTTTGCTGCTTTTCTTTCATCTGATAAATGACAGTTTTGAAGACACGGTGCGCTTTTAATGCAGATTTGTTCTGACAATATTTTTTTCTTTAATGTTTAGAAGGTGCCAATCAGCAAGAAAGTGATGGTGATAATAGATAATAAGATTTACCTTTAAGTGAATTAGATCACACTGCTTATAAATGGCACCTGTACTGATCTTAGGACATAATTTGTATATTCGTAGTGGAAGGAGGTTGGTAGCCCAGAAGTGTTGTGCTAAAGTCAGCTCTACCACATTTTCAAAACAATCAGCAGAAGGAGGCAGATATTAAGGTGAAAAACCTGCTGATGCTAAGTTTTTCAGAGAAATAAAATTGAGCTCTGAATATGATGAACTATAAGAGGACTCATGACACCAAGAGGCTTTACAGTAAAGTAGACAACATTTGCTTAGCAATATATAAACATGTACATGGGAAAGATACAGTTCTATCTTAACATGCGTAGTTCCTGGTTGTGCTCCATCTGCTACTTTTGCAAGTTTTGAGTTGTTCACTAAGGATATTTAAAAAAAAAAAAACATATATTTTTTCTGAAAAAATATTGAAGTTTTGTTTCATTCAAACTAATTATCAACTCAGTCTAAAGTACACTTTCTTTATCTATAGTAAGGTTAGCTCCAGGTCAACCGGTTTAGCTATATATCCAGATTAATTTCAGATTAGCATATACTACATAGTGATTGCATTTATCATTTATCTTTCCTTTCATGTATGAAAGTCTAATGTCCCTAGTGATATGATGTGTGTGTGTGTATATGTAAGTATATATATAATGCCTTTAATATGTCAAATTCTAAAGTTTTCATGACCTGCTTATATCCCCAGGGATTTTTATTGTGGAAAAATGAATGAAGATTAAATTTGTTGGTAGCTGTGTCTGTCTTGTGAGCTATCTTTTTTGGTTTGTGAGCCACTTTTTTTGGTAGCCTTTTCTTTCATGTGAAAGTGTGATACATTAGAAGGTTGGGTAACCGTAGTGAAGAACAGTTGTTTTTTCCATCTCATCTCATCTCATCTCATCTGGTTTGCACAGTCTAGCACACAGCTGAGTATCTGAGGAAGACAGGACTAATTTACATAGACTTTACTCCTCTAGAGAAACCTGAGTTATCATTCATTGGCTGGGGTTAAAAAAAAAAAAAAGAAAAAAAGAAAAAAAAAAGGAAGATTGACAACTGCATCTAAATCTTTGGCTGAGGGAATGTTTTTACTTTCAGTTACTTGATTTCACTGTTTAGAGGTCATGCTACATATTTGTCTGCTCAGGTAGAGCAGTAAATATTCAGCTGCCTGGAAAGAATGTTACAGCCTTTTTCTTTCAGACAGGGACATTGGGAAAATGATTTATACCTCTTCTGTCTTGACAATAAACTACTGGAATAAAGTTTGACAAATAACTGTCTTTGGCGAAAGTGCATGTTGTGTTTGTGTGGTTATTGCCTTCTGATACATTTCTGGACAGAAGCTGAAACACTTGTTTGACCTGTTGTAATTCCCTGCATATGTCTGGGCATCAGCTAGTGGAAAACTTTTTTCTTAGAGTTAGCTGTGATAAGCATGGTGGCTTGTTTATATGTTGGGAAGGAGCTCACTGTTGACAGAAGGCTTTCAAGAAAGGATACTCAAGACTAACACTTGCTTCTTGCTTGTCAGCCCATGAGAAGATCTGTTTACCTCAGGATATATTTCAAGGTACAATGGTGCCTTCAGGCTTTCTGAGTAGAAAATCAGAAGAAACTTTTCTGAGTAGAAACTAATGAGGGTTATCTAACAATTATTTTTAATATCTATTGCATTAAATGCTATCATCAAGAATAATATTTCACTACAAATTTAACTTTTATTTGTCTTTGTAAATATTTACATAAGTAATAAAAATTAAGATTTTTTTGGTAAAAGCAGAAAATACAAATGAAATATAGATATGTGAAAGTATAATTTGTAATTTTTCAGGTTTTACTCTAATAGTCATAGTAGTGAACTGATTTAAGTGGATCACTAAATGTCTGTTTCAGTGCCTGAAGACCCGCCTAACAACGTAACATTTCAGAAGATACCTAATGAGGTAACAAAGTTCCAAGTGACATTTGTGCCGCCGTCTGAACCAAATGGGAATATTCAGGTGTATCAAGCTATGGTGTACAATGAAGATGACCCTGCTGCTATCTGGATCCACAACCTTAGTGTCATTGATAAAACAGATCAGTCAGTCACTGCGATGATAGAAGGACTGAAAGGAGGACATACCTATAATGTCAGCGTAAGAATTAATACTTTTTCTTTGGTGTGATTGAGCGATTAGCCTGGATAGGGAACACAGAACTAAGCCAAATCAAAACTGTCATACAGAGAATGTTAACTGGGTTGTGAAGAATGTGAAGTCTGAAGAAAGAGAGGAACAGTGAGGAGGGAGGAGTGAATGGTAGCCCAAAACATCACTAGCGGTAGCTGTGCACAGGTTCATGTCCCACTGAAGCAGCCTGTGACACATTGTCACAGGCACAAGACTAAATTTCTCTCTGAATTCCAGCACTTGCATTGCAAATTTGGTTCAGATGAAAGGTCCAGTTCTGCAAGGGGAGCTTACTAGAAGAATATGCTTGTAGTCATAGAATCACAGAATGGTTTGGGTTGCAAAGGACCTTAAAGGTCATCTACTTTCAAACCTTCTGCCATGGGCAGGGACACCTCCCATCAGACCAGGTTGCTCAAAGCCCCATCCAACCTGGCCTTGAACACTTCCAGGAATGGGGCATCCACAGTTTCTCTGGGAAACCTGTTCCAGTGCCTCGCCAACCTTTGAGTAAAGAATTTCTTCCTAATATCTAATCTAAGCCTACCCGCTTTCAGCTTAAAGCTGTTACCCTTTTTCCTGTCACTACACTCCTTGACAGAGTCCCTCTCTATGTGAAAGAGTCCTTTCATATAATCAGAGAATCATACATGAGAGGTGGCAACATAACTGTTCAAGTAGGTTTGTTTTTCTCCTTTTTGTAAGAGCTACATTACAAGTGATAAAGGATTACTGTACTTAGGATTGTAAAGAAATATGAGGTAAGTTCTAGCAAAGTGTGAATGACATGAAAGGAGTGTTTCAGCATTCATTGTTGCTTCAGATATATCTAGATTTGGCTGATTTGAAGCTAGTACAAATACTCATTAACAAGTGTTTGTTTTTTTAAGGTATATGCAATTAATGGTGCTGGCGCAGGACCAAAAATTCAATTGAAAGTAACCATGGATATCAAAGGTATATCTCAAAAAGTGCCCTTTTTCTGACATCTTTTTAAATGCTGAAGAAGTTGTTTTTCTACCTGTGACTACATAGTTGTGTGCCTTTGTGTATTTTTAGGGGAAGTAGGAACAGGAACACGTAACTGATAGCCTGGAATTGCAGTGCTCAGTTTTGCTGTGTGTCACTAATCATTTGCTAAACCATGTGCAGCACAGCGAAGCAAGCATATTGACATCAGTATTTTAGTTACCATCAGCAAACAGCTTAGAAGAACATAATGCAGGTATAGCTAGGTATATGGTATCATATTTGTGGAAATAAATACAGTTGTTGACTGAAATTCCTCTGAAAATCTAAGACAATATTTTTATTTTTTTAATGGAAAACTGATATGCAGAGGCATTCAAGAGAATACAGTTTTTAGAGGCTTAGAGCATGAATTAGGACATTAAATTGTCCCTGAAAATATGGCGATGATTTGTTTTCCATAACACAGCTATGTGCCTGAACAAAGTACTTGCAGTGGAAAACAAAACTCTGTGGTATATCTTTGTTTAAAAACAGAACCGCCACGGCCTAAAAAGAAACCAGCACCTGTTTATGATACCAATGGGGCCTTACTTGTCACAGCCACAACGATTACGATCAGAATGCCAATATGCTATTACAGTGATGATCATGGACCTATCAAGAAGATACAGGTTCTTGTTGCAGAAGCTGGAGGTAGAATTTTATATATTCTCTTGAAAATTGTTTTCTGTTTTTTATAAATTTATTTTCAGCTTTTTTTTTTTTTGGTTGTCAGAAACTTCATGTTAGAAAACAGCTGACAAAATTACTTTAGCTGTGACAGCAGTACTAACAGCAAAGAGTCTTCCACAATACCTGTAGGCTGGGTTTTGAGAACACTTGCCAATGAAGCCCTACTGTTATCATTATATTTTCTTTATATTTTCTTCATCTTCTTGAAGAAATAAACACATTTGGCTTTTGTGAAGGATGAATAAATATAAAACTTTTTTTGCAAGTTTTTTTTTCTATTGCTATTAGTGTTGCCTGTAAAAGAATGCAGTCATGTGCAGTTGATATTTCCATTTCATAACGGGGGCAGAGGGATTTACATAAATCCCTTCTGTAGACTGTGGGTTAGAATGTGTATTGCCTTGTATGGACTGATGAACACTTACACATGTGACCAGTCTCATGATACTCTTTTGAGTAATTGCCTACCAATGTGCGTGGGAGTTTCATGAGTGGACATCATATGGTCAGGCTTACTTTACCTAAGAAGGAGAAATTCCAGGTATTTACTTCGCTTGGTTTGTTATCTTTAAAAGTGTGGAGGTAAAGTATTCACATTAAGTGGTAGAGTCTCTCACCTTTTTCTGAATGATGTATTTCAGCACTAATCCTAGAGACATTTACTTCATAGTTATTTCTGTGAAGTTTCTCTTGAACTGAACAATATGCAAATACCATGTTAAGAGATATTTTGAAGATTTTTCTCCTGTCAGAGTTGCTCAGTACTGACCACTTACGGAAAACTAGTCATTTCATTTATGAAACTGTATTTAGAGTAAACACTTTTTACTGTCTTTGCTAGACATTCCCAGTTTCAAAGTAAATGGCTTGCACAAGTGATGTCTTCTACAGGCACAGCTTATGTGGGAAACTGACCCTGAAGTTTTCTAGCTGTGATTCAGTTGACTTACTCTTAGTTAGCAAAATACAGGTGGTGTGGGGTCTTTAGGACATTTGGGCTCAAGTAAAAAGAGAGCTACAGCCTTAGTTGTATAAATGGCACTAATAGCATGCTAAGTCCTTAAAAAATAATCTTTTATTTAACTTATTTACAATATGATTAGAATGTAAATTATTTCTGATTATTTCTTTTCTTGACAATAGCTCAGCATGATGGGAATGTTACTAAGTGGTATGATGCCTACTTCAACAGACCAAGACTGTATTTTACAAATGAAGGCTTTCCAAACCCACCATGTATAGAAGGAAAAGAAGATCTGAGTGGCAAAGAAGAGATATATGTCATCGGCACTGATACTACATGTATGATACCAGGCAGTCAAGATAAAATATGTAACGGCCCACTGAAACCAAGTAAACAGTACCTGTAAGTACGTTTGCCTGTATGTTCATCCAAGAGAAACATTTAAGTGAAATATACATTTACACAAGCAAGTATAAATACATAAATAAATAAACAAAACAAGTAGTTCAATAATGAAAAGCTGGAGCTTGAAGTATCACTGTGTGTGTTAATTTCAAGTTTTTGTCTGAAGTGGAAGTATGGGAGACAATTATTTTTTATTTTTTAGTGTTTACTGAGTTCCTAAATTAAATAAGCCCAAATTCAAGATATATAGCCTGCTTCATATAGTTTCATTATACATTTAACATATTGACACTGAGTCCTAGATGTCTGTCATAATGTCACTTTTGCAGGTGGATAAGGATACCAGGTTATATTATACTAAAACTTCAATAGTTTTTAGTTTCTAAATTAAATATTTTTAAGGAAATACACATAAACTTTATGTTAATTACTTTTCTTTGTTTTATTTTACAGGTTTAAGTTCAGAGCAACTAATGTTAAAGGACAGTTTACAGATTCTGACTTTTCTGATCCTGTCAAAACTTTAGGTATGGAGAGTGACATTCATTAAAGTATTTCTCTATTTCCAAAGAATTTAGACAATTTTATGTGCCTTTTTAGTAGACTGATTTCCCTGTAGTAAACAGTATCTATTTTTGTTGGACCTAGATTAACCAGGATGGTTGTTCCCTGGTGAGGAAATGCATCCATTCTTTCCTATGTCCTTTTCAGGATGTCTTACCTCAGCCTGGACCGTTAAATGAAAAAGAAATATTGTCAAAGTTCATTAGCAGAGATTCAGTTGTATCAATGAAAATACTATTTTGCCAGGATTGCTTACCTTGATTAGGTGGACTATAGTCAGAAGCTATGTCGTTTGTGCAATGTCCCTCTCTGTTCGATTTACTATTACAGCTATTCCAGTGAGCGTGGTGTAGTAAACCTCTCAGCTGCTGATCGTTTCTTCAACTGGCAGGTCATTTGAGGACATGACCCTGTAGCCCTTCAGCTTTTAGATACAGACAAAGCTCTGTATTAATAAATTAATATTGTCTAATAGAAACCGTCTGGTTCTGATGTCACTGGCCAATAAGGCAGCTGTTAAGGGGTCTCAAATCCAGCATGAATTCTTCCATGGAGGTGTTGATGTACCACCAAAATTGGGAATGAAGATTCTCTTAGCAGATCGCAATAAGATCTCTAAGTTCTTTTTATACATTGGTAAGCCAAAACTTACTTAGCTAAGCTTTAGCCCTGACTTTCTGAAAAGGGATCCCAAGACAACTGGATGAGTACCCAGAAGAATTTTAGTGGGCACATATTTTTCATTTGGCATTCATCTTCTGTGATATGAGCTCCCTTATTCATCTAATCCATGTTAGAAATTTGTTACATGATCTGATATTGAAGATCCTGAAATGCTAATTCACTACCTGAATATTCTGAAAGGATCTGTCACTGTTTCTCCAGTCCTGAATGTTTCAGAAAGTGAAAGACAAAAGTTGTTTTTATTGGTTCTGAGTTAAAAATTTCTAATCCAATGAAGCAAATAGCTTGACCAGTGAGGAAGAAACTTTGTCTGATCAGAGAAAACAAGTCTGCTGGAAATGGGTCAGACTTTATCCAGTCAGATGGACATACCTGGGCACCTTTCTAACAGGAAACTCTGAAATTCTTAAAGAAATCATCAAGACAAATAGAGAAATTATGCTGTAGTGGCAGGCAGATAGTATAATTCATGCTATTCTTTTTTGTTACTGAAAACTTGTGACATTGTCTCCTGTGGTGTAAATCATAAAGAAGCAAGAGCTGTTTGTAGCTGAATGAAATGTAGTGGGATAAAAAATAGCCCTGATAAATTCCTCAAATGTCTATGGCTCCTAATAACCATATTCTATTGCCTTCTGTGCTAATGTTTAACATCAAGTACTGCTTTTTAAACAAAACTTAAGTGGAATAGGTAATTAAGAGTTCCTTCTGTGCTTTCATACAAAACTGTTGTGAAATCAACATCAAATTCATATATCACAAGTGTGACAGGTACTGCAGTCGAGTAGCCTTGGTACAGCACCAGGACTGCTGTTGTCATCCCCAGCACAGCCATTGCTGCATGTTAAGTGAATAAAGAAAGTTAGATTATTTCAGACACATTTTCTCTTGAGACTCATAATTTGAGGAACCTTGCCTAAGTGTTTCTTTATAGAACATGCTTTGGTAATATGAACTTCAGACTTGCTCTAGAAGCATAACTCAGAAAACATGCTGAAAACATCAGTAGCTGTTGGATATCTCTGTGACCAATGACTTCTATTTCACTTTTAACAACACTACAATTTCTGAAGAAATTTATGCTGCCTGAAATCAGAAATGCAATTCCATTTTGAATCAATAATTATCTTTTGTAATAATCACTGAAATCTGTGTTTTGCTAACACAACAGATTTGTTTTAGGAGATAAAACAATAACTTGAATTTTGTCATAGGTATTCATTAAAACTCAGAAAACTTCCCTGATTATTTTGGTTTCTAAGTCTACTTATACTTTTGATCTGGAAAACCAGAAAACTGACCTTGTATCTGTGCAATTTAATACTACATGCTAAATAGGTTTGAAGAAAAAATATGGAAATCTATAAGAGAGATCTCTGTCACAGATTTCTGATACTCTTGTTAAGCAACAGCAATTTTGCTAGAGAGGAACAAAGAAGCAGAAACTATTGCAATACGCAGCTGCAATAATGGTTTTTTAATGGTAACAAAGAATACAATTTAGTATCGCCTTCCCACTCAGCCATACTTCGAGTACCACAACTCTCCTCTTCAGCTGGAGAAGTAGGGTTTCTTCCTTATAACTCATGACTGGGATTGCAAAAATAATGTCCATACTACAAGGAAAGGTCAAGATTTTTCCATGAGATAATTAAGATGTGGTGGCAAATACTGTTTAAAACTGTAGTACATCAAGGCAGCTTATAACCATTCTATAAACTGTAATAGCTATTTCAGCAAATCATTGTGGGCAACTCAGTAGTCCTGTACAAGTGTGGTCTTTTTCCATATGAAATAAAAAGCCATTGAAACAGGAAATAATCAAAACTTTTTTTGTTGTTGATGCTATCTTATGCATTGATCAATCACAGAGATCAGGGACTTCTTCATTGCTTTTCCCCTTGCAACATTGTTTTATATACTTGCTTTTTTCTTGTTGTCTGGGCCTGGTCTAAATTGTTTTGACCTTGTAGCGCCCTGTGTTGCACCTGAGGCTTTACTAATGCAGTGGAGGAATTATGTCAGGTGTTTAGAAAACTATGCTTAATTCTCTGTACTACAAAGCTATGTCTGTCATTTCATACAAGCATTATATCACTTATTCATGTTGCTTGTGGTCTACAATAATCTCAAATTTACAATAAGTTGCTACCTAACCTACTGTTTACTGTGCTGTATTATTGTAATTGATTATTCCTGTCTACATGTAGAACTATGCACTTGGTCTTACAAAATTGTATCCTATTGTTTTAAGACAATTTATTCAGCTAAGTCAAGATCATTGAATTTTAATCATGCTCTACAATGTACATGAAGTCCAGGTCATCTGCAATATGCTCTCTAAGTCTTTTGAGAGAAGTGAAATCAGGACTTCAGTGTTTTCCAGTGTGTCCTTGGGAGGATGTTGTTCCATGAGTGGGAAATCTCAGTTTCATATGATAGGAAGGCAGTATATTTTTCTGTCCTTCCTCAAAGCTGGACAGGAGCTAGGTTTCCTATTGTGGATCAGAAAGTGGAGGTGCATACCAGCACAAACGAAGAATATCAGCAGTAGTAATACCTTGTTACTCTTATTTTCACTGTGTGCCTAAGGAGAAAAGAGGCTAAGGTTTCTGAGATAGGGACAGTATTACCAGGAAGAATGGGAAATTAAAGGACTCAGCACCAAAGAAACTGGAAAAGAGGTTTCGAAAATACTAAAAAACAGGTGTATCAGTCTTTAAATGAACCTTCATTCTCACCTGGAGGGACTGATAAGAATACCAGCCCCTTTAACTTAATATCATCAAGCTCTTTAAGATACCTTCAGACCTGCTAATGGCTGTTCTAACAATATCACCAATTTCCATACGAATAAAGAGCATGAGTTAATCATCCGTGAGGCAGATTAATCCAGACTGTTCAGATCCAGTCACTAGGTGCATTCCTTCAACACCCTGAGAAGGGGATCTCCAAAAAATATCTTTTATTCCTGTCTGTGAGTGATGGCTACAAACCTCATAGCTTTAGACTTGTTGCTCTTTCTTTTCCACTTTTGGTGCTTGGTTATTCCTAACTGTTAGAGCAGTGTGTCTGTTCTTGGCTGCACTGAGGCTGAAGCAGGAGCTCAACTAAGGTTAGTGTTATACACACTCCAACTGATGTGAATGAAGTGTAGACCTACCATAACCTGCTTAGCAGGTAAACATGAAGAGCACCACTGGATGGTTGTACAAATAGCTGTAGACATGTACTGTTAGCATATGTATTACATAGATCAGCAATGCTTAGGAGCTTCTAAACAAATTGCTCCTGTTTTTCTTTTGTTGAGCAACTCTGCAACTGATAAAAAACACACGGAATTTTTTTGAGATAGAAGAGTCTGTCTTTCATCTCTACCTGATTCCTTCCTGTTAGAAATGTAGAAATGATAATGGATCTATTAAATATTAGATTTCCACTTTCTGTTGCAGGTGAAGGACTGTCAGGAAGATCTGTAGAAGTTATCCTTGCAGTTACTTTGTGCATACTTTCAGTTGTTCTTTTGGTGGCTGCAGTCTATGCTTTTACAAGGTAAGATTTATGCATCCTTGCCATACCGTGTTTGCAAATACTCAAAAATGTTTTAATGAAGAGCTGAAACAGTTCTATAAATGGAACTAACCTGTCATTTCAGAATGTACTGTTTTCTTTTTTTTTTTTAATCTTTTTATGTAGAAACTTAGGGAGGGACTCATAGAGGCTAACTTTAGTCTCGTACGGCTAATCTCCATAGCTGAAGGAGGAAAACAAGCTTCTCCAGCGGGTGAATCAGAGCAGACATCTATCTTACCATTTTAGAGTCACTTCTCCATTCACCTGAGTGGAAGGTACAGCTCAGAGTGTCACCTGGTAAAGTTAGCATGATGGCTAACCCTATTTACTGTCAGCTCTGTGGGGAAACAGACTGATATGAAGTAAATATTCCAAATGCTATTTTCTGCCTTACTGATAAATTTAATAATTAAATACTTTAAAGTCTTACATGTGAAAGAGAAATGAACCTCTAATTTGAATTGTGAACAAATGCCCACATAAAGAAGCAGGCTGGATACTGCATAAATGATGTTAGCTTGCTCATTCCAGCGCAAGTTCTGTTCTTTCTCAGCTGCATCATTCAGGCATTGCCAAAGAATGTATGCAGGAAAACTAAAAGAATGAGTAGGCTAGATTCTTTCTGCATGAGTTTTAGACAAAATAACTGCTGGATTTGACTAAATTGGAAGTGAGAGCAGAATTAAGGCCAAGGAAGGACTTCTGGCAGCCATTTTTAAGTTTCAGCCTGTCTAATCAATGTATTGATATATATGTGTCTTTAAATTGTTTGCATATTTATTTTTCCACTAATATTTTCTTTTTAGAATTCGCCAAAAGCAAAAAGAGGGAGGCACATACTCCCCACGAGATGCTGAAATTATTGACACTAAATTCAAATTGGATCAGTTGATTACAGTGGCAGACCTGGAGCTGAAGGATGAGAGATTTACACGGTAAGCATACTCCTTAGGCAAAATAGTAGTCCAAAGGGGCTGTAGCCGTGACCCCTTTCTGACCTTTGCTTGTTTGGAAGTGTTTGTGGTGTTCTTATTTACACAGGTCACTGAGATCCTTTTTCAAAGAATGACCTCCATCCTCAAGACACTTCTCACTAGCTTTTAGAAAATCACTTAATCTTCAGCTCTTTTTACAACAAGATAAAGATCTAAGTGCAAATCACTGTTTAATTGTGTTGGAAAAAAAAAAAAAAAAGGCTACATATCTTTAAACATACAGAATTTAAACACAGTAGTATTTTTGATGGCCCAGTGTTTTGTATAGATTGCAAACCTAACTAAGCATTTTGAAATAGTCAAACCCTGCAGAAGTCCTGGCTAGCTAATTCAATAACAAATCCGTCATTGTTTAATTGACATTTAGAAAGCTTTTTTTTTTTGCTTTTTTTTTTGCCTTTTTTTTTTTTTTTTTTCACAAAGGGTTTTGCATAGTGTTTGAGTTTCTGAAGAGTTCAGCACACTGGCTATGTAGCAAGTCCAGGCAATTCATATTTTCTGTCCAACAGAGAATCTTGTCATGGGTACATATCCAAAGGAAAACAGATTGTTCTTTCTGACTGCTGGAAAAATTGATATTATTCACCAATTAGATACAATATAATGATGATTCTCAACAATCTATGGCATCCAACTGAGTTAGAAATGTTTAGTGAACATTCTTTACCTACCTGTATTTTCCCTGCTGTGTCACAGATGAAACACTGTGGTAGGCAATCTCCTTAAAGATGAGAAGCCTAAAATAGTCTTGCTCTAGCAGTCAGGCATCCTACTGTTGCAGACTAGGAATAGCTGGAAGATGAAAGGTTGTAGCTGTTGACCTGTTTTGTCTGAATGTGTACATGTCTATGTGTGTGGTACAGAGTAAGCCAATTGCATGTACAAACGTGTTCAAAATAGTGCACACAGGAATGGCTGCTTGTAATAGATGAGAAAACGTAGTAGGAATCATCTGGAAGTCATTGATATAGTGCATGTGGTGTGTTCTGTGTGGGGCACATGCCATTCAGATAGCATTGTTTTTACCCGCTAATAACAGTGGAATGCATTCTCTGGAGACAGAATTATTTTCTATGCACTATGATAACTGTAACTTGTATAAATGACCATGACAGATCTTCAAAATGGCATTGTTTCCAAACTGTTAGCTGAATAAGAATAGTACTAATTTTGTTTATATACTAAAGTGTTGATGGGTTTTACTTCCAGATACTCCTCGTTTTTCTTTAGACGCAAGGAGATTTTTGTCATCCAGTAAGTTTTTGTCTTACTGAAGCAAAGTGGTGTGTTTTCCATCTCTGAATCTGTGTGCTACCATACTATATTGAATGATATAGTTAATCAATGTGAAATACCAATCTTTGCAGCTATACTTCTGGCAACCAGTGGTATTTTTCATCATGAAATCCTGTTTATTTTTAGTCCCTAGTGTTCATGTACAACAGTTCCACAAATATTTTGAAATAATTCAGGACAATTTTTACATGCAATTGCAAGTTATAATAATATAGCACTCATGTATACTATCTGTTCTTGAAACAAATGTAATGCAACTGTGACATACGAAATATGCTGTTTCTTTCCTTTGGCAGTTAGAAGGTGTGCATTTAAGAGAAGTAGTTTTTGTGTTGTTGTTTTTTTTTTTTCTCAACCGCTTTTTTACTTATACTACAGATGTTTTGTTACTATTCCATTACAACCACAGCAATATATCTATGTGGCCAAATCCTTTATCAGTTTGAGTAGTACCATTGTGCCACTTTTCTGTCTTAATTATGTGCAGTTTTGATTTGTACAGTCTCAGACTCTACAGGGTAATTGCAAACTATAATATTTCATGCTCAAATGCACTTCATTATGTGATTTATGTACAACAAGGCCTTTACTACACAGTTTAATTACATCACCCTTTATTTTAATGAGTCAGTTTCACATTTTGGTGTGGAGTTTATTTCCTTCCATTTGTATTTTCCTCTCTCCTCCTTCCCCATGCCACTAATGAACTAAAGCAAAGCCTTGCTTCCAGGCCATTCTTGTAAGCTACAGGATACAGCTGTTAAATTTTGGACTATTATTTTTCAAACAGTAGCTGTACTGGAGCTACAGCAGGCTCCTTGCCCAGGATCTTTGTTGAACATTATGGCAAATTGTGAAAGATTGAAGTGGAGGTATTAACTGAGCACTCCTCAGGACAGTATTCATGCAATCTTTTCAACTAGAAGTCAGTAAACATACTGCGTGACCCTACTAGATTACACATATACAGTAATGAGGGGACAGGATACCTTTGATCTGCTCAAAACTTTTCAGTTTATTAGACTCCTTTCAAGCTTTAAAGAATGTTTCAGTGTATGTAAGATTCTGCTCTGGTAATGTCAGTAGCCAAAAGAGTGTTTTCAGGTATCTGACTTAGGCTGTCTTTTGTATAGATAAATCCTTCCTAGTAGTTGGCAACAAGTTTCAAGCAGTTGGCAACAGTTCAACTTTGAACAGCAGGTAGGACATAAGAAATAAAAAGAAGTAGAAAAAGGTTTTCCTTTTCTGTAAGAAAATGAATGGATTATTTTCTTCACTCTGAACATATTAAAAATTCAAAAGCTTGAAAAGTTTAATGAACAAAGCTCAGCAAATGTTCAGTATAGGTAAATCAAAACATTTCATTTTGTACATTTTTATAATTTTTAGTGTTAATTATTTTGCTTTGCAAAATTCAAGTTAAATAGAAGAAAATCAAATTTAATATGCCAAGTATCCCATTTTGCCAGTTTTGAAACTTTTTTTTTTTGAGTCAACATTTTTTTCAAATCGGGAAATTCATGGTAAATCACAATTCCCTATAATAATTGTGCAATCATGGTCATCAGAAAAAAATACTTGAAAAATTTCAGTGTCTGAAAATACTGGCTGCTGAATATACACCTTCTCTCAGCAAGTCTTTGTTAGACAATTAATTAATGAGATGTATCTTCAGAGGGCATTCAGGGAATTATATTCTACTGTATTCAGCAGAAAATGAGGTCCACTTTATGAAGGCAAAATGTTGACTTTGGAAGTTTGGGAAATACATTGGTATCCATGATAGTAGAGATGGTATGGAATAGGCAATAACAGAAAAAATCTAATTCTTTAAAACATGTATAGCCCATCAGTCTAGGCTGAATTAAACATTGATTCATTTAGTGCACTAAATATTTATATACTAGGTCCTCTCATCTCTTACTTTTTATATCTTGTCTATAGTGTTTGTCAATTCATTTTTCAAACCAGATATTCATCTGCTGTGAATCGTTTCCTGTAAATTTTCAGGGCCCACCAGGCTTAGCCAGAGACAAGTAACTCCTCCGTGTTCAAGGTGCTCACCTGGGAGAGAACTTCTCTGGCACCTACTTTCACAGTGATTTCTGTAGAAGGGGTAAAGCCATGTAGGTCCCTGTTTCTTAAAATCTTTCCATGAAAGTTACACTTTGTGGTGGATACTTTTAGGCTTTTGACTCATTCCATGTGAGACAGATTGACAAGCAAATGGGCACATATTTAGAAGAAATATTTCATAATTACAGACACTGTAAACCTTGCAAATAAATAACAGGCAATTAGAACTCTTTATGGAAAAGTATTGTGTATAAAATTCTCATCTTGTCTCACTTTTCCTAAATATTCTGCACTCAATAGGTGTCTATGTTCAAAGTAATACTTCTGCACAAACTTTCTCCAGACCAGCCTGTTTCTTCTTTCTTTGAGGGAGGATAGCCATGGCTCCTGCCTTACCTTTTCCTTCAACAAGCTTCTCTTTAGTAATCAGCTATCACTCATAGGCTTCCTGAGCTTTGTATCTCAGGAGTACAAGGTTGATAACTCTTTGTGTCCTGGTACAACAGGAGAAATGACCATGTGTTCTCTTTCCCAAGGCCTTTAATATTCAGGAAGGGTTAAGCTCCATATTGCTTTCAATTAACTTGCTAAAAATTAGTTCCTCCGTTATTCCTAGGAAGTGTCAATGGTGCTTATGAGTTAAGCCTTTTGCCTACATTCTCATTTCTGTTGTTTTCCATTTGGACAAAGTTTTAATTCTCTGTGGATTTCAGATGATTGACCCAGAAAGAAAGCTGAGTCTGTGTGACAATATGGTCTTCAGTTACCACTGCCAACACAAATAAATGGCTTCTTTCTAGCTCTATCGTAAGTAATCTGAGTGGGATTCAGATTTTTGATAGACTTCAAAAAAATCCCACACATGAAACAATACACTGTTTTAAAAGAAAATCAGATTTAAGGCAATAAAGCATTCTTTATCTTAGAGAATGTTTTTCTTCCCTGGTTTCAAAGTCGGACAACTGGGAACCTGGAATTGTCCTGCTGAAATAGGGAAATTGGCAACTTCATAGTTTGATTCTAATTGTGCTCATCAAGATCTAATGATATCTAAGTTCTTGTGCTTTATACAAAAGATTGGGAAATGTGGAGAATGAGATTACAGGTAGATAGGTTCATTGACCAAATAATGTAAGATTATCACTATATATGTCATTCTCAAGAGACTTGGAGAAAAATGCTGTTTTTTAACGCCTGAGGATGCTAAAGCTGAGCATAGCCATCTTTTATAAACCTGTAGTGAGGGTACAGAGTTCTTTCCTTCTGAAGATTCTTATCCAGCAAAGCCAATATCTTTGCCACAGTCTTATTTTCTGAGTTGCCAAGCTACTGCAATGTGCACTTGCTACCAACAGAAGTGTGAGTTCAGTAGTTCTAACAACCAAGTTCTTCACTACAATATCTAAAGATAGTTTAAAGTGTCAAAGTGTAGGTGCCTTCTTTAAAATTTAGTGCTTCTTAAAGATAATATATGATTATGCCTATAAAAAAATGCCTGTCAGTAACATTTAAAAAATGAACAAGAAAGTACCATCTGTAGCCCTGTTTAGTTCATTTTCTATGTTTCTTCAGTGCTTTACTTCTCTGCTTTGAGTGAGAATAAAGTGAAGTATTGAGGAGGTTGTGTTATGGTGTTGCTTGTCTCTGTGCTCTTTGTTGTTGGATCCATATACCTTCAGCAATGAAGCACTAAATGTCATATTCAGGTTGCTTATGTGCAGCACTGATGTAATTTTTATTACCTAATGACCAAACTATGGTGCAGTAGGCCCCTATTTGCTACCAGTTTGAGAAGAGGAAAGGTAACAGCATTCCAAAAATTTCTAGAATATCAGCTGGGAGATTACTTTTATTCTGCTGTTCTATGGTGAAGATAGATGAGTAAAGGAAAAGCAAATATTTTTTCTTTGTATGGACTGCTTAGAATTTTGTCCTAAAAAAGCCCTAAACCCAGTGTTTACTTTCTGCTCAGTGGCAAGTGTATGTGTGCAATACATTGGCTTATTTATATTATTATTGGCTTATACACTTATTAAGAATACTTTCCCTTCTGAAAACTGTAGCCCTATAATGTTGCCAATATTACTAGACCATAGTTTCAGCTGATGTGTAATGCAAACAACATAAGTGCGACAGTAACAGTAGCTAGATGTCTAAAAATTCTGGATAGAGTTGCATGCTTTGTTGTCATATTGCCTTCTTATTTTCTGCTTAAAGCTCTCCTTCAGTTGTCCTAGTAAGTGCTCGAGTTCAAGCGAAGAGTTTGAGCCTTTTTCTGTGAATTCTTACACTTCTCATTCCAGTGAAAGTGACCCAGATGTTTCATAGCCAGTTTGAGAAGCATTGTCATAGCGACATATGTACCATGAAGGCATGTTCAGTAGCTTTGACATTAACTTTTTAGATGCTTAATATTAAATGGTACAACAATTGTATTAATCTAATTTTGTTATCTAATTTAAAATGTAAATATTTAAGAACAACTTCACAAAACCAAGTATTTTTAAAGGAAATTGTCTTTTCTACTGAAATTCTGGCAGTAGTAGGCATTTATATTGGTATCATAGAATATTTTTTGTAAGATTTGTTTTTAAGCATATATGAATTTTGGAGAGAGCAACACTCAAAATGTATACTTAGAGCTTTTTTGAAGAGGCAAGTTATCTTTTAAGTTGTATTTGTTCAAACTTTTTCACTTAGTCCTTTAGACAATCTTTCTGAGTCCGAGTACCTGACATTTGCCTTCTAAATCCATAATGCTGAGACATTCTTAAATTCAGAGGTGATGATGACGACTAGGTTACAAGACTATCTGAAAGGTCCCTGGGGTTGTATGCTTATGTAACACCTACATGAAACCTGCTGTGGAATTAGGTTAAAGATAAGGTATGTTGCACAGTTTTTAAAATAACTATGTTCCAGAAACAGAATTAAACATGTAAAAAATGAGCATGAAAACAGATACTAATTTTAATTAAAAAAAAAAAAAAAGACATTGCTGCTGTTTCCTTCTGTAGAGGCACACTGATAGCATAATTCACCTGTGACTCATTTTAGATACCTGCTTAAAATGAGATGAAATCATAGCTATTTGTCTTCATTGATTATAAAAAGAGTCTAGAGTGACTAGCTCAGATACAGGTGTCTGTATTCAGTCAGAATAATCCAATCTCTGTTCTCCGAAACGTCCCTCAGAAGAATGACATTGAGTACACAGTGTAAAATGAAGCCTGTCAATGTATATGAAGTGGTGTGCTTGAGATATGGATTTCACAGGTCCATATGAGCCCAGAACATTGTAAAATGATCTGAAGGGAATGATAGAAACTGCAGCTACCATATTTGCCAATACTTGAGATAAGAACTAAGTGAGAGTATCCCCCAAGATATCTGACGTATTTGAATCCGTGAGAGAAATAAATCTGTTTCTTTAGTTAATTGAATAGTTCATCTAAAATCTATTAACATGCACAATATTGGTTAATTCACAACTTGCCACATTTAACAAAAATCTCTGTTGCAGGTTACTTAGTTATAGAAAATCCATCAAGTAAGTAGATTAAAAATTTTTATTTTGTGGTCATTGGTGAATCTCAATGTGTGGTTCCCTCTTCCATGTTTATTAGAAAAAAAAATAACAAAAACCAACAACAGAAAAAAAAACTCCAAGCTGCGTATAAATCATAAAAGCATGACTAATTGCATGGTAACTGGAGAAATGCTTTCTCTCTCTCTGGGGTGAAGCCTGCATGTCTGTGTTTTAGCTTGGGAAGTAATACAGGGATATTTAAACTCCTAGGGGTTTAAAAACCATGTCATTATGAGAATGAGGTCACTGCAATATTTTATATGTCTAAAACCTTGCAATGTATAAAATGTTTTCGGTACAACAAAGAAGTATTATGTACTTTAGAATGCAATGGTAACCTTACAGACATCCATTAATGTCAAAACCTTGCTTTGGAATGTTGTTACCTATAAAAAAACAATCCTACCCAACAGTAGTGTTAACATTAGCAACTGAAAAATTTGGTGAGGGGAAACAATAGGAGAAAATGCTTCTTTTTCAAGTGACTGAAAAGAAACCAATTAAGTGGACCGTAAACAATTTATAATTTTCTGTCTGTTAATATGAATTGCTATTGAACTGGAAAATGTTATTAATAAAACTGCAGTTAAATACAAATTAAAAGAATGATAAAGAAATCCCCTGTAGGTCTCTAATTCTTCTGTCATTACTTGCAGGCCAATAAGCAAGAAATCTTTCCTACAACATGTCGAAGAGCTTTGTACAAACAACAACCTAAAGTTTCAGGAAGAATTTTCGGTATGTTGCTAGCAGTTGTCACAACATTGCAAGACCTTCTGTCATTTCGTGTGTCACGTTTCATGTCCATTTTAAGCAGGCAAGGCCGTGAAGGACTCTGGCCTTGATAATCAATACCCAATTACCAGGTTGATTGTTTAGAAAGTAATATTACCTGATTTGGATTCTGCAGTCTACACTGCAACCTGATCAGAATTATTCACATAAGTGTCAGCAAAAGATGATCTTCTTTAGACTCCAGTCTTTGCAAGAACACCACAATATTTATGTTTTTGCATATGTAGTGATGTATATGTTGCTTAATCGAGAACAGATTATTTAGGAATAGTTTCTACGTATATACAGATATATTTAACTGCTAAGTTAATTTTCCTCACCAAAAACACAGCTGACATTTATTTTCTGAAATGTTCAGGGCCCAGTCATATTGCCATGGAGTTCCAAAATGTTTTTCTTTCATAGGTTTCAGTGCAGACAGTAAAAACTGTATGCACAGAAGTCTTGCTTTGCATTTCTTTACAAATAATAGGTCATACCTGTCATGCTTTTGAGAAGTGTCCATGTGAAGAGCCTCCATCTTCATGTATGAGAAGAACTCAGCAAGCTTGTGTTTCCTTCTGAAGAGACCAGCTTTCAAAATATACATTACATATATATAATGCATATATATTTACACATTTAAACCTCAAAGTTTTCACTATTTTCATTAAGTAACATTTTTATGGCTATCAAATTTTTGTTCTCAGCAATATCTTTTCTCCTTGTTATTTCAGAATCTTTATCATCATCATCATCATTTTTAACACTTACAGTCATTTGCCCTCACAAAAATAATTTGTCAGTCTCTAGTGACTTTATTGTTTTGGATTTATAGATTTACCATGCATTGCTTACCATTTGGATTAACAAAAGTGAAGACTAAACAATTGGCTTTTCTTCTGCTAGATTATAATATTTCAGTCTCTTAGGGAAAGCCAACAAAAGTGTGAAAAGATTAATGGTATTTCCTACAGCTTTTTGTTATGCTCCTTAGGTAAAATTGGTCTGGATTTAATAATAAAAAGCACCATAAAATTCTATGAGCAATAAAGCAAGGAAAACTTTTTCTTCCAAGACTAGAACTGTTATTTCACTTGAACAAGAGTGATTATAGTTATACTATGCATGACTGAGCAGATGAAAAGTTTTACTAGCAATAACATTTTCACATGTTAACTAATGTTCATCACTGGAAAGTTTCTAATACTACTTTCTTTAAGTGTGACCCACATTAGGTAACCCTTACAGTATTGTAATGACTTAAAACTTAAAATAAACAAGTGTTTTATTAAGTTAAAATGTTGGCAATCCATTTTGAAACATAATCAAACTCAAGTAGCTGAAGCCTTCTTCAACTAAACTATATAGTCAATTCATAATAATTCATTTGGGCTTCCATTTCATTTCTCTCTGAGCTTCAGCTTCCATGTACCAGAGTGTAGTGATGTCTTAAAATCACAGAAGCATAGAATTATAGAATAGTTTGGATCGGAAGGGACCTTAAACATTACCTGGTTCCAACCCCCCTGCCATGGGCAGGGACACCTTCCACTAGACCAGGTTGCTCAAATCTCTGTCCAATTTGGCCTTGAACGCTCCCAGGTTTGGGGCATCCACAGCTTCTCTGGGCAACCTGTGCCAGTGCCTCACCACCCTCAGAGTAAAGAATTTCTTCCTAATATCTAATTAAATCTACACTTTCTGTAGTGTGAAACCATTACTCTTTGTCCTGTCACTACACTCCCTGACAAAGAGTCCCTCCCCAGCTTTCCTGTAGTCTTCTTTAGGTACTGGAAAGTCGTTATAAGGTCTCCCCAGAGCCTTCCCTTCTCCAGGCCAAACAACCCCAGCTCCACCAGACTGTCTTCCTAGGAGAAGTGCTTCAGTCCTTTAATCATCCTCATGGTCTTCCTCTGGACTCATCCTAATAGGCCCATGTCCTTCTTGTGCTGGGGGCCCCAAAGCTGAATGCAGTGCTCCAGGTGAGGTCTCACAAGAACAGAGTAGAGGGGAAGAATCACCTCCCTTGACCTGTTGGCCACGCTGCTTTTGATGCAACCCAGGATATGGTTGGCTTTCTGGGCTGCAGGCACCCATTGCCACCCATTGCCTGCTCATGTCAAACTTCTCATTAACCAGCACCCCCAGGTCCTTCTCCTTAGGGCTGCTTTCAATCCATTCTCTCTGTTCAGCCTGTATTGGGATTGCCCTAGCTCAGCTGCAGGACTTTGAACTTCACGTGGGCCCATCTCTTGAGCTTATCAAGGTCCCTCTGGATGGCCTCCTAACCCTCCAGTGTGTTGACCACACCACACAGCTTGGTATCATCAGCAGACTTGCTGAGGGTGCACTCAATTTCACTGCCCATGTCTGCATGGTCTGCCCTTAGTGAAGCCATGTTGTGGTTGGGTGTCACCAATCACCTCATTATTTTCCATGAGCCTTACTATAGTTTCCAGGAGGATCTGCTCCATGATCTTGCCAGGCACAGAGGTGAGACTGACTGGCCTGTAGTTCCCCTGGTCTTCTTTTTTACCCTTTTTAAAAGTGAGGGTTATGTTTCCCCTCTTCCAGTCAGTGGGAACCTCACTAGTTCATCGTTCTCCCAGTCCCCACCTTTGCCTTCTGGGGCCTGGGTTTTGTGGCTGGAGTTCTTGCTGGTGAAGACTCACGGAAAAAAATGTCACTGAGTACATCAGCCTTCTCCATATCCTGTGTAACCAGCTTTTCCATTTCCTTCTGGAGAGGGCCCACAATTTCCCTAGTCTTCCTTTTATCAGTGATGTACCTATAGAAGATTTTCTTATTGCTCTTGATGTCCCTGGCCAAATTTAATTCTAACAGGACTTTGGCTTTCCTAACATGATCCCTGGCTGCTCTGACAGTTACTCTGGATTCCTTCCAGGCTATCTCTCCTTGCTTCCACCTTCGGTAGGCCTCCTGTTTCTGTTTGAGTTTGGCAAGGAACTCCATGTTCATCCTTGAAGGCCCCTGGCTTTTTGCCTGACTTTCTCTTTGTTGGGATGCATCAATCCTAAGTTTGTAGGAGCCTTCACAGAAGGCTTGTCCAAGAGCAATCAGAACTAAACAATAGGTGCAGTCCTTGACTGAGAGTGTATCTACAGCATCTGCAGCACCTATCTTATCAGATGAGAAACAGGACTGACAATGCACTTGAATGACATCAGAAATGACAATGCATAGAAGCAAACAGACAGTGCACAGAGCAAGCAAAGAGACCCCATGACCTGCATAGTTTCCATCTGCAGGCAACGCTTTAGTTTGACGTAAATGACTCAAGGCTCATACAATGTGTGTAGGAGAGCTGAATTCAGGCTATAAACTCATGGACCATTATATTTAAAGCATGTAGCCTCTTCCTGAGCGTTCTTGGGTTCTGTGGCTGGCTATTAGTAAATTCAAGCACACTAGGAACTGGCTGTAAGAATATGGTAATTTATACTAATAAACTGTTAGTATACTCCCTGCCTTGAATTTGGACTGTTCCAGCAAGAAGTCATCCTGGACAATTCCAAGGTACACTTTGGAAGGTAAAGTAGTCCAAGGATCATTTCCAATAGGCAGTTTGTAGACAACATACCTGTTACACAGTTTTGTTAGCATTAAGTATCTTTCTTCCTTACATGTAGTCTTGGAATCCAGGGACATTCTTGGGCTCATTTAATTTACTGGACTGACCTAGCTGCTGTGCTTAGAGATCTCTGGGGTTCAGTCTTGGACCACATATGAATATTACCTTTATGTAAAATGATGAGTAGAGGATCTGGACCTAAGAATGGATCTGGATTCATGCCTTATCAGAAAAGACCGGTTTAAAGAAACCATAGGGAACCACAGGAACTGGTGGCACTGCCTAACTGATATTCAAACTTCCAGCTTTCCAGAAGATTAACATATCTCTCAATGTCTTTGGAAAATCAAGTTTTTCTAGTAGCTGGCAAATTACTGAAACAGAAATACTCTTTTACAATAACGTCTGTTCATGAATAAAAAAGTGAAATACCTTTGAATGCCACCACAAAAGTACCATAAAAGTACTACAGTAAACAAAGTTCAAATGAATTATTTGAAAGCTTTATGAGTCTGCAATGAAATGTGGTTTCTGTGACAAATTGTTATTGAATCTGAGAATCCAAATAGTCTTTCCCCAATTCTGAAAACGATCATTGACTGAAGTCCATACTGATGCAGAGAATTAGTACAAGGCTTTTAAGCTCTCATTCAGGTGTGGTAGCATCATTACAAAAGCAATATAATCTGCTTCTGTATTTCCTCTTTAATATGGACTACTGTATAATAGTACTACTTTTGTAATAGTTACCTGGCAAGCTAAGACTCAGAGGAGTGAGTCAAATGAGGCAAGTAAAAGATCACACGACATGCACTTGATATGAGATCCCACAGCCCATAACACCTGCAAAACACCCTAGACATTTCATCTATTTTTTTTCCTTAATGCAAACTTCAAGGACAAAAATTCTGTGGGAGAGTTTCAGCTTTTCGAATGAGAGGAATTTTGACACCTTAGATGTGTTTCACTGTTCTTATCAAATCCTAACAATAATTCGCAGAAGTCATTCTGTTCTGAGAACAGGGATCTTTCTTTAGGTTCAGTCATAGGACTGAGGTTTTAGTTCTTTAAGGGATTGTTGAGACAAAACAATGAGGCAACTCAAAGATAAAAGAAATGTACTTTGAGTATGGCAGAGGTTGATTCAAAGGCAAGATTTTAAAGCAACAAGTGCTTTAAAGAAATGAGAACGATGTTTTCCTATAATATATTACAGTCCTTCATTTAATTTTATATTTACTTCATGTCTATTAACCATGTTATCTACTTATTTGACATAAGGATATAAATTTAATGCCAGACATTCTTTATATTGTAAGATTTTAAGTCACAAACTTTATTTTTAGAAGAACAGGCAAAATCATAGACTTTTCATCCCTAGATGAAACAGATATTCAGCAAGATTTTGAAGGGCATGGATGGGATCTAGTCCCTTGTTAATTTTCAAAGGTAGTTGAGCATCTAGTTGTTCTCTGCAATTCTCCCCCCTAATTCTTTCCCCAAGGAAATATGTGTCAGAGCTAGAAAGAGGTCAAGTCTCTTGTTGGAAAGTCCTTTGCTTTCATCATAAAACTTTCCCTTCATGTTCAGAAACACCTGCAGTTATACATTATTGAGGATATAATTATAGAAGTGAAATAGTCCTCATGCTTCATACCATAGGCTCTTTATGAGTTGGTGAAATAAACGAATTGCCCAGGGTATAATATTGCATGTAATACAGTTGAAGGGTTTTGAGCTCTCTTATATGTCAGGCATCATCCATTGGAAAAAATGGTATATCAAATTAGATGGATTATTGGTTTGGTTCATTATGTCACATTTTTAAATTGTGCCATTTTGATAATGCTTATATCAAATTATTAATATCAAAAGCTGTCGAATGAGACTGACAAGATATTTGATTTAGCAATGAGACGAAAATCACCGGAATATAAAATACTCTTGCTTTTTCAATTTTTTCATTACTTTATTTATTTATTTATTTATTTGCTAAAAGTTGCCCATTAAATTTTGTTTATAGAATGCAGACTGTCTCAAATAGGGTGAAAGATCACTTGAACATGATTGACATGGAATCTGATTATATGGCTGCCTGTCCCACTAGAGGGTAACTAAAAGAGAAATTTGAAGGGATTACTCAGCACAAGCAACAAAAGTGTGTATAGTACACATTCAGAGCAATAGGTAGATCTTATTTGAATCTTCACGTAGAAGTTGAAATATATCTACATATAAAATTTGTCAAAGAAAGGGAAAATCTATTAAAGTTAATGTAGTTAACTGAGAAATAGAATAAATAGTCTGAATTCTGGCTTTTCTATGAGTTTTTCACTGTCTCTTCACCACTGTGAGATCATCACGTTAATGTATTTACTGCATTAAAAAGTCATGAATTTGTCTCCCCTCTTTTACTCAGCTTTGGAAATTACACTTATCTATGTACAGAAACACCCCCATCAAATAAGTTCTTCAATGTGAATGATTTATTCATCTCTGCCCTTCTGTAACAGAACTAATGATCAGTTATGAAACTGTGGTATGACCAAAAATAACTCTTCCCACCCTTTTCACGAACAGTCCTGTGAACAATAACTAATCGCCAGTTGTCTCAACTTAATTAAATTCTCATCAGTTCTCATGCTGTGGCAAAAGCTCTCCCAAGCTACAGGAGTCAGGAAGAGGCAGTATTCAAAAATAAGACTGAGTCAGTAAGGCATGGTTACCAAGTATGTGATTTCATGAAGAGACAGAAAAGAACTACAGAAGGTGATAGGCTGACTTTATCTGGACTTGGAAAGGTGAATGTTCATGCAAGTTTTAATTCTTCAACTCAACAGCATTTTTTGCACTGCTTCATCTAATGTTGCTGGTGTAACTAGGGTTGACAGTGAAGTGGGATGCTCCATAATGTTTCCAGCTTTTCTTAGAAACATAATATGTTACAGAACTAAAAAATTCTCACTCTTACTGGAGTGATTGTATCAGGGGAAATTGCTATTAATCCACTCCTTATATTTACTGCAGGTGAAATGCAAAGGTTTGTTAACAAATATTTATGATTCATTCTGTGATTCTACGTTTTATTCCTTTACAGGAACTTCCCAAGTTTCTTGAAGACCTTGCTTCAACTGATGCTGATCTGCCTTGGAACAGGTCTAAGAATCGTTTCCCAAACATAAAGCCATGTATGTGTGTTTGCTAATCAACTCCTCAGCTTTGCTCTCTACCTTCAATAGTGCAGCATATATTTGGAATGCAGCTCTGGTTTTATTTGATCTGTCTTTGGTATGGCAGTACAATCATATCCACATTATGAAATAATTTTGTCAAGTAGTTGGTATTTCCTTTTTTATTTATTTTATTTTAAAGACAGGTTTATTTGCAAGTAGCTTTCAACTTGCTCTCACAAGCTTTAATATGCAGGTGCAAGAAACTGTAGCCTCAGTAGTTTCTTAGCTTTGTAATTCAACCCATGTAGCAAACTCTTTAACATTCTTCCTGTTTTTTTGTTTTGTTTTTTTTTTTTTTCCCTTTAGTGAGAAGTAATTTTTTAAAAACATATAAAATCCATGTTTGTGCATTCAGCTACCACACAAGCTTGGGTATGCTTTCTTGTGGATATGTGTAAATGTGCTGCAAAGGTTCCATAGAAGATCAGAGTAACTGTATGATAACTTATAAGCCAAGGCTAGATTTTATCACAGGAGACAGGAGTCTGTCTCTCTGTACTCAACACTGCTTCATTTTTCAGTTAATAAGACAAGAAATGTCATTATTATTTTAAGCATTAGCTGTGATGTGAGATGGGCAGAATGGCATTCCTTAGTTAATAATGCTACTTTCTGTGCTATTAACTTTTCACAGCAGCTGTTACTGCTATCTACTGCCTTGTTCAAGCCGTGCTCTAAATTACAGTCACTAAAAATTGATATTCATGACACAATAAAATATAAACAGATGAGTTTCACAATTTTTTAACTTTGTGTTCTAGTTTTTTTTAGTAAGGTGTGGACCAAACATCGAAATTTGGAATGTTTGGTTTCAGCATTCACTTACATATCTTTCCTGGTTTTCATCATTTCTGAATACATACTGTGGTCCCAAATTGGAAACTCTCAATCACTTTTTATTTAGTCTTCTTTGAAACAAACTTTTCTGTTACAATGAGCTTATGTTACATAAAAGAAGTTTGAAAAGTGCCAACGTCTGGCTCAAATCTGTCACATGATAAAAAGACTGTCAGTTCCTTCGCCCTGCTTTCTGATTTGTATGGAGGTTGCCTATGCTAGAACAGCATGGTTTAAAGTACAGAGGCTACCATTAGTCAGAGGCTCCTCCTACACACATCTAGTTTGAAGATTTGGAGCATCCACCATTTTAACAAAAAAGAACTATATTAAAATATTTCTGGAACAGGAATGACCATGCAATAGTGGAAATTGGTTAAACTGCCTTTGTAGTGAGTGTTCCACTATGTCAAATGTTGTTATATTAAAAATAATATTATTTTTTAATTCTTAGTACTCCATTTGCTATATGCATCTATGTTTTTTGAACTAATCTTCTAGTTAATTAGACTTTATTTTCATGATAGATAATAACAACAGAGTAAAGCTGATGCCTGATGCTGGTATTCCCGGATCTGACTACATTAATGCCAGCTATGTATCTGTAAGTAGAAAGTCTCTCACATTGTTACTATTTCTATTTTCTGGTACAAGAATGGGTCAAGAAATAACTTGCAAGAAGAACAGCATTCTAATCTTTCTTCCATTCACTACAGTTACTGTTTCTGTGGCATCGTTCAAGTGATTCCTGTGGCATTGAACCTGACTAGTTAAAATATAAATTCTCCTGTTTTCATTGCTCACCAATGATTTTCAATACTAAGTGAAACTGAGTTCATCAAATTACTTCATTTAAAACATCTCATATCACTATTGTTAAAGGCAAGAGTGAAACTACCACTGAGGTCAATTGTTTAGAGATGAGCATTATTTTCTCTCTTGGTACAAGAGTTGGAACCGTTGTATACAAACAGGATAATTCAAAGATAATCAAGCAGTTTTATAGAAATGGCTAGTAATTTGGGTGGTCAGGGTTTGTATGGCTTATTTTGTGAAAAATATGATGGCGGAAAATGTAAATATGCTTTTTGAAGAAGAAAACAATACTGTATTTCTCATTGTCAACTTTCTTCGTAGACCTTGCATTTTCTAGTTGTGTTCTCAGTAAATTCTTTGACTATATTTTTTCTGTCTTCAGTCTTGCCTATATCATTTTTGTCCTCCTGAAGCTCAAAGTATCACTCATAATTATGCATTTATTTTGTTGTAACAGTGGATGATGGTCTCAAGTGAGGTCAAGACTTGATTTACACTAAGGGCTGTTCATACGCATAGCCAGACATGCAGACTGTAGTCTAAATGGATGACACAATGGCAAGTAGAGGTAGTTATTCCCAGGCAACTAGAAGACATTCACAGGGAATCAACCATAGAGCTGAGAATGGGTGTCATACCTCAACAACATCTTCCCTTCTCATTAGCAAAAGCATGTAATTTCCTGATTCTGACAAGCAGTAGAAAGAAAGAGCCACATCATGCTGTTACTTGGCAACATGGCTCTGGGACACACAACCACTGAGAAGGAGATGAGATGGAGCATGGTCTAGACTTTACCCTTCTTGTCACTAACTAACATGCCAAGGCTTAGGAAAGGAAAACTAACAGCAGAAGCCAGCTGCAGAGAGTATTCCCTGCTGAGACTGTGTATCTTTACTGCATGTAGGCATCACACTTTAGATGACCATTCATCAGTGAATAGACCATTTTTTCAAGGCTAAAGCTTTACCCTTTATATGTTCTCACTTCATATATTTGTGGACATGTAAATATATAAATACATATAGGAGTAAATATACAATAAGTGTTTGTGTGTATTTACCTACTTTTTTATCTAGGTGTATATAGATATGCATATGTATAAAGAGAGGAAAATAGAGATCTTTAAAAAATGGAAACTTGGATGCGACTTTTATTTTCACTGTTTAAACAAGAAAAAGTCAGTAACTGAACTGTGGATTTTGTATCCCTGAACTACAGTTCCTCACCTCACTCTTAAACTAGGGAGGATTAACATGGTTTCCCACTGCTACCTGTTCTGTCTATTATAGATAGAATAAGTAAGAGGCATCTGTGAATTATAGGGCTATATTCCAACAAGGAACTTTGATGGTACTATAAACCACTGTGTCAGGTTTTTTGAATAATAAGCTGAACTCTGTGATATCACAGACTGCTTGCTCTACAGTATAAACATATTCTTCTTATTGCTATTGCTGCTATTTTAAATGTTCTGTAGTACGTAGAGTTCTGCAGGGTATGTTTGGTTTATTGGAGAAAACAGATCCATGAGAACCCATGCTCGGATATTTACACAGATTTTTTAACTTCCTTTTCACTAGATTTTGCATCAATTTATAAATGAACTAAACAAATGAAGCCAACACTGGAAAAAAAAATCGACCTCTACAGAAAGGTTTCTTAAAGACCTTCTATCAAAGATTAGGGATCAAATGCACCCTCAGTAAGATGGTGGATGACACCAAATTGTCTGGGAGTTCTTGTTGATCTGCTTGAGGGCAGGAAGGTTTTGCAAAGGGATCTGGATAGGCTGTATCAACGGGCCATGTCTAGACACATGACATTCAACAAGGCTAAATGCTGGTCCTGCGCATGGGTCATAACAACCCCATGCAGTGGTGTAGGCTTGGGGAAGAGCAGCTGGGAAGTTGCCTGTCAGAAAAGGACTGAGGAGTGCTGGTTGACAGCCTGCAGATTATGAGCCAGCAGCGTGCCCAGGGAGTCAAGAAGGCCAATGGCATCCTGGCTTGCATCAGAAATAGTGTGGCCAGCAGGACTGGGGAAGTGATTATCCCCCTGTACTCAGCACTGATGAGGCCGCACCTCAAGTACTGTGTTCAGTTTTGGGCCCTTCACTACAAGAAGGACATGGAGGTGCTCAAGTGTATGTAGAGAAGAGCAACAAAGCTGGTGAAGGGACTAGAAAACAAGATTTTTTGAGGAGTGACTGAGAGAATTGGGACTGTTTAATCTGGAGAAGAGGAGTCTGAGGGGAAACCTCATCACTCTCTATAACTACCTAAAAGGAGTTTGCAGCAAGTTGTGTGTTGGTCTTTTTTCTCAGGTGACAAGCGACAGAATGTGAAGGAACAGCCTCAAGTTCCATCAGGGAGGTTTAGATTGGATATCATGGAGAATTTCTTCATGGAAAGGGTGGTTAGGCATTGGAAAGGACTGCTCAGGAAGGTGGTGGCATCCCCATCCCTGGAGGTATTTAAGAGATGTATGGACATGGCACTTAGGGACATGGTTTAGCAGTGGACTTGTAGAGTTAGATTGATGGTTGGACTTGATGATTTTAAAGGTCTTTTCCAACCTAAATGATTCTGTGATTCCTGAGGATCACTGGAAAAACATCACAGTTGTGTGTAGCTTGCACTAGCTCTCACACGGCTCCTCAGTTTTTTTCTCTGGCTTTGCTGCTCCTTAACACTATTTTAATTCTGCTGTGCTAGCCTTCTCCTGGCACATCTCTTTGTGACTGGATCTGCAGTAAGGTTAATATGAAGACTTAGGTATTTTTTAAAGGGAACTACTAGCCTGATATCCTTTTAATATCTCTGCTAAAAGCATTTCTGTTAGGATGGTATTTCCAAAACTTTATTAGAGCGTTGGTTCATATCTAATCTATACAGTGGAAAAAATGCCTTACATCCTTAGGTCTCCATGGCCATCTGCCATGCAATGACTAGTCAGGCCTACAACAAATATTTTAACATGTCTGACAAGGTTCTAGCCTTAGGCATGTTAACTACAGGTACAGCTATGAGTCACATGCAAACTCTTTTTTCCTTACCAACCATTATGCATTAAATATTTTCTCTTTCTTAGGGCTATTTGTGTCCAAATGAATTTATTGCAACTCAGGGACCATTACCAGGAACAGTAGGTGATTTCTGGAGAATGGTGTGGGAGACTAGAGCAAAAACCCTTGTGATGCTTACACAATGTTTTGAAAAAGGACGGGTAAGTTACCAGTGTACAACATTGCTATAATTGAAAACTCTGTATGTAGTTTTTGTCAAATTTATAATATAATTATTGCTAATTAGTAATCATCTCACTGCAGATAAGATGCCATCAATACTGGCCAGAAGATAATAAACCAGTGACTGTGTTTGGGGATATAGTAATTACTAAATTGGTGGAAGATACTCAAATAGACTGGACCATCAGAGACCTAAAAATTGAAAGGGTAAGTCAGAAATGGAAACTGGTTGAATAAAATCTATCCAACAACCAAAAGAACATTAGATGTTCTCCATCCCACCCAACTACTTCTCAGTGTTCTTCTTTTAATCTTTTAATATGTATGTACTCTACTAGCTGTTTTTTCTGAGCATTTTGTTTTCATTTCTGGTTGTTTTTCTTGGTGGTGGTGGTTTTGTTGTTGTTTTTGTTTTTCCTGAAAATTTTCTCCAGTTTCCGTCACAAAGAATTCAGATATATGGCCAACATGCTATGAAGGACTGATCAAGGTTACTGAACCTCTCCGGTCCGGTGGGAGGTGAAGTTTCTATTTGGACACCTCAGTTGTCTCTTCTAAAAAGGAGTAATCCTAACCATTCTGTTATCAGACAAATCCCTTTGAATATATCCCTCTCAGATTAAAGGGCAAGATTCTCTGGTGCAGCGCAGCTGTTTTGCATTGTACCACCAGCTGTATTGGCCTCCACCCCCAGGAAATTCACCCAATATAAATGAGAATCATCAGTATTACTCCCACTCTGTGCTGGGAATGGAGGTGTGGGGTACAGTATAGATGTTCATCTTTGCCATGATCTACCACTGTAGTTTCCACACTTTGGAAAAATTAGCACTCAACATTAAGTCAAACCAGAAGGTGGTCTTGGAAAGGAATCTGGTCATAATGACCCAAGATGAAGTCAGCCTTCTTTTGCATTCCCAACATTGACCTGTGTTATATGTAGTGAAGCCACATCCTAGGACCTGAACTCAGCTATCCAAATACAAAGATGCATTACCATCCCAAGGTGTGTGCATGTGACAAAAGAAGCACAGCATTTAGAGGATTGTCTTGATTGTCAGCCCCATAAGGATATGTTGTGCACGTAGCACAGGACAATTGAACATTTTAAAATGACTGAGAGAAGATTTTTTTTTCGGCTAAAATAAGACACAGAGTAAGCAAGACTAGGAAAGGAGGTGTTTTGAGTAAAAGTATATGCTAACAAAATGCAAAGTCATGTGTTAAGTAGGATGAGTGAGGAGGGGAGGGGAGGGGAGGGGAGGGGAATTGACTAAGTGCTCCATTTACAATAGCTGAAATATCTCCCACAAGGAGTTATGTCATTTATGAGCGTGCCATTAAATGTGCCATATTGCTGTCTTTAAGATTGCACTTCACCTTCCATCCAAATGGATGGATTCTTGATGATCATCCACTGCAGGTAAAAGGCATGTATACACTAGATCATTCACAATTTTTGCCATATTGCGTCCAAAATCACTTCTCTTTTGTTTTATGTTGATCAGTTTTAGTACTATAGACCTAAAGTAGTTGCACATAATTGTTCACAGTTGCTCAGTGTTTCTTGCAATATGAAAAGAGTAAGTGGTTGGTTCAAAACAACAACAAAAATTAATTCATTGCACAAGAGTTGATTAAGCTGCAGAACTCCTTGCTGCAAGATATTGTGAATGCTGAAAACGTACAGGACTTCAAAAAATCTGGAGAAATTAATGGAATAAAAGTCTGTTGAGTGCTTTCAAATTTTTAGGTACCACCTGTGACTGAGGAGATTCATGGCTTGCAAACTGTTAAGAATGGAAGGGATATACTATGGAACTACAGATACATTGTTGTCTTGTATTATAATTTTCGTTAAGATTTTTCATTGACTCCTGTTGGAAGCATGATATTGAGCTAGACAGACCTTTGGCCTGACCCATTGCTTTTATTGTTATGTCCTTCATAGTTAATTTAGATATCAGATCATAATCAGCTGTTTGTGTTGAGTTACTATTACTGCTGCTCTAATTGAGAGGGCACCAAATACATAGAAAATATATTTGTGTTGACCAACGTATTCGTTTGTCTTAACTATACTAGGTCAGTATTAGAACAGTTGCCTTCCCCTAAATAAATTTGTCAGCCCAGTTCACTAAACTTCTAAACAAGCTACAGAAATGTCGACATGTAATCTACAAATTACACTGGTATAGTGACTGAAGCCAAATGTAGAGTGATTGCTGAAGTCATTAATACTTCATGAAAAATTAATTTGATGCCATCTCTCTCAAAAAAACTTGCAATGAGATCTGTGCACAACAAATTATCCCTTGATACAAGTACCATCTTATGGTTATGCTATTCTGACCTTCTTTGTTAAATGAAATTGCTGAGAAGTTTACAAGTAGCTTAATGGATATTCTTTGTTTTGTAAAAACTGCCATATTTTATATTTTACAGCATGGAGATTGCATGATGGTGCGCCAGTGTAACTTTACTTCTTGGCCAGAACATGGAGTCCCTGAAACTACTGCACCAATTATCCACTTCGTAAAACTTATCCGTGCAAGTCGAGCAGGTGATAATACACCAATGGTGGTTCACTGCAGGTAAGTGTATTTACCAGGTCATGATTTAGTATCTTATCATTCCAAGTGCATATTAATGCTCAGGGAAGTTGCCAAAGAACAATAGTGAGTGCCCAGGTATGGCTTTAGTATGGATAGCCATGAAGTTTTCTCCAGCAGGGCTCCTTACTCCTTTATAGGAGGCAAAATTCCAAAGTAGGCCTGTTCTTCCATTCTTGGAAATCCCATTGAGGTGATGTCTTTGAAAGAGTTTTCCAAAATTACCATAATGTACTGCTAGATGTATCTCAAGTTTCCTCTTTATCTTAAGAAGAGGGATAGCAACAACTGACATGCTTTTAATGACTTCCATTATAGTTACAGCTTTTCTTAAGAATTAATTCCCTAAAATTGTGTTTAAAATGTGTGTCATTATCATGAAGAAGAAACTATTTGTGAGCCACAGAGAATGACAAATATGTGTAGGGGTTTGCATATGCTAGATTTCAAACTTGGATGCCTGTAAACAGCTAACATCTAAACTTAGACTTTCAAATAAATGGTCTGGTGGTTACTTGGTCCAAGTGATCTGAACTGAGATGTCTAGGCTTGATTCTTTGCCTCATTCTCACTTAATGTGAGTCTGGAAATATGTGGAAGGAAAAGCTAGACTTTGTGCCACAAATTCCTTCTCTGTCCAGTGAGTTCGCCATGCACTGGGGTTCTTTTGATTTGTCCTCAGTGTCCTACAGTTGCCATCCACAATGTGGGATAAAACCTCCTTATTTTATTTGATGTTGTTATCATTGATAGTTTGACATTTTCCTCTACTGAAGGAGCCATAGAAACTTCTATAGGAGAGAACTACACAGTCTTCATGTTTTGAGGACTTTTATGTGCTTTTGGGCCCTTCTGCAATGAATGCTATGCCATTTGCACAACACAGATACATGAAGGAACCAGCATGGGCCAGATAATCTGCCCATGGTCCCAGTGATTATAAAGCAGCAGCATGTGTTCTCATATCCAGAAAACTCTTCCTTTATATTCTGCTCATTAGATTCTGCAGGTTCAAAACAGTTTTACTATACATTACCTGATTATCTGTAGTGATATTTCTTGTATTTATTACACTAATTGCAGAAAAGGCCAATAGTGATTTGAAGAAAATACTATTCATTTTCAAACCCTTAATTAAAACAACACTAGCTACCAGTGTGTGCTACACACCTGTCCTCCTTTTAAAAGTATTTTCTTTTAAACGTTTTGCTAGATACCATGTTGTTTTGTCTCAAACAGAAAAAGCATCACAGAATCAGGGTAGGGTGTGATCTCAAAAAATCTTGTGAATTCTTTGAATCAGTGAACACTAGAAAATTCACATAAAAGTTGTAGGGTGGTTTTTCCATTTATATGGGTTTCATTTAGTTAAATCTCACTTGTCCTATACAACCCCTTGTAAAGTCAAAATCAGAACATAGTTCAAATTCAGATTACACTTCATCCCATTCACTAAGGAGACACACACACAAAAGTAGTGCAAACGAGTTCAAATTTTCAAAACTTTCTTCTCACAATCAGCTTACTTTAACCAGAATGTTCTGGGGAAATATACTATAATGAGAAAACAAAAACAAACTTAATTTTATCTTGTGTATTATGTTTGCAGTGCTGGTGTTGGAAGAACAGGTGTTTATATTGCACTAGACCATTTAACACAACATGTAAATGACCACGATTTTGTGGATATCTATGGCCTTGTAGCTGAGTTAAGAAGTGAACGAATGTGTATGGTACAGAATCTGGTAAGACACATATTTGAATTCTGTTCTCCTGCTGTTAAAAAGTAAGTCATCTGATCTACAAAACTAGACTAGAAAGCTAATGGTATTCAGCTACCTAATATATTTCCTATTAAATCCTACTCATATTTGGATTACAAGCATCATGCAAATGTATGCTTTTCTATCTAAGTATATCTTGGCCAGCAAAGTCTTGACCAGTGCTGAAAAAAAGTGCTGAGATACTCAGTTTTTAGAATCTAAATCATAATTTCTCAGAGTTTGAGAAAGTTCAAGTTTTGATTAAAGAACAGGAGTTAAAAATGACTTTTCTACACTACTAAATTTGACTTTATTTACTACCTGTTTTTTTTTTTTTGTGTGTGTATACATATAGCATAGTCCTCCAGACTTTTAAAAAATCATTTACCTTTGACCTTATTGGTAATTTCTTGAGTCTTAATAAATTCCTGCAAATAAAGTAACACATATGGCTAGAATTAAGCACAGACTTCAGGGTTTGTAAAATTAAGGCATTGTAAAATTAAGGATATCAGTTAGTGATGATATAGTGATGATAGTAAGGAAGACCTCTGCTGTAGAGATCTGGGTATCCATAAAGGAATAATAGCAGCATCTAAAACTGATTCTAAATGCCCAGTGGGATGGAAATCTAGCTGTATTTGCATTACATTTCTTGCATAAACCCTCTGCAGGCCAGATCTAACCCAAGGCTGCTCTGAAACCTTTTACTCTACAGCATGACTTACCAACTTTTTAGTATGGGTGAGCAGTTTCAGGACGAACTTCCACACTGCTGATAGATTTGAACTGATTTTGATGTAGGGAGGCTTCCTCCATAGGGAACACATTTCTGCTGTTCCATATCATGTCCAAATACATGAAAAGTGTGTAAGAATGTGTGAAGGTTAAACTCTCTTCAGCAATTGCAGTTAAGATTTTGTGAGACCTTCTTGTGACAGCATCACATTTCTTGAAAAGTACTGTCTGCTTACCAATCACTTTGAATTTTTCTGTTTGAACTCATGATGCAGCTAAACAATTGCCCATTTCCTGTGATGATGAATTCTGGGAATGCTTTTTTGGTTCTGTTTTAAGCTTTTGACTACAAACAGAATCATCTGAAAATAAGGTGAAGATTGGAAGACAATTTAATGGGAGGTCCTTCAAAAACAGACCTTAAAACAGTAAGATATTTGATAAGATCAGTGTACAGTTTTAAAACTTGAATCAGTTTTTCTTATCTCTGCATTTGCATATTTAGGCAGATGCTATGAAAAGACCTACCAAAATGTAATAAAAGATGCTTTCATAATTCTGATTTCTGAACAAAACAAGTATAGATCTGTATACTAGCTTCAAAATCCTGAGGCAGGTTGTTCTCCATCCAGATCATTTCTACCTCATGTCTGCAAGCCTATAAAATGCAGATCAGTGCTAAAACTTGACCAAAGTGAACTGAACCTTGTTAAGCTTTATGGCAGATTCAGTAATCAAGCTATTCTGACAGCTCTGTGACAAACCACTACTTAGTAGTCTACAATTCATGTTTCATGTGATCAGCAGAGAAGGTGTGAGGAGAGGGACAGTTCCTTTCCAGAATCCAGTTTAGAGATCCCTCAGTGAAACTGTAGGATCAATGAGTAAAATAAATTTAAAAATCAGTTGCTGTCAGACCTAGTTTTTTCCTTCTTATAACTTCAAAATTGTTTTTGTTTTGCCAGCAATCGTTGTCTGTTACCAACAGGCACAGAATGGCCTATATTTGTTCAATTAAACACCTCTGCAGTTACCACACTCCCCCCAAAAGTGGGCTGCATGCAAGCTCTCTACAGGGAACAACCCATAGTCTGTAATAACTCCTGAAACACACCTGGGAATTATTTGGGATAGTGGTGGTAGGTGTGGATCAAAACTATGTGAAAGACTATTCAAACATTTTCAAGTAGTTTGGCTGATCAAGTTCCACCATCTGGCAATGTACCCAGGCACAGTTTAATTCACTAGTATCGGTATAATCTCAGTATCGGGGTATTCTGCCTGATGGCCTGTACATTACAAAGGCCTGCCCTTGGACTCCAGGTAAAGCTCATAAACTAATCTTTAGCGATATTTTTGGTCTCTCTCACTTCCAACCATAAAAATACCTCCAAATAATTAAGAATGTCATTAATTATAACTGTGAAATACCATACATTCCCATATCCTGCTTTGCTCTCCCCTGGCAAACCTAGAAAGATTTTCATTGCTACATGCCCAAAACTAACTGTATGAATGCGAGAAGTTATGAAGCTTTCAGAGTTCTAAATTCTGAATTCTAAATTCCACTGAAACTTAACAATTAGCAATTATTGAGCAGAGAAATTACACTAATATATCTACACATGCAAAAATGAAGGAAGCTAACCTTATTTTGGTCATCTTCATCTGTGGAGATATTCAAAACCCATCTGAACAAGGTCCTGGGCAACATGGTCTAGCTGACTCAGCATGTTACACTAGCTCATCTCAACAGGTCCCTTCTAGCCTAAATGAATCTGTGGCTCTGTGATCTTGCTCATTTTCTGCATCTACTCCCGTGTGAAGATAGACTTAATCCATTTATTTTTCTGACTGCTTTCATTCTTTTATTTTGTTATTTATTTCATCCTGACATTGCCCTTTTTTATTTTTCTCTTTTCAGTGATTATTACCCAGAGTTACTTTATGCCCTTGGAAATGTCAAAGTAACTTTAGTTTTCCACTCTTCACATTATAGTCTGCTAAAAATGATGCCACAGTCCAAGAAGTGTCACTAAAAATAATGTGGGGTTTTTGTTTGTTTTGTTTTGTTTTGTTTTGTTTTTTGTTTTTTATCTTAGCATGGTGCATCCTCCCAGAACATTTTGCATCCTCCTTGAACTTTTGCATTTGAGTGCACCCTGCTGGTTTTCTCTATGCTATAAGGAAGAAAATCTTCTCACCGAAATATTAATGTTCAGTTTCTTCAGTCTTACTAGTAACAAAAAGTAGTCAATCATTTCTTCATAGAACAAACCTTTACAGAAAAATGTGGATCAGCCTGTAATTCTCAGTAATGATTAGAATAATTTCATATATTTTACTAGCCATCTGAAATAACATCTTTTGACAAATTTTAATGCCTTATGCCTTGTAATGAATGAAATCAGGTCAGGCATGTATAATATCACCATAGTACTGAGATTACTGAGTTAATCTGCAGTTACTTTGATAATATCTGGATGTTATATAAAATTGAAAAAGTTTTTTGTTTGTTTTGAAAGTATATTTTTCATCTAATCAAACATCTTCAAATTCACATCTCACAGGCACAATATATATTTTTGCATCAGTGTGTATTGGACCTGTTGACAAGCAAGGGAAGTACTCAACCCATATGTTTTGTAAATTATTCAGCACTTCAGAAGATGGACTCTCTGGATGCCATGGAAGGTAAGCAGATACAGATTATTTTTTTTTCATAGCAGGTGCATCAACTTTCCCAATTTAAGAAACATAAACAAATACTTTGACAAGCATTTTTTTTGACTCCAGAAATGTAAAGTTTTAGCATTTTTCACCCCTTTAGTCTCCCTCATGGTAACAGTCATTGCTCAAGCTTTCCACTTTTTTCCCTGTGAGATCTTTTAACTTCAGCCTAAACAGTTATCTGCCATTAGTTACTATTTGATAGCAGAGGAGGTTAATGTAATATATCTGTTTTCCTTTTGTAGGTGATGTGGAGCTTGAATGGGAAGAAACTACCATGTAAATACTAAGACTAGATATTAAAAATAATCAGGTTTTGAAAATCAGTCATTTTTTTTTTAAGTAAAAGGGCCAAAGTGAACTCCCCTATTTTGATGATTAAAACATACACTGATGATTGAAACAGCTTTTCTTCTATCAATGTGCCTTCATAAATATGTTAAAGTATTTTATGCAGATCACAGAGCAATAATGATATGAAGTACTTTTGCACAGACTGCACTTCTGCTGTTATATGAACACTGCATTCAGTATGTATTTAAATAGAAAGTGTGTTTGAACATACTCCTTTTTTCCATTTACCTTTGTAAAGAGGAACAATGAGCCAAATAAGATGTAAAAAGTTCTTATTCCCAGTGAACTTATTTTTGTGTGAATTTGCTGTATTCAGTGTGTTTTGGTTTTAAGTAAAAGCTACAATTCCTTGAACCATTCTTGCTAGATTGGTTTTAATGTTGCTGTCAGTTCTTGCAGATTAATTCCATTACCATCACAGTGATCTTTACCTAAATGTATGTTCTTGTGTTTTGAATCTTTTTTTATGAGTGGTAGCATATCAGCTCGTGATCCTGAACAGCTGAAGAGTCACCTTCTGACATGGGGAGGATTATTCAGCTTTTACACAGCACACAGTAGCTCTTCAGGGACACTTGGGGCTATTTAAGCTATCCTATAATGAGAAGGTTGTTTTTTTAAATATGCAATGGTGATTGCATATGTTCAGTGCTGAAGAAAGTATTTTATGTTCCTGCTACTTTTTAAAATGTATAAAAAAAATAATAATAATAACAATAAATCTATAAATTTATTACCTATTATGATGCATCTTAGGTTGACTTCAGTAATAGAATGTTTATAATTCATTCACATTTCTTGTATATGGCACTGTTCAGTATTTTAAAAGGATACTCAAAATTTAATAACAGTATTTTTTATAACGCAGTGTTGTCAAGTAAGAAAAATGTTGCTCCTTTCTCTGGTTTGTTGAATCACTGTAGACATTGAAAAGTACAGGAAGTAATATTGGAGGATTTAATGAAAGGAAACATCTCCCACTGGTTATCTTTATCAGAGCTAGATCTGAAACAGGAATGAGAGAAGCAGGAAGCTCTTATCTGAGAAGCAAAACAAAAACTGGAAGAGTAGGAAGACTGCAGAGAGAGTATTAAACTGTGTACCCTGTTTTTACATGGAAGCATTCAATTGATATTATTGGGTGGGGGGCTGATTGCTCAGTTTTACTCTGTGTAAAGAAATGTATAATTCTAAATAATACTAAAGCTGTGACCTTAATCTAAAATGAAGAACATAATAGCAAAGAGACTTTGGAGTTGCCATCTTGTATTCTGTTCGACAGAAGAAATCCATAGCCTTCTGGAGGCATCAAGCTCGGGAAAGTCAGACGAGCCTCTTTAGAACCTAGAAAGGTACAAGTGTGGGTGGTGTGTTTATGTTCATGCACTCTGAACAGAACAGTAAATGAAAAAAACTTTCCATCTCTTAACTGTAGCTACCAGACAGAAAATACTGTACAGTATGTAAGCTGATATTTGTTCATATGTAAATGGCAGTAGGTGTTTGATGTCTTTTTAGAATCTGGCAAGGGTGGTGCAGATTACAAATCAGTGAGGGCCCTTTGTAAATTAGCAGAAAGTGCCAAATATCTAAATGAAAATTAAAGGGCATCATTTAAGGAGATGGAAATGGTCTGCAGACATATTTTGGGCAATCTGTCTTTCATGAAGACTGACGGTATTGTAAACATCACATGTCAAGCTAAAAAGAAAACAATGCCTTTTAAAGCTGGATAGAGGGAGAGAGAGGTGATGTCCACAGCTGTTCAAGTCTCTGGCAAAGCATTCGGTACAGCTCTAGTTTCATTTGGTTCATATGAAACATGTGTTCTTCATTTATTATACATGTACTTTAAAGTATTCTGACAAATTACTTATAGGGGCTTACAGATGTTTTTCATGATTTGTATTTGTACTTGGTAGCAGTACATGCAGCACTGTGATAAATTGACATTATAAAGTCATAATCTTTTATAATCTTGCATCCACAATGGTGGAATATATGTGTGTGCGTCATTACTCATTTCTTTGTAGGAAAAAACTAAGAACCCTTAGGCAACTTATAGATGAACTCCAGAAGTTCCAAATGTGCTTAAATTTTTTTCTGGTTTATAGAATATTTATAATGAAGATTCCTACATCTCCTTGTAGGGGACCTGTCGGTAGTCAAACTACATTCAGTAGCATACTTGCCTGACATCTCAGTAAGACATTAGAATATTTGTCTGTCTTTTCTGTGGGTCAAAGTGAAAAACTGAATAATAATTCAAATATATTATTGTTAAATTTGATGTAAGCAATCTGATATATGCTACTTTGACACATTTTGCATTGTATTTAGGATAAAAAGCCAATATTCAGCATAAACTGGCCACAACTCATAGAACGTATACTAAGGGGGAGAAAAATCTACAAGCAATTCTCTGCAATAACTATTCAGTATAAGTGGAGCAGTAGTTCACTGACCTCTTCATGTGTCCACCAATGATTTACAGGGAGAGGAGAGCATCTACATATCATGAGATGCCCCAGACCTCTGTCCAGCCATGAAGAAAAAATTTCCACGTGGTCTCTTGTTTTCCAGCCCTTCTTCCCATTTGCAATAGCTCCTGTGCTTGTTCTGCTGACATAACCAGAGATCTGGAGGTGGGCAGGATTTATCCAATTGCTATTTTAAGAATATATATACATAAAACAGCACACCACTTTCATTCTTAACTTTGCCACTCAATTTTATACAGATTCTAGAAGCTACTAATATATAAAGAGTCTATCCAAAGCAGAAACTGGATGAATAAGAACCAGAGACGGATACCAGAATTTTTTCACCTGATTACAATTACTTTGAAATTGGGTCACACAGAATCACAGAATGGCTGAGGCTGGAAGGGCCCTCTGGAGATCACCTGGTCCAAGTCCCCTGCTCAAGTGGGGTCCCCTAGAGCACGTTGCACAGGATGGCATCCAGACAGGTTTTAAATATCTCCAAAGAAGGAGAATTTGCAAGCTCTCTGAGCAACTTGTGCCAGAGCTCTGTCACCCTCACAGTAAGGAAGTTTTTCTTCATAATTAGATGTACCTTCCTATGTTTCAGTTTGTGCCTGTTGCTTCTCATCTTATCACTGGGCACCACCAAAAACAGTCCAGCCCCATCCTCTTGACACCCTCCCCTCAGATATTTATATACATTGATAAGATCCCCTCTCAGCCTTCTCTTCTCCAAGCCAAACAGGCTCAGCTCTCTCAGCTTCTCCTTATATGACAGGTGCTCCTGTCCTCTAATCATCTTCGTAGCCCTCCCCTAGACTCACTCCAGTAGTTCTCTGTCCCTCTGCTACTGGGGAGCCCAGAACTGGACACAACACTCCAGGTGTGGCCTCACCAGGGCTGAGCAGAGGGGCAGGATCACCTCCCTTGACCAACTGGCAACGCTCTTTGGAGTGCAGCCCAGGATACCATTGGCCTTCTTGGCCACAAGGGCACGTTGCTGGCTCATGGTTACTGCTGTCCACCAGGACTCCCAGGTCCCTCTCCACAGAGCTGCTCAGCCCCCAGCCTGTACCGGTGCTTGCGGTTATTCCTCCCTAGGTGCAGGGCCCTGCACATGCCCTTGTTGAACTTCATGAACTTCCTCACCTCCCAGCTCTCCAGACTGTGGAGATCCTTCTGAATGGCAGCACAGCCCTCTGGGGTATCAGCCACTCCTCACAGCTTTGGGTCATCAGCAAACTCGCTGAGGGTGCACTGTGCCATTGTCCTGATCACTGATGAAGTTGAACAGGACTGGACCCAGTACTGACCCCTGGGGGACACCGCCAGCGACAGGCCTCCAACCAGACTGTGCACCACTGAGCATAGCCCTCTGAGCTCTGCTGTCCACCCAATTCTCAATCCACCCTACCTTACTATATTATGTTGTTCAGTACAATTCTATAAAAACTGACATCTATATACATAGAAGTCTCTCCATATGTATTTATAGCCAACTCTGTTGGATATCTGTTTGAAGAGGCTACTGTCATTGCCCTCAACAACTGACCTGTTCTGCTTACAAAAGTAATAGAGAGAACAGAAGCACGTTACATTCATATTGAATTTAAAGCATGTTTCATGTTTTAGAACTTTTATAAGAGCGGATATAGTAATTGCACATTCAAATTTGTCCCTTTACTGCACAGTAGGAGCTATTCAGCACTTTAATTTCATAACATTATGTGAAAGATCAATAGTGTGTGCCATCTGTGTATTGCTACAATACAAATTGCTCATATGCAGCTATTAAGAAAAAGCAGCAAAGAGCAATGAATTGATTGTATTTCATATTAAAGTGACATGTGACAGTGAGCTTTCCTGGTTACTTACAGAAATGTACAAAGCCTCCTAGATTTGGAAACAAAACAAAAATCCCCAAGATTTCAATTTGACAGAGAAGTGAACATTAAATCTTTGTAAACATGATATATAGGATAGGTGTGTACTTGCTTTTTCCACACCAAAATCACACTGCACAGTTAGTGTCTTCTTTACCAAGATGAACCTTAGAAGTGCCTTAATGTAAATTATTTGATATTTGCAAAGCGCATTCAGAACAAAACCTGGAAAAACAGTGATGGAATTGAAGATAGGAACTGACAGAAAAGTGCTGATCAATATGTAAGCATACCTGGTAGTCATGACTTTTTTAACAGAATCTTAAACAAAACAGGTGCAACAAAAGAGGTGCCAAAATGAAGTGAAACAAATATTCCTTCAGTTACCTTAAATAAATAAATAAAAATAAAAAGTCGATGATCTATGTATTCGATTTTATGACCAGTAGCAAGTTGAATTAAAACCTGCACACACGTAAATCAAGGACAAAATTCCTATCCATTTACATGGAGTCACAATTTTACTGACTGCAGAGTCCCAGCACAGAAGGGTCTCTTCATGGTTGTATCCAAGAATGTTTACATGTTATCCAAGAAATAGAGCAAACATCATTAATGCACTGATTTGTGCTACCTGACCTATTTCAAAATCTTAAATTCACAGTATAATAGGGGGGAAATTTGTGTCCTGTTGCCTCCTACAAATCAAGAACATTTTCAATACTAGTACTTTTCCTTCATAAATAGATTGGCTATTGACTACTCCTCTAATTTAGATATGAAAGTGTGTTTAATTGGAAGATGATTTAGCAACAGAGTTGTTGTGCTACTTACATAGATACACTCACTACATATAGAAGCTTTTGCTGTCATGTGGCATTTCTAAAACTTTTATCTTGCCAAGGCACCGGCGATCGTGTGGACTTCACAATTGCGCAATGTTTAAAAATATTAAGGCTGAAGCTAGCTAGTGTCTGGTACAGGCTCCAAGCTCTGTTTTTTATGTACAGTTCTTACTCAACTGGGACAAAGCCTGCAAATGCAGAGGTTCAAGACACAACGTGCTGTGAGGTCTGTGGGCACAAGAGAGTTTTTCTGAAAACATTTTGACAGCAAGCTAAAAAAAATTTGAAAAATACGCTTCAGAATATGTGTTAGGTGTATAGTAAGCATTATACAGATCTTCATGTAGCCATGGAAATAAATAAATGATAAATAAGCCAGATCCAAATTGATTTTTGTTTTGTTTTGTTTTAAGATCTATGAAAAGTATTCAATTAGCTGGCAGTTTTTGGAGATACACATAGGATAATAATGAATTCAGTGTATGTATATAATTAAGCTGCATGTTCATTTACTGCTGCAAAGACTGCAATGCATTGAGTGCAGTAGCCTGCAGTTGGAAACCATTGACACGTAGTTTTGGGCATATCTTTGTCAATTTTTGATTTTAAGGAACTAAGTCGAAGAAAATATATTGAAACTGGTCCACCGTTTCCACACTTTTCTACAACTGCTGTGTCACCACTATGCATGATGCTGAAAAGACAATTCCTCCCAACATTGTTCTTCATGTTGTGTTCTGTTTTCTATTTTGCATTGCTTCTGTATTTGTTTTTGGTTTGTATTGTTTGTCTATATGTGACATATCAGAAGGTACTGTAAACAAATACGGGTCATCTCAGTCAGATACTACAGGCTCAATCATATGTCATTCTCAGGTAAGGGTTGTACTGGTCTTCAAACTTGCTATCTATTCCCTTCCCTCTAAGTTGATTTGCAGATGACATCACGGAATATCAGCTGCATTTCTGCACTGGCCCTTCCCCAGAATACATTTTCTTTCCTGTCCTCTGTGGCTACAGTTACGAGCTATAAGACAAGTGCAAACCTACTATAGTGCAGACCTCAGACCTGAACAGTGGTATCACTTGCATGTCTTTGCAGCGTAAGCACTTCATACAGTTGTAAGGATAAACTAAATTACTGGTTTCCTACCCCCAAGTTCCCTCTACTGCTGTCACAAATTCTGGTATAAATTTTAGCACTGGTCACTGATTAGTGTCAGTTGAAAACAGCAAGATGGCTCCAATGTTTGATATTTTGCATGGTGATTCTCTTTTCCCAAACAATGCCGAATGGATTACTGATTTTAAATCCTTTTTCTCCCAGCTCGCTTATCCAGCTCCCTTATCCTGTAGTCCCTTTCTCATATTCTTTCTCATATTCAACTGTGTAAAGAAAACTGCAAATCAATGGCCTTTTAGCAGTGAATAACAATGTCTATGGCACATTTCACAGATCTCACTTCACCAGGCAAAGTCTGGGACGAAGTTGTGCCTCTATATTTGAGTTGAAAGACAACATTTAGAAGGTTTCAGTTGTATTTGGATCATCTTACTCTGCTTGTTGATTGGTGTTACCAGGGTGATCTTTTTGTAGGATGACAGCTGCACACAGCTATCCACTGTAATCATGAATAAACCATCCCGGTACTCTTCATAGTCAATAATAAGCTGAAGGAAGTTTTACGAGGATATTCCTAAAATATTTTGCAGGAGATGGAGTTGTGGACGATAGGAGAAGAATACTTGGATAGTGGAAATCTAATACGCAACTAAAGCTTTACTGTTCACAGTTACGTTCCCCGAAGCCTGCTGAGCAGGAAGTGCCCTGGAACACGCAGAGCATATTTGAGACAACATAATACAACCTTTGAGCTGAGTACTGCAGCATACCGAACACTCTTGTCAGTCATGCAGGAATGCACTTAAATAAGCTTTACTGTAAATGTCCCCAGCTCATTTGAAAAACACAAATACAGGAAACACATATTATGACAGCTGATAACAACCTTTGTGATTCGAGTTAGTACTGGGAACCAAGGGCCTCTATTCAGTCAATGCTTTCACTAATTTAAATATAAAAACAAATATTTTTTCTCCACAAGTGCAGAACCTGGACTGACAGAATGTAGACAGAGGAGAGGGTTTTATTCCTCTAATGAAGACATAAGCAGAAAAGTAAGCCTGTATGTGTATCTCTCTCCCTCAGTCTGATGTCTGCATATGCTCTCCAGTTGAGAATAACTGCAGATAGATTAAATTTATCCACTTCTAATGCAAACCATATATCAATAATCCCATTCTTGGAATCCACTATAGAACAGTTAAGTGCTTTTTTGTTTATCACTTTTCTGTTGGCATTCACAATAGTTCCTCTTAACTATTTTTCTTACAGAATTCTACTACTTGTCTGTAAGTATTGCAAAGACAATGCACATAGTGTGGGTCTGGCCTTGCGTATTGGGCAGAAAATTCTTAAATGAGCTGCAACAACACAGCACTACTCACTAGGCATGGGCAAGGATCAACCTGAGGAGACTGGCTCCCAAGCATGTAGTCTTACTCTCTTTTGAGAACAAGACAGTTACCTGACAGTGCAGTTCTGTCCAAGCTGGGGTATCCAGAAAACATTCCCAAAGCTGACTGACTTTGGGATGTGTGGAATTCAGTCCAAATCTCTCTCTGCTAAACAAGAAAATTCAGAATTAGCGTTATCACTGACACGTACCATTCTGCGATTAGCTAAAGTCCTATACAACAGTGCAATAAGGCAAACAGATGCACTGGACATTTCCAACCTGGACATTATACCTTGAACTCTAAGGACCACTGACTACCTGTGATTAGTCTTATATTCTGCTTTGGTGTAATACCTTGGTAAGCCTAGGCCAGAACTTTAATCTTCCTCTGTGTTAGAGTTGAATTAATCTTGCCTAGTTTCAGCCATATAGTAGTTACAATTTAAGCTAACCCTCTCCTATTGTCAGTGGAGAGACATGGGCATGCATAGAAGGCAGTTCATGCCAGGTCTAGAACAGATCTGGTACACCTAGACGGAAGTGAATTTACTTTGTGTCTCTCACCTTTGGCTATAGGAGCTTAGCCAACTTGGCTATCTGCCAAATACTATATTCAGTAAATTTCATCAAAGGAGCACTTCTAAACAAAATGTACCCTTTATACCAACTGTACAGTTTTGTTTAGCTTTAGGAAGGTCTTAAGTAGGAAATGGAGCATCTGTGCAAATATACCACATAATTCCATATCCAAAGCCCAATGCAGAGAAGATTAAGTCACAGGAACTCATCTTCATGACACTGAACAGCAAAACCTCTCATTTCCTCTCATTTTAGACTTGTAAAGACATACTGTCTTCCTTGTGGTTCACACTCAAAGTTTTGCCACATTTCTTTGCTTTATATATATATATCTTTTTCTTCATTCAGAATAGAAATCTGGAAATCCTGACCTTGGAATAGTTACAGGTTATCTTAGGAAAACACTGTGCTGTCCTGATAAAACAACTATAAGGAAGATGCTTTCATAAAAAATGTTCTAGAATTCCATATTATTGTAATTCCTCAAAAATATGTCTACTCCTGTGAGGTGGCTGTTGTTGTAGGAACATTACTAAATACAGTACACAAAGACCATGACTGCATGGTCAAAGTGGTGGATACATTTATCACTTCTTGATTTTCCCTTCTTTTGCCATTCCCATTTTTCCTTTTCCTTTTTGGCACTCCTAAGCAGATTAGGGGACATATCAGGTTGCTGGTTAACGGAGATTAATTGTGTGAGCTATACTAACTATGTACGAAAGTTAATGAGACAAACATTCCTCTCCTGTATATTGATGTGCTCTCTGAAACAAGAAGGAATCCCTGACATCACTACTAGTGCTGAATGTCAGTCAGAGAAAGGTGGTCTAGCAAGATGGTCATGTGCTAGCATGGGATAAAATCTGTTTTCAGAGACTGCACATCTGAAACAAATCATTTAATTTCTGTGTCTCTCAGCTCCTTGGGGAGGGGAGGGAAGTATTAAACCAGTTTTCCTAACTTTTATCCATCCTATCTGTTCATATTTGGGATCTCTGTGGGGAAAGTATTTTCTCCCAAAATGTCTTTGTATTCTTGCTATCACAACTAAGATGTTGTCCAAGGAATAAATTCTTTCTCCTATCAGCATTATCCCAGTACAAACAAAAGGCACGGATATTGTCAAGAGATACTGTAGACAGTATCACTGCTACACAGTGCTCATGCTTTGCTTTGTGTTCATCATCCTGTCAGTTCTTGCATCTTGATAGTACAGAACTTGTGGTAAGCAGCAGCTCTTGGTGTGGAAAGTGGACATTAGCTAAAATAGTATTTGCAGAGAGCTTCATTTCTGGAAAGGTTCAAATGAGTACCCCTGGAGCACAGCAGGCTACTTGTGACAAAAGGCACCTTGCTTCTTATTCAGTCTCTGGACATAAATCTCTTGTCTCTGTGTTTAGAATAATAGCAAAATGACAAGAACTAACTTATTTGAGATGCCAACATTTTTTCTAACTTGTGGTCACTATTATGATGATATACTACATCCACATGTAGTTTATACCATGCACACACACAAACACATACTCAAGCTCTTAAAGGGACATCTAAATTTGTCAAGTATAACTATCTTCCTTCAGGCTAACAGAGGGAAGTATGACTTGGATTAATAGTTGTCATGACCATTAAGTCTTCATCTACAGAAATAATCGATTTTGATTTTTAACAGATTGCAAGGGGTTAGACTGAAGCTTCATTTTCTTGACTGGCCACTGGAACAAGTGGAAAATTATTCTGATAGAGCTGTGAAATACTTTGTGCCATCATATTATATGGTTCTCCAAAACCAGGAAAATGTTCAGTGGGGTCTTGTAAGGAGACGTTGTAAAATATAAAATTGCTACAACAGCTGAAAACAGAGAATGGTTCCATTGAGAGAAAACTAATGCGCAAGTGTCAAAATGGACAGTTGGTGTCAGTTCCAGAAGGATTTAAAACTTAGACATAAGCTTGAAGAAACCATGTTAACAGAGCCAATGTCTGTATGAAAAGAACTTTGTACTTAACAAAAATCCATTGTAAACAACATATTTGACACAGCCTTTATTAAAGTGCTTAGGAGAAAAGAATGGTTCATTAATGAAATACTTAAGTACTATATTCCACTGATATTCAACATTATACAACGTTTTCCTTTTTCCTGAAAAAGAAATTCCGAACGTAAGTGAGAGCTTGGTATATTGATAAATTTTGGTAAGAAGTTCATGTTTCCAAAAAGGCAAATCTATGAGAAAGTCCTTAATATTTCATTTATAACGAAACTGAGATTACATATCGAATGAAACAAGATTTTCTGTTACCATTTTAAAACAGTTCTTTATGATCTATATAGAATAGTCTCAATCACATTTAGGAAATCAATTGTATATACTGTAGAACTATTTATAGTTCATCTCAGAGGACTGCAAAAATAATTTTAGGCTTTATATTTCAGCGGAGGCTAACCTTGTATTGCACACGGCTTGCACACAATTCAAATAAAGTTTCCTTGCCAAAGACGTATCACATGGCTGGTCTGCTGGCATGGCTGCATAATCCAAACCCCTGACTTTGGGAGGAAGTGAGCCAGTGGAAGTTGTTGAAGCCAACACCTTCAAAATAGCCCGGACACTCAGCCCAGTCCTGCTTCACAAAGGAGCAGTGAGATCGCAGGGCAACCATTGCCATCTCCTGCATGCGAGCCTTTCTAAATGTAAGCTCCTCTCTGGCTTGTCTGCATACTCGAAGCACTTGTGACTTTTGAGGACATGAAGTTTTCAGTAAACAGACCACACCAATTACCATCCACCCCATGTTCCATGAAGCTGGAAGTGTGTGAAATTCTGTTGGTTTGTTTTTTGTTGTTATTGGTGGTTTTTTTCTTCTTCTTTCCTGAAGGTCAAAGAGAGAGAGGCATTGAGAAAGGAGTAATGACGTTGAATAGGAGTTGGCTTGTGCTCAAGGATCTCAAGGACATTTAAGCGTTACAATGCTTAACTCTGGGACATCCTGCTGTGCAGCAGAATCCTTAGCTGACAAGTGCCCAACCTCAAAGCATACAGAAAAACTGCCATTAAAAAAAGGAGCTCTCAGAAATTATGAGTGGAATTTGGGAGACAGCAAGCACTGACAATGGAGACAAAAAGTGGCAAATTACACATGCCCACATAGCTCTGACTGTAACTCATGCTGGCTTGGGAGTTATCATCTCATTATCATTGTTGTCAAATAATAGGGAATTGCCAGTTTTGATTTAGCCTCTAGAAGGAATCCAGGACTAAATCTCAAGGCTTGTATTTTAAACATTCAAATAACACACAGGAGGCACTGATTTATTTTCATCCTCTGCTTGGTTCAGGACAGGGATCTGTTTATCCGCGTTTATCACATCAAATATGCTGATCCCTGGGCTAAGGCAACTGAGGAATCACTGTCTATCTGCCATACTCCAGTAGTGCAACTTTCAACAATATTTGAATGTCCATTCAAAAAATGATGTAGCCTGAGGGGGGCAGGCTCTCACATGAAATGTGGAAGGCAGCTGTTCACACACCCAAGTACAGTATTAAAAAAAATTACGGGAGCCTGGCTGAATCTTGTCCTATCCTACAAGAGTTCTGATACCTAGACTGCCTTCCTTTTTTCCATCTTAATTTTCCTCAGTTAATATTGTAGAATCCATTTTAATAGGAAACAGTGATAGCATAGATCATAGGAAAATAAGGCAAAAAAGGAATCTTAGGAAGTCCCAGATTCTATCATATTCTGCTTGAAGGCTACATCGTTGCTGGCAGAGGTCTATATAGCTGTTGCTCTGCAGGCAAGCCAGTCTAGTATTTTTCCTTCCGTCAGAAGACTTAGCCAAAACTGCCTTGTTATAACTAATTGTATAATTTATTTTCTATCCACATAATCACAAACATCAGTTTACTGCTTACTCAATCACTGCCAGTACTTCCTATTAACATCTCTGTTCTCTAGTCTATACAACATTCATTCAGCATTTATTCAGCTGATGTTTCTAAGCCTCCCAGTTGTTCTTTTTAACATTCTGCATTTTTCCTAGTTGTACCAGCTGTATCTGTTTTGAGATACAGTGCCTGAAAATGGGCACAGGATTGCAGCTAAAGCCTCATCAGCCTAGAACAGGACAGAAGGACAACCTCATGTGCCTCCTGCCTGCTTGTGAGTCCCAGTCCCTTCCTTCTTTTGAAGAATTAGCATTTACGTAGTTAGCCTACATTTCTGCAGTTCATTAGGATTTCCAAAGTGCTCAGTTTTGTCCTTGCTCTCATCAAAATGGAATTTATTAAAGAACATATTTCTGATTTGTCACAATCAGCTTAAAATCTAAGCATGCCCTCCAACAAGCTCATAATTCATATTGTTTGGGATACCTGCAAATTTGATGGACATATTCTCTATACCTTCATCTGAGATATTAATTAAGACATGAGTTCCCAGAGCAGAACCATTTGAGAGTTCTTCTTTGAGCAGTTTCCAAACAGTTGAATACACACAGAGGGTTCGTTTTCCTGTTTTTCATATGAAAATGTCATGTGAAGCTATAAAAAAACTACATTAAAATCAAGATAAGTGGTTTCTCCTCATCCTATAACCACAAGAATTGTTGACTTGTTACAGGAGACTAAATGGATTTGGCACAGCTCCTTCTTGAAGATTTTGTAATGAGAATAAGACTACTCCATGTTAGCATTATTTACTCCTTTGTATTTTTCCAGGAGTATATAAATATTCTATCATTTTCCCAGCATTTTTAGAGAAACTTAGGTTGAACTACTCACCTACAAGAGCCTTTTTTTTTCTTCTGTTTAAGAATATACATTCCATTTGCCCATCTATAATCTTCTGCAATTTCATCGTCCACAATCTCTCAAAGATATCAGGAAACGACACTGAGATCAGTTCAGTCAATTTTCTAAGTATGCTGAGGCTGAACCAGTTTTAATATGTACAATAATCTAATTACTTTTACCTCTTGGTTTTCCTGTCCTGACTCCTTATCCTTTTGTCACTAATGTTAATTGTGTTAACTGGTTAAACCCACTTCACCTTCTTGTTGTAATTTGAATTTACAGAGGCATTAAGCACAGCTTCATCAGTTAAAGTCTTTCTCTCTATTCGGGATCCCTTAGTTTTCTTGCTACTATAATATTTGTTGAAAGTTTCTTCTTACTTTTTGTGTCGTTTGATTGTTGTTTTTTATTTGTCCTTTGCCTTTCTGATTTTGTCTTAAGATGACTATGCCATTCTTTCTTTCGCAGCCTTAGTTCTGTCTTCTGGTTTTTGTTTGTTTGTTTGCTTTGGTTTGGTTTGGTTTTCTTTTATTCCATTTGGTTTGGTTGGTTGGGTTTTCTCCTCCTCTTACTTCAGCAACATGACTTTAAGAGCAGCTTAAAACTTACCCGAAACTGTCAGCAAGTTCTCTGCTAATTTAACCCAGCATCAGGACATAATCACAGTATTGAATGGTTAGAATTCTGGAAAATAGTTTACATAAAGTGTTACAAAATTCCTGGAACCATGGAAACCTCAAATTTGAGATGCTTGCCTGAGAAAGCTCCCAATAAGATATGATAATCTGAGCTTCTGCAGACTCTTGTTTATAAACCATTGCTGCTGCCTGTGTAAAATCAAATTCTGCAAAGACACATCCTCTAACCAAGAGACAGCTAATTATAAGAAGCCATTGGTCATTGATGTTGCTTGATTTTGCTCGTACATTACTTTTCAGCATGTGTAATGGATGATATAGTTGGTAAAGAGTGCCAATCATGTGATCACTTAATAACTCCTTGTTCCAGAAAATACTAAGCCTTAGCATCAGCTGGCAAAAGATACATAGTCAATTTACAATTAACTTCGCTTTTGGATCCAAATGGAGCAACGCTGGTGATCCAGAACCTTCAGGGATCTCTCTTCTCCAGAAACAATTTCAATTAATTAGTTCTTAATTAGTTGGCAATCTTTCTTGGTCATTCTTCACTAATGACACTAATGACATTAATACTTTGAATGCTGATACCTAATTCTCTTGTAATAATGAAAAGTGATTTCCTTGATAAGAACTGTAGAAGTCCGTGTAAGGTTTCTCATACTCTCAATTTCTTTACCATAATGACCTTGACTGTTAGGAGACTGTGCGGGATGGATTTTGCAGCTTGAAAGAGATGCAAAAAGAAAATCTTGACTGTTCATGGACAATCGATACCACAGACAACTTCTGTCTTACCCATGTCACTGTTAATGATCAATCTTGTAAACATTTCAGAGCCCTTATATTCTTCACTGGGAACCCTCTAAATATGACAAACTTTCTTTACCCTGTTGTTAAATACTTGTTTGATGCCTACGTATGAGAATCTGTGTTAGGTTATTCTCTTTCATATTGTTACGTTATTTTAGTTTATAATGTATAATATAATAGTAATATATACATACACATACATACTGTGTGCTCAACTGATTTTTTGGAACACTACTCTGAATCTTTAACTTGTTTTGAAAAATGTTAAAGCTGTCCTCCACAACCACAGTTTACAGACTGGTGTTCAGTTCTGAAATACAGGTTCTGTCCTGTGTAGCTATTATATATTTTTAGTGATCCTGATTCCTCAAAGCAAGACATCGCCTACTGATGACAACAATGTGAGTGCAAGATGAAAGTAATCTGTGATTGGACTTGTACCCTGAAAACTGCTTTTCTCCTGTACACACAACTGCTCTCATTATCTCCACTTGCTATTGAATTTGCAACTTGCTAATTAACATAGCTGCAAGTAACCAATTCTGAAGGAAAAGAAAGATAAGGTGCTCTAACATGAACTGGCAAGTGCCATGCTATGAACTTACCTGTCCCTTACACTACCATCCCTTTTCAGAAACTGCTTGCAGACATTGCTAGTTGCTTTTTAGTGCCGTTCCAATGTTGCTGTCCCAAGCTGAAGACAGTAGTTCCAGTACAAAGCTTTTACATGAAAGTGTATTCTCATAAAATGGCATTTATAATATATAATTAGTCATCTAATTCAAGCACTGGGGTTTTTAGAAATACAAAGTACTCAGTAGCTCCCACTGAAGAGAATGTGACTAGGCTACTATGTGTGGACATATCTAAAATAAATTGATTATTTGTCACTTGGAGCTTGCAGCATACATAGCATCTGCTTATTATTCATGGTGCACAGTTACTTCTGTCTGTTCTGTCTATTTTTCAGTTATTATAGTAATCAATAATACTACAAAATGATAATTACACTGCTTAGTACTTCCAGCCAAACACTTCTGTTAGCCTGCTGTAATGCACAAATGTTGTTTAAAAATACTGGCACTGCAGGTCAACAGATTCTGTTATAAGCCAGCTGTTTCACACTTCACAAGAAAAATATTTTCTCACTATTTTCTTTAAGTCTAAACATAGCTATGTGTTGTCTAGATACAAATTTCAGAATGCAGATCTAGGATTCGTCTTCCAGGGATTCTCTATATAATCAGAATACATTCTTAAGATATTTCTTTCTTCTAAGCTTTTCCTCAATGTTTAATTATCTTTTTTTTTCTAAGAAACGTAATTAGTATAATTTCTCTAAAAATCCAAACACTTCTGTCGATTCAGTTTAAGCCATATTTTGGTGATTTTTTTTTTTTCTTTCAGGCAGAGAGCACTTCTGGCAATCTTTTAGTCTATGAAGTTTATCTGAAATGTTCTCCAGCATGGTCTGGTAAAATACAGATATTTTTTGAGTATGATTATGTAAAATCTGACTAGAACAAGAAGGGTAAGACTCATTTTGTCAGGCAGAATTTCTGAATACTATTCCTTTTTCATTCCTGTATTCTTTCCTACATGTGGGATGAACTGCATGGGGAAGAAAGAATCTCAACTAAGACAAGGTTCTTCCCTGACTGTGAGAAATTTCATGTTTTCTTTTAGGGTGACCATAAGACTCCTCTGTACTTTTGGAGTATCACAGAGGTGACTTAACATGGTACAGAAATAGTGGCCAGAGACATTTACTTATTTCAAAAATCTCACACAACAAAATTGCATATTTTCTTTGGGCCACAAACCCACAGCATGTTCAAGAAATTGTTACAACCCCTAGGTCCTGTTGTACTTCAAAGAATACATTTCTGAGCCTAAGGAATCTTAAAGAAAGTGAAACCTTACATATAAAGATGCAGAAGTTATGAAGTGAAATGATGTGAAATGAACAGAACAGAGAGATGAAGGAATACAAGATAGACTGCTGTATTTCTTACACTGACAGATCACAGGTAACCTTATTTACAAAGCACGTACCTTAAATGACACACAGTCAAATAACATAATGACCTTCACTGCCTAAAAGAGTTTTGCAGCTGTGCAACAGGTTCTGATAACAACATGATATGATATATGTTGGATTCAAGGTCATTATTGCTATTTAATTCAGAGCAAATTTATTTTCAAAAGCCTTTCTCTTAATGGCTTCTATTTTCCAAAAGAAGCAGCAATTTTCCTTTTGAAAACCTGTGTAGATAAGACACACGGGAATTCTGCATTAACATTTTCTCAAGTCCCAGATATATTATACAGAATTTAAGTTTGCAAGAGTCTATCTATCATGTTTGAGGATGTACATCACTGTAACTACAGGAATTAGGAAGAAACTTCCCTGTTGAAACCTTCAGAGCATGCTGTATCTTCAACTGAAGCATCTAATACGCGTCTTTCTCAGAAAATACAGATAACAGATTTGGTGGACAGCAGTGTGACAAGTCATTCCTGGCACCCTGAACACATCTTCCCTATATTTTGGTGGGAGACAAAACTTTAAGGACTTTTGAGGTATTTTCCAGGTAGACTACTGACTAAGTTATAGCCAGGAAGGGACAGACATATATTTGCCTTTTAATGAGTAAAAGAAGCCAGCAGATGCAGGAGACTGTGAGTGACACAAAATGGCCCCAAAATACAGCAGCTTGTGTATCAGCTCTGTCCTAGTGGAGAGGGTAAGAAGATATTAGGATGAATAATGAAAATGTTTGATGATCAGTGTATTCTTCAGAGGTAAAAAAAGTAGGTCTGTGAAAACATTTTTTTTTCTTTCTATACTACAGAAAGAAATTGAGAAAATGATATACATATATTTAATAATAAATATGCAAACCCAGTTGTTTTATTTTTGGATTAAAGCCCAGTAAAGCACAAGGATTTTGCATATGCAGGAAGCAAAAGACTTGGGAAAAGCTACAGAGAGAACAGAATCTGACTGGTGCTTAGAAAGGAATGGTCACATCAGACTACCCCAAGTTCATGTTGTGAACATCACGTTCAAATCAGTCAGCAACATATTTATGGAAATTCAGATGATGACAGCAGTATGACAATAGCAGGAGCATAAAAATATCCAGCACCAAATATGAGTTAAAAAAAAAAAGTACTAAATATCTAAATGATAAATAAACAAAGATGTAAACTAAAACGTCATTCCTCTGATGGTGGGAAAGAGCTCTTTATAAAAACAAAGAACAAAAGTAATCCAAATGTCTACATGAAAGGGTTAAAGAGAACAATAGCTAGGCCTTGAAATTGACTGGTTCACAGAAGGATTCAAAGGTAAATTTGTAATCACCTGGAGAGCCAAAATTCCAGTCCTAGCAAACATGTTTTATATCTAAGTATACATGAATATACATGTATATTCAAAGTTGAGTCTGACTTAGCAAAGCCAATTGTTGTACCTAAGCAAGAACTTGGAAGAGAACACTTGAGATGTAGCATTTATGTCTGCTAAGGCTGAAAACATGGCAGAACAGAGAAACATCATTCTATATTTACCATATATTATGGAAAGATTGATGACATGTCACCCTAAGGATCTCAAGCAAGCCATAACAATGTATATGAGACAAGCTTTATTTGTTCAGTTGGCTGTAATGTGGGTAGTGGAAAGAAAAAGAGGTAATGATGATGCACGGAGAACAAAATCTCAAAGTATAAATCATGCAGAATGTTCAAAACACAAATCATGGAGAAATCAACACTTCTTCCAAATTATGAGCTAAATTGTTTGTCCACAAAGGCAGAACAATGCTGAAAATATAATGAACAAAAATTTGAAATTATAGACAACAGAGAAAATGTATATTGTTTCATGATGAACAAGGAAATCTACGGGACAATGAAAGGATTGCATTACTTCCAATACGTTATTTACATTTTAGAAAGGGAACTATCTCAGGAGATTCTTGTTTCAGTTGTTTCTGCATTTTAAATCCACAAGTGCATGGAATAACTGAGGAGTATATTAATGCAGCACCAGGAAATAAGTCAAGACCCAATAATGCCTACATGTGACTACAGCTTATTAACTTTATCTTAGTTATCCAGTGCTATGTATCTCTAATCAAGTGGCTCATTGAACTGGCACATCCATATGTCAAAGAGCTTACACCAGGAAACCAAAAAAGTATATTGGCAATGGAGAATGAAATTGTTTAATGCAATTCGTGTATAGAAGATGATCATTCAGCATAAACACTTTGTGGCTTTGTGATGTGCTGTTTTAAACAATCCCTAGGTTATTGCTGGGAAGAGAGCTCTGTACATCCATAACTTCCATTGTACCTTCTTGGTTTCCAGACTCCAGGGCACTGTCATCCCATTTTTCCATGAAGTACCGTGGTTCTGCAAAAATCCCTTGTGAGCTCCAGAAAAGAAAGCTGTCATTTTTCCACTGCCTGAACACAAAGCTCTCTTTCTGTCCATAGGCAGCAGGGATATGATTAGACTAAGTGCTGGATGCAGAAACTGGTTATCCTCCAAGCCTTTCTTTACTTTCACTTACAGAATTAAAATTAGTATTTATTTTAATTAGTAGTAGCAGCTATAGTTTAATTATTGTCCTTTTGACTGAGTCGGGTTTAGATATCATTGTCATTATGTGCTGAAACTGTATAGTGTGAAAATGCACTTTCTGCTTATAGTCTAGACAGATAAATAAGTATATAACTATAAAATGATCTTTCATGTACTTACAAAAAAAATGTGATGGCAAAAAAAAATGATTATAAAGCACATGATGTGTCTTGGACTCATGTCAAATTTCAAGTCCCCTCTATTTTTTTTCTCCTTCCTAATCAAAAGTAGAAGATGACTGTAATTTTTATTGCTTTCCTTCCTGCAAAGAATCCCAGCTTGTGGATAGAACCACAGAAAATGCCTGTCCCAGCCAGCAACAGTGCAATGGGCTTCTGGTTTCTGATTGGCACTCCCTCCTCCCCAGGAAAACGTCTTGTAGTAAAATAAATGTGTTTGTGCAGTGGTGACTATTTGTCACTGTAGACCCTGACACAGGCATTAAAGCATCTGCCATTTAGAACTGTGTCTCATAACTGCCCAACATGAGAGCTGTAATGAAATCCTACCTTACCATCTTGAACTAGAGGAGTCTGTTTAGTTAGCAAGGTTGCACCTCTCAGATACTAACAGGACTGTAACTGATATGAACACTAAAGTCCATATCCAATCAAAGGAAAACAGCAGCGATTTGGAACAGCAATAGAGCCAAGGCCACTGTGAATGAGACTTTTTTTTTAAATCTTCCCCTACAAAGACTGTATAATTATATGAAGTTGTCTTTTTCATATCTCTACCTTACTGACTTTCTAGCCCCACAGCATGCATTACGATTCACTACTCCACTTGCCAAATTTGCATTTCAGGGATGGTGCTCCCACTTGCTTATAAATTCTCTGAAATGGCCATATACTTATACACAAGCACCAGCATGCAGAGTACACAGACTTCCTCTAGTCAGTTCCCAAATTTGCAGTGAGAGTGCACGTGACATTGTGGATACCCAAATAATATAATTTCCTTGGAAAAACAGAATTTGAACAGAGTAAAGTAAATAATAGAATCTAAGTTAGCAAAAGTCGGCTGGAAGTATAACAACATATATAAATGAAAATCAGGAATTAAAGCTGTTCCATGTTCCATGCTCCTGCATGCCACTCCGGAGTTCATATAACTTGAGGCAGGAAGACATAATTGAATTCAGAAAAGCAGTGTCCCTACATACCACAGGCCATGGAGTCTGGTATGCTCCATCCCAGCAGCAGGAATTATTTTTCCATGAATGACAGTTAAGTTCTTTTGCTTAAATTTCCCACAGGCCATTGTCAGCATAATAAAATCTGGTCCCCTATAGAGTCACCATTACTCAGACTTTCAAGAAAATTCATGGAAATTATTTAATCTCTCTTCACCAAGTGTTTATCTGACAAATGGTAGATTTGGGATAAATACATGTTCTTTACCAGCTTGCACGTCTTTTGTGCACCAGCTTTGCCCTTATGATGTCCACATCAATCAGACATTTGAAACATCTCTAGAAAAGAAAGATGTCTCAGTCCTTCTCACCTGCTTAAAACTTCTTTCCATGTTTCATTCTTTTTAGCTTTTGCAATGTTTGGCATAATGTACTATTTCAGCAGTGAATGTCATAGACACATCAAAGTTTTCTGTAGTTCTTACCAGTGAACTGTGACCATCAGTAGATTAACAGATAGTGTAGGTTCATCAGGATCAGATCTGTAGAAACTGGTAGTGCGGGTGACCTAGCATCCACTTCACATTTTAGGGTGCCTTCCAGCTTAGTTTCCCCTGAACAAAATCCAGATGACACATTCTGAGAGCACCCTCTAACAAGTATCAAAAATGCAGTAAGTGGGGGCTATGCAGAGATTTGCTCCATAAAGGCATTCCTGACAAATGAAAACGAGAATACAAACACACCCTATATGGGTATTTGAGTGCACCTCTTGACACTTCAGGAGGAATGGCAAAAAATTAACCCTATAAAAGCTTTGACTGGTGTCTTAATTATACAACATACGGGTAATAATAGACAAAAAAACATGGATGTTAACATATTTCCCCAGATATGCTGTTGAGCCTAATCTGAATATACTAAAAACTCAGGTGAGAAGGTCTTCTGTGTGAATGGGAAGTGACTGAGAACAGGACAGGAGAACGAGCCTAGACGTCTTCGAGGCAAAATTACTCTAAGTGGTTGCCTTGAGACTATAATGAGGACAGTGTATGAATTTTTCTGTTGAGAAGCTAGATGAAAAATTGTAAAATTGAAACAGCAGGTGATACAATTCACACACACGCAAAAAAAAAAAAAAAAAAAAAAAAGGGACATATTAGAAATAACAGCAGGAGACCAAGTGAAATTGTAGAGTGATTTCAGAAACTTGTTGAAACACAAGTTTCTGGTAAAAAAAAAAAAAAAAGGAAGAATAGCATTGTATATTAACAATAAAATATATTGGAAAGGAAAGTTTCTGTTAAGAAAGATGCAATTGAATATGAGTGTAAAAGATGAAAAAAAAAAAGAGAATGGGAATGTGAGCAGAGGCATGTCCATAACCGAAGTGCAAACAAACTCTGACAACCCCAGTAGGCCCACATCTGAGCCTATCCTAATAACCTGCACTTCAGAAATTGATAAAAAGCAACTCAAGAGTCATTGCCTGGTAGCCAAGGTATTGAACCATCTCCCAGAGCAGGAGTGGTATTGTATGAGTAGAATAGGGCTGCAGCAAGGGCAGGCTGAAAATTTCATCCTTACCTAGGTACCCTTTCAGAGTGCTGAACAGGAACAGATATATCTGATCCCCTCTGGTTATTGATGCTGCTGCAAAGAGTCGAAGAGATAAAAGGTTAAAATTCCATCATGCCTGTGGCTGAAGTAAGCGAAAAATAAAAAGGAAGCATTTGGAGTGGTACTCAGGGCCCTATGGGTCCAAGATAGGAAAATATTTCTCTATAATTCCAGACTAAACTTCTGCTCAAGCCATAAGGTGTCCATTCCAGACTAAACTTCTGCCCAAGCCATAAGGTGTCAAGAGCAACCTGGGCAGTTATAAACTCACTATTCAACCATAATTATACAGAATATTTTAGAATTAATTTGGTGGAAAGGGTGATTGAAGTTCTAGTGACGATTGAAGTTCTAGTTCAGCTGTGACGTAAAACCAATTGATTACAGGTAGAGCTTTGCAGTGATCCCCCTTCCGATTCCATGTCCACTTTTTCTTGTTCTTATGCTTTTACTTCCTCTTAGGTCCTTGTGCTTATATCTAACAAGATCTGGCATTAAGGTGTAAAGAGAAAAAGACAAGCATCAACATATGAATCCTCCACTTGGCCCACTGTAATGGAGAATGTTGCTAAGGGCATGTTGTTCACATATACTCTGGTTTCTTGCTAGCTGTGGTATTTTATGACATTGGTTATGACCAAGGAGCAGGAACAGGGCATGCAGTGTGATGGCTACAGCAAAATCAAAGTTGCTTGTGTGGAGGGGGAATGGACAACTTCATCAAACTAAAAATCAGTTGCAGCTGATGAAAGTTCTGCTCAATACAGAACTATGTTACGCCCACATTACTCTGAGGAACTAGGTCTGTTTATTCCAGCTCTTAATGAATGAATGCTGAAAAGACAGAAGTTTTTCTTTTGTTTCCTGCTTGAAGCAAAAATGCTGTTGAAAGCTGAAGGAACATCTGGCTCCTAAACTTCCACTTTTGAAACTCCCAAAGTCAAGCTAAAACTCTCTGAGAGGACAACCACATTTTAGTAGTATTTCTCCCGCAACCGAAGTTTTTATTTGTGCACCTCACCAGTAGATTGATCTTGTCTGTCTTGTTCCAAACACCACCAGAGCAGCAGCAAAGAAGCTAAAGATTAAAAGAAAAAAATAACTGTAGTAAAGGTGAAAAGTTTTAAGCAATCAGCAAACATTATTTTTTATTTATTACCACTGTCATTACCGTTATGGGGAAAACATCCCTGAAAAGCACTGAAAATCACATAATGCCAAGGGGCAACATGAGAAACACAAAGGATGGGTAAAGGCTGGCATTATATCCCTTTTTAAAGGTAGAAAATTAAATCACAGGGAAGTTAAATGACTGGTCAAAGGTCAAACAGCAAACTAAGTACAGAGCGTGGAAACTGTGCCTTATGTTCAGCTCCTTAACTGTAAGGCTACTCTGAAAAGAAAAAAATACCTCAGTGCTGGAATATTAATATCAAAATTAGTTTCACTGAAAACAGGTTGAATTTCTCTGTCTCATTCGAAACTGGATTTTGTTCTGCCTAATTAAAACTGAAATGAGATCCATTTCAGCAATACTGATTTGGTCAAAACAAAATTGCAGCTACTCCGTAATATATTTGTACTCATAAAAACTGGTTTGCAATCAGTTTTGGAGAAAGTCAAGCTAATAATCAAGGTAATTGCAGCTTTTAAGAATGGAACAAAAATGCCACAGTTCCTTTCAGAAAGAAGTCACATGCTAGCTTTGAGAGATACCCTGGGATTCCAGGGCTATATGCTATATATATATATACATATATATATATATAATATATATTTTTACATAAGCAGAGAGAAATTACATGTGATTTAAGGAAAGCAAGGCAACCCAGGGAAAGAAGCAGACAGGACCTTTTCCCATAGTTTCCCTTCCATGAGGTGAGAGAGGCCTAGACATGATGTGACATTACAGTATATGCTAACAGAGAGTGATCACAAGCTCCGTTTCTGTCTCGGGGGCCAAGAAGCTCTGGAAGTCTTGCCAGGCCCTGGGGATTAAACTGCAGTTAGAACAGATGCCTGAGCTTCGATTGCCCTAAACACTGTCAAGGACAGGGGCTGTCCGGAGAGCCCCATCAGACCGTAACCCAGTCACCTGGAATCACTTCTGTCACCTCATGGGCAACATGGGAAAGTTCAAACGAAAACACCGCACCGAGGTGCACTAACTGGGTGCTTTGACACCGCAGCAAGGCTCTGCCTTGGCAGAGGCACTCCATGTGTGTGGAGGAACAGTGAGCTTGGCTCCTAACCTTGGGCTGGCCCAGGCAGCGTGGGTCACAGGAATGGCATGCCTGGGGGGGGGAAAGGAGGGGGTGAATAGCAGGGGCTTCTTCTCAAAATATTAACCCTTCTATTTGGAGAGCCGTGGCTGCCTTTGAAACCTCTCCTTGTAGACCTATACTTAGCACTGGGTAAGAAGCGTGCAGCGTGTATGTGTGTGTGTGCATGTGTGTGTGTGTGCATGAGTGTGCGTCTGCGTGTGAGCCAGGGAGGGCCGGGGGCAGGCTCCACCCGCAGCCCCCCACCTTTGTCCTGCGGCTGAGCCCCTCGAGCTCTGCAGCCGGGTCTCCTGCTGCGCCCAGACACGGCTCCAAGAGCCCCCTCCACATGTCCCCTCGCACATCCCACACTCACCGGTTTTGGGGTGCATTTTTCTATTTCATTTGTTTTCATTTTTTTTAAATAATTTTTTTTTATTTGCCTATGCCCCCTTGTTCTGCCCCCTTTCCTCCCCCCTTCTAAATTGGAGATGTTCTCAGGACAGCGCCCAGGAGACTGGCTGGAATCAGTTTTGGAGGGTGATGCACCGCGACAGCTAAAAGTTGGATAGGGTTTCAGCAGCTCCTATATATAAAGCAGGGGGGACTTATGTCACTGCACTAATTAAATTCCATCTGGGTTGTTCCTCGGGGTGTTTTCGAGCCTGCCACCCAACTCGAGCAGGCAGAGGGGCCGAGGGACAGCATGATGATGGACCTTTTCGAAACTGGCTCCTATTTCTTCTACTTGGACGGGGAGAATGGAGCCCTGCAGCAGCTGGAGATGGCGGAGGGTTCCCCGCTGTACCCAGGCAGCGACGGCACCTTGTCCCCGTGTCAGGACCAAATGCCGCCGGAGGCCGGCAGCGACAGCGGCGGCGAGGAGCATGTGCTGGCCCCCCCGGGCCTGCAGCCCCCTCACTGCCCCGGCCAGTGTTTGATCTGGGCTTGTAAAACCTGCAAGAGAAAGTCGGCCCCCACGGACAGGCGGAAAGCGGCCACCCTGCGGGAGAGGAGGCGGCTGAAGAAGATCAACGAAGCCTTCGAGGCGCTGAAAAGGCGGACTGTGGCCAACCCCAACCAGCGGCTGCCCAAGGTGGAGATCCTGAGGAGCGCCATCAGCTACATCGAGAGGCTGCAGGACCTCCTGCACAGGCTGGATCAGCAGGAGAAAATGCAGGAGGTCGGGGGGGACGCCTTCAGCTTCAGCCCCAAGCAGGCAAATGTAAGCACGGCCGCCCGGCACCCGGCTGCGGGGCCGCCGCTCCCCTCCCTCCCCGCCCGCCTCCCTCCTTCCCCCGCAGCCCCGGGGCACGGGGGGGCTGCCCCCCGCTAACGCAGGCACCTTCCCCTCTCCCCCCGTCCCCCTGCCGCAGGGCTCGGACTTCCTCGGCACCTGCGGCTCCGACTGGAGAAACCTCTCCGACCATTCCCGGGCGCTGGGAGCCAGCCCCAGAGCAGGTAACACCCCACTGCCCCCCTCCCAGCCCCACCGGCCGCAGCCGCCGTCTCCACGAGGCACCCCCCCCGTCTCTCTTTTTCTCTCGCCTGGCAGGAGGCTCCGCCGTCGAGTCGTCGGCTTCCAGCAGCCTGCGCTGCCTCTCCTCCATAGTGGACAGTATTTCCTCCGACGAGCCCAAGCTGCCCGGCGTGGAGGAAGCGGTGGAGAAATGAGGCAGGGCCCGCGGGGCTCGGGCCGAGGTACCGCCGCCCGCCCAGCCTGACGGAGCGGCCCTCGGCGACCCGAGCCCGAAGGACTCCTTCTGACCCCCACCCCCTTTTCACCCCGAGTTTTGTTTTCTTTACGCCTCGTCGCATAGACCAGCCTCCCCCCCAGTTTTTCCGTTTTTAATTTAAGAGACTTACTCGCGTGCCGGTGATCCGCTTTGCCCGAGGCTCACCGAAACGTCCATTCCTGTCTGAGTGGAGCTGCCGGCTGCCTTCCGTGTTAGTGGCGTTCAGAGAGGTCCCGCCTCGTTGCGTTTCTGTAAATACTTTTAGTACTGTCTTTTCTTTTGTAAACACGGAAAAAAAAAAAAAGAAAAAAGAAAAAAAAAAAGAGAATATATATATATTTAAATGGTGGGATGTGATATTGTATATAAGGACGGACGGATTTCCCGGGTTGTAAAATAAAGCCCTTTGTGTTACAGTGTCTCTCCTCCCGGTCATTCAGTCCTAACCCGAGCCTGGAGCCCGAGCCCGCCGTGCCCTCAGCCGGACGACCCCGCAGAGCTCGAGCTGCGACAGCGGGAGGCAGCTGTGGGGACACATTTCCCTCCGCTCCCTCCTCTAAGGACCGTCTCTCCTCGCCCAGGACCGCCCCGGCGGTGCTAATTACCCCCTCCCTCCCCTGCCGTCTCCCCGGGGAAGCGGGGTCGGGCGCTGGGAGCCGGGGGGAAGGAGCCCCCCAGCAGCGCCGTGTGCCCCTAAACGGGCGGGGAGAGGGCACCGCTGGCCGAGAGGTGGGGGCCTCGGCGCCTCTCGCCTCGTCTGCAGCACGCTTTATGGGCCCCGAGGGGCAGCGGCAGGCTGTGACGGGAGCCGGCTCCCCCCGGGACCGGAGGGCCGTGATTTCTCCCGAGGAAAGGCGACTCCCCTTGGCTTCCCTACTCCTTGAGGGAGAGGGGTCCCTCGGGGAGGAAGGAGTTAAGCGGCGAGAGGAGGGGGGCAGCAGCAGACGAAGCCTCTCACTCAGTGATGTGAAAAAAAAAAAAAAAAAAAAAAAAAAAAAAACAGCTTCTCCGAGGATGGCGGAGCGGCAGCTCCTCGCGGCCAGGACGTTCCGGTTTGTAAGGGATTGTTTGTAATCCCAGGAAGGGGCGACCACCGGGAAACCAGCGCGCCCTGCCCTGCGCGCACACAGCGCGCTGCGGGACAGCTGAGAGAGGCACCGGCTTCAACTCAAAGGCTCTGCTGCAACTCTCTGCCCGTGGGCGCTCTCCTCGGCAGCTCTAACCCCTGATTTATTTTTTGTTTTTGTTTTTGAAAGGTCACAGCCACGTTTCTGGAAGGTCTCACCCTTCCCGGCCACACTGGCACGGCTGCGGCAGCCCGAGGGGGAAGCCCTTGAAGGAGACGCGCGGTGCCGGTGCGGTCCTTTCTCCCTTTTTGTTCGCCGTGGCCAGCCCGGTTTTAAACCTGCTAAGTAATTGCTCTCCGCTGAGATATTCGTTGGTAACACCTCATTGCGGAGGTACGGTGCGATGGGCATGTAGTGACAGAGGACATACGCTTCCCCACCTTTTCTGGTTCCAAATAAACCCTTTGCTTTGGGGAACTCACGGCCTGCTAAGAAAGCGGCGCCTCGGGGAGCTCGGGCTACTTTCTGCGCGTAATTTGGAGCTCTGGAGAAAGAGCGACGAGCCGAGGTCCCGGGGGCCCGCCCCAGCGCCCAGCACCGCGGCCCGGGGGGCAGGACCCCGGCAGGACCCCCCCCGCAGTGCCTCCTTCGGCGGCCGGGCAACTCGAGCGGTTACTGGGAATAGATTTGCCCCAAGGAAGTTTTTTCGTTAAATAAAGAAAATACCTCCCGAAGAGACGCTCCGTGACCCCCGTGCGGCCGGCGTGCCAGGCTTCCCGGCGAACTTCTCGGTGTGTTTGCAATTAAACTGTTTGCGTTTGATATTAATAACGATAATCTTCGCCTAAATCCGAAGCCAAAGCAAACAGGGCCGTGGAAGCACAGAACCAGAGGGCAGTCAGCGGGTGAGGCTGGGGATTTAACCCAGCCTTTCTCCCCAGGCGCCCCGCAGGGAGCCAGCGGGGCGGACACGGGGTGCCGGCGGGCACTGCGGGGCGCTCCCGCAGCTCGCCACCTGCCCCGCTCCCCTCGCCAGCCCTCCCCGCAGCCAGCCACCTGCTCGCCCGCCAGGGCGACCCGCACGGAGCTGTCACTGCCCTCCCCCGAGGGGAACCCGCACGGTGGTTTTTTTTCACAGCTTTCACCTTCCTGCAGAAAACGAGCTGCGGGAACGGGAGCGGGGGGCAGGGGAGAGAGGGGGGTGAGTAATTGAGCCATGTGCTCGCCGGGCCGCCCCTTCGGTAGCAGGAACTAGCAACTTTTCCCAGTCTCAAGGCTGCTAAAAATCCCCCTCGCGTCCCTTTGATCTCTCCTGGGAGTCCCAGAGTGCCAGCAGAGGCCAATGCCTTCTTCAGCTGTCTTCCATACAAATCCCTCTGGCAGGTACTAATGTGTTTACTTAGGTGTGCGCCGTTCCCAGCGCTGGGGGGAACCAAACGTTTCGCACCCGGCTGCAAGCGCCCGTCCACACGAGCCCAACTGGGAAACCGCTTTGCGGGGAGCCCCGAGGGGTCCCCGCCGCCCCCGGCCCCAGCGCTGCGGTTCCCGCAAGGTCAGGGCACAAAAATCGCCCCCGCAGCGCCGAGCCCCGGCCATGCGGGCCCCCGGTGCGCCCCAACCCGCCGGCACCGTGCCCGTGCTCCGGGTCGGATGCTCCGGTTTCGGCTCGGTTTGTTTCGGTAGCAGCTCTGTGGGTGTGAAAAAGGAGATTGGAAGCGCTGCAAACGGGCCGAATCCATGCAGAAACGGGAGCAGCGCGGCAGCGGGGAGGAAAACCCTCTGAAGAGCTCCTGGGCACCATTTCCTCCCCGCCGGTACCCGGTTGCTCCTCTTGAGCTCCGGGTCTTGAGGCTCCCGTCTCCTGAAATGCAGCGCTGTCACACACCCGCACCCCATACACACACCCCGCGACCAGCAGCCTCGTAGCTGCTGTTTTCTCTCCCCTGTCTTCAGTTCCGCTCGCCTACCGCACTTTTGCAAATTTGTTTTGAGATCACTTTACCAGAGGAGCTGGGGGCTCTTCAGGGACACTAATTGCGGAGTTTTTTTTCCCCTGAGTGACAGGCTGCTCCATCCTTTCTTCTCCTTCTCTCCCCCACCCCCAGATACTCAAGGAAAAGGAAACAAATTTTCCTAGGTCCTCAAGGACTTTTGGGAAAAGGCACGTTTCTTCCTAGCCCCAACCCCGCGGGATTAAGCGTTAAGCTACAAGCTAAAGCCCTGCCCGCAAGGACAGCAGGAGCTCGGCGGCTGGCATTGTGCTCCACGGGGCAAGCCTGGAGAGAAAGCCCTGAAAGGTGATCGGAACTCTGCAACCGGCACGGTAAAGAGCAAGTTTATTTGTGCACAAAGCATAAATCTGTAAACAGGTCTATTTTAGCCGGCGCAAACGTGGTAAATCAAAGTGTGTGTGTGCGTGTGGCACAGCCCAGTGAAGAGTTCAAGTTACCGCCGAGCAGAGCCCTCCTGACTGGCGGCTTCTTGGGAAAACAATAGGGCACCGCCGTGTTTCAGATGTGGCCCAGCTCGGCATCAACCTGCACCTCGGAGCGGCAGAAGCCTGACATTCTGAGCTTTCCCCTTTCTGTAACTTTACTCCTTTTATCAACTTTCTGCTTTTCCTACAGTATTCATTTCAAAGGGGGCTCCCCCCGTTTATGGCCCCAAATAAACCAAAGCAGCGCAGATGTAGCCTTCCCAACCCTTCAGATAATCAGGCGTCCTTTCCGCCGAAGCAGGGTGCGCAGCCGCTTGCATTTTCCTTCAGGCTGCCCGGGCAGATGCGAGGGCTCCTCGGCGCCGTGCTCCCCTCTGGGGAAGTGTCCCCAATGGCAGTGTTCACCGCAAGGCTCCTTGAGCTGAATTTCCCAGGGCTGGAAATGCCCCGCATCGCCTCCTCCCAGTCCCAGACGCCTTTCCCTGGGCGCACACACCGGGCGTTTGAACCGCTGCTGGGTCACGCTCCCTCTCCGTCTGAGTTAACCCAGGGCGCAGGGTTTTATTCCCAGGTAGGGAAAGTTTCCTTTGCCCTCTCGTAGTGTTTTCCTCAGCTACAAAAGCCACCTGGATGAAACCAAAGGATTCCTGCGCGTTTGCAAATGCCTGTTAAATGGCTTCATTACCACTCTAATGACCCTTGCACAGCTCCACTCGGCTACTGCTGCGGCTGGGTCTCTGCAAAGCTTTTGTCCCTGACTTGTGTAAAGTTACTTAGGGATTGCGGGGTTAGAAATTTTACACTTCCAGGAGGGGTTTGTTGCGCTGGCAGCTGGGACGCATCTGTAACGGTACAAGATTGCCTGAAAGCAGAAAATTAGCAAGCTCAGGGCGCTGCTCGACTGTTGTGTCTCTTGCAGCACCGGGTCACACGAGTAGGAGAAGGAATGGGAAGGGGATTTGTCTCGGAGCAAACGCGTACATTTTCCTTTGTGAGTACTTTTTCGTGTGACCCGATCCCAGAGCACCCAAATCTGTGTCCCCCCCGCCTCGCCTCACGCAGCCGTGCATTTTTGTCCCCCTTGGTGAACTTAAACAGTCGGTGACACTACTTTAACCACAGGACAAAGCAGCCGAGGGCCAAAGAGAGGAGCAAACCCTTTCGGCCTAGTACAGGGCTGCGGGGAGCATTTTCCCCTTTTCACCCCCAAATCGCAGGCCCCCAAGGCTTGGCCAAAACGTCTCCAACAGCTTCGCTTTTTCCCCAGAAGCGGCCGGCCCAGCCGCCGGCCAGAGGCGCGGTGCGGAGCGAATTTGTCCCCTGGGGGCTGGAGGGGGCTTGCCCAGCCAGCCGCGGCAGGGGATGCGGGGGGATATGCTAATGCCGGCAAGCCGCCGCGGACCAGCCCCCCCGAACGTGGAGATATAAGGGCCCCCCGCATCGGGGAAAGGACACTTCGGCTCAGGTCGCTAATTAGGCAGGAAACCTCCCCGGCCAGCTCGCTTGCCCGAGCTCGGTGGCTGCCGCCCCGCACCGCCGCCCGGGCTGCAGGGATGGAGGTGATGGACAGCTGCCAGTTCTCCCCGTCCGAGCTCTTCTACGACAGCTCCTGCCTCTCCTCCCCGGAGGGCGAGTTCCCCGAGGATTTCGAGCCCAGGGATCTGCCTCCCTTCGGCGCCCACCAGCCCGCCGAGCCCGCCTGCTCCGAGGAAGAGGAGCACGTCCGAGCCCCCAGCGGCCACCACCAGGCCGGCCACTGCCTGATGTGGGCTTGCAAAGCCTGCAAGAGAAAGTCCACCACGATGGACCGGAGGAAGGCGGCCACCATGAGGGAGAGGAGGAGGCTGAAGAAAGTGAACCAGGCGTTTGAGACCCTGAAGAGGTGCACCACGGCCAACCCCAACCAAAGACTCCCCAAAGTGGAGATCCTGAGGAACGCCATCAGATACATCGAGAGCCTCCAGGAGCTCTTGAGGGAGCAGGTAGAAAACTACTATCACCTGCCGGGACAGAGCTGCTCCGAGCCGACCAGCCCCACCTCCAGCTGCTCCGACGGCATGGTAAGAGAGGGGCAGGAGCTTGGGGCCGCAGGCAGGGCCCCCTCGGCAGCAGGACGTCAGGAAAAGGTGGCCGCTTTGGGTTAAAACAGGCCCTTTTCTCGGAGATAGCGCCGAGCGTGCCCGGGGACCGTCGGGGCAGGCAGGGGGCCACCGCCCCGCCAGCTCCCCATGCCCTCGGGGCTGTCCCTTGTGTCCCCCCTCCCCGCTCAGTGCAGCTGGGGGGGGGCCGTGCATGGGGTTTGGGGACGGGGGGCGGCCGGGCGGGGAGCGGCGGGGCCGGCACTCGCCCCTCGCTGTCTTGCAGGCTGACTGCGGCAGCCCGGTGTGGCCGGCGAGAGGCAGCAGCTTCGAGGCCGGTTACTGCTCCGAGATGCCCCACGGTAAGGCCGGCAGCGGCGGGCGGGGGGACAGGGAGGGACCGGGGGCCCGTCGAGACCGGGTGGCGGTGCGGGGGGCTGCGGTAATGCGCCCCTGCCTCGCCCCGGCCGCAGGGTACGGCGCGGAGCCGAGCAGCGCCCTGTCCAGCCTGGATTGCCTCTCCAGCATCGTGGACCGCCTCTCCCCGGGGGGGGAGCCCCTCCGACACCCCGGCTCCCTCTCGCCGGGAGCCAGCATCGACTCGGGGCCCGGGACGCCCGGGACGCCACCGCCCCGACGGACCTACCAGGCGCTATGAGGGACGCCAGCGCTACCCTGCAAACCTCGCTGCAAATAAAGCGTGCTACAACACGGCCGGCTCGCCTGGTGCTTCTTTGAACGCATCCCCCGGCGTTACGGGGGGCGGCGGGGGGCCCGCAGCCTGCGCGGGGACGGGGCCGCATCCTGCCGGGCTGCGGGGGCTGTGCGGGGCGGCCCAAATCTGCCCCCGCTCCCCTCCGGCTGCGGGCACTTTCCTTTGTCTCCTGTGGTAGTGAAAATAACATTTCCTAGTTATCATCTTTATTAATATTATCATTACTACTACTACTACTACTACTATTATTACTATTTCTTGCAAAGCCCTCGTTTCTTTCCATGGACACAAAGACCAAATAAGTACGTCAGGATTTGGCCCTAATATTGCCCGGTCACTCACCTCTGTAAAAGAACTGCACGATCCAGGTCTGATACCCTGTAGGGGAATTTTGATCCCAGTCACTCTTGGTGCTCTCGCAGAGACAAATTTAGTAGATTTGGTAAGAACAAACCACAGCTATCCCTTTCGCAATCCACAAGGTACATTTCACAATATTCAGAAAGCAATGTAGAAGTATTTGCTCCTAATGCCTCTTGGTCTCACTATGCAGGATGAAAATTCATGACTTAGTATTTGCAGTTGTGTGGATCTAGAAACAACCAGGTCAAGTCTTTGTGAGTTTCAGGGTTAACAAATACTTCCTTCCAGGCACTATATCTAACTATTTCTACAATGAAAAATTTCCAAACATTTACACATTTTACAGCTGTAATCCAAAACTTTTCTAACTCCCACAAAACAGGCAGGGATGGGAGGGAGAAATGGGATCCTTCAGTGCATCCAGAAATGTCTTCTCCGATAAATACTCCAAGTGGGAAGGGACGTACACTTGCGTGTTTGCCATTTGTGTTTATGCTGCTATCAATGGGTGGCCAAGGGGCCTGGAAGCAGTAATTCACCTCTGATAAACCTTCCACTTGAAGCCAGCGCAGCTCAGCCACGTCACCAAGAGTTGCCACCCGCCTGCTCTTTGGCAGCGGCTGCAAAATACGGGCGAGGGGAGCGCGGCTTGGGACGGCCCTGTCCTCACAGCACACCCCTGGCAGACTGCAGGAGGCGAGGCGGCACCTGCCTGCCCCACTGAAGTGGCTGGGCTGCTGGCCAGGACCCCTCTAGCACGGCTCCCCCCAGAAAGGCTTTTTGCTTGTGCTATGTCACCTCGAGGTAGGTGTTTCCTTTCCTGCAGCGTAATTCAGGAAGAGCTCTTTCCAGAATAGGCTTCCGGTCTGTGTGGGTAGGTCCCAAATAATCATCAAGCCCGAGAAAGTGGTTTGAAAGCCCTGGACTTAGGCTATGCAGAGGCACAAACAAGGCGTTAGCACACTCTGGTCATCAGGAGCACACAAGTGCCCAACTCACGTGCAGTCTTTCTTGGTTATGGGTGGTAACATCCTCAGCCCTCTGTTCATAGAAATGCCTACACAAGACCTTGAGTGTCACAGGTTTTATTCACTACCTCTCACAATTGCTGCACTGGTGCAGTGCTTGCTCCTCTCAAGCAAAATACTGTCTCAGGGACTCCACTTATGGCTGGGATACAGTGCAGAGCATTTTAAATGACGGTTTAAAATGAGCCAAGTGGGGAACTTTCTTGCATTTCATTCTGCGCAGTGCTGACCTTGGCAAGCAATCTCCTGTGAAGCATGCAGAGCAACACCAGCAAATCACATGTTGGTAATGTACACCTCTCTTTGGCTGGCAGACATTTTGAGAGTTGCAAAAAGGTCAATACTTCTGAGAACTGGCTTTTCAGAGAGTGAGCAGAAGTATCCAGCCTGTGGGATGTTTGTCCATAGCCTCCCCAGCCCCGCCAGACTCGATTACAACCTCAGACATTGTTAAACACAGCAAGAAGATCGACTCTTGGTTATAGTACATCTATAAACAAAGCTCCTACGAACCTAACCATGCGATAATCCTCAGGAGTGGAAGTTAGCACTGTGAAAACATCTTCGGCCTGTGGATTGGGAAAAACAAGGTGTAAAAGGCTGCTGTCTTGGGAGATAGGCTGTTGTGGTCAAATTTTGCATAGTCAATAATAATGGCAAGTGCAACTGGAAAGAAAGATTAATGTTCTATGTGAATCATGCTCACTTAAGGATGGAAGGCTGTCCCCACAAATACTTAAGAAGATGATTTTCTAGAGAACCTGAGCTCCATCTCTCCCAGCTCCTGCTGCCAGCTGAGTGTTGCAGCCTCGGGGAAGGCATGCAGAGACCTCACCCACAGGCAGGCAGGTGGAGCGATGCCTCATGGCCTCGGGTTAATGTAACACAGAGGTTGGAAGTTTTCTGACTGTTACTCACTGCAATAAAAGGCATAATTCTGTGCATTTTTAAAAATAAAATTCATGTTATATTCGAATTTTAACTCTGAAAGTCATGCTTTCTTGGATTATATTCTGACTGAAGGAGGCAGCTGGGCTTATTTTGGTGATGAGTTTCTTGTATCTTTCACTAAGAAACCAAGCAGAGATCTTCAGAGAAATACTTATTTTAAACTCAGATCAAAATGCCTGCTGTACACTACAAAGCTACTACAGGAACCTAGCAAAAATCTCCTAAATATAACATCAGGAAAATTTCTGCCCAAGGGAGTAAGAGATGTAAGGAGCACTGAGTGAATCCCCATGCGTGTGAATCCACTTCATGTGAAGATCTCCTTATATGAAGTTACAGATATCCAAAAAAAAAAACTGTCATGGATTACTTTTCTAACACCAGAAAAGATGTAAAACTGAACTTTAGGCTTAATCCTAGGAAACCCTGCCTTGCAGGGCCTGTGTATTCAGGCCCTCCTCTCTCTCTTTAGTATGCTTGCAAGTTTCTGGAAGATTTTTGTTGTTGTTGTTATTGTTTTTTTTGTTTGTTTGTTTGTTTTGTTTTGTTTTCTGTGTGATGTCCATGTGTTACTGGTGTGTAGATGGCTGATAATCTGTCTGTGCTTTTTATACCTTATGTGTTATGAGTATGTTTGTGAATCACTGGGTGTTAGAAGTGCTAGTGCATGCCGCCCAGAATTTCTAGCTGCTGTTTGTGTAGCTGTGTGCCAATTTCTGGAAATCTTTTCTACCTGATATATATATTTGTTTTTCTAGGAATGCTTTCCCATCTGAAGTGTGTGTCTGTGTATTTATGAGAATCCATTCTGTGCATTCGTGTGTTCTGTAATGAGCTCTTGCAGAGCTTCTTATAGCAAAGGTTGAAAAACAAGTGTCATCATGATGTTTTTAGTCACTTGCATCTTTTTAAAATGTAGATCATTTGAGTTTATGCATTTCATGCTTGTCTCCAAGTAGGAAAAATCCTGTTTGCTCTATGCTTGCATTTCTGAAGGAAAAGATCAAATCTTCTCCTTCTGTGATGAGGCTTGAAAGTGATAAACTTTTAGTAATTAAGGATGAGAATGAAAGGATCTTAATTTATAATGTTTGTTAAAATGCATATTTTTATGGAACTGCATATTTTCCAGGAATACCCTGAACTCACATCAGCAGGCAACTCTCCTCTCCCCACCCCAGGCCTGCTCCCTCCCCTTCTCCTCCTCTGCAGAGCCCCTGGCTCGCTCATCACTTCTCCTTACTCCTTTCAGCTGGACCTTGGTGTGCCCCAGGAGGACCTGCAGCTGGCCAGCTGATGACTGCTGACCTTTGGCAGGCTCTGTTTGGGGTATCAGCCTTACAGCTGGCCACAACTGCCTTCCTGGCAACCAGAGCCCTAATGAGCATGGCCAGATGGAGCCTGGGCTGGGATCCTGCTGGCTAATTGCACCCTGTGTGAGGAATGGAGGAGCTCACCCCCAGCCGTGGAGGGGTCGAGCAGTGCATCCGGGCACGTGCTAGGCTCCTCCTGCAGCCAACTGGATGAGTGAAAAAATGGACAAGTAAAAAAGGGACTGCAGAGCTGTTTTTCTTGTGATCTATTTGAGTTTTACCTTGGGTATTAGTTTAGGCTTCAGTAGTGGCCTTCTTCTCCCTCCCTCACTTCACGTTCTTCTCACCATTCAGTCCAGGAGAGATCCATCTACCAGACCAGGATAGGACTGCAGGAATTATTTCCCTTCCCAGATACAGCGTGATACATTTTCTCTTCAGTCAGCTGGTGTCCCACTTTCCTTCCTCCAGGAGCTTACACATCCCAAATGCTCATGGACCTCATGCCAAACCCACTATACCAAAGAGTCCAGCTACTTTCTGAAAGGTCTTTTGCTTTCTGCTCCCCAGACCAGCTGACAGGGACCATCTAGTGCTGGAGGCTGGCTGTGTTTTGAGCATTAGTAACATTTATGGACTGCCTGGCAATCTGCTGGAAGATGTTAGTGGCTATGATGCCAAAGGCATTGCTGAGCTATGCTTGAAGAAGGTGATAGTGGGCATGATATATGAGGGTCAGCAAGCCCAGTGAGAGATCACAAAGGTAGCTCAATGTCTGCATTAAACCAAGTGCATTTGAGTCTTATACTCTCTTATACTCTCTGATAGGCCTTCAAAACTGGAGTAGCAGCAGAGAATAAATGTGTGGTTTTTCTCTTTATTTCTCTGACCTTCCTCTATTAGTGTAAGCTTTTTAGCTGATATTATTTTCTGCTTTAAAAATCCATACAAAATGTATGCTGAGCAAAAGATAAAAACAAAAAAGAAACACTAAAAGCTTGAGCTCCGATTTTTATTTTTTTTATAGTGCCAAATCCTACTGCTTGCACTGGGACTCAGCCACCTAGCAGAGACTCCAGTACCCAGCAAAAGCTCAAGCTAGTGTGCCTGTCATACATTATAGGGAGACAAAATGTGGATTTAATCGAGTCTGAATTCAGCCTATTGCCTTTAATTGTTTGATTTCACACAATTTATTAAATTAATAAATGAATAACTCTGTAATTAATGGTAAGCAAACAATGATTATAGCTTCAATTACACCTGGGTATGGCTCAGTGCAAAGACCTCATTAACAAACGCACCACTGCTCCAGCAAGAAAACCTGCCCTGCTCCCCTCATTTTCACCTTTTAACTAACCATATATGCCAGCTGTGGTCATGTATTGTTTTCGTTTGTTTGTTTGTTTTAGCATGGAAAAATATTGTATGTTTGTTTTCCTTTCCACTTCATAATGTTTTGAGGAAATAGACAAACAGTATTCTGAATTTCAGAAGTATTTCTTTCTACAACTGCTCTTTTGGAGCATCTGCCAGTTGAGTTTATAGTGCAATTCTGAATCTTGTTGTCCGAGTATGTTGAAAAGCAGAGGGGGAAATGTCTCCGCTGGACATGATGAAGGTATGTACAAAGTATATATCTGAAATCCCTTCCTCAAATTAAGGCTTATGTAAAGAGTTGTGGCAATTATAGACAGCAGCGACCATTGCAAAAATTCTTAGATTTAGCTGTTATTTCATTGAAAAAGTAGCTTTAAAAACATCACAGGCCTATAGAGGTGACTGGAGTGGAGCCAGTTGGTCACCTGGGAGGTGGGTGCCTCTGCTTTGGTCCTCACTCACCTGATTCTCTCTTCTTTGGATAATATTGACTTGCTGTTAGGAGCAGACCACCAGGCTACCTTCTCTCCTGTGTATGCCTCTCAAAGGTTGTCTTTCTGATCATATGACTCCTACATTTCATTAAAGTTGTGTCTTAAGCAGCTAGAGTCCTTCTTCTCAGGCATGTGTAATGCTGTGAGTTCCCCTAAGTGCAAGTGAATGGCTTATCTGCAAAGCTTCTGCAAATGGGTGAGGACCATCCTCTCGGGCACCTGCAGGAGTGAGCAGTATCTAAGGAGTAAGATGAGTTCATAATCCATGTATGAAAACATAGTGTTTTGGGGGGCTTCATCCTGAACTTTAAGCATTAAATCTTGTTTCCTTGCAAAACACTAAGAGCCTGTCTACCTGGTCACAGCAGAAGGCAGGAGCTTGCCCCTGTCATGGGAGTAGCCAAGGAAGACACAGCCTGTGGCTGGGATGATGTCTCATGCGCTGGGAAAGGAGGCACCTCGGTCGTCTGAAGCTTTTTGACTGCTGGAAATGTAGGTGGCTTAACACCCAGTGACTGTCTCATAACTTGGGAATTCCCTTTGGAAGATGCACCTGGTGACAAGAAAAAGGGCTCCTGCAGAAGCCGGAAAGGTAAGCACTGAAAGCTGGGAGGGCTGTTGTTGGATACATGGATGCTCATAGGGAGTAGAGGACTTGTGACTCCAGGCAACTGGGAAAAAGTTTAACAACTCTAAAATCCCCCATGCCGAGCATGAAGTAGAGGAGAAACCAAGTAAACAAGGGCAAAGACAGCTGTATCCTACTGGTGTCTGAAATGCACATTTTTCACAGGGTACAAATTTCTCACATGTTTATCGCCCGGGTGAAATCCAAAAATGACTGAACTCTGAAATATGAAACTTATTATTTCTGAAATTCCTAATAAGTAGGGCAGCAAAAGCTTGTTTTAGGAAACTGCTCATGAAGTGGATCTTCTCCAGCAGAAGTGGTCTGCTCTGGGGGCTCTCCTGGCCACATCTGCTTGTCACAGCCCATGTCCCCACCTCTCATAGGGCTTATCTCACCTGCCTGAGAGAGGGATCAGCTGCACACCTTTACTGTCACCTCCCTACACCAAGCCTCCTCCTCCTGTACTTCCACAGGACGCCTGTTCTGTGTCCCCACTTTCTAAGTCCCCCCCGCAAGTGTTGCTCCCACTTGCTGCTGGTGTGTTCCCAGCCCAAATTTCGGCACCGCTCCTGCCAAAATTCAGAGTGGGGAACGTGCCGAATCCCTCGCCAGCTGCAGCAATGCCTGCAGCAACTCTGGCTCTTGGCGACGGTGGTGGCCACGGCCTTGCAGCCCACCTGCACAGTCCCTCTTTTCCCAGACATTGGTTTTGAAAGCCCAAAGGCAAAACCAGCTTCTGTGGGAGCACTTCTGCAGCAAAACAGAAAGAGCTGGGTGTTGTTGGGGAGAGAAAATTCCAGAAGAAAAAAATCTCTGCACTCTCTCTTGCTTAACATTCATCCTAAGGGTACAGATGTCTATTCTGCAGTTTACAGCACTGGCTTTTAGTGGCTAAACTGCATGTGTAGAAGTGGCTAAATTCCACATTTACAGTGGAAGATAAGAACTCTGAGAAAAATATGTATTTTGCTGTACAGTGTTGCTTTAATGCATTATTTCACCAATAACATACATCCTTACATTTGCATTTATAAAATAAATAGTGCTATTGTTATTATTGCTCTTTATTCTCAAATTTTTCAATCTATAAAATGTCTTCATTGTTCATAAATGATGAACTCAGTTACATGAAAAAGATTGAATGCCATTTTGGTTTCATATGTATGGAAACAAATCTTTATCTTCATGTATATCCCCTTTTAATCAGAAATAGTGCATTATAAAGTACAGATAGGCAGTGAAGTTTATTCCTGACGTAACTCTACTGAAACCCCTGGAGTTTCACCAGGAACAGATTCAGGCCAGAAGGCCTAGAATATAGTTACAATATATTCATTTTCTCATGCCTCAGAAATGGACTGTTTATGTGCCAAGCTGTAAAGTGATATCCATGATGACTGAAGCCCGAACAACATTAAAATATCCAGATCCCCCGCTCCAAATCCTCTGGTATCCGAAACTGTTCCTTTCTTTTCAAAAGGAGGGGGTCCGGCTGCCGAGGGCAAGCGAGGGCAGAGCGTGGCCCGGCCATGGGCAGCGCTGGTTGGCGCGGCCTGCTGGCGCCTGCCACCCGTCTTGGTGGGCTCGGCCTCCCCGCTCTGCTGCCCCTCACACGGCCACCCCAAAACCTGGCCTGAGCGTCTGAATCTTGCTTGAAATTACAAGTGCTGTGGAAAATTGCTTTTTACTGTGATTCCAGTAGTTCACACAGCTTGCTAGTGCACTTGAGAGCCAGGGCCTGCTCTCAGCTCACACGTTATGGAATACCAGGTACAGTCATGTTTGCTGTTTTATTTGGCTGGGCTTTCCACAAGTACGAGCTTGAAGCTGCACTCACAATAACTGCAGTAATTTTTGAACAGTCTTCAATGTCAGGCAGCCCCTACTGAATACCAGCAAATTAAAGGAATTCATGAAAAACTCTTGTTTTGGAGACTAGTTTTTTTGTTTGGTTGGTTTTTGTTTTTTAAAACTTCATCCCTCTGTGTAGGTAAGAATGGAGAGAATGTTTTGCTGAACATATGATAAAACCACTCACTTTTTAAAAAGAAATTTTAGAACCATTAAAAAGAAATCAGTGTATGAGATCTTAAAGGGAGATGTAGACAAGCCTGGTTTTCTACGTCCTTTTGAAATAATGAACCTGGAGTCCTGCATTCAGCCCCCTTATGGGCAGGGATGCCACCCACTAGCTCAGGCTGACCAAGACATTGTCCAGCCTGGCCTTGAACACCTCCAGGGATGGGGCATCCACAACTTCTCTGGGCAACCTTTTTCAGTGACTCACCACACTCTAAAGGAAGAATTTCCTCCTAACGTCTACTCTAAATCTCCCCTCTTTCAGTTTAATATCATTCCCTCTTGTCCTGTTATTATCTGCCTGAGCAAAAAGTTGCTCTCCATCTTTTTTATAAGCCCCCTTTAAGCTGCAACGAGGTCTTCCCAGAACCTTCTCTTCTCCAAGCTGAACATCCCCAGCTCTCTCAACCTTTCTTCATAGAGGAGGTGCTCCAGCCCTCCGACTGCCTTTTTGGCCCTCCTTTGGACCTGCTTTAACAGAGACACATCCTTCTTGTGCTGGGGCCTCCAGAGTTGGATGCAGCACTCCAATTATGACCTCACAAGGGCAGAGCAGAGGGGCACAATCTCCTCCTTCACCCTGCTGGCCACTCCTCTGTTGATGCAGCCCAGGACACAGTTGGCCTTCTGGGCTGCAGGTGTACACTGCTGGCTCATGTCGAGCTTTTTCTCCACCAGAAACCCCAAGTCCTTCTCTACAGGGGATGCTCTCAATGAGTTCTTCTCTCAGTCTGTGCTCGTGTCTGTGATTGCCCCAACTTTGATACAACACCTTGCGCTTAGACTTGTGGAACCTTAGTAGGTTCACATGGGCCCACTTTTTTAGCTTGTCCAGGTCCCTTTGGATGGCATCCCTTCCTTCTGTTTTGTCGACTGCACCACTCAGCTTGGTGTCATCGGGAAACTTGCTGAGGGTGCACTCGATCCCATTGTCAATGTTATTGATAAAAATATGCATGGGCATATTTTATATATGCAAGTTTTATCAAGTTCAAGGCTTAAAAACAGAGGAGAGGAGGTCCTTCTTTATGGCTATAGTGATTTGGAGGAGGAAGAAAAGCAGTATATAGGTATTGCCAGATCGTTCATATAAACTGACATACGACAACTCTGGTGGAGATTAGTCACCCTATGCTTGACTGATTCTTCAATGCCCAATTCATTATTATGATAAATAATCCTGGCATGTAGGGAGTCAATAACCATAGCACCTCTGGGAAAACCTTCCCACAGCAACAGCATTATGATACTGCTGTGGGCAACCATCTTGGAAAGCTCAGGAGCTCCATCGAAGGAGCCAGGGGCTCATGGCAGGCAGTACTAAACTAGGAGATGTTCTGTATGTTTTAGGCACATGAAGGGCTCCATTTGGTTTGTATCTTGAAGGTTGCTTGGCCTAAGGCTGTGGGCAACACCTACAGCTCTTTGCCTAATTCCAGAAAGAAATGTGCCTGGTGAATATTTTGTGTTTTATGAATGCTTTTTAGGTTCCTGTTTCATGCTTCCTTGAGAAAAAAAGAGAAAAGCAATCTACAACCCAGTTGAAAGCACGAGTTGCATGGGAGCTCCTGGCACAGCAAGAATTAGAGCAGCAGATGGGTGCTGTTTCAACCTTAAACAACCCTGGGGCTGGCCCAACCCCTGGTCACACACAGTTGGAAGCTGCTGAGCATCTGCATGTCACACAGGCTTCCCCACTGCCGTGCTGTCGGTGGGTGCTTACCATTATGCTACTCACCTGTCACTGGGGAGTATTTGGAAATGATAAATCTATTCTGGGCCCAGCAGCAGTTCTAATCATGGCAAACATCTTTTTAACCTGAATAAAAAAAAAATAGAAGTTCAGGAATAGGCCTAATTTGGTCAAGAGTTCTGAAGTTTAAGGGACAGATTTTCTGAAGAATGTAAGATTATTTGAAAAATCCTATTTTTCAAAATGTTGCAGCACAGAATTTTAAATATGTGACTTTTATTTTTTATTTTTTTTAATCAACCTTGTTATTTAAAGCCTTGAAATCTATAGGACTGGCACATTTTTCAAAATCCTACAGCAGGCGAATGTTCCAACCCTCCAGTGGGATTATGTGCTCAAATATATTTGAGAATCAGACTCTAGATCCACAGTGGGGATTTACAGATCCCCAGTGCCAAGTGTGTTGCATAACTTTACAGAACATTGTAAATAAGGGAAATTCAGAGTATACAGAGAGGCTCCTGGGTTCCCCATGTAGTGTCTGGGTACACATTATGCAAAGCAGGACTCTGCCTAAATACAAGAACATGATGAAGCACTTGTTTTGACTTAAATGTCTTAATCTGGTTGGAAAACAACATCTTCCCCCAGTCAAGATTTGTATTTCTTTCATCTCCCTGAGCCCTTCATTTTATGGTCTAAGTAGGACTCAATACTTCATGTAACCAGCAAAAGGGGTGTGTGTGAAGTTTCTCCCCTTTTTTTAAGCAGGTTACCACTTAACAGCTCTCACTCATGGTGCAGAAGACAAGTCATGGCCCTTTTCTGCCTGTATCAGATGTAGTGCCTTGATTAGGAGAGGAAAGGGTGTCAACAGCAGTGACAGGGAGATCTCAAACCAGCACTGCTGCCTGCCCAGTGACTTTGGCCTCCTTGCTTTGTAGAGGAGGTCTCCTTGCCAGACCTGATTCCCCTGAGGCAAGCTGGAGCTCTAGGATGACCGTGGCAAGGCTCCTGATAAATATCAAGATATCCTGATAAATATCAAGAATACATACTGGAATGGCAACGCATGACAACTTATTCTCTGCCTTTGCCTAGTATTGGAGGAGGTGTCTTTCCAATGGTGACCAGTGGTGTTTATTACACACAGTATCTGCTGCAGCAACCCAGACCACTGAATGAGAAATGCAGAAAGAAAAATCTGTTTTACCTCCACGTATTTGTAGCATCTGCTGTTGAATCAAATGGTGGCTTATGTGAGAAGCAGATCAATGAACTTAGGGTAAAGTGGCATCAGTGGTTGGCTCAGGTACACACACTGGAGCATGTTGTGTTATGTCTGCTACACCACTGGGAGAATGCAGCTGCAGTGCTGCTGGGGCTTGCTGTAAGGACTGGGGTGCGCCCTGTGATCCCGCAGCAGAGCACAGCATGCATCAGTCTTTTTCCAGTGTTCAAGCTACTTTGAACACCCTCTGGATAAATGTGTGTGGGCAGCTGTTCACAGGGTATAGCTGAAGGGAACTGCAATGTCCAGGCAGAGCTTTTGTCCTCTCTGCACCACAGAGGGTATAATTTGGCATGATTCCCTATATGCCTGTATTTTCCTGGTGCCAGGTTTCTTTTTTTTTGTTTCTTTTTTTTCTTTATTTAGCCTGTATCCTTTAAAATCCTGTGATGCAATGATGAAGAGACTCAAAGCAATGGCAGTCACCCACATCAGATTCCTGGCATGCTCAAGGATGCTAACGCAGCGTGGTTCCTCTTGCAGTACCCAGGATGCTTCAGATGCTTGTAACTGCCTACCCTGCTGCTACCTGCTTATCTCTCTCCTTGGAGGAAAAACTGTTTGAAAAGTGTGCGCTGCCTTAATAAATCCATCTTCCATTACTAATGCCTGACAAAAAGCCAGGCTGCTGTTCATACCTTTCAGAGGCTGTTGTGATGTGGAGTGGCAGCAAAATGCCCAGAACAATTTTCTGTCTGAGTCACTGAGGAAACAGTCTAATGAATGTGGATGATGTCCTCATGTGTTTTAACTGAGCCCTTCTTTCTGCTGTTCTCAGTCTTCTCAATTATGAATAATACCCATACACCAAATGGTGCCATCTCTCCAAATTATGGTTCCATTCACGGTCCTATTTTGAAATTTTGGATCTCATTGGGTGGAAATGTCCTTTAATCTCATTCTCACATTTTCCAGGACTTTGTTCTGCAAGCATTAGGAATTACACTGGAGTAAAGAAGGGCAGAACCAAGTTCATTACATGGATCCATTCTCACTAGGAAATGTCAGCATCTACAAATAACTTAACAGTCAACCCCCCAGATGACAGGAATATTTGAAAGAACAACCACCAACAACAAAAATCTCACCAACACTGGCTGTTGAGATTTATACATATATATATAAATAAAATATATATATATAATATAACATATATATAATACATATATTATAAATATATAAATATATATATATAATATATATTATATGTGATATATATATATATATATAAAATCTAAACAGCCAGGGTTGGTGAGATTTTTTGTTGGTGGTGGTTGTTCTTTCAAATATTCCTGTCATCGGGGGGGGTTGACTGTTAAGTTATTTATTTATATTTATTATTATATTTACATATTATTTATTATATTTATATATTATTTATTATATTTATTTATATTATATTTATATATACTACATATATACTATACTATATTACATATATACTATACTATACTACTATATATATACTACAAAAAGGAAAACAGTTAATAATGGACACTTTTCAGGGAAATAAAGAAAGTCACTTTTTTTTTTGGAATGGTGAATTAAAGGGCATTTGCTGTCCAATCCCATCTCCAGATTGTTCTAACCATCTGGCTTGCTGCAGCCCATTGAACTGTAATTGACCAATTTAAGAATTCATATTTGCAATTTCAGTCATTGCCTTGGTAAATCTGTGGTCAGTTCTCCCGATATTGTCATCCACAACTTGACTTTGCACCCAAACTTCCATAAATTGTCCTTTCCCATGCACCTTACATTTACTGATTTCATGCCAGGCTATTAAATAATCATCTTTGTAATAGATAGAGCAGTTGTCCGCAATAGAATTGCCTAAACAGTAGCTGTTTTAGCCAACCAACCTTTTCCTGGGCTGTGTAATAGTAGGACAGGGTAAATCACGCCACACTTTGCAAGCGACGCTGTCGCCCAAGGGGTAAAAGGGCCACACAAAGTGGCTATGAACATGGGCTGAAGTGGCCACTTGCTTCTTCTGGGGAGGTGGGTGATGTGGGCGCTTCTGTGGTTGGGATTCAGGGTCACCAGGGAGAGTGCAGCAACGCTGAGATGAGACAGTGTGCTGTCAGGAGACCAGGCTTCCAGGAGTGTCCTCGTGGAAACTGAGATACTGGTAAATGCTGGTACCCTCAGGGTTATCAGCAGCTGGATCGTTATTCTGAAAAATCTAATTTGGGGTCTTTGATTGTTCAAAGGAAGGATTTTCCTAGCTCCTGTAGGGATCTAGTCCTTGGATCTTGCCTCTACTTACAGACAGATTAATGTCTTAGAAAATCTGTAAGACCTCAGTTCAATAAGATATCATGGTCAGCTTCTATTGGCATGCACTCCCTGGTGAAGCTTGCATTATACATCCAGGTGTGTGGTTGTGTATTTGGGCTATAGATGGCAATCATTTCTCCTATTTTTTGTGCTGATCATTGTAATGAAGATTTGGTCTGTGATTGTAGCTTTAAGAGATAATCAGTATCTAATAAATAAGAGCACTTTAAAAGTGCTAAAAAGCACAGTTAGTCATATGCTGGTTGCATAAGTGTAATTTTGTTACCTTTTTTAGAGTATCTTAAAATCTGTACATGAAGGGTTTCTGTGATAATTTGCTATTGTATCTGGTTTTATGCTGGTAAACTTTCAGCAGAATAATTTATGGTGCTATGTGCCATCTGCTGTGAGCTGTCATAAAATTAATTTACTCTGCCTAGCTATGGATATTGTCTTCTGTAGGAAGTTGGTTTCTGGAGTGCTTTCTTTTAGCGAGAGGCAGGTGGTGCTTCCACCATCCAGGTAGTGGATTTCAGATAGAGATGTCTTCAGAGGATTTCAGGATTTAGTTGCAACATACAACATTGGCTTGCCATTTTGTGAACAAATGGTTCTCCAGGCACAAACCCTGCTCACCTGTGACTTTCTTAGAAACTTCACAAACTCCTCAGCTTAAAAATACAACGTATGGTGACTGCAGGTGTCCTGGAGAGCAGGCAGTGCCCTCTGCCTGTTGCGGTGGCATCGGGATGAGTCTATGGGACAGAAAGGAGGAGGCTGACGCTGCAGCAGTACTGGGCAGCACATGTGCACATGCTGTAGGTGGGTATGTGTGCGCAGCACGTAGAGCACCCTGGGGGCAGCACTGCTTTGGTGGCTCCCAAGGGGACACCTGCCAGGGGATTGGGACACGGCAGCAAGGGTGCTCCCAGGCTCCCAGGTGACACGGTGACAAGGAACAAAGGCACGTGCAGCCCTGAGAGACACCGGGTGCAGCAACACATTGGTGACAGTGTGCTGTGGTCTCACGCTGCTTGTGGTGGTTGCCGTTTTTCATCATTCCTATCGGTTCTTCTTCAAGCAACTGCTGGAAGGCACCACACAAGTGGTTGAAGTAAATCGAGTATTTTTGGCAATAAAAACATTTGTTTTGCTGAAGTTTTAATGAAAGAAGTTCTTATTTCTTTTGGCCATATGTCTCTTCGGTCTGTAAGACTAAGCAATGCTTGTTGTGTTTGTGCTGTGTTGCTGCTTCACAAATAACAGAGGGAAATGCCCATTACACAAAGCAAAACACGTGTAAAATGCAGAGAGCTATTTTGTTTACTACAGAGATTGCCTTTGTTTTAACAAATCTTCCTTTCCATATTGCTTGGGAAACTGCCAGATAGCCCAGTGACACACAGGTCTTCTTCAGCCTCTGAAGAAGGAGCAGGAGCACAGCAGCAGGGGCTGCCAGAGGAGGGGGCAAAAATTGTTCTGCCCAGTAAGTGAGCAAAGGAGATATTTTCCCAGCTTCTTCAAAAGCAGAATTAATTTGACATTAAGCAATTCAAATCTTATTTAGGAATAAGGCCTGAGGAGAAGGACACCTCCCTGGAGGTGTTGAAGACCAGGTTGGACAAGGGCAACCTGGTCTAGTTGGTGGCAGCCATGCCCATGGCAGGGGGGTTGGAACTAGGTAGTCTTTTAGGTCCCTTCCAACCCGAGCCATTCTGTGATTGTATGACTCTCTGAATTGGAGACTGAAGCCCAGCCTCCCACTTGAAGCAGGGCAAGATGGGAGTAACCAAGCTGGGAGGTACCAGCCATACTCCCCACACAGAAGCAGGAGGAGTTCAATGTCTTGCACATCTCCTGGGGTGTTCAGATCTTCAGCCAAGCCTCAGTGCCTCTGGGAGCTTCGCTAGTGAAGCCCTGCAGGAACCTGCACTGTATAACATATTCACAAGTGATCTGGACTGGCAAAGAAACAATGTTTATTGATGTTAATAAATCAGGATAGTAAAAATAAGGCCTGGCTGTATGAATTGCAGGAAGATTTCACAGGACTCAGTGACTGTGTTAAAATGGCAGATGGAAGTCGATTTTGATAAACGGAAAATGAGGCACACAGGGAAAAAACACCCCTAACTTCACACACAAAATCGTGGTTTGTTTTACCATTTACCACTTGGGGAAGAGATCTGAGAGTTGTAATAAATGGTTTTGTGCAAAATTCAGCTCTATTCTCAGAGTGGTCAGAAAGGCAAATTAGATTTTATGTATTATAAAGCAGGAGATAATGAAGAGTCAGAAAATATCATTATGCTATTATGCAAATCCCAGTGTGCCGTCAGACTGCATAGGCACCTCCGGTAATCTCATCTGAAAACTTACGTAGCAGAATGGGAAAAGATTCACGGAGAGGCAACAAAATGTGATCAAAGATTCCCAAATGGCTTACTCTACTACAAGCAAGGTAGCTTGCAGAGTAACCTAGAACTTTTGTTTAATTTTTAATTCTTACCATTTTTCTAACACCAGAAGAGTGATAATTCAAGGAAAATTTGGTTCTACATCAAAAGCCCTAGATAAAAGATAAAGTCTCATGAATGGCACAGGAAGGTATAGAGGGAATGATTGTTCAATGTCTGCTCCAGTAGGACAACCAGAGGGCACCAAATTAATTAATTATTTAAAAAAAAAAAAAAAAAAAAGTAAGTTCAAGCTTTTTACACTTAATGAGCAATTCCCTTCTGTTCTGAACATACTGTGAAACTCTGCTGCAGGACAGGTGGACGCTGAAAAGAACTGGCTTCAAAAAACTCTAGAAAAATTAACGAAAGAGAAATTCATCAAGGGCTCCCAAATATAGTGACACCAATTTTTGGTTCAAGAAGCTTCTGAGGAATCTCCAAGTTGCTGGAAGCTGGAAGAGAGCTATGGGGGGACCTCAGTGCAATGCTTGCCCCATCGTTTGCTCTTCAGAGGTGGATTACAGGGCTCCCCAGCCCTCTGGTTGCACCCTGTGTGCTCCCTCTTTCTCTCTTTATGTTCTGTTCTCTTGAAACCAACGGAAGACCTATCACTGGATGTTTTTATGGCCAGGCAGCATGCTATTTCCTAGAATTATATCCATAGCAGTTGTTGATTCAATAATGTCTGTGTGTTACAGAAAATGTGCAGACATAGTTCTTTGTCTTAGTTATTGCCCATTGGCTTCACGCAGTCTATCAGTTTGCTTGGCTTCTGTGCTCTAGTCCCTGGCAGTTACTGCTTTGGCAATAAGCATTTTTGTGCTATTTGTCAGCTAGATTGTTGCATTATGCAGCATTTAAAATGTAGGCTTCTTATCTGGCCTATTCATCTAGGTTCCCTTTGTAGTGAATACAGAAAAATAGTCATTTCCCATAAACGGCTTTATTCTGAGGTGGGGGAGATGTAATAAACCAATTTATTTTCTTCAGTGACAAGTTGGGAATAATACATTCTTACAAAGGAAAGAAGAAACCGTGGTGCTTCCTATGGGGAAGGTGAAAATTTTTATGCTGCTTCAATGGACCTAGCAGAAACCTGCAAAGCTGGGGTGGGAATAAAGCCTGGCATTACAGAGGGGAGAGGGGTGAAAGAGGATGATTAGAAAATTCTTCTAGTGTCTTCAATGAAAAAAAAAAGAAAAGTATTATATTGCATCAGTAACCTTTACACAGATGAGATGAATCACCCTTTGGAGATAATTGTCTCTCCATTAACTGCAGAGGTTTACACCTGGATTAGACCAGAAACCTCAATTTCAGACAGCTAATGTTAGCTGTGATGAATATCACCTTCACTGACACTGGCCTCTGAAAACAAAAAGTCAGGTGCTCTGACCGACTTCTGAGTCACTTCAGCCACTTTGATAGTTACTGTTACAGTCAGAGAAATCTGTCAAATCTTCATCTAGCTTCACATTTGGAAGTGTTCTTTTTTCCTCGTTTCTTCAGCTTTGAGGATTGTCATCTTTGACTCCTCGCTTGCAGAGCAAGTTTGTGTTGATTGCAAGACAGACCAGTATTACTCTTGAGTAGCTGAATAATAAGCTGAGTGAGCTACATAATTTACTAACAGCAAGATGAGTGCTTCAAAACCATGCCTCTGAGGTGTACTCATTGTTATGCAGATAGCTGCTAAAGGTTCCTTAATTCAGCAAAGAATCTGGTTGGAAATTCTTCAGCATCTCATGAAAGTCACTTGGCCTTGCATTAGAGCCAATGACATTTCTCATCTCCTTGCTCTATTCAGATGTAAGCTAATCATCCTAGACTTTGGAGGGTACATGGAGAAGAAACTGTACCAGCCTCAAGGAAGACCTGTTTATAGATGTCAGGAGATTATTATTTGAAGCTTGCAAGCAAACAAATTGTGTTTTGTCAGAATTTGGGTTTGGCCTTACTTAGACTTAGTCTAGGGCTTTAAATTTGTCCAACTGTTACGTAGTCACATTGGTTCAGTTCCAGGATAAGCATAGCTCTCATTTTACCCCTCTTTGTCCAGGACTGTAGCCCTTATCAGAGTGTTTTTTCTAACAGAAGATTTGATCCTTGCCTCCTGTGTGCTGCCTTTGCACCTTTTATATCATGGAGCAAATGTGAAGGTTGTTGGTGCTTGGACTTTACCACTGGAGCTTGCAGAAGGTAAGAATGAGTTATCATCCTGGGGGATGTCATTTTTTTTTTTTTTTAATACTGCTTCCAGTTATCTAAGGCTTCCTCTATTTGTCAAGCTGGTATTTCCTGAATATTGTCTTCTCCCAGGTATTCCAGAGAGGCAGCTGCTTGAGAAGGCAAACCATCGTGTGAGGAACCATATTCTAGCTCCTAGCTTGTCATTCCTACTTAAGGAAAAAAAAATTAGCTGAACACAACAAGCTGAATATCAAAACCTTCGTAAGAGTTTGGGGCAGGGGAAAAAAAATGTATATACATATATATATATAGACTCTCCAGAAATGGAGAAATAAAATGTCTCTACAGCTAGTAGATACAGCAGCTAGATCTAATGATCTGTGACTGTCTGGGTGTCACTCTGAGTAAGGCAGTGCCAGGCAGTGGTAGAGACCGCGAGCATCATTGAGAAAATCACAGCTACAGGGAAACCCACTTTGATGCCTGTTTTTGGCAACTTTCCCCCTGAAAGCAGAGCAGCTGCTGCAGTGTGAAAGTCCTTACTTGCATCAAACTGCAACCACACCTGGTTCACGTGGCTCCCTTCAGCAAGGCACAAAGACTCGTGCTTAATGTTTCATTTACTTCTAGTAGGGCAAGCACTTGCCTAGCAGTCCTTTGCGGTATTGCTCATCAGCACAAGTATGAATTGAGGAACAGCTGGTGAGGTATGATCAGACCTTGACTGTGCGCAGCCCACTGATCATACTGAGCAATTTTTATATTACCAGAGAATTCTTTCCCAGGTAAGAATATTGCTGCTATCCTACCGCTATTCACCATTTGGAGGGCACAGAGGGTTTGCTCATTGGTATAATGGTAAATGGAGCCTTTTTTGAACTGTCCATTCACTGTGAAATGTGTGGAAGTGTTCTGAATAAGCATCACATACGTCCGTGCACATCTGAATTTTTAACGCTAGCAGAAAGCCAACTCTAGCACTGGTAGGGATAGCCAAAGATGCTATGCACATCGTTAAACACTAGGCGTCTCCCTTGGTGTATTTATTCATCTCGGAGCTGTAGGGTGCCACTGTCCAAGGGAAATGGAGTAGTTGTGATAGCCAATTCACAATTCTACGCATAGTCAAATATGTGTAATGATAGCTAGATTTGTCCATACAACAGACTACCGAGTTTGCTGTGCATACAGAGGAATCCAATGTAACATGTCTGGGATCGAATTAATTATACTGCAGTATTTGGTGCAAAACAAAACAGTAGAGATAAATAATGCTACATAGGAAGTTACCAGCACCCACCTGTTAGTCTGAGTTAATTGATGCTCAGATCCCCTTCCTGTAAAAGAGTGCTCCAAGAGGTGGACCTGGCTAAGTCTGAATGCTGCAGCCGGCTGAGGAGATTGTACATGCAGGAGATGGTATGCGGACAAGTGTCAGTGCTCAGCTGAAAGAAAACTCACGTGAAGGAAGAAGAGGGGATTTCTGCAGTGGTAGAGTTGTAATAGCATGGTGATAGTGAGGGGCTAGTCAGAGGAAATTTAGGTGACAAAACTGGGGGAACTGGGAGTAGATTTGGGATATGAGAAAGAAAAATAGTGGGAGAAGTTTTTCTAAGAGATACTCTGATTTGAGGTGCACTCACCCTTAGCACTAAATTGTCCACAGCTACCTTACCATACAGTGTGGGGCTCTTCCCACACTGTTCTTTTTTTTTTTTTTGGCTAGGCCTCTTGCCTTATTCCTACCAAAACCTGCTACTAGACAATTGGATTGTCCTCCCAACATTGAAAAGTAATTTACTTATATAGAGAAAAAAAAGTATTACTGAAGAAGATTTAATGAATGTGAGAAAAGTCATAAATATGACCCCCTTTCTGTGGCATTGCACTGGCTGCTCTCAGTAATTCGAAAGTTACACTTTGTGTTTGTCTTTTTCATTTCTTTCATCGTGACAGAAATATTTGAGAAGTGACTCCTGGGATAAAGTTTTTACTTGGATCAGTTTAAAAACAAATCCTAGTCTCCCAGCTGGATTATTACAAGTGCAATAGCTGGTCTGCCAAAACGAAAAGGCTGGGAAAGACCTATATCTTCAAGCTTAACACAGAGTTTCCCTGAAATAATCAGGAGCCTGCAGATCTATAAAACACATCCGCTTTGTTGAAACTTATTGAGAAATGCAGGTGTGGAGGAGCTGCTAACAGTGGCTACAGTAGACAAAGTATCAGCAGCAGGTCAGGAAAGGTGATCCTTCTCCTCTGCTCAGCACTGGTGAGGCCACACCTGGAGTGCTGTGCCCAGTTCTGGGTCCCCCAGCACAAGGGAGACTTGGACATACTGGAGAGAGTCCAGCAGAGGGCCACCAAGGTAACAAAGGGACTGGAGCATTTCTCCTATGAGGAGAGGATGAGAGAGCTGGGACTCCTCGGCCTGGAGGAGTCTCACAGGGGATCTTGTCAATGTGTATAAATACCTGAGGGGAAGGTGCAAAAAGGATTGAGCCAGGCTCTTATCAGTGGTGCCCAGTGCCAGGCCAAGAGGCAATGGGCACAAACTGGAACACAGGAGGTTCCCTTTTCCTCAACACCAGGCAGCACGTCTTTTCTGTGCAGGTGACGGAGCAGTGGCACAGGCTGCCCAGAGAGGCTGTGGGGTCTCCTCCTTGGAGACCTTCAAAAGCCTCCAGGACATGGCCCTGGGTGGCCCGCTCTGGGTGGCCCTGCTTGGGCAGGGCTTGGGCCTGGTGGACCCCAGAGGCCCTGCCAGCCTCAGCCACTTGGGGGAACTGTAATTTGACTAATGAAGAAACTTTCTGTAGGACTGGGATGTGTTCGGGTGTTACTTTCTTGCAGACAGAACCTAGCCTTATGCAAGTCTCAGAGAAAGAAAGGAGGAAGGAAGGGAAGAGGTATTCATCTACTCTTTACTCATCTACTCAGCTCTTTATAGTTTAGACAAAAGTAAGTGCAATTGCTGAACCATACGCTTCCCTTTTAGTCAGATGAGTTGATAATAATGAAACTAACTGTAAGAAAATAAATTAAAGCAGATGGGAGATTAAATTCCTATAGTTTTGTGGTTTTTTTTATTATTATTATTTTGGCTGCTCCTTATAGACATCTTTACTTTTGTCACCTTTTTAATTTACCCTGAATTGCTGCAGGTTTCTAAATTTCAAAAATGGTTATGCTTTGCTATGAATTTTGGTATCACAAATTCCTACGATTGATGGATTTGATTTTTGTGCATCTCTGTCTGTAACCAAAAATCAAAAGCAATTGTTCATATTCTGGACTGGAGCTATTATAAAATACTAGCCCAGTGCTACTGGTGGCAGTATAGATTTCTGTTATTAACACTCAAAGACTGGATTTTGGTGTAGTCTGCTGCTGGATATAACACAGACCAAAACAATTGCTAAGGATAGCCCTGAGCTCTCAAATTTCTCTTAGAATTATTGCATATTGTTATGTTGGGAATTACATGAAACATTTCTGAACGTTTCAGAACAGACAACTGCATCAACACGAATCTGCCTGCAAATCAGATCACATGTAAGGCGTATTAGTCATCTCAGCTACATGGGTAGAAATTTTAGACTAGGGAATTCAACACAGGCAGCTTGCTTGCTTATTTATTTATTTATTACATGAAGCTGTGCATGAGCAGAGCAGCAAAAAAAACAAAAGACACTGCTTACTCCAAACTAGTTAGTCATTTAGGCTCTCTGTTCAGTCAGGGGATCTGCTTGTAAGCCCTTTCGCAGGGCACATTATCCTGTTTTAAGATAGATGTCAGAGACAGGTGGAATGAATCACATTCTAGGGATGCCTCTAACTCTCCACTGACCATAGAAACAGTCGGCTTAAGCTCCACAGCTTGCTTTTAGACAGCTGAAGGTAGAGGCAATTAATCCATCAAGCATATATCTAAATCTTTTTGCTGGTTCAGAGCACAAGATTACATTTCCTTCGTGGAGAAGCAGGGTGAGCTTGGGCCTGCTGGCAAGACTGTCTGAACGTGTCCCTAATTCGTCTCGACCTTCTCCTGGTTAAGCGTAATGGGTTGCATTTCTCACAAGACATGTATTGTAGCATGCAGCACATTCTTGCAAACCATTCCAGAATGCTCTCTGCTTTTGAAACCTGTAGTTTTGTTTTCTTTAACGCTAGACACAGAAATGGTTTTACTAATGCTTATGCAGGGACAGTACTACTTCTAGCTGATAATCCTCTGCTTATATATGCACAGATTCCCTTAGCTCTTCCAGACACAATTCTGCATTAGAAGATTGCTTGGTCCTTTTTTTTTTCTTTTTAAATCTCATACTTTTTAACATAGTTGCTACTTTCTGAAACAGTCTCTCATCTTGTAATGAAATACGTCTTGTATGCACACAATAACTATTTTTACTACTGTAATTATGCTTAAAATCCTGCATTATTTCAAGCACAGGCAAAAATAATCTTCTTCTTATATGGCATTTTTATTCTAGAAACCTTGTTTGCTCATAAGATCTTAGATTTCATATACAACTCTAAAATCTCTAAAATCAGTAGCTGAATAAACAGGTTCTTATCCAGCAAATGTGGCATATATTTTTGTGCCTGCTGCAAGAGTTCCCAAAGGTCAGATTTGTCACATTGGCTGTGACAAATACGTACAAAAGGCACAACACATAGGACTAAGAGGTCTGCAGTATTATTCACCAAGGAACTGCAGACAGATTTTTATGTCATTGCTTCCACTCATGGGCGTTCATTGACCTTTCATCTATGATTTGTCACTGTAGAAGGAGAAGAGGAAAATGCAACCTGGTGAGCTTTTCACTTTGTCAAGGGATATAAAATCATTAAATCTCCTATAAACTGCCAGTCAGATCAAATGGCACAAATAGAAAAACTATGGCTAGAACAGCAGATTCATCAACTTCCGTAAGTAAATGACGCCAACCCTGAATGTCTATTATTATCAGTTTTTACATCTGAATCTTTGGCATAGGTGAACATAACGCAGCAGCTCGTAAAAATCACAACACCCTTTTGGTTACTGTAGTAAGGAGACAGAAAAGACTTCTTGGATCTCCTAGTTCGATTTGCTGCCAGTGCAGGGAAGCACATGAGGGAGCCCCAAGGGTAAATGTGAGCAATAAAAGTCACTCAGTTGCCCAAAGGAATGTCAGTCTGTGTAGTGAAACAGTAAACTCCGTGTAGTGAAACAGCAAATGTCGGGAGACCAGTCAGTTAAAATGTGATGCACAAGTACCTGCAGACCTGCATGTGGTAAATGTTGTCCTTCCTGCACTACTTTTAGGGCCTTTGCAGTGCCTGTGTGTAAATGCCTTACTGCATCAGTACCAAAGGCATTGAAATCACAAACAGAAAGACTGTTTATAACAAAATGCAATGATAGTTTTAAGAGACACAGATTACTCTGTGATGAAGTGGCTATATGTTTTATTGATCAGTAGGGGGCATGAAAAGTAACCCTGAAGGAGTTTTTTCTCCCTGCTTCTACTTCACATTTGTTAATGGTTATATTTTACTTGTATTTGTCTTTCATCTTATTTTTAAATGCTGGCAAAGACTGGAGTGTTAATATTAGTGTGCATAAATAATTTATTGAATAATAATATATGAAAATGAATTTGATATGCTTCTCTATATGAATGACATTCTATTATTGAAATTTATTAATCAGCACATTCCACTCCATCAAACCTAAATTTTTTGAGGAAGAGGAGGGGAGGAGGTGGAGAGGCAGTCTGGAAAAATGCAGTACAGTGGGCTGACTAAATCTGAATAATATTTGGTCTCTGAAAATGTACAAATATCAGTGTAACTCAAATCATACTGATGAGATACAGAACAGTTTTATGTAGTCATAATAACAAGTTATATACTGTCAATATTAACAGCAGTGTCTGTTTGAGAAAACAGCTTTAAAATAGGTACATACAATTTTATTAAGTATAAAAAGACACTGGGCAGAGCACAATACAATATAATTCTGGTAGTGCTCAAGCTCCACTGTCTTAATTGATATTGTCACCAACAGCCACTGGATAGAATTACTTTTCTGTATAAAATGAGCTTTTTCTGCATGTATTCATGATGTCTGGCTTTAAAAATACAGTAATTTCTTTTCAATTGCTACTTATACTAATAAAACACTGTCAAGACCGGTGGCCAGCCTCCATCTGTTTTTTAACATACATATGATACTGCCCATTACCCCTGCTTTGCTTTGCCTCCCTCTGAGAGTAGATCTTTCAAAATAATATCTGTTGCTGACTTTTTTCCAAGTTCAGAACCAGAACACTGGTTCAGACTATTTCTACTTTCCTTGCATTGCTAAACGTTCACTAACATCAGCTAGAGTTTTCAATATGCAAGGGCTGTAGGGCTCTGCCCTAAGCTCTTTTCTCCCCCAAGTGTTTCCTAATGTAGCACAGAAGGCATGCTTTAAATGATCATTTATTAGAATATGGGGATTCCACTTTCTTAATTTCTTGAAAGCAGATGACATTTAAAGCCTTCCAGCTTTGACTATTTTCTTTGGAAAAGCAGACATGTAAACTTAAGAACTTAATTATGTGTTTTGTTTGTGCATTCCAATTTGGTTTGTTTAAAAAAAAAAGTCAGAACTATTAACTTCAAATTGATTTAAACAGTAACGTGAGGGTTTTAAAAGAAACAAGTTACACTTCCTCCTCTCTAAAATATATTAACATTAGACTGGAAAATAAATTAAATAATACAAAAAAAAAGCTTAGATTATGCTATCACAAGAATATCTGCCAAACAAAGCTTGGTCTTTTGCTAACATTAGCTTACTACATTTGCAATACATGCTAAGCAAAGACCCTACTTCTCTAACAGGTACATTCAGACAATATATATTTTATGGAATAAATATATAATATATCCAGTTATAGATTTCTGAATAGTAGCTATAATAGATACAAGCAATGCCTACATTTAAAAATACAGTTCTAGGATTCCCTAACTTTACTACTAATAAAATTAAAATTGACCTAAAACTTTCTCACTCTGTTGATGCATAATAAAATATATGGAAACACCAAGAGTAAAAAGCTAATTGCTTCTACAAATGGAATACTTTATAAATATAGTAAATTGCTATTTTCAGAGGGAAAATTGAAAATTATAAACAGGAAGTTAGGTTAAAACAGCTCTACAATATAAATTACAAAGTGGCTATGAAGCGCAACGTGTGAGTTTGATGTCTGTGGCAAAATTCTGAAATGATGTAGTTTATTTCTGGAGATAACTGTAGAGAAAGATTTTGTCCCCCAGAGCAGCCAATCTTGATCTCCTTAAACCAAAACTTTCACTGACTAGAGAAAGCCAACTGGCCAATTTGTAGGAGTAAGGAGTGCAAGATTAGAACAAACAAAATTATTTGGAAGCCCTGGACTTCTCTGTCTCATAGTGTTTACTTACCATGCCGTTCTCATTAGGCATAGAGTCACAGAAGTAGTATGTACCTGTGACTGCCATGTTCTGAAAAGCCTTATAATGAAAGTACCCTCTGTATGGCTGTCTTAACTACACTATTCTTGAACTGTACATTCTCCAGATGAATTCTGTTTTGTGTTCCTGTAGTTGTTCCCTTTTGCTGGAATACTGAAGTACAGCTCTGGTTGCTTGATTACTGCATTCTTGATCGAGGCTTTTTTTTTCTTGAGAATAACCTAGAATTAAAGAAATGCATTTCTCAGAGCAAGCACAAGGAACTGAGGAATTAAATTGCGGGCTGTTTGTGCCTGCCTTCCTTCCCTTTCAGTTAAAAAAAAAAAAAAAGTAAAATCAGGAAAAATACCTTACTTGCTAAAAAAAGATTTAAGTAATTGGAAAAACTTTATGCGAGACTGCTGTTTTGGCTCCTGCAATGGGCCTATTTTATACAGAAACCCAAAACTTACATCACAAAACACTACTCCTTCCTGAGTTAAGGCCCTGAAGTAGTATTGAGATCCCACTTAGAATCTTCATAAGCACTTCAGTGTCTGTTTGCATCAACAAAACTGGAATTCTAATAGTCACAACAGGCTGTCTACATGGTTGTTTTTTTTTCCCCCCTAAATATCAGCAGAGGTCAGTGTCACCATGAGTAACAACACCACCATCACTTAGAGCTTCAGTTTCTCATCATTTAATCACAGAATGGTTTGGGTTGGAAGGTACCTTAAATATCATTCAGTTCTAACCCCCTTGCCACGGACACCTTCCACTAGACCAGGTTGCTCAAACCTGTATCCAATGTGGCCTTGAACACTTCTCAGGATGGGGCACCCACAACTTCTCTGGGCAACCTGCTCCAGTGCCTTACCACCCTCAGAGTAAATAATTTCTTCCTAATACCTAATTTAAATCTACCCCTTCTTTGGTTTAAAGCCATTACCCCTTATCCTATCGCTACACTACCTGACAGTCCCTCCCCAGCTCTCCTGCAGGCCCCCTTTAGGTACTAGAAGGCCACTATAAGGTCCCTCTGGAGCCTTCTCTTCTTCAGACCAAACAACCCCAGCTCCCTCAGCCTGTCTTCACAGGAGAGGTGCTCCAGCCCTTTGATCATCCTTGTGGCCCTCCTCTGGACTTGTTCTAATACGTCAATGTCCTTGTGCTGGGAGCCCCAGAGCTGAATGCAGTACTCCAGGTGATGTCTCACAAGAGCAGAGCAGAGGGGGAGAATCACTTCCCACCATCTGCTGGGCACAATTCTTTTGATGCAGCCCAGGATACGACTGGCTTTCTGGGCTGCAAGCATACATGTTGAGCTTTTCATTAACCAGCAATTCAGGGACTTTATGAGTTACCTGTAGACTACTACTGATACAACTGATACAAATGTCCTGCTTTGGGAACAGCTGGTATGAGATGTGGAAGATTAGGATTTAAGTCCTTGCTTTACCACATGCTTCGTATTTGATTTCATTTGGGAAAACTGAGCAGATCTGTAAATGTATTCATGTCACAAGCTCTCACTGATTTCAGAAACCATGCATCTATGGAGAATCTGGGTCTGAACCTCATAAGCTACCTGTTTTGACTACACTGGAAAACGTGCAAGCCTTTTGGAAGCTACTGTAATACTGAATGTCAGTCATGAATAAATACTTCCCATCAAACTGTAGAGGAGAAGTAAGCACTTGTAGGGTCCCTGCAGAGGAACCATGGGCTGAAGTTTGGGGTTCCTGCAGCAGGATAAGGATTAGAAAGACTTTTCTTCACATACCAGCAGAAAATACTGATGCTCTGTTGCCCAGTAGTAAAGGAACAATTGAAAATTTGTTAAACTATGTCTAAATCTGGTAGCATTTTCTTACTTGTCACAAATGTACCCAGGAAACACAGATTTTGTATGCAGTCTTGCTTGCACATAAGCCCATGCTGCATAGTGGGTATTGATAAACGGGTTATTAATGGGAAATTGGCTCCAGAATTTGTTATTTTCAAAACACATTTCTAATGGGACAGACCACATGGAAATGTACCAAAGAATGACCTCTCCTCACCCTCACTGTGCTAAGTGCTTGCGGGACCCCAAAGGCACACCCAGCCCTGTCACTGCCCACCTCCATGGCTCCCCCACCCACCCCATGCCCAGGACTCCTCGTCACCCCCAGGGCTGCCAGCTCCTGCCCTGTCTGGCCACGGGCTCTGCTCAGCTGGGCCCACCCATGGGCCATGGCCTTGCCTGGCCGTGGCCTGTTCCTGTCCCCAGGAAGGTGCCCGGTGCCCGGGCTGGGGCTGCCCCGGTGCCCCTGGCTGGTGGTGGGACAGGCCCTGGTGTGTGGCCCTGCCCTGCCAGAGGGCCTTAAGGAAGACAATGAATACTCTCACCTACGACATGTGATTTTGCTGTGTAGTTTGCTGCTGTTGCTGCTGCTGAATGAGCAATTGCTGCTGTTGCCGGCGCCGTGCTGTTCTCAGTTTTTCGAAACGAGCCTCCATCTCCTCCAGCACCTTGGGAGTGTAACGCACCACCAGCTTGACGCTGTCCTTAGCCGCCTTCAGCAGCTCCACTGCCTTCTCGTGGTGCTCCCCTTCCACACTCTGGAGGCAAGGAGCACAGATTTAACAGCGAAAATGCTGCCTTGTTCTAGAACTCTGCCCTTTATTTTATACGTGGTGCTATGGAAAGACTGTCAGTGTTTCAGGAAATTTACAGACCATACAGTTTTCAAGGAGTCATTAAGGCAAAGTGTGGAATTAAATAAGATTTCTGCGCTATTGTGAAGTGTATTCGTTTTCATATTTTAAATAACTCAGATCTGTTTTAGGTTGCTTTACAAACCTAACCTATGATCTATGTGAAAAGGAGGGTAAATACTCTGCATGCTTTATGAAAACAATGTCAAAAAACAAAACAAACCAAAACAACAACCTCTGCAGTAAAAACCCAACCAATCTATTTGCAAGGTAGAAAAATAAAGTGTAATAGAGCGAACATAGAATCTTATTTGCATGTTGGTAAGAAATGAAGAAATTGCAAGTCTGAAATTAGGATGTCTTTCTTACGCCCTGGCCCTGCCTGGATCCTGCTGTGAATTGCACGTGGTGATTCAGCAGTCACATAGCTGCAGGAAAAGGAGCGTGGCCACTGCTCCCAGGGACATCCCGTATGCTAGGAAGTTAATCGGACTGCTCACACATTCAACATAGATATAACACTGGTTCTGTTGGAAATAAACCAGTCTTTATCTGGTTAGTTGTATGCAATCAAACACTAACAACTGAAACATTTCAAGTCCTTGCCTAAGGAACGTATTTTCCCTCCCTTGCTGGAAAATGTTTTGTAGTAACGTGGTATCTGCTGTGAAGTCAAGCGTATACCCAAAGGGGCACAAGCTTCGATTTCTATGCCAGCGTTGTTTGAAACAGTAAATTTCCAAAAGGGGGAGGTGATTTGGCTGTGAAAAGAATATTTAATTTCTATCATTAAATGGATTGACTGGAGTGCTTTTCAGGCATGCTGATTGTTCCACACCTTAGGAGCAAGGGTGACATTTTCTAGTGGTCTGCGATTGCCCACGTGTCGTAGGATGTATTCCAACAAACAAAAGTATCTCTGCACAGAAAAAAGCCTGCACAACAGAGATCTTCAAATGGATTTTAGACCATTTAAAAAATAAGCCAATTTCCTCCCACATAAAATAAGAAATCAAAGTTTTACTGCATGCTGTTTTAAAACTTCTGTGTATACCATGCTATTTAAAATGAAACTATACCCATAAGCCTCCAAAGAGAAGCAGCAGTGTTCAAAATATTTGATGCTCAATTCATGCTAAAAGAATAACTTAGCATTGTTATAGCAACTGTCAGATGTTAGAAAAAAAATCTATTTTCATCTCACCTATTTGACTGAGTAACATTGTGCAAGAACAGAATGAATAAAAATTACTTCTGCTGTGGCACATTACGAGCTAGCAATAATGATTTAAAAGTTTCAAAGAACAGACACAATGCACTTCTACATAAATAATATAAACAACACCATTCAAGCTTATCACCTTGCTGTTTATCTTCCTGCCTCTTGTTAAATGTCCTTCAACATACTCATCCAAATAATTATTTCATATGTCGGTCAAGTCACTGGAACCATGTTTCCACAGAAACATAAGATGCTTTAAAAACAATGCAACTTAGAGAAATAGTCCTAGGCAATGTGCTCCAGGGGACCCTTCTTGAAAAGGGAGGTTGTACTAGATGATCTCCAAACGTCCCTTTGAATTTCAGACAATCTGTGATTCTGTGATAATGAATGTTATTTCAAGTGCTGAAACGACTACCAGAAACAGAAGAAACCCTGAAATAAATATCCATTGATCGCTGAGAAAAATAAATGGCATCATGTTTTTCAACTGTATACTCATGAAATTCCTCCAGTAGGTCTATTAAAAGACCTTCAAGAGAATTCATTATTTGTGATAACCAGATGTGTTAGAAAACGTGACTGGGATAAATCTGCTCAACAAACACTGCCACCCATAAGTAATTTGGTGAAAAAAGAATTTTGTCAAAAATATTTGAAGAAGAAGAAATTGTTGCTGCATAAGAAACAGTGAGTGTATCTGATGCTCCAAAAAGAGCTGAAATAGGAAGTTATAGATGCACAGAGCGTTTTGTGAAATTGCTTTCATGAAAAAGTCACAGACACAAATTAAAGTCTTTTCCCCATGTCCCCTAACCCATAAATACTCAATATTGGAAGAGGAGATCATAACCAGCACTTACTGTGATTAGCTATTTTTTGTAACTCATTGCTTTGTGACATGGTAATACTGGCTTTTGTAAACCCACTTCTCGTCATTAAAGGAACTGTATAAAACTTTGCATTATTCTGCATTTCATTTTTCTCTTGTGAATCACAGCCAGTATGATGTGGCATGGACATTCAAAGGAAATGACACTGTATTCCGTGTTGCTGTGATCAATTTTGTTGTGGAACAGTATGGACTTAGAACAGGCTATGAAAAACAAAGTAAGCTCCCCAAGCTAGGCAGAGAAGCTAAAATATTCCTTTGCTTTCAAAGATTTGGATGGTTTTAACTGACATCAATAAGCAACTGTGATTGTGTCTGTTCTTTAAAGGAATTACAAGATGGTGTACTTTAACACTTCATCCAAATTAGTAATCTGTATTTAATTTAATTCCTGATTGCCTGTTTTATTTCCCATTCGCCTCCAGCCTTGTTCTTCCAGTTTACAGGCAGTACTTTTTAATTAGAAATGAAGGATTTGATTTTGTTGCTATTCAGGTCAATGGAAAACTCCCATTGACTTGAACAGTAATGATAAAGAATTAAGCCTAAAGCTCTGAACCATAACGAAAATGGGGAAACTAACAAAGCCAAAGTAAAAGATCGTGTTGCTAAATATGAATCCTACTTACCAAACTTACCCAGCTCAGATCTTAACAGCCATTTTTCAGCTGCTTTTACATATCGTTGCTATACTTGCTATTAGCATCTTCACCATTGCTTCTACTCCTATTTTCAAGGCCTCTGAAATGCTTTACCTGCATAGCTGTAGCTGCACAACTGAAATAGAAGAGCGCCTTGGAGTAGGGAAAAGAGCTTATACCAGCAAAGAAAGTTGTTTTGCTGCTTGACTTTTCCCACCTCTGCAAACCACTGAGGCTGTGCTGACAAAGGACTCCTGCTGGTTTCAAGTCACAGCTGTACAAGGGATTTTGCTGCCTGGATTACACTGGCTGGGGACATGGCAAGGATCTGACTCTCACGTCACTCTAGACCCGCCCATCAAACATGGGATTTAATAAATTTGTTCCAGAATATATATTTTCATTTAATACGTAATTTTTGGTTATATATATTTATTTATATTCACGTTATTCACATATTTCTTTTCCCTCATTGCATTGGCAGATTGCATCAAAAGGAATGACAAAAGACTTCAGAGACAGGAATAGCTAAAAGAACTGCAGATATGGTGCAGGAAAACACCAATCTTTAAAGTATCCAAGCACGCATATCTGTCATACATATAAACAAAACAAAAACCCATTCCTTTGCAGACAAAAAAGAGAATCTGGTTGTCATCCAAAAGCTGAGAAACAGAGAAGAATTTTCTATTAGGTAACTGCAAGAAAATGTTTGGGTGAGAAATTTGCCATTACAAATCTATTTTGCATCCCTGTCCGTATCTGACTCACACCAGGTATTTGATAAACACAGAATCTTTGCCAGGTATGCACAGTCACCAGCAAGAGCCTTTGCTGAGCCATCTGCAGGGCTTACTGCTTTCAATTTCCTTTACTTTTAGGGGGTGTGGGACAAAAGTATGTATGTGGGACAAAATCCCCAGTGTAATGAGAAATCAAATTTTTTAATATCCTGTGAAACAGCTCAAGGAATAGTCGTCCCAGTCATGCTGGGATATCGAATCTGGATTCTGAACACACAGCTCTAATTTTATGTTGATAACTATAAAGTTGGATAACCACCAACTTCTGAGTGTAAACAAGTTACAGATATTTCATTTTCATTCCATGTTCCACTGCTGACCCTTCTGTTGTATTGTACATACTGTATATTATTTGCTTTTCTCCAGTTAAACTGAGAGAAGCACAGAGTGAACTAATCCCACTGAACAATGTTAAATTTAGACCTTTTTCCTCCTGTCTCAAGCTGTCTGCAAACAAATTGCTACTTCTATAATTTTTCTCTTTTATATTGTATGGGCTTAAACAAGCCCAAGATTGGTTTATGAACAGTTGCTCACAGGCATTATTTCAAGTATGCAATTGTAATTCAAACTTCAAATTCTGTTGTTTAGACTCCAAACACAAAAATAGCCCTGCTGTATCTCAGAATCAACTTTCTTGCGTGCCTACATGCAACAGGAAATTTTATATGGTGTTTTCTGCTATATTAGCTTAATCCATACTGTAGAGCACATTTGTGAATTTTTTTGAAGCGTATCATGAAATAGAGGTGACAATAGAGTCAAAGTCAATGTATCTAGATGTTTGAAGGTTCACCACTTTCCTGCCCAGTATCTGCCTACATGTTGTTGAAAGTAAAAGGACTTTTTGAGAATCATACATCAGTTAGAGTATATAAACTCTTTTCACCTGCATCTTTAGACCTACTTAGACCTACTTAGACCATCTTAGACCTACTGAAAGCTGAACAATCACGAAATTATTTGATCTACTTCCAGGCAGTGAAGTTCAGGCAACTTACTTATTAAACGTTCATTTGATTTCTTTTTCCCTGAGACTAAATAATCTTTGTAGTGACTTGTCTTTGTTTGTTTGTTGTCTATCTTCTCCTTCTCATTGTGTACTGGGGCTACCAAGCTTGCAGAATTATTGTTTCTTTTTTGAGAACAAGATTGTTGATAGTGAAATGGCAAAAAGTCTGTCTGAAGTGTTGCACTGATACTGTTTCAAGATAAGGGGAATACCTATTGTTTGAAAGAAATAGATGACAACATGAAAGCGTATAAAATACAGCATTTTCTTCATTCTTTACAAGTTTGCAACAAGCAGAAAATTTAAGTTGGAAAGTCTTATATTTATGACTGGATTTGGAAATTGCTCGTAACTCCCCTTGGTGTATTTAAATATAAGGTTTAGATGTAGGTTTTGCATGAAAAACTATTATGTTTTCATTAAGAGAAGTGTGGGGTTATATGAATGAGTATGCTTACATTTTTAGTAGTTTACATTCCCTTGCAAAAGGGAATAAAAGGCAAAATGAAAGGTAGAATTTGACCCACATTATATAGGTGGAACCTGCTTTTCCTCTGTTCCAGCAGCCTTTTTATTTTTACCTCCATATTGACATTCACTTCATTGTAGTAAAACTAGAGCAAAACACTCCATATTGCAGTACTGACTTAAATGCAGAATGACTATGTAAAAATTTACCTTTTTACTGACCATACAGGCTCCCTGTATGTGTTCATCTGTACAGCTGATTCTCTGATAAAGGTTTCATAGATGGATATATGTCATTGAAAGAAATCCGGAATGTACTTTCCACAGGAAATCAGCAGCAAATGTGCATATCAAATTTCTTTTATTTTATGTTTTCAAATTCTCTGAAGGTCACAAGACTACTGCCACTGAGGCATCATTGTACTTAGAAAGATCTGTGTGCCTCAGAGGATATGGAGTGCAAAAATGACAAAGCCCGTTTTAATGCTCTTACCACAGAAGAAATTTGCAGAATTAACAATTAGAAAGACATAGCTTCCCTGTAAATTCAGCATGTGGTGTGAATTTAAACTAAAGTTCTTCAAGCAACCTCCACTCCAACAGAAATTGTGGTGGCACAAAGTTGTCCATGTGGCTTTGCCTCACTGCACTGCAAATGCACTCTGAAGGTCTCTCGCAGAGCTATTTCTTTTTATTTCATGCATTGCATTTTATATCATGGTATCAGAACAATTGTGAAAAATGAAAATCCAGATGACAATGAAACATCTATCAAATTTCAACATACCACTCCATTAACTGAAAGCAGCTGGTCCCCTCGTTTGAGCCCTCCATGCCTTTCTGCCACTCCTCCAGGAATGATGCGAGAAATATAAATAGGTGAATTTTGTTCCTTTCCTCCCATCACATTAAAGCCCAGGCCTTCATCAGTCTTTGGCAGCTCCACCACTCGCGGGTGTGAATGGCCTTCACTAGCAGCAAAAGCAGCAACTGTTGCCTGGAAGAAAAAAAGAGTCATTTGGCTATGCAGAGAGAACATTGATACACTCTGTTGATCATTTTGCAGGAAGAATTAAGTCCTGTGAAAACATTCAAGTATCTTATTCTGCCTTTTTTCTGATTGTCTGAAAGCACTTTGCAAAAATTAAGTTCCATGCCAATGCTTTTGAAATAAAGGAATAAGCAGAGGAACAGAGAATTTAAGTGACTTATCAAAGATAACGCAGAAAGTTAGCAGCAGAGCCAGAAGGAGACACCTGGAAGCCTGACTGCGCGGTGGTGAACATTTATGATCACTAGTGAGCTGCTTCTTTGCCCTTTCACAGGGAAAAAGTGTTACTGTTGGATAAGATGATGTGATCTGTACTGTGTTCCTAGTTGAAATATAAAGTGGATGAACTAAATTGTTTACTCTCTGCTCTGCTTTTGGAGGTGTGTAATTGGTTATTTTATTCTTTGAGCACAGAAAAATTCCTAAAAGAGTATTATTTTTAAAAAGTTTAATTTTAATCTTCATGAAATCTCACTAACTAAATAACTCCTGGAACACGAATATGATTTTTTATAATATAATCAGATCAAAACTTTTATTGAAAAATTAGATCTTAAGACAATAGATTTATAAATCAATTTAAAAAACAGATTGTTATTATAGAAAAAAAACATACAACTGTAAAGCTTGCACTCAGAAAATTATGACACATTGTATTTCATTTTTCACTGTGTTTTCCTACTATAATTATAGTAAATCATTAAATAAACATTAGGAAAATCTTTTATCCTTTTCAACATATGTTTGTAGCCCAACCTGCTAGTACACTTCTGCATTACGCTAATACTTTCTGAGCATCCTAATAATGCTTATGCTTAATAGAAGCTAGTGGATGATGTGACATAATGGATCATTCTCAGTTACATGTTTTTGCACATGCAGACCTTGTCATCATGCACACATTTTATGTCAGACATGAATGCGCTAGGAGAATGCAATGCAGACAGCCCAGAAATAACCAGGAAATTGCGATATTGAAACATTGCTCTGTAACCCTGCTGTTCTATATGAATAAGAAATGAGAATGGCAAACACTAATTGGATATTTCCCCATTTACTATAGAACATAGTAATAATTTCTATGTTTACCTGCAGTGTAGACAAATCAGGATCTCCTATACACATTTCTCTGTACAGTAGCATAGACCTAAAAATTTACATTGTCCATAAAGTTTCTCTCAGAACAAGGTTAATATCAGAACAGCCTTCAGAAAGGAATGTTCTACTTAGTAAGGAAAACATACTGCAATTTTGTGTGTAATAGGTTATTTGCTGGCTCCTATTGGGCTTGCTTCTATAAAATACTGTAGAAATCTTTTTATAACATCCTCCTGATCTTCATCTTCCGATACAGCTTTAAATGAAAATCCCTAATGCAAATACATAATGGTAAGATCTTAGTTCCATTAAGATTTCTGGAAGTTTTGTCACTAAATTCACAGGATTGGGACCAACTTGAAATATTTCTAACATGGATTTATGGCTTTTACAGGTTTACCTGTTTTGCATAGTACCTGCTTTACCATCCAGAAGATAGTCTTGAGCACAAAATGATAATGGGAAAAAGAAAGCCATGGTGGGTGGACGTCCCTGTTTGGAAGCATCTATTTTTGTTCATGTTATGAAAATACAGAGCACACTACATGCCAGCACATAGAATGTATTCCTCCGTAGTTGTGTGGATTTCCTTAGAAGATTATCATTTTAATAGTAGCAGTAAGGTAGCTGTCATGGTCTAAGGATATGAGAAAGGCAGACTCATATGGATAGAGAGACAAAATACTTTATTAAAACAGGCAATGCATTAGAAGAAGTGGGCTTGCTTTTGGCTGTGGAGTCTCTTGATCTGGCCATTTCTGTCAATATTCATCCTCACTACTTGCTCAGCACCTATAGTTCCCATTAGTTTAAGTGGAATTTTGACTGTATACTTGCTACCTCCTAAATCATTGTGTCCTCACTGGATGAGCTGTATGGGAAAATAGTCCATTAAAATATAGGTTGTTGCAGGCAGACTTCTATAGAACGAACCAGTAGATTTGCTTTTGCAAAGCGGCTTTTCAAAAAACATCAAATTCCATAAAATCATTCTCTTTTCTTAAGCTACAGAAGCAGCATAAAGGTTTAAATTTTCCATTATGATTGTTACCTGGGAAGTAGCACTGGTTCTAGACTCTGGGCTGCCACTGATGTCTAAATTTTCTTACAGTGTACACACGAATACCTGAAACACACACGCGCACAGTCAATTACTAGGTCACTTTGGTACCACGTACTTCAACAGTTGCACGTATCCTACCTTTGCAGTGGCCCTGGCTCGGAACTCGGGGCAGCCATTAACAGTTATGGTTTCATGCATGTATTGATACACCTAAAATGTTCATGAAAACAAAATGAAATTAATTATAGAAACAAAACAAGGACTTTATATTAACTGAGACAGGACAGTCCCTTTCCCTCATAAGACAATGTTAATGCTGCATTCATGCAATCACATAGTTGAATGTCTGCTAAACATGTTCATGCTTAAGTTTACAGAAAACATCAATCTATATTTCTCACGACACTTTTCAGTCTTAACTATACATCTTCCAATGCTTTTCCCTTCACTTCTCTAGCACACCATTTCACAAAACCGAAACAATTTAGTTCTGTGTTATACAAAAACCAGGGTCTCCCTGCAACTGATCCAAATTCAAATGATCTTAACTGATCGGAGTGGTATCTTAGTAGCCTCCACCCCTGGCTTTGTTCTCTCACCTTTCCGGTGAAATAAAGATTTAGGAGGTTAATGCTTAAAAAAAAAAAAAAAAAAAAAAAGTAATTTGCTCAGCATACAGATTCTGAAGAATGGAACTGAAAATTAAATTTTGGAGAAAGGTCATGGTACTAGTTTTCATCAACCACAGCTAGGAATAGGCAAAAAGGCTGGCAGTCTGGTAGGTCAGACATGGAAAATGGGTAACATAATCCTTTACAACAGAATTGTACATTCATATAAAGGGCATAAAATCAACACTGCCAACATATACAGCTTTCCCTGTGTTGTCTTTTCTGGTATATACTTTTGGCCTCCTGTCTCTGGTCCTTAACATTCCTTTTTAAACATTTTCAGTAAGGAAAAAGGAAAAGACTCTGCAGGCAGGAAAACTGGTATTGTACTCTAGATTTGTCTCACTCTTAGATGAAAAATATAAAAAAGTGCCTTGATACTAGCCAGTAGTTTTGAAATCAGCCTTAAAAATAATAATATTTATATAAGACATATGGACAATTTTTTGAAAGACAATGGTGAATGCATACAAACAAAATCTCTTATTTAATCTTCCCATAAAACCAGCAAACTGTATGTCATTGATTTACTCTGGGCATTGTCTTGACCTACTTCATCAGCAATTTCATCTTTTCATGTGTTTTATGTTGTAAGTTTTATTCCTCAGAGAGAACCTTTGCAGGTAAAGTATGTTAGCATTTATGGCAATCTCTTGCTTGGGGTCCTTGAGGATTGCAGATTCAATTGTACTTTACACATTAAATTTACCTTTCACTGACCTGGTGATACTTTAGCAGGAATTCCAAAACATCCCTATTTGGTAATGTCAGTGTTACTTTGGCAGACAAGGTGTCAGATTCCGTACTGAACTGACCTGTAAACAACAGCTTGTCCCATTGATAGGCAAAACTTCCCCACCACTCTGGCCTGATGATGTCATACACTATCATATTTATGAATCTCTCCCCATTTCTATATTTGAAATGAAATCTTTCTTCCATTGGTAGAATTGACACTGCTTTCAGTTGAGGCCAGGATTTTGCCCTTAATTAAAAATATGGAAAAAGATATTTTACAGCTTCTAAAGGATCTCTGGTTTGCTTTAGCTTTTTACTGGGTTATGCCATCATAAAATGGGTTGAGTCTACATTCTCAGCATAATCTTGCTAAGATCAGTTCAACATTTATTGTAAGTATTATGGTTTAGGAACAAATAATTCATTATATAAAGCAACTACTGTGCAACTGCAGTTATGAATCATTAAATACTTGTTGCTTCAAAACCCATATGGCATCAAACCATTGGTAATGCTCTATTTTATCAATACTTGCAGGTTCCCCTTTATCTTAAATCATGAGAGTAGGCTGTCCATACCATTTTTTCTTGCACAGCCATAAGTGTGGCTGGCTAGAATGTCTAAAAGCGTGTATTTAATTATTGAATAATTATGACCTTGAATTGTATTGAAAACAGGTCACAATATTTCACATATAGGAACAATTACTGACAAGTTAAGATATTCATTACTAAGGCAAAAGCTTACACAAAGGCGAGCTGATGATACTTTATCGGATTATTAGCTAGGTTTGATGTCATGTAACTACATATTGCCTACCTCCTACTAGTAGGTAACTAACAGGCTTCATAGCACCCAATATCCTGGTAGCTAATTTGTATTCTGGTGAAAGAACAAACTCAGTATTGCTCTTAGGAAAAGAAATCTTCTATGTTAAATCTCACTCTCTCTAAGACTACAGGTGCTACCAGTCTTGAATATCTGCTTGAGGCTACCGTTAACCTAACTCTCCTACATAATGATTGTTACATAACGTTTAATATAATTTGAGATAAATAAGCATAAAACATACACCTAAATGACTCTTTCTTATTAACTGTGTTTAACAACCAAGTACAGACTGGTTATTCCGCCAAGTCCCTTAAATTCCTTCTAAGGTTCATATTGCTCATTCTAGCAATGCACAAAAAGCACACTGAAGCCTACGAATAATATTTAGAACAGAACAGATCCGTTGGAAGGGACCTTCAAAGATCATGAAGTCCAACTGCCTGACCTGCTCAGGGCTAACCAACAGTTAAAGCATGTTATTGAGGACATTATCCAAAGACCCACTGAACACTGGCAAGCATGAAGTATCAACCACCTCTAGGAAACCTCTTCCACTGTTCGACAATGCTCATGGTGAAGAAATCTTTCCTTATGTCCAGTCTGAACCTCCCCTGGTGCAGCTTTATGCCATTTCCACCTATCCTGTCATTGGTTATCAGGGAGAAGAGACCAGCACCTCTGTCACTGCTTCCTCTCCGCAAGAAGTTGCAGAAAGCAATGAGGTCAACTCTCAGCCGTTCCTCATAAGACACGCCTGCCAGCCCTTTTACCAGGTTTGTTGTCCTTCTCAGGATGTTTTCAAGGACCTTAACATCCTTTTCATATTGTGGAGACCAAAACTGCAAGCAATATTCAAGGTAAGGATGCACCAACACTAAACATAGCGGGAGAATCACCTCTTTTGACCAGCTGGCTATGCTGTTCAGCACACCCAAAACGTAGTTTACCCTCTTAGCTGCCAGGGCACGCTGCTGGCTTGTGCTGAGCCTGCTGCTGACCAGCACCCCCACGTCCCTCTCTGCTGAGCTGCTCTCCAGCCACTCGTCTCCTTGTCTGTGGTTGTGTATGGCATTACTCTGTCCCAGGTGCAGAACCCAGCATTTTCCTTTGCTGAACTTCATGCTGTTGATTGCCCAGTGCTCCAATGCATCTAGATCCCTCTGCAAGACCTCTCATCCCTGTAGGAAGTCAACAGCACCTCCCAGTTCAGTATCAGCAGCATACTTCCTGAAGATGCGTTCCACTCCAGATCACTGATAAAAATGTTCAACAGGACTGGCTCTAGACTTGAGCCCTGGGGAACACTACTGGTGACTGTCTGACAGACAGACGAAACACCATTCACTATAACCTTTTGAGCTCTACCATCAAAACAGTTCATCACCCAGTGTAGCATGAACCTGTTTGCCACATGGCTGGACAATTTGTTCATAAAGATGCTGCGACAGACAATATCAAAGGCCTTACTGAAATTCAGAAAGATTACATCCACTGCGTTCCCTTCATTCACCAAGCCAGTGATCTCATCATAGAAGGAACTCATCCCATTTGTTCCTCATACTGTGTGCATTGGCATACAAACATCTTAGAGGTGCTCGTGAATCCACTGCACTCCCTGGAGTGGCATAGATGCTCCCATTAGCCTTGCCTCCCTCAGACAGCACCATCCTTTGGCATAACTTCAGTGTTCCTAATGGCATCGCCCGCCCTGATCAATCCTAGTTATAAAGCCATCTCAAATCAGTTTCGGCAGGTTATGGGCCAAGAAACATTTCCCCCATCGAGATAGGTGGGTCCTGTCCACAATTATAAAACCCAAAATTCTGGTGGAGGAACCAGGCTTGGAGCCAGGCATTGATGACCAGGGCTTGCCTATTTCTTTCCCTGTCTCTCCCCATTACTGTGAGGACTGAAGAAAACAGTGTGTGCTCCAGAGTCTTTTAGTTGCCTCCCTAGGGCCATTAAATCTTTCTTGATTGACCTAAGGCTTTCTGTAGCTATATTGTTGGTACCCATTTGAAAGAGGAGGAACATATAATGGTCTAAAGGCATTATGCTTGAAAGCTTCCTGGTAACATCCCTAATCTGGGATCAAGGGAGGCAGCAAACCTCTGTGAAAAAGCTCTGGTCTGCAGATGAGAGCCTCCATTCCCTTGACAAGGAGTCACCTCTGAATACAACTCAACACTGTTTTATCACAGTAGTGGTCTTGATGATGCACTTGCTACAAGGCCTCAGATGATTTGACCTTGGATGGAGAACTTGCATGGATGCCTTCTTCCCTCTTTTCACATCCCTCACCTGCCACAGCCCAGGCTTTGTACCTACCCAGTAGTGGAAGGTGAGCAGACAGACAGGGGCTCCTCTCTTGGCTCCATGCAGTAACTTTCTTCCAGTCCTTGGTGTCCCTCAAGTTTCTGCCTTTATTCTGATGCAGACCAGATGCTAGGTCTGCTTCACTAGTGGCCATGACAGCTTGGCATGTGCATATCTGAGAAGGCACAGCATGGCTCCACTGATCTATGGCCTTTTTGGACTCCCAGATGAACTTTTCATGCTCCCCACCTCTTCCTGAAGCTTGGCCACCAGGCTGAGCAGCTCATCTACTTCGGCACACCTCGCACAGGTGTGCTTGCTCTTGCCCTCCATCTCAGGGAGCAGCAGGCACACCCCATAGCCTGAGAGCTGGGTGGTCACACAAACTGCCTGGAGCTCTGTCTGGCTGGTTGCATTAGTTCTACTGGGTGCTGGCGGAACAGAAGCGGAGGGCACGGCTTCCTGTCGAGTGGTCACCATGTCAGTGCCTCCTCACTGCCATGCGCCTGACAGAGTATTGTTTAATGCATTGCAGTTGGTTGGGGAGGCCATCAGGGCTGCAACCCACGCCTGCTGGAGAGTAAAGCAGGCATGCAGAGCGGGCTGCCCACTGACAGAGCACGCTGCCCTCCTCGCATGCCCTTCCATGCCAGCTGATGCACAAACAGCCCTGGCCCTGGCCGTGGCTGCCCTGGCGCTCTGTGGCACTCCCTGAAGGCAGGCACCATGTGGCTTCCCGCCATTTGAACCGGCCATGCGCTCAGCCACCTCCGCACAACACTCGGCAGGCCTTCTTGCCTTCTGTGCCTCCACACGCACAGCCCCAGAGTGTTGGGGCTCAGAAACCCTCAGACAGCCCTGGGACCTCGCCAGCCTCGTGCTCTGCCCAGTGTGCGGTGCTTGCTGCTGCCGCCACCACCACTGGGAGTGAGAGCACTCATAACGCACCTGTAGTCCCACTGACTGACCCCTTATCCAGGGTGTTCTCAGTGACACTTTTTTTGCGCACAAAGAATCCATTCTGTTCCCTTGGTATGTACACAGAACAGATAAACTGAAAGTGCTCTTTGTTCTCCAACTAAATGAGGTGGTGTTTGAATTCTCCTGGCATGGAGTATAGCTTGTACAATCCATAGTACATGACAACTAATAGAGATGGTTTTATAAAATCTTTTATTTCAGTACCTACTACTACCTGTACATTTGGATGTCATCCTTATGTCCTATCACATCTGTAGATTTGCTTCTTTGGACAAAGTATCACTCAGCATGGAAGATGATAAAGGTGCAGAATTTACACCTCTAGAAAAACTTCTTTAGGATATTTACTACAGAAGACTGAAAACAGTGACCTCTGTTGACCATGAAAGATGAATCATTTGGAAAGACATCATCGTGTAACATTAATGAGTTGAAGAAAGAAAAGTAACATATATGTCACTAATTTAGAAAAGAGTTACATATCTAATTTTGACACTTTTTACAGTGTCTGAAAGTCTACATGGGTGTTTTTTATAACATTATTTGCTGATAATACATAGTCTGACTGTCTAGTGCTTAGAGAAAAGAGTTTCCACAATTTGTTAATAACAGAGATGAAATTACAGGTGAAACGTCAACATTTCAAGATGAAAAGCTGCAGCGCTAAGGTAAATAGTGACGTTTCGAATAATTTTCCCTCACAGCACGTTGTACCCAGACTGTCAGCTTCTGTATGCTGTATGTTCATTACGTAAAAGCATGCTGCATACGGGGGTTTGTTTGTACAGCTCTGATTTGTGCTGTGAAGCCAGAAATTCTCATCTCTGTTTTCCTTCATGAAGCACTGAGATTACAGCACTCTCATCAACACTGAAAGCACACATATAGCTGTCAGACTTTTTCATCTGCTGCAGGTCGTCTTCTCAGAGATCATAATCTAAAGTTCCTCTCCCCCAGAACTAAAAAAATACAAGAGGACCGAGGGAGGAAAATTAAAACTAGAAAATTTGAAGTTGGAAATGAATCCTCCTTGTGCTGTGGCAGCTTGTGCTGGCACAGAGAAGCGCACTTTTTATTACTTCTCCCAGCAGGCGCTGTAGCGAGTCAGATGCAGCAGGTATTATTGTCATGACGATGGTCCTCATCCCCACGCATTCAGCTGGGAGGCAAAGCAGCTGGTTTAGCGTTACTGAAGCACAGGAACGGGGGCTGCTTTACAGGTACTTTAGGAGCTGGCTTCTTAACAGAAATTACTCCATATGGACTCATAACAAAACAGCATGTACTGGGCTGGCCTATTTACAGCGATGCGAAGCTTTAGTAAGAGGTTCAGGGGTAGCAGGGCACTTAGCAGGCTGCTTTATAAAGGTGGCTAGAGGAAGCATTCTGAAAAAACCTGCATGATGCAGCATATTTTCTGCTGGATTCTAGAAGTTACAATTTAATTAAAGAGATTCTGTTCCATTAACTTCTGTAAGAGGTATTCAGTGTTTCCTCCCCTGATGCAATATTATATTATTCTGTGTTCAACTGTACCTACTATGATAATGCTCAACAGATTTTAGGACAACCTGGTCTAAACAGAGCAAAGAGGCAAGAGGCAGAAATCATTCTGCAACAATGAACAGAAGCAATTCAAAAAAAACAAAACAAAACAAGCCAAGACAGAGTAAAATGCAATTTGGATCTGTGAAGTAGCAAGCCCAGATAAACTTTGCTGAGATTTGCAAGTGAGGAAATAACCTCTCTGAAAACGCTGGGGCTTTCTCAGCACATAAGGTAACGTATATGTAGGAGGTAGTAATCAGCTCTGTTTCTATAGTGCCTGAAGTATCACGCTATATAAATAAAGACACAAAAGCCTTCCTTCAAGAAGTCACAACCTAAGTGCGTGCCATAGGTAAGCAGGGTAAAGGGTGGAATGAAGAAACCTGCAAAGAGATTGGCGAGTGATGTTTAGCACAGATTGACATTGTTTGGATTTAGTTTCTTTAGTTTGTCTGCCATTTTTGTTATTGTTTCAATGTGGAAGGGAATTTTATACTTTTTTTGGAAGAAGTCTTTCAAGGAAAGGAACACAGGAGCCTGACAGACTGCATAGAGGTGAGAAACAGCATGAAAATAACCAGCGCAAGGAAGACATAATTGGTTTCACTGCATTTATGCAGTCATGTCAGTGGAACAGTATACCTGTGCACCCTTGCAGAGCTGAAGGTAAACTATACAAGAGAAATTATTATCTACTTACACCTCAGTATGATGCTTCTGCCATATACCCATATATCACCTGATGGGTGTGGGCCAGTCCTTGGGGCAGAAGGCTAGCTGCTTTTGTGACAGGGAGAAGTTGCAGTGCAAAGCTGCACATGGGAGCTGCTGACTTCCACTGCAGTGCCTGTGAACGCCTTGCTTCTGACAAAAAACTTCCAACTGCAGTACAAAACCATCCTATCTTTTTTCCCCTCTACTCGGTTTTAGTTTTTACCTCTTCAGGTTCTATTCTGTGTATATTTTTCCTTCCCCATAACCTCTTCCTTGTATTTTCCATTCTTAACCCAATATATTTGTATGTCTGTGGAAGTGGATGCATTAGTTCTTCTACCTGAACAGACTCCCCTAGAGCTGTATGTTAGCACTCAATTCAGATTGTAAGCCTACCATGCAAATGGACAAAGATGTTTTTAAACACTAGAAAGACCAGGAGAGACTCTGGTCTCCCTTAAAACTCTTGTGCACCATAAACCATGGAACCTCATTTGGTAATTTCTTCAACAATCCATAACTTTTGGTTGAACTACAGAGCCATTAGAAAGGCCTGTGAATTCAAAGCCTCCTGCTTGCTTCGGAAACTGGTCTTCTAGTCAAGAGCGTTACCATTAAAATGGCTGACTTCTAGGCTAAATTTGTCCAGTTTCAAGTTATAATTGTTGGATGTAGTTAGGTCATTTTCATCTCTTTCAATAACCTTTCCTTCTCCACCAGAAGTGTTTAAGGTTGTTGATGCCTGAACTGATGAACGCATAAAATAATGACAAAAGAGAAAAATCGAACACAGCCAGAAGAGTATGCAAGCAATGTGGAAGTAAGCAGCTTACCAGACTACCCTTCCACTCTGATAATGACTTTTTACCTCTGCAACCTTACTCAAGATCAAAACTAATGTAATGGAGCACTGCCATTCAGCCATAAAACTGTGATAGCTCAACGAAAATGGAAAATCTCTAATGATGGTGTGTTATTTTTTAGTTTTCTCTCTCTTGAGTACCATGTGGAATTTCTAGTTTTGTGCCTGTGTTCTGCTTCTTTAAATTACCTCATGTGATAAGCATGCTTAGGAAAGCATGACTACATCTTAGAAGTGTATTTCTTCATGAGAGCTGCAGCCTCTCGCTACGATGCTGTACTAAACACAGTCACACACCCCAGTGCAGAAGACAGCAGTTCCATCAGAAAGTTTAATGCAGGCTTATTTTCTTTCTCAGCTACGAAGTTGACTCAAACCAAATTTGTTTATATTGGCTTATTTCTGCTGATAGTTATTTTTATCTTTAGTAGTTAATAAAAAAATGGGGAAGTGAGTATTCTGGGTAATTGAAGAGAATGAGAATTTGACAAATTATTGGCAATCTCATAGAACCACTGGCTGTGGACGCAATGTATGCATGGGACATCTGGGTAACAATAAACTTAGATTCTTCTTAAGCACAATTATTTGAGCAAATGAATCACAAGGGCTCATTTTGTTATATGCTTATGCCACACGTTTGAAGAATTAGATACACACATATTTACACTGTACAGTTTACATCATCTTCATTCTGACAAAAGGTCCTTTTAACGATGGACAAGCAAATGGATGACTGTGAGTACTGTGATGTTGAAAAGGTTGACAAATACCTTTGAGGGGAAGACTTGATATATTACAAGGCTTACTGGAAGTACCAAAAAGTCTATATTATATAAGTTATCTCCTGCAGCTACCTCATTTGGACAACTTGCAGAAAAAAACACTTTGTGACAATTTGTCTATATTTATGAGCTATTTATATCTGAGAGAACATGGTCATTCAAGGTTCTGGCATTTTGAACAAGGTGATATGATAAGCCTTCATTAGCCTATAAGCAGTTAGACGTTTGCATCAGGAAAACTTGGTGTTTATCTTCAAAATCAAGTATCTGTATCATTTTCACAATTGTCATAACAATCCTTCTCCATGAAGTAACACTGTGTGCATGCGCCACAGGCAGTAGGGAGGATATGCCGTTAGAAAACTCAAAATTGTAAATGAGCTCAGCCTCATTTAACAAACTGAGGAGATGGGACAGTTTTAATTTCAGAATGTGTGGAAGAAATATTGCAAATGTTGGCTTTTACATTTTCATAGAGGATATTTTATTTAAAAGTTTTTTTGTTTGGGGTGCAGGGATTATGGAGAAAACTAGGTCAGTTTTATTAAAGTAAAAAAAAAAAAAAAAAAAAAAAACACCACAATCCAGATCTTGATGCATTATTAAGCTGTCCTTAGGCAACAGGAAAAAAAAAAAAAAAAAACACTTCACAGGGCTGAAACATTGTGAAAAATAAATGAAGAATAATCACTGTAAGGGTATAGTATTTTAACTTAGAGTAGAACACTGTATGGAGGCTCCAGCTGAAATGCCAGAATACTATTTGCTCCAGCTCTTCTTTTGTTCATTTGTGTAGCTCTCTGAAAGCTGAACAAAGTTTTGGTCCGTGAGTTCTGGCCATATGAGTGCTGTGCCTGTCCAAGAAACAACCCAACAGGGGTTACAGGCTGGGGCCAGAATCCCTTTCCTCCCTTCTGTGCTAGCAGAAGAACACAGCAGATGTACCAGCGGGAAACGCATGCTGTCACATCCTCTGCTCTGGTGTAAGCACTGACACATAGCGGATCATCCCGCTGACACATTCCCGGTGCTGCTGTTAGGACACACAAGCCCTCTCCGTGCCCTCTCTCTTTCCCTCCAACGTCAGTTCTGTCTGAAAATGCCACTCTGACACTGTGAAGTCAATAGGAAGTTGCTTGGCATCCTCTTAAGAAGAATGAAAAATGGACTTTCATATACAAACTGGAAATACTAGAAGCAATAAAAATATGGTTGGGTCATTTAGTTTATTTTATGTCCCTTGCACACTGTTCTGTACTGGCTCGAAGTCTGGGACAGCTATGATCCGGCGCCTTTGAAGACAATGCTATATGTGTCTTTGAAGTTGTAAGCTTGACAGTCACTGAACTTTAGAAAACTACTGTCGTGGAAGTCTTTTTTGCTGCTTCTACTTCTACTGCACTGGGATCAAAAGCAATAGCAACATGTGTCATTAGATAATTCCCATAAGGCTACTTGGAAGTGATGGGTCATCATTTAAATCTCTCTTTTAGACCTCACTGGCAGTTACTTTTGAGCTCAAAAATATGCCAAGCAACACTAAACACTCATTTCCTTCGCTTTATTCATAAGTTTGCATATGCTGTTGGGTCCGCAGTATGCAATAGCCATATTCCCAAAATTAAGGACTTTAGCAAAGCCTTGTCAAAATCAGCACCCAGATAAAAGATGACATAATGGGAACCACTTGTGCAACTTTATCTCAAATGTTCCTGTTGAGATGAGAAGGCAAGGAGAATGAAGGAAACTGCTGCTGCTTCTTGTTTTAAATACTAACAAAAATGTACCTAAATGGAGTTTTCAAATAGTTTTATAATATCTTTTCTTTTCTGAAGGCATATTGAAAAATGGAGATTGAGGAGCATTTCTCAGGAGTCTCATCAACAACTTCTGTTAAGTAGAAGCGGGGGGATGCTGAGGCTCCATCAAGGCAGAAATGAGAGCTTATGCAGATGCTACAGGGGCTTCCAACAAACTGTCAGCATAAATATTCCTCGGTAGTTCAACTAGCTGCTGATTTCTCTCAAGAGGAAGAAGCAGGCTTGAGATGAACTGCAGCAGAGGCTACACTGTTTATCTCTAAGAGCGTTATGTAATGAAATTCGATACTGCAAAAATAAACTAAAATGACAATGTGAAGAAAACAAAAAAGATGCCGAGATGCATCGCCATCAAGCCATGAGAGTGACCTTCTGCAAGACATATGACCACAGCTCTGTATGGTACTAAGAACCACTCATCAGCACCACTGATCTAAAAGGTTTAGTAAACATCAACCAGCAACCCAGATAAAACTGGAACATGGACAAGATATGTCATTGCTTTGATTTTATCTATTGCAGGACTCTTGTTGCACTCAAATATTCCACTTTTGTGAAAAGCACAACTAAGCAAGCAGAGTGCAAATGCAAGTAGATATACAGCCATCAGCTGACTCGGAAAATTGATCTTTAATCAAAGCCAATGGGAGAAAGCACTGATTAAAGATTAGTGATATGGTATGGCCCCATATTCTGGGGTACTACATCTGTGAAATCAATGTACTTAGCTCTAGGCAGCTAAAAGAAAAAGTGACAAGAGCAGCTGTTTTAAATCTCCTGCAGTGAAGTCATGGAACTCATAGGGACTTAGTAATTGTATAGAGACTTAATAATGCCTTCTCTCAGATAATGCTTGGGCTGCCTGGTAAATTCATATAATTGCCATTAATGAAGGCCATCTGCTGAATGACAAGGTAATCATTCCAAAAGTTCTCATTCATGCCATCCAGGGCTTGCAAGCAACTGAGCAAAGCTTCAATCACTTATGGCAAAGTGGTAATTGCAACTTCATTGTTTTTCAAAATTTGTGTAATTTCTGGTTACATTCATAGTTTAAAAAAAAGCACATATTTGAACACAGTGGGGTAATTTTATATAAAAATATATTTTCTGTACTTACTGCTAACTTCAGCTTTTCAAACTGCTGAACTTTCTAAATGCCTAAATACAGCATGGTGACATGACAAAAAACAGTCAGCCCTTGAGGTTTTTTTCTGCCTTAATTTACATAGTTTACAAATCTCTTCCTCAACTCATCATTATAGATATAACACTTGTAACCAGGAGAGGGAAAGCAGAACTTGGCAAAACATGAAAGCGTTACCATTTTGCCATACCATCACCTTTGAATGAAACTAAGTAATACCCTTTCCAAACAGGGATGGATGCATTTAAATTATTTTTATCATTATTTTATGTGGCTTTTCATTGCTGGGATACTGGTCATGCAAAAAGGACACAATGGTGCAGCAAAAGATTCTTGCAAACGTTACCCAGCCCCAGAATTAAGGTAAACTGGACTGGTTCAGCTGACATTAGAAACTACCTCAGTATTTAAAAAAAGTAAAACACTGAAACTTTACAATTAGCAACCAGGAATGCTATTTTTAATGAAAAGCACAAATCTATCAATGTTTAAGCATGAGAAAATCTGAATGAATTTGGTCTATTTGGACAAATCCCTATTTGCCACTGCATTTATGCTACTGCCAAATTATCAGTGCAGCAATTCTAAGTAAGCCATCTGTAATACCAGAACCAGGTATCAGATTAGCCTAAGGAGAACTCTGCTTCCCAGCCAGTCTAATAGGGCACCATGCTAATATAACTATACTGCTGTTGTGACCTGAGTTACAAATCTGAGCTGACAAATCTCACTTGCTTTACTCCTATGAGTTGTCCTATTGGCCTTTGGCTTACTGATTGCCTTATTAGGAAGTCCAATATAGCACTTTTGCTTAATCCTGACTAATACCACCATTTGCATGGGTAAATGTGACAGTAGGGGACCTTGGATATCAGGTTTCATACTGAACCTATGTCACAGTTCTGTGCTGTGAATTATAGCATCTCTAGAGGTAAGTCTTTTCGATATATATGTATATGTGTAGAAGTTGCACTTTCTATTTAAAAACTTATTTTTTAAAGCTGTGCTTGCCCTGTGGAGGTGAGAGACTGAAAGAATTCTGTTCCTCTTCCTGTAGCAAATACTCATCTCCCAGTGAAAAGAAAGAGTAACAGAGGGCAAGACTTCAACTCCGGGGCTGCCCTCACTGCCAGCCAAGAGTTTGGCCTAAGGAACCTCTATTTTTACTGGGAATGGGACTCATCAGGCAGAAAACAATGAAACTGCTTTCAGAGGCTAGGTTTGGGAGGTGGAGGAAATTCATTGTGTTATAAATTGAAGAAACCAATCTCAGAATCTCTTGAAACACAACAAAACAAAGACTCTCAATGACTCCTGGAGTCTTACATTAAAATTCTAAATGGATAATTTTAATAAAAGCATGAATGAAGAGTTTTGCCTGAGTCCAACTGACAGCATTACTGTTACATTTAGTACAGCCCGTTAAAATGAAGTAAACCAGCATACTGGATTATTTGAAGTGAACAGCCAAGGGTTCTGGGTGTCATAAATAGTAAAGTAATAAACATAGGATGTTTAGGTTGGAAATTAGGAGAAATTTCTTCTCAGAAAGAGCAGTCGGGCATTGCCACAGGTTGCCCAGGGAGGTGGCGGAGTCACTGTCCCTGGGGGTGTTCAAAGAAAGGTTGGACGTGGTGCTTAGAGACAAGGTTTAGTGGGTAATACTGGTGGCAGGGGTATGGTTGGACTAGATGATCTTGAAGGTCTTTTCCAACCTTAATGATTCTACGATATTATTGCTAGACTCTGCCTTCACCAACTAGCACTCTTCTTCTGGTTCTTTAATACTTGCAAAAATACATATCAGGGTTAGTTACAAAAAGCACAGACAGCTTGAGAAAATGACCAGATAGTAACACATTGTGGGACTCCAGTCATTCTGATTGCTAAAGCTTGAAAATGACAATCATTAATTAAAGAAAATCATGCCAACTTGGCTTGCAGAACAGTATTACCTGGCATATAGTGAAACTATGTTTTGAATATCATAAAATGTAATCAAATATATCTCAGAAGTAAGCATGGGGGGGAATATCCAGACCTCCTCAGAAATGGGTCAGAGTTCTGCCACTGCCATGTTTTTACCTGGAAGTCACTAGTGGTCTTTACATTTTTAGGATGCTCTGTCCTTAAGATAATTTTATAGTAAGTATAAAAGTTTTAAATTACCGAAGTAGAAACCGAACTATCTTCAAAAACAACATGCTGTTCCACAGACTGTTTTCATACAAAACACACAACAGTAGAGTATTTTGTGTTGACTGTTCCTCCTTTTAAGAAACGATTGTCATTGACCCAGTCTTGCAAAAGTGCTGTTGTGCAACGACCTGATATTTTGGTGGGAATCATAAGATAACAGAATAAAGTAACGGCTACTGTCGTGCTTCTGGCTGCCACACAGCATTTTATAAAGGCCTTCTGAACAGATTATATTTGGTATTGAGAAATGTTTCACTATTGGTATATATCAGTCAGATTTATTTTAAATAATATCCACAGAGAAATACATTTGATTTAATCTTGAAATGAAAATGGAGAAGAGAAGGATGGGTAGCAGGAAAGCCAGATACTCCTGAACGTTACACTACGGTTGAACATACAGAAATAGAAACTTCAGAAACAACCCGAAAGAAAACTTCAGCTCATAAGGAGACGCATGGGCTTATCAACCTGTATCATTACTCTCCTGGCATTTCAGTACTGATTACCAAGTGTTAACAGTAAATAAAATTCTCATAATCTCTTAAGGCATGCCACATTTTCTGTTGATGATTTAGTGTGTTTTGCTCAATTGTTTAGTCTAACTTCTGTGCCTACAGCTCTCTTCATGGTTTATTGCCATACCAGAAGTTCATCTTATTTTACAGTTCACCTAACTTCCTTTTCACTGACTTACAACAATTAAAGTCACTTTATCAATTCAGGTTGCCTAGTTTTTTATTTTTTTTATTGTTGTTGTTCTACATGAATATACCTTCTTAGTATTTCAGTTATGTGTTCGCTCTTTGTGCCTTGCAGTTCATCTCTTTTAGTAATCCCCCGGGAATCAGAAGAATACAACATAGCAACAACTTTGAATAAATAGCAAAAACACATGGAGGAAAGGACTTAATAGTATAGTGGATGAGATTCATGCATCTTATGCTGGGTGACAAGGCTATAGAAGCTTAATTAATTTTCATGCAGCTGGAGAGCTTTTGAAACAAATAATTTTAAAATGCAATTACAATTTTTTTCAAAATTCAATTTCCCTGTGACCAAACTTGGGTTACCTTGTCTTCTGGACTATGTGGTACAGCTAGGGATCTTCAGACAAAAAAGGAAATACTGAGGCCATTACATACTTCAGTTATTTCCATTATTTCCATAGCTAATACGAATTCCTTCCTAGTGCCAGACAGAATATTTCAGTTGCTGGTACTTATATTTAGCTAATTGAGAACCATTAATCACCATTTCCTGACATAGTATCCTAGAAAAATGCCGAAGTACTTCTATTTAAATTTCATTCACTCAGACGCTTTAAAAATATTTTATTTCTGTGGGATATTAGTTTGGGGATTTGAATTTGTGGGTTGATTTACCAAATAAGTTCCCATAAATACAATTCATTAGAGCTATTTAATAGATTCCCACATATTAGACTGGAATGTATATCATTAATAAAGTATCTCATACTTTTAAAGGCTAATTGATCATAAAGGTGACCTACTGCTTCTGTAGTTAAATAATTCCTAGTTATAGAGGGACGAGTCACAGCCAATCAATATTGCGCGGATTATAATTTATCTTCAATCATTTCATCTGCACTCAGTACAACATTAAGTCTCTCTGGGACATCCTTTAACAGTCAAACTCACTGGATAGTTAAGTGTCCATAATTTATTAGACTCGAAAAGAAAATGTTTATTTTCCTAAGCTCGCTTATTATGGAATTTATAGGACTACAGGCATCTGCCTTAACCTGCTTTATTAGATTTTCTGATGAAAGAAAGTTAGGCTCAGACTTTGCATTATATAATGTACACACCACAATGCAAATCTGAATCTCAGCATATATTTAATAAGCAGCCTCTTCCAAAATTTGCATACTAATACACAGCCTGCCACTGCTCCTCATTCCATTTCAATTACTCCTACCTACTGCTGACACCCTGCCTACTGCACTGCTTTCACCAGGAAGGCTTCAGTGCTCCTCACAACTTTTACCATTACTTCCTGTCATACTTTCTCTTGTATGCTCAACAACTCTTCTCCCCTTCTTTTTGTAGGTGGCTGAGAGAGGGAATAAAAAGCTAGTCTCCACACTTTCACAGCTTACACTCAGGCTAAAAGAAGATAAACAATGGGAAGGAGCATTTGCAGGGGAATTTTTGCCTATCCTCAGCTATCTCAGGCTTGAATATGCTTGGGGAAGACTGCACTCCTCAATAAAGTAGCTACCAGTCTCTCATGAACTCCAGTGCACACGAAGGACATGCAAGAAGGACATCCCTGATTAATTGCAAGGCACAAGACAAATATTCTGCAAGCCCTTCCTGCAGAGCTTGGAGATGTCTAACAATTCAACAAGGCCAAAACACTCCATGCTTTTAAACTATTATTTTTTAAATTGAAGAAATTATTTTGCTGAAATTTTCGAACATCTTTTCAACTGGTGAAAAAAAGAGTTACAGTCTAAATGTCTGCCAAAGGTAAGTAACTAAAAAGAAGAGCCACATTTTGAACAACCTTAAGTATTGCCAATACATATATGTCAATTCCTCTGTCCTCCTTGGATGAAAGGTTTTGCTATTGGACATTTTATATTGAAAATTCTCTTCTAAGAAAATATTTTTATATGTCATTCTGAATGGCTTTAATAATTTTTTGTTCTCCAATGTTGTTCTCCAATGTTGTTCTCCAATAGTGATGTATTAGATAGATAGGCTATATGTATGTAATATATGCTAAATATTTAAAAAGAAATAAACGATTTTGTTTACAAAGTTGGTAAAAATGACCTAACTGCTCATTCATCATACTCAACTCTTGTGTAACACCTAGCTGCAGGCTTACCAATTGGCCATTACCTGGCCGTAAGACTCTAATAGCAATCAGATTCTCTGGCATTTGCAGGTTGTCTTTACACAACACTCTATAAAAGACCTTTCATGCTATTGAGATGGTTTTGTCAAAATCCACTTTCAGTTTGCTGAACTGAGTGTGCATTTGTCTAAGCCCACTTTCCTTCCTCCTAGGCTCTGTAGCCGTTCCAAAAAGCTTCGTGTCTGTTTCTGTTACAAATATTTTCCAGAGATGAATGTAAATTTATTAAGATTTAACTAATGATGCTCCAGAGACTGAAAATTCCTGTAACAATTGGAGTGCCAAACTCTGCTGTCTGAAGAAAACTAACTTTTCAATGCTCTGTGGTCAATTAAAGAAGCATTTAGTTAGTTAAATGAAAGGACTAGTCAGAGTATCAGCTTTCCAGGGTACATACTGACATTATTTATTGTCATTGAACACTATTCCCATTAAAAAGCCTTGACAACAGCCATTCATTTTAGTGGAAACCTCCCTCTGTTTCTCACATTGAAGAATATATTCCATAAAACAAAGAGCGTGATTGCATTCTGCTTATTAAACTGATGTCTGTTCTTCTCTTTCTTCCTTCCAGCCACCCAGCAGTCCACTCAATCAATGTGCTGCTGTTGCCTAGTTATCAAGAATTCAATCCTGCTGCCATTGAGGTAACATTAGATTTCCCATTGATTCAGTGTGGGAGGATTGGTTCCAGGCAGTAGATAGACAAACTGAAACAATTTCTTACAGATTTTCTGGGAAAAAAAAAAAAGATGTTGCCTTCAACAGGGCATTTAGAGCTGCTTCAGACAGGCAGGCTAACAACGTTCAGTTTACTAGGTAAGAAATGTGACACGAGATCTATGGTTTTTGTCTAAGAAACTTCTTTTAGAAGTATTTATAATGTAACTGCTTTAAAGATACTACTAGTATGTGTGTAGGAAGGGAGGTGCTTCTTCTCTATCTTGCCTTGAAGAAAACAATCATTTATCTACTGCTGGGCAGAGCTTAGGAAGGACCCTGACCATGCCTTGCAGTGTAATGATCACAGTTCTTAGCAATCTAACAAAAATTTCTGACATGTGGAACAACATCCACTGGGACCTGACCACTGACTTCAAATGCAAGATTCCTATTAGCTCCAGTTAGCTTCCATGCTCTGATTATATCTCACACCTGAGTTCAAAGAAAAGGCATTTAAGCTTGCACTGACCCAACTTGGCTTGTCCCCATCTACTGTACAGGTTAGCACAGACCCTGAAACAGCACGAGCAGAATACTAAAGTACTAGTTAATCACCCTTTCTCCTCAGCAAGGCTAACTGCCTCAGGCTTGATGCTGACGCAACTGTTCCGTGTCTGCTTTTCAGTAACTTCAGCTTCCTGCACAGTACAGGCAGCTACAGACGCATCTCAGATCCATCATCTTATATATACGGCACTCCTGCTTCTCCAGCACTGAAAGTCAAGTGGACTTTCATTTTTAGGATAGGAATGTTACTCTGAGAAATAACTAAAAATCTTACTTCCATACCTCTCTGATAGCTGTACAAAACTCACTCTGCAGCACCTTCTTTAGGGACTGTAGCTTGTGCACCGGTACCTCTCCAGATTCTTGCAGTTTCTCCAGTAACTCAATTGCTCTTGCAACATCTGAGTGAAAAAAGAAAAGGAATACAAGTCAGTATAAACAGAGGTTGTAAATGGAACGGCAACTAATAAGTGACTAAACAGAGCACAGTGATGGTGAATTTAAATCCACTTCAGCAATAACTATTGTACTAATCTCATGTTATACCAGCCTCAGATAGGCACCAGCACTGCAGTCCAAAGATTCAAATCCCTAAGTATAGACAAACGGTGCATTTACTTCTACAACAAACACACACACAATGCTACATTCTCAAATGCAAAACTTTTCTGGAACAAAGCTAACAGTTCAAAGCAGCAGACCTAAAATATTTCTTACTTTTCTGCATACAAGAAAGCAGCACTGAAACATTGGGGTCTACTTTCGGAAAGTCTGAAAGAATGAGGCTGAGTCCTTGTAAGTACACTCTAACAACAATGTTCAAGAAAAGTATTTTATCTTTCCTTCTCTTAAATCTAAATATAAATTATGGATAAAGAAAATCTTCTAGAGACAAGTAAGAGTCTGCTAGTGAAGAATGAGAAGCCTGCTAATGAAGAGTAAATGAGAGTATATGGGTAAGGCTCTTGTCTAAGTCTCCAAAGACCTATGCTAAGTTTGCTGATTTGCCATGTAAAAATCCTTATTACCAACAGAATACAGAAGTGCAGGAATACTACTTTTGGTGGCCTAAATTCTTCTTAAACCTGCATGTATCGTCAAGGGCAAAATCTAGGTGTTTCTGAAGAGCAGTCCAGAGGGCTTAAGTGAGTAGCCATTCAGAGTGGTGAGCAGGACTCTGGTCCAGCTGAATACAGTCCATAACCTCACTCACAACATTTTTCATCTTTAACACCAGTGCCTAATTCACACACTAATTAGTAAGATACATTAAAAAAATAAAAATAAAACCACACACACACACACAAAAAAAAAAGAACAAAAAAACCCTGTCCATGAGATGCCCAACAATCCTTTATGGCTGGGGACACAGGAGCACAAGAAATACTAGCCTGTCTGACGGAGGCTAGCCTAATCAACAAAGAGACACATTGACTCATTTGGAGGAGTGAGCTGAGCAATATACATCCCAGTCAGCCTTCAAAATGGTAGAGCTGAATAGAGGGTTTTCTCCTCCTGTGCCATCTAATGCTACCTTGAGGCTCATACTGTACATTTGCAGATATAGCTGAAACTGGCAATGCTGTTGCCTTGAATGTGTGGTCATTCTCACATCTTCTGGTGTATTTTGCATAGCTACCAGAGCCACTATTGGTGAACTGCACTACTCTACTAAAAATAGGTCTGTATCCTAGCAATTAAATGAATTTATAGTACTAAATGATAAATGAATAATTGAAGTATTTTAATTCTGTGCATTAACTGCGCTAAAAAGAAATAAGCTCCCTCCCCCCTGCCACACCACTCCAAAATATCTACAATGACTAGATGCATCTTTGTATAATTCTCCCAGCTGATGACAAGGATTTTACTGTTTGTGACTGGGAGATTATGCTAATTGAAAGAGTTCTTACAATCCTTGGCTTGTAGCTCAGCTATACTGACCAGATGTCTTAGGCATAAAAGACATGAGAAATTTTCTGGAAATAGAAAAAAGATGACAGTAGATGAGCTGTAATGGGAATAAAACCATAATAATGTATTTGCATTTGTAACTCAATAATTATTATCCATCTGCATCAGTGTTAGGAAAAGAGAAGATGATGCCTCAAAGAATTTATAAGTAAGGTGATTTACAAAGGAGGTAAGCAACTGGTTAGCACGGTAGGTTATGCCACAGCAGCTCAACAGCCAAATAACTCCCAAGCTCTTTTACAAACCTCTGTCAAAATACGTCTCTAAATATGAGAGGAAACATGGCAGAAAGCATGCAGTGTTTCTTTAAGAAGGAAGTTTCCCCTTACCAGGCTTCAGTTTACATTACAGAGCAGTCTTGGTGCGCATGAAATTTCAGATGAAACTAAACCTAAACCCATGCTCAAAGACTGTGCCCATGCATTTACTCCAAGCTGTGCTTCAACTGCTAGTGGGCATCCAGTCCATGTCCGCGGGCCACAACCAGTCTGAAATAACCTCTCCATACAACACATGCAATGCGGGCATGCGGTCCTCAGCACCACCCGCTCTACTTCGCTGATCTTCCCATTTTTCCACTGCACTCTATTTGCTAGCAGCCAGTGTCATTCGTAAGGGGTCATCTGAGACCCTCGAGACCTTGGTGTGATGGGAAATAGGCTGTATTTCCTTCCTGTAATAACCCTAATGAGAAGCTTAAGGAACACTTAAAAAATGAAATTGCTCAAAGCACAAAAACTTAAGTGCAGCAAAGGCTTTTTGCCGATCCTTTATACAAAGTGAGTTCCAGCTAAAACTGAAGTTAAGTGCTTACTCAAAGAAGTGATGTCACTGGCAATGAGGCAGATTTCAAAGTCACATTGAAGGAAAAGCATATAGCAGGGAATCCACCCCTGGTGAAGTCAGATAGGTCACTGCCATATGTTTCAGAAGTAATGGTATTCACCCGCTGGGATATTTTTCTTGTCCCAAACCCTCCTTTGATTACAAATGTAATCAGCTTTGCTTGAAAAAGTTATCATCAAGTAATTGTTCTTAAATACCATTTTCTTACATACTTGTGGAAAGCACAAATTTATGAAAAGTGTGGGTGTAAGAAATACTCCAGGAATTATGTTAAAACCAGTTAAATTTTATGTAAATAAAATACTCTTGCTTTTCATTTCTGATTTGTCCTTTCTTTAATCAAAGGTATTTTTGAAACACAACAGAAAATGATTTCTTGCCTACTCTTAGAAGTACATTATAAAATATGAACTCCATTATATTAACATTAAGCTGATGGTAATGACACTGAGATCCATCCTCATTTCCCATATTTATATCCCTCATAAATTACCAGGAATTTTGAGTAATGATGTGGGTAGAATTATTCCTCTGTATTCCATGATGCATACACTTTGAAAGGAATATGCACTTATTTGCCCTCTTTTTATATCCAATTCTCTTTTCTTATTATTTTTTTACCTCTTTCTTCTTACTTCCTCCTACGTACACACAACTCCTTTCTTTCCCATTCTGCTTAACATTCACTTCCCTTTTTGTCTTCTCATCGTGATGCTTGCCTACAGCCTTTCAGGAAATAATAACGTTTCAGTGTGGTGGGTCACGTTATCAGTGAAACACAGAGAAGGCAGGGGGCTGTGGGTGGAACACATTTTATCAAGTGCGCTCATCAAAAGAAAAGCATGGCTCTCAGAAAAAAAAAATCTCATTTCAAGTATTCTTTCTGTTTTCATTTGAATGAAGTTTCATTTGCAACGCTAGTGGGACAGAAGCAGGAGGTTACTATATAGGCATTATGAAAGAGAAGTATCACTAGAACACAGAACCAGCAAGATACGGTACTGTGATACAAGAGGAACATTCCCATGCAATACTAAATTAATTCTGAACATATAGAAATATATCACAGTCCAACTGATAAAAAGGTCTTCCTGCTTAGTTATCACTTTTTTCTTCATGCTTTTGTTCTGGTATTACATACTGTTTTCACTAGCTGATTTTGTTCACATAGCTAAGCAATAAACAATGTAGACTGATCTGTTTAATTAGCTGGATGTTTTGAAAAGTAAACGTTATTTCCAATGTTTTGCAATCCAGCTTTTACAACTTGATAATTACGAATCCATGCATTACAGAAAGAATCCTGGCTGGTCTCCACTTGGTGGTCCTTCCACAGAACTGTTAGCTTTGGGCAGATGAGATCCAGAATTCTGTGAAAGTTGTCCAGACTGTGGTTTCAAGCTGGTATATTTTGTGAAGGCTTTAAGTTTGGTTCAGTTTCACCGAATCATAGAATCATTCAGGTTGGAAAAGACCTCTAAGATCATCTAGTCCAACCTTAATTTAGTCAGATACATTACACATTACTAGGAAAACACATAGAAAATGATTTTAGTTTGTTAAATGCTCCCCATCTAATACCAGAGTGACTCTTCAAAAAGAATGTACTTGCATGCTTTGTAATGCAGAATATGGAAACTGGTGTGTATCTACCAGTGTCCATCCTTCCTCTCGTGCTCCTCCTCTGTGAGCAAGTCAAATGTCAGTATGCAGTCCTTAAAATAAATACATTATCCTCTGACTCAAGAGACAATTAAGCAGAAAATAGTATGTTCTGTAATACTAGCTTGGGTTCAAACAGTAAATACTCAGAAACATAGTATTTCTGTACTCTGATAAATATTCTAGAATCATATTGTTGGGTTGCTCCTGAAGCAAAAAAAATGATCATTTGTTTGTTAACAAGACATGAGGAAACAGACTTCTCACATTCTCAAGGTCATTCTACTGCCTCACTCATGTTAATTGTGGAGAACTTCAATGAGTTAGTATGCCAGTTATTACAAAAAGTAAATGTGCTGAATAAACACCATGCTTTGGTACCTCACAAATTGACAGCAAGGACACTCAGCAAGCCTTCGATACATTCGCTAACTTCACTGTGGCATAACAAAAAAATAATCCTGGCAATTTTCAAGCTATATACCTTTGTATCCAAAGACCTTTAATTAGGCTGAGGGTGAAGAATTTGCATGACATAACAGGTCTTTATAATTGTTGGGTTTTGTTCCTCCAATGCTTTTGTTAAGGTATAGTTGTTCCTTTACAGCTCATGAAAACATATGCCCTAATTTTGTTATTCTGTCAATTTTTTATCATCATTTCCAAAGCCTACTTAGGATGCTTATTATATTTAGCAAACCTATTCAAATACCATCAAATGACAGTAGGTGATCAATGGTCAGGCAATTAGAATTCCATAGTGATTAGCAAAGTTCATTCATGATTCATAGCCAGTAGCCTTAATGCATTATATCAGACTCTCTATCTCTGTGACTTCCTCGTTAAAGCACAAGGCTTTAGAAAATTTCCAGCTTGTATCTTTTGAAAATTTTCTGTATTACCAGAGCTCTGCTGTCAGTTGCTGCTTTGCATAACATGACAATTCCCACCCTGGCATCAAAGAGCAGACTGCCCCACGTCCCTTCATTCAGCTCTTTGGTTCCTTGCTAACGGCACAGTGCTCTCCTGAAATACATCAACTTAATACTTTTAATCTAACCTAGAGAGTTCAGGAAAACTGAGGCAGAAAGCAGACTTTTTTTGCCAATTTGAGTTGCTGTGTTTGTCTTGCCCAGAATTTCATGGCAATCAGTAAGCATAGAGGTGTACTTCACCACAGTAAATCAGAGTCGATGTGCAGGAAACAAAAAGCTAAGCTGTTAGGATACAGCAATATTATTCAACACTTGATCGTGTATATCTGTGAGGTCTGCTCAAATTAATTATAGCAAGAATAATAATATCAGTGCATTCGTACTCAAGTTTAGATGACACGGGTAGCAGTTAGAGATTTACTGCAGTGTCACTTCATACTCCTGTGGTTAAACATCCCTATGAATGCACAAATAAATGTAACAAAGCACAACCAAACAGAGCTCTCATGATTCATCTGGTGGTGAGGGTTTCAACTCACCATACTTCTGACGCAGACATCTACAGCTCAGCTTCTCACCCTAGACTGTTGCTACTTTTGATGAAGAAAAACAGACACTTTCAGGCTACAATTCATCTGGCCTAATTTAGATGAGATGAATCATGCTCTGGGAGTGCCTGTTCTCTTTGTTGACTATAAAGGGAGAATAGATGATTAGCTCAGATGTACATGCCTACACCCTACATATTAAATGGTATGATGAAGCCCACTCTTATTGTCCAGATACATTGTGAATGACTCAAGCAAATTTACCTCCATGTGGTCCGGGTGACACCATACTTGAGAACAGCCACATTTGACAAGAACAGTGTTGTCAGCAGGCAGGCCAATATGCATGTTAGTTAAAGCTTTTAAAAATGTCTTAATCAAAGATTTTATTGATTTTTTTTTCTTGATGTATCAACCATGAAATAAGATTGAGCACACTTGCGTGTGTCTCATTTTGCCTGATGTGATGTGACTGCTCCCTGGGACACGGGTGAAATTTCCCTACGGGTTCCTACATACATTCCTCTACTGCCTCGGTCACAGAAGCGTAGAATCATTCAGGTTGGAAAAGACCTCCAAGATCAAGTCCAAGCGCCAACCTAGCACGTTCATTTTCTGTGGCCACTCATCAGACTCTGTTTGGGTCTATATATATCTATTTCTGTATGTTTGTGCTACATGCAGGCTTTGTCTGGCTCTAGCTCCTCAGACACGCCACAGCCACACAAGTCCTCAGCTTCACTTGGTCTCCCAGAAGTAAAGCCCATGACCCAGCTGCTGCACGCCCCAAGGCAGTGCTAAGCACCACAAGACTTCCCAGCAGCTTTGGCAGGAGCACCTGAATATGACAGGAAAGGTCTGAAATGTTTTGCAAAATAACTTATAGAAAGGACAGAGTTTATTTGCAGGGAAAGCAGAGTCACCTTTAATCCAAAATACAGACAGAAACTGTGTGGAGATCTCTCCGTCCAGCATCCTCAGCACTACAAAAGACCCTTATGCTTCTCTTCAGCAATTTCAGTCACTTTTGCTGTTGCAGGCATACTGCCTTAAACACTGCCATTTCAGGCATGCTGCTCCTGAATACTCTGCTTAGCTTGTTCAAACTGAACACTCAAAAGGTTCCTTTAAATGAAAAAATATGCTCCTTTATGTTCTCTGAACCTCACAATGTCTACAATGACCAAGTAATCCTCCCTGCTCTCAAACTCCTAAATTTTAACTAGTGATTTCCATTCTTCAGCTAGGGATTTTTCATAGCCTTAACCTACCATGAAGGCCAACTGGGAGAAATGCATTTGCTTCACCTTGGTCAATCTTCTTAGCCTATTCATTACTGTATAAGGGTAAAGCCATTCCTCAAACCGTTTGAGATTGTTAGATGCTTTGAGAGAGTGGCTTGGTACTGTCACATTCCCACTACTGTTTTTTAAAGGAATAATAATAAATAATGAAACAGAAAAACTTGAATTAACAGGTAATTGAAGATTGTTTCAAGATGATGAGTTTCACTGGCTTAGTTCTAGGCCAGAAGAGCAACAATACAACTCAGAATTTTCAAAGATGGGGATATAAAACTAACCTTAAAACCGAACAATTTTAAAACAGTGATGTAATTTTTATTCTTCCATATTATTAGTTTCATTACTATTTCTAAAGCAAGGCAGGTGATGAGGTGCATAAATGTGAGTATGAAGATTTCCACCAGATGATTTTACCATCTGTGAGTAACTAAGACATTACTGATACACCAGCCCTCTACATTTGACAGCACCCACTACTTTTGCATAGAAGGCATTCAACACAGCAGCAGTATGAAAACAAGTTCCCACATTATCCTTCGAGAGAGGGTTAAAAAATAAAGCTGAAAATGCAAAGAATAGAGAAGAACTGAAAACACTGATATTTTCTAACACAGTACTTAAAAAAGAATGCCGTGATTTTTTCCCCTGCATTAGCTATGGAGAAAAGAGAAGGGAGGGTAAAATTTCTTTTATTTTTTTTCCTCTGTATATAGATTTAATTTTATATCGTTCAATCATGCCTGCTCTTTGTGATCAGAACTATGATTTATAGCTAGCCACTAACTGCTGAATAGAACAGATGAGACATGATTCTGGTGATTTTTCTGACTAGGGACAGTTAGCTATGAATATGACACAAAAAGAACAAGATTTGTTAGACTTTGAAAAAAATAATTTTGTATTGAAGTAAATATATGTTGTATATATTTTGAATATGTGTACATATTAATTCATTAAGTAAAATAATTAAACCCTCGTTTCCTGCAGGAAGCATAATATGTAAATATTTCTTAAGAAAAAAAAAAAGTAACAGTGTTTAAAGCAGTTATTTGCCTACCCAAAAGCGTAAAATAGCGTTCTATCTTGGCTTCCTGAAACTATGAAATAATGGCAAAAAAAGAGCCCTCCGAAGCAAAGCTATAAATCCCTGAGAAATTGTGAAATTCAGTAGGGTAAGGACCTGGCTGTAATGAAATAAGTTCTTGCAAGTTGAAATTTGCGAAAGTAGGAAAACTGTATATTCTCTCCTGTAGCCATTAATATCTTTTAAAGAGATGCCTTGATAACTCTACCAGTCTCAGCGGTCTCCTGATCACATCGCTTGGTTTTAGTAGAACAGCTCAGCAGAACCACTCTCATGCTGGAGTGGAATTGTTTTAAACACCAGGCAGAAGTACGCCGGACACCTTTCTGAAACTGCAAATGTCAACACTTTACAGGTTCTGATCCCAGATTAAAAAAAAAATAAAAGGCTGCTACATTAAAATACCCCAAGGAAGGGTCCTTAATAGAAACTTAATAGAATGCTTGCTTTTGTGTTTTAGTCTGCAAGCATACAGAGAAAACCATTACAACGAGTGAAGGAATTAAATGTTTGACTAACCTAGAGAAGCAGAAAACAGAAACAATTACAATGAATAGGCTTGTGTGAACAAAGAAAAACAGGATGAAAAACAACTCTATTTCTAACTGTCATATAGTTTTCTCTTAGCTGAATTCCATCCTCTCACTCCCCTCCCTACGCAAAAGCATGTATTTACGTGTCCTACGTGCGCACTGCAAAACAAAAGCATTGGCCATATGGGCAACCTCATGCGTTACCCACACGGATGCTTGCAGCCTGTCTTTAGTTTGCAGCTGAGAGATTTTTGTTGGCAGGGAAGCTGACAGGAAGAGGGGAAAAAGGCACCAAGAGGTGTCTCGCAAAGGGAGGCAAGGTTAACTTAGGGATGCTAATTCTCTGTCACAACAGGCACCGCGTTGGAGCCAAGGCAGTTGCTCCCACTCTCCTCCCTGCTCATGTGCCATTACCAGAGTCTCCTGCTGCCTCTCCTCAGTTCTTACCTCGCCAGCTGATCTTAACCTTACATCTTTTTCTGTTATTACCAGAAAGATGGCTGTGGGCTACTGGCAGTTGTACCTAGCGGCAATGCAGATCATCACTGTAAGTCGAGCATCATGATTTTATCTTCCGTTATTTGGTATGCTTTCTTACATGGTTTGAGACGACAGCAAAAAGATGACATTTGTGCAATACAGTGGATGCGATGCAGTTATTAAAGACACACACCTAACACAACTTTCCCTGTAGGGTCAGGTAACAAGAAGAAAGTTAATATTCTCTCTTCAATTTTAGTGGATTTAAGGATATTACTTCTTGCAGATCGAATCCCTCTGGTAGCTGGCTACAGCCTAGTCATTTCGCAGAAAAGGGAAAAAAAAAAAAAAACTTTCCTTGAAGATGTGTATGCGAAAAGCTACAACAGCAGAAGGCAGTATAAATAAAATCCTTTGGCAGTACAACTAGGTGGTACAGACATGCTGCTGGTAGATCTCAACAACTGCTCACTGCTAACTTTCAACTCTGAGGTGGCTATGACCTCAGAAGAAAGCCATGACTATCTTGAATTGCTGCTGCAAGTTATGCACAAAACTTTGAAACAGAAAACCCCTGTGAGAAAGAGAGCTCATGGCCACCTTTGTAGTGCCATTGTTTGGTGTTGTATGTGTGCTACAATGCTGAGAACAGGAGCAGGGAACTGGAACTCATCTCAGGTTGCAGCCTGATTTCACAAGGTAAGTTATCTGCCTAAGATACAAGGAGCACACCTGGCATCTTTTGACATGGCTATACTGTTAGGAAGCAAAAGACACTGTATAAATGAGCCTAAGTTCCACCATCAGATTACAAGGCTATCAGGCTACAGAGGGGACCAGACGTAAAACCACCTCTTTTTCCAAAGCGTGCTTCAGGGATTTTAAAAGTCATCATGCCCTCTTAAAGTTTCCCTGGTCTGGCTCTGTATAACAAAGAACAGATACGCTATCCTTTTATTCCTGTGATGATTCAGTAAACAGCATTTGACAGAAACACTACTGCCAAATCTACTGAAAAGTGAAGAGATGATGGTAAATAAATTTCTGAGGGTTAAAACTGCTGCTGATGGCAACAGTGATCCACCTAAGCTATTTCAAGTACACTCTTCCCCAATACTTAACTGGTTCCAGAGGGATTGCTACCTTATGGTCTAGGAGATTAATTATTTTTCAGAAAACATGGTTGAAAAAGAAAATTAAAGAGTTAGTGAAATTGGAGGATTAGTGCTTAAACTTGGGCTCTCATTAAAAAGAACCAGTAAAAATGTAATTTAGGTTAAGAAGAAATAAAGTAAGAGTCTATTTTGGGCCCCATTCTTCCGTATTCGATTATCCATGTTTACACAGAAACAATAAAAATCAATGCTTTGATGCTCTGTGTATTCATGGATACTTCATTGTTCTATCTTTTAAATTGTAACAATTCTCCAATCTCTTCTGGAAATCAACTTTTCTACTATATATATTTTAACTATTACTAATAAAGTAGCACTAAGGTAATAACTCATTATGAGAAGCATTTCCTGGTGACTTAGTGGAACTGCATTTGAGAAGTTCGGGGTTTATTTAACCATTCTGTTTTGGACCACAGAAAATCACATTCTCAAATATATACATACATCTTCTGTATTTAACTTATCTGAGACCTGAGCTTGTGGTTTAAATACTCATTATTAAAAGAAAACTGCTAGTATGCAAATGTGCGTTTCTGAATCAAATCATCTTATCTGAATAGAGAATTAACCATTAAATGCTTCTCATTCAGAAGGTAACTCTCCAGCAAATATCACAAAAGAAGATTAAGCTGACTTAGATTAACTTTGAAAATCCTTGATTTATACATACGTGCAGTTTCCAGCACATTAGTATTATTTTTAAATGTCAAAAATACATCATGTGAAACAAATTAATTGTGCATGATGGAAAGCAGATTTACAAATTTACAGTTAAGTGCTCTCAAAATGCTATCTATCTGCCTTTCCTTGGTTTCCTCTTAAATCCTCAACTTTTAATTATTTGTGCTTCTGAGTAAGAAAAATCAATAGTTTTACACAATTCATATTTCAAATTCTAGAGCTTTACCTACAAGAACCTCATTTTGTATCAGAATGACACAAGTCACCAAAAGCTTGTATTTCTTTTCTTGCATGTGCGTGACTGTCATCCATGTTAAGGAGAGATGTGAATATATGTGTTCTGAAATGGGGAACAAAAAGGACAAATTATCCTTGGCACAAAGCTGATGACTTCAGTAATTTGTCACTTTTTTTTTTTAAATTTTCTCTGTGATAACATCATCAGAAGAGTCCAACTGAAGCTTCAGGATGGAATTAAGCAAATTGTTTACTAACAATTACATTAAGAGGTTAATCCTTTTTTCATTAGTTACACAAATGCCTCTTGGACATCAGCATGCAACTGAAGTGTGTAGAATCCAGCATAGGGATATTATTTACAAAAACAAATCTTTCCTTTTCAACATTGTCTATAGACAGAGAGTATACACTTACTATACACACACACAAAAAAAAAAAAATACAGCATCCCGTGTTCTTTCTGATCATTAACACTCTCATCTTGCAACCTGCTGCAAATGGTGAATCCCACACCCACCCAGGGGCTTGTCACAGGCTCCATCCACTTCACCAAGCTTCAGGAGCAAGCCCCTTCTGGAGAACAAGCAGAAGAATGTACACATGTTAGTTGTGTTTACCACTTTGTTCTATGCAGGATGAATTCAGGTAGGTTACAATGATTATTTTATTGCTATCATCTCCAAAAAATTATTTCAGCCTGACAGACCAGAGGGAATGGTAGGAACAGCTGCTCTCACAGAGGTGTTTCTCAAAAATTCCCTGACTTTGAACACAGCTTCTGATCAGTTGCATGTTTCTGAAGTAAACACGATTGGAAATTTAAGATATTTCTCCTCTACGCCCCACAAAGGTGGCCTAGCGTTAAGAACGCCACTACTTTTTGGAAGACATTTCCGTGTCCACGTAGTGCCAGCCATGAAGGTGCAGCTCTCTGAAGAAAGGCAGCGCCGGAGGGCCGCCATGCCTGGTGCACGCAGATGATGCAATGAACTTTGATTCATTTCCATCCCCTGCGACCACGCTCAGTTCCAACATCCACATCATCACGAGCTGCTTCAGGCCCGAGGACAGAGCCCTGTCCCTCAGCACGCGGCCACCTGAACCCGAGCCACCTCGTGAGGCAGAGCCCCCCTTGCCACAGCGAACCCTGGCACCTCTTCCAGTTCAAGCTTCTACTGCCAGAGGTGTTTAAGTTGTACGTCAGCATTTAATTGTTCAAACTATCTATTTTTGCATCCCTGACTGAAATCAAAGATGACATTCGGGTTGGGACTTCCTTTTATTCTTGCTACAGAGCTCCAGGAGACACAACCGAAATGCATACTTAGCTAAAAAACCTCTTAAACTGCTCGGATCTTCAGAAAACATCCTTATATGTAAAACATCAATCGCTGGCGCAATCTGCTTACCTTAAACCATCCCTTCATATAAATACACTGGAAAAAATATCAAATAAACGTTGACAAACTGATGTAAAACAAAAAAAAAAAATACATTTTGGTCTGTGACCAGAATTGTCAATTGTTTCTCATCCTACACATAACAGGCCCCCCTTTTTTTTTCCCTTGGAAGAATGAATTTGGTTATTTATATGTCATCAGCTGGCATACCAAATAGAGTAATATTAGACTTAAAGTGTGTGGCACTTGCAGAAATATTTTTCTGCTTTAACATGCTAGGCTGAAGAGCAGTACAAGAAATCTCTATGACAGATAGAAACGCTTTGTTGAAAGCCATGCAGGGAGCAGCATAACCGCTTAACACTGTTTTGAAGGGCTTAACCGCAGGATAAAAGATACTTGGCCTTATGTTGCACCTCTGCCAAGGAGTGTATTTCACACTTTATAACTCTGATTTTCTCTTCCTGATGAGTATGCTACATATTTTTCTCCAAAGATAATATACAGAAACTTCTATTCAAAACAATTTCTATTATATACAAATAAATGGGCACCGAGGGGGAAAAAATCCCTATTTATGTAGGTTTTGAGAATGAAAAGAGAAATGATGAGAGAAGGAAGGGAGAGCACCCTAGCAAACAACAATGAATACTAACAGTCAAACATCATCTTGTATCACATTTCATAGAGTACACCTACCACTGCTATCAGCTGATGGCGATACCAAGTCTGTTCAAATTCTTATTCATTGTCACTAAACATGGTGTTTTATAAAGGATTTTCTGGAAGTTATGGGACACCTACTCCACTAGAAAAATATCTGTTTGAATTGTTAAAAAGACAACAGAGATTAGCTGTGTTACAGCTCAAGAGCAAGAAGTCTCTCTAGTTGCCTAGGATATATTTGAAAACAAGAGAAATTTGGTTGTCAACAGCCAATAGCTATGACCTTGTTGTAAAACTTCACAGGGATTAAAATATCAGCACTGGATATTCAGTCTATTCAAATTTAATCTTTCATCCTTAATCACATGAAGAAGTGAAACCATCAGCGGCATGAGTGGTGGCTATATAAGGAAAAATGTAGCAGGACCTGGATTATTAATAATAAGTCCCCCTTCACATGAAAAGATATTTCCATACTCTTAATCATGAGATGGTTGTTGCACAGGCTAATTGTATAATATGTTCAAAAGCAAGAAGAACAGTCAAGAAGTACTCTTTTAAAGCTACTGTTTCCATGGTCTTATGGAGAAAGGAAGAGAGACTGAAGTTTCACATCACTCCAAGTAAATAAATGTCAGTTTCCTGTCAGAGCAGATTTTCATCTTGGAAGGAAGAGCACAGGTAAAATTTTATGTAAAACCAGCTTTATGAAAAATTTGCCAGATTTTTAGCAAAACAAAAAAGTTCAGATGGTGAACATCTGTTAAGCCTTACTAGCACGATGCCTGCTACAAACTGCATGCCTTCATAGGGCCACTCCTAAAACAAGCGCCAAGGGAAGCACAGAAACCTATTCCTCCCAACATATATCTGGGAGCACAGTGGCATTTACAGAAAATGCTTCCATCAGGCTGTGCTAATGCACCCTTCACGTGCTTCACACCCACAATGAGCTTCCTACAGCTGTGCAGCACGACGGGCATTGCGAGGAGAGGCACAGGCAGCGCTGCTGGCCCAACACAGAGAAAAACGAGGCGCAAGGTGCGACAAGTGGTACACATTAAAAAAATAAAAATAAAAAATAGTATGGGCATTTTTAAGCATTTTCCTTTTGGTTTGGACTGCCTGTTTTGTTTTTTAAATGGAGGGAGGCAAATTAAACTGGGAGCATAATTTAAAAATACATAACTTTGAATATAAAATGAAAAAAAAATCCCAACCTTACTCTTTTTGTCATTTTATGAAACACAGCATTGTAGCTGTTCATCTCAACACAGAAACAAGTAAAGCTTTCAAAGTTTCTATCATCATCCCTGAATCGGCCTAAAATATTCCCACAGTGAGCTCTGATGGGCACTGGGGATTACTGATGGGGTGCTTCCTTACCGACAGCGTGCTTCCAATATTGCATGTGTCTTATATGCTGAAAAGACAGGAAGGGTGCACTTTTTCTTTTTTTTTTTTTTTCCTCTTTAAGTAAGAGACTTATGTGGCTGTTAGAAGATGCCTGGCAGAATGCTCTTCCCCCTCACAAAGCTCTCAACCACTGGGCCCGTGTGCCCGCAGCGGCCCCCACGTGTAGCTCCACGGCTCTATGTTTCCACCCTGCAGCAGTTGCTGATTCCTTCCCCTCCTCCCAGCAGAGCACCATGCAAAGGTCAGGCAAAAGCCTTGGAGATTAAATTGTAAGTGATTAAAATTTCCATTATTTTGTGAACTTGTTCCACATATTAAAAAGCCCTAATGGAACTTGCACACATTTGTGCAGGTAGAAAGGCACATGATGACAGGAATTAAGGAAATTAATTCCTGCGCTTTGGACTGAAGTAATCTTCCAGAATGTAATTGGCTTTCAATCATTCACACACAACATGCCCTTCACCTTTAAATGGTAATTCATTTTACCATACAGATTTTGAATTCCGTTTGTGTCAGGCTTTAGGAAAGCTCCATCACCATACTGGAACACAGTACATGTTTTGTCCAGGAGCAGACTACGTCAGAGCGTAACTTGGATTTCTGATGTATGCATCCATACGGTGTTTTACCATTTCTGTGCCCCTTAGCAGGAGGAAATGCAAACACTCCCTGACCAGAGATCAAGCAGCCATTCAAGGCTCCGCAATGCAAGGTTATTAGTGCTGCCGCTCATGGAATGCTCTTTATTCTTCCGCTGCGCTGCGCTCTCTGTGGGACACGGCAAAGTGGTTACAAGCCTACAAGACTCTCCTGGGCTATGCCTAGATCACAGCAGAGCTGCGCAAAGCACAGTGACAGTAAACATAGCCATGTCTGCTTTAATAAAAGCAAAAGAAATGTGCAAAATCTCACTACATAGCACTTTCCTTCTTCCACGGCTGTGAGAGAAAGACTACAGAGGAAGTATCTGGAAGCACTAGGGTTGGAGTTGCTTCTGGAGTGTCAGCCCACCCACTGCAGTTAACGTAGCAGCAACCTGTTACGGGTGATGAAGTACACCTCACTGACAAAACAGCCTTCTCAGGCCAGGTGCAGTATTTAAATCTTTCTCCTTGCCTGTATTTTCCTTTTGCACGTCACATCCTATAATTCCGTGATGTTGCATCTCCCTCGCACTACTGTCAGCCCTGGCTGACGACCAGGGAGACCGTAACATTGGCACCCCTGCCAAATGGTTAGGCATATCCAGGACACAGCAGACAACAGATATATATTATATTTAAATTGGGACTAATTTGCATTTTTTGTGTACTGTGGATTTTTTAAAGCGGTGTTTTTGTGATGAAGAGGAATGTGTAATTCTGAAATAGTAATACTTGCCTCAGAAAAGCCAGGTTTGCTAATGGATTGCCATCTGTTCAGCCCTTTGCCAGGAAATAGATTTGTCCTGCTTACTGAAAACAGTATTAGGGTGAAACTGTAGATTACACAGTGGATTTCTGAGCAGTTTAATTTAAAGTGCATGCTAGCACTTTGTTATTTCAGTAAGAATAATTTTAGATTCTCCTTTTCTACTAATGTTTGAATTTAAGCCATCTAGGAAACTGTATTTAGAGTACTTTGGGTGTTGGGAAAATGCTGTTCACCAAGAGGGTGGTTGGGCGCCGGGACAGGATCTCCAGGAAAGTGGTCACGGCACCAAGCCTGCTGAGTCCAAGAAGCGTTTGGACAATGCTCTTGGACATAGGGTCTGATTTTTGGGTGGTCCTGTGTGGAGCCAGAGGTTGGACTAGTTGCTCCTTGTGGGTCCCTTCCAGTTTAGGATATTCTGTGATTCTATGATATTTTGTGGGCTGTTTTGCTCTCAGTTGAGTTCCAGGAAAGCTGCCCACATCACCTTTATCATGCTGAAACTGTGCTCATCAGGCTTCTTTTGCACAAGATTTACAGAAGGCACTCTCTACCTTGCTTTGAAGCACATCTTAACCCTCTAGAAACAATATGTTAAAAAAACAAGGCAAAAAAGAAACAAACAACACTGGCCTAAATCATGCGTTCAATCTAGAAGATCTAACTTCACATGCTGGGAGCCTCTCAGAGCTCCTCAATGCAAGTCAGGAAGAAAAATACATCAGCAACTTAAAATGCTGGTTTGGGAACTGTTTGACCTCTTTAGCTCACGGAGCCCGAGAAGCAAAACAACTCAGACATCAGGTAAGTTATTCTCCCCGGCAACCCACAGAAACCCAGCGGCCGAGCCTTGCTAGGGGCACAAACGCGCTGCGAGGGAGAGGTCCAATTTTTACATCCCGCAGGCGAACGCCGAATTTAAAGCCAACTTCCAGACTCCGGCACCCCTTCGGCAAGGCTGCCGACACCAACTCAAAGCACCCGGCGGGGTGACAGGTCTCCGCAAAGCAGCACCCCGCCACCGGGAGCCATCTCCCGCAGCAGCCAGGCCGGGCTCGGGGCCAGGCGGCGGGGGCGAGCCGGGCGGAGGCGGCACGGCCGCGGAGCCCCAGCCCGGGGGCTGCCAGCCCTGCCGGTGGCCGGTCAGCCGCTCGCCGCCGGCGGACAAAGTTTTCTCGTCCGCCTCGCAGCCCCTCTCCTCCCGCCCGCCGCGGGGCCGCGCCGAGCCGTGCCGAGCCGCGCTTACCTCTGTCCAGCGTGAGCGGCTGCACGGCGGCCAGCGTCGCCATGTCTGCGGCGGGGCTGGAGCCCGAGTGACGCGCGGCTCCAGCAGCGGCGTGGGGCGCGGGGAAGGGCGGGGAGGAGGCTGGCAGGGAGAGGGGGCGGAGGAGGAGGGTGGCTCCGTGGGAGGAGGAGGAGGAGGAGGAGGAGGTGGAGGAGGAGGAGGTGGAGGAGGAGGAGGCGGACAGGGTGCCCAGGGGAGCGCGGCTGGTTGTAGCCGGGGTGCCGCGATGCTGCGGGCGCAAGGCGGCCCGGCGGGGCCCGGCGCGGGCTGCCGGCATGGCTGCGCCGCCGGGCCCGGGGCTGCCGGAGGGCTGCCGCCGCGCCGGGCTCGCCTCGGGGCTTAGTGCCGGGGCCCTGCGGGCCGGGGGCGGTGGAGGGGCGGTGGAGGGGCGGGCCGGCTCTGGCCCCGCCGCCCGGGGGTGCCGCAGCGGAGGGAGGGAGGGAGCGGGGCGAGGACGGGGCCGGGGCCGGGCAGCTCCGCAGCGCCACGGGGTGGGCAGGAGGGGCCCGGCCGGCCTCGCCTGGGGCTGGGGGAGAGGAGCCTGGCTGCCTGTCAAGAAAGCTGGGGGGGATGTGGCCTGCCAGGGCGCTGCGGTGGCTGCCGCCTTCCCGTCTGTGGACGGCGGTGCAGAGAAATGGCTGGGTGAAAGCTGTCCCTTCTCTTACTGCTACCCTGTGCAGTACCGGCATTTCTGTGTTTGCCCAAGAAGAGCTGAAACTGAGGGAATGTCACGGGGGAGCATGGTGCTCTCTTCCTTCCCCATACCCACTGGGGAGCTGGCAAAACAGGAGGAGAAAGTACAGCAGCAGCAGGCTGCACCTCAGTAAAAGCCTTAACTGCAAGGGTATTTAAACACTGGTATAGATAATTAGGGAAGCTGTGGAAATTCCGCCATTAAAAGTTTTAAGAGGAGATTGAAAATGCATTCAGCAGTTTTAAAACTAAAGAAGCTTAAATAATAAATACGAGCCACCCACTTCTGATGAACTTAAATCAGCACAAATTTCTCTAATTAGTAAACAATAAACAGTAGACCATTCAGATATCTTGACAAGAAAATGTTTCATTTGGCTAAAACACTGAAGTCGAGAAAGCAGTTCCTGGTGAGCAGTCAGTTTTTAAAACTGAAATTAACGTAAAGATTTTTATTATGCAGATTTTATGTACTTGCAGAGCAGCTGGATTGACATAAAGCGTAACAGCGCCTCTAAAGTAGTCACATTACTGTATATTGGATTCAGGTCTGAGCAGGGAAGAAGTACGCATTTGGAGCTATAACAGCCTAATGTGACAACTCTCAAACTATTATGACACTTTAAAAAATCTACTACAGATATTAAAGTATGTTTAAATAATAGCAAAAGCATGGCGCCTAGTTAATGAGCCAATCGGGTTGTTTTTCATATAGGACTTCGTAAGCCTCAGGCTTGCTCTTTTAAACTGCCATATTGCAAACTGACATCTTGAAGCAAAATGCAGTTATGACAATAACTTTTCTATTAATATCTATGTAATGTTAATGCCAAATATATAGCTTCTCAGAAATATCCAACTTTAGAAATTGCAATGTTTGGGATTGAGCTGGGTGCCTGTGGAAAGCAATAAGCTTATTCTGACTTTATCCTTTTTTATCTACCGCTGGTCAGATTTCATGTGCTCTGCCACAGGGGCTAATTGGCACTTGGAGGAGAGACTTGAATGTGAGTATTATCTGCACTCAAAGAAGATGAAAAGCAGCATTTGCTGAAATTAAACAGTTCCTAATCAGCATAGCTGCACAGCTAATGCTCAAGGACATTAAAGAATTAGCTGAAGAATACTTTAAGGAACTGAACTGGGAAAAATTTCAGAAATTGTCCAGCAGAATTCTTCTGCTGCAGAAGGAGAGGTGGAATGAAGCAGGGATCTGTGAAATGGCTCTTGCTTTCCAGTGTCAATTCCCAGTAGAAATAGTGGACTCTAACAGCACAAGTTAGCAAAGAGAAGTGGCACCACTTTCTTAGAAGGTGGGTCGTTTTAGAAAGAAGTAACGGGTCTGCCTCCCAGCCTGCTATTCCTTGGGCTACACTGGACCTTTTAATTCAGTAACGTGTGATGTTTACTGAACCAACGAAACTAGACTGAATTAACAGAAACTAGGTCATATGGACTGCAGACTGGCTTAGTGCCAGATTTTCAACATGTAGTTAGCAGTCAGATGCCAGCAAACAAGACTATTTCTAATAGGATGCTTGCAGACTTTGTCAATTTAGTATTTTATTCAAAGATCTAAAATGTAGATGTAGAGGCTTTGGTCGCTATCCTTTTAGATGACACAAGTTTTGTTTTGTTTTTAAAAAACGAATCACCATGAAAGTGAGTAAATATTAAAAGAAGTTGTCCTTGAAAGAAGGAATCTCTGTCCTTCAAGATTTTCCAACCTGATTGGGCAAGGACCTGGGCAACCTGCTTTTGCTGCAAAGTTAGCCCTGCTTTGAGCAAGAGGTCAGACTGGATGTTCTTCAAGTCCTTTTTAACCAAAATTATTAGAATCATAGGATCATAGAAAAATTAAGGTTGGAAAAGACCTTCAAGATCATCTGGTCCAACCATCACCGTATTACCAATGTCACCCACTAAACCATGTCCCTAAGCACCATGTCCAACCTTTCCTTGAACACCCCCAGGGACGGTTATTGTATGATTTTGTAATCAAGTATCCAAATTGCTGGTAAGAATTATCTGAATAACTGTACTGAATTATTACATTCCCAAAGTAGTGTGTTTTAATGCTGCTGCAAGCAAGTAATGAAGAATGCAATGGGTACTTGCAGGACTGGAGATTGTCTTGGGGAGGGGTGTTCTCACGTAGCAGTCTCAGCATATGTTCTTGGTGCGATGTTGCCTAGAGGCTCGTGTGATCCTTGAAAATATAGAAAAAGGAGCGGCACATATAACTAGGGAAATGACCTTCCCTGTGTACATAGCACTGAGAAAACAACTTTCTGGAATGCTGTGTCCAGACCTGGTGTTTGTCTTTCAAGGTGGGAAATCAGCTTTGACATGAGATTTAAGGAACTCAGTCCAAGCTTACCGAAGAAAAGGGTAAGAATGAACTAAATCACTGTGTGTAGGTAGGCCAATGTATATGGAAGAGGCGTAATGGTGGAGGGTTTTATAGCCTTAAAATTTATTGTCTTATGACATAAGGTGGCCCCATGGCTGGAAGTTTAACAAATTCAACCTTGAATAAGATGTACTATTCTGGCAGTAAGGATAACATAGGGACCAATTACTCACTGTTGCTCGTAATCTGAACAAAATTAGATGTCTTTCTAAAAGGCTTGCTTTGATCTAGCTTCTAAAGAAAAGTAGAATGGCTGAGGTATTCAGGAGGTTAGATGAGATAATGATAGTGATCTATTACTCTCAGGACTTTTACGACCTTTTGGCTTCCCTCATGAGTTGGTGTTGCAAGGGCCAGAAAATTATTTCTACACAGCACGGTGCAATGGAACGTGGCAAAAAAAACCCAACACAGCTCCAAATAGGTTCGCTGGCTGCCTGAGTAGCGCATCTCCACCTGTCCTAAGCTTTGCGTGGGATAATTAACTCCCTGGAACTAAGATGCTGCTGCATGACTGGAATACTGCAGAAAATGCAGCTATTTGCTTCAATGCCAGAGCCACCTTTAACAGGTGGAATCCCTGCTTTCTGGTGGCTACAGAGGTTTGTGGCAAGAGGCCGTACCGCACTGGCATAGTTAAATCTGTTTGGGTTCTACAGCACTGTATTATGCCTTTTAGCCAAGTTCTAGATGTTAGTCACTGGACTAAATGTCTTGTCATGACTGAATTTCACCTTGGGTACTTGCATTTGGGTTCCTACCTACCTCTCCCATGAAATTTCAGCTTGCTGCAGGACTCTTCACATCCAAGTTTACATTGGAAAGTTCGTTGGGCAGCTGCTTTATTTCACCAGAGGCTACAAAATGGATTATTTTTATTATATAATATAGTTTTATCCTGCTTATGCCCCTTTTTCTTAAAGCAATATGTTATCCCATCTCTTGTATCGACTTGACAGCACTGGGGAATGCTGCACACTCTATTTGCAGGATGATCAGCTGTATCAGGCATTCCTGCATCAAACATAGTTTGATTATATTTGCATATTGCATGAAACTCAGGGTTATTTCAGTGAAGATCCCAGGTACAACAAGCTTTCAAAATTATAGATCACCCCTTAGGACTGAATCACAACACACAAATGCAATTGCAATAGCAATAGCCTTTTCTCTTGTTTGTGCTGCCAAATGGTTTCACTTGCACCTTGCACTTCAGTACAACTAAAAGCAGATTCCAGTAGTGTTGTAATATGGACTGTGAATTCTCAAAAGACTGAGGATTTTTTTCATCATTCAAATTTGCTTTTTGAGTGGCATTTTGCCTCTGTGGGGGAAAGAATCCTTCCTTTTTTAAAACCCATCAGTTATTTCCATGCAGTTTCCATGGCAGAACTTGCTATATGAGACGTCTAATGGTTTAACAGCAGTTTGTTTATTGGGCAAAGAACTGCATAAGTTTCCCATAAGAAGTGTAATGTAGTGCTTTCTGAGAATTATAAGCATTACTCACATGTACATTCTAATATCATGTAATAGATTACTTTTTGTAGATAACACAGTGGCTGTTTTCCCTAACACCGAAACTAATCTGGCCTTTAAAAATACTTCATTACCTTTTTTTTTTCTTTTTTTCTTTTTCAGTTTTTGTTTAAGACTCAATTCCAGTTGGCAACAGGGATAACAGGATCAAGCATTGCTGAAAGATTCTGTTTGGACTCCACTGAAATTCAGATGCAGAGTCTACTCCTCAGTCCAGTGAGTTTCAACATGGGGTCTATAGCAGCCTGTAAGTCTACGTACTCTCTAAAAATAACTGCTGCAAAAGAAGAACAAGCCTGATGGGCAGGGCCCACCCCTTCTTTTAGGCCTGGAGGCAGTTTAAAAGCACCTACAAATCAAACCTTTTATCCTTGATCACCTTTGGATATCCTTGGTATCTGAAACTTGAATCTTGTTCCCTTTGTTACCGTGACTTATTGTGGCTGCTTTAAGGACTGAGTCTCTATGTGAAGTTTTGTCTGTACTGAGGCCCTTTGAGAAGAGGGCAAATTGCCCTCTATAAGGCCACAAGCATCTTCAGCTGGCTAATTCAATGCCAGTTCAGGTTTCATCTACAAGCACCGTACCTGTAGCGTCAGCATATCGACAATACGTGAATTCACACAGATCAGAGCTAATGTTTTTAGTTATTTGAAGAACTGAACAGAAGCATTATCCACCTACCTTCTTTGTCCAGTGTATTAATATATACGTTGAATTGAATTTTTGGATCAACATGATTTATTTTAGAAGAACTCTATGAATGAAAAGAAAAAAGAGGAAAAATGCAGACCTTTCTGTGGAAACATGTTTATTGATTATGCTTTACTGGGTTTCTCACTGTTTACATCAAAAGATTTCTATACAGAATAAAGGAGGAGAAATAATGTGTGGTCATGAAATAGACAAACTTGACCTTAAAGGATGTTAAAACAGCAGAACATATTTTAAATTGTTCCAGAATTATCAGTGGTGAACTAATATGCAGTGGTGCATAGTCAAATGCATAGACACAGAGGAAAAAGAAAGTGCAAGGGCAAATCATGATTCCATAAAATTGCGGCAGCTAATTAATTTGGGGGTGTGAACAGTGCAACAGATAACACTGGCTATCAACCTTATATTTACTGAAGCTGTTAGCCCTGTGTTCATTTTCAGGTGAGATCAGTGACGTTATGATATGCATCTGAAAATGGGTGGGACCTTGATTACAAGGAGTTATTGTAATTAACTCTGATTTTAGTATACTCTGTAAGTATCTTTTTGAGCCCTAAAAATTAAAATATGATTGAAAAGCCCTTTTGGAATCTAAAGTGCATTTTCAAATTTTAATTAGGAAGTTGAGAAGAGCAAGCTGTTTACTAAGCTAATGTGTTTACTAAGCTAACGTGAGACATATGAGGTTGAAGTTAACCTTAAGTCTGATCTGAAATCATCAATGACATGATGGAGCTACACAGATAACCAGGTTTGTCAGTCTGAGCATCACAAAGCAGAAACAAGCCACTGAAGAATAAAAAACTTCACCATTTGGAGAAACGGTGTTGTGACTGAAATGAAACTCAGCAGTATTTCTGTTTTAGGCCTGCTTATTTAAAAAAATAAATTAAAAAAATACTTTTCAGAAGGCGGGTTATGATGGTACTGAAGCTTTCCACTGCTTTTTTATTGACATGCTCACAATAAATGCACTGATGTGGGCCTGAATATGAGGACTGTTTAATGATTGTTGTTGTAAATAATGCTTTGTCTTCAGAAGGAGAGAGAGACAATGGGAAATATGATTAAGTCGTCTTGGGCTAAGAAGCAGTTTAATAGTTGTCACCACATCTCCAATCAACATCACTTCAGGGCTGATCCGCGTGACATTGCGAACAATTAAATTACATCTGGTCACTGCAATGCAGTCACTCTCACTTGCCAAGTTATTCTGTTTCCTTGTGCATCCCAGTGGCAAAACCAGTTTCGGGGTATGTGTGCAAATGCTGGTGTATCTGTGCATAGTCCCAATATTTTAGTAAACTTTCTTTTCTACAGGCAGTTTGAAGTCATGCTTCCTGAGCTGGAGAGTCTGCAGAACTAATCCTGCAAGCATCTGGGCATAGTCTCTCTGCTGTCATGGTAAACTTACTTGCTTCAGTGCAGTTAACTTGTGAGAACAAGTGACTGAGTCAATTCAGAATCTAATTAAATTGTGTATACAATATTTACTTCATGGAAGGCCTTCAGGGAAACCTGAAATGTAAAGATTAAAGGTTCCTGGCTGATTTCTGGATAACTTATTTTTAATAGTCAGAGGAACATTTCCTCTTGGCGCTACAGGAACAGCATTTTCCAACACATGCTGTTGTCCATCTGCTCAGAGCCCTCAGATGACACCATTCTGGTAAATTTGCTCTGCATTCACATTTAGAGACATCAAATTTGACTTCAAGTTGACCCAAGTTCCATTCCAGGCCAGAGAACAAATTCTCATTTTTTTCCACACTAATGACTGCAGCCCTGTCAACACTTTATATCTAACTTTTTCTTTAAATAGACAGATAACAGCTGGGATTAACTGCAGGGATTAACACCAGGTCACAGGGGTCTTGTGACCTGCTTTGTCCCTGGCCACAGATGATGATCAATGCCCCCTGAAGCAACACTCCAGTGCCATTAACAGCTATCATCAAGCAACCATGAGCCTCCAATTTTTCTCTAAGACTGTGTTAGTTTCTGCAGTGACAGTCAGGACCATCTCATCCAGTCAGTGACTCCAGTGATATTGTAAGCACAGAGAGTTCTCTCTGTTCATGCTGGAGCTCTGTTCTCTGGTGCCATCTCCCAGTGTTGGCACCAGAAACCATTTCTCGTTGCATCTCTTTACTTAGTCAGACAAATTCCCTTATGGAAATGTAGTTACTTGTGCTCTACTAGCAGCCCTTGGAGACAGTGGCTGTGATCATAGTGACCACCGTACAGCTGCCAGATTGTGCCTGACAGTAATTCATGTGAAGGAACCCCAGACAGCACCCTGCGTATGCCTCCCCCAAGAACAAGCTCAGTGTGTCAGCAATTCACAGGCCTCTTTAGCATCTTTCCAGTAATGCCCTTCTGCTGAAATACACTGTGGGGCTAGATTATGGACACTCGCTGTGTAGAGGTCTGTGAGACAAGGCAGTCACTCCCAGCCAACTGGGTGATTCTTACTTGAGTTGGGGAACTGCAGTGGACTCAGTGGACTCAAGTGCAGGCCTAGGGACAGACCTGGCTTTACCTCATGGTCTGATCACTACAGTAGTACAGGAAAGTGGACCATAAGATTATCCCTAACCAAAACCTTCTGCTTTGTCAGAGATGGAGGTGGCAGGGTAGAGGAGAGAAGTTACGAGAGAGAAATAATGTCCTGGTTTCATTCTGCTCTGCCTATTTTTGTTGAATCCAGCTTTGTGCTTTGACTTACATAATCCTTTTTTATAACAATGATTGACCCAATCTGCTGCCCTCCAGTGAGTACTGGATATACTGTAGTGCAACACTGAAATGGGGCAGAATGTAACCCCATTTACAATGACATGCATCTGGAAGACAGTTGGACCACCTACAGCTTATTACTGCAATCTTGCTGTTGTCCTGTGAGCTCCTCTTTTCATCACCATATGATATCTCATGTGCTGGGAAAGAAGGAAGAATGTGAGAAGTCTGGGTAATGAGAAGACATTTGGGTTCAGCAGCTCTACCTCCTGGCTAAAAGCCAGCCCTTCCAGACCCAACCAGACCCTGTTCTGCCTTGCCAGCTGGGGAGAGTCCTCCGACCTTCCCTACCAGCCCAGGTTACTAACCGGCGTGGAGCATGAGCCCTGTACAATGTCTGTGATTTACCAAGACTGAAATAATAAATGTTGCAGAACGCAGTGCACTTTACAGGGTCGAATGTCTCTGTGTTGCACTCCCCAGTGCTGTGTGAAACCTTCATGGGCAGCTAGGGCTTTATTTGATTATGCGTGACTAAGATAATGTCCTTGGATTTCAGTCGCAACACTGGACAGTCCAGAAACTAAGCAAGAACAATAGCAAGAGAAGGGCACTGCTATCAGCAGGCTGTGGGATGGGAATTTGCTCAACTTGTCATTTTTTTCTTTTGCTCTCTGTCCTCAAAAGGTCTCAATTTTGCAGTTCTTTTTTTTTTCCTCTTTTTTTTTTCTCCTCCTGAAATGAGACTGAAGAGACTATTTTGAGCTTGAGTTTTCTGGCAGCAAGAAGGGAAACTCTTTATCTCACAGATGTGCCAGTGAGAGATTTAAAGTCTGTTTTCTTTTTTCCCTCTAGAGATACCTGTGGGTTCTTATTACCCCTGTGAAAGAAAAGCTGTGTCTGTTTTCCTTGCTTGTGAGGGATTTAGGAACTCTCTTTATGTAAAACTGCTGAACCTGGCTGTACACCTGGGTATTTCCAGGAAAAAGAACTATTATTATGAACAGATAACGATTTCAGAAGAGCAGAGGACTTCAGGATCTTGGTTCAGATTCATCTTCTGGTATGGGGATTAAAGCCGGGAGGTGTGGAGCTGGAAGGATTTCCTCTTTGTATCCAGACCTTACAAAACCATCCCCCATCAATTACGTGTGCTTTACATTTTCACTCAGTGCAGCTGCTAAAGGAGAAGCTTTTCCCACAGCAGGGCCGATAATGTACAAGCAGAGCTGGCTTTAGTCACAAGCAACGTGGGGAGCAACACGCAGAGAGCATCGCAGTGTGTTGCTACCCCAGGGCTGCCCTCCTGAGCTCCGCTGCCAGGCCAGAGGTGAGCGCTCCCTGCATGCAGGGAACACTGCATCATGGCAAGAGACAGCAGTGCTGGGCAAGCTCTGCCTGCCCATGGCTTTGGTACACGACAAAGTGCTGTCTTCTGGCAGGGTAGATAGACCCTTCCTGCATTTAGGAGCAGGAGGAGGTGTGGGCATCACTACCTACCCGCAGCCCCCGGAAATGTTCCTGGACACTTGGACCTGTGCTGGGCCCCTACACTTCCACAGCTGCTGCTCTGCTTTAAATCTGAATTTTGTTGCAACGCTGAGGGCCGGAGACACCAAAATTAAAACGTTTTCAGCTGTCAGCAAGCTCTGCACTGAAAGTAAGAGGTTCATCTAGTATACCATGGTATGGTCAGGCTGTAGGGCTGTATGCACAAGGGGGCAGAGCTGAGCTGCAGCGGGACTCCTTGCTTGTGGTTCTCACTAGGAACATCCTAAAATTAAAGGAGAATGTCTGCAAAGTTTTGGGAGAGCCCTCGGGGGTAATGAAGCAAGCAGAAAAGCTCTGTTACAGGCCACAGAGGCTCCTCAGCCAGGACCCAGCTGCAGAGCCTGAGAAGCAGTAATAGCCTCTTTGTGCTATGAGATTCCACCTTTTCGTTTCCTGGGAGCGTAATGCTCAAAATACATGTGCTGACTGGCCTTGCTCTCTAAATGGGATTCCCACCGGGAAGGAAAGGAGCTGTTAGCTTTCTCCTGTTTCTGCTGAACCACCTTTCAGGGCTGAGGAGTGAGATGGTTTACAGTTGCTCTTGGTGTTTGATACAAGGTTTGATAAAACAGGTATGAAACTTGAAACATTTGGAGGCTGGAAAGTAGTTATGGCTCAAAAGGTCTGGCAATAACCAGTGAGCTTAAAAATAAATGCTTTTTATTTAAAAAGCCATTAAGTCATTTTCTTTCTTTTTTTTTTTTGTCACAATAAATATCATTTGGCTAGTTCTGTCAGGTCTGACAACTTGACACAGTAAGACTGTATCACTGCAGACAGACTCTAAAAGCTTGATTCCCTCCCCCAGTTTCATGATAGTCATGCTATTATTCCTTGCTCCCCACTCCCCTTTCTGTTAAAATAACGTGTTTGAGGTATGAAGAGGTCCCAACACTACAGCTCTTCATGCCTGTGTTAGTATTTCTGATAACAGCTTAAAGGTATTTACATCCATGAATCAACTACAGTGTATTCAATAGAGTATTTAAGTGAATTTTGTACTGTGAGACTGGCATGCTAAGGGACTTTGTTAATAATAATGCAGAAAATGCTTTTTAACTGTGTTTCTATGGCATTCAAACCCTGAGAAATGCTCTAAAACCAGTTTCACTGATACGTACAGGAACAGAGTCTTTGCATATATGTATAATCACCCAATGAACTGCAGTGAGGCATGAAGGCTATTTTAGGATACAGTGCTGCAAGATATTGAGCTGTGCTAATTCCCTGGAAAGCTGAGCAGGGGAATACTTCTGTGGAAAAGTCCCAGGCTTTTGACTTTGCTTTATTCAAAGCCACTCCCATGTGCCCCCATGCAAATACAGATGACATGGAGTGCAGCTAAAGACAACACAACAGGCATTATTTTACAGGCTAGCTAAACAAAACAGCATTGTGGACAAGCTAAGAACAGTCAAGCATTATGCTGAGCATAGCAAGCACTCTCTGAGATAATTTAGCAGTTGCATTCATAAGTTTATAGGGCTGTCATTATTGTAACAGGTTAGATTGTCAACACAAGGACAGCAGAAGAACTGAGGAAATCCAAGGAAATGGGCAAAGCAGAGAGACGTGTTTTGCCAACTGGTGGCTCAGTAAATATTTCAATACAGAGATGGTCAGCTCTCTAGGGCAAAGCTGGACTGCAGGTGTTCAGAGCCTCCTGGATGAGGCCTCCATCACCAGCTGTTAGATATTTTAAGGAGATTACCTCATTTTTAACTAACCCCTAAGCAAAATGTAAGTGGCACTGGAATGCATTTTAGCTTTGTGTCACTGAGAATTTAAAAAAGAGAAAAATTATTGTTTTGTTCATACCAAAATGATTGTTTTGGAGCTTGTTTCAGTCACGCTTCAGCTATCTTAAAAATGGGAATGAAAATGTTTCTACCAGTGCAGTCTTGGGACACTGCAGGCATTAAACTGCATTGATCAGGACTTGGGTTCGGTCATATAGAGCCCCATAAACAAAGATGGGCATGTTCCAGATGTTAGTTGTAGCAATTTAAAAGGGAAAGGGATCCTACCCCCATTTTTATGAACACTACTTTCCTAATATAAATGAAGCAATTTCAGAGAGTGGGATTATGAGTCAGCTACAAAGCTGGCCTTGTTTAGACATGTACAGAATATAAATATCATAAAGCTTTAGAGAACAGATGGTGAGAGATTTCAGAAATGATGAACAACTGCTTTCTCCTTTGGACTGGTCAGTTTTAGGTACAGGTTGCATGTGTTTGTGACCTTCTGTTTGCTCATGCTATTTTTTTTCTTCTGAGCGATCTTTGGGGATCAAGAAACACTGAATGAATCAAAAAGGATTCTTTGGGTGCAGACAGACTTAAAACATGGCAGGAGAGATTATCAATAGTGGATGATGTTTTACAGGAAGCAAATTGTTCAGAACGATTTCCTCTGTACACTGCAGAGCTCAAGCTTTAGCCAACTGCTGTAACATTTGAGGTTGTCAGATTTTGGGAAGCATCAAGATATATGAATCGTACTGCTGTCTTCACATAGCTTATGGGAAGTAAGGAAAGTCTATGTGAACTCCTATGTGTTTTATGCTGTCAGCAGTCTGACTAGGTTCCAAAAATGTGGGACAGATTGGGGCAAAATTGAGCAAAGACTTAGGGAACTGTGTGGATGGGAGCTCTGAAAATAAAAGGATCATTCCAAAAGGATCCAAGTCATTTCTGAAGCTTCCCAGGGAAAAAAGAGAAGCATCTTGTGACCTGTCATAGTAAAAAAAAAAAAAAAAAAAAAAAAAAAACATATCAAGGAAATCCTTGTGGGGCTTTCTGTAATTATCTTTGGACTGTCTATTAGCAACATATGCATGTTCATAATTGCAGGCAATAGCAGACTGATTGGGGATATGCACCTTTAAAACATATTTTGTGTTTGTCACCTGCTATCAGAGGATGATGTCATCTTACATGTGGCTTGTGACAACAGCGACACAAATTGGAGTATTTTCTTTCATGCCCTGCTCTGCTCTCACAGGCAAGAGAGGTTCATCATAATTAGAAAACTAAGTCACTGCTCTCACTAAACACTCACAGGATTAGAAAAGACACCAACAAAGACATCAGTTATTTAACTGTAATTTACTTGATTGTGTCCAGAATAGCTGGCTATAAAGAAAATGCCATTTATTTTTCAGCAGTGCACAGAATAATTTATGCATTGCAGTCAAAGTATGTGAACTGCAATGATAATTTAGCATAAATATGCAGCATTTGAGGAGCCAGGAATCCCAGGGAAGGAACAAGCTCTTTCTCCTTACCTTTCACTGCCTGTAATCAGCTCTCCTTGCTGGGCAAGTGCTGCTATTCTTGGTGATTGGCAGAGCAGGCTGTGAAGCTGACTGTCAGCAAAATGACGCAAATTATGTTATCACCTCTCTCTTTCTTACAGACCCCTTCATAGTTTATCTCTTAGTTTTTAATGTTGTTATTAGGTCTGATGTTTTTCTTCTCTACAGTTCCTGAAGGAAAGGGTACGTTTTCTTCAGTACTTGTTACTTTGGCACAGTGTATAACACCTTCCTCCTTAATATAGGTGTATATATATATATATACAAATATTTTTACATATTAAAATGAGCAACAAAAGTTATTATTTTGAATTTGAAAATGGAAGCTCTACTTTCTTCCTGTAACTCTGTGGCAGTGCATTGATGCAATTTATCTTTCTTCCAGCCACTCACCCCTTTGCAATCTCAGACTGTCTCAATCTGTTCCCAATCTGTTGCATCTGAGTTACAGAATAGGTGGCTTGAAGTCCCACCAGTTTGTTACACTCAAAATCTTGTTATGGGAAAAAGGAAGGACCGCATAGGCAAAGCCAAGAAGAGCTTATGGTTAATCTAATTGAAGTCCTAACAGTCTCATCAGTCTCATCAGCAAGGTATCAGCATCCCAAGTCTTTTCCTAGGATAAATATGATGCTAACGGCATATCATATCAGATGTTAATGGCATCTTTCTCCTAACTCCTGGGCTTGTTTTTGTGGTTGCTAACACATGCTACACCTTGTTTTACTTCATTGATCTGCAATGTGTTATTACATCTGGATTTGCTATATATGTTGTGTTACATATGCTCGATATGCATGTGTTTTGTTAAGCCTAACACTGGTTTTGTGCAGCTCCCAAGGCTGCACTCCTTAGATGAACAGAAATTGACTGTTGGTGAGTTGTTTATAGCCCTGTGACTCCAGTGTTAACCTGTGCTGTCATCTCACTCTTGCACTCTTCCATGCTACATTGTTTTAGTATAAAAAGCAGTTTGCACCATGTGTTTCACCTCACGACTGTGTAAATCCTAGCGAAAACTGAGAGAATAGTAGCCACCTGGTTATTCAATAATTGCTGCTACAGAAACAAAGTAAACCATAGGTCCATGCAGGCCTGGACAAGACAAGACAAAGCCTCACAAGACCTGAGGTCTGTGTTGGTAGCTTAGCGTGATGCCTTCTGGTCTGCTACAAGCAGGGACATCCCATATTTTCTGGACTGCAAGGCTGCAGATCTGTAGCAGGAGGTCGAGAACAGAGTCACTAGAATGTCATGTCCTACTCCAGGAAGTTAAAAGTTGTATTTGAGCACCGTGAAATGCTCAAAGTCCCAGCTCTGTTGAACCTCGCAGGTGCCCAAGCCTCTGCTGGTAATCCTGACATCAGCCACAAGTGTGCTGGTACTGCACTGCTTCTTAGAACACATCTTAGGCTGAACAAGTCTCCCAGGTCAGGTGTGGGCTGGCCTCTCACCTTTAGGGGTTCAGCTGTGCACATATTTTGAGTGTATCTACCAGGCTGAGTGTTGGGCCAAAGACAGGTGAGAATGTGCAGGTTGGGATTTGGGGAGGACAGATTGTATAGATCTCTCTGTGTTAAAATATTGGATACCCAGTTCCTGCATAATTTTAAGTCTTGTTTAATCTGCCATTTGTAAAACTCTTCCCTAATTGTGGAAGTTTTTAATAACAAAGATCACAGCTATTCAAAAATGCCAAGATAAATAAATGTTACATATGTGTATATGTATATACACATATATAACAACTTGATCTCTTCCACAATGGATTGTGTTATTATTTTGTAGTTTAATGCAGATCTTGTATGGGGTTTAAAATAGAAGGTCAGTGGCCATGGTTGTGCAGATGGCAACTAGTAAAGCAAACTTGTCTAGTAAAGCGAAGGTCTGGAATTGGTTCTAATTTTCTTCCAGATGCCATGCTTATTTCACTAATTTATATACATGATCAATAAGTTGTTAGTACTGAACTATTTCATTTTTTACCACTGGGTAACTTTTCCTCAGCTTTCAATATGATTTACTTTGGGGATCAAAGTTATTGGAAATAGAAGCCTGGTAGATTTACCTCCTCTGTGCTCACTGAATACAGGTCCCTCTAAGTCCTGACCCACAGGACTTGTTCTTCAGTTCTTGTTAGAAGGGAACAAAATGTCATTTCCTTATTGGTCCTAATTATATTATTTCCTCATAACAAGTAGCTGTATTAATTATTGTGGTGTTTTTAGTCTTGGGTATTTCAGATGAAAGCTTTGTTGAGCTTCCATTATCAAAGTATTTAATTTTTAAAAGTGAGGGAACTTGAAATATAAAACCTCTGTGTGCTGTCTCTGCTTAAGATTCAGATCCTGCATGATGCTTTCCTGACAGAATTTATTATAACACTAAAAATGAGTGAGTTTGTTTGTTTGTTTGTTTTAATATAGTCAAAGCAGTGTAGCAAACATCTGAAGAAAACTTTCTGATAGCAGGGAATTTTCTGGTAAGAGGATGAGTCTGACGTATGTTTACATGGCCCTGAAATCAATATGAATAAACTGCTACTAAGCTTGTCTCTTAAACATATCCAAATTTATTGTTCTAGCAAATATTTCTCTCATAAAATTGATGTAATAAAGAATATCGCTTCACCACAGATAGGTTGATGCAGTGGGTATTTAAACAAAACATTGACAGATCTAATCTGAAATGCATGAAATTCCAGTTTCACTCATTGCTATATTTACTGACACATTGCTGACAAAGTTTTGTCTCAGTGATCTAAATGTGATAAAAATCAGCTAGGCATTATTGAGCATTTGTGGGGTACAAGGCAGATTAGGTATTCACAGCTGGCAGGAGATTATTGAAACCTTGACAAATCATTTGAGGATGATTATCTGTAAGCACATATCATGGCCATTTGCCTAGGCATTTATTAAATTACATAGATGTCCAACAGCAGTCCTCAAAGAAGAAAATTCCAATATGGTTTGTTTTTCGGATCACTTGTTTCCTGACAGTTGTGTAATACTCATAGGGCTTCATTTGGTGGCTTTTAGTGGAAAGGGTTAAGATTTCTTTGTACACAAGATTTATCTTACTAGTTTGTTTACATGTTAATTTTGCAAGCCTTTTTTAATTGTGTCCAAGAATTACTAAGAGTTCTCTGCTGTGATATGCAAGTGTGAACCAGGAGCTAGTAAAACTCAAGTAAGCACACAATTTTCTGGATAAGCAGAAAAAAAGAAAAAAAAATCTTACAGGTTTCACATAGACCATTCCTCAGAGTTCAAGAGGTTAAATAGAAACAGTTGCTGGAGAATTTATGTACCTGAAGATGATTGAAGTAGTCATTGACGTGAATCTTCTATAAACTTAGGAAATCCAAGAGGTAAATGTCTGGGAAAAAATGTCTTTACAGAAGAAGAGACAAGGGAAATGATAGGAATGGTTGGCATGACCAATAGGTAAGAAAATAAAATTACTTCTCCCGATAGGAAGAGACTTACAAGGATCATAGCTGTCCAGATGACAACCTTACAGAAGCATAAATGAAAGTTCCAGCTGTGAAAAATAAAGTATTGAATTATTCAGCAAAAGCTTAAACCCAATGGTAGCACAGAGCATGCTGACACTGCATAAAATGACACTAAATTCAGCCTAACTAGGGTCTTCTGACTATCTCTTTTCTGTATGAAATATAGATATGTACATACATTCAAAATTACAGGTGACGGGTGAATATACCACACAGTCTATTTTATTAAAATTATTGCTGTCAATGTATCGAGTACAGTAAATAATAAATAAATAAAGATTGAAAGAGAAATTTAAAAATACTGGTCCTGAGATCCAGAAGCACCAAATCAATTTCTTATCTATAACACATCTGCTCTGCAGAAGATGCTGGTATATGTTTAAAGTGCGAAATACTGTAGAGTGGCTCACTTCTCTACTTAGCAATGGTGAGGCCACACCTGGAGTACTGTGTCCAGTTCTGGGCTCCCCGATACAAGAGAGACTAAAAGAAGTTCTTAACTGTCACAGCAGCTAAGAAACACATTGAAAGCATAACTCCTAAATGCCCCAACAACAGAATTAAAATTATTCTTGCAACTAATGATTAAAAATTGCAGCCTCAATCAAAACTATGATATCTGAATGTCTGGGGCTGTGTTTACTGAAATAAAGAATTTAAACCCAACACAGAGGTTGAGGTAGGGACTTATGAACTTTAAAAGTCAGGTGGCCACAGAGTACATAATTCCTAAACAAGGCGTCTTATGGGGAGGAAGTTCTATGGTGCACAGCATATACTAAGCCACAGTTGGGATCTCAAGCTGTGATCTCAGCTTGACTGGCTCATCAAGTTGGAAGTATGCAGAAAAATGTTAAACAATGTGTTCCACACTTTTTAGCTCTAATGTCTAATCTGCAGTGGTTTGCAAAGGAGTTTATGCACTGGTAGGAATACATTAAAGTAGTTTTGTGGCAATGCAATGTATTTTTGGAAGTTGTCTTGCCCTTCTATACATCTGCAACCTCCTCCCTTCATCGAGAGGAGACATTATAAAACATTATATTATATTATATATTCAGTCCTTGACCTGAACAGTGAGTGAGTATCCAGATCCTGGCATTTATATGTGATAGTTTATATGCAGCTGAAGTAAATACTGTAGTCAGAGGTCATAGGGTTAGATTTTGAAAGGTCCTGCATAAAATGTGTCAACTGTGTTCATTCAGCTAACTCCTTTGGAAATTAATGCACAAATACCATGGAGAGCCTGGACAGAGGTGCTCATCTTCATCCTCAAACGCCGCAAAGCTGTAAGATTTCTGAATCTGAGTTGAGGCTTATGGTAGCATGCAGCAGAGGAAATTGGTTGGGAGTGCTGATATACTGCAAGCAGGTGTGGATCAGGAAAAGTAGCACCAACAGTCATTAACACAAAACAGTAACAAAAAGAGAAGCAGATTTCAGAAAGGAATGAGACAAGATTTGAATTTGTAAATTTAGAGGAAGTAGAAGAGTTCACAACAAAAACTGCTAAGTGTACCAGAACAATAAGTTCTTTTACTGCAGATAGAAAATAAACACTGCTATGTTCATTTTCCGAGGGAAGCACTAGGAGTTCAAAACTTGATATTCCTATCTATTGATCTACATTTAGCTTTCAGAAGTCCTTGTCTTCTATACACGTCCTTCTTCATCTCCAGATTTATTTTCCTGCCAATAAAAAAAAAAAAAGTAGAAATGCTGAGACAGTTGATGATTACAGAACATAAACTCAGAGTGTTTATGCAGCAAGGAGAGTTATCAAAGAAGAGGTATTCAGACCTCAAATTATTGAGTTCACCACACACTTTGATTGGATGCTAGATAAATATGAAACTTTGTAGAACACAGTACATTAAGAAGCAGTACAAGTCATTTTGTACTTTAATACACCAAAGCTCCCCATTATTTGGCATAGGAAGCCTAACAAGATAGCAGAACATCTCTATAGAAAGATCAGTATGGCTTACAGAGAACATTTATTTTTGAATCAGTTATTAAAACTAAAAGAATTGAATATATTCTTTCCAAATACACACGAGGTAGAGAAGCTCACCAAAACCATGGAAGGATAAATTTTCTCACCTATCTAACACGTTTAAACTTCAGATTACTGAAAGACATGGAGAAATGTTTCTCTGATAATTAATTAGCAGGATTAATGCTAGTTTTGTCACAAACAGTAATCATGAGGCAACATGAGGCCTCAAGGTTGGCTAGTTGGAAAAAAGTCAGCTAGTATGTCTGTAATTTATGTAAGACTTACTCAACAACAACAAAAAAGAAATAGAAAAAGAAAAAGGGTTCTTTTGATGAAATCAAAGCTACCTGCTTCTTTGCACAGCTGTTCACTTTTTGGCTAGCTGCATTTAAAGGCAAAGGCCAAGAAACTAAACTTTAAATAAGTATTTTGCTCAGTCTCCCAGTAGTTGTTATATCACTAAGGAGAATGAAACTGCAGACACCTTTGTTCAGTATTATACAAAAGCTTTACAAATTAGAATCAGCTCTAGATCCTCATGCCATCTCTAGCTCCCTTGACATTCTTCTCTGAAAAAAATAAAATAAAATACAGAAAATTCGATTTTGTTATACCATTTTTCTATCACAGAAGGAGCTATAATATAGACAACTAAACCACTAAAATCCCGAAAGCGTGAGGTCCAAATGTCTTCAGTGAGGAATTTTATATCCAATTAAGAAGATTTTATTTTTTCTTTCAAAATAGAATGACTTACAAGTTGTAATGCTCATTTCTTTAAAAGTGAGTGATATATACTTTCATTTTAACTGATGCTATGGTCTGAGTCATAAGTTTAGTCTGGAGCCATTGCAGAGGGCAGAGAAATGGTTGGATGCAGTCTTATTCCCCCTTTTTTCTCTGGTTTGCTGTTCTGAAACAAAGATGCCAGGCAAAGTACAAAGGAAAACCAATCACTGTGCTAATACTGTTTTAGGATCTGCTTTAGATAATATAAGAGTAACAACCAAATTACCCTGTAGGTTCTGGTAAGAAGGGAGAGCGGAAGGGTTTCAGAGAGCACTGAACTACAGCATTTCTTGAAGTCTGTCCTAGCCATACCTTCCTGTGGTCTCTTATAATTGAAAAAATCCAGAAGCAGTATGAAAGATGGAAATAGACAATGCTTGTCAAATTCTCGGAAATGCTAATTACTCTGCTGTGAGGAAATTCAAGCTAAGGTTAATTGGTACAGAGCATAAAACAGAATTTTACTTTTTGGAGGAACAGATCACCCCACAGTTCCATCTCTTATGGATGAAATTCTGGCAAAGACATAGTCAATCTCCAGTCTGGCTTTTCAGGTGCTTCAGCAGCTAACTGGATTTTAGTGTGTTTGATATACTCCCCACATCAGAAGAACAGCAAAACCCTTAAACAGGGTGCCAAATTGATGAGAGTCCTTATTTTCGCGAAACTGGCCTAGGATGAACCATTTTTGCAAGAATTTGCCACTTGCTTCTGTTTTCCTAGTTCATGTCTCAGTTAAATCTATCTCATGATCAAGCTTAGTGATTTATATGAGTAGATTGACATCCTGTTCCCACAAAATAGCTATCTGATCATTCAGATTTTTTTCTCATTACAGAATTAATGAAAGTGAAATAGTTTTCCTAATAGTTTCATAATTGTGTCTCAGTGTTTGCTTAATTTTCCTTTAAATAAAAGTCTGTAGTTCTGTAGGATATGAATGCCAAGTATATTCCAAGCCTCAAAGAAGGAGTTGCAAAAAAATAATAAAATTTAGGTGAAGGAAAAGTTCCTTCTCTGTTGTTGTTTTTGTTTTCTTTTCCGTACAGTCTTAAAATGAAGGTCCCATTTTCTGGCTTTTGGCAGATTGTAAGCATGCCGGAACACTTCACATTAAGTAGATCATATTTGTCTGAAATGATAATATCATACCTATAGTCTGCTGCAGGCTGAAAAGTAGCCTATGCCTCAGGTACTGTTTTATGCCTTTGCTTTTGTTACTACATCCTTGTAAGTCTTCAAAAGGGAAATGAAATTATCCTATTCAGAAGAAACACCATCCAGAAGAAACTTCAGTTGTGAGGGCCTGAATTCTCGCTGATACCAAAAATGGGTATAGAATCATAGAATAGCCTGAGTTGGAATGGTCCCGTAAGCATCATCGAGTCTAACTCCTGGCACCACACAGGTCTACCCAAAAACTCAGACCATGTGACTAAGTGCACAGTCCAAACGCTTCTTAAACTCTGACAGGCTTGGTGCAGTGACTACTTCACTGGGGAGCCTGTTCCAGTGTGCAACCACCCTCTCAGTGAAGAACCTCTTCCTGATGTCTAGCCTAAACCTCCCCTGCCTCAGCTTGACACCATTGCCGCAGGTCCTATCACTGGTGACTAAAGAGAATAGATCGGCACCTGCCCCTCCACTCCCCCTCGTGAGGAAGCTGTAGGCCGCGATGAGGTCTCCCCTCAGCCTCCTCTTTTCCAGGCTGAACAGCCCAAGTGACCTCAGCCACTCCTCATCCCTCTTCCCCCCTAGGCCCTTCACCATCTTTGTAGCCCAGTATCTTACTGACTTGAAGAAAGAGGCTTTAATCTATCCTGGTTTGTTTACTAACAAAGGAGCACGAAAGAGACGCATGTCCTTGTCTCTGAAGAGGAGGTGAAGGAACAGCTAGCGCAAGGAACACAAAAATCAGTTGCACCAGACTAATATGTGGTTGTATCTGAGCTTGGAGACTGCAACCCTCTTCAAACTTCCAGATCTAGAGTAACACTTTGGCTGCAGCCTAAAAGCCGTGTGTACATAAGCTCCCCCAAGCCAGCCAATCTTCTTCCCATGACCTGCCAGGAAACAGCAATATAGGCACGTAACCAAATTAAAGCCCAAACCTTCAGCCCAGTTCTTGACCTGAATAGTGAGTGAGGATCTGGATCCTGGCATTTAGATGTGATAATTTATACGCAGCCAAAGTAAATAGTGTAGTCAGAGGTCACGGGGCTAGATTTTGAAAAGTCCTACATAAAGAAGAGATCTCAGAAAAGCAAATTTAAATAACATTAACGTCAAGAAAAGTAATTCTGATTGCTATGTTCTTTATCTGTTGTGACTAGACAGATGGAAATCTATGATAGCAATTTTGCCTTTAAGGTCATTTTCTTTTTTCTTTTATTTCTTTTATTTATTTATTTATTTTAACATGCTCTGTACTAATTTTCCTCACAGAATGACTAACAGAAATATGACCCTTGTGCACCTTTTGTAGTTAATTAGGTCAACTCTAACCACTAAGCCCCTTGTCAGGTTATTTCTATTAGTGATAAGGAGCAATTGACCTTAAAATATTGAAGCCAGGTAGATGAGCCTATTCCACAAGGTCTTGCTTACATTGATTCTAAGATCCCTTCCCAGTCCTTGAAAAAAAAAAAAAATCTCAGAAGCCCAAGTGCATACAGGTAAGCCTGACTTTGAAGACTGTTCTTAAGTATTTGTTAAAATTGAACAACAGGCTGTGTGAAAAAGGTGCCTTAATATGAATTCAAATTTTGCCTTATGGTAAGTAGAAATAGATTTGGACAGGTCAGTTTCAGGTTGGTCGGTCAGTCCCAGGTCTTTTTAACCATAAATGGTCAAACCAAAGAATTTCTAGTCAATAACGGTGGCTGAAAAAATTCTGGATAAAAGCAGTGTGATTTAATACACAACGTTAGAAATATTTTGAAGGACTCCTTTGTATGATTACCTGAGAAAACAATATAAGACCAGAGATGTCTGAAATTTTTTAACTTCCTAAACACGGCAAGCTAGAGGTGATATTAGAAGAGAATAATAAAATTCTTGCACTAGGAGACATCTTTTCAGGAAAAAAATAAAAATAAAAATCCTCATACAGCAAACTATCCCACTGATTTGTCATCAAACCTTTAAATGATTAGAATATGGTGTATTCAGCAATAGGCTTCTGGAGTCCATAAGACCCTCAGAAACCATGGTCATTTTTCTGAACTGTGAAAGAGGCACACGTACCTGTCTTTACTGTTAATAGGCATTTGCATTTCTAATTTGTCTTGCACTGTGCCAAGATTTCAGTACTGGAGTGGCAAAGCATAAAAACTACTTAACTATATTTTGAAAAAAAAAAAAAATCTAAGTCCGGTCTGGTAACTCAACAAAATTGTAAGTTCTCTCAGCTTCTGAGTAATAGTCTCAGCCTGATCCCAAAGGCTGCATTTCAGTCTTTTGATTAGCAGAGCTTGAGAGCACTTCTTGGCTGGCAAATTAAGTCACTGTGGAGCAAATTTTGCATTCTGACTCATAAATGCTTTTTGTAAATATCATTAACAGGCATTGGAATAAATCCTGCCTTTGGTTTTTCATTGCATTTTTTAACCCTCAGAAAGGATTGAACATACCAAGACATTTTGTACGTGTTACCAATTTTTTGATGTGAATAATTTCCTGTGGGACACAATTGTCATGCTATATCTGATCAGCTCTTCTGAATAAATTTAGAAAATCCATATAGACTAGAAAGGTTAGCTTTCAATATATCTTTTTCTTTTGTGATGCAAGACAACTGCAAATCTGCTGATTTAGAATAGTAGGAGACCTGTTCCATGGGCAACACCATTTACAGCACACACTAAGTTTAGAAGCCTAATGATGTCAAACACAATCAAGCTATATAATGAAAGCAATTAAAGGTGAATGCTGTAGGACTCACAGATTGGTATACTTAATTAAATAGATTTAGGTTACTGCCTGCTTCGTCATCTTCTATATGATAATGGGTAAGTCATATGGAAGAAAATAGAATTCTGTTTAAAACGCTCCTCTTCATACAAATCCAATGATAACTTTGCAATTTCTGGGTAATACAGAATGAAGTACTTGTATAAATAAATACCATAATTAATATTTATTTAATGGAGAAAATGTCAAGTAGTAAATGAAGTAAAAAAAAAAAATCTTGAAAATAAAATGCCAGTTTTGTTCTGGGAGTTATGAATTTCATTAATTTCCTGTCAGTATTTTATTTTTGTAGTACTCATTTTTACTTATGAGTGGGTGGCTCTTAAGATGAACAGCTGAAACAATTTAACTGAGAGCCTTGAGCTGGAAATTACAAATGTAAACTATGAAAGAGGTTCATAGGGAGCCAGAGTTCAGCAGAAGTGCTGCTTTGACACACAGTCCCTTTGAATTCCAGATAATCAAGTTTTCTATCTGTGGTGTTTTCTTTTGTTTCTAAACGAAAGATTTAAAAAAAAAATCACATGGCGATGGTAGCTACCTGCAGTTCAGGTCTCTCACTTGCCTCTGATAGTGTAATTATTCATGCAAATTGGCTTTGTTATCCTGTGCAGTAAGGAAGATAGCGTTAGCATTAATCATGGGTAGTACTGTGAACCATTATGTTGTGTGCTCAAGTTGTATGAGTATAATGTGAAAATCTCAGTCCTGATCAGTAACCAAAAATCAAAACACATGCATAAAATGGTACTGTTAGATAAACAGATGCTGATCATAAGACTGTAGACCACCCTGGTGATACTAAACATATTGGCCTGGTGCCAAACTTAATGAAGAAGTGTAGGAAAGAGAGAGAGGAAGGGGTTGCCAGAACATGTTCAGACAGTCTGCTGTTGTCATTTCCCATCTTGCATGTATTCAACCTCTCTTTTGATGGGTTTCTACTTCCAAATCACAACTAGTTTTAAAATCTATCTGATAATTTTAAAGCTCTCATCACAGAAGAAATCCCAGGTGAAATTATTATTATTGTTATCATCATCATCCCCCTCAAAGTTCAGAATCTGCAATGTCTTTCTTGTCTCATTTTATCACTGTCACTCATGCTTTTGTTTTACATTGTCTGAAACCTATTAATGGTTCACTGCAATAGTAATCAAGGTTTGACTACATTTGTATTGACATGGAAAAGGTAATAGAGAGAGAATTTAGTATATTATCTGCTCATTGCACTAAATGGTGTTACCTTCGTTATCAATAGAAAATGCAGTTTCCTTCCAGCCTTTAAGTGTCATTTTCCTTTCCCTTAACATCTCTGCTCTGCTCTCTGAATGGGAGACCAGATGCATTTCTTTCTCTACTAGAAATTCATTCCAGGGATGCTCAGACATAGCAAGGGCCTTTTTTTCCAGTCAATTGCCATGTTATTTTATATGTTATTCAAGTTATAATAATGTGCTCTCCTTCACATGTTTATTCTCTATGAATACAGAGGTTCCTTCTGTAACTTATGTGATCACTAATATAATATTGGCTATATCACCTGGAACAGCTAAAGATGTGTCTCTCACAAGATTTTAGGTTTATGAGACAGAACAGCACTCAAACTAATATGGAAGTGCCTGAAAATGAAAGGCTAAAAAGAGTTAGAGGTTTCTAAGAGGTGATAAAGAACGGGTGTGATTTTTTTTTTTTTTAATATATATATATAAGGCAAACAGAGAAAATCTCTGGCACAAAATTCTTATGAAAATACAAACTAGGATCTCAAAACAGAGGGAAGAAATGCATTGTTTGAAAAATTTCTGCACTCAAGGAATATGGCAAATCTTTGCTTACTGGACATTTTTGAATGCTTGAAATTTTTTGAAAGAGTGATAGGTTGTCATGCAGGAATCTTTGCACTGATACAAATCTTTAAATGTTTTCTATATTGGCAGTCATAGGAATAAAGTGAAAGTCACCACATATGGTTCTCAGAAGTGAAAAGTAAGATAGAGAGCATTTTGTGATAGTATTGTGGGAATTTTTGACCTAGCAGCACTAGTATTAATAATTGACTTAAAAACAAAGTTGTAATTTCTGTCCTTGAAAATGGTGCCAAACAATCAGATATTTCATGCACAAGGGGAGTATATATGGTCACTACCTGAGGCAAACACTGGCATATAATGCACCTTTATCCCTTTCACTTTTATGATTGTATTTCTATTTTTTTAATTAGAAAGGAAGTCATGAAAGTTATTGTAGTGAAAAAAATAAAAATCTTAATTTTCCTGCATTTATACATTTTTAATGGCCACAGGAAAGTTTTTTCAGCCTGTATCACAGTAGATTTGTCTAGACAAATGGATGAGTAAGTGTGTGCTGTGAAGTACTGAGTTATCTAGCACTTGTCAGCAGCAGTGAGACTTCTCCTGTTAGTACATTAACAAGGAGTATGACTTCTTGCTCATCATGAATATACTTCCTGTCTAGGCTGATAAACCTTGTAACCATAGCCAAGACTGAAAGTGTTCCCTGAACAGTTGGAGAACGGTAAACTTTGCTGCTCCGAATTGCTTAAGATGTTTCTCTTCCACATGCAGGCTGAAGGAACAGGCACAATTGAACTTGATGAGAGTCTTTCCGAGAGTACTCTCTGCAAGCTGAAAAAAGAGTATGTAATGGAAATTTTAGGAAATGGTATACACTCTTCCAAGTGGCCTCCTCGAATCTTCCTTTTCATCTTTTTATCACCTACATACTTCCCTTTTCCTTTCTTGGTTCAATGATAAAACAGAAGGGTCTTGATTGTGTTATAAAACCTTGTGACTTTATATCTGTGTGGCAGGGTTTGAGTGCTTTAAAAGAAGATTTAATGTTAGTTCTAGGTTCTTGAAGTGGAAACACCAATCCTTAGGGAGAAATGGTTACATTTTCTTTTAATTTCAAAACAAATTAATGTCATTTAGTCAGTCCCCTTTCAACACTCCTTATATCGTTACCACAAGCATATTGCCTTCTGTGACTGAGATTCTTTTGGCTGGGTATTGTGATATCTGAAATTCTTTCAATGAGTGAATGAAAATTCAGTGGGTTTTTTTGTTTGGTTGGTTGGTTTAGTTTTGTTGTGGTTGGTTGGTTTGCATGAACTTGTCCTGGTAGCCTTCTAATATCATCTTAATGCCAGAAATTATCCAAGGATTATCTTAGTACTGTAAAAATATTTAGGAGATTCAAAGGTTTGGGTATTAGTAAGATGATCTGACCAAATAGAAATAGCAGAATAATGTAACTCAACTGGCTGTGCTTTTCATTTGAAAAACTATTTTATTTTTAAAAGTAGACAGTCTGTGTGAATCTGTCTGTCTCATAAATTCCACGTAATGTTAACAGCAGCAAATACATTAGCCTCCCATTTCAGCCTACATCTCATGTTAGGCAACAAAATCCTTTTGTGTGTTTGTGTTACTGCTCCTGTCTAAATGTTCTCTTTCACCCACTCTGGTTTTGATTCTTACATGCTCAAGCAGAGCTAAAACTGTTCATGGAAATCCCCCACAATGAAACATGTATTGCTGTGTTTTGAGGAGAGAAAATCTGTGTTAACGATTTCATTTTCTCTTTTTCCAGCTGAGAATATCTATTAGCAATACTTGTGCTGTTGCTTACCACCAACAGATACCTAGGTTCAAAACAGCCTGTCTTGCTTGTCCTGTTTTTCTTTCTTGTGCTTTTAATTTGAATAAATTGTATTACTGCACAGGCAGTAGTGATACTGAGGTTGCAAAGTGTATTCTGCTAAAAAAAACTGATTTCAAATAATGAATTTGTGATTCATTAGTTTTCAGATTGTAATTTTCTATTTCTGGTTTCTGACCAAAGAAGAATCTTGTCAGTCTGCATTGAAGCAGCTCAATTACTTTTGAGTCAAGACCATGCAGGGAAAAATGCTGTCCCCAAATATAAAAAATCCTTCTACCATTCAACAGGTGCTACCTGGGGAGACCAATGTGCTATCCCATTGTGAAGATGTTAACTGTTGATGACACTGGTGAAAAATACAGAAAAGAGCTTTCTTTGGGGGTTACCTTTTTGCAGTTCTTTAACAAAACTGGAGGTGCCCACCTAAAGAGTGTTATGGTTGAAAGGTATACGAAGCAGGGTGAACAGTGAAACGTCGAGTCCTCAGGCCAGTTGTAATCTGATCACGCTACTCAACAGAACTGGATGAAAGGGTTCCTTGTGCCATTTCCATGGCCCTTTTACTGCTAAATCTTTCATTGTAGTCATAGAGCTAATGGCAATGTATAGGTGTGAGGATGGGCACAGCAGAGACCAGGCATCAAGGCACTGGCTTTGCAAGAGCATGTGAAAAATAGATGCATCATAGGAGTTTTTCTGTCCTGGAAAGACAGTTCTTGTGAAGGGGATGAGAATAAAATGAATCCTTAACAAGATAGGTGTTTTCTTTCATTTTCAACACCTATTACTTACACTTATGGTGTGAAAGCATGTATAGGAGTATCTAAGTAACCTACTTACAATATCCATTCTCTTTTATACTTCTAACTTTTTTTCCTCTTTGACTTATAAAATTCACATCTGTTTATAGCACACTGCATCCATTTCTAGTGACTTTTGATGCTGATGATATTGCAGGTGAAAGTATATATTTTAATTCATATAATGCAATTTCTTTATTACTATCTTATATGCTATTCTTAGTATTTTCTATCTATTTTTATACATGCTTATACATTGCCCTAGTCATTTTCTTTTAACTATAAAATTGCAATGCATAAAAGTGTTTTTTCATTTTATATTGTGTGGATATTATGATGGATTTGCTGACATCAAATTTTGCCTATTATTATTTTCTTATACACCAGAGTTAATATTTGTTGGAAATTCTGTCATTTTCTTATTACTTATTTGTTTTTCCTAACAAATTAAGAAACTCAGGTATTCTTCTTTCTCTTCGCAAGGAAGACAGGGACTCATCTGTCAAGACAGAAGTGAGACAGTATGTGTGAGTTCCAGACAGCTAAGACCATAGTTATCCAAATAGTTAGCCTATTAATTGGCAAGTCCCAGTATTTGTGTCTGTGCCACTAAATAACAGGGGCAGGGAATGAATTTTATCTCTGAGCAGTCCTCACTGCTAAATTGTTGGCAAAGTTCCCCATATACTTTTTCCCTCTGCCAACTAACAATCTTCAAGATAATGCCCAGGCATGGACGGTGCAGGGGATAACCCTTGCTGTGGACTAATCCTTGCAGGTAGAAAGTACAAGGTGCCTCCCTGCATCCTCCGCACTCTCCCACAGTATCTGTTTTTCATCCTCCAGTATGCCCTTTTGCCCATATCCAAAGACCTGCCTCACACTCTCCAAGGTTCATGCTATGAATTTATTACTCTGATAGGCTGTAACACAGTCCCCACAATATTTAACATACATTGAGCCAAGAAGGCACATACAGAAAATGAGTTATTCTTAAAGCAGAAGTATCGCATGGATCCCAGAACTAAGAGCTTAGTGTGGACTCAGCCAGATTGTACCGCTTAGCCTTAAGGTCAAGGTATTGTACAGGCCCCGTTTACTTTGTAAGTATATACACAGGTATGGCCTCTCTGTCCTAGGATGGTGAAAACCATGAGGTCCCTTTCTTTGAGGAGTCTCCTTACTACAGCTCATTATTATTCTCTTACTTGATGCATAATTTAATGAGCCGATCCCCTTTCTCTACCAGTAATTTTGCTGACCTTGTTTCCCGATGCAGCTAAATATGTGTTAAGATGCAATTTGTAGGATGCTTGCCACCAGATTCAAGCAATACACACACAAAAAAAAAACAACACCCTGTTACTCCATTCTGTATTTCACATTGCAATTGATTGAACAGCACATGCTGCTTTTCCATTTTCTGTTTGTGTAAGTTTTCTGACATCTTTTTAAACAACAGAAGCTCAATGGCTAACGCACAAATATACCCAATAAGAACAAACTCTTTTTGCAACTCTTTTCTGTAATGTTTATCTTCTCTGTAGTAGTTCAGAATTTGCTGGAAAGAAAAACACATTTTCTCTGACATAAAGATAGTCCTTGTATTTTGCAAAATTGCATTTCTTATGTATTTATTTATTACAGTACCTGATGATCTTTAAGAGGTCATATTAAAGATTATCTGTTGGACCTTGTTTTTAAGGCTTGAACAGTCATGATGAAGCCTTGAGCAGCTGCTGTAAGGGAACCTGCTTGAGGGCCCCGTGCCATCCTGTGCTGTGCTCTGGTGGACAGTATGACAGGGAAAACACAGTCCAGCCTGTCAGGAGAAGAAATGTGGCTTTGCTTGTTACAAAAAATAAAAGGTACAACAGCATGGGGCAAGGGAGGGACGAGAAGCCCCTCCATGTATGTGTGTCAGGGAAAAATCTATCCGGTGTCTGTCTGATGCTGTGGCATTCTCAGCATTTAAAGGGATGTAAAATTACTCACTGTCTACACTACTCTTTTTATTCTGTCTTGTTAAATCAGCTATTTTATTATGCCAGTTGTCGTTTCTGGGTCTTTCCTCTTGGGGTCCCCAAAACCCACCTGCACCATCACCCTCTTCCCTCTGCACTCCCTGGAGCAGAACATTCACATTTGTAAAGAAGGACTTCTCTAAAACTTAAGTCCTATTTTTCACACAGGGAATGGGAAATAAGTGTAGTACAAAAAAATAAGACTATTAAATGCTGTATGATATTGGTGCAAATGAGAAGGGGAAAAAAGACATGGATGATAAATATTTTACTGTGCTTGATACAAAGAAGCCTTGCTCACCTCTTCATTTGAAACACCATAACTATTTTGGACACAAAGACAAACGTAGATAAAATGAAGAGTTCTAAACAGGGCAACAAGAATAAAAGGCTTATAAAACATGAAAGCAGGTTGAAAGAGTTGGATTTGTTCAGTCTTGAAACCAGAAACCTGTGAGAGGACCTAAGAGCTGTCTTCAAACATGTGGAAAGCTGTTACCATGAAGGCGGCAATCATATGGTCTGTATGTCAGCGAGCATGGTGCAAAATAATATCTTAAAACATATTTTTTAAACTGGTTATAGTTCAGCAAATTAAATAGAGTGAGGATGAACATTAAAATAGGTTAGTTTTGAATGGAGAAAAGTACATTTGAATTGCCTGAGTTCTGGTAATTTTATCCTTAATGGAGGGATTCAGTTATTATACTTGCATTTCAAGGCTTTGTGTTTCTATTTTAGTAGGTTTTTCCAAAGCAAGACCATCCAACATTTTGCCTAAAGAAAAGAAAAAAAAATACCCCATACAACAACAATAATAAAGAAAACCAACCCAACCTAAACCCAAACTGAAAGAACCTCACGTATACGTTAACAACAGAATTGTAAGGAAACTTGAAAATAAGACTAACAAAAGTTAACAGGGTCACTTTTTGTCCATGAGAGTTTAGGCATCCCAAGTGAACCAGAAGACATGAACATCTGTATTCCAGGGATATTTAGAGAAAATCTGGTTTAGGTCTGTCAAATATTTATGCTATGCTGTATTTATAAAACAAGGCAAAGAACAAAAATATCTAGAAAGTGACGAACAATAAAACATTGGTATTTTTCTGATGACCTTAAATAAAATTCTCTGTAAAAATAACGTGGAGTGCAACATGGAAATTTATAATTGGGTCAAATACATCACCAGTGAAACATAATACACAAGACTTAGAAAAAACATTGGAAGAAAACACATACAAAATTGTCCAATACCACTAAATAGAAATTAAGTACAGTATTATGAAATCAGTTTACTTTGACTTTTCTTTAATGATTTCAGAAAATAGATACATTTCTATATTAATTCTTGTTGTATGTCTTGCTGGATAATACAATATATTTTAGAAATAAGCAAGTCTAATTTTTTATTTTTCTACTTTATTGCTCTATTATATTAAAATTATTTTCTGCTGCATTAAATTAAAATCGGAATATTTTTCAAAAAAAGTTGTTATACTTTAGAAAAAAATAAGTTTTTAAGGCTTGAGTTCTTTGCTCAAGATAATTCTCTGAATAAGTAACAACATTATCAAAGCAGCAGGCCAGTCCATCCTTAGAAACACTTCAAGAATTTCAAATGAGAAAAACACTATCTCAAAAGTTTTTATTCTTTTTAAATGCAAATACATGAACAATCTAATTAAAAATGTATGGTTTGTTGACACTATTTTTTTCAAAGTTAGATTTTATGCCATTTTTAAATGGAAGTCTTAAATAATGCCTGGTCTTTATGATAACTTCATTTTTTTTCATAAGGAGAATGTTGATTATTCTTCTGTTGATTTAGTATAAACAACACTGTCATAAAGTACGTGACTATTCTATTTAAAATAGGAAAGGGTAAGTGCATTTTTTCTATCATTCTAAATGTAAATTAATTTTGATAGAAGTTTGTATATTTTTCTTTCCCTTTTTTTTTTTTGAAAGAACTACAAACATACAACTTCTACTTTTAAAAGTAGAAGTTCCGTTCCTATATCCTGACTACCCTGAATAGCAAGGATTAAAGGGCTTCTGGCAGAGAAAACATGACTTTTTTTTTCACTCAACTCTGTCCGCTAGGCATGCATCCTATTCTTGTGCCAAACCCAATCTGATATAGCTCGCTGATTTGAAAACAGACCCTTTGGAACATCATTGGTATGGGATGGTCCTATGTTTCTTCTGCAGGCAAGAAATTCATTGACCTACATGAGCAACACAAAAATCACAGATGACCCTTCTGTGTGTCTTGTGTATGTCTACAAACAGATCAAATGCAGCTCCAGTAACTGCCAGTGGCACTGTGATTACTAGAAAGCTGCTGAACCCTGTGAACCCCCAGCTGTAGGAGGATGTGAACCAGCTGAGCATCCAACATGCGACACTGGTTGCCCTGAGACACTACTGCTAAGCTCTGACCTAGCCTTCAGTGGAGTGATGGGCACTAAGGTCCTCACTTGCTCATGGATAACTCATGAATTTTCTTACCTCAATCTTTTTGCATAGGATGTACGCATTTTATGATTATTTGGGCATGTTCGGTGTTTTGTTTTTTTTTTGTTTGCTGTTCAGAAAGGCTCATCACATTCTTCTGAAGTTCTCACATCACAATTGTGATAACAATATCACGGGAATCAGTAATTTGTAACTGAGACAATGCAATTTATTGCAGTGAAATGATGCAGAGTGCTCAGTGAAGAATTGATGGGAGACCTCATTTGGTGAGAAAAGCACAATAACATCTCATTTTCCCACTGGCTGAACTCCACGAAGCAGTACCCTATATCCTTGGCCATAAAAGAGTTAGCTGGAATACATAAACAGTTGTTACCAGTATTAATGTGTTAGAAAGCTGAGCTCTTTTTGCTAGCACAGTGCACCCTAGGTCTTGCTGGGGAAGTGAGCTAGTGCCTTGGAAAGTGCCCAACTTTTAAGTCAGGCCTGAAATATGAGAGGAAAGACTATGACATCTGATTCCTTATGTTGCACATAAATGTGTACTTTTTGCAGCTTTGGGCTCCACAGAAGTCCTGTGTTTACTCACTACAAGGATTTGTCTTATAATTGAATGTCACATCTAAAGTGAGAAAAAAAAAAGATTACTTTTTGTAGACGTACAGGCTTCACATTACTTACATTTGGATTAAGTGAGATCTTACAGATATTAGCCAAAGGAAGCCTGATTAGATAAAAATTCTCCTGGTCACATCACTTCATCAGGACGTTTTTAGGAATAAAAAATGCTTCAAATATAGCCTATAAAAATGTCAGGGAGAAAAAAAAAACAGCAGCAGATGATTTAATGTGAGTGAAATAATTGCCATGATTGGCTATAAAGCTATCTTAATATAACATTCAATTTTGCAGTTAAGCATTTCCTTTACAAACAGGAATCAAATTGCATCAGTTTAGATACTAACGTCATTGATTGCAAGAAAAAAAAAGTCATTTCTACAAAAAGCCTTTTGAAGTTTATCTTTTTATTTGAAAATGCGTTTCAGGAAAAAGAAAAAGCCTATTTCTGATTGTGCTAATTTTCATTGTGGTTGGACAGATTTTTATGGTACTTGCTGAAGGGTGACTAAATGAGTATTTCATTTCTTCTTTTTTTTTGCTCTTTGGAAGGGTAGTCAGATGTACTCTTGTTTGCGACCACACAAGATTCACTAAGTTTTTCTTCTGTATCAGTACAAATAAATACATGCAATTATCCATTCTCTTAATTAATGACTTCTCAAGCTTTAGCTGCCTGCATTGTCAGAAAAAGTTCTGGTTCTTGCTTCTTTGTCACTTTCTTTTGTTATTCCATCAGAACTAGGAGAGATCAACGTATCTCTTGTTTCTTGCACTGTTTAAAAGAGAATTTATCAAAACTAGGGCAGCTATCAAATAAATGCTCTGTTACTGCATACGGCTGCTGGTTTATATAAAACCAGCTCAGTATTAGCAAACGTGAGGAAAGTGGGTGATAAAATAAGCTGCAGAAACAAACTGCCTTTTGTTATCAGTCTCCTTTTAAAGAATTGCACTGAAACAGACTCTTATTTACTAACATTATAGTTCATGTTAAACACATGAACAGAAAACACACCCTAAAATTAATAGCTTTTTTAACCTTTTTTTTTTTTTGTACAACCAGAAGAGTATTTCTTAAGCAATCAGAAAACAATTCAGTACATTCAAGTCCTTAAATTATTTTGGCAGTGTGCCTTTTGATGTTGCGCACTTGAGCAGTGACTGAGCACAAGTAGGCCAATAGTGTATTTAGCAATTGTGCTTGGTCTTGGACAGTATTTCTGTTCTGTTAGAGAGAAGAAGGCTGGTACCACAAAACCTTTCAAAACCTTATTTTAACATTTGTTGCAAAGCCACAGGCTGAAGTTCAGAACATCTGCAGCATGTTCATAAAGAAATTCAGCACGGCCTGTTCCGTGACAAACAGTTCCTAGAAGTGCACAGAACAGAGCAGACCTTGAACAGGCAAGTGGAATTCCACCTCAGGTGGTGCTGGAGTAGAAGACACAGTCCCAGGTGTATTTAATTTCAATTGTTAACAGCAATTTAGATCAGTGTAAAGGCAATCAAAGTAAGATTTCTGTATATTTTAGCCATTAATGTTCTCAGTGCTGAATTTTTCCTTCTACATATCCAGTTCTGTTATGCCCCATGACTTGCTAATTTAAGTAAAGCCTCTATTGCCTGAGACAGGTTGTCCTAATAACTATTGTAATAGCACGTTACATGTTGGAATACTTGTATGCATTGCCCTGCACACATCTTATAACTTTTTGCTCCTAAAATTAAAACACTTGTAATTGCAGATTGTGTTTATATTTTCTCACATCACTTACCAATACCCATGTAATATCTATTAAAACTTCCTGACTCCCAGACAAGAAATAGAACATAATTTTGGAGTCAAGCTTCTTGTAGAGGATACTCAGCTGTGTAAGCAGAAGGCTGGGTTCCTGTCACACTCGATGTATTCTGATGCTTTTTCACTTCATGTTAGTTAATGCAGCTGGTTCTAGGGAAAGTGATGGATCTGTCATCTAATTTGTGATTGAATTTTCTTGGCTTCAGTTATTTGTCAATTGCACTAAATTCTTGCAGAAGCAAAAGCCAGTTAATATGATAGCTGAGAAGTCCTTTTGTCATTACAGTTATCCCCAAGTCTGGCTACATTGCTATGAATAGGATGGAAAGAAGGGGAAAATGGTATATCAGAAAGCGCCATTAATGTAAAAACAGCAGGAAGACAGAAAGCCAAGCAGACAGAGAGGTATCTCAGCTTGTAGCATTATCTTACTCATAGTCTTAAAGGCAGTGGCCCCTGTCAACTTTTAGCTAGGGGAACCAGGAAAGATAAGAAACTCAGGATCATGGCTTGAAACCTGTAGATGGAGGGCACAATGATTGCCATGCAGCTGTATAGAGCTAATGTAACCATAACTCAGATTTTACCAATTTCAATTCTGAAAAACAAACAAACAAAACCACAAAAAAAAAATCTTTCAAGGGAAATTATTGTCTAGACAGCATTTTATAGAGGAAGAAGCAAAAGCATGGAGTTTAAATGACTTGCAAGCAGCTCTGTGCTAAACATTGGTCCCTGGAGTCCTATCAATTGTCTGTTTGTTATACTACTGACACTGCTGTGTCTTGTCTGGAGCTCTCCAAAGGCTTACCCCAGTGTGGGAAGCCATGACAGTTATTAGACGTAGGCCTGGTAATGAAAAGCCCTTTTCAGAAGTGCATTGCACACAGGAATTTTCATAACCACTTCCAACAATGGTAAGGAGCCCTGGGGCTAAAAACCTTCCTGCACACTCTGCATGCAATGTAGGCACTCCTTCAGCCTGTAAATTACAAAAACCTGACAAGGTCTCCAGGAACTGGGGGTGGTGCAGAGGATTCTCCATGTTGTGCTTTTCTAAGGCTGTGGTGCCTCTGCTATCCTTTTGTCTACATAGACACATGAGCTGTTCCAGATCTACATAAAACAGGAGGTGACGTTATATGACACATATGTCATTGTTTCAATTGTTCTTCTTTCTGTTCACTTATGTTAGCTATTTTTGTTGGATCAGTATGTGGATGATGTGGAATAAAGGCCTTTCTCTCCTGCCTCTAAATGCATAATTATGTAAACCCTTGTTATTGACCTGAAAGGAGGTAGTGAAAGTTGCACACTAGATCTTACATCTGGCTTGAGTAATATCCAAAGCTTCCATTTGTCCTTCATAACATTATTTATTCAGATGCACGGTACCTGCCTTCACTGTGCAAAGGAGAAAGATGTATTCAGTAACCCAGGACAAGGGGCAGAATAGCTTCAGTTTTACACTGGTTTACTGAAGGATTAGAGAATGTGAGAAAGACCCTTCAGCAATATGAAGAGGTAGACAATGAAAGGAGTAGGTGACAGAATATTGTATAGTTGATTTCATTCCATTCATTTTCAAAATTATGTGTCAGAAGGAAACAGGAGAAGCTGTAATAAATTTAAGAAAAGCTGAAGATACAGCATGAACAATGAAACTTTTTGCCTAGTTGTCAGTAGAGATAAACTTTAAATTTCAAAGGCGGCAGGATGAGAGGCCAGATTAACAGTGGAGGAAGTGACTTTTTTTTCTTTTTTGAGCCTTCAGTAATGCAGGATCAGAGGAATTTGCTTTGATAAAATATTTAACCTACGTTAGAAGCCAATTGTAGGATATTTTATGGCACTACCCAGATCAGAGAGGACTTCAGGAATCCTAGAAGAGAGTAGAAATAGAGAAAACTCTAAGACATTGTCTCAAAATCTGTTTAGGTTAGTGAGAGAAGGACTTAAATATGAAGTCTGAGCAACTGCTATGAAGATGTAGATTTTAATTTTGTGGCAGACTGGACATTCTCATTTTGCATTTTTTAGTCAAAAAAAAAGTTATTGAGTTCTGTGCAAACACAGTTAGATGAAATGCTGTGAAGAAATTAGAAAAAAATTACAAATTTAGCACTGGGAGAAATGATCAACAAATTTTACCAGAAGAAATAAGTAGTCAAGAGAAACCTGTGTTTTCCTGAATAAAAACAATTGAAGGAGATTCATTCAATTCAAATTATGATATTAGGCATCCAATTCAAAAATGAATATGGCAATATTGGGTTTCATTATGTCAGTTGTCCATAGGAGTTACCATGACAAAACAGCTGAATTTTCTGAAAGTCAAAAACCTGCCAATACATGGAGCTGTTACACATATAAGATGCAGTGTAGGGGCAACCATTTCAGTTTTGGGGTTTGTTTTATTGAAATGTTTAGCTACAACATGGTTCATTTAGAGATATTAGGTAAGGAGATTGTGTAGAATTAGGAATAAATGTATCTCAGTCAAAAATGAGGCACGTCATGGCAGGACTATCCATTATCATATGCTTGGAAAATAGGTTTTAGCAAGTGCCTTACATTAGTATTCAGACAGTTGTTTTATATTTTTCCTGTTTTTACAGTGCTATCCCCTTGAAACTCATTAAACCTTTTTCTGCAGCAGGCTAGCCACTCAGGCATGAATAATCTAAGGGGTAAACAGAATATTGTTATAAATACACAAGTGTCCATGACAAGAAGTAGCAAATATAAAGATGATTAAAAAGCAACAACAAAGCACGAACACTCTCTCAAACATATACAGCTATCACATACGCAGTATGTGTTTTTGTTGTAAGGGATTTATTAGAACATAAGTCTTAGAATTGAGTGAAATAAAGAACATCCTGATCAGTGGGTGAACATTAATCATCTCTATATCACACTCTCAGAAACAAAAAAAAAAAAAAACAAAAAAAAGGATTTATTTGTTATTGCTTTGTGCTTTATTTACCACAAGAGACACATGCAAAGTAGGTGTACAAATGCTGTACTGTTTATAAATGAGGACACATTCTTACCTGATAGTGTTGTGTGCCTTCTTACAGGTCTGCTAAGAGCTCCAGTTCAACAGACCATCTCAACAGTTACCGCTTTATTTAGAAGTCCTTAAGTTGAACTGACTTAAGTGCAACTACATATGGGCTATACAGGTTTAAAAAATAACAATAAAAAAAGGTTGAGATGTCTGAATCAGATGTCTGAATCTAGGCAGATGAGGTAATTAATTCCAAACCTGCAGTCTTAACTTCTTCCACTCCAAAGCTGGGGAAACACGGGAAGTGTTGCGAAGTAAACCAATGCATCTCCAGCACTGTGTCTCACAAGCATGAGTGTGCCTTTTGTGGGCAAGGGAGTAGGTGGGGAATGGCTTTGTCCCTCCTGCCTGTAGTGGCTTTTATACAAAGATCGTATTTGTTGTCCAACCCTTGGAGAGCAAAAGCAGGGTTCTTTTTCCTCCTGTCCTGTCTCCCCTCTGCAGTGCACAGGTCAGCATTAGCAACCAGGGTGCTCTCCTAGGAGAGAGGAGGTATGGGCTGGAGCCGCTTCAGAGTGCCAAGGGACTGATTTATTTATTTTTGATTTACAGAAGATCAGGCTTCTTTAATTGAAAGTATTTAATTGCCTTTGTCCTAATGTCTTTCCTTTCTTCAGACAACCACCAAAACAAAATAGTTTCCAACAGAAAGCCAAAAGGAAATAATGAGTAGCAAAGTATGCCTGAATTCCCTTTCCCTCCCCATTCCTGAAATTTAGACACCCAGGTCAAGGTTGTAGGCTGATGCTGACATTGTTTTTTGACCCTCAAATCCTGTCTTCAAAATCAACATGTGCAAAAGTTATTTCAAGTAACTGAACAGGTTACCTAGAGCCTTTGAGAAGGGTGTAGGTCTCCTATATATATAGTGTCATCAGTAACCATACTGGGCAATGTGACAGCACAGTTTATGGACCTTCAGGGTTTTCTTTGATTGATCTCTTGAGCTGAGATGCAGAGATTCTGCTTAAATATTTATTTGGATACATACATAAATGCTTTCTTACACATAATCCTTCCTGTTTGATTTCAGCTAAGGAGAAGTGCCTGATTTGATTTAGTTTGTGATGGTTGTAAATTGGGAAAAAATCATGATGCCCAGTGAAGCTATATTCATATAACACCACAGTATTTCATATTTTACTTTACCCTAGTGTAAATGTGGTTCTAATGCGTATTTCCTAACTCATAGGGCTACTGAGAAAATAAATTCATTATTGTTTATAGGTTGGTTATAGTCCACAAATGGGAGGCATTCAGAATGGAATGTTACTATCTAAGATAACCTTGACATTTAAAAATCAGCTGACAATATTTTGGTGTGTCAAATAGGCAGTTAATTTTGAATATATGGAAAGTGTTCAGAGTCATATTCAAGCTTTCGCATTTTTCTCTGCACTGCAATGGTGACCATTTGCAATACATTAAAAAATAAATACATTAAGACAGGTTCTGTATAACTGAAGGGGTGAAATTTGATCATGAACAAGTCTGTCGTATGGAGCTTTCTGTTTGTAGCTTCAGATGTGTAAGGATTATGGGAAGTGGAACTGGCATCTCTTTGCTTTAATGGTAAGTTTGTGACAGAGAACAAAATTTCATGTTTGGATAGCTTGTTAGCTTGAAGTTTTACTAGAGTCTACTTTTTATTCTTTCATTGTTGCATGGCACTAGCTAATCCGTATGATATAGAAGTACCCTGAAAGAAACCATAATCTGATGGCCGATATCTGTGAAGACGTGTAACAGTGGAGTAATTTTTCCTTTGGCTAACACGAAAACAAGGTATTAAGAAAGCTATTCCTTGTGATTTTTCAACTTCTTTTTATGCTACATATTACAAAGCCTTTTTTTCCTCATTGGGATGTGCTTTTGCAAAATGTTCATAGATCTGGCGGTAGCCTTGCAAAAATTCTAAAAGCCTTGAAAATGCATGCAAAAATATTCAGCATATAAAGAGGAAGGATTTTTTTTTTCCAAATTATCATCATTGAAATTACAATAGAATTATCATGAGCCTTTATACTGGGGAGTAGGGCTGAGGATATTGACCACTTCTCAGCTATTTAGTGTAGGCCAGCCTGTTGCTTGAACTGGCTTTACAGGTATTGTGACATAAATCAGAGGTGATCAATCCTTACCCTATCAAACCCTTGATCTGACAACTGGAAATAAATCTGTTGTTTGACACTGAGACTGTGAGTTTGTTCTTATGTTTGGAGCTGCCGTGAGTATGACTGTTACCACCACAAATCATTAAGCAAAGTTTATAAAGAAGTATTTGTTTCTCTGTTTTTTGTTTGTTTGTTTGTTTTTATGGGTTTTGTTTTTTAAATACATTCATATATTTTACTGTCCTTTTGTTCAGTCAGACTGATAACTAAACTGTAAAGAAATGTGAATAATTGGAATGATTTCCCATACCTGGGGATTCTTGGATCTGAGGACATTTAATACTGGTAAAACCCATAACCAAGTAGGTAGTTATTGTCCAGAAAACCACCCTCTACTTGTCCGACAAAAGATAACTTATACATGCATGTTGTTAGTTCTGGGAGGGAAGATGATTTGGTATTCATCGTTTTTTCTAGTTTTCAAATGGAAATGATGGAATGATCAAATTAGACTCAGAAAATATCCATAATAATTTCATCTTCTCTATAACAAGTTTATTCTTACAATTTAAAAGGTAGTTCAGGTTGGTCAGGGATTGTGTAGCTCACGGTGTCTTGACTGTTTGTATAGGTATTAGTACTGAAACTTTTGATATTTGATTATGGTCAGTTAGCAAGCAGAAATTAGCAAACTTTTCTATTTATTTTATTCATGATGTTTTACCTACTGTCACTTCTGTCACTTAGTGCCAGAATGAGGAGACAGGTTTTTATCTCTTGTTTTCCAAATTTACCTACACTTAAAAAAAATGGAAAGATGACATTTGGTAGCAGACCACAAGTGGTGTAAAAAGTGACTAATTACCGTTATTGGGAAAACAGAATCCCATGATTTCATTTTTCATTAACTATGTTATCTGTTCAGAAAATCAGTCAACTTTGGGGGAAATGAATTTTCTAGAAGATGCTATCTGGCTTCTCCATTTGTTACAAAGCAGGGTGCTTTTTTGTGTGTGTGTGTGTGTGTATGCTTTTTTTTTTTAATTAAATCATAGTTTTCTCTATTGGGATAGCTATACTTCAGAGTGGCTCTTTAAAAGAAAAGAGACATTTTAAAATATCAAAAAAAGTATTAACTGCATCTGAAAATGTTTTTCTGCTGTGAAACCATGTAAAATTTTAATGTGAGATGAAAAACAAATGCATATCAAAAGAAAGAAGAAAGCTTTCACTCAAATATTTATTTTCATTTTCACCTGGCACAACTATAAAGAATGGACATTGGTTTTGCTTGCCTAATATTCCCCCAGTCCAAGAAGTCAATCTTTGGACTCTGGTTTCTAGAGACCATTATACACAGGCACCATGATTTAAATGTGCTGTTTGGGTTTAACAGCTGATAAAGCAATTTGTTTTGATGAAGCCTATAAGACTTGGCTCTAAAATTCTAACAAATTCCCCACCTCACATTAGATGCTGAAGCTGCTCTCTGTAATGCATATCCAAATATTTCACATAAATATTCATGAATTTGGTCTTCACAAAGGCTGAGGTAACAAATATAGGGCTTAAGAGAAGTCCTTCTTAAGAAGAGATTTAGACCTTCAAAATGAATGGGAAACTTACTCTCTGTTATTAAATTACACAGTTATAATATAAATTGTATATATAATTCCAAGTAGGTACATGGGATAATTGAGCAAGAACCAGCTGAAGGCCCTTAAGGTTTATAAATAAACCAGCTATTCCAGTAAACAGAAATAGAGTATAAACCTCCCAGAGTTTTTACTGAAAATTAAATACTGAAGATCCACTATTGTGCACAATTTAAAACACATACCTAGAAGTCATTCACCACTTTCTCTTAATAAGAGTAAGCAAATATTTGAACATGCAGAGTGCATGTTGAAATTCTTTCCTTTGACCCTGAAAAAGCAGAACTGTATAGATATTTTGAGTAAATTTCAGGGTGCTTGGAGAAAAAAAACAATAGGACATCAAGGATAAGGCAAATGACCAGGTTTTAATTTGGGGTGTCTGCCTCATTGATTTCCACTTGTTTGATATTTATTTGACAGAGAATATTTTTTTTTCTGCTTTTTTTTTCAGATCCAGAGAGCTTACTTAAGTTGATTATCTGATGTCCTTCTTCATTGCCTTTTGCCTTGTGCTCCTCCATAAAGTGTGGAAAGTAGGTATAAGCATTCACGAAACTGCTTTATTCATTATAGACTAGTATAAAGGGCTATGGGGGCTGAAATTAATAAAAAAGAGTATCTTGAAGGTGGGCATGCAGCCTCATCTCTATTATAATCAATGACTTTTGGCCTCTAGCTTTAGTGAGTCTAAATTTTTACTCTGGCCTCTAGCTTTAGTGAGTCTAAATTTTTACTCTGCATTCTAAAATGTACTGAGCTTTTCTGGAATTATATTTCCATGGGTGAAAACATAAGTGTCTGGCAGCACCATAGGAGAGTGAGGTGGACCTGAATGCATAATGGAATATATTTGGACATATGGTTTTGCTACTTGCTTACCAGTAAGAGTTTTTCTGCTCCTCATAATGATTCTTGGGCCTGAATCCATACCTATTTTTCATATTTAGAATCTCACAGAATCCTGTGACATGCTAATTTGCAGTATGAGCTATAGAAAAAGCTATTTCTGGAGTTTATTACTGATGTTATTTGGGGCAATCTGAGTGACAAGCTACTATTTCTTCCCAAAGCTGCTGTGAAATTTCATCCATTCTCTGCCAGTCTGAGCTGCTCAAGACTGGGATCATTCAAGACATCCACAGAATTGTTTGTCATAGAGCTACAGATGAACTCGCATTCTTAAAAATAAAGCACACAGTAATAAATGACAGTTGTTATGAAGTACATTATTGACTTTGCACTGAGTCAACTTAGGTGTTCATTTCTGTTTTGCTTGCAAGATAATTCTGCAGTTGAACTTAAACAGCACATTGTCACAATGTTTGAACATTAGCTTTCCTTGTCATGCAGTGAATATAGTTATGTAGTGGAATAAGGATCACGAAATACATCACAGCTGTTAAGAATGGGATTGCAAGAATGAAACTTTGGAATATAACTAGAAATGAAACAGACTTAAGCAAATGTCAGTTGTGTAAAAATAGGCCTTTCAGTACACGTTAAGATGCTGCTGAGCCATAATTTGCCATGGATCAGGTTCATATGCAAGTTTGCTGGTCTTGCAATATGACTGATAATTTCTTGCAGAGGGATGTGACAGGAGCCTAGATAAACACTAAGGCTGTGCCAGCTCCTTGCTCCTATGTCTGCCTCACAGGAGTCCTTAGCCCAGCCAATACCAATAACACAGCTCTGCATTCCTCGTGTGCTCAGAGCTCTTGGGAGAGAGAGCACAGCGAGTGCACAAGCAGTTCATGATGAGATTTGAGGTATTGTTTTCAAAATATCAAGCATATGGTCTTGTGGTTTTTTTTTTCCTTTTTCTTCCCATCTTTAGCTACATAAAACTCATTCCCACCTCTGTCCCCCCCAAAACCCATCAAGAGAGGATACAGAATCCCTGTACCTTAGGCCCAGATAAATCTGGATATTCGGGGGGGGGGGGGGGGGGGGGGGGAGGGAAAGAAAAAAAGAAAAAAAATCAGCTTTCCTGTTTAATCTTAGGCAAGGAAGGTTGAAAATACAATTTAGAGTACTTGCAATTTTAAGTATAGAGTTTCTCCAGTAGCAGCTAACTGCCATATGCTTCTTGATCTGTATTCTCGATCTGAGAGAGTAAAATGAATGTACTGATAACGGAGATCAATATTATAGATAATTTAAAAATGACTTTATTTGCATGCCAATAGTGATATTAACACAGATTGAGTGCTAGTGGAACCTTTCTTAGTTCTGTGAAAATGAAAATATTCTGAGTAAAAATATGGTTGCAAAATCCATGGTTATTTCTGTTACCACGTTCAAAAATAATGTCTACAAGAATGCCAGTGCTTATGTCCTCTTTAAAGAACATATATACTGAATGCTGACTATTTTTTAACAATAGTGCTTGTGCTTGTGGTTGTTCTAATGCAGTGATCTGGAAAACAGTGGTAGAGGCATATAAAAGAAACGGGAATAGGTTTGGAAAAAACAGCAAATTTTACTCATGTAGAGATGATCAATAACCTGTTATTTCAGGAACCTGGGGAGTTCGGGGACATGGATTACATCAGAATCAAAGTTCAGTGCCAATCTTTATAAAATTACATCATCTAGTTTGCAAGTTAAATCCACAACAGCAGAAACTCAAAGCATTAGCTAAAATGCTACCTGTCCCCCATAAAGTTTACCACAGGTTCTGTTCTTTTGTTTTTGTTGCTGTTAGGTTGTTTTGTTGTTGCTGCTGCTGTTTTAAGAAGATCCCCATAATCTCTCTGGTTTTGTTTCTCTCATTTTCAAAGTCTTCTTAGAACTTAAAAGTATGAAAGTTTATTGCCCAGAAGAATTTTATCAAAGCTGTCTGAACATTTGACTCAGATTTAGCAGGGTCTCATGTGAGTACAACTACTCAAATGAATAAAGCTAAGCACATGACCAAGAAGCTGTCTGAAACTGCACTTAAATCTGGAAAAATATGGATGAAATACAGGTCGTCCTGAACCGTAAGACCTCCTCGGGGAGGAATCAAATGATAACATCAGTAATAATTGATATTAAAATTGCATTTTCATCCCATAGGATCTCTAAGTCATGTTATGCCTCATTCTCACCTGGATTGAGTCACAGGCTTTCATTTCAGCACTTTCCACAAGTATGTGAAAAGTGGCTTCTCCCTGAGGAGACAAATGTTTTAGCATTTTTATAAGTTCTCATCCTCTGTCTCCCAGCGCACTGCATACAATCATTTCTGGAAGACAGAAATAAACAGAAGGTTGTGAATTCGGTGGGTAGACAGGTGACCCACCATGGACACATTGGTGCAGATGTTGATTTGAGAACTGATCTGAGTGCTGCAAAAAACTAAGCATATCTAAGACCTATGACACAAAGGCAGCTTTAGGCTAGAAGACAGCAATCAAGCAGAGTGGTGAGTACAGGTATTTCTATGGGCTGGTGTGGTTTTTTTTCCTCCTCTATGGCCAGATCTTATTATTGTAGAACAATATTTTAGAACAGTAGCCTCTTTTATATTCACTAAAAATAGCCAAAATATCTACTTGAAGAGTTCTGTCCAAATATGTATTTTTTCAAGCCATATCTTAATTATTTTCTGTGCAATCATTCGGTGCAAGATTTTTGGTTCATTTCAAGTAAAGCTGTGATATGTTTTAGATTCTAAGATGGCTAGAAAACTGGAAGAATAATTGTATGCATTTATGTACATAAGAAGGTGCCTACTTCCATCACCTTACAGGGAAAGTTTATTTTGACTTAAAGTTAATTCTGTGGACTACTGCATATTGTAGAAAATTGACTGCCTCTATTTGTTAGATATTTACGGCATGTAGGACTTTGAAATTATTCGTAGTCTTGTTCACATTAGAGTGTCAGTTCTTTGGGAGAGGTGCTGCCTGAGAGTTGGACAAAAGGTGGTATAAAACCTTAGCAAAGTGGTTGAACTTATGTCCTAATTCTTTTAATTCTTTTACAGTTCTGCTCCGTGCTTCTGAAAGGACTCTTGAACTGCAATTTGAATTAGCAAGGTCTGAAGGTCTTGTACACTAGGACGGTCAGAACATTTCAGATACAAGAAATGATATTTATAATACTTTTTCTGCTAATCTTTTTTTTCAGCATATATATAATCTTCAAGCTTGCACGCCTTGTTTGAAAGGATACAGTTGTGGAGAATGTTATTTTTCAAGCAAAAGAAAGGCTTCAGACAAATTATGTTATAATGGCAGAATTATCTAGGCCAAGATTCATAGTTTGTTAGTTACATCTATGCCTAGAAACAAGCATGTGTTTTACAATGAAATCTGCAGCTACAAGGGTAATTGCTACACACATCACTAGATATCATTTCAAAATTCTGTGTTGAATGTGAGTTTCAGGAGCATCAACTTTTGCAAAAAAAAAGAAAAAAATCCTTGGAGGGAAAATTCAACATCTCAGAAATCTGCTATAATGGCATTTGTAAGTGAATCTTAAATTACTAGCATACAATTGGGAGAGTTTTCAATCCCTTCTTTGCCCTTCAAATATCAGTATGGGCTGCAAGTAGTTTAATTAATGAAGTATATTCCACAGATACTCATTGGAAACATTCCTTTAGGAAACAGATATTAGTATGTTACCTAAAATAGGAATTTAATGCACTTCATGTTCAGATTAAATTCATTTGTCTCGTCTACATCTCTGGTGTATTATTTCTAGTAGGCCATATAATAAAAATGAATAACAGAGCGCTTACTGTTGCAATACTAATTCCTTTGCCAAGTGCTTATACCTTGATATTAAACATACAAAATGGGCAGAGTGGAAACACGGTTAGCATTGCTTTTCAATACCGTAAGAAATAGTAGGCATCACCAGACACTACCCATGAGGTGTTTAAATCTAGGGATACTTCTTTCAGTGTTCGCACCTACAACTAACACGTGTTACAGAACACATAATTAAATATTTCAGACAGCTTTTGTCCTTGGTAGTTTTATTTGCAGCAGAAAAAAGGGAGATATTGTTCTGGCTTACAGACAGTTTTCTATCACCACTCAGAGGTTGGCTACATTCAATTGTTACAGGTTTCTTGCAAACCATATGAGCATCAAAGTGTCAATGATCTGAAGAATGTTGCTTGTAAGGTAATTAATAAGAAAGGTTATTCCTTGGGAGTGGATATAATGTACAGCTCTAACAATCTGATTTGGGGAGAATGGGCTTCACAAATTGTGCAGAGGCAATTGTAAGTCCACTGGCAGTGCACCACAGGTAGGGAGGTCATTGCACAGCACTCAGCCACGTGGTGGGCTTATGGACAGCCGCAGGTCTAAGGCCTGTTCATTAGGTCTGAACAGGTGTCCCCAAAGGGGGAAAAAACATATTTCCATGTTTCTATAACTGCTTTCAGTCAGAATTTTCAGTCACAATGAGGCTAGTCATCTTAAAAGTAGGAAATAAAAGATAAAACTCTGGGAATATTTTTAGAATGCTACGAGCAACTATGTTTTATCCACGAAGCAGTGTTCTCCAGGCACATTTGTACAGCGCGTGCCATACTGCCAGGCACTCAGCAGCAGTGTCTCATTTCAGGGCTATCCAGGGGGTCACAGTGTTTGCAACCTCCATAAGCTCCTCTGTTCGTACTTTTTTTCTTTCTCTCTTTCTTTTCCTTCCTTCCTTCCTTCCTTCCTTCCTTCCTTCCTTCCTTCCTTCCTTCCTTCCTTCCTTCCCCACAAATGATTTTGATTTTCCAGCTTTGTTGGCATGCTGTAGGGAAATTTTCATAACTTGTCCGCTTAGTCCTTTAGGTGTTTCAAGCTTCTGGGGAGGATGAACTTATTACATATGAGTCTCTGATGCCAACATGCTACATCAGTGCTGTGTGTTACTACAGCCCTGATGGGGAGGAGAGCAAGCTGAACTGCGGTGCAGTGTGGGGCAGGTAGTTCACAAAGCGCTGGGCAGTGCCAAAAGCTCCTGCAAGCCATGGGAAACTGTCAGAGAGAACATTATTTTATTTGCATTAGAAACAGAAGCAGCAACCAATCTTTTTGCTGAAAGACTGTTAATGATTTCAGAGTTCTAAAAGTTCTGATGAATGTGAATTCTATAGGTCAAATCATTCATGCCTTTTTTCTTTTACTTTTTTTTTTTTTTGAGGCAGGATAAGAAATTGATTTAATGTATTAAACCTATTGTAGCGAGTAAACAGACTAATTCTTCTCATCCCCGTATTCCTTTGCCAGTAATGTGATACACCGTTATGTTCTCATTGTACTAATTCCGCGGTACTCAGGTGACAGATGCCTAAATCAACTATGAGTACAAAACGTATCTTCTCTGAATTACAGAGTTCCTCTTAACCATGTAACACCTTTTATAATGTGATTGCAGGAAGAATTTCCTGAGAGACTTATAATGGATAGACCTATTATAGCACTGAAATAATTTCATAAGGGACAAGACATGTCTTTGAAGCTGGTGTATGTCTTAGCTGATTTGTGCATTACAACATTCTGAAACATTACCATTGAAACTTAGGAAGGGTTTCTAAATATATGCCAAGATGTGCAAAACAAAAGACCCACTACAAATGATGGAGGTCTTCTGGAATATGGAACAGACCTTTTTTCGTGATACTAATAATATGCCTTATTTTTTCATAGGAAGTTTTTCTCAAAGTAAGAGTGTATTTCAAAATAAATACTTGAGGAGTATTGTGGCTATATATCATGCAAGTCATTAAGCCAAACATAATTTCAGTTTCTGTGTCTCTCCTTTTTCTGTCTTCAGTTTCTCTCTCTGATGACATTTGATTATAGTAAATTCCTCTCCATTCATGCCATTACATTCTGCTACCTCAGGCTGACAGTCAATGTACAGACGTATGTATATTATAGCTTAATAAACAGTTGTGGGGTCTTGAGTGCAGTATTCAAGGGGACAAAGCTTAGTGGTGGTCTTCATTTATTATTATTAATAATAATTTATTTATTATTTGTGGATAGGGTTTAGGAGCTGGTGTTTGATTTAGGACATGGAATTTGGTGTAACGATGATGATCCGCAACCATGACTTACTTTTCTCAGGTGAAGAAAAAAACGTAAAGCAGGAAAATCTTCAAATTGCAACTGCTTTCTGGAGAAGAATTTTACCAGGAGAAAAAACATCTGGACGTGGAAAAAATGGACAACACTTGCGCCAACCGCTCAGGAACCCGGACTGCCTGTGGTTTATGAGGGAAAAGGGTAACAACTCCGGGGTTCGTCTCTGCTGCCGCCCCTGCAAGCCCACAGCAGGGATGTGGGTCCTGCCCTCGCCTGTGCCCTTCCCTCACCTGGCGGCCACCGCACGCCCACGGGGCTCCGGGCCCGGCCCTCGGTGGCCGCCGGGGCAGGGCGGAGGGCGGCGGTGCCTGACCCCGACCCCGACCCCGACCCCGAGATGGCGGCGGGGCCGGACCCCCGACATGGCAGCCCGGGCCGCCCGCCCCCGCTCGGCGCGGCTCCAAGCGCCCAGCTCCGCGCCGCTTGCCGAGGGCAGCCGGCGGCCGGGGCTGGTCTCGGTGGAGCCGCCGCCATCCGAGGGGGTCTCTGAGGGCTGTCTGGCATCAGGGGACGGAAGATTGCCTATGGGAAGACAGAGTCGGTGGCTTTCAGTTTTTTAATCTTAGAAGTTGGCTAAGTAGGTCATAGCTTCGAGGGCACGATAAGGTAATGTTTATCAAAAGAGTTAGTAGCCTGGTATGTACATCCACATGGCGAGTGGCGACTGCTCAGACAGAACGGACATCCTTCTTATAAATTTCAGGGAAAGATTTTCAGTACTTCTTCGAAGGCAATTTGCCTGCTAAAGTTTTGTCATGACCACCGTCATCTCTTTTTCAGCAAATTTACATCATTCTCTTTGAACTTTTCTCAAAGAGAAACTAATCCAGGATAAAAAAGGCAAGGCAGGATGGAGGGCGTCTTTGGCACATTGATGTTCTTTGCCTTTTTAATGTTTTTTTCTGGCTTGATTTTAATTTAAAAACACTAAGCATTCTCAAAATATAATTAAAAATACTCATCACTCAAATCTGTCAGAGTGAGACACAGAACCAGCAGTGTGGAAACTTACTTTCTTATCGGTGTCTGTGATTGCTGCTTGGCAGCTCTCACAGTGAAAATTGTTTTTATCTCATAAGCTGAATGTTAAGCAGCACCCAGCCAGCATAAATCTCTTTAAGTCATCGTGGCTGTATAACAGTCAGGAGTCTTAAAGTGGATTGATAAGGAGACCTGTGGTGCACTGACCTTGGGTTTTAAGGTCATGGCGCTGGTCAGAAAGGACGAGTAGGATTGCCTGCACAATTAAGGACCACTGAAGCTCCTTGGCTTTCCTGAACAAAATAATGAAAAAGTTGATACAATGGTTACTTTTTAAAAGTTAAGGGATAAGAATTTGATACACACTAGTGAGCATGGTTTTTCTATCAGATCCTGTCAAACAAATGTAATTTGATTTGATGAGTGCGATAAGCTTGCTGGCTGCAAGTGATGTGTTTTTGTCTTTTTAAAGCATTTTGGCTTCTTAGATGAAGTTATTTGGGCTTCTGATGGGAATAGCTGGATAAAGTTTTATACGCTGAGGTCAGATTTATCTTCCAGTGGTCTTTTCTGACCTTCTGTCCCGCTGTCATCTTTGCCCCTCTGTGGACGCAGATTGCCACGGACTGAAGTTATCTCATCAGTGTGTGCAAGTAGGAGGGAAGGTGTAAGCAAGATGGAGCCAGGCTCTTTCCAGTGGTGCCCAGCGCCAGGACAAGAGGCAGTGGGCACCTTCTGAGAGATCTTCAAAAGCCTCCTGGACATGGTCATGGACAACCTGCTCAAATGGCCCCCTCTACTGGGCCCTTCCAACCTCAACCATTCTGCAATTCAGTGGCATTATACATGGGTGCAAGTCTCTGAATACTCAACATCAGGCCCTAATTATTGTTTGGTTGTCAGGTATCTGTTGCTCTGTTGTGAATAATAAAGCTTCAAGTAATTCAAATTTGTTTAATGCTCTTTATTGCCTTAATGTGTAATGTACTGTTTTGTTTTTTTTTGTTGTTGTTTTGTTTTGTTTTTTATTTAAGTTCATGTTAAGAAATACCAGGCTGTATGGGATACTGGTGTAGTGTTTTGCTGCCTCTGAAGTCCCAGATGATTGCCACCATTCTGTGTGCCTAGCAGAACAGACAAACTTTTTGAGGAAAAGACTAAATTTAAGAAAGAAAGAAGGTACAGGAGGCTCTTTCAGAATATTTTCTGAACAAACAGGACAGAACGGATCTGACCATGAGACCAAGCTTCCAAGAAAAACACAGTTTGCTGGTCTAACACGGTAAAGGTGGTTCTGGTTCTGAAGTTTGCCTAGGAAGAAGTTTATGGAAACCTTAAAATAGTGTTAAGAAATTCATGTAAGTGCTTCTTGAGTTAGAAAACGTGTTGGAGACATATTGTTAGGTCAATTAATAAGCATTCTTTATTTTCAGTGTCATTGTTTTTGGTTGCCGAACCTGAGACTTGCAGAAACAGACACTTTCTGTTTTCTGGTCCCATTTACTTCACCTGAAAAAGGTTTTTAACATATCTGAAACTTCAGTTTATAAGACAAATCCTGTTTCTGCCTTTCTAAGTACTGTAAGAGCATAAAAGAAATGTGCAGCATGTCCTAGTGCACTTTCTTTAGTCTCTTCTATTGGAAATACCAGCATCATGTTAGTGGGATGCAAAATGCTTTGCAATCAGTGCCACTGTTGTCTCTTTGCTGAAGCAGTAATCTCAGGCACCGCTGGCTATTCTGACCCGCACCAGTGGCTGTTATGGGGGAAAAATTAATGAGAATAGCAAAGAAGAATGATTAGTCAAAGAAAGGATGAAGGAACTGAAATTGTTTGGTGGAGAAGACTAAAAGGAGACATATGTTTTGAAATATGTCAATTTGGGCTACAAAGCTCAAGGAGAAATTCAAGTCTGCTTTGAAGTGGTCAGAAAATAGGGATCTTAAATTGCAACAGGGGAGATGTAAATTTTAGATGTTGGAAAGAAAAAATCTTTTTAATGCTAAAGGTAGTGAAACACTTGAACATATTATTTGGGGATCTTGTGGGATCCTGATTAGGAAGGTTAAGCAATTTTTTTGTTAGGAATGGTAGAAATGTTTTTATCCTAACTCATGCAGGTAGAGGGCAATTTTGCAAGCTGTGTTCTTCATGACTCTAAGACATAAACATTATGTGAAATCACCTTTGAGCTTCAGGAATGTTAACCTGTTTGCTATTTAAGTGTTACTGACACTTTAAAAAAATGTGGCTGGATCAGTTAACATAACTTTATCTTAAAATATCTAATACTGTAGTGGTTTTGTTTAATGCTTCATTTAACTTCTGTTCTGACTTCATCTAAACAAATTAAAAAAAAAAAGAATCCTATTGATTCATGGGAACTCAGGCTGGAGAAGTGTTTTTACGCTGCATGGCATTGCGGGAATTAGCAATACATTTTTTTTTTTCAGTTAAAGTGCAAAATAATTGTACGGTAGTTTTTTCTTTTGCATACATGCTGAGTTTATTCAGAACATTTACCATCCTTCTTTTTTCTTCTTAATTATCTTTGCTTCTGAGCCACTGACTGAAGACTAAAAATTGTCTGAACACAGTTACTTTGATTTTGAAGATAGCATATATTGTTGGAAATTACAACATAATCTTTGAATATTTGAATTTAGGCTTAATTATGTGTTGCCTTCATCATGATTATACTTATTTTATTACTAGCAAGTAGGCTGTTGACAGATCTAAAAACATTCTGAATGTGGTAAGAAACAATTCCGTGCCACAGACAGTAGATGTTAAGCTGTATGTAACTGGAGTCCTGCTATGGAAGACCTAACTAGACTTGTCACGAGTAGGAGAATGTGAACAGTGCTTCCTTGCCCCCTTCTGCTTCCCCTTGAAGATTCAGTTGTTTTAAAGTACAGTTAAGGAAAAGTTAGTACCTGTACTTGAGATTCCTGGTTGTGCAACGAGCAGCTCCGCCAGACCTGCAGGAGATGAGAGGCACTGGCCCCAGACTAGGGAGGCAGGAATTCCTGCTGACGGCTGGAGGCAGTTTTAAAAGGGCTCAGGGTGTCCTAGTGAGGTAACCACACTGAAATTATTACAGGGATGCGTTATTGGATGAAAGTTACACGTCCTGTGGATTACCAAAGGCTACTGTTTTCAGGGATGTACAGGAAAAAAGACTTACTAAAAAGATAGGTAGATATTGGCAGAACATTAGCTTATAAAGTTGCTGTGAAGCAAGCTGCTTTGGTATTATAACCACATTTAAATTCTGCTGTGATTTTGGCAGGAGGAACCCTGCCATTTTTCTTCCACAGTAGTATCAGCGGACAGAAGACAAGCTCTTCCAAGAGACTGGTGGTGAAACTGAATCCAGTTTCTTTTATGTATTGGAGTTGTTACTGTTCACTCTTTTTGTTTCTCTTTTTCTCCTCCTCTGCTCCATTTGTTTAATGTTATTCCTTTCCCAGCCTTAGGAACTTAGCCTAAAGAAAGGATCTTCAGGATGGAATTCGATCCATAAGCGGTATTGAGGTAAATGTCTGGTTAGCAACAGATTAGCGTTTTGCAGCCCTGCTTATGGCTAGATTCACTTGCAACTCTTACAAACATCCTGCAGATCCATCCCATATCTTTCTGCAGCCTAGTGGAATATTTTATTTTCAGTTCTAGATCTCTTTTTAAAATTAATGTCCTTATTCCAGGACTGGGGCCTGTTTTAATGCTGCTGTTGCTTTCCAGCTAAAGCCTATTCAAGCAAATTGATGTTCTTCAGAGATGTTCATCTCTTTGGCAAAAAGATGAATACGCAAAAACTTTTAGCAGCATCGGGCAGCTTTTCAAAGCCAGGCATTTTTTAATTTGTCAGCCAAAATGGGGTATTCCAGCACGTTCATGAGTGACAAGTAGAAAAGCAACAGACTTGCACTTGTGTCCACAGTAGGTGCCTCTCTGCTTTCTCCGCTCCATGGTAGCCTGTGCTCCCTCCCTCCCTCTGACCTGGGCACCAGAGCTCTTGGTGCAGAGCCTTGGGTTTTGCTTCAGCCTGCAGTCACATGGTTTTTTTTGCTTGTTCACAAGCAGTAGTTTAAAAATGTCTTCGATAATGTTGATCTTACTGCATAACTTAATGGGAATCCAAGCTCTGCTACTCACTCATGTTTCCACCATTCTTAAGTAGCAATGCATGGTAACCCAGATACTGTGCTCTGCTGTTCCATTGTTCACATCGTCCTACAGAGATATGATATAAAAATCAGTGGATGACCTGAGCCTACACAGCTTTTAAGACAGTAATACAGAGTTTATCTGTATTACATGAAGCAACTGACAAGCCTTTATTGTTCATATAGCTCTTTTATGGGAAGAGGTTTACAGCACAGAATGTTTTTTTGCTTTCTTGGTCTCCCACCTTCTCCTTATTAATGGCATTGTAAAGGAGTCACAGGAAAAGTTTGCTACATCCTAACATCCTAATTGGTTTTGCTTTAACAATTGCAATTCTTTGACAATAGGGACTATTCAATGGCCTGTGTTCATATGGATGTATGAATAATACATCAAATATCTTAATTTAGAGCAGTCCTGTACAATACAGGAAGGAAAGAAGGAAATGCTCTCTTTTAACTGGTAGTGGGTTACTTCAGGCCATCTATTTTTATTTTTTTACATTACAACAAGACATTATGACAGTGAGCATCCCCACAGAATTTTTGGAAACTCTGAACTCTAATTTTTTTGTGTGTTGCTCTTCTTTTGCTGTAGATAGATCTGTGCAGCTAGAAAAACACAAAGGAAAGCATTATTTTGAGTAAGCTAATTCTTAGGTTTTGTGTCATCTTTGAGCTAATTGTCATTGTAGAATCTGGTGCCTTCTTTGTTTTCTTACTTGAGGATTATGCTACACTTGAGTTTTCTTTTTCTGTGTACAATTACAATAAAAATGAAACCCATGCTTGTGCAGATTTTTTTTTTTTAATTAAAAGGTAAGATTCTTCTGTAAATGTCTGGCTGTTGAAGAGACTATGACTCACACTACTTTATGGGGGCTTTTGAGTCACTGATATAGAACATGGTAATGTCAAATGCATTATGAGTATCAGACAAATTTATAAGGTTTTATGACCATTGGGGTCAGTTTCATTTAGATACAGATGCGTGTATGCTTAACTGTTACTGCCAAGATGTGAATGAGAACATTTTGAGTCCTGAACCTTTTCTTCTTAAAATATAAGTTTATATGCCAGAAAAAAAGTGTAATAAGATATTTTCATAATGTCAAAATTATTTTACGTGAATGCATGTCTTGTTCCCTGAAATCGTAGCTATAAAAATCAGAATGATTGATGCAAAGTAATTTAAATCAAGTCCTAGTTTAGCATATTCTTAGTTAAGTCAATTAAGGTATAAGTACTTTACTTCTTTTACTTATCTTGGTTTATGTAGCTTTTTGAGTAAATTGTGGGGTTATAGAATAAAAAATGACTCCCGGAATGGAGAGTAAAGTTTTATGGACTATACTTCAATTCCAAGCTCTCATTCCTTAAAAGAAAAAACAACAATAACAACCTGTCTTAGTCATTTGAAAGGTTGGCTGTAATGTACTTTCAACTTCTCTTTTAGGTTTGTAGGTGGAGAGCTGAATATTTGTTACAATGCTGTAGATCGTCACGTTGAGAATGGACGAGAAGACCACACTGCCATTATTTATGATAGTCCTGTAACAAATACCAAAGAGAAAATTATATATAAGGAACTTCTTGAACAGATAAGTTTGAGAATAACCTTGTTACTGGAAATAGATTGGAAATACTGCACAGCAGGTAGGTATTAGGGAGGCAGAAGTGGTCTGCCTTGCTAGTTTATTCCTTTTGCTGTGCTCAGTATAGATTTATAAGCTTCACTGCTTTTATCCGATAATAGAGCATCTAAGAAGTTTTGAACTTCCTCTAATTATCTTTTTTTCTTCAGTTTATTATTTTTTTCCTGGTCAGTTAAATTCTGAACTTTTCTCTCTTGAATTTCTTTTTTTCCCCCTCTCCTAACAGTTCTTATTTCCTATATAACAGATAAAGCAAAATATTAGTCAAGCCACTTGACACTGAGTTGCTACAAAGAACAACAATGCTGCTCTAGTAGAAACGAAGGTGCACACCTTGGCTATTGCTGCAGATAATGGAGTGTAAAAACAAATGCCAAGTTAACAGGAAGCAGGTCTAGGCAGAGCTGTGTCACATGCCTGGTACAAATATAGAGAGGGTGTCGATGGCATGCACTAGTTCTCTGTCTGGGAAGCCTGTGGATTTTGACTGTCGGCTGGGGTGGCTGATGCAGCTTACCTCTAGCTTGCCTCTGGCTGGGGTGGCGAATACCCAGTTCAGCATCAGCCCCGAGTGCCGGGCTCTTCGTGTGCCCGTCTCACCGCCATCAGCTGCTTGTGGGCCTCACGCTGCTCCTCTGTGCTGATAATCTGGCAGCCTCATTACCTGACATTGTCATTTACCAAAGGTCACCTGCTGATGCAACCCTCAACCAGGCCCAACTCATGCCGGTTGCTATAATTGGTAGTTAAATTGAATTTCCTGTTCAAATGCGGTATTTTAACTTTGTTTGCTCTTCTTTTCTGTTCTAGTTATATATAGCAGTTGCACTTAACACTGAACACAAAGAAATTTTGGAGTCAGACTCCTATTCTTGCTTAATGAATTTCAGAGTGCAAGATGCATTACAGTGGATGGAACACACTCACTGTACTGCAGATACATGTAATACTTCTAAAATGTTAAATGAAGTTCACAATATGCTGGTTTGGTGTGCGAGGTTTGTATTCCACTTTTGGAAGAAAAGAGTAATCATACAGACACAAAAACTGATACATCTCTGCTGTACCATACCTTGTAAGAAAAATATAGAAAATATTTACTCCTCACCAGTTTTTTGTTGATTTACGAAGTCCAAAACTGAACTTTAAAGTTACCATGCAGTATGCTGGAGCTAAAGCCACTATTTCAGTGTTTTAAGAAATCAGGCAGCTTTAAAAGGGCACCGCTTCTCATCTCATTTTGTTTTTTATGTCTATCTATATATAAATAAATTGTAATTATATGCAATTTTATTTTCCATGTGCCATATATAAATGTATATGTATAAATGAAAAAGGTATATATATGTAAATACCTATTAATTTATTTTAATGAATACATCATTTTTATATAAATTATCTTCTGTAGGCTTCCTCTGCAGAAATTTCCTCTAAACAGCACTTGAAAAGTAGCTTTGGTTCACTTTTTAGGGTGGATGTTGGTGTCTCCTAAATTTGTGTATCTTTGTTTTCTGAAAGCACATTAAACACTTTATGGCACGGAATATTTATGCAGAATGAGAAAGTTTTGCTAATGTACATATACATACTTTCTTCCATATTTCCTCTTACTGAGCATAATAAACCAAACGGGATAACTGGTTGAAGTTTTCTGGGGGTATGTAGCAGAACTTATTCAAAAGTTCATTGTAATCTTGCTGGTAGCTGAGTCCCATCTTAATATTGTTTTTGAATTCTGTACAGTTTGTTATTCTCCTTGATCAAAAGGGCATATGGTCGTGAAAGGTACGGTTTGAGATTAATAACTTCTCATTTGCATCTTTCTAGTCCACTCTTGTGAAATAAATTTAACTTGGTTCATCTAGTAACTGTTGAACACCAGGTAACAAACATACCCACAGCTGGCTGAAAATTACAGATACATGGGCTGGTGTGTGTTGTGTCATAGATCTCATAAAGACTAGGAAAGTTTTTGGGAAAAGGCCTACTAAAACACTGTGAAGCATGGCTTACAGTGTTTGGCTCACATCCCGCTGCCATTGCTTGTTGCTGTGTTCTCGGTCTGCTCAGAGTAAGCCAAAAGTGCTATATGCTGTAGTTTTGAAGTAGACTGTCACTGCTTTGCATGCTTCATTACAGACTGGTATGAGTATAGACCAGACATATGAACAAAGTTGACAAATAGGCTTAGTAATACCCCAGAGGCGAAAGAAACCTTTTGCTTCCTTTCTGGAGCTCCTTTCCCAGTTTAAAATAGCCTTCAATGTGAATCTGTGTGCAGACTGTAGTTTGAACTATACCCATCCAATGAATGTTTAGTAGCCTGTTGGGCCAATAAGCTGTTATTTCACTGAGAATGTCTTTTCAAAGAGGCTGCCTGTTCAAAATGTGTCTACAGGAGATCAGGGTTTGAGGTGATGGATTTCTTTCTGGCTTTTGGTAATAAAAGAGGACTTTATAGGTGGATTAACTAAAAGTTATGTAGAATAACTGTGGGTCGCAGGATGGGAAGATGTAGAATTATGTAGCAGGTTGGATCATTTGTCCAAGGATCAAACGCATGGTAAGGATGAAAAAAATGACATAGGTGCTTGGTTGGAGATAATACAACTCCTTAGGGAGGGTGGGATAGCTTGAGCTAAGTCCTCAGGAAGCCTGATGCTTTGAGATTACCTCCCTCTATCCTTTTTATTCATTGCACTGCTGTTCAGATCTAAGACCTACAATGATGCTGCAATTTTAAGGTTAAGCACCACTAAATTGTAAATAATTGAGAGAAATGTTGGAAGCTTGTGGATGTTTAGTGTCCAACCTGTGAGAAAAAATTTTATTATTTTTTTTTCAGAATTAGAGTAGAGGGATTGCAGGACAATTTCAGCAGTTTATTGATACAAATAATGACAAGATCTGTCTGTGCTGATACTCTGTGCAACTACATTTGGAAAGTCTTGGGACTCTTAAAGTGAAATTTTATATAGTCTATATGATTGCATTGTATTAATCATATGCTGTTACAGATGGAATGCTGCAAATATGGAGAGTGGGGCTCTGAAGAAACTTAAGACATGACAGTCTTCCAGAATGTAGCTATTGGATTTATTTTATTTACTGATGCCTCTTACAGGCTTTTAAATGTGGATTACATAATTGAACTGATTACAGTGAAATGGGGATGTAGCTGTAAGCTTTGTGTATACCTTGGGATAGTCTCTAATTCCAGCAGTGAGATGCCAGGAAAAGATGAGGGAAACATGAATTCTTTTAGAAAAGTTACTGAATCTCTGTAGTGTTAGGGAAAAATAGATATACCCAGAAAAAAATAGGGAGCAATGGCTTCTGTTCATTTAAAAACAATCTTTCTGATTGTGTTGGAAAGTAGTACCATTTTCAGGTTAAGACAAAAGTTGTTAGATGGGTGAAAAAACCTCTCTGTTTACATTACTGGGTTATTTTCTGTAGGCTGCCTCCATTGCTAAAAATAAAAAATAAAAAAATCTCAAGAATTTGAATGCCATTGCAGTTGTTGACACTTGACAGATACTGTACATGAAAACAGTATGATTTCCCCTGATCATTATTTCAGAAACAATGCACAGTTAATATGCTGAATTCAGTGCTGTAATAAATAATTTCTGAGTGTAATAACCTGACAGGAGTACTAAAATCCAGCCCTTCTTTCCCCCAAGCTGAGTCTCTGACAGCATTGAATGTTGCAAAAATATGAATGAGAGAGAAGGGCTTCAGGGTTATCAGCATTGGGTTATGATGTAAATTCTTTGTTAGGATTTTTTTTTATTTCTATAATTACCCACCCTAAAGGCATCTCCTTCTGAAACAGCTGTACTAGGAATTGTCAGGTTGTATTTATGTGTCTTGTCTGTCTGTCTTGCACTGCATTTATCTCCTGTATATATATGACTGAAGAATCACCCAGGTTGTTTTGCTTCTAGTAGTCTTTTTCATTCTACATGCTTTACTCCATCTTCTTTCTTTGCCTTCTGCCTTGAAAAATTGCCAATTGCTTCTTAGCTAGAAATAGTGACTTTCATTTCAAGATATTCGTTCTCAGAAGTGCTATAAAATCGAAACTAGAGTACAGACAGAAAATCCTACAGAAACTGACAATCAAACTTTTTATTCTGTTTGTCTGGTAAAGCAAAATTACCTTGCTAGAACTATGTATTAGGCTTCTTGTTTAATGCTGTTTTTCATTATCCTATTTAAATTTCAAAATCCATTCTTCAATGGATGTGCTAGAAAGATTTAACTATGATGTACAAGTGTAGCTCATCAAAAATATCAATATTAGTATTCTGGAAAGCATGAGAGTAATCAGGAGTTTACAGGGAGTGGTGCCTTGGGTTTTTCACATTCCACACAAAAGACTTCCAAGTCACCTTAGAAATCTGAAGTAGCAGGAACTTGATCTAACTTGACTTAAGTGTTATACTACTCCCTTGACTTAAGTGTTATACTACAGCATGTCAACATCAGTGATACCTGCAGTAATGTATAATGTGGTGCAGTATTGGCAAAGTGAAGCAAAGCCATGCTGAATTAGTTGCTGAGGCTCCTGACATTTCCACTATATGTGGTTTGCAGGTTTTACTTTGGAATAGGTTTAGTTTGATCCTTTGAAGCAAATGCTCCATAACTCACTTCAAAGCTGTCAGAACATAGCTGTTCCACAAATCTTTGCTTCCTTGACTTGTGGATGCCTTTAGGAAATGCCATGCTTTTATTTGATCTGTCTCACTGCTACTTGATTACTCTCCCCACTCTGAATGGAGGTTGTTCAAATAATGGCATGTAAGGGAAATAGGTGCTGTAGGAGTTTTGCAGAACGCTATGGTCTATCGCTTACAACTACCTGAAATTTCTTCTGAGGCAAACGCTTGTCTGGAACTCATCTCTTCTGCAGAGTGGATGCTGTGGCATTGCTTCTGATCAAACATGAAATCCATGCCAAGCTGGTGAGTGTTAGAGAATCCCCATCTCATCCCAGGCCCTTCTAGCAGGCGCATGCTCCACAGCCAGTCTCCCAAACCAGGAAGGAAGATGGGCCTGTATCTGTGCCCTACCCACAGTCCCCAGCTTTCCCTCAATCCAAAGAGCATGTTGGCACATGAAAGAAGGAAGGAGAAATCACTGCAATTAACCACAATCCCAGAAGCTGTCTGCCTGCACTAGAAAGAAAGAAAAATCATCCCAACTTACATTTTTTTCTTGTTATTTTTTCTTGTTTTCTTGCACTGTATGTGCACCACTACAACCACTAGGTAGGTCCCTTGTATACTGCATTTGAGGAGAGGAAGAGACAGTGCAGTGGAATTTTGTGCAGAAACCTGTAGGGGCCGTGCTATCAAGGCATGCCACATGCATGGCTTATGGAGTTGCCAGGACCGTGCCTGGCACACAGGCAGAGGAGGGTCAGGACAGGTGGTCTCTGATGGAGCTTCTTGCCCCACAGAACTTGCTTCACAGCCCCTGGGGAATCATCTTGTGAGAAAAATCTCAATAATTTTCTTCAGACAGGATCTTCTGTGAAGCTATTTTATTCGCAATTGCAATGGTAGGCGTCCTGCCAATTAGGAGCGCATTATAGTAAACATATCATAGCCTTTTATTCCCTATTACCCAACACCTAATCACCTCCCCTGTTTCCTCGTTGGCTGAGGACTACAGGTTCACAAGCTACTCGATGCTTCTCTATACCATATATGTACAACTTTTTTTGATCAACCCTTTAATTTCTCCTTTTTCTCTTTTTTTTTCTCCTTTCTTATGTTTTGAGAACTTGTGATCTTTGTTTTACTGTTCTCACACTGCTCATCCTGTTTTTCTCAAGCTTCTACCTTCTTTTGGAACAGTGAGGCCTTCTACTGTCCACTTATCTACTTAGCATTTCTCCTTGTTATGACTACACGACTACCTTTGAATACAGAAGGTTAGTTTTCTACTGCAAAAACACAACTTAGTTTCTCACAATCTCAAGACATTACAGCTCTCACAGGCAGACTTGCATTGACTTTCCACAGCTCTGGGACCCTGACTGGACCAGAAATCTCCTAAACACAATCCCGCACTGAATACACATCTAGGAAAGGAGTGCATGCACTTAGTCAGGCAGGCATCTGGACCATTGAATTTACAGTTCCCAGTGCCTGGTGTGACAGAGAGTGGGCCAAGGGGGTGTTCCTGCATGTCGTCTCCTGGGAGTCCTCAGGAGCTTGTGCAATGAAGATGTGTGCAACACTTGGCAAGTGTGTGCGGCACGCTTTTCCCTGGACTGTTGATCCTGGGATGAAGGGTATAGGTAGCCTAATTGGCAGTGGACTTGGTGGAATGTTCTCCCCTCCCCTGGAGATCTGTTCAAGATCTCTGTGGCAGGGGCATGTGCACCAAGCCACTTCTGAAGCATGATTGTCCCACGTGTTTAAGAATGTGGTCTTCAACAGCTTGAAATGAATTCAGCACCACTTGTCCATCCTCTCCCAATTGGCAGCAGGCCTGACATTTGCAACAGGATGGTGCATCTGCTGGAGAAACTCTTGCAGCAGTAGGAAAAGGAGGAAGTGATAATTAAAAGGAATAATGGAAGAGTGAAGAGGTTGATCAGCGTGTGGGGGGCAGCAGCAAGGACTACTTTCTTTAAGTAGCCTTCCAAGAATGGCATGTTGGAGAAGCTGAAGAGGAGAGGAAGGCTTGCTGCCTTTGGTTTAGAGGAATGCTTATGTGACATGACTATTTTTACAGCATGAGATGCGCTTCAGGGTCTTTCAGGAGCTCTCAATATTTGAAAAATCTTTTTGTATTTAGCTTGTGTTGAGGGACTTGACACTGTTAAGACTCACACTGTTCAAGACAGTCAGGTTTGGAATTCACTTTTGGAGCATTTGGAGTGGAATTTCTGTTTTAGTATCTTCTAAACAGAATTCTTCTGGCATGGACCAAAACTGAACTGCATTTCAAACCACTAGGGACAGCCGAGTGATTTACTTCAGAACTGCACTACTTCTCCAAACCTGAACTGCTAATAGAGATACAGTATTTGTTTGGTGGCAGGGTAAAAACAAAACTGTGCTCACTAAGGCTTGCATTTGACGTAAGTGTAATTTAAGTCCAGATCTTCAAATGTGAAAACCTACTTCATCCTCCTGTTTTATCACTTTGTCTCAGGTCATTTTATTACCGAAGTGTCAAATATATTAAGGCAATAGAGCAGTCTTAAACTTTGAAGAAGAGCAGAGAAATAGCATGCTGGTAGGAAAATAGCAACTGTAAAATCTTGAGTGATAAAGTACGCTGTCTTAATGTAAACCATAAATGACAACACACTGTAACAAACTGGAAGGTTTCATGGCTTTTAACAGTTTAATGAAATGTCACTACTCACACTATTTTTTTTCTGTTTTCGGAAGAATGATTGCTTAAATGTTTCAGGGTTTCCACATCAATTTTAAGGGCAATGTAAACCTGCTTTATGATGTTCCACAATCTTCCAAATAGTTGCAGATGGAGATAGTGTTTTATTCTGTAGGGCAAATGCTCACTGTGTGTCAGAAGGATGAAGGAAAAGACAAAAGGAAAATCATAGCTACCCACCTATTGTATTGGGTTAATGCCTTTGGTGACATTGAACTCTACAGAGTGGGAAGGTTAAGTACAGACAAGTAACTAGTGAGCTTGCATGGAAGATGTGGTTTCTGCCTGCAAAATGCTTTATATATTCTGCTTGAAATCTACCATGAATAAATTTTATTTAAAGAAAACTTCAGTATATGTATTTCTCTTCACCGTCTCCCTCGTACAGCCAAGTAGCAAAGTTATGTAGCTCATATACTGGCACTGGGAATCTTCTATTACAAAATTACTAATTATGATCTTTAAATGATGCCTTTTCCATCCACAGGCAAACATTGCCTTTTTTCAGCATCAGTAATAATTATAAAAATAATAATGAATATGTTGTCCATTTGTTTTAATTATTTATTTCTTACTATCCTTACTATTACTTATATGGGATATAGAATTACTCATTAAATATTATTTTTGCTTCCTCTGGCCTTTTTGTCTACATGCTTAAGAGTCTCACAAGCAGCAAATATTAGGATTAGGTTTTTAAATTCTTTGAGATCAGTTGATATTTTCTCTGTTAAAATGAGTTTTCAGATTTTAATGTTTTCACAGTGGGAAGTGGAAAAAGGAATTTGCCTTTGGAAGCAGAGCTGTTATCCATACCTACAGTTATTTTCACTGATCTTATCTAGAAATGACTAAATGCCAGTGGTATGGCTATAAATTGTAGCTGTATAGATGTCCAAGCCGTGTTGATTTGTGTTGGTACTTGACAGCACATTGATAGATAATAATAGATCTAGAATTAAAAGATATTTTCTTGTGATAATCAATAATGTTTAATGTGAGAGGTCTGTTATGAATGAGTTGCATACATTAGTTTATGTGTGTTTGCATCTTGGTATGCTGATGACTTTGCCTTATAAACAGATTCTTTGTCTTGTGGCTGAAAATAACAGCAGGGATTTATGCATTGTTTATGGAATAGGGAAGCTGTTCTTACCTTCTGATGCAAGCACGCATGCCTGGGGCTCCTGTGTTTCCATTTGCTTAAATCCTCAGGCGGAGGTGTAGAAATATGCATGGTTTGATTGTGGATGAGCTGTGTATTTAATGCAAACACAACTCAGGTGCATCTGGAGCTCTTGGGTGTTGCTGTCTCATGTTGCAGGAAGTCTGGATGTGTGGTCCCACTGAAGAGAGAAGCGGTGAAGTAATGCCATGCCACTCTGCAGTGCACGCATGGGCTGGGTTCCAGGATTGGATGCTATTGCCCCTTGTTTTCTTGAGTGCGATCATAGAAGAAAGCACCTAAATGCCTGGAAATTACTGAAAGTAACATTGCCATTAGGATTTGAAATATTAAACTGGGATAAAGTAATTCTTTAAATAGAGAAAATGCAAATTTGATAAATAATATAAATGAAAGCAAAACATTTCATAGCTGATCTACCCTGCTGACTGATGCATCCTTGAAAAAGAAGGTCCTTCCCTCCTGTCCTATTTACACAAGAGTGGCATAGGCTGTTCCCGTTGCTTGCATTATTTGCTGGGTCACTGAGAACATCTCTTTTTGATTCAGAGGCTTGGAAGTGGTTATTTTCTGTTCTACAGGCAACATCCTCCTGCTGCTCTCAGAAGTTTGTCTCCCCTTTCCTTTCTCCTCAGTCTGATAGGAACCAAAGGTAAGAGTCTTTCACAAGTCTCAACTTTACTTAAAACCTAACCTATGTGATATAATGAATAAATAACGAATAACACAGTATAGGTAAGGTGTGACATACTCATATATGAGTAGATTCACATAGCACTGATAGTGAAAGAAATCAGAATCTCAAAATTTCTATTACTTACTGTGGTATTTTCTAGTGAATGGCAACCTGTCAAAGAAAAGTGTTTTACTAGTGTGGATAAGAAGAGTTCCCCTGCAAAACAGAGCAACTCCTTTACTCTGAACTTAGATTTATATGTGAATTTAGCTATCCCAAGAACTCCCCAGAGAATTTAACATTTTAGTCTTATCATTAGTGTAGGACTATGCAAACAAAGCACCAGCTCTTGTTACTTCTGGTTGGACTCTGTAACCCTGCTTGTGGAATTCTCCAGCTTGTGACTTCCTGGGATGTGTCTACTTCTGTCCTGTTTTGTAATAGCTTTTTAGTCTACTCTGTGTCTTCTCAGTCTACAGTTTTTCCTGTTAACCTATTAGCCAGTGTTTTGTACACAGTTACATGCAGTTGTACCTCTTTACTTATACTCACAGAATCACAGAACGCCTGAGGTTGGAAGGGACCTCTGGAGGTCATATCCAACTTTCCTGCTTAAGCAGGCCTCCTAGAGCAGGTTGCCTCTCTAAACTCTGATGTTTATTAAAAAAAATTAAATGAGGTTGGCAGGTTTAGATATTATCTGAGTGTCACACAACTGTCAGCATCTTGAACTCCAGAAGCCTCTGACAGGTAAGTTAATTTGTTTGCTCTTGAGGAATTAGTAATTTGATTTTCCTTCAGAAGATGCCATATTCCATGCTGCTACAAGTGCACAGCGCTTGTCACAGGTTTCCCAGTTCGCTTTCTAAAAGAACTTACTAGGCACCGTCCTGGTGTACTAATGAAATAGTACATTATCACAAAAGTAGTATTGACTATACACTCTTGAGCTAGTGAATATTTACCTCACAGTGATATGGATGACTGATATTGCTTCTGAGCCTCCGGATTTGTTTGCCATTTCTTTGCTCCCATACACAGTCTATCTTCAGGCTTTTACATACTAGAAATTTGAAAATGAGAGGAAAAATGTTTTCCTAAATCTAATTGTGCTTCTTTGAATTTGTACCTGCATTTGGCTCATGGTATAGGACTTCTTGTTGTAAGTTCTGGGAAGTTTACAGCACTGCACTGGAGAAAATTGGAAAACTTACTTCACATTGATTTGTGTTTCAAATGTAGGTAGAACAGAAGTTGTGTTATGAAATGCCTCGCGTATGCATATTTTAAAATATTAAAATTGAGAAATGTAAGTGAGCTGGCTAAAGGAATTTATGGTTAGAGTGGCATTTAAAAATTGCAAAACCTTGCTATTGATTTTTGCTATAATATTATAATAATAATAATAATTCGTGTCAATCCACTTTCATTTTATATAAAAAGATGTATTACAGTGTTTTAAAAAGTATAAATTGTCTCTTCAGATCCCTAAAGTTTGAATTTTATGAATATCTGTAAACTGAAAGCACTTCTTTTAAAAAGTTGAATTCATTTCCCCTTTCCTGCCACCCCCGTTTGGTGTCTTAACAAAGCAGAAGTTAATAGAAGAGCTGAAGCGCTTTGCTGGATTTATGAAAAGTAGCTTGAAGGAGACTAATGGCAGGTCCAGTTTTTCCACGTCTTTCTTCCCGCTCCCTGACTTTTTCAACAAGCTGTAAAAATTAATTTTAACTCATAGAAGTTTTTGATTAGGAGAAAAGTAATAGATTAGATTTTGATTAGAAAAAAATAAACTTTTAAAATGAAGGTTGTTACAATATGAATCATCCAGCATGTTTATTTTTAGACTATTTTGCAATTGCTAACTATTTAATCTCAGTAGAGTTTCTCTGAGGGACAAAAAGAGACAGCACTGTAATCATAGTCTTTTAGTCTTTGCTTCATGCATTGAAAGGAAAACAGAGAAAATTTAAGTTATTTACTCAAGGTCACATAGCAGATCTTTTTAATGGTTAACTATAGAAATACTACCTGCAGGCCATGGATTAAATCTTAATTTATGTTGCCTTTTTCTCCTTTAAAAGGCAAAGCTAAATATTTTGTTTTATTTTTTGATCCATCTGATGTACAACAAAAGTGTAAGAAAATAGGAGAGGCACATTATCAATCTAAATTTCAAGCCTTTCCCCAGTTATGCAATACTATAAAACTTCCCTGATAAGTGAATTGCACACTACTGGATTATCTTTAAGATATGAATATAAGTAGCTGTGATAGAAAGTGTTCTCCTGAACTCAGATATTAATTGAAGCAGTCTCAAAACCCGCCAGTATTTGTATTAGGCTTTTGTATGAATTAGGTACTGCAGTACAGGGCCTAATTTTGGAAAGATTGACTAGAAAGAGTTAAAGACATGAAATGGAAATCTGGCTTTGAGGTGTTTTTTCGGAAGAAAGGTCAAACTTCAAGTTTTGTCAGAAGAGCTAAATAACAGACACTTTCTAGTGACTATGAAAAGCTACATATACTTTAACAGCTTGCCTTAATTTAACATGAATATTAAATAGGACTGGGAATGCTGCAGAGTCCTGCAGCTGATAATTTCTACTCTTGTCAGGTATCGGCAGTGTTATAGACCTTCTGTGGTGAATTGTGATGAAGTGATACAGTGTATGAGAAGAGGCATTTCTTCTAATCTTTTATTTCATCTGAATTTGAGAATATGTAGTTTTCAATATCAAAACAGTAGATACTTTTGAAGAACATTAATTATATTTTGAGAAATTAACATGACATTTGTTTAAGCACTTTATCTTAATAAACTAGGAAAGCTGAGAAGGATGTTTTAAGAACAGTGCTTCTATGTTTATTTAATAAGGTAGTTGCTGTGCCTTTGACAAACAGATTTTTTTTTTTTGAATCACAAAAATTATATAGCAAGTCCAGAGGGCTTTTTAGACTTTAAGTCTTAACCCTGCAAAATAAATATGAGTAATAGAGTTTTTCGGACATGGTTTTTGAAAGCTCTTCAGGCTAAAGCAGAATTATGGTTTGCACATGAACAACAGTTCTTTGAAATGCAAAATATAAGAGATACCCAAGTTATTCAAAACTATCTTTTATTATCCTCCACTGAGGTCAGAAATATTGTATTCCTCACTTATTTACAGTTGACACAGTCAGGGATTTTAATAAGGCATCCTTGAAAAAATGAGTTAATATTTTGTAATAGTTTATTCTGAATAAGACATAGTTCCTGTGCACAGATGTGGCTATAAATGGTTACACCTACTTCTCGTCATAATGAGCACATACAGGACCATGGAGAGTGATCAGAAGCAGCCAGCATGGGTTTATGAAGGGCAGGTCCTGCCTGACTAACTTGGTCTCCTTCTAAGATACGGTGACCTGCTTAGTGGATGCGGGAAAGGCTATGGATGTTGTTTACCTTGATTTTAGTGAGGTGAGGCATTTGACACCATTTTTCATAGTATTCTCCCAGAGAAATGCAGCTCAGGTGTACAATTTGCTGGGTGAAGAATTTGCTGGAGAGTCATAGTGAATGGAGTTCTGTCCAGATGGCGGCTGGTCACCAGTGGAGTTCTCCAGGGCTCAGTACTGGGGCCAGTTTTGTTTAACATTTTTGTCAATGTGGATGAGGGAATTGAATGCATCCTCAGTAAGTCTGTAGATGACATCAAGTTAGGCAGGAGTGTTGATCTGCTTGAGGGTAGGAAGGCTCTGCAGAGGGATCTGGATAGGCTGGACCAATGGGCTGAGTCCAATCACAAGATATCCAACAAGGCTAAGTACTGGGTCCTGCACCTGGGTCATAACAACCCCATGCAGTGGTATAGGCTGGGGGAAGAGTGGCTAGGAAGTCGCCTGGCAGAAAAGGACCTGGGAGTGCTGTTTGACAGCCGGCTGAACATGAGCCACCAGTTAGCCCAGGTGTCCAAGAAGGCCAACAGCATCCTGGCCTGCATCAGAAATAGTATGGCCAGCAGGACTGGGGAAGAGATTTTTCCTTTGCACTTGGCACTGGTGCCACTACACCTCAAGTACTATGTTCAGTTCTGGGCCCCTCACTACAAGAACAACATTGAGGTGCTGGAGTGTGTGTAGAGAAGAGCAATGAAGCTGGTGAAGGGACTAGAAAACAAGGCTTATGAGGAGCAGCTGAGGGAACTGGGGAGTTTGGAGAAGAGGAGGCTTAGGGGAGACCTCATTGCTCTCTACAACTGCCTGAAAGGAGGTTGCAGTGAGGAGGGTGTCCATCTCTTTTCACAGATGACAAGTGGTAGAATGCGAGGAAACGGCCTCAAGTGGCATTAGGGGAGGTTTAGATTGGATATTAGGAAGAATTTTTTTATGGAGAGGGTGGTTATGTGTTGCAACGGGCTGCCCAGGGAAGTGGTGGAGTCCCAGTCCCTGAAGGTATTTAAGAGACATGGGGACGTGGCATTAAGGGGCATGGTTTAGTGATGGGACTCAGTAGGTCAGGTTGATGGTTGGTTGGACTTGGTGGTCTTGAAGGTCTTTTCCAGCCTAGATGGTTGTATGATTAAGACTGCAGGCTCAGCTGCTAAAACTTAATTGCCTTATAATATTTGCAGTTCTGTCCTGTCTTGAAGCACTATTTATTTTTGTAATATGTTTTTAGAAAAGTATTATAGATTAGAAGGCAGTATCTTGCTCTTTATTTTTTACTTGTATGGTATGATTCAAGTCTCTTTGTAGAGCAGTGTATAATACCTGATGGAAATAAATGTTCATGGCAGTCTGAAATGGACCATGTAACAACATAACCAGAGTGGTATCAGCAGGTGCAGCAGAGTTATATAATGGTTGTATGAGCACTGGATTTCTTTAAAATGTGTGTCACTTTTCTTAAGGAGGAGGGAGATGCAACGAAAGTGCAAGAAGTTTGAAGACAGGCTTGTGATCAGATGTGTGGCTGGGGCAAGAAATGGAAAGAGCTTTGTGTTGAATGGTTGGTTCAGTGCTTGAGTGCAGGATCTCTTTGTAAACGTCTTCATGATGGTACTGACATTTTGTGCTTGCCTGTTTTCAGTTTAGGCTTTCTGAAGCTTTCTGAGTTGGCCCACTAAAAGCATTTGTTGCTTCTTCTAAACCTTGCCTTGCATGCTGCTAGGCACTATGAAAGAATTTGTAGAAGGAGCCTTCACAGAAGAATAAAATTGTTGGTCTAGTACTATTGGACCTTGCTTTATCTCACTTCTACTTCTTCATTTTTTTTTTTTCTACAGCTCACTATCTCTGGCATTTCTTCACCAGCAAACCTCAGAACTTCTCTGCTTTTCCATCGTACTAGTTGTATTTCTATGTAATCTATCATGCAGGATCACATGGAGGCATGGAAAAGGTGGGAAACGGGTGTGTAAAAGCAATATGGGAGTGGAGGTGCAGGGAAAATAATATCAGTAGACAGAGACGTAAATCACTAGAAAACAACCAGTGATGAACCTTTGATTTGCACAGAGTGATCCATGATGCTTACAAGCATCGCTTGGGAAATACATCACCTTAGCCAATGTAGTACTGGCTCTATTTAGATTTCATTGCTGCTTACGAAGTAGTTGATGAGCAGAGGGGGCACAATTTACAAATGACTCTAAACCTGGCATTGACAAGTCGTTCATTGTAACAATTGAATACAAACATGTTAATAACATATTAATTATAACTAATTCCAGGGTAGCCTCACGATGAATTTTCAGTTTAACTGCATTGTATTGTATCATCTTTTTATCAAAATAGCTCCATCCCAAAAGGGAAAGATGACACATGCTGAAATTTTAAAGCTCATCAGAAACCTTTATTTTGAGTATAAGCTAATTAGCAAACTTCCCTGAATGGCAGATTTAGACAGGAAAAGTTTTGTTATTATTTGAAATAATCTTAAGAATAAATTTTAAGAAAACAGTCTGTGCTTTCTGTGTAAAGCTTAATGCAACCTTAACTGTGGCATTGCGGTTTGCACCTACCTAATGAGATTTATGCTAATGCATACATTTACTAAACTAGTTGGATCAGACTGAGGTACACAAGATAAATATACTTCTAAAACTCCAGAAGCAAGGAGATTGAAGGCTCATTCTTCTATAATTAAAATGTGTTCTAACATATAGTTTCTTTGGTGCTTTTTGTTTCCTGAAATACAAGAAATAAAAATACTTATCTTGGGACTTAAATCAAAATTGTTTGTATGCAGTGAAGTGACTTTTTTGCCTTAGGAAATCTTACATCAGCATCTTACTGAGGTTGATTTAATGAAAAATGTAATGGAAAAGCTGGAAATCTTCTAAATCCACATCTGGAGATAGAAATTATTAAAAAAAAAAAAAGCCAACAACAAAGCAGAACTACAGAAATTTGATTTTAACAGGATTTGCATCCTGAATCCTGCAGCCATCACTTGAAAGACTCTAGCTTAAATTCCCTCATGTGCTTTATGACTTTAGCTTATTCTTTTCTGGTATTTCTAGTTTCTTGTCATCTCTTGTGTGTTTTCTTTTTCCTCTTTCCCCCTCTTACCCTTCCGTGTCATTTAATTGCAGGCTGAGAAAGAGCCACCAAAGCGCTATAGCTAGTTGGGTTCAGACAGATAATTAGGAAGAAGGCTAACTAGGATAGATGGTTGTTGACATTGCGGTAGAGCTTTTCCTTTAGTGGAGGGCTACATGGAGATGGGGTTTTCTGTCTGATCAGTAAATTTTGTGCAATTTACAAGATCTTAATATTGTTGCTCAAATTTGGTTGAAAATGGTGAGGTGTGTCAGAGTTATTAGAGTACTGAAGAACAAAAAACAGATGCATGGAGAGCAAGATCACACAAGCTTTGTTTCCTTAGAAAACTGATCTAACCCCTTGTTCTAATTACACCAAGATAGATTTTCTATATTGAGTTCCATTAACCAACTAATTGCATGGAAAACATGTTATTAGGTTACATATACTTTATAAAAATATATTGCAAATGTATATATTAACAGTCTAACTTCTTCATTTTAGCCCAAACTTATTGTAACAGCAAGTTTTGGAGTTGAACCGAAAAGGTAAGTGGAATACATATCACTCCGAGAAGTTGCACTTGCAAGAGTACAGAACAAACCTGAGAAAGTTCTTTACAGGTGACCTAACTTGGTGAGTGTACAGTTGCAGTGCCTTACTGTTAACTTTCAGATATATATGTAGTCCGTGTTTCTTCTGTCTTCTACAAGTAAAATTTTTTTATGTATGTGTTCTAGTTTGGTTTTGTATTTTATGGGGAAAAGTTAAATGCATAATATTTACATAGTAAATAGAACTAATGCTACTGTACAGAAAATTGAATAGTATGTTTTTTTGACCCATTTACATTTTATTCCATCTGTTTGTCTTTGAACTTTTTTCTGTTTTTCGATGGGCAGGGACATGTTCCTCTTGCCCCAGGTCATGATCTTGACTGGGAAGAAGAGCTTTCAAAAGCACAATGTTATAAGTGTGTCTCTGTTCCTTCAGACCATCCGCTTTATATTCTGTATACTTCTGGAACAACAGGCTTCCCCAAGGTAAAGGACTATCTGTAGTCTAACTGTCTGTAACCTATTTGCAGTTCCACTTGAGGAAAATATTTAACTAAAAAGGTTGAAAATGTTTACCGGAGCTCACTGCTATAAATTATTAGCATTGCTAGATATGCTTTAATCTCATTTATTCATATTTTTCTACTTCAAAGTCCAGGAGAAAATTGTGTTTGTTTATTTAAATAGTAGTAATATAAAAATATACTTCATTTAACCCCAAATATTCATACAATAAAGCTTGTGAGGATAGCAGAAGGTCTTCCATCCATGAATATCTTCTGTACTTTAACTGTTTGAGATAAGCATAAGATACTCCTTTAATGGCAAGATTAGTTAATATATCACTTCTACGATAGCATTTATAGCTGAATAGTCTTTGCTTATTCGTTATTTACATATTAGCTAATCTTCTCATAGATGAGGTGTAATGGATGACATTACAGATTAAATGTAATTAGGCATCTTCTAAAGGCTTGCACTGCTGAACAGTTCGGAGACTATAAATCCCATGAAGATGAAAGTTAAGACTGAGTAAGACTGAAAATCAACATAGGGCATTCTTTGGAAATGTTTGCTTTCAAGTGTCAAGTAGTCTTAATGATCTGTTTTTTAAAGATCTTATTTTAAAAGCAAACTCTGTGTTTCCTTGGTTCTTACAATTCTTTTATGAAGAGTAGTTCAATCTGAACGTAGTTTACCAGCAGTGATCTCACTACCACAAATTCAGAGCCAGTATCACACTGATATGACTTAATTCTAAGTGATCATGCAAGTAAAATTGTTAAGTTGTGATACCTTCATAACAAAACTTCTGTTAATCTCAGAGTGGAGACTAAGTTAGAGACTGAGACTAACAAAGGCAAACAGCTTTCTGAAATTCACAAAGCATTAGTTAACCATTCTCTGTTGTGGCAATCTCCATTTTAATGAGCTAATGTGTCTCAATGGTCCCAGGTTCTTGGACAAGGTCTGAAATAATGCATGCAGAAAGAGAGAGTAATTCACCCCAGTTATTTTAGGTGTTGGCTATTCCACAGTTGCCCATTTTTCTCTATTGATACCGGGATTCCGGGAGACTAGACAGTAAGTGTAAAATATGACTAACTTTTAGATGGATAAAATGAGGTAAAGGTTTGATCTCTTATATTTTTGGCAGCATATGTTGACTAAATATTTGTATCTGATTTCAGTGAGACAACTTCAGTCTTTGTTAGTTGTCTTCAGAAAACTGTTGTCATAGGGCTTGGGTTTTTCTTTTTTTTTTCTTCCCAAAATTACTTCTTCAGTTGGAACATTAGCAGAAGCATATACTTGTAAGAAAGGATCCTTTTATTAAGTGAGGAGTATTGGAATTGGATAACTGTAAGTCTCTTACTGCTAAAAATTCAAAATTTCATTGAAGACAGGCATATTATTGCATCCTTTAAATGATGTTAAACATTCAAATTTTCTTGTTTAGGATTTTATCAGACCAACAGATGGCTATGCAGTAATGCTGAACTGGACAATCTCAGCTGTATATGGATTCAAACCTGGTGAGGTAATTCTGTATAAATGTCATGTAAATTTTTTGGAACTTGTCTTAAAAAAAACACCTAACAGTATTCTTATTTTTTTATTTCATTTTAGGTGTGCTGGGCAGCTTCTGATTTAGGCTGGGTAGTTGGCCATTCCTACATTTGCTATGGGCCTCTCCTTCATGGGAATCCTACAGTTTTGTATGAGGTAAATGCATACTATCAATTCCGACATTTCTGCAATAAGTGCAATGTGGAATTAGGGCACTGCTTTTTCTTTCAAATTTTTCTTCTCAGGTTGTTTCAAAGTAAAAATATTTTAATTGAGTTCATCAAACTTCCATTACTGGCTCATAGTACAAATCTAGTTTGTGAGCCACTTCGAATGACTTCATGGGCAGCCTAAGTAGCGCACAGAGAAGTTGTTTGCCCTCCTGTCTGACAACTGCAGTGAAGAGTAAAAGCTGAGTATGACAGATTCCAAAGCTGATTCTTGGATTAGCATCAAGGCAGAAGATGGTGCCTGAGCTGGAACTACAGCAGAGAGTCTGGGCTGTAAACTAGCATTTTCTGGCCTAGTTGTCACTACTGTTATTTTCGTAAGAGAGGAGACTGTGTCTCCATTGCTGTGTGAAAGAGTATAATAAAGGCATGTCCTGCTCTCCGTTGATGTGTTCCTGAAAGTACAGTGGTTAGTTGTACAAAGGCAGAGCAAAAGATAAATATAATAGGAATGTAATAAGGAATTAATGTAATAGGATGCATGCAGGGACTTGCACGCAATTTAAATACAGATGCCTGCCTGAGTAAGTGCATTTATTCCTTTCCTACATGTGTATTCAGTGAGGAATTGTGTTTAGGAGATTTCTGGTCCAGTCAGGGCACTGGTCCCAGAGCTGTGGAAAGGCAATGCAAGTCTGCCTGTGAGAGCTATAATGTCTTGAGATGATTCCCCAGGGGCAGTGGGCTGTGAAGCAATATCTGTGGGGCAGGAAGCTCCATCAGAGACCACCTGTCCTGACCCTCCTCTGCCTGTGTGCCAGGCACGGTCCTGGCAACTCCATAAGCCATGCATGTGGCATGCCTTGATAGCACGGCCCCTGCAGGTTTCTGCACAAAATTCCACTGCACTGTCTCTTCCTCTCCTCAAATGCAGTATACAAGGGACCTACCTAGTGGTTGTAGTGCTTGTGGTGGTACTGGTCCTTGTGGCCATGTTTCAGATCCTGTTCCTATCTTGCAGTTAGCTGCTTGTACAACAGATACCATTCAGGATGATTTCATTTCTTTGAAATGGAATGGGTAAGGTAGTGTTTTTTGAGAGTGTATCATTTATTTCTCCACCCAAAGTCACACTAGGAAAGTTCATAAAGGGAAGGGCACTGAGACCTGGGTTATGGCATAGTTGGATTTGCGAGGTTTACCCAAAACAAATGGATTGAATACAGCAAGGGTGTATGTGGAACACCAATGTGGAGGATGGGAAAACTGAGGACAGCGAGTAGTACTGGGAATCAGTTCCTTCTTAATCTTTGCACAGCATTTGCAAGAATAAAGATTTAGATGTCCTGTGGTAATACCCCCATTTGACTACATGCACACCTGAGTGCTCAGTGGGTAGAGAACTCCTTAGCAGAACAGAGTCCTGACAAAAATGCGTTGCTGGATGCCCCATGTATGACAAAGAGCAGAGAAATGAGCATACAGGTATTCCAGAAGCTGTCTTCAGAATTTCAGTCTGAAGGACTGGTGGTGGGCTAGTGGTGTCCTCAGAGATGGTTCAGGCACACAGCTGATACCTTGAATTTGGAAGGTATAGGAAACATTTGCAGAGTGTCTGTCCCACATAGCCCAGTGTCTTTCAGATGAACAAATATAGATTGTAGTTCCATTACGCATTCAGTAAAAGCACAATTAAATTAGACGTGCTGTGTCATTGTCCAGGTGTACCTTATGGCTTGGGGCACAAGGGTATGCAGCATCTTCTCCTGGTGCTCACTGGCATTGAGGAAACCATGAATGATTCTGCCCCTTCTTGGCAAGAAAGCAGTGGCATATGCTTTGGTTCTGTGACCAGAGTTAGTGAAAATAGGGGATACAGAAATTTTCTGGCGGTGCCTACTGGTGATATGTGACATGCTGGTGACATGCTACTGTCATCTGCAAGAGACAGATGAAAGGGACAGCTTGACACTTCCTAGAACTTTCATCCAACGAAGCAAAGATCTGTAGGATATCTCTCCATCAGAATGATTTGAATTGCATTTTTGGTCCAGTGAGCAAGGCTAAATCTAGTCTAAAACAACCTCCAAATAACATCTAATAGAAGATGTAAAGAGCATTGGCATTAAATGGTTTGATCTACTAATCTGCTCTAATTCACCTCACTATCTGCTATGTGAACCATGTCTGTGACACCGTATGTGCTCACATTCATGTTTCATGTTACTATTTCACATGATACTAAGTTTATATTTGACAGTGTGTGTAGTAAGAAGAAGATTGGTAATCTCTCAAAGAACAGCAGATTGTGCCCATCTGACACCTGTGTATGTTGCTTTGTGCTTTTGCTTATCATTTTTATAATGGAAAAATGTGAAAAAAAGAAACACAATGCAATGTTTAAAAGCATAGAAAACTTTGAGATCTTAAAAATGAGGTATGGAATTTGGTCTCGTCTTCATGGTTTTACTGATTTCTTTTCTTCGCTGAAAGACTCCAGGTAAAGTGTTAAGCTGTTATATGAAACAGAAAGTGATCTTTTTTTAGGGTGTTTTTCTTCCATATGTTGTGATCTGTAAGGTCTGAGGCAAATAACTTTGTTTTTTAGCGTCTAGGCCTTGAATTGATTTTTCAATAATCTCTCAGGAAAGCAGGCGTGCAAAACAAGTATTTTTTATTAAATATTCAAGTACACAGAGTGATAACAATAAGTTTTGTTTTGTTTTGTTTTCCTAAACTGCTAAGTCATAGAGAATCTCACATACTTTAATATTCCCAGCCAATGTCTGCAGCAACTGGAGGAAACTTAAACAAATGGTTATTCTTAATTTCAAACCCAGTTTCCCTTCGGGAAAGATGTTGTTTACTGACTTGCTGAATGTGTCAGCATTCAGCATGAAAGCTTGAAGTGAATGCATTATTTTCCTGTGAAGATGACAAATAGTCTGGACACTCCTTTTAGCATTATGGGGTGACAGAAGAGATGACTGTGAGCAAGCTTTGGCTCTGAAAAATTAACTAAAGTTAAAATTTTGCATACAGATATATTCAGTATCCAGTTTTCACCTGTGTTTTTCTGAGGTGGAGAGATGAAGAAAAACAGTCCGTGTTTTGCACACAATGTCCCACAAGATTCCATTTGTCCTTCTCCTTTTAGGTGGTAATGATCTTTGCTGTTACACCTGTACTCTATGTAAAAGCTCTGCAAGGTCTTTGGAAAAAAGATCTTTGGAAATTCAGTATCTTTAAGCAAAAATCTGTTACTTATTTTGACCTTGTCCTGTTTTCTGGAAATGAAGGCTTAAAAGTATGTGTGGCCATCACTGCAGGCTATATTTAATTACTAAGAAGCCATCCCTCAATCTTGAACCTACTTTCCCAGCAACCTAAATGATTCGTATAGGTGATCAGAGTTAATGTTAGGTATGTTCAAAATTCAAGAAGCTGAAATACACTCTAGGAAATACTTCTGTTATTTGCTGAACTTCCAGTTGATGACTTTTTTTTTGTAGGAAAAGAATAGGTTAATAAATGAGGTTACATTTCTGGTATGTGGTCTCCACACAAGCTAGAAATCTTTGTATTCTTCCTTTGCTTGGATTTACTCATATGGGGTAGATCTTCTGGGCAAATTTAGGAGATAGACAAACAAACAAATTGTGGGGAATGCTAGTAGCACTGGTGCTAGCATTTAATATTGCTCCCTGTAAGAAGGGCATACGGTATTGATTAAAATACCATTTACTGAAGCTAACACTAGGAGGAAAGGGGACAGATGTCCCCTGATACGTCTCTTCTGATACGTCCCTTCTGATGCTGCTCAAATTGTGCAGCATTGTAAAACAAATTAAAAAAAAACTCTTCATTTTTGCTGCTGCTAAACAAAAATATGTTCACATGAGAGCATGCTGCTTTGCTCTAAAATAAATACAAGGCCACTCTGGTAGCCACTGCCAAGAGGGAGCTGTCTACAGACAGGCTCCTCCGTTAGGATTAGCTGGCAAAGTTTGTCCTGCAGCCAAGGGTTATGTGCAACACAGCCCAGCCTTTAGGGCCAAATTTTATGTGCAGCACAGCACAGGCCTGCATCTCCTCAGGTCAACTGTTAAGTGGATTGCTAACTTTGTGATGTGCAATAGTCTTCCAGTTCAGATCACTTCTGGTTTTGGAGTACATGAAGGAGTAAACCATTGACTGTTTTGACTAAATATTTTGTAGACTGAATTCTTACTTATATGTGTATGAATTTGAGAAATCTCAGCATATGCTGCTAGGAGCTGGTGCTTGCAATGTCAGTGTGTGTTGGGCATGTGCATTCTCCTATGCTGGTGTGTGTCCATCAAGGTAAACCTAAATGCCACATAAATATACCTATATAGATACTAATCTCTTTTCCTGCCCTTGTGTTTGTGTTCTTTACATTTCTAAGTGTATTTAATTATCCAGAGTTTTCAGTTGATTTGTTCATCTGTTCCATCCACTAGTCAAAATGTGCTTTTTTTTTAAATTTTCTTTCTAGAAATCTAGTTTCTAAATAATAGAGTCATAGAGTCATAGAATCATTAGGGTTGGAAAAGACCTTCAAGATCATCTGGTCCAACTATCCCCCTACCACCAATAATACCCACTAAATCATGTCCCTAAGCACCACGTCCAACCTTTCCTTGAACACCCCCAGGGACGGTGACTCAGGCTCCTTTGCTGTTTAATTAAGAAATTTTGCAGGCAGTGAACACATAACATACCTATTTGGAGTGTATTGACACTAAATGTGTGAGCTCAGCTGAAGTTTGGAAAAGAAAGAAATTAAGCACTTTTCTATGTCGATTTTGCGGTTTGGACAATTTACCTAATGTTGCCTACCTTCCAAACCCATCTTCATCTTTATTTCATTTCCAGGTGCTCAGTGTAGTTCTGGTATACAATTTTGGGGGCTTCAGTGGCTTAAGGATCTCTACAAATAATTAAGCAGAGAATTCCAGTAATAAATGTCTTTCATTAGAAAAACAAAGAAAATAGAGTAAAGAAAAAAGAAATAGTTGTTACTCCTTTTCAAGTTTAATTCTTTTATAAAATAGTTCCATTTCCTAGTATGGAAAAAAACAACACACAATGGTTTCCCAGTGGACTGGTGGAATTTTAAGGCTGGGGACCACCACGATTGACTTTTCTGATATTCTGAATAACACAGAGCAAAAACTTCAGCTGGTAGCAGAAGTACACATTCATAGAATCAAATATCATATTAGCTTGAGTATTAAATTATTATACTCTAATTAATGTTTAAGCACATAATAGATGTTAATTGGATTCTTTGTTCCAGAGGGATTAACTCATCACCACCGCTCTAGTTAAGTAGAAGAGGAAAGTGGTGTGGGTAAATGACATTTTCCCAGACCTCAGAAAAAGACTTGGATAGTTTTATAGTATCTATTCTTGAGCACTGAAAACGTTAAAGTTGTTGCATGCATTTGTCAGAAGAGAATCAATAAAATGAATACTGCAATGAAGATGTTTTCATTCTAGAAGGTATGAAGTAACACAAGAAGAAATGATGAGGAAAGAATGTGTTCCTTCAGTAGACTCTTACATGATTGTCTTACAGAGGAGCTTTATCTCTGTGTGAATGTGTGAGGATCAGGATGGTTACTGTAATTATAAAAGTACCTCTGAATTTAAAATGTGTTGTTTTTGGAAAACATGTAAAAATCATATTTCTTCAACAAGAAATATTAAAGAAGAAGCAGAGTTAGTATCTGGTTGACCTATGTGCCTGGTTTGTGACTTTGCTCTCAGTGAGATCATCATTAAACAGTAATAGTACATTTCCCATCTTTCTGTCTCTAAGATGCCAGCAATGGAGCTTTCAGACAATGTTCATGACATCAGTGACTTCTTTTTGAGGACTAAAAATGGGAAGAAAAGAATTCTGTACACATAGGGAGAAAAATGATGTTTATGAAAGGGAATAGCATATAATTTTTCCTCTGGTCAGAAGACTCCCTCAACAGTGAATATTCATAAATTTGTAGTCAAAGTTTTTCCTGAAGATAGCCTAATGCCAAGTTTTGGTTAGGGAGTATCAGCAATGTTCTTCAGGTAAGAGGAAAGAAGACCTGATCACATTTGCCCACAGGTAAATATAGACTGGACTGACTTCTTAGCCACACTTCTCAGAGTGATTTGTTTATTTTTAAATGACATCTTGTCATTTGACAACTTGTCGTTTTAATAATTGCTATGGAAACTACATGCTTTCAGTTTTTACTTGCTACCAAACCATTGTCAGGAATGTGAGAACAGTAATGAATTCCTTTGAATACAACAAGTATGTTTTTATCTGTCCTGGATTGTTTTTCTCTGAGGAATGACAGACTTCAGATATAAATAAGCTACCTGAAGTCTCACAGCCCAGTCTGTGTTGTTTGTGAGGATTGGATCCCAAGCAAAAGGGCAGCAGAAAGAGAAAGTCTAGTTTCCTCTTGTGATCTGAAATGCCAGGAAGAAGGCAGCATTGTCATTACTGTAATGCTCAGGACGTGGAATTAGAGCTAGGGAAAGGAAGAGGACAATGCCCATGCCTGCCAAGGAGCTGTGCCTTGAGGACTTCATTTGAGTGGTCTAGGACAGAGAAGGAGTTGTAGTCCCACACAGAGCTGTAGTGAGACATTTTTGTGCTTGGGGAGCCTTCCCCCCAGCTCTCACAGGGGTCCTTCCAGTCACTGCTCTTGCAACAAGCCTACAGCCTACACAGCAGCAGCAGCAACAGAAGGGTCCAGGTTTACAATTACTCTACTTTGCCACATTTCTTAGCTACTCAGGGGCATCCAGCCTTGCTACAGTTCTTGTAAGCCATTATCAGCTTCCAAAGAAAGCACTGTCCCTGGAATTTGCCAGTTCTGCCATTGCCCGTATTGGTCACATTTGCAGAATGAATTCAGTAGGATGTGTCATCTCAAGTCTGTAGTGAGGGGTTGGCAGCAGGGCTGGCAGCAGAAGGAGGAACACCTCAGAATATTTTCTTTTGAATCCTGATACCTCTTTGGTGTCAGCAGATTTTAGTGGCATTGAGCTCCATGTATAATATTCTCTATGCAAAGAGAATTTCCTCATCATGAGTTGAAGTTTATCTTTAATTGAATAGCCCCATGTTGTTAGGAGTCAGGCAGAAAGGGAATTGCTGAGCTGTTACTGATGTGTAGTTGGTTATTTTATTATAGCTTTTCTAACATGTCTTTTTTCTCAAGTAATCCATCCCAATGGCTTCTGACTTTCTCCACAGGAGAACTTTTCTATCCCCTTGATCATCCTTGCTGCCTGTGAATTTTCTTTCATAATCATGCATTATCCATCAACACATTCTGCCTGAGGATGTCTGCTCAGTTGGTAGACATTTGATAAATTACAGGATCAGTCTAGGTACTTCTAGAAAGAAAGACACTCCTATCTGTCTGTCATTCTGAGTCTCTTGGTAGGTTATTAAAAGAAAGTCTTTTCTACCTGAATCTCCCTATCTGATTCAAGAAGTGTCTGTTCCTACATCTCTTTTTTAAAATTGGGTGATGCAGATCACTCTTTTCCTGACTGCCTTGTTCTTGATCATCTTGAACATCTCAGTTCCTGCCAACCACGGATGCTATTGACAGTGATCTTTTTTAATAAGTTTTCATCTGCAGTATTGATGCAAATATTGCATCAGGTCTTGAGCTGATCCCTGCAGAAATGCAGTGGAGTCATCTCATTTGCTAACGTTCCCCACTTGACTCAGCAACCTTTCAGCATGTTTTGAATTCAATTACCTTGTGCTGTACTTTTTATAGCAGTGACTTTTTAAGAATCAAAACTGCATGTGATAATAAGCCTCTCATGGCATCTTGCAGTACTCTTTACAATTTTTTGTATGATAAATGATAACACAGTTTGGTAATTTTATTTGTAGTTTTTTTGTGATCTGAAATTAATTTGCTCTGTCTCAGATTTGTTTTGCCTATGTCAGTTTTTGTTCATGCATTTGCTAAACTGTGAACATCTGCCAAGGCACTGGAGAGCATTTTCTGCAGAATGAGTAAGAATATTTTGCAGCTAGGCCAGATTTTTTTCTCCTAAATGAAAATTTTAAGTGTTGCCTTATTGGGAACTATTTCCAATTGACTGTCAGGGGAATTTTCTATTCCTTTACTTCCACAGTTCTTGTTGTTTTACTTGTTTTTCTCCTAGATCTGAGAATTGCACTTCTCCAAACTGAAGCTGAGGTCAGGGTTTGGGCCAGCTGGAGCTCACTGGAGGTGCAAGGCCCAGGCAGTGCTGCAGCACGACTTGGCCAGGCACCAAGGGCAAGGGCCTTGAGTGTACATCACCTCTGAGCCAAAGGAGGTTCCTCACAGCTCTTCAGAGCTCTCTCGCCACAGGTTACACAGCCACACCATAGCAAACCTGGCCTTGAGCACTTGCAGCCAAGCCCAGAGGAGGGAGTTGGGTGTACTCAGGGCCAGACACAGCATTTTTAGGGGCTCTGGAAATTTTCATTTGCTTAAAAATTGCAGGCTACATTATTATAGGCAGAGGAACCAATTTCAGATTGCCTCACAGTTAGGTTTTTGTTTGTTTGTTCTCTTCTGTCCAAGATGACTACAAATGGTACTAGTTCAATTATATAATTAATTAATGAGAATTTTATGGAAATTTGGATTTTTTTGCTCAAAGTCCATTTGTTTTACTGATGCAATGTTTAACTCCTTCGGAGATTATTGCAGATCTGCAGGTATAGTGACTATTATATGGAGACAACATGAACTTGAATAAAGAGGTTCATCAACGAATACTGATGAACACTTGGATGAATACATGAAAGTTACAATGAAGATGTGTGTGAGGAGAAGTCTTAAGGACAGAAAATCTGATGAAAGGTTTTTCTTTCGGAACTGTGTGTTATATGAAACAAACAAACAAACAAAATTTTTTTTCAGTACAGAAATCTCCTTCTGCATGCCTCTTTGGGAATCTAGGACAGGCTATTAGTAAAAAGAAAGTTTTGGGCATTAGTGGTATTCCTCCCTACTTCTTTGGCTGGTAAGTCTTTCTTTTGGTTATTCTCTCTTCATTTGCTTCTCATCACCTCCTCTATCCTTTAAAAAAAAAAAAAAAGACTTCAGTTGTGCCTTCTGATTTGCCCTGCTTTTTTTCCTTTTGCGGCCATCCTCCACTGCGGCGCTGCTCTCACCAGCAGTAGCTCACCATAGGGCTGCAAAGCCAGCAGTAGGTGGCCAGCCTCGGTCCGGCATCCTGTGCTCTTGAAATTGCCAGCTGGCTATTGTTGGTCTTGCAGCTGGTGCCCAGCGAGCATGGGGGGATTTGCAGTGGGGAAGGCAGGAAGAGGGAAAAGGAATACCTGGAAACCTGCATCACAGCCAGCAGGCAGTTTGCTGTGTTGGGATGGGGCAACAAACCTGATTTGTGTGTGTTTCTGTAAAGGCATTTACTGTTAGTGCCTTCTTACTGCAATAAAAATATGGGATTTAGTAAACTCTTCAAGGTATTCAAATGCCTATGTTCCATTTGCATTTCGACAAATTGAAAAGTATTAATTAGAGTTTTATATGTTACTTTTTTTCACTGGACCTATTAATCTATCTGTTGTATTATGTTTGTGTTATTGCAAATGTGCTGCTTCAGAGGAAAAAAGCAAAAGAAATAAAAGTTTCTTGAACATTACTGGCAGATGTCCAGACCGTACTGCCTGTGGCTGGTAAAGAATTCAAAGTTGTGCCTGCAGCTCTTGAAAGTAATAAAATAAATGAACGTAGGTGACGCTTGTTGGGAAGGACACACTCCAAATTTGCATTTACACAAGGCTGGTAGAGGTATAAATTTGTTTTGTGGCTGGTAAACTGCTGTAAAATTGGTGACATTTTCAGTGGTGAAACTTTCTCTTTATTCATGGTTTCCTGCATAACGCATTGACAAAGCTGTGTTTTGCATTATGAAAAGCATTTGTTTCTCCTATCTTGTTTGTATACTTTGTCAAAGTTCATCTTCCAAGCTTGGCCTTTCTAGCGAAAAGGTTATGTAGCAATACCTGTAGAGCTAAAGACCATTCCACTTTAACAACATCTTTTCATCATTTTGATATACGTATGAAGCAATTCGTTCATTCCAGTAACACATACAGAAAGATTGTTGTTAGGTGATCCTGTGCTGACTGCTTTTCATATTTGCAGCACCACAGAAAAATATTTTTGATTATTTTTTGTTATTATTATTATTTACCAGTGGACAATTTGTCATGTCCAATTACTTCTGTTTACAATTTTCCTGCCTGTGCCCTGTAGCTCAAGACAATGTTTAGTTTTCTAAAAACAAACAAACAAATCCAACAGATACCACACTAACACAGTTAAAGGGGTCTTTGGCTTCTCTCCAGTTTTCACATGCAGTAGCAGCACAAAGATGCCAATAAACCAGTTGTAAGCAGCTGAGTGGGAATTTTTCCAGAAACAAGAGACAAATCCTAAGTGACAAAAAGGGTATATGGCTGACGTGCCACTGTATCCAGAGACTCCTAGTTCAGTGGGACTCCGAACGTTTTACAGCCTGTTTCACAGTAAGGACAGATGTAGGCATGACTCCCTCTGCTGGCAGTGTGATAACAGCTGTTTGAGGCTGTCTTTTCATTTGCTTGTCCGTTTGTCCTATTTTTCTCAGTAGCAGCCAGTACGTCCTTTGGTCATTCAAGAGATTGTGCCCAAAGCTTGTGAAATTTATTTCTGCAAGTGAGTACGCTTGCTTTATTATTATTTTTAACAAACCCTTCTTTAAAGTCTTACATGAAATTAGTTCAGTTGCTGTGCTACCGCTACTATTACATGTTAAAGCCTTGAACTGTCAAGGAATTATGAAGTATTTTTATCCTGTGACATTTTAAATTATTCTCTCCATAGGGGAAGCCTGTGGGAATGCCAGATGCTGGTGCCTATTTCCAAGTGCTAGCAGAGCATGAAGTAGCTGCCCTCTTTACTTCACCAACTGCAATTAGAGCAATCCGTCAGCAGGACCCTGAGGCAGCCCTGGGAAAGCAGTACTCTCTGAAAAGGTGAACTAAGGATACACTGGAAGCAGTTTCTTACAGAAGCAGACTGGATGAGCTAAGAATAGCAATGTCTGGGGCTTTGCCCACCTCTGTATAGCAGAATTCAAATATAGTCTAGGTGTACGTGTATTTGCTTGTGAATTTATATTGATAGTTTGGAGGAAAGGCAAGCTATTAAAAAGATGACTCTTTAATTGCTCATTAAAAAGAAGACTCTAAGGTTAAGAATTCTTAGCGAGTTAAGATTGCTTACTGAATCTTCATTTTACTCCACTGTGTTCATACCCTGTAATACAGACTTGGATTACACAATCCCATACTGTTTTCCCACGTGACCTCCCACTTCTCTGAGTTCACAGGATCTTCAGTGTTCATTTAATCAGCAGCTAGTCAATATCTATCTCCCTAAAATTTAGTTACTGCTTATGGTTATATGTTGCTATTTCATGCTGTTTTTAAGTGTTTATCACTGTGCTACCTCATGCTTCAAAATCATGACTGAGTTCATCCTCACAAATCCCTTGTGAGATGAGAGAGTGGTATTATCCGTGTTTTGCAGATGAGAAGCTGAGGCACGGAGAGATTAAGGTCAAAGTCTTCTATTAATTTTGCATACCCAGACCGAGCCACTGAACTACCACTATTTCCGCGTTTTTAGCACGATATGGTTAAAATACATTATTAGTATTTTGTGGTTAAAATGCCTCTCACACTGACTTGATGCATCCGTGAGTGTTTAGTACTTCTACAAATCATGTTTCAGCATTGTATGCCAAATATTCTAAAAAAGAAAAATATGTGGTTTTAGACCAGATGCAATCTTGGACCTGAATAATTTGCTCAGCATCAAACAAGGGCCATGTCAGATTGTAGGCAGTATTCAGTCATGAACATCTTTTATCGCGCTTCTCTGTAGGCAGTATTCAGTCATGAACATCTTTTATCGCGCTTCTCCAAAGAGAAAAGGAAGATGTAAAGTCATGTAGCTTAATTAGACCTCCACTCTCATAATTGCTCTGGGAAGTTTTGTTTATCAATAAGCTGGATTTATTCCTCATGTACATTACAAGTTCATCATTACTTTCTTCCATCTATTTTGAGTGTTGTCATCAATCATTTCCCTTCCATGAAATGGGGAACAAGCTCGTTTGGGACCCTAATGCCCTGTTCTTCTATGATGTTTAGTGACAAGAAAATGATACATATGCTAGAAAATTTAATTGCTATTCCTCAGCATTTTTTTAGTTACTAAAATGAGTCAGTGTGTAATTAGAGTAATAATTGACTAGAAAATCTGCTAACCTGTTCTGTAAGTTGTTGCATTTTCTGACCAAAGAATTCCAGGCAAGTTAGAGTCCCTGTGCTGATAGCAGTTGCCCCAGATGTAAAGAGGTATTTCATCATTCCTACTCAGTGCGTAGTTCATGAGCTTCTCCATTTGTGCACAGATTTAGTCATCTCATAATTCATTCGTCTTTGGGCTATGCAATCTCTTGGTATGCAACTTCTCTAGTGAAGCATTTAGTATCTAGTATTCTTGTGGATTGTCTTTAGTCACTTATATGAAAAATCCAAAGCCTTTTGCACCTGTGATAAAAAAGCCAAGTCCAGTGACTGTTCTCTGAATCCCAGTGTAGTGCTATAAGTCTTCTTAGTGTAGTGCTGACAGTCTTCTACGTGCCTTTCTTTCCATGTTAGGTAAGGACTATCTTACTGTAATTTCTAGTCATGGCTCTAACTTCCTGGCTATGTGTGATACTGTGGTGTATATTATTGAATTGGGAAAGGTGCTTAAATTAGACTGGCTATCCTATAATGATTTCAATATTAATGTCCAACTAGTTACAGTGAGTGTTATTTTATAGGTTAAGCTTCAATTCTTAAGAAATCGAATCCAACAGATGATTAAAATTTTCTTCCTAGGAAAATTCTTGCTTTTGGGTGTTATTTAGATGGACTTTTCCATCCAAGGTCAAGATAATTTTCTGTTTCAGTTTGGATTAAGACTTACTTTTACTTGATACTCTCGATCTATGATACTTTCTTCTCCATTATTTGGTGCCGAATCTGTGAAGTGGGATGTCTGTCTCCCACCTGGGGTAAAATGTATTCCTATTTAGTCTAGAGACTCTAAGTCAAATGGTTAGGAATGCATCCCTGAAAGAGGGTACCACCATGTTACATTTAATTCCTGAAAAATTCTATTAAAAACTGAAATAGGTTAAGGCGATTTATTTTTAAATCCGATTTTAAAAAAAAAAATATTGCTGATAAGGTACAGAGGTGGTGGACAATGCCAGCTTCCAGTATACAAGGGAGTACTTGATTTACAAGAGTAAATTGAATGATGAAGAGATTTTTGTTCTTTTGAAATAAGTTAAACAAGTCCCTGTTAAAAACTAATGTTGGCGGCATCACTGACAACTGCACAAAATTATGTGTGATGTTTCCAAAGGTTATAGTGTGCCTGCTTCAAAATCCTTGTTGGCTTTTGGAGTCAACTCTTGAAATTTGTTTGCTTTCAAAACATCACCTGTGTCTTAAACATGACTTATGCTAAACAGCAAAAGAAATTTTTAATTTGTATTACTACAGGATAAAAGCCCTGTTCAACCACATATTGCTACAGGATCTGTAGCAGACCTGTTTTTATGATAACTCACAGTGCTGCTAAGCAGGCCATCTAATCATTGCTGCCTGTTGTGTTTGAAAAGCAGCGAACACCCAAATTCCATGACCTGGGTGTATTCTGGTTGGCTTGTGGATTCTGTTCTCATCTTCACAAGGTAACTCTGTAACGTCGACCCATTGACTCTTTCCCTGTTTAGAATCACACTTCATCTTTTAATCGACTTAATTCTTATGAACTGTATAGGTCTGATTTCCAAATGACTGACAACTGACATTGCACATGAAATGGGGCAATAACACTACAGATTAGATTAAGATACGAGTAGAAATCTGTAGCTTGTGTTCCATAGCGTAATTGGCTTTCTTTGCCTTAGGTCAGTTTTGAATGTTCTGCCATTTTATACCGAGAGAATCTGGAGACTGAAGCATGTTCATCTGATACCAGATATTAATGTGCTTGCTTTAGAAAGAAATACGAGGCTGCCTAAAATGTGTTCAGAAATAATGGATATGAAGTCAATTAGTAACTGCTAGTTTCTGTCTCACACAGAAACATAACACAGGAACAAGGGGATCTGAAATTAAAGTAGCAAATTCAAAGTTGTTAGAAAGAAATGCTTTCTCACATAATTCATGTCTCGCACGTGCTGCTAGAGGAGATGTGATTAAGACTCAGAATCTAGAACAATTGAAGTACAGTATGCAGTGCTCTCTGCTACCCCCTACTCTGTGCTACTGAAGTTTATGTATGGCCATTCCTATTGGAGTCTTGAGCTGAATTTATGAAGAGTCTTTGTGGAACTCCCCTTCACCTGCATTGGGAGAAGGAGCTGAGCTGCTTTTAATGTTCTGCATTTCTGACTCTGTCACCCAAACCTCAAGTGCTTGGATTGTCATGAACAAGGTAAAATCTGTTTAGGGGAGAAGAACGAACGAAGACACCAAGAGAGGAAAAATAAAAGATCTCAAATTTTTTATTTATTTATTTATTTGTTACATATTTAAGTGTCTACAGTCTCCAGGTGCATTAAGAATTAGTAAGAGTTCTTTATTTCCAGTTTCTGTAAAGAAGTGCAAATTAACCTCCTCACTGTTTATTCAGAAAAAAAAAAAAGAGGGGAGGGGAAGCTTATTTAGTGTGATGCAGAGATTTTCTTTGCCAGGAAAAACTGGTATATACATTTCAGAGTTAAAAACACTTTTATTATCTTTTAATCTTGAATAATGTAACTGAGATTATTACCCATGTGAACGCTCCTGCTCTGGGGCAATGTTTTGCCTATGTGGTTTCTTCTGTGCTTGGAGTATGAAAAGGTACACGCTGTGCTGAACAACTTAGGTTGTGCTAGGGCCACTAGGGACCTTGATCTGTCCCCTGCATTAGGGGGGTACTTCACATCCAGTCCACTGGACTCCTGAATAGGGTCTGAAGTCTGGATTGAACTGAAATTTATGTTAGGAGTGTAGGTTTTCAGAATGACAGCGCAGGACATGTTTACTTAGAGAGGTTTTATGATCCTTCTTCCCCATTAAATGTGTTGCAGTGGTAGATGATTGCAATAATAGGTGCATTGACATGCTGTGAAGTTTTAAGTAGATTGTTTAAAAATTGTTCACAGCAGGACGTTTTATAACCATTGCTATCTCTCTTGTTCTACTGTTTGATAGGAGAAGATAATTACATATCCTTACACTTTGTTAGGCTTATGGCACTTTTCTCTTGTACTCTTTTTGATGGATTTGAACCATAAGTTGTCCAAAGAGCTGGTCCCAGTCCTTCCCACAACATAGGATTGCTCTAGAGCCTGCAGATCCAGGCCTGATTATTAAAGCGGGGAATTCAAAAGGAGGAATTCTGGTTTCGGTCCAGGGGATAACACACTGATTTAACTTTTTGGCAAGCCTTTTAAGATATTGGGGTATTGTTAGCCCTGTTTTTAAAACAAGGACACTTAACAGAGTTTTTCAACAATTTATAAAGTTAATAAGTTCATAAATTTAATTTTTAAATCAAAGCTGAAATTTTGTGGTTAGCATGCCTAGTTACAGGATATACAATGCAAAGTAAATTTAGCAGTGCTTAACAGGAGTGTCCTGAATGTAAACATGAGTCTTAAAAAACTTTTCAGAAAATACAATATGTTTTTTACTTATACAATATTTTGATTTCTTCTATCATAAACTTTTATCTGTTCCGTAACTCCCACTTAGCTATTAGCTGTTATTGTCAGCAATGGCTTGTGCTTTCAAAGAAAATGAATTCTTGTGCAAGACTGGGGACACACTCATTATCTTCTAATTGTCTTCAAATATCTTCACTGTGCTTCTTTGATGTAAAAGCTGCTTGCTTACACATTTGCTTTAAGGCTTTGTATATTTTATCTGTACCTTGTATGAAAATACATACTCCAGAGTAACCTGGAAGTTCCAACAAGAAGTCCAAGGGCAATCAAGAGAGACTTCAGGGCTTTGGGACAACTCATTAAGGGATCAGGACCACAAGTATCTTTGTCCTCTATCTCTCCAGTTGCAGGGAATGATGAGGGGAGAAGCAGGAAATGACAGCAGATCAATCTCTGGCTCCAAGCCTGGTGTTGTTAGCAGAACTTTGTTTTGTTTTTTTGATCACGGGTCATTTTACATGACCCCAGGCCTGCTGGCAACAGTGGGGTTCACCAGTCTCAAAGGGGGAAAGGGGTTTTGCACAGGAGTTAGCAGGGCTCACTGAGAGATCTTTAAACTAGATTTGAAGGAGGAAAGGGATAAAAACAGGCTCACTAAAGATAAGCCAGGGGGTGGTATGTCAGTGGCTGTGGGACAGTGTGCTAGCAAAGCCCTTCAGTCTGCTGCCAGGTAGGGGATGGAGAGCCATGTGACAGCAAAGACACAAGGCATATTGATGGGTTAGAAATCATGGAAGTGCCTGAGAAAGGTCGTGTAGCAATTAGGGCTTCTCCCCACAGAAAGGTGATGGGATCACTAAACCAACTGAAGTGCATCTACACCAGTGCACACAGCATGGGAAACAAACAGGGGGATATGGAAGCCATTGTGCAGCAGGAAAACGGATATAGCTGCCATCACAGAAACATGGTAGGATGACTTGCACAACTGGAGTGCTGTAGTGGGTGGGTATAGGCTCTTCAGAAGGGATAGGACCAGAAAGAGAGGTGGTGGGCTAGCCCTGTATGTTAGGGAATGTTTTGACTGTCTTGAGCTTGGTGATGGTGACAATCGGGTTGAGTGTTTATGGGTAAGAATCGGGGAGAGCCAACAAGGCAGATGTCATGGGAGTCTGCTACAGACTGCCCAACCAGGATGAAAAGGCAGTTGAAATAGAGAACAGGAGGCTGAGGAGAATCCTCATTGTGGTCTACACCTTCCTCACAAGGGGGAGCAGAGAGGCAGCTTCTCTCTGGTGAACAGCAATAAGACAGGAGGGAATGGTTTGAAGCTGCCACAGGGGAGGGTCAGGCTGGACATCAGGAAAAGGTTTTTCACCAAAAGGGTGGTCAGGCACTGGAACAGTCTACGCAGGGAAGTGGTCATGGCACGGAGCCTGCCAGATTTCAGGAAGTGTTTGGACAATACGCTCAGACACATGGTCTGATTTTAATTTTTCTTTTTTTTTTTTTTTTGATGGGGGTGGTCCTTTGGGGGAGTGTGTTGCAAAGAAAGCTAGGTGGTATTTTGGAGTAGTTTTAATGCCAGGGTCTGTTGTTGGGCTACTTGAAGCTCCAAAAGTAAGTTACTCTCTAAAGTTGCCTCTTACTCTTTTTGTGGACTATAGAAGCCTAGAGAACTAGTTCAGCTTAGACATTTTTTTTTTTATGATAAGAATCAAATAAGATAAATAGTATGCATTGCTGTCACAAAATAGATTATAAAACCAGGCATATACTAATGCTACAGTGCTGAATATAAATGAGTGGTTCATCTCAGCATAGTTGGCCATTTGTTTTCATCTGTACTTCATGAACCTGAATTCAAAGTTCTGTGTTTCTACCTGAAGATGACTGCTTATTTTTTTGTTGGAGGTGCGGGGGCAAGACCATAAATCATTCTTCACTTCAGTACCTTCTTATTAGATGATGATGTTTGGTCATTGTCATGAGTATCCATGAGTTTAAATGCAATTTTAAGTTGCTTGTTAGGAAATTAAAAGCGAAAAAAAATCTGCTATGACAAGAATAAAGTTATTGTACAAGTGTTACAAAGATCGAAACCTTGGCAGCATGCAGTAATATACTGTAACGTCTCACTTCTAAGTACAAATAGTCATGTTTAAGAAAGCTACAGCTGACATAGAGGACCTTGCCATACTAAACTGGGCATGAAGTGAATTTGTAATGTTTAAGGAAGGACAACAAAGTGTGACAGAACATCCAATAAAAGGTGATGAAGATTAAGACTGTGGGGGGGTTTATTGCCCAGGTGTATATCACTGCATAATTTAGTGGTACAAAAATGGAGATTGTACCTGTTGTGACTGCCAGGTGTTGCATTTCTTTTCTGCCAAAACTGGCTGCAGAGTATCCATCCAAATAAGCTGAATTCCAGTACTATTGTTATGAGATTGATATTATCTGGTAGAATTGCATTTTTTTTTTTATTATTTATAAGTAAATAGCTTCTGTCTATGCGGGAAAAGGGATTTAGCTGCTATTGTTTCTCCACAAAAATCATTTCCAAAGGCTTCTAAAAAGATGACTGAACAACTCAAAAAGCATTAAGATCTGTTTAAATAGAACATTATTAACAACTTAACGCTAAGAGTTATGCTACAGGTATTTCCTATTTGTTCTGTTTATTTCTTTACTAATTTTTCTGCTATATTTTTGGTATTTTGTAATTATGTTTTGCCTGAGAGGTATCTATCTAGATCCTGTGTACAAGGTATTTAACTATTCTTTACTTCCATTGACAATTGTTTGCCACTGGCCTCCCGAGATCTTTGAATTCTGAAAATAAAGCTTCTTTTACATGATATATCAGGTAGCATAAATTAGTATAGCTAAGATTCTAATTGTTACTCAGTAGGATGGAGCATACAAGGAATAACCGTCTTCCCTCCCCTTTTGTCTTTATCCCATCTGGGACACAGGCCACAGATGTTTATTGAATTTGTTTTCTTGTTTTCCTTTCCTGTCCAGATCAAGACAAATACTTTTTTTTTTTTTAATTTTTATTTAAAGGTTCAGAATGTTGTTTGTAGCTGGTGAGAGCTGTGATGTGGACACACTAGAATGGTCCAAAAAAGTCTTCAAGGTACCTGTCTTAGACCACTGGTGGCAAACTGGTGAGTGTTTTGAACTATCATTTGTAAAATATGGTGATGAAATATTTTCAGACTTGGTTCCTGAGTCTGCAGGTAGGTCAGCTATGTGTTTCGATGAACATTGAAATAGGCAAGGCTAACAGTGAAAATAAAAATTCAGCAGAAAGAGCGTGTTTGTTTTGGAAGTGGTCTGAAAAATAACTTCAGGATATATTTAAAACACGGCCTTTTTAAAAGCTATGTAGAAAAACAAAAGCATTATCTGATCCCTGTCTTTAAGAAAAGTTAGCATTATTTCTGTATTTTTCCAGGTGTAATTGTATACATTTGTATGTTTGACTTCTTCATACCAGAAAATTTTGTGTTTGGAGAAGCTTTCATGTGTAAGGTATGTTTTTTCACATATATTTCGCATAATTAAAAATAAATGATGGAGTGCTGGAATGGAGGGTTATTGACTGCTCATGAAAGATAGGCATGGCAGGTGAGATGGAGGTGTTGCATTGTACGTAAGGGAGAGATAAGACTGTATGGCTGTTAGGGATGATGCAGTAGAGAGCCTCTGGGTGAGGATTAAGAGGATGGAAACCCAAGCAGATGTTGTGGGTGTCTACCATTGATTGGCGACCCACGACAATAGCATACATGAGATATTCTGTAGGCAATTAGGAGTTGCCTACAGTTGCCTGATCAGTTGCTTTTGTCCTTATGGGACTTCAATTTTCCAGACATAAACTGGGAATATCATACCGCCACAACAAGTAAGGCTGGGAATCATAAAGCATGTTGTAGATTAACTTCTTGTCACAAATACTAAGTGTGTCAACTAGGAAAGGAGCCCTCCCAGATCTGTTGTTTGAGAATAGGGAAGGCCTTGGGAGACGTGGTATTAAGGGGCTGTCTTGGCCACAGTGATCATGAATTACTTGAGTTCAAAATTTTTGAAGTAAGCAGAGAAAACGTCAGCGCAGTTGCCACCCTGGGTTTTAAAAGAGTGTGCTTTAAGCTCCTTGGGAAGCTAGTGAGCAGTGTCCCCTGGGAGTCTACTCTAGAGAATTTTGGGGGATCCATGAAAGCTGGTCAATTTTCAAGAATTCAAGAATTTCAAGAATTCAAGCTGGTCAATTTTCACCTTTTTAAAGTCCCAGGATTGAAAGCTAATGGCTTATTTCTACATATGAAAATGCTTTTTACCTCTAATAATCTAGCAAATTATTCCATATTCCCAGATTTGATATTTGTCTGTATTCTTCCAAAGAACATCACAGAACTGTGAGAAATATTGGCACCTTAGTTTTACCTGAATACTGTAGTCTTATTAATGCAATTCTGTCTTAGTTGTTGACTCTTTCAAATGAGGCTAAAGCAGAAGATAGTGGAGGAGAGGAGTCTAGTATCTGTGTTATCAGTATTTCTTGTAAGATGGAGTAATTTCTATTACCTTGCTTATGACTGAGCTAAGTAGGGAAGAGATCAGCTTTGCAGAGTGTAGGTGACTGAGTCACTATTTGGAGGCAGAAATGAGTGAAAGGAAGTAAAAGTTTGACATGCTAAGGTATTATAAAAAAGAGAAAAGGGAATATAAAAGTTATTGAAAAATCTAGGTAAAGTCTTTCATTTTGTCTTCGAAAGATTTATGGAGTATATGAAATCATTGTGAATTGAAACAGTGGAAATGAAAGGAAGCTTTCATTAGAGGCCTTCAAGGTGTTTACACCAGGAAAGCCCAATTGATTACAGCTTTGATTTGTGTCAATGTCTTCAACAATAACGTTTTTTTATTTGAATATTTGTGTTGCAAACATAGTAAGCACATCCTAAAAGATGTGCAATACATGTCACAGGATCAATAAGTGGCACATACGATTTTAGGAAATAAGGACTGCTAAGCAGTTGCTGTTTTCTTTGGAGATGTGGCAGTGAAAGAAAGAACAGCCCTTTCAGATCCTGTACTCATCTGTACATAGGGAGAGGATAATCTTGTTTTGGATTTGTGCAGGTGTTTTGTTTTTGCTTATTTATACAAAATGGCACTTAGTATTTAAATAGCAATTTTCATCTTCAAAATAATTGTGCAAACACAAGTAAATTAATTCTTTCAACACCCTGGTGAAGTAACTAAAGTTATTCCAGTCTGGCAGACGTTAAATTGAGAAAGATAAGTATCTTGCCTACCCCAAGCTATTCAGGAAGCCACTGCAAATTCGATGTTAGAAAACAGTTTTCTGTGCTCAGAGATAGATTTTTATGTCGTATTTACATGTGTTTTGTGGTATTTTGAGTTTTTGTGAAGGAAAACAAAAAGTGTCTTTCAGACCTTGTTCTAAGTCTCTGTGTGTGATGATGTTTATAGAGAATGATGCTGCATTTCAGTATTCCTGCTAGGAGCTTCGCAAGGAACTTTTCCAAATTTATTTGAAATAACCTAAACAACGTTTAAGTTGTACTCACTGTGTCAAATTCTTTGGAGCGGTCTCAGTACACAAAGAAATGTGGGTTACCTTGGTTTTGGATCTAGCTTTCAAATCAAGAATTAAAAAAAAAAAAAAAAAACAGCAATGAAGGTGTGAAGAGCTACGGAAGCACAGACGCTCTGAAAGCTTGTGTTAAATATTCCTAGCTGCTTCCATGGTAGCTATTCAGTATTTGTAGCAGAAAGAAATAAAATGAGTCTTCTACACTTTTTTTGACATTTTTAGAAGTTAGCAAGTAAGATTTCCACTTCTTCATAATAAATATAGGATGCAAAGAAAAAATTCAGGGATAAATTTGAAGTGTATAAAATGCCAGTCAAGAGACACGTTTTTTGGGGGGCTTTTTTATTTATTTTTGGTTGTGTACTTCTTATACTACGGGAATCTAAGTTACAGAGTATGCAAGCGTAGGGGGTTCAAGTTGGAGAATCAGCTGTTTCATGTTGTGATACGATTGCCTTAAGTGTTCTGACTGTCAGCTCACTAAGAGGCAGAACTACGAGAAGATTGTGCATGTTTTCAGTTTTCGTGGAATCACCGACTGGCTTGGGTTGGAAGGGACCTTAAAGATCATCTAGTTCCAACCTCCCTGCCATGGGCAGGGACACCTCCCACTTGACCAGGTTGGCCAAGGCCCCATCCAGCCTGATCTTGAACACCTCCAGGGATGGAGCATCCACAGCTTCTCTGGGCAACCTGTGCCACTTCTAATTCCACAGGACTACTGGTCATACTGATATTTTATTAGGACTATACAAACAGAAAATTGTACCATTGAAATCAGTATAAAAAATATACACAGTGTAATATATTTCAATGAATTATTTCCTACTACAATCATTTAAGCAGAAGAGTTTATTAATGTGGTCTCCAAGCAGCATGGTCTGGTCCCCTGTCTTCAGTTTCCATTGTGTTGTCTTGGCAACGTTGTGCATAATGTTCTTGTGAGCATCCAGAAAGATGGATTTTGCAGCTGAATTCTGTTAGGTAATCTATGCAGGTTTCTGCTACAGAACTGTTCTTCAGGTGAGTTACCTTGTCAATGTAGACATCCATCGCCCCCCATTTGACAATTGGGTTCTACATTTTGTTCTTCAGTCATCTCTGCTTTGCCTGGGTCAAAACTGTATAGATGTGCGTTTCAATCCATTGAAAAGGATGAAATTTTCAGAGGAAGAGGCAACAGGAAAAGCAAATTAAACAAAAGGTAACTGTTTCATTTACAGCAAAAGATTCAGTTCATGGATTTTTTTTATTATTTTTTTTTGTCAGAGTTGCAGTTGTGGAGTTACGTAACCAAAGCATCTAGAGCTCAGATGGAAGATGATGCTCAGATCTAGGTGCTCAGATGGCTGGCAGAGATTTCTTTCAGAGTTCAGACTGTTGTTTTATGTTATCAGATAGTTCCTCAGTGCACATTCTGTTCTTGCTTTTAAATACATTTGTATCCTGTAGACTAAGATCATATTTTGCTTTTGGTGGAAACTAATCTACAAAACAGTTCTTTAAAACTTGGAATTACTCTGTGGAAAATTCTGCAGCTATGTAGCCCTGAATTGCAGAGGCCTCAGAGCATAATGTTGTGGATAACTGAACTTGTAACAGATGTTCATGTAGAGGGAGAGGAGAAACGCGGTCATTCATTCCAAGTGAACTATTCTATTCTATTCTATTCTATTCTATTCTATTCTATTCTATTCTATTCTAATTTAATGTAACTTCAAAGAGCCAATGTAATTTAATGTAACCAGTTTTCCAATGAGCCAAGTAAAATTGCTTTGGGCAAGCCAACCAATCTCTTAAACCTGTGAAGAGCATTCAGCGCCTCTCTTTCTCAGTATTTAAGTAATGTTAGCATTCAGACATGGAGGGAGAGAGGGGAAACTGCTCCTTTTCAGCATGGGACATGGGAGACCTGAATCCACATGTACATCCCAGGTTGCAAAGATGATACTGGTTCAGTGAGAGGAGGAGTGTTGTGGCTTGCAATAAAAATAATAATAATTTATAAAAAAAAGGGGGGGGGGGGGAATCTCTTGTTTTTATTTATGGAATTGACTGTACTCTGAGCATGTTAGCCAGTAAGCACACCAGGTCCTTCTAGTAAAAAAAAAAAAGCACCTCTTGTCTTTAAATTCCTGGGAATTCTCTTTTCTCTCTTTTCCACCTGGGTGTTCTGTCTTTTTTCCTCCCACTGGTGAGCACCTCTTCTGTGTTGATTAAACATTCAGTATCAAGCGTGCTGTCTCATGTACAATTTCAGTTTTCTGTCTTACATATACTGACATTTTCTAATTTAAAATAATTAGAAAGTACCTTAAGCTTTTCTGTTCCCATTTGACTTCAGTTTCTCTGTGCTTATTAATCTTAATCACTTCTGATTGCCTTTCCACATGCAGCCAGGGGCATCCATTAATATGAATGAAGCATTATTCATGTTTTTCTGCTTTTAAAAATTTATTTGTATGGTTGAGATGACTGAGAATAAAAGAACTGTAAAGCAAACTTAAGTTACGGAGTTCATCCATGAACAATGTTTAGAGTGCCCTGCATAGGCAAATGAAGAAAAGAGGACACCTTTAGGAGCTAGTGTGTTAAGTGAGAGTAGAGCAGCCTCAAGTGCCCAAAGGAGACAAGCTGTGGCAGCACCTCCAGTTTGTGTGTGTGAAGATGTTACAGGTTGCTGATCTCGTTCTTGTTGCATGGCAACTGCTTTTTTTGTAGCTCAGAGAGTAAAGCCCTCATTAGTGTAAAGTAGATGATTTTTTTCTGATGATTTGAGAACAGAAACACTAGTAGTAAGCTGCATGAATCTACTGCTTGTAAGGAATAATCCTTTACAAGATTTAGAGCTGTCCAGTGAAAGTAGAGAGAGAACAGGAGTTTCTAAGATGTTAAACCCAGATACAGAAAAAAAAATATTGTGAATTGCATAGTAGTAATTTTATCTGTCTTTTCTATCTTGGTAGTATTACTATGCATACAATATATTGAGATTTCCCCAAACGATTAAACAGTAAACTGTTAGCACTGAGATATGTAATTACTTTTTATAATCTCCATTTATCTCTTAGTACTTCATCACGTATCGGTTATGATATTACAGTAGGAAGGAAATAAAAATCTGAAATTCATTTGCAGTCTGAAAGCATATTATAATTCAGTGCATTTCCTGACATCTTTAAACATGCTATCTGACATCTTCAAAATATGACCACAAAACCACATTTTGCTATACACAAGTTATAAGACGTACATTACAAATTACTATTTGATAGCAAAGGAGCCGGGTATGTTTATTAGAAAATGAATGCATAAACTTCAGGTGTCTTGTGACTAGCTTGCCAGTTCATGACGACTGATGTTATTTCCTTTTTTGGATAATTTTATTTTGATAATTGCCACGGTCCACCAACATTTAATTAAGCTGATTGATATATATATATAGCTAACTAAACTGTATTTTGTACATTTATTGTCGATTTTCATTGGATATGCTTTGAAATCTTCAGAGGCCTTGTATGTATGTATGATACCCCTCCACACAGCACAGTTTGTAAATATGTTCTGTATTTGGATAAAATCATGAAAGGGAGCCTTGAGGGAATTCTAATGTTTTGGGGGGTTGATTTTATTTTTAAATGAATGGATCAAATGTAGCAATAGAATCATTATACAAGAAGTATTTGGCCTTCGCAAGTGTAATATGTATTCATGGTAATTGATGCATTATGCCTACAAGTGCTTTGAAACATTTAGAAATACTTCAAAAATTACTTGTTTCTTATCTGACTTTCAATTCTAAAAATAAGCATGGAAACTCAGGCACTTCAGGCACTTCAGAAAATATATTACTTTATAAACAAATGGATTTTTTTGAGAAACAGGCTTCAGATTTTCAAATAGCTTTAGCTTATTTTGCAGTTTTCCTAAGCTTCTGTACATCTGCAAGAAATGAGGCAAATACTCTGTTTCTGGCTAGCTGCGCACAGCTGTTATACAGGTATTAACATGGCTCCACAGTCAAGTTGATATTAATATGATAATTCCTAGGTTGTGCAAAGAAGCTTGAAGCTGTCGTACTCAGCACTGTATGCATGCCTAATAATATGGGAATGCCTGCCCATTCATTTAAAAAATTAAGATATATTTAATTCATGCAACTTGCAACATAATGCAATATTCACTTCTAAAGGTGGGGAATTGTGTCCCAGCTGAGGTGGGAGGCATTCATCAACACAGCTGAAGGTTAGAATCTGAAATAAAGTGAAACCAACGGAATAACTACCTAGATGAGCTTTGAGTAAGCTAGTTGTTGCTAAAGCTCTGTTCCAGAAAAATGGCCCATTTTATGGAAGCACTTAAATGTGTACCTGTGTTGCATTCATCATTTAAAATGTAAAGTGATATTCTGAATCAGGGACAAATGGACAAATGGATTATGCGGGAGACAATACTTATGATCCTATTCCTGTTTTGATGAAACATACTGAAATAAATGGCTCTGCACTGTGGGTGTGTGATATTGTGAATGGGAAGTGGAAACCAACCCTGAAAAAGGGAGATTATCTCTGGCTATTTGTTTGTACCCCTTCTTTTAGGCCAGTCCTAGCACGCATGTGGCTGTGTGGTGAGCAATATCAGCCAAAAACTAACCTAGCTAAAAGGAAGAACATTTTTTTAAACCTTTGTCAGTTCATCCAGTTCCATATAAAAGCATGGGAGTATTCATGCTGGAAAAAAAAGAAAGATGGGAAAGTACAGCCAACATGCAGAATGATAATGAGAACCTATTTTGTTTTTCCGTGATCTGCGCTGATGTGCATTTAAATCAACTCAAGTCAGCTGTGCAACTTATTGTCCGGTTGTGCATTTTAATTGCAAAACTAGCCTTCTTCATATGTTGGATAATTAAAATGAATATGGCTGTCACATCATTGTCCCTTTACGCTTTTGTTTGTTCTGCCTTTAAGACAGTAAACTTTTTCTGTGGTGTCTGTACTGTATGGCCCTGTTGTTTAAGCATTCTTGATGCTACTGTACATTAAAGAATATGGAGAATAAGGAAAACTTGAAATGGAAGTGAATAAGGAACAGTAAGTAGCCATAACCAGAAGGAATGCAAATTTTTGTTCCAAGCACTGGTTGTTTTGTGCAAATGCACAAGTACTGGACAGTCTGCTTAATTAACATGTCTTTCTGATTTCTTTAGTCACCCTTTTAGAAATGGGTTAATTTCCTATTTATGTCTCTTTGCCATGCATTTTTTCTGGTAGTTAATGTATCACAGTTTCTGAGTAGAGAAAATTAAGCAATTCAGCAATTTTTTAAGGTACTGTATACAAATTAACACAATGAGAAAGGTTGAATTTATTTTCACTTGGATGTGAAGAATAAGGTGAACGAAACAGTTGTTTTTCCATGAGGCTTACAGTTAATTTGTTACACTGCTTTGTAGAGTAATAGTGAGAGTAATAAGCATGTTTTACAGCTGTCCCACCACAAGGTAACAAATAGTCTGTTCTGATCTGCCGAATGAATGTAATCTAAATGGTAGGCAGCCTGAAGGAAAAATCGCGCTTTAGGTATGATAGCGTCTCTAAGGCTGGCGCAAGAAAGTCTTAGCTGACTTTTTCTTTCCCGCTGGTTTCCTGCACATGCTTCACACTAGCTTTACATATTTTTGTAATGTGTTTCAAAACTCCCTATAAAACATGTATGAAAAAGAGTACCTATGGAAGTCCTGATTACAAATCGCTCAGCTTGTGTACCTCACCTAAAATTGGGTATTTCTTTTGGGTTTTGCTATTAGGATAGACCCCTACTACTTACTGTATTTTGACATTCTGTATGTACCTTGTATGTATTGTGTTGATTCTGTATGAGTTTAATTCACAAGAGGAGTAAGTTAAGAATAAAGTCAGACGGAGGAAAAATAAATGGTAATTGCTGTCACTGTTCAAGAATTTATCTGCTGCATCCATCACACTTCTCAAAAATAAGGGTTGAAATGAAATACAAAATGATGCATGACAGTTTTTGAAGTTTCGCTATTATTCAGCAAAGCCTTTCACAGTTTAGGATGACAGATTGTCTTTACTCTAACCTAATTGTGCATAATGTGTGAATTAGATTTAATTTCACACTTTCTTTCTGACAGCATTAGTAAAACTGAATCAGGGAATCCTTAAGAATTTACAGGTCTCCAGATTCTTCAGTCATTGTTGTCCTCTTGTGGATTTTCTCATTTCTCTCTTATAATTCACTGTAATACTCTGCTAAATATGTTAAGAAGAAGATAAAATTTCACTTCATTTGATGACAGGCTTAAGTATATTGAAGAGGGAGTAGGTAAAAGAAATGGAGAATTTCTTGATATGATTATCATATATCTAAAAAAGCAATTTTCGCTAGCCTTTAATCTTAGAAGGCTGTAAAAATAATTGCATATCAATGTACACTGACAATATGGATTCATCTGTACTGTACTTTTTTGGCAGTCTTCCAGCTTACAGCCCAGCATCACATCCCATTCCCTTGGGATCAGCCAACCTGTGTACCTCTTTGCCGTGTATGGTGCTGGGGTAAGAGTGGCCAGGTGTCATCTCCTTGCTTTAATTTTGATGGATAATTAGGGTCAGACTATTTGTAGTGAAATGCCCAGCACTAGCCAAGTGTACTTGGTATATCTACACATTAATACTTCATTAGGTGTCAACCTGGAGCTCTGCAGAGAATATAGATATCTTCTAGGGAAAAGATGCAGAAAACTTTATGGCAAAATTATGCAGTTGATGTTTTTGAGTGTCTGCTGAAGGCATGGCTGAGCTATACTGTAAAAAGATTATCTGAAATTCTCTTCCAAGACCAATGAGCATAAGACTAAAGTGGTGCTTGGGCTACCAGCCCAGCAGTATGCCTATCTATAATTTATCATGGCTTAATAGTGCTAAATCAGAAGTTATGGATGAGGCCACCTACTGCTAGTGCAGTCAGAGAATTGGAAGCTTGCTTGGGTTTTAATGATGGAGAATCACCTGGGAAACTGACAAATGTACGCAGTTGTATGCTGAAGGATGAAGAACACAAGGGCTGTATGAACACTTGATGAGCTGGTCCCTGAATGTCAGAGTCCTCCCCAGCACATATTTCTGTGATGTGTTAGGTTTAGTTTTATTATAAGGAAGCAGCATGGCATGCTGTGATGTGGATTTTGAGTGCTAGAACTCATCTGGTACTGTGGTTTTCTGTTTCTGGGTGCCCATTAGTTGTTGCCATGCTGAGAATACATGTTCCTGGTACATTATTGATTTCTTCATTCCATCCTTCCTGGCATAACTAAAATGACCACTGTGTGGAGGGAGCATGTGCAGGGAGTTTTCAGAGCTGTCTTCTTGCTGTGTAGATGGATACTGCATGTTAATGGGTACTGCCTAAGCTTCCTCCCTTCTGTAGACCCTTGTCTCTATTTTATCTGTTATCTTCTGCTGTAGTAATCCCTTTAATTTCCCTCAACCAAAATGACAACTTTGCCAGGAAAATGCCACAGTAAGAATTTAGCTTATTACATTTACCAGTATATGTTAATGTGTTAATGTATGACAATTGGTCCTTTTTCTTTTCTTCATCTTCTGCTACATAAGAACTCGCCACCTCTACTGCATGCTTCAAGCATCTATATGTGGCATCCTGACAAATTCAGCCATACGTTAGTCACTTAGTGCAGCCCAAACCCAAATATTAATGTCGGAGTGAAGTGTATTTTCCCTAAGTATATCCCAGCAGAAAATAAAATATTTTAGCAGTCTAACAGTTTATTATATTGAAGAACATGAGACAGTTTAGAAATTGTAAGTGGTACAGGGCATTTTTCATCTTGAAAGTTGTGAGTTAATTCAAAACTGTTTATTTTGATTGAACGTGAATGTGTACTGTGAATGAGCAAGACTATTTGGGGCACAGAACTACTAGCTGTTGCTCTGCATCATTTAGCAAAGCCCAGCTTCTTCAAGTCAGGCATGTGGGCAGATGGAGGAATTGTGATGAATAAAGTCAGGCATACAGACTTCCCGTAGTACTCATAAGCAAATGCATGCTTTGCTTCTGCATCAGCAGCACTTTCAGTAATATAAGAATTGCTTTCAGAGACACAAATGCAACAAAAATGCCTGTATCAGTCTATCCATTAAGTGTCCAATATAGCACAATAATATTGAAATCTCTTTGAAATATCTTTCTCTTACATGTAGAGAGAGGCACGTCTTTGAAATTCGAGGGTGATTTTCTTTAGATCAACTCCTATCCTGAAAGTAGAGATGTAAGGAGGGACTTGGGAAATTTTAACAGCTATGATTTTAAGACAATCTCTCAGTTATTCTGTCTTGCAAGTCTCAGTAAAGTGCTTTTCATTATTCTCAGAGGTATATATATTGCCTCCATTGTAACTCATAGCAGATGTTGAATGTAGTTCACCATCTGAACTGTAGTTCAGACTAGTTGTGAAACATTGCTCTTCTAAATAGCTGTTTCATTGTCACATTATAAGGTGTTAGGCAAGAAGTAAATCGGGTTTATGCTCCAGTTGTCCCTGAAAAGCCTTCCACAGCCGGAGGGCTGCTGACTTGCTCGCATAGGGAATGGAAGGCTAGCACCTTAGATGTGTGCAGAAGGGATTGATCGAAGACAGATCTACTCTTCTATTTGTTACATTAAATATATGCAAGTTCCTAAAGATTGTGGTATTGGGAATCTGTCTAGACACTGCACAATAATTTCAGAGAATCTCCAACTATAAACAAACGAGTCAGGTAAGGGATATCTGTGTGCACATTTAGACACCTGGTGTAAGGGGTGGGTAGGAATACAACATCCATTTGACAAATGTTATCCTACTTCAAACTGCTGCTGTTTTTACTTTCTGACCTGTGTCTTGTAACCTGCATATAAATCCTGACTTTAATTGTAAATAAACCAAACTTAATTCAAACAAAGATTCTTAAGCAGCTTTGCTTATTGGAAATATAAAAAATGGCCACACAGAACTTGTAGTACACGTAATTGGTAAGGAAAATTTCTCATCAGTAGTTGTTTTTCTGTATTCTTCTGAACAGTGTTGATTTCTTTTCAGCAGGATTTTCTATTCAATTCTTTCAAGTCCGGCTGTTTTTTCCTTGATGAAAAATGCTGTTCTGGAAAGCAGTTGCTGTTTTCTGATTGGTTTGGGAAATTGATATTTCAATCCAGCATCCTGTTTGAAAGATACACATTGATTTCCTAAGAAATGTACAGCACAAAGATGCATGCAATCCTTTGGCAATACTCCTTGGTGCTTCTATTTTGTAAGAGAATCTTTAGCATTCAGGAACAGTTAACCTAACATAAAGAGTGGATGCTTCTGGGATTCTCTCTCTTAATTAGTATCTGGTCCAAATACCAACAAGCCATATTTTTTCATGTATATAAAAAGTCTTATTGACCCATGGGAATTGAATGCATAGCCTAGAGATTAGAGCACTGGGTAAATATGAAAGTGATATATTTCTACTGGTAATTGAGAAGACAATAGAAGAAACAGCAGCAATTTTAAAGACTTACTCAGAAAGTTTTAGAACTTGTGATTCTTGTTTAGAATAAATGGGCTTACATTCAGTCTTATTCACTGTTTTCCAAAAAGCAGAAACACAAACTAGTATGACCATGTTTCCTTTCTAGTTTGTATTCTTTTAATTAACAGTGTATCAAAGAGCCAAACAAATCCAAACTAATTTTCAGAAATTTCACATATTCCCCTTCTTCCCCAAGGGTTTTTTGATTGAGAGCTCTGCAATTAGAAATCTCTGTCAGTTCCTGAGTCATGCTAAATCTTACTGGTGCATCTGGTTACAGTGGTGCTGTGTTGCCTTCTCTCTCAACAGTGAATCTAATGACTGCATTTTGTTGATGAGTACCTTTCTCATCTGATCTGTTACAGTATGGTTTTTAGCTCTTGCCTTGCAATATGTAAAGCAAGATATAATCTGTGCCATCACTTCTTTTCCTGCCAAAGCAGTCAAAAAGAAATTGTCCCTTCCACTGTCTTTTCCAATTCACTTTTCTCTAAGGAATATACCTTTTTTCATTCTGCTCTAAGGAAAAAAAGGGAAAAAGTTGAGATCAGTGACTTCAGTATTGTGTAGAATATGGAGCTCTGAAACTGCTGAATAAATTGTGGGTTTCTCTTCCTGCAGCTTTCAGCATGATCACTTGCTGACTACATTAGGTCATGTTGATGTTGTGTCATCTCTATAATTGCAGCTTGGATGTTCTGCTTTTTGGAAAAAAAAAAAAAAAGAAAGAAAAAAAAAAACAAGGTCAGTGTTTGTGCGGGAAATGTGCATTATGTAGAAAAAATAGAACAATGGAAAATGGGAAGCAACCAACCAAACTTTTTAGTATTGAGGGTTGATAATTCTTGGTCTGTGCTCTGCAGCTGGAGTTAGGCCCTAGCGTAACTGTGTAATGTTAATGCTAATCTTCAGCTACTTACTAACACCTAACTTAATATTATACAAACTCGTGGTGGTTTTGTTCTTGCTCTTGCTTCTTTAAGCAATTGAGTAGTCATTTAACTACTTCTGAAGTGGCAGAGAAATACTGTGGAAGCTGAGAAAATTCACAGCAAAAACAACTCTAGTGAGCTAATGCAAGAGAACTGAAGATAAATTTGGGCTTACTGATCAGAGCCCAAATACAGAGCTGAACACAGACCTGCTTAGCTGTGTTGAAACTTGAGTATGATGTGGACTATGAATTCCGGGTCAAGTGACCTGAGACCTGGGACATCTCCAGAATGATAAAACTGCGTTTTTATAGTGCTAGCCCCATATTGTGTCCCTGCTAATATCTATAGCCACCTACACTTTTTTTTTCCCTACAGCTCAGAGTTATAGCAGCATTCAAATAAATTTCTCTGTTTTTCTTACAGGGAAAGGAAGGAGAACTGGTCTTTTTTCAAACTTAGACTCTGCTATATGACTTAATATTTTTTTTTATTCCTTTTTCTTAATAATAGCTCTTGTAGTCTAAAAGCATTATGTGAAATTGAACTTTCTTAAGGGGAAAAAACAGGGGGCGGGTGAGAAGGGAGGACTTTGTAGCTGCCTAACTGTGGGGATAATTAGGAAGGTGTAGGCACTACAGGGGATATTCATGCTGTCTGAAGAAGGTATTTTATGTTACCAGTGAAGCACGGATTCCAGACCTACTTGCCTTCAGGTGAGCTCCACACAGGGAGCAAAGGCATGCAGTGCAAGTGTTTAAGTTATTTATCTGCAGTTAGATGAATGCATTTCTTCCGAAGATTCAAAAACCAGGAAATATTTGTCTTTTGGAAAAATAAATAAATAAATAAATAAACACAACAAAACTCTAATATGCTGTCATTAGTAAAAAATTAATGTTTGTAGATGCGTTTGTAGATGGAGGAGAAAACAACTGGATTATGATCACAGAATCTTGGAGCAGTTTGATTCGCATTCCTTACAGGATTCTTTTCAAGTTTATTTTGGCAACATGAAATTTAGGTCTGACTTTTCTACCTTATTTCTTCTTGAATCTTTTTATTGCCTGAAATAGTTCTCACCAAGAAATACTAGTGAGATCTCCAGGATTATAAAAGAGGTATTCCTGAATTTTCTGCATTATTTACAATAAATGTTGTGAAGTTTTTCCTTTTTTATGATTTTGCTGACCAATATTGTTGTGGAGATTTTGTGTTTATTTACCTTCCAAACCTCAGAATATGTAGAATTTTTCAGCTCCACGGTAGAACAACAGATACTTTGATATCACTGCCCTACAGTGATAAGATAATCAACCAACAGTGGATTGATGTTTTTTCTGGAATTCATTCTTTCCAAAGATATTGTTTTGTAAAACAACCCCTGAAATACGCCTGCCATACACAGTATTTCTGTCATGGCTTTGCTGTAGGCAGTTTCCTACTGGTGTGGTATAACATCATACTCATAGCAGAATAAGCTAAAGGTGTAATGCAGAATGTTTGTATTTTGGATTGTTTCCTATGGAATGGAAAAGCTCCCCTGTGAAGAATGCAGATTTCTGTGATGAACTGATATTTATTAGATAACAGATACGAAGCTCCTGAATTCTAAATCTTCCATTGCCTGTCTGGCATTTTTATTTTTATTTTTTTAATTGTGATACGCTGAGCTAGAAGCAAAATTTAGAAACAATAAATACTCAATGACACAAGAAGCAATCTTGGTTGATGTATTTGTGTTCTTTTACCAGAATCTGGTTCTGCAATTACCACTTCCTGTATTGGTCTGGGAAACTCTACAACGCCTCCACCTGGACAAGCAGGAAAACCAGGATACAGTGGTAAGACTGTGCCAAGTATGCTGCTAGAAAAGGATATTGCTTATATTCCTGAGTAAGTGCGCTTTAATCTAAGACTTCTTAGGGAAAGCAAATTACAGTCTTGGTAACACATTTTCCTCCTTCTTGTAACAGGAAGCTGCCTTTTTGTGTGTCGTGGAATGTGACTGTGCTTAAGAAATTCAGAGTAATTCTCCAAAACATTGAGAAGCTACTCCTACCTTTGTTACATAAAAGGGCTACCACATACTTCTAAACTGGATATAACAAAGATATGAAAAAAATACTGTGCTTTAAGGCTTTACCTACAATTGCACAGAATTAAATGAGAAGCAGCAGTAAAACTGTATTGGCACAGCGGGAAGAAAAATGTTAGTCATAACCATCAGCAGAAGAGGAAATGATAACTAGACAAATAATTGCTGTAACTTGCACTTTGAATGTTTTGTCATACCTGTATTTTCAATTTTCAGAGTCTAGTTTTGTTTTGGAAGATGTATGTCAAATAACTATGTCTCAGAGACTTATTGATTAGATTCTCTTTTGGTGCTACAGTTTTATATGAGAAGTATCCTAAAGTGCACAAAGAGAATTCTTACTGTGAGGCCTGTGTCTTCCACAAATGTGTCACGAGTGAACTAACAAGCAACCTGGCAAGGATATGAATCTTTTTTCTTTCATTCTTTATTAATCAAAAGTAGTTTGCTGACTGTATGTACAGGTGTATGGACTCATATTTGAGAGAGATGTTAAGCACATTATCTTTGAGTACTTGTAGAGCGTTTTTATTTCCAGCTGGGAAAATGGTAGGTTATGAACCAGCAGTAAAAGGGAGAGCACTCATTGTCTGGAAGCTATTTGTTTGTAGAGGGTACAGCTACAGGATTAAGAATGCAAAAATGTTTTCATACCTAGGAAGCCTGATCTTAACACAGTTCTCAAGAGTTACTTAAGTCCAAATAATAATTACATTTCTTAAAGATCAAACTGTCTTCAGAAAAGGTTCTCACATTCTTGGGCAGAAAAAGCTTAGCTATTTTTTCTCCTAATAGATGGAAGAAATGGAAATGAACATTGAAGAAAATACTTTCAGCGGTTCTGGGTTCTAGCACTTAGCGTGAAGACAAACACCAGGTTAAAAACAGCATTAAAACCAAGCTGTGAAGTTCGTCTACAGTTGTAATAAATAGGGAAGAGTGGAAGAAGGTACGACACATGCTAGAAAATGTCCTGCCCCAAAATGTATGAGTAGCAAGAATATAAAAATTTCACATGAATTTTTTGAAACATGACACCAAGTGTAAGTAAGGAATTCCTTCAAATAGAACAGAGGAAATATCTTAAACATGCAATAAAAAAGAAAAATAAAATGAACACTGAAATTCACTAAAGATTTAGGAAAGAACTGCACCTTTTTTACTTACTGGTTTGAGGCCAATTATGTCCTGTAATGCAGCCATTCATTAAGTAGTGGATCTTCTGAAATTACTCTGTGCAGACAGCTGTCTCGCTGTCACCCACATCTGTTTTGATGTTGTTTTGGCTGCTGTTACTGTATTAATTAGAAGAGTTCCTTATGCCTTATGCATTAGAGGATAGATTTTGTATTCTTAGATTATGCAACTGGTAATGATTTTTGGACATTGCTAAAGTTTTGTTTTATTTATGCTATGATGTAAACAGAAAGTTACAAAGTCTACTTAAGTAGACTTCTTTCCTGTCATACTGCTGAAATAAATTGATTTCTTTGAATCTTTTCAGATAATTTATTGCATTCTTCACAAACTGAAGCAAGTCCTGCATTTAGAAGTACTGTCACTTTTTCAGTAATTCGAGAGTAAGCAGTGTAGTACCCACCTTCCCCAGATTTTTGTACATCAAAATAAACTGCTTGTGAGGAGGAGAATAAATGCTGGAATTACTACCCTAATAAAATAAACTGTTTAGATTTTACTTTAATATAATAAAAACATGAAAAATAAACTGGGGATTAGGGAAGCGTTGAAAGATACAGGTGAGTGGGTCTTTGTCTTTCCGTGTTCTAAGTCTAAATTCTCCAAATGTAACATTACCATGTTCTCACAACATCTAAAATGATACAAGATTCCAAGTCACTGAATTGTAAAACCGGTGTGGTTGACTTGCCTGTGTCTGTGTGCTGGGCCGTTGCTTTCAGCAGGCTCTTCAGTCACTTAAAAAATACCATTCTCTGTGAAGAAGTGGCTTCATCCAGAAACAGTAAATTACAGATTTTTCTGTTCTTTGGACAGATAAGATATGATATGACTCATAAGACTCTTAGCAGGGTTTTAGTCAAAAGTCTGTCATCCTGTTTTCCCCATTTCCTCTGTAGCTTTTTAATACAGAATGTAAGATTATTTGTATTAGTTTAATTCCAGCTGAACATAGCTTTCTTTGCTTGGGCAGACTTCAGAAAGCATGTTTTTAAATCCATGTCAGCTTAGTCTGTCAGAACCATTCCTCCCTGTTTTTCCATGGTTTAGTCATTTCATTTTGTTTAATTCCATTTATCATAGGCCAAGTTGGTACTCTAGTTAAGAAGTACTGTGGCCTATCTACCATTCTTCCTTATCCCTATGCCTTCAGATGAAAAGGGTGGTTGTAGTGGGTTTCCCAGCTGACTGCCCTGAGGAGGCCATTTCAGGCAGTTTTCCTCAGAAGCCTACATACTTCATACCAAGATACGATCTGAAGGTGATGGCTCATTGTCATCTGGGGAAAAGTCTTCTGTTCAAAGGTCTGGATTTTTTGGTGTTGTCTAGCATTATGCTGCTGCACAGCTTTGAGTAATTCACAAGGTAAAATACATCTTTGTGTTGGACTAGAATAACCTTGTCATGGGGACCACCTTTCTGAGTCTCCTGAGAGCCTTTGAACACCAGGCACATTTATTTACTGCTAATGGCACTTCTCACATCAGCTAGATGAGCCTCCAGTAATCTTAGTTGTTATTTCTTACTTATGTTATCTGAATACTTTTTCTTGTAATATATCTGAAAAATCTTTCATTATTTGCAAGCTTAGAATTTCCGATATGAAGGTGTCTTTTAATTTTTGGTTCTATATTTTTCCTTTTTTGACTTTGTGCTGTCTACTCCCAGAGCACAAGTGTTATTCAAGACTTTTTGGATTTAATGCTGAATGTTAATAAGGTCATAGGATTATCCAGTTTTGTACTCTCAAATTACTTAATACCTTTTGTTGCTTGGTGTATTGCCGTTCTCAACTGTGACATAAATTGATAACCTTGAACAAAGACACTGTCCTCCACCTAAAAATACTCTACTTAACAGGAGTTCTCTTCCTATATTTATTTATTTTTTTACAGTGATGATTCTGGATGAAAATAATGAAACAGTGAAGACGAGGACTTTAGGAAATATTGTGGTAAAGTAAGCAAACTAAGTATTTTTTGAAACTTCTGCCTCTTTAGTGCCTAACTGTTGCCATAATAAAACTTAGGTTTGTAAGTGGATAGACAAACGTATTTTGAAAGAAAATTGCCCCTAGCTGTCTTAGACATTCAGCTAGGATGGAAGAAATCACCTTCCAAATGTGCTTATGTCTCTTCACTGGCTGTAAGGGTGACACAGACAGCTTAGAATAGGTGCTTAACATTAGCTACCTAAAGCTAAGTGAAATTAATTTCATCCTTAGTAACTCTCTGCCAAATGATCTGAATTATATCTAAAAACAGGTAGATAACATTTCTGAGTCATGACTATCTTGGTATTTACATGCCTGTCAGAAGTGGATATTGTCACATTAGGAGATCCATTGGGGCTGTTGTCAAAGTTTTAAAGCCAAGATTTATCTTCCCTAACACTGCCCAATATTTAAGCCTTTTTCTTAAGGGATTACAAGTGTGTTTATGTATTGATTTGTTGTTTTATCTTTCCCAGCATGATTTTTGCTGCAGCCAAATAAACTGATAGGGAAATTGTGGGGAGATTTTCCTGCTTTCCCCCTTCCCCCTTCCCCTTCCCCTTCCTTCTTTTCTTCCTTTTTATTTTTTTTTCCGCATTGGATCACTCAATGAGTAGTGTCCCTGTACCATTACTATTATTTTATTATCATGTCCTTATTTATTATAATATCCATTCTGAAATAGGGGAAAGAGTAGTAAGGGTGAAATTACACTGTTTCAAAAAAAGTCATTATGAAACAAATTTTGTGTAGGTTAATTCTCACACATCTTTCTGTTTCTTTTCTGACAATCTTTCAAGACACTAGGACCTCTTAAAATTCATTCTGCAGCTTAACTGTAAAATACAAACAAAACAAAACAAAACAAGACAAAGGTTTTGATGAGCTTTAGTAGATCCAATTCTGGGTGTTTTTAACATGTCCAATGTTAATCTGTAGACTGTTAGCAGAAGTTGTTTTTAGGATATCATGGTTTGGAGTGTCTTAATAGTTTTGATCCAGGTTTCATTCTAATAAGTGACAATTTCGTGACAGTGTTTAGTTGGTTATTTTGTTCATAAAGGTCTGTGGCTGTTAGGTTAAGTCATCACATTTTCTATCTTCTGCTGCATTCAGCTCAATTGTTGTTTAGCTGTAAAACTTTTTTTCTTTTTCTTTTTTTTTTTTCTTAATTTTTAGATTAGGACTAGTTTTCATAAAGCTCTCCTGCAAAGGAAGCCTTTCCCCTCTTCGTTTCTTTAGCAGACTCATACAGACCCCTTAAAAATAGTGGTGATGATCCTTGTTACTACCAGGGTTTGTTTATCACCCCAGGATCCTCAGGCATCTTGAAGTGATGAAGTGAGGGAATCAGGATAGTTTTGAATCTTCCTCTGTCATACAGTCAGCAGCAAAATATGGTCTACTGCTTTAGAAAAACAAAACAAAACACAACAAAACACAGGTATTTGCTTTACCTGCAGCATATGTGAATTGAGAAATATTCTTCAGTATTTCTGGGAATGTAGGATGACCACACACTGCCTACAATACAAGCTGTGCAAAAGTGGTATGATGCAGATCTTGGTTATTTTTAGCCTAGTCTAACTGCTGGTAAGGACTGTTGGGGGCTGCTTGAGGCCTGCAGCGCTCATAAGTATAGTATTTAAAATACCTGTTCTTGAAATAGAGTTTTAAAATTTAATTTTATCCTGCAGGAGTCAAATAGTTTAGAAAGGTCGTTCTTACACCTCATTGCTCCATCTCCCTGCATATAACTTAACTTCTCCCTGCAAAATAACATAAGTATGTTATTTTCTTTACTCATACCTACCAGATGTTTTTTCATATAATCATCATCTTTGTGCCCTCTGGAAAGATTTTTTACTGATGAGAACTCTCACAGAGGATAATTTACCTGGACATGCAATAATATTTTTGACTTCACAAGTCTTTCAGGATAGAGTAATCAAATGCAGTGTCACAACATTTATGATGAAAGGGCAAAGGAAAATGAAGATTACTGCAGCTCATGAGAGTGGATTTATATGAATTGTTTCCACATTTATGTTTTTTTGAGCTAGAATCTTTGGACGTGAAGGATAATTAACTAAGAATTCATTCTGAAGTGAAAATCGTACCAGCAGCGACTTCCACTTCCTTTAGCAAGACCAGTCTGATTTAGTGACACACTTGTGCTTGCTTTGTTCTGACCTGCCTGTAATTAATACAAAGCGGAGAAGCTGTGTGTGTGTGTATATGTGTAATCGTGATTAGCAATGAGAATTTTCAAAGGAATGTTAGCAAAGAGAAATACTATTTAAATTCCAATGCAGTGGGAAACTTAATTTTGCTCTTTTTCATTATGAACATCGCAAACCTATTATTTTTATTTAATGAGACAGTTGTCAGCATTGTCTCATCCTTTATGTTCATTCACGAAAGAAAGAGGACTACATTTGCCATATATTCATTCTATCCAGAGAGTAATGTCTACCAGTAAATTTCCCTCTAGATCCTTTTAGGAATGTCCATAACCATGTTACACTTCCTCTAGCATTTTGTGTAGTTAATTTTGTGCCGCTGTAATGGTGCTTTATGTGATAAGTATTTAAAACTTAGTTTTACCATTCTCCACTGCATAGAATCACATAAATATTTCTGTTCCCTATTCAGAAAGAGGAGAGACAATGCATTACACATACAGTGATTCTGGAATGTTTTTTAAGTTGGAGTGGACAACTGATAAGTATTACATTAGTTAAATTGCATTTAAGATAAGAATCACAGAATATCCGAGTTGGAAGGGACCCACAAGGATCATCAAGTCCAACGCCTGAGTCTCCAAAGGACCACCCCCAAAAAAAAAACAAAACACCCCAAACCACCAGATCATGTGTCTGAGAGCGTTCTCCAAACACTTCTTGAAGACTGCTGCAGAGAGGAAAGTGTTTCTTGTAGAACTCTTTAAAGAAAGTGTCATCCTGCTTAGACTACTCGCAATACATTTTTGTAATTAACAGCCATACACCTAAGAAAAATTTGCTAAATTTATAAAATGAAAGACTGTACCCTAGAAAGCAATGTCTTACAAATGAGCTATTGGCACAGCTCTCTTAGGAATACGGTGTTTTTCCTTGACACCACTAAGTCATACGTGGATATCTATTGTAAAGATACGCTCATTTTACTGAATGTTACAGGCTCGAGGTAGAATTTAGTAGATGACATCCTTTAGCCTGTGTTGTATGGGAGTTCATTTTAGATGATTATTTTTTGTTTTGTTTTGTTTTTATCAGCTTTGTCTTTTCGCTTTTCAAGTAAAACAATGAGTAGGACTTTCAATGTGTAATTTGTCCAAAAATGAGCTGAATACATGTGGGTAGCATTTGAACTTTTTTACTTTTAACTCTTTCCAGGCATTTTAACAATTTTTTGATGCTTTTCCTCTTCCCCTTTAAACTGTAGGGTTTTTTTTTCCTGCAAAATCCACACTGAAGCCAACTACTTCTGTGACCTTTTTCAAGTAACTAAAGGTGCATTTCATGCAGAATCATAAATTCTCGAGATCCTCTCTTCTCTTACCCCTTCTCCACCCTTGTTCCAGTGCTGTTGTTCTTTGTGTCTGAAAAAGCTTCAAGATTGGAGATGATTTTCAAACTTGCAATCAAAACAAATTTTTGAAGAGTGCTGTTTACACACAGCACTACATAAATGCTGAGTAATAATATAGCTGCCAATCAGGATGACTTAGTTCCATTCACAGGCCTAACTCATAACAATGGCATATCCTTGCTTTGACTGGCTGTAATGTACAGCCTGTGACTGCCATTGTCTACCATAAAATAAAGGGATGACTTTTCTCTTTTCTGAAACTCAGCAAGGTAGAACCTCTAATAGTTTTGACTTTCAGCTGTACTTTCAGAAAGCTGTTTTTTTTTTCCCTATAAATTATCTTCTGAGTGCTGTGTCAATAATTTGTTCCAGCAGCAAGAAATCTTGCATCATTTTGCCAAGTGGCATCCTGAAAGGATGTGACACAGTTGACTTTTCCTGGGCTGTGTTAGAGGTGGGTCAGTCACTGTTGCATGAAAAACAAATGAACTGTGAAACAATGCTCAAAAAACAAGTAATGATTGTAGTTTCAAACTGGCTACTAGAAAACAGTTACTGTAAGAGTACTTCAGAGTTTTTTGTGATGCTGTCGAGCTCACCTAACCTTAATATCTCACTTTGTAATAAAATTACCTTATTTTTATAAAATGTAACCAGAGTGTTACATTTCAGCCTTCTGTCTCCTCTCACATCATTATGATCCAGCACTGGTCCCTTTAGAATTCATGGCAGCATTCCCATGGACAGCAGCGGGATGGAGATACTTTTGGCTCTGGGTATTTTAATCCTGATGTCTTGGCAAAATTCCAGTACGATGAATTATTTTCTGGCAAGCTGAATTCCACCTTTATTAATTTTATTAGCAATTTGTGTTTTCCCAGCACCTACAAATTCTAGTCAGTTGTGATCCTAAGCACTTTGCTATCACTGAAGAATTGTATGTGCCTATCACTGTGCAATTATTTTGCCCGAAAGACCAACACATAGAAGGTGGCATTTATTTTTTGCTTAGGAGATGGAATTGAGTCCTAACTGCAAATAGTGTTTTATAGAAAACAAAGGAGGAGTATTTTCAGATAGTGTCTGTATTGTGCTATGTTTTGTGCTGTGGGAATAGCTGTGGTAGCCAGTAGTTTAGCAGCCTGGTTTCCATAGACTGAGGAAGATTTTTTTCTCTTGCTTCTCAGTAATATGCACTGTGGATGTACTAATCATTGCAGTTTTCCTTAACACAAAACAAACTAACTAACCAGGCAAACAAAAATGTTGGAGGCAGGGATTATGTTTTTGATGATATGTTGCACAGTTCTTGGTTTAGATTTCTAAACAATTGTAATTACAGAAAGCAAAATGTTTTTCTGGTTTCTGCAATAAAATCGGTTCTTCTATTTAATGGCTAACTGGAAACCACTGAATAGAGCCTTGGGGAATTTATTAAGGATTTTGTCAATGTGAATTGTCCTTTCTCTCCCATCACAAGAATGTTTCAGACTGTTAAATAAATTGAAAGTTCAAAATTTGCAATGATTCAGGCCGTTATGAACTGCTATGCTATTAGCAACCAAGCAACAACCATAGTAACTACCATTCTCAGGTGATTTTTCTTTAATCTGAACAAGAGGTTTTTCATTTTAAACTCATACATACACAAACATGGGGATTGATATATTGCTTTTCTAATTTATTTCTTTCAAGGCAAATACTCTGTCATGTTTGTGTATCACAAGGGTGCTTACTAAGCTGGTAGGTCACATGGTAGGCCAGTGAGTTCCTGCCAGAGGGGCAGAAGCCAGCCTGCTCTCCTGAAACCTGGGTGCCTAACTCGGAAGTGTCTGGCATTTGTGGCCTTGCCTTAACCATACTTTCAGGGAATGTGATTTGTAGGATGCGTTGAGCCAAAACAGTAATAGAAATAACAGTAGTATTTATAGTGGTATATTCCATAATGCTACTTGAGCTGAATTAGCCTGGAGATACCTGCGGTTGTTAAAGGTCATGAATTTAAATCATTGTTAGATGATGTGGCCTTAGCAGCATTATGCCTTATTTAGATAAAAATAAATGAATATATATATATATATATAATTTTTATGACTGTAACAGAATATGCTTCCTGATCATTCTCTCTCTGTTACTAGGGTTAAGCTTTATAAAATTTGTGTTGGATGTTCTGTGCCTGAATATGTGTCTTTTAGAGTTAAACACAGCTTCCTACCTTTGAAGGACAAAAATGTCCACTTCTCTGTTAGCCGTCTTGTCTAGCTTCTCCTATTCTGGCAGATAGGTGCAATGTCCTGTCTTTTGTCTTGTCCCTATTCTTGACTGAAGAATGGATATATAGTATGCATTGAAAACTCAACTAATAAATCATTCCCGAATTTTGCAGCTTCACTTCTTAAAGTGTATATATATATATATATATATAACTCCAGTTATTTTAAGAAGTTTTAAATTTGACTTTTTATCAATATACTTTCAAATAATTCATCAAATAATTCCAATAATATTATGTGGGGAAAAAAAAAAAAAAAAAGAAAAAAAATTTATTCATATTATTGTGACTGAAATCGTTATATCTTTTTACAGAAACTGAAGATTTGTGTGCCTGATAATCTGTTTGCCTATACATGAGCTTGTATGTGTTAGGTAAATAGATAGCTATAGTAATGACATTATCTGAATCATAGCATATATGCACACATTTCTGAGAGCTACTTAATTCATCAAAATATTGAAAGCTGAATGCTGATAACGTATTTGTAGTGTAGTGTATAATACATATAGACCAAACATCATTTTGTTGAATGTTAGACACAGTTATGTTATATAAAAGGTATGGACTGGATATAGTACAGAGACATATGCATGTGATCACACAAATGCACGGTCTTGTTGATCTGTTGTCAACGTATTATTAAAAAATTGTTTTCTTATTCCTACTCAATGACTGTTATCTGAATATAAAGTATGAATGGAGAGCATGAGCTATACTTGTTATATCTGTGTTTCTAACTACTTCACTCTGCTCTTTTTAATTTAAGGTTGCCTTTGCCTCCTGGATCATTCTCAGGACTTTGGGAAAATCAGGAAACATTCCAGAAGTTGTATTTCCAAAAATTTCCAGTAAGAATTACAAAATGTTTTATGTAAACTTTTGGTAATCTTGCAGCACTGAATGACATGAGTTTTCAGTCGGGTAATATAAAAAAATATTGTATCTTATTTTAATGGGAGATCCTTGATACATTTCTTACAGGCTGAAAAACATTTCAAGTTAAACATTTCCTCATACATACCTCCAGCTTTTGGTCACGCTGATTTTTTTCAGATCTGAAACAAAAGAAGTAAACCTTAAGATTCTGAACCTAAAAGTTGTTTTATGTCATTTGGTCTAATAAAGATGAAAGCTTTGCTGCATTTCAAACTTAGACTGGAATAACTTCAAATTTATTACTACCGCTGACATGCAGTCATTCTAGTTTAGCATCAGTCCAAAATACACACTTGTCTACCGCATGTGTAAATATTTAGGAGGCTCCTTACTGAATTGTCCTTGTCAGATGGACTATCTAGGGACTCGTGTCCTCCCTTCCACTTAGACAGTCTGCTCCAGATAGACTGTCCAGAATGGAAGGTTTGGTCCAGTAAAAGTAAATGAGTGAACTGAGCAGACAGATTATTTTCTTTGTGCACTGGCATGATGATGGTGATGGTGGTGTATGAATGGATCCAGCAAACAGGTACCATAAGGGTCAATTTGACAACTGTCATTGTATTGTAACAATGCCACTCGTCTTGTGTAGATTCAGGCAACATCCTTCTCCAAGCTGTCAGGGATCAAAGTAGGCAGAGTGGAAAAAATCCAGGCTTATGTATTTATTGTCTTCTGCTCTGTCTTAATGAAGTCTGCAAAAGCCCTCTGGAAAAGGAGCCCCAAGGTTTATGATGACATAAGAATGGTGAAAAAAAAAATAGAATCAAATCTTTCAGGCACCAACAATTTACTTCATTTAACACAATCAGTTTTGTGTGTTGGCTTCATGGGAAATGGATGGATCTTTCTATTACTCTTTCTTGAGTTTATTTTTATTTTTGGTTATGTTGTGTTTAGGGATATTATGATACTATGGATGCAGGCTATATGGATGAAGATGGCTATTTATATGTCCTGTCTCAAGCTGATGACGTGATCAGTATTGCGGGACACAGAATTTCAGCAGGCGCAATTGAAGAGGTGAGCTCTGCCTGACAGTAAATAGAAGGGTGAAATATGAATAAAGCAAGCTGAGTTCATGAAGACTAAAAATCTCACAAAAATCTATTTTCATTCTGCTTATCTTGATTGCATTTGCACTGGTACTTTTAGGAAAAACATTAATTGTTTCAGGTCCTTCCTATTAAGGTGTGCTCCAGGACAATAATAAGCAATTTGTATCATAGGCTTGAGAAAACAGGCATGATTTGTCATATGAAGATGGAGGTAAGGGGCAGTGTGGTAGCATGGAAAGCATTCCAGAGGCTCTAACATATTTACTTGGGAACACTTTAAGGTAATGTAGGCTCGGCGTGTCAAGTTGTTGCATTAGCTACTGAAATCACTTAGGAGTAGAAACTTTTTTTCTTAAAATACAGTTTTTATTCTTTCGGGTTTTGTCTTTTTTTTTCTTTTTTTAGTGTTTGGTGTTATCTGAATTCTTTTTGCATAGATTCACATTTCGTGCGTTTTCTTGTTTTGAAGAATTTCCTTCTCAGTTCCTCGAGACCTGTTTTTTGTCTCTCTCTTACTGTAAGAGCAGTGCTAAATGAACAATAAAATTTTCTTTAAAAACAATCCTACTGCTAAACTTGAAAATCATTAATGTAATTCCCATGAAACTCAAAAAGTTGCAAATACTGCAGTTCATAATCGTATCTTAATGTCATATCTTTGCTCACTTACCCCTTCACAACTGCTGTGATTGCCAGTTATAAATTTCCCTGATGACATATCAGTTGCTTATTCAGGGAGGCTAGGAAAAGGTGTGCTAGGTAAGTACGAGGGAAAAATACATTTAAAATTCTGAATTTAACTGTTCACTGAATCACAAACTAGTTTGTCTTTTTTTTTTCCTTTCTAATATTTGTATTAGCAATATGTTAATTAGTATGTTTTAGTGACTGTATTTTTTTTAAAGACTGGAAGACTTAAAAAAGAATAGAAGAAACTCTGGTTTCACACAGGTGAACAAATCCTGATAAATGTAGGCAGTCCTTCAAGGATCAGTCAGCCAGGAAGTTGGATCCGCTGCTGTACTGACAGGTTTGTGAAGACATAAGACATAGTTTCAGTCTGCTTAAACCTATTTCCCCTTTGAAGTGAGTGTTTTGTGTTGCTCTACAGCAACAGGGAACCTCATCCCCACCCATTACTGCTCTGCTACTACAAGGGCATTGTTTCCTGGCATCAAGCTAGATCTGAAGCTAGCGCAGCAAATGAGGAACTGAATTACCTCAAAGATGACATTTGTGTCATCTTTGTATCCATCTGAAACAGGTCAGCTCAGTGTTGCTGTTTTTCTCCCTGTTAGTTAGAGCTTTCCACAGAAATGGTGTTTCGTCACTACAGACTTCTAGATGCTTCTCTATTCACCTTCTGAACAAAGCTAAAAAATAGTGTTCTTAATACATGCACAGCAAATTGCTAGTTAAATCGGAAAGCATTAACAAGAACACAGTTAGCTTTTCACTAAGATCAGTAAATACAGAATTAGAGGTTCATTGAATAGCCTTCTAATTCAGTGACAGTCACCTTGTTGAGCAAGTATATTAACTGCATTTATATTATAGCTGCGTTACAAGCTTAACAAGTTTTTCCTTAGTGCTTTGGCGTTTCAGCTTCATTATGTTCCAAACAATTAGTTTCTTTTTCTATTAGTATCATCCGGGCTCCATCTTTACTGAGATGCAGTAGGAGTTACTGTTTACCTTGCCAATCACTGAATCTTAGCCATTTTGGTAACCTCAGCTTGTGTTGATCCATCCATCTCTGTACATCAATGGTTCAGTGCTTGGCTCGACTCTTTCTAAAATTGCTCTGATGTTAAGGAATTTAACATGAAAAATTCCCATACTGACAGTGGGGTTTCTGTCTGCTGCTACATTAGAAGTCCATCCTTGTGCCCACTGATCACAGTCAAGGAATTCCCCTTCACTTTCTCTGTTTCTTACTTGTAAGCAGTTTTTAGATGGCTAGTGTTGATTCTGTTCTCTGATCATCATTTCAGCCTGTCTTACAAAATTTGATAACCTTTAACTTAGTATTTACATTTTCAGTCATACGAAATTAGCTGTTCCAGTGTCAAAGGCATGCTTATGGGATTTTTTTGGATAAATTAGTGAAGGAAAATATTGCAGTGATCAGAATATTCCAGCTCAACATAAGACTTTTCTGAACAGGTGACAGGCTGGAACAATGCAAACAAGCTCCTACAGAACGAAGCTGGGTACACTTTACATCTTCACCTTAGGGGTCCTGTTGGATCCTGATGAATAATTATCGAATTGATGGTAATGTCACATTACTGAAGATATTATTCCTATGATTTTGAGGAAAGGCCTCAGCACCTCTGGTCATAGACCTTACTAGTCTACTTCTGTATAATTCATTGAAAAGTAGATGAAAAATAGTTTCATCTTTTTCTTTCTTTCTTAATTCTATGACAATCAAGTTGCTGTGGTCAGGATCAAGAACTCCGAGCAGTAAATAATGGGTATTTAAGCATGAAATAGAATGCATTACTGAGGCTCTGGACTAGAGGTGACCCAAGCTCATAGGTGTATGTGATGCAGACAAATATCACCAGGATTTGGAGTTGCATGAAAAGATCTAGGTGCTTTGGAAGAGGATTCATAACTGATGGTGTCTTAAGTCCAACTTTATACCAGACTTCGTGATGCATATCTCAGTATGTATTGAGACATCTTCGTGATTTTTCTTCCAGAAAGTAAGAACCTCAGCTGGCTAATTGGAAACAAGAGAGTTGAGTCTCTCACATTTTGTTTTCCTGAAAGAGATTTTGAGGTAGTGCCCATCACTTGTGTAATTGTGTACATGTGCAGTAGGAAAGAAGGGACTTTGGTTTAACTCCCTTTTTTGTCTAAGAATGTTGAGACCTCACATTTCCAAGAGGATCAGCTGAATGCTAGGTTGGCTGCAAGCTGAGCCAGGGATTGTATTTGGCAAAGAATTAAAAAGATAAAAGGCATCAGAGAGAATAAGAATGAGTAAATACAACTTGATAGCCCTGTAATAGAAGTGCTTCTGTGGTTTTGGTCCTTACTCAACTCCACAATATTCGTAGTGTTAGACTAACGTTAATTGTCCCACCAAAAAATCAAACTAACAAAAACATAGATGTGATACTCTTGTTTTCCCAAAACTATAAGGAAATCACCTTTGCTTTGTTCAAACCTAGATAATTCCATGATTCTTTGATTCTGTATTTGTACCTTGTGCTGCCACAGTTTTTATTTCTTCCACTTATTTGATAACTACACATAAGTGTGTGTGAAAATATTCACAGGTACATTTGCAACATGTGTAATTGGAATCCTGAGTTGTACTGACTAAACAATTATTGATGTCAAAATTTAAGAAGTCTATTTTTTATGTCCTTGCCTATGGATTTTTTTTAACTGAGATGTTTAAATTATTATTAATCTGTTTTAGTTTTGTTTTCTGTCCCTCAGTGTGTTCTGTTCCATCATGCTGTGGCAGACTGTGCTGTTGTAGGCCAGGAGGATGCATTAAAAGGGCACGTTCCCTTTGCCCTGTGCGTACTCAGAGAAGGTGAGAGCTCATTGCTACTGGTGGTACTAAAACTTGCAAAAGGCCTGGAAAGGTTAAAGGATATGAACTTCCTTACTAGATATAAAGACAGAAGAGGGGAAGATTTTGGAAGAGATTATTGAGAGTGTTCGAAATAATGTTGGTCCAGTGGCAGCTTTTCAGAAGGGGGTGTTTGTGAAACAGCTACTAAAAACGCGCTCTGGCAAGATACTACGTTCAGCTCTTTCTGCACTAGTCAGTGGAAAGCTGTATAAGTTAAGTTGGAGATGTATGCTTTAATGAACTAGGCACATAAGTGCATCCAAAGACCCAACATCAAGGTTTTGATTCTCTAGACCATTCTGCAACTGGTCCATGACTTCAAGTATTACATTGTATTTTATTTCTACTATTTATTACCCAAAAGATTTTCATGTTCCAGACTTTACCAGATACTTTTTTTTTCTTGGCTGTTTTCAAAGGCTAGATTTAGAAGATTCTCTGGATGAAATTCTGTTTTACTGTTGAAGGACTACAATCTACTATCACGTGCTTATGTATATTCTTCCTTTTCAGATAACACCAACCATTGAAGATGCTAATGTGTTTAAACACATAGAAGAAGTGCTGAAGAAAGAATCAATGGGTAATAGGTTAGTAAAAGTGTCAGTTACTGAAATATAGAGACTTTGTATTAGGAAATACATATTTTAAAAACGAGTCATGATTGGGGCTTTTTTTTTTCTTTACTACATAAATGGTACTGTGTTCTTTACTGTATTGCCATAGCCAATGAAGCATATTGAAGACTCTGCATGTTGTCATTATATGCTGTATATTAAGATTGCTAAGAATTTTAAATAGAATTCATACACTTCTGTAGCCTCGGAAGGAGTCACTGCATTATCTCATTATAACAGAATCATGAAATCACAGAACAGCCCAGGTTGGAAAGGACCTTGAAAGATCATCAGGTCCAACCTTTCATGGGGAAAGGGAACCTAGATGAAATTACCTGGTACCCTGTCCAATTACATCTTGAAAATCTCTAGTGGTGGAGATTCTACAACATCCATTATTGTATAATGAAACCAATATCTTGAGTTTGCCTAAAACAGCTTTCAGAAGGTAAGTCACAAACTGAAGACAGCAATAAGTAGGAATTCTGATGTGAAAATTGTTGCAGACATAACTTGTCTTCACTTATAAATTATGAGCCTTATGCCAGTTAAATTTTTATTAATTTTTAAATTAGTTTTCTCTATTCACTGATTTTTCCTAAATCTTTATGCTATAAATTCCTCTAATTGCTTTATTCAATGACTTTTTGAAGTGCCTTTTTTTTTGTAAAATAATAGGTGATTTCTGTCTTTCAGGTCTGTTAAAATCTTAATTTATCTGTAGTAATGTTGAATAGAAAATAAGTATTTTAAATAAATGCAAGCATTTACCCCTTGCATTTTCTGATAATTTTGTTGTTGTGTTTTTTTATCACTTATGAAAAGGATAAACCAGGATGTGCTTTCACTGACATAATTAGATGTTTCAGGCTTGCTGAGATACATATCACTAAGAAACATAGCAGATACACATACTAGGCAACCCCTCCTTGAGGGTATAGGCATTTTCAAAATACTTTCAGGGTTCTTATATCAGGAAGTGGAGGATCTAAATGCATTACTTTAAATGCATTACTTCTTAAGCTGCAGTTTTTAACTGAACAAGAAATGTAAAAATCCTTGTAAAAATATATGAAATACATTGAAATATGTGTAAAAATAAATGAAAAGTTTAAAAGCAGAAAGGTTACTCAAATGCAGCATTGCTATTCAGAGGAATAAACAATAAGCAATTGGCAAATTCAGAAGCTGTGAGCATATTTTAAGACTTTTTTTTTTTCCTGTCTGCTGGAAAACATTCAAGATAAAAACAGAGATAAGAGAGGGGCAGAGTGGTCAGGTGTACTCACTGCTACTGCCATGATAATGTGGAGGATTCCAGAAAAGCCAAAGGGCTCATTCATCAGTATTCAGAAAACCCAGATAAAGAGAGCCACATCATAGCAGTGATGCAGTATGGAAAAACAGGTGTGGGTTGTTTTGTTTTGTTTTTTTTTTTCATGAGCATTGCTTTTGTTTCCCAAAGGAGCCTTTTTCTGAGGATCTGTGATTGCAGAATTTTCTGCTTACAGGCTTTAGGTTTGTGCCAAGCTGTGGAAAGGGAAAGAGGTAATCATTCTTGTACCCAGGTCCATTGCTGCACTGCAACCTGGTTGTACAGTCAAGAAAGAACAAGCCCATTTAACAAGTGATAGGAGAGCACTTGTTTTTTCTTATTTTTTTTTTTAATAGAGAAGAAGCATGTGGGTCATGGGGGTATATCTGAATGGCCAGTGATATACTGAAATTTGGGTGGAAGAGGTTGATACAATAATTATTCACCGATTGTGGATCGTAGCCTAACATAGCCACAATTTCTAGCTGTTGAGAGTAGAGCTGTGGCTGTTACTAGGAGTTTTGATATGTTAGCCTGAGATCAAAAATGAAGTCACAGTAGCACTTTATATATATTTTTTTTTTCAATATATTTTTAATTCTTCTGGCTTGTTTTTTCAACTGTGGAAATAAGCAGGGGGTACTCTCAGGGCAGTATTCCTAGAGTTTCATTTGCAGATCTTGCTCACTCTTTTCCCTAACACAGCTCATTTTCTTCTGCCCCCTATCGCCCACGCCACCGAATTTGTGTGGACTGTGACTAGAAATGTACACTGGAAAAGAAATTCTGGAAAATTGGAACTGGAGTTTATGAGGAGAAGTGTATACAAATGATACTACAAACACTGCAAAGGGTGTTTGCATTGCTTTACTTGGTGACATTCTGGACTAAACTAGTCCAAAATAGGGCTGAGGGTGGTGAAGGAGCATCAGCAGCAAGGTCAGGTAAGCCCCAGAAGCTGTATGTAAAAGAGCTGTGTCTGGTGTTTCTGTACAGCTCTGTTCTACCCAAAGCCATCCGATAGATGCATCAGCAAGTTCCGTGCTCCCTCTCGTGGCAGATTCTGACCAGAAAATTCATCGTAACTCATACCTGTTAGTGGCAAAATGTGCTTCTACTTAGCTAGCTATGACAAGTACATGACATCCAAACTATTTTAATGCTACTACATACCAAACTTAGTAGACTTCTAAACACAAATAGCACTGAATTCTTTTTTATTGACCTTGGGGGAGAAAAATCTTTCACCATCTGATGGACTGAAGTTTGCCAAATGAAAATAGACAAAACAAATGTTTATGTACATGCAAACATGGCAGATCAAACTGCTAAAAGAAAGAACTAAAAGACAGGTCTTGAGCTAAGATCAAGCAGCAGAAAAATAGCGAATAGGTAAATGACTATTAAGTAGGTCTTAGTTTGAAACTTCCCATTTAAACAAAGAATAAACAACAATAAGACCACAAAATAAAGACACAGCAGGTAATATTTGCTCTTCTAAACTTTTATACACTATATATTAATCACTCTGTCTTTCAGTTATTTCCTCTGATAAAACAGACTTGCGTGAAGTCTCAGCAAGGCCCTCTTGGCTAAAAGCAGAACATGAGACAGGAGCCTGTCTAATGCCCTGTTATGATGAAGAAATGGTAGGGTTTGGCTTCTCTTTCATTTTCTTCATGGAATATATTTGGAAACTTGAGAATCTCACTCTATTCATTCTGTGCAATTATTAGATTTAATTTTTCAGTGCTGGCTGGTGTCTGAAGATCCTGGAACAAAAAGGTGGCTCGTGGTAAACCAAGATTCTTCTTGGTCCGCAGGTAACATAGAAGAAAGTTTTTTTTTCTTTTTTTTTTTTTGTATAAATCCTGTTTTATTAAATTGTGCTTTTTTTTCTTTTCTTTTTTTTTTTTTTTGTAAACATTTCTGGGTTTGTTTGTATGTTTTTAAGAGGTGAGCCATCATGGTGCTTCTCTGTAGATATCTAACATTTCCATTTTGTCTTTAGAGGTCCGTTTTGGCTCCAGTTCCAGGTTATGTCATTCTAGTATACATCATTAGAGGCAGGTGTTCAGCTTTATATATTGACAGATTTTACAGTAAGAACATGTTGAAGCTTCTAACTCTGCTAAACATATTTATTTGACTGTTACAATCCAAAAACTGTAAAAATGGTGGAATGGAAAGTTACGAACAGTATTATTGACGCTGTATTGTCAAACGTTTGCACTGAGACCCCATGTACCATAGATTTTATTTTTTAAAAATGATATTTATATCCATTTACATAAGACTTACACATTTTAAAAGAAATTCATACACAGTAAATATGTAAATGTCTAGTATTTTACAATAAAACAGAAGAAACAATGTAAAAATGAGCTAGAGGCCTCATTTGATAAAAGCTTTGGATGTGCACTACTGCCAAATTTCTGATGACAGAGATGCTGGGAGGAAAGGGGGAAGTTGTTTTGTCTTTTTTTTTTTAAGCAACTTAGTTTTTTTAATTTTTATTCTTATTTTAAATTAAAAAATACATGAAAGAAACATCAGATCTGTTTGTCTGATAAAACTTTTGTGTTCTTTTCCCTATTACCCTGTTCGTGCAGAGAGTTTTAATGCTCTTTTTCATAAGTAGTGGTAGTGCACTTCAGGTAAAGTAGAAGAAAGCGATGACATCTAAAGGAAAAAATAAACATTAATTAGTAAGGCTTTTTTGCTTGTAATTGGATCCAGGATGCAAGGACTCTAGAAAATATTATAGCACTAAATAAGCTGTTGCACATTTTACTGAAAATTGAGCATCTGAGGGAGACATGTATTTGTTCTTTAATTTTAGATCTATAATATAAATCTATTAGTTATGCATTTTGATCTTTTAGTAATGTATACTAATTATTGGTCAAAACAAACTCTTGTATATGTTCATTTTACAGCTGTTTTCTTTATGTTTTGATTCTGTATTGGTGGTTAGATTTTCCTGCATCTTTAGACCTTTGCCTCTTTGGCACAAGGTCAAACACATTTTAAGTGTATAGACTGTATTGATATACTCTGTGATTCTCCTTGTTCACTGCAGCTTGACAGCATTTACCTTTTTTACCCTGATGATTTCTTTGCTGTGGACCAGCTGTTTCCAGATTACCATTCACATCTTTTTGAAACACTTCTTCCCCATCTGTCTTTACAAATCCTCTTTGGAATCCTTCATTGATGAAGTACACGGTTGATTTACCAAATCCCCCCTGACATTTCATTAGAAGAAATGTGAAACTGTAGCATGTGCTATTGCACCAGCCCCTGGCAATGAAACTGTCCTCGTTGAGCCTTCTGATGAGGTGGTGACAACTATTTTGTAAGACAGAAGTGCAAGGAAAACATACAACCACCGCAGCAGAAAGCTGGACCATCCCGTGTGTGCTATCTTAAACTTCTTTGCAAAATTAAACGTCTAGGCAACAGTGGCATTGAATGTTCTTATATTAATGATTTTGAGAGTATACTCAAACTGGGCTGCGTGGACGATGTTCATATAACTGTTCTGAAAATGTCAGTTCATGTTTTATGTAAACTCATCGGGGTAGTTTCAACAGATGTTTAAAAAATACCTGAAATATGACCTGAAAGCATGTGGATTGAATCCAGTTGTTGTGAAGAAACTTCCAGAGACACTGTAAGATTGTACCTGGTTGGTATTGTTGGAATAAGCTATTTTGAAATATGAGGCTTTGACATTTTCTGTAAGAAATGTGAGTAGCAAAATAAAAGAATTCTGCAGCCTGTCATCATAGACCATCTCATTTGTTTTACGTGTAACCCATTTGCAGCTCTCTTTTTAGTCTGCTCTACACACGCATAATGTTTTTTTACTGTTCTAAGAGTTCTCTTATATTGCTATTGTGCAACAGCTCTTCAAACTTGCCATCTCCTCTTCTGCCTGGTTAGAATCAGTCCCACATGCAAATACTTTAGTCATGGTAGTAACAGGCCTACTGATGTGTTTTAGGCAAGGTGTTGCAAACCTGGGTCACAGTCTGACCTGTATCTGAAAAATTTCAGATCTTATAATGAATAATCTCTCTTCTACAAGTATCAATCAGTTCCTTCCATGAAGAAACTGTTGCTCAGGAAATGTGATTACAAATTCTGAAAAGACTTCTGTAGTCCTTCACCAATTTCAGATAAATTCAGGCCATTGGTTTTAATATCTGATATAATAATAAAGGAAATATTTTCCCTGTATAATTTTTATATAATTTACTGAAATTCCAAACTATTTTAACTTGGTATCCAACCTAGGTGACATCTTGAAATTGCACTGATAAACTGTGCTTGTACTGAAGTTCTAGTTGACACCATCTTGCTGCTTCTCTAAAAGGACTCTATGGGAAGTTAAAAGACATAGCAGTACATTAGTTTCAGTCATCCTTATATATTAACCTTTACTAATTTATATCTAAATTATCTCTAAAATCTGATAGAGCTCTCAAGTGTTTAAGATCAGTATGTAATTAGCACGCTGGCCAAGCTACAAGCACCGATGTGATACATGTATCACTGATACTTGAAACACTTGAAATACTCGATCGGCTCCTATAGAATTTGAAGTTAATTTGTATAGCTTGTATAATTTTGTAAACATCTTTTTGCTCAAAATACCTAACTCCCATATGCATACAGTGCCAACAAAGTTTCACCACTTTCCTTCGGTTTGTGGATTACTATTTTTAGACAATTACTGAAGAATAAACCAGGAATAAACATCTTAGAAAACTCTAAGTTAATTTTTATTAATATATACATTTTCAATTTCTGCCTTTGTTGCACTATTCAGACCTGTTGGAAAATATTGTCTTATGTGCTTGGCCTATTTTTGGCCTGTTAGATTGCTTGGCATTTGAACTTACTTTCTCGGTCATGATGTATTGCTTTCAACATTCCAAGTTTGAAACATGTAGGAGAAAAGATGCACATCTCTGCTATCAGTTTCTGCCTCCACCGAACCCATTGGGAGTATTGTCATTGACTTTATTGACATAACATAAAGTAAGCCCTAATCTATACACACATACATTTAAAAAAAAAAAAAAAAGAAAAAAGATTTATATAGTTTGTGCTCCATCATCAGCTTTGTAGGACAAGCTTTCCTATTTTAGAAAAAAAAAATAAATCTGTGCTTATTTTTTACTGGTGGCTTGAAGTTTCTTTTTTAACTACATGACAATTTTATACACCTGCAGTCTTCTGAGATCTATGAAGTAAGGCTGACACCATCAGCAGAATTCCTGAGCAATCTACATTTTCCAATGGTAACATTTGCTGTTCATTAGTTGTCTTTGAATATGCCCAGAATTAGTAAAATCATAATGGTCCCCAGCCTCTCCAGACTGAAGATCTAAAAATGGACTTTGTTGGGTAAAAACTAGGAACAGCAATTCCTTTCTTGCAGATCCTGGCATGTCTTGTCTATAACATGCAATAGCTATCAAAGCATGTTCAATGTGGGGTTTTGGTGCTGTCCAAAAACACTTTCTAACTCCTCTGAGTAACTAAACAAACAAAAAAAAAGCCTCTGTTACTGAGAAAATATTAGCATGAAATGGTGCCATATTGATGAAAGCGCTCATCATGTTAGTCTTTTCTGCAAAACTTGCAATGCAGCAGCAAACAGTATTTTTCTGCAGAACTCTGGAAGGATAACAGATTCCTAGCCATATTTAAAAGAGAAGTGGTGAGAAATGAAACATGGACTCTGGTTCTAGATTTGATCTAAAGCTGCATCCAGCTCAGAATATCTTTTCTTTACCACTGGTCATTTCTGAATGATTTGGGAAGCATGAGATTCTCTGTAATGGATAACTCTGGGAGATTTTCTGTACAGGGGACGTTCTGTCCTAGTTTTATTCAGCTACCTGATGTTTTAAATGGATCCATATCTCTTATTAAAAGAAAAATAAATAAATAAATAAAAAAGCAATAAACAAATAAACAAATAAATAAATAAATCTCTTCTGCTTTACTAGATTTTTTTCCCTCTCTTGAGCTCCTGGTAGAACTATTTCAGGTTCTCATAAAGTAAAATCAGTGCCCTGTGCTCTCTCTCTCCCCCGTGTTCTAGCTCTAAGTTTGAGAGCACACAAGTATGTTATGCTTGGTGAGCTATCATCTGAAGAGAAGTTGTCTGTAAACTGTCTCATCTGCTAAGGTGGCACCAGCAGAGAGAACCTGCTACTTGAGGTGGGGAAGGAATGGTGTAGTGTCTCCTGGACTGAGCTTAAGGCTGTTGTCTTAACCAAGTGGCCACCTTAGTGAGTCAAAGTTAGTACCTCTGCTCCAAGCTGTCTCTTGCTTGAATAATGCCAAAGAATACTGGTTGTAGTGTACATAAAGAGGTTTCATGATGGCCCCTTATGAATACTCACAACAATTCAGTGCTGGCTTCTTTGCTGGGCCTTGTCAGCATGAGTATGTGCGAACTGTTGAGCTGCCTAACCTCTGCAGTTGTGATGAAGCAACTGCAAATTGCAAGGAAAAAAAAAAAAAAAAAAAACTGAACCTCTTTAAAATCATGAAGAAAATAAATCAGTCTGTTTCCCAGTGGAAGGATGGCTGCTAAACTGCTCTGTGACTTTCTCTGACATTATCTGGGCATGGTGCAGTGCAGAACTCATTCAAAATCTCTTCACGTCTGGTCTACTATTGAATCTGCCTTCCTTAAGTAAGTACAGTTTAAAATTTTATTTTATTGAAGTCCTCACAATGTACTTGTCATGATGTTTAAATACCACAGTGTTCTCATCACTGGAAGATAGGAAGCCAAATTCTGGATAAAGATGTAGGTCTTCAAAGCTACATACTTTTAAGTCTACTGAGTTCTGGACCCAGCTCAGCAATAAACCGTCTGGAAGATCTGCAGTAAATCGCTAAATCTTCTCTGTGCCTTAGTTCCGCAACTGTAAAATGGGAATAGTATCTTCTACTTTATAGTAAGGCTAAAAGATGAAGTCTATAAATGTTTGTAATGTTCTTAGCTACTACAGTAATGTTGGCCATGGAAATGCCAAGGAAGCTTGCACCTTTATTTGTGCATGGATTTTGCCTTGGAATGGATTCTTGTCTTACGACTTCAAAATTGCCAAAAAGTGCAGGATTAAAAGCAAAGGGTGCACATGAGCAGTGGAGTCAATGGAATATAGTGATGCAATCAGTAAATTATTCAATTTGTATCTGCAATTATAAAGTAATATTTTTAAAAGGCAAGATACTTTAATGGAATTTAGATGGTTGTATTTTCCTGCCAAGTTTGTTAAAGAATTACAAAATGTAATCACTACCGTGTATTACGTTACTGTAATATAAATCTATTCATAGACCTAAGCCCTCTCATGAGGCAACAAAGAGCAGTATTTGAAATGGGACAGCCTGTGCACTGGTACTTCTCAGAACTGACAGGTGTACTCACATGTTTTCTGTTGTCCATATACCTGAAGGAATAGCTGCAGTGGGATTTTCCCCTTCTCCCTGCCTTCTTAAAACAATTTTAAAATTTCACTTATTTATTATTTATGATCTGCTTGATACTTTTCAAGTCATTGCTGCATTAATATATCTTTTAGAAGTGGAAAGATTTCCAGAGAAAACTAAGACTAGTCTACAGTAATGGAAGTAGTATCTGAATTTCAGTATTTGTTAACTGCTGGTTGTTATTAGTTCTTAGCAACTTCAGTTATTTGATGGTTTGAAAGTCAAGTAGGAAAATAAGGATGATAGTCCCTTGTAAGTTCATCCTCCAAAATAAACTCCACCTAGTAGAGAGGCTTATGAGCTGAGAAAGGTGCTTCGATACTATATGTAATCCTAGATGCATGTCAGTAAATTAATTCCTCTCTTTCTGAGTGTTTTCTTTGCACCCTGACAGCCTGAAGCAAACAAGAAAAAAAATCAATAGTGCGCCAAGTCAGTGAGTGCTTTTCCATTCCCTAATTTTACTTTCCCAGCCTCCTTATGCTAGGTAGATGAACTCAGCCGTTCCGTTGCAGGGCAAACATACACTAAAAGTCAATTTAGCATACTAGAATAAACCTCTTGCTTTTCAACGGTAAGTGCAGAAACGAGTTCATACCATCAGTTGCCATTTTCCAAGACTGCCCCGATGTCGTGGTTAGTCTGAACCCGGCTGGCAGTATTTCGGAGGAGTCAGGCATCATGCTGATGCCGTGGACCTCACGGGGAGTGAACTGTCATCGCCAGGAGGGGCCGCGTCTGAAGTTCTTGTCGTCACTCTGTCAAGACACAGAGTTGTATTGGATAAAGCAAAATGAAGTTTGTGATTGGTAATCTGCCTGCTGCCTCTCCCACTGTCAAATTTGTTTCGCAGCAAATGCCCTGCTTTCTTGCACTGCATCCAGTAACCACAATTCATTTGAGACACTTGTATAAAAGTAAATGCTTCAGAAATATTAAATGCTAGAGTGGAAAGCTTTCTTTATGATATTTTGCTATACTGGAGGATTCTGCTAAAGCAGAACTTAGAAGTTAGTTCTCTTCCAAATACAGTGATTTGTTACTGTATTTGATGCAGTGATTTGTTGCTGCATTAGGAGGCTTACATAAAGTGCTAATAAAGAATTAAACACTCATGTATACACAGAATCATAGGCATTTTCATCACGTACTTAAAAGTTTTGTTCCTCATTGAACTTGAACATTTGTGTGACAGACTCTTACCTTAAGATGAATATTTTACGTAGGTCGATTTTAGATTTCCCCATCTGAGGTAACTGCCCCAAATCCCACTCTAAGATACATTGATTATCTTCAAAGAAATACCCCTCCCCCCCAAAAAAAAAAAAAAATCCACTTTTTTCTCTGGTTTTTTTTTTTTGATAAGAAAAGGTGTAAGTATCCCAAGGAATAAGTTGCATGGGCACCCCCACACACACCTCCCCACACTCCGGTCATTGAATCTTCCACTCCTTTCTGCATTTTAACTCTACGTAAAGTGTTCATCTTAAGGTAAGAGTGCAGAACAAAATTTAGCTCCCCAAATGATATGGATATGTAGCCATACAGAGGTCACTTTAAAAACCTTGTTTGGTATTTCCTTTTTTTAATACCTGTAACTGCCTCTTTTGAACAATGTGTGTGAATTCTTCATGTCTTCATGCATTGCATTCAATGTATATATTTTACTATGATAGTTAATAAATACTTAAAATTAATTACTTCCTCGAGTCGTCTTTCAGTTCCTAGTGCAAAAGGTTGTTGTATTCTCTCTCAAGGATCTGCCGTGCCTAGAGATACCAAAGTAAAAAATTAAAATGGTTGAAGAGGGATGAATGGCAATCGTGGGTACAGATTAACCAGAAGTAGCATGAGCAAACTTGCCTGGGTGTTTTGTGTTGGCGTCTGTAAGAGTAAAGCTAAACTGCAGTAATCAAAGTTTTCATCCAGTGTTATAAGTGAACCATGTACACCACTTTCTAGAATATTATTTGCATATTCTCGCAGGCCAATAGCTTGTATCCAGTGTATGATTCGATCGTTGTTCCACACCAGCGCATCTGAAAGGACACACTACCTCAGTCTCCTGGTCACTGATAGCGTCCAAAGTATACAGGTGCATGCATTCATACTGCTTTAATTTAATATGAGGAATACCAGGAAACTATTAATATAGCTTTAATGGCCTCAACATCTCCCAAAACCCCAAATTGTGGGAGTAACTGTGGTTTTAGTTACCTTCATGTTGAATGTTTATTCTGAATTGGTTCCAAGGTGCCGCCAGAGGGCATCTGCAGAACACAATTCCTCCCACCTCTTCTAGATAACCTTGTCTCCGTTTATCAGGTGTAAGATGACATACTCTCTGTGACTTGCTGAGACAAGCACCTCACTTTCAGACAGATGAACTTAAGGCAAGAGAGTAACAGAAAGTAAGAAGCCTGAGAAAGGACAGTGGTGGAATTAACACCCCCCAAACTCTTTTCAATTCTTAGGCAAGATTTTACAGTTTAACAGTGCAAGGGCACAGGAGAAATAACAATTCCTCAAGGCTTCACTTGAGACCTTTGTATTAAACATTTGGCGAGTTAGGTCAGCACCTACCATTTTATAACTTGCCAGAAAGCAAACGAGGAGTTCACAGTTTTAGAGACTAAAACTCTTTTTAGTTTTGAAAGCTAGTAGAGCTGTTCAGGTCCCTGCCAATTATAAAGCTAAGGCAACAAAATGAGCTTGGAAATAATTTTTGAGGATTTTTCTCTTAAAAAAAAAAAAATTACTCTGTTAGATTAAAAGAAAATCACTCACACTGATCTCTGTACTGGTGAGTGGGAAATGCAATGCTGTGTTTTGTGTTGCTAAGTGATGGGGACTGTTCCTGAACCCTCTGCAGAAGTACAGCTAAGGTAGCATTTCCTGGGAGTGGCGTTCTCCATCGCCAGGCCAAGAGCATCCCAAACTTTGGGGTCAGGATGTGCTGAAACACAGCGTGGCAGCCAGTGATCAGAGAGACCAAATCCTGCTTGGGACCATGTCTAGCTGACTGATGCCCAGCAGGGTGGACTAGATGGGGGTTATTATCCTTCTCCTGAAGCAAGTGAGGCACCACCAGGACCCGAGACCAATAACCAAATCTCCACGGGAGCCTCCAGCGCTGCCTGCTCAAGCAACCTGGCACTGGTGCCTCTGCACCCACTTCCAGATCTCTGAGCAAAAGAGCATGTTCACTGCAGCCATTCACTCTTCTATTTCCTCCTCTTTTTTTTTTTTTTTTTTTTTTTTTTTCCAATAAGGTCAGTTCTGCTAGAGGCTATTCCTATATTTATCAAGCAGCTGCCTCAGTGGCCACTCCTCCAATCAACCTTTTCTGTGGTGCACATTGTGAAGTAAGAAATCAAGGGCAAATTCAAAAAGCTTCAAAAAGCAGGAGCATAGTGTTAGGGCCCTGAGTGCTCCGATGTCCCAGCGTTGCCCCCGTGGGTCCCAGTGAGCTGCAGGCTGTTTGGCCTTCTTCTGAGACTGAACAAGGGGTTAATAGTGTCAAGCTTCAAAAGAACAAACATTCTCAGTATTCGTTCCCAGGAACTATCACCTTTTATTTCATGCTGACTCATTTCTCTTCGCTTTTCCAGTTCTTTTCTATCATAATTCAACCTCTTTAAACACATGATTCCATACTGCAAGCTTTTTCTGTTATTTAAAGAGAAACATTTACAGAGTTAATAAAGAAAATTTTGAAGATGGGAACATATTTAGGATGTATTTCCTGCATGTCACATGAGGTGTTTCATGGTGCTAATTTAGCAAATCTTGAGGCAAGAGAGGACAGTGAAATCGTTAAAAAAAAAAAATCCACAGACTTTAAAAATGAAATGGACAAAACCAAAATGAAAACATTTGAATACATGTTCTAGTGTAAGAAACCCCAAACATTAAAAATTGTATTCAGAAAAGGTCTGCCCTTGGGAGCTCAGTGAAATGATTTGTCAAATCAGTCCTCAAAAGTTGTCAAATCAGACAGTAAATTTAACAAAATCCACTTCTTGTCACATAAACATCATTCCCCCTAAAGTCTAAATGCCTTTATTTCCATATTTCCAATTTAGCTTCCTGGCTATATCCCTAGATAACCTGAGCAATGTCAATTTGCTGGTACTGTTAACAGCCTTTAAGTGCTACACACAATAATTTTTCATTACTGTGAGATCTCAGGGCTTCAAATGTTAGTCTGCCATTTTCTGATACTTTAAACTGCTTAATAAATTATTAGTGGTTCTGTATTGTCGTGGCTTTATTTATACATTAATGGTTTCCTGCTCATTATGAAATGATCCATAAAAGTATCTTAGTTATGAGAGAGAATTGTGATGCAGTAGCTATTACTAAAGGAATATCTCCATTCACATTTCTGACACTTAACACATACTTTTAGCTGTAGTTTTCCAAGCCAGAACAACAAATAGCCAGTGCTGTTATTCTGTGCAGCACTGAGCACTGCATCACACACAAGAGGCTTTATACATGCAGTCTTTATGCAAACATACCGATGAAAGCTGTCCACCATTTTTAAGTGCACACGCACATCTGTCTTCGTCAGATGGTTTAACATCCTTGCATCGACCAGGCACTCCATAAAATAACTGCGGTACTGAGGTAAACCAAGACTGGGGAGCCATTCGCTACCTATCCATTCGCGGTTCATATCACCGTAAGCCCGTGTCTACAGAAAAATTAAAAGTAAAGAAAAAAGGGGAGATCATTTCTTAAGTTTGTTCATGGTTGCACCACAGACTGAAGAGCATGTATCAATATACACTGGTTCTAGTTAGACTTCTTAGTTTAGAAAATCTGTCTAAAGGAAAAAAAATCCATTTTTTCATTGTATCAACATTTGAGTTGTTAGCCACTGTGAGATATTTGTTACTAAAAGCAATGCTTTGCATTTTTCATCTTTTTTTCTATCTTTGCAAAATTCGAACAACTGTTGTAATACAAAATCATAGTTTCAATTTTGAGTTTTAAATGCTTGCAAACATATTACACAACCAAAATGTGTTTGTTTAATGGTCTTACTGGCTTTCAGTTAAACTTCTGGATTATTCTGTTAATCAGATATTTTCAGCTGTGGCCATCTTAAACCAAAATGCATCATATGCAGAGCTCAATAAATGAATTCTTTAAAACAGGAGCAAGCCAAATTCCTTATAGAAGCTAGGCCTGAAGCTACTATACTACATAGCTGAGATTTCAAGAGGGAGATGAAAAATAAATGTGGAACAAGCATGTGAATGTTGAGATATTTTTTATATAGTTTGCATAATGAAGATAAAAAATAGACACATTTTGTATCATACTAATGTCAATTATTTCAGCACTATTGCAGTTAACAGAAAAAAAGAACACATAAATTGCAAGATTAACATCTCCTTAAGAGGGTGGTTCTCAAAACTGATTTTCAAGTCTAACTACTGTTTTTATTTTGGTATGTCTCCTGTCATAGACAAAAGGATAACACAGTGCAAGCTACGTATACTGTCTGTGGGGGAAAATACAGTACTCCCCTCTCTCATTCTTGTGAGATTTTGAAGAGAAGAGGAATGCCATAAGTAAAGACAATAAGATTGTGTGTGTTATCTATTATACAGAGAGAGAAGGAAATTTAATAATTTAAATACGTGATAGTCCAACTAAGAAGAAAAATATTATTCCTTATTATACAAGACAATCTGTAGACTGATGCTTGAGTATGATTTATAGAGTTGTGCGTCTGATTTTTTCTAAAAACATCTGGTGTAATTTTAGAAATGTTGGCTCTCTAACTAGGCATACTTTATTAGCCTATTCTCAAAACTGAGGATAATCTTTTCTTGGTTTAGCTGGGAGGTAGAATCTACCTCTAAAATATCTCTAAAATGTATCTAGCTGGGAATACTTTAGACTTTCTGTGCCTCTGTGGATTTACCAAGCAAAAATCATGGGCATAATAGGATGTGGGAACATAAGGAAAGTGACCTAACATGTTTACCTCTATGACCTTACTGGTGCCACTAAGGGACATGGCCTAGTGACAGGACTCGGTAGGTCAGGTTGATCGTTGGATGATCTTGAAAGTCTTTTCCAAGACTAAATCATTCTCTGATTCCTACTGTACTATGCCCTGATGCAGGGACGCTGCCAAGCATCCCTATCTGCCATGATGCAAAAACCTTTTCCCATCCTGTGATTCCCCATATGGCAGTGGGTCACCACAAAGGGCCTGACTCAGAGCTGGGTTTTTGAGTCCTCCATTCAAACGGATGGCTGCTGGTCCTTCATTTCGTAGCACATGCTGCTCCAGGGTAAAAACAAACCAACAAACAGAAAAAAAGGACAGGTAGAGTTAGGTCTGCAGAGGGGAGTTTTAGAACATGTGGACTAGAAACAACCCCCTCATCTATAATTCCGGTGAGACTTTGAGGCTTTGCTGTAAGTAGAGAGAGTGAGACTGCACACGTTTGTGCATATTCAGAGGACAACAATCCTCCAAGTGGAATGCATGAACACAATCTCCTCTATTGATATGACTGGCAAATGCTTTATGCTGGCATTTGGGTTAGTCTAAATGCCCTCATTCTTTCAGAATATTTTGGGCCATCAAACTACTTGCCTTCTGGATATCAAGATACTTGCAGCTATTTATTTTGGATGGTTTAATCCTTGATGCTTTATTCCTGAGAGTTTAAGAAAATAGCTGGGTATGTAAAATAAAAGATTGTATTGAGGACCCTGAAAACACCATGTTGTATATGCTAACTGCAATTTCTTTTAAGAAAAATATTTATAGCATGTCCAGAGTTTTTGTTTTTGTTTTTGTATTGAAGAATACTAAAATGTACACATTACAATTCACTCATGAGGTACTACCACAATACTAAAATGTACAAATTATAGTTCACTCATGAGATACTACCACTATACCATACTCCTTTTTGCCTACTGATACTGATTTAATTGTTATCGTTAACTTTTCATTTAAAAAAAAAAAAAGTGAAGGAGTCATGCCTGAGCCCAGCTGCCTTCTTCAGACTCCTTCTGTGTTATCAGCAGGAAGCAATTAGTAAAGCAAGTAAAAAGACGATAAAAATGAGTTATAAAGAAGTGTTTTTCATGTGTATGGTAAACTTACTACAAATGAAAACATACATGTAGAATGTGCTCATAAATATTGGAACTCAAGTCACCAGCAATGCCCTCGGATGAGCTATATGAAGAATTACAAGACTAAAACTATAAAATTTTAGTAGGGCAAATCTAGCTCTTTTCAAGATAGAAAATCTTTACAGCTTGGTGAAACTTTACAGCATTATCTCAAACACTTTGTATAGTTTTACAATCAAAACACAATCATTTACTTCCCAAAATTGGATATTATAAATATCATTTTCTATTTCTAGTTAGATCTCACAACGTTCACAAGACAAAGCTGTGTTCTTGTAAAGGATTGAAAAGTGCCTTTCACACAGCAACTTTATGGCAAAAAATAAATTGCTCTGGCTGACCAGTTAAACAGGATCAACTTTACTTCTGCCTGATTGAGTGTTGTTATATTTGGTTTTTACCAGCAACAATAAAACTGAAAAAAAGTACCTTGGTTGTAAAAAAAAAAAAATATATTGATGAAAATCTACTTCATGAACGTTCATGAGAAAATACAGAAGCAAAAAGAAAATACCACAAGCATACATTTCTACGAAGTAAGTAGTCTTTACTGCATTAAAATTTAGCTTTAGTACCTCTCACCATTTATGGGTTAGGCTGACTGTAAAGTTTTCCAAATTAAAGATTTTTTCAAACAGCTCATTTTTGGATTACATCGCATCGTGTTTTATAAACACTATTATGGAGTTGTTATGGACTTAATGGACTGCTAAAAATAGACCTAAAATAACGTATGCTTCAAGGAAAAGAAAAAAGTCAGAACAATCAATAAAATGTATTAATATTCGTGTGTCCCCTGAAGCAGGGAGATGTTTGAATAAAGCTAAATAGAAATGACACACTCCATGCACCCTAAATCAAAGAGCATAACTATGCTAGTATGGACATGAAAGACTTGGCATTCAGTGAAAACTCCGAGTTGTGTTATGCACCTTTCTCAATACTTTTCTTATTTGTTCTGGTTCATCAGATACAAAATTATGTTTAGAAGGGGTACCAGGGAAATGTTGCACCTGAAACTGCGACATGATTTCATTTCACTAAATGAGGTTTCACATTGGCAGGAAAAAAGCAATGTAAAACTCCAAAGCTGTTTTTACTTTCGTACATTTGTGACTTGCAACACAGTTTGTAATTTATTTTTCTGAGAAATGGTGGAATTGTTCTTTCTAATGTCATGCTTGGGAAGCAGCCCTACAGAGGCTATGGCATCTGTGTTAAAGCAGATGCATCCTAGTTCTCTTCTGAGCACTGAAACAATGCATAAATGTGAATGGAAAGACAAACCGTTTTACCTGGAGCAGCAAGATTTTCCATTTCTTGATGGATCTCCCAAACATTGCCTGAGGGCTATGAACAAGGCCCACAGGGAGGCAGGAGGGATCCACATTAGGTAAGCAGTGGTCAAGAAGAAAGGCAGCACCACTGTAAGTTAACAGCGTATAGCATCACCATCAGCACAACCACGATCTTGCCTCTACCGAGCTGCAACTAGAGACAACTTTAGACAACTTGGTTTGCGTCTTTGTTAGAGAACAGACATAAGCCTGAACAGACGTGATGGAATATTTCAGCTAGGACTGATGGATGAACACAGTCACAAGGGAAAGACGAATTAAAGCTGCATTTCACGTGCAAGGGGCAAATACAACCTTTAGCTCTGTCTGGAGGTAAGCTTCATTTCTCAAAGATTTTCCAGCCTAAATATTCTGCACCCATCACATGCTCATATTGTAATCTAAATAATGATTGCTTCCCCCACATTTCTGTGAATTAAAAACGTCAAGAGAATACATTTGTTATTACTGTTTTTCCTCATTGTATTCTTTTCAGTCAGATCATTACTAGGGCAATGAGATGAGGCAGGGAGGGGGATGTGGAAGCCTGCTGTGCATAAGGGTGAAATGTGCTGCACTTTCTTGAGAGCTGCAGTAAATTAATTCCTTTCCTGAGAAAGAAGAGAGGCAGAAAGACTTGGGATTCAGAAATGCACGGTCCAGGGCAGTGCAGCATCATGCTGTCAATTACTTAATGAGAAGTCAAGAGCAAAGCAAAATTATTCCCAGTGCTTCTAGCTCAAATGTGCTGTATTCTTATTTCATAAGTGACAATTCTCTTATGCTCTGAAATAACATAAAGTCAAAATGGATTTGGTAAATAATTTGTTAGTAATTCAACACTGTGCTGAGTCTATTATATACACCTGCATTACAATTCATGATATTAGCATGGTTAGGACATATATAGCAGTTCTGTGCAGAGAAAGTATTAGATGGGGAACTACAATTTTTAAAGGATCTTAGCAGCATTAAGATGAAAGGCCAGTCAATGAGAACATTTGTGTCCTTTTGCCCAGTTTCTCTACTGCTTATATAGCTCAGTGGTTCTGGATCAATTGCTAAACCCCTCAAATGTATCTCAATTCTCATTTCCACCAAAAGATTCTTGATGAATTCCATGAAGATTAGAGATTACAAAATATAAATAATAGTAGTAGTAGTAGTGGTATTAACATTTTTTTATCATCATTACTTATAATATTATTATTATTTAGAAATCTGCGCTGCACTACTTAAGTAGTAGTCTTTGTCCTTCACTTCTACACCATGTTTTCCTGTAATCAAGCCTCATTTTTTAACCTGTTGTTGTTGTTGTTTTGTTTTGCTTCAGTCTTTGTTGCTTCTTTCATAGCCGTCACCATCAGCCTCTCAGCATGAAACTCCCCTCTTGTTATCTTTTTTCTTTTTCCCCTCATCAGTTTGGCCTATTTTTTCTTGCTTTCCATTAGGAGGTGCTTTTATCTGTAGCACATATATTCTTGCTCTGCCCCAGTGTACTTTCACGCTTTTTTTTATACACTCCCCTCTTTCCTTTCAAACCTATTTCTTCTCTACTTGCTTCTTTCCTGTCTGCTCCACTCTCTCCCCTTTCCCCACCAAACGCACATGCTCCACTTCTCCCTTCCGTGCTCTGCCCTCACACTTCCAATCACTGCTTCTCTTAAAAGCATGAAGAACCTAAAAGCAGCCAACTCAGACTGGAAAACATTTGAAAGGATCCAAAAGGGGGAAAGTGAACAAGATTCATAATAGTTGTATTCCTACATAACCTCTTCCCTCTCCTGCCTTAGCCCACCCCGCAAACAAAAATATGATAAACAACAAAAGAAGAGAAACACAATCTGATTTGGTTGGGAGATTTGACCTGAAGGAAGAGAAAGGCAGGTAAAATTACAAATAAGGTGCTCAATACTGATCATTTAAATAACATCAAGGTTAATCAAAAGCACATCTTTAAAAAAAAAAAAGGTATCCACTAAAGGAAAAATATCAGCGATCAACAATTGAGTGATTGATGAACAAGTACTTCCAACTCTTTAGAGGACAGTTCACAGTGATTGTGAATTGTGTGTTACCAGAGTCACTCTCTAACTACAAAAGCCTTTCTGCAGACTCCTGCAGAGTGAAGTGGGAAAGAAGAAGCTAGCTGAACAGAACTCACTGTTCTGGATGTTGGAGGTGCTGATGGACTTTTGAGTGATACCATCTCCTGGATTGCTAATAGAAGTTTTAAGAGATGACGAGGATTGCTGATGCCAATTTCTCTTTGAATCTTGGTATTGGACAAAGCAGACGTAATAGCTCCACTCTTCACATTGGCATGGCAGGCAGCAACATACCAAGCTGGCATTCCTAGCCAGAGCTGTTGAGATAAAGTACACATTCGTTGAAGGCATAGCTTAATTTCTCTCATGAAATTTATCATTTATCTATCAGCCTGAATAAGCATGGTAATACACATAAATTAGTATAACAATCATACTATTTATTAAAATGAAATTGTTTTAGAACCATTGACATGGCTTCACATGAACTCTTTTTGTTGATTTTATTATAAGCCAGAATGCAAGGGATGCTTTGGATTATTTTTACAGCTATGTTTCTCCATCACCTGGGCTACTCCTTTCCTGTACCTTTTACAAGCAAATCGTGGCACAAGTCAGTATTACTGGCGGTTTGATAGTCTTATCGTATACAGAAAACAACCTAATAAGAATTGATTAAGTCATTTTTCCCCTTTTCTACTAAAATGGCTTTATCCCTCTTTCCATGTTAGTCCCTATTGTGTACTTGTGGGCACAATCTTACCCTTCTCAGCTCATTTTTTCCAAGCACAGTGCAGATAACCTAGTGAGGACTGGGCTGGGCTGGTATGGTGTCACACTGCTGATGGAAATATTGGTTAGAAGTCACAGCAAAGTGTGAACACAGCTACAGAAGATATGTACTTGCCACTTGAGAGTTTTTTTCTTGTGTTAGACTTAGTAGCCTAGGTCATCATCAGCCCTGTGTTTAATTTCTAACTGCGCTGAAGTACTGTGTGGCTGATAACAAATCTACAACTTACCTGGAAAACATTTTCTTAAAAGACAGCTGTTAGACCACTTTTATGACACAGAGAAAACAGAGTGTAATGTCAGATTTCAAAAGAGCTCAGACAGGCTTTTCTGTACTGACTGTTCTGATGTCTCAGTAAGCTTGAGGAATGACTACACCATGTCTCAAAAAGCCCTTTCTGCTGATGGATGAGCAACTGCACCCCATCCAATGCGAGTCTGAACCTGAAAAATATGATCAAATCCCAGCTAACCGCAATGAAATACAAAGTTTCTAGAAAGTCAAAAAATGAAAACAAAAATTACATAGATGACATCCAGCTGTGCTTAAACAAAGCTCCATGTGGAAACTATGCAAATGTATTTAATGTTCACATTAAATTTGATTATTTTTTTCATACATGCACTTGAAAAGCAGGAAAACATAAACATTGGGAGTTATTCACCTTGCAGAAATAGGTTTATATGTTTGCTGCTTGTTAGGTAAATGAGTTCTTTAACAAATTAGGTAAATTTGTTCTTTAAATTTGTTCAACAAACAGCTGTCTCTATCAGAAAATGAAGGTAGATGAAAACAGTTCCTAAAAGCAGGACACATTCATCGTGCTAGGTAGCAAATCGACAGATCAAGACTGATATACTTTTCCACCATTATTTAAGAAAAGTCACGGTTCTTAAAATATATCTCATCTGTGCCTGCGCTACATACAAATGACCAGAATAAAGGCTAATGCTGAGAAGCTGAGTGCTGAAAAGTTTGGAAATGTCACAACTGCGATCACGTGTAGTACTTTAATTTGGTTCTTTAGCTCCTTTAATATTAATTTCAGTTTTTATTCCAAGGGTCACACATTGCATTTTCCCCAGGAGAGGATGAAATGTATACAGAGTCCATCTGATGACTGAATAAATTCAGTACTTCTGCGTTCATATCTTTTTTGTCATTAGTATGCTATTTGGATTGAATACCGCTACACAAACTTCTGCTTGGGCTACTCTCACTATGTTTCCCAAGAAGTTCATAGATACCAATTTCTCTTTATAAGCTGTCTTTGAGACAGCACGAAGCATATCCTATTTTGCAGATAAGATTCAAGGCTAAAAAAAAAATTTAAAAAAAATGATTAGGGCTTAAATTGTCAGAAATGTCTTCACATTTTACTTCACCATGAAGAACATTAAGGGTCAGATCGTTTTCAGTACTTAGAATTGTCTAGACCTTTGCATGTTCACCCTTCCATCAAATCAGTTTTGATTGTAATAGTGGATATTTCTGACTGATACAAATCCAACTACAGAACTGTCAAACTGTCATGAAAAAGTCTGTTAGTAGCCAAATTAACAAATGCTCTATATTAACAGTTTGTTTGTTTTGGAAGGAAGATATAATCTAATTTTCCAAGATCATGTTTGAACACTTGAACTGCCTTTCTGCAGTTTTCACTTCATCTTTTTCATTAGGAACCTTCAATTACAACACGAAGCAGAAGTTTTGTAGGTGCCAGTTTCTTTCTTTCCTCATCCTTTACTTATTCCCTGAACATACTTCTGTTAAAGTTTCTGAGGAGGGCTATTATTTCTAGTCAAAGGGAAAAACTGCAAATTTTGCCTAATGATCAATGGGTGATACCCACAACAGACATGAGAATAGGTGGGTATATATTCAGATGCTTGGTACAAACAAGGAAGAGATGTTGCTCCTTTAACCAACAAAGAGCTTGTATCTGCACAGAGCTGGTACAGCCTTGCCATATAGGAGTGATTATCCATGTGTGTAAGAACGTCCTTACTTTTTGCCTTCTTGTCCCCTCAAGGTCTGGGTAAGTGTTTTTTGAAAAGTTCCTTCACATAAAATAGTCATTGATTTTTGTCAAGATTGGCAGACAGCTCTGCTGAATAAATTTCTCTTGATGTATTCCAAAATCCATTCATGCACACTCTCCAAATAAAGGGGAGCCTTCTGCAGCTAGATCGGTTTTCAGAGACGAAGGAACGGCCTGTCTAAATCAGAGGGATTTCAGCCTGGATCTCCCACATCCCAGGTGAAAGTGCCTAACACTTCTGCCTATTTTGAATGATATCTAGGTAAATTAGCCCTTTCCAATATTATATTTGAAAATGGACCAAAGTCACAAATTCGTTAAATTTGTTAAAAATTCTGCAGATGTAGTTTTTGTGTTAAACTCAAATAAAATTTAATAGCTACTTTTTCTCCTTAGCACACCATCCTGTATAAACTGTCTTAGGATTTTTTAGATATTTAGGGACTGAGAAATTATGAGATTTCATGAATTTGGGGTTCAATTCCAAGTGCAGTAGTAGGGCATGCTCGAGTGACGATAGTCCTCTTTGCCCCATCCCCACTCCCCTGTGCAATCCCACCTTGCTTTTTTCACCTCCAGTCTCTGTTTCACAGCACCCAGTGTCAAAATATTCTTAGTGCTGATGGCACAGTGAGCCAGGGAAAGAGGGGGAGACTTCAGCAGTCTCTTCTGAAATCTGTAAGGACAAGGGTGCAGAAGCAGCCTGCCAACGTGACACATTTCAAAGCTGTGACTAACGCTTACCTCTAGCCAGGCAACCACTGTCAGCCTGTCCCACTGGGCGAAAGGCAAGCCCTTTCTCCGAGCTTCTTCCAGAAGTTCATATCTAAAAATGGATCAAAAAGCGTTACATACACAGAGCAGTGCATATGGACAATATAGTTACAGCCATGTCTTGTTGTTAAGGGTAACAATAGGTAAGTACAATGACACTCATAGGAAGGGCATAGAAAATGCAATGAACAATACAGCTCTTTCCCATTTTGGAATGTATTCCTTATTCTATTCCCAACTCCAATTTTTTTTTTAAATCTTCTTGGTGCATTTTGACATCCTTTTTACCACTTAATGTACAAAAGGATGTTAGGTGGTTTCTACCTGTTCTCATCTGAAGCAATAGAGATCTGGGGTAACCCGTATAAAAGGACCACCCAGATAACAGAAGACATTGGGGAACAGAGAAAACTGTGGGAATCCTCCTGAGACTAGCTTAGCTAAGGTCTGGTAATGACCAAGAATGGCCTTAAATAGCCTTCTTCTAGACTTGAGCTAAGCTTGGATATAATGCAGCAGGGTCTGTGGGGTCGTTGTGTTTGAAGCACTAAACCTTGCCAGAACAGCTATGCACCATTCTGGGGTCTCTGGAGTACAGCTGTTCTGCATCTTAAATAAGACATCCATGGTTAATAATGAATTGGTTGTAGCTTTAGTAGTTCCATTTTTTTTATTGTTTATATCCAAAAGGAGATCCATGTGGTTTACTGATGTATATATTTCTGTGCGTAGAGAATTTATGTGGTTTCTCAGTTTTATACATATATATATGGGTATATTTTTACAGAACTGATTGGATACCAATCTGACTCCTGCCTCTGCAGCTTCTCTGGACTGCAATGAGTGTGTAAGAAAAACTGTGGCAAAAAATAATAATAATAATAATAATAATAATAATAATAACAATAATAAATACATTTTTTAAAAATCTCAAGGCTTAAAATTCACTTCTAATATAGCAATATTAAATATTTGGTAAAGTATAGGTGCGTCAGCTAGACTTTCAGGAAAATGCTCTATATTAAACACATTCAACCATTTGACTGGACATTTAACTGCCTACTGTCGCATTTTGTAACATGACTAAAGACTCAACTGTGGTGGTGGCATAGAAAAAGCAGTCCTTCAAGAGTCTTTTTTTTTTTCCTGATATTTAACAACATACGTTCTGCAGCCTCCTACTGAGTGATACACAAAAGAATGCTCTCAGCAACAAGCGGTAGTGTAAACGAAATTACACAGGGACTATGCTAATGGAGTATTAAAATTTGCTTACTTTCCCACACAACAAGAAAATCTTGGAATTACAGCTTCAGTTTTGCTCCTTCCTCCTTTATTACTACAGCCTTTGTGGTTCAGTTATCCCTTGGCAATTCTTCACTGCCTTAGCAGCCTTTCAAGTATATGTATTACAAAACCACAGCAAATAAAAGCGATGGAGCGATCTTACTCATAAGGAGTGCTGCTTTGGGGATTTTTGCACTGCCAAGGGACCAGACAGAGAATTTAGCTTAAGAAAAAAATGGAACTCAAATAGCATTTTTGCATACATGTTTAAATCCCTCATTCCGTGTATTAATAGAAAGACAGCTGCTTTAGTTTCTATGTTGCTGCTATAGTAATATGTAATACTACAAATACTTGACAGCTTTACTAAAGTTTATCTAGCTTTTCCTCCCACACATCTTTTGTAGTATAGCTTATCCATTGCCACTTGGCTGTCCAAAAACATTGAAGAGTTACCCTTGCTTTCTATGACAGCACAATCCTCAGTAAAATGAGAAAGACTTGCTATCTGAGTACACAAATGTCATGTTACCTTCAGTAGCTGGAGGTGTGGGAATCCCATATACCCAGGGAGACCCGTAGTGAAGGCCAGTAGAGACATACACACTCGGTTGCTTAGGAAAGCAGAACTGAGGCATGGCCAAACTCAGCAGATGGCCACATCCCCACATCCCAGCAATCTGTAAATGAGGAATTTGGGTTCAGCCTTCCCTCAGAGATGGTTCTGCAGGGTGCCTGTGAAGCTGCAGCAGTGCGGCACCTCCCTCCATTACCCCAAGGAGGTGGCATGGCTCCTGGGGCCACCAGGGCTGCCGGCTGGCACAGATGTCCTCAGGGAGAGACAAGCCTGTGGGGCTGCCCCTTCCTTACTTGTCTAGACTCAGTTTCCCCTGACAGGGCACAGACCCTGAAAAATCACATGGGACTTTCTCCTTCCCCAAAGCCAGCCTAAGCTCAGGGAGCAGCTCTTTTTCCAGTCTGGAGTCCCATGGAGACACCATCCTCAGAGGAACCTGATCCCAGATTTTTCCTTATCTGGGGTATTGTCTTCACCCGTCACAGCTGAAAGAGCTGGGCTGGCTCTCACAATAAATTTTAAAAAAATGGAAATTATCACTTTTTTTTTAACTGGTCACTTGCTTGTGATAGTCTTCTGCTCAGAGCAGGAGATCAGTGGCATGTGGTCTACACAGAGAAGGGATTCAGGGGGAACTTTAGTCCTCTTTCTTCAGTTTGGTGTTGAATCCCTGTGTGGCCTCAAGAACCAAGGTGCTGTGGAAGATGCCTTTCACTTTAAGTTCTTACATCCATAAAAAAAGTTACTTTCTTTATACTGGAATTATGAAGTGAGTATTTCTATGGAGTTCCCGGTGACCTTACAGCATTTGAGTTGGCCTGAGGCTTGTTTTGGAGGCTTAGCATTACTCAAATACACGCTTCAAGAGTAGGAAAGCACTTCTTTTAATTCAGAGGCAGTCTGGCTCACACAGCTAAAGGAAAATATGGTCATAGTTATAGATTTTGGCTAAAGAAATTGAGACCAGGCCAGAAATTGGTTGCTCTCTCCATATGCTACAGCTAAAGACTACAGTATGACAAACACATAATCCAAAGGGTCTTGGCATGTAGAAGAAAAGTGCTTTGGTTTGAAAATATATTTAGTGCAAAGTTAAACTTCTTTGTGCAGACATGCACCAGGAATACAGGCACCATAAGGCCCATGCCTCACTTACTGATATGGAATACTAAAAGGATTTTTGTAATATTTATTTTCCTTGAAAATAATTGTATGCTTCAGAACTTTTATTTCCTTCCCGAGGACATTTCATTTAAACACCTCTCCACCATTAAAGTTTATTTAAATTATATTTTACTTTAAAAAATAAAAATAAAAAACACTATTATGTGATTACTTTTTAAGTTAAATTAGGAGATCTGTATAAACTGAACCTTCAATTTCTAAACCAGAACTGAAAGCAGAATTTCTATTTCTTGACTGAGAGAAATATCATTTAGTTGTCAGTCATAACAAATTGTCTTTTGATATGTAGTAATACTATAGAAAGAACTCCACTCTATCAAAATAAGTTTCAAATATTATGTAGGAAAAAAACATGTATTGTTTTGATCAATATTGTAAATCATCAGAAAAATGAATCTGGTAATCTGCCTATTCTAGAATAGAATCTGAATATTTTAGAACAGCCAGAATGAACTGATGTATTTATGAGATAGCCAGTGGCTTCCTGAGCTGAAAAACAGAAGACACCAAAATCTGACTATGGCAACTGCATTTCCATTTTCCTTACGAAACCATACAAGTGACCAGAGGAGGAAGAAAAGAGAAATAACCCACATAAGCTTGTCACTCCCCCTTCCTTTCACTATAAAGACAATGTTTAGGGACAATGAATAGCATGGTGCAGTTTCTCTAGTTTTGAAGATGCTTTGCAGGGGAATGTAGGGATATTCTCCTAAGAGTGTCAGAAAAGTACTACATGTTATTATGTGTCCACTTTGCGTTGGTAAGGAAGTAGGGAATTCAAATGTAATTATTTTCATACCCATTTGGTTTCTTGGCAACATATGAAAACAGACTGATAAGGGAGAATTGGCATTAATTAAGCATTACTCAAAATGGTATTATTTTGCAGATAAGGCTTTAAACCACTTATTGCTGCTGGAATAAATTCCAAATTAAAGCTGTATTTCTTAAGTTGACATTATTACTGTTCAAGAATAAAATCCTCTTCCATTGTGGGAGAGACTGTAATATGCTACCTATAATACATTTTTACCCTGAGCCTGGCTTTGCAAAATAAGGACATTTCATGAACATTGACTATTCAGCATTTGTCCAAATTTTCACAGATGTTTGTACTCATCTGTCTTCAAGAGAGTACCTGATAAAGTGGGCTGTCTTCTCTCTCTCTCTCTCGTCTCTCTCTCTCTTTTTTTTTTTTCCAAGACAGAAAATAAAAATGACATATCATGTTGAGGAGTTGCGTGGCAGAGAAGTGGACTTGCCTCCCCTGCACTGTCTTCTGATTAAGGCCCAAAAATTACTTCTTACGGGTACTTTTATGATAACCCATTTTCTTTAACATCACTCTTCTGAGCACCAGGTACAACTACATACCACAGCTGAGCGCGTAACTGTCTTACATCATGAGGACTATGAATGCTTCGTATCCCTCTGGACATCAGAGGTACATGGAAGCAGAGGAAAGGGGGAAATGATAAGACCAAAATTATGTTATTATCCTTTAAATTTTCTCTCTCTTATATACTACTCCCTTACACAGGGCAAATTTTAGCACTGTATCAGCAGCACTCACCAACTCATTGCATAAAATGCAAGAAAATTTATTAAAAATAAGAATGTTCTTTAAATAGACTTTGTGTGGGAAGTTAACAAAATCTTAATTTATGACTTTCAATAGCATTCAGTTTTCTGTATGAAGATGGGGCTCCCCCCCGTGAAGCAAACAAGAAATAACAGCTTAGCATTTCTAGAGGAACACTTTGGCTGCAGCCTAAAAGCCACGTGTACATAAGCTCCCCCAAGCCAGCCAATCTTTTTCCCATGACCTGTCAGAAAATAGCAATGTAGGCATGTAACCAAATTAAAGCCAAAACTTTCAGCCCAGTCCTTGACCTGAATAGTGAGTGAGGATCCGGATCCTGGCATTTATATGTAATAGTTTATATGCAGCCGAAGTAAATACTGTAGTCAGAGGTCATGGGGCTAAAGTTTGAAAAGTCCTGAATAAAGAAGAGATCTCAGAAAAGCAAATTTAAATAACATTAATATCAAGAAAAGTAATTCTGATTGCTATGTTCTTTATCTGTCATGACTAGACAGATGGAAATCTATTATAGCAATTTTGCCTTTAAGGTCATTTTCTTTTCTTTATTTATTATTTATTTTATTTTATTATTTATTTATTTATTTTTAACAGGCTCTGTACTAATTTTCCTCACAGAATGACTAACAGAAATATGACCCTTGTGCACCTTTTGTAGTTAATTAATTAGGTCAACTCTAACCACTAAGCCCCTTGTCAGGTTATTCCTATAAGTGATAAGGAACAATTGACCTTAAAATATTGAAGCCAGGTAGATGAGCCTATTTCACAAGGTCTCTTGGCTCCACCCTTGTTAAGTGAAATCTGCCAGGTGTGGATCATTTGACCTTTGCTATATAGGAAGCTTGAGGTGTGGGAGTGGGTGTCAAGGTAAACCAGCTGATGTGATTTTTTTTTTTGGACTTTAGTAAAGCTTTTGACACAGTTTCCCATGGGATCCTACTGGACGAAATGTCCAGCATACAGCTGAACAAAAACATCATATGGTGGATGAGCAATTGCCTGAAGGGCAGAGCTCAAAGGGTTGTGGTAATGGGGCCACATCAGGCTAGCAGACGATCGCCAGCGGGGTCCCCCAAGGCTCTACTTTAGGACCAGTTCTCTTCGATGTTTCTATAAATGATTTGGATGTAGGACTAGAAGGTGTTTTGACCAAATTTGCCAATGACACTAAACTTGGAGGAGTTGTGTGGACTCTGCTGAGGGTGGAAAGGCCTTGCAGAGAGATCTGGATGGATTGGAGAGCTGGGCAATCACCAACTGCATGAAGTTTAACAGGAGCAAGTGCCGGGTCCTGCACCTGGGACAGGGCAACCTTGACTATGCGTACAGACTGGGCGACAAGATGCTGGAGCGCAGCCCCGCAGGGAGGGATCTGGGGTTGTGATTGATAGCAAGTTGAATATGAGCCAGCAGTGTGCCCTGGCAGCCAGGAGGGCCAACCGTATCTTGGGATGCATCAAGCACGGCATTGCTAGTTGGTCGAGGGAAGGGATTGTCCCACTCTACTCTGCACTGGTGCGGCCTCACCTCTAGTACTGTGTGCAGTTCTGAGCACCACAGTACAAAAGGTACGTGAAACTGTTGGAGAGTATCCAGAGAAGGGCTACAAAGATGGTGAAGGGCCTAGAGGGGAAGACGTATGAGGAGTGGCTGAGGTCACTTGGCCTGTTCAGTCTGGAAAAGAGGAGGCTGAGGGGAGACCTCATCACAGTCTACAGCTTCCTCATGATGGGGAGCGGAGGGGCAGGCGCCGATCTATTCTCTTTAGTGACCAGTGATAGGACCCACGGGAATGGTGTCAAACTGAGGCAGGGGAGGTTTAGACTAGACATCAGGAAGAGGTTCTTCACTGAGAGGGTGGTCGCACACTGGAACAGGCTCCCCAGTGAAGTAGTCACTGCATCAAGCCTGTCAGAGTTTAAGAAGTGTTTGGACTGTGCATTTAGTCACGTGGTCTAAAATTTTGAGTAGGCCTGTGTGGTGCCAGGAGTTGGACTCGATGATCCGTATGGGTCCCTTCCAGCTTGGGATATTCTATGATTCTATGGAGTCTCTGAGTGCTGGTTTTCCTGACCTCTTTTTCTTGCTGGGCTTCCCTGAAGCCTTGGCTTGGTCAGGACTGGCTCTTCTGGCTCCCCAGCCAGGGCAGCTTTGGAAAGTGGTGGAAAACTTCACCTTCTGGCCCTGGGCTTCCGGAGGGGACCCACAGGTGGCCCCTACACGCAGGTTGAGCTTTTCAATCCACCTGGAAAAGAGGCAGAAGGCCAGCAAAGGGAAGGGGTGAGGGAAAAGGCAAAACCGTGTGGGTGTGAGTTGCTTCAAAGCCCGGCCAGGTTGCTCAGGGCCTCATGCGGGTGGGCTTTGAATACCTGCCCACCCCAGCTCCTCACCACTTTCCTTATGCCGAGCAGGCCCAGGCTATTTCCCTCTTTGTGCCTCAGATGGCCCCGTGTCCTCCTTGTGGCAGGGCTGGCTGTCCCCCCCCAACACTCACCGGCGTAGGGGAAGGAGCTGGCAGTCGCAGTGGAAAGGCACATCCCTCAGGTTGAGGATTTCCAGCCCCGTGAAGTTGCTCATGGTGGGGATGTTGCTCATGGTGTTGTTCTCCAGGTGGAGGCTTTTGATCTTGGCTCCGAGGCCAGCAAAGGCACCAGGGGAAACCTGCAACGAAGCAAGGGTGAGTCAAGGGGGTCCTTGTGGAGGGGAGCAAACCGCTGCTGGGAACTGGGGACAAGCTTGGAGCAAGACAATGCTCCAGCCAGGCCTGAGGAACTTTCTGGTCCCACTTGGGCTGTGGAGCATCTCCCAAAGTTTTGGGAGCTCAAGGACACCCAGGGGACAAACGTCCCTACCAGGGCCTGGGCCACAGTCACATACCTGCTTCAGGCCCATGTTGTCCAGGTAGAGGTGCTGCAGGGTGCTGGCCACGGGCAAGAAGGCGCTGTCCCCTATGTGCCTGATGGGGTTCTGGGACAGCTTCAGCTCGCTCAGGGCGGGCAGACCCCGCAGGGAGGCTGTGGGCACCTCCACCAGGTGGTTCCCCTCCAGGTGCAGCTTCTCCAGCATCTTGGTGGGTGCCAGGGCAGCAGGGGCAATGCTCCTGATGGCATTCCCAGCAAGGTAGAGCCCACGCAGCCCCACCAGCCCGGCCAGGTCACCCTCAGCCAGCTCCCTGATGGTGTTGTGCTGCAGGTAGAGGGAGAAGAGGTTGGGCAGGAGCCGGAAGGCTCCTGGGGGCACCCGTGTGAAGGCGTTGCGGTCCAGGTGCAGGTAGGCAAGCCGTGGGGCCCCCTGGAAGGCAGCAGGTGCCAGGGTGGAGAGGCGGTTGTCGGAGAGGTAGAGGTAGATCAAGCCCTTCAGCCCCCACAGTGCCCTGGGACGCAGCTCCTCGATGCCACAGTGCTGCAGGTGGAGGGACACCAGCTCCTCCAGGCCAGGGAAGGCACCCGGGGACACCATCCTGAAGGCGTTTCGGCGCAGGTCAAGGAGACGGGTGTCCCTGGGGAAGCCGTGGGGGATCTCCCGCAGGGCTTGGTTCTCGCAGTTGGCATGGTGGAAGTCAGGAGAGCAGGAGCAGCCCCGGGGGCACTGCCCGCTCCCGGGCACCCCCAGCCGCACTGAGGGCATGGTGGGGCTGGAGGAAGGGGGCTGGGGGAGGCCGCACCTCATCTCGGGGGGGCGCAGGGAGTCGAGGGACCGGCCACGGAGGGCAGGGGGCTCAGTGCAGGTCCCCTCCACCTGCACCCACGCCCGCCCCAACCAGTGGTGGAAGGGGAGCAGGAGGCAGGAGCAGAGCAGGGGGTTCCCAGCCAGGTTGACCCTCGCCAGCTGCTTGACCCCGGACAAGGCGGGTAGGCCCCGCAGCTGGTTGTGGGACAGATCCAGCGTCCGCAGCTGGGGGCTGCAGGTGAAGGCGTCGGGTGCCACGTCCTGTAGGGCTGTGTGGTCCAGGAAGAGGTGCTTCAGGGAGGCCATGGCCACGACCTCCTCGGACAGGTAGGTGATGGGGTTGTGTCCCAGGTCCAGCCGGGTAGCCTCGCTCAGCCGCGCCAGGGCCTCGCCAGGCAGCGCCTGCAGCTCGTTGTGGTCCAGGCTCAGCCGGCGCAGGGCGGGCAGGGCAGTGAAGGCCTCGCTGCCCAGGACGTGGAGGGCGTTGTGGGACAGCCGGAGCCACCTGAGGACCTGCAGGCCCTGGAAGACCATGTCTGGGAGGTAAACCAGGGCATTCTCCCTCAGGTCGAGGAGAGTGAGGGACCCCAGCCGGCTGAAAGCACCCGGCTGGATCTCCTCAATGCGGTTCTTCTTCAGGATGAGCTGCTGGAGGAAGGACAGCCCATCCAGGGACTCTTGGTAGAGGACGGTGATGCTGTTGGAGGCCAGGTTGAGGTAGAGCAGCCGCCCCAGCCCCCGGAAAGCCCCTTCCTCCAACCTCTCCACCTTGCAGTGCTGCAGGTCCAAGTGCGTGAGGTACGGGATGGCGAGGAAGGCTCCCACTGGGACCACTGTGAAGCTGTTGCCCCGAAGGTCCAGTTTCTTGGTGAGCTGCAGGTCACGCAAAGCACCGCATTAACCTCGGAGGCTGCAACCCCTCCCCATCCCTGTTGTCCCCCAGCTCCTCACCCACCTCAGGGATGCTGCCAGGCATGGCCATGAGGTTCCTGTTGAGGCACAGGACGTGGGCGCGGAGGTTGTCGCAGACGCAGGCTGCGGGGCAGTGGGTGGCAGCCGTCCCCCCCAGCACCAGGGCCACAGCGAGCAGGAACAGCCCCATGGCAGGGGGCACCTGCAGCTGGGGAGAGGCAGCAGTGAGGGGCGAGGCTCCTGTGCTCTCCCCGATGGCATCTGCTGATGACGCTGGGGTACGGGGACCATTGCCACAAGCCGGGATAACCTGTTCTTCTAGCACTCATGGGGAATTGGCTTTGAGCAGGCACCCCCCCTTATTGCTAGCATTGAATCGTCTCGATCTCTGCAAGCACTCACCAGTCCTTCCACATCCAAAGCTCAGGTCTCATAAGGCACGCAGGTTTAGCTACCCACGGCTTCCTGAGCCGCCGTGCCGCGCCTGGAGCTAGCTGTTCCTGGCGTTTTGTGGGACAATGCTCGCCACTGTTAAGCTGCAGGAAGGAGCTGGTTGATTTTGGCCAGGAGGGAGCGAGCCCCTAGGGGAGGGAGTACCGGAGAGGGGCCGAGGCTGGGGTGAGCGCAGGGGGAGGCAGCAGTGTCCTAGCACCCCCATGGTATGGGGAGCAGCAGCAGCGGGGTCTAGTAACACTCAAACGCATGGGTGCCCATCCCCTTGTTCCCCCACCACCACCCCCAGCTCACACTGGTGCCACCTCCCACCAAGGCGATGTCCCCAGCGCTGCCCGCAGCTGGGAACAGTTGCTGCTGCCTGGCATGTCCCAGTCCCACGCACCTTGGGGGGGTCACGTTGTGGGTTCCTGGTCCTCAGGAGATGGCAAAGAAGGAGGGAAAGCTGCCGCACTGTCCAGTGGCTGCCCAGCTCCTGTGGCTTCCTTGTGCCTGCACCGGTATTTGTAGGAGTGAGCGCTCCAAGAGTGAGCACTGGGCCCCTTTGTGTCACTTTTTCCCGCACGGCTGGCTGAATGCAGCCAGAAGTACCGGATGAGGAGGGGGAGGAGGAAGGGAAAAGATCCCTGGGGCTAGGGCAGCCGCCCAGGCATTGCCTCGCCTCTCTGTCGCCGGGGCCAGGAGCACCAATGCTGAGCAGCTGAAGCGAGTGGGGAATTTGATCTCGCCCTTTTCTGTCCCTGTCTGCCTACAGCACCATAAATGTGGGTGCATGGTGCCAAAAGATGACATCCAGCCACTGGTGTGGGCACGGCGGTGAGGCCAAGAGAAAGGAAAGCTGCCACATTTGCCATCCCCACTTCTCCTAATTTTTTTTTTTTTCTGTTTTTGAAGGGGCCGGGGATGACAGTGCCTGTGTGAAGTGTCATTTGCTTGCAGGTGGCCATGGGAGGGCTTTCATTTTCCTGTGACTCATTATTTCTCTTTTTTTGGCTATGCAATTGGTATATGCATACCCTGCAGCCCATGGGTCCCACACGGAGCAGATCTCCACGCTGCAGCCCATGGAGGAGCCCCTGGTGGAGCAGGTGGATGTGGCCTGGAGGAGGCTGCGGCCCATGGAGAGCCCCCGCAGGAGCAGGCCCTGGGCCGGAGCTGCAGCCTGTGGAGAGGAGCCCACGCAGGAGCAGGGGTCTGGGGGGAGCTGCCGCCCACCCGTGGGGGACCCGTGCTGGAGCAGTTTGCTCCTGGGGGATGGATGGACCCCGTGGTACGGAGCCGTGTGGGAGCAGGTCTTGAAGAGCTGCTGCCTGTGGGCAGCCCCCGCAGGCTCAGTTCGGGAAAGACGGCATCCCGTGGGAGGGACCCTATGGGGAGCAGGGGCAGAGAAGGACTGTGAAGGAGCGGAGGAGACGAAGCGTTAGGGACTGACCGCAGCCCCCATTCCCTGTTCCCCTGCGCCACTTGGGGAAGACGTAGAAGAGGGTGGACTGGTGGGAATGTGTTTTTAGTTGCTTTTAGTTCTCACTGCTCTAGCCTGTTAGTAATAGGTAAAAAATTACATTAATCTCCCTATGCTTAGTCCGTTTTGCCCGTGGCAACAACTGTGCTGTCCTTATCTCAACCCTTGAGCCCTTTTCACCATATTTTCTCCCCCTCTTCCTTTGAGGAGGGGGAGTGAGGGGCCATGGTGGAGCTCAGCTGCCCAGCAGGGTAAAACCACCACAGCACCTCTCGGTTCCAGCGGTGAAAAGCGTCCACAAGGCCAGCACGGATCTGGCTCTGTTGCGGGGGCCTAGTGTCAGGCTCTTGATGCCTGCTCTCATTCTTTCTCCTCTCCCCCTCCCCTTTTTTATTTTTCTCTTTATTTTACAAACTGCAGCACTGCTGCAGCTACTGCCACCACCACCATGGCCACACACCCCACGCCCCCCCGTGGCCATCTCCAGTGCCACTGCCCTGGCCTCTGCCTGTCCCCTGCCACGGGCAGCTCTGTGACGAAGCCGCGCAACCGGCTGCCCAGCACGGAGGACGATGACCACCACAGCTACATGGCCAGCTGAAGGCCCTCCATCCCCTGCACCGAGGAGCCCCACAGCGCCCACGTAAGCGCCGCTGTGAGTCTCAGTGTGCTGCTGAGCTTGTCCTCACCCTCCAGAGGTCCAGCATCCCCCCATGCTGGCCAGGGAAACCAAGGCTGAGGGACTGGGGGTGCAGCAGCTTCAGAGCCGCTCCTCGCCCCCTTCCCCAGCCTCCCCGCAGGCTTTTTGGCTGTTTGCTCAGCAATGACCTCAGCCGAGGCTGTGGGAAGGGAGCCAGGTTTTGCTCCTGTGGCGGAGCACGGGACATGAGGCAGCACGCCCGAATGGCCCCTGGGGGGACTGAACCCTCCTCTGCCAGGCGGCACCACGGCACCAGCGGAGCTGCGGCAGGCAGTGCAAATCCTGGTGGCAGCTGTCAGAAAGCAAACCCTGAAGCAGGGGACGTGTTGCTACCTCCTCATCTCAGCGTCTTCTCAGCTCTTTCAAGAACCTGGTCCCTGAGTCACTTTGGGAGCTGCGGCTTGCACCCAGAACATGGAGGCGAGAGGCTGCAACCACTTTCCGCAGTCAGCAAAAGCCCAGTGCAGATAATTTCAACCACCACCTGTTCTGCACAACCCCCTTTTGCGGAAGGAAACAGAGCAGGAAAAACAGCCACAAAGCAGCAAGACAAAATACTAGAAACGTAAAGGACAAAACCAGCTTTTCTTTCTCAGGCCCCATTAAAAGAAATAGATTTGCTTTCCATCCCATTTGCTGGGAATGACCCTTGGGGGATAGCTCAGGAAGGAGGGCAATTAGCAGAACTGTGATATAGGAACGTGGCCACTGCCGCTGTCCTCCCATAGGGGTTAACTCCTGAGCTTGGTATCCACATCCCTGTTCTGCATCGTGTTCCAGAGCAGCAAGGGGCCAGGGAGCTTCAAGAAAAGCTACACAAGGTTCGAGACAGATATTACAGACTTTTACATCTTGCTTTTCCCCTCATGCTCATGGTAACACTTGCTTTTGCAACACACTGCTGAAGGAACAGAACGGGATCAGGTAAGGGAGACAGGGCTTGGCATTACAGCAGTTGAGCACAGTGATCAAAGCACTTGCTGTAGGTACAGGTACCTTCACTTCCATCCATTTTACCCATGTGGATACATATTTCTAGCTCCAGTCACAGAAACAGTGAGAAAATGCACTTTGTTCTCAGCCTTTTCCTTATGAGAGGACACAGCTTTTACCCAAAGGCCAGCACCTCTCCCCCCAGAGCACTGAAGAGTGCTGCTTTCCTGAGTCTGCCGGAGCCAGCCACGCCAACCTCCCACAGCCACCCCATTCTCACCCCTCACGGTTATCTCACACAGGCCCAGAACCTGGAGGAATTTAAGCAGAGAGCACAGGCGCATTGGTCTTGCACATACCACAGTTTATTTCATCCAGTGCCCCACACCCTTTCTTTTCCATCAACGCTGCCTGCAAATCTTGTGAGTAAATGCCAGCTTTTCCTGCATTTATGCCAAGCATGTGTGCCCCTGCCAGCTGCGACACATGTTGCCCCCCCCCCCCATTAGTTAATTAGTATTAGACTAACTCCACATCATTGACTTCTCCTGACACTGGCACTATTTATGGTGTAGTCAAGTGTGAGGTCTGGTGAGAAAGGATGAATGATGAACGGTCTCCTTCAGCTAAGAGCAGGTAGGGAATGATCAGCCTTAGTTGAAGGAAAACCTTTTTTCTTTTTTTTTTTTTTTTTAAATCACCTAAAGAGATGTGTTGATTCTCAGAGGCTTGAAAGAAGGAGCAGAACCAGCTTCTGTGCTCAGAAGCAGCGCAGGTAGGTGCCACAAGCATGCACACAGATGAACAATCCCCCGAAGAGAGGTTTAGGGGCACCTGCTGCTACTCCTCCGGGGTGAGAAGGGGTGCAGCCCTACCCCCAGAAATTCAGCACAGCCCCGATTGTTTGTGCTCTTATATGTGCACAGCCTTCAAACACGTGAACGGTGCACACAGTCCCACTGTTTTACCAAAGGGAGGAGAGAGAGGAGGGAGGAGAAAGGGAACACATATTCCACAGGGACTTCATGGATTGTATTCATTTCCAAACCTAGCCTATTTAACTAGGAAGAGAAGGGAAAGGGACAGGGAAAGGGAGGGAAAGAGGGAAACTACACAGGCAGTGACAGAAAAATTACAATAAAAATATGCTTGCTCCCTTAAGCAATGGCCACCAGGGTCAGCCACACGACACAGACATTCCAAGCCACGGCAGCGGGGGAGTAGTATATTAAAATACACATCAGCCACACAGTGCCTTCAAGAAATGGACTCGGAAGAAGAAACAAGGGGGAGCACACCTTGCCCCTCTGTGACCTGGCAGCAGCAGAAGGGGGTCAAGCACTCCCCTGGCCTGGAGAAGCAAGGGCAGCAGTAGCAGCGTAGCCTCCCTCCTGCACAGTGCTGGATGCTGTCAGGCAGAAGTCACAGTCTAATAAAATAAAATTAAATGGACAACGGGGTTGATCCTGATGAGAGCGCTTCTGGGCTCTTTGTTAGGCTTGGCACACCCTTGCCAATGCTACAGAAGTGGAAAAGGATTCTTCTTTTCAATTCATGCAGAGCTCAGAGCAGCACTGACTTAGTCTAGCGTAAGCATCTGCCCTGCAGAGCAGGGAGTCACTTCATGAGGAGTGGAATAAAAAAAAAATTCAGCAGGATTTGTCCAAGTTTATGAAAGCAGAAGGAAGGACAGACCTCCTACAGGGAGAATAAAAAAAAAAAAAAAAAAAAAGGGACAGCATGTCTGCATGGGCTCCAGGATCTTCTCCCACTATGCAGCTCCAAGTTCTCTGCTGATGACAGTCCTATGAGGAGGGAAGGGCACAGCAGCATCTCTTGCCTCTCACAGCTGGTGGAGGGTTTGTAAAAGCATGTGGCGAGCAAATGAACAGGAGTCAAGAGCACGGTTTGGTCTGTGGAAAGAAGAGAATTATTTAAAATAGCAAAGTTTAGAAATTGTTTTGTATCAGACTTTAAATGATCAAATAAACACTGTTTCAAAGGCATTGGGCTTGCAGGCCCCAAAAGCTACATTTTTTCCCCTCAGTTCTCTCTTCTTAAACCACTCCAACCTCTACACAGATCACTGCTTCCCATTCAGAGCACGGTGTAGAAAATTCTCTCTCCTGTTGCAGAGTGGCCAAGAACCAGAATTTATTTCCATTGGTACAAAAATAGGCAGCAGTCTGCTCATCTGTGCAGCCCAGTGTCTCATGCTTGCTAGCAGGAAGTGGTTGGGAAAGGAGCCCCCCTTCCCTCCCTGCAATGGAATTTTCCATATACATTAATCATTTAGGGCCCCCCAAAATACACAAGACACGCCTGCTTACATTTGAATATTTTCTCACCAAGTCCTCTGCTACCTTTGATCCGACAGCAACTCAGTCTCTGGAACGTTTAAGTCTTCACAAAGAGGCAGTGTAACCTCTTGCTGTCCCTGCCCCTTAAGCCAAGAAACATCTGACTCACTTGCCTGGGCTGCCTCTCACAGCACCTTAGGAACAGCCGCCAGAAAGTGCAGCCCATGGGCAGAAAGCGCCTGGCACGGAGCATGCAGTAGTGAGGTCCACCTCAGAGAGAATAAACTACTCCTTGAAACTAGACAAGGGAACTACACAGTCACATCAGGGTAAAGGTGGGGTTAAATCTCCCCAACATTCCCATCATCCCCCAGTAAAGTACACTGCTGTTTCCATGGGCTAATTGTTCCCCAGGCATCACAAACTTCTAACCATCTGCACCCACCCATTAGGGAGTTTCCACTAAAGAATTGTAATCCAATGTCTTCCGCTGCTCTGAGAATGAAAATCACTAATTTTTACGCCTCTTGCACCCCAAGACAGCAAGATAACCTTTAATAAGTAATAGCAGCGAGTTCTGCTCAATTCAGGAGAGAAGGGGATTGAAAATAGAGTTGGAAATATCAAGATAAGAGCAAAGAGTTCACATTTTACAGTGCACGAGCAACAGCTGCAGAGCTTGATCAGTACAGGGCTCCATACCTGCTGCAGATTAACAGAAGCACAACCTGGAGAAGAGTTAACCACCTCTATCCCCACAAAAGCCATTCAATGTCCTGCACATTCAATAACGTAGCAGGACACCATTACAACTTGCAGTTTATCTTCAAAGTGGCTGGATGAGGTGTTTCAGTAGTCATGTTTGGAGGACCTGCCCCCCCGCTGTACAGATCAGGCTGTTTTTGTCTAGGCAGCTCCCCATTTCAGGGGGACAGAGTACCTGAAATGCTGATGCTGATCACAGCCAAGCTCCCTCAGCCTCCCCCCTAACACGAAGCCTCCTTTAACAAGCTCGAAGGAGCTTCCTACTTGCTGTGGAATTAAACTGCCTGTCGCTCTGTGGTAGACTGTTGAAAAAGGCCAGTGATGTGATCCAATCCAACAGCAAAGAGCAGGGAAAAAAAAAAAACACCAGAAAAGAACTCCCCTCAAACCAACACCACCTCTGTCACAAGAGAACAGAGGTGCACATACATTCAGCATTTCCTCCTGAAGAACTATGAGAAGGCACATGTGGATTCACAGCTCCCTCTTGTGTCCGAAAAAAGAAAATGAGGACAGACAGCAGAGAAGATGGATGCTGCTTACAGCCTGTAGCCATGATCTTGTTATTTTTTGAATAGAGAACACTACCAACATCGCCACAGACTGCTGCAAAAGAAAGGAGGAGAATGACTACTCCAGAAGTAAGCCACTTGCAGCAAAAAGCAGGAGAGCTCTTGCCTTGGCAGCTGCGAGAACCTTCCAGCTCTACAAGTCCACAAAAGATAACTGCAACCCTAAAGGAAATACCTAGAAAATATCACAGGAATGCACACCAGCTAGCTGCAAGCGACTGACTCATGGGTTTGACAGTGTGAACGTAGATTTGTTGTAGGAATGGAGCCCACAGGAGCTCGGCAGATTACTAGATTAACCAAACAGAGGTCTCATTTACAGTTCGGATGTCATTTTCTTCTGTTTCAATTCCAATCAAAGACAATAGGGCATAGGTTAATCAAGAAGCTATTTTAATGGGATTTTGGCATTCTTGAGCAGGCAAGTGCAAAGGATTTAACAGCTGTTCTCTTTGTTCCCTCAGGGAAAGCATTTTAAGATGTTTATAAAACACAAAGGTATATTGCTTACATACACCTACTGTTAGCTTCATTACACTGCACAGGACGTAAGTTTCCTTGTGATATCACAGGCTGTCTACCTTACCATTTTACCTTATGAACAAAACTTTACTAAAACTTTACTAAAACTTTACTAAAACTTTACTAAAACTTTACTAAAACTTTACTAAAACTTTACTAAAACTTTACTAAAACTTTACTAAAACTTTACTAAAACTTTACTAAAACTTTACTAAAACTTTACTAAAACTTTACTAAAACTTTACTAAAACTTTACTAAAACTTTACTAAAACTTTACTAAAACTTTACTAAAACTTTACTAAAACTTTACTAAAACTTTACTAAAACTTTACTAAAACTTTACTAAAACTTTCGTTTGTATGTAGACATAGAAGTAAAAACATTTATTGGTATTTTGCAGGCCTGGAGCCTTGGACCAGCTTACATACACACATGGGGACAGTGTCCATTGCGTGCAGATTTTTCTCAAAGGTTGCGTAAGTTGAATTACAAGGCTACTCCAGGCACTGTAATCTGACATAAGCATTAGCAGGGCCAAAAGCAGTGAAGCAGAGTCTCCTTTAATGTATTCTCCACTTCAAGTGATTTAAATCCTGTTTGAAGTGGTTAGGTCTGATAGACAGTACACAGTCCTAGTTTTGATCAAGCTGGCTCTGGATAATTAGCGCTTGATAAAGTAGTAAGCCATTGTCTTCCTCGGTCTTTTATTTTAAGGCTGGTATTGGATCCTTATGCTGTAGGTATACATTTGATCAGCAAGCAAGATCACTGGCAGAAAGCAATGCCAGTATTAGCAGCGCAGGAAACAGCAGAAATCCTGTTAGCTGGACAACTGCACATGGCAACTCCTGATACTTCTTGCTTAAGCATACAAAGATCAAGCTGGAGGTATATTTGTTTAGTTGCTAAAGCACAGGACCATGGGCAGGTACAATGCCTAATTCCTGGTCTGATCAAGCTTAAGAGGGGACACGAGATGAACTGTTCCACCCGAGGTGCCTGTAGGGTAGCATTTACACATGTGTAAACAAGCTAGTTACATAGTTTTATTTTCCAAAACTCAGAGCAGCTGACTGCTAGACACATGCCACTACCATGCATCAGCTTTCACAGCTTCAGCCACACCACCATATGCAAAAATTCTTCCCCCCTTTCACAGCAGCCTGCTTCCAATCCTAGCAGAGTTAAGAAAGGACTGACTGCCAATATTTGACTGCATCCCTCTTGTCCGTGTTTTGTACCAACCACAAAGTATTTATTTGATGCCCCTGCCCTTCAGCAGCACAAACTTTCAAGTTTCTGCATATTCCCACACCATGAAAATCAGGAAGGTTTGAGCCTTGTCCTATAACCCCTTAAAGAGCTGTCCTGACCCCATATGGCACATTGTCCATGATGAACCAAATTGCCACCAAATTCCAAATGGATTTCATATGTTCCAAATGGATTTTGGATGTCTGCTTTTCTTTTTTTTTGGCTAATTTGCCAATTCTGGACTGTTCCTCCCCTTGACTGCTGAATACAAGTATTTATTTTTTCCTCTCTCAAGGTAAGTATTATTTGGGGTGTTTCTTCTAATTCAAATGCTAAAGTTCACACTGATTTAATTATGATAACGTATGGCTTCCACAGCTGTTGGACTTGCTGTGCTTTACAACATTAAAGAAACTAAAAAGGGGTGTGATTCTATACCTGTACTAGAAGTAATATTAAACAGAAGCAGCCAGTGAAAGCAGCTTCTTCAGCACTTTGCTCTCAGTTTAGCTTTCAAAAAAAAAATCACTAACCCTGTTGCTGTCATGGTAGCAACAGTTTCTTTTAGCAACATACTCGGTCTTTGTGTTTTGTACTGTTCTGATCTGCTAGTCTTCTGTGTTAACACAGTGTGATGAGTCAGGCAGAGCTCTGCTTGCCCTCTGTACTGCTTCAGAGCCAGGTAGCTTGCCTGGCTCATTCCATCAAGACGTGTTGCTCTAAACCTTGCAAACTACAGTAAGCAAGACAAAAAGTAGAGGTCTATGAAAATATTAACCCTTACTTTCAGAATAGATATTTCATAGGTTCTAACAGAACAGTTGACGGGTAAACTGTTAACTCTCACTTTCACTAACTCCCATAGAGAAGACTGCGTTGACAAGTACGATACTCACTTTGTGACAAAAGCTGTGAGAACTGGAGCCAGGGATTTGGGGAAATAATCTTGCTGGACCATATGGTTCAAAGTCATAAGAATACCATAGAGGCTTGGGACAGTTTTGATCTTCTCTTCACTCTGAAAAAAAGGATGAGAAGACAGAAATTAAGCATCAGATAATCACTATTTTATCTAATTCACTGTAGCTGAGAAAGGCAATGAATCCTATGTAGAACAAAGTGCTCCCATGCATTGTAGGAAAGAAAGCTGTACGGTGTTCCTCAAGACAAAAGGTAGCCAACTCCATAATCTCCCAGCAACAGCATCTGAAATACAGCAGGATCAATAATATTTTAGTATATATCGATTAGGTATTAGTCATTAATAGCATCAGCAATGGGGAAAAGGAAGTAATGCGTTCACAAGTGGAACAGACAAATCTCAGAGGCTCTCTCAAAATGCTCCTCCGTGGAATTTGACTTGACTTCATCAAGAATTGAGTTACCTTAATTACACTATTTTTGTCCTGCATTATTCCGTGGTTCATTTTTATACCACTTCCAGTTCTTTGTCAGCCTGCCTCCAGAACTTGGAGCAGTATCCCCAGAACTGGTTTCACAATTACGAATAAGGCAGTTATTGTCATTCCTATTACTGTTCCCCTGCTTACATGATAAGCAAGTTCTTCTTGCTCCTAACATGATGCTAACCTACATGCCCCAACTCTTAAGTTGTTTTCCATTATTTCCCCAGTACCCTCCCACAAAACCCTCCACTCCATAGACAGGATCTAGACCTGCATTCCTAGGCATATGACCTTATATTTCATGGTGCTAAGAATAGCTGTTGCTCATGCTTTCACCTATGTGGGACAAAGTTCTAGAAGCTGCTCCCTCTCCAAGCATGCCTAACTTATCAACAGTTCTCAATACCACAGATGACAAATAACTGGTTGGCTGACCCTCGAGGGCATTACTATCAATATCACCTCCTGGTCTGCAAAAGTTCTGGAATACAAGTCTGTGCTTTGTGCTTCACGTTATTTTCCGTATGGGGCAAGATGTAGATAGATGGCAGGCCCCAAAACAAGCATTCTGCAGAGCAGAAAGCCATTTTGTGTTCTGTAGACCTGAGGAGTGGAACACGTATCCAGCATGTCAACAGCTTTCTGCTCCCTAAACTGAATATTACTGGAAGGAAATCCATAAACCTAATTAAGAGTAGGCTGCTATAACATAAGTTATAGATATTCTGATGTTTAAAGTTGTCTTGGTCCAGACTTCCATTCTCAGTTTCTAGGACTTGAGAAACATTGACCTCATAGTACAAGTAGGCAAAAGTACTTCTTAAGTCTGTAAACAGAACATCTCCCCAAGTCATCTCACTTAAATTAAAGCTACAGGTAGTCTGACACAGTTTGCAGGTTTTCTACTGACCCTTCCACCCTTTCTCATGAGAAAGTTTATTCCATATGAAGATGTATTTGACACTGGTGAGGAGCAAACACTCCAAAGCATAAAGTTTAATGCTACCAATCAAACATGAGTCACTAGATATTTGGTTTTCAGTCATGCTACCGAAAGATACTCTAAATGACCATGTTAATTAAAATATGTCTAGGAGTCTAATGTGTAATATTATAGACATCTGTAAGAGTCCACAGTCCAGCAGCATAGACTCTCACATGACCCTCCCTACCTCTAGGGGATGATTGAGATTGCAGAGCACATTAAGCAGAAGAGGTAAAATGAGCTGACAGCACCTTCATCCTAATGCGATCTTGCAATTTGCGATTTTTGCTGGTCCTGCAGACTTCTATTGTCCCTGGTCATCAGGCATGCACAGGCACCCAGCTGCTTCCATGGCAACATAATTACCCACAACCCAGCCAGTCTGGTCTTCAACAGCCCAAGCAGACCATAACTTAACTCTTTCCTGCTTCCTCACCTTAAGTAGTCCCATGTGGATCAAGAGTCTTGTGACAAATGCATCCGAATTAAACGTGGCAGAAGTGAAGGCTTTCCTCATCAAGGCATCTGAAGAAGAAATAAACGCATTGCGGTAAACAATATGGAAAGGGACCCTGTTTCAAATTTCAAGAACAAGATTGATCGTATAGGACCTCAGGGAATATCAGCCGTTGAAGGACTTCTGGGAGGTAACCTACCTTAAGAACCTAGTTGTCTCTACATGGACTAGGTAGAACCTCTGAAATTCAGACAGATAAAACCCAGTGCTTTAATATAAGGCCTGATACAAAGGCCTACACGGAGAAAAAAAATAAACCCCACACTGTCAAGTTTCTGATGCAACTTGACCTCAGTCTCACGCACCACAAAATGCTCTACTCAGTGCCTTTGAACTTGCATGCACATGTGCATACACGCACAAACAATTAGTTGAAATAGAGCAGTAAGAGCTAAAGCCTTGAAGTTTTAAGGCCAGCAAGATTTCACCTTTGATTAGGAATCAAAAGGAGTGAGAAAAGTTGTTCAATTCTTTTCTGGGCTCTCTTGGGCCTATACTCTGCTGTTAGCTATGGACAAACTAGTGCTCTATCCTCTCTTGTCTACAAGGTAGACAAGGCACCCATCTTGACTTCTGACTGTTCTAGTTTCTTGGAGCGACAGAACCCACTGCGGCAGCTACAGAACAGTGTCAGTAACTGGGGACCTCACCATCAATTCATGGTTTCTTTTCTGGAAGGAAAGTAAATGCCAGGCACCACTTTTCCTTAAGAAGCAGTAGTAAGGAGCTACTATAACGATAATTACCTATGCAAGCAGACTTCAGGCAAGGTGTACATCCTGTGCTCCATTTTTTGTTGGAGACAACTCATAACGGGCATCAGACAAGGCCAGCACTCGCTCAGTGAAATGCCAACTGATTAGTTTCGGCTGGTGGACCCACACGCAACTCCAGGGAACTCTATTATATTACTGTTTTATAGACAATAGCTAACAGTTTCACCATGTCTACGTATTCTGAAGAAACTGCTAACTAAGCAAACTGCACATTTTTTTTTGCAATAAATCACTCTAAATGGCCTTAAAGATAATTGATCCAGTTCTTTTGCACAGTACTGATAGGTAAGTCATGTACAGGAAAACTACTGCTGGGGGATTTGAAAAAAGATGAAAGACAGTGGTAACTTGCCCAGGAGTTGTTCAGAATTTCCATTTCTAAATGAGAAATAGAAGGGGTACTATTAGTCTGTGCAAAAAATCAGACCTAACTGCGCTGTAGTATACAGTGAGGAACAGTCCCTTGCTGTACATTAGCCTCTGTGCCTTGTCCCATGTTACAATGCAAATCTTTGCTTTCTGAAGAGATTAAAGAGGTTTCAGACTGATAAGAAGTGACACTAAATAAGAGGCCTCTCTTTATACTCTCTTAATACTAAACGGGAAAGCTATTCCCCGCAAAACACTTTTTCAATGAACAGCCCTGAAAAAAAGCCGACCGTGGGACACAAAACTAATGGCTATTGACAGGATAGCATCAAGGAGATCCACTAAGACAGCAACTACAAGAGACACTCCTCATTAAGCTTTGGAAGCACAAAATCTGCTAAGGTCACAACGAGCTTCTACTTTCATTCTGCACAATAGCATGGCACAACTTGGTACTGTGTTATCTGGGGTTTCTTGGTGCCAGGGTCACAAAAATCAAGTGGCCTGGCCCTCAGAGGCCTTCCCTTGCATTGCATCATGGAGCAGAGAAAGGCCCGGTCACCTGTTGTTTCATGCACAGCTGTTTTTACTGGGGCTTCATCTTTGAAGACTGAAGATATCCTTAGGAGAGCTGTAACTACTTTCTCTACATCAGTTGTATCTGTCTGAAAGACAAGGAAAAATAGAAATAAATAAATCAGGGGCCATTAAGTTCACTGCTAGACAGATACAGAAGATAGGTCTCTGCAACAGCAGCGACAAGAATTATAGCCTCCAGCTGACTGACATCAGTTTTTTCTTGGCCATACTACAAAGCATAAGCAACACTATGAAACAAAATTAACTCTGTGTAGAACCTCTGGTGCCAGTATAAGCATTAACCACATCATCTGCTTCCTTAATGTTCTTCAGGATCACTGGGGAGAAGATGCAAAGCTAGGACTCAAGAGAAGGTTATCATCTCTTGGTGTCATTTAATTCCCAGAGAGAATCAAATAGAGCAAAGCACTGTCTCACCAACCTGCTGAGCTATCAGCACGGAACACTTTGGTCCTAGTCGCAGCAGCTTCTCTGGTGACGGGAATGCAAGGAATGTGGCAACATCCACAGGAGGAGATGACACTGGAGTTGAATCCTGAAACAGGCAGAATCCATCTCAAGCTTACTCTTAGAAGCAAATAAATTGGTACAGCAAAGGCACATATGTCTGACTCACAAAGGCACATCGGGTCTAAATTCGTTCTATTTGAGAACTATTTGAAGCTGGAATGAGTCTAGCTGCAACAGCCACAATATGCTATCATGACCGTATGGCATTGCATATACAATGTTCCCACCATTTTCAGGAGATGGGGAGACTTTCTACCCATGTTTGTCACAATGGCTGCTCAGCCTTTCCCTCCACACACGTGCACATTTTAACAAAACATGTTTCCAAGTCATCTATTTTCTTTATTTCCTGCATGTTATCCTCCTGCTTGTTACCACAGAGCCAGTCCACACAGGCAGGCGTGTGAACTCCTGCCAGCGATTCAAGTTCAAACTCACTCCAGATCTCATTTCCTCCTTCATTCTCCACCAGGTGAGGAGACAAATGCATACTGAAGTAAGCTTACCTGTGAATCAATTATCTTCTTAGGAGTCAATGAGTCCTGTTCTCCCTGTCCTCTCTCCTTAAGCTGTTGCTGTTCTTCCTCCTCCTCTTCCTCCTCCTCCTCTTCTTCTTCATCCTCTTCCTCTTCTTCATCATCCTCCTCTTCCCCTTCATCATCACTAAGGTTTGAGAGTTTACATATTACATTAATTACATGCTTGCAATTCCCATACACTGGAACCCATATATTTTTTCCCCAAGGACTAAAAAGCAGCCTCCCCCCTCAAATCTTGCTGCAAGAAGTACAGCTCCATCTACAACAGATTATGAGGCCACCTCAGGCTTCAGTCACCCACTTGACAATGGTGAGCCAAGAGCCAGGAACGCAGTCAATAACCAACACTGAGATAATTCCATTGATGAAAATGGGGTATGACACTTATCCTGCTTAGGGAATCCCTTAACGGTACTCGACACTGCACTCAAACCAACGTCCACGTGCAATGTTACGGTTCTTATCGTAAACCAGGAAGGTGAATGAAAATACTAATGAAAATTAATGGAAAGCTTCTCATTTAAACGCTGGTGCCCTGCCTACCTCAAAGATCCCAGCACAGCTGCCATATTGAAGCCTTCAAGGATCTCCTGCAGTTGCTCACATCCCTCTTCTCCCAGGCAGTTACCTAGATTTGTGGGGGAAAGGGAGTCGATTTAAAAGATGCACACAAGTTTGTTCTTGGAGAAATTGTTATCGATTCTTGTCTTATTGCTGAAATTGAACAGTTATCAGTCATTTCTACACAACAGCTTGGAGGCAGCAATGCAGAGGTCATTATCAAACAGCTGTTAAACAGATTTCAGAGGCATTACGCAACAGTTGGAGACAGGCAAAAGCCTTAATTATTCAGTGTGTCTTTGAGAAACTTCCTGCTAGTTCTATGAACAGTTCTTGGTCTCAGCAATCCAGGAACAAGGACACATGGCCCAGCACCACTGAAATGCAGAGACCCAAGGTATGAATGGCAAAAAGCCAATGGTGGTCAAAGTTTCCTATTCTTCTGCAGGGATGCACACCGAGGATTTTATTTACAATTCTGAGATATCTGAGGTCACATTGAACAATTTAAAGTTTTATTGAAATGAGTTATGGGTATCAATTCAATCTTTCTACCTTACAAGACATATTGAAATTTTTTAACTTTAATAATTGACTGAGTTCATGGCTTAACAAAGCTTTCAGGATCTAATTGTTTCCTGTCCCTGTGTCATCTAAGTTCAGCTACTCTCACATACTGTTTTTTAAATGCTGAAAATTGCAAGACTAGCATAGGTGATACTGTCAACATTCTTCCTAGTGGTTTCTAGTTGGGATCAGACTAGATGTGCTTTTACCTAGCAAATTTACTTACCATTGAGATCCAACTTCTCCAACTCTGCCTTATCTTCAATAGCTTCAGCAACAGTCAGAGCAGCATCTCGTTTGATCTCACAGAAGGACAAGTTCAGTTCCTAAGAAGCAGAAGAACCTTTGTTTACAGGATTCCTGTAATACCTACCATCCCCATAAGCTTCACATGCTCACAAGTTTTACGTCCTCACAAGTTTTCTGGAAAGGTTCTCATTTGAAGAAGTTCTCAGCAAAAAAAAAAAATTTCATTGGAAATAAAACGATAGGTATCTCTACCTCATACTTAGAAGTGGTGTTTTGAAACATACCATCATTAAAGGTAGCACTACTGAAGTTAAGTGGTTACCTAAAAAAGCCACAAAGACCATGCCATTATGAGTGCACTACACCAGCAAAGCCCTGCTGCCAGTCACATGACTAAGTCATAATTTACACACCAGCAAGCCTTACTGAAGAAGGGTAGCTACTACACTAAACGGACTGCACATTTGCCTTTCAGCACTTACACTGCACATTAATACCTTCCAAAGAAGCGACAGCTGGTACTACATCTGATAAAGACAGCCAGCATAAAAACAGTGTGGACAGACTAGTAAGAGCGCAGTTAATCAACTGCCAGGCACCATCCCCCACCATTCCACATTGTGTTCCATCAATCCTTTCCTGAGATGGGATTTAATATTAACAACAAAAGGGAAGTAGTCCTTGAACAGAATGAATCAGCTACTATTGCCTCATACTACTCTCCCTTAACCACTTCTGCTCTGGAAAAAGAAGAATTTAATTTGTGACTGTTCACATAAGATTTCTAATGGGAGTGTTTAAGTTTTCCTGGGAGATTCAGAAATAAATTCCAATGGAACTGGTAGAGGCCTGAGCACAGGATCTCACACCACGAAGTCCCTACTTCATTTTGTACCAGATTCACATACGTAGATAAACACTAGCACTCAGCTAGATTTTTGTTTTTGACTGCAAGCTTGCAGGAGTAGGAATTGTGTTCAGCATCGGTCCCAGGGCAGCGGTGACCTGTGAGAGGTGTTCCTAGAGATTCTAGTTTACTTATACTACTGACTGGACTTAGGCCTGTCTAGAATGTTGCCAAATGCCAGTAATGTGCAAATACTGATAGGGAAGGCTATGGTACTGCCAAAAAACTAAAAATATTTGGACCTTTGATACATACCCTAACAAAGAAAGGCAACAGCTGTATAAATACTGAAATGATTAAGAGATTACAAGATGTTTATGAAGAGGGACATTTCAGTCTGTTCTCGTGACCCTCTCAGATTCTCAAAGCAGATATTTGCATTATCAGACTTCTTGAACAGTACTTGCTGTCGAACTGAAGCAGCAGCTTCAAAAACATCAAGTGGAGCCTAAGCAGATGCCTGGTACACCTCTGTAGAATAGTCTTAGCTGGATGTGCTAATGCCTCTGACCTACAGATTATTGTTTTTGATTATGAGCACAGAGGTGCAATGAGTTGAATCCCACTTTAAAATAATCAGTAGCAGTAGGAGAACGGACAGAAAACCAGGGAACTGGAAGCAAGGCATTTTCAAAAGAAATTCAAAGCTGAACAGCGGAAGGCAGTACCTTTAATTTATGAAGCCCTTCTTTAACAGCATCTGCAATAGCAACGGCACCCTTCGAACGCACCAGGCAGTCTCCAAAGTTGATCACTTCAATCTGCCTTAGTGACTTCAGTGTCTGCAACACAGCACAAATTTGAAAGTATAGACAGGCAAGTAATCAAGTGTCATATCACTCCTGGAAGGCCAACTTTCCCAACAACCCACACATTGATGCTAACTAACTATATCTGAAGAGACTGGGAGGTAAGCGACAAACAAATTAATTGTTCATAACAACTCACCTCTGCCATGGCCACAGCTCCTTTCTCTGTGAAGGTGTTGTCATTCAAATTTATAACCTTAAGCAGTGAGTTGATAGCAAAGGCCTGGGCCAGTGCAGTGATGCCAGGATGGTTGATTCCATTCTGTGGCATATGGACCTCTTCCAGAGTCCCAATGATCTGGGAAGGGATGCAGATGAATAAAAGGCTGTTAGGAGACATATACTTCAGCTCAAGAGTATAGCGCTCCACTCTTTAGGATTTGCTCAGAATAGTTTTCTTGCAACTTAAAAGTCCATTAGCTCTTCTGCACAAAATTATTTAACAGCAATTATACCACAAGTTTAAGTGAAACTGCAGGCTCACAGCAAGTGTCAGATTAATATAAAGCCCTGATTCCAAGAGTCCTGCTAGTGTACCTGCTCTAGGTACCTCAAAACAGGAGTTCCCTATCCATGGTATAACAACCCTCAGACAGACCAAGAAACATCACTAAAAATGACACTTTCCTCATTAAGATTTACACTTTGCCCTGACACAAAAGTATACGTTGACAGTGTCAGCTAGAGAAAGCTAAGCACCGTTTAGAGCCCTCACAGGATGATCCTGGCAAAACAAACAGGTTTCTTCTGCCAGATGACTGAACAACTAGCCAGAAAAACTGGTACCTGATCGCCTGTTATTCCTACCACAGTGCCAGATAACCTCCATAAGCACAGAAGAAGGAGAAGAAATAGGACCAACAGTAAATTACCCAGGAGATGCCTATTCCTCCCTCAACTTTACACAGCAGCTAGTTGTGTGTTTGGAAACTTAGGTCACAGAAACATTCAGTCATCAATTCTAATCACACTCGAAGGCTGCAGTTTCTGCAGCAAACAGCATTGTGACTGACAGTCACAGCCAGTGAACAGACAGCCTGCCACTGCCTCCAAGTTGCTGCAAGCCCTGTGTGTGTTATCTTTAACATCAGCACTTAAGCACACCGTGCTCCAACCTGTTGTCACAAAGCTCTGGTTTGGTACTTACCCCAAAAGCTTCAGCCAGGGCAGTGGCACCATCATTCTCCAGACGATTTCTGCCAGCCACAAATATTTTCAAAGCAAGAGGCTTGCCCTGGGCACTCGATTTCCTGTGACACTCTTTCAGAGCAGCTGCCAATATCTACAGGAAGCACAAGCAGTTTATCCTACCTCAGCATCTCATTCTGAAGGAATCCAAGTGTTTTCTATACCCAGCTCTCACACAATACTTCAGACGCTGCTGAAATAAACTTGCTTCTACAGTAGGTGATACAAGAAAATTGTCTGTTACTACAACACTTGATTCATGAACAGGTAACGCATTTATGAGCTATACCTACTAACATTTCATTTGTAAATAGGTAATCATAGAGGGTCTTAGTGATAATGACAGTGACAGTCAGTCCTGGTTTTCCTGCTTCATCCAACAGGCATCCTTCAGTGCTAGGCTTAGCAATACTGCTCTCCCACATCCAAAGACACTGGATCTCTTGACATGAGATCTAAGGTTTAGGATAGACCTGTTTTCCTATCCTGGAAAAACAGATGAGGTTATTCTATTTCAGGAATTTAATCAATATAAACACAGAGGGAAGGGATCTTGACAGACTGGAGAATTGAGCCCACAAGAATCTCACCAAATTCAAAGGGAAATGCCACGTCCTGGGGAGGAATAGCACTGTGCAGCAGTATATGCTGGGGGCCAAATGGTGGCAAAATAGCTTGGCAGAGAAAAACCTGGGAGACCTGGTGGGTGAGGAGTTGACCATGAGCTAGCAATATGCACTTGAAGCCAAGAAAGCCTACTGGCAGGCTTTGGAAGAAGGTGGTGTAAAGAAGACTGTCAGACACAAACATATCAGATAGATGCAGAGGAAATTCCACTTAAACACAGATATATGCACACAAACCCTTATTTTGAGGGCTGTTAGACACTGGGTTAGGTTATCCAGAGTGTCTGCAAAGTCTCCATCCTTTGAGATGTTCAAAACCTGACTAGACGCAGCCCTGAGCAACCTGTTCCGATTGCTTGGGACAGGGGAGCTGGACTAGAGAATCACCAAAGATCCCTTTCAGCCTCAACCATTCTGTGATTTTGTGTAGACAAGTCTGCAGCCAAGTTCTGGCTCTGACCTCATTCCCAATAAGGAGACAATCCTTACCTTGCCACCACCAATGCCCATGCCACAGTTATTGAGCTTGAGTTCCTGCAGGGTGTAACATGCAGGGCTCTTCAGCAGCGCCTCGAAGCCACGCACACCGTCTGGCCCAAAGGCATTGTCACTCAGGTCAAGCTCCACCAGCTGGGCTCCAGCAGTGATGAGTGCGTCCCCCAAAGAGATCTGCAAGGAAACAGATGGCAGGGGTGGGAGGGAGGGAGCGGAATGACTCTTCCTGACAGCAGCGCTGCAGCGCTAAGGTGAGCCAGTGATGCTGCAGAAAATTTCCACTTTGAAGACATTCTGCAAAGCTGCATGGGGAAATAAAACTTCACAGCTAAAGCCAGAGCAGGAGCTCTGCAAATTAAGCTAAAGATAACTGCAAGGCAGTCATCAAGAAGTATCCCATCCCTTTAGGTCAAATACACATTTTTTCAAAGCAAGTTTCCCCTCTACACTGCTTAAAGCATTTCTTCATTCTGTTAAGTGCATCATGTTCTTGCTCCACAGAGCTCAAGGCTCAGGGGCTGAGCTCTGTAATGCTCTTGGAAGAAATAGCTATATGGTTTTATTTAGAAAGCTTAGCTCCCATACCGCCTATCAGATCATGAAGATGTCTTCCCCAGGGACAAGCTTTGTCAGTGATAGAGAACTGCATCTGGCCTTTTATCAGCTCTTCCCCACTTCATACAGAAGAGGGGGAAAAACAAAAATCGCTCATGTATTCTGAGACACTTAGTGTTAACAGTATAGAGAAAAACTCTGTGCTAACAAAGTCTCAAAAACATACTCCCACAAAAAAACATGACAGGTGAGAAAAGTTATATTAGTCAGAAGTCTCAGATCTAGTTTTTACTTACCAAAGCAGGAGGGATCTCAGATCTTAGCCTCCCAGTGAACATGTCACTCCAATGACACCTCTAAAATAAGAAGCATACAGATGGAAACCATTAAAAATATTTAGGACAACACAGTTGTACAGAGGTTTACACATACAAGCTGCATTACATCACTGCAAACACCTTAATATTGTCTGCCTTCCTCTGAGCTTGTCATTTGATTGTGCTAAGGAGCTATGAGAACTGATGTTATAATTACTTCTCTTAGAAGGACATAAAGCCACCAAAATGCATATTGTAAATAACATTATACAAGGATTGTTGCTTGCATTTGAGCTGGAATTCTTTTCCGCTGAGAAAATTACCAAAGGAAAAAACAGCAGGAAACTGAAGGATACATTAGGAACGTAGAGTTTACTAAGGTACGCAGCTCAACAAGCTGGACTTACTTGAAAAGCCACACTTGGGTGATTAACGTGAATCAGTGTTTTATATTCCTCTCCTACAAAGAACAGCGCCTCTAGCAGCACAGCATCCTCCTAACTTCAGGCTAGGATAGTAGTGGGGAAACATAGCTTGAACACTGACAAACCTCCTGGTGCATTTCCTCCATTATTTCTTCATTATTCAGGCATTATATGAAGCCTCGTTCTCCAAAAGATCTGAGCCAGCTTTTCCATTAGAAAATAAGTTTTGTTGCCACAGGTCTTTGTTTGTAAATAAGATCTGTAGATGCCACCTCTGCAGAGAGGCTCTTCCTTGCACAGCTTCCCAGCTTTAAGATTGGAAGCCTTCTGAACAGGAAGAGTTAGGAATGCAGAAAATGCTCCTGCTATCCTGAAGTCTTCAAGTTCTGCTATGTTTTCATATGGTTGTTCTTAACACTGGAAGAACAAAGCAAGCTTTTGGGCTAACTCAAGGCAGGCTACGGCAAGAAGAGTACAGAGAGGCCTTCAGTGTTTCTACAGCACTTCTTCCCCTTCCACCACCACCACCCACTTGAGGGTCTCACCTTGAGCTCTGACTTCTTCTCCAGGGCTTTGGCAATAACCTTCGCTGCCTCCACACCCACTGTGTTGCCTTCCAGGCGCAGTGCTTCCAGGCCATCAAATTCTTCAATTTGTTTGATCACTTCTTCGGCTGGAAAGAGCATACAGTCTTGTTGGCCTTTTAACTACCATCTTAGGTGCCACAGTAACACACTGATGCAGCAATACTTGGCCAGTTCTACCCTTAGCAAGAAAAGCTGAGCAACATTATCTGAAAGAATCCTGAGACAGCAATGGAGAACTGAACTAAAGTGTCAGGTCACTAGAGAGAGAGTTCTCCATTCACCATCCTTCTTTTCCGTAATTTATTACTAGTTCTGTTATCACACAGCCATTCTTACATTTGAGAAAGTAAGTTTGATTCCTCTGCCATTCAGCACGTTATAGATGTATGCACTCCCAAACTAAGGCACGAGGACTAAGCTAAAAGATAACAGCAATCAGCGCCCCATCAACAGGGACTGGTTCACACTGACTGGAAAAAATAGATGTCTGTTTAGCAAACATTGCAAGGCAGAACCATTTGACTCTAAAATATTCCTACATAAGACAAGGGAAAGCTCTCCTGTCACTGGCACTTGTTGTCATTCCCAAACTCCAAATCCTTTCCCCACAGCTCAGTGGCTTTGCACTATTAAAATGGCATATAAAAAGCACCACCTTCGGAGTCAGTAACAGAGGTACACAGCAGAGCAAATAATCTCTCTGAAGAACATGCTGTTTCTTCATGTGGCAGAAATGTTGATCTAAATATATACACTTATTCTACTGATATTTACCACACTGGCAGTCACTGCAAGACATTTTTAACTGGGAAACACACCAGCTAGAGACATGTCCCAGGAAAAATAAAACGAAAGTGACAAAACAACACAATAACACCAAGCCTAACAGATCAGAATTTGGAAAGAAAAGGGACTACAGCAGCAGACTAGTGTATCAGCCCATTCCTTGATGCAGGTCTTTGAAAGATTTGCTCTGAGTGCTATCACGCACCTGCTTACTGCGTGTAAAAGGAGCACGAACTCTTAATGCACAGTGACTGTCAAAAGCACTGGGAGAGAGCATCAAGAAAACAGTACCTACACGTTAAAGAGCCAAACCCCAACTCCCTCAGCTGTAGCACTGCCAGGGTACCAGGTCAAAGCGGGGTACAAGAAGGGAAGGAAATGTCCCTATCAGAAGCAGCTGTAGCCACATAACCCTTGTATCACACCTAATATTATGACAGCTTGGCCACGCAGGACGAGCAGGAGGTTTACCACAAGACTTTAGAATTGCAGGGAGACACTTCCCAAACGCAAAGATATTTTCTCTTACCATCTTCAGCCGTATTCAGTTTAAGGCTCTGGCCTTTGAAGCTCAGCTGTCCGCCACCCACTTTGGTTTTGGCAAGTGACTCTGCAAGCTTGGTGATGTCTTCTGATGCCATTTTTCTGCCTTCTCAATGTTAAGAGCTGTCAGTTAAAAGAAATTATCAACACAAACTACAACACACTCTGTATTAAATCTGTATTAATAATCATCCTTATTTAAACATTGATGTGTTTTTTGTTCTCAAGATATCTAAGTGAGCTTTCAGCATCATTAGTGTTTTCCCCAAAGCTCACAACAGCCAGACTAGATTAGCATTTCAAAGCCCACCAGACGGCGTTGATTCTTCCAATACTGAAGTGACTTGGGTTTTGTTGGAGTTGTTACACTTCATAAATAACCAGTAGCTAAAACCACTGACTAAGACCACATTAAGACATGAGTCTTGCGTGCAACACTTCCACAATTAAAATGTAACATTCCTCTCTCTCCCCAAACCGCATCCCTTAATTATGCATGCTGCACATTTCTCCTGTTCTCTAAACCAAGCTAGAACAAACACAACAGTTTTTCCTTTTCAGCGATAAACCCCGCAGTGCCCACATCAGCACGGTTCCAGAACCACTTAGTTGCTGAAAAATCACAAACGTTGTACACAAAACTCTCTTATGGGTTCTCTTTCTCTTCAGATGTCCCACAATTTTATCACATGCAGGATGATCTTACACTGACAATGGATTACTGAATGTTTCACTTTGAGGCCACCCATACATAGTTGCACCATTATTTAATGAACATCACTGCATGAAGCGACTGACCTCCTTTCACTCAGCAGGAGAAACAGAACATGGTTCTTGGTTCAACCTCCAGTAGGATTAGAGCCTACACGCAACTAGTGCTTAGGAACAACATACTTACAAAAACAGACTTCATGTGTCAGAAAGGGATGAAAATCCTTCTCCTACAAGGACAGGAAACTAGACCTCTTCCATTCTTGTCTGACTTCAAAGAGGACCCATAATTATGCAGCTCTTTAAGCTCAACAGCACTGGTTTTAAAACACCCCCTAAATGAAAGCTGTACATCCATCCGTTACTCCTGCTACCTAGCTGTGAAGCATTTGCCTTCAGTTCCCCCAGGGTAGAGCTTCTCTTCAGCTTTCATTAACCTCCATATTGCTTCTGGACACAGAGTAAAAACCATCTCCACGGTTCACCAACACCACCTTTTTAGGTTGAGTGCTCTCTCAAGAAGGTCCTACCAACCAAAAGATGCTCCACTACCTTACTCCACTCCTTCCAGGTCACAGACACCATGCTGATGGACATTCCTGACCTCTCACAATCCAACAAGAAGGAAGAAAGAAAGGATGATCTCCCGTCCATGAAGTCTTTAACACGCGGGATTAATGACAGATAGGGTCCAGAGATCTGTTCACCTGGTTTAGTTCTCAACTTTAGAGTAGCTCATCACTCTTCTACGACGCTCTTCTATGCCCTGCAGGTATACTCACACCCTCTGCTTCTCCTTCCCTTAAATCCCCTTTTACTTTCACCTTACGCTCTGGCTACGTCCTAATTTCACCACACCAATTCACCGTCACATCCTGAAACGTGTTTCATCGCAAACGCCAGCCCAAATCAGGTTGACCTACCAGAGCTCTCCCCGCTGCCACTTCTTCCACGAGAAAAGCTTTAAAAAAAAAAAGAAAAGAGACAAAACCCCAAAGTTAGCTATAAAAACACGACCTGAGGAGCGGTCTCCTCGCCACGCGGGGGCTGCCCGAAGCCGCACCGCTGCCTGCCGGCGGCAGAAAGCCGGCGCAGCCCGGCGCTGAGCTTACACCAACCTCCCGAGGCGGAGCCCGCCGAGCACCGGCGGGCAGCCCCCGGCGGCTCCCCCGCAGCCCCCCGGCGCCGCTCCCCCCGGCCGGCGGCCCCCGCCTCCCCTCGCGGCCCCCCCCCCTAACGGCCGCCGCCCCGTCACCTCCGCGCGCCGCCGCCGGCCCAGGCCCCCTCGCGCCGCCGCTGCCGTTGCCGGAGAGGGCGGGGGCCGGGCGGCGGGGGGGGAGGCGGAGGATTTGAAAGCCGGCAGTTGGGGACCCGCCGCTCCCGTTGGCCGCCCGCTCCGCCGCGTCGCAAGGGCCCGCCCCTCGCCTCGCCGCCCGGCGGCTGCGCGGGGCCGGGAGGTGCGGGGCACGCTGGGATGTGTAGTTCGGACGGGGGGGGGGAGCCGGCCTGGGCCTCGTGTCGCGGCCCTGGAACGCCCAGGCCCTCTCCACAAGAGCCGTTTGGTGAAGGGGTCACCAGGGGAGCTGCGCGGTGCTCCGAGGGCTCCCCAGATGTCCACAGCATCGGACAGCAGCGCCTTCGTCCCTATCACTTAAATAGTCCCTGTGCACATCTCATGTTTATGCTTGGGTTTATTGTCAAACCTTCCTGCTAACGACAGCGTTTCATTCGCTATCGTTCCTTCTTAGGGATGAAAAAATCGTTTTGCTTGACGGCTTTGGGTGTACGTTATGTGTGACGTTTTTCTCGAGTAAATAAACATATTTATGATGGGACAACATGAGTCTGTGTAAACCTGCTTGCTACCACATTATGTGTGCACAGGTCGTCCTAACATAGAATCACAGAATCATTAAGGCTGGGAAAGATCTTCAAGATCATGTGGTCCAAGCATCCCCCTACCACCAATGTCACCACTAAGCCATGTCCCTAAGCACCACGTCCAACCTTTCCTTGAACACCCCCAGGGACGGTGACGCCACCACCTCCCTGGGCAACCCGTTCCAATGCCTGACTGCTCTTTCTGAGTAGAAATATCTCCTGATTTCCAACCTGAACCTCCCCTGACACAACTGGAAGCCATTCCTTCTACTCCTATCACTAGTTACCTGTGAGAAGAAGCCAACCCCCAGCTCCCCACAGCTTCCTTTCAGGTAGTTGCAGAGAGCAATAAGGTCTCCCCTGAGCCTCCTCTTCCCCAGACTAAACAACCCCAGTTCCCTCAGCCATTCCTCACAGGACTTGTGCTCCAGGCAGCTCCTCACCAGCTTCGTAGCCCTGCTCTGGACATGCTCCAGGACCTCAATGTCCTTCCCACTGTCCAAATGGCACCCTGCAGACACTTACGGGTGCCATCTCAGGTGGCAGCTGCAGATCCCTGGTGAGGTCAGGATTGAGATTGGTAACAGGCTGCGTTTACCTTGCTGTTTGGTCCCCAAAATTTCTAAGAGGCATTTTTCACTCTCACACAACTCTGCCACTGTGATTATAAGTAAGAATATCAAATGCTGTTTATACAGACCTAAGGAAAAAATGTCAGTAGTTAGCAATGCGGACTGACTTGGGAGGCTGCACTGGGGTTGAAGGGCACACTAGGCCTTCTTTGTTTGGGGAGAACAGAATAAGCAATTACATTTCTTTATGAGCCATGACAGCTGAAAGAATAAAAGTCAAAAAACAGTACAGAAAACTTGAGCAAAAGCTAACTCATAAATAATGAGATGAGTTTCTCCCCAGAAAATGTAGAGGAGATGAGGGAACAAGTTAGTGTCATCTGGAGAAAGAGCTTGAATTCAGAAACTACGAGCAAGGAGTTTGGCACTTGTTATTAGCTTATTGTGATCTCTAGCAATAAACAGGATCATATCAAATATATCCAATTCCCTTCTCTGTCTTTCTCCCAAATATTGGCTGAGCCAAAGGGGCAAGAATAAAGCCTTTAATTGTAGATGCAGCTGTATTGGAATGAAAGTGTACTTTGCCATTACAGCACAGATTGATACATTAATTCTCCCTAAAAGAATAGCTTTAGAAATTAAAGTCAGTTTTATGACACTGCAGCTATTTTGTAATATAGATTTTTGGCATTTTGACTCTGCTGAATATGTGCACCCAAGACCTAGATATCCATGCTTCCAAATTATGAGAATCTTCATGTTAGCCACAGAGGAAAGGTGTCATTTTATAAGCAGGGCAACATCTGCTGGATTATGACCTTACAGGTCAGCCCTCAATATTACAGGCAAAGGAAATTGGGGCAGGGGAAGTATAATGTGACATTCCATGGGGAAATTCAGTCTTGAAAATTAATGTTCTTGAATTAAAAAATAGTGCTTATTCCAATATAACTCCTGATTGCATATAGATTTTGGTTTTGTTCCTCTTTGGTTTTTTGTTCCTCGGCTTCTCCTAAGCCCTCTTGCTCTCATCCAGCTGCAGTGTTTTTCTTGTCTCTCAGATGTTGAACTCCAAGAGCAGGGTTGGAGGCTTCTTGGGCTCTCTGACTCACTTGATGCTTCATGGCTCTGTGATGCTGCCAGCCCTGTGTGATCCAACGTGTCAGGTCTCCCTGGGCTTACCTTTTCCACCAGGCTAGCCCCACCTTTCTTCTGCCCAAAGCCACCCCTCAACTGGAATTGTCTTTTAACGAACATTTTGTCCAGCAGCTTCTACAGTGGAGGCCCACCTTGCTTGGACTCTACTCATTGTCATGCTGTCAATACCTAAAAATAAGAGGTAATGAATTCACTGAACAGGTAACAAAAATGAATACAGTCCTATCCACAAATAACAGTAATAATTGGATCGTACCTGAGAGCATAATGAATACCTAAAAAATAAAAAATAAATAAATTATATTGTGATTAAATATTGTGAAAAGAAGTAGGACAATATTCTCCAACGTCATATGGTACATTATACTATTTACAGCCTATACGTCATGAATTATCAGTTTATTGTGTTGACAGGGCTGCCAGAAGCCAATCCTACTCAGTATAATCAAGTCTTTCCTTTTCCGATTAAAATGTTTTAAGTACTAAGGAATTTTAATACATTTTAGATGATACCTTCTACCTGCATCTGAATATTGTCTGAGTTGCTTAGCTGCAAATCATAAGTGACACTGTTTTGGGTCATGGTAAATAGAGGATTGAGACACCAAAGAGTAAACAGGATCTTGGTTACATTTAAAAAGAGGGGATAATTTAAACGAGTGTCAGTCTGGAAACTATGATCTGACGGGAGACAGAAGCCTTCAGGGAGAGGAGAACCTATCCTATCAAGGGAGTCTGCGTTGGGAGCTGAGCATAAAGCTCATTTCAGAGGGATATTTGAAGTTGATGGCATTGAAGCTGGGCGGGGATGGATGAAACCTTTTTTTAAGGTGATCTGTGTACCTCTGTGTTCACAGCCATTTCCCATGACAACATAACTTGTGGTGCCCATCTCCTGCTTCCCCCGATAACTCATCTCCTGGGATTCTCCAGTGTGGGGTATTGTGGCGGTACAATCCACTTTCTGGAAATACTGAAAGATTTGAAATGAGAATAAGCCAATATCTCATTCCCAGGAAGTGCCTAAGCACATATGTGTAAATATAAATATATGTATGTGTATGTATATTATGTATAATATATGTATATTATATAACATAGAATGGCATATAATAATAATATCATTTTATATATACACACAATATCTTCCTTTCTGCACAGGAAGGTTCGAGTTTTTAGAACATCTTATTTACAGGGAAGCTGCTCAGCAGTATGGGATGGAATAAGCGTTTTCTGGCCAGAATAAATAATTTCTCAGAATACGTAATTGCGATGGTCCCCTCCCAGCAAACATATGTGTTTGAGCAAAAGGGTTGCTTCGTGCATGTGATACCCCTTCCCTCCCCCCGGGGGGGTCTTGCAGTTTAGTTCATTGCTGCACTTCACGTGCAAACAGGCACTCTGCAGAGGCAGCTTGGCTTTCTTTTGGGGTATATTCGATATATTGCTAAAGACAACCAGAAAGGAAAAAAAAATGTATTAAAATAAGAATGGAGCTTCGAACATTCCAGCACTTTATTTTTTACTATTATTAATTATTTTTAAGCCTGTTTCACCTTAAAGAATCTCAGAACTGGCCGGGAGGGAAAGATGCGTGCGTGTTTGCCGTGGGAAGCGGTAGCCTCTAGGGCCCAGAGGATATGCGGGAGGCATTTTCTCTTGCTGGTGCGGCTGAGAACGAGCGGCGAGCGAGAGACCTGGAAATGAAAGTAAAGAGCTCAGGAGGCACATGGAGGGAGCTGCAGGGGCAGCCGATCCAGAAGCAGAATGCTCCCTTCTATAATTAAATAGCACTTACTATTATTATTACTTATAGTAATAATACATTAATAATACCTGTAGTAATATAATACCATTTATCAAGGAAAGTTATACATAGTGTGGGGGGGAGAACCCAAGAAGAGGTGAGTCCTTTATTATTATTATTTTGGGGGGATATTTTTTCCTTAATCCTAATGTATATGTGTGTGTGTTTATGTATGTAGAAAGGGGTGGACTTGAGAAACAAGAAAATCTCGATGTTGCTTCATTAAAAAGTAAAGGTTTCGAATACGAACTGCATAGATGAAATGTTGTGTAATTGCAATTTAAAAAAAAAAAAGTAGAGAAAAATAATATTGGCGAGATTTTGAAGCTAACCCCCCCTTCTGCCAAAAATGTGGGGCTTGCAAAAAAAAATAATTGTCAGAGATCCTAATCCCACCCCCTGGAAAAAATGTGGTAGTAGTCTAAAATTGAATAGCTAAGGAAAAAGCCCCTGGGTTTATATTAAAAACTTAGGATTAGTTGTGTTTGTGGTTTGTAGCTTTGAGAGCTGTGTTCGGGTCTGTATTTTGGCTGCAGCTTCTCCTTCTTGTTTGGTATAAACCCCGCGAAGGAGCAGAGGAGCCCAGCTGGAATAGCTTTTCAGATGTACCTTCCTTAGGGGCTTGTAAAGTTTGTCAAATTAGAAGGTTGTGTTTTTGTATTTTTGTATTTTTATTTTTAAAAAATATTGATGCTTTAGACAGTTTCCGGGTAACAGGGGAGGTTATCTTTTTTCTTTTTTTTTTTTTTTTCTTCATAGAGTCGCCTCCCAGACTCCCGGAGATCTGTGATTTTTATTTAAGCGGATGGGGGGTGGGGAAGGATGAAGAGTATGTTTGGGTTTGTTTTCCGTTTTCCTGGAAACCTAGCTATCTCCTGCCGGGGGAGAGCCCTCCCGGCAGGACCTGGGGGGACATAATGCCGGGGTGCCGGGGCCCGGCAGAGCCGAGGGGGGCGCGGGAGGCACCGCCGGCCCCTCTCCGCCCCGGCCGGCCAAGGTGGCGCTTCCGCCCGCGGTGGCCGCTAGGCGAGGCCGGGGATCGGCGGCCTAGTGCTGGGGATGGGGGGGGGAGGAGAGCAGGGGCTGCCGCTTCGCCCGTGTGCGAGCCAGCTCCCGCACTGAAATTTTAAAACGAGGCAGGGGAGGGCGAGCTGGGTGGGCAGGAGACCCGGAGCAAGTGGCCAAGGGATGGCAATGTCACCCTGCTGTCCCAGCTGCACTGCTGGGCCCGTTGGGCTGGGGGCAGGAGGAAGGTGACCTGCAGTAAATGGGGTGTTAGTGTGGGGTGTGAGGCTGGAGGAAGATGAAAAGGGGGGTGAGGAGGGCCAGAGTGATCTCCTGAGGTGATCAGCCTGCCCTCCTAGGGATATGTTGGATGGCCGCTGTTATTTTCTTTTGGGGCTTGGGTGTCATCGCAGACTTGCCCCACATTCACTGGGACCAGGGGATGAAGGGATGGGGTTGTTAGACCTGGTGGACCTGGGGACTCCAGAAGTTGCTGGCTGTAAGAAGTGTTGAAACCCAGGGAGCGGCCCCTGGGAGTGGGCAGGGGACCTTGTTTGTGGTGGGCTGCACAGCTTGATCTGTTTTGCTGCACCACTGAGGTGTCCAGTCTGCAGCCAAAGACTCCCTGTTTGCAGGTTAGCAAATTGTGGAGCCTTTTGCATGGAGGAGAGCGCACAGAGCCTGGGGCTGAGCTCCTGTCTCAGCTTTACAACCTGTCAGTTGCATCTCAGCGTGCTTGTTTCTGGCTGAAATGTTATGGTTGAAGCCTGGAAGTCAGGCAAGTGTGAACTCATTGCCATCCCAGAAATGTATTGTGAAAAACTTTGCCCACATTCAGCTCTGGCAGGGTCCTTGATAAGGTAAATTAAAGTATTCCTGTTCATCTTGTGTTGTCTGGTAAAGTGAATCTACCCGGTTTGTGATTGAGTCACCCTGTTTACTGGCTCATGCTTCCTTTTGAAGGCAAGAAAACCGTTTTGCCGATCTGCAATATTTTATTTCTGTCTGGCAAATAGTTTGTAACTCATTGACAAAACATGAATAAAGTCCTCTCTAGATGCTGGACCAGAGAGGATAAACATCTCTGGACTGAAACGATAAGAGCTTTGTGGTGGGGATATAAATACCCTGGACTCGAATCCTGCTAGCGCTTTGAGCAGACAAGTCTGGACAGACAGATTTAGGGGGAAACAAAGACATTTAGGCACACTGCTTGATGAAATGTTTTCCACTGTGTTTCTAAAAATATTTACAAGACCGAGAAAAAAAGCTAAGCAAGCTCTGTGCTTAAAATTAGTTATGCATCAACCGCGGTGTGGTTGCAGCAGAACCAAAGGGTTGCACGTGTCGGTGGCCGACTGTGCATTGGGTTTGCGGGTGTAACGAGTGTGCAGTTTGGTCCAAGGGTAGAATGAAACACGGAGAAGAGGCTGGAGTGACAAGGGGAGACAGAAATGAGCGAGTTCGCCTGGAAAGCGGCAGGGGAGGTGTGAAGAGCAAAAGGGGCAAGAGGAGTCTGAATGGTAGTCTCCAGGGGCAGTGGGGCAGGCATAACGGAGGAGGAGAACACATGGAGGAAGGTGCCGGTGTGAAGCCGGATCGAACGGGAACAGGGGTTGTTTCCGAGAGATATAAAATAGGTCGTTAGGGCAGCAACATGTGGTGTGCATTTTGAGGGTGTTGCCACGAGAAGATGAGTCTTATGTGTAAAGTAGTGACAGAAGTGTGAAGGTGTGGTGGAGTGCTAGCAGAGGAGGCTGGTCACCCACTTGGAAGGAGAGAGGAATGTGGGGCAGCCCCGGGGTGCAACGGTGTGGAGGGGAGGTCAGGCCCGTGGTTTGTGTCTAAAGAAGGCAGTAGAGGGTCTTGTGTTGGGGAGCACTCGCTGTGGAAGATGAGGCTAGGGCTGCAGAGAGGAAACAGCGTGCAGGGCCCAGAATTTTTTTTATGAGGGTTTTGTAGCAAGGATCAAAACTGTAGCTGGTTATTGTGGGATTTAAAGATGGTCAAGCCATCTAAATGAAGCAAAGATGGAGATGGGCACGTTGGATGTGGTGGCAGTAGTGGTGAGGAGAGAGAAAACAGAAGGGGAGCTGCAGGATGCAAGAGGAGTTGGATAACTGTAGGAAGGAGATGTTTTGGAGACCTTCCCTGTAGTCCTTTGGCTCCACTCCAGCTTTTGGTCAGTAATATTTGAATGCCATTCCCTGTGGGCAAGCAGCAGTAAACAGTTTGGGTTATAACATATGCCCACATCCTGTTGTGGAGGGTGTTTAGCAGTGGGATCGGGGTAGCCATGAGAACAGGTACGGATCTTCTCTTCCTCACTCCTTGCAGTAGTATTTTAAGAAAAGAGCTGAGCTCAGTAGCAGTGGTCGAAGCAGGCTGTGCATATCAGAAGCTTTTCAAGGTGATGCATCCGTTGTGTGGATAAACACAATTGTGAAGGTGTGCCACAGCATTTTTGGAGTGCGGCCATTGACTTTGTGAGGAACAGCCAGTGTTCAACGGCTCTCCCCGCAGTCGCCAATAATCTCCCTTTCCATCAGACCCATGGGCCACCACTTCGCTTCCGTTCCTTTTGTTCCCTCCAGTCTGGCTCATGTCAGGGACCAGCGAGAGCAAGGCTGCTCCTCCAGGGAGGACAGGCTAGGAGCACAAAGTGATGACAGCCACCAGCAGTGACCTCGCTAACCAGGGTACAGTCCCGCCGTATCCGAACAGAGCAGGCAGAGCATGCGCGTGGTTGGGTGAGGCCGATCGGGGCATTTAAAGCTAAGAGCACAGACAGCTAGAAATTCTCCCTTCCTTCCTGTGCTTTCCCTCATGAGCCTTTGTAAGGGTCCCTTGGCTCTTTTACTCTTCCCCTTCCTGCTCCAAATTTCTCTCTTGGTATTTCCCATGGTGGCTTTTTCCCCATCTGCGTCTCTGATGTCCCTCAAAGTTCTCTCCTATGCTGCTTTGGGGTTGCTCTGTCCCCTTCCTTGGCCTTTGCTGCTGTTTGTGTGCAAATAGCTCCTTCTGCTTCTCTACGTCTTGTCTCTTCTCTCTTACTTCTGTCTTTTCAGAGTTTCATGTAAGAAGAAATGTCAAATGAAGTAACTGTGTCTTTTTCTGCCCCTCAAGCCTGTCTGCCTGTAGCTTCAGCGATAATATTAACCTCACAGTCTCCTTGTTATTCCTCCTGATTGCTCATTATCCAGGTTATTTATAAATCATTGCAGGCCTTCTGTTGGTGTTGTGCTGAAGTCTACCTGCTCTTCTCCATCGCTTCTGTTAAAAACCTTTACAGAGACGCTGATTATCACTCACCTTGTCTGCTGGCATTCTGGCTTTCCTCTGCTTGCTGTGCTGCTCATCCCGTTCCACATGCAGCTGCTTAAAATCTCCTACCTGCTGTTTGGACCAGATTGCTTTCAAATTTAATGTCTGATGACTTGCAAAGTGCACGGTATCTCTTTCAAGCCCTTGCTTACTGCTGCTGCCTTTTCTTCCCAGCCTTTATCTCACCACTATCTTTTTTTTTTTTTTTTACCCCCAGCTGCCCTTCTTGGTGAAGGGCAAGTATCAGTTCTACATTTTGCATAGTGCAGAGCACAATCAATAAGGGCTTGCTTAGTTGTCAGGATTGATTTTCACGTACCTTAAAGGTTCCTTCAAGCTGTTCTGGACTGGATGTGCCGTAGGCACCTGAAGATACCTTAGAATGGTAGGGTGGCCTTAATATAAAAGGAAGCCAGGTGATAATGCTTTTCAAGCTGTTGCAGCGTTGAGAAATGATTTTTGTTTTTCTCCTGATCTCTTCAGAGGCAATCCCAGGCTGTGTGAGCATGCTGTCTTCAGCTCCATCTCATCTCAGTGTTTCCGTGCTTGCTGGCTTTGTCCCTCAAATGCTGAACATCATTTGTAATCACAGCTGGCCGATGTCAAGGCAGGGAAATTTGTGGTCATTGACAACTCTTTTTTTTTGGCCACAAAATGTGCCATCTCTTCTCCCCCTTTTTATTCTCCTGTGTGGCAGACCTTGGGGCGAGGTCAGGCAGGAGCTATTCCCATATTTGCCCCCAAACTGCAGGGGATGAAACTTATGTGTCTAATGATGTGCTTCAAACCGATTTGAACTGAGAAAAGGGACATTACTCCAAAATGGTTCCAACATGCTCCTTGCTTGTCTGCACTCTGACCTGGAGCATCCGGGGAGAGGGGAGCCCTGTCCTCCCTTCCAAGGAACATTCCCAAGTCTCTGCTGCTCTTGCCAGCTGATTTTCAGCACGAAATTTCTATTGCTGAGATCCGTTCTTGTCCTTTTGCGTGTACCATAGCAAGCAATTCCATTACCTTCCTAGCATCCCTCTTCGTGCTATGTTTCCAGATGTTTTTAAGTCTGGTCTAGCAGTAAAAATTGTTTATCGTGGGAGGGTCCCCGCACAAATTCCTGATGTCACTGCCAGTGCAGGGAAAAAGCTGATTGGTTTTTTTCCTCCTTTCCTAGAAGGCAGTCATGATTACGGTTGGTTCCCATTGCTTTATTTACCGGGAGTCTTAAGTTTAGAGCTCAAATTGAAGCGACTCCTCTTTGCCTGCGTATCCTGGCAATGGCATGTGAGAAAAAGCAGATGCAGGGAAGTGAGCTGCTGGCTGTCCTTTGTCTGCTGTGTGGATAAATCATGGACTTCGGTGTTCTGGGCATCTGGTCTGGAACATTTTGTTAGTAGTGAATTCAGGCACACACAAAATACCGTGCTGCTTAATTGCCAGTGAGACCTGTAATGACTCATTTTGTGTGTTTTTTTTTTTCCTCTGCAGCAACTATAATGGAGAGACAGAAGAGAAAACAAGAAATAGAGAAAGGACTTCAGTTCATTCAGTAAGTGGACAACTTCATTGTTTCCTGTGGCTTTGGAGTTGGCTATCGTTATATCAAGGGCTGTAGAAACTGAGTTCTTCCTGTTCACCTTTCGTAGGGAGGAACATAGCGTTCCCATTTTGTAGGTAGGGAAAGCAGGGTAAATGAATTGCCAGGTGCCCCACGTGCTGCCGGTAGCAGGAAGAGATGGCCTGGGTCTTTTACAGTTGCCAATGTGGTTGTTGCCTCGTGTCTCTCTTCTCTGAATATCTGTGGCCTTCTAGAGCTTGGGGTGATTGCATGCGTGGTGACTATGAGACCAAGTACTTCCTTATGAAGTACAGGACTGCTTTCCCTAGAGTGGCTGAGTAAGCAAAAGCACTAAGGTCCAAGTTGCATAGTGAGTAGGGAAGCAGTGAGATAGTAATCAGGTTTTTGTTTCATTTTGTTTTCTTAAGGTCTGCTTTGAGTCCTGCAGTTAAGGCTGAAATCTATTTATCCACAGCAGGAAAAAAAAGCCAAGTTTCCCATGTTACATACTTAGGTCCTGTGGCATGACAATCATATCTTTACCCCAGTCTGAGACTAAACCTGGCTGATAACGCAGTCTCAGACAGGCAGTTGTGAGGTTTATTCTGATACCATTTATGAAAATGCGTAAGGTTCCCAGAAATAAAGTCATTTAGAAATACAGGATATTGACTGTGCCTCTGGAATGTATCCTGAACTTTGAACCAGGGGAAGTGTCATTTATTGGCTTATTTTGATTTGAAAGAGGTGTAGTCCAATTTTATATGCAGCCTGAATGTTTCTTACAATGCCGTAGCATTTCCGTTTGGTACTGCTGAAATCTAAAAAAGTTTAGTCTCTGACCAGTAAGATCACGTATACAGTGCTGTATTTCAAAGATCAGGAGGGCCATGAAAGTTGCTAAGGATTTCTCTAGAGCTTAATGTTATCTATTTGAAGAGAAAAAAATATGCGTGGACCAAACCTGGATGACCGAGGTGGTCTGACTTGAGGAATGGAACCTTTTGCCTAGGTCTCAGTGCTGTTGTGGGATGAGTGTTGTCTACACAAGCACTGCCAGTTTTGTGGCACAGCCTGGCAGCCTTGGCCAAGACAGCCAGAAGTCAATGACCTCCTGCACTTGGACTGTTTTCTCCTTTCCTTCTGTTTGTGGTGTAGGCCTAAAGGCATGTGGCCGAGGTAAAACAGAGCAAAGTGATTGCATTTCTCACTGTATGTCTTTTCTGTAATCACACAGAGGATTTGAGGAGTTCTTGGAGCGACCAGTCTGTTGCCTCTCTTAAAATATTCTCATATTCTCCATGACAATCTTTCATGGGACTTTCTCAGAGATGTTTTTTTATAGGTGGCTGTCTGAAGGCAACATTACCAAAGATCATATATGCACAGGGAAGAGCTGACAATAAGATTCCACTAGTCTCAAATCCTTCTGGGACTTGACCATCTCTTGGCACCACTGTGGCCATCACTGAACGTAATGCTCCCTAATTGTCTTCTCTTCACCCCAGCTGCCTTTGAAGTGATAAAATGTTTGGTAACTCACTGAGATCATCAAAACGGGACTGGAAGGATAGTTTCTTCATCAAACAAAAGTGTTTGCATGGATGCCTGTGTCATAAGCTTTTTTTCCTCTTTTTTTTTTTCAGGTCCACATTACCCTTAAGCCAAGAAGATTATGAGGTAATTAAAAGTTTGTTTTCTGATGTTAGGAACCCTTTGGTTAATAAGATTCGTTCTATTGCACAGCCATTAGTTTACATACCAGAAGTGGAGAGCATGGGGTGGTTTGTATAAAAGTGTTAAGGATTCTGACAAGGACAACTTTCAGAGAAAGAAGGAGATACTGTTCAAGAAGGAAGGACATTAGACTGAATTATTCTCATCTACCAAAAGACTGATGTTTTTGAGAGGCGAGTAGGGAGGCAGGAGAATCTTAGTGGGCAGGAAGGTTGCTAAAACATATGGAAGGAAACGGGAAATTAGGAAACTGCTCCTGTCTCTGGATCCCTGTTTCAGTCTGTTTGTTCTCTCCCTACTACCCAGGCCTTTTTGCAGAAGCTGGTGAGAAACCTGTTTGCAGAGGGCAATGATTTGTTTCGAGAGAAGGATTTCAAGCTTTCACTGGTACAGTATGTAGAAGGGCTGAATGTGGCGGATTACGCAGCCTCTGACGAGGTGACCATCCCAAAGGAACTCCTGTGCAAGCTGCATGTCAACCGAGCTGCCTGCTACTTCGCCATGGTGAGCACCCTCCCAGGTCATCCCCAAGAGCCAGGGTGGACATCTGGATTGCTTTGGGTGCCGTGCGATTGGAAAAGGTGTCAGGAGGGATTCAGCCCCAGCACTGGAGGAGATGGTGACACATTGAGAACGTTGATACCTCCTCACTGTACACTGCGTCTTGCAAGACCAGAGGAAGGATGTGAAGGAGAGGGGGCCTGCCTTTGTTGGTCAGGCCTAAGGTACTGAGAAAGCAGTTCAGGTCTGCGTTGGTGAGGAGTTCTGGAGTTCTTCACAGTCTGGAGATCAGATTGTAAAGAGCCAGTGCCTTCCGGTACTGACTCTTTGAGTGTTGTTCTGGAGGTTTGCCTTCTCAAATCTATGAGGCACTGGAAGACAGTGAGAAAGAAGGTTTTGGGTCGTGGCAGAGCTTTCAGTACACATATGGAAAAAGATTCTGAAATACTCAGGCTCTAAAAGGCTGTGTTCTTCCACTTTCCTCAGGAATGCAACAGCTTTCCTTTATGGCACAACCCCAAAGCAGGTCCATCCTGTTCATAATGAGACTGAGTCCCGTGAAAAAAAGTTAGCAGGCAGTCACGTAATTAAAGACTGTCAAATGTAACATGCCCAAGGTAGAGGGGGAAGTAAGATAAGGTTGCTCAAGCAGCCTGAATTCTAGCATTCACAAATTTTGAAGTGTTTTTTGTTTTGAAGACTTAACAAAATGTTCTATTACTGAAGTTTTTCTGTTTGCATGTGATGTAATGTACGTATTTCCAACTGCCTTTTACATGCTTTTATATTTCTGCTGAGAGATACAGCACTTGGATTCAGACAGAGAGGGGTTAGTCTGCTGTGCCACGGCTGACTCGAGGTGGTTTCTTCCATGCAGGGGTTGTATGAGAAGGCACTGGAAGACAGCGAGAAGGCTTTAGGTCTCGACAAGGAGAACATCCGAGCGCTCTTCCGGAAAGCCCGCTCTCTAAATGAGCTTGGAAGACACAAAGAAGCATATGAGTGTAATAGCCGGTGTTTGCTGTCCCTCCCCCATGTAAGTTTTTGTCTCACACCTCATCTCAATTTCTGTGGCTCACCACCTTGCTCTTCCATCGCATAGCGTTTAGTGTGACACCTGAGGATAGAGGAAGGGGAAAGTTGTCTATTCCTGGTGACGTGCTTATGCCCAGGATGCTTCTCTCTCTCCCTCTCTCTCACTTGGAGAGGATGTTTGAATTCTTAAATTTCTTCAGTCCAAGTCACCATCTACACAATGCCAGCCAGAGACACTGCTCAGTTCCAGCAGGTTTGCTGGCCTATCTGTGAGGAGCAAAAACTTGCCCTAGCAGAATAGGATCCAAGGCCATGAGGTTGTTTTAAATAGCTGGTTTTATATGCCTGATGAGAATACTATGAGAATGGCACAAGTAGGAACTGGAGCCCTGTAAGGAAAACATGTATTCTTTTCCTGTTTGGGATAAAAATATCTGATGTTTTAGTTAATAATTGCTAAGGCAAGCTGACAAAGGGGTTTTTTTATTAGTTCTTGAAAGACATGTGAAGGAGTCCTAGGTGATTACTGGTATGTTCACAGGTGTGTAATTTTTTTTTGCCTTCAGAGGGGACTATCTCCATATATTAGGCCCTAGATATTTTCCTAATAATGCTTTTATTGAGCCTTCTTTTAGGCCAGATAATTGAACAGATAAATAGACTGTGATTAGATACTACTGGGTACTGGTTGTCTTTGCTAAATTTGATTCTGATCCATCATAGTAATGCTATTACAAGAAAAATGCAACTGCTTCAGCAGAAGTTAATTTTTCTTTTTTATTAGAATTACAGAAGCAATCTTTGAAAGCAAAGCCACGTTAGCAGTTAGTTGCTCCTTTTATGTTCATGGTTTCCTTGACTTGGCAGAACAAGGTGACCAAAACCACTGAAGGTATTATGTTAGTTCTTAAATCCTTTTATAAACAAAGCTATCTCATACATCTGTTCATGTAGAACTGCATGTGGCTATGTCTCACAATGCAACTGAGCCGCGTTAGTGTATGGTTAAAACATTACGGTCATGGTGGTCTACAAACATTTTATCAAACGTCTCTGGGTCAGGATAACTCAACCTTACAAGTTCTATATCAAGACATCTACATTCCTGACTCTAAACAGTTCAGTCTTGTAAATTAAAGTATCCCATTGCCTTGTTGCCTGTTTGACAGAAATCACACGCCTTCTCTGCATCAGAGGCAAGTCATGCTATCCACCATCTCAATTCTCTTTCCATTACACCAGTTGCTAGGCCTCTGGAGCAACCAGGTGCTTCCAGCTTGCGTTGCCGTAACAGTTGAGAACTTTGTTGTGGTCAAAGCAGAGGAAGTATTAAAACTTGCAGTGATGAAGGCACTACCACGCAGTTGACTCATTGTCTAGCAGAGTTAACTGGGTGCAGATATTCAGCACTGATAGTTTGCAGAGGTTCCCAGCGTGGTGAGGCTGATATTTCTCAGTGGCCTGCTTTTTGTATGGCACAAAGGGAGGTAGCAGCATATTTTTATTTATGTTTTATTTTTTTTTAGGATGTTGGAGGAGAGCATTTTGTAATCCCTTGTTGAGCATCCCCTTGTTTAGGAGGGAGGTAGTAAGCACCTGATGGTAGTATTTGGCTGAGGAGGCTAAAGAAAGATCTAGAAGATGACAAAGAGAAAGTAAGCCCTCAGGCCTTCTTGACAAAAAGGACCACAATTAACTACATGCTCTTGGGAGGTGGAGGTAGTCCAGAGAAAAATACATTGTTGATCTTAGCCAAGCATCAGAGGGAACACGTCAGAGTGACGATGGAATGTGGAGTTGGATAGGGTGAACCTGGTAGGCGTCAGTGTCAGATCAATGAAAAGCAATTATGCTGGAGGTCTTTCTGGTGAATTTTCCACAAGGAGCTGGAAAACGTCAGACTTCAGAAAACACCTGAGAGAGTGTTTGGAAAGGCAGAAGAACCAGAGGCAAGCAGAGAACTGAAAACATGATTGGGGTCCAGTATTGATAAAGACAGAGTGATTGATGGTGGTGTCAGAAGGATCTGAGAGTTGGAAGAAAGTGAGGAGGGAGAAGCAACCGTAAGATTTGACCAAGAGTGGGTTTCTGGAGTGTATGGGGACAGTTTCAGGAGAGGAAGGTACATCCTGAAGAGGCATAAGATGGAGAGAGAAGGGGACATGAGCAAACTAGATTTTTTCTTCACTGAATTCAGAGAAGACCGTGACCTGACCAACATTGAGGGTGTGGGGGAGCAAGTACAGTCAAAATTTGGCACTCCAAATTGATACTGTGGGATAGAAGACCCAGAGGCTAGTGAGGGGCTGAAAGAGAAAAGATGAACCTTCAGAGAGAAGGAAGCTGGAAAAAAAAAACACAAAATTACATAGTAAGTAGAGAGAGAGGAGCAAGATTTAGGTTCGGAGGTCAAGAGAGGAGATGTTGTGGCATTAAGGAGGGATATCGCAATAGATTGGGCAGGTATGTTTTCCTTCTTTCAAGAAACTGTTGAAGTACTCCAGTATTTTTGCCAACAGAGAAGGAGAGGAAAGCAGAAGGAAGTTAGCAGAAGTTGCTGATGGTAAATAAGTGAAAAGGTTTGTGGCAGATTGTAAGTCGGGGTGGAGCTAGAGAGGGTGGAGCACGGCCCAGAACTTTGTTCAAAGCCTGTGGTGGTGTGAGAGTGGGCCTGGTCAGTGAGCTGGGAGGATGGTTAATGGCACGCAGGGCGGGAAGCAGAAGGATCTCTTGGCTAAGCTGAGGCTGTTTAACCAGAGGTGGAGTTGGTGAAAGGGCCTGGTAGCTACTAAGTTGGAAGCTGAGACTTGGTTTCAGCTGTACAAACAAACAAATCAGGCTAGTAAATACTGTCTGCATATCAGAACTGTTTGTTAGCTCTGTGGCTGGCAGAAAGGGAAGGCACGCAGGCATGCGTGGAAGGCATGCAGGAAGGCACGCAGGCTCCTTCTTCCCAGCCATGGGGACCTTGTGGAATCAGCCCCCAGCCACCTGTGACAGCCCCCTCAGCCGTATTGTCAATGGCACTCATGAACCCTGCCTTCAGAGACCGAGTGCTTTCTTGCAAGCAGATAACTGCTTCTCATTTTCTGCAGCATCAGAAGAGCGTGGGGTGAGGTCCTGGTGCAACCTCAGTGTCTCAGCAGGAACAAGAACACTCTGGTCTGCATGGGCTCTCCTAGGGCTGCTCTGGCAATTGTCCACCTGCTGCTGTCTACAAGTGAGGCTTCTTGGCACAGCCCAGTGTGGAGAGCTGCATTCCTGTTTGTTTTGTTTTGTTTTGTGTGCCACAAAGACACTGAACTGAAAGTGTCCTTGCAATGCTTTTGTCCCCAGGATGAGAGTGTCACGCAGCTGGGACAGGAGCTTGCCCAGAAGCTGGGACTGAGGGTTCGGAAAGCGTACAAAAGGCCTCAGGTATGGCTTTTTTTTTTCTTTTCCTAGAGACTGTCCTTTGACTCTTCCAGGTTTACTTCTGCAGAAGTGGTAGGTGCTGCTCTGCCGCTGTAGACACACGTATACTGCCCTGCAGTCCCTACAGCGGGCTGCTGGCTACCCTGCTTGCCCTGACCCTCTGACTCACCTTTGCCTTAATCCATTTCTAACCCCACTGCTGCCCTGGGTCTACTGCTGCGATATTTCCCGTGTCTCCAGCTAATCCGGGCTGGTGCTGCAGCAGAAGCCTCTGATGTATTTGGGAGCCTGTACCTCCGTGAGAAGGGGAACATGCGGCCTGATCCCAAAGGAGATTTTGCCTCACAGTCCTTTCCTTCTTAGGGGAACGTGTCAGGTACACATCTGGGCAGATGCTAGGAAAGAAGGCAGCCAAAAGCAAGCCGTGGGTCCAGTTAATTGACCCCAGTGGCTGTATCTGTAACCTGCCTCTAAAAGAAAAGTGCTGCAGTAACTGGCGTGCTCTGTTGGTATGGAAATGTATACTCCGGGATGGAGCTAGAGGGCGTTAAGCCACTGCTGGCCCTCTTGGATAAACCTGCCTCGCTCATGGAAAATCCCGGGGTGCATTTTCAGGAGTAAGCAGCATCAGCTAGTGTTCACTGAGTGTTCACTGAATGACAGACAGTGCGCCTCTGTGAGGCACCTCTGCCCAGCTGCATCCTCAGCCCCGTGCACAGTGGTGCGTAGTACACCTCCAGGGGAGCACCTCTGCAGTATTTGGTGACGTGATCCCTGGGCATCCAGTCTGTCTGCAGAGAGCTTTTTGGGAAAATGGTGCTCTGACATCATATTCCTCTCCGTGACAAACCTCACGTGTGATCAGCCCACCCCAAAACCCCTTGATGTTGTAGCAACTGTCAGCACTCTGAGACGGTTCCGTCGCAAAGTAAGGGAAGTTTTACGCTGAAATATTTTTTGTAGAAAAGTTAGAAAAACAAAGATCAGAAAATCCAAAATTATTTTATTGCTTGAAATTCGTTGATTGGTATTTTGGTAGTGCCTTGCTATCTCTTGTGTTGACTTCCAGCTTTCATTCCCGTGTTGTAAAGCCTTCCCAGAGCAGTAATGTTTTAATGAAAAGGCAAAAACTTCTGTTACTTAGGAACCGTTTTCACTTCTTGATTGTGCATTGGGTGCTGGGTGTTCTGCACTAAGGTGTCCATGATAAATACATGGCACTGCCAGCGTTCAGAAAACTGTACCCTCGTACACAGAGGTATGCCTTTTGGGGTAGCTTTTATTTATTTTCCTGAAAGGAAAACTGTATTGTAACCCACCTTTACCTCGTTTACAAGCATTCATGAGTTGCCTTTGTTCTAAGACATCTCTCTTCCTTGCAGCAGGAATTGGAAACATTCTCTCTACTCAGTAATGGCACATCAATCAATTTGTCAAATCAGGTATAGTTTGCACCCTGTAGTTCTTACTGTTCGTGGATCGCAACTAGAATGCTTATGAGCTTTATTTACATGCACAATTGTAGCTGTCTTCTAGGATTTAAATGTTCTAATTAGCGTGTTCCCCTTTTAAGAAATATTGTCAAGGAAATTAATTTCTTTGAAAATATTTCTGGTGAAAACACTTTTGCTATCAACAGACCGCTGAAGGTGATTGTTTTTCGTGGTTACTGTGAATGTTTGTTTTCTTGTGTATTTAAAGAAGTTTCAGGTCTCAAGTTTTTTCATGGTTAGGACAACAGTAAGTAAAAATCAGAAAATGCAACTGCTGAAGAAACATGCGAAATTAAATCACACAACGTAGTTTCGTTGTCCAGAATTGAGCAAGGTACATAGAGGGTTTATGTATTCTTTGTGTTGTTCTTTGAACTGGGAGATCCAGCTTGGGCAGAGCTCTGTGCAAATAATAAACCAAAATATCTGAAATTGCCAATTTCCGTGTGCCACCACTGGCTACCAAGGGGAAGAAGAAGGAAAAAAAAAAAAGCCTTGATGCTTTTACAGGCTGTTTGGTACTTCACACAACTCCTTAAAGCAAGCAAACCATAAAACCGTGAAAATTGACATTTGGTGTGACAAGAGGGGTTACTAAAGAATCAGTTTACCTGCCACTGCTCAGTGACTTGCCTTCACATCTTCCTAGGGGGGCAAGTCAGCTGTCTTTTATAGTTGTATCTAGGTTTTGATTTGAAAATCTTCCATTTTGCAAGAAATTATAATACTGCAAACAGTAGAAGTTGCAAAAACTATTGCAGTAGATGCAGTATCTCAAATGTAATGCTTTCCTAGTACCTTTATAAGTTTACGCTGAAAGCACACATACTTGCCTCTGTTTATGTTTCTGTAAAATACGGGCTTTTTTTATTCCTTGCCTGAAGCTCCAAGTCAGCAGTTGTCTTGGCGGAAACCTTTTCCTGTTTTGAGTTTGCTGTAAAAGTTTGCGGTTATTAGATTGCAAAATATGTGAACTACGAAAAGGAATGTTGTGTAAGATCAGGCTAATCAGATCTCGCACTGCACAGGGCTGACCGACTGGTTTGTCCTGAGACGTGGGACACGGTATTCTCATCCACACATGAAAAAGCCAAGTCTGTGTACAGATTTGCTCACGTGGTTGGGCATTATGCAGAGCTGGTACCCTTTGCAGAAACAGGATTAGTCCACTGCTGAAGGTGAAAATGAACAGGCTCTTCGGATGAATGGCCTTTTAAAGTTCAGTGGTTTTACTGCTCTTGCACTGAAAGAGGCAATAAAGGAAAAGAAAGGGCCAAATACGTTTAGGAGTAGTAAAGGGTCTCATCTGTGAAGTGTGAATATCTTTTTAAAGATGAATTTGTGGTGATAATTTCTCTCCTCTTTCCTATGCCCTCTTTGCAGACCACTTCCAATGGTTTGGGTTCGATTGATGACATTGAAACAGGTAAAGACATTTCTGTTCTCTGATTTTTGTGTTGTCAATAAGGTATCTGACCAGGCTGGTGGGCCTGAGAGGTTCATCATCTTCATTTTTGTCTCTTCTGCGTACTTTGATGACTAGGAGGAGGAAAAGATGGTGGGAAGCAGGAGCGTATGAGATTATTACCTTAACTGGTTTCTCCTCACATCTTGAGATTTGCAGTCAGCTACTGAGGCACTGGCTGAGGGGAAAATGAGGCAGAGCAGGTGCTTACCTGCTAGTACCTCCTACAGAAAAGCTTTTTGTCCGGGCCCAGTGAGGGACATCTCCGGGAATTAAAAGGATCTGCTGAGGTTCACAACCTCCTCCAGTTGTGCTTTCTTCAAGTTAGCCTTGGCAAAGCTTCTGAAATTCTTCTGTAAGCTCCCAGACAAAACAGCCTAGATAAAGTGAAGTTAAGGTTGTAGGCAACTGTCTGTGCTCTGAGCACGTGTGGTCCTCCAGGACGTTGAGATGGAGGAGTTGAAAACAAAAGGAGCTGGGAGGGCCCCAGGGAGAGCTTTGCTCTGTGCTAGGCACCGAGGAGGAGCAGAGTGAGGGCCACAGGGTTGCTTTTCTCAGGCTGGGAATCAAGTGACCTTAACTCTGCCCCTGTAGAAAGGCTAGCTGGGTGCTTTGCCCTCTGTCGTGTGCTGGAGCATTTTAAGTCGTGACTCTGAGCGTGTCAGTCTCTGCTCCTTCGAAAGGTAGCTGCAGTGCTAAGCGTGAAGGCTTGCCGCCGCAGTTGGCTGTTGCTCTTTTTATAGAAAGACACTAATTTCATAATCCGTGATGATAATTCGGTGTCTGGTTTGGAAAACATGTTCGTTCTCCGTTGAATGCTGGTTTGATAACTGAATGCTGCATGCAATCATGAGACCCACTTCCACAACACTAAGAGAGTTTTTCTTATTATCTTGCTGTGCTAAGATGAACCGGACTCTGACTGCAGCGTGAAGAATGCCTGCATCCAGGAGGCTCTTTGTCTAGTCAGGATTTGTTGTAAGAGCAGCATGCCAGCTTTGCTGCAGTTCAGGCAGAGAGAACATTTTCTGCTGGATCTTTTCAAAGCCCCTGAAATGATATGTTACCCGTTGCCCCGAGACTGGCACGCCATGAGCAGAGCTCTGGGTGCCAGCTACCTTGAGCATTTCAGATTAAAAGCTTTTTTAGTAAGGTTGTTGTGGGTTTTTGGCGGTGGTGGTTTTTGGTTTTGTTCTGTTTCGAGATGCAAACTCCTGAAGCCCCTTCCCCCATGCTTTGCTTGAAGTCATCTGATTAACTCGGCCCTGCCCCGCACAGATCATGGCTCAGATGTGGCTCAGTATGGCCTTTGGCCAGCAAATGCACAGGGGGAACAACTGCGTTTTGGGACGCGGAGCGAGAAACAGGGCTCTTAAGGGCACTGTATTCACCTCGCTGGGCACGGTGGCTGATGGTCAAGCTCAGTAGATGGGGGCATCCTGGGGAAAGCAGGAATGGGAAAGCAGAGGTAGGGGAGGAGACAGGATGGCGGGGAACGGGAGCGGGTGGCTGGAAGGAGGGCAGGGTTTGGGTGGTCAGGGGGAGGGGAGCAGGCGATTCTTCTGTTTGCAGGCAGTGGGATCTCTTGGTTCCCTTGTCTTCTCCCCGCCCTTCACACGCACTGAGCTGTGGGGCATCCCTTCTCTTCCTCTGCCTTTCGATCACGCATTCAGCTTTTCAGGGGTTTGGGCCTCCAAGGGCATTTGAGGACATTGCTCTGCTTCCCAGTCCGACTGGGAACAGGAGGCCTCGCTCGTTCCTCAGAGAAGGTTTGTGCTTCTGGATCCCTCGAGGCTGTATCATTGGGAACCCTTCTGCTCCCCCCTGCACGTGTCCCCGGCCCCTCCAGCGTGTCCTGAACTTCTCGTTGGCCCTCGGAGGGATCTTGACAGTACTCCAGATTTAAACATCTGAAAAATGGGGAGGGACAAGCAGTCCCTTTGAAATCTGGCTGAGCTACCAGCGATGAGGCCAGCACCGAGGGGAAGCTGAATGGCTGGCTCCCGAGCGTGGCTGGAGGGTCCGCGACGAAGGGAGGTGAGCTGAGAGAAGTCCTTGCAAAGGGGGCATGGGGTTAGGGCTGGGCCTGATCTGAGGGACGGCTTTGGAAGGATGTGTAAGGTTGTGAAGGGGAACCGGTATCTATCTGTTCCTTGCTGCTTCCCCCTGCTTTCCCTTGCCTTCTGCCATGGCTTGGCCTCCAGCGCTTTGCACAGCGACCTCGGCTGCCGTCCTCCTACTCCCGACAAAAATGCAGGAGGAAAGGTTGCAGGGGGCGGTGGCTGGAGATAAAGGGGCCCGTGCCTGTGTGTCAGCTCTGCTGTTGCTCTGTTCAGGACTCGGGGGGTTGCAGGAATTGCTGGTTTGCTGAGCTGGCTCTACGGAAGGCGTCCACACGGTCCTCAGGCAGCGACGTGGCGTTACAGCCCCACGTAGAAAGAGACAACTGAGGTCTCGTGGAGGCTGAGTACACAGAGCTCGTCCAGACAAGATGCAGTACCTCTCCTTGGATGAAGATTTGCATGTCAGAAGCTTGTCTAGTCTCTTTCCATTCTTATCAGCCCTTCTAATAAAGGCTGTTGTCTCTCCCTCCAAACTTAGCCTTGCGCACACCTTAGACTGCCACAGATACAGTGCAGCCACTGCTGTATGGACGGAGAAGGTAGCACCTTTTTTCTGATTTCTTTTCTTTTATTCCAGGACATCTTCACAGGGGCAGAATTAAGGTAGTTTGGGTGCTTGGTTTGAGAACTGCAAATGTAATGCTGCATTTCCTGAATTTCTAACATTTGAACTTTTTTTTTAACCTTTAATTTTTTTTGAGAATAAAATGCTCTTCTGTGAGGAATCTGTGCTTGTAACCTTAACTTCACTTAACAGAGGTTTATTTTGCATGATGGGAACATCTTAGCTTTTCTGTAGCGTACCAGAAGGGTAAGGAAACCTTAGGAAAAATCCCTGCTCCTCTCATGCCCCAACCCGTGCTCACAGAAGTTTCTAAGGGGATGTTTGGTGCTGAAGTGTTGAGGGGGAACATGGGGAGCATCCTCCCACCTGCAGACATCAGGAAGCACTCGAGCAGGAAATTTTCTTGGGTAAAGACAGCTGAGTGAGTCTGATGGGGTTTTTTGGGGACACGTTGATAGCACGGCCTGGTCTGAGCCCCTGATCTCTGACTCTTCCCAGCAGGACCTCGTGTTTTTATCTTCTGCCATCCAGAATGCCTGAGGGTTTAGAGAGGGGGTGCGAGTAAGCAAGCTTTCAGCTGGGATATCAAAGCTCCAAGGAGCAGAGGAGGCGGTGATCTCTGCCAAGTGCATTAATGAGAAACATTAAAGAAAACACCAGGCGGTAGGTTGTATAGAAATGGGATTACGTGCCCCTGGCCCTCAGTCCTGGCCGCAGCAAATTCAGTAAGTGGTCAGCCACAGGCTTTGTATTGTTCTGGTTCCTGCTTGCCAGATCCGGACAGTCAGTCTGTGCGCTGGCCTTTAGAGCATATTTCAGCTATCAGTGAGCCACTGGAGATCGGGAACAAATATCAAAGGGCAAGAACTCTTGAGACCAGAGCCCTCCTCTGAAAACTCGACGTACGTGGTGTTTGTGATTTGATGGAGCTGTACAGTACTGTTTTTTTTCCAGGCTGTGCTCTGCTTGCCCCTTGCAAGAGGCTCTCCTGGGTGACTGGCTCTGTTTCTCCCCCATCACAGACTGCTCTATGGACCTGCAGTGCCTCCCGGCTCCCGTGGCCACCTCCATCCCTGTGAGCGAGGGGCTGGCCCCTTTGCCCTCAGACTCGGATGCAAAGGGCCTGCCTACCTCGCTCCCTGCTGCCAGCTTGCTCCCGTCTCCGGACTGCGTGCCCCTGCCAGTGCCTGAGAGCGTGGAGGACTTCACAGATGGGGACATCATCGGGGAAGAACTGGACTCCCTCCTGGACTCCCTCGCCGAGGGGTCACCGTACCCTCTAGTAAGAGCTGCATGGGTCCCCTGCTTCTTGTTCCAAATCGGTTTTTGGAGCTTAAGGATATGCGTGCTGCCTCTCTCTTTCTGTCAGTCTTTCACCCTAGCTCTTCCTCTGGTAAAACTCATTCATTCCTTCCCTTATTTCTGCAACTGGCTTGTGATTATCTAAAGAGCCCACCTCCAAGCCTGCTTTGCTGCGAGCAACTTCACGGAGCTGCCCCCAAAAGGTACCCAAGGTAGCTTCCCCCACCTTCGCCTTCCCCATGGCCTCTGGTGTCTGTGGAGCTGAAGCAGGCCTGAGGATAGAAATAAGCATGCTGAAGCAAGAATGGGGGATGCATTTTATACAGCAGGCATGCTCTAATCTCCTTGTGTTTTGTGCAGGCTGCATTCAGCCTGAGCTCTTTGAACAGGTCTGGGCACTGTAGAGACAATCTGTATCGATGCTTGTGTCGGATTTTAGTTGCCAGCCATGTTGGTGTTATGAAAGTCAGGTTGGGTCTGGAAGCAAGGTAATCATGTTCCTGCAGGAAGGATCTTGAGCCGAAAAGCTCTGCTGAGTGCTGCCAAGTGTAATGGTCGTTACCCTGACCTCACTGCTGCGTGCGCTCAGCTCTGCTGGGTTTTGTCCTGAGCTGGTGCAAGCGCCCGACATAAGGCTCTGCTTTGCAGCCTGCCGAGCTCAGGTAGCCCAGCACCTCCTCAGGGACCTTAGCCCGGGCTGTGCGTGGTGCAGACGGGATGGGGAGGTCTGGGGGAAGTCTGCCGGTGGATGGGGCTGCCGGGTGTCCCCTCCATTCAGATAACACAGCACGCACTTGACTGGAAGCCTGTTGCTCAGTTTGCATTCACTCACTCCCTGCTCCTTGTTTCTAACGTGCTGCTTCTCTTCCTCTTGCCCAACTCCCCAAAGTCTCTGGTCCAGGGCACCATTCCCACCAACCTGCCAACGGAGATGCCCCAGCTGATCCCCGTGTTCCCGGGGGGAACTCCGCTGCTGCCCCCGGTCGTGACGGCCAGCATCCCCGTCTCCACCCCGCTGCCGCCTGCCTCCTTCGGCCTGGTGATGGATCCCACCAAGCAGCTCTCCTCCTCCTCTGTCCTGGACGCCTTCGAGCCCCCGCCGGGGGGAAGTGGTGGCTCCACCCTGGATTCGTTGGATTCCCTGGATCTGCTCCCCTACACAGACTCGCGGCTCGATGCCCTGGACTCCTTTGGGACAAGCAGAGGGTCACTGGATGCCTTGGATTCCTTTGCCATTGGTAGGTGTGGGGCTGGCGGGGTTTCGTGCTGTTTTACCTGGGAAAGCGTGCCAAGGCTGTTTCCTTCAGTGCTGAAGAGGTCTGTCGGATAGCTCTCCCCGCTCGGAACAGGAATACAAATGTTGGGGAGGGCAGAGAGTTGTCCTGGGCAGAGCAGCTGAATATGTCTTGCTCATGAGTAATAAGAAGGGCTGTAGGTGTGTAATCCCAGATAACTAGTATGTGCATGGTGTGAAATCTCAGGGGGAAAGGAACATGAAGGTGTGTGATGAGGAGCAATGAGGCCTAATCGTGGCTTGGTACCCAGGATGCCTCCCTTGGCACAATCTGCTAGACTATGAAGTGATTCCTCCATCTTCCCCAGTGTCTGTTCGACATTTTGTACCAAATGAATAACATCCTGGTGACTGTTTTAAATGAGATAGGACCTTGTGGCACTGGGCAAAATGGTAAAGGCCAAGGTGGGTCGCTCTGATCTGAATTCAGGGCAGTAAGCATCCTGGGGCATCGGGCACTGAACTCTTGTGTCACAGGCAGCCAAATTGTTGAAGTTGTGCAAAAAGCAGGTTCCCACATGTCTCATGAGTGAAGGCAGGCTTCTTCTTGGACAGGTTGTCCCCTGTATTGCAGTATGTAGGCAGCAAAAATATTTTGAGAAGAGCAGAGACTGACCAGTCAGCACTTCAACACTCAGATTCACCTCAGCATTCAGCTGCCTCTGAGCTGCCACCTTGGGAATGCCAGAACTCAGTGGCATCCATGGGTTCAGTGTGGTTTTGGGGACAAGAAGGCCTTTCCTTGAGTTTTCCTAAGACTTAGATGGGTGGTTTAGATAAAAAGTACTAAAATGTTATGAAATAAATAAAGCAAATGGATTTCACGAGCACTTGTTTGTCTTTTTGTGAGCAGAACCACCTCTGAACGTGAAATGATTGTTTTGTTTTGTGTTTTTCCCCCTTCTTTTGCCCAGAAGAAACCAGCCCTCAGGAACTGCGACACCCACCTGGCAGCCAAAAACCATCCCCCGTGGTGAGTGAGCCGCTCCCCCATGCTGATGTCCCAAGGTGCTCTGGAGCCAAGGTAGTAGTGACTTGGGTGATGTAGGTAATTTGGGCCCCTCTTCTTCACCTGCCCCAGTCAGCGTTCTCCCCAGCTTTTTGGCAAGGCAGGTAAAGGTTTCCCCAGAGTCAGTAGGAAGACACTTGTTCCATCATTTTCATCCAAGGTGGCCGCTATATCTAGCAGCCACATAACACTGAAGGGTGGGGCAGAGTAAGCCAGGTTTGTCTTAAAACTAGTGAAGTTCTTTGCTCCTCTCTGCCCCTCTCAGGAGACTTTTCCAGATAGTGTTCTGCTCCTGTCCTGTGTCTCCGGTCTTGGGGAAAGGGTTAGGGTTACCTCTGGCTAGCAAGTTTGGAACACAAATTATTCTTCTCAAGTTCCTGTTGTCCTGCTGTCCCTGTTATGTCACTGCAGCGGAAAGTCTCCATCCTCAGATTAATCTGCTGCCTGAAGACTCACTGATAAGTGGTTGTTTGTCCTCCCAGGTAGCAGCGGAGTTGATTTGAGAGTTGGTGGTGATGGAAGGAACGGGAAGGAGTGAGGGGGGCACTTTGTTCTGTGTCTCATGATAGAAAATTGGTGTCTCCTTACCAAGAGTGAAGGAGACCTGTCCTTGAAGTGAACATACAACACTTGGTTATTTTTTTTAAAGATGCATGCAACTTTTTTTGAAATGTCATTTCAGATTGGAATGTTTTGATGAGGGAGAAAATGAGGAAGTTTTGGGGGAGACTGGAGCGGGATGTGGGGTTATGGAGTTTTCTGACCCGCGTGGTTGCAGAGCTCAGAAGTGATGTGTGTGTGGTTTTGTGCAGGTCAGCCTTGGTGGAGTGAGTCACCCAGCTGTGCCCAAAGTCACCGAGCACCTGCTGCCCCAGCCAGAACCAGTAATGCCCAACACAGCCCTGCTGGTGAAGAACCCCCTGGCATCCACTCATGTCTTCAAACAGGCCTGTCACATCTGCTACCCCAAAACAGGTGATGCGTTTGTTCTGCCACCTGGAGCGTTGGCTCACGCTAGGGTTTGCCTTTCCCCCGGCTGATGGGGCTCTTCTCTGCTGCAGGGCCCAAGGCTGGTGATTACACCTATCGGGAAGGCTTGGAGCACAAGTGCAAGCGAGATATCCTGCTGGGCAGGCTGAAGAACTCGGAAGACAAGACCTGGAAGAGGATCCGTCCTCGCCCAACGAAAACCAACTTTGTAGGATCGTATTACCTGTGCAAAGGTGATCTGGAGGGGATAGGGCTGCGGGTGGCTGGGAAGGGGTTGTAAGTTGTGTGCCGGGGCGGCTGGGAGAGGTCTTCTACTGGTCTTGCTTCCTGTCTTTGGGGTCTTCCTGTCCCATCAGCAGCCCATGGGCTGTGAAGCCCAGTACAACCATAGTCAAGGCTTGGCGCTGCGCTGTTGATAAGGGCTTTGCTGAGAACCTGCCTGCTGTACGCATGCCTGCGTTAGTCCCGCTCCACCCAGCAGCCACGCAGCAGGTCTGTGGCTCTGCCTGGGGTAAAGCTCTCAATGCCTGCTCCTTTGCTCCAGCCCATCCCGTGGTCTGTACGTGCAACATGACCGGACAGGTCCCTGAGGCAGTGTCACTACAAAGCACCTGCTGAGGTGGGGAGGGAGGAATAGCCAAGGTAACGGTCCCAGCTTAGTGCTGAGCTGCTAGGAGAACTTAATCTGGATTGGCTTTAAAAGGGGGCGGTTAAGTTGCAGCCTGTCCCTGGCTGAGCACTGCATTAAAGCAGGCCTCTGTACTGAAACAGTTTCCCCAACAGATGGCATCTACCTGAGGATGTCACCACTTAGTAGTTTGCATTAACTTCACTGAGTGCCCTGGTGTACTCAAAGCTGGGGGGAGATGTCTCTTCTTTTTCTTTAACTCTGTGTTTTCTTGCTTTCAGCTCCTTGTGAGGTGTGGGCAGTGGGAGGAGACGAAAGAGAGCTTAGTTTCTGACTGGGCCGCCCTCCCTGTGTGGTGGTGTGTGCTGTTTGTTGCTTTGTAGATATGCTTAACAAGCAGGACTGTAAGTACGGGGATAACTGCACCTTCGCGTACCACCAGGAAGAGATCGACGTGTGGACTGAGGAGAGGAAGGGGACCCTCAACCGCGACCTCCTCTTTGACCCGTTAGGTGGCATCAAGCAGAGCAGCCTCACCATTGCCAAGCTCCTGAAGGAACATCAGGGCATCTTCACCTTCCTCTGTGAGGTACAGGACTCGGGGGGGGGGGAGTGGGTGCCTTCAGCATCTCCTCCATGTGCCTCTGCTGGGACATTGATGTGCCCCAGCCGGTGCCCTGTGCCCAGAAGGACAGCGAGCAATGGATGCAGCCACGTAGGAGGAAGGCGAGGTAGTTCTCCTCACTCCTCCAGCTGCACGAGGTGCACACAGCCACAGGGGACCACGCTCCTCTTCTTCTGCCTAGAGGTGTTGTTTTGAAGTGTAATTTGGCTCCAGCTGCTTTAAAAATCACAATCCCATAACGAAGCAGCTTCCCGCCTGCTGCCTGTGCTGAAGCACTGACTCAGTCACTTAAGGATTAGCTCTTGTCCTCTTGACGCAGTGCAGCGGAGAGTTCCCCAAGTTGGCAGTGTTATATGTGAAGGGAGATGTTCTTAGCTGTGAGCTGGCTTTTTTTGTTATTTTTCCCCATCGTTTCCCCCTTGTTCTTGCTCTGTTGTCCAACTGGGAAAGAATATGTGGCTCTGACCAAAATTTTTCCAACCGCAGTGGAAAATACTGTTGAGAATGAGCCAAAAATGTTGTCCTGAAGCCTTTCCAAAAGTTCACTTACTTTATTTTAAAGCCCTACCACAAGGTTTTCACCAGGCTTGTTCTAACTTTGAACATTAGAATAGGCTGGCTCTGCTTCTTCTTCCCCTTCCAAAAAAAATGGCTCTGGTTCACTTCTAAGATTTTCCCAGCATGCTAATTCTTCTCTTCTCAGATTTGCTTTGACAGCAAACCCCGTATTATCAGCAAAGGGACCAAGGACACACCAGCTGTCTGCTCCAACCTTTCTGCCAAACACAGTTTCCATGACAACAAGTGAGTGAATGTTGGTTGTGCTGATAGGAGCAATCTCTCACACGTCCAGCCAGTTTAACTCCAAGCCCCTGGTCTCTCTCTTTCTCTCTTTCTCTCTCTTTCTCTCTCTCTTTCTCTCTCTCTCTCTTTCTCTCTCTCTCTCTCTCCCTCCCTCTCCCTCTCTCTCTCCCTCTCTCCCTTCCTCTCTCCCTCCCTCCCGTGGGTTCCAATCATAGGGTAGCTTAAAGACATGATCAGTAGTGCTGTACGCTTCTCCCTGTGTGTTTGCTTCTGGTGCTGAGAGATTTCAGGCACAAGCAAAGCCCTTTTGGAATCACCTTAAGTTTTCCATTGACTTAATTTGCCTTTGAGTTTGGCCTTTATGTAAAGGTCAATCCAAAGATCCTTTAGCTCGGGATCCTGCCTCTGACTGGCTGATAATGAATGTTTAGGAAAACAAGTGTAAGAAACATGTCAAGTACACAGTAATACAACCCCTTCTGGCTCTTGGCAGCCTGAGACTTGGAGAGTTGCTGAGCCAGAGGAGCTGTTATATTTGCTGCATGTTTTAAACTCTGTCTGATCTCTGATCTTGAGCAGGGCATCACCCATGGGCTGAAGAGACTGCAAATATCTACCTAGATTTTATACAGAGTGGGAGGACGGGTGGTTGGTTTTCCCAACGGGAGTTTGCCTCTCTCAGAGTTGATCATCTGCCTTCCCAGTCAATTGTGTGAAAATCAGACATAAGGAGGAGGGCTGAAGATTTGGTCCTCCAGTGATTAAAATTTCCCTGGCCTGGCTGCAGGTGTCTGGTCCACATTGTGCGTTCCACCTCCCTGAAATACTCCAAGATCCGCCAGTTCCAGGAACACTTTCAGTTTGACGTGTGCCGGCACGAGGTGCGTTACGGCTGCCTGCGCGAGGACAGCTGCCACTTTGCTCATAGTTTCATCGAGCTCAAGGTCTGGCTGCTGCAGCAATATTCAGGTGAGTGTGGCTTGGTGCAGAGCTGGCGATGCATGCACCTGAGTTTCCTCCAGCACGTGCCTGCGGCCAGTTGGGAGGGAAAGGGGGTGATTTGGGAGTGCTGAGAAGTTGGTGCTCACTTGATCTCTCTCCTCAGAGACACAGAAAATAGTGCCAAGGTGTTCTGTGAGGTGATTCGGATCTTGTCCCTTTACAGGTGCTCCTGTAAATTGCAGACCAGGAAGCTTTTCCTTTGGGAGCAGCTGCATAAGTTGAAATAATTGTTAGGTAGGGCTGAATCCCCGGAGGTGTTTTGGTGCTTAAATCCTGTGGAAGACCCTAAATAGCAATTGGGTCCCTGAATGAACATCTGATGCAGTGAGAATAGCAGCACGCACAGGTGACAAAGCAGTTATAAAAAGAAAGGCTGTGAGTCTTCAGTTTCTCTGAACAAATTCACCAAGAGTGGAGAATGACAAGATACTTGGTGTTTTCCAAAAAGGCTTTGATGGTGTGCCTCTGAAGAGGCTATTACAGGGATTATATTCAGGTCACTCATACAACAACACTGCCACATCTGGCCCTCGCACTCCTTTCTCCCTCTGACAGTGCTGGGGGGTTTGTCTTGCTGCTCTCCTGTTAACTGAGTGGATGGGGGTCCACCCAAAATGTTGCCTGGATGTTTTTTCACCATGGGGTCTTGTTTAGTGCAGGACCCAGCCTGGTTAATGGGAGTACTTCAGAGAGAAAATATGGTTTAGATTTTTCTTACCATTCTTTGATGTACTTGGGAGCAACTAATTTAATTTACTGTTCAAGTGCCTGTCACTGTAGCTCATGCAGTCCTGAGCCTTGGCTTGGCTTGGCTCACGAGGGACAGGGATGAACAAGATGGCAGATGCCATCTGTATTCTTTTCAGTTGGCCTCACTCACTTGTGGCCACAGGAAATCAAAAAATTACAGCACTGGAGTTTCTAAGACAACATGTTGCTTGTGAGCCATAGGCAAGGATTGCTGCCCTAAATGTTAATGATACTGCCTGTAGTACTCTGGGCACTCTAGTATTCAAGCAGCTTGCTCTTTTCCCCACTCTATGTTTTTGGTTTTTTTTTTTATACCTAGAAAAAGTTTCTTTTCTTTTCTCTCCTTCTTCCTTCCTTTTCTGCCTGTAGATGAAATGGGTAATTGATTTTTGCTTCATGCCTTCTTTCCTTGAAGGACTGACTTCCAAAGGGAAAACTAGGAGCTGAAACAAGCCATGAGTTTAGCTGCAAAAGTGGTCGGTACATCTTCTGCTTATTCCCATCTTTTCCAACAATGGGAGAGCCATCATCTTTTTGATTTTTCTGCAAGGCTGTTGTATATATGAGCCTGTTCTCCTTTTGAGCTTTCTTACCTGGAGTGATAGATTATTACCTCTCTTAAGTGTAGCCCTTGTTAAGGCAACAGAGATGAAAGGTAGCTGTGACCAGTCTCTGGGAAGGCTTTAGCTTTGGAGTAGAGAGTTTGATTTGGGTACCATCTGCTCTGCAAAAATAGGAAGGGGGCATCCATCATTCATAGTAGCTTGCATTTGAAACCAGTGGGCTGTTGCATTTCACAGCCATTTGAGCTTTTACAGAGCATGTGGCTTTGCTCATGGGGATAAAGGATTGTACTAGCAGGATGAAGGTTCCCATGATCTGAAAACGGGGGCGAGCAGGACGGTTTCCTTCCTCACCGTGGCTATTCACAGACATCTTGCTATCTTCTTCCATCGTTGGAAATCACAGGGTCTTTGTCCTCACTAGTGATGTTGCAAAAGATGCTGAAGTGTTAAAAGTGATCAGCATATCGGCCTTTGCTTCCCAGAGTGTCTGTTTGGGACAGTTCATGCTTTGTAGAGCTGGCATATCGGAAAACATCCTTTCGTATCTGGGAGGGCTTTCTTCTGACCACTACATTTCTAGACCATATTATTGAGTTAGTTCAGATTTCTGGGAGTGGGAGAAGGCAGTCGCTTGCTAAGGACTTCGTTTGAAATTCAGTCTTCTGATAAGAGCTGTGTATGCTCTCTGCATGCCCAGTCTCACAGTGCAGGTGTGCAGAATGGCGAAGATGGAGATTGCTTTGGCCCTTTCTCTGCCACATCCAGTGCAGTGGATTAACTCTCTGCTGTGGTTTTCCCAGCTTTTTAAGGTTTGTCTCCAAAGAATGGATCAGGGCTGTGTCCAGCCCTGGAATACTTGGACATGGGAGAGGGAATTGCAGTTTTCCTAACTCTGCACAGTGTCCTCTGGGATTAATGGTCAAGAAGAAGAAAATCTGCAAAGAGCTCTGAGTTGGGAGTACCGGCTAGGCAGCAGCTGCCATTTTGGAAATCTAAGCAAAACTTCTTGAAGAAATTCTTTTCATCCTGTCCAAGCCCTGTACAAACAGCAGTATTGTTGTCTGGCAGGTACTTGGACAGCTGAAATCACAAATGGGGAAACTGAGGTCAGGAATGCTGTGGCTTACTGAAGTTGCACGTAGCTGAAGCTGAGAGGAAAACTTGTGTTTGCTGGCCCTTATGTTCTGGAACGTGCTGGCTCCCAGATCAGAGATGCGGCATGCCTGGGGAACACCACACTTCAATAATAAAGGCCATTGGCAAAAGCAAAACAAGGAATTTTGCAACCTCTCTGTGCTGGGGATGCTGCACCAAGGCCATCCTCAGCACCCCACTTGTTCCCGTCAACTGGCAGTTGTAAGATACTTCTTCAGTTTGTTTTGGCAGGTATCTCAGGGCTTTATAGCACTTTAAAAAACCTTGGCTTGTCTCTAACAGAGTCAGTCCTCACACTGACCAATTCCTACTCTTACATACTTTTCTCTTGACATCTAGTACTCTGAGAATTGCAGCAGCCATCTGGCTGGTTGGTGCTGGCAGGGGCTGTTCCTTCACCTCTTGAGTTGGTCAGGAGATAATTCCTTAGATAAGCTCTGACCAACCTTTTTTCTCACTGACTGATGTGTTTCTGATTCCTGAAACCTTGCAGATCTTTCTTCGCTGGTTACATAGAAGCAGCTGTTCTTTGGTTGGTGTAGCACTTCTGGTCTTGCTGCCTTGGGTGGACTTGGTGTTTGTGTTGAAATGCAACTTTCTTTTTCATCTGTTGATTGATGAGCACCTCCAACAGCTTGAAGTGTGTAACAGCAGGGATTAGGTGAGGCTTCTGGGTTTTGGGAGATGCTAGATGTCTGAGACAGTGAGATATCTCAAATCTTCCAGGCTAGTGGCAAAACTCAAACTAAGCATTGTCTTCAGAGCCTTGAGTAGGATCAGTGATAAGGTGTTGGGGGAGAGCCTTGGTTTAGGTCTCAATACCTGGTCAGGAATCAGCGTCAGTCTTGGAGTCAGCATCAGGGTCCTTTGCGCACATCCTCAGCAGAAGACCAGGTCTGAATGAGCCCAGGAGACCAAACTCTTCCCCTTTCGTCTGGCTTGAGCAGGAGCGCTGGAGAGAGTTCCTTCCCTAGCCTGTGCCTGAAGAGGTTCGGTGGTGGTGTTGGGTTCCCTCACAACCCATGTTCTGATGTTCCTGGTGGGACTGTCAGTCACACGGGGATTCCTGAGCCACAATGTGGGAATAGCTGCAAACCCTCCCTCCCTCCCTCTCTTCTGTTGGTTGAAGAGCTGTAGCTCAGTCCTGTCTCCTCCTTCTTGTTCCCAGGAATGACCCACGAAGATATTGTGCAGGAATCCAAGAAGTACTGGCAACAGATGGAGGCACATGCCAGCAAACCAGCCAACAGCATGGTAAGGTGCATCTCGGGCTCGCAGCCTGGTTTTGCTTCTAGCTGCTCCAGCACGTTTTCTCTTTTCCTTCCACTGCTGTGCCTCACAGCTCCCAGGCAGACCAGGCTGGCCACTGAGGAGGAGGGCAGCTGAGAGCTTTCCTGTTAGCAGTGCTAGTGACGATCTTTGCACCTCGTTTTGCAGCGTTTTATCTGCTCAGTTCAGTGGTGGGGAGAAGCCTCCAGAGCAGGGAGGGCAATGCACGGAGAACGGTGCTTCCAGCGACACCTTGCTAGTGAAACCAGGAGACCTGGGGGATCCTGGCCACACAGGGTAGGGATCAAAGGGGTCCTGCTGCCCTTTAGTGACCGACAGATGATATGGCAAGTTTGGAGGACTCAGGAAGTGACTCATGACCCGTGGGACTACTCTGAACACCGGAGTGGGTGAAACTGGCAGCGCAGGTGTTGCTGAGGTTGAGGTCTCCTGGGTGAGAGCTCCCAAACGAAGGTGAAGTGCCCTTTCTCCAACAGTAAGGCAGTATCCTGGAGGCAGTAGGGTGCTGATGCTGGGAAAAGCAGGTGTGATCACCTTGGGTTAGCCCACCAGGAAAGACTCGGGTGACTTGCACTGATGCTGTCAGTGGGCTGTGTCCAGCAATCTACTGGTTATGGTGCATGAGGTGGAGTCATCTTGGAGGAAATGCTCAGCAACATACGTGCACGTTCTGCTGTTGTGGGCAGAAGTGGTTGGAGGAGAGGGTGCTGACTGAGGAATGGGAAGGAACGGTCCAGAGTAACCAAGGCGTCTAGTTCCCAAAGCTGTCAGAGTTGTCTGAGCAGTTTGTTCTAACCTCTCAGGAAGCTATAGGTTTGGTCCTGAAGGTATGGGACAAGTTTTTATAGCCTGTGTTGCATGAGAAGTGAGCCCAGATGATCTGGATGGTCCCTTCAGACAGAGCTGGCTAGGCTCTCCTTCTAGCCTGGCACGGGGGCAGAGACAGCTACCTGCATCTCTGCAGGGGAGGAAGCTAACTGTGAATCTGCAGCAGTTTGTGACAGTGGTTGGATTTATATCAGCAGTCCCTTCCCCATGGAGATTGAAGTCGTGACTGGTTCTGTCCTGCCTGCAGTGGATCTGCCTGTGTTTTCCAGAAAGCTCTGTCTTGTCGTTCTCCGTGCATAATGTGGGGATAAAACAGGATAGATGGATGGCTTGTGAGCCTTGCAGCTTTGAGTTCGCCTTTGCCTGGAGGTGCTGCCGTTAGAAGACTGAGCTGTTTGTCAGGCATGGTCTGAGATGTCCACGGAAACACGTGGGATCTGGATGCTGAGCGAGGGTTTCATTTCCAGCTGTTACAGCTTGCAGGGGACAGAGGTTGAGGAAGAAAAATGCCAGTGTCTGCTACGTCAGCCATCAGGAGAAGGGCAGAGAGCTTTAATTTCAGGGTCTGTTGGGCAATGTTTGGGACTGGTGGCCAATGGCAAAGTCTGTTAGCACCCCAGAAATGCCTGGCGTAAAGCTGGTTTGCACCTCAGCCCTCCCAGGGCCTCGGTTTGTGCAGAGGCAAAGCAGGAGCCTTGTTGGTCCAGTCAGAAAGTGCCTACCAGCGGCACCATCCGTGGTCTTTAGGGGTTGGCAGCCTGGCACTGGGCAGGGAGGCAGTCAAGTCAGTCAGATGTATCTGTTTGCAGTAGAAAACCATGGCTTTGGCATCAGCATGTGTTCAGACAGAGAGCTGTGCTCTGGGATGAGACGTGGGCTTGCTGCTGAAGACCCTGGGGGCAGGACTAATGGATCTGTTGAGAGCTGTTTACTTTTGCCATTATGCTCTTCAGTCCAAGCAGGCTATCGTGACTCAGAGTTTTCTTAGCGTCCTCCCAGCTTTCGAAGTTGGCTGCCTGGCAAAGACAACTTCCCAGGAGTGCTGTAAAAGCAGAACTGTCCTTCTCACCGCCCAGGGTGATCTACGCTTGCCCCGGCGCCCTCTGGTCAGCGGAAGCAAAGTTGTTCCCAGGGACTTTGCTGCAGTTTTGTCCCAGCTGCCAGCTGGACTCACGTAGCGGCTGGGGCCAGCCAGTTGTGGAGAAGAGAAGCAGGCAGCACACGGACGCCTGGCAGCCATGGTGACGCAGGTCAGGAGACTTAGCAAGAACTGGAAGATGACGATACACCACTTGCTCAACACCTGCCAGGGATCTGGTACTTGGTCCCACGTGTTTGATCCCACACAGGCTGACGTAGGAGTAAACCCTGTGGCTGCAGATGGAAGAGGTAGTCATCAGGAGCGATAGCTGTAGGTAGTTGGGTGTCCTCAGCTCCCACTGCATCCTTGGGAACTAAGGGGTTTAGCCCTCCGTTCTTCTGTTTCTTGGGGGCTGTTCTGTTTTACCCCACTAGCCAGCTGCAGAACCACCATAAAAACTGCCCTCAGAATTAGCAGCTTAGGGAGAGGAAAGGAACATCCCTCCCTCTCTCATGAGGAGTACTTGTACCTAAGTACAGCTCACTCAGGTGGCTGAGTAACCCAGACCCCCTGAATAATCCCCCAAGGGGGCACATGGATCCTCCAGAGAGCATTCCAGTATGACCGAAAGGAGTTCCTGAAGTTGGGAGACATGAGTGGCCGTGCTGGGGCTTTGCTTTCTGCAAAGCCTGAAGAGGGGAGCTGTCGTGCCAAAGACTTTTATTTATTTGGTTGCCATGGTGCACAGCTAACTCTATATTGTCTGGCTTCGTAACAAGGGGTGGTGCCACAGCCGAAGGCACTTTTGCCTGGCTTGGTCTGCTAGAGCCTCATGTGATACTAATTTCCACACTGTTGGTTATCAGCAGCCTGCCAGGTATGTGTCTTGCCTTTACAAATACAGTCATGTAGCAACAACACCAGCAGCTTTGATTTTCGCTTTCCTCCTAATCCCCTGGGAGCGCACATGCCCGCTGGATTGGCCAGCAGTTTGCGTGATTCTCGTGAAGAAAGGCATGGGACTTCTTTTTGTCAAGAATTTCTGAAAAAGCGGCCCAGAGCACCAGAATTACCTGAGAAACACGTTCTCTATTTCTGATGTGTTGTGCCTTCTGGAACCACTTGGTTTTTCTTTTTGTTGGGTCAGTAGATTTGAGCCAAGCTTCCTGACCGTGCTGTGGAATCTGTCTCCTGGTGGGTTATATGGTAGATAGCGCTGGGCTGGTAAAAGGGAGCGTTCCCTCGGTGCTAATTTGTTACTTCAGCTCTGTAGTTTTGGTGGGTCATCGGCAAGCTGTAAAGTAATTCTCTTTGGACACCAAGTGGAGATTAAAACTACTGATCAAAGGCCACATTTGAGAGAGAGGTACAATATTGCCTTCTGTGATATCCCGGGTCTCAGCCCTGCTCATTCCACAGCAGGCCACTTTGACGTGAGTTGGTGGTCACCGGCGTTTGTGAAAGCTGACAGATGAAAAGGTCACGTGCCCGATGCCGCCAGAAAGGCTGCCGTGCAGGCAAGCAGGCCAGAAACACCGCCGCTTTTCAAGAGAGATGGTGGTTCTCCAGGAGGGTCCTTTTTCTGGGACATCTGCAGCAGTGAGAGCCTCTTGTAGTCAGCACAGACAAAGGTCAGCTCTCTCGTTAGCTTTTCAGTGCTGGAGGACCTTTGCCTGTCAGATCTGCTTCAAAAGACTGGGTCTGGAGGGTGCAGAGCGGTAGTCAATAGTTTACGTAGTGTTCCTGGGAGATGCTTTGATTCCGCACCATCCTGTGCTTGCTATTTTCCCGTTGAGAGGTGATGCACATAGGATCCACGCTCCCGCTATTGCTGGCTCCTCAGGGACGTTGCCTGCCTGTCTGCTCCTTGTGAGATGCTCAGGGTTAGAAGGCAAGGCTGCGGGGGCTGCTTGTGAGGTGAGCAGGCAGTGAGCTGCCTACTGGTATGTGACCTTTGTTGTTGGAGGTTCTTGCTTGTACCCTCACTTGTGCCCGTGCCCGGAGCTACTGGCGTGCAGTCAGGTTTGCTCTTTGGTTTGGAAATGAGCTGGAGACACCAGCCTCACGTCTTCCAGTGGTGGTATAAAATTTAAATGACTTTTTAGAGATTTGCTCAGAAAATACGAGGCAATGGTGATATGGGATTCGCTCCATTTTTCCCCCGACAGCCTGTTGGTCATAATCCCAAAGCAGCTGTCTCACAGTGACGGGTAGGAGGCCAATGAAGTGAAGTGGCTGAGAAGATATGAAGTATGTGTGTTAATGGTTGTACCTCTGTCCAGAGATCGCGATTAACTGCGTGCGAAACCCACAGCAAAGGAACTGTGAGGGATGGAAACCTGCCCAGAAGTTGCTTTGAAGGGTATTAACAAGAGGATCTAGCTCTGCCTTCAGTATGTCAAATGCTGGATGTAACACGAGCCTCTTGGTCCAAAAGCAGGTCCTGTCTTGTGTCACGCTCTGGCTTCCCCCCAGGGGCTCCTCCAGCTGCACGACCGAGCTCCCTCCGTGGATAGCAAGGGACACACGGATTGCCTTCCCTGCGGGGAAGTGGGGATTAAGTGCTGGGGCAGGTCCCGCAGAGCTTGTCTGTACATGGCGATACGCTGCAGGGGTTTGGCAGCCAGGCCTGGTCAGCGCTGGCAGCTGCCAGGCTGGCTGCGCTCTTGGCCAGACGTCAAAACCCAGGGAATCGTGCTGAAGCAAGCAGTGGTTTTGCTCCTGTCTGGTATCTCGACAGGCCACCAGCTAACACTGGCAGAGGAGAGTCGGGCGGTCTCTGATTTAATCCAGCTTGTCACTGGCACGCGGGCATGCAGGGAGCTGCCAGCGCCTCCGCGGCATTTTAAGGGAGGTGCGTTCGGCTCTGTTTGCCTGAGGTGCTTGTTCTCTTCCCCAGGCTTCTCCCCGCGCTCCCACATCGAGCACCTTTGACCTCCAGATGAAATTTGTGTGTGGCCAGTGCTGGAGGAACGGGCAGCTGGTGGAGCCAGATAAAGACCTCAAGTACTGTAGCGCCAAAGCCCGCCACTGGTGAGCAATGCAACCTTCTCTTTCCCCCACCCCTCCTGAAGGGCAAGAATTTCTCCTCTTACCTTCTCAAGGGCTTCATTTGGCTTTGTTGGAAGAGGCTATGAGGCTTCCTAGCAGCCTCTTGCTCCTCGGGGTGTTTTATAGCGAGCTTTGCAGGTAACTGTTTTCCAGTTTCCAGCTCTCTTCGCTACTGTTAGGACTTGCAGCCAGCACTGTGCTTGGTGCATCACAGCCAGGCTCATAATCCTGGTGCTTGCAGTCCAGTTTTTGCAATTCCCTTTTCTCCAGTTGTTATTATTTCTCCTTAAGAAGGTCACTAAGATAGCTCTCCTCTGCACTTGTTCGTACTCCGTGCTGTTTGAAGATGCCTGCCATGTCACTATTAGCAATGATTCAAGGTGTTCTGCTTCCTTTTAAATTAGTTTCCTTGGCCCTTTCATGGTTTTTGTTGCTCTGCTTGTTGTCCGTTTGCAACTCCAAGTTTCTTGGGGCCCATAAGGACGTTTGTTTTGATAGAAAGGGAGTATCAGGGAGGAGGGAGCCACTGGGATATGGAAAACTGTGGCCCCTCTCACTCAGGCGACCTAGCAGCATAGGATGGAGCGGTTTATAGGGCGTCAGTTCCCAAAACGCAAGCCACAAAGGCGCAGTCCAGCATCCTATTGCAAATATAAGACCTTTGATGAAAAAGACACAGAAGCAGCATCGCTGGAGGAAGCGAGCAGGAGAGGATCGCTTCCTGGAATGGGAGGATAACACCTCTGTGCAGCTGCTGAACAGAGCTGGGGCTTTTGCTCAGGGTACCTCCTGGTGCTGCAGGAGACTTAGTACTTACTGGCACCTGTTTGTAAGACAGTGCTTGTAATGACTTGCATTTACACTGCACCTTTCAAGCAGAAAATATTCCCAAATGTTTTTCATGGATCTGATTGCACAAGAATTGGCTGTGTCAAAGGGTGGAACACAGACGTTTAGTAATCCATGGTGATGCCACGCAAGACGTGGGGGAGACTTTTGTGGCTTTACGGAAAGATATATCCCAGGAAACATGTAAAAAGTACAGGGAGAAATCCTCCTAAACACCCTTCTTCTGGCTTCTCTGCCACAGATGCGCATATCTAGGAGCAGCCAGATAGTGGCAGGGATGAGCTGGACTGTAGGGTCTGGTCATCTCTCAATATTCGAGGGTTTCTGAGGAAAACAAAACCTCGTTCTGTTCTTCCTTTTGCCTCTGTTGATTTATTCTCTCTTCCTTAGTTGGACAAAGGAACGTCGTGTTCTGCTGGTGATGTCCAAAGCAAAGAAGAAGTGGGTGTCTGTCCGACCACTGCCTTCCATCCGCAACTTCCCACAGCAATATGATGTAAGCCCCACAACTGGCTCAGCCAGGTGCCCCTTCCCCTTCCCTCCCGGTTTGTGCAGTGCTTTGAGGCCTGGTCCCTTGTAGACCTGGCAGGGAAGCAGTCACGTGTTGGATGAGGTGGGAGGGCAGCACAAACTGAAAGCAGAGAGATCTCAGACACGTCCAGCAAAAGGGTGGAGCAGAAAAAGGAGAGGCACTCATTTAAACCACTCTGTTACACACGTATGCAAGTTTCTAACGCTGCTGTTAATGCAGTCGCCGTCTCAAGAACTGGCTGGCACAGGGTTTGGAGATGAGATTTAAGTCTCCCCTTAGGTCAGGGTTTCTCCATGTGGGTGAGAAGGAGTACTTGGGAGAAGCCTGTCCCTGCCTTTGCTGTGGCTGGACTGCTGTCTGTTGTGAAACTTGCCCAAGATGTGTTTTGAAAGCAAAAGTAGGAACTCAGCTAGAAAGCCACGTGTTGTGAGGAAAACTACAGATATCCAACCTCCATCCCCAGCCCGGAGTATGGCAATTGATAATCTCTCTCTCCCTCTCTTATCCCTGAATTAGAAAGCTCCTCTCCCTCCTGCCTCATGGGATCTGCTGCCCCTTAATCCGTGGGCAGCTGCAAGGCCATCTGTGAGGTCTTGGGCGCTCTCCAGTTGCGGGCCTGTTGCTAGAAGCTGGGGGAGGGGGGGGCAAGTTATTTATGGCTGTGCCAGTAGGAGATGAGGCCAGCAGGTGAGTCGGGGGTCATGGAATAGAGGCAGGTTGCCCCTAAGGCCACTCTTTGGCTGGAGAATGCGTCACCTTTGGGGACCAGCAGTGTGACCAGCAGGAGACACTGTTGGGTCAGCCCAGGCTGCTCCCTGCTGCCTCACCCCTCGACCAGTTGCATATGGGAATGGGAGAGAGAAGGCAGGTGCTGAACTGAGCTGCCTGCGGGTTTGTAGGGAAATCTTACCTTTCGTGTCTTCAAGAGCTTGAGGAAAAGAAGCGTGAGTTAACGATGTGTGATGTGTCCTGTTTTGTGACCTTTCCTGTGTGCGATTTAACGCCCTTGTCGGTTTTTTTGAACCCGCTTTCCCCTCTAGCAAGGAGTGTTTGAGCAGATGCTATATTTTGCTCTCTGTCTCTTAACAGTTGTGTATCCATGCACAAAATGGCAGGAAATGCCAGTATGTGGGCAACTGCTCCTTCGCCCACAGCCCTGAAGAGAGAGACATGTGGACCTTCATGAAGGAAAATAAAAGTGAGTGGGGGAAATGCGGGCAGGGGACGCTGGGTCAGTTAAGGCACACTCCTGACAGCAGAGGTGGAGCAGACAAAGCTCCTGGTACCATGAGCTTAGGTGGGGTTATGGGGTAGATTTATCTACAGTGTCCCTCCAGTTGCCTGTGCTGTCCCAGGCCTGGCCCTGTATGGAGCTCTGCCACAGCGCCAGTCCTGACCTGTAGCTGCTCCCGTATCTTTCTTGTCTGTCTTGTATCTGCCTTGGCTTTCTTGCCCGGTTCTGCTCATACGCCGTGCTCCTGGGCTGTGGCACTCCCTGTTCATAGCATTGTATGCAAAGGAGTGGATTTGAGATCCTGAATGAGAACATCACTGGGTGGTGCCTTTGCAGAGGAGCTGGTCTGGAATTAATTACGCGGGCTCCCAGCTTACTTTCTGGGGGAAACCTTGGAGGGATGCACATGTCAGCTGTCAGTCCTTCACCAGTCACCCTCCTCAGCGTCCTGTCATCCCACCCCCTGCAAGGCAGGGCCGCAGGCTGTTCCCCTGGCAGCTCCCTGAAATTGCTTCAGTTGGGCTGACACTAGCTGAGCCCTGCACGGTTCTGTGCCCACGGGGACGGTGACGGGGCTGCTGGAGGGACCACCAGCTCTCCGGCAGCAATCATTGCTTATCCAGGCTGTCTTTGCAACGCCCAGTTGTCCAGGTGCTCACCTAGCTCTGGTGGGAGATGCTGGAAAGCTTGAAGGACGTTCATTCTTTGCGCTTGGATGGAGGGTCTTTCTGTGCTGTGCCACGCACTGATATTTGGTACAGTTCAGGTCCTTTTGTTGCCGGGGCCTTTGAAAGCGCATCAGACCAGTCTGGGTGTGTTTGCTCAAGCACGAAGGTAAATCTTCAAATGACGGTGTTGTTTCAGTTTGGGGGAATTTGCATTAATTATCCCCCACTGCCTTGAATTCCTCAATTACCCATTTAGCGAGGAGTAAATCACTAACGCATCGCACTTGGAGCGTCACGTTGCTGCGTGCAACGTTTATGTTTCCTCTCTCCCAAGTTGATCTTGGAAAGGCAGGTGTGCAGTCAAAGCTTCCAGCCAAAATTTCGCCTCCCACTAGCATCCCAAATGGGTTTTAAACCAAAAGCACCGAGACATTAACTGCACTCCTCTGGGTGGGTTTTGAACTTGGGGCAGGCCATCATTAGGTCTTCCTCCCCTCCCCAGTGCTTCCTGTGGCCAGCTTGTTTGTGGGCTCTCCTCCCTCTTGAGCGCCGAGGATGAAGCGTAGGCTTAGAGGGAAGGGACAGATCCAAATCCAGCCCCTGCCTGTGCTGTGGCTGCAGTGAGATGTCTGCTGGGGTCAAGCAGAATCGGGCCTGATGAAGAATCTCCCTGTGGAGCGAAGTCCGTGGAGATCTCAGGGCAGCGTCTCTCCTTCCTGAATACTTCATGTCGTGGTTGTCCCTCAACAGCAAGACAGTTGGTGGTGGTGTGCCCCTCGCCAGGCGGGGAGGGGTGGATTTGGCTGCTCTCCCCAGGGCTCTCATCCAGGGAGGTGACATCGGGCCTGCCCGAGCACTGGCCTTCACGCTGACGGCAGGTGCTGCTGCACTGGGGAGGGGAGGGGAGGGCTGCCCCAGCGCTCGTCCTTTTCTCGTAGTTTGTGCACGGTGCGGGAGGTTGTCTGAGTGACTTCACGGGTCGCCTTTGTGCAGTACTAGATATGCAGCAGACCTATGACATGTGGCTAAAGAAACACAATCCTGGGAAGCCTGGAGAGGGGACGCCGCTCACCTCGCGAGAAGGGGAGAAACAGATCCAGATGCCCACCGACTACGCTGACATCATGGTAAACAGCCACTCTCTCGTTCTTCATCCCTCTCCCTCCTCAGCACTGGCAGCCTGTCCTCTGCTCCGGGTGCGAGCTAGCAGGGGCTGAGTTGCTCTCGTTGGAAAGAGCCGTGCTGATGTAGGTTAAGTGGACAGCTTGGAGCAGCACAACAAGAGCAGCACAGATCAGGTGGGAGGGGATCAACCCAGGGTCAGCAAGGCTCTGCAGGGGCTTTTCTGTTAATCGCCAAGTCAGTAGGAGTCTGCTTCAGGCTGCCTTTCACGTGGGCTCAGCCTCTCCCCAGGGTTCCTGCGTGCTCCTGAGGAAGCTGGGCAAGCCGCTGCTGGCCTGGAGGAGAAGAGGGAGAAGCTTGGAGAGGAGCTGTGTCTGGAGCACAAAGGCACAGAAAAAACAGAGGCAGATGTGGCACCTTAGCCCAGGGATGGTGTCTGGTGGAAGGGTTTGTGCTCCTGAGGGGTCCCGCGCTGCCTGAGTGCCTCGCAGTCAGGCTGCCTGGGTCTTCAGCAGTGACCTGAGCTGTCGTGTTCTCTGAGCCCGACTTTGAGCTGTAGGTTGACACCCAGGCAGAACATCTCTTCTGCTCCCCCTTTGTGGCAGCGTGGTGCCCTGAAGATGAGGTGGCAGGGAAGTGTGGGAGGTTGTGCAGTGAGCGGAGCTTCCAGGATGCTCTGGAAGGAGGTGGGGAGAGGCAGTGCCGGTGTGGGGAAGGCCGGTGGCTGTGGATATTAACGCCCTGACTGGCCCTTTGCCCTCTCTCTGCACCGGTTAGATGGGCTACCACTGCTGGCTCTGCGGGAAGAACAGCAACAGCAAGAAGCAGTGGCAGCAGCACATCCAGTCGGAGAAGCACAAGGAGAAGGTCTTCACCTCAGACAGTGACTCCAACTGCTGGAGCTACCGCTTCCCCATGGGCGAGTTCCAGCTCTGCGAAAGGTACCGTGCGCACGGCCTCGTCTCCCTCGTGTGCCGCTGCAGCGGGGATGGGCCCAGGGACTCCATCATCCATCCTCCTCCTCCTCTTCCTCTCCCGGAGTCCCCAGGGACTTCCAGTTGGAGGAGCAGTGGAAGGCGCTGACAGTTCTGGGTGATGGTGAGGCTGTGTTGGGTCCCAGAGGTGTTCAACCACACAATTCAGTGGTAAAAATACGTTCCCGGGCATGTGACTTTAGAAAACGAGAGCGAGCTTCGTGTCTGCACCCATGCCCTGTGTGGCCAGGCTGCGCTCAGCTCTCGGTCTGCTAAACAGAGGCTGCTTGGCCCAATTCTGCGGGGAATCCCAGGTGCTTTATTAAATGGTTTGAATGTCTCACGCCCTCTGAATCAGCGCCTTGAGGTGTCTTCAGAAGGCCTGTGATGGTTAGAAATGCTGTTTTGGTTAGAGAGAAGGCTGTGCCGCTTGTGGCTGTCCAGAGTTACCTGGCATTTCCTCTCTCGTGTGGTTATTTCTTCTCATCCCTGCTGGTCCGGTTCTAGCTCAAACCGTTTCATTCTGTTGACTAAATCCCCTCACAGGCGCTGCTCCATGTCTGTGCCCAGCCTCCGTGTTGCCTTCCCTTGGCTGCACACGGGTTGTAGGGGAATCATCTCGCCCTTAGAAGGGAGAGTTTGCATCAAGTTTTGGTGGGCCCCGACGGAGTCTCACAGGTGGGGAGCTCAAAACCCTGCCCTGGGGGGGGAACCCCGCTGATGGTGCTCCTTGCGCTGGCAGGTTCCAGAAGAACAAGGCCTGCCCCGAAGGAGAAGAGTGTCGCTATGCCCACGGCCAGGACGAGCTGACGGAGTGGCTAGACCGGAGGGAGGTGCTGAAACAGAAACTGGCCAAAGCCCGCAAGGACATGCTGCTCTGCCCCCGGGACGACGACTTCGGGAAATACAACTTCCTATTGCGGGATGGCGTATAGTAAGGGGCCGGGGGGAGCCTGTCGGCTGGAGAAACGTGGGGTGGGTTTTCCGAGAGCGGCAGTAGCAGGGCGAGCGAGATCCGTGTCTCGCAAAGAGAACTTTTTCTTTTCTTTCGTTTTAAGATTTTGAGACGATTATTTATTAGTGGTGAATGAAAACGTGAATTTGATTCTCCTCGGCCAGCGAATGCCATGCTCACTGAGTTTGTGATCTGTCTTCTGTCCTTTCCCCCAAATTCTCCTTCCTCTCCATCTTCCTGTTTTTGCTGTTCATTGTTTAAATGAATGAATCTAGTGTGTACCAGGAGGCACATCGGAGAATTTCCCCTTGTCATTCCCCTGCCCTTCAGTTGGGAGTGTGGTTGCAGAGATCAGGAAGACGAAGCTGAGAAAAAGAGCTAGACGTCTGGTGAAAAGGGGACCATGAAGTTGATGTGCTCCTTTTCTCAGTGCTGCAAGAGCAAGCCCTGCTTATACTGCTGCAATTGGCCTGCTTTTCTGGGAGTTCAGTACCAGGAGAATTGGGAATTGAGATGCAAAGAAGGAAAGCCACTAGATCTGACCTAAACATCCGGGCTTAAACCCCTGATGAGTGTATGCCCCTGAGGCATCAACTGGAGTTGAAGAGGATAACAGCCATCTGGTATTAGCAGTGTAGCTAAAAGCAGCAATGTAACAAAACTGCTTGCAGTATTGGGAACTGAATTGTACGACTTTAGACTGTTTTGACTGACAGCACCCAGGAAGCAAATTGGTGACGCCCCATTAGACGTCTTTCTCAAGTGTGCAACGGGTTTTCGGGGTGGGTAGTTTTGGTTTGCTTTTTTGGCTGGCGCGACTGGTACAGGTAGGACTGAAGCCATCTAGAAGGTGTAGTGCAGACTGTGACACACCATCCATCACTGCACTCCACGCAGCAGGATCAGGCGGGAAGAAGGCTGTAACCAAAAGGAGCCTGTATTTCTCTGTCCGCTTGTGTCCTGAAGAGAGAGAGGTAATGGGGTTCCCTTCTTGCTCTTTAACTGGTGTGTGTCAGTCGTTATTTAGAGCTGTTTATTCCTGCACCACCAGAGGAATCGGGTGGGGACTGAACTCAGAGGACACCATCGTGCAGCATGAGTCCAATGCGGCGGGCCTGATTCTGGTGGCGTGTTGCTGATGGGAATCCAGCTGGCAGCACGCTTACGAGCACAGGTCTCATCCTGCAAGCAGTAAACACATCCTGTCTTGAGCTTCCCGCTCCTCTTGCAGTCCAACTGCACTCTGCAGTTTTATATGCATGGATGGCGCCACCCTCTCAAACACAAATGCATCTCCTTCCTGCCTTTAAGGGCAAGGTCTTTTTTTGTTCAGAATCTCCCAGGACAGCGGGCTCAGGGCCCTCAGGGCTGGCAGGCAGCACTGTATCCCCGGTAAATACAATCTAGCCATGTACCACCCGGTGCTTTGGCACTGTTGGCTCCCTCTTTTCCCTGCCTGTTCCCATATCCTTGGGGCTCCCAGCTTCAGGAGAGATGGAAATACGCAGGAGACGCTGTAGGGACAGCTGGCACCTTTCCAAACCAGCCTCCAGGTAGCTGCGTCAGCAACACTGAGGCAGTCAGGGCCCAGGAGCAGTGTGCTGCATGCTGGTCTTGGGTCTTCCCAGTGGTATGATGTGCCCCAAATAAGCCAAACGTGCCTCTGAGCTTCTTTCCTTGCCTGTAAAATGGAGATGGCAGTCAGCGGTTTCATATGAGCTTCCCTTCTTGGCTGTACAGCACCTTGAGATGCGGCCTGGAAGGGGCCAGGATTGTAGCACCTGATGACAGACGGGTGGCTTATGGTAGACCTGGGAGAAGAGGGAAGTGGTAATTTCCAGCTCTGCCCCTGTGAGGGGAGAAGGAGAGGCAGAAGGATCTGTGCTATGCAGAAGAAGAGTGGCCTATGCAATGTCACACACGGCCGTTTTTGAGTGGTCAGGTGCTGTGTTTTCTCCTCTGCTCTTTGCTGTAGCTGTCCGGATCGTACTTTCTGCTGGTGCTCCTTGTGTCAAACTGGTCAACTTGATAAACAGAGAGAGACCGGGGAGGAGGTAGGCACAGGCTCCTGGGTTATCTCGTTCTGCTGTTACTGGGCTGAGATGCCAAGGAGCGAATCTGGATTGGGGAATGTTGGCAAGTGTTTTTGTTTTTAAAGCAAACCTGCATCTCTAGTGTGACTCAAGTGTTCGCTGCGCCATGATTTCTCATACAATAACTTGTTTTAGGTTACAGAGTGGGTCGCTGTCCCCTCTCCCTGCCTCTGCAAGGAGAGCTGAGCTACTCGGCGGGGCCGAGGCGGGGAGAGGGCAAGCATGCGTGAGGGGAGGGAGGCCCACGGTCACGGGTGTTGCGTTGAGTATCTCTTTTTGTTTTCCCTGATATGATAACCTGGTCTGTGGTGTTGCAGTACTTTGTCACCAGACTTGTTTTAGTGTGTATATATGTGACCCCTCCCATGAAGCATATATACACAGGTATTAAATATATCGCTCTATATAATATTATATGTGTGTGGTATCGAAAGAATCTTTTTAATGAGGGTAAAGGAACAGGACTCGGGCCAGGAAACGCAGCATCTCCAGTTTTAAATATGAAGACTTTTATTTGGGTTTGGGAAAGGGAAATAGCAGAGGGGAGGGTTTTATATAGATAGGTATAAATTCTGAGATGGGACAGGTTTCCCTGGTGACGCTTTTAAAACCCCCTATGATGTCCTTGCAGTCCCATCTCAGTGAAAGAGTATTATACTGCTAACTAGTGAGTAAAGTTTTAATAATAAGGCTTTGCTTATATTATTTAAGGGGACATTGTAAAAGGCAGGAAGCTTCACACTTGGCTTCCCAGGCTCACTTTATCACATCAAGAGGGTTTTCTTCAGCATGTTACGTACTCTCAGCAGAAATGCTCAGCGCTCACGGCTCTGCAGCAGTTAAACCACAAGTTGTAGGGCTGCTTTAGTGGTGCATTCACGAGACCCTTTGATAACTCCTTCTTTTGTTCAATAATCCACGTGAGGGAAGAAGAAAATTTTGCAGCACAGAACCAAGTCCAAGGGTTATTAACAAAAGTGATGCTTTCACTTTATAACGTTAGAAGAAAATCTCATATCCTGTAAAATAACCACACATACGCACAGAGCAGACGCTTTCATTTAGATCAGCTTGTTAAATGCTGAAGGACTTGGTGAAAATCTTTTCCCAAATCCTTTGGTAAGGGCAGGGATTTAAGTCACGCTGGTGTTGGAGTGAACCTGACCTTTGCAGGGGGAAGAAAAATAAAATTAAAAAAATACCCTACTTAGTTTGTATGAAACTGTATGTCAAAAACGGATGGGTTTTAGCAAGTGAAAGGAAAAGATAGTAAGGGGATGCTGCAGTTCTGAGCTGGGTAGTAATGATTTCGAGTCCTTTAATATGTCTTTGTATTAATATAATTTAAGAATACCACGCTTTACTATTAAAAAAGAACTTAGTATCTTTCATAAGGTATAGTATCAGGATAATAATGTAGATGTTTTAACAACATTTTTGGTTTTGTTCTTAAATAAAAAAACAAACTTGCTTCTTTTAGCCTTTGTAATAGAAAATAAAAGTGTGCACTTTAAACCCTCTCCTGATACAGTGTGTGTGTGCGTTTTTCAAATAGCCCACAAAGCCTTTTTTCCTTACCGTATGGAGGGAAGCAAAGGGAGGACTTCTGGCACTGGATTGTTTGTGCTTTCTGCCATCCTTCAGTATAATCTACTGCTCTTCTTGCTGAGTGGAAAATTGCATAGATGTGTATTAACAGATTCTGCAGTTTTTCATCAGACACTCAGTTCTTGTGAACTTTAGATGTGTTTAAAATGTTTTGTTGTTGTTGTTGTGTTTTTTCCTTTCCCCTAAGCACCAAGAATGTACATGCTCTGCATTAACACGTAGTTTCAGATGTTTGGAATAACCTGTGTTTTGAAACCTCCAGTAACCAGGTCTCGTAATCACCTCAAGCTGGAAGTTGTTCTGCTGTGTAGACTGCTCTGTTCAACTGGGTCAGCCAGTTCTTTTGCCTGCCAGTGAGCACCCTGCCAGGGAAAATGCCCTTACTCCTACCCCCGGAGTCGTGTGCAGCTCGAGCCATGAGAAGCATCTGCGCAGATTCCCCCTGGCATGGTGCCGTGTGGTGAAGATCACACCTGGGGGACGATGTCAGTGTGAAAACATTTCCTAATAAAAACCTTTTTGCTTTTCTTCCTTTGCCAATCCGTCACGATGCAGATTAAATCTGGGGTTCTTGATCAAGTCAAAGCTGAAGATGTGGCAAAGACAAGGGGGTCCCATGGAGACACCCCACTACTGCTGTACAATCTGCAGGGAGACCAGGTCATACGCGGTGAGACCTGAGGAGGGGAAACTTGATAGGCATCTCCCCGATGCGCCTGGATGCAAACACAACTCGCGTCCTTCTGGTCAAAGGAGGAGAGGCCTGAATACGAGCTTGTAGTGCAGAGGGAATGAGATGGGTGCACTTTTCAGGTGCTAAACTGAGTACGTGCAATACAAAAGGCGTTAGTTTTACCCTCCACAAATTACTGAGACCCTGCTGGCAAGAGCAAATGTAGCTTTCCCAGTCCAATGGAGACCAAAACTGTCAAACTGCAGGGCAGACAAAGCATGAGGAGGAAAACAACAAAGTGTTTTCCTGGCACACTTGAACCTCAGCTATAAAGACCTCACCATGTTTCTCCACTGAAGAAAAGAAACTCGTATTTTGAAGAGAGAGGGAGAGGAGTGGTGAGCTCAGTATGCACACCCTCCCGGGAACCTGAGCAGACATTAAGGCAAGGGGCAGAGCACAAGGAAGGATTCGGGTCCTGGGGAAGAATGAAAGGAGCAGAGGAAGAGACCCCTGAGAGGTGGGAGGAAGGCTGCAAGGCGGGAGGAAGGCTGCATACTGAAGGCCTTTAATGCCACCCTGCAGCAGCCCAGTGGAGGCAGTTTGCCTTGCCAAGCCTGTAAGCTGCAGCCGGGATTCCTAAGCAGTTTTGCGACTGAGTCTGCCTTCCCACACCACAGAGAAACATTTCTGGGCAGTGACAGCAGGTGAGGCAAACGTGGTCATCGCTGTTAATTGTTTGCTGCAGCCGTTGCGCTCAGAGCGGGGCCGTGTTGCATCATGCTGTGTGCGAGGAGAGCAGCGAACAGTTCGTGCCCCGCAGGAGGTGCGCGGGTCACCCACGGGGGTGGAGGGCACGCAGTAGGAAATGCGTGTAGGCACTCGGTGAGAAAAACATTGGGCAGAAAGCGATGCGCTAAACAGTAAAAAGAGGGACGGGGCTGGATGGGAGCGATTGGTGTGAGGGGAAGTGGAGGAGGAAAGGCTGCAGGAGCGCAGGCTGGAGCAGCCAGCCATGTGGCGCAGGGCAGAGGAAGGTGCTGAACAGACAGCAGGGCACCTGTGGGGTGGTTCTGGGCATAGGTCTTCTTGGGGCTTCCTGAAAAGCTGCGGATGCTGCTCAGGAGCTCCGGCCTGTCTCATCCAGCCTCACCCCTTTCTCCCCAGGATGGCAGGGGAAGGGCCAGGGCCCATCCGTTGCCAATAACCTCTCCCCCTCACCGGCTGGATTCTTGCTTCCTGCTTCTCTGCGGCCCACTCGAGGCAGGAGCAGCAGGTCCTGGTGCCCCCAGGGCAGGGGTGTTGTTTCCTGAAAGCGGATCCTGGTGCAGCAAGGATGAGAGCAGGGAACAGACAGCTCTGATTGACTCGTTCTCCACTGCGGCAGCTCCCGAGACTGCCCCTTTCATGGATGCTCCTCTCTGCAGTTCAGCTTATGGATGGCAGCGGCCCAGAAAACCTTGTTTTTCTTTCTTTTCCCCCGAGAGCCTTGGGAAGTACAGACATAGCTGAGAGTCCCAGGAAAGCGGGTTATTTGTTACCATCTGGCTTAATCCTCCCAAAAATGACATTTACCCAGGGCTGAGATGGAAATCTCTAAACCCAGATGCCAGAGTGGATTTGGCTTGCTTGGAACCGGAAAAATACTCAGCGCTGGAGGTGCTTTTTCATGCATTTCTCTGTGGATTTCCTCTGTCTGCTTTAGTTGTGGGCCTTCGGTAGTGCTGGGGCCCTCAAGGCGGACGCTCAGGAAGGATGAAAAAAGCTGCATAGTTTCTCTAAATGAACACCGAGGCACGCTCCCCTGTTTGTACCCCAGCAAAGTTCAGCAGCAGAGAGGGAAAGTCCTGGTTCCACGGGAGGGAGATGGCCTCAATTTTCCTCAGCCAAACGGCTTGAGGATAACTGCACTGGACATCGCCCTTGAGAGCCGAGCTGGATTTTCAATACAGAAACAGTCTCTCCAAAAGAAACTTTCAGCAGCCCGGATTGTCTCCTGTTTAAGACCCCAACATTCATATTTTGGCTTTTGGGGATCAGCTGCAGCCAGCCTGCCCAGGCTTCTCGGCAGATCGGTTGTTTTCTTTCAGCTCTCCCATCCTTTCCCCAGACTGTTGACTTTTCTATCAGTCCATCGGTCTCTGACCTCTTCGGCCTCAGTGCTGCGGGGTCCCTGCTCCTGCCGGGGGCCAAATCGTTCCTGGGGCAGGTGAGTGAGCCTGGCAAGGGCTGGCTGAGATCATTTCGGCAGCCTCTTCGTTTTGAGAAGGAAATGGCTGCAGGAGCGTGCATCTTCTTGCTGCTCCACACAACCGTTTTCCCTGGCAGAGGGCCAGCAGTTGCTGTCCTTGGGTTTCCCCATCCTGCTTTAAACACCTTTGTTTATTGCTGCTCTTGGCATCTCAGGGGGCTCTGCCTCCTGCCAAGGGTCTGATAAAGCAAAGGCTTGCATGGAGAGCTCCCAAAGCCAGCTCTGCCCAGGCTCCCAGAGCATTTCCGGAGCAGGGAAATGCACAAAGAGCTCTAGGTTTCCTTCCTGCGCAGGGTGGCACAACTTCTGGTGATCCCATCTTTCTTACGTTATCTGCCTGCCTAACACCTCGTTTTCTGGCAAAAGACACCTCACAGGAAAGGCCACGTGCAGAACAGCAGAGCTCCCACGAACCTGGCTGCCATGTGAGCACGCCAGGAGTGGGGCATGTCTTGGCAGCGGGGTGGGAAGGAAAAGCTCATTAGCTTTTGGCACTCGTTTGGGGGGGAATTAGTTTTTAGAAATCCTTTCGCCTCAGGCGGGAGGTGCAGGTGGGTCCTTCTGCTGAGCCGTGCCAGTCACTTGGGGGATCCCAGCAGTGCCAACGGGGCTGCGGGAGGCACCTGTCCTGCTGCCAGCCCTGGCCCACAGAGAAAGCAAAGCCACCGCCTGTCTCTCTGCAGGGGCCGTATCCCTGCAACGTGGAGATGTGGGTGCCAAAGGCCACGCCAGGGCCAGCAGTGAGGAGCGAGGATGGAGGGGCTCGCTGCCCTCCTCCACGGAGGGACAGAGGCACCATGCACACATATGTATACGTGTGTTCGCATGTGATGCCCTGCCCGGGGAGGAGGCAGCCCGTGTGGAGGTGAGAAGGGGGCTCAGCGTAATAGCGTGTCCATGCCCCACACTGCTGCCACGAAAAAGGGTCACGCCCATGTTTCAGGCACCAGGTTGTCTTTAGCACCTTGGCCAATGCAGAGCCCCAGTGCTGCTTTTACCACCCTCAGCTATCCTCCTGTGCTGCCTTTTCACTCCTTCTCCCACCTCCTTTCCTTTCAAAGTAATCTGTTGTGGATGCAGACCCACCTGGTTCGGCCGCAGCCTTCCTTGCTGCCGTCATTCTGGGTGTCCTCGCAGCTCCACAGATGCCCATCACCTCCAGCAGCATCTCAACCCCATCGAAGAGGTGCCAGGATGTGGTCAGGCGTTCTTTCGGAAAGGTCCTGGTGAAATTCAACCTGCCGGCCTCTGCCAAGGTGAAAAGCAAAATGCTATTAAGGCCTACACATTATGCAAATAAATAGTTAAGTTCCCACAGTGGAAGCTGTCACTGGAGCGTGGTGTTTATTTGTCCTAGGAGCTAGTAAAAGAAAAAATAAAATTACGGATGTCTGGAAAGGGGCAGTGACTGACCTCTGGCAAAGGGTTTGCTTGGACAAAAGAAGAAAGAGGAACCCACCTACCAAGCTGTGGTTGGTGCAAGAACTGGGACCACCGAGACCGTGAGGGGCAGGCTCGGTCTGTAGGACCTGCAGCAGAAGACATCCCCGTGTGAGGTTGTATGGAAATTTCCAAACGATGGCTGTGCTGCTGAAGTGAACGGTCTCAGGTGACTGAAAAAAAAGAAAAAAAGAAAAAAAAAAAGCTGTTTTGAGAGCAGCGTGGTTTGTAAAGCTTCTAAAGGCTTCTACAGATTTTTGTCCTTTTTTCCGGGTACACCTCAGGGGAGTAGCCTACCTTGTCTGCCACTCAAAGTCCCCTCAGTACTGCTGGCTTCTGCCTTTCCCCTCGCTATTGCCTGCCAGGGGCAGCACGCGCTTTGGGGTCTCAGCTACCAATGCACGTGCCCCAGATCAAACCGAACAAAAACCAGCAGGTTTTTCTCTCTGAGGAGCCATTAATTTGACTCCCTCTTCTTCCTAGCTTAGCTGTCAGGTAGAAAAATGTATTTAAACCTATTTATCCCTTTGTCAAAGCGGGCAGTGTGTTCTGGGTACGGGAGGGGTGGATAGATGGATGGGTAGATAATACTGTTGTGTAAGCTTTGTGTCCTTGGAAAATCAGACAAAAACGCTTTTTTAATTTCTAAGAGGAAACGTTCCATTGGATTACTGAGCCAAGCTTTCATCCCGTCCGAGGAAGCTGAGGTAGCAATTAGTAATAACAACCTCTAATGCCTTTCTTTGGTTGAGCGTCCCCGCTGCTGGTGGGCTCCCCCCGAGCTGTGCTTTCGGCCACCTGTAACACGCAGCTCAGCTTCCTTAGGAAACATCAGCCCCAGAAATCAGTTTGCAGCCAGGTGCCACCACCTAGTAAAAGACCCACAGTGACAATTTGCACGAGTTTCTGCCCAAGAAGGCACCCAGGTGTGCCACCGTCTCGTGTTTTGGGGCTGCGGGTGGCTGTGAAGGACCACCGTGAGGGGAGGCAGAAAGGCAGCTCCAGAAGCACCGCTGAGGGAAAGATGACAACTTGGAGATCTGTGCAAAGAACCCCACTCACCAGCTCCTCGGGATAAACCCGGTTGTACTGGAGAAGCCCGAGTGTCCAGAACTATTCCTCGGGGCCTCGAGGTGTCAGGGAGGCAGGCCTGATAACCCTCCCAGCCGGTGATCGGCGGGTGCTGGTGCACTTCAGGCCTGGTGACAGCCCTCTGTGGAAAGATCCTTCCAAAGAAAGGAGCAGAATTAGGGTTTTAAAATAAAGGTACCCCTGGCCTGTACAATTTAAATAGGTTTTCCTGGAGTTTGGCCCTCTCTGTCATGTTCAGTGCACCCTTCTGTGTGCCACCCATTTAGGGCCAAAGCAAGTTGACTGGGGCTGGTCAAGTCTGTGAGAAAAATGTGCTGTTAGGGGCTGACCGGGCTTCTGAGTGATGGAGCAGAGCTGCTGAGACCTTTGCTGACATGGCATGACGATGAAAATAAATAACTCACTGATCTGATAACGGTGCAGCAGGCACAAATGATGCAATCTGTGGCCATGCCTGCAGCTTTCCATGGTGACACAGAGCCAACATTTCAACTCCATTCACTAAAGCAACTCAAGGGCTCTCCGTGGTAGGGACACAAGGGCAGACGGATGCTCCCCTCCTCTGCCTCTACTCCACAGCGTAGTTTCTGCCTCCCCAGGGCTGGAGGTCAGGGCAGTGTCGATGCATCCTACCAGTGATGCTACCCCAGTTGTTCTCTTGGGTGAGAGCTCAGTTTCTGGGGACTATGAATCAAGGAGAGTACACAGTGCTGGCAGGAGACTTTGTGGACGTGGCAAACACAAGATGAGAGGTATGTTCTCAGCTCTGTGCACAGTAACTTGTAAATATCCATTGAAGGCTAATAATTCAAAACCCTAAGTGACAATTTCCTCCCAACAAACCTCATTTGCCAAAGCAATAAACGTCAGTCAGTTGCAGCTGATGTGAAGTTTATGGGTGCCTCCAGACACGTGGTCAGATGTTTGTCCAGCTTTAAAGACAAGCCTGAGCCTGGGGCAAAACGAGGAGGTCCAGCTGCCCCTGGCACTGGGCAGCTACTTTACCTTGCCACCTTGGGATGAGGAGCAGGCCTAGGCATATATGACAGCAGCTCTCCCAAATGTTAGCAACGCCTGGCGGTATCAAGTGACCCCTCTCACTTTGCCTGGAGCAGCCAGAACGAGCCAGAAGACTCCAGGACAGGACACAGACCTCCTGACAGTCAGGCTGGGCTCCAGGACGAAGAGATGTGATCATTTCTCTTGCTCCCAGCAGCCAGAATCCACTGACCTTCGAAAACATCTGCAGGGTCTGTCTGCTGGCTCCGGCTTTGGGTGGGTAGAGGACACTGTAATGGGTGTGGGCTGGAAGGGGAATATGCTCCCTGGCTTCATCAGCAGTGGTTATCGCTGTCCGGCTGGTTTCTTCCATTCTTTTTTGGAAGTGGGAAGAGCAGACCTCGGGGAAAATCCCAAGAGGTTATAATGTAATTGTACCGTAATTAAGAATTCTACCAAAGAATCTACCTTGTAGTTTCTGAGCCTGGTTAGATTGGGATCTGGATCACGAAACTTCCCCAGCTAATTTGAAATTCCCAGCCACCCAGCCTGGCTAGGCGATTCTTTTTGGTTTCTATTGAGTTAAATCAAATGCACTTCATTATGGGACAAAACAGAAACATTGGGCTATTGAGAGTCTGAAAACCCCACCGTTTTTTAGCACCCCAAATGCTGGACCAGTGAAATGCTTCGTTTTAAGCACTGAGAAAAATCCTGACGACTTCACTCAGGCTACTTCCATGCCCAGCTGTGCTTGCTTTTCAGAGTTCTGCTGGACTGTGCCCGATCACAGGCACTCAGACCGCGGTGAGGCTGAGCCTCCTGAAATAGACAGGAGCAAGCCGAGAAATGAAGGCACTTCTGTTCTAATTATCGGGAAAAGAGAAAACCCCAGCACGTGTAAAATGCTCTTTCCCAAGGCAGATCCCCACAAAGAAGATCAGACCTTTGTCCTGCCTTCAGTCCACCCCTCCCCGCTAAAACCCCCCCGCTAACAGGGGGGGCTTTCCATGCTCAAGATCTTACTTAACCAGCTGTTACCGGAGTGTTTGCAGGGTGCATGAACTTGCTCGCGTTACATCACCGCCCCGAGAGGAGGCTGCTGGATTTCTGAAAAAGACTCTGTGTCGCTTCTGAGGCGAAATCCTGCATCTTGGGGCTGCCGCAGGCTTAAGAAAGATGCGTTAAGCTACTGATCAGTAGGGACTTAGCAGGGGCACACAGTAAGTGCTACATCATACAAACACGCTCCCTGTCTGCCTCCCAGAGAGCTGGAAAGTTAGCAGGCAGATGCAGGCACTGCGTGTACGTCTCTGGGAGGCAGTCTGCGCAGCTCGGAGCTCCTCGGAGCCTCCCGAGAGCCCTTTTGGGGGAGAGGATCCGTTCGCTGCTGCATTCGCAGCCGACGTGCGTACCCCTGACTGTGCGCGCGCTTTTTTTTTTTTCCCCCTTTCCACAACGTGTGTATTTGTTACAACACCTTGGGAAGGAAAAGGGTGCTGCCTTTGCAAAGTTAGATAACTGGCCCAGTTCTTCGCAGTCGGATTGGCTGCGAGGGGCCCTGTAAAACCATGCTGGCCAGCAGCCCGGCCCAGCCCTGCTCGGCTGCAAGCTATTTCCACAATTGGCCACTTCAGAGCGGGAGTGGGGGAGGTGAAGACAGCTGGGCAAACTGCATCTCTGCCAGGCTGCTTCCCTTCCTCCTTGGGTTTTCTCAGGAGGGGTTGTTTGGCGCGCCCGCTCCGGGCGCCTCCGAACCCCTCTCGCAACGCCCAGGCGAGCGGGTTGCGGCGTTGGCGGCCCCGCTCCCGGCCCTCCCTCACCCGCGCAAATCAGTCCCGGGACAGGACATGTCAAGCTGCAACAGCGCTGGGGGCCCCGCTGCCCTGGACTTTCTGGAAGTCCTGAAGTCCCTGCTGGAGTACTCCTTACCCTGGACCAACAAAATGACAGGTAGGATGGAGGGAACACGTGCTCGGGTGTCCGGTTTGCTTTCTGCTTCCCCTCGTCAGGTTGCAGGGCGAGGAGGGGGCAGAAGAGCTCGTTTGCTGCAAGTTTTTCAAGGGTGTGCTTCCTCTGAGAGCCCAAGTGAGTCGGGCAGCGCTGGCACGGAGCGTGTTGTGCAGCTAGGAGGAAAACCAGCAGCGATGGATTGATTACAAATCAGGCAGGAGTGCTGAGCTCCTGATCCTCTAAATCTCCCCGCTCAGCTACTTCCTGGAAACCCTCAGAGCTTTGTGTGCAGAGAAGGCTTGGGCACAAACCCCTGTGCTCGCGTAGGAGCAACTTCCAGGATTTCCATCCACGCTGCCCAATGGCTAATAACCGCTCAGCCCGCAGACACTGCTGCTCCCCAGACGTGGGCTGCCCTGGGAGCCCGGCTGGCGTGGGGCAGGCTGATTCTGTGCAAACCTTGTGCTTGATGCTGCCGTTGGTTCTCCGTGGGAAGCTGGGGTACGAAACAAAGTGAATGTTGTGTTCTCTTCGCAGGGGCACTTCTGTGCTCCTGGGCAGTCCCGCTCTCTGTGCGGCCTCTGAGAAAACAAGTGGAAATGACCCAGGAGGTTTTTTAGTCCGGGCTGACCGATTCTCTCTTGCTGGGCGCGCTCCAAGCGCCCATCACGTAACTCGCCGGTTTTGGATAGGACGCCACATGCCCTCGGCAAGCTGCTTTTTGGCTGTCGTGTTTGAACGTTCGCTGCCGAGCGCTGGGGAGGTGTGTGGGAACACCTTGGCACAACAGGCTCATGTCTAGGCATGAGCGAGTCGAACTCACAGAAACGAACACGCGCTGAGCTGGCTGGTGGGTAGGGAACTGCCAGCAGGACACGTGGACGGCTCGGCAGTCTCGAGGCACAGCGCGACCCAGGCGTGGGAGCAGAGAGCCAGACCCATGGTGCAGAGGGGAGCCCTGCTATTTCCCCGGGGTGTCAACGGGAGAGAAGGACGCTGCCGTGGCGGTAGAGGAGCTGCCAACACCTGCTGGAATACAGCAAGCCCCGTGGTGCCCGCACGGCTCCCTGTGGGAAAGGGGAAGGGGGAATGCCCACACCTCCCTGAGGCTTATTTTGTCACATCGCTCTGCTGCTGCCACCTGCGAGCTGGCTCCCTCCTTCGCCGAGACTTTGCCCGTTACCCGCCGTGCTTACGGGTCACTCAGTGTGACGCTGCGCGTCGGGACCAGGGCGTGATTTCAGGGCTGACTGGTGCCCAGGTGGAAAGCGGACCTGGCTGGGAGGAGGTGGAGATGGCCAAGGGAGGCTCACGTGGCGCAGAGCCTTGCTGTGGCTGAGCTGAAGTTTGGCTGGCTCTCCAGGACCTCTGGTCTCCACAGCCAAGTGGATTGAATTAATCCAAGGGAGGAGCGCTGGCGAGATTGATCTGTCTGGTGAGCTGGAGTGGGGGCTGGGGGGGATCAATGATTTGCAGAAGGAATGATTTAGTTTTAACTGAATGTGGCTTGTTTGGCAGCTGAGGTTGCTGTTTTGTGGTAGCTTTCTTCCTCAGTTCCAGGACCACCCTGCCTCTTAGCATCACCTCCCGTAACCCTCGGAATTGTCCTTGTTATGCCGCCTCCCCGCCGAGGCCGGTGTTGCCATCGTGGCCCTCCTCTCACAGAGCTCAGCGCTCACCTCCTGGGTCTCCATACCTACACACCACTCTTCTGGGCTTGCTGGGTCCCAGGCCTCTGTCAGAAATGCGTTCTGCTATTCAAACCTCCCAGCGGGGCTTGCTGTACGTGTCCCTCCCCACCCTGTGCCTAGCCCTGGGCTGCTTCTTGCTTGCCTCCCTGCTGCATCAAAGCTGGGCTGTTCTGCATCATCTGTCCCCGAAAAAAAAAAAAAAAAAAAAACAACAGCAGCAACAGCCACGGCTGCTGCATTCCTCTCCTCACATTGTCCTCCCCTCTTCCTTCTCAGCTGCAGAGCACAATAAAAAGTGTAGAAGACCAGGCAGATCCCAACTCAAGAAGGTATTAGCTGATGGTGCAACGTCCACCTTGTGCTGGCTGTGACTCAAATCCCTAGTCCCAGCCTGAGGCAGCGAGGAAAAGCTCTTAGAGCAGCCTCCCTCCTTGCTGGCAGGGCAGAGCTGATGTCCGGGCAGCGTGCTGTAAGAGGAAACCCACAGGAATGCTCCCCAGGAACTCCTGCCTTCAGGCCCAGCAGCTAACACTCTGCAGGCCAAACCCTCGCCAAGCAGAGTCACAAGGCAGGGGCGGTGTGGCATGAACTCAGCGTTCAGCACCTACTGAGCTGGGGTGGAAATGGGCTGGAGAAAGAACACGGCCAATCCGAAGGGAAAAGCCCTGGAGGAAAGGCCCCTGAGTGTGGTAACAACCTCCATTCACACAGACATTACCCAGCAAAGCCCTTGCCATTTAGACGTGCAGGGGGGATGCACACAGAGCCAGTTCCTTGAAGGAGCTCTGTAAAGCACTGAGACACGGCACCAACCATTCCCGGGGGCCTCCAGCGTCAACAACAATGGAACAAAGCAACTGAGAGAGCTGCAGCTGAGTGGGGAGCCCACAGCCTGCCCTGCTGTGGCAAAGTCCCCTCACCCTGTTCCTAGAAGCCGCTCCCTCCCAGTCTTGCTAGGTCGCGTCCTCGTTACCACCTACCATTTAGCTGTTCACTGGGTAAAAGCTTCACTGCGAGCCCCCCGCCGAGCTGTGTGCGCTGCCTCTGCCACGTGTGGTCTGACATCTGCCTTTCATTGTCCCGCGTGAAGTGGCATCTCTCCTCCACCCATGTGCTCATTCCTTCTGCCAGCTGAGCTTGGCAAGGCAGAAGGAGCCTGTTGAAGGCACGTGGCAGCCCCGGAGCACACCGGGCAGTGGAGCATGACCTGTTCTGTGTGCTGCTTGCAGCTGGATTTATCGGCCGAAACCCTTGCTACGATGCATTAACCTGTGCTGTTCCAGCCTCCTGACCGCCTCCTACATTAGCAGGGTGCCTCTTTCCAAGCGGCACGTGCCCAGGCATTGTATCACCCGTTCTCTGCCAAGGAGGCAGCAGATTCTGCCTTGTCTACACAAGCAGCTGGCATTTAGGGTAGCATGGGCTCCTTGTCTGCCCAGGTTGGATGGAGACATCCCCTGGTCCTCGCTGCAAAAAGGTAACAGGGGAAAGCACCTACCACATGCGACTTCCAAGCCATTCCTTTCTCCGGGGCATGCAAAGAGGAATTCAGACCTGATTTTGTGGGTCAACGACCAGCGGGGTTTATTAGCAAGGGTCCGATCAAATTGTACTTTGCAACCCAACCAACATGTCTGAAGTTATTTCTGGAGCCTTTGCCAGGGAGGTTTGCGGGGGGGCGGCTGAACCAAGCCACCGTCTGAGCGTCTCGCGGGAGGAAGCAGGCCCCTTTCTGCCAGCACCCGGGGGGGACACGTCTCTGCTTTGGCACACGTGGCTCCGCTGGGTGCAGCTGGGCTTTCCGAGGGAGGCTGCGCGCCCTTTCCTCTCGCCGCACGCACCGCTATGCAGCAGGCTTGCCGCGGCCGGCCCTTCTGCGGCAAGAGGCAGCAGCTGCTGACGGGAGAAGCCTTGTGGCTGTAGCGCCTGTCACTTCTGTGAGCTTGTTCGTTCTGCAGGAGCTCCTCCGCGTCTGCCTGCGCTCTTGGGGATGGACTTGGCCAAATTTACTGTGCGCGTTCAGCTTAAACCCCAGCGCGGCTGGGACAGGGGGACAGGCTGGGGGACCTGAAAGGGCAGCGCTGAGGCGCTCAGGAGAACCGGGAGATCACGAGAGCTGGGAGCCTGCCCGGCCCCTCCTCGCCGCTCCCGCTATGTAGGGCAGCGGGAGATTAAATCCCGGCCGGGAGCACCGGGGCGGCTGCCGTGACACGGCCCCCGGAGCGGCGGGGAGCGCTGAGGGGACGGAGGGAGGCGGCGGCCCCTCAGCCCCCAACCGCCAACGGTCGCCTCAAGGAGCGGGGGGGGGGGGGGGGCACCTTCGCTTCTGCGCATGCGCGAGCGGCCCCGGAGCTCTCCGCCCACGCGCGCACCCCCCCCCTTCGTTCCCCCCCCCCCCGCCCTCAGGAGCAGCTGGCGGTGACGCAGAGCCCCGGAGGCGGCGCGAGGGGCGGGGCGCCGCATGCAAACGAGGCGCGCGGAGCCTGCCCTCGCACGTGCCCCGAAGGGCGGGGGGCGCGTGCCCGCGCCGGCCTCGGCGGGGCGGGGTGGGCGGGGCTTGCCGCCGAGGGACCAATCCCCGCCGGGCAGCGGGCGGGGCGAGGCGGCGGCGCTCATGAATATTGAAGCCGGCGGGCGCCGCGCATGCGCACTGCGCGGCTCGCTCGCCGTCTCGCTCCGGCTCGGCGCTGTCGTCGGGGCCCGGGGAGCCGCCGCGCGCCGCGACCGTTGGCGACCGTTGGCAGCCCGGCAGGCGCCCGCCGCCCCGCGGGGAGTATGCCCGGCCGCGCCGCGCACCAGGAGGCGGCTGCGGCGGGGGGAGCGGAGCCCGCGGCAGCCGGGGGCAGCGCGGGGGCCGCCGGGCGGCAGGAGCAGCGGGGCCTGCCCGGGGCCTTCCCGCTGGTGCTGAAGAAGCTGATGGAGAACCCGCCGCGGGACGCGCGCCTGGGTGAGCGCGCGGGGCCGGCGGGAGCGCGCGGCACCCCCCCCCCTCCCCCTCCTCCTCCCCCCCCTCCCGGTTCTCCCCCCACCCCCTTCCCTTCCCGCCCCGCGCCTCAGGGGCGGGCCTCGCCGGTACCGGGGCGGCAGCCGTGGAAATACCGGCAGTGGGGGCCGTGGCGTGCCCTGCTGCCGGCAAGCTGCTGCTGCTGCTTTATTTCTCGTTGCCTTTTATTTTTTCACCTGGCAGCGTTTGTGCCTTTCTGAGCCTCGGTTTGATCTCGAGGGGGGTTCAGGATTATCTCCATCGCTGTAAGGCCCAGCGTGCTGGCATCTAATAAAAACGAGTCTTTACAATTAAGAGTTTTAAGGTTGACATTAGTTTTTGGGAACCTCAGAACATCGTATCCAGCATAGACCCTAGTGCAAGCAAGGTGGGTAAGATCATTCCCAGTGAGGATCCCAATTAACATCCATCGACTCTGTACGTCTAACATTACCCACCACCATGTAAATGTGCTCATCTTGTGATTCCGTCAAGTATTTTTCTCATTTCTGCCTAAGATATACATACATATATATATATATATGTACATGTATATATATATATAGTCAGGCTCTGCTAAAGGCTTGGCCCTGTTGCTATGGCACAGGATGCTGCAGTGCACAGAATCTTGAATCTACAATATTATGGGGGTGCTTAAGTTATTGTCTTCACCCAGCCCTTTTTAGAGGTGACAGCGCTAACAGGAACAACTGAAGTTAGTGTCTGGAAGATGTGGCCGTAGCTGACTGGGATAGGGTGACTTGTCCAGCATCATGTCATCTAGCGTATGCAGTTGTAAAATTTAACACAAGTTTCATGTCTTGCATTATTCTGAAGTTCGAAACATTTGATACTTTTCCTTTTACCAGATGACCCCGTTCCGGCTTGGGGAGGTGCACAGCGTGACCCTCTCAAGTTTGCTAGTGGGTCTGTGGAATTTTGATTACCCCTTTCCATTCACGCTGTGATGAAGTTCAGACTGTTCTCATTCTTAAAACTTCTCTGTGGACTTCTTCAAGTCCAGCTTGTACTATTACATTTCACGCTTGAGACTTGTTGCCTTCTGTTTATTTTGATCTCTTGGTGCTTTTCTGGCTTGCGTATTTGCAAGACTTGGGGGGAGACACCTGTGTTAGCAGGTAGACGCTCTTAATTTTACAAAAGCCTTGTAAGTAGAACTGGGATTACTGACTTTAGAGGATCCTCCTTGTGTTTTTTGCTCCTTTGCAATACGTTTTAAAGGCTTATTGATTTGCTTAAAAGTGATGTGTTTTCAGCAGGCTTTCTGAGAAAGGGCCCTGTGCCTCTTGTCTGAGATGCCTGTTGACAAAATATAATTTTTGGTATTATTTTGAGAGAAACGGTATCAACGAGCTGCAGTTGTGTCCATTTATAGTCTGCACAAGCTACCTATGGGTTTTCCAACTGCCTTGGGTAATTTGACTACCCAGTAAGCAAGCAGGCTTTCTAATCCTTCTGAGCAACAGAGGAGGGCATCCAGTTCCAAATGAATGCCATCGTCTTGAATACTCTGCCGTGTACTGAGTATATCTGACAGTACTTGCTGTAGATTGTTCTCATGTGCAGTGCATGAGTTAAATAAAAGTAATAATAAAAACAAAAATCTGTGGGGTAAGGGAAGAGAATTAATGCTCTGGAGCAGGAGCGTAGGTCCTTCCTGTTAATAACGAGCTGCTGCATGCTCTCCAGTCCAAAGGATGCCTTAATCACCAGTTGCCTGCTGCTGTGGCAGGAGTGCCTCAACAACCATCACATAATGGGCATCAGGAATACGTGACCCTATAACCTAGCTTGTTGCACTGTCACAAGTGGGGCTGAAGGCCTGTGGAAGGAACAGCCTTAGTCTGTACGGTGTTTTCAGGGTAATTTGACAATATATTTTCAAGGAAGGGGAAGTTTGTCAAAAAAGCACGTGTGTTGTTTGTGGCTGGGTAGCACTTGATAGTAGTGGCCAAAACGCTGTGTCTTTCCTTGAAGAAAATCAAGGATGTGGAAAAAAGCTCCTTCCAGGTTGCTGCTTTTGGCCAAAATACCAGCATTTCCAACCGTTCGTGAACTTCAGTTTTCGTTGCTGAAATTACTTCGCATAAACCAGTGACCTCTCTCTTAACAGCAGATGTACGGGCTAGTTAATAGGTCACGGTAGCAGAATGAGGGGGCTAAATCGGACATGAGCTACCAGCTGCAGAACTACAGTCCAGATTTACCAGGGTGACCTTGAATCACTGCAAATGGAGCCTCTTAGGATACTGCAGCTCTGCTGTCAGGTAATACCTGTTTACCCTATAAATATCTTCAGAGAATTAATGTTTCAGGTCCCTGTGCTGGGGCAGGCGGGGACTTCCCCCTCAAGATGCAAGAAGTTAATTAGTGTTTCATTAGATATTGTGTACCCAGCAGGGTGGTGTGCAGCAGAAATAAAAATTAAATGAATTGAAAGAAAGCCAGTGGGAAAACGTCACTGTAAAAAAGATGATACGACAGTTTTATCTTTTTGTGTGTTGTATTTGAAATACATGGGCACTTGATACACCTGCTAACGGCTGCTATTTTAATTCTGTTTCAGATACTGCTGTTAGAAGTGAGGGGGGAGAGAGAGTCAGCGTAGCTAAACAAAGACGGCATTGGGGACCTGGTATTTGTCCAGTTCTCAACGTGTAGCAAAAGGGAAAAAAAAAAATCAGATGGTCTCGTGTGAAGAAAGGATCTAATTTGGTGTGAGCCAGGGACAATAGCAAGAGGAAGTTGGAAGGACCACAGCTTTTTTCAGGGTACTGAAGTATAGCAGGATGATGGTGCACATCTAAAATGTGCCGAAAGATCTGAGAAGAGCCACACGTGCCAGCGGTATAGGCTATGTGCATCTGTCTTCTGAAAAATACTTAATAGCTTTATGTTGGGTCTACTAATTACCAAAAGTTTCTCCTCTCTGTTTGAGGCGTTGCATTAGATGTTGCAAAACAAAAGCACTGCTGGCTTGTATTAAAACTTGCATAGTTTATAGTGGAGTACTGTTGTTTTTAAGACTAAGCAGTGATTTTTTTTTTAGTTGACATTTTGACTCAACATTCACAAGCTGTTTATCACGTTGATTAAAAAATAAAGTGATTTACAAAGAAGTTATTGTCACTTGCATTTCTTTTGGTGATGCCCTTATTAGGATATCGTCCACAATTCCCAGTGCAAATCTCAGTTGTTTTGCTGGGCGGTATGCAAACTTTCTGGAAATGCACAATCCCAGATTCAAAAGCTTGATGCTATTCTGATTTGGGGGGGGTGTGCTTCACTAGTAAGTGACATCATCTTTGTGTGAAGCAGAGCAGACACCATTTCCTTACGAGCTTCAAGTAGAAGCTATTTAGAAACAGTCGATTTGGATCGTGACTGTTAACCTACACATTTGCTGTGCACAAGCGAAAGGTAGGAGAGTTAACAAAAAGGGGTTATGGCAGGGATAGGTGTTGGGAGGCAGCAGTGTGAAATTACAAGAGGGAAGACCCACAGCTGCAAGGAGATGATGTTAATGGAGCTCAGATCCGGAAGCTGCTGGTCTGAATTTAATGTGTTCTTTAGCTACTTGCTGTTAGTCCCAAGCCTGTGGCTGGTAAGTATTTTCTCAGATGGTTTAGTTTAATTTATGTATCTTCTATTGCATAAAATGTTCAGAGTATGGTAGATTAAAACGATAATTTACTTTGTATGGTAGTGCTGTTCTTTAAGCCATAAAAAGCTCTTTCAGTTTCAGTTCTATACCAGCTAAGGCAACAGCAGAAGGAATGCCAATTCCATCGGAACAGGTTTTATATAAATAGGATTTTCTGATTTAGAGCGGAGTTTCACCCCTCTCCCACCCCTGATAAAGTAGAGTACTCCTTTGGTCGAGACTGGCTACAATACGCTGCCCTATTGCCAAAGGATTGTGCGTGTTGTCATGAATACTGGAGATCCAAACTGGTCCAGTGTGCATCCCTGGAGCCCTTGATCCCTCAAACCGGACATCTGTCCGCTTCTCCGATAAGACGCGATTCCCCGCTGGTATGGGTGCAACTGGTGGCCGCTCCTTTTGGTGGCGGCACTGGCTCGAGTAGTCCCAGCCCTGGCGCTGCTTCTGCAGTGCCTCCTTGCAGTGCTGGTAGAACTGCATGGCTACACGGAGAACCGGATCAGGAAAACGACTTGGATTTTTTTTTTTTGCCAGCTTATTTTTGTCTCTTAAATTATGTAATTATTCTATAACTTGAGTTTTCTGCTTGGACTCTGTCCCAGACGATTGTTAGGATTCAGTAGCTATGGGGAACGTAGAAACAGCCATTTTTCTGTGTTTCATGCCCTGTAGCATAGTAAATGGAGAATTTCATCAGTCTTTTGTGGCTTGGGGGTGGGGTGTGGGAGTATGCCTTATTAGACATCTCCCCAAAGAGTAAAAATTGTGTGTACTCTGAGCTATCTATAGCGAACAGCATTTGGAGCTATTACTTTGTGTGGACATGCTGAGTCATTTTGGAAAGAAATGCATCTAAAATCCTGAACAATAGTGGTCCAGGTCTCTGCTGTGCTGTGGGCATTCTAGCTAATTTTCAAATGTAATCTGAAAATCCATATTTCGTTCTTTTTTGTATCTAAATTATTCTTCTGCATCTTCTTTCTCTTGTGTATAGAATAAGCTGTTCTGCTTCCTCAGAGTCCTCTTAATGGCTTCCACTGTAATCCTACTTACAGACATTCACTTCCCCATCTTCCAGGACAAGCCTGTTTTTTAAAAACAAAAGCTATTTTGCAGTGACTAGTGAATAATAAGCTAGATGCAGTGTTATATCACACTTGGGTAAGTTATCACAGCAAAGATAATTGATCTTCAAGGCTACTCAAATATCTGTGGTCCAGCCATCGCAGGGAGCCAGAGCGCTGCATGCCGAGCAGAAAGGAGTGTTGCCTTTCAACATCTGCATTTTCAGATTGTGTCATGAGGCAGAAATACAGTTTACTGAATTTCCTTTCCTGGGATTTTTGTTAGACTCTTAAACCTTGGGTCTGTCCTGTGTTGCAGCTTGTACAGTGACCTACTTGTATCTTTCAGATAAAGAGAAGGAGAAGATAAAGCTTGAGGAAGATGAGGCAGCAGCTGCCAGCACTATGGCAGTCTCGGCTTCCCTTATGCCACCCATTTGGGACAAAACTATTCCTTATGATGGAGAGTCTTTCCACCTGGAGTACATGGATCTGGATGAGTTCCTCCTGGAGAACGGAATTCCTTCCAGCCCTACTCACCTGGATTTGAACCAGAATCCACTCTTGCCTGTGGCTGAGCTGGAAGGAAAGGAGTCTGCCAGTGCTTCCACTGGTTCTCCCGCATCATCCTCTTCCACTGCAGTTTACCAGCAATCTGAAGCAGCCTCCAGCACAGGTAGATGGAATAATGTGGGGCTTTGAGGGATTTTTGTTGTTCTGCTATCAAAAGGTGCCTCCTCAGATCAAAACGGAGATGTGCTAACCCATCGGTGTTAGCTGTAGCAGGTTAAGTAGCTCAAAATGTGCTCAATTTAGAGCCCAGTCCACGTGTCAGTTCATGAAGATGCTGCCTCTCTTCTTCCTCAGTCTCCCTCCTGGAAAAGTGAGTTAGTGTCTTGTGAGTGTGCAGTCTCATTCTCCTTTTGAAATCAGAAGAACTGGAATGCCACCATAAAGAATTTACTTTTTTTGGTGTTGCTCATTTGGTGAGAAGCTGGGTCTGTTGTGAAGGTAGATGCTCAGGTTATGTTGTAACAGAGTTGAGAGTTTGTGACAGGTCACTTGTACTGCTTTGGCTTGGTCTGCTTGGGTAAACTTGTGCTAACAATGTACTTCAAATAACAATGCTTAGAAAAAATAACAAAGTTTTTCTTTGCTAGCCTGTGAAACAGGAGAACTGACTTTCGGAAAAGGTTTGTTAATGATGCAGTTTGATGTTCTGTGTTGCTTTGAAGAGGGAATAGAGAAACAAAAACAAAACTTTGTACTTAAATGGTACTAGGAAACTTCTACTTTTCATGAGTAGTATGGAGATCTTCTCTGTTAAAGAATTTAGCAGCTCAGTTTGCTCTAGGTCTGGAGTTTAAACATCATAGCCTCTAAATGTGCGCAGTGCTGTTTCATGAGCAGGGTTTACAGAAAACATTTTGCTGAGGTCCTCTTCCTCAGAACCTGTGAGAAGAGCAAACTGTGGTACTCCTTCAGTAAGACGTAAGATGTGGGTTTTTTCCAGGTGGTGTATGAAACGACTTATTCATTGGTCTCTACTTCAAATTGCACTGACAATTGCAATTCATGTTTATGAAGTTTGTAAGTGATATATAAATATGATAAAGTTCATATGAATGCTGTGTCAGGCAACCTGTCGGGGATGTTTCTGTTTCCATGCGGCAAGGAAGTAGCATACTATGGCATTTTTAGCAAACCTACGTTTGTGTAGTCCTTTAGAAATGCAGTTATCTGTCCTTTGAAGGACCAAGGGACTGCAGGTTTTGGGCGAGCTTGTTTCCGTGATGTTTTCTAAGGCACAAAACTCAGGCTGATACAAGTTTCTTACTTAAAAGGTTGCCACAGCAATGTTAATGTGTGCTCAAGTACGCAAAGCGTGCTGAGGAAGTCTTAGAGTTTGTCCCGCATCTGTCTACTCACGTCTGTTAGTCTGGCAGATGTTCCTGGAGCTTGTTCTTACATGGGCCATGTAGCTTCTCTCTGTAAGAGAAATTGTACGGTACCAAGCACCTGTTGGAGAAATACCAAATAATACTACTAAATGCCACTAAATACTACTAGATAGTAGATGCCCAACTTGGTTTCTGAGTTAATTCTCTTCATCCTGCTGAACGTGTTGTAACTTCTCCTGTTTTTGCCAGAATCCCCGCTGCAGAATGAGAGAAATACACCCAGCCCCATTGATCCTGACTGTGTAGAAGTTGAGGTGAATTTTAACCCTGACCCTGCTGATTTAGTGCTGTCCAGCGTGCCTGGTGGTGAGCTCTTCAATCCTCGCAAGCACAAGTTCACTGAAGAGGACCTGAAACCACAACCGATGATTAAAAAAGCAAAGAAGGTTTTTGTCCCAGACGAGCAAAAGGTAACAGATTTATTACTGCAGGCTTCTCTAGGCCTTGATCAAAGTTTTTCACTCTTTGACCAAACACTTTGACATACAAAGGTAATGTGCTATACCTACGTGATTGGGCAAAAGCATTGCCAAGAATAGAACTGGCAAGTCAGCTGCTGTTCTTGCTGTTTTGCTGGTTTAATACCATGAGATAATTACTGGGCAGGAGCAACTTAAAGTGCTGTACACAGGAATTAGAAGAACTATCAAGTCGCAAACTCATCAGCTGCACTTTTGAAGGCCAGTGTATGTATCTGACCAGCATTATGCGTGATCCGGCTTTAAGCAGCCCAGACAAGAGAACATGCTTTCTGTGGAAGTTAATTCCTGAATTGAAACTAAGTAAAGGGTGCATTTCAGTTGGACAGCTTAGTAGCCGAGTCTTAATCTCCCTAGTTCTAACAGTGCATTTTGTTTGTCTTAAAACAAGACTCGTGTGGGGATGAAATCTTACATAAACTGTCAGATTTTATAACTGATATAAAATGTCAGGTTGGCATCTTTTTTTCTTTTTTTTTTTTTTTGTTTCAGGATGAAAAATACTGGACAAGGCGAAAGAAGAACAATGTGGCAGCAAAGCGTTCCCGTGATGCTCGGCGACTAAAGGAGAATCAGATAACAATTCGTGCAGCCTTTCTTGAGAAAGAAAATACAGCCCTGAGGACGGAGGTTGCAGAGCTGCGCAAGGAAGTGGGGCGATGCAAGAACATTGTTTCTAAATACGAGACCAGATACGGACCCTTGTAAGCACACCCCTTTTCATTGTTAGGGCTCCTTGTTTTAGCCTCTTAGACTTCTCTGCCTTCTGTAGAGACTCAAATAAAGTTTGTGGAGGCTTTGCCATCTTGCATCTATACTACAAAAAAAAAAAAAAATCTGTTGGCACAACTTGTTCAGGCCCTTTCCTGATCATGTTGCCCAAAATCTTAGTGTCCATAGTTACAACTTTTTTTTTTTTTTTTAACACTGATAGAGCTCTTTCTGATGTCGTACAAGATAACAGATCCACCTGTCTGGAGGAATATATGTGGATCCCTCCTGACTGGACAGGGCTTTTGCTTTCTGTTCTAATCTCCCTTTTTAAATGGAGAAAGAGCCTAAGGGATTCTGGTCCTTGCTTTTTTTTTTTTTTAAAGAAAAACAAACACCTCCTGTTCTTTTCTACCTGTGTGCCCCTCCCTCCCAGTCAAATTGTAAAATATAATTTTAAGGTTTAAATAGATGTTGCTGGGCAGCATCATGAAATTGTTTCCTCTCCCATTTAGAGGCACTAGAAAGCACCTGTTGTATAGAACTCCGTTCCTGTTGAAGAGGGATGGAGGAGGCTTTAGGACAGGGAAATATTTCATCTCTTGTGGAAATAGAGATATCTCTACCGTAATGAATGTGTTATGTAGACCAGAGTTAGTGCAGTGTTGATAAAATACTGCTTGAACCTCTTTGTAGGTTCTAATTCTCGATAAATTCCAGAAACCTAGGATAGAGAACAGTAGGGGATCTTTCACTTTACAGATATGGACAAAATAATTTGCTGTAGGTTTTAGGCTGTGTTCATATACCACCCGTTCTCTTTTTCCCCAGAAGAGGGACTTCTTTCTTGAACTGCTGATGAAGCAGCATGTTCATGCTGGCTGAGGAGTAACAGAGATGGCATCATTTAGAGAAAGAGGTCTGGCTCATTGGTCTGAACCTTGAGGCCTATCTGTTAAGGAATTGCTAGTACCTTTTTAAATTAAAAAAGGTATTAAAACATCTTTTTCCAAAGCGTAAGAAACAGAGAAACCAGCCACTGTTACTTTACTGCACCTTAACTGTTGTACAAAGGTTTTTGGTTTTTTGTTGTTTCGGTCCTTTGCCTCGTGAATACACTATGGAACAAGCTACACCCACTCTAAACAGGAACAATTTACCTCACTGTCTCCTGTGTAGCAACATATCTGGACTCTCCATGCCTGCTGGTTCTCTCTCCAGCATGCTTCCTGTTACAAAATTAGCATACAAGACTTGCCCTCTTGGAAGTAATCCATTCTCAGCACCAAGCGCTGCTTCAACAGTATGTGGTGTTAAAAGAAAAATATGTTGTGTGTGATGTTGGGACCTTCTCCATGACCTCCAGCTGCAAGAACCAGAAGCCTTAAAAGAAGTATTTGTCTAGAAGTCCTCTTAATAAGGAAAGCTCTCTTAAGATTAAGATAGTGGCTATGGCAGAACTTTTAGGCTATGCTTCCTGGGCTGGTGCTTGCATTAGGGAGTAAACATGGGGTAGAACATGTTGAGGGTAGTTTCCAGTTCCCTTCTTGAAATCTGAAAAGAATACTAAGAAAAAGAAAATGAGGATTGTTTTTTGGTTCTAAAGACTTCTTGCCTAGCTCGTCTTTTAAACGTAATGGGGAAATTGTTATGAATTTAGACCAATTGTGTGTTGACTTCTTAAAGAAGTGGAGAAGCAGGCTAATCCAGAACACTTAAAGTAAATGTATGCTTTAATCTGTCTCCCCCTCTGTTACGTTCTGATTTGACCAGAGTGGCTCTTCATGCAGCATTGGTCTAATTTCTTTGAAACATATGAAAAATTGTCACCCTTTCAGCAGGGGTTTTTCGTTCACAGGGTGGTGTGTGGTGGTGATGGTGGGAAGTATGTTATAAATAAATTGTCACACTTAACACTTTGCTTTGTTTAAAGTGACTTATCTGATTCCGAGTGATGCAACTTTAAAGACTTTTAAAAACAAAGAAACTAAAAAGCACACATGAATCGCCAGTCTTCAGAGTGAGCAGTGAAATCTATGAGGTGTCCCAACACAAACAACTGACGATGACCCTGCCTGCCTGCTTTCCTGCAAGTACCCCATCTGAACTACCCAGGGCTGGGCATGATGAAAAGTGCAAAGTCTCTTTAATTCTGTATATGGCTTTCTTATCTGTCTTTCTCACTGTAACTATGAACTACAACAATAAGCTAGCTTACTGGGGTTTTGTCGAGATGCTCAAAGTTCATGTCTCAAAGTCTGTTGACAGCCTATGTGAATAGTGACTCTGTTTTGGCACTCGAGTGGAAGAAAATAGAGAGTTTTAAATGGAAGTGTCTGTATATATTAAGAACTGCTATATTTTAAGACTTTTTTTTTCCTCTGCAGTAGAGTAAGTTGTACCTAATACTGCAGCTCACTTCTGGTACAGCGTAGCATCTTGTGGAGTACTGTGAGTGCAGAATCAAAGACACCAAGCAAACAGCAGTCTGTGACGTGTAAGACTTCCAGTGCAGAAAAATACAGCAGATGTACTGAAACAATCCAGAAAGCACCCCAGTGTGCCATACAAAGAGGGGTAATTAATCTATATCTAATGACCTGTGTAACAGTAAAACACTGCTGTAACCCGCCTTTCCCTTTTTTCAAGGCTCAATTTCTTTAATAGTATCTCACTAAAAGAAAATCTATTTCTCTGTAATGATTTAGCAGTCATGGAAAAGGTGCTAGTCTGAGCTGCTGATCCCCATGTCTTTTGGCAGTCTGAGACTACCAAATGAGTATTAGCTCCAGCAAAACAATGGCTATTAGCTGCCATACTACAGTTTTCTGTCTCTTGACTACATGAGAACTGCGGTGGTGAAAGAGTACTTCATTTGTTTGATAAATCCAAAACAGCCGCTGATTTCACAGCGTTACAATGCACAGCTGAAGTATCAGGGCCCTTGTACTGGTGTGCAGGAGTAGATGAAAGCTTAGGCAGCTGATGGGGATGTTTACTGTGTGTAGAAGATGGAGAAAGTAGGTGGAAGTTCCTTTCGAAGAGCTTCATCAGCCTAACAACAACTTACATTTATATTGAAGAAGGTTAAGAGCAATAACTTTTCATTTCTGGGATAGTACAGGGCCCTGCTTGTAGCCAAGATGAAGCTTGTAAGATGGGAGTGAAAGTACAGTGTATTTATGCCTGGAGATTGATAAACAGAGTACACCTCAAGAAGGATAATCCTGAAAGCTTTCAGAAGCACAAGTGCCCAAGTTATGAGGCACAGCTAGTTACCAGCAAAGCTTGATGCTATCAGATTGAACAAGTATTCTGAATTAGCACTTACCCAAGAGATTCCACCCTTCTCTTCAGAGCAGAAAGGCAACGAGAAAAAGATGGAAAACAGCAAATAATGCTGTAAACTTAATTAAAAAAATCAAAATTCAGAATTCATAACTAGCTTTCTGAAGGTATAACCTTTGTAAAAGGCATGTACATTAAATGCACTTACTGACCTATTATTTTTAATGGACCATGTTCTGACGTCAAGAAAGTATTTTTAACTTTTTTGTTAGTTACAAAATTATATTAAGTGTACAGACATAACTTGCAGTTCTAAAGTTCTGAGGTGATCTTTGGGTATCATCCTCAGAAAGATGAATAGTTAACTCCATGTTGCTGAAATGTCAGCATAAATCACTACCTGTAGCAAATACTGCAAATTTGAACTGATATTTTTGGTAGTACTATTTTTTTTATTTTGGTGGTAAAGGCCGTGCCATGAATCTTTTTTAAAAATACTGACAGTGTGTAAATATAGCAACTCTTTTTCCATTTATCACTTCTAAATTTTCAGTTGGCTTTGGCTATTCTTGAATGTCATGCTTCGTGCTTAAATCAAAGTTAAGGCATATTGTAACTGGGCAAGGAGTTGCTAGTCCTTCAGTTGGGTCTTGCTGTCTTACTGCTTTAGGAACATCTTTTAAACACATATATTGTATACGGGATCTGGCTTTGCAGTATACCATGCTGTTTTAACAGCAAAATACTTGGTGAGTGTAGTATGTGCAATTCTATTGTTTTTTTTCCTGTTGTATTGAAAGTTTATACAATGGAAACTAACAGTGAATGTTCATTAGATTTTTTTCTTTCTTTCACAGAAGACTGTTAGCAAATTCTTCTACTTCCCTGTAGAACAGTACAAATCTGCACGTTCTGTGATTGTCTCTACAGGTTGCAAAACTGGAAAATAACACTTCAGTGTGTGGTTTAACTCCTGTAGTTGGAGATTTTTTTAAAGAAGGATCTTCCATGGTAGATGAGAAGATAGTAACTACAAAAGGGGTGTAGGTATTTCCAGACAAAAAAAATGTGCAGTGCTGATTTCCTTTCTCAGTTTTTGCAGTCTCAGGAAGTTAAGCTTACTGCTTAGCATGCTGCTCCTTTCAGAAGTACTAACTAATAATCATGTTTCTTTGACTAGGATGGCTATCCTATTTGTAAGTGATAACTTGGACGCATTTCTCACAGTGATCGTAAGACCAATATTCTTTTAGCTCAGTTTGTGTTAAAAGATGCTGAATTGGCACTGTTAGTCTGAAGTTCTCTAACCTTGGGACGTGCTCTGTAGAGGCTGCAAGTGTGCCTAATGCCAATGTACCCCATCCCATCCATCAAAGGGACCATCTCCAAGGGGAGGGAATAAAGGGAATGCACCTTTTGGCATCACTGCAGGGATTGCCATTAAAGGGAGCAGTTTTCACATATCTGTGCATTCATTAGGAAATCGATCGAAACCAAGCAGCCATTGCACAGCACTAGCTTTCAAAATACATAAACTGTTGATGGGATGTTGGCAGTGTTGTCTTATTTTACAGAAGAAATTGACTATGAATAAATGATGAATAACACTTAAGGCAGTATTGTTTTCATACATGGTCTTCTAATCTACACGGTTAGACTTCCTTGTAATAATGCATTTTTGTACTTAAAAATTCCCTAAGAGTTAAATCTTTCACCTGTTGCCACGATCTGCTCCCACTGAAGCTGGTAACAAAGATCTCGTTAACTCCACTGGAAAAAAAGCTTTATTCTGATGTGGTGAACATGAAGTTGTAGCAAGCACTGGAGTTATGGATATCTTTGCTTTACTCTGGAGCATTCTGTGCTGGGATCAGATGGATGTACGTCAGATTGCAGGTGTAATGTTGGTAAACTGATCCTGTCACTTGATCATTCATAGAGTTTTGGTGTTCAGACAATCTGAAATCTGTTTCCTCACTCCTGCATGGACTGGGTGGGAAAAAAAAAAGTGTATTATAAGCTTGTGCTGGGAGAAGGAATGCTTGTTATTTTTTAAGACTGTTGTGTGGCTTTTTGTAGTTTTTTTGGTAACACTTTCTGTAATTCCTGACAATTTTCCACTTCCCTGCTGTGCTTTTTGAAAGCCCAAGGTGGTATAGCTGTAGAAATCACTTCCAGTGTTACCTGCAGGTTTGCTACTAATCTTACCAAATTTATTTCACGTTGCGAGGTGTAGTGGAAGGCTAACAGCAACAGCTTTGAGAATACTGTAAAAAAAAAAAAAAAGCCTACTTATGTGTGTGGAGGGGAAATATATATATATTTTTAAGACAGCAGAAATAGTGGACTATATATTTTTTTAAGACAGCAGAAATAATGGACTTACACAGAAGACAATATTGCTGCTTAGCCTTGCAAACCTCTTCAGCATAACATGGCTTTCTTCCTTGTGATCAGATGCCTTCATTTTTAGTGAGAGTGAAGGCATCTTGGACCTTTATAAAAACCCAGATAGGATTTTGTTCATCCTTACTGTTTCTGCTAATAAGCACAAGATGAGAAATGCAAATTTGTCTTAATGTATAAATCTTTTTTTAGTAACTCGCATCTAAATCCATAAGCAGCAAAATAATTAATGCTAGTATTTTGCCTTTGCATTACTATAAGATACTGGCTAGCTTTCCAGATTTTCAGGTAATTACTCTGACCTGTATATCTGCCACTGTAACACAGTGAAGATGGATAAACTTGCAACAAAGGACTGGGAAAAGGGTAGAAAGAATAAGCTTAACTAAACTTCTGTGGAGATGCTAACATAATGCTAATTGAGAAATTATATTTTAATTTTTGATAATGCAGATTTGTCATACAGAATGTTATTTTTAGTTTGGTAGTATACTGTCCCCTAGTAAGTCCCTTTTGGAATGCAGACTTCTGAACGTTGAAGCAGCAACAGGGGAAACGGAATCATTTGAGGAAGATACACATATAGATATAAACATAAATATACCTGGCAAGTGGAGCAAAGAATGAAAGCAGGAAAATAAGAGTACTGCAAGATACTGACCTGAATCAGATTGCGAAAACGGAAGCCTTGCTGTTCACAATTCTATAGCAATTTGGGTCCCCTGAGTTTAGCATCACACATAAGACAAGTACTTGTTGACGTTTTCGAATCTCCTTTTCTTGATCTCATTCCACAGTTCAGAATAAAGTGAAAGGAATATACAGATAGGGAGGAGAGTTACTGCAGAAAGGCGTGAAAAAATTGCTATTGCTTGAACGAAGTGTGCTGTTGCACTGGGACTTGACCTGCCCATGTGAACTGATAGTGCTGTGTCATGAGGGAATTACTATCTGAGGCCCCAATATTTTAAGGCCTCAATTCTGATATCAGTTCTGCATGGGATGAGCCCTATATCTATAGAGAGCCATGTGGATTTCACAGGATCTGTTCCTGAATGTGAAGCTCTGCCCAGGCAGTCAGCTGCAGAATTGTGTCCTTAACACACTGTCAGTTGTAGTTATAAGGCTGTTCATATTAAATGTAATTTGGGTGCCTGTTACATAGCCAAAACCCTTGTTACTTCATTTTCCCAACTAAGGCATGAGCAGAAGCCCTTTGCTGTACAACATCTGTAAAAATGTACTTCACATACATCTAGTAAATTAAGGCATGTGATTTTGGTCCGTGGGTCTCAACAAACTTTGCTCGTGTACCTGCCTGAATGTTTCCTTAGATCTGCAGCTATGTCTCAGTGAGAAGGTATGCTGGGATTTGTTTTCCCGAGGGAGCACAAGAGCAGCTCTCATCTGTAACACTGCAGGTGGCTGCTTGCTACTGGCCAGGATCATGGAAGGATGCATCCTCTTGCACTTTTATGTGAAGTTGTCTAAAATATGGTGATTAACATGATTATTGAAATACTGTATTTTGTATAACTTAGAACATGTAAATACACTTTTAAAACTGATCTGTTCTATGAAGTAATAAATAAGTGCTTCCATTGTAATACCTGAATATTGTTAATGCTTCATGTAGCTTGATTTGGGATTTTTTTTCCTAGAGAACTACAGAAATCAAAACCAAGATTGATGTTGTGGAATTCTAGTCTAGTTGTGATTCTTTCTATCAAGAAAAACGTGTTTTAAAAAATGAGCTACTTAAGCAGAGAAACTGAGAATTTGAGGGAACTGATTCTCTTCCAGTCTTTCTTTAATGGTAGTCACTGATGACACTAACTATTCTTCCCATCCCATTAGCTGACCAATTAATTTTGTTGTTTGTGAGTAGGAAAGTTTGTGAGTTTGGAAAGTGGCAATATTAAATGACTCATAGCACTTAGTGATTGAGGAAAAGTTTTTTGTTTTTTTTTAAAGTATTTTCTCTTTTGGCTTAAACAGCTGTCTCCATCCTTCAGACTGCAGCGAGTTGCAGTGAAACAGTGAGAGTGACTGTTACTGGAGCTCATTTGTAGCCTAGATAGTCTACATCTTACATACATTAGTTGTATTATGTGCACAGATGACACAGGTATCCTGTCTTGGTTTGGAGAGGGAAAGTGATTAATGACTTGAGGTTTTGCTGAGTACATGTTCACTGGATGCTGCACAGCTGGAACTTTCATCAGCTTTCATGACCTGTTCTATCTTGTGTTAAACGTAAAAATAAACAACAGTGGAGTGAGAATCGTGAGCAGTCTGCTAGGAAGCATGAACACTTGGTTGTGGAGGAGGTGGCAAGGAGACTGGTCCATTGGTCTTCAGCTAGGAGATCAGCCTGTGGTAACACCACCTCCAGCCATAACATAACTTCTTTCTCTCTAATGCTGTACTGGAGCAGTGTCCCATCTGGTGTCAGCTGCTTCTGCAGTGTTCCATAAATGACAAGGCTACAGCACCTTTTGTAGTGGGCAGAGATGACGACATCTTCCTTCTCCCCACCCACCCCACCCATGTTTCTAGGCTATAAAATAGCTAAACATATATGCAGGTTATTCAGAAAATTCTGTTCCTGTAAAGCTTTTTCAGAGGCATTCGGTTTTGAACTCAATAGTCTGAGGGAACTCCTATCTGCTATATTTGGCCTGAAATTCTGTTTCCTCTTGGATAGAAATATTGTATTTGGCTTCAGACATGACACTGATCTGTCCCAGTCATTCAGTGGGATGGATGATAAATGTGCACAGTATTTATATAAAGATGATAAATCTAATCTTAATTTTACTGCATGTTGTTTAATCTCTTGGATGTCTACTCCTTGAGGTTGTCTGAATAATTCCTACAAATGTAGCTGCTCTTCAAAGCAGTCCATAAAGTGCATTTGAGATCATTGACTGAAAGGTTCTATAGGAATGAAAGAGATAATAAAGATTGTGTAGTGGCTGGGTAAAGCTGTATTGCCATAAATGATTTTAATTTATATATGAATCTCTTGTCCCAAATTGCTTATTTTGTACATAAACCTACGCACTCCTGGCAGCTGATAGGTGAAAATAAAGGTGCTTAAACAGCAGTCTAATGAGGAAAGGGCATTTCACTGTTGCAGAGTTGATATTATTTTATATTTCCATGTATTACACTTTTTTAAATGTATAAACCACAGATTTGAATTCTCAAAGTCTTCAGCTTGGATTTTGTGAGTAGTTTAAATCCTCTCACCTCTCTGCTCATAACTGGTTTTTAAGAAAAAGAAAAGCTTTTGTTTAAAATTGTAAAATTTTGACTGTATTAAATTCTGTTAGTACCCTTCCTTTTTAAGAAATAAAATGTATATTCCACTATACTGAGATTCAGTAGTTTTGTTCTCTAGATAGCATACTGTGTGCTATACACCTCAACTGCCAGCATTACACCTGCAATTCACATTAAAATCGATCAGCTGTGTCGTATCTGCCTCTTGCTGTCAGTCTCTTGCTGTTTCCAGGGTGTTAACTATTAGATGTGAAGGTAACAGGTATACCATTCCACCTCTTTTTTTTTTTTTTTTTTCCTGAATGAATTAATTTCAAAAACACTGCAAGGTGTTGTCCCCCCACCCCATTTTTGGTCCACCTGTAGTGACTCTATGTTGAGTTCTTACAGGTAGGGGGAGAAATCCCAACTAGTAGTTAGCTGCAGAAACTTTGTCCTTGTGTTGTCTGTTACTTTGGGGCTGACTACGGCCTTGAAATAATCAGAACTTAGTTTTCTTTCTTTTATGGGAAGAAGCAGAGTTTAGAGTAAATAAGTCTTGAATATGAGGACAGCTTTTTTCATTCCTTTCCTTTTTAACCTAGTGGAAAGGAGGGGTAAGAAATGCCTTCTGTGTGCTCAGTGTCTGATTGGAAAGGGCAGCTTCCAGAGAAAGATGTGTTTAGCTTCCTTGGCCTCTTACAGTCTGTAATAATTCTGAGATTTATGCACTCAGGGAAGAGATCACTGGCGTTGCAGTGCATCTGGAGTGTTTTAGCATATCTAGAAAATACAGCAAGATAGTTTGGTTCTTTGCTTTCATTAAAGGTTTTTTTTTTTTTTATGGTTAGTGATGGGGGTCACAGGTAAGAAGGCAGTCATATTTCAAACAGGAAGGATGAAATGGGGGAGATGGGATTTCTGATCCAACTGTGCAGGCAGGGATTTAATCCATGTGGGTGTTCGTCACTGATAATTTTCTGACATTTGAGGGAGGGAAGAGGTATCTAGTCAAGGCATTATGTAAGGTCCATGAAGACTGGGTTGGCCTCTTGCTCGTCAGGATAATCTTGAAATGTATACGTGAAGATGACTACCTGCAACCTACCGTGGTGGATTAGCAAATAAGTTCATATAATTTTGGAGTGGGAAGAAAATGTAAATGAGTTGCTTTTCTCTGGCTATTTTCCAGAGCCATGGAATGATTAGTGACTCAGGCAATTTGTACATGAAAGCTAAAAGCTGTTTTGAGGGAGGAGCCTGACCTGTACCATGTACCGAAGTTCAAGGACGTGACCTGGCCAAATCAAGGAATTGCAGTAGAAACTGAGTGGATACAGGATATGTTGGATGTATCCTTCTGGCATTTCTTGGCCTTAACACTAATTTCTTGGCCTTAACACTAGAATCAGTGGAAGATATTCAGTGTTTGTTCCCTTTTATGAGGACAGCTGGCAGCAGCATGAATGTTGTACATTATGCAGTGCCTTCTTTTCAGGGAGATTGTATGTTCTCTAGGGTGGGTGGGGGGTGAGTTTATGAATGTGCCAGCTCTGCACATTGTATTGCTAGTTGCCTTCAGGAAATGAAAATGCTTTCTCTTGTTTGTAGCTGTTAGTGATCTGAAAGATAGAAAAAAGGCAACATCTTAGCCTCCTTCCTGTTGTGTGCTGAGGGGGATCTGCAGACCTCAGGCCTCAAACTATATGTTCCTTCTGTCCTGCTCTGCTCTGCAGAGGAATAAGGAAAGGATCTGTCTTCTGCTTGGTTGGCAGTGCTCTGTAGCTGCAACTGGAATGCCTTGGTTGACAAAGGTGCAACAGTTGTGTCCGCCAAGTTCTGGGTGTTTACTTGTTCTTGGTTGTGGCACATAGTTAGACATGTCCAGTGAAGAAAACATTTGAAGTATCTTCAGTGGCTTTCAAATGATGAAACTCTTAAAGCTGGGATGCCTGTTGGGCTATGAGAGGCTAAAGTGCCTAGGCTGCAAAAGTGATTTCAACTTCCACTTGCCCCTGAATTCCCCTTCAGCCATTTTATGGCATTGTAGCCCTGTGTGACTGTTCAAACAAGAAGAATGGAGTCAAGCGAAGACCAGGCTGATACCTTCTCTGCTGATATTCAAAGCTGGGAGGCAGCCTACTGCGTGGAGAAGTAGCAGGACCTGCAGCAGGGGGGGTGTCCTGGCTGCTAGGTGGAACATTGCTGGAGATCCTGTGTATATACCAGACTCCCCAGCCAACGTTACCTGCAGTATGACAGCGCAGCCCCTTACCTGTCCTGGAATGGGAGACAGAGGGGATGGCAACACAGTTGTGTAAAGAGGCCTCAGAGCAGGAGGCCATCGTTTGCCCTGCCCCAGATGCTGGGAGGAGAAGGTAGTCAGGGGGAGGTGAGAAGGGAGATCAGTGCTGTGTGGGAGATCCGAGCAGAGCTGAGGAGTGAAAAGGCAATGGAAGGAAATGGAGTGAACCAGTCAGGAGGGATTCCAGCCAGAAGGTGACCATTTACGTTGGAAAGGGGTGTCCCAGGAAATAATAGCAAAAAGGCAACATGGGTTGTTATGCAGAGTAGAAGGAAAGGCACTGGCGGTATACCAGATGTGGCAAGAAGTGAGTTCATGTACCTTTTCCCTCTTGTGCTTGATCACAAGTTTAATAAGGTCAAAGCTGACTCTTGAATGCCTTAATCCTGAAATTTGCTTCCAGCCTGTGAGAAAACAGGCTCAGCAACCCAGTCCTGCTTGAGCCTTGGAGCAGCAAGCCTTTGAGTGAGACCCACAGAGGCAGCGTGCTGTGGCAGGAGGCCTTGTAGCCTGCAATAGTGAGGGGCCAAATGTCTGCACTGTCTCACTCCAGACCTTTGTGCTCTAGGCACATCCATGCCACTATGCTTCTCAGCTAGCTTGTGCTTGAGAAAGCTGCCTGTGAAAAGCTGCTTCCTCCCAAGGAGCAGCTGCTTCAGCCAGCTTTGGTCTTTGTAGTAAGACAGTGCATTAATTTTATTCTGCTGGCTGCTTGTTTGCTCCTAAGGCTTTATATATTATCTGTATATGTGTGAATACTTAAACTGAGGAGAAGTAGCTTCCTCAGCATTCTCATAGACTGATATGCAGCCTCAATTAAGCAAGCAGCGTGTGCCCCATTGCTACACTCCCATTTGGGACACTGCTGCAGCCCAGCAAAAGGTGCCACTTGCAAATCCATCTCATGCTGAAGCTAAGCCCGATTTGGTCAAGGTACAAGCCTGCAGGCCTCCTGTGGGACATGAGGTTTTTGGCCTTGCTGCATGTGCCTTCTAGGTAGCTAGGACCTGTCATGTATGCTTGCTGCTTCATGCAGCACAAGTCCCCCAAAAATCTGTGAGATCAGGACAACTTGCAGAGCCAAGGATGTATGCCCTACAAGTTGCTTCACCACAAGGAGAGCTCACTACTTTTAGTACTTCCAAGTCCTGCTGACCAAAAATGGCTCCTGGGAGTGGATGAATATCGCATTGTTGTGGTGTGCCACCATTTTGGGGGAGCAGAAAGTCTCCATCAGAGCCTGGCTTGTGGGTGCCAGACCTGGTGAGGGCCTCTGAGTGCTGCTGTGGGCTGGGACGCAGTATGGTCTGCAGCAGCCACTGCGAGCTGTGGGCTTGCCACCTTCATTGGCAATGCAGAATTACTCAAAAAAGAATTACTCAGAAAAGCAGAGCTGCTTCCTCTGCCTGTGTCAATCTCGTTGATGACATGGGAATTGGTATCTTCAGCCCTTCCAGAGCGCCACTGTCAAATACAGATAGCCTGAGATGTGCTTAGGTGTGCTGTTTTCACCCTTGTCCATGTCTTCACCGGCAGTGAAGAAGAACCAGAGCTTAGACTTGTCTTCAGGGCATCCCTACGTTGTTATCCAGCAAGACCAGGCCTGTGCCATAGTTTAACGCATTTTAACATTCCCCTGGTGTCCCCTCTCATGACAAGGATGACAAGAGATCTTCCAGAGGGCCCCGGCCGTGAGGGAGCGCCGGGCCGCCCCCCTCGAGCGGGCGCTGCCAAATGGCGGTGGGGCGGCGCCATGATGGCGGCCCGCCGCCAGGTGGCGATGCGGCAGCGCGCAGGGCCCCGTGAGGAGCCGCGGGGAGCCGGGAGGCTGCGGAAAGTGTCAGGGCTCCCACCTCGGGACGGCTCTGCTGGGAGCGCTGTCCCGATCTGTGGGCTTGGTGCCCGCGTCTGGGCACAGGGAACGCTTGGCCACCTTGGCCTGAACTCACCCCTTGCTGCCCACCGTCACGCTCCGTGCTGGAGGGTGCGAACGTGGCACAGGGGAGAGCAAAGGTGTCTCCAGTGTCCCTGGTTCCTGCAGCGGGGACGAGGCAGCCAAGGACTCGCAGCAGGGCCCTGGTCCCCACAGTGAGCAACTGCTCAAGCTCCCCAGGCAGCCCCAGCACACCAAGCCCGAGGGAAATGCCTTCCTGGCCCTCGAGCTGGCTTCGTCTTGAGCCCATGAGCAAAACAAACCAACACACCCAGCGTGTGACTAAGAGCCCTCAGGAGCGGCCCTGCTCCTTCTCCGTGCCTCACCCAACCCCTGTGGCTAGCCCTGGCCGGAGAGGTTACAGAGGTGAAGGAAATGAAACAGTTTCCTAAAAACCCAAAAGGCAGAGAGGTGACCTCTGCTTTGCCTCTTCAAGGATCCGGGCGGACACGGAAGCAGAAGACTAATAACACATCACCTAAAGAGGATGTTACACACTGAGGTTTCAGCTGTGTGCCTGTCCCTCTGGGGACCAGCCTGGGGACACAACTGCAGGCTTTATTTCAGAATTTCAGATGCGTATGGCTAATTCCTCAAGAGGAATCTCTCTTCTCCTGCCATGCAGTCACTACCAGCCAGCCACATTTCTTAACAAACTAGGCTTCTGCCCACCTACCAGCCTGACAGGCTGTCACAGGATTTTATATCGTGGCTGGCTAGGAACTTCTTTCTAATTTTAAATCTCAATGTATTTGTGATCCACATGAGCTCCTAGGAGTATGGATTAGACTTTTGTCCTAGCATATATTTATGATGCACAGAGCATATCCCACCTCAGCCTCTCCTGTTTTAGATCAAACAAGCCACGCACTCACAATGGCTGCTTGCCAAATTCCCCTTGCCCTAATGGCTGGGCTCAGTACCTGTCACAGGTTAAATCCGCCCTTCCTGAAGACAGATGGTTAGCCCAGCCTTTGCAATACTGTGTGAAGTGGTTTGTCTCACCAGAAAATTCTTTGCTAGGCATGTGCTTGAAATTAGTATCTCCATGCAGAGCCCAAGTTGCAGTACACAGTAGCTTCTACCTGTTGTCCATCTGGTCCAACCATCCACCTACCACCAATATTGCCCACTAATATTGTCTACCACAGTCGGCAGGAGACAACCCACAGGGGTGTGTCAGACACCGTGTGCCTCTGCTCCAGGCTGTCTGTCTCTTGCCCTCTCTCTGATGGAGCGGGTGGCACTGGGGTCTCACATTTCCACATGACAAGTTGTGTTTTTTTTTCCCCTCGAGATCCCTTCCACTTTGCTTGGAGGAATTGCGATAACCTGCCGGCTGGAGGAGGAGGGAGTGACCTTTCTAAAGTTACAGGGAGAGAACAAGGCAGGAAAGGCAAGAAGAGGCATGCAGGCTAAAGGAGAGGTGGGAAGGCAGGGGACTATTTATGGGTGAGAGGGGCTGGAGAGGAGGGGACAGGTGAGGACATAGCATGAGGGAGGTGGAAAGGTGCAGTACAGGAGGGCTGGGAGAGGATGCTTCTGCCAGGTACCACCAACCCTCTGCTTGTTCCTTTGTGGCAACAGGAGGCCTTGCTCAGGAATGGCTTAGCAGAGCCACCAGCACCAATTGCCCCCACATGGCCAGGCCTGGACTGAGGCTGGGGCTTCAGGAAGAGCTGGGAAAGGATGGAGGGGACATGTAAAAACAGCCCCCTTCTCATTTTTTCAGCGGTCGTTCGCCACGTGTGCATGACCTGAGGCCTCCCAGCTCCCGTTTGCACTACAAAGTACGTAATAGGAGACACGCAGGCACGTCGGCGGGCTGGGAGTGACGTGACATTTACCTGGTGCATCCCGGCCCCCAGCCCTGCCAAAGCCAGGAGCAGATTGGAGCTGCCGAGCTGGCTGTGCTGCTTCTGGGGAGTGGGCTGTGGGAAGGGTCAGGGGCGTCAGAGGGCAAAATAGCACTCCTTGTCCCCAGTGCTGGCCGTGCCTGGGCTTGGCGCTGCTCCACGTGCCTTGTCCCTACCTCTGGAGCAGCCCAGAGCCACGAATGATGCTGACTTGGGGCAATTCCAGAGCAAACAGGTCTGTGCCTGTGGTGGCAGGTCAGGAGGACAGCGCCTCAGCCTCCCAGCCTATCTCATCCAGAAACACCTCCACCCCTCCCACCTTCTGGCCAGGAACTGAGCCGTATGTCTGCTCGCTGTGGGATCCTCTCTTCTTCCAAAGATCGCCGGCTTTCACGCTGCCCAAGCCAGAAGCCAGACCGCCTTGGGTAACGCGTGAGTCACTGCGGTGTGGTTATTTAAAGCGTGTCTCCCGAGTGCCAGCCACGTGCCTGCGCGCTGCAGGCTGAGGCGGAAAGCGCCGTCGGGGCCTGGAGTTGACACCCGGAGGGCCGGGCCACCCGAATTATTTCCGAAACCACGAGCCCACCGTGCTTCCCAGGAGGTGCCCGTGTTGCTGCCCGTGGTCGGTCGCTGCCTGTGGTCTGTCAGGCGGATGCAGGGGAGGCATCACCTGCAGCCGCTGCGCTGGCACCGGGGTTATGCTCAGCTTCTCCCGGTGCCGGAGCGGGAGCCAGAACCTTCTCCTGAAACCTCAGGCAGCTGTGGGCTTCCAGCCACTGTTAGGAAATGGATGTCTTCACTAGTAAATATTTATGGCATATTCTAACTACTCCCTGATGTTTTCCATTAGGACCGACATCCCAGAGCAATGAGTAAGCCCCAGCGAATGCCCTTCCTGGCTCAGCATCACTCAGCCAGGCCCGCCAAGGGGCCTGGCCTGTGAATGAGTACAGGCTTGGGGAAGTTCCTCTCCCCCTGCTCCTCGCTGGCACCGACAGTGACGGGACTGCACTGCACAAGCCTCAGGTAGGCGAGGTCCCAGGGACATGCCGGGGTTAGGCTGAGCCTCGCCACCGTCCTGCCCTACTGAGGGGAGGTAGTGACAACCCCCAGACATCCACGTTCGAGCGGTCCCGCTGGGAGGACAAGCCAGCTGAGGCGAGACCAGGCATTGGTAAGGTATGGAAAAGGCAGCTCACCAGTGAGTGTGGCGTCCTGCCTGGCAGGGAGCGGAGAGGAGCTGAAAGCAGGGCTTTGCATGGGGATCACCCACGGAGCAGCTAGATGGAAGATCTCAGCTGTGTCTTCCCGTGAAAGGGATTTCCCCTGGTCCACTCACCCCTCCAGGAGGGTCTTCTTGTCCCTTGATGCCACCATGAGAGTCTTCTCCCTCCTCAAGCCTGCACAGGACCACCTTTCTCATTGGTAATATAAAACATCTCATTTGAAAGCATCACAAAGGTGTCAGGGAAGATATTTGTGCTAATCACTCATTAAGCATTTTCAGGAAAAGCCAGGCTCGTCTTTTCCAAGACGCGACAGTAACAGCAGGAGAGAGATGTGCCCGGTATGGGAGCTGTTCCCCCGGCCGGGCCCTGCTCCTTCCTGCACCCCTTTTCTGGCCCACTGTCTGCCCACCAGAGGGCTGCTGTTGCCCCTCCAGCTCTCCCTCTATGGCATTTCCCCTGCTTCCATCTCCTTTGCTTCCTCTGCGTAGTTTCTCTCCTGGGTAGACTTTGCTCTTAGCATTTCTTTTGCTCTGTCCTCGTCCTTGTCCTTTCCCCTCTCCCCACGTTGCCTCATCTCTCTCCCCTGCATTTACCAGTCAGGGTGGCTGCTGGCCAGAACGGTGCTGGAGCTGTCAATAAAAAAAAAAATACCCTCTCCCACAAACCGCACTGCTGCCCCAAACACCTCTTCCACCCGAGACCTTGGGCTCCAAGCCCATCTGCAGCCCAAACCTCTCCCAGCTGAGCCCTCCTCCTACACAGCCCCACCGCACGTGCTCTCCACTGCTTGTTGCTACAGCTGTGGAAGCAGGGGCTGACACCGCAGGGGAGGGAGCGGAGCTGCTCCGGACACGTGCTTCATGCACCAGCTCGCTGGTTAATCTACACCAGGCCCTCGGAGGCTGATGTTTACTGTATCCGTTCTCTCCGCTGCCAGAAGTCCACGTGCTGCTGGACCACGTGCACCTCGGGACCTTCACGGCAGCGACGGACGAGCTCAGGGGCTGTGCAGAGCCCGCGCTGAGCCTGGCCGCAGCTAACAAGCACCCCAAAGTCCTCTCCGTCGTGAAGCTGTTTCCTGGCTGTGAGACAAAGCCCGGCGGCGGGCAGCCCAGAGCCACGTCCAGGTGGGCTGACAGCCTGACGCCTCGGCGACGAAGCCGGGTGAGCTCAGTCCCGCGGTATTTTTGTCATAGTGGAGCTGTGAATCGCAGCTTCCCGGCTGAATTGCGCCTGAGTAATGCTCTCATGACTTGACTATCTCCCCAACATTTTAATTAGTCATTTCTGCCTTCCCTCCCGCGACACGGTATTAGCGGGGAATTATTGTTATTAGCACAAAATGGCGGCCCTCACGCCCACGGCCACACAGCTCTTCTCAGGCTGGGGCTGTATTCCAGTGACAAGGGGCACTCTTGAAGACATTTTTGGAGCCACTGGAGGAAGAAGCATCAACGGGATGAAACAGGTCCAGGAGCAGACCTTGCCCCCCTTTTCTTCACAGCCGACGTGGGGGCTGGCACCCAAGGGCCTGTGGTGCTCCCACCGAAGTCAACTCAGTTGGATATTGAGTGCAAGAGGAGACGCAGGCCCTGGTGAAGGACAGCAAGGACAAGAGCTTGGGACAGAGAAGATTCAGAGGGTTCATGCGTCCCTGACTGCTCTGAGCATAAGCAAGCTGAGCTGCACCCATCCCCCTGCTTTACCCAGCGCATGGCAGGAGCTCTGAGTGCCCACAGATATCACAGCCTGGTGATCCCAGAAACCTGCCTCCCTTTCGGCTTGAGCAATTAGCCCGTGCCCAATGTTTCCCTTAGCAAGCAAACCAAATGGTGGCATTAGCTGGCTTGACATAATCCTGTTTGCCTACAAAGAGTACACAAACTCCTGCTCCTGTAAGCACAGCCGGAGTCAAACTGCATCAACAGCTCCGGTCAGAGCTCTGCGCCTCTTTTTAACCAGTTTTTCAACCTGCTCAGAAAAGTCTCTCCTAGCTTTTCCTGCTTATCATCTTGCAAGCCTTTTGCTGAGCTCTCTGTGCACTTCTGCAGTTTCTGCTGTCACTCTGCAGCCTCTCCTCTCCTCCCTGGCAGCTCCCTTGCATACCTTCACCTCTGGTCAGTGGGTCCCAAGTGCCTCAGGCCGTTTGCAGCAGAGGCGCAGTGCAGGAATTCAGTAGGACAAACACATCTTTCATCAGACCATGCCATTTGTGCCCCTCTGTCATCGTGTCGCATCAGCACCCACCATGCGTCAATGCCCCGTTGCCGCTCTGCTTCTGATTAAACCCTTCTGGAGTTTAATGAGTTTTCCTCCTTCTCTAAACCAGTGGTCATGGGTACGGTCACCCCAGTAATCCCAGGGTAATTTGGGGCATCCTGGGAGGGGTGGCAGAGCCGAACGCAGCTGCAAGCACCCTTCAAAGGCAGCAGGGTGTTTTGGAGACTTCCAACAAAGCAAGAATCCACCTTGCAAAACCCATCGTCCCAGGCGGCCAGCAGAGACTGGTCTGAACAAGCCGTTCGAACCAGCTCCCCTCAGCTCCAGCCACACTTCTGCAATCCTCGCCTCTGCCACCTGCTCTGTCATTAGCTCCTGGGCCACTGCCAGTGGCTGTGGCAACACCTGAGCCACTAATTGGGCTCTTGCAGCAGCACCGAGAGCGCTGGGGAGCCCCTGCCAGCCGAGCTGGCTGCTCTGGGACGCGTCCCATCGCCCCGTGCCATGCAGACGTTTGTGCAAGCACCGCGTCGCTGCGCGGAGGGCGGCTGTGGCCGGCCAGCGAGGGCACGTGGGGGAAACGGGACTGGGAGAAGCCAAGGGGAAAGGGGGAATCAGCCCCACCGGAGGTGAATGGTGCAGGGGAGAGTCCAGTGGAGCCAGGAGGAGAGAGACAAGAAAGAGGATAGGGGAGGTGGAGCCTCCCTGCCTGGTGAAGAGCACCCACAAGGGAGAGCAGAGACTCAGCTGCAGGCCAACGTGGGCGTTTAACTGCCCGAGGCAAGGTGCGAGGAGGCCAGTGCTCACCCAGCCACAGCACAAGGAGATGCTGCAGGCAGGGGTAAAGCAGGCTGTGCCTGAGGGCAGGAGGCTTTTGAGTGGCTGGGAGGTGGAGAGCCGTGGCCCTGCAGCCTGCCTTGCCCGTGGCAGGGCCTGGACAGCCAGGCTCAGCCGCTGCCACCCCAGGATAAGAGCCTCCAAGTGACAATTACCTCCAGGAGGAAGCGTGGCTCCCTCCGGGAGCAGCAGTTGCCAATTCCCCCACCATCATCTCCCCCAGAAAGAAGCAGGAAGCCCAGCTCTCCAGCTGGGCTTGTACTTGAGGAGATGAAATTCGGTGCTGTGTATTCGTCCAAGACCGTATCTGGGGGGAGGTAAAGACCAGAGCAGCCAACGGCCTCGCCGGGCAGAGCTCCACACCCGTTCTGCTGGCAGCACGGCTGGTGGGCGTGGAGACCCTGCTCCAGCGAGGAGTTCTGGTGGATGTGGCTCCAACACAGCACTGGGCAGCTCCCACCAGCTCCCCCGGCCCTACGCGCGTGGCGCTGGCTGGGAGGAAGGCGGTCGTGCAACTCGACGGGACGCTGCGGGTAGTGTAAACGCCGACGTCCAGCCCCGACTGGTTCTCGACTATGCGGCTCTACTGGACAGGCAAGGGGAGAGCCAGGTCCGCGTTTCCCCGACGAGGCTTCGCAGGTACTGCTGTGGTCCCCGGGTGACCCAGCACGACGAGTTCCTCCTGCTTTCCAGGAACGCGGAGAGGCGCGGGGCCCCGGCAAGCCAGGCACTGCTGAGCGGAGCCACCAGGCTGTGGAGCAGCGCGAGACGCTCTCCTGCCGGAGCCGAGCCAGGTTGTTTTGCTGTATTTAACACGCAGTCCACGGCGTGGCTGCCTCACAGCCGGCTTCGCACGCTTGCATAAGGCTGCGGGTGCCAACCCCGGCGCAGCCGACTCGTGCTGGCGATGGCTGCTCACAGGCTGAAAAGCACCGGGCTGACGCGTGGCGTTTTCGTGGCATTTTCCTCCCGAGCCGTCTCCTCCTTTCGGGTGGGAGCCCGCCCGGTGACTCAAGCCACAGGCTTCCCTTCTCAACAGCGGAGTCCCCAGTGACGAGCGTCTCAGCGACATTCCCATACCTCGGCCTTGCCAAAATCACCCGGAGGCTCTCGCACCTCCTTGGGGACCAACTCGGTCGCTGCCCGAGCCCGGCATCGAGCTCCCGGCCAAACCCACGCCCCAGCCGAGCGAACGCGGGGCAAGGATCGGGCGGGCACAGCCGCGGGTTCCCATTTCCAGAAACGTGTCTAAGGGCGAGAGGTGGCGCGCGCTTCAGATAAATGATTGCGAGGGGGTTGAGACACGAAGGGGAAAAAATAGTTCTGTCGCTTGGCAGAGCGTGGCGGTCACGTGGGGCACAGCCTGCGGGAGCAGGAGCCCGCTTCCCCAGGCTCGCAAATCCAAGGGCAAAGCTCTTCCTGGAAGAAATGCAGGGCAGAGGGGCCGCGGGCACGCGTGGGATGCCCGCTGCGAGGACCAGCACCACGTTAGTTTCCTCAGGCACGTTCAGCCGGGCTCCCGTCAGCTGCTTTTTGAGGAGCAAAAACGAAGGCAGCAGCAGGCCCACGGGCTAAGCTGGGGAAGCTGTCACACAGGCACAGGGAAGAAAAGGCATTTCGGCTTCTTCCTCAGCACGGAGCAGCTGTCCCACGTCCTTCTGCTAAAAAGGAGGAGCTCCCCGTTGCAGGAATTCCGATTAAAGCTGAGCAACGAGGGGTTAAAAACAAACATGAAAAACAAGGTAGTCGACGCTGTCTGTTCTCATTTCCAGATCCGAGCCCACCCCGCTCTGAGAAGTCACTGCGGATGAACATTCAAAACGGGGGACGGGTTCTGCACGCAGCCGGAGGCTTCCTTCGCTCAGCACATACCCCAAAGGTAAACCCGAAGCGATCTGCAGCTCCTGCGGGAGCACGGAGAGGGCAGCGGCCGTCCCACAAGCAGCACGCCCGTCCCAGCGAGCGCTGCCTGGGAAGGCTCTGCCTCCACTCGAGCCACTGCAGGAAGCAGAGCCGGGTATTTTAGGGACTCCATTGACTGAAGGGCTCCAGGGCACCGCGCGCCCAAGGCCACGTATCCTGCTCCCCGCTCTCCCCAGGGAGCCGAATCACAGGTACTGACCCCGAAGGCGAGGCAGCCGCCCCTTCTTCCCCTGCCGCCGCTATTTCTGGCGGCGAGAGGTGGGAGCTGCCCTCACTGTGGTGCCTGAGCAGGGCTGGGCTGCTCCTACCGCAGCGAAGCCCAAAAGCGAGCTCCCCCAAACCCAGCGCCTGCGAGGGGAGGGTCCCCAGCGCCGCTCCAGGCCAAGGAAACCCTGCACGCCCCTGCCGCCACCCCCCAGGCGCAGCAGGTCCCACAGCAGGTCCCTCCGCACAGCACCAGCCGACACAAAATTATTATATCATGCTTTTAATACAAACTTAAAAAAATCTGGAACAATAGAAACTGTACAGATTTGATCAACCTTTTTTGTTTTTTTTTTGTTTTGTTTTGTTTTTGTTTTTAACTAAATCTCTAGACACACCAATGTCCCGTTCCAAAATATTGCACAACATTCTGAATACAAAACTCTGATTGTATTCCTCCTTCGCTAAAGAAAAGAAAAAGGAAAAAAAAAAAAAAAAAAAGACAGCAACCCCCTGGTTCCCCCTCTCAGTAGCCCCCTTCTTGGAAAGAAACCCAGGCGAAGCGCACACAGAAACCCTCGCACGGAGACGCACAGACTTCGGTCCTCTCTCACTCACTCTCTCCACAAGGCAACTGTCGATTCACTCCTCGGAGAGGGGCGGGAGGGAAAGGAGGGAGGCTGAGTGGGGAGAAAGGAATCTTCACCGCTTTTTTCTAAAGTTTTTTTTCCTGAAAAAATATTTTTCTCTCCTCTTTTTAAGAAAAAATCTTGAAAAGAAAAAAATTACAATTTTTTTTTTTACGTTAGAAATATACATATATTATATATACCTCTTACATTTTACAAATGTAGCAAATTATTCAATACAAACGGACATCAACAAAAAGAACACAAACCCATAAAAAATAAAAGTTAAAAAAAAAAATTCTCTCTTCTCTTCCTAAGAAACCAGGTAAATTAGTGCAGGTTTTAAAAAATAAAATTGAAGCTGAACGCCTACATCCAAGACTAGAAAAGACCCGAAAAAGGCCGTTAGTTTCCCTTGCTGCCTGAGGCTGGAGGAACGTTCCTGAAGCACGCTTTTTTCCTTTAGGACGCGGAGGGGTTGGTCCCTCCTTCCACTCGCAGCACGGTTTTTAAACGCGGGTGTGACACGCGGGGCAGGGCAAAGCAGCATCGAAGCTTCACACGCACGAGCGGGAGGCGGGGAACCGCGCCTCTCCCCTCTTGCCCTCTGCCAGAGAGGGGCACGCCGGTTTTGGGGACGCGGGGGGACGCGGGGGCAGCCAGGTCCCACGGGGCTGCGGGGAGAGGGAGGGGGTGGCAGCGGTAACATCCGCAAGCGGGGGGTTAAAACCCAACGCAAAACGAAGTAAGAAAGGAAAACCCGACAGCTCAGCTGCTCCCGAGCCCCTTGCCCTAGCTACGGACGCCGTTTCGGGGAAGCCGCCGGGGCCCCGCTCCCCTCGCCCTCCCGCCGTGCCGGTCATAGCTCGATGGCAGCGCGCGGCCCGCTCGGGCCCTGCCTCTTGCGGCCGCCCCGCGAGGCCGAAGCTCTCCTTGACGAGGTCTGGGGAGCAGCAGCCTCCCCGGGACAGCCCCGCTGCCTCTGCCGAGGCTCACTGGCAGCACGGCTACGGGGAGGCTCAAGGAGAGGGAGAAGCGCGAGTTGGAGCCCCTCTGCCCTGGAACGGGGACGTCCTGGGAGAGCGCACCGGATCGGCAGCCACGGAAGTGGGTTTCAGAGGGTGCTCCAGAGACATTGTTCAAAGAAAACCAAACCCGAGGTTTGGGAGGCAGCAGAGAGCTTATTTTTCTTTTAAACCACAGAACCTCAAAGACTGGAGTCTCGTCACCATCTCTCTCCTCTTTGCCCTCTTCCGTACTCCCGCCACAGCCTCCGGGGAGGCCTCCGTCCCGCCCGGAGGTCCCCCAGCCCCACTGGGCACGTAGAGGCGCTCCCCGTGCCGGGGGGCTGCGGGGACCCTGGCGCAGAAGCGACCTGCGGACCCTTACACCACCACTCAAGACAGCAGCTTCAACAACGTAGCCCTTCCTCTTCCCCACCAGCGCCGCCTCTCGAACTGAAAAGAAAGGAACCCCCTCTCCGAGATAAAAGAGACAAAATTCACAGCTGGCAACGAGAACCCGGACCTGGCACCGAAGGCTCAGCACCGCCCCCGGGGCGGGCGGGCGGTGTTTGCGTACCGCGGGGCTGCCACCCGCTGCTTCCAGCGCGCAGCCCCAGCCCGGCGAGCCCGCGGCAACGCCAGCGCGATGCCCCGAGCCCGCGGGCACAGCCGGGGCTCTCCGTCCACACGCGGAGCCCTAAGGGCAAAGCAGAGCCCGCCCGCCCGCGGCGAGAGCGCGCCCCTCCATCGACACCGGGGGACGGGAACCGAACAACCCTAGGCTCGTCTGAGGAGTAAAAAAAGTGGAGTAGGAAAAAAGCACAGGGACCGAGTTAAAAAACAAGTCAGTGCTTCAGGAGCGCCGCCAGCACAGCGCAACAACACCGGGCTCTCTCATTTTCCAAGAAGCTATATTTATAAGATTTGAATATTTTCTGTATATTTCTAGTTTTCTTTTCTCTCCCTCTTTTTATTTTGTGTGTGTGTGTTGTTGTTGTTGTCTCCCCCCTCCCGCCCCCGCCCCAAATACTCTCCTTCCTCGTGTTCAGTTGGCCAGGACGACGGGCTGGAAAGACTGGCTGGGGTACTGCATGGCGTTCAGGTTGTAGCTGAGTCCTTCCACGAAGGGAGACTTCTCCAAGAAGAGGCTGTTGGTGCTGCCACCGAAGACCTGAGCCATGTCGAAGGTGCCGCCCGTGCCGGCGCCGAACTGCGAGGCCGGCGGGACGCTGCTGGCCTGGCTCTCGCCGGCAGCGCCGTCGAAGAAGAGGCCGCCGGCTCCCGGCGAGCCGCCGCTGTAAACGAACTCCTTGGCGTTGGGGGAGAGCTGCGACTGCGGGGCTTGGCTCCCAGCGCTCCCGACGAAGTTCAGAGAGTGCATGGACAGGGAGAGGCCCTTGTGCTTCAGCAGGTTGGTGGTGGGAGACCGGACCATCCTTGGCTGCGGCGCGGCCCCCGCTCCGCCGCCCCCTCCTCCGGCTCCTCCGCCCTTCTTCATCTTGGTCGAGCCGAACTTGGTGGCGGCGAACGTGGCAGTGGTGAAGGTGATGGGCTGGGCAGAGCGCGGGATGAAGGTGGGGCTGGGCGACTGGCCGAAGGAGGGGGACGGCGAGTTGGACAGCGAGTTGTCCTGGCTGCCGATGGGGACGAACACCTGGGCGTCGGGGTTGAAGCTGCTCTTGATTTCTTTGTCCAGCTCCGCGGCTTGGCAGCCCTCGCTGTCGTCCAGGTAGAGGACCTTGACGGAGCCCTTCTCGCCGATCTGGTAGGACACCTCGAAAGGATCGATCCAGACGCTCAGCTCCTCCGGCACGTTGGCGCGCACATCCTCCACCGCCAGCCCGCTGCGCTTGGCCGCCAGCTCCACCACCGGGTCCACCGTCTCCCCGATGTGGACGCAGCGGTAGCCCGATCCCTTCAGAGGCTTCTCCGGGTACCAGTGACCCTCATATTTCTTCTTCAGCAGGCGCTCTAGCTCCTCACCGAACAGGTCCGCCCGCCTCCGAGGCAGCTTGTTGTACAGGTATGAGATGATGAAGTTAAGAGCAACTTTAATCTCCAGATGCATACTCCCTTCGCAGCAAGCAAGTCAGGGCAGCGTATTGAAAGAGACAAGGTGACACACACACATAGACGAGATTTGGCTCCAAGCAGACCTAGGAAAAGAGAGGAAAAAAGAAGGATGAAGATGAGAAAACAGAATGATTCTCCAATTCTCCGCCTGCTGAGATAAACAGCCGCGCTGTTCCATGAACAAAAGCGGGACGAGGAGGTTGCAGAACGAGCGGTGCTGCTCGCTAGGGGTCTGCCCAAACCTACGAGCCCTCAGAGATGCCGGTGGGGAAGAGCCTCCCCGGTCCTGCGCAGAAGGACTAGGGGTGTAGCTGCTCCCGGCAGCAGGTTACACTTACCTCGCTGCCAAGTACCGCTGCTGACACCAGGCCGGCCACCTGGCTGCTCTGGCAGGACCACGGCAGCACAGTGAGCGCGCCTCCCCGCGCCCGGCGGCTTCCAGCAGGGCTCACCTGCGCCCGCCCGGCCGGAGCGCACGAGCACCACCCGAAAAGCCTCGTGACTCGCTCGGCACCGGGACAGCGGGGCCAGCCCCTCCTCGGGGAGGCCGGGCGGCCGCGCGGAGCTCTGCGTCCTGCTGGCACAGGCGTGGAGGGGAGGCTAAGGAGCGAGGGAGGGTGCTGAGGCGCCAGCTGCCAGGCCGTGTTTACTACCCCTTCACTGGCAAGCGCATAGGTATCTTATTAAGTGTACCCGGTTGAGGCTCTGCCTACCTACGAGCCTAAAATCCCAGCTTAATTTGGATGGGGGCAGGGCCACGAGACACGTAGGTGCCGACAGCCTGTCCACAGTTCACATCCCTCATCCCTGAGCAGGGGGCCGGGCTGTGCCAGGGCCCGGTACCTGCTTAATAAAACCCAAAATTGCTTGCTGATGACTGAAGCCTTCCTTTCTTCCCTCCCTCCCGAGGAAGTCCCTGGAATTGGGAGAACCCACAGAAGCCCGGTGTGAAGCCACAACACTCAGCTCTCCCATTACACGCGGATTTGTGAGTGTTTGCCTGGGCACGAACCCCCCACGTAGGTCAGCACCTCGCTCCACCACCCATCCAAAGCACCGAAGCAAACGAATCCCACAGCTATTTTACGAGGAAGCACGCTTCCAGCAGCCCACACGCCTCTCCACGGGCGAGCAGAATATCCAGTTTTTAATTGGCGGCTTAGTCAGAGGCTGCTCAGCCTTCAGCTGCCCTCACCTTGCTCAAACAGACACACTGCGTTCAACTGTCTTCCTAAAATGGGCTTCGGGGATGCTCTCACGCAGCGCTCAGCGGTGTTTACGTCGTGTGCCAATTATTTGGGGGTGGGGACGGAGCACAAACATCGGATGTCAGTAGTCCCCTGAGAGACCGGGAACCCGCGCAGCACGGCCACGTACCCAGGCCAGCAGCCTCAGTCAGGAGGCGGAAGGACTGACCAGACTCGTTTGCTTGGTCTGGGTTAGTGGACGAAAAGAATTAAATAAGCAAACTCTAAGGAAACCCTCAAGTATTTTTAGGCTTTGTTACTAAAAAACAGGGCGTGGATTCTATGGTTTTTTTTTTTCAGTACTAATCCAAGCCCAAGGAGGCTTAGTTTAAGGACTACAGCAACCAAAAGCAAATCCCACACCTTGAGTCTGCCAACAACGAGGTCAGTTCTGGAAGGAATCCCCCTCAGGTTTAACTCAACAACAAAAAAAAACACACGAACAAGAGGATGGAAAGTGGGAGTGAAGTCTTGCCTTTAACACCTGCTTTAAGGAATTCCTGAGGTGTAACAAGTTGTGATAGGGCGCTGGGGCCTGAGCAAGAACAGATGAACACCAAAGAAGAAACAAGCAACCAGAGTTTTTGCAGGGCCCAGCAAGGAGGTGCCATTTCAGAAGGGAGGAGCGTCAGTGCTGAGACAAAGCCCTTTCTGGAGAAAACAGCATCAGGCAAAACCCCGAAGAGCCCATCTCTAAGTGTTAAAGAGCACTTGTAAGGCCTGTGCTACCTCAAGGGGGGGTTGTGTGATACCACGCTGGACCTTTGGCTTTGAGGCACCTGGGGGAGCAGGCAGCTTGGCATCCCAGCAAACTATGCGCGAAGAGAACAGTTTGTTCATCTTGTGTGGTAAATCCTAATCCTGACCCCAAATTTAGCAAGAAATGAGAATTTGCAGGCTGAGAATGGCACGAAGCCGTGTTTGTCACCACCCTAACAGCAACACAAACGCCTCAGTGCACGTTGAGGGTCCCCATCCTCATCGACCTTCTGCAGAAGGCAGCAAGGAGACAACTACAGCTCGCTGCCTCCTCTCCTTTTCCTTTTGTCAAGCAGTCCTCCCCCTGTCTAAAAGGGGCACGCTCTGTAAATTAACCGTGACGAGAACGTGTTAATCGGCCTAACGACACCCGCCGTGCCCCCCTGCCCGCCCGCCCCCTCAGGGGGGACACCCGGCGGCCATCAGCGGTGACCCAGCCGCGGCGCCTCCCGCCGGCCGCGAAGCACGCTGGGACTTGTAGTCCGCGCGCCCCCCCCGCCCCGCCCCGCTCCCCGTGACCTACTTCCCCCCCGAACTACGGCTCCCGGCGTGCCCCGCGCGGGGGGCCCGGCCCGCCGCCCCGGCTCTGCCTCGGCGGGGCAGGGCGCAAAATTTTCCACGGCACATGCGCCCCGCCCGCACCCGCCCCGCAGCGCGGCGCCGGGGGCCGGCGGGCAGCCGCCGCCCCCCTCTCCCCTCCCTCCTCCTCTTCCTCCTCCTTCCCCTCCGCCAGGGCCCGGAGCCCCCGGCCGGGCACGACCCAAGGACGGGGGGCAGCCGCTGTTTGCCCCCCCCAGCAGCCGCAGAGCCCCGCAGCGGGGCTGCCCCCCCGTTAAGGCGCCTTTGTTACAGCGGGGATGGGCATAGGGGGGGTGTGGGGACGGGGGGGGAGCCCCGACACCGGTGACTTTCACACCCCCCCCCCAAGCCCCGCTAGCCGCCCGGGGGTGAGGGGAGCAGCCCCCAGCGCAGCCCACAAAGGGCCCCCCCCAGCCCCCACTTACTTCGTCCTCGGCTCCGGGCGCTGCGTGCGGGTCCCTGCCCCGTCCCTCGCCTTCTCCCTGCCCGGCGCTGTCCTGCGGTTCCCTCCGCGGGGCGGGGTCCTTCCTCCGCGGGGCTGGGGCCCGGAGGGGTGCCGGGGGACGGCCGGGAGGTGAGGTGCGGGTACCGCTGCCCTGCGCCCGCCGCCGGCCTGGCCTCGCCTCGGCCCGGAGCCGCCCGCGCCCTGGCCCCAAGTGAGCCAACTCACGGCAAACTTTCACCCTTAGCAACCCCGCGCACGGATCCGCGCTGCGCCCCGCGTGATGCGGCTCCGGGGGGCGGGCCGGGACTACTTCCCGCTGCCTCCGCCCCTCCGCGCCTCACGGGGCGCGAGGGGGGGCGGGGGGGGGGGGGCGCTGCGTGTCTGTCTTTTTTCCCTTCCTCCACCACTGTATTTATTTATTTATCTATTTATTTATTTATTTATCTATTTATTTATTTATTATTTCTTCCAGGAGGGGATTGAGCGTGGCTCAAGCGGTCGGGGGGGGGGGATTGACCCGCGGCTTAGCCCGGACCCTGCCCTGCCCGGAGCCCCCTCAGGGATCACCACCGTCCCCTGAGGGGATGAGGCCGAGCCGCTGGAGCCGCCCCCGCGCCTCCACCCCCTCGGCTCCGCGGACTATTTAGCCACCTCACAGCCGTGCGCTTCCGCCCCCAGCGTAGGGCCGGCCCGGCCGCGGCGGAGGCGGCGAAGGGCCCGCAAGGTGCGCGAGCGGCCCCCGTGCTAAAAATAACTGCGGCGTGTTAGCAACAGCATCCCCATTGGCCGGCCCGGCCCGGCGGCGCCTCCGGATTGGTGCTCCGCTTCAGCCAGTGAGCCGCTGGGGGTGTGCGCGCGGCGCGGGGGCCGCCGGGAGTTGTAGTTCCCGGGCGGCGAGGCCCGGCCGCAGGCGGTGTGGGGAGCACGGGCGGCTGCCACCGCCCCGTCGCGGTCCCTGTCACGGAGCGGATCGGCCGGCCCTGAGCTGAGCCCGTGAAATCCTCCCCCGTTTTCCTTTGTTCTGAGTTCCCCAGGAAAAATCTCATCCCGGAGTCGGGTTTAATCTTGTAATTGGATCTTCTCGGCACACGGGCTGACGTGCAAACGTTGAATTTACACCCGTTTCAGAAGGGTGCCTCACGAGTGCCTCCAAAGCCACTCCCTGTCCCCCGGTTAAATAATTCTCCATAGCATCTGTCCCCCAAACACTAAAATATCCAGTTACACTGAATATCAAGCTCCTCTCTTGCCCTACGTCCACCAAGACCTTCAGCACCTTTCTGGGCTTTGCCTCTCCTCCCTTGCTCAGGACCCCTTTACCTGAGGGACTTTAGGTACTGCCTTGGGATTTTAGGTAATTTGCCACTGAAGAGGGCTTTTGAAGCCAGTCAACGCCACACATTAAGAAATCTGTTAAGAAATCTGTCAATACCGTCCTTTCCAGACACTGCAACAGCAGCCACCGTCGCTCATTTTCTCACTGATAAAAAAAAAAAAAAGGCAAAACAACTTTGGAACATTTTTCTTCTGTAGGGGAAGGGAGAGAAGGGGAAGATTTATAAGAGCTATTACCAGCAGCCTTATTTTCATCGCTTCTGGTTTAAAGGGAATTTAGCTACAAAAGAACACATTTTTTCTAATGCTCCCTTGCTTGGCTGGAAACCAAATCCTGCTGTCAGGAAATTAAAATGACGGCGCTATTTTTAGCACCATTAAGAAAAAAAAAGGCAATTACATTGCTAAAATGCTATTGTTGTTTTAATTAGGCGTTACTAAGAGGGCGTTACACGTTAGGGCTCTTTAAAATACCTGCGCCTTGACCGCGCTCCTTTAATTATCTGCTCGCTGGTACGCACGCACGCGGAGGAATCCTGTCACCGGAGGAATCCTGTCACCGTATCCGCTCCCGCATTCTCGGCCATTTGGCTGTTACGTCAAGGCAAAGCTCCCCGGTCACACGCACACGGCCAGGGCAGGAATCACCAAGCCGCCAGGGCAGAGCCAGTCCGGGCAGGCAGGTTAGAGCCGGGCATAATTAACAGCGCCGGATCCCGAGTCCTCTTTACATTCAAGTCACACGACAACCTCAAGGAAATGGATTTTTTTTTGTTCCCCTGCTATCGACATAGGCAAATTGACAACTCCAGCTGATCCCCGTACTGAGAAAATAACAGCTCCTGCGCAGACAGGGGTTCTGAAGCAGGATTTCATCTGCGCAGCTCCCCCAGGGAAAGTTTGAGGTGGACTCGGGGCATTTGCTTACCTCATTTTTTATTTTTTTTATTAAAGGCAGTGCTTCAGGCTCAAGGGCTTTGTCAAGACAAGGTCTAGGTGATTCAATGGGCTGGAGGTGTGTTACGAGAGTTATTTGCTGAGCTCAGTTGGAAGTTGTGACACCGTAGCTGGTCTTTGGTCTGAAGAGGCATGGAACAGGGAACAACCCGATTTCAAAAGGCAGCGATGCCTTGTTAGTACTGGCAACAGAGGCCAATTTCTTAATAGGCCAAGAGTTCCCATGCCTCTCCTCCCCCCCCACTGCAAACAACTGAAATAAAAGGATTTTTTACTTATTACATAACATCCTTTGGATTGAAAAAAAAAAAAGGAAAAAAAGGCAGTAACTCTACCTTGAAAAGTAACGGCAGGAAAGCATTTAGCTCCCTGCAACCAGGATTCATGGCCAGCACCGCGGGAGTTGAGCCGCCACCAAGAGGCCGCGTCCCTCCCGCCCTTCCTTGCGGTTGTCACACAAGCCCTTCGCAGCCCCGAATCGCCTGAACTGGGAGCCCCACGGCCTGGTGATGCCCTCCCAGGCCTCAGCAGGCACGCAGGAGCAGGACGCTTCTTGTCCCGCTCCCCATTCCCCACCCCAGCAAGGAAGCGTCCCCTTTAGTACGTGCTCTGGTCCTCAGTACCACCAGGAAATCTTGTACCGGACAAGAGCTGTTTCAACGAGTTTCACTTTGTTTATCTGCTTAGGTAACAAATACCGCTCTTTCCTGGTGGCCGCGCCTCGGTTTCATTTGCTGGTGACCAGAAACACTACCACGCAAGCAAGACTGACTTTTTTCCAGGCTGCCCAACTGCATCCATTGCCCTTCTCTGCACGAGCAGCTTTAGGGCGACGTCCTGTCCGTGCTCTGAAAGTACCAGAAAGGCAGCGGCGCTGAACTGAGCTGAGCAACATTTGGCATTCTCCCCAGGGCTGTCTGAGCAAACAAGGCAAAGGGAAAAGAGCCTGTCCCTCCCTCTCTCCACCTGCCCAGTGACTCAGAACAACTAGAAATGGCAGCTTCACTCCCATCGCTGCCAGGACGCAGACCGATATACCCGGCAGCGTGAGGGCACCGCGAGTGCCAAGAAAGTAAGTGTGCTCAGCCGTTTTGGGGGTGGGGGAAGGGATGGGGAATCTCGGATCTCTATAGCAACCCCTGGCTGCCTGATCCTGCTAAATGATCAGGGACAAGGGCTGCTCCAAAATTACATCTTCTAGGGGTCCCTGCACCGGGGGCAGTAACAGGCAAAAGAAGTAATTCAAACTTCATTTCCCTCTGCCCTCGCCGAATGACTTTTCTCAGCTTAGAAACTTTGGGGAAGGAAAAGAAAGCAGAAAAGATACGTACAAGCCTTCTGCGTTCCTCATGTGGTAATCTGGGTGGCCTGACTGAGGGCGAGTGATAACTTCTGGTCAAAGTGTGATAAAGTTCCAGGTACAAAACAATCTGCATGTCATGCGCCGGTTTTAAAGAAACACGGAATTTAACACAGCTGAGAATGGCTGTGACACGAGCTTCCAAGCCAGGAACAAGAGCCTGCCACTTATTCCGGCAGCAGCAGGTCGAGAGAAGGGGTTTGCAGGAACCACAGAACCAGCATGAACCATAGAACCAGGAACCATGGGACCAGAACCAAGAACTGAGTATCTTGGCAAATGGCACCCACGTTAGTAAAAATTAACCAGAAACTGTGTAAGGGAACCAAGGTGCAGAGAAGAAAACATACAGACGCTCTCAGGACTCCAAAAAGCTTGAAAGAGAAAAACTGACAATTAATAGCTGGGGGGAGGGAGGGAGGGGGGGGGAGGGAGGAGCAGCTAAGATATCTGTAGGAGCAGTCGTGGCTAGAGCCAGCTGCAGCAAGAAATTACTTTTAAGGGAAGGATTACAACTTGCCTGCTTGTTTTCACTCTTAGCTAAAACACCTAAAGAGCTGTAGCAGGCAGAAGAGGTATCCAAGACACAGAGGAGTTGGAAGAATCAGTACTAGCCTCGGGGGAATAACTGAAGTCCCAGAAGGTGCCTTATGCAGGCTCTACAGCCTGAGACTGGGCAAAGAGAATCCCCTTAGTGTAGGGCACGCTCTGCTCTGACTACGAAGCCCTTAATGACCACGGGGCATGCTGAGGTAGGCCCCTAATTTAACCACCTGGGGCACGCACGCGGTAGCAGGGAACTCAGTTATGCCTCTGCATAAAGGCACCCGTTCCCCGCTCTCTGCTGAGCAAACAGACTGCTTTTAGCCTGTGCTGGTATTTGACAACCAAGCAGCCTCTGGTTTTCAGCAGGCATAGGGCTAACAGCCTAGAACACAATAGTTGGTTTCCCGTTACAGCAGGGAAGGCTTTAACTTATTCACAAGAACAGGACGGCGAGTCAAATAGCTTAGTAGGTTTTAGAAAGGGATTGGATGTTTGCATGGTGAAACAACATCCCCAGCCGTATTAGCCAGGATAAGGGTTACCAGCTCAGCGATCCTCGCGCTGCGGGACAAAATGCTCAGTGGCTGGGATCACACGCACACAAAAGCGATAGCCGTTCCCCGAAGCTCCTTGCAGCAAGGTCACGGGGCCGCAAGCAGCCGCTGTCCGAACCCAGATAACCCACTGTGCACTTCTGGCTGGGCTAAGCCCGTGCCTCCCCAGAAAGCTCCAGAGAGGCTAGACACAGGGTGAACCCGAGAGAAATCCTTGTTATAAAAAAAAAAAAAAAAGAGAAGCTTTATTGGTTTGCATCCTACAGGAACGGTTACAGAAAGGGCCTTGGATTAATCTGACAAAGAAAACATGGAACAGCTGTGTTCTCCCTAGGACAGCACCAGCCACCAGCACTGCTAGGTTCCTTACGAAACAGGGCAGCCTGGAAATATACTGGAGGAAGAAGGGTGGGGGAGCGGGCACACGGGTCTGTGCTCCAATCCTGATGTGTGGTGCGATTTCTAACGACCGAGAGGAGGGATGGTAAGAACGCACACAGGGTGTTTCCCCACACCAGAAAGGGCACTTGCTTTTTACTGGGCTGGTCTCCTCCATATGTTAATACTTGCTCACCAGGACTTTTTTTTAGCGAGCTGGAACAACTACTAGAAAAGCTTCTGAGAATGCAGACACAATCCGCATTTGCTCTTTCTGATAGTCCTGACCAGGTTTCGGTCCCCACTCAGTCTGCTACTTCTCCAGCTCCAAGCATACTACCAGATTTATACTGCCTTAGAAAATGTAATCAGCTGCTTCTCAATAATAGTAAAGTCCAGAGGTGTTCCAAGGCCCTCTCGCCAACCTGACAGGACGTGTAGCTGCAAACAGATAGGATCACCTCTTCTTGAATCCGTACTTTTTCCTTTCGTAGAAGAGATCCGTCTTGGAACTGCCCAGGTTGACGATCTTGGGGCAACCATCTCTCTGGAAGAAAAGAGGATGTAAGGTAGGAGCTGGGCAAACAGAACATCATCATCACATACACAGTTCCAGCATGTTCCCAGTTCCGTCCCTCCCCACGCTGTCCTCAACACACATTTCTCCTCTGTAAGGAGACACACATTTTCCTCTGTAAGCAAACTGCCCTCCAACTCTGGTTACTACCAGCAAGAGAGTACGAGAGAGAAGAGGACGGATGCCTTTTTAACATTACTCTAGGACACTCTCTCTCTTCAGGTGAAGAAGGAGAACAGCTCATATAACATCAGCAGTTTAATGAAAAGGATGCTTAGTGCCTCAAGCCTGGCTTCTTTCTAAATTAGGATACAGAGGATTTATAGGGCCCAGAGGAGTAACCTTTCCCCTCCTTAGCCACAAGGAATCTTGTTGCTTTAGGCGTCACTAAGCCATTCTTGGGTTGAGAGACCCCTCTCAGCTGCGACAGCAGAACTGATTCTCGGATTTCCTGCAGGCTGGATTGATTACTGCAGAGACTACGTGGCCATCTCGGGGGAGGACGGCTGTTCCCAGCAGCCACATGGCTAAGTCCTTGCACCTGAATTCCAGTAGACGATACGAAAAAAAAGCCACAAGAAAAGCAAGAAGGGGAGCAGGAGAGACCCACCTCTGGGGCACGGCTGTAAACACAAAGCAGAGCCATGCACGTCTCTATAGCAGGGAACATTTGTCAGCGGGCCACCTGAGCCCAGCATCTGCATAACTCTTGAGGGCAAAATGTTGTGGCTGGCAACAGCAGCTGAGGGGCCCAGCAGGCAGAGGAACACGTGTCCTTGACCGTTGTGTAAGCCTGAGTGGATTAGGTTTAGAAAGCCTCCGGGCAGATGTCAGCCACTGCAGAAATTGCACCCAAGCTGTGCCACCAACACCGGCTCCTGTGCAGGAGAGGCAACCTGGCGGGGAGGGTCTGCGTGGTAGAAGTAACAGGAGAGGGGGAGGGTGGAAAAATCACCTGCCACAATTTATCTCTAGCTACTGCCTTGTTATTTGACTTTGAACCTCAATAGTGGGACTCTTCCAAGCCTTGCCTCCCACAATCCAGGGAGCCTGTGACAAACTTGACAGCATTATTGCAGGGCTCTGTTCGTTCTTCCACCTCCTCATAAGGAGGCAGCAGATGAGCATGCTCCTGTCCCCCAAGAAAGGATTGTATTTTGCAACTCGCAGCTGCCCTGGATGACAAGGCGGGATCTTGGCCCTTACCCACAGATAGAACTGAGATGAAACAAAACCTCATTCCTCCCTCCGTCAGAACAAACAAACCACGACTAACCAGACCCTTTGCACTGTGCCCAAGAGCATTCCGCCTCCTCCATTTTACTATCTGCTTTCTTGCTTCATGTTCTTGTTCAGATTCTCTCGTGAGGAAGAAGGAAGATCGAGTGCTATAAGTGAAACCCTGGACTGGTAGAGCTTCAGGTACAGAGCTCTGTCCATCTGCTTTTCCTATCCAGGTCAGCACCAGCTACTGTCGTTGTGACATGCAGCACCCTCAGCAGTTCTTGCTCCGGGCACCCTACACCTGTGCCAGCACTGTTCGATCCCACAAGGCAATCACTTCAAATCTGCTCCTTCAGATCTGCAGCCTCACATCTGCAACAGTCCCTAACATCTGAGTTTGCTGGTACAGAGCAATGGTCTTCACCCACAGCAGCCTTCATTCGGTTATCAAAATACCTCAGTTTTGACCTGCCACTCTGCTCCTCCAGCTCTGTATTTCTATAACCCTCCCCTGCAGAGCAGCTGACTGTTTCAGACCTGAACCAGACATGATAGCGTAGATGTGAGCCTAGGTTATGAAAAATACCCATTAGAAATCAATATGAATTGGTAAAAATACAAAAAACAAGCCTATTTTACTGATGACTTATCAAGCCGGGTGTTTTGGTTCCACAGGTAAGTCAACGAAACCACTAGCTCTTACAGCATTTCTAAATGCGGGAGGCAGCAGCAGCATTTCTATCCACACGCAACATTCAGATCCGAAGGAAGATTATGGTCTTGTCAGACCTAACGCCTAAATTCAGATGAGGGCTTGCCCCCGTCCTGACTTTAGCTGCAGACCTTTAGAGAAAATATAGGCGGGTGCTGCAGAAAATGAAACCAGCGACTCAGTCAGCTGAGCGTGTTTCTCTAAATCAATCAGAACCCTTCTCGGCGTGTTCTCTGTCAACATTAGGGTGTGCTGGAGACTGTGTTTGCAAAGGACCCAACCCATAAACCAAACAACCCTTAGGAGATAATCTCTATCAGGTCCATATTCTGGCATACTGCAACTGTAAGCATCCTGTTCTGGCTTCTCCCTACCTCATTTGCAGTTCTTCATGACCTGCGCTCGCTGTGGTGGATATTAACAAATACCTACAGGGGGTGAACAGCTGCCTCATTCCACATGCACAGCGGCTATCTTTCAGGAGAAGAGGATTAAACAGCACTGATTACAGAAATAAGAGATCGTTACACCACAGAGTGTTGGCAGAAAAAGAGGTGTTTACAATGCAGACACTGCAGACAGAAATAAAAAAAAAAAAATCACATCCCACTGAAATTATACAAGAAAATTTAAACTTGTGGAAGACAATTAGTGGAGCAAGGACACGGGGCACTAATATCTCTCTTTACTTGTAGTCCAAAGGAATACAGGGTGGTGACTTCACCTGCATAACAGTACCGTACATGACTCGGTCAGTGACTGATCACAGACTCTTCATGAGGAGCTGCTCCTGCCCCTGCCTTTGCAGTGTCTGAAATACTTCTGACCCTAATAAAACGCAGGCTGAGGGATCCAGCAAGGTAACACCTGAACATGGTAACAAGCAGTGTGTGGAGGAAGTGAACTCTTTGGGTTGCAGAGAGTCAGGGCACTGCTTGCTATCTCAAAATCCTTTACAGTCACTGGGAACTAACAACAGGGGAAGAAAGGTACAAGGTAATGAAAAGCAGCGCTAATTCTGGGAGTGGAAGCCAAGTGTCCAATGTCCCAACACTAATCTCACTAGCTCGAAGTCCCTTTAAAGATAAGCATGGCTATTAAAGAAAAAACATAACCAATTCAGCCGGAGGCTGAATGACAACGTACATCTTTTTCCTGGATGGTGCACTCCTTGCAGTAGTAGGCATCAGATACTCCTGGACCCCCGCAGATCACGCAGCGTCCTTGGTAGGAGCCGTAGTTACACTCATCGCATATGCGCACGAGTGTGCAGGGCCGCACGTACGAGTCACAGATCACACATTTGCCATCACCTGAAAGTAAAACAGTCTTTGGTTACAGAACATCCTTTTCTCCACCCTCACACAGAAAAAAAGGTTCCTAAACTTGCCTATATACTCAAAGACATCATAATTGGACTGCAGAAATTTATTTTACAGGCACAGGGTGCAACTTTATATTTGCACGTGGACTTCAGAGGAACAAGGGCCTGCAATATCTGAGTTGTTTTGCTTTTTTTTTTAATCTTGCATATACACATCCAGAGAAGAAACCCAAGGACACGTCTTTTATGATTAGCTAGCACCTGCTTAGCTCATACCCGTACTTGTACCCTACAGTTTTTCTGTTTTTTCACTTGTGAAAAAATGCCGGACTGACAGGACTAGTGTCCTTACCTATGCAGCAGCAGTGTAAGCTTCTCCCACAGAGCCACATCAACAAAAGTCTGGAGTTACCATCCTCAGAGAGATGGGATAAGAGATTGTACTTGTGGTCCTTTTAATCCTTCATCTGTGAGAAGGCCAAAGAAAGGGCAAACTGGCATAAACAGCCACTTCACAAAGTTGCTCTTGCTTTCTCACAAGGAACTGAGTGAAATTCAAGCACTCTTATCATACAGGCAAAGAGCCATCAGATGCCATTGACAGTCTGCTGTGCTGGACCCGATCCAAAACACTGACCTAGAGATGAAAGGCTTCGTATCTTATTACCAGTTCCCAAGGTATCTAATCCTTACTCCCACAAACAGCTCATCTAACCTGCTCGTAAATCTCCATCCTGACAGCCCTCGGCTACTACCAGTGGGAATCTGTTTAACTCCTGCATGTTCCTGAAAGCAATTTTGTTACTTCGGACTGTTTCTCCCCACTTCATGTATTTTCACGCTAATTTGGAGTCCAAAACTAGTCAGCTTACTTGTACTGTGCCCTTAAAGGATCTAGTGAATGCTCATACTCTTTCTTCCCTTCTACAGCTGAGCACTGGCATTTGACTGTGTGTATTTATCCGTTCTATCTCTAGACATTTTTATCCATCCATTTCCCATTCTCAAGGTGTGAAGTCAGATTCCAAAAACGTGTTCTTTTTTTCCTTCTCTGTAGTGATCAGGCCGATCGTTTTGCATTCTGGATTACAAGGAATCAATCAAGAAGTCACTGTAGCTACAGCCACTGAAAATGCTGGCAGCATACACTCTAGAGTAGCACACTTCTGTGACAGTGTATTTGAGCGCTGTCTTTGTAAGTACTCACTGATTTACCCTTGCTCTACAGGCTTACACTTGGATAAATACACAAGTAGCTCTTCCCATCCCAAAGAGCTGTTTGTCCACCGGTTTTTTGTTTGTAACACCAAGTTATCGGTACAGTAAAAAGCGAATGCAATCCTGAAAACCGAACGGGGTGCTCTAACCACGGCACCGGGTTCTCAACCATTTTTATACGGAAAATACACTTACATTTTTCGCAAAGTCTTCCAATCGCTGTAGGAAGAAAAAGAATAAAAAAGTATTAGTTAGGGTGGAAGCAGGTGAAGAATATAAATATGAGATTTAGTTAAGGCCAAAGCAGGAGAATATAAATACGGGCTTGAATACAAATTGATTATCTTGGGCAGTCAGCAGTCTTTTTTTTTAAAGGAGAACACAGAAAGAGTTTGGACATAATACAATAACGTTTGTGATACATAATGTATGTCCTAGGCTCGTCGAGGAAGAGCAAAGTTCAGATGCGCCGTGAGGGGTCAACGGCACCCGCTGACAGTAAGACAATTCATGCTCATTATTCCCCTTTAATCACAGCCGAGGTAAATGTAAATTAAAATTAATATTTAAAGCTGCGAGAGGGGGTCGGGTCAGGGGTCAGGAGGGGCCCCCCTCACACGCAGCCGCCCAGCGAGGCCGCGGGTGCCCCGTCCGTGGGGTGCCCAGGGGACGGGGGGGGGGCTCCCACCGGCCGCTCACCGACGCCCGCCTGCTTGCGGCAGAAGATGAGGTCCGGGTGGTGCTTGGCCATGGCGCCGCCGCCGCCGCCCCGCGCCGCTCGCCGCTCGCCCGCGCTGCCCCGGTCCTGGCCGCGGTGAGCGCAGCGCCCGCACCAGCGGCTCCCTGAGCGGCGACACCGAGCCGCGCCGAGGCGCCGAGCCTCGCGGTGAGCTCCGCCCGCCCGCCGCTCCCTTCCCGCACGGGGGTCGCCCGCGTCCCTTCGCGAGGGGCAGGCTTCGAGCGATCACACCGCCCTGCCAGGACCTGCGCCGTCCCTCCCCGCCCTCCCTCCCTCCCTCGCTCCGTCCCCCCGGGCGCGGCGGGGGTGACGCCATCTCGGGGCGCCGCGGGCCCGGTGAGCGCACAAGATGGCGCCGTACTGCGTGCTGGCCGCCAGGCTGCGGGTGCGTCAGCGCGGCGGGGCGGCGGCGCCGGGCGGGCGCGGGGCGGCACCGGGGGGGGGCGAGACGGGGCGGGCGGCGGGGAGGGGGCGGCACCGGGGGGGCGAGGGGACCGGGACCGGTCCGGCCGCCCCTCAAGGTGAGCGCAAGGTGACCGGGGCCGGGCCCGGCCCTGCCTCCCTCTCGGTGCCCCGGGGGTGGTGGGGCGGGAGCCGGGCTCTGTGTGGTGGCTGCTCCGGACCCGGTGCTGTGTGGGGAGCGCGGGGACCCTGCATCGAAAGCAGTGAGGAAGGCTGTGAAAAAAAAAAAAAACCACAACCCTACGAACAGCCCCAAAACGTTATTTTTCCCCAATAAACCGAACCGGCGCTCGTAGCGGTTCTCCCAGCCCTGCCCATCGTGACCTCTAACGGCCGCATCCGCGGGTAACGTGAGGCGCCGCAGGGCTGTCGCGCTGAGGGCGTTATTGTGCTCAACGTTTCCTCAGTGCTAAGGCTTCCTTATCTTTCCTACCTTAGGAAATAAACATCAGGATGCAATTTTCTTCTTTTAGGGCTGATAACTGGGATAAGGAAGCCTGTGATCCCCTTAGGAAAGCACGGGGCACTTTAACTTCTCAGTTTGCCTCTTGTGACCTTGGTGAGCGTGCTCCCGTTACTTCAGGAGCTGAAGTAATAACTTGATTCCAGCCTTCTGAAGTATTTTATGAAGCTTAATTCGTATTTTTTATTACCTCGCTGCTTTAGAGGTAGGCGTTTTACAAAAGAGTTCCTTTTTTATTTAAGTAAAAGTTACAGAACGGCACCGTTTTGGTCAACTCGGTGTATTCATCGTTGGTTCGTAATTAGTTGTTAATTTGCACTTTGGACAGAAATGACTAGTTATAAAATGAAGGCCAATCTTTGATTAGCATAATGAATTGGTTCTCATTTTATGGTGCATTGCCACGTGAGAGCAACCAGACAGTAAGGTGAATGCTGTATAATGTAGAACAAAGGCTCTGGTAGCACGGTGACTGTGTGGAATTTAGTGTTCTGGGAGGCTGTCCTGGATTATCAGTTGTGTATCCTTTTAAAGGACATCTGGCTGTAATCAAACATTTGTCTCCTTGATCATTATAGGAGGCAAATAGTGTGTGTTGTTTTTTTTTTCGCCATGTTTAGCAGCCTGGAGATTTAATGAACAAGTGGATCATGTTGCCAGTCACTGTGATAATGTCAGCACTGAGCGTGGCACATGCTGTTAACGCTGGTTCTGCTCATCGCCTCTCCTCAAACAGCTTTTGGAGTTGTATAGGAAGCTTATCTCTGAGAAATAAATTGGAATTAGCCTGGTTCAGGCCAACGGCCCTATTTATAGCACAATTCTTCTAATAGCCTCAAAGGGTTGAGATCTTCTTCATGCCTGCCTTAAAGATGCTTTTAGCAGCATTCCGTTTCTTGAGCCACGTTGGCTGGGGGTTAGCTGAAAGAAGTATAAGACTCCAAACCAGCTGAAGTATTAGGGTTTCATTGAAGGTCTTGTATTTGAGTACTGAAATTACATTTGGTGAGCTTTGTGTATGTTGGCAAAAAAAAGAATGTTGGTTAGAGTTAGATTGATCTTCTGGACGCTAATTTTGGTTGCCCTTTGGAGGTGGGTCTGGGAAACCAGGCTGCGTTTACGTTTTGATTATACCGTACCATTTTTTTAGGCTGTACCGTGGTCAATGTTGGAAACTTGGCTGGTGTTCTTAGATGAGGGAGGATGAGGAAAGATGGTATTTTGGGTTTCAGCTAGAATTTCTAGGAGGGCTTTCTGGGATAGGAGTGCACGTAGCATAGTTTCTACTCTTTTGACCACAAACTTTGGCTTACTGGACCTACCTACCATATAAAGTGCCAAAATGTGAGTTCTGGAAATTCAGTCTTGCATCTGGACCATTCACTGCAGTGAGCTAGATACAAGACAGATAGCTCTTTCAGATGAGCTCCTAAAGTCTACACGGATAAGAGTTGGCTTCTTTAAGATTTCAAATTAATGACCCATTTAATAGGCTGTCTTTTCCATGTCTTTCAAGGAGGCTTTTCACCTGCCAAAATACTGATGGACTTAGGAGGCCTGCAGTGGTTTCCTTTACTGAAATCTGGATCAAGGACACTGGTGCAGGGAAAACAAATTCAACACCAGATGAGAAGAGACCACTGGGCAGCTGCCTGCTGGGTGCTCAGTCCAGAGCTTAACAGTACTGCCTGCCTGCTTCCCTTGGCTATAGGTCTCAAGGCACTTGTCACTACTCACCAAAAACAAAGCTCCCGAACCACCACCTTTTTCATGGAGGAGCGGGGGGGGAGAGTGAAGCTGGAAGCTGTTGGTCTGGTGACTTAATCTTGTAGTTCTGCCACCCCATTTCAGAGGATGCAGGGGAAAAAAGGACAGGTGCAGACCCTCAGTTTTCCAGACTTCCATGTCCAGCTGGGATCCTTCTTCTCAAGCAGGCTCATTTCTCTCCCCTTCCATTTCTGGTGCTCTGAAGCTGTGGTGGGGCTCAAACAGAAGTCAACTACTTTGTATTGCTATTTCTGTGATTAAAATTTGACTATTTATATGGCATTCTAATTAATACTAAACTTCACACAGCCGTTTTGTGAAGTAAAAATGTATATAGACATGTACTCAAACTGAAAAGGTTTTATCTGAATTTTATCTGAAATAAAATCTTTGCACCTCTCTTCAGATCTTTGGAGAGTCCTCCTTCAGCTTTTGATCATCATCAGCTCTGATCCTAGGCAAGACTAGAATGCTGCGAAGCCTCCACCTTTACTTTAATTTGCAAATCTGTTCTCCTTCTGTGCTCTGAATTATGGTGAAACGTAGCTTTCAGTTTATTGGGTGACGTGGAGGAACTCAACTAATCAGTTGGGTTAGTTTGTGGGAGAAGGAAGGAATCACTGCATTAAAGCAAAATGCCTTTCCTGGTCTGGGGAAGAGCTGATTTTTCCATGAACGTTGCTGAAATCCCTTAGTGTTTTCCAACCACTCCAGCAGTTGGAGACTTTCAAAATATGAAGGATATCTCGTGAGGCAAAGGTGTTGTCCACAACATTATTTTTTTTTTCTGGGTAAATGCTGAAGTTTATTTAAAAAAAAACCATACAAATAAACAGAACTAAGCAAACACAACAATTGTGTGGCTGCTAGATAAAAAACAACAGGGGGAATGAAGCTGTTGGTTGTTTTTTCCTCCAGTGGGAGAAGGAGAAGTCTCCCTTCTGACACATGTGATATGTTCTGGAAGTTCTGAGCTTGAAGTGCAGCCGAGTGAAATCTGATGACTGGCTTTCACTTGCACTTCTGGGAGAGCAATGCTCCCTTGCAGTGCCGTGTTCACGTTCTTTAACAAAAACCATGCACGGCTGCTAAAATTTAGACCTGTATTGTTCCTACAGAAAGGTGGATATCTAAGAGCTTAGGATTGTTTGCTAAGAAAATAAACCACACCCTTGTTGGTAGTGTGCTAGCTGTTAGGATCTCCCCTAGATTTCCTGAACTTTTTTGTTATGGAAGACATTGATAAATGTTATCAAAAGGACAATAAAACAAGATTTGGATTAAAAATTGGTGGTATTGTCTCATTGATCATGGCTGGTTTAGGCAACTGTTGAAATGCTGGTAGCAAGAAAACTGGGGGGGAAATATTCACAGGGAAAAATGAAAAATACATCATTAAAGATTTAATTAGCATCTTTGGTATTGCAAAACCAGGGTTTGGTACCGTGATTATACAAACAATTGTGTGTACACAAGGGCTAGTCAGTGCAGTGCTGGTGTATGTGTTAACCTGTACCTATGAAAATCTTGTCAATGTAAAGTAGAAGATCAGAGAATCAGAGACTGGTTTGGGGTGGAAGGGACCTCAAAGACCACCTGGTTCCAGCCCCCTGCCACGGGCAGGGACACCTCCCACCAGACCAGGTTGCCCAAAGCCCCATCCAGCCTGGCCTTGAGCACCTCCAGGGACGGGACACAGGAAACACAGGAGTAAGATTAAATTGTAATACCGGGGGAGGAAGAACTCTGGACTCTTGTTTTCTGTCTGTTTCCAGACTTCCAGCAACGATGACAGAGACTTCCAAAGGATGTAAGAAATGCATGTGCCAAATCCTTGGGAGTTTTTGTGGAGGCTGCCCTCTGACTCAATTTTCACAGCTGCATGAGAGCCTTTTATCCCTGGCACTGACCTGCTCCTTCTAGGTCAGGTGCTGTAAAGGTACCTCGTGTAGCCTGCCCTTCTCCCATGTTCCAGGGGATTGTTTCACTCTGGAGGCGGCCAAGTGACATTTGGGCTTTTTTTGGTTGCATTTCCTGCTGAACCTGTGGTACAGTTCATCCGTCCTGCTCTTAGCTCACCTGTGGGGCAAGCGCAAGGCTGTTCTCGGGGGCAAGGTGAGGATGTCCCCGCAGCCAGATCGGTGAAGCAAAAGTGTTTGGTCCACAACTTGCCTCTCCTGCTCCGTGTTAGGTTGTAGACCGAGCACATCCACAGGAGTCACTCTGGCTAGCACTGAAATGCAGCTCACCTTACGCAGCACGTAACAATATGCTTGTGGCAGGGTGTAGAGACCCCGCACAGGGAGCTTGGTATGTAGTGGTGGAGCAAAAGGGTATTTTCTCAGTCCCGTACAGTTTTGTCTGCCAGTCCTTCAGCATAAACTCAATACCAGCGAGTAAATACAGATTTGGAAACTGGATATGCTCTTCTCCACCGTGGCTGTAATATCTCAGGAATACATCAAGCTGTTGTGCACTTAGGGAATATCTCAGAATTGCCCGAAAGAAGATTCCATACGAAAACATAAGGCATCTTGTGCTTCAGACAGAAATACAAAAGAATTTGGTAAATGCTAGCAGCTCTGGCAAGCCTGATGTCTCACTGTTTAACTCAATATGTAGCATTGTCTGATCAAATGTTCATTAAAAAAAAAAAACTCTGCAAACTTTCTGTTCCTCAGCCTGTAAAATTCCAGGAATAACAGCTGAAAAGCAAGTATTTTATTGATGTTAGAGGGAGTCACTCTGCAGGGTTGCAGCACTAACGCTCTCCTTTTTCCAGCATGCCTTGAATGGTGGGATACGGCGCTACCATGTCGCACCCGTCCTGTGCCAGCGGGCCAAGGTGGCCATGAGCCACTTTGAGCCTAATGAATACATAAATTATGAAAAGTTGGAGAAGAACATCAACATTGTCCGTAAGAGGTAAGAGGGGAGGAAGGAGGAGGAGAGGGGTCGGGTCAATGTGCAGAATTTAGCTCTGCAGTGATGGGAGAGGAGGGGAATAAAAAAACATCACAGGGCTCTGGCAAAGGGAATATTTACTGGGGTTACCAGCTCGGAGCCGTAGCAGTCGCCAGTGTAGTGAAACACGAGTTGTAGTGTCTCCATGCAGTGGTGTGGGGCACTGTGGGGAGGGTTGAAGGTTCGGAAGAAGCACTCTGACACGTAGAAAACCAGGTCAGTGCAGAGGAGGCGCTAGAAAGGGCTCTGTCCTCTTTTTTTAATGCCCTCCTTCGTGAGCCTTCGTATTGGGGCTTGCACCTGTCTGGGGAAGCAGCGTGTGGGCAGTGGTCATCGCAGGCTAATGCTCCTTTGCACCTTGTTTTGACGGTGAACGTTCTCCCGTGTGCCACCGTAGGCGTTAGACACAAAAAGGAGGGCTAGGAATTCGTAGTCTGTGTAAACATGGTGACCTTAATCTGCTGATAGGGACTTGCTGAGTTGTCATTCCTGCTCCACTTACCTTGGCAGTGGTTTGTAAGACATGTCCTTCGGTCTCTGCATCCTTTGTTAGATGTGGTAACTCTCGTTTCAAGTCGTTGTGTCTACTTAGTTACCTCTCAGAAGATCTCACCACTGACATAAATAGGCTCCTCAGCTGAGACAGCCAGTCAGAAGCCTGCAGGACAAAAGGTCTGTGTTCGCGAAACTCTGCTTAGTTGTCCTTCCTTGCTGTGGGATCTGGTACTTGTGAATTGAGTCTGACCTCTCTCTTACCTCCCTATTTGCTGTCCTGAAGTATAACCTTGAGAAATGAGCAGAGTCAAAGCTTCCTTTACTGTATAGGGAGATTATAAAAGCGCAAAGTGACGTTGGTTTGTATCCTTTTGAACTTTCTGGACCAAGCACTTGTTTCAGCCAGCTACCAGTTGATATTTTAGATCCGTAAGATAACCACGCAGGTTGCTGTTTGTTCATGTGTTTTAGAGTGGTAAAGGGAAGAAGAGAGTATCTTTGTTCTGTTACATGCTTAAAGGGGCAAATGTTGAAGTACACAACTTGCAGAGGTAAAATTCTTCTCTTGCCTCCCCAGGCTCGACCGTCCCCTGACCTTGTCTGAGAAGATTGTATATGGCCACCTGGATGACCCAGCGAAGCAGGAGATTGAGCGAGGCAAGACCTATTTGCGCTTACGGCCCGATCGCGTGGCCATGCAGGATGCCACTGCTCAGATGGCAATGCTGCAGTTCATCAGCAGCGGGCTGCCCAAAGTGGCCGTGCCTTCCACCATCCATTGCGATCACCTCATAGAAGCTCAGTCAGGTGGTGAAAAGGATCTTCGAAGGGCCAAGGTGACTACTGCAGAGACTTAAATTCAGTCTGTTTGAAAGCTTCTTTCCAGTCTAGGGAAGGGATTTTTTATTTTTTTTTTTATTCCAGGACAGCCACAAAATCACAAGTAATCTGGTATCAAGTCTGGTGGTTAGCTCGGTAGATAGGTCAGATGCAGTAAAGAAACAGCGTAAGCAGGGCTGTGGGAGTTTTTCACCAGAGATTCATCCACGACATGGTTTAAAGGACCATGACAATAGGAAGCACTAGCTCTTAATCTGCTAGCGATGGAATTGCAAGTCATATGTGTGTTCCGTAGAGTGAGAAGACGTTTCAGGTAAGGGAAGAAGAAAAATCTATTTCAAAGGGTAGGAAAGGAAGACGGATTACTCTAGGGAGTTTCGCTGTCTACGGCAGCATGAAAAGCTTCCTGAACGTGTGTCTGCATTGCACTGCATCCTGTGAAGGGGGAGCAACTGACTGCTTCTGTTTCCCAAACCACTTGCAAGTGATTAGTGCTTACTGAAGCACTTGCAGCTTTCAAGACCAGCAAGGACAGGTAATAAATGTATATACAGGCATGAAGGGTTTTATTTGGGAATTCCAATGTTGTTTGTCCAACTTCTGGTTCAATGAGGTTTTGTTTTTTTTTTTACATTTCCCCCACACTGTTTTACTGCTTATTCCTCCTTAGGGGATTCTGTCAAATGTAAACACATTCACCTCTGTCCCACATACCACAACGAATCTGCCAGGGAAGAATATCCTGTTAGCATAGCAGGGAAGTCGGGGGAGCCTTTTTTTCCAAGTGGGCATAGCATAAGTCCATTATCAAAGCCAGGAGGCTTCTGACTTGGACCCTGATACTGAAACTGAAGAATCTGTCCTAAACACGTTGTGGGTGCTCAGCTGCATTTTAGGATTTTAGTCCGTATCTATTCTAAGAAATTCCTGATGTCGAAGTAAGTGCTTCTGGCTTTTCCTTTTTCCTTCAGGTTAGAGTAAAGCAATGTATACCACCAAAGAGTAAATTTGGAGAGTTCTCGTTCTATGTTTTGTCTCAGGCCCAAGCTGTGAGATTAAGAATTTGGGACCGTACTAAATAAGACTTGATTTTCTTCCCTCACCTCCTGTCTTTCCCCTATTCCTGCATTTGTTCTCTGCAGTGCAATGGTGTTCTGCTGCAGCCCTGAGCTGAGCAGCGTTCCTCGTCTGCCACCCGCTCTGAGCAGACCAAGTAAAGGTCCTGCCTTCTTCTGACTGGGTTCTGCTTCTGTAGCTGCCAGTTGGCACACAATGAATGCTGGCAGGCCACAGGGTGGCTTGGATCTGCTCCTGGCACATCAGCGTGCTTTACTGGGGGAGGGATGCACAAACAGAGTGAAGTGACCTGACTCCCAGTGGAAAACGAGGCTTAAAGAACTGCTGCTGCCTCATGGGAAACTTCAGCAAATGTGTGCTGAGACAATTCTGCCATTATCTCCCGTTTCCCCTTTCTCTTCGTTCTGAAGCATAGCTGCCTGAGAACAGTCTTTAAGAAACTCCCTCCTCCGAGCGCTTATCTTATCTCTTCTGCCGCTCCTCTGCCAAGAACTATCAGGACATAATACTGTCATACTTCCTTGGCAACCGTGGGTATTCTCACAAGCAGTTTTCATGGTGTGACCTCCACGAATAACAGTGGTGGCGCAGCAAGAAAGGCAGCATTGTGTGAGCCTTAAGCAAGGGACTCAGCAGAATGAGAAACGACGCCCACCAGCTCCCCTGGCAGCGAGCAACTTCCAACTCCATTTCTTCATCCGTAAAAAATAAAGCTGAAATGCTTATCAAGAGGTTTGAAATGTCTGCAAAGCATGCATAAAACAAAAGAAACAGCTGGTAGAAAAGGAAGGGGGGGTGAGAAGAAGAGAGAAAAACAGGTTAAAATACCTTTGAGAGTAGAAGAAATGAGCAGGGCATTCTCCAATGCCTTATTGGCAGGGTTTTCCTTGAATTGTGTGATTTGGCATTGGAAACTAAAAAAGATGCCTTAGTAGAGCTACAAGTTGGATGAAATTAAGTGGCCTGCTACAACTGACTGGCAAACAGCCTTGATCTCTTTCGATTTTAAGAGCGATGTGCACCTCCCTCTAGCTGCTGCAAAACTGTGGAGCAAACTACGAACAGGCTTGGGAAGCAGGGAGCGTGTTTGAGCTCATGATCTGCCAAAGAACAAAATGTGTTACTAACACCATGTGTTTTCCTGTGTGACTAGGATATAAACCAGGAGGTGTACAACTTTCTAGCAACAGCTGGTGCCAAGTATGGAGTGGGATTCTGGAAACCTGGGTCAGGAATCATTCACCAGGTAAAGTGTGTGCTTCTAGTCTTTGAACATCCAGTGGCTCTTCCTCCTTATGGTGGAGGGGGAGCTCCAGTACAAACCCGCAGAGAATTTCACCAGTTTAGAGGAACAACTCGCTTTCTCTGAGGCAGGTGAAATTTCTTGCTTGCTCCTTTTCAGTTATCTTGACAGCAATGTTTTTACTGAAAGGTTATTTTTGTCAAAGTGTAACCTGATGCGTGATTAGTTAGTGCCAGCAGCAGGCCACGTGAATCAAAGGATCTTAACTGTTTGTGAGCTGGCTTATCTCGGTACGCCTGGGAGCGTGAAGTGATGCCGTGAAAATAGCTACTTAAGGCTAATGTGGGTTCCTTTTGGGAGTAAGGAAGGAAGCTTTTGGAACATACATTTTCTAAGGCTCTTTTGTATGTGTTTGGTTCCATTTTAAAAAAACAAAACTAGGAGAGAGTGTATGAGGACAGCAAATAGAGCAGCTTTAGGTACTCATAACTAGTTGCTATCTGAATTGAATAAAATGCAAAGGACTTTTCCATGGGTTTTCAGGTCTGAAATTCTCTTGCCATACCACTTGCACCTCAAAAAAATATGACCATCCCGAGATAACTTAGCACGTGATGAGGCTTTCTGTTTTTTAAACCCAACACCTATAGCAGGACTTCCCTACCTTGATTTTGTTCGATTTGCTATGTATGTCCAGGAGACATTTTTCATTGTTCCTGAGTTGCAGGCAGGAAAAATTGAAGTGCAGCACAAGCAAAAGGAGTGGAGAGGAGAATGGATGACTGTTAAACGTCCTGTCAGCAGGGAACTTGTGACCAGGTGCGGTCAAGAGCTCTCTGCTGTCTTTTCTTAGCTATGGAATGAGTTACTAAGGTTACTTTAACTTGGTGTGACGCAATGGAGAAAGGAAATAGAACAGGTGAACTCCCCAAAAGGTTGTGGGAGCACCTCAGGTTACTTCTGCTCCCTATTGTTGTTACCAGCTTTCTTGTGATTCACTTTCTGAGGGAAAAAAAGGTGGAGAAAATTGGACATACTGTATAGCTTCAGAGTCTGGCGCTTGGATTGGCCTTTCTTGCATGCGTATGTAAAGGTGGAAGTACTACAGGCAAAAATCTTAGCTCTTTCAATAAAGGGCTGCTGTGTTTCTGTCCAGACTGTTCTGTAAGATGTGCTGTGCTTCCCAGAAAGGCTGTACATAATGTTGGTATGGCACACATGCAGTAAGAAGTTCATTAGCTTCTACAGGAAAGTCATAATTTTTCAGTAGAGGACTGTTCTGTGATTTTGCTAATATTTGAAGAGTTTTGCATGGCATCAGTAGCAGCAATAAGTGAAAGGCAGCCTCTTGGTGTATTTGTGAGGGATTCTTCTGTGTGATTAGGTTTTGGCTGGCAGTAAGGATTTGGAGGGCCCTGCTGAGGTATTCTACTGCTGTGGGACTATAAAAATCTGCAAAAGGTCTTCCTAGCACTGGACAGGTGAGCTGGCTGGCTCAGCAGTTGATCAAGGGTTTGGAGACTAAGGAACAGCTTCCTGAGCCCTGACGAAGGTTACTGGAAGGAAGAGGTCTTCCAGTGAAAAAGGGAAGGCCATTGCTTAAGTTTTCTTACTGTCCTGGGATGAGCAAGGGCCAAGACTTGGTACCTCGTTCAGTCATTACATCCTCCAAAAGGGGGTTGAAATACAACTGAACTTACGGTCCAAAAGAAATTAAATTTCTTGCTACTGAAATCTGCAAATAAAAACTAGTCTGTATTCTTGTTGGGTTTCTTGCTGTCTTCCCCCTCCTTTCCAACCAAACAAGCAAGCAAGCAAGCAACAAACAAGCAAGCAAACAAAAATTTTTCTTTTCAGATCATTCTGGAGAACTACTCCTATCCCGGGGTTATGCTGATTGGCACAGATTCACACACCCCCAACGGAGGTGGCTTGGGAGGAATCTGCATTGGAGTGGGTGGAGCTGATGCCGTGGATGTCATGGCAGGAATCCCTTGGGAGCTTAAATGCCCAAAGGTAGGAGCAAAAGGAACACTAATCCTCTATGTGGAGCGTGAGATATAAAATGGGTAAGAAATGTATGTAAGGCACTCTAGTGCCTGTGTTTGCCTGGCTCATACAGCCAGTCTGTCGTTTGTTGGCATCTCTGAGTTTCATTTCCAGCCTTTTTAATTCGGGGATTGAGAGAGGTAGGCGAGTAGTGATCTCTGGTTGGCCTTGACAGTGGGTTCAGCCCATGTACATGTGCTGTGGTATTTCAGGATTTTCTCCTTTGTGTTTTGGTGGCCACCCAGATTGTGAGAAAGAAGCCTGAGGAATTCTCTTGACTGCTGGAGGGAAATGATACCAGTATACTTTTCTGTTGTTGTTTTAACTCATGTTAAGGTTATTGGTGTAAAACTGACTGGCAAGCTTTCTGGCTGGAGTTCTCCGAAAGATGTGATCCTGAAGGTGGCTGGCATCCTCACGGTCAAGGGTGGAACAGGCGCCATCATCGAATACCACGGGCCTGGTGTGGATTCAATCTCTTGCACTGGTAAGGCAACAGGAATCTCTTATCTGGAGTGGGTTGTTGTTGGAGGTGTTGTGTTGTCCGTGAGGAGAAGGGAATCGGGCAAGAAGTGTTAAATGTTCCCTCTTAGCCTGGCTGGGTGACCAGTACACAGCAAACTGGGAGTCTTTCTCTGCAAGCTGGTGGGGTGAGAGCGGTGTAACAAGTGAAAAGCCTCTCTGGACGGCTCTGTTAAATCTTGTGACCGTGAGAACGCTGAATGGTTAATTGTGGGGAATCCTGTAAGATGGTGCTGTCAGGATGAGAGTAAGAATGGAGCTATTTTGCCATATGCTTAGAGGATAGAGATGTTGGGGGTAGTAAAGGATGACATTTTCATTTCAGCCTAAAATAGGTTATGAATAGAGGAGAGAAATAGGTTGGGGAAGGGGGGAAATGTGTGACAGCTGCTAAATAAAAAGCTTCTCAGCAAAGTAGAGCAGAGGGGAGACTAGAAAGCAGCAGTTAACTTGGAGACTTGCAGTAGGCAATTGTGGCTCTCAGGTGCTGAATTTGAACCAGCAGATATTGCAGTTGTCTGTAACAGTACTTGTCAGGACCAAACTGAGAGAGCTGTCCCTTCCTTTGGCTTGAAATGTAGCTTTTAAGCTGTGCTTCTCTCCATTCATAATGCTTGGCTACTTGGAGTACTTGCTTTTACAATCTGAGAGCATTTTAGGATTTTTATTCTCTTGAATCAGAGAGCACTGACCTGTGATACCTGCTTCTAGCTCCCTGAATGTAAAACAGCAACTCCTACAGCTTCATCGCTGTGCCTTGAAAGGCATGGGTGACCCCAGTGCCACAAGTGATTTGTTTTTGTTTTTGTTTTTGTTTTTTTACTGTTTTCTATCACTGGAGTCTTTGTCTGGAATCCTGTCTGCTGTGGAGTTAGGTTTGTGCCTAATGCACTTGATCTCTCTTGGCTTTGCCGTCTTTTCCATGGGCTGACTCTTGAAGAATTGGATGGCCTTGGACTTTGTTGACCCTGTGGTCTTTTCTCCCACTCCTTCACTAGGGATGGCAACGATCTGTAACATGGGGGCTGAAATTGGAGCTACCACATCCATCTTCCCTTACAACGAACGGATGAAGAAATACCTGGGCAAGACTGGGCGAGCTGGTAAGAGGGTTTGGGGGTTGAAGTGGGTAGAAGTGTGGGTTTGAATGACGGTGTTCTCTGGGAGCAGCATCCTCCTGCAGCAGTGTCTGATGTGGCTTCTGTACTCGGGTGTACAAGCAGGGAGCCTGTAGCTGAAATGCCTGGGGAAGTATCTGGTGGACCCTGCGTTCAGTTGTTCTGGTCTTTTTCTTTTCCATCTTATTTGCTGCAGTTTTTCAGGTCTCCCTTCTTCCTTATTCCAGACATAGCTGTGCTGGCGGATGAATTCAAGCAACACCTGGTACCGGATTCTGGTTGTCAGTATGACCAGGTGATCGAAATCAACCTCAGTGAGGTAAGGCTTCCTTCCTGCTTGCCATCTTGGATGTTGTGATGAGACTGCCTCGTGTGAATGAGGACTAAGCTGGGAGTTGGATGCAGCACCCCTGGTTGTGCTAAAACGGGTAACAAACGCTGAGATCTGTTCCACTAACAGCTTCTGCTCAGGCAGGCGAGTCCTATTTAAACAGCTTCCAGATAGCAAATCAATTCCTTTCATAACTGTTTTTTTTTTTCCCTGGCTACTGTAATTTCTGACTCTGTCGTTGTTTCTTAAAGCTGAAACCACATATCAATGGACCTTTCACTCCAGACCTGGCACACCCTGTGTCAGATATTGGTGCTGTGGCAGAAAAGGAGGGCTGGCCTGTTGATATCAGAGTTGGTGGGTAGCATTTGCTCTTTCCTCTGCCTTCATCTTTGTGCCATAAATGTTGCTGTCTTGGGATAAGCAGTTGGTCATATAGCTTGGGATCTAATCCTTTAATTACTGCTCTATGCCCTTTGACTTGGTTGCAGTGTCATTTCTACATGGGCACGTGAATTTGCTGGGAAGAGTAGTCTCTTTGTTTTTTCTCAGGTGTGAGTAGCCTCTCACACGTGGCCTAGATCTGGGATAGCTGGAGGGGTTTTGATCTCAAGAGCTAGGCAATTTTTTCGCCTTGTTGGAAATTTTTTAAAGATGGGGTTGCCGGGAATGTTACCTGTTACACATTTGGTCAAATCCATGAACAGGCTTTCAACAGAGATCTGTCAGGCGCACAGTTGTGCATTCCCCGAGCAGGAGACTGTTGAGCTCTCAGGACGTAGTAAAGTTGATGCTCGCTATCCTAAAGAGGAGGCATGGGTACTCGTACACTCGCTGGCTTCTCTGGAATTGCTCAGGGTGGGAATGAAAAGAATGCAAGTACATTGTAAAGGCCACATCCCAGGTAGAGACGAGTTACTCAGTAGTGTTACAAATAGGATCAAGAGCAGCAGTAACTGAAAGCCCAGAGTTTTATTCTTTGCTGCTTAGCATCAGAGTGCTGTCAGTGCAACGCTGTATGTCCTCGTGTCATCTTCATACCATAACAAAGGGTGTTTTACCCAAGGACTACAAAGTGCCTATACCAAAACGAAACAGTGTGTTGGGGTCTAGCCCAAGATAACTGAGGCGAACTAATTGGGTGTGTAAATTGCTTGGAAGAAAAAAACAAGAAAGACCAGTGGGCTCTGAGGTGTAAGTTGAAAGGGCTGGGAAATTTAAAATTCAATATGCGTAGAGAGGCACCCACCTCTTCTTTTAATCATTTCCTTGATTTCTTCTCATCTTGATGTGTAGCCTTTTCTGTCTTCCTAGAAGAATACCTCTTTGTGGTAATTCGCCTAACCAAAGTGCACATAGGTGGCACTCTGACCTTGTAAAACAATAACCAGCCTAGTGACCAGGTAATGTGTTCTGGCTTACAGCCTCCGAAGCCTGAGGGATTGATTGCTTGTGACCACAGTATCTTGCTGGGAGGCTTGGCAGTGTTTGTACCTGAAACTGTTTCAGGCTCCTTGTCAGTGGAAAAGGAGGTTGTCTCTTGTTTTTTCTGCTGAGAGATGGTCTCCTCAGGGAGAAGCAACCAGGGCTGCACTAACCACCTCCCTGTCTCTGTCAAACACCACAGGCCTGATTGGCAGCTGCACCAACTCCAGCTACGAGGACATGGGGCGCTCTGCAGCAGTGGCAAAACAGGCGCTAGCGCATGGGTTGAAGTGCAAATCGAAGTTCACAATCACTCCAGGCTCGGAGCAGATCCGAGCCACCATTGAAAGAGACGGTTACGTGAGTATGACTGCTCTTTACAGGTCCAAACAGTAAAGGTTAAACTTTTCCAGAGGGTACTCAGGAGTCTGGAAGTGACTAATGGAAACCTCTTAAATTTGTCCTCACGTATTGCTCGAGGTGCAATGACTGATATAGTAACCAGCCTTGCGTTACTGTGCCCCTGGGTCCTGCTGCTGCCCAGGCAATGTTTTGACCTGCTATGTTTATCCACTCTTCTCCTTATAGAACAGTTTGGGATGTGAGCAAACCTGCGTATGTAGGAAGCAAGTCCCATTTTAGACTAAACTTAAGGTAAAACTCCAGTGTATCCCTAGAGGAACCACCACGTACCTTTCCCCCCTTTTTTGTGGGGAGCAGAATATAACGATGTGTTAATTGATTCTAATGTTTAGTAAGTGTTGGACACTGTCACAGCTTGGGGATCAACTGCGTGAGTCTTTATGTGCGGGTGTGTCCACAAGTCAGCTTTTTATTTGTCTGTCTGCAGTTACACTTTTCTCCAGCAGCTGCCCTCTTGATTGGATCCTTTGCTGAATGGACTGAGCAGGCACATGTTTGCCTGCACTTTTACCAAATCACTCCTTACACTGCCAGGAAACGTGTTGAAAATTAATTGGACCATCTTCAGTGAAATGTCTCTGAGGAGCTGTTTTCTTTGCTCAGTTTAAAGTAGGCAGAGAACAGGAACTTTATGGTAAATCTTCCTGTGCTTTTCCCCAGCGTTAACTTACAGCTTTACTGGCATCAGCCCCCCTGTATTTATGACAATTACTCAAAACTTGTAAGTGAAACAAGAAAGGGATTTTTTTCAGGGTTGGTGCTTTCTGTTAGAAGATGGGTGTCCTCTTTCTCTAAAAGAATACCATCAGAAATGTATCCCAAACTTTCTACTAATAATGAAATTGTCTGTCCCCAGGCACAAATCCTGCGAGACGTTGGAGGGCTGGTTCTTGCCAACGCTTGTGGGCCATGCATTGGCCAGTGGGACAGGTAAAGTGAAAGACAGAACTCTGTCTAGCTTTGTATCTCTCAGCTCCTAAAGCACTCTGCGAAGCCAAATTTGATTGTTAATACCACACACGGGTAATTAAGCACACTAGCCATTGGTCGTAGCTGCCTGATACACGCTGGAGGAGGAGAAATAAACTGCAAATTTATGCTGAGCCTTTGGATGAATGAAGCTGCAGCATGGCCACATCTATAGGTTTTTGATAGGGAAAAATGGGGAGAGAGATCAGTTCTCTCTGAGAGGATGGGCTGGAGTTTGTGTGGGCCTTTTAAAATAGGAAGAGTGATTGGTCTGGCTTAAATCCCTAGAGTGGCAGTGAGGAAAATCCTGATAAAAGAGATGGGAGACACATGCTCGTTTGGCTCTGTCATTACTGACGGTGGCATGTCCAAAGGCATGTACTTGAGTATTGCTCAGACAGTTCAGCAGTGCACAACATGGACTATGAAAACTACTCCAGGAATCAGTGTCTGACTTGGCATTGCACTGTCCTTGGTTTTGAGGCTCTGCTTAGGGGAGGAAAACATGTGTGCGCTGATTCATGTTTCCAAAGATAGTGATTGCTGCCACAACCAAGCCTGGGGATTTTAGCAGCCAGATATCTAGAAGCAATAGTCCCTTTGGATTTGACGAGTGTTTCCTTCTTTCACAGGAAGGACATAAAGAAAGGAGAGAAAAACACAATAGTTACGTCTTACAACCGGAATTTCACAGGTCGCAATGATGCCAACCCAGAGACTCACGCGTTTGTGACCTCCCCAGAGGTAAGAGACAGCCAGAGGGGGCGTGGGGAATAGTTCAGGGTGTCTCGGGAGCCAATTCCGCTGCCTTCAGAAGAGACCCAGCATCATTTGGTGTGTAACTTCGAGAGCCTTCTGGCTGCTGTCTTTGTTAGGCGTAGGACTTTCAAATGAAGAGATGGGAGGAAGACTAAGCCTTTAAATTGTTTTTCTTTCAGATTGTCACAGCCCTGTCCATTGCTGGCACTCTAAAATTTAACCCCGAGACAGATTACCTGACAGGAACAGATGGGAAGAAGTTTAAACTAGAAGCACCTGATGCAGATGAGCTGCCCAAGCTGGTAACTGCTTGCTCTGGAGATGGAGGGAGGGGAGGCCTGTCACTGTCAGTGCTTTATATGTAGCAGGGGAACCCTCATGCACTGCCTTTAATGTTAAAATTGGCTTGTTCTCTTCACATGCTGTTGGGGATGGCTGAGACTGATGATTTTCCTTTCCTTTTTATTCTTTTGAAGGATTTTGACCCAGGCCAGGACACCTATCAGTACCCTCCCAAGGACGGCAGTGGGCAGCACGTGGATGTGAGCCCCACCAGCCAGCGCCTCCAGCTTCTCGAGCCCTTCGATAAGTGGGATGGCAAGGATCTAGAAGACATGCTGATCCTCATCAAGGTCAGGAGCAAGGCGGGGGAACACCAGCCGTGACAGGGCTGGGCAAACAGGGATTTGCACATGGGTTGAAGCTTTGGGTGTGCCTTGAGCTGACAGATGCCTTCCCCTACAGCTGCATTGCTATGGGAAGTGAAGCAAGGGTCTTGCTTCCCTTGTGGTGTTGTTTCCTTCTGATACTTTATATATTACGACTAAGAGACTTTTCTATTTGGGGCTAGTTGTTAGCTAATACCATGAAAAATTAATTTTTTACACCCTGTAATATGATCCCACCCATCCCACACAGTTTGGAGAATTTGTCCTAGTTATAACCACTAATTAGCATCTCTAATATCTGACTGTTCTAAGATGCATTTTGTCTGAAATGAGGTCGTTAGGATCTTCTCATCCACCAGTATTTGTCGTCTTCCCATTTTACAGAAACTATTACTTCACAATAGTTAAACATTACAATTCAGTCTCCTAATGAAGACATATTTTGTTTCACTCTCTGTGATGAATTCACAGGATGAAAGCTTCAGTTAACACAGTGATAGGTGCTGAAATGCAGTCCCTTAGGAATTGTCCTTCAGGAGAACTGTTGATTCTCAGCAGCAGAGAGCCGCAGGTATTCCCAAGGGCCGTGCTTCCATATGAGCTGTGCTTGTTTGACATGCACAATTCCTTTGGAAACACTGGGAGCCAGTTGGAAGGCTGTTCTCTCCGGTTGGGAATTCTGCTCCTACAGGTTGAGGAGGCTTCTATGCAGACTGGGAACTCTGAGGAAACACTTGGTGTCTTGCTGAGCTCCTCCAGCAGAGAGGTTGAGCTGTACCAGGAAGAGCTTAATGACTTCTGGTACCTGCAGAACCTGCTGCTGAGGGAAGTGAGGACATGGCAGGAGGTGTCATAGCTTACCGTAGTTTTGTAACTCTGCCCTTTGGAACAGGGATCTTCTTTCTGCCCAGAGCATGCAGAAAGACCATTCTTTTTGCCTTTGTATTCTGCCTGAGACCATTGCGTTCTGCCTTACGGTGCCTTGATTCTGTAACAGATACAGTTGTCTTGGGTTTGTGCTTTTAAAAAGAAATGTGAAGATCCTTCAGAATAAAAAGTGCTGAGGAAGGCCCAAGTCACTGACCCATCCTAAAGAGATTGATCTCTTCTACTACCCCTTAGGTAAAAGGGAAGTGCACCACTGACCATATTTCTGCCGCTGGGCCGTGGCTGAAATTCCGTGGCCATCTGGACAACATCTCCAACAACCTGCTCATTGGCGCCATCAACATTGAAAATGGCAAAGCCAACTCCGTGAGGAACGCGTTAACCCAGGAGTTTGGGCCAGTCCCGGACACAGCCCGATACTACAAGGTGAGGCTGTCTCCTGGTGCATCTATTTTAGGAGGGTGTTGGCACTTTCTGTGCTCTGTGCCAAGACCAAGGATCTCACCCTACTGCTCAAGTAACAGCAGCTGTGAATTCATTCAGCACTGAGGCTTTTTCTTGGGACGTACTTTGACTGTGACAGTTCTTACAGGCGATTCTGTCCCTACCTGCTGCGGGGCAGAGGATCTTGTGACCCAAAGGGGACCAGAAACCCTAGGTGAAAGGAGCAGAACACCTCTAGACGCTGCACAACTTACAAGGCAGTGGTGTCACCAGGCTGCGAATAAATCTCACCTCCTCATCTGAGCAAACAGACCTCAGTTACTGTGTGAACGTAAAGAATTCACCTATGGCTAGTCTAAATTCTATTCTTGACCCCTTTGTTCTTTAAAACTTGGGTTGGAATATCAAATTTTCTTTCACTCTTAGAACAGCTTGGCAGCAGTCTCAGATTGGTTCTTCTGGTAGACAGAAGTTAAAGCCTTCTCTCTAACTTCTAGAAGTAGAGCAGGGATCATAGTGGTGTAAATGCTGACCTGGCACAAGACCACGGAAGGAAAGGTGGTGGCAAGGATTTGCTCTGGATCCCAAGAGCGATCCTCTTCAGCCCGTGTTAGCCAGGACAGCAATACCTAACTGCTCTGAAGCACGTAGTTCCTTCGTTTCTGTCCTTCCTTAGAACCAAGGGGAGCCTCCTGGCAGAAGGTATCATAGCACAGCAACGTCACTAGTGTTGCGCTGACATTAGATGTGTTGGGTTGTGTTTATTGTTAATTCCTCACCTGAGTGACCGCACAAGTCTTAGTCTTCCTCTTTTGTCACAGAAAATGGGTGTCAAATGGGCCGTTATTGGGGATGAAAACTACGGTGAGGGATCAAGCCGAGAGCACGCAGCGTTGGAACCTCGTCACTTGGGGGGCAGGGTCATCATCACCAAGAGCTTTGCCAGGATCCACGGTGAGTTGCGCTTCCCCTGTGGTGTGTATAAACAGGATGTGTTTGGCTGGGGCGGCAGGGATGTTTACCTTGCCCCAGGGCTCAATACCTACGGGAAGGAACTATCTGCTGACAGATCGCATGGTCTCTCTTCTTAGGAGTCCTCTTAGATATCTGCTTAGATATGCCACAAACAGCGGATATGCTGATTTTGTTATGAAGGTAGTAATTACTGTTGGAATACTACTCAGAGAAGCACTGAGCAGCCGGGAAGTAATCCTCATCCCCTGCAGCGAGTTGTTACGAGTATACTTGATGGTTTGTTCTCTGCAGAAACCAACCTGAAGAAGCAAGGCCTACTGCCTCTTACTTTTGCGGATCCGGCAGACTACAACAAGATCCATCCTGTGGACAAGCTGAGCATCGTGGGGCTGGCGGACTTTGCTCCTGGAAAGGTAAGTGCCTGCACGTCTTGTCACGGCTCTCGGGGTCGGGGATGTGCCCGTGGCAGGGAGCAGCGTGGTCGTGTGCGAGGGCCTGGAGCAGCACCGGCACTGATGGGCCGCGCAGCCCGGCAGCCAGAGGAGATGCCCCACACCAGTGGGTCAGAATCAGATCACGTTGTTCTGAGCTGTTTTGAGAAGTCCCTGTACAATATTCTGAATTCTTCGACTTGTTACCTAAGGCGGGAGCGCTCCCTAGAAGGAACTGCAACCACACATCTCTCTTAAGACCACCCCTGAGCTACCATTTTGTTTTCAACCCTTTAAAAACATGTAGGGATTTTCCTGTGAGAAGCTTCGGTTAACTTGCTCCCTTGAAAAAGAAGGGGGAAAATAAAACCTGTCTTCTTCCTTTAGCCTCTGAAATGCATCATCAAGCACCCCAACGGGAGCCAAGAAACAATCATGTTGAACCACACCTTCAACGAGTCACAGATCGAATGGTTTCAGGCTGGCAGTGCCCTGAACAGAATGAAGGAGCTGCAGCAGAAATCAAGCTAAGTGCGCACAATGCCCCCAGTGCACTGGACTCGATTCAGCTTTGGCATTTTCATGAAAGTGCAATTCCATGCCTCCTGTTGGAATAAATGTCTGATCAAATGTAACCATAGCGTCCTTTTTGTTATGGTACTTCCTCTTCACTGACACTATGAAAAGGGAGTGCAACCAGGCTTACTTTTGTCTTTTAAATTCCCCAGCTCCCTTTTTCTATTTTGGCTCAAATTCAGTTGTCCCACAGTTATTTATACTTGGAAATAACCAGCTAAAGTGGGTTTGTCTGCTCAGTTGGTTGTTTCTGCCCATTCACTTTACTGATGGCTAAAGATTTAAAATGGAAATAAAGACTGTGACCATCTCTTCTGCCTTGTGCGATTGTCTTCATAATCCGGTTCTTCAGCTCCTGCTTTCCCCCTCGCTGTTGCTGAGAGGGTGGGAAAGAACTTGAAGGTTCAATGCTACCTGCTCAGTTTGTATTGTTATGCAAAGGCCACATGGTTAAGGAAAAAAAAAGCCTCCCAGCTGTAGCAGTGCTCTGAAAGCAGTAGGAGCAGAGGACCTGGGAGGTTTATCCACTGCCATTAACTACTGCAGGCTATGCTCATGACTAACCCTGCCTTCCTCTTCGGGGCATCAGTTACACTGTTGTAATGACAAACTTGCAGGTAATGAGTGATTTATGTACGGTTTCCCAGCATCATGCAGTAATTTGCTCAAGAATCGTTCACCACCACAGCAAAAGCTTGATGTTGAGAGCAGTTTTGTTAGAATAGCAAATAAAGCTGAGCTGAGCACAACAGCTACTTGGAGGAACCTCAGACCCTGTCTACAGAGGGGTCTGCGTGGAAGCCTCTGGCTGTTGAGGCGCTAACCTGCATCACCCAAATTTCTACCTACAAAAACCGGTGGGGATTTTTTGCCAAGTTTGTTTCTATCACGTCTAGATGACTGCATGTCTGAGCCCTGCTGCACAGCCAGCGCTCAGTAAGCTTATTGTCTCAGCAGCTGGACCGCAGTTACTATGTGAACCTGAAGAATTCTAGGCTCCCTTTTAATTAGAGCAATGCACCAGGAATAACAGCTCAGAATTAAGGGGTTATAACTGCACTGCTGGGAGGGTGCTGGTGACTCAGGCTTTGTTTTCACAGTTGGAGGTTAGCAGACCCGCTATCCCAGGGAATTACAGCCCCTTCCTGCCAAATGTGGCTGGCTTTGTAATTATGTGCAACATCACCCGCTTGGCACTGGGCCCTGCATAGATTTTACTCACTGTTTTGTTCCCCTCTTTCCTTTCATTGCTGTCAGAGAGGGTGATGGCAATTGTTTGTTATTGGCTGTTAGAGCAGGGCAAAGCATTAGTCTTGACACTCAACACGGTCTGCCTTGAAATACAAGTAGCTAGACTGCAGGAGGCAACTTTTTTTCCTTCCTGCTAGGCAGGAAGCTAACAGTTTCTCCAGAAATTGTAGAGGAGAGCAGGCTGTGGGGTTTTTTACTATTTATTCCATTTCTGGTATTAACACACTCTCACACAAACACATTTAACTTACTTAAAGTAACATTGGTCCATTTCAGTCCATAATTATGCATTTTCAAACTCCAGCAAAGTTGAGCCCATTCTACACAAATACAGCCCACCTAGTACAGTATTTCCCTTCACCACAAGCAGCCTGTAGCTTTCTGCAGTGGTCATCTTCATAAAGCCCGAGTTACTTTGGGGTAAACTAATTTCGTTCCAGTTCTCTTTGGCGGCCTTCATCCACGCATGAAGTTCCCACTCCCAGCAGAACGTTACCACAGCTTCCCCTGCTCTCCCGGCAGCAGCACTTTCCAAGTCTCCAGAGCAGAACACCTCTCAGCTCCAGTCTTTTGGGGTTTCTCCTCCAGCTCCTGTAAGAAGGGCAGGATTCTGCCCCTCCGGGATCAAGCTGTCAGCCCAAGGAAGCGACGCTTCTAGACAAGCATTCTCTCCCGCTTTCACTCACAAAATCCAACTCCCTTCGTAGCTCAGGCGAGTAAAGACCTCCCCAGCTTTCCCTCCAGGGCAGGAGACGAAAGCCCCAGCTGGGTTTGCTGCTGCTGGGCTCTGGCCTTTTTGTCCCTGCAAATTCACTTCTACAGATCAGCGAAGGCATTTCTTGAAAGCGACTGTCTTGATCTGGCAGGTTGGAAGCTGACGGGGAAACAGAGGATGGCAGCTCTGAGTTCTCGTTCAGCTTCAAAGGAGCAGCGAGCACCAGCAGGATCCCGTAATCCCCCCACTATCCACTGGAAAGACTTGCTGCGGAGCAGGCTCTGACTGCAGCTAGCTGTTCGTCCACCACGACAGGAGGCCCAGGCCTGGTTCGCTGATCGACCCCTGTTCACACAGAGCAGAAGAGGGCGTGCAATTGTAAACCGCATAGAGAATGCAGGGGAAAACGTGTAAAAATACAAAATGTCTCCCCCCTGAGTTACAGATGAGGTATTCCCCTTCTTGCTGTCAGAACCCAGCCTTGCAAATGCCCTAATTTCCTTAATCCTTGTCAATGCTGCACCAAACCTGCAGCACCTGAAGGATCAAGCACTTTCCCGCTCCATCTCCTGGCTGTGCTGACTGCCCCGACATACCCCAACTGTGAGAACACAGCTCTTACTGGTTTCCATCCATCTTTTTCTTGCACCGTGCTCTGGGAGGTCTTACGCCAAAACACGGCATGGGAAAGGCTGTTTAGCTGCTGCGCAAACCTTGATGTGGTTTTCCCAGCTCTGGATCCCTCGTATGCTCATCCCTATCTGCAGCTCTTGCATCTACACTCCGTCTGTTTTAATTCAGCCTCCCAGACAGGAGCTCCACCAACAACCACAATGGTTCAGTGAAAACACGCTGCAAGCACAGAGCGACCGCAAGAACGATCTCCTTTCTCCCCTTTCCCACTCCTTTGATTATGTGACTTTCTTTGCTTCATGGTCAGTTTAACACGATCAGTTCCTTGGGAAAGGGATGCTGTTTTAGGCCTAGAACAAACCATGCTGTTTACACGGCTCTACGAATTATGCGCATTGTTACCACAAGAGTGTAGGGTGCCTCCTTCTTCTGGACTTCTTCTGTGGCGCTTGAAGTGGAAGCCTCTGCAGAGCTTGGACCCGTGGGAGACGTATCGACGAAGGTTTCATCCACAACTCGGAAGCGGATCTCCTCCCCGATGTCCATGTAAAGGTCGTGGGCCCCTTCTTCTGTCTCATATTCCCACACCCACACCTGCTCTGCCTCATCGCTGGCCACGCCAAGGGCTAAGGATGGAAACGATTTCACCTGGCAGATCACTTCCCTACAGTTTTGAGCATCCTCTCGATTCAAAGCCTCTTCACAATCCTTTCTCGAGCTGCAGCGCACTGTCCTAGGTCACCATCTGCACATTCTAGGGCCTCATCTCTGATTTTCCTGCACGCAGTTGGGGTTTTTCTCCCCACCCCCAAAACAAACAGACCCCTCGAACCCCAGGAAGACACTGCCTACCACGAGCAAGGATATTAGACGCACCACGTATCTAGACATTGCACCACGTGGGAAAACCTGCGTTCTGTCTTCAGCAGCAGCCAAGACTAGAGGCAGGGATTACAGCGTGGCTGTTCGTGGGACGCTGCCGTTCGTTTCTATCAGCTGGCACAATGATCCTGCAAAACCCAATAGGCGTGAGGCCTGTCTAGCTGTGATAACAGTCTGTGGGACTTGCCCGACACAACAGCTTAGCTTCTGCCATTGAGCACCTTCATTGTTGCAGCAGTGAATGCCTGTTGGGCCAGCACTGCACAATCTTTTCAGATGAAGCAGTGAAGTTATCCAAGGTGATCAAAGGATACAACTTAGCTGGCTGCTGCAGGGATTCTGGTGGGATGACAATATCATCAAAGAATCCAATAGAAACTGTGGAGAAAAGAATCTGATTAAGACTGAAATGACTCTTCGCGAGGATGTGCCGCAGCAATTCCTAAAATGCATTTCTAGACTTATTCTCCTTCCCCTCTTAGGAAGGACGTCTGAGATTATGCAGGAATTATTCTTCGAGTCACAACGCTCAATTTCAGTTGGCAGCGAAGCAGGCACCCGGCTGAAGCACATGCAGCAACAGAGGGCACAGTCTTCCTGCCCGCTGGGAAAGGAAAAGGCTGCCTGGAGCAGGGCTGGAAGCGTAAGGGTTCCAAGAAATGAGCCAGATGCTATGGAGGTCCGTGAAAGAAAAGAGCTTAGAAATCACAGATGTAACACGTCAAATACAGACACCAAAGGCAAGTCAGATCAATCCCACCTCCCCTGTTAGATTTCATGATGTTGAGGTTGATCAGATAGCGGACCTGCCCAAATTCAGCAATAAATGTACCCACGGTAATCTCACTGTCCTGACTTAACAAATGAGCACAGAGAGGAGCTTGCACAGAAGACTCCTACAATAACAGAAGGCAACTCATCAACTGAGTACTTCATAAAGTACATAGTTGATCATCTGTCTTAAGAAAGATGTTTCCCTGCTGTTTTCAGACACAGGAAATAATCATAAATTTTCATGGAACTATATGGAAGATATTTCAGACCAACATGATCCGATACTACCACCTTAAAAAGAAAAAAGTTCTGCTAATTGAAGCGAGAAAATAAATCCAGTCTAGCTCCAGATGGGCTTGCCTATTCTTCTTGGGCACGCACACGAGTGACAAAAGGAAAGGGGAGCTGCAGGCAAAACCATCAAGCGCAGGGGAAGCTGCCAGGCTCAGACTACCAACCACCCTCAGATGGGAGCAGCACCAGAGGCCGGTCACGTCTTCAACCAGCCTACACAGAGCGTTACGCTGCCTGAAATCGTCGCAGCTCCCAGTGCTCTGCGGCTCTTCTGTCCCTAACATTCGAAGTTGCAGCTTACCGTGAACGCCATCCTGACTGCAGCTTTTAATCTCCCCAATCAGAATCTCATCCAGGAAGGGATGGAAGACCACGTAGCGGAAATGCACTTGAAAGAAAACAGATCGGTAACGTTATGACCACGCGAGTGAACCGTTCTCCTTCCACAGGGTGGCAGCCATTAAAACAAAATCCCACATCCTACATGCCCTCTAAAATGCTGCATCAAGCATCTTTTACACCTTCTTTACAGGTACTGGTTTGTTCAGGAAAACAGGAATCAGAGTTCTGATTTGTACAAATTATGACAGCAGCTGATCATCAGTTTCTTGTTCTCCGCTTTTCAAGCTTGCAAGAATTTAATTTCACAGAATAAAACTATAAAACTATGGACGTGAAGCAGGCCTCTGCTTTACTTATGATGTTAGTGTTCTTTGGAGGCCAAGAATATCAGCTGAAGTGATACTTCCTTGTACTACTTCTGCTCCATTTATCTTTGTCAGTGAAGATGTATCTTCTTCCAATTAAATTATGTGGTACACAATATTATCAAAGTAAGATTCTCTAAAAATCTTATTTAACCTCTGTGAAAAATCCAGTTACGTTTCTAACCAAGCATTTATAAGGAAGCTATACTAAGACAAAGCAGAACGCTTAAGAGCTATTTAACATCATTTTAGCTGTCCATACTCAGTGCCGCTCCTTTACATAAAATTAGAAAAAGGGTAATAAATCCTGCTGTCTGGTAATAATAAATGCTATCTCATCTTCTGAAAGCAGGAGACTTCTTTGCAAACTCACAGAGAACATATTATCCTGTTTCGGTTCAAGGAGTATTTCAAAGTTAAGGAAGTGAATGGAGATAAAAGCAAGCAGGAGAGTCTGCCATCCTCCTCAGTGTTAGAGAAGCTTTTATTTGTAGGGAGTGAGTTCTACTGGCATTAAAATTTACATGAGGGGAGCCACACACAATCAGTCCAGTTCCCTTCTAAAAGGAAACACTTCATTTACTCAAGCAATACTTCAACACTGAAAATTAAAGCTAGAAAAATGCATCTTTCTATTTTATTTAAAGAAACAAACTTTAAAAATATATATTAAATTTGTTTTTATGCCTTTGCTTCCAGTTTTCATTCAGATTTGCTAAAAGACAAAAGTAAAGAGATGAATCATTTATTATTACCAAAAAAAAGTCACCTAAAATGTATGCTGAACCAGATCTGTCTAAGTCTCAAACAAAAAAGCAGCAAAACTTCCAGTTAGAAAAAAAGCATCAACTGTTGTGTGAATGCTATAATTAGAAACATGTTTCAAAATTCCGGGCAGGCAAAATAAGCTTCAAAAAGACACAATATTTGACAAAAGTAGAACGATTAATATAAATTATTTTCCATTTGGAGATCTCCAATCATTTAAAATTGAATTAACTCCTTTCTTATCCAACACCTCTGGCTCTAATTGCAGTACAGACATGGACTGCAGGAGAAGGAAGGCACGACTGGCTCTTTAAATCTGTATTTGTAACCAAAGAAACGCAAAGAGACTTCTGCCATGTTCTTCTTGCCCTTCTAATAGGAACAGAGTTAAGTTGCTGTGAACTTCAGCAATCTCCTTTAAACTTTTAACTAACAATGGAGCTTAGTTTACACTCAGGACAAGAGCGTACCTTTGGTGTGTGATGCACCATCTCCAGGGAATATGTATGAATCTTCCAGTTTTGTAATATCATACAAACAGATGCAAAGACCAACATTGTATACAACCTGTTCAAAGAAAAAAAATATTTAAAAAGCAATAAATCGGTTACCAGGTTAACTCCCTTCAAGCTTGTACACTGCATTCATCTCTTCAAAAGAAGGCAGCAGAAGGGTGGCGAGATGGGAGGGAGGCTGGTTTAGTACAATCCTTCAAAAGCCCCAGCCCAAACCACGCTGCATTTCAGAGGATCCCCTATCTTATTCAAGTGTTATGGGAGCACGTGTTTTTACTGGCACTGGAAAACGCATTGCTACAAACAGAAATCCTTGGGATTTTTCAAATTTTTTTTTTTTTAATGGTGAAAAAACTTGACCTGACACAACAGTAAACAGTTGCCCACAGGAAAGAACAGACATCATTCAGCAGCCTCAATGCTTGTCCAAAGGCCAAACACGCTTCTCTCTACATTGTGTTCTCAAAGGCCTCTAGACTTCCCTTTGTCTTAAATTATAGCTTTTGGGGAAAATGAGAGCTCCTGGTTTCTCTGCTACTTCTAACATGGCTTCTTAGCCTACAACATTTGGGGCACCTACTAGTCATCAGCGGATGAAAGAGTTTTTTCATAACCTGTCCCTGTGATCTGCCACCCTCAACCCTAGATTGCTTGGGGCTGCTCTTTGGAGCTCCGTTCGCACTGACAAGCCGCATTTTGACATCTGCACCTGCCTCATGCTGAAAGCTGCACGCTAACCACGATCCCATGGGCTGCACGGGGAAACGGCGAGCTCCTGGCCTATGACACAACGCTTCTTTATAGCCTGCGCCAAAGGCCAAGAGCCTGCCTCCACAACGTCTGTACTCAGCACAGAGCAAGTCACATACCGTCACTGTCACTTCTCTTCCAGTATTAACGTTCTAAATTTATTTACGCTGGCTTTTTTTAATTCCCCCATGACGGGTTCGTGTTTGTTTTCCAGGCTGTGTTTCATACTGTTACCCTACATACAAGACGGCAGTGACTTCTCTCCATGCTTCTCTGGCCCGTCTGTTACCTCGGTATCTTCCCCTTCCAGCATGAGGTATTAGAGTAGCAGACCCCTTTGAGGTGATACACGGCTGTCTCTGGTCCCAGTCTCTTTTATTTCAGTCTGTGGGGACGGCCTTCATACCTAAGCTTTTACGATAGTGCACGTGTAGAAATAAAAATGCAGAAAAAACGCTCAGTTGCTAGAGGGATGCCACGAAGCCTACACCACGCTACAGATTACCTTATTGGCCAATTTCTTGTTTAGCTCTTCGGCAATGGATTCGTTCAGTTTCCTTTCAAACTGCCAGGGGGGAATCCTCACCGTGTCAGTCATTTCCACGAGCACAAACATGGTGGCCGGCAAACAGCGCCTCTGAGGGGACACGGGGAGAGAGCCCAGCCTCGCCGGGGCCACACGAGGCACAGGGGCAGCACCCCGCTCACCTCAGGGGCGAAAGGGAGGAAGGAGAGGGGGAAAAAAGGGACGAAGGCGGCCGCGAAGCTCCCTAAGGCCAGGGGCTGCCGGCAGCCCCACTCCGCCTCACAGCCGCGCGGCGCAACGCCTCTGAGGAGGCTTCCCGTGCCGGAGCCAATCAACGCTCACCGGGCTCTGATTGACGCGAGGCGGAGCCTATCGCGCGGCGCGGTGAGGAGCGGGGTAGCCCCGCCCCCAGCCCGCCCGGAGGAGCGGCGGCCATTTTGTGCCCCTGTCAGGGAGGAGGGTGCTGAGGGCTGTTAGCGGCCGTTGGCAGCCGTTAGGCACCGTTAGCGGGCGTTAGCGGGCGTTGCGGCGGTGGCTCCTGGTGGATACCACACGGAAACATCCGCCTCTGAGCAACTGCACGGCCTGCAGCCGGGGGAGAGGGGCTGTGGAAAATGAGGGGCAATGCCCACGTCTGAGACCTGCCGCCAGACATGAAAGGAGGCTGCTTGAAGCGTGTTTTTTTTTTTTTTCTTTTTTTTCCTCCCCTTTTTATAAAGAGGCTGGAGAGGAAAAGCGAGCGCGGCTGTGCTTGACAAGGGAAAAGTGCCCTGTCAGCACAAGGGCTTTGATGCAAACACGATGCGTGTCAGCCCCCGCGCCCCCCAGCAGCGCTTAGCGGGGCAGTAATGAGCGTTTGGGCTAAGATCATCGTTAAATGTTGAGCTGTCTGGGAGTGGGAAGGGGAAAATGAGGATGCAAATCCCGCACCTAGGCCTTATTAACAAGACGCCTGTCTTGGCTGAGGAGTTTCTGATCTCTTTGCAATTATTCCTGTTTTACAAGGATGTTACTGGTGTTATTATTAAATGGCCAGTCTGCGTACACTTGGGGTGTGCGTATTAAAAGGGGGGCCCGGGAGCAAATTCTCCCCGTCCCCTGAGAGCAAAGGCATTTTCTGGGAGCCAACTCTGCCGCCTCAGCGATGCGCTCTGCCAGCACAGCGGGCACCGCTCCGTCAGGACACCTCAACCCAAATCCGCAGTGCGCCTCGCTCTGCTCGTCCTACTTCAGGGAGCTGCACAAAGGCTCCTTTCTCCTGCTCCGTGGTGGCAGCTGAGCACGGCACAGTTTTGCTGGCATACGTGCTGCGTCCCTTGCTGTTCTGTCCTGGCCCCACGCAGGTCGGTTGGTGCTAGGTTTGACCTTTAGCTGAAGTGCAGTTTTTGCAGGTGTCTGCGGCTACTTTTTCAGAATAGAGATCAGTTCCTGAGCATGCCCCTCAACTGACAGCAGGGTAAGAAATAGTCTTGGGATCACACCAGGAGGCAGAAGTTAGATAATGTGTTGATATTGGCAAGGTGATCACTCTGGATGATTTTGTATGTAAGAGCTATAACGTTAAACAGGGGCAAGGTTTCAGAGGAATAGCAGGGTGAATTCCTGGGAGAACATGGGAGACTGAAAGAGGTGGATTAGGACAAAGCCATATCCTACGCGCATTTCTGACCCACCCTTGAGCTAACATTTTTCATGTCTCCAACAGGCCTGCCCTATCAGGGTGTGATGGGTGCCCCGTACAAAGCAAATGCGTCTCCCTTCAGCCTGATCCACAGCCCCAAATCCCAGCTGTGTGAGCTGTAGGTCTGTGAGACCTCCATTCCTGCTGGTGTGTGTCTCACAGTTAGCTCTTTGGTGTCTCCTGAAGTGAGACACCCCTTCTGGGGCTGGGATGAGCATAATCCCTCCTGTATCAGCTCTCTGATTGCAAACAAGGGCTGAGCTCTGCAGGCTGTTCCTCCGCAAGGACAACAGCATCCCTCTCTACGCCGTTACATATTTTGGTGAAGCTTGCAGGTATTATTTTTGATACCACTCTGGGGAAACAAATGTGAGGAGAGAAAGCTGGTGGCAGAGGAGCTGCGTTGTCTTAGGACACCAGGCTACAAGCACCACCAGAGCTGAGCCTTTCTGGCGATTTCTCAGCCCCCACCAGCAAAGTCAAACACCACAGGAAATGCCTTCCGCTCCGCAGGTAACCTCTCTGACCCCAAGCTGGTGCACGCCCGGGGCTTCGCTGCTGTGACGGATGTTGGGCTGCTACCGGCTAGGTTTTCTCCTCGGAGGAATTCTGTATTTCCAGCAGCCCTTGTCATAAGCATTGTCTCTGATGTAAAAATACAAACCAAAGCCAAACTTTGCCCTGTAAAACATTGGTGTTGTCTCAACTCAGCCGTGGGTAGCACTCAGCAGCACACTGTATCTCACGCTGCAGTCGAGGTGCCCTGATGTTGGAGATGGTGTGAACAGCCCCGTCTTGCTGAGTGGTTTCTTTCTGTCCGAGTAGCAGTGACACAAGAAATAGCCACGAATCCACAGAACTGTGAAGTCTCCAGAGTCCCTCAGCAGGGCTGAGCCCCTGTGCCGGGGCTTTTCCAACAACCGGGAGCGTGGATCTCAGTGGCTGTTTTTTGAGGCCTCAGCTGCTTGAATCGAGAGATCATAGAAGGATCTTTCTGCTGCTTAGGGAAAACCCTAGGCGTTTCTTATCCTCACAACTGTAGAGGAAACTTGAAAACACAATCTGAAGTTACCTGAAGGCTCAGAAACTGGGAGGAAAGCGAAAGGAACCCCCAGATTATTTTGCTTACGATCTCCTCTGCCTCCACATTCCCAGGTCTTGTGGGGAAAACTGGCTCAGGGACGCTGGAGGAGGTGAGCAGCAATTTGCATCGAGGCTGTTTTGGCCCGGCTTTGATTGACTCCAAAGGAATTAGGTATCCTCTCACGTACAAAGACCTCAGCACTCCTGCCTTTGCTTCTGTCTCCGCAGGCGTCTCCAGCACCCCCGCTCCCACTCCGTGATCAAAGCTTCCCCTCTTCTCCTTTTATCATTTTAACATGCTCTAGACTTCCTGCCTTCGCCACTGCAGCGCATGCCCAGAGCCACCTGCCAGCCGAGCGCACCTCGAGCTCCCTGCAGGAGCCCCTGGTGACTACGTGGGAGAGTCAGTCTGACGCTCGCCTCGGTCCGTGGTGTTTAACGCATGCAGCTGGGCACACAGCTAGCCCTGGTGTACAAATAAGGCGGGGAAGAAGAGGCATTTATGATATTCGCTGCACAAATATGAAAGAAAAGCAGGGGAAGAAGAGGGCATGTCCATGTTGCACGTCCCCAGCGCTCCTCCAGCCTCCAGCTGCTTCCAGCTCCGCGCCCTCCTGGGCTGGCTGAGTCTGCTGGAGGTAGAGCTGCCCCAGGAGAGGATGGGCCAGCTCAGGAGGAACTCAGACCAGAGGCTGAAGCAGGTGGCTGTGTTTCTCCTCCGCTTCTTTTGTGAGGTTTTGAAGGGCAGACTGGGCAGATGAGACTGTAGGTGGTGAATGGGACTCGTGTTTTGTCGTGGAAAGCTGCTTGAAAAGCCCCAACCAGAGTGTGATGGGCAGTGGTGGAACCCACAGACACGCCACCTTCCTGCTTCAAAATGAGGCCGATATCACCCCAAATCCCCGACGGATGCCTGCCCAGCCTGTTTTTAAAAATCCCTAGCGATGGAGACTCCAGCACTTCCCCAGGCAATCTATCTGAGTAATTAACTGTCTGTTCTGTTAGAAAGTGTTTCCTAATGCCTAGCATCAATCTTGCTCCTTGCGATTTAAGCCCCATTACACCCTGCCCTATCCCCAGCGGACACGGCCAACAATTGATTGCCGTCCTCACTGCAGCCAGCGATCGCACCGCGCCGTGCCCCCAGGAGAGAAAGTCTCGGGCCGATTCGTTACGCTGCCTCTGCCTGCAGAGATAACCCTCTCAAGCACAGCCCTGTCGGCACAGGGCAGAAGAGAAAGAAAGGATCTTTCGGTATGGGGGGCTTGCCGTACGGTAGCGCTAGGGATGTGACGCTTTAAAGGCAGAAACGCCCGCAGCAGGACTCGGGGAGATGTGGGGAGAGGCTCGACCCCTCTCTGGGGGCTCCAGTCCCCCGTCGCCTTGTCCCTGCAGCCTGCGGGGCTGCCCCGTGGCCGTGTGCGGCCGTGCCACCGACGTGGGCGTGTGTCAGGAGGCACGGCCGGCGCGATGCGGGCCCTCCGCGCTGACCCCCGGCCCCTCCGGCCCCCCTCGGGCCTCTCGGTTAAGCCTGGCGCGGGGCTGACCGGCCTGATCCCTCCCACCTGCCCGCTCCCCCTGGCCTGGCCCTGACGTCAGGGAAGGCGTGCGGATGCGTGTGTGCGGGCTGCACATCATACACACATCAGGCACCGCAGAGACGTCGGGAGGCAGCCGGCAGCCAGCCAGCCGGCGAGAGAAAAGCCCCCGGAGCCGGGCTACATGCGAGAGCGCTGCTCCTCGCCGGGCAGCGGAGGAGCGCTCGCTCGTCCCCGCCGAGCGCTGATGCTCTGCAAGCCCCAGCTCCAGGGAGCCCCAAATTGCTGAGGAGGTAAGGGGAGGCACGACGGCCATCCAGCTCACCCAGGCTATTGTAGCCGGAGGTTAGACTTCACGCACGGCGTTTGCTTTCAAGGCTGTGGTTTGTTTTTTTGTTTTGTTTTGTTCTTTTCTTTCTCTCCTTAGGTGGCGGAAAGGTGTGAGGGTGAAGTGCCGCTTCCCTCCTCCGTTTTGTTTATTCCCCACCAGCCTCCGAGACAATAACTCCTCCGGGGGTGGCAGCGCTGCATGGCCGCTGCTGCTGGGGGCAAAGAGCTGGGGCTTTGCCACGGAGGGCTGGGATCAGCTGGGAGCCAGCTCTCCGTTTGCTGAGAGCGGGGGGGAAGCGGCGGGCGAAAATCTGTCTTATTAAAGCGGGCTGCAGCTGATGGGGGCTTGAATCGGTGCTTCTTTGGGGCTGGCTGCACTATTCATTCCTGCAGACAGCAAGTTAGAGCCACAAAGGAGGGAGGAAGGACACGGATGAGGACATTTGCGTGAGGTCTTTGAACAGACCCTACTCTAATCTGAAAATCAGCCAAGCCACAAACGACCAAATCCCACAAACTTGGTCTTTGGGAGCGATGATTATGCATATATGCTTAAAAGGTAAATCAAGCCTCCATGATGGCTTCTCCCCTTGCTTCCCCTTGGCTTCCAGCAGCCGCCTTGCTCTCCCCATGGCCTTCCCAAGAACGCGGCTGCAGAGCACAGGCTAAGGGAGCTTTTTATAATCAATCCATAAAGGTGACATTCATATTTTAGCGCTAACCAGGCTGTATCGTAGGCGAGACTATCTCAGCAAAGAGCCTTGGAGTTGGGAGTGTGATTGGCTTAGATGGGGAGGGGAAGCTTTAAATGTGTATTCCCAGAAAATGCCTGGGCTCTTTTTCCTATAGCAATTCATCTCGGCGGAGGGGATTTTAGCATGCAGGGTACGTGAAGGAAATTGCTTGACTTGTAATTTAGCTCTTAATGGCATGATCCGGTAACCAAAAAAGAAGGGGGGGCGGGGGGCAAAGAGGCTTTCATTAGCATCGGACAGAGACAGCATTTATAAAAACCTGCGAGACGCCGGGGCTGCCATCCTCCTCTGAGGACGGGAGGATGGAGAAACGGAGCGCTCACCTCTGTCCTTAGGCAGCCTGCTGGTTCCCACCCCTTACTACAGCCCCCGGGAGAAGCCCTTTCCGGGTCCTTGGAGTTCTCCAGCGTGTGAATTAAGCCCCAAAGCTAAAACCCGTGATTTTGTGTCCAGCTCCGGCACGTGGAGGGATGGAGCACCTGGGAGGCAGCTCCCCCGGGGTGGTGGCGGGCTGGAAAATCGCGTTGGCCACCGGGTGCCCTGGCAGGAGCGGGGAGGTGGTTGCCAGCGGCCAGCTGCGGAGCCGGGCTTTCTTTCAGAAATGCGGGTTTTTTTGCTCTCGACGGGGGAGGTGAACCTGCAAACTCACCGGGCGCTAAACCAGAGGCACCGGCGGTCCCCGGGGATGGGGAAAACGTGGTAGGGAGAGGCAGGGAACAGCCCGCCTGAGGTCTCGCTGGGACATACGGGGGAGAAAATGACCCACATCGGCTGGGTGGGGATGCTCAGGAGCCCCGGGGCCAGGCGGTGGCAGAGGGACACAGCGGGACACGCAGCGGCCCAGCCGGGTGGCGGAGGCATCACGTCCCGGAGCGGGGCGCGACGGCCCCCAGCAGAGCCCGTCCGTCCGTCCCGCGGGTCCCGGCGAGGAGAAGGAGCACAAAGACGAGCCGTGTGGGAGGGCCGACGGGCTGAGGGTGATTAAAGCAATTAAATATGTATCGTGGGTGACGCGGGAGGGGGGTTTCTTCGCTGCTGCTGATGAACGGGGAGTGGCGAGGCCGGTGCCTCTTCAAAGGGCTCCTGCCCGGCTTCGGGGAGGGTGCGGAGTTAAACGGGGTCACGGCAGCACCCACGTCGGCGTGCCTGGGTTTGAAAGGAGGGAGGGAGCCAGCGATTTCGTCTGATAAACTGCAGACCTCTCAGCCGCTCGCGATGAAGGGGGCCCTTGGATCTGCAGATAAAAGCCGACGCGTCTCCTGCCTGTCTGCCTTAATTGGCCTGGGGTTTGTGTGCCGGCCCGTCAGCGCCCGGCTGGCAGCTCCGCCTGGAAGCCTCCCCTGGGCGAAACGCGAAGGCAGCGCAGGGGTACGCTGAGCGGTGGCCTCCCGGGGTGCCCCCGTTTCGTCCCCGCACCGCGTGGAGGCGTGTGGGGCAGGCGTGGGGAGGACGTGCCGGTGTCCCCCCTCCGCTTTTTGCCGTGGATTTGGTTTCTTCCGTCCCTTTGTTCACTGCAGGGACTCGGATAGGGCAGGAAGCGGGGCTGTGCGCCCAGCACCCCGGGGTGCTGAGCTGCTGCGTGTCCCCGAGCACGGTGCCCCGCGCGCCCCTTCCCCGCTTTTTGTTTTGCCTCCAAAAACGCTCCTGTCTCACAGCCCCACGGCCCGTGCAGCTGGAAGCTGCTCCCGCAGCCAGCCCCCGCGCATACTAACAGTTGGCTCAGGGCACAGGATTCGGGTTAACAGCCCGCCATTGTCCCCGAGCTGGTGGGGAAGCCGAAAGGCCTCGCGCAGGAGGAGGTGCGATTCGCAGCGGCGGCACCGGGTGTCACGGGAGCTGGGAGGGCAGGAGGCCAGCGGAGGCTTGTGCCTCCGAGTGGGACCGTGGTGTGAAGGCCACCCCGCGGGTGAGGCTCTGCGGGGCTCCGAGGGGCAGGGGAGCCGAGGCTGGCCGGGGAAAGCAAACAGGGTGAGGGCAACAGGAGCCGCCTGCTCCCTCCCCAGCACGCCAGCTGCTCCAGAAACCTTTTCCCGTGTCCTTGCTACCTGCTTATTTTGGAGCGGAGGTGACCCCCTTCCGCACGTCCCCCCGAGGCCCCCGCGTCTCAGGGGGCCGTGGATGAGTCAGAAAGCAGACTAAAACCTCTCCGGCTTTCCCTGGCGCGTGAAGTGCCCGCAGGCATAGTCCCAAATACGCCGCACGCCCCGGTGGGGCTGGAGGGGTGGCGGGGAGGGGGGGGTCACCCGCGGGGTGCCGGGTTCCCCAGCTCGGGGCGAGGGACACGGGTGAGCCCCGGGGCAGAGGCACCCGGCATTGGATTCCCCTTCACCCTTTCAGCAGAAACCTGTAACCGCCCCCCCCCCTCGCCCACCAGGTCGCAGGCAGCAGACCCCTCCCCGCCGCCCCCGCCGCCCGCCCCCAAGACGGAGGAGCCCCCCGCTCCCACCATGTCGTCGGAGCCCGGTGCCCCGCCGGCGGTGCCGCCCCTGCACTCGCCCAAGTCCCCGGTGTGGCCCACCTTCCCCTTCCAGCGCGAGGGCAGCCGCGTCTGGGAGCGGGGCAACCTCCTGCTGCGGGACCTGCCCAGCCCGCTGCCCACCAAGAGGACCAGGACCTACTCCGCGTAAGTACCCGGCGCGTGGCTGCGTGCTCCCCCCGGGGATGCCATTTCCGCGCTGACCCATGGCCACGAGCCATGCTGAGGTGCCTCTCTCCCTTCCCTCCCGCAGGACGGCGCGTGCCTCCGCTGGGCCCATCTTCAAGGGCGTCTGCAAGCAGTTCTCGCGCTCCCAGGGCCACGGGTTCATCACCCCGGAGAATGGCACAGAGGACATTTTCGTCCACGTGTCTGAGTAAGTCCGCGCGGCACCGGGTCACCCCGGGGGCGCTTGGGGGACACCCGCGGGCTGGGGTGGTGCTGTCTCCGTAGGTGATGCTCCGTAGGTGGTGCTCTGTCCCTGTATATCCGAAAGGTGCAGGTGGGTTTTTCCCCCAAGGTGCAGCTCGTGGGTTGGGTGCCTCCTCGGTGCTGGGGGGTCCGGGACGGGGTTCAGCTCCCGGCCCCGGTCCCACCGCTTCCCCTCTCCTCTCCCGCAGCATCGAGGGGGAGTACGTCCCGGTGGAGGGGGACGAGGTGACGTACAAGGTCTGCCCCATCCCTCCCAAGAACCAGAAGTTCCAGGCGGTGGAGGTGGTGCTCACCAACCTGGCGCCCCACACGAAGCACGAGACGTGGTCCGGCCAGATCATCGGCTCCTAGGTGCCCGGGGGGGCCGACGGCCGCTTGCAGGGGGCGCGGGGGGAGCCGAGCCGGCGGCGGGGCCGGGGCCGCCCCCCAGCACGCAAGCGTCTGCGTTCGGTGTCTTTTCTAAGGTTACGGTTTCCTTTCTCTTTGTGTGTTTGTAACTGTCTTTCGAGGGGGCCGGGGAAAGCAGAGCCCTCCCTGCAGCCCCCCCACCAGCTCCGGGGGCAGCCCCGAGCCCCACGTCCCCGTCCTTACAGCGTATCACTGTGCTGGGAAGGGGCGGCCGAGCCCCTTCTTGACCCCGTTCCCCTTGCCGGGCTTCAGCCACGCGGCTCCTGCGGGAGAAGGGTGACCCGATCCCACCTCATGTTTTCGGTGTGTGTTTACTGTCACTGCCAGCTCAGGCCGTGGAGAAGGGGGCGTCGGGAGAAGCGGGCTCTGCCCCGACACGGGGCCTGGGGGCGAGCACTGGTTTGGTTTCCTTTCCCTTCCGTGGCGCCTCAGGGTTTGGGGGCCGGGTGCGCAGGGCCAGCAGGATGCGGCCAAGGAGAGCATCGGAGCATCATCGGGCAGCACCGTGCTGCCCCGCCGCCTGAAACGGTGGGTCCCAGCTGAACCCCCTCCTCCCTCGGAGTTAAACCTTTGTTCGGTCAAGCCGCTTCAATACTGTAGTTAAAAAAAAAAAAAAAAAAAAGGGGTGGCTTAAAGGAAGAAAAAATGAGTTTTAAGGGAAAAACGCCTGCTGGCAGGGCCCCGTGGTGCTCAGCGCTGTGTCTTTTCTGTGTGCCACGGAGGGGCCAGCAACGCACTGCCCTTGGACTGGAGCTGGTTCTGGGGAGATGGCTTTCTCCTCCTCTCGCTCCCCTCGTCACCCCAGCCTCCGTGCAGACCCCCGTTGTCCCGTGTGTGCCTGTGTGTGTGTGCGCGTCTGTAGCTTGCCATGGGGCCGAAGGGTTTTTAGGTGGCCACGGGGCGAACACGGGCACGCCTTCCTCTGGTCGCACCCTGCGCCAAGCCTCGGTGTAGACAGGGTCTCGTCTATAAAGCACAAATTCGTTTTCGGTCCTCTCCGCCGTACCCTGGCCAGGTGGGCTGCTGAGGCCCCGGGGGGGAACGGGGAACGGGCACCGGGGGCTGCAGGACCCGGCTGCACCTTGCGCTGCCCCAAACCCAGACGTGGGGACTGCCCCCTTCCGTGCTGGCTCAGGCCCCAGGCAGTCAGCCTGGCCACGACAAACTGTTTGATTTTTTTATTATTATTATTTCTTTTTTTTTTTTGGAAAATAAACTACAACCCTAGACTCGGTGTTTTTACAACTCTGGTGTGGTTCCCGCCTGTCTGACCTTGCGTCAACCTTTGTAACATTGGCAATAAACCATTAAAAGTGACTTTCCCTTGAGCCCTGCTGATCCTGCCTCTTTCTTTGTGTGTGTGGCGGGGCGGGACGCTGCCAGCTGCCCAGGCTCACCACATCCCCACCACGCGTTTCACCCCGACTTCCCTTCCTGCGACTCACCTGCACCCGCACACAGCGCTCGAGGGCACAGCAGAGTCCATACAAAGCACACGCTCCGACAGCTGCACGTTGTGGCTTTAATAGGATTGATTTATATATATATATCTACATATATATATATATATTTAATTAAATATATTTCTCATTTAACAGTTGGTACCAGTCAGACAGGAGCCACCCGCCTCACAGACACAGAACCGTACGGCGGCACAGTCCCCGCCACGGGGCCCACCACACCCACTCGCTCACGCACACGTGTGGGAGAAACCCCCGTGGGGTCACGCTATGGGACAGGCGTGTGGAGGCCTCCCGGGCCCCAGAGGGCAGCAGGCACCTCTCTGCCTCTGGGAAACGCCAAAGAACCCAGCCAGAGCTACAGCAAGACAAGCAGGTTGTGCCCCCTTACAGCATGATGGCCCTGGGGTGTCTCCACAAAGAGGTCACCTCAGCCCCCAGGGCCGCCGTGGTGTCCTGCACCTTCACCACCACCGAGCTCTCCAGAGATCCTGCTGACTTGGAATAGATTTACAAGGAAAATAAACCAAACCCAACCAACCAACCAGAAACAAACACCCACACATAACCTGATCCTCAGTGAAAGCGAAAGAGGAACCACAAAAGACGATTCCTCCACGAAGGTTGCAGTGGAGGGCCAAGCCTGTGAAGAGGGTCCCCTGCATTCAGGCTTCTCCAACAGGCCCTCTTCTCCCACACAGATTTCGTCTGGGCAGAGAGAGGAATTTGTGCATTTGTTGGGGATTTCTGGATGCCAGGCAGACCGCTGCACTCATGCAAATCTGATGCATTACAGACCCGACGTGCTGAATGTAGGAGGTACCGTCACACGGAGAAGCAAGCACCCCGACTGTGCTGGGCACACAGCACCCCTGCTCGTACCAGTACAGTACCAAAGTCCACTCGGGGCTGTGCCCGTGGCGATGTGGGAGCCCTGCCCTGGGCGTAGGAGCACCAAGTGTCTCGCCTGAGCAGCTTGGTCCCGTGGTTAGGTGGCAGCAGCTGGGAAACTTCTCTCTGCAGTCCAGATCCTGGGTGGGAGGCAAAGAGCAACGGGGCTGCGTGGACAGGTGCGGGGTGCAAGGAAAGCAGGAGAAAAAGCGAGAGAAAACAGGACCATGAGACAGCGACAATCCGGTGTCAGTGGCCGTGACACACTGGCAGGGAGCGGTGCGGGGCTCCTAACGGCCAGGAACGAAGGCTGAGGTTTGGGTTTGCTACCCACCGAGTGCCAGGAGAGCAGACACGGGGCAGCTGCACTGGGGAACCTGCCTCCCTAAAGGTGACCGCATAAACCCAGCGCACGGGAGGAGCCGGGGTGGAAAAGCAGGCTTGGAGGGCACTGTTTGGTGTCGATCTCCGTTCGCACCACGAACTAGATTTGGTGTGTCTTGGTCCTCATGGACACGCAGACGGGAAGACTGAGCACCAGCACGGGTTGCCCAGAGAGGTTGTGGAGTCTCCTCGCTGGAGACCTTCAAGAGGGGGTGCTCCCCTTCCTACGCGAGGCTCGGAGCCGACTGCCTCATCGGCCCTTCTCTTTGGAGCAGCTCCAGCGACTGCCTGGAGCCTGAGCAGACCCACCTTCCCGGGCAAAGGGGAGAGAAACGTGAGACGTGTGTTCCCTTGTGCAGAAGCGTGGGGAGAAACAGAGTGAAAAAGAGAAGAAGGGAGCAAGGGGAAGGACGGACGGACACACACGCACACGCACACGCGGCTAGGAATGGCCCCTTCCAATGCGTTCAGGTCCCGCAGGCAGGTACTGCTGCCCACCGAGGCCCAAGCTGGCAAGAGAGAAGTTTTGCTGGCGGACGGACTGCCTGGTCCCACAAACCTCAGCCGGGAACGGGGCGCGCCGAAGGGCTGATCAACAGAGGCCCCCTTCTGCACGCCCACCCGCACTCACACGTTAGCTAACTCCTGACCAGCTCCGGAAAGTGTTTTTCAGTCTAACCCTGAGCAGATTCCTCAAATGAAGGTGCTTTTCCTCGTGGGGGGAGAAAGAGGGGGAGAGGGCTGCTGTGCCCTCGCAGTCAGTACTCATTCGCTCTCTCTGGAAAGAAGATTTCGCGGCACCGCTGGACCGTGTCCTGGGGGGACTGGACACTGTGCCCCACCGTCCGGGGATCGTCATAGATTTCATAATCGTTCCCTCCCTGCAGGGGAACAGAGAACAGGCAAAGCGTTAGCAGAGTCTCACCGGAGCCGCCTCCTCCGAGGCTCCACGTGGCGCTCTGCCCTGTAAGGAGCCTCCATTTGCTGCTGTGCCGCAGCCTCCCTGGGGCCGGGCTGGGAGCCAGCAGCACCAGCAGCTGTGACAGGCAGGGACCCTGCTGGGGACGGGCTGCTGGGGCTTTGAGGCTCTTGGCCGCCAGCTTTGTTATCCACGTGGGAAGCAGGGGGGCTGTACCCAGAGCCCTGCTCCCCCCCTCTCGCGTCCCCTCTTCTGTGCCATGGGAAGAGCGAGCAGAGAAAGGATGGGGAAGGTCCCGGCCCAGCAGAGCTCTGGACCCGCTCCCCAGCACAGTGCAGCACAAATGAATTTCTGCACGACCCAGCGCCTGCAAACACCCGCCACGTGAGAGCATCTCTCCCTCGTGCACCACTAGAGGTCTGTGTCGGCCGCCGTGCCGCGGGCAGGCCAGGCCCGAGGAGGGAAAGCAGCCATCTGTGGGGCGTGCGGGGCGTACTCACCGGGGTCGTCTCGTTCCCGAAGAAGTGGATGGTGTCAAACCTCTCGTCGTCGAGCACGTTGAGGCAGTAGCGCTTGTCCCAGCCTTCCGGGAAGACGTCAAAGCTGATCATGCCACCTGCCAGCGGAAGGGAGGGCATCAGCAACGTGGTGGGGACACGGTGGGGCGTCCCCTGCCCCGGGAGAGGGCTGGATGCGAGCGGGGAGCCCTCCCCACGCAGTGGCCAGGCACCAGCTCTGCCTGGTGGCTCTCTGGCACGGAACTGGGAGGGTGGCAGATGCTGTTCCTATGACAACAGGCCGAGTGACATCAGCAGGGCTGGGTGACAGCAGCACGGCTCCGTGACTGCGGCCACGCAGGCACCGGTGGGCTGCAGGGGGAAGCCGCCGGGGGGCTGTAAGAGAGGCGCCTGCCGGAGGAGATTTGGGGTTACGCCTCGCAGAGAGCATCGGCGTGTCCTGCGTCCCCGAGGCGGGGAGCAGGGGACAAAGCACGTTATCAGAAACTGGCGCAAAGCACTTCCTAGGCTCCTGCATGACGCCACTGATGCTGCTTCACCCTGAGGGCCCGGAGCTCCTGGCGCCCTGCACACACGCGGCCAACCCCGCGCACGGCACTAGGGGAGCTTTCCTGGAGAGCACGCGTACGAGTGCGCGTGCACGCACCGCCACCGTGTTTTGTAAACAGGTGAGAAACAAGCCCTTGGTCCTCGTCAGGCAAAATTTACCCCAGCACTGCTGCTGCCTTTTGGGGGAGCTCCAAGGCAGCGCCTTCCCCTGCCCTCTTGAGCTGCTCCCTGCTGCAGGCACAGCCTGTGGGGCCAGTCCTGTCCTATCCCTGCTCCAACACAGAGAGGACACGCTCCTGCCAGAACGCGACTGAGGGCACCTGGATGTCTGGGTCTCGCTCGAAGTCAGGAGGAACAGGGATCTGAGCCGGGATGTGCCTCCCCCTGCTCGGTTCAGATCCCTGCTCCTCTTGGTTTCACGTGGGGTGACGCGGTCCACCTGCTTCCCCAGGCAATGTGCTGGGCCGCCAGCAGCCCTGGAGTTTCCCACTCTTTCTTCACAAATAATAATCCTGCCTCTCCTATGAAGCGGGTGAGCAGGCAGTTACCCACAGGGGAGGATCCCTGCTGGAGGAGAGGTGCCGATCCCCCAGGCTGTTCAGAAGCACACGCACGGATGCTGTGCTCCTCTCCCCCCTGGCTAGCTGAGACGTCCCTGCTGGTTTGGGGGCCCTTCCCTGATGCTGGCCCCTCAGGCAGAAGGAGCCTCTGCAGGACAAGGTGCCCTGGGCAAGGCTCCGCAGTACTCAAGGGAGCAAATGTCTTGTGAGACCAAGTGCCCTCCTACAAAAGAGCAGGAACTAAACTTGGTTGCCCATTTCCCAGAACAGAACGGTGTCCTCATTAAAAGTCTTCCCTTTTTTTTTTTTTTTTTTTTTTTAATCCAAAGCCATTTACCTATGAAGAATGCTGCATTTCGTTCGTTGTGTTCTGTCCTTTCAAAAAGAGCTGGGCAGCAAGGAGGGCTCCTGATGCCAGCTGGAATGGGTAAGGAAATAGGAGAGGGGAGAGAGGCCTGGTGTCGGGGACACCGAGCACCTCGTCCAGGCAGAGCATGGGTGTGGGGAGCTGCAGCAAGATCTGCCATCACCTTGCACCCTCCGCAGCCTGGGACAAGGCACTCGGAGCCAGCTTGCCCCAACAGCCCTGGTTTTGGATGCCTGACCTGAGACACCCGACGCTTTCGCTGCGGAGGAGCTGGGGTCCTGCAGCTCCCATTGTCTTCATGCTTTTACACGACAGGACCGGGCTCTTTGTGGCGGCTTCCCAAAGTCAGAGGAGAAAGGCCCATTGTTCTGCTCTTGTCCCCTGCGCCCGAGGGACACGGCTGCGGGGCCTTTGTCTTTCTCTGCTATGACAAATGGTCTGTGTCAATGCTGCAGGCAGCACGAGATACACTCGGTAGGACGCTAAAGGGAGAGGCAAAGCGAGGCTCTCAGGATGAAAGCCCTTGGAGGACCAGAGGGCCAGACAGCACTGTCAGACAGAGGGTTCGAGAGCGGAGTGTCACATGCCATGTCCTGGCCTTGTCATCCCCTTGCCCTTTGGCTAGATTTCCACGTGGCACCTTCTTACATTACACACACCTCTCTGTTCTGTGCAGGGTCGTCTTCTGGCTTCAGCCCCATCCCTTAGCTAACCTCATTTTCCAACCCGTCCTGACCAGGTTCCCAAGGCTGCTCAAGCCCCTCCTTCAGCTCCTTGCCTTCGGTAAGCTGGCTGTAAAAGTGCGCCTCCACCCCAAGACATGGCCCTGCAAAAGGCCACGGCACTGGGTGGCAAACTCCCTGCCTCTCGGCAGCTCTTCTGCCAAGAAGAAAGATGTTTCCCTAGTAGCCAGGCTTCCAAACAAAACTCCAGCGCTGAGAAACACGAGATCCCTTCCTCTCTTACACCCCTGCATTCCTCGGGGAGCCTGTGCAGAGGACTGAATGTGCCTGGAGCTCTGCTGGCAACCCTGCTGCTGATGCTTGAGCCAGAACAGACCTCCTGCCTGTGCAGGGGTGGGCTCAGCACAGCTAACTGGAATAAGGCACAGATAATGTCACGGGACAGAAACCAGTTGGTTTGGATGGTTCCCAGAGAGGAAAATCTACAGCACGGTTTATTCTCTGCCATCGACCTGCTGCAAATGCGAATGTGACACCCTCGCAGCGGCTCTCCAGGAATAGAAGCTTGCTGAGCTCTTACCAGGGTCTCCCTGGGGAGCAGAGCTCCAGTGTTCACTCAGCCAGGCCCCCGAAGGGAACAGCCTGGATTCCCGCTCCCCTTTCCACGATTTTAAGGGAAACACAATAAGGAGGCCAAAGCAAAGCCAGGGAAGCCGCCCCTACTCACCTCGTGAGAAACGCAGGCCCTTGCCAGCAAACTCCCTCTGCAAGGCTGCCACAAACTTCTCCCGGATCCGCTCCTTCTGCGGAGGAGAAGAGGAAAGAGAAAGGTTTGAATAATTAGATGTTGACACTCTACTGAAATACACCGTAAGCTGTCTCCTGGGCAACTCTGGCTCATCGCTCTGCTCTGATCACGTTCCCACCTTTTCTGAGCCCCTGGAACAAGGGACTTCCCCGTGCTCTTCAGGGTCCTGAATGGACGTTGTGGTCTGACTGCCATCAGTTCCCTCCTGTCTGAGCCTCTCCTCCTGGCCGCTTTAACACCATTTAACCAGCTTTCACCAGTCCTGCTCGATGTCTGCCTATAAACACTAGCTCAGGGCGGCTCCAGCAGGCTACTGGGAGCAGCAGATCTGCCCTGCATATTTGCCATGGCTCTCCCGGTCTAAAGAGCCCCTTAGTTCCAGCTCTCTTATGGATGGGAGAGAGGGAAAAAGAAGACAGATGCTGGGCCACCCCGGAGGGTGAGCTAGGCTAGGAAGTTTAGGGCTCTTTCTGAGGCTTGCGGTGGAATTCTACCTTTGATTACCGTAAACAAGGAAACACCCTGTGAAATACATGTTTTATTCCCAAGGGGCCTCCCACAGCACAAGGAATACTGCTGGCAACCCCACTGCACTGGTAGACCCCAATTAGGTCAAATTCTTCCTTTTATTTATGTCTCTCTTTGGGTTTTCTGCCTCGAGTCCTGTCTCCACCTTGCTGCCTGCTTTGGCCTGGTGCACAGCTTGTAGCTGGGCTCCCTTCTCCCCGGGAAGGGGGAAGCACAGAAGACCTGAGGTCTGTGAACAGCGCAAAAGCACCAAAAGGGAGGGTGAGCCCAAACCCAGCCTGTACCTTGTCCAGCTCGGAGAACTCGATTCGCTCCTCCGGCGTGCAGCTCCGTCCGATGGGGGAGATGTTCAGCATCCCGTTGCGAAACTCAATGAAGGTTCCTCTGTGTGTGGGCAAGAGCACGAGGTTACTGGCGGGATTTACAGGGGCTGGGAGAGAAAAAAAAAAAAAAAAGGCTTTTCCAGGGAAACGGCTGCTCAGTGAGGCATGCAGTGTCCGCAGGGACATGCAGGAGGAGAGGAGCCATGCCCACTCATGGGTGCTCATGCTTCAGGTGTGCAAGAGCTTCTAAGGTTGCCCAAGAGCCCTGTTTCAGCAGGCAGAGACCAGGCGTCAACAACTACTGAAGGTCTCCAAGGGACAGTTTAATAAAAAGACTGCAAGAGAAGAGGAACAAACAGTTATTGTGCCCTGGAAACGGGCTGGAAGCAATGGGCTTAGGTGAGATAATAGGAAACATTTTGTGATGTTGTAATAGCTGCAAGGACAGCTGTTGCCTGGACTGGATCAACCGCCTGGCGGGACTGTGGCATCTCCACCCCTGGAGGCCTTTAAGAAAAGTTCTCTGCGTTGGTCTGTGTGAAGCTGGCAGTAGCTTGGGGCAGTGGGAAGGAGCAGGTCAGTGTAACGCGTTGCTGATGCAGGGCAGCAGGCTGATGAGCAATCAGAACCTCCTTGTGAGACACCGATCAGGCAGGTCCCTGCAGGGCCTTCGCGTCTTCCCTTTGACACCCGCACCTTTGGCTGTGATTCCAATCAAAGCTTGCACAAACAGGACTCAGCTCCCTGCCTGACAGCCTCGCCTCACACTGGCACTACTCACTACTACTCCGCCAGTTCCTTGGTGGGCTGGTTCAAACCACTAAGCTGGCACAAAACTGCTCCCATTCTTTTCTCTTGGCTACAGGCGGTTTTGTTGGCTTATCACCTCAGAAGAGCGCGCTGAGGGTTCAGACAAGTACCAGCACTGGCGCACAGGAGGGGCAGAAACAACGTAGAGCAAAACAGAAACAAATCGGCAGCAGTGCTGGTTTGAAAACAGATTAAAACTCTTGCGGAAACCTACCCGGAGCAGGAAGATCCCCTTCCTTGTCCGGCTGAGGAGCCCTGAGCTCCCTAAGCCTCTAACGTCCCTCCCAGCCGTCTGCTGTTTCTCTGTGATAAAGCGCTTACCCTGGGGGAGAAACTCTCCCCCTCCTGTCTCGTAGCACAGAGAAGAACTGCCTGCGGAAAGGACACGCAGGCAGCCATGCCTGAAGCCTGCAGACAGCATCCCTGCAGCACCGAGGGTTTATGGCTCCATGCCCAGGGCCAAGACTCAGGAGACGCGGGTTAAAGTCCTTGCTTTGTTAGACATCCCATAAGCCTAAATCCACGGAGGCACTTGGGAGCTGAAACCTCACTGGGTTGAGCAACCAGACAGCAGTGAAGCAACCAAACAGCCTTGAGGGTTCTGGGTCCCAGCCCACGGTTTCGGGGGCATGTTTGGCCAGCGCTCCTGTCGCAAGGAACCACGCTGGCCCCTCTCACCAGTGCTCACGTTGCCACGTGGTGACTCACATCAGGAAACCCATCCAGATCACAGTTTAGCAACTTTCTTTCAGCAACTTCATTTCAAGCAGATCGCTCGCCTCGGGTTCACCATACAAGCACTGGTGCTGACACGAGGGGGAGAGCAGGAACAAAACAGCCAGAGGCGAGGGGAGAGCAGAGCTGCTTGGCAGTGCTGGCTTCAAGTGTTTGTGAAACTGTGGTCTGAGGGGTGGTTTGACATTACACCCAGACTGGTTCAGCTGCACGCTGTCTCTGAAAGAGGTCCTTCTGCTCTCCCCTTCCATGTCGTCTTTTTTTCTCCTCTCTTTTTTTTTCTGCTGGATCCAGCAATGACATGGTAGCAAGCTGATCCAATGGAAAACTACCCTTTTCTTTCCTTGTGGTGGACTAGTTTTCCTTCAGACCAGGTGTACCAACCCAACTCTCCCTGGAACTGCGGGATCTCACGATGGGGAAGCAAGCAGGAACACGTGGTTGACTGCAGAGCATGGCCAGCCCTGTTACTAGTGGCTTCAAGTGACATTAGGTTAGACAGAGCATGAGACTGTGTTTAGTCTCTGTACCCTCCCATCTTAAGACTCATTGTTTGTCTGTTTGGAACCTTACACGACCAAAAGTGCCTGATGCCCTGACCAGCAACTAGCTGTTACCACTATCTTAAATCAGATGCATGCAGTACTTGTACCCTGCTTCTGAGAGAAGAAAACCTGAGGGGGAAAGCGCAGGCATTATGCTAAAAACCAGTGCAGACTCTCCAGAAAAAAGGCCCTCCTAGATTATTTGCCTACAGTGCCCAGCTCAAGGGGGCAGTGATCCTATGCAGGGCCCCTAAATACTACAGTAAAACCTGTAAGACCTAGAGCAAAAACAAGCTCAGTAGCTCAGCTGTTCTTACGACAGATCTGGGGTCCACAGCTCCCTAGAAATCAGTGATACAACAGACATTTACACAGGCTCAGTCCTTTACCGTTTCTTGGGCAGTTTCAGCAGCGCCATGTAGTTGAGACAGAAGTTGATGAGGTCTTGTAGCAGCTCCTCTCCCAAGTGGTCCTGGATGGCCTGTGGGAGGAGAAGGGGAGTGAGGAAGAAGCAAGAGCACATGCAAAACCAAGGTTCCTGCTATTCTGTCAGGAAGAAAGGACCACTGGAAAATGGAAGGCTTTTTTGGACTAGGCCTTTCTACCAAATGTGGATGGCATGCAGTGAGGGGACCATAAGACAGCAGGAGTGGGTCAGTTTTTTTCCTGTGTGTTACTTGGCTCTTCTGCCCCACAGGAGCACAAACCACTGAACCTCTCCTGGGGCTAAGCAGCTGCCATGGCTGCGGTGGCCCTTGGACAACCATTAACCCAGCAGCCACGTGACGGGGGGCTCCAGCCCCTGTTTCAACCCAAAAACGTGAACAGGAGGAGTGGAACATTCAAATCTGGCTGCTGGGGAGGGAAGACGAGGCTGCCCACTTGCATGCAGCCCCGCACTGCTCCCCATGGTGCTCAGGAACGCAAGGATGAGGAAGGAGAGCTGTGTTTGCACGAGGAGCCGGCCTACCTGCTTGGAGACCAGCTGCCCGTTCTTGTACTGCACGGTGCCATTCTCTGCGAAGACGTAGTCAAACTTACTGATGACTGAAAGGGAGGAAAGGAAAGAGAGAAAACGGATGCTGCTTCAGCCCTCGGCTAGGAAAAGGGGCCAAACAGAGAGAGAAGCGCTGGCTGGATCCAGGACCCAGCGTGCTTTCCTCCAGGCGCCTTCACAGCGCACGTCTCACAGCACCCAGCACACAGGCAGCGACCCTCAGAGCTCCCAGCGTGTGGGAGAGGCCGCTATCTCCAGCGGGCAGGGGGGCAGCTGACGCAGACGGGGGAAGCGACCTGACTGGGGTCACAGACTGAATCAGTGGCAGACGGAAGATAAGAGCTTCAAAATGTCAGGCTTTCAGCCACGTGTGCGTTACCCTGCGCTCTCCCCCCCGCTGCCGGGGTGCTCCAGTGATGCAGTTATTGGTTATCTAACCCCGGCCCCTCCTGGAAGCAGTAAACAGATTGCTGCTGACTCAGCCATCAGTGCCACGCTCCCCTGAGCCACGCAGCCGGTCGCTGCTAATGAGGCAGAAGAAAGACCTTAGAACTCGGCTGCACGTTTGGCATCGATCTCGGAGATGGAAAACAAGGTGGAGGGAGGAGAGGCTGCCTGCCCTGCCCTCCTCTGCCTCACGTCCTGCCCGGCTGGCGCCCGGCTTGCCCCCTACGGGGCTGGTGATGCTGCGGGTGCGCTGGCAAGCAGCTTGGGCAGCCTCTCCTCCCATCCACTCGGGCTCTGAAGGCAACCAGCGACCCATCGGATAGCTAACGGGCGGGCTACATTCACCAAGGGCTGCCAAGAGCCGCAGGAGCCTGGAAGGAGCTCCCGGCTGCTCCGGCAGCGGCTGCGGCCCTGGATCGCGCCCAACAGCAGAGCTGGCGGCGTGGGCTGGAGCATCCCTGCCTGCTGGGCTCTCCGAAGGGCAGCGGGAGCCGGCCTTCAAGCGGCAGCTCCTTGGGCACGTCCAGCAGCCCAAGGGCAGGCGCGGGGTCCCCTTGCTGATTTGGGGCACGCGGGAGCCCCCCAAACCTCAGTACTACCCCTGGTGCAGGGCTACCGAAGCGGGTGGGCTCCTGCACGCCTCACCTTCGTCCCCCTCGCCCAGCTGCTCGGCGATCTTGGAGTAGTCGGAGCCGCCCACCACGCCGATCTGCACCCTGCCGCGCAGCTCCTGCAGGAACCGGTCCACCTCGGGCTCGATTTTCTGCGGGAGCGGGAGGCAGACGAGGGTGAGCCCGCAGCCCGCGGGGCCGAAATGGCGGACAGGCAGCCACCCCCCCCCCGCCCCCCTCCCCCCTCCTCCACCCGGCGGCCCCCCTCACCTGTCGGGCCGGTGTCAGGGTCCCGTCCACGTCGAAGAGGCACAGCACCCGGCCCCGAGCCGCCGCCATCCCCGCTGCCGCCCTCTGTCAGCCCGCCCGGCGGCCCGGGGGCGGCTCGGGGGCGGGACCGCGCTGGGGCGCCATCTTGTGGTGGCTGCCAGGGCCGCGGCTGCGGTGCTGCAGCAGGGGGCTTGGCTGCGGGTTGTCAGGCCTCGGGCAGCTGGTCCAAGGTGGTTTTGGGTTTGATTTTAGGATTATGGTCCTTTATAGGGCTTGTCTATGTGCAATGACACATATCCGTCTCTTCTGTGCAGCAAAGCCATGCCCTAACTCCCAGGGCTCTCAAAAGACAGCCGTGGAGTCAGACGCACAGCGAACTCCTGGCATTCAGAAATACAAGCCACTTCTTGTTTATAAGCCACAACATGGTACAAAGACAATACCTCCCCTGTCCAGGTGGAAGAGGCATGGTGCTGGTAAAAACCGCCAGCTCGCTCCCCTCATGGCCCTGGAGATGTGGCAGCACTTTGGTTATCGCTGTAGCCCAAGCTGACCCTATGGTCTGTCCTCCTGGCAGCTCCCATAGGGCATCTCAAACATTGTGCTCAGCCTCGCAGTTATTTTGGGCCAACCTGCTTCCCGTGAGGACTCCTGGACACCACCGTCTCTCTGCAGTCTCTTGGCTGACCTTGTGCTTGCACAAGCTGGGCGCTCACCCCTTCACCCAGTTGGACTAAAAACATACCCCTGCACATCTACCTTTTATAGTACAGCATGAGGAAGAGGGCATCCTCTCAACCACATCTGGGTCTGGATTTAATAAAAAGGATGTGGTCTCCACTGGGATCTTTGTGTCATCTCGCCTTGGCATCTGAGGCCAACGCAGGCTTCTGCTGCAGAGGACGCATGTATGGGCACCTTTCTTCTCAGGCACCCAGCCGAGACTCATCTTTCCCCACACGGGGCAGCAGACAGCCATCGGAAAGGCACCTCCGTGGACCTGTCCCCCCTCGGTGCCCGGGGCAGCAGGAGCAGCTCTGTGCTGCACGACACCCCAGCACTGCCACCCGGTGGCACTTGCCGGAATTAGGAGGGCCACCAAAGCACCGGTCAGTTTTCTGAACGCCTACGAAATTGGCTCTAAGCCACCGGTAGAGCTTTCCAAAACCTGACCTACCTGCTGTGCTTTCTCCAGCTTATTATTTCCGTCGTGCTGCTTTACAAAGTCTTTTCACATCTACAGCATGCCAAACCATCTCCCTCGGCACTTTTATTGCCATTTACCATCAGTTGGTGAGGGTCTGTGCCACTGTGGTTTCCCCAAGAGAAAAAAAAAAAAATCAAAAAAAAAATCACCTGGGTTAGCTCTGAGAACAAGTTCCTGCGGCTGTTACAGTTATTTAATACTTCAGAGACCTGCTTAGCTCCTCCCTTGATGCATTCCCTCACTTGCGACTTGGACAGCAGCAGCTGCTCTGGATGAAAGCTCCGTAACCAGCAGCAAGAGCAGGTATTTTGGTCCAAGCTTTGACGGTGTCTGTGAGCACTGTACCTTCTGACTAGGGCTGCTATTACGGTCAACATCTCCCTGTTGTACTCATTCCCAGATATTTTACCTGGGGCTAATACTTGAAAGTAAACCAGCACCCCATCTGAAGAATAGACCAAAATACCTCAACCATGACCATGAACCTTAGTTAAAGCCCCTTTCCATATTACACCCATACAGACTGCTGTACAAACAGTAAGCTGTGTAGTTCAGCACGTGGATGCCATCAATAAGCGTCCAAAAGCCCATACTGAAATAATTTCTTACCCAAAGCCCCATCTTTCCTCTACTTTTTAACAACCTACCAGCAGAGGCACGATAGATGCTGCTACATAACCCTCACCCATATGTGCTCTGCAGCTCCAGTGGAATCCAGGAACAAAGCCTGCTTCTTAAGGCTTCTTTCTTCCTTTTTAAAGTAGTAGCATTGAAACAAGCAGGAAGAAAAAAAAAATAGAGCCTTTTGTTATGCTTAAGCTCTTTTGGGCCTCTTCTTCAACAGCACACATCAGGTATTTCGTTCTTGAACACTTAAATGAGCAATGGCTGTACAAAATCTGTGCTGACAAGCCGCCTACTGTCCGACCTTTATTTAGCTCATCCAAGCTGCGCCAGCCCTCAGAAGAGGGATTTTAACGTACCACAGTGATTGCAGAAGTAAAATGTCCCCAAATTTAAATAAAAATATTGCCCATGACCAGTTCTAGCAAAGAGCAGTAGCCACTGTCACTTCTACTAGTGGTACACAGTACAAATTGCTGGGATGGTTTCTTAACCTGCAATTTCCAGCTGGGAACGGCGTGAAGCAGATTTCTGATGAGCTGTCTTTGCTGGGTAGCTGTGCGGACACATACATACAAACAGGAAATTGCTGTACTTTTTTATTGTAATAGAAAAAAATCAAAACACCACTTTCTGTCTAAAGATGTTATTAACATTTTAAAAATGTCACGGTGGAACCCCAGCAATACTTGACAGAACAATAAGTGTGGGCAAAAGGGTTCTGCTCCCCTTCAGGAGTTCAGCTTCCCTGCTCCCCCTTTGTCAATCAGCTGGCTGAAGTTTGCCACCTATATACACTTACATACATTTTTCATTCTAGTTTATGTACGTATGAGTAGGTATGGCTGGGAGGAATGTTGGGCGCACAGACCTGCAATTGATGTGTAACCATCTTTGGAGAAAATGCGTTTCCTAAGAGGCCTACAGGGTACAAGGGTCTCATTACCCAGTAAGATCAAACAAACAGGATCCGCTCCTATAGTTCCTTTGCCACAATACGCAGAGTAGGTCCAGAGACAAGGAGACCCTCCGGAGCTCCTTTGAGAGTACCACAGTTACCGCAAACAGAATGCGTCTGAGGGAAATTTTACCCACTGATACTCAAGTAGCAGCATTCTCTCTGCAACAGGGCTGCTCAGGAGGGGAAAAAGCAGACTGCAAAATGCCTGGGGTGAACCTCTTACATCCTGTCAGGAGGCAGGAAAGGAAAAGGCCCTGAAGCAGAAACCAGGCTCAGGACCTCTGAAGTGGACACACTTGTCATGCAACAAAACATGGGGTAGAGACTGTGGTACTAGAGACCATGGTGCCTGTGCTTCCCTTGCAGAACAGCTGTACCAGCAGATGGCTGTACCTGAAGTGATAGTTTGCTGAAAGAAACAACCACAGCTGTGCTCCTTGTGGGTACCAAACTAGCATACCCAGATGTTGTGCTGCATTGTATCAGCTTCGGTATACCTGTTCGACTGAGGAAGCTCCAAGATCTCTAACGTGCTATTGTGTTTTGTGGTATAGTCATGTCTGTACTTGGACGAGAGACTGGTTACTCTTCACAAAATAGGCATGGAAGGAGTCTGGAGGGGATTACACAGACAACAGGAAAACTATGCTGTGGCTCACCAGAAAACAAACACTTACCAATACCTTCTCCAGAAGCACCAAAAGGTGCTGTATGGTAAATAATTGACTACAGAATGCTCTCTGCATAATGGTTTGATGGTGAAAGACTGGAAACTTTGTATCAAGCTTTCGCATCTGTACTAACTGCTACGGTTGTCCCCTAGTCCAGTCTGCCAAATGAAACACTTAAGAAGCTGATGGCACGAGCAGAGAATGACAGAAGGAAAAAAATCACCACTGACAACAAAAAACATTCTGGGCTACAAAGGCCACCTGCACTCAGAGCAGCTACACACAACTGCCAAAGGGACTGACAGTACCCGACTTCCACTCGTGTAGTGACTCTACAAGGTGCAGGGCAACAGAGTAATTGACAGAGCGACTGAACTGTGGGTTTCTTCCATTTCATCCCCACAAAAATAACAGCATGAGAAACGTATTAAACCATATTACTCTGGGAGAAAGATAGCCCAGCAGAGGAAAGACATCTCCTTTAGGTATACGGGAAGTTTGAGATGCAGGACTGAGCTTGCAGCAATTGTTTGCACAACAAAGCACTGGAACCAAGGGCTATACTTTGCATAGATGCTTTCTTCAGCAGTATCTGGGATGTGCAATCCCCATTTATGGAACACCAGCAATGTTTTGGGGGTTTGCCCGATATCTTTCTTGTGCTCCTCCCTAAGTGTACTTGCTACAGAATTGCTCAGGAAAACAGTGTATATACACGCATGAAAAGAAATCAATGTGCCTCATCTTTCCTTCCCCTGATTTTTTTTTTCCCCACTGCAAATAATTGCAAAGCTATAAGAACCTTAAATTAGAAGATGTAGTATTGATACAATCTAACGTCAATCTAAGGATAGGACTGCTTCTCCATGCATCCCAATCAACTCAACTGTTTGACAGAAAAGCTTAACTTTACTATTCCTCATTTTCTTTAAATCTGGGGGAGACCTACCACTTATTGCTTTCACTTAAGCAGAGCACTCTCTGGGATGTACTTGACTGCTTTGGAAAGGGCAACAATATCAGAGAAAGCTGGAACTCCTACTCTGTCTGCGACTAGATGCTGAAGGTAGAACTGGCCTACCTCTCATTATTGTGCAGCTGCCATGCTATTCCTTCCTCACTGTACTGTAACTCTGGCTTAGTGAGGAAAAAACAGCTCCTGAGCAAAGGTAAAAGTTAACACGATTCTATCCATCTGCTGACAAGCTTGCTTGAGAGAAAAGGAAGCTTACTTTCACCTAAAATTTGCTCATGAGGTTCTGTTCTTTCAGCTGGTTCTCTCCCTTAACACCTGGATCTCGCCTTATGAGGCTCCTGGTAATTTTCATTTGCAGCCTCCCACCCACCCACAGCTAATTCCATTGGAAGTTTCAGCTTTGAAAGTGATGCTGACTAGCTCAGCTAGGCCACCCTTTCCACTCAGCTGTGCCATTGCAAATACTCTAATCAGATGAGTTGAGCTTGTCCCCTGAGCGAATAACACAACGTTAATGAAATATGCGTAAGACTAGTACTGGGACACCTTCACTTCCTAGGCTACAAATACTTCCTTTGTCTTCTTGCTACAGACTTCAGCAAATACCCCCAGAACACAGGCAGTGACAAGAGAAAGAGATGCGAGCCTGCAAGGGATGGCTAGGACATCCCCTTTACTTCAAAATGTGTAATGGGTGCTTGAATGTTCATGGAATGAATTCCCACTTACCAGCACGGGAGTTATTTAGAAAATGTCAGCCTAACCCAGGCAAGACAGCCTTTATAAATTAGTAGAATACTATTAGAAATTATGGCAATCTTTTTGGTAGCATTGTCTTACATGCACCCTGATAACCCTCTCCCTAGGAAATTTTAAAACTGGTCCTGTAATTTCCATAGAGTTAATTCTGATGGGAAATTATAAAATAGAAATCTGGTAGATTCATGTTTAAAAAGGAAGAGGCATGGTGAGGCTGGACACAATGGGTCACTCCTGTTAGCTCTGTCCATTATGTCTGCTGAAGGCATTTCCTCCAGGTGTCTGGATCTGGATGGTGTCCAGGAGGGGCCTTAAAGCTTGTCCAAAAGGTCTGAGAAGGCAAAGAAATAAACATATCAAATAGCTTGCTTGAACAATTTTTCCCATTTACTACTGAAATGGGCTCACTTCCTAGACTGGAATCAAATCAGCATAAACGGAAGTAAAGTTGATGAACAGACTCTCACTTTTCACTACAAGCAAACTAGATTTAACTTATCATACATAATTTATTGTTCAATAGCTAAGGATCTTAAATCTGATTTTATATAAAGGGAATTCCGAGTCCTAACACACCCATGCTGCTAATGTGGTATTAGCGTGTCTGAAACTGGCTTTCAGTAATTCATTCTACTTAAGCATGCGAATGAAATCCCTGTTATGCAACTGCAGTTCTTCATTAAGCACCACATCAGCATTAAAGACTAGAATAGCCCCTAGTCCCCTTATAAGACACACAGAGAATAATGTCTGTTGCAATCTGTAGCACCAAGTTTGTCTTCTGGTCTGACTCACTCTGTTACAGACTGACTGAGAGATCTGAGGAAATAAGAGCCCAAGGCAGAAGATGTGTCTCTCGGATGATGTGGTATACCACTGCTATGAGAAATAAGACCTAAACAATGGAGCTAAATCACCCTGCTGGGATCCTCACTAGTTCAGAGTACAACAGAAGAGGTTGAGCTGACCTACCTTCATTTCCTCTCTTTCATGTTTTTTCCATTCAGTTCTAGCTTTAAAGCTACACCAATAACTTTAAAATTACATCTCCCTTGCCTCTTCATGAGCAAAACTGACATCTCCACTGCAGTTATGGTGCTTAGAGTATTAGACGTGACGTTTGAGATATGCTGGTTTCCCAAGACAAAAAAAAAAAAAAACAACACAAAAAACAGCTACCAAACAAAATAGACACTTGCATCACTTTCAGAAAGTCCCTTTACGCGTCTGGTCACATGAGAGGCCCTTACAAAATAGCTAATTTAAGATAAAGACAGAAGAGCAACCTTCTTTCACACCTTCTCAGTAATGCCAGTGCCAGTTAGCACCTGTCGTACAGTGTTGTAAGCGTTAAAGCAAGCAAACAGCATCTTCTCCTTAATCTCATGCTGGTTCTCACAGAGCCAGCAGAAACTGGTACTGCTGCCTCTGTCAAATATTTAAGCATTAGCATGAAGCAATACACTACAGAGAGAAGCAGAATGCATACTCACGTGGCAAGAACTTCAGATGGAAGGTCAGTGATATAGGAAGGGATTTTTCTTCCTGTCAGGAACTGTGCCACTTCATTACTGAAGGTGTTGCAGTTGTGTTCAAAGATATTATAAGACTCACTTCTGTGCCACAGGAAAGGAATTGAAACATGAAAAGAGAGACTCAGCAATAAACCTAACAAGAAAAACTTAGACCACTAATGAGGAACATCTCCTTACATCAGCACTTTTCTCCCCTTCCCAACTAAGTCAAGTACGTAAAATACAGACATCAATTCACCTTCAAATTCAATTGAATCAGGGTGGAAAACGACATCACTCTGCATCACTGACTCTATGCAGTGTTTTTTGAAGGGTAAGTGAGGTCAGGTTTCTTCGAGTAAAACCACAGAAGGAATAAGGAAAAAAAATCACAGGAATTATTGACATTGAAATTTAGCCAGAACACTAAATGCTACCATTTCCTATACTCTTGAGGAGCTGACAAGACTCTTTAACAACCAAGACCTTGCTTTTACTTACCTGAAAGCTGGCAGCTTTACTACAACGCTTCACCCATGACTCATGAGGCAAAACACTATTTACTGAAATATTTCATACAGTGCCTTCGTTTTCCCTGGTGATCCTCTCAAAAGCATTTTAGGCGTTATTCCATTTTGAAAACAACAACAACAGTACACAAAAATACAGCAACAAACCAAACAGTGAAAGACTTCCTGGTAGAATATCCTCCCAGCCTAGCTCAGGGCTGGCACACAAGAGGGTTGCCTAGTTGTACGTATCAGTTCCAGTCTCATGTCTGGAGAATTCTGATACACTAGGCAGACAAAGTTTTATGAATGGGATGGGTTTCATAAGACCTTTCTCCCTCTTTCCCTAGAAGTCTGTTTTTTCTTTTTTTTGGCATTCAGATTTTATAGCAAAAGCTGCTACTTACCGGAACATAGATTCCCCCAAAGAAGACAGATATTCCAGAAAAATTTCTTCTGTGACTTCAGTGTTCCCCAGGTCAACAACCAAGTCGGGGGGGCCAAGCAGCGTTCCTCCCTGTAACAATTAACATCCAGAAAACAACATTAAAGTCAACCGACTGAATTATTTTGGGGTCCGATGAATTGAGCTATGGTTTCTCTAGGCACAGAAGGAGGAACTTTTAGTTTATCAAGCAAGGAGCCCTACTGGCCTTCCCCATTCACCACCCAGAGAATGAGAGGTTATGTGCCGAAAGCTCTAAAATACAGAAGAATTCTGCTTTAGAAGAATGGCCCACCAGTTTCACCTCTCCAATGGCAGAAAGGTCTGTCAAAGCATCATGGAGTTTTTGCTTTTTTAATCTTAAGAAGAGTTCCTTGAGTTGCCAAGTCTGCACGCAAAGACCATCCCCACAAAACCTAACAGTGTCACTCTGGCATCACATCTGCAGAGTCTGTCTATCCAGGGCATCATTGGTGGAAGCAATCCCCCAGCCTGTATTTAGCTGGGCTTGAACCCGCCGTCCACATTCTTTTCCTCAGATGCCCAGGGCAACCATGGCAAGCAGACACATCCGGCTGAATTCAGAATTCTCTTCATTTGCTGCTTTTCTAAGTGACACAATCCAATCTGATCTGTAACCCTATCACAAAATTATCTTGCCAGAAAGCTAAGGTTAACTTACAGGTGCACAGCTGGAGATTCCCCCACTGTCGAAGAAGAACTCATCCTTATGGACTATTATGGAGGTATGCCTGCCACAGAGAATAACAAACAGGTGAAACAAAGGAAATATTTAACCTAGCACATTAATCACCAGTAAAGATACGTGGTCAAGGTCATTGCGAAGTCAGTAACTGAAGGAAAAAGTCAATGTGTTTCTGTGAGCACGAACAGTATCTGCTGAGACAGGAAAACAAACGGAAACAATGATTATCGACCCTACCATAACACTGTAGGAGGCTGGGAAGAAGGGCTCAGCTAAGTGCCTGAGCATGAACGAACATAGGAAGATAGGGACTTCCACACCAGCGTGAGATCTCCAGCAGCCCCGTTCTGCTAAAGGCTTGAGGGTGAAGTTGCAGAGATAGTTGCAGAGCTAGCTCTGTCTCTCTCTGCTGACAGAAGGGTCTGACTGACAGTAACCCCCTGAGAATAAGGTTGGGCGATCACTAGAGATGGCTTGAGAGAGACAGAAGGTCGTCGCCTTTTTTTTTTGTTGTTTTAAACTTTCTGAGCATGACCTACAGCAAACTAGGAAATGATTTGCAACTGAACATAGCCATGGTTCTTACATACCAGGAGGCTAGATTCTCTAATACCTTCTTCCCACCTACGGTTCTACTCTCACGTTCAGTCCTGCCTGCAACTAGAAGACAGCGTCTGGGACAAGGACAATACCCTGAACCCTTGAAAACGGGTACAAGAGAGCACAAAACACAACAATGACTAGAAACGCTGTTCTCATGAGATCCTAGCTTTGATTCCAGAGGTTTAACCAGCACCTGACTGTACATAATTTTACTGTCAATCTGCATTCAGGACCAGAAAGTGCCTTGGTCTCTCTTCAGTGCTAAAGTGTTCTTAAGGTCTGCAGCATATATAATCTCATATTGATAATGCTTCCTACGCCACAGGAGTTAACACATTACGCAAGTTAAATCTAGTCACTTACCAGATGCCTTCCAGCTGTTTCCCTGTATGCAGAAAAAAGAAGATAGTTGTTAGCAATGTATTCTCCAAATGTCAGCCTACCTTCTGTCAATCACAAAGGAACCTTGCCTATTATTTCACCATGACAGCATCCCCAAAGACGCAACTTTCATCCCAGAGTCACTTCTAAAAGAAGTGGCATGTCTTTTTTTTCCCCCAGCTAAACTACTCTATCCACACCAGTGCCTTACATTTTTCCTCCTGCATGCAGAGCTGGCAATTCCACCCTACCCTGCCAGTGCTTACCTTCCTTGGGCTTTTGCCTACAGACCAAGGAAAGAAACCTTATCCTACAGAGCCTTCAGTCAGGACCAGAATAGTTGAGTTTTGCACTGATTTCACAATCGCAAGCGGTCTGCCAGCACAGAGCACTCAGTTTTCTTTCTCAATGACTGATCTGACTTGAACCAATTATCTGTGGCGATGGTCTCCACAATCAGCTGTCCCATGGCTTCCCCACCTCTTAAAAACTAAGTGAACGTGCGGAGGGGAATTAGTGTTGCAACTTATACAAGTTATAAAATCAAACTGTGTTTTGTAGAACACAGCAGCAGCAACGATACACATCAGGCACAGCTAAACTGACAGCACGACTGCGTCTTAGAGAGAGTCCCTTCTGAAATTCTTTTCCAGTTCCCTGACATTTTTTTCAAGTGTCCTCAGCACACCACCTCACACACCACTGTCCTCCACATCCAGGCAGCACCTCCCCCGAGAACTTTTGTTGTCATAGCCTCGCTTTTAGATGCCAGAATGTGATTTGATCACCTGCAGGTTTCCTAGAACTAGACCAAGAACACCGTAGACAGATGACAAAAAAGCCAGCTGAACACGAGAGGCATTGTGCCAGTAAGAATTTGTTAAGAAAGTGCCGCTGGGCTAACCGTGGGCCAACAGCCTTTGCTCTGGTTTGCACACCATCTGCTTGCATCAGATGGGCATCAGGCCTCCCAAAGCCCGCTGCAGACCTCAATTCCTGAATTCTAGGCCATCACGTCCAGGTATTTTCCTCTTCCTCTCAACGAAGCTTCCGAGCTCTGGTCTTTTTAAAATAAAGAAATAATAACCAGTGCTATTCAAACGCTTGTGACAATAAAACTTTCCTTGGCTATCTTAAGAGCCACCGCCTTGCCAATCCTCCGATGAGGATAATCCTTCAGGACTTCCAAGAAAGGGACACCTACGTGTCCAGGTAAGGCACGAACAGTCACTACTGTAATTTCCTCACTTAAGTTTGACGCAAAACAAGCGCAAAAAATAGGTGTCTGCTTCAGATGAGGGTCACACACGAGTGGAGGCAAGGAAAAGCCTGACTGATGTCTGTACTGTCACAACGAAGTGAGCATACACGGCCTCGTTGTAGGTGGACTGATCTGTCACTACCGTGGCCCGCAGCCAGGCAGCAAGCGTATTCTGTCATCCTGCTGCACAGAAACGTGGGCACGGAGCAGGAGGGAGGCCAAAAGATAGCAGCAGCGATGAGAGAAGCGCAGCAGCGTGTCGCAACATCTCAGGAGGATCTGCTGCCTCTTGAACATGTCCCACCCCACTCAACTGGATCCTCCAGCCCTTGTCCCACACCTTGCCCATCAGAGCTTTCGCCTCGCATGCTGGAGCTGCCAGAAAGCGGTGATAGCACAGCTCATCAGCAACAGCAGCTAGGTAGGGCACAGGGCACTGCCTTCAGCAGCTGGCCTACCACCTTGGCGTTGCACACTTCATGTTCTCTTTATCTTAAGAAATTAATGCATGTTTGTATTCACAATAAATCACCGTTTTCCAAGAGGAAACGGTTTCAAAGGCAGCACAGACCAGAATTGTACCTGCACCCTTGTATGCCAAACGCAAAAAGAACATCTTAGTATTTACTTTCACATGTACGCACACTTCTCCAGCAAGCAACAATGAAAGGCTTTCTACAGAGTCGCCAGTTTGCACCTAGATTCTGCGTGCAGGTGAAAGTCACTGCAGACACCGACAACGTCACAGGTGCTACTGGGAGCCTGCTTATCTGGCTACAACACCCACCTTAAAAGATCACTGCAGCAAAAGCTGCACACACGGGGCTGCTCCAGCAAGACTGCAGCCAGCAGGTTAAGGCAGGCGATCCCGCCCCTCTGTTCAACGCTTGTGAGACCTTTTCGTGCTCGGTTTTGAAGCCCACATTACAAAAGGTACTGGGTTGATGCACTGGGCTGGACGACTCACTGTACGAAGGAGTGGGTGAGAAAACTGGGTCTGCTCAGCCTCAAAAAGAGAAGTCCATGAGTTGTTATTGCTGCCTACAGTTACCTAATGGGTATAGAGAAAAGGGAGCCTCGGTTCTGGAGATGCTCAGAACTCAACTGCTCAAAGCCCCAAGCAATCTGTTCTCACTGGATCTACCTTGAACAGGACCTCCAGAGATCCCTTTCCACCACTGTGGTTCCCTGATTGCTTGAAGGCAAAAAAAAAGCAAACAGAATTCAGGGAAGGAGCTTCACATTAATCTGTGCTCCAGCCGGGGGGGCTCCTCCCTGGCTGCTACACCCCAAGTCCACAGTCAACAACAGCAGAGCAGCTCTGGGCTAGCGCAGCTCCACAGGGCAGGTCTGTCTGAGGCCAGCTTCTGCCAGGCGCTGCTTTGAATGGAGCTGCTGTTTCTGCTTAACCCCTCTAAGACACTAACCAGGCTGGCACCGTGGAAAACACATGCCAGATCTGCAGTGCTGATGACAACAAGGCACCCATGGTAGCTCTCCAGCACGTCGCAGACAAAACAAAATCCCTTTCTGCCACTGGTGGGATGTGCTTGGCTAGAGAAACCACTTCGGAATGCAGTGCAAGCTTCCCCGATGCCAACGCAGTTGGGCAGTCCCACAGCTGCTGTTCGGAACCACGGCTGCATCACCCAGAGATAGCCAAGGCCAAGAGCTGCCGGTATGCTGCTGCAGTTTCACTGCCGCGCTCCTAAGAAGCGGAAGTAAAGCAGTTAGGACAGCCTGAATAACAAGTTATGCCTTGTATCACGGACAATGCCCAGCAGCAGGCACGAAATACATTGCTCGCAGCCTCTGAAGGTACAATACACACGCCAGCCCTAACCGTACGGCCAAGCAAGGATCTGCACTGCTGTTCCCACAGCCAGCTGCCCAAGGCAAGTTGTATCCAGGCCCGGCAGCGACACTTCCAATAAACCTGCTGCTGGCAGCATCGCCCAGCTTCACAAATAGAAGGCCAGGCTTGCCAGGGAGCCGCCCCAAATAACCCTAGAACAGGAACGTCCAGATGGGACGGTACTTGTTGGGCATCTGCTGTTCATCCAGGTAAGGCAAGGTAACAACAATAAGATGCACAGGGAGTTTAAATATTCCAAGAGACTTCCAGGTGTTGAGAAGGAAAGGGTATTGCAAATTTAGCTGAAGGCACTTAATCAAACAACAATTAGTGCACATGGCCAAGTTACCAGGTATCAGCTGTCCCGCTGTAATCATCTGTGGGCAAGCTCAGCCTGCAGTAAACATGGGGTAATTCAGTTTAATTTCAGCCGCTGCCATTACAAGCTGACGTGAGGCAGATTACTCTGTTTGTCACAGATAAAGAACACGGGCGCGGAAGTTACTGTGCCATAGCTGTGAGATTCCAGGACGACAGCTCCTTAAGCTTTGGCAGCCCGATCAATACCCGACCTCCTAAGTCTTTCTTTCACTTGCTTAGGTGCTCATATGGATATTTCCTGAAGATACTCTGTAGAACTCAGGAAGGGATGTCAATTATGCATAGATCTGTGCACTTAAGCATCTCAAAGATTTAAATAGCTGAATGAGGCCAAGTTTCATCTGGCAATTAAACGTGTTTTTTGTTGTTGCTGGCTATTATTTTTGTTTATAACATTCATAGCGCAAATAGCTTTCTTGCTTAAGTACGTACCATAGAAATATGAGAAAAACACAACATTCAAATGCGTTAAAAAATTGCAGGAGCCTCAGTGTAGTTACAGGAACGGGGAGAATGGAATGGATTCGTTTGTCGTGCTGATTCAGGAGACTGCCATCATGAGCATATGAGGGTATTTTGAAAGAAAACAAACCTGAATAATTTTAGAATATAATCAAATCAGATTACTTCCATGCTTGGGTTTATCTGGAAGGCCAAGCAAAAGGAAGATTAGATGCTCACCAGTCTATTTTACAGGCAGAGTCAATTTGTTAATCTTGTGGCCCACGTGATGTCGTTTATTCCCATGCATTTTAAATACCAAGTGAAAACAGAGTTTGCATATTAATTCAAATTATTAGACTGAAGGGCAGAAGAGCTGAGACTTGAAGGAATTATATAAGGAGATGGATGTTTATCCCATTCAGAGCTTGTCGTTCGTCCCTCAGTTCAAGAACAACTTCTAAAAATGGAAAATTAGCCTAATTAGTCAAACACTTTCTCCTACATGATATCCAGGGTATTCAACTGAAGGAAAAGACTAAGAGAAGAAGGAGGGTGCTTCATTTCCCTTCTCCTCAAGGTGCCTGGAGAGACCTAGCAGGGAAGACTGTGGGAGGGAACTGCCCTTGATTTTCAAGAAATCCCTAACAAGTGTTTTGGAGCAAAGCTGATCGGATCTCACAGCAGAGCACTTCAATGCTTTTTAGAAAGCGTGGAGGTGAGGTAGAGCAGTGTGCTGGGGCTAGGAAAAAGGAACAAAGCACAAGGTACTTTCTTTTGGCAGTTATCTTTCACTCTAACTCTTTCTGGGCTGTTAGGTCCTTACAACTAAACGCACTACTGCCAGCCAACTCACCCTTAATTCGGCCGCAGTGAGCCAAAGCTGCTGCAGTAAACCGAGGTCCTGCCCATTCTGTGAGTCACGTGGGCAATAACCTCCGTTACAGGACAGGAGAACTGAAAAAGCTGCAAGACATTTTTCTTTAAGCCCACGATGCAATGGGATTTTAATCTTCCTCAAAGATTTCTCTCAGTATCATCTTCAAAATCAGAAGAATTCAGCTTGCAGTGCTGTTTTCCTCTCTGTTATCCACCTTTCACAGAATCAGGTGGATTCTGTTTTCTGTTCTGCACACAAATCTCATCTCCTTCAAGCTAACATTTATTATTATTAGATCACGTAGCTGGACAGACAAATGTAGTCTCACAGACTGAATGAGGGAGAGCAGACAGTACCTGCAGAGAAGGTAGAGCAACAGCACACAGAAGTTAAACATGCCACACCTGATATCAGAGCCAATTGAACTTTAGTGTTTGGTCACTTATACCCTAGAACAGAAATATTCACCAAAAAGTTACAGGAGACTCACAGAAAAGTAACAAGAACAAAAACAGTCTGGGTAAAAATGAATAGACTTGCCAAGAGAGGTGCAGATGTGCCCAAGGGGCACGAATAAGTCACTCCAAAACCTGCAACAAACAACGCTGCGTGGCTCTGCTGCTCAGGTACATCACGCAGCCACAATGGAGAGACCTGATCTTGAATGAGTCAGGATAAACTGATCCTTGAATGCTGCACGGACATAATACATAATACCTCTGGATCCTATTAGCACAGCTAAAGGCAGCATGTGGTGATGCTCTCGCAGCAGCCAGCCCCGTGAGGAGGAATTCACCCCGTTTGACAGAGGGATCAGTTATCACAGAGTCACAGACTGGGCTGGGCTGGGAGGGACCTCAAAGATCCCCTAATTCCAAACCCCCTGCCATGGGCAGGACACCCCCCACCAGACCAGGCTGCCCAAAGCCCCATCCAGCCTGGCCTTGAGCACCTCCAGGGATGGGGCATCCACAGCTTCTCTGGGCAGCCTGGGACAGGGCCTCACCATCCTTATAATGAAGACTTTCTTCCTTACATCTAATCTAAACCTACGCTCTTTTAGTTTAACGCTATTCCCCTTATCCTATCCCTATACTCCCTGCCAGAGCCCCTCCCCAGCTTTCCCGTAGGCCCCTTTGGGTGCAGGCAAGCCGCTGTAAGGTCTCCCCAGAGCCTCCTCTTCTCCAGATCACACTTGTTTCTTCTCGCTAAAGCGCGGGTATTTCAATATAGGCAACGTTACAGAATTATCGCTCAAAGCAAAAGCGTTTCAGTCAAATGTGGTATCCACGGAAAGAATACCGTGAGTAGACTTGACAAACGTTTGGCGCCAAGTAACCCGATAAATCCTTTTCTCTTCAGTGTCTGACTTTCCCTGATAACGCACAGCTTATGAGCTGATGAAAGAGGAGGGGAAACAGCTACTGACCGCCTGGAAGTTAACGCATAGAGGAGGAGCGACAGTTTTAGAAGCCAAACGGGAATAAAACAGTTGGGTGCGGGAGGCAAGACGAGTGCTCCCTCCATCGCTTTGCTCTTCGGGAGGTTTCTAAAAGCAACCCGGAGGTACGACAGACCTGGAGACATTTAACTCCAAGGGGGGAAAAAAAAAAGGGGGCGAGGGACCAACCTACGCCGCGTCCCGCGGGTAACGCGGCCGGCGCCCTGCCGCTGCCTTGTCACTGTGACCAAGCAGGCCTCGCTGGCCCCGTGCCACCGCCGCCGAGCCGCGTCCCGCGGCGCTGTGAGGGATCCACCAGGGTTCCGAAGCGTCGCCCCCCGGTACCGGGCCTCCCAGAAACGCGGCACCGAAACACCTCGGGCGGGAAGCCCGCGGGTGGCGCGGGAAGCACCCGACCCACGAGCAGGCACCGTGTGTTTATTTATACGCAGAAAGCTGCGGGATCCCGGCACCCGCGGCGGGCAGCGAGGGAGCCCAGAGCCGCCGCTTGACCCCCAGCACGGCACGGCCAGGGCCGCCCCGTTCCGGCGCGGACCCGTGCCCGGACCCCCGGAGCCGGTGCTGTTAAAGGCTCCCGGCGCTGCTCCCCCCGTCCCCGAGCCAGCCGCAGCCGGACAGCCCCGGATCTCCCGGAACCGGGAGCCGATCCTCGCCCCGCGGCCCCTTCCCCGCTCCCCCTTCCCCTCCCCGCCGGCGCCGCGCTTACCGAGCATCAGCGGGCTGAGGCGGCGGGCCATGCCCTTGGACAGGTCGTACACGTAGAGCTGCACCGGGTGCAGCGCCGGCGGCTCCTCCATGGAGCCGCGCGGTGCCGGCAGCCGCCCGCCGCGCCGGGGCTGGGGGGGGGCCGGGCGCGAACCGGCGGCGGGGGCACGGGAGGCTGCGGCGGCGGCGGCGGCGGGGCGCTGCGGGGTGCGCATGCGCGGCACGCAGGGACCGGCGGCGGCACTGCGCCGTTAGGCAGCGCGGCCGTTGCGCCCCGGGGCGTGGCCACGGGCGGGTGGGCGGGGTTTAGGGGTATTCCCTCTTCTCATTGGGCAGAGGCGCGGTGAGTGGCAGGCGGCGGCCGGCGGTGGGGGCATCGCCTCCATTTTGCCCCCCCCTCCCCTGCCGGCCATGTCGGAGTGGGTGTCCTACTACCGCGCCGAGCGGCCCGGCGACGACGAGGAGGAGCGGGAGGAAGGCGACGGCCATGAGGAGGGCACGGAGGCGGCCGGTGAGGCTCCCCGCCGCCCCCCCGGGGGCAGACCGAGGCCCCGGCCGGCGGGGGGCCCTTCTGCAACCCGTTGTCCCCCCCTTTTCCCCCAGGGGACTACAGGTTCTCGGGCCGGGACAGCCTCATCTTCTTGGTCGATGCCTCCAAGGCCATGTTCCAGCCCTGCGAGGACGAGGAAGCAGCGACGCCCTTTGACATGACCATGCAGGTGAGGCCGGGCGGCCGCCCCGCGCTTGACGGGCCCCGAGCGATATTGGCATGCACAAGATTTATTTCCTTGGCCTCCCTTGTAGAAAGGGGACAGTAACGAAAAGTAATAAGGCTGTGCACTAAAAAAACACAAAACATCTTGAAAAGCAACATCTTGAACTCTTTCTCCTGGTGAAACTTAGCTTAAAGCATTTGTTGCGGTTCTGCCATGCGCCAGAATCAACTCGTAGAAACTGCCAACTGCCAAAGACAAAAAACTTTTGCACTGTTACTACAACAAATGTTCACGTTTTGACCTGTGTGCATTCTTTTCAGTGCATCCGGAACGTGTATACCAGCAAAATCATTAGCAGCGACAGGGACCTGCTGAGTGTCGTGTTCTATGGCACACAAACGAACAAGAACTCCGCGGACTTCAAGCACGTCTATGTTCTTCAGGACCTGGACAATCCAGGTAAAGGCAATAAGGTGATAGGAAGGTTTATGGAGAGGGCAGAGATTAAAAAAATAATAATCTGTGTAGTATTGTCAGTAACTGGCCTTTCTGAAAACAGAGCTCTCAAGTAAACAAAAAGGTTCTTGTTAGTGAGATGCGTTTTGGGAGGGTGGATTTAGAAGTTCAGTGGAAGCTTAGATACTTAATGGGAGCTTAGCCTTTCCTGTTATAGTTTGTTCAGATCTCCTTCCTGTGTCTTTTTTCTCTATTTTACTGTGGTCATTCACTTGCATCTGTTAAAGCTAAGAGGATCTCAAAAGAACTCTTGAAAGCCCATCATGTGCTGGCCATATTTCAGAATAATATGTGGACATTATAAGGAACTGCAAGTTACAGCTGGTGGAGAATATCACAGAATCACAGAGTGGCTGAGGTTGGAAGGGACCTCTGGAGGTAATCTTGCCCAACCTGCCTGCTCAACCAGGGTCAGCTAGAACACGTTGTCCGATTTGTTACCTGCTTAGGGTATTTTGTCTCTAATTTTCATAGGAAGTTCTGCAGTTCTCGATTTTAGCTCTTCCGTTTTGTTAGGATTACCTTGCATGCACTTGTTAACAAGAGTCCCAACTGTTGAATTGGAAAACCTAGTAGCAGTGCAATGAATGCATGCTTGGGGCTACAGATTATCTGACAGCTGAGAGTTGTAGGGGGACTCTGTCTACTAACTTTTAATAACTGTCTTTATCTCTGGGGAGGTTTCATTTCATTTTCTTAACTAGGAGGTGCAGTTTAGTGCTTTTGCTATCGTGCTTTAATAACACATGGGTTTTCCTGTAAGAACTGTGCCTTGTCCTACTTTCAGAATTAATTACAAGCGGGACCTGACAAGACTGCCCAAGGTTCTTCTCTTTTCTTTGGAAAATAGTGCCTTAGAATTCTAGCTCATCTTTTTTCCTCCTCCTTCCCTGCTTGGCCTTTTTACCTTCATTAGAGGCAGTAGCTTCATCATTTTGATAAAGAGTGTGGGTGAAAGGTGGATGTTGTTAAAAAGGAAGAGCACCCTACGTTTACTGCCACTGGAGAGCCACATGAAAAAGACATGGTATTATTAGTTATTATGTAGTTGTTATGAAAACTTATGGTATTAATTAAATGAAAGCTGAGAGTGAAAATGGGGAAGAATGATGTTTTCAGATGAGATTTCAAGAGTGCTGTGGAATTTGAGTGAAGGACAAAGGAAGAAACTCTGCAGAGTGTAGTAGGTGAAAAATGGAAGCCTGTCTCCCTTTTTAGAGTTGTGGGAGAAGACAGAGGAACTTCTCTTATATGGCTGGAGAAAGGAGTCATACTTGGGCAGGAATAATTCACAGGTCTTTAAAAAGGCCATCAATACCTGACAGGAATGGTGCTCTGCTCCATGTGGTGATCTACGGGCTGAATCTCACCTCTAGGCTGATGCTATCGGGCATGCAGGGCAAAGGAGCAGGAGGAATTCTCAACCTTCCGAAAGTGCCATGGAGACAGGATGCATTTCAGTCTCCTCTCTGTTTGCTGGTGACATAGAATTCCACCATTCCTCTGAAGTGGGTGCAATTGGTGCGTTTTCTGCTGAGAACTTGTCTTTCCAATTCAGGGTGTGTGTGATGCTTTGATCGCTGCGTGTTTTCCCCAACAGAAGGTGCCCCACATTGGTGCCAGGGCACCTTGCCTCCTCTTGCAGGTTTTTTCAGCTGATAATCAGCATACGTTATTGAAAAAGTTAGGCCATCTCAAACAGTTTTCTCAGATAGGTGTTGGAAGGGCACCACTACGGAGCTGTTAGGGGGCATTACTCAGGTATCAGCTGCAAGGAACCATCGGCGCTTATTTGGAAGAGTTTGCGGTACTTGTTTCAGTATTTCTAATATGTGCAAACACTGTTATTTCCCTTAGGGGCAAAGCGAGTTCTAGAGCTGGACCAATACAGGGGAGAAGAAGGACAGGCGCTTTTCCGTGAGACCTTTGGCCACAATGCTGACTATTCGCTGGGTGAAGCGCTCTGGGCCTGCTCTAATCTGTTCAGCGATGTCCGAGTCAGACTGAGCCACAAAAGGATCATGCTTTTCACCAATGAGGATAACCCTCACGCCAATGACAGTGCCAAAGCCAAGCTGGCCAGGACCAGAGCTGGTGATCTGAGGGACACAGGTCAGGATTCTCCCCTTTAACGTCGGCCTGGAATTTGAGACGATAAAAGTGATGTGATGGGTCCTTGCAGCAGATGTTAAATGCATTGCAGGTTCCTGATGGAAAAAGAACGTAAAATCATTAGAACTAAGGAACCTTTCGGGTGGTTTCTAAATTAGGAAATTTGGTATCCAATCTAAATTAGAAAATCCATTATCCAACCTGGTATCTGACAACAAACACTTATTTTCTAGGGTCTCTCTATCTACCCTCATACCATAAATCAGAATTAGAGAGGGCCATGGAAAACAAACTATTCTACTTCATTGTTCTGCCTTTTTCCAGGAAGGGCATAATAACACTAGGAAGGGAAAAGTAGTACTAAGTCAACACAAAGGAAGATTAATGATTGCATTCTGAATTAGCTGAAGAACAGCAACCTGGGCTCAGAGACTGGAGAGCAAGTGCTTCATTAGTTCAACTATGCAGCTGAGATAACCATTGCTTTTTGAGTTCAGCATACATGCTAGTCTAGAAGCTCTGAGGCATGCTTAATCCATCAGCTCTTATAACTGGGAAAGGGGAATTTCTGAACGGATTGCTTCCCTCTGTGCCTGAAGGAAGATTATGTTTTAAAGGAGCTTGTCAGAGCTGTTTCATGCACAATGTTGATGCGATTCTTAATTAGGGAGGGAACCTTTTGCATGCGACATTGCTTTGACTGAAGATTAAGAAAGTCTTTTGCCTTTTTCTCTAGAAACTTTCACATCTGGTGCAGATGGGGCAATTTGGATATTTCTCTGTCAATGACAGAGAAATCTGAGAGTGTTGTGGAACATGCCAGTGTAAGAAAAAAGCAATTTCTGTCATCCTCCTGTCTTCTACTTTCTTTCTAGGTATTATACTGGACTTGCTGCACTTGAAGAAGCCAGGGGGGTTCGATATCTCTTTGTTCTACAGGGACATTATAAATGTAGCAGAGGATGAGGACCTTGGGATCCAACCTGACGAGTCAGGGAAATTGGAACATCTCATGAAGAAAGTACGAGCAAAGGAGACAAGGAAAAGGACTTTAGTCAGGTGTGTGTCTAGTTACGGTATGTCATTCAATGGAAGCAACTGGATTTTATTTTCAGACTGCATCTCACCTACCTCTTCTGGAATGATTGATTGGTCTCTAAAGGCATCGGTACTTAGATTCCTCAGGCTTAATTCCTAAGCCTGAGATTGGCGTTTCTTCCTTAGCTTCCAAGTATATTTGTCCTTGGTGGGTAACAAGAGTGAAGGGTGAATCTAGGTGTCCTCTTCTCAACCAAGTGACATCTCCTGCATTAAGGTTGGCCAGAAAGTATCATACTGAAAAAAATGACATCATTGACTAAGTAAAATATCTACCAAAAAACTTGTGGTCTAAAATGTTCAGTTTATAGTGCAGTCAGATTGAAACGAGGCTTTGCTTACTAGTGTTAACTTAGAAAAATTTAATCTCAATGTGACTGATAGGTATTTTGGTCTGTAATTAAATAGTTGTATGTGGCCAACGTGTCTAGGCTCTTGGTATGGATTCACACAGCCTTGATATTCCTGATCTCTTACTGAAAGATTAGAGATACTTACAGAGAGATTAAAGGGATCTTGACAAAGCAGATGGAAAGTATTTTTGGAACCACCTACTTCATAACAGTTGATTTTATTGAGTGAATTCATCGCAGAATGGTGTGGGTGCACAGTACGTGAATGAACTTTACAGCCTGACTTTTTTAAAATATATTTTAAAAAATCCCAACTTGAGCTGTTGTTACCAGCATTCTTGCTCCTGCTTGCAACTTTATTTTTCTCTTCTGGGAATGTGCCTCAAGTTTTCTAATACCCGAAGAGGAAGAATCCCGTACCAGTGATATCTTTGAGAGGAGAGCAAGTAATATTCACAGTAATTCACTGTCCTGCACTCAGAACTTTAAGATTACCTTCAATTTTAAACTTTTCCTTCTGAATTTTTCTCTTAACTTTATATTTTAAATCATGGTATTGGTTGTCTTGATGGATTTCTTTTGGGGAATTTTGCTTTCTGCTTGAACGGTTGTGTGAATTCAGAGGTCATATTGCATTAAGCACAAGTGAAGTTGCCCAACCATGAACTTGTCGTGTGCTCTACCTGAGGGTAGCTGCCCTTCTGAGTGATAAAAGGTGGAAGAAATTTGGTAAATGAACTGTGTTTAAATAATTTTTATGACCAGAAGTGACAGCATTACAAGAACGTTTTTACACAAGTGAAATTAGGGAGAAAGTAATAATATGCTTCCAGTTACACATGTGATTTTGGGGGGAAGAGGAGGTTGGAGACAATAAATTATCTGGGAAATTACTGGTTTTTTTTCTGTTTGTTTTAAAAAGTGATGGTTCAGAAGTCTCAAGTCTGTATCTGCTTTTTTACACAGGTTGAATCTATATTTGAACAAAGATCTGTCTCTTTCTGTTGGTGTTTACAATCTTATTCAAAAAGCTTACAAGCCATATCCAGTGAAGCTGTATCGGGAAACTAACGAGCCAGTTAAAACAAAAACGAGGGTATTTAATGGAAAAACAGGCAGCTTGCTTCTGCCTAGTGATACAAAAAGGGCTCAGGTAATGTATTACGTGACTGCTTCTTCTTGTCACTGTGATTGTCAGATGGAGAGGTGCGGGGAAATGCTAAGCCTTTGCTGCTTTTGTTTTGTATTTCACTTTCAAGATGAGATGCAGAAATATTTACATCTATATGCCCCTGGGGATGGTGCGGTCACTTTGTAAGTTATGCAGAGAGAGAGTGGGTTGTTTCTCTGGCGTGACTCTCAAGGGAAAGCGTAGCTGCTGGTAGCAGTGCGCTCGGGAACACAGGTCATTTCTGTAAGGCAGAGCTGCGTTGACAGCATCTGACCTTGTATGGCCTTGTGCTGTCACTGCTGGTGATACCGTTTGATTCATTAGGAACTTATTTTGACCTCTTTATTAAACATACGAGTGTGAATCACAGAGGGGTTTTGGAGCTCTTCTCCAAAGCAAAAAAGGCATAATTAGCTTAGTTTATTATCTGTTTATTAATTTGTTCTTTGCTTTGTCTTCCTGCTTGATAGCTTGGCTGATGTAGATTGAATGATTGTCACGTTCTGCTCAGGCACAGCCTTACTTCAAAGCAGGATAGCCAGTTGCTAGGTGTGTTGTCACCAGTGCACTTTGTGTTTCCTTCCATACCAAAAGATCATGAAGTTTTTCTCTAAGATTAATTATTAGTTTTATTTATACTGGACACAAGTGTCTTGAAATAAAATACAGAGGATAAGCAGAAAGCTGAGCACCAAGCCTTTACATGTCTACCTTCTGCAGGCGCACTACAATACATTTTCATTTTTGTGGCGTATGAGTGATGCTTCAAAAATGTTGGTTCTGCCAGGAGTGTGCATCACACATCAGGAGTGTGCAGCAGATGTGCATCTGCTGAAGCAAGTTTAGAGCCAGGGATCCGAGAGGACCTCTGGAAGTGTCTGGGCAATCCCAGGGCAAGACTTAAGAAACTGCATCAGGTTATTCTGGGCTTGTTTGGGGCCTGCTCTGAGTAACTGCAGGGATGAGATGTGACAGCCTTTCTGTTCCAGGTTTTAACCAGTGGCTTGGGAAAGTGCATTTTGCTAATGTCCAGTCCAGATTTCCCTTGGGATAACCATTGCAGACTGTGACCTGCCATTTCAATGTGCAATAATGAGGAGAATTTGCTCTGTCTTGTCTAAAACCCCCTTTTCAGTAGTGGAAGACAGCAATTGCATCCTCTTCTTCACCTCTCTCCTCCAAGTTTTCTTCTGCTGTCATCATTACTACGTGTTCTTCTCTGGCTCTCTCTAATTTAGGTGTATGGGAACCGCCAGATTGTGCTGGAGAAAGAGGAAACAGAAGAACTAAAACGATTTGATTCTCCAGGCTTGTTTCTGATTGGCTTCAAGCCACTTTCAATGCTAAAGCAGCACCACCATATCAAGCCCGCCCAGTTCATCTATCCTGAGGAGTCCCTAATAAGTGGTAAGCAAGGAGGGCAAGAGAAGATCCATCACCTTGCATTAGGGCAATCGGCTGATTCATAGCCTGTTTGGGTGGTGATCATTGAGTGTAAAATCTTCATTGAACTTAAAAAATTGCTAATGTTGAAACGTATCGAAATAACTGTTACTGCCCCTCTCAGTTGCTGTTAATTTTCTTCTCCAATAGCAGAAGAGCTGATTGGGCTTTGTGTTCCGTTCAGGAAAAGCAGCTAATCAAACTAAGCAGACGTAGCCCCAAAATATTTGGTTTTATCATTCATGAAAGTGAAGGATCCTAGTACCTGACAAGAAGGTAAATGTGGTTAAAAAAAACAATAACAACAACAACAAAAAAAAACAACAGTGAAGATAACTGCAGTTTTCAAGTCCATATCAGCTACGAGTGTAAACGCAATACTTGGGAAGTGTGGTTGAATTAACACTTTATTGGCTTGGGAAGAGAGAAGGAGAGGATGCTTAAGACTGTGTTTTCTCCCTTTTTTATCTATCTTTGGAAGTTAATTCATCTAGAAATACAGTATTAATCCATCCCAAGCTACATTCATAAAGGAAAAGGTCCAGTTCCTCCATCTGCCAGTGGGTAATGAGGGCTGAGTTACAACCTTGCATTGTCTGACTGAGGAAGAACCTTTACACTAGCTTCTTCAGCTTAGCAGTTTCCTGAATGAAACACGTTACTTGTATGTCAGGGTTTTTTTGTAACCACTCTACCTGGTGAAATAGAAAGCAAACATATGTGGTTAGGCCTCAAGGGGGAATATTGCAGTCTTGAATTCTTAATTTGTTACTTCTTCATAAAGTCCTATGATGTGCTGCTATTCCTGTGTCCGACCTGACCAGAGTTAGGCTTTGTAGATATCTCTTTCCAGTTTTCAGCCTTACTTCATTTCTCAGGTGTTAGTGTTTTCAGTTCTTTGCTCAGAACTCTCTCAGCTCTGGTCATGAGGGACAATATGAATGTCATTTTAGAGGTTTCCCCCTTCCAAAAGTTGCTTTCTACCTCTGGAAATATTGCAAGCATTTCAAAGAAGTCACAGATAATGAGTCGGTAATATCTAGGGTTACATTCCTGAACAAAGGAGCAAATCTGTCAATCTGACCAATACAGCCTTTACTTTACAGGGAGTACAACTCTATTTAATGCCTTATTGATAAAGTGTTTGGAGAGAGAGGTGATGGCGCTGTGCAGATACACCATCCGCCGGAACACCCCCCCCCGCTTTGTGGCCCTGGTTCCCCAGGAGGAAGAGGTGGATGAACAGAAAGTGCAGATAGCTCCTCCAGGTATGGGAAGAGATGCTTGCTTTCCCTACTCTGTGGGATGGAGTCAGTATAATAGCTTCCTTTCCGTTGTGTGAAAATATTCTTGGTGCTGTCTTGAAGCTGGGCAGAGTGCTCTCCGACATCATTTTTCTTCAGTTTTGTCATTGTAAGCATCTGATGTTGCATCTGTTTTTAAAGCCTCAGTTGCATCTGTGCTTGCTCGGGTATAGCATGGCTACGGTATTTTCCCTGCCTTCTACCTCTTTTTAGCAGATTCAAGTAACCAAGCTAAAAGATAAAAGCCCTTTTGTCTGTTGAGTAGATGGACATGGCTTTCCCTGAATTTTATTGTATCCTTGGTTATGTTGTAAAGCATTAAATAAGTTCACTTATTGATCCTCACACCTTATCAGCTGAGTGGGGAATGATTAGGGACCACAGGCAGACTCTTGGTCTTTTGCATTTTCTTTCTTATTTAACTGGAAAATCCTCTACTGGGAGAATGTAAAGTAGGGGAATAACGTTGCTTGTGTACAATGTAAAGCATTTCAGAAATAACATCTAAGCATTAACCAGATTTTCAAGCAAGTCTCTTTCAAGCTCATATTTAGTGAAAGATGGGGAAGGTGGAGGACAAGTTACTGTGATCTTCTACGTAAAAAAACAGGTCACAAGTTTCCAGCTTTTAGCTATGCATTTAGTAGGATTCTTTTCCGAAAAGCCAATTGTGGTGTTAGGTATTTACATTGAGATTGGGATTGGATGTCATGGTGTAGGCATGAGGAAGTATTACTGATTGTTGCTACTTACAACAAAATAGCTAGAAATAGTTACCTATTTACCACCTTGGTCTTTCCTATAAATCATGGTTTTGAGGATGTGGTTTTCAGTAATTGTTCTCTCGCTGTCTCTGTTCTGTGTAGGTTTCCACGTCATTTTCCTCCCGTATGCAGATGATAAGCGGAATGTTGATTATACAGAAAAGGTGCCAGCCAGTCAAGAACAGGTGAACAAAATGAAGGAAATCATTCAAAAACTCCGGTTCAAATACAGGTACATGGAGACAAATAGTGTGGGGGGTGCACATAGGGAAGAGTGCACAACACTGTTGCTTGCTCTGTTGTACACATTTTCAGCTGCAGTGTCCACAAGATGAGATTTTGGTGCATGTGTTGACTAAATAGATGTAATTGGGATGTTTCTTCATACCTACTAATTTAATCACAGAATGGCCGAGGTTGGAAGGGACCTCTAAAGATCAGCTAGTCCAACCCCCGTGCCGAGCAGGATCACCTAGAGCATGTTGCGTATGATGGCATCCAGGCAGATTTTGAGTATCTCCAGAGAAGGAGACTCCACAACCTCTCTGGGCAGCCTGTTGCGGAGCTCTCTGGCATTCTTTAACAGGTCTACAGTAAATGTTTTAGAAAGACATAGTTATAAATACATTGGCTGTAAAACATTCAACAGCTTAGTAGTGCAAACTCGGTGGTCAAGCCAGGCACCTTAAAGGTTGTGGTTACAGTAGTTGGACAAGACTTTGAACTGCTCTCTAGATTTGACCTGGATTTTGTTCCACAGTATGGCCAAGCATCATTGTGCGAATGTTGCTGTTGTTTACGTATTATGGGGATATGTCAACTATAGGTCTAGGTAACGTAGCAAGCCTTGCTAGCTCCATTTCGTAATGCAGTGTCTTGCATATATAAATTACATGTAAGTTTTTACTTAGAAGGTCCCAATGTACCTCGAGTGTGGGAGAGCACCTTGTTTCCCAAACATAAAATGTTTGCTTGTGTACATCAAAAAAGTGTCTCTTCCCCCACATCATTGCAGACACGTGGATAAAATGCATTCAGTGAGGAAACTTTCAAGAGATAATGATTTGCCTAAACAAATTGTTTCCATTTGCAATAGCCTTGTACAGACTTTATTCTTAATCATTCTGAAATGCCCAAGCATCATACGCTATATGTAGCATGTTTTGGAACTCTTTATAGTATTGCTCTGGTTCTCTGGGCTGTTGTAATTTGTTGCAGAGGTACCGCATTTTGTTGTGGTACCAACCTATCACAGATTAAATTTGGATGAGAGTATGTCAGAGAATAGGCCTTTTCCATCATAGCTAGGACAAATTTCATAAAGTGCTCTTAGGGGACAATTTTTTGATGCGTGTAGAAAGTAGCACAGGTGGTATTAATGCAGGACGCCTCTGTCTGTTCATCTCACACAGCTTTTAACATTGTGGATACGTGACAGGGATGGTCATTCAGCAGATAAATTGAAAAGAGGAAAAGCAGTTCTTCCAGTGAGATGGATTGATGTGTGGGAAGGAGGGAAGTTTTACGTTGAAATAGGTTGGCTGGAGATCTTACGTGTCTTATCTGGCTTCTCAGCAGCATGAACTGAAATTTTGGGGGATTCTTGACAGGACCGACAGCTTTGAGAACCCGGTTTTGCAGCAGCACTTCAGGAATCTGGAGGCTTTGGCGTTGGATATGATGGAACCAGAACAAGCTGAGGATCTGACAAGTGAGAATTACTGGTGCATGTGATGGGCAGTAGGATAAAGGGCTCTTGACGTGGTCTGTTTGAAGTCAGAGACCTGGTGCTACAAAACCAAAAGTCTTCTAGGAGAATGTTTTAGTCTTGTGCTGTTCCAAGATGTAGAATTCTGGATGTGTCTTCAAGAATTCTTCTTCAGAAATTGTCTTCAAGAATCTAATTAATACTTTGGTCTGATAAATTGGCAGCATTTCTTACAGAATTATTATTCTGCTAGGAGGCAGTGATGCCACCTTGTTGCTGTGACGATTTATATATAAGAATATCTCAAAGGGTAGAAACCTACTTTTGAAGGGGAAGGCTGTTTGTTTGTTTGTTTGTTTGTTTTAAATTTTGTTGTACTCTAGGAATAGTATTAGAGCAGTTACTTGTTTCTTCTGAAGTGATGCCTAATAAATAATCTAGGTCCCCGTGCTAGGTACTGTACAAATACATGACAGAAACAACCTGTTCTGCAACAAACTGCTTGTAACCTTAGGTAGTAAACTGCTGTAATTGTCCAAGGTTAGACCTAGGTAAAGGTGCCACCAGCTGGGAGATCTGTATCACTTCTACCATGTACGTTTTGTTCCGTGTATATATTTACTGTTCAGGGATATGTGTGACACTGTGGCACATGTATGATACAAATCCTTGATATTATCAAGAGCTGTGAGTTTCCCATCTGTGATTATCATAACATCGCTCTTTGGATTTTGCATCCTTGCAAGATGCTTGCATGCTGGTGTTTACAGAAGCAAGATTGTGTCTTGTGATGTGCTTGTTTAGACTCCTGTATTTGCTCTGTTTTTAAGAGGGCAAATCTTTCTCCATTCTAGTGCCAAAGTCTGAAGAGATGAGCCGCAGGCTGGGCAACTTGGTGGAGGAGTTCAAGCAGCTGGTTTATCCTCCTGACTACAACCCTGACTGGAAGGCTGCAAAGCGAAAACAAGGCAAGTAATGATAGTGCAGACACACAACATGGTGTCTTTCTTTTTTTTTTGTTGAGGCTTCTGTGTTTTCAGTGATTCTTAGGGAGCACAGGATATTTTGGAATCCAGCTAGACAGCTGCTGGAATGAGAAACTGCATAGTGAAAACCCAGAGTGGTATAAGAAGGAATGTGGGTAAATTATTGTTTTATATATATAAATATCTTTTGTAACTTCGGGTTTTACTACAGAGAATTAAAATTATTAATACTTTAAGTCTGTGTTTTGGGTGAGGAAACAGACTTTTATTCATGGGATAGTTTTGCAAGTCCAAAATGGGCATCTTTAGCACTACATGTCTAAGTAATGCCCAAGTACATACGTAGTTTAGGAACCTGTGAAACTCTGCATAAAGGAGGAGTGTCAGCTGAATTCCCTCTGTGAACACAAAGTTTTGTTCTTGTGTTTGAGATCCTATCAATGAAATACTGCATCATTTATGTAGTGAGTGAGACCTTTAGAAAAAAATGTAGAGTGAGTGTGTAGATAGCCATTAAAGTGTCATGCTAATGGCTGTTAACTGTGGTGTGTATAAGAAATGCTGATGTCTTTCTATTTAAAAACTTTTTTTTAATCTTGGTGGTATAAAATTTGTCTTTCTAGCCTATGATGGTGAAGCTGACAAGAGGCCCAAGATAGAAATCTCAGAAGATTCGCTGAGAAGTTACATGCAGGCTGGCACTCTAGGCAAGCTCACTGTACCTGCTCTGAAGGATGCGTGCAGGCTTTATGGGCTGAGGAGTGGGGGGAAGAAGCAGGAGCTCATAGATGCGTTAGCTGAATACTTGAACAAGCACTAAGCGGGAACAGAAAGCCCTGGTTGACTTCCATCTGCTTAAAGATGTGATTGTCTTAAGTGTATGCTGAATCTGTTCAGTCTTGCTATGGAAAAGAAGGCTAACTGTTGCTGAATCCAGCAGTGGAGAAACTTCCTTGTCATTACAAAAAATCTCTGCAAACTTGGATTCTGTTCACAGTAGCCAAAGGCAGAATTAAATTTCCTGCTAATTCAGGTCGCCCACTGAAAGCGAACACAGTTGTGCCTTCCTGGTTTCTTAATAAAAGTTATTTTGGACTTCTTTGCAACACCAGCTATACCATCTTTTCATCAAAAAGACGGCAAAACTCACTTCAACGTGAGTAAGAAAGCAGAATGATCCGTGTTAGTGGCACCACGTGCATTCATGCAGCAGGTCAGGTCTGTGTGCTGACACAGGATGTAAATGTAGTGGGTTACTCTACTACTCTCCAAAACTGCCAGCATTAGTACTTGTAATCAAAATTGGGTTCTTTTCTACCATCGGCGTTATAAAGATTACCAGCAGATCACAGAGGAGAAAATCATTGCTGGTGATCAGTAGCCAACTGTTGGGGCAAAATGCCAACGCTTCGTAAAGCTGCTCAGCCAGGTCTTCCATTTTGAAGTGGCAATTGAAAAAGCTGGTTTAAAAAAAAGAAAGAAAAAGTTGTGTTCCCTGGAGGGCTGCAAGCACTGATGACAATTAAATTACTAAGATGGCACAGAGCTTTTCCACCTCTGTAGTGAGTATGAGTCAGAGTATTGAACAGGCTTCGCTGCTAAAAGCCGTGCTTTAAAAATAGCTAGCTGTGGCGGGTAGCCCTTGCTTGTTACTTCCACTGTTTTTTTTAATTATACTTCTGGAGGCTGCATCTGGGGACGTGTAAATAGTGGTTTTCAGACTCTCACCCCAGGATGTCCCACCTGTCTTGCAGTGCAAGGTGAGTTAAATTTTCGTTGCTGTAGGGAACGACGCTAATTGTTCCTAAACTGTCACTTACCACTGGATGCAAACACAGAATACATGAGATGCTCATTTTGGTCTGCGTTGCTTTTTGCGTTCAGCAGAGATTCTTGTTTGGCACGCTCAATTAGGCAACGTACGGAAGAATTAGGTCATATATTAAAGTCATGCCCATGCTGTAGCGAGTGTGGCACACTTGTTAGGAGCCAGCTGCAAACACTGTGTTGATACTTCGACCACCCTAGCTCTACCAGCACACTGCCCACTTGCACAATACTTCTCGAAAGAGGAGCTAACGTATTGAGCTCTGCCGTATTGGAACCAGATGGTCTTACTTTCAATCACCTTGCATTACAGTAGATATTTTTAATAAGGATCTGTCTAAGCAATAAATTCCTTTTGCCCTTAGGTGAAGAAGTTACTGTAAACACTTGTCTTAGCAAGACTTGGAATAGCGAGTCTACTCCTTAATTCTGTGAATTTTCCTTTCTTGGATGCCCTTGTTAACTTCTGTCTTGGCTTGCTAACCCCCCAGCGCAATATGTTACAGGCTTTAGATGATAACAGCACATTTTCTCTAGGTTATTACATTTTCCCTTTTTTTTTCTTAAGGTAGGCTATTACATTAGGCAGAAGTTTAACAAGGATGATGGTAGAAGGCTTCAGAGCAGAAAATCAGACAGTTTGGCTTGCTCAAGAATCCTTTATTTATGCTCCTTATGTGCTTTGTTTTACATCAGCTGTTTTGGCATGGTACAGGGAGGGCAAATTCTTTGCAGAGTTGTGCTTTTAAACACAACTAGCTCAACAATCAGCATCAGGGAACAGCAGCCTTTCTAAAATTCATACAAATGATAGGACTCCTAAATCGTTGTATTGACTGAACAATAGTGTCCTTGCTGAGATGAATTGACCAGCCATTTATAAAAATTCACAAACATGATTTAAGTCTTTTCGTGAGATGGTTTCATCTGCTTGGGATGTACTTGATAGAGGGATGTAGTTGGTGCCTCTGTGGAAACATTACAGAACTTATTTTCCCTTCTGTTGTACCTCTCAGTCTTTCCACTCTAGCTTTCCTTTTCATTTTGGAAAGGTGAGAAGCACAACTGAGCTGCGTTGCCATGTAAGGAGCCAAAAGCCTGGGGATAAACTTCCAACTGTTAGAAGTCCAGGCATGCTGCAAACGTGTTTGGTATGATCTGCTCCAACACAGAGGTTTACTCTTCTGCTTAGACAAGAAATTGGATTTATTACACAATATGTATTTAACTACAGCTAACTCTGTAAAACCACCCCTAACCGAAAACGCTGATGGTGCTTCCCGCTTTTCGAGATCATGAAGTTACCTATCATTCTCTTCCTGAGCCACAAGTTGTTTTATCTGAAAAATTACTTGCTCTCTTGTTCTGGCCATGACTTAAAGCATTGATCTTTAGTTAGATGACCATAGTGCAGTAGCCTCCCTCAAAGCATGGGATCCTTTTTATGATTTGCCAGATGTATGGTACTTGTCAGTCACAGCAAGTTGCTGTCTACTACGTTTTGTACTTAAAAATCCTAGGGAGCCCAAGCTTTGCAGGTCATTGATACAGTCCATGCAAGGAAAACCAAAGGAGGATGAACTGCCACACTGCAGTAGCCTCTAGGCAATCTCTGAGCAATTTAGCTTTACAAGTAGGAACACTTCAGCTAGTGGCAAATGTTTCCCCGAGGGAATGACAAGTATGGACATTCCTGTGTTTAGCTTTGTCAGCAATTTTATTTTCTTAGAAAGACAGTATTTAAAAATAAGTGAAATTAAGAAATTTCCCCTTGTGCACTGCTGTAAGATTTCCGCTCCCCATACAGCTTTTCCAGACATCTGTTGTCTGGTCTCAAGAGAGAGGGTTGTGCTATGTGTACTGATCCCGGCTCCACCTGCTGCTACACAGTAGCCACTGCCTTATACAGGGTCTATGCTGCTTCACTTCAAAACTCCAGCAGCCCAAATACCTGCATTGTACTGGGGAACCAACACGCCTTGTCCTCTGTAGACTAAACCCTTCTGAAGCACACAGATAACTCACACCTGTTAGAGGCTGAAGCTTAGCAGAAATACTCTAATGCAAGGAAACTAACAGGTAGGTTAAAAAAGCCCTGAGCAGGCAGACATGGAGATACGGGGAGGGATTTTTTTTTTTTCTTTTGAACATCCAACAGTAAATACAATTGTACAACCACTTTTCAATAAGTACTACAATGAGAAGGACTATGTTGGAGTGGAATAAGAGAAAAGATGGGGAAGAGGAGGCAGAGACACTTTAAGAATTAAGCCGCTATTAAACAAAAATGTGGTGTTTTGAAATGGAACACTGGTATAAAAACTATCATCACCAACTAAAGCTAGACATTAATTCCCCCTGACTTCATCTTTTACCCATTCCACACACACTTGAAATCATAGGCGTTTAGACCAACAGTCTCTCTATAGCTTGCTGGACAGACTGGATCTGAGGCTTTAGCTGTGATCCCTCCTTGATGGTGATTGAACAGGCGATGACGGGCCGGGAAACGCCGCAAGCCCGGCCCAGGGCCTGCTTGGAGCGCACAAACACATAAGGCACGTTCTTGTCCTCGCAGAGAAGAGGGAGGTGCAGGATGATCTCCAAGGGCTCAGCATCGGCAGCCATCACAATGAACTCCGCTATTCCTCGGTTCAGTGTTTTCGTGGCTGTAAAAGAAACTGAAGAGTAAGTCTAGGTCCTTCTGTAACACACATCTAATGATAAATAACATTAGGAGATACTGAAATTAATGTGAGCAAGAAGGAAATCTAGCAAGATGACAGGCCAAAGAAAACCAGCAGCTACAGGACCATGTAATAAAACCACGGCAGCTTCAAGTGCAGGCTGAACAGAGCTGTGCTCAGCAGTGCACGCATGCAAGGATGAAGGCTGGCCTTTGGAGTGCAAAGAGCAGATCCTAGGGATGGGATTGTTCACAGGGTCACACCTGGGGTACTGTGCCCAGCTCTGCCCTCAAGCATAGGAGAGATTCACAAACAAGTGATGCCAGCACAGGGCTGCTCACGTACAATCACAGCACACACACCAGTGATACAGTCTGAGCTTCTACCAGAACTGTGTGTAGATGTTGGAAAGCTTTGTTCTGTGCCTGAATATTGCTTAAGCAGGCTCTAAGGAGGAAGGAGAAGAAAGATACACACAATAGCCAGATCTATATAAAGTTATTGGCCCACAGCTGGAGACAAAATAGAGTCTCTAGCCACAGCTTCTCATAAGATCTTTGCTATAAACACAGCATTTCCAGCACACTTTACAACAGGGAGGTCTCACCTTCATTGGCTCCCTTGCGTAGCTGCTTATAGTTGCAGGACTGCTGCACGAGATCCAGTAGCGTTTTAGTGAGCTGAGCATCAGCCAGCGGGTAGGCTTTGGGATTCACTTCTGCCTCGCTCTAGGGAAAGGAGAAAGTAAAGAGCGTTACATCAGGAGCAAAGGAGCTTGTTCGGAGTAGCGCTAGATAGGCAGCAAGTCCACCACATATACCGGCTGCTGGGGTCACCTCGCTTTTCTGCTCTTAAATTATAATTAAAAAAGGAGCCGTTTCGGGGCCGGGGGGCCCGGCCACGCTGCCTCCAGAGCCCCCCGGGACCGCCCCGGGACCGGCCGGCCCCGCAGCCCGGCCTCCACGTGCTCCCCGCCCGCCGCCGCCGGGCCGGGCCCGGGGCAGGGAAGCGGGGGCAGGGCCCCCCAGCCTCCCGACCTCACCCCCCCCCCACCGCAACCACCCCGGCCCCGCTCACCATGGCGGCGGCGGCCCGGTGCGTGAGGGAGCGAGGAGGAGGAGGACGAGGAGGAGGCGCAGAGCCCCGGCGCAGCGGCCCGGCCCGCCTCGCCTCGCCGGAACTGAGGGGGCGGCAGCGGGAAGAGGCGGGCAGCCCGGGGCCGCCCCTCGCTGCTTTCCTTCAGGGCCGGTTCGCCGCCGCGTTACTCCACCCCCGCTGCCCCGGCGACGGCGACCGAGCACCGCAGCGCCCTCCCGCTGCGCTCTGAGGGGCCGCGGGGCCGGGCGAAGCTCCCTTCCTCTCCCCGCCCCGCAGCGCGACGAGCGGCGGCCCCGCCGAACCCGCCCCGGCCGCCATGTCGCCGCCGCCATGTCGCGACCGCCGCCGCCCTGCGCACGCGCCCGCCGCCCGGCGGGGCCGAGCTGATGGCGGCGGCGGCCGCGTGATGGCGGCGGAGGCCTGCGGCCGCCACGCTGCGGGATGGGCGCTGCCCCTCCGCCCGCCGCTCTGCCTCGCCTGCGCCGTCGGCACCCTGGGCGATGGTGGTGCCTCGGTGGGCAGCGCAGACCCCACTGCCTCCCCTCCATCCCCCCTGTTCCCCTCCGCAGCCTGGGGTTTGCAGCCCTGGGCTGAGGGGGCTCGGTGCTGGTAGCCCCCCGGGTGGTGCTGAGCTTTAGCCCAGGCCGAAGCATTAACGGGTTGGCCTCTCCCTGACGGGTTTGTCCTCTCCCATCCGCAGCTGGTGCGGAAGAAGCACGCGCTGTCCCGGCTGCGCGATGCCCTGGCCTGGCAGGCGCTGCCCGTCATCCGGCTGTTGGCACTGGACGAGAGGGTCTGCGCCTCTTTGGTAGGAGCCCTCTTTGGTAAGAGCTCCCTCGTGCCGTGCCAGGGAGAAGGCAGGTGCCTTTTGGGGGGATAGGTGTGAAAACGTGAGGTTTCTCCCCACTTCAAACACGTTAGAAAAAACGAGACTTGAGTTACCCAATTCCATGCTTCTACCACCACTGTTAGGTGTGGTTGCTCCCCATGGAAAACTGCTTGGAAGAGGTTAATTAATTTCCCTGCTCCCCAAGGAGCAGAACTGGCACATTACTAAAGCTCCTGCAATTTTCCTGACGTTTCTTTGAAGTCTTTCTGGAGAACAGAGAGTGCTCTGGCTTATGGCTCTTCTCAGGCTGCCCTCCATCCTGCTCTCACGCCTCACTGCTTTCTCATCTTGCTGAGCTTGGCATTATGCGAAGGTTCACACAGAAATGAAAGCGTGAGCTTAAAAGGGTGCTGCAGGATCTAATATCAAATATGCAAAGCAGTCATCTATACAGTGCTTTTTTTCACACCATCATGTTAGATTTGTAGAAATTCTTGTAGCTGTAGGTCTGTGATACCTGCTGCTTTCTGGGGGGTTAGCCTCGCAGCAGAATGCAGTGTTCAGAGGGGTGTCAAAAAAGGCCCTTTCCAATAACAACCTCTCAGATCTTGAACGTCTCTGACTGGTTTTTCTTTGCATAGCAGTGCTGTTGGTCTTTGAAATGTGTTAAATCTTGACAGAGAAAAAATAATAGTGTAAATGAGGGAACTGTAAGGCAGGAAGAGAAAGGTGGAAGATCTGAATGCAAGTGCCTTCAAAGAGCAAATATAGTGGATTTCTTTAAGTCCCTGATCTCAGTTGCACATCACAGATATTTCTTGTTTTGCCCTTCCCCTCCCATGACACACTGAATAATTCAAGCAGTGTTTTCCCTGTTGGTTTTCCAGCACAAACTCTGCTGTGCGCATGTTGGAAACAGTTTCGTTACAAACAGAACTTTGTGCAGGTTTAGTTTTCTGAGTTGCACACATTTTTATTGTCTGCACACACAGTCCTGTGCAGATGTGGAGGGAGCAGTGCTTATGCCAATTCAGTCCTACACTGTATGATCCTAACACTAAATACCCCAGAAGACAGGGAGCTGTACTTGCATTTCAGTGTTCTTCTCTGATTATAAACAATCAGTCTCTCTGAGAATACAATTAAATTTTGGGGGGGACAGCTGTGGGATTTTGCTGTACTTGGTGTAACTCCTGGAACAGTTGGAATCCCAGTCTTGGCTTGGGGTACAAAGAATAATAGGTGTAATAATAGGTGCAATAATAGGTGTAATAATAGGTGTAATAGGTAATAATACAACAGTGTGTAGTTGGTCACATTTCTGAGAGATCATGGAGTATCTGGAAGGGAAGTCACTTGGTTGGGTATGCTGAAACAGCTGGTGTGGTGTGACAGAAGTGGGTTCCGAACCAGGCTGGTCAGTGCTGGAGATGCCTGAAGTTGGAAGGAGCTGAGAGGTAGGATTAGAATCACAGAATCATCAAGATTGGAAAAGACCTCCAAGACCATCTGGTCCAACCACCCCCCTTCCACCAATGTCACCCACTAAACCATGTCCTTAAGCACCACATCCAACCTTTCCTTAAACACCCTCAGGGACAGTGACGCCACCACCTCCCTTAGCAACCCATTCCAGTGCCTGACTGCTCTTTCTGAGAAGAAACAGCAAAGTGAGACAGTGGTTTGTTCTCATTTGTTGCCTAATTGTGCAAATAACTTGGAAAACGGTGCCTAATAACAGCTTCTATTTAGTGTTGGAATTGTTTCCATATGCCTTAAACCTAGAGTTTAAATGTAGTCTCAGCGTTTTCAGTACTGTGGAGGGAGAATGCTGTTCTCAGTGATGGGTGTGAATGGAAGATGGAAGGGACATCTCACAGCTGGGCTCTAACTTCTGTCGTTCTGGAGTGTTGTAATTCAGATGTATACTGCCGGATACATGCAGTGAGATGTGGTAATGTCTGCAGTTTCATATTTACCTACATAGGTGGAGCCACTGACTTCAACTATAAAGTACAAGAGTAAAAACAGCCTTGTAAAAATTACAAGAGAACTGAGTGCCTCATAGTCCCTTTGTCCTGGTTAAAGGGGCCCTTTTACAAAATACTCCTGGAGAGTATCCACCCTCCTCTGACAAAGTCAGGTTGGTCTCACATGAAGCAGGGGGAAAACAAAACAGTACTGAAAGAATTTGCAGCTCTTTTTACAAAAAGTGTTTACAGCACTAATGATCACAAGCAGGAACGAGTTCCACAGTTGATTGTGGTTTATCTTTTAGGGATGTGCCATACTGTGGAAGACAGTGATGCCCAGGACCAATTCATAGAAGGTGAGAGGCAGATGTCATGTCTCAGCCACTGGCGGTTTGTGAAGAAGGGTCCGTCTTGTCGGATAGTGTGAGTGAGATGCTCAGCTTCTGCACAGTTGGAATTGGGAAGAGCATCTGTTTTCTTTCAGCCGCAAGAGTGACAAGCAGGCCATGCCAATATCTGGGGGGGAGGGTGAGGGTAGGGAAGAAGTGCATGCAGATTTAAATATTAGCATTTCTCTGACAGGTTCTGTATGCACCTTGAATTTAGCATCAGATTGGTAACAGTGGTAAACAAAGCTCCATCTTTGGACCTGACTGAAGTCTCATTAAAGCAAACGGAAGTCTTCCCGTTGGCTTCAGTGAGCTTTCGGATCTAGTGCTTTCTCCTCAGGACAAAGAGTATTTGGGATTTAGCTGTACAGGCTCCAGAGTCCTCTTTGTGAGCAGTCCTTTGTTTCTGTTCTGAAGGAAGCGCCTGCAGGTCTGAGAAGGGATCTCTGCAGTCCAGTTAACCTTGCGTATCTCTGCTGAGTCTAGTGATATTTGCAGAGCAACGATTTCCTACTGTCCGGCCACGAGAGATGAAAGGAGATATGACCAGCTCCTTTCAGAGGGGTATAAGTTTTCAGGCATGTGGTTGAAATGGTGTTACAAAGGTGAGAGGTCATTCTGCCATGGTATGGTTCAGCTGAGAGATAGATGCTCTCAAACAGAGCGATTTTAACTTAATGACACCTAATTCTTGAAAATTCTTAGAAATTCTGAGAGTTCTGGGCAAGCAAGGACCATTAAACCATCTATATATCACCTGCCTCAAGATATGCCTCTGCTGAGAGGTATATCTCTTTAGCTAAAGTAGGTCTCCTAGATAAACCTGCACTGTTGCCCTGGATATACCAAGAGACAGTAAACCTGGAAGTCTCTGGTATTTTTTTACGATGCTTTCTTAGAATACAAATGAAAAGAATGTGTTACTGTAGAGTGTGCTCTGCGTCAAATGAGTCATGCCATGACAAGCAGATACATACAAACCAGCTTGATCAAATCATATGGAACAACGTTGGGTACAGTGACTCAGTTAAGGGGAACAAAGATGAGTAGGGTCTTGCTTTCTGGAAAGGTGCAAGGGATACCTGCAGTCGGTAGAAATGGCTGGTAGACCTCAGGGACAGTAGCAGCTGGAGGAGGAGCTCTCAGCCTGCTTCTAAGGACGCTCAGCAGTTATAGCTCTGATGCCTTCTCTGGAAGGATGTTTTCAAAGGCGGGTTTTCATACAGCAGGAAGCCTGCTCTATTCAATTACCAGATTTTTTTTAATAGTTTCAGACTAGGGCTTTGTTTCCTTCCCTTCCTGGTTCCTGATGTTTACTTGGTGTCCTGATGCTCTGTTTGTCACTTGCAGTTCATTTCCATGCATGGTTTGTGGTGCTGCTAGAGCAGGATTGCCGTAATATTGCCACAGAGAGCCCCGGCTGGGCTATCAGGAGTAATAGCGCTGGGACTGCTGATGTTACCCTGCTCTCTCAGCACCCTCACGCTCATTTAATGTCTAAGCTCTTTGCTCACTGGCCTGCTAAAGCCCCGTGGAAGATGGATTGTGAGCGCTCTTCGATGTGAGTTACTGATACTGTTTCTCCTGCCTAGTTCTGGTGCATCTGGTAGTGGAGCTGAAGTCCGAGCAGTATTTGCGCTGCATTTTGGATGAAAGCCAAAAAGAGGTCAGTGAAGATGAATTCCCTGCGCTTCCCTTCAGTCTTTCTGAGGTTGAAGAGATGGGGGAATGAGAACCCCTCCAACACTGCAGCTGCTGCACTCGGATGCAGCTTCTGCTGTAACATGACGTCCTAATGCCAGCTCCCCTGCTGTGATTTTGGCATTGTTGGTGTCTACTCCGGAGTTTTCTATTGTTCCCATGACACGTTGCAGCTGTATGGCTTCATGATGTTCTCATGAAGCTGTGTGCCTTCCTCGGATTCTTCTTTTCCTCCCTTACCATGAGAGTGGTATGAGGAGCTTTCCCAGCCTGTGCTTTTGGTGTCTTTATTCCTAAATTTGTGGTGGCCCTACGGGATACAAAAAATCAGGAAACAGCAAAAGTGGGGAGAAGTTCAGCTGGTTCGTCTGCTCATAAAGGAGCTGGAGGGGAAAGGGACGAAAAGGGACAATAAGCAAGAGATTTCTTGGATTAATTAAAAGACCACTGCTGCTTTTAGAAGACTTAATAGGTGTGTTCAGAGTTTTCCTCTGATCTATCCTAAATGGCGAAGAGGACCCACTTTAGGAAAGATCCTGTTCTGGAGCATTATATATCACAGAGAGCTTGCTGTTCTGTGTGCATTTCTACCTTTGGTCTGTGTTCTTAGCCATGAAACATTTTCTTCTTTCTTCTTTCTGTCTCTTCTACAGCTGAGCAAAGCAACTACCATGAGAGGCAGCCTGCCCCTATTCACTCTCCTGGGCAAGCTGGCAGATGCCATCCCAGTCTTTGCTGATATACTGGTGGTAAAGCACAGTGAGTAACCTGTCATGCTCCACTGAAGGGTTGTAGTCACAGCCCTAATACACCTAAGTGTGCTTGCACTGCCCCATCCCTGATGTGTGAGTTTATGAAGGCCACACAAGAATCTTGTCCCAGAAGTTGGAGTGGCGTTCAGACCTCTTGGGTTGCTGGTCAATACCTTAATAGCAGGCTTGATGTCGTGCTCTTAGCCAGCCTGGCAAAACCAGCCTCTGAACTGGGGTTTGTATGTATGCCCTGCAGGAATATGCATTTAGTTTTTCTTTCCTTGGTCCAGCCCCTGGGGGTCTGGTAAGCATACTTAGCTGTGTGGGGAGGTAGCTGGGGATGGTGGACCTTCATGTGTTGAACAGTGAGCTCCTCTGGCTATTTTTTACTGTAGCTCTGCTCAGAGACTCTTAGAAGCATTCCCTGATTTCCTAAATGTTTGACTGGGTCAGGGGGAGAGATGGTGGTGAAGTAGTGCATCGTCTAATCGTGGCATTCAGTAATCTGCATACAGCAGTCTGTCTGGTGGGCTTTTGCAAGTCATAATGGTTTTGACTGGGAGGGGACAGTGAGCAGCTGTGTGGCGCTTGGCTGCCTACTGGGTTTAAACTACCACACAAGGTTTCAAGGGTGCTGTAACAAAGTCAGTTCATTGGTGTGAATGCTTGCAATTTCTGTTCCTCACACTAGGTAATTTAGTGGATCATCTGCCGCTGGGCTTGATGTACCCAAACGAAGGTGTAAAGGCTGCTGTCTGCTACTTGTATGGCAAGCTGTACTCCTCTCCTGTTGGCACAGAAAGGCTCTCAGCACACTTCGAAGAAAAGCTGTGTGGTCTCTTCTTGAATACTTTGGGCCATGCTCAGACAAAGGAGCTTCAGGTTAATTGTTTGGGTAAGGCATTGCTGAGAGAAACTGCAAGGTGCAAGGGAAGGCTTAGAACAAAGGAGAAATCCTCGGATGGTTTAGATGCCCTGATGTGGGTTGGTCCCTAGAAGAGTTGTTTTTCTGCTTGTTTGAAGCAGTTGATCCTTGCTGTTACCACACAGCAATCAAATGACCCAGACCTGCTGCTAGAAGTGCATATGTGCACTGTGTATAAGTGAATGCCCAGAAGTGTCTGAACGCAAACGCTATGCACAGACAGGTGGGTTTTGTAGGGCAGTGGGAAGGAGTCTAACAAATATCATCTTCAGGTGTGGGGCATCATGTTCTTCAGTTTAAAAAGGTAATGTGGAAGTGGCGTTTTCATGCATTTATGCTTCCAACTGCGTTTATGTGCTGGAGAGCACAATTTCAGCCTTCCTGGCACTTCTTGTTTGCAAACCATCCAGGGAATTCCTTGTTCTTGTAGGAGGTGAGTAAGAATTGGATTGCTCCTTAAATCATCTACTCAGCCACTAGAAAAGGATGATAATTCCTTTGAAAGTTGAGCTCAGGCACTACCCCTTGTGAGTTTGTACTGATGTGTACTGATGTGTACTGATGATTTGCATCAATACCTGTAACAGTGCTCCATACTTTTATACTGGGGGTGCTTTTTGTATATATGTGTGGATGTCCTTTAACTAAATGCAGTTATTTCTGTAAGAGCCTGTCCCATGTGCAGTATGATGCTCACTCTTGCTCCCACTTTTTCAGGTTTGCTAAAGGAGCTGCTGAAGTCTGACCATTTTGTATCCATTCTTATGAATAATTCAAGGACAGAGGAGGAATCTGAAAACTCTGACTTCTTAGAAGGGGAAAATCCACTTCCACTTGTTCTCAAAAAGGTGATTGCTAAAGTAGTCTTACAGCATGCAGCCTATGACTTTCTAATGGGTTATCCGTTGTTCTGAGATGAATTGTTGGTAGAAGTAAAAATTTATTAGCCTCTATTGAATCTTTATTCGATTAACTTGAATGCTGTTGCCAACACTGACTAGCAGTAGAGACTGCAGTGGAAGATGGGGACACCCCCATAGATCTCCTCATTGTTCATTCCTGAATCATGCAGGGGAGAAGTTTTCCTTGTGGCCTCAGCTGGTTTTACTCACCATTGCTTGAAGCTCTTGTAGTGCCATTAAGACTATGCATTGGGGCAGAGCTATTCTTACTTCTATAAGCATATATATATAAATATATATAAGTGTGTATATATTCTTATATTCTTATATTCTCTATTGTAGTTCTCGTGTTTTTCCACATTTTTTTGTGGATTTGGCCTAGCGTTTTGCCTTGCCTTACCAAGTTTGATCAGTGAAATACATGCCAAAAGAGAGATATTTTATTTAGTTATTTTAAATTTAAAAATTTAGAAGGAACTGTTCACTGCTCGTATCTGCACAGTTTCCTTCATTTTTTTCTTTTTGGCTTTTGCTTCCCAACAGTTGTTGTTGACCAGAGATGAGATGTTACAGGCAGCGAGTTCTCACTGTGTGGCTGCAGTGCTGGTTCACTCTCCCAGCAGATATGCTCCTGCCTTTATTCATGCAGATGTCCCAGGTAAAGAAGTGCAATAACATTGTATTGTTTGTCTCTCTGGCTCTTTGTTTTAGGAATCAGTCTGGCTCCATGAGATCCACTGCTGGCGTAATCTATGCAATGACCTTTTTGTATCAGTAAAAATATCTAATGTGATTTTAGAAATAGAAGTGAAGAAGGAGTTTTCAGTTGAAAGTATAATAGCAGCTGTCAACAGGCAGAATGGAGTTTCCTCTGCAAGAATCTGGACATTCCTTGAGGTCAAGGCCCATCATGCAGTATAGATACAAAGCCTAAATAGGCAGGGTTTCCATCTTATCCCACTAAATATTGTAAGTGTGCGCAGAACTTGGTTTAGGAGGTCTAGCTTTAGAATCCAGCTGTGGGAGATGGTTCATTGGTTCACTCTACTCCCAAAACACAGAAATGCTCTGTTTTTGCAAATTCTTTGTGAGACAGAAAAGTTCTGAGAAAAAAGATCACTTCACCTGTTACAGCTTGCTTTGTGGCTCTTCATTTGTGCCAAAGGTTAGAACCACAATTCAGCTCCTGCTGTATAAGTTTGTGCTGGGAAGAAGCCTGCCTGTGGGTCTCTGCTCTCTAGTCACTGTGTTTTGAAGACTAGCATACCTCCAAGAATCCATTTCATAATACAACAGTTCTCCCTATGGCTGTTGCTATGCCTCCTGCTTTCCTCCTCCTCCCTCTGCTCCATTCTAGGAGCAGCTGTGCATGCTGTGAACAGACTGCCTTTTACCAGGGTGCCCTTATTTGTGTGTGCCTGTGTTCACAGAATTCCTGTTCGAGTGTCTCTTGTGCAACAGTGAGATTCTCATCTGGTCAGTGTATTGCTGTCTGCTTCTGCTAACTGAAGAGCGCCTTTTCTTTTCCAAGTGTCACACGGTCTATGGTGAGTCATCAGCCTTTCCGACAGAGCGACTGCAAGTAATGCTGCCAGCATTGCTTGTGCCTCGAGCTGCATTTCAGCACTTCACACACAATCACAGTTTCCAGTCAGGATTTATAAAGCACTGAAAAAGAGTACTCACCAGATATATTTGTGATGTCTGCCACAGCTTGAATTTACAGTGCCACTGTCCTAATGAGTTGCCGATGAGCATGTGTCCATTATAATAACTAGTTATGATGGCTGTTAGTATAACCTTACTATTACTAGTAACCAGTTATCAGGAGTTACTACTAGGTGTTGCAGTGGAGATGCCAAGGATGGATTTAAGAAGGCCAAATTCCTTCCATTCTTCTGAACTTTCCCCCTGCAGTGGAGATTAAGGCCTGTTATCAGGGAGCTGAGTGAATACAGTATTTTAGAGAGTAGTTTCTGCCAGTGGCTCAGAAAAATGATTGTTTACATCTTCCTTCCTTTCAAAAGTTCATTTTGCTTCCATCCTGGAATTTGGGGTGTTAAAAACCCTCTCTGTGACTTCTCTTGAACATTGCAGGCATTGAATCTCTGGTGAGGAGTCTCCAAGATGTCCTGCAGCTGAACAATGTGGAGTTACACAAGCAAGGGCTCCTGCTCTTCACTGAAATACTGAAACGGTAAGGAAGTGCCCTCTTTCTGGCTTGCACAGGCAGCGTTTGGTGCTCCAAAATGGAAACTGTTGTGCTTTTGCTTTTTAAGGTTTTTGTCTAAGGACCAATACCTACACTGCTAGAGCTTTTGTGTTTGAAGCATGTTGTCCTCTTTGTGCATACAACCACCAGTATATCTGCATCTCCCTGCTTCCTTGGCAGTCTGGGAGGTGAATTTTCCTTTCAGCTGTAGACAGAACAGGAGGGGAAGACTAGGAAGGTCCAGGTGTATTTGAGCAGGCTGGCTCCTGTTAAGAATGACAAAATAGAGCATGTAAATTCCATGGCTTCTAGTCCTCTGTCATCAGCTGAGCTAAATTCAAATAGCAAAAACAAATTCCAGGCTGAAATATTAATGTGTTCTGTCAGTTTTTCCCTTGTTTTCTGCTAAGGAATAACATATCCTGGCTTGTTTATCTTCTGTGCTTCCTGTTCCTGCCTGTGTGATCTTGTTCCTGTCCTGTCATGGTAGTGACAGAGTCTTGTTTTTGCCACTTAGTTCCCCCAGGAGAGCCCTGGAGCTGAATTTTGGAAATGTCAGTCAATTTTATAGCAAGTGGTAGGTTAAAAAGGAGAAGGAAAAGCAGCTGCACTAGAACAGCGTGAAGATGCCAGTGTGGGATCTGTCAGAAAGAGAAACCAGAATGCGGGAAACACTAATTACAGCATTTATGCTTGTAAAACAAAGGGAACGCTCTGTGCAATTACTCCAATTTTCTAGCGTACACATTCTGTTTCTCTGAGGTTTACATTTGAAATGTCACTTTATTTAAAACTATATCATACGGAGAGAAGGGTCTAATCCTGGAACCTCTCTTCTTGTTTTTTCTTGCAGCTGGATTCTCTTGCTCTGTAAGTGACCACCATGCTCTGGTGTTATCCAGACAGGATGTGCTGCCTCTGTTGGCACTGTTAGAAGTGTCCGGAATGGTGTGTAGCTCTCCCTGGAGTGCTCCTTGTCTCTCCCAGCACAGAGTGGCAGGCACAGTTTGGGGCCTGGAGACAAGAGGCTGCAGGAAGGTGCAGGAGTGCTGTCCTTAATGCATTTTTTTTCCAGGCCCTGCAGACATCCTAGTGCACCATATTGCAGGTGGGTTTGTGCCTCTTGAGTGAGTCAGCAGCACTCCTCCATCCCTTCCTCCCTGCATGAGTCAGCGAGGACTTTTTTCCCCGATGTGTTTTACTTCAGAGGGTCAGTGATTAAAGGAAGGAGATAGAGGGGATTAATAGAATTACAGCATAAGTAGAAACAACTTCAAGTTCAGCACATTACTTATGGCTTGGGCCAGAGGCTGATCTTGGTGCCTGAGCTCCCCGGCCTTTTCCCTGCCTTGCCCACCTCTCAGCCTTTTCTCACAGCAGAACGTGAGGTGACTGTCAAACTGGATTTGATCCCGTCAAGTAACTAAAGAGTGGTTCTGCCTCTGCTCACTTTTTGCCCTGAAGCTGAGCTGCAAATTTAATTTCTACTGAAGTTTACTTTTCTCTTACATTTGTGCATGGGAGCTTGTGCTCCTGGCTTGCCTTAGTCTGGCATGTCTGTGAAAACTGAGTAACAGGGGATACTCCGGCTTCCAAGTCTGGATGCTGTCATGCTGTCCTTCTTTTCTTGCTTTGCTTTGGAGAGGCCCTCTGGCAGGCCATTAGTGCCTCTCTTCCACATGTAGCTGCCTGTCTTGTCCCTTATTTCACGATTGTACCGGACTTGCCAGGAGCCACATGAGCACAGTCTGCCCTTTGCACGTCTCTGCCCAGTAATGGGATTAATGACTTGTCATCCCTCCGTGCTCTTGTGTTGAATACTCAAAGGTGTTGGGCCACAAGGTGATCAGATGACCAAAATGATCACTATCAAGAAAAAAGTCAAACCCATTGGTTTTTTCTTTTTTTTGTTTTGTTTTCCTGTTTACTTTTTAAGTTCTTGAAAGTTCCAGCCCTTCTGGCAGCATCTGCCACTAGAATTGCTGTAGGACTGTTAGGGAAGCTATTATTATGGCCTTGTCCTTGTTCTAGGATGGTAGTGTTTACTTGTTTACTCAGAAATATGGATTGCCAGATTAACCTGCAAATGGTCAGAGCAGATGGTCTCGGAATTAAGTCCTAGGTAGAGAGATCTCTGTGTTTTGCAGAGCCTGTTTTTCATGTGCTTTTCATGTCACTATTTGCTGATACACTCACAGAGTTATCCAGGCTGCGGGGTTTTTTCCATCGTAGTAGGGCTCCACACCTGCTGAAGTTCACTCTTTGTAGCAAACCCTCCACCTGCTCAAATTTGAGACTACATCCTTGAGAGCAGCTGGCTCTGAATACTGAAAAGCATGGTTGGAACCACACGGCTCAGCTGTCCATTTGGTCAAATAAGGGGAGGATGATACTGTTGCTTACTCTGACAATATTATTCTTGCTTACTCTGTTTCCTCTTCACAGGCAACCAGTGGAAATCACATTATTCACAAACCGAGGTGTATGTCTAGATGCCATTGATGTTCTGATGAAGACAATGGACTGCCCAGTGCTGGAGGTGGTAGTGGGGGCTGTGAAAGCTGTGGCAGCTTTTCTGAGGTAGGCAGGAAAGCATTTACAGGCTTTTCTTCAGATAGATCTGAAGAAGTGTTGGTCTCTGTGGCTCCCTTGTGTCTGTGTGGGTGAGTGTGCGCTGCAGTGGGAATTCTGGCTGAGGTAGGCATGGGTATAGCAGAGCTAGCTTCCCACCCACCTGCCGGGGCACTGGAGCTGTGGTAGGCAGCAAGATGCTGCAGCGAGGACCTAGCATCCCAGGCAGGCCTGTAACTGCAGCTGCTGTGGCTGTGTCACGCTCTGGCCTGTCCCAACAGATAAGACCAAGCATAAGACCACGTACAGTGATATGTTTCCTGAATGTAGTGGGAGTGGACACTCAATGCAGCGAGGGTGTGTTTGGGCTCGCATCTGCATGAAGGCACTATTCAGACCTTGTGACCTTAGTATGCTGTGCTGGAGAGAAATGGCAGTGGCACACTGCTATCCAAAGGGGTGTTATTTCTGCTGGTGTCTCCTTCCCACGTGGAATGTCCCCAGCAGGGAACGCACATGCTGTCTTTCTTTGTTCTTGTTCAGGAAGGACCATCTGAGCTCTCCTCCAGTCCCGTATGAAAAGCTGCAGAAACTGCTGGAGGCAGTGCTGAAGAGATGTGCTGACCTTTCCCCACCGCAGAGTAGCAAGAAGCATGCAGTAAGTCATGAGTTGTGCTCATTGGTAGGACCAAGCCAGATAGGGATGATCCTCCTAGCATGTGGGTGTTGTTTATATGTTCCATACCCTTACCTGTGACTGTTGGGGTCTCTGGTGCTTCTTTTGATCCTCATGCCTTGACAAGGTAACAATCATTGTCTCTGAAGGAGCTAAAGATGGATGCTAGTGAGTGCTCTTTTTAAATCAGTGAAAATTGGTGGGGCAGCAAGTGAGCGTGCTGCTCTCGTTATATATTCAGCGCTGCTAGGTTCATTTGAACCTCCCCTTCTTTGGGCCCCCGCTTGTAGGCTGCATCACGCAGTCTATTTTTTTGGCAATGAACATCTCTCGCTGTGCCTTCAGACCAAGACAGTCACGTTGTATGCACAGTGATTCCTTAGCAAGGGAGTTGTTAGCCGCTATTTGAACTGCCAATCCCTTCCTGTTCCTGGAATATGATCCTGGAATATGTTCCTGGAATACGCAGTTAATGTGATGTGCTGCTGGGACCTGTGCACCTGTGAGGGGAGCTCCCATCACTGATGACTAGTGACAAGGCAAGGCCTGAGCCTTCTTGCTCTAGGCTCAGGGTCATGTAGGTTTAGATTGCATTTTTGGAGTGGCAAGAGCATCTTGTGGGGGTGCCAGAACCCAAAATACCTGCTGAGCTGTCTTTAGGCCCAAGTTGTTTGGTACCAAATGTCTGTCTTACCTACCTGGAGAAAACATAAAAGCTTTCTGCCCCACAGGTAGATGTTGGTCACTCTATTTGCACACACAGCTTTGTGTCAGGATAAAAAGCTTCACAGGAAGGTAATTAGGCAGATAGCAAAGACATTCAGGCTGTCTTTAATGGGGGAAAAGGAGAAATGATTGCAGTTGTAATAACGTGTTGAAGTATCAAATGGGGGAAGATAAGTTCTGAACTGCTAGGCCCAGTGCATTGCCAAGTCATCCTCTGGCAGTATTCAGAGCAGACCACCTCAACAGGTTACGGTGTAAAGGCAGATTTTGAGTACCAAGTGTTTCCCAGCTTGGGCAGATGATGAACTCTGCCCCTGCAGGTGGCTTCTGGCTAAACTCAGTAGGATGCTGTGTGGGAACAAGGGCCAGTACATGCATAGTTGCTTACAAATCTGAGCCAGAGTGGAGAACTTATAAGATTTCTGAAGAGGGAGAGAAACTGCTCAGCACCGAGTCAATAGTAATTGGAAGAAACACAATAAATTAAAAAAAAACAAACAACCACTATCCAAGTATTCCCAGAAGGGTTTGAAGCTGAGCTGTTTAAAACTCAGATTAGACCAAACCATGGCAATACAGGCTATACCGCCCAAGGGACACGGTAGTGCAGAATTAGCCCTGTAATTCTGCCTTCCCTAGGAAGAGCACAGTAAATCTCTAACTCTGCCCTCCCTAGGGAAAGCAGAATAGTAAAGAAACACCTATGTAAAAGAAGTGGTTGAAATGAAAAATGTTCTTCTCCTACTGCTGGTATCAGGGAATAAAACCATTTTGTCTGACAATGAACACAAGATTTTGAAGAATTCTGTCCTTTAACAGGGCGATCTCCTGTTCCCAGTATCTCAGAGTCTTAGCAGAGTTTCTCAGAGACAGGGCCAGCTCTTGCTCAACACCCTGGAAAGTTTCAGAAGTGCCTGCAGGTGAGGACAAGGGAGGGATGCAGGTGGGTAGTGTGTGTGTCTGTCCATCTGTCCTTGTGACTGAATTCCTGTACCAAACCCACCACTTAAATACCACAGGTGGGTTCAATGCATGGCGCTTGTCAGTGAAACAACAGAGGGAGGGATATGTAGTAATAGTGAACATTTTGTGACACCTGTATGTGTCTGCTAAGAAAGTTGACTCAGACCTAGCAGCTTCATATTTTGGTCAGTGAAGGACTGCTTGGAAATTAGCCCAAACTGGTGGTGATACAAGAACTGTTGGAAGGTATGTGTGTAGCTGTATTTCTGTGCCCTGGGGTACGTGGTCTCACTGCTGGAGGGGCTAACCATTTAACAGATAGATATCTGCCCCAGATGATGACCTTGTTATTTGCTCATGTCTGTAACCTGTTACTGCAAGTGGGTTTATAGTCACCTACTTTTCCCATTTTGCTGTGTGAGAGCTCTCTCTCAACCCCCAGCTGCACAGGAAAAGGTGATAGATGAGTTTGGGTATGAAACCAGATCTGCTGTTAGGCGAGTCTGGTCACCATGGTTATTTTGCCTTGCATCACTTATGTTTGTCTTGGCTGAGAGAATTCAGTCAGAGGATGTCTCTGTCTGTGCTGACCCAGTGTCTTGGAATGGTGCTGAAGGTTGTCATGTTTTTTGGATGAGCTGAGTGGCCCTCAGTCTGATTTTCATGAGGTTTGCTGTATTGTGCTCTGGGCACTGTGGCCTGGCTGAAAAACTTTACTCTTGTGATAATAGGGCCTCCCACAGCAGATATTCTGTTCAGAGAATCTAAGTCTTCCTTTCCCAAAGTGTGGTCATCTTGTGCAACATTGCTGACTTTTAATAGCTTCACTCAAGAGGTAACCTGTGTTATAGCCAGGTTCCTATGTTTGCAGCCCATCAAGTATCTGTGGGGTCCTTCGTGGTGGAAATGTGGTGTCTCCTGGCTTCCTTTACAAAGTGAGGAGGATTCCTCTCTCCTCTGGTACCCGCTGTGTGTTTGTAGGTTAGCAGTGGAATACCAGAGTGACCCCATGGCCCAGGAGAACGCTTTCACTGCCCCTGGCTCAGAGAGCAAGGAGACGCTGAGCAACTTCTCTGAGTTCCTGCTGAGGATCTGTGACAATCTCTGCATCCCCATGGTCATGGTAAGGCTTCTTTTGGACTTGATCTGTTCCTTTAAACTTGGTCTATTCCTTATGAAAGGTGCCCTCAAGCACCAACAGTAGGTGGTGCAGGTCTTGCGGGGAAGAGAGCATGTAGAGTAAACCCAGAATAGCTGTGACATTTGCCACTTCTTCAGAGCCAAATGTGGTATTAGATAGTTCATGCAAAATGGGAGTATTTAGTCTCAGAGGGTGGAGAAATTCTTAAAGTTTCCATGTAGATGGCAGTGTCTTTCCTCAGACCGTGCAATCCCCATAGCACACCTGCCATGTTATCTAATCCATGGCAGCCCCGTTGCAAATGTTGAGTAAATTTTACTGGTGCTTTGCCACAGGTTCAGGTATGTTGAACCTGGAACCAGGTATGTTCAGGTCAGTTGCTGTGGGGGCTTGGAGATGTTTTGGTTGTATAACCAGTCTGCTGGTAGGCAGCTGCAGTGGCATTGCTGTTGTCAGCCTTGAAGGGAAGGTGCAGTGCGTGTCCAGTTTGGCAAAGCTGGAGACAGAGTGCTGCTTCTTGCTCATTGGATCTGGGTAAAGATTAATGGACTGTGGTAAAATTGTCCAGTGACCTTCTGCAAGAGTGAGCTGAGTCGTTCTATTCCAAATGTTTTAGTGCTGGACTCTGTGGAGAACTTAAATGCCTGTTCGCCACTGCTCAATAAAACTCTACATTAAGTGTTGCTGAAGTCAGCTGCACTGAAGTATATGTCCTGTGTTGTATGCCGTGCTGCAGAATTGGCCATCGGACCTGCAGGAACAGTTATGGCCAGGGTAATGTGGGCAGTAATGGGGCTTGACTGGTTGCCAGCTGGAACCAGGGAAATGTTTCATGTTTGCTGTCATGTCTTGCAGTGCTAGCTGCGTGGCTCATAACATTGGCTGAGGGGAACGTTAGTTGCTTTCAGAGTGCTACCAGGCATTTTGGTAGAACTATTACTCTATCTGTTTGGATTTAGGAAACTTCTTGAGAGGGCGGGAGGCAGGAAGAAAGCTGCTGCTTTCAGTGTGTATTGCATATCATGCCTCTGATCCTTCCTTCCTTCCACAGAACTACCTGGAAAGGGCTGTCAGCTCGGCAGTGATGGAGGTTTTCATCTCAGCACTAAATACCCTCTTTATGGTGGTGCCAAACATGCGGATTAAGTTCTCCAAAAAGCTGGGTATGGTGGTAGTGTGGGATCATGTTCTCTGTGCTGATTAGAACTCCTATGGACTCTGTATTCCTTGCTCTTTGCATACCACAGCGGTGACACATAGAATTCAGTTCCTCTCTTCTAAACATGTAGAGCTGTCAAATCTTCCCTTTTCCTTCTGGGCAGACAAACAAAGCTCAGATACTCTCCTCCAAACCAAACTTGGAATAGTTTATTGTGGGAGAGATGGCGGCCTAACACATGTATTCTTACTGATATGGCCTGCCTTGTTCACCAGGTTTGCATGGAGATAATTATGGGGCCAGGCTACTATTTTCCTTTATCATAAATATTCTGTGCTCCTTTGACATTTCTGCCTTGCTTTCTGGCTAGCATCCTCCTCCTTCATCCGACTGACGCTGGAGCTGAAGGCCAGATTTTGCTCTGTACAAAGGTATTGTGCTATGTGTATTGAGAGTGAGTCAAAAATTTCCGGAGGGCAAAGCAGATCAGGCCTTATCTAATGCACCCGATTTAAGCAAGAAGGGAGGTTAAGAGACTCAAGAGTGGTTGTATCTTATGGCAAATTGTAAACACTGCCTTTGGAAAAGCTGGATCTGTGAGAAGGGAGAAGCAGTTAGCTAGGGGGAGGGTGAATTTTCACAGCTCTGTGAGAATTCTGTGCTCCATTGTGAGCTGTGCAGAGATGAAGCAGTCTGACTTTGGAAGAGTGAAGTTGGTGGGTGCTTTGTAAAGGAGTAACAGTAGCATCAGTTCCATCTGAGCTCTGGCTTCCAAGGCACATATCACCACTACCTTTTTTCCCTGGGGTGTGATAAGGTGTAAGATGTGGGAGGGAGGAGGAAGACTTCAACAGGAGGCCTTGCAAAGGGTCTTCTGTAGCAGAGATTATGATTTCTAGGTTGAGTAACGCTGGGGGAGTCTCCCTTCTGCTCTGCAGAGATGTTTTACCTCCTCTTCTCTATGACTGTATCTCATTAAAAGTAAACAAAATACACTGCACCCTCATCCAGCTTAACACCGTGGAAATTAAAGTGGGGATGTTTGTGCCTGTGAGTGGTGTGTGGGGAGTGACCTAGGTCTCTAAATACAGTAGTGTGTGGCATCAAGGATGCTACGGTACAGCGTGAAGATGTTTGATTATGTCCTATTCTGGATGAAATAATTGGAGAGAGAAGTGCTTAGAATTAAAGCTGTTCTCACCCTTTTAGGTGACATTCTATTGACATTCTTCATGGTTCATCCCTGGAAACACCATTGTGCCAAAATCTTTCACACTGGCAAACTCCTTACCAGTGTTTGCCAGTGAAATTAGGTATCAGGATCCACCCTTGTACAGCATTCTCTGCAAAATTAGGGGTCCTGCCCTTGCAGGACTTCATGCGAATACATGATACGATGATTGTGAGAATACCCCACTGTATTCATATCATCCCAAGGCATCTGGAATTGCTCACTGTTGTCACCACTACTGCATCTGCCACGTTTGTGAGCTGACTGTTCTTTGGGAGCTCTTGATTTTCCTGGAAGCCTGGGTTGGTTCCTGGAGTCCTGCTATGACGCCAGATGCTTGAATATGACCAGTCAGTAAACTGAAGTTTTGGCAGGCAGTGTGTGGTAGTGGAAGTGTGAAGAGGGTGTTTCTAGCCTTCTTCACTGTATCTTTCTGCTCTTCACAGTAATCCTGCCTTGAATCAGGCCTGTTCCAGATTCCTCTGCAACTTGTGCCTGAGCCTTTACTCTGCCACAGAGAAGGAGAGAATTTCTGCTCAGGAAGGCAAGTTCAGGGAAGGAGACACGTTGCTTCATTTAGGTTGAGGCCCTGCCAGCCTCTGTTTAGGCAAAGGAAAAAAAAGGGGGGCAAAGAAAGGAGGAGGGAAACGGGGGCAACACATATAAGCTCTATTTAGAGATCTTTTTCTAGCTTTTTTTAAAGCTGATCCACTGAGGAGGTAACAGTCAAGAGAATGCCTTTTGAAGAGTTTGACCCTACTTGAATGAATGTTTCATGTGCCTTTTGTTTATTACATGGTGACATTTATTAGCACAACTGTGCATGGCTTAATTACAATTATATTAGTTGCAAGAGTCACCCTTATCTGGGGATTAAGGTCCTTTTTTTTTTCCTCTGGCATACTCTATTTTTCCTGTCTGTACTGCAACTTTCTATTTTAGTTAAGTCCTGAATAAATAAGATGAAAGTTTCCACATCACAAAAGCCACTTTTTCCCCTAGCAGTGGTTGGTCACTGTAGTGGCAGCATCAGCAAAGAGCTGGGAACCTCAAACAGGAGTCTCTTTTTATCCTCAAAGCCAGCTCTGTTAGATCAGGTCTCACACCTCTATTCATTCCAAATCATGGATGTGCTCTTGCTGCTTCATGTACTGTACGCAGACTGGGGTAGTAAGCTGCCTTTGATATTTCTTACATCAGGAGCTTCACTAGTTTAATGTAATTGAGTTAAAGGCAGACAGGTGCTTCGATCCCCCCTCCCTTTCCCCCCTGTTCCTCTCTACTTATGCATAGACGTTCCCCATCATTGCCTGCCTGCTCATATTAGTTTTATGTTTAGAGCAAGAGATGTCTGAGCTCCTGCAGAAGGGTTTGCCTCAATTAAACTACACAGTTGCTGAAAGCCTTCTCCTGCTGGCTGAAAACCCTGAGGCTTTCTCCTTGGATCAGTCCCTTTGCAGCCACCAACACTGCTTCATACTCCTCTCATACTTTGCCTACACCCTTGGGGACAGGTAAGCCACAAGCATGCAAGGCAAGTATTTATGTGGCCATTACAGACCATGTATCAGTAGGTAAAACATGTCTGATTTAATTGTTTCCACTCCAATCTCCTTGAATGCAGGTTTGTCCCAGAAGCAGAACTGTTTTTAGCCATAAGAAATTTCCTCCTATCAGCACAGGACCGTGGAAACTGTCCCCCTCCATACATACTCAGAGCTGTGCTTTACCTCCTTGCTGTTTGTCAGGACAAAGGCAAAGGCCTGGACTCGGTAAAAGATTTCATTCCTACCTGTTGGACCCATGTTACTGAAACTAAGGTTCCCCCCTACTCCTGTCAACCCTCCTGCAGAAAGTATTTTGGTATGTGTGGTGAGTGATGAATGAGTGAAGAGTGTGCAATGCATATACACTCTGGAAAGTTAACTGTGAAAAGCCGCTAGGGGATGGTGATTTGATTGAATAAACTCGTGTCTGTGTGGGAAGTGTAAATGTGTTGGATAGGCTGTACATTCACATACAGAATATTATAAATTTCATAGCTCGACTCTTCTCAACACATCCACAGCCTCTGCAGTAGGCTTTCTAGTGTTCCCATATGGCTCTTTGCTGCTGCACAGCTTTGAGCACTGTATAAAGCCTACAAGTTTCTTAGCCTTTGTGATGCAAATGGGCTTCACAAAATGATGTTTTACTGATATATTTGATTGTCTACTAAAAGGGCTGTGTGACTGTTTTTAACAATAAACTCTCATCACTTCAGCTTTTGGATATTCACTACCTAGTGGTTATTTTGTTCTCTCTCCCCCTCTCCCTTTCCCTCCCACATGCTTAACAGAGGTCCTTGTGTACCATAAGGAGGATCCTGGATAATCTCCCAGATCTGGGCTTGGTCTACGTTCACTGTCCTCTCCTGCTTGAATTCTTCCTGCGCTACCCTGAACTTATGGGGAGATTTGGACACCAGGTTCTACAGCTCTGGTTTTCCTGGGAAGACTGCAGTCAGACTGAGACTGAAGAGGCTGGTTTTGGCCTGCCTGATCAGCTGAGCAGTGCTAACCCTTTACTTCCCATTCTGAAGAGCAATTCCAGCATTTTGCTTATTTTACTGGTACGTGACTTCCACAAGGACAGGCTGTCATCCTGGCTTTAATATAGGGGGAGCACTTAGGGCTTTTTGGTTATTAAAGCACTTAGTGCTGTTCTGAGGCCCATGTCTGCGTACACAGGCTTCCAACTCGCAGACAAGCCTGATATGTAAAATGGGATTGTGAATATGTGTTAGCTCTTTTGGTTATCCATCTACTGTGATAGAAAGGGAAATTTTGGGAGCTGGCTAGGAAGGGACCTGAAGGGTGCTGCTGATGTATTCCATGAAATAAAATCATGGGCTTTTTCCTTTCTCTGTCCCGATACACGGATGGATAGTCTAGAGCCTTCTGTGGTAGCCTTTCAAGAAGCTGCTTTGCTAATTTGGGAGCAATGGTGTACTACTAGTAGATGAGAAGGATACGAGGAACAAAGAACTTTCAAAAAGAAGCAGGAAGAGAGCAGGTCTCAAGGGCATGAGTTTCTGTTTGCTTTTTTTTATTTCGTTTTTAACTGGAGAGTCTTGTCAGATATCTGCAGTACTCTGAGTTTTTAGGACTGCAAATAGCACGTTGTATTGCTCTTAAAAGATAAAATACAAAACTTAGGACAGGGAGAATTAACGAGTGTAGGGGGAAAAGAGGCCTTGCAGTAGCATGGCTAGTGTTTTGCCTTTAGCTGGCGTAACGAGCTCTATATGTGTATCTCATGATCTATACAATCGTGAGAGAATCCGTGTGCTGATGAGCTGTTCAGAGATCTTCTCTCACTTCCACATGTCACCCCTCCCCATCGGTGGCCACTTGTCCCACGATTGTTTAGCCAGTCTGATAAGCAAATGCTTGTTAGTATTTCCACACAAGAACATTATATTTACCTTTAAGGGAAAAGCTAACAGCTGTGATGTTTCTTCTGCACCCTGTTACAGTAGGAACTTCGTTGTTTCTGTATATGTTTCTGTGTATCATTGAGAACAGAAACCCATGTCAGCAAACAGTGAAGAAGCCAGGTTTGATGCTGAGTGGGCACTGCAAGGCATTTCAGACTGGCAGGTGTTTGTTCTGATTTAAGACGCCATGAAGTACGTTTCCATATCCTGGGTTACGGAACTGATTGCCAGGAGGGCCTTTGTGTAGGACAGTTCTTTAAGAGTTAGGGCGATATTACAGAGCAGGTGACAGTATCCAAGCATTTGATGCCATTGCCAGAGCAGTAGTAAAGGTGATCAATGCGTTGACAGAGTGCAAATGAATTCAGAAGTGTCCCAGGAAATGTCTCTACCCTATTACCTTTGGCAATAGTTCTGGAACTATCACTCCACAACCTAAAGCAAATGTACACATCACAACCTGTATCACTGCACAAAAGGGAAATGGTGACTCCTTCTCTGAATGGTACAGCATTCCTACTGTCCCCTTTTCTGTCCTGCCATCTACTCTTGCAGAAATAAATTAATTTAGCTCTGTCCTACTCTTTAAAGTGAGTCGTAATAAATCACAGGCTTTGACAGTTTACCTCTCAGCTGGGGAAGGGCATAATCAATCTGAATTTAGATGGCCTAATAAACCAGTACAATATCCTGAAATAAATATACTGTCAGATATAAACAAAACTTATGAGGTGAATAACCTCAGCCTGAGAATCCACTAGTAAAATGGAAAAGCCTCTGCATGGTAGAGTGAAACAAAAATTAATGTCCTTCCAAGGATGATATATTTGCTTATCTGCTTTTAATAAATGCCTGGATTAGATGGAACAGATGGTTGGTGGCTTCATCTGAGACCTTGAGCTCCTGAGTAGGAAGGAAAATGTCAGCACAGTGATGCATATAGCAGGACTGGGAAGGCTGTGGCCCTTGGTTAGCACTGTTTGGTGCTGTGTATGTTTACCTGGGAACGAATGTGGTAGCGATCACACATTGGCCCCCTTGTCTTCTCCATGCTCCATATCTGAGCTGATCTCTCAGGGAGTGGAGATAGGCTGACTGACATGAGATTACCTTCTTGAATATCATACGGAGTAGATATATGTCAGTGGGGCAGATTGTGCAGATGACTCCCTGTCCCTTATTCCTGGAGGTCTCAAATGTGGGCAGCAATTAGGCTCAGAGCTAGAGAGGTGTGTTTTTTTGTTTGCTTTTTTTTTTTTTTCTGGCACAGACAGCATGTTCTTACCTTAACTGCTTTCCGTAGGTAGAAGGTCCCAAAGCCCTTTCCTCTCCATCATCCTGGTCTGGATGCATGACTATTGTGTGACAGGGGAAGGGAACTGGAAAAGGCTCCGGGCAGGCGATGGGCTTGGTAACATTGCTCAGAACAGTTTTCTTTCCTGTTTACCTCATTCTTCTGTGCCGTTTGCAATGCAGTAGTCAGGACTACAGGGAGAAGAGAGGAACGGTAGCGCTGATGTAATTTATGTTGAGACTATCACAGTATGTCAGCGCTACAGACCATTTCATGCCTTGCCTTTATGGAACTGCATCTATACATGCTGTGCAGGTGAATTTAATGTTAAACACCTTAGCAACAAAGTATGCCCAAATTTAGGCTCCTGTCTGTGGGATTTACCTCAGAGACTCCAGACAGAGCTCTATATTCCAGAAGAAGGCTTGTGGGCTGGATGCTCTGTACGTGACTCTTCCATTTTCAGTGACTGAGTGATTGCTTGTCTGGTTTATGTACGTTTCATACAGTTTAGCTGTTATGTTGCTACTGCAGATAGTAGGCTGCCAGCCTGAGACTTCTGAAAATGAGTAATTAAGGACTGACTCAAAGCTTGATTTTAGGTAAGCATGTTAATATGCAGCCTGATTTTTCAAAACAACAAGGACAGCAGCAGTGCCAGAGGCTCTGCATTCTTGGAAACAGGGCCCTGGCTTTATGTACTTGTTTTTCTAAAGCCTTGACTGTAAACATATCTTTCCCCTGTGTGCTGGATGGGGGTTACATAGCCATTCTTTAAACAGGGTATTATTCAGAGATGCCTATCAGAAGAGTGTCCGTCTGCTTTATCAGTGCTCCATTTAATCAGGACATACTTAGTCTGAACAATGCTTTATTCGGATGTTTCCCGTGACTCCAGATTAGCATAATGGTATTAAATAGCAGTGACTTCTGCCTAATCAGGGCAGAATGGTAACGTGTGTGTTGCTTCCCTCCCAGGACCTGGTCTGCTCAAGCTCCGTGGAGGTAGCTCAGAAGGTGTTGGTGACTCTGAGGACCTTCCTGGAAAGAAGTGAGGATGTCCTTGTCTGTGACCTCCTCCGGAGCCGGTTCCTGCAGATTCTGCAGCAGCTATTGGTAGAGAGTAGCTCAGCTTCCTTACAAGGTGACTCCCCTCTTGGACTTGGGTCTTTTCATACAATCAACTAGCAGGGTAGATGTCTGAAGCTATGCAGTCTGGGATAAAGTATCCCTTTTGCCTCTCTCTGTGCTGGACAGCTGGGTGTGCCTGAGTGCAGATGGCTCCGAGGGCACAGAGGCTGGGAGCAGAGATCATTTGAATCATTCATGACATAGATCCCCACACAGGATCTGTGATATTACCAGATTTCATAATTCTGTTAAATCTCTCAAACATATAGCAGGATTGTGACTGGGGGAAATCTCTGTTCTCCTTCCTAACCCTGGCTGTAGAGTGGGGACTGTTACCCAGTTGCAAAATGTGCTGTGCAAAGCGGCCTGTGAGGCTGAATTGAAAGAGGGAAGCAGTGCTAGGATGTCCTTGGCTCCCTTGGGATAGGGGTTCTCCACAGCTTTTGCTAGTTCTTGAGGGGGGTGCTGACACTTCTAACTGCCTTGCTCTGTTTGGAAGTTTGGCTGTCCAGAAGCTGGGATGGAAGCATGAGAGGGACAGTGGTTTTGCCTCCAGCAAAGTCAGGTAGGCTGGAGAAGAGGGGGCGTTGAAGGCAGGAGTGTGATAGAGCATGAGATAGACAAGATTATGGATAAAGAAGGCAATGTTGGCATCTGCTAGATCTGTCGTGTTTGGAATTGTGCACATCTGGAGTTGTGGTGTCCCTTTGTTGCTAATCTAGGAGTGCCAGCGTCTGGGGGGAGGCAGATTGTCCATATCCTGCTGCAGGAATCAGACCTCTTCCTCCAAACCTCTTGTGATGGAGACAGGACGCTGGGCTAGAGGGGGTTTTTGCAAGATTAGAGCCCTTCTGTTGCATCTGATATTCACAGCTCCTCTTCGTACCGCATCTTGAACTCATTAGCGAGGTTACTGGCAGCGTCATCCAGAGAGCCAAACACCAGGTGTACCCTGGAGACAAGACTTTCTTCCTAGCACACGGGCAGTTCTCTGTGAGGTCTGGGGCAAATAACTCTGGGAGATTTCTTGCATACAGACCTGCCTGGTCCAAAGGGGCTGTAGAGATGAGAATGAGGTTAGGAGGGTATAGGTGTGTGTCTGTGTAGAAAGGGGGAATGCTTTCTCCCCTAACTCACCCTCGTTCCTAAGCTGCAGTTCTTGGCACACTTTAAGGTAGAACAGTTTAGAGTTCACTGACAAGCTAACCTGCCAGTACCCTTCTTAGCTAACAGGAACCTGCCCATTTTGCTGAGCCTGCTATTCCTGGTGCAGCTGCGGAGCAAGGGCATGAGGGAGCTGGACAGCACAGACTTCAAGCTGCTTCACCAAGGTGAGTCTGTGCATCCCTCTTCTTCCAGGAGGATTTGACCTTTTGGTTGTTAGTTCCATAAGATGATTAGGGGTTGGCTCTTCATCTTTTGAAAGAAGGTGTGCCTTGCATCACACCTACCATTGTTTTAAGATAAGTTCATAGCCAGAGAGTTGCAAAGAGCCCCGGCCACCAGTTTAGGCAATAAAACAGTTTTTCTGCCTCTTGCTTTTGCAGTGCATTTGTTGTTTGAAAACCCCACAAGGTGGCCAAAGTGTCCTCATGGCCATGACACGATGTCAAAGTCTGTGAGTGGTACTGGCTTGGCATATGATGGTATTGCTGATGTGCTTCCTGAATCACCCCTTGCTAACACAGTACTGAGGGGTTCAGCCCACAGAGGTGTCCTGTGAACCAACTGGCAGGGGCCAGCAGCCCAGTGAACCCAGACTTTCCCTGCAGCACGAATCCAAATTACATCGGTCCCAACCAGCTGCAGGATTTGCCCACCTGGCCCCAGAGACACAGAAGAGAGGGGTATGTTTGTTTACTGCACATACTCTGGCCTGCTCATCTGCTGATCCTCAGCTGATGACTTCTCCCTTCTTACTTGGCAATTGGAGATTAAGGCAGGCCATGAATGAAGAATAGATACTAGAGGGGTATTCAGCTGATCCGTCCTCTCATCTCATTCCTCTCATCTCTTTCTGCTCTGCCAAATTGATTTGTACAGCAGACTTTGAAGGACTATCCCTTTCAATTTGAAATGTTCCGTGTTGCAGGGCTGTCTGTGCTGCCCTTGTAAAAAAGCAGTGTCTCTCAGACACTCATTAGCGAAGGGAACTAGGGGTGTGGAAGAAGCGTGTCATCTTTATACCAGCCCTTCTTAGCCTCTGTGACTTCAGAGCACAAGCTTAGTTGCTCCCAGAAGTCACAAGCTCCTTTTTCTCTTGCTTTCTGCTCTTTTTTTCCCCCAGCACAACTCTGTCTCTGCCCCAGCACCCCCTTCATTCCCTGCTTTCCCCCCCAGGCTATGGTCGTGAGGGGAAGGCAGTCTTCTCTGATGCAGTCTGGAAAACAGATTGTAGATGGACGGGTTGTAGGGAGGCACGTTGATGGGTGTTTTTTGAGAATTGCTTATTCAGAGTGTAAGCTCTTCAAAAAGATCTCCTATGACAGTTCTGCTGAGCCCTGCAGTCCTGGATTTCCCTCCCAGACTCTTGCTAAACACTGTTCCTAAAAGCCTGGTGCTTACAAGAAGCGTGGCACGTTTATTACTTGTGTGAGCAGTGGCTGTGAGCGTGGAGGAGCACAGCTCTCCCTGCCGTCCCCTGGTCAGGTGTCTGTCACCATGTGAAATGGGCACATGGCTGCTTATGGTCGACCCAGTATTAGGGTCAAACTGGTTCTGTGGAAACAGGTAGCATATCTAAGAGTCTGTAGCTCTTGGATTCATTACTGCCCAATGTATATGCCTTTTAATATACTCTTTTCTGTTGTCTTTTGTTGTTATTTTCTGCCCTCCCCATTATCATCCTTCACTGCACCGTCTTGGTCTAAAGCAGACACTCTGCTTTGTCTGCACCCTGCTCTGTTTAATTTTGCTTTGGGCTGTGTTGCTCTTGTATGAATTCCCTCCCCACTGGCCGACTCCTTTCTTGTGCTGAGGTGCTGCGCTGTGTTGGTGTCTGTGTTACACGTGTTCTTTTGTTTCCAGTCAGTAACCTCTGCGGGAAATGCAGGCCCAGAGACACCGACCTCCTGCAGCCATCCCTGAATTTTCTGTACTGGAGCCTTCATCAGACAACACCTTGTAGTCAACAGAGAGGTGAGGCAAGGTTGTATTGATTGCCGAGTTAATCTCTGCGAGGCTGTAGCTTGGGCATGAGAGATTGTATACTAACTGTCTCAGCAGGTGAGGTGGATTTTTCCACTTTAGCATCACAGTTAACAAACAACACTTTGTGTTTGGGCTTATTTATTTATTTATTTTCAGAGCGAGGGTTTTGTTTTGGTTTTGCTGCCTTCTGATAATTCAGGAATTGGCTGCTGGGAGACAGAACCACCGTATTTTTCTTATTCAGAAAACACAGCGGTGGGGCTTCGGTGCCTGGCTGAAATATCCTGGTATTGCCATGGTTCAAAAAATTAAACAATAATAGAGACAGCTATAACCAACCTCCTAGCTGCGTCAGCTGAAGGCCGGTCATTTTATTAGCTGGCCAAGCGGTCGCTCATGCTGTGGGAGATGAATACGGGTGTAGCTGGACAGCCTTAGGCTGATGAGCCGTGGCAGGTGAGGCTGCCTCACTGCAGCAGGGGTGTGCTCTGCACTTCTCTTCTGCTTGTCAGGCTGGCTTAACCTGTGCCATCCCACCAACCTCTCTGATGATGTCTCTCCTACACAGCAGTGGCTGTGCTGCTCTCCAACGTGTCCTTGCTAGAGCTCCTCCAGAAGGTGATGGAGTGCACCTGGACGAGGTCCTTTCCCTCTGAACCTGCCTACCTGTCGCCTGAGGATGCCTTGCTGTGTTCCGGATGGCTCTTGGCTGCTTCCCTCTTAATTTATCAGCATCGTTACAACGCTGAGGTTAGATCCGTTCTAGCTTTCAGATCCAGGGCCTGGTTTTTAAGGGCTAAACCTTAAAAAAAAAAATCAAATACTTCATTAGCAGGGAAAGTGGTTTGCTTTGGCCTGGAATCTGTTTGTCTTGGCTGCTTTATTGTTAGTGTCTGCACGTTATTCCTTACTGCACCTCTCCAGCAGGACTGAAAGCTAGAATGTTGCTGGAGGATGAGACACAAATCATTGCAGAGTTATAGATGGGCAGAAATCATGAGGGGAAAAATGCATACCCAACTCTCCTGGTCCAAATTGCTTTACTCTTCCAGACAGAGCAAAATAAATTTTATGGCTTTTCTTAAGGGAAACCTGGGGGTGGGATGCACAGCTCCCAAGTCGTAAACTGCTTTTTTGGTACTAAAACAATCAGTAGTGGAACAGTCACTATCCAAACCTATTATTGGCAAATAAATGTTTAATATTAGCAAGCTTATATGAACGTGGGAATCTGTCATTGTATTTGATGCTTTGCAGTCCAACGACAGAGCTGAGCTGGAGCTGACAGCTGCTGTTAGAATGACAGGTTAGAGGGAATGGAGCACTTCCTAATGCCAACACAAGGGGAAAACATTGCCTTTTGGAGTATCTACCCAGGCCTGTCTCCTCTCTCTTGACATGGAGTTAAACAGCATGTCATGCATTTTGAGCTCTGCTTCTGCAGTTATGCCCAGTAGAGTATGTTCTTTGGCGCACCTACTCGTGGATGATAAAGCCACTTCAAGCGCATGTGTGCATCTGCACAGATAGGCAAAAACTGGTTTTCCAATGCTGAGGGAAAACCTCTTCCAAAAGACCAAAACAGAACAAATCTGTACCTGTTATTTTATGGATGTGCTGCCTCTGGTTAAGTCTTACAGCATTGGACTTGCATGGACTGTCAGCTGTGAGTGCATGGGAAAACCTGCCTGCCCCTGCTCTGTTAACTGCTGTGCACAATTTTTCTTCTTAGTTTTCAAATCAGGGCTGTGTCTGAGTGGTCAGTATTGTGCCAGTCCCAAAAGGGACTTGGTTCAAGTGGCTGATGTCGAGTTTCATCTTTTGGAAGCCACTCTCTCAGCTCATATTGATTCTTGAAGTGCAATCGTTTAGTGGTTTATAAACCTGTTATTTGGCTTCATCAGTACCTTACTGTCTTGATGTGCTATGGCGTGCAATCCAGAATCCTTCTTGCACCAGAGATGTGGAAAGAAACTGCAGATACAGATGGCAAATGAAAGTGGCTCAGGGATGCTTCAGTCTTTCTAATCTTCAGCATTTCTAAGCTTCAGTGTTTCTAATCTTCTGCTGAAGGGAAGGAGAGAGGATAGGAGGAAGAGTCACTTCTGCTGTTTTCTGCTGCTCAGTATTGCTAAAGCTGCACAAAGCATCCTGGAGGCCCTAGCAGGGAGCCTTTGGCCTTTGTGATTGTGAATGTGGGGTGATGCCAGGCTGTGTTCCTGAGCTTGCAGTTTTACAGAGGGCAACAATGGCTCTGGAAAACGTGAATCACTCACATTCAGCTCAGGTGGGTGTTAATAATGAGGGCTTGACTGGCCTTCCCAGCCTTGTGTCGTAACTGTTGGTGTTCCTGCTGGTGGCTTTAGCAGAAGCCATTGGCTAAACACGGCTCATGGGTGGAAGGCTACTGAAGCCTTTGGCTTGCCAGTACTTAGACAAGTAACCAGTGCCACCCTGTTACAGGAGGTACTCCTAGCGTTCCCATTGAACGTTCCTCTCTTCAGAAAGGCAGTTTGGATGTCACAATGATGTGACTTTCCTTTCTGGATCAGACTTCTGAAACCCTGTTGCTGTTCCCTTTTTTTCAATGGTTATCATGGGGTAATGTCTAAGGACTGAAAATACGAAAGGGAGCTTTCTACCTGGTCAAACCATTTTTTCTTGTATTTCATTCTCCTCTAGGTTCACCAGACACTCACTCTAGACCTAACAGAAGTCCTGAATGCAATCATCTTCAGGAAGAAGAAGCCAATCCTGCTGTTAGGTATTTTGTGCCTTCTGTGGGGATTTGAGTGGAAGTAGTTGCTAATACCATGTTACAGGCAGCGAGGGAGAACTGGTGACTATGGGATGGGACGGTGCAGGTGCTGGTGGTAATCTGAAAGCTTTGGGAGTGCATTTTGTTTGCACAGGCACCAACACGCAGGGCAGGGGAGAGAAAAACACTGATACTAATGAGCGGCTCCCTGTCTAGTGAGCATCATGCAGTTCCTGAGAGCTGTCCTGCGACAGAACTTCTCTTCCTCCCTGCTGGTGATTGTCATCCAGAACACAGCCCATGGCGCTACACAACCACAGCCATCATCGCTGGAGGATGCTGCCTTGCACCCCCTTGCCATGCAGCAGGTCTTCTCACTTCTCATCAGCCTGCAGAACCTTTTGGTGCATGTCTACTTGCAGGTATATAAAACACCAGCTTTGGGACAGCACCCATAAACTAACCTGAAGAGAAATCACCGTGTTGTGGAAGGAAATGGGTCTGCCTTTTCTTCGCTTCTGCCTGCATTTTCCACCCCGTACAGACCTGTAACGAGGAGGAGGGAAAATGCTCTTGCTGCAGTTTGTGCAGCATGGTGCAGTGCGAAAGAAGGTAAATCAAGCCATGTGGTGCTTCCTGCTGCTGAACTAGACAGCTGAAATTCTATGTGCTGATGACAGTCTCTGTTACCTATCTCCTGCTCTGCAGGGACCCCACAGTCATTGGGACTGTGAGGTGGGAAAAATGTAGCAAAGCCCAGCCCCTTTCGTACAGAGCTGGCGAGGTGCTTTGGGGGTAAAGTACCTTAGTTTACGTTTGCTCACACAAGTGCACACAAGTGATGTTGGGCTCCAGAGGACAGTACATCGGTTTACATTTAATACCCTCGGGCAATGTTGCGCTCCTGCCTTTATTCTTTGGAGACTGTTACTTAATTTTTTTCATCTCTGAATAAGTACTTGTTCCTTTGTCTGGCTCCTTGACATGACAGCTAATTTTCAGCACATTGCATCCCGTGAAGGAGATGAAAGCTGTTATTTTCCTGTGCTGCATGTTCTTCAGAGCCTGCCACTTCATGAATTTTCCTCTTGCAATAGCTGCTGACTGTATTTTCTTCTTTGTCGTTCGTTCCCCCCCCATCCTTGGGATTCCAGAAAGACTTGCTGCTTTCTCAAGCTGTGGTTGCCTGCCTGGAAACCTTACTGGAATACCTGTGTGTGAAGAACCAGGATGTTGGTAAAGTCTTCCTGCCCTTCCTTCTCCTGGGTTTCCCTCCTGCAGTGATTTTGGGCTCTTTGATCTCCATCCAATAATGCCCTGGAGCAGATGCTTAATGAGCTTATGCCCAATAAGGAAAAGTATTTGTATGCTCAAAGGTAATCTTACGTGCTTTGTGGGATGAAATCACAGTGCCTTGCTCCCCTTTAGGAGTGAGCCTTCACTTTGTCTCTGAGCACCAAGATGTTTTCCAGAAGAAAAAAAGGTCACAACCACCCCACACCCTAATGTGGTAAAAGTGAAAGATTTAGGGAATGAAGTAATATAGGAATAGTCTTTCACTTCCAGCCCAATTTAGCAAACCTTTGGACCATAAAGATAGGGGGGGTAGGAAGGGAGGGAGGAAAGATATGAATATGATTTGTCTTCCACACAGAGACGTTGGCCACAGTTTGGCCCTTAGGGATAGGAAGGGAGAAGAGGGTTGTAAACAGCCTTAGGAAATGGAAGCTGGAAATTCTAGATTTCCAGGGGCGAATGCAGACCTTGCTTTCAGGAGTCCGTGTCAGACTGAATGTATACCATGCTAGCTGTATAACATAATGTGACAGCATCGTACAGTCAGGGGAAGTGTAGACCCTTCTGCTCATTGTCAGCCTACAACATAGAGATGTTGTCTCTGATCTTAAAACAGAAAATTAGTTTTCTATACCCTGACCTGTTCAAATCAGTCACGTAAACACAGAGAGAAGGGAACGGAGTGAATGAACACCAGACAAAAGGGACATTGTTGGGAGAGAGGAAGCTGTTGAATAAAAATGTAATACTGCAGATGAATGACAGCCAGTAGCTGAAGGGAGTCCGTTAAAAGGCACGTTATGGGGACCTTCCACTGACCTGGGATTATGGTAACAAAATGTTTCAGTAACAGCTGAACCCTTCACTTTGGCTGTCTAAATTCTTGCAGTGGTGCAGAAGTTCACAACTGTGCTAGCAAGAGTCTCCCAAGTGGAATGAGGGTTTTTAGTATGTTTGGCTGAAAGAAGCGAGAACATTGCAAAGGCTGTGGCCTGGACTCTGCCTGTAGAAGTTTCCTCGTTTGAGGCTTACTAAAATCCTCTCTTGGTCCAGAGATTCTTGCAGATGTGCAGAGCACACTCAGTGCACAGCACTGGTGCATTCTCATTTCCTCCAGCTAAAAGATACCCTCCCCCTTCCCAAACACTTTACATGCTTTTTTGGTGTTGCTTTACCAGAGAAAAGATGGTTGCAGCGGCAATAGGGAGGTTATGCAGCTGCCAGTGGAAAAGGGACCTTTCTGAAAGGGTTCAAACCTGGTGGCCAAGCTGTAACAAATTGTATCTGCTGCCCTGTTGTAGTTGTCCATCTTGCCTTCTCAAACAGCAGTAAATACAAGGTAATACAACTTAACTTTAGTGAGAGATTTCACCATGTCACAGCCAGTAACCTTGAGCCTTACTTCTGCTTATCTTACACGCTTTTAATTAAGAACATTTTCTCTGCTGATTGTTTGCACTGCTGCCATCAGCCTGGCTGGTCCCTGTAGTACGCTCTCTGATGCAGATCCAGGCTCACTTTGTGCAGCTCATGTTATAGGGATTTCTTCATTCCCCAAAGAGTATTCTGGAGCTAAATAAAACCTGTGGTCAGGAAACTTGTCCTCATATTGAAACCAGAGGGTATATTTTTAAAACCTTGGGCTAAAGATATCCCCTTGGTATTTTATGACATGCACCCCAGGAGAAGGTTTCTCTTCCTGCACAAGCACAACGTTGGACAAAATCTATTTTCTGTTTAAAAAAACTATTAAGCTTTTGTCCTCATGACTAAACTCTTGCCCAAAGAGTGACGGATTTAAAAGCAAGTAAGAACAGAGCAAAATGCCCCCTTGGTGTTTCACAGCTTGGGGTCTAGAAGAGAAAACATGGGTTCAGAACTGGAAGACTCCTTTTGCAGGCCCAGCCTGTCGCTTGGCAGATTTTAGAGCAGTCTTTGGCTTCTCCTTCTCTCGCAGCACTACACGTTGCTTCACAGCCCTGGCACCGATTCCTGCTCTTGACACTGCTCAATGGGGGCCAGAAATCCGTTCTGCAGCCAGAAATTCTCAGACTCGTGACTTTGGTGAGCAGGGGAGGGGTGGGCTGTGCTCTGTTTTGTTCTCGTATGTTGGTACAGTACATCTGGGTTGTTTACTGGAACTTACCTCCTGCACATACGCGATCTCAGATACTACTGTGGTTTTGTCCGTCACTATATTTGTGTCCTATAATAATTGTACTTTCAAGTGAACTTCCCTTCCACGCTGTGCAGAAACTGACTGCTCTAACTGAGCGCATCCTGTTCTTTTGGTGTTTTTGTAGCATTGATTTAGATCACCTAGAGCCCCTGGGGAGGAGAGGGGAAGCCTACAGAGAACATGCAACTGCTGTTGCCGGTCTGGGAGCATGCTGTGGCTTGTTGGAGAGCGAAGTTCTGCTTGGCATCACAGCTTCTCTTCCAGTCTTCGGCCTTACAGACCTGAATTTTCAAGTCAGGGAATTACCAGTCTGTGACCCTGCTGTATGTGGGGCCTGTGAGCAAGAGAGGGAGTGTGATCCTACCCAGCAGAAATACTGAGGATAAAGTCCTCATGGCAGTAGATGAGAGGAAGGGGTTATTAATGTGAACCCTCCACCCCCGTATACATGATGGGTCTGTGAATCTTTGTTATTCTTATTTCACTTTTGAAAGGTTACCTGGATTATTTCGATTTCTTCTTGACCTAAACTAAGTCTAGCTAGAGCACCACCAACATGGATATTTGCGCTGGTTCTGTTAGAAGTGGTATAAAAATCAGGCCTGTGGTTAGGGTGCTGCAACATCCCTTTGCGTGGAAGAGGTCTTTCCAGGTGATGCGTCATTGTTGGAGTGTATGGGTTGCTCTCTAATGCCTCTCTCGTTTCCTTTGTTCAAGTTTGTGAGGTACCAGAGCAGCAATGTTATTTCTCAAAAAGAAATTAGCCTGATTCTTCGGGAGGCAGCAAAAGCCAACTTACCAGAGCTGCCGGAGGCCACGTCTCGGGCACTTCACCTCTTCCTTCGTCAGGTAAGAAAGCAATGACTGCTTAGGAAAATATGAGAAGGGAGTTCCCTAAGGGATTGCTTCAGCCTTTGATGGGGAGCCATAAGCTTCCTTTGAGGAGGTGATGGTAAGATGATGAGGAATCCTGCAGCTGCTAGCTTGGCCTGCTGCCTTGAGGGATGAGTAGTGAAGTGGGGAAGTGAGCGATGCCAGCAGCTGCCTAAACTGTGTCATCAGTGTTGTCGTGGGCCACTTGATCAAAGTTTGAAGTTTGAAGGTCTCATTGCTCTGTTGGGAGGGAGGGAGGGATGAAAGAACAAGGACAATAGTTTGCTGTTGGTCTGGAAATCATTCCTTCTTCTGACTGCACAGATTCAGAGCAGTCATTGTCAGATGGAGGCGGTGGAGGCAGGGACCATTCAGACCTTGCTGGAGCACCTTTCGGGACAGAGGAGCACCTGTGCAAAACATCAGGACATCGTGTATCCTTTTGCTGGGCAGAAGCCTTTGATAGGAGATATGAGGGTGGTAGATGTAATAGGGGTAGAAAGGGCACTTTGCTGTTCCTGACCATTTTTCAGCCAAAGGCAAACAAGAGTGCAAAAACTGGTGGTGGCTGCTACAGTTGGCTAATTTGGGGATGAAATACCTCATCATCCTCAAAATTGAGAAGACATTTGGGAAACAAGGAGTCATTTGGGATGAAAGACAGGTCTCTGTACAGGGATTGCGTTCATCTGTAAGGTAGAGATGATACAATGAAAGGGGAGCAGGCTGGGGCAACCGTGACTTCAAAGCAGCAGCAATTCCTGTGTTGATTTCCCTGGAGGACGAGCAGCCATTTAACCTCCGTGTGCAAACTAGCACCAATTTGCCTGTAGAGTCATGGCAACCCAGAGATAACTCGTGCACTTTCAAAGTACAGCAAGTGTTCAGAAGCTGCCCAGTGGAGTTACCCCGTTGCTTTCTGCTTGGCTGTAGCAGCAGAGTCCCCTGCTGAGAACTGACTCCTCCTTTTCTCCGTGGACAGGAGGGAGAGGTCACTCGCAGGTTACTTTTGGACAAAGAGGGAGCCTGATGTACGTGTCAAATTCAGTATTTGTTTATTTCTGAAAATGTCCGCTTTTGCCTTCATGTTTTCATCACGCTGCATTGCCTCAGACAGGTGATAGATATGGAGCTGGCCCCAGCAATGGTTTCCTACAAGGTGGGGGACTTCCTCCATCGTGTCGGTGGGATGACACTGTCATCAGCCATGGGCAGGGCGTATGGAGGGTGAGGTGACTTACTGCTGAGAAACGGCTTGTCTTCATGCTTAACCCCCACGTCACGCCACTGCTCTGTGGTGGGAAGCACAGGGTTGTCCTGGAGCTCAGGTTCTCCTGGTGGAGACTGCACCAGCCCTGTCAGGTTCCTCTCTGCTGTCTTGCTGGTCTGTATGGCAGTGAGGGAAGGTGGATGTTGTTACATTGCCCAAGTCGTCTGGTTATGCTCATAGTGCTGCAGTGGTGGCTACCTGAATGGGATGGTCGTGAACACGGAATAGAAAATCCTTTGGTCAACAGCAAGCTTTGATGTCAGTTTTATCAGGAAAGAACTTTCTTTGGGCTCACCCACACGAATGTTTCTCATGTGTCGGTGGGATTTCCGTGGTTTGGGAGGGGGGTGGTTGAGTAATGAGTACCTCCCGTCAGCAGTGTGTCAAATGTGGGAGCTGCGGTGTTGTACTGGAGTTTCAGCCGGGCTTTCCCTTTGGTTTCCACTCATGCCGTCAACGACAGATGTCTGGGAGGTGTGGCAGTGTCCCTCGCACACATTGGAGACTGAAACGAGAAGAGTGCGCGCAATGGGGCGACGGGGAAAGAATGGAACAGGAGACCACACGTATTTCCAGCGGGTTGTAGAGAAGAAGATGGACGAAGGAAGTCATTTCCAGCTCACTTAGAAAAAAAAAAAAAAAAAAAAAGTTGAAAATTGTTCATAAAGCCCGGTTTCTGAAAGGGGGCCTCTTTTCGATTTCTGTGCGGGATGATGCTTAGCTGGTGCCCTGCACTTCGCAAACACAGACCTGCCTGGTGAAAACAACTTTGGACACGGGTGGCACATGCTGTGGGAGCGGTGCTGGCCGGCGGGGGGCTCGGGGGGGGACCCCGAGGGCAGCAGCAGCGCCGCTCGCCCCGCAGCGAAGCGGGTCCCGCTGCCTCCTCTCCCGTCCTCCAGGGCCGGGGCCGAGCCCCCCCGGGCCGGCGCCCTCCGCCGGCCCCGCCGTGCCGAGCCGGGCCCCGGGGTGGGGGGGGGGGGATAGCGGGGTCCCGGAGGGGCGACGCCGGGAGCCCGGGGTGCCCGGGGCGGGGCGGGAGCTCAGGAAGTGACACGGCGGGGCGGGGAAGCGGCGGCAGCGGGCATGGCAGCGCGGCGGGCGTGAGCGAGCGGGCGGCGAGACCGGCACCGGGCCCGGCACCGGCCCGCAGGTGAGGGGCGAGGGACGCGGGGCCGGGACCGCGTGGCGGCGGCTGCGGCTCCGGGAGGGCCGGGTTGGGGCTCACCGGAGGGCCCCGCTCACCGGCGGGGCTTCGGCACGGCCCGGCCTGCTCCGGGCTCCCGGTACCGGGCGCCGCCGCCGGGGGGTTGCCGTCCTCCTCGCGGAGCAGCCGTGCCGGGCCGCCGCTGCGCCTCGCGTGGCCCTGCCCTGCCGCAGCAGCAGCCCCGGCACCTCGGTGCCCCGTGGGCGCAGCGGGACCGGCTGTCCCGGCTGCTCCCCGGGGGCCTCGAGCCCCGCCGGAGCGCTGCCGCCGCGCGGAGACCTCCCCGGGATGCTCGGAGCCGCTGCGGCTCCTGCAGGAGAATTGACAAAGTCGTTAAAATCGTCTTACCGGGAGCCGCTAACCGGCGTCTGCCGTCACGGCTTTGGAGAAACACGTCTAAATTAGGGGGACGGGAGACAGCGAGGCAGCCCGGTGGGCTTCCAGCCGGAGCAGCCGGCCTGCCGGGCAGAGCTCGCTTTGGCACGGGTGGGCCCGGGGGGGGGGAGCGGAGCAGCGGCTCTGCGGTGTTTGTGCCCCGCCTCGTCCCTCAGGGGGTGCGAAGACACGAGGGGAGCTCTCGGAGTGGGGAGGGACATCTGCACGGGGCTATTGCATCCCCGCGCCTAGGCAGGCCGGCCCAGAGCTGAGGTCCTGCTGTTAAAATGGGGGCGAAGTAGGCAGGAGAGCTGTGAGAGGGGGTTGGGTGGAGGTTAAGCTGGCGTGTGGGCCAGGAGGTGAGGCTTGGTGGGGGTGGAGAGCAAGTAAAAGTTGTTCGGGTCTCCTCGCGACCTCACGGTAGGGCCCCAGCCGGTGTTAAGGTTACCTAAGCTGGGGAGGATTCAGCTGCTTTCAGTTCTGTGGCATGGTCGGGCTGGAGCATGTGTGTGCGGTGGGCAGGTTGAGCGGGCTCAGCTGTCGCAGAAAGCACCGAGCTGCTTCTGGCACCCCACCAGGCTGCCAGGGAGGCGGTGGAGCCCCCGGCCCTGGGGGTGTTTAAGGGACACGGGTTGGCGTCCCTGGGGCTCGCAGGGAGCCTCGCGGGACTCCTGCTCCGCACGTCTCCTCGCTCACCGTTGGGCTTATCTATTTGGTTCCAGGCTGCGGTGTCCGACATGGATCTCCTCGTGTTCTGCCCCTTTCTGCTGGTGCTGGTGCTGCCCGGGGGCAGCCTGGCAGACCTGGAGAAGCAGAGGGTGGACTCCGGCTTGGAAATCTGTATCCTTCTCCTCAGGCCCTCGCCTCCATCATGCTCGTAACTGGCGGGGCCGGAGAGCGCTCTCACGCGCGAGGAGGGTCAGGGACGGCACAAAGGGGAACGTGGGGATGGAGGGGAGAGGAGGGAAGGGTCTTCAGGCTGTGACTACTGCTAATGAGATGAAAACGAGCTCCGAGGGCCCGGCTCGGTCTTTTACGGGGAGATGCGGAGGGGCCAGGCTGGCACTGTGTGCCCGGAGGAGCGGGAGCGTGCTGTGGCGCTGGCAGCGTGGGGCCCTTGACTGCGCTGCAGATAAGAAGCTGTTCGAGGTGAAGCGCAAGGACCAGATGAACGCCCTGAAGAACCTGATCGAGCTCAACGACGTGAACCAGCAGTACAAAATCATCGACATCATGCTCAAGGGACTCTTCAAAGTGAGCGTGGGGCAGGGGACGCGTTTGGGCCATGGTGGCGCTGGGGAGGGCGGGCAGGGAATGAGGTGACAGCAGGGGTCAAGTAGTCGAGCGGGGAGCAGAAAGGAGGGCACAGTGGGGCACCCCCTGGGGGTTCAAGGGCTGCGGGGAGGACAGCGGGGCAGGGAGGGCAGAGGGATGGGGCAGTGACCGAGGGCTCTTGCAGGTGCTGGAGGACTCGCGGGCAGTGCTCATAGCTGCGGACGTGCCCCCGGACGGGCCTTTCCCTCAGGATGAGAAGCTGAAGGACGGTAGGTCCTCCCTGCTCCTCAGCCCCCGCTGCTCTGGTGCACCTCCCTTTTCTTGTGGGATCGGTGCCGGGTAGGGATAAATCCCCCTGCGCAGACACCAGGCATCCCCTGGTCCCCCTCTTTCTGTTGGGGACCCTACTGCTGTCTCCCTGACCCGTTTGCACGGGGGGTGCCACCCCTTCAACCCCAACCTCCCCATCTCACCACAGACACGCTCAGGACCCTGTCCTGCCCGGGAGGGCCATGGGGGTGGGTCATCCCACAAAGCCCCCCAAACAGCTCTTGCTCTCGATCCCCTTTCCTGGGTGACACCACGTGGATGTAGGATTTCACAGCCCGCATCACCTCTCCCTTACCCCGTCTCCATCCTCAGCATCTCATGGCTGGCATCTGCTGGCAATGCCTGGGACCAGGCCTGGTGTTTTGGGGTGCGGTGGTGTGCGGGACGGGCTGCTGACGGGGCCGGTGCCTCTCGTCCCCAGCCTACTCCCACGTGGTGGAGAACACGGCCTTCTTCGGGGACGTCGTCCTGCGCTTCCCCAAGATCGTGCACCACTACTTCGACCGCAACTCCAACTGGAACAACCTCATCCGCTGGGGCATCGGCTTCTGCAACCTGACGGGCGTCTTCGAGCGGGGGCCCCACTCCCAGCTCCTGGGGCTGGTATGGCCCCGAGCCCCCCCACCGCCGCCGCGGCCCCTCCCCGCTGTCCGGGGGGCTGCGGGGAGAAAGGGAGGGTGGGGGGCAGAAAGAGGAGCTGCTGGGGGGCTGCTGAGCGCACTCCGCATCTGAGGGGGTCTCACGTCTTGGGCTGGGGGACGGGGGGAGAACAGAGGGGAGGAGGGCAGGAGCTGGTGGCAGCGGTCTCTGCTTTGCTCCGCAGATGGCTCAGGAGCTGGGCATCAGCGAGAAGTCCCCCGATTACCGCAATCCCTTCAAAGCCGACCACTCCGAGGTAAGGCGGCCGAGCCGCGTGGGTCCCCCTCGGCCCCCCATGGTCAGCGGTGACCCTGGTGGGATTTTGGTGGGTCGTGCTCTGCGGGGGGATGCAGCGGGGGATGCCGAGCTCCAAATCCACTCTCCAACAAAACGATGAGTTTTTAGTGTCTTTCGCAATGCCATAGCCTGTCTGCATCCCTTCCTTTACTGGGCAGGCAAAACACTCTGCATCCGTGTTATGTCATCCTGACACCTCCCTGGAGCCAAATTAGCCCGGTGTAGGAGTCGTGGGTTCGTTAGCAGCCCCCCGGCTGACCATGCTGCCCCTCCCCAGTTCTTCCCCAGCGCCGACACCTTCCAGAAGGCGCTGCGCGAGGAGGAGAAGCGGAGGAAGAAGGAGGAGAAGCGCAAGGAGATCCGCAAGGGCCCGCGCATCTCGCGCTCGCAGTCGGAGCTGTAAGCACCGGGCTGCACCTCCACGGGGCCGGCTTCGGGGCGGGGGCCGGGTCCCGTGCCCTCAGGGCTGCTCCCACCCGTGGGGCCGTGCCGCCTCTGCCCGCGGGTGGGCCGGGGAGCCCGCCGTGCTGCTGCTTGTGAGTTTTGGGGTGGTTTTTGTGTTTTGTTTGCCCCGGTCATACCTGGCCTCTGCCCGGTCGCTACCTCTGCCCGACCCCGTGCCCCGGGGGCCGTTTTCCCATACGGCCGGCGTTCCAGCTGCGGCCCCACGGTTGGAAGGCCGGCTCCCAGCGCAGCCGGTGCCTGGCGGGGACAGCGGGGTGCGCGGCTCCCCACCGAAACTCCCTCCGGGACCCGAAGCGGCAGCGGGACCACCGCCGGGATGGTGCTGGGGCGGGGGCCGTGCCACGCTGCCTTCAGGGAAGGGGAAACGTCCTTCGGTTCTTCGTGCAGAGCCGGCTGCGGGGGCGGCGGGGACGCGCGCTGGAGCGGGGCGTGCCTCGTTTCTCCCGAATAAACCCCGGTTAGTGTCGTTAATTTTTTTTTAACGAAGACGAGCCCGTCTCCTGGTGCTGTTTCCGTGCGAACCGGGTCCGGCTGCCCCCTGCCGCCCGCCCAGCGTCCCGGCGGGGCCGTGGTGGGGCCGGCAGGGGGCAGGAGCCAGGCCCGCGGGTGAGCCCCGCGCGTTCCGCCCGGCGCGGGGTGGCGCGCCTTGCCGCGCGGGGCCACGCCCCCCTCATGAATATTCGGCGGGGGAGGGGGCGTGGCCTCGCATGCTAATCGCAGCTGCTGATCGGTGACGCGCCCTCACGCCACGCGCCGCCGCGCGCGCCCATTGGCCGGCGGCGCCCTGGTCTCACTGACAACGCGTGGGGGGCGGCCGGGGGCGCGCCAAGATGGCGGCGGGACGGCGGCGCGAGCCGGCAGCCTCCGCCTGACGGGCAGGGACCGGCACCGGCACCGGGGGGCGGCCGGGGCCATGGAGGGCGGCGAGCTGGGCGCCGACGGCATGGACACGCTGACGGAGCTGGGCGACGAGCTCACGCTGGGCGACATCGACGGTGGGTGCGCGGTGCTGGGATCCGCTGTAACGGGGGACCGGGGGCTGCCGCGGCCCCGTGCCGCGGGGGTGGGGGGGGGGGGGGCCGGTGCCGTGCCCGGCCGCAGCGGGGCTGGGGGTGGAGGGCTGCGGGGAGCCGCCGCCTCCCCGCCCTGTCCCCACCCCGGGCACGGGCGCCGGGGTCGCTTCCCGTGGTGGCCCCGTCCCGGCTGGCACCGCCGTGCCCTCACCCGCCGGCCCCGGGGAGGCGGCCTCCGGGTGCGGCAGCCCCCGGGGAGGGGCGGCGGAGGCTGGCGCAGGGCCCTCGCCTCGTGCCAGGTGCGCGGGGCCGGGCCGGGCCGTGCCGGCGAAACCGGCGGCGGGCGGAGAGGCGCGGCCCCTCTGGGCGTTGTGCTGCCTTGGGCCCGGCTGGGGCCGTGCTCCGCGGCCGTGCCTCGGCACCCGTCGGGACAGAGCCCCCCTCGGCGCCGGCAGCCCGGGTTCGTCCCCAGCCAGCACCCGGCAGCCGCCCCGCAAAGCTCTCGTGCGCAGAACGTAGGCACCCAGGCTTTAAAGCGGAGAGCCCGGGAGCTGGGGTTTGGCTTCGCTTGTTGCTGCTGGGAAAGCTCTCGTACACCTCACGCAGGTGGCTTCGACCCCAGCGTGCAAAGTTAGCAGCCTCTGAAGACGTGATCCGACGCGTGGGGGAAGAGCGGCTTTCCAAACGCCCCCCAGCACAGCTGGTGAATATCCTGTGCTCTCTATCACACAGGACTTGCCAGGCTCCGGAGTAAGAGCTGAGTCTCTTCCAGGGCAGATCTTGCCTAATTCTTGTTTATTTCCTGCTGGCGGTAGTGCCACCTGATCGCGAAATAGCACTGCCATCAAGTGAAAAGCCGGGAAAGTACAGCGCTGGGGGAATTAGCAAGCTTACCACGGTGAGGGTGGTTTCGGATGGTCCCAGCTGCTCCCAGTCTGAGGGTGAGGACCCGTTGTGCGCGTTACCCACACCACATCCGTGGGGACGCCGTGCTGCAGGCTCCGTCCCCAGGCAGCCCCGCTCGCTGTGGCAGCGCTTTGTCGGAGTTTACTGAGGCGTCGCACGAAAGCCATTCAGAGTAATCCAGCAATCTGCTTTCCCCTCCCTAACTGTGGCTGATTATTCAGCTGTAAGCCCTCTGTTGCATCCTTGTGTCCGGAGCCGCGGCCGTGGTTCATGGCCGGATCCTGGGGTGGGGAAGGGCATCCCCACGCTGCCTGCCGCCGCCCCGTGCATGCGGATAAGGGAAGCGTTCGGGTGGCTTACGGGGCATAATCCCGTTAAACCGGATTAAACAGGGAAGAGGAAGCTTCGGTCTTGAACGATGATCTCCTCCGTCCTCTGTAGGGCAGAGTTACGGCGAGGTGGTAGAAGTCTCTCAGAGTCGGTCTGGTAACATGCTGGGAAGGCGGGATAGGGAGAAACTGCTGTGCAGTTGTTACAGCACAGGGATGAATAGGCAATATAGTTAAAAATAAAATGAAAAAAAAAAAACACAACCACAAGTGTTTTTCTAATGGCTTAGACGTATGCATGCGTTGCTCTGCTAAAGTTCTGTGAAGTGTTGTTTTCTTGAGTATGTTTCCCACTATTTTCCTGTAAACTTGAAAGTGAAACAAGGTTAAGATGAACCTTTATCCACGCCTCTTCCAGTTTCCAGAAACCCCCAGTTTCCCAGCTGGGGCTCAGTAGGGAAGGAGAGATGGGTGATGTGAAACTACCCTGAAGGCAGCTGGGTGGGAGAATGGCTCCTACATGGAGCTGCTCGTTTTCTTCCTTCCACAAGCCCTAGACTGGAACAGGGGTTGAACTAGATGGTGACACTTTCAATATATTAGAGGTGGCTTTACACTCTAGTCTCTGCCTGGATCCTGAAGTCCTGGAAAATGTTGTCAGAGCGTTCTGCCTTTGTTCTGAGTCGCTGGCCACCTCTTGGCTCCTGCCTGGAGGTGTTAGGCTGGCGTTGTGCTATCTCTGGAGCTTTGGAAGCACCCGCGGCTGCCTTGTGTGTGTGCACTTCTGTGTGAGTCCTGCCCCAGTGATTCATGCAATAAAAATGCACCAAACGTTTCCCTCCTTGCAGAGATGCTGCAGTTTGTCAGCAACCAGGCGGGGGACTTCCCGGACCTGTTTTCGGATCCCTTGTGCGGCACCTTCCAGGGCGGCGGCAGCACCACCACCACCAGCAGTAGCAGCAGCAGTGGCAGCGGGACCCTGGACCCTCCGCGCCCATACGGCCAGGCGCCCCTGCAGCCCTTCCCACCGCCCGCCGCCTCCCCGCAGCTGCAGAGCGTCCAGGTGAAGGTCCCCCCGCAGCGCCCGGCGCCGCTGCTCCAGCCCCGGCCCCAGCTCCAGCCGCAGCTCCAGCAGCAGACGGTGATGATCGCCCCGACGTTCAGCTCCGCTCCCCAGACCAGGATCATCCAGCAGCCCGTCATATACCAGAACACAGCCACGAGTTTTCAAGGTAGGGTTTGGGGGTAGGGCAGTGCTCGCAGCACGTGCACGGTTCTTGTACCTGTAGCAAAAGGCTTAGAGAGTCCCACAGGTATCCGTGGCCGTTGTGAGCCTGAAGATCTTCCTTCTGCAGGGTATGTGGGGTGTTTCTTCTCCTGCGCATGTGCTTTGACTGAGCGAGCATGAGCAGCTTTCATAAAGGAGATTGTAAATCGTCTTGTGCCACCTCTTGGTGTCCTCCGTTGTGGCCATCTCCTATGGCTTGGGTTGGACCCCCCAAGACCCAAGCAGGGAGGCGCTGGTTAGGCGTGCTGTGTAACATAACAGAAGTGATGGGTGCTGAGCTACCAGACCCGCAGGGCTTTGGCTTCATTTTATCTCAGCTGATGCGTCCTGGAAAGCTGCTGTTCTAGGTGCAGCATCCTCTCGCAGGAGCTGAGTTCTGAGCAGCCTGTGGGAAGCGTTAGGTGGGCGCTGCCTGCGGAGAAGCTCTGGGAAGAGGAGGAGTGAATCTGGGAGCGTTTATAGCCTCCAAAATAGGGACCTGGGCGTTTGCGGGCCGTTCCTGACCTCTCCCCTGCTTTGCAGTCCTCCAGCCTCAGGTGCAGAGCCTGGTGACGTCCTCGCAGGTGCAGCCGGTCGCCATCCAGCAGCAGGTGCAGGCGGTGCAGGCGCAGCGCGTGCTGACGCAGGCTGCCGGCGGCACCATCCAGACGCTGGCGCCGGCCACGGTTCAGACGGTGGCTGCGCCGCAGGTCCAGCAGGTCCCAGTAAGTGCAGGGGTGTGTGGGGTGCTTCTGTGGCTACGGCTGGGAGGGCCCTGGGGGGAGAAACCTCATTTAAATGAGCTTCCTTTGAGTTTTCCGTGCTTCTCCTTTTCCAAGTCCACTGCCACTTCTTAAGAGACTGACGATAAGGGAATGCTTTATTTCAGTTCTTCCATCATGGTTCATCTTTTTGGTGCTACGCTGTCATATGATCTTGTTTTAAAACACACATGTGAGGGTGAAAGTCTTGTGTTTCTGTGTCAGATAAAAGTGGTTTTGGCACTCAACATGGAAAAGTTACTCTGGTTCAACCGTATTAGACCATCTATAATGTTCTTTATATGTCAGCACTGACAAGGTACTCGAAAAAGGAAGTGCAAGTTGGGTTATGCCAAATAACTGTTGGTTTTGATCTGCTTGACATCCTGCTCAGACCCTCTCGTTTTGAGGGTTTGCACCAGGTTCTGGCATGTCCAAAAACCGTCCTGGCAATACAAGGTGCGAGGTGGAAGAAATTTGTAGTGGTCCTGCTCATTGCTCACCCACCGAGATACAGCATTACAATTCTGCCGTTGCCTGCCTCTGTCTACCAAGATCAGCAGAGGAATGCGTGCCTACTCGTCCCTTCATCCGGGTCTGTTTTCCATCTAGGTTCTGGTCCAGCCCCAGATCATAAAGACGGACTCCCTCGTCTTGACCACCCTGAAGGCGGATGGCAATCCCGTTATGGCTGCGGTGCAGAATCCAGCGCTCACAGCGCTCACCACTCCTATTCAGACCACAGCTCTGCAGGTACCACCGTGAACATTGTTTTTTTCTCCTCTTCCCCTTGCTGGCATTATTTCCCCTGGTAGGAGAAGGAGGGTTGGAGTTTAGTGTTCATCAGTGATGCGGATGGGAGGGTTTCCAAGTGCTGCTCTGGTCGTGGCCAAAGTGAGTAATACCCTGCTTCTGCCAAGGCTAAATACACAGATTGTACATTTTTTGGCAGCCTCCCATGGCCAGTAAGCAACGACCAAGGGCACATTTCTGTTTACCTTTTTCTGGTATTACAAGGAGAAGAGTATGACCTAAGAATTCCATGCAGTTTTTAACCTCTGTGGAAGCCACTGAAAGGTAGCTGACTTGGAATAGCTGTGGACCTTCTTTTCTCCCTCAGCAGCAACTAATAGCAATGTGTTGAACATAAAAACTAATTAAACTACTCCTCAAAGGGCATTTGCACCGAGGATTCAGCGTCATCGTTCAAGATGGCTCCTGTGCTTCAGGGCCATAACTTGTTATTCACTCGGAGAAACTTGTGCCCCCAAAGATACTTTTATCACGGTCCTGTGCATTCTGCAAAGATCCTTCTGTTCAAATATTTACTGCTGGAGACAGATAATTTTGCAAGTCTGGACTAAAGTTCTGACTTCTGTATAACATCGTAGGCGTGTTGTGTACTTGTTAGCAGCCAGGCCAAAATCGTCCATTTGCTCACTTTTAGGCGGCGCTTTCACACGGAGGTGAGGTTTATGTGACTGTGTTTGATGGACACACAATCCACAAGGCGTTCTGAACACATTGAAATTTCCTGGAGATTATTCAAGGAGAGGTGGAAGACTTTAAGATGAAACTTGACAAATAAGTGAAATGAAACTAAATTAATTTCTACTATCCCAGTTAGAAGACTATTTCAGAGTCAAAATAGTTCCTAAATTTCCTTGTGGCTGGTTTATTCTCATTTCCATCAGTCTGACTTTTAGTGTAAATAACTCTTCCTATCCCTAATAGTTTTTCTGATCCTGGGTGTACTTTAGAGACCAGTTGTACCCTTCCCAATCTTGTTTTACTAGTTTAAGTAGTCTAAATTCTTTTCTTTACTCTGATCCTAGAAGTACCTCTGTGCAACCGTTCTGGTGGGATTCATCTTTTATTGTGGAGCACATACTGCTTTGGTTTGGTGGAGATGTCTCCACCAAATGTGATGTGGCTCTTGTCTACAATTAGGTGATCTAGTCCAAACTCTTCACACCAGTGTGTAACACTCATTGCCTTGATTCCTCATCTTAAGGCATTTTTGTAGCTTAAAGTTGTTAGGGATCTACTTTTTCCTCATTTAATCTAACTCAAATTAACTCAAGCCAGAGTTTGTCTTTCTGCAGTCAGGACCTTTCTAACATTATTGGTTCAGAGGTAGCATTGCTTATTGATGGTCTAACAACTTCCTTTGTCCATGGAAGAGGTGGATCAGAAGGATTCGAGGAGCAACAAAACCTTGGTCCATTTCTCTGTTTAGTTAGTGGATGAAAAGAGCATGGTATTGGTGAAAGGGTGTTGGGGTGATGGAGAAGAAGAGATCTTTGGGGAGACACTGGCCTGCCCATTTGTTTTTGAGCTCTGTGAACTTTTCCTGATTCTTTTTACTCATTTTGCTCTTACCATCATAAATCTCATGTGTATCAGCTGATTGCTATTGACACTTCTTATGCCTTATCCTTGTAGACCCTCGTTGGGAGCAATGGGACCATTCTGACCACAATGCCAGTGATGATGGGGCAAGAAAAGGTGCCTATCAAACAAGTTCCAGGGGGAGTCAAGCAACCAGAACCACCTAAAGAAGGAGAGAGGAGAACAACTCACAACATCATTGAGAAGCGTTATCGGTCGTCTATAAACGATAAGATCATTGAGCTGAAGGACCTCATTATGGGGACAGATGCCAAGGTAAAGATCTGGAATCTGGTGTCACGAATACTTGTGTCCTCAGGTGCTTGTTGCTCTACCAGATGAAGCAGTTGGGTACGTACTGCTGTTAGTAGTATGCATGCGTATATTGGGATAAGACTGTCGTGGAATACTTGTGCAATGGAAAGCTTGAAAATTGCTTTCAGGAAAGGTCACCTGTAAAATGTTGTTGTGCTAGCAGTCCTGTTTCTTGGAAATCAGAACAAACACATAAGGTATAGCTTACATTAGGCCTAACTTAAATAAGTCCTCTATGCAGAATATCAAAGTGGATATCTTGATGACTCTGCCAAACCAGAACTTGCATCGTTTACATTTCCTTTTCCTTGTAACTGCAGTAGGGAAGTAGGGATGAGGATTTTTTGCTTCTGCTGCTGTTACGGTTTTTCAAAAAATAAAAATAAAAAAAAAAAAGGTTGCTGCTATAAAATCTAAACCAGTGTCTTGCACAGAGCTTTCCAACAGGATTCCAGTAGATACTGAGTTGTAAAAGCTCCTGTTCACTCAAATGTTAGAAACTCTCTTGTACCACCTGTGACCTGCATTCAGGTCTGTGCCTGTGCTGTTCACTTTTCCCATGTTGGCTGAACGGTGATGTTCTTGATACCCATGTGCTTACATGGCCTTTGCACAAGTACGTGTGTTAGTGAAGTCACCTTCTGTTACTGGGTGGAAGCTTTAGGTTTTAAAATATTGATTATGTGCAGTGGCTTCAAAGCGCTTTAGGGCTGTGTTTCCAAGCTAGACTTGTCAGCCTCTTCTGGAAGTGTGTATTTTCATGGGGATGGACAAAGGACTGAGGCAGAGGGAGAACTGGAACAATTAAACTGTGTTATCTCAATTAACCATGGTTAACTGGCAGCAGCTTGCTCCATCCCAGAAGAGCGCCACTTCTTCATTTCAAAACTATGATGTTTTCTAAGGACTATTTCTGTTTGAAGGCGAGACATGAACTCTTGTAACTTGAACGTTTATCTGTTTCCACTGTACTGTCTTTAAAAAACAAAACAACAACAACAAAACCTTAGATCTTAAGTAAAGATCTCTTCTCATAGAGAGAACTTAAAAACTTAGAGAGATCCGAGGTACAGTGACTCAAGTCCTGTTGTCCAGTCCTAGTGTGCCTTTCAAAGTAAGATACCTTGCCATTATTTTATTTTATTTATTTATTTTGCTTCTGCCAAGAAGTTCTCAACACCTTTTTGTTTGTATTCATGATGTGAAGGGTTGTGGTACTCTTATGAGCACGAGTGGGCCTTCTGAAGCTCAAAGGATAAACTGTGTTCTGCTTGTCTGAATTCCTTGCAGATGCACAAGTCTGGTGTCCTGCGAAAAGCCATTGATTACATTAAATATCTGCAACAGGCCAACCATAAACTGAGACAGGAGAACATGGTTCTGAAGCTGGCTAACCAGAAAAACAGTAAGTTGCAGAGGCTGTGCGGGAGGGAGGCGGTCAGGAGGGATTTAGAGTGCCTCTTGCAGTTTCTTGTTGTTGGCAAAAGTAGATGGGTGCAGACTGTGGTGATGGTGGCCAGTATTCCTGCAAGGTCAGAGCCAATCTGAGTGAGACTGGCAAGATACAGGATCGAGAAACATGTGCATAATGCGCTCTGATTCTTGCAGAGCTGTTGAAGGGCATTGACCTAAGCAGTCTGGTTGATAATGATGCAGACCTGAAGATAGATGACTTCAACCAGAATGTTCTCCTGATGTCTCCTCCGGCCTCTGACTCGGGATCCCAGGCTGGCTTCTCTCCCTATTCCATCGATTCAGAGCCAGGAAGCCCACTGCTTGATGATGCAAAGGTACTTGTGACTTGATTCATCAAATTCAAGGTGTCTGCTTCAGGGATACGTAAGAGACAGAGTTTGAATTCTCCTAATTCGTGAGAGTGGAGCCAGCAGACATCTGCTAAGCAGAGCTGTAGGTCTCAGAAATACATTGGAAGGATGAGGAAGGTGCATGGGTGTGTTTTATTATTTTTTTTTTGAATGATTGAGACTATTGTCTGAGCCATACTGTAGCTGCTAGAAGAACTTAGCTTGGGCTGTAGCTCCTGTAGATTCTCTGTGGACTGATGGTGAATGAATCCCAAATTCATGACCCAAAACAGCCCACGGCTCTCAAGAGATGTCCTATGATTACAGCAGGAGAACTTGGAAAAAAAATGATGGCCTCAGCTGTGGGTAATGGGACTGTGAATAACCACAGTTACAGGGATCTATTAGCTACCTTCAGCTGATGGGTTCATTTTGTGGGTATTACAGAAGAACTGGGTCTGAGGGAGACCCTCAGAAGAGGAAATTAGTCCTGGCCTAAAGCAGGGATCCAGTTAATGGTAACTGGAATGACTGGGAGCAGAAGGAAGGTGAAGGTACTCCGGTACTTCAGCCTTATCTTACTAAGCTAGGGCAAGCTCCACCAGAGTTCTTACTGATCTTGGTCTTAAACAAATTTTAAAACTTTTTCTCTTTCCTTCTTCCCTACCTCTCTCTTTGCATAAGCATTTTTTATTTTAAAGAACGTTAAGCAGATTTTCTTCTTCCTTTTTTTCTCTCTGCTAATTCTCTGAAGGTTAAAGATGAGCCTGACTCTCCTCCTGTGGCCCTTGGTATGGTGGACCGCTCTCGAATCCTCCTCTGTGCCCTCACGTTCCTGTGCCTCTCCTTCAACCCTCTAACGTCCCTTCTGGATGCCCGAGGAAGCCCAGAATCTGACAGCCTCGTGCGCCACGGCTCTGGCAGGAGCATGCTGACCGTTGAGTCAGGTATCAAGTTAGGGCACTATGAGTTAGGATCTCTCTGAGGCATCTTCACCTTTAGTTTGTTTTTTTAAGGCAGCTAACTGATTTTTGTAGCTTATTAAGTATTGCCTGAAGAATTACTTCAGAAACGTGCTGCTATAAGGTGTTGAAACTGGCTTGTTTCATGTGCTTACTCCATGCTATTTGCAGTTTAGAGGACAGCAGCTTAGGTGAGCGTGGGAGGTTCTGTAGGCATCTTGTCACTTCCCCAGCTGGTCAATGTGCTTCAGCGTTGCTTTGTAAACTTAATTAAGTCTGGAAAACAACACTGAGATATTGAATACCCATGGGTGGATCTGATAGCTTTCCTAGAATGTCTTGCATGAAGGTAATTTTAGAAGTGCTGACTCAGTTTTTGTAAAACAGTCTTGTAAAAATAACAGTTGTGATTTGGTTAGGAATGTTGGGGCTTGGAGTTGATGAGGAGGTGTCGATGCAGGTGTCTTCTGATTAAAATACCACTTGTAGTATCAAGTTTTGCAAACAGAGCAATACATCCTTGTTGTTCTGGGTGAGCCCATGCTCGTCCTGTTGCAAGGCTTTCGGTGTGCAGGTCAACTTCTCACTTTCCTTTTGGGATGCCCATTGCAGACGCCGGCGGGTGGTTTGGCTGGATGATGCCCACGCTGATCCTGTGGCTTGTGAACGGAGTGATTGTCCTGAGCGTGTTCGTGAAGCTCCTTGTGCACGGAGAGCCGGTGACCCGCTTGCACTCGAGATCGTCGGTCACCTTCTGGAGGCACCGCAAGCAGGCAGACCTGGATTTGGCACGGGTAGAGCTGGCTCCTCGTTTCGCATCAAATGCGACCTGTAGGAGGGGGCACGGGCAAACGTGACCTAATGAGGCAGGGCCTGACACTTGCAAGAATGTGGTATTTCTGGATGGTAGCCGGCCTGATTTTCTGAGAAGTCGGTGGAACTTGTTTGTCTTGAGCAGGTTGCTGTTCTTCCTCGGCCTGAATTAGTGAGGCACGGGCATCGGGGTTGTTAGAGCTGCCTGGGTTCTGTGCTTGTGCCTTGCTCCTGCGTCTTGCAGCAGGGTTTTGGTTCCTGTCCCAATTCTGGCAAACAGTCAGTGCTCGAGAGTGCCTTTTCTGTAACGCAGGCGTGTTTTGATGGTCGTTCAGCGGAAGCTTCCAGCTGGGCCAGATTTGAAGCTGGTGTAAGCTGCCCTCGTGTTTACTGGAATTATGGTGACTTCCTCAGCTGAAGACATTACCCTAGCTTGTACATCAGTTTGCCTTGCTCCCAATGCCGAGGAGGTCCCAAAGCGTGCCTGTGGTTATGCTTTTTGTTGCTTCACCTTTGGCTGTGATGTTCGCAGGGGGATTTCGCTGCAGCGGCGTCGAACCTGCAGACCTGCCTGTCGGTCCTGGGCCGAGCGCTGCCGGCTTCCCGCCTGGACCTGGCGTGCAGCCTGTCGTGGAACGTGATCCGCTACAGCCTGCAGAAGCTGGCGCTGGTGCGGTGGCTGCTGAAGAGGACCTCTCATCAGTGGCGGGCCAGGGAGGCCACGGCGGGCTCTGAGGACGAGGCCAAGACCAGCGCTCGGGATGCAGCTCTAGCCTATCACAAGCTCCACCAGCTCCACATAACAGGTAGGGGCTGAGGCGACAGAGACACTGGCCTCGTTGAACTAAATGAAAAGCTCAGGGCTGCTCCTGTAAAGAAAGGGCTCTGCAGGAATGGCTGAAGCAACAGCAGTGTCCCGTTACATCTTCACCAGTCTGCAGAGGTGGCTTAAAATCCGTCCCAAGCAGCAGTTGATTGAATCCAGTCATTTTCTGCCGCTTGTTTCATTCCTGTCACTTGGGAATGTGATGTGAAAGCAGGGGCTAGGGTTAATTGTTTGGAAAAAAGTCAAATTTCTGAAGCTGTGTAAAGCGCAGATGGCCAGTTGGTGTTGATACGCTTCGAAAACCTGGGCATGTGCACATGTACTGAGGAAGTGCTTGAATGTTCCTTGTGAACAGTTGTTTTTGCTGCTTCCTTGGCAAACTAATTTGTAATTTTAATAGGCTACAAGCCCATCAGAAATCCAGGTTAAACTTCCGAACTTCCTAATCTTGCTGTGTAAATTGTAGTTATGCCACCATGGACAACGATAAAACGCTCTTGTATTTAAGAGTGTCTGTGTAGATATCCGTAGAGGTGTGGACAGCAAAGGAGCTCAGTTCTGTGATGGTGATGAATGTAAGGAGACAAACTTATTGGTGTTTTTTTGGGGAAGTTTTAGCTACGGAGGGCATTCTTGCAGAAGCACGGCTGTGAATGTCACCCTTAGTATCTGTGGAGGGAAGATTTGGTTATAGCCACTCTGTGGGAATGCAGACGAGACATGGGACTTCTGGTATCAGCTGGTTCATATTTGTCTGCCTAGGACAGTGCCCCTGCAAACTGTGTTGTTACCAAGTAGCTGGTGCTAGCGTGCCTCGGGTTAACCGTTCTCTTTTCTCTTCTGGTGCAGGTAAACTTCCCTCCAGCTCCGCTTACTCTGGCTTGCACATGGCCTTGTGCGCTGTGAATCTGGCCGAGTGCGCGGAAGAAAAGATCCCCCCCAGCACCATGGCCGAAATCCACCTGACGGCCGCCGTTGGCTTGAAGACCCGCTGTGGGGGCAAGCTGGGCTTCCTGGCGGTGAGTGATTGTGTCCTCTGCACCTCCCGGCAGAGCTCTGGGAAGGGCTGCGAGCTGGCACAGCGCATCCGTTAGCGCTGCCGTTCCGCCGCCTGCAGCCCTGGTCCCTGGTGGTGTCTTTCCCTGGGTGCTGTTCTCAGCCCTTGTCTCTCCCTTCCCTAGAGCTACTTCCTGAGCCAAGCTCAGAGCCTGTGCAGCTCGGAGCGCAGCGCCATCCCTGACTCGCTGCGTTGGCTGTGCCACCCCCTGGGACAGAAGTTTTTTGTGGAGCGAAGCTGGACGGTGAAGTCTGCTGCCAAGGAGAGCCTGTACTGCACCCAGAGGAACCCTGGTGAGAGCTGCTCGTGCTCTGGCTGCGTGACCTCCCTGTGCTTTGTTTGCCCTGGGAGCCTCCGCTGCTGTGCTGTCTGGCACCAAAGCAGGTGTCTCACTTGAGGGCATTCTCCTGCGTGTGGACGAGAGGGGCTGTGGAGCTGGAAGGTGTCTGGGACTGCAGGAGCTGGCTCTTCCCTGTATGCGTTACACTGGCTGGACATGTCGTCCCCGTGTGCTTGTGTCTGCTGGAGCAGAACTCAGGCGGGGTGACCTGAGGGTGGTGGAGGTGCAGCTTCCCTAGGGCAGCGTCATCACTCTTTTACTGGGTGGCTGAAGTGGCTCAGGGGTCTTTGGCCAAAGGCTGTGGCTGTAGCTAGCTGATAATTAATAATACCTGTCGTTAAAAAGGCCTTCAAAACTCAGTCTTCAGAAGTCTTTGCAGAAATTCCCTCAGGAATTTCCCTCTACTGCTCTCCCTCTTGCTCCTAAAATGTGATTCTTCGTTATAGCTGCCCTTGTCTGTATCAGGAGGTGTGGCTGTCACTGCAGATAAGAAAAATGGTTGGCTTGTTTGTTTTCTTTCTCTGTAGCGGATCCCATTGCACAAGTTCATCAGGCGTTTTGTGAGAACCTGCTGGAGAGAGCTGTGGATTCACTTGTGAAACCTCAGACTAGGAAAGAGGTGGTGGGCCAAGAGGAGGAGGAACAGTGGTAAGTGCCTGTGCTGGGGACTACTATGGGCAGCTGTAGACTCTGAAAACCAAGCAGATGGTCGTCAACTGAGTGCTCTGGGGCAAGCAGAGTGGTTAGTCTTTAACCAGGACTTGACATGGCAAGCTGAATCTGACCACCACAGCTTATCAGCAGGGTGAGCTCTGCCTCTTTGTATGAAAACCTCTGAACTCACAGGTGCAGTTCTGACTCGTTACCAGCTGTAACGGGGATTTCTGCTGCTGGCTGGCGTAGTCCTGATCGATTCTTGAACCGGGTGGCACTTTCTCTGCCGAGAGCACAATGTTCAGAAACGCTAAAATTAGCATGCCCCTATCACTTCAGTTGACCAGAGCATGTGTCCAAGGCTGTAGGAGCATAAAGGCTTGGCATGTTAGAGAGTGACCCAGCTGGCTCCCCGCGTTACGCATGAGAGTATTTTCGTAACTGAACAAAGTGCTGCGTTTACCAGCAGTGAAAAATCAGACTAACCTCCGGCAGGAGTGGGAGAGCAGATGCTGGCTGAAATTGTCTTTGGCTTCTGCCAAGCGATCTCGCCTGATGGAAAAATGAAAATTTGTGGGGATCGGAGCAGCTCTTTGTATTGCACCACATCTCCCAAAAGAGCGGGGTCAAATGCCTTGGGTGGGAAGATTACTTATTTTTTCTGAATGTGTAAGAGAAAACTGTGTGCATTTAGCTTTATTTTCAATCTTGCATCTGTTTTCTAGCGTAGTTGCAGACAGTGAGCAGCAGTTCAGTCTAATTGCTTGCACAGTACAGTTGCTTGCGATCACGTGCTGCTGTTGGTGAGAAAAGGTAGGAGGGCTCGTATGATGGACGTGGGTTGTCAGTATGCTTGTGGAAGTCCCGTCTTGTCCCTGGAAGGACTGTCTTTACCTAACACAGAGAGCCGTTTTTCTCCCTCTAGGGGTAGGAGCTCAAGATCCTCCTCTGTAGCATGTCCAAGGAAATCAGATCATTGCCACATATTCCACTTTCTCTGACCAGCGCTGTGAATGCATTGTCACTTGCATTCATATGCATTTGCATATATGCAAATAGTCACTAGCAGGAGCGTCGTTCGGTCTCTTTTGGAGGCAGTGATTGAAAGGGAGCCTGTAATCAACTCGTAACATATGTCATGTCCGTCAGCAGATACAAGGCACTGGAGGGGATGCTGGCAGCTTCTGTTCAGTGATTGTAGAACGTGGGGTGCTGACTAAGTGCTAACGTGGATCATCTTTCACTTGAAAAGTGTATTACATGCTCTAATCTTCTCCGTGCGCTCAGACTAGCCCCTCCCTTGATAGTGGTGCCACCTTTTTGAAGGACTTAGGGACGGGGGAGCAGGCTGGGCCCTAACTGGGGAGCAACAGTCCAGAGCGTCTCCAGAGTGGCAGCAGCTCTGTAGCTGCGGTGAGATGCCTGCAGGCACCTCGCCAGGATGATCTGCTGGTGGTGCTCCTTGAACTGGTCTGTGCACTTCCACTTCCACTCTCTGGGAGGTCTCTTCAGGTCCAACAGCGTTGTGTTACCTGTAGAGCTTGAAATTTCTGCCTCCGCCTGCCGGCTTGCTGGGCCAGGCTTGTTTAAAAACTCATTGACTGCTCAGAACCACCTTCAGGCTTTGGTGTCTCCTCCTTGAAGGCACAGCGAAGCTCTGCCTTGCTTCTTGTTCCAGTGAGTTCTCCAGCGCGATGGAGTACCTGAAATTGCTCAACTCTTTCCTGGACTCAATGGGAAGTGGAGCACCACCCTTTGCCAGCAACTCTGTGCTCAAGTCAGCCCTGGGTAAGTCTGCCCGAACTGAAGCTCTGCCAGCTGCAGGAACTACTGCTGATACCCGTCCCCTCCATCCCCACCGCCTCCCAAGCTCCAGGCGTGGCAGAAACGCAGTCTGGGGCGGAGTGGGGTTTTTGGGGGGATGCTTAATAAATGTAGGAAATAATGGTTGGGGGTGATGAGTGCATATCCTTGTCGGGAGGGAAGTCGGGGGGTTTCTAGACAAGCAGATGGGATAAGTTCTGGGCAAGTCCTTGCTGACCGGGTGCAGTCTCAGTATCCCAACCTCCTCCCACGGTCGGATGTCGGGTGTTTGCTTGCTGCCCGGTGGCTCTGTGCTCCTCCAGCATAGCAGCTGCATCCCTGTGAGATGGGCATCCCTGTGAGATGGGCTTGGTCTGCAGGCTTCCTCTGGCTCCGTGGTGGGGGCATGGGGTGCCACCCCATTCGTCCAACCTGCATCTCTGCTTTTGTAGGCCCGGACGTGGTGTGCAGGTGGTGGTCGGCAGCAGTTGCTATGTCAATCGGCTGGCTCAGAGGGGACGACGCAGCTGTGAGGTCACATTTCACAGAAGTGGAGCGCGTGCCGAAATCCCTGGAGATATCAGAGTGCGTAGGCTTTGTACCGCTCCCAAACTCCTGCTCCTTCTTTCCTAGCCACGGGCTGGCACCGGAGCTGTGCACTGGGAATGACTGGAAGGGGGCAGAATTGCTTTGATAGGGGTGTCTTGGTTTTGCTCTGATCACACCTCCTCACCACCACCAAGTTGATCAGAGGGCTGGAGCACCTCTGCTACAAAGAGAGGCTGAGAGAGCTGGGGTTGCTGACTGTGGAGAAGACAAGGCTCTGGGAGGCCGTATTGCAGTCTTTTGATACTTAAAGGGGGCCGACAGGAAAGCTGGGGAGGGACTCTTTGTCAGGGTGTGTAGTGACAGGATGGGGTAATGATTTTATAAAAGAGGGTAGATTTAGATGAGATACAAGAGAGAATTCTTCACTCAAAGGGTGGTGAGGCCCTGGCACAGGCTGCCCAGAGAAGCTGTGGATGCCCCAGCCCTGGAGGTGCTCAAGGCCAGGCTGGATGGGGCTTTGGGCAGCCTGGTCTGGTGGGGGGTGTCCTGCCCATGGCAGCGGGTTGGAACTGGGTCATCTTTAAGGTCCTGCCCAACCCAAACGATTCTGTGATTCTGTGAAAATCAAATGAAGCTTGCACACTGATGGAAAAGACAGTTCCACCTTTCTGATTCGTATCACACGAAAGCTGCTTAGACAGTTTCCTTCCATTTCTCTGTGTAGCTTGAGTAGGTGAGGAACAACTTCCATCTTTTTTCTTCCTCTCTAAGAAGCTGTGATCTCTGCTCCTGGGGGTGGGAGGCTGGCAGCTGATGCTGGCTGTTGCTTGAGCTCAGCCCTTGGGGCTGCCCTGTGGCACCACGGCACGGCACCGCTCGGAAGCAGCACTCTTTCTCTTCCAGGAACGCCCTGGTGAAAGCCACCTTCCACCTGTGCAAAGCCATGCAGGCCTCGCTGTCGGGGAAGGCGGACGGGCAGCAGAGCTCGCTGGGTCACTGCGAGAGGGCCAGCAGCCACCTGTGGAACAGCCTGAACATGAGCAGCGGCGCCTCCAGCACCGCCCTCAGCAACGTAAGGGCTATGAGCTGCGGGGCCATGTGTGCTCTGTTGTGGTTGCGAGGCTGGTCCGGCTGCAGATGCAGCGCTTCCGTTTGTGTGTCTGCATTCTCTGCTCATCCTGCGTCAGATAGGAATAAGGGGGATGCTTTCTCCCTTTCCGTCCCAAGGGCATTGAATGTTTTCCCTCCCTGCTGCATGGAGGAGCAGTGCTGCAAGTACTGCATCGTTATCCTGCCAATACCTGTCACCCCTTCTGTTTGTTTTTTTTGACCACTTTGAAATTGGCCCACGGAGAACCTCCATCCCTGTCCTCCGAGGGGAAGATGCTGACACCTGTGAGACAAGGACCTCATTATGTCAAACCCGCTCTGTTTCAAGAGCGCTTGAACCCTCTCCCGCAGAAGTGGGACTGTGCCGTGCTATTCCTGAGTGTGTGTTGCTTGTTTCTTTTTCTCCGCAGGGTTACCTAAAGCTGGAGCCTTCCTGTGCGGCGTACGGGGGACGGTTCTGGTCCCTTCTGTCGCTCCTGGGTGGCAGCTGTAGTGCATTGTAGTTGCATTGCATGTGACGGCAGTAACTGTGCAATGTTTCTGCAGTGCAGTACAGAGGCACTCTCCACTTCCACGGCACAGGTAGAGTCTCCCAAGGGCAACTAAAATAGCGAGCGATGCTAGGGCGCAGCAACAGCTGGGGAAAAGGGATTTGGGTGGGAAGGCGGTGCAGCTGTCCTCCGTGGGCTGCGCTAAGCCGTGTGTCTGCCCCGTGGCTCACGCAGGTGATCCAGCTGCTGGCCTGCGACCTGCTGCTGTCCCTCCGCACCAGCCTGTGGCAGAAGCAGGCGAGCAGCAGCCAGGCTCTGGGCGAGACCTACCACGCCTCGGCCTCCGAGCTCACCGGCTTCCAGCGGGACCTCGGCAGCCTGCGCAAGCTGGCCCACGGCTTCAGGCCCGCGTACCGCAAGGTGAGGCTTCGTCCTTCGCCCCTGCTTTCAGCCAGGGGGTTCAGCACCATCCTGCTGCTCACCGCCTTTCTCTTTCCTCCAGGTCTTCCTCCACGAGGCCACCGTGCGCCTGATGGCGGGGGCCAGCCCCACGCGCACCCACCAGCTGCTGGAGCACAGCCTCCGGCGCCGCACGCCCCAGAGCAGCAAGCAAGGTCAGCCTCGGGGCTGGGAGCTGCCCCATGGTCGCTCGTATCAGCCATGGCTGGCGGGGACGTGTGTCGTGGCAGCGGCTCTGCTAGCTTTTTGTCTCCTCTCTGCTTAGGCGAGCTGGACGCGCTGCCGGGGCAGAGGGAGCGAGCCACGGCCATCCTGCTGGCCTGCCGCCACCTCCCGCTCTCCTTCCTCTCGTCACCCGGCCAGCGCGCCGTCCTGCTGGCCGAGGCCGCGCGCACCCTGGAGAAGGTGGGGGACAAGCGCTCGTGCAACGACTGCCAGCAGATGATCGTCAAGCTCAGCGGGGGCACGGCCATCGCCGCCTCCTAACGCCTCGCCAACCCCCAGCCCGGACTTCTCGGAGTTGAAAAATGAATTGGGGGATAAAGAGGGGGGAAAAGGGGGGGGTGGGGGGGGGGGGGGGGGCAGGAAAAAAAAAAAAAAGCAGTGCTAGGTTAGGGCTGTGCCAGTGGGATCATGCCGGGGTGGGAGCAGGAGGGCATTTTTTGTTGATTTTTTTTTTTTTTTTTTTTAATCTTGCCCCAGGTGCAGCTTTATTCGCACTTGCGCTTGCCTGGGGCACCGCAGCGGGGCTGGGGCTGGCGGCAGCTTGGTGGCGGTGCTGGGGCTGTGCCCCCCTCCTCATGCTGTGTGCGTGGGGACCTGGCACTGAGCTGAGCCCCCAGCCCCACTGGTGTGCTCCAGGAGCATCGCCTGAGGCCAGCACTGCCTGGCGGGTTTCTGTACTGTTTTTATACCGCTTTTTTTTTTTTTTTATATAGGAGTGTTTGTGACTTTACCAAATGTAGGGAACGACGCAGCAGACCTCCCTGTTTTTGGCAGGGGCTGGGTCTGTGGCCAGCTGTGACAAGCAGAGTGCTGCTTAGGGCCCCCCTGGGTGCCTGGAGCTGGGTGGGGGCTGATGAAATGAGCTCTGCTCACCCCCTGAGGTGTCTGTGTGCCTTTTGGTTGATGCGGATTGAACTTTTAGAAACAGTTAATTTTATTCAATTCCCCATCCCACAACTCACCCCCTCCCTCTGCCCCCTGTCCAGCAGCTCCCGAGCCTGCGCAGGACTGGGAGGCATGGCTGGGGCTGGGTGGCTGGAGCCCCTTCCCACCTGCAAATAGGAAATCTGCCCTTGGCAGGTGTGCAGCGCCCTTTCCCCACGCACATCCCTGCTGGAGGAACGTTTCCCACCTGGGCATGTGCAGTGTTCCCCCCAGGTGTGGGGAGCATGCAGCGCTGCCTTCCTCCCCGTCCACCTGGGGCACCCCGCTTTGTCCCTGTGAAACCCAGCCCCGGGTTTCCCTCTCAGTGCTCCTGCTGGGGGGTGGATCGCACCCTCCTGCTCCTCTCGGTCTTCCTGATCCTGTTTTTTTTTTTTTTTTTTTTTTTTTTTTTTTTTTTTTTTTTTTTTTTTTACTAAACCACAGCAGCTCTTCACCTGTAGTGACCTCCCCCTTATTTCCCAGTGCCCCGGGTCTGCCTGCAGCATGGGGTGGTTTTGTACTTCAGTAACCGGTGCAGAGAAGCTGAGGGAAAGAGCTGCCCTCGGCCTTCCTCTTGTCCCTTACCCCTGAGTGGGGCCAGGGGGCTGCCCAGCACTTTCCCCCTGCTCTGGGGGCCTTTTTGCCCTGTTTTTCTACTCTTTCCAAACTCGCTGCCCATCGGTTTTTTATATGTGTGTGTGTATGTGTATATACTGTAACTCGTTGTTTGCGGGTGGGAAGGAACCAGTACAGAGGGGAAGGAAGCCTGTTTCTCCACCTGGAGGCCAGAGCAGTGAGATGTGTGGTGGGGGGCTCCCAGCTCTGGGCCCCCTGCACATCCATTTACTGAATAAAGTCGAGTGTCACCACCTTGTCCCGTGTGCCCTGCTCCTGTCCGCTGCCGCCGAGCCACGCAGGAGCCATACACCTCAACATGTTTATTACCAAGGGGGAGGCCGGGGCCGGTGGGGAAGGGGAGGACGTGAGGCTGCTCGGTGTCCGCGGGCAGCACTAGGTCGTGCTGCCTGAAGTCCATTGCCCGTCCCTGTGGTGGGCTGAGACCGGCCCCAACTCATCGCCCCGCTGCGTGGTGCCACCTCCTTGCCCGCCGGTGTCAGACGGTGACCTCGGTCTTGCTGTTGGTGGCGAGGTGCCGCGAGGTCTGCCCGTACAGCAGGGTGGCGGGGCCCGGCCGGCGGGGGCCGCGCTGAGGGCCCCCCTCCCAGCCCTCTGACGGCTTGGGGGGGCCCTTGGTCTTGGTGGCCCCCAGTGGGGGGCAGCCCTCAGGCAGCCCCGGCCCCTCGGCATGTGGGAAGGGCAGGGTGCTGGGGGGGGGCACCTCTGGCCCCCCGAAATGCCTGTAGAAGTCCTCGGGGATGCTCTCTGTGGGGACAGGGACACTGGTGACACCCCTGTGGGGACACTGCCTCCTGTGGCGTGGGAGGGTTGACAGGGGGGGCACCCTGGGTACCAATGGGCTGGGGGATGCAGTGGGTCTGGGGGGGTTGTCCCCTTCCCTCCGTGCCCCCCACAGCCCCATCCCCACTCACCTCCAGTCGTGAGCGTGGCATAGGCGCTGTAGCCGGGGGCCGTCGGGGGCAGGCTGCCCGCCAGCAGCAGGCGCTTGCCGTGGCTGTGGGGCCGCCCCAGCGGGGGGACGCCGGCACTGGCCACCGCGTTGTTCAGGGGCAGCTTGTCTGGGGGCAGAGCCAAGGTGGGGGGCTCGGGGGCGCTCACAGCCCCTCATGCTGCCCCCCACACCGCCCTTTTCCCCAGCGGGGAGCAGGCACCCACCCGCCCAGCGGCACCTCGGCCCCAGGGGGATGTTCGGGGAAGGGGCCGGGGGTGGCAGGGCCTTACCTGCGCTGCTCCTGGGGGACCCCCGGGCGAGCCCCTCGCCCAGCTGCACCTGCACGCTGCCCATGAGGCCGTCGATGTGCTCGGAGGGGCCGTGGCCTGGCTGCTTCAGCAGGTCGGTGAGCGTCCTGGGAAGGGGCAGAGGGACGTCAGGCGATACCCTGCTGCCCGTGTCCTCCCCTCGCGGCCCTGATGTCCCCTCTGCCTGTCGTCCCATGCCACATGCAGCAGGGACAGGCGGCGGGCCATGCACCGGGGTCATTTCAAAGCAGGGAAGACCCCAAGGAAGGGATGAGAGAGGGGTGCTCGTGCTGCTGTGGGGAGGAGGCTGGACAGGTAGCCTCTGGTGCATGCGCTGCCATTTGCGACACCCTCCTGGTAAGCGATAGCATTAAACATTAAACACCATTACATAAGATACAGCGCTCTCCCGTTTGGCATTCACACCCAGAGACGCTGCAGTACCACCGTGGCACACCGGCCATCCCAGAGCAGGGCACGCACAGCGGCATGGCCTTCAGCAGCCGGTCCTGGGTAGGAAACCACGCTCCTGTGTGGGGGGGAGAACCCCCCGCGTGGTGCTGCATCGGTGGGGGGGGCCCCCGGGCCCGACCTTGACCAAAGCCCCGTCCACACTTGTCCCATGCTGTGGCCCCGCGCCTCCTCATGTCCGCAGTGGCCCAAGCCTCAGCCGGGGGCATGGTCACAGGCCCTGCCATGGGCGCCGTGCGGCAAGCCGGGGCCTGCACACCAGTGCCCTCGCATGAAGCAGCTGGTGGACCCTCACTGTAACGAAGGCCGGTGGTGCCCTGGGCTGCGTTAGGCAGAGTATTGCCAGCAGACGGAGGGAGGTGAGCCTTCCCCTCTGCTCAGTGCTGGTGAGGCCGCACCTGGAGCGCTGGGCCCAGTTCTGGGCTCCCAGTACAAGAGAGACGTATACATGCTGGGGAGAGCCCAACAGAGGGGCACCGAGCTGAGGAAGGGACTGGAGCACCTCTCCTGTGAGGAGAGGCTGAGAGCTGGGGCCGTTCAGCCTGGGGAAGAGGAGGCTCAGGGGATTTATCCATGTCTATAGGTACTTGAAGGGAGGGTGCAAAGAGGACAGAGCCAGGCTCTTGTCAGCGGCAGGACAAGAGGCACTGGGCACTAACTGGAACACAGGAGGTTCCCTCTGAACATCTGGAAGTACTTCTTCACTGTGCGGGTGGCCAACCCAGAGAGGCTGGGGACCCTCCCTGCTTGGAGATCTCCAAAAGCCTCCTGGACGTGGTCCTGGGCAGCCTGCTCCGGGTGGCCCTGCTGGGGTAGGGGACCTCCAGCAATGCCTACCCACCTCAGCTGTGACCTGAGCCTATGTCAGTGCTGGTCTTTGCACAGAGACCTCTCTACTCCATAACTTGTCTCTTCCTAAAGCCCCAAATGCAATCCACCCCGATCTCCATATGCCCCCACAGCATGAGCAGTGCTTTACTGAGCCGAACCACCATGACCCCACACATCTCCCAGAGACCTGCCGGAGCTCCTGGCCCCCAGCCCTGCACCAGCCCTGCTCCCCTGCCCACGGGGCCATCCCGGAGCAGCTCTGGGAGCCCAGGGCTTGTGCTGGGCAGGGCACGGGGCCGGCAGCTCCCATGGGGCCGGGGGCAAAGGCTGTCACAGCGGGAGCTGCCGCGCTGTCAGCCGCTGCCTCCCCAGGGCCCTGCTCGCCGCCCCCTTCCCCCACGTGTCCCTGGAGGCCACCGCTCGCCGGGCTTGTTTCACCAGGAGGTCCGATGCGATTTGACCTATTTCGTTTTTTTCCTCGGGTCTATTTACCAAGCTCGAGCAGTCCTTTAGCTGCGACTTTTCCTCTCCAGATAAATCCATCAGTGCTCTTTTCCACACGCCTGCCCCCGGCCCCAGTCACCCGGACAATAACGGCAAGAGCGGCTCTCTCCCTGTCCCCGAGCCATGCACAGGAGGTGCCCTGGGGGAGGACGTGTGCCAAGGCGCTGCTGGCTCAGTGGACGTGTTTTTTGGGGGGGTGAAAGCTCTAATTTGGGGGCTTGGGGAGGGCTGGGGAAGGTCAGGTTGCATTAACTTAGCTTATCCAAAGGTCTGTGGCTCTGAGATGGCTCCGGGGTGCAGAGCAAGGTGGGGAATGCGGGGCATATCAGTGGATCAGCTGTAAACCTGCACTGCTTATCTGTAGTAAAATGCTAACGAGCAGTGCCCCTCGCCCAGACCGGTGAGGTCTCCATCCACCACCGTGGCCATGGACGCTGGGCACACGAGGCCACATGTGTGGGTTGGTGTCAGACAGCCCCAGGCAACCCGGCTTGCAGGAGCCCAGCCTCGCCGGGAGGACCTGGCCAACGGGCACAACCAACAGCCCCAAAACCAGCCCGGAGCGAGCCCAGGAGCAAGCAATGAGGAAAGTCCTGGAGCCGTGGGGAAGATGAGAAGGCAGCGACAGCTCCCCGGCAGGAGCCAGCACACTGCGCTCAGCGCCCCCGAGCAACGCAGGAAGCCACCAGAGCAGGAAACAGAGGTGACAGCGTGTGTCCCCAGCCCTCAGCACGGGAGCTGAGCTGCTCTTGGGACCCCTCAGGCGGGAGCCAGGGGCCCAAGCCCCACACCTGGAAAGCACAATGGGGCAGCGGCTGCAAGCCCCGGGCAAGGGGGCCGTGAGTTGCTGGAGGAGGCTGCAGCACAGCCATCGGTGGAGAGGAGTGGTGACAGAGTGACAGTGCAGTGGCATTGCCCCCATCCAGACATGGCCCTGGCTGCACGTGTGCCGTGCATGGGCAGGTCACACGCGGGTGTGGATGGGGACGGGGCTGCTTCGCTCTCATCCCCCGCAGCGCTGGGGCGGCAGGTGGCAGCTCGCCGGCTGCCTGCAAACACCTTTTCTGGGTCTTCGCTGTGCCTGCTGCTGTGGGCATCACCCACAGAGGAACACCCATCGGGGTCAGGTGCACAGCAGGGATGGGTTTCGGGACCCCAAAAAGCATGGGGAGACCCAGCTGCTGCTTCTCCTTTCCCTGCAGGGTCCCCAGACCTCTCGCCCGTAGATGTAGGTCTTTTTGGGGGGGATGTCCTCATGTGGTGGACACGAACAGCTCCCCCTGCCCTGAAAGGACCTCACCTCCTTGGAGATCGGGGGTCTGAAGAAAAACATGGGCAGGTGTTCCTGACTCAGACAGGGCCTGGGCACGCTGCGCGAGTGTGGGGACGGGTGCCAAGCGTGAGCCGAGCAGGAAGGAGCACGCCTGGTGGGAGCCACCATACGGACCTGTGGGAGGCACGGGGACGGGGGGACGAGGTGGCCGCGGTGTTTTGGGTGCCTGAACCTCTTGCTGGACCAGCCATGAAAGCAGGAGGAGACGACGTGCTCAAGGCAGACTGTGTCAAGCCAGAGCCATCGCGGGGCACTGGGGAGTGCCCTCTGGGAGCAGAAAACCATGGGCGGGACGGCAGGATGGATGGGAACGGAAACCAGAGCAGCCGTGCAACAGGGAGCTGGCCCGAGGCCACGCTGCAGCTCCCGAGGAGCAAATGAGAAGCTCCAACCTGCGGCACCGGGCAGGACGCGAGGTCGCACTGCCCATGCGCCGGGGCGAGGCGGATGGAAATATCTGGTGCTGAGACACGGCATGGTGCACGGGGCCGGCTGCGCACACCGGGAGGGAGGAGACGGTGCCGCCACAGCAATGCCCTGCCCTGGGCCACCCGGCTGGGGAACTCCGGCGGTGGCAGGCTCCTGGTTTTGTCCCAAAAAGGCACCCGAGGGAACCTTGCCTTCTCCTGCTCCATATGGTTGTGTCCGAAAAATCAGTGGCTTTGGGGAAAAAGGGATCTGCTGGGCAATGGGCTGCGCGTTTGGGAACACGGGCCCACGTGAAGGCGAAGTGTGCTCGTGGGGAGCGGGGCGAATCGCTGCCCTGCTCCTCGGGAAGGGTCGGCCGTGCAGGAGAGAAAGAGGAAGGGAACACGGAGATGTGTGGCCTTGGTAGCATGGTGCCGAGGCCACCAGCAAAAAACAAACCCCCTCGGCGGCCGGCGGGGTGAGAGGGGCAGCAGACGGAGATGGGGTCAGGTTTGGGCACCCTGGGGCTGCCCCTCCCCAAGCACAGCATCCCCTTCCCAGGGAGGGGAGGAGCAGGGAGGCTGGCGGAGGCCGTATCGATCCTGTCAGGGTGCCAGCGCTTCCTCAGATGATGCGGGAGGGGGACATGGGCACGCAGAGACGCCGGGCTAGGCTCCCCGCCAAGTGTGTGTGTGGGGGGGGGCACAGCATGCATCCCCCCAAAAAACTGCTTTGCGCGGCTCAGGAAGGCACTGGGACCCCATTCCCATTTTGTCCCAAGGCCAGCCTCCTCCAAACACGGGGTGCAGACATTGTGCTCAGCAGAGCCTGGGGACGGGGCGCAGGGGTGCAGGAGGGGGGTGCGGCACCCAGTGGCCGCCCCAGCCCCATGCGGGCACCCCATGGGAAGGTCCCTGAGAGGGGGGGATGCAACCAGAGCAGTTCCCACATCATCCTGGTAAAATTATTTCCTCGGGCCCTGCTTGCTTGTTCTTATTATTATTAATTTTAAGCTGAAATCCCTGAAGAAAATGGCACAAAAATGGGTTTATTGCCAGGCTCGATGTCCTCGCTAGGAAGACCTTGCTGATATGCAAGGCGTGGGGCTGCAGCTCAATGCCCAGGGCAGCCCCCAGCCCCTCACCCTGCCCCTGCCAGCACAGAGCCCACCACGTCCGTGTGTCCGTGTGTCTGTGTGCACACGCGTGTGCATCGCGTGTGCCGGGGGGAGGACGAGGAGGGACAGCTCTGAGTCAGAGCCGCAGGGGCAGGGCTGCGCCTGGGAGGCTGGAGCTGCCGTCAGCCGCTGAGAAGTGTTAAACTCATTTAATGTGATCGTTAGGGGGAAAAAAAAGTGAAAGGAAAAAAAAAAAAAGAAAAGAAAAGAAAAGAAGGGAGAGAAACAGCTTCCTAAGAGAAGGAGCTGCGGGAACGTAACACCGAGGGGGAAGCAAGGCAGAGGAGCCGCAGCCACTGGCCCTGCCTGTCCCTGTCCCTGTCCCCGTCCCCGTCCCTGTCCCTCCCCACCAAGCCAGCAATGCTGCCCCACACACCAGGATTCGGGGCAGAAGTGGGACCAGCAGTGTCCCCTGAGAGAGCTCTCAGGGGAGCCCGAAAGGAGACGAAAAGCGAGGGGCTGGAGCCAGGGGGCGAGGGGCTGCTGCCCAACGTCCCAGCGGTGTCCCCTGGGTGTGCGGCCCCGGTCCCCCCCATGGGGGTGACGTCCCACCCCGGTGCCACACACACACACACTCGCCCGTGCACACACACACACACACGCACACCGAGGTGGTGCAGAGGCACGTCGGGAACCACAGCAATTAGGGGAGACTTTTTTTTTTGGGGGGGGGGGGGGGACGGACACCGAGCGGGGGGGCCGTGCCCCTTTACCTGGAGACGGTCATCTCCGTCTGGGGGCCCTGCGCCTTCTCCAGGCCCAGCTTGGTGAAGATGCCCACCAGCACCATGACGGCCACCACGCCGCAGATGACGTAGACGATCATGTTGGTCCTGTCCCGCGCGGGGTCCTCGGGGGGCTCGTCCACCCGGGCGGGCGGCTGGCCCGTGTTCACCCAGTTGGGGGTGTCGTAGTTGGAGCAGCCGCTCTGGTCCAGCCGCCCGGGCTTGAACTGGCAGCAGAAGCGGTACCCGCAGGTCCCGCAGCAGTACTGGTAGATGCCGGCGTTGCAGTTGAACGGCGGGTCCCACTGCCCCATCACGTCGTAGTAGCCCCGGCAGCGGTCCCCACCCGGGCTGGGCTCGGTGGGCGCGGGGGCCACGTCCTCCACCGCCGGTGCCTGGCTCCCGTTGCCTCCTCTATCCCCGGGCCCCCCCGGGCTGGGCTCAGCGCCCCACGCCCGGCCGGGCTCCAGCAGCACCAGGCAGCAGATGCCCACCACGTAGCTCCGCTCCAGCCGCCCGCGGCTCCGGGGGGCCATCTCTCACCCCCTGCCCGAGCCCTTCTCCGTGTGTGGCCCCCCCCCCCCCTCCCCCCCCGGGGGGTTACAGCCGCTCGCCCGCCCCGCGAGGGCCCCCCCGGAGCAGCCCCATGGCTGCGGAGATGCCCCCGAGGAGGAGACGAGAGGGCTTGGGGAGAGGGGGGGAGGAAAAAGAGGGAAAAAAAAAAAAAAAAGAAAAAGAAAAAGAAAAAGGGGGGGAAAAACGAAGTGCGAGGGGACGGACCCCCGGTTCTCGCCCCCCCAAAAAAACGGGCCGGGAGGGTTCAGGGCAGGAGCCGAGGCTGGCGGCGGGGCAGAGCCCCCGGGTGCCCCCGGCCGGGGCGGGGATGCGGAGCGGGGCGGCCGGGCGGGCTGGGGGCTCTGGGCGACCCCATCCCCGCCTCTGCCCCTTGCTGCCGGCAGCGAGCTCCGGCAAGGAGAGAGGGGAGGGCGAAGGAAGGCAAAAAATAAATAAATAAAAAAAAAATCAGAAAAGCAGCAAAAAGCCGCGGCACCGGGGAAGGAGGGGAGGAGGAGGAGGAGGAGGAGGAGGAGGAGGAGGAGGAGAAGGGCGGGGGGGGGAGGAGGAGGGAAGCGGGGCGGCGGAGCGGGCAGGGCTCGGGGCTGGGTGGCGGCTCGCCGAGGAAACCGGAGAAGCTCCTTCACCAGTCCTCTGCCGCCCGCCCCGGGCCCTGGCCCGCCGCCACCGGGCGGCAGGCACCGAGCGGCCCGCCCCGTCGGGCGGGGACCACGCGTGGCAGCCGCCCCGCGCCGCCCGCCGGCCCCCGCGCTCCTCCCGCACCGGGCATCGCCGGGTGGGTGTCCCCCCCAAAAAATATACAGCCCCCGGGACGGAGCTGGGGGGCCGCGGGCGTCGGGCTGGGTGCGGGAAAGGGGGCGTCGGGGGGAAGGGGCGAGCCCCACAGCTGGGGGTCCCTGGGGGAGAGGTGTGGGGAAAGGGGGGAGGGGGGGTCCCCAGTCCCGGTGGGCGTCAGGGCATCGCCCTTAGGGAGCTGAGACCCCCACGGGGGGAATGAGGGATGGGGGAAGCAGGTGAACCCCCAAAACCACGTCGTTCCCAGATCTGGGATGATTTTGGGCTCCCCAAGCAGCGTGCCCCCATCGTCAGTCCCCTCGGCCAGCGCCTCGCCCCAGAAGGGAGGGATTTGCTTTCCCTGCTCTGCGCCCATGGTGCGGCCCGGGATGAGTGTGGCCAGGGCGAGGGACATGCACAGGGCCTCTCATGCCCTCCAGCATCCTGCCCCGGGGCTCCCTGTGCCCCCAGCATCGCCGTTGTCTCCTCGGGCAAACCACCCGCGTGGCCCAGAGCTGGGAGGAGGTTTGGAAACATCGCTGGAAAGATGCAGCTGGAGCTGGGGCCGCCTCTGATGGGTCCCGAGTGCCGCAAGCGAACGAGAGAGACCCATTTTGCAAGGTAGCTCTGAGCCTCCAGAGCTTCCCGAAGAGATAAAAAGCCAGCGAGGCGGCAGAAAGCCGCGCATCGCCGAACGCCGCGCTCCCACCAGCCCTCGGGGGGGTCTCGGGTTGGAGGCACCGGCGGTGGGAAGTTGCAGGCACGGGGGCTGTTAGCGCTAACAGCCCCCGCCAGCCTTGACAGAAGCCGTGCAAGCAAAGTTTGCTGGCTGCCCAGGTAATGGCAGAAATCGTTTCTGGGCGATTGCTCGCGACGTGCATGCGAGCAGAGCCCCCCCAGGGGCCGGGAGGCTTATCAGGCTGGTAGCAGGCTGAGCAAGAAACTGGCCAAAATCGGGGATTTTGTAGGGAAATGGTTGCCTGGAATGACCTGGGAGAAAGGGAATATTTCTTTTCTGCGGGGAGGAACGCTCACAGAGCGTGAAACAGGCGCTTAAAGGGTATCTCGGTGCCTGTGCAGCCAGGCTAGGAGCGGGAGGGCAGCGTGCGGGCAGGAGCCGCAGGAAATTCAGGTCGGTGGGGACCCCTAGGGAAAACCCAAAGGACGTGCTCGCGGTGTCCGCCGGCACTTGTGGGGATGCGGCTCTGGGAGAGGAGCTCCAGCAGGCTCTGGCCACGAGCCTCGGGGGCTGTGGGGGAAACAGTCCCCCCGGTGACGATGCCACCCGGACCACGGAGCGGCGTCTGCATGCCTGCAGAGATGCGATACAGCGGATAAACACCGAGTGGGGAGGGGTGCGATAAGCAGATTGTTTCTGGCAGGGCACGGCGATTCTGAGGAGGTGTCGCCGCTCCGTCGCGGCCCCAAATCCCCGCCAGCCACGGGGGTGCCGCCGAGGCAGAGCCTAGGCCGAGGAGGGAGAAGAGGAGGAGGAGGAGGAGGAGGAGGAGGAGGAGGGAAGGTGCTCTTTTCACCAGCACTGTCAAAGCCAGGGGAGCACCCTTGGGTGCTGGGGGGCTTGTCCACAGCCTGGGGACTGCCCACAGTAGGACGCAGTGCCACGCACCAGCAGTGGCTTTTGGCACCTGGAGCTCAGCGGCCGAAGCCCGCCGCCCTCTGGGGCTGGGAAGCTGCCGGAAAGATCCCACGGCACGCGCTGCCAAGCGGCCCCCTTCTGGGGACAGAGCTGGGGACACGTCAGGGGACATCAGATGTGCCAGGGGGGCACAGGGACGTGGTGGCAGAGCCCCTGGCCGCCGCGCTCCCAGCCCGGCACGCACAGAGGTTTTATTCCCTTGCCTGTGCTCGGTGCTGTGGCTGGAAAATGGCCTGCCAGAGAAGCCGTGCATCGTAATGGCCTATATAAAACACAGGAGCATATGTGCATTTACCATTAAGATTATAATTGCAAACATTCAAAAGTTGAGATTTGCAAGCTCCCAGCTTCCCAAAGGCGGCAGCAGCCGAACCCAAACGACATCCAGAGCGATGAGGAGAAAATGTGTTCAAAGCGAGAGCTTTGTTGTCGTCGTTGTTGTTGTTAAATTGATGCGGTGCTTGCTGCAGAGGGACTCTGCATGTAGGACTAACCCCGGATGCCTTGCTGGTGATGCCTACCTCAGTGAACGGGGTGGGAGCAGCCCCGTCCCTCCCTGCCAGCACCAATCCCCACATCTATCCCAACGGGAACCCCTCCGCTTTCCCCCGTAACGCAACTTCCCTGCATTTTGGGGCCGGCAGCAGCAGAGCTCACATTTTCGGGGGGGGATGGTTTCGAGGCTCGGCCTGCGGGAGGAGGCCATATGGCCGGGAACAGCGGCGTGCCGTCCCCGCGGCAGCCCGGCAGAGCATCCAGCTCCTCGGCAAGGGCGGCCGTGCCAAGCAGCCCCGGCCGGCAGCCAGCGCGGCGGGATGCCCCCGCGCAGAGCCGTGCCCCTCCTCGTCCCCGGGCGCTGGGCACGAGGGGACAGGGGCGGGCTTGTCCCCCACCTCGTGCAGGGCGCCCTCCGAAATGGGGTGGGCAGCAGGCACCCGGCTTGGGTGCCTCGGTTTTGGGGTGGCTGGTGCCGAACGCTGTTGTGCTGTGTTACGCCTGCTCCACGGCCGCGCTGGCAGGTGATGCAAACCTCATCCCCTCCCCAAAATGCCCCGCTGGGGGCACTCGCATAGATGTGGTTGTCCCACTGCCCCTATCCCCCCTGTGCTGCCCTGATGTGCGGCACCTCCGTAACACCGCCGGGCTTTTAATGAGAAGTTAATTGGAGCTGACGCTGCCCGACCGGAGCACGGCTCTCCTGGGCCTGCGGGTCCATGAGGTGTGAGGGGAGGGACGGTCAGAGCTGCGGGTAAATGTGCTCCGAGACAGGGGCTGCAGCGTCTTTATTCCCTCTTGACCCATTTAAAGCAAGCATCGGTGACTAAGGGAGCTGGCGGGAGGATAAAAATACCTCCCACACGCTCCCTGTGAGGCCGGGGATGGAAATAGGGGTGCCGTCACCTCTCCGGGGACTGCCTGGGGTCACTGTTTTGCAGTCCCGAAGATCGAGCCCGTGCTGGTGGGCTCAGGACAACACCAACGCTTTGCAAGCACAGTGCTGGCATCCTGCAACTGCTCCTGGCTCCCTGCCACACCAAACCCAGAGGTTTGGGGTCTCCTGCCCCATCCCACCCAGCCAAACCCCATTTCCAGGGGTGGAGGAGGTTTACAAAGCAGTGAGCAAAGAAGTCTCTCCTGCCCGCAGACCCAAATCTCTCAGTTTTCACTCGCTTTGGAGAAGAAAGGGGTGAAACCTGGGCAGGTGGCGGTAGGAGGCTGCGTTTAGAGGGAGAGGTTTTTGGGAGCGCGTCGGGTGCCTGCTGCTTGCAGGGCATGTGGGGAGCTCACCCCCGGGCATCCCAACGCTGCTGTCCCTGAAGGACCCGAATATCCACCTGGACTCTGCGGGGCGATGCCTTGATGCCTGCCAGGGTGTAATTCAGCTGCCTGGGGCACCGGCGTTGTGGGGAGAGCAGCGTACGCCGAAACTGGCAGTCCTGCTTACTAAATCTGCAATTCCAGCGCCGGCTGTATTTTCGTCTTTCTAATAATAAGTGCGAATACAGTGGGGATGAATCACAGGCTGCAGGCTGCAGGTTTTGCCCCCCCTTTGCTGCGAATCAGTCCTGGGGGGGAGCGGAGCTGGTGGGGGCAGAGGCTGGGACGCAGAGGGGACACATCGGGGACACAGAGGGGACACAGAGGGGACACAGAGAGGACACAGAGGGGATGCTGTCCCAGGCCAGCACCAACCTCCCCCGGCCGTGTCCATCGCGTCCAGGAGCCGAGTCCCCTCACGCTCCCATTTCCACCCGTGTTTCGGTGTGCCACAGCAACATCTCAATCCCAAGGGACTCCTGGAGCATCCCCGCAGCGCCGCTGCCGTGCCCCTGCCCCGTGGCTGTTTGCACCCTGGGGTCTTGGTACCTCTGCACCCTGACTGCTCCCAGTCCAAAACACGCGAGCGGCCCCCGCGCGGCTGGTCACTGCTGCCTTTGCCTGCTGGGAACCGCTTGCTTTGTTGCAAGGACCTTTTGCAAATGTTAATGCTTTCCTTTCGCTGGAGAGCTCTGCGGATGATCTGCCAGAACGGATTTCACACGCTTCTCCTAAAATTATGCCCTTTGCTTTCCCGGCGCTGGAGACGAAGCGGAGCCCGGCGTGCCGGCGGCATGCGAGGAGCGCGGCTCGCTGCTGCACGGGCGGCAGAGCGGGGCTGAGCCCTGGCCGGGTGGGCTCTCCTGGAGCCCACCGCTGCTTGCACACAGTCCCTGCAGCACCTGCAGTCACCTCCTGCATTGCCAACCCCGCCGGGAGCAGGACGGGGATGTACCTGGTGGGCACTGGCTGCCCCCGTGCTCTGCACCTCCGTGGGGACCCCTGGTGCATGTCCCACATCCCCGGGGGGCTGCCCTCGCTCTGTCTGGGCTGGGGGTGATTCCTGACCCCCAAGGCGTGTGTGTGGATGTGTGTTACAGGGAGCTTGCCGTTACCCCTGCAGCCACCCTGAGCTGTAAATGAGGACATTCAGGGTTTGCCCTCCCCCGGCAGGAGCCCCCCCACGTATTCATATTGGGAAGTGCAGTGGAGGGATCCAGACCCAGCCCTGTCCTCCCCGGCAGTGAGCAGCTACTTGCGAATATCGTGGCTGTGGTTAGAGCTGGTTTAATACATCTTAAATGACTCATTGGGGAATTTTTATTTTTTTTTTATTTTTTTTTTATTAGTAACTCGCAGTGTCACTACAGGGCACGAAGTTTGCTTCGCTGAGCTTGTTTCCCTGCTTCTTGGCAGAGATAAGTACGTGAGGAGCCGGAGAGTGAACGAGAAGCCCACGGAGGACGTCACCAGGGAGCACGGCGAGCAGCGTGCCTCACCTTCCTCCCATCCCAGCACACTCGGGAGGGAAGCACGCGCCGCTCTCCTCCATTGCCGCCTCCATTGATGGTCCTGGGCGACCAGTGGTGCTGACAGGGGACTGGTGACAACGATCCCCCAGCGGACACCCCCGGGGTTGCTCCTCGCGTCCCACCGGCTGCAGAAGCCGAGCCTCCCAGCTAGGGAAAACAGCGCTAAAAAAAAAATGGAAACTTACCCGAGTTTATCAGCAGAGCCGCATTTAAAGCACCTGCTATAAAATTTCCCCGACTTCACGGAGCAGTGCACAGCCTGGTGATTCCCACCGCCGGTACCATTGTTGTCAAAGAATAAGAATTACAATATTTCTGGTGGAGGAGGGAGGCGTCCCTCTACGTGTCGCCGCCGCTGTGAGCTCCTATTTGAATTGCTAAACCCAGCTCGGTCTCGGCCGCAGCTTTTGCTTGCAGGTGCCTTCATGCTGGAGCTTCACCCGTCGGGGGAGCGGGGAGGGGGGTCAGGAAAGGACGGGGGAACCTCCCGAAAAAATCCCACGCGCTCTTCTTCCCCGTCCCCTGCTTGCACAGTGCGTGGGGTACGGGCTGAGAGCGTCGTGCCTTGGCCCCCGGCACCCTGTGGGGTTTTTCCCCGGGGTGCCCCGGCCCCGCAGCCCAGCTGTGCTCTGTCCCCGCTCCCTCCTGTGCGGGTGCCGCCACCCGCCATCGATCCGGGCCCAGAATAGCTCCCGCCAGCAGCCGGCCGACGCCGCAGCCGCCACGGGAAGGGCACGGTGATGTCCCCCTCCTCGCCCCGCAGCCCCCCGCGGCTGGCGGCGGCGCTGGGTGTGCTGGAGGTGAGGGAGAAGGGAAATAGGGTAACGCGGGTGGAAGAGGGAGGATGCAAGGGAGGGGCTGTGAGAGGTGCTGCCGGCACCGGCTGCCCCACCGGAGGGGCTGGAGGACTTTGGGCAGCTGCTGGAGGCAGATCCTCTTCTGCTCCTCACCACTTCTGCCCCGCTTCCAGTTCGATTTCCATTCCCACTGCCACTCCGCTTTCACTCCACTTCTACTTCCACTCCATTTCCAGTCCCATTTCCATTTCCACTCCACTTATATTTCCATTTCCACTTCTATTTTCACTTCCACTTCCATTCCCATTCCCATTTATTCTCCATTTCCATTTCCATCCACTCCCACTATCCCCTGAGACCCCCCCAAGATGTGCTGGGGCTGCAGCATCGCTTTGTCACCCCCACCTCCCACCCAGCCCTGCCGGTGTGCACCAAGGAGCCAGGATCTGCCCCCTCCCGTGCACACCCCTCTCTCCCGACCTGAGGTGGCTTTTCTCTGGGCTGCTTTTCCTGCCGAGAAGAACTCCCCAGGCTGCTGGGGGCACTTCTGCACGGTTTTGTCCTGTGGGGAACAGTGCGCTAGGAGTTGGAATGAAAAGAGGCAGCTTGGGGCTTTTTCTTTTCATTTTTTTTTTCTTTCCCTGGGCACAGCCTTGGGGATGCATGCGGAGAACCAGAGCTTCTCTGGAGCCGTGTCTGAGGACCTGACCCATGCTCCGTGCCCACTGGCACAGCCCTGGAAGCCACAAGCCTTCGGCGATGAGATGAGATGAAATTCTTGCAGACCTCCCCCCCGTGTGTCCCCTGGCTGCACCCAGTGGCATTAGGGGTGGGTGGCATGGCCCAGGGGAGCCCCCAGAACCAGTGAGGAAGGAGCTGGGGCGAAGGGTTTGGAGGGGCTGGATCCAGGGGGTGACCCACTCTGTGCAGTGGGTACCCCGTTTCAGCATCTCCCTGGGTGCCCTTTTGGAAGCCACGTGGGACCAAAGCGATCCTGACACCGAGTAAAGGAAATGGAGGCTGATTTAAGTTGAGTGGTTTTTTTGTGTGTTGGCTGTTTTTTGTTTTTTGTTTTTAATTCTTTCCTTAAGTGCGAACACCATCTGGCTCCCCGAACTCTGTCAGCGCTTCCAGTCCCGAGGCGGCTTCGCTCTTCCTAATTACTGTCATTACGCGGTGGGGCAGTGATTAGGGACGGATGCTGACGAGCGGCGTCAGGAAGGCCGCGTCCCCCCGACAGACTCAGCCCACGGAGCCGGGCAGCCTCTTCTCCTCAGCCACTTCGGGGAAGAGCGGAAAACAGACGGGGGGCCTTTTCCAGCTGGGGACCTTTGCGTTTGGTTGGAAGGGGCATTTCGTTATCCAGCGGGGGCAAGGGGAGGCCGGGGGGCAGGAGGGCAGCCAGCAATGACCTCTGAGGCGGGTGGGAGAACGCAGAACTCCCCCGTGGGGTGGCACTGCCACCAGGTGGCTGTCACCCCCAGGTGACACCGGCAGCCCTTCAGGCACCCATGTGTGTCCTCTGGGGCTCCCCACACCGCCCCACTGCTGGTGGGGAGCACAACCACTGAGCGCCCAGCCGGCAGGAGCTTTGGGGGGCTGAGGGCAGGGGTACGTCGAGCTGGGGCAGCTGCAGCCACGGGTGAAAGAGCAGGAGACGAAACCTGCTGGGGCTTTCCCCAGGCTTTCCCCCCACACTGCTCGCTCTGAAATCCTGGGTCCCCCCCACGGCAGGTGAGGCCCGGCCTTGGCAGCCTTTCAAGGAACCAAGGCAGGAGGCCGGGAGGCCAGAGGGAAACCCAGCCTCTGCCCCATGGGGGAAGCGAGAAACTGCCATGGGAAGGCACCGGGGGCTGCAGGAGGGCTCCCAGGAGAGGGGCTCCACTTTATGCTCTTGTTTCTCTCCTTTCCCTGGGCTGTCCCGAGAAGCAGATGCATCGTGATGCACCTGAAGAAGTAAGAGCAGGAGCCCCCACCTCAGCAGGAAGAGTTGTGTTTTTTTTTTTTTTCAGCAGGATTTTTACATGGTTTCCTTTTCCAAACCACCACATTGGTGTGGGGTGGATGCCGCACACACAGGGCTCAGCTGTGAAAACAGGAATGGGATGCACGACAGTCCCACCCCCGCCGCCTCCTGTCCCGTTCTCCGTGAAGCAGGTTGCTCTGCCTCCCACGAGCACGCCCTCTGCCTGTGCCAAAACGTCCCCAGCCAGGCACGGGCTGGTTGCCAAAGCGCTTGGGTTTGTTTGTTCCCCAAACCAGGCGTGCAAAGGTTGCATCCCCCAGTGACGGGGACGCATCGTGTCTTGAACTGCGTTGGGCATTAGCCGGATCAAGGCTCAGCCCAGCCGGTGCTTTTAGATTTGGGAGAGGACTTGTGGTGAAAAATTTGGTCCCTCGTGCCCTGCAGCAGCTCCTGTGGTTCCCCTGATGGGGTGAAGGCAGTGAAACCAGCTCCAGCTCCAGGCCAGGAGAGAAGGGGGGCATCACCCTCTAACGGCACGTGGTCCTGCACCCCAGAAGAGCCAACATTACCCGGCACAGTCACTGGTCAATCCCACCACGGTCTGCAGACCTACGTGGTCCATTGGGTGAGCACGGCAATGTCCTCCAACATCTGAATACCACAGTAGAGAGGAGAGCACTCCAGGTGGGGCGTGATGCTGGCTCCAGCCCTGATCCATTGATGGTGACATCGGGTGCCAGAACCGGTGGTGGATCGGGAGCAAAGCTGGAATCATTGAATGGAGCTCATCCCGCACTAATGACTTCATTTCCAAATCTTCTTGTACAGGCAAGCCACCAGCATGTGTGTGAACAAGGCCATCGACGGAGAGCTGCCTTGGACCAGTGCTGCTGGTCAATTCTCGTGCACAGCAACCCCCCGGAGACACGCACATAAATTAAGTCATCCCTCCTACGCTCACATCACTCCCTGCCTGGTTCTGTGCAGCATGGAAACATCCATCACTGTGAGTCCTGTCACCACGAGTGACATGCGGTATTTTTGCAGCCACCGTGAGCTGAAGCAATGGTTGTCTGGGGCCATCATGACAAGTTCCTGCGGCCAGCGCTCCTCTCGACCAGCAGTCTCCATTGCCTGCCCCTGGTCCTCGCTGACTTCAGTCACCGTAGCTTGGAGCAAAGACAGATTTCCCCATCCTCCTTCCCTCACTCCCTGCTTGGAAAGGCGAACTCACTTCCCATCCCCAGGGCACCCAGATGCAGAGGGGGGGGGTCCCACCACTGCCCGCGGGTGCCTGCTGCCACACAAGAGCACCCCGAGGGAGTGGGGACCTGGGTGTCACCGCGAGCAGGAGATAGGAAGGCAGGACTGTGCATGGAGAAGATGCTGGATGAGCTTTGCTCGATTTGGCCCCAAGACTCATTTTATTGAGATCAGGAGCAAAAAATTGAGATAATGGCGATGGGATTTCATCCTAACATACCCCTGCTTCCCCCCTTTCTGGTCATCCAGTCCTGTGTCCCTACAAATCCCCCCACCAGCAGCAGACCCATCCGGGCTCCCCAGTTCACCCACACCTGCACTATGGCAGCCTGGCAGAAGGCAGAGCAGTCCCCGCGATGCTCCCTCCTCACTGGCCACATCCCTGCCTCCTCCAGACAGCACCACTACGCCACGGCAGCTATCAGTAACTCGGCATAGATCCTTAGACTTCCTCTGGCAATTACAGGCACGGAATCCACAAAAATGGCAAAGTGGCAAAAGTGACAAATGGCAAAGCCCAGTTCTGGTGCAGCTCAGGTCCACACAAGGCCTTGCCCGCCTGGGGAAGGGCTCTGGCTGGCTGCAGGGGGCAGCTGGAGAGCCCCAGCCCCGTTTCCCATCCGTCACGGTCTCTCCTCGCCCATGCAGTCCTGGGTGGTTTTGGTGGTGACCAAGGCGGTGGCGCCCAGCTCAGTGGCCGGCAGCGGGAAGCCGTGGCCGTGCTCCTCGTGGTGGGGCCAGGTGGCGGCCAGCAGCACCATGTCGCGCTCGACATCGCCCTGGCAGCACGGCCGCCGCTTTGCACTGTCCCTCCCAGGCGGCCCCGGCGCCTTCAGGCCTCCGTTGAGGTGAGGGCAGGGGCCCCGCGCCGGGTCGACCTCCCCCTCCGGAGCAGCGAAGTCTGGGTAACCAGGGCTGGGCAGGGGGCCGGTTTCACCCAGGCTTTCTGAGAGAAGGGCAAGAGAAGGGGTTAGGACAGAGATCTCCTCCCTATTTCTCCTTAAACGCTGCTTCGTAGCGCTTTTTTCCCCCCCAGAGCGTAATTGGGGAAGCGCAGCTGCGCACTTGCACCTCGAGTCTCCCGTGAGCCCATGCTGGCGGTGAGCAACCGGCCCGGCCGCTTCCCTCTTAAAAATAGACTTGTTTACAGCAGCACGCGGCCCTGCGCTGCCCCACGCTGGATTTCTCCCTCCCCTTTCATTTCTGACATTGTTGCCGGGTGTCCCCCGTGAGGCACCATGGCCTCACCCCCTGGAAATGCCCTGTGGGGAGAGGCACGACCCCGTCCCTCGCCCCATCTCGGGTGCCTTTGGGGACACCCCTGCGAGATGCTCAGTGCCCTGGGATCTCACTGATGGGGGATGGCTCCAACACCATCACCCCTTTGGGGTGGCAGCGTCACGCACGTGTAGGAGGGTGCTGGGAACTCCGAGCAGGGTGCTCAGTGTGGGACCCCATTCGCGTGACTCCTGCCATGTGCGGAGTCCTTCACACATTGCCTTCTGGTAGCAGGGCAGAGGACCAGACTTTGGTGCACCCCACTGACGAGCTGGGACATGAGTGGGACAGTGTCATCTGAGATGACACAGGGCCAGCAGGGACCTGCTTTGGGGAGCTGGGGACTGGGACAGAGTGAGCACGAGGTTTCCTACCTTTGGCCTCCTGCTCCGTCTTCCTACTCTTCCTCCTCTGCTTCCTCGCCTTGCAGGCCAAGAGGCCGCAGAGGGCGGCCAGAACCAGGAGGAGCACCACCAGCGTGGGGACCCCGAAGGTCAGGAGGGTGCTGGGCAGGTCCACGGAGGGCAGGGTGGGCGGCGGAGCTGAGGTGGACGCCACGTGGACGGGCTCTGCTGTGGTGCGAAACGCCGGCGGGGTCAGGAGGGAGAGAGCTGGGGTGAGGGGCAGAGGGCGGTGGCGTTACCCACCAGGCCTCCCGGTCTCCGGATTTGGTGGTGGAGAGAGAAGGAGCGGGACCTTCATCGCTGTCCACCTCCTAGCCCCATCACCACCACCATCCGCAGGAGAAGGTTCCCTCCAGCCCAACCCCAGGGTGTCCTCCAACCCCTTTGCCCGCCACCGCCCAGCCCCGGCCGCCCTTACTTGCGTTGTCCTTGAAGAGGTCGGAGCACCTCACGCAGAACCTGGTCAGGGGGTCAAAGCACTGCGAGGGGAGGCAGGAGGCGATGGCGTCTGCTTTTCCCAATGAGGACATGGCCGAGTGCTCCCGCATGGCGCAGCGCAGAGCGGCTGCCCGAGTGTGAAATCGCCGAGCCCCGGGGCGGGTGGCAGAGGGAGATGCAGTCTGTCGAGCCGCCTCGGCTCCCTTGGGGCTCCGGTCGCTGCGCTTCCCCCGGGGCGGATCTTCGCTGGGGAGGAGGAGGGTGCACACTGAAGCCCTACCCCTGGCCGCCCGTGCAATGCACTATCCAAGAAGCCCTCTCCTCCAAAACACGCTGCCAAAATCCCTGCGGCCTCTGGTGCGCCTCCCAGTCCCAGCCGTATGCTGCCCCCAGCCCCTGCAGCTCCCTTGCCTGCCAGAGAAAAGCCCCTCACCGGGGTGGGCTGCGCCTCTCTGAAATCTACCCCGGCCTCCGGCATCGGGGTATTTGCTGGTCTCCCCTTGGTGAAGCCTGTGTGTGGTGGTTTTATCCGTGGTGGGCCCTGTGTCCACGTGAGTGTGGGGCAGAAATCACAGGCTCAGGTGGTGCGGTTCACTCCAGGACTGACACAAAAAGGCCGAACTTGCTCACTGCATCCCGTGCTAGACCCTTGGCACGGAGCCTCCAAGCCCTTTGGCACCATGTCCTGTTCCTCAGGGGTTCAGAGCTGGTCCTGCTCTCAGTGACTGCCCAGGGCATGAACAAAGCCAGTCCCACCAGGCAGGTCATGTCCCATACCCTTGGAGGGGACTAAATACTCTGTGAAGGGCCTTGGGTTTTCCTAATCTTGAGCAGGAGAGATTTCCTGCCACCACATGTATGTCAAATCCTGGCGTCTGGGATCTGAAGCAGATAAGCGATTGATTTCAGCACTGCAGGTGGCTCTGCTCCATCCTTACTAAACAAGCACCACGTCCCCCTTTCCTTCACCCCACGGGAAGGAGAGGGACCCTTGTGGCCACTTTGCAGGCCTGCTCCCACTGAAGGAAGCGCCACAGCCGCCTGCCCTGTCAAGCCCCTCACCTCGCTGCAGCCCGTGGGCTCCTCCCAGCGTGGCCACGGCATCTCGTCTGGGCGAGTGAAAGTCATGACCAAAACCAGTCGCTGCCCACCAGCACAGTGATTTCACTTCCCCTTACGCCACCGCTGGGCCCGGCCACTGCCTCGCTCGCCCTTGCACGCGCGCACGTGTGCGTGCACGGCCGTGCCGCTCCGCTCCTCCATTCTCCTCCGAGGAGCGTGGCCCCAGCCGCGGTGACTCAGTTCTTCCACCTCGGCCTTACTCAAATGAAAACTCCCCGAGCATGCAGAGCGCTTCTCTCTCTCTTGCTTCGAGGCTGCAAGTGCCAGGCGCAGCGGTGAACTCGGCACCCTCTGCCTCGCTGCTGCTGCAGGCACCCACAGGTGCTGCTTCACTGCCTCGCCGCATGAACCGCCAGGGCTTGTGCCTCCCGTGAGGTATTTTTCCTGTGAAGTGGTAAAATTGGCTGTGCCCTTCTGGTTTCCGGGGGGCTGAGGGTGTTCAGAGCACACAGCTGATTCCCCACTGGTGTCTGGGGGACCTGTGGGCATTTAGGGCCAGCACCCGAGAGGCGGCTTGGTAGTGTGGGGAGCTCTCTGCAACTCCTTCCTGCTCCCTTCCCGCCCCGTCTGCTCCCACCCGGGCCAGGGAGATGATGTTTGAACTCACACATAGCAGGGCTTACTCATGGAGAAAATCACCGCTGACTTTCCCGGCAGCGCTCACGTGTGACCAGCGCGCCCAGGGCTCCCCGCACCGGCCCCCACTGCCTCCCGCGCCTCCGCCTCTCTGGCCCCCGTAGCAGCATCGCTTTTGGAGTAGGAAAAGTTGAGGCTCAGCGGCTGGTTAGTGTTATGGAGTGCTCACATCTAAAGGCTGAATACGCTTGATAATAGCACAAATGCATAATTAAAGAGCAGGAAAAATGACTCACTGGATAAGGAAATGCGCTTTTCGTATCTTCTCTGCAAACGAAAGCCCCAGGAGCTTGGGAGCCTAGCTAACCAAATGGTTTTATTAAACAAATAAACCAGCAAAAAATATCAAAAGAGCGATTTAGGCGTTATGCCTCAATACTGGAGCCAGAGAATGCTCAATCCCTGCCGCCACCTGCCCCAGACATGCAGGAGGGGGGCTGCCCATGGCCGGGATCGTCCCGCCAGCCCCATGGAGAGCCCACGAGCAGCACGGGCAGCACGCACAGCCCGGGGAGCAATGGCAGGCCTTTGTCCCACACGTGGGGAACGGGTCCCACATGTGGGGAACGGGTCCCACGTGAGCGGTTCCTCCAGCCTCACGGTGGGTGAAGTGACTCACACGTGCGAGCAGCACTGGCTGCATCAGAAAATATCCACCGAAAGTTCACCTTGTGCTTGTGTGTGCCGGAAACCCAAAGACGTGTTGATCGCAGAGGCTGCTAGGTGTTTATCTGGCAGACCCGGCAACTTCGGGACGAACCTCTAACACAATGCACCAGGCAACCCTAAGCAATGAAAACTGTGCTCTGGGGAGGTTTGGGCTGGAGCCGACCCCGCAGCAGCTCTGCACAGCTGGGGAGGGGGCCCCAGAGCCAGACCCACTGAGGGTCACGTTTGCCCTTCATCCTTGCCCCAGCAGCGAGGGGCACGGAGCTGGTCTGGAAGCCAAAGCTGAGCTAAGCAGCCCAGATTGAATTTTGCATAGCACTTACGTGTGGCCAGCTACCTGCGGGAGTTTCAGGCTCACACACGGGAAGAGTTCGGTGAATACATTTGACTAGCAGATCACCCTGGGAAAATAAGCGTGCTCCCACAAATGATTCCAAACCAGAAGAAATGATGTTTGCCCAGGGAACTAATTTGCTGGCAGGGTGCATCAGGGTCCCGCCACACATGGACACTTATCTTTGGGTAGGTGCAAGGATGGCCTCCCAGACCCCTGCCAGCATCTTTGGTTTTGGCTGCTGCCCCGTCACCCGTGAGCTGCTGAGCCCCGGCGCAGCACGGCAGCATTGGCTGCGGGCTGCGGGACGGTCAGATGCCAAACTCAAGCTGGTTTCAGCCCCACAGCGCTGCCACGAGCTGCCGCGCTGCGAGAGGAGAGAGCTGCACGTGTTTGGGCATGAGCCCGGGATGAGAGGCAGGGAAGCGAGCGGCCGCCGCACTGAAACGGGCCCCGCAGCAGCGAGCTTGTCACCGCCGCATGGCCAGCCGCGAGGCTCCGGCTGACAGCATCCCCTCTCCTCCCTCTCCAGACAGCAGCACCAGTGCCCGGCTGCCTTTCATGGTTCTGCGCTCGTATCTTGTGCTCCCCACCCGAGCCAGTACCCCCAGCAACACAGGGATCAATTGCCACAGGGTGTGGGCTTATAAGAACCATGCAGCCATACAGCATCCTCCCCCCCTCTCCCAAAATGCAGAGGATGAGGACAGATACAGCTTTTTAGCCCTCTAATCATCTTGTCTCTGAGCTAGATAACCAGGACTGTAAATCCCTGGTGATAATCGCAGACACCATGCCTGCAAGCTCTCCCCCGGACCATTCATTTCGCTTGATGATGCTTTAAAGAGACATCTAATGAGGATAATCTGATTCAAATCCCCTTTGCTTTTGGGTAAGCAGAGCAATTTAGTCCCCCTCAAACTCCTTCTTCCCCCATGGCTCTCTTTATTTCCCCTTCTCATATGAATCATTCTGGGGTTTCCTTTGCTCTTTGCATTGCTATTTTGATTCTTTGATATGACCACCGCAATCAGCATTCACTCTGTTTAGAACCTAATTAGCATGAAATCAGATTCACTTTTTACTCACATCCTCCTGGCACTACGATGCTGGCCAGTGCTTCGGCTCTCACTTAGGGTGCAGGAACATCGCAGCCTGCTTACGAACCTCCCTCCTTACCTGATTAGATCAGAAGCACTCAGAGGAGAGCCGCACGCTCAGCCCGGCAATCGAGCCGAGCTTTGCGAAGGGGGGAAGGTCTCAATCACGCTCAGCTTTCAGCGCAGAGCAGATGGCGAACGTACCGACTCTATAATTTATAGGACACCATCACTATGTATTAGTCCCATGCAGTGGCTGAGCTAAGCCAAACCGCGTGGGGAGCAGCCTGGCGCAGGTGAGAGCCCACGTGCAGCGGGGCTGGGGAAAGCGCGAGCCCAGAGCATGGGACGTGACGCCCCGGAGGGGTTACCCCGACCAGGACAAACGCTACGCAGCCCACCAACCCGTCTTCAAAGTAGGTCAGCATTATGCAACAGCTGCACACAAGCAGCTCCGCTCCGTTTCCCCGGGGAGCAGAAAACAGGAGGGAGAACTGCTCAGGACGGGCACGTCAGGTTACAACATGGGAACCAGGGGATGGAAGAGAGTAAGACAGAGCACCAGGTAGTAAAATTGCTCTCTGCAAAGCGAGGCGAAGGCTGCTGGAACACTCATACAAGGAAACGCCATGCTGTTCCCAGAGCTTCACCAGCTCTGAAGCCTTTGATCCGCTGCTCAGCATAGCAGCAAGAGGCCCTGAGTCGTGGGGAGGGCGAGGATTAGTTAGGCAACGCCGGCACATGGCTGCGAAGAGAGGTTCTCGGCTGCAGCAAGAGCCACAGGTAGTTACAGTCGGAGCCCAGCTGAACGCAGCGCGGGCTCCACATCTGTCAGCTCTGCGCGAGTTAGAAGAGGGAACAGGGCAGGGGAAAACAACCGCGTACGTTCGTGCTGGGGCGATGCCAACACTGCTGTGACATCGGGGCAAGCAGCCAGCACAAAGGGTGGAGAGAGCTGTGAGCTGACTGCTGCCGATAACGAGTGTCTCACAGGTCCCCCAGCCTCAGTCAGTACCTGAGGGCATGGAAAGGAAGGAAAATACACCAAATTGCCAAAAATCGGGGGGAGCCTCTGTGGTGTGTTCAACAATCTGGGCTTTTTAGGCATTGCCAGCGCTCACCACAACGCTTCTGCCTGGCTCCTGCACTCAAACCACCCGCCCTCGAGCGCGGTGTTTCAGCTCCCCGGGCACAGCTCACTGCGGCACGGCGGTGATAGTGGGAGGATGCGGACGACAGAGGACACAGCAGCCCCCGCACCACAGCGGGGGCCCTGTTTCCCAAGGGGAGGCGGCTTCTCGCTTTGTTTTCATCCTCACCCCACCTCAGTGCTCCTTCCTGTGACGTGCAGAGCCCCCGGGGCTCTCGTGCCCAGCCCGCAGCTGCACCTGGGCCGGCGGTGGGGAGGCGCACGTATGTAAAGCACGGGCTCCTTCACACACCGCTGACTTCCGCCTGCCAAGGACACGACGGGGCAGGGGGACATCCACAGCTCCTTCCAGGGCTGCTTGCAGGGCTAGACGTGTCACACAAGCCCCTCGCGATGTGGTGAGCCCGAGGGGGACCGCAGCACCGTGGCATATGGCAGCTCCTCCTGCAGCTCGCGTGCCACGAGCCCGCGCTGCTCAGCTGTGGGGGCTTCTGGGCAAGTCCCATCGCCCCTTAAGTCCCCGCATCCCACCGCTCCGGCTCATCACATCCAAGCTGGCCCGAGGGGATCCGTCCCGCTTAGCATCGCCGCGCCGTATTAATATTTAACGGTGAGAGAGAGCCAGAGACTTTGATTTCTCCCCCCCCCAGCCAGCTCAAGGAGAACTCGGCTGCGCGGGGAATTTCAGTGCTTCAGAAGGTGGGTTTGCCCCAGTTCGCAACAAAACTCAGCCATGCTGCAAGGCCCTGTGAGAAGGAAGAGAGCCTGGTGTCAGCCTCTCCGCTGCAGGGGCGGGTGGCAAGGGGCAGACACGTCTGAGCTCAGGAGGGTCCCACCAAGCCCCCCTTTACCTTCCCCCAGAGCTGCAGCAAACACCGACCTCAGCTCATCAGGGGAGCACTGTTCTGTATTTGTAACCCCAAGGACACCAAAACACGGTGCCAATGTCAACTCACTCCCATCGTGGAGGACACGGCTCCTGCTTTACGGGCAGTGCCAGCAAGGCACAGTGACTTTTAACACACATGCCCAGAGCCATGCAAGAAATCACATCCACGGAGGCAAAGTGAGCCCGGCGTTTCTGCTCCGGCTCTGGGCTGTGCCAGCCCTTGCTTTCTCTTGCATACAAATCACTTTCCCCAGCAGTGAAGGACAGCTGGTCACCGAACGGGTGGGAAACAGAGACCACTTGGCCTGCAGGGGACATGACGGGGGGCCTGGGCCTGCCCAGGGAGACAGAAGAGCGGGGACATCCAGGTTCAGCCAGAGCAAATATTAGGGGTGGCCTTGAGTCTAGATCTCTACCACCAGTTTCAAGGCTTGAGGGCAGGCAAATCACCAGGGCTGGGTTTATCTCCGATGGCTGTTGCAGGACAGAGATCATTTACTCCAGGCCCCGTATCAGCACACGGGCTCTCCCCCCGACAGTACAGACCGGGCACACCACGTGTCTTGCTGCACCTAAAAGTTGGTCTGATTTAAGTGCTGGTGCTGCAAAGCCAGCAAGAAAAGCTTCTCTTGGAAAACCTGGGCTAACAGAGAGCTATAATCCAGACAGATAATGCTAACCATGCTGATTTGTGCTGAAATCTCTTAGCACCTCCATAAGCAGCTTGGCTAGCATGGTGAGGATACAAAATCTTGCTCCTGTGGGTCATGCTGCTGTAGCAGGAGGGCCCCCGTTAGTTTCACTCAGCTCCACCAGCTCAAAAGCACTGCTTCACCAAAGCTTACTTCAGTGCTACTGGTATAAGTCCTACTGTACTAATTAAACTCCTTTCACACTAATTTTGCTGATGCACAGCTGACAAACAAAAACATCCACAAATTGAAGTAGTCAAACTGGCAAAGCTGAGTACTTTTGCCAGAGAGAGAGGGGGATTTCTTTTAGTACATCTCCAAACAGATAGGGAACTGAGGCACAGAGAGATGAAGAGAAAAAAAACTCCAAAATATTTCTGTTAGTTTAGATTTTAGCCAGCTGGACAAGGTCTTTCATGATGTTCAAACACAACAGAACCCAAGTGACTAGCCTTAATTCAACTTCAGGCCCTCCATGTGCCTGACCACAGTCCAAACACTACTTTCACAAGACCTTTATCAAACATTAGCACTGGCTACCCCGTCTAGATGAAAGGTATCCTCAGCTGCCTCGTCTGCTCTGCTTTGTTATGTCCTGTCTAAACTAATAGCTGACAGTTCCTAGAGGTATTTACACAGTTGTAGCTGTAGCTTTAGATGTGTCCCAACTACTTTCGGTTGTAAAACATGATGGACCTGAGACACAGTGTCATAGTCTTAGATACGCTCCACTTCCCCTGCCAGTTCTATTAAAGACTTTTTCCTAAGAGTAAGAAAAATATTTGCCCCAAGGTGAAGCGAGATGTTGCTCTTAAGGAACTAGCTTTTATTTTGTACCAGCTAGGACTCAGCCACCTGTAGCCAGCACAAACAGCATCTTTCTCCTTTAGAAGTGGTAGGAGAAAAATTCTGTATCTAACACAGCGATGGAAAACAACCCACAAGGTTTGAAGGTGCTGGACAGTAGCGCACCGGGGTTGCGTTCCGGGCGAACCAAAGAAAGTTTCGTTTTCACCAGTTAAGAAAGCACAGCCAGAGAAATCACTCCTGAGGCTGATGCCAGTAGTTATCAGAGGCAACCGGAGCGTGGCCTAGGTGGCGGAAGTCTCCCTGCCCTACAGCAGTTGCAGAGGACACGAAAGACTCGTTCATTTTTCGTTCTGTGCCGCAGGCCTCCCCTCCCCTCCCCCAGGCTGCACCTGCACGTCGAGAGCGAATCGAAACCAGTCTATTCTGAACCACGGTCTCATTTTATTTTGAGGGACCCAAAGTGAGAGCGAGGCCGAGCCGGCACAGCCAACGGAGAAACCGGTCTTTCGGCGCCATTGCCCCTCTCCGGTGGCGCAGTCGTAGCAAGCAGTGGCAGCGGTGCAGCACTAGGCTCCGTCCTTCCTACGTGGCCATGAGTGTTTGCACATCTTTCTCCGCTGGGTTTTAGCCAGAGTCCGGCCCTTTTGGACTCCGTAACACAGCTGACTGGTTCAGCTCCTTTGTTCCAGCTGACAACCAATGTTGCGTGTCCTCTGAGCAAGGAGACAGGCTTTGTGCCTTGCTGGGCTGTCTTTGCAAGGACTGCCAACACTCACAGCTGATGAAGCCCGCAGTGCTGCTTTCTGCTCACGGGCAGATGTCAGAAACAGACTAAGCAAAACAGCACGCGCAGCCAGAGCGCTGCACCTAGGGATGTTAAAGCAGACTAGCAGGGATTCAATAAATTATACCAAAGGGGAGCTTAGCAGATTCTCTCAAGACTTCATTTCTACCTGGCATGCAATTTTGGGTAAGCAACATCCCAGTATTTCAAGAAACGCAATATTCTGGCAGGTAGTTCAATTCAGTTCACAGGAAGGATGATATTTGGAAAGCTTTTGCCACCACCACGTGGCCAAAACGGTGACTGCAGCCCAGCAAGTAACTGAACTGAACATGCAAAATGCCAGCAAGGACCAGTTTCACTGCCAGGGCAAGCTGGGGGAACATGTTTGTAGGTTTTAGAGCCCATACCACACACCTAAACAAAGAACACACGAAGAGCTATTAAATATTATACATTTTATTAACTTAGAAATCAAAAAATCTGACAGTAAGAATAAGGCATGAGTTACTGCTGATGGGAACCTACTAGTTAAGGGACTATACTCAGTATAAGCCCAGATTCCAAGCCGACACCATATGTTTTCAGTATGCTGCTATAGTCCAGTTTGCTGTGTTTCATCTCTGGCTAGCCCCAGAGCACAGAGCCTCAGCCCTAAGGACGCTGGAGAGAAAAGTGCAGTCCTGTAGCTCTCTGGAGCTCTTTACTTTGGGAAAAAGATCTGATATCCACTAGAAGCTGCATGTTTCTCCTTCAGTTGCATACCTGTCAGGGCTGTAACACAAAGTACTGCTACACTCTGAGTTACAACCCTCCTCATTTGTTGACTCGGAGGTTAGATCTCTCTGGAGAACTGCTCCTCGGTTTGCAGGGACTGACTTGCAGCAGAACAGTCCACAGCTGTCCAAATCACGTTATCGTGGGCTTAAGAGACAGAGTCTTTTTTCTCTAAAGATATAAAAGAAAGCTAAAGTGCTAGATTATCTTCTTTAGTCCCTTCCTCCCCAATTATGTATCAGGCACGGAAATGCTGAGCCCTTCACTGGGCAGATGCTCACACAGCTGGATCATTAACTGCCAACTGCAGTCTATCTAGAAGCTGCAGGACAGCCTTCCTCACCCTTTTATTCTCTTGGTGGGGAAACAAAATCTGGCACTGAGGTTTTGCATTAGTCCCAAGTACTGTATTCCAATTGCAAGGAAGCAGAAGCCTGCTGCCTCACCTCTAGTACTTTTGGTCTACTGGAACTAAGATATTCAACCATGACACACAGCATTTGGGATAGTGGGCTGTTATTTTTGATATTCTCTCACTAAAACATGTAGCTCCTGGCCACTGGCAAATAGGCGAAATCTAAACTTCATCATGAAATGGGACTCAGATGTAGTAACAGTTAGGGATCCCCAATTCAAACTATCCTCCCTCCCCACCACCTATACCTTATCCACTCAACAGGAATCAAGCTTTTTTGACAGGCTAGCAACTATAAACAGCTCTGCATGAGTGCTTGTAATAAGTCAGGCAAGAAAGCTTCCTAAAGTGATTCCAACAACAGCAGCAGCTTGAATGCCTGGAAGTAAAGAAAAGTGATGAACCGGTACGAATTCTCACAACAAGAAGCTAGTCATCAGCAGAGCTCCTCATCAGCGAGCCAAAAGTCAGGGCAGAAACTCCTGGTACGTGACCAGCACAGATCTGTAACATCCGGAGAAGCCGCTGAGCGGTGGTAGCTTGTATCCTTTCCAACTGGAAACAAAACGGAGAAGTTATTTAATCAATATCAGAAAAAGAAAAGCACTGCTTAGCTGTGATAAAGAACTGTAACCAGAGCTAAGTATTGTTCAGAGCTGCTATATAAAGAGGACACCCATGAGATCCATTTACTCCCCAAACGTTAGAAGAGGTGCAGCGTTCTGCCAGCTGAAAACCCCAAGAAAGTTTCAAGTGCCCAAACTCACTAGCTCTGATTTGCTGACAAAGGGGGGGGGGGCAAACAGAGGAACTGCCAAAGGCACAAATGTTATCTGCTGATAGGGAATTGGTCCCTGAGGATGGAATGATGCTTAAATGGAAAAGTAAGACGTGCCCCTGCTGAATGCCAAGCTCTCCTGCCAGCTTTTTCCAGTTACCTGCTTGGTCTGAAGAGTAGCGTATCAGACTGCAAAACAGCCTGTGAAGCGACAAAGCCCAGATAACAGAAGCATTGTGAAAGAAAGAATAAGAATAAAAATAAAAATCACAGAGCAAGGAGCTCAGGGGCTCCCAGGAAGAGAAAATGCTTCAAGGAACAAGAGTACCAAGGCTTTGCGTATCAGAGAAGTTTCTCATAAATGTAGACCAGGTTTTCTGAGGCTCTGAAGCGGCAGAGGAAGGTGCAGAAAATCGAGAAGACCCATATCAAGGACAGTCAGACTCCTGTACTTGTTGAACGTGCCCTGGTAAAAAGTCTGGTCTCTGATGCTACTTTTGTGTGACAATAGCATATGTAGATGTACTTATTGCTAATGTAACGGTGTTACTAAAGATCAGAGAGCAGTGGAATTTACAAATCCCTTCCGACACCAAACAGGCATCTTACCTCCAGCTCACATAACAGCACAGGACTGCAGTAGACGTCTCTCAGTTTCCAGATGGCATTCATCTCTATGCCGCAGTTATTCACCCTGCCAACTACGGAAAAAGTTTTTCTGCATTACTAGCCCCATAATCATCACTCAGTGAAGAAAAGTACTGAGAAATTCTGCATCTGCAAAATGATCCACAGCTAATTTTGAGGGCATCGTAGAAGGTAAGGCACCAGTGAGCAGTACAAACAGAATGGTGCAAGATGTGCGGTGGAATTAGCACAGAAGTCTTTCATAATACCGACAGCAGGAACGGTATCGCCACATTACTGGGTGCTGTAATGTTAGCATTTGGGATAAGGGACCCGTCAGCACACTATCAGCAGGAGCAGAACCTTCCACTCGTTAATCAGAAGCCCTCCTGGGGTATCGCAGGGTGTTCATTTCTCCAAGGACTTCCCTCCATCAGGAGAGCCATAGCACAAGGCAACACTAAGGTTCTTCCTCACCCCCAAATTAGGCCTCCTGACCCCCAAATCCCAGGGACACAGCAGGATGGGATGGCCCCTCCAGCTCCCCCGAGCTGAAGCAGGGAAGTGATGCAGGAAGCATCCTCTCCACTCAGGAGACAGAGGGAAATATTAGAGACACAATGGGGCCAGACAGCACACAGCAGGTATACCAGTCTTGTATTAAAATTACACTTAATAGTTTAGTAGCTCATCCATTTAGGTTCGTTTTATTACCACAGGATCACATGCTCCTCGCTGCTACTTGAGACTACCATTAAGACTGATCTGCAAGAGCAGATAGAACAGACTTCTGCAGTGGCACAGAAAAAAAAAATTAATAACACAATTCATATTCAGGAGCGAGGGACAGACAACAGAGGCCTGAATGGCAAAATCAAAATGTAGAGGTCAAGTGAGCACGAGAGAATAGAACCATATTTTAGCTAAGAAAACAAGAACAGGTAGATGAGCTCAGATTTAACTTAAACAAAGCTTTGATAAAGCCACTGGCCGCCGTTGTTTTGTTTCAAATTTAGCCACTGCCTTGTTTTAAGGAAAGCAATAGTGAGCTGTGCTGCTCAGAGAGGGAGAGGGCAGATGCCTTACGTACCCCCGGTGACAAGGAAGCATACTTTGCCCAGGAAGAAGCTGGCATCCACATAAGCTAGCGAAGCTTCAACATTCTTCAGGCTGTCAGAAAAGCACAGACAATCCAGTTGGACAGGGAGGTAAAACCAGCACAGCACAAGGACAAAGGGAGTAACGTTCAGAAGCGCAGCTGGAAAACCAACGATGTTAACATCTGCCCATCTGAGAGCCGGCAGAACCATGCTTTATGTTAAAAGCATGGCATCAGAGACCTCTGAAATACCCACAGCTGTTTAATAATCCATAAAATACCTTTTCTACCCGAGACTCAACAGTAAGACTTTGGTTTGAACAGTGCCCTCCAAGGTTTGTGGACACTAAGCATCCAAACTCGTTAACATCCAGCCAGACTTCAGTACTACTTAGGCTCTTTCAGCAAAGGCAACCCACACATTTCTGCAGCACCATCTGTGCTGTAAGGATGCAGCTGGGCCTGTCATTTTGGTAAATGAGAGTCCAGGATCATCAGTCAAAAGTTAAGTAAGTAAGAAAATGCTGACTTCTGTGCCCAAGCAAGTCTTTACTTACGGCCTGGGAACACAAAAATGATTTCTACAAAGATGAGCATGAGATGAGAGAGAGATCAATCCCTGCAGACCTTTATTTTCTGCCTGGGGACTTGTGCAGTGCTGCTGCCATTTGGCCAGTGGCGTGGGAACACAGGCACAGCACGGGCTGGTTATTAGGTAGCCCTGCCCAGCACGTTTTAGCTGCCAACATATTACAGAACTTTAAAATTAGATAGAAATGATGGCGGGGCTGTACAGACAGCATCTTTCCAAAGCTCAGTTCAGATCACCCCCTGTCCAGGAAGAAATTCTGCCTGCTCTGCTACAGCACATGATGCACATCACTAGGCAGAGCAGTTCAATCCTAGTCCACTGCTAGAGGGAAAAAAAACACTATATGCATCACCGAGCTCTTCTACCACAACAAGTCTTGGGTTTAAAATCCCACGATTCTGACAAAATAAATAAACAAATAAATAAATAAGTAGATTTAGTCATCAATCCACGAAGGAATAGCAGCTTCCCCTCTCAAATTTTTGCCCTCCTTTTACCTGTATTTGCTCTTGATGTCAATAATAAATACGATCAGATCTATCCTGGGCCGAAGGTGATCCCGCTCTGCCGGCAAGGGGAGGGATGTTGCAAGGTGGCTGAAAGATAACGAAATTTGCCAGGTTAACCAAATAGCTTGGCAAGGGAGCGTCCACACAACCACAACCACATCGCCATTGCTGTTCACCATATAGCATAATTAGCTGGCTTCCCGCTAACTTGGAGTTCTTAGGCACCGAGGAGACACAGTGATTCTTTAAAGTTAGATTCTCATCCCTTAAGCCTATTCATAGCTTCTGGCAGCCATGGACTTGCTAATCTCAGATATTTATAATGGGAGGTTAATAGAGCGTAACAAAACTCAGAAAAAGTCTCCCCCCAGAGGCATGTGACAGCCAGCGTATTTCCTTGTTACCAGACCTTTCTAACAAAGTGAGCCCCAGCGCTTTACCTGTGTCTTTTGCTAGACAGTTACAGTTAAAGTGTGCCAACGCTTGCACGTGCACAGCCAGTTTAGGTGCCCTCCTACACAGCAATGACACCGCCATACACCTGTGGGAAGAATTATGGGGTTTGGTGTCTCTTCCACTGGGGGGGGGGGGGAAGGCATCTGTAGCGCGTGTCTGGGCTTTTCACAGGGAAGAAAGTTGTCAATAACATGTTTTTGGAAGACCGCCCAAAATATAGATTGGAAAGACTGAAATTCTGGGATTTTTGTTCTTTTCCCAACCCGCTTCGTCTCTGGAAGCCAAAAGAGACGCGCTGCTTTGGGTCTTCTTGGAAGGTATTGCTTCTAGCGATTAATCTTAAGGATTTTGGCTTTCCCCAGCAGCCACAGACTACAGTGAACGCTTCCTTCTGTCATGGATATGTGGCTTGTAGCTCGGCCTGCCAGTCTGTGAATAAAGGTGCTTTGTTTCGGGTGAGTGAGGAAGGTACCAGCGGACAGAAACCTTCTGAAACTAAGGGAAGCCACAAGCAAGATACGCTCTAACACCCAACATGCTTAGAAATTTAAGAAGAAGCTGTGGCGAAGCGAAAGTACCAGATTTCATTGTCTGAAGAGGAAAAAAGCTGCACGGTTTGGATTTCTGTATTTAAACCAACATCACCAGATGATGTCAGGAGCCTTCAGACATGCGAAGGCTTTTTTTTTTTTTTTTTTTTTCCCTTCCCCAGCAGGAAGAGACGCAGAAACCTGCGATTCCTCTCCCAGGCAGGCCTGCCAGATGAGACGCATTCCTTTGCGAGGCGCGTAACCCCGAAACACCCCCAAAACTGCGCAGGGCCGCTTCTCCTGCTGCGCTACGTGAGCTTTTGCGTCCCGGCTCCCGCGCTCTCCGAAGCGCCCGGGGGCAGCCGCCCAGTCAGGGCACCGCGGGGCTCAGCAGAGGCTGGGGGATAAGCAGCGAGAGGCGGGCGGTTACCGTACGGCGGCTACGAGCACTCACATGCTGATCTTGAACTCCTTCCGCTCCCGCAGGACGGCCTCCGCCAGCCGCTGCTGCGCGCTCCCGTCCGCGCCCACCAGCTGCGGGCGGCAGGCGGCGCGCTCAGGGACGGCCCCGCCCACCGCCCCCGCCCCGAGGGGGGCGCGGCCTTCGTTTGCATACGGCCGCGGCGCGGCCTATCGCGGCTCGGGGGGAGGGCGTGGCCAGCGGGGCGGGGGCGTGGCCAGCGGGGCGGGGGCGTGGCCAGCGCGACCGTTGGCGCTGTGTGGGGGGGGGGGGGGGGGCAGGGACGGGAGTGGCGGCGGGGGCTGGGGTGGGGATTGGGACGGGGGTTGGGGTTGGGGTTGGGGATTTGGGGTCGGGGACTGGGGACCGGGGCAGCCCTACCAGCAAGGCGGCGGAGTTGAGCGCCGGCAGCTTGTCGAAGGGCCGCACCGCCGCCATCCCCGCGCCGCCGTTCGAAAGACGCCGCGCGCCCCGCCCCCGCGGTGACGTCGCCCGCGGGGGCGTGGCCTCGCGCTGGGGGCGTGGCCTCGGTCGGGGGCGGGGCTTCGGTGGCCACGCACGTGCGGCGGGCACGGGGATGCGCGGGCTGTGCCCCCTGCCCCGCGTGGCCCTGGGGGGGGGCTCGGGTGGCGCAGGGGGGGCTCCGCCGGCCCCGCAGCCCCTCGTAACCCCCCGCAGGGGGCTGGGCAGGGGGGCCGGCCGGGCCACGGCTGGGAGTCCGGTCGATTTTTGGGTAACGCTTCTGGGTCACAGCGAAGATTTCCCTGTGTACGCAATAAATAAACAAATAGATAAATAAATAGATAAATAAACAAATAGACGGATAGATAAATAAGTAAATAGATAAATAAATAGATAAATAAATAGATAAATAAATAGATAAAGCAGCTGGGTTGTCCCCATTTCCATGCTGCCGAGCAGCTGAGGCCCACTGTGGCAGCTGGAGCATCCCTCCCGGTACCCAGCACACGGTGCGCTGGGAGCATCCCCCGGTACCCGGTGTTATGGCAGCATCCCCCGGTACCCGGTGCGCTGGGAGCATCCCCCGGTACCCGGTGCCCGTTGCCCTAACGACGGCTGCTGCCTCCCCAGCCCTGCCGCCGCGGGGCTGCCATTGGCGGCGGAGCGGTCCCTCCCCCGGGGAGGGGAGGTTTTCGGGGGGGTCCCCGGGCCTGCGCTGGGGGCAGCCCCCCGGAGCCCCGGGGGGGAAGCGGCCGCCCGTTATCCCCGCCTCCCGCCGCCGCTTGCCGCCGCCCCGCTCTCCCGGAGCGGCGACGCTTGGCACCGGCAGCGGCGGCGGATGCCGGGGGGGAGCGGCTGCATCCCACTGCCTGGGCCCGAGGAAGGAGGTAGGGGGGTGCCCGGGGCGGGGGGCTGCGGGCCGGGGGCTGTTTGTCCCCACATCGCCCTCGTCAGGGCAGGTGCGTGGTGCTGGGGCCCCTTCTGGACCTTAGATGGGGGGTAAAGAGGGGCTGAGATTGACCGGCCCCGCAGGGGTTAACGCGCGTTTGGTATCTGCAGAGATATCTGCTCCGGGAAGGTGACATCTTCCCAAACGGAGCTCCCTCTTTTCGGCATCTGAGGTCAAAATCTGCTCATTCCCTCTGTGCCCCCCCACCCCGAGCAGAGCGACACCTCGTCCTGCTTGGCCCTTGATGGGGGCGCGAGGCGGTGGAGCTGGGGAGGATGGAGGGAGGATGCAGCGGGGGCTCTGTGGGGCTGCTTTTCATTGCGGTGCTTTTGGATGACAGCTGTTTGAAAAGCGGGAGATTTGGGAAGGAAATGAGCTTGCTGGCTTTTGTCCTGTCGCCCGTTGCACGTGGGGGGGGTCCAAATCGGGTTTTCCTCCCCAGGCTGCTGCATTAAGGAGCCGAAACCCACTGAGGTCTCCCCTGTCAGGCAAGCAGGACAGATATACATCCAGCATCTGTGCCAGTAAGTGGGAGGAAATCTATTTTTTTTCCTCTGATGCTGGCAGTTTCTTGCTATGTTAGCAAGAAGTGCAGCTCATTTCAGATCTAAACCCCCCAAAAAATAAATGTTATTCAGAGGGCAGAAATAAAAGTCATCTTCGTTCTCGTGCTTCCTGCTGGTGGTCTTTGTGCAGGCAGGGATGGAGGCTCGTGCTGCAGGAGGCATTCAGCAGGCAAATGCTTCTGGGCACGTTTGAATTGATTGATTGCTTTGGTGTAAACAAAAAAGAAAAAAAAAAGAAAAAAAAAACCAGCAAGCTCTGAATTAAATTAGTTACTGTGGCACCAAATTAACCAGAACCCACGCCAACACAGAAATCACAGTGAGGAGTAAGTTGGCAAGCAATGCCCTGCTTCTTCCTCCCCTGTGCCAGCAGGGATGCTGCAGGGAGTTTGCCTTCCCGAGCGGGGGCCGTGGGGCAAAGCAACCCCTTGTGTTTGAGGCGTTTGCTGGCAGAGGGCTCCAGTTGTGGGAAAGGGCAGCAGTGGGGAACGTGCTGGCGATGGTCAAATGGCCTGCACGAGGTGGGGTTGGGACATGGGGGACACAGCGAAGGTCCCAAGGGAGCCAAAACAGGGTCCAGGTGCACAAGATTGCGATGGAGCATGAACTGGGAGGCAAGAAGTGGTGTGGGGAGGCTGGGTGCTGTTCCCACTGCTCATGGCAGAGCCTGGCGGAGCTGCTTTTTGGGTGCTATGAGAGCTTTCTCCTCTTTTCTGCAGCAGCCATGCCCCACTTCCTGGACTGGTTTGTGCCTGTGTACCTGATGATCTCCATCCTCATCCTGGTGGGCTTTGGGGCCTGCATTTACTACTTCGAGCCCGGACTCCAGGAAGCCCACAAGTGGCGGACGCAGAGGCCGATCATGGAGCGAGACCTTCGGAAGACGCTGATGATTCGGGACAACCTGGCCTTCGGGGTGCCCGAGGTCTGATGCCCCCATGAGGGGCTCGCTCTCGGCACCGCCAGGAGAGCCCCTCCGGGTGGCAGAAGGCTGGAGGTGGTGGGGTGACAGCCTGTCCCCTGTCCCCTAGGCTTGTGTAGGCCGCAGGCTTGGGGCTTTCCATGTGCTCGTAGCCTGTCCTCGAGCCAAGGACTTCTGCTCCCCGCCATGGACAGTGTCTCCTCGGGGAGGCTGACGCATGACTCACATGAAGGGTCCCACGATCATCACCTGAGCTGGGGCTGCTGGCTTCTTGACACAACCTCAGGTGGTCTCTGCAGGGCTACGGGAGCCTTTCTCTCCTGGTCGCTGGTTAAATCTAGACCAGCCTGCTGAAGTCCAAGGGGTATTTTGGGGGGAAGTTAATTTGGCAGCTTTCAGGCCAGTCCGTTGCTTCAGCTGAGCTCATCACAGCGATCTCCGTGCTGGTGGCACACCGCTTTTCTGTGTGGGTGTTGGAGACGGAGACTTCAGAGCTTAGCGCTCGCAGGCTGACGTTTCCAGGTGCTCTACATTAGCACCGAACCTTTGCTGAAGAGGTTCCTGCAAGCCCCACATCACACGGGGCTGTTCTGCAGTTCTCCACGAAGGGGCAAGGCCAGATTTGTCATGTGAACTTCTGATCTGCCCGGCAGGACACATTTCTGCGAGCTGGCTTCTTCAGTCCCCTGCACCCAGAGCCCTGAGGTGCGGATGGGCACCCGGCCTGCTGCCACTGTCCCCTAGCTGTCACCCCAACGCCAGCTGTGAACTGTTCTCCACCTGCTCGTGGCTGACAAGGGACACTGCAGCGTTCAATGACGTGGGCCAGCGGCTGCCCCTTGTCCTGGACCCAACCCCTACGATGTGGGTCTTGCACAAAACCCCACATTTGTGTTGTTTGCACTTTCTGTGCTTCCCCGGGACTGAACTTCCACCAAAACCCTGCACAGAGGTGTGATGCTGGGTCTTTGTGGGGCATTCACTTCACTCCTGCACGTCATGCTCCTGCCTTCCCCTCATGCCTTCCTTCTTCTGTAGTCCCAAGGGATGAGGAGAAGGCACTGGGCTGATCAGAGTGATGTGCTGTTTGGTAATACTCCGGGGATGAGAGGTAATGTTTAGCTCTAAGGGTTTTGGCTCAGGAAAGCATGAGTCAGGACATCCTGTAAATACCCAGGGTCTTTCTGGGCCATCTCATCCCCGCAGAGTGCAGTAGCACCACCGTTATTTTCCGCACCAAACCCAGGCACACTGGTGGGAGTTTTCTGTCTCTGTTTCAAGCCAGAGAAGTCAAGAGTCCTTCTGTTCAGATGAAACCCAGGGACCTTGATGTGAGTACCCTAACTTGGGAGTCTCACTCAGCAGGAAAGTGGAGCGAGTGGGATTTCTCCTGCACCAAAATTTGCGCTTGCCCTGTTGAGCAAAGGCTCAAAGTGCAGGTGCAGCCTCAGACAGGTGAATCCCACATATTTTTGTGCCTTGGTGACTCGGGGCTGTGAAAGGTACTGCACTGCTTGGTTCCAGGTGCCACCCTCGGCTGCATAGCTCACACCCCTGCCCTCCCATACAACACAGCCACAGCCTCCAGCACCTTGCCCTGACCGTGCCAGAGCTCGCAGTGAGGGCTGCAACACAACCGGACCCCAGCCGGAGAAATGGGGTAGCAATAAAAACTTCTGCACTAGGGAAAGGGGCTCGGAGAGGTCGGGGATGGACTAACCCATCCCTCTGCAACCCCCAAACCCACTTTCACTGCTGAGTCAAAAGAGAAGAGCGAAAGCCACCAACCTGGTAAATACGAGAGGAGCAGTGGCTCCGGGTGGGAGGTGTGAGCTAGCAGCCCATACTGCAATGGGGCTCGCCCCCTCGGCACCTCTTCCCTCCTCCGTGGCATCCCCTGTGTGAGTGCTGCCCGATTTCATCTCTGTTCTGCCCAGGACTCGCCGCAGAAACCGAGCAAAAAGCAGCAGCCAAACAGGATGAGGCTGCACTATCAAGTATTTATTTACCACCCCTGGCTTATGTTTCACGCTGTTTAGCCCCGATGCAATCAGTGTTGAGTCAGGTATTTCCCACAGTCACCAGGTTTTTCACTGTCAGCAGTGTCCCAGCCCTCCACAGTGGATAAAGGTGTGTGCAAACCACGCGTCCGCTGCTTTGTTTCCATTCTGTTCGCCTGAGAGCTGCCTGCCTCCAGCCCAGGGCAGCCAGCAAGGAGCACTCTGTGGTTTGGTTTCTCAGGGCAGCTCTCCATCGGCAAGCCTCCTGTGCTGGGCACGCTGACGGGGTGTCTGGGAACAATTACGCTGACGGCAAACTCTGGCTGAAAACTGAGACCGTGTCTCCTCTGTGAGACCTGTGCAGCTGTAGAGACCTCAAGGGAAACAGTCGCAGACACTGAATTAAACTGCATGAAGCACTAGAGAAGACACTTAGTGCTGGAAACACCAGGCAGCACCAGGTTGGTCTTTTCCCCCTTCTCTTTCTCTTTCTCTGCACGGTGCATAGAAATTGCACTGCCTGGGCCCCTTGCCTATGCAATTGATGAAACAGTGGTGATCCCAGAAATTGTTAAACTGGAATCTGCCATTAAAAAAAAAAAAAGAAAGAGAAAGAGAAAGGGAAAACATTTCAAAAAATCTTTTTTTTTTTTTTTAAATTGCACTTGTTTTTTTCGAGAGCCATGCTCCCGCCAGCAGGCCCACAAGCACTGATGCATTGCCAAGCAGGCCGCGGGGCCGCGGCATGGGGCTGCCCCAGAGCACAGCCTCCCCTCTCCCAGCCATGGGGCAGGCCTGGCGGGGGGCATGGGGCCAAGAATGCGCCGGGGCGGGGGTGAGAGTGGCCAGGGAGCGAGCGTGGGGGCACCTCGGGCCGGCCACAAGCGGCCCATTGTGGCGGCCGGAGGCGGGCACCGCTCGGGCTGCCCAGGAGGACGGCAGCCACTCGGCGGAGAGGGCAGCGGCTCCTGGGGCACCCTGGCAGCCCCCAGCCCGGCAGCAGGCAAGGCCTGGCCCCTGCAGCCATGTTGGCCCTGCTCAGCCCAGCCTGATCCCTGCCCTCACGCCTCTGCTTGCAGCCCGCCATGGAGGAGGAGGTCTCCCCGGGCCCTCGCCCGGCCGGCCCCAGCCGCATCCCGGGCCCCCCGCTGCGGCGGTACGGCCCCTCCGGGACCCCCACCCAGCGGAGCTGCCTCTGGGTCACCCTGAGGCACGGGGGGACCCCCTGGCAGCGGCTGCGGGGCCCAGCCCCCATCACCCCCGTCCCCCCACGCCCCCGGCACGCTCCGGGGCCTGGCGGGACTGAGGCTGCCCCAGCGGAGAAGACGCTGGGCACCGGGGACCCACACACCGGTGGGTCTGCGCTGCGGGTCGGGCCGGGGGCACCCGGGGGCTCGGTGTGGGGCAGGATGGGGGGCACGGGGGCATCCCCTCTTCCCCAGTGGTGCTGAGGAACAGTGGAGGTGCTGGGGGAGAGTGGCATCTGGAGGGGAAATGTGGCTGGCTGACCAGCAAGGTCCCAGAGCTGGCAATGTACCAGGAGCAGCGAAACTTTGGTGCCCCAGCATGGTGTGGCCATGGCACCTGGTGGGGACTGTCGGAGAAGGGAAGGGACATCTCCCTCTGAAGCAGCCGGACCAGGCAGGAGGGCAGCCAGGTGACCCTCACGGCTCCCCAGACACAACTGGCAGCACCTCGCCCCGTTCCCCGCACACGCGTGTGCACACGCACGCACGCACACCGGTACACACACAGGGGATGGCCGTGCCTCTGCACCCAGGGCCGGCAGCCGGCAATCGCGGTGCCAAGGGAGGAGAGGTTTCTCACGCCTCCGCAAGCAGAGCTGAAGGGCAAATCGGTCTCAACAAACCGTTCCCAAATTCCCTCTCCGGGAGACCTTGCCATCCCCCAACCCCAGCAAACACCCGTGGGGCTGAGTGGTTTCTCAGCCACGAGGGGTTAAATATCTCCCCGTAAACAACAGCAGCACCCGGGGATGCTCTGCGGCCGCTGGGGAGCAGGGAGGCAGAGGGCAAGAAGAGCAAGTGCGGTGTGGGGAGGGGGGGGCTGCGCCTTGTGCACCCGAGTGGGTCTCTCCAGGGTGCGTGGAGCCCACCCGTGGCAGCCCCTGGTTCCCAAAGCTGGGGCTGGCTGCGGGGAGGGTGCGCGGGGGGAGATTTTGCAGCGATGTTTAATATTCAGGTCACATGACGATGGCAGCAGGAGCAGCACCAGCATCCCCGCTCAGCTGAAATAGCCGCTGGAGAAGGAGGGGAAAAAGGAGAGGGGGGAGAAGAGGACAGGGAAGAAAGAGAGAGAGGTAAAAGCGGAGCTTCGTAGCCCACCGCGCTGCGCCAGCGTCAGGCTAGGAAAGTGGGGGGAGATCCACCCCCTTGGGAGAGTGCTCGGAGACAAAGGGAGCTTCATGTTCAAAGGTAGGATGCTCTGGGCTCGGCAGGGCTGGGCGATGCCGGAGGGACGCTCGGGCTTTTTGTGCACGCAGCCTCCGCACGCTGCCGAGCCCCGGCTGCTGGGGCTGAATGGCTCTGAAGGGCAGCGGGGGAAATGGGTGCTGGCTTTGTGGTTTTTCTTCTCGTCTCTCCGTGGTAGAGGTCTGGCATTGAAGGAGAAGGAGCAGGGGTGGCGGTTGTGGTGCTGATGCGGAGTAGCTGTCGCCAGGGGCTGCTCTGAAAGAAAGATATAATCCCAGCTGGTCCAGGGCTGGGGAAAGCCCACGAGCTGCTCTGCCACTGGCTTGTCCCTTGCCACTGACAGGCAGCCGCTGCCGGGGCAGTGGGGACGCCCTGCGCTGCTCCCTGGGCATCTGCGCAGGAGCCAGCAGGCGGGCAGGGGACAGGCAGCTCCGGAGGGATGGACGCCCTGGTCCTGGGGTGCTCAGCATCCTCTCTCCTCGGGGTGCAGCCCAGGCTGGGCCAGCTGCCAAGGGTACAGCCCCTTCACCTCCAGCTCCTGCATCTCCAGAGGCTTCGGCACACGGTGCCCTGGGTGGAATCGCTGCGGCCCCGGCAGAGCCCGAGCCCTCTGCAGAGCGGTGAGGGCACGTGGAGGAAGGGTGCTGCCAGCAAGGCTGCGGCAGCCCAGAAGGCTGGGATAAGTTTCCCTGCCCTACTCGAAATGCCCAGTGATGCTCAGGCTGTGGAGTGGGACATGGGGCTGGAGCCACACGGGTGGCAGGGGCTCGATTAAGACACACGAGTGGGTCGGTGTCCCCGGAGGGCCTTGTGCCGCACGGGAGGAGAGCCGCAGCGAGGCCGTGGATGTGTTACGGGGGGGTTGAGCAGCCTCTCCATGCTCTGGGAGATGGATTCGTGGTGCTGGCCGGCTGCTTCCAGCCCTCCCTCCCTCTTGCCACTCAGACAAAGGACGGAAGGCAGGGGGAGGGGATAAGACTGTATCTAGGTTATCGGGTCTGGCCTGCCCCAGGACACAGGGGATGGAAGTCTGAGCCCACGGCCGACCCGCAGGGCTGCCTCCATCGCCAGCAAGCTGCTGCAGACACCAGGGGCGGGTGGATGTGTTGCAGGAGCACTGGCCTTCCCGGAGAGGTTTTGGGGTGGATTGGTGGGTGCTGGAGGCCGGAGCCGGCCGGGACCCCTCCGGGCACCCGCTGCTGCTCCGTCCCTGCTTGCCCTGGCCCCAGGCACTGCGGCTCTCCCTGCAGCGCCCGGGAGCAGAGGTATCGCCAGCAGCCGCCCTCTTAAATCAGCTTCTCTCAGCAGGCAGAACAAAGCAGCAGGGAAACGGGTGGGAACGCCAACAGCGGATGCGAGTGGTTAACCTTGGTTAACCCCCTTTTCATTATCAGCTGCACTGACCGTAGCGGTCTGTCATGGATTCATTACGGGGAGCAGCCAGGGGGGCTACGGGGTGTGCCTAGGGTGCATAATGCTGCCTCTTGACCATTCGGTCAGAGCTTTAATGAGGCTTCAGAGCAGCGTTAGCGTTACATCCCCTACAACAGAGCCGTTCCCAGGAGAGCAGGCAGGCACGTTTCACGTCTTAAAGTGCCTCTCACAGCTCTGGCTCTGGCCCTGCACGCCCTGACCCACCGGCTGGCCGGCCCTCAGTTGGCTCCTTGGATTTCTCCGTGGCAGTCAAGGGGTGGAAAATCACCTGCATGAAGCTGAGCCCTCAGGTGCCTCCTCGCAAAATGGGCTGCCTTTCAGAGCCTTTCAGAGCCCATTCAGCCTTTTAGAGGCTGAATGGGAAGGCACCCTACGTGGAGAGGAATCTCCGTGGTTTGGAGGGTGTCATCTCCCCTGTGACCTTGAATGTCCAAAATCAAAACTCCCAGAGCTGCATCAGTGACAAACAATTCAGGGAGTATTTAAGGAGACCTCTCGGCATCTTTTTTTTTTTTCCTGATCTTGGGGCTTTTTATAGGTGCTCAGGCTGTTGGGACCTGACTCTGAAATATCTGCTTCAGCCACAACAAGCTCCTGGCTCCAGCAGCGAAGCCTGCCAAGGAATGGCCAAGTGTTGCAATGTCCACAGCAGAGTTAGCAACATCTGGCAGCTCTGGGCAAGTTGTTCCTCAGCGCAGAGAGCTTGAGGGATGAGTTATCAACCTTTTGGTGAGCCTAGAGGTTGACTGCCAGCTCCTTCCTTCCGTCCCTGGTACAGGTGGCGCGGGGCGGCCCAGGAGAGGACGAGTGAAGGGCAGAGCCCTCCGTGCTGTGCCAGAGCGATGGGCTTTCCTGGCTGGCAGCAGCTTTGAGAAAGCTGGAAAAAGACACGGGGAGCCTCGGGGGAGGCTGTGTCAGCAGGAGGGGCACAGACCGGCTGTGACGGCTGTAGGAACGGATTGCAGCTGAGAAGCACTCGGCTAGGCAGGCTGCCTCCGCCGGCAGCATGAGGAGCTCCCAGCTGCCAGCCCGGCTTGGCCAATGCTTCGTCTTCTGCCCTGGTCCCTGAGGGTGCTGCTCGCTGCTGCAGAAGAGGGTGGTGATGGCTCAGAGAGCCCCTGCTCCGTGGGGAAGGGCAGGAAGGCATCCTCCTGCAGGCCACTCCCTGCAGGCAGGGTGAGACGGAGGTGGCACAAAGCCCCGACCCTAAGGACGTTACCTCAGGGCTGTTCACAGGCTGTTCACCTTCCAAGCAGCGTAAAGCTTATATAAAATGTGTTTTTTTCCCTGTGTAGAGCAGCCTTTTGTGTCTGCACAGACGCTTTGATACAGCAGGCAGGGTCGCCAGCCACCCCCACAGCTAGCCCTGTCCAAGAACAAAATCTCCCTGGCCTCTCCCCAGCCCCTGACCTGACCTGGCCGAGCTATCTGGGACCTCGGACTGGTTCTGTCAGCGTCCCCAGCCCCATGACCTCTGAGTTGTCTTCTTCCCCAGGAGGCGTCTGTCCCTTGCCAAGTGGCAGTCGCCTGAGGGATCTGCTGAGAGGAGCGAAAAACCACCACCAAAATAATGGAAAGGGGTAATTTAGTGTGAGATACTTGAATGGGAGCGGCATACAGAATAAGGGGAGTGCTTAGCAAGCGAAAACACATGCTGTCTCTGTCCTGGAAAAATAACCATCTAATGAGACAAAGAATGGGGGAGCCGAGTAATTAGGGTGGGAGAGGCTCCAGCTTGCAGCTGGGTTGTATGTGAAGGGTATTTGGTTCCCGTCCCCTTCATCTTCCTTCCCAGAGCCAGCCCTCACGCTTCCCGTCCCCACCAACTACAGCCTCTCCTCCAGGCCCTGTCCTCTCCCAACCTCGGGTTCTTCCTGCGGTGGGTGGGAGCTGCTCACTAACGAGGCAAGAGATGGAGATGAATGGCTGAAGCCCGCCCCAAGCTGTGTGTGCTGTCATCCAAAAAAGAGTTGGAACGGCTGGAAAGCCTGAAGGGCCTTTCTCTCTGTCAGTTTGTTTTGCATGGAAGGAGCAAGGACAGGAGGGAGGAGAGAAAGGCGCAGCTGATTAGCTTCTTGGTGGGCATGACACAACCCACCGACCTGTGGAAAGGAGGCAAGCATGGAGGTTGTTGCCATGCTTTGCATTTCCAGCATTGCCTTATTCTGTGGAGCTCAGCACAGAGTCGTGCAGCCTCTCCCGGCAGGGGCCAAGCTTGCAAGTCCTCACATTAAATCCCAAATTCTGTTTCAATGCCAGAACTTGACAGATGATCATTTTTGAAAGTCTGTTCCATTACGAATTTCATGCTGAAGTTGGAGGGGCAAGCCTCTAGTGATCCTGATGAGAACTGGGAGGCAAATCAAATCAAATCTAGAACGATAGGTAGAAGAGTACTCTGGAAACTCGGGTGGATGTTCCTCCAAGAAGAACCTTACTGCTAAAATCTTGCTGTTCAAGGCAAGGCTGTTCAAAGGCTCAGCAGCCCTTGAAATGGACACGCAAAGTTGAACTCCACCCCTGAGACAGGGCAGCAGGGAGGTCCCTATTATACCTGAGTGATGATTTTTCAACCTCTCTCCCTGTGCAGGACCAGTGGAGAGCAAAACCGAAGCAGCCATGTCTGAGCTAGTCCCAGAGCCGCGACAAAAGCCAGTAGTGCCGATGAAACCCATGGGCATTAATGCCAACTTGCTGGGCTACATCGGCATCGACACCATCATTGAACAGATGCGCAAGAAGACCATGAAGACAGGTTTCGACTTCAACATCATGGTTGTAGGTAGGCAGAGACCAGTGGAGGTACTGGGAGCCATGGCTGGGTGCTCCCCCGTGAGGCCAGGAAGGGAGGGCAGGAGGGAGCGGACAGTGCTTGCTGTAGGGGAAAGGACAGCTCGCACAAGGCAAGGAGATACCTACAGCCCTTTCTCCTGCCAGCCTGGCTCCATCCCCTGGGCCTGCTGTCAATGCATAAGCCACGAGCTTTTTCTTTGCAATCCTCAGGTCAGAGCGGGCTGGGAAAGTCGACGCTGGTGAACACCCTCTTCAAATCCCAGGTGAGCCGCAAATCTTCGGGCTGGAACCGGGAGGAGAAGATCCCCAAGACAGTGGAGATCAAAGCCATCGGGCATGGTAAGAGCCAGGCTGCTGGGGTGCAGGCAATGCTGATGCTTCAGCACGGTCCAGCAGACGACCCCAGTATCCTGTGCAAGCAGTACGTTGCTGTAAGGCAGCCCTTTCTCCATGGGAAGCTGAAGGAGAAATGCCAGTTTTATGTGACCTCAGACCCAGCCAAGGATTTTCTTAAACAGTGATGCATGCCACTGATGCCATAGCCAAAAGTAAGAGGTAGAAAAAGTGCTACAGATATTTCTCTGCCAAGACATTAGTCTGCACGTGTGGATTAACCTTATGATAAGTCATCCCCACCTGCAGACATTTACTGGTCTATGCCAACCGCACTGATGGGCCCCATCCCAAACCTAGCAGAGCACGTATCGTCATAGCAAGACATCAGCACAGCTGCTAAAACAGTGCAAAATAATGAGCGTCATCTCAGACTCAGGATATGTATGGAGGGGAGGACAAGCTCTGTAAATAGGCACTACCCGTGGGCCACAGACTGAGCACAAATCTGTTTTCCTGCAGCAGAGGTGTATAATGTAGCTTTTGTGCAGGGGTTACCAAAATTTGGAGTCAGGAGCTCCACTGGGGTCACAAGTGCTGAGGCATGACCCAAGCTGACCTGGTCTTGCTTGGTGGGCAAAGATAAGGGCAGAGAGCTCTTGTTCCATTGTAGGGCACAGAGACATGTTTCATGCTGGAACAGGCCCCCAGGGAAGCGTATGATTGTTTGCAATTTCTTCTCCAGTTATTGAAGAAGGCGGTGTCAAAATGAAGCTGACAGTGATAGACACCCCAGGATTTGGAGACCAGATCAACAATGAGAACTGGTGAGTTTTACCCAGTTACAGGACCTTGCAACCCCAATAAAGGGCTGCAGTCAAGTTGATACCTGGAGTGATGCTCATCTGCTTGGCCTGGAACGTGTCTGGGATTCTGTTGTGCTCAGGGGGTCAGTAATGGGGATGTGAAATTGTGAGCACCATGGGTTTGCATGCATGATCCAAATCACTGCCAGGAAACCAGGCAAAAAAATGTAATCTCCTTCCCAGGATGAGTTCCCCCAAATTCTACATATAGCTGAAAATTGAGCTGTTCTGCCCCAACTCAGCCAATCCATTTTTTTCCCAGATTTCTCCCAAAGAGCAACCTTCAGCAGCCCCCCGCCATGGCACCAACAGGTCTTTCCTTCCTCTCTCCACTGATTTAACTGCTGATTTCCATTGTGGTTTGCAAAAGCCTCTCATCACAGTTAGAGAAAGTCTTAAACATCTCTGCTGATGGTGAGATGCTGGCGGTGGATATATTTTATGCCAGAGTTTGCTTTGCTGCTGTCAGAGCTGGGAACACTGTAGGCAGGAACATGAGGAGATTTGTACCTGTCTTTTAATCTCTCTCTCCCACCTTAACAGCTGGGAGCCTATCGAGAAATACATCAACGAGCAATATGAAAAATTTCTGAAAGAGGAAGTGAATATTGCAAGGAAGAAGCGAATTCCAGACACACGAGTGCACTGCTGCCTCTACTTCATCTCCCCCACAGGCCACTCGTACGTACAAAGTCCCCTGTCCTTCCTCACCCCCTCTGTGCCTCTGTGGCAGGCATACACCCTGCACTGCTCGGTCTCAGCCGCACAGCCAGGGGTCCTGCCCATGGAGCTTAATTTAGGGTGCTGCAGAGCTTAAAGGAGTCTGGGATAACAAAGGCAGGAGAAATGCCACTGTGTTTTTTGGGAGGGGGCAGGATGGATGGGAAGGAGGAGGAGCGATCACAGTAGCAGCAAGAGGGTTATGTACAAGGGAGGTTTTGCTGGTGCCCCGATGCTGGGAGAGTCACTAGGATGAAGGGCGAGGAGGGTAAAAGTGACGCCTTCCGTGTTGTTCATTCTTGGGCTGCAGCCTGCGGCCTTTGGACCTGGAGTTCATGAAACACCTCAGCAAGGTAGTGAACATCATCCCGGTTATTGCCAAGGCTGACACCATGACCTTGGAGGAGAAGATTGAATTCAAACAGAGAGTGAGTATCTCTTCTCCTGCATGGGATCCCTCCCTGCCCTGGCTGGGAGATGGGAGAAATGAGCTGTATCCTCCCTGCTGGACTGCAGCACAGCCCCCAGGGACGCAGTCCCACAGTCCCACAGAGTCCAGCACGGGATTGGTGGGTAAGCCCTGCCACTGTCCTGAAGATACAACTGCCCATGGCTCTGAGGACACCTGTTCAAGGGGGGGTATCCCCGTGACATCCCATCATAAGCTCTGTCACGGGATCTGCAGAGCCAGACAAGTAACCAGGGCTGGGGAAGGATGACTTGTCACTGCTGCCATGTGTCCTCGCTTTGCTGCACACTTCCCTGGGGACAGTCCCTCCAGCCCTTCCCCGCTGGAAGGATCTCACAAACACATCTACCCAGCCATCCTGCCTGCCTTCCCTTCAGACTTGTGTTGCTTGTGCTCCAAAATGTCTCTCTGCCCAGGTGCGCAAAGAGCTCGAAGTAAACGGAATTGAGTTTTACCCCCAGAAAGAATTTGATGAGGACTTGGAGGATAAAACAGAGAACGACAAAATCAGGGTAGGAAACATTTTATTGTGGGAGGGGAAGGGGGGGATGAGGGCTGGTCAGATTTAATGAGTGTAAAACACATGTCACTGGGAGGTTTTAAGTGCTTCATGGTCCTCACATGAAAGATGCAATGGATGTAAGGGATGGTTGTTCATCCTTCCTAGTTTCATTTGTCCCTGTCGTTGTCACAGGGTGCTGTGAAGGCTGTGTGAGGAAGGACTGCATTTCTCTTCCTCTTAGTGAACACTCCGTTTGGCCTCTGTTAAGGACCTAATGGGCCAGATGTGTGGCTGATGTCCAGCCTCTGTCCCAGGCAACCACCCTGTGAGCCCTCTCATCCACTGACCAAACTCAACTTGAAAATCAGTCCAGCGCTCTGCCCTGCCAGCCCCTGTGGGAAGGCCTGTCCCATCCCTCCCACCTCAGAGAGTTAAAAACCATCTAATTTCAAGCCTGTGTGTGTTCATGGCCAAGTTGTACCCAAGACTATATCCGTGTTCTTGTGCCAACGCTGACTCAAGCACTTCTGCCTAGTGGCCCCATGCACCACTCAGGCATTCGTAGAGAACAGGTTTATCCTCTGCTGGCCTTCTTCTGGTCAGCTAAATGAGATAAACTCCTTTGACTGAGCTTCCCATTCCTCATCAGTCTGTGCTCCTAGTCACTGTTTTCTGTGCCTGCTCCGGTTTGATTTGATTTTCTAGCACTGGTGCAGGTACCCGATGCTTCCCTGTCTCTTCCGAGATCTGAACTGGACCACATCCTCTCTAAACAATTGCATCACGCTGGTGACTCGTGGTCATCTTGTGACTGGCTGGCACATGGGGTCCTTCCCCTCCTTCAGTCTTTGCTTGTGCATAAGCTCAGACGTTATAGCAGAAATTCTTGGTGTTATTCCCTAAATGCTGCTCTTTGTGCCACAAACTTAGATACATCTTCCTCTGTACTGACAGCTCCTCCTGGCTTTGTGATGCTAGTGCATTTAGTTATCCCACTCATCGTTTTTTGTGCCTAGGCTATTAATGGAAATAAGATGTCTTCCGTGGCAGTCCTCAAGAAATTCCAGGAGTAACTGCCTTGCAGCCTGGCACTTGCCCTTTCAACTCCCCTAGCTGTCACAGCCCCAGCAGAAATTCCCACCTCCCCCAGCTTAATTAATCATTTCCCATTTGGCAACACATCACACATTCTGGGGAAAGACCAGATGGGTTTTGCTGCTTCTCCAAACTGTTGCTGTTTGTGAGAAGGGCACGATGTTTCCTTCTGCACTTCAGCCTCATTGGTCTAGGTTCGGTAGTCTCTCTCATAAGAAATAAGCTCTGCAGACAGGTGCTTTCTGTTTTCTGAGGGAGATGGATGGGGAGCAGTGATGGTGCTGCTCTCTGGAAGGGGTTTGATAGGTCTCTCCATGTGTCTCTCCCCAGCAGGAAAGCATGCCCTTCGCAGTAGTGGGCAGTGACAAGGAGTACCAAGTGAATGGAAAAAGAGTCCTGGGCAGGAAAACACCTTGGGGAATCATTGAAGGTAAGGAAAAACTTGTTTCTGGGAGATGTAAGAACTTCTGCAGGCCCTAGTAATAGACTATGGTCTTGATAACATGTCCCATGATTACCTTCCCATGCCTTTTTTTGTTTTGTTTTGTTTTGTTTTTTGAAAAGAGGAGAATTCTTAGATAACTCTGCTGTCAGGTGTTGGCACAACTGCCCGTCCTTTCTGAAGTACACAGGCTCAGCCCACCTGGAGCATGCCCCACGGCAGTGACCTTGCCGTGTTCTGTAACCACAAAGGGGTTGCTGAAAATGCAAACGTAACATTTGCTTGCTTTCTTTTCAGTGGAAAACCTCACTCACTGTGAATTCGCCCTCCTTCGAGATTTTGTCATCAGGTAAGGCCATGGTCATGCATGAGCTTTCTCTTGGTGAGAAGAGAGTCTTCCTGAGACCCTCTTAGAGTGAAATAGCCCCTATGGAAGGGAAGATAAAGCACATTTCAGGCAGTAAAAGCTTCTGTGGGGTAGGGTTGGATTGAATTAAGGGGTAGTTGTGTAAGTTCAGGGGATGCTCTAGTGCCTCTCTTGACCACTATGTCAAGTAGGTGCTAGTTTTCATGTATGATCTGGATGACTTAAGAAAAGCAGAGTAATAAGCACTCCCCCTCTATCCCATTAAGGATATTAGGTTTCAAAAACTTCTAGTTGACGCTGACATAGGTCTGCACTGGAGTCTGTGACAAAGAGGCCACTACCCCATCCTAGACCATGTGTCCTACCAGGCTGAGGGATGGGCTGGAACATATGACCTGGAAGTAAAAAGCTCCTTATTTCAATCAGCTGTCATTGTCTTGCCCTATTTCTACATGTTTCATGAAGCTGTCTCAGCACAAATTATATCTGCCTCAAATTCTGTAGAAGAGCTGCAAAGATCCAGGGTCACCTCTGTTTCCTATCAACACCCTAAGGTTTTAAACAGCACCAAAAAAAAAAAAAGAAAAGAAGGGAAACACACTAAAGCCAGAGTCCTGTGGCTCACTCCACCTGTGGGGGTGGTGGTATTGAGACATTTCACCAGGTACAATGCTTTGACGTCACCATACTGCCCTCTTTTTGTACCATGGTACCATCCACAGCAGACGTGCTTTCCCCAAGTCTTCCAGTAAAAGCATCCCGACCAAGTGATGATCACAAAACATAAGACAACCCAAGACCATGGGTGTTCCATGGATGGTAGGGACTATTGCTCATGGCAGTGTTCTGCAGGCTGCAGTCCCTGGTGGACCTGAAGCTGGTGCTTCCTTGTCTCACCACCACTGGAAGCTGGATGTAAGAGTTAAGCCCTGTCTGCTCTCACACACCAGGCTGGCCAGTAGCTGTCCCACTAGCACAGGTCTGAGAGGGGGCAAGACACTGGCCAGCACAGCCAGGGATTTCAGCCCATGTCCTGCATCCTGTGCTTGTGTCCTCTTGCATTCTGATGCTTCAGCTCTCTGCTGTGTAATGGCGCCCGTACAGAAAGAGGGTATGTTCGTTAACCAGACAGACTGGAGAAATCTTCCCTTTATCTCAGGGAATAAAATGATCATCAGAAAACTAACACTGACAGTGCTGGTGTTGATTATCATATCCTCTTTCCAACCCCACGTTCATTTTGTCCTGGGCAGGACCCACCTTCAGGACCTGAAAGAAGTGACCCACAACATCCACTACGAGACCTACAGGGCCAAGCGGCTGAACGACAACGGAGGGCTGCCCCCCATGACCGCTGAGACAGAGGAAAACCACGAAAGTAATCTGTGAATGACCCCTCTCCGCTGTCACATCATGTCTCTGGATACGAAAACCCACCCCTGTTACCCTTGGCTCTACCGTGGGCCTGTCTCTGAAGCATGTGGAACATCCTCTGTGTGCTTGAGAGGGTTGTGTGCATGTGAGTGTGTGTGCCTGCACCTAACTGTGTGCCGGAGGGGGACCAAAGGCATCTCCTCCGTCCTTCCCAGACCGTCCTCATTCTTGGTTTATTTTTTTTGCACAGCTGACTGTCCATCATCTTCCTTTCTCTTGTTTCTGTGTCTCAGCTGTGTGTCTTGTCTGGGGGAAATAGGAAGGGGGGAATGATTTATGGGGGCAAGAGGGCTTTGGAGGTGGGAGGTGTGGGGCATGTTTTTATCTCTTGGAGGTATGACAAGGAGAGACTCCAGGAGAGACAGTGGAGTTGGAGCATGCAGTATCTTCACGTGATGGCTTTCTCCCAGGTCCTTGGCGGGTGGGAAGACAGACGACTGCTCAGACAGGATGGTGGCCCAGCGTTTTACCCCCCTTTCTTGCTGTGGCTTCCCGAAGGGAAATGGCAACTTGGAAGTGGATAGATGGGAGAAGTGACAGACTGACATGTTTTGTGGTTCGGGGGAAACGAGTGGGGGGAGGAGACGCAGAATTAAATTTTGGGCCGTAGCAGCTACCTGAAAAGCATCAAAGTGCTTGGGGGAAAGAGCCATATTTTCCAAAAGTAAAGAGTAAAAGAACATCAGGATGTCTCCCTTGGTCTCCGCTGGTGGTGGGAACACAAGAAATACCTTCTCACATCTGTGTTTGCTACTTCAGCAGTCTCAGCCCAGTGCTACTCCCCAGCCCCTCCTACTCCTCTCCTAGCTTCCCTGTCCTCCTCCTTTATTTTTATCCTCATTCCCTTTTAACCCTCCATAGCCTTTAACCCTCTCTTTCTCTCTTTCTTTCTCTTTCTCTCTTTTTCTTTCTTTCTTTCTTTCTTTCTTTCTTTCTTTCTTTCTTTCTTTCTTTTCCTTCCTTCCTTCCTTCCTTCCTTCCTTCCTTCCTTCCTTCCTTCCTTCCTTCCTTCCTTCCATCTCACTTTCCCTGCTCTCTCCCCTTTCTGTCTCTCCTTCATTTCCTCACAAACCTTCCTCTTCTCCAGGCCCTTTCCTTCCTCTCCATCTTCACCAGCTCTCACACCTCCTCCTTATCAATGCGCTGTTGTTGTGTCACATTGGGAAGCTGCTGCTTTACCCTCCCTTGGAGGAGGCAGGGAGGGAAGGTAAAGACCCAGGAGCAGACAAAGGCACGGCTTTACCGAAGGCTAAATGCTCACACCTGCTGGTGGCCAGCTCTTTTCTGCATGTCCCCGAGCCAGGCAGACAGCACCAGGGCTGCCTGGGCAGAAGGGAGGAGCAGAGGACATCTGAGCGTGGCAGTCTCTGCCTGTCACCTGGCTGATGCGTGTCACACAGCTGGCAGGGGCTGTCCCCTCCAGAAGAACAGCCGGGTGCATTGGCATTGCACGTGCAGAAGGTCTCGGTGTGGGACGGTAGAGCTGTGGGTACGGGGAAGTGAGGTGGTTCGGGATGGGGGGCTGGAAAGGCTGGTGCGGGAGGGAGGAAGGGGTCCCTGTGCGGGGACAGCAGGGGGTGACTCAAGCAAAGCCCAAGGTTTGTGAACAGAGCTGGTCAGGGCCAGGACTAGGACGAGGGTGCTCCAAGCCCCAGCAGAACCATCTAAGAGCTCGCGTGCACATTGTGGCTTTCTCTGGTGCTCTTCCATCTCGCTCCCACCCATCCATACATACATATCAGCCATTCTCAGCATCGCCAGGACCCGAGGGCCCTCCTGGCCCTTCTCACTCCTCTCACCACCCATGTTCATGGCTCCCAGTGCTCCACACAGCCTCGCACCCACCATCCCACCTGCGCCAGGCCTCCGAGACCCTGTTGGGATCGAAGCCTCCTCATGGCTGCCCGCAACCACCGCACGGGCCTTGCAGAAAACACCCGGTCACGCTGCGAGCCGTCCTGCCAGCCCCATCAGCCAGCGTGGCGTAGGAGCCTCCTCCCAGCTTGTCCCTCCAGGAGGCCACTCCACGAGGCCACCAGGAACATCTCAGCCTCGGCAGCCTCCATGCGACGCGTTAAACCCAGTGCAACGTGAAAGCCCCCACCCAGACACCCCGCCACGCTCCACGGTGTGGAGGTGCTCGTTCGCACAGGCCCTCAGTGGCTGTGCCACTGCCTCACGGGGACTCTTGTCACCACCGGGCCGTGTCACCCTGCCCATGGCAGGCGCTGCCGGTGCCACAGGGCACCTTGGTGGCTGCGGTACGGCCACCTCAGTGACGCTGGGACCAGCCGGGGCCGTGGCAGAGAGCTGGCACCGCCGGCACGAGTTTCCCTCGCTCGTACCCCGAGCTGCAGGGACAAGGCGGCGCGGCTCGCCCCATGTTTGGGATTTTTTGGGGTGTGTTTGTAACGAGGGGGGTTTAAGCAATGCTCTGTAATTGTGCGGTGGGCTGTTTATAAAGGATGCATAAACGGGTGGCCCCAACCCTACAAATGAACGCTCCGGGAGTGCGACTGTGTCGGGGGGTGGGGGGGCGAGAAGGGGCGGGGGCCCCGTTCCGCTCGGGAGGTGCCCTCGGAGACCGGGGCTCGTCCTTAAAAAAGGGGAAAAAAAACAAAAAAAAGGAAAAATAAAAAAAAAAGGAAAAAAAAGAAAAAAAAAGGGAAAAAAAAAGAAACGAAGCCAAAACAGTGCCCCCGCTCCGGCCCGGGCCTGGCTTCACGGCGGGGCGGGGACAGCGGGACCCGCACGCACAGGGCGCGGGGCAGCCCCGTTCCCCTCCCGGTCCCGGTCCCCCGATCCCCGGGGACAAGCGCCGCGGAGCCCCGGCCCGCTGTGACGTCACGCGGGGCGGGCAGGGCCGTGACGTCACGGGGGCGGAGGCGGCGGGGCAAGATGGCGCTGAACAGGAACCACTCCAAGGAGGGGGGCGTCGTGGTGCCCGGCGGCGAGAGGTACCGGGCCGGGCCGGGGGGGCTCCGGGCCGTCTGTAGGGTCTGGGGGGTGCCCTGGGGGCGGCGGAGGCGTCGCTTGGCCTCGCGGGAGGCTTCGTGCGGAGGGCGAGGCCCGAGCGCCTCGCGCCTCTCCCACGTCCCGGGGTGTGCCCGTGGAGCCCCCGGTGGGATCCGTGAAGCGACCGACCGGGGAAGTCCTGGAGACGTCCCGCAGACCAGGAGGCACGGCGAAGCGCCTCGTGTTGGCGTGGGGTAGGAAAACCACGCTCCACATCACGCCGCCTTCACGAGTGACCGCGGTCTGGGCCCCGCACGCGCTCCCAGGCGTGTTTTTGGCTGGTTTAGTGAGGTGCCGGCCGTGCCACCGCGTCGCGGGGGGCACAGACCCGCTCGGCGGCACGGCCCCGGCCCCGGCGGAGGCCCTGCTGTTTGCCACAGCCCGGCCGCTCACGTAGGCAGGTGTCGGAGTGACCACGCAGACGCTGCTCCTAATGAGGCAACCCAACGTGAAATTCTGGTGCGTGATGCAGTTAAGGAGGTGCGCTGGTGAGACTCGGAGCGTTGAGGAGTTGGCTTTATGTAGCTTGGGAGAAATACTCCCCCTTTCCCTCTTGGAAATACGAAGAGCTCTGCCTTGCTGTCCGTCTGTCCCCCCAGCCAGTGCGAGAATCTGCATCTAGCTAAACTCTGAAGTAACATCCCAGCAGACTTTGTCAGGACGTTTTTTTCCCATGATTAAAGCTAGACTTTGCTAGTCTTCCTTCTTGGACATCTGAATGTTTCAGGTACGCCTGTACTGCCACATATTCTCTTCCCTAATGACCACACAATGTGAAATCACAGGGCTCTTGGGTGTTTTCCCATACCCTGACCCTGCCAATTTGCAGTTTCCTGACCTGATCCGATTTCTGGGATAGGCTGATCAGAACATGTCACAGTAACTTTAGATCCAGCCTCTTCTGGCTTGTGTTGAGTCACTGTGTGTTTTTTTTTTGTTTTCTGTGCTCCTGAACCAAAAAACGCTTCCAATTTTTCTGCTGTTGAAACACATTACAAGCTTGTCACATCCAAGGCTCTTTTGTTTATTCTGGAACTTTTCTTACCAGGTGGTATGTTTAGGGTCCACCACCTAGATTCAGTGACACTCTTTCTCAAGATGATTGTTTTCCTGAAAATATATTTGATCTTTTTTCAGGCACCTCCATACCCCTAGTGTTTGCGGGTCCCATCTGACCTTTCCCCTCTGGCATTATTAGCAGAGTTTGCTGATGTTCCCGTAAATATCCAACAATAATAACCTTATTGCTGATGTCCATGGCTCCTCGTTTGGTTCCTTAGCACGGTGCTCTTCATCACAAATATTTGCTTAAATCATGTGAAGTAGGGCCAGGGGTCAGGGTACTGTGAAGCAACATCCTCAGTTTGCGCAGCGGGTGTGGCGGTGCAGCAGTTCTGCTTTCCCTTCTGGTGGCCGGTCCTGGATGTAAACATGGATGTGGTGAAAGGCTTGCTCTGAGGTCATTCCTTGACTTCAAGCTCATGGTTTCAGCTCATCCCTTCTGTGCCCTAATCTCTGGGCTGAGGCTCTTGCCAAGCAGAGAGAGCAATTCCTTCAGCCTGATGGTTTTGGAGGCAGTTTCTCTTCCTGTCTTTTAAAGTTCCTCTTTGTGAAGGAGGACAGGGGTTGTCAAAGGTGAGAGAAGGAATTCTTCCGCTCTGGGTAAATCATCCCTGTGTGTCCAAAAGGAAAACTGGAGGGCCTGCTTTAGAATCTAGTATTTTGGGATAACATTCAGGGACTGCGTGATGGGTGTCTGTGTGTCAGAGCTGTCACTGAGGCTCTCTCCAATTAGTCTGATTTCCTCCTGCAGTGTTCTCAAACAGTGCAAAGATGTGGAGCTCTCCTTCAGCGACGTGACAGGCAAGCCTGAAGCCTTCAAAGGCACCAAGAAGGGGATGTTGTATCTCACCCCTTACAGGGTAAGTCTGATGTGAACAGGGCTCCCCTTTTCTCCAGGGACTGTAGACAAGAAACGTAGCTGGTAACAGGAGAAGTGATTTTTGTTACGAGAGGAATCACTGGGGGTACTAGGTAGGAGAAAGGCTAGTGGAAATAGGACAGTTCTTGCCTGTGTCACAGTCCTGGATGCCTACAAAGGAACGTACAAACCTGGAAATCGCTATGTGGAGAATATGTTACGTACATCAGTAGATATTATTCTCTTTGAAAACTGTCATGGCTGATCCTTAAAAAATAGAACAATAGAACTGTAACTGTCTGTGTGTGCTTTAAGCAGTATGCTCTTTTGGAACATGCGTGCCTCAGGTGAGTTAGCCATGCCGTCAGATCTGTTTGGGATTCCATCTCATGAAGGCTGTGAAACAACACAACACGTACTGATAATAGGGCTTAAATTATCCTCTTTTTGGATGCTACTACACCCAGAACTCCATAACCACGCTGTATCTGATTAACTAACTCAGAAATGTTCCTTCCTGTCTTGCAGATGATCTTCGTGTCAAAGGGCAAGGATCCTATGCTGTCCTTCATGATGCCATTTTATTTGGTGAAGGAGTGCTCTGTTGAGCAGCCTGTTTTCTCTGCCAATTACATCAAAGGACAGATCCACGCCGAGGCAGGAGGTACGTGCCCGTGCTTTGTAGACTGAAATCTTCCCGAGTGTCACAGGTCTTTTTCTCTTCTGCTAAACATCGAATAGTGCTTACATGCACAGGGGACGGGTGGACAGTGTAGCTACGGCAGCGTAGTTTGCTTGTCCAGACTAAGGTAACTCAGGTCTTCTGAACTTTAACTTCAGTGTTACTGTCTGCCCCCAAACCTAGTAACTGGCTTCTGCAGGATGACTTTTCTTTAAGCCTGTAGCTTCCGTCTTGCTCTGCGTGTCGTGTTTACTTGGTTTCTGCTTGTGCTTGTTTTCCCGTCCTTGACCTGGAAGGCTGGGCAAGAGACCAAGTTCCCAGTCACCGATACTGATAGAATTAGCAGCTGCTTTTTTGCTAATTGTTTTTGCTAAACTGTTTTGCCGTCTTGACGGCTACTGAGGAGGTTAATGGTCTGTTTCAATTCTAACGCTCTCTCCTAGGTGGCTGGGAAGGACAGGGGACATTTAAACTGACTTTTAACAGCGGAGGAGCCATTGAATTTGGACAGCTGATGTTCAAAGCTGCCTCTAGCGGTAAGGGATCTTCAGGCTGCAGTTCCCCCACGGCTGGCTGAGCCAGTTAGAGAGTGGTGCTCTTTTTGAAGTGTGTGGGCTGGGGGGCACCCTACACATCTTCCATAACAATGTATTTTTCCTTTTCTAGGGGATGTTTTGTTTTTCCTTCCAATCCTTTTTCTTTATTTCATCTTATTGCTTTTTTAGTAATATTCTGGAGTTTGTGCCTCTGGGGTGGCATACCTTTTTCTATGGCACTTGATTTGCCCTAGGGAAGAAAATTTGAAGTATACGGTGGTGAAAAATTGATCCATGTACCTAACGTCAACTCAGTTCTCTAATCATGGAGTGAAAGGGGGCAAATTAACATCTCCACATTTGGAGAGGGGTAAAATAAATTTAGAAATAATAATATTAATTTCTATTTAAAGCTTTCAAAAGGAAAAAAAGTGTACATTCTGTTCTGATACCAAGGTTTGAAAAAAAGCACCGTACTGACCCTTATTTAGAACAGCCCTCTCTTCCAGCTGTGAGAGCTCTGTGCTTGAGCCGTTGGCTGATAGCTGGTGTTTTTGCAGCTGGTTTCCTTTAGCTCCCTGTGAGCTTGCAGTGAGGAGGCTGCACCTAAATGCTTTCCAAACCCAGTACTATGCCAGGACCGTGTGCTGAGCATCTCTAGAACGTAGGTGATGGGAAATGGGGCTGCATGAATAGGACTTTTTCCTTTTTATTCTATACATTCAGTTATAACAAAAGGACATCTGGCTTACTAGATGTGTGCTCTTTAGCTTCCAGCGGAGTTCCTCTCCAGACGCCTGGCTATGGATATACACCTGTGCCAGGGGGGTATGCGCCTGCCCCGCCTGCTCCGGGTGGCTACGCGCCTGCTCCGGGTGGCTACGCGCCTGCTCCAGGGGGCTACGCGCCTGCTCCAGGGGGTTACACACCTGCACCAGGGGGCTACGCTCCTCCTCCACCCCCAAACGGCCCGTACCCTTATGCACCACCTCCAGCGCACGCCTACGGACCTGCGCCGCAGCCCATGGGGTATCCGTACGCCCAGACTCCAGGTATGGAAGCTGCGTGAGGAGGAGCGGTGGGGCGTTTTGCTGTTAGTTGTAAGGAAGCGTTAATGCAACAGTGAGGGTTACTGGAGCTTTGTCTCCACCGAGATTCTTGTCCTTACAAAATCTGTCCTGTGCTCTTGACCACAGCTGTGTGTCTCTGGTTGCTGCAGGGCCTGGGAGCTTGTTATCCCTCTCTACCATTGCCCCAGTCTAAAGCATCCATCTGGTGCCATCTCTCTGCAGGTATTTACCCACCACTCCCCAACATGAACCCCCCGTACGTGGCACCTCCTCCCCCCTACTCTGGGCCATCTCCTGCAGGACCCTCAGCCCCACCACCTCCCGCAGCCTGGGCGGACCCAGGGGTGCCAGGTAAATAGGGCTGGGGGCCTGCCAGGCTCTGGTGCAACAGGGCGCTTGGGGGTTTGGACTGCGGGTGACGCTGGGGGCATGGCTGGTGTGGGGAAGCTGTTGCTGCAGGAGCTCAAAGCCTTCTTGATCTGTTTGAGATAACGGGGCTGGCGAGGCACTCGGTTCCGCGCTGTGCAGCTCGTGGTCAGCACTAGCCAGTTGGCAGCCGTCGTGAATTGCTCTGAATTCAGTCAGCCTGCCGCGGTTGGTGCTGGCTCTTGGGATGTGTGTCGACTCCTCCAAAGAGCTACAGCTGGGCGAGAGGGCTGTGGTGGCTGCATGAGGCATGTGAGATGGGCATGACCTATGCTTGCTCCTTCTCTTTCCTTTCTAGGCAGCAGTAAGGCCATGGAAGCCGCTTCCAGTGCGTACTACAACCCTGCCAACCCACACAGTGTCTACATGCCCATGGTAAGCACCGTGCCTGTGGTCTGTGTGCGCCTGCTTCCTCTTCTGTCACTGATACAGACAGGAGTTGGCTTTCCTAGTAAAGTCTGGAGTGCTTCTGTGCATTTGAAAATGCACAGAAAACATGCACCCTCCTGGGAGGAGGCGTGGATGATAGCGCCAATCCTTGATCAAGAAAGAAAGAGGAGGGCATTAAGATTAATCCAGCCGAATCTCAGTATTCATCTCACTCTTACACGTACAAAAGACTTGCATGTGCCCAGAGAATACAGAGCTCTCTGCTTCTGTACTGGGTGGGAGTGAGGAGAGAGAGAGAGGAGCAGGTCGCTTAAGGATGCGAGTAGTTGGGTTTCATTCCTTGCGCTTTTTCCTGGGCTACCTGGCGGTGGGGAGGTCTGTCACGGTGCAGTCAGTGGCAGCCGGTAGGTGGGCCGTAGCCTGCGTCTGGTGGGTGACAGCCGGTCTGCCTGCGCCCTCGGCTGCCTCGCACGGCTCCCTCGTGGGCTGGAGACTGACGGAGCCGTGAAGCTGGCCCTCAGCCCGGGGGCTTGCTGCCTGCTGGGTCGGACTCTGAGCATCAGCAGAGACAAAGGGGTTTAAAACAGTGCTGTGCATTCCTTGCAACAGACCATTTGCTACCTGTTTTTGAGGGGGCCTTCACTGGAAATGTTACAGGAGGGAGCTTATATCCTGGAGCATAACTGATACCGGAGAGGGACGATGCAGTGCAATAACCGCTTAAAAAACAGCGCTCGGCTCTGGCTGTAGCTTGCTGAAGAGCAGTAATTTCTTGTAAGCCAAGCCCGAGAACTCCCGGGAAGAGCTCTTCATTAAAGCAAAGCAGGGTTGTTGACTCTACTGTACCTCCTTCCAGGATCAGCCACCTCCTTACGCACCTCCTGAGGACAAGAAGAACAACTAACAGAAGGAACTGCAGCCGGCCTCCCACGCTCTCTCTCCCTGAGGACGATTTGGCTGTTACTACCCACCCGGTTAGCGCATCTCTAGGTCTCTTTGTGTATATACAGTGTAAGTAGTGCTGGGCAGCTGAGCGCCTGCCCTCTTAAACATTAAGTCAGTGGCAATACAAGGCAGAACAACGGCACTTTTCCTGCTTCTTTGCTTTATCTCACGGGGTTGAAGCACTAACCTTTTGCTCTGCCTTTGGCATGAGGAGAGAGATGGACTTTTTAAACCAGTAGACCACATCACTGAGAGTAAAATACGAAGGCTCTGGCATTTTGGAGTAAAACTACATGGAATGCCAAACTTTTAACTTCTTCTGAAGCACCGCCAAAGAAGAAAGGTATAGAAAGCCATGAAGTTTCTCACATAGACTCTTGGGTAGCCCAGAAAGGTGTTAAAATTCCTTATACCGTGGCACAGCTCAGTGTGAGGTGGGACTCTGGAAATCCTGTGTCATGCTGGGAGCACTTTTTGAGTCCTGGACTAACAGTCGCAGGGTGATCCCGAGATCATCCTGATCCTGAAACGCATCCTGAGAGACACTGAAGCATTTGGTGGTGTAAGTGGGAAGAGGATGGGCCCCAGCGTGGTGAGGCCAAACCCATCAGCTCAGCACAAGCTCTGGGATGGAGCATCCTAGTGCACTCCTGGTAGCAAGAGGAGTTTCTGGGCACAGACATACCTGCTTTGGAAGCAGCAGGTCCTCTGCTAGCATTTCACCATCTCCTTTCCCGTTTAACCCAAATCCTTGCAAAATAGGGTGGTAAGTGGAGGTGCTGAGGTGCTGCACTCACCGGTGTCTGTGGAGAGCCAGCACTGCCTGGTGTCTCCTCCTCAGGTGTGAGACGCTTCTTTGTAGTGACTGGATCTCTGAAGACACAGTGTGTTTGCTGGCAGGTCTCTGATGTGCAGCGACGCCAGGCTGCACGTAGTCAGTTTTCAGATGCTGATGGCAGAGGAGCTGTGAGAAGTGTAACTGGAAGCAAACAGTGACTCCATAAAATCAGCCTGCCTTTTAGACGTTGAAGAGAAAAGCAAACAAAGGTGTGCCGCAGAGCAGCGAGCCGAGATCGGCAGGCGTGCGAATCCTTCTACAGTCTTCCTTCTGTTTGCCCTCCCAGAAGCAGGTCCCGTATCTGTGCAGTGATCCTGTGTCACAGAGCTGTTCTTCACGCCTAATGGAGTCGAGCTGAGCAGGAGGCTGCTTGCCTCGGAGCAAAATACGTTACATTAGGAAGATAACCTGGCACTGGCCTTGTCAGGAGACAGGTCCTGCAGCCCTGGCTCCCTCTGCTGAGCAAGCTTGTGTCACCGTGCTGGGGAAAAGTGGCCTTTGTCTCTTCCTCGGGCTGTTACAGCCAAGACAGGTGTGCCCACATCCACGCAGCATCAAGGGCAGGTGCTGCAGTACTGGAATCTGGTTGCTCAGGGGTGCGGTGCCCGCTCCGCTGGGAGCTGCGGCCTCTGGTGTGGTGTTACTGACGCTCAGCTCTCTTGCAGAGGATGTGGCTGCTCAGTCACAACCTTTCCTCCTTCCTTAGGACGTAGTGCCATTAAACCTGCTCTGACGGGAACCTCTCTAGGCTGGTGGAGACCCTCGTGATCTTTACGTATGGGGTGATTGTACTTCTTTTCTACAGCCTTCCTACCTTCACAGTGAAGGGGAAGGGGTGTTTTCCCTCTCTACCTGGGTGCCAGGGCTCTCCTGTGAGTCAGGCCTGTGTGACTTATCTGTTTGAATTCCTAAAGCAGCCCTGCATGGGGGGAAGTAAATTTCCTTATCTAAAAACACCTTTAGAGATGTTCTAATGACTCTGTATTTAAAAGAAAAAGAAAAAAAAGTTTGTAACTTTTGAATTGCACTTTAATACAGAAGTGTTGATACCTGGAGCTGCCTGTTCAGTGGTGTGTGTGTGTGTTGTGTTGCCCTTCATCATGCCTGCCTGTTGCACAGAGGACTGGAACAAACCACTGCTGCTGTTCTCAGGTGGGCTGCGGGCTGGTCCTCCCCTTGCACTGCTGCGTGGCAAAGGTGGGGCTGGATTCAAGTAATTGAGAAAGGGGGAAAGAAGTGCTGACTTCAGCTCATTATCTCTTTCCCTGTGGCATTGCTCTTGTCCAGATCTCCAGAACTGGCACATAATTGTGGCTCAGGGCAGGCACAGCACTGCCTTCAGCAGGGCCAGTGTCACCGCCCTACTACTCCCTAACGTGGTATTCTTCGTGGCTCTCCTGTGTGTGTTTACTGCCTGGGGAAAGGCTTATCTTTAAGAGAATCTCTTACCTTGCTGGTTGGCTTGTAATTTTTTTTTCCTAGTAAAGGAAAAATAAACACATGGTAAAGGAAAATGGCACCTGATTGTGGACTGTAACATCTGGGTTTCTTGTGCCAAGGAAAGCCGCTGCCTTGCTGAGCACAGTGCAGCTACTGGAAAAGCCAGTTTCCCTCTGCATCAGCCCCGTCCAGCAGGAAGCCACTTCCTTCTTGCTGTAGTTCTTCCTGTTCTGAGGAACTGACCCTAAACTCCTACATTAACCAAGGGGCTGAATAAATGCGAAACACAGTCTGCGACCTGCTTCCCTTTTATTTCAGCGAAATTATCGAAATCACAAAAAACAAAGCCGGCTCCTGTACAGAATGAAATAGACTTGTTTCTTTTTAGTACTGCAAAGCATTGTGTCCAGTATCTTGCTGCTACACAACAAGAAGACTCTGTGAGAGGCTAGAATCAGCCCTGTGGTCCTGCAAGGAGAGGGCTCCCAGCCCTTATTTGTTTCTGAATAGAAAGGGGAAGCTCCTTTTCTGGCCAACTCAAGACGGGGTAGCTCCCTACTCTGAGGTTTAATCTTGCATCGGTTTCCTGGGGCTGCCTGTACCCTGACGGGGTGAGCTTGCCTTGTCGAGTGCTGCACCCCTCCCTGGGGCTGTGGGGGAGGCCACGGCTCACCTGAGCTGCTGCTGTAGGATGCGTGGGGCAGGCACGGTTGGGGGCTGCAGCATTTGTCCCACCGCTCACTCCGAGCCCCTTCTGGTTTATTTGTGCGGGCTCCTCCTCATAGTGGAGCGGTGCGGGAAGCTGCCCTTGGGAGGAGGAGGAGCCTTTCCCTGAGAAATGCTGGAGTGTTCAGCCTGGCAGAGGAACATCCTACAGGAACAAGATGCGACTTGCAGTTTGGCGGCACCTGTGACCACCTCCCAGAGTCAGGAGCCCACCGAAGACGAGCATCAGCACTTTCCAGACAGCACTCGCACGCAGCACGCCACAGCTCTGCAGTTCTTGCTGTCATACCACAGCACGACAGCTGGGGTTGTGCGTGGGCAACTTGTGGTTGTGCTCTGCTGTAACCTGACCCCAAAGCGGCTTCAACGCAGTGCTGACACATTTTGTTTGGGGTTCTTTTTCTTAGCAGGCACGCTAGGCCGTAGCAGTGCTATCTCCGGGATCCTGGTAGCAGAAGCAAAGCCAGCACAGCAGGGAGCTGCCCCGTCCTCTCTGCAGGACCATCCTGGCCCCAGGAGCTCTCACAGAGGGTTCCTGGGGATAAGGGTGCAGCCCTGTTGACTGCCCCTTTATTCTAAGCCAAGCTGATTATAGCAAAGGAAAGAAGGTGGCTACGTCTGGTCCCTGAGGCCACAGGGGATCCTCTTCTTCCACAGGAGGATCTCAGACTGCTTTGCAATCACAGAGGAATCACACTCTGCATGCCCTCAGGAGGAAGTCACAAGAACTCCTGCTTTGCATAGATTGAGTAGAAATCATCAGGTGACACCGGAGGAGCGGCCAGTACCCGGCCCTGCCATTTGCACCAGCAGAAGGCACTTGTGCAGCAAAGAGACGGGCCCCAGGGGCTCACAGATCGCCCCGGCACTGGCCCACATCCCCACCGGCTGTTCCCCCTCAGAGGAGGAGCGGCCGGGCACCCCCGTGGGGGGCTTGCTGCTGGTCAAAGCGCCAGGGCTGCTCCCGCAGCGCCGTGGGGTAGAGGTACCACATCACCACCCCCGAGGGGTTAACGACCACCGTGAAGTTGTCTCCCGCCTTCAGGCCGCTGGTGGTCTTCCCACTGTACACGTCTTGCACCTGGGAGAGACAGGGGGTCGCTGCCAGGGTATCACCGACCTTCACCGTGGTGTCCCAATTTCCATGCCCAGACCACCGCGGGCATCAAAAGGAGGGGGAAGCTGGAAGGAGGGGGTGCAGGCGCAGTGTGAAAGCGGAGCTCACCTCATACACAGCCTTCTCCGGGAAGCTGAGCTTGGCCAGGCTGGTGGTGTAGCGGTAGGGCATGTCCGTCCTCCGGCTGAAGAAGACGAGGGCGCTGGCGGCCCGGGAGAGCGGGCGCAGGAACACCTCGATACGGGATTTCTCCTAGGGGTGGGGATGGGTGGGTGAGGCAGAGCCGCCAGGGCCAGCCCTGGCCCTCCCTTTGTGGGGAAGGAGCAGGGGAAAAGAGACTTGTCTTACCCCTCTCTGGTCTCGGGGAATAAGAACGTTTTTGGCTTGCAGTGAACTCAAGGAAAAAAGCTCACGGTTCTCTGCCTCCCTCGTTACTGCCTCCCACCCGGTGCTGCTCGCTTGCTCTCTGTTCTCCCAAACACGTACGCCTTCCCCCTAACCTTGATGATCCTGCGCCCCTGGATTCCCAGGGGGTCCTGGTTGATCTGGATCATCAGGCGGTTCTGCAGGATCTCCTTGGCGCTCGGGGCGATGGTGCGGAGGTCGGTGGACATGAGGAGCGGAGCTGCCATGATGGTCCACAAGGCCATTTGGGAGCGCGACTGCTCGTAGCTGAGGCCGAAGTTCCCGATGATGAGCTGAGGGGAGAGGGGACAAAGAGGGTGGAGGCAGAAAAGGGTTAGGAGCTTGTCTGCGTGTGTCCCACCTGGTGACGCCGCAGCCCGCTAGGTGGGAGCAAGCATGGGAAACCTCGCGTGTGCTACCGCTTCCCTTGAGCCAGGACACCCTTTGCTTCATCACTATTTCACCCTCAGGCTGTGCCAGGGAAGGGCAAGGACACTCGAGGGGTGACGGGTTCATTGCAGTACCATGTCCGGGTCGTTCCAGTGGCCGGGGCCAGCTGCTGGCTGCAGCACGTCCTGGTTTGCGAAGAACCAGTCCACGATGGAAAGCACGCTATCCCACGAGTCCTGGATGTCGCCGTAGTTGCGCCACAGGTTGCAAATCGTGGCCAGGAGGGTGTAGTTCACCTGGAGGGGAGCGTGGGAGTCAAAAGGGAAAATATATAAATTAATAATGCTCTGAAGTCTCAATAGACATTACAAGGAGGATTGATCATACACTGAGGAGGAGCAGAAGTCCCATTTCAAGCATTTAAACCAGACAGGACCAGTCTTAGCACGACAGGCTTTCAGGATTGACCCCACGTGGGCTGAGCAGGGTGGAGAAGCCATGTCCCACGGCCTTCTTCCCCCAAACTCCCATCACCGAGCCGTGTCGGGAACCCCAAACGTCCGGAGAGGCCTGGCAGGAGGCCATGCCCCCTCCTAGGACTTTACAGCCTTGTCCTACCAGGGGCAGAGCAGTAAGGGGTGCAGAACATGGGCACAGAGTCAGAGCTCCCCCGTGGCACAGGGGAGCCAACGACAGGCAGGACAACCCTCACCTTGGGCGGGAGCCCCCCCTGATATGCTGGCCAGCTGCAGGAGTAGATGATGGGGCGGCCTGTGGCATTCAAGGCCCTCGTCATTTCTGGGTAGCCTTCGGGAGAGAAGCAGCAGACTGGTGAAGGAGATGGATGGCAGCAACCTGCACGGCTTCCCGCGTTGCACTGGCTCTAGGGCTCCCCCAAAACCTCCTCTTTGCCCAAGAGGTGCTTTTGCCCTGTGGCTGCGGTGCACACAGCCAGAAGAAGAGATGTGAGGGAGGAACCGAAGCCGGCCAGCTGTCCATCAGATGGATGGCCACCCCGACTGAAGCCGTGAAAGGACAAACGCTGGCCAAAGAGGCAGCCTTTACCCTTCGCCTGCTCCTCGCCTGATGAGTAGCACCCGTCCAGCTTCAGCATGTCCACACCCCACTCCGCAAAGGTCTGCGCGTCCTGCTCCACGCGGTCCAGCGTGGTGCCCGGGTAGCCCCCGCAGGTGAGGGTACCCAGGTCCCCGTAGATGCCCAGCTTCAAGCCTTGGGCATGGACCTGTGAGAAGAGGAGGGCTGCAAGGAGGGGACGAGGGGTCCCGAGGTGCCTCCCGAGGACGGAGCCCCCACCACGACGGGACAGGGACAGGGGGGATCACTCACGTAGTCGGCCAGGGCCTTAATGCCCCGGGGGAACCTCTCGGGGTCGGGGACCAGCCGCCCCTCCGCGTCCCGCTGCTTTGCAGACCAGCAGTCGTCGATGTTGACGTACTCGTAGCCCAGCTCCCGCCAGCCGTCCTCCGCCAGCCGGTCGGCCATCTCGAAGAAGAGCATCTCGCTGCGGGCGGGCGGCGAGCTGAGCCCCTGCCGGTGCCCCGAGGGGACGGGCTGGGGCTCCGGGGGTCACCGCGCTGCGTCCCCCAAGGCTCGGGGCCCCTTTGTAACCTCACCCCCGGCCCAGGGGACACGATACCCGACGGTATCGCTTTGGGGACCCCCCAACCACACCAGCTGCCGCTGGGCCACCCTCACCGGGTCCGCCCTCCCGTCCCGTCCCGTCCCGTCCCCGGTGCCGGTGCCGGCTGACCTGATGCAGTGCCGGGGGTCGGCCCTGCAGTCCACGTTGCAGCGGAACCTCTCCCAGGCCAGCCAGCCCATGGGGGGGGTGCGGGCCAGCCCGTTGTCCAGCCCGCGGCCGGGCACCACCAGCACCACCACCACCACCAGCAGCCCCAGGAGCGCGGCCCGGGGCCGCCCGCCCGGCCCCGCCGCCCCCATCCCCGCTTTGGGCCCCCCCCGGAGCAGGGCAGCGCTGCGGGAGCCCCCCCCCGCCGCCCGGCCCCGCTCGCGTGGGGCCGCCCCCATCACCTGACCGCCCGCGCCCGCCTCCCGCACGGCTCGGCCCGGCCCGGCTCTCCCCGCCCCGAGCACAGCGCGGGGGGACCGCCCCGGCACCCTGCCGCCGAGCCGGGAGCCGAGCCGGGAGGGCCCGAGGTGAGCCGGGCCGAGCCGGGCCGGGCCGGGCCGTGCGGGGCCGTGCGGGGCGGAGCGGCGGGGCCGGGAGCGGGCGCTGCCGGAGGGGCAGGGGCCGGGCGGTGGTGGGACAGCGCTGCCCGAGGGGGAGGGAGTCCCTGGGGGGGGGGGCTGGGGGTTGTCGTCCACCAGAAACCGCGTAAAAGTGCTTCCGTGAAAGCTCTTAACTCTTTTCTTTTTTTTTTTTTTTTTTATTTCAACTAACACCAAAGCAAACCCACGGGAGCTAAAAAGCAAAACCAAAACACGTTCTTGTGGGGCTGAGCTGTGCTCGTGTCCCAGCGGAGAACACCTCCTCGTCAGCGTCTGCTGGTGTGAGAGCTCCTCAGCTGGATGCGGCTCAGCGTTTGGCTGAAGCCCATCCAAGTGTCCTGGGTTTTGCTGCCTTTCAGAGCCTCCCACCCGCTGCTCACACACTGCCCTGACTTTTTGTGGTACGAGCGATTTAGATCCTTGCTGTTTCAGCTCAAAGCTGTTTGTGACTCCCTCTCCTTTCCTCCGACCAGGGATGGGGCTCGGCGTGGTGGAGCTTCAGAGGCGCTCATCGGGGAAGCGAACGCCCGGAGGAAGACGACAAGGAGCTGCAGTCTGACCCACGCGGCCAGCATGGCTTAACCGGACGGAGTGGGGGCAGGCTGGGCGATGGCGACGCTGGGGGAAGGCCGGTGGGGCCGCCTCGTCCTCAGCATAGACATGGGTGCTCAAACGGAGGTCCCAGAGATCTTGGGTCTGAAATCGCCCTCTTTATCCTGTCCTACAACAGAGGAGAGAGCAACATGAGTGCCTCACATGGGCACATTTCTTCAGTTTGCTCCATAAAAAACCTGCAAAGTAGGTCAGTGGCGGAGTAAGAAACAAAGCAGCAGCACTGACATCTCTGGAGGAGGCAGGTGGGGCTCTGGTGACTGTCCCCGCAGTTGCCGGTCCTGCTGGGTTAGCTGCCACCGCACCGCGCTGAGCCGGCCTCTTCCCCCTCTGCTCCCCCGTTCCGGGGCGGCCGCGGGGCGATGAAGCTGAACGAGCGGAGCGTGGCCCACTACGCCACCTGCGACTCGCCCACCGACCACGCCGGCTTCCTGCGCAAGCGCGTGGAGCGCCACCACCACCATGCCCACCACGGCACCTCCTACCAGCGCCGCTGGTTCGTCCTCAAGGGCAACCTCCTCTTCTACTTCGAGGAGCGGGACAGCCGGGAGCCCGTGGGGCTGGTGGTGCTGGAGGGCTGCACCGTGGAGCTCTGCGAGGCCGCCGAGGAGTTCGCCTTCGCCATCCGCTTCGACGACGCCGGCGCCAAGGCCTACGTGCTGGTGGCCGACGGGCAGGCTGCCATGGAGGCATGGGTGAAGGCGCTGTCGCGGGCCAGCTTCGACTACATGCGGCTGGTGGTGCGGGAGCTGGAGAAGCAGCTGGAGGAGGCCTGCACGAGCTTGGCCGCTTGTCGCAAGTCTCCGCGGAGGTCCTCGGGCAGGAAGCGGCACCTCTCCAACCCCGCCTTGCTGCCCGTCCAGGAGAAGCCTGCCGTCCTGGAGAACGGGTACTCCACGTGGGGCAGCGGCCCTGACCGCGACGGGGGGCACTTGAAGCCCCCGCCTCTGCCTCCGCGCCGGCGCTCGGCTGCCGGCAGCACCGCGGGGTCCCCAGCAGCCGGCCTCTCGCCCTCCTTGCAGGAGAGCCCGGTGTCGCCGGAGACGGCCTGCTTCGCCAAGCTGCACCACTGGTACGGGCAGGAGATCGCGGCGCTGAGACGGGAGTGGCAGGAGAGGCAGAAGAGGGGACACCCGTGACCTGGGAATGTGGAATGCAACGTGCCGGCTGGTTTCTGGCAGAGCAGAGCAAGGGATGCTGCCTGCCCCCTTCCCTCACCGGCAACCGGTGTGTGGCACGTGGCTGCCTGCGTGCTGCCTGGCCATCCGGGAGGGATGTGTGTCTTCCCCAGGCCTCGCCTGGCGTTTCCTCCGTAGCAGCGAGCCTCATGCTCTTTCCACTGAAACAGGCGGGCTCAGTGCCTTGCCATCCTGGTGTGGCAGATGCAGCGTTTTGTTTTCCACCTCTCCTTCGCCAGTTGCTTTGGTTTTGTTTCTCAGCGTGGAGATTTGCACAGGTCACCAGTTATTATTGTCTGTGGTATTGAAGCCCACTGAAACCCATCTGCCTTCGCTTTTTGGCTGCAGATAAGACTGGACTCTTACAAAATGCCTCCGATGGGCCGCTTTGTGCCTCCTTGGTCACGCGCAGGCCTTACGAGGACGCGTCTGAGATGCCATGGCTTCGGCTGGCCCAGGAGCCATGGCTCACCTCGACGGGTGCTCGCTTTGGCCTGGCGGAGCGGCTGGCACGAGCTGCATTTCCTGGGGCTTCTGGCTGTGCGGCAGCGTCAGGCCTGGGCAGGTGGGACCCCATGGTGGGATTGTGAGTGGTCACAGAGCTTCCTCTGACCCTGATGAGCAGCTTCCCCAGCAGGGTGGGGAGTGGGCCTGTGTACCAAGCCACAGCAGAGCTGTATTCACAAACATCGTTGTTGTTTTTTTAAGTTTTCATCTGCCCCAGCAGCTCCTCCCTTCTATGTCCCTCAGGGTGCCCTCTGGTGTGTGTTTCACAAGCTTGTATCTGCTTCCTGGGGCACCCAATCTCGTCATCGAGGCTTATGGGGACAGCAGAAGGAAACATGGAGCTTGATCTGAAGCTTGATCTGAAGCAACAGAGAGGATCAGGAGCTCATTGTGTCCGAGTTGGGCTCTGACTACCTAGTGGTAGTCAAGCCTATTTGTTTCTCTGGGTCAAGTCTTCCCTGTTACAAAACAGGAATGCTACAGGCTGTTTGTCTTCCCCAGGGGTGAATTTATCAGCCTCTGCACCGACTGTAGAAAGTGCCATATAGGGCTCTGCTTGCTAGTCAGATGCTGGAGACAGAGTCCAGAGCTACGCTTGTGCAAGGCCTTTTTTGATGTTGTGCCTCTGCCAGGTGCTCCGGGGAGCTGGGCAGAGCCATGTAGCTGGAGAATAGGAAGGACATCAGCAGGCTCTGGAGGAGTGGGGTCAAGGACAGGGGCTGGCTGCAGGAGGCCCAGAGGTGCAGGAGTGAGTTACCAGTCACTCCCTGGCCCTGTGTGTCAGCAGCGTTTGGACATGCCTTGCTAGTGTAAAAGCCATATCCTACCAAAGCCAGACCCTGACCTACTGGGGCTTCCCTCCAGTTTTGTGTCAGCTTCACAGGGCTGATCGCAGGAGCACGTCCCATGTCATTATCCACTAGGTCAGAAGCCTTAACCAAAAGGCAGACAGTACAAGTACATGGTGCTGAGTCTAGCAGTCCAAGGACTAGGACACCCTGGAGAGGGTGTTTATAAATCTCCTCACTTGTCCTCTTGGCAAGGGCTGTTTTTCAAAGGAGAAGAATATATGAAACTATCTTGCCTTTCCCATGTTCTCTGAAAGTGTTAAACCTGTTTTTATTGCCCTGTTCCACAGCAGTCTTGCTAGGAAAACAGCGTGTTAGTCTGTTACAACTGGTGGGTACCCATTCACCTTTCTGGAGCTGAATGCACTCAGCCTAATACTTTGCAGTAGCCAGTAGAGATTGTCAGAGGCAGAAATCAAATGGCTTACGTTAACTTTCAGTGCCTTTGAAAATGTGTCTTTGGTAGTTTTGGATGACAAGCTTCCTGCCTCCTGCCTAGTTATGGTGTGCCGGGGTGTTAGCGTAAATGAGATCTTAGATCTGGCTTTGGACAGTGGGAGTGTGACCTTCACATACGAATGGTGCAATCCAACCCCCTCTAGTTCACGTCTGTATTTCTTCATAGTAGAGAACTTCAAGGTTGGTAGGAATTTGTTGTTGTTGTTTTACTTATTAAGTGAAAACAGTAAGGAGAAAGGAGGAGCAGGAGGGCCAGGAGTAGGTCTGTGTCCATCAGGAATGTTTGTGACTCCTGAATCCTGTGTGTGTGGCAGCAGCATCAGAGGCTGGCATTACCTGGTGCCTCTGCTTTCTGAGCGGGGGTATTTTGGGGCCAGGATCAGATTTGGTGAGCGCTCTCTTTCCCCCTCTCTCTCTCTTCCTATCCCCCCCCAATACAGAGAGAATATTCGTGATGTCTCAGACTTACGTAAGGAAGTTTGACGGTAAAGATTTAACTTCCAAAATAAATCAAAATGTGATGGGTGTTCCTACATGAGACCCAAGAATCAGGAGTGACTTAAAAGAGAAAATAAATTAACAAAGCCTGTCCTGTCAGAATTGGACCTGAAACAGTATCATTCATTTAAGAGCAATTTCACTTTTAAGAAGCTTAGTTTGTTTAAATAAGCTAGGATTGTGCTGGTAACGCTACTAAAGAGCTTATATTTAATGCTTTAATATGTCCCATTCAAATCACACAATTTCCACGCTACCTGGCTTTGCATTAGTACATACTCCAACTAAATCCTAAATCCCGCAAATGAGGAACTGTGCTCTCCTTTATGTCCAACTGCATTTTAAGTAATTTTATGGGGTTTTCTACAGCACTGAGAAGAAAATGGCAGAATCTTGCAAAATATTTGTGCTTGGCCCAACAGTCTATGCATGGGCATTGGTTAGGACTTGAAAGTGCTGTGTGACTTTTGATGCATATGGTCAGGGCTTCCTTTCAATCCCTGTCCAGCCCATTACATAGCAGGGCCTGCCCTTTCATGACTAAAAAAGAGCCATAATCGGAGCCATCCTCAAATTTGCATGCGTCTGCAGATTTTTTGGCTGCCCACCGCCACTCGCTTCATTAGGCAGGAAACACCTAGGCGCTCTGAGACATCAAACCAGCTCATCTGCGGGTCAGCTGTGCTGGCTGTGCCTTTGAAGCAGCCCCCAGGCAGAAGGTCGGGATTTCTGCTTCCTGAGATTGCACACTTACCTGGCTAATGGACCGTGCGCGCTCTGTATCTGCAGGCAGAGATCATTACAGGAAAAGGAGCGAGTTTTCGCTGCTCGCTAGCGCATTGTCCCCTGCAGCAAAATGAGACTGATTGCCACGCGCTGTTTTTCTCCAGTCTTTCAGGTCTGGGCTGCTTCACTTTCCACCTTCTTTCCTTATTATTTTTTAAAAATAGAAAGTGTCTGACCAGCACAAAACAGGATCCTTAGCAAAGGGGGACTGAATGTTTTAAAGCTAAATGGCTACTTTTCTTAAAGTACCGAAGGCAACATTTAAGAATTTTCCTTGGAATAATAATGCAAAAGTGATGAGAGAAAAATGCATGTATCTGAATGCTTGAATTTAAAAGAATTTGAAGACTGAAGGAAGTGAGGGAAATTGTGACAGCTTTTGTAAGCTTTGCCAGGAAGGGAACCCAAACCTGTTAAAACAGTTGATGAAATCCTTATACTTTTCTGTGGATGGGATTCCACATTCAGGCCTGTAATACATTGTTTTATTTACGCACATTTGTCTTTTTATGAAACGTCTGTTGTGATGTTTTCCACTTGATCTGAATCCACGTCCTAGCGATGAGTAACCTGAAGCGTCTACCACTGGCCGCCGCTTGCCATTTGGGACATTCGTGACTAAGAACGGACAAATGCTTTCCATTACAAGTTACCGCATTCATAGTTTAGGGCTTGGTCAGCCCCTGAGCTCAGCCCTCACTGCCTTCACGGAGAAACTTGAGAAATAAACCCCACTGAAACATGCTGGGATCTGCGCGAAGCTCCAGTTTCAGTGGCAACTTTGCACCCAGCGTACTTCAGGACCTGCACAAGTAACGACACTACAAGCAATTTGTGGAAACACTCCTGTCTTTTGAAGTGCTTATATTCCGAGTATATAACGTGTTCTTTTTCGGAGGCGAGTTTGCATGCGCCTTTTTTATTTTTATTTTTTTTTTATTTTTACATGCAGAACTTGTGTGTATTATGCATTTCAACACTGTAACCACTTGTATTTTACGCCGGCCAGCTGAATAAACCACTTCGCGTTTGTTTGTAAGCCGCCTGGCGCCGCCTCAGCCGCGAACCCCTGACGGGGCCGGGCCTCACCGGGGCCGGGCCCGCCCTCGTCCCGGCCGCTGTGGGACGGGCCCCGGGGCGGGGAGCGGGGCCGGGCCGCCGCCCTCCCGCATGCGCCGCTCCCCGGCGGCCCCGCAGCCTCGCGAGAGCCGCGGGCCGTGGGCGCAGCCCGGAGCGGGGCAGGAGGGACGATGGCGGCGGCGGGCGGGCGGCTCCTGGCGGCGGCCGCGGCCCGCTCGGGGCGGGCGGGCTGGGCCGGGCTGCTGGTGCCGTCCCGCGGCGCCACCGTCACCCGCAGCGGCGCCATCTTGCCCAAGCCCGTTAAGGTGAGGCGGCGGGGGGGGGGGGCGGCACGGGGGGCGGCGGCGGCCGCGGAGCGGGCCGGTAACGGCGGTCCTGTCTCGGTTCCTGTCTCGGTTGAACCCTCGCAGACCCCCTTCGGCCTCCTCCGGGTATTCAGCGTCGTGATCCCCTTCCTCTACGTCGGCACGCAGATCAGCAAGAACTTCGCGGCGCTGCTCGAGGAGCACGATATCTTTGTGCCGGAGGACGACGACGACGATGATTAAAGGGTATGTCATTATTGGCACCGGCGGTCTAATTAGTTGTGCTTCCTGCTTGGCTCGGTGCAGGGAGAGGCTCGGACGAGGAAATGCGTGTTTCTGAAGCAGTTCTGAAAGATGCAGCTGTGGTTGAAAGCAGGGACTCGTGCAGCTGTATTGCCTCTGGCTCTGAACTTCTCCGTTCTTTGATACTGGGGCAGGCCAGATTGGTATCTGAATGAGAAATCCCCACAACACACATTCTTTGGAGATAAACTGATGGTGCTTTAGATCTTGACGTTTGAATCAGAAGTAAACTAGTCAGTGAGGGATTATGTGGTCTACACTGCGGGCATAAAAGAGGGACATTGCTGCTGAAGTGCTGTTAATGGTCACCTGCTTGGAAGTCTGCTAACCCGTGACTTTTAAATAAGAATCACGTATTGTATGAAATTCTGATAGAGAAGTGAAAAAAACTTGAGAATTCCAGAACTCATTAGATCAAACTGTCATGTGGGTGCTGATCTCTGGAGTAGTTTGACCATTCAGACGAAGGAAGAGTGGAATAATTCACCTTTATCTACAGCACGCCACACTTTCTTCTGTTTGATATTATCCCATTTGGCTTGGCCTTGTGTAAAGATTTTAGTTTGTGTGTATTTCTTTATAGACTTCATCAGCGTTGTTTTATAGCTGTGTGTGCACTGTGCAGCTAAAATCAAAGAGTTAAAAGGTTGTGAAGATCGCAGTGGCCTGTTAGAAAGCCACTTTTTGTAGGCCCCCCACCTCGCGTGGTCTGGGGTTGTATGGACTGGAGCTTGGTACAATATATCTGAAAAGTAACGTGTTTTTATTCTATCTGCAGAACCATAACGGAAGAACAGAAGGGAGGAAGCCACTGTGAAAGAAATGCTTCCAACATTTGTCACCTGCATTTTGTCTTTCCTCAAGGGGACAGGGGGTACTGTATCCCCTTTGCCAGTCAATGTCCTGCACGTGTCGGTGTAAGAGAAATCTGTAGATCAGGAATGAAGGAAGCATTTGATGGGTTCTGCATCCTTGCACACACACACTCACCTCATAAAGGACTGCTTGGGATTCCTTTTATTAGCAATATAGGAAATAATTAAAGAACAAGAGATTGAGATGCATGACTTTGTTTCTGTGTTTTTTTTGTAGATTATTGCCTATGACGTAGTATTTCTGTCTTAACCTTTCTACCTTCCAAAGTCTGTTCTAGTGACAAGGTTCTTCTCATATTTTTTTTCCTTTTAGGAGTCTTTTCTGTAATTCAGTCCTAATCAATGGAACATAATAGGATCCTAAAAGAAGCAAGAGCCCCACAACACAGCCCCATTAAAAGAATGGAGTTCATATTGACAGTGGCACCGCAGTTCAAATAACGTTGACTTGAAACCTAGCACTGCGCAGGTATGCCTGATAGAGACTGTAGCATTAATTTCACCTGGCTGAGGATTAAATACAGTATTACCAGTGCACAGTAAATGTTACGTAGGTTTGGTAACGTACAAAGTTGAGATCATGAGTAGCAAACTACGGTGATGCTTTTCATAGCATTTCATGTGTGGACAGTGAAACTCTGAATGCTCTGGCTCCAAGTACTTGTAATGTGTAGATAGTTCATTATTCCTGTGTGAGTCCTGGTATGTTTATTTTCTTAACTACGTGTAAACTTCAGTGTCCCCCCTCTTTTCTTAGAAGTATTTGCTTTTGCAATTAAATCATCACATAATAGATTTACAAGGTCTTCTCTGCTGCTGCTATCTTCAGTCACATCAGACCAGTTGCATACCAACTTGACCTTGAAAGGTCAAAGTCAAATGATTATTTTATTAAAGCCGGACATATTATTGGGACGATGCTTTCTCGCGGTTTCTGGCCGCTATATCTGGCCTCCTCTCTTGACTGCCCACTTGTCCCTTCAGTATTCAAGTTAAAAGGCCAAGTTTCTTCTAATGTTACATTAGCACAGTACTTAGTTTAAGCAGCCACATTTGTGCACTCATTATTTGCTAGTACTCTTTGTTTGATCTTTAGCTCTCTAGCTTAGATGCTGACAGAAAGGGGAGCCCACAGTCTGTAACCCCACCAGCTGTGGCTGAAGGCAGCTGGCAGGGGCTTGAGTTACCCGGTATCTGAGCTGCCCCCCTTCCGCCAGCCTCAGTTCATCTCCCTTGGGAGCCAAACGCCTTTTCACTGCGTTATCCTACTGTCTCTTCTGGCTCCCTCCTGGCTGCATTTTTTCAGTCCAGCCCTAAGAAACACCTCACTGCTTAACAGTTCTCACGTGGGGATGAAGGCACCAGTATTTAGGCGAGGATGGAAGTTTGAGAGTTCTACAAGGATGCAGTGCTGATCACACATGGGAAAACTCCAGCACTGATTTAGCTGCTGAAAATGCATTCTGACTGGCAAAAGAACAAATTTTCCTTCCTCTTCTCAGTGGCAAACTAGTAATTCCTGACTCAGTTATCGAGGTGATGGTGGGACACTACCTCCTGCTAGGCATCACATGCTTTCATGGAGCTTCCCTGTTCCAGACAGCAGTACAAAAAAACATTTTTTCCAGGTAACTTAATTTTACAGCAGGGAAATGGACTCTACTGATCTCTTCATTGTACAAAGGGCTTTATTGGCCTATTGGATTTTAAGCCATTCTCTGCTACGACATACACAGAGAATAGTGTCAAAGTAAAAAACAAGGTCAACAAAGTCACGGCATGAAATTGTGAAATACACATGGGCCTCAAGCACAAAACCTCTGCGACTACAACAGCTTTTCTGAAGGCCCACTCTTGCCTGCTCTTTTTTCCAAGGAGCTCCCACCCACGTGCAGGGCTGCAGGCTGAGCAGACAGCTCCACAACCCAGTTGTGCTGTGGTTATTCAGCAGACACTCCAGGGCAAATGATGAGACAAACTCCACCCACCGAAAATACACACTGGCAAAAACTAGGTAATCACAGCTCTTCATAGAGATCATTAATGACTTGCGCACACGCTGGGTTCAGATTTAGTCATTAGGCATCTAGGCTGCTATACAATCTGTCTCTACAGATGTTTTCTGTTATACAGAACTTTATTTGTAATACAGGACAGGAAGACAGAGTCAGTCTGTCTCATGGATTGTGGCCTGCATAAAATTTGGACAGAAAGTCTTTAGGCTGTGGCGTTTCCGTCTCATGGAAATACCTCATGATGTGAGTCTTCTGCTTCCATACGTGAATGGTTTCTTGAAGATCCATTTTTCCCTGTGCATAGACAAAAGATATATAATAATGAGAATTATTATAATAATATTATAATAATGAGACTGCCTGGAAGCTTCACCCACTGTATTACTTTGGACTATGTTTGCAGATTTTTTCCTTTATTTAAAGACAACCTAGCTGCCTTGAAATGCAAGAAATACAACAGGTGAGCATGGCAGCTCTTGGCTGGAAGGTTTCTAACGCTTTAAAACTGCAAAGGTTAGTTACCCTTGCTCAGGCTTCTTTTGAATCCTTACCCTACTCTTGGCATGTTGATTAGTCCTTTGAACCAGACACACCTCAGGGATAAGACACAGCTAGATATGTTACCAAATCAGGATGTATTGCCACCTACACAGACCCAAAGTCAGCCTCCCACAAAGTACGGCCACTCCAGTGTTTGTTTCAGAATCAGTTAAGGAAAATACATCCCAATCTAACGAAGTACTGTAGGGACCAGAACTGTCATTTTTAAATGATAAAAAGATGCTGCTAGCTAGTTTCCCTTTGTTTGATTGCCACTTTCTAAAAGGAAATACAGGAGTGTTTACACCACTGTTTTGCTTACCATACACTTCCCCTTTTAAACACCTGCAAATTGGAAAAGTCCCTACACTGAGGGGCAGAAACACATACATATTCTAGCAATGCTGACTTATGAACATAACAATACTACCGCCCTGCATACTGACGGAGCTTCATCCCTTACCAACAGGTTTGCTGTAACGGATAAACCAATCCGGATTGCAAAGGGTAACGCCTCGTTAAAGCGAGCCAAGATAGAACTGCCCTTCTTTTCCACGCCGCTCGCCACCCGCTCCCTGCAGCCTCGGGGGCCGAGGCGCCCCGCCCGTACCTTAATCACCAGCATGTCTATCACCCGCGGGTCCGTAACGTGGGCGTTCTTCACGAACAGCTCCCGCACCTTATCCCGCGCCTGCTTCACCGTGATGTCCAGCTGGTACAGGTGCACTGGGGGGACACAACACGCTCACGGACACCGCCCGCGCCGCTCCCCCCACACCGCCCGCTGCGGGCCCGGGCCGCCCGGCACGACCTTGACCCGGAGCTGCCTCCTGCGGTGCCGGCGGCGCCCCCTCACCCGTGTTGGGCACCTCGCGGTACCAGGCCCGGTACAGCTCCCGCACGCGCCGCTTCGCCTCGCCCAGGTCCCGGCTGAAGATGGGCTTCACGGCCGCGGCCCCGCGGCCCGCCACCGCCATCTTGTCACCGCCGCCACCGGCACGGCTCGGAGCGCACCCGCCTCTCCATTGGCCGGCCGCGCTGCCGCTCCGCCCCCTGATTGGACGGCAGACGCGGGGGGGAGGGACAGCGGGGCGGGCCGCGCGTAATGGCGGCCGGGGCGGAGCTCGAGGGCGGCCCCTGAGGGAGGGCGGCCCCTGAGGGCGGGCCCGGCCGTGACGGCGGGGAGGGCGTGCGGGCTGCTGCGGGCTGAGGGAGGCGTTTCGGGTCGCTTTTATTCCCTTACGGGATCTTTAAATGGAAAACACTGACGTGCAGGTCCCGCTGAAGTTAAAATCTTAACGGTGGTATCGACAAAGAAGTTAAAATCTTAACGGTGGTATCGACAAACGTTCGTGTAAGTAAGCAGCCTTCACCGCTTCCAGAAATTACCGTCAGAAAAATAAATGCGTGCACACACATACGCTGTTTCTGAGTTGTTTTTTTTTTAGTTGTGATTATGCACAGAGGCTCCTTTATATTGGTTACTACCAGTCTGAACATCAAACCTTAATATTTTTAAGGATGAGTCTGAACATCAAACCTTAATCGTTTTGCAAACCTTGCGAAACAATTGGTCAGAAATATTGCAGGAAGAAAAAGAAAGCCAGCTCTGAAATCTACATCTAACTTTCAAGCAATGTAACTCCATGGCTTCGTGCCAAACCTGCCCGAGAACTGACTTTATGTAACGCTGAAGAAAAGCTGTTTCGAGGGGCTATTTAGATAGGAGATGGTAAACCTAAGCACCACAGTTCCTCTTGAAATAGATATGTCGGAATTTCTGCATTTCAGAAATTACCTGCTTCTGTGGCTGAGACATCATACTGATTATTTATGTACTCCTTTTTGGTATTGCCTCCTGTTTAAGGCGTAGCATAACATAAGGGTTGTCAGGCATTTCTCTGGATTAAAATTTACTTTCTTTGGGGCTGTAAATGAAGGCAATGCAGTATGTGTGGAATAAACAGCAGTATGCAATAAACATGAAGTAATGAAGGGATTACATGTTTATAGAATGGTTGTGCTTTTTCAGGGGCACTGCTCTGTGTAGTCCCTCAGGGCAACGTTGCCCGGTCAGAGCTGTAGCTCTTGCCCTGCCCACCACTAGCGCACGCCAAAGCAGCTGATCGGCTGTGGATGGTTTTTGCAGGAACCAAGCCAGAGCTGAGCTGCCCTGGGCACCCGGAGAGAGGCAGGCAGAGGCACAGCAGGGAGGCAGACAGTGGCTGAGGAGCAGTGGGGCTAGCAGGGAAGGGAGGTGGTCAGGAGCTCTTTACAAATTGTTCCGAGGTTTGTTTGTTTGTTTGTTTTTCCTCCTAAAATTGGCAGGACCCCAAGGTTATCTTTCACCCCAGATACCTTCGTATTTCAGTACACAATAAGCCAGGGCTAATACCCTCTCAGTAACCATGTGCTCAGTAAACTGTTTCTGCAATGAGAGCCCAAAGTACAGCAGAACTGGTTTATTGGTTATACATGTACTCGCAAATATGACCATCACCTGTAACATGCTATGGCTGTGTGATTCAGGATCCAAGACTGGAATTAAGCTAAGCTATATTATTGGGCTACAGCCTTCTTTACACTGCTAGGGACATCTGCACAGATTTAGGTGGTCTTAAGTGGAACTTGGCATCATCCTGCCTAGACCTGCAACATTTCTGACAGTGTTTGCAGTGGTCTCTGAGTGAAAGGGGAACGGTGTGCACTTATCTTGGGATAGCTCGCAGCTTGAATGGGTATGGGGAGTTTATGAGGGCAAAGTGGCCATCCTTCCGTGGCCTGGGCTGATCCTCGGGGAGCATGAAGGTGAATTTCTGCAGGAGAGTGGTGAAGAAGATGAAGAGCTCCATCCTGGCCAGCTGTGCTCCCAGGCAGACACGTCGACCTGCAGGAAGGAAGCATCCGTGAAAGAGGATGTTAAACCATGCTGGAATCACTGTGGGATGAGCGACCTCTGTGTGCAGACACGGGATGGAGCAAAATGGAAGATCAGAAGCTGCTTTGCTCAGGAAGGACAGAAAGAAGAAGGTGAGAGTGTCTGGTTAACCATGTCAGAAGGGCACAGGCACTCACAGCTAATTAGATGGGGACACCCTGTCTGGTGTGCACAGCGTCATAGAATAATTTAGGTTGGAAGAGCCCCCTGCAGGTCACCTTCTTACCCCCTGCTCAAATGCAAAGATGGGGAAAGAGGCTACCCCTGGACTTTCACTTCCCAGGAGGCAGATCACCGCTCCTGCTGTGCACCTGGCTTGCAGCTAGATCCTCCCCTTAGATTTACCTGCTGAGAAAGGCATGAAGGCCTCCGGCTTCACAAACTGCCCGTTCACGTCCAGGAAGTGTTCGGGGTAAAACTCATTTGGCTTCTTCCAGACTGACTCATCCTTCAGCACGGAAGACAAGTTGGTGATGACTGTTGTCCCCTGCACTCCTCCACAAGAGGAAACAATTTACGTGAGAACAGCAGACTTATCTTGGCGAGATGGATCAGCGCTGGCCCCTCTTTAGACAGTCTCTCCCATCTAATAGCAACCATCACTAGATGCTTCAAAATATGGCACTGAGCTCCTCTTCTGTATCTTAGCTATAACGGAGGTAAAGCAGTGCACTTTTCCAATAACATGCTGCCTGCCCTATGCACGTGAAGCATTTGAACTTTTGCAACTTATATCCTTACAAAGGCCATTGCATGCAAATGTTAATTTCATGGTTACATAGTGGAAACAGCTTCTGCTTCACAGATCCTTCTGGACTTACTTTGTAGCTGGACAGAAAAAGCTAACTGACAGACTTCAAAGCCCAACTTTCACACATGGAAAATGGCAAAGCTTTCTTGTTTCCTGTGTCAATGTTTTAAGCTTAGTGGAGTTACTGCAAGGCTGAAAAAAAACATCCCAGGCTTGTATTGCTACCAGCACTGCCAGGACAGAGTGCTTTTGATTCCTGTCACAGTGTCAATGGACCGAATGCCAGTGGCAACTGAATAACTTCAGAGATTTAACTACTGCCTTCTCAGGAAAGGCGGCAAGCTGGTCTCATGTGCCTCCAAAGAGCCTGTCAGGCTGTCCTAGTTGCTTCTTCCAACACAGGCAGTGAATGTCACAGCTCATCAAGAGGAAAGCAAACCTTTGCACTGAGCTGCCACTACAGTTGGGTTCCCACATAACTAGTGTAAACCTAGAGCACAAACGTGTCCATCTGTCTGGTCTTAACATTTCAAAGTTCCCTGCTTCAGTGCTTGGCAGTGACCGTGATTTGGGGCTGGAAATACAAATCTGCAAGGTTGTGTGGGGTCACCCACACCCTACGCCTGGCATCTGCACAGGACAAGGATGCTGCATGGCCCGTCTGGCCATGGGAATGGGCCATGGCCATGGGCCCGTCTCACCTTGGGAATGAAGTAACCTTGAAGCTCGGTGTCCCGGTATGTCATGTGAGGTAGCCCAACAGGAGTGATGTCCCCACAGCGCTGTGCCTCATGGATCACGGCATTGGTGTAGGGCATGTTCACTTGGTCCATCATGGTGGGTGACCTCTCTCTTCCAATCACCATATCAATCTCTTTGTGGATTTTACCTGAAAGCAGCACGGCCAAGGACTTAGAGCTCCCTTAGCTAAACAGAAGGGGCTGGTACAAGCTGGAGGAAAGCTAGCAGTATGATCTCAGTAGGCACTGTGCAAGAGCAGGACAAGCAATTATAGAAAGGAACAGAAACTAAAGGGAAATGCCTTTTTGCAGTTGTTTAGAAAAAAAATAATAAAGAAAAATAAACAAACAAAACAAAACAAAAAACTGTAACTGTTATTTGTGCACAGTGTCTTTAATAAAGGTCTTGGCACTCGACATGCTATCTTATCCCTCCTCAATGTGGCTGGAAGTGTACTTGTGCAGGCAGCATTTGAGAATTAAAACAGATTAGTGTTTATTCCGAGTATAGGAGGGAGGGTTCCGTGACCACTGGAAGTCCCCAGGTAGCCTTCAATGTGAAGGAGAGTGAACTTGCCCTTCCATCTCCAGTCTTTTCATTAGGGCTTCCCCACCGCCACCACTGGGCCTGCTAGAGCAGCTGTATCAGGGGAAGTGTTTCTCCTGGTTTCTTCTAGACCAACAATCACCAAAGCTGTTTCTCCTTGCAAAAGCCCCAAACCATGGATAGGAGATGTTGAGTGTCCTTACAGAGAAATGAGGGTTGAAGGGAACATACTGCACCTCTGCCTGTCCTCTCACTTACTCTGTGTTTCTGGGTGCAAAAGCATGTACAGAAATGCCCACCGGAGGGTGGTGGAGGTGGTGTCAGAACCAGCTGCAAACAAGTCTGCGGTCACCAGACGAAGGTTATTGTAATTGAAACCATTCTCTTCAGCCTCCTTACCCTGCGGAAAGCAAACAAGTGTGTGATAGGAGCAAAGACAGTCGCTGGGTGAGAAGACCTTCCTTCAGAGCACCGCTAAGAAGCACTAGATCCGCTTTTGCTGACCAAGAATTTCATTGGCAGAGAAAAGCACAACAGAGGCAATAGTCTGTGTATGACTGATGTGCTCCAATACCGCTGTTACCAGTGTATTTGAAGGTCATCGGTAACCTCCCACAGCCTGCGAGATGAACATTACTCCTGCCTTCAGAACAGAAGTAAACACCTTGCGCTCCCAGCTCAGCAGGCCACTGCCACTTACTGTAACGTCCTCCCCCAGAGGAGGTGGAACACTGTTAGTCAGGCTTGATCAGATCATAAAGCCCACGCAGCAGCGAGGAGGCTGCACTGATGCGGCAAATGCAAATTAACAGTATTTTGAGGGGGCTATCTGTAGCTACGCATTACAGAGTCTCACTGCTTCTGCCCTGGTGTTTTCTTACGATCAGGGGGGAAAAAATCAGGGCATCGTTGCTGCCTATTAAGTCTGCAACACCAATTTCAGCAAAACTGGTCTCTCATCCAAATACTAATTGAGCTCAAATTTGCTAGCATATGAGATATGACAAGCTCTCTGCATGAGTTCATCTGCTTGTCTTTTCTAATCCTTTTTATACTTTTCTCTCCTAGGGACTAGCTTCTGCTGAGTTATTCTGTATATTTTGATGCTGTCTTAACATGGATAGCAATTAATGAGGCATTTAAGTCTCAACTGTTATTCAAATAAAGGAACTCTGGTGAGGGAGCTATGGGACTGGCCTGACTGAAGTTAGCCCAGTGGAGGGATTTATCAGACTGGCTTCTCAGGGGACCTCAGTAAGCAGGAGAGGGATGTGACAAGAGGGAAGAAGGCCAGGCTCAGTCTCCCCCAGTAGAATGCTCAGTGCAGAGCACGTTAGGTCACGTTGCTCTGCTCTGACATCAGTCGTTAAGGCACTGACAAACATCTTGCATGTCTGGCTTGTCCGCTGGTGCAAACTTAGACTTATTCATGAATTCTCAATTATTGACTTTTAAATGTCTTCAAAATGGTGTAGGCTGGAAAGAAGGGAGCTGCCAGACACTGAGGGAAAAATGAGAGTGGAAGGTGGGGACAGGAACATCAGCAGATTATATGATTTCTGAGGACAATCAAGGAGGGCACAGCATGAAGAAATTAATGCTCAAGATATGAAGTAGAATGAAGAAGTAGAAAATTAAGCAGTAATGGTCTTTAGAGAGCTTTATGACAAAAGTCAGCTTTCATCAACAAGCTCAAAGAAGTAGAGGAATTGCTCCTGGGCTCTACGGTTCTGCTGGTCTCTCCCTACCTTTGACATTTCCTTTAAAAATGCATCAGTGAAATCACGGGTGTATTCAGGGTTCCAGGTCTCCATGTGCTTTTGTATGAGAACGTCTATGAAGTCCATGTATGCCTTTTGCCCTCGAAAGACTTTCTGCGGCAGTCCAGGGATGCGCAACAAAATGGGCATCACGTTAAGAAGCTGGTAGGCCAGAACCACAGAGAAAGAGACAAGATATTACGTGATGCAAAAAGAAAAATAATGAAAACACAGTGCTCTCAAGCGACAGAGGGCAGCCTCTTACAGAACATATCACACTTCTATGTTACCTGAGTCAGGAATCCAGCTTCTTCACTCAGGGAGTTTTCAAACAAAGCTACCATTTTCCTGAACACCTCATCACCGTAGTCAAAACGCTCTCCATAGATGATGGTGCAGATCATGTTGCAGACTGCATTGTTTACGAGAAAACGTAAATCGAAAGGACGACCTAAAAACAGAAAGGGAGACCAAGCAAAGAGGCTAAGCAACGTCAACCTATTGAACCTCAGAGTTCGGCTACAAGAATACACAAATACCTCCTTGATGTTTTCAAGAGAAAAACAAAACAAAACAAAACAAAAAACACTCAAAGTACAAATACATCATAGTAGGAAGAGAAGATCTTCTCATCTCCTGCTGTGGTTCAGCTGGTCATTATTTAAGGGAGAAAGCTCCCAAAGAAAAGCTGATTTGCAGGGTTGTTCTGTCACATGCCAGATAAGACTTCTGTTTGCGTCTAGATGACAGGTGATGAGCTGTGAAAACTTCACTTTTGTCATGTGTGATAATATCGCTGTGTTCCACCAAACTTCATAAAGGTAACAGTGACCAAGCCGTGGGAATAATTATATTTTACCTCTGCTTATTTCTATTCATGTCCTATTTCAGATTGATTAGCTTTACAGTAGCCCCAATGTGTCAGGTAGAAGTGGCTTCAAGGCAGAGCAGGATCAGTAATAATTATGCCGATGGACTTGAAACACTGCATGCATGTGGGAGTGGCTGTGTTAGTACTTCTCTCTCTGCATTGTTCTATTGCATTTTCCCGTTTTTTTGTTTGCTTTGTTTTGTTTTTAAGAGCAGTTTGCCCATCCTTCTGGATGTGACATACCTTCTTCTGCTTTGATTGCAGAGCACAGGAATCCTGCTTCCTCAGTCACTCGCTCCTCCAAGGATTTCTTTCCCATTCCAAAGTCCCTCAAGGTAGAGAGTGTGAATTTCCTTATCTCCCTCCAGACGTGCCCATATCTTGCTACAACAATCCCTGGAATTATGGATGAACAAGAAATGTCAGGAGCTCTGACACATAACATCATGCAAAGTTTACTAGAGAAGAGCAAATGTGAGTTTGGAGGTACGGGTCTGTAGGGATAGATGAAAGGGTCTGATCTTGTACAGCTTATTCACACAGCCATTCTAAAAACTTATTACTGCACCTTCTAATACAGCTACATGCCCAGTAAAAGTGGAGGGGGAGTTCAATGAGAACTTGTGCCAGTGCCTGCAGGAAATGCCCATTTCCAGGGGACGTACCTTCAGATTTATCTCTGTAGCCCACATGTTCATACATTGGGAAGTACGGCCGGTCAGCAAAGTCATCTGATTTGTGAACCAGGGCTTCCTTCACAGTTTTGTACCCATTCAGCACTACCAGGTTGGTCCAGCAGTTCTGGAGGCTGAAGATGTTTCCGAACTTCTTCTGAAACTGGCAAGATAAAAAAATTGGCCCTGAAAGTGACCTCACACCCAATAGTGCTGGCAAGTAATGTCTGAAATATCCCTGTAGCCTTCCTTAGGGCCTTTACTATTTAGGGGGTTGAACTGCTTTTATTAGGAGACCTTCAGCTGACCTTTGTTGTGTTTGCAGTGAAACATCTCAAAGCAGTGTGAAACACCAGCTGAAGCAGGGAGCAACACACTGCAACTGGCAAGATTTAATATACAACTATCCAGCTCAAGCTGTTGCCAAGAACATTGTGCAAGCATTTTGGATTTTGTTTGACAACACAAGGTCAAGGACCTCTTTTGGGATTTTCAGATAGTGCAAGCTCAACAACCCGCTAATACTTGGATTTTGAATACTTTGTGTTGTTTATCTGTCTCTGAAAGCCTAGGCAATTTTTGAGCTAGTTTTGAACTAGTTTTGAGTTCTTTCTGCTAGAAGAAAGTATCGATGATAAAGTGATATGTAGTTTCTTTACATGCATTTGTTCCTAAAGATTGACCCAAAGCCCAGATCCTAGGAGCATGCTTGGAAGAGGCAGCTCCATGCTGGAGTTTCAGGTCAACTTTCTCCCCAAGAGCAACGAACGCATCTAGTAAGACTGGTAATTCGCACATCCCCTACATCTGCTGTGATCTATAAAAGACACGAAGCTGACAGCAGAATGATTGCACAGGTAACCTGTCAGCTGTATGCTCATCCAACCCATAGCTTGACATGGAGCTGAGCCTCCTTGAGGAGGACAAGCCCTTCCACTGGACATGGGCTCCCAGGAAGCCAGGCTGAAGCTGCACTGCTGGTCAGTAACACTGAACACAGTGCTCAGGAGAGTGCTGTTGGAAGGTGCCATAGTAGCGATGCTCACAAAAAACACATTAGTTATCTCTGTTTTCTTTTCCCTTCTCTTTCTTTTTCTCTTTCTTTTTCTCTTTCTCTTTCTCTTTCTTTTTCTTTTTCTTTTTCTTTTTCTTTTTCTTTTTTTCTTGTTCTTTCTTTTTCTTTTTCTTTTTCTTTTTCTTTTTCTTTTTCTTTTTCTTTTTCTTTTTCTTTCTTTTTCTTTTTCTTTTTCTTTTTCTTTTTCTTTTTCTTTTTCTTTTTCTCTTTCTCTTTCTCTTTCTCTTTCTTTTCTTTTTCTTTCTTTTTCTTTTTCTTTTTCTTTTTCTTTTTCTTTTTCTTTTTCTTTTTCTTTTTCTTTTTCTTTTTCTTTTTCTTTTTCTTTTTCTTTCTTTCTTTCTTTCTCTTTCTTTCTTTCTTTCTTTCTTTCTTTCTTTCCTTCCTTCCTTCCTTCTTTCTTTCCTTCCTTCCTTCCTTCCTTCCTTCTTTCCCTCTTTCCCTCTTTCCCTCTTCATTTCCGTACTCTGAGCAAATCAAGGAACTGAAATACTCTGAGTGTATTTGCAGTGGGATTGGAAACGGAATTAGTACTTCACTGGCACTAGAAATACATCATTAAAAGTGATTACCGGTCAAGACTGCAGTCAGCATGACCCTGATTTGATGCGATTTGAAAATGGTAATCTTTTGGACTATATGAAGGCAAACAATACAAACGCTGTATTTATTTTCTCCATTTGGTGGATTTTGGACAGACAGCTGAGCAGTGTTGTCCTAAAGAAAAAAAAGGCCTTTAGAGTTTGCAAACTAATCTGCTGCAAGCTGTGCTGTGCCTTTCCCTCGAGAAAGAATAAGCCCTGACTTTGAATGGGAATGCTACAGACATTTTGGGCACTGCTGCTGGGGCAAATCCTGCGAGCTGATCTCTTTAACCTGAGCAGCCCCGCGCCCGTAGGCATGCTGGCGTAACTCACGGAGAAGCCTGCCATTCCCATGACCACGTCCCCAGCCCGCAGGTTGCCCCAGAGGGCTGGCACTCACCTTGTTGAAGGAGAGGTGCGGGTTGTGGAAGTCGATGTACAGCATGGTCCCGATGAATGGCAGCGACATCGGGCCTGGCGGGTAATGCCTCCACTTCTTTCTGCGCTTCATGAAATCAAGAAGCAAGGTAAAGATGGTAAGGAAAATTCCCAGCACAGAGATGTTGCTCCAGTAAGATGACAGCCACAGGAGCAATGTCATTTTGTAGCCTGTCTGCTCCTCGGTCTTCCTCTTTTGACCCAAGACTGTTTCTGCCTCTCCCTTCTGCCTCTTTCTCTGTTCTCCTGCTTCCCTCCTCGGGCAGCTGTCCTCTTTTCCTTGCTTCCTGCTGTCCCCTCACTCTCTTTTTCTGTCTCCCTGCTCCTCTCTCCCTGCAGTTTCTGGCTTGTGAATGTGGAACTTGGCTCTGTCCCCAAGCTCCTCCTCTGTTCCACTCAGCCTCGGGGGAGTGGTGATGAGGGTCATCCCTTTTCCTCCTCCTCCTCCTCCTTCCCCTCCTTCGCCAAAGCTGGAGCTCAGAGGCTGCTTTGTCCTTGCGACAAAGAGGTGCTGGGGTGCCCTCAGAACAACAAGCACAACAACAACCCAGTCCTGCTGCATTCTCACGGGGCTGTTTTGTAAGGGTTTAAGCCTGTCTCCTTCTTGCTCATGCAGACAAGTCAAAGCAGACACGGATCCTAAACACAGGCTGTTCGGGTTTCTGTATGCAGGGCCAAGAAGTTGTTCCATTGGAGCTTGAGTAAGCTCAGGTTAGGTCAAGCTTTCCCATACAGAAAGCACATAAGTGGCAGAAATTAGCCTAAAACAGTGACCTGAGACTAAAAATCATTTTTGGAAATAACAACCTTTATCCAACTCCAAATGTCAGTCAGTGCAACAACCTTGATTTTGGTAGGATACATCTCAACTACAAGGGGGAAGCACATGCTCACAAGCAGCCGTGCATTTCCAGCCCTTGGGGCAGCAGTAATCCAAATGCAATTATGGAGATAGTCAAAGTGTTTCCTAAAACAGCACAGCTCTGTGCTCCTGGCATTGCTGCCATCGGAGATCAATAAAGCTCTCCATTATGACAGTTAGCTCTAGCTGAAAAGAAGCAATAAACCCATCACCATTTGATCTGTGATCTCGGTGTGATCACAGAAAAACTCCTAATGGAGCAATTGCTGCGACGGTGATGGAGAGCTCAAGCTGCAAAGTGATGAACCCACAAACACTCTGCAGTGATCTCTGGTGTGTAGCCAAGGCCTTGAAACGCCCCTCACCCAGAGAGGCACCTAAATGCTCGTTATTTGTGTGCAGAGGTCCCCTGTGCGGGGTCTGTACAGCATGGTCAGGGAAACCCTGGCACGTCCCTTGTGAAAGCACAGTGACTTGGGGCTTATCTCAGGCACCTGTAAACAAACATACAGCAGGGGAGATCAAGGACAGCAAGTCAGTGGAGCCACCTCACGTGATCACAGGCCCGAGGACTCACAGGTGTACCGCAACGTGAAGGACCGGATGGTCAGGTGCAACCTGGGAGTGTGCTGGAGAAGGCAATTGCTTGACACAAGTGACTGGTGAGCCAACTAAGGGGATGCCCTGATGGGTTTGTTATTCATAAACGAGGAGGAACTGGTCCAGGACATTAAGGCCAAGAGTAAGTTTTCCTGCAGCAGTCATGATGCTGTGGAATTTAAAATCCTGCAAGAAGTCAGCAGGTCAAATAGCATTACAGCCCTTGCCTACAGGAGAGCGTATTTCACCTTGTTCAGGGATCTGCTTGCCAAGACCCCAGAGGGATCTGCCTTGGAGAGCAGAGGGCCCCAGGAGAGCTGCTTCTCTTCAAGGACAAACTCCTCAGAGCATGAGAGCAGTGGATATCATTTATTGCCTTGACTTTGGCAAAGCCTTTGACACGTCTCCTACAGTACTCTTGCAGGTAAATCAGCGTGATACAGACTGGCAAGGCAGATGATACGGTGGGTGGAAGATTGCTTGCTCCTTGGGGCTCAGAGGGTTGGAATCAGTGGTACAAAGTCCAGCTGGTGGCTGATCACTAGCGACACATCATTAGCTGTCCCCGGGCTGTTAAAGTTTAACGTATTTATTAATGACTGGGGTGACGGGACAGAGAGTGCTCCTAGCAAGCGCAGACTGGGAAAGCTAACAAGCTGAAGTGTGCTTGTGAGTTTGTTGGCTTCGAAGCACGCACCACATTTTGAACAGCTCTGCCGCAAGGTCTTAGGAGACAGAGCTGTGACAGTCCTGTACTCAGTGAGCTGACTTGAGCAAGAGGGGTCTTGATGCTTAAATGTGATCAAGGGATTTCTCTCAGACTCATTTTTGTGACCCACGCACACAGATGACAAGTGAAAAGATGGGAAAACACGGTCTCAGGAACATGACAGACATTGCCAGATCACCCACCTGGTAAAAGGATGTTACTCTTCGGGTTTCGATTTATTTTGAGCTCTAACTTTACAAATTTCAGCTGAAAAATATCCACCTGTGTTCTTTCCTTTTGGTTATCTTGGCTACAGCTAAAATCTGTCAGACTCCCATCGCTCACCTCTGGGCTGCCAGAAGGATGGTTGGATGATGGGAATGCAGGCAGTGGATTTACTTTTAGGGACATTGCTTTGAGAAGCCACCAGAAGAGCAACTCTCTAGCTGCTCTTCTTCCTGGGGCTTGGCCTTGATGTTTGGGCTCCAAAGCTGCAACCTGAGAAATGCAGCAGCTTAAGAAAAGATGTTCCTTCCCCCCTGCCATATACACCTTCCCAAAATGTTTCTGGGCAAACAATCCTTTCCTCTCCCCACTTCAGGTGGCAAACTAGACAGCTCCTCCATTCTTGATTAGTAGCTTGGACTGCCTTGGCTGGAAAGGACTGGAAAAAGTGGCACAGCTTAGGTCATAGGTAACAAATCTCTATCTGAGAGAAAGGAAGAAAAAAGGGCAATGATGCTTTTGAAGAACAAAAGATGATCATTTGCATTTATTTTCAAAAAAGTAATATTTTGAGAGATTTTCAAACCCTGGGGGAAAAAAATCAAAATCCGTACATATTAATTTTAGCTAGCTTCAGCCCCACTGTGCAGTGTGCTCATCCTTACGCAATATCAGTTAAGAGACAAGCTGAGTGAAGTTGCAGAAGTTATGTGTGGACATCATTGCTGTTCTTAGACTGGAGAACCCCCAACATGAACAGAAAGCAAGGTTCGAAAAGAAGCCTGTTGATCTTGCAAAGTGAAGCATCTAGAGGTAACAAAATGCAGGGATTAGCGTTGCCTGCACAATGTTAATTGAGATTTCTTGTCCATATACACCATAAGATCATAATTAATTGCAATCTTTTGCTATTTTTCCTTCCTGAAGGACCCTCCCTCTGTTTATGGGATAGATGATGATCATTTAGTAACCCTGTTTTAATTACACTATTTGGATTCAAAGCCTGTTTTGCTACCTGCTGATCACACCCCGCCTGGTGAAAGTCCCGGTTCCTGGGCAGCTGCCAGCAGCCAGGGAAACGCTCTTCTTTCTCTCCCCCCCTTTGCTTCAGTGCCGGAGCCAGGAAGCAGCGGTCACACAACGTGAATATTTCCTCGAGCTTTCAGAAATTTCTCATCCACATCCCAGCGGGCTGGCTGCTTTTCCCCTCGCACCGTTAGGTGGATCCAAACCTCAGCAACATTTCAGTCTGGAGAAGCAAAGCCCCTCGCGGGAGCACAGCTGCTCGGTGTGATGCCTGCTGCTGCTGCCATTCCCCAGCCATGCAGTGCTGGGGGAGACCCCCGAAACCCTTCCTCTTCAGTGGCTTCTTCACTGGCCTTCTGCCCATTTCCAGGGTCCTTTCTTCCCTTCAGTCCCGGTATTTTTGGTCCTTCTCCGTATCCTTTTTCTAGCCCGTCTTTTGCCCATTTTGCCCTAGCTCTGACTGCTTCTCCTCCCAGCTGCTTTAGTGCTGGAAGGGGGCAAGGGGGGAGCGGGGGAGACCGGCCTCGTGCTCCTCATCCTCCCTTGCCAGCCCCAGCCGCCGGCGATAACCACCACCTGCTCCCTTCAGACAGCTCCGGGGGATTTGGGCTGAAAAAAACGAGATCTCTATCGAGCACAGGCAGGCCGGTTTTTCAAGTGCTTGTCAAGTGGCCAAGTTTGAGCACAGTTTTAGGGAGCGGGCGCAATGTGTCTTCCTAACAGAGAGCCGCCTCCTGCCAAGTTTCAAGTGCGGCGCTTCTAAGCATTAAACCGAGAGAGGAAAAACGTCGCCAGAAATTTTTCTAACGGGTTAGGAGGAGGTCAGACAAACAATGGGTTTCTAAGAACGATGTCAGCTATTAGAAATGGACTAAAAATTTTTGGCTGAATGCTCCCAAACAAATTTAGCCGGAGGCACAACCCCAGCTTGGGAAATTTTAGTCTCAGTCGGTTCGTTGTGACTGTCTTGGACTTCAGATAAGGCTTCGTAAATTGGAATTATTTGTACAGCTTTAAGACGGGCTGTGCAAACAGCTTGTTCATAATAAAGCAGTCAGCAGAACTGAAATAGCCAAGTCTTTCATAGTTACTGTTACTATGACTTACTGCCAGCCTTCCCACATTGCAAAGAAATCTGTTCTTCAGGCTTTTCTTCTTTAAATTCCCTGTGGCTCCCTACCTTTTTTCCTACACCCATCCCAGCACATCACCTGTTACCAAAGCAGGTCTCCGTCAGACTTTGCTTCTACCGCCCATCCCCAACCTGGCCTGGTTTCCACCAGGTTAATGACAGATCCAACTCCAGATTCTCCTGCAGGCTTCGATTCCTCAGGCCAAACGGCGCCTGCCAGCACCTTCACCCGAGCTCAGCACGGAGCTGATGGCCCAAACGCTGCCGCACAGGTCCCGTAACAGCACCGGTCCTGCCCGTCCTGCTCACCCCCGTGGTGCCGCTGGGCTCTGGGGAGGTTCCTGCCCTCTGGAAGGGAACGGCAGCACTTGCCCTGGCTCACACTCTGCTGTGAAACTGTCAGAAAAATACGGCTTACGCCCCCGGCACCACGGCTGCTGGTCTGTCTCAGCTGCTGGGTTTGGTTTCTTGTTCTTTAAGCTTCTCAGGAGCCGCGGATGTATTGTGTTTCTTTTCATTTTTGGATTAGTGCTGATACCGTGGGGTTTTTTTCTTTGCTGTAACAAGAGTATCCAGGGGAATTTTGGACGGCAGTACTGGCTAGAATCCTGTTATTAATTTTCTTGTAAAAGAAGCATTTAAATCCATATGGGGAAACTCATCCTGCTTTCCTAAAGAGTGAGATCAGTGGGATGCTTTTGAAAATAATGAGGTGATTAACTACAAGTTTGGCAGCCAAAGAGACAGAAGAACCGTGGTTTAGTTTCAGCCATCGATTTGAGCTGTGACTTAGAGGCAAGCAAGCAGCTAGCTGGCATCTCCGTTTCTGCTCTTGAAAAATGTGTTTAATGTTGCCATTTACCCAGCTGTGATAAAGCATCTGCAAATCGAGGTGCAAAGTACATCTGTGAGGCCGGCCACAGTAATTATTACACAGCAAAGAGGCGGGTGGGCAGAGGGCTTGGAACAGAGGTTAGGAAAGATAAAACAAAAGTTAATTCGAAGAGTCCATTGCTAGAGGAAATGTCCAACTCTGATCTTTTTGTTTTGGCATGGGGAATATTTCATAGGGAGTGCCCTGCTGCTGCTGCTTCCAGGTGTTGGGGATGCCCTGCTTTTTCACAATTAGACCCCCAGTTCAGGGATTGCTGCATCAAAACAAAAAGGGGAGCTAATCTGGCTAAAAGAGAATTGCATTTTTCTCCTGTGCTTATGGCCCTCAGGAGCACCGGCGATAACCCTGACTGCTATTGTCTCCTGGCAATTAAGTCAGTTCCCAGGAACTGGAATGGATAAATGAGTGATAGTCCTTCCTCTTTCCACTCTAAGCCCATCACCCTGCTGCTGGTGGCTTCTGAGCATCCCCAGCTTCCCAGGAAAGCATTCGGCGCTGCATGGAGGCTCAGCCCAGAAGGATGCGCTGCAGGAGGCATTCCTCCTACGATGTACATACTGTTACAATTCTCTGAGACTTAACAAAGGTACAGCTGATGGGTCCTGTTCACATCACCTTCCTGAGGGCTTGGTGGCTGTGATTGAAAGAGAAAGAGAAAAATCTTCTGGTAAAGCATCGCACTGCCAGCTTTAAGCGTATGTTCAGAGGGATGTTCAGAGCAGACCCAACTTCCGTGGCAGTGGCAAAAAAGCCACGGGCAGAAGTGGCACTGCGATTTTCCCCAGGTTTAGGGGACAGCGAATGCAGACTCAGCCAATGGGCACGAGGTTGGATGCTCCCTGTAGCTGCTTAACTTTGCATCACATCCTCCTGCCGTGCGACCGGGCACCTGTCCCTCGGGTGATGCGGGCTCGTGGCGGGCAGTGCCAGGCCGGCAGCTCCCAGTGCCGCAGGGGGAAGCAGCATGAGGCCAGCCGGGCCCCCATCAGCAGGGTTTTGCCCCTGCCAGGGCTGGCAGCAAGCACAGAGGGATCCTCCTCCAACCATGCAGCGTCTCCTGGCTGCCTTCAAAAGCCCAGATGCCCCTCTGGCTTTGCCCACTAACAGAGCGGCAGAAACCTCGGCAATCTCTGTGCTCCCCCAGGTGCATGAGGAGCTCCAGGGGGTGGGGACTGATGACAAGATACAGGAAAACAGTGATGGGTGGGGAAGTGCAAGGAGAGAAGGAAGGAACAGAGGAGACGTGGAGAGCAGACTGATGCCTGCAAAGGCACGTGTATCTGCAGGCCAGGCTTAACCGATGAAGAAAATGTGCCTGCTGTTTGCTGGATTCAATCTGGTGATTGTTCTGCCAAGCAATTCATGAGCCCCTGAATTCTGCCCTTTGTTAGGCAGTCCATTAAATGAGCAGAAGATGATCTGAAGAACTGGCATTGATTCTACGAGCACACTATAAATAACGCAGCACTTCAGCAGTGAAAATAAAACATGTTTTTCCGAGCTCTTTTTGCCCAAATGATTATTAATACACCTAAAATTAAAATGCTCGAACATGCAATTTAGATTATCTATAAACTGTGTTAATCACTTCCAGGAGCACCGAGTGCTTGGTGTTAGAGTACAGAGTTTATTATTTTGTTATTTTCATGAATAAAGCAGTGTCAGGCTCTCATTTTTTTCATGTGTTTATCTGCACTTTTCATGTCAGCATAAACAATGGCTTGAATACAAGTAAGCATTTAGGAGTTTTTATCAATGTATTGGAAACACAGAAGATTGTTGCATGTCACTATGGCAGTGAAAGGGGTTGTTTGTGTTTGAGTTCTGTGTGATGCTCCCAATGATAGTTTATGCCTCGCAAACCCAAATGTGCATTGGAAATCGGAATGTATATTTATTTATGAACAGGAAAACCATGAATAACTGTTTGGGTTTGAAACATTGGCTCAGCCATGCTCACAGTTGGATTAATAACCAGGGGAGCATGTGGCGTGAAATAGAAATTAGAAATGGTGAAAATGCATGCAAGTTCCTAATATGAACAGTTCCGCTACTTGGGTGCATTTTGGAGCCCTGTCCTAAATGAACTGTCAGTTACTTTTGCCAGTAGGAGCTGCTACATGCTCATAGCAACTGGACATAACAAGCTGATTTTTCTGCGTTCATTTTTTTTTTCCTCCAGCTATGTAATTGTGGTTTTGTGTTAAAAACATTGCTTCAACAAAAATACCAGCATACTTTCACACATGGGGTATCGGCAAGCAGTCGTCTTTCCTAGAGAGGGAGGGAGGACTTGAAGTGATGGCTGCAACGAGCGCTGAAATGCAAAGTATTTTTCTCAGTGGTTTTTAAGCTGTCCTGAAGGCAGGTGCTAAAAATGAACATTTGGGTGGTAACCACGCTTTGAAAAGCATTGGCTTGTTTAAAATGCTATAATTTGGAGATTTCAAGAGCCATACTTCATACGGAGATGACAAACTTTAGTCCTCATGTCCACTGAGTACTGGCGCAGCTGTGTGTGAGCTGACACCTTCCTGCAGCTCCCCACTGGGCTGCCTTGCTCCGAGATAAGGCACACTGGTTCCTACCCACACAGAGGAAAAGCCCTCAGACAAATCTTTAATTGCTCTGTACTCTTTGTTGCCTATCCCGAAGTCCAAAGCTTCTTGATTTGTCTTCGCCGTGTTTTGAACTCAGGCCTAACACCTACGATAGCCTTTGCACTAGGGATTAAAAATCCAACAGCTATATCTGATATAACTTGTTTTCCTGTGCAAGTCTTATACGTTTGACAGTGTGGGGCTCCTCCCGTCATGGCATTGCTTCACTGCTGGTAAATCCCACCATCCGATTGCACCTGTGGAGACAGAGTCCACCTGGGCCCCCCCGTGAGTAACAAAAAGGGCCACCAAAGAGCGCTTGGGGTGCAAAGAGGGCTCGGGGCTACCAAAATGAAGCAGAAACGCCTTCACACCCAGTCCAACGGGATGAGCTTTGTGTTGTGTGGGTGGAGCGGGGCCGGGGCCTGCGGGCTCTGCACAAGGTGGGAGCAGCTCAGCACGCGGCGGGCTCTGAGGGAGAGGCGCTGCCGCCTGGCACGCTGCGTGACGGGCGTGTGTGGGAGCTCAGACCTCCTTCCCCAGGTGGGCTGGCCTTGACTGAAGTCTTGCTTGAAGACCTGTCCTCCTGGGAGTGTCAACGGAAAGGCAGGCTTGATGGAAAGCAGGAAAAAAATAAAAAGTGTGGAGTTTCAGTTAGAAACTGCATCCCCCTGAAGAAGTAAGGCTTTGAAGTAGCTTCCCTCCTTGGGGTTACTCATGAGCAGCCTGCTCTGGGCAGCTCTGCTGGAGCAGGGCTTGGAGCAGGGGGCCTCCAAATGTGCCTGCCCCACCTCAGCCATTCTGTGATGCTGTGAGGACACAGGCTCCGGTAACTTCTCTCTGAAGGCTTACATGCAGGCCGTGTTCTGTGCTGCCTCTCCCTGCTGGCTGCAGAAGGTGCAGTTTGGGGTTCAGAGTAACCTCCTGCTCTTGTTTGAACCACCGCTGCCTGCCTTGGGTGGCTGTGCTAAAGCCCTCAAGATGGGCTGGGGCTCAGAATTAAAATCAATGCTGAATATTTTCAGGGATCCACGCCATCTGAACACCCTGACTTGCCATACCGTTGTGAATGGGTGCATTTATAAGCGGGGTAGAGCCAGGCTCTTCTCTGAACTGTGCAGCGACAGGACAAGAGACAACAGTCATGAGTGGCAGCAACCAAACTGCAATCAGATGTCAGGAGAAAGCCGTACCCCACAGGAACGGGGCCCAGAGGAGATGCGGATTCTTCACCCTTCAGATTTTCAAGACATGGCTGCCCAGGGCCCTGAGCAAGCTGGTCTAGTCTTGAGGTTGGCATTCGCTGTGTAGAAGGCCAGAGCAGAGACCTCAAGAGTTCCCTTCCAGTCTGGTCTGTGATTCGGCAGCAACAGGATTTCAGGTAGCTTCAAGAAGTGTAAACGTGGATGACAGGAAAAAAAATGTGTGTTCTCTTTGTAACAGTCATGACTGTTGCCTGGGATTCCCTGTCACAGACACAATTTAAATTCGTCTTTACCTCGTGGTCTAGGGCAGGTATACCTTTGTGAAGCAATGGGGAAAATTTCCTCAATTTGGGGAAAGAAAAATAATAGCTGAAGAAGTCTGGAATCAATTTATGATTCTATTTTAAAAGGCCAGAGAAAGAGATACAGAAAAAAGGAAGAATTTCAGAACTCCTGACTCGCCCAGATGATGGGCGACTCACCACCCGTTGACCGATGCCCAGCCTATCCCCGGAGGAGGAGAGCTGATAGGTGAAAAACCCAATCTGAGGAGTTGCTGAAATAGCCACCAGACACCAGGGATGGTGACCTCCTGAAGGAGGAGCCTGGAGGTGCCAGGATTTCTGTGCCTGGCGTGGCAGTGACACCAACCACTGATGCCCTTGGTTGCACCAAGGGTGGGACAGAGGGCTGGGAAATGGGAACTCCTGCATCCCATATTCTTTGGGCTACAGCTCCACAACACAACCCCCTTAAGAGCCTCAAAGATGAATTATGAAAAGTAAGGGTGAGTTAGCTGCAAATACCACCAGCATGCAATGCACAGATTACCTGAAAGTAACAGAAGATGGAGAAATGCAGCACTGCAGTCTTCCTGTAATCAGCAGAAAGAAGGATGAAAATGGCTCAGCCTGTTTACACCTGTTGTGAGCTCTCTGGTGCTTTTTGAATCTTGGTGTCACCAGGCTTTTGAAAATCCTTAGGGGTAACTTTTCTCTGACAATTACAGCAGTGTGAGCCACAACAGCTGCGGTAGAAATCAAATTCAAACAACTGCTGCTGGTGCAGAAGTAAAAACAAAGGGAAATACACGAGTTGGTTGCCTCTCTCTTCTCTAAGATGGCTTGTGCTGTGTGTCTGTTCAAAGTATATTTCAAGGACTGATACTTAGGAAGTTGTGGCTTGAAAGTACAAAGACTGCTTACTACAAGGAGGGCTTTTACTTTTTTTTTTTTCCTGCATGAATGCTCTCAGCTTGTGCAGAGATACAGCATCTCCTGGGAAACCTTGAATTGAGACATTTGAGTTGTTCGAGTGTGCCCTGCACTCATCATGGACCCGAGCCCCTATGAACGGATTCTTACCAGCACTTGCACAGCAAGCCGTGCAAGCTGGTCAGTGAACACAAACACTACTCATTTTTCTCTGCTATTGAACACCTATACTCATGTATTTACAGATGGCGGTATATGCTTGCAGATCAGAAAGAAAAGTACGTATATTCCTAAAAAGAAAAAAAGCAAAACTGGATTTCCTTGATGCGCCAAGCGAAGAAAGAGGAAGGTTAGAGGACTGTTGCAAACAGCCAGATGAAAAGGCTGTTCAAACAAGCCCCAGACAGACCCTTTCTTTTGCATCGTAAAGGACAATAAAAGAAAGCTCTACCAGACACTTCATTAAGCACTTGACTACAGCCTAGGAAGCACTTTTGTTTGTTTGCTTTTGGTTTTGATTAGCTACTCTGAAATTCCAGGTAACACCAATAAATGCTAAAAAGAAGGGGCAAATCTCTCTGCAAAGCATGTTTTTAGAGCTTGCACAGACTTCTGGTGTCTCTCTGACTCAACCAGCCCTTTTAATTAGCCCACATGAAACCCCGGAAGACTAACATCCCTCCCTGGGACAGGACAAAGACTTGGCAGTCCCACATGGATGCACATCCCATCTCGGTGCCCAAGGGACCAGCCCTGTTCCTGAGCTTTGTGTAGCCCTTGGCCTCTGCTCTGCAGACAACTGGTGAGCAGGCATGGAAGCAGCCTTCCTTTTCCACATTCATTGCAGGCTGCTATCAACTGGCATTAGAAAAGCAAGATAAAGCATGTGTGCTTTGAAGAGGGACAAACAAACCCAGGTGACCCGGTCAACAGTCCATTTTTAAGAAGAGCAGAGTCTATTTTGAACTGCTATTTGGATGAAAAATCGTTGTTCCACCTTAAAGAATTGATTTGGGGGCCTGTCGTATGGTAAGTGGCACAGAGTGAGGTTGGCATGGTACCCATCTAGGCTGTTCTTCCAAAACCAACACACATGCAACCTCAAACTTCAGAAGTGGTCACCAGGTACAGCCACCAGGCACAGCCATGCCCCAGCGAGGCCTTCGCGTGCCTTTCTGGTGGTCTCAGGCCTCCTCCTCTCGTGTCTTAGCATTCCCAGAAAGGAGCCCCAAGGACAAACCTCCCAGGACTTCTCCTACTGACCCGTTATCTCTTCCACACCGTTAGGCCCCTCGGAGGAGGTGATCTCACCTCCCCGTGGTGGTGAGAGGCACTCGGACCACAGCAGTTGTCCGGCCGTTGTTTCAACTTCAGTTCTACTGCAGCTGTTGTGGCTCACGCTGTTGTAATGGCCGGAGGGTTACCCCTAAGGATTTTGAGAAGCCTTGTGACACCAAGAACCAAAAAGCACCTGAGAGCTCACAACAGGTGTAAACAGCTGCAATGCTGATGGGGGTGTTCGGCAGTGCTTGAGGTAATTGGGCCACGCTTCCAAAGGCTCCTTGCAAAGCAGAATTCATTCCAGTAACCAGCAGGCTGCAGCCACTGGGGCTGACTATTAGGGATTGGCATTATTTTTTTAGCCATTTCCACTTCTGATTTGTTCATCATCTAGACTGCAACAAGTCTGCAGAGTCCAAAAGGCGCACCTTCTTCTGAAGCAACAAACCACAAACTTGACATTTATAAATCCTTCTTCCGTATTTGTCGTAAGGTATGCTCATACATCTGCTGTAACAGCATCTTTTTCAAGCCTTTGGCTGGAAGTCCAATTATATTTTCCTACTACAAATGCTATAAACTGTACAGACCTTTCCCTTTTTAATCGCCCCATTAGATATGGTGGTGCTTCTTTGATGAATTAGCTTCAGCCCACAGGAATCTGGTTGCTATACAACGCAGACGTGTCTGTACAGCTCCCAGCTCCCTCCCAGACATCTCAGCCATTTTTTGCTTATCCCTGCTGAAAGATGCGAGACTGAAAAGATGTAATTTCAATAAAACTCAGGAAAGTCGCTGTCATAATGTCTCAAAGCCAGGGACGCTGACCCTCGAGCCCACTGTGACCTCCAGGTTTGGTTATTAGCAAATCTGGTTACAACCCCGCAGTTAGTGATGTACTGCATGCAGTGTTGGCAGATAAACTGGCTCTGTTCACATGCAGTGGGTTTTATCATGCAGAAGAGTATGCAATCAGTTTGAATCCCAATCCCCCAGCCAGAGTGGAATATTTTCATCACGGGAGGTTTGCTAATGGGCTAAAAATGTTGTTTGTTTGTTGTTTTTCTTAATTACTAAGATAGGAGATAACTTTATGCTGCTGACAGATATCAGCATTTCTAAAGCTAGCTAAGGTCAAAATCCTGAAATGATAGCATTAAAACTGAGTTGAGCAATGAATTACAAGAAACCTCTATAGGACAAGGAGGAAAGGGAAGCAATCTAGGCTGTGAATATAGCCTCATGAAAGTGAGCAAACAAGCCATGCTTTTCTTCCAATTCATGCTCCCTTTGGTAGAAGGGCAAACTAGCACATGGGTCCCACTTAAGAAATGAACTCTTACAAAAAGACTCTCTAAGGAACATCCTGTTCACTTTTTGTCTGGACGACAGGGTGAACTTTTTGGATCTGATCAAAAGCACAGGCAGAGAAAAAAATTAAACACTCATGTACAATGACAGCAACTGTTTCACTAATCTGTAGACTGTAAGTAAAACCTTATCAGTATGGAAGTGATTTTTCAGTGATGTGCTTTAGCCAAACTGTGGCATGCAGCAAAAAAAAAAAAAAGAACAGACAAAAAAACAGTGTGAGTTACTGGTCTCCCATGATACTCTAATAGTTACTTTTGCTCTCTACCTTAATTGAATAAATTATATGGTTCACAACACACTGCAGGAGCTCAAAACAAACAAACAAAACCAAAGCACACCAACCCACAAGAAGTGCACCATAGCCAAACAAGAATCTCACCCTGTTTCACAATAAAAAGTATTCCGATCAAAACCTTCAATTGTAATGACACTTCAACTTCTCATAGGAAAGTCAGTGCCACAAAACATTAGCCACATCTTTGTATTTTCTAGATCTGTAACTAAACCTGAATTATCTGTGTTTTTTTTTTCACACAAATTTTAATCACTAAAAAAAAAAAAAATTTTAAACCAATGATGATTGATTTATTTATACTCAACCATCCAGATACCCTGTTCAACTTCCAAAGGCCTGATACCTAAATTCAGTTTTCTATGGTTTTAGATAGAGGTCTGTTTTTCCTGGCTATTCTGGTAAGTCAGGAACTAGATCAGACAAACCAATTCTGTACTCTTCTAACCAAGTATCTCTACTACGCCCAGCACAACCATTGCACTCAAGATGGCACATACGATTCCTGATGTCAGAACAGTTATTAGCCATAATTTAGAAAATTTGTATCTGACTCAGCCCCAAAATATTCTCCCCCTAACTGTACCAGCTTAAATGCATTTCCTCACATATGCTGCCTCTTTACAGTTGTAGTTTGTACATTGTTTTTACATTGTAGTTTATACTGCATGTTACATCATTTAGTTTCTCATACCTTGACAGCACTACCCACCTCTTTTTTTTAAATTCTTTTTATTTTTTTAAATGCACGTCCCACCAAAAACTTTGTTCTTTAGCTTGGCACTAGCTGGACTCCATGAACTAGATGTACAATATTCTCTGGGAGATGTTCTGCCCTGAATCCCTGGAGTGTTTTTGTCTCGATATCATTGCATGTCATCAGCTTGTCTTGTTCTGATTCAAAAGGTTCAAGAACATCACAAACCCTGGTCAAATCCCCAATCACACCTGTGTCGTACACAGATTAGCAAGGATGGCCACTACCTTCTGCACCGGCAGCCGAGTCTGCTTTCTCCTCTGATGCACAATCTATAAACTCCACAGTAGTCTATGCCTTGGCTTTCCAAGTGTAGATTTCACATGCAATAAAAATCCATGAATATAAATCAATCAACAGCTCCCAGTATCAAGATGTGCTTGCTCTACGTATCCCAGATTGTCCATCAATTCCTGCAGGGATCTCCTTTATCCTCCTGGCCTCCAGCTGAACCTTGATCAGCTCGTATTTATAGACATCCCTTGTGTATTTCATCTGCTGCACATCCTTTAAGGGGGAGAAAGAAAGAAAAAAGGGAAAAAAAAAATCACCACACCACCATCTTTGACCATGTTGAGCAGTGTTGATTCACTCAGGTGAGTTGTTAGACTTCCTTTTTAAATGGCAACCACTCACTTTGGAAGTGCTGTTAAACCACCACCTATATTTCCCGGGAAGCTGGTGTTAGTCTGTTAGAGATCCCGATGAGAGTCCGACAGCATGGAGAACCACTTTGAAAATGAGCTGCTTTATCCAAACTCTCAGTTCATTTTCTCATCAAAATAGGTAACTCACAAGTTGTTGGAAGGCCACAGATATGCTTCTTGATCCAATTCAGCTGTGGGTCATTTCTGCTTTACAAACTCTAAATTAGCCAAGATTACCAAACCTTTTTTCCTTCTTTCAAAGTTGGGGTATCCGTGGTATCAAGCTGCTATTGCTTTTGCAGGAAGGAACTGGTAAACATTTTGCACACAGCTTTCCGAATCCGCTTCGGCACTTTCAGCTTCTGATCCGAAATACATTTTTATTTCCAAGTGGATTTTATGACTGCTCTGGACCACATCCAAGTTCTCCCAAGAATCCATTAAACATTCTTTTAGATCCTCTTAGCTTGGTTTTACAGAATTGTTGTAGTTCTGGTTTCTGTACATGACTGCCATGCAGATGGCCAACTTGCAGGACCCCTCTCTACGGAACAACATGCTCCTTACCTCCAAAAACCACCCTGATGAGGGGCCAAGTGGAAGCCGACTTGAAGGGTTCAAAGTACTTCCCAACGAGAAGTATTTGTCATGGAGTCGAGAGCGGTACAATTTGTTGATTTACTTTACTGTACGTGACTCGCACTGCCTTCCAAACAAGGTGTGCAAGGAGCTCTAGAATTGCCACAACTGCCGTGAGCACACACAAGGAAAACCTCTGAGACTCCCTCCCAGCCATCCCGAAACTTTCCCCCTCTGCTGTGTGACACCACCAAAAAGAGCCAAAAGCACCAGATCAGCAGTTTTACCAGTTTGCTGCTGCTGTAGTACTACAAAGCAGATTCCTCACCAACATCAATCAAGGCAATGACTTCCCCCTCCCCTCCCAACAGGTTGAATAGAACAGACACTACGAAAAAAAAAACATTTTTTATTCAGTTGAAAAGAAGTCATTTACTCAATCACATTAACTATGCTAAAAATGATTTTTTCTGACTACACCAGCAGTTAAATATTTTCAGCACCAATTCAGGACACATTAGTGACATTTATCACAACAGGTCTATTTCTTAATGTAGAAGGACATACTAACTTCAGTAGCTGCTACTGGGAAAGGAGTAAGCAGAAGACTGCCCTTTCTTTCCAAATTCTTATCAGCAAAAGTAGCAACTTCTAGAAATAAATAACTGCCAAATTATCTCCCAAATCTTTAAATCGATCTTTTAAAAATAGAGTTAAAATAGATATCTTAATATGAGCTATCATAGATTTTATTTTTTATGTGCTGAATACTCCAAAATGCGAGTAGTTGAGCAAGCATCCAGTACATAACTTTTTAAAATAGTTCTTCCCTCCCCACAATATCAACCCCCCCCCTTTTTTTTTTATCCAAGTCATGCTGGTTAGATCCCTATCTATAGTGACTTCCCAGTAAACACCACGCTGTTTGATATCACTAGGATATGCTACCATCCTATGAGTGAAAGAAGTCAGTGAACCGGTGAAATGCCACCACCTCACATGAACAGAAAATTCATCCAGTCATTGGCTCGTTATCTTGGAGCATCAAACAAATCCTAAGCTTTTATTTTTAAAAGCTTGTGTGGTCTTCCTCTTGCTGGGCCAGTTCAGAAGGTCATCGCTGAAGGCAGAACTGATGAAAGCAAATAAACCAAAAAGCAGCAGATAGTAGTGTCTCTCTGTCCTTTTAAACAAATCAAGTTCGCACAAAACAAAAGGAGACAAGGTTAAAATGAAGTTTATTAGTTTTTTTGGTTTTTTTAAGCTTTTTTTATATAAAACTGTTTGTGAAACAGCTATTTTATTCCCATGGCAGAGTGACCCCTGAAAGATGCACTAACCCCTTTCTTAAGGCCTTAATAAGAAAAAATTCAGAATTTTTTGTTGCTGTTCCTTAAACCCAAATGTTTTACAATTACATAATTTACAAAAACAAAACAAACAAAAAGAAAAACCAAAACCATATAGTGTAGCCTGTTACACTGACATTCCCTCTTCCTTCTTTTGGAAAAGCAAAACGTAAAATAAAAAAGGGCTAAGTGGATATTCTGAACAGTTTAGCACGCTGACTCCACCAACATTCAGACTTCCTTTCCATTTCCCCAACCTGGCAGGTAAACCACGTCTTCCACCTGCCTTCAGAACTTCAGAACTGAAGGCAGCCTCTGGGAATGATTTGGGGGTGCATGCTGTTGCCACAGAGGACAGCTACTCCTTTCCCCAACGTGGTACCGATGTTTCCACACGTACAAGGTTAAGTTTGTTTGCATGACCTAAGCAAGCAGCAGCTACCTCTTCCTTTGTGAGCCACATGACCTAAGAGTTTTCAGATGTTTTTCAAGCTTCCACTGTTGATAGATAGTGTTTCTTAAAACTCTAACCTCCCTACCCCACATACACAAAGTACAAACACCCCATCACCTGCATCCATCCAAGCCTTCCTCCCACACCCTACAATTTATCGTGTGATTTGTTTTCCTTTTAAATTTGAATTTCCTTGGATGTTGTGAGAAAGAAAGCAAGAGGAAGGGAGACAAATCCAGTCTGGAGTACTCCCAGTTCCACGGTTCTTTCCTGCAAAATGTAAGGCTCCGCGAGCCTTGCATTAATTTTGGATTTAGTATTTCCTTTATCTACGGATTTGTTTTTTAATTTATCTGGGTTTTTGTTAATTTTAATCAAAAAGCATCAAAAGGGATAGCGCACCTTTCATTTAAAACAAAGTCTTTCGAGACTAAAAAATAGATCTTTATATATATATATATTTATCCCTCCCTCTTTAGTTCCCCCCACCTGTTTCCTTTTTCCCCCTCCCCTTCCCACTGTCACTATGGAGATTGTGTCCATGGAAACAGCTGGTTCGGACTCCTTGGTCGGATTCAGTGATGCCATCGGTCTTGAGTGTGATGTAAGAATTTATGAAGGAAGTGCTGGCGTTGGCAGGCACGTCGAGAGGGGGCATGGCTGCACAGTGGGAGAGATTCCATTCAGTCACGAATGTCCACCGCTTTTTTATCTCAACAGCCTAACCTGAAAAACAAAGTGACACCAGTAATATGTCGGAAAGCTTCATTTCCTCGGTCCACCAGCACTCACCCCGCATTTTGGGGAAACGTACTCGGCAGCCTACTGCGGGTGGCAGCAACACCCAGGTCTCTAGGTTTGTGGACTAAAAACGGACGCAAGCACAACGGTAAGTAGTTCATAAAAGCAAATCCACGTAATGACAAGTAGGAGCTTAACAACCAGCAGAAAATGAACTAAGCCCGGCTACGGAGGAGCCCAGAAGGGCAGAGCTGCCTGCACCCTGACAGAGGAGCTACCTCCAGCAGCGAGAAAGGAGCTCGCTCACCTCCTCTTCAGTCCCCGTCCTGACTATGGAAACTGGAAACAAAGGGGCCAAGCACGTTCGAATGTGATGACAGCTTTGGGAATGCCATGCTGTCCACACAGTTTGGACCCAAATATTTTTATGCAGGTAGACAGTAGCTTGCAGTGGACACGGAGCAGATAATGAAACTGGTATCAGCACTAGAGGAGTCCAGGCACAGGAACCAAACTCCTGAAATGGCCAGATTTCACAAGCTAAAGGTAGTTATACAGTTATACTAATTGCTGGTCAAGTAATATCAATTTGTGTTGCCTAATGGCCAGGCTGTGGTGGCAAAAGTTCATGGAAAGACTGCGCTCGTGATGCCTTTACAGACCAACGTGGGAATGTCCAAGTGCTTGGCATGCTTATTCTCCCTGCCCAGACGTTCTGAGGAGACAAAATGAACTCCAGGAGTTCACTACGTTGGTGGAGGTGTAGTTCAAAAGAGAAACTCCAGACAAAGTTAAAATTTCATTTCTCTAAGCCACAGTTCTCATTCTTAATCTGCACAGCCGAGAAAGCAAAGCCTGAAATAATATATTCCTTTCTTCCCTTCTCCCGCAACACAAGTGAGGCCCAGAAGCAATGTATTTATTTAGCAAGTTAACCCTTTGATGCAACTTGGATAAATCCCTCCCCACGAGCCACTGGGTTTGGGTAAAGAAAAAACTCACGATGCACGTGGCACATATGGAAAGCAGTTAATAGCATTCGAGGTGTGCCTGTGAACAAGGTAGCACCCATGATCATTCAGAGCAGGCAATTAAACTCCAGGAGTCCTTAGTGTGATACAGAAGTCAATGCCCCTCTGATTATCAGCACACCAATTAGATTACATCGCAGCAAGCGTACCTCTTGGCTGCAAACATCCCCTCCTACGGGGGTGCCAGGCTACGAGCGAGGAGTCGGGCAAGCAGGTATGAAAACAGACGGGTAAGCCACGGAGTTATAGCTCGAGAGGAAAGGAGGGAGGCTCCTAGACAGTTCAGGCAGCTGACCTTTGTGGTGCTCATTACTGTGCAACTGTGAGCCCGCACTGAAGGAGTGTCAAGGCCGCGTTGCTGTCTCTGGCTCCTGTACAAGTGCCGCTTGCCCATGCCTGGAATCAATCCAGAGCATTAGGCACTGGCTCCGGGAGAAAGCAGGCTCACCACACAGAGAGTCCTTCCCCGTTCCTGGACAAGATCCAGAGCACCAGACTCACTCTCACAGTCACTCTCCAGATCTGGAGTTGATCCAAATGTTCTGGAGGCAACTGGCTCAGGGAGAAAGAAGCAACAAACAGAGACAGAATACACTGACTTGCCTGGACGTTATCCAACGCGCAGGATTTTTCCTAACTTGCCGGGCCTAGGAGCAAAGCAAGACGGAACAGCCCAACAGCCTAACAGCTGACTGCCCCTTCTATCTTTACACTAAGGCCTGCGAAACGGCAGCTGCTGTTCTACCAGGACAGCAGCAGAAGTCCTCTAACCTTAGTTAATTACCCCCACGATGCAGCAACCCCCTTTTTTTTTTTTTTTTTTTAAGAACAGGACCTTTTGGATTTGCGTGGGTTTTATTTTTTGATATGAGGTCAGGCCGGACAACTTCATCTCTAAAATATTCTCAGCCCCAAAGGAAGAGGCTAAATAGGACCTTCAGGTGAGAACTACCTGAGGCAGAAGTAGAACTGGGAAGAAATGATGCCTTCGAGAGATGCCTAGAGCACACAGCAAACATGGTGCTGAGATTCTGCAGCTTGCAAGGTCTTAAGCCAATATATTGCTGTTGTATATATAAAAATTTAGTGCTGGGAAGTGATGCAGTAAACAGAGCTGCATAAAGGTCTCTGGGACATACTAATAGTCACAAACTCCTTATTAAAACGCCTGCAAAAATCATCCCTGAGAAGACAATTCCTCATCTTCTCTAGTGTTAAACAGCTGTACCTGATGCACTGTCTGTAAGACTACCATCCTGTTTAAACATTATAAACCACACTGGCTTTTACACTTAAGGAGAAAAGCTTAAAAGAATCCCAATGTCCTTTACCATAGAAGGCAAAAGTTACTCAAATAATAAACTTTGAAGTTTAATACTGTTTGCATGGTAACTGTTTTAACAACACTCCAATACCAAGAACAAATACCGTTAAAAATAAAATCACAGAAAACAGACCAAGGCCAATTCAGCAGTCACTCTACAAAGTTTTTATAGGAAACACTAGCTGTCTTCTGCACTACACTAAAAACCAGAATTCTCCAGTTCATCCCTCATCTTTCATAGAAAACACCATTAAAAGCTCTTCACAGTTACTTAGTTGGAGAAACAAGCAAGATTATAGGGCAAAGGAGGTGCCTGGGAAGCGAGGAAATGGTGTCGAGGGAAAGGGACCATTGTAATCAGCTCAGACAGCAGACATGAAAGAGCAACTTCAGCTGCAGTGTTGCAAGAAGAAGAGAAACAACTGCCTGGAGTAAGAAATGCACCTGAGCATTGAAATGAAGTCCAGAGACTTTATTGGGCTACAGTTAATGGGAAAATGTGCCAACAGGACCTAATTTGAAATCACTTAATTAGTTTAGACCTCCCTCTTGCCACCAAATGGCAATGAACTCGACGGAAATGAAGTAAGAAATCCCTTCCTCAACGTATTCCCCAGTGCGGATTCCCACCTCTGCGCTGCTCCCTCCTTGTGCCAGGGAATTCGCCCAGCCACACAGCAAACCAGGTTAGGACAATGGCCTAACCACACGGCAAAACATAATTTCCGACAAATCGAGTTTCTGACCAGGTTCACACGTGGCTGTATGAACGTTTGGGCTAGTCGAAGGGGGAGGCAGGAGGAAGGAGGCAGCTGGGGCTCGAGAGCAGAACTGCTGCCTTCTGCAGCGCTGCTGACTTACACTGACCAAGAGCATCTACAGGCTACCCTGGATCCAGTGTGAAAGGAGATGAGGAATTACAAGAAACTATACAAACTTGAATTTGTGGCCACTTGGGGATATAATTCCATCTTCTCTCATCCACGTCTGTTTGCAAAATAAAGGAAAATGCTGGTCTGAAAGGAATGTAATGGGCTCCTGGTGAGTTTAATGCACTTATCCCCGTATTTACATTTCCAGAAAACAGATGAATCAAAACTGCAATGATCTTGAACTCATCAGCATTATTAATTTTTCCTCATACAAAATTGAAGAGACTTTAATGAACTTTTTTTTAAAAACCAAGCCAAACCAAACCAGAACCAGGCAGTTACCTGTGACTTAAGGAAAAACCCCTTCAAATCTTTATGGGCATGATCAGGGCAATACAAAAGGAGATTTCTGCCACTGGTTTAGCTGGGGGAGCAATCAAGCAGTTACAACAGCTAACAAGCTTTGCCTCTCACCACTAAACAGAAGAAACTTCTGCAGAAATACAACAAAATTGAAGTCGCTAGCCTGAACAGTACGGTAGCAGGACAAAAAGGAAACAAAAATTAGTAATTACAGATTTTCTGCATGTACACAAGATCACCTTGTTATCTCATAGCAGCAGGGAAGAGCACTGCAGGTAAGGAGCCACAGGAGAAGGCAGGTGGAAACTGGAAGCTCTCCCCAACTCACCTGTGCTTGCTTTTATTTCCATTCCCAGGAGTACACTTCCCCCCTCACCCCCGCTCCGACTGCTCTGTGCTGAGGCTGCCTTTCACCATCTTGTTCTGCAAGGAGGGAAGAGAGCAAGGAAGGAGGGGCTGACGAACCAGCAAGCCAAAAGGAGGAGGAAAAAGAAAACAAGGGAGAAAAGGAAGACAGGGGTAGGGAAAGTGAACATACAGAAAGTGAGAGAGAGAAAGAGAAGTCAGTATTGAAACCAGACACAGATTTTCAGACAGAGTTTTTCCTGTGACAAAAGCAGGCAAATTTGCAAAAGTAGAGAGGTTGGGATATGAAAGCCTGGTTAAGAAACACAGAATTTAACACAAAAAAGGTAGAACAAACTTAGCAACATCACTTGTAACTACCCCGCAGATGGCTTAAGAAAACCTAAGAGTGCAGTGCCTCTAAAAGGTGAGGTGTCCCATCCCCTCTATGCCCCCTTCTGTGCCTCTGCATCCTCACCAGTTCTCTTGCAACAGCACTTGCTGCAGACACACAGCTGGCTGGGTCTGCGAGTGGAAGCTGAACCCTTCAGATGATGATTAGTTTTCAGACAGCATTCTCCCCGTGATAAAAGCTGCCGTTTTGCAAAAGTAGCACATTCAGGACATGGATGGTTGAAGCATCAATGCTGACAGAAGGAAATGGGAAAGCTCGCTGGGGAGCACAGGGAAAGGCAGGACCAGTCCCTCTGGACTTCGCTTGCTTCTGCCTCGAGTGTTAAGTGCAGCTAATGAGGCAAGGAGCACCTCTGCTCTCCAGGAGCCACTTATTATGATGAGGTGTATTTACTGACATGAGGCATGGACTAAAAAAGGGTAAGAAGCACTATACTGGGGGACTTACTGAGTGTCAGTGGATTTATGAAGTTAGCTCTTCCACCCATTAACTAAAGAACAGAGGAGTGAGATATTAGTCAGCTACTAATTAGCTACTAATGTTAAACTGTTGCTACCTAACAGCCTGGTTTTAAATGGTCTAATCTAAAATCTCTTCTCCTTTCAGTTGCTCATGCTCGTAGCTTGCAAAAAAAAATGGGTATAATTTGTTTCCCAGTCATTCTAGAGCAATTGTTTTCAGCCTTTCTGTTCCAGCCTCCCCATTCCAGTAACTACAATGGAAGGAGCCCGGCGATGCTATATTCTGCCCTGCAGAAGAATTTGCAGCAAACCAGTAATGATTAGTGAACCACAGAGCAAGGGCAGAGTCACAAGCAGGCAATGAAAAGGCCTGCTTGACTGCAAACAAATGATTCATGTATTTACTAAGCAAAAGCCACCAAAGTTGAGTGTCAAAGGCTGCGGATGTTGAATTTCTGTTTTTGAAGCGACACAGCAAGTGTGCAGCGGGATAGTTTAGAATAAAATTCACAACTTTTATTGCCTCATGAAGTACTTTAAAATCAACTTATTTGGCAGTGTTCCCCCTCTTGCCTCCCCCCAAGATTACTTCAGAAATCATTGTGCCTCTTCAGCATCTTTTCCAAGAGATTGGATTCCATAAAACAGTTGTTTCCTTTCATGGTTTGGGTACCATCAGAGCAAATACTAATATACAGCAGTGCTGACCCAAGCCAGCCATGAAAAGCTTTAGAACTATCTTTCACTGTAATACTTCAGGCAGCAGGCAGCAAAAATAAAACAGCCTTCATAGATGTAACCTCCTTATTCTCTTTAGGCAAGTATCCAAAGCTGGGAAGGGGGTGGCACTCCTGGAGCTGCATTCCACAGTAAGGGGAGCTCACCCTTTCCCTTTTTGTTTGGCAAGAAGTGCAGGCTCATGCAACATTAATGCATCAGGTTAAGCTCGCGGCAAATTTTCAACATCCTCTCCACAGTTTTACAGAGTAAGTGATTTTCTTTTGTATGATGGGAAGTAGGCCAGGTCTGGATCACAGACTCAATGCCCCCAGAATCTTCCAGTGCATTTTAAATACATCTACATAAATGCATCATATTGTGGTGAAACATCTAGAAAGGAACATGAGACTAATTCTTGTGTGTTTACAAAAGACAGATTAAAGATAATCTGTGAAGACAAAAGACCACCAGATGTCAGTCTAATTCTAGGCAGAGAGGAGATCTGCAGACAAGAACTAAATGGAAACTAATCCCTGCTAGAGAGCAACAGAATTACTCCCTATTATCATTTATTCTTCCAGCATGTGCCATCCACACTTTCACACAATTTACGTTGTACCCAACCGGCCACGAGAATAGCCATTTTCCTGGATACCCCAGAGCACTTAAAACCAGTGGACTGGAGGACATCCACAGGCTCCTAGAGATGCAACCTCCCTTATTGACTGTGGATAGGGGGGAGTCGGGGTGGGAGGCATGAAGGTGGATGGATATTCCCAGCCCTGTATCACACTGCTTGTATGCACAAGAGAATATGTACTGTGTGTCTTGTCTCCTCTTTCCACCCGGAGCAATAAAGTCCAGCTCCTACCACCACTGTATTTGCAGGCTCCAGGGACATTCAGTTAAGCATGCCCAAACCCTAGGCAGAGGCAGCATGCTGAATCCATCCATCACCAAAGCCAGGAAACGACAATGGGTCTTTTGAAGAGCCAAGGATCTACAGAAGAGCTGAACGTATATTGTAGGCTGAATGGTAGGACTCAGCCTAGTTACTACCATTTTGCTAGGACAAAGTGTTTCAGGTTCATGACTGCAGCGGTTCACAACTTTCCCCTGAGCTACTTTTCTTTTTGCATCCTCAGTAAATCCATGAAAAAAAAAACCACACCACAGTTTACAATGCAGCACTTGAACAGAGGCAGCGAGCAGTGTACTGATTCTATCACAGAAGACAGGAAATGAAGCTGGGTTTTCTAAAGAGTCATCAAGGATCTAAAGAACAACTGAGCAGATGCAGCAAAAACTTCATTTATCTTCTTAAACTCTCCGTATTCTTCTCAAGTCGATGTTTGCCCCCAGAATATACCACAAGCACACATCACAGAAGAATTCATCTAAAAGCATCTCTGACTATAGATGTTATCCAGGTATGAAATTACTAAAATTTAGATACCAGAAGAGGGCAGCAAAAAAGCAGGTCTAATACAGGAGAAGACTCTTACCTTGTGCTTGGGGCACCTCACTGAGAAATTCTCTTCGTTTAGTAAACAATCTAGGGGAGGAGAAGACAGCAATTTATTACATTTTTAATAAAAAACAACTTGAATAATACATTGCATGTTAGTCTTGCTTCTCAGGTATATATTTTTATTTTAAGCATCTTTTTTAGGAATACTGTCTTACTAGCAGGTTTGCCCCTGCCACCCCTTAAGTTTTAGCAAATACAATTACTAAACCCCGCAAGTGACAATGTTGCCTGGATGACCAAGCCAAGTCCAAGCATCCCCAGTCTCCCTACTCCTCTGCATCACAGAGAGGAATCACAACAGCAAGTCTACAAATCCTGTACCCCAACCTCCTTTACCTACTCCAGCCTTCCTTGCTACAGCACAAGGAAGACAGGCACATTCATCCGATCTGAACAGACAATCCCTGCTTTGTACTTGGTAGGAAAATCGCTGCCTTTCATCCTCACCCCAAGGCCCTGCCAACACTGGGGCAGAAGGGGTGTGCGTCTCTAGCTATGGGTGTATATGATAGTTTATTTGCAACCCCAAATCCTGGTGATCAGTTTACACTTTGACACCATGCCTGGTAGTCAGGTCACTCATGCTGCTCTTGGATCTGCTTCCACGATTCGTGTATGTGAAGCTTCTGCGATCTACGAAATAGCTTAATTAATGATTTAAACCTATTACGGAAACGGGGCACCTGTGCAGAAGCACTTGTTTAGGAAGGAATTACACAGTATGGTAGCCCACGGAGCATTTCTTTGTGGGCAGTGGCAGTGCAGGTGTTGCCTCCCCTCTCACCCTCCTGTTCAGACGACACCTCCAAGAGCTGCGGGGGCAGCAGCAGTGCCCGCAGCAGCAGCACCGCTGTCCGACTCTGCCTCCTGCCCTGTGGCTTCCAGGCTGCCTGTACTTCCCCCTCACAGCCAAGTCGAAGAGCAGCAGCACCCTGCCGAAGGAATTCAGCTGCCTTCCCTGGGCACCCTGAACTGCAGGGGCACCTCTTAACTCGCCCAGACTTCTCACATCGTTTTTTGCAGTCGCCTCGCGAACCAAAGGCAGGCTGACCCGACAGCATGAGAATGCAGCAAGGTGCTTACAGCCGCCCATCTTCTCCGACCTACCCAAAGAGCTAGCAAGGAAAGAAGCGCAATGGTAAATAAAACGTGCTAATTTAAAACGCTCTTAAGTATGTAGCATAACCAGCGCTACCTGCTGTTTCAATCTGCTGGAAGAGTTTAGCAGACAGCAGGAGACTGCAACTAAAGCTTGAGGGAAAAGCTTTCTAGACACCCAAGCTTTGGCAAAGCATCTTGCCGCTATGAAATGCTTATGTTTCAACATGAGTGCCTCTGGCCTGAATCAAAGGGAAACAGCATGCACTGGGCTAAGTTACTTGAGAGATTTTAGCAAGGAAGAGTGAAACCCTTAATCCTGCCATGGATAACGATTTCGAATGTGGTATTAGCAAATAACAGAAAAGAAGTAAAATAAATTGTCTCATTTTAAGGGCAGGAATCATACATTTAGACTACATCCTGAATTATCACTGCATAATACATAATCAAAAATATACAGAGCAGTGATCAAAAATATAAACAGTACGTTAGAATAGCATTTTTTTTCTTTCTTGGAAATTCAACAGTGGTAGTGAATGCACTTCTCTATCTCATGTATCAGAAAGGAAGGTCATACGAGGATCAGGAATAAAAGTCAGTTACCTTGTACCTCATGCCTGATCTGAGTATGGAGCTCTATTTCTTATTACGTCTGGCATTTTTGTTGCAACAACTAATAGAGGACCTAATTAATGACAATTTTTTGTTTCTCTTAAGGGACAACTGTGAAAAATAGCTCACTAGAAAACCAGCTGAATAACTGAGGCAGCAGAACTTGTTCGTCATTACCAAGCTGGCCTGGATTTCAGTTAGCAAGTATTTTATATCACAGATTACAATTCACCACGAAGTCATCAGACACATCGCTATGATCAGCTCATTGTGGCAGAAAGGGAAAAAGAACAGAGGCTCGTCCTTGTTTGTACAGATTTTTCTCCATAAAGTAGTCAGGGAAAACCTAAAACATTTTTAATAGAAGCAGTTTTTCTTCTGCAAGCTTCACACTTTGTCTCACCCTCTGTGTTCTCCTTGTTACTCATCTTTAACGATACTTGTGAAGACACAGGATTTCTGCTCTCTGAAAATTCGTTTTATTTTGCTGCTAGTCTTTTCCTAATTTACTATTTTAAAAATAATTGTGTTCCTGATACTCCCTACCATAGATGCTGTGGGGGTAAGCACGCCGCAACAGTCCGGATCTGACTCCAGGTGGGGAGGAAGAAGCAGAGGGAGCAGATACAAAATTTCAGAAAACAAAGATCCTGTTTCCATGGAGACATCCCTAGGACTAAGTTATCTAGAGATATCACAGGCTCTTCATAAATTTGGACAGACGCAAGCCAAACACAGACAACGTTAACCGCAGCCATTTCCATATAAAAATTATTTAAGTGGCACTACTCATCTTGATTTTTATGCAAATGGCTAGCAGGAGTCCTCTTGCACAGAAGCACGCCCTGTATTGCCAAAGATTATTTTGTATGAAAGGAGATTAAAAGGAAGGCTGAATCGGGATATACACAAGCATCCATGTGCACAAACGGGAGGCTCAGGGAGCCGCATGCCTCACATAGCAGCCAATTAGCAGCAGTGGCACAAAACCTGGCTCCTCACCAGGGCCAGCGCCAAGCCAGAGCCCAGGTCGTGCCGCAGGGCCCGCCTCCAGCACTGCAAGGAGCTGAAGCATTTGGAGGTATTTCACCGAAAATATACTGCCTTTCAGATGGGGAACAGTAGCTGTCAGGGCGCTAGCTTCTAATCCACAGGAATGCAAAGGTAAAGAGACATTTCGGCTCAGTGCAACTGCCTAGGAATCCGACATGCATCTTTAGGCCCAGCTATGGCACGGTCACAGTTCCAGGGCTGACAGAGTAACTCTGTCAAACGCTAAGTGCTTATGACCTGACATACCCTAAAAAGCACTCCAGGAAGTGTTTTCTGGTTTATTTTTTTTTCCCTAAGATACAAAACAAGCCATACATAGTCTAAAGGCCTGAGAGCCCTTGTAAATGGCCGCACAAAGTTTTGAGGCCTCAGAACCAGATCCTCAGTAAAGCAAGGGGCGCTCCAGCCTTCCTAGTAGGACAGTGGACTTCAAAGAAAACTACCACAGAGCTGAAGGAACTTGAGAATTATCTATATTTGATTCACTACAGGAAAGACAGCAGCACTGCATAGCCAGTAAAAAGGGTTTATAGGCAGGCAGCAGAGTGAGGCAAGAGAAAAGACTGCTGATCTGCTTCTCTAGGAGGCCTGCATCTTGTGCCTGGGCATAAATGAAAATCATATCCTTTTCCATATAGCTTTCTTATTTCTTTTATACAGATTTACTGGAAGAGCAGCTATAGATTAAGACAGCTTGATTATTCCCATAGATAAAAACAACTGCAAGCTAGGTCTTTACTGTCATACCAGCAGACTGAGATTTTCAATGCTGAGAATCTGTTTCAAGCTGGGCTCTTTTGTTTGTTTTGGTTGAAACCTCAGCTAAAGCAGTCTAACCATTTCCTTCAAACTTTCTTGGAAAAAGTTACTCTGCCCATGTCAAACATCCCAGCAAACTTTGTCTAACAGACTCTAACAAACTCTGACTTGCAACAGGATCTGAATTTTAGCTAAGGCATTCTCTTGCCGACTTAACACAAAGTCAGCAAACGCAACCCTCTGCAAGGAGGTAAAGGGATTTTGATCTGCACGTCTTCAGGAGAGGTTTCTTAGATTTTAGTAGCTAAATCCCTTGAAAATTCCAGCCAATGTGCTTTTGACTGGGGATGAGCAAGTCATATCTGTAAATGAACCTGTGGCCTCAGATTTAGGCACCAGAACCCAAAGCTGTGAAGTCGTCAGGGCCTTCTGAGGCCTGTGCAGCCTGAAGGAAGGAGGCAACCATTTCAAAACTGCGAGGCACTAGGTCTGGAAGGCAAAAAGGCTAACGGTAAGGGAAATTTGGGGCAGAAGAAAGAGTGGAGCACTTGTCTAGGAGAAGTTAGGAGCAGGGATGAGTGGAAACAGAAGCATGCGATCGAGGAGGGGACGAGAGGGGAGGGGAGGGGAGAGGAGAAAGCCAGAAGTCCTTGTTCTCAGTAATCATACTGTTCCTGGACTGAAACCAGAGTTCCACAAGTTTTACCATTCCTCTGCTATTCTTTAAGTATGCTGGTGAAACTTACAGCCAAAGTATCCTGTCTCCATGCAGCTCCAGCCCATCAAGTGGCTTGCGATTTATTCCTGCCATATTACTCAAAGCAGGGAAATTAGCTTGGAATGGTGCCCTCTGACAGATGGCCACATGACAATGCGATGTCTCATGACAAAATTTCAAGTACAAGAAAACGAAGCAAGCATAGACTTGGAACTTGAATACAAAAAGCTACTCCAAAAAAAAAAAACCTCAGAGGTTGCAATGTCGAGACAAATGTTAGGAAATGACAAATTTAATGTAGCCCACTTCAATGTAGCAAATGGTAGACATATTATACTACATTTAACATGGATTTAATACGGATTTAATAGTATGGATTTAAGAGTATGACTATACACTATTTCTTCCACGGAACACTGCCTCTTCTGTGCATGACACAGAACTGCTCTTGGGAATCAGTCATGATTGTTCAGTAAATTTGTCATCTGGAGGATCCTACTGCATTTGCTGAAGTGGAGTAGCTTTAATGAGGAAGGTAATATCTGAAGAAAAAGGACAATATCTTAAGTTTGATACCTGTATTTAGAACACAGAAAATACTACACACTGTACACAAAAATTCAAATTAAGCACCTCGAACTATTGGGCATGTTCTCTATAATTTATTTCCTGTTTTCACGGCATTGAAAAGGCCATGTCACAAACCAGAAACAAACTACTAAATGCAGTATGAATGCAAATATGATGATTCTCTATCTCAGATGTACAAGTTTGTTAACGTTCACAAAACTCTTTGGCATGATGGACAAGAACATAAGAGAATTCCCCAGCTCTACTTTCAGAACTGAGATGGAATCTTATGCAGTAAATTAAATACAGAGTCACACAAACATCAAGGATAACGTAATGTTCATTAATTGAGTTCCCCTTCAACCTATGAGCTAAGGTAGAGCCCTATGGAAAAATAAATCTTTAATTAGGTGATCGCTATCTTATAAGATACATTCCTAAGATAACAATGTTAAACTTGCAAGGACAGCCTTATTTCTGGCATTTTTTAGCGTGTGATTTTTGCAACCTGAACGATGTTTCTGTAACACTGTATTTCATGTAAAATCAAGCCTTCTCCATCTCTACTGTGAGAATAGTAGTATTCCACTGCTATATTAATTGCATTAAATACACTTCTATTGGAATAAAATGTGCTCCATTTGGGTGGGATTTCACAGCCAGAAGTGCAATGTAGTCATTCAGCAGCAATCATACCTACTTCGTTTCCTATCTACTAACATTTGAAAAACAGCATAAAATAGGTGGAGCTGCTGTGGAAGTGGGATAACGAACAGAAACCTGCAATTATATGCCAGACAAGAGATGCAACCTTGAATCCTTACCTCCTTGATACTAAAGTAAGTTTTGTATGACAAAAGTGAGATGCAGAGTACTGGAATAGTGGGACATTATTCATTCTAAACTGGGATTTTTTACCCAAGAACGTGTGTCCATGGAAAACTTTCACTCTTGAGCAAAAAATGCTAACTCATAAGCCTAGGCTCATAGCTAGAAATAATTTAAAACTCACAGTAATTTTTGTCAATTCTTGTGAGACACTTTAAGTAGCAGTCCTTTCTACCTTCTCCTTGTGTCTCAAAAGGTGAGAACTTGCAGAGAACTGCACAATCCAAGCCTTTCACCCTATTTTAATTTCTAGACTTCTAATAACAACATTCTAAGGAAGCTTTTCTCCTGCAAACAACTGTCCTGTCTTCTCTAGAACCTGTGTTTGTATGAGGTGGACAATACATTCCTAAAGCAAATGTACTCCCAGAACCCCAAACTCGTCCTCTAAACACTGAATAAAAGGAGAAAATTCTGCAAGTGCATACCATCCAAGCTGTTAGCTTCTACAATAATAAAAATTGGACCTACTCAACAGACTGGCTGAAATGCTTGTAAGGAGGGAGAAAAGGAAGGCTGCGCTGCAAGTGGTACTGAAGTTTCTACAAACGTTTTGCACTTGACGTCACTATAATGCCTATCTATACAAGTTTAACTCTGAAAGAGGGGAAACGTCTTTCTGGTTGCTTGCATCCTTTTACAGTTTTTTTTCAGCCAGTTCTCACATTGCAGCCACTTTTCAGTTGCCGTAGCTGCACTCTGCAAAAGCAGGCTTCTTCTGCACTTTCAGGTAGATTCCTTTTCATTACGAGTTCCATCCTGTCCCAGGGCGTTACTGTACACTGTTTATCTGATGCCATTCTTCATCATTTCTATTACTGCATTTTCATAGTTAGAAATGTAGTTAGCGTGTCATTTCTTCTTACCTGCATCGATGGCACATGGGTAATGGTATCGGAAGGAGCAGCCTTTGTTGTAGCAGCCTAAGGTGGCTCCCGGTTCCTGGCAATGGGAACATTTCTGAAAGGGAAACCAAGAAATGGCAATGAAGACTGTAACGAGCTTTCCAAAAATCCCTGTTTTCCTGGGAATGTTATCAACCACATTCCAGCACAAATTTCTCAAGTATCACAATGTCAGACTGTGTCTTTACACACCACAGAAAGAAAGGCCTATTGAATAAAGGCAACATAAGCTGTTTCAAACGAAACTTTTCAGCTGTGCTTTAACCAGGCAAGATACACCAACTGTTCAAACCAACCGTTCAGAAAGAACTTGAAAACACTTCTCTCAAATCCATTTCACTGAGCCATGTTTCAGTACCTGACAATGACATCAGTGTTAAAAGTGGCAAAGAGCATTTATGAATCTATAGTAGCTTTAAAATGAAAATTAGCACGACAGCGAATGATTTAGAAGACACCATTAGCATAAAAGTAATTTGGTCACATTGGTTTCATTATCACTAGCAGTCCACTTGAACCTTTTTTCATATGTGATCAAAAAAGGTTTACATGGAGCACGGGAAGATGCCATCAAGGTAAAATACCTCACTGTCACAGAAATGGCACATCTCCCAACAAATGCTCGCAGTGCCAGAGATGCTCATACATTTATTTTCAAAGTAGTAAAGCTCATCTGATGAACGTGTTCCATTTCCATTACTTAAATCCTATCATCTCAACTGGTCAATGATGTATTTGATCATATTATCAGACAGATGTGAATGAGGCAGAATGAAAGCCACTCACCCATTTACTTCATCCCGAATGACTTTAGGGAATAGGCCCATAGTATATCTCATTCAGACAGCAACTTTTTCTATTGAATGTATCTGGTGAGTGATTTTCATCAACTCATCTAAGATTCTGATGAAAGCTGATTTCTGACAGCTTGACATTTTTCAAGAAAACAAAGTCACATCTGGCAGAAGGCTGAGAGACCACTCTTATCTATAAACTAAAATGCAAAAAGACTACTGACAGAAAAATATCACCTACAGCAACTTCTTAGTTATATCTAAGAGACACAGGAATTTGGGCTTTGCCGATAAATGTGACCAACACAACAAGGCCTTGTACTACCAGTACAATTCACCTTCAGTTCAGGCTATGAAAAGTTGCCTTTGGTCACTGACTACACACAGACAGATGACGACATGATCTAAAATCTCTCTTTCTGCTGGAAAAGCTAGCGTAAAACTACATGTATCCCATCGACACTATCAGCAAGTACAGCAGGCAGAACAGACGTGCTCAAACCAGCAGCATGACCGGCAGTGCACAAAAGCAGAGTTCCTCTACCATTCGCCCAGCCTCAGATGCCAAGATGGCCACATGGGCTCGACCACACTTCTTCGCATCCCTGATGTACGTGCACGTGGCAGCAGAGGTCTGCAGAACAGACGTGGCCGAAGATTACAGCCCCAGAGAAATCCCTCAGTCTGAATAAACAGGGCTTTCGTTACAGCATTTCAAAAAAGTACTAAGAATATCTGACAGTCGCTGCTCTCCCTACTCTTCTGTGCTCTGCAGACAGCGATGACTGTAGTTTGTATTTCAATGATTGAACGAGGATGAAAGCAAAATTAGCTCCAGCCATAAACCAGGTGGCCCTCTTCAAATCAAAGCAGATGCAACTAGCAGGAAAGCTTGTGAGGCATCACTTCTCATGACACGTACAACTCCAGTCTTGAATACTGCCTTCTCTTCTCAGTTATGCCAAAGCGTTTTGAGCTTGATCTTCAACATTCCCTATTATATCGCATGTATCTTCTAAGCAGCGAACGGATATCATGACAAACTACTGCAGTATTTTAATGTAAGGAAAGTGCCCCCGAGGCTTAGAAAGAGACACCCAGGCAGCTTATTTTTGCCTGTCAGAACACGAACGCTAGTTTCTAAACATTAAAACAAAAAAAAGTCTAAACCAATAGTTAAATATACACCAAAACGCATAGACCTCTAGCCAAACTGCTCTGTAATTCACTCTCTCGTGGGAGTAAAACCAAGTTTCATGTATAGAAAATGTCTTTTCCTGGCTATGAAATCAACCCTAAAAGAATATTATGTACTGGCAATAGTCCCAGGTTCACCTATGCCAAGTATTCACAAAGTGCAGCTTGAGGAGCCCTGAATGGGAGCTCTTTACCTGGACACGCTATTCTCTCTCTGAGATGTGGCTGCCAAAGATTAATTATTCTAACAGGACAGAGCCCAAATTGACTATTCTTTTTGAACACAGATATGAATTTCTAGTTTTGTTCCTCAGAGGCATTCTGTCCTCCCCACTTTATCCAGTCTTTGAAGTACCATCACGCTGCTGCAACAGAAGAGGTCATTCTTCCCTGGAACACCGTGTCCTGTACAGAACAGTCAATAAGAGCAGAAGAGCTACAACAGCGGAGATTAAACTGCAGCTGTGTAAAATATTTCTTATAACTAAAAAGGCATGTCATAAGAGCGCGCTGTGTGATACAGCTGAAAACAAAAAGACCCCCAGCAACATTTTTGACACTTTTCCAAATGTTAATTTAGTCTTTGAACTAATTCTTTATTGCATCTAGCGTGGTTCGTCTTGCCATTCTGAAACCTGCCGCAGAAACACGACTGGCAGATTGGGGGATTTTAAGAGCGCCTGTAGTGCTCAGCTGAGAACAGGCACAGAATATTTTCACTCTGGCTGCAGTTCGGACTGGCTAGGCAGGAAAAGTGGGGAGTTAAGATGCCCGAAGACGAGCATCGAGCCTTTATTTCCTTTTTTTCAACCTGCCTGACCAACTAGATTATTACCAAGGTTACCTGCAGCTACGCCCACGACAGCAATTCCCCAGTGGACTGCAATACCATCGACTGCTCAAGGCAGAGATCATCTGCTGCTGCTGGCTCCCCTGCTGCTGAACAAGTCTCCATTCTGGCAGATGCTTCTGCTTTTCACAAGCCACTGACAGTCTAATGGCCCCATTTCTTCTACCTCCTGGGACCCCCGACCATCTGCTTCTTTCAGGGGAAGCTGGGGGAACCACATACACAATAACTACTCTTTTCTTTCGAGTTCTTCCTTCTTGACACGCCACAGACTGACTGAACAAAGCAGATACCCTACGAAGTCGTATGGTGCTAAAACAACTTAGGAGTCTATCACTTAACCTTTGAAAGAGATGATAATAACGTAATGCCACATGGTTTCCAAATATCTCCAGAAACAAGACAGAATATAGTGATGAAAAACTTTCTAGCTGGTTTCAGCCTTCTTTTGCAAGACGTTATTGCTGTGTCTTGAAAAAGATGCATAGCTCCTGTCAGTACCTTTTGAGGCTTTGGCCAGAAGCTTATCCTTACCTATTCATGTTTCAAGAACAAATAAATAAGAGAGGAACACTACAATTAGAAACCGATCTAAAACCAAAATAAAATCATGGAGTTTCATACATGAAATAAGTAAATTGGGCTTAATGACCGCTAATCGCTCTCCTTGGTCCATGAGCACATTCCCACCCAAACCCCACCATCCTGCAGCCATTCACCAGCAGATGGTAGCAGCCTGCTTGTCACTTGTACAGGAATTATAGCATTCTTAGCCAGGGAAACAGCACTCAGGCTCTCATGGGAAGAGAAATTCCTTTTGCTCAGTAAGCAGCCTGCTTAACCTCCCCTGCTTGACAGAGCTGAAGGCTGGTACTTGGAGCGCACTCCCAATGGGAGGTGCCAATGGGTAGCAATCATTGCCTGGCATCTAATCAACTCCTGGCTTCAATTTAAAAAAAAAAAAAAAAAAAGGAGAAAGAAAGAAAGAAGAAAAAGACCACACAGTGAAGATTGATTCTGAGGTCCTATCTCCACAATTCATCTCTGGCCACAAGGCACATACATCTCACTTAGAATAGGCTGGAGAGACTGAAAAGTGCCATTTAGAAGAGCCACTCCATCCCTTGAACTAAATTATCAATAGTATTAACGCCAGATACATTGTCTCTACTCCTCCATGCTATTAGCAGCCCATTTCTTCCTCCTTACAGCTCATCCTTCTCTGTCCACCGAAATGAAGCAACACCCAACCTGGAAGTGGGAGCAGCAGGGGGACAGCTACCACAGCCCTAGAAGTGTGCTCTGATTCATTCAAAACACTAAAACCTCCTCTAGCTGCACTCCTTTTGTTCCAAGGTTTTTTGCTTTTTGTTTTGTCTGTTGGGTTTTTTTGGCCATACATGCTCCTCCGTTACTACACGAGTAAGCTCTTCTGACAGCACACTGTTCTCAATAAAATAGAGAGGTGTGCATGTTGGGTACTATTCTTTGCCTCCCTCAGGGCTGCAGCAGAAGTCGCTCCCAACTCCACACCGGTGCAGCAACATGTCCCGAGCCACCCAACCTCTCTGCTCCTGGCCGAGCACTGGGACGGGCTCCGAGCACCACGCGGCTGTGTCCCAGAGGCAATGACCAGAGCCTGCCCAACGCTTGTGGACATCCACACCAGATGCTACCGTGTCATGTTTTTGACTGTCTATAATCCTAGAAGGTTTTTCTTGCCCACTGGTTGCTTCTTTCAGTTTCTTACCAGCTCGCAAGCCTCAATTCCTCCCTCCAGAATGCCTCTTCTTCCTTTGCTCTCTCTTTTCTTCCCTTTTCCTTCGCTTTGCTTTCTAGGTATCTCCTTATTTTTCCCCTTCCTACATGCCAGTGTCAGGAATAAATGCATGAAATAAAAAGGAAAGCAACAACTAAAGGTCACTTAAAAAGAAAAGCCAGCAAAAGAAAAGAGGAAAAAAAAAAAAAAACACGTGGCATTAATTATACAGGTGTAAGTCTTCACTTCACACAAATTCTCCATACTCTCTGCTTGATCTGTTTAAATCCTATGCTTTCAGGAAAACAACTGCTCCTGTAGAAGAGCACAGCACAAACTCAGCTAGAAGGTAGGGTGGCTTTCAGAGCCGGCCATGTCGGAAGGAGGAGAGCCGCCGGCTCCTTGGCGCGCAGCAGCTGGCAGGCCAGCAGAGGACTCGGCTGCGACTTCCAGGCGAAAGGGCACCAGAAGCAGCAGGCAGCCACCCTCCCTTTCCTGGAAAGCAGGACACGGAGAGACGACTTGCTGCAACGAGCCACGAGGAAAACCTGAAAAATCTTTGCTACCGCACACGGTGTGAGAAGTACTGTTTGCTAAAAGAGAAAGGAAAAAGGGATTTTGGAAGACTGCTGTTAAAAGGGACTGGGATGGAAAAAGGCGGGGGGCTGACGTTTTTAGGAAGTAGGAGAGGAGAACAGCATTTTCACTCTGATATACAGACACTGGTTAATGAAAAAATTGCTTTTGGGATTGGGGCTAGAGATAACAACCACTACTAAAGGATACCGAATTATTAGTTTCCATTTCCTGTAAAGCAATTTAAGTTCTCCAAAGAACAGGCACAAAATATCAGAAAAACGAATCCTGCAATTAAAACGAAGAAAAAAAAAATCCTTCGCACTTGCACTATTAAAAGGTATCTCCTGCCAATGATGATATGCTCGTGTAGCAAGCAAATCAACTAACAACAAAGAAATAATCACTGAAGTAGGATTGGGCAGCTATCTCAAATTCAAGAAACTAAGGACTAATTTAGATTTCAAGATTTCAGCAAAGGGACAAATCAATGATCTGGAAGATGCCATCACTGTGCTATAAAGCTGCAGCAGGAAACACAGAAAAGAGTCAGAACTGCAGTGCTGCATGGGCTGCTGAAGCACAAAGGGAAGCTGCAGCTCAAAATGGATGGCATGGAAAAAAAAAAGAAATACAAGAACTAAAAATGTCTTAAAAAAGGGAAATCCTATTCAAAACACACAAAACCGATTAAAGTGATTAAAGTACAGCAGAAGCACTTCAAATGAACAAAGAACAGAGCTGTATTTCCCTCAACTTGAAGGGAAAGTAGCAAGAACAGAAATAAATTGTTAGTTTTGACAAGGAATGGGTCTGTCAGCAAAAATTTCAAGGTTCTATGCAGACACCTAGGCCATTCAACCGTATTCCTAACAAATGTCAAAAGGGGAGCGAACAAGAAGGTGACAAAACTTGCGAACTTTGAAAATTTATCCAAGGTAGTTAAATCTCACTGTTGGTAAAGAGCTGCAAAAAGATCTCACAGTGCTGGGTAACCGTATGACAAAATGGAGATGAAACTTAAATGTTGATAAGTGCAAAGTGATACACATGGGGAAAAATATTTTCACATATACATGACGGTAGACTCTAAATTAGCTGTTACTACTCGTGAGAAGGCATTAGGAGCCATCCTACACAGAAACATCATGCAGTCCTTACATCCACAGAAAAGACAGTCAGAATATACACAGTTATCAGGGCCAGAAATTGATAACGAAAGCAAAATCTTCATTATGTTTATTACACTTGTAGTATCCTGATATCCTGAATATTGTGTGTGGTTCTGGTCACCCTATCAACAAAGGAATACGACAGATCAGGAAAATGAAAACAACAGAAAGACCACAGAGATAACTAGGAACATAAAGTGCTTCCACATGAGATGAGACTAAGTATTTTAGAGAAGAGGTAAGAGAAATGGCACTGAGATCTACATATCAAATATGGTGTGCACAAGGGAATGATTTTAGCTGTTTCCAAAGAGGAAGAGCAAAGAACAAGACCATCAGGCTGCAGGTTTAAATTTTAAAATAAATCCACTTTTCTACAGAACAACTAATTAGACCACAAGGCTCCCTGCCAAAGGCTGCTGCATTGGCCAAAAGATAAGCAAGTTCAAAAACAGTTTAGACAAATTCCTCAAGGATAGGTATGCCACTGTCTGTTAAACACAGCGATCTGAAGGAGAATAAGCTAAAGCTGTGGCTGCTGAAGGCAGGGGGAAAACACCTAAATACCACTCTGAACACACCTGGTTTACGACACACCTCTGAAACTAGCTGCTCCTGGCCACTGCTGGAGATGGGATACCACAACACATACTTTTGTACCTGCCCAGAATGGCACTTCTTTTGCAGGCCGAGAGATTTGATTGTGAAATTCCACAAAAACAGCAACAGAAATGTGCTTATTAGAAGGAGTGCAAGCACCCAACAGCATACTGTGAGGTTACAAGCTTTTAAGACTTCAGTCCTACCTCCAGAGCAGGAAGGCCAAGCTAAACTGTAACACTGTATGAAAGGGCTGAAATTTGATCTAAGCAATGAGTTCACGTTCAGCACTCCAAGCAAGCGTAAGTGTTTCATTCACTTGGTAGAGTGATCAAAGGCTTACATGTGCATGAACACACTCCAGGAGATGAGACCGGTGAAAGGTTGAGAAATCATGGAAGATGAGGAACCCTCTCCGCCTCTCAAACAATGAAAAGAGGAAAAAAAAAACAAACAAAATAAGGACCGGGCGTAACCAAACTAGAACTGAGTTCAGATATTTCAAGAATAAACTGAAGGTTAACTTGAACAGATTGAGCAAAATTAACAAGAACTGCTAACTTAAGATGGTAATGGAAAAGCACGTTTAATTTTAAATTAAGCAGGCTGAGCACACCCCTTTGTAGCCAATACATTTCATATTTTAAAAGGAATATTAATAGACAGACCAGCAGGTCCAAGACCAGAAATGCCTAAGTCTTGTTTCCTTTGACGACAAAGAGCCACCCTGAACAAGAGAAACATTTCAGACAACCACTTACAAGTACAGGGATTTGAATTTGCTAAAGCATGCAAGTCTGTCTAAAAAAATCATACAGTTTATGTTATCTTGGCTATTCATTTGGGGATTTAAATGTGCAACAATAAGTGCAATTTAGCTTAGAAAAGGTCTGAAAGATAGAAAAGGAGACTTAAAAGAGGAAAAAAAATCAACTGTTCAAGCAGTGATTATGCGATAAGGTGACACACGGGTGCAGGAACAGCATACTCAGCAACAGAGAGCATTCACTCCATTTGGATTTTCTGCCAGTACTAGATTTCTTTCCCAACCACCCTGGGCACTGATTACGGGAAATATCTAAATACGTGGTCAATCCCTATTTAGCACAAGGTCTGACTAATGCAATCTAAACCAGCAGCACACAGTTGCCTTAAAACAAAGCAATGCCACCACCATAAAGGAAGAGTCTGTGGATAAATCAAATAATTACCAAAAACCCTCCCCCACAAAGCAATACCCTTCTATAAAATGGCTGGAATGACATAAAAGAGTTGTTTTTTTTTTTAACGACAATCAAGAAAACCCAACAAACTCAACTTTAAGTTTATATATTTGAGGAATTTGTTTTCAAGAGGCAATCTGCATGATGGAACCAGATTTTGTCCAGCCAAACAAAAAATGGATGCTTACTATTTATGAAGAATTGAATAGTTCAGTTGGAAGGAACCTACGAGGATCATCAGGCCCAACTGCCCGACCACTTGAGGGCTAACCAAAAGTTAAAGCACATTATTGAGGGCATTGGTCAAATGCCTCGTGAACACCGACAGGCACGGGGCATCAACCACCTTGCTAGGGAGCCTGTTCCAGTGTCTGACCACCCTTAAAACAAAGGCTCAAAGGAAAAAGGTCTAATTCATTAAGTTATTAGTGGCAGTGGACTCACTACTAACAAAAGTCAAGTCTTAACAGATAATAAAACGCTTCTGAGCAAGGCAAACTGTAAATGGGAAAGATTTTGACAAGATAGCAAATACCTGTGCAACCTGGCAGCAAAAAGGGTGCAGAACAAGTCCACCCCTGCTAACGATTCAAAGGCTTGCAACATCACACAGAAATAAAGCAATCGTCATTATTTGTAATAATCTCTGCAAGCCTTCATCAGAAACAAAGCCCTACGGTGCAAGACGCTTCTGCGAGACAGAGTGAAATGCTGGCGGATGCAAAGGGATGAAACGGGAATGACGAGACTGAGCCAGCGGCGCTGGGCAGAGACTGTCAGAGCAGCAGGCAAGGCACATCCAATTCTTCTGCAGAAATGCCTGACAAGGAGGGCTTTGAAGCTACGTATGAAGGAAAACCAAGGTAAGCACCCAGGTTTTTAATAGTGAGGAACTTCATTTAGGAAATTAAAAACATAAATAGGATGCACTGGAAGTAGATCCTAAATCCTCGAAACCAAAAGACGACAAACGAGCAGGAGGCAGGCAGCTAAGGCAATGACGAGTAGCTTGCTTGAGGCACGCGAAAAGAGGAAGCCTGCAGCAAATAAAACTGCGACTCTGTGGTTAAAGAGAGCACGACGAGAAGCCGGCAGCTCCTCCAGAAGGCTGCTGAAGCGGCAGCTATGGGCAGTGCTGCCCCGAGGTGGAGGTGAGCAAAATGCAAAGCGCACACTGAGGTCCGCTGGTGGCTCCTGCCCCGGAAAATCAGCTGAAGATGAGCAGCAACAGCAGGGGAGGTGAGCCCAAGGGAAGTGGAGAAGGTGGAAGGACAAATCTTCGGGAGAGCGGCTGGACATCGCCCATTAGGGGGGTGCCATCAGGTAACGCATCAGTGTTTAAAAAAAGGGAAAAAAAAAAGTTGGAAACAGCTCGTGAACTTGAGCAATAGATATTCAGTCACAGTTTGGGAAAACTAAGCAGGTCAGTAACACACACTGATAAAAAGACCTTAGATATAGAGGAGGTGTCCTATATTAAAAAAAAAAAAAAAGAAAAAAAGAAAAAAAAGACTGCTGGCCAAAATTCTGAATGGGTTTAAAGAGGAATATGTTATTTCACTATCCAATAATCAACAGCAAAAAAAGGACAAACCACAAAGATAGATCAAACTGCCCATTACAATAACAACTACTTTTCATGAATTCTAAAGTGCATTTATTTTAAAATATCTAGGAGCAGCTGGCTTGCCAAGGCAGAAAAGCTTCGTACGAACTAGTAGCAGTTCAGAAGCGGCAGCAAATATAAATAGCAGCCGAAGTCCAAGGCCGGATGGCATTCCAGCTGGTGTTACAAGGCAGCTGAGGAGGTATCAATCAGTGCTTTCCTTAAAGGACAGGCTTAATGTTGTTCTACCGGGGAAAGAACTTCCTCTGCCTAAGGATTCAGGAGCTATGCTCTTCTTCCCAGAGTTGAGAGAAGAAATTAAAAAATTAATGAAGATCTTTTGGGCTCAGGCCACTGCTGAGTCATGATAAAGGCTATTTGCACGATCTATTTACAAGCTACAGCTTCAGGTTTTATAAATTTAGATCAATCTGTACTAAGATAAGAAGGACTGGTATGAACTATAGAGTACTAGAAATAAGTCACTGTGCAAGATCAAGAAGAAATTTCATTTTCATCTGAGGCAGAAATAGAAAGATAAAGGCATTCTTGTTTTGTTTTTAGTTTATTTTACACAGGCACACCCTCCTCTCACTTCTTATTCCTTCATCTTCTGAGGGCTCTAGCCCAAAAGCAGCGAAGTCTTCTTTGTTCAACAGCTTCAGAGACTCAGAATGGAAAATTCTTCTTTGGGCATTCCCCTGCAAGTTATTTGTCCAGAAAACTGAATTTGCTGGTAACTTGGTTAAAACTCCTGTTCCCCAGGAACCACCTCTGCGTATTTCTGCTGAGGAAGGGTACCATGTGGCATCACTAAAGAATCCTTATTCTCCCCAGTCACGACGTGTGACACTTCAAAGGTAGAATAGTTAAATTTAAGTATGGGAGTAAAGACAGCAGAAAAAGCTCACGGAACAGCTTCATAAACCTATGCTGGGGGTATTGGAATTATTCTAATATAATGTAAACAATCTCCTAAAATTAACATTAAAAATGTTGGTGTTCTGGAAAGCATTGGTTATGCTTTGTGTCAACCTTGAAATTTTAGCAATAAGTTTAACTTGGAGTCCTTCCTCCAGAAAACATTTAACATTTAAATTTAATAATGAATAGATGTACGGTGCCAGTACATTCAAGCTAGGATTTTCAGCATTTTAACTTCCTACTAGAAAAGAGAAAACTAGCAAAACATTTTTATCTTCCATGGACCTGAATCTAAACGATACATGAACAGATTTTAAAGTGACTAACTTCCTCTCATTACATCTACGCAACTGAAACATGCAAGCTCGTATCAGCTCCCTAATCTTGCAATTTAATTATGAGTATCTGCCAATTTAGGAACATATCATACTTTAAATTTTCCAAGCACCCTACAAGTCTGTCTTGATGCTCACAGAATGACTGTTTTTAAGTCCTGTTTTACACAGTAATTAACTGACTTGTCAAAGGCCACAGTGGGAATTTTTGACAGCATAGGCACGGGGTTTGAAAGGACCATAGCTCTCAGAACTGAACTCAAGCACATAAAGTTGCCTTCCTCCCATTTTTTAAGTTTCATATTGAACGGCAGTATCCTTTGGTGGAAGTCCCCATTTCAGAGATTCGTGCCATGTTACCCTCCTCCTTTTTCTCTCCCTTAGTAAGAAGTCTTCCCTGAAGCTGCACACTCACCTTTCAGCATCAGTAACTCTCTTAAACTTTGTGAGCTTGAGTCCTCAGTAAGCAGAAAGCAAGGAAGGTGAAGAAAGCAAGAAGAGTTGTGGTTACCAACAGCACAGTCCAAAGCACCAACAGAGCTGTATTTTGCCACGAGATAAGCCAGGAGAACAAGACAAATACACACCTGAGTTATACCTACTTAAGTGCAAATCAGAAGAAAACATGCAAGGAGCAAGAAATGGAAAAAAAAGTCATTGGTAGATGATGACTGCAACTGTGTTTTTAATTATAACCTTTATTTTTCTCAACTAGAAGGAAAGCTTTGGACATGGACATCAGTTAATTGGTTGAGATGAGATGTACGTATTTATGCTACGACTGGTTGTGCAACTAGACCTCAGGAAGAGGTACACGCTCTACCTACCATTACTAGCTCAGGTGCTGACAAAGACCGCAGAGCTCGCTCTGGGTGTGCTTTGCTGCTTCGGTATTTGTCTCGGGTGTGGTTGCCATCGTACACTAAGTCCTGTGCTTACCCAAAGTTCAGCAAGGCTGAAGACAACTTCAGTCTATCTGCATGATCTGGTCACCACCCCAACACTGCTGGAATTTCTCAAAAGAAATGGCAGCTATTTTAGCCCTTTTAACTGAAGAAAAAGGCCTGCTTTAGGTTATTCTGGCTGCCAAATCAGGCTTTTCCCTGTATCCACACTCACAGTAAGAGCCAAAAGCTGGTTTGGCCAACAAAAATTTGCTCGACAGAAGTGCGTGTGTGTGGAGTTTGCTGGCCAGATCATCTACCTGCACCAGTTCAGGCTGCACCAGTTCAGGCAGAGAGCAGTAGTGCTGGTGGAAGGGAAGGCTGCAGGGAAAAGAATGGCTCCTAACAAGTGTAGCATGGGCCAGGCTTAAGTTACCACTGTACTTCGTCTTCACAGCTGCTCCAGTGAGGCATCTGAAGGGCATTATCAAGGATGCCCTTCTCTCTTTTGTACCTCTAAAAGCCAGGCAGCCTTGACCTGTTGCTATATTCCCACCATCCCGCTACCCCCATTTTTACTCCTTTATCTTATTCCCCACCCCACACTCATCTTTCACTAACTTACTGCACTGTGGCACAAAGCATCGAGGACTGCTGCTGCAGTAAACGTAGGAATTGCATCAAGATTAAGCAAGGGATTTTGAAAAAGTTTTTAGTTGTAGTCATAGCCCAGGCATTGCCATCTCCAAACCTGTAGGAGGAGAAGCCAGCATGACTGAGAGCACAATTTGGAACTTCAAGAGGCTTTCTGACGAGGAGGATTGTTTGAAAAGCTCCCTAGCTGAGGACAAACCCACAGCCAGTCGTCGTATCTCAGGTCCCTGCTGCACTGTTTGGGCAATCTGCCCCTCTTCCTGCTCCTGTCTCGGCTCAGCACTGCAGCGGGAACAAGCTGTTGAGGGGAACCAGCATCACAACTCACATCCCCCATATTCCCCAAGCAACTTTGAGCCCCTAGCTCCAGCTACATGCCTTCTCACCATGGCTCAATCCACTTGTGCTCAACCATAGCCTTAGCAATACAAGACTGCTGTTAAATGCTAATTGCTTACTAATGAAAACTAATCATCATGCAATTAAACTTTAATCACTAAGCAGCTGGCTGAGATCCAATCCATAACAATGAAGGTTCATTAATAACTTTTTCAGAGTGCTCTATCCATGAAGACTACCCTGTACTTCGCATCCTGTACTTCACAGAGTCCATGCATGTGTAGGAAATTCTGATGGAAAAATATTTCTATTACTAAAAAAAAACACAACACCAAAATAAAGCACCCAGATCACAGTTTAAGAAGAGCATAGTTTAAGTGAAAAGTATGGTTTTAAGATGCAGGGAACCCTGACTCCATTCCTGGCTTCCTCATTAATAACCCCAGGCAAGATCTGCGGTACAGACAAAAGCTCTTCTGATTCTTGTCTCTTCAGAGTATTTGTTCTTCAAGGCAAAAATGCCTTCTGAGTTTTAATTTTGCTACAGTTTCCACAATTATTACATGAATCCTCATCATAGTTCAGTTTTGCTTTTACTCCTCTTTCTACATTAAGGGAAATTAATCTCACCTCTTTCAGAAAACAATTCTCTAATTAAATACTGGTATTAAAAATAATGGGAAGAGATGAAAATTATTCTTTACAAAGATAAAAGTTTTAAAATTGCTCTCCGTATTATATTTTTTAAAAATCTCACACCTCTTTCCAAAAGTTTCTCAGTTTTGACCTAGACCCTCACCATCCCAGTCCAGCTACAGCACGAAGCACCATGGTTCTGTAGCCAGCTTTTTAAGAATTTGGGTTGCTTTGTAGTGTTTGAAGAACTTTCTTTTATTCTGAATAGGAAAACATTTGTATAGTTGAAGCATTGTTTTTTGCTTACTCAGAGATCAGAGAACTCACGATAACATTTTTAAAGTAAAATTGAGAGTCTAAAATGTTTTATTTAAATATATGATTACAAAAGATAGAATGTATTTCTAATAACCCGTACAATATTTTATAATGGAAACGCATGAATTTTTACCTTCAAAATTATCTTTTTAATCTCTTCGGTCAGTTTGATTAAAAAGAAATATATTTCCTTCCAAGATCAGGAAAAATATTTTGAGAAATCTTCATTTTTGCCTAGCTATGATTAGATATAGGCTACTAGAAAAATGGAGGTGTAGAACAGAATAAGCTTCTGAAGTTCTTGCATGTCCTTCAACACCTATATCTTTGTAGCATTCTTTTAATGATGGTAAGGGGATACAGCTCAAGAGACTACCATCTGGAATCGTTCAAGTTAAAAAAAAAAAGTTAGTTCATTAAGTTAAAACAAAAACACTAACAGCACAACAACACTCCTCCCCAATTTTTGGAAATCTTGCAACCTTTTTGCCAGCACAGCTTAAAAAGATTCAGGCCAAAAAGATGCGTAAATGGGTTGTATTCACTCATTATTGAGAATTTAACAAGAGTTTGGCAACTTAAGTCAGACAAAAGGGATTGTGTGAGCCAGGCAAAAAGCTCTGAAGCTTTGTTTAGAAATCTTCTGCACAGAGAAGGCCCATACACATTTGGAAGAGCTTCTTAGGAGTTAAAGTTACTTAAATATATTTTTAGGTGAAAATTGTACATAGAGTTCAAGGATCCCTGATGCTTTATAGAAAGGCCACAACTGTGGAATAAGCAAGCTGCATTTTACATACAAAAGTTTCCAGTGCTCCTGGCTACAGCTAATGTAAGCAGTTAAACATCCCATTCTTTCCCAGTGCTCTATTGTTAGTAAATCTCTTCCCTGCTTTCCTCACTCCACGTGCTAGACAAACAGTGGAATATAAAAGCACGTGTCAGCAGCCGTAATGCCCACACCTCAGGATAGACTAATGGCAAAGGAGGCAGCTGAACACACGCAGAAATGACTTCCCTGTACTTACCCTTTATCTCCTCTGCCCCCACACAAAAGGCTGATAGAGGAGAAGTCTTTCCTCTCCTCCTAATGTCATCTTTACATGAGACCTCGAGCAAAACATGCTTCCTGCCACCTACAAGCCATGGTCACCAATACGCTGCATCAATTTTACTCAATTTCTACTCGTGATAAAGCCAAGGAAAGCAAGCTTTATCTCCCCAGCATAATTAATGGCTTTCAATCACTTGAGACATTGAAATATATGCATTAGAAACGTAAACGTAGATTCTGTCTGCTCACCTCCTTGGCAGCTGAGGATTGTGATACCAATACACGGAGCTGCTGTGAGCTCCGAAGCACCGTAGCACTATTCATTCACACCTCCAGGTCCCTACCAGAGGCAGGCAGCGAACTGAGATACAACAGGGGCTCCTACCAGGCTCTCTTCTCTGTGGTGGCACACACACTCACAGACCAGGAGTCACGACAGCACAGACAGTTTCAGTAGCGCAGCAGATGGCAATGCTTTTCTGAGAAAACCGAATCAGAAATGCATTATTCAGCCTGTCTTTCAGAATTTCTGCTCTACCAGAAATTTCGTGCTTCCGTATTTTTGTAGCGCTGCAGAAGAATACTAAGGACGCTGCCATTTCTTGAGGAATGAAAAGAAATGCTAGGCTAATTGTACTAAGGGCTGTCTTCAAGAAAAAAGAGCACATTTTCAGTTGATCCAACTGGGTGTTCAGACACTGTCCATCAAAGAAAACCAAGAACTTGATCACTCCAAGGGTAATTGTGGAAGGTGCCTCGAGATTCTGTGGCACTCCTCACTTGTGGGGTTAAAGCACACTAAAAGCTGTTGACAGAGAGATAGGCAACGTTCTCAGTCCACCCCTTTTTCAACCACTGCTAACAGGTAGCTTTTAAATTTGTTACTGGTTTCCCTTTTTTCACAGCAGAAAATTAACAAGCTCCAGTGTCACTTCTTCCTCCTCTGGAAATTTCTCCTTAATATTACAAGTCTGGGTATAAGAAACACAGATTTTCCTTCCTGTATTTGTCAGGCACGTGGCAGACTGAAGCAGCAGATTATTATTTCAGCTGAACCCTGACCCGATGCCAAACTTCACTTGATAGGCTTTTGGCAAGGAAAAATTAAGAAAAAAACACGTCAGGTGCTGCACATTTTTCTTCTGTAAAAAGAAGGATAATGAATAAGAGGTCAACATTCATCTCCCAACACTCAGTAGCACTGTGGGAGTATAACACTTCTTAGTAGTGGTACCAGTTTTACGTTATGGCTAAACGGAGATCTCATGGTTACAGCCACCAGGGAAAAGGCCCTCACCAGTCAGGGACAGCAAACGTGGTCCAGAGAGTAAGCGGATGGAGATGGCTGACCTGGCAGGACAGACAGGGGTGTGGGATCGGTCTTCTGATCGATTAGCTAGCTAAAACATAAAAATAAAAGCAATAAAAAACAAAAACCACCACTGGGTAAACGTGCGATTGGTAGATAGCACAAGGGCAATGGCGGGAGGGAGCAGCTTTCAAAGAGGATGAAGCAGGATCACCCCTCTTGGCAGCAGCTCTCCTCTAGCCTGCCTTGGGGATAGCAGAGCACACCTGCGCCCAGTGAGACGTTCAAAATAAAACTGGCACCTTCAGACTCTTGGCACTACACCACGTAGGTTTCTGGGACTAGGAACTGGTTTGCTTTGTTTTGCCAGCAGTAGCTCACCTTCCGCAGTTTTCTCGGTTCATACGTGTTCCCTAGCTTAGGCATCTGATTACCAAGCAGTTAGGAACCTTTTAAAAGCAATTACTTATAGCACGTAGGAGCATTTTGGTCAGGTTTTGGTTTCCCAAATCTGGGAATATAAATAGCTTAATACCCAGTGATCCCTCTAGGGACCTTTCTTTACCCGACTTACAACTAGGGTCCCGAAAGGCAGAGGTAAAGATGAGAAAATGGTTCTATGAAAGCAACAGAGTAAACTAAGTTATTATACGTAGGCAATCCTTATTCCTTTATGGCACAGATTTCCACAGACAGATGCTCTGGGAGATCAGCTAGCACGAGTTTGAAGTGATCAAGAACAACTTTCTGTGTAAAACCAGATGCTGTTCTCTGGGAAATCTGGAAAGCCTATACAAACCTATCTCCAGCCCCACAGACTAACAAAGGCACACTGAACATGAGCCAGAAGGTTCAAGGACTTCCTTCTACGTATGAGGATTAAAAGATTCCTCAAGCTGGGAATGAAGCAGAGATTGACAAGAAAAGCATTAGATTCTTTAGACTTTTTAATACAGGGATAAACAAGTTTTCCTTTCAGAGCACTGGTGGCAGAACCAAGAGCTAGATTTACATTCATCAAGGTCAATTCAGACAGTGATGGCAGAGGGGGAACACCTAGAACCAACACCTGTGCTAGGTCAGAGCCTTCGCCTTAAGAAAAAAAAGGGGTTTTATAAAAAAGAATCCAAGCCACAGCATACCACCTCCTGGTGAACAGCCTTTTAGAAAGCAACGGTAAAACTCACTCTCTCCTTGGGCTCTGCAACTGAACGTGTAACCCAAAGAACCTTCTTAGAGTTATTTTTCTCTTTACCTACAGCTTCTTAAATTTAATGCTGAGAACAGAAACCATCAATTCTTATGAACAGTAAATCTGCTGAGGACTACAAAGTGGCTTGGTAATTTTGCCAGTTTCAAAGGTAACCAAAATTTCATCTTGCAACAGTTTCTCACGAGTAGGAAAACAAAGAGATGATGATCAAGGCAAGAAACTGTTCTTTACTGTCCTTCAATTTATCTATAGTAAAGGGCACGCCACTGTTAGATTTCTGTATTTATACGTGCAAAGAGATGGCTTGACATGACTGTAAGAATAGACACCCCCAAAAAAATCCACATAGGAAGAATATGGATATCCTGTATCTTATCAGATAGGGCCAGGAATCCTTAAATATTCTCAAATCTTGTGCAGGAATAGCAGCCATAAGGTTCCCTATACCATAAGGCAAAGATCTCACCCCAATTCTCTAATTAATGATCAATTTTACCTGGTCCAAACCATGGTGCCTGACCACCTCCAACACCTGAAAGCAGGCATTCTCTAGGCAACACGTCCCTCCAGCACTAGGGAGGTGGCAGTTTCTCTACTCCAGATTTCATTAGCCTTGGAACCCAGAATGTCTAATAGCAAGAAGGGCAAGAAGGCCAGCGAGCACCTCACCGCGGTCCGATGACCAGCATGATGAGAGAAACACAGACTGCTCGGCAGGTAGGTCCCATCTGCTGGGGTATCCAATTTCTAACTCAAAATAAGAAGGCTTAAGGCATTCTGCATCTAAATCAGCCCTGTTTATCCAACCAGCTCTTCATGTTCTCAGAAACGAGAAGCCCTCTGGGGCAAATGAAGTGCCTTCTCTGGGCTTCAATAAAGGTTCTGCTGCTTTGAAATCCAGCTGGATTAGAAGATAATGCATTCACATCATTTTCAGTCCAGGGTAAAATAAGCCTTTAAGGAAAGCTCAAAGCTCAAGAAAGTCACTGCAGTTTGACAAAACTTTTTTTTTTTTGAAAGAAAATACTTTCTCATCTCAATTTCTCCTGCAGTATTTGGTACAACTAGAACCTTGAGCAACCACACGTACATTTTAAGCCTTCAACGAGATCAACATTGGCAGCCATACGGCACAGACATTTACTTGTATAAGGAGCAGAAAGTTTAACATAGCAAGAGAAACACTTCAGATTCTTTGCTGATTCTTCAAAGCAAGGAAGGATAGGAGGCATTTCAAAAAAAATAATCTATAATAAGGTTCCATGTAAGAGCGGGGAAAAGAAAACAACACAGGTGAGTTGGTGTGAGAAGAAACACTGGGTGGGTTACTTAGACCACCACCATGGTTTATGGCATGAGACCAGCAGTTTACGTTTCTTATTTCTACAGTAGGATGCTGCACAAGGAACAGCAAGAGAGACAGATCGCTAAAGAAAATATTTCAGCTCATCTAATGGTACGGATGCAGTTTAAATTTAGTATGCATTCACCCTTTGTAGCTACTCCAAACAGTTTACATGAATTTGGAACTACGGCAGTATTTTATTTGCACAGAACGCATTACATATATGAACTGTTCACTTCCAAGGTCACGATCCCTTCATGTGCCGTAAACTAATGTCTTCCCTTTCCCTAGACCAAATCTAAGACCTAGATTACCAAATGCTCATGCACACATTTATCTCCTCTCTCCTGCCAGCAAGCAGCTGTGTGGTTTGCACGTCTGCTTTTCCAGGACACTCTAGCACTGCTGAACTGCATGTCAGCTGAAAGAAAGAGAAAATGCACTTACAAAGCAAGGAGGAAGTATAGAAAGAACACACGCAACAAGCATGGGAAATCAGCTGTCGGAGCCAGAAGGCTGTCCTCAGGCAGCAGGGCAAAAGAGAGTCTAGTTCAACGCAGCCTTTCCACTGCCCGAGGACGGCCTGTGGCAGGCACACCTCTTGATACCCCGACTGCCAGCTCTGTGCTGCGCGTAACCCTCTCCTCAATCAGGAGGGGAGGGCACGCAGCTCCCAGGGAAGAACACAGCACTATTTGCTACAGTAGAATAAAAAGGTTAAGAAAAAAGAGATGCTGCTAGGAAGGGAAAAAAAATAAGCACCCTATTCCATTATTTGTGACAGAGGTGAAGGAAAAGACCGATTACTTTTACCAACATAATGAAGAGCCCAGCATTCAGCTAGGACATCTGTTACCGTGTTTGTGTAAGACACAGCATAACAAGACGTGCACACAAATGGTCCCTGTCTAAAAGTTCACAGCCCCAGACAGAACAGGGGTAAGCACTAACAGGATATGTACTGCATCTCGTACACAAAGAGAAGGCAGTATTTCTTACAGCTTTACATGGAAAGAATTAGAAAAAAATAAAATCAAATGAGAATATTCTTGTTGCTCAGATTCAAAGTCAGAACAAGATGGCAGAGGATGGATTAAGGATGATGTAGATTAAAAGACACATTTGAAGTGAGAGTACGAGACCTCACCATGAATTCGAGTTTTTAAGCTTGTGATAGAAAAGCACGGATCTGGAGCAAAAAGAAGGCTCTACAAGCCTAGAATAAAGCAAGCAGGCTACCAAAAGTTACCCAAAGACTTGGCAATCCAGGATAAGGGTGAGGAAAGCGCAAGCAGGACCTCTCAGCAAGCCACACAAAAAGCAGGGAGTAATGAACAACAGCCTCTGCAAAACCAGTGGAGAGAAAAGAGGTAATCAAAAGAGGACACGGCCAGGAAACGAGGTGGAACAACGCTTCAAGAGCGGCACAGCTGATAGTGACAAATGTAGCTGACAGAGGAAGGAAAATGAAGAACTGGATCTGAACTTTAGCTAGGAAGAGATCACAGTAAACACTGATTACAATTGTAGTAAAGCACAATTGAAGCCACGGTGGAGGACAAGAGCACCAGACAATGCTCTCAAAGAATTCTGAGATGAAAAAAAAGGAAAGGAAATGAAGAGGTAGTTGCAAAGGCAAGAGAGGCCACAGGCATTCTGTACACCTCTTTTAAAAATGTGAAACACTTGTGTCTACAGGTTACTACGAGTGAAAAAATGCTGAGAGTTGAGTGAGTGATTAAAGGAAAAAGGCAGAGAGAAAGGACAGCAGGTTCAAGAGAGATAAGGGGATATTGCTGTACGGTGCCATAAGGGCAGATGAAAGGGTTAAGAAGAGAAGCAAGAAATTCGATTTGTGACAAGGAGATGATCATAACTGTTGGAAGAAAGTGATAAAGAGTAGGCCAAAGTGTATTCAGCCAGAAAAAGAAAGTCGCCAAGATCCCATACAGAGAAAGAACTAGGTGCGAAACAGAACAGGAGAGAACCATGTAACAATGTTGTGGATAATGGGCTACTATTTGACAAGTTTGATTAGAGCCCATTGACACAGGCCTGATATTCTGATGGGCAAACACCTTTTGCAGGTACAGAACACAAGGAGGATTACTGAAGGACAACTCGAGTGGTTCAAGAATTGTGGAGAAGGCATTTGCTATTGGAAAGACAATCATAAATCATAAACACACCCTGGGAACAGGAAAAAGGGAAAAAAAGAGGCTGGCGAGATCCAAACTGAAAGTACTGGTGAACTACAAGACACATGAAAGCCTCGTCATGCCGTAAGTAAAATCCAACTGACAGTGGAGAACCTGAAAGAAACCTTGCAATTATCAGAGATGAGAAACTCAGCACACAGACACTACTTGGTGAAAACCAAATGAAATTAACTGACTTTGTTTAATGAGAAGCTAGAAACAAGAATGCAGGCCAAATCAAGTTAGGGCAAAGAAGCATGTAATTACTGTCAGAGAACAGTGAGTGAAAATGCAGAACAAGCTGGGAATCAAAGTTGTAGAGGAAAGCTCATGGGGAGGAAATGAGCTGCATATAACAATGCAGAGAGAAAAGAAAATAAAAACTGGATCCTAGCGCTGCTCAGAAAGAGGAGAATCTGAAGGTAACAGGAAAAGTAATCTCACATCTCTTCCATGATCTGGCCCAGGACAGAAAGCATAATGCAAAAGGTAGCGATAAAGGGTTGTAGCATGCTGATAATGGCACGGAAAGCCAAATAGCTGTGGTTTTAAAGTGTCAGCTTCTGTCTCAGATAATCAATAATGATTGTCTCCATCCACAACCACGGGATGGTGAATAAGGCTCTCCCTTTGTCCCTGCTCGATTTTACATCTCTCCTCTCTCGTTGTGTACTCGCACTTGGGAGAAAGTCCCTTATCAATCAGTATGACATCTGGGGTAACTGACATGGAACTCATCAACAGTCAAACCACCCACGTTGCACTCAGTTTACAGACCTCTACGCCTTTCCACTTTATCGACCTTATTTTGCAGGGACTGTGAGTTCTCCTGAAGTTGTATAATACGTGTTACAGTCAGAATAATTTAGGTTGGAAGGGACCTCTGTAGATGTCTGGTCTAAACCCCTGCTCAAAGCAAAGCCATCTTTGAAGCTGGATCCAACTTCAGAGGTACAGTGGGTTGCTTAGGGCCTTGTCCAGTCCAATTTGTACATCTCCAAGAACAGATACTCCACAACTTCTGTCAGTCCCCCTCCCCTATGCCAATGTTGAACCACCCTCACTGATTTCTTTTGCCCATTATTGAATTAGAATCTCATCTGCTGCAACTTGTGTCCTCTGCCACTTGTCTTTTCACTGTACAACTCCAAGACCAGCCCTGGTGAGTATTAATATCTAACAGGACACAATAAAGAAAGTGATCACTGTAGTCATGAGAAAGCTTTTGGACATCCAGAACTTCTAGTAGGTAATATGCATGCAGCTTTTTGATGCCTGAAAAATCCATCTGATCCGGACAGGCAGTGCTAGAGATTTGCTTACAGGTGAAAGATGATAATTAAAAACATGAGAGAAGAACAAGGAAAAAACAGTATTTCAAATGGTATATTTATTGCAAACAAACAAAAAGGGCATAGTAAGTTTTGGTACTCACCATCTCTCTTGCAATCTCCACAGCTTCCTGCAGCCCATAGAGCCTGCCACAGACCAGGTAGATCCCATTGGCCCAGAGAATACAACCCTCATGGACCCAAAATTCATTGCTGTCAAGAGGTAGTTCAGGAATTTGTAACTCCAGCTCAGTGCCACCTTCTGAAGTGGGCATAGAGGGTTTTGAGTCCAAAGGAGTCTTTTCACCACCACTGCCACCCTCAGTGGTTGCTTTTTTACAAGAAGCTCCCCTTGAAAGTGACCGAGAGGCTCCGCTACAGTCCTCAGAGCGGTGCCGCCTCTTAAAGCGGGGATGAGCAGCTAGGCTTCTTTGTTCCTTCTGTTGTTGCTGTTCCTCCTCCTCTTCCGTATCTGTCTTGGAACCATTAGAAGCACTTTTGTGCCGTACCTTGACCTTGCTCTGCATTTCCGTGGCCCTCTTTGGAGGCGGGTTCTTGGGCAAGGTGGCTGCGTAATCCTGGGGGTAGAAAGGACCAAAGAGGTCACCCATGTTACGATAGCTGGCCCATTTGCCACACAGGCAGCAAACCAGATGCCCCAAGACAGAAGACTCTGTTACTACAGGGCCCTGCAGCATGAAAGTTGAGGTGGGCAGCACTTTGCTCTCCACATTGCTGGGAGGGGGTGTCGAAGACCTCTGTCCTTTCCGGCCTCTCACCAATTTGTTCTGCTCCTCTTCCTCCGCGTTAATGATTGTGCACACAGCGCCTAATTCACACTTGTTCACCACGTGGATGTAAGGGAAAAAGGACTTATTCTTGGAGTCAGTTTTATCTACAGACTGGGTAGCGTATTTAAGCTTGATCTCTGGTTCTTGAGGCTCCACGATCGGAGCAGCCCGCCTAGGCTTCCGCTTCCGCGGCTGTGCTGCAGGTTTTCGCCTCTCCCTCCGCTGCCTCTTCGGCTTTGGCTCGCCACCACCTACCCCTTCTGCAGACTGCGGAGGTACAGGTGGGGGCGGCGGGGGTGGGGGCAGTTGTTGCTGCTGTTGCTGCTGCTGTTGTTGCTGCTGCTGCTGCTTCTTCTGCTTGTTCACGCTCCCAATCGGCCTCCCCTTTTTCTTTCCAGAGGGAAAATATCCCTTTGGGGGAAAACCATCTGGCTTGGGCGAAATGTTCGTCACATCTCCGTCTTTTTCCTCAGCCTTTGGGTTTGGTTCAGAAGTAAACACACCGGAAGGGGAAATTGTTTTTGAGTCTGGAAAGGCCAGAGCTCCAGCTCCGCTTACAGAGCCATCGGACCTTCCCTGACCGCCTGACTTCTGAGAAGGTGGCGCTGCCGCGCCGGATCCTGCTCCTTCTTTACTAACACTGGCAGTTTCGGGGGTCTCTTTCTTGGTTTTATCGTCCTCGTTGCTCTGCCACTCTTCTGAGGACCGTGGGAGAGTTATTTCGCTAGCTGTATCCTGGCTCGCTGACCCCACTTGATCTGAAAGCATCTCTCCTTTTCTCTTCTCAGCCTCTGGCCCGTGTCCAGCCACGCTTCCTCCTTCAGGCCCGCTCTTAAGGGACAGGATGTCATCAAGGGTGACGGTATCTGCACCGCTTTCAGCACTGTTGGTGGAAACGCTTCTCCTAATATTGGGAGATGTGATTTTTTGAACGATAGCTTCCAGTTTTAATCCTCGCCCCTTTCTTGGGGGCAATATTTTGGTCTTAGCCGGGCTTGTGAGGGAAACAGCAGGGCAATTCCTGCTATCAGGACTTGGCAGGTCCTTGAAGGAATCTCCCTTTCCAACTGGCTTGCCAACATCTTGGCTTTGAGATGAATGGGCATAGGAATTGTAGGTTTTATCAGCTCCCTCTTTTGCTGAAGTCATCATTCGCCCTCTATCTTCACTGCCACTGTTCTTCATATCCTGTGGCTGTCTTTTGGTAGGGATAGGCGAGATGAAAGAACGGACTCTCCTCCTCATAATTAAGGGATTTTGAGGAGACTGGTCTTCCTGGCCAGGGAGCCTGAGCATGGCATTACTAGGCTTGGGCAAATCTGAAGATTCCTCTCGTCTATGCCCATCGCTGTCTTGAGGGCAAAACCTTTTTTGGTTGGCTGCTCCTAGAGGCCCGCTGCTTTTGGCAGGAGAAGTTTGCCGAGAGAGGTCCCAACCAGACTCGTGTTGCTGCAACTTCTGGTTACCGTGCTTCAGGTCGGCGCACTTGCTCTGAGTACTGTCGCTCCCCATAACGCAGCGCCCGGGCTCCTGGCTTCCAGTATCGTGATAAGAGCTGCCTTGAAGGTACATCATTCCATCCTTGTCATTTTTCAAGGGACTCCTTACTCTGTCCAGAAACTGCTGTTGTCTTGGGCTCTTCCTTGCTCCTTCCTGTCTGTGCTGAGCTGCAGCAATCACACCCTGAGCAGCGCTGCTTGCCCAATCTTTGTATTCTTCTTGCTGTTGCTGGTATATCTGTCTCTTGTAATGATACTGGGAATTTAAACTCTGGTTCGGGTCACCGAAAGCGTGAGGCCTGGCATTTGCGTGATATGCTGCAGCCAAAGACGAGCCTTCTGAATTCTGAGGGTAAGCAGAATGCAAGGAACCCCTGTTAACTCTTTCAGATAGTGTCATGTGGGGGTTCATGTGGTGCAGATCTGCTCCCGGGCCCCTGCTTCTGCCTGGTGACATTTTCAGCTTATCAGCAAGATCGTGATATTGAGAAGGTGATTTCCCCCTGCTGCTTCCAGTCCTGCCAGGTGCTCGTCTCATCTGCGTCGACCTGCTCTCCTGCTGAGGAATGTAGTCTGAAGCAGAATCGGAGACCGCAGCTCCAGGGCTAGCATTGCCTCGGAAAGATTCGTGCTTGATGCCAGCAGGATGACAATGGTCTCCTGTCTTTTTATTATTAAGACTAGCTGAGCTCTTTGACTGTTCAAAATCTTCTTCTTTTATTTGCCCACTGTGAGCTTTCATTTTTGTTTCCATGGATACTATGCCACCAGGGAGTATTACCGACTGGCTTAAGCCAGGGGCAAGACGTTCGCTCCTTCCACTTCTGGCCTCAGGACCCATGTGCCCCATGGGGTGAGGACCGGGATCTCTGACAAGCTGCCTTAATGGAGATATGTCACAGATCACTGATCTCCTCTCCGAGAGCGCTCCCGCTTCATGGGCAGAAGACTGAGACTCCACCTCAAACTTTCTAGCAAGAGGGTAATCAGCTAGATTTATTTGTTTCAGGTCAGGAGCTGCGCTGCTAGACTTCCTATCCCAGGGACCCCAGTGAGGGCCTTCCAGGAGAGACCCCATGCTTTTATTTAAGAGGCCTCTATTGGTCAATTCATTGGTTTGACTAATTAAGATGTTGGGCCTCATGGCTCCCTCCAAACTCCCGGCCATCCCAGAATGTTCTTGTGCATTCCTAGAATACCTCCTGTCTGGATGATGGTGGTAACCCTGTAAGACCTCCTGTAGGAGGCTGGGAAACTTCTCATTCCGGCCTTTGCGCTCACTGTGCCCGGGAAAATCCCCTTTTTCTTGGCCAGGATACTGCGGAAAGCCGCCGATATTTCTCTGTATACCTGCCGCTATGTTATCCTTGTAACTGTATCTTAAACTGCCAGGAGATTTGGAAGGTTCTGTTCTCGCAGGAAAGTTTGACCCAACAACCGCGTGGCCAGGCTGGCTGTTCCCCTCTCCATTGTGGTTAGTGTTATCTCCACTTTTGCTCCCTTTGCTTCCTCCTTGAGCTTCTGGCTGTGGCCCTGCGTGCCCAGATTCTTTTGTACCACCACTAGCACTAGCTGGAGCCTGCGGGGCTGTAGAAGCATCATCTTGTGCAGGTTTCTCTTGTCCACCTGACTTTTCTACTCTTCCTGTCATGGCTTCCCGGGAGACAATCACTCCAACTGCCTTTTCGTTCACTTTTGGGGCATTTTCCACTGCCACTACAGCTTCCTTCCCATCAGGGGAGGCCACATCCTCCCTAGCTGCAGGGCTGGTGCTGAGTTTTGATGGCTCGTTCTGAGAGCCTTGTGCTGGTGAGGAGTTGGATCTCTCCAAGTTACCCCCTTTGTAGGTGGTGTCTGAGCTCGTGCTCTGCCCACTCAGCTGTCTCACCCTTTCCCCGTGGTCCTCGGAACTACTGGAACAGCCCCCATCAAGGGACTCTGCCAGGGGAGACTTGAGCTGCTCCTCTGCCTGGGAGGAGCCTTCTGAGTTTGTGCAGCTATCGGCCTTCTTTGAAGAGGATGACCTTTTGGAACTTTTTTTCTGAGGTGCCAAGGCATCCGAAAGCAACATGTGCTGGACTGTGTTGGGCAGGTTGGCCACTTGAGAGCTTAGAGCACTCAGGCTACTCAGCCCGGGATCTGTGAGCCTTTTCTCCTGCAGTCCTTCCAGCCCAAACCCCTTGAATCCCCCTGCGTGAGCATTGGGACTCGGCATCATAGATGGTGTAGGACTAAGCTGAGGCATCATCTGCAGGATTCGGTTTCTAGAACCCATGGACATGTTGCCTTGCCCGCACTGGAGATTTTCTCCACCCGGCATGAGGGGAGAAGGGGTGGAGCTGCAGCTTGGGGACTGAACCACAGATGCAGCAGGAGATGGGTTAGAGATCGGACTGAAGTTCTGGTGGAACTGCATCGGTGACCTTACAGGAACTTCGGTTTGGCTGTACTGTCCCACTTGACTTTGAAGAGAGAGCTTGGAGGCAGCGTTTGAATACTGCATTACGTGCTGAGGCGGGTGCTGTTGCTGCTGCCCCTGCTGCCCGCTTTGGGGCAGCTTAGACTGCTCAAAGCCTTTCATCGGTTGAGTCTGAAAGCTGTAGTTTGACTGGGTCCCGTACGCCTGTGCATTGGAACCCACGGCATGGCCTTCGTACTGCGACCCAGAATTCACGCTGTAGCTTCCATCGTAATTCTGTCCTGACTGGCCAAAACGCTGCGGGGAGGGGAAAGAGGAGGAGGAGGACGACGAAGGCGGCTGGTAGTGTTGGCTGAACTGACCCACTCGTAACTGGTAGCCAGAAGCAGAGGAAGGCAGGGTAGACGGACGCTGCATCGGCTGCAAGTGCGAGGTGCTAGAAGCAGACTGGCTGGAAGCCTGGGGCAAGGGCTGATGAGACTGATAGATCTGCTGTCTCAGCTGCTGCACCTGCTGCTGCTGACTAGAAGCCTGCTGCTGATACTGGGCACTCCCCGGAGAGAAAGGACCGGTATAGTCCTGCTGATAGTGGGATACGCCCCCGAGGGTTGAATGCTGTGTTTGGAACTGGCCCACGTGTCCCTCGCTCCCATACTGACTCCCAAAGCTACTCCCTTGAGGGGGCCCATAGCTCTGCACTGGTCCAGAAGGCCTGCGCTGAGGTGGCTGCTGCCCTCCTGACGCCACTGGATCTTTGTTGGCAGCCATGTAGTAAAACTCTCCTGCTTCTTTTCTGAAACCTTGGTAGCTCTGATGGCCAGAGCTCTCACCAGGCATTGCTGTCGAGGCTCCTGCTGCTCCACGACGTCCACTGCCGGCGCCTCCTCCAAAGCTCTGGAACATCTGGGCCTGCTGGCGGGGGCTGAACTCTTCCAGTCGGGAGGAACCGTGCACTTCCTGCGGGTAGCTCTGCTGGTTTCCGTGGTAACTACTTTGCTCCCGAAAGGACTGCATGCTGTTCAGCAGCAGAGCGACAGCTCGAAAGCCCTCCTAAAGGGGGGAGAAAAAGAAAAAAAGAAAGGTATAGCATCCACATCTCCCAGTCACGTCAACAGCGCTGCTCAGTCCCACTGTTTTATCCCCTCCGCTCGCACCTTTCAGTCATTCTAGGGAGCAAAAGTAGCAGGAGGCACTACTTCCCAAGAAAATGCAAGTTTGTAGCCTACCACCAGCTGGAGCAGGTTTTCAGCATTAGTATTTCCCTGCAGTCAGTCACTAACAGGGTCTGTTTACATGCAGAGACAAGCTTCCAGCAGTGTTTTGCTCAGCGAAGGAGAGCAGTGCTCATCCCCCAGCTATTCCCTATGACTAATGCTGGGAGTAATCAACTATTTTGCTATTATGTGGAAAGATTTAACAAGAAGAATCATGGAACAGTCTCAAACCACCCTTGAAACAATTTCCAAAGGCCTACCCTTCGCTCAAAGAGCTCGATTACACTCAAGACAGAGCTGACTAAAGCTCCAACCAAGGTATTCCAGGGAATAGGGCCTATGGGAACCTGCGGAAAAACTGGCACCAGCGTGCTCAAAGACATCGCCGCCTCCTGACTCCTCTGGTGAGGCTTTTAGGTGAAAACCAACAACGCAAGACAAGAAATATCCTCATCCTCCCCCAACACCCGCTTTGTTTTAAAAGATGGGAAGTCAGAACCAGCCCACTCTACTTGACCAAAGGTGTCTACAATTTAATCCTCAGGACTTCAGTACGATAAACACAATAAAAAACGACAAAACAAACAAATGATAAAAGCAAGTTGTTCCTGAGACCTCGCAGCTTTCCCTTCCTGAAAACAAGCTGGATAAATCCACCTGGAGAGACTACTTTCTTTAAGTAAACGCTAAGACAACGCGCACACTTTTCCAGCAGACCCAACCCTAGCTCCTCAGACGGGAAGCTTGCTAGAATACTTGCCTCCATTGTATCTTCTCATTCAGTCGTGTTTTGTGCTCGTCACTGCCAACCGAACGCACTCAGAATTAAAGCCTGGTTTTGCATTTGAAGTTTTGTTCCAGCAGAAGATCGCTAAAGAGCTCCAGGAAAACAGGCACACAAATAAGAAGATGCAGGCTGTGTGTGGCATTGTGCCCTTTTTCCATATGCCTCTCAGGATTTTACTATTAAGATGCATCTTATATGGAAGCATCTAACTCCACCGTTAGGGAGTTTCAGAAGGGCAACCTGGTTATATCTGGGTTTCTACTTATTTGGCTGTGCAGGCTATGGCACGCACAAAAACCCAAACCTCCTCAAAACATGTCTCCACAACCTCTTTCTGATAACTCAGGCATCCTTGTGTCGCAGCCTTCTTTTGGTAATGCTCTTCTGGTCATCAAGCTGCACGAACCATTTACTAGAACCAGAAGGGAACTATCAAACCGCTGATACTTCTGTTTCTGCCTGGCCCCTTCTAGGAAGTCAGCTTCAAAATATTAGAGGATAAGATTAAAACGGCAATGAAGCGTTACACTGTAAGAGAGGTCTGGTGTTCTGCTAACTTCCACTTTTTTTAAAAAAAGGATATTAAAGACTACATGCATCACATGAATAACACTTTTATAAGTGCCACAATGTGGTGATCTGTCCAGTTCGCGTTTCTTCTGGGAAAGCTCACTTTTCTGAATTATTTTATTATTTTTTTTTTTGTCAGTTTGAAGCTCCTGCCCCGAAAGCTGTGACAGCTAATACAAGCTTCTTTCTCCCCTTTTGTATAAGCAGCTCTTACGGTGAGCAATCAGACAAAATAAAAACAGGGAAGAAAACCTCTACAGAAATAGAAGGAAGTTATCAAACCGAAGGTAAGAGAACGGCTACTGCAAGTGGCAGGTGTTAGAAAGCAGCTTCCCCAGATAAGCAGTTTGGGGCTCTGCCATCAGCAACACTCCTGTAGTACGGAGATTGCACGCAGCTCCCAGCGCTCACGTGCTTTGCATCCTCTTCTCATAACAACAACATTTCCATCCTCATCACAGGCTCCCACAGAATCTCACGCTAGTTTTTAAATGTGACTTCAATAACGCTTCCTTTGCATAGCCCGAGCGAGGTCTCGGGCAGCCTCTTTTGCATTGCATCATGCAAAAGCTTTCATCTTTGATGAAATTCATTCTTCTACAATAATACTAACAAGGGCTGGGAAACCACCAACATACCAATGTTAACGGCGCTAGGAAACATTCTGAAAACTTCCTCACTATTTAGGAAGTATAATTTTAATTACATTATGGAAAGGAATCAGCACAGGATACCATACAATACCTTTAAGAACAGTGATCCAGAAATGATCAACCTGAGGCACAGATGTGTACCCTCCATAATCTCACACTACCATAGCATGTAGTATTTATTTAGTTCAGAAGATGCAAAACTCAAAACAGTGAGAATATTTATATATTTCTAATCTTGGCTTCTTACCCTGACAAATAAATAAAAATTTTTGGTCAGGTAAACTTGAATCGCTGATGCCCTAAGCAAATGCTCTGTTTTCCATTCTTCCTCAGCACAACACTTCTTTTGAATATCTCATAAGGAACTTAAGAAATACAACCAGCAGAATAGCAGCCAAAAAAAAAGGAAAAAGGCATTTCATTAATAACAGGTATAAAAAACACAGGAGGTGCTTCACTCCATTACATCATTGGTAACTTAAGACCTGTAGCACATTTCCTGTCATTAATGTACTATAAATACAGGACTATTACAATTCCTATTGTAATAATCTTTCTTAATAATAACAGCACGGCAAAGTGCTCAGATCTAAGTGCTGTCTTCTCAGCAAAACCACCAAGGATAATTCCATAGGCAAGCTCTGTTAATAAGATACATTCAGACAGATGAAGAGGCCTTCAAAGCCTACCTAGATCCACAGGAATAAAAATATATACGTTTATTAGATTAAAGTTTTGCCAGCAGCGTTAACAGAGTATTTTCAGCTGGTACATACTCCTCCACATGCAGGAACTCCAAAGAATGATGCACCAACTGCTGACTAAAGGCTACACCACAGTGGTACACGTCCGTAACTTCATCCCCAGCAGAAGAGGTGAAGTCCCACCTTCAAAAAAGCACTCCACCAACAGCCACAAATTGCACACATTTACAGCATCTACCAACACACGCAACAAAAACATCCAAAACTGCCTGCGTTTATTCGAAGGAAAGAGAAGGTTCTGGCACAGCTTTCACTACTCCAGCATCACACCTACACTCTCACTACAGGTGCGTGCAGCTTACCAACAAAGCCTCGTAATTCTCCTCCAGTATTTATAGCCTGTAGCTTTACAGCCATCTAAGCAGATCCATCCAAAAACTACAAACTACATTTACTAGGCTAAGCTGTTTCACTCTGCTCCGATGGTTGTTTCTTCCCAAATATCCCAGTAACCAAAATTTTTGTCTTCAACCTGGTAGGAACGAAGGAACCGTACTATGAGTTCTTGTGGTTGATAAAGAAATAGCCTCAGTTATGAAATCTGAGTTATGTGAACTTATTTCTAAGCACATCTGCAATGCAGATTTTGTTTCTGGTTTAATCATCTGAAACACCTTTGCAGAACAAATTTGTTAATGTGGGAGTTCCCAAAAACATGGAGCTACCGTATTCTGATCCTACCACGAGCAGCGTGACCAAGTGGCAGCCAACAGCATGCAAACATCTTTGTGATTCCTGCATGTCTGTGAGACTGCCCAGCCACTGATGATTAACAGGGTCCGTCAGTCCTCCCACACCAAGATTACCACGTGAAATGATTTTCTGCAACCTGTGCTAGGTTTTTAAAAGCCATACAGATCTTCAAATTTTTTTTGTCCCTATTACTGAAGGCTGGATAGATACTGGACAGCTGCCCAGATTTTCCCACGTCACATCGATGCCAGCACTACAGACAGACAGCTCACAATGAGTGAACTAAATGACAAAATACTGTGGGGCTATGCTTAATTCTTAACAATAAGCCTACCTATAAAAGAACAAACCAAACGAGCATCGCCTCCTTCTGTAGGAGGTAAGCGAGGCCTTTCTGCTCCGTTAAATTTTCTTTAGCTTTGGGTTGACTACTGCGACCCATCTGTGCAGAGAAGTCTCAGGAAGCAGCCAAACACAATGTATTTTCGTTGATCTGTCAAAGACCTCTCTTCCTAGCATGATGTTCAGAAAAGAAAGCATAATTACAGACAGGCGACAAACATTAAGATGCATTTTCCATGGTGCACGCAAACCATTGTGTTTTTTAAATGGTACACGTCCAGGCTTCTGATTAAAATAGACTTATTTGCTAAATGCTGTGCAAGTAAGAGAGCATACACACATCTCCACAACCATTTCTAGTCACCACCTGTACAAACCAAGACAATTTTTGTCCTTCCTTCCTCACTCCATCTTCTTAAAGTTGCAGACCATACGTACCCTCAACCAAAACTCCCAGCCATTCCAGAACTTCAGCACAAGCACCTCAGCAGCATCATTTGTAACCTCAAACCTCCAGGATCCGAATTAAGCATAAAATAAAAGGAAAATAGATGTCCATGTACTCAGAATCACTTCCACAGTCAAGGCCAAGTTGCTATGCCTCGTTTCTGCAGGTACTCAGCTATAAAAGAAACATTCCCTCATCCGCTGCTTTCAAGTGAAGGCAACTCAGCTCTGACACAACCAAGTGAACTGAAGGATCGAACCTAAGGCTACATTTAACTAATTAATAGACTCAACTTGTTTCTCCTACATTTGATGCCTTTTTAAAAGAAAAAAGGTAGCCTGAGCTTTCAGCATTAGGTGTGACGTGAGAGTAAACTGAGGTGGCCAGCACTCCAAGAGGTCAGCAGCTTGTCCGAGCACTAGCATTCATAGCTCACATCTTTCAAAAAGTTGTGGTCAGCCTGAGCTGCAAGACAGATTTTCTTCATACCTTTCTACAAATCTGTTTCGGATCCTGCTCCATCAAAAAGCTATTTTTGTATACTACAAATAAACAGAACAGCCTAACGCATAGGAAACTCCGATTGTCTCGTTCACCACTGCACTACTTCTGGAGAAAACTGCAGTCAGACCTGGCTCTAACCAAGGCATCACAATTCACTCTAGCAACAAAGCTTCACTGCACCACCCCAAGTTTAAACAGGACATTTCAGTTTCATAGAGTAGCAGAAAGTAGTGAGGCAGCTGAAGTATTTACTTCAAGCCGTCTTCAAAAGTACGTAAAAATGGAAGTTTAAACCAGAATATTTAATTAGGTTACTGAAAACTGAATTTTACATCCTATAAAGAGTCACAATAACATCTTAAATACACACATATGTAGCTACTATAAATGCTTACGCTTCTAATAACATCACAAGTTAGCAGTGTCTTGCCAATCAGTGCCAACACTGGTAACATGAAAACTGAATTTTGTTCTGCCCAACGCAAACTTCATCAAAAGATTCCTCATATAAGTTAAAGTTTCGACAACCGGATTCTAGTTTCCATCAGCTCACAGAGTCACTATGCCTTCTTTACAAAAATATCTGCACAGAATTTTTTTTTTTTAAAAAGTCAGTATATGTAAGTTTAAATCCAAACAATTCAGCAAATGTTTCGCACAGAACGGGTGAAGAACAGCTGAGTGTGGCAGAAGGAACAAAGTGCAGTGAGCTCTGTCAGTCGAGAGAGGGGAATGCTCTGGGGATTATTGTGCTAGATAAGACCTAGATTCACTTCTTATTTCATATATTTCCCCAAGTGGCCACAAAAAAAAAAAAAACAAAAAACGCTAAGCCTGAGTCATTGCATCTTCCTATCTCACAGGGGAGATGTGAACAGACATACAAGAACCTGGAGCATTCAGCTGCTGTAATAAAAGGCACCATATCAACAAACAAAGCAAATCAGAATCTTGCAGTGGCTGTTACTTGACTGTGGATGTTTTTTTTTTCCAAAAAAAAAAATTTTCCCCATTTTTTTTTTAAACATACTGATAGCACCAAATTAAAATATCCAAAGAGATTTTTTTGCATTTGCAAGTCTTCCTTACTCTCTGCCTACGTGACCAGAACTAAAACACTAGCTCCAGTTCAGCTCCGCGCTTTGATGGAAGCGTGCCGTTAAATTTATATTCCTAAACATGATGAAAGGAACAACTTGACAAGAACAACATTTTGTTGTAAGCTAGTATTTAAATCGTGACGCTGTGAAAACATGTATTTTGAGGAATGCAACTAATGATCAAGGTTTAGCAGAATTTTACCTGATTTTATGTATTTGACCTTATTACTACATTACTGGTTCCCGGTCTAAATCAACAGCACGGATGCACCAAATAGCTCCTGAAACCCCACCACCTGACTGCTCAAAGTTATCCAGCTAAATTTTTTAACAGCGACCGTCAGGAAGAAGCTATGCAAGTCACTCAGATTCCATTTTTATGTCACAGATTAAAACGACGACTCCAGTCTCACATGCAGGGTCCGTTCTCCGTGCACCCGATGAGGAGGTCCAGCCTCCTTCACAGTGCTAAGGTCGCAAGGCAGACCAGGGAACTGATATGGTCGAGAAACATTTTTGCAAGGGAAAAAAACCATTTCTGAGCTGACAGACCCGCTCACCGTATCGGCACACAAACATCTGTACCAGCAAAACGGACACAGCAGGGATGGCTCAAGTGCCATGGCTAGTGAAGTGCACTTGAAATCGGAAGTTCGTATTTAAAAGGCTCTTCATCTTTACAGTCAAACAAGTTTTCATTTTGATGGTGGGTAAAGAATACTGAACCCTCAGCTCCTCCCTTCTTCTCTCCCAACTGACTGCAGATTCCTCAGGCAATTCAGTAGTTCTCCCAAAAGTTTTGGCCCTTCATTACTTGCCTCACGCTGAAAATTCACCTGCGCCCATATTGCCAATGTCTCCACACAAACATCCCGCTGGCTTCTGCAACACACCGAGAGCCGAGCAACCAGTTCAAAGGCAGCTCCTGATCTGCTCTTCAGCTCCTCAACATGTGAGACAGGACATTCAGCAACGGCACCACAACTCTCACCTCACCTTCCAATTACAAAAATTAAGGCAGAGAGAAGAAGTCAATTAACTGCAAGATGGGAGCAGACAAGAGTGAGCAGGGCTGCCAGATAGAACCTCTAAGCTCTCACTTGCATTGCAGAAATGAATCCAATATCACAAATATTCAGAACTATACAGCAGTTATAAAAAAAATCTAGCACGTTATTTTTAATTAACTTTTTATAAATTCTTCATACTGAGTAGCAGCCCTGCCTTTAAAGTCTTAAATGCATTCTCTCTTCAAATTATGACAAGTTGCTGAGATGAATGCAGAGGTCACACATTAAATATTTAAGCAGCAATACGTGTTTTTTCTATTCCAAGTAGTCCACACAACCAAGCCTTTTCATTCTGTTCTACAATGCCTGGTGCAATGAGCCTGTAACTAAGACTCCTGGGAACTCCTCAAGGCAAATGAAGTAAATTAACACAAAATCTCTATCAGTTATGTGCAACTTCATTACAATACAGGTTACACGCTGTATACAAGAATTAAATCCACTGATTAGGATAAATCCATTGTTGAGGATCATACAACCCAGTTACATCACATGCAAAACCAACAAAATCTGCGAGAGACACAACCTCAACCTACTTAACAGTTACCATCCCGCTGCAGAAAGGCCGTACTCAAATTTATCTCCTCCAAACTTCTTGCCAATAACCTTTATTCCTTTAAGAATAGGATACAAGAAATGTAGCTATGCACTGTGCCACTTGCAAGTTTCACCAGCCAAGGTTACCAGCCCTCCTCTCAAGCTGGTACTTTATTCCCCTGAAGCAACAAAGATTGAGGAGTAATTTGGGTGCGGAAAGCCTGCAAACATTCCTGCTATGGAAGACTTGACCCTACAGATAAATACATCTGATGCTTACTGACAGAACATGAGGAGGGAAAATAATTTTTTGTTTTGATTTTTTTCAGACTACCCATCTTCTTGCGCCATCCTCACTGTGGTTTGCTGGCATACCCAACAGACAGACGACCAAGAGGAGGCAGCACGCTGTAGTGTTGGAGCAAACAGGTAAGAACTCCTTAGGTTCAGATCTTTTACACTCCTGTATCTCTAAGCCTTAGCCTAAAGCACTTCAGTTGGTTCATTCTCACCAGCTTCCCCATGGAGTCAATGAAAGTCTTCCAGAAGCCTCTCTCCATGTCTATTTCATAAGCATTAGGTGATTAAACTCCTAATCCCCTTTGGTCAAATGTCTGAAATTATAAGGTATAAACAGAGGCCATAGTAATCAAGAAACAAGACACTGCATCCCGCTACTTCCAGCTGCGGACGCTTAACCCCGTGCTCCTAAGCTCTGCTGCCCTAGCCAAAGGCAGCGCATGACAACAACGGTCAGACCACACCACACCAAAATTAATTCCTACGAGCAAAAGCACTTCACAGAAGCAAGGAAGCTACAACTGCAGATCTTCCCACAAGCAGGGCCTAAAGCTTTCTCCTCCCCAGCGGATTTCAGTATCACCGCAGTGAAATTGCTGAGCAGCACCTGAAACTGGTGATGGAAACACAATCTTGCAAAGCTGATGGTGTACACGCAGCGGAAGCTTCGTCCATCTCCTAGCCTACAGCACATGTCCTGAAGAAAGCGAATGAATTATAAAGAAGTTAACAGTTGAAGGCAAAGAAGCGACATGAATTCAGCACGGGAGAAGAACGAATACTTCTATAAATACGAATTAGCAGAGGATAACAAAGATGCTGCACTCTGAGCATAATTTTTGTAAATGCTAGAGTTCAGACTTCAAAGACAGAGAGAGCCATAGCTGGTCCGCTACTCTGAGAATCAGCCCCATCATTCTGTTACGTTTGGGTCCCTGCAGTCATTCATCCCGTACCTCGGGGAGAACATGGTGGAAAAAAACTGAACAGCCACCACCACCATCACAGAAGGCTACTATTTCTTTCTCCATCCTGCCTTCCCCCAAGAGCCTAAATAGAGACAATTTCCATAGATCACGCATGATGGGTTATATATAATCACTCCACAATGCTCACGTAGTTGTAGAGGTCTCTTAAAAGAACATAAAGATGAGATGGCGTTTCCTCCCTTGCTTTAAAACATCCAAACGTTCAGTGAAAAAACAAAGAGTCTGCTACCTTGTTTAAGCTAGAAAGATGACGATGAAAACTAGCCATTAGCTTTTGCCTTCAGAGTTGCTCTGATTTAATTCTTTATGTCTTGTAAACTAACTGGGCAGAAGGATCTTACTCCTTGCTTGTTTCAGACTGGCAATGTACACATGGATCTAGTCAGGAAAATCTTGTGAGTAAACACAGCCTAACAAAAGTCTTTATCCAAAGAACTGTGGTTTATAAGCAAGGAAGTTTATTTCTTAACTCCTCTCCTGTCTGCCTTGAGGAACTTCCTGACCCTGTTTCTTACTGAGCTGAGAGGTGTGCTTTCCCTGTGAGCCTCATCCAAATTCACTGAAGTCAATGCATCTTTTTCCACCAACTTCAACAAGTTTTTGATTAGGCTGTAGGAGACGCACGTAGTTAACCTCTTCACTTCCCCTTGCCTCTTTCAGCAGTGGGTACGAGCAACCAACCCTTCCAAAACTCCACTGTATGTGGTATGTCCATTGTGTTTGGTATTCCACAAACGCCACCTTTCAAGCATACAGAAAATGTTAATTCCCCCCAAGACAAAAACAAACAAACAGCAAGGAAACAAACAAAATGAACACCTGACAAGTCAAGCTTGTCCATCTTAACTGCATGATCCCATCATTCAAACCACCTGCAGTCAACTGAGCAATTCCCAGGAGAGGAGTTTCGCCTCTGATGACTGGGATACAAGAAGCAGAGGCGGGTGCAAGACGCTGAACGGGAAGAGCACCCCGCAGCAAAAGGGGAAAAGATCAGACAGCAGGACTCACCAGCCCGTTCCCCAAACCGCAGCAAACACGACGCTGACTCAAGTCAGAGAGGCAGAGACAGAAATCCAGAAAGCCACGCTGCGGCAGGCCTCCCTGGGTCATCACCAACCAAAGCCAGTCCCCCAGCAGAGCAGGCAAACCAAATGACCCGCGATTCCACATCCGTCCTTTTTGTGTGGTTGGAGAGTCCTCTTTGTGCACTCCGGGTAAATGAGAGGCCGAGGAAAGCACGGAACGTTCCTCCATTCCCATGCAGTGACGTTGAGGGAAGGTGTAAGGATGGCACAGCTGAGTTTTCCCTACGCACAAAACATGCAGCGCCACTTCCTTGGGACACAGCCCACTACCACCCTGAGTATCAGGGCTCGGCCCATTTATTTCACCGCCTGCTAAGTGTCTATCAAGCTTCTCAAGACCTATCTAAAAGAAAGATTTCATCGCGACATCCAATGGTTTACCCCTTTAAGTTCGGGAAGGCGTGAAGCACTCGCTCTTCTTTCAGCTTCCAAGCCCTGGGTACGTTTTTCCCAGTGGTTAGCGATGTTGTGTATGGCCAGCAGCCACCTGTACCGTCAGCTCTCCCAGCCCCGTGCCTGGTCTTTAGTTCAGTTAAAAGCTGTTACCGAGGCAGTTTACAGCACGTATGCTTTACAGGAAAAGCGATACGAACAATGCTCCCAATAAAGCGTATGAAAGCTTCTAACGAAGCAGGTCCCTGAGCACTTCCCAGCTAAGCACGGAGCTCATCTGAGGGCTCTGTTTACGACTTGAAATTTACTAGCAATTAGATGGCTGAGTTCAGACCAGTAAAATCCTCCAAAACAAATCATCGTATTCTAGCATGAAACACACAGTCATTCCATATGCAGTTATTAGGATGAACAAATACATGCTGTGTGCTTACAAAGAGGAGGAAAAGTCATTTTCCTTGCATTTCTGTACTTGTTGCATCACAACTCAGGCAAGAAATACTGTGTTTCTCAAATTGAGAACAGCCCAAAGTCCCAAAGGGACTTCAAACCGGGGCTTTCAGACAGGAACCCTGTTTTTTCCAAGTACTACCACCAGCTATAAGCACCAGGGTAAAAATAAGAAACACAAGGAGCATTGGGAAAGCCTGTGCATACTCATCGTCACCAGGTCAATCCAGCACGAGAATGTGAACTGTACTGCAACGTAAGTGCTTCGCTGCATCCAGTTAAAAATCAAAGTTTGACTGCTTGTGCTGTTTTGCTCATAAACGCAGCACAAACTAGTTCAAGAGTTGGTAATTTTTTTTCTCTCCAAAGGCAAATAGGCAGCATATTACAGACTGCAGAACATCCTGAACTGACCTTACCCTCCAACGGGGCTAAACAGAATTGGCTTATGATTACGGGTCAGCTTCAACTTTTGAGTCTTTGGTTTTGGCTTCTGTTTTTTTTTTTTTTTTTTTTTTTTTTCTTTTTTTCTTTTTTAAACCAAAAGGAAACCCATGTAAAGGCACGGAGAAGACAATCGCATGCATTTCCAAGTTTCCTCAAACCAACCAACGCATAACTTAGTGGTAAGCAATAGCAGAAAGGCTCAGCTGAAGAGAGCAAGGAGCGGCATAGCAGGACACTGCGACGTGACCCAGACGCACCAGCATGTAACTGGAGGACAGACATTGGTATTTCCCCATCAGTCAAGACTGGTATTGAGATGAGAACTGTAAAGGAGGGGAGCCAGGTCAGAAGAGTTACAATATCAGTATTAAAAAAGAGAAACTGATAAAAACAGAACCATATATTAGGATCCCATTACCAGGGGTGAAACACAACGGTCTCTCCTGCATTATTTCAGAACTTACAACTCTGTTCACGTTGTGTTTGTGTCCTCAGTAGCACTATTTTTTCTATTCAAGGTTTTCTACCATAGCATATCAACATTATTAGAAGTAAAAATACTTGACATTATCTTTAGTTTTCATTTCAGAAGTCCAAAAGCTAAACAAGCAATTAATTTGCTTATTTATTTTGAGAAAGATCTCACCAAAAAGAGCCATAAAAACCATTTTTGCTACCTGATTTTAGGTAGTGGAAAAGGAAAGAGGTGGTTGGTCTCAGCCCAGTCTCTATCAGCAGATAAACCACAGGACGCTCCACCAACTGATGCTAGCTCCCTCTTCAGAAACTTAGGTTGCTGAACGCAATCCTTCCTGTCTCAGAGGCCCAGAGCAGCACTAATTAACACCAATCCTCACACAGCCAGTTAAGGTACACACTGAAGCCTGAGAAGTTAGCACTGCCAAAAACATTCCTGAATCTTTGGAATTTATAAGAACTCTGGTTCCAAAAACACTGGTCTAATACCCTCTGTAAGTATAAAATATAATTGAACAGGTTATGAAAAAAATGTAAATGTATGCTTTAATTAAAAAGTTACCCCACCCAAACGGGGATCTGGCATACCCCGTGTCAAAAGGCAAGATATGCCTAAGCCAGCTATAAACTCCTAAATATACCCTTACCTCAAATTATAGGGGAGCCAAGCAAACAGCATGAAAATTATCCAACTTTATTACATCTTATGCCCTCGTTCCAGATAGCAACGTGCCAAGCTGGTAGAGTAGCAACAGGAATTGTGCAGTACAGTTCCTATGAAGCGACCCTTCTAAGAGCAGTAACTATTGTCATTTTGCTGTGCTTCATGGGTGGTTTAGTTAAGCATGACCTAAAAAGGAAGGCAGAAGAGGGGTATGCAGTGATTTGCTTTTTAATATTATACTAAGAACCCAAATGGACCTTGTTGCACACTTTTCTATGATGGCAAAAGGAGAGAGTAACCCCAAAACCTGCACGTTCCAGTCATTTTCCTATAGACTTTATACCTCTAACAATCACATACAGAACCGTATTAAGAATGTTTTCACTTACACTGTTTAAGCTTTTAAGTTTAATCCAAGTATCCTTTACAATGTAAGAACGGTTAATCTCTCCCCAGTTCTTCAGCCAAAGGTTAAAGAAACTTCTGACAGTAAAGAGTTCTCCTCTACAAGTAATACGCGAGTTTTCTGTTTGATTTTCATAACCTTCACTTCTTATTTACGCATTACAGAAACAGATTTATTGCTTTCATAAAAATTCACCTCGGGCCTTCTTTATAAAGCATTAATAACTAAGAAAAGCACCCCTCTCCCCCTCTAAAAATCTGACCTCCCGTTAAAGACACTCAACCAAGCTGCTCCAAGCGCTTTCATACCGAGAACCATCTTTAACCTGCCCCGGGCTGGAAAGGTACATTAAAGTACGCATTTCAGGAGAAAAAAAAAAGAAAAAAAACAGGTTTCATAATTCCCAAAGCCTCTGAAATCTGATTTAGAGATCAAAGCCCAAACTATGTCAAAACACATACTATTCTACTCAAAAAGATGCTAACAAATTTAAAGCTAAGTAGCCTAGAGAATACCAAACTTGCAAGAAGGTCCAAAAACCTCTCCTAGACATTTAAGCGCATTAATACAAAGCCCCAAAGCTATCAGTTTGTCTGAGGTTATTCCCAAAACCATAAGCAATGAAAACGTACAATAGCACGTCACATTTTTGACATAAAAGGTGTTGTCATCCTCCCCCTCAGAAAGCATAGTACCTTACTTGCTAACTTAACCAGGAGAAAGTTAAGAAAATACAAGAATATGCATTCCACATGCCAGCAATTTACAGAAGTGGACAAATAGTATTCTCCTCTCCTTGTGCTATTCACAAAGTTTATTAAGAGAAAGGTGACTGATAAATACTCTTTTTTCGTTTCTTTTGGTAGTTACCCTTTCTGCAGTGTTTTAATGCAGATGGCTATTTATGTGTGAACCGAACCTAATGCAGAGACGAATTTAAAAAAAATACAGCTTCATACAACTCAAGGCAAAGGAAACAAATCCACATTTCGTAGGGCGGCACACTGAAGGAAAAAAGCTTTCAGCCAGCCAAGTGAAAACTTAAAATGCTTAATATTGTTGTGTGTAACACATACGCTTCACCAAACGGACACCTCTTCCTGAACTAAATGTAACGAATATGCTGCATCTGTAACGCGAAGGTTGCTGCGTGTCCATCATCCATCCGCTCTGGGCAAGCGGAAAGGTTGAGCAAAGCCGGCTTAAAGGTGCGCCAACTGCTACACGCGCAGCTATTGATCAGGAAGCACTCTGGAAAGCAAGGACTGCTCAGAATTATCCGTGGAATCAACAGATGGCAACAGCTACTGCAGACGCGAATAGCTTTCAAAACACTAACCTAAACATAGAAAGCTCAGAAACTGATCCTCAGTCCCCTCGCAGGCATCTCGCTTTTTTCTTTCCCCCTCCTGTTTTCAAAGGCGGAGAAGAGAAGTGGAATGGCGTGGGAAACAACGCCAGGATTCAAGCAGGCTGCCTGCCCTCCTAACGGAGGTGTAACGCTACGGGTAAGAGCCACAGCACAGAGCCATAGCAGTCCACCCACCGAGACGAGGGATTCCGGCGGTGCCAACCCCCCCCGCGCAGGCAGACGCTTGTTGATTCGCACACAACCGCAGCCCCGTTTCCAACTTCATAACGCAGCCCCGGTGCCACCGGCCGGCTCCGGTACCGGCTTACATAACTTTCCCTCAGTCCTCCCCGGAGGTAAGGAAAACCAGCTCCCGGCAGCCCGGCAGCACCGCCAGCGGCCCGGCCGCGCTCCGCCAACGGAGGCCAGGTCAACCCCGCCGAGGGGCCGGGCACACCGGGCGGGCCCCGAGCCCCAGGGGCAGGCCCACGGCCGCCGGCTCCCTGCAGGAATAAAGGGGGGGGGGGGGGGGTGAAGCGGTCCGGGGGCACCTCCCGGGGCCCGCCCGGCCCTTACCTGCGGCCCTCCCCGCCCCCCCACCCCGTGCCGCGGGAGGCGGGCGCGGGGCGGGGGCGCTCAGCGGCGGGGCCCGGCTGCGGGCCGGGGGGGGCCCGGCGGCGGCGGCGGCGGCGGGGGGCTGGCGGGCTGCATCCTGGCCGCGCGCGCACACGCCGCACGCGCACGCACGCGCACGCAGGAAATAACACGGGGTCACCTGACCCCCGCCCAGCCAATGGCGGCGGCCGCTCGGCGCCAGCGGGAACGGCGCGCGAGGCGGCGGGTCCCGGCCGGGCGGAGGGGAGGGGGGGAGGTGGTGGTGGTGAGCGGAGCGTGCGCGCGCGCGCCCGGCGGTGTGTATCTGTGCGTGCGCGCGCACGCGGTGGCGGGAGGGAGGGAGCGTCCCTCCCCCTCCCCCCCCCCCCCGGGACCTCCCCAACATGGAGGCTGGGCGCGGGCTGAGCGCAGAGCTGCTCCCGGCTCCCGCTTCTAAACCGCCTCAGCGGCCGAATAAACGCTCTTATAAACACCCTCAGCGCTCCCGAGGCTCCTACAGACCGTGGACTGGGGGGGGGGAGGGGGGGGGTTAGGGGCGCCTGGTGGTGCTGCTGCTGCAGCTGAGGAGCTGAAGTTTGGCCAATGTTCACCGCTCTTGGCGGCTTTCCCTCAGGGACGTGACAGAAATGAGGGGACAGGCGGGCAGCTCCGCCGAGCCGATGTGACAGGCTCGGGAGCTGCCCTGTTTGCCCAGCCTTGTTCGCCACGTCCTCGGCACACGCCACCTCCTGTAGCCAGCCTTATCTGAGGGGGGGCCGCGGCTCCCAGCTCACCCCAAAAAGCAACGACCTGCCGAGAGGGGCTGTCCTCAAAGCACCGGCGGCTCCCCCACAGGTGTCCTGCTCCATGAAAAACAAATGCGAAACACCACACTGAGTACTTTGCGTTATCTGTCAAAACCAATTCTGAGACCGGCTGAAATTCCGTCGGGATAAGGCTGGAACGATGGCAGCTGGCCGGGAAAACCACCGGGCGCCTACGAGAAGCGCTCCTTCCATTTGTCGTTGAGGGCAGGTAGACAACCACGTGGCCAAAGAGAGCGCCCAGGAAGGACTCGCCTGCTCCTCCGCTCCTCTTTGGGCTCAACACAAGAACAGGAATCCTCCTCTCGGAGGCAAGCCCGCTGCTGTGATCCGTGCCTTATCTCCCTCAGATTAGCTTACCGCGGCGTGCCCTGCGTGCGCTACCTGGGGATCGCGGCTGGGCACACGGGCGCTGCGTTACGAGGCACGCTGTTCCTCCTGCCGTGCGGCGTGCCCGTGCTCTCGCCAGCACTTGTTGCCCGCTTGCAAGCAGTGTTTCAGGCGTGGGGCCTCCCTCGTGGGAGGTGGAAGTCATTCACTGCCTCCTTCGTCTGGAGCAGAGGCTCCGCCAGCACATTCGCCGCGACGAGCCGTTACTTTACTCCCGTCACAAACAGCCCTAATCTCGCCGACTCTCACCGCATGCTAAAAGCTTGGTGCAAGCAGCATTCCCTCTGGGGCTGGAGGACGGTGATAAAAGCCGTAATGGGGTGGGGGAACTCGATAAGGGTTTTATAATTTGATTTTCCATTATCTGTTTTCTGATTCCGAAGGGAAGTGTCAATTGAGGTCAATCCTTTATGTAGATTTATAAGGCAGGAGTGCTTCGAGTGCTTTACCTTAAGTTAAACTTAAACATACCTTAAAGTAAAACCCTTTAGTATATAGAAATACATGAAAACACAGCTTATTTATACATGCTTGGTGTATCGAGGTATTTCTCACCTCACGTACAAAATGAAGTTGCAGCATGAATGGAAAAAGTTATGTAACATGCTCAAAAAATGCTATAAAACTGTAAGAGAGCTAGCAATCACAAGTCCAAAATTTCTCAAAGGCGCAAAAGTAAGTGAATTTGCATCCTTAAATACCTGGATCTCTGTCTGCTTCACCACAGCGCTTCCATCTCTGCTACTGACTACTAACAGGTGTCGTAAAGGAAGCACAAGAGGAGTCAGGTTTTAAAAAATCTAAAACCTCAACATTTTACAAGGATAAACTAAAGTTGTTTAAAAAGAAAAAAAAAAACAGGCTATAAATGCAGGCAAATTCCACACTATCGTCAGCTGTTACACTACAGCAGGCATCACTGGTAACCTACAGGATCACCTGAAGTCTAGAATGAAAACAAAAGAACCAAAATATATTAATTAACTATCACGTGAGCACAGATGCCATCTACTTTGTTGCTTTTGAAGTGATGTATTGGGCCTTAAGATACAACCCCACTGAGCTTAATGGAGAATTTAATTCTCTCAGAACCTAATTTTTGGCTGTCTGCAGACTCCGGAAGAAAAACCACCGTCATTAGTATACGTTGTTCACATCACCAGTTTTTTTCCTTGCCACTGAATGCTTTGCTTTCTTTCCAGAAGAAAGAAATTCAACCTTCTGACTTACCCATTCAGTGACAACTACTCAACGATGATCAGTTACACAAAATATTGTTATAAATAAAACATTGTTAGGACTAACAGAGAAAGCAATCCCGTTATGCTCCTGTTGGGCTCCGACCCCGCAGATGGGTGACCAGGGCTGGTATCTAGCACCCACGCAAGCAGTTCTAGTTCAGCATAAAGCCATCAATAGTATCCACACGCGCTTAAAGCAACTTATAAGCAAATTGCTCTTCAGTTCTTAAAAGAGGAAAAAAAGAGAACGGGGATTTAAGGCCAAAATTGGTTGCTTACCAAAATAAACCCTTAAAGGACCAATTTTAAAATCAAAGGAACAAACTAAAGAGGTTTGCATGTAAATTTCCAGCAAATACATTCTGTAATCGGAGAGTAAGTCCTATAAATTGAGCAGATGCACCACACCAGCCTCATAAGAAACACTGAAGTCCCTGCTTTTTGTGGAAGGAAATGAGCTCAGCCCTAATTGTCTGCAGCCGCTGCAGGACCACCACCACAAAACCCTCCCAAGCCCTACCTGTGTCCCCGTAGACATCTTTTCCTCCCACCTTATCAAAGTGCTTTCACACAAACAAGACAGAGACGGGAAGGAAAATAGCCTTGAGACTTGAAGCCCTCCCTTACAAAGGATGGGAGGTTCTGGGTGAAATTAAGCCCCATAAATAGCCCTTGGGGTTAGAGTCACTGTTCCTACACACCCTGCTGCCTTCGCACATATGGAAACAGCAATGACTCTCTCAGCGGATACGAGCTCTGCCAATGGCAAAAGCAAACGTTTTTTTCCCGTTATGCCTTAATGTAAGGCTCACCTTGCACATCCCTTTTCCCTCTCCCACAGATCCCTGAGAAAAATCTCCTTCTGACCCTGAGAGGACTGACAAATGGAGATGGAGAGTCTCCTTCTGTCTTTGAGGTCACCACTTCTGATCTAGCCATAATTCAGTGATTACTCAGTTGCTATGGCTCTGCAGGAGCGTACATCAGCAGCTTGGGGGGGGAAAGGAAGGACTGCCCGGTTCCTGACCTCCACCACACCTCATCTCCACACCCCCCTGAGCTCCCTCTGCCTGAGAGGGGGGAGGACTGCAGCCCGGCTGCAAGGGATGCAGCCCGTGGGATTGAGAACAAGTCTGTGGGTGACAGATGCTGGAAAGGCTCGGGGCGCCCCAGTGTTTCTTAGCCGAAAGAGGATGTCCGAACGCAGCTGGTGGGGTCCTCGGAGAGATTTCTGAGAGGTTTCTTCTCCTTTATAAAAGGTTTCATTGCTGATGAAAAGCATTGAATGAGCAGCACCAGAAGGCTGAACCTCCAGAGCCAGGCACGCAGATTTCTTACAGGTGCGAAAACCGTCCCCTCAAAGTACTGCCCTCATCCTAATCCTTCCCCCGTGACACAACTCCGTGTCACGCACAGGCTCACCGCTGCACTTTTACAGCCTTCATCTCGAGGCACTTAGATGCTAGGGGAATGGGCATTAGAGACTAGCTTGAAGACAGATGATACAAAAGATGACAGCGAGAGCAGGCACCTACAGGTCACGCAACCAGGGACTGAAACTGATACTCACGGTGGGACAGCTAAGTCTCTAAGCAAGTGTAAAGCAAGGGCAGCGAGCCTGTTCCTCTTCCTCCAAGAAAGACATCAGCATGGCTGCATTCATTAACATTTCCTACCTCTCTTCCCATCTAGCCCCAGGATTCCCCACACCTTCCTCCTACTTCTTTTACGCTTACTTCAGATAAAAAGTGTTACGTCTGACCCTGGGCAAGGGAGAAGCAGCATCAGACATCTCCCGAGGAACTGCAGCAAAGACAGGGAGGGCTCTCCTCTCATTAATTCACCGATACTGAACTTTCCCCCCAAGACAGCCACAGGACCTGAGCACTTGCTGGAAAGCATTTTGGAAGAACGTGGGTTTGAGATCAATCAGCCTACCGACTGTCACGTCTTGGGTGCATCGCTTGGAAGTGGCTCTCCTCCAGGCACCAGAAGCACCTCCACAAGCCACAGCGCTAAGTCCGAGAGCCAAATTCCTGCAGCAGAACAACAACTGGATTGAAGGACTCTGGAGTTTCTCAAAGGAAGAAAAATGATAAAGCAGCCGAAGGCAGGCAGCGTGAATCATAGCAGGAAAAAAATTAAATCACCTATACGGTAGACAATTCTGCTCTATCTTTTAATCCTGCAACACTTCTGTCCTCTCATCTTCCCGTTACAAGGAGCTGATTCATGAAAATAGGATCTTTGTACCTTGAGACCTGCTCAGCTTCTTCTGCTTATTCCTTTTACCTCCTGCCAAAAAGCTGCTCCTGGCAGAATCAGAATTAGTTGCTGTGAAAGTGATTGTGATGTTGCAGACAAAAGAATCTGAGTCCAGTAAAAAGGCTAGGAACAACAGAAGCTGAACTTTTGAGGAAAAAAGGAGCACATTTCCATGCTGATGTCCAAAGCAATAAAGGTGGAAATGAAAATAGAAAGCCACACAAATATGATTCTCTGGCAAGACTGTCTCCAACAAGGCAGAAAAGGCCATCAATAAATCTTCATTATCTGAATTGCTAAACATATCTAAATAAAAGGAGAAATTCAAATATTAGAAGAACTCATCTTTTACAATGGTCTTGCAGAAAACCAACTCTGCCTTGCCGGAACATGTTTTACAGAAAAGGATTTTTTTTTGTTCCTTTTAATTCCGCTGGCCTTTTACAGAGGTTTCATTTGTTGGTTTTCTTTCTGCCTACAGGGAAGTGGGAATTTCCAGGCTTGACAAGCTTAAATCCCCATGACATACAGTCCCAAATTTTGGAGGCAGCTAAGATTTTGATTCTTACTTCACTCCCTGTTGGTTTCCTCCCTGATGCACGCAATGGCTGTTTCGAATCTCAGCTGTTCCAACCGGAAAAAAAAAAAAAAAGGTCCCTGAAGGAGCAGCGTTAGTTCTTCCAGGCACCTTGCTGCTATCGTACTACAGACACCGGGCGCGTTACTCAGCGCACGAGAAGGGCTTGCAGCAGAAAGAGGCAAAAGCAGAGCACATCAGACTAGACCAGAACCAAGGTCTTCTACGCCCATCTGCTAAGAAGGCTGTATTTATTTTCCATAGCGGTAGTCTTAGGTTCCACTTAAGATATACATTACGTGAAATCTCATTATCTTCTTGGCGCAGAAACTGAATTATACGTTTTTTTTCTGTCACATGTAGTGATGTTTTCTGGTCCCGATTCATCAGAGACATTGGTTTATTAAAAATATTTTAGAGGTTTCACCACTGTTTACTTATAGATCTCATATTGCTAACAAAACATGGGGAAAAAAAAACACTTCAAACAACCGCTTTAATTACTTTGTATCTTGAGACTCATAGAAGTACATATAATGCTCAAAAGCCCTAATTCTAAATTTCAGAAGACATTAATTTCTTATTTTAGTGCTCTGTATTACGTTAACAACATGCTCAAATCCTAAGAAGGGTAGGGCACATGCGAACGTACAGAACTTATGACTTCAAACACAGCATCTTCAAATATTTAGGGGCACTGCCTACACTTTTGGGGTATGGGAAAGAAGCATATATTCATTCACGTACCCCAAGCGATGACAATGTTTTAAAAGCTATCAGGTAACAGAGGAAACTGACCCAGGTTCAGAAAATTAGCGTTTAATTTTGTAAAGTCTGTAGAGATCTATCTTAGAGGGTCCAAGCAATGGGAACACCCAGTAGAATCTCACACAGTTTTTATTTCAGGATGCTAGGGACCCTTCCAGTTGCCTACTGAAGGTCAGGTTTAGGTTTATACCAACAAAACCTCTGCTTATGTATCGGGGCTGTCATCATCCCTCTTGAAGAGACCATCTCTTGCAGCTCGGAACCCTACTGGCACTCACGTTTGTCCCAAAGAGGTGACAAGGAATGGAGGCCACCTATTTAACTTTTCTGTAAACGTGCTCAGGGTAACCAGACTTGAATAAAATGCTGTCAGTTCCATCAGGGCTCTGAAAATAAAGTAGGAACCTCTTCTTAGGACACCACCAGTGAGCACAGGAGCAGGAAGAGAAGACTCAGCAAGCACAATGCATGCCTCTCTATCAACTCTATGAGTCTCCGTTGTTTCTACCCAGCTTTAGAAATAGCCCAAACCCACAAATAAGATTAAAAGATATCCCAACACAAACACTTTCACAAGGAGCAGAAGCAATCCGGAGGGCTGCGGTGGGGCCCGCAGTAACCCTGGCTGAACCCAGGTCTAACCAAGAGATGCTGTTTCGATTAGAGGAGGAAAAGCGTTTTGCCAGGGGTGAAATTTCACCTCCCCTGGGGTAGCAGCCTGCAATTCAGGTCCCCCCCATCACAGCCACGCAGGGGTGAGCGAAGGGACGACTTCCCTTCTCTGAAACCAGCGGCGTTTCCCACTCTTGCAGCATGATTCATTCCCCAGGCTGCAGATCAAGGTGCCGGCTTACTCCTAACGCTGATGAGAAAGGGTAGTCACCCTGTTTGCAATCAGCTAGCATTATCTCATCTCCAGAAACAGTAAGTCAGCAGCTGGCCTTAGGTGGTAAGTAGGGGGTTTCCTTAACAGTTCTCTTCATTGAAATTGAGAAGTTGTTTTTTTGAAAAAAAAAAAAAAAAAGTAAAAAAAAAAAAAAGTGGTGGTTACAGGAAAGGGAATATCTTAACAGAAAGGGGGAACCAATTAACGCTTTCGGCTTGTTCCCCTTCACCAGCGCCTGGAAAGTCTGCTCTGATACAAGCATCTCCAGCCTAGGGCTTTTTAAGAGACCCTTGCACATCCTCGCTGATTACTTCCCCTACTCAGGGAGACAGGCTGTCCTTTACCCTAAATGCTTTTATCCTCTTGATGAGGTCTCTTACCCAGCTGGATCCTGCCTCACTTCTCCCACTGCAATCTCTGAGCCTGAGAGAAGACACCTGGGGACCTTTCACTTTGCTTAGGAAAGAGATTTAATCCTTTCACATCCTGGCATGGGGTTGAAGCGATGCACTCCTCCCCCTCCCCGAACACCTCTGGTTACAGTCCTGGGCAACGGATGTCCCCAGCTGAAGAGAAATCAAAGCAAAGGGTTTTCTCCACTGTTTTTTTTTTTTTTCTCTTTCAGGAGTAATTTAAAAGCAGGTGTAGATAAAAAAACGAGGAAAACCCTGTAGGGAACAATCCTGCCGTACCTAGACAAGATGATGAGGCTTAAAATCTCTTCCGTATCTAATCACGGCTAAATCACACCCCGGACGTCCCCTGCCACCCTCGACGCCGCAGGGAGCGTGTCCCTCGTTGTCCTCGCAGCGCCTGGTCCCATGAGGTGACCCGCGCGGCTGCCCTCCTGGGCCTGGGGGAGCCGAGGGGCGCTGCAGAAAATCCCTCTGAGAGGAGGGAGGCAAAAAATCCCTCAACATCACCACCGTGATGGAGCCGAGGCGCAAACAACCCCTGTGTTGGTGCAGGGGTTCGGCTGCTCTGCATTTTGGGTTGGGTTTTGTGGTTTTTTTCCCACCGAAGGTCCCTGCGGGCGGCAGGGCAGGGCCGAGGGGCGCAGGCCGCGGGTCCCGTCGCAGAGGGCCGCGGAGCTGCAGAGGGGTGCCTTCCCCCAGCCCGCTCAGCCTGCAAAAGTGCCGCACGATTAATTATACATCTGCGCTACAAAAGATCAGCTCTGTAACTGCAGGGGGTGCTATTCATCAGCCTTGAAACGTGCTGGCAGAGGACAGCCAGGGTCCAGCAGTTGACATAAAGAAATAAATAAATACAAAAGCGGGACGCGCTGCGGGTCGCGGGGGCGGACGCGCGGCGGGACCCGGGCGACCCAGGAGCGGAGGAGGCCGGTGCCACAGCCGCCTGGGCCCCACGGCTTGTCCGGGGCTTGGCCACCAGGATTAGCCCAGCTGGCCACCGGGGCGAGGTGCTGGGCAGAGCTGGGGCATCGGGCACGGTGACACCTGCATGCTCTCCCCGCTCCTCAGCCCTCCCCTTTCCAGGCTGCAACCCAACATCACGTTCGCAGCGGCCGGGGTCTGGGCTGGCTTCGCCACAGGGGCAAATTTAGAAGGACCCCCGCTCCCTGAGCCCTTTCTTTTGAAGCCCCCGTTTCCCGGAGCGGGCATTCAGCAAGTACAAACGCAACACGGTGTTAGGCATCCTTCCACTGTCACTCTCTGCCACCCTTCCTCCTCCAGACGCACGCACTAACACAAAATGACGGCTTCCTCAACAGACTGAATGAGCAAAGCCCTCGCGCCGATCCCTAATTGTCTGCCTTTTACTCTCTCGCTCCAGTCATATTATATCACAAAACTCAAAGCAGCCCACCCACTGTCCCTGTCTTTGTCCGAAATCTCAAATGAACAGTAAATTGGACAGAGGAAAAAAAAAAATGCTGAAGAAGAAGGGAGGGGCAAGCTACCCCCCCCTTTTCCTCCACCCCCTTTTTTTTCCTTCCCCCTTCTTTTTTTCTTTTTTTTTTTTGAGGTTGCTCTTTGCTGGTGCACCCACACTGCTATTGTGCTGTCGTCAGTTTAAAAGGAAAAAAAAAAAAAAAAGATGGAGATATTAAAGAAGAAATCCCATCTCCCAGCCCTTGAGAATGTGACCCCGAGGCCCTGCCCTCCTCCCTCCCCGCGCACACCCATCGCCGTCAGGGCCCCCACCCCACCACCCCCTCGCCGCTCTGAACCTGCAGAACAGGGGGGGAAAAAAACCAAACACCTCAGGAACCAAAACAAAAAAACCACCGTCAACAGGATACAGTAGGGAGGGGGGAAGAAGGAAGGGGGGGGGGGGGGGATATAAAAAAATAAATAAATAAAAATAAAAATAACCCAGGCGGGCACATGCATAAGCCCAATAACCCATTTATGTCGGTCTCCAGAGCTGGAGCCAGACTGCGGGGAGCAGCCAACAGCTGGGGCCTTGGCAGCGGCCGAGAAGAGAGGGCTCCAGCTGCGTCCCCGCGAGACGCCGCGCGAAGCCCCTGCCCCGCGGCCCCCCGCTCGCGCTCACGCTCCCCGGGTGGCCGCGGCGTGACGGGGTGACACGCGCGCACACGCGGGGCGCACGGCCGCGCGCGTGGCCTGCCGGATCCGGCCTCCGCCGGGCCATTTTGCACTCTAAACTTTCGAGAAGGAGAGAGACATAAAGCCCATTTACTGTACCTTTCTGGCATCTTTCTCAGCTTTCCCTGCTGCTTCTCCCCACCCCCTTCCGATTTATCTCAGCTACTGGTTTTATAAACCAAGAGGGTGGAGGGGGGGGGGGGAGGGAAGAGGAGGGGGCTTTTTTTCTCCTCTCTCAGCCCCGTCTGCACCTTCTGCCTGAGCCCGCGAGTGAAGTCACAAGGCTGGGGCTCTGACATCACACCGAGCCCACAAACACAGGATTGTGACTTCACTGCAGGGTAGAACAGGGAGGACGAGGAGAGGGGAGGGGAAACGGCTCTTATTCAAACACATATCTGCAGTAGTAACAAAGGGAACTCAGGAAATGGCTGGCCAAGAAAATGGCTTTTTTTTCGTAAAAAAACACATATCCTCTTTTCTTATTCTCCCCCCCCCCCCCGATAAAGTTTGTGACCACAATGGAAATACCTTTTACAAGTGGTTTGAGCAGCACAGGCAGCAGCAAGTGGCAGACCAGCCACCGTCCTCCAGCAGTGCCCACGCTCCTGCAGCCCTTTTGGGACAGAGCTGCCCCAGTTACCCGCTCCGGATGCAGAAAAGGTGCTGGGGCTAAGACCGAGGAGCACTGCAGGGGACTGAGAGAGGCTTTCGGGGACGGCAGGGGCGGGGGAAAAGGGCTGAGATAACCGGAGGCTGCAGGTCACACCCGGGATGCACTGAAAAAGCCAGCTGGGATAAGCGGCAGCGCGCTAGCAGTGACGCTTGGCAGCAGAGGTCTCGTAGTCGCGGGTTGGGCTGAGGTAACGCTAATTAGCATGCATTCATTTTTTTTTCCACCTGAGGATCTGAAACCACTTTTAAACTGTAATTGGAATAAAAGAGGTATTAAAGCTCAGGCTTCAGGTAATGAAGTTGTACTAGAGGCCTAAGCAAGGCAACGGAGTTCAACGGTGAGGTTTTCAGTTCCCCGTCGTATTTTCATTTTTTTAGGTGCCCTGAGGAGGGGCAGGTAGACTGAGACAGGTAAAAGAAAGATCCAATGTGCTCCCAATGCAAAGCGATACTTGCATGTTGCTTTGGGAGCAAAAGCACGTGATACAAACTTCTATGGTCATTTCTGAAATAACGCTACCCCCCAAAAGGGGATATTAAGTACGTATGGGCTTAATTTGGCCTGCATAGTTGCAGGACTTGGGGTCTTCTTCATTTATTCAGTTGGAGGGTTTTTAACAGCAATTTACCAAGACTTAACACAACCTCAAATATTTTGGTATATAGGCAAAAAAAGACCCTCTTATTTGTGTTCAAAATGGAATTTTCTTCCTCCCTTTGAAGAAAGGCAACTCAAACACTTGCACTGTGCTAATAATGCCTGAAGGCCAGGAATTCAGAGGGATAAGCCAAGGGCACAGCTACAGCCAAGTGAAAGGAGTAAAAAAAAATTAAAGCACGCTAATTGCAGACGATGTAATATTTACAAAGTTAACCGGATTGTGGAGCCAAAGGGGAGGCAGCCCGCGCCGCTCGCGGAGCGTCCACCCCTCTTCTCCAGCCTCACCAAGGCCAGCCTGGAGGCAGGAGCACGCCGGGCGGCGGCAGCCTGCCCCTTCCCGCAGCTTGCCATGCCGCAGGAGGGAAAGCTGTGCATGGAGCGAGCGAGAAGCACGAGGGAAGCGATCCAGATCCCCGCCACGAGCCGGCTGGCAGGTAGGGCTGGGAGGAGCGGGAGCTCTGCGGGCCAGCGAGGCGCGCTGCCGGGCTCCCAGGGAGGCTCCTCTGCGCCGGCTCGCTCCGTCCTGGACAGGCTCTGAACGCCAGCGCCTTGGGCACCGCGAGGGTTTTCCTCCCAGCCTTGGCATGGTCTCAGCACCTGGGAAGATTTTCCCTGGCTGCCTGTGTCATTTTACGGCTTCCAGTGCCAGCGCAGCGATAAAACAGGCTGCAATGGAAGGGATACGCTCTCCTTCTGAGAGGGAGGGGAGAAGGTGTGCTACGGGCACCCAACAGAGCTTGTACCCACCGCGCTCCTCAGAAAGCCTTTCTCCTTGTTTGGCCACGACTACGGTACAGGTTTAATACAGACTGAATCCCCCTGGATTATATGAGAGACACCTCCATGTTTATCCCACTCCTTCCCCTTGGGGATCCTCCTCGGCCCACCGGCGGCCGGGCAGACAACATGGCCGCTGCGGCGCCAGAGTGCCCACTGACGGTGGGGAGAGCGGCACGCGCTGGTGGGGAAGCGCAGCGAAGGAGCGGGGAAAAGAGAGAAACCCAACACGTGCACGCAAACGAGAACGGGCCTGCTCCGGCTCGGCCCACGGCGCAATTACCTGCCTTGGAAAGCAGCCAGGACGCCCAGGCCGAGTCCCTCCGCGCTCGTGCAAAGCGTCGTCAGCGTTGCCGGCACCGCCAGCAGCCCGCGCTTCGGCAGCGCATCTCGCCCCAAAACACCAAACCAGAGACAGGGCAGGGGCTGCACAGGGCTTATTTTCACACAACTGCGATTGTTTTGTTGATGCGGAAAGGTAATTAAAAAAAGTTCTGATTTCAAACGTGCCACAGAATTCCCAGAGCCCGGAGGCTGCTGCTTAGAGGCAGATTAATCACACTGAATTCTCCATCTAGATATTGCATGCACTCCAAACTCCCACCGCTAATAGCTCTAATATTCTCCTCAGCGTGTGCATGCTGCTGGTGTTATGTTCCAGGAATATTAATTCCCCAACTCCAGCTTCTTTCACTCGCGCATGTACCCTAAAGGCTTGCTGCTGGGCACCGGGAGATTATGGAGGAGAGAAAATGGGGCTGGAGGAGAGCCCCGGTGCAAAGGTGCTGGCTAGAGCTCCTCGAGGAAAGTCATTAATGTTCTTTGGATAAGCTAGCAGTCCAAATAAAATCTACCTGAAGGCCAAGTTCTTTAAACAAAGACAGCCAACTACACAGGCACAAGATGGTTGAAATTAAAATGAGTTCCCGACGCTGGCTTTGTCTTACCCGCTCCTGCTACCCCGAGACTTGCCCAAAATTGCGATCCTATTAATTGTGCGCTCTGAGTTACGGGTTTATGTTTGTGCCTTCCGCTGGTGTCGTCCCCAGTCCTTTTCACCCCCAAGTAAGGCTACACGCATCTGAACTCCGCTGCCATGCGTCAGCAACACTGAAAATACAGCGGGTTGTAGTGTAGTCACCCAAAGAACAGGTAGCGCTCTACAATGGGTAGCCCCATTGGTGAGCATTTGCTAGAGCTAGAAGGCTCTAGGAAAACAGCTTAGGAGTCCGGCTCAGGGTCTCTCTGCCCGTCGGGGAACAGAAGGTACACCCTGGCATCCTCATCCCACACAGAAGAGGGGAGGAAGAAGGCAGAAGGGAAATGTGTATTTTTTCTTTGGATTGAAATAGCTGCTGTTCCTAGTAAGCAGTTCAGTGTGTGTGTGATCTATATATATGGCCAAAAGGCCAGCTGCTAAGCTTTAAAACGAATGCACACTTGAAAAGTACCATTTAAGATGCCTATGATGTAATTTTCAAAGCTGCTGAATGCTCACAGCTCCTAGTGCTGCTCAGGGAAGACTGCAAGCAGTTGCCAGTGTAAAGCCCAGGTCTCAGGTCTCTGAAACCAGCCACACCAGGGCTCTGGAAAACACCGCCCAGAAGACACCTCAAAACAGACGGCTGTGGCCATGCTGCCATTTAGCAGGACTACTTGCCTGACAAGAAGCTGTCATGGATATGATTTTTCTTTGTCAGGTAGTCAAAATACATATTGCCGTGTAATATACATCAGCATGCCTATGTCAGCACTGGGAAATAAAAGGGAGTTTGCCCCTTTTGTTGCAGGCATTTCCGATAAGCATACCGACACAGCATCTGAGCCATAGGTAGATTCTGCTGTATAGAGCAGCCTGTCAACTGTTATCACAGCTCAGAACACCTCAGCTAGTCTCTGGACTAAAACCTGTTAAGACCACAGATGCACAGACAGAGATGGTGGTCTTATGACAGTCATGACAGATCAAAGAGAAAAGGCAGCATTTTTGTAGCTGAATACTGTGCAGTGATCTGGTGGTGGTTGCAGGGAGGTGCAGCAGAACAGAGACATTTTTCTAAGCTTCCTCTGTTTCCCATAGATCCCACAGGTCTACAATCACACATGTGTCCTGAACTCTCAGCCCCAATTCCTTAAACTTGATTCCTGCTGCAGGGAAGGGGGAGAACGGGGCTTCAACCCTGGCAATGGCTGCATAAGGCCCTTGGGGCTGAACTCTGCTGTAGTGCAAGGGGAGAGGCGCTGGTTTCCCTCCTTGTGACAAACCGAGGCATCCCTCTGTGTAGCTTAGGTGCAAATCTGTGATCCTCCTTCTCTCTTTGTACACAAAGAATGAAGCAGATAGCAAGGCTGACATCTAAATCCTCACTATTGGACATCTGAGATAACCCCGGTTGTTTTTGTTTTTCAAGCTCAAACATATGAGAAGGGAGAAAGACAGAAGGATTTCAACCCCTGCCAAGCCCTGTCGCCAGCCCCCTGAGTTACAGATCTATGAACTCTTATGGGATGAGGGCTCTTTGCTTTTATCTCCCTGTGCAGCTCATGTCCTCAGCCCTTTGCAAACAGATGTTTTGCCCTCTGAAAGGGAAAAGAGGAAGAGAGAGAGAGAGCACGAGAGAGAGAGAAAGCAGGAGCAGGAATGCTGTCTGCAGATGTCAATCAGGACTTCAGTCTAGGTCTTACCTGCCAGTCCTGCAGAAGGAGGATACATGAATTTTCTAGTTGGATAGTCAGTATCATCAAACAAGAAAATTGTGAGGTTTGGATTGTAATGCAGTCTCACTTTCAGTAAAAAAGGCCTTGTTACATGGAGAAGATGTGGGACTGAGGATCCTATTCCTAGCACCTTAAAAATTAAAATTTCACTACAAATCTCCTAAAGAAATGGACAAAAATAGTACAGCATTTCAGACCGTTTGTGTAGAACACAGTAACACTGGCAAGGGGGAAGTGATCGTAGGTAGAATACTGTCAGGTTCGGGGAAAGCTTTCTCTGCATTTTTCAAAATTATACGAAGGAAAAATATTCTTGGGAATGAAAAGTCTAATGATTACATGTACATAGAGAGTGTCATCTCCATCTCGGCGCTCGGCAGAAACCAGCTCCCCCACGCCAACACCCTCCCCTCCAGCCACCCACCCTGATATTCTTCCTCGCCACTTCCCACCCATTAACCCAGTACCTGCAGTGCAGTGCTCAAGTGGGACTGGCGGAGCTGCTGCCGCTGTCATCTCGTCGGAGCTGGCAGTCACCTGCCAATCTCGCCCCCACTTCCTCCTCCCTCCCGCTCCCCCCACCCCTCGTCAGTGCCGCTTTCCCTGGGGATAGATCACTCTCCCCCCCCCCCCAAGCAGCCTCACAAATAACTACCGTTCACTCAATAATATCCCCCTCCAAGGTTTTTAATGACCGGCCGCGCGCGGCGCTCCGGACTGGCAGGAACGGGACGGAGAGGGAGGCTAGCAACAGGGGGTAGGAGAGTTTGGATGGCTGCGGGCTTCACGCCGCGGGGAAAGCTCCTTCCCCTCCACATGGCAGCTCTGGCACGGGCGACCCACAAGCCCCCATGGGATGCCGAGGCCCTGGCAGCGGGCAGGTGGAGAGCGGGCGATGTGTGCCGCCTGGTTGGGGAGGGGGCCGGGTGCCGCCGGTGCTGATGCTGACAGCCGGGCCCCCGGGGCCAGGGGAGGTCCTGGAGCACCTCCAGAAAGCACGGCCCGGGACAGCATCGAACGAGGCGACCAGGAACGGAGGCGGCGAAAAAAAATCAGGTGCATTATTCCCTTTTGGACATCTTCACAAAATATGTATCTCAACACACAGAAAGGCCTGGGTCATGTTATTGTTGCTTCCTTGCAAGAGAACAGTCTTATTAAGCCCCCCCTCCTTTTTTTTTTTTTTCCTGAAAATTCATGGGTTCGTGGTCTGGGAGGCATTTTCTTCGCCTTGAATGAAACGGATGTGGCTTACTGAACTTTCAAACAAGCTCTCCACCTAATGTTTGTTTGTTCGCACCCATTGCAACTCCCTTAATTTTGAACAGGTCTAAATAAGTTTTGTCTTTTTTTTTTTTTTTAAATAATCAGTCACTGAAGTTTTATCTGAATAGCCCTAAGCCTATTAGTGCTGGGGTTGTCCGTGGAGCCCCCTCCCCCCCGAGGTTAAACAAGCCCACAATTCCTTTTGTACTCTAAATAACACGCTGGGAAGAAAAGAGGCAAAGAGGGATAAAAAAGCCCAAGCCCCACACTCAGTCCTTTTTAAAACATAAAGAGACACTGGAAAGGGGCATAAACGCAAGGCCTCTTTTAATTCCCTCCCTCCCCCTCTTTGTAGGTCACCTTTCCTATGAAGACATTGATGCTTTGAGTCTTCATTTGCTTAAACCAAGAGAAGAAGTTCAGGTAATCGCCGTTGCACCGCAGGAGCGGGGCGGAGGAGACTTCTCCAGGGGGTGTGCTGGGAAGAGGCCAAGTGTGAGGGAAGGGGCCCGAAACCCAGAGGGGCAGGGACCCAACATGCACGGGGTGCCCACCGGGCAGGCATGTTTTGCTCTGAGGGGTCACAGCCTGGCACCACCCTGCCCATGTCGGCCTGGCAGCCCCTGGGCAGCCACCCCTCCGCCCCAGGGGGGGCCCAGCTCCCCCGAAATCAGCAGCAGCCTTCCCACTGCTTCATTAAACTAACACAGCTTCCCGCCATTGCCCCGGCAACCGCCACAGACCTCCTGTTTGCCAGCTGGGGGAATTAAAGGCAGCCTGGCAGCCAGCCCCCGGCTCGGCTACCTTCGAGAGCTCGCCTTCTACGCTGTCAGAAGGCGTCCCCAGGCGGGGAGGGGGCTGGAGGAGATGGAGGCTGGGCAGAAGTGGTCCCCCAGAGAGCCAGGACACCCCACCACCACAGCACGGAGCTGTTGGCATCCAGCCCCCCGCAGCAGCGAAGGGCTGCTTCCCACCTCTGCTGAGCACTTCACCACGGCACCCTCGCTCCACTTGGGATCCCTAGGGACTATGCAATGCCCCAAAAGCTCCAACGGTCCAAAGGTGGAAGCTACTGCCCCACCACAGCATCGTCCCTGTCCAAACACGACCACAGTTCTCATTAGTCACCAACACATTCCCCTCGGTGAGGTGAGGTAGCAAATTATGTCTTCTTGTCCCCAGTTTTCTTCCTTTTTCTTAAATCATGTACGCTGTGATGTATGCCTTAGCATGAGCTCCCTGCTTCCATCGCCTCCTTGATGAATGAAAGGAGAGAAGACAGGATGAGCTGCCCCTTCCTTCACTGCTCTCCCTTAGAAAAAACATTCTCAGGAAGAACTGAATGAAAAATGGCAATTTCATACAGGCCTCAAGTGCACAGACACACTCCCGTCCCTCTGCTCTCAATCCTTCTGTTCAAAGTGGGTCGATGGTGCTTTCAGGCAGGTCAGAAAAGTCCCTCAGCACAGTTCCCCTTCGCACTGAAGGAACCCAACGCTTTGCCCAAGTCCTCATACACACCCAAAATTAGATGGGCTGGGCTGGTGTCTGAGGGGGTGAAGAGAACGAACCCTGCTTACTCCAATGGCTCCGTACAGAAAAATGTATTTCAATAGAAAATATAACCAGCAACAAAGGGCGAAACTTGCGGGGCTATCTCCTACCTTCAGCGCATATCCTGCAGCACAGCTCTGCAATACGCAGACTGCTTCCAGCACCTTCTTAGCATCACCACCACGGGCTACAAACACCACAGAGGAGGCCTGCCAAACTGGTGAGGAGAGGAAAACACCTCACTCCACAACAGCAACAAATAAAGGAGCGCTATTCACAAAACTCGGGAATCCAAATCTGTTTTGTCCTGTTTTCCATGACTACTGACTGTGAGTAGAGGTCTCACAGGGACGAGCATTAAGTATTTATTCCAGCTCTTGGTTTTGTCAGATTCTGATGCCACTAACATGTTTCGATTCTGCTTGGAAAACAACACGTCTTTTTTAATCCAGGGATCCCAAAACAACACTGCAGAAGTACCTCTAACCTCATCGGTAGCACCCAGGCTTCACACAGCTCTGCAGCACGCATTTCCCAACAGCAGCGAACACTGTCCTGAGAAACCTGCTCCAGTCCAGAGCCTGAACAATTTGTATGCCCTTCTCCTCTCTCCTTTGTGGTAATATTTAGCCTTGTCAAATATTACTTAGCTGCACATTAAATATCACAATTAAGGAAGACAAAGAAGGGAAGAAAGAAATTAGGATCTTCCAGATTCTGGCCACTACTCTGAATTGCACAAGGAAGTGGCACATGGAAGATGTGGAGCTGTTTGTAAGCATTAACAACTCACTAAGCAATCTTGCAGGAACAAACATAAAGGCAACATGTCCTAGCAACCCTACAAAAATTATCTGAGAGATCCCACCTCAGTGACAGGGGACAGCATTGTAGTTAAGGGTTTCTGAACAAATCTAGAGCAGAGGTAAATAAGGGGCAGGGAAATATAATCAAACACTCCAGTACAAAGCTCCCAGAAAGAACTGTTACAGACCATAAAAGGGATGTCTTTGAGATGAAGGGAAAACAGTACAAACACTTTGTCATCATCCACTGGAAACAATAGTGGCGGTGGGAAGAATATTGCCTTACTTCTGGTGGGGGATGCAGAAAAAAGGGGAAGCTTTCAGCTACTTGCAGGAGAAACTGAGAGGGGAGATGTGTGTGCAGACCACTGCAGGTAATGACCACTGGACTGGGAAACTTGGTTGGAAGTTGCAGGCCTGCCAGCACTCCTGGTTTAATCATCTGTCTTCTACTTTGGAGGTTTCCCATGTTCCCATCTTTTGGTTCTCTCTTTGTGCAGGACTCTGACCTCTCCAAAAAATGTTGCAGGCAAAATAAGCAGGTTTCTAGTTCATAAGCATTTCTTCCAGGCAATAAGAAGTTGAATCCCGGAGGCTTAAAACCAAGCCAACTCCGTCCCGAAACAGAAACCAATCTACGTTTAAATCTCAGGTTTTTCAGGTAGTGCCAGGGCGTGGAGGGAGAGGAGGCTGACAAGTCCTGAAGCCCAGGGCCATCTGCCCTGACCTGGACTGCTCTGCGCCCTGTCCCCACCTCTCCAACCACAAAGCGCTCGCCGCCTGCTGCTGCCAAACCCACTTTAATTTTTTCCACGCTCCTCGCTAATTAAACCTCCAGCCCGTTCCGCCTCTCCTCCCACCTGGCCTAGCTCAGCTCCCTGCTTTCACATTTTTTTCATTCTTCCCCACACCCGAGAGATTCAAGTTTCTGGAGCCTCAAAGGCCAGGGCGGACAAGGAGCCGCCTCAGCCCAGCCGAACCATGGCCTGCCCTCCTCCAGCGGGGATTGCTGCCGGCGAGCCGGAGGCGCACAGGGGCAGGAGCGGCGCTGGCCTCGGCGCGCACCCCACGCTCGTTTTCCCCGGTGCTGCCATACATGATTAATCATCCCCGGGACACGCCTGCCGCTCCCCCCGGCTCTCAAACAGCCACAGCAGCAGCGAGAGCAGAGAAACCTCCCCGGGTGCCCGGCCCCGGCCTTGCTGGCGTCTCCCAGCGGAGACCTCCGATCCTTCGCTCGTCTGCCCCTCGCCCGCCCGCCTCGCGGCCTCGCAATTAATCTCTACCCTTCCCCCATGTTCAAGCCGGCCTCGCCTCCCCCCTCCCCCAGCCCCCGTCCATCTGTGTCTAATTGCGTTTCATCTGCAGTCGTTCTCTGGAAGACTCACCGGGAAGGTGTCCAGAAGACGCGCGCAAGCCCAAGCACGCGCTCGACGTGGGGCGCGGGGGGCGGCGGCGGCTCAGGGGCGCCAAGTTGGGTCCTCCAGGCCCACCGTCCCCTCTCCGGGCAGGGGACAAGGGACCACGATGGACGAATGCCCACGCAAAGCGGCGCCGGACAGACGGGGAGCCGTGAGCTCGTCCCCTGGCCTCCCGCACACCCGCTCCCCTGCATAAACAACGCACGTGCGCAGCGGTTCTACACGGCTCGCAGGGCTTCCTCCTGGAGGGCTGAGTCCCGAGCTGGGGCTGCTGAAGGGTTCAGATCTCAGGTGGGACATGTGCTGCCCAAGGGTTGAGTCCATGGTTTCCTTCCGAGGAGGCTGGAGCCACGTGGTTTCACACGCTACTGCCAGATAATGCGAAGGTATGGGTTAACGTGCGGCAGCTGGGAAGGCGAGCCTGGCTCCCAGCAAGGGAAATGTTCTCCACCTTTTCTTCAAAAAGTAAATCTTACAGCTGCCAGAGGTTAGGGACTGAGCTACTAACCCACCTAACACCACCTTAAGCCTTGTCCGTGCGCTGCCAAAACTTTAAATATACGAATTCGCAGCTCCGGTGGGGGTGACGCGTTTCCTGTAGCAGGACAGCAACTTGGACCCAGACAAATCTTTTAGCTCTGCACACAGAGTTGCTTCTATCCGCGCTACCAGTGAGCAGAGCTATAACCAGTGCCTCCCAAGCTTTTTCCGTCACTCGCCTTCCATTTGCAATGGCTGCCCATCCCAACCAGCCCCGGATAGGCAAACACGGGAGTAAGCAGTCGAGTTGCTGTGACTAACGAGTTGCCATTTGCCAGCTGAGTCACAGCAACACTAAACCAACCAACCTCCTGGTGGTTTGAGCCAACATTTTACTTCTTACTGCAATGAGGAAGGACTGCAAACAGAGTCAATTACTATAGCCCAGATGACGGCTTATAATCTGATCATGGTAAATCAACTCGCTGGCAATCATCTGTTCATACATTTTGCTCCGCCAATATCAGGTTGAGTCAAATCTTTTGGTTCCACCGAATGCCATAAGCTGCCTGCGTTTCTGCAGTACAACTGTAATGCTGTTTGTGGTGAAGATGCAGAAAGCTACCACCCCATTTTTATCCTTTTAAGCCTCTCCTCAAGACACTTATTCTAATGAGAAGTGCCACATTTGAAGATGTCAATCTACAGAAGCAGATGTGGCCCAAACATATATATAGGTCTTTAAATAAGCACAAAAATCATGCTTCTTTCTCCCTCATCTTTCTTGGGTATTGGCCACTGACCTGAGAGTCCCAGAAGTCTGGGTTCAGTCCCCTGTTACAGTGCAGACTTTCTGCACCATCTTGAACCACAACACAGTTTTTCATGAAGCTATAAAATGGGGGCAGGATTAGTTTTGACACAAAGCAAGGAGAAATACATGCATCAATGCTCCTAAAAGGCTCTGTACAAAAGACAAGGGTTGTATAAATAACTAAATATAAATATACACAACAGATTTACCACTGCCCCAGAACTCCGACTTTGTGAGGCAGTCTACAGAGACGGGTATTTTCCTGACGCTCACCGATTTAAGGAAAACAAGTACCTGTGAGAGAACAGACAGCACTCCATCTGCAGATGAATTTTATCTGCTTTCGATGCTAGTTCAGAGCCAGCACATGCTGGGAGTAAACAAAATTTGTTAGGAGACAACAGTATGTGACAAATGAGAGCAACACGTGGACTAAGGACCGTTGAACAAGTCCCCGTGCATGTCAGCATCACAGAAACTTCCACCACCCGTCTGAAGCCTTGCAGAGAAAAACACTGAAACTCACCTCTCCTCCCACTGCTAGTGGCACTCTGGTCCATGTCAACATGCATCCTCCACACTGGCAGAGGAAGTTTTTACTGGCATCGCCTAAACTGTATTGTCACGGTGCAAGGACTGTCAACCCTGTATCTTTCATCAGCACAGAGTTCTCCTTATCAGAGAAGGAAAGCACAAAAGGGAGGGAGAAATGCGTACACACAAGCAGTGTTTCTCTGATGCTCAGCATAAAAATCTAATCAAAATTGTACCAGAATGGTGATGTGAAAAGCACCCTGCCAAGTCAGTAATAAATATAAAATTCATATCTAACATTTCCACAATATATCACCTCTCATCCTGCAGTACTTTCCGCATTGTTAGGACTCAGATGAATCCCCAAATCAGCACAGATTTGAACTGGAATCTAACATTTTTGTTGGCTTCACATTCTTTCAAATTACATCCTTAAGCGAGAGTAGGATAACAGACACTTAAAATGGCCCCTTGAATGCGGCAGCAGCCATTTTAAATAGGGCCCGACTCCTTCCAGCTGCCCAACTCATTCCCCAAAGCTTGTCCCCCGTCCACCGTCTGTCCCTCTCACTCCCTGAGCCTGGCTCACCATGCTAGCCATCCCGTGGCAAAAGAAAGGCCACATGGTAATTTTAGGGTGCACAAATGGCTGTCTGCCCCAGTAGGCTCCATCAACGACATCCCAACTCCAAAACTCCAGAGGTCGGAGCCACTGAGATTTCACAAGACAACAAAACCCAATCTTCTCAGCTTTCACCTTTCTCAGGCAGTAGCAGACAATGCCCCGCAAAGGTGTTATGCATGGCATCCGCAGGGACCAAGAGCTCCGCACCATGAGGCTAACAGTAGTAACAGCTTCTCCTTATCGTGAAGACCACGTGGATTGGGAAAAAAGTGGAGAGGGCATGGAGTAAAAAGTGATCTCAGCTTGCTTTCCATTAGTCATAGCCTACCTCCCTATGGCCTGTTATCTGAATACTCATCACCGAATCCTTCCCATCAGATGCATTTGCCAGTGATTCTGATGGGAACAATTAGCTGCGCCATTCTTTCTCATCCTATCAATGCGCTTACATGACAAAATGGCGTCCATTTTTGGACGAGATTTCACGTTCTGCAAGACAGGTGTATAAAAGACAGGAGGCGTTAGAAAACCCCGAGGAACTGTGCAAGTGTTAATAGCAGTGGGTACCTTAAGATAGAAGGGCTGATTTTAGTCCTTCACGCATCATACCGTATCTGAGCGCAGCAGGTCTAAATACGGAAAGCATATTCTCAAAGCTCAGCTAGCACTAAGGTATCTAAACAAAGACCAGGTTTTCATGACTGTTCAGCAACCACAAGCAGTAGGTGTTCAGTTCCTAAAAATTCTGACATTGCATCTAATGAGCCACAGAGAATCTCAAACTACTCCACTACTAGTGGTAGCACAGCTAACTAGGATTAGCAGCAGTGAGACATGCACTGCAATTTTCCCCCTTTTGTCAGGTAAAGTTTCAGGGATCCTTCATATTGTTCATACTCATATCTTTTCACTTCTTGGTGGCATTGCCTGCAGACCACCATTTGGGGGAAAAAGTCCTTGGAAGCCACAAAGATATGAATGGTTTAAAATAGTCCATCCAAAGGAGGAAAAAGGAGATACTAATGCTTGAAGATGCTCCCGAAAGAAGGTACACAATAAAGGTAGGAGTCTTCTGAAGTTCCATTTACATTTATCTGCACCCATGCTGATGAAATCAGGACAGTTATTTCACCTCTAGCAGCAGAAACACAGCTGCAGCACAGTCAGATTCAACTCTCGATAAAAAAATAAATAAATAAACCAACACAATGTCACTTAGCTTCACAATGCGACGATAAACTATGCATCATTTGTCTTCCTTTTCATAGCATAGATAAGGCCCTAGAACAGCATCACCTGAACTGTGGTCCACAGGTCACTGCTGGTCTGTGAAGCGTGATAGGCGGTCCGTGCAGCACACTATCTGCAACCACCGCTCAGCGAGCCACGGCACCTCGTACAACTCCCCATCCATTGCCCGGTGTCATTTTTCTCATTATAAACACTGAATGTTTTTACGCCTATATGCCAGATAAACACATCTAAATGTAAAATATCGGCCAGAGTGCATTTATTTTGACCAAGGGGAAGCAACGGTGTAAGACCCTTCCTGAGCAAGCCAGCTATGTCATTGCAACTGCAATGTTCATCATGTTCTACTCACAGTCATTGCAGTAATGCAGACATAGGAGATGCAGGACACATCGCTGGGGCATCTATTGGAGAATGCTGTTGCAACAGAGCTACTTCTGCGTGCATGTGGGCACTGTCGCAAGCGAATTGCTGCACTTGCTGCATGTGCTTGCAATATTGGCAGTTTCTAGAGCTGACAAGCCTCAAATGGTCTTAGTTGCAACCATACCTGAAAGCCAGTATTTAATTTTGTGCTAAACCTGCTCAAAAGCTCAAAATAAAATAGAAGGTCGCAGAAGTAGAACCAAGAAAGGAAGAACATTGGCTTGTTACTGCATGGTACAATTAGGGAAAGAGGACAAATCACTTTAACAAGGAGGCATATGGTCTTATCTTCTCAGGAAAATGATGGAAACGCAATCATTCGGGACAGTTACAACTAAATTGGACACAAACACAAGAAAACATGCGGAAGGAAGTATCACATCTACTGCATTTTGATCATGCATGGAACGAGGTAATGAGATCAGTGATTCTTGTAGGGTTTTTGTTTTTGTTTGGTGCTGGCAAAAGGATATTTAATTCCTCAGCTAAAAGCAGGTTTATTTTATATGTCCAACTTGCCAATGTCTACCCAGGTTCCAGTGCGGGACAGTCCCCCTGTCACACAGGAATGTGACAAATGTGTAAGTACAGGTCGGAACAGAAAGGTGTTAGGCAGTACCTCCATTGTTGACTCCATGAGGATAATCAAGTAATCGTGCTGAATCAGACGGGTTGTTTGTTTTGCTTAAAATGAATTTACTTCAACAAGTAATTAATATTTTGAGTAGAGAAGGCCTTTGTTAAAGATTCACCACAATCACCCCTTCAATTAAGGTTTTAAATGTTCACATTCATAGATTCATTTACACCTCCCACTTGTCCTTCAGCAATGCCAGGAAAGACCAGAGTTTACATTCCTGGCATCTCAAAGATAAAAGACAAATGAAACCAAATCATCCACAAAACAAAACACGATAAAAAAAATTAAAAATAAGAAAACACTCCAAACAAATTAAAACACCCCAAACCTACCAGGTCTTTTATCCATCACTAGCGAGGAGAAGTGGTGTCCAAGACGAACGGCGTGGGCACCTGTCCCCTCTCGTGTGCAGCACGAGCAGTGACATGAACCAAGGAGCCGCGTGGGCAACTGGGGCACCACGGGGCACGCCAGGAGGAGACCTGAGCCCCCCGCTAGGCCGAGCCTGTGGTTGTGGAGCCAGGCTCAGCGTGGGGCGCGTGGGGCGGCCATCTTCCTCAGCACCTGCATGGGGGCCCACAGCTCTCTCCCCTGCGTGCCACAAACTCGGTGCGCTTCAGCAGCAGGCGCGTCGCCCCAGTACCCCAGGTTGCTAGGGCATTTGCATATGTTAATTGCAATGTCAGGGTATTTGCATGCGCTGATCACCGGAGCGATGTTTGGCCCCAGCGCCTTCGCTTATTTAGGGGAAACGGCTGGATCCGACTATACCTGTGCCGTGCTGATGTCACCGGCTGCTATTTCCAGCCCGGTTGCCATGGAAACAACCAGGCCTCAGCACCAGTTAGCAGTTCAATATATAATTTACTTATTCTTTTTCACCTAAGTGATTAGGACTCAAAATACAGAAGCATCTCACATATATAAAATCTCCTGATCATTTCACAGGAATTTCTTGAAGACAAAAAAAAACAGCCAGAAATACCACACTGCGCTTTTCTCCAGGGAAAGAAGAGACAAATAAAAGCCAAAAAGAAGGAAAAAAACAATCCTTCCCTCCTCTGTCCCCTGCCCTTCCAAGTTTCAAGGGAGGCAAATGCTAACATAACACACCTGCCTCATCACGCACAGCCGTAAACCCCCGCAGACGAATGGCAGCCTGACCCCAAAAAGGCCTTCCTTGGCTTCTACAGATGACCGTCATATGTTAAGCAAAAACTCTCTCCCTCCTCCTCATTAATCTTAGAGGAAGCAGCGATTCACGCTCCTAGCTGTCGTACTGCTAACCAGAGCCTTTGGGAAGGCCACCCTGCTCCATCTCCGCCGCCTGCTGCAAGCCACAATTCCAGCGGTTGCCTATACTTTCCATAACTTTTTTAACTATTGTTTTGGTCCGAGGTGAGCTGATTTCTCTGGTTTTCCACCGCCTAACCAGTCACCGCAGGAGTTGGTACCAGACCCAAAGGTTATGCTTCAAAGTACTGGTCCAGCGAGAGACAATACAAATATTTTAACGGAGAAAATTTTCAAGGGATTGCTCTACATTCAGGTGAAGTAACGGCCTTAACGTTTCACACTGTTTCTCCTTATTTTCAAAACGGGAAGTTTTAAACATTAATTTTGAAAAACAACAGCTTTGTAACTAAGCTGTGCGGTCTGGCAGAACAATAGCTAGAGCAACCCCCCAGAGCTTCCAACCAATGCTGGCCACCCCCTCTTACTTCCCAAAACAAAACACGCCATCACACACCATCTAAACTTGTACTCCTTTTCCTGGCCGCTTACTCCTCCCATGTACAGCTGGGCACCAGCCACCGATGAGAACCCAGAGACGTATCCCAGGCAAAGCTTTAAGTTGGGCACACTGCTCACTGAAGAGTAAAATTAAACAAAAATGCACAAATATTCTTCTGTAGTTGCTTTTTGTTCATCTTCAACATTTTATGGGCTAAGAGGTTTTCATCTGCAAAACAGAACAACGCTAGACAACAATTTGAAAGCCACCAGGGCGAGTTAGCCGGGGACTGTGCCAAGCCTTTAACTATTCGAAGAATTTGAGGGGCTATTTGCTGGAGAAAGGAGGGTGCCATCAGGCACCTGGGCCAGTATGACTTCAGGAGCAAATTTTAGAGGTCTTCCTCTGCAAAATCATTAACAAGGTAATTTGGAGTGGTCAGATGCTTCAAACAAAACCAAAAGATACCACCATCTTGCCCTATCTTACCCTATATAGAAACACAGGGTAATGCCTGAAAAGTAAAAATCAAATATATGTAATCTATAAATCTAATTGACCTGAATGAACCTTTGTCCTTATTTTCTTCCTTTTTTTTCCTTCCAACTTGCTTCTTTCCAACTCCTTGACTACCTTTCTCAAAACCACTGCTTTTGTTTGCGCTCCGCTTCCTTTTCTTCTTTGATCTGCAGAGTCTCCTTCCCTCCCACCCTTCTGCACAATCCTCTACATTCCCCACAGCTCAACCCCAGCATTCCCCTGCACCACTCCATCTGAGCTTCCTCTTCGCCCTTTTCCGAAGCTCGTCCCCTTCTGTCCCTTCATGCCCTCACTCTAATTCTGTTGGGTCGCAGTGTGCTTCTCTCATGTTAGCATCTGGTGCACGCTCAACCAATATCAATCAAATAAAACAGCCACAAAACCTTTGAGAGTTTATCAGGAGCCACCCTGATTTCAAAGCCAACGGAAATAAAAGATAAATTTTAAGCGATTTGGCAAAGACACCACATGGGAAGCCAGAAGTAGTGCCGGAATAGAAGGCAGTGTCCAGAATCACTCAGATCTATCCTTGGGTCATTGCATGGTCAAGAAACAGATCGCACAATCGACAAACCAAAACAGATTTATGCCGAGTCCAAACGAGAAACAGCCACTGAAAAAATAATGTCTGTTGGATGCAGGTTGTGAAGCATGATTAAAAAGCTGATTAAATTTTCTATTTTAGGGAAGAAAAAAAAGAATCTTTTTAAAATCCCTTTGCTACAGCAACTTATCTCACACAGGGAGCGAGGCTAGAAAAACATGTTGTAGTGAGTTTAGCTATGGGAAAATGACTGATGCTTTGGACAGAGCTGACAGCTGACTCAAGAGTCATCACTGGGGCTAACATCTTCCTTCTCCATGCAGCCTACAGTGGTCTGGCATGTCTCAAAACTTGAAAGAAAAAAAAAAGAAAAAAAAAAGGCCGCTGATTTCATAAGGAAGTAGCCTACGAGGCTGTTTGGAGAATGAAGTCAACTACATGTGGTTCTATTTATTTGTTTGTTTTGGGGTGGGGAGAGGGAGTCAGTGGCAAATTCTCAGCCCTAACAACCAGCTCACAATAAAAGCTTATGAAGTCAAGGGTTCCTCAAGGAAAAAAAAAAAAAAAAGAAAAAGAAACACTCTTGAATTTTTTATTTATTAAATAAATGCCAACATATTTGCAGGATTCCAAAACTCAGGTATCCAGCTCTAATGATTAAAGAGTGTTTCTCTTTGAGGCCACCATTTGAATCTAGCCCAGATAAGCTGTAATCCAAAACTGCCTTTGGATAGCAGGTCAATATAGTTTACACAAAAAAAAAGCCTTCTGTGTTTGGAGGTGATGCAAAACAGGTACACTAAGCAGGTCATGTCCTAATACACAGCTAGACCTCTACACCGCAAACCAAACACAGCTGCATTTGAATGCATGGCCAAAGTTTTCTGCATTTTCTTTTAGTTAAAAAAAAAAAAAAAATCCCCCTAGGAAACTCTGTACAAAAATATCCCTTCTCTGTGCTTTATGAATGAGAATTCACATACAAAAAGGCAGGAAATGAGGTAAGGTTGCTTTTTCCCTCATTCTCTGTATTGTGACCACAACACACACATACATGTATAAATTTAAGAATATAGCTGCACACACATATAGATCTGCATCTCATCCAAGTGCTGGTCACTTGGGAAAACTTTGAAATTCAAGAATTCTGTGACTCCGATACTACAACCATTACCAGTTGGGAGCTAACATACATTTCTTTTTTTGTTCATCCTGAAGCTTTGAATTATAATTTGCTCATTAGCCTAATAAATATCTCATCGTTGTGTGGCCCATAACAGCAGAAACAGCAGTTATTATAACAGTTCCCCGCTGCACCAGAGGAAGCTCTTCTGACCTCAGCATCCCAGAGCACCTTAAGCAAACACGGATCCAGTATAGCCATGGTCCTCCTGGAGCTTTCCTGCTAACCCAGACATATGCAAAGCAAAAGGTGTTGCTCTCCTTCCTCCAGAGCACACATGGGCTCTTCTCCAGCCACAGGAGAAATATCGCATCCCCAGAGATTTCCTCCATCTGCTCTCTGCGAAAAAAAATTAACAATCTATGGCACAGGGGCAACACATGCTGTAAAAAAGGTTCCCTCGCTCAAGAGCTTTGGCTGTGCTGAGCATTTGGTTTTGACCAACATAATTTCCTGCCATTCCACTTTTCCCAGGTTGCCTCTATATCTGTCCTGAACCTGTGTGAGACTCCCGCTTATACGTGATCCAGAGCCTAGCAAGAATTCCCTCTCAGAATGGAAGGGTAAGAAATCTTAGACTGGAAGGGTAAGAAAACCGGGTTATTTAGCAGTTAACAGATTTACAAAAACAAAAAACAAACAAACAAACAGCAACAACAAACTTTTCAATGCATATAAAAATGACCCCAAAATAATGAGTCTGGTTTTGTTTGGGTTTTTATTTTTTCAAGTTGAGATTGTGATTCTGATTCTGCTGAGACCTCCCCTGGCCCATTCCCAAAACATATGCGTGATGAGAGGAGTGATGACTCTCCCAAATGTACTAAATAGGGCAATTTTGGGACCTCCTCCAAGATCTCTCTCCATCTGCCCACCTCCTGCCCGACGATTCGTTCTGTCCCCCAAATCTCCAGCTCCACCGTGTTCTGCAGCCCTGCCACCGGCTCTCATCTCGGTGCCACGTTACCGCTGTCACGTCCCAGCCCACAGCAACACCTTCAGTCCCGCTGGAGCTCTTTGCCTCCCTTCTCAGACTTGCGCTGGGGAAATTCTCTGGATTTCCGTTGCCCAAAGCCAGGTGTTCCTGGGGCACAAAGGGGCAGAGGATGCTGCTCGCGGAGCAATCCTACGTTACGCGTCTTTGTCTTCTGCTGTAACAGCAGGCATCGTTTCCAAAGCAGAGGCAGCAAGTTGTGCCTTTCTACACCAGCTCAGACCAGCTCTTGTGCCCCTGGTAGCTCGCTTGTCCCATATCCCTTCAGGGTTACTTTTCAAGCACAGCTGAAACTTCTAGCGTCATTATCAGAGCAAATTCAGCCCTGCTGACACCCCATCACCTGCCCATACAGAAAGTGGGAAGAATTAGGACTGATCTTAGCACCTATGCTGCCAATTGTCCCCAGACAGAGAACATGTAAGTACTGATGTCCTGAGCACCTGGAGGAGGTGGCAGCACCTGCCTGCGGCAGGTGAGAGACAGACTTCAACTTTCCTGAGAATCAGGCTTTTTTTTTCCTCAGCATCCTGATTTACAGTGCAATCGATAGGTCTCTGCCCACTGCTGCCATCCCCTTTAGATTCAGGATTGATGGGCGGCAGCGACCCAGTGCTGCCGCATTTTCTGGGCTGGGAAATGCCACGGAGGGGAGCACGGGGCTGCCTCACACGAGGGCAGCAAAGCATGGGGGGCCCGGGCAGCAGGCTGGGAGGCTGCAGGCAGCCCACCTCACACAGCCATGCCACCACGGCCTGCTCCCTGCCACCAGCAGCCCTGGCCAACGCAGGGCTCTTGCTGGCAGAGACGATTACCTTAGGTCACACGCATGTGTCTGATCACTTTGCAGGCTGCGATACCCCCAGCACACCCTCGTGAAGCTGGGAAATGCTATTAAGTGGGGATAAGAGACAAGGGCAAAGGGTAGAGGCTGACGAGTTATCTAAATAAACTGAAAACACGTTGTCTGATAACACATTGAGACAATCCAAGTCCTTAATTCGGCTGAAAAGGGCAGTTGAGCCCTCCTGCCTCTTCCCTCCCTCCCCCAGCACATCTCCCTAACCAGATCTGGCTGGAAAAGTGTTTTACTGTCAGTTTCAGTGGGGCACTTAAGTGGTAGTGAAGAACATGGGAGGCAACTGGGTCCATCCTATTCCGCAACACCCCAAGCTCCCAACTCGAACCCTAACGCTGCCTCACCTTTAGCCCTAGATTTTAACTCCAAACCATGAGCAGTACAGACTAAAGGCAAACCAGCTTTGTCCACCTGCCTCCCTTCATCCAGTTTAGTCAAATGGGCCTCCGTGAGCCTGACTTGAGCCAACCTGGGCCGGACCAGAGGCCCACCTATGTCCAAACTCCCTCGCCGACAGCTGCCGGAGGCAGGCAAGCCCCCGGTGTCCTTGCTCAGCATGCAGCAGCTGAGGCTGTCCTCAGCCAGAGGACAAATCCAGGGGACTGCATTTGGCACCCACCATCCCGAACATTTCTACTCATTTGGGCGGCACAAACTCCTGTGGTGGTGGGTTGCACAGCGCCAAAAAGAGCAGATGAAAGGAAACTTTGCTTAAATTTCGGACCGCTTCACCGGGGTTTGCTCCACAAATCTGTGCTGGCCTTGGGGACGAGCTGCTCTTCCACCCTGACTGTCCCACATTTATAGTGCCTGCATGCCTCCACCTCTCCTCCCTTCAAAAGGGGCTCATGCCTAATTCCTGGCCTTCTTTGCCAGGGGCTCAGACACAGAGCTTCCAGAGGAAAGCCCTCTGGGGCATCGCCTGGAGATGCAGGGAAGCTGAACACCTCCGCCCACAGAGGCAGGCTAGGGTTTGAACCCTGGCTCATCAACCCCCCACCCAGCACGCTACACCTTCCCTTCCTCCCTTCAGCTGCGTGTGCTGTGAATGATATCACAGCCGCGGCACCGCGGGTACAAGTTAATACTAACCTGCAGCTTTGTGATTACTTCGTGCACCCTACCAACGAGGGCTTATATCACGGTGTGCCACTCAGCCCGTCCTTCCACCCTCCAGTGCCTTCTGAGGGCATTTTCAAGGTAAAACTTCACACGCGCAGACTTCCCAAGTTCAGCAGATGTAAGGATGTCTCAATTATGCTGCAGTAGATCACAGGTATTTTCAAAGCTTTAAGGAAAACAAAAGCTGAAACAAAACAACACAAGCCTTTCCTCCCCCTCCTCCTTGCAGAAGGGCCCTGAGGCACCGCTGGATTAGCTGGCTGCTGGTGACAAAGCAGGTCACACTGCTGCTGCTCAAACCTTCCCCATGCACTGTCCCCAGCAGGATGGGTTTCAGTAAGGACAGCCACCAGAAAAAGGCTCCAGCCACCACCTCGGGGTCAAAGCCTTGCTTGCAGACCAGAGGGGGGCCTTTAAGTGAGCTCCGGGCAGCTGGACAGCACAGCATTCCTCCCCCGTGAAACTCCAGCGAATGCTGCGTTTCAGACAGGCACTTAGTACTGTTTAACACTTTCCAAAGGAAAGAAAAAAAACCACATTTAATCAGTATTCCCAACTGGCTCAAGTGCTCGTATCTACAATGGAAGGAGAAGAGAAATGCTAAGAGGAACAAGAGAGGGAAAAGAGAGTGTTTTCAGATGAAATGAGACACATGAGAGAGAACCAAGAAAACAGGGAGACGGTCAGGACCCACAGCTGTACAGCAGCGTTTTGTAGCTGAGGATGAATTTTGCATCAAGCCAGAGAAGAGAAGAGCTGCTCCAAAGGAGTGCAAGGTAGGGCAATAAAGAGAAAGAGAAGCAAAGGGAAAGAGAAGCTCAAACAGTTCGAGCAGCTGTGATGCCGTGACTGGAGCCAGTGGACAGCGAGCTATAAAACACGTTGGCTGGATGTAAGGAGAAGCGTGAACAGAGGGGTCCCTCATTTTCATCTCCAGTGCCTGCAGTTCTGGCAGGAGGCTGCCTGGATACTTGGCCATGGAGGCCAAGGGCAGTTTATTAAATGCAGGCACTGAGCAGACCACCTGAGAGGAGGCCTGGCAAAATCACAGCCTCTGCATCCGCAGGACAGATGCGCACGGAGTGATACAGTTCCCTAGTCCAGAAAAAAAACTGGCCAATATCTTAATTCGACCGGGCTTTTCTAAGGACAATGAAAACACCCACAGTGGTATCAGGCAGGAAATCAGTTCTGAACTCCTACAGACCCTCACGTGTCAGAGCACAGGCTCGCCAGCTGACAGACATAACGCAGCAGCTTCTCTCTCAGGTCTGCTGCTCCAAACTATCCACAGCGGAGTTGTTCTTCGCTTTCCAGTGAACGCTTGGTCTCAGCTCCAGCATCGCAGCCAGCCCCTACGTCAAAGACAGCGGAGCAGACTGATCGGATCAGCGGTCCAAGCAGCGTGGCGGGGTTGCTCTGGCACCTCCTGCTGCCTCACGCATGAAGCAGAGGCCATGCTTCTTCAGGTCCATGGCGATAACCAAGGACCCCAGCACAGGGAAGTTTTGGGTGATGAACCACCCCGTTAAAGCAGATGTTTTGCCACTGGCAAGAACCCCAAATAGCTCCTTTGAACAAGAGAGTTCATCACTAACCTGCCCTTTTTAATCTAACCGTAGAGTATTAGATTAGGCCTGGAGGCAGAAAAGGTAAGAGACTCTGCTAATTGCTCATCTGTTTTTGACAGCTAATGAAAGTCATGCATCTCTGCCAGCTCTTCTGTATTGGTCATCTGCCTGCAATCAGTCAACATCAGTGGACCACAGAAACAAAAGAGAGACTGCTCTTGAGGGACACCAAGTCGCCATCATCACGCACGGGATCCTAGATGGCAACTCCAACTATTGTCTCTACATCCCAGGACACACAAATTATGTTATAGGTTTTGATAAGCAGTTCAGTGCTTGTCCTCAGACCCCAGGCGGGCTGGAGAGGAACGGTACCTTCTGGCATCCAGTGTTGTAACTCCACCTCAGGCAGCCCAGTTATTCAGGCCAGGTCAGAAAGGAGAACCAGCAGCACCTCCTTGCTGAAAGAGCAGCGACACAAACCGTGGTTCCCAGTCCCGCCAGCAAGATGCCAGGGTAAGAGGCTTGGGAGAACTGCTGACGGTAGACGTGACTCATACAGCAAGCATCTCACTCAATTTTGCCCATCATTCTTGTTTATCCTGTGCAACCAAGATAATCAGGGGAAATCCAGTTCCGTGGGATATGACATTGACGGCTGGGCGAACCCACTGCACCTGCCTGCAACCCAGGTCTCAGACACGGCTAAATCCTATAAGAAATAAGAATAACCTGCAGGTACCAGGAGCGCCGATGCCCCCTCCCAATAAGGCTTAAAGATCACAGTCCTTTCAGGCAGAAACATAAAAACCTGGGGGAGGGGACTCCAAAGAAGGATTGAAAGGCAAAGCTACATCAAAGAGAGAGACCAAGACATTTCTGCTGTGCAACAGCTATCGTGGCCCACCTCCACCTGAACTGCCCACCCACGGGGTCTGATCTACAAAAGCACGTGCTCCACCAGCAAGGAACCAGCTGGATGGGTACAGGCAGATCACAAGGGGGACTTGTTCGAGCTCTCTGTGACCTCTGCTCTCCCAAGGGCAAGAGCTGAAAGTCAGCACTCGCAAAAGCTACAGGTAAAAAGGGAGAAGGCTGGGGCAGAGGGAAGAGATCAGTCTCTGTATTTAAGATTCTGGGAGCTGAACGAGAATAAAAGGCTAGGTTAAGGCTAGCAACCTGCTCTGCTCAAAACGGTACCTACAGACCCGGAACGATGCTGATTTTTCACTAGAAACCAGTAAATGAGGTGGAGGGAGAATGCAGGACAGCACTGTGTTTCTACATTAGGGTTTTTAAGTACACTGCAGGATTTCTGTCTCAGAGTACTCATTGAGTTACATCAGACTGTAATGGCCTGTTGATTTTGAGAGATTATGGCAGCGCTGTTGATGCAGGGGAAGAGGAGATGGAAGGAAAGAGAAGATGCGATGTATCAGCCAGCGTGCGCACACATTTCAGATGATTACCTACACTCCTGGGCGAGAAAGACACAGCGGATCCGCAGTGGGACCAGGACGGGGAAGGGACCGTGCACAGGGCTCAGTGAGCACGCGGGGCTGGCACTGGCACGGCGGGCAGTTTCGGTCCATCGCCGAGCCCCGTTTCATTCCCCCGGGGCAACAGATGCCACCAGCGACATTCTGCAGGGGAGTCCCCTCGAGGGCTGGTTTCCCATCGCGTCCCACGGCCGGGCAGCGCGGGAGGCAAATCCCCTGTGCTCAACGAGACGCGCTGCGCGCGCCCGAGATGGATTCAGCCTCACTCTGCCAGGCTCTGACAACTTTGCCTGCCTGCATTTCTCTCGCTCCTGTATTTCAGAGAGAGATGGTATCCTTTCCTTCTCCTTTCTTTGCTCCCGGGCACAAGCAATCAAGAACAAAGGATGAAAGAAAAATGCAGTGGGGGGGAGTGAGGCGGGGGAGGGACATTTGAGAGTTAGGAGCAATCTTCAGCAGAGAGAAGAGAATTAAAAAAAAAAAAAAAAAAGAGGAGGAAGAAAGGAGATGCAGAGGCTTGGGGAAAAAAAAACACAATATGCAAATGAGGCAGAACAAAAATCAGAGCTGGGGAAAAAAAAAAATCAAATCACACCAAACAAACCCACCTCTCCGCAAGCTCCCTGCCTCTCTCAGACAGGGGGCTGATACTGGGGCGAGGGGCTCCCAGTGCTTTCTGCCACCCGCCGTCCCCAGCAGGCACCCGCGGCTCCCGGCAGGCAGGCGGGCTGCCCTCTGGGGCATAGCGAGGGAAGGGAAGAAGAAAGAGTGAAGCGATTCTGGAGCCGTGAAAATCCTTGTTTTCTCTCTGAGGTAGGGAGCTGTGGGGCAAACAGAAGCAGCCAGGTGCTTCTAACATGATGTTTGTCAAACAATCTGATTTCAAGCTTCACTGGAGTAGTCCCTCAGCAGCTGCTTTAATCTACCGCAGCACTTCTCCCCCGCAGCAGGCTGCCTTCCCCTCGTCCCTCCTCGTGCTTCCAGCGGGACGGCGATCCCCCGGGCGCAGAGACCTCCACCCCAGCCAGCAGCAGCTCACCTTGTGAGCCTCAGCCACATCACAAGCCGAGCAGGACCGGGATTCAACCGGAGGCTTCCCAGAGAAGTCCAGCTGCGAGAGGAAAAGGGTGCTTTAGTCTCTTGCAGGTGACAGCACGGCCCTCGGTGCAGAGCCCTCGCACCGCCAGGAGGTGGGTGTCAGCGAAGGTGGCCTCCTCCCTCCGGGCTGGGGAGCAAATAACTCATCCATCAGCCCGGTCATTAGTGCCACCAGAGCTGGTGTTGTGTTGTGACACCGTAACGCACTCACCCTTCTCCTCACCGTCGCTTATTTCTTCTCCTTTCGAGGTGATGAAAAACATCGGTGCGCGCTCCTCAGCTACAACAGTAACAGGTGTAAAAGGGACCTAGGAAGCAGGATCCCTTGCTTTTGGGGATCCCTTTGCTTTAGCACCCTGGCTAACCGCTGGCTCACCCGAAATGCCACTCTCCAGTACCAGTAACGCCCTCCTTTCCCCCAGCCTTCCGTTCTCCCTCCTGCCCACATTTCCACTCCAAGTGTTTTTAATTGTTCGTCCATTTCTGCCTGTCAGCTCCTGATGTTAGGGACCTAACAGCTACGGGATGGTCTTTACAAAAGAAAATGTTGAAAAAACATCTTCTATCATGTCAGAAAAATGGATTACTGCTTTTACTTGCTACCAAGGGGCACCAATTAACTGAGTAAATGCTAAATGCCCAGAACCAGGAGGCACAACTGTGCTGCAAGTGCCAGTTAGGAAACAATATCAGGAAGCTGCCAAATTGCACAGCGGAGGCGTCGGCACGCCGGTGCGGCGCGGGCAGGCAAAGGCAAAGCCTTGCCCTGGGGTTTGCAAAGGACCGCGGATGTCAAGGTGCGTGGGACATGGGAAGCTGGGCTCGCAGCGAGTTGGGGAAAAGAGGGGAAGAACAGCAGCAGAACAAAACCGCAGCGGTGAGATGAGAAGAGGAGGGAGAGGAGGACAGCACGGGCAGAGCGGTGACTGCAACCACCTGCGAAGGTCCCTCGCACCTCCAGCGACCGGAGCGGCTGCGGGCGCCCGCGCACGGCCCAAACGCGGCTGCATGTCCCCGGGGCCACCCTGCTCTGGAGTCCCCGACCCCGGGGAGCCACAGGGAGGCAGAGCAGAAGACATACGACGCCTCAGTTCGCATCTTAGCCGGGTCGGCGTCCCCATCAGCAAGAGCCACCGCCACCGCTGACACTAATTGGCTGTCTAGCTGCCGTGCCGCGGAGGTGAGGAGGAGCGCACGGGCGCAGCCGAGAGGCCTCCCCCTTCCCCGGTCCCCTCAGGTCACGGCGAGGAGCCCCGGCGGGAGCTGGCAGTGCCACGGCGCGCGCGACGCTCGCTCCGCAAATAAAGAGCATCGCTATCTGGAGCTGGCGAGCCTGCGTCACTCACTGCAAGAAGCGGGGGGGGGGGGGGAAGACGGCTACCAGCTTAAACCAGATTTTGCTGGTAGGAGCCCCACCACAATCCAGGCTCTCGGGGACTTTACAAGGGAACCTGAAATGTTCCGAACTCCAGTTGCCATCTCCGCACCCCTGTTCGGCTCGGAAGAACGGCAGCTAGCACGCGTGTGTGTGTTTGCACGAGCCTGCAGTGCAAACGTATACAATAAACAGAGCGAGGAAGAAAGACTGGTGTTTGAAGCTCAAAGCGGCAGCTAATTGCAAAAAATCATCGTGCGAGCGAGAATAAAGCAGAGGAAAGAATTACTTTCTTCTTTCTGGGAGGGAGAGGGGGGCAGGGAATTAAGCACACGCATACCCTGAGCGATGCCCAGGAAGAATTATGCTGCTCGTGATAAATGCACTTCTCTGGTTCCGTGAAAAATCTGACATAATGAAAGTACCTCGAATGCAATTACTGGCACTTGTTTAGCATGGTAGGGCACTGCACTGCCACTGGGCTCGCTCCTCTCTGCTCCCAATTAGCATGCCAAGTGCTCCAGCCACACACATGGGCTCACGGGTCAGGGATTGGCGCGGAGGAGCAGCAACCAGCTACCTGCCCTCCAATGAGGGAGCGAGCGACGTGCTGGAAAGCTCCGGCTTCCTTCATTTTACATCCTCCCATCCCTATCACGCTCTTCTCCTCCACTCCTCCAGGGTCTCTGGAGGCAGTGATAAAAACCGCAGACTCCCCCTCTCTCTCTCAGCTGGTCTCATTCACGGCTCATGGCAGACCCAGTTTCCTCTGGGGACTCACTAATGAAGACGGCCAACGTTAATCTCTTTCCCCCTCCCTGACGGGTCGATTTATAGTTCCACGGAGAGTCCTGGATTGCAGCCAGAGGGCTTGACACATTCTTCTTGTTCCAAGACGGAAGGGGGGGAGAGACCGGCTTGCGTGCACACACACGCACACACACACACAGAGAAGACACACGCGCATTTATGATTTGGATGGAGCTGGAAGATGCAGCTGGAAAGCCTGTTTACCTGTTCCGAAACAGCGACCGAAGGGAACAGGAACCAACCGTGCTTTTGTGTCTGTGTGTGTACTCCAAACATCTCCGTGTTTCCATAGCACCTCTTTCAGCCCAAAGACCCCGAATCGCAGGGATCACTCCCTCATCGCTGGGATGAAATAAAGCCTCGGTTGTGTGCCAGCAGCATTACCCGTGAGTCATTAGGAGAGGAAGCAAATGATAACTTCTCCAGGATAAGCGGCAGGGGGAGGGGAAGGGGAAATTTTAGATGGGCAGAAAGTAATGAACTGGAATCGGGCCAGGACGCTGAGGTTATTTTCCCCTGATCTCGTGAAAAGTGCAGGGGGATCTTTAACAATCGATGGATCAAGGCCTCGGCTTTGCATCCCATCCGCGAGAGGCTCCGGCGGTAGCGCGGCTCCTGCGAGCGCGACGCTGGTGCGCCACCAGCCCAGGGCTCACCCGGAGAGACACGCGCACGCCTGGGACCCCACGCCTCCCTCTGCAGCGCCGAGCGGAGTCCCTCGGACCCGCAACTCTGAAGCTTCCGCCTCCAAGGGACCTAGAAGGAAGGAAAGACTCGGATTTTTTATTATTGTTATTATTTTACCACCGTCTCTTCCTCCCCGGCGCCGTTTTATTTTTTTCCCACTTGGCAGCCGCCGCATCCCCCAGCTCGGCGTTCTTATTCGTGTAGGTCCCCTGCCCGGCTGCACACCTGACTCGCCGGCGATGACAGAACAGCTCTGCTAACAGGGTCAGGCAGTGAGCTACTGCCGCAGAGCCGCGGGGGAGCACAAAACACTGCCGTTATTCCTGGAAGACCTATACATCACCTCCTCGCCCCCGCCCCTCAGGAACCAAGCGGCAGATTTAAAAGGGGGCACTGTCAAGTCATTTAGGCCCGTTATTTTGCACGAGGAGAAATGGCCTTTGCAAAGCTCGATGGAAGCACGCTCCCATTCCATCTTTAAGTGATCTTGAAGTTTTCAATTGCTGAGCTGTAAACCACAATGCAAAAAAGCACAGACAAATAGATCAGATCAGATATGAGACTGCCCAGACACAGAGTTCCACTTGCCAAGCTGACTGCAGAGCAAAAATAGAAATGATCGCTGCACGTAATTATAGTATTTTACATTTCCACTGCACTTTCCATCCTGAAAGATCCCGAAGAGCACACACATGTGCACGCATGTGCATACAGAGAGGCGGGACACTGGGAAAATTCACTTGCTTGTGAAAGAGACCAAGAAATCACGGTCCAGTAATAACAGCTTGTACTGAACCAAAGCTTTCATTAACGCGCACACACACACACACGCTCACAGAAAATCATTATAATGTGAAACGAGACTAAGCCAAGCCACAGCAATCTGTAGATCAGCAGCTCCAGCACTTCTGCTGCTGCTCTGAGTTTCCCCCAAAACAGATTAGAAACTGAGCTTTTATTAGCTCTCGCCCTCTACTTCCCAGCAAAGCCCAAGGTGCCAATTCCACTTTGCTACTACAGGGCAGGGGCAGCTCCGCAGCCGTCACTCCCCAGCCTTTCCTTCTCCTGGTGCAGAGCGCTTTGCAGCCCGTACGAACACGTCCTCCAGCCCCACGGGTCACCGCAGCCCTGTTTTACAGCTGGCAGAGCATCCGAACAGGAGCAGCAAAGCCAGGGCTGCTGCCCTGAGCGCTCCTCTGCTCTTCTCCCCTGACAAAAGAGCCAAATTCAGGTACAAAGACCTTTTCTCCACTTGTACACCACCCAGGATGCTCTGAGCGTGGATTAAAAGGGCCAGGGGAAAAAAAAAAAAAAAAAAAAAAGGAGGCTGGTAGGCAAGCAGGAGCAGAGCCGTGACACTGGCAGAAACCTCTAGCTTTATCAGGAGGCTGAGAAGCAGGGGAGTAAAGAGCAGGCTCCAACTTCAGCCTCATCCTGGGATGCCAGGTCACTCCCTTCTCTCTCCCACACATCTGTGGCAAGTCAGTTTTGTGCTCCACACATTAAAGATTTCATAGCCATTTTAAACTCCCATCTGAGCACAGAGGCATTTTGACGTTGACTTGTGGCCAAGCGTGTAAAGAACAGGGAGGCTAAACAGGAGACTGAGAAGAAGGCTGCTCTGAAGGCAACACGAAAAGAACCTATGGGGCAGGAGGAAGGAAAGAAGTGTCTGAGGTTGTGAAACGATACAACAGCCAAGATTATTTGTGTGTGTGTACAACAGGAATTTCACCACCACTGCAATCTAATCAAGTACAGTACACAACTACCTGTCCAGGAAAGAGCTCGCTTGCCAGTAGCTTTACCCCTTACACTAGCACGAGGTTGACACACGCTCTTGATGCCCCTCCGTTCACTCAGCAGCGTGCTGCAGCCACAGCTGAGGCTCAGCAAATGCCCAGCACGTGCCCCCCTCGGCAGAGATTTTGGGGAAGAACGAGATTTTGTCAAGGACACTGCAGCAACGCCGTCCCCTATACTTAGGGAAACAGCTATGGGATTGCTAATGTCCAGAGAGGACTCGAGGTTTTAATAAGGTCACATCTGAAAGAGCCCCACATAATAAGCTGCATGGAAGTCAATTTATCGACCACAGCACACGGGGCTAAGTCAGGCCTGCCGGGATTCAAAGCTGTGGTTGCAGGGCGCATAGGTAATTCATACCTGATGCTCGAGGCCAGCCCCTCTGGCTACAAACGGGAGACCAAGGTGATTTCTTAAATTTCATTTAGTTTAATAGCCCGGTACATTATTCAGGAACGTGAGGAAGGGCCTGCTTAAAATCTGATCTTGATTCTGACAATGTCACTCCAGCAGCAGCTCCGTGAGCGGGGAGACGGCCGGTGCTCAGCTGGCTCAGCAGCAGCCACAACCGCCCCCACGAGCCGGGGGACGCAACTCATGGGCTGCAGGGTCCCAGAGAGGGGGCAGAGCGAGCAGGAGCAAGGAAAGACGTGCAGGGGCAAGCCTGGGATGAAGAATTATTAAGTTAACAAAGAAAGCTCCCTGCTGCTCCATTGGGACACCCCTGATGGACCTCAGTCAGCCATGTCAGATGCCTTACCCCAGCTGTGTCCACTCCTCTCCCCATGTAAGGGAACTGAGCACAGCAGTCATGAGTCTCCTTTCTCCTCCCAGAAACAGCACGACCATCTTCACCTGCGTGCAACACCAGCGAGATACTCTGAGACCCTCCCCATCACTTCCTCTTGTGAAACCAGATCAGTGCCTCCAGCTCTGCCCTAGTAAACTAGAAAGCAAGAAAACTACATTGCACAGGCCAGTGCTTGAAAAGCCTACAAAAAGGCACAGTGATGACAACGTACCTTAGCAGAGGGGATGTTACAGTGTCGTGAGATTGCCAGAGATGACCTTAAAATAATCTTAAAAATTAAAAATAAGTAAAGAGTACCTGTGACTTTGTGGTTTGGTTTTTGTTTGGTTGTTTTGGGGATTTTATTTTTTAAAAAACTACATAAAGAACTACAAAAACAACAACAAAAAGATGGCCATTTCCTTTACCTCCCCTGTCTTTCCCATCTAGAGATGCGAGGTTTTTCTAGGCTGAAAAACTATCACAATCAGAGCACCAAGAAGTGATGTCCTTAATGGCGAGAAACTGAAAGCTGTGATGTTGAAAGAAAATGGAATTTTATTCAGCCCCTGCCAAATTCTGGTTGGTCTTCACGTGCTTTTACTAGTATCTATATAAATACTTTTATTTATTCAGTTGTTTTAATCTGAAGACAGCCAGTAGACGGAAAACTCTCTTACCTACAATTAAAGTATTAGAGCTCACAGAAACATCCGTTATACCTCAGCAGCAGTTCTCTAACTAAGCCAAAAAAATAAAATTAAAACACAGAGCACACATTACTCTTTATTGTAGACTTGGATATATCAGGCTTGATGACAGTACCATTTTTTAAATCCATCATGGCAGGGTTGGGGGGGAAATAAATTGGTACAAGCCCCACGTGAAACGAACTCTTTTTGGGTCATCTTTAAAACTAATCTGGACACTGCACTAGAAAGCACGCTTAAGGAGACAAACAAAAACCTCCCAACTGTTTTATAATCATATTATCAGTCCAAGAGGCCTGAGAAAAAATAATACTATGTGACCATATTAGTTGCCTGTTATTGTTGGCTACTCAAGGAAAGTAGGGCTTCAGCAATCCAGAATTTACAGGACTGGGAGCCTGGTGGGTCTCTGGTTTTGATTTTGTGCCAATTCACATTCACTCATGCTCTTGGATAAGTCACGATGCCGTCAGCAACTTCAGCCCAGCTGGAAAACTGGGTTAAGAAAGCAGTGGACGCTCGCAGAAAACTAGGGCTTGCCTGCACGGGGACCCGCAGGAAAGTCACGCTGAAGTACTTTAAGCTGGTGGGTAAAATGGCATTAAAGCCCTGCGTGGACAGATTCACACAGAATGCAAATGTGTCCCTGATACAACTACTAGGTTTTCCCTAAACCAGCTGAAAGTTAATTTAAATCTAAGTAAGGGTATGGTCAGACCAGCAAAGCACTCCAGTCAGCGCAGGCTAACAAGTTGCTGTCCTCTCCGTCAGATCTTGGTGACTCACCATATGTGCTTCCAGTCTTCTGTAACGCACGGGAACTGTCGGTATCCTCCGAGAAATCTCCCACAAACTGTTTTTGTGCTACTTACAATCAGAAGGGACACTTTGGCTTGGAGTCAGCAATCTGGTACGTTGGCAGGGGCAGGCTACAAAGGATGTCCCTAGAGTTGCCAGTCGAGCACCATCCCCTGGCACCAAAATTAAATAGACAGTCAAATTTTTAATTCCCCCCAAAAATAAAGACAGAAACACAGCTGCTGGGGTCCTGCCTCGGGAACACCCGGAGATGTGGCCACCACGAAGGGGCAATTAAGCGACAGCGGGATGTTTTCCAGCACCACAGGTACTTCAAGGAGAGGAGAAACCAGGCAGGGGCTACTGGAAAGCCTCTCACACCCAACCCGGAGCTGGGCAGGGACTCGAGAGCACAACTTCTCCGACAGCCCCTGGCTGGGAGGGCTCGGCCAGTCTCCCTGACCTGTGACACAGCCGCCCTGCAGCTGGGGGCTGCCCCTCCTGGCAGCTCCACCACACCACCACAGGCGAGCACCAGGCTCAGTGCTGCTCGCCCCGCTCCTGGGCAGGTCACGCAGTGTTGATCCCCTGCTAGCAGCTCTCCTGCTCCTCGAGCACGGCCCTGCCCCGACCGAGAAGGTCGCCGTGAAGCAGCAGCCCTGAGGCCTGGAGGGGAAGGTGCCCGCGGCCCAACCCATGCCCTGGGGGGAGTGCCCGCTGGTCCACTCCCTCCCCAGCCTCCGCCCCCAGCATAAACCCTTTTGTTTCTCCTCAGAAAGGCGGCAATTATGGCAGAAAAATCTCTCCCCTGCTGGAGGTACCACCGCCTGAGACAGTTGCTCTCCTGACGATGGCAGGCGGTGGAATATTCCGGAACGGGAGAAAGATCTGGGGAGGGCTTGGGGAGAAGGCACCCAGGATCCAATCCTTTCCGTCCCCCGGCCAGCCCCACTCCCTCTCTAGCAGATCTCATCCGTACCATCAGGATTTCGGTGACATTTTCCCCCAGCCCCCCCTCCCGTCGCCTCTCCGGGCTGAGCGCAGCTGAGAGCGCAGGAGAACACCGCGCTGCTCCGCTACCCTCGCGGGCTGGACAAATAAGTCTTCAGCTAGCCACATGCAAGCCATTAAAAATATATTAACATACCCAGCAGGGACTGTCACTTTTTCTTTTCTCCCCCCTCTCCCCTTTTCTTAAACGCGGAGAAGGAAGAAATCTTGCCACAGTAACAAGAGGTTTTCATCAAGTCTCATTACCTCGAGCACAGCCGCGCACCACAGCCCCCACAGAGAACAGCCCTCGGCTCCCGCTGTCATTAAAGGAACGAAGATCTTAAACAAAAATTAAACCCAGGACAGCACAAAGCTGGGAGCGCACGGACGGGTAAGGCAGGGAAGGGTGCGTGAAGGCAGAGCGGAGGAGCCGGAGAGGAGGGACGGGGAGCCCCTCGTGGCAGCCGGGCAGGGACGCGCAGGGTTTTGTGCTGTCACCCAGGGCCACGCTCCATTTCCCAGAAACAGCGACGCAGCAACATCCCCTCACGCTAAGAAGGTTCAGGGCTAAACAAGAGCGGCAATTAAGATTAGGGAAGAGGCTTTTTCCAAGCGTGGGGTGCTGCCCAACAGGGATAACTTCACACACCCTGACACACATCCATGTCTGCTCCAGCAGGTCCCAGGCCCCCAGAGCAGGGCCCAGCAGTGGCAACCCTGCGCCTCAAGCAAGCCGGGTGCTGTTTTGGGATGAGGGCTTGAAGGATGGGAGGCAGCAATTCAGCATTAAACCGAGGGATTTCTAAACCAGAGGGGTGTTAGTCAGAGGGCTTTCAAGGCAAAGCTTCCTTACCCTTAAACTGTTGTTTCTCAAGTATCTCTCCGGGCTAAGCAGCTTTCCTCGCCGCCCCAACTGCTTTAATCCAGACCAACCCCCTGCTCCAGGCCAGTGCGCGGCAGCACATTCATCTGGCTGCACGGGCACCGCTGAACGAGCGGCTCAGGAGCAGTAGCAGGGGAAGTAGCATGCATAGAAGTGCACCCTCAGAGTCACCAGGCACATCACCTCGCCCCGGGAGAGCAAGGCATGGTGCACAGACCCCACAGGAACGGAGGGCAGGGAGGAGGGATACTTCGCAAGTGACTAACTGGAAAGGGGTGACCTGAGCCGAACAGGATGTAAAAATAAAGTCTGGTGGCAGCGTGACTGTGTTTTATGCACCTCCAGCTGAGACACAAGTTTATTTCCCCCTTGGGAATGGGGAAGGCAAAAACGATCTCTCTTGAGGAAACAGTAGAACAAGGAAAAGCAGAGCTGTGCAGAAGAGCCGCATGACGGTAAAGCACTGATGAAAGGTGCTTGTTCTGAGGAGCAAGGAGGAGGATGGCAAGCTGAGGAGCGGGGACTGTATGTGGGAACCACAGAAATAACTCCTGGCAGAGCGGTGAGGAGCAGAAGGGAGCCAGGACATGAACTGGGTGACACAGAGACAGGATAGGGATGCAGAGAGACCAGCCTGCGGCAGAGGAAGGCACCAGGGGAAGCAGTGAGGAAGCTACTTCAGATCTCTGAAGTTTATAACCGTTCCAGCTGTGAATGGTTTAACAGGTCATCATCTGCACAGTTCATGCACCCTCTAGCTCTGTAGTAATTACATCCATTCTGTACAAAGACAGACACATCACATAATGAGGTCTACCAATATCACAGAGGCACACAGGAGAGTAAGCAAAATGTCCGACCATACTAGGAACAGACCAGAAAACAGCTCTGATTTGATAACGATGTGACACAAATCAGATATATCCACCTCTGCAGCACCAAAACCTGTTCTACTCATCCTGTCTTGGAAAGGGCATATAAGGAACCAAAGGAGTTCAGGAAGTGGCAACAAAGAAAGAGGTTTTGGAAGACAGCAAGTGAAGTTCACACATGCAAAACAACATATATGTGCTAAAGAGGGGGGAGAAAAAGTGTGTAAAAAAAATAAATCTAGTGCAACCAGACTATTACTACCTAGCAGACGCACACTCCCCTCCCCAGGAAATCCATCCATCCTCTCACAGCCAGCCACCACAACCTGATGGTAGCTGCCCTCAGCCACGGGAGAGAACCACCACTCGAACAGAGAGCACAGCAGACTCTTCTCCTACTCATGCCAAAGCTGACGAGCTTCACCACAGAGCCTCACGGTTGGCACCTCTATAGCCTCACAGTGGAACGGCTTGGCTGGGTTACTCTCTGACCCACTTCAACACAGACAGCACAAACACCGTGGTGTAAAAGAAATGCAGAGCCCTGCTTTAAAATAATGGCAGGGATATGCTGGAGTCTCAGCCGTGCTCTGGAGTTTGACAGCAATGTAATTAGGTCAAGGGATAGCTGTGTTGTAACAGATTCCTTGGACTTGGCTCCATCCAAGGTAGACACGCACATGAATGCTACATCAGCTTGTACTTGCTGGCTTGCCAGCAGCCTGGATTCTTGAAATCCTGCTCCAAGAGGCTAGCATGCCTCGCATTGTGACCCAGGCCCTTGATGTGGGCTCCCAGCTCCACGCTTCTGTGACTGCCTCTGGAAGCGGTGCTCGGGACGGCGGGGATGCAGCCAAGGACCGCGGCCTGCCGCCGAAACAGGCGGCAACGCCTGCGGGAGGAGGAGGCGGCCACAGGCAGGCCGCAGGCAGTGCCTGCAGGAACGGCGCTCGTACTGGTGCAGGCTGAGGTCAGCCCAGGGACCGAGGGCTTCACGCCCATGAGTAACGCACAATCAAGAAATGTTTCCTGACAGTGAAGTCTATTAGAGTGTGGAACTGGCTGCCGGGGGAAGCGGGGCAAGCCTCATCCCGCCACCTCTGTGAAGAGTGACAGGACAGGCAGCAGAGCGCAGCGCCCTGGGGCTGGCGGGACAGCCTTGGTGGGGGCAGCCCCACCAGATGCCTCACCCAGGAGCAACACCCACTTAAATCCCCTCCGCTGCTCCTAAAGCATCCTCCCACCCACCCCAGGCTCTGCCAGCACTGCCTCCTGCAAGGCTGCCCCACAAACTGCATCATTTTAGCCTGGGCCACTTCACGTATTGGAAGGAATGGGTCTTTTGACCCTACATCAGGTCGCTGAGGTGTTTTATGCTACGGTCCTACCAAGAGTTGCATCAGCACAACCGATGGGATGGCAGTGATGGGAGAGGCCAGGAATGTGAGGTGGGAGGTGAGGAAATAGCAGTTTCTTACGCCATGCTGTCAATATCTTTACACTGACCATCTGCACACGAAGTCATGCAAAGAAAGGCAGTGGAGGATGCAACTCAGGTGAAGGGGGTGAACTAAGCCATGATTTGGCATGGTCACACTTGTGAAGCTGGACATGACCTAACACACATGGAAGTGATCTTAACGTACAGCAGAGAACATCCCTGCTTGAAATACATCTGGTATCAAGTAAGTTTCTGACACACTGTGCTTGCATTAGTGTTTTAGATCTGAAAGACTGGCTTGGCATTGACATAAAGTTTAATTGTCTTCCCTTAACATTTCATTTTTTACATTTTTTTTAAATAGGGGAAATATCAGCTTGGTTTTGAACCGTACAGTTTCATAGGAACCCATACTATGCCCACATTTAAGCCTAGCAGAAGACTTTTTTTTTTGGGGGGGGGGGGCAGGGAAGGAGGTGTTAAGAACACCACAAAGTTCAAAATTAATGTCTCAACTTGTAACACACTTCCCCCTCTCCCACAACACTGGTTGCAGGAGCTACCCACGGGCTGACACTACTCATGAAGCTCCATATGGTTCTGCTTCCCTTGATTTTCCCTCAGCCTGGCACACTCTGGCACTGCTCAGGTTTTCCTGGTCCTTGGGAAACAGGAGAGATTCCAACAATTCCAGCTTCTCCTTCCTTTGTTTTGACAGAGCTCCCACTGCACCATCTACGAAAAACCTATTGTTACGGCAAAGCATAAAGGTAAATTTGTTTGAACATCACCAGTGCTGTGGAATTTTTCATACTGTGTTTAGTATTGTTAACAATTACTTACATTGCATTAGCATTAAAGGACCTCAGCAATATCAGGATCCCTTCTACTCAGCACAATGTACACATAGAGCAACAAATGCCTGCGCCTGACTAGCATGATACAGCAAAGATTTTTTATTTGAGACAGAACGGCTTCAAAATGGAGTGCCATTTTAAAGCACCCGTAAGTTGACAACAGTTTGTACAATTATCACAAACCACTCAAAGAAAGGCTCCAGTATACCCAGGGAGTACCATGTACTCACCATAACTCAGCAAGTGCTTTTTGCAGCTCCTTCTACACTCAGTCATGAAGGATATAGATCATTACAGCCTCCAGCTATAGAGCCTTAGCTCATGGAGTAGCAGCTCACACTTTCAGCTCTGGAGATCCCCAGTTCAATCTGCTGCATGTCAGCCAAGGGGGCAGCTGTCATATAATTACAGCCACAACTTTGCATGTGAAAAAAGTAGGGAGAGCGAACAGAGATCTTATTATAGAATTCTGGTTGCAACCTGCTGAACAGCTCCCTATTTAAAGTAACTTCTCGTAAAGAGGAGGGAGAAAAAGGGGAAAAAAAAGAGAAAAAAAGAAAAAAAACCCTCTTCCATTCAGCTTCTCCATTTTCTCTGCTTTGCAGAAGAAATCAGTGATGCTTTGCAAAAAGTCCTTTGTTACAAAATGCACAGGTATATTAGATGAAGTATACAAATGCAGAGCCAGGAGTGAGGCTCTACCCCCTTATCAACTGGAAAAAGAAAAAAAAAATTCGCATTGCTGAAACCATCTGAAGACCAAGACAACACCTTTGTTTCTTTCTGAGCTATCACCATTCACCAGCAGCCAAGCCAACTGGATTTGCAATTTAAGTATTCTAATTTAGCTTCAAGAAATCTTAACTTAGTTACGTCTTGTTTTCTTCAAACTGTACATACAAGCTCTCAGGAAGACTTAATACAGAGAATCTGGGAGGAGGGTATTTTTGAACTACAAAGGTACAAACTATGGCAAAAAATTCAAATCTCAAATGAAAGGATATTTTAACGAGCGCAACACAAAACAATTAGACCAAGTTTCTTCTTATCCATTAATCTTTCTGCAGATCCTTCTGCACACACACAGCAATTTTTGAGCCAAATTTTTCTCCAAGCCAAGACGTTCAAAAACGGAATTTTAAACAATGCAATCCAGTTTAAAAAAAAAAAAAACATTCATTTTTCCCCAACAATTATTCTAGAAATCTGTGTTTCCTCAGCCAAACTGTTTCAGGTTTAAGATACAGCTCAAATTCTTCGCAGAACATTCTCCTCTGCTAGAAAGTCCCATCCATCCGTCAGTCCATCCACAGCCCAGCAGCGCAGAAACCAAGTCACCGATTCCTTGCAGTGAATCAACCACCGTGGACCACCAGCAGAAGATCAGAGCTAACTCTCCCACTCCTTGCAAACTACTCGCTTGCTACATACCTCTCCAAGGAAACTGCTCTGACCCAAACTGCTCAGTACCTGCAGGAATACTTGCTGAAACACCAGTCGACTAGTTCATGCACACTACACCTTCAGAACTCCCCAGAACGCAGCGCAGCACTTCCAACGGGATGTCAAGAAGTGCCCAGCAGACCATCGAGCTGAAATGCGTTCAGGCAACAGCTAACACAAAGCAAAAGCCTGCAACACTGAACTCCAGAATTCAGCACAAGCACGGACGTGCTAGCAGTTTGTATGTAAACCGACTGAATCCTCTGGTGACATCCTCTCATCAGCCTCGTTTCTGAAGACCTGTTTTCATTGTGCTCAGAGTCCTCTGCTCCTCGCCTCAAGCAAGACCCGCTCAGGAAACACACAAACCCTCTGACCATCTCCCTCCCTTTAAAAAAGAGCAAGGGGGAGAATCAAGGACACGAAGCCTAGTTTTGAAGGAAGCTATGTGCGTGCAGCGTAGAAACATTTGGGACTGATTGCACACACATGCACAGCAAAACCCTGGCTGGATTCATCACCGAGGAGGGACCCATAAAGGCGTCACCTCTCCCTCACCGTCTGCAAGCAGGCAAAGCTCACCAGCGTCTGAACCACCCTTGCTGCAGAGTCCAATGTAAGCAGTACAACTGTACGCAGAGATCACTGAAACGAGACACCGCTAGGCTATTTTCTGGTATTATTTCTGTAAATTTAGCACTGCTAAAAGGTTCCAGATAGACGCTCTCTGGAGACTGAAAGCCTTCGCCTACCCTGAGAAGATATGCAGAGAGAATTGCAGCAAAGCAGAGACACGCTTTTCTCATCTCCCCCAGCCTGCCGAGGCTGAAATGACTGACAACAGTCCAAAATGAGGGACACACATAAATTATTAATATTGCACTAGTAGTCTCACTGTTGCCGTGACAGTCTAAAGACTTAAGAGAGGCAGGCCCTGCAGGGAAATATTACATTACTTCAAAATCATTCATTCAGGAAGCTTACATACCGAGGAGGAAAGAGTCATTCTGCAGCGAGCTCTATCGAAACCCTCAGTTTTAAGACCCTTCCTTTCTGAGGCAAAAGCAATTTCAACGAGAATGGGAAAGCAACACGAAACACCAGGAACTCTGGATTTCAAGCGAGTGCCACGGGAGCGACGTTATTTCCGGACACAAACCCTAACACGCTTCTCCTTCCTGACCTGGGAAGCCCACCCTGCTTCCGAGAGCTGGAGAAGCGTTTTGTCTCTGCAGCCACTCTGCTGAGACAGCCGAGCGCCGTGCCAGTCAGGGATAATGGGCGCTGCACGCTACCACATGGAAGGGAGCCAAAAAGCCACTTCGGTTTGCTGCTCGGGCTGGATGGACCCCATGCTGTAAGAGCTCCGGCTTCACGTTCTCCCAGACCTTTTATCTCCTTCCAGGTTTCATGCTATACCTGCCGCCGCAGCAGCCAAGAACCCGTAAAGCAGCATATAAAAAGATGCGGCTTCCTACAGATGGCTTTTTTCTTCCTCTCCCCTGTTGCAAGGGGAATGGCTTATGCAGGGGTATTGGTCCATTTTACGGTGATTTCTAGAATTGGGACAAATAAACTGAACTTTGACATTTTTTCCAAAAAAAGTTAAATTATTTTTGTCTCTTAGTAATCAGAATAGATTTGCTTTTCATTTAAAACACAAAAACTCCCTCCAACAATATTTGAATTTTTTTCTTTGCCAAAACCCCACAAAGACTCAAGCTTACTGATAACATTTTGAAAATTAGATGCACGACATTACTCCATACCAAAAAAGAAAAGAAAGCAGCAATTTTTCAAACAATAAAGTAATCCATTTTAAAAGCTAGCATTTTCTAGTAAAAATTCTTGCATTAAAAAAAAACAAGAAGGCTTTCAGTAACTCTAAACGATGGGGGAAAGGAAAAACGGATCCTACCCCCAGCTGGATGGCATTCCTCTCTTTGGGCGCAATGTGGTAGCATTTGACTGACGCATCTGATCCATTCCAAAACTTCAGGCGATGTTTTAATCATCAACGGGCAGAATCCTATTAATTTTCAGGGAAAAAAAAAAAAAAGAAAAACAGAGTAGAATATGGAGACAGGACACAGAGCACCTGGCATTTGTCTAGCAGATCCAGCTGATTTAGCTAGGTCTGTAATTACCAACAGATTAAAGAATTAGTTGGTGGCAGAAATTGCCATCTACCAGTGTAAGCCCCTTCCTCCCCTCCACCCCCTTTCCGCCACCTCAGCCCAACCTGGTCTCCCAACACGGCTTGAAACATCAGTCCCATACGAAGAGAAGCAAAATAGGAAGAGGAAAAGGAGTGGGAAGAAACAAAACATGGCGAATAGGGATGGCATAGGCATCAGCATGCAAACAAGAGCATGTGCTGGCCCCTGTGGTGGCAGAAAACGGGAGATCAGGCAGCAGGAGGCAGGAGAACAGATTTGAGTGGTCCCTGAGCTCGGGGCAAGAAACGGCAGCAGGCAGCACAGAGCGAGCCCCAGCACGCACAACGAGCACAGCCCTCAGAAGCAACGGCACGCCAGGCAATCCTATTGCCAGGTGGCTGCTGCAATTGGCATTTTCATCAGCAGTGGGCTTGATAAAGGAAAGGCAGCATGAGCTTTCCGCATTAAACGAGGCTTCCCAGCCTGCCCATGAATTCATTTTGCTACCAGCCAAACCTAGGCCTACCAACATCAACCACTCGTGCTCTGAAACAAGCCTCCACTAACAGCCTTGCACCAACTTCACTTCAGTGCTGATGAGCACCGCAAGCCCTCAGGACCAGCCACCGTACGAGGCGGCACAACCCCAGGAGGAATTTACCTGTTCCAACAGTGGCCAGAAGACCAGAGTGGGCAGCATGACCCTTCCTGCTGGCCAACTGACCCCATGGGACCAGCCCACGTCCCACCCCAATGGCCTGGTGTTGGGCACCTTCCCACCTGTGGGGCTGTTGGCAGAAAGAAGGCAGGCCCCCGCAGGGAATGGGGGAACACTGATAAATCAGGTATTGCTGCCAGAGTCTTACAGCAGCCCCTACAGCCTCTGCCACAGACTGGGGGACTCGAGAGTGAGTGACGAGCAGGGTCTGCCACCAGCATGCCCACCCCACAGCTCCTGGCCATCATTTAGGCTGCCCCAGGTCCTGCACCTTGAAGATAAGGACGCAAACCTTGCATTTGAGGCGAAACAGTCACACGGAGAAGGACAGACTGCCAGCCCCGACAAGGGCTGTGCAGCTGCAGCTCGCACGTCCATTAGGACCCCCGGAGCACGCGGCGTCATGCCCAGCCTGACTGCATTTGTAACCAACCCTGCCGGCCTGTCAGCGGGCCCTGAACCCTGGGACTTCAGCGGGGAGAGCACGAGCCTCTGCCTCACGCGCTAAATAATTAAACTCTGTGGGAGCAGCAGCAGACTCGTAAAACTCATACACAGACCGAGCCAGCCATTAATGGGGGTCAAAGATGAACACGCTCTCTGTCTTTCTCTTTTTTTTTTTTTTTTTAAAGTGCGCTTTGATGCGTGGGGCGAGTGGTGAGAGGAGATGTTCATTACCCTGTCCGGTACCCGACGCGTTTTTCCTGACTGTCGATACCTTCTCCTCCCCCCGGCACCCCGTGCTGCTGGCAGTCACCCCCCCGGACAGCCGGAGACCACCAGAAGGTGTGTGCCGAGGTGCCACCTGGTCACCCGCTGGTAGGGCAGCGAGGGACCTCGCTGCGGGCAGCTCTACCAGTCCGTGCCACCGACGAGGCCTGGCCTTCAGGCGGATGCCTCCGGCTGGATTTCTAGGGTGCCAAAGGTGCCACCTCCCGTGTGGCCGGGCATGGAGGAGGCCGGTCGCATCCGCTGGGACCGTCAGCCTGGGCTCAGAGCTCAGAGCCAGAGCTGGGAGCTGCCACAGGGAGGTCACCGGGAAGGAAATGGAAGTCCCCTCACGGGCAGGGAGAGGCGGCGGCAGGAAAGGCAGTTTGAGAGAAGGTCGCAGGACCGCCGGCCTGCCCCGCCCCTCCTGGCCTTAAAATACAAATAGACGCACGTGAGCGCCTTACACGCTCTGCTCTGTTCAGACATTTCACGGCGAGCTCTGCTCTGCCCACGTCTTTTGCATTCCCCCAGCCCACACCAGTTTTGGAAATGGTAGTTTCAGCTTTCCCTTAACAAAAAAACAGCCTCGGGTGGGGAGAAGGGAAAGCGGGTTGTTTTGGGGAAGAGGCCACCACATCGGCACTGCAAACTCGGGGTCCTTGGGTGCTCTGTGGAAGCGGAGCCTCCTGACTCCAGCCTCCACCAGTTTTCCCCGTGGAGGTGCGGCCTCGGGCTGGAAGCAGCTCACCTGCCCGCAGGGCACTGCGCCCGGAGGAGCTCCAGAGGGAATCCCCTTCACAAGGACAGCAAGGCAATAGCACCAAAAGGGCTTTGTGAGGAAACAAAATGACGTGGAAGAACGGGAAGATCCCAGAGCCCAAGGAAAAGCTCATGTCGAGGCAAAAACACCCGCCTGCAGGGCAAGGCAACGCCCGCTCCCCAGCTTCCTGGGCTGCTGAGGCACCCGCTGACTCAAAGCAGGGCGCAGGTGTGCCGTGGCCTGGCTCCTTCTGGAAAAAAACCTCCAGGATCACTGCTAGTGCACTGAGAAAGCAGCTGGTGTAGCAGCCCTTAGCGGCCACGAAGGCCTGCAGCAGAGCAAAGCCAGCTTTTATTTATTATTTATAAGTAGCACTGAGAGACACCTGGGTTTTAAGGTCGTAGGACCTTCTTCCAGCAAACCCTAATACTCGCGCTTTCAGAGCGCTCACAGACAACAGAAGCCCTCATACCTCCCAGCAGGGCAAAAGCGACAGCTGTGACTCCCATTATTCCTGGAAATATGAGGGGAAATGGCTCGGGCTTTCCAGCCTCAGCTCCCCTTCCCTCCTGTCCTCTGGCTACAAGAGCCACAGCCAGCACCTGGGGCCGGGGTGCTCCACAGGACACACATTGCAGGGGGCTGAGCTCAAAATGGCAGTCAGCAATGAGCAGGGCGGTGAGAAAGTCCAAGAGAAACTGCAAGGTAAAAACAAGCGCCTTCTCTTACAAGAAATGACTCCATCGCATGGTTAGATCCATCACCCCATATGCTGGGTCATGGCGGTGCCGCGCGAGCACGCTGCTATTATCTGTTTGCAATCACATCTCGGTCAGTCTTTCTGCTTAATGCACGAAAAGCAGAGCTAATCAGATTCACTCCTTCTTTCTGCTTAATGTCTTCAGTTCCCAAGCAGGCTCTGCGCTGCTTCAAGTGATGCTCAACTAACACTAGCCAGGAGCGCGCAGTGCAAAAGAAGATGGAACTACCTATTAATTTTAGCCTTTCTTTCCACCTATTATGGCTGAAATTCCTTCTACACTTGAAGCTTTGCAAACAAGAGTCAGGAAATTCCCATTTCCCTCTCTACACCACACCCGGCTCATGCATGAGCTCCCTCCTCCAAGCTGCTCCTCCCGTGGTATCTGGGCAATTAATTACAGCACAGACCTATCGGGCTTTCCTCTCATCCTCAGGGACAGCTTTTTTTTTTTAGGTATTTCCTGGCTGGGAACCGCCACAGAAGGATGTCTTCTGCTGGCACCATAACACCCTCTCTTTGCTAATCTATCCAAAGTGACCGCCACGTGCTCTCCTCCCTCTGTTCCCTCAACACTATTTGATTACTGCAGTCCTGCACGTGAACTCTAACGCACCCTCAGCATTTCCAGAGCGAGGACACGGCGGCTTCGAACAGGGCCCTGGCACAGCTGCTCCTCTCCTGCATTTTGCCACCATTTGCAAGGCAACTGGAGCATTGCTGGAGTCAGCTGTGATGCCTTCACCTGCACCAGAGAGACCACTGCAACCACGAAGGCCCCAAACTGGGCAGATAACACGAAAACTCAGCAGAAAGATGCAGGAGAAGAATGGCGTGCAGAAACACCTATGATCACGAGCCAGGCTGAGCGGCACAGGAGAGTCACCCATTGCAAGTACAATGGAAAGAGTCGCCAGAACAGCAACAAAAATCAGCAAGTATTTACAAGAGATGAGAAAGAGATGTAGGTGGAAGGCAAAAGTGCCAGGATACATATCTCTATCCAGAAGGTATAAAAAAAATAACGGAGACTGCAGAGATGAAGGCACAATCAGCCCCCACACCTGCACACAGCCCCCACCTGATACCCACTGTATCAGCCAGATCAACGGCAGCTCCTGAGAAGACCCCAACTATCCAGCTCCTTCACCAGCATCTTCCTCGAGTCTGCATGCAAGGGGGTGGAAGAAAAACATACCTCGCAATGAGGTTACTTACAGCGTTTTTCTCTACTGTCCCTCTCCTATAAATGTGGGGTGGGGCTTTTTTTGTTTGTTTTTAATAGTGCAGCTGGCTTATAAGCGTGTCAGATTTATAAAAACATATCCTTGAAAACAAAGCCACTTTGTGCTCAGCATATCCAGTGGCACCATTATTTATTATCAATACACTGGTTCTTTCCTTTATTCATTCCATCCCTGGAACAAACCCACTGTAACAGCCACCCAGTGTATAATCTTCCCATGTAAAGCAACGCAACCCCACAATAATCCTTCTCTTCCCATAATGTCTTCAAATTCCAATGAGAAGAATTTAGGCTTAAATGCTTAAAAAAAAAAGAAAAAAAAAAGAAAACTGCAGCAGGAAACCAATCTCTAACAACTCTCAAGTTGGAGCAAATTCCCCCATCCCTCCCTATTTCTGTTTGGAAATGGCTGCACAAACATCTCCAGTTTGTGCAACACGCCAATTGCAACCTGTCCCTCCCTCAGTCGGTCCACGCACGCATGGGCTCCCTGCACCCTGCTGCTTTTGGCAAACAACTCTTTAGTGGCATCATCTTCAACTCCACGCTTTATAAAATTCAGCAGACAGACACGTATCTGCTCCTTTAGTCATAAAGCAATCACCGAAGGCCAAGAGGTGTCTCCGTCTCGCCTCCCAAATGTGCGCTCTGACCCGCGCCGTGCCCCGCTAAGTGCACACGTGGGCCACACGTGTCTCTTCCCTGCCATCAGTGAAGGATGAGGCAGAAACACCAAAAACAAAAGCAAAGCTGAGGCAGAAAGGCTGTTCGCATCATTCAGTGGAAGCAAAGTTCTCCTTGGCCCCTTCCCAAGGAGCTTTGCCTACTGCCCTACACATACACGTGCAGCCCAGCCACGTCCCCTGCTGCTACCAAAGCCCCACGCTGAAGGAACCCCACCGAGGTCACCCACCCAGGCTGACATCTGAGCTTCAGCACACCCCTGGTTTCACCCCCAGAGCAAGACAACACCGTTCTGAGCTGCCTCAGCAACATCCCACAAGGCTTTCCCTGTACCTGCTGGCGCCTGAAAATTATGAGAGCAGTTGCCTCTGGGGCCACCACAGTCGACGTTTGAAAGATGGAGGGGTGTTTTCCTGGTAGCGTGGTACCCAGCTTCGGACCTGGCTCACCACGGACGTGCAGAAAGCTCTCCAGACATCACCCTGCCCTTGCCATCCATCCCAGACCTCAAGGACTACCTGGTCCCACCAGCTCTGCCTGAGCAGCACCACTGCCACACGCGGCGATGCTCTTCCCCAGCCCACAGCTGTCCTCTCCTAGGGGAGGGCTACGGCTACTGTTCTCTAAGCCCTTTCATATCCTTAGGCTCTGTCTGTTAGCAAATACCATAACAACAGTGGGCTCTTCTCCTGGGGAGGTGGTGAAACTCAACTTTTTCCTTTTCCCTTTGGAAAGCACAGCTTGGAAACGGGATCAGCATCTGGAAGCACACACGAGTTGATCCCAGAGAAAGAATGAGAGGAGCGAGGGGAAGGGAGGGAGCCGAGAATGAAGACTGAGGGCGAGGTTTCACGTTACAGCTGAACGAGGCTAACAGTTCACCGCTGCCAAAAGAGGGGGGCCCCATTTCCACCTTTCTTTCATTCCCTACCTTTCACTTCTGGCAACCCGAATCTCGCCCCTCCCTCACAGCAGCTCTGGTACTAGCCTGAACCTGGTGAGCAGGTTCAGCTCTTTTATGTTTTTTTTTTCCTAAATATTTTCAGCCAAGTCAGTTTTCCGAAAGCTGCACAAACCGAACCCGTCTAGCACCAGAGCAGCACAAGGCAAGGCACGACCACCCCTCCTGGACTGAGCCGGCAGCCAGACTGGTTCGGCCACAGCAACAAAACCCACCCTGGGCTGCACGAACCTGTGGTGCCACCAGACAAGGACACCGGCCAGCACAACAGAAGCGGTCGACCTGAAAAGCCTGCAATAGATATGCTTGCTAATAATCTTAAAACATGAGGTTTTACCTGTTACTAGGCTCTACCTACCGGTAGCCTTCCTGAACTGGATGGTGAAGGCAGCCGTGAAGGTAAAGACTGACATTAAAACTGAGCAGACCCAAACCAGACAAAAATAGGGGTGGTACTGCAGGATCTCCAATAATAATTCTGCCTCTTTTTAAATTGGACTCTTAATATCAAACAAGATGGCTGCCTTCATCACTATGCTCAGAAATGTCTGTTTCCATTACAAATTTAACAATTAGTTTCAGGGTGCCTGTGGTAAAGCATTTTTCTTTCCCCATCAGCTTCTACATCAGATGAACAAAATAATGCAGTTCTCTTCGATTTAAAAAAAAATAAAATCAAGCTCATATTAGTTCAGTCTTTCTTCCCTTCCACCTCCTCAGCTCAATTACTAAAAGCAATTTACAGACAATAAATGCAACTTCACAGCTGCTTGTATGAAGCATTCCCTTTATTTTATAGATGAGGAGGATACAGTCTACACAGAAATTAATATCAGCGAGGTCTGCTTCAAAGCTGGGTAAGGAAGAGGAGCAGGCAAACTCTTAAAGAATACAGATCATGCCTGCACGCCAGTAAAACCAGTAATGAAGGGTTAGGGATGTCACCAGTGGGATGTCAATTCCTTGAACCTATCTGCTGAAGTGCAGCAACAAATAAAAGCCTGCTTTGGGGTGCTGCTTTTTGGTTTTATTCAGTTTTTATTAGGTTCCTGCACGATCACCAGGAACAGAGGATTTGCAGCTAGAAATTCTGCGTGCATCGTTTTGCCAGCGAAAACATGCCAGCCAGGAGAGAGCCCAGCGCTTCGTCATAGCCTCACGGGCTTCCGCAGGACCTGGGCCTGCTGCTAAAATCGTCACCCGCGACTTGGAGAAAGCACCGGGAGTAGCACCGCCAAAGAGAGAGAGAAAAAAAAAAAAGCGCAGGCACTCTTGCGATGCTAACTGCTCCTTCAGGTGTGATAAAAACGCACGGCCAACTCTCCTCCCTCCAGGCCTCCCTGGCTGCCGGAGCCACGCGCCAGCGCGCACAGGCCAGCGCCAGGCCTGAGTCACCTGCACAGGCCCCAGGGGTCTCGGCTCTGTGACAGACCGGGGCACTGGTGCTGGAGACGAAGGCAGTGTTAATTTTGGCACTCCTTAATCACATTTGCTAGCAAACGTAACGCCGCCGGGTCAGTAAATCCACCCTCCTCCGTCCACCCCAGCGGGCCTGTCTTGACACCTTCCCCTCTTCAGCCAACAGCTCCGTGTTTCCGTATCCCTGACCGACACGGGCTGGTTTTTGTACAACTACAGCCCTTGGAAAACTGATTTAGGATTAAATTCGTTTCTAGCCTGCATACGAACACCAAGCACGCTTAAACCAATGGGGCACTGGGGGCTTCTCTACTTGACTAGCTTAAAACCAGAAGCCGTATCCTGCATGCATCAAAGAACAGATAGGTGTCAAGAAGGCCCCAAAACCAACTGAAATAAAGCCAACACAAGAGATTTGGAATTGTAAGATCTCTCACACAGGGAGAGCTGGTAAACGCCAACCCATTTCTAGCAGGGCTGCCATTTTCTGCATTTTCGCTGCAGCAAGTACTGAAGTTCGTGCCTATTCCACCTGGTCCCACAACGCCATCGCAGCCCAGCACTACCGTGGAAAGCGGCTGTGAAGATGCAGCCGCTGCAGGAGGCACCTGCCCCAGCAAGGACTTCACACGCAGACCTCACAGCCTGTGTGCCCCTTCCACACACTGCCTGGGGTGCCCACACTACCCCAGCAAGCCCCGAGACCTCCCAGCAGCTGTAGGACAGCAGGAGGGGAGAGGTGGCCAGCTGGAGTCCGGACCTCCACGACCAGAACGCCACGTCCAGACCTCCACAACCAGACCTCCACGACCACCACCATCCCATCCCCTCAACCTCCGGCCAGGCCCCAGCACCCTTCCCTCTCCCAAACTCTTCCAAAGGGGATGGACCGGAGAAGATAGGATTGGCTCAGGCTGAGAATTTCATTTCTGAGCTTGGGAGATCTGTGGCGGAGACCGAGCCACTGATATTTTTCTAATATAAGGAACATATAAGATGCCTAGAATTTGATAGCTGCTTTTTAATTAAATTGAAATAAGTAAATCACAGCCCGTTGCCATGGAGAATGAACAGACACAGCCTCTTGACTCCAGGGCAGGATCAAGCAGGAGAGGCAGACAAGGCTGTGAAATTAAAAACACCTATTTTAAAGCAAATGGTCTTGATAATTAGCAAAAAATGTGGCATAGGGAAATAATATAACCATATGGCAGGAAGTGGTTTTCAAGGTGAACTACAAAGCTGTTTTAAATAAATGAATAAACTGCTGGAGCTGCTGGGTCACTCGCAGAACCATATACGCAGGATTAGACGTCATTTAAAAAAATATACAAAAAAAAAAAGGTAATTAGCTCTTCTTTTCACTTTCCTGCCTATAGTCTACATCTGTGTTTGTTCTTATTTTTAAGGACTTGTTTCAAGCGATTAACGTTTGCACCTATTTGCAGCTACCAGCGAGCCGTCAAACTCGCGCGTTTTCAAAAGCCTTGCAGCTCACCCTGAAGCGAGAACCAAGTTTGTAGGATATAAAACCTTTTATCTCTTCCTCGGTGTCATTACACAATCCCAGCCAGGTCATCCGATGCTAATAATCGCTCCTGAAGCTGCGCGTCTCCACGATGACTTCCACGACAGAGAGAGAGCCGGGGGGGTCACGCACACCACGCGCCGGACCCCGCGATGCCCCGCTGCAGAAGAGGAGCTCGGAGGGACGGGGAGGCTGAGCACGGCATCCCCCCCGCTCCTGCTCCTGCCCGCTGCCAGCTCACCCTTCAAAGGCTGTGCGCGAAGAGGGGGCCCGAGAGTTTGTGCTGCTCCTGCTCTGCAGGCAGGCTGTCTCGTGGCCGTTGTCCCTGCCCTTTCAAACCCCTTCTGGTCTGCTCAGATATGAAAGGCGCACAGCGAGAGGCTCCCTCATTACCTTTCTGAGCCCAGACAGAGCAAACCTGAGCAAGACTGTCTTACGGTTTCCAGCGAGCATATGGCCAAAGTGCATCAAATTCATAATAGCTTAAAAATACTTGAAATAAATTCTACCCGATGACTCAGTTTCAAAAATGTGCTGTGCATTTTTTTTTTTAAAGGGAAGGGACAGACAACCTAATCTTCACTTCAAACCTCTCGCCCAGTCTAGGGGAAAAACCAACCTTTCCTCCTTATTTTGTAAGGACACAAGCTGGCAGCCACAGCCATTAGTCTTCCACGGCAGCTAATGACCCACACGAAGCAAACTGTCAGGATCCCAGTCCAGGCCTTTGTGACACAGCTGGTTACATTAAAAACAGTCATATTTTCAGCGCTAATCAGCAGAAGCTGAGCTGGCTATTGACAGATTCTCCCCTGGTCCGTCCCCCCCCCAGACCAAGAAACAGCCCGCAAAGGGAAGGGAGCCAGGATAGGTACCACAGATAAAGAAGGGCTGGGGGAAAAAACAAGCCCTCACAATCAGTATTCCCTGCTCACTGTTTTGCCCCAAGTTTGGAGCGTTCACTGCTATAACTGAAGTCACACTAGGTAAGATTTGTAGCTTCCATTAAAAATAAACTCGAGGCCCAAGCCTGCACGAAGAAGTGCATAAACCTGCACTTCGGGTCCACCCTGCAGAGTGCTGCCGAGGACCCCAGAGCCACCCTGGGCAAGCCCCGGGGCATGGGCAGCAAGAAGGGGCCAGCTCTCAGTCCTCGAGCACTGGACGCCCCGGCCCTGAACAGGGCAGCATCGATAGGGCTTGGTCCTGCCCTCAGAGGCACTGGGCACACAGGGGACAGCGGTGGCTTGCTCCTCCTCGCCCCTTAGCTTCTCTTGTTTTGAATTCTGATTTAAGGAGCGTTAGTTAGCACCAGCACGGCCAGCCCAGCGCCTTCCCTTGGAAGGGAACTGCGGTTTCTCCTCGCTCCCCACAAGCCAAGATAAGCGCTGGAAGGAAGCCACAGTCCCAGGGGCACTCCCAGCTGGACAGAGCCGGGGCACGCGGCCACCCAGCGCACGAGGAAGATGCTGGCCGAGCTCAGGAGTGGATTATTTCAGTATCACAGCAGCAAGGGTCACGGGCCAAGAAGGAAATTGAAAAAGGAGAACAACAACAACAAGAAGCAGCTGGCCTCCGACGCCAGCTCCGGCCGTGCCACCATCTCCGCTCCCAGCGGGGTCTCCGGCCCGACGCCTTTGTCGCTGGAGGACGGCGTCACCCGCGTGTCACCCACGGGCACTGTCGACAACTTCAAGTCACGGTCCCGGCGGGCACGTACGTCCCAGGGAAAAGGCAGCCGGTGCCAGGACGGTGCTTTAACAGGACATGGGATCACCGCAACGCTCATCCCAAAAGGTCAGGGTGGGCTGGGGGGGCATGCAAGGAGGGGGGAAGCGACGCACGGGGCTGCACAGCGCTCCCCATAAAGCATCCACGCGTGGGCAAGGAAGCAAGCGGCGGGGCACGGCGGCCGGGACACCCACGGAGCCCGTGACCGAGGCACCCCACAGCACGCGTGGGGCCCCCAATTCCCCACAGATATAGGGGATATGGGGGGGGGGGGGGTGCTGGTGTTGCGGCTGCCGTACCCAAACCCACAACAAACCCCACGCACCGAGGGAGGGGGGGGGGGTGGAGGGGAAGAGAATAAAAAGTCACCTCCAGCGGGGAGAAGGGGGGGGGACCCGGACCCGGACCCAGACCCAGACCCAGACCCGCCGCCCCCCGTCCCCCCGCTCCCCGCTCACCTGGCGGGGCCGCCCCTCACCGTGCCATGGCGGCACGGCCCGGCCCGGCCCGGCCCTTCCCGCGGCGGGGAGCGGGGCTCCCGGTTCTTTGTTGCGCGGCGGGGAGCGGGGCACGGATCCTGTCACGTCATGTGACCCGCCGGGGGTGTCGGCTTTTTTTTTTTTTTTTTTCCTCCTTTTTCTTTTTTTTGGCTTTATTTATTTATTATTTATTCATTCCCTCCCTCCCTCCCTCCCCCCCCACCCCAACCCACCCGCCCGCCCTCCCGCCCACCCTTCGGGCCGCGAGGTGGCTGCCGGCGGAGCGGCGGCGGCCGGGGAGGAGGAGCCGCGGGCGGGGAGGGCTCCCTCGGCGGGGCCGGCGGCGGCTCGGGCTCGGGCTCGGGCTGGGGCTCGGGGGCGGGCTCCGGCGTCGCCCAGCGCTGCCTGCGGGCGGCGGCGGGGCAGGGCCGGGCCCGTGCCCGTGTCCCGGGGCCTGGCGCCGCTCCCCCGGGCCGGGAGGGCCCGAGCTGGGCCTGCCCCCGGCGGGGGTGGGTGTCAGGCGCTGCCCCGGCCGCCGCAGGGGGTTTTGTCGTTTAAGAGTCCCGCAGGAGTTTCTCGTCGGTGTGTCGGCTCCTTTTTGTGTGTGGTTTTGGGGATTTGGTGTTTGGTGGTTTTTATTTTTGAGCCGTGCGAGATTTCCGTATCTGCCGCCTCACGCGGCTGGCCGCTCCGGGCAGCCTTCGGTCCCCTCCTGTTGTGCGTTGGGCTCCTGTGTGTCTCTCCGCGCCCCAAAGCACCAGCTTCCCCACGAGCTGGAGCCAAAACACGTCACGCTGCCAAGCAGGGCCACACATGGGAAGCGCGCACTGCGTATTCCGATCAGAAACAGCTCAGAAAACCTGGGACTCCTTCGCCAAGTACAGCCACAAATGCAATGAGCAGCTTCCCCTCAGCTCAATCCCCAAGATGGCTCTTACACCAACACCAGCTTTCTAGGCACCACAACTGACACACAAACATGGCACCCCACGAGCCAGAGCCTCCGCGAGAGCACTCAGACCGTAAAACCGCCTCCGTAAAGCTGATGCGCTCAGCAGCTGCCCAGACCACACCAAGGAGCCGCGAGACTCAGCCAGCCCTGCCGGGACTCCTACACCTGCTCCGAGGGGAGCGCTGGTGGCTGCTCTACCAGTGAGGTCACGCTTTGGCAAAACACGTACGTGCCTGCTGCGTTGAAGACGCAACAGCAGCCAGAGCAATTTTAGAAAATCATTTTTTTCAAGGAATCAGATTTTGTTTGGTGTTTGTCCAGTGCGACCAATGTTAAAAAGGTCTGGCAAAGTCTCCGACCACATTAGCTTGCTGCCAATTTGTTTTTCTGCTCTTAATTTTAGAATCTACTGTAACATTCCCCCTCCTGCGACCACATTTCCCTGATAGCGATAATATTACATGCTAAAATCCACACGCAAATTAATCTTTTAAATGACGATCTCCATTTGAAAGATTTTTTCCCCACTGCCTCTCCTCCTAACCTTCAGCCTCTCCCTTTCCCAGCTCATTACAGGAAGCAAATCTGCAGATGAAAACATGAAATAGAACCAGATCCCGCCAGAGCATCAAACATGAAATACGCCAGCACCGCTCCGCAGACGGCATAATCAATGCCCTTCTTCCCACAGCAAAACCACCGAAATTCTTTGTTCCTGCGCATAGTCGTCCCAAATCTCTACAGTTCATCACTTCCTCCAGCAGATGAGATACCCCCCCAGAAACCATGTGAGTGAAAATGAATAATTGCCATCCTAGAATGAGTGCGTACAGGCAGCCAATAAAGGACAGAAACACAAACTCATCATTAGCAGAATGTTGTGTCGGAAAATAACAACCCTCGCCCCTCAATCCTTATCCCAAAGGAAACCTGCAAAGTACTCCCAGAAGATAAATCTCATAATTTAAACTTGTCAGCCCCTAGATACTAAAACTCATGGGTTTAACAGAGGTGTTGCTTTCCTAGCCCATTGCAGCCTCCCTGCTGACCTCTCCCTTTGTCACCCACACAAACAACCCTTTCTTCGCTAGTGGTCCAGCAGAGAACTAGCAGCTTGTCAGTCACTTCTGCTCACACCCTTTTGCACTCCATAGGTGCTCCTTTTTTTTTCTCAAGTGGTCAAATTGATTAATATAATTAGATTAAACTAAGAGCAATTGCATCTAGCCTGTAGTTAGCTTGAATTTTGCTGCTTTCTGTCAGATCTGATAAAGAGACCCTGAGCCCAAAAGCTTGTTTGCTTTTTCCAGTTATATCAGTTGATCTAATAAAAGATATTACCTTTCTCCACAAACCTTGCTTCCCTAGGATCTTCAGACCATCACAGCTACAACAACAACACTTTTACTGTCTTGCCTGCTCTAACTGATTCTTCTAGATTCTCTTATCTATAAAATGGAATAAGATAAAACATATTCTGTATCGAATCTTATGCTGTTTTCACAACCATAATATTCAAGTACCTTCTAGGACTACATTAACTGATCAACTGTCACGTGTAGGGTTTGTTTTTCTTTCTCTTGTTCTCTCTCCCCAGGAAGAAAATGATGCACAGAGCAGTGTTTTGGTTCTGTGAGTTGCTTTTTTTTCCCTCCTCTATTCTTGTTGCTCTGCATTTGTACCAGAGAAAATGAGGATGATGGCAATTTCTGTGATAGACCTTATTTCCCAGGGAAGTTAATTTCAGAGTGTTGAGCCACCCGTAGAAAGATGTCTCCTGCACAAAGGAACATTATAATATGTCATTCCCAACCAGAGAAAAGCTAATCTGTATTCTTGACACTTGGGACAGAAACTTCCTAAGAAAAAAACAGCTTTTTCCCTTCTCCAGAAAAAGAGTTTCGACCCATGATCCTCAGTATGCGAGGTTCCGACAGATTGCTGCGAATTTTTAACATACAGGCCAGCACTCTGTACAGCTATAAACAGGAATATCTGGAAACCACAAAGGGTAACATACCTTTTAATCGCACTGAAACACGCTGCCATAGGACTGCTGGGCGGGAGACGGTGGAAATAAATTATTTCATGCTAAAACACAGAGAGCGTTTACTCATGTGTAAGGAGTCACGCTGCCGCTCCTCAAAGAGGAACCCTAAGCAATCCCACGTGTCTGAAAGGCAGTAGGTACAACATACGAGTTACTGAAAGGTAGAAACTGAGGTGAAGAGAGGAATCATCTGTGCTCAAGCACTGAAAGCAGAAATACCAGAAGACCTCAGGGAGACAGTAGACAGCAGATTTAATATGTTTTTGCAATGTGATACGGCAGCAAAAATCATGCAGTTAATTTAATTTGGGGTTGTAAAGGCAGAGACCTCTTCTCAGAGATATAGGCAATAGTCCCATTTTTTAATATAGTGGCAAGACCGCAGTTTGAAGACATGTTTAGTTCTGGACAGCTCGGTGCTAGCTAGATGTCAACAACTTGGAGGGAAATAAATAAAAAAAAAAAAAAAAGGAACATAAAATGATAAAAAAGCTGGAAGGGATTACAGTGTGTGTAGGTTGGCCAAATAACAACCGTGAAGAGCATCATGGGAATTGTGTGCGAGAATTTCAGGGTGCAGAAACACCAGGGAGCGAGAAAGGCTGCTTAGGGTTGTCTGATGGAGTATAAATGATATCCATGTAAATGAAATGAAGCAAAGGAATCATTAATCTGCAAGACAGCATCTCAGAAGAGCTCCCATCACCTGAGTCACAGAAGACAATCAAGGAACAGTGACTGCAGGAAGGGATTAGATGAGGACGGTATGCCTGTGGGATGTCTCATCCCTGCCCGCCTAGCTGCTCGCTAACTGGGACATCTGCAGAGCAATAGGTCCCAGCCCTGTACATCGTGGAAACTTTCCCTTTCTACTCCATTGCTGGAGATACTTGAAGACCAAAATAACCATGCTAAGTTCCAGCAGGTGACCATGGAAGGAGTGCTGTATTCACAGGGATCCAGGGGGTGAAAAACTTCGGAGTTTTTCCCTTTTACCTCTGGGATTTTCTGGAGATGTCACTGGCTCATCGTCTGGTAAGGACGGCGGTGACACCACTCCTGTGTTTTAATATTGTCATCATGACGTTCTCTTGGATTACTTAGAGCTTTGAGTTGTTGTCCTGGGCAGCACTCACCTCTTCCAAAAAGTCTGTGGCACCCAGAGACAGCAGTTAATTGAAATGAAAAAAATAAAAATCAGAGGCTTTGTTATTCCTTAATTAGAGTAATGAGATCAAAGCAAGTCCTTTTTCTAACACAGTAGGAAAGCCAACTTGAACTTGTACCCATAGCACCTTTATATCATGTTGTGCCATCACATACCCAGGCCTCCTAGCACAGGAACCCGACAGCACAGTATGTCGCTCCCAACCAGGGCTGACACACCGCGATGCCATCCGTCCTGAATGTACCACACACGCATTGCTGAAAATAAATAAATAAATAAAAGCCCAGACAATTTTATAAATGTTCTGTAATGGGTTTGAATGTCTTCCCTTGCTGGGCCTGTATTTTTTTAACAACACCCTTAGGGAGGTATGTGCAGCGATAATTATCAGTCCAACCGTACACAAAGCACACAATGGTATAGCCTTCCGTAACTGTTGACATTAAACAGCTTTTCTGTACATAGAAATGTCACAATCTCCGTGAAGGAAACCTCTACTTATTTACTGAAATGAATAACATGGCCTGCCACACACAAGCATACAGCAAATACAAGCTCGCTAATATTTGGGCTTGAGGTAGTCTCGCAATGAGTTGCTGAAGCATACGCTGAAATGAATTCATCACCCCCCCAGTGTATCGCCGACCTCTGACTGTTTCACTTGCACTCTGCCTAATGGCCCGCCTTCCTCTGGACAACATATGCTACAAACCTCTCTGTAATTTCATGCACTTACTTGCGGGGTTGTTTTTTTTGTTTGTTTTTAATCAAAAAAGGTAAGTGTTTTCTTCTTTAAACGTAGCTTTTCTCTAGTGTTAGGACTGGCAGTGTCAGCTCTGAAAATTCAAGATTAATCAAGCAATTAAGAATTGATATCCAGTGACTTATCATGAGAGTTGCTGCATTCATTTTAGCTCCGCATGAACCCAAAATAGCTAACCTGATTTTTATGGACAGCAAGATTATTTTAAATCTTCTGGGGAGGAGGAGAAGAAGAGTTACAGCTCCTTTATTAAACTGATTTCTTCAAAACCCACACCTGCGTTTTGCACATTACTCAGCAGAGCTGGTGTGCACAGAGAGCCATTCCCCAGAGCTGCCGTACTCCAGACTCACACCCTGCCTTGACCTGACTGAGTCTGAAAGCGTGCAGAAATCCCAAGGGAGCCAAAGCCGAGCTGAAGTTTTACTTTCTCTTCCCCACGTGCTAGCGCAGCGCAGCCCCGTGTGAATAAACAACCCAACCGGGCAGGAATTGCATCACATCGAGCCTGCGGTTTCCTTTTGAGTGTTGAAAAGAATGGCAAGCATTTCCATTCATCAAGTAAGGACCAGCGCTGCTTCTCCTCACGCCTCCTGCTCCGGGAGCTCGGCGTTGGGGCGGTGAGGACAGCCCTGCCGTCCCTTCGCCCAAGCGCAGAGCACCTCTGTGAGCAGCTGCAGCCATTTCTCTTCCTTGTCTAAGCCCTCTCGACAAGCTTGGGAGCTTCTTCAGCAGTCAAAGAAGACTTTATGGGGTGGACGTGCAGTAATTCATCACATTCCCTCCATAAACATTTATTTGGGGAATTACAGCATAAGTAATTGGGCTTTCCATGGCGATTTGGCTCTTACGAGCTTCCCTTATTGCCAAAATGGTGGGTGGCTCCCTCAAAGAGAGCAGCAACTTGTCCTGCAGCTTGGCGACCGCAGCCAGGCAGATGTGAGCCTGATCAATACCTGCATGAGAAACCAAAGATGAAAAGCAAAGTGCTGCAGAAACTCGTGGTAGAGACTAAGAAAGAAACTTTTTATTTTTTTTTTTTCACCTATTTTGTAAAATTAAAGGGAGCTCAGCAGCTCCTGTTTACCCAGCTACTGGCTCCCACCTGGACAACCTGATGTAAGTAAGAATGTAGGAAGCTGAATTTTGCTCCCAGCTTTACCTCTGACCCTCTGCAATTTTGGACAAGTCATTTAACCTCCTGAGTCTCCATTTCTTCATGTATGAAGCTGAAATGCCATACTGAGCCTTGCAAGGACTCTTTGAAATCACTGATTTTAATGGCACATGTCAGTGTAAAGCGCTGCTGGCAGCGTTACAGGGCTAATTCCCCCACAGCTGCGGTACAGGTATTTTGGGTACAATTATTGCCCCTGGAAGTGCCTAAAATTGTAGGCAGACCGGTCTTTCAGATGGGACAGAAAAGAGGCCCTGACTGGGTACCAAAATACTTGGTGTTTTGGAGAAGCCCATATGTTGGCTTTCCCCCGTTCACCCCGTTCCCATTTGGGTAATTACATTCTGACTGCTTAAAGCAGGGCAGCCCAGCTGCCTGGCCCTACCAGCTGTATAGCCAAATCTTCGCGTGGCCGAGAGCTACAAAACACGAGCCGTGTACTTCAGAAGGAAAAGTGGAGCTCCAGGAGAGGTTCGTGGGCTGGTGAGGACAAAGCCTCCCTGCGGGCACGGGGCAGAGCAGGTGTGGGGTTACCCGCAGCAGCCATGCAGCCTGACCAGGCTCAGGAGCCTTCATCATTTTCCTGACAAAGCAAAGAGGAGCAGCTTAAGTTGTGAAGGATTTTTTTTAATTATTTTCTTTTTACCACAGACGCCTTAAATTTTCCCAAACCCAAGATAAGACGTCCCTCCCAAAATGGTGAAAGAAAGTGGTGGCAACTCGAAGCGGCCCCAACATCTGGCCAACATTGTGTTTGGACACACGGGTACCTGATAAAGTCGTTTCTCCAGACTTCATGGATGCAGAGGAGGGGAAGGTCCTGTCCCCATGTCCCCACGGGTGCTGGTGGCACCTGGGCCATGGCGCAGAGCTGTGGTGGTCAGGGGCACCCGCCGCAGAGGCAGAAGGCAGTCCTGGCGGGGGCCGTCCTGCGTGGCTGTAGGTGCCCACCCTGGGGGGTCTGCGGTCTGGGGGCTGCCAGGGGGACGTGGGCAGGCAGGGGACAGGAGAGGGAGCAGAGAGGACCTAGGGCACCATCTGGTGGCTTCACTCACCGCCTTCCCTAAATCCCCGACGCGCAGGGTCACAGTGTTGCGTGGCCAAGGGCTGAAGGAACACCGGGTCCTTCCAGGAGACAGCCCGGCAGGACGAAGGGACCCCTGCCCGCGGCCCAGACTCGCACACCCTTTGGGCACTGCTGGGTGGGAGAGTGGCCCAAACTACAGCAGTAATAACCTTTTTTTTTGGGTGCTGTTCAGTGAAGTGCCTCCTTTTGTAAGGCTCAGCCCTAGCTAGGTCTTTAGACGCTATTGCCATAGAGATGATTAATGACAGGGATACCCACGAGAAGGGAAAAGAAGACAATTAGGAGACAGAAGCAAGGAAGGAGAACACAGAGGACTACAGCGTGGTCATGCATTTCATTGTAGTCACCCACCACAATGAGCTCTTTCTTGTCTACAGATAAAAGGCAAAATATAGCCGATGTACTTCATACTGCAGAGCAGAACCCATGCAAGTTTGTTCTCTACAGAAAAGGATGAAACCACCGACACACTCGCATGCGCTCCGTTTTTTGCCTTCTCAAAGGCAAAAAGGCTGGAAAGAGCTGTGAAGGGACTGTTTTAGGGACTGGATGATCTCAGTGCCACCAACGCCCCTTACAGCAACACCAGCTAAGGCAACGCGCTGAGACACGGCATCCACCGCTCAGGACTGCGGGCTCGCTCCCGGTGGAGAGGGCAAGGGCCCCTGCTGCTAGCACAGCACCTCCTGTAGAGGAAGGCAGATGGTGCATTCCCACCTCACACCACCGCTTATTTTGATAACGTGTCTCCGCTTGCCTGAAATCCTGTCAATACAAAGGGATAATTTCTCTTAGCTTTCCCGGCGCCCGGGAATCAAAGATTACACCACCGTAACCTGACAGCGTGTTCTGCGCGCAGCAGCACCATGCTGGGGGAAGCGAGCAGAGCTGTGGCCCTCAGGGACGCGGTTTTAAAGAGGAATCCATTCTCAACATTCAATTTAAAGCAAAATGTGGGCAATAAACACGACTCAGTCATCAGCTCTGTCCTGTGTGGAGCTGGGGGAGCCGATCGTTAAATTTTCTTCCTTTTATTTATTATATGTATTGCTCCACACTTAAAAATGAGCTCCTCTCCTCTTCCTAATAACACTCATTTTCTGCATCTATTCTCATGGACCATAGAGCCAGGTGAGACAAAAAGAGCAAATGACTGGTTTTTTATTTTATTTTTCCTGAACAAATCTCAGCTATAAATAGCTATACCAATGTTATATAAATTATATTTACTACTTTCTCCTACTGGTGCCTGAAGGCATTTCCTCATACCTCCTTGGAAAACTCTGTTGTATTTACAAACACCCCTTCTCTCCCAATCTTCTCCTTTACGCCTTTCTCTCTCACAACCTCAGATGCCGCTGCTGCTGCCCACAGTGCACGATGCCAAGGAAGCGACACTAACTTCTGGCTGCGTAGCTTCCAACCTTCCTCCTTCTCGTGCAGCAGCCTTTTAGCCTTGCAGGGCCAAACCAAAACCCACTGAAATCAACGCAGCAACTCCCCTTGACTTTGACGAGCTCTGGCGCACAGCCCAGATCCCCAGCCTTCCCAGTGCTTCTTGGAAACTTTTACTTTTTCACTTAATTGATCATAACCGCTTGTGATTCGTTTGGTACTTCAGCACTGACTGGTCTAGAACAGCCCCTATATTCCAAGTACCATTTTTTCTTATGTTTCGTTTTAAACGGCTTCAGCTACTTAATATATATAACTGTTCAGACATAAATGTAAGAAACGCTATTTAGAAAGGTAATAGAAAGACGAGACAAAACAATTCACTGCAAAGTGAGATCTCTGCTAGGAAATTTTTAGTGCTAACCATTGTTTTTAGTATTTACAAAATTTAAAAAGCCAAACACAAAAACCAAGCAGCGTTACTTTGAAAGTTTTAACTCTTCATCTAATCCACTACCTTCTTCTGAATATTTTATCGCTGTATTGCAACATATTTATAATTCATCTCATCATTCTTCAAATTTGGTAAGGAAAGAAAATATTATACCTGTGCAATCCTTGTAATTTTTTTTTTCCATGAAGACAAATGTTTTCTCCTCATTTATATTTCTGGTCACATTAGTAAATACTAAAATTGTTGAGTTCAGAAATATTTATTTATAATTATTACGATCATTTAACAAATGGAAGACAGGTCTAATAAGCCATGCTGTCTATTCATTGCTATTTTTGAAATGAATTCCTCAACACTGGGAAGAGAAAAAGCATTTTCCTGTGGTTAAAGTCCAAATTGCATGTTTGAAATCTCTTCTAATAAAAAGAGCAAAGCAATAAGCGGATTATCTCTTTAAACATAGTATAGGAAGGTTGGAGGCCCCGGAGACATTTTCCATAGCCGCTATCTCTGATGCATAGCAACATTATCTTCAACTAGAGAGGGTCCTATGACCCTGGAGCTCAGTTTTAATTTGATCTTCTTCTTTAAAGAGGTTTCTATGATTCCTCTCAAGTTATGCTACGTATTGTTATTTTGGGTTGGTTTTGTTTGGTTGTTACTTTGTTGTTGTTTTTTTAATCTGAGATAGAACAGCCTCAGCTTTTTGATCCACTGGTTTGATCACGTTATATGGATATTTAACGTAACTTCTTCCCTATCAGAACTAGGATATCCATCAGCACAAATGGTAGGCAAGTCCCAGTTGACAGGAGAGAGAGGAGCAGGAATAGAAAATTCATCTCTAAGACCTCCCTCCTCACTCCAGTTGTTAGAGATTTCAGAACTGGGGAAACTGGGGAGCTCGGCTTGAACATCTCTGGAACCTGGCCCCAGATCTGTTCAGCCCCAGCAAGGCATTTTCCTCGGATTCCCAGCTCCTTGTTCCATTTCCTTGTTCTGGAAAGGGCACTGCCACTGAGACACAGTGCCAGGCAGGGATATTTTCTCTGGCTTCCTTTTTTTCCATCTTTATCTCTGTTCATGCATCCATTCCTCACCGTTTACTGCTGATATTGCTGAAGGGAAAGCATTTATTCCAAGGCACTGATTTGGGTCGGCTGAGTATGGTCACAGCAGGCATCTGTGACTACTCGATGGGATTAGCAGATTATGAGAAAGCATGTTTCACTGTGGGGTTCCTGAGAAAGGAAAAAATGGGCAGGTGGATGTTTGTATCTCAGTTAAACTATGCATGAAGGCCTGACGGCTGTGTCAGGGAAGCTGTAGGCACAGGATCAGATGGACTGCTGCAGGTCAGGATTGGAAGATCAGGCCAGCAAGCAGGGAGGTCTCTGGATCGCACTATTGCTTACAGAGGATCAAGATTCAAGTATTTCAGCCAGGCCAGGTGAGAGAAACGTGCACAGATCCCATCTGCACCATGTCTAAGCTACGTACGAGTGCTTGACAAAAACCAGCTTTTCTTTTTGCATCAAACAGCTTCGCTGCAAAATATCTTCACTGCAGCAATGCAGACTGAGCCCCAGTGGGATTTGAACGGACGCATTCTGTTGTTAATGAAGGGCAGTTTGGAGGGAGCCCGGGGTTCGCAAGTCCCCCGTGGCTGCACCCTGAAGTCGCTGTGGGTCTTCGCAGAGAACTGAGGATGCAGAAAGTAGTTCTGTCGTGCAGGAAGATGTCTGGTCCACACAGAGTCAGTTTTTCCCCCTTAGATATTCTCATACAGTGTATCAGAGGATTCTTCTAGAGTTTCTTGCTTCTTAGATGTCTGCAGAATGATGAAAAGGAGGAAAAAGAAATAGAGGAAAATTATTCAAAAGAAGACGAATTAATTCTTCATCAGCAGACACTGACGTTTGCTCTGTTGGAAATGGCTATAAGTGATCCACCGCAATGGAAGCCACTACACTGAGAAATGTTGCTCCGACAGAGACGAACGTGACTAATCCAGCCCAAGGGATAAAGATGCCTCCTTTGCTTGTCACTCTTCCCCCAAAAAGCTGTCAGACAGGGAGGGGAGGGAAAATTGGGCTCGGTGAAAAAAATAAATCACTCTGGATTCTGTGAAGGAGGAATTCCCTGACCTCCTCAATCCTGTTTCTTCAACAGTTGAGTCTATTCCTCACAGCCGCTCCCGGTGCAGACAAGGCGCTGACAGACTGATATTTTAAGCGCCGCGTGGCACAGGCCTGCTGTAAGCAAGGTTACACAGCAAGTAGCTGAAGTGCCAGAGGGTGAATGGAGCCCTACCTACACTAGCTTTTTCTCTGCTGCCACCACCAAAGGGAAGCGTTTTAGAAGAGCTGAGCGCGGGCACCTCCAAAGCACGCACAGGCTCTGGAGGATTAACCCTTTGCCACCCAGGCTGGCTGGCAGCGCAGTGACAGCTCGCAAACACTCTCCTTTCAGGTGCTCTCTGCCCGGCTTCCCTTTGCGCGCGGCATCCGCAGCACGTCTCAGGCACAGCTCAGCAATCCCAGCTCCCCGGCCCGGCACAAGCCCGCCGGCCCACGAGTCGTGCTGTTGGGAAAACACCCTGTTACGTTCTGGCACAGCCAGCTGCAGGACCAGTGTCCCAGGCGGTCAGAGCCCAGGACGGCTGAGAGGGAAGCTGGTCAAGGTGCCTGCAGCCGTACTGGGCAGGGCAGTCAAACTGTGCCGTGCAGAGAAGGCCGTATCCCTTCTGGGGGGAACCAAACTCGTTCCTGGCTTCTGAGAAACAAACTCAGAGCTGAATCCAGCCCGCCCACCTTTTCCATTTTCAGTCGCCCTTCACTGCGCGGAGATCCCAAGGCCTTGGCATCGCCTTCCGCTCCCCACAGGTGCTCCTGTTTCAGAAGCCCCTTTCGGCTCCCCCTGAGGTGGGATGCAGCAGTGGGGCCCTGCTACTCACACCTCCCTACCTTCTGAGCAGCACAAGGACTGGGCACACTCTCAGTGCCCGTGAGAGCCCATCCCAGCACCTCTCTTTGCTTTCTCCTCCTCTGTTTCTCCCACAGAGACCACAGGAGCCAGACCCGCTTGCACACAGATGCTTCTTTGCTCGTTTTGTTGCTTTGCTCCCGCTCTGTTTCACACGGCTGCTGACCCCTTAAGCAGCAGCTGAGTGGTGTGGGCCACACACAGGTGATTCAACACAGCCCAGACAACACCACGACGGGAAAAAACAAACACAGATACTGCATCTCCTCACCCAGACTGAATCATTTAGAAGGGGGCAGCTGATAAAGGCGTACAGAAGAATAAATAGGACAGGGAAGGGGGATCAGGACTTACTGTTTTTCCTACCCAACTAATTCAAAATGCAGCGAGAACACAAAAACAGGGATGCTCTCTTTCCCAGTGCATCTTACACACCGGAGTACAAGGCTGCATATATAACACAAACCATCCTTCCCCTCAGTAGTCAGTTGCAGTAATCAGGTACCTGCCCCTGCCCCTGCTACCGCTGCTGTGGAGCCACAGCACTAACTGCAGGATGCCAGCGGCCCTGGGAGCAGAACACTCTGCAGTTAGCTCTGATGTAGAAGGCACTTGATTTTCTTCCACCTTTTTATGAAGCTGGGAGTTGTGAAAGTGCTTCAGATGCTGGAAATACTGTCCTCCATGAAAGGGAGGGACGGTGCCAGCCAAAGCTGCATACTTAACCTGGGGAACCTTCCCCAACGGGACATCATTGGGAGAAGAAGGGGACATTTTTCAGTTACATTTTCCAATGTTAGAAGAGTGAACCTATTTTTTAAGCAGATAAGAGGTCTGGAAGGCAAATGACCAACAAAGATCTGAGGACAGGAAGGAAACGTTCACTGGGGTGCCTGATGCAAGCTTTGTCCCTCTGGAACAGCTGATGCTTGCCAAGAGCAGGGTGCAGGGCTGCGTGGGACTCTGGTCCGTGCCATATGGCCCCCACAATTGATCTGTGCCTGCATATTGTGGCTACGTTCATTACGGGTGGGTTCGGTTCCTCGTCTCTAACTCATAACTCCCAGCCCAGCAAGAAGATCCAAGCCCAAAATATAGCCACGCTGCCTTTTCCTGCCTCCGTTCAGGCCATCGTAGCTTCTGCTACCAGGAAATGGCTCTCAGGTGCTTAATGCCAGCGAGAGCAAAGGTGTGCCCAGGGTCTGCCCCCAGTGCACAGATTCCTCTACTCTGGGGGACTTCTTAGCTGCCTAAACAATCTGGAAGGGACAGTAGTGGGGGACAGCATCTGGCCAACTCTCCATGAATGTCTGACCCTTTGAGAGGGAGCAACAATGCCAAACATCTCGATACCTTCCAGGGAACATCACACAGCAAAGCATCTGCCTGCCAGAACCAGTAACGCGGCAGCAGCAAGGGTTGTGCCGGAAGAGGGACGATACACCACACGTGCAGCACAGCTGGCGAGTGGACGCCACGTCCCGTTTTCCCCTTTCAGTGGGGCTGGAGGTGGGGAAATAGCAGACACACTTAATGCCAGCTAGGGCCGTGGTGGCTCTGGCTTTTCTCTTCCCATGTGCCCAGTGCATAAGGGAACTCTCCAAGAAGAGGGCCCCAGCCCTTACCTCCCCTGGATGATTCCTTCTGGGTTCTGGGTTCTTTGTGTTGCTCTCAAGGACAGAATAGACCTCGACTTGCCGTGAATTCAGGCACTGCAAAGAGAAGAGAGGGTTCAAAAAAATGCTTAGGTTTAACCACATCTGATGGCCCATTGCGTTGTTCCCCGACTCGTGCCTGGCATTTTTGAGGAACCTCTGATGTCTCCAAAATTCCAAAGTTCCTGTCCTCAACGTGTGCAAAAAGAAAATCCATTTTCCCCTGAAATCTTTACAGTGCAGCTACATCACGGTCCTTTTTCAGCCTCACAGAGACAGCTTTTGATGTTACCTACCCCGTGTAAGGCAGTGAGAGAACAATGGCAATGCCCCTGCCTCTGTCCACTCCAGACTGATACAACAATGCAAAACGAAGGCCCCTCTGCCACCGGAATGGGTACTGAGCACCACGGGGAGCACAGGAAACAGACAGCACCCTGCATCGCCCAGGACGGTTTAGGTGCCTGACGCCCAAAAAGCTCTTGTTTTTGGTTGTTCTGGGCACACAAGGGTGAGAGGGGAGGCTAGGCTGGGCTTCTGGAACACAAGGGCTGTTGAAAACAGGAAACCTTACATCAGGCACCATTTCTATTTATTGTCTGGTTGCCGTTTTGTTTTGGTTTGTTTTTGTTTTGATTTTTTTTATTTCCAAGCCAGAACTCTCCTTTCTTCGTAGAGTGAGCAAAGAATAATAATAATAAAAAAAAAATCAATACACTCGCAGGCCCACAGACATATCCACGGTCCCGCACGGATACGCAGAGAAACACACACACATCCTACATGTGTCTGCACCCGTTGGTCCCCCAGGTAATCGTGTCACAAGAGATGCATGTCAGTTTGAGTGATGTTCCAGATCTGCCTGAAGGATCAAACATAACAATCAGGAGGACTTTTCCATGTGTGTTTCAAGGATGACAGCAGGTTGCCAAGGTGGCTGTTTCTCTGGCAACGGGAGGATGGGAGGAGCTCCAGCCGCACGAGGGGCAGATGGTATTAGTGGAGAGGCTGCAGAGGGAGCGAGGCGCCCTGCAGCACAGCGAGGGGGACCAGCAAAATACGGGGGGTCGAATCTGGGGCTGACGGTCATTTGACTCCCCCCCACCCCGTCATTTCGTCGGGAATTGCAAACGCTCAGCATCTTTTTGGGTCGTGGCCAGCGAGATCGTGGTTTAAGGAGGACGAGATGATAAAGGAGCAGCGTTTGGGAACGGGGCTGGGAATGAGCACTGGGACAGGATGGGCTGCAAGGAGTGGGGCACCATGCAGCTCTCCCATCCCCACTCCTCCTGCGGGAGCAGCCCAAGCGTTTCACCCGTCCGCTTCCCGCTCCCAACAGCCCACTTGCCTAGAGCAGCCATCCCCAACTATTCGCGTGTGCGCATGCGCACGCAGAAAATCCCATTTCCCCTTCCTCATTTTCGATTCCCTTTGTGATGCTGGCAGTGAGGACCTCGTCCTGCGTGCTCTGCTCCCGGCAGCCCGGCTCCGTGCCCCCTTGCCGTGACAGGCAGTCTCTTTCACTGCCCCAGTCCCAAAGCCACTTGCAAGCAAGAGGCATCCTTTTGGTGCTTAACCCCCAGAAGAGACTCCCTCCGTCTGCGGGCCCTCTTCTCGTGACGGCTGTTAACAATGCCCGTCCTTTGCTGGCCAGTTGGAAAGCCGGTGTCTCCAACTGCCGTTTGCAAATCAATTCCTTTCACTTGGCCACTGACCACCTGCTACTGTCACAGCGGCGGCACGCGGGCCTCTCCTCCCTGCTGCCAGATGCTTTCCCGAAAAGCTCCTGTGCTCTGGAACCCGCCTGCGCTGCAGGAGCTCTGTTTGCTGCTGAAAAAAAGAAAAAAAAAAAAAAAAAAAAAAAGCTTGTTTGAAGTGTAAAGCGGATGAAGCGAGGCCCTCGGATTGTTGTTTCCAAGCTGCTCATTAACTAGGCAGCCGAGCGGGAAGATGGAGGAAAATACAGATTTTGGTCCGGCCAGGGCAATGAGCTGCTCCAGGGCTGCAGGAGGGCAAAAGGGCCCAATAACGCACGGCAGCATAGCTCTGCCCCCCCGCCCCCACACACCCTGCAGGGTTTTTTACTGCCCTGAGCTGTTTTTCACTGCTTACGCCCAACCCCAAGGACCACAAGGTAACCTGTGGCGCCTGGAAGAGGCGGTGGGGAGGGCATTTGCTCCTAGTGATGTGCAGCAGAAGGGCTTTGTAGGAGGCGTGCTAGGAGCCTTTCTGTGCCGGGGTGAGCCCTGCTGCCAGGGAGGACAGCACAGAGCATTTAATGAGCTGCACCAGCCAGTTCGAAGCCCTTGTTTTGATGCCCAGTCCTGCCTCCTGCTGCTCCTGGTTCCAGGCCTGCAAGAACACTGCGACTCCCTGACTTTTTTCTGGACTCTGATCTGCTTTCCCCCACGGATATCACATCTGGCATGTGCTGGCCTCCCGTCCCTTTACCTAATCCTCTTTATCCCACCACTCAAAGTCTCTTCTCACTCTTCCATCCCATTCCCTTGCCTTATCTTACCCCTGCGCCAGCCACAGATTTCTGCCTCCCCCCCAACCACGAATCGAGCGCTAAGTTCAACACCCAGTTCTACACCACCAGGACCTCACAAAGCACGGTCTCCACCCCAGGGCTCTCGCCCTCTTTTCCCCGTTACCCCCCGCGTTCCACCTTGCAGCCCCACGCTCCCACCTCCTCACCCTGTGCCATCTCTGCTGCGGGAGCTGCTGCCTCACGCCCGAGCGAGTCACAGCAGCTGCTCCACGGGGCAGGCTCGTACCCCATAGCACGCACGAGACGATTCGAGGCTGCTTGCTGCTCTGCCAAAGCCAAGAGCCCTGCGCAGCTGGCGGGCAGTTAACAGGCTACGGGGCAAGGCTGCATGGGCCAGGTCTGGAGGGCTCCTGCAAGCACAGGAGCTCAGCCAGCTACCGGGACTGCCTGCGCCTAAGGCTGGCTCTGCTGGCTTGCTGTATGAGCGTTAGCGGGGCCTCCTGAACAGAACAACATGATGAAACATGTAATTAAGATGGAGCTAAGGATGCATGACGAGGCCGACTGAGCAAGAAATGGATTTGATTTTTTTTTTTTTTGGTCTCCTTGCAGAAATCATCCACTTCGGCAGGAAACTTCCAAATCGGATTTTTAAAAGCCTGAATTAAAAAGAAATTACTTGATACAAATGAAAAGGTTTATAACCTGCAACATCCTTTACCCAAAGCATTGCTTTCTACCCAGAATAAAGGTATCACATACAATATACAGGGCTTTCTTTTAAACCTCTACTCCAAAAACTGAAGAGCCACAGAACAGTGCCCCCCACCTGGGAAGCGAGAATGAGAAGGGGGCAGGAGTGCCTTTGTTTTCATACCTGCCCCCTATCAGATTTCTCTGCCTCCTTGGCAGGGCTTTGCTCCTCTCTGTAGTACATTCTCCAGAGCTCCACTTTGTTTAGTTTAAATGATTCATGCAGCAGAGCTTACAGGTTTTCCTTGGAGACACTTTTCCAGTCCTTATAGACCTCACAGTCAGAAAGGTTTCCTAATATTCAGGCAACATCCTTCTCTACTCACTTTCATTTCATTCCTCCTCGTTTGTCCCACAGACCACGTGAATAAAAAAATAATCATTCCCTTCTTCGCTGAGTGGTCCTCCCATGGGAGTAAAAGGAAAAAGAAGGAGTACATTTTAAATGGAGCTGGATGGGCTGTAAATGTGATTAGGGGTCATGGTTACTTGAGGTAGCCAAGGTCTGGGCTTGACATTTGAGGAGAGCCACACCAATCCTATTACCTCTGACACTGCTGCTACTGGGCTCAGGGAGCGGGAGCAGTTGGTGTTCTCCAGTTTGGGGAATGGAAAAAGGAGTCGATTGGCTGGATTCTAAGTGATAAAAAGGGAAATGTTCCAAAAAGGAGACTCCCTTCACTTTCCTCCTGCCCACCAGTGCTGGAGCAGGGCTGCTGGGCATGGCGCAAGGCGTTGGCACTGGGATCAGGATGGAGACGTGCACCATGCGCAGTCCCAAGAGGAGCAGAGCACAGAAGCAGGATCACCAGTACCAGGCCGACTGCTTGTTTCACATCACAATACTGGTATTTTGTCACCTCGCCTGTACCATGGCAGGTCAGGGAAAGGAGGGGTTGTACCATGACGTGGACACAAGGGATGGAGGGCGATTCTGGTACTCACGTCATAAACAGGAGAAGGTGGTGGCGGGCTGGCTGAAGGAGGCCGAGTTTCTACCTTCTGTCTCAGTATATTTAGCTGGTTCCTTTTAGGACACAATACCTGCTCAGGACAAGACACCAAATCACACATTTGGAGAAAACACCACCTCCCCAAAAATGAAAGGAATGCAGAGTCATGTCAAAGCCAGTTGCTCGCACACCCCCTGAGCGTTTCAGAAGCAAAGAATGCTGTCTCCATGCGCAACACAGGCCCTCCACTTTCCTCACCACAGGGTAAAAGGAAGGAGTTTGACAACTGACATTGGAGCATTGGAAAAGAGAACTGGGCTGTGTCTGTATATGGAAATCAGTTGCACTGACACTAAGCTGGATGGGGGGCAGAGATACAGAACAGCACACAACAATACTGTAGGACAGGGAGAAAAGCAGGGCCATATTCAAAGTGTGAGGGGGATTTCACAGAGGCAGAATGCAGAGACTTCTGTCAGGATTTGGCTGGGAAGATGCTAATACACAGAATCCGGGGAAAAGCACCAGGCAGACATTAATGATGCCATACAGTCAGTGCTACACTAACGTGCAAGTCCAGCACGGAGCTGAAGGAAGAAGGCCTCTTCCTCTGAAGTGTTTCTTGCATCAGATGACTTCTCCTTGAACATGCTCCATTCATGCTCAGACAAGGGTTAGCCCTGCTCAGCAAGCAAGAGAAAGAGGCAGAAAAGGCAGCAGGCTTTGCTAAGTATCTCTGTTCTAATTCGGAAAGAAGTGGGATGATTATATTCACATCACATGAAAACGATGAACTGCTTTCCAGTCCATTAGTAACTAAGGAGGATGCTAAATAGCTTCTCTTAAAGATAAACATTTTTAAACCAGCAGGTCTGAGCAAGCTGTGGTGAGAAATACGGGCTGTGTTCTGCAGGAGGGCAACTGTAATGACTGCCTGATCTCTCCAGGCCCCGAGGAGTGCCCACAGGTCTGAGACTTGCTGGCCTACCTCAAAGCCTAGAGATGCCAAGCGGCAAGTCGTGACGGTGCCTCCCCCCTCGTCCCCCTGGAGATGCTGCCTAGGCAGGCAGCGATGGGGGCCCATCTCCAGCCCTTACTCCTTCCCCCTCCATCTGCCTGCCTGCAAGGTAAGTCTCACGAGATTTGCAGGCCTGCCAACTGCTGCCTCTCTGTTTTCCATCTCACGAGCTCTGACTGTGCGCGCTGAAGCCTGATGCTCCTTGGAGTCAGAGGTCTGCACCAGCAACACAGCCTCCACGCGAAAAGCCTGCTGTTGTGGTGGCAGAGGGCAGCTTGTACGAGTAAAAATGTCGGGATACACTACCTAAAAAGCATCAATCCCCAAATTCCGTTCTAAAAGACATCAGGACTATTTAAGCCAGCCTTGAGATGTCAGGAGGAGTGCAGAGGATATTGTTTTGAATGCCTGGAGGAGGCACTACTAGGAACAGCAGATTTTGCTTGGTCAGCAGAGATTCCTGTATCACAACCTCAAAGTTTTTTCCCCTGTCTCATTCAGACCTTTGCCCCTACTTTTGGCTCTTCTTCTCCTGCTCTATATACCCTTTTTTCTCCGCTTCTGGTTTCCCCTTTGCCCTCAGCTTTTCCTTACCCAACTGGTCCCAGCCTGTGCCTCTAGTCTCCTCACCCAAGAGTCCCTGTCAATCCAGTCTTAACACCCTCCTCCATGCTCTAGTACTTCCTCGCTCTGGCTCCCAGTCCATTTCCCTCCCAAGGCTCCTCTCTTCCATCCTCACAGAATTGCTGAAGGTGGAAGATGCCTCTGGAGATTGTCCAGTCCGATCCACAGCCTGCTCAGAGTCAACTAAAACAGGTTGCTCCTCAAGTCCTTGTCTCACTCTTTTTTTCCAGTCAGCTGGGACCTCTACACGGGCTTCCTTGGGATCCTTGACCTGTCCTTCCCCCCCAGCCCTGTCTCTTAATGTTTTACCTGCCGAGCACATGCCCAAGGTTCTGGTTCCCACGCCCTCCACGCTGCAGACTGCTGTCTTCTACGGTGCCCATGGCTCAGGAAAGCAGTTGCAGAGTTTCCTCGCAATCAGGTCATGCCTTTGCATCAGAGCAGCCCCCATCTTGAAAGAAGATTAGACATGGGGAAAGCCCTGCTCTCCCCCTGCCATCAGGGCTGCAAGAGACTTGCCTTGGTGCCCAGGGCACACTACCTGTCAGACTGACACTGTGCGGAAAGGCAGCCTCGCGTGGGCTCCTTTAGAAAACCGAGCTGATAAACTGACAAGAGCCACAACCGGCCATACACGAACTGCAAATTTCCAGAGACCCATCACAAGGCTGCATCTGCTTGAATATTCTCAGGGCCAGCACGCTGCTGGTGTGACTTCTTGCCCTGTGTCAGACCCTTGCACTAAAGCAGAGCACACCAGAGTCAGAATGGTTACCAGAATGTCTTTAACGGACAAATCAATAGCTCGCTTTGTCTTTTCTGCAATCTTTTTTTCTCAGAATGACTGAACTTAAAAAAAAGAAAATAAACCTGAGACAGACACCCAGCATGGAAAATTTCAGCATGGGGAGTTCCAATCCAGCCAAGTTAGAAGCAAGAGAAATAAATTCCTAGGATGGGTCACGTCAGGTATTGGCTTTTATTTGGTAATAACTTGCCTTTCTTTTCCACACGAGCAGAGCTGTTGCAATGATGCTCAGTGCAGCCAGAAGAGTGGTAAAGGTAATGAGGATGTCCTGCCCGTAGGAGGTCTCGATGTACCCTGTCCCTGTGGGAAAGAAGGCAAAAGATTCACAGTGTGAGTGGAAGTTATAATTCCGTTGTGTTTTTAACTCTGGCCAAAAGCCCTAGGAGAGTGAAACTACAGAAGCAGTAAAGGTTGTACGGGTGCACACACGCTTCAAAACACAGCCTGACTGAACAGAGAGCAAGGTGCAGCTGGAGAATCACACAAAGGAGACGGGATATAAGCAGCTGCACTTCATGTTGATTAGAAGGAGATGATATAAATATGAGAGCCAAAAAGGGTGCTAGGTAGGTAGAGGCCAGCAAAGGTCTTCAGTGGTAGGGGTAGAAAGGCAGATGGTGGAAAGCACACAGGCTACACAAACTAGCAGGGTGGATACTACAGGCACCTCTGACCAGTGTAGCAAAGCTCTTTCACCACAGCTCTTCCCATTTACCCTAAGAAGTTTTTCATAGCCAGCGCTCAGCAACGCAAATCCTGCCAGTCAGCAGCACGCACGGCCGTATCACTTTTCTTTAGCATTCCTCTTGCCTTGGCCAGAAGCTCTCCCTTGTTTTCCAGTCTGTGCATCAATAGAACAACCGACCCCTTGCAGCCACATGGAAAAGGGGGAGGCATTACGATGAGCCCTGTGTAAAGCACATTCAACCCTGATGCCTTTAAGCATTGGGCATTAAGTATTATTCCCACCTGACTTTATAGCTTGTTTGGGTAAAGGAGAACAGCAAAGAAATCTTTTCACAGCAAAGTCCAGCTGATTTTTAACTGTTCACTCTTCCTTTCTGGTTGTTCACTTACCTCTCACGAGGACGAACACTCCATTTCCCATTTTCTGGATGTCACTCCACTGGACCTCGCAATAGTAGGTGCCAGTAGAAGAGGTGCTTTCGAGTGGCATGGTTTTGTGATTGTAGGATTTGGCAACGGTCTTATTCTCTTCTCCAGGAGGGATTTGTACATTTTCTTCCCGATTGTAGATGGATGTCTTCTGACCCAGCAAATTAATCCAGTAATAGAAGATTGAAAATCTGGTGTATTTCAGGGTGTAAGGGAAGGTGACTTCACAGGGGATGGACACTTCTTCCTTGAGCAGTGCAACCTGGATTAGAGGATTCTGCTGTACGTTGACATCTCCCCCTGTAAGGGTGATAATTGTTAGCAGGCACCTAACAGCACCATAAGTCAGGAGAAAATTGCTGCCCCAATCACGTGGTGAAAATAAACATATGTCGGGAAGCATGTCTGGAGCGAGCACTGTTGGCCCTTGTCAGAAACTGAGTGATGCAGAGCACATGCCCTGTGTGATCTGCCACAGCTCTTAGGTCATTGCTGTGTGATTTGAGATAGCCTGTTGCAATCACAGACTTTCCCTTTTCCCTTGTGAGCTCCTCGGCACAATGCTGGCATACAGAAAGAGCAGAAATGAAGCAGGAAGTGAACTGATTTTGTGCTGGCGTGACACTGTTTACAAAGGATGACTGGAAAGCGGTTTTCTAAAGCAAACACTCACTGGACATCCTCTGTAGCTCCTGAGTTACAATCCTCTGCTTGGACGTGTACGTGTGCATGTGATCACAGTGCACCAGCGAAGGCGCTGTGTGCAAGCAGGTGTGTCAGTGGAACTGTGCATCTCTGAGACAAGAATAAGGAAGGAAATTGCATATTGTACGCTGGGCCATGAGAAATAAGACACGGCTTAATCACTCCTAACTTTTGCTGCTGTAAATGGGCAGCAAAGCACAAGAGTGGATGCTAGATACAGTAACTATCTGCAGATCTTAAATATCTATATGTGACACTATTTCAGGTAGGGAGATGGGAGAACATGCCCTTCATGTGCTTCCTCCTTACTCAGGTCTGTTGAAAGCAATCTGTCATTGAAATTCCGTAGACAATCATGTTGGGTATTACAAGAGAGGATGAGTAAGCACAGATGGGAATCCACACCGTCGTTCACTCCCCGTTTTGCAAAATAAAAGAAAAAAAAAAGAGAGAGCCACAGGCTAGTACGGAGCCTGGGGTACGGAACCTCTTGGCAACACAGCCAAGTCTGGGTTTAACATCAGTCATTCTCTGGTAGCTGATTTATCTGGCAGCTGATAACACACCACATACAAACCACCTTAAGAGGAAGCCTGTGCAAAGCACTGTTGTCTTTAAAAAAGGGAACTGGAAACTTGCATCAAGTCTTGTTACAAAATGAAAGACCCGGGATTATTTCCGAGACAAGAAAATAGAAGGGGAAAATATAGAGAGGGAAAGTAGAGGATGGGCAGGCAAAACCATTCACGGTTTTGTTGGGACTCTCTGGGGTTCAGCATCTACGAACAGGCTGATCAACAGGCACTAATAAGGCAGTCCCAGAGCACAGCCAGGCTGGCTTTCCTGTCATCACACAATAACGCTGCGTCGCAACAGCAGCATCACCTCTGCGTGGTGGGACTCGGCATCAGAGGAGGCAACTCTTGACTTAATGCTACTGAATGCAGACCACTAAGGAGAACAGAGGGGTGGAATAACAGAAGGAGGGCATGATCACTGCCCAGAACAGACTTCAGGGAAGTAACATCACTTAAGAAAAATCCCCTACAGACGACACAGCCAGGGACAATACCCTAAGAGTAAAGAAGAGATTAGGTTACATCATTAGAAAGAGGTTCTTAGCTGTAAAAGCAACTGAGATACAATACAGTCCTAAGGGACACGGTCTTTGTGAGTGCTCAGTCCTGTGTGCACTAGATACAGCGTTATGGAAAGAAGGCAACAGAAAATCCTGCAGCCACCGTGGGAATGATAACCTGAGTAGTCTCTTCTGTGCCTTATTTTCAAAAATAATTCATCATCCTTATCCTCATCTGTACCCAGCAGAACACACATGAATGTAGTTTTTATACAAGACATCGCAAAGCATTGCTCTAACAAAACAGAGGAGAGATCCATCTTTTTGCAGCTTCCCAGGAGCCATTAGCTTGAGAAGAACATGCCAGGGATAAAGCCCAACCATTTTATTTAGGTTATATAACCCTTCTCCCATGTTCCCCCTTTCTTAAGGATTCTCTCTCTGAGCTTTGAAATGCTTAAAAGACAGAAATAGCAGCAGTGTGCAAATTCCTAGAGGGGAGCGCTGGAAATTAGAAAAAGATAGCGGCTGGAAATGCTCTAATATGAACAAACGTGAGAGTAAACAAAAGGAAAAAAAATATTTTTTTTTTACCTTCACAGAGAAGCGACCAAAGAAACAGGAAGATGACTTTTAGATTAGAGGCCATGGTAGGGTCAAAAGGCTGTAAGAAAGCAATCAGATATGAAGATCCAAAAGGCAAACGAGATTGGATTTTGTCAGGTATTTCCACGCCTGAGGAGCTGTTTGATCCCCTCCCGTTTGTGCAGGGACAGGCGGGACAGACTCACACTGCTTTTGGCAAGCTCTTTCCGGCAGATGCAGGCTCTTCTGCTTTTCTGCCAGACTCCTCCCTGCACCGTGGTTCATTTCTCTGTACTATTACCATGGTGTTACACCTATCAGCAAGCGTCCAAAGATTAAACTGTAAGCTCTTCAACGCAGAGAGCTTTGTCTTCCAATGACCGTAAAATATCACCCGCATTTAAAGCAAACTTTGTCACCTTCCATAGTGACCGAAGCAACTTGGAACATGGAAAAAGTGTGCTTCGACTGATACCGTTTGAGGTCATTTGAGGTAAACGTGGCCCAATTCAGTGAATGATTCAACTGATTCCGGAGCAATGGACAAGCTTAAAAATAGTACGTTGGGATTTTTACCATAGTTTTGCAAGGGTTTGTTTATGCAGTTATTTTGGAACAGCTGTTCCTGATTATCTCAGTGCATTGACCACCAATATTTTGGAATAAAGGCATCTTACTTCAAATTATCTTACTCAAGTCGTTCATTTACATGGAGGAATCGCTAACAGTGCGACAGCGCATGGGTTCATGGCAGAGCAGCACAATCAAACTAGTTCTTCATGTGAACACTCAAGCATGAGATAACCTATTTTACCTTCAGAATGGAAAACAAGTACCTGCAGCAGCAGTCAGCAGAAAGAAACAGCCCTACTGCACTCCTTACAGCCCAGCACTTCCCTCCACAGCCAGCTTCGTGGCTAGATTACTGTGGAGGACGGCACTCGAATTGCAGAAGTGAGAACAAGCAGGCAGTGACTTCATCCATAACAGCTGTGATGTTTCAGATTCACATGATGCTGGCTCTAAATCAGCTTCACAATGCAGGCAAGCCTTAAGAAATCTATTGTAGGGAAATCTACGGAGAACCCTTTGAAGAAGAAAGCCCTCTCTTTGTGGGAGGATCCTACCACTTAAACTCATGAAGAGTCTTTGATTTCAGTGAAAGCTTGTTTTTAGCTAAGACATCTGCAATGCAACAGCTGAGCGGTGTCTGACTCAAAAAATCTTCATGTCTGAGAGGTCTTCCCTTCTCTCCAGACAGCTTCCTCCTTTCAGATGTCTTGAGAGACATTTGTACTGTCCACAAGAAAACACTTTGCTGCAACTTCAAGGGTGCCTGCTCACACTGCCTGCTGGATTGCAGAGACTGGTGGATAGCTGTGCAGTCTGTTCTGAGAAAGGCCTAAGACGGTAGATGAGTTTGTAAACTGTGAATAGTCAAAATCACTCTGTCTGTTGAGTTTGTATGAGCAAGGCTTGCTCCAAAACTATCTTTAGTTTACAGCGTTTTTCCTCCTGTTCAGCCTGGGACGTGTCCTCAGGAGGAAGGGGTCTCGACACAGGGGTGCAGTGTACAGCTGCGGCTGCTGCATTCCCCTGAGCCCAGGGACGGCTCCAGTACCTTGCAGAGAGCCCTGACAGATGGGGAGAGGAGCAAGTGGCTTTGTGTGGCTCTGCAAGGCTGGTGCAGCAGCTGCACTCCTCCAGGGAAGGTTTAGCTCAGATTAGCCAAAACGAACTCCTCTCCCCAAGACATGCTGACGTGAGCTGCACAGGGCTGGTCTCAGCTGGAAATCGCTCCTCGCAGGTCTTAACGCTGAGCAGCAAGGACAATCAAGAGCGGTAACAAGACACTGGGGGCCCACTTGGTATTTCAGATATGTAGGCACAGATCAGGCAGCTGTGGCTCCGGGGGGCTGTGGGGTCACAGTGATGCTCAGCAGTGTTTCTCAGGCCTGAATTGCATCTCAAGATAGCTGGGGGAGGGAGGGAAAAGCTACCCTCCTGTGGAAGAACTCCACTGAACGGTGAGGGCCTCCTCAGCTCTTATATCATGCTCATCCCCATGGTAGCACACAGCTTTGCAATTTCCAGCATTGATGTATTTCTAGAGGACAGAACATGCTGCTCCTGTCAGTGATGTGTTTTAACTGTTACCAGCATTTATCTGCTTCAGGAATTCAGAGCGATAAGTGGATTAAATGCGGTAGGTTTGTAGGGCTGCTAGGTCAACATCCTCCTTCCATCCTTTCCCTTCTCCTCCTATAAACAATCCTGTTGCCACTCTAAATGCCAAATCCTAGAAATATCTCTGTCTGGAATTTAAAGAAATATATAGTTCTAGCATTTCAAAAGAGATCACATGTAAAACTCAGCTGTGGGATTAGAGGCACACCAGGCCAGAAATACATTCGCTGCTGGAATTTGCTATGGTAGTGCCTGCTGAAAAGAAATGGTTTTGAAACGACATCCCAGCAGCTATTAACAGGATGGCATTCTGTTCCTTAGAGCCTAAAGGCAGCCTGAATCTTTGAATGTTCAATTTTAATTCAATTGGGTTTGGGGATTCTGGACTGGAGACATAAATGGGAGGAAGATGAGAAAAAGCAGGGGAGTTGTGTGCTTCTATGACCAGCCTGTAGCAGGGCTGTTACTGATCCCCCTGAAACTTAAGTGAAAATGGGTCACTGTGTGACCTTCACCCGTACGTTACAAAGTATGCTACCGCATGTGAGCTGGTCCCTGCAGCATAAGTAGGGCACGGCTTGTCCAGCTCTAGTCCTGCCACAGCACCGATTGAGAAGCTGCACCTCTGGTGCTGCAAATGCTGATTACTTCCTGAGCCTAAATACAGCATTGAGCCAGGTGCTAGCAACAGTTTCTGCCCGTGGCTGGAAAGCATCCATTAATTTCACTCAAGCACTGTTAAAAGCCCGTGACAGTGGCCAGCATTCCTAACTGCGAGGAAAAGCACATTGTTCTGGCGCTCAGAAACAACAAGTTTGGGCAAGTGCTGAACCTACCAGAATTGCCTGTTCACAGCTGTGTCCAACGTACACCCACAAGCAGAGGTGTACACACACATGTGCCCACACATGCCCCCACAGCCAACTCCAGGGAAAGTATTTATTCAAACAAAAAGATTGCTGCTAGCCAAGGCAAAAGCAGCGCTGCAGAGACCACAACAAAGCCTCTTTATTGCTGAAGCATTTAACACCACAACCATCCAAAAGAGAAACACCGCTTGGCGCAGAGAAGAGCTGCAGCAACTCGACAAGCCTGACTGCAGAGCCTGCCTGAGAGCGTTTCAGAGCATTCCCCAGCACAGCAGCTCTGGATTTGCTGCCTTGTCAGAGACCGGCTCAATCCCCCATCACTGGAAACCCAGCCAGCGGCAACACACACACACCTCCGAGGATTCGCAATCTCTTTGACTCCTCTAACCCCAGACTCTGTGGCTTGCAGTTTCCCTCTGGCTGGCGGTAAGAGCGCTAGGAGAGCCAGAACAAGCAGGGCCGTACCTCTGCCAGCATTTTAGCACCGTTCTGCGTCGAGTGCCTCTCAGCAGGGCTGGATGATGCTGAGGTAAAAGCTGCCAATGCCCTCGCTACGCTTCTACCCGTTGAACTGCTCCAGGGAAGAGAACAATCAGCGACTAGAAGGGAAACCAGAAAAAGAAAGGTGTTGACACTACCTTAGGGAAGGGAGTGGGTGCTTTTATAATTCCCTTTCACCAACAAAATGAGTCTGCCTCAGAAATCACCCTGCTCCTGCTCTTCTTTTTTTTTTCTGTTGCTCTGCTGGAAAGATTCCTGGGGACTAAATTATCATCACACGCCTGATATGCTCTCAGGGGCTCACACTCCATGCCTGCGCTCCGACCTCGCGGCGTTCCCCTCCAGCTCCCCTTCGCAGCTTTCCTTTTATAGTCTCGTCACAAGCGGGATTTCGCCTCGAAGGACTTCCTTGACTTCTTGGGCTGACATCTTCCAGGAAAAAAGAAATTAATTAAAATATCCACCTGGCTCAGCCCCAGAGCCCACAGGGCAGGGGGAAACACGGGGAGGAGGTGGCGGCCGAGGGGCGGCGGCCGCGCCCTCACCCACAAGATGGCGCCGTCGCCCCGGCCGCGGGCAGCCCCGAGCCCTGCCCCGACCCCGGCCCGGCATGGCGGGGCCGAGCTCCCTCAGCCTTCCGCCCGACCCCTCACCACAGCTCCCCAGGGGTGTCGCTGGAAGCAGCGCTGCCTCCCAGCCGTGTCTCCGAACCCCTCGCAGGTGCCCCTCTGCCAGCCAAGAGGCATCTTCCCCCCTTCATTTTGACCCGCTGGCACACAGAGTATTGGTGTTTTTGTCTGTTTTTTAAATTACTAAAAAGCTCTGAAAAGCTACTACTCCTGCAATAAGCAAGAATGACTTTTCGGGGCAGGTGAATCCTCATCTCCAAGTTTTATGCACTCTGTCAGCATGGTGGAAGGCTTTGTCATCTGTTCATGTGAAACACGGGTGCTGGGCCGAGCTGGTACAGGTCACTGAGAAGATGAAGTGTGTGAAAAGCGAATGCCATGCTGGTCCCATTCCATCCCATCCCATCCCATCCCTCCCACACTGTCACTGCCCCCCATCACAGGGAGACCTCTGTGCTTCCTGCTCCAAGCCTCCCTGCAGCCAAGCATCTCCTCTGTGCAGCAGCACTCTGTGTAGCCCCTAGAAAACAAGCACAACTAGGATCCATTTAAGGCAAAATTAATGCCAATTAACTGTAATCAACAACTCGCAGAACAATGTTTACTCAGCAAGCTGCAGCTATTGCCATAGCCGTTCGCCTGTTAGGCGAAGGTAAGCAGAAGGCGGGATACAGGAAAGGAAAATAAACTTTACCACAGGCTCCAGCACAGCCCGCTGCAATGGTGCGAAGCCAGCCCTGATGCCTGCTGTCCTCCCTTCTCACCCTTCCTCCCTCACCACAACAGCCCGTGGAGAGGAGCAGGAGCCTGCGGTTCCCCACATGCACCGCAGACCCAGCTCGCAGCCAGCCCTGGGCTCTGGCAGTGGAGCAAGACCAGAGTGACTGAGTCATTTTGGCAAGCCCCAAGGGGCAGCAGCCCCCTGTGCGGGGAGAGGTACAGGGAGCAAGGGTGGCCTCACCTCAGGACGCCTGGGCACAGTTTGCCACTCAGTCTCAGAAGCTGTCCCTCCTACGCGGCAGGCGCAGTGGAAACTCTTGCCAGTGCTGGTGGGGAGTGAAGTCTTATTATGAATGAGACTTCTCAACCTGCAGAGGCCTCCTGACAGTGAGTGTGGGCCCCTGGCAGGGCGCTAGGCGAGAAAGCAGAGATGATGTGTACGCTGATCTTTCCTGGGAAAGCTTCTTATGTACTTTCCACCCCAAGCAAAGCACTACTAAATGGTGATGCGGCACCCTCCTCCCTCAGCAGGTCGGGGCCTTGCAATGCCATTGACCTGGCCTCAACAGAGGGAGGCTCAAATCAGTGCAAGCTCCAGCAGCTGCAGGCTTGCCCCACCAGCCCCGTGGGAGTACGAGAGCAGGAGCCACGTGCGCAGCCCTCCCACAGCCACCGCGGGATGTGTCACCACCCCCGAGGTGCCACAGCTGAGCAGAGAGGCCAGGGGCAGGATGCTGGCAGCTCCTGGCCACGCTGTGTTAAAACAGGAGCCCTCTCCCTGCCAGCAGCACTGCATTGGGTGTTCGCATCAGTCCTTGAAAAGCTTGAGGGGATGGCTGCGCAAGCGCCCTGCCAAGAGAGTGGAGGGTGGGGAGGCAGGCAGGGTTGGCGGGGGGCCGGCTCCTGCAGAGGGCAGACGCAGGGAGGATTATGTAGAACAAGGAGACGGGGCAGCCAGGCAGCCGCAGGACCCATGCCTGCCAGCCACCGCCTCACCAGATGGCCTTCTGGGCGAGCCAATCGGCCGTGCCAATCGGCCGTGCCAGGCCCGGCTGCCCAAGCCCTGGCAAGTCGCAGCTTCTGCTTGCCTTCAGGTGCCCCATGGCGTGCCCCACAGCTGCACCACACTTCCAACTCGTTCTCATCCAAGTCCCTGCGTTCCCTTGCACCTTGCCTACATCATTCCCTCCCCAGTTCTTCCCCTCACTTTCTCATGTTGCTCTTTTTTGTTTGTTTTCTTTTAATGTCTTTCCTTTTTTTTTTTTTTTTTGCTTAGCTGAGACTCCTTGCTTGCCCATACAGCCTCTGGCAGCTCTCCAGCTGAGGGACCTGCAGCAAGCAACAGCAACCTCTGAGCCAGCATGGCCCCCCTGCAGTGGGGCATGCATGCAGTCGCAGCCGGCATTAGATCAGCGCCGCTCTCCTCGCATGCACCAGGCCTCTGCCAATTCCTGGGAGGAAGGTTGGGAAGGGATTAAGTAGCTAAGTATCTTGCTGGCAAAAAAGATGGCTTTCTTTTCTATTAATTCCTCAGCTTTCCTTTTGTCATGAACTGTGGAGAATACGCAGGCTGATACAGCTGTTATAGCAAACTCTCCTAGGGTAGAAAAACATCTTTAAGCCACCAGGCCCTATTCTGGCTATCCAAACTAAATAAACCACCCTGGCAAGAGCATTTGCTGAAAGAACCATCTCTTTGCTAGGATCTTTGCCAATATACAATTGTTTTTCATTCTCTCTTCCTTCTCTCCCTCCCTCTGCCCCTTCAATTTCCCACCCAAAATCCACATCCCAAGCTGACAGGACTACAGGACACAGGTCTGTTGTTTTGGCCTATTGCAAGAGGATCATTACCAAGTTTTTTTAAACCCTTGTCAAAATTCCTGCATGCAGTTTAAGATGGATGATGAGAATACAGCTTAGAAGTATGAAAAGATCATTGCTGACAAAGCTTTTCCCTAGTAGGCACAGCAAACACAAAAGGGAGAGCATGCGCATCCTACCAGCAGTGTCCAGCTGAGGAGGAAAGAGCAGAGCGGTGGCACCAGGCAGAGCATGGAGCATGTCCCCAGTGGGCACGGGGAGGCCTGGGAGGGATGTTCTGAACCTCTCTGTGGGCCTGGAGGTTGGAGGCTGGGTCAAACCCCTCCAGTGGAAGGAGTATCCCCTGCCATGGCAGGTGTATACCAACAGTGGTGAGGAATGGAAAATGTGAAAGCCCCGGAGTGCAAGAGGAAGCGTGTCCCATCCGTGTGGAGGAATAACCTCAGCAAGAACATGTGCATGGAGGTGGGACTACATGGATACCATAGCAGGGTTCAGACTCCCCCTCCCATGGCTAAACACAGTTCCACTTGCTCTTACATACATATATGCATATACATGTATGCACGCATTTTATGCATAGCCCAGCTACCAGCACTTGTGGCTTTGGTTTCCCCGAGCCACCCCCCTCAGTCCCCCGTGGCCCCAGCAGCCATGTGGAGACCCCTCCACCGCAGCCGGGCCCACCACTTCTCCCGCAGGCCCACCCCCCCCCCGCTCTGCTTGTGCTGGGGAGATCCTTCCCCACCCTGCCACTGCTTCCTTTATTATCTCTGCCCAGCTGTGGTTTATAAGTTGTTTAAATCTTTTCTAGGAACAGATAAGAGATCACAATTACCCAGAATCCAAAAACGCAGACAGCTTGAAATGTGGTTAGGCTCTGCCCTACTTTCATTGAGCTCAGAGCAAGGCTCTGCTGAGGTGTTTGGGGAGAGGAGGAGAAAAGAGAAAGACCCACCTCAGCAAACCGCCCCTTCCCTCCCTCCCTTCTGAAACAAACCTCCCCCGCCAAAAAAAAAAATGCTGCATCTGTTCAAACCACCCTGCCTGCTCCTCCTGGCTGGCCTGGGACCTCCAGGCAGCAGAGCTGAGCAGAGCAGAGCAGAGAGCTTCTTGAGGACGTGGTGGCTGGGAAGGAGGCTCTTGTGCATCGCCACAGCACTTGGCACAGGTGTGTGCATCTCTCCAAGCTGAGGTCAGCAAATGGATGGGTTTTGCCAATTCAGGGGCAGAATGAAGACGGCAGTGCAGGGAGTGCTGCAGGTTAAGTGAGATGTGTCACCGGAGGTTTTATCAACCACACGCTCACCAGCAGCTTTCCCCATGCTGAGCTGCTGCCAGGGGAGCCGCAGAGGTGGAAGAGCGGCCTTGGACTTCCCTCGGGTGAGAAATCCCCTCCTCGGGAAGTCCAGACTCCATTACACAGCACAGCTCCACCACACCATCAGTCCCATCCGAGGGCAATTCTTTCAGGAACCTGCAATGACCCAGAATGGATGCTGCTGAAAAAATGCTGGGGTCTTTTTCCTTCACCACCCTGTGGTCCTGGGTACTTGCAGATAGGCACCTCCAGCTATCTGACCGTGTCTGAAGTAGATAAAATCTCCTAGGTGATTCCACCTATATTACTCCAGCTATATAGAGCAGGACACAGACCAACAAACCTCTAGCAACCATTAATATTTTAAGGACATTTCTCCATCCTGCTCGGAAGCGTGTGTATCAAAGCAAGGATATCAAAGCAGCAGGGGATTTTTGCTGGTGTTTCCACCAGTGGTAGCAACAGTGAGAAATTTCAGGGGAAGGGTCTGCTGTAGGCAAAAAGGGCATCGTCTGAATGATGTCCAAGATCGTTATGGCATTTATTAATACCATTTACAAGGACTGACTCGAACAGCCTTGGAAGGAAGAATGAAAAAATGCCAGCAAACACATGACATTCTCCTGCAAGAAGTTGTTTCATCCTATTGAAAATCTTTGTTAGAAAGAATGATGAGAATGGTAATAATAAGGCACTATAATTATACCTGATCCTTCTATAATCTCTCTCTCCGCAGAGTTCAGGAGCACTTTACTGCTATTATTGGATTTCAACAGCCCCATCTGGATAACATACGATTGATTTGTTTGCATGGCTTATTTTAGGTATTTCAGCACATACATTAGAGCTGCCTCCATATCTGGCCCATCCCCTGCACAGTCTCCGAGAGCAGCAAGCAATCTTTGGTTCCTGCTCTCCACCTCCCCTTTCTGCCATCCCGATGCCTTGGAGAGCTCTTTGCAGAAATTCAAGGATCAGGAGCCACCAGTCCTTCTCCACCCAACCCAAAACTGCAGAACAAGGGATTTGACCTTTCCCGTGGTGTCCAAACATGCGAGAAACTACATCAAAGCCAAGAACTTTGTTGGCCCCTTGTAGAAAGCTCTTGGGCGTGAAGCTGGGCACTTGCTACTTCACTGGGCCAGGGCCAGGAGCAAACAGATGAAATTCTAAATAATTCAGCCCACGTTTAAAAATGTTATTACAAAAAAATGAGGTTTTTAAAAATGAATAAAAGTGCAATACAAACAATATGGTTTACATAAACTGAACTGTTTTCAGCTTGAAATTCACAGCGTACAGTGCAGGGAATGTCCCTTGCAGATTGAGCTCCCATAAAACTTAATAAATACAAGTTGCCTCATTCTGTCATTGCTCTTAGTGCTTTTTAAGGGATTTTTCTCCTCCTGTGAATTGGAGCAAGGACTTCTCCCTGATGGCCAACTAGAGGCAGGCTGGGGAGCAGCCCCAGCATCCCTTCCACCTCCCACCCGGCCCCTGCCTGCCCAGACAGCTGGCATTTCCACTGCCTGCCACCTCTGTGGGCATGTTTCCTTGAGCACCTTAAAAGGAACAGTTAGTCCTGCCTGAAGTTTTTTCCCCAACTTCATTTTACCGTTTTGAAGTAGTACATCCTCGCTTTCATTCTCTTGGATTCTTCAGAGATGTCTTTGCCAATTTGTTTACTTCTGTTTTATTTTTAAAAGACAAACCCCCGGTGGCCATAAGCTCTCAAGTCACTTCTGAAAACATTGTCTTGTCTGTAAGTGCTTTGTTTGTGATCCTCTCCAGTCCTTTAGGCTATTGTTTACGAGCTGGAAGGCATCTACGCTCGGGCTAATCATGCTGAATGCCAGCAATTCCCCCAGCATGATTTGTTGCACAAGCCAGTGGGAGCGTGGTTTGTTGTGATTTAAGTTTATTATGGAAAACCCACGTTTGCTCACACCAGCCTGACAAAATGGGAGACCTCATCCAAAACCTTCCAAGGGGAACGGCAATCTGGCCGCTGATTTCGATGGCATCTGGGACTGGCTCAGAGGTCTAGAGCTCTGCCAGCAGGAGTGGCACCGTGGAAAAGCAGGTAGCCCAGGAGCCAGCCAAATCTTCCTTTAGAAGTTGTTGTTTGCTGAGGGTTGGATGCAGATCTAGGAGGCTGCCACTGCTGCGTGATGTTTTCCTCTTCCTCGCTGCATGTCTTTTTTGAAGCTCCTTTCTGACCCGGCTGGTGCCCTGGGCAGAGCTCCCACGGCTGTCACCTGGGGCTGAGGCTGGCCTGCACCGATGCCCTCCCTATACATCACAGGAAGAAACAGCTCCTTTTGTGTGTTTTGAGTCTCACACTTGAGTATCTGATCAGTTGCCTTCTTGTTTTTTTTTGTTTTGTTTTTTACAAGAAAATGCACTCAGCCACCTCCTCCATGGCTCTTAGGCTTTGCAGACCCTCTGGCACTCAGAACCTCTGGCACTCAGAGGTCTGCAAAGCCTCAGTCATCTTTTTTTCCAGGATGAGAAGACCCAGCATATAGAGCCAGCCTGTCCAGGGGGAGTGTGTGGAAGTGCTTGGCTCCAGCTGCATCAAAAGGGCAGCTCTGCCACCCTGGCTGAGATCACAGGGGAGCAGGCAGCGCGCAGAAACCCCGGCGGCTCTGCAGGGAGGCAGCAGGGGAGGCAGGGCGGCTGTGCCGCATCTCCCTTTGACACCTGCTCTCTCTTTGAAGGCTGTCCTCCACAGCCAGGCAGAGAGCTCCTATTGCTGCAACTCCATGAATACCAAACGTCTGAGGAGCTGCTGCAAAATGAGCTCAGTTGGACAAAACCGACACACTCCCCCAACCAAGGTATCCTTGCAAATTAAGATTTTCAGCGCATTGAAAGGATGATGATGCGAATACGTATTTTAGGAAGGACGTCAGGGCAAGAGCCCAAACCCAAGCCATCGCTTGGGTGCGCAGGAGGTCTTGTTCTAAAGCTTGCCTACATAGGAGGAGTTCATTTCCAAATGGTGAGAATGCCCGAACATCAATAAACTTTCTGATACGCGTTTGCACAAAACTTATGGCTTTGGGTGAATTTTGATGCATCGAGGCAGAGCCGTAATGCAATACAGACCCTCATGTCAGAGGTAATCAAGTGTTATTACAAGAGCTGCTGGCTGTGGGGCCCCTCCTGCGCACACACATGGGTACATATGGAAGTTATTAACAAGTTTCAGCAGAGGATTTCGGGAAATTAACCCCTGCGACCCCGCTGCACTGCTAGAGGGCAGCTGGTCGGCAGCAGATGAAGAGCAGCTTCCTGCTGCATGCCTGCGGCGTGCCGGGACCGAAAGCCAGCCCCCAGCAGCCTGGTAAGAGGCAGCCTCTCGCAAAAGGACCAAACATTTCAACTTTGGATGTGAGGACGAGCGGTTGAAAAAAAAACATCTGCGGGGCTGTATAAATTTCCTCGACAAACTGAAATGAGTCAGCTGGAGAAACGTGTAACATAACGTATAAAAATGCAAACAATTTTCTTCTATTCCCCGAATGGTGCTGGAGAGCTTGTGAGGAAGTTTGTAATTTCTTTACAAGTCCCTTTAGGAGCCACCAAGCAAAGTGCTTGGATGCTGGCCACAAGGAGCTGCTCCTGCACGGAGGAACCAGCTCCGGGGCAGGGTGGCTGCAGTGAACATCTCCCACCCATTGACATCGTTTGCAGTCACGCCTTGGAATTAACCTCTTCTGATTTTACTTTGCACATCTCTGTCTGAAAAGTTTAAGGAAAAAGGCTTCTCTCCCAAGATCCAAGCAGAAAATGGTGGAGGACTCTAAAGACAGCCACATCCAAATGCACTTCTCCCATTCTTGCTCTTCCCAAATTGGTTTGTTTTCTTGCTCCAGTTCTGATCTGAGAAGTGCCCTCTCCTCCGGAATAATGAGGATAGGCACCATAATGTGCTTTAAACTTTCACAATATAACAATACTTGGCAGTCATTCACTGCTTTCTCATCCTCAGATCTCAAATCAATTTGCTACAGCCCTGCATGGAATTGACTTACAAGTAAGTCAGAGACAAATTCTTGCTGTGCAATTACAAAATAAAATAAAATAAAATTAACAAAATATAGTGGATTTTATTAAAATCCAAACTATTTCCTCCTCCCTTGGTGTGATTTTCCTCAGGCACAGCCCCAGCCACAGACACAGCTCTTGCACAGCCCTCAGCCGTGCAGCTCAAGATGCTCATTTCAGGCCAAATGAGAACGGTTCATCGCCAGGTCAGCGCAATCCAGTTCGAAAGCTCTTCCCTCGGCGAGTTATAACCGCTGCCATAAAACAGAAGCATTCCTGTACTCGGTTATAAACGTGAAAGAAACGAGCCCGCTCCTTCCCTACCACCCCTGGTTTCTAAAGGGAAGGCAGGAAGGCAGCCAGAGAACAAAGGAGTGATGAGGTGGGCCGGAGACACGGTCCCAGCCCCACTCCTCCTAGCGAGGGAGGGCAGCACACAGAGCTGACCCTGCCAGGGCTTCCCCTGAGGGCCAAGGCAGGTGCCCAAAGCCACCTGAGATACCACAGGGTGGGCACATGAGCTACAGATGTGCTCATCCATAGTGGCACCTTGGGTTGAGCAACGGGATGGTGCGCAAGACCCAGCCAAACCCATGGCAGGGAGCAGCAACAAGAGCATTAGTGTGGCCCCCAAAAGACCCCGGGAGGTCTCTCTTCATGACATGGCCAGCTCTGAGGTGACACCAAGCTGCTCAAGGCTTCACCCAGTTGGGTCTTGTAAACTTCCAAGCGTGGAGGCTGTGCAACCTTTCTGAGCAACCTGTCCCCAGCTGGACCTCCCAAGGGGTCTCCTCCTATCCAGTCTGGACTTGTTTCCACCACATCCCATTTCCCACCATGCTGTGGTGAGTCTCGCTCCTTGCTGACCTCCTTGTAGGCACAGGCAGGTTGCTGTGAAGTACCCCTGAAGGCATCTCCTCTCCAGGTCCAACAAGCCCAGCTCGCTCAGCCTCTCCTCACAGGGCAAGTGCTCCAAGCCCCGGAGCACCATGGGGTTGTACCCCTGATCTCACTCCAATTTTTTGGTTGCATCAGAGAGCCCCAAAACCGGATGCAGTATTCTAAATGGTGTCTAAAGAGTGGCGAGTATGGGGAGACAATCACTCCCCTCACCTACTGGCCATGCTCCTGTTGGAACAGCCCAGGATGCTGCTGGCCTTTGCTGCCAGGCACCCTGTAGATTCAGCCTGCTGGCTGGTGCTTGGGTTGCAGTGCTCAGACAGGGCCGCTCCACGAGGTGGACACAGCGGCAACCCTGGGCAAGGGGGTTTATCTGAGCAGGGCTCCAGGCAGGTCAAACCCCAGCCCCCGGATGCTGCTGCCTGGAGCAGCACAGGGCACCCTTGCCCTGGTGCAGGGCATCGCAGCCCAATCTGCCCTCTAACAGACCCAGCAATGATAAGGGGCCGCACAAAGTGGTTCCTCAGACAAGATATCCGAAGCTGAGAGAGCAAATTCAGAGTGCCAGCTCTCTACATTTGGCTTTTTCACCCTACGGGTCTGAAGGGGAAAGCCAGCGTGAGCTCGGCAGCCTGCGTGCACGACGCACTGCTGGCTGCTCTCTGATCTGACTCAGGTGTCAAATTTTATAGTATCCAAACACGCTGACCTCCTTTCACAAAGCTGGTTTTAGTCACTGATTTTGAGGACATCATACCCACCTGCACCCCTAAAATGAACCACAATGCTAATTTTCTTAGTCCTATTTAAACGTTCTCTATCCCTCTCAGTTGTAGTCACCCTCACCAGTTACAGTTCATCACTGCTGTGCTTCTTTCAAACACTCAGTACGATTTTTAAATACTAAAAACACTTCTGAAAGTCTTACCTCTATCTATTTAGGAAGTGTCTTATGTTTATAAAAATCTTTATTTATTGCACTGTAAGGTGAACTATGTTTATTGTTCCCATCTAAGACCCTTCATGTCTGTACTGCTTTTGGTCTTTGTAAGAAATTCACTTGTTCAGTTTCAGTTTGATTACCATATATCTCTGCACTAAACTAACCATGTTTCCAATGCTGCAAGGGAATGAAAATACTGTAATGTATTCATTAGCTTTTAAAAAGAAGTATAAAAACATGTTTATTAACATTTAAAAGTCGTATAAAAAATTCTTCGCCTTTTTTTTGAGACAAAACCAAAACATCTTTTTACAGTCCATAGATGGCAGCAGCATACTATCAGATGAGCGTAAGGAAGGGCACAGGATTATCTGTTCACACCCTTGCAGCGCAGACCAGGCTCTCTGGACCGGGACTGCCTCTGCTGGAATGCAATGCCCATAGTATAAACCCATCTGCACTCCCAAAAACCTGTTCGAATAAAGCGAGGCAAAAGCCAGTGAAGCTGCACGTACTGTAAATAGCTGCAGCAGTCTTCCCCAAGTGCAAGTGTTGACGTCTGTTTGTGCAGCGAGGAGCAGGGTGCGCTCCCACCCACGTGGCTCTCCGGTCCGCACGGTGGCCGTGCCTACCAGTGCCCAGGCTGCAGCGTTGTGGGCCTGGTCCCAGCCATATCGCTTCACGAGGGCACATGCATAGCACAGACTAGCTCAGGCACTTTGGGGCAGCGGGGCTGACCTGGGGGGACAGGCAGCTCGCCCCGCTCTCAAGCTTATAAGGCACGACTGGAGCAAAGAGCAGGACCCGCAGGTGGAAACCGCTGCTCTCCTGATCTGGCTTTACCCCAGCCTCTGCAGGGAAGGCCACACGTGCTGTGCACCTCCAAGGACACAGCTCTCACTGCCGGTGGGTTGGGGCACCTGTCCTCCCCTGCCTCTCCGAGCAGCTACCTCGGCCCCGACGGCACGGCCAGGCGGCAGGCGCGTCCCTTCGCCTCCCACACGCTCGCCATCATCTCCCAGCCCCGGCTGCGGAGGGGCTGGGGACAACACTTTGCTCTGACCCCCGCCTCCTGCCCGGGGGTGACGCCGCCACCTCCTGCGGGCACGTCCCTGCGGTGTCCCCTGCGGCAGCAGCACCACTGGCAGCAGGCAGGTGCCGGCGGCACAGTTCTCGAAGCGTGGGCACCGCTCGGCGGCTCCGGCACAAGGGCTCGGAGAAGACCAGGGGGGTTCCCCCCATCTCATCAAAGTGCAAGGGGTTGTTGCGGGTCCCCGCCACCACCAGCTCCAGCAGCCGGACCACGCAGTCCGAAAACCAGTTCTTCAGGCGGAAATAGCCCTCCTGGAAAGAGATGCGGAGGCTGACGGGCCCCGTGGGCATCCGCACACTCAAGCTGAACAAGCAGTTGCCCTGCGAGCTGTCCCGCACCAAGTAGGTGCCGACGGGCTCCTGCTGGAGCTTGGCGTGGGCCTCCCCCACGGACAGGGGGCCCCAGTAGAAGTCGCTGGCCTGGAGGATGTTGAGGGACCGCTCCAGGACCTCCCACTCACAGCTGCGAAACATCCGGAAGCGATCGGGCAAGCCGGGAGGTGCGGGGCTGGGGAGAACGCTCCGATGCTGCCTTTGCGGACGAGAAACAGTGGCGTGCGTGTTGTGCAGATCATCTGGCCTCCCTCTGATCATCTCTCAAAGAGCCCATGGATCCTGGGAAGACGCTGCCTTTACCATCCTTCCTCCTTCGCGTCCAGCCTGCGGGAGAGAAGCAGAGTGAGGCAAACCCTCTATGCCCTTCTTGCTGGGCAAGTGGAGAGAGGGACTTCACAGGGAGGAAAGACAGCAGCGAGAGCACCAAGGAGCACTGCAGGGAGCCATGGTGTGCCACTAACCCACAGCTGGAGGTACAACCAAGGAAATAAGAGCAGGAGGGGATCCATCAGGATCCCCAGCCAGTGCAAGGCCCCACCTTACAGCACTGGGTTTATACGATTCACAGCTAGGGGCTCCCCAGCGCATCCTTTAGCAGGTTGGCTCAAATCTAGCAGATCTCGGAGATTTCCCTCTGCTGGATGTTTAGGGGCTTTTCCGAGTGGCCTTGAGACTGGCAAGAGGAAATGAGACCCCAAATGACAATGGAAAAAAATCCCGAGGCAGGAGGGTATCTTTCACTTTGGCATTCAGCGAGAGGTGGAAAGGTGTCTTTCCTGCCTGCCCACCTCCTCCTCTGACAGAAGGACAGACAGACCACAGGACCCAGAAGCAGCAGCAGATGGGAACGAGCTTTTCCCACCAGACCCCAGGGACCGCTCCCTCATCCCAGGACGCTCCCATCCAGCAGGCCAGGAGGAAGCAAAGCCCTTGGATCAAGTGCCCCGCACGAAATGCTTCACCATCAGCTTCAGGGCTGCCACGAGGAGACCACTTACGCTGACACCAGGCTCTACTGATTTCCGAGGAACGATTCTGCTCGGGGCCTTCCAGCCCGTGACTTCTGCTTGTGCCGAAGGGACATCTCCCAACGCCTGCAGATGCTGCTGCCCACTCGCAGCCACCACCCTCTGCTCCTGTGCTGCCTTCAGCCAAGTGCCCTCCCTCCCTCGCTGTCACGACCCTGCTCGTCTCCCTCTCCATCTGCACCTCGTGTTGTCACCAGGCTGTCTGGCTTTAGAAAAGCAGATCCCTGCTCCCACTGTTGCCAACAGTCATCCATCCAAGTCATCTCAATTATTAAAAAAAATACATGTGTGTGTGTGTGTGTGTGCATATAAATATATATATATATGCATAAACATAAAAACCACAGCCCCGAGCCAGAGGCTCATTCTGTGTGAGAAGCTGAGCTGTTACATACCACTTCCCCAGGCCTGACAAGTCAGTAGCTCACCGCCAAGCCCTGCCTTCAGCCCCCTGACACACTCCATTAACCCAGTCACACTCGCTGACAGCACCGCCGCCGACACGCAGCCTGCGGGCCAGGAGCCGCGCGGCCCCGTCTCCCGAGCCCCCCACCGCAGACCCAGGGGAGCACCAAGACTTGCGGCGGGCACACGGAGGGAAAGAGCATGAGGGAAAGCTCCGGGCTAGGCTCAGTTCCCCTTATCTCACGCCATTCAGCCGCTATTTAAAAGCCTCGTGCCAGCAGGACGGGGTGCCTTCCCCTCGTGCTGTTCTGGCATGGTATTTTTAGAAAGGAGGCACCTGCCCAGCAGCGCCTTGCCTGCAGTCATCTCTTCTCTCCTCACGTCTCTTGCAATACTCAGCAGTGATATCAATAATGTCACCGTCAGGACAGGCAGCCATAAACACCGGGAAGCCTCTCCAGTGGTAAATCCACTCAGTTTCTGGTCCTGTGGTGTGCAGGCCACGACATCCCTGGCGCTGCTCTGAATGCTGCCGATCCTGCCCTTTAGCTACGTGTCGCTGTGGGAGGGAAATTCCACTCTGAGAAAGGTGGGAGGGGTAGGAAGGAGTTAATCAAGCTGGGTTTTTTCTTTTCCATTAAAAAAAAAAAGGCAGCGGTTGAAAGCTGCTCAGATGGTTCAGCAAGTCAGAATAAATCTTAGGGGAAGCTGATTTAGTGAGCTGCACACAAGTAAACACAGGCGACACGTGCAGCGTTCAGGGCAATCTATCACCACCGAAAACTCAACACCACAAGAAGCTGCAGCAACTCGGTCCCTTTCCTTTTCCTCTCCACTGGGTAAGGAAGCTATAGAGCCCTTTGCCGTTAGTTATTATAGGGGAAAAAAGGTCATACTCCCACTAAGGGCCTTCAGGGCTTCAGCTGCGATGGGACCAAGGAGACTCGCTCCCACCAGCAGCCACTCCGCCCGAACTGCAAGCTCTCTTGGGTCCAAACCGAAGTTTTGCCAATCTCATCGGCCTAGGTTGGAAAACAAATCCAAACAGGAAAACAGAAGCAAGCAGCTGTCTTTCATTTCCAGGCTAGCTTTAAAAACAACAAATAAATAGATAATTTGTTTAAGGCTACAGATGCCGTTTGACAAAACAAGAAAAAAAAACAACTGTTTGTCCCAGTTTTCAACCTTGAGTCACTCTCCCAAGTCCTTTAAGAAAAATCCACTGCTACTAGAAGTCTGGCTGACTAAGAACTGAGACTGTGTCATCGTTTCGAATTCAAAGTAAATGCAAAAATAGCACCCTCACAGCTTGCTCACTTGGTTTGAAATCTACATGTGGGTCAGGTCCTCAGCGTGAATTTGTTTAGCTTCAGTGACCCACTTCCAACAGATGACCGGGTGGCCGGCAGCGTAACATCAGTTAGCCCTCTAGAAGTACTTCATGGTGTCACCTTTAAGGTTCACTTTTAATGGGTTAACGTGCACTATGTGTATGTGGCCTCCCAGGTGAAGGAGGCTAGGTGGACTCTTTGGACTAGAAATAAGCCAACCCTGGGGCATAATGAAACACACGTGCATAATTAGTTCTGCTTCTGATTTGCCAAGCCCAGACTTGCTTTTTTCCCCCCGCTGCTAAAAAGCCCCCAAAAAAACCCAACACCCAAACACTACAGCCTCCCTACAGCAACAACAGCACTTACAGCCAAAACAACATCCCCAAAAAGCCGGTGTCCTGCTGACTGAAAGGCCGGATAAGTTTCCCCAGACCTTCTGCTTTAATGCAAGCTCAAGAGCTTTTCAAAACAAGTGCTCTTGACACAGAGCACTGTGCTCTCCTCCAGGCTCCCTACCCAGGCGAGGCAGCGGGTTTCGTGCAGGGAGAGCCCCGCGAGGCAGCCGGCTGCGCGCAGCCGCTGGTGTCAGCCAAACCACCCCGCGCCCTGGGGCTGGATACATCTGGCACGCTCAGCGGCGGCTTCACGCACGCGGTTCGGATCCATGCTCGCACGCTGCCTTCAGGACGCTCGGCAGGGCTTACCTCTCTCAATTTGCCATCCATAGGGGTGAGCCGCTGGATGTCAGGCCTGGAAGCGGTCCGAAGTCGGGAGCTCCGATGCAGCACTCCGCAGTTTTTGCAAAGCTTTCCTCCAGAGCAGATCCATCCTTCGGGAAGAAAGAGATGCCCGTCACACTGGTGACCAAGCCCATTAGCTGGCCGTAACGTGGATCTGAAACGCGACAAATCTGGAGGCGGTTGGTCTGCCTCAACCTCCTCAACCTGTGAGGCTGTGGAAGCCTGCACACAGCACTTCAGATAGCAACGGATCACTGTTGTTGTTATTGCTGCTTCCAAAGCCGTGACCTGAATAGCTTCCATACAGCTCACAGATGCCCTAAGGACAAATGCAGAGACCTTACCGTTGCCATCATCTGCAGGAAGCAGGAACCATAAAAACCAGATGTTAAGAGACGGTGGCAACAGGAATACGCTTCAGGATTTGGAACAGCAAACTCAAGCTTGCACTCAGCACAAGGCACAACACTTAGACTGTCTTATCTGAAAGCATGCATGTAGCCATTCGCTGGGGAGTTATCTGAACAGCAACCAGCCCAGTCTGGCTCCTGCTCTCCTGCTCGGCTTCCCCAGCAATCCAGGCTTTTTCTTTTCACCTCGTGGACGGAAACCCAAACCTGCTGACCTGGTGGAGCAGCAGCGCACCACTTGTGCAACCACCTGCCTGGCAGCGGATCTGTCAGCAAGTGGAAAAAATAAACCCAGCCTTCTGCATGCCTTTCGGAGGCAGTCCCTTCAAGGCTCCACTTTTACCTAGGCTCCCATCAGTTAACATCACTTCTCTGCATCGCCCCAGCCAAGCCCAGGCAGGGCACGCACCCCACAAGCCACGCTGACTCGCAGCTAGCAGAACCACAGCTCTGCCCCGTGACTACATTACCCTCTCTGTCTGGCCTCGGCACCTCCCTGTTACCAATCCTGCAGCTCGCGAGCAGGTGGGGTAATTCAGAAAAGCTTTCACAGGGACACCCAGCAGGTCCTTCGCAGCAGCATCCCTGCTTCAGGCAGCGGAGCCCGAGCAGACACCTCCTGCTTGCAGGCCCCCATCCCATCCATCGGCAGAGGGGAAGGGGCAAGCAGGACAGGCACGGGGACAAGCACATGCCTGTGAGCACGGAGGACCACGTTTCAGCGAGGAACATGGCACAGCCCCGTGAATAGGGCCGGCGTCAATCACAGGCAGCTCCTCCAGCACAAAGCGGGCTGAGGAGATGCCGCAGTTCCCGCTGTCTTTTATGCCACGGCTATAAATAGACCTTGGTGTGAGGCTGATACTACATCTGGCGTGAGGGAATATGTGGAAAAAAACAAACGTGACACGCGTACACGTACCAAACCAAAACCATGTTTCCCTACATGACCAGCGTTCAACAAGGATGCAATATAAAAAAAAAATCTGTAAGCTTGCTGTCCTGTACGAGGCAGCAGCACACGCTGTGACATTTCCTGTTTCCACGTAGAAGAGATGTAGGGGAGAGCTCTGCACGCGGGTTTTGGGAACTGGCTTCGAGAGCTCTTGCGAAAGGACTGTCCTTATCAAACCCTCTTTTTAACTCTGGTGTTGGAGAGCACACTTCAGAACCCACAAATAATTCCACCTTCTCATGGCTTAGTTTAGTTTTTGCGTTTATTTTTTTGCGTTTCTTATTGTACTTTTCTGTGACGTGCTCTCTGCTTTAACGTGATGATCTGCTGATACAGGCTGCAAGTTTTTTACCCAGAAGAAAACCCACAGGATAGTGTGATGTGCTCTGAGTATTCTTCAAGGCAAGGAAGTCTGCGAGCGCGTTTGGCTTCCACAAAACATGCTTCAAAAAATAAGAAGGTGGCAGTTTATAGGGAAAGCTTATTGCTTTTGCTAGCCTGACCAAAAGAGCTGGAAGAGAAAACCTGCTTCAGGGTCCCTTCCTCTCACCTTTGAACCACTCTGCAAATCCAGAACAACTACTTCCAAATTAAACAGCCCTTTCCACGCAGGCCTGGCCCTGCGTGAAGCTGTAATCCCGCCATTTCGGAGTAACAGCACCACTTCCCTGAGCTGTAAGGCTGCCGCGCAGGAGCTGCTGCATAGCAAGTAACACAACCAGACCTACCAGCTGGCTTACACGGGACTACCAACTTCTGGTCTGGGAGCCTGAGGCGTTTTCCCCCGCTGAAACTGGGGAAAAGAGAGTTTAAAAATATAAATTGTTAGAAACAGGAAATTGTTACGGGTTACTGCTAGGCTTCAACGCTGCTGCTCGGGCTCTCCTGCCGAGGCTGAAGGACAGGGAGCTGTCGCTGCTCACTTCTGGTCGGCCCAGCGGTGTTTTTTGATGCCTGGGTGCCAAAAGGAGGAGGTGGGGGGCAGCCAGGGAGAGGAGAGATGAGGAGGGGGAGCTGGGACAGTGGAGGCACGGGGGCTCTGGCGGAGCACTGAGGGTGACAGGGACAGGGAACGAGGGGCCGGGAGGGAGGCCAGGAGTCCAGCATCCGCCAGTGGCAGCTCCTCTTTCCATACCTGGGTCAACGGCATGGGTTTGCATCCCCCATTCCGACCTTACTCAGCTGAATGGACTGGTTTTGGTTGTTCCAGTGCCCTGCCTGAACACGTACATCCCAAAACACGACGGCTGTCGGTGGTTCCCACAATGACCACAGCCCCTCATCAAAACCATCTCATTTAGCAAGAAAGGCATTCATGGAAGATGCTAATTCCTGGAAATGAGCAGCGTCTGCAGGGAAAACTGGCTCGGTATCATGGATTTGAAAGAAAAATCCTAGGTGCTTAACCCGTACAAGCCAGGGCACACAGGCACAGGGGAGGGATGCTCCCTTTGCTCTTAAAACCTCCTGGCTCTAGCCGATGTGACAGACCATGAATCAATGATTGTGCTTTCAGAAGAAGGAGCGAGGGTCACGAAGCACAAACGCACCACAACACCAAGTTTTATAATGGGGAATTTCCAATACACAAAATAAAGAAACGAGTCCTGCGCATCAAAAGTGGAAAAAAGAAAAATACTTCAGTCATTAGAGGTTATTTAGGAAAGCTTAAAGTGTCAGAGCATGCTGACCTGCAGGGGCAATAGGGGCTGCCTGGCTGTGAGGACAGCTTGGGGAGGTACAAGCCTCACAAGGGCCATTGCCGTGGGTCAAAGGCACCATCCAAAACCCCTGCGAAGCCCCAGTGCCTGCCCAAACCTCTTTACAACCTCCACAGCCCTTCAGAAGGTGAGAAGCTAACCCCGGCAGAGCCGACGTAAAGGAATATAAATTACTGATGGCGGGGAGCAAATTTACATTAGGATGGCTGTCATGAAAGTGGGACAGCAAGTAGCCAAGAAAAACAAAAGGAAAACCCAGAAAACAAATGGCATTTTCAGTTGATTAAAACCTGAAAGCCTCCAGGGGAATCACTCGTCTCAATGGGATACCAGCACGTGGGGATGAGGACACTGCAGAGAAGCTAAGCAAGCAAGCAGATATCTTTTTTTTTTTTCCCGTGCATATTTTGCTGAGGAGATTTCCCAGTATTTAATGATATTTAACCTGAAGGGGTGGAGGGCAGTAATCAGAAGAGATGGGGAATGCTGAAATTAAAGAGCAGAAAGTCAGCGGGACGCAGCGGACCGTACGCAGGACTTTGGAAGGAGCTCGGAAAGGGCTGGTTGAGATGCAGAAAGGTGCTCTCTCGCTCAGACCAGCTGCTGCCACCAGTTGCACGGGGATGCAGGTGATGTAAGGAACCTTTTTGGACAAGCGCTGCTATGACAGGAGCAGCACAGGGCTGCCTGGCCGCAGGGCAGAGGCATAACTTCCATCAGCAAGGCAGCACCAAAAGGCGGCCGGCTGCCAGGACGTGCCTCAAGCATCCCCAGGACTTGCAAGAAAATAAACTGGGCCTGCATTTCCAGGAGCAATGCGTTAACTGGGGCAGCTCACAAACGAGCTGAAAAACAGCACCTAGCGCTCACTGAGGGAAGCTCCAGCTCAGCACGCAGAAGCAGAAATTAATAAACAAGCAGCAAACACAAACGTGAGGCTGCAAAATAGGCAGGTGGGAATGTAACACCTGAGACAACACGTTCAGCTCCAGCCACCTTACATAAAAACAGGTAGAGCTGAAACAAAGGGAATGGGCCTAAGGATGGGTGATGAGAAGTCACATGCAAGTTTTCAGATGGAGACTGGAGAAACGTGATGCTTAGTTTAGAGAGCAGATAGGTACAGGGGGTGCAAAAGGAACACACCATATAGTCAGGCCGCTCTTTTTGTGCTCTTTCATAAAACTAAAAGAGAGGAAGTTCAAAGGTAACCGAGATTGAAAAGTAAGTAATTTTAAAACTCATAAAAGGGAAAAACTCCAATCACACACACATTAAAATGCTGCCGGGGAAAGTGAGAGAGCTGATCTGAGGACTCTCATTTCTCTTCTTTCTCAAACTTCTCTCCCTTGCTTCTGTAAAGGACCCACCACTCCAGGCTTCAGCAGAGGAATCCAGCAGCAAAGGGCTTTATTTTTTTCAGCATCACCTTTTTAAGTCCCCCCTTAAATGATCAGACTTGACATAAAAATCAGGGGAGCCCAGCAAAAGGCGCAAACTTCCCTTAGTCATGCAGAACTGAAGAAGTAAACAAGGGTTTATAAAGTCACTACAAGGACTCAACCGTGGGGCTGCTGCAGTTTGTGAACTGCAGAATCACAAAGACCGTAACCCAAGTCAGCATCTGAAGTCAAAGTTTTTCTTCGGTGTTTGCAGGGGGTGGGGATGGGGGAGACAAAACCTCTCTGCTCAGACAAAGGCAGCTGAAGGCTGCCAGCTTAGCACAACTTTGCCAGCAACAGCTCCGAGAGAGCCAACGTAAAGCTCGAGCAGCCTGCGTGCAAGCTTCGGATCAGCAGGGCCTGGTTGTCTCCCTCGTACTTCACATGTGTTTGCGAACAAGCAGCAGCACAGAAAGTGCACGGGGAGCAGGAAGGGAGAAGGCAGAGAGAATGTGCATTATCAAAATACCTTGAGAGCAGTTCTTGGAAATGTGCAGTCTGCAAGCTTGTATCAGACATTCATTTCCTGTGAAGTGCACACAGGCCTTTTCATTTCTCCACTGAAGAGGACGAAACTAAGGGGGCAGCTCGAAAGGCTCCAAAGACAACACAGAGACCAGTATTTAGCAGTTGTACTAAAACTGAGTTGATATTGATATACTATTAAAGAAGTACTCCACACAGATTCCCAGAGGTTAAATAAAATAAAAATAAAAATAAATAAATAAATAAAAACAGGACTTTCTATACCTCTCACTTCTAAATCTTACCTTGAAATCTTGCACTTGGTCGGGGGGGAAATTAATTTTACTCGAGTCATTTTGACCACTCACTAGCACAAAGCCACCAAATCCTGTTGCACCACACACCGCTGAACTTTTTTTTTTTAAAGGGTGTGAGACCAGTTTCAGCAAAACGCTCAGCTAATGAATACCTCGATGAGGCAACAGGCTGTAGGATATGCACAGATGCAAAACAGAAGGCCGAGCAGTAGTGAAGTACACTGGCAGAAAAGAAGGGGGTAAGTTGATACCATGACCATCTTCAGCTTCTGCCTCTAGTTACATGTAATCAGGGGTGTAATTAGCCTAACGTTTAACTGTCTTCTTTTAAACAAATATTTGATGCCTCTTAACAGTATATGCACTTAATATCTTGCTCTACAAAAAGATACCATCCCAGAATGGCAGACTCAACTCTTGCAGCACCTACATGTTCATTTAAGATGCACCTCTCCCGGCTCACGAGCACAACCAGATAATGGCTCGGGAACACACAGCCTTCCCAGGGCTTTTATTAACGTGACCACAGTGTCAGCCTGACCCAAACGATGTCCTGTTTGAGCACCAGCACTAGCTATTTCTTGCTGACCAGAGGAAGGTAGGAACAGGGCAGGAGAAGCAAGGAAAGCAACACTGCATGTGGCAGGGCCAGGGAGAAGGAAAGAATGAAATCCCAGCGGGGATGGAAAGAAAGAGAAACCAGGGAAGAAACCCAGCTCGAAAGGCACATTCTCCCCTTTTGTTTCCCAGCGGTGCAACCACAGCATCGGTGACAGCAGCGAGGAATTGGCACCACACGGCTCCAGCTCTGCCCTTGCGCAAACTGGCCACCAACTTCAGAGACATTCCAGCTGGATTAGGGACGGAGGCACTAGCTGATGTCTGAAGCTGTCATCTAGAAACCAAACTTGGCCCTATCCAAACAGGGGCAGGGACACAAACCCGGGAGGCTTTGCACCAGCCCAGCCTTGCCCTGTAGCTTCTGTACACCTGCTTTTCGGGACCCCAACAGTTTTTACCTGTGGCTTCCAGTGCAACCTGGAAGGAGAGCCTCGTGCTGCCTCTCGCCACAACCCCCAGCCAGCAGTGAGCAAGCCAGGGTACCGAGGGGTGTGCAACAGACAGCAAGCAGCGCAGAAATAACAAAGGCCCAGCTCCAAGTCTGGCTGGGGAGAAGATGGGAATCAGTGTGGGAGGCTGGCATCCGAGTAATCCTACGGATTTGTGCCCAAGAGCCTTCCGCTCCGGAGGGGACAAGACCCCGTCCTTCAACAGCCGAGCTGTAAGTCACAGACCCAGCAGAATCCCTCACGAACACAGAAACAAAGCTTGGCTTCATCTGCAGCAACCGGTCACATCTCGTCGTAACTTGATTCAACCAAGACCAACATTATGTGATAATAGAGCCTCAGTCCCACAAACTTCTGTGCATGTGCATAACTTTAAGCACATGACTATAACCCCACTGCGACTGAATGGGCTATTTGACATCCGCAGCATCTGAACTGCAGTCACGATTGTTTGGAGAAGGAAGATAGAGCCTCCGGAGGGCCCAGCCATTAGAGGACGATAGGTTGGGAAACTGCAGTTATTTCTGATCCCACCCCATTCAACAGAATTTAGCATGGGCAACATGTGACCGCAATTTTCACTCTCCGAGTGCTGCAAAGAGCAAACTCTGCTGTCTGGACCACGTACTCCTGAATAGCAGCTCGCTACCCTAAACTTTCCTCTTTACCCCAAACTTTCCAAAACAACGGTCAAGCCACATCCCCATCCTTCTCTTGTACGTTTGGCGGGGGGGGGCAGGAACTCAGGGATGTTACATTCATCTTTCTGTTACCTCCAGGGCTCATTCAGGTCTCGTTTCCGTGCTTGTACTGAGCAGGACAGAACACACACTTACACTAAACTCAATTAGAATTAAATCGAGGAGGAAAATAAATAAATAAAAGGAAGAGCTCGCTTTTCCAGCAAAGATTAACCGCTTCTCCGGTGTTGCACGGAGGGGAAGCGGCACCGGGACCCAGCTCCCCGCCACCCCGTGCCGAGAGACGACAGGGGCGGCAGGCTCGAGCCGAGCCGAGGCACATGGCTCCCCGCGGGGCTGCTGCCGGCACCCCAAACCCGGAGCGGGGCAGCCCCAGCCCAGCCCGGCCCCCCTCTCCCGCAGCCTGGCCCCCAGCTCCTGCCCTCCCGAGGCGTAACAAAAACCAAATAAAGAACGAAATCCCCCCCCCCAAACACTCACGCGCTCCCCAAGGAGCCGGCTGTCGGGAAGCAGCGCCCGGCTCGCTCTCGGCACCTCCTGGGCTCCGGGCGGGGCGGCCGAAGGGGCCGCGGGTGCGAGCGAGCGCTCAGTGCCGGGGCGACAGCGGCGCTGCCCGGCCCGGCCCGGCCCCTGCCCCCGCTCTCCCGCCCCGAAGCGAAACCGAGGCGGCCTCGCTCTCCGCCGCCGCGCCGCGCATCCCTCCCCCCGTCCCCCCCTCGCACTCCCCGGCCCCCGAGATCGGCGAGGGGCCGGTGCCCGCCTTACCGGGGCTTAGCGGGGACGGCCCGGGCCGGCGGGAGCCCGCCGGGCCCTCCTCGGCCGCGGGGAGCGGCGCGGAGGGGAAGGGGAGGAAACCCCCCAAAGTGCTGGTTTTCCGAGGAAGGAGCCACGGGGGAGGGGAAGGGGAGGGGTTTCTCCCTCCTCCACCACCGCCACCCCGTCTTTCCACGGCGTGGCTTTTGCGAGGGGAAAAAAAAAAAAAAAAAAAAAAAAAGTGCAGAAGAAAAAAAAAAAAGTTAAGAAAAGTTGGCCAGGTTGGGAGAAAGAAGGGGAAGGAAAAAGCAACGGAAAAAAAAAAAAAAAACCTCCGAAAGCCCCTCTGCTGCAGCCTCGGCTCCGCAGCATCCCTCGGGGAGCGCGCACCGGGCGTGGGCTCTTTTCCCCCGGGGAGGTCGGGGTGGCCCTGCCCGGCTGAGCCCCGAGCTGGGCCGGGCAGCGCTGGAGCCCTCCGAGGGCAGGGGGCAGCTCGGGCTGGGCAGAAACGCACGCCCCGGGGAGCCCAAGGGAAATCGTGGAAATCGTGGAAAAAAACGGGAGAAGGCACAAAAGTTTTCAGAGGTGGGCTATGAATAGCTGCCAGCGTGGTGCGTGCCGTAAGCATACCGCTGCTCGAAAAGAATGGGGGAGAAGATTTTTTTGCAGGTCTGTACGAAACACACCATTGTTAAAGGCCTAGCCTGCAACTAGGCAATGGCTTGACTGCACCATCGGAGCTCTAATTCACCTCCACCAGATCCCCCCGAGACCGCTGCATGCGTCCCCTGGTGCATGCATGCTAAGTGGATTGCCCTGTTGAAAAAGCCACACACAAATGCAGAACACGGACATGCTCTGGCTGCTTTGCACCAGTCTAGTGATGCAAAGCAGCTGTAACTCTGGGTTAAGCAGCTGACTACAAGAGCTTTACAGCTGCTTCGCATTGCTGGGCAGCACGAAACAGAGACACACTGAATCTGACCTGCAGTCTTGCCAGAAGTTCCACCAAGTATTGAGACATCACTCCTTGTTTTTCCTTTCAACCAAGCATGAAGATGCTGCTGACCACAGAAGAATTTCTGAGCTTCCCTGAGAGTCTGGGCAAAGTGGTAATTCTTTTTTAGGGAGGCTTCAGTGGGAGGATCTGCCACTGGAGCGCTAAATCACGGCAGGGACGAAGTGCTCTTCTGTTCCATTTTTGGTTTATGAGGAAGCTTGTCACACTTTTCTTTGTATTTTTGGATGGCAGCTTCAAAAATATCCTGTGGTTTGCTTTACAGTTGCCTAGTAGGGAGCCAGTTTCCCTCTGTGGGTATTTATAGCATTTATTGGGTGACTTCATAGACTCTACCGGCCACCTTGCCTTAACATGAGTTGGACCAGTCTAATTCTTCCTTTTATTCTTCCTCTCTGTCTTTCCTTTAGAAAAGTAACAACCGGCCTCACTGCTCTGAGCCTGCCCGCGGGTCTCGCTCTTCCCTCCCTCATCCACTTGAAACTGTGACCTCGCAGCGGTTGTGGCTGAGCCATATTGCGGCGATCCTCTTTGGCAATAAAAGCCGTGAGACGTGGCACGGTGGCACCACTGACCGCAGTTTTCCAAAGCTCAGACTTGACTCACGAGGACCAGGATCAAGGTGCCTCTCAAGTGGCTTCATGATATGTGGAAAACACAAGGACGCCGAAATAGCGTTGTGTCTTCCGACACAAAAGAGAGAGCAAACAACACACGCTCAAGCTTCACTAGTGCTGCTTTTCTCTCCTGCTAGCCTGGATGTGATTAAGCTGACAAACAGACCCTGCCTTTAGCTGAGTTTTCTTAAGAAAAAAAAAAACAAACAGCAAATTCCCTAGAACCAAGAGACCCCCCTCTCTCACACCGCTGGATTGGTGCCATTTACCCAACTGCTCGTAGCACATGGACACCCGTCTCAAAGGCTCTGTGCAGTGGCAGGGAGGACACAGGCAAGTGAATGGTCCTGCTGTGTGCATCCCACTTTGAGCCCTGCCCAGGACGCTGATGACAGTGAGGAGAAGAATAGCTCCCTAGGGGAGGCCAGGATTTGTTCTTATTTTTACATGTAGTATCAATCCCCTTGTTTTTTCTTCTGCCTAAGGATGTGTACACTCTCCCTATCCCTGATACTAAAACTTTAAAAAGCATTAAACATGAAAGCATGACGTGACAAAGCTGTTGACAAAACGAAATGTTTCCACAGTGTTTTCATCTCAAGTCCAGCTGCTGCAGGCAGTAGGTCTGAGGGCCTGACTATACCTTTGGATCACAGTTGTGCTTTGTGGCATTTATTTGCTCGTTGTTCAGCAACCCCCAAAGCCTTTGGTAAGTTTGGAGATGTTGATATCCAACAGCTGGATGAGGATGGCTTTCTGGGAAAGCGAAGGCTTGCATTGTCCCACAGGAAGAGAGAAAGTAATACAGTGAGGAAAAGAACTGAGGTGGGGAGAACGAAGCACTGAAAATCTGGAGGAGAGGTGCAAAAAAGCAAAACAAGAAGAACGTAGAGGGCAGGGGGTGTGCTGGGGGTGGGAAGGTGGGTGGCCACGTTAAGTGCATGGAAGCTCAGCTGGGGCGGGAGCATCATCTCCAGCTGATGAAGGGATGACCTAGAGGCTCAGTGCTTTACTGGGTCGCCAGCCAGACCCAAACCTGCTGTCGTCCAAAAGTGTGCACGCTGGCTTTGCGAGTGGGACCTGGGTGGGAGATGAACCACACTGCATGTAGCCTGCCCTGGTGATGATCGATCAGAGTGGCCCAGACACAGCCTGGGGGGTTCCTGCCAGTTGGTGAAATGGCAAAAGAAGGGAGAGAAGCAAGCACAGGGCAGGCCTGGATACCCCAGCACGAGCAATGACACGGTGCACAAGATGTTGTGCAGAGGAGGACGAAGGATGCTTGGGGCGTGGGTAGGAAATGATTGCCACAGCCTCCTGATGTGCTCTGTGTCCAGCCTGCAGACAGCAAAAAAATGTACAGCTGTTTACTGCATACAGTCTTAGATAGTTTTTCCTTTTCACTCTTCTGCCCTTTCTAGGTAGTCCCATAACTTCCTAAAAGCCTCCTTTGGGGGGATGCAAACAGCAAAGCATTAAGAAGAAAAGAAAAAAAAAACACAGAAAGAGAAAGCTGGGAGGACAAAACCAACATGCAGAAATCCCCCAGTCCCTTGCTTCCCCTCCCCCCTGAAAAAAAAAAAGAATCAACACCAAACAAAAACACCTTTCTGTGGTTTTGAGTGAGCGGAGGCTGCATTAGTTCAACTCTTATGAGAAAAATTAGCACGAGTAGTGGCCCCTTTGCGTGAAGCCGTGGCCAGGCCCCTCCTCCCCCTCCAAGAGCAAGGCTCTTCTCAGTATTGAAGAGAAGCTGCTTTCCAGGAAAGCGAAGGTACACGCTGCCCGGCGTGCACTGACCCGGCGAGGCTGCAGCAAGGCAGCGAGGCCGCTTGCAGGCTGCTGGCCTCCCGCACCCAACGGCGTCAGGGCTGGAGGCCGGGGACCCACTGTGCCATGGGCAGCTGGAGAAAGCGGCATTGGCATTCGGTCTGGCCCGCAACACCCTCTGCTGTTCTGGCAGAGGAGGGAGAGGAAAGGGAGGGCACTTCTTGCTGGTTGCCGGCATAGCTGGGGCTCCTCATGCACCCCTGGGTCGTCTGAGGAAGGAAGGCCCAGCACCTGGTGACCTTCTAGGTTTTCAAAGAAAGCACCAGGCTGCATAGCCCAAAAGGTATTTAGGTCAGATTTAAGCAGCTGCAGACAACACAAACAGCCTCGTATAACTGTACAGCCAACTGCTCCCTAGCTCCGAATCTGGCCCACACATACAACACCTCAGAGCACTACCAGAGGATCCAGGACAGAGGCGAGGTGCCACCAGCCCGCTGCACCATGGACCCAGGTGTAAGCTCCCTGGGGCTCTGTGGACCCATGAATCTACAACCACCTCAGCTATCTCCTCCTAACGTTGCCACCTACCAGACACGGAGGGAGAAGCTCAGTAAGGACTTATTTCATTGTGCCTGTGAGGCCTATCGCTTCTCCCCAGTATCCCGTGTTTTCAGGCCATGTTCTTAGGTGCCTAGGAGTGCTGTCCAAAAACGGTCAGCCAAGTCTGGAGCCCTCTGACCTCATTTCTTCTCCTGGAATGTGTGGCGTTACCCCTGTCCTTGCTTCCCCAGACTGGTTCCCCCACGCTGAGACAGGAGGTGATGCTGAGCCCCACTCAGAGGAGACAGGCACCAAGTCCTGACCTATGCCCACCTCCTTCAGGGTTTTCACAGAATCAGAATGGTTAAGGACCTCTGGAGGCCAACTGGGCTGATCCCCCTGCTAAAGCATGACCTGCTAGCGCAGGCTGCCCAGGATCACGTCCAAGTGGCTTTTGAAGATCTCCAGGGAGGCAGAGTCCGCAACCTCTCTGGGAAACCTGTGCCAGTGCTCTGTCACCAAAAGCCAAACAAAAACAGCCACAAGCAGCCATCCTGAAAGGGCAATCCAAGACACAGACACACTGAGGAAAGGTCCGAAGTGATTGCTGGACCTGGAAGCAGGAGTTTCCTCAAATGAATAAGCTGAGCCTCTAAATGAAGAAAAATAATGTAGAAGACAAGAACGAGTATAGCTATGAGCTATAATTTTAGGAGTGTTTGTAGCAAAAACACCACAGGCTGGTACCATCTGACAGTGGTGTCTGTTGCACTAGACTAAGTTCCAGACTGGTCTGCTTTCTTGATAATTACATAGCAAAGGACTGTGTCATTATGGTTGTTTTGTAAAACATCCCATCTTGATTCAAAAATTGCCAGTGGTAGGGAAGCTGACACCATCCTAAGTAAACTGTTCAAGTATTTAACTACTTTCACCATTATAAAATGTATACCCTGTCTCTAGACTTTTTTCTTGAGCTATTGTTGGCCCCAGCAGCTCTCAGAAGAGCAAAAACTCAATTCCCACATAGTTATATTTAGGCTTGATCATATCAGTCTTAAGCTCTCCTCCCCCACAAGATGTCTTCCAACCTGTAGGCAGCTTCTCCAATTTCTTAACTTCCTCCCTGAATTGTAGATGTTAAAATGGCAAATTCTTTCATGCCAACAGTCACAACCGTAGAATTAGCAGATGCAATACAATCTCCTGCAACATAATCTCATTCCACCTGCTCCACATTCCCTGCTCACACATCTGAGGATCAAATTAGCCTTTGCAACTGCAGCAGTGCAAGCTCCCATTCAGTAGCTCCTACACCATGAGTAAAGCCTTCACCTGAGTCCCTTCTCCCACGAACAGAGCTGCCAGCCCACGAGTGGGGCCCATGTCAAGTAACTTACCAGTGGGCTGTTTCAAAAACACACATTGTACTCTTCTACCTACTTCAACATTTGGACACGTTAGCTAGCGAACTTTCAATCCAATTGTGACAAAATTTGTTATTTTGGTATCACTGTAGTTTTTGTTTATTTAATCAAAACACAAAGTTAAGACCATGTCAAATTCCTTGCTGAAGCCCTATTACAACAATAGCCTTTGTGTTTATTAGCTAAATCCATATCCTAAACCTATATCTCCATAAGTTACCAGCTCAGTTTTATGGATTTTTTCTATCAACACAAGACTTGGTATTAACTACAACTCTCCTCTTGCTTTTAATGATTCTTGTATGCACCATTTCCTTATTTTGTCTGAGGTCAATACGGAGCTGGTAGGCCTGTAATTACAAGTGTCAGATTACTTCGTTTTTTTTGCTATTATTTCTTCTCAGCTTATGGGGAATCTGCCAGATCTTCAAAGCGAAGCAGGGTTAAGCCTAGACAAGAGCTGGATAGAAACTCCTCCTCTTCCCCCTCAATTAAATACATCAAAATAGGTGCTTAATCTATCAGCAAGTACAGGTTTTGCAGAGACCTGGAGAGCAGCTCTCCTCACTAGTTAACCAAAACAGGCCCAAGGGATGGGAACCAGCAGAGACTCCTGCATCTGAATCCTAAATATAAAGGACTTTCTGATTAAGGAGGAAGTGGAAAGCTGAGACAGGAAAGAGTTTATTTGTATGATGGGTGCTCATATATAATTTATACGCAATAAATGTTTCTAGCTATTTCATTAGTTGCAAATAAAGTAATACAAATGTGCACCACTTGCAGCTGATGCATGGTGTGTGCCTGAGGCTGCTGCCAGCTGAATAGCGGTGATTCACGTGGGGATGATTTAACACTCCAGCATCGTCGCTATCCAAATTCTGCTGCAGGTTAATCCCTGGAGCAGATGCTCACCACTTTTTCAACCACTCGTAGCTTGGCTTATTAACTTAAGCTGCCAAAGATTTCCATTTAAACTATCACATTGGCTCCAGCCTGTGGTGGGTAAAGAGCCAGCATATATTTGTCTCTCTTACCTTCTGCAGGGCTGGAGAGCTCTGGGACAAGGAGTGCAACGGGCTTGTGTGTGCCTCGAGCCAGGCGAGAGAAAACAACCTAAACCATCACAGCCTTTTCTGAGCTTAATATGTCAGCAGCTATTTCACAGTCATAGAATGGCTTGGGTTGGAAGGGACCTTAAAGATCATCTAATTCCAACACCCCTGCCATGGGCAGGGACACCTCCCACCTGACCAGGTTGGCCAAATCCCCATCCAGCCTGGTCTTGAACACCTCCAGGGATGGGGAACCCACAGCTTCTCTGGGCAACCTGTTCCAGGGCCTCACCACCCTCTGAGTAAAGAATTTCTTCCTAATGTCTAATCTAAAGTTACCCTCTTTTAGTTTAAAGCCATTATTCCTTGTCCCATAACTGCACTCCCTGAAAAAGAGTCCCTCCCCAGCTTTCCTGTAGGCCTCCTTTAGGTACTGGAAGGCCGCTGTAAGGTCTCCCCGGAGCCTTCTCTTCTCCAGGCTGAACAACCACAATTCCCTCAGCCCCTCTTTGTAGGAGAGGTGCTCCAGTCCCTTGATCATCTTTGCGGCCCTGCTCTGGACTTCTTCTAACACTTCTGTGTCCTTCTTGTGCTGGGGGCCCGAGAGCTGAACGCAGCACTCCAGGTGGGATCTCATGAGAGCAAAGTAGAGGAGGAGAATCACCTCCCTCACCCTGCTGGTCTTGCTTCTTTTGATGCAGCTCAGGCATCAGGAACTGATGGGCTAAAACTAAATGGGCTGCAGAACATTCATGTCCTGCTTCAACTCTTCCCATGTGGGCAGCACATTTAAACCCTTGTGACTCCGTGGGACTATCTCCAAGGCAAGCAAGGTTTACAGATGGGGCTCGAGGGGGGGAGATGTCCACTGCAAAATGTCCACAATGTGCAGATCTGTGGTTCAGCCCCTCACTGAGACCTCTCCTTCTCAAATGTCCTCCTTCCAGAACAAGCCAGATTAGGGGATGAAGTCCATACCACTGCAACCTTGTGCAGAGGGCAGGGATGAGAGGACACTGTTCCTCTGCCAAGAGGATACCAAAGAGTGTGCATGATGAAGGGCAGATGGCCCATTAGGGATCCATACTCTGAGGAGCAGGGGCTTCCCTGCTGTCATTGAGTGCCTCTCTGCTGCCCCCAGCCCCACTGTGGGCTGCCCAACCAGTGTGGGGCTTTATATACTGGTTGTGCTATCCACTGGAAAAAAAATGAGTTAAGCTAGCAATAGCATGCTTTTTTACTCATATAACTGTGTGAGAGAGTTTGGGGTACAGGGCTATAACTAATAAATCACCATAAATAGATCAATATGCCAGCACTTTAAGGCTTGAATCCGTATAGCTATGGGGAATTTGTCCCTTGGTAGCAATCAATCTGCTGTACTTAAAGTTTCCTCACCAGATCTGCAGCTAGCACAAACTGATCAATGCTGTTCCAAGTCAGCAGAGCGTAACAGCTTTGCATGTCCCACGATTTACACTTGCAAGTCTCCTCCTCCTCTGCAAGGACACAGAGGTTGAATTATCCTTTGCTAAGTGCATGGGACATCTCAAACTAACTCCCAGTCTTTTATGCAAAACCAGCCTCTTACCACTAGCCCAGCAAACACCTCAGCACCTTGCCAAGTGAAGTCTAATTTGCTCCCACACCGGCAGCAAATCCACTGCAGTAGCCTGCAGCATTTCTTAGAAGTAGATGTTGCAGAATGAATTCTGTGAGCCACCCAAATTTTGCCATGCATCCTCAATAGTCCTCTCCTCGTGGGAAATGGTTTGCCAGGTGGTGTCAGAGGGAAGATATGCAGTCTTGCAGGATACTGGGCTGCTCTTTCAAAATGGCTAAACAGCATTGCTAGAGTGGAGAAGAGTGGATATGAGGGACCCAGAAAAGATCTCAACAATCTGCCTTTGACTTATAGGGTGACAGTGATGCTGCTGAGGAAGGGTCTAGGGCTGTATCCCAGTGCATTGTAAAACCTTCTTCACTTGGGGCTCCAGCTCTGAAAGGAGGTCCTCTCTGGGACAGCTGTCTTTGTTTGAGGAAAGTGTTCTCTCTGTGCTGCTCCCATGGGCAAATCTGTTTCTGAATCACAGATCTGACTGGTGTGCCAGGTGTTTTGTGCCTACCTACAGTGGAGACAGGAACGGTGGGGAGGAAATGAGAGGTGAAAACATCTCACCCAGGCAAATGGAAACACAGCTAGAATGGCTGGGAAGGGGGAAGCAAGAGTAGCCATTTGGGAATTTGAGGTGGGACCATACTACCAGAAACATGTTGCTCATCCCTGGGAATACCCCTCTGTCCCACATCATCTATTGCTGGTGATTTCTGTAAGGAATTTTCCCTTTCCCCTGAGGTTCCTGTTGATGGAGCCTCCTACCAAAAAGTGATTTGAGATGCAAGACATGGGAGTCAGAATTCACTGGAGGAGTCATACTTCCCACCCAACACCCAGAGGTCATCTCTGTGACTCAAAGCAAAAAAGCCCAGATTCTTCTGGCTGCTTGATGCAGGATGACTTCTGGCTGCAGAGTGATGGGGGAGAGGGTCCAAGACCTGTGAGTGGTGATGCACATACCTGCAGGGCAAGCAATTAGAGCAGGATCCCCCAAGCATGGCTTGTGCCTGAAGACTTGTGTTAAATGGAGGTCAGGGCTGTCTGATAAGCAAATTTGATAACTACTACCTACCTACAATCTCTGTCAAGAGCTCTAGGCTGTTAACGAGCTCCCTGGAACCAGCTCTCAGCATGTAGCTCTCAAAGGATGTCACCTACAGGCACAAAAGTTCTCAGAGGTGAAGTTCCCCATGCCCTGGGGACATGTGGCAGCTGAGACCTGGGGACTCCAGAGGGGTACGCTGTGCTGTGCTTGTATGGCTGGCCTGCCAACACCAACACCTTTGATGGGCTTGTTCCAGTGTCCCCCAGAGATGACTCTGGCACACAAGTATGGGCTGTGTGTTGTGCTTCAGGTCTGCATGCCTGATGCTCTCTACTTTTCAGATTGCAGTTGTGCAGCAATAGCTTTTCCTGGCCCATGGCCTGTTGTCCCACCAACTGCAGAGATTTGTGTGAGGGGTCCACATCACTCCTGATCCTGACACAGGGTCCCCTTCCTCAGGAGCTGTCACAGACAGAAGAACTGCAAGCCTACCAGCCACTGCCTGTGAGCAGCCCCTTGCAGCCACTGCCTGAGTTACACTGCTTTTGGATGGCTTCTTATGTTCAAATCCTAGCAAATCAAGGGAAGGCCCTGCCCTCCATAACGGCACTAGCAATGATTGAGTACGTATCTGTTCTGCCAAGTTATTTCTTGCTTTTCACCTTTTGTAATCAGACACCCACCTCTGACAGATGTAGGAAAGAAGCTGTATAGATGGTACTGTGGCCTCTCTCCCTTTGCATGGTTTCCCAGTACTCGTGGTCTGCTTGCCTGCTTCTCATTGATGCAGAAGGCCTAAGAAAAAGCAAAGCGTTAGACTTTCCAAACCTAAAGGAATTCACATTGATTTCCCTTCTAATGGTTCACCTGGAGGGGAGGTTGTGAGCTGCACAGCACTTTCATTTCTTCTGTGTGATGGGTCCCCAAGCTTTTTACCTTTCTGCCGTGGTACAGAGCCTACTTTGCCAGGATGTGTTTGAGGTAGGCAGGAGAAACAGGGCTGTAAGCTTCCATGTTGGTTTCTTTCAAGCTTCACAGGCTGTTCTAAAAATGTATTGTGCAATTTAAGAGACTGATGTGCTGAACTGAGCACAGAGATTTCAATTACCAATATCAAAATGAGTCCCCAAGAACAGACTTCCGTTCTGTTCTCTCCAGTCGTACCAGCAAGGTGTCCCACTGCTCAAAGCGCAGTCTGACTTTTCCTCTTTTGGCTGCTCGAGTCCTTGACTGAAGGTGAACGGTTGTGGTCTGTGTTAGGCCTGAAAGACGCTGCTAGAGGGAATGCTGGGCACCAGCAAGCAGCATTCACAAGGGTACTCAGGTATTGACTTCATTGTGAACTTTTTCTTGAAGCCTGGTCTATGTAGCCAACCCATTTCTGGACAAATAATAAATATAACTGTGTGGAAATCTCTCGGGCTGAGAGGGGTCTGCTTTTGTAGAAGAGTAGAGCTGCTCATGCAGTGCTGTCTGTGATGTGCTGCAACTTAGCCCTGCAGTAGTCAGCTCATGAAGATGGGTCACAGTATCAGTAAGTGACTCTTGTTCCTGAAGCAATGTGATTACAACAAATGTTAGAGTTCAGAAGAGTTTCTCCGTCAGAAAGTGATGTCAGTCCAGCATTGGTGTCAAGCACAGAGCTTGTTTGATGTCCCTATGATACTCCTGGGCAATATTTAAAACATCTCACACTGTAAGGCTGCAGTACAGGCAGTTTCCACTAGCAGTAATGTGCATTGTGAAGGCAGTCAAGGAGGCAACAGTACCTCCATGACTGGGACTCCTTACAGATCCAGTAGGTGGATCACAGCTTCAGACCCTTTGTTATTCTCGTTACAGAAAACAGGCTATGAACTTGATAGCACGTACCTCAGTGAACACATTTAGAGAGAGATCTTACATAGTAAGTGGGGTTCCCCTTCTGAGCTTTAACAGCCTAGGGAAGCCAAACCTGCACCTCATTTCTCAACTCCCAGCACCTCCTCTCATTTCCCCTGCACAATGTGGGCCAAGGTAACCACAGCCCTGCACATCTCACCCTCCAAGGACATGGCAAAAAGGCAGAGGAGGACAAACAGCACCCACACCACCCCACACAGACAGATAATGGCTCGTGGGGCTCCACGTAAAACACTGGCTGCTTCCCCACCAGCTCCTCTCTGCCCTGGGCACTGAAGGCTAGAGCTTGCAGGAGCTGGGTCAGGCTCCAGAACAAGATAGAGGAGATGGAGGCTGCAATGGCTTTACTTGCTTGTGTAGGTGAGAGATTGGAGGGCTGCGGAACTGGGCAGGCTGGGTTGCTGCTATTGGGAGAGTCTGACCATGAGGAAAGCCCATGGGAGCGGTGTTGAGAAGGGTCACCCATCTGGCAGGACACGTCCTTGCTCACGGCCAGAGGTCCCTTCTAGCTGCCACCCCCTCTGCCCATGGCTGCGGGACAGCAACGAGGCAGGACCAAAATGGCTGCGGCTGCCCCGGGCCGGCGGCGGGCAGGGGAAGGAGGCGGGGGCAGCCGGGCCGCGGGGCGGTGCGGGGCAGCCGGGGTCCGCCCCGCCGCCTCCAGCCGCCGGGCTCCGTCCTCCTGCCGCGGCCTCGTTCCGCCGTCCCGAGCAGACAGAGGGGTAGGAGGGCAGCCGGGGCCGTGCCTCCCCCCGCGGCGCTCCGGGGGGGCCGGTGCCCGGGGAGCCCTTGGCTGGGGCCGGGACCGGGAGCCCCCGGCCCCGCTGGGGTCCGGCCGTGCCCGGGCTGCGGGTGTCGGGGGGGAGCCCCGCAGCGCCCGGGGGTAGCGGGTAGGAGGAGGCAGGTCCAAGGTCTGTCTGTCCGTCCGTCGGTCTGTCCGTCCGTAGCTGCCGGGATCAGGCCCGGCGAGGGCAAACGGGGTCGGACCCGGCCATCAGCGGGCGGGGCGAGGGTGCTGGGCTGAGGAGGGCGCTGCTGCAGCTGAGGGCGCCTGGGCGGTGGGGGGGGGAGGCTCCAGGAGCATCTGGTCAGGTCCGTGATGGCCTCCAGGTGCCCTCAGGGCCCTGAGAGCGGTGCCCTTTTCCAGTTTGCTCCCTCTGTCCTCCTCCATCAGGAGGGACTTGCTGTAGGGTGATTGCAGCGGGGTGTCAGAGGGCTGTGTAAGGGGGCACAAACCCAAAACGGGTGACTGGGAAAGGGACACAGCGTGAGAGAAGTGGGGCTGGGTTTATGGGGCGTCAGGCTGCCCATGAGGGGCTTCAGGGACCAGATGGGCTTGGGGGTACTGGGAGGATATTCAGGACACCCCTGGAAGAACCCCAGAGGCTGGGCAGTACTGGGGGGATCACTCGAAAGCCTGGGGCTGAGTAAAAGGTAAGGTGTAGCTCGGTGACTGCGAGGGCGGTAGGTAGCTGTGAGAAGGTGGCAATAATCTAATACTGAAGACAGTATCCTGATTCCCAAAATTGCCTTCTTGGTCCAAGACAGGTGCCTGACTCCTTGCAGCTAGCTGGGGAAATTCTGCTTGCTTCCCTCTTGCCAGATCGCTTGTGCCTTCTGGTCAGGTCACAGCTGCTGCGGAGACACAAGAGGAGTTTTTCTCCTCCTGCGCAGGGAAAGCTTGTTTCTTCCTAGGAGCATTGCTGGTACGTGCTGGGAGGGGGAGTCCCCAAGCAAGCAGGAATGGCAGCTTGGGATGTTAAATGGGGAGCTATAAATCAGCAAGCTGCTAATTAAGACCGCAGAAGACTGGTGAGTTACTAAAGACCTGTATTACTCTTTTCAGAGCTCTGAGCCATTAACAAGCTCCCTGGGACCTGTTTCAAGCACGTGGCTCACGGGAGACATTGCTTGAGAGCACTTTATTTTGGGCATGTTCTCAGAGATGAAGTTTCCCGTGCCCTGGGGCCATTTGGCAGCCAAGGCCTGGGGACCCCCGGAGGGACACCCGGTGCTGTGCTTGCACGGCTGGCTGGACAATGCCAACACCTTTGACAGGCTCATCCCTCTGCTCCCCAAAGGTGGGTCTGGCTCACTGGGATGGCTCTTGCTGTGTTGCAGGGCCACATGCCTGATGCTTTCTCCCTTTCAGATAACCATTACGTGGCAGTGGATTTTTCTGGCCATGGTTTGTCGTCCCACCGACCTGCAGGCTCCCCCTACCATTTTCTGGATTATGTGAGCGATGTGCGCCGGGTAGCAGCAGGTGGGTAGTTGAAGGAACCCTTGAGGGATGTTTGTGCAGGGGGTGCTCTATCATTGCTGCTCTTTGGAAGAAGTAGGCAGCATTTACTGGTTCTCCCCATTCTGATGTTAGCTGGTGCTCTGGTAATGCAGACTGAATAAACATCCCCCTTTATCACTGTTTACTGAGGATAGGAAATGTTTCTGTACTGGAAAGCAGCAGTGACTGAATATGCAGCTAAATGGTTCTGCCAGACTGACTTTTTGTAAGCAGCCAGCAACCACTAACCAGTGTTAGGTGTAAATTGGAGACTCTTCTGGTTCTCCCCATTGGCAGTTTGGTGCTTGCTTTAGTGCCATACAAAGAAATGTGAAAGCCAGTGTGTCTCAGACTCCTAATAACTCCTGGTCTAACTGCATATCTGTGTGCTGATATTGGGAGAGCCTATGGCATGTGCAGTTTTGCATCCCTCGTTCAGCATACAAAGAGCCTGGAGAAGAAGTTCTTTGGCGTGCCAGAGGGTAAAACACATCTTTCAGTGAGGTATGTTTCAGATGGCGGCATGGATGAAGTGGTATTTTCCCATGAGCCTCTCAGAGTGCCCTAAAAATGGTCTGAAGAGCCCAATTCGTTAAACGGCGTTAAGAGCTTTCACTTGGAATGATCCTCCTTTCACCGAGACAGCAGACCTGGCTCAGCCTCCTCATGGCTTCTGCTGAGCGTCCTGCAGCAGGGTGCTTTGTCAAGGTCTCCCCATTCCAGCAGGTGCTGCCCAGTCAGGCTCCTTTGCTTATTGCCACTCTCATGTCTGGCAGAGGGTGGGAACGTGCTGTAGTTTGCCTTGCAGAGAGTGCTCGAGAGCTGTGTGACTTAACTACCAAGGAAATGAGGTGGTGGATGTTCTTTTTTCTTTAAAACTGGCCGACTTAGCCACCTCATTTCTGGGTTGGGAAGCAAATTAAGCTTTGCAGAAGCCCTCCTGGGAGAAGGGGCCTGTGGTGGTTGAGAAGCAGCAAGATGCCGCTGGTCTGGTTTCTAATGCAGCACTGTCTGTTTTTGTCTGTTGCCACTTAGCATTGCAGTGGAGACGGTTCACCCTGATGGGTCACAGTATGGGTAAGTGGCTCTTGTCCTTGTAAGCCGTGAGATTCACGGAAATATGAGTAGATAATTAATTTACAAGGCATGCTGCTAGGAGCTGGGTTGGAATATTTATTATATTGTGTCAAGTACCAGGTTCTTGCTTGAGTGATTCAAAAATCTGCACCCTTGTTTAGAATGCCTGTGTTTTCAAGACACTGTAGTACAAACAGCGTGGCTCTCCCTGCGGGCACTTCCTGAACTCCCAGGAGGGAACAGGGATGGGCAAAGAGGGTTGGTCTAAGGCAGCAGTATTCACAGCAGGCCTTCCTGCTGTCCCCGGGCTTTGTGGCCTTGTGGGCTCCTGGCAGGGTCTTGGTGGGTTACAGGGCTTGCAGAGGGGAACCAGGACTCTGTGTCCTGGGGACATAACTGGGTTTTGCCTTGATGTGGGTTTTGTTCCCCAGGGCTGCTCTGTACCTGCTGGCAGTAGTGTTTTAACTGGTAACTCTTCCTTCACCTTTGCTGCCTGAGAGGGAGATGGGGATGGGGCAGGCCGGGGACTCCAGCTGGCCTCCAGTCATCCCGTTTTCTGCTTGTGTTCTCCCTGCCAGGAGAGCTTTGCTCTGTAGCTTGGGCTTTGTCCCTTGGCACAAGGTGCATTTGGGCCTCTAAGGCAGCTCCTGCTGTGGGGAAGGGGAGCTCCTGTTACCAGGGGGTGTCCTGCTTATAACTGAGCACCATTCTTTCCTTTGCAGGTGGGGCTGTGGCAGGAATGGTGAGTAAAACATTCTTTCTTCATGGGGTTTGTGACTTTTGCAGCTGGAACAACAAATGGGAGAGGAATAAAGGGACAAACTGTGTGAGACTTGGATCTCGGGGGAGGAGAGGCCATTCTCTGACTCCTCTCCAGTGTAACAGGATGAAGACAGCGCTCAGTGCGCAGCTTTTTGCTTTGTCTCATAATGTTTCATCTTTCCTCAGTTCTGTTTCCTTTATCCTGAGATGGTGGACAAGCTGATCCTGCTGGAAAATCTGGGCTTTCTGCTAGCTCCAGAGGTTAGATTTCATGTGTTGTTCCCCTCCCTATTATTAAATAAAAAGAGAGGTGTTTTTTTCCATCATTGTTCAAGGAAAGCACTGAGGTGACCAGTCCTTTTGGCAGGCACAGACGTGCTTGTTGTTGCATGAAGCGTGGTCCCTGCTTAGGGTGGCCCTTGAAGAATGCTTGGTAGTGCTGAGCATCCTGTAGCCCCGTAGCATTGAAATTCAGTTGTCTGTCCTGTGCTCGTGTGCAAAAGGAACTGGAATGTCTGGCCAAGCAGCTGCTTGCCAAGGTTGTCTTTTTGCCAACAGCTTGTTGGGTGACCTGGGCGCAAGACTGGCAGATTTCTTTTTCTGTTCCTGGCAGGACATAAAGCTGCATTCCCAAACTGCCAGCATCACTCCCAAGTGCTGGGGGGTGGTAGGCAGAAGGGGGGGACAGAGGCACAGGGTCAGAGAGACAAAAGATATCAGATTTTCCTTGTTCTTTTGGACACTTGTCCTCAGCTCAAAAGCGAAGTGGGAGAGAGTAGAAGAGATTATACAGGTGAAAAGTTAACAACTTTAAGCACTGCTGTATAGGTTTTCAGCTTCTACCTTGCCTGTTATGTATTACTGTTCTCTTTCCCCCAGAAGTGTGCATGATATATGATGTCCGTAACTGGTAGGAGTTGAGAGATGTTGAAGGGTGAAATACCTCTTTCTACCCTCTCGATTAGGGGTAAAATGACTCAGAAGAGGGAGGTTACTCCTGTGCTCTACATGGCTTTGTTTTAGGACACTGAGGCGTGGCTGAAATCAAAACGGATGGTTATCGACAGATTACTGAGCTTAGAGGCAAGGCAGCAAGCTCCCAAAGCACGTAGCCCTGAAGCAGCATTGCAGAGGTGGGTTCTCATCTGTCTCTTCATTTGCTGCCTGCCTTCATCTTGGACAGCTATGGTTGCTTGAACAATAAGGTGAAACTGTCTCTGTTCTGCCCGTTCAAGTCCTCCTCTGGCATCTCAGCAGTCTTTTGGCTTCTGCAGCCACCTCCCTGCTCTTCTCTGAAGCAGCCCAAGGGCTCGCTGTCACCTTGTCATGCCATTTTCGCTTCGCTTCCTCCCTTTTTCAGCAGCACAATCTCTCTGCCATGTCTCCTCCAGGCTGTTAGAAGCAAACAGACATCTGACAGCTGAGGGTGGGGCGATCCTGCTGCAGCGAGGAGCAACTGAGACACCCGCTGGTAAGGGGCTGCTTGGAGACAGGGCTCATCACAGCGCCGGCCCAACACTGGGTGTAGGAAGGGAGCAGTGCCAACAGCCATTGTCTTCCGCAGGGTACGGGGTGCCCTAGCTACAAGTTTACGCAGCCTGACTGGGATCAATTAGGTCTGGAGGCAGAGCTCTCCTCTCCCAGCAACTGAGGTTAGAATGGGTAAAGAAAAAGACATCTAAAAAGGAGATACCAGAAGTAATCCTGCTCCTCTTGTCTCAGAAAGTCTTGGGCAGACCTAGAGGTGAGGGGCAGAGTGGGCAGAGCAACTCCCTCTCTTCTGACTCATGGAAACCTTCCCTTGTTTTCATTCCAGGGCTGGTGTATAACAGAGACATGAGAGTCCGTACGGTAAGCGGTGCAGTTCTGACTTGCCCCCTGCTGCTTCTAAGGCCTGAGCTTACAGAACACAGAGGTAGCGGAGGCCCACTCGCTGAGCCCCGGCTCTGCCTCCACCCAACTGTTTACTTACTGCTTCCCTAATTCCCACACCTCTTTTAAATGCTGCTGTTAAAAGAGCCTACACTTGATCATTAACTGACTCAGCTTACAGAGTCACTGGAAAATGTTACTGAATTTTTTAGCAGTTCCTGAGCCCCAGGGCCTCCTGGCCACATTTTCCTGCTGTTAAAACTCTTAAGGCAGCAGATGGATGGATGCTTTACGTTAGCTTCTTTGTCGGGTCACCCTTATAAGAAGGGGGGAGGGAGTGGAACAAAGTCCCTTATATTTGATACTTTGATAGCTTTGTGCCACTATTGAGCAAGTAGGGCCTCCTCTACCTGTGCTACAGCCAGGCTGTGAAAGCCAGAGCATTGTACTATCTCCTTTTTAGTAAAAGGATTTTTAAAGCTTTTTCTCTGCTGTGAGATCATTCCCATATGTGCTGCAACCCAGCAGGCAGCGTTGTTGGCAGCCCTGAAACGCAGCTGGACAGAAGGAGCAGTTGCAGAGCCAGCCACTCTTGTGTGCAGCCTGGCAGCTTATCCGGTCTCTGCGCAGCAGCCGTGGGGCCTCAGCCTCTCCTGCCTTCAGAGCTGCTGCTGCCACGGGGTTTGGGGACGTGCTGCGTCCTCAGCTGCTGCCCCTGACCTTTGTTGCTCTCCCTGTCTTTGCACCTGCAGCAGAGTCGAGAATCCCTCACCATGGAGCAGTGCGTGAAGCTCTTGCAGAAGATCCAGGATCGTGTTCTCATCATTTTGTGAGTGAAGCACAAGCACAGCCAGCCCTCGCTGCTGTCCCACAGCCCTGGGCAGAGGGGGTGGCAGCTAGAAGGGGCCCCCCGCTCTCCCGGGCTTACCGCTCCCTTCCCACACCCAGCCATCCCCTGGGGTTACCTTGGCCTGTGCTGTGCAGTGGCTATAAGCGGAGGTGCTGGGAGTTGAAAAATGAGGTGCAGGTTTGGCTTCCCTAGGCTGATCGAATCGTAAGAGCGGAGTCCTGTGCACTTAAGAATTTTCCCGTGTGCCCAGAGCAGAGCAACACAACGTCATAGTGAGGCCAGGTGCTCTGAGCCACTCAGAGCACATCTCTCGGAGCCTCAGACATCGCCTTGTCCCGTCACCTGCAGCACAATTTTAATTCTCTAGGAGGTCTAACGCTGGCTTCTCCAAGAGGACTGCCCTGGTACCTCCTCCTCCAAGCAGGGCACGACCTGTGATTAGTGTTTAAAGCAGCAGTATGGAGGGGGAAAAGGGACAGAGAGCTGCAAAAGCTGGCTGGAAGGGAAAAAGAGCAGAAGATAGGGTGGGGCAGGGCATGATGGGCAAGTTAAGGAGTCAGCCCCAAGAGGATAATATTTAACCAGTCTCCACTCTGATACTAGGCAGTGGCCTAAGGTCTTAAATGAATAATTTGGCAGATAATAGCTGCTCAGCCAAGCTCTGCCTTGCTCCTCTGACTGCCACGTATGAACAGGTAACCGTGCTGTTTACAAGCAGCCGATAAAGAGCAGCTGGGGCTATCACCCCAGTGTCCTGGGGACACTGCTTCTGCCCAGGACAGCCACAAAGAGAGGCACACTGTGTGCTGTACTGAGCCTCGCTCTTACTTTTCAGAGCACAAGATGGACTCTTGGTACCGCGCAAGCTGGAGAGCAAAAACCACTTTGTGATAGCCCTACGGGAGGCATTCGAGCGTACCCTCAGAGAGGTGAGAGCAGCCTTCATCCTCGCATCTCTGCGGGGCACCAAACCGGGAGCAGCTAGGAAGTAGCTTACCCTAGTGGACACCTGCACTGGGGGATTTGTCCTGAACAGCCCAGTCCTCACAAAGGGGGAAAGCCAAATTTTCCCCTCCTGCCAAAGTCCTGGTCAGCACTGCCCTCTGGAGCCAGCTCATCCCAGGTCCTCCGGTCCCTGTCCTGCCTCCAGTCTGCTGGATTGTAATCTCTTTATATGATGCTTTGTCTGTGGCTGGCATACGGCAACATAAAATCCAACCCTTCTTTGAGACACCATTTCCTCTAGTTTCCTCCTGTGGTGGGTGCCACAAAGCAAGCGTAGCTTGCCTGAGGGAACACTTTCCTCCTCTTTATCTGCTTGTGTCTTCTCCCTCCAGCACATCCAGCTAGTAGAGGTGCCCGGGAGTCATTTTGTGCACATGAACGAGCCTGAGGTGGTCTCCGGGATCATCAGCAACTTCCTGACAGCGCACGACACCAGAGCAAGGCTCTAGGCAGGTTCCACTGCAGCAGCAGTTCAGAACAGGGAGCTAAAAGCAGACTCCGGAGGAATTGTCACCTTTCCTACCTCACATCCAACAGCGGTTTCACGATGCTCATTCCTAAGCTGAACTTGTTGAACGGGTGGAAGCAGATCTGCTCATTTGTCCAAGGGAAAAGGAATTTTTCCTCCACTTCTAGCTCTGGCAGTGCAGGGTTAGATACCCAGTGGCCTTCCCTTTGCTTACTCCTAACTTTTGCACCCTGAAACAGAGCAGGAATACAGGCACAGGCATCCTCTGCGGGAGCAGCAGCAGCACCAGCTGTAGCACTGCAAGAGAGGGGTGGGGTGGCTCATTCTTGACTCCCCTCTGAGCATGGTGTGATCAGTCTCTTCCCAGGGTTAGACCCTCTGAAAAACACAGGAGCGTTCTGCTTCTCTGCTTATTTCCATGAGTACCTGACTGAGCTCAGAGCGCCTCAATCTCTCTGTTCTACTGCTGCTTTTTAAAAAACTTGGCTTACATGAGAGCTCACCTGAGCACAGAAGGCCATTTCAATGAACTCCTAGGGAATGAGACATTAATCCTCTAGCTGAAACAGCTGGGAGAACTGCTAGTAATGGAAAAGTTGGCAGAGATGATTTCTGTCCTTCTAAATAAAGATTGATCTTCTACTGTTAACACTGTCTTTATACAGGAGAGTGGACTTTCTTTCAGGATGCTCACCCAAGCAGCTGAAGTGCCAATCTTAAGAGGCAGCGATTTTAACATGCCGTATCTAAAGCAGAATGCATGTAAAGCATCCATCTGCCTTGTAAATTGATGCAAAAAGCCAAATGAAGCAAGCAGGCCTGGCAGTCTCCCCACGCAACAGAAACTGCATTGACAGTGGGTTTTCTAGGGGAGGGCCGATCTATTTCAGCCCAGCTCTGTGGAACTTATCAGTACTTCCTCCGTACACTCACGGTCAGTCCCTTACCAAGGCTGCAGGCGGTAAAATAAACGTGTAGAAGCCTGGGGTGGCTCCTTTCAGACCAGAGCAGCAGCAGTCACAGACTGCTGGGGTGAAGTCCAAGTTGTGTGGGCAGCAGCAAAAGCGCTACCCCACGGCTGGATGTGCCTGTTGCCATCCTTACCTGCCTCCTGTTGAGGCCGACAGGAGGCCTGGGAATTTACCAGTCTTTTTTTTTTTTAATTCCCAAGGTCACTCCCTCCCCTTCTTCCTGACCCCCAGGTAAACGCATAAAGGAGCACTGAGAAATAAGCCATGACTTTTATCACCACCCCAGTCCAGCACATAAGAGGTTGCTTCCCACAGCAGAGCAAGGGGGAGAGAGGCGTTCCTGTGTGTTGGGAACAGAGCAGCAGTTTATTTACAGTGCTTCAGCCATTCCCTGCCCCTGCAAAGGCTGTGCTGGGCCAATTCTGTCTCTCACCAAGTTTCGGGAAGGCCTTGGGTGGCAGGGAGATACAGGTTGTCACTGGACATGCCTCAGCCCCCTGGACCCACACCATGGAAAATAGTGACGATGGCAGCGCAGACGTGGCCAGGAGAGCAGAAGGATGCCGGTGTGAGCGAAGCCAACTCCCCCTCCAGCTGTGGTTGCTGGGATCTCCCACTTCAGGTCCAGGGGCAGGGACAGCATGAAACTGCCTCAATTCCTTGAAACTCTTTGGCATGTGGAGTCTGTTGGCATCTCTCCTGCCCTCTTCAGCGCAGGCATCTGAGGAAACAGCTCGGCATGGCTCAGTATGGCCTAAACTTGCGCTGGGCTCGCATCAGTGCGATTCTTTGCTTGTCCTCTTCAAATTTCTTCCTCAACTGGGCAATATCTGGAACAGGCAGAAAAAAAAAAAGAAGGGATGTCACACAGGAGCAGCAGACCTCCCTCTCCCTGGGGAGCTCCACCTTGGCACCCCGTGACGGGTTCAGTCCTGCCACTTAAAGCACACACTTCCCAGAGCAGGTCCCTTTGCACCAGGGCTAAGTGCAGAGCTGAGGCTCTGGCTGTTCTCCTGCAGTGCTGCAGCTCCCTCTTGGGGACAGAACATGCTAGTTTTCCCTCTCAGCGGCTGCCTCTATGCAGACTGACAAAATCTGTTAGGAAGCTGTGATCTGTACGCTCTCCCACAGATTGTTAGGCCGGGTGGTGGCAAGGGGCCCACGGGAACTGGTGAGGCCATTCACACCACCACCAAGCTGGCTGTTCACCTGCAGCTGGATGTAGTGGCTGCTGAAGGAGAAAGGATACTCTTTGGACCACAGTGTGAGAGAAAAAAAGACAGGCAGGAGGGGACTCAGACACTCACGCTCTCTCTTGGTCTCGCGATGCTGCCAGGCGTAGAAGTTGAGCAGCTCTTTGCGGGCCCTTTTCCGCTTCTCCCTCTCCAGCACCCGCAGGTTGGCGGCCTCTGTCCGGGGCAGGCCAGGCTTCCGGCCCTTCCGTGTTACCTTCACCCAGCCCTCCTCATCTGGCACGCCCTCCTCCTGGGCCGCTTTGGCTTCTTCCTATAAAGACAGGAAGGCGAGACGGCTTAGTGCAGCCGGGCTGCCAGCCAGTCTGAAGCACGGCTCCCCCCAAGGTCCTGCTTACACACATGAAAAGTTACAGCAAGATTTGAAGGAAGGCATGGAACCAAGGACAAAGGCACTCAAGTCTCAGTCACAACAGCGCATGCCAGACAGGACCCATTTTATTTGTGGATACCAGGTGCGATGAACCAAATCAAACCAGAACCTGACTGTCCACCACCAACCCTTCTAGCCAGTGTGTTTCCCCTCTGCCATTTGCAACAGGGCCTGGGCACTGAGAGATCCTCTCTCTCTTCCTTTCCTTCTCCCAACAAACTGCTTAGGCTGGGTTCCCTCCCCAGCCCGGCCTCACCTGTGCTATCTTTTTGTCATAGTCTTGCATGAAGGTGTCCACCTCAGTCTTCAGTTCTTCCTGATCCACTACTGAGTCTGCGTATCTGGCGATCCACTCTGAGACACAGACAGCAGAAGTCAGCCACAGCCTCTGTTAGAAGCAAGCTCTAGTGCGGCACATTTGAGCAGCTCTAGAGAGAACTGCTGTGGGAAACAACACGCTCCATCCCCATTTCTGTTCAGCTTCCCCGCTGCATTAGCTCATGAACAATCAATTTGAGGCCCAGGCCACAGGCAGTAAGCAATGGGAAGCTAAATGATGGGAAGAGCTTGCAACTTGCCCAAGCAGGAGCGAGCTACCTTAAGCCCAAAAGGTGCAACATTCAGGGCTGCCTTCCTACCAAGGGGTCATCTTGACAGCCATCTGGTGCCTGTTTATGAGTCTGGCTTCCATTCTGAGGGTAAAAACCAGCCAGCTTCTCTGGAGCTATGTGAAATTGAAGAGATGTGGGGAAAAACTGCCCTTCCATTGGACCAACTGACCGCATCCTCCTGTAGGGTCACTTAGGCTCTACAACGTCCAATACAAGATAGCAATAAGATAGAGTAAAAAAAAAAAAGAATAATGAAATGCTGGACATCTCCGCAGCTCAGGCTCATCACAAAGAGGTGAGAATGAAATTGGAACACGCTAGGTAGCATTCAGCAAGGAAAAGGTTTCCCCTGCTCTGGCTAACAGGAAGATTGCCGCTGCTTACTTACTACTAATGCCAGTTTTCACAGGGTGACTGTCTGTTGATATCAGCAAGGGACCTTCCTCTGCCAGGGCCTTGACTGCTTGGATGCTAGCTGGTTTCTTGAACACCACGTATGCTACTCGAAATCCCTAAAAGAAAAAGACCCACCCAGGCCAGTCAGATATACCACGGTGATGCGGCAAGGAACTGAAGCATAAAATAGCAAACAAAGCACAAGTTACAGAAGAATGGATTAAAAAAAAAAAAAAAAAAGATAAGGCAATTTTGAATCACGTTGCCAAGTCTCCCCACGCAGTTTTTCCACAACTCATGCTAAACAGCACGACTCAATACTCGAGATTTCTTCCCGTCGTGACCACCGAAGCACCGGTTATCTCTCCCCCGAGCTTTACCGTCGCAGTCCTGCGGCTGAAGAACTTGGAGCTGAGTTTTTCCGTTTTCTCCCCCGGCCCCGGCTTGTCCCTGACGTCCACGCCCTGCACCGGCCCGCAGCTGGCGAACAACCTGGACAGAGACTCCTTGGCACGGAGGTTACGAGACAAGCGTCAGAGCAGAGCGGGAGCGACTCGGCCCCGGGTCAGCGGTGCGGGAGGCCCCGCGAGGGGCCCGGCCGCCGGCCGCACTCACCGGGCCGCAGTACGGGGGCACGTTGAGGACGAAGAGGGTGCGGCCGGGCGGGTGCGCGTCGCCGGGCCCTTCCCGCACGCGGTGCTCCTTCACCAGCAGGCAGTGGGGCGAGCGCTGCCGCTCCCCGAACTTCACCGCCAGGGCTGCGGGAGACACAGCGGTTGGTTAGAGGCCCCGCTCCCGGCTCCCGGCCCCCGGCCCGGCCCGGCCCTCCCCGCCGCCCCTCACCCGTGTAGCCCGGCGGCGCCGCTCCTGCCGCACGCTGCTTGGCGGCCGCCATCTTAGCGCGGCGGGAAGCGGCGGGCAGCGAGGGCTGCCGGGAGCTGTAGTTCCCCCCGCGCCGCTCCTAATGGCGGCGGGGCCCGGCCCTGAGGAGGGGCCGGGCTGCGCTCACACGGGGCAAGCCGGGGACAGCTCGCCTCGAGACTTCCTTGAGGTAAAGCCAAAATCCCCTGGCTCAGGGTTGCTGACGCTAAGGAGGCGGAGGGCACTGGGACCTGGGGGAGGTGCTGGAGAAGAGGAAGGTAGCTACTCTCCTGCCCCAGCCCCAAGGAGGCACGCAGCCCAGCTGAGGCATGGCTTTCCTCACACCTGCGGATTACAGTCTTTCAAAAGTCTGCTACCACGTCTGACCTCCAAAGAAAGCTGTGACCCACCCGGGCTGGGAGGTTTTGACTATTCCTTAAACCTTCCTCGTAAGGCAGCAGGCAATTTACAGCTCTTACAGGTACACTAAACTCGAGACAATATTGCACACACTCTGGAAGTGCATCACAGAAGAGAGAAAGCCCAGGGAAAGATGGTCATGAAAACAGTGGCTAACACTAACGCATGAAGACAGCAGAAGGAATACAAGAGTAGCACACCAAGGGAACAAGATGTAACATGAGGTGATGCACCAATAGATGTGGAAAGGTAAAGGTTTCCCTAGAGACAGTTTCCACAGGTACAGGGGGTGCTATCTCAAAACCTGATTTATTTTTGATTTTTTTTTTACCCCAGGTGGTGGGGCACATTACACAGTCATGGGAAATAACTGAGACAGGCACAGGGGAGTAAACGGAGACTGAAGCCAGGGCAAGCAAAGTAGCTGTTGGGTTATGTCGCCCAACGATTTGGCATTAGAGGTGTATTTCTACACTGAAGTTCCTCTGGAAATCCTTGGCTAAAGACTATGGAAATGCAATGCTATGAAGAACAATACCTAGGTAGAGTCTCTAAAGAACAGCATGCTTACTGTTAAGGAAGCTTATTGCACACAGTTAGTTTAACAGTTCTGAAATGAAGACCTGAACAATGAGAACAGTATAAAACAGCAAATGTGCTTAATGCTACAGAGGCAAATAAAAGAATAAAGAAATGTTAAAGATTTGTAAAAACAGAAGACAACAGTAAGTACAACTGTTCTTAAAGACCCTTGTAAATCAGGAGAAGATAAAATACAACCATTACAGAGGAAGTTATATTTATGATTGGATGGAAGACAACTCCAAAAATAAAGATCTTGAAAGAAGACATGTACAAGGTGAAAAAATGGTTTGTGAAAGTAAGAAGTGATATGGTTAGTTGACTCAAGATATCAAAGTTAATGAACATTTATCAGATGATATGGTACATGCACAAGCCGTAAAAGTATACCAGGCAAACTCACAAATTGTGGCATCACTTCAGAAGACAGCATATTTTTGAAAAAGCAAAGGAAGTTTGAGAGACATTATTACATATTACCTACCACCTGTCCTGGACAGCCATATTGAGTTAGTGCAAACCATTCGTATTTCATATGTGAGCTTAAAATCTCTTAGTAGCCCAGAAAAAAAAAAAAAAACCATGCTGCATAAGGGCAAATGTGCACAGATGTTAGGTCAGAAGATGGTAGGTGAGAACTCAGTGGAATGTAACAAGATTAGCATGACAATTCCAGAACAGTAAGAAATTTGTCAGCTGCAAGGTGAGCTGCTTAAAAAAGCCTAGAATAACTACAGGTTACTCTTCTTTCAAGTGCCTGCTGAAACAAGAAACACTACAAAGAACTAGAAAGCTAAGATGACTTCAGAGAGCTGACTGACTACAGGAGCAGGCAGAGCAACGCACAACCAAGACACTGCTGTAAGACAAGTCATAGAGTGGCGTTTAGACAATCATCGACCTGAACAATTTAAAAAAAAAAAAAAAAGGATTTACTGCACAGATCACAGAGATAGAGAACAAAGCAGTAGTTCTTCCAAGGAAGTATGTTAATGTCATCATAATTCATCACAGATAACCTAAACAATGCATGATTTAACAGCAAGTTACAAAATGCATCTTCTTGCTATTTGGCTTTTGGAATGGATATAAATCAATTAAAAAACTTGCTTCAGTCTCCCCATTCTTTCAGAAGAGACAAGATATGCAATCACAATACATGTCTTCACATTTTCACAGCCGTATCATCTTATTACCTAGCTGATTATGAAAGCACCCTACTTTATCTGGAACAGGTACTCTAACTTCACAGCTGCACTTTTAAAATTATTTTTAAATCACTAGGCTGTCAATAACAAATTGCCATTGCTTTCATGTGACAAATAAATTGGGACTAGGTGGGGTCACAAATTGTTCCCATTTCGACAGCAACAATCAGCTATTAATTTTGATGAGATAATCTAGATGAAATTACTTATGAGTATCAATCGATTATCCACATACTCTTCCTCTTGGTCTTCCATCACACTATCAGCTACCTATGGCATTTACCACTGAACCAGCAGCATGATTAGAGATTTGAAGTTTCTATTTTTTTTTAAAAGCACACTTGATTCAATATTGAACAACTCTACCTACTGATCTTTCAGTTGCTTCACAGCATCTAAAAAGGCTTAGAATCCACTCTCCGTATAACAAACGTTTATTCAGAAACAGATAATACATTATCTTCTCCAACCCTAACATTTCTCCACCCTCCCCCCAGTTTTTATTAAAACACAGGTGTTTGGTGGGTGATCTAAGAACGGGGAACAACAGCTGTCTTAAGTCCCCTCCCCTACAAACATCTGCTGTTCAAACAAAGCACCCTACCAGAAATGGTGTCGTTGGCTTCCAAACCAAGGAAGTACTCCGGAAAAACAAGTCCTGCCAAGTTCTTAGTTATCTCCATGGCTAAAAGGGATGCAGTGAGATAAGGAATGGTTTGCACCAGCTAGATAGAGCAGAATTCATACAGAACAAGAAAGCAAAAGAAACACAGGGCTGACCGAGAATCGGGACCCGGAGAATCTGGACCTACACCGATTACGGAAAGCTCACTGAAGTTCTGCAGACCTGAACCGAATGGGTTAGGTTAATCTCCTAGCTAGAAGGATCAAATTCAACCCCCAACCAGCTTCTCGAAGTGGCTCTTTCCTTTCCTCTCTTATAATACAATTTGAACTAATACAAACAAATGGAGCTACTGGGACTTCAAATATCCATGACAATAATGCTGTACTAACGAAGGAGGTATTGGAAGTGCCACCTAGTGGCCTGTGGCTCATCACAGATGCTCACTGGCCGAAGTTTCATCCTTGCTGCTCAGCAGGGGACTTGCTTAACACTCCTCTCCAAGCGTCCCTTACACAGTGCTGCCTGCTCTCCTCCAAAACTTGCAGCAACGAAGCACAGCGATCATCCTCCAAATCCATTTATGTGAGCAACAGGCCAGCACAGCAGCCAAACATTGCCCAAATTATACCTCTCAAGAAAGTGATTTCTCCAGGGCAAGCGAAGACTGCTTCTTACATGTTAGTATCAGAAAAAGGTCCCAGCTCCTTCCTTTTCATAAAAGGAGACCGGTTAAGTCAGAAGGTAAGAAAAAACTTGATGTCCCTGCATCGGCAGGAAGATGCAATACAGTCTACTGGGAATGAAACACTAGGATTTCCTCTAGCTCTGAACACAATCCTGGTTCTTAATTTTCAGTCGACACAGGAGAAAATAACTCAGCCTGACCCTACGGGGCTAATATGTTCACTGTACAAACGGCAGAGCCGTTTTTTCCCCCGCCTCTGCGTATTACCAGAGTTGAAGCACCCCTCCTGTACCACAATGGGTGCTGCATGATGTCCTTTGTGCCCGATGCCTCCACTGGCTGGTACACACGGTGGGAAGCTCAGTTTTTCACACTTCTCAACGTCACAGCTGCTGAGCAGAAAAACACCCAGCAGTCAGAATGAAACAGTATGCTACCAAATGCATACGAGTCAAAGATGCAAGATGGCACTTCCTGTACGTGGCCACACCTGACTTCGTACCCGGTGCAGCAATTTTGGAAACAGTGTGTTGTTCTTGCCTGTTGAAAATCCAGGGGATGCACCTTTTAGTTAAAAGTAGGACAGAAGAGAAGGAGATGGCCACCCCTTCCCTCAAAGTCTATGTGCACTTTTAATGGCCACTAAGGGCTTCGGAGTAAAGGAGGGAATTACATGGTATATGCTTAGTAATATATTACCGGCAGAAGGGCGAGGTTATTCTCTTGGAAAAAAAATAGTGGAAGAAAACTCCAACTATGAAAACAGAAAATACACACACAAGAGGAAAACACTATTGTACAGTAAGGTAGCGATCATAGAAAACAAAAAAAAACTTCGAGGCAGGCAAATGCAAACAACATCTGCACTCCTGCACTTTTCTCATTCCCCAACTTAATTGAGTTTTCCAGTCCACTGCTCACTCTTCCTTCTCAGAGTTTGATTTTGAATTCTGTGGGCTGCACAGAGGAAGAGACCCCTGAGGATTTGAAGAGTGCCTTCAAGATGGTGTCAGGGTCCACCTCAGCTGGGGGATTTGACGCAGTGCTTGCACTTGTCCGGCGTGGTTCCCCTTCCTTCTTCACTGAAGGAGTATCACTCAATCGCCTGGAGGATTAAAAAGCAGTATTTAACCTTTCATTATAAAATAAAATTTAACACAATGCCCGTGTTTGCTGTTCTCAGTGTTCTTCCTTTCCCATATGTGCTTCCTTTCCCGTATTTCCTTCCTTATTCCATATATTCCCAAATGTTTTAAATATACTTTCAGACACAAGAACATCCTGATCTCAGTCTCATTTTGAACTCATTTCCAGGGCTGGAAACGCTACAGAGTCAAACTGCACTCAGCACAGAGAGCCACAAACAAGAGGAGAATATTCAGGGGACAATAATTTGCCAGCAGTTTTCCTCCCCTCATATTCTCTTCAAAACAGAACCTGGAAACGTGTTTGATTCTTCCCCCCACGCAAAGGGACACTTACAGCAATATAGGCTGGTCTGAGGTGATGACATTCCCATTCATATGAAGGTTGCATTTCATTGGTTGACCTAAACCAAAACAAAGAGTCCTTATCTCAGAATCCCAGTAAGGAAAGACACCAGAAATATCATGCAACAGTGTAAGCAACAGAGTTCCACGTGTTGAGGAAACATGAGAAGGAACAGCTGATACGTCTTTTGTTGCAAAATTACAAGGACAGAAGTGTCACTGAAACACTGTACAACAGGAAAAATTGCACCAAGAGAGCACATATAGATTAAAAGCCCTTAGCATAGATGCAAGAGAATCTCCCATTCTGAGCTCTCGGCTCTTGAGCTGGTATTTTTAACTTGTCACTCACTTGTCAAAGGAAAAACACCTCTTTCCAGCTAAGTAATTACCACCTAATTTTAGCCTATAACAGATGGCAGATCCAGATCAAGAAGTGCATTGTTCAAAGTTTATAGAGAAGCTGACACTAACTGTTTTACAAGTCTCATTCGAAACATCTTTGACTACGCCCTGAAGCTTTGAAATGTCTTTGACTATGCCCTGAAGGAACGGTGTCGAGCTGAGGCAGGGGAGGTTTAGGCTGGACATCAGGAAGACGTTCTTCACCGAGAGGGTGGTCACACACTGGAACAGGCTCCCCACTAGTCACTGCACCAAGCCTGTCAGAGTTTAAAAAGCGTTTGGACTGTGCACTTAGTCACATGGTCTAAAATTTTGGGTAGACCTGTGCGGTGCCAGGAGTTGGCCTTGATGATCCTTATGGGTCCCTTCCAACTCCGGATATTGTGTGATTCTATGAAACGTATCTGTCCTCAGTGCAACCCCGCTCAAACTTACCATCTAAGCATCTGTTGTTGTATTTCTTATATGCTGTGATTGCATCTTCTTTCTTCACAAAGACTACTTCAGCCACTCCTGGGTGCACCAGTCGGGCTCGCTTCAGAGCGCCACACACACAGAATAACTCCTAAGGGCAGAGCGTTGGTCACGACCGCGGTCACATCAAAGGCACCACACGAACCAGACAGACACAACGAGCGAGAAAGGCTCGGTTTCCTAATTACATCCCCACTCCCGTTCAGTAAACACATGGCAGAACCTGACAGCTGCCACTTGTCTTAACGTGTTTGCTATGTAACAAGTACTGGGCATATTTCTTGCATGGGAGTGCATGCAGACCTGGGTTGTTCTCTGCCTGCTGAGCGTGGAAGGACCTAGGTAATTTGCATGGGAGCATTAAGTTCAGGGAGAACACTACGCATCGCTTAGCATGAAGTCTTCTAAGTGATGTCAGGTAGCTCTAGAAATGGGATTTTCTACCATCTTCTTGAGCATACATTTAAAAAAAAAAAAAAGAGTGAACAGCACACCCCACCCTGCCCCCCCAAAAATCAGGGAACACTCAACTTTTGCAATCCCTCTTCACCGTATTCACCACAGAGGGATTTATCAAAAGAGGTAGGGTAGGGGAAGGAAGCTTCATTCACCCAGAGTTTGGCAGTAAGCAACACTCACAACAATGTCCTCCTCAGTGACGCGAGGATGCAGATTGTTTACGGTCATCTTTGTGCCTTCCAAGGGACTGAACGCCAGCTACCGACACAAACAAATACATTACACGCAGAAGGTCAGAAATGCGGCAAAGACAGCACAGCAAACAAAATAAACAAAAAAAAGTCACTAAAAGGGTGTCTGGGAAAGTTTGTACACGTGCATAAGAGAAAACTACAGCTAGTAATGGAAAATACTAATGCTTAGAAAAGACCAGCTCATCTGAGAATGAAAAAAAGCCCCTTTTTCATATCAATTTCTCTCTGAAGTAACTTCTCCTCTCCTGTTCCCAAGTATAACACTAACTTAATCTGCACACATACACAATACTCACTAGTTGTGCCCGTACTCCCTTTTAACAGCACATCTAAGCTACGTTCAGAACCAGCCAGGAAATCTGAAGCAGGGCTCCAGCCTCTCCAGAGCACGCTGAACTCGACCGATGTGCCTGGGAACATCCGTACCTAGCAGCAGGCAGTTTGGCAAAGCAATCCCAGGCAGGTTTCTCTACAAATTGCCTGAGAAGTCTTGTGTAGATAGCAAGAAGCTGCTCTTGGAAGAATCCTGTTCTTTTTGCTAGCAGCAGAGGACAGAAGACTACACAAACTAGTGTTAAAACAGTATTCCTAGGGACATGGAAGCCACCAAAGGGTGTCCAGATAACAACTGCCATCTCCTGGTGACATCCACCTGCTTCCTCCAAGACCACGTGCTCCCTCCCACGCTAGAAAGAAAAATAAAAGAAGTGAGACGCACTGTCTGAGAATTCCCAGTCTCTCAAACGCTGGAGAAGAGGATGTTCAGACAGGTTTAAAATTCTCGTGAAACAGGTCGCAGCTATCGGAATAAGCCTGAAGGACTCCCAGAGGTAGTGGTGCGAGGCAGGCAGAAGCAAACTGCTCACAAATCCAATCAACAGCAACCTTCAGCTGTTTCAGAGGTTTCTCTAAGGATCATGTCCCCGCTTCCCGGAGCTCACCTCAACAGGCGCTGGCTCTTTTGGAGGCTCCTCCTTTGTCACCAAGGTCCGGGACATGTTTGTCAAGGCCTTTGTCCGCATTGGGGAAGGAGGTGCAGGTGGAGCCGTGTACGTATCATTCTGGACCACTTTAGTCAGGGGAACAGTCTTGGACAGAGAGAACTTATTGCCACTCAGCCCAGTCTACAGAAGGAGAGAAAGTATCTCAGAGCTGCAGGTGACAAAAGTAAGCCCATTTTTTCAAGCACAAGAGCAGAAGAGCATTACTGGCATGCATTAAAAACTTCATGTCCTTCCCAGTGTCAAAACCACAGCAGTGCTGGAGACTTTCAGCTGTGAGGCAAAAATCAACTGAAGTTTTTTTTTGGGCATGATTATCTCGAAAGAGCACTTCCCTTGCAAAAGAGCACTTTTTCGACACACTTAAGTTTCATGCTCTTCTTAAATGAACTTTAGCAGTGCAATTTGAATTTGGAAGACACCTTTTGTCCAAAGATTCTCAAGTAGCTGACACAGCGTACACAACAATTGTTCACTTAGAGTAAAATTGAGCTTCCCTAGTGCAAACAGTAGTAGTTCTTCAGAAACATAGAGCTAGGGCACGTGAAGACTTGGAGCATCACTTTTCTACTCGCAGCTACCCGGGAAGTCTAAAGCCAGAATAAAAATTGTGCTTAGTACCTGCTGTGAAGTCTGGAGCTCTATTCTGAACACCCACACGAGAAAAGCCTGCGATAATCACTGCAGAAGATTGCCTGGGTGATGGTAAAGCTGCACTCATTTGCTCTCTTAAAACCACTGAATAATTTAGGACAAACCCACGTCCAACCCCTGTGTCTGAAACAGGGCTAACTTCAAAGGTGCATCAAGTTGGCTCAGGGCCTCATCCAGCCAAACTTCAGCATCTCTGAGAACAGATTTCACGACCTTTCCGGGTCCCTCTGCCAGAATCTGACCCTGAGAACTGCACAATCCCTTCTTACATCTAACTAGAACTTAGTTTGCTGCAACACATTTGTTGGCTCATCTTCGCTCCGTTCATCTGTGAAAAGGGTCTGGTTTTTGCCCTTTTTGACCACCTAATTAAACAGTGAAAAAGGAGCAGACATCTCACAACAGCCTTCTCTTCTCAGCCTGAAGAAACCCTGCTCTCTTGTCCTCTCCTCATCCATCATTTCCTGCAGCCCTCTGCCCGTGCTGGTGTACTGGTATCAGTCTGCCTTGTATCATGGAGCCCCAAAATGGGCATAGCATTCCAGGTGCATTCTCACAAGCGCCAAATAGATGGGAATAATTATTTCCCTTGAGTTGCTATGATCTCACTAATACAGCCTAACGTGCAGCTGGCCATCATTGCTGCGAGGCTGCAGTGCCAGGTCATTCTTAGCATATCACCCAGCAGCAGCCCCAGGTCCTTTCCTTCAAAGCTGCTTTCTAGCCAGTCCTCAACTTCAGTTGCAGCGGGACCTCGCATTTGTGTTGAACTTCCATCTTCTTCAGAGCATGAGTACTCCCAACAAGCTGTCAACTACGGTTTTGCACGGCAAGAGATTTCCTGCTTTGATGTCCAGTCTCTAGGAGCAGCAGAAAGCTTCCCTTGCTTGCCTGCTCAACCGAGATAGATACAATGCACTTGCCCAACAAGAAGAAAGTCGAGAGCTAACACGCAGCAACCTGCCAGCGAGGGAGAAAGCACACATCCTGGCTGCAAAAGGCCTATACAATCACAGCCTACAAGGGAGCCTGTCCCAAAAATAACACTAGCAGCACTGACACAGAGAGAAGGGCAGGGTGAAGAGCAAACATTTCAGGGTAGAGCATCGTTTACATACTTTAAAAGAACACAAGCCCTGTAAAGCCGCAGCCTGTGCGTCCACCCAATGTGAGCATGGCGCAGTGGGGACTGTTCAGATAATCCCTTACCGCGTTGTGCAGGAAACTGTTTGTGGTGGTGATTTTCATCTGTTTGCTAGGAAGGGGAGAGACACTTTCATCATCATCTTCCATGTCATACAGACCCTGAAAAGAAGCAAGATAATAGTTTACAAGAAGGTAGATTTACTTTAGACGTGATTTCTAAAATAAGGGATTTTCTCCTGTCTTCAGCCTTCTTCAGAACGCAGGTGGTAACATGAGGAAATGGACACAGAACAGTTTGGGTTGGAAGGGACCTTAAAGTCCACCTGGTTCCAACGCCCCTGCCATGGGCAGGGACACCTCCCACCAGACCAGGTTGCCCAAAGCCCCATCCAGCCTGGCCTTGAACGCTTCCAGGGATGGGAAATCTATAACCTCTCTGGGCTAGCTGTGCCAGAGCCTCACCACCCCCATAGTAAAGAATTTCTTCCTTATATCTAATCTCAACCTACCCTCTTTCAACTTAAATCCGCTACCCCTTGCCCTATCACCACACTCCCTGACAAAGAGTCCCCTTCCAACTTTCCTGTAGGCCTCCTTTACGTACTCAAAGGCAGCCACCATAGCTCTCCCCAGAGCCTTCTCTTCTCTGGGTGCTCCAGCCCTCTGATCATCTCTGTGGCCCTCCTCCGGACCCACTCTAACAGGTCCACGTCCTTCTTATGTTGGGAGCCCCAGAGCTGAACGCAGCACTCAGGTGGGGTCTCGAGAGCAGAGCAGAGGGGAAGATTCACCTCCCTCGCCCTGCTGGCCACGCTTCTTTTGATGCGGCTCAGGATACGGCTGGCTTTCTGGGCTGTAAGTGCACATTGCCAGCTCGCGTTTCATCAACCAACACCCCCAAGTCCTTCTCCCCAGAGCTGCTCTCCACCCACACCCAGACTGGATTCACGTTTAGCATTGCAAACACAATGTTTGCATGTTTGGGAATGCACAACTACTTTGGACTTGGCTCTTACCCTCACATCTAGGGGACAGAGAGCTGAGAGAATACAAGTCCATTTCATAACGTCAGTGTAAGATCTAACTTCTTTTCCAGAGATGCGATTTCCCTAGGTGTACTGAAGTCACGTACAGATTCCTCTAATCTCTAGACCTTACCAGCACTGATGAAACCGCATTACTAGAATAAAGCCTTAATGGCTTATGTTTTAGCACCCTTCTTCCTTTAAAGTTGAAGCCTATGCATCTATTTTTTGTAAAAGGAAGCAGATGCCTGTGGAATACAACTGAACTGAACGTTCCTTTTGAATCGGCTGCGTTCCTCAGCACAGCACACGCCCGTCTGGCACCAGAAAACACTGTACTGTGAGGTTACTAAAGAATTCATTTCCCAGTTCCGCATAATGCCCATAGCCCTGCCTTAAAATACCGAGGCTAGCACCTATCCAAATATTTTTCATAGACTCTAAACAATATTTCTAAGAAAAAAAGTTTATACGCATATGGCACTGCCCAGAACATAGGAAGTCACAACTTGAAAGAGCTTCCTGTTAATTCAGTAGAAAGGTGAAGAAAAATGAAGAGGTCAGCAATGACAGCTTGAAAAATAAGTGGGTTTTCATGGCCAACGAGATTCTGGTTTATGAGCAGGGAGGTCGTTATAATCACAGAAATGCTATGAAGAAAGAAAAAGGGATGGTAGAACACTGACCCATGCAGAAAACTGGCAAAAATGCCAGGCAAGAGGACAATGGATTTGAGTTAAAGACAGTGAAACAGAGTCAAAATGTTACCTTGTTACCTTGCTGGTAACAAGGTCAGAATAATGAAGACACTTTCTGAAGTGATAGCACCTGGGATAGGTGAGGGCAGCAGGTCAATGAAGACATAAACAGCTAAAGTTACCCTAATCAAGGCATAAAATAAACACGACATGGTATTGTCAGTGCTAGTTCTCCCGTATTTCATACCACAATTTATGCATGCAGACATACAAAGTAACATAATATAAGGATAATTCCTTTGAAAGAACCCAAGGTGGTAAGGTAGCCAAACGCTTGGGGGCCGCAGCAAAGGCCTTTAAGACTGATCCCAAGAAAGACAGCACAAGTTCTAGAGTTTTCCTCAAACAAAGGCTGCTTGATATGGTAATGTTGACAGTACATCAAAAAAAAACAGTTAAAATCATTCATCAGCAGGTTTCCAGCAGGGACCCACAGCTGGGGTTTCACAGGAAGGTAACACCCTCTCCCATCTCGCTGCAGAGCATTTGACAATGCCTAACAACATCCACTCCGTGAAGAGGCTGCCGGGATGCTGAATCAAAGCAACCAACACCTGGACTCGAAGCCGTATCAGCGAAGCATTTATGAAGAGACATTATGGCTAAAGGTCTTGGTCTCTGGAAAAAACACGTTCTCGTAACAAGAACTGGGAATACCTACACTGTATTCATGTAACACACGAGGAATCAAGTTCAGTTAGACTAAATGAAAGCTTCAGTTACCACTGAAGTATCTTACTGCACTCGAACGAAGAGCCAAGCTGTCAGAGACCTTGTTAACTCTCTCTTCTTTCCTATCTTAAGTTCTCCTTGCACCCACCAACGTGCATGGACACCTTCCTGCCCCCTCAGTTGCCCACCCCACCCCTCAAAAACAAGGGTTAAATTAAGAAGAGCACAGAACGGGCACACACCTGCTTGTGTGTATGGTTGTTCACCACGTTGATCCTCATTCCTGCTGGATGAGAGTGTCCGGGGACTGGAGCTTTCTGCTGCAGTTGGAGGGAAAGAACCAAAGCGTTAAACACTGCAGCCCACCAGATCGCCATTTCGAGAGACTGGCGCTGTTCATTGATCCCCTGAGACCACTTAAAGGAGACACTCTCCTGCTCTTGAAACATGCTACACCACAATATTAAACAACATCTATGTCTCCTGTGATACGTTCAGAATGAGATACCTGCACTTCATCAAAGAAATTAAAACCCAAGGCCACACAGGTAAGTTTTGATTCAAATTACTTGAGTTTTACTTCAAGTTTAGTAGGAAAGACTTATTTCCAGCTTCGACAGCATTGATTAGATTTTTATTGCTGCAAATACGAAACCATGAATGGTCTAAATCAGTAAGAAAGCTTCTCTTCTACCACGTTATGGAGAACCAGAAGATAATCTATTTCCATTAAGCTCAACAAGTTGGGACACAACACCATCTAGTTGGTCAGTTCCATTTCATAGAAGCAAATTACATCACTTCACGCTAGAGCTGGAATACACTGTACTAGAATAAAATGATGCACAGGGTAGTGCACCTGACCCTTCTGCCATCTCATACGTTAGCCTGTGAAACGAGGAAACCACAACACACACGGAATGTAACTGCACTAATCAGTGACCAAAATCAACCCGCAGCTACCTCAGAAATGTCTTCTTGGTATTTGAAAAAGCTGGAAGCCGTCAACTACAGAAAACAATGTCTCACAAAAACACTCAGTAAATGCAGTAAAAAAAAAAACAAATTTGCATTTTCTCTAGAAAAACAGTTTCTAGCACAGCACCCTCACGTTTCAATTTGCTAGTTCAAAGACAGTTCAGTTCGATTCTGAACAGCTAGTTCAGTTTGATTCTGCTCCCACAGCTGGAACATAGAGGAGGGCCACTGGCAATTTAGAATTTCAGTGTAAATCTTGAAACAGGTTATAAGATAACTGCTTACGTGCACGGTTTTGCCTACAGTCTTCGTCACCACATGATTCTACAACATTTTATAGCAACATGCGAACAAGCACTGTAGGTCAAACCAAGCGATTAAAAAAAAAAAAAAAACAAAAACCAGTCAGGTCAGAGCACGTTGCTGCTGCACCAGGCCTCCAGAAACCATTTAACTCCTGGATTTCTAGCAAATGTTCAGCTCCTAACAGCGGTGATTTGGCAGAAAAGGCCAGGATGAGGATTAATTACCCTGCTAATTTGAGGCTATTGAACAGACTGCTCTATAGCTCTGTGATTAGCTCTTCCGACTGCCACAAGAATCCTTTCTCAGGCCAGCCTTTCACTCTCAGCCTGGCATCTGAAGACGCCAAGGGGCAATTTTCTGCTGAGCAGAAAGACTCATCCAGGCTTTCAAACTGATGAGGACAGCAAATATTCCGGTGCGTACAAGCACACGGGATCTCCAGGAGACAGGAAAGGAAAAGAGGTAGACTGGGAGCTCGAGTTATGCCCTTGCAACGTGCTCGAATAGGCGAGGAACGCAAGCGCTCCTCAAACAGCAATCCTGAGGGGCTGAACAGGAACTTCTCACCTGACTCTACTCACTGTGTGTAACACGTGGAGTTCAACAGGAGCTGCTAGCCTGAGAAGTTAAATAAGAATCAACGGTCTCTTGCAAAGAACAGTGGTATAAGAACAACAAAAACGTACACGTTTTCCTTGCATTTTATCTGGGGAAGAGAGACTACTTAACAGCTCAAGGTAAGTATTTTAGTGCTGGCAGGAGCACTGCTTTCGTCTTTATTGGGCCCAAAATTTAAATAAAAGCTTAAATGAAAGCTTGGATTCTTCAACAAGACCCAAAAAGCCGGAAGGACACGAAAAAGACTGAATCCTGCCCTACAGACTGTTGTAAACAAGGGAACGTATTCACGCAACTATTATCATTTCCAGTGGACTGCTGCAGAATAACTGAGGGGCTCAGAGATGGCTTGCTTGACCTACTTGAATAGTTTTGGTGATTTTCACAGCTGGATTTACTGTCCCCATAGCTGGGCTGATAGCAGCTGGAGTGTTCCTTTTCAAACTGATCTTCTCTCTGGCATCCACCACTTTGGTCACCTTTTCAGCAGCAACACTTTGCTGCTTACGGGAATTCAACATCTCTCGAGCATCCTGCACCTTCCCTTTTATTTTGAACCGAGCGTCCTTTTGCACCAGTTTTTCCCGAGCATCTTTAACCCCCAGTTTGTGCCGGGCATCAGTGAGGCCGATCTTCTGTCGGGCATCGAACGTCCGCTGGAAGTTGACAGCTGGTGACGATCTACTCAGAAGATTTTGCTGGATCCCAATGCGAGATCTTACACCTCCAAATACTGGCCTCGTGTTAAGCCTGAAAAAAAAAAAAAAGGTTCAGACATTATAAGGTGTGATACAGCATCCACAGAAGTATCTGTGCTACTGCTAAGAAAAGCTCACGATTACTGCACAGAGCTCTGACCAGGTTACCTGTCCCAGTACAACAGTACAGCTCCTGAACTGTTTTATGCCGGATTTTACTTCGCTTGTAAATAGCTAAGGAACCGTTTTCCAAAAATCCTTAAGCTCACATTTATGAGCTTCAGTAAAGGTCTGACTTCAGCTGTGCTAAAAAACCTACTGTATGTAAACAAAATTCATCAAAACCTTACGTACTTTGGGGAACTCTTTGAAGACAAATAGAAATAGATTTTCTAGCGTTAGGACCAAGCAGCTCCGCTAAAACATCTCTCGTAGTACAATCATATGCCTTGAAACACAGAAAGCATGGAGCTATATGTCTGATTTCAAGAGTTCTGGGCAGCAAGTGCAGAGTTCTGGGACTGCAGGAGGCGTGGATTCTAGAATGCACAAGCCCCATTCTCAGCTCAAAGCCACTAGTTCCAAAACTGAGGAACTGCCAGTAAGAACACTTACAAGTCAAATCACTTTTCAGCATCGCTGCCTCTCCTTTGATGTGTTGACAGAGCTGCTGCACTCAGTGGCCTTTACTTTTTAAGTACATCATCATCATCGCAAAACTGAGCACAGAAGCTCACAGTGCGCAGGAAGAACGGTATTTGTATTTGTACACGCGTAGTACTAAGAAGCAGCCTGTTACATAGCGAAGCAGAAACCAGCTTCTTATTAGGTCTGATTTACTTGTCCAAAATTTCCCCTAAAAGGAAGTAGCTTGTCTAATTTTTTAATACTGGTCTTCCTTTACGCATTTTGTAAAGTTTTAGGGTGTAAAGTTTTCGTAAAGAAACCCTTTTAACTGGGCTTCTTTTTTGTAAAGATGAAGAAAATGTAAGCAATTTTAAAGCTATGTTAGTGAAAAATATTCTTGATGTCATTTCTTTTTTTTAATTCCAAGTAAGCTACAGCACTATAGTGTTCATCTGCTTTCTGAACCACATCACACAGTATTATAGCCTAAAATTAGGTATCTAGAATTTGTTTTAATACCTAAAAGTCTAATGTCACAAATTCAAATGATGATGCAACTCAAATTCTCCATATAGCTTTCTATCAGTATTTCCTGATCTAACCCTACTATCTTAACATAATTTTCCACCACCTATTTACAGCGGAGAGATGTGTGGAGAAGAGATGAAACAGCCTGAGACTGGACACCCACTTCCACATCTCTGTTCTTGCCGTGCCCCGAACTGGAAAGCTCAGACTGGGGTCCCGCTGTGTTACCCAGCTTCGAAATCCTACAGCTGCTCTCTCGTACAGCCAAAGCGCACCAGCTCCGCACGGCAGGACTGTTACAAAGACCATTTATTGAAATATATCCAGAAGAATATGAAGGTGTAACGGCACCCATAAAGCAACAGCCACAAAACACGACTTCCCTTGCCATTTTAAAGAGCGTTAACACAGCAAAGCAGAAAGCACTTGGTTAGAGTGCTGCAGAGGGCTTCATGAGTGTTCCTTTTAATAAGCATAAAAGAAGTCAAAGTAAAACCCAAAATATGTGTATCAGCATTTAAGCCAGAATTAGTTAGACTGTTAACAACATGCATGATGAAATCAGTTAGGAAACTCTGTACTGAAGATTATACCTTCTCTGAAGGCTTTGTTTACCCTAATAAGCAACTCTTCTCTGGAGAGAATTGCTTACCCTGTAACAGCACAAACCGTTCAAGCATTTTGTGCCAGTTTTGTGCCATGGCACCTGAAACACAAGGGAATCTCAAACATCTAATTTCCTTTCAAAGACTATGAGCTCTGACTTATTACACAAAATGGTATTTTGTGGGTAAGGATATTTTATTTATAGTTGAAGATTTTTCTGTTATCATTTTGTCTAGATTACTGAAGAGCACATAACACGATCAGACGAGTTTGTTCAGTTTGTCCAGCCTTCCCAAAGGCACATTAGCTACCTCAGAAATCTCATAAAGCAAGCTAAGTGTGCCAAGTGAAATTTAAGGTACACGAACTTCAGGGATTACTGCTTGGCAGACAAAGCAAGGAGATTTCCTGGAAGAAACGAGAGTAAAGGGGGAACTTGAGAAAGGCGAAGGGAGGTGCAGCGCATCCTCAGCTGCATGAAAACCGTTCCAAACATGGAGGACAGCACGAATGAAAGCGCAAAGCCTTGTGAGGACTGGGATTTAAAGGTGCTGGAATATTTCTGCTATCACATATTATCGTGAGACTTTCAAAATCCTATCGATATAGAAGGAAAGGTAAACAAGTGGTCGTTCCTCAGTGAGGAACGGGCCACACAAAGCCAGAGGCGCGCTCAGGGAACCGAGGCGCCCCGCTCACCTCACGGACGGGCCCTGCGCGCCGGCCGCCGCCCCCGAAGGCCCGGCCCGGCAGCGGGCAGCGGCCTCCCGAGCGGAAGGCCCGGAAGGGAGAGCGGGAGGAGCCCCGGGGGGCGCCGTGTACCGGCGGGCGCCTACCTGCCCTTCCCCGTCACGCCGCGCTTCCGTATGAGCTCGTCCAGCGACAGGTCCGCCATCTTGTCGCGGGGCCCAGCGAGGAGACGCAGCCAGCGAGCCCCGGACGTGACATCATACCCCTTCCGGCGCTTCCCTCCCCCTCCCTCCTCCCCGCGGCACCGCACGAGGATGACCGCCCCCTCCCCAGCCCGGCGGTCCCACAAACCCCAGCGGCGCCCCGGCGGCTCATTTGCATACAGACCCTGGCACAGCACGGCGCGGTTCGGCCTGGAAAAGCGTTTACACGGCTCACAACGGCACGAGGAGCGGGCAAAACGGCAGGACAGCAAGGACACAGCCCGTGCTAGCCGGGGTAGTGAGGGCGAGCTGCTCGCCCTGACCTGCAGAGGTGACGCGCAGAGCCCTGCCGGCGAGCCGGAGAGAACTCTGTTATGCCTTAAACTTATGAGTAAGGAAAATAACGACCCGGGGTGACGCCCGGGTCCTCACTGCTGATGTGAGAGGAATTTTTGCGCGGGTACAGGTCGCCCCCGGGTGACCCGCTTACTTCGCGGGATGCCCGGGAGCCGCGATCTGCCCGACCCTCAGTGCCCAACGTCCCAACGACAGAACCGGAGCGGCGGCCGCCATTTTGTGCTGGCCGTGTGGAGCCCTGAAGGGGCAGCTGGCACGTGACAGCAGTCAGAAAAAAAAAGCAAAAGATTCCCGAAACAAACAAAAAAACCCCGCTGTTGCAGCCAACATTTCGAGCAAGTTCACGTAAACGTAACAGCAGCCCCCGTGGTTCAGACTTAAAGCTCCATCTCTCCAGTTTCTGTTTCCCCGCCTGCAGGGAGACAATAGGATCAGGAAGGTGCATTCTAGTGTCAGGCCCGTCGCCCTGCTGTGCTGACCCCTGAAGTTTCCCCAAATGTGAGAAACTCAGCTGCCTCGTTTGTGGATGGCTTTTACTCCTCCAGGAGGTACAAATCCAAGTAAACCAAAGCAGTCCCCGTAAGCCGATGCTCAGGGAAGAATTGGAACGGAACAAGCACTCGCGGTACTCCCCCTTCATGCTCCTCCAGGCACTCGGATTTGTTTAGTAACCCACTGGAGGTCTCTTCCAGACACCTGGCCAGATGCCCTTGATCCCAGTGACATCTGTGCAGACAGTATGCTTTGACAAGCTGCACAGCCCCTCTGCTCTTTGTCTCATGTAGAAACACTTCCTTTTTGTTTTTCTTCTGCCAGCCTAGCTCTTGAAGGCAGAGTGCACACATGGCTCCAAACAACCTTCTTTTCCACCTTGCAATCTAACAAGTCACCTACTTTCCAGTTGAAGAATCCAGGCCTGATAACCAATTCCTTTGGTAAAAGCCCATTCAAACTTCCAGCAATTCCTGTTGGGCTTTACTGTTTCTTTCCCAGTTCGCAATGTAGAGAGATCACAAATACAGAGTGGCAAATCTGGATGCTTTCTGTCTTGTTTCCTACTCGTTTGCCAATGATTCCTAATACTGGATTTTGTTTTTCAGCCGCTCCTGATAATTTCATGCATCTGTCTGTCAAAACCCCCAAGTTTTGTTGCTGAGCAATAGTGATCAGATGAGAGCCTGTCCTTTTGTCTGTGCAGGCAAAAGAATTGTTTTCCCCTGTAAGCACCACTTTTATGTAAATGCACACTGAAATACCAACATTTTATTGCCACTCAGTGTGTTAGATCTTTCTGCAGTCCTTTCATCACTTTCATGACCCCAAATAATTTCACATCAGCAAACTGTAATCTCCTGGCTCACCCTTTTTAAAGACCACTCACAACTATGTTAAACATCACAGGTCCCAGCACAGACCCCAGCCATACTCCACTTGTGGCTTTTCTTCATTTACCCTTCCCCTCTGTTTCCTGTTTTTTAGCTAATCATTTATTCATGACAGGCTGTCTCTCATCCCGTGACCGCTTAGTTGCTTTGAAAGCCTGTGGTGAAAGATTTTTTCAAAAGCTTTGAGAAATCCAGGGGGATTAGACCAACCAAGTAGTATGCTCCTGTTTGCAGACTTTTCAAAGAAACTCAGAACTTTGGAAGTCTTTGTACAGAAACCATGCAAACTCTTCCCAAGTAGGTCATGTTCATACAGCAGTCACTAATTTCCCCCCTGTGCTCTCTTAAAGCACTTTATATACCTTAGCTCTTGGCTACAGAGCACATTAAAAAGGGAAAAGTACAGGCTGCAACTCCCCCTGGTTCTGGGTGTGCAACTCACACAGGGTCTCTTGGCTGGGGGTTAGTTTCTTGCCGTGGGACATGACGAGCAGCAGCTCAGCTTTCACCGATCTCTCCCAGTTCCCCCTTTCAGCTGTGAATGAGAAGTCAAATATTTGCTTGGGGAAGGGCCCAGGCCTCCCTTCCCTTCTGATGGCTGCGAGGGGGAGGAAGATGCAGGCAGCAAAACAAAGAGACCTCCTCGAGCTGCTTCCACAAAGGGGTCCTTGTTAAAACGTGCCGGGTAGCTTTCAGGCCTGCCTGTGGGCCAGGGGCTGCTTTTTAAAAAGCAGAATCCTTGAGAGCATCTACCTGGTCAGCAGCTGGCTGAGACCCAGGTTACAGGACTCAGAACAGAGGAGCTCCTTTCCTTGCCTCACAACAATTTCCTTTTAAGAATATTACTTTGGAAATTATGCGAATATTCATCTTGGGGTAGTATGGGACTTACAGCATTACCTTCATTGAATCTGACAGAGGTGTATGAAGCAGCTAAAAGCAGAATGATGTGGCTGGCGAAAATACTTGATAAATTGCCAGGGAGCAAGATCACATTATTACTTAGTCCAGAAGTCCGTTTGTCCCAGTGACTGTAGCGTTTGTCCCAGTGACTTTGGTCTTCAAAGGACAGCCCCCTGCGTGCCCGCTGCCCCAGAAGCCAGGTAACCTTTCTGGCCAATGTCAGATAGGAGAGCCCCTAACCACCTACAAAGTTAGAAACCTTATTTCTGCTCTAATAGCTGTAACAAAACTATTACACACTTCATATGAAGGCAGTGCATTTCTCCTTGACTGCATTAATAGCATCACCATACTTACTGCCTTGACACAGAAATATTTTGTATGAAAGCAATTAAGCAATTTTGTAATTAAACTCAAGAGGGAACTAGCTGCTGTATGGGTAATTTTTCTACGTCAGGTTCTGTACAGTGAAGCAGAATCCTAATAATTACAACAACAATCTCCTGGCTTACTACATTTTCCTTTTTTTTTGTCCAGATTGAAGACAGAGAGACATTAATGCTTTTGGAGGTTACACTAGAGATGTCAGTTAATGTAAGGTTGAGTTCTCTCTCTTGTTTATCTCTGTAAACATACTTATTTATTAAGATGCATGCTATCTAGCAGGAACAAACTCCATTCTTAAAAATAAGAACAGACAAAGAGAAAGGGCCAGATTTGGGATTAGTTTGGAATACAACAAACATTTGCAGAAATAAAGGGATATTCTTATCATGGTAAAAGTTTAAATGACTAGCAAATGTGCAGCCCTGGTTATTTTTTCAACTTCTAATTTCTCTGCTGGAGTACTTCAGTTATTTGCGTTGGATGTAATCCAGAAGAGAGTGGGACGTGTCAGGGTTAGAAGCTGGCACACTGTGTGCTGCGCCTGGGGACGCCAGTGCCTGGCAGCCACTGGGGCTCCGTGTGTCTTGCATCAGGCATGGCACCGCCACTGTGAACTGATCACACAAATACTGGGGAGGACAATCAAGCCTGAGACCTCCATATTTTTAAGTTTCTGTATATATATATATATATATATATATATATAAAACTGCGAGCACAAAACCCTTTTTTCCTTTTTTTTTTTTGAGAAAAAGGAGGGGTAATGCCATGAAGCAAGCTATGAGATTTTAGTTAAGCTTGAAATTTGCCTTGCTTTGAAGTGATGCAATGATTTTGAATGAAGCATCTTACATATTCATCATAGGTTGAGCACACTGCTTTTTGTAACTGTTTTGCCTGTCTGTTATAATCTGTTACTTTTATTTAATGTCTCATTAAAGAGAGCCGCTTTTAAAAGTATTTTAAATTTTGAGCTTTCTTACTGAGTAAGCTTGTATTATTACAAATTATGCAGCAAGCTACTTGACACACCTATTTAAAGGAAAATCAGTTCTGCTTTTTTAGTGCCGTTCTTTTACTTTCAATTTCAGTTGATGTTTCTGCAGCAAGCAGCCCTTTTCATTTGTTTCATAGTGTACTTGAGCAGAATATGTTTTTCCTTTTAGCCCAAATTTTGAATCCTTTGTGGGATGGGATGTGGGTGGGATGAAGAAACATTAGCAAGCAGAACCAGGTTCCAAAATTAGCCTGACAAACTGAAGAACTGTCTGAGAAGGTATGATACTATTCAGTTAGGGCAGGGGTAAAAGGCTGTATATTCAATGTCAGTTATACTGGCTTGTCCAAGAAGAATTTCCGCATGGAGACACCTACAAATCATTTCATTTTTAAGAAGCTGGACAAAGACCGTCTTTGTTTTTTAAAACCTGCTGGTTATTGCTTGTGTTACATTTAAACTGTAGCATTTTTTTCCTCTATTTTTTCTTTTTCATTTTGTTCTTTTTTTTTTCTTTTATTTTTCTTTACCTTTTTCTTTTTTCTTTCTTTTTCTTTTTTTTTCTCTTTTTCTTTTTTTTTCTTTTTCTTTTCCTTTTTTTTTTTTGAGAATATTTATTCTTCAATCTAATCATAGATGGGAACTTTTTTACTTTATAGTAGTTCCCTGGCTGTAATTGCAGGGCTCTTTCACTTTATGGCATTTGTGCCCTTTTTGTCAGTTGTTCCCAGTAACCAGAACCCACTGGCAATGCCTGCAGCAGCTGCTCACTTCGCAGGTAGAGTCCCACCAGTCTGCCGTGCCTTCCCTTATTAAAGAGAGACATGATCAGGTATACTAACCACACAAACACTGTCCTCCTCTAGCTAAGTACAAAGAGCTCTGTTGCCAACCAAAGGTGTCTTTCTTCTTTCAGCTGATTTTTTCCTCCTCAAAGTCTATTTTTTTATTAATATTAAACTCCATTACTGATGTGGGCATATATCCTAGCCTTGAAAGCACAGCCTTGATTCACAACTGAAGTGAAAATAAATGGAAGAAATCAAGCAATAAGCTGTTTAGCATGTTAGAAATGTTTAGGAAAATCGGTCCCTGATCTTCATGACTACCTTCAGAGTATGTGGTCAAGAATGTAATCGAAATCAGTCTTAAAAGAGGAGCTTTGGTCCTCTTCAGTTCCTCTGTTCCACTGTTGCCTCTGCTTTGCCAGTGTGTGTCAGGGGCATCCTAAATCAAGTAATCACTCAAAACTAAAAGTTAGTGGTGTAGTGGTTTCCATGCATATGGAAATAAAAACTGTCCACTGTTTTAGTCCTTAAAAAAATAAATAATGAGAGCTGTGCAGTGCCCCTAGGGACATGAGTCAGTAGGCAAAACCACATGACTGAAATATGTCCCAGGGACCTCACCCAGTATCTGCACTAATAGCATTGACCAGGTACTTCTAATGATCTAAGTGGGGCCCACTGGATAGTCCCAAAGCTTTCTTGTTCCTTCTTCCAAGAGCTGAGCCTCCTGGATTCTGGCCCCACCACTTTCTTGTAATGGGTTGGAGGACTTGCTCAGAGCCAAACATCTCCTTTCACTTTCTCTCTCCACCTGTCTGAACAACGAAGCCTGGTCCTTTCCAGCTATCAGAAAGTAAGAGACTGAGTGACAAGAGACAAATCCCAAGTGCTGACTGCCCTTGCACTGTGCACATCCTTTAGCCTGCTCTCTTCTGTACCCTTGCTGTTATTTTATGGAGTGCATGGGGCATTCCTGTTGTAAGTCATATCAAGGTCCAGAATGTGAGACAATCTGTGAGTGATGTCCCAGGGTGGCTTTGTCCCATCTTACATACACCTCCAGGGCTGCCAAGCTGTCAGAAGTCAGTCCTTCAGTGTGGAGAATAATGGGAGAAATACCTAGATGCCTAGACTAATGGAAAAAGACAAGACAGTGTAACTTGTTTTTTGGACCTCCAATCTCTTCTGCAGAATTTATTGTGACTTTGTCCTTTATGCCCCAGAACATCAAACTGATCACCAATTGCTTTTTATTTGAATGTGCTCAGCATGATAAGACCCTGCAAACATGTCTAACGCATCTGAAGAGGAGCTGTGGCTCACTGCCCTGTCTGTTCTCTTACCAAAGCTCACTGCATGTGTGAAATAAATAGAAAGGAGTCACACAGAGAGGGAAAGGTCAAACCACAGCAAACAGCTAAGCAGACTTCTGTGGATTATAACTACTGGCATAGTTTTCCTCTGATGGAAAATATACTGCCTTCCAGAAACTGGGTCTCCTTGGGTTAGGGAGCAATAGATGGCAGCTATGCACAAGGTTATGAGACCTCAGACATCATAGAATCACAGACTATCTCCAGTTGAAAGGGACGCACAAGGATCATTGGGACCAATTTCTGGCTCCATGCAGGGCAACCCAAAAATCAAACTATACATCTGAGAGTGTTGTCCAAATGCTTCTTGAACTCTGTCAGGCTCGGTGCCATGACCACTGCCCTGGGGAGCCTGTCCCAGTGCCCAACCACCCTCTGGGTGCAGAACCTTTTCCTAACCCCCAGCCTGACCCTCCCCTGTCCCAGCTCCATGCCGTTCCCTCGGGGCCTGTCGCTGTCCCCAGAGAGCAGAGCTCAGCGCCTGCCCCTCCGCTCCCCTCGTGAGGGAGCTGCAGGCCACCATGAGGCCTCCCCTCAGCCTGCTCTGCTCTGGGCTGAACAAACCAAGGGACCTCAGCCGCTCCTCTTATGTCTTGCCCTCTAGACCCTTCACCATCTTTGCTGTTTTCCTTTGGTCACTCTCTGATAGTTTTATGTCCTTCTCATACTGTGGTGCCCAAAACTGCACTCAGTACTTGAGGCAATCACTTCCCTCGACCGGTTGGCTATACTGTGCTTGATGGGCTGTGTTTCTTCCCAGTTACTTAGCTAATGCAGTGTAAGACCAGAAGCACCAAGGATCATTGCAGTTATGGGATGTTGCTGCTTCAGAGCATGGGAAGTACAGAGCAGGATCAGAGATTCTCTGAGTCAGAATAGTGACGGGCTTGTGCAGGAGAGGCAGGAGAAGACAGAAGCAGGATGCTTTTCATTTACCTGTCCCAGCAGGCCTTGCAGGTCACTGGCATGCAAGCTGAATAACGAAGTCCATACAATAGCCTGAAGAGACACCTCTTCTTATGAAGACCCCTGAAACTGGGGAAGGCTTCAGTCTGCTGCACTAGTTATGTTATTACTCAACATTATGTCCCAGTAGTATGGGCTAACCTTTACCTCTTTCGCTTCAGTGAGGATACAGCAAAACTGTTTTCTTGGTCAAGTGGAGCACTGAGTAGACTGCTGATGTTTTGAATAATATTTCTACCAGGATATGAATGATATTAATTTTTATTTACATTGAAATTTTGCTGGGAACAGGCTCTTCCTCCCTCTCAGGACAGCAGGGAGAGCAGAAAGGAAGAGAACACCTAGGCTGGGTCTTTGGTGGGAGCAGACAGACAGATCTCCCACCAAAGTCTGAGGGATTGAGATGGCAACCAGTTACATCCCACAGAGCTGAAAAAAAGCCATTGTGCCTCAGCTCCAGAAATAATCCTGCATCACTGTTGGGATGATAGTGTAAAAATGGAATAATATTTTCCTGATGCTAGGCCAAGGATCTAACCCCCTTGGCTGTGTGAATTCATCTGTATGGAGCTTTTGTCTTGCAGAACATAATGTCTCTGGCAGGGATGAGCAAACTTAGACTCTCATCCTTTGCCATCCATCTGAGAGACATAAGGTATACAGGTATGGGCAGACTTACCTTCCACCAGCCTGGATGAAGAATCTATGAGTAGGGATAGGGTCTCAGGGTTTCCACTGAAATTTCTACGGAGTCTAGATCAGAACTGTCTCAGCTTGGCTTAGATAGCAAAAGAGACCAAGTGAGGGAAAGCTTTTGCATGATTGTGGTGACTGATGAAAAGGGAGGGGAGGAGATGGTGGGGAATAGAAAACACTTCTCAGTCAGACCATGGAAGAATCTATTTGTCCCCACGAGGCACAGGGTGGAAGAAGCTATGGTAGAAAAACATTTCCGTTCAGGTAGCAGTAACATTTCTCCACGCCTCTTAATGATAGTATAGAGCCAAAGTTGGAAGGGAAGACAACACTAGGTTATTTCACGGTTGCATGCTATTATGAAATGGAAAGAGATGGGACTCACCCTATTCCTCTTCAGGGAATATGCTGACATTCTTGGTCAGAAGCTATATGCTATCTCAAGACAGCACAGCAGCAGACACAGCTGTTAACCCTTCTCTTCCCCCTTCCACTCTCAAATGTTATGTCAAGATTTGGGAAAAGAGGTCAATTTGAATCACAGGCTGGATGTTGTCCTTTGCACCAGGAGATATGAGTGTCTGGCAGTAGGAAAATTTCACACACAGAGACACAGGAAGTACCTGGTCTGTAGTGAATAGTTAAAAATCCTGTATCTGGGCAGGAAGGAAGCAGCCTTGGCTACTGCACTCTAGGCCAAATGAAACCTTTTGCGGGGAGGGGGAAATTGTTGATCTTTTGAGATTGACTGAGCATACGTAACAGGGAGAGGTATTTCAGCAATACTCAGAGTCCAGATCTGCTAGACTCTGCTAGATGCTGTACAAACAGAGCAAAAAGACTACTCCTGCTGTTAAGAGAGACTAGCGAGTGTGTGTGAAGCCTGCTAGAAAGAATGCAACAGTGCTTGTAGCCTTCTGGAGGCTTTTGAATCAGCCTTTGAAATATAAAGCTTTGTAATTTGAATGTTTCAGCCTAAAGACAAAAAAAAACGTTAAGGAAAGAAAAAAGTCAAAGGAAAGGGCCATGTATGAGAACTGTAGAAGCAGTGAGCTTCAGAGATAAAGTTGATCCACAGAACAGCACCAGACTGACTCAGGGAGCCACAGGGTCCTAAAAATTAGGCTAATAAAATTAATAAGCAGGCAACAAATTGAGCATAAGAGCTTGTACTATTACACATACAAAATCATGGTATTTGGCTCAGGGTCATGCTGAATGTCGGACTTGCTAATACAGGACAACTTCCTTGTCATTTACCTTCTAAAGCCTGGACAAAAATCGAGTGTTAATGTACTGCCCACCTTCATCTGCAACACCTTAAGAGGAACGTAAAGCTTACTATTGTGGTTCTTTCTTTTTTTGCTAAATTTGTAGGAAATAGGGTGTATATGTAATTTTAATTCAGCTGCTCTATTTCATAATAAATATTTCTAGTAAAGGTCTTTTACAATCAGTTTCTCAGAATACTGTGTTTTTCTGAAAGCCAGGTTTTCAGATCATCCCTGGATCCCAGCTCATGCTGTCAGGTTCTGTGACCTGCAACATGCTCACAGAATGCTGGAATCCTGAGAGAAGGAGCAAAAATTGCTTACAGCAGAGAGCTGCAGAGAAATTTACTTTTCTTCCTGGGCCCCTTGAGAAAATGCCAGAGAGTTTCTGCAACTGAGAACACTAACAAAAATTGCTGGACTATAAAGCAGAAATGGAGGAAAGGTCTTGGAGGGCACACAGCAGGTTTTCCAGTCTTTTTTATTTGTCACATCTCAAGATTCTCACTGAAAATTTCATCACACACATTCATAAACATACATTTGCCTCTTTTCATCCCTTTACACTGTGAAATGCAACTTTTAAGAAAACTTTTAGAGCTGTGGAGAGTATCTAGGTGAAGGGCCGTGGAGCAGTAAATCATATAGACAAAGGAAAGCAGCTGAGTACTAGCAGGCAGGCAGCATTTGTGTGGACACAATTAACCTTTTGGTATGCAAGAGTGGGCTTTTGTGTCTGTGTCTATATACCTATGAACACGTGTCTTGTGAGAGTCTGTAGCCTCTGAGAGCTCTGGTTTATTTATTTTTTAGTTCCTTGCCCTCTTTCTCAGCTAAGCACATTTTTACTCTAGAGAGAGACCTTTTTCCCAGCAGGTCATCTTTATCCTCACTGCTTTTTCATTAGCAAAAAGCAAGAGCCTGCAGTTTGTGCACTGGGTGTAGACACGGGAGGGTAGTGATACCATTGTCAAAGTGCAGTTCAGAGCTGCTAAGAGTAGGAGCCCACGGTTGGTGAGGAGGCAGGTGCCTCCACAGCATGGCTGAGAGCCCCAGTGTTATCTGACAAGGTCATAAGCACCTACGAAGAACAGATAAGGTAGGCTACAAACACAGATTCTCTCTTCACACAAGTGCTGTTTAGACAGTGACAACAAAAATTACATAAAATGTATGCATGCCACCAAAATGAACATCTTCAATTTTTAGTAGTTGCTTGTGAATAGCAGTTTATCCTAAGCATCCCAAGCCATGCACATTTAACTAGGTATGGAAAGCAGAGTGTTCATGTGAGAAAGAAAAGCAACATATTGCACAGCAGCTGTTTCATCTTCTTACAGCCATTTAAGTGTGTATCTTGACTCAAAAGTCATGTCACTTTTAATCCCAGACTACACCTTTCACAATAACTTCTTCCCCAGATTTCAGTATGGGCCACAGAAACCTTACTTTCTTGCAGGGCTTCAAGTCTTTCCTGTCCACATGCTCTACGTGTTGAGAAAGGATTCTCTGTGTGGGCCAGACAGCTTTAACTGGTGACTCCTGAAGAAGCATCAGACAATAAACTCTGCAGCACTGCAGTGCGAACTGTTTTTGATCATCATTTTCCAGAGTAACATTGGCTTGCTGAAAATCAAATGAGAACAGTTGTGAAAGCTTTATAGTGTTACTTTGATTAGCATACATTGCCTCCCTCTATTCTCATTCTGTGCAGGTGCTCTGCATGATCTGAGCATTGAAGAATTTGATTTGTGAAAGCTGGTACTGTTCAAGTGGGACAGGCAGGGGTCCCAGGGTCACCTTAAAGGATCTTTTATTTACTAAGTCCTGGCTGCTGGACCATTCCAGCATTCAGCAGCTGTCTGTATTTCCTCATATTCAACAGAGTTCTGCAAAGACCTTGACAAGGCTGAGCTTTTGAAAAGGCCTAGCAAGCTGCAAAAGGAGGAAGCTGCTCTCTGGAAGCTTTGTATGTACATATCTCCTGGAAAAAAAACACTAGTCTATAGTCCATTTGTATAGCAAGGGGTCTCAGAGCACACCAACAGCTTCTGCAAGCTTTCCCTTGCATCCCCAAGGGCTTGACTGCTTGTGTTCAGGGTCTGCTCTGATATAGCATAGCTGTAAAACCTTGGATCAGACTGCTATGAAAACAACAAGGCTGGCAGAAAGAGGGATGTAAGAAGTTATGAGAAGCCTCAGCTGGTGCCTCTACCCACATAGCCTCTGCCCCTCAGTCCAGTGGTTGTTTCAAGCTCGGGTGGGTGCTTGCATGAGCTATGATGTTGGGATGCCTGTGTCCAGCCTTGTACCGTTTCTTCTGACCGACGGACTGAATGCTCAGCTCATCTTGCCCCATCACTGTGGGCTTGCCTGGTGATCGCTACTCTGTGGCTGACCCTGATCACCATCACCAGCCCTGCTCTACTCACCTGGTAGGACTGCACCCTTGTTAGGGAGGGCACCGCCCTGCCTCTCCTGCCATTCCTCACTGCTCCTGATGCAGTTTTGGGGAGGTTACATGTATCTCTGTGCATGCCTGGGGGAATATATGGGAGTATACGGGCTAGAAGACCCTCTCTACAAGTGGAAAATAACTCCAAGCAGAAGAGAGACCTGTCCTGTTTTGTACCAAGCTGCGCAGACATAACCAGAAAACTGAATCTTTGCCCCTGTTTCTGGGCTGTATCTTTACTTACCTCAGTAATGATTTTGTTAAAGTCTGAGTAATGTTGGCAATAGGCCTTTCTTAAGAGTTCCGTTACAATTGGCATCAGCTCCTACAAACCAAAGACAGCACAAAGCGGACTTAGCATGTGATGCCAGCAGTGCAGCCCCTGAGTGCTAGAAATTTGTGTTTCTCAGATCATGTCAATCAGCAATGGAGAAACTTCCAGTTTCAAGCTTTGGAGGAAGGTCCTATAAAAGCAATATGCATCTGGGAAATGTCTTCTGCACTTGCTTATGTGCCTCAGCCAGCCACACAATTCAGACATGCAGCATATGTCTGTGGGACACAGAAGGGTTGCTGAAGCTCAACTTTCCACTCCCCCATCCCTCTCAGCTCATGACTTATCCCCACTGTCATCACCGGAATACTTTAACAGTGTCCATAGCAGAAACTAAGCTCTAAATGAATGGCAGGCACAGACAGCCCCGTTATCCCACTGCCTGGTCCCAGTTACACAGAGACAATAAGTACTTGTTTGCAGTTGGCAATTTCCTGAGATTTGTAAGCGTAATTCGAAGATGAAATGTCAAGGACGTTAAATATGTCATTTTTTCTCTTCTCTATATATTTCTCACAGGCATCAAACAGCTTCTACAATAGAAAGACAACAGCTGATCAGAGCAGCAATCACAGCGAAACAGAAAGCATGGTGTGAGAAGCATGGGCTGAAAACACATCAGCATTAGAGTAAATTGCAGGGTCCCTAACTGACTGAAATATGTCTTTAATACTTGGGAAATAAACTGTTTCAATGAGCTGTCTGCATATTGAAGCCCATTCTTCAGCATCTGTGGGGCCCTGCCATTGCAATCAATGGTAATAATGGTTTCATCTCAGTTTTGTCCTTTAAGGTTTACCATTTTCCTTTAGATCATCTCAGAATCAGAACAAAGAGTCAGACATCAGAATGGGATGTCCTATCTAGTAGTTAAAGCATTAACGATAAGAAAAATAGACTGATTTCCCACTTGTGCTTAATATGGGTGAGAAATGGGAGTGGGGTTTGAACGTGCCCTTTTGAAAGGCAGGAGAAAGCAAGTCTCTGTCAGTTTGCTCTCTACATCATTATACGGGCCCTGCTGGACTGGAAAATAACAGACAGTAACATAGTACCCAATCCTGTCTGATATAGAAGTACTAAATACTCAAAGCCTGCTGTACTGGCTATAGCACATCAATTTGATAAGATTCAGATTGATAAAACGGACATGAACAAACCTGAATTATGCTTCTGCCATTTTCATATGTCATATTGGTTGAGGATTTCCTGCATTTTTCCCAGTCACGTAGCCTAACCATCTCATACAAATACAGCACAGCAGACAAGCGTGAAGGGTCATTCATGTTCTCTGATTGCTTGTGCATGCTCATCAATTTAGACAAGAGCTCGTGGTTTCTAGAGCAAGAAGGATATTCAAAAAGTTAGCTAAGACAAGATGAAAAAATGAATAAGCATAACTATTTTTATTAATCTATTTCAGGAATATCATATTTTCTACATCACAATTCCCAGCTATACCATACTAGCTGGTAAGCAGCTTTTGTGTGGGAAATAGTACTTTCATGTCTCAATCTTGCACGGTCACAGTGGAATGTGATCAACGAGCAGTATTTGGACTATGTCTTTGTAGGCTGATTCTTTTTATTAACACGTTCACCCTGGGAACATCTCCTTCCCTTTCTAGAACAACCCAATCCATCTTCCAGGAATCAGTTATAAAGAGATGCTGACAGGCCAAAGGTCTGGGGAGAAGGTGTCTAGGCTGCCTGCTCAGAAAAAAAGAGTCTCTAAGGACTGGAGAAAGCAAGAAGTGTGTGGCTTTTCAGTGTAAAAACACACACTGCATCAGAAATCTGAATATATACGTTACCGTGCCTCTAGTAGTTTGATCTTCTCTTTCATCTTCCGATTTTCTTCTTTGTCCTCAGGCTCTTTTTGGGTGACCCTTCCAGGAAATGCTCTGAAACAGATTTATTTCATGAGATCTCTTCATTTGTATTTGGATATTGGATAACGGTGGACTTGCCCCTGTGGAATTACCAAAATTTCAGCAAAGACACTGTGAGGTGGGAGGGCATAGAGCACTGAGGAAGGATTTCACAAAACCAGCTTAACAACCTCCCCTAGAAGCCCCCACCTAGGATTTATACTCAAAGCAAGGGCAGAGCTATCTACAGCAGAAGAAAGAGAGGTAGGGTTGTGAGGATCAGAGGTGAGACAAGAGAAAGACAATGGGCTTGAAAAAAAAACCAAAAGTATTCTCCACTGGTTAGTATCTACACTCATCTTTTCTCTAGTTTTCTTTATTTTTAATATCAAAATATTACCACCAAACATCCCAAACTCTTCAGCGAGTTTCTGTCCTCCTGGATTCCTTTCTCCACAGATATCTGGGTAATTGCAGTCTCTCTCCAGTGGGTGAAATTCTCCCATCTCCAATGCCTATTCTTTAGATGATACTGCTAGAGCTTAAAAAAGCCCTTTCTACATGATGACCTAGATATTTGGTCTATTGCATACTCACCCATAGAAGTGTTTTGTTTCGTTTTGTTTTTTCCTTATCATTCACCAGTTTTTTAGAAGTTATGTCTCCTTCTGTATTTTAGATCTCAGAGCAAATACATTCGGTTCTAATGAAAAGGACACCTCTTGTCCCATGCTTCTTTCTGCTCCTTTCAGAGTAAGGTATGTCATCTTGTATTAATATTTTGATCTTGTGAATTATCCCATCAAGTCTTTATGCTGTCAATTAAATTACCTTCATTACTGCACACAGAAATATCATGTTCAGAGACTGTCTAAATTTGGAGGTGGTAAACGTAGTATGTTTATTGAAGGAAAATGACTGGCTCTAGGTGAAAGGATACTGAGAAGAGCAAATACAGAAAATCCCAGCACTTACTCCCGAGAGCTCCCTTGTTGCTGGTTGTAAGGAGGGTCAGGTTTGCTGGTCGCCTGCATCTTGGAATGATGTACAGTACTCTGCCTAGAAATGGAAGAAGCAACCTATGTTATACAAACAGACCTGGGAATAAACAAAGAGTGAGGACCTGAATGTGAGAGGTGTAATCTGGATCTATATTGGTTTCCTGACAGCCTTCCACAATTAAGCAAACTAACTCCCTTGGTCACACAAGTGACTCAGCTTGGTCATTATCTGAGTCTAGGCCCAGGGTCTGGGAATTTTTGCCTTACATCATCAACCCAAGTCTCAAATTTGAGTCACTCCTGAAGAAAGCTCTATGGTTTCAGAAAGTCTGACTGTTTCTCTTGCTTGCCTGTCCTCATTATCAGGCTATCCATAACTGATCATATGCAAATCCTTAATGACTCTACTGATACTCCAAACAAGATCAGAAACTTTAAAATACTACGACTTGTCCTCACTGAAATCCCAATAGGAAAGCCTCTTCTCCACAAGGCTGTGTATAGTTTAGGAAGGGTTTGGAAATCCAGCTATGCTATTTGAAGTTTATTAACTCCTGGCCTCAGTTACTGTGAATGATCTATGTGTGTATTTTTTTTGCCCAAAATGTGATTCATTAGGCTATTATTTCTTTTCCTTTACTCCTGATCAACAACTTCCCTCCTTCCTCCCCATATCCCAGCTACCATGTCTTCCATCGATGCATGCTTAGCTCACGAGGGCAGTTTTCACAAACAAACAAACAAACAAAAAACATGACTGACTGCACATCTACTCCAAATGTCTTCAGAGGTGTTTTTACCACCTCTCCTTTCTTTGTTGGGCTGGATGCCTTTATCTTGGGCAATGCTCTTGTTAAAGGAGCCATTACCTATTCATAAAAGTATTTGCATAGAAATGAAAGTTTATGTCACAAGATGACTTAGAATCATAGAATATCCCGAGTTGGAAGGGACCCATAAGGGTCATTGAGTCCAACTCCTGGCACCACACAGGTCTATCCAAAAATTCAGACCATATGACTAAGTGCACAGTCCAAATGCTTCTTAAATTCTGACAGGCTCGGTGCTGTGACTACATTCAGGGGGAGCCTGTTCCGGTGTGTGACCACCCTCTCAGTGAAGAACCTCTTCCTGATATCCAGCCTGAACCTCCCCTGTCGCAGCTTGACACCATTCCCACGGGTCCTATAGCTGGTCACTAAAGAGAATAGATCAGCGCCTGCCCCTCCACTCCCCCTTGTGAGGAAGCAGTAGACCATGATGAGGTCTCCCCTCAGCCTCCTCTTTTGCAGGCTGAACAGGCCAAGTGACCTCAGCCGCTCCTCATACATCTTCGCCTCTAGGCCCTTCACCATCCTAGTAGCCCTCCTCTGGACACTCTCCAACAGTTTCATGTGTTTTTTGTACTATGGTGCTCAGAACTGCACACAGCACTCAAGGTGAGGCTGCACAGAGGCGCAGAGTAGAGCCGGAGAATCCCTTCCCTCGATCGACTAGCAATGCCATGCTTGATGCATCCCAGGGTATGGTTGGCCCTCCTCACTGCCAGGGCACACTACTGGCTAATATTCAGCTTGCTATCAATCACAACCCTCAGATCACTCTCTGCAGGGCTGCTCTCCAGCATCTCGTCGCCCAGTCTGTACGTATAGCCACGGTTGCCCTGGCCCAGGTGCAGGACCTGGCACTTCCTCTTGTTAAACTTCATGCGGTTGGTGATTGCCCAGCTCTCCAATCTGTTCAGATATCTCTGCAAGGCCTTTCCAGGTGAGAGGGCTAGCCTACCACCCCGAGCAGAAACCTGCTGCCATTGCCCCCCTTGACCGAGGTCCCCTCCTACTGCCTGGTGGGATGGGGGAACCTTTGTCTGTTGTGTAGTGGCTGCCTGGTGGGATAGGGGAGCCTTTGTTTCTTGTGTGGCGGCCGGCTTGTGAGTCCGTCTCAGGGTGGGTAGAGTATGCTTTCACCGGTCAATTTCCCTCTCTGACTCCCTGAATTTCCCTCTCTGACTTGATTTCCTGTAATGTACCCTGTACCCTGAGCTGCACTCCAAGACAAACCTGTCTGGGATCTCATGCCTATCCATGAAAATGGAACCAAATAGGAGAACGAAAGTTTGGTCCGCCCTGCAGAAGAGTTCTGATAACCAAGGCTGGAGTACGTTTTAGTGACAGTCGCAGAAACACGTATGAATTTCCCCTCGTATATATTCTTAAAATAAAGAATCATGGTACCTGTTGCAGTTCTCCTGGAATTGTTGCTGAGCCTCAGCGTTGTCACGCCAAACTCTCTTCTCGCTGTCCCGTAGTCCACTGGGGAAGGAAGAAATGATAAGACACATTACAGTCGGTAAGAAAATGTCCGTTAAAGACCTATGAAGTGCATAAGCTAAACTTCCTCCCTCCAGTTCCTGGTCAGCTTTTAGGTTAAAAAATAATAATAAAAAAAAGCACTCTGGACCAAATCTTCTAAAGACCGTGCTTTGCCACGTAGGTGGTTTGTGATTTTCTGAGCATAAGGACAGGGCAGAGCTAGCACCGCAAATAAAATACGCTCAAAGTGTAAGAGCTGCGTGCCATATGATGCAGATTAAACAGCGTCCGTAAGCTGGCTTTGGCTTCACAATATAGCCCCCACAAATGTTGGTGCCAAGTCAGAGCCACCCTTGTGTCTGGCTTGTTTGTAATCTCCTGTCCAACCTGTACTAGCATACACCAGATGCAGTTGATCATCAGGGCCCTCATTGTTTTTAGGGCAGAGAAGTGACTGCTCTCCGTTGGGCATTAGTGCCAGCCACCAGCAGGTAAAGAACCCGCAGAATGACTGCAGTGGTCCTACTTCCTTTGTAAGCGGGGCTCGGCAAGGACTTGGAAGCATGGAGAGCCCACACCAGTCCCGGGGAAAGCACTATTAGCTCAACATTTTCAGCGTGTCTCAAGTTTAGGGAAATCATCCAGAGACAGTATCCCTAAAACAGAGGTGAACTTGCAGAAGGTTGCAGACAGGACATTGATGTTTCTTCTCCGGGAACTCTCACCACTCCTTGTCAGAGCCCAGTGTTAGCCCTGTGCTTTCTCACATAGCACACTCAAAGAATAATTCATCGGTGTTGTCATCCTGGCCGGGTGGTCTGTAATAGACTCTCACAACGACATCCCCTTTATTTGACTGTCCCTTAATCCTTACCCAGAGCCTCTCAACTTTGCCACTGACTTTGCCACCGCCAACTGCAAGCACCACACAGTCCATCCCCTCCTTTAAATACAGTGCCATCCCACCTCCTCGCCTGCCCTGCCTGTCCCTCCTGAGGAACCTGTAGCCATTATTGCAACACACCAGTCACAGGACTCATCCCACCAGGTTTCGCTGATGCTGATGATATGGTAGTTCTGGGACTGGGCCAAGACGTCTAGCTCATTCAGTTTAGTCCTCATACTGAGTGCGCTTGTGTAGAAGCACTTCGAATGCACCTCATTGTACGCAGCACCTCGTGGAGCAGACCGAAGGACCTCACTAGCACACAGTCCCTCTGATTCTAGCACGCCATCCCTCAGCTCATCGCCGGTGGGCCTGGTTTTATTCCTCTCCCCCTTCGACTCTAGTTTAAAGCCCTATCTGTCAGCCCCGCTAACTCCTGGGCAAAAATCCTCTTCCCCCTCTGAGAGAGGTGCATCTCACCTGGTGCCAGCGGGCCTGGTGTCGCATATGCCTTCCCTGATCAACAAAGCCAAAGTTCTGCTGGTGGCACCAGTCTCAAAGCCACATATTGATGAGCTGAGTCTGCCCGTCAACATTGATCCCTCCTATTGGAAAGACAGAGGCAAACGCGACCCGTGCCCCTGATCCTTTAAGCAGGCGCCCCAAAGCCCTGAAGTCCCTTTTGATTGCTCTTGGACTTCTTGCTACTTCGTCATCACCAGCCTGAACAAACAGTAGCGGGTATTAGGCAGAGGGCCGTACCAGGCGAGTGACTTTCCTGGCAACGTCTCTTACCCGAGCCCCAGGGAGGCAGCAGATTTCCCTGTGGGTTGGGTCTGGCCAGCAAATTGGGCCCTCTGTCCCTTTCAGAAGGGAGTCCCCCATGACGATAACCCTTCTTTCTTTCTTGATAGAAGATGTAGCGATGCAGGGGTTACATTGCCTTGCCTTAGGCACCCCTTCCAACCGGGATGGGCTTTCGTCTACATCGCTGTTTTGACTGTCAAGTTCTAGAGCCTCGTACCTGCTAGGTAAGGCTAGTCAGGAGGGTGAGGTGGGCAGGGAGAGGGCTCGCCTACCACCCCGAGCAGAAACCTGCTGCCATTGCCCCCCTTGACCGAGGTCCCCTCCTACTGCCTGGTGGGATGGGGGAACCTTTGTCTGTTGTGTAGTGGCTGCCTGGTGGGATAGGGGAGCCTTTGTTTCTTGTGTGGCGGCCGGCTTGTGAGTCCGTCTCAGGGTGGGTAGAGTATGCTTTCACCGGTCAATTTCCCTCTCTGACTCCCTGAATTTCCCTCTCTGACTTGATTTCCTGTAATGTACCCTGTACCCTGAGCTGCACTCCAAGACAAACCTGTCTGGGATCTCATGCCTATCCATGAAAATGGAACCAAATAGGAGAACGAAAGTTTGGTCCGCCCTGCAGAAGAGTTCTGATAACCAAGGCTGGAGTACGTTTTAGTGACAGTCGCAGAAACACGTATGAATTTCCCCTCGTATATATTCTTAAAATAAAGAATCATGGTACCTGTTGCAGTTCTCCTGGAATTGTTGCTGAGCCTCAGCGTTGTCACGCCAAACTCTCTTCTCGCTGTCCCGTAGTCCACTGGGGAAGGAAGAAATGATAAGACACATTACAGTCGGTAAGAAAATGTCCGTTAAAGACCTATGAAGTGCATAAGCTAAACTTCCTCCCTCCAGTTCCTGGTCAGCTTTTAGGTTAAAAAATAATAATAAAAAAAAGCACTCTGGACCAAATCTTCTAAAGACCGTGCTTTGCCACGTAGGTGGTTTGTGATTTTCTGAGCATAAGGACAGGGCAGAGCTAGCACCGCAAATAAAATACGCTCAAAGTGTAAGAGCTGCGTGCCATATGATGCAGATTAAACAGCGTCCGTAAGCTGGCTTTGGCTTCACAATATAGCCCCCACAAATGTTGGTGCCAAGTCAGAGCCACCCTTGTGTCTGGCTTGTTTGTAATCTCCTGTCCAACCTGTACTAGCATACACCAGATGCAGTTGATCATCAGGGCCCTCATTGTTTTTAGGGCAGAGAAGTGACTGCTCTCCGTTGGGCATTAGTGCCAGCCACCAGCAGGTAAAGAACCCGCAGAATGACTGCAGTGGTCCTACTTCCTTTGTAAGCGGGGCTCGGCAAGGACTTGGAAGCATGGAGAGCCCACACCAGTCCCGGGGAAAGCACTATTAGCTCAACATTTTCAGCGTGTCTCAAGTTTAGGGAAATCATCCAGAGACAGTATCCCTAAAACAGAGGTGAACTTGCAGAAGGTTGCAGACAGGACATTGATGTTTCTTCTCCGGGAACTCTCACCACTCCTTGTCAGAGCCCAGTGTTAGCCCTGTGCTTTCTCACATAGCACACTCAAAGAATAATTCATCGGTGTTGTCATCCTGGCCGGGTGGTCTGTAATAGACTCTCACAACGACATCCCCTTTATTTGACTGTCCCTTAATCCTTACCCAGAGCCTCTCAACTTTGCCACTGACTTTGCCACCGCCAACTGCAAGCACCACACAGTCCATCCCCTCCTTTAAATACAGTGCCATCCCACCTCCTCGCCTGCCCTGCCTGTCCCTCCTGAGGAACCTGTAGCCATTATTGCAACACACCAGTCACAGGACTCATCCCACCAGGTTTCGCTGATGCTGATGATATGGTAGTTCTGGGACTGGGCCAAGACGTCTAGCTCATTCAGTTTATTCCTCATACTGAGTGCGCTTGTGTAGAAGCACTTCGAATGCACCTCATTGTACGCAGCACCTCGTGGAGCAGACCGAAGGACCTCACTAGCACACAGTCCCTCTGATTCTAGCACGCCATCCCTCAGCTCATCGCCGGTGGGCCTGGTTTTATTCCTCTCCCCCTTCGACTCTAGTTTAAAGCCCTATCTGTCAGCCCCGCTAACTCCTGGGCAAAAATCCTCTTCCCCCTCTGAGAGAGGTGCATCTCACCTGGTGCCAGCGGGCCTGGTGTCGCATATGCCTTCCCTGATCAACAAAGCCAAAGTTCTGCTGGTGGCACCAGTCTCAAAGCCACATATTGATGAGCTGAGTCTGCCCGTCAACATTGATCCCTCCTATTGGAAAGACAGAGGCAAACGCGACCCGTGCCCCTGATCCTTTAAGCAGGCGCCCCAAAGCCCTGAAGTCCCTTTTGATTGCTCTTGGACTTCTTGCTACTTCGTCATCACCAGCCTGAACAAACAGTAGCGGGTATTAGGCAGAGGGCCGTACCAGGCGAGTGACTTTCCTGGCAACGTCTCTTACCCGAGCCCCAGGGAGGCAGCAGATTTCCCTGTGGGTTGGGTCTGGCCAGCAAATTGGGCCCTCTGTCCCTTTCAGAAGGGAGTCCCCCATGACGATAACCCTTCTTTCTTTCTTGATAGAAGATGTAGCGATGCAGGGGTTACATTGCCTTGCCTTAGGCACCCCTTCCAACCGGGATGGGCTTTCGTCTACATCGCTGTTTTGACTGTCAAGTTCTAGAGCCTCGTACCTGCTAGGTAAGGCTAGTCAGGAGGGTGAGGTGGGCAGGGAGAGGGCTCGCCTACCACCCCGAGCAGAAACCTGCTGCCATTGCCCCCCTTGACCGAGGTCCCCTCCTACTGCCTGGTGGGATGGGGGAACCTTTGTCTGTTGTGTAGTGGCTGCCTGGTGGGATAGGGGAGCCTTTGTTTCTTGTGTGGCGGCCGGCTTGTGAGTCCGTCTCAGGGTGGGTAGAGTATGCTTTTACCGGTCAATTTCCTTCTCTGACTCCCTGAATTTCCCTCTCTGACTTGATTTCCTGTAATGTACCCTGTACCCTGAGCTGCACTCCAAGACAAACCTGTCTGGGATCTCATGCCTATCCATGAAAATGGAACCAAATAGGAGAACGAAAGTTTGGTCCGCCCTGCAGAAGAGTTCTGATAACCAAGGCTGGAGTACGTTTTAGTGACAGTCGCAGAAACACGTATGATTTTCCCCTCGTATATATTCTTAAAATAAAGAATCATGGTACCTGTTGCAGTTCTCCTGGAATTGTTGCTGAGCCTCAGCGTTGTCACGCCAAACTCTCTTCTCGCTGTCCCGTAGTCCACTGGGGAAGAAAGAAATGATAAGACACATTACAGTCGGTAAGAAAATGTCTGTTAAAGACCTATGAAGTGCATAAGCTAAACTTCCTCCCTCCAGTTCCTGGTCAGCTTTTAGGTTAAAAAATAATAATAAAAAAAAGCACTCTGGACCAAATCTTCTAAAGACCGTGCTTTGCCACGTAGGTGGTTTGTGATTTTCTGAGCATAAGGACAGGGCAGAGCTAGCACCGCAAATAAAATACGCTCAAAGTGTAAGAGCTGCGTGCTATATGATGCAGATTAAACAGCGTCCGTAAGCTGGCTTTGGCTTCACAATATAGCCCCCACAAATGTTGGTGCCAAGTCAGAGCCACCCTTGTGTTTGGCTTGTTTGCAATCTCCTGTCCAACCTGTACCAGCATACACCAGATGCAGTTGATCATCAGGGCCCTCATTGTTTTTAGGGCAGAGAAGTGACTGCTCTCCGTAGGGCATTAGTGCCAGCCACCAGCAGGTAAAGAACCCGCAGAATGACTGCAGTGGTCCTACTTCCTTTGTAAGCGGGGCTCGGCAAGGACTTGGAAGCATGGAGAGCCCACACCAGTCCCGGGGAAAGCACTATTAGCTCAACATTTTCAGCGTGTCTCAAGTTTAGGGAAATCATCCAGAGACAGTATCCCTAAAACAGAGGTGAACTTGCAGAAGGTTGCAGACAGGACATTGATGTTTCTTCTCCGGGAACTCTCACCACTCCTTGTCAGAGCCCAGTGTTAGCCCTGTGCTTTCTCACATAGCACACTCAAAGAATAATTCATCGGTGTTGTCATCCTGGCCGGGTGGTCTGTAATAGACTCTCACAACGACATCCCCTTTATTTGACTGTCCCTTAATCCTTACCCAGAGCCTCTCAACTTTGCCACTGACTTTGCCACCGCCAACTGCAAGCACCACACAGTCCATCCCCTCCTTTAAATACAGTGCCATCCCACCTCCTCGCCTGCCCTGCCTGTCCCTCCTGAGGAACCTGTAGCCATTATTGCAACACACCAGTCACAGGACTCATCCCACCAGGTTTCGCTGATGCTGATGATATGGTAGTTCTGGGACTGGGCCAAGACATCTAGCTCATTCAGTTTATTCCTCATACTGAGTGCGCTTGTGTAGAAGCACTTCGAATGCACCTCATTGTACGCAGCACCTCGTGGAGCAGACCGAAGGACCTCACTAGCACACAGTCCCTCTGATTCTAGCACGCCATCCCTCAGCTCATCGCCGGTGGGCCTGGTTTTATTCCTCTCCCCCTTCGACTCTAGTTTAAAGCCCTATCTGTCAGCCCCGCTAACTCCTGGGCAAAAATCCTCTTCCCCCTCTGAGAGAGGTGCATCTCATCTGGTGCCAGCGGGCCTGGTGTCGCATATGCCTTCCCTGATCAACAAAGCCAAAGTTCTGCTGGTGGCACCAGTCTCAAAGCCACATATTGATGAGCTGAGTCTGCCCGTCAACATTGATCCCTCCTATTGGAAAGACAGAGGCAAACGCGACCCGTGCCCCTGATCCTTTAAGCAGGCGCCCCAAAGCCCTGAAGTCCCTTTTGATTGCTCTTGGACTTCTTGCTACTTCGTCATCACCAGCCTGAACAAACAGTAGCGGGTATTAGGCAGAGGGCCGTACCAGGCGAGTGACTTTCCTGGCAACGTCTCTTACCCGAGCCCCAGGGAGGCAGCAGATTTCCCTGTGGGTTGGGTCTGGCCAGCAAATTGGGCCCTCTGTCCCTTTCAGAAGGGAGTCCCCCATGACGATAACCCTTCTTTCTTTCTTGATAGAAGATGTAGCGATGCAGGGGTTACATTGCCTTGCCTTAGGCACCCCTTCCAACCGGGATGGGCTTTCGTCTACATCGCTGTTTTGACTGTCAAGTTCTAGAGCCTCGTACCTGCTAGGTAAGGCTAGTCAGGAGGGTGAGGTGGGCAGGGAGAGGGCTCGCCTACCACCCCGAGCAGAAACCTGCTGCCATTGCCCCCCTTGACCGAGGTCCCCTCCTACTGCCTGGTGGGATGGGGGAACCTTTGTCTGTTGTGTAGTGGCTGCCTGGTGGGATAGGGGAGCCTTTGTTTCTTGTGTGGCGGCCGGCTTGTGAGTCCGTCTCAGGGTGGGTAGAGTATGCTTTTACCGGTCAATTTCCTTCTCTGACTCCCTGAATTTCCCTCTCTGACTTGATTTCCTGTAATGTACCCTGTACCCTGAGCTGCACTCCAAGACAAACCTGTCTGGGATCTCATGCCTATCCATGAAAATGGAACCAAATAGGAGAACGAAAGTTTGGTCCGCCCTGCAGAAGAGTTCTGATAACCAAGGCTGGAGTACGTTTTAGTGACAGTCGCAGAAACACGTATGATTTTCCCCTCGTATATATTCTTAAAATAAAGAATCATGGTACCTGTTGCAGTTCTCCTGGAATTGTTGCTGAGCCTCAGCGTTGTCACGCCAAACTCTCTTCTCGCTGTCCCGTAGTCCACTGGGGAGGGAAGAAATGATAAGACACATTACAGTCGGTAAGAAAATGTCCGTTAAAGACCTATGAAGTGCATAAGCTAAACTTCCTCCCTCCAGTTCCTGGTCAGCTTTTAGGTTAAAAAATAATAATAAAAAAAAGCACTCTGGACCAAATCTTCTAAAGACCGTGCTTTGCCACGTAGGTGGTTTGTGATTTTCTGAGCATAAGGACAGGGCAGAGCTAGCACCGCAAATAAAATACGCTCAAAGTGTAAGAGCTGCGTGCTATATGATGCAGATTAAACAGCGTCCGTAAGCTGGCTTTGGCTTCACAATATAGCCCCCACAAATGTTGGTGCCAAGTCAGAGCCACCCTTGTGTTTGGCTTGTTTGCAATCTCCTGTCCAACCTGTACCAGCATACACCAGATGCAGTTGATCATCAGGGCCCTCATTGTTTTTAGGGCAGAGAAGTGACTGCTCTCCGTAGGGCATTAGTGCCAGCCACCAGCAGGTAAAGAACCCGCAGAATGACTGCAGTGGTCCTACTTCCTTTGTAAGCGGGGCTCGGCAAGGACTTGGAAGCATGGAGAGCCCACACCAGTCCCAGGGAAAGCACTATTAGCTCAACATTTTCAGCGTGTCTCAAGTTTAGGGAAATCATCCAGAGACAGTATCCCTAAAACAGAGGTGAACTTGCAGAAGGTTGCAGACAGGACATTGATGTTTCTTCTCCGGGAACTCTCACCACTCCTTGTCAGAGCCCAGTGTTAGCCCTGTGCTTTCTCACATAGCACACTCAAAGAATAATTCATCGGTGTTGTCATCCTGGCCGGGTGGTCTGTAATAGACTCTCACAACGACATCCCCTTTATTTGACTGTCCCTTAATCCTTACCCAGAGCCTCTCAACTTTGCCACTGACTTTGCCACTGCCAACTGCAAGCACCACACAGTCCATCCCCTCCTTTAAATACAGTGCCATCCCACCTCCTCGCCTGCCCTGCCTGTCCCTCCTGAGGAACCTGTAGCCATTATTGCAACACACCAGTCACAGGACTCATCCCACCAGGTTTCGCTGATGCTGATGATATGGTAGTTCTGGGACTGGGCCAAGACGTCTAGCTCATTCAGTTTAGTCCTCATACTGAGTGCGCTTGTGTAGAAGCACTTCGAATGCACCTCATTGTACGCAGCACCTCGTGGAGCAGACCGAAGGACCTCACTAGCACACAGTCCCTCTGATTCTAGCACGCCATCCCTCAGCTCATCGCCGGTGGGCCTGGTTTTATTCCTCTCCCCCTTCGACTCTAGTTTAAAGCCCTATCTGTCAGCCCCGCTAACTCCTGGGCAAAAATCCTCTTCCCCCTCTGAGAGAGGTGCATCTCACCTGGTGCCAGCGGGCCTGGTGTCGCATATGCCTTCCCTGATCAACAAAGCCAAAGTTCTGCTGGTGGCACCAGTCTCAAAGCCACATATTGATGAGCTGAGTCTGCCCGTCAACATTGATCCCTCCTATTGGAAAGACAGAGGCAAACACGACCCGTGCCCCTGATCCTTTAAGCAGGCGCCCCAAAGCCCTGAAGTCCCTTTTGATTGCTCTTGCTACTTCGTCATCACCAGCCTGAACAAACAGTAGCGGGTATTAGGCAGAGGGCCGTACCAGGCAAGTGACTTTCCTGGCAACGTCTCTTACCCGAGCCCCAGGGAGGCAGCAGATTTCCCTGTGGGTTGGGTCTGGCCAGCAAATTGGGCCCTCTGTCCCTTTCAGAAGGGAGTCCCCCATGACGATAACCCTTCTTTCTTTCTTGATAGAAGATGTAGCGATGCAGGGGTTACATTGCCTTGCCTTAGGCACCCCTTCCAACCGGGATGGGCTTTCGTCTACATCGCTGTTTTGACTGTCAAGCTCTACAGCCTCGTACCTGCTAGGTAAGGCTAGTCAGGAAGGTGAGGTGGGCAGGGAGAGGGCTCGCCTACCACCCCGAGCAGAAACCTGCTGCCATTGCCCCCCTTGACCGAGGTCCCCTCCTACTGCCTGGTGGGATGGGGGAACCTTTGTCTGTTGTGTAGTGGCTGCCTGGTGGGATAGGGGAGCCTTTGTTTCTTGTGTGGCGGCCGGCTTGTGAGTCCGTCTCAGGGTGGGTAGAGTATGCTTTCACCGGTCAATTTCCCTCTCTGACTCCCTGAATTTCCCTCTCTGACTTGATTTCCTGTAATGTACCCTGTACCCTGAGCTGCACTCCAAGACAAACCTGTCTGGGATCTCATGCCTATCCATGAAAATGGAACCAAATAGGAGAACGAAAGTTTGGTCCGCCCTGCAGAAGAGTTCTGATAACCAAGGCTGGAGTACGTTTTAGTGACAGTCGCAGAAACACGTATGATTTTCCCCTCGTATATATTCTTAAAATAAAGAATCATGGTACCTGTTGCAGTTCTCCTGGAATTGTTGCTGAGCCTCAGCGTTGTCACGCCAAACTCTCTTCTCGCTGTCCCATAGTCCACTGGGGAAGAAAGAAATGATAAGACACATTACAGTCGGTAAGAAAATGTCCGTTAAAGACCTATGAAGTGCATAAGCTAAACTTCCTCCCTCCAGTTCCTGGTCAGCTTTTAGGTTAAAAAATAATAATAAAAAAAAGCACTCTGGACCAAATCTTCTAAAGACTGTGCTTTGCCACGTAGGTGGTTTGTGATTTTCTGAGCATAAGGACAGGGCAGAGCTAGCACCGCAAATAAAATACGCTCAAAGTGTAAGAGCTGCGTGCTATATGATGCAGATTAAACAGCGTCCGTAAGCTGGCTTTGGCTTCACAATATAGCCCCCACAAATGTTGGTGCCAAGTCAGAGCCACCCTTGTGTTTGGCTTGTTTGTAATCTCCTGTCCAACCTGTACTAGCATACACCAGATGCAGTTGATCATCAGGGCCCTCATTGTTTTTAGGGCAGAGAAGTGACTGCTCTCCGTAGGGCATTAGTGCCAGCCACCAGCAGGTAAAGAACCCGCAGAATGACTGCAGTGGTCCTACTTCCTTTGTAAGCGGGGCTCGGCAAGGACTTGGAAGCATGGAGAGCCCACACCAGTCCCGGGGAAAGCACTATTAGCTCAACATTTTCAGCGTGTCTCAAGTTTAGGGAAATCATCCAGAGACAGTATTCCCTAAAACAGAGGTGAACTTGCAGAAGGTTGCAGACAGGACATTGATGTTTCTTCTCCGGGAACTCTCACCACTCCTTGTCAGAGCCCAGTGTTAGCCCTGTGCTTTCTCACATAGCACACTCAAAGAATAATTCATCGGTGTTGTCATCCTGGCCGGGTGGTCTGTAATAGACTCTCACAACGACATCCCCTTTATTTGACTGTCCCTTAATCCTTACCCAGAGCCTCTCAACTTTGCCACTGACTTTGCCACCGCCAACTGCAAGCACCACACAGTCCATCCCCTCCTTTAAATACAGTGCCATCCCACCTCCTCGCCTGCCCTGCCTGTCCCTCCTGAGGAACCTGTAGCCATTATTGCAACACACCAGTCACAGGACTCATCCCACCAGGTTTCGCTGATGCTGATGATATGGTAGTTCTGGGACTGGGCCAAGACGTCTAGCTCATTCAGTTTAGTCCTCATACTGAGTGCGCTTGTGTAGAAGCACTTCGAATGCACCTCATTGTACGCAGCACCTCGTGGAGCAGACCGAAGGACCTCACTAGCACACAGTCCCTCTGATTCTAGCACGCCATCCCTCAGCTCATCGCCGGTGGGCCTGGTTTTATTCCTCTCCCCCTTCGACTCTAGTTTAAAGCCCTATCTAGTCAGCCCCGCTAACTCCTGGGCAAAAATCCTCTTCCCCCTCTGAGAGAGGTGCATCTCATCTGGTGCCAGCGGGCCTGGTGTCGCATATGCCTTCCCTGATCAACAAAGCCAAAGTTCTGCTGGTGGCACCAGTCTCAAAGCCACATATTGATGAGCTGAGTCTGCCCGTCAGCATTGATCCCTCCTATTGGAAAGACAGAGGCAAACACGACCCGTGCCCCTGATCCTTTAAGCAGGCGCCCCAAAGCCCTGAAGTCCCTTTTGATTGCTCTTGGACTTCTTGCTACTTCGTCATCACCAGCCTGAACAAACAGTAGCGGGTATTAGGCAGAGGGCCGTACCAGGCGAGTGACTTTCCTGGCAACGTCTCTTACCCGAGCCCCAGGGAGGCAGCAGATTTCCCTGTGGGTTGGGTCTGGCCAGCAAATTGGGCCCTCTGTCCCCTTCAGAAGGGAGTCCCCCATGACGATAACCCTTCTTTCTTTCTTGATAGAAGATGTAGCGATGCAGGGGTTACATTGCCTTGCCTTAGGCACCCCTTCCAACCGGGATGGGCTTTCGTCTACATCGCTGTTTTGACTGTCAAGCTCTACAGCCTCGTACCTGCTAGGTAAGGCTAGTCAGGAAGGTGAGGTGGGCAGGGAGAGGGCTCGCCTACCACCCCGAGCAGAAACCTGCTGCCATTGCCCCCCTTGACCGAGGTCCCCTCCTACTGCCTGGTGGGATGGGGGAACCTTTGTCTGTTGTGTAGTGGCTGCCTGGTGGGATAGGGGAGCCTTTGTTTCTTGTGTGGCGGCCGGCTTGTGAGTCCGTCTCAGGGTGGGTAGAGTATGCTTTCACCGGTCAATTTCCCTCTCTGACTCCCTGAATTTCCCTCTCTGACTTGATTTCCTGTAATGTACCCTGTACCCTGAGCTGCACTCCAAGACAAACCTGTCTGGGATCTCATGCCTATCCATGAAAATGGAACCAAATAGGAGAACGAAAGTTTGGTCCGCCCTGCAGAAGAGTTCTGATAACCAAGGCTGGAGTACGTTTTAGTGACAGTCGCAGAAACACGTATGATTTTCCCCTCGTATATATTCTTAAAATAAAGAATCATGGTACCTGTTGCAGTTCTCCTGGAATTGTTGCTGAGCCTCAGCGTTGTCACGCCAAACTCTCTTCTCGCTGTCCCATAGTCCACTGGGGAAGAAAGAAATGATAAGACACATTACAGTCGGTAAGAAAATGTCCGTTAAAGACCTATGAAGTGCATAAGCTAAACTTCCTCCCTCCAGTTCCTGGTCAGCTTTTAGGTTAAAAAATAATAATAAAAAAAAGCACTCTGGACCAAATCTTCTAAAGACCGTGCTTTGCCACGTAGGTGGTTTGTGATTTTCTGAGCATAAGGACAGGGCAGAGCTAGCACCGCAAATAAAATACGCTCAAAGTGTAAGAGCTGCGTGCTATATGATGCAGATTAAACAGCGTCCGTAAGCTGGCTTTGGCTTCACAATATAGCCCCCACAAATGTTGGTGCCAAGTCAGAGCCACCCTTGTGTTTGGCTTGTTTGCAATCTCCTGTCCAACCTGTACCAGCATACACCAGATGCAGTTGATCATCAGGGCCCTCATTGTTTTTAGGGCAGAGAAGTGACTGCTCTCCGTAGGGCATTAGTGCCAGCCACCAGCAGGTAAAGAACCCGCAGAATGACTGCAGTGGTCCTACTTCCTTTGTAAGCGGGGCTCGGCAAGGACTTGGAAGCATGGAGAGCCCACACCAGTCCCGGGGAAAGCACTATTAGCTCAACATTTTCAGCGTGTCTCAAGTTTAGGGAAATCATCCAGAGACAGTATCCCTAAAACAGAGGTGAACTTGCAGAAGGTTGCAGACAGGACATTGATGTTTCTTCTCCGGGAACTCTCACCACTCCTTGTCAGAGCCCAGTGTTAGCCCTGTGCTTTCTCACATAGCACACTCAAAGAATAATTCATCGGTGTTGTCATCCTGGCCGGGTGGTCTGTAATAGACTCTCACAACGACATCCCCTTTATTTGACTGTCCCTTAATCCTTACCCAGAGCCTCTCAACTTTGCCACTGACTTTGCCACCGCCAACTGCAAGCACCACACAGTCCATCCCCTCCTTTAAATACAGTGCCATCCCACCTCCTCGCCTGCCCTGCCTGTCCCTCCTGAGGAACCTGTAGCCATTATTGCAACACACCAGTCACAGGACTCATCCCACCAGGTTTCGCTGATGCTGATGATATGGTAGTTCTGGGACTGGGCCAAGACGTCTAGCTCATTCAGTTTATTCCTCATACTGAGTGCGCTTGTGTAGAAGCACTTCGAATGCACCTCATTGTACGCAGCACCTCGTGGAGCAGACCGAAGGACCTCACTAGCACACAGTCCCTCTGATTCTAGCACGCCATCCCTCAGCTCATCGCCGGTGGGCCTGGTTTTATTCCTCTCCCCCTTCGACTCTAGTTTAAAGCCCTATCTATCAGCCCCGCTAACTCCTGGGCAAAAATCCTCTTCCCCCGTCTGAGGAGGTGCATCTCATCTGGTGCCAGCGGGCCAGGTGTCACATATGCCTTCCCTGATCAACAAAGCCAAAGTTCTGCTGGTGGCACCAGTCTCAAAGCCACATATTGATGAGCTGAGTCTGCCCGTCAGCATTGATCCCTCCTATTGGAAAGACAGAGGCAAACACGACCCGTGCCCCTGATCCTTTAAGCAGGCGCCCCAAAGCCCTGAAGTCCCTTTTGATTGCTCTTGGACTTCTTGCTACTTCGTCATCACCAGCCTGAACAAACAGTAGCGGGTATTAGGCAGAGGGCCGTACCAGGCGAGTGACTTTCCTGGCAACGTCTCTTACCCGAGCCCCAGGGAGGCAGCAGATTTCCCTGTGGGTTGGGTCTGGCCAGCAAATTGGGCCCTCTGTCCCCTTCAGAAGGGAGTCCCCCATGACGATAACCCTTCTTTCTTTCTTGATAGAAGATGTAGCGATGCAGGGGTTACATTGCCTTGCCTTAGGCACCCCTTCCAACCGGGATGGGCTTTCGTCTACATCGCTGTTTTGACTGTCAAGCTTCTACAGCCTCGTACCTGCTAGGTAAGGCTAGTCAGGAAGGTGAGGTGGGCAGGGAGAGGGCTCGCCTACCACCCCGAGCAGAAACCTGCTGCCATTGCCCCCCTTGACCGAGGTCCCCTCCTACTGCCTGGTGGGATGGGGGAACCTTTGTCTGTTGTGTAGTGGCTGCCTGGTGGGATAGGGGAGCCTTTGTTTCTTGTGTGGCGGCCGGCTTGTGAGTCCGTCTCAGGGTGGGTAGAGTATGCTTTCACCGGTCAATTTCCCTCTCTGACTCCCTGAATTTCCCTCTCTGACTTGATTTCCTGTAATGTACCCTGTACCCTGAGCTGCACTCCAAGACAAACCTGTCTGGGATCTCATGCCTATCCATGAAAATGGAACCAAATAGGAGAACGAAAGTTTGGTCCGCCCTGCAGAAGAGTTCTGATAACCAAGGCTGGAGTACGTTTTAGTGACAGTCGCAGAAACACGTATGATTTTCCCCTCGTATATATTCTTAAAATAAAGAATCATGGTACCTGTTGCAGTTCTCCTGGAATTGTTGCTGAGCCTCAGCGTTGTCACGCCAAACTCTCTTCTCGCTGTCCCATAGTCCACTGGGGAAGGGAAGAAATGATAAGACACATTACAGTCGGTAAGAAAATGTCCGTTAAAGACCTATGAAGTGCATAAGCTAAACTTCCTCCCTCCAGTTCCTGGTCAGCTTTTAGGTTAAAAAATAATAATAAAAAAAAGCACTCTGGACCAAATCTTCTAAAGACCGTGCTTTGCCACGTAGGTGGTTTGTGATTTTCTGAGCATAAGGACAGGGCAGAGCTAGCACCGCAAATAAAATACGCTCAAAGTGTAAGAGCTGCGTGCTATATGATGCAGATTAAACAGCGTCCGTAAGCTGGCTTTGGCTTCACAATATAGCCCCCACAAATGTTGGTGCCAAGTCAGAGCCACCCTTGTGTTTGGCTTGTTTGCAATCTCCTGTCCAACCTGTACTAGCATACACCAGATGCAGTTGATCATCAGGGCCCTCATTGTTTTTAGGGCAGAGAAGTGACTGCTCTCCGTAGGGCATTAGTGCCAGCCACCAGCAGGTAAAGAACCCGCAGAATGACTGCAGTGGTCCTACTTCCTTTGTAAGCGGGGCTCGGCAAGGACTTGGAAGCATGGAGAGCCCACACCAGTCCCGGGGAAAGCACTATTAGCTCAACATTTTCAGCGTGTCTCAAGTTTAGGGAAATCATCCAGAGACAGTATCCCTAAAACAGAGGTGAACTTGCAGAAGGTTGCAGACAGGACATTGATGTTTCTTCTCCGGGAACTCTCACCACTCCTTGTCAGAGCCCAGTGTTAGCCCTGTGCTTTCTCACATAGCACACTCAAAGAATAATTCATCGGTGTTGTCATCCTGGCCGGGTGGTCTGTAATAGACTCTCACAACGACATCCCCTTTATTTGACTGTCCCTTAATCCTTACCCAGAGCCTCTCAACTTTGCCACTGACTTTGCCACCGCCAACTGCAAGCACCACACAGTCCATCCCCTCCTTTAAATACAGTGCCATCCCACCTCCTCGCCTGCCCTGCCTGTCCCTCCTGAGGAACCTGTAGCCATTATTGCAACACACCAGTCACAGGACTCATCCCACCAGGTTTCGCTGATGCTGATGATATGGTAGTTCTGGGACTGGGCCAAGACGTCTAGCTCATTCAGTTTATTCCTCATACTGAGTGCGCTTGTGTAGAAGCACTTCGAATGCACCTCATTGTACGCAGCACCTCGTGGAGCAGACCGAAGGACCTCACTAGCACACAGTCCCTCTGATTCTAGCACGCCATCCCTCAGCTCATCGCCGGTGGGCCTGGTTTTATTCCTCTCCCCCTTCGACTCTAGTTTAAAGCCCTATCTATCAGCCCCGCTAACTCCTGGGCAAAAATCCTCTTCCCCCTCTGAGAGAGGTGCATCTCATCTGGTGCCAGCGGGCCTGGTGTCACATATGCCTTCCCTGATCAACAAAGCCAAAGTTCTGCTGGTGGCACCAGTCTCAAAGCCACATATTGATGAGCTGAGTCTGCCCGTCAGCATTGATCCCTCCTATTGGAAAGACAGAGGCAAACACGACCCGTGCCCCTGATCCTTTAAGCAGGCGCCCCAAAGCCCTGAAGTCCCTTTTGATTGCTCTTGGACTTCTTGCTACTTCGTCATCACCAGCCTGAACAAACAGTAGCGGGTATTAGGCAGAGGGCCGTACCAGGCGAGTGACTTTCCTGGCAACGTCTCTTACCCGAGCCCCAGGGAGGCAGCAGATTTCCCTGTGGGTTGGGTCTGGCCAGCAAATTGGGCCCTCTGTCCCCTTTCAGAAGGGAGTCCCCCATGACGATAACCCTTCTTTCTTTCTTGATAGAAGATGTAGCGATGCAGGGGTTACATTGCCTTGCCTTAGGCACCCCTTCCAACCGGGATGGGCTTTCGTCTACATCGCTGTTTTGACTGTCAAGTTCTAGAGCCTCGTACCTGCTAGGTAAGGCTAGTCAGGAAGGTGAGGTGGGCAGGGAGAGGGCTCGCCTACCACCCGAGCAGAAACCTGCTGCCATTGCCCCCCTTGACCGAGGTCCCCTCCTACTGCCTGGTGGGATGGGGGAACCTTTGTCTGTTGTGTAGTGGCTGCCTGGTGGGATAGGGGAGCCTTTGTTTCTTGTGTGGCGGCCGGCTTGTGAGTCCGTCTCAGGGTGGGTAGAGTATGCTTTCACCGGTCAATTTCCCTCTCTGACTCCCTGAATTTCCCTCTCTGACTTGATTTCCTGTAATGTACCCTGTACCCTGAGCTGCACTCCAAGACAAACCTGTCTGGGATCTCATGCCTATCCATGAAAATGGAACCAAATAGGAGAACGAAAGTTTGGTCCGCCCTGCAGAAGAGTTCTGATAACCAAGGCTGGAGTACGTTTTAGTGACAGTCGCAGAAACACGTATGATTTTCCCCTCGTATATATTCTTAAAATAAAGAATCATGGTACCTGTTGCAGTTCTCCTGGAATTGTTGCTGAGCCTCAGCGTTGTCACGCCAAACTCTCTTCTCGCTGTCCCATAGTCCACTGGGGAAGAAAGAAATGATAAGACACATTACAGTCGGTAAGAAAATGTCCGTTAAAGACCTATGAAGTGCATAAGCTAAACTTCCTCCCTCCAGTTCCTGGTCAGCTTTTAGGTTAAAAAATAATAATAAAAAAAAGCACTCTGGACCAAATCTTCTAAAGACCGTGCTTTGCCACGTAGGTGGTTTGTGATTTTCTGAGCATAAGGACAGGGCAGAGCTAGCACCGCAAATAAAATACGCTCAAAGTGTAAGAGCTGCGTGCTATATGATGCAGATTAAACAGCGTCCGTAAGCTGGCTTTGGCTTCACAATATAGCCCCCACAAATGTTGGTGCCAAGTCAGAGCCACCCTTGTGTTTGGCTTGTTTGTAATCTCCTGTCCAACCTGTACTAGCATACACCAGATGCAGTTGATCATCAGGGCCCTCATTGTTTTTAGGGCAGAGAAGTGACTGCTCTCCGTAGGGCATTAGTGCCAGCCACCAGCAGGTAAAGAAACCCGCAGAATGACTGCAGTGGTCCTACTTCCTTTGTAAGCGGGGCTCGGCAAGGACTTGGAAGCATGGAGAGCCCACACCAGTCCCGGGGAAAGCACTATTAGCTCAACATTTTCAGCGTGTCTCAAGTTTAGGGAAATCATCCAGAGACAGTATCCCTAAAACAGAGGTGAACTTGCAGAAGGTTGCAGACAGGACATTGATGTTTCTTCTCCGGGAACTCTCACCACTCCTTGTCAGAGCCCAGTGTTAGCCCTGTGCTTTCTCACATAGCACACTCAAAGAATAATTCATCGGTGTTGTCATCCTGGCCGGGTGGTCTGTAATAGACTCTCACAACGACATCCCCTTTATTTGACTGTCCCTTAATCCTTACCCAGAGCCTCTCAACTTTGCCACTGACTTTGCCACCGCCAACTGCAAGCACCACACAGTCCATCCCCTCCTTTAAATACAGTGCCATCCCACCTCCTCGCCTGCCCTGCCTGTCCCTCCTGAGGAACCTGTAGCCATTATTGCAACACACCAGTCACAGGACTCATCCCACCAGGTTTCGCTGATGCTGATGATATGGTAGTTCTGGGACTGGGCCAAGACGTCTAGCTCATTCAGTTTATTCCTCATACTGAGTGCGCTTGTGTAGAAGCACTTCGAATGCACCTCATTGTACGCAGCACCTCGTGGAGCAGACCGAAGGACCTCACTAGCACACAGTCCCTCTGATTCTAGCACGCCATCCCTCAGCTCATCGCCGGTGGGCCTGGTTTTATTCCTCTCCCCCTTCGACTCTAGTTTAAAGCCCTATCTATCAGCCCCGCTAACTCCTGGGCAAAAATCCTCTTCCCCCTCTGAGAGAGGTGCATCTCATCTGGTGCCAGCGGGCCTGGTGGCACATATGCCTTCCCTGATCAACAAAGCCAAAGTTCTGCTGGTGGCACCAGTCTCAAAGCCACATATTGATGAGCTGAGTCTGCCCGTCAGCATTGATCCCTCCTATTGGAAAGACAGAGGCAAACACGACCCGTGCCCCTGATCCTTTAAGCAGGCGCCCCAAAGCCCTGAAGTCCCTTTTGATTGCTCTTGGACTTCTTGCTACTTCGTCATCACCAGCCTGAACAAACAGTAGCGGGTATTAGGCAGAGGGCCGTACCAGGCGAGTGACTTTCCTGGCAACGTCTCTTACCCGAGCCCCAGGGAGGCAGCAGATTTCCCTGTGGGTTGGGTCTGGCCAGCAAATTGGGCCCTCTGTCCCTTCAGAAGGGAGTCCCCCATGACGATAACCCTTCTTTCTTTCTTGATAGAAGATGTAGCGATGCAGGGGTTACATTGCCTTGCCTTAGGCACCCCTTCCAACCGGGATGGGCTTTCGTCTACATCGCTGTTTTGACTGTCAAGTTCTAGAGCCTCGTACCTGCTAGGTAAGGCTAGTCAGGAAGGTGAGGTGGGCAGGGAGAGGGCTCGCCTACCACCCCGAGCAGAAACCTGCTGCCATTGCCCCCCTTGACCGAGGTCCCCTCCTACTGCCTGGTGGGATGGGGGAACCTTTGTCTGTTGTGTAGTGGCTGCCTGGTGGGATAGGGGAGCCTTTGTTTCTTGTGTGGCGGCCGGCTTGTGAGTCCGTCTCAGGGTGGGTAGAGTATGCTTTCACCGGTCAATTTCCCTCTCTGACTCCCTGAATTTCCCTCTCTGACTTGATTTCCTGTAATGTACCCTGTACCCTGAGCTGCACTCCAAGACAAACCTGTCTGGGATCTCATGCCTATCCATGAAAATGGAACCAAATAGGAGAACGAAAGTTTGGTCCGCCCTGCAGAAGAGTTCTGATAACCAAGGCTGGAGTACGTTTTAGTGACAGTCGCAGAAACACGTATGATTTTCCCCTCGTATATATTCTTAAAATAAAGAATCATGGTACCTGTTGCAGTTCTCCTGGAATTGTTGCTGAGCCTCAGCGTTGTCACGCCAAACTCTCTTCTCGCTGTCCCATAGTCCACTGGGGAAGAAAGAAATGATAAGACACATTACAGTCGGTAAGAAAATGTCCGTTAAAGACCTATGAAGTGCATAAGCTAAACTTCCTCCCTCCAGTTCCTGGTCAGCTTTTAGGTTAAAAAATAATAATAAAAAAAAGCACTCTGGACCAAATCTTCTAAAGACCGTGCTTTGCCACGTAGGTGGTTTGTGATTTTCTGAGCATAAGGACAGGGCAGAGCTAGCACCGCAAATAAAATACGCTCAAAGTGTAAGAGCTGCGTGCTATATGATGCAGATTAAACAGCGTCCGTAAGCTGGCTTTGGCTTCACAATATAGCCCCCACAAATGTTGGTGCCAAGTCAGAGCCACCCTTGTGTTTGGCTTGTTTGTAATCTCCTGTCCAACCTGTACTAGCATACACCAGATGCAGTTGATCATCAGGGCCCTCATTGTTTTTAGGGCAGAGAAGTGACTGCTCTCCGTAGGGCATTAGTGCCAGCCACCAGCAGGTAAAGAACCCGCAGAATGACTGCAGTGGTCCTACTTCCTTTGTAAGCGGGGCTCGGCAAGGACTTGGAAGCATGGAGAGCCCACACCAGTCCCGGGGAAAGCACTATTAGCTCAACATTTTCAGCGTGTCTCAAGTTTAGGGAAATCATCCAGAGACAGTATCCCTAAAACAGAGGTGAACTTGCAGAAGGTTGCAGACAGGACATTGATGTTTCTTCTCCGGGAACTCCCACCACTCCTTGTCAGAGCCCAGTGTTAGCCCTGTGCTTTCTCACATAGCACACTCAAAGAATAATTCATCGGTGTTGTCATCCTGGCCGGGTGGTCTGTAATAGACTCTCACAACGACATCCCCTTTATTTGACTGTCCCTTAATCCTTACCCAGAGCCTCTCAACTTTGCCACTGACTTTGCCACCGCCAACTGCAAGCACCACACAGTCCATCCCCTCCTTTAAATACAGTGCCATCCCACCTCCTCGCCTGCCCTGCCTGTCCCTCCTGAGGAACCTGTAGCCATTATTGCAACACACCAGTCACAGGACTCATCCCACCAGGTTTCGCTGATGCTGATGATATGGTAGTTCTGGGACTGGGCCAAGACGTCTAGCTCATTCAGTTTATTCCTCATACTGAGTGCGCTTGTGTAGAAGCACTTCGAATGCACCTCATTGTACGCAGCACCTCGTGGAGCAGACCGAAGGACCTCACTAGCACACAGTCCCTCTGATTCTAGCACGCCATCCCTCAGCTCATCGCCGGTGGGCCTGGTTTTATTCCTCTCCCCCTTCGACTCTAGTTTAAAGCCCTATCTATCAGCCCCGCTAACTCCTGGGCAAAAATCCTCTTCCCCCTCTGAGAGAGGTGCATCTCATCTGGTGCCAGCGGGCCTGGTGGCACATATGCCTTCCCTGATCAACAAAGCCAAAGTTCTGCTGGTGGCACCAGTCTCAAAGCCACATATTGATGAGCTGAGTCTGCCCGTCAGCATTGATCCCTCCTATTGGAAAGACAGAGGCAAACACGACCCGTGCCCCTGATCCTTTAAGCAGGCGCCCCAAAGCCCTGAAGTCCCTTTTGATTGCTCTTGGACTTCTTGCTACTTCGTCATCACCAGCCTGAACAAACAGTAGCGGGTATTAGGCAGAGGGCCGTACCAGGCGAGTGACTTTCCTGGCAACGTCTCTTACCCGAGCCCCAGGGAGGCAGCAGATTTCCCTGTGGGTTGGGTCTGGCCAGCAAATTGGGCCCTCTGTCCCTTTCAGAAGGGAGTCCCCCATGACGATAACCCTTCTTTCTTTCTTGATAGAAGATGTAGCGATGCAGGGGTTACATTGCCTTGCCTTAGGCACCCCTTCCAACCGGGATGGGCTTTCGTCTACATCGCTGTTTTGACTGTCAAGTTCTAGAGCCTCGTACCTGCTAGGTAAGGCTAGTCAGGAAGGTGAGGTGGGCAGGGAGAGGGCTCGCCTACCACCCCGAGCAGAAACCTGCTGCCATTGCCCCCCTTGACCGAGGTCCCCTCCTACTGCCTGGTGGGATGGGGGAACCTTTGTCTGTTGTGTAGTGGCTGCCTGGTGGGATAGGGGAGCCTTTGTTTCTTGTGTGGCGGCCGGCTTGTGAGTCCGTCTCAGGGTGGGTAGAGTATGCTTTCACCGGTCAATTTCCCTCTCTGACTCCCTGAATTTCCCTCTCTGACTTGATTTCCTGTAATGTACCCTGTACCCTGAGCTGCACTCCAAGACAAACCTGTCTGGGATCTCATGCCTATCCATGAAAATGGAACCAAATAGGAGAACGAAAGTTTGGTCCGCCCTGCAGAAGAGTTCTGATAACCAAGGCTGGAGTACGTTTTAGTGACAGTCGCAGAAACACGTATGATTTTCCCCTCGTATATATTCTTAAAATAAAGAATCATGGTACCTGTTGCAGTTCTCCTGGAATTGTTGCTGAGCCTCAGCGTTGTCACGCCAAACTCTCTTCTCGCTGTCCCGTAGTCCACTGGGGAAGAAAGAAATGATAAGACACATTACAGTCGGTAAGAAAATGTCCGTTAAAGACCTATGAAGTGCATAAGCTAAACTTCCTCCCTCCAGTTCCTGGTCAGCTTTTAGGTTAAAAAATAATAATAAAAAAAAGCACTCTGGACCAAATCTTCTAAAGACCGTGCTTTGCCACGTAGGTGGTTTGTGATTTTCTGAGCATAAGGACAGGGCAGAGCTAGCACCGCAAATAAAATACGCTCAAAGTGTAAGAGCTGCGTGCTATATGATGCAGATTAAACAGCGTCCGTAAGCTGGCTTTGGCTTCACAATATAGCCCCCACAAATGTTGGTGCCAAGTCAGAGCCACCCTTGTGTTTGGCTTGTTTGTAATCTCCTGTCCAACCTGTACTAGCATACACCAGATGCAGTTGATCATCAGGGCCCTCATTGTTTTTAGGGCAGAGAAGTGACTGCTCTCCGTAGGGCATTAGTGCCAGCCACCAGCAGGTAAAGAACCCGCAGAATGACTGCAGTGGTCCTACTTCCTTTGTAAGCGGGGCTCGGCAAGGACTTGGAAGCATGGAGAGCCCACACCAGTCCCGGGGAAAGCACTATTAGCTCAACATTTTCAGCGTGTCTCAAGTTTAGGGAAATCATCCAGAGACAGTATCCCTAAAACAGAGGTGAACTTGCAGAAGGTTGCAGACAGGACATTGATGTTTCTTCTCCGGGAACTCTCACCACTCCTTGTCAGAGCCCAGTGTTAGCCCTGTGCTTTCTCACATAGCACACTCAAAGAATAATTCATCGGTGTTGTCATCCTGGCCGGGTGGTCTGTAATAGACTCTCACAACGACATCCCCTTTATTTGACTGTCCCTTAATCCTTACCCAGAGCCTCTCAACTTTGCCACTGACTTTGCCACCGCCAACTGCAAGCACCACACAGTCCATCCCCTCCTTTAAATACAGTGCCATCCCACCTCCTCGCCTGCCCTGCCTGTCCCTCCTGAGGAACCTGTAGCCATTATTGCAACACACCAGTCACAGGACTCATCCCACCAGGTTTCGCTGATGCTGATGATATGGTAGTTCTGGGACTGGGCCAAGACGTCTAGCTCATTCAGTTTATTCCTCATACTGAGTGCGCTTGTGTAGAAGCACTTCGAATGCACCTCATTGTACGCAGCACCTCGTGGAGCAGACCGAAGGACCTCACTAGCACACAGTCCCTCTGATTCTAGCACGCCATCCCTCAGCTCATCGCCGGTGGGCCTGGTTTTATTCCTCTCCCCCTTCGACTCTAGTTTAAAGCCCTATCTATCAGCCCCGCTAACTCCTGGGCAAAAATCCTCTTCCCCCTCTGAGAGAGGTGCATCTCATCTGGTGCCAGTGGGCCTGGTGTCGCATATGCCTTCCCTGATCAACAAAGCCAAAGTTCTGCTGGTGGCACCAGTCTCAAAGCCACATATTGATGAGCTGAGTCTGCCCGTCAGCATTGATCCCTCCTATTGGAAAGACAGAGGCAAACGCGACCCGTGCCCCTGATCCTTTAAGCAGGCGCCCCAAAGCCCTGAAGTCCCTTTTGATTGCTCTTGCTACTTTGTCATCACCAGCCTGAACAAACAGTAGCGGGTATTAGGCAGAGGGCCGTACCAGGCGAGTGACTTTCCTGGCAACGTCTCTTACCCGAGCCCCAGGGAGGCAGCAGATTTCCCTGTGGGTTGGGTCTGGCCAGCAAATTGGGCCCTCTGTCCCTTTCAGAAGGGAGTCCCCCATGACGATAACCCTTCTTTCTTTCTTGATAGAAGATGTAGCGATGCAGGGGTTACATTGCCTTGCCTTAGGCACCCCTTCCAACCGGGATGGGCTTTCGTCTACATCGCTGTTTTGACTGTCAAGTTCTAGAGCCTCGTACCTGCTAGGTAAGGCTAGTCAGGAAGGTGAGGTGGGCAGGGAGAGGGCTCGCCTACCACCCCGAGCAGAAACCTGCTGCCATTGCCCCCCTTGACCGAGGTCCCCTCCTACTGCCTGGTGGGATGGGGGAACCTTTGTCTGTTGTGTAGTGGCTGCCTGGTGGGATAGGGGAGCCTTTGTTTCTTGTGTGGCGGCCGGCTTGTGAGTCCGTCTCAGGGTGGGTAGAGTATGCTTTCACCGGTCAATTTCCCTCTCTGACTCCCTGAATTTCCCTCTCTGACTTGATTTCCTGTAATGTACCCTGTACCCTGAGCTGCACTCCAAGACAAACCTGTCTGGGATCTCATGCCTATCCATGAAAATGGAACCAAATAGGAGAACGAAAGTTTGGTCCGCCCTGCAGAAGAGTTCTGATAACCAAGGCTGGAGTACGTTTTAGTGACAGTCGCAGAAACACGTATGATTTTCCCCTCGTATATATTCTTAAAATAAAGAATCATGGTACCTGTTGCAGTTCTCCTGGAATTGTTGCTGAGCCTCAGCGTTGTCACGCCAAACTCTCTTCTCGCTGTCCCGTAGTCCACTGGGGAAGAAAGAAATGATAAGACACATTACAGTCGGTAAGAAAATGTCCGTTAAAGACCTATGAAGTGCATAAGCTAAACTTCCTCCCTCCAGTTCCTGGTCAGCTTTTAGGTTAAAAAATAATAATAAAAAAAAGCACTCTGGACCAAATCTTCTAAAGACCGTGCTTTGCCACGTAGGTGGTTTGTGATTTTCTGAGCATAAGGACAGGGCAGAGCTAGCACCGCAAATAAAATACGCTCAAAGTGTAAGAGCTGCGTGCTATATGATGCAGATTAAACAGCGTCCGTAAGCTGGCTTTGGCTTCACAATATAGCCCCCACAAATGTTGGTGCCAAGTCAGAGCCACCCTTGTGTTTGGCTTGTTTGTAATCTCCTGTCCAACCTGTACTAGCATACACCAGATGCAGTTGATCATCAGGGCCCTCATTGTTTTTAGGGCAGAGAAGTGACTGCTCTCCGTAGGGCATTAGTGCCAGCCACCAGCAGGTAAAGAACCCGCAGAATGACTGCAGTGGTCCTACTTCCTTTGTAAGCGGGGCTCGGCAAGGACTTGGAAGCATGGAGAGCCCACACCAGTCCCGGGGAAAGCACTATTAGCTCAACATTTTCAGCGTGTCTCAAGTTTAGGGAAATCATCCAGAGACAGTATCCCTAAAACAGAGGTGAACTTGCAGAAGGTTGCAGACAGGACATTGATGTTTCTTCTCCGGGAACTCTCACCACTCCTTGTCAGAGCCCAGTGTTAGCCCTGTGCTTTCTCACATAGCACACTCCTGCCAGACTGAGTACAGAAGGAAAAGGTGTGACAAAAGACATCTGCAGGTTAGGGAGGAACAGATTTTGCAGAACTGGTAGAGAAATCAAGTGAGAAGGCTGGAAAGGTGAGGGAGCTAGGGAGAGCAAGCACGCCAGACAGTTGTGGTGTAGGGAGTGGGAACAGTGTCCCAACAGTATGCACCAGCTCTCCAACCCGCAGCTACAGGTGGCCTCTTGCATCACATTTTTCAGGCTTAGCACAGTTATTCTTGTTGAGGCATGCCCAAAGGACTTTCTTGCAGGTCTCTGTCAAGAAGGAGGCCTTGTCTGCCGGGGCATACCCAGGCCTTTTCTTGCCAAAAGAGGAATGTGGTCAAATCCTCCGCTGGGTTTCTGTCCCACAGAGAGCTCCCTCAGAGGTATGAGGAACGGCTATGCCTTCCCTGGCTCCAGCGCCAAAGGCTGTGGGGGAATGCTCTTCCTGTGTGAGCATTGCTATGTAAACACCAAGTATATGGTTCCCAGACACCCCTGCACAAACCTGTACAGTAATATTCCCAAGTAGCTGTCAGCAATGCTAGAGCCTGCCTTGGTCTGCGGGTCCTTTGCTTCTGCTACTGAAGGCGCGGTGGGTAGTTGAGGGAATTGAACACTCTTTTGAAAGAAGAAACCCAGGACACATATGGGCACCATGAAAACTTGTGCCCAAAACTGTGCTGTCACAAGAAACCTTTTATTGCTTGCTTGTTTGCTTTCCTTCCTTTTATGGCTAATCTGTGGTTAATTTTAGGACACAGACATTAACATTTTAGGGTTAATGTCTGTGTCCCAGCCCATGCATGCCACAGCTGGGCTGTGCAGGGGATGGCACTAGGCCAGGAACTAGCTGTGTTGTATTTTTCTTGGTGGCACTGCCAGCCTCAACAAGCTGGACTATGGTCTTAGGGTAGGTAACAGTCCACATGGATCTGCTTTTATCTCTGTAAAAAGTCCTCAAGTTTCCCTTCCAGCCAAAGACGTGATTATTGTCCTAACACCCCTTGCCATAGAAGCTGGGAACGTGAAGGACAATGGTGGAACTGCAGGGGTCCATAACTCTGGACCACCAGAATGAGGATATAGAAGATATTTTCTGCTTGCCAGACTCACCTAAGGTCTTTTTTCACCTTTATCCTTTCTGTCACATTGAGATGTAAGGCCTCTGTCCCTGAAGTCATGTTTCCACAGGCTGATTTTTGCCGTGAGCCATTTAATATTTCTCTGTGGAAAAAAAGGAAAGGAAATTCTTAAAATGAAGGGGAAAAAAAAGATCACATACTCTAAAGAGGTACCTTATAAAAGACAGCCAGCCTCATGAGCAGATACTCCATGGCTACATCCATGACAGTGAATAGATCAGAGCCAGGGTACAGGCTCCAGGGCATATGATGGCACAGCACATTCCTGGATGCAGTTTTGGCAGAAGTGAGCTAGCCCTCTCCCACATGATGCCTAGCACAGTTCAGGGGACTGTACAGGCCAGGGTTTCCTAAAAATAGGTGGAGGATTTGAGCAATCATTAGGGCTGGATGAAGTGGGCAGGATAAAGGGAGACCTCCCAGAAAAGAAACAAAACCCAGAACTGTAGAGTGTGGGGAACAACAAATGCAGGTGGCTGGTGTGCTGAAATCAACTTCGTACGGTATGTGTTGTTTTTGTTTTTAATAGAGAAGAACAAAGCAATATGTTCTCAAGGTGATTTTCATTTCTAACCCGCTCTGTGCCCCGTTTCCCGATGAGAACCCCAAACATCAACTACTATCGCAAAGGCAATCCCAGGTTCAGGTGCTTCTGCAGCTCAGATACAGGTAGAGCAGACAGCAAGGTCCTTCCCACAGCAAGGCAGCATCAGGGGAAGCCTATGCATCACTTTATGCTGATCCACATCTACATGATATCTGCAAGGGGCTGTCCTGCCCCTCTCTCCCAGGACTTCCCCATTTCTCTCCTGCTGAAATGGATTTTGGATTTGTTTACTTGAATGGCTTGGTTTTCAGCCAGATCACTTGATTTACAGCCTTTAACTGAGGATACCTTTTTTTTTTTTTTTTTTTTTTGAATTTGAGCTCAACATTTCAGTATAAAATCTGCATTTAAGTCAGCCTTTCCCCTGAAAACAAAGGAGCACAGAGAGGGAGCCCCTGAAGTCTAGGATCTATTACACTGTTTATACTGTTCTTTCCAATTTCTTTTCCTTTCACATGCATTCAAGGTGTGCCTTATACTTCAGAGCTGAATTTGATCACAGGGGATTGACTGACCCTGTGACTCCACAGGGAAGCTCCACAGGACAGGAGGTAGGAAACAGAACTGTTTGAAATAATTCAGTCAGGAAATGTTTGAAGTTCCCTTCCTGCAAGCCCCCAGACCTACTAGGTATAAATTTAAACTAGAAGTCTAAAGTGTAAGTTTAGCCAGAGACAACCCCTGTGCAACATACCTGTCAACTTCTGAAGTCCCCTCTATATGATAAGTATCCATATACTCTCCATGCATCCTGATTTGGCTGTTGGAAAAAATGCCAGGTCGATACTTGAGTTTACAGGAGGAGAAAATATTTGCCCACATGAATGGCAGCACTGTGCCCCTAGGAGAGCAGAGAGCAAATGCAAGTGCCAGGGACTTTCTTGCTTACATACTTTGAGTTTCAGCCCTTCTTTTTACAAGAAAGGGTGCTCTTTCCTTTCGTTGATATCAGAATCTCCCTCCAGCCAATAGACAGGGTGGGGGTGGCTTCATGCTGCAGTAGCAGCCAGAGCAGGTTCAATTTCATCCCAATCCCGTATATTTATTCCTGTGTAACCCCAGAGCTGTGCTTGTTTGTGCTGCTGTCAGACATGGCCAGCGATTCAGTCTTTGTCGTTGCTATAGATTTTGGCACGTCCTACAGCGGGTACTGTTTTTCCCTTGCTTCAGGTACAGACCAAATCCGCCAGGTGTTCTGGGGAACAGAGCATGGTCTCAAGACCCCGAAGACACCCACATGCATCTTGTTTGACCAGAAGCAGGAGTTCAGGAAATTTGGCTATGATGCTATGATGAAGTACAAGAGCCTGCCCTCCAGCGAAGCTGACAAGTGGTACTTCTTCCAGAACTTCAAGATGATACTGTACAACATGGTATGTAGAGTGGTTACTGCTAATGCAAGTCAGAGTTATTTTGTTTATTTGAGGGGTGTGGGTTAAAGGAATTGGTGAAGGGGACAGAGTAATCTGGCTGGCCAAGATAAATGAACAGAAGTCAAAGGGCATTTTGATAAACAGAAGAGGAAATGATATACATTCTTAATTAGCTGAGGGCTTCACGAGACTGCAGATCCCGTTGAAGCCAAATACTTGTTCATAACAAAAAACTGCCCTGCTCTAGAACTTAGCAGAGAAACTAACCTCTCTCTGGAACTTTCTACCTCAGTCTTGTACATAAAACAAAAGAAGTTTCTTGTAATTCAAGATGGGTTGACCCAGGGTCAGCTTGTCTATCCCTCCCCCAAAGGAATGTGCTCAAGCCATTTTTATGGGTGTCTGTCTGTCTTTCAAGCAAGTAGTAGTTATCGTTTTTCTCCGAAGGCTCTGTGCTAGTTCAGAATTCTTCATGGCTTTTTCTGGTATGGTTTGTTCAACCAAACATCATGCTACCTCAGGGCTTCCTTGTCTGTGCTCTGGGGTCCCACAGGACCTCCCACAGGTCTTCCACCTTTTTCTGCTTTTTGCCTATTGAGATTAACTTTTTCTAAGTGTCACCATCTACTTTTATTAGTTCACTTTGGCTCTGTGCTTTTCATTTTACTTTGTATGCCCTCAACATTAGTGTTTCTCCACTGTGAGTGTTTGCACAAGGTCTTTCTTACTACTTGATGTGTGCTTGCTACTAACCCAGAGCACAGAGTCAGCCCCAGATAAAGTCCCTTGTCTGCTTTTTAGCATTCTCCAGTGCTAAGCAATGAGTGCTGATCCAGGTGTGGGGGAGGTGGGAGGCCGCTGTAAGGACTTTCCTCCCCAGGAAAGGTGTGAACGATGTGGTCTGACATATTGTCACCCGTAGAGTGATAGGCTCTCACTCACTTTTGGGGCAGGGCGTTTGGAGAGATATTTTAGTTAAAGCCCATTTCTCTGCACCCACAGAGTGAGTGGTTAAGGGAAATTTCATCAGAAAGAGACAAGAGAGGGAAACAACAGTTCCCAGACACCTACCTTGTTATTTCTGAATCTCCACAGAAAGTGCCCGTGGAGAATACGCGTCACCTTCTGTTGACTGAGCCAGGAACAGTGGCAGGAAATGAGTTTATAAGTAAAAATGAACAAAGATTGCTTTTCTTTCCAGTGGCTGCACAGCACCTTTTCTGGTTATTATATCTGGGCAGACCCTGGACCTGCCTACTTACCTCCATTGGCTGTAAAGGGTCCCAAGTTGACGGAGTTGATTATCCAGCTGATGATTGTTCTGATTTAGGGCCATCTTTCATAGAATCATAGACTCATTTAGGTTGGAAAAGACCTTTAAGACCATCTGGAGATGTTCAAGGCCCGTCTGGACGCCTACCTGGGCAACCTGCTGTAGGGAACCTGCTTTGGCAGGTTGATCTCTTGACCCGATGATCTCTTGAGGTCCCTTCCAACCCCTACAATTCTGTGATTCTGTGTGTGTGATCTGGTCCACCCTTTAACCTAGCACTGCTGAGTCCACCATTAAACCATGTCCCTAAGCTCTACATCTACATGTTTTTTGAAGACCTCTAGGGATGGTGACACAACTACTTCCCTGGGCAGCCTGCTTGAGCCATCTTTGATGGCTGCTGAAGCAGAACAAAGAGAAACATGTGGTAAAGGCTGGCTTACAAAACTTCTTTGGATACAGGCAACAATTTCCACATTCCTAGACAGAGCAGGGAAGCAGGAACTGATGGAGGAAGTTTGGGGCTCCTGGAAGAGACCGAGAAAAGTGTCAGAGCAGCCATCTGCCTCAGGTTTCACATATACCCAGGCAGACACATAAGCCCATAAACCAAGAGGACACATTACAGATAAACTGTATTAGACAGATATTTGTCTGTATATTTTTCCAGTATATAGTTTGTTAACTGCATACACAGGAGCATAGGAGCAACCTGAAGTCACTGTACATATGTCTGGGAAATGTAGGATGATGTCACATAGAAAGTACAATTATCCCCACTATTGTTCAGGAGGATCAATAGGGTCTTTATAAAATTTGGAACATGAGAAACAGTTGACTTATCAACCACACCAGTATTTTGCCTATTGAAATATAATAGGTAAGCAGTTTGGTAGCTGACCTGTGTCTATTAGACTTCAGTTTAGATACATAATGAAGCCATTTGGGGGAATTTACTGAGATTTGGAGACAGGACCTCCTTCTATAGCATGTTCTGTGCAGTGCTCAGTGTAAAGAGGACAGGACTGTTACTGAGACTTCCACATTTAACCCCGAGACATTTTTACTGTTTTCTCTCAATTGTAGAAGGTCACTTCTGACATGGAGATAGAAGCAAGCAATGGAAAGACACTTCCTGCACTTATGGTCTTTGCTGAAAGCCTACGCTACATGAAGCAACATGCCCTGAACACTGTCCAAGAGGCCTCTTTCCACACTGTTTGTGACCCCCAGGAGATCACCTGGGTCATTACTGTCCCGGCCATATGGAGTGCAGCTGCCAGGCAGTTCATGCGGCTGGCAGCAATAGAGGTAAACGCAGTGGTTATCCCACTTCCTCAGATTATCTTCTCAGATTTCTTCACCTATCAAGGAAGAGGAAATGTTCTTTTTTTAAACAACCTGCATTTCTAATTTCTATCCATCAGGGAGATGAATCTCCCATGATATGTGTGTAGGGGGATGTCCTGAGCTGGAAGTAACAACTGCTCTGCCCCTTCCCCTGCCACTGCCTAGAAATGAGCCCACAGAGATCAGTGGTGCAAGAAGCATTACTCCAGTGTGGGTGAGAACAGCCTCACTAGCGGATAGTGTTCATGCAGCAATCTTGCCACCTTTCCTGAACTGACACTTCTCTTGTGATTTTAGGCAGGACTCATCTCTGACATGATTTCTGAGAAGCTGATTATTGCCCTGGAGCCAGAGGCTGCATCACTCTGGTGCAAACAGCTTCCACAACAAGGGTTTATCGTAGAGGCCAGTGACAAGACAAAGTTTGAAGACTCCCCTGGGATCCAGTATATTGTTGTTGACTGTGGAGGTAAAATTTTCCTTGTTCAACAGGTACAATCTTTGCTGGGTGCGGAGTGTGGCTGTTTTGCCATGTCTAACACAGAGGGCCCCAAAGGACTGCAGAGCAGTCCCAGAGCTTGAGCAGTCCCAGAGCTTGAACTCCACTACTGTGATTGTCACGGTATTTTTATTTTTATTTTTATTTTTATTTTTATTTTTATTTTTATTTTTATTTTTATTTTTATTTTTATTTTTATTTTTATTTTTATTTTTATTTTTATTTTTATTTTTATTTCTTTCTTCATGAGATCCCATGGGCAGGCAGCAAAATGGAAAGAAAGGACAGGTCTTCTAAAGGCTTGATCCATGGCAAATGTAGGTCAATGAGCATCTGATGTCTTCCAGCACTTCAGGCCAGCCAGGCGCTGCACAAGCTCCTGCCATCATGCCAGATCAGCCTGCTCCCTGTTCCAGCACTGACCACTGATGCACACCCACACGCTGTTGAGTAGCTTCCTCTATAGGAGCAAGTGCAGCGCCCAGTGAACTGGCCAAAGTGATTAACTAGTAGGTCCTGTAGAGTAAATAATTAAGAATAGTTGATAGAGCACCACTTAGTAATTTCTGTTGTTTTCTGTGGGAGTTTTTTAGAGTGACATGAATTTACTACCAAGAGCACTCTGGTGATTGCAAACAAATACTGACAAAGTATCAAGAGCACCACAGGTTTCTCAGAGTCTCACCACCACTGTTCATTTTAACTCAGAGCTTGTATAACAAAAGGCAAGAGTCAACTTAAATTTAGTGCTTAAATTTAGGAAATCTAAAGGCATACAGGCAATAGAGAAGGAGAGCGGATGTGAAAAAGAAAACAGCAGAAAAGCACACCTGAGACCCAGGAGTTCAGAAAGTAAGACTATATTCAGTGAAAAGTAAGGATCTCATGTAATTCAGAGAGACCATCTAACTTCATTTGTCTTTGCGTATGTGTCTGTGTAGGTGGCACAATAGACATCACAGTACATGAGATCCAAGAAAACCATTATCTGAAGGAGTTACACAAGGTATCTGGAGGTGGATGGGGAGGCAACAGAGTGGATGAAAACTTCAGTGCATTCCTCAGAGAAATATTTGACAATGGTGTATGGGATAAATATGTAAAGAACCACCCTACCGAATTACAACATATGATGTACAACTTCAGTCTACAGAAATGCTCTGCCAGCAGGGAGGCAGTCTACATACGTTGCTACTACAACTTGACAAGAGTGGCAGAAAGCAGGAAGGAGATCTCTGAGTTCTTCAAAAAAGTCACAGGAGCTGTATGGTGTGATGGGATGATCATGATTACATATGAGAAAATGAAGAGCTTTTTTGAATACAGTATCAAAAATATTGTTGGTACTTTGAGGGAAATCCTTGGCAAGCCTGAGATGGCCAAGGTACAGTATATTTTACTTGTGGGAGGTTTTTCGACTAGCATCATCTTGAGGGATGCAATCCATCAGGCTTTTAGCAAGAAGTATCATATCCTTTGTCCCATGGAGGCCCAAGCTGCTGTTGCAAAAGGGGCTGTTTTATTTGGAGTCAATCCAAAAATCATTGCCTCAAGAATCAGTGCTCGGACATATGGCGTAAAAGTATGCACAAGATTTGATGCTGCTATCCACGACTTTTGTAAACGATTTGTCTCAAAAGCTGATGGGCTTGTTTATTGCAAAGATATCTTCAAGAAATTGGTGGGAATTGAGGAGTCAGTGAATATAAATGAAGTTGCCGAATATATTTTCAGTCCAGTAGAACCAGATCAGACAAGTGTATGCTTTGCTTTCTACTCCACAGAAAAGCAGTGTCCTCAGTATGTAGATGAGGAAGGGATGGAACTGCTTGGCTCATGCACAGTACCAACGCCAGACACAAGTCTGGGGAAGAAACGCAAACTGAGGCTGGATGTTAAATTTGGGCTTACTGAATTTAAAGCCACAGCTACAGACATTACTTCCAAACAAAGTCGGACAATTGTGATAGATTTTTTAACTGTGTAAATGCTTGGTTCTTAGAGCAGCAGAGACAACAAATTCAAGGGACAGCCTAAGCGGTAGGTACCAACTACTACAATGGAAAAGGCAAATGGACCATAAAGGTTATTAGCCATTCTTAATTTGAAATCAGGTCTCTTTATCTGGAGTCCAGGTTTAATTCTGCCAGGGGTGACATTTAAATGGGTTAGAGTTTTCTTCAGAACATCACTTAGAAATATGTTATGTATAATTAAGGGGCTTTTGTCCCAGTCAAAAGTACTATGTGAAGCAGTAATTCAGTGACGTCTGGGAGCTAGTATCCAAAACCTATGTGAGTGTTGTGTTTCCATTAAACCATTTGGTGGTTTTATCTCATTGACTGGGCAGATACTACTGCTAGATTGTAATATTATGGATATGAATAGTGCTTATACAGTTGCCTGAGCCCTTCTGTCCAGCTGAAGATACTCCCTATATCACTGACTTGGGCTTAATGTTTTCTATTTCCATAAAAGCTCATTTCTTTGCCTCCTGTCTAGAGCACCTGTGAGCAGGCTCAGCAAAATGTGGCCTGTGTGAATCCAAATTTGTCCAAGAAAAGGATGTAATAATGAAGTGTGCTGGGTCTGTCTGGGATGCAGTTAACTTTCTTCATGACTCTAATGTTTGTGTTTGTAACTTTACCAAAATTCTAGAATGTGATTTTAATTACTCAGCTCCTGTCACCTCTTACCAACTTATTACACCCAATTACACTTTACTTCATGATCTGCTGCCTACTATTATTGGAATGAACCTTACCCTGGTGAAGAAATTGCAGTTATATGAAGACTTGAAGCTGTTGATGAAACAAGTTTGAGAAAATGGACAAAAGACTGTCCATCATGATATAGAAGAAATACACCGAGTGATGGAAAGAGTAAAGAAAGATGAACAGCACCGTTGGTGGGACACTTTGTTTGGATGGTCGCCAACTGCCACAGGAATCTTCAACAAGATGTTTCACCCTGTTGTTGTTTGGTTAATACTCACTGCATTATGCTTTATACTAACAATTAGTTTGTATGTTAAACTCTGGACTGTGATGAAACGTTTAGTATCCTTACACGAAATACATACACTCAATAATCCTCATCCCGAGAATGTATGTGATATACCCGATACATTTCAAATGTCATGAAGCTTGAGTGACTATAGTCATGGGGTGGATTATACTTCCTCGAGCAGGAAGTCCTGCCTACATAGCAACAAGTCCACTACCCAATCAGGCCTTAAAACTGTTATTGTATATGTGTGTGCTAAGGATATAGCTTCTCTGCCTAATGCTGAACTGTCCCCGTGTAAATATTCAGTCAGATACACTGAATTAAAAATCAGCATTGGAATCTATGTTAGCTGCAATGACTGTGTTAGAACCACTGCTATCCATTTACTTAATGCTTGTCAGCCATTAGAACAGGATTCAGAGGTTTAATCTGTAAATATGTTATGCCTCATGGTGTATAAAAGCTGAACTATTTTGAATACAATACATGTGTTTTCATGTTTACAATCTTAAATGCACATTAAAAATACTCACAGCAGAAACCTGAGTAGATTTCTATAGAGTGAGATGATATTTTTCTGTAAAATACATAAGGACTATTCTGGGTGGCTAAGGTCCACACGGTTTGCACATTCCCCATGCCATTATTTTTGTCCCTCTTGCTCCCAGTCTGGCAGTGGTTGGTCCCCAGACCAAACCTGTTTCAAGTCTGTCTGTGCCACTGGAGAGAGAAAAGGAGAATTTAAGACAGAGCACTCTGTATTTTTCTTGCCCTTTTGAATTTGCGCTTTCGCCAGTGCAAAGTACGACACAGCTCCACTCAAGTCCACAGTGCTCAATGTAGGAGGGAACTGCCAGACACACCTGCAATACTAACGAAAGCAATGTGGAGATTATAAGGTGCTTCCCCGTGCAGGACTATATTTTTTCATAGCTATTTTTTGCTTCCTTCTTCCTTTTACCATGACTGTGACGTTTCCATTAAGTTCAGGTTAGACATTAGGAGAAACCCAATGCATTGGGAGAGAATTAAACTCAACAGCTGCAGGTTTGTTGCTTCCTCTACAACCTGCCGTGCACTCAGGGTCTGTTAACCAATGGTCCCACTGTCGCATTAAAGGGGACTTACCAGAGTCCAGTGTTTGCCTGTTTCAGAGCCCTGCTAAGGGCATTCACTGGAACAGTTTCACAAAGTTGAAAGTATTTGCAGTCCAACGTTTGCCTGTTTCAGAGAACTGCCAAGGACTTTCACTGAGACAGTTTTACAAAGTTGAACGTATTTAATAAGGAGACAGATATAACAGATTAGGAATTGCCATTAATAAATACACTTACTGCAATAGCACTAATATATAACAATAGTGCTAGCAAAATGGTATCCTGGGTATCCCTCACCACAGTGTGAAGGTGAAGAGCTTACCAAGAAGGCATCCCTGTCTTGGTGGAGGAGAAAGGGCACAGCCTCTTCTAGGTTTCCAATTTCTTCTTTTCTTCCCAGCTCTTCTTTTTTCCTCACTCCAACTTGATCTTCACTTCTTTTTTCTTCCTTCTTCCCTTTTTTTTTCTTTCTTCTTCTGTTTTGTTTTGTTGTTGTTGTTGTTGGTTGCCTTTTTCTTTTTTTTTCACACTAACTCCTAACACTTTAATATCCTAACCTTATCTGTTCCCTCCCTGCAGTGACATTTTGCATTATTTGGGTGCAGAGTTGAGTACTATAGTCATATATGTTTAGCATGTACTCCTCTAAGCTCATTAACATATTCAGGGTTGTGAACTTTAATATTCATTTTACACCTAATGAAGCAAAACATTTCACTTGGGCACCGTGGCCCTCAGGGTTCTCTTCTGCCGCCAAAACAGGGCTGTCCCACCACCACAAGACTCCCTCCTTCAGCAACCTCTCATACCAAGCTTGAGGAGCTCCATCCACAAAGGTTGTTTAAGAGATGAACAGGAGCAAGCTGCTCAATGCCCCTTGGCACAAGGTCAATGCTGATCAGTAATGCTACCAAATCTGACTGTTCTCCACACCCACAGGATAATCTTTACCACACATCCAAGTCAGGGCCGGTGAGTGCTCTTTGCTTCTGGGTGTGGGTTGTGTGCAGACAGCTGGTGAACCGACATATCAGTCCCTCCATGGCACCATGGGCAGGGCAGTTATGGGCAGCCATAATGGGGACCATGATCCAGACATGGCTGTTGGGGCAAGAAGGGCAGCAGCACAGCCCCAAGGATACGCTTCGGTTCAGTTTTCTCCTTGGCTACTGGCCCCCTTATGCCATTACACTCCTAGTGTCTTAGTGGGCATCAACATTCCCATTATTTGGAGAAAGAATTCTCTTCGCTTGTCTTTTTGAATTCCTCAGATATGTATTGTATTTATCGAGCTGGGGATTAACTGCTGTTCCATAATAAAGTGACTTATTGATCTTAAACATGAAACTTAACATAGCAGATGACCAACTTTAAAGGAGGATCAAACACGGACAGTCTCGCAGCTCTCATGGCCTAGCCATCAATAAGCTCTGCAGGGAGAGTCCCTGCTGCCAGAGCCTGAAGGAGCGGACGGCCAGAAGACGACACATGCATCTGCCTCCAGCCCCGTGTACCCCCACGGGGCCATGGAGCCTGCCAGCTGGCTGCTGTCTAAGCCAGATGTTTCTCAGAAACTGAAAGGGAAGCAAGCCCGCTGTGCAGAACCGCCACCATCGCGCTGTGCTGCGCTGCGCTGCACCAGGAGGCAGGCCTGCTGCTTTGCTGGCAGGAGAAAGCTGGGCCACGAGCACCCACCCCACACTCTGCTCTCCTCCAAAGGCTCTGGGCTGTCCCCATTGGAACCCTTCCTTTTGGCTCTGTGGAGTAATTGCCTAAGGCGAGTAGGAAAAATAAACTAATATTCACATTTTAAAGAAAATGTACAGCACTGGAGAAGCTTTCGGGGTGGAGTGTAGCTGCGTTACCTAAGTGTTCCCTAAGCCTTTAACCTTAGATGTTATCGCACTAGGGGAACCTGGTGTGCTGACTCTAAGAGGAATTAAACAGATGGTGGAGCGGAGTGGAGACACCATGGCCAGGCTCTGTGATAAGATGGGAACTCAAAGGTACATTGGAACCAATAAGCTGCTTATTTGCTACCCTGGGCCAACAGCCTGCTTTGTTTTTGACAAAATGCTCTCCTTTTGGTGAACTTTGCTCATTATAATACCATTATAATACCACAACTCACCTCCATCCCAAAAGCTACCCGCTTCCAAGGTGCAATCACCCCACACTGAGCACGCGCTCTGAATTTCTAGGAGCCTGTGCCTTTAAACAAAAGCGAGAAAATTTAGCACCAGTCATAATAAAGGTATGTATGACTAGAGTCAGTCAATCTCCACCTAAAAGATAGAAAATAATATAAATTGGCTTAAGAGAGAGGGGATGTTAGGGAAGACACCATCATGACTTCTGGGATCAGTCAACGGGCTGACTCTCTCTTCCCCTCCCCACCCCCTACCCTATTGGGATGCCTTTGTGTAAGATTTGAACACTTGGTTATACCAAGTGCCTTCCCAGGAAAGAGAAATCTCTATAGAGTCTTTGTGCCTTATAACACGTTAATAGCCAGGCTGTGTGCCTGTGTATTTTATGCATGCTAGCTTGCTTTTTCAGACAGTGAATTTATTGCCGGCAATCCAAAGAACCTGTGTACCTGTTGCTGTAATAAATTGCACTTAATTGCATTGTTCCTAGCAGTGATAGTTCTCATTGAACCCGACTAGAGTGAGGGTGTGCTACGTTATTGGTGAATCTGTGACCGTGACAGTTCAGTACCCCGAACCCGACCGGACCTATTATGGTTAAATGCCTACGCCCCTTAACGTGACAGAGAAATTGGCATAGTCAGCAGGATTACCATGGATAAGCTGCTGTAAAAATGCAAATGTGTCCTTTCCCAGGTTGGGAAGGAATGGGCCCAAAAATTTTGAAAAATCAAGAGAAAGTGGTAGAAAGCATTAAGCAGTGTCAGGCTGCACGAAAGATTGGAGTGAGAAAAGGTAAAGGTGTAATCTATGCAGTGTTAGGAGCCTGTTTGTCTTGTGCTCAGCAAGAAGCTAAGGAAACTCCTGCTCCCAAACTAATTTCTGATGTGGAATATACAGCTCTGAAATCAGAAAATGAGGTCTTAAAGTCATCATTGGCCTTTGAAAGGGAGACGGAAAAACATTAGGAAACAGAGTGGGTAAACTTTTGAATGAGAATGATAAACATTTGAATGAGAATAACAAACTTTTGAATGAGAAGAATCCTCTTAAACAATTACTGGAAAGGTTTAATCACCTGTTAAATAAAATACAGCCTTCTGCTCCAGTTAAGCAGGTTTGTATATTAATGCATAGTGCAGACCCTGAAAGCTGGGATGGTGATATTTAGTCTGACAGTGATGATGAGATCAAAGAGACTGTTGATTCTGAACCTCAGTCGAGTTCCTTGAGGCCTTTGGTTAAAACTGAGAGCACTGTTGATGATGTAGATGAAATCTGCACTACTGTGCGAACAATCCCATGGTCACCAGCAAGAGTTGATTAAAACACAGGAGAAGTTCTCCAGGCAGTCAGGAGAATCGAAAGTCGAGTATGTGTGGTGAGTTTCTCTTGAAGGAGAAGACCGAATTATGTTGAGTGAGGAAGAAGCAGGAGGCTTTTGGGGATCAGGAGTATTTTTAACCACCACACCAAAAGAGCATAATTACTCTATAACTGCATGAACTGCATACTGGGCAGGTGGTATAGATCCCCAGGAGAGAGGGGAACCACTGGAAATTAGAGCCACAAACTATTCTGACCTAGCTGTAGCAGTACAAAAAGCGGCCTGCATTCAGGCGATATATGAAAGAGATGAATTCAGGAAATCCCTGATGTTAGCTGTTATCGACCTAGCTCGATTAACCCCTCTCATCCGTGGACTCCCTGACTGTCTTAAGATGTTTGTAGTGAATATCCAGGATTGCATACAAGCTGCTCGTAGGGATGGTGATCATGGTCGTAGATGAAATCCAAACTCCCCTATTCCCACCTGGAGTGAATTTGTACAATATATAGATAAGTATGGATGCCGAATGGGCTTGATTAGTTCTTCCAGTACTAAGCCCCAAGACCACTACCAGCAAGTCCGACAAATCCACACTAAAAATCCCAAATGCCCCAACTTGAAAGAGAGGTTCAAACATAATAATATGGAGCCTGTGCCTTTAAACAAAAGCGAGAAAATTTAGCACCAGTCATAACAAAGGTATGTATGACTAGAGTCAGTCAATCTCCACCTAAAAGATAGAAAATATAAATTGGCTTAAGAGAGAGGGGATGTTAGGGAAGACACCATTGTGACTTCTGGGATCAGTCAGCGGGCTGAGTCTCTCTCCCTCCCCCCAAGTGGAACCCTCCATTTTGGCTCCCATGGCCTGGCAGCCGCCACCCCCTGCGACTCTGTTCTTGCTGGCCCTCTGGCACTGCCACAGCAGTGTTGTGTTGTGCTCGGCTGACCGGCATTCATGGTTTCACGCCTGCCTTCACCGAGGCAGCAGTGCCAGCAGCACTGCGTCCCCATCCACCCCCCAACCCAGGCTCTCCTGAAATCTGGGACAGTTTTCTGAGGATTTGGGGATGAGAAATCAGAAGGCCGTGGGGCTTTGTACCAGACCACTCTTTGTTGGTGAAAAGGGAGAGGGAAGCAGGGGGTGCTTTGCTCCAATGAAGTCCTCTGACACAAACATGTCCAGACCTGGTGCTGCTCCTGACGTGCTTCCCTCCTTGCCCTGCACCCTCATGCTGCAGCCCCACGAGGAGCTCCGCTCTCCCTGCTGCAGGGACGAAAAGCATGGTTCCATGGGATCCCCCTCAAAATTGTGCCCTCCTCAAGCACAGCAGCCTGAATTTCTCACAGAATAACTGCAGAGCAACAGCACGCAGAGGCCAGTGCCTTGTGGTGAGGCAGGAAACACAGACAGGGGTTATGAGCTAGAGCTGGGGCAACCCTTCCCTTCTGCCCCACCACTACAAATTTGTAAGGACTGCTGTGCATTGCTCTCACCTCTGCCAGGTGAGAGGAAAGGAAGAGCACAGGGTGTGAGGTGAAGGAGTTCAGAAACATGCTACAAAGGCATTGGAGCAGCCTCTACCCTGCCGCAGTGTTAAGCACCTGTACTTTCTCTCTCAGCATTTTAAATGCCGCCTCAGGAGAGGTGTCACACACCTCCATCAAGAGGTTCCTGTGCGGTTGCAACCACCCCTTTCCATCTGCCCAGGGGACCGGCCTGGCTTTGCTCACTGTGACACACTTTTCTCCCTCGTGCCCACTCCTTCCCTCCTCCAGACTATCCCAAACAATAGGAGGTTTTGTCTCTGCTCGGCATCCAGCAGCAGCGGTTCCTCAAGCCCCTAAGCCCTATGTTGTGTGTCTGCCCTGGACTTAACCAGCACATTCCTGCCAGAGGTTAAGACTGGGTGCCACGTGGATAATCTGAGCTTTTTTTGCCTCCTGCTCCTCCAAGTGACCATGACAATAACAGGCCCGTGTGCACCAGCTGTTCTCCTGCCCCTTATGTCTTCTATCCATGGATGCTTTGTCATGACCACCCACACAATGGTAAAATTCAGCACTGGAGGTGTCTTCCACCTGCCTGGTCCCAAAGCTGGCAGCAGCCAGAGCATGAGCCCCAACAGACCAGAGGGCTGAGTGGAAAGCAGTGGCCATGGCATGAGAGCGGGGCTGGAGTGAGCTGCCAGAGCTGCAAAAGGGATCTTTGGAGTGCAAGAACAAGAAGGGCTGGAAGCTGGGAAGGCAGGGCACCACGGTGTCCCGAACACAGCAACACTTTCGCGAACAAAGCAGGAAATCAGTGCTCAGGCAAGGACGGCAGTTGGGAAAGAGAAGCCAAGTGCTGGCCTTGGCAGGGGGCGGGAGGGAAGGAGAATTTACCTTTTCCTTCCCCATTGAAAATTCCCTTTTTTCCCTTCTCTCCTAGACATCAAGCTCTTTGCTCTGGCACTGGACTCCAGGCCAGAGTGCTAGGCCTCCCTCCTCATGTGGTTGCTTTATTTCCTGATTAAAAGTGATTAGGCAGTCCTAAAGCCCGCAGAAATGTGACCGATGGGGACAGAGACAAAGAGTCCATTCAAGATCTCTTAAATCCCCAGGGCAGTATTTAGAGAGCCCTGAAGAGAGCCCTGGAGCAGAACCACCCCATCACTGCCTCCCTGTTCTCCCTTCTCCTTCTGTGCCCTTCCTCACCATCATCTCCTCCACCATGCCCTTCTCTGAAGCGGAGGTGCAGAGTGCCCGTGGTGCCTGGGAGAAGATGTATGTGGATGCCGAGGACAACGGGACAGCAGTGCTGGTCAGGTAAGGAAAGAGCCTACCCCGCTCTACTGCAGAGGGTTCAGCCAGGAATGGCAAGAAGGATGGAGTTGCCACCTAGAAGCACCTCTCGATGGGTTTGACGCAGCCCTCGCCTGAAACATTTTGGTTTGCTGTGGTTTATGCCGCTTCAGGGAGGAAACAGCGCAGAGGAGGGATCCATACAAAGAAAAGCAAAAGGAAAGGGAGGAGGGGGCTGGAAAAGGAGGAAGAGACTGGAATGATTTCTTTACTGCACTCTACCAACCCCCCAGTAAATAGTGATGTATTTAAGGTAAAGAAAATAAGGTATGGTATAAAACAGAACAGGAACAAAACATGGGCCCTATTTTCCAATTCCCCTTTACCTCTGAACTACTTGAAAGATTTTTTTCACATGTATATCCTCAGTATTTCTCTTGTGATTCCCCTTCAGCCTTTCCAGTCTATAACTCGTCTGTTTCACTGTATTTTGTCCCTCCTGTGATCTTTCCTCTTTTAGTCCTCACCCTGTTTTCCTCTCATCTTCCATAAGACACACGTTTCTTCTATTCAACTTTCACATACCCTCTCTCAGGTGGGACTTACATCACCTCCATGTGCACTGGTCAGCCCAAATACTCCTTCTGTTTAGCACACCTTTACCATTACCTTTGGTCTACTTATATATCACACCTTGTGCCTCAACAAATGTTATTCTTTGCTCTTTCCCTCTGTGGTCTACATACCCTGAGGACAGTTAGGGTCAGAAATGCAGTTATTAAATGTTAGTATCCAGTGGTTTGGCTCCTGAGGGTGTTTTACTGTAGAAGGTTTATTGTTAGTGTCCTACAGACCCAGCCCGACCTTTAGAGAAGCTCTGGGCCCCGCAGTGCAAGAGAGACATGGACATACTGGGGAGAGCCCAACAGAGGGCTGATGAAGGGACTGGAGCACTTCTGCTGTGAGGAGAGGTTCAGAGCTGGGACTGTTCAGCCTGCAGAAGAGGAGGCTCAGGGGATTTATCCATGTCTATAGGTACCTGAAGGGAGGGTACAAAGAGGATGGAGCCAGGCTCTTGTCAGTGGCAGGACAAGAGGTACTGGGCATAAAGTGGAACACAGGAGGTTCCCTCTTAACATCTGGAAGCACTTCTTCACTGTGCGGGTGACTGAGCACTGGCACCTGGACATGGTCCTGGGCAGCCTGCTCTGGGTGTCCCTGCTTGAGCAGGGGGCTTGGACTAAATAACCTCCAGAGTTCCCTTCCAACTTCAACCATTCTGTGATACTGTGAAATGCAATCTGGAATTTGCTAATGCTGTTTTAGGTGGATAACTGGTTTATCCAACAAAGTAACCTGTTTTCTTAAGAGCTTGACCAAAGTGGCTGTAATTGAGATATTATAAAAGACAATTCTTTATGAGAGGCATCAAACTGTGTTACATTTGAATAAATGAAATGAGCAGTACTGAGTACACAAACAATAATCCATCACAGGCAGAGGAAAGCTCTGGGATGGACTCCAGGAAGGGGTTAACTAAGAAAAACAATGGTTGGGTTTCTCCTTGAAAATACCCATTAAGACCAAAGTGGAGACATCTGATGTCCAGAACATTCTTGTGACTGTGCACCGTCACACTTGCCCTGCCTGAATGCGCTCCCATGTCCCTGTGGATTGTATCTCCACCTAACTCCGAAGAGGTGTTTGCTTCAGAAGCAGTGGAGTAAACTCAGGACAGGGCAGGCAGGCTAGCTCAGGCAGATAGCACAGTTTCAGGTGCCTCCTGGCATTAGGATGGGGAGCCCCAGTTGCACATCCTTGTGAAGAAATAAGCGAAACTCGGGAGCAAAAATAAAGTTGGTCAAACTGCTATGAGTGACCCTCTCAGCAGAGCAGAGGCCAGCAGCAAGGGCAGTGGTTTTAAGAAGCAATGAGCAGAGTGCCCTAGGGAGACACAAGGCGGGGTCAGGCTGCTGTGGGCACAGGGGTCATGCATAGCTGGGAAGGGCAAAGGAGAACAAAGTGCATGGGAAAGAGAAGTTTTTTCTGATAAAGGGAAGGAAAAAGGCCAACAAATACATAACACAAGGCCTGGCACATGAATTCGTGTCTGCATTGGTGCCTCAGTCCGCAAATTAGGCCCTCTCTCATTTCTCAACAGGATGTTTACCGAGCACCCAGATACCAAGTCCTACTTCACACACTTCAAAGGCATGGACTCTGCCGAAGAGATGAAACAGTCGGATCAGGTCAGGGCCATGGCAAGATGGTTTTCACTGCCATCAACGACATGGTGCAACACCTGGACAATACTGAAGCTTTTCTTGGGATACTGAACCCACTCGGCCAGAAACATGCCACCCAGCTCAAGGTTGACCCCAAAAACTTCAGGGTGAGCCAGCATCCATCTTCTTTTGGGGGTGTAGTAGTGATGGAACGATGTCCTCCCCTTGGAGGGGAAGAGCTGAAGAAAACAGGCTTTGTATATGTAAATATATATAGGCCTCAGAGAGTGGAGATAGTGGAAGGTGAGATGGTCAATGTTGGAAGATTGCAGGAACGAGATGTCTGGCGTCTGTTGGGAAGAAGGCTGTGCAGCAGTTGATGTACAAGCAGGTCTGCGCTGGTGGGAGCTGCAGAGCTGCCCATGAGTTGTAGCAGGTTTTCTCAGTGCAACAGGATTCCCACACAGTTGTCATTTAATCACAAGACACAGAAAAGCAGCTTACACTGAACTTCAGTCCATGATGTCTATTTTTCTCTAATATCAGGAACTGAGCTTTTCCAAGACAACTGAAACACCTGTTATTGAGCAACAACAGCAACAGCATTGCCATCACTAAACAAACACACATGATACATAGAGGACCAAATGGCTTTTCCAAGTCCACCTGAAGTCACCAGCAGAGTGCATTTGGCTCTTAAGTCTTTAAGTGACTGTGTATATCGGTGCAATCAACATTAAATAGAGATGGGGTAGTTAAAAATACAACGACTGCAATTTGGGGTGAATTCTATGATGCATCTAATTTCCCACAACCTATTTCCAGTTCTGCATGCTACATGCTCCTGAATTGTTTTTGTACCCCCTTTCCATTCTTCAAAAACCACAACTTAAAAATATATTTTATCGTGCCTCCATTTATTATGGAGGAAATTTCACACTGTTTCTTCCCTTCTCCCTGTTTAGATCATCTGTGACATCATCTTGCAACTGATGGAGGAGAAATTTGGTGGAGACTGCAAAGCCTCTTTTGAGAAGGTGACCAATGAAATCTGCACTCACCTGAACAATGTCTACAAAGAAGTGGGTTGGTGAGGAAGTGCAACCTCTAGCCTCTTCAAACTTCTCACTAGCACTGATTCGCTGCTTTTGGGCCTCCAGCCACAGTTGGAAGAGCGAAAAAGTAAAAAAAGCAAAAAATATATAAGATAGGTGTTAATGTCAATAATTTCTGTAGCACACTGAGTTTCCACAGTTAAATGAAAACCGCAGATACATCAAAGCCAAACAAATCCTGACGCGCCTTGCAGCTGAGGTGCTCCAAGTGGGCTCCTCTGGCTACAGTCCTTGGAGACTACATTTTAAGACCAAGACTTGAAGCTTGCTTTTCCTGGAAGACTTGCTCCTTTCAGCAGCAACAGCCCAGAGAGAGAACCAGCAGCTCTTTACCTTTCCATCCTCATCAATGATGAGCAGGAGACCATTTTGAAGCATTTCCTGGGTCAGGGACTTTGTAGAGGTCATTTTTTAAGAGACATGGGAGTTTCACATTTGAACTGCAGCAATGGGAGCAGGGGGGAGTGCTCCGTGTTTGGAGAAGACTAACATCTGAAAAGGAGACGGGGAAAGTCCCAACCTGGGCAAGTCAATGGAGTCCCCCAGCTTGGGGAGAGGTGACTCAGTGCAGCTTCCAGTGTGGGTGGGGACATCTCCAGCGCCTGGATTTCCTGCTGCTACTCCCAGAAAATTGCTCTGGCCATGTGCCCAGGAGACAACAATAGCACCCAGCTCAGTGTCGCCCACACTACCTTTCCTGCCGCAAGGCCTGCATCTCCCTTCAGTTCAGAGTCCAGAACTGTTTAATTGCTTTTCCTTAGACGTGGTGAAATCATCAGCTGATAACTGCAAATAACCACATGCCGTTTTGCTTAAGTGTAACACAATAAACAAAAAGAAAGCTGGTGCGTCTTCTCCTTTGTGGCGCGGAAAAGGCCCTTGCAATGCACAGGCCTTGTGGGAGCAGTGGCTGGTTACAGTGCACGGATACTGGTGGTACTGGGGGTACCAAAACCAGCTCAAGCCACCACCTAGACACCCATCACACTCGCAGTAAGCAGGCTCCTCAGATGGTGGGAAAGGAAATGAAGTGAAAATGAAAGTGAAACAATGATTCAATGATTTTGTAAATGGTTAAAAATGTAGAATTCCTCTTCATCCAATGCATAGTTTTCCTTTACCCATCCCGTTTGTTTGGCAAAGGATGCTGAAACCCCAAAGTTCAGACCATGAACTCTTGCCAGAGAGGGAGGATAGGGCAGGCTGTTGTATTGGGTGCAATATTCTGCCGTGCTAGGGGAGAACGGGAAGCATATTGCACAGCATCTTGAAAATCTCAAATCCCTTAGAGGCAGCACAAGTAAATTCAACACTCTGAAATGCTTAAAGTGACTCCCCTTTTTATTTATGTGTTGTAATGCACATGAAGATGCCCTGTGCAATGAAATAGATGCCTGGCATGGCAGGCTCCTCCTTGCCATCAGCATCCTGAGCTGACAGAGTCCTGACAGCAGTGGCTGATAGTGTAAGGCTCATTTAAAAAAGCTCGGGCTTAAGAAGAGAGGGAAAGGTCTCAGTGAGACAACAAATTTGTGACGTAGCATGGGTTGTATGACAAGTGCCCGTGACAACTTGAATCAGCTAAGTTTGTATCTAAAGCCAGACTAGGGCAAACACATGAAAAATACCACAGAGGGGAAGGGGAGTGAGAGGGAGCTAATGGAGGACATTTATCACCTGGGCTAATTAAAATCCAAATGCTTTCCAGTCATGTAGCTGGAGGAATAAAGCATCCCCACAGGTAAAACTTGATCTTGTAGAGATGAGCAAACAATTTTGTGATTTAAAATATAACCTAAACACTGTAGAAAGATGTACTTAAATTCAGTTCATCAGCTTTGATGAGTGAACTCAGACCTTCCAGTGCTTCCCTACAGGTGCTGGGGTGGGGGCAGCTTTGGTAAAATTCAGGGAATAGAAAAGAAATAAAGGAACACAGGCAAATCAGTGAGAGAAGTCTGAAAAAATCATCCACTGTAGTGACAAAGCAGGAACTTGCACTCGCTGGGCATCCGTGTGCCCAGCTGCGATGGCACAGCTGGAGGAAGGTGGTGAGGGCACGGCCCTGGCAGGAACATGCCGCAGTATTTCTGCCCCGTGCTGGGTGCCAGGGAGGTTCTGCTAGAGCAGGAGAGGAGCGGCAGAACCTCAACTGCCATACCAAAGCACTTCTGGCATATGCAGTGCAGTGGATTTGAGCCAGTTTGGGGCATGGTTACACTACTCAGATCGCACATGGCCAGCATTGAACAAGCCTAGGTCACGTAAGAGTGATTTTTTTTTTTTTTCCCAGCCAGCAGCATCCCAGACTGAACCACTTGTTTCCTTAGCGGACAGTAGAAATAGCAGCCCTGTTGTTCTGCAATATTCTGTACGCTCACCTCAGAGAGCCCAGACTTCTGGCATCCCTGGCAGCACGTCCCAGGAGGAAGCACTGCTGTGGTGCAGATCCCCTTGCACAGCCCCCGGGAGCAGGCGAGCCAGGGGCATGCTGCTGGTGCTGCTGATCTCCATCCGGCTCCCCAGTGGAATCCAGCTCTGCACTGCATTATAGACAGAGGCAGAACTGCAGGACAAGGCAGATGATGGCTGCAAAACGTCAGAGCTGACACCCCGATTACGGTCCCACCATCCATCAAGGCAGCTGCTGCCCTGCCCTGATGGAAGTCAGCAGTTCTTTATCCCATTGCTCTGCTGCAAACCAGCTTTAGCTTGGGAAGATGGCAGCACTCTGAGAAGTTGCAGCAGTTAGATGCAAAGCCCCCAAGCCACTTATCACCATCTAGTGATGGACACGCAGCCTCTCTGAGCCAGCGACATGAACAATTTTTAACCTTTGCGCTCCTCACTGCCCATTGCCATCGATACTTCGCTACAGTCAGCGTTAGGCAGATGATTTCAGCCTGGGAAGGGGCTGTATGGTGACAGTGACTTCTGCTGTTGGTTGGGCCATTTGCCACCCTTGTGTTGCTGTGGGAATATCCTGCCTGCCTGCCGCGCAGAGGGCAGCGCTGCCAGGAGCCTGGGAAGCCACCCGGGACGATGGTCACCCCAGTAACAGGAGGAGAAAAGCCAGAGCCAGGAGGGAATTTTGTAATTGCCCTTGTGTGACTGTCCCTTGTGTGCCCACAAAGGGAAAGCAAGGATAAAGAGAAGAGCTGGGGGTAGGAACGAACATTTCTTCCTCTCTGCTCTTGTTTCCGGCTGCTGATACAGCTCCTGCCCAGCAGTTCACTCTTTCCTGGTTTTGCAGGCTGTAGTGAAAGCCAAAGCTCCAGGTCTTAGTGAGAAGAATGACAGAATTGCACCAGCAGTCACGGCGCAAAAATTTATTGCTAAGAAGCAGGTAGAAAACAAGTGATCAAAGCCAGAAAAAAAGAGCAAGAACCACGAGACTCACGGAGGATCATGTTGATGCTTTTTATAAGCCACTGCATCAAGAATCACAGAATGGCTGAGGTGGGAAGGGACTGCAATCTCTTCTCTTTGCTGAACAAAGGGCAGCTATCCTGATGAAAGTGGCATGCGAAATGTGGGATGAACAGCAAAACTGAAGGGTTGTCAGCGCTGCCGGTGCGTACAGGGCCATCACCTCTGGCACGTACATAGCTCATTTTGCAGTTACGCTTTGTTTAATGCTGACTGCGGCTGCATTCATCATCACTCCCAGCTATGCAGGCAGCACATGCCAAGTCATTTTCTGCACCACGGAAGAGCCTCATTGCAATTCTTAGTTTTTGCCATAGCTAAAATCTGGCCATAGCCACGCAGGGTACGTACCCACCCTTAGCTGCCTCGCATTGGCCCCAGGTGCCTCAAAATATGTTGCAACCATTCTCCCCTCATCTAAACACCTAATCCCATCCCCAGGGCTGTTTAAGGCTATCACATACACATTCGCACAGGCTTTGGGGGGTCAGTACACGCATTTTCTCTTGTTACCCCTGGGGCAGAACAGAAGGTGCAGAACTGGTGCGAAATAGATTGGACAGACAGGATCCAGGACTATGGTTTGTGCCGTAGCAACAGGAGGGTAAATCCCAGATCTGTGACAAGGCAAGAGGACAGACAGGAAGGGTGCCCTCTGCCAGCTCCACGGGTGAGTCCGCTGCTGGGCCACATCAGGCGGCTGCGCCAGGCCAAGCCCCTTTTGCTCAGAGATGTCAGTGCCCTGCCATGCAGCTCCCTCTGCTCCAGCAGGAAAAGCACCTCAGGCATGCTCAGGAGACCTCACTTCTGGTAAGGCGCCACATACCATCTTACATACCATGTTACTTTTCATTCCCTTGACTAATTCAGTGTGAGAGCTCTCTCAGACACATCTAATGCTTGCAGGGTCACATTATTTCAAACGCTTTAAGTAAGTGAAATACACTACCAGTTTTTGCTTTATTTGTACACCTGCAGTCTGGTAAAAAATTGCCATGAAGCTTTAACTGTGTCAGCAAAATCTCAAATAATAGATGCTCTGCTCAAGCATCCTCAGGTTCACTCAGGAGCTCCCAGGCTGCAGTAAGCTTCCTTGCTCGATAGGAAAGGTGTTTTCCTCAGAATGGCCTCAAGCACACTCAGCTCTCAGGGCCTCTCAGGAACCTGCATACCTCTAAGACCTCTCTGCGAAGAGCTCACGTTGTGTGCTGCCAGCGACACATCACTGCACAGCAGCACACCCCCAGATTTCCTGCAGGTCTCTCACCCTGCCTCTGGCTCTTGGTGAATAGAAACAGACTCGACCCACACTGCCTACATACAGGGGCGGGTTGGAGTTGTATCTAGCACAAGTTCTGCCCCTAGGTGTGACAGCACCATGCTATCACACTGGGTGCTCCACATCGTCACAAATGGTGACATCTGCTGGCAATGCGATGTGCAAGCAGAAAGTGCAGATACCCAGGTTCCATCTTCTAAGAATCAACAGCCAAGCAAGAACCTGAAGGGAGAAAAACCGGGCAAATAGGCTTGGGGGTTAAGTATGGAAAGCTGTAGTTAGTATGGACTAAGTGCGACATGAAGTTAGTATGCCCCTATCCGTAGGACATACTTGAGCAGGGTTCCTGGGTTGAGTGGTTTCTCTCTTCCATGATCTGGCCATTGTATTTCTGACCTAGTTCTAGACCAGAAGATAAGACTTAGCAGTTGCCGAACCATTTAATGGAGACTGGGAAGTTGAAGACCACGTCACCCTCATGGACATTAAGGTAGCTTGTTTCTCATGGACAAGTGTAAGACCATTACTTACACGTGCAGTTAAAGCAGTCTTGCTTACTGATAGACTTTTCAGCTCTCTTGCTTCAGAAGAACGGGCATTATCAGTCACCTTAATTTGGTTCTATTCCTAACTATACTCCAGTCCTTGTTTCAGACACGAGGCAGTATTTCCACGTGTAATTCAGAACAAGCAGTAAGACTTACCTCCTCTCTGCTTAGCAGTTGTGCAGCCCTTGGATACTGTGAAGCACACCACCCTAGGAAAACCTATAAGGAAATGCCTAATTCTAAATATATTCACCTTTTTAATTACAAAAGAGTTAAGAGGAATTTGTAAAATCAATGGCATGTTATCCAGAACTTGCTAGTAGTAAAGAGTCTAAGCCGTATTTTGTCATAGTGTATATATATATTTTTTTTCTTTTTAAACACAGCATTCTCTAGTCACTGAATGCATGGGGAGACAGGTACTCAGTACTTCTGGAATGTTTTTATTCCAGGAACTAGCAATCCACTCATCTGCAATCCTGCTGTAGCAGATGCATTTAGAAATGACTGTTCACCTTTTGTCACGCTAACAGCTAGAACTCCATTAACAACAGTGTGACAATAGATTTTAGCAAGCACTTGCAGTGCGCTCATACCACAGGGACAAAAACTGGTACCTTACACTTGTCATGCAGTCGGGCCTCAGAGGAAGTCACAAGACATTCCCAGGAAGGAAACCCACATTCAAATCTGAAGTGGGTGAATAAAAAAGTGCTAAGTAGGTAGCCATCATTATTACAGTATTCCTACAGAAGCTTACATAGATGTGAATTTGAAGTGGAGAATATAAACCATGTTGGATATAAGTCCTTGCAGAGATGTAAAGGTCCTGTTCTGGCTTTCAAAGCCAAATGAAATACTGCTCTCAATTATCTACTGTGGAAATTATCACCCACATGTTCTGACTATAATGAAAACCAAATGCTACAAAAAAGACATTGTAGAATAAATGCAGACTGAGCTCACAGCTGTATTATATATCCATGATTAATTGGTCTACAGAGGCCCTTGGATTAGGACAGGTAGAGGAGATATTTTCAGAACCTGCTGAAAATGCCAATAATCATTGCAAACATTGCTCTTAATGTTATGTAACTGACTGGTGCCATCTCAAGAAGTTACCAGGTTCTTCTGCGTGACGGTAGGACATGCCTGAATTATTTATACATCCCAAAGCACTTTCAGTCCAACAGAACCCACTGCAAGCCCTTTACATAAAGGCAGCTTGCACCTAAACTAAGTAATGCTTTTTCAAACTGAAGTCATTAAGGAGTTAGGGGTTGTGCCATGATCATTATAATTCCACATTTTTGCCCCTACAGATCTAAGAATGGTCAGAATCATAGAGACTGCTTCTCCTAGAGCATGTTGAAAACTCTAATAACCGTATGTTAGGTTTTAAGCGACTGAACTGCTAAGTAATCACCTAAGAGACCAGTATATTCTTGTTAAGTTATCGACAATGTGGTTGGTTTTCCTTTTTATTTTTTTTTTATTTTTGTTCTTAAGTTTTTGTTTGTTGCTGCTGTTTGCTTTGTTTCTTTTAATACAATTAAGGATGTGCCATTTACACCCCACAAGAAAAAGCAGAGAGTCCTTATGGAAAAAAAACAAATATATTGAACACATACCAATCAAGTGGTACAGATACGGGACTGGCTTTGATTTCAAAAGTAGAAATAAAAAAAAGATGTAATGCAACAGCTGTTCAATTTCCAAGTCTAAATAGGCACTGTAAAAAGACATTTCAGCTTTCTCCAGCACATATTCCTGTCTAAATGCTCCCACTGTAATCAACTCCTAGGTTCCCAAACAACAACAAAAAAATCACTGGGAACATAACCTTAGAATAAAAGTTAATATCCATCCACCCACCCTCTTACAAAAAAGCAAACAAAAAAAATTCCCCCAAAGTACAACCTTTCAATGCTGCTGTTTTGACTGGAGCAGAATTGGAGAATTTATAAAGGTTCAAAAGCACCCAAGGCAAGTAGTACAATATAATTTGTTCACTAACTTGTATTGGAAAGGAGATTAAAAACATTAAGATCTGCATCTTGGTACATAAAACTGTTGTCCTGAATAAAGAGAAATCTTTCAGGAAAGTTTTACAACTTGGTGGAAGTCCAGGACCCAGCTTTAGGCATCATTAATCAATGGGGTTTAATTCTGACTTAGTTATAACCACTTTTATATACTGTACATCTACCCTATAGTTGGATCAGTGTCTCAAACTGCTCACTGGTGTCCCTTTGAACAACTGTAAACTAAACCATAGTATGCAACTCCATAGGAAGCTAGAGATCAGGTGAATATACACAGCCAGTTATATCTCCCCTGCTTCACGCTCTTCTGAGCTTCTCGGGTCTTCTGATCGGCCATTAGCACTTTCATAAGAACGTTTCTTGTCTTTGAAATCTCGCGGTGACCTCTCTCTTGAGCTTCTATCTTTATCACGTGATGTTCTATCACGATCTCTTGAACGTTCTTTGTCTCTCGAAGATCTTTCTTTTGAGGATCTGAAAAGCGCAGTAAGTTTGAGAATTCTAATTAGTCACGAATTCATAGCGGTCAAACAGCATTCTGATTTTATATTTTTCTCCTTATTCCAACACAACATTAGATTTATGTCATATGTGAGAAAACATCAGAAGTCATTCTCTTCCTTCCCTACTTTCAATTGCAAAACACAAATATTGTTAGGGACAAAATTTAATCTACTTTTATTACAGAGTCCAGATTCAGGTCAGTATGCTTCATTTAATCTCTTTCAATTCCCATCCTCAACCTTGCAGTATCAGAAGTTCCACCAGAATTTCTCATATGCAGTTTTTAACTTGAGAAAAATTGACTAGCATCTCTCACGCATCAAAGTTACAATTCTTTTTTAAAGTGTACTTAAAAATGGGAATTTGATCAAAAGAAAGGGGGAATTAACTTGCAGAGATTCTTGAAGGAGGCTATTACATGACCAAAAACACATCTGCACTCCACTTAGTTTTTGTAAGAAGAATCATCCCTTGAAGATTTTAGAAGGTCGGTGTGGCATTCTTTACAGATATGTTATTGTGATGACAGGCATTTCCAAAACCTTTACAAAGAAGCCAGAAAGAGCTGTTGCATTAAACATTCTACATGGATTTAAATTAAATGAGCTGCCTGCACTGAAAAAAGTTTAAATTAAATAAGCTGCCTGCAGCTAAGCTTGTCATTGAAAAATATTACATTTTCATTTTAAGATGTCCTGCAATCATAAAAGAATCAAATTCATACTTTCACAGAAAAATCTTAATAGCATCCTAGCATAAAGCTAGTTACTAATTTCTTAGACAAAATATCTGCTGTATTGGACAGTAGACTGACTGTACTCTTTCCACCTGGAGTAAGTTACTGTCATTACCTCAAAGCTTCAAACCAGAAGCCTGCAAAATGCTTCTTCAATAAGTGTCCCTTTATAAGCTTACAAAGAAGTGACCTCTCATAGTTTCCCTGATAAACAGATTACTTTTCCTACAGCGTAGTGTTTCACAAGATTTAGCATTTGCAAGTGATGAAATACGCAGACAGTAATTCCATACCACAAACTACATGCCAATTAAGAAGTTAATACCAGAATTAATATAGCTGCTTCCCAAGTATTTTGAACTACATGTCTACTGCAGAAGTAACAATGTTCCCAAATCAGCTGACTCAGACTAATTCTAGTAATTAATGCTTGAATAGGCAGACAGACAGGATACAAAGCCATCAACAGCTTTGGCTTTTCATTCAATACGTTTTTGGAGAATACGAGATGCATTTGTCCAGCTGTCCCACTGCTCCATACAGGTGAGGCTCTAATCAGGTGACAAGAAGGAAGTCTGGCTTTAATGGATGTTTGCACAACAATGTGAGAGTTTATATAATTCCTTTAGCAAACAGTATTACTACAAGGAGACTCAGAACTAAAATACCATTCCTACCTTTCTCAAGGACAAGGTATAGATAGCCTTTAGAATCAGAGCCTCTACTAGATTTACATTTTCTGGAATGCTCAGTAAGGATTATCTCCAAACGACGAAGTAGATGCTTCATCAGAAATCCTGCATTTGCAAGACATGCGGGGCAGCATCTAAACTGTCACATTCAACAATTATGAATCACATTATAACATGCGATACTGGTTCCAGGACAGCATTTGTGGATGCCTGCATTGGGTCTGAGGACAAAAAATGTAGTGACCTTGGACAAAAATCCTAAGTAGCCTTGTCAGTTTAGTGTGAGATCTAGGAAAGCAGGGTATAATGGAGCCAGTTTCAATTCTTCCAACAGGTAAGAGACTAAAAGCATAGGTCTGCGATGTGTCATCAACCCCAGGCACTTTTCTCAAAAGAAAGAAAATGAGAAAACTTCACGACCACTGCAGTGAATAAGAATAGGGCTAGAACATTCATTCTGTTGTCCGCCAGAACCTGAAGAATATTTTAAAAAACGTTTGTCTAAATGCTGAGAGTATTTATCTCACCCAGCTTTAAATCTCTGCAGTATAGACATCTAAGATAACCAGATTCCTTTAACATTAAGCAAAGAAATGAGACAAATCATGCCATAGAAGCTTCTACTTTAAAACAGACGCAAAAATATGTCAGATGAGTCTGTAAACGGGACTCTTGAGATTTACATGTGACCTAGTCATCTAAAAACAGGTGACGTGAAATCCCATCTTATGATTTCAAATATTCTTTGTCCATACAGTATCTACATACGTCATTAGCCCTTGATATATAAATTCTTGCAAGAGGGCTCAAGCACACAGACACAAGCATCTCAATGGCTTTTAGAACATGAGTCAGCAGCCTGCAAGAACTTTAATGATGCTATTGGGTATTTTACTCTAGCCAAGCCCAAAAAAAAAAATCACACTGAGGGCTTTAGGTTAGCATAAAACGTTGTGACTCTTCCCATAGAGAAGCCACAACTCCACAGTTCTCTCAGTGGCCTTAAAGTTAATGGCAGCACGTGCTGCCACCACTGCAGCTTTCAGCAGTCCTTCTACTGCTTCTGATGTCACTCTGCTGTTCGGTGATCTGGCAAAAGCACCACAGTCTCCAGATCCTACTTTATTTGGTTATGTCACTCAAAAAAAAAAAAAAGGGAGGACTCCTTCCTGAAGTATGCAACTTGCTGGAGTGTGTCTTTTCTCTTCCAAACTATACTTGACCACAATCCCTTGGACAACTGAATCTTTTGAGATTAAGGAAGACAGGTTTGAATAAAGGTACTTTATATCTGCATTTTAAGAAAATACTCAAAAAAAATTTAAAAAATAGGATTTGGCAATATGTACTTTCTTGGATTAGAAAAAGAGTTCTTAAGAAACAAGAAATGTGATATGTTTGAGTCTACAAGTTCAGGTTTATTTTGGATTCTGGCATCAACAGTGGTATTGTATTTGATAGGAAGACTTTTCCTCACATTCATGTAAAAAGCAGATGTAACGGCTAGAAGGGCACCTATAAAAGGAGGTATCGAGGCTGCCTGCAAGGTCAATCATTATCCTGGCTCCAGTGAAGCAAGACCATAGCTGTAAGGACACATTAGCCTCTTGAAAGCACAATTTACATAATTTAAATATAACAAGTATTGTTTGACATTAGAGAATTAAGACATATGAGCCACTAATGATGGCACACACCTTCCTCAACTTAACAGTAGTCAAAGACTCTCATTTGTGCTAAGGATTGTTCTAACGGGTCTCTCTCAGGTTGGGAAATAGCATCAGAAGAAGTATTTCCAGTACTGAATTTCATAAGGTTGAAATCTTGTGCCCTGAAGTCTGGTATTTTTACTCATTCACAAACAAAGCTTGAAGGGCTTATCCTTTAATAGTATCTTGTAAAAGGACACCGATTTCACCTTCAAAGTACCTTGTCCTTTTTCAGGTAATCTTTGGCAGCTGATAGGTTTAGCGTTATATGGATAGCACCAATAGTCAAATGTTTCCATGCCATTTCCTTGTTCTTACAGATTTCTCTGCCAACATACAAAAATAATGCATCATTTGTCTTGTGCTTATCAAATTGGAGAGTTTGAACAACTATGATGAGAATGACAGAACAATCCACCAGTATAATTTTCTCTAAGTGCTGAAATTCAGTCTTGCAAGGCTGGACTTTGATGTCAAAGTATTAAAGGCAATTTGAGCATATACTTTATGCAGTGGTTTATCCAAATGAACAAATGTGTTGATACAAATTAAAATGTCTGTTTTAAGACTGAAAAACTACAAGTTTGAAGCGAAGATTTGCTAATCTGCCATTGTGACCACCTTGAAATGGCAGTCTCGAAGATAACCATGATGACAGGCTAAAACGAAGGCGGAAATTGCTGAGTGCGAAATGTTAACTTTAGGACACTGAAGAACATCCTGAAGAATTTTAAATACCACTGATTATATCAACTAGAGTGCTGAACATTTATGTTTTATTCATATGCCACAAAAAGAAGGAAACAAAAGGCTTGGACCAACTCTGTCTTCTATGCTCTCTTAACAGAGCACAGTGGGACTAGAGTCACCTAATCCAGAAAGAAGAAAACTCACCTTTAGGGCAGAGAGTGCACTCGAATAAATTCAGCAAATACTTCTCCATCCTTGGAGGTAAAACTACTAAATCATTTGAATTCTAAAACCTGCATGTATGGACATTTCAAACTAGATCTCTTTTCTATTAAGCCAACAATCTGTCAAGGTTTTAAGACTAGGCACCCTGTCTACTACACTGCACTCAAATACCTGTCTCAGTGGCTGACCTTTACAAGAACGGAATCCTGGTTATGAGCAGGCCTCCCTACCAGAAGCCTTGTTTTGCAATTCTAACACTCTAAATTATGCTTACCTCACTCATCTAAAATAAGCCAGCAACCCTCGGGAGAAGACAGCAATCAAGTCATTCAAAAGCAGCTGCCCCAGACTGCTCTTTGCAGTAATTCTTTCAACAAGGGATCAAGCCACTTTCCTCGCAAAGCAGTATCTTCATATTTGATACAACAACTTTATTTAATGGCACGTATAAACTTGTCTTTGTCTAGCACAGTACACAACAGATGGGTTCCACCACTGGGAATAAGAGCCCAAAGGGAAAACTAAATGGATAACAGAACTGCTTATATCCCTAAGTTCAAATGGAGATCAATTATTTCACTTCACTACCAGCTTTCCTGCAGTGTAGATTTATTAGCTTGACAGCAATACCCTGGATCACTCCTTCACAACAGAAGTAATACACAGACCTATTACTTTATTTTTAAACAAAAAAAATCACTACTATATATTAAATCATAAATATACAAATGGAATATACAAAGGGTATAACCAAAATCTGAGACAGTCTCAAAATAAGTATAAATTATTAAGTATTTAATGTAAACTTCATTTAGCGCAAAAAAAAAACATCTGACCATAAGCGTAGGAAAAGCCATTTGTTTCCAGACCAGTATTTACCTCTTTTTGGAGCTGCGTTCTCGGCTTCTCTCCCTGGAACTATGCCTGCTTCTGTGATGGCTGCGACTCCGGCTGCGGCTGTTAGAGCGAGACCTGTGGCGATGGCGTTTCTCACGGGACTTGGAGCGAGTTCTCCTCTTTCGTTCCCGGGAGGCTGAGCGAGACCGATGTCTGCGGCGATCTCGGGACCTAGATCTAAAACAGAAAGGAATTAAGACACTGCATTCACCTAGCTACTCTATCAGTGTACTTTGAATATTACACACACTATGCATAAGCAAATTTGTACAGAGAATAACCTGCAGTGTTCAGACCTACTGCACTGCCCTATCACAGGCAAACAAAGAGGGGAGAACAACATTTGACGTGCTACAAACTTTTTTTTTTTTTTTTTTTTTTTTTACTAAATCAGACAATTTTACAGTTGATTTATGATTATACTTATGGTTACAGCATAGCCAAGTCAGGCTTCGGAAAGGAAAAATATTTGTTTTGTTTTAAAATCTTGCATTTATCAGGACAATTTTGTGATGCAGTGACAGGGATCATCTGGCAGAAGCTGTGTAATTATGATGTTCCCAGAACTTAGGACTATACTCTTTCCCCACAGCTACTGCAATAAAAATAGCCTGGAAGGTTCTAAACACCATATAAATTCTTGATTTTCTTTCTTTTTTAAATCACCTTGCAGTATTATCTCACTGGTGACTTTCAACTGTAGGGTAAGAAGAAAACTGGCAATATAAATAGGAGTTAACATAGCACTTTGTGCTTTAAGAACACAGGTTTTCACCAAAAGGTATTGAACACAAGCATCTGTTTTGAAGAAAGTAATTCTCTGCGTTCCAAATGTTATCAGGGACAAAACGTTGCATTGTAGTAGCCACAAAATAGACAGACAGCTCAACAGGAAATGCTAAATGCTGTATAAGCACACAGAGATGACTATGTAACAGGATGCTTTTTCTGTGAAGAACATCTCAAATTAATAAGGCTAGACAAATTTATAACGTTCCAGCTTGTGAAAGGCTGGCATCACTGGTGGTATTTCTCGTTTGCAGATTTGTATACCTTTTGGTATGTTTGCTGTGGGATCTTGACCTGAAACAAATGGAAAATGATAAATCAATTTTTCTTACAGAGTCTCATTACCAAATATAAAGTACAGTTTAGTAATAAGCCAGACTAGTTGAGCCTTTACTGTATTTCTCATTTTACTAACAAAAAATTTAAAGGCCTTTTATTTCAAGTTAACATCTTTGCAACACATTTATCAGGAAATAGATCCCCCAACAACTCTGTTTTGTGCTTTTGTGTGTGTGCGCGCATGTGTGTGCGTCTGGGGGGGATTAACGGTAGGATATCTACTCCACTTTTTAATTCACACCCCTTCAATAAGAAAAGCTTACTGTTAAATAGAGCCAGTACTCCCTTATTTCTTGTAAGACACACTATCAGACTGCAACAGATTTCAAAATATTCATTATTAGCTTCTGAAGACAGTATGTCAAGAGAACTGCAGTTCAGGTCCCATTCAACCCTACCCTCACAAACCCTGGAAACAACAGTCTATTTCATACAAAAACAGCAAATTACTTTGCTTAAGTCAATACTATTCAACTATTCCCAATAAGGAAAAACGTTAACACCTGTCAGATCTCAAAACAAGGTACATACCTGAGAAACATATCGCATGTAAAAAGCATTTGTTCAAGTTTTGTTCAAGTGTGTAGAGACACTGGTATTTGTAGATTTTAAAGAAAAGGCTTTCTATAAAAATAATTTAGGTTTTAAGTGAATTCAATGCTTAACTCTTTCAATACTTTTAAGTTTCCAAGGAAGGGAAACTCATGATTCTGCAGATTTATAAAAAACAAACGTTCATGAAGTATACTGCAGTTTTTCTATTAAACTTATATAGGACATTATGTAAATGCAATCAAGTAGATCCCTACCTTCTCAGTTTCTCCCTTTCTTCTCTTTCCCTCTCCTCTCTACGTTTCAGGCGCTCCTGGTTTCGTTTTTCCTGTTTATCAGCCACAATCCTCTAAAAGAAAAGGAACGTATTCATTAAGTTACACTTCAAAATTTCTCAAATGAAGGTGTAAAAGCTATAAAAATAATCTAGACAGTTAATATTCAGTTCTTTCCCTTGTGTATATTTCTCCCTCTCTCTTCCTCAGTATATATATATATATATGTATTTTTTTCAAGAAACACAAGTTATTGCAGAAGAGCTGCAGCAAATACGTGGGTGTTACACCAAGACCTGAAAGATGTAAACTAAGTTTTTTCATGAAGGGGAATTCAGAGCAGTAAGTCATGTCTTAATGTGAAAGCTTCCATGCCAAACCTATCATATTTTGGCTACTGGGGAAGGGTAGAAGGGAATTAGAACAGGGATAGTTAGGAATTTCATTAACTCCCTCAGCTATCCTTTGAAATAAAGGAACTCTTAGTCTTAATGGACTTGGTTGGGCTGATACCTAGTTTTGAGGCTACTTGTTTCTGTGTTGTGAACAGTACACATAGAATTAGAAAGGATGCTTCAGCTGACAGCCCCCAGGTTGAACTCACTACTACTGGGGACAAGGCACGCTCAGTAGAGGGCCCTCAGATATGGAACTCACAACTGGAGATCTGGCCAAACCCAAGTCTCGCCACCTTCTGGACATGATGAAAGAAATTCAACTCTTTGTAAAGACCTTCTTCTGAGATGTGGAATTGCCCCAGCAGCATCTTGATTAGATCTCTGAGGAGAGCTCTGAGGAAGGAGGGGATAATTATTGTTTTCTTTTTTGTTAGGAGAAGTACTTCAAAAGACTATTTTATTGATGCTTTGGGAATGTGACAATTATCCATGCATATTTTTTCCAAAGGTTGTAAATAATCAGTTAATTAGCCCCTTTATGTCAAATTATCTCTCTACTTCCTTGCACAGTATCAGTAGTTTAACTACAAGCAAGGTTTCTTCTTCAAGTGAACCTGCATAATTTCATGTAGGTATAAGAGGAAACACACATCATCTCCTCTAGGTATCTAAGGCTTGAATTATAACAACTGTATTTAGGAGCCTAAATTGCCAATATAGTTAATAGAAAGAGTTGAGCTTTCCGAAGGGTAAGTCACAGTATCCATGCAAGACAGCTGGAATATTATGAAAACCAAGCCAATTCACTCAAATTCAGCAGCAACATTCCTTGCTTTAGGGCTTCAATTCACTTAGCGATTCTCTGTAATGATTTCTATAGCAACATGCTTAATTGAGCCTTGAAGTCCAGAATCTGCATATTAAGATCATAAATGGCATAAGCGTCCAAATCCATCCTCTTGGATACCAAAAGTCTGGAATATAATTCCAGTAAGTCTTTCTTCAAGCATGTGATTTCTGGTCAAGGTAGCATTGTTTAAGAAAATATTCCAACTGGATTCAAAACTTTAAGCTATGGAGAACATGCAACCTCCCTGTAACAATTATTTTAATAGTTAGCCTCACTTCAAGATACACACCTTTTTCTATTTTGACTTTGGATAGCTACAGCCTTAAGTTGTTGGAACTCATGTCACCTATTGTTAGTCAAGCTTAAAAGCTGTGATAACCACTTAAAAAAAAAAACATTGTTGGTGCCTATGAAGTAATATGTCTGGATAAAATAAACAAGTTTCTGTAGTCTTTTACCATACAGCAGGCTGTTGAAGCTCCAAACATTTCTGTAGATCTTTCTGAAATCCTTTGCTATGAATTACTGTCCTCTTTATGTACGTGCTCTTTACTGGTACCAAAACTGAGCACAGCATATCAACAACAGCCCTATTAACATTTTATCCCTAATTAAGGGATAAAATATCACTCCCTTAGGGTCACATGTTCTTGTACTTTCAAGAGTCTCATTATTACTTTCATCCAATAAACCGGAGTAAGGTAAAGTTCATTTGTCTATCTCCCAAGTCTTCCAAGACACAGACACTTCCAACAACACTAATTCAGAATGCAGTTCTCCCTTTGATAAGTGGAATTGCACTCTTTGTTCCCAAGATGCATTACTATGAACAGGTGTTTTAACACAACTAGTCCAAGTGAGGCCATCTTATCAAATTATCTAGGTAATTGGTAAGAGATTAACATGTTCAGTGTTTATAGACTAATGAAATATCTCAAAAGGTAACATGAAAAAAAATCACACAGCCAGAGATTCCATTAAGACTACCATATTAAGTAGGAGAACAGGCACACACACGAAACAGAGAAATGATTTACCCTGAGTTCCTCAAGCTTCTCTCTTATTTCAATAAATCCTAAATGTAGTTTTCCTCCAAAGTGATCAGCGAGACGTCGGTCATTGTCATGAAGACCAAGGTAGGCCGAACACACTTCACAAACCCGTAGCTTCTGCTGCTGAAAGCTAGAGGCAGGCATAGAATTTCTGTATACCTCCTAGAAAAAGCAAACTTGTTAGTCTTACTTCTCAATGCACACAAATACAAAAATTATTTTTTACCAAGAGTATATTATTTTTTATGACAGAATTCAAAACAAATTAGCACACCCTTTAGTTAATTCACACCATTCATAAATTAACTGTCTCATTAAGATGAAGTGCAGGTTCCTCATTTTGAAAATTGGATATAGTAAGAACAGGACATTACCAAATGGTTTTGCAAATTAAACAAAGTGGAGCAATTATTATCTTTATTTCAGATTATACTGCTTAGAACAATGAGTAACTTTCATAGATAACATACGGAATACATGTTAACACAAAAATTACTATATGTTAACATTATGAAAATATTGTATGTTTTCTTTGTGAACGCAGTTTAAAACAAGAGAAATCTACCTGCATTTTAGATTCTAATTAAACATCAAGTAATCTAAGCAAAATTTACCTACACTCAGATGACAGACAAGCAAGACTGCCAGCTACCCCTCTGGTACCATTAAAGCAACCGCAGATGTTTGTTTCTATGAATTCAAGTATCTTGGTGAAATATGATAGAAAAAGCTCTTGACGAGATTTGCCACCCGAACATTACTACAAAGACTACTTTGACTTGCCTGATACACAAGGCATCGACTATCTTTCAATGAAAACAAACTTAGCAGGGTCTGAAATGGCTCCCCTTACTGAAGCTTTCCAATATGAGCCACACACCAGCACACCCCAATGTACAGTGGGGTTACCACGGCAAGAGTCGCGAGACCCAATGAGATGAGCAAGTCCAACACACACAGACATGACTGTCATGTCCACAGATGTTACCAGCCAGTACAGCTAAACTAAGGTAAACACATCATCAGTGGAAATTAGTATAATTTAATAGTAAAGGAGTATATTTAAAAGGCAGAAACTTTTCCCAAACAGGATGCCACAAAGCAAATTCCTTGGTTCATATAAAGCAGTTAGCTAAGGAAGTGCCAGTAGCTAAGGCATCTTGCACTACACAGTTACTGACCAATTTAATTTGGGATACTGCCCTCTTTATCCCCCAAACCTTACACAATCAACTTACTTCAGCTTCTCTCTTCTTTACCCGGGCCTTCTCCACTTCATCCATTACTTTTTGAGATTCTTCCACATTTCCATCAGCTCCCAGCTGTTCTACTTTGGCCAGTAGTTTCCCAATTTCTTCATTCAATTCATGAACTCGTTCAGCCTTAAAAGAGAAAAGGCTCAATGCAGGAAATGCTTTTAAGTTAATTATGGAAAAGAATCTAACTAATACTAAATACTAATTAGTATTGCGTAATACTAATACGCAAAATCTGTAGGGTGAAATTAAAGGAAGCATGCATAGGTAACCTCCTCATTGAAAGGGAAACAGAATTGCCTCATGTCAAAACACACATAGAAAGGCTGGGTTACCAAGACTATGTAGCAACTCCAGAGAACGATTTTGTTCAGAGATTTCAAATAATTCACACTGCTGTCTTGCAAAATTAGTATTCATACAACCATTCTTCCTGGCTTGTGCATGTATTTGCAGAAAAAATGATTTTTTTTGATCAAAAAGTACAAAAATTACTAACATTTGTGTGGCATCGTGTCACAGAGATTGAAGTTGTCTGAGCTCAAGAATATCAAAGAGGTCTCTTCCATGCCTCCTCCTCCCCCTGCTTTAGAAACAGGTTTGAGGCATCTTTTTTTGCTTTTTACGTGTTTATTATAGAACTTATTTTTATCCTTAATCAGCATGAATTCTCAGATGGGATAGTCTGCCAAAGTCTAAATTTGGTTCCTTAAAAAAACAGGCCACCAAAAAACCCTTCAGCAATTAGTTTTACACGCTTACTTTAGCTGCAACTTCAGCACTGATCTCTTCTTGGGTTTCTGCTAATCTTTTCTTAGCCACTTCTGTTCTCCTGTCACAGTCTGCAATAAATGACTGCAGGTGGTCCATTGCCTAAAACATCAACAAGAACATCAATCAACATTGTAAAGAACATGACTATTTCATTACCCTTAATTTCCTAGTTTAAGGCTAACCTTTCAGAGTTTTTCTTAGTGAAACCTTTGTAAAACAAAAACCTAGCTGTTTATGGTATATAATCGCATATATTAATATACACTAACATTTTAAAAACAAGTCTGCACACTGTCAAAATTCTTAAGTATCTTCAGAAACTTGGAAATGAATCTGTCTTAAGTCTTATTCCTGTAAAAGCAGTAAGCATTTATAACATGTATTAAAATTCTTCAAAGGATAGTTAGGTTCACCTCATCCTGCCAATACATGCAATACTGTAACATTTTTCCCCTTGTTTTTTAAGCTATTAATCATATTAATAACACCATATTAATATTAATCATATTAATAACATCATATAAATAACACCATGCCCCCCAATCAACAACCACCCCAATTTTTTTTTTATCTGCACTGAGGACAGACTTCCTAGCTGGGAGTTTGGAACTGTATTACTCAAACTATGGTGTACTGAGACATAGCATGTAATTTGTTATTCCCAAGAGAAAACGACATTTTTATTAACAAATAGAGAATTTAAGCCTCTCTTCAAAGCATTCATGACATTTGCTTGATAATTGTTACCACTAAGACAGCATACAGGTTTATGATAATTATTTTTGTGAAAGGATATTAACTGTTCTACCTAGGAATGACTACCAATACAAACATAATACTCGCGTATAATCATGAAGAGGCATGTAAACGTTCCCATAACTGTGGAGGGATTTCTCTGCCTCCACTTATAAAGCTACTTTACGTAAGTTCTCCTTCTTTGTGCACCAAAGCTTAACTTTTGTTGCTCAGTTTATCCTTCTAGGCACACAAGTTATGCTTTCTCTCCACCAAGACAAGATACATACATCAAGCTCAAAGAAGAAATCTTGATCTTTGGATGCTATTTCATAGTCTGCCCTTAATGCCAGGTCATGCACCTTCAGACATTCTCCAAGGTCCATTCTCTGAAAAGAGACAGAGGGAAAGTAATATAATTTTTCAAAAGAGTTACAAGGAACAAAGCAAGCACGATTTCCTTTAATAGTCAAATATTCCAAAGCAAATCATCTCCTATATGGGAATAAAAGGACAGTTTTAAAAAGCTGCAAGACAATCCCAGATCTTTAATAAAGATGTATGAATGATAAAAAAATATGTAGACAGAATGGAAAGCTTATTCTATGATGATGGCTGTTTGCATTACAGAGTATCATTATTGTCCTGCAAGAGTTTTTTTGTTTGTTTGTGTTAGTTTTTTTGTTTGCTTGTTTTATTTTTTTATTATTATTTTTTTTTTTTTTTAACTTTCAGGAAAATAAAAGGGACTGAAGTGGAACATCCTGTATTGAATTAAAACAGTTTAGGAGAACCAAGATCCCTGAAAATAATTGGCAATTAAATGGTCAAATGCTTGATCTGATCTATCTGTACACTCCATGTTCTTGCTGTAACAATCATCTGAAATAGTTGCAACCACATCATCACTGTAAGTGCTGCTTAAAAATCATTCTCAAAGCACATAAAGGTAGCCAAAAATCAAATCTATCCAAAGGAAAGGCGAGAACAACAAACTAAAGTAGATTACATAATTAGCCTCTAATCTCACATAGAATGCTGCTGAGAAGAGCGCCCAGGATTTTACCAGGTATAACAGGTACTTTTTTCAAACTGAAGTTTGCTGCTTGCACAGCAAAAGGAATTTTGATGAAATCAAAATTGTTTCCTGCAAGTTTGTTTGGTGATCAAGAGAAAGTAATATGCACATGACAAAAATCAATTCATAATGGAAATAAAATTAGAAAAAAAAACAAGATAAATCAACATGTGACTTTGTAGAGAATGTATAATCACTGAAAGTGATTACTATTTGCTTCACTTAAAAACAATACAGTTTCAGTTAGTTCTGTGCACTGCTCACTTCAGAAGAACTAATCCTTTCTTAGCATTAAAAACACAACAGAAGTTGAACTCTAGTAGAAAAAGCTCTTACTGTTGTAGTTCAGTAACTGTTTTAGAACCAAAACTAACATAATTGGTAATTTGTGTTTTTTCATAAAAAAAGATGAGTGTTAACTTGGAAACTGTTGGAAGTCACCTGATATCTGAACACCTAATTTCAACAGGAAAGAAAAAGATTAGCTCTTTCCTTCATAACTACACAGAACCTCAGCAATTTTGTTAAGTGATGCAAAACCTGGAAGACATAGAAGCTGAGTGATATATCAAATTTCCAAGTCATTAGGTGCTAACATTACTGCATTCTTTCAGAAAAGTATTTCACTATCAGGAAAGCAGTATGAAAGAACATTTTATAACTATCTAAAAATTAAGACGCCCAAGAATACTCCTAAAATTGGGAAAAGCTTGTCTTTATGCTATTTCATCACTTGCACTCATATATGTTATTTAAGGTTGAATTGTAAAACTCGAGGCCAATCCTGTTTTACATCAAACACACCACTCTCAAATGCATAGATGAAGCTACTGACACTAAGAAATCTGTACACAAAGACAAAAAGCCTGAAACATATTCATCACACCATCAAAAAAAATGTGATTTCAATATGAAAGCTACATATAGAGTAAGTACATGAAATGTAAGTTCTTCCATCACACCCTAAAAAACAAGAATTCACGTGACACTACCATGACATACTTGTTGACTTTACATGACATACATGTTGACTTTACAATTCAGAATGGATTTGACCTCTTCAAATCAGTCTATTTTCTGATTTCTTTTTAGTCTAACTTGTAAATCCATAGCTCAAGAGGATGGAAATTACTTTGAGCCAGCGTTTCTGCTGAAAAAAATTCTTCTCTCCCTTTATCACTATGCTGTGCCTCCCTATGCTACCACATGTGCCTGTACAACTGAACACCATCAGGGTACTGACTGGGTAAAATGTAGCTTAGCAAGCCAAAAACAGAGGCAATTTTTCAGCAGCATATCTTTATCCAATTTGTTAGGCAGCTATACAAACAGACATGCTGACATTATGTAGGGGGAAGTGTAATAGTGGTCTTGAGCAGCTGGGATCTCTTAACAGTACCTAGATTACACTTCACAAACTCTTGAATAACTTCAGTAATATTAGCTGCAATTTTTGGGGGGGTGGAGGAGAGGTGATGTAGGACTTGTTATTGTTAGACAGTGTCCCAGTTAGAAGAAAAGAAGCATTGGATCCCTTCTCCCTCTCTGATCCAGCTTGAAGCAGTCATACAAATACTAGCATGGCTAACAGACAGGGAACAACAAGAAGTACATACAACAGAAACAGCCTCCTTTTCATTGGCTTTGCTGCTGAAGAAATTGTATGTCATTGTTGGAATCACTCCTTCGCGCACTTTGTACTAGTCTTGACTAACCCTTTGAAAGTATCTTAACAGAAGTATTACTACTAAATGTCTGTCTTAAAAACTCTATCAGCAAAACGAAGTTTTGAGAGACAAAGTTTAAAAACTTATCCCAGTTTGTACATTACAATAAAAAATCAGGCTAAAAAGCACTTCTGCTGGTATACGGAAAGGAATATTTGGCAAAGAGGATTCCTCTTGGGGATGATTTATTACTGTCAAAAGTCTACTCTGGATCGGGATTGCCCAAGAACCTTGATAGCCACAGAGAAGCTCATAATGTAGTTTGGCTCATATGGCTATCTGCAAAGTAGATGGACAGCTGATGGAAATGGCCAGAAGATACAGTAAGACTATTTTAATTTTCCACATGTCCATGTTGCAATTTGGTGCCAAGCCATGCCCTTCCCCAGAGGCAAAGAACATGCACTGGTAGCCAGCCATTTAAGATCAACGGTATTTGAAACAGAAGGTGGCTTTAAGACAGCCTAATGTTCAGACACTGAGCTACTTAAAAAGAATGCACATAAACTTTGTCTTTCATTGCTGACACAATGATTTTCAGACAAACTTATGCTACTTAAAGTGATTTACAGGAGTCCCAATGAGCAAAGCAAACAAAGAAAGGGACGAACAACAAAGCCCCCAGACTAGACAGAACTAAAGTTTATTGAATACATGAAGCCATATATACTTTAGGGCTTTTTGCAGATATGCATTTTTACTTAAGACAAAACCAGAAAAAGATTCTCCAGGTATGTGGGGATTTATTACAAGCAAAAGCTATTGCTTAATTTTAGTCTAGAAAATAGTCCAGGCAACTGCATAGGGGTATCAGTAGTCATTTGCTTTTGCAGAGCTTTGCTTAAAAAACAACTGCCTGCTACTTAACTTGATAATCATTTGCTGTAACAATTTCTTCTTCTTTTAACCACTGTTAGATGAACAATTAAAGATTTCCCAGAGCTGAGATTTAGACAACTCATCTTTCATCCCAACAAACCTCGTACTGAAATGATTCAGAAATCATTTTTGTTGTTCCATCCATGAACGACGGACAGAATGCCTTTGGTGTTAATACAGAAAAAAGCTGGCTTACTGCTGATGCTTAGCTCTGCATCAATCAAATCGGGCGTAGAAAAAGATCATCACCCAAGTTCACCATAAACAGACAAGGAAGAGGTGGTCCAGGATGTAGGAAGCACAGAAACTGAAGAGCTCAACTGAAAAAAAACACCATGCACTCAAAGTTGCTGACATTAGTAACTGAATCAGACTAAACTATCAGATATGATGCTGTTTCTGGAAACATGAAACTAAGGTTTTCTTTTTCAGGTCTTGAGCAACCTACAGGAAAAATCTCATTTTGGTGCTTTTACAAATACTGCATGTTCCTTTGACATCAGAGATTAGATTACTGAATGCACACAACATGGACTACAAGAAGAGCACAGAAAAGCCAAAGCTACTTAAAATGCAGATGTTGATACCAAGTGTGACATAGTGGCACATACTATCAATGCTTCTAAAAACAGCATGCACCTTTGATAGGCTTTGAAAGATGACAGTCTTTTAACAGTGTTTCCGTAGAGAATTCTTCCTAGCTAAAAAGATATCCATACCAAAGCAGCTTACATTCAGCAAGAGAATTTTTTTTGTTTATGAAATTATGACATGATTGGAAAAATTAAGTTGTCTGGAGGAACCAAATCTCTCCCTTTATCAAATTGTCGGGGCAGCTATCAAGAACACCCTTGTCAAGGCAGAACAAGAACACCCTTGCTACAGTCAAAAAGATGCAGATATTCTTTGCTGAGATCTTCCTCATCATGGAATTCACTTCTCATCTGCAGAAACAGTTTTGTTTCTGACAGATTTACAGACCTGCCACAAATCCTGTCCCTTCTTGAAAGCACCACAGGCTCATAAGAAGTAGTTTGGGGACAATGCATGACTTCACACTTCACTAACTAGGTTAACTTTTGAAGTTAACTAGGAACTAGGAAACTTCGCAACTAGGAAAGAAATACTGAGCTGAAAAAAGGCAGATAAATAGTAAATTATTGGGTATTAAAGTCCTTAGCAAACACCGAACATTCCAGGTATCTTCAGAACTATAATACTACTTTGAAGACCTTTCTACCTTTAATCCTCCTTTTACTTCTGAAGACCTCAATGATTTAGAATAGATCTTCACTGAAAGACAAAGCTAGCAGCAGTATTCCTCACTTGTAAAGGAGATATTTTAGTGTTTCCACAGCATTGTTTTATAGACTGATTATATATTAACATTGAAGTCAGATAACCATATAGAAGAGTTAACCAAAAAACACCTTTCATCCAGACAAATTAAGCCCATTAAAATAGAATGTGATACATTCAATTCACTTTACTGGCACTGGTCAAAGAAATTAAGAATACGACTGAAGGGACTGATGTGATAACTTGCTGTCACAACAGAGCACTTCAAAATTCATCATCACTGGGCTGAAGACTATGAATTGAGGTGGCTTACTCAAGGCTAACTTAATTTGATTTGCAAAGCCTAAAGCAATTCACATGATCGCATTAGACCTAAACTGAAACACCGATACCCTCCAGCAGAATGCCTACTTTCTGCAACACTGCAGGATATAATCACATCCACACAGCTAACTTCTAAGCATGGAAGCAGTTCCACTGAGCCAATGGAACTACTGGCAAAGAAATCAACTCCACATTACAACACCTAAACGCAAATACTTAAATGCACCCATCTGCAGATGTGTGAACTATCCAAACTGCTCTTCCACAGTAAAAAGGCATCTAGACAGTACAGTCAGTGAGCCTCGATGGATTTAGCCTATCTTGAGAGAAACACCCAGTGGAGATGAACTGAACCTCTCCTCCAGGCTCCACTGCCTAGATCCCTTCTGAATCCAATGCAAGCTAAGACACCTAGCTCCTCTGATGAAACCTAAATTTAGATGTCTTTATCTGGAGCCAAATTCCACCCCTAATAAGCTTAACTTTAATCATGTATTAAGATAAGTTGCTAAACCAAGGTCTCAATCAATAGCATTTTAGTCAGCACAAGTCCTGAAGAGCTGAGTGAAATAAATTCATGAGCACCAAATGATACACTTAACTGCAGGACTGTGCTGACAGCATAATGAGGTCTGTATAAACAAAATGCAAAAAGCAACGTTCCTCAAATGCACAGAAATACAAATACAGATGAAGTTCATCCTCCCTGTGGAAAAAAGTTTCTCAATCAGTTTGCAAGACCATACACAATATTTGTTACATTTTCTTTTCAACAGGGAAATACAATCAAGTTAATAAGAAAGATAGATTACTGCAAAAGCATTGATCTGTTTGGACTCTTCAAAGGTAGCTAGCAGGTACCTATACTGTAAATATTTAGGAGATTAGTACTTTTAACTTCACTAAAGGCGTTTGGCTTAAATCTTACCAAACTATCATTTTCACTAGTACTCAACTAGTGAGTCCTTTAGAAACATACAAACAGAGAAAACACTTTCTTATCCATTTTGTAAAACTTGCAGAAGACAGCAGTGCTTCTATCCAAAGAACGTTGCTTAAGAGGTTCACATCATTAAAAGGGAGTCATCCGATTCCTACTAGCTTCCGTCCTAATGTCATAATACACACATATACATAGATATAAAAAAATATTTTTGTAATGATGATGAAAGTCACTCAAAAAACAGTTTGAAGAAAAAAACACAAGCCTGAGTGTCATCATTTATTATGGATAAAAAGGTGAAGTGTTAAACCTTTAAGACAAAAAATTGAAATTAAAATTTAGTGGTAATGATTTACTGCGTCCTAAAAGACTAAGAGTAGCTAGGACTTAAAGACTTGTAAATCTATCTTCATAAAATTCTCCAATTGAAATGAATGAGCAAACCCTTAAACCACTGAGTTACACGTGTGAACCAGTGACAGTGATCAACTTCACAGAGCAGAACACCAAAACATGAAAAACTCAGTTAAAAACAGAAGCTTTAGTGAGAAGTATTGTCAAAGGCAAGTTCTAAAAAGACACAGTTTTACAACCTTGAATACAAAGCCATTTCAGTGATCTTACTGACTAGTTTAATATGTGCCTCACACAAACTTCAAATACAAGTAGTCACAGAGCACAATATGTTCAGAACTATGATTTTAACTTATAACAACCTCCATGAGTGTATTCTTCGTTTACATTTTTGTTGTTAGGACTCACTATTCTATCTATATCTTCCATAGTCCAACACTTCTACTGTCCTTAGAAACAGATGAGAAAAGGAAAAACAAACATCCTCTCCATCTCTCCCAAAGGAGTGACAAAAATCACCCCCTGCGGACATTGATATACCTCTGACTATTTGACTTAGAGTTTTCAAGTCTACAAAACCAGAAAGCTAGTAGTACAAAAACATGTCCCTAAAAAAATTAAATACTTTGAAATACCAATGTAAACAGAACCTTCTGACTTAAGTAGGTAGCCACTTAAACTCATCAGCAGACAACTAGACAAGTCTATCCATAAAGGTGGAAGAAAAAGGTAACTGATACAGAAGAAATGTTCTGGTGGCAAAGCACCTGGAATCAAATTTCAAAATGCAGTTAGTTCTTACGTCTTTACAGCCTAAGTCAAATATTTAGGCTTCTCTTAATGACAATTTTACCATAACAAGCTACTCCAAGGAAGCAAGACAGAAGAGTGCAAAAGAAAGCCGTAAGAAGTAGGAATCTGGGCATTACTGCCAACGTAGACATTGGGAATCTCCTAGTAAAAAGTCAAAATTCAAACCTTTAGTAATTCTCCAGAAATGTTTCTGATGTTAACCAAGAGTCAAATGTGATCAAAGAAGCTTGATGAAAATAAACTACTACAAATGTTCTTAAGAAGTCCAGAAATAACAGAAGATTTCATGCAGTATTCTTAAAAATAAAGAGACAACACTTATCTAGAGAAAGAAGAGATGATGCATGCAGAAATATGGACAACACCTCCTAAGAAAAGTATACGTGCACTACTGTTGTTGATACATACTGCAGCCTGGAGAACACGATTTTATTATCAAGGGAAATCAGTACTCTTTTCCTCGGTGGAGTTTTGGGTATTTGGTCATTAAGGAAAAGAACACACTGAAGTAACAGAGCTTACTCATTACAGTTATTTCATTTGTCTCACATATCTGTGAATGTCTTCCCTGAGTGCTGTTCAAAGAGTGGGTGGATTGGAGTAGCACAGAAATCTACATTTTGCAAATGGGAACAGTAATGCAATTTACAGGAAGGCAGATAATCTTACGACAGTTAAAAAACTGGCAATTCGTGCCTGGTATTTTACTGATAATGCAGTCACCAAAGAGATTTAACTTTATAAAATGGCTCAAGAGATTTTTTTTTCTTTTTTTGAGAAGTGTAAGATTCTGGTTTTGAACTAAAAGCCACTCAATACTCATCACCTACACTTGAACACTAAGATGCATCAAAATTTTCCTATCGAAACTTAGGAGAGAACTCCACATTTATTTTCTAGATCAACAATAAACTGTTCAGACAAACTACATGTTTTTTGCCCTTTTAAGAGCTGTGCTATTAAGACAGAAGGTCCATTTCCTCAGACCCATAACTAGGTGAACAGCAGAACGTTGAATGGGTCATATAAAACCTGTCTCTTAGAAGTCCCTTTCCACTACTCCCACTTAAAGCATTAAGTCAGTCACTTTTTCTGGAACCAGAATTACATCATGGAACATGTTTTGTCGTCTGATGACTAACTGCATCATGAGGAAGAAAGTAAGTTATGGAAATTCACTGCATAAATTGTTTAGTTTAATACTCCAAGAGCAGCAGCAGAAGAATCCAGCAGAAGATGGAAAAGACCTTTCAGCAGGAACTAACAGATTCAGTAGACAGGCCCAACCTAAAGCTTGGGTTTGCACCGTAAGAGGTATTTTTGCATGATACTTATAGCTTTCATAATTATAAACATCTCTTACTTGCTAATGACAGCCATTCTAGGAATCTTTGCTTATACAGATTATACCACAATAAAAAGCTTTTTAATTAACCTTTTAACAGTATTGTCTTGTGAATTCTGAACTATGACTTCAGACGTTTTTACAGCACACATTTACATCCCCTATTTTCCGCCCAGCCATAAGCTCTTCCGATCATTGCAAGACCACCAAAACACTGGACAACATAATAGATAGGGAAGACACCTTCTCTCCCTTTCCCCATTTTGTTTGGACAGTAACATATATGTAAGTTGAACAATAAAACCACACATGCAATGATACACAAAGCATTGTCATCAAATTGTTATCACTTACTATGCACTATCTTTAGCATGAATTATCTTCACTGAATACCAAATATCTCATGCACTTCAAGAAGCCTGAATTTTGGTATAAAACAGATCTCTGCTATAAAAAAAAAGATGTCTTTAAGGATGGGGAAAAAATAATTTAGAAAGCTACAGGACTTATAAAAGAGCTCAACAAGAAGGCCTTTTCTGTCCCACTGCCTTTTTTAAGGCAAATCCTGAATTCTCTAGTTCAGTTCTTGTATTTAGTTTGCTTCTTTATGTGTTACTTAATTATAGTTATGCCTGCTTTTCTAGGGACTCTTCAGAGGTGGGAAGGATGGGCTGTACCTGTAGCTCCGTCAGCACAAGAGCCTAAATTAGTAAAACATAATTAGTGTGGGCATGAATGTTTGAAGCCTTTTGAATAACCAAAAGTGTTGTGGTAATGTAAAAGTCACAGCTACTTGTGAAGAGCATTAAAGGAGAGATAACAAGTAAACCAGTTATCAAGTCTACATATTTCAGTTTTTCATTTTGCAAAGGGACTTCATTCTGTATTTCATTAAAGGCTCCGATCAAGTCAGTCATTTGGAAGGATTAGGCACAGAAAACCAGTAATGCCTCAAATAATCCTTAAGACATGTTCTTCTAGTACTTACTTTCCCCTCTGTCATGGGGTAAGAAAACATGCCAATGTGAGTGAGAAAAGCTACTCAAGTGCTACATTAAGAATGGGAGACATATGAGACTGTCTATCATCATACTACATCTCTCTACTGTTAATTCCTCTACCACCACAGAGCATTAGGTTAAAATTCTTCAACATTTAGTAACAGCCATGGTAGAAAAACAAACTTAGCTAAGCATTACAAAAAAGGGGGAAGACCCAAAGCAACCCCATTGGATTTTCACAAAGAAAAAAATATATATTGTTAGATAATGAGTCCCCATGCATATTTTAAGGTAACTGCCTATATGTACATCCTTTTTCCATAATCAATGCAATGCAACTTACCTTCCTTTCACAAGGGGTAAGCTACCTTAATCAGGTACCACAAAGTAAAACACCAGTGTACTGAAAAAGCTACTGGCATGTGCCAAAGCCCTTTGCTATATTCAGGCATAGGAGCTTCTGATATAGAGTACTCAAAAATCCAAATCAAGCAAATGAATTTATTAATATGCCACAAATGGAGATTTTCCAAATTGCCGTAGAATTTGTAAAAATTGGACAGTAACAGGATGTCATACGCTATGTCTCTATATTCAACTTAGCTGCTGGAAATATAATTATTTGAACTTTCAACTGCTTTCACAAAAATATAGCTGAAGAAATATCATGTCTTTTCCCTATACAAGTATTTGCGTGGGATACTTTCTCAGTGCAACAGGAAGTTTTAGGAAATTAACTTCATAATTTACATGTTTATATAGAATTTTAGAGGAGTATTTCTGCTAGTTACAATAGTACCAGTGTAAAAACACTGCTACAGCATAATGAGTAACTTCATGTGTTTTACACTTTATACATTATAGCAAACTATGATGAATTTCTATGTAGTGATTAGCGTAGAGAACAGAAAACAAAAAAAGCCTTTGTAATGTTGTTTTACATAAAAGTTGGTGCAAATGCTATCTGAGAGCACTAGACAGATATTTGCTGAAAAACATGATGTTAACAGAGATATTACAAAGAACAAGCGTAATTCAATTTCTCTGTTACTATCTGAATAAAACAGTACTTAGCTACGTACAGTTCCAGAGAGGACATCATGAGGGCAGCAGTTGAGAAGGTGACTCTTGCACACTCTGTCATCACTGAATTTGATTCGCTGGCGGGTCGTGTCACCTGCAATATAGAAATCAACGTATTCCAGGTTAGAAATCTGGAGAAGCCAAATATGTTATGCAAGTTACATGCAAAGCTTTAACACTACCCTGTCACACAGTGAAGGCCTATGGAAACTAGAACTTAAAACACTGTATGCTTCTTTGCCAAATAAAACCAAAACCAAATATATATTTTAATGCTCTACAATGCTATTTAAAAATCCTTTCATACTTCCCCTTCAAAAATGCAGTGTGAGAAGTGCTTGAAACCAGAAAGAGAATATTAGCTTAAAAACACTTTGCTACAACAGCATTTATTAAATGAGCTATATAATGCTCTATTCAGATTTTACATGAAATAGTGATGTATTTGTATGCAACAATTAGCAAATAAAAGCAGCCTCAAACAAAATGAAACACGGTGAGTCTTCACTGAATCCCACCTGATACTCATTTTATTGTTTTGCTCTTTGAAGCAAAGCACCCTCTTACTTCTGATGGGAGTAGCATAAAGAGTTGGCAGAAGAATGAATTTAAATGCTTACAAACCTGAAAAAAGTCAGTCAAACATATGGACTTAGCCTACATGCAAAGTTATTTTACAGATGCTTGTATATAACCGTCTCGTAAACCATATTTTTTCTACATGCTGTTTGTTGGGATGGGAACATCTTAATTGCATCTTCATCATGGCAGGTTGTAGTTCCTGCATCAGCAGAAGCATCAACCTGCCCACACACTGAGGGCCAATTCAAAGTTTAAATGACCCCATCTGGGAGCAAGACCTGAAGTCTTCAGATCAAAGTAACCAGCTGGTATTTTGGGGGTGAGGGAGGGAATGGGTTTTCCTTTGAGTCGTAACGTCATTGTCACTTTTTGAGATTCAGAAGAGAGATTGCTGCTATGGCTCTCTTGCTGTTGAGACACAGGCATGATAAAACCTTAATCTCTCTCAGTATTTATCTATTTATACATAAAAGTTAACAACTTGTTAAAATCTTTAATCATCGAAAACCTACTGGTGAATTACTGAAGCAAGAAGGGCTGCTGGGGGAAAAAAGATGTGTAATGAGTTCAGATAGCAACCTTTTCCATTTCATCAAGTATTTTAGAGAGTACGGATACATTTTGCAGTTTTTTTATGGCTTCATGATTGGAAATGCTGAGAATTTTGAATCTATTATACAATTCAAGAAGCCCAATTCATTACTTAGGTAATTACAACATAATAAAAATACATATTCAAGCCTTTCTTACAATTATGTAATTGGATTTTTTAAATATCAGCTCTATGCATAGGATGCTAATATATAACATTTTCAGATGGGCCAAGTTTCAGATTATTAAGCAAACAAAAATTTCCAAGAATACCACATCCTTAATATGCCTGCAGAATGCAACAGTTAAACCCAGTAATCCACAGGCTGAAGACAGCTTCAAAGCAGTTCAACAATAGGTTTTCTAGAGGTAAAGCTTACCGTTCACTGTTATTTACACTACTAAAAAATTAAAGCAATCCCTTTATAATCACGCCTGCTACTGCAGTAAAGAGTTTTGAGTTTTGTTTTGCTTTTTCGGAGGTGGATCCATATTTGTTTCTTTTTTTTTTTCCTTTTTCTTTTTTTAAACACAACTGCGTTTGTTCCACATTCATTAACACATCTGAAAAGTTAGCGATAACTCACGGCTCGGCGAATGCGGGGCCTTTCTGACACTCCCTTGCAGATTGATGTAGGCAGGCAAAGATACATTGAACCTTTATAAATAAAACAAGGGGCCAGATTGTTCAGTTTGTATAGAATAATAGACTCTGCCAGCAATTTTAACACAGCATCTAGAAATACATGTTGACTGTAAAAATTCTTCTATATAAAGACAAATGAACAAAATCAAGAAAGGTATTAAAAAAAAAAAGACAGCTGATAGCCTAATCGCACTAACCCATCAGGAGTTAAGGAGTTATGAAGACTAGAAAATTGCCGAAAGACTTATATGGTTCCTTAGGTAAAGTTGGAAAGAATTATTTTCCCAGACATTACCTCAACATCAAGAGGTCATTCATTTTCTTCCTACTTCTAATACAGCTGGTGACTGACTGTACAGCTGCAATACCCTCTTTATTCCTCTAAGGGGCTAGCACAATAATCACAATTGGCAAACTGGGACAAGACGACACAGAAAAAAATGGCAGCAGGAACTGAACAAATGACATCCTTAAGGTGGTGTTCCACATTTACACTTTAACTGACAATCTTTTTGCATCGTGCCTTTGGAGCTTGCAGAGAGGCTCCCACACACAGAACGTCCAGATATTCACCTTTTCCTGTCTATGGATAGTGTTGTCATACATTCACATTTCTTTTTAAACTACGGTGTTCCAGCAGGAAAGGCTTATCAAAAAGATAAGGCACCGTGTCCTATGTTCTACCAATGACTGAATCCTGTGTCCCTCTTGGAGCCCATTCCAGAGTCTGACAGTCTCAGAAGGAAGTGCTTTTATTTCTTCACGGGTTCTGTGGGCTCCAATACCCCTAAAATAGCTCAGACATGTTGTCAAAGACAGAAGATATGTTCTGCTGCTGATCTACAGATGAATCATCTTGAGGTGGCAATGGCCTCTAGGGCCTACATGGGCTGCTGAGTGGGGGGAACAGAATCTACAGACCCACTCTGCGCCTGCCATTCAGCCTTAGGCAAGAGGCTTGCGGATGCCTCCTAAGAATTCAAACAACAGAGGCATGAACTTGACTGTTCCTAACCCCACAACTTGGTTTAAGTGGTATGTCAGATAGCCGAGATGGTACTTCTTTACATCAAACTACAGTCAAGTTGGTACACTCTTCTTGTGGCCAAACTATCAACTGAATGCTAAAGAATCTCTGTGAGTACTTAGGAAAGGCTTTATATTTTCTGTAGAAAGAAAATAATACACCTGAGGACTAAGTAGGTGCAGTCATTTAAATTTTAGAAGTATCCTTAAACAGCTACAAAGAGGACACTCTCACCAATATTTCTGATCTTATTACAAGTTCTATTTAATAGGTAAATCATTATGTTAGCTCAGAATAGCAACTTATTTAACCCTGCCTCTAAAGAACAGCAAAATATTCAACTGCTTGATCTTTAGGACTCACTCATTAAAGAAATCCAAGGAGGCAACATTCATTACTGTAAGCCACTCCACTGTTTCTGATTAGATTTTCTCCATTAAAAAAAAAAAAAAAAAGAAAATTATGTTGGATAAAATTTATATGGAAAAAAAGAAAAAAAATCCCTCAAGAAGTAGCAGCATTAGTTTTACTCAAAGTATCTGGCCCAAACCACATTTCTACAATGTATTACATTATTTATATACATATACATATATATATAAAATATATATGATGCAATACATCATAATATATCATAGTGTATTAAAAGGAAATTTCTGCACTTATACATCTTATATCGAGATCTACGACATGCTGGATGCAAATACCATGGCACTGTATCTTACAGATGCCAGCACTGGAGTCACCTTTCTAAAGGAGGTTTTCTAGTTCACATTAAGTATGTTGACGACAAAACTGACATCAATATTCATACAGCTGATTAAGGAACATCCAGAGGTTAAGATCACAACGTGCACTTGTGACTACGATCCACTCTAACTCCCAAGTCTAACATATTAACAAGCCTCTACAATGTCATTTCTGCGTATTTTAATCACAAACCAGCAGAATGAGCATGTCTGTACTGACACTGCTTAGCATTAACTGCACAATATTTATTTCACCCAGCATTTCTTACAATTCTCCTGTATCCTAACCTTCTCCCAACAACAATCCCAGTGCACTGATGAGATTACCATTTGGAAACCAAACGTAACCTCTCATCCTAAACAAGAGGTGCATGCCATGCAAAGACAACAACGCGCCCGTTCATTTTCACACTGCTGACTTCCTGCATTAAGCTCCGTCAGCCAAAACCGGTTGGGTTTTCACCCAGATTTCTGAAGTCCCACCATTTTGACGAGGGACCTTCAAAGCTTTATTCGTGAGCAGCTACTAAATGGGGGGAATATCAGGTTAAAGGCTGCATAGCAGATTTCATCAGCAAAGCAAGCCTTGTTTAACAAGGACTCAGCATCTTTATTTAATCGAGGTTCATGCAGTCACAGAAGGTCCTGTTCCTGCTGCAGACTGAATGGGCAGCTGATTTCGATTTACTGTCACCAGACATGGTGACATGACACAATGCCAGACACACCTTCACCATAACACTTAGTATGACACGTTTCTAAGCAGGATTTCTTCTGTTTTATGCTATGACTGTATTAACACTTGTGAATGCTTAGTGTAATAAAACCATTTTTAGCTAATGAATTACAAGCAGAATGTAACAATGATATCCTACCAGGCAAGGATATGCCTGTTTGCACCTGAAGTGTCATTCTAAACAGTGTCCCAAAGCTGTAGTAAAAAAATAATAACAAACCCCAAATCCTTCACTGTTCCCCTTATTTTTAAGGGCTAAAGTACCAAAAACTTTATAATGAAGCCAGCAAATACACACAATTCACTGAACACAATCATTGCTCTTCAAGCCACCTAATCACTCCTGATTAACAAATTATCTTTTCATGAAGTGTATCTGTTGCTTCTACTTCTGAGTTGGTATCAATTCCACGTTCCGGGTAGGTTTTGGAGAAATTCACGTATACAAGATACTTTTTTCCACCTGTATTTTGGTGTTGATCCATATCTGAAAGACAAGCTCTCGGAGGAGGCTCTTGGCTCCCTAACCTGGCTCTCAGCCTGAAGCTACCAAATTGGTTAGCAGTCCTCCAGTAACGGAAACAACATACTGAGTTCAAAAGCACGTGCTACGTTCCACCTCCAAGTGCAAAACTTACAGAACTGGAAAAATGTAACCTATATACCCTTAAAATACCAGCCTCAACCCACTGCCCATCGTAAGTACTTGTGCAAAAATATTTGCTGCACTTCTTGGTTGACAACATGTCCATCTGTCACCTGCATGCCAGCTACAGCAATACAGCTTCAAGGTGCTGAGAAGTTTTAACCTACCCTAGGAAGACAAGGCCCCTAACATTTCCCTCTCTGCTCCCCAAGATGGGAATGAAATACAAAGATAGGTTCTGTTGAAGTGAGGGCACTACAGACAAATGTGAGCACAAATTAAAAAGCTGGTCTGCTGAAGTGAAGCACTACAAACACAAATGCTAATTAAAAAATAGGTTACAAGTTCTAGATTACGTTTCTGTTACCATATAATGAGTTTCACTGAACAAATGTAACTTTAAGATAAGCACGGGGTGTCACTTCAGCTTCTCCTCAACAGAGAGGACAGAAAGGTCACACATCAGGAACTGCTACTACGGATAACTGAAAGCAGCTAGCGTAAAACTGATAAACTGATTAAGATGTGAGCAGATGTCAAATGATATTTTCAGTGAAATAAGAATACCTAGAGCAAGAAAACTCTTTGCTAGTATCATCTAAGAACTTGGTCAAACACTCCAAGCCCAAAGGAGTAGCAGGTGAAGCAAAAGAGGTGCTGACTGACACTTCGTACATATGGGTTCCATGCATCTAAAGGCTCCAAAGATTAAAGCTTCTGCTATTCATATAGCGTAATATTTGTTAGTAAGCTTGGCAGAACACTTTCACAACCACATGTAAACTTCAAAAGCACATACAAATTTATTTGTCTACAAAGAAGACTAATGAACTGCGAGTTGGTCATATTTTTAGACTATAACCTCATTTTGATGTAGTGGCAGTTGTATAAAAAAAAGCATTTCTTTGCGAGGGTCGAGTCCTGGCAGTTTCAAGATGATGTGTTTAAGTTACAGGACGATTCAGATCTCATCTGGGCCTGCACCACTGTCTAAGGTAGTGACCCTTCTCCACCCTCTGCTTCTAGCCTATTCCTTGCAATGACTCCAGCATTCACGCAGCGAGGCAGATCAGGTAACCAAGCTGGCACAAAATCAACCCGTTGAGCAAGATATGCTGATTTGAGACAAAATGGGATCTTTACAACCAGGCCTTTTAGGGAAAACTTGACAATCTTACCCAGTTCTGCTACACTCTTAAAAAAAAAAAACAAAAACGCACCCCTGGGGTACTAGTATCAATTATATTAACGTTTCTTTTAATAAATGAAGTCACTTACAAATTAACTTGGGAATGATCCTTGCACTAGGATAACTGTTACGTTTGACAGAGAACAGAGGTGACAAAAACAGGCATACAGAAATATGTAATGAACCTCTGAGCTAAAAAAAATGATTTAAAAAAAATAATGCTTTATCAGCTTATTCCTGATACTTCTGAATGACAAATTCACACAGCCCGGGTCCTCAGCCATAACTTCAACTTCAACTAACCTCTTAACTACTGTCAGGTGTTACAAAGCCATTGAGTTTAACGGCTAATGGTGAGAAACAACATAATATGAATAAAACATTGGGATGCAAGTACGTAAGGTCAGCGACTTCACTTCAGCGCTCGTTATTTCTCAATATTTGGGAAACCCACGCTACATACTCAGTAGTTTATATTTAAGCCTCTCTAGGTATGCCAGCTTATCAGTGCCCGCAGTGACACACTTCAGAGTACGCTGTTTTCCATCTGTAGTCACGACTATATTCAATTAGTCCAGCTTTTTACTGACATCTCAATCTAAGCTGCATTTATTTACTTATTTTGGGGTATGGTCCACGTCCAATCCAGTCTTTTTTACCTCTTATCAGAGAAGCACGCAAGTGAACTTCAGGTTAGGTAAATTTATTTAAGATGTTGAAAAATACCAAACCGCTCATTTTTAAATAATGTGGCTTTACGGGTGCTTCACAGAGCTCTCTTTACCCGTCATTTACAGCACAATTTCACCATAGCGGCTTTAGCAATGCAACTGCTTTTTAGATATCCCCAATTGCCTCTAAGAACTGCAACTCGCCAGGAACACCTACAGAGCACCTGCCACATCCCTTCTACTCCACCTCCCCACCAGGGAATGGGAGGGCACCAGCAGGGTGGCTGGCAGAGCCCGTCCAACATCACACCCCAGCAGGTACCGGGCAGCGAGCGATGTACCACGCGTGGAGAGGTGTCGCGTGACTGCGAGCGTGTCTACCCCGCTGCCCAAATTCAGACCAAGTGTTTGATCTGCCTTTTCTAATATAACTGAGAATTTTAATGTGAAGTCCCTCTTCCAACCAAAAAAAAAAAAAAAAAAAAGACAACCAACCAAAAAAATCCACCAGACTGTGTAGAGGATAACATTCTGTTAATTGGGAAATTCAAAGGCACTTTGGTAATTTTGAACAGAATATAGAAATGGTATTTTTAGAAGCATTTTAAGATCCATTCTATTGCCAGGTAGAGCAAAATAAAAGGCAATGGGGACAGGTGAGGAAACAAGAGCTCCGCTCTACCAAGAAATGCAAGGACTGCCATACTCTAACAAAAAGCCGTGATTTGCATATTACTAGAAACAAGAGTATTTGTCAGAGGTGATGGGGGAGCGAAACAAAAAAAAAGCCAAAACCCACTACTCACAAGGCTAGCAATATTTCAATGACCTTGAACCTGGCCTTGAATTTACAAGGGTACCAGCTTCACAGAAAACGATGGTTTTCAGTCCCTGGAAGCACTCCGGTTTAAATAATGCTCCACTGGAATTTTTATTTCTTTATTTTTAAAAAAGAACTAAAACGGTGCTACGTGGAGATCCCCAATTCTCCACCTAATCCAATAATGGAAGCCAGTACTGCAAACAGCCTTTTTTCCTTATCCTTCCCCATCCTGACAACTTTGTTTAGATGCTTCCTCTCAGTAAGCCACTTTCGCTTCAGCACACGCGGCTCTGGATTTACAAGCTGGGTGGGAGGGGGCAATATAGTTATCAATAAAATGACTGCTTTCTCACAAAGCTAAAGGAAACCTAGCATGCGATTGGTTTTCCTGGCTTAGGTCTTAAGTGTAACTGTCATTTAGCATCTTTAAGCAGCTCTCACATGTCAGTCGCCCTTCTTCCACCGCCAGTGAAAAACGCATTCAAAAACTGCAAAAGCCTTCACCCTTTTTAAGCTTCCTGTGCGGTCTTAGGTACCCTTTTGAGACAGCCATCTGGGTGCTAGCGCTGGGAAGCCTTGAATTTCATGAGCACCATGCTACATTGCCAAGCTGAGCACTCACACCACAACAGGAAGCATTCAAAATCTTCTGGGACGAGACAAAAAAATCACTCCAAGTCAGATCCTGCACGCTGACTACTCGCTAACCAGCCTTGCCCTGGAAGGCAACCTCTCCATAATAGTAATTTTCCTATGAGGTTATCGTGCCCCTGTTTAGAACAGCTGTAAGCACGTAGCAGGAAGCATTCATGATATCCTGGGTATGTGAAAACTCATTACATTTATTTAAAATTCTAAATCTTATCAAAAAAGCTGAAAAGAAGATCATATTGCCCCAGTTCCAAGAGATGACCAGCACATGCAAAGTACATCCCAGTTCATACATCCTACCCAGTGCATGGGAACACAGATAATCATTAATAAAGCATGAAGCTTCAACAAACACGTAGCGTATCTGCGAGAGTGAGTACAACATGCAGAACACTAAAATCATCTGCAATCAGAGTCTACCCTCAGGTGCAACATTCTCTCGTTCATAAATGAGATACCACACATCACACCAGGGCCTCCTCTTCCCTAGCAGTCGCCACACTACCTACACTTATGGATCAGTGCCGTTCAAACATCACTGTGGAGCGTGAAAAAAAAAAATAAATCTGAGAACCTGTACACAGCGATTATTTTCTATTTCACGATGTGACCGCAAAGTGATCAGAAGCCTGATTGTAGCTGTAGCGTCTCTCTGTCTCGGGATTACTGCCTCTCGGTGTTAAAATGTGATTTTTTTTTAACAAAGGGGAAAAAAAAAAATGGGGGGAGTTCATCCGCTGGGAGCGACTAAACCCTCTCTTTCAGAGAGCAGCAGGCAGACCCACCCAGCCGGCTGAAATGATGGTTTGGGTCAGACTTCAGACAGACCTACAGTGACACGAACACCCTGCTCCGCCGAAGGGGGGGTGGCTCGGGCTGTTCTGCCTGCGCCCCCCCGCCCGGCCGGGGCTGCCCGCTGCTCCCCGCGGGGCCGAGCCACGCGGCCGGGCCCTGCCGCGGCGCGGTTCCGCTTCTCCGGGGGCCCCGCGGGCAGCGCTCGGCGGCCGGGCTGGGCCTCAAGAGCGGCGGCGACGGCGGCCCCCGGCGGCCGCATCGTCCCCGCGGGGCCCCGGGCCCGCTCCTAGGGCGGGCGAGCGGGCGGACAACGGCGGCGGCGGCTCGTCGAGCCCCCTCCCGGACCCCGCCCCGGCTCCGAGCGCGGCCCCGGCCGGGGGGCGCTTACCGTCCCGGGACGTGCCCATGAGCTGGTCCAGCATGGCGCGCATCTGGGCCTGCGCCGACATCTTGAGCGCGGGGGGGGCCCGGCCCGGCCCGGCCGCCTCACGCCGACTGCGGCCTACAAGGCCCGAGGCCCGGCGCGGCCCGAGGCCCTCCCCCTACGCGTCACGGTGCGGGCCCGGGCGGAGCCCCGCTTCCCCGCCGAGGGCACGGGGGGGACGCGGAGGGCAGCGAGAGCAGCGGGCGCTGCCGCTGAGGGCGGAGCGGGGGAGCCTCTGCCCCGCGCCCGGCTCGGTGCTGCCGCCGCCGCCGCCGCCTCCCCTCCCCCCGCCGCTCCTCCCGCCTGCCACGCGCGCGCGCCGGCGCTAACGGAAACCCGCGCGCACGCGCTCTCCTCCTCCTCGCCTCCCACCTCCCCGCGAACGTCAGCGCGGCCGGCGCTCGGCGCCCACCCATTGGCCGCGACGCGCGGCGCGGTGATTGGCGGGGGGGCCCCGCGGAGCCGCTGTGACGCGAGGACCGCTCTGGGCGCCCCGGAGCCTCCCCCGCGCCCCGCCGCCATCTTAGGGGGCCGCGCTGCGGGCAGGCGGGCGCCTCGCGTCCCTCCCGGCCTCTGCTGGCCCCAACGCCCCGGTCCTGAGGGGCTGCTCCGCCCGCCCGCTGCCCCGGGGCTGGGCTGGTGTTAACTAAGGGGAGAGGCGAGCGAGGGCACGCGTTGAGGGGAAGCGGTTTGGCTCGCAGCGTGTTTCTGGCAGCACGCTTTGTCTTCCCTCCTGGCAAAGCCCAGCCAAGCGCTCTTTTGTTGGTGGTTCTTTATTAAGCTCCTCCCGCAATTACAGCCCAGCCTCGCACTTACAGCCGATGTAAGTCGCCCTTGGTACAGGTTTCTTACGCATCTTGCACAGAACAAGCCTCTTCTGACAAATGAAACCAATGTTTCTTTCCTTATAAAAAGAAGCTTGCTGTTCCAGGTTGCAGGACAAGAAAACAGCATTATTGCTTGGACTGTAACTCATTGTCGTCTGACTTACACATCTGGTGTTACTGACAGGCATCATTTCACTGCTTAAGGAAGCTTCTCCAAGATTCACAGTGAAACAGGCATAAAAGGCCTAGTTTGAGCCAACCACTTCAAGACATTCAGAAATTTGCAGTTCACTAGGAAGCAGTATTCTGAGTAATTATCACTAGGTCATTGCCATGGATGAAAATCTTCAAGGTGAGGAAGTAGTACAGCAGCACTCACAAGAACCTTCTAATGCCCCAAAGAAAGGGCCTTTCCTTTGGAAATTGGAATTGGAAATTGGGCTTTTCCTTTTCCATTGGAAAATTCCCAATGTACAGAACATGGCAGGAAAACCCTACAGAAAACGGGCAAATCCCTTCACCTACAGATTTAGGGAAAGAAAACAAAGTTGTAACTCTCTACGACAGCTGGACAGTGAGGTTTTTGGCCTAGTTTTCCATTCTAGGTAACCCCCCTCATTCCCTGAGGCTGCCTGTCACACCGCACACCCAGACGAAGAGGCAGGTCAGGTACGCTCGATGACCACCGGGAGAGGATTCCCTGTTACTCCCCTTTCACCCCACACCCACTGACTGAAAACCTCCAAGAAACACAAGCCAGCAGGGCCTCGGCGGCTCCCCCACCGGGGCACGTTTATTGGGGAACCGACGGCGGGCGCTTCAACCCTTCCCTCCCGGCTGCTGGGGCAGGCGGAAGCCCACCAGGCCGGCCACCTCCTCGGGCGAGCGCTCCCCCCTGCCGTGGTACTCGTGGTGCAGGGCGGCCAGGTGCCGCACGCTGCGCAGCAGGCACAGGTAGGTGGCGGCCTGGAAGTGCAGCTCCTGCTGGGCCCGGCACAGCTTCTCGCTGGTGACCTGCGGAGAGGAGGCGACAAGGCCCGGCCGCTTCACCTCACGCCGCCGCCGCCGGGAAAGGGGGCGGAGCGGGAGGGGAAGGAGCCGCGGCGCCCCCACCGTACCCGGTGAGCGCGGAAGGCCGCCAGGAGGTGCCGGTAGGCGGCCGTGTCCCGGTAGGGCCGGCCGGGCGGGCCGCTCGCCAACCGCAGCTCGCGGAGGAGCCCGCGGAGCGTCCGCAGCGGGGAGCCCAGCGCCGCCATCTTCCGACCGGCCGGCAGCGGAGCTGCACGGCAACGGGCCCGCGGGGCGCGGCCACCGCCAGGGCGGGCTGCGGAGCGCCGAGCGGAGCGATCGCTCCCCGCCCCCGCTCCCCCGAGCGGCCGGGGTCGAGCGGCGGAGGGCGAGAGGCGAGGCCGGGCTCTCGCCGCCTGCTGGGCAGGGAGGGGAGGGGAGCGACGGCCGCGGGCGCTCAGGGAGGCTTCGTGCGGCCCGCCCCGCCGCGGGGGCTTCGGGGTCTGTGTTTTGGCTAAATTTAAAAAAAAATAAAATAATAAAATAATAAATAAATAAAATAAATAATTAAAAAAAGGTAAGAAACAGATAGTGAAAAAAAGAAGCCCACCCCAGATGGGACTCGAACCCACAATCCCTGGCTTAGGAGGCCAATGCCTTATCCATTAGGCCACTGGGGCTACCGCAGAGAGCGTTTCGCTGCGGTGCTACTTCTCTCATTTCCCCGCCCCTCCTCCCTTTTGTGGGCGGTGCCTTCCGCCTGCCTCTCGCCTCCCGGGAGCGGGGAACAGGGAAATGGCGGCCGCCATTAGCCGTGGGGAAGGGCCAGACGAGGAGGGCACGGCTGGCCCTTGAAATAACGGCCTCCGGAGGAAGAGTCCCCTCCTTCTAAAACAGTTTTGAAGTGCTGCCCTTGCTTCGGGGTGGCCCCAGCTGAAGGAAGCCGTAGCAGCCGCTCCCCCCATCCAATTTAACAACAAAGAGAAACGACCCCCCTCCCCCCCCAAAGCCCCCAACCACATCTTTATTTTGTGAGAAATAACACAGACAGAGCTAATATGTACATTCCTCTTTATTTAATACAGCACAGACACATGACATAAAAAAAAGTACACATGAAAAATGCCTGTCGCCATTACGGACAGGGAACAGCTACACCCAGTTGCGTAAGGCTCCTACTGCAGAACAGGGGGCTGCTGCCTAAATGTGGATCCCAGAGCAAAACTGCTGCCAAAAAAATCTTTGCACTCCTTTCAGGAAAGCCGAAGAAAAAGAGGGAAAGTCCCTCCAGGAACAGGTGGTGAAGCTGGTGGCATCTGCAAGGTTCATAGGACACAAGCCCCGTTACTGTTTGGAACAAAGCACTGATAAAGCAAAAAGCGCTCCAGCTCTTCTTGCGGAGGGCCAGTCGTCCTGACTTCTGAAAACATCAGACTTCTCAGGGAATGCGAACCTGAGTATCTGGAAGGAGTGAAAACGTCAAGTAGTCACACACGAGATTTATAGTCTCCCTGATAGGGCTCTGCTAGCCACAACTGGGAATGTGCAGGGGAACAAACCAGCTTCCCAATTAAAAATAAAAAAATAATACTAAGGACTAACAGCCATTAAACTGACCAGAACAGTATACACATTTGGAACTGATGCAGGCTTTTGTGGCAGCAGCTTCTTCCTTTTCCTGCTTCAGTTCAGGATGGAAATTAAGCAGGCACCAGTTCCTCTGGCAAAGAGCCTTACACACTTTAAAAAATTAAAATACAAAAAAGGGAGACAGGTGTATTTACAAAATCCATGGCTGGTACAGTACATCATTTTTAAGACACACTAAATGCTACAATCTTTCAGGTCCTGAGATTATTACCAAAAAAAAAAAAAAGCAACAACTCAAAATTTGTGTTCAGGTCCAGTTTTATAAGGAGAGAGGAAGGAAATCACACATTTAAAACACAGTATCCCTTGAAGTTAGTGGAACACGCCTCCCTAAAATCCAAATGAAAGTGGTGCTAATCACCCAAATGTAGCTGCATTTGGTTGTTCAGGCTTGCTGTCACAAGAGGGGAGCATTTCGCAGGGGAGTTTCTCTGGAGAGCTCAACCAGGTAAGCACGTGGCTGTTAGGATCCTCTCTGTCACTAAGCCCTATGATCTGAAATACGGAAGTAATAAAAGGAGGAAGGTGACCTGATACAAATTCACGTGGGACTGAGTAGAGCATCACAGGAGTCACTAACTCAAGAGGTTTGCCATCTCTTAGTAGCTGCGCGTTCCTTTGCTTGAAGCAGAGGACTACAAAGGTTTTAGTTTTGCTTGTAACAAAATGCTCAGGCAACTGACTGGCTGACTGCTCTGAGCTACACAGAGCAGGGCAGGAGAACGCTCGGCCCACCGGTTTCTCAGCTGTTCACTTTACATAGCCTCCTTCATTCTCCTGGGGATCAGCAAGTCAGGTAGGGTTAAGCTGGCTATATCCAAAGTTGCTAAAAATATATATGCCAAATGTGACAACAAAGGATACAGAGGCCAAACCTGTCTGTGGGAGGACCCCCACTGCCCTTGGCTGGGTGGGCAGGAATTGATGTGGAAGCTCTGCTCTTGATTAAGCCTCGTTACCAGGCAGAACTGAAGGGACTTGCAACCCACACCTGTATTTTCAATGAAATATTCGTAACATAGTGCTTTTGTATCATCAGAAGTTATAATCACAGATGCCCTTTTATTGTAAGCACCTGACTTTAAGCTAGAAAATATCAACATTTTAAGGATTACTCACGAAATGCTTCTAACCCTCAGTAAAAAGAAGACTACAAGAGACAAATCACAGAACAAGGGTACTAGTTTAACGGCTAAAATATAACGCTGCTCAGTAGACTTTTTGGGGAAAATAGCATTAATGATTTTTGTATTTTTTTTTTTAAACAGTAGTCCAAAAATATTTCTCCATCTATTTCCAACAGGGACCTTGAGAACTATGCAAGAACATGGTACTAATTGCTACATGATGGAATTACTGGCAATAAAACACACACTACAGTTCTCACCTCTGAGCTAAATTGTTATTTGTAGTTACATACAAGACTACAGGATCAGTGAGAAATACCTGGGGAATCACAAATTAGCTTTTATTTGAAGATCCAGCTACTGGGTAGCTGATACCTCCTCTTGTTTAGAAGCAACTTCATTTAAGTGAGGAAATGGTTTACTTTACTTCTGATATTGGAAGGAAACACGGGATCTCATTAGCTTCTCCCCAAATCCAATCAGTACATTAAAAAAACAACATTGCTGCGGCTTCTTTAAACCCATTTTGAGAGCTGAATATTCTGAAAGCTCTCAGACTAAGACTTGTCACAAGTGATTTTAGCTTCCCTCTTGAAGCAACTTCATGACACTTGACACTAGGTGTTGCACCAGCAAAAGGGTTTCTTTTCTGAAATACAAACTTCTTTCTTCACTGTAGCAAAAAGAGTTCTGCAGTACAGACATTCAAAAAATATTCCATTTTCTTTGGGTAAAATTTCAACATGTATTAACAGGGTAGCTGGGGGAAGGAATGCATGTAACACTGAGACATGTAAAGAATACTTATCTGCATAGTTGATATTATTGACTACTAATCAAACTAAGGCCTTATCTGGAGAAAGCTGAGAACACAAGAAAGTTTCTTCCCCCACCTCCCACTCTACTAGTGAAATCTGAGAAGTCTCAAAGCAGCTCTGGCTGCCTCAGCAGCTACTTGGTTTGGCCTGCAGCAGTGGTATCTCCTGACTGGTTTGGTTTGATTCTCTTGCCTTTTTCTCTTGGTACCGGACAGTAACAAACGTTAACTGAATCTGTTCAAAAAATACATCTGCACATGCTGCTGGGCCAAAAAAAAAAACTTTAGTAATGAGCATGATAGAAGACAATGTGCACTGCTTGTTTTGGATTACTTCAGCATAAAGAAAAACTTCTTAGTTAATGGTTATTAAATAAACAGGAGACATGGCAAGGGAAGAGGCTGAAATTCACTTCTACATACAAAACGAAGCGTTTTTTTTTTTTTTTTTCCTAGAGTTGCTCTGTAGAATTATAGCTGTCAAAAAATGTCTACAAAATAACAGACCTATATCCTCCACAACTGACAAGATCAGCACAGTATCACTTACGAGGAGTGTGCAAAAATGGCCATAGGGAATCTTTGTGCATCCCCAGTTCCAGGCCATGCTGATCTCTCAGCATAACACATAGCAGCAGCGGGGCATCCTGTGGCCCCAAAAGGCTATTACAGCAGCAAGGAATCATTGGGTCACAGAAAAAGGATGGAACCGCACCAGACGTTTCCACAACCAGAGTATCGCCCAACAACGTTTGGTTATATTTCCAGTGGCTAAGCCAGGCTACTTCTGCTGCTTATTTTGGCAGTGATTTTTTAAGCAGCATCAGACTGACAGTGATTTTTAGAACAGCCACAGGTGTTAAAAACACCACAACAGTCAACCAGCAGTGCCAGCTGTAGATTTCCAAACTTTCAGATCAGCATAGAATAAAGAGCACACGTGCCTGAGAGGGACTGAACAGCAACAGAGGAGCCCAGTCACCGCAAGTCACTGCCACGGGTGGATGTGGCTAACTACAGAAGTAACTCTCTCACACTCACCTAAGGCAGATTAGGACGCGCTCTCACTCCAACTGACCAAGCTACCAGCAATAGTACTATCCCCAGCACTGTTAGATCAGTAAAAGAAATCTACCTATGGCCTCATTTCAACAGGTTCATTTGAATGTGATAACTGGAATAGCAGTTAGGCTATTTTCTGCCACAGGAACATGTTGCATTTGGTATCTTACTGTTGGTTCTCTAGATGGGCTCTCCACTGACGTATGAAGGACTCTTCTAGCCATTCCTACTCTGGTTTCTGAAAAGAGAAGGTAAACACTTCCTTTTCAGATTGCAACTCAAAATTAGATCTCCCCCAGTGGAAACATCACAGAACTAGCACAGTCTGGTGATGCTTACATAAGTTAACTTAAGTTTAGAAATGAATTGCTAATTTCAGGTATGCGTGTTTATAATAATAGTAAGTTAGATGTATCCTCAGCACAGAATAGTTAAAATCATTAGAAGATCTATTACAGATCACTGATTCTGTCAGAGAACAAGCAAACAAGCACAGACACTATTTGAGTGTTCACTTGCAGCCAACAATACACGAACTTACTGTTCATTATTTTAAGAGAACAAACCATTAATGAAATCTCAGCAAGAAAAAGTACAGCGAGAAAAGTACTCAAAGGTGAATGATTCAGGCAGCTTGTGAAGTATAGTCAGGTTTAACTTCAAAGAGCAGCTGCATTCTTGCAGTTTATACCAAGTTCCTTCTCACACGTGATGCCTGGTAGGAAGTGACAGCTTTGGTAAATGTAAGAATCCTTGCAATAACCAGTGCCAAGCAGACATGGCTAGCCATACACAAGATTCCTTGCAGTTCATCTCAACTCAAAATTGTTACAAGCTATTTTAACCTTCTTCTTTCCCCACTTCTTTCAGTTACGTTAGCCACACATCTTTGCCTCAAGTTCAGTAATAGTGTGAAGCGGTCCGGTATTTAAAGTTGTCAGCTGTACTTGTGAATTAAGACCCAAATTTAAAACCTCCAGAGAAAAATATAACAGGTTTCAATCTCATTAGCCACTTCCTTTCTCTCACACGCATTTACACATTCACACACGCACGCTTTTATTGTACTGCCATCTTTGCCCAAAAGTTCCCCTTTTGTATGTAAATGTTTAACAGCGCCAGCAGAACATAGGAGGATGAACACGGTTATGGGATTCTCGGGAATATTGCTGTGTATGTACGTGTGCGCACACGTGTGTGAGCGTGAGAGAAAGAAAGCACAAGCATACAGAACCAACGCCATGGTACAGCAGCTACGAAGTCACATACATTACACACTTTTTTTCTTTTTTTTTTTACAAAAGGGAAAAATAGTATAACAGCATAAAGCCATCTATCTTGGCAAGCTTAAGATTTTCCTCCAAAATGCCTTCCAGCACTTCAGGATCTCTGAGAACAGTTTAAGAGGGTAGGGAAATAAAATAAAAAAAGGCACTTAAACAAAGGACAAAGGCCTGAATCAAGTAAGTCATGGAGGGTAACAGCCATTTCACCAGAGCTAGGACCAATCAAAAAGCTACCAACTTTTTAATTTCTATAAAATTAAAATTGCATAAAGTGTTAATTAATCAGTCATTTACCTACTGCTTTCACTTTCTGGATCATTTTATGAAACAAACAAAAAGCAAGTGTCCCTTTAGTGATTTCCCCCTAATTCAGCAAAAGATTAAAGGTAGGTGTGGGAAGAAGCCTTCCACAGCTTAGCCTGACTGCAGGTTTTCCTGCAATTCCATCTGCAAAAAAAAAAATCCAAAACAAAAACAGCAGAGGGACCACTGTGCCTTTAGCAATTCACTCAAAAAAAAAAAAAAAAAACAACCCAAACACCCCAATACTTCTAATCCATCTGTGGGCAAAAACTACTCAAAAGAAAACCAAACAAACTGTAAACTAGATTAAAATTTGCTAATAAATACAGCTAAAAGTTCATTTTATGAATGTAGCAGCAAATGTGATAAAGTTAGTCGGAGTCCAAGATGACTCCCAGAGGGTTAATGGTTCACACAACTGATGGCAGCTTGGGAGAGTTGCAGGATTTCTGTTTTCATGTCCTCAAGGGTCTTGCACCAAGTGGAGAAGGAGTGTGGAGGAAGGGTCAGGTGATGGGACTGAGGAAGGAAACAGGCTCTTGGCACCTGTCCCACCCCCCAATTCTGTGCATCAGACAACTTTGATTGGATTCAAACAAGAAGCAGAACCCAAGTAATTAAAAGTTACTTCTGATTAGCAGAAAACAGATGTGAAACCCACAGCATCCACACTTGTGACTCACTCAGTATTAGTCATGTATCTTGAATCATCAGAGAAGGCTGGACAAAGTGATTTAGGCCATCTTGGAGTAGGAGAACACTGCAGTTACAGTCCAAGGTATCAGAAATTTTGCAGCCTGTTTTTCATGTAGCCTGCCGCCTTCTTTCTTACTTCGCAAGTGTCTCAGAAGGATTTACAATAGCTACCATGACTTTGGGGACTTTGGATCACGTAGCTGAAAATATTACTCAGAGGGTTTTAACATCTAAGACCTGTGTGTGAAATTATTGCTTGCATTCGTTTGGGGCTTTCAGTGAGCTTGACAAGCTAGCTCATATACAGACCCCAAACCGAGTTCAGCCCTGCTGCCTGGAAAAGACAGCTCTACTTGGCTTTCTTATTGCTTGTGAATACTGAGGGTTACTTAGTATGTACAACTACAGTTTATTTATTACCAGAGGCCCTTAAAAAGTAGTAAAAAACTGGGGGAAATGTTTTTAGGAGAGCTGCTGTGCAGAAAATAGTAAAACATTAACCTAGTTTTGCATTTGGACATTGCAGAAAATTTTCACTTCCCCACCCTGTTTGTGCTAACCAAAAATGTCTCTGGGAGCCACCCTATTATTCCCTTTAATTTGGCCTTGCTAGGTTTAACACACAAGAACAGGGAAAAGGCAACACCGACCCCTTCATCACTATGTTGCTGATTCCAAAGCAGCTCAGCAGTACAATGACTGAAGGCGAGTTACCCGCTGGGGGACTGTCTGAACTGGCACAAAGACTGTATGGTCATCTTTATTCTCACCATCAGTATTAGTTTACTCATTTCCAAAAACTGAGAAGCTCAACAGGCCATACAGACAGGACTACTTCCTATCCTCAAGGTTTGGAGAGGATATCCCTTAACTGAAGGTGAGTCGTACCTACAGAAAGAGAGGGAGGGATGTTGAAAGGAAGTTTGTGCTGTTATTATAAAGGGCCACAAGTCTCCCAACTGAACTTTCATTTAGCAACTACGAAGACAAGAGATGTAAATTTGGATGAGATGCTTTGATGAAGAAAACACAGAAGAGGTAGAACTCTTAGGACATTTTGTTTTTTTGGTGGGTTATTTTGTGTGTTTTGTTTTTAATATATTGCTGCTTGATGGCTCACTGCTGCAACTCCCTTAGCTACACAGGTTGTTTAAAAGTATCAGGTTTGACAATTCAGAAAAAAAAAATCAACGTTCTCTTAGGCCTCAAAAAAAAGTTTTCTTCCTTCAACCCTTCCTGGAGAAAAAGAAAAATCACATAAAGCTTGCACTCTAAATAGGTTGTGGTACTTAATGTTCAATAGAATTTGCACGTTAGTAGGAATGCAAGAGTCTATGTAGCTGTATGTTTCAACTCTAAATAACCTTGACTAAGATGCAAGCTTATCTAATCAACATGCCACATACAAAACATTAGCATTAGCTAAAAGGCATCTAGTTAACTGATGCTATGGAGTGAAATTCATGAACTAATGAATCTTATTTTAATTCAATGTGTCTTTCACAGAAGTGTTGTGCAAAAACATTTATTGCTGAGCTCAACCCAACATCTTTATACTAAATACACAATATATATTATTTTAGATTCATGTATATATATATATATTTATATAAAATTAAAATGAGCTCTAAATAGAAAAGAAATTGTTCTCTGGTCTAAGAAAAATAAGTCACATGTAAAAGTAACCTGAAAGCTATAAGTTAATCTAGCAAAAACACTGAAGATTCATTATCCATGGTCAAGGTATCTCTGGAAGATGAGATGACCAGTAGTCACTGGTTCAAACTCACCTCAAACTACTGGAAAGACTAGCTAGTAGGAATTTCAGCATCTCTGATCAGGAATGTTTCAGGGTTGAAGGAGAAGGGCATCATATCATTTTAGTTGCGTCTTTCCCCTAGGATTTATTTCAGTTTCTGTCATTCTCATCTTTTATCTAACAGCACAAGGGACTCAACAGCAAAGTTCTGTCCTAATGTCAAAAGTGCAACATGTGCTGGATACTTCCTAACCTTACAAATGAACCAGTCCATGTATTGCTATAAAAAAATAGCCAGCTTTGCAGTTTTGTGCTACCATGTAAGGAACAGTTCAGGTTGGAAACTCTCCAGGCCAGCAGGGGCTGGAAATGCTGGAGACGATCCATTCAGCCCCAGAAGAGAAGGCACCTCTGGTCGCTTTTGAACGACTCCTCTTTGGCTAATGCCTGAAGCAGTATTAACCTGGCTCTGGAGTAAGTCACATTCAGCTCTCTTTTACTAGCAAATCAGGATAATGCATGGCTTTTGGGAAGAGTTACGTGACAGATGAGGAAGATCTAGAATGGGTAAAGAACTAACTGTATTTTATGAAAGATGTGATAGAACATTACTAAATTTCAGTAGCAGATAAGCACAAGGGAAAGGAAAGTTTAACAAATGGAGGGACTGAAAGAGTCCTAGCATGCCTTTAAAAAAAAGGATGTGGGAAAGAAATGCTAGTGTGACCAATAAAATGTTGGTTTCCTTTTTACGTATGATGAAAAATTTCCACACACCCTTCCTCCCTATGTAAGAGTCATGTTAAAACGAAGAAAAAAATAAACAAGGAGCAAAGGGTTTCCCAGTAGCCTGTCTCTCACATCTCATGTACCAGGAGATCTGTTTTCATTTGAAGACAGCTCTCTGGAACTGAGACTGCATACATCCATAGGCTCTCTATAGCCAAATAGTCTTGTAAAGCTGAAAAAATGCCCACATCACAAACTGCATTTCTGTAAGGTTTTAAATACAAAGTATCCCAGCACCACTTCTAATCTGTATAACCTTTGGTCCACAACCACACGGTACACTCAGGACCTGCATATAATCTTACATGGGGCACTTCAGGAACTCGTGAAGTAGATGATTCCACCTCACCCAATGGATGGAGAGACCTATTCTAGCTCCTCTCATGCTTTCAACTCTTTATTGGACATTACCCAGAAAAAAAATGTTTGTGCTGCTGTGGGTTTGACAATCAATTTCTTTTAAAAGCCAATCAGAACAGATGAAAAAAACGTTTGTTTCTTTAGGCAAGATCAAACTATGACCAGTCTGCATGACCAGGAGCACCAGTCCCCCTTTTCCTTCTCTCTTTGATCAAGTATTGTTTTCTTTTTCTTCTTCCTCTCACCACAGTGCTTGGGATCAGAATATGTAAACATCGACAGAAACAGCAGCCCTGTGACAATAAGCACTTTCCCAACTGGGCAGATTCTGTCAGCCAACCAGAACTGCTTCAGCTCCCTTGCTTGTCTAGAAGTCACTGGTTTTTCCGCTGTAACTTAGTGTCCCCTTTACTTTGGCCTCCATCTGCAATTTAGAAACAGGAAAAGAAGAGGAAGAATAAAAGCATGAACAAACTTATTTTACAACTTACAAAATAAAAAACATATTTGGAACATTCATCTTTAGAATCAGCAGAAAATGCATTGTCTTTATAGCATGTTGAACTTTATATATTTTCAATAATTTTCTGGTTTTGTTTTCTTTTAAATAGGACTGATGAAACAAGAGACATCAAGCTTTACACCAAGATCTTTAGAGATGTGGTATTTTAAGTTGCAGCCTGTGACACTGCAAAAACAAAACAACAAAAATCAAGCTTTTCTTTAGAAGTCTTTACTCTGTAAGAATTTTAAGTCAAACCATGGCACTCACTGTGACAAAAAAAACCCAAGGTTGATACCACATAAGCGATTGGTTTGTTTTTACAGCCTCTTACAACACTGCCCTGGTTCTGGAGCTAAGTACTGCAAAATCAGTATAAAGAACCCACCGTGCCACTGCCACCTTTCGTGTTCCCTTTTCTAGCTAAAAAATCCTTACAACTGGCAAATAAAGGAGCACAGTCCGCCACCTTCTATAATTTTATGATAGCTTTTCAGCTCTAAGGCCTTACAAACAGAAAAAGATTTTATACTTCAAGTTACTCCTTTCAATCAAAAATATGTAACTTAAAGCATAAGATTCCCAGGGAAGATTGGTCTTCCACTAGGAAACTATCACATTTATTCACACATGCATACCCAACTGCAAGAATCATGAAGAGGCTTCTAGCTGGAAGATATTAAAATGTAGTGGAAAAAACAACCCTTTTTCCTCCCAGTATAGACTATACAGTCTGCAAATAATCATGTTAATATCTAGTATGTAGTAGTCCTTTCTTCCATTGGCTGAATTTGAATGGTTACATTTCTCAAACATTTCTCAAACTGCTATAATAAAGTATTATTGAGATTTTTGAGCTTTTTTGTTTCTGGTATTGAACATTGTTTTTCTACTTGTGTTTGGGTTCCAAAAATACTGCTGTAATAGAATGTGCACCATCTGCTGCTACCAGAGCTTGTTCCTGTTTTGTGTCTTCTCTAAACCAATTTTGATTTTGGTGTATGTTTTGTTTCAGTCTAGGGCATAAATCTGTTAAGTAGTAAGAGAAATATATCTTTACCTGTGTAAGCTTGCTGCAAGTGAGCAGGCAGAGGTGAGTGAGACAGCGTTGCTGCGTGCTGAGCACCTGGCTGTAAACCCTTCAGTAAGTCTGGGGGTAAAAAGAAGGAGACAAACAAAGATGAAAAATCTTACGGACCATATCAGCCTTAGTGAAATAGGAAGCTTTTGTTTTTAAAATTACAGCTATCGTAACACGATAATTTGGCACAGATTTCTAAAGACATTCCACCACCAACAAAAAATAATACCTGATAGGATTCTGATGGCTGGTAAACAAGTCAATAAAAACAGACCTGTTCAGATATGGTTAATCAAAAGTCAGAACCAGGATCATGTGTCACTATTGGGATGCAACTCTTCATACTATTTCATTTGGCAAAAAGGCCAAAATTGCTACAGATTAAAAGTTTAAAGAATTTCTTTTAAGCAATTGCAAATAATAAACCCCACCTAGATTGATGCCTTCCTGTAAGAAAATGGTTTGGTATCAGTGTCTAAGCCATTACTGAGCTAAGGATATTTTGATGAATCACAGTATTAAGTCTCGTATCTGAATTGTGAAATTGAGAGAATCTTAAGATACATTTATTTCTGAAGATATAGGAACAAGTTAACCCAAAAATGCATGTTCAAAAGCAGCTATATATTATGAATTTAATAGTGAAGTTAATCGTCTATCAAAGGTGATTCATAACATCTAGATAATTACAGAAACAAAGTTTTAACAGAGAAGTCACATTTACTCTTCTGTAGGGATTTTCATGAACCAAATCTAAGTATCTCAGAACCGAACGGCTTTTCCCTTCTTGATTTCCACATTCAGCAAGCATGTTTCCCTACAGCATAGTGTGATAAGGAATTCCACTCACTCTGAGTTAGGCTGTGGTGGAAAGCCGCTGAGGTAGATCCCGAGGTGGTTGTCACTCCAGCTGTGTCCGTCCCAAAGCCAAGCAGCTCCAAGGGAAACTGGAAGGGCACGGTCACAGGAACAAGGCCACCCAGCATCCCGAAAGGAGTTAATGGTGCAGACGTCACATTCTGACTGGTTACGGACAGGGGAGATGCCATGAGCGTCAGAGGTGAGGCGTTAGCCAGTAATGATGCTCCTGCTGTTGACTGTACAGAGAAAAGTAGTACTTCAAGATTTTAAAGCTTTGAGTAGCATCCTCTAAGGAGATAAGAATCAACTATTTACTGTTAAGTGTGGTCCTGTTAAAAAGGACATTATATTATTAATAAATATCCACTTACCCACCTAGGATCAGTTCCCACTATTCATCTGCTCAACAAGCACAATTATATCTCACATTCACACATGACAGTATGGTTCATCTCTCGTTTTTCTTGTCAGCCTCACAGGTAAATTCCTTTAAATTATCCCATGCAGATCTGAAGTTCTTTAGAAGCAAGTTACTCTCCCCTCTCGAAATATGGGTCTTAACACAATGCTAACTATTTCTAAAGTTACTTAGAAGTAAGGATTTCTGAAAACTCAAATTTGTACTTAAGAACCACCACACTTCAAAGGACAAAAGTTAGGTTACCAAGATGCAGACGTATATATACACATAGGTAGGTGTTCATACACAAACACACATGCATATGTTAGAGCAAAAGGCAAGGAAGGAAAATTCTCACCACCCTACGTAAGTCACAACTTAAATTCACTGTAGTTTAAGAAAATGCAAGATTAAGCCAGAATATTTTAGCTACAACAGCTCCCAAACTACATCAGTTCCTTTGTAATTAGCAGCTGTCCTGGCTCATTCCCATTTAACACTTCCATTCACTAAACATACAGTAATTTTATATGGTATTATAATGTTCAATTCTCCAATTATCACAAAACAGTATGTATAGAAAGCATTTCAAACTAGACTCAAGCTTATATTTTACAGATATTTGAGCTATCAAGATTCAGAGACTGAACAGGACTTCAAACCTGTGCGTTTTGATAAGTCAGCCTTAACTAAAACCAAAACTCATTTTAATGAGTACCCAGAGCTCAAAGTGAAAATGAAATCTCCTTGAATTCTATAGTATCAACTTTGTTTCTCTAAGTGATAAAAACTCCCAGTGAGAAAAATTTTCTATTACCAGGTTTGGTCTTAAGATGTTTAGATGAAAGCTGCTAAAGAAAGGTTACTGCTTAAGACATTTTAAAACCATATCCCTGTAAATTTAAGCAACTACAGATCAGATGTTCATAAATAAGCATCTGTATTTGTCATTTTAGGAGTGACAGCTTCTAAGACATTCTCCATCCCACAAGTAGAAAACCATGGATGAAAGACTTTATAAGAACATACACGCTTATTCTCTTTAGCCTTTGAAAGTACTAATTTCAAAATAAGCCTATGTACAAAAAATAACAACCATTCACTATGTAGCTCTTCCTAGTTACAAACACATTTTTATTACCAACACGAAATCATCTAGTCTGATCTTCAGTGTAAGCAACTCATGTACCACTTGTCTTCTGATTAGCAGCATCAGGAATTAAATCCCTAAGCCCTTAATGGAAAGGAAATTCACTTTCAGTCTCATTTAATGTATTAAGAAGGGTAACAAACGCCTTAGTACATTGTACCCAGCTAGCCATTAGATCTTGAAGACTAAAAAAGTGCTGTTATCACAAATCTCTTCCCATTCAGTGTACTTGGACTGAGAAGTAATTTGATTCTCATCTTCTCCTGAATATACTGCACTGACTGAGCCTCAGTCTGCACCGTAGCAAAAGTCTTATTGAATGTTTTATCCTTGTACCACCTCTCCCAAACTGTTTCAGGTTGTCAAAGTACCTTCTGAAGTGTCAAGGAAAAAAACACGTGTGAAGTCACAATTAACTTGGTAATATTATATGCTGCTCAGTCCCTTTAGCTGTTTTCCCCCTTCTATTATACCAAAACACTTTTACTGTATTACAGTGTACACCTATGATAATTATCTACCACATTCCCACCAGTCCTTCTTTTCAACATCACTGTCTGCCAAGATCTATTTCATTCCCTAGGTGATCAGTATCTATAGAATAATGATTTGCCAGAATTCATCTCATCATCCACACAATACTAATTTCCCATGTCTATCAACTTTAAGCACTACAACAACAACCATTTCACATTTTCTTCCACATCACAGCAACTATATCCATGGGATATCAAGGATTGCATCAGATTCGAACTCTGTTCCCAGTCCTTTTGCTGCAGCCTCATTTGTGTCCTCCAGGCACTTTCTGGAGTACCCAAAGTGCACCACAGCTGGCTCAGCTCTTCTGCAGACCCTCTGCGATACCTCTGCGGCCCTTACACAGAACATGGACTGTGTGGTTTTTTGTTTGTTTTCCTCTCCATTCAAAGTACCCAAAATTAATGAGAAGGCTTTATCAGAGCCTGTTAAACAACTCGTTTACTGTACCAGACTTAAGGTATTGTAGGGTGAGAGACCACAGAAATGCCTCATGAAAGTCATCTTCTTCCTGTTACTCAGCTGTACTAAGAAAAATTGATAGCAGGCTAAAACATTATTATAAAGCATCATGAAAAGCTGCGTACACATCACCACCATGAAACAATAGCTATGTACACCATTCAGAAAAATACATTGCTGTTCTGGTTCGCAGTAGAACAAGGTTTTGATTTGCAGTGATATTGCCTTTCTTAACTTATGTTGTGCACGCTTCACAATAGAGAGAGCAATAAAAAGAGAGTACCACCTCAGATCTTCTCAATAATTAAATCATTCCCAGTAAGAAAAAAGCACAGCTTGGTAAAGTAGGCTGTCTTCTGTGCAAATAATAGGTTTGCACAGGTTTTAGAACAACAGTATTTTCAAAATATTTGTTTTATATTACTTTTTAACTCTAATGAGAAAGTTCTGCACAAGCTCTTAAATAATTTCTATGAAGTTTATATATCAATGACCTCTCATTCGATTTGACTAGATCCTACAAAATAAAACACACAATCACAAATACTAAAAAAAAAGCCCTTGCAAATGTTAAATACGTCTTGCATTACACTCTAACCACAAACAACTGAACTCCAGTTTTGCAAACTAACCACAAAGCTTGGCAACAAACGTACCGAGATACCTCTACATATGAGCTCCATCACCAGAAATAAATACGCAAGAATACAGAAATCTAATAATGCAAGACAATACTGCATTCCCCGAAAATATAGCCACAGAAAGCCCACCTTTTCTAGTGTTCTTAAAAAGAAAAAATGACAAAACTGAGTTCTGTTTCACACTACAGACCAACCAGTATTTTACAGTGAGGATTCCTTCCACCCTGATCCCTGGATTTCCCATCAGCTGGAAATACCTGTTTACTAGCGTGAACTAGTTTCATCAGTATTAGCATTTATACTAGGGAAAGTGTAAACATTAACCTTGTGACTCATTTTCAAATCAAGATATTGTAAGCCTGTTTACAAAGCATGATAAATATTAATGTCTGATTTAAATGTAAACATGTTAGATGCATACCTGCACACTGGCTGCTACAACTGGAGACCCTGAGGCAGAAGATGGTCTGTGTGGAGTTGACAATTGTTTAGTAGCACCCTGTGTTCCACTTCCTGCTCCCCCAGACAGACTAGTCCTACTAGCTCCACTTGAGTTAAGGTTACTGCCTCTGCTGGCAGGTACATTCATTCCAACTCCACCCAAGTTATTTTTACCAACAGTTCCAGAAGGAGAAGAGTTGGGCAATTTTGAAGAAGCCTGAGGGTTCTTTGCAGGCTGAAGGCCTGAGGTGCGATTAGAGGGCAGCAAATTCATTGTGGGAGACTGCCTGCTGATATTTACACCACTGGTTTGTTTATGAAGGGGGTTGTTGCTGGAGTGACTACTCTGGGAAACTAGTGCACTTGAACTGGAAGAACTGGGTGTTGTTGCAGGCCTGGGGGATGAGGTGGACTTAGATGAAAATTTAGGCGATGCATTGGGCTTGGGTGTCACAGAGGGCTTAGATGCAGTGGGCTTGGGAGAGGCAGCAGGTTTAGGAGAGGCAGCCATGGAGAAGGGAGGCTTGAAACCCTGGGAAGAAACCTGTGACACCATAGCCTTGGCTAAATAGTTACTAGAGGTAGAGGTGCTGGATGTTGTCCGAGAAACCAGTGGGTGAGATACTTGAGAGCCACTTCCAGATGAGGGGTTAGACAAAGGTAGGCGATACACTACAGACTTCTCTTGAGCCTTGATGACTGGTGATGAGCAGGTCAGTTTGGGATTACTGCTCAATTTCACCACTGGATTGGTCTGTGATTTACTAATAGTTGCTTGTAAAGGAGATACATATTTCTGCTGTACAGCTGAATGCTGGTGCACCTTTGTCATTTGTGATGTTGAGGAAGAACCACCTTGAATCTCAGAAGATGATACCAGGATATTAGCATCCTTGGGTCTTTGAGAGGAGGTGGAAATAGCTGCTTGGGTCTTAGAGGAAGAAACATGGGTCTGTGAAGAGGAAGAAGCAGCTTGGATCTGACTTGACCTCTGTAGTCCTTGCTGAAGAAGCTTGGCTGGCAAAGGCTCTAAGGAAACCTTAGGATTTTGAATTGAAGATCCAGCAATAAGGCCTGAAGAGATACCAGTGTGAACTAAGTCCTGGGGTTTCTTTGGTACTGGCCCCGTGTGACCAGCAATAAGACTTGATGAATGGGGTGTTTGAGTGGGCTCTACTTTCTTTGAAGTTGCCAGGGGCAACTTGCTCATAATGCTTGCCAGTTTCTCTTCCCTCAGTCCAGGGCGAGGTCTGGATGTTGGTGTCTCTATGGTGGATCCAAGAGGTGATCCCTTGGCACCATTATTGATAACTGCCAGAGCATCAGAAATAGAGTCCAGTGATGGTGGGTGGAAAGAGAGGTCTTCATCCAGTGAGTCGTCCAAGCAGATAGTCTCTGGAGCTGGTGTGCAGCTAGAGCTGGCTGGGGTGCAGACCGGTGCGCTGGTACTCAGTGTAGTAGCACAAGTTGAATTGACTGAAGACGTACAGGTTTTCTGTTCTTTCTTTGGACTGGAGTCCTGAGAATGAAGAGATAAGAAAAGACAAGTTTAATAGCCTTTCTGGAGGAGATCCAAAGTCTTATTTCATTTAATACTATTATTCTGTACATTCAGTGGAACCCAAGATCTGAAATTTTTTATATTAAGATATAGATATTTAGATGTCAGATACTTGTGTGCTAATTCAATATTTGTATTTTAGAGTCTAGTGCTGTTGCTCCACATACAAAAGTGCCCCCCACAGTTAAGAATAATCTGTGCTGTGAAGAACAGGATAGTTAATCTGACCACTAAGTAAAAATTGCTCCTAGGCTAAGACAACACCTAATCATGTCTAATGAACATCTCTGTCAACTTATGCTATCCTCCCAACCACACATTTTTCCAGTGTTGCCGAATTTAACACAAGCCAAAAGCAAACAAACCACATATTAAAAAAGGGAACTTTGATGGAACTATTTCCTTCTTCATAGTCAATTTTCAAAAAGCTATATAAGCTTAATGTCACAAAACTATACAGAGAAGTCTCTTGTATTACTTAGCTTGGTAAAGTGGGCTTTAAACCAATAAGCTCTTGCAGCATTTTCCTTAAATTAGCATTTACTAGTGGAACCCTTCTGACAGATTTTTTTTTCTGGAACAGAGGCAAGAAACTGTTTGGATCAAATGGTCACATAAAAGTCAGACATTTACCTTCGCTTTGGGTTTAGGTGCCAGAATCACCTTCTTCTTTGCCCTAAATCAGAAGAAAGCAGAGGAGATAAATGTGCATTAGAAGACAAAAGAAGGGCAAGTAATTTTAGTTTCAACTGTCACCCTGATTATATCTCAGTAAACTAGAAGGATAACTACTGTGGTCAAGCTTTTATAATAAAGCATTCTTGAAATAGAAAAAAATCTCTTAAAATAAAGGGTGGGGGACAAGCACATGGTTAATCCATTGTTGTCATGTATCTTTATATAAGTTAGATGCAAAATTCACTGAATTGCTGATATAACCTGATGTATATCAAAAGTTAAGATACTTGTTTTGTACTTTCTCAATTTAGAGAAGCTTCAAAGCATCAAGGCATTTCAGCCTCTCACAATCTTAGGAATTTATCTTAACAGAGCTTTATCTGAACTGACGATACCTATAACAGTCATACTACTTCACCTTATATTGCTGTTTTTGTCACTGAGGAAGGGATATACTTTATGCTCTCATTTATATTTCAAACCACAAACCCATTTTTTTTCCTGACAAGTGTTTTGTTGCTTGTCAACTGTGAAACAGCATACCTAAATTCTGTTTGTTGCAGCAAGCCATTTAGCAAGGTTCCAGTTTTGGTTCCTCCTCCCCCTCCAGTGTAAGTGAACACCATAGGACCAACTTCAGTTATGCAAGCAAAGACAGTACTGAAGACTATTAGTTGTCTGCTTCATCTTAGAATTTAGACATTCCACATCTTGCCTATTTCTATTTCTTCAAAAGGATCACCAGATTAACACTTCACAGCTCTTTCAGTCCTCTTTTCTAAGCAACTAGGAGCATACCTGGTTAAAAAGACCTTTCTGTAGATGGACCACGGCTCAGTTTTGCCATTATGTAGAAAAATATCCTATGTTAATCTTAGCTATCAAGAGAGTTGTAATTTGGGTGGTATTCAAAGCTGTAATTGGTTATTTGAATTCTGTTTAAGCGAGGGTAGCTCCTGAGAGGGCTGTGGCATTGTCTGAAAATCTAGAAGGTAAAATTTCACTAAGATACACAACCTACTGGAGCTACAGAGACTTATTAAGAAAATGAAAGGTAGAAAGTGCTGGGTTCAATGTAAGATGCTGCAAAGCAAAATTTAGGCAGTACATAGTGCTTTGGAATAATTTGAGAAGGTGTTAGTCCACAAAAACATCCACCTAAGTTATCTAGCCACTTCAAAATCAAGTTAAAGTACAATACCACAAGAACATTATAGGTATAAGCCTAAATTAAACAATCACATTTATCAACATTTTAAATGGCTTCAAACAAATCCCGAAGTATTTCCCTTCTCTCCCCTCTGTCCAAAAAGAGATTACGTGAAGATGGGAAGAGATACTATGAACTAAAGATATTAGTAAGTTGTCAATACTATACTCACGGAGCAGAAGTGAGGTGATTGTGAACACTCCGACTTTCTTTAAAAAGCATCCTGGAAGAGTGGTGAGAAAAGAAATGTAAGGTGATTCTACAGGGACAGTCAACATACAACCACCTCATACACAAGTACACTTGAATTTTTAGAAGAATCCTTTGATTGTCTGTCCCCAAAGTAGCCAGCAGGTGGTTTGTCTGTATTACTACCATGATGCAGATACAGGCATAAACAGAAGAAGGATAAATAAAAAATGGTTAAGCATACATTCAAAATACGTGTGTCAATGGCCACAAAGAAGTTTACGTAATACAGTACCACCTCCTTCAGCAGGACAGAATAACATTTTGAATTCTGTCCTCAAGGGCTAAAAAAATATTTAAAATACCCAATTAAGCATTATTGCAAACTCTTCTACATGCATGTTTACATGTTGAACACAGGTTTGGGTTTTGTAGGTTGTGTTGTTGTTTTTTTTTTTTAAAGCTTACTATAGTAAAGTTAGAACACAGGAAACAAGCTTGTGCCTAGTTGTCTTCAATATTTTGTATAGGTCATTGTGTACCATTTCTGTGACTTCAATTACACTGTATTTACACACATACTTTACTACAGAGCCAGTGATACAGCTCCATGAGTGACAGGAGTTGCCATGATAATGTTAGCAACTCCTGCTCTGGGAAGTGAGAACAATTCCTGACCTGCATCTATACTACAGCTTGCTATCCAAATGCAGCTATAAATGGACAGTTAATGAAAACTCACTCCCCCTTCCCTACTTCCAGGTAGGCAAACTAAAATAGACAAGATTTTCCTACATCACTGCCATCGTGCTGATCACATCATGAACAGCTGTCTAAACAAGAGCTTTTCACCACCGAAAACACATCCTGTAGAGCTGCAACAATTCTGAAAAAACAGGTATCTACAAATCTCATATCTGTATTACATTGCTCCCCATCAAAGACTACTGAATGCCTATGAAAAACATAAGAAAACAAAAGGAACTTTCCTCATTACAAGTTCCACATGCCACTTTCTGACCCATCTGGCTTCACCAAAGTATTTTCCTCCATGCCTTCTGCCCGGTGCTTTGTCTACTCCTCGATCTTTTTCATTTTGGGGGCATCCCAGGCATCAGTAATTTCTAACATTATCCTTAAAGGTTTAAGGCAAAGCATAACTGCCACAGGAACAGAAGTCAAAGATACAGTACAAAGAAAGGCAGCAAGAACACACTTAAAAAACAATCACTCCACTGCATACGTATATTTAAGCTATAACAGCTGATGAAAGAGGTCAGGATGAGATTGCCTCTGTGACGTGATTTCAAGTGTGCTATTCGACCTGTAAGAAATAAATTCGCTGCAAGCCCACTTGCAAGACCTCAAAAGAAGAGAAACTCTTGGAATTAAAAGGAAAAAAACTTCCTGTTCTTTTGACTTCTTTTAAACATACACATATTTATATTGCAGGCATTTTTAAAAACAGATGTGGAATGAATACACAACCCACTTAAAAGTGGGTTACGTTATCTGAAAAAGCTTTGAAATCCTTAAGGACAAGAAGAATTTCTTTAAATCCATGAATATCAGTAAAAGAATCTTAGGAGGCTGAGTATGAAAGTTATACACAGGAAAGTAATGTGACAAAGCAACACTACAGTTGTGATACACATGAAGAAATGAACTTGGTGCAGTTCACAGTTATATCTATACCTCATGCTTCTACAATAAAGTATGTGGAATGTAATACAGTTAACTTTGGAAGAGCAAGAAAATTTTCCTCTGGTCTGAGCTCACGAAGTTCTAGTAGTATAGGCCTACTCTTGTTAGTAAGCATTCCCTAGGAAATACACAGGCATTTCACGTTAAAAATGACCTACTGATTTTTTTCTCCATTTCACATAGTTTCTTCTTACACAAGGCCATATATAAAGGTTAAAAATTATAAGCCTTCAGCATGATCTCTACTCTAGCATCGCCCCCAAAATAAATGTGAATCCAGCATATGAACAACACATGCTGTATTAGGAGTCATCACTGAGACAACAGGAAATATTTGCTTTTCCTCTTTCCATGCACAACTACCTACAAGTTCTGACAGGTCACTTCCTAAATAGAAAGCAGGGGAGAGTACTCCCCCAACCAGAGGATCTAGAACCATTTCTGTAGAAATTTATTTACAATACCATGTTGTAACATCATTTCCCCCAATTACTGAGATAGCCTCTGTCTGCCAAGAAAGATACTTTTACTATTACCTCACAGAAAAAGGATTTAAAAACAAGTTTATTTCCTACATACCCAATTCATTGAAAATTATTTACTTAGTATGCTTTATAGCCAGAATTCTGTTTCTCACATCACAACTTCTGACAAACTTTTCTTTTTGACCAATTCATTTTATTTTGGTCATTGCCTGTTTCAAAGTTGCTTACTACTGCTTGAAACATGCTTTTAGACAGAAAGCAGGTTGCTTAGAACAGTTGTGCAAAAGCCACCTGAACATAGTGGTCCTGGGCTCCAGCTGGTTCTGTTTGAGCAGCTGAGTTTGAGCAGAAGAGCTCCAGCAGTCCCTTCCAAACTCAGCCATACTGTGAAAGCAACTTGGATCTAAGCAGAAGGTAAAACCCCTCCCATAAGAGGTGAGGAGAGGTTTTACCTTCTGCTTATATTTATATTTATATATATATATATATATATATATATATATATATATATCACATTGTATTTTGAACCTGTCAGAAGCAAGTCCAGTACAGATGCTGTGAGGTCTTAAAACAAACAAAGAAGTTCTTTTACTTCCACTGACAAATGAGAACATCCACCTTTCTGGCAGAACCGCTGAAAGGAACGATGGTATATGTTCCCATTCTAACCATCAAGCTTAACACGCTATAAGGAGATGGCTGACACTTATGCTTTGAGGCCAACAGTTCTGTTGCTTGATTACTATTGCTCCCACTTTATTCTTCCCCCTTTGCACCGTTGTTCTCTTAACAAGTTGTTAGGAATCAAGTGTAAGTTTTCATCAAGAAGCTGATTTATTTTGAACCATAGCATCAGAGCATCCTAAATGCATACACAAAATAAGATAAAAATCTTAAAATCTTAAATGTTTTTTAAAATCCAGCCTCGAAGTTCCCACTCATAATTCTAAAGTCTAAATCACATTGCATTATCAGACTATTAAAAGCATACCAACAACATGGCTTTATCATTTTACATCACAGGAAAAACTTTCCAGTTACCCTTTTCTCTGTCTCAGTATTTCCCTTCAAGGAAGCATCATGGACTATGTTATGAACTCCAGCAAATTAAGTATCCAACAGATGACAAAAGCAATAGTTCTCCAAGAAAAACAGCATTTTTTCAGCTCTTGGGCTTGCAAAGATGACAAATCTAATTTCTTAAAAACTTTCACTCTTTTTTTTTAAATATTCTATTTCCACTGACATATTTTGAAGTTTTGAATCAACAGTATACTTTAATGTTGTTTAAACCTATCTCAATAAATAAGGCTCAAGAAGCAGTTTAACACCAAAAGGAATAAATATAAAAAACAGGTATCTTACCTTGCCTGCATCCAGCCTTTAGGCCAAAGTGGTTTCACTTCTGTTTCCATAAAGGTTTTGAGGTAATCTTCAGCAGACTGACTTCTATTTGGCTCTAGCTCATAGCATCCCAGCTTGATCTTAACAAGATTACACAACAGAGACCTGCAGAAAGAAATACAATAGATATACTGAAAGAAACAATCTTTTCAAAAGTTCAGCAAAAAGACTGAGAAATAGAAGCACTGATGCTGTATAGCTGCTGTCCACTGGCAGTCGTAGAAAGAGTTCAACTCTTTTCTCTCTAAATTTTTTTTTTTTAAACTTTACCACTGTATAAGTTGCTACTACAACTGGTATGATCTGCTGCTGTTTCCAGCAGACCACATGGTTCATCTCTTTTCATCCTCACCATCATTTAATTAGTTTTACATCTTTGTCATTGCCTCGTAACTGAAACATCTTCTCTCACTTTGCTCACAATTACCTTCATCTCATTTAAGATGGAAAATGTCTGTGATATGAAAGCAAGTGAAATCCACACTACACTGAATTATTCCAACACAATATTCTTTCTGACAAGGATGCTGTCTTTTACTGTCCTTAAAGATATAAAAGTGCACACAATTAAGTAACATTGACCCTTCTAAGCCTTGTGAATGAAAAAAACGAATTTACATATCTCATGATTAAGTATGGCTCCCTTCAGGTCAGCCCAAGTTATACTGTTTTATACAGATATAATATTTATTCCATTATACATACATATATTCCATGAAGATTGCTTCCCTACTGTCTTAACATACTATGGATGAAAAAAAATTCAATGTGAGAAGCCCAACAGCCCCTTTCAATATTTATACTTGTTTTAAAATTAAATTAATAATTTCCCATGCAAGTTCTAAGTTAGAGGGCTCTGCCTGCTTAAAATTGTTGAAATCTAGATAATCTCAATTTTCAGTAAAATCTACTCTAAGGAAACAGAGAATTCAGCATGTCAGATAAGAATCTGTGATGCTCTTCAGAATGTACTTCTGAGAACAATTATTTATTAAACACCACCATGTTATAAAAACACACACAAACCTGTATGAAGTCAGTGAAAAACTTTGATGGCAAAGGTAGTTTTGTCTCACCTCACTGTGTCATCCCAATGAAACTTCTTTCTGGGCCCCACAACCCTCTTTCCAGGTTTCTCATCATCATCTTCCTCTGATCCATTCTTCTCTCGTTCATCTTCTGCTTGCAACCTACATTTAGAACAGTTGTTTACTTTACAGGTGTACTACTACAGACAAAACATTTAATTAGAGGAGTGTTGTATTAAATGTTAGTAAAAAAGAGACCTGTCTTCAGATTCTCATTATACCCTTCCTGAAAGGGTAAACAGCTCATCTTGCCCTCCTCACTGCTTCACGGTCCTCAAAGACAAGTACAAGTGAAAAGGACACACTGTATGGATGTTGCCAAGGATGCTGATCAATCTACTAATGCTTCTCCAAGTCTAAAGTCAGCTAACTCTTACGGAAACAACTGCAATATAAAGGAACAAAAGATAACCGTGAACCTGAACACACCATCCTCCTACTTTCCCTCCAATAATCCATCACACTGGGTATCTCTGGTATCCTTCTCACAGTTCACAATTTCTTTCCCTCAAGATCTATTTCATTCAGTTAATGGGATTTCTTTCTGAAGTCCGGTGATAACATCACTTAGATAATACTAACTACTTTGCACAACTCAACTTACAGGCACCTGTAAACGGCAGCTGAGTACTTGGCAGAACTCAGAGAATGAACAACATGGAGACAAACTTCCGGGTAAACTCTAGAATGGAAATGTACAGACTCCAGAAATACCTACTTAGCATTCTTAGCTTGATTGCGGGCCTGACAATCCTCTTGGTATTTGCATAACTGTTCAGGCATGACATTACTGACAGCCAGTTTCAACTTTTGCAGTGGTTCTCTCAAGCGGTCATCCTGTGAAAAAAAGAAACACTGAAGTAGTCCTATTAGATGTAATGTAAAGGTCTTTTCAGAAAGTTTCACAGAAATTTTCCCCTCACTCCCAACAGGCAATATTTCCAGTACTAGCTATTGACTGCAGCAGTACTTGCCCACGTGACACCTGAATCCTGTGAGGTGCACCAGTGTTATAGAAATGCATATACTTGAAATTTCTCATACAACTAATGAAATCTTGAGACCAGAAACGATGAAGGATAGGCACAAGGAAACAAGTCACGAATATCCCAAAACATTATGACACAATCTCATTAAATAATCCTTTCTAATCAAAATAGGGAAGAAAACTTGAGGTAAAAAGCAAGATGACTTGACTGATGAGCATCTCAACACTTGCAAATAAATATCTGATCAATCAAGTCTCCCCCAAAACCTCTGTGGTATAAAAACATCTCAGTAATGATGAAAATCTATGTATTGGATTATTATTGTCTGTGTATAGGTTATTATTATTATTAAATGTAATTTACATACCTCAAAAGTAAGGACCATTTATAGAATCATCTCCAAATATTAAGAACTCCAAACATTAAAGTGATATCGTACTATACACTTCCCTACATGTTTTAAATTATCTTCCCACATCTAACTTCACATTCTTAGTCATAACTGTTTCCTGAGAAGAACTAGGATGCTATATGCTATTATATCTTAACGCTTAATTTAGAAATAGCGTATGAAACCGTATTCCCTCTAAGCAGACTGAGTTCTCTGCATACACGATCATCAGATCCTCTGCAAGATTTAGACCTGATTCTCATCTAAAGAACCAGGTCAGGATACTTCAAATCACAGATACCTCTTTTCATTTGAGAGGAACACACACTCTTTAAGGAAAAAGCAACTGCAAATGAGATATAAAGCACTTGTGAGACTTAGCCATAAAAGAAGTATATTTGCACAAATAATATAGGCTGGTCATCTATTATCAATCCACCCTTTTTTTCTTGGCACAAAAATGTATGAATGCAATAGCAATTTTAGCTTGTCATAACCTTGATTATTATGGCTTTCTAGTTCTTTTACTTTGATATCTACCCTGTGTCCAGCTTTCAAGATGAAAGCATTCCATTCTCAAATAGAAAGGTCTGAAATACTTAAAATATTTGTTCTTTAAGTAGTGACAAGAGCACTCACACAGGAAAAAAAGTATTTATGCTGATCTAGCAACTGTTCCAAAATCTTTTGCTTTATCGGAGACAGTGGGGGCTGTTGCTCTTCTCTTCTGCATTCTTTCCTTACTGTTACATAACTGACTCACACTGGAGCTACGCTCCCCCCCATTACCTGGACATTGAGGTGTAACTTCTTCAGACGCTTTATCAGTGTGTCCTTATTGCATGGCACAAAAGCCTCAAGGTGAGAGTACACTCCATTGCGGATGGCAGGATTTATCTCCTGTAACTGTAGCTCAATACTGACAAACAAACAAGAGACAGCCAACCAGTGAGGTACTCCAAGATGAAGATGACAACTGAACAAAAACCTAAGGAAGCTTTGTATGCATAACAGGTTTTAGCTATGCATACTAGAAATAGCAGCTTGGGACATATTTTTAGATATGTTAAACTAAATTTTGAGCAAAGGAGGAAGTCTTAATGGCAAGAAACCACTCAAAAAAGACTTTCAAATACATACTTCCCTGGCAACGTTGAATATTGTATTTACGAATTGTATTTACTCCCACCATCACACATCAATCTTGATAAAATTTTGGCTGCTTGTCTTCTAGAGGTTACTTTTTTGTTCTTTAATATTATTAAGAGCATAGAACCCTCTATATTAAATGTTTAGTTGAAGGATTACAGAGTAAGAATAGTCAGCATTTTTCTTCATGAAAGCTGAAGATGTTTTGATTTATGAAGATGTGGGACAGGAAGAAAAAATGGCAATTTTGTTGAATTTTACACATGAAGTCAAGGACATAGGGCACTACAAAACACTTTACAGTGGATAAAGACAGACAGATAGTCATGACAGGAGCTGTATTCATATATAAATCTCTTTAGCTAGTAACTAGCTTAGACTGATCTACCTTCATTGACTTTTAATGGCTTTGTTGGAACAACCTCATTAATACTTCCTCTTCTGTACTTTTCCTTTCACCCCATTTCCAAAAAGGGAAGGTTGTACAGATAAGCACTTACTCCAGCAGAATATTATTCATGTCTTGTGTGAAAAACTTCTTCCTGCCTTCTTCATCAAACATCTTGGCGGCCTGAAAATACAGCAATAAAGAACATTCAAAAGTTCATAGAGCTCATTTTATCCCAAAAACATTTGTATCTTTACTTTTACAGCTATATCATTCCTTATTTTTTCTTCTTAAATTTGGAAAAACCTTACTACACTCAGCTATTTAGAAAAGAGGTGAGAATTACTATTATATTCAAATAGAAACTCCTTGTTCTAGTGCAAGCAATCATTCTATTTAGATTCTGTCTGGATCACTGATGTTAACATACTAGTCTTTTCAATAACCATGAAGGGAAAAAAACAGAAAAGCTGTTCTATTAGCTTAGAGCCAGCAACATCATTATCACTGATGACTTTAAAAGGAGGAGCATTGCTTGATGCTCTTGCCTGTATGACTCATCAACACTTTCCTACTCTCTTCCTTTGTTTGTCTGTTATGTGCCTTGCCCAGTTACAGCTTTCCAGCTTTCTTAGATCCATCTCAATCCTGCAATTTCTACACAATTCCCTTGCATCATCCCTCTTTTCTGGTGCTGTCCAGCATACTATCTATCTTTAGACTAGGAGTGAAAACTGGAAAATCTCTGTCCCACTAACTCTTTTGTATTCCTCTCTGGTCTTTTCCTGACTTATGAGATGGAAAAAAAAAACAAGATTACTCCTACACATACTTCCTTTATTTGAAGTTTTTCCTGGTCTCTCAGGAATGCCCATGCAGAATTACCATTTTTGCTCCTATCACTTAGATTTTCCACAAACCATGACAGCTCATGTGAAAAAGCCAAATCAATTCCCTATACTGTTCAACAGTTCAACAAAAATCAGTAAAATCTCCTCTCCAATGTCGCTTCACTCTGCAAATTTATGAAAGTCAAGAGAAAGAACACTGAGAAGCTTGTTGTCTTAAGATATTCTAGCACTGGGATGAGAGCATGAGTATTTGAAGGGCTAGAAAAGGATATGCATGCAAGTGTGGTATCATCATACTGACTGATAAACATTAGAGGCAGTCAACATGCTATGTGGCTGAATATTCAAATTAAAAAGGCTCTTTAATCTTGTCTTTAAAAATTTTTAGTTATCAACTTGTGACAACATAGCTAAAAACTAAAAATTCAAGCATTAACTTGACCATATTCCTTTATTACTATTAAATACTTACTGTTCTTACTCTCTGTAAATGACCCATGTATGTTTGAAATTAAAGTATTTTCTAGGAATGTAAACTCTATACTGCACAGGGAAACAGGGGTCTGTTGCTCCATCAGAAACTGTAAGGTAACCAATCGTCTTGAATGCTTTACCATTTCAGACATGAACGTATACCAGAGTTTTTTTAGTTCCTGTAAGGACTGCACTCCGCTCACTACTTTCTACTGTACAGTCAGCTGCTGAGGGGACGGTACTATCTGTTTTAAGATTACTGAAGCATTTGCTCTGCTAAAAAAATAAGAAAGGTTATAGGTGTTTACAAGCGATAAAGATACCAAAAAGACAAGTTTGAAAGTATTAAATCCAGTATCTTTCAGGATAATTAAAACAAGGATTGTTACTTTATGGTTTATAGAAAGTGGAAGGAAAGGTGCTTTGACATTTCAGTCCCAGGGAGATCTTAAAGCTAATTTCATCATTATGCTATTGTACTTAATAGTGTTGCTGGTCTTTGAAGCAAACAACACCAGCAGACTCAAGAAACACATTGCTATCAATGTTTTTTTTTTTGTTCCACAGATTATCTTGACAGCTACCATCACAATAGAAAGTAGCCAATCTATTACTTCTCTGCTTGTGTGCAATGCTGTCTGTAGTTCAGAATTGCACGCTGAGGGAACCAGAAGACATTAATCTACAAGAAGAGGTCAGGAAGTGTTCATTATATACAGCCAGTGGCTTTCTAATTTTATTTTATTTTTTTATCTTATCTAAATATCTAACATCTCCATTCATGGAACACAGGTTTTTGGCTACAGATTCTTAACTTTCTTTGCATTAAAGAGCACTAAAGGTATGAGACTGATAAGTGTCTAGAAAAAACTGTACAGGAACCATTTTTCTTTTTTCTCCTTTCTAAAAAGATTTTTCTCTCTCACTGATAATGTCTGTTGATGGCAATTTGTAGAAGGTAAGGAAGTTGCAACCCTTAAGTCATTACAGTCTAGTTCTTCCCCAAGTCTACACATAAACTTGCTCTGCTCACCAAGGGCCAAACTTTCAGAAAACATGCTCAAAAGTAGAAGACTGTAGAGTTGGGTTTTCCAAGCACCACTGAATTAAAGCTTTTTTCCAACTGCGTCTGTTTTTTATTTATTTTAAAAGCAGTGAAGCAGCATGAATTTTGGGAAGGCCACTAACACTTCCTTATTCTTGGTCTAAACCAGTTCTACTGCTGTTTTGCTAGAAACTTATTGTTCATTCACAGCAAAGAATCTGAAAATTCAAAGGTAGGCAAAAATCATCTAATTTCAGAGAATACTAATCCTTGTCTGTATTTAGACAAGTATATTTTAAAACATCTAAGAACATTATAAAATGTTTACATACAGCTAAGATAAGCATTAAGGTTATCGTTACTTTAAGTGGTAGCAAAGCAAGCTCTGCTACTGTTTAACTATTTTAATGGAAAAAAGTAAGTTCAACTACTACTACAAAACTTATTCTGAGTAAGGAAAAGCTGCACTTTATTCTGAGTAAGGAAAAGCTTAATAGATAAAATCAGAATCTGAACAATCAAACAACAAATTTATTCTCAACTTAAGATAACATCCACAACTGAAACAAGGAGCATATAATACCTTAACAGCTCTGACCCCTTTCAATAAGTTGTAGGAATGTTTGTAAGCTGGGAATTTAATACTTTTTATTAATATTTGAGTAGTTTGGGCTCCATTCCAACTTTCCAAAAGAAAATATTTTTCTCCTTTTAAACTGTCAAGTTAACATCATTTTGTGTTACAAAGGCAGAATTCCAGACTGACATTAGATCACAAGCTGCAATAGTATTTTGGGTTTCTTCCTCAAAACTAAGTGAGGAAGCACAAATTCATTTTACCAACTAATAATTCAAGTTAAAATAACACTGATATTCCCATTCTGGAAAAAACATCACAAGTTCTTGTACATGCAAGATTTAGTAGAAAACCTTGTCTCCTCTGAAATAAACACTGCTTCAACAATTGACCTGCATCATCTGTGCCCATTTTCAGGAGTATAAATACAACCATTAAGACTGACATTAAGATCCATTCTACATTTTTTAGCATTTCAACCAGCAATTCAAGGATGGTAACTCAGACCCTAATTAGTCTTCCTCATTATCTCAGATCCTTGAACGCATTCCCTCATCATTGAGTTCATACTTACTGTTCGAAGGTCTCCAATGCGCTTTTCAAGTAGCATAGGCAGACCTTCTGGGAGGGCAGGCACCTGCTTGGGTGTCATGACCTGAGAGGTGTAGGTTGCCTGAGTGACATTTCCATTTTCTCCTGACAGCTCAGATACTGGGCTGCCATCAGAAGTGCCATCAAGCAACTTGTCAAAGTCAATGTCTCCCAACATCTCCAGGGCACTTTCAGCTTCTTGCAGGAGCTCACGTTCATTTGTGCTACCAAAAATGGAGAGGACAGGATCATTGATCCTAAGATTCAAGTCAGAGATATCATTTCCTGCACTGAGAGAGGAAGAAGGAATTTTACTAGGGGTAGAGGTTGCAATAGTCACTGGAGGTTTTGGACTAGATTCCTTCTTCCTCATGGCTTCCTTCTCCTTTTGAAATTTACGGATCATGGCAGCCAGAGAGAGTGAGTCTTTATAAAATTTCTTTTTCTTCTTTTCAGACTTGTGTGAATTTAAGGCCATTACTCTGTAGAGGAAAGAAATCTTTCATTAGAATGCATGTGACTTTGCTAAAGGTGACAAAGGCCTTGAAAAATTTGGGAGTTTAGCGCAATTAAAAAGTTAGCAACAGTAAACAAGTACTTTGTGTTTCCATCTTCAGACTCTTCTACCAATCATCTCAAACCCTTGCTTGTCATGTGATGTCATGTTCAACACATTTTTTTTGTGGGCACACTAAGTTTTGCGTACATTAAGGTAAATCTCATTTACTCTAGACTTCTATTTAATTGTGGAGAAGTTGGCACAGTTGTTAAACTTACAGGTAGACTGATGCTACTAAAACACTTAAAACTTGCATCTCTGACTGATGAACAAGTGTCAGGTTGCTTGAAGTTTAGACACAGTGCATATGTTAAAATAATTCTCTTCACCGCTAAGAATTTTGACATGCAGGGTCAACATCTATATACTACTCAAATTGAGCATCTCTCCCTCCAGCTCATCACCTTAATAAAAAAAATACTATCAACAGATTTTCGATACCAACTTGAATATTTGTAATAAGACAACTTTCACTCAAGGACAATTTTACAGAAGGCACCATCTTAATCCTTCCATGCTAACCTCAGAATACCTTTGTGTGCTTTCCTGTGTTAAGAAACACACAGGATAATCAAGGTATGTTTGAAGTTTTCCAGAATAAAAACCTAGGGATAGGAAATTAATTTTCGTTAGAAGGTGGAGAAGAAAGATGCAATTCTTACTGTCAGAAAACTCTGGGTAGGAAAATGATGGATAATGCTATTCATAGACTCAACATTTCCATGTTTTCCATAATTCATCTTTCTCTGTTTAGCTACTCATTCAGAATTTTAGGGGAGAAGAAAGTTAGTTCATAGGATTTACTTAAGGAAAAAAAAAATTCAAAATCAAAACCTGTTAGCTACTAAATATAGCTTAACATTACAGTATCCTGAACAGCTATGATAATCTTGCTACCGCATGTGATCTCTAATCCAAACTTCATACACAATTCTAGAGTTTATCTGAAGAAAGAAACCTACCCCAACTGCTTAGGAACTTTCATTTTCCGAGGCTTCTTCTCCTTTTCCGTCCCTTCATCTTTCCGCTTGCGCTTCTTCATTCCACGATCTTCACTTTCTTTTAACTTTGCTATCTACAAAACAGATTAAATAAAAGACAATGATTCTTCCATCCTAATGCACTTTTACAGCAAGAAACCTTTCGTTTTCCTTACACTTTCCAATTTGGAGTCATGAAGAATATCTTGATGTGTGTAAAGACAAACAGTACAACTGCATTTACAGCAGCAATTGCAGTTACTGACAATTCTCCATCATTAATTTAAAAAAAAGTTACTGAATTCAGCGTTCTCAGTAAGAAAAATACTTTGAGGCACAGGCGGACTGATACCCAACCAGCGTGAGCAGCAGCCACCTGGGAAAACCAAACTTGCCCTACCTTCTTTTGCTACCAGTTCCATTGAAACGTACAATATAGTATTGTATGGAACATATTTTTCACTAATTTACATTAGCAGTCTCCCCTCCAAACTTCTTGCCCGTCCTTAGCTTACTTGCTGAAGCTGGGTGGGAAGGCTGAGTAGGGAAAAAGAACCTTCACACAGTGCTAGCATTATGCAGCAACAGTCAAAACATTGCTGAGTTATCAACGCTGTGTTAGTTACAAATCCAAATCACAACACCATACAGGCTGCTATGAAAACAGTTAAGCGCACAGAACAGTAAGCTGTTTGTGAAAGACAGTACATGTACTTCTAACACAGCTACTCCTATGTTCTGAATTTATTTTAATAGGTATTTTGCTTTAAGTGTTATGCTGAATATTAGGAACGATTTCAAATCCTTTTTTTTCCTGCAGAATTACAAAAGCAGTTAGAAAACTTATGTTTTCATCATATGTAATGAAATTCTTATAAAATTCAGGAATCATATGTCACTTATTTAAGATGGATAGACACAACTTGCACACCTGCCTCAACAAGTAATTAGACTTCAGTCTTCAACAACTAAACCTGTGGATGTCAGGATTTATTTCCTAAGTGTTTATACAACAGCCACAAAACAGAGATTGTCATAAAACAATACTGCGTATCATTCTGCTTTCAGTCTCTTCATTTGAGGCATCCTAAGCATATCAAATCTTCCCGAGCGTCCACTAAGTTTGAAGTGCTGTATAAAAAGCATAATTAAAATCACTCACTTTAGGTGGCCTATGCTTCTTATCTTCTGCAAAGTCTTCATCCTCTGAGTCAGACGCCTGGCGGAACTGCAGTGTACCAGTGTTGATATAAAACCCTCCATATTTGGTTGTCAGGGATGCAGGAACCAATTCATCATACTAGACAGGAAAAAAGAAAATGAGTTTATCATCACCTCCTAATAAAATGAACATGCAGTTCACTTACCAGTTCCTATACATGAAAAATTATACAGAAGTGTATTGAAAAACTTATTGGCTAGTGCACAGAACTCTAATATCATAGAATCACCTTTGTACTTCCAAAATAATGCCTTTTTCTTTGAAGTAAACATCTCAGCATCAGGAAAAACTGCTTTCTGAATGAAGTGTGGATGGGCACAGAGGCTTCTTCTTCTGAGGAAAATACCTTTCAACATTTTTTTCCAAAATTCTCTCTCTGACAGCACGTTACATTATACTAGAAGTTAAACCGCATGATACCTCAGCTATATGAACAATGATATACCACCTGCCTACAAGCAATTTTACTACTTACTTCACTACTTACGAGTTGTTTTTGTCCTGACACTAGGTAGGTACATTGCTAATTATTTCTGTCTACTACAGCCTTACAGGCATACCAGTGACATCACTGGTCTAATACAAATTCTGTAAAAACACTGCCTCTATTGATTTTAAATGGTAGTTTCATAACTTTTATTGAACGTCCTTCAATTTTATCAGAGAATTCTATAGTTCAAACTAATAACACCTTCTGTTACTCATACACTTCTCTCACAGCCCTTCAAGTTATCTGCAAATGATAGCTCTGAAGTTATTTCCAGAGCTTATTTCTCACCTTTTCAAAAAGAAAAAAAAACCATCAATCTCAACAATCACCATTTTGCAACAGAAGAAACCTAACCTATATCAGAATTTTTATGAAATTGAATGTTATAACCAGGAAATAAGACTGGCGGAGTAGAGATGCTTAAAACAAGCATTAAAAAGTTCTCTGATGATATGATTTTTTTCTTCTTTGAGAGCCACAGCAAAGCTCATCTTCTTCCTGATTATTTTTCATTAATACAAAAACTCTGCAGCGCATTTGACACACAGACTGTTCCAGCACACTTAACGTTTCTTACCAACTCTAACCACAGTGCCTACTCAAAAACCTGTTTCTCGTACAAAGTTCTGTAGTTTTCTTTTGTCTGGGATAGCATTTTTAACATGACGAAGCATAGCCACAGTATCTGCCAGTTTACTTCCAATTTTGTATGTTGAATATGACATCCCCTCTTCTACAAATACTACAATGTTAGGACTTGCTTTGTTGCAAATCAAATGTGTTTTCATTCTGTTTAGATAGTTAAAGCCGCAAGAAGTTTCAACCTCTTTTAAGCACTACTTTGTATCGTACTTAGCTTATATGAAGGAATTTCCAAGTTAGAATTACAAAGCTGTATCAAAAATATTGAAGTCAAAGGCATAGGAAAAGTAGTCAGTATTAGGTAAGGTAGAAGATAGGATTAATCATATTTCTCAACTGGCAGCATTTTCAGATTACGACATTTTCCCCCAGTATTATAAAAAAAATCCGTCAATCTCTATGAAATATATTGTAAATAACAAAGTTTTGCAAGAGCTGAAAAGATGAGTAGATCCATTCAAGTTTTATGCATAAGTATCAAAAAAGCAAGCCATGACAGTGTTTGCAAGCAAACTGTGGGAAGGTTGCCTTGACAATGTCATTATCACCACACTGAAGGTCAAAGTTGCCCTGAACTACTCCAAATTCTAACTACTGGACTTGGTTTTCAAATACTGAAAATGGTAAAATGGTGAGCTTAATAAACAACAAATAAAATTCTGTAAGCCACAGCCTGTCAAGAAGGATAAAAAGAATGCCTGAGACCAAGCTGCTGACAAAGATAAAGAGGAACCATTTTCAGGACCTACAAAGAGTTACAAAATACCAAAAAGATACAATGACAATGCAGTGACTAAATCAATTTCTGTCCTTCTTCTGAAAGAAAGGGTAGGAGCATGACACACCTTAGATGTATGCACTCGGCAGGGGAAAAGGCCTATTCTGAATTACAGCTGCAAGCAATAAATGTTTGGTAGCAAGGCCAAATGATTAAGAATTAAGTAGGATACTTGAGAAGGAGACAATGTGCTTGTTGTTTTGAAGCTTGAACTAGCAGGCCTTCCACTGCATGTCTGTTAAGACAATACCTGCCAGAATTCAACAGGTTGAAAAAATTAGTAGGGCAAGTACACACAGTTTTAACTGAAGACCTGAGATCACTTACAGGAAGGGAACACACACAGTGCGAGGCACAATCAGCTACCAGGTTAGTTCATTTCCCCTGCACACGATGAAAGTATACTGAAGATACTAATAGAGATACGCTTTAAGAACTAAAAAGCCCGGGCTACCAAAAGCATTAAAAAAGAAAAAAGTTATGCAGAAGAGGAAAACAGTTAAACACTTAAACAGGTAAGCTGGGTAGAACAGCCTCAACTGGAGACATACGTGAATTTGATCTGAGTAAGTGATTAGAGATTTCAATGAGTCATTGCCTTTATCTTCTTGGAATGGAAGACTTAACATGCAGTAGAGGAAGGCCAAAAAAACAGAAAAGAAAAGCGATGACAATCTATGAAACACCCTGAGATCACATGAAAAACTAGTACAAAAAAGCAGGAGACTATTAATTGGATAAATTGAAAGCAATTGAAAGCAAAGTGATTTAGTTATGGACTTGCCATTCGCCTAAGAGGCCAGGAGAATCATGCAAAGTAAACTAAAGAGTGGAGGCTTGTTAAGAACTTCAGAGAAATCTGATGTTTTTCCACAGGCTCTCAGAACCAGCTTCATTAAGTACAAGGAGATGAAAGGGAAAGAAAATAAGTGATTATCCACAGTACTTAACAGAGCAGGCATTTCCCTTTTGAGCTGACAGGGCACGAACTGAATTGGTGAGGTTGGGGCCATATGAGATCAAACCAGAAGAATACACTAGTTGCCAAGTTTGGAGGAGAAAGCACACAGTCAAAGCTGGGACCATTACTGTAAGTAGTAAAGAACAAATGCAGGGAAACACAACAAAGACTTGGCTGCAGAGCAGTAAAGGAAGCCCTGGAGAACATAGAAGTAAGGATTAAAGACAGTCCACAAGTGAGAAAGCCATGAATCGCTGCAGATCATTAGTATGATCAACATGCTACGTGGCACAGATCCATAAGAACAAGTCAACTGCAAAGACAGAATTCATTTAATATACAGATGAACAAACTTCCATAACAGCCAGCAGCAAACAAGGTCAGCAAGACGTGGAAGTGCAACTTATCAATTGAGGTTTCAACAGCTTCTGCTGAGGACTATGAATTTAATCTGACTTTCAAAGACCTTTTTGACATTCACTTCTCCTTAACCCTTGACAGAATTTACTTTTTTCTATTAAATTTTGAGTTTTCCTCAACCTACCAAACAAGGTATAACTTACAACTTTACATTTCATTTTCTTTCCAACCTACCTACCTACAAGGGTTCCTACAGACTACAACGTGCCTCATGTCTCGCCAACATAACCCATCTCCTACTGCCCTAATTCAACAGAAAATTTGAATACGATTGTATAAGATATTGGCAACAGCTAGATTAAACTTCATTTTGAAGTTTCTTCAGGATTTTCAATTAAACAGCATACAGCTTCTGCAACTTCCGAATCTTCTGATGAAATCATTTCAAGACTTTTGCTTTCAATTAGCTTTTCCTGTGCATGAAATCAGAGGATGCTCTTCTCTGATCCTATTATTTAAGGAAAATGGTTTAACCCCTTTCTAATGGTCTAATCTTTCTTATACATACCAAGAGTACTGCATCCAGGTCTGGGGCCCCCAACACAAGACAGATGTAGATCTGTTAGAATGGGTCCAGAGGAGGGCCACAAAGTTGATCAGAGCGCTTGAGCACTTCTCCTATAGTGAAAGGCTGAGAGAGCTGTGCTCAACCTAAACATAAGGCTCTGTGGTAACCTTATTGCAGCTTTTCAATACTTAAAGGGAGCTTATAAAAAAAAGAAAAGATGGAGAACAACTTTTTGCTTAGTCGGATAGCGACAGGGCAAGGGGGAATGGTTTTAAACTAAAAGAGGGGAGATTTAGATTAGAGGTTAGCAGGAAATCCTTCACTTAGAGGGTGGTGAGCCTTCACTCTGAGGGTGGTGAGGCACTGGAACAGGTTGCCCAGAGAAGCTGTGGATGCCCCATCCCTGGAGGTGTTCAAGGCCTTGGATGAGGCCTTGACCAACCTGATCTAGCGGGTGGCATCCCTGCCCACGGCAGGGGGGTTGGAAGTAGATGATATTTAAAGTCCCTTCCAACCTGAGCCATTCTGTGATTCACATGACTCTACGGTATGTTTTCAGACAAAAAACTGAACTATCTTCTAGAAAAACAACATAATAGAATAGGCAACGTAATCTTGAACAAGGTTAAGGGTGAACTATCCGTTGCTTTTCTAATCCAAGAAGACATCAAAAACAAGCAGGAAGAACTTTCTAATGCTAAAGAAGGGTCCTCTTCCACAACGTATAGTTAAGTTTTTTGTTTGTTTGTTTGAAATCCTGGGACAAAGGACAGCTAGCAAAACACAACAGAATAAGGCATAACAGACTATTAAATAAAGATTAACACATGGCTCAGGATAGTCTAGTCTACAATAGTCTCCTAGAATACCCCTAGCTGTTAGCAATAGTTAGTATATTGTAATCTGTTAGCCTACCTTGAGTCAAATATCAATGTGTTATACATTGCCTTATTTTGTTCTTCCCCCAACCACCTTTGATACTCCTCCACCAAGTACCACAGTCAGGCTAATAGCGTAATTGACCTTCAGTACCCAAGAAATTCTTGTTGCCTTGAAAATGTTTCAGCCTAAGTTATAAAATGCATGGCCACTCATGTGACTACCTTTATCTGTTCAACTTGATTCCTTCTGAGATTGAGCTCTGACACACACTGCATATTTAGCTGTAATAAAAACAATCAACTGTACTTTCAGTGTAATGTTTAACCCCTCCAGCTTTCATGTTTCAGAATTGCTAGAACACTATTGAAAAGTTATGCTCTCCTTTCCCATTCATTTACCATGAATGTGACCTGCAACTTAAAACACTTCAGACAAGTGCTCTTATCAAGATCTATGATTTTGGCAAGTTAAAAACTGCTTTATATTACAGTAATAGCTATGTTTGTATTTTTTTTTTTTTTCCAAAACACTCAACTTCCTTGTCCTGCTTAATAATGAAGATGAGTTGATCCTTGACCAGGATCTACTGCTCCAGGAGCTCCAATTACTATGAAAATAAACTTTGTGCTTTTCAAAAAACATGAAGTTTGACACAAAAAAAAGGCAAAAAAATGCTGGACCTATTAGCAATATTATTTCTTATTTCTCACTCCAAAAGTCTTGACATTACCAATTTAAACAATACTACAAATGCCAGATATATGTTTGTTTTTTCAAGTAGCTAAGCAGATGCTGAGCTTTGTTTCTGAATTGTCCCCCTGAGTTCTTGAAGTACATGGAACAGTCCTAAGGTATCTGGTTGAAACACAGGCCAGAACACGAGATTAAAAAAATTATTTATTCCTTCCTAAAAATGGGTATGAGATTTTGTACTGGGCTTATGTGGCAAGGTTGATAGCAGGGGGGCTGCAGGGATGGCCTCTGTGAGAGGCCCCATGTCAGGCAAGAGCCAGTGCCAGCCCCCTCCAAAAGGGACCTGCCACTGGCCAAACCTGAGCCAATGAGCAACACTGGTTGTGCCTCTGTGAGAGCATATTGAAAATAAAAAAAAAAAAAATGCTGCAGAGAAGCAGTTGGAGAAAGGAGAGAAAATGTAGAGAGAACCAGTCCTGCAGACCCCAAGGTGAGTGCAGCAGGAGGGCAGGAGGTGCTCCAGGCACGCAGCACAAGTTCCCCCGCAGCCTGTGGAAAGACCCCTGGTGGAGCAGGCTGTCCCCCTGCAGCCCACGGGTCCCACATGGAGCAGATCTCCACGCTGCAGCCCGTGGAGGAGCCCCCGGTGGAGCAGGTGGATGTGGCCTGGAGTAGGCTGTGGCCCATGGAGAGCCCCCACAGGAGCAGGCCCTGGGCCGGAGCTGCAGCCCACGCAGGAGCAGGGGGTCTGGGGAGAGCTGCCACCCCTGGGGGACCTACGGTAGGTCCAATGGTACAGACCTATATTGGAGCAGCCTGTGGAAAACCCAAGTAGGATCAGTTTGGGAAGGACTGCATCCTGTGAGAGGGACCCCATGCTGGAGAGTGAAGAAAGTGACCATGAAGGAGAAGAAAAAATGTTATGGACAGGCTGTGATTTCCATTCCCCTGCACCACTTGGGGTAGTACAGTGGCAGTAAGGAGGCAGAAGGTAGATGGAGGGGAAGTGGGTTTAGTTTGCTTTTAGTTTTCACTACTCTAGGCCGCTATTAATTGGCGATAAATTAATCTTCCCCAAGTCAAGTCTGCATGGCTTGCAGCAGCAACTGGTGAGCAATCTCCCTGTCCTTATCAAAAGGCACAAGGTTTTTTTCATTGTATTTTCTCTTCCTGTTCTGCTGAGAAGGTGGAGTGAGAGCAGCTGTGTGATGCTTGGCTCCCTCACAGTGTTAAACCACAACAGTATATAGCTGTATATAGTTCTGCATTAAGCAGAACAGTATCTGCTTTGTTTGGTACTTCGCTTTACATCCTTATTTATCTTGTAGGGAGGAGGGGTACAAAGTAAAGAAAATCTCCTAATTGAAGTTTATCCCTGTATTCATAAGAATGCATATGACATGTCAGCTGCCATCTACCTTGAAGACACCTGGGAAGCATGCAAGATATCTTTTATTAAAGGTGACACTGTGCACTACTCCCCAGCCACTGGGCAAAGTGACAGTAAACAAGGAAGACAGGACAGTAATAACACAAGTCCATAGCCAAGGAAACAGCTAATAAGTGAATCTCTTAAAAAAAAAACACAACAAAACTTTAATGCACCCTCATATGTTTAGTGAGGATGAGGTTTGTTACAGAGGCCTACAAAAGCAGCTTTTCCCCTGTGAAAAATACAGCAAAGCTAAATTTATCTCTCGATCCAACATGGAGGATGTTTAATGATAAAACCTATGTAGCATTTCTCCTGTATAAGCCTCTATAGCATTAGCACATCAATAGTTTGGGTCATTTTGTTTAAGAATCAGTATTTTTGCTTGAGAAAAATGTTTTCCATAGCTAGGTATAAAAAGGCTTCTTAAAGTAGGAAGGATGGGAGAGCAACATCAAGTGGGCCTAGAACATCATCCGGCCCAAGACTCCACAAAAAAAAAAAAAAGGTAAAAATGACAACCACCACACTGAGCTCTGCCATTCCCCCAGTAGGTACCACTCTCACTGGGAAAGAGCATCTGAGCTAATCGAGATTCTTGAGCAAGATGCTGTTACTGACAATCAGGTTGAAGTTTTAGATCACAACACCGGAACTCTTGAGAGGATGCTATGGTGGGAGAGAAGAGGATATTAAATCTATCACATCTTTAATAACCCTAGAGACTACAAGATGAAGCAAATCAAATTTATCCTGCGAACAGGGGAAACTGTATACCACAATACAGAATTTTTGCAAAGACTAAGCCCTTAAATTACAGAGTCTTCCAGGGAAACCAAACAGGTAACAGCTACTTTACCAGTGTGTTCAGAATCACTACAAATCAACATAAGCCTCAAAAGGCTGTCCTTTAAAGAGGGTCTGAGCTCTTGAGGCAAGATGTAGCTAAACAAAAATGAGTTCTTCCTAATTTGAAGTACCTGTTTTGGAAAAACTTCCCTTGAATGAGAAAACACTAGTAGATTAGTTTCCTCTGCGCAGCAGCAGAGGACTCATACAGCAGTGCTTAGAAGGCTGCTGTGAAGTCGTGAATATAGAAGACTGGTTTAAATACATGGCCTTGGGTGTCCAAACTACTGAACTGCATGCTACCCAGTCAACACCTCCACTGCTCTTGGCATTCGTGTTTTGCCTCAGTTCCTGTCAGTATGGCTGCTTCAAGACAACTTATACTGCTTACAGATTTCTAGGTGGACTGTTCTCCCTCTGTGCTCATCTACCCAACAACGGGGAAGGTGCTAGGTGGTCTTGGCTTTGGATGTGCAGGTGTTCTTACCTACAAGTAAGAGGTAACAGCATACTTGTTCACTAAACGCCATGTATTACTTCAGATGCCTGTTCTATATGACAGCAGAAAATTCAGAGAGCACCCCTTGGAACCTCTATCAATATAAAGCTTACATAGTCATGAAGGCATGCAACCAATCAAATATTCAGAGCTCATCAAGAAAGCAAGCAGCCCAGCCAAACCAGGCGCACAGGCAAGTGTACACATGTCCATGCAAGAAGAATATAGGGGAAGCAGAAACCTACAGAACACCATTCTGCAATGAATGTTGTTGTGGGCAATTTACAATATAGCAAAACCTATTTTTAACATTGAAGCAGTGGAAACAGTGAGGAGGGACAGCTTTGTTTGCAGTTTATAAATACTGTTACTACTGCAGAATTCAACTGCAATGCAAAGATTAGGACTTAACGTCAAACTAGCTGCTACAGAACAGCTAGAAACACCTGCAAGATTGTTTTAATGTAAATTTTATCCGGAATGAAGAGTTCAGTACTGACTTCATACAGTCAAAATGTTCAACCCTACAATATCTACTGAAGCACAGATTTCCCACTTGTCTGCAACTGCATTCAGAGGGGAAAAGCCACTTCTGAACAGACTTTAAAAGTTAACAAAATTATCCAGCGAGGATGGCAAGGTTAAAAACCAGCATATATACTACATACATCCAAAGCAAATAGCAACCTGTAACCATGCACTTATTCCCATAAGAGGAGACAAGTCTGAAGAATAAGTGACGCAAGAATCATCTGTGTCACTTAGGGTAATATGTACCCAGGTACTTTCCCTCCAATATTTTCCTTTGGCTGGCTTAATGTTTCAGTCCATTGAACTGCTCTTCAAGAGCCCTTACCTCTCTGTGTTCTGTAGCCACAAAGACTTTGACGGTCTTAATGACGCCATACTGCTGAAGTCTTAAATATGCAGTAGACAAGTACTGATTCTTTCCAGAGTAAACAATGAAAGTAAATCTGTAAGAGCAGTAAGAATCTCATGCACAGTCTTTTTCACAGAAGGTGGGGCACCGGCAACCTAGTCCCAAGCCCATCCTACTCTGTAAGGACAGGTACCAGTGTGCTTTAAGGACACTGACCAGAAAAATCCCTTAAGCAGCCCGCTATTATCAGAGCTTTCCAAGAACCTTCCTCCAGAAATACATACCCTGTAGCTGCCTGTACTCCAGTCATATTGAAGTCCATTACCTGAGAATCATGTCATTATAAGATTCCCTGCACTTGATCCTGGTCCCTCCCCATCAAAAAAGACAGAGAGGAATGATTGCATTCCTGGATCCTTAGAGAAGCCAAATACTGTTACATATGCCATTTGTTATATGCATCTATGTTACGTGTACAAAATTGCTTAATTGCAAATGGATCCAAAGGAAGCAGAATTCATTAAATCACTTAAGAGTGCCTGCTTTTAAAAACGGGTCTAGTTTTACTGGTTTCATTTCTTCAATAGCATTTTATAACGTTACTTCAACAGTTGGTTTTAGAAAGAAGCTCTCTCTAAAGGTACAGAGAGAATCTATATCAGTCCCAAAGACTTCAGACTTTCTTTCACACCTGTGACAAGTAAAAGGCCTACAACTCTAAGGAAGCTTTCAATTATTTTTTCCTAGGATACAGAGGGAGACAACAGGACTCCAATCCTGGAGCATTTCAAGAGGTACTCATATGCCTTCTCAAGTGTTTGCGTCCTGGACATTAGAGGGTTTTGTATGTTTAGGAAAGCATGTCTTCCAAAAGGAAATAAATCTAGGCTGGGCCTGGCTCTGCATTTCTCAGGGTAAACAGTGATTTAATAGCTGGACACACAGAAGATGAGCAAAACAGACACGCAGGCTTTCCTTCTGGATATTTCCCATTTGCATCTGATAGAATGAGAGATTTTGTTGAACTTAACTCCTACATTACAGAACCCTTAAGCTCTGCAACAGCGACTTAAGACTGCAGCTGGTATACGGTATATTTTTTCTTCTGTGGATAGAGATGTGAATGAAAGACAGAAAACAGAGATGGCCTCTCACTAATCTGAATTTATAATGCCGACTCTAAGCATAATGATTTGTTCAGGAGAGCAAGCTTAAGAGAATACACCATTCTCCCCAGTAGCTTCCACAGCTACCACATGACACAACCATCTGGTCCTCTGACAACTGCCTTTTGTATGTTCTTACAGGAGTCTCACAAGAGATATCAGAAGTAAATGCTTCTGCAAATCTAATGGATCTGCTGCTAGTAAAAAGAACAGCATCAGAAGCCGGCACAGTATAAGAAAACTAAGTGGTCAAACCTGATAGACTCACATACAGCTCTGACAGAGACCTGTACACGTACTGAATGTTAATCCAAACCACGTATCAGATCTGTGATAGGTCACAATAATTTTAGAAAAAAATCAAGGTACAACTTAGGTCCTATATCATAAGACATCAGAAGTGATGATGGTTGTCTTCAGCAAGAGCGAGAACCCAGGTAAGCCTATAGGCTCAACTGGTTTCTCAGCCAGAGCAAAACATCTGTTTTTACTGATCTGAATATCAGAACCTGACCATTGGAAAGCAAACAGTCTTAGGCCTCCAAATTGTCCCAGTAGCACAACCAAAAGCTGAGGGATATGATAAGAGTTTAAAATTTTAAGAGTTTAAATTTTAGTTGACATTGCCAACGTCAATCTAGACTAGGAAAAAGGACAACAAATAAATACAAGCTATGATAAGCATCTACAGTAAACTCACTTTCCACACAACTTGCCCATGTGCCTTCAGACTGACTTCACCAAAACAGTATGGAAAGATGAGCTCAGCCTACTACCCACTGTGGTAAATCGCTGAACTTCTCTTGCTCAAGAAGGTACGAGTTCTGCAGCATGCCTTCTGTGTAGTCCATACTGTTCTCAGCAGTATTCAGTGCAACAGGTATATGCTAGAAGCCTCAAAGCTCAGTGTTCACAGGATTTCTTTAAAGTTTTATAACCTTCCCAGATCTAATACCCCATTTAAACTGAGGCTCAGCATAATGTTAACCAATGCACTTCACTTCTATGCTTCTCTTACTCTTTTCTCAGAATTCCTTTTCATCATCATCTCTCCCACTCAAACTTCTAGCACTCTTATTTTCAGAGCAGCAATCACAGCTGCTTTCTCCAGTGTCACTCAGCAGAGGAAACCGAATGCTGGCTAATATGTCAGGTAGTGTTTTTCAGTTGTTTTTGTTCATGTTTACTTGAATGAACAGTACATCTACTCCTTCCTGGCACCTAACAAAGAACTACAGGAGATTCCCAAAGCTTTTTATCATCCACTTGTTCTTCCAAGTTTCTTCCTCATTTTCATTATTTCCTATATCACCTGTAAGATACCTTCAAGTGCCTTCATATAAGCTTCCAAATAGCCTGATATTGCCTGCACCTAATTCATTTTTCCTCTTACGTCATTTGAGGTGTGTTCTCATTTCTGAAAAACATTCAGATGAAATAAGCTGTAAAACCCTGCATTTCAAGCAAGCTATTTTATCTCAATTTTGTCAGACACATTCAGTGAATGTTTAGAATTACCAACTTATCCTTATGGGTTTTGGAGAGCAGAATAGTCTCCTGATCTAATACTGGAAATCTAACACCAGTATTAGACTAATAATCCAGACAGCTAGTACAAGAAAATAACAGACAGTATAATTTCAGATCACAGTAAATAAAGTGCACGAATACAAATAACTTCATTTCTAGAACTGTAAAATTAAATACGCAGTATAGTAATGGCTGTCTTAATTCTTGGAGCGCATAATGACATCTGAATCTCACTGCTGAGAGTCTCTCTGAACAAGACTACAAATGCAACTGTTCCTTGGATGTCCAAAGTAACAGGCCCTTCGGATTCACACTGGTTATACACGGGCACAAAGTATTTGCCCTCACCTTTTTTTCCTCTTTATCAAAAAATAAAGAATTATCTTATTTCTCATTGCTACTTTAATGAGGTTTACTTACTGCTTCAGAATTATCAATGAAAGGGTCTGTTTCATCATAACCATAACCTATATCAATTAGATCCTGCAGGCGATCCTTCCGATGTTTGTGGGGCTTTCCACTCTGGGGGGAAAAAAAAAAGTGTTATATCAGTTGAGAAGAGAGTAAGACTAAGCGAAGCACTGAAGTCCACATAACGTAAGACATTGGAGGGATAGTCGTTCAGGGAATTAGCAGAGTTCCGCTTGCTTTCACGGTTCCTTGAAAATAGTCTATATGAATTAAAAACCAGAAGGCTTAACTTTCATATAGGAAGGAATTCCTACAAATATGCTAAAAAAAATGCTGTACAATAGCCTTACCAGAATCATTTCTGAAAGGTATTCACTAGCCACCTGGTTTCTGGGTGATTGCAATACTCCTAACATTTTCTGTTTAGAGATGTTTCTCATGCTTTTAAAACTTCTGTTAGTGATAAAAGGACTGAGATAATTTAAGAAGTGTTAAGTTTTTCAGTATGCTACAGGGTCATTACAAAGGAAGAAAAATAGCCTAGCATTTGCTAACACGCTCTCCCACACAAGATGGATTGCTTCTCTACAACAAAGTGAAGCCTAAGCCAAAACAGAAAGATATTGATCTGGTACTTGCAGATATGGTGTGTATGAGTTTTCAAGAAGTTATAGCATTCACGTAACACAACTGAAGAAAAAGATACTATGCTGAAATCCTTTGAAATGCAAGAATCATCTTGGTTGATAAGCCCAGACATGATAGCGTTATTTGAGTAAGTTAAAGCCAGAAACTGCAGTGCAGACTGTGGGATTCCCTTACCCTAAAATTTCTGTTTGAGCTTGGTGTGACTTTCTACTTGACTTAAAAATAACACTTCCATATTAGAAAAGTACTCAGGTTAAACTGAAGTTTACTTTCTCCTAGACGTATCTATAATTTACAGCTACAAAAACAGCAATCTGCTTATGATATAAGGCCTAGTCCTCTGACGCCTGCATATTGTGGAAATTGTCTATATATAATTCTCAAAGATAAAATTCTCCTAAAGGCACCACCTTTACTAAAATAGTATCAGGTTCTTCCGTGAATTCAGGACTTGCTCCCCAAAGCTTCTCAGCAGTTCCAGGCATGTTTAGAATGAATCTCTCTTCATTTGTAAGATCCATCCTATTACAATCCAACGACTATGCAGATATTGTTCAAAAGAGCTATCATCTTTGCTTTTATAATCATAAGCATCCAAACACCACCATGTTAACAGTATATTGCAGAGTTTAAGTTTATACCTATAAGTAAAGCATGTGCTCTTGCAAGCAAATAAGAATCTCTCAGGTATAATTAAACAAATAAACACAATAGTCCTGCAAAAAAAAAATCAAAAGTGAGTTCCATTTCTAATTTGTGTTTCCAAACTATATAATAGTATTTCTAACCCTTCTTATCATTCCTGTTATCCCTTATTCACCTGAATATGATTAGCTATATGGCTATATAATTAGTGACTATATGTTCCCAAAACATGCAGGTTTTTTTTGTTTTGTTGTTTTTGCTTTGTTGTTATTTGTTAAGTTTGTACTAAAGAAAGAAATCTTAGAAAAAGAGGTAGAACTTAACTCTTCTTAAACTCCAGTGCATGTCATGCAAAAGTTTGTAATTCTCACTACTCTGAGGCACCTGAAGGCTGTCTAAAGAGCACTATATAAACTACACTTTACTTTACTACAGTAATGAGATAGCAGAGGCAAAGTGCAACCCACCTCTGTACCATCTCTTTTTAAGTCCAAGTAACAATTACTAAAAACAGATGAGTGCTCATTGTTCATGAGTTCAAATCTTTCTGCGCCAACGGCTATTTCAGTGTGTACGGCCATTTAAAAAGACTTCTCCCATCTAGTCGATCAAGGGAAACCAGCTGATGTATCTTTTTGGATTTCAGTAAAGCTTTTGACACAATTTCCCATAGGAACCCACTGGACAAAATGTCCAGCGTACAGCTGAACAGAAACATCACACGATGGGTGAGCAATTGGCTGACGGGCAGGGCTCAAAGGGTTGTGGTAAATGGGGCCGCATCAGGATGGCCAACAGTCACTAGTGGGGTCCCCCAAGGACCTATTTTAGGGCCAGTCCTCTTCAATGTTTTTATGAACGATTTGGATGTAGGACTAGAAGGTGTTTTGAGCAAATTTGCCAATAACACTAAACTTGGAGGAGGAGTTGACTGTTGAGGGCCGAAAGGCCTTGCAGAGAGATCTGGACAGATCGGAGAGCTGGGCAATCACCAACAGCATGAAGTTTAACAAGAGCAAGTGCCAGGTCCTGCACCTGGGACAGGGCAACCCTGGCTATACGTACAGACTGGGCGACGAGATGCTGGAGAGCAGACCTACAGAGAGGGGTCTAGGGGTTCTGGTTGGTAGCAAGTTGAATATGAACCAACAGCGTGCCCTGGCAGCCAGGAGGGCCAACCGTATCCTGGGGTGCATCAAGCATGGCATTGCTAGTTGGTCGAGGGAAGTGATTGTCCCACTCTACTCTGCGCCTCTGTGCGGCCTCACCTCGAGCACTGTGTGCAGTTCTGGGCACCACAGTACCAAAAGGACGGAAACTGTTGGAGAGTGTCCAGAGGAGGGCTACTAGGATGGTGAAGGGCCTAGAGGGGAAGACGTATGAGGAGCGGCTGAGGTCACTTGGCCTGTTCAGCCTGCAAAAGAGGAGGCTGAGGGGGGGACCTCATGGCAGTCTACAGCTTCCTCACAAGGGGGAGTGGAGGGGCAGGCGCTGATCTATTCTCTTCAGTGACCAGTGATAGGACCCGTGGGAATGGTGTCAAGCTGAGGCAGAGGAGGTTTAGGCCAGACATCAGGAAGAGGTTCTTCACCGAGAGGGTTGTCACACACTGGAACAGGCTCCCCAGGGAAGTAGTCACTGCCCCAAGCCTGTCAGCGTTTAAGCAGCATTTGGACTGTGCTCTTAGTCATATGGTCTGAGTTTTTTGATAGACCTGTGTGGTGCCTTGAGCTGGACTTGATGATCCTTGTGGGTCCCTTCCAACTCGGGATATTCTATGATTCTGTGATTCTCAATACATTCTTATTGCCTGTTATTCATAAATATACAGTGCAGATATTGGACAAAATCAATAAATGAAAAAGTCTCACAAGAGCAGAATGAATAAAAGTAGGATTAAAATAGAAAGCTTTGTGCAGACAGAACAGATGAGAATATCTGAACTCCTATACGTGTAGTTTGAGAATTTCCTTAATGCCTGACCCTACGAAGTTATGTTTAAGGATGCATGTTGAAAAATTGTAGGATCAGGACGTTAAGATCACAACAGCAAAATTGAAGGGATTTTCTGCATCCATGTTTACTTTGCTACTTAGGGACGTTTTACCATTGGCGCCTTTCACCTCTCCCAAAAAGAAATCCTCCAACCTTTCTGTCCCAAATCATAAGCAGCCATGATACTAGAGCAAATTGAGATATTTAATTCCTGAGGCTGCAAATTGTGCTTGTGCAACTGTTCAGGAACTCAAACACAAATTCAACAATGGCACATAACATGAAGTTTAAACAACCTTTGCAGCACAACTGGACCAGAAGGTGGCAAATAATTTATGAAGAATCTTCTAAAGGCCCCAGGGGAGTTGTTAAACCTTATTTCTGTATTGGGCACATTAATAGAAGTTAAAAAAACAGAACCAGCAAGCACAAGAATGCACATTCCAGGCCAGAAAACAATCTTAGTAGAAGGAAACTGTACTTCAAATATTTTAAAGGTCCCAAGGTGTTCAAAGACAACAAGCTATCATGGGATAAGAGGTAAGGTCCACTCAAATTAATGACTGGTGTAAGGCTGGTAAACAAAGGGTAGGAATGAATAGTTCACCAAGGAACTATATTCAGCTACAGAAGCCACAGAGAGGGGGGAAGGAAGGAGAGAGAGATAAATTACTCAGGACAGTGAATACAAGAGGCAGCTGAAGAATCACCGAGACACCTTGGTTGCTCAGTACTCTGAATGGTAAATTTAATCCCATGTTAATAAAAGCAAGGTAATCCACACAAAGGAAGTATAACTCCCACAACAAAAATACAGTGTGCTTCCAATTTGTTATGCTGCTCAGGAAGCACTAGAGTCATTCACATGTCACACATTCGCTCAACAATCAAGAGTGGTCAAAAAAGGAAAGAATTAGGATTTATGAAAAAAGGAAGAGAATAAAACCAGAAGTCATCATTGTATCGCTGATAAATCGGCATCCTACTGTTAATGTCCTTTCATTTAAAAAAAATAGAACAAAAAAGGGAACGGAGTAAACCAACAAGGATGTCTGAAGGTAAAAAAAACAGCTACTGTACAGTAACAGAATGTTAAGACACTTCAGCTGTGGAATGAAAAGGCTGAGTTCTGATAGCTTCAGAATCACAAGCAGCATGCAGAAGAACAGGAAAAATTCACTATTTCTCACAATACAGGAACCGTGGAGTACCAAGTGACTCATCAGCCAACAGGTTTAAACACAAACCATGTTTGTATACAACAATCATCATGGTACTCAGGGCCACAGAACAAAACATTAAACATCAGTAAACTCACAAGATGGCCTGGCAGATTTATGGCAGAAAACTACACAAATGGTAGTTAAACACACAGCCTTTGGCTCGGAAAGAAATTAAATTACAATTTAATAGAACAGCACACTGAAGTAGTATCAACACACACTTTGATAAGCTTTCAAGTATAAGGTTACAGTAGTGTGACATGAACATATTGCCATTAATGGACTTTTGTTTTGATCCAAATACTTTTCTTTAACATAAAATATCATCTGAGATTCAACATCATGTTTTTACAACACAGAATGTTTGATTTTGTCTAGAGAACAAGAAATCAAGAGTAAAAATGGGAACAGGTTCAGATTAGATTTTTATGCTGACATTTTAAAGTTGGCAGCAACCACAAAAAAGGTCTAAATAATCAAGTAAATAAATGGTATACTAACTTTATGCACCTGGCTTATAAAACTACTTATTTATAGGCTTTTCTTTAGTATCAGCAAGATATATACAATCAGTACAGTATTGGAAGTACGTGAATTTACTTGAAAAGAAGTCTTTAAAGACGACTTTTTCACGTATTGCATTTTTTCCAAAAGTACTACAGCATCAACATTAAACTGCCACACGTGCTATGATTTAAAAGATCATTTGACTCCATTTCAAATGGATATAGGTTAGTAATACCTAATTAGTTTAAAGAAGAAATAGCCCTTTATGTAAATTTGAAAAAAACTCTTCTTCATTCTCGTACAACTAAGTGGTTACTTTTACATTAAAGCATCCTTAGAGCATTAGAGAGATGAAGAGAATGGGTGTCTACATCATGGGATCTCTATCCTAGTTTAAGCTAAGGAGCAAATGTCTCACTGCAGGAGAAAGAAGATGGCTGGATGTTGTCAGAGCATGAGCAATTACACTGGATCAGTGTACAGACATGCAATTCCTCCTACCCTGAAGTGTAAGTAGAAACTGATGGTTCTTGTATTGGAAGAGAGAAAAGACGGGGAATATACCTAACAGAAGAACTACTAATCCCTTACCACCTTCCATGCTTAGTGGTCCTAATCTAACAGGTTCTTCTTTATATAGAAGATATTCCCCTTCTGAGAATTTTGTGGTAGTAGGGGGCATAAGGTATTATTATTTACTGCTTTTCTAATGGCTATATTTGCCTTTTTTTTTTTTTTTTCAACTGAGCACTGAACACAAATCTTCATAAGTTTAATAACACCATGTTTTGTCCATAACTGTACATGTTTAGTTTTACATATACATTCATGCATCAAAGCTATATTGCTTCCACCACTCCCACACCGTCCTACATATATTGCTTTACATGCTCTACACTGGCTTTCATCTGCTATAGTTAAGCAGCGTGTCTCAGAACATTATAAAATCTTTAACTTATATTATGGAAATTATTTTTCTAGAAAAGTACAATTGAAACATTTCTCTCTGAAGTTCATGAAAATAATTTATCATTTAAATGAAAACCAAACAGTATTACGGAACTGCCTTCAGAGTATACTGGGTATATTGAGTTTCCATCAATTCCTCCAAAACTGATTCTTTTCACTTTAAGGATTTCTTTTGTTACGTATCACAGCAAACATGTTCTGAAATAGTAATTACTTCTACAGAATATTTAGGCCTGACATGCTGAGAAATTTGCCTTTGACAGGGAAAAAAAGTAAAATTTTAATATGTGTATTAATAGTAAAAGATACAAACGACTGTTGTTTCCCTTCTTTATTATTGAGGTGCTCTATTAGTAATCCAGAATATCAACGTGTCTAGGCATGATGAGTTTTGATTGCCAGCTCAGAATTAATCACCCAACCCTACCCATATGAATTCTTAAAGACCTGTCTGGGTGTGGTTTTAAGACAACATTTTTTGATTTCTACCTTCATTTATTATTGAAAGCCTCTATATTAATACCTAGTGTTGTTCAAGTCATTCATGTTACACTTTCAGGAGTCAGCAGAGTATCTTTAGGCAGCTGGCAGCTACAAAATAAACTCAAGTGATGACTTAACAACAGCTTCCTATGGAAGCATTCTAAACTAGTCAAATTCATCACGATTCATCAGTATTTAGCACAAACAGAAGAACTGTTCAATAGTGCACAACAGCATTACGTACAAATTCTTTCCTCCAGCACAGTTATTTATCATTAGTATCGATCTGCATCTATTAGTCAGTTGTATTTATATATGAAGCTTTTCCAAGAATAGCTTCACAAGCTATAACATCCTATAGACAGATCTATTTTGCAGACTTGCCTAATAAGCTTGTAGAAGCTTCAAGCTACTTAGATGAAATATAAATGAGATGATCAGCTCAGATATACACAGAAGTCATTTGACATTACTTCAGCAGCTCTATCAGGAAAAAAAACCCTGACGTTAACATCCATGCCACACTAAGTTACCACGATTAATTATCTGCATGTTTTAACAAAGGTACAGTAACTCACATATTTTGCCTCAAACTTCTTGGCTAGCATTTCCACTTCATGCCGTTCACGTTGTTCATCATTAAAAGGATCTTCTGAGTGAACTGACTTCTTCTGAAAAAGGCAGAAGTATACATTTAATTTCAAGAGAAGCGCAGAGTGCATCTAATAAAAGCCCATGAAATGTCAATAAACTATTTAGCATTAATTCTATACCCTGAAGACTGCGTCCAAATGCTTATTCTCTAAAAATGAGTTTAACCCGTTCAATTATCATTCAGTTACTCTTCTTCTAATGAGAACACAAACAGAAAAGACTCAAAGATATATATATATATATATATATATATATATATTCAAGTATATATATTCAAGTATTCCACTACAACCTCAGCCAAAAGTGAAAGCATGAGAGAGCTAGCACTATTTGAGCTCACAGAGAAAGAACTCTCTCTAAACTTAACTTCTTTTCACTTCAACGTACACTGGTGCCTATCCTACTGGTGCCACAATCCTCTCAGACACCACATGCAAGGTGTACCTGGTAGGCTAAGCAGCAAGAAAGCAACTAGAAGACTACAACACAAAATCATAGTCATAACTAGTAACATAACTCCTTGAAGTCTTACTGTTATTTTTTTCTTCAGAAAACTGTAATCATAGCACAAATATTACAAGACTGCCACTACAGCAGCCAGAAGAATGATTTAATACTCCAGCTGTACAAATAAGCAGGAAGCACACACTGAGTTTTCACTGACAAGAAGTCAGTGAACAATAATCACGAGTATGACAAGTTTTGCCTTTTTTTTTCCTCCTCTCAGAAAAAGTACAACAGAAGAATGGAGCCACAACCTCCAAATCAGAGCCTATATATAAAATACAGTAATTCTTGTACAGGGGAGGGTGTAATAAGATGCTAAAACGTGGCAGAATTAAGTTAAGCCTTTTTGGATGCCAACTAACTTTACTGCACGCATGGACTGCTCAATGAATGAAGATCCATGGTAGACTAACAGGAACAAAAAGCAGTTTCCTACACTCTGAAGAGCAAGATCTTCCCCAGTGTGGAATCTGAGTACTTAGAGGGAAAAAACATAAAAGAGGGTTATAGTTAAACGTGAAACAACTAATAGGTTACATACACATTTCCTGCAGGTGTAACTTAATATAAAATTAAAAAAAACCTGCTCAGCTCATACAACACCCTTTTTCCTCCTTCAGTGGGAAAAACCTACTCCACACCTGCTAGGGAAATGGCTTTTTTTTTTGAATTGTGATATAAAGACAAGTTGAGGCCAGAGGTCAAGTAAAATTTAGTACTGAAGTCTTTAACTTTCCTCTCTCTACCAAACATTCAAAGCCATAGCTGACTATTGCTTTGAATACTTACGCATTATTGGCAAATTTTAGTCCTGACAGTATATCTAAGGGCTCTGCCAGTCAAGAAACTTCAAGACATTACTACTTCAGTACCTTCACAGCCTGCCTGACAGAAGCCAACTTGGGCTTCTGGCTCATCCACTTCAAGTTCAGTTTTACACAGCAAGATTCAAATCGCACCAGCAGCATAGGAGGCGTACTTTTCTTTCTGCCAGTTGAAGAGGCAAATAAACTCTTCGACCACACTACTCTGTTACTCATGTGCCAAAAGTTTTACATAAATAATTCCTACCAAAACATGAACTATACCAACAACTCTATCAAAGGATGCTGTTTTTCTTAAGATAAAAAAGTAGGACAAGGACATCACAAGTTTATTGTAAACACTTCCACTAGCTTCTCATTCAGACTGAAAACCCGACTTTAGAATTAAAAAATGCAACGCTCATACCGTCAAGCAAGTTTGGGGTGTTTTTCTGTTTGTTTGTTGTTTTTGTTTTTAACTGTTTAAGGGACCTATTAAAGCAATGTTTGAAGTTATTCCCATACATCCTTCCCAGAACAGCCGACCTCTGGAGAACTGTTCCGGGTTGCTGCAGTTCGAAGCAACACTACAAGATGAAGATGTGTTCCTAATTATGTAACGCTGAACTCAAATAGGAACAGTTATAAGGAAGTTGAGCAACTTATAAGGGATAAGGAGCAAACAATAGCCTTTGGAAAACCCAATCAATCTTTACGCTACAAAAACAGTTTGCATAACTAAGTTTGCATGAACTGTTCACATCAAGCTGATTCATTACAGAACTAAATTCTGAAATCCAGAACTCAGTTTAAAACTACAGCATTAACTGCCAAATAGTTACTACCTACTCAAGAGTAAATCTCACAGATTGGGTAGGAAAGTGGCAGAGGGCTGAAGTTTCCTGGTCAAGTTCCATTTTAACAAGGTAGTTTTCTCTTCCATAGCTACTGTACTCGACAAGCAGGATCAGTTTTCCTTTCCTATAATTGTTTCTATTTTAGCACTTTGAACAGGTTACATAATTCGTTGGTCTGAGAATGAGCAGGTAAGAGACACACTTCTGTCATCCTAAGCCTCCTGCATTATGCAGAGCAAATTCTCCTCTTAAACATGCTTTAACCACAAAAGAACCTTGACACACTAGTTTTATGGGTGAGCAAAATGTGCTTCCTCTCTCTTTACATGCTGACTGATACAAGATTGTAAGTCCTTCCTACACCATGTCAAAGAAGCTTTTTCAATTTCTACTCTGTAACAAGCAAGAACTTAAACTGACAGGACAACTACACATCTGACACTTTTTACATAATCAGTTGTTGTTTTTCCGTACAGTCCAGTGAGAAATGGGACATAACTATCTATTGACTTTCAATCTGGACTCTACATAGGGCTGAAAAAAAGATGGGATTTCTTATAAAACAATTCTAACACTGTTTCTATCTTAAAAGCATAATTCTCTGATTCTAATTGTACTAAAAATCCACTATTTTTTTTTCCTTTCCTTCTCTCCAGGATACATTGAATTTGCATTAGAACTACGTTAAAATGTCATTTTGTCCCCACTTATGCAATTAACATATTACCAACCTACAGAAAAAAGCAATTATGGAGCTTGAGACTGCCAAAGGCAGAAGTCAGCCTCCATACACTGAACCTCTTCTAAACACTAACACAACTTCTACCTTCACACAGGAATTGCTCAGAAAGATGGCACTTCACCAAGCAGCAGACTACTACTACAACAATTTGGAGCAGTCGTAACGGGCACTAACGGCTGTAGGACAGGATGAACAAAAGGAACCTTTTAACTTGCATCAGAAGATCTCAGAGGGATTATTAAAATCAGCCATTGATTTTTCTGTCTTCTACATTTGACAACAATCCAATTCTACAGCCCTCGTACTACTGTGAAAAAAGCGAACAGTCTGGTAAGTACCGTTACGGAATCAGCATCATCTAGAAGCGCTTTTCTTCATAAAACAGGAGTTTTAACCAATCTTGAGTTTGTGATGATTCAAAAACCTACTGACAATATCAGTACTGGTACTTGATATTTGCTTTTAGTTTTCAACCAAAGCTACCACAACCTTGTCAGTAGCAGCTGCCCCTTCCCTTTTCCAAGGAGATTGGAACTTTCTGTAAAATTGATCACTGAAGTTAAGAGAAGCCACAACTACCTAAATCAAGCGTAACTTTATCATGTCCTTAACTCCCTGTGAGTGACTGGCTCAAGTGTGACCAGCTTAAGGACATGCATCTCTCATTCCTACTTGAAAGCAGAGCCTCTATGACTGGCTGATGCCACTTGCTTCTTTAAGTTGTCCGTACCAGCTTTTCTCCTTAAAAACCAAAGCAGCTCGAGTAGGAAGTATTTTCTGTTTGGGAGGAAACGGGGAAGTACTTTCTTCTGGAGTGAAGTTTCTGACAGTTACAGGTGAGGTTACAGTGCCAACAACGTTAACTCTGAATCGCCCCTGCCCCCCCCCCCCCCCCAGACTGCAGAAACTCATCTCCAGGACTGCTTAACGCGCACTTTACTGCTCCACGAGGCTCGCTGCGGAGCCGGGCTAATAACTCTTCATTTACTTGCACAGAGCCTATAGAGAACCTGAAATAAACGGCCCGGCAGCGTAACAGTTCCATTCCGTTGGCAGTAAAGTAAAACAGAAATAAACCCTCCCAGGCACAGAGGACACAGGGCAGGAAACAGGCGAGGGACAGAGGGCTGAGTACGAGGGGCACGGGACGTGCTCGCCAGCTCCATGCGGGATCCCAGGAGCTGCGGGGCGCCGCCTCGCCTTCCCCTTCAGGCCAGGAGGAGGCCGGAGGCACGGCGAGGCCGCCGGACTTCCCCCTGCGGCACCGCCCCTCCCCGGCCATCCCCGGGCAGGACGGGGCGGGCGGCTGCCGGCCGGGCCTCGGGGAAGGGCCCGTGGGCCTCGGGGGGGGGGTCCCGTACCCGCGAGTCCCCGCAGAGCAGCAGCTCCGGGTAGCTGAACTCCACGCAGCCCTCCTCGGTGGGGTCCTTCAGCACCACCTCCAGGCGGACCGTCTGGCGGAGCGGGAGCGCCTCCTGCGGCGGCGGCGGCTCCTGCCGGCTGCCCTGGCGCGGCGGCGGCGGCGGCGGCAGCTGCTGCGGCGGCGGCGGCTCGGGCCGGGGGGGCTCCCGCTGCGGCTGCGGCTCGGGCCGGGGGGGCTCTCGGGGCGGCTCCAGGCGGGCTCCGCTCTCCCGGGGCGGCATCGGCGGCGGCGGCTCCGGCCGGGAGGCTTCGTGCGGCGGCTCCGCCAGCGGCGCCTCGCGGCCCGCCGCCGCCGCCGCCACCACCGGCGGCGGCGGCGGCGGCTCCGGCTCCCGCTCCAGCGCCGGGCTCCCGGCCTCGCGGCGCCTCACGGGTGACAGGCTGATCAACGGCACCCGGCGCGGCTCCGCCATCCTCCGCCGCCTCCCCCCACCCCCCGCCCGCCCCGCTCGCCCGCCCGCCGGCCGGCCCCCGCCTCCCGCCTTACGGTGACACCGCGCTCCGCGCTCCCTCCCCCTCGGCTGCTCCTCCCTCCCTCCCTCTCCCCTCCCCCGCTCCGCCGCCCGGTCGGAGCTGCCCCCCTACGTTCTCCTCGCCGCCCCCGCCATCTTGGCGCCCCCCCACATAAATAGAAGCAGGCCCGCAGCCCGCGCATGCGCCACCGGGCGGCCGAGGCCGGCGCGCCGCCCCGCGTCGCTGCTCGCAGCGCTCGGCTTCCCCCCCCCGCCCTTCTCCCTCCCCTCGACGTCACCGCGCCCGCCGCTCGCCCGCCCGCCCGCCCCCGGTTGCCTTGGCGATGTGCACGCCGCCCGCCGGCCGGGCCTTAAAGGGGCCGCGCCGCGCGGGGCAATGGCGGACCAACGGCCGGGCCCGCCCTGAGGGGCCCCGGAGCTGCTGCTTCGCGTTGTGGGGGCACCGGCCCCCGGTATGCAGGGGGCTGCGCCGTGCTCGTCCTGTACACCGTGCTGGCACCTATACACCGCAGAGGTGTCCAGAAACTGCACGTCAGTCACCAAAATAAAAACCTCCAAAATCCGAAAAATGATCAAGACTCTGTAATTCTGGGGGGGAAACAGTCGGTTCCAGGTTGTGAGGTGGTGGTGTGGCGGCATCTTGGCTCATCCGCACCGACATGCTCAATGAAGCGCGGCTGGGCCATCTGAGGGGATGGGCTTTGTCCATGCTGCTCCTTGAGCTGAGGCAGCCTGTCCCTGCAGGACGCCGGGGCCTGCCGTGGCAGCCGGGTGGTCCTGTGAGGACAGGGAGCTCTGTGGCCACCTCTGGTGCGTAGGGTGCCAGTTCTGGTCACAGGAAAAAATTCTGGGATGTCGAGAATGAGGTGTCCTCTAGACACAAGGAAGGCAGAGTAAGAGCAGCAGCAAGACTCCCTCCTCCACGAGCAAGAGCTGCCTGCAAAAGCACAAGTGTTTTAGTCTGTCACCACCTACTTTGACAGACTGGGTGCTGGTATCTCCAGACGGAGGTATGCCACCAAAACTGGTAGGTTTCAGGAAGTTATAAACACCCTCATATGCACTGTATTCTCCAACTGTTTTGGAGCGGACAGAAAAATGTTACAATTTTTTCCTCTGTAGCCTCAGCATTTCTGGGAAGGAAGAGTTTTGTTCTCTTTTTAAAAACATACTCATGTTATGCAAGACAAGTGTGATTTACATATCTGTATTATTCTGAATAATTACAGCAGACCATTCTGTATAGCACATTACCTCGCTTTACACTCTGCATCACAGCACATGATGGTTTCCTCTTACTGTGTATGAAGTTTTTTGACTTGACTTACTTTCATCTAGATGCCAGAGAAGATTCATGACACTGGAATGGTGTTACTGAAAAATTTGGTTCACTACAACGGAGGACATTCCAGAATCTTACTTGCAACAGGAAGTCAGTGGAGTGCCTGACCTGATCTGAGAAAGAGGCTGTCCTTTTGAAGTCCTTTTGAAAGCCTTTGTTGAGCTTTGTAGTCAAAGGAACTTGATTTATCTTAAAACCTTGCAGGTTCTAGTGCAACTAGCAAGCGTGGCAGAGATATTCCTCAAATATATTTTGACTTTCAACTTCATAAAATTATTTGTAAATCCCACCTGTTCTCCAGTTGAAAATTTCATACAGCTATTGGAGAAGACACGTAATAAGCAATGTGTTTTTGGACTCAACTGAGCATCGCTAAGCTACAGACCTGCAGATCCTGCTAGGCAGATTCTAGTCCCCACCAAAGCTTCTACACAGTCTGTATCATTAAGCCTTGCGATGATAGAAGGGGGCCTTTCCTTGTCAAAAGAGCAATTTAGTGTTCAGAAAGCAGAAGTCTTAGGTAGAAATCATGGGCTCTTCTGTGGCTCTGCTGAATGCTTGTTTTCAATTACCAGATGGGAGACTAGAGACTGAAATAAGTACAGTGTAGTAACAGGAATACAACAATTTATGTTCACAGGTAATACGTGCACATATCCTTGGAAAAGGGTGAAGATAAGTTGTGCATTGTAAGTATCCAACCTAAAAATCAATTCTATCTTTCAGTCTCGTAAGATAAGTATTTAGAAGTAACAAATTCAAGACAGGTACAGCACAAGAAAATGAGGCTTGCAAGTATCTAGAGTCAGTACTTTAAATTCTTGATGGTTGTGTAGATACACTTGGAACCACATCCTGGTCAGATTTGCAACGTGCTTTTTAAATAAGAAAAAAGAGATAGATAGCAATAACTGATCAGACCTTTGATAGAGTTACAGAGAAAAATAGTAGTAGTTCTTGGAAATAGCAGACAGCCATTTGTTCTAAGTTAAGACATTGCAGACTTTGATAGGAGTAGCAGCCTTTCACATGTAAGGTTTTTGTAGATACTTACTCTTTCGTTTTTATTCCCTCCTCTTCTTCCTCTCTTCTAGGAGCTTAATTAGACAAATAAATCATCAGAAATCTATTTTGTCTAACCTCTGATCAACTTGGAGCACACATTTTTTACGAAGCTCAACATTTGTTTATACAGCTAGACAAATAACAGTTCTAAATCTTTGAATTTAAAGTGAAGTTAGCAAAGACAGTTGCTAACTGTCAGGGGCTCTGTATCTTGGTGTCTTGAACTAAACCAGAAAGAAACAGCTGCAGATCCAAGCATAGCAGGCACTGGAATAAGTTATCATTACATTTTGTAAAAGATGCTGGAAGCAGCTAGAAAGACTTCCAAAAAAACAAAGCAAATCCACTAGAGCCTAAGTTCTTTATGAATTTCGTTTTGAATACACCAGCTTGTGCTATACCAAACAGTTTCAAGAAGATTTGTTTTTGTTTTAATCATTGTTTTCCTGTTGTGCTACCTGTTTTGTTCTTTGGGGTTTAGCCCTGCCTCAGACTACATATTGTTTGTATGCTCTATAATGTGCATAAAATGTAGAAGAAAAAAAAAAGTGTTTTATACTGGAACCTCCACTGAGGTAGGAGCTGTACTGAAAGCCACCTCATGCCTGTGCCAGTCATAACTCAGCCACTCAAAAGTCTCCAGAGGACACCCCTATTCATCTGGGGCTTTGTTTCTTTGAGAATATCATTTTCCATGTGTTGTTTCCTCACTACATCTTCCTGATATCTTGGTTTCTTATGTCCCAACCAGGCATCTTGTTGATTGTCATGGTCCTTCCTCTGAAACTGCCGCCACAGCAGCTGCAACATTCATCGCTGTGTCAGGAGTTGCTCCAGCTGCAGGTAGGATGATGTTTGTGTAGCCTTTGCTAGAGCTGTTTTTGCATCACAAGAATCTGCTGCACCAGCAATGTGGGAGGCATTGCTGTTTTGTTTTTTTCTTGCTTGTTTATTTTTTGTAATGAGGCTCTCTGAATTCACATACAGTTTTTTTTTGGACTTGTCTTCCCTTCCTACATTTTTCCTATGTTGTCTTCTGCTAGATCCAGAAAACAAGTGCCATGACCACTCTGAAATAAAGATTGATCAAGAGACTTTGAATAAATGCAGAAGAATGAACACAACACAGCTCAAGGAATAATAAAACCCTCCTATTTCTCTAAACCAAGCATTAACGCCATACAAACCATCTGGAAAAAATAATTTCTTTTACTCAGAGGATACTTCCCTCTCCTCTTTTCTTCTTCTAATTATAAATATAATTTCCTGCAGAACATACCTCAAACTTTCTCTATGCTATCTAAATAGGATTAAATACCACTTAATCCTGCCTGGCAGGAATCGGGCACATGTTTTTAGAGTTGTCACCTGCTACCACATCCTTAAAAGGTCCAAAGTTCTCTATTTAGTGATGTAAACTGTGCTTTAGAAGGACTGTAGGCAGGTAGGGAAATACCAGATGTTGAGGACTAGAAAAAGTACATTGGCTTCAGGTGATTAGGATATACTTTAGAAGGGCAGTTATAGTTCTTATTTATCACTATTTCAAGGCAGAGGAACAGTGATGGTCAACTTTATCCCATGCATTGGTATATTGTACCCTGTGAACTGGTCAAACCATACTTCTTGGAGAATTAAGGTTTGAGGCTACAAGACACTGGAGATCTTTCAAGAATTTTAAGAACAGCTTTGAACAAAAGTTCAAAAGTGAAAAAACAAGCTCAACTTTTCAATGACAATAGGAACTTTTATTTTTCAAGTAGCAGCAATTTGGAACTAGAGGCTTCATGCTGAAAATGGTTTTTGCCTTTAGAAGTGGATTTAGGTGCTTCACTTCCTGAAATCAAGAATGATCTTCTAGAACCGTTGTGTGCCTGGACAGCATAAAAGGCAGCACTGGGTATCTAGTAGGTAGCTGACGAAAACAGAATGTCGGCTTTTATCTCAGCAGGGCAAGTCTTCACATTACAAAAGCAAAGGGATTTACAGGACTGCGAGTATCATAGCGGTGTGAGTTCCCCAGCCAGTCAAAGGGTTAGTGTTACCTAAATCTACTGTCTTTACTGTTCATGTGTAATTTCTCAAAGAGAATTTCGAACTGACATTACTGCTGCGTGATTAGTGATTTTTATGATCTACAGAATATTGTAATATCCTTTAATCTAAGCTAATAAAAAACAGAAGAAGATCATAACTTAGAGGAACCTTTGAGAAAATTCAAAGCTTCAAAAGCTGCATTGCCATGGAATTGCAGCATGAGCCAGGTTAGGAAGAAAAATGGTGAGAGAAAATGGAAAGAAGAATTGCATCTTGGTCAGGGAAGAGCAAACTTGGGAAGAGCTTTTGATCCTGAAGAGGAGGTGAGATTTAAGCCTTCTAACGTTAAACATCAGCTCTTAAGTGTGCACATTTACCAAGCAGAAAGCTGGCAATTTTTTCCCTCAGGTAACAGCAGCAAAGTCAATCCTAACTAGCAAGATAAGAACAATTTTCTAGGTACATTTTATTTTTTATTTAATTGTTAATAATAGTTTCTCCTTCTGTTGTTAAGATTCCTTGCTGGAACAAGAAAATCAACTTTCTTCTTTAAGCTCTCCTAACGTTAAGGGTGATACTCAGCTGAGGCTGACAAACAAGCTGCAAACTTCTCCAGTAGTAATGAACCTAGGTGAAGTGTGTGGCCTCTGTCTTAACTGAAATTAATTAGGGAACGTCAGCATCTGAGATACTCTGCCAAGCAGCGAAGATTAGTTTGAGATCTAAAATCACTAGGAAATTCCTCCTTGCAGATACACCTTTTGCTAAGGAAGAGGAAGGAAATAGGCAAAAAAAAATTAAATACCTTCTAGGTGGTCACAAGAAGATTTAAACAAACAAACCACAAAAGATGAAATAACCTTTTACCTAAAATCCTGGAATTTTCTTTGAGTAGCAAGATGAAATACATCAGAAATATACACTGGATTTTGTGGAGGAGTGCCCAGTAACACACACACACACACCAAGTTATTTTTTTAATTATAAATATACAGAAAGAGAACAGAACTCAATGAACTGAGGATCATCTGCCTGTAACATGTTGATTGTGACAATGTCACTTGAACTGTGCTTAAGCTGAGTTTAAAATTTAAAATCAGCTGCCTTTAGAAAGGTTTCCTTAATGGTAGCTCTTTTATGATTCATACCTGCTCCTTTTACAGTGTAAAAACACCTACATATTTACAGAGATTGAAAGGGATTATGTGCTCAGGAAAGACGTCTCATGTTTTTTTCTCATTTGCCCTGTTTCTTTAAAGATGCTTGCTGAATGGGATACTTATCTGAGTGAAAAGCCTGTTCCATCAGGCCAGCACCCCCGGAGGCAGCCGAAGATTACCAGCTTGGCTGAAACTTTGGAGTCAGGTTATTGTCTTATCTTCACAGTGCTGTCTGCTGGTTTTATTCTTCCAATAGTAATTAAAAGCACACAAGTATCTCTGAGTCACAATTTTAAGTAGCTACCCCACCTACCTGTAAAGTGAATAAGAAAGATTGGCTTTGTATAGAATTCTCAGCTTGAATGGCAATTATACACTAAAAGCACTAGTAATGCTATTTAATGGGGTAAAAGGGTCTGGAACGAATTCTCAGCGATGCAAAAGCTAATGTGCCACTTATTCTTGTTGAGGTTTCTCTTATAAGTGCTGACCTAGGACAAGACAAATACTGCTGCACAGTGCCCATGAAAATGGACCCAGTCAGATTGCAGGCCAGACTGGCCTTAGTCACTCACCAGGGTGATATTTTCTGGGTTTAGTGAAATATAAATATTTTAATAATTATAAGAAAATGCTTTCATGTATTAAATACTGTAATATATATATATATATATTTTAAAGTATATTCGCTGTTCAGGAAACAACTTTCAAGCAATGTTCACCCTCCCTCCCAAAAAGGAGAATTATATATATTATATGTAGATTGCAAAACAACCTTCTAGGAAATGTTTGACATACAAAGTAATATTTGGCTGTGACCTTGGAAGACATTTTTTTTTTCCCCTTCTTCTTCTCTAGTTTCTCCTTTGGCTTTCAGACTGGTTTTACAAAAACTCAAATTTCCTAACCATCTCTTTCAGTGCCTCTCAGCACTTTGGAAACTGCTTTGCCTTACATAAAGTACTATATCTAAATAAGTACACGTTATCACAGACAGCTGAGGGTGATTGCATAAACAAATTACAACACTTTTAACATTCATACAAGCTTATGATCAGAATAGTCAGAGGTACACTTTGCATGCACGGTTCAGCATTTTCATACTTCCATGATTATATTTCCAAACCAAATTGCTTTCAAAAAGCAAAGCACATATTCATCACCAAGAATTAACTACATACCAAGCTTGCAGATTCAACACAAAGCTGCTTTTGAGTTGCCACAGCATTAAAAATAGCATCTGAAAAATTACTTGTGAAAAGTGATTTTCCATACATGAATAATTTAAACAGACAAATGAAATTTTATTAAACTCTGTTTTCTTACCACCTCATGTTGTATTTTGAGAAGATGTATGAAATTTAAAGACTTTTCAGAATATTAAAGTGTAGCAGCAATAGCAGTGAGAATTTTAAGAAGAGTGGCTCTTACATACCAGAAATGCTTTTGACAACAATCTACATTTTCTGCATGATGGCTGTATTTCAAATGCTATTTTCCCAGCCTTGATAGAATTCCCCCTTACACTGATAAGTAATTATACAGTCGGATTTAGCTTATATTGAGTACTTCTCTGAAGACTTCCTCATGGTTTTAAGAGATTTTAAAGTTACTTATTTTGTAAGCGTTGTACTCATTTGTAGTCCTCCATAGGATTTAGCATATTTTACAAATTTGAACAAATGTTAACTAGAATGTTTCTGTGAAGTAGGGCAAGGCAAGTAAGAGGTGGGATGAGGGGAGGAAGAAATAGGTGGAAAACTTTATGACAGCACTTTAAGGCCAGTCACATGTTAGTGGCTAGATTGGAAGGGAAAACACTTGATAGGGAAGGGGAAACATGCAGAAATGGAAAACAGACACAACAACAGGACCTGTTTGAGAATAGCTAACTATACTGAGTGGGAAGTCTCGTAAAACTGGCCTCAGAAACTACTTTGCTCTGACCTGAAAATAGTTCTTCAGCCTTTAAGTGGTGGGGAATACCACATTGTTTTTTATATAACTAACTTCCACCTCAGTTTGTTCAGTGGCAACTAAAGCACTTGTGACTTCATGAATGAGTCAGACAAAAGTAAGATTGAACTTGTAGAATACAATTCCTATGATAACCATCAGTAATGCGAATATACCAGACAGTTTAAGACCTTGTTTATCAGATTTTCCAATTTGATTATTCTAAAGTTTTCTTAGCTAGAAAGGTAGATTGCTGTTATAGAGGGATGTTTACTTCATGTAATATTATTTAATTGAACAGCTCTGCGAAGTTAGACAATCTGTTTTTGTCACATTATGGCTACCCATATAATGGCCTCGACCTGTATGCACACCCGCCGATGAGAGGCAAGGAAAAGATTACCAGTAGCTTTGGAGCAGACATGCATAATGACCCCATCATTTTTAAGAAGCACAGAATCAGCAAATAAAATTAAAGCTGTAGTATTGCAATGTGGAATGCAACTGTTAGAATTGAAGCCTGGTTCTTTTCTACATAACATAAGCCATCTCTACGTTATTGTACGTATTATTAAAATGATATTGTATACTATATAATTCTGCATTGTTGTGTGTCGTTTTTCACAGAACTGACCACTTGAAAGTTGATTACCGTGATCAAGGAACAGATGGTGAAGTCTGAGGCTCATCACTCTTCCCTAGTTAAGGGCCAGCTTAAAGTGCAGTTTGAGGACTCCAAAAAAGGCATACAATTCCTAGGTCCATAAAAGTGCAATTCAGAGATGACAGCATAGGTACTATCCCACAGTTTGATTTAGCTATATCTGAGAAGTGCTACAATCTATCCCATAAGCTACTTTGACAAGAAATACGGTAAGTTGCAGGTTCCTGAAGATCTAGTTGTAAAAACATTTTAAAGGCCATACTATCTTTATCACATATGTTATTTTTAGTTACCTTAAAGATAACACAATGTGGGGCAATTAGGCACAATAGAGTCTAAGTATGAATTGAAACAGAAGTTCTCTTTTAATTTGAAAAATAAACTCAGTTTTCTTAAAAATCAAAGCTTTTACTAAACATAGACTTTTATTTTTAAATCCATAAATAGATGCTAGTGTAATTTATCAATTAAGCAAGTTCTGTAAGGAATTTGAGACCTGACCATTGCCCAGAGATGTCAAGTACTTGCTTTATCTGTTGCAAATGAAACAAAAGTTTAAAACCGCATTGCTAGTTGGTCGAGGGAAGTGATTGTCCCACTCTACTCTGCGCTGGTGCGGCCTCACCTCGAGCACTGTGTGCAGTTCTGGGCACCACAGTACAAAAAGGACGGAAACTGTTGGAGAGTGTCCAGAGGAGGGCGACGAAGATGGTGAAGGGCCTAGAGGGGAAGACGTATGAGGAGCGGCTGAGGTCACTGGGCCTGTTCAGCCTGGAGAAGAGGAGGCTGAGGGGGGACCTCATCGCAGTCTACAACTTCCTCGTGAGGGGGAGTAGAGAGGCAGGTGACCTATTCTCTGTAATCACCAGTGATAGGACCCATGGGAACGGTGTGAAGCTGAGGCAGGGGAAGTTTAGGCTGGACATCAGGAAGAGGTTCTTCACTGAGAGGGTGGTCGCACACTGGAACAGGCTCCCCAGGGAAGTAGTCACTGCCCCAAGTCTGTCTGAATTTAAGAAGCGTCTGGACTGTGCACTTAGTCACATGGTCTAAAATTTTGGGTAGACCTGTGCGGTGCCAGGAGTTGGACTTGATGATCCTTGTGGGTCCCTTCCAACTTGGGATATTCTATGATTCTGTGATTAACCTACAAACTCAAAAGTAAGCTTTTGGTGGGTGGCTTCTAAATGTGATCTGAGTACAAAGGAAAGTAGTAATATCTTTAAAATTTGCAAGCAGCTTTAAACAATGGGACTCCATCTCCAGTAATCTGTCTGGGATGCTGTAAAATTGATGTAATAAAGAATGAATGGGAATATACTTGACTCTGATGACATGGCTCTTCTACAAGTTTAGCTGTGCAGCAGTTATACAAATGCAATACGTACATTTCTAATGTCGTATTACTGATTTAAAAGAGTAGCGTAACAGCATTAGTAAGGCACACATTAAATGAGTGTAGAATGACAAATGGTGAAAAGTAGCTTTCAGTCATTAACAGAATGTTTTGGGGGTTTACCTTAGTAGGGTCCTGGAATTGATGATTCAGCATATGCCTTGATCATTCAGATATAAATGTAAAACAGCACTAATATTAGGTTGTAGAGAATCATATTAGTAATGAATGAGGCTAAAATAGTTGCACACAGTTATGTGCATAAGCTGGAAAACTGATACCATTCAAACAAAATACATTTTTCATAGAGCTAAAGGTAGGCTGATTCTTCAGAAGGGTAGAATGTATCCTGGAAAATAATAGTTCTGGAAAAACCCTAGATGTCATGTCACAGTTGAGAAGCAATTTAATGTGAGCTCCCTCTGTGATAATATGGCAAAAAATGTGAATACAGTCTTTGAGTACACACGTAGGAGAATAGTGAGCGACAGTATGGAGGAACATATTCCAGTGTCACATACAGTGATAAATTACCCTCAGTGCTACACAGCCACATTAAAAAAAAATAAATCTGTTGACAAACTGATTGCCAGTTTTCCAGGCTGGAAAATATCCTTACAAGAGATGTTCTTTTTAATACAGAGTTGACGGGGTCGCATTTTATACCTCAAGAGGGAAAAAGAAAAAAAAAAGAATGCCAGTCTTTAATAACTATTTAACATAGTAGACATGAACACTAGAAGAAGAAAATTATAGAAAATGAGGCCAAATAAAATGAGTTTAGAATTAATGGTACAATTTTAAAAGAGCAAAGGTGATTTATGAATTTGAACAAATGGATCTTTCATTATCCACCTTTGCGTTTCTGGCAAATATTTTTATGGAAAGCCAAGTTATTGGATTCAATACAAAGATTAGCAGATGAAATCTACCACCTTGCAATAGGTAGGGTCAGACCAGATTATCTAGTAGTCCACTGAAGGCTTGATTTTAATGGTTACCAGTGATGCTTTCATGTAGTTATCTACTTAATCAGGGATCATATGAATAAATGAAATGTGGGGAAGGAAGTCTGGAAATGAAAGTGAAAAAAGGGTGACTGGAAATTATTTCTGGAGATATTTGTTTAAAGAGTAAGCCAAAAAGCAAAAAAACAGGTGTTTTCTTCATGGTATGTATAGCTCCCATCTAGTGTAACTACATGTAACAACAACTATACACTTAACTGTTTGTTTTCCATCTTATTATCTAATGGCCAACCTCCTTACTCAACCTCAGACAATTCTCTTATGAAAATCAATGAGAGATCTTCAAGTTGAAGGCACCACATAGACCTAAATGCCTGCTAGAGTGCATGGTCAAAGTTGGAATATGAGATTACCTTTGTTTCACAATGATCTTGCCACCTCCAGATTAGTACATTACTTGGATTCAGCTGCTTGGATCCAGCTGCTGCTGCACTTAGAAATTAGAGGATAGATTCCAGAATTAATCCAAGAGGGTTGCTGCTATATTGTATCAATTCAGATGCTGGCCAAAGTGGATTTTATCCTGGAACTCACTTGCAGCAGTAGAAAGGATAAATGTCTATACCTGGAGTATAATTCACATGGATATTACTGGCACAAACGTTACCAATTACCAAACTTAAGGTCATCATCCTTATTTACCAGGAACGGGTCAGCGCCCAACTAAAAGCAGTTACACTGTTTTGGTTTTGTCTTTCTCTAGCTGTCACTGTATAGATATGACTGCTAACACAGTACCTTCTGTGCACTCTCTGTGTACTATTTTCCAGATTTAGATACTTATTCAGGATATAAAGAAATAGCTGTGTTTTCCATACTCTTCCCTGTAATTCTAGTGATGCAGCAATTTCTTTTTGCCTTAGTCTCTCTTTCATTACATTACCTGAAATACTGTTTTCAATTTTATATTCACTTACTAGTGACCCAATAAACTTAACAGTTTCCCTGACTCTGCACATGCATTCTTCACTGCCTGCTTGTTCTATGTAAGTCCCTTTTGTTGTTACAGTTTTTCTCCACATCTTCCTCCCTATTTAGATTACTGCAACTCCTTAAATTCCCACAGTACAGGGAAATATGGAAAAGGCCAGGGATAAAGCTCTGCTAACTACCTGACAAAAAGGTTTAGAAATTTTTTATTCCCTTTCTGCATCAGCTAAGGCAACTTCTATCACATTTTTATTATTTGAATATTATTTCAGATTAAATAGTGAAAGACATTATTTTAACATAATTCAAAGGTAAAATAAACATCAATATATCAGGACTTTTTTCTGCATTTTAATAGTACTTACCTATCTGTTGTATTTCCAGGACTCTAAATAGCAGGACAATATGTAACGTATCTTTTATTTCATCATTGCACAAGACAAAACCCTGCAGTCCGCAGTTCTTTATGCCTTAAATTATAAATATTATCAGTCAATAAAATGCACTGTGCTAAAACCCACATTATTTAGTATATTAAATATGACTTTGTGACTACAGTGAACAAAGGTGACATTTTCAAAAACTTCTTCACTGGTCATGGACAAAGAATTTAAAGTTAGTTCCCATGGCCATGTGCTGTAATGCCATCACACTTACTTCAGAAGATTCATCCAACATTTAAAATGGTCTGCAATGGATTTGGAGCTGCTCTGCAGCTCTCCTGCAGGTTAAGCTTCAATAAAGGGAGTAATTAGAAGCATTTAACATCTGCTACAAAGCCACCAACATGATTTTTTGAAGCTTTGTACCAAGACTTGCAGTATTCCTGATCTGTTTCCAAGTTAATTAAACTGGGAGGGAAGAGAAGAATGCCTTTTTCAAGAGAAATATGTTTCATATCTGCTTTCAGTGAAAAGATGTAATGCTCCTTTCACACCTTCTCTTTTGAATCAGTGTATTGTTGCCACTACCCTTGCTGAATGCCTTTATTATTGTTGCTTATCAGTTTTCTAGGTTTTACGTAAATGCAAATAGCCACAACTACCAGTGTGCTTCCAAATATCTGAATGATGATACCCACATTTTTTGCTTAAAATAGTAAAAAACACTTAACATGTTATATGGCAGAAAGGTGTATATGGAACATATACACCCAGTCTCCTTATTTTCAGCTTCAAACCGTCTTAAAATCAGGACCAAGGCCACTGGCTTGCCTTTGAATAATTACTGAACAAACATTTAACAACCAGTCATAGATTTACGCTTTTCCACAGCAAAATGAATATACTATTTCAATTCCTTCAGCATGAAGCAACACAGACCAACATTCAACTGCAGATTCAATTAAAAGCTTTAATTAAAGCACAGACAGCAGAGATTACTGTACTCAAACTCCTCCCCGATACAAAAATACTTCAGAAGTATTTTACAAATTTACAAATTGCAAATTTTGTTTTTACAAAAAAATACAAATGTTTTTCACTGCAAACCATATAATACATTTCTATGTTACAACTGTTGCCTTCTTTTAGAATTGTGTGTTTCCTAACTGCTCTCCTTAGAGCACATGAGAGTAATTATCTCCAAAAGGATAATAAATATATTTGTAACTAGGGTGGTAAAAGCTGAAGAAAATGATTCTAAACAGTTCCTTTATCCATAAGACTATGAAACTAAATGGATTACTCACATGAATTACATTAACATGGATAAATGTTTTGAGTGTTGATTTTGAGTTTTGAGTCAAATCTCAAAGCAAGATGGAACAATCCAGTAAGTCAAACCTCCGTGCCCTGAAAAAGATGCTTTGTTACTAACCTAGAAAACAAGTAAGCCATTCTGAATCTTGGCATTTGGCATTGATTAACCCGCATCTTCAGAATTAATAGTAAGAGAGAAAACAATCCTTACAGACAAAAATAAAAGAGAAGTTTTTAGTTGTTGAGATTTATCCAGAAAAGGACAGTGCTCAAAATATGGTTTGTATTTTACTCCAGGCAGGTAATATATGTTCATTCTTTACGTGTTACCAGATATCCTATTTTGGTTGTCACAATCATGCTTTCTACTTGCCACATTCCATCACTTGCTGAAGTAGACTTGTCTCAGTCATTTAACAAATTATTCTTCTCTAGAGGCCAGAAGACTTACTTTTCAAAAACCACAAAGCACTCCAGTAACTTGTGCAGAGAAATCTGGGGAACACCTGAATAACACTTTGATTTGTGGACTGTTGGAATGACTACTAAAAAAACCTGAGAAACTTAGAATGTGGAAATAGAGATTGGTACAACAGGAAAAGTACCAATCATACTTTAATGAAAAAAAGCACTTGCTGAATGTTTTGCAGTCTCACTGAACTACACCATTACTCAGCTGGGTTAACCTGCTTGATGTCCTAAAGTCCTGCAAAGAAGGAAATACCCAGAATGCACAGGAGAAACCAAGACTCACATCTTACAGCCACAAACAAAACAGTAATCGACACGGTTCATTTTATGACACTGGCTTAGACAGGGACTCGGTTCTCCTTGGCCCACTTTTTCATAATGCGAATAATGTATTCTACTTGAGAATTGCCGGTGCTTCTCAGAAGGTGCAGTACTTCCCGTAGAGTCTCTCTACAAATGTGAAAAGCAAAGATTTAAATGCGTGTGAGAACCAACTGATACAATAAACAAGCGCCCACATCCAAACTATTTTGCAAAACATGGTTCCTAGACAGAGAGGTCCATTCATCTGCGGAGCACAAATAAGTAAAAATGCACAATAGTTTAGATCCAAGGGGGGAAAAGGTCTTATATGCACTGGAACAGGGAGAGAAATTAAAAGTAAAAATCAGCAAAATGTAACTACTTAGTTTGGAATTGTGTGCGTGTCTATGTATGCATTTATATGTAAATCCTTACTCTTGCAAAAGAGTTCCCCAGAACAAAACAAAATATTATTTTTCTGTTACGCTACTTGCTAGTCTGCAGTAGGGCAACATCTAGTTTAATGGTGCCAAAGCACCTTATACCTTACAAATAAATAAGTAGCATGGAAACAAACATTACCAATAGGATAAACCAATATGAACCTGCAGTTTGTTAGCTACTTTACAGCAAGAACTTGCATGCATAATGTAAAACAGGCAAGCTATGTATATTTTACTGCTTCTACTGCAGTACTTGCCAAAAGGACACTTGAAGGGTGTTGTAGTTAATGAGATTATTCCAGCAGAGAAGGGAATACAAGGAATGTACAGAAGCCAAGATACACACCTTCCAGTCATGTACGAAATAGCAACTTTGGTCAGGGGAGAATGGCCATCTGGCATCACAGCAGAATATTCACGAGGGAACAGTTCTTAAATACAACCTCACTACTCTTTCGCATTCTCCCATTCAATGAAATGAGCCAAAACCAAAATTATCAGTAAGACATCATTTCCTGTAAGCTTTCATCAATATGGATCTCTGACTGACACAGAGTTTTCAGAAAGCAAATTTTAGCAGTCTCTCACCTATTCATTATTTAGAGAAACCGTGTCCTTCCTCAAGTGTTGAGCAAACACTTCCTTATTTCTGTTCTATGAACCTTAAAATGTCATGGGACAGTTTTCCATTCTTAGGCCCTCAACATGAAATGAGGTCTTTTCCCTCAGGATACAAACTTACTGCATTTGTAACTTAGCTCTTCCTAGTAGCATGACCAATATATTTTAGTTGCCTACAATTCATAGCATTCACTGATAAGATACTCTCTACCACATATTCTATCACTGTCGACGTGGAAGATACATTTCAAATTGAATACTGCATAAGGAACCACAGGTCAGAGTTTCTGTTCACCAACAGGTCAGTAAAGAACTAGGTGAGAATACTGACTCTCAAAGCTAAGATTCTAGTTTACAGCTAACTGGAAATAGGAAAATTGTAAAATAAATTCAGATACAACGAAGAATACTCACTTTGCTTCTCGGCCAGCTAAGATCATTTGAAAGACACCAACACAAGCACCTCTCTTGCCTTCCCAGTATTCAGGATTACTGTCCAGTCTCTCCAGAACATCAAATGCTTTGGCTGCATAGTAAAACTGACGCATCTGCATAGGAAGAGAAATATTATGTATTCCTGACTCTATGACTATCTTTCAGAAGGGGATGAAAAATTCTGAGTTTAGTTTTCTGAAATCAGCATTAAGTCATAGAAGCAATGTGCATTTATTTTCATGTCTTTCCACTGGCAGCAAGTGACACAGAACAAGCACATTTCAGTTCTATGTAGGGAAAAAGGTAGTATTATGTTATTATTGCTACATGTCTTTGAAGGTATTATAGACAAATTGCATTGTGAACTTCTATTAATTGGTTATGATCAGCACTGTTCTTGTTTTGATCATACACATTTAACAAAAGCTAGCAGAACATCTTTCCTACCTTTACTTCTTTTTTTCTCCTCCCCAACAGCATTAACTTTTAAAGTATGAGTTGCTCTATGTAGTCATACCAACCAAAGTCCTTGATACAATATCAACTCAAACTAGTCCAAACATTTTAAAACTGAACCAGTTTTCCTCATCTAGAGTTGGTCGCAAAGGTGTATTTGGATGTCTTTTGGGTTTAACTCAGAGCTAAATTTTATATCTCAGTGTACTTACAGTATGGTACAAATTATGATTCAGTGACTCTATAACCTGAAATTTTCCTAAGCATAGAAAAATTGATTGTGTACCCTATTTTTTTCTGCCTTAGGTTCTCTGCTTGTAAATGGGACCAAGAAACAAGTTGGTTGATAATAGTCAGTAGGAAAGGAGTGACTGCAGTAACTGTGGCTTTTGAAGTCATTATAACTCATGTGGACCTTATCTATGACTGTGAATGTTCTTCAGTTGGGCAAGCCCAAGTAGCAATGTTGTTTGTGTCTAGCATCTTCCCAGAAGAGCACACAGAAGGTAGACTGCACACAACCTCCTATTCTTTGGTAGCTGGAAGCCTGCATCTGACAAGAAGAAAGGATAGGCTGTGGGAGTTATATTTAGACACTTTACTCAGAGAAGCATAGGTACTACAGAATGATTCCATTTTCTTCACATACATGGTGACATTAACCACAGGTAACTTAATTGAATGGGAATAAAGGTGGTCAGTATAAACAGACATCTCAGCTAAAAAGAAAATACTGAAATACTGATCTCTCCAAACTGGCATCTGATTTAGGTCCATTAAGCAGATACCAATTTAATGTCCTCCTTCTATCTCACATAAAAGCAGGAATTGCTTCACCTTAAATCACGTACTGCTCCCTATATGGATAGGATGGCCTATTTCATGTAAAAGAAGCAAGGAATTAGCCAGAAGTCCTGCATGCCAGCTTCCTCATCAAACAACTTCTATCAGAATAGACAGCAATGGCACATCCAGCTACACCTACTCTCTGATAGCTGTTAGCTTTGCTCAATTAACACTCAGTCAGCATTTTGTTGAATGAAGCCTAGCATGATTACCTTAAGTTACAGCTATGGTGCTGTCTGCAGCCCTCCAATATAATGTATTTCAGAAACAACTGGAGAATGCTACATAGACTCAAGCAATGCAGATGTTGCCATTTCATGGGAAAGGTAGAAACAGGTGGTAGTGTAGAAAGACAAGTTCTAACGCTGCATTAATTATACATACTTCGATAGCCTTTGAAATGAAATTTCTTGGTCATCTATGGCCATATGTATACATAAATAGCCAGAAAAATTTAGTCCTGTCAGTGCATTTTTTAAAAGCTCTAGATAAATCCGAAGTGTGGAGCTGCTTCTCCTATAGCGTACAATATAATTTTGAGAAGAATTTAGGCAAAGTGATCAACTGATATAAATGCGACTTAAAATTGCCTAGAGATAGATTTTACATAAGCTCTGACTGTCAACTTTCTTTCACAAATTGCAGCCAGGGGAAATAACAGAGTGAATAGCCACTTGCTTAAGCAAAAAGACTTTTAGTGTGGGATGGTGGATGGAACACTTGAAATAATCCCCTCCGTTTTAGAAGAATGCTTTTGAAATCATAAGGTAGATTTTCTGATTTACAGTTGTGTGCTTTAGTATGCAGGTGTTGTTGCTCTTTGGAGAGCTTAGCTGAACTGAGAATCATTGGGAGGTTTTCAATAGGACTCAAGTTTACTATCTTTCCTATATGATGGCAAGTTTTGTTAATGTATCTCTAATAAGCCTATCCTAATAGCTGCTAGTTCTTGTGTATTCACTTAAATTAGGAGTCTTCACTGAAGCAGGTCCATTAAGTTTATACCTATGATCTGTGTTCTGCTCCTCTCACATCTGCCTTCTTAAAGCAATGAACTATTCTATTTTCACAATCACAAAATTACAATCTGTCTTTACATTCTATATTTAATTAAAATTAAATATAAAATGGCTGCTCCCCAAATAACTTCAGTCCACCTTCTGATACAACCAGCTCTGGCGAATACATTCTGAAATGTGGATGATCTGTGTCTCACCCCGATGATTTTTCCAAAAACCATCCTTTTCTCCTGTCACTGCACTGCTACTTCTCTAGGTCCCAAAACAGTGCAATCTTCCTGGTAGATGGTAGAGAAGATGCCTGATAGAGCATCCTGCTATTGTCTACTGACACCTTGCACAGCAGGACCCTGTACAGGGCAATCAATTTTTCTTCCTCCTACATTTACACTCCTCTCAAACCTGTTGGTCTTTATATGTCTCTATATCCATCCTAGGAAAAAGCTTACACGTTTTCTTTTACATGCTTTGCAGAACAGCATCAAAGTTGAATCTGAGCTAAGTCTCAATGTCTATAGGCACAATCTGAAGAATCAGATGCTAGGAATTGAGGCAGAATTGCATTCAGCTTCCCAAGATCTCTTCACTTACTAACATAGCTTTGTATAAACTATAATTTGGAGGTGGGCCAAAGGTATATTAGCATGGAGCATTGGAACTAGTAAACATGATCTAGAAGCTTAGTACAAGTGAGGTAGCATATATTTTATCTTGTTATAAAATGTTCAAAGCATTCCTGCTAAAGTGGACATTGGCTTGTTTAGCTTCATTTTTAAAAATGTTAGATTGCTTAGTCTAACCTCATCCCTTTCAAGTCCCCTCTAAAAACAGTTCAAAAGAACTGTAATATGTTAGCATGGATCCAGCTGTAGACAGGTAAGCCACCATTTTTACTGAGTAGTTTAATTCCTAATGACTACATGCATACACCGTGTCTCTTTGCCCCACTTGGACAGACAGAATACTGGTTGTGGGAAATCTCTTTCCATTTCCTTATCATTAACAAAAAAGAATATCCAATTGGCATTACAAGCTTTAAGGAAAAATATCACTGTCCCAGAAAAAAATGCAGCATGAGGCGCCTCTCTGAATCTATGCTAGTTTTTTTTTTTTTTTAAGTTTCTTGTCTATCAACAATGAATCGCGAGTTGTAAACTAAACTGTTGTTCTTGTTATCAATAGCTCAAGCATGCAGTAATTTGCCAATATTTTAATCAGTGGGCTGCCTATCAAGAAGGCCTGTAGGTTAAAATGTTTGCCAACTTATCTGCATTAATAACCATGCTCCTGTTGTGCAACTTCAAGTGCACAACAAGTGCAACTTCAATAGTGATGACAAAGATGTGAAGTATAAAAAAATGGCCGTTAATGCCATCAGGGAATTAACATACTGTACACCAAGCTCTAAATCACAGAATCATGGAAAAGCCCTGGTTGGAAGGGACATAAGAAATCATCTGGTCCAACTCTTTTTTTTTTTTTTTTTAATTATTAAAGAGAAGACTCACTTTGTAGCAATCATTTGCAATGAGCTGCAAAAGGTTAAAGGACTCCCCTGAGGTCTCCATCTTCAGATAGAGCTTCCAGGCCAACTGTGGTTTCTTATTCATAATATCTGCAATAACAACAAAAAGCTGGGATCATGAAAAGAATATGCCACATACAATACTCAATGGAAGATGGAATAAATGTTTCTGAATCTCTTTGCTCAATGTAAATGCATGCCTCACCCTGTGCATGAGGTTGGGAAGGGAAACTCATCCTTATCTTCTGCCTTTCTAGTGATAACAGCAGCAATTCATCAGAGAACACCAATGTCAAGAAGAATAATTATGGAGTTTACATCTCACTTGATATTTCAAAGATACAGCAATAAGCACAAATTGCATGATTTCAGATGTGAATAAGGAACAGAGTGGAAAGCATTAGAGAAGGTATTTCAAGCAGGACAATGAACTGGAGCAATCTATTTAGATGGTGAGATTTAGGATTGTGTTCTTATACACAGAAAGATTTTAATTGGCACTGAAATAAGGTTTTTAATAATTGGTGCCCACTCCAATCTAAACATTCAGTTCCCATGATTTATAGCAAACCAAAGGAGTGGTGGAAAAAAATGCCTGTACAGCCTACAAGCATAACAAAATGTGTCATTATGCATCTGCTAGAAAAACATGTCCAAATTCCTGAGATTTTGTGCTAGTTTTAAATTTCCTTTTTTGACTGGAAATTTTCAGTGGCCTTTAAACATCACTGTTAATACACAATGAGAAATAAAAGAATCTGAATCTTCTATCTCAGCTAGCAGAAATTCTGCTAGAATATCTGAATATAAATAATTCTAAAAATTGCTTTTCTGAAGAATAGGCGGCAATCATCAATAATAAACACGTAACATAAAATCACAGTATTTATAGGCACTTCTCATTTAGGAAGCTGCAAGACATCAGATTAGATTTTTCTTTCATCAGCTCTGGATAACATTCACAACAAAAAACAGCCAGGTCTTCATTTCCATATACAAACCCATCTATCTAGAGAGATGGACTACCGTGGTAATTCAATGGCTTTTTACCTTCTCTTAAGGAAGAATTTGATACAAGTAGTATAACAGGATTAAACAAAAAATATTGTCTAAGATGCATCTCTGGTGCTTTTTGCCCTTTGGAAATATTTCAGGAGTGAACTGTTTATGACTCAATACCTAATCATACTCTGACATGAATGTATTGTAACGCTTTGTAATTTCCATTGCAGCTTTTATCCAGAAGGATCTAATAGTAATTTACATACTCGACACTAAAAGATCACTATACTCATCAATGAAAGTTGCTTCTGCAAAGAATTCTAGCAGCTGTTTGGAGTGAAAAATCAAAATCTTAAGACAGATAAGAATACAGCATCCCTACCGAAACTTCAGTAGGAATTCAGAATGGTGAAAGGCACACCTGAGAATAAATAGCAACTCTTATGAAATTGGTACAAAATTTTTAATTGATACCATGGTATTAATTCTACCTCTTTTATAAAAAAGTTAGCAACTTCAACGAGTTCTGCACTCCCAGATGTATGTCAAAGAACTACTATAGCACAAAATCAAAAAGGATGAACGCTGTCTACTGAACAAGCATCAATTCCCTTTGCAATGGGAGTACTCCTATAAAAAAGTCAAATATAAAACATTAAATATAACCAGAAATGAAATGATGAAATGATTTTTAATGAAACAAACAAACAAACTGGCATGTCCTAAAATAGAATCATAGGTAGGCATCTGTAAGTGTTATGTGCCTGTCTGGGAAGACCACATTAGAGATGTTAACCACATCTGCAATATGACATAATGCCTTGAAATGTACATATTTACATTCCAAGCACAACTACTCAAAATTGTTTATGATAAGAGAACATTTTTGTATTGAGATGCTGTGAGGAAAACAAAGCCTAGGAAGTCTCAGGCTAGAGTCATTAGAAAAAGCCTGCCTCCATGCTATTTTGCATGTGATGCTGTAGATGTATCTGTACTGAGGTGTACTCTGCAATGCTTTAAAACTGGTTCAGAAATATTGAATAAAAATTGCTATAGAGCATTAAGTATATCAAAAATTTACTTTGGTCAAGGGAGGAGCAGACAAGTTTATGGAAGAAAAAAACGTGCTGAAAATTATAAAGGAAATTCCTGGGGCACTGAAGTTTGGACAATGCAAAGTATAACACAGTACGATGAAAAATACCACATATGCTTGCCTGGTGCTTCTCTTCCTTAGGCATCTGACACTGGCCACTCTGGGAATCAGACAGACCCTTGGGCCTGACCCAGCATTGCTCCTTCTATTTGGTGTTTTACTCTGAACATTTTAGATTTGTAACCCAGTCTTTTAAGACAGAAAATCTTCACTCATACAATTGAGTAGACAATTGAGAAGAAAAAGGTTCATTGGTTAGGACAAAGCTGCATTGACAGAACCGTAACAGCACTGCACTGAAGCAGTAATTGCTTAGTGAAGCCAGACATTTGAAAGGTGGAATAACCACCCACACTGTAACTAGTGCAATCAGCTTTTCACTTTCGTAGTTCTGAATCCACCTACAACATTAAATTAAATTAGGAGAGTGGATTGCCAAGACTGATGCAATAGAGGAGGATCTGTATTCTGCAATATTGAGAGTAAAGTGACTCACAGCAGCGAGCTAGCCAGCTAAGGTAAACAAAATCATTCTTTATCTTCTCACTCTGGATCAAAAGGAACACCTGCAGGAAGAAGGAAAATAAAAGATTATATTTGCATGTACTTTTAAACAAACAGAAGGCAGACCTGCCTCGTTTCAACGTGCAGGTAAGGCTCAAGCCACACAAAAAACTGCTTCATGAGAAGAGGTCAGGTATGGAAGTGTAGTGCAGGGGCATATTGCTATGTCGGGTAAGTGGAGGTCTCAAACACTGCAATGCTTATCAGGGGACTTCTGCAGCTTCAAAATGCCAAGCTGTGCAGAGGGTGCGGCCTGCTCTGAACAAGTGCCAGTGGGCGGCCATGCAACACAAACAGCACAAAGGAACACTGGGCCTGTGGGAAAAGCTATTTGGAACATGTTTGTTTAGCAAGCAATTAAATTAGCATCATCCTGAAATACCAGAAGTTTCACTATATATATAAGAGCCTTTCCTCCTTATACATGTCAGAGATCATTTTAGGTGAGCAATAAGCCATTTCTTAGCCTTTCTGTTTCAGTAAGGTTCTGAGGCTAAACATTAGTCTTTTGTAACTTACTGTACAAACACAGGTTTGTTACATTCTACATTGAAAGGGATGTGGTGTGTGTGTGTGGGAAGCTAGACATTTTAAAGCGTACTCTGGCTTTATATGCAGAAAAAAGCTACTTATGCCTCATTGTCTGTAACTATACTAGGATGCTTCTGGCAAAAAATTCAAAATACCTTTATTTATTCCTGATGTATGTACTGGAACAGTGAGTTCCACAAATTACTGACATTTTTATTGATTAAACACTGCTAACACACTAATAAAAAAAAGTAAAAAGCATTATCACTGTGAATAGCAATTTGCTACAGGTTTTATTTTATTATGCCAGGGAGGTAAACTGTTTAAGGAGTTATGTATATAAAGTGCTATATGTAGATTTAATTTACAAGTTTATGAGATGATGGGGAAGGGGTAATCCTTATATGAAAGTGTCATCACAGTCAGAGATCAGATGCTAGGACACGCTAATCAATTTAATTACATAATTCAGTTATTGAAATACATCTGCTACATAATGTAAGTTTGTACAGAATTATTTGTAAGAAGAAAAGTAGGACAAATGTGGATTAACAGCAGTTTACAGCTTTGTGTGTCTTTGTTGCTTGGCTGCAGCTGAAGTTGTCTTACAGCATTATCATTTTTATGAAGTCTCAGGTTTCAGCATAATCTGCTAGCATAGTTTCAAAAGATACTCACCTGCATTTTCATTGAGCTACCTAAAATAAACTAGGTGAATTGAAATATATATCCATTTTACCTGATAGTTTGGGATATTTTTCTTAAAGAGAGATGCAACTTCAGGTCACAGAAATTAAGGGTGTGTGTGTTGGAAAAAAAAATGGGGGGAAGGAGAAGTTGTCCAGGGACCCAAAGAGTTAAAAAAAATAAAAAAAAAAATAAAAAAAATAGGAAAAACTGGGGAAAAAAATCTATATGATTCACTTCAGACTACATGTATTTTTTCTGGTCTGTCTTCTGATAGCCTTGTGGAAAATGTTGCTTCCATCTTCATAATAGCAATTTGCTTCTGCATATTTTAGTTGTAATTAAGTTTCTACTGCACATAGACACAAAAAATGCTGTGTGTAGAAGTTAATCTCTTCCAGCTGCATCTGGATGCTGCTGAATAAGATAGTGAGCACTTCCTCTTCTCCTCCCACATCTCCCAAAGGAAGTAAATGTGGGGTTTTTGTTGTTGTGGTGGTGGTGGTGTGTGTTTGTTTTTTTTTTTAACATAAATTTCTAGGGATACCTAGCAGCTTTTAACTATTAAGTGTCTTTTATTCACCATACTTTAGTCAATCTGAACAATAGGACTGCCTGAGATCCTAGACAAAGCATAGGAAATCTGATTAAGAATGCACTCTTTGATCAATTAGACTGAGCTGCAAAGCACTCTTGTGACGCACCACAAGCGGCATGACTCCCCATATACCTCATATTACAAGATTAGCTAGATAATCTTTTCTAAACAGTGTTCACTGTGAGTTTCAGTTCCTCTAGGAAAGTCCCACAGAACCTGCTTATTTTCAACCAACATGAAGATGTAGAGAGAGAGAAAAGGAAGGAAATAGGGGAGTATGCAGGAAACATTTCCATTGTTGCTTTTTAAAGAAATTAAATACATACCTCTTCAGCTTCACTAAAATTGCCCATGGCAGCTTTGGCTTGGGCGTAGTTGAAGTTAAAAGTGTCATCATTGTAGAAATAACTCTGGAAAAAAAGCCGCACAGAAGGAAAAAAAAAATAAAATCCAACCTCCAATGGTATAGTAACATTAAAAATAACACTGTCCTCCCCCCCACCCACCAAATCTGAGTCAACAACAATCGAGACAACAGGAAGGAAAAAGAAAAACCCACATTATGAACATACGACATTTATAAACAGTGGGTAGAAAATTACGGACTGCCTTTCCATCCTACATTCGTGACTACAAACACAGCTGGAACATTCCACAGTGTTAACCATGAGAGATCTGGAGAACGCTCCAAGCTCTAAATTGCAGTGGTGGCTTTTATGGGTGTAATTTTCACTCTGTGCATGTGAAGACATGCTGTGCTGCCATGGTCTCTTTCACCTCGCAAACACTTACTTCACCACTAGGGTGGTAAATAGGCAGCTGAGTTTCTAATGGCTTAAGGAGACGAACAGTTTGCTTCTCCAAGACTTCTCAAAGTTCAACAAGAGATCCTGTGGATCTGGTTATGTGACACGTGCACTGGATGGAGGTGGAGCTGCAGTACGGGAACACACCTTGTAATAGGGCTTCCTTAAGCTCAAGTCTTGCTTACAGGCACCCTTCTCTTAGTGCAACACTAGGTTTTTCTCTCTCATGGGGCACACCTGGTTAATGATAGATCAGGTTGATCTGGCTGAATATCTTCTGAAACACAGCACGGGCCAAAGTAGGAAATAAAGCTTTAGATGCCGATTAGCCTGATGTTTGAGTTTGACCCAAATAGCTTATATTTTTGATCATGGTCAGATGTCCACATTAAAGTACAACTCAAACAACTCAAAGTCAGCCAAGCACGTTCCACATTCACCACTGTCACCACACTACTGCACCGATAGACCTAGTATAGGTTAAACTAGAATGTGATACCACAACAAGAAGTGTGACAGGACTGAGGCTCCCTGCCCAGCAGCAGAGGTGCAGGGTTTATGGAAGAACCCATGAAAAAAGCAAGACTGTTTGTCCACTGTCCATAGTAACTGCAAGAAAAGCTTTCCTGGGTACGTAACAGCAACGTGTGTGGAAAAGTACTTGTGTTATATAAAGAAAAACACTAAGAGAAAGAGAACTTGTGTTAGGAAGATTGGTTTTTAGATAACTTTTGTTTTGTTCCCTCATTAAGAGTGAGGAGAAGGTAAAAAGCACAGTTGGGACCGTGTAAAAGATATGGAAAGCAAGGGACAAGATCCTTTGCCAGGGCTCTCATCTTCTTTCATTACGTAGAGACACCTGAGGAACCTCCTCCCTTCCCTCTCGCAGGCAGTTGCAAAGGGTATGGACCCAGTCCACCCACATATTTAAGTCAAGCTAGTGCCTTGAGAGGAGAGGTGAGGGGTTGCCAACATTTGCCAAATGTCTAGGTTTCACCTAAATAGTCTATACGGAGGTGCAAAAGAGCTGGCAAATACAGCAAGCTGTGTGAAAGCATGAGGATGAACTAGTTGGGGGAAATCTCCAGCTCCGTTTGTGAAAACATTTCAGTACCCTTAGGGTGAGTTAACTGGTTTCACCATATGAGAATTACAACACTTTACTGTATTCTTCCTCAATGATAGTTTTGTATGAATCAGCACAAGTCTCAGGTTAAGCAAAGCTGGTAAGCAAGATGCTAGTTTTACTCCATGAATAGTTCCTTCTGTTCAAATACCCCTCATTGTATTTTTGAATTAAAACTGAAAAGAAGCTCTGTCAGCAACCAAACTCAAAACTGTCATTCTATCCTGGCTGTATTAGTGCCAGAGACCAGAACTGCTGCAAAAACAAGAGTGGTAGAAATGACCCCGTGTTGCTCCTAGTAAAACACATTCAGGACAGCTAGATGTTTTGTCTCTTTTTTTTTTTTTCCTGACAAATTATATTCCTGGACTTCACCCTTTTGTGGTCTTTTTACTGGCCTTCAATCTTTCCATAAAACTGTGCTCTGAGTGACATCCATTTCAATGAGTCACTCAGATACCCAGTTGAACAATGAAGCATTCGTTGTGGCCAGACCTCAGCTGAGCTTGAATTAGCTTGTCTTCTCAGATGATCCTCAGTGTTATAACGTCACCCTCAGGGCAGCTGGCAATACATTTATAATAAAGTGTCCTTTGAGACATTCTCATGCCTACAACAGTTTTAATCAATCATGGATGAAGGTGGTGTTTCCTAAGAGAGTATCATACAACTATCTTCACAGAGTGCACAGCTCTACTTAAAGAGCTGCAGAGATTCTACTCTGCATAAGTTGCATATAAGTTGCATATAAGTTGGTTTCTGTCAATGAAACACAAAGGTTACTGTAAAGTCACCTGAACCTTGCCTTTAAAATGGTACAGGAAGAACGACTTGCATCCCTGTGACGTGAAGAGCAGGAGTGACCTAGCTAAATTTGACTAGTGGCTACTCTTAGCTAGAAAATGATGAGGGTCAACTACCTCAAAAGGAAAAGCACTAGTAGGCAGAAAATGTTTGTCCCTAGTCCTTGCTCTTTATCAACTGCATCATGTCTCAAAGTACCAATATTTATAAACCCCTTCACGAAATTAAGAAATACATATTTTACTTAAGCTTGATCATTTTGCAGCTTGCTAGATACAATCTATAAAACCTTCCGAACTTGCAACCTTGGAGATGAAATATGACAATGAGTTTCACAAACCAACTGTGTTCTGAGGGACAAAATTAATTTTCTTAGGAAAGATGTTGTGAATTTACTGCAATTCCAGCAAGCCATATCTTGTTTTCAGTCTCTCATTATACAAATGGAGGTTTCAAATCTCTCATTTATTCTAATCCTTATTTTGTATCATTTTATTTTCTTACTTTCTCTATAGCAAATAATATTTAACTTCCGAATCTCTTAAGGCAATATTTCAATTTCTGATAATTTTCTGAATCACCTTTCTTTTTGTATTGCAGGAAGGAGTGTCCAGTATTTCAAATAAAAGTAAACCACCGTGGAATGAAATGCAATCACTTTTATATTGAACTTACTTTAGTTAGCTTAGTATTTTGTTTCATCCTTATAAATGCATTCACATTACAGCTGTAAAAACTAAGGGAATGGTTAAAAAAAAAAAACAACTTTGCCTAAAAATGGGTCAAAACAGCTGAGTGCTGAAGACATGTATATATGCAGAATTTGAGTGTTACATATCGTAGAAGCAAAGGACTACAGTCATTAACACACAAAATCTCTCTAGTGTAAAACAAGTCCCAGAAATCAAGTGGCCATTAGGTTGACCTGCTGTATGCAAAGATCAAAGTAGTACTGAATGGCATCACCTGGTTGATCTAAACACAGTGCTTATAATTTGCAGCTGGTACCATGCTGTGGTAAGCAATGTGCAGTCAAGCAAATTTCTGAAATCAAGTTTACACAATATGTTAGTACGCTGACACTCCCAAATCTGACTGTCATTGTTAGCTTCAATAAACATATATGTATATGTATGCTTACATATGTATGCATACATATATACAGCCGATGTTCCTTAAATTGTCTTTATTTTAAACAGCTGCATTTAAGTTTTGCTCTTGGTTTCTTCCCTAGTTACTTCCTTCTGTAAATACTTCAAACTCTGTTACATTATCCTGGAAAATATGTAACACTGAATTAACCTGGATGGCAGATCAAAGATATAGGAAAAGCAGATCATACATACCTGCATGCCTGTGGCTTTCTAAAAGGTGGTCTATGAAAGAGCCCCCTAACAGTACATCCCACCCTCTTGGACAATTTCCGTAACAGAAATGCATCTTTGAGTAAGGAAAAAAGGGGCATATACAACATTGCTTTCCTGTATGTGGAATATAAACAGACATTTGTTGTACATTATTCTTTTTTCATGATTTATTTTGGCAAACTGCTGTTATGAGTGGAGGAGTTCAGTTTGCAAGCAGAGATCCACATATATATGTGTAATAAATGTGCAGCTGTAATGATACATACCTGCAGCAAAACAGCTAATTTAAAACAAAAACAAACAAACAAAAACCCCAAAACAAAAGACCAAGCAGTCAAATAGCCCTTTCCCTCACTATCCCATGTTGGAATGGACCCACAAGGATCACTTGAGTCCAACTCTTGGCTCCAATTCTATCCAGGCCTAACAGATAGTTGTTCTACACTGTGTCTGAGTATCTAGATCTCAATCCCTGACTCTGCTGGAGAAGTCAAACAGTACTAACCAAGAAATTAAGCCTTCCATTCGGCTATACTAAAAACACATTTTGCTTGAACACTTCCAGCTCAACAACCACACAGAACTTCCCCCATTTTTCTTCTTACCTATCTACCAGCACTGCTTCTATCTGTATTGTCAGCCATGATCTCCTGTCGATCTCCAAAATCACTGAACAACATCAAGCTTAAGACCTTCTCTACCAATTTCTGAAATCAGTCACCACTAGCAAAGGACAAGCAAAACAGTAAAATACAATAAGCTGTTTCCTAGTACAGTGATAACACCTAATGCTAAAATTAAAAGAACATAAAAGCTCCATGAGAAAACAATAACAAATTTGGAAGTGCCAGAAGTAAGATCATCTGTCACCATAATTTGGCTCCACAATGCAGGCACATTCTGATATAGCCTTACTGACTGTTTCCACAGAACTGCAACCTTAATGTTGCACAGATGGATATTATGTACACATAATAAAATATTTTCTCTCAAATCTAACAAAGAATAAATACTTCTTCTTCTAGTTGATAAATATAGCAGGAATGAAAGTTTGTATACCTGTACCCGTCACTATTTCTGCCTCCCTTCCAGCAGGTTTTAAACATCAGATCTGTATTTCTGATACAAATCTGATATATATATCTGCATGGAATCTTACTAACGTATTATGAAGTAACACCGACTATCCTGTGTTCTTCCTTTTCCTTTCAAATTTTCTTTCAAACTCTTCCTACAACATTTTCCTTTATACCCTCACAAATTGTCTCACCTAATCCCCTCCCTGTTGCACTTCTTTTATCTCATGACTCTGTCCTATCCTCTGATCAACCTATTGCCCACTTTCATCCTCTTAATTTCTGTTTAGTGTCTTGTTCACTTCTGGCTTTTCCCCTTACAAGCACTAACTATGCCTTATTTTCCAGTATTAATGATGACTCCATTTGCCTCCCAAGATGCTATTATTCTCTCTCTGATTTCTTAGCTTTCCCGTATACCTTGGAGGTGGTGATTAATCTCATATAACTTTAGCCTTTTCAGGTTAAAACTAGTTGTTTAAGAACTTCTTGAAGCAAATGGAAAGAGCTGGGCATTTCTGTGGAGTGACTCATTCCATTTAAGATAAGTGTAAGATATACACAGGATGAATTCTCATCTGGAAATTAACATCTGTCCACACTGACTATAGACTGGGACCAGATGATCAGTTTTACGTCTGACTTTTAGATGGCTTAAGTTAGGCAAAACATATTTCATTGCTAGTTTCTAGTACTCCTGTTCTCCAATTACACACATACATACTCCAGTTTGGAGTGAAGGGTATCTATCTCTTCATTCCACCACAGTGGAGCCATTCCAATGGCTACAACCATTTGGGATTTTTTCATGGTCTCTTCCCAAACAAAGTTTAAAAACATTACACCTTTGTCATTCTTCACCCATCAGCTGCTTTTGGCACCAACATAACCACATGCTTTTTCTTTAGGTCTCACCCTCCTTAGAACATCATAATTCTCTCAACCAGTGCATCTCCCTAATTGTTTCTTTTTATATTCTCATTCTTCTTCCTACCAAATACAGAGTTCTTACTACTCTAGAGTTTCAAATCACTGCAACAAAATTACAATCACTTAACTCCATAATGAGACCCCAGTCTCTCTCTGGGTCCTCACATCTCATTTACAACTGTGTATCTCATGATCATGGAGCAGATTGTTCTGGAAACTATGCTAAGGCATATGGTAAATAAGGTGACTGGTGACTGCCAACATGGCTTCTCTAAAGGCAGATCATGCGTGACAAATCTGGTGGCCTTCTGCGACAGGGTTACAGAACTGGTGGATAGGGGAAAAGCAACTAGCATCACCTACCTGGACTTGTGCAAAGCATTTGACACTGTCCCCCATGATATCCTTGTCTCTAGATTGAAGAGACATGGATTTGATGGATGGACCATTCAGTGGGTAAGGAACTGGTTGGACGGTCACACTCAAAAGAGTTGCAGTCAACAGCTCAATGTCCATGAGTGCTGTTCCTTTGGGGTTGGTATTGGGACCAGCACTGTTTAACATCTTTGTCAGTGACATGGACAGTGGGATTGAGTGCATCCTCAGCATTTGTCAATGACACCAAGCTGTGTGGTGCGGTTGACACACTGGAGGGAAGGAATACCATCCAGAGAGACCTCGACAGGCTTGAGAGGTGGGCCTGTGCGAACCTCATGAAGTTCAAGAAGGTCAAATGCAAGATCCTGTATCTGGGCTGGGGCAATCCCAAGCACGAATACAGGCTGGGCAGAGAAGGGATTGAGAATAGCTCTGAGGAGCAGGACCTGGGGGTGTTGGCTGATGAGAAGCTCAACATGAGCCAGCAATGTTCACTTGCAGCCCAGAAAGCCAACTGCATTCTGGGCTGCATCAACAGAAGTGTAGTGAGCAGGTCAAGGGAGGTGATTCTTCCCCTCTAGTCTGCTCTTGTGAGACCCCACCCAGAGTGCTGTGTTCAGCTCTGGGGCCAGCACAAGAAGGACATGCAAGTATTAAAACGACTCCAGAGGAGGGTCACAAAGATGATCAAGGGTCTGGAGAACCTCTCCTACGAAGACAGGCTGAGAGAGAGTTGGGGTTGTTCAGCCTGGAGAAGAGAAGGCTCCAAGAAGACCTCATTGCACCCTTCCTAAAGGGGGCCTACAAGACAGCAGGAGAGGAGCTCCAAGAGTGTAGTGATAGGACAAGGAATAATGGTTTTAAACTAAAAAAGGGTAGTTTTAGATTAGTTATTAGGAATAAATTCTTTACTATAAGGGTGGTAAGGCACTGGAACAGGTTGCCCAGAGAAGCTGTGGATGCTCCATCCCTGGAAGTGTTCAAGGCCAGGCTGGATGGGGCTTTGGGCAACCTGATCTAGTGGAAGGTGTCCCTGCCCATGGCAGGGGGGTTGCAACTAAACGATCTTTAAGGTCCCTTCCAATCCAAACCATTCTATGACTCTATGACTCTATATGTAAGTCATAACTATTTCTATCCATCGCATACAGGTGATCTGATAATGCTGCAGTATGGTAACTGCAAACTCCTCCTTTCACTTTGAAAAATGTAACGTTGTCTGCAGTGTACCACTCAGATTACTTCTGCAAAAATAACATTCTTAGTTCACTGCTTTGGTATTGGTAATACTGCACTATCTTAGCTCTTCAGTGACTGTTTTCTCTATAACATATATTTCTCTATAACATATAAACTTTATTACTTCCAGAGTCCTTCCTGTCTTTTCTTCCTTACATACTCTCGTTCATCATACTCATGTCCCCAGTCCTTCACTAGTGAAAATTATCTCCATCACTCATTTGATAAACCTTTAAAAAAAACGTGTTTTTTCCTCCATACTGCCCAGCCCCATAAATATCCATAAATTATTTCATTGTCTTCCTTTAATTATCTCTATCTTCGTCTGTGATGCCACCAGAAAGCCTGATAATGGTTAAGTTACAAGTGTGTTGAGACCACCACGTCCACCATGCTGCACAACGCCACCTTACAAACTGCTTCGGTACATTTGGATCCATTTGCTGTATTGACCAACTATGTGCCACTGTTGTTCATGTGTTTTTGTTGTTCCTGTTGTGTTTCTGTACCTTCTCCTGTTTACATGCTGCCTCATGCAGTACAGTGTAATTCCATACATAGTGATTCTATGCATTATATTACTACCAATGCTAAATAAATAATACTAACCTTGACTGAGTTAAGGTAAATCAGGACATTACCAAACTGCCTAAGAAGAAAGAAGCAGGAGGCCATGCACTGTCTCCCTGGAATGGTATCTAAAATTCAAAAGAGAAATGCGGATTTGTAGAATTTAAAAATTATGTGGTAATGGAAATCACTGCCAAGTTTGCTGGCAACTATGAAAGCAGTTAACTTCTAAAAATAGTGTAACTTGCCTTTTCAGGCAAAGGACTACACTAGAGGTTAGAAAAGCTATTAGATCATCTTGTCAACTTTCTCTACAGCATACAATAACTATTGCAAGACTGCATTCACCAGCACATTCTACAGAGACGAATTGTTTAAGTAACAGGACTTTTTCCATGACACAATCTTTGCAGCATTATTTTAATGTGATTTATTCTGACTCTTAGGAAACAACACTTGATACAAAGCCTGAGTTTGTTATTCTAAGCTTATACCCTTTTTGCTTTAAAATTACACTCTTCACTTATCCTGGACACAGAAGCTCTACACACTTAATTTTAGTTCCAATAGGAGAACAAACTTGAGACACTGAAAACATTGTCAAAAATTTTCAATACACACACAGGTTAAAATACAGTATGAAAATTCATTTTCAGGCATTTGGGATTACCACATTGCTCACAAGATATAAAGCCATAAATAAGTCAGACGGATCAACTCAAATGAGTGTCAGTAAACTTTCCAGACATCTGTGTCATCATTAACTTTGCTGTCATGTACTCTGAAATTGTTAGCTGTGTTACTGAAACATTAATTCAAAGTAAGATTCTGATGCAAGTTTACTAGGACTAATTCTTTTTTGATCCAGCCAGCAGAGACTGCTCAGAGATGGATGAACCCAAGTAGCGGCTGGGAAGACATAAGCACAAGTAGGGTACTACATCAAATGATCATTAGAGAACATGCTGCTCTGTGCTGTTTGGGGAGGTGACAGGAGCTAAGATTCTAAGGCTACCAACAGCCCTGAAGTAATCTATTCTTTCAAGATAGTTATCATCAATCCATCCTCACCAGAAAATTAAAATATATTTTCTGTATACAGAAATATATATCTGAAGACCAATATTTTGACTCTGCACCACAGCACAAAGCATAGCTATCCACTGGAAAGCTGCAAATTCTGTCTTCCAAGGTAAGGTAATAATTATTGCTGGAAAGCTCTATATAAGATATCAAAATATATTTCAGAGGAAAGCAGAATATTCTCATTTTTCATTCTATAGCGCCAGAAGATACTGAGCTTGGGTGTCCTAATTTCCATAAAGGGACAATCCATCCTTACCCATGGCTGAATGACATCATTAAATTCTCCAATTTAAGAGAATCATTTAGTTATTTATAAAGTATTTACCTGGGAGAAGAAACTGGCCTGTGCATTCATCTGCCCTTTTTCACATGTAGGCATACCTATCGTGACATATATATGCTTTGATGGGACAGTAAGAGAAACACTTTTCCTCTGTTCCTCTATTCTTTTTTGTTGTAATGAGAATGCAGGTACCTCAGGAATGCCCTTTTTCTCTCATATTCAATTTTTGAGGCTCAAACCCCCAACAATTTAAACAAAACCCTAGAAAATGCAAGTGAACATTTAAAGACTTAAAACTGAGAATATATTTTCCAGTAAAAATGAATAACTAGAACCATGCTTTTCTTTTCCCATATATGATGAGAGATTTTCTGCGTTTCAGTATCTAGTCTCATATCCACATTTTGGCAGGGAGTTATATTATCCCAGCATACAATCCTTTAATGACGGATTTCATGAAAAAAAAAAAAGTAAAACATCTGTACATCTCATAAATATCAGCACTTAATAGTATGAATGACATGAAAACAAAAGTTTTATAGTTCTAATCCATCCCGTGTGTCTTATGCAGGAAGAAGGAAAAGTTCTCACTCTGAAAAGTTACTTAGAGTGACCTAAGAATACCTCAAAGAAAAGACTGCGAAAAGACTGCAGTCCAGAAGAAATGTCTTGTTCCTCCCATGCAACACCAGAGGTGCCTGACTTGGTCCTAACAAGACCACAGAAAATGGAAAGGGGTGCTGTTCTCCACTATGTTGTCAGTATAAATAGGGTAGTTTGTAAGACTTACGTTCAGCACCAGAAACACTGTATTTAATGGAGATGTTATTGTTCATTTACTTTCATTAATGTTCCTCTTGCCTCACTTCCTCCTTAACTTATCTCAGAAATCTGATTTCCGTTTCATTTTCTACCAAGCTGAGACACTGAGAGAAGATCACTTACAGCATGTGAATTATCTGCAAAAGTCTAGTTATATCGTCCTTTGTAATGTCAATTCTATTTCATGAGCCATTTGGGATTACGAATTTTTATTAAATATTAAAACACAGCTGCTGTTCTGTGTGCTATTTATTGCAGTTAACAGGTGAGTATTGACTGCTATGCTGTGCTTCCAGGTTTTGCTTTTTGATGTCCCCTCTCCTCTTAAATTACATAACTTACAATACATCTAAGCATTTCATCTCATGTTGGAAAGGGCTTTCACATTGAATCTGTTTGCTTTATGTTCCTCGAACCTCTGTGTCACAGATCTAATTAACAGCAAAGATTCGATTGATCAATCTAAACGACATTGCAAATACATGACACAGTATTCTTCATAAACTGTGAAGAATATTTGCGAAATAATGCAAGAATAAAAATTCTTGCAGCTTTTCATCTAGTCATAAGATTTCTACAGTTAACAAGAGCAAGTCAGAAAGATGGAAACTTGTTTTGAGAAAATATTCAACATCTTCATTTCAATCCATTCATTTTTTGATAATCCATATTGAAGTCAGGAGCCTTGTAGGCCCAGTTCCAAGAAAAGAAAGAGCATAGGATTTTCCTCACTGTAGTGAGCACAAGCTACTTTTCCACTCTAAGTCTGAAAAACAGCTAAGTAATTTGATAAAGATCTCAAACAGACAATGTAACTCCTTGCTAGGATTGGCACAGTGGGAAGTGCTGAAGTATGACGTACATGCTTGAATAGCATGGCTGGCAACTTAGCGAAAGACCAAGTGTACAAACAGTGAGAAGTCTGTTCTCCATTCTAGATGCAGCAAAACAAAGGCAGCATATTAGAAATGACCACAAATACACAACATAATGGTTAATAAGCTAAGTAACTTAAAAAACATTAAAATGATCATATGGAGTGGATTCCAAAGTTTATCTGGCTTAGAAGCTTGCTTAGTAAGAATACATGGCTATGGAAAGAATATGTTCTAATTTCATATATAATACACGATATGGTAAATAATGCAACTTCCTTTGAAGCTTCTCCCAGCATCCAACAATCTGACAGATCTGTGGTTCCTAACCACAACCGAAAACTTTGTGTTCAACAGCCAATGTACTTTTCTTCTACGATTTTCGTTATATCTTTTGGTTCTTGCAAGACTCTATATCCAAGAAGTTGTGTTATATGAAAAAGTAATTTGTGCCGTTTGTTTTTAACTACCTTGCCTGATGATTTATTTCAATGCTCTTTAGGCTTTGTATGGTACAGTGACTAATGCTTCTCTATTTATCTCCACCACATCATTTACAGTGTTCTGTACCACAATCATAACTAAACTCAGTCATCACTTTTGCAGGCCATGTACCTTCTTTTATATAATCTCTCCTTATGCAAGAAGCTATTCCCTTTTCCTTAACCTTGCTGTCCTTGTACCTTTTCTTGTTCTACCATATTCTTCTGAAATGTAAGAACAAGAATTGCAGGCAATATTCAAGAAAGGGAACTATATCTGTAACAATTACACAGTAATGATTTTTGTTTTGTTCTCTCTTTCCTCATCAATTCCTATGGCTCTGTTCAATTTTTCTGATGCTTCTGATAATTTTGCAAATATAAAGTTTTTTTTCTCATATGTACTACTTTGTATTTATCAAAGCTAAATTTAATTTGCATATTATTATCCAGCCTCATATATTCTTCCACAACTTTCATCATTGTGGAAGCTTTCATGCCTCCTACCATGAGTAATTCTGTACCATTGGCAAAGGTAGTCATGTCCTTATTTGCCTCCTACAGCTTATTAATTATGAATATGAGCCCTTTCTTTAGGGAAAAAAAGAAGGTTCTTTCAGGTGTTTGTATTAGGTTTGCTTTATCCTGTTCACTGCTACTTCACTATAATTTTTCTGTTACAAATGAGAAAGGTTATTATGTAGCTACCCTTCAAAAATTAGGTACTGGAGAATTTTTTTCATTTTCTTTGCTAAGAAATGGATTTTGAATTTGATTATACTCAGATCATTGTAACAGAACTGGATTTTGATCATAATATTTCAAATCAAGTTCTACGTAATAATCTCTGTATTGGTTAGAAGTCACCTGTTCATTTGTGTGCTCTTTCTAAGAAAGAAGAAATCTTAGAGTTTAAATTTATTGTCTCTGTATCATGCCATGTCATTGCATCTACCAGGACAGTATGGGCAGAACAGAATTCTCAAGCTATTATTTAATTATCTATAAAATCTCTAAGCTCCTTAATATGCCAGTCACTGTTCCCATCCAGGCTGGTTGGTGAATAATTTAGCCTCAATGCTATGTATATCATATTAACTGAGCGTGCAATTTAAAACAGGTTTATGTTACTCACTGATAAAGAAAGCATATTTACTTTACTTTGAGAGAAGGTTTCTGTAATGCTTAGAACCACTGGCATCATCTACTTTGTAATGCCCAGTTGGAAATTAAATCTGAACAATATCCTACACATTACCTTCCTCCCATCATGCTTTTTAAATGATTTTAGGTCTACAGCCTCTTCTAAAAGCAAGTGTTCCGCTTTATTCACCCCCTTATAAAACATCTAATATTTGTACAAAAACACTTTCGTATTTGGTTTTTATGTGTTTGCTTTCTGTTATGTCCTATCTCAACTGCACTCTGTTTATTTCTTCTTCCTTTCTACAGTTTGTTGACCTCCAGCTGTCCTTCATTTGAGGATACAGAAATCATTCTATTTTGCCTTTAAAAGAGGAGTTACCTGCTCTTCTCTATCTGTCAGCACTCTTTCACATTTTTAAAAAGGTAACAAAGGTTTTTAAATGGGAATAACAACCGTGTAAAATGCTTGCGGTACTAACATTTCCATTCAGGTTTACACAGTACCAATCCTTCCCACAGGCTGTTTCCCTTCCTGCCCATAACCCCTGAAAAGCACTTTCCTAACAAGACAATATTTCTGTTCCTTAATCATATCTTAAATCTCAGCCTCTCTGTCTTGTTTTGCAGATTGGTTTAAAATATTTCAGAATAAAATTAATACTTTTAGCTTCCTAAATTTAAATTTTGCTTTTGGGTTGTATCTTCACTATACATCTTTACAGGATATCTTTTCTCTGGCTTTCTCTGTATTATTGTTATCCATGTGTGCTATGATCACTCATCACACTTGCATGACTGCCTTAAGAGATCCAACAGCATCGTATCCATCACCCTGTGACTTTACTGGCATCACAAACCCAGTTAGCTCTACATCCAGTAACAGAGTCCTCCACCACTACAGTTCACATTGCTTCTTTCTGTTAGCTAGGATTACAACTCCAGAGGGATAAACTCAGGGCAAAAGGAATGTGTTAAGGAAGGCTCATTTATAGGATCACTTTCAGTGACTGCAAGTGTGAGAACAGAATGGCTCAGAAGTATTTCTGGGAGTTTCATCAGGGCTCTTTCTCTGTCTCTCAAACTCCTTCTCTTCAGGCACTATGAACAAAGGAGACACCATTCTGTTTCTGAGGGCCATGAGCTGCCTGCTCCATAAGCACGTATAAGTTATCTGTCTACAGAAATACTGACAATACTGTCAGAAATATTATCAGTATTTCTGCCTATAGAATAGTGGCAATGCCCACATTTGATCTGTATTTGAAGCTGTATTTCTGCTGAGCCTGTTTTCCAACTACTCTCTTTTTTGATTTGGGACTTTTGGTTTTGCTTTGGTGAGGGGGAGGGAAGACAAGGTCTTTTTTTGGCTGGTAGTTTAGTTATTCTTTGTTTTATTTAAATTTATTTAATTTACTTATTCTTGTTAGTCTATCAGTTTTTGTTGTTGTTGTGTCTTATCTTTTTTTTTTTTAAAAATTAAACCAGCAAGTTAGTCCCAGAGACTCCTTTTCTCTCTGTAGCCAAATTCCTCTCTCTCTTTTAATCCCTCACTTCCAGGGACACACTGTGCTAGGACTCTACATACTTGATAGGCTTGCAGGCTTTCATTAGCAGTCCTAGATTTGTACCTGTTAGTGTTTCTACCACGCACTTCATCCAATTATGCTGTTGTCTTCTGTTTCTATGGAGGGGATTATTAATATAAGACAAGCTGCCACAATGTCTGTCAGTGAAGACTAGCAGTTTGCAGTATAGCCTCTTTTCTGGCCAAATCCATATAGTAAGGTTCGGAATAAATTGAGCCTTCTAATTTAAACTTGCAAATTTATTTTGTACTATAAATTAGACTTTCTGTTACTCATTATAGCAACAAAAATCCTGGCACTAAGCAAGCAACAGTTAGATGAAGATATGAGGGTATATATTTGGATATCATAAGAGGGATTACGTAATGGAGAAAGAACATTTCAGACATACCACATTCACTGGCTGATTCACCCACCAACTGGAAGAACTGCTGAGCAATTTTCAGGTGATCTCTCTAAGAGAGGGAAAAAAAATCCAGCATGAGTTCCAGAGTTGATACTACAATAGACAGTAAAAATACACTTTGAGGACAGATAGATGAGAGAAACGAAGCACAATAAGCAGGCAAACTGTGGATGAAGTAAAACCAGAAAAGGTAAAATATGCCACTGTATGGGCCTAGATACACTGGAATACAGCAGAAAGCAAACAGGGTTCTGGAAGCAGGACACGGAAGCCAAATTCAGCTTGATTTATTTTCAGGACTAGTAACAGCGATTTGCAGTTCATTCATTATGGACTGAGAACTGCGGGGAGGAAGATGATGAGACTTGGAGATCTTGCAGTCTAAATGTGAAATGACTGCCCCTTTCAATCTATTCCAGTTCCTACAGATCTGTTCACATCCTACTGTTGAAGAAGCTGGAGAACCTCATGGGTTTAACTCACCGAAATCATTTCTTGTCCAAGAGCTGCATTTACCACTCCTTTGAGGATGTACTCCTGGAAAAAAAGTAAAGGAGATCAGAGAAGACAATGTGAAGATTTCACAAGATATAGAACAGTCTACTTGTACATCATTTTCTTCCTAAAGTTAACTCTATCCCAACTCAGTTTAATAGATAACTGATTATTATGATAACGAGTGCTTCAGCACAGTGTTGTACATGGTTACCCCTCAAAAATCCATTCTACTTGTTAACAAGTCACTACTGTTAAATATCTGGTCTGCAGAGAGGAAGTGTGTTTTCTGATAAAAAATTATGCTCAAAGTTGATGCACCAGAAGTTACACCAAAACATAGTATCATGCCCTCTTCACCATCATCTGGCCAATAATCAAGTGCAATGTTGTTATATTAATGCACAGATCCCACTTCTAGTATGCACATTGGTTACCTGTAATCACCACCAATCATGCACCAAAATGCATGGCATTTCTCATCAGGGTAAAAATGTCAAGAGGTTTGTGTTCATGCTATTCTACCGAAACTGGGAATAGGAGCAGAGTACATTGTAATCTCTACCATGAGCTACGATGATGACTTCTTCACAGAGCAAGATTTTCTCAGCATGTAATAGACCTACTTGTCTTGTTCAAATGTTATAATTCAGAGTTCTAGCTATCAATCTGTTGTAGTAGGTACTCCTGATAAACTCAGACAGCCCTAACAGACGTAAACACAGGAAAGGAGGAAAAAAAGACGTACAAAGACCAAAAACAGAGTGTAAGGAAACAATCTAAGAATACTAGCCTGCATACTAAGTAATCATTTCAGTACAACAACTCTCTTACAGATGCAAAATTAAATCCTACAGACCCCATGAAAAAGAGGAAATTTGAGAAGAACTGCAGGAGGATATACAAGTAGTTTTGCAAGTCTTAATCGGGAGTTCATTTCAAGTGTGAGTGAGAAAATGGAAAAAAAAAGCACAGAGATTCTCATTTTAAAATTTATCAAGTGGGTTATCAAGAACGATATAATGGCATTTATACTAAGCATGTATGGGAAAAGTGTAGGGAGAAAACAGAGGCTAAAGAAGCAATACCTGCATAAAGCTACTCAAGTAAGTATTGCTATAGTGAAAAATGCAAGAAGTAAAAAGCAACAGCAGAAGATACCCTCAGCACAGAATCACCAGATCTGTGCTCAAGGTTTAGCTTTTCCCTCCCTCCATTTAATCCTCACACACACTCATGAAAGGTCTCTTTCATGCCCAGCTATGTGATCTTTGGAAAACAAACTGCAAAAAAGAATAAATCAGAGACTGAAGATGTTGGAACAACCACAGAAGAAAATGACAGTATCAGTTTTCACTCATTGCAGTTAAAGTGAGACGGGATTAGAAAAGACATATTATTTAATCTGTTTAATTTAATTTTGCTAATTTTTATTGAAATGGCTTCAGGACGAACCACATGAGCACCTGAAGTAGCAGATCTCAGGGCTGGTAACCATCACCAAGGCAGAAGTGACAAGGAGCTGTAGTTAGAAGAGGGCTTTTGAATATGCACTAATGGTTGGCTCCGTAGAACCAAGTCTGAACACAGAGTTGTATTCTTAGTTGACCCTAGGTGTGCAGTACTAAACATGCTAAGTACTCATGTACATACATACAATACTCTATACATGAGTGTTAAGCCTAGGACTGATAGAAGGATAAATCACTACAGTTTTAAGAGTGGGAATGGGGCAAGCTGTCCTCATGACACCAGTTTTGTATGTGGCAGATTTCATACCTATTTATAACCTCTGTCTTTATGTACCATGACATCAGTTTCCAATTACCTGTGGAGCTGTAGGTTCCAGGTCTTTAATCAGGTTATAAGCCTCCTGCACATCATCTGAAATACCACATGTTAGAATGCACGTCAAACCATAGCACACTGTATTAGAACAAATCACTCTTCCTCTACAACGTTCCCCAATACACAGCCAAAGAAATAAAGCATTTAGACAGGAGGAGAAAGGTAACTATAAATCACTGTGAATTTATATCACAATGGTGATGGTTTTCTAGAACTCAAATAACAAACATGGAGTGAGTAATAGCTTCTTTATTACTACAATTTTCCTAGTAGAGATGACTTGGCCCCTTATTCATAATCCAGTGGACACCTTCTCAACAGTACAAGGTCAAGATAATAAATACATCGCTTTCCTGTCATATCTCTTCTCATATTTATTTACCCCTCAAGGAAAATAAGGTAAGATGGTTCTGGAGGGAGACTTCATCTCTTCCTTATCAAAATTTCAAAATCTAACCAGCAGCTCTTACCTGATACTAATTCTAACAAGCAAAAAACACTACTAGTACAGACGTTTAACTGTAAATTTTGAATTCAATAAACAACTTCATGTCTTCCCAATAAATAATTGAAAAGATCCTAAATGTTACAAAAATGCCTGCTGAACTGACAAAATTTTGTTAATACAGCATTATAGTCTGCCTATAAGAACAAGCCTTATCAAACAAAACGTGGGTTTTTTTTGCTAGTACATACCAGCCACGCACTGTGGGGACAGTATTCCAGGGTGACTTAAGGCAATACACATTGGAGCTGCCAGGCTACAATTCAACACCTGACCAACACGTCTGCTTTCCTACCCACCCCCTTAAGCAGTCACATAGTAAGCCAGCACAAGGTACTAGAATAGTCAAAAGTAATCTCATTTTATAAAAAGTTAGAAATAGGGTTTTTGTTTTTGTTTGTTTTTTTTTGGACTAGCTCACCTCACCAACATCCAGCCTGCACAAGCATAAATGCTGGCATGAAGGCAAGTGACAGGATCACACTACTCAGGGTAGCTGGCAGGGTATGAGACGAAGCCCTGCAGCAGCCCTGGTTTTCATTGGTGTAGACCATTAACACAGAATTATGTTCTTCAGGCTCTGACAGAAGCTCTCTAGCAAATCTAGGAGATTAAGACTGGATATCTGGCCCAAACCCCTAAAACTTACTACCTTAAAGAGATGAAAAAAATGAGATGCAAGTTTGTGTTTCAGTCACTCCAATTCAGAGCATCTTTATCAGAGACCCTGTAAGTTTTGGAGAGACAGCTGTTGTCATTAGAAGTAATGATTTCTAACATTCTTAACTGATCTAGATACACTATTAAGACTTTTAAATATTACATATTAATATTACATATTACTGTAAAGAAGAAGAAGAAAAAAAACATTTCAAGGAGTAATCAGTTGAGATCAGATGAGTAAAAGTCATCCCTGAAGCCATGAATGAGGGAGAGGAAGGTGTATTTACCTTGCCGGAGATAATAAATCACAAGATTCAGTCTCGCCTCAGGAATAACATCAACCAGAGGAGGCAGGACCTGCAAAGCCCCTTCTCCTCCTCGGAACACAACCTAGAGATAAAAGCAGAGTACTGAAAAACTGTGTATTAGAATACTGTTTATGATCTCTTAATTTAATGAAATTAGTTCTTATAGGCCTATAATAATAGCAGGAAAAGGTCAATGGGACTGGCAGTAGTGTAATCCCTGCTTTAATATAACAATAAAATTAATATGGGAGGCAATCTTTATTCTAAAGAATATTAAGCATTTAATCCATCAGCTGAGATTAACTGATTTCCATTTTTAGCAGCTCAAAATAGTGATACGTAACACATTAAACATTTTTAAGAATATGTCCTAGAATAAAAGTGAGGAGAACACGTACAAAATTGTAATTTGCTTATGATGGAAGCTTAATCAGGAACAATCAATGCTTTATACTTCAATCTTACATGACAGTTCCTCCAACAAAATCTAATATACTGATTCAATAAACTCCTGACAAAAAGACCAACACGCAAAATAAAGAATGTTAACTTCTGAAATCAATTTTAACTCTTGGTGCAAACAAGAACAAACAAACTAAACAAAACAACAAACAAACAAACAAACAAACAACAAAGAGTTAGCTTGTTGTGACTGTTCTTGAAAAATGATAAAACAAGCAACTGGCCATCATTAAATAACAGCTAGTGCCAGTTGTTCAGCAAATTAATAATACCATTGTGGGGAACACTAACAGGTGATTAGAGACTCTTACTAAAAAATACACAAATACTTTGGCTTGTATCAGTATCTTTTTCCCTATGAACTCCTTGTAAAGTACTTTTTAGATAAAGACCATATTCCTGAATTATCTGAATTCCACTGATACTGTAGTCATATTAAATAACAGTTCAGGGGCATGCATTCTGGCTTGCTTCTATAGTATTCTTATTGACTAGGCTCCACAAAATAATTTTGCAAGGGTATTCTTACAGGCCATAAATTATTCTGATATGCCTTTAGGGTAAAAGCAACAACATTCCTATTTTCATAACACTGTCTCGAACTGACAAGGAAAGAATGCCAGGGGAAAAAAACACACTAGACGGCACATTGATTATACAGGTAGGTTTTCTGGAATGGGACTAATACGGCAGCGGAGATTCAAAGGTTTGCAGTTCACAAAATATTCCCTTTTGCAAGTCATCAGGAAAACCTCTACAAATGATGGCAGACCATATGAAATCCAGGAAATACATTACTCACCAGATTGTGCTTAATGAGTTCCTTGCCAAACTCAAAAGATGATGAGGCACTGTCTGTCAAGTTCTTGAGCTCTGCCTGGATTTACATACATCAAAAAGTTTAACGAGAAAATAAAAAAAAACACACAAACATAAATGAAAGTTCGTATTAGTCCTAAATCTGACAACAACATCTCCAGCAGTGCTGGGTCACTGGAAGAGTTGTGCCTTCCCACTTCCACTTGATTCTTTTTACCAACTGGGTAATATTTATAGAAACTAGGTCAAAAGTAGACCAGGAAAACTGTAAGACCACTGTGCATGCATGTGGACTGGTGGCTTAATACCAGGGAAACTGAAATACGTGAAATTTCTAAGAGGACACAATGACATGATAAAAGGCCATTATCAAAATTACTGATTAATACAGATAACAAGGAAAAGTAACGTTTAAGTGATCTTGAACTAAAACAAAGGCAAGCAAAGGCTGTCCAACAGATACCTCAGCAGCCTTCCCATTGTAAAGTCGGAAATAGTTGCAAGCCTTAAGGTTAAGAGCAATGGTGCTATCAGGAACCTGCTGAAGATAAACAGCTAGCACTTCCTGTGATACATCGTAGTAGTCCAGTTTATAATAGCATAGGGCCACGTATACATTCAGAGCCAGGTACTCCCTGCAGAGCAGAGGAAAGAGGATTAAAGACAACATTTAAATCTACTAGATTCTATACATCTTTTACAAACACATCAAAATTGAGGTTTCCAAGAAATACTTTCTGGGTACTTTTCTACCTCCAGATTGTTATATAAATTGCAGAGATCCAGTTACAGATGTACATTAGTTTTTTTTCAACGTCAGCTATTGCAACTTTAAAGAATTACATGCAAAACTGTTGTTTTGCAAATCTTTGAAAAGGTGGTAATTCACACTAAGGAAATCCACAGAAAATAAGTACTGTACTTTTGGCCTGGCAGAATAAGATTTTCTATGCAGTATGTGCAAAAACATTTAATACTGACATAAAACTTTGAAAATATCTGAATGGATCTGAATTGGACTTCCAAAAGATGGCTATATATTCTGGGGCAGCAGTTCCTATTTTACCAAACCATACTTCCAGCCACTTGAGAATTCATTTTGTTCCTTGTTAAATTATGAACTCAGAAGCTGCAGAATATGATAGAAAAAAACGAGTGTTATGAAGGATAAATAGAATGGAAATAATTCCAGACTAAAAGAAATGTAAGGAGCTCTCTACATAAACACTAAGATTTTTACCGATTGGGTAATACAGATAGACACAAGGTCAAAAGCAGACAATATGAAATGTTACAAGCGAAGGAGGAATCAACAATCGCAAGCAAGAGTCACCAGACTGATCATCAGAGAAAGAGCGAGAACATGAGAGACAAAGCAGGTACATAACCATTTGTGATTTTAGTAGAAATAAGTAACAAAATAAAGAAGGCTCTTTTTTAAAGAAGGCTAAAGAAAATGAATTACAAGAAAATATCACTAAAACAAAGAAATACAGAACAAACTTCTTTCTTAAACATGCATTTTTCAATAATGATTTGCAATGAACAAAATTGAGGGCTCTGCACCTTGTGCACATTTTGCAGTTGGAAAGGGGCGTAGTAACTGGGGAAAATTCCTACTTTCAGAAAGCAAGCAACTAACTGGAGTTAAATACCAACAGTATCAGAAGCACTACAGTAAGGTTTAAAGAAGAGATGCCAACCGATTATCAAGAAGAATGCGCTTGTAGATATCAATAGCTTCTTGGTAGTGGGACCGCATGTAGTGGATAGATGCCAAACTAAGCTGATCTTCTGTAATGTCTTGCAGATTCTGGTGAGAGCTCATCAATTTCTTCTCATCACTGAACTAAAACAGAAGGTGTGACATTCTCAGAAGAGTTCAGCGAGAAATACGTTTTAAGTTAATTAGCTGGATTAGTTTTGCCCTTGTTGGCAAGTAGCAGGTGACTCATTTTTAACATCTGGAAGAACTCTGTTACTTCAAAGTTAATTTGACTGGTGAAGAAAGCCAGACATTAAAAGACAGACCAGCTGAAACTAGATAAATATGAGGCTAAAACTAAGTACATATTTTCCTTTAAGGTGTGATTTAGACATAATTACATGTCACTTGCATTGCTGGATAAGAGAGGAAGAGCTGAATTAATTATTTCATAATCAGAATTTTACAACACAAGATTTGACTGTTACTTTTCAATCTAGCTGATTTTTTGTTGCTTATGGATCCAAAACTTATTTCTCATTTCTCATGGATAAACATCAAAAAAACACAAGCCTGGCCAACACAAGAACTAATCTTCACAATACTTCTTTACAGCACCAACAAGTTCACTTTCATCATCGCTTTAAAATTCCAGTTTAACTAGACCATTTATTTTTAAAAGCTTTGCTGTTTAATGCATAACAAACACACAAGGGTAAAAACAAGCACCAGAGTTAAACAATCATCTTATACTTGTATTACAATAGTAAAGTTGAGGCTATTCAGCAATGACGTTCCTCAAATCACTTATTCCAGTGTTTCCCTTTGCTGGTTCTGCTAATGTCAGCAGCAGTAATTATGAATTTCTCCTACACACAAATTCTATCTTATGCAACTTCATCTAAAACATTTATCTGCTCTGTTTTTCTTTGAATCCTTTTTCTCCCTTTTTGAGACAGTCACACAATGATACTCTGGTCTAAAGGCAAGAGAACTGTTTAACAGAACTAAATGCAATGGGCTTCATATTTTCATAAAGTCTTTTATTCCGAAATACTAACTACATGAACTATGAATTATTCAACTTCTCTTTATCATAGGCATCTGTAAGAGCCAGTGCCACTACAAAAATCTTTAAAGATTACTTCCATAAACTTACAGAGATTCAAGTAAAGAGAATCTAGCATCAAAACTAACACTTGGTATTTGTATTTTCTTTCACCCAAAAGTCTCTTCAGTATCACATTACTTGTTAGGTATAATACAGGATGGCATGAAACCAAATTTAAGGGAAGACAGCTATGTGTGGTAAGCGAAATAGTCATTTAATTGTTGAAATTAAAGTAAATCTCATGCCATAAACATTATTACTTCATGGATACTGAACAACTTAAGAGGACCAGTAATAACATACGGACCTTTCTGGTCAAACTGCTAAGTATAACACAGTTGCATTAGGAAATCTTGGTACACTTCAAAGAAAAAGAAAATAGTAGCTTATACCTTTGCGATTCTGTTCAAAATCCTAGGTTCCTTCTAATTAAAAATACCATCGAGTTCTTATTTTATGACTTACATGAAATGGGTGGTAAGACTTTATATACTTGCCGAGGGCAATTATTCTGAGATCCTGTTTTCACACTTACTTTCTCCTCCACATTTTAATACAGTAGGGTGGTTGTAGAAAACCTTTGATCTCCTGCCACCACAGATATTTAGTTATTTGGCCAGGTTGCCAGCATAAATTACACATTACCAAATTGAAAAGAAAACAAAACAAAGTGTGAGTGAAGAAAAGACATTATACCTTATGTGCCAGGTGAAAGAGTAAACGGTTCTGGAGACGACTCTTAGGTGCTGAAAGGAAAATTCATTAAGTAAGTATCTCTGCAAAGAACAACATAGGATATATATATATTTTTATTATTATTAACTCCCTTTCTCAACAGCCATGCAAAAACCAATGCTTTTTTGCCTCCCATCTTCATTCCCTGTCCATTTCGTTTGAAATCCCTGATGAAAATACTTTTTAATTGGCCTCTGCCTTCCATGAGACTTACAACTTCAAGAATTATACGACCATTTCTCTGCAGGGCCTTCTGGTTAATTCTGTGTTTTTGCACAAGTGACACACAGCACAGCATCTTTTATATAATAAGAAAGCAGCAACAGAAACTCAAAGTTCTTTCTGCAACGTTTAATATTTGAAGAAAATTGAGATTCGTAATTCTAGGAATCTTTTCAACTTTCAGGGTATTGCAAATTCCATTGCTGCTGCCTTTTGGCATACATAGTTCTAATATTACTTCTGTCCTTAGGAACAAAAGGTACATGAATGAATCCTATACTCCAAGCAAATAAGATTCAAACTAACATATGGAGAGGAGTGGCTCTCTAGTGCCACTGAAGTTCACAAAATTTCTTGCTCTAGCAGGTTCAGGAATTCCATTTAATACACTTTATATGACACAAACTGTTAACTGTGGAGTTTTAAGTCTCTAGAGAGAGCCCTGTGCATCACTGAGAGTGACAAAGGTCCTTGGCCAACAGAGCTATTAACTTCTTTTGTGAGCAATCTTCCAAAAAGCCTTCCCTTGTTTCCTGTATTTTCTTCAGCCTACTCAGCTAATGAGCACTCTCATTCTTGCTCAGACCAACCAGCTGGCAACCCATGTTCCACAGAAAGGATTTACATGGAATCTTTACAAAAAGCAGAATTACTTACTGTGTTTATGAGTCCAAGAAAGTGCAGAGTTAGCAAAGCAATGGCCTGTAACACAAGGCTATAATTCTTCTGACATCCTAAACCATGAAAGAGGGCTCAAACCACCAAAACCTCTTTCTCTTCCCTCTCAAAGATGGAAGTTTCTGGTAATAAATTAGATTTTTTTGAAAAGCAGTTTAGAGAGGGATTTCCAGACTTACTTGTTCTCCACATAATAAGGAAGCTCTGTAACTCAGCAAATAATGCCAAAAAAAATCAGGCTGTTCTCATCACTGTAAGGTTCTCTACCTACTTCTGCTAGACACATCTCCCCTCTCCTCCTTTCCAAGCTGTTTTATTAAAATGTGTTCCTCCGTACCAACTATTCTAGAAAAAGAGGACAGTCAATTTTACCTTTAAAGAACTGCTAGAACAGAGGAGTACCAAAAGGAAAAGGTTGTATCAGAGTTCTCACAAAATCACATCTTGCAAAGTATTACTAACAGAGCATCAAGTAGTTAAGAAGCTAAATGGTCTTCAATCTAGAATATATGTGGGAATTCTCATTAGCCTAATCATTAAGGAATGGTAAGTTTTTCTGATCTACAATCAATATTGTGTAAGCTGCAGTAATATTATAATTGACATCATAGTACATTCCAGAAATGATTTTGTCCATTGAGTTTGAAGGTTAGAATACCTTAATTTAAATGCAAGTTCTTCAAAATGTTGGCAGCAGTGATACCACAGCAACTCCCCACGTGCCTCTGCATTAATTGATAGGTTTCAGTACCAAAGTTTCAGAGGGTTGCACATGGACCCCACATGTGCTTTTGTGCAAAACTTAAACCAACCACAACTGCTTTTCACAATTCAAAACATTTGGTCGTGAAAGACTCCAAAAATACAAGCAGGATAGACTGGTGAATTTACACTGAAAATAACATATTGTATAATCACAGTGCAAAGAGTAAAGACACCAATGTTCTTTTTTTTTGAGTAGGTTTTGTTTCTTTTTCTGAATAGGTTTTAGCATTAATTCAACTCCAAGTGACTTGCAAGCAGCATTGCCTCAAGAATCTAAACTGAGGAATCCTTGTTTCACTGGTCAACCAGCGACTGTTGTGCTGCCCTCTCAAACCTGGCATTTGATCTGACATTGAAATTATTATTTACTTCTTGGCAAAAACTAGAGTTACTCCATGTTATCCTATACCTAAAAACATGCAAAAGATAAAAACAGAGTTCTGGTGGTGTGTATGGGCATATGGAGGAGGAAAAAAACCTCCTATTTCATAAATTACATGATGCAATCCATTTGATATTCTTTAAAATAAGACACTTTTACTTGATACCAGCCAGGTAAGAAGAGGTACAAAACCCAAAAAATGTAGTCCTGTTGATATAGTAAGCAGAACCATGGAAACATTAAGTATCAGTTTCTTTTCTCTCAGTACCAAATGCATTTCTTGAGGAAGACAGAGAGACATACAAACAAGGTCATGTTAATTTCCAGGTAGACTTTGGTACTAAGTATTGGATATCGCTGTTGTCAACCACTGGAGCAGGAAATGATGCAACTGTCTCATCAGAGGTGATGATTTTTTGAGGAATGCTAGGCTCATTCTTTTATTACTACCTGCTGCTATCAAATTTCATTGTCACCAACCTATCAATGCCACAAAGAAGCACAAACATCTTTTACTATCCTACTTTTTCAAGAAGGAAACTGTTTGTTTGTTTAACTCAGCATTGAGCAATCTAAGGATCATAACAAATATGATGACAATGCTGCACTGCAATAAACTGGACCCTGCTCCAGTGCCTAGTATTGGCCTGGTACTGATGACATCATGCAGGAGCTGGACAGGCCCTCTTTCTAGTTTAGAAACACACCAGTATTTCTATGCTAGAATTTCTGTCGTGATCAGTGCTGATGTTCCAGGCACTAAAGTCATAGCTGATGTGGATCTTAAAAGTCTTCTCCTATCTTTTATGTGCTGAAACTGAACGGACACCTACTTGAAGTATTTGTTAAAATATAATAAGCAGTCACAAGTGTGAAGGAATTTTTCTTCACTAACTCTTAAACAAAAAGTGAAACTCTCTAGAAATGGCAGCTCAGACTCTTGGTGAGTTCCATGTTACTGCCACAGGCAGTAAGAGGACGATGAACATGGTCAAGAACAATCTGGCATTTGTGCCCTCTCGTAAAGGTGTAAGGCAATGTTGGTCATGCATCCAGCACTGACAAAACCTATCTAGCAAACATAATGCCTACACATACTCTACAGAAGTACTTCACATGCTGACAGGTGTTGAACTCATCCTAAACATACAGAGCTGAGAGTGGGTAGGAGTGGAACAGTGCTGAGAAGGTTCCAGCCAGATAACACAGGAACTATGACCAGAGAAAACCCTATTCCACTGTTCCTTAGCAAGAATGCCCTGCTCACCTGAACACAGTAGCTGAATGAAAGTCTCTGTGCCTCAGAACCACAGTCTTGCTGGTGGCGGGAAATCGCAAGGGTAAGGGAAAAATGTGAGGAAAAAACACGGTCCGACAGTGAAGCTCACACTTTCACACACTTGAATAGCTCAACTGTTCAAAATTTTCTTGCATGAAATCTACAGAGGAAATTCTCTGAAATTTTCCCATTCCCAAAATATTTTTATTTTCTCTCAAACTCAAAAGTTAGTTCAACTATGCTCAGTTACTTGCAATATATACACATTTCATCTCAGTTGTGCCTAAGCAGAGTAACTTGAAGATAACTGAAACAAAAACAATAAATTATTTGTTCAGTAGATTCCACTATGTGTTAGAAAGCAAAACAAGAAAATAAGGTTAGTAGTTTTTAAAGTTAAAATATCTATTTTCTGATATTTTCACTTGTGCACTTTGAAAATTCCATATATCAAACTCTGCTGTTTCAAAAAATACAGCTAAAATACAATGAAGATGAACTACTGTACTCAAGAAATACAATACTAGCAGAAAGCTGATAATTTTGCACATAGGTGAACACGCAGCCTAAAGAAAAAGAAAACCCAGCAGTTTTTCCATGCCCTCTTGCAACTGCACATTTTCACTGGTGACAACTGTCTGACACCTGGCAAACATTAGTGCATGCATAAGCAAAATGGGTTTGGAAAATGCCACTGTTCTTACTAACCCATCTCTGTTCTGCTTTTGTGCAATACTGCTCCTTCCAGTATAGACTGAAAGGAGAAGTTTCACTGTTCAGTTGAACCACATTCTGAGCTGACACAGTTGTGAAGAAGCAAAGTAATTATAAAGCTTTGCCATCAAAAAATAGAAGGAGGGGAAAAAAAAAAAAGCAAAACAACAACAAAAAAAGAAAGCTCTCATGACTGGTTAAGCAACACAACCCTGCCTGTGCATGAATCTTAAATTTAATTGTAAAATTCCATGCTTATCCTAAAAAGACTGTTTTTCATAACAGATTTAACTGCAGCCTCACTTATGTGCAAATCACATTTGCTGGCATATATTTTGCGGTTTAACGTAAGACTGTTGGTTCTTGTATTTTTCATATTGCAGTGCTAGCCAATGGCTTCTGAGGGCACAGTACAGGCTTTTAAATACTAGGATTAGGTTGCCAGGATCTCTGGCAAATGTGCCCAGCTGAGTTCCTGGTCCTTGTCATTTATTTCTTGAAGGCACATGACCTGGGAATGCAACATAAGACTATTTTGTTTTATAATGAAAAAATAGCAATTAATTATTATTTATTAAGCCAAGATGAAGACTTTCAGCCTCATTCTCCCAAGCCTGGATGGGCTCGCACACACTAAGGAAAACATTTGTTCAACCCACGCATGACAGCACAGATGCAGAAGGAATAAACAAAGCATCACTTGGCAGCTTGGCTACAGGATGACTACAAAACAACAGTAGCTGACTTGAAGTAACTCTGCCTTCATCACAAAACCAGGAACATTAGGAACTATAATATAAGGGGACAGCAGGGAAAAAGAAGAAGCCAGAAATATCGGAAAGGAATTTGGAAGAAAGCCTAGGGGAGATAAAGTACAACTATAATGAAAAACCTTCAAAGGATTCTTCTTTACTGACTTTTTCTTCTACTTCTTAGGTTTTATTTGGAGCAATTCTGGTTTATATGACTTTTGATATACACATTTATTCTTTCCTGAGAGAATGTACCATGAAGATTTAATTAAGTAATGACAAGCTGAGAGAACACTTCACATTTAGTATAAAGTAAACACAAAACCTCACTCCACAAGAGAATGCAAACTATCTATCTTGTGTGAAACACAATAATTACCTCAGGGCTTTTCACCCTAATTTCCAAATTTTTAAACATCCTGCATATTTCTCCTCAGACAGCTAACAATAATTTTCTTAAGCAGCAGCAAAAGTATGTGGCAAGAAGGAACTTCTATTTGATTTCTAGATACTTACATTTTTATGTGGAAAAACTATTCCAGAAAGCTACTCGACATTTATGTTCCATTTCATGCAGATTCCAACACTGTAGAAATTCAGAACTATAATTGAAAATAAATTATTTCTCTCTCATTTGTTTTAGCACTGTGCTGCTTTCAGGGGTTTCACATGTCAACTGCAGCAATAAACAGCAAATAGTATGCGAAAATTCAAGTCAAATAATCCTGAAACAGCAATGGTGAGCAGCCCAACACAAACGATATCTATCATTCGTATAGCAGTGTTAAAGGCTAAAAGGATAAATGATGCTCTAGAGATATCACCTGTTGTGCCCACTACCCAGGGAAATATTTTGCTTCTTCTGGATCTTTGCAAAACCACAAAAGAAGTCACACGATGTTATGGCCTCAGCTGTTACTAATCATCACTGATGCAATTGAAAGATACTAAAAGCACTAAAAGAGGATATATATTGAGTGAAAATAAAATGATTCAACCACAATGTCGGAAAGCCTAAAGTGACAGGAGTGAAAAGGGGAATATACAACACTTGTCCTTTCTCCATTGAAAGCTTCCAAGTGTTACAAATTTTCAGCTGTGACTGCCTCCCCACCAAGCTTAAGTAGACAGGAAGCATCAGTATTACAGTACTCACGAGAAAGGCTTAGCATCTCACTACAAGAACAGGCATGCTACCCTACTTAAACAATTACATAAAAATCAGGAACCAACATTACCAGTGTTAGCACTAAGCTATTTTCTGTTCCCTCCTGCAGCTACTTTCCCTATGTCACGCACTCCTTTCTTAATATTCCTGCCCTTTTCTGTTAGTGGTTAGAGTACCACTAACCGCACCACGTACCTTACCACTCGCCATGCTGCTAAGCTGATCTGAGGGGCAGGGAAACATTAACCTTCCTCACTTCCAGCTCACAGCTAATAAAGATGCATGCCCAGCTGTGCATCTGTCATCTCTAGAATGGATTACTGTAATTCGCACTATGCGAAGCTGATGACAATGAACAGGCTCCAACTGGTACTGAACACAGCCACTTGCTTTCTCCATCGTTTAGGTATAGTGACACCTCAGGATCTATTGTCCAGTTATTTTTAATTCAAATCCTAGATTGTAATCTCCTAAACCTCAAGCTTGTGGTACTTTAAAGATAAAATTATTACCTGTGAATGCTAGAATTTTACACACTTCTTGAACAACACGGATCACTTCTTGAACAATACAGATCACAAATCAACAATACAGAATACAAAGCCTTGCAGGAAAATTTTACTTTTGGAAACAAAACATTTTCAGTTGTGGGAATCAAGGTCAGAATGCTCTTTCAGAGGACTTAAACGAGATACCAGAATCTAGCTATTTCTAAAAAGTACTATAAAACTGTCCTCTTTGGAGGGGGTCCTCCACAGTAGCAGAAAATACACAATTATTTTCTCCCTATTTCCAGCCCAAGACTAGAAAACTAAAGAAAGAAACAAAAAAGAAAACAAAAGACTCATTCAGAATCTTATCCTAAAAACGCAAGAGTCAGAAGCTGACTGAGAACATCACTACTATTAATTCAACTTAGAAAGCACTGAGATACTATGGTAATGGGAAACAATATAAATCACTAAGATAAACAGAAAGTGATGGGTAACAAAATTAAACTGCAGAAACATTTTTAGGCAGTAAAAAATGCCTTGGAATCTAATTTCCATTTCTCTTTTTTCAATGATCCCATGCATGTTCAGATTAGAGTGGAACTGTAATAATGTGACTGCAGCAAACTCCACGCCTTGAAGAATCAGATCCCTAATATCTAACTTACAAGGCAATAAGACCACCTACTAAGTCACTCAAACTGTGTAAACAGAATTCTTGTCCACATAAAAGAGAATGCTGAATTCTCTCATATGCTTATTTTTTGATAGTATCACTATCCTAATTAGCTTCATCTGCACTGGCTCAGAGACATGGAATCAGTCAAAAGAAGAGTAACTTTTTGCTGCTGGTCAGCATATGCTGGGTTTTGTATTTAGAAATTAATCAGAGAACTTATTTTCCAGATGCTTCTTTCAGTTCCAGCTGCTCCACCTGCCCAAGCTATTTTTAGGGAGCAAACTGCATTATAACTCTCACGTTGATTGGAAAAAAACAAACAACAAAAAACACAGCTCAAAATTATCCTTTATTCCTCTGAAAAAAAGCAGCAGATACTTCCTCTGGAAAACACTTTTAAGTGTTCAAGTCAACAAATAGTTCTTTCCATCACAGACATACATCTCACCTTTCAAGGCTGCTTGTTCAGCTTGTGTATACATCCCCAGGAAGAAGTAGGTACATGCTAGGTTTACCCAAACATCAGGATTGCAAGCTGGTTGTTTGGTCAAGGCCTCATATTCCTGTAACAGAAGAGGGGGATGATTTGTTTTTAATTGTTTAAAAGCATAGGTGTGTATTAAATATCATTTTTTCTTCCATCATTTAACAACGTATTTAATTTTTAACAGCATATATTTAACAGCACATCAGTCTGACGTTGGTGCTGGGGAAGCTCATGGAGCAGATCATCTTGAGTGCCATCACACAGCACCTACAGGGCAACCAGGCGATCAGGCCCAGTCAGCACAGGTTTATGAAAGGCAGGTCCTGCTTGACGAACCTGATCTCCTTCTACAACATGGTGATGCGCTCACTGGATGAGGGAAAGGCTGTGATGTGGTCTACCTAGACTTCAGTAAGGCTTTTGACACCATTTCCCACAGCATTCTCCTGAATAAGCTGGCTGCTCAAGGCTTGGATGGGTGTATGCTTCATTGGGTTAAAAACTGGCTGGGTGGCTGGGCCCAAAGAGTCATGGTAAATGGAGTTAAATCCAGTTGGAGGCCAATCAATAGTGGTGTACCCCAGGGCTCAGTACTGGTGCCAGTTCTCTTCAAAATATTTATCAGTAATCTGGGCAAGGGGATTGAGTGCACCCTCAGTAACTTTGTGGACAAAACGATGGGTGCAAGCGTTGATCTTCTCAAGGGTAGGAGGGCTCTGCAGAAGGATCTGGATAGGCTGGACTGATGGGCTGAGGCCAGCTGTATGAGGTTCAGCAAGGCCAAGTGTCAGGCCCTGCACTCGGGGCACAACAACCCCAAGCAGCGCTACAGGCTTGGAGAAGAGTGGCTGGAAAGCTGCCTGGCAGAAAGGGACCTGTGGGTATTGGTTGATAGCCAGCTGAACAGGAGCCAGCAGTGTGCTCAGGTGGCCAAGAAGGCCAACAGCAAGCAACCTGGCTTGTATCAGAAATATTATGGCCAGCAGGGCTAGGGAAGTGATTGTCCCTCTGTACTCAGCTCTGGTGAGGCCTCACCTCAAATACTGCGTTCAGTTTTGGGCCCCTCACTACAAGAAGGACATCAAGGTGCTGGAGTATGTCCAAAGAAGGGCAATGAAGCTGGTGAGGGGTCTAGAAAACTAGTCCTATGAAGAGCAGCTGAAGGAGCAGGGGTTGTTTCAGATGGAGAAAGGAGGCTCGGGGAGACTTTATCATGCTCTACAATTACCTTAAGAGAAGCTATAGTGAGGTGGGGATCAGTCTCTTCTCCCAAACACCAAGTGATAAGACAAGAGGAAACTACCTTAAGTTGTGCCAGGGGAGGTTGAGGTCGGATATTAGGAAAAATTTTTTCACTGAAAGGTTTGTGAAGTATTGGAACAGGCTACCCAGGGAATTAGAGTCACCACCCCTGGAGGCCTTCAAAAAACGCATAGACGTAGAGCTTAGGGACATGGTTTAATGGTGGACTTTGCAGTGCTACATTAAAGGTTGGACTAGGTGATCTTACAGGTCTTTTCCAACCTAAATGACTCTACGATTCTATATAATTAGATTATTCAGATCACCCAATTTATTCCTAAATTCATTGTCCTTATTACAACTGTTACATTTTAATCTAAGATATGTTCAGCAGCCCTCTTTTGTTTACAGAAATGGAGCAGACAATGGGGACAAGCAACATTATAGATCTTCACTGCAGGAGCATGAATTTTGTCAATGTTTTAACAGTTACAAAGCCATCAACATAACCAACCCTTCCTTCGTCTTTTCTGATGCTTTCCTAACTCCTCCTTCAGTCAGAGGAGGAGTCATATGCACTCAGGAAATCTCTGTGAATACTTACTGAAGCAAGTGTTAAATATCCTGTTATAAATCTGTAAGTAGTGTCTTGGTATAGATTTAAAAAGTGGTCTCCAAAGTGGGGGTGCATGAAAGTTAACCCAATGATAATAATATTTTGTATCATTAATAAATAAAATGAGTATTTTCAAAATAGTGTTTAGTTCATATTTATATCTTTTTGATTTCTATTTTTGTGTATGTTTTATAATTACATAATATGGTAGTACTGTACATATCAATAATATTAGTATTGATAATACATTAGTACATTTATATAGTTTATAAATAAATAAATACACATATACAACAGGTATGTGCTCAAAAATTTTTTACTGATAGAGGTGCACAAACAAAAATGTTTGGAGTCTACTGAAGTCAGTACTGGGCACATTCAATACTTCCTTATAGATAAAAATGTAATTATAGCAAATATACTAAAGTGTGCCTAACCTCACCTTTTCTCATATGCAGATTTACAGCCAAGAGCTATCAAAAGCCACTGGATATCATATTCTGATATTTCTTACACATCCACATTCATTATACATCCCTTAAAACTGCTACATAAATTGCTTCATTTCTTGTTATTTGTGGAGAAAAAAATAAGTAAAAACTAAGAGATAAATCTTTCAATCTACTTTTTTAATGAAGCAAGAAATCACTGCAGCTACGAGTGATATTCCTAAACATAAACATCTTTGCTCTGCATAAAAATAGGTACTAAAAACACAGCCAGGGAGATCCCTTGATGACATTTTTTCCTCTGTCAGGCTTCTGTTAAATTACTAGGAAGGACCAGCCCAGTGAAAGTGCCTCCTGCTGGTGCTCCCACTCTCCATCCAGTCATGTCCAACAAGGCAAAAGCAGGCCAGGTCATTCAAGGTTCTCACAAGACCTGCTTAAAGAATGCAATCCCCGTAATTCCCAACCAGCATAAGCCTCTCATCCCTCCCAGCAACACACCCCGTTGCTGACTCCGTATTCTTCCTCCAAACATATGAATTGGGATTTCCCCCTTCCTAGGCAGTCTACCAGATTGTGCCACTATGGGAGGAAGTCTTCTTCCCCTGGGGCAAAGACACATATTATATATATATAAATCACTACAGAAAATAAGCTATGCCCAAAGGGCAGAGAATTCCAAGAACAGACATATGCTGAAAACAATGAAGTTTATAGTTTGCAAGCATAAAGAATTTTTTCTGTTGCCAAGTGAAAGCAAACTGCACTTCCGAACAGAGAAGCTATTGGTAAGGTGTGCCCTTGAAAGCCAGCCCAGTCTTCCTAGTCTTCAGGGACTAGCTGTCCTTCAGGAAGACTTTAAAATAAATCAATAAATTAATTGATCAAAAACCAAACCAAAGCAAACAAACATTTACATACAGGCCAACTTTTCCTACTGAGATCAGCTCAGTCTTGACACAGGCCTGTCACGGAGCTCTCAGAGACAGGCCCCTACTCTTTATTGGGACCATCTGGAATCTTTCAAAATCCATTCAGATTAAATGCACCCAAAGGTCTCTTTCAGCTATGGCTTCAGGGAGATTAATTAGAAAAGACAAAATGCATAAACACAAGTCATCTTCTGGCTTTGCCTTTCAAGGCAAGCAATAAATAAAGTGCTATAGCAGTACCAATGTCAATCTATGGAAACACAGTAAATAAAAGTGGGGACCATTAGTCTTCTCTACCCTGCACTTCTAGGCCACGAGCCCAGGCTATGCGCTGTTGCCCCTTCACTCAGCAAAAGGCATTCAACATTACATTCTCTCAACAACTACTTCACAAGAGCTTTCCGTCCACCTTTCCAAGAAAAAAAATAACACAACACCAACCAAACAAACAAAACACTCTAAAAGCCTTCCCAACAGTCAACCTGTGGCATATTTTTGCCAACAAGGGCCATAACAGCTTCTTGCTCTTTTTTTTTTTTTCCCCACTCTCCTCCACCTCTCTGTCTCTATCAGGGGACAAATGCACCTTTCCAAAGAAGCAGGCTGCCAGGTAGATTGTCTGTGATTATAGACACTTACTGACAATGTTGAGGGTGCTGAGCAGAATCGTGCTGGCCTCATTGCTAGTCAGGATTCTCCAAACTCATAAATGCTAGTCCTGAAGAGCTATTAAACAGGCCCACACACAGAGGCCTCTTATAGTTGCCTCAAAAGTGCTCAAAGGAGGTGTGGAGATACTTGTTTCCTGATTACAGTAATGACAGAGAAGCCTAGAGAACTTCCCAGAACCAAAAATCCATCTTTCACTTTCTAGTTCCAGCTGCCAGGAACTTGAGTGTTCATGTATTCTCATAGTCCCAGCAGAAGCACTCAAGTAAAACCAGATATTGCCCACGTGTGAACCATTACCCTATTATACTCCTATTCCTGTCATGCTTCATTATTTGACTGAAATAATCCTGAGTCAAGTCAGGTTACGTAGGAGGTCCTGTCCAAGCAAAGAGGTGAAGCAGCTCCCGATTCTCTGCTGGAAGGGAGGCAGTCAATAGGAAAACCTGCCTGAATCCCTTGCTGTAGTTTGTTTCTGCCAAAATCTCACAACGTATTGAAGGCTCTGCTCTCACACATGCAGCTGATGGGCCGAAATGGCTAAGCATTACCATATCTGGCAGCTCCCTTTCTTAGGTCCTGGATGCTTCAGTTTAAAAGAAGAGGCAGCCCAGAAACGGACTCAGACTGATGTTCTGATTCTGGCTGGTCCTTAGGTGACACTGGGAATGTTTTCAGGAAAGGTTTAAGACAAGTGCTATGAACAAGTCATGTGAGAAAGACAGATGGGGGGGTTCCCCCATTAGGAACAGAAGAGATGGAAGACTCTACAAAACTAATTAGATCTTCTCATTGACTAGGGGGGTCCTGGTTGCCATATAACACCAAGAAGTCTGTAGCCACCCACTGTTCGTAAAAAATCAATTTGTGAGTGTGAAGGAAGCTGACTGTCCCCAGGGAGGAACTACTACCATGAATGCTAGAAGGGTCCAGTGCAGGGTCACTTGTAAATAGGTGCACAGCAATAGTGATGATCCCACCAGACAAGTGTTGGTGGTATACCCGTTGAGAAAGACTTCTACCTGCTAAGAAGGGGAGAGTGTGACATTAGTCAGGCTGAAGTTAGAGCTCAGCCCGGAAACTGACAGTTGGTGTGCCTATGATAGGAAAAGAACCATATCTGACTGTGTCATCATTTTCAATATTGCTGTCATTCTCTCTGAAGGTATTCGTGGAGTTGCAGGTCTGTCTGTTTTTCACTTTTTTCCCCACCTCTCCCAGTAGATGACGGAGGCCACCTCAATCCAATTTCCAAATCTCTCCGTAAGTTGCCATGCAACCAGCATGCCTAGCTCACGTGAAAGTATCAATACAAATAAAAGGAATAACGAGTAGCTGGATTTCTGAAGAGCCTCATCAGGTATGAAGAATATAAACTATGGACTAGGACTATAATGACACAGGCTATATACATTGTCACTTGCAGGCACCTGGGATTGTGAATCATTTGGTCTGTGTGTAATGCTACTATGAGGATCAGAAAATTCTTCAGAATTCTCCAGAGACTCATTTACTGTGGTCCCAGCACACTCCAGAGTGCTCCAGGAGTTCAGATAATCAAGGAATTTGTCCTTGAGAATACACCAATGCCTCTGTAAAACAGCAGTGAAGACTCTGCATTGCACTGCGGCCTTGAAGCTGATAACTGAAAGGGAATTCAGCCTCCACAGTCAACACTCTTTCCCTTGATCACTACAAGGTTGGGAACTGCAAACACAACGTTCTGTCCCAAAAGAAACTAGGCTGAGATACACAAGCTCATTTCCCACATGACACCAAAGTGACAAAGATATCAGGATTTGTCACTGTGCCAAAATCAATTGTAAAGGAGAAAAGATAGTCCTTGTGATCTCTCACTTTAAAAGGTTTGTATGCATGGTTTATGGTTGGCTTTTTTTTTCCCCCTACTAGGATAGAAAGATGGAAAAATAGAGCGGATTGTAGTTTTTAAAAGCCTGAAGCAATAGCATCACCTAGTGGTGAATCAAACACCACAGACAAAATGGAATTTCTACAAAAATAATGCTGTTATTCTTTCATTGAAGGAAGCATTTAAAATCTGCTCTGGCTATTAAAGCACCTACTGGGTATTCCAAAGAGCAGAATTTATTTCAAAGAAATTCCAAACTATTCTTCATTTGTATGCAAACATTTTTTCCTCTTTTTAAACTTCCACTCCCTATTAACACCCTAACATTTAAATATAAATTACATAAAGCCACTGATTGTTATATTCATAATCTTTAAATGACAACTCTAAACGTGAATATTAAGTTAATGTTATGTTTTACACTATTGTTCTACATTCTATATACTATGTATACCATCAATTTAATTACACTGACCAGTTCTAACTTCTCCCAATAGACGTTTCCTTTTTAATTTTTAAAGTAAGGGGAAAGTGCATTGTGAACTTGGAAGCTATAAAAATTCTATTTCTGCCTCACACATTAATCTTGTGCACATAATCACGTCTAACTATAGTTAAACATCTAATGTTATACATAGAACAATGATGATATTTTGTCTTTAAATCTATTTCGCCATGGTTATTTTGTTTTGTTAATACTTCAAATTATCATCTGTTTTTAATACTTCTCCCAGGGAAGGCAAGTTAAAAGACTGTTAAATGTTTTGTTAAATGTTTTCTCAGAGTATAGCTATACCTTTACAGCGAATTGTAATGGAGATCTCCACCAATTGACATTGGCCAAAACAAATACGCCTTAAAATGGTGCAATACAGCCTTGTATGGATGCAGAAATTCCCACCTGTAAGAATACAGCAATGAGACAACCACCACTTAGGCAGACTGAGTTGTTTCCGAATGTTCACTAGCTTATATGCAGCCTTATGGGTATCACCAGACAAGTCTCCATAACGCTCTCTGTTCTGGGGTGCACACTGATTCCAGCCCTCAAAGGTACAAAGCACAGTAGGCAACAAAATCTGTTAACGCTTCTACAGAGAAGTATGCTGGCACAACTGCGAAAAGGCTTCCAGTGACATTGACAATAAACTGACTGCCAACAAACTGAGCTTCAATGGAGATATAAATGGATGCGAAAGAGAAAGAATTACGCCTGGAGTCATGCACAAGAAGTGACACAACAGCACTGTATGGTGCAAACATTGGTATTTTATGCATGTCTGAATAATCAACATGTCTCTTATTAACTTTAAACTTTTGGAAAATAAGAATGTCTTATTTCATTGAATTACCTCATATAAGAAAACACGCAGAAGAACAATAAAGTACATGAAATGGCCAGAGACATCAACCTCTACAGACAGTTAAAAATGTATGCATATTACAGATAATGTACATGATGAAGGCATAATTAAACCTGAAAACAAATCCATGGAAAGTTAACTGCAAAAAGTGTACTGAAAATTGAGGACATGAACTCTGACATTAGAAGGGACAAATTAGGTTACCAAGCCTACTATTAAATAAGAGTAAATAACTGCAAAAGGTCTATTTTCAATGGCAAATACCTCTTTTTCAATCCAAACTGCTTTCCTACCATATGTCTGTAATTTAACTGGCTGGCAGGACCGTTCCCTATTGCAGAACATCCTCCTGCTGTCATCCCTTCAGCCCAGGTTCCCGACTCCCTACTCGGGGAGCAAGCTTTCCTCACCTTACCTCTAGCGCTCTCTTGTAGTCACCCAAATGAAAGGCAGAGTACCCGATCCAGAGGTCGGCGTCCTCCGCCTGCTCACCCGCATGCCGTTTAAACTTCGGAGAGGAGAAAGAAAGAACGTGAGCGTTTTGCCCGGGCCCTCGGAGGGCTCCCGCCTACAGTCCCCGACGGAGAGCCGTTACCTCCAGCAAGGCGATGGCGCCGGTGAAGTCTCGGAGGGCCAGGAGCTCTTCCAGCTGAGGCACTTTCTTCCCTTTCTTCCTCCGCCTGTCTCCCGCCGCCGGGGCGCTCCCCACGGCCGGCTTGGCCCGGGAGAGCATCTGGGCAGAGAGCGGAGCGGAGCCCGGTCAGAGGGGGGTCGGGGGAACCCTCCCGCCCGGCGCCCCCCCGTCCCCGCCCGCCCCCTCTCTCACCATCCTGCCGCCGGGCCCGCGCTCCCCGCTCCGCCGCCGTTGGCGTTGCCGCGGTAACGGCGGAAGGAGGCGCAGGCCCGAGCGCGGCTGGCGAACGGGCGCCGGCTGGAGGCAGGCGCCGTCCCCCGGAGTTCCGCCGTCGCAGCGGCGGGTGTGGGTGTCGTGTAGGCACCGCCAGAGGGGGCCGGTCCCTCGCCGGGGCTCCCCGGTGAAAGAAGGGCACCGTAGGGAGCCGCCTCGCCCGCTGCAGGCGCGGAGGAGCTGGCCTTTTGATCCTCTGGTCTCCAGTTGCCTCATGCACAGAGGCACGGTCATGCAAATGAGTCTTCTGGTTGTCACCCACACCTCATGATCGCCCCGGTGCTTGGCTTGGGGGTCCTCGTCCTTTCAATAATCATCTTGCAGATCCTCTCCAGTATCTGTCCCAGTCTTACGGTCACTCTTCTACTTGGCTTTCAAGTCATTTGTCCTCCTTTCCAGTTAGACCATCTTCATGTTTGCTAGCAAATACACATGGACAGACACCCACACACAATATGCACACATTCAGTTTCTCCAGTTGCTGGCACCCAGACACACGGGTCCCTACAACTTGTGGTCTAATTCCAGTTGCTGGCACTAAAATCTCCATACACACACATGCACACAGAATAGAGAGTCCCTTCATACAAGAAAATAGTTAAAAGTGGAATTTAATATGAAGACGGCACAGCCAGAGAAGTGTACTGACCGTCATTTTCTTTAAACATGGGCAGCCCATTTTATCCCCTTATCTATCCATACTGATTCCTTCCCAAACCACCTTGATCCCTCCCTTTTCCCACCTTTAGTCCTTCCACTAAATATCCCATACTAAGTTCTGTGCAATCCCAGAACGCTTTTCCCTAACATCCCATGATAAGTCTCATACACTTATAGTCAGTACTGCCTCTCAGTCTCTAAGGTGCTCCACAGAGCTCCCATTGATCTTGATGGGCTGATCGCTCTCCTGTGACAGCCCTGGGAGGAGCTAGGTCAAGGTGGATGAGATTTTTGGGGTTCCTCACCTGTCATTGCTCCTCTGTGCTCCTTTGTTTTTGTGGTGATGAGACTTGATCACCTAACCTCACACAAGCCTGTCCCTGAAGGTGGCGCAAATGGCTCTTGTCCTCTGCCCTGTGGTGTTCGTGGATAATGAAAGGATGAGAGAATAGGATTTTTAATTGCTAGAATACTCTCGCCTGGCCATCTTCAACAGAGTCAAGGAGACACTGACCAGGACGTGCCATGGTGGAACCTCATGTTGGAAATGGGACACCAGCATAGATGGAGCTTTTGGCTGACTTGACAGGGCTGTTCATGTGCTCCAATAAAGAATCACGGTTTGCTGGATTGGTGCTGGTAATATTCTCTTGGTAGAATGCTATGTAGCCAACAGGTGATACCACATAGATGTTTATCGTTTTTTGGTAAAAACTACCATCTGGTAAAAAAATACCAGATCTGGTAAAAACTACCAGACGGTAGCCATGCCATCTATATTACCATAAACATGATCAGAGAGTATAATATAAAATGTTAGGTATGCAGTTTGCGTACATTTAAACAACATACAGTAGATGATCTCTTTGGAAAATCCAGGAAAATTTTCAAGCACAGTGGTGACCTTGTTTCTTGTAGCATTTCTGACATTGCAGTTTGCTGCAAATAGAGCAGATCTGTTCTAGTTACAGAGGAACACCATGCAATGCAATTCACAAAACTTTGTTCTTTTATGCTATCTTAATTGCACCATTAGAAATTCCAGTGAAGAGGAGCAATAAATTATGCTACTGTTGACAACTACGCAAAAACACCTGTCCATGGAGTGTTTTAATGATGTATCTGTATTTCTGGCATTTCTGCTTCCTTGAGAATAAAAATTACTTTGCACTCCATCCGAAAGAAAGAAGGCTTTTGTTGTTATTTGCTTGTTTTGGTACAAACAAATATATCCTGTCACACTGCAGTCATTTGTAACATAGTTCAGCAATAAAGAACTCTGTATTTCTTCAGAGCATGGATCCTATGTTCACATTCTCCCAGTTACTTCGAACCAGCTTGGCCCTTGAAAAATACAGAGTACTAGCAACTGTCCCTGAGAAGGTATCCTGCAACTGGAATCCTTGGGAGCACAATAGCATTGTGATGATGTCCCTTGCTTATGAATGTGTTTTCATACCACAGGCCGTAAAGGAAAGGAAATAATCTACTCTCCCATAGAGGATTTTTCTGTAAGAAATTAATTTCAAGTTAGTCAATCAAAGTGATAAAAATTAGGTACCACTGATTTGGCTTCCTTTCATAGCTCTTCTGCATTAAGTAAGGTATTATCTTTATCAGGAGGAAATTCATTTTCCATAAATAATTCTGAAATTATTTTTCAAAGATTTAAGTTTTTAATTTTTTTAATGCTGTCCAGATTGTATATATAAACTAATTCTTATAATACACATATCTGTCCTCTTATCAGTTGTCTAGGATTTTCTATTCCCTAGCCGAAAAAAAAAAAATTGTTCTGCAGGCCAGAACAGCGCTGTAAGTGTAAGATTCTCCTTGTCAAAACCCTATGAAATCAAGAAAAACATGTAGATTGACAGGGATATTGTAAGATGTCTTTTTCCTTTCAGATCTTAAACAAAGCCTCAAAGTACTTCATTTCAAACTGAAATAAAACAATAATTTTTGTAAATACCTCACAGTGATTTTCAATACTGCCATGGAACATTCTGGCTCTGTACAGAAAGCTAGGAAAAAATGAAGACTTTGGTTTATTTATTTTTTTAGTATACAAATGACAAAGTAAACTGGGTAAATAAGGGGAAACAGAAGGAGCAGAGATGTCACTGCTGGAGGTTTTGTATTTTTGACCAAAATGCAACCACACAAGCACACGGTATGATTAGACAAGATTATAATAATAACAATAATAATAATAAAAAAAAAACAACACTGAAAATATGTATTGACTACATTGCTTTCTCCCATCTTTTACATAGATTCTTTCACAATATCTTGCTGATCTAAGAATCAACATACTAAATACAGCCAAAATATTAACAGAAATGGAAGAAAGCTCTCAACTGCATCACTGGTTTCTGCCATTTCCCAGTGGCTTCCTGAATTCTTACGTGGTGGATCCAAAGCTGAGTAATGTCTGAGAGCTAACAGAAGTGCAGTACCTGTGGTTTAGCTGTGGGCACAAGGGGGACGGTGTCAAGTGAGATAAAAATAGCAGCCAAACCAGTTCCTTTTTATTTGCGTGGCACCAGTGGGATTCCAGTATCTATCTGCACTGTGAGGGGGACTTTCTTGACCAAACATTTTGTGGCGGTGGAAAGCAGCATGCACAAGTGTGAGGTGTTTCTCTGTGGCCAGCTCTCTGCTCATCAGAGGGAACTCAGAAGGGAGAAGTCTGACCTTAATGGTGCTTCAGGAGGCAATTCCCCTAAGCACTGTTTATACAAGCACACCTCTTTATTGTGTAATTTCATTGCCTCCGAAAAGATAATGTGTTCCATATGGGTTAGTTTCAACTGAACTTCAACTCACCTGCAACATGGGAAAATAAAAATGTATTCTAACTGGACTTATGGTCTATTTTTCAATTATAAAAGTGGAGACATAAAGTAGAACTGGAGGCTACATTTAATAGCAAGGATCCTTCTTAGCTGCTTCAGCATGACTCAAACAGAATTCTTCTGGCATATTCTCAGCAAGCAAAGATGTGACTCTGCCTGTCAAATCATTCCCTCACGTGTGAGGTCTACAGTAATATTAAAGGCTGAGGTGGTGACTTTGACTGTGATTTTGTGTCCAGCCTTGCTGGCTTACACACTGAGGTGTATACAGAATGCTGATAGCCCAATAGCTGGTGATTTTCTAGTCTAATCACAACTAGCTGTCAATCAAGATCACAGACTGCCATCAGAAGGGTTGCTAATTGCAAATTGCACATCTTAACTGGTAGGCCAAGGGTTTGAACACATCACAAAAATTAACTTATTTCCTGACTTCTAGAGTTGCTACCTGTATGTTGTGTGGGGGCAATAGAAGTAGGGGGTAAAATGCTAGAATTTGGCATTATGGCGCTTGGTGTGGGCTCTCTGCATATAGGAGTGGTCTAAAACCTGTTCAGAGCAGTAGGGGGTCTCCATTCAAATCTAGTGTACACTAAAGTCAGTTATGGAGGAGGACTGAAGTTGTTTAATCCTGTATTCTCACTAGCATCAAATATTTGTAGCAAGTCTGGTGTAGCATTTACTACTAAGATGCAGATCAGAGTGGGTACAGATATTACAATATTTTCCTCCTATGAAATGCCAAGATGACACTTTATAATTATAACCAAGTCAATAAATTCAGCTACTCTATTAATAATGCTGGAAAACTGCTGCAGTTCTTGCCATCACCATTGTGTTAGCTAGTGGCATTATCTTGGAGGCTGTGAGCTGTAGCATGATTAATGATCGTGTTTATTCCCACACAGAATTGCTGGGAGAGAGGAATTGGCCTATACTGACAGCAGTAAAAGGGAAGTCATACACCTGTGATCAAACACCAAGATAAGCATGAGAGAGTGTAATGGCTTTAATTTAAAACCAACCAACCAAACAAACAAAAACAACAACAACAAAAAAAAAACAGAGAGTAGAAAGTGAGGTTTAAGAAAAGAAGAGGAAGGAGGAAAAGAAAAATAAAAGGGGAAAAAAGGAAAGGCAAGAAGTGGAAAAAAATCATCAACTAAATAAAGCAAGAGGTTATGAGGTGGACTTTGTACCAACAACAATCACATGCTTCAGTTTCCGTAATGTCTGGGTAAGATCATGATTTTTCAGTAATGATGCTTCACCATGTTCTGCTTCTTGTACCTTTGAAAATGCATCTGACAGCATCTCAGGAGAAATGATTTGCAAAAGTGAGAGTAATGAAATATTCTCCTGCTAAAGCTACGAAGGCAATCTCCTGAGATGAGTAAATGGGAAATGATTCCTATAAAAGCAAGGAGCTTGAAGAGTATTTGCTTCTTTACCTATTTTTTATTTATTTATTTATTTTGATTCAGCAACGTCTGAGCCTTAATCTGCCCTGAATAGACTATCCATGATGAAAGAATGTGAAATATGTAAATTGACAGCAAAAACTAGCCTGTAGAGAGACGACAGATCATGTGTGCGTTTTAATGCTCTTGTCAGGTCTCTATTGCCCACCTCAAGACAGCAAACAGCAGTCATATGAATCAAAGACTCCAAACAGTGAAGTGAAGATCCATAATTTTGATCTGTATTTTGGTAAGGGAACCTCTTTCTTAAGTTTCCACTGATGTCTGTCTGTGGTTGTATGGACTTGTGGGAGCTGCACCTTCAGAAGTTCCTGATACTTCCAGCACCCAACCTGTCATCAAGATTCAGTCAAGTTAGTAAATGTAACTTAAAAGCTGATATTGTATTGGATTTGAGCATCACACTTAGGAAGTTTAGGTATGCAGAACCAAGAGATGACAACCAGGAAATTTTGCAGATCCGAACTGCCCCAGCACAAGTCAGTCTCAGAGCTGAAAATGTAATGAATGATTAGCTGGATCAACATCAACTTACCCAGGTCAGAAAACCATTGCAAGTGCTATGTCTTTGAAAATGCACTTTTCCTGGTCCAGGACTTGGGCTGAAATATCTACACAGTATTCCACTGCCATATGGATTTATAGGGATGCACTAGCTTGAAGATCTCGTAACTCCATCCCATCAAACAGTGTAAACATGTGAAACATTTAATAATAATAAAAAAAAGAGCTTAAGGAAACTTAAGTATGTGTCCAAGACACAAATTATTACACATATGAGCCATTTACCTTTGTAAGGTAAAACAGAACAGATAGCTTACATTCGTCACTTGACAGAGCTGTATCCTGCTGTGCCTATAACAGCGGCTAATTCTTACGATGAAATTAAAATATGTCCTGTCACTCTAGAAACAAAGTCCATTCAAGGTCAGCTTTGTGGTTCCGTTTGGCTGCTTGCTCTGCTATGGTGAATATTAGAATATTGTTTGACTCTACTGAACTGTACATTTCACTTTAAATGTCATCACTGTATTTTTGAGCTTTCAGCTATCTTGGTAAAATGGTCCCAGGCAGAAGCACTGATTTTGAGAGCTGCCTTTAGCTGCATTGTTGCTCTTGTTCTGAACTTCCTCACCAAGCTGTCATCTCTGCATCACTCCTCACATTTCTCTGTGCTAGGGTTAGCTGATAAGACCTTATATCCTAAATCAAACACGTATCAGGAGGCAAAGTAATCCCTAACCAGCACCTGTAAAGCTGTAATCCCTAACTATAGGTTAGGAGCCTGAAGACCCTCTGAAACAGTTTTTGAAACCTGGTCATCTGTTGCCCACCAAGGTTTTCTACCTCTGCAACTGCAGTAAGTACTGAATTGGTTATCCAAGTGCCATCTGCCAATGTTTTCTTCATATCACCAGCTGGTCCACTGTCAAGTCTTTTCACAAGGATCACCTGCTAATTCTTTTATGAGTAGTGGAAATTCTGTCATCCTGTCTTTATCTGACAAAGTTTGCTCTGTGATTGAATTGTCAGAACTCCTTGGTTTTCTACTCTTAAAAAGGGACAATATTTCACTGAGTTTGATATCTTGTATTAGTTAATACCACAGAATATTTTTGCTTGGCAGGAATGCCTGATACAATAAACTGTATATCAAAACAGAGATTGTTCAGTTGATTTAATGCCAGTTGCAGCTGTATCTTTGCACAAGATCTCATTTTTCTTCTCCTGTGCTGCTGATTGGAGTAATTCAGATTGACAGCAACAAAAGACTGACTCAATTGAGCCTGGTACTCACAGGAAGGGGATGGTCAGTCCTTTAGAGAAAGAATACAAAATCAGAAGTTGAGAGGGAAGACTTCTTAATCTTTGATTAAGTAATATACAAGTTAAATGGCTGAATAATATTCACTTCAAACTGTGTATGAGTTGGGAAAGGGTTAAGAGGAAGAAACTTTTCTTCATTGAGCTACGTTTGATATATGATATATTTAGCTTCATATTCTGGTATGTGGCAACATAGATCAATGGGAAAATGGGGCCACCACCCAAGCTCCTTCTATGCAATCTCAATTACAACTTCTGTTATCCTTGTCTGTACATTTCCTCAAACTAGATTGGTAGCTTCTGATGAGAACAGTCAGTGCTTTGCACCTGTACTATAATTCCACTCTAATCTATGGTAGCAGCTATGAACTCCAAGGACAGACCTAAACTCGTGATAACCCATGGAAATGGCAATATAATTAGGATTTCTACTTTATCAGGACTTGTTCTGGATCAGGATCATGCTGTGTTATCAGGGTCATGCAACACATGACCCACATATTTGCTGTTTTACAGGCTTGTTATTTATCGGGAGATAACTTCAGTCCCAAACAGTAATTTTTTTATTTTTTTTCCCATGTTCTTGTGTAGTCAATGAGAAAAAAAAAAAAGCTTAGTTCTGTAAGTCAACATAGCTGCTTTACAGCTGTTTCTCATTATTAACATTGCTTTATTCCAAATATAAATAGTAGAAATATTGTCAACAACTGTTTAAAATACAGAAAAAAAAATCATTTAATGTCCTAGCTCTTCCCTATTAAAAGAAAAAAAAAAAAAAGGAAAGAAAATAATTGAAAGATAAAGAAGACATCCTTATACTAGGCAGACTAGACTTATGGCAAACTGGATTAAATAAACACAGACAGTACTATAGACATTTAAAGACATATAAAGACATATAAAGACATTTTCTTTAATGTCTATAATCACATTTTTGATTCAAACCTCTACATTCAAACCTCAAACATTTCTATTTTCTTTTTTCTACATGATTTTCTAAATCTTTTTAAAGATGGGTTAAAAGATGCTAAAGCCCTAGACAATCAAAATAATTTAGGAATGAGCCTTGGTAACACTGAAGAACTTGAAAACATTGCTGTTTGAGTGTTTTCTACATTTATTCATTTGGCTAAATATGGCTACTGCTGCAAGGTATATTGTCTTACGCAAATTCTGTATTACAAATTCTGTATTTTAAGGAAACAATATTGACAACCTTAGTTATTCAAAAATGTAAGCATGTCCAATGAAACAAAAAAAATCTGTTTTAAAGTAATTGAGAAATAAATATATAAATGTATCTGTTGTTCTTTTTATTCACATGACTTTTCAGAGTTGTTGTTTTGTTGTTGGGTTTTTTTTTTATGTCCTTTCTTCACATTTCCCAATTATGCAATGCTAGAGATGCAGTCTCTGTTATTTTAATGGAACCTCAGATTATTTTGCAGTCTCAAAGTTCTCAACTGTGGAGAAAATTAAAAAATAATGTAAATTTGTGGGATTGATAAATTGATCATAGCAATCATAACTAAGTGATATTGAAAATATAGATAATTGCAGCAAAGATTAAAAACTGATTTAAAGGGACATTCAAAATATTTTATTCCGCAAAAAAAGACAATTGTATCAAAATGCATGCTTCTTCACAAAATAGTGGCTTGAAAAATGGCTGTCTTTGGGACAGAAAAAAACTGAAAGATGAGCTGGCAATCTGTCTACTTTGTCTTCAGATTTACTAAGACTATTAGTGCCAATTTCCACAGTAATAGTTTGAGTTACTGTTGGTAGCTGATACTTTCATGTAGTTTTTTGGTTCTTCTGAGTTCTCTGAAATTTCCATTCCATATCTTCTATTTTCTCCGCTCCAAGTGGTCAAGTGGAAATAGTGATTTGCAATTAAGCAAAAATGAAATTAGGCTACAAGCCAGTGAAAAGGTCCAAAAAATGAACTTGGCAAAGGTGTTGGAGACAGCTGGTGCCTCATCCTGAATACAGTTGCACTTTTACAGCATGAGCTTGCTAGACAAAGGGACTCTGAGATACCCAGGCTGAACCATCACTGCCATTTTTTTCAGGAGTTTTGCACCTTGTATAAAAGAGAAACCATTGTAATGAGAAAAATCCTTTCACGTGGACCATTAAAATAGGACTGGAAAAATATTCTGCAGAGAGTAATCTTATACAGGTTGAGAAAGCTTGAGGAACAACTCTGTGGGTGTTTTTGTTCTTCTGGTTTCCGTTCCACTCTTTGTGTGTCTGTGAATATTCCAGAAGACTGAGAGGATCACTCAGAGTAGGTTTAGATCAGGAAGTCAGTGCTGATTATCTGTCTCAAATACACCCTATAAAATCTGGTTGTTTATTATCCAACAAAACAAGAGGGCATAACAAAGCACCGAAGAATCAGGAACCAAAAATAGCTTTTCACTAAATTACGTGATACAGTTATTTGGTGAGATAATTTAAGCTGGTATTTCTAATCTCAAACAGATTATAAAAACACTCACACAGAATTGTCATGATGTTTTGTAACTATGCCATATATGCACAGGTACTATAGTTACTAACAAGGAATGAATCGACAGTATTTATTTATTCAGACAAATAAATGCAGGACCTTGCTACCTGAATGTTAAATGTCTTTGTGCTTCTGAAGACAGAATATGTAATAAACTTCAGGGTTTGTATTCAGTGATTCAAGGGAAGACTTCCATCACCTGTTAATGCTAGGATTACAAAGATGAGCTACCAACGTACACCTCAGAACTGACTTTTTAGACCGACTTGCACATAGTGAACATATTTAATGCTGGGGTGTTTTTGACCTTTCTGATAAACTAATAACAATAATTGATGCCCAGATACCACAGAATAATAGAATAATCCATCAGGGAATTCAGATCCAGTTTCTTAGCAGTGTATTCCTTAGAAATTGATTAAACCTGGAATCTTAAGACAGAATAAGTAGTTCTAGAAGATGTGCTTTAAAGAAGTTTTTGAGATAAATTTTTCTGGTTTATCCTAGGGGGTGTCAGGAGAGGTTATCTTTTGCAGGATATTCCTGGTTTTGAATCTCTTGCTCTGCTTCTCCATGTCATCACATTCTTTCATGGGAAGGCAGTCATTTACGTTGTCTTTGTTATGCTCCCATTACTTCTAGTTCTGTTGTAAGACAGTATTTCTAATTAAAGCTTTTGCTTTATGCTACAATCACCTGTAGAAGTCAAAAAGGGCTTTTTTTTTTCTCTCTCATTCCATGCATAATTTGACTTCTGGGTTTCTAAACTATGTCCCTTCATGACTAATCTTTGAAGTATGAGACCTGCTTCATGGTTGAAGCTGGAGACAGAGGAGGCAGTGTCCTTAAGAGATATGGAAGATTTTTTGAAGCATCTGGCTAGTTTGTTTCACTGGTAAACTCCTGATCTGGTGGATTGGGCATTAGGAAATAATTTTCCCTTGGATTAAATTGGCTGGGTTCTTATGGGGTTTAGCTTCATTCTGCAACCAGTGCACTATGACTGGATGGGCATTGGTGTCTTACCTTTCTTATTTCCTAGGCCTACAGAAGTCTTTGCTTTTGTTTGTGGCAGGCCCATCAAAGTTTGTGCTTTACATATAAGACTCATTTGTCTACTTTTTCTTCTCTCAACTTTCATGAGGTTCTATAGTATCAGAAATTCTCATATTCACAGCCCAGTGCCACAGCTTGTCTTTGTCTCTCTTACGCAATGAATCAGATGCTATTGATCAGTCTGCCAAGGAACTTTATCTGAGGTATAAAGCCCTGAGTTACAAGGGAAAGTGTTGTGTTCAACAGGTGCTGAGGATGACTTGCTTCACTCCACCTGCAGCCCTCCCTTGTGCTCCAAGTCACCTGAAGATCAAGGGATGCTCCTATCATGGGACTTGACACAGAGAGACTGCACACACACCTGGCAATTAGGGAGTTGAGAAGTTAACAACTCATTTTTAGCTGCTTCTGACTGGGAACTCCCTATGGCACTGTGAAGGCAAGGGACAAGGGAAAGAGTAAAAAGAGATGCTGCTCTAACTGATGCTGTTATAGCTGATTTGAAGTTTTGTTTTTTAAAGAACATTTTTAAGCTGCTATGAAAACCAAACAAATAAACAACTAGATAGACAATCAGAAGGACCTTAGCGCTATTACATGCTTCCTGTGTGACCAGCAATGTAAAATCCTCAGTTCCCCTTGCATTATCCATGTTAGCTAACTGTTTCTCTTAGGCTAAGAAGAGTATAAAAATACAATGATCTTGTTTTACTAAAGTTAATGACAAAACCTCTATTGACTTACACGGGTTAAGTTTCAAGCACTTTGTAAATAACTATACAATGGGCCGGTGATAAGCAGATGGTCTCAACATGAAAAGCTATATTCCATTCTCTAACGAGCCATACTAGTCCAGATCTTTATGTGACCAATAACTTAGAATTACGGCATTACTAATTCCAAATGCTAGACCAGAAGTGCTGAGGTGTTCAAGGTCTACTCTTTAACGCTGGTTCATGGTTTCCCTTGTTGTTAGGTATAAGAAACATTCGAGCAATAATTATTTAGTATTACAGACACAGACACACAGATTTCTAGGTTGGAAGAGACCTCAAGATCATCGAGTCCAACCTCCGACCTAACACTAAGTACTCCACTAAACCATATCGCTAAGCTCTACATCTAAACGTCTTTTAAAGACCTCCAGGGATGGTGACTCCACCACCTCCCTGGGCAGCCCGTTCCAATGCTTAATAACCCTTTCGGTAAAGAAGTACTTCCTAACATCCAGCCTAAAACTCCCCTGTCGCAACTTTCGCCCATTCCCCCTCGTCCTGTCACCAGGCACGTGGGAGAACAGACCAACCCCCACCTCGCTACAGCCTCCTTTAAGGTAACTGTAGAGAGCGATAAGGTCGCCCCTGAGCCTCCTCTTCTCCAGGCTGAACAAGCCCAGCTCCCTCAGCCGCTCCTCGTAAGTCTTGTTCTCCAGACCCCTCACCAGCTTGGTTGCCCTTCTCTGGACTCGCTTGAGCATGTCCATGTCCTTCCTGTAGCGAGGGGCCCAAAACTGAACACAGTACTCAAGGTGCGGCCTCACCAGAGCCGAGTACAGGGGCACAATCACTTCCCTAGACCTGCTGGCCACATTGCTTCTTATACAGGCCAGGATGCTGTTGGCCTTCTTGGCCACCTGAGCACACTGCTGGCTCATATTCAGCCGACTATCAACCAATACTCCCAGGTCCTTCTCGGCCAGGCAGCTTTCCAGCCACTCATCTCCCAGCCTGTAGCTCTGCTTGGGGTTGTTGCGCCCCAGGTGCAGGACCCGGCACTTGGCCTTGTTGAACTTCATACAGTTGACCTCAGCCCATCGCTCCAGCCTATCCAGATCCTCCTGCAGAGCCTTCCTACCCTCGAGCAGATTGACACACGCACTTAGCTTGGTGTCATCTGCAAACTTACTGAGGGTGCACTGGACGCCCTCATCCAGATCATCGATAAAGATATTAAAGAGGACCGGCCCCAGTACCGAGCCCTGGGGGACACCACTTGTGACCAGCCTCCAACCAGATTTGACTCCATTCACCACAACTCTCTGGGCCCGGCTATCCAGCCAGTTTCTAACCCAACGAAGCGTACGCCAGTCCAAGCCCTGAGCAGCCAATTTCTTGAGGAGAATGTTGTGGGGAACGGTGTCAAAAGCCTTACTGAGGTCAAGGTAAACCACATCCACAGCCCTTCCCTCATCCACCAAGCGCGTCACTTTGTCATAGAAGGAGATCAGGTTCGTCAAGCAGGACCTGCCTTTCATAAACCCATGTTGACTGGGCCTGATCACCTGCTTGCCCTGCAAGTGCCGCGTGATGACCCTCAAGATAATCTGCTCCATGAGCTTTCCTGGCACTGAGGTCAAACTGACAGGCCTATAGTTCCCCGGGTCTGCCCTCCGGCCCTTCTTATAGATGGGCGTCACATTGGCTAGCCGCCAGTCAACTGGGACCTCCCCCGATAGCCAGGACTGCCGATAAATGATGGAAAGCGGCTCGGCCAGCTCCTCCGCCAGTTCTTTCAGTACCCTCGGGTGCATCCCATCCGGCCCCATCGACTTGCGCACATCCAAGCTTCTTAGCAGGTCGCCAACCATTTCCTCATGAATAGCGAAGGCCACATCCTGCTCCCCATCCCCTTCCATCAGCTCAGGGCACTGGGTATCCAGAGAACAACCGGTATTGCCGCTAAAGACTGAGGCAAAGGCGGCATTAAGCACCTCAGCCTTTTCCTCATCCTTAGTAACTAGGTTTCCCCTCGCATCCAGTAAAGGATGGAGATTCTCCTTAGTCCTCCGTTTCGCGTTGATATATTTGTAAAAGGATTTTTTGTTGTCTTTAATGGCAGTAGCCAGGTTGAGCTCCAGATGAGCTTTGGCCTTTCTAATTTTCTCCCTGCACAGCCTCGCTACATCCTTGTAGTCCTCCTCAGTGGCCAGCCCTTTTTTCCAAAGATTATAAACCCTCTTTTTTCTGCTAAGCACAAGCCGCAACTCTCTGTTGAGCCAGGCCGGTCTTCTTCCACGCCAGCTCGTCTTTGGGCACGTGGGGACGGACCGCTCCTGTGCCGTTAAGATTTCCTTCTTGAGGAGCGCCCAGCCTTCCTGGACTCCTCTGCCCTTCAGAACCGCCTCCCAAGGGACTCGGCCAACCAGCGTCCTGAGCAGCTCAAAGTCAGCCCTCCGGAAGTCCAATACAGCAGTTTTACTGGTCCCCTTCCTGGCCTCACCAAGAATAGAGAACTCTACCATTTCGTGGTCACTCTGTCCAAGACAGTTTCCGACCACCACATCTCCCACCAGTCCTTCTCTGTTTGTGAAGAGAAGGTCTAGCGGGGCACCACCCCTGGTAGGTTCACTGACCAGCTGCGTCAGGAAGCTATCTCCCACGCTCTCCAGAAACCTCCTAGACTGCTTTCTCTGTGCCGTGTTGTGTTTCCAGGATATATCCGGCATAGAATTGCACCAAAAGCCCTGCTACTTACACCATTGGTGATTATTTTCCTATTTTGTTTTAAAATTATCTCATGAAAGTAATAAAAATAAATGGATGTATTCTCTGACAGCCTCAGATTTCAGTAGAAAAACAGAAGCTGCTGTAGTTGTGCACAAACACCCCAAGTTCAGACTGATCACACTTAGTACTTTATTTAAATTTGCCTGTTGGTTCCTTTTCTCTTGCACATCTCATTTGTGCCCAGACTTATCTGTAAGGCTTGTTTTTTTGTGTGTTTTTTTGTTTTGTTTTGTTTTGTTTTGTTTTTTGGCTCCCCTTCATTCTACCTGCCTTCCCTGAGACTATTCTCAGGAAAAATGCTCATGAAAGCTTAAGAAAAATACCCCAGTGTCCTTTAGTAGGTGCCTTTTAATGATGCCATTTGCAATTTGGATTTTGGTCCTGCCAGTCTGAGATGGGTCTGTGCTGCCTGGGAGCAATGTATCAGGGGCAGATCTGGGACACTCTGGTGTGCGATGCTAGGTAAGTACTAGTGGACAAGCTTTGTGCTGAGTCTATTCTGTAAATAGAAATGAAGGCTTCACTCTTGAGGACTGCAAGGCAGACATTTTTGCCTTGCACAAGAAAGGTACTGTGATGGTAAAAGCTAAAGGAATGAATTGATAGCTTATCACAGAACAAAATATACCCTTGATTTATGAGCCAAGCCAGCAAAGATGTTACGGCAATATAATGAGAGATGTAGAACAATGCAAACATGTAGTAAGCAACCGTTTTCTTCTAGGCTTTAATGTACCTTCTATTTTATTTATTCTATTTCTATTTAAAGAGTCTTTTTTTTTTTTTTTTTTTTTACGGTCCATTTTTCCCCTCCCCTTCCTTCTTTCAGCTCATCACTGTGATGAAAATTTAGTGCCCTTATCAGGCAAGGTTTCGAGTAATGCTTCAGTTTTACAGCTTCAGCCTTTCCATGAGCAAACATTCACAGCAACCTTTAGCCTCTCTCCTTCCCTGAGTTCTGCTCTTGTTATTTTTTCGCAAACAGAAGTGCCACCTAGGACACCGGAGGGATGGGCAAGAAGTGAAGGAAGAGAAGGAGACGGGGAAGTGCCTGAGAAGGATAGTACAGCCTGTCCTTGAATCTACAGTGTGGAAATCTTTTTCTGTCATAGCCAGAAACAACATCGATGTAGAGTATCTGGAAGAAAGAGGGTTGGAAGAGAAAAAGAAGAGAGAGAACACTCACAATGGGTCTAAACTGAGCAATAATGAAGCAACGGATTTGGGGTCTGGCCCTTTGGCCTTTATTTCTCTCATTTCACCTGCTGAAGCAAGTTGGTTCAAATAGGTGTAGCAACAAGAATTATGTGATCAATGTGATGCTCATGGCTGACTCGGACTTCCCATCATCTGCTGAAAATTTGACATCAGCTGTGGAGGAAGCCTTGACAACAGTACAAGAAGAATTGCAGATGACAGGTAAGGCAATGGGTATGGGTAATCTCTTTTCCACTATGATTTCTTCTTAGACTTTTTGCCATAGCTTTCTATGCAAACTGCTTCTCAGACAGGCTCCTTGGTTCTCCATTCACAGTATGTAGATCTTATAGAAATAATGGCCTCCGTCTGTAAAAAAAGAAGCTCTCTACAGATAGGCAGAACTATATTTGCTTTTATGGTAGCTGGGCAGACTTTTTCTGCATGCTTTTCAGTAGGGATTGGGAACATGGGAATTGCTGACATGGATCAGACAAGACCAGAGATCCATCCAGTGCAATAACTTAGATGCCCTTGCTTCAACATCTAGCACTTATTCATCCTATTTCATAATTGCTTGATTATGACATGAAAACTGAGATCCTTTTCTCTCTTGGCCAGATTAGCCTGTAGACTCAGAGAAGAATTTAATCCCTTGACCCCATACGTTGATCACATTATGTCTAAAATTGTGAAGAGTCTGCCACCCATATATTTCTCCCTCATTTAGAGTCACTGCAGATGATCTTTTATTCGTTTGATACCTTACCTCTCCTTTCAGCATCACCAACCTACTGTCAATCTCCAGAATATCTCAGGACAAAGAGGTTCCAAATAAATGATTCCCTTTCTGTCCCCTAGCTGCAGACGTTTTGTCCAGTTTTATCGGAAAGTGATATCTCTAATAATGGCCAACACTAAAAACAGTGTGTACTGAAAGTACTAACAACCGGCAGTCAGTGCTGGAGCAAACTCTTTATCTCATCCTAAGTAATGGGAGTCAGGTAGGTGGGCTTTCTGGTAGCTTTTTGGAATAGAAGTCATCCTAGCATTAGACTACACAGACATGTCACAAGAAGGATACCATTTTTAGTGGTTATCTCCAGCTCTTGAAGCTCTTCACTTTTACATTGCATTTCAGGAGAAAATGTTACTGTCAATGCCACCTTCCACCACTTTAAATCATCGCTATATGTCTCACAAGGCTGTCGCACCAGCACCTGTGAAGGTGTGGAACTCATCAAGCAAATCTATGTGAGTATCAGGCTTCTCTAGGTTGATTTCCTAAGAAGATAAGACTTTGTCTTTCTGCGTTTATGTGTGTCTGCATGTATGCATAAGTATGTATGCATCTGTGCTTGTATGTCTGTCTTTCCATGTTAACTTTGGAACCTGTTGTTCAATTTCAGACAAACTTGACAGGCAAAGTTTTCAAAGATATTCCGGTAGATTTTGTGAAGACAAGCAATCAAATACAGAGAGAGACCCTATTAATGCCTCCCAGAGGCTGTTATTAGACATTTGGTGGCAGTGCCAGATAGAGCAGCCACGTGCTTCAAGCTACTTTTTCCATACTTAAGTTGTCACCGCCATTGTATCTGCACAGCTCTTTGTGGGGCCACTTAACCAAAGTAATCGATTAAAAAACAAACAAACAAACAAACAACAACAGCAACAACAAAAAAACACAATCCAAACACTCAAACTGCCCAAGTGGAACACTTGGTGCCCATTTCCAACTGGATTAGTTCCCTGATGTGGTTCTCCATCAGGTTACACAAATACTTGTGCCAGCATGAAGGAGAGAGCTGTGTGACAGCTGGGGCACGCAGGCAGAGGGACTATTAGCCTGGCACCAATACCAATGAAACACATATGTAACTATGCCCAGAGGGCAAAGATGAACTGCGTGCTTGCTTCTCACTAGAAATCAGAGACATCGGTTGGGAGAAAATGTGTGAATACCCTAGCGGTGGGAAAAGCTTCAGTTAGAACTGGTGTCTTACAAGATATTCAAGAAACTGTGTTTCAGTGGATTTTCTCATGTCAAATAACTGTCATCTCTCAGTGAGGCTTTATCAATCTGACATGAATTCTCACATCTAACAATATATAATCACATGCTGTAGACTTTGCTAAGACAAAGTCCCTCATGACACACAAAGCTACTGGTCAGGCCTCATTAATTTCAGTGGTTATTCAAAGATATATATATATGTATATATATATATATATATTTTATACAAGCTTCATATGTACATAAAACTATTTTTTTCCCCGATTCACAGTATCATGTAATTCCAATCCCTCTGTCTGCTGCAAATGCAAGCAGTGCCTTGGCCTCTAATTTCATATACGCATTTGCAACAATTATGACATTTTAATCCTAACTTGCTCTCTCTCTCTCAGTGAAGGTCATACTTTCACAGGCACTATTCTGTCCTCTGTCTTTTCTTGGCTCTCTGTGACTCCTCCTTCCTTCATTCTAGGTTTGTTCTCTTTACCTTCCTATGTCTTCTTTCCTACTCTGTCCTTGCTTTTGCAGGGTAAATTCTGGGAATCCTTAAATCTTAAAGTTCTCTTCAATCTTCCATTCACTTCTCTGCCACTCCCCTACACTGTCCCAACTACTGACCTTTTCTGATCTCTTGCAGGATGATGGCACTCTTGGCTGTGCTGTCATAGGACCTGCTTGCACTTATGCCACCTACCAAATGGTCTCGTAAGTAGCACCCCCTCTCTCCAGTACTGTGATGTGAAAGCTATCAACTGTTGAACAAATTTATTTTGTGCACAAGACAGCAGAGACATTGGGGTTTGGGATATGTGAGATACTTTGATATATACAGTCAAGGCAGTAAGACTGTTATGCATAGCCACTGTGTTTGGCAGGGAGAAGAAAATCCCTTCCCAGAGCCTGTTGATGCAATCTCATTTCTAGAAGGTAAATGTTCCTAATTGCTGACAGTTGGTTCATTATTAAAGGGCTCAAAGGATATAACTTGTCAACAACTGCAGCATGAAAGGGAGATGTTAGCTTGAGGCACATAGACATTACAGCAACAGGAGTCCGTCTGGGTGGGTTTTCAGTTGCAGAGAGGGGCTTGAGTTTCATGTGTCAAGAGAAGGTCCAAAAACCCCAACTATCTTCTGTGAATAGTGTTTAGATAGGGAGCAGTCAGTTTCATCCTAACTCTTGTCTAAGAAAACATTCCTGAAGAATTAGTCTCTCTACTAGTGTATTATACATGGATCTGTGTGATTCTGTATAACATAATATAACATATAACATAACATAACATAATGTAACAATTATATGTGTATTATATATTAAATATGTATCATATACTGTATATATTGTATTACATTATATTATATATTAATATAATGTTATTATATTATAAGTTAATATGTTAATTTTCACATATTAGGAAAATCATGAGCTGAATCTGTGTAGCCTTAGCATAATTAATTTAAAAAACAAATAAACAAAAAAAAGTCATGTCTGACAGAACACTGGAACAGGTTGCCCAGTGGGGTTGTGGAGTCTCCTCTGGAGACATTCAAAACCCACCTGGAGGCATTCCTGTGTGACCTGATCTAGGTGTTCCTGCTCCAGCAGGGGGATTGGACTAGATGATCTTTCAAGGTCCCTTCCAATCCCTAACATTCTGTGATTCTGTGTAACATCAGTCACAATGTACCAATCAATATCATTACCCATGTGAACCACTCTCCCCTCTTTAAACTTTGGTAGCCTTTTGGTTTCACTGAGAAATACTCACAAGACTGGGAATCTTTTACCTCAAGCTTTATCAGCTTTTAACTTTATACTTTTCCTTGGGTGGGATGACCAGAAGTTAGGTCAATATTTCCAGTGAAAGCATGATATTGATTTATAGAAGAATCAAAATAATAAAGTCTTTCTTATGTACAGGACCATGATAAAATATTATGCAACATGCCCCATTTTATTCATTGTGCCTCCTAACTTTAAGTGTTTTATTTTTTTATTTATTTATTTTAATCTGCTGGATATAGATCTGCCCAGAATAATGCCAAAGTCTTTTTCTTGGACTCTGGCACAGTTAAACCAGTATACAGTAAAAAGTATGAGTAGTGGAAATTTATGCAAAGTAGTGAAGAGCACTAACAATAAGGCAGCCAGCTTTGCCCACTGTGCAATGGATTTGCAAATCAAAACAAATGTTTTACTTTACAGCACTTTAAGTCAGCCAGAAAAATGCCCATTTCATTAGTGAAATCTCCCTGACATTACTTATTACATCATTTATGTCTGCATTATTGTCTATCATTTCTGTTGCAACAACTATAAGCCCTGTTATTAAGTAAGTGGCCCTTACCTGAAAAATAAAATTTTGTCATAATAATGCCAACAATGATGATGCTTTTCACAGGCAATATTGCCTGTCATAAAAAACACTTCACATAAAGGAATGAGAATATTTTGAGTTTAGTCTGATAAGATTGCAGCATCTAGGAAAATACTTTTATCCAAATGTTTGTCTGTCTGGACAAAAAATACCAGTGTTTTACATATTCGCTGCTAGCAGAGGGCTGCCTTGTTTGGTCTCCTTGACTGCTGCTGCTCTCCAACTCCTAAAATACAGTGAAAATAAAAGACTTTTCCTTTGATTTGTAGGAGTAAAGTTCTTTTTATGGCAGCAAAGCCCTCACCCTCCAGCATTACAGCAATAAAGAGATAAAATCCATGCCATATTAAAAATTATATTGGTGGGCAGAAAACTACTTGGTACCAATCACAGATCAGAGAAGAAACAAAATCCTCTTGTTCATCCAAAACTGACTTCACAACATTACCAAGACTTTTGGACTTCTGAGCATGCAGCTCAGATTTGTAAATACATTTTGTGATCAGTCTATAGGTGTGACTACAGGCACCAAAGATTTGATTGTCACGTGTAGGTTGGCAAAAAAATTACTTGAGAAACTGCTAAAAGGGTACAGCTTGTATCAACAGGGTGACACAATAAGCGGGGAGTTTTCCTTGAAATAACTCCTATGCCCCCTTTTTGTGTTTTGTTTTTCTAGCCTAGCCCTTAGAATATGTCATATAGATGATCTCATAGCTGTTGGGTAGATTGTTGAAAATAAACATATCCCTTACAAACCAGCTCCTGAGACAGACAACACCTCATCCTTGACATGAGCCTGGCAGCAAAACTGGATAGGTTCTTGAGCTCTTGGAGTCCCATCATAGCCCTTGGGCTGAAATGGTGCATGGTACCCAAAGGGGCTGGATGAGGAACGTCTGTGCTGTGCAGGGAATTAGGGACAGTGGGAGAAGCTGCATGGTTCCATTCAACAGGGCTCTGCAGTGCCAATACCTTGAAATCTGCTTGTGTTCTTTAGGAGCTTTCTGTTTTAGGTTAAGCTAATGCAGGATGCAAGAGGAGAGGGAGCTGGGGATAGAAATCATGTGGCGGATGCCTTGATGCAACAACAATACATTCAGACCTGTCCTCTTGTCTCTCCCCTCAGAGTTGAAACAATACTGAGCCTGCCTCTGATCTCTGTAGGGAGTTTTGGACTGTCCTGTGACTTCAAAGAAAACCTAACCCGCCTTTTGACCCCAGCCAGGAAAGTGAATGACTTCTTCTATTCTTTTTGGAATGAATTCCAGCTGCCATTCAAAACCAGCACCTGGGAATCTACCTACATTTACAAGCAGAATGACAACTCTGAGGAATGTCTCTGGTAAGATCCAGATCCAACTCTGTCCCAGCTTTTAACTTGATAAATTCCATCTCTGTCCTCAGGCATGGTTCTTACAGGCTGTCCTTGAAGTCCTATGTGCTGAGAGGTGCCTTACTGATATCAGGGAATGAGAGAAGGGAAAGATGAATTACATCGTGGAGCTGACTGCATGTCCGAATGTTGCACTCTATCTACTTTTAAGTATTCTCAAACCTTTTCTCTCCCTATGGACAGTGTAGCCCCAAAGTTGTCCTTGCTGCAAAAACATGTTTACCCCATTCTTTATGTAAATATTGTGACGTGAGAGTCTCCATCAGGGTCTCCAGAGATGCCTTTTTAGGTCAGGGGTCTTATAATGTAATGTTTCTCTACATTAATTGCTTCAATCTGTGAGCACTATTGTTTCTCTGAAACATTTCCAAAGTTCAAACTGTATCTTTCTTTGAACAGCACGACCCCTGGTAACTGCAGAGTTGAAGCTATGCTCTCACCAGTTTTGGAGCAAAGGAGACAGATTTTCCTTTGTGACCTGAAACATCAGCTTGTGATGTTTCTTGAGAATGCTGGGTTTTCTTCTTGCCTGATACCAAATGTCATTTTAATCAAGTAGATGTTTTCATATACTGACACTTATCACTACTCTGCCTTTATGGACTCTTATTTGATTTTCAGTTCATGTGGATTATTATTTTTCCAATTTTAGGACATAAAATTCTGATTATTTTTTTTATTTTATTTTTTTAAAATCAGCTATGTTATACTTAGCTTGCTTGCTTCTCCTACCAATTTTATAAATGTAGCTTGAAGGCTGACAAGAATTCATGGAAATAGCTGTTATATTTCCAATTCATAACCTGAGGAAGTTACAGATTTTTAAGGAAAATTTACAAATGTATTGGCTTCAGAGTGATAAATATCTTACTTACAGAGTATCTTGTATGGAGAATTAAAATATATATACATATATTATTAATTTTTTTTCTGAATTAAGGGATCTAAAATCTGATCCCAATTCACTATTTTGTGAATATTTAGGAATTTTTATTGTTTCCTTCTTTTTTATTTTTAATGGACAGCAACTTGATAATTTGATGTAATTGCTATGAATACTTCTCTTTGATACTTTGAAACATGAATGTACTTCTCTCATTTGCTACCACAATCCCTGTTTCTCCATGTTTGTAGCTATAATTGCTAATATACTACACATACTTCAGCTAAATCCCTTTAGTCCCACAGGTTTAATAGTTTTCAGGCAAGTTAATGTATATAAGTTGTTATTTTCCAAGTGTTTCTTACCTGGTCTTCATTAATGCTTCTGTTCATGACCTTAGTTATAAATTAAGAAATCTTCAAGCTTCTTTTCTTAAATGTTGAATTAACAAAAATTTTAAAATTAATTTTGTATTTCTGCCCATTTTATTGTCTTTTTTTTTTTTTGCATTTTAATACAGCTGTAAAATGCATCTAATTCTGCTTTAATAGAAACTGTCAGCTTGCTTTTTTGATTGTCTAATTTAAAAAATCCATTTTTGCTAAAGCATAAATTATACTGCATGGGCTAATTGTCCCTTGTGGGTATAAAAGCACATGAATGCCTACAGTGACAGGAAAATCAAGTCATGTCTCAACTAACCACATGTTCCTACAAATTAATGATTAACGATTCTATTCCTGAAAACAGTGGGGAGCAAAAGATAGTAGTAGTTTATAGGACAGGGATCTCAGTGTTGCTAAATCAAAAGTTAAACAGTTTGAAAACACAGAAATTTCTTCTTTTTTTCCCCCTGCATCAACTTTATTTCAGACAGAATATCTCTTCTCAGACACAACAGGTTGAAGCAAGAACAGGATTTTCTCTGTTATTGTTGCAGATAAAAATGCTCCATTCTGCCTTACAAACAGTCGTGTACTGTAAACAGCCTGTCTAGCATTTTGACTTATTTAAGAGAAAAGGCATAACGCAAATGTTAGGAGTTGGCCATTTTCTGACAATATCTGTGCTCCCTGCATTCTATCAGGTACATGAATGCACTAGACGCTGGAATCACACACTTCTCTGAAAAACTGAAGTTCAAGGACATATTGAGGACACCAGAGCAGCTGAAAAAAGTTGTGAAAGATCCAGATCGCAAAAGCAATGGTAAGGGGGTGTGTGTGAGAGTGTGAGGGTGCACTCTCCCCTGCAGGCAATTTTCTTTTCCCTGGAAATCAGACTGACCTCTTAGTTACGTTTTAAGGATGGTCTTTCCACAGAGAAGCACACACATACTGTGTCACGTGGGTGCAAATGTAAGATGGCACAAATTCTCTCCCTATCCCAGAGGCCTTCTGGGATGAATTATCCCACCTAGGTATGATGTTGTCTTCCTACGTGCTCTGTTTTGTGAAAGATTCAGAAATCCAGGAATCACAACTCCTCCTAAGCAAGGCCTTAGATATTACAAGAATGCTTAGTTCTCTACCATTCCTGTGTTTGCAGCTCTGATACATATCTGGGCCTTGCTTGTGCCATCAAGGGGCACTTCTTCTGGAAGTGATCCATCTAAACTAGAAAAACAGATGAGTAATACCTCATCTTCTACTAAGACTAAGCACCAGGCATCAGCAGGCCAAGTGAGTACAAGAGCGATAAGTAAACCAATCAAACTATTACCTGAATGCCATTTGACTTAGAAAATTTCATATTCAGTAGCCTGTACTACATCAGAACTGCTACTGCTTATTTGAGTGAGATAATGGTGCTCTGGTACAATCAGACGTAAAATAGACCAGGTGTTGGGGCACCTTCTACCACTTGACTTTCCCTCAAATATCCCCATCTTACTACAGACGGTCCCAGCCCAGCGCAGGTAATGTGCCTTAGCCCAGCACTGCTACACTGCCTGCCACTCAGGCACCAGGGAACAGGTGAATGTCCTCTTCTAATCTGTATCTTTCACCAGTCTCTCTCCATTTTTGCTCAATCTGTAGTGATCATCATGTGTGGTACTCCAGCCGACATCAGCAGAGACCTAGGGACAGAGACCGTGGATAAGGACATCATTATAATCCTGATAGATCTCTTCAAGTAAAGTATCACTTTTGCTTTTCTTCTTTTCTCTGCACTTTGCTGAAGGGTAGAGATAATGGAAATATTCTGTGTGGAACTGTTTTGTTGAAGAAATGCTACCACAAAATATTTTCCATTGTTGCCTTTCCTCTCATCTTGCCCTTTATCTAAGTTGTTTCATGTTTAAATCGTGGCACATCCTCTACAACATCCCATTTAGTTCATGTGAGATTTTTCTAAGGCAGTGACCAGAACAAGTAGGGTTAACTTCAACCTATAGACTCAGTGCAGGAAGCTGTGAGAGAATCACAGAGTCCAAAGTTGGAATGGTCATGAGCTGTTCACATGAAGATTGTAAATTTTTCATAAAATCTATCCAACCAGACAATAATGTAAATGTGACTTATAGTATATTTTTCTAGCATCTACTTACTCCTTTTTAAATGACTTAAAAGGGTGGTACAGTTGTATCTTCCAATGAGCAACATCTTTATAACTACATAACTCTAACTTTTCAGAGATGTCCCTTAGTATTCAGCCTAATTATTCTGTTGTTCAATTTAATCTTTCTATTACTAATTACCTCGGGAATTCATGGTCTGGGAGAAAGCTAGTTGACCTAGTCCAAAACCATGCCCAGATTTTTCTGATGTTACATTTGTCCTCTGGTATGCCCAGATGCCTCAGATCATCTTATGTGCTGCCCTCCTTAAATTTGCTACATGTCCCTCTGGTTTTCCTGAATATCTCAAACCATGTTCATCTCTGTAAAACAGAAACAAAATGCAGACATATGTTAGATCCAGGCTTGAGCCATAGAAGACAGTTGGCAAGGTCCTATGTTTCCACAGGTGTCAAGACCCTCAGACGAAGTGATGAATTTAAATGTTTGTCAGATCTGAGTCCTGTTGCAACCAGAACACACACAATGTTTAAGCCTCCCTCAGGGAGGTGGGATGCTGCAGAATTATCCAGTCTGGTGTACTCTAATGAAGGTTCCTTTCCATCTGGTTAGTTCAGTCCAAAACTGAATGAAAAGCACTTTGAAATTATCCAGGATTTGTAAAAGTCATAAGATTCAGAGAAAGGCAGGGACAGGGTTGTGTAGTCAGGATCTCACTGGATGGCTAAGGAGTGGAGCCTGTGGTCTCCAAAAGCTCTTAATACTGTACTTACTGAAATAAATAAAAGGATACTCAAGCATGAATAATTAGAGAATGCTCACACACAGTGAGTTTTTAATCAGTCTAGCTATAGAAGTGACAGATGCTGCCACTTGACACTAATATGCATTGCTAAATTCCTCTGTAATACATGAATCCAGTGGTTGCCAGTCTGGGAAGCACTTCAGATGTCCTGTCAGGATAATGAAACCAAAGACACCTGAAAGCTACAACCTTTCCTGCTTGTTCTAGCACAGTTTTCAAATTCACATAGTTTCCCCCAATTTTCCTATCTCACTGAATTAAACAAATCAATAAGCTGCCCTCTGCATCTTTCTAGTTGTTTTATGCCCTCCTATTAAATGTTTTTAGTGCAACTCCTGCTGTGATCAATTCTAGCAGGAAATATCAAAATTAGAGGAACATGTAAAAGTATGCAGAAGAGGTCAGATAATAAATAAACAGGACAGAAACCAGTTACAGTAATAACAATAATTCACTGCAGGCTCAGTGTTTCAGATTGCCAGATCTCTTTGATATTACCTTTTAATGTAGGTAAGCACAGAAGCTGGCACGAGGGAATGAACAATGTGAAGGGTTCTGTCTATGATGAAATTTTATTTATGTAACTACTGTTTTAAACAGTAGTTTAAAGGGGAAAGTAGAATGATTCTGTCATGGTTACCACTGCCCATATTGCTGGCTCATGGGGTTTTGCACTTTGCTTTGCAGGAACACATACTTCAGAAACAACACTTCAGCCCGTTACATGCAGAATGTACTTGTCCTGACTCTGCCACCAGCTAATCACAGCTTAAGTACTGCAAAGATGGTGGACACCAGCCTGGTAACCACACTATTTTATATCTGATTATTGCCTTCAGTTCATTCATGTTCATGCACTAGGAAATGAAAACGGAAAATGTAGCTGTAACCATCCCTCATCGTGGTTTTTGCTGATATTTTATTACATTCACGCAGAATGACATTTCATTCTGCTGCAATTATATAAAAATACAACATCATAAGGCAAATATTCAGGATCTCATATTCCTGTTTTGTGAAGTTCTAGTCAAGCTTTTCATGTGTTCTGCAAGTGTCATGTTCATGGGACTTGGGGGAGACTTGTAGGCACATAACTTTCTGACTCCACTTCTGGGTGACTGACAATCTTATGTAACTGGAAAACATCACTGAAGGAAGATCTATAGCTGTAATAAGGATGTGAGCATGGAAAGATCAGATTTTTGTCTGCAGATATACCTAAGTGGTGGCAACTATTACTGCTTCTGTCCAGGGACATTCTAATTTTTCAAATTCTCAGAAAACAGTGTGTTTTTTTTCTTTAGGAAATACTTTTTAAAAATTATTTTTATTTCTATTTTTTTATTTCCTGAAAAGCAGAAACTATCCAAACCCGGTATCTGTTCATTGAAACTGATATTCCTGCAGTTTGCCCAGGAACCAGACTCTGTGTGAGAGTTCCTCCCAGGATTTGTGGCTTTGAATTCCAGCTCTCCAGCAGAGACCCTAAAGCTTCTGGCTGGATTTACAGGGTCTCCAGATCTCCCAGCCTGGGCTCAAAAATTTTTTTTGGTACCAGCTCTGTGGCAGGCAGCTGGAAATTCTGGCACAGCTCCTTGCCCCTGAGCTGAAAGCCCAGACTCACTGGCATCACACCAGATTATCTGCACAGGAAGTCTAATGCAAAGCCAGAGGCTTTGGGTCCTGCTGAGCACACCTGCCCAGAACCCACAGTGTAGTATTTCTTGAATCCTTTGCTCAAGGGTCAGCATGCCAATGCTTTACGTGGGCCTCATAAATTTTCCCCCAACTGCCTGTCTTCATACACCAAAAATATATTGTGTACACCTTTATTCTTCTAAGAGACAACGCTGATATGGCATTGCCCATCATTCATATTCTGGCCTTCCATGCTGGAGTTCTTGCCAAATGGAGATCAACAAAGATATTGTAGCTTTAAGATAGAAATATGAGCTCTCAAATTGTCATTGTTCTTTTTCTTCTCTTCTAGATGGAAGATGACTTTGTTATTGGCTATTACAATGCAGTCTTGCTCTTTGGACATATTCTGAAGAAATTTATCTTCTCTCAGAGACCTGTGTTACCTCTCAGTCTCATCAATGAATTCCGAAATATCACATTTGAAGGTAAAAATGACCAGTCATGAGCAAGGTTCACTAAATTGAAGAAAGGAAAGAAATTTGTTTTTAAGCACTCTTAGGATAAGCCCCTGCTATTTTAAAAAAGTCCAAGCCCTTCAGTGAATTTTATTCCCACTCTTATTTTTCTTTCTTCTTTTTTTTTTTATCGTTTTTTTCAAGTATGTTATCTTCAGTATTAACAAAAGTTCTACATAGCAGTCATGTGCAGAATTACCTCAGTGCATGCAACATACAAGAAGCAGAAAGTCGAAATGATAAAAATGTGTAACATTACAATTAGCAACAGCTGATTTGAGGACCAGACTTTTCTGGGCCATGGCCTTTTCATGCTGATCTGAAGTACAAAGAACATTAAAGAATATTGTTGTCTAAGAAGAGGTGGGAGAAGTAGGAGAGACAGAATTTCCTGGACAGCAGAGTTTGAAGACAGGGACGAGGCCTGAATCTGGTGTCATTCCTTTGACAAAGAACTGAACTCTCTGTAGGGAGACTATTTGGAAAATGAAAAGGCAGCTGGAAGAGTGAAGTGTGTAGGTGGGTTTCAGAGTCTATGCTTTCTCCACAGACAGCCTGGCAATCAGGTCTCATTTTCAGCTCTCCGTGGGTTGTCAAATTGAGGCAGTGTCATTTCTAAGCTTTGTACCAAAGATCTAGTCTTGACTTGAGGCCAGTACTTATGAAATATGATTGATGTTCAAACAACTCTGAAGTCCACTTAGCAAAGCTTTACCTATTAGTTTCAACCTTTTCCCAGTTCACAAAGCCATTGTAGGCCTGGGTGCCTGCGATGAAAACGTAAGCCAGCTGGCAATGCATTGGTTCTTAGTCAACGTTCTTGTTCTTACAAGTTGTCTAGCACCAGAGGGCTTTTGTAGGCCATAGGCTTAAAAGTCCCAGCTGTCAGTTCACGTCAGAGATCTGTACAAAAATGACTACTCAAACCTTTGTATATGTCCCACCTCGTTTCAGAGAACATATATATAGAAGTTTCCCAGTTTTTCCTAACAGATTTTGGGCATATCTTTTCTTTAACTATGGTATCCCAAAACCAGCAAAAAAAAAAATAGTTTACTTATGCTATTATGGAGTCTGCACCCTTTTTTGAATATCAGTGAAGTCATCTTTTCAGTTTCATTCTAAGTTTGAAAGGTAAGTTTCACAGACCTTTTTCCTTATCTCAAATTAGTCTTGCACTGTAATGACACATATCAGTTATAGGTTTAGTATAAAAAAAATCCTAAAAGTGAAAGGTGTTGAATCACCTCCACTATTCCTTATATGGGGGTTGGCAGAATATAGAGTTCATGCCATAATTATTTTTATGCGCAGAAGGTCAACCATGAAAAAAATAGCACGAATTTTCAAGGTGAAAAGGGGTCATTCCCAAGGAGACTTTCAAGTGGTGGGTACTGGCATGACTTGTGCACTTGTTGAAATGCCTGGCTTCATGAGAACAAAGTCAAGCCAATGCTGAGGGACTTAGAAGGTTCCACACCAAAATCCTTGGAATGTGCTACACAGGCAATTTCTGAATGTGCACATGTGCACATTTGCTGACATTAGGAGGAAAGAGGTTAAAGGGAAAAAGAACCTGGTTAAAATAATTTTGCTAGAGCCTAGCAGGTAGCTCTCAAAAGAGTAAGAGGAATGAAAGTACCTCTACATTTCCTTTCTTGCTGATAGACTCAAACTGCAGAGGGAAACAGCCTATTTCCCTTCTCACCTATAAAATTGTCCTTTCAAGGGAGGTTACTCTGCCATTCTTGGTATGCTGAAGAAACCTGACAAATATATCTTTTCTATGGCTAGAGGGAGACTTTCCTCTTCAGTGCAGTCAGTTCAACACCAGTTACTGGATTTTGTAGAGAAAATGTGGCATGCTATTAAGGGAGAAGCAGTGCCACGCTAAGCTGGTATGTGCTCTAGCATGTAGATGAAGAAGAGAAAGATCATGGGCATCAGAAATCCTTTTATTTATCCCATTCTTCCTGCCACATGTTTGTGTTTCTGAGAACACAAGCCTTCTTGATTAATTCCTTGTGTCCACAGGTGCACAGGGTCCTGTGACTCTAGATACATTTGGAGATATTGATACCAATTTGACCCTGCTGTACACATCACAGTCTACAAATGAGGTACGTATGTCCAGGGAGTAACTGTTCCACCTTGTATATGAAAGAAGAAACAAAATGCCCTGCACTGTTGCATAAGGATGATGAAAATAACCACACCAGAAGTGGTGGCATGCCAAGGCATGCTGGGCGTGCTGGGAGAGGGTCATGAGAGGAGTGCTGGAGATTGACAGCGTTGACGTCATCCAGTGATTCAGTAAGTGAAGTGCAGCTAGTATTTTGTGAGGTTGATGCATTCCTTTTAAAGGAAAAGAAAGTAATGAGAAGGAATATGGAAGCCAAATACATGGCTAAGTTGAAGAACACACCACTGTAGCAGAAAGAGCAAGAATTACTCTATTGAAGTTTGGGCAATACATTTATTAAAAGTAGTTTGAAGCAAGGGACAAACAAGGGAGAGCACTACTGCTGACTGCATTTCTTCACTCCTACACCCACAGTTCAGAGTTCTTCTTTATTTCGACACTCACAAGAATGAGACACGTGTGGAAACTGCCAGTCCGGATTTCATCTGGAGGAACCACAGGCTGCCTAGTGATATTCCAAGCACTGGTGAGATACCTGTTAAACCTACCTTGTCTTCCAAGTAAGGTCCCACAGTCCTAAGATCCAGTTGCCCCCAGCCAGGGAGTCAGGAGCTAGCAACAGACCAGACCAGCACCTTTCCTTCTCCTGCCTCATGGTCTCTGCACCCAGTCCATCTCTAAACCTGCACTTCTGTTTAGGCACTAACAAGTCTCTCAAAGACTCCACACAGTACCAATGACTGTGGGGAGTGCTGTGACATGTTTGAGAAGAGGTCAGCTTGTCTTATAAATGCTTCATTAGAAGATCGTGGTGGTGCAAATTGCTTGAAGGACTGCTCAGGAAGAACAGTAGGGTTAAGGTTATCATGAGTTATCTGATTCTGCATTTCTATATCCCTAGTGCAGCATGGTGGCTTCTGCTTGCCCCTTTATCCTCCTTGTAGAGAGCTGTAGAAAGGACATAGCACTGTGCAGATTCAGGGAGTTTTTGCTTTTTCCTTTCCACAATTTCCCGCTGCGAGCCTGTTCCTATCAGACAACCCAGTACCAGAGATGGGGAGGAGGGAAGGGCGTGGGAATCAGCTCTTTTCCCATTCACAGCTTGGCTCTATTCTCTCATTATCTGGAGATGTCTCTTAGAAGAGCTGGCTCCTCGCAGAAAGAAAATGGGAAACTAGGTTATTGCTTGATCTTCACCCATACATTGAGTCTGAAATCCCAGAAATCACCACCTGCTTTTCTTTTGAGTTTTTGGTGACTCCTGGATAGAACAATTGAACCCCCTTGTTATTCAGCATAGCAGAGTGCAGCCCTGTTAATCAGAGCCAAGTGGGATTGTTTCTCTGTTTGGACTCCTGCCACATGGTGATTGGCAACAGAAAGGCATATTCCTCGAGGTATGATATGCAGGATAAAAATTACTGCAGTGCCAGTGGTTGCAAGGGTTAGAGTGTTTACCTGAGTCATTCCCACCAGTGAGCGTCCAAAGGTACCACGGTGCTTGCCTAAGGCCTCCGTTAGTTTGTTGTGCTGCTTACCTCCGTTAGGTAATCTTATAACACAAACTGGTAAGTGGAGGAACTAGCACTCTCTGCTAACTAGAAGTCATTCACACTGAGGTGTGCACTTTATTCCTCAGTAAAGTAAATCAGATGGTTTCAGATTAGGGTTTGCCTCTCCTACAAGAAGCAGGAGCAGCAGTTCGTTGTGGGGACCCATGGGAGCTGCCAGGAGCAGGCAGCAGCCACAGGAAAGAAACAGAGGATTCAGCAGCACTGACAAGACCTGGGTTAGGCAGCTCTGGGATGAGCAGAGCTCTCACCTTTCAATTCTGGTCACCCCTTTGGTCTTCCTTGGTTTGACGGCAAGGACTGGCTGTGCAGACAGCAACCTGCATGCATACGCCCAGGGTCTCCCTGCACCAGCTCCCTGCACCGTGCTGGCAGGCCCCAGCCTTCTCAGTGTTGCTCTAGTCCCATTCTCATCCATCCCTTGGGCCCCACATGTACTGTGTTATCAGAGGACCTCCGTATCTTTGATACATTCCCTTGAGTATGTCCTTGTTTGAAGCTGCTGCACAAGGGCAAAAGAAAAGTGTTTGGCAATTGCAGAAAGTTTGTGTCTACAGACTGATAGCTTAATATTCAAAGCTTAATGAAGGCCTGACTTTGTGGCCAGGCTATACAAAACCAAAGCAAAACCGCCTCCCACAGGCACTTGATTATTTTGTTTTCTCATTTTTAAAAATAAGCATTCCTCAGTGTGATTCTAAATAAATACATCCCCCCAAAAGGCAACTTTTTACAGCCAAAATTTAAGTAATCACTATGCCTTGCCAGTCAAAACTTTCCAACCAAAAATATGTATTTTTCCTCTAGGGAGGTGAGTAAATACAGCAAACAAAGCCCTGCTCCTTCCTAATCTGTAATTGGGAACAGCTGACCCAGTTCTGCTACCCTCCTCCCTCCTGGCATCCTGTAACATTAGGGATTTCATCCACATATTGCCATTATTCAGAAACTTTTAACCCTCGCTCTAAGCACGGATAAGGTCTGCCTTCACCACACAAACGTTTTTGGTTCCAGACGACCTAAAAACAGCTGTTCTGTGATGCGGGATGCTTTTGCAAGTTGTAACACCAGCAGCCAGGAGGTGGGAGCAGAGTATCAGGAACAGGAAAATGCGGTCCCACAGGGCTTCCTTAACAAAAAATCAGCCTGATGATTTTGGAACTATAAACCCCTATTTATAAGGCTTAAGTCTCAGAGAATTGTTAAGAAGTTGCTTCAAAAGTTCTCCTGTATATGTCATTTTATGGAGGTGGCGATATCCTTTCCTGGTGAGAGAGAATGGTAGTGCAGACAGTTTTCAAAGGAGAACGTGAGACTAGTATTAACAGTTACTTAAAGACCCTGAGACTGATGCTGTCATGAATGCATGGAAGGTGGGGAGATGTGAGGCACGGAAAAAAAAGACAGAAAGCTGGGTCCAAAATCCAGAGGAGTTCCTAAACTGAATTCCATATTGGATGCGGACACAATAGTGTGTTCAAAATTCTTGCTTAATTGCTGCCTGATTCTGAAGGCAGCTAGAGAGTATCTTGCTTTTCATTTTCATTTTTATTATATTTTATTATTTTTATTTTACTCTTTATCATTTTCCTGTATGCCTTTATTTCTCTTCCTGGGCACATCCAGAAGTGCCTTAGCGTCAGCAAGGCTGAGTAGCTCAGCTCCTTTCCTAACCATCACCAACACGGTGATCTGCAAAAACAGATTTTCCTCTGCCTTCTTTGCCTGAGAGGCTCTCAGAGTGGAGTAGATGCACTCTAGATGTGTGCCCACCAGATGAAGCTCTGCTCTAATGGCATGTTGTTTTTCAAAGGAGGTTGGTGGCCACAGCTTTCCTTCCCAGTACCCCTGAGCTCCATGAACTGAACCAAGACAGGAATATCAGGTGCCATTTAACTGTACTACATTAAGAGAATAAAAATTACAACTTTACACAGTCGGTTAGTTCCCAGACTTGTCGGTCCTGCCTGCCTGCTCAAGGACCCTCAAGTTTTCTGTGTGTTCTAAGTCCTCAGATGCCTGAACAGCCCAATTTTTAAATTGTTTGGCACCTGCCAGTTTCCAAGAACATTGTATTAGCTTTGTGCTGCCAGCACATTAATTTCCCTCTATAGAGTAAGTACTTGCTATTGAAGAGCACAGTCCACTCAGTAGCACTTGTTATCCCAACACAGTGTTTACAAGAGGAGTTCATAAATGAGCCCACAGTCTCTTAAACTCAGTTTAAAACATCTATAGGATGACTTTAAACAACTGGGTCGATAAGGGGAGAACCCATCTGTGAAATGTTGAAAAGTCTGCATATATTAAAGGCTGCACCATGATTTCATCCTGACTTCCCCCTGGATAACAAGTCCTTGCAAGAAATGCCTTTCAAATCCACAAGTGATTGTACTCTGTATCAGCTGAAATTCTGGATGGAAACTGTGGTCTTCAGGCATATCCCATCCTGAAGCAAAGTATTTCAGTAAAGACTCTGTGTGACAAAGGTAATGGTTGTGGGAAATTCACTGCCAGAGAGGCACGTCTTTCTTGCTAGGTGGGTGCTCAGCAGGACTGGAAAGGAAAGGACATACATTGTAAAGCCTAAATCAGAAAGTCATCACTGAGTATTGCTTTGAATGATAAAAACAGTAGGGACCAAATCCTTGTTCCCAGTTCAGAAAAAGCCTTATCTAAGTGAGTCAATCAAAAGCCCATTTTGTATTAAATACTGGGTATGCTTGGGGAAAATGTTTCCTTCCTTCTCGTAACTGATTACAAATGGCCAACCCCTTACCCCATGTACATCCCTACCCCACAGAGAGTTGTATCCTGGGTTTGCTGCCACCATCTATTCTCACGAAGTTATCTGTCAGTTTAATTTTTTAGAATGTGGTTACTAAGAAGCAGTCATTTTTATTCCTCGACTACTTTAGTTTCTTTTTAAAGAGGAGAAACACTTGGAAGCTCTGCTGCTGAGCTGATGTGAGAGATTGTGTTGTTAAATTTACCTCCCACCTGGGTTCCCTACAGAGTGCCCATGCCTCAAGTGGGGCCATAAGACTGCACTGCTCTGGGCCATGCTTCATCCTGTAGTGAAAGAGAGCAGCTGCATGTCATCTCTAGGGAGTGCTGGGCTTTACCAAACCTCTCAACTTGGATATGACCAAAGAATATCATTGTTTAGCTACTGCAACTTGCATGTGTGGGTGACGGTAATTTCTTAAATTGAAAAAGAATATTATTTTTCACTGTCTTCCATTAAGTTGTTTACTTTCTAATTTTTCCTTTCTGCAGGCCCACACATGTTGACTATTGCCGTCTTTACACTCACGGGAATTGTGATTCTGGTTCTGATAATCTCTTTGGTGATTCTAAGGTACCAACTCCCTTGTCCCTCTGTTTGTCCTTGAAGAGTTTTCCTCCTAGAGCAATGCCTTTGATTTCTCCTTGAAGAGCTACTCGTTTCCTTACCCTACACACTTAGGTAGTTGTGCTCATTGTGAACTGATTAGCATATGCCAGGTAGTGTTTGCATCTTTAGTGTTGATATGTCAGGTTACTAACCAAGGGTGAAGATACAGCAGGGCTCAGAGTTTTTGCATCTGCTTAAAAGCTTTGATCCTGACACATAAACAGAATCTCATATCTCAGGCCAGTCTTCAGACTTTTTCCACTTACTGCCCACCTTTAGCCCACCTGGGGTTCCCTTATGTTTCTTTAACCTACTGGTGATATCTGCAGTTCAATCTGGAAGGAGGTTTCTGTCTTGAGTCACTGTGGGATTCAAAATACCACAAGGTTCTGGTGTTTTCATTGCATGCATGCATTCCGTCTCTCAGTTTCCTCCAACTCAGTCCAATTCCTCACATACAGACTTTTCTAACAGCTAGAATTTCTTGAGTAAAGCCATTCATCTTTATCATGACAGAAAATGCAGAAATTGAAATCAATGGCATCTACGTTTGATAGAAGAAAAGTCACTCCATTTCTAAAATATATGATTTTCTTTCATATTTAAAGAAATTGCCTTACCTGTGCATGTTTTTAGTAGCTCAGAACCCATTTTTGTTATGTATCAAAGAGCTTCAGACAAAGGGAGAAAATCATGTCTTAAGAAAACCTGATTAGAAACGGTTACTACCCAGGCTCCCTTATTTTGAGTGGACTAATCTGCCTTGTGAACTTAAGCTTTTCATGAAGAAAAATTAAAGACAAAGGCATGCAACTCTTGCACATCCAGATGTGCTTAAGAAATGAAAGAGCTAACTATTCCTACATAAGCATTAACATAGACAGGGAAAGTTAATCTGTTTGAAATGGCTATGAAAATTGACAAAAGTTTGGAGACAGTTTGGACTTGTTGTAAAAGGTTCTGTGCTCTTTCATATTTGCAGGTGTATAAAATCTAACCTTTACGTTACTAGTCAATACCATCAGTTCTCCCATTTGGGGCATTTGCCAGCAGTCATCAGTGTGTTGGGATTCCCCTGCAGTTGCTCTAGCCAGTCCTGTTTCCTGTTTTTTCTTTTTTTACAGAGGAAGGATTTGCACAGGTAAATAGATAATTTGATAAGTATCAGTATAATTGCAGCTTTTCTCTAAGAGAAGACAGATTTTGCTCTGAAGTTCTGCAAGAGACACAGCAGTTTCCTTTTTCCAGCTCCAAGGACACTTCCCTCATTTTCACAAAATATGCAGAACACAGGGGACATACACAAAAGGGGATCTCATCACAACACTTTTGTTACCTCCTCTCCTGGCATTGTATTCACACCAGTTCTTACTACCCAGCATTGATGCCATGACTTCCTTTGGCTCATGTTTGTTTGAGACACCTCCCTTCAGAGTACATTCAATAACATAGAGGAGAAAACCACATAAAACCCAGACAGCCCTTTGTACTTTAAATTGTTCTGACCTCCCTTGAGACTCTGGCAATTGCCCAGCAGCTGTTCTGCTAAATCTCTTCTGTTCTTCTACTACATCTATGGTACTAAATCAGCATTTAGGCTTTCCCAAAGTTACGGGAATAAGAGCAGCCTCAAAGTGGAAAACTGTATGAGAGACACAGGGCTTGTGCTTGAGCCTTGTCAACCTGACACTTCATCCTTGCATCATCCCAAAGCTTCCGTGTCCTAATCTCCTGTCGCAGGTTTCAGTTCTCTGGGAGGATATTCTGAAGTTTGCTTGTTTCACAGGAAGTACAGGAGAGATAATGAGCGTCGGCGGAAGAAATGGTCCCATATATCACCTGAGAAAATCTTGCCTCTGGAGACCAGTGAGACAAACCATGTCAGTCTGAAGGTAAGAGGAGCATGATGCGCAAGGCTGGGTCTTGGATTCTGTCTCCTAAAGACATGCTGGGGCATTGGCATGCTCCGACTACAGAGCAGGCTATGGCTGTGGGAGGACTGGGATCTGTTAAAGTCACTGCACAGAAGCAGCTGGTGGAGGCCATGGCAGCTGAGGGAGCTGAGTGGATGCCCCACACTTTCTGTGGCATGCAGTGACACTCCCTAGAGAGAGCCTTATGTGCCTTATGGCACATACTGACATGACTTCTTTCTCTCTGAACCTGCCGAGTGGGGAGCAGGTGATAATTGCAAGTTAATGATCCTTCTTTGTTTTCAGATTGACGAAGATAAGAAACGTGACACCACCCAGAGACTGCGCCAAGGCAAATATGACAAGAAGGTAAACTGACTGAGTATCTATACACTTCCTTCCTCTGCTTAGGACAGCTCTTGGTGAGACATTGCACCTCCTTGGAGTTCAGGAGACAACTTCACCTTCCTTCTGACCCTGCAAAATGGTTTGAGTTTCTGCAAGGAATAAGCCACATCGGGTGCTTTGCATTTTGCTTTCTGCCAGGAAGCAAAATATCAGACTCCGTGAACCCTGGCCTGGTCCAAAAGTGCAGAAATGGAAACAGAAAGCACAAAAATCTGATAGATACACTATGATACCACAGAGATTAATGGATTAACAGAGGATAGGTCATTTACATGTAATTCTTGTACGTTCATTTGGGCTGTCTTATCTGCCTGATTAAGGTATACTCATGTTGAGTTAAAATCTGCATCATTGACAGTTCTAAATAATTCCTATCTATGTGCTAAATCTTTTGAGGGAAATGAAACTCCATGGCTCACTAGCTGATTAACTGAAACTCCAACAGCACAGCAGTAGGCAGTTGTTGCTGAAATACTTCTGTCTGGGCATTTCTTGGAAAAGAAGGATGAATTGCTCTTGTATTAAAACTACAGTTATTTTCCACTGGTATTTTTTCTTCAGGTGGTGATTCTGAAGGATCTCAAAAACAGTGACGGTAATTTCACAGAGAAGCAAAAAATTGAACTGAACGAGGTAAATGTTGCACACAGCAACTGGACTCTGCAGGGTGGGATGAAGCCAATGAGTGAAGTCACTGCTTTTGATCAACAACTCCAACAATCATGTGCTTTTGCATGTTTGTGAGGTGGATGCGTAATGAATTCCTCAAAGTATATCGCTTGGTGACCTCTCTCTCTCTCTCTCTGTGATCTCATCACCAGCTCAGAGTCTGAAGCCAGTGAAGCTGAGGATGAATGAAATAATTAATGCATTGTCATAAAGCATTGCTAAATGTATTTTTATAGCCAATGCCAAAAGACTATGTGCTCTCTTTGCTTGTATCGTGCTAATTCATTAGTGGTGGAATGCTGTAGTTAAATCTTATTACTGAGTGCCAAGTGCAGATCTTTTAGTATAAGTAACTCTCTGCTGACTTGTGCATAGACACTTCCAGCATGAGAGATGAACTTGGCTGCAGTATTGCATTTTTTTGAATGAACAATTTTCCTTTTTACATGACACAGCCATACTTTGAATTCAATAAGCTCTAAAATATTTCAAAGTAAACTACAGTTGTCTATATATATGGACAAAGTCCATAATATCATGCAGCATCATTACATTTTTATTACTTGCTCATTTGCTGACTGATTCACAACATTCTGTCTCTCATAATGGCTATTTTGATCAGCTGTGAAGTTTGACTGGAGAGGCAATAATGGAGATTACAGTGAGCTATGGAATTAACTTGCAGAAACCAGCAACAACCACTCTTATCTCCCTAATCCAGAAGGCTCTGGAATGACAAATGCCTTCACTCAGTGCGTAGTCCACACTGGTTCAAAGGGAACTCCTACATCTTATCAGAGCGTGAGATAAAAAGTCCTGTCACACAAGCATCCTTGACCTGTGTTTCTGTACTAACAATGATTGCTTTTAAAAATAGATGTAATGTTTCTGTTCCAGCTTCTACAGATTGATTATTACAACCTGACCAAGTTCTATGGCACCGTGAAGATAGACACCACGATCTTTGCAGTGATTGAGTACTGTGAAAGAGGTTCTCTGAGGGTAAAGAATTTTGCGTGTTCCCTTCTACCCCCCAGTGGTCAAATTTCAAAGAAAGAAAAATAATCTCCTGCTCTGTGTCTCTGACTCCCATGCAACAGCAATTGGTGACAGTTTTCTGATGTTCAGGTCCCTCTCCCTTGCTTATCTCTCCCCAGACTTCCCAGCTGTGGCTCTCATCAGCTTGATGGTTCTCAGCAGCCAAAGCACGCAGTGAGGTGCAAGCAAAGAAGTACAGGCAGAGCTGTGCCCAGGCAAGAGCAGCAGACAGCATTTGTATTGTTTTCCCTATTGGGAGCATATAGTATATCATGTTTTCTTTATTTTCCAAGCCATAGCTGTTGTCTCTGCTGATGCTCTTGCAGCCCCTGCAGTGGCCCCAGAGTTTGAAAAGACAGAGAAAATAATATATTCCATATTAATAAGGGGAAAACGGTTGAAGGCTACAGTATGGTAAATCCCATGCTGTAAGGGACAGCATTTTATAAACAGAAACAGTAAACTGTTACCCAGCAAGAGTACGGAAATATTTAGGGTTTATTATTACAAATAATGTTTCAAAGCTAATCATGACAGCATGGTAGCATCAGATTTTCTGCAGGTACAAATAGTCTCTGCTTTTCAGTCCGTACAATGACTTTCATCAGTAGTAGTGAACTCTGGAACAATCTCACAGCAAGGGAGTAAAATAACAGCTCTATCCCCAGTTATTTTCTTGTAAACTCATGGAGGCTTACTTTTAGCAATGGAAATCACAGTAGCTGGAATTAACTGTAAATCATTGGCTCTTTATGATACAGGAACAGTCTACTTTGAACTTACAAGGCCATGAGTTAGTTGGAAGGAACTGGACTGTGAGCACAAAACACAGAGAGTTTTCTTTCCCTTCCTCTTACATACCTTACTCATTCTGTTTCAGCAATTTTGCTTTATCAAAGGCTTATCTTGGCTTTAAGAGCAAATTCACTATTTACCTTTAATTACATAAAAGCCTCTTTTCTAGACTCCTCACTTTTCTAGTTCTGTGTAAGTCTAAAATTTATTTCATATTCTTTGTCTTCTGAGTCGACTCCTGCTCTAGTGCATGTACTCCTAATATGCAGGGCTATCCTTTTCAGTCCTTGGTTGAAAGGCTGTGCGATACTCAGAACTTGTCTTCTGCTTTTTCCCTAATGTAGATCAGAGCCAATTTTTTTCCTTTCCTTACAGGATGTTTTAAACGATAAAATCTCCTACCCTGATGGCACATTCATGGACTGGGAATTTAAAATCTCTGTCATGTACGATATTGCCAAGGTAAGCGGGCTACTGACAGGTCAATGTTAATCAACCTGTCCTTTCTTGCAAAATGGATCCTCTGGAGAAGAGCAGCAACCAGGAAAGGGTATTTTCCTTTCCCTGTTAGAACTGTATGCCCACTCTTTCCTCCTCTAGTAATAGGTTTAGGAGGCCTGAAGAGCCGGTGGCTTTCAGACTGAAGGAGCAGATGGGGGCCAGATTTGTCTTTAGGATATTTATAAATAATAAAATATGCCCCAAAGAAATGTCACCCAAAAATCAGAGGGTTACCATTTGTTGACTGGGCTCTGATTCTTGTGACTCCTGGGCAGTCACAAGACCTGCAAAACAAACTGTGCTGACTGGCCTCAGGTAAGGCACGTAAAGGAAAACTTCATTCTTTCAAAATGATGGAATTATTGCAATTTGTACACAAAAACAGGATCGATTTTTTATTTTTCTGAACAAGCTCTGTTTATTTTGCATCCTGATTTTCTCACTCATCATAGAGTCTAGTTTCTCACTAGGGCAATCCATTTCGGGCAGTGAGGGAAGAAATTCATCCAAGAAATTCATCCGAAACCAAGACATGCTTTCGGTAACTTTCGGCAGATATTTGCACTTTAGGTCCTTGTAGTAGGAATAATCGATACACACAATGAAGCAAATTCTATTTTTCATTAGAGACTTGCATCTGATTAGCTAGTAGTTAAGGAAACTTTGCAATTCACATATATTATCTCTCTGCTGATAATGCAGAGATTTAACTCTTCCTTTTGCTAGTGCTCGACTCTTGTCCTCTTCCTATTGCTGGTTTGCAGTTGGATAGTCATTCCATTTTTCTACACGCTTCAGTTCTGACATGGTCTCCATGATGAATGACTCCACTGTGTCTGTTCTAAAGAGATATTGAAAATCTTGCTCTTTACTAAAACCCCCTTAATCCAAATTGTCACAGTTTGTTGGCCTTGGTAATGACTTTCAAGTTCAGTTAACATTCAGCATTAAGTTTCATTTTAAACAGCAGCAGTACAGTTTCCCTTCCTCCTTTTAGCATATCAAAAAAGCAGGATACTTTTTAACCCTTTGCAGTTCACCTTCAGATATTTCCGAGGAAAATGATGATAGGCACTGGATTTGTTTATGAGAGAGGGGGAAAATCGCAGTCCCTCTGAAGGCAGTGACCAAATACCCAGTGACTGTATTGGGTGGGACCAGGACTTCAGAACCAGTCATTCACTGCACCATTGGTAATGAGGACATGGGCTCTGAGGGTGGGTGAAACACTGCATTGATTCTGTGGAATGGCTCCTGAGCATTATTATGTTAGCCATGTTAGGAGAGATGGTTCACAAAACCTTCCTGAAAACTCATACATACTCAGGAATATCTGACAACTTACAGCCATTTGGATGATCTGCCAGCCTCTCTTTTTCCTTGACCCGATGCTGTTATGGTGCCTCTCGGACCTAGCCATTACCATGAACTTCTTGTACTGGTTTTCCCAAACTGCACCTTCCCTACCTCCGGGCACCCTGCTTTTACTTGATCAGCTTCTTGCTTTACTTAAGTCACTTCATGACCCTTCAGCTCCTGTTCCGCTCACTCCAGCACCTGCCCTTTTCAAGCCCTCTCCCATCTCTCTAGGCTGTTAACATCCCTAAAACCAATTCCTGCAGTTCTTTTGCCTTCCTTTTGAAACACTCCTCCCTCTCCACATCACCACTTTCCAGCACTCTGCTTTTACCGTTGCTCAAGCAGTCTTTGTACTTCCCCTACTCTTCATCTGGCATAGAAGCTGCTGCATCAGTGTATCTGAACAAGTTAGGTAATTTCTATTCCCTGGCATAGCTAGTCAAGCAATGACAATTCCTAGAACAGCCCTTAATACTTTGGAGGAGGTGGGGTAGACCCCTTCCCTTCCCTTCCCTTCCCTTCCCTTCCCTTCCTTCCCTTCCCTTCCCTTCCCTTCCCTTCCCTTCCCTTCCCCTCCCTTCCCTTCCCTTCCCTTCCCTTCCCTTCCCTTCCCTTCCCTTCCCTTCCCTTCCCTTCCCTTCCCTTCCCTTCCCTTCCCTTCCCTTCCCTTCCCACTCTCTCTAGATCTGATGGCACCACCTGTAGCTACATGTATTTGGGTACTTGTGACAAAAGAGATCTGATGAAAGGTCTGCTAAGAAGGCATTGCAGTAATCAAGCCTTGCAGTTACTAGTGCATGCATTGTCATTGCAAGACTGTTTATTAAATAAGGGGCTGCTGCAGGATATTGTGCAAGGGATTGTAATAGTCTAGCGCTGTGTCAGGAAAAGCGTTTTACTCCAAAGTCTCAGTCAGACTAAAGCTTCATAGCGGAGGTTACAGGAGTGCCTCAATGATTTAGGAGTGCTGCACTCACTGAAAGTCAGTATAAATTTTGAAAATCACACTGTGGCTTCTTAACAGGCTCCTTGTTTTCAGGTAGCTGCACAGCATAGGTAGAAGGAAAGAGGAAAGTGTTATCAGGCACATCTATAAGACTTGTGCCTGCAGAAATTGTTAACAAGGAAGCCCTGGTATAAGGAAATCAAAATTACCTTTGCCTGCCATTTGATGCTGAATCTGATTAGGAATTCTGCTATAGCAATGGGTATATTTCCTGGTTGATGTAAGCTGGAACAGGAAGAAGGCACAGCTGGAGCAAATAAACCCTGAAGTAGGCAAAACGTCCTGGATAGTATCAGCAGGGCTGCATGATAAAAAATGCTTAATCAAGAAACACAAACATGCTCGTTGGATACAGCATGAACACAGTCTCTGTAAATTTTGGCAGGGTCTAGACAGGCCCAGGATAACCAGTCCAACCACATTCTCAAGGGATTGCATCTCTTGCAGGCTGCCTGTGTCTCAAACATGCATCTGCTGTGCCCAAAACTCAGCTCATGTCTCAATGATCTCTTGTAGCACTTAACTGGTCCATTCCCAAGGAGAGAAAGGTGCCAAAGGAGAGAAAACCCAGCCATGTCCTGTAGTGTATGCCTGACAACATGATCCGTGTAACCCAGATTAAAGTCTATAAGTTATCATCCAAGAGAATGAGCTGCACATGTAGGAGGTTAAGTGGAAGATCAATCACAGAAGAAACTAAGCAGATAAAACAAACCTGTTCTGGCTTCCACGGAATATAGATTGTGATTCATATAGTGAGCTGCAGAAAAGAGGACTGTAGGAAGAAAAACAACCAGCAGGAGGCTGTAAGTAGGTGTGAGCTAAAGTACTGCAGAAGAGAGAGATGAAACAGAATAAAGAATAGCAAGAGGGTGCAAATTAGCATACCTAATTCCTTCCTCATCTTACACCCACTTACTGATGTTCTTTTCCTGATATGCGAATCAGTGCTGGCCCTGTGTTACACCTCCATACTGGCCCATTATACCACATTCAATGTCTTAGATTAAATGAACCAAATTCAAAGGTGATAAGTAAAAAGTGGCAAACTACACACCTTTGTACACGTGTGTGTTATGAGTCAAGAGTCAGAATCTCAGGATGTACAGCTGAAACTATATTGGCCCGTCCTCATGGTGCTCACTTCCCAGTTTAGCTCGTGGATAGCTGATGTATATTGACTAGTGCAGAAAAAAATTATTAACATTCAAGTCAGAAGACACCCTTATGACTATCTAGTCTGATCTCCTGCCCTATATAAGCCATAGTACATCATCTAATATACATTGCCCCTGCTATGGTCCTCTGCTTTGCAGAAGAGGATCTGCTGCAATGTTTCTAAATGGAGTCTCTGGTGAATGGTAATCTTCAAAGGTGATACAGACATAAAAAGCAATTCTTCTTACCTCTGGTGACCATTGGTTGAACGTGTAGTTGGAAACATACTTTGTTTGACATTCCAACAAATCTGTACTAGATTCACCAAAAAAGACACATTTATTTCAATTGAAATCAAAGCTTCTGTGGGAGGGAGGAAATGAACTTCCTTAATCCCCAGTTGTGATCTAATCTCATCAAACCCCAAGATGCTATGTCAGGCTTTTGTTAACCAAGAGGAAGGATAATCTTTAGTTAACACATGATCCTTCTAATGATCCATCCTCATTTCTTAACATTGACTGCTCCTGTGATCTTGGAAAGTCTTCTCTGTAAAATAATACTTCTCTCCCTCCATGACAGGGATTTGTGATTTATGCATGTGTATTACTGATGAAGGCCATTTAATTACTTGGACACATATTATGCTAATACTTTATATTCTTGTTAACTCTGGTAACAGCTGAGTGTCTCACACATAGTCTTGCCTTTTACCTCTTTTATTACCACAACCACAGGGGATGTCTTACCTGCACTCAAGCAAAACAGAAGTTCATGGTCGACTCAAATCCACGAACTGTGTAGTGGACAATCGCATGGTAGTGAAGATCACTGATTTTGGCTGTAATTCAATTCTGCCTCCACGGAAAGGTAAAAACAATACTCAGCTAGACTCACCTTCATGCTTTCCAACCCAGTGGAATTTTCTTATATTCATAGTACAGTAGGGCCTAATTACATCTTGTACAAAGTACAAAACATACAATACAACTTTGTTTCGTGTAGCAGTCATCATTACAAATTATATCTGAAAACTCTTTCTTAAATAACACAATCAAAGAGAATTATTAGCAGGTAGAGAAATTAGGCAGTGTAGGGTGAGAAGGAAGGGGAAGATGAATTTTCAACTTATATTTGAGAAGACGGAGACGTTTCACATGTGGCTGAGATGCAAGAAATATTTTCAGCATCCAAGGGCTTCACACTAACAGCTCACATAAGCAGTAACAGTGAGAGAAAAAAATTACTTTCAGACATAAGCATACTCAAGAGTTGCAATGGGAACATAAGAGTAGGAAAAGTGCACTGAATGAAAATGTTCTATTCTCTGTTTTGCAAATTTTGGATTTAAATTTATATGATTATAATATTTTAATGTGTTTATTTTATTTCATTGCTCATAAACACTTTGACAAGCAACCACAAAATCTCTGGCTACTAGACTGCTTTTCTCAAAGAAAACTTATTGCTTCACAAGAGATCTACAGATTCATTGTGGCTGGACATTGCAGCCTGATATCATAATACTGTCTTCAGGGTCACTGTCTGTCTGTTATGATAAATCATCAGCATTTCATGCCATGCTGTCATACCATGGCACTAGTCTAGTCTTGAGGTTCAATAGTGCTTGGTACACTAGAAATACAGATTAATAATTTCTGTAGAAAGAAAGTGGTTATGAATAGGTAATATTTACGTCAAGCTCAAAGGCACTTGGGGATTATTTCTGCAGAGTCATGATATCAGGGCCACCAGGAAATATTACAGTCTTCTCATCTGACATCTTGTATAACACACTCTGTGCATCTGGCTCAAGAATTTATGCCTCAGCTCCTTTTATTAGCACTGGCATTCCTTGGTCTTATACAGATGCATGGGCTATTTCTAAGAAGCCCAATGTGAGGTAGCTAAGAAAAGCAAGTCCATTGCCAATAAGCATAACTTTTCTGGAGGTGTGAGGGTCTGCACCTACAATGGAAAATAGTAGTTTCAGAAAATTCCTTAACAATTACAAACTACCACATCAGAGGTTTATCCAACCTATGTTGATATCAGCCTCTGAAAATAACTGCTAAATGGGGAAATAAACAGTAGCAGTGGGCTCTGGTTTTGGTATGAAAAGAAAAAATGGATACACTGAGAAGGATCACCCTCTTCAATTACTTTTCTCCCTTACCCATTTACCTTTTCTCCCACTGTCATCTGGATTTTCAGACCTGTGGACAGCTCCTGAGCACCTCCGTCATGCTGATGTATCTCAGAAGGGTGATGTGTACAGCTATGGGATCATTGCCCAAGAAATCATCCTACGCAGAGAGACTTTCTACAGTGGACACTGCCGAGACACCAAAGGTAAATCCACAAATTTCTCTTCTGCTGTAGCCTTGCAGGATGTTGCGGCTCTAAGTAGCCCATTTCCCACAGGTTTCTGTGAAAAGCAGTCTCTTGTAGGTGCTTGAACCACTCCTTCTTTCACTGTGTGATGAATGAAGAGCATGTTTGAAGGATATCATTGTGGGGCAACTGTCATTATTCTTTCTGTAAATAAGGTTTTTATTGAGTTTTCTTGCCCCTTCTCCTCCCTCTCCCACCTCTGCCACAGCATTACAGAAGTTAATATTATACAGAGCTGTCCAGACTTACTGTAACATTTAAAGGATCAATTTTTCTATTGAGTTGTGCCATACATTGTGCACTAGTAATTCACTCAAACTAGGCATCACAAATCAGCAATGTCAACACAGAACAACAAAAACTCAGCAGCATGACATGAGAACAGCTGGCATTTAAAAACTGGCAATTCAGACTTTATTCCAGCCTGTCAAAGTTAACTTTAGTAATTTCTCTTCTGTCAGAAAAAGAATATCATCTTGTAGTGCACCCATTAAACCCCATTTTGTGCATTTTGTGACATTGTGGCTAACAGCCCAGACAGTCCCAGTGTCCAGAATCCATGCATTCTTGTCTATTACAACATTACGACCACCATAAATGCGTGTGGGTTTGGGATTTTCCTAGTGACAGTTACCAACAACAAGTTTAGACATTGCCTTTATCTCTGAGTCATCCTGATAGATCCGCCTCACATTTGTTAAAACATCTAGAGCAGCAGCTGGCCAGCCTAATAGCTCTTTTCCTGAGTAACATTTCAGAATAACATCTGGGCCAGGCTCATCATCCCACATTATTGCAAATCTATGTTCATATCCGGGGAAATACAGTATTTCACATCACCAACTCTTTAATATAAAAGTGGATCTAAGAGAGATTAGAAATGCCTGTTGCCCTTTGACCAAACTCTTCAAGACTTTATGCTGTGTGACAGATGGTCTCCTGAACTGCATGTGAATAAAACAGTACAGAGAAAAGAGAAGTCCTTCTACTCCTTATCTTTGAGAAGAGGCTGCCACAATCCTCATGAATGCAAGGATTTTACAAACATCCCCAAAACAGATGGAGAAAGGAAAGACTAATGCTCTTCCTTCCTGATTTTGACTTGCAAAGCAAATCCAGAGCAAACTGCATTCTTTTAACTGTTTTCTGAATAGTTACACTCTGTGTTAGCCTCAGGCACTGTGGTTCTGAGATGTGGTGGCAACCACTATGGTCTTTGTCTGACCATGGCTGTCATAGTCACAATCTCGTTCCTTGTTTTAACTTTGACCTGTGTCTTGACACTGTCTTGTCATTTTAGAAAAACTGTCCTATTCAAATAGCATTAATTTAATCCGTCCAGCTGAAAGTATTTTTTAGCACTTCTAGGTGCAGGCTGTCTGCCGCTAGAGATGGTCACACATATCAACATGTTTAGTAAGATAGCAGTAAACCTTCTGGGCCTAAAACCCAGTAAGTCCTGTGTTGAGTCTGGATTCAGGGTAACTTGAAAAAAAAAATACAACAACTAGTTTCCAAACTTCAGTGAAAATATTAAGTTTTCCATTGGGTAAGAAGATTGTTTTTCTCCCTGAAGCTTTTTTCTTAAAATCATTAGTGGATGTCTAAGCTATCTATTGCTGTTCTAATAGCTTCTTATATTATTCATGGGTTTTGATTCTGCAATTTGAATAAATATGTTCAGCATGGTTTACGTAGTTCATCAGATTTCATGTAACAGAAAGGAATGACTTATTAGATATTTCTGAAGTGGCTACTCATTTAAAAGTCTGGATTAATTCATTAGCCAAGACAAAGCAGCAAGAGGGTAGACCATACTTACTCAAATATCTCTGAAATGTGTTTATGGCATCATCTATCCTTGGAAGAGAGTAGCTCAGGCTTAGGATGACCATTAATTTTCAAATATCCAAGATAAAAAGACGGGAAGAATACCAAATCAGAGTCAATGGTAATAGGTAAGGAAACGTCCCCGTTGCACGTTAGATTCATTTGTTATTAAGTCTCCTGCAGAAAGTCTATCAGAACAAATCAGAAAGGCTATCAGAAATTAATCTCTGCAAGTTAGAAGACATGATATTGATAACTTGGGACAACTGATACAACCACTTCTGCAGGACTTCACTGGCAGCAGCAAAGACTGTTTGAATTTTAAGTTGTTTAAAAACTCTGTACCTAGCCTCCATCTACAAATAGGAAAATTAAACTCAATTTTCAGGTACTCAGCAAATTCTCTCAATCTGCAAATATGTATTGATCAACTTAACGTATAATACTATTTTTATTAATGAGTGAAAAGAAGTCCCACAAAGAGGATGAGGATACAAAACAGGATTTATAATGTGTAGAAGTAACTAGGTCATAGTCCTCTTCACTGACGGCTTTGTGAGACAGCTGTTAGACCAGCTGTTGCTCCACTCTTCTGCAGAAACACCTCATTCACTGTTCAAGACTGAAATCTTGTTATGTACCGACACTCAACTCAAGCTGCCTCATTGCTCCACTACGTTCTGCCACTGGCTAATTGCAGTGTTGCTAATAGTTGTTGTTACTTCCTCTCTCAGGTGTATGTGCAGCATGGAAATTTAACACATTCTTCTTGCATACATGAGGCTTACAGAGGTTCTTCTGTCTCTTAGTCCACAGGAGACTTCTTTCCCCTTTTGGAGACTCGTAAAGTCTCCTACTCCTTCTCTAGTCTGTAACTTCTGTACCGCAAAGTTGGAACCTACTGCATCTTTTTAGGGTGATCGTGCACACTGAGCATGCTTAGGCATCCTTAGCTACTCTAGACATACCATCACGATTACAAACCTTCCTCACATCATTATATGCTTTCTTTGGCAAAACTGTCTCCCAAATGTAATCAGACATTATTAATACATGTGTTTCACACTTGCAGTTTCTCTCTCTTCCCTAGAGGTCAAAAAGTGCTTCCCTTTTTGTACTCCCTTCCTCTGGAACTCTGGAGGTCTGGAGGCGAGGGAGAGAGAGAAATTTTCTGCTTTAGATCTCAGTCACTGTGCTTAAATTGCTCTGCAAATGCAACCTGCATTCTGATGTGTTCAGAATCCAGATAACTTTCATAGAATGGATTTCATGAATATGAGTACAAAAGAGCTAACAACTGCAATGTTTTTATACCATAAATATTAATATCCTAGTTTTAAGGAAGCTGAGCATCCAGAGGATGACTTGAACTGATCTGACGAGAATTGTGGTTCTCCACACTTTTGATCAAGTTGCAATATTCTAGTGGGCTCCTAGCTTTGTTTTTTATTACTGCTATACTTTATGCTGAGAGGCACATTAATAATGCCTAACGTTCATTTGGGAAGATGCCATAACCATGTCTACCGTGACCAATAAATACGCATGTACACTCCTATTCATTTTGCTTACAGGGGCCTTCAAGCCAACCTGTTTTGATCTTGTGCCATTTATTTAGAAAAGCTTCAGAGCTGAAATTCACATCAAAGAGAAAGGAACTGTCTTCAAGGTTTCTGTTTGAACAGTGACTTGCAACACATCATAGGACACTATCCACAAGGAATGTTCTTTTTTTTTTTTTTTTTTGATTAAAACTTTGCATCTTTTTTCTTGCTTTAGAGAAACTTTACAGAGTGGAGAGCGGCAAAGGAGTGAAGCCCTTCCGACCAGACCTTGCCTTAGAAACAGTGGGAGAAAAAGAGATGGAAGTAAGCTAATAATTAACTAAGCCATTTTCTGGGTGAAGGATAGAAGTCCTGGCCAAACTAGTGCTCATGATCATGGGAGGATGAAAGCTATGCACATTTTATGCCAAATGCCTTAACCTCATGGGAAGAAACAGTATTCTACAATTGTTACCAGTGAAATGAAACACAACTCGTGAACATTTTTTCATCCTTCTTTAGTGTATTCTCTTCAGCATCTCTTTAGTTTTCTCCTAGTGATGGTTTAACAACTAATACATGTGTTAAAATTAGATCCCTTATGAATTTGCACATTTCATTACGTTGGTTATCTTGAAAAAAAGCAAATGTATCAGACAGTGTTCCCACCTCTCTTTCTGGAATTCCCTAAGAACTACATGGAGTTTGGTTGAGTAAAAGGAGGCCTTAAAATAAAAAGGGAACATGTATTTATTTAGTTTAGCACAGTCTTAGGGCTATGAACAGCTAGCTATACCATAAGGAGAGTGTTATATTGATATATGAAACATTGCTTATCATCATATTGTGAGGGTTGTGTAACTGTGTGTGGGAAAGCAGCAGTCTGACCTGCATATGAAAGGATCCAGGATGGATCAGCTTTCTGATATACTCACAAATACATTGTGTTGCAATAATTCAGGGTAGGACTATCATTATCTTTTGAAAGTGCTCTCAAGTAGTAGTACTGCTTACTTATCTTTATATTACAGTGGTGTGTCTTTTGAAATCTGGTATTATTCCAGAGTGCTAGAATGATATATGGACTTTAAATAATGCATGAGGATCACAAGGGATAATATCTCATGGAAACTGGTGGCAGTACAACACATTTCACAGAGGATTCATCTCACCTATCTTTAGACATCTAAGGGCTGTTTATCTCAATCTGACCTAGTCACCACAGGTCCCTTTTACATTTGATAGAGAACACTCATCCAGATGACTACTTGGACCTATTGTATATTTTTAGACCAAGTTGCCTTTCTCTCTACTGATTACAAATATTACCTAGGGTGACTATGGTATTCATAGGCATCTAGCTTTTAAACAACAAAATTACGAGTGGGATTTACCTCAAGTAGCTTTAGAAGTCTGCAATGCACATATCTGTATTTGATCTGTTTACTCCATAGTCTCTGAAAAGAAATGGATACTTACATGGTGCCACTCTTCTGACCTCTTCTGGATAGCTTTAATATGGGATGAATCACACCTCAAATGTACCTCTTTCCATAGGTTATATTGCCCCTAAGGCTTCTTGCTCAGGTGCAGATGCAGACATCAACATATTCAGTAGATGAACCCCATAATTTTTGGCTGAATCACCAGTTTCAGAAAAATCCCAAACTCAGGGTATTGGAGATATAATTACCACAGCATTTACCTCCATGTCAGTAACCGTACCTGGCACGAGTTGCAAGACAGGATCCATTTATTTGCCTTTCATTTATGTATTGAAAATTCAAGTGAAGAGCATGTCACTAGCCACTACAGAGTTAAGTTTAAGATGCCTACATAAGTTTAAGATGTCCCACTCATAGATTCATAATAGTTAGTCACACATTTCAATATGTTGCTAGTCAAGAGTAACTGGAAATTCCCTAATGATCTAGTGCTGTTTAGCACCATTATCCTTGTATACCCACTACTCAGTTGGACTTTCCTTAAATTTTTGTTTGAAGGTATATACACTAGTCAAGAGCTGCTGGGAAGAAGATCCAGAGAAAAGACCTGACTTTAAGAAAATTGAGAGTATTCTGGCTAAAATATTCAGGTGAGCATCAGAGACTCCATTTTTCAAGATGCTCCAAACTCCTTCTGGGTGTTAGAAAGCTTGTATTTTTAAGTGTGTAAGCTGATGTGAATATGGTTCAATCAGTAGAAAAAATGAATGTCTTCACTTAGACTTACTCCTTGCCAGAAAATTAGGGGAACACGTGCATATGCATATGTACGTGTGTACATGTGCATCTATGCATGTATTAGCTGAGTGAGGGTGAGATGATCGCCATACCTCAAATTGGTACATTGTGAAAGTTGCAAGCTGGATAATTAGAGATTCAAGCCATTCAAGTAATTCACCCCCTGTCTCTAGTCAAGAGTTGCATAGTGAGTCATGTTGTCCAAGTTTCGGGAAACGAAGGCACATAAATGTTTGGATGATGATTAGAAAGTTTGGATGAGCTGGGTTGTGCCATAAATGAGTTTGGATGGTCCCAAATTAAGCTGACTAAAAGTGTTGGGTTGTACCTCATTAGAAGAGTTAATTACAGGGTTTTGTAGGTATAAAGTTGTGGGATAATAAGGGCCATACCTGAATAAACCCTATGAAGTTATACAGACCTTTCACCTGGCCACTGTTGCATTGTTCCTAAGAGTTTAGTCTGAATTGATTATTTAGATGTTCAAACAGTGACATTTTAATCACTTCTCTTGGGAAATTACTCCCCAGTTTTTAAAGTTCTCCATATTAACCAACGCTAACAGTAATCACACTGTGTTATTTTACATGGGGAGAACAAAGTGTCCTCCTCATGAAGGGTCATGCATGATAGTGTGTCCCTGACATAAAGATTTATCTAAAGTAAGAGCGGCTTTAAAGTCCAGTTAGACAGAGCACTAATCTGAATCTTCCAGTCTGGCTCCATCTACTTTCAGACTACTCAGACAAACAGGGGTTATGAGTAGCTCATATTACCATACCTCTGCTTCCAGTTTAAGCTTAAGCTTCTGGCTGGAGTCTGCAAAATCTTGTGAGCAACACTAACCTATGGGCTACTAATTGTTCCATTGAATTGTTTTGTCTTCTACAGAGTTACCCCAAAATTGTCTTAATTCTTCTGGCTAAAGTCCCCATTTAAATGTTACATGCAGTTTTCTACCCATCTTCTTTAGCTTCCTCTTGGGGATCTGAACTTGCTAGTTACTTTTTACAAATCAATGTTCATGGATTACCCAGGATAACCTGGACTTGACAATATTAGCAGGGTGAAGTGATTTGAAGGTGCTTTAAGAATTAGCAGCAGTGACAAGCATGGACCACAGACTTTCGATTCATAAACATAAGCTCTCCAAGCAAGAAAAAGAATGATGTACTTAAAGCACTTCACATTCTGACCACATGGAACTTAAACACTGGAGAAGTTTTCTACTGCTCATTTCTTGCCTTCCTCAACCATATACTTCCATCATCCTTTCTTGTTGGCTCCTGTGCATTTCTGTTATTCCCAGTAACTACCATGGCCAGACCAATGAAAGCTACATGGATACCCTGATCCGGCGTCTACAGATGTATTCCCGGAACCTGGAGCACCTCGTGGAGGAGAGGACAGAGCTATACAAAGCAGAGCGAGACAGAGCGGACAGGCTTAATTTCATGTTACTTCCAAGGTTAGTATTGGCCAGCAGGATTTTCACTGGCATTTTATTTACATATATCACCTGATTATTGGAGAGTGAGGGTTGGATTAATATTAATCTTATATTTCTTCAATTTAGAGAATGAAATGCTACTTCCTCTGTCCTAATTCTTCCCACCTTACAGACAAAATGCCAAATTTAGGAGTTGCCATCAATTCTCACAGTACCTCTTCTGTCTCTCTGTGCTGCTCATTTGAGGACAGTGCGTAGCTACAGGAGAAACGTGGCTTTCTTTGCTTGGACAGAATCACAGGCTTTCTATAGACTTTGCTTCCTGGTCTGATTTCCCATATAGGTCATTGGAGCATAGCTTGGCAACCTCCCTGCCTGAGGCTCCAATTCCATTCAGCATGTGCTTAGATTTAAAAAGATTTACTGAATTGATGCCTTAATTAAAATAAAATAAAAAAAGAAAAAGAAAGAAAGAAAGAAAGAAAGAAAGAAAGAAAGAAAGAAAGAGAAAGAAAGAAAAAGAAAGAAAGAAATAAAGAAAGAAAGAGAAAAAGAAAAAAAAAAAAGAAAGACAGAAAGAAAGAAAAGAAAGACAGAAAGAAAGAAAGACAGTAGGAGCTCAGATAAACTTGATCTGATGTACAATTACAGTGTAATGATCTAAGCCAAGGAAGAAAAACATCTCAGCATCTCAGTTAGGAAGCCAGTGTAATGTATCATTGTTCATCCATAAAATGTATTTGCCTAGGAAAGGATGAAATTGTGGTGAGGACATCTTTATTCATTTCTTCTTAAGGTTAATAGTGTCAGATATGTTTTGCTAACATTTTATCACAACAGATGAACACCTTCATGCTTGTGTGTACCACCCTAACCCATAAAATTACATGTCCTACTTGAATATTACTGACACTGAAGAAGGTTTTTTTTTGTTTTTTTTTTTTTTTGAGTAAGAATGACTAAATGAGTCCTTCTCGTTTTATTGGTGTATTGATTCGTTCAACAACTTGGCAGTATTTTGAAATATTGAAAACTCTTAATTTTACATAATTATTGTAAGTTCATCATTGTAAGTATGGTATAGGAAAAGTATTATTGATATTGTAATATCGGTAATCCCAGTAATTTTGGTATAGCATACATTAAGAATACTAAAACTGTCATGGTACTTCATTGCTTGTTTCAAGGATATTTATCTAGTGAGTGTATTGATTTTGTCACTCATTTGAAAAGCCAGTGTCTGTTCAATCTGGTTTTGGGGAAAATTTGAAATGATTTGTCTGTGCAAGCTGAGAGACAAGGAACCCGTGTTTCCTTCCACTCTTTGTTGCTCCCACCACTCTATTACAATCTTTATTGTACATGAAATACAGCATTGTGCAATACCTATATTTTATGGGTCTCTTTCAGTTATTGTCTTTTAATATCTCAGTAGGAACAAGTATTTCCCTGGAGTTAGAAATGCAAGAAAATACAAGTCCCTCTGAATAGATATTGACTGTCATGGTATTGAATTTTTGTTCCACAAAATTATCAGACTATGATATCTTGTCTGAAATCAGGATGAGTTGATGTAATTATCAGGATGCAATTACTTCTGCATTGGGAGAAACAGAAAAAAAGATGTCTTCTTACTTATTGGGAACAAAAGTGCAGGTAGAATGTGGGGCTACAAGTCCACAGTTTCTGAATTTTGGTTTTAAATTTGACACAACTTCCTAATTTCTGAACTTAGCCAAGAAGCTCAGTTGGTTGTGTCTCAGTTTCCTCATCTCTATGATCTTAGCACATTTGGATTTTGTAATTAACTAATATTAGTAAGTGCTTTGAGGTCCCTGGCTGAAAGGCATTATGGATATCTAAAATGCTATTACAGTGGAAGTTTTCAGCATGCTATTTGATGTTTCCTACCCAGAAAGCTATGATGTGGTTGAATTGCATGAGAAAATACCTTTAATGTTAAGCACAGACTATTCATCTGTCTTCCTGCCTTCTCTATTTCCGCAGGCCAGTAGTAAAATCTTTGAAGGAGACTGGTCTGGTAGAGCCAGAGCTATTTGAAGAAGTCACTATCTACTTCAGTGACATTGTTGGCTTCACCACACTCTGCAAATACAGCACCCCTATGGAGGTGGTAGATATGCTGAATGATATCTACAAGAACTTTGACCACATTCTTGACCATCATGATGTTTACAAGGTGATTAGCTCCTCACTTTTGCTCAGCTAACAACCAGAGGACACAGAAATCAAATAGGCCAAGATTACCCCATTTCAGTATGCTTGTGTGCCAGCTTATAGCAAACTTTATATACCAGCTGGTCGCAAATTCCTTAACTGAAATGCTGTGTACAGTTATAAGCATTCATATACCAAAAAGGTGTCAGCTACCTTAAACTAAACAATCCTGCTGGCTAAGGAAGACCTGTTTAGTCACGAACAAGAGGATCTGATAAAAACTTTCTGCTCTCAACTAAGTATGTATTTTGCTGTGTCTGCAGGTTGTGACTTCTAATCGTGTTTCCACAGGTAGAGACCATTGGTGACGCTTACATGGTGGTGAGTGGTTTACCAAAGAGAAATGGCAACCGTCATGCAGTTGACATCTCCATGATGGCTCTGGACATCCTTAGCTTCATGGGATCCTTTGAGCTGCGACATCTGCCTGGTCTGCCTGTTTGGATTCGCATTGGAATTCACTCTGGTACGCAGTGATGCTAGCTCAATAGTGACAATGTAGTCTCCTTCTTTTTGAACTTAATAGAATAGATATCCATGGAAGATGTGGTAGCACATCATAAACAACTGCTCTCCTTGTGAAGAATCACATTGAAAACAATGTTCCTGGGGGAAGAGTAGCAGAAATAAATAAGCCACTAGTTTGCTCCCCTACAGTGCAATAGCCCATATCTATTCATTTATACTTTGAGTCAGTAGCTAGTAAGAGCAACTGCCATTGTTCTTGGTTTGATTAAGTCAATTGTAAGCCTTTGAAGATTGTTCCTCCCTGACCAAAGCGGAGGTCAGACATGGCCAGATATGCTTGTCTGGCCACAAAACACAGGCCCATGTCTTATGATTCTGGAGACAGAAGTTCTGACTGAGTCCACGTGGGAATTTGTGTTTTAATTAATCCATAAAATATTTTTTTCTCAAAGGGCAACTGCAGATAGCTCAACAAGCCCAAGGACTTTGGGAAAATATATCTTTTCATTTTTGCTTCTTTCAACAATAACATGAACACCAGCTGCCAGGGGCGGAACATATCATTGAAAGCAACTGGGGCACTAGGATACCCCTTGAGGCACCAATATGAATCCCCTCTGTAATAATGCTTATTCTCTTTTCCTCTTGCTTCCAAAACTGACAGTATCTGTATTTTTTCCTGCACAGAAATTGTGTTTAAATACAATTAATACTGTGCAGCAGCATTCGCCTTATGTTCTTACTGGATTCTGCAAGCTGAAAAGAGCTAGGCTGGGTTTGAAGTGGAATGGGAGATGGTGAGATACTTTAGTGGTAGAGAGCATTCCATCGGTGAGGAACACATTGCTCCAGCAGTGCTTTGCAAAAGGGAGAGACATCTTTCAAGTAAATAGTATCTTGACCAACCGTTTTTTATTCTCTGCATCCCTTTCCTAGGTCCATGTGCAGCTGGTGTGGTAGGAATAAAATGCCTCGTTACTGCTTGTTTGGAGATACTGTGAATACAGCTTCACGGATGGAATCCACTGGCTTGCGTAAGGATTTAGGTTTATCTGTCGGGGTAACAGGACCAAAGGCTATTGGTTAATTTGTGACTGAAGTGTCTGTTTTCAGCTCAGAACAATTTGTTATCAGCTCACAGATGTTTTAAAGATGAAGCCCTATTTGTTCTGATTACCAATTGTTTCACTGTCCTGTTGAGCAATGAAGAATTGCTCCTTGTTCCTGTTCCAGCCCTGGTAACAGGGAGTACATAGGCTGGTTTTTGCTGTCTGAGTTCCTCTGGAAGATATGCTACTGATGTGTTTAGGATTTAATTCTACTATGAATTTTGGATTTTAGTTCAACCTAGAATTGTACTACAGCTTTGTTGTGTAAATATGCCAACTGCATATATTAAGTTGAAGCAACTTCTTCTTCAACTATGCCATTAGGGAACTGTGCCAAGAGCCAGTTTGTCTTCCTTCTGGCCAGTGTCTTCACAAACTATTCCCTTTATAGGATACCTCCCAATTATTCTTTTCCCTTTTGGTATCTAAACACTAGAGATTACATTTTCACGTTGAACTTTCATTGTCTATTTAATTTTTAGCTTTAAGGATACATGTAAGTGGTTCCACAGTTGCCATCCTGAAAAGAACAGACTGCCGATTCCAGTATGAAATGAGAGGAGAAACATACTTGAAGGTAACCTTTACTGTATGCATGCACAGAGAAGAGGAACAGTATAAAAGTATTATACAGCTGAGAGTCCCCTGCTACTTAACAGCTGGGGGAACAAGCGTTACAGATCAATTGGTATCATAATCTCCATTTGTTGAAGACACTTCTGTAGAGACAATGCAAGCAATGAAGAGCTGCCCAACTTGTAAATAAAGTAATGTCAAGGTGTGGAGAATAAATGAAACATACTATTTATATTAGAGAATTACAGAGTGATAGTAACAGTGAATCAGTCTCGTGGAAAATAAGCTGAATCTATTGCTAATTTGCTCTTGCTCTGATATCTGACTGCCTACCTATCTATTTATTTCAGTCTATGTAACCAGGCAGATATGTGTACTTGGGAGCTAATGGAAGATAGCACAGCTCACCTCTCCCATGGTTTCAGGTCATGGAACTGGGGAGTGAGTGTGCAGCTGCATCTCACCCATTATTCTTCTTCCTACATCTAATTTTTAATCCTTTGCTGTAAGCATCATTTACTGAAAACAAGCAAAGGCAAACACAACAATGTGCAATACAGAATTATTTAAGTAAATGAACTACAGGAAATTGCAGTCTAATCCCTAAATTGTGCTTTCTCTTCTTTGTCATACCTATTTAGGGCAGAGGAACTGAGATTACCTACTGGTTGACGGGTACCGAGGACAAGGAATATAATCTCCCAACACCTCCTTCTGTGTAAGATGGTCCTTATATATGACAAGGAAAAAGAAATTCCCAGCCGTTGCACTTTAGGCTTAACTGTTCTTCCCTGGCACTTGTTTTTTTTTGTTTTTAATAACACTCAGCTAGCCTTCAGTAGTTAGAAGGCTTAACATTATATGTGCTTATAAACATGTAAATATTCATGACAGTATTAGCTCTGGGACTATGCATGTGCTGCAGGTTACTTGTATGTGTAAGTGCGTAACAGGTTCGTTTTCTTGGAAGGAAAATAAGACTTTCAGGACAAGTTGCTGATGTGGTAAGTGCAGGAGATGGACAGAAAAATGACACATACTCCCCCAAACTTTAGTCTTAATACAACCTGCATGTGACACTACAGTTAGAGGATACCTGCAACTAAAATGTGCAGCTCTCTGTAGTACCATGTTATGCCTGTGAGTCTTGTGGGGGAATCTGCAGATGGAATGAAACATGCAGGACTTTGAGCAGTATTCTGCTAGAAGGGGCAGACAAAGTTACTGTAATATTGCACAGGCAAAAAGTGTTTAAAAAATGAACAAAAGTTTACTTTCTAACACATAAGAGCGTAGTTATCAAGAAAGAAAAGAGGCTGATGTCTTGGAACTGAGCTATCATTTTGCATTAGTACTAAATAAAATATAGTGATAGTGGGAGTGTTGTTTTTGAGAAACATTGCAAAACTGAATTCAGGATGACTTGTCTTAATTTCATGTGTATTTTACATGAATGCTTCATTAGTTCCTGTGAACTCAGTAGAACGAAGAATTTCCTCACTTTCTTCTCTAAATTCTTGTGTACAGTCATTCCTAAATGGGAATTTGCTGCTATCTGCTTTGAAATGACAGTGTTTCAGTACAACTTGAAGCAATTATATTGCAAATTGTAGTTTGCTGAATACATTGGAACCCATTATGGTGAAAGGCACAAGTAACCGTTACAGCTTACTTCTACTGCAAAAGTTTTGAAACGATGAATCCATTGCAGAGAGAAAATTTTCTGCCCATTCATTCCTATTTATTTCCTACCTAAGAGAAGAGAGATGGCTAAAAGAAAGATAAAGGTTTTCTCAGGACATTTGCAAAACAGAAACAATCAAAATTTTAATTTACTACAGAATCTCATGAACTTTTTTTTTTAATTGCAAAATACAAGTGTTTGTCTCTGGTCTGAGAAGGAAACAGTCAGGCCTATTTCTATGGTACACCTCTTTTGTAATCTCAGGACTTTTGTGAATTAAAATGATTAGTTGAGACTATCAGAATTATTGGATTGTCAGTTCTTCTGGAATTCAACTGCTGAAAAAAATACCTCTTGAGCTGGATCACTGCACTCAGTAATGTTTTTGTTTTCACTTCCTCATATAGGCTGTGACTCATAAAATTGCCCCTTAATATTCTCATATGCAGAGTATTCAAGTAAAAGCCAGGCACACTGCAGAAATTTATGAAAACGTGGCAACTCTGTTACTGAAGACCACCTGAAATTGAATAGTGGAAGTGCTGGTACCAATAATGGTGTTGAGAAATAGAATCTACTTTGATTGGGAGTGAATTTAATTTATGTTTTCCTTTTCATGCAAAGACAGTAATCTATACTATCTGGATTTTTATTGACATTGCTACACTTTAAGATAATGACACTGCCACAAATCTCCTCTGCAAAGACTGTAACCCATACTATCTGGAAAAATTACATGTAATTCCTGAGTTATATTCCCAAATCCAAAACCTGGATTTAGTTCTGCCTACACTTTGTATCAGTAGTGTTTGAATGACATGAAGATAAAAGTGGGGTAGAAATGTTTGAAAAACACTTGAGATCTGAGGACCACTAAAAACATGTGAATCAGTGACTTTTTTTTCATCCTCTTGCTTTCAGGGAGAATCAGCAGCGGTTAAAAGATGACTTAGCTGAGATGATAACCAATATTCTTCAGAAAAGAGAAACGGAAGGGTTCAAGACACAGCCAATCTCACGGGTAGCAAGCTACCGAACAGGTACCCTAGAATACCTTCAACTGGCCAGCACAGAGAATTCTATGACATATATTTAAAACTGGACATGTAGCATGACTTAAAAAGCTGCAGCAACTCTCTTGAGTACTTCACGTAAAGGCTGGAGGCTTATATTCTCAGCTTGTATTCTCAGCTGGAGGGGAAAGAAAATACGTTTTCAGGCATCCTTTCTACCACTCAAAGTACATCTAGCGGCATGTCAAACCTCTCTTCACTGTGATGTCCAAATTGTCAGATGACTCAAGAAGGACACATGCAGTCTGAGTTGAGAGAAATGAAAATACTTACACAAGTCCTGAAGATAGCTTATTTGTTCTGGTTTGTGTTTTAAATGTGATAGCCTGTTCAATAATCCACTTCTGAAAATATTCATAGCAAAGTCTTAATTTGTCATGATTTTTAAATGTTGTATTTAATTTGTCATTTTTATTTGAAGAAAGATTTGCTGTAATATATTTGAAAATAACATTAAATATATCATACGTAAGTCCTGGATATTTGCCTTTTTGCTTCTTCTGCAGTTTTCCCCTGTGCCTCCCATATTTTGTTTAACTGAGTTGTCTTTGCTCAGGAGATAGCATTTGCATTATTCACCTTGGAAGATAAGTCCAGAATTTGTATGGTTTCTAAAGTTTATCTGAATGTCTTGGGCCTGCAAAATGAAACTCGAAATCTTGCAAAAACAGACTCTTTCATATCTTCCCTCCACTTCTGCTTTTGCCCTCAAACCAGAAGTGCAACAGAAATGAAGAAAATAAACTTATCTGTATTTTTTAAACCTCAGAAACTTTCAATTCAACTTTTGGATGAAGTTTCATGACCAGGCAGAACTCACATTTTACTGAGATGACTCGCTCATTACCTCACACCATGGCATTTATATTAATAATCAGATTTAAAAAGCAACTAAAGAACAGCAGACACATGTAAAAGAAAACCAGCATTCACATGAATAAATAACAACTAGTGAGCAAAATTTTTGCAGAAGGCTTTTGTGTACTGGTGGCTTTCAAAGCAGAGTTACTTCTTTCACAGTTGTCAAACACTGGTCAATATTCAAACTATAAACTTTGCTGCATAATTTGTCCCCAAATCATTCTGCTATGGTTTTGAACAGCATTTTTGTCCAAGTAAACAATCTTAAAATAGTCAAAAAAGAGCAAGCTAGTTGCTTGTGTTTTTTCTTTGTTGACTTAAATTGACTTTGGGCAAACACACACAAAATTAAAACACTCCAAAAATAAAACCCAACAAAACAACATAAGTGTACATACACATGTTATAAAATTCAACCAGGTTATGCTGTAGGGCTCTTAATACTGCCTGATGAATGTAAATTCCAGAAATAGCAGGAGAACGAAATAGCAGACAGCATGTAACCAACAGCTACAGGTTTCAGATTTTATGTAAGCAATGTTAAACTTCGGCTGGCACTAATAACATACCATTACTGCTCCTGTCTGTGTCATAATGGAAGCATTCACTGGGATGAGGATAGAAAAAATGACTGGTATTCTAAAACTGATATGTACTGAAAAGAGTACCAGTACAGTAGCAAAGCATGAAGTCAGCACGTCTGCTGTTTCCTGGCCCAAGCTGCCAATCAACAAGCTTCGTCTCCATGTCTGCATTCTTTGGTGTGACTACTGCTCTGCAGCGATACTTGGCACCACTGGACTATTCTGGTTGCTGTATCTGATACACTCAGCAAACGTAGCTATAATGGCAGTGACAAGTGTTGGACTTCTAGAGCCTGAGGAAGCCCGCTCCTACTACATTAAGCAAAGTTGCTTTGTTCTTTGAAGTGACTTAAGTCTGTTTTTAAAGAGGAGTTGTATGGGTTCCATCCTTGACACTCCAGAGATAAAAATTATTCAGCAAATGGCTGCTGACACAGCAACAATAAATTTGGACAGTAGTTAGTTTTCAGCAGCCCTTCTTTCCTGCATGCTTCAAATTATAAATTTCATATAATTCCTTGAAGATAAATAATAACTTTAACACTGAGTTGATCAACCCATTTTCCAACATGGTTGTTTTCTACTTGCTTTCGTCCCTGTACATTTCTGTCACCCATACATCACAACAAAATCATTTTTTACTACCCTCTTTAAAAGTTTGCACCTGGTTTCTGCTTTGAATCTGTCTCATATTCAATGTCGTATTATTGCACCTTTATATTAAATGTTAGATCCAAGTGCCCTCTTCATTAGAAATCTGTCACCAAAGTCACAGTCGTTCCTTTTTTTTTTTTTTTTTTTTTTTTTTAAGCAGTGAAACATTATATCAAAAAATCTTGCCTGAGATGTAATTTTGCTCTCCAAGTGGAAAGGATTCTGGCTGCATCAACACCTGCTCATTTGAATTTACCTCACAAATCAATCTGTGAGTCCCTGGGCTGGGAGCAGTTGGAAGTGAATTTTTCTAAATACACATCAAGAGCTTTGTAGCTTTGGTCAGACTCCCCCCTTGTCTCCATCTCATTTTTCTCATACATCTGTACACACCTCTTGTTTTAGCATTGTATATTTGTGCTTTTTATCCTAGTTCACATGTGCTGCCAGTTTCCAGCAATGTTTACCCCTTGTACACGGAGAACCTTTTAAAAAAATATTTTCTTTTTCCTGCTGTAATCCTATCCAAGGAATTCAGTTTTATCCTTGTCTCTTACAGAAAAGTGACCCTGAACAGTGATGGGTATAGAATGGTTCCTGGAGCCGGTGGCGTTGTACTGCTCTCATCCAGGGCTTGAGGCCAAGAGTTGCTATTTGGCCCAAACTGCTGGGCATGTGACCTCTCTAATGTGAGGCTATTACAGGCCACCAGTATCAAATTTTAACTATCTTAAACAATTACCAGAATACAAAGCCCTAATAGGGGCTGCTTTACAACAGTGGTAGAATAACAGTGGGGAAGTTTCCAGAAACAATCTGAACCAGCGGGGCAGCAAACGACCACATGGGAAGTGAGTGGCCCATGGCTGTAAACCCCGCGGAAAGGATTTGGATCCTTCCTCTGGTCAGAAATACGCAGTGGTTCGGCCCAAGAAGGCCAAAAGTTGCTTCTCCTCTTCGTAAAGTGTGTGGTTTGACAGACACCACCTCACTCCCGGGGCTTAATCGGAGCAAACCCCGGAGGTTAACCCGTCGGAGCAAGCCCGGTGCCCCTCGAGGCCGGGCCTCGGCCCTCACCGAACCTAACCTCCGGGGCCTGAAACAAAGCCGGGGGGGCTGGGTGGGAGGCAGGCGGCCGACCCGGCCCCAACGGCCTCCGCAGCCCCCCGGCCGCCGCGGCGAGACCTCGGCCGTGAAGCGCGGTGCCAGGCGGGACCCCACGGCACAGCCCGGAGCCGAAAGGGGCGACCAGCCCGGGGTCAGCCCTCGTTCCGGCAGGGCCACCCCCAGCACGGGGCGCCGGGGCGGGCGCCGGAGGAGGCGGGGGCAGCGGCGGGACCTGCCCTGGGCGAGGGAACTTCTTAAAGTCCCGCCGCCGCCTCCCGGTGCCTAAAGGAGACGCGGGGCGGTGGTGGCATGGCCCGGCTCGGCGGCAGCGTGTGCTGCTGCTGCTGGGGGCTCGTCCTCCTGTGGGCAGCGGCGGGGGGCCGAGCAGGTGAGACGGGGCGGGCGGGGAGACAGTGGGGCTGCTCCGGGCCCTGGAGGTGCCAGGCGGCCGGGGGGGGGGCTGTCCCTCTAGCGGAGCCCGGCCCGGGGCTGTGCCCAGACTCCGGAGCGGGCAGCGCGGCGAGAAACAGGGGGAGCCGCCGGGCTCCGCGCCCCGCCTCGGGCTCCTCCCGGGCTGGTTTTGGGGGAAAGGGACCCCCGCATACACACTCTGTGACCCCTTAGAAAAAGGTGCGAGGCGGCTGGGGGGGATTCCCCCCGGCCTGCGGGCCGGGGAGGGGGCTGCAGGCGATGGGCAGGGGCTGCTGGAGCACGGCCAGCCTCTGGCGGCCGGGGCAGGCGTGCCGGCGGCACCTCCGAGGTGTCAGGCTTCCTCACGTGGGCTTCCAAAACCTCGTCCCGGAATGGGCGAGGGAAAATAAAGTGAGCTCGACGGATGGGAGAGAGCCTCTGGCTCGCAGCCGTGCTCCGTGGCGGTGCGGGATGCACGCACGGGAGCCGCTTGGGATGTGGTTGGTGCTGGCTGGGGCTGCCGGCAGTTTGTTTTGTCAGTTTCAGAACTCGTACCTACGCATGAGCTGGTGTTTTCTGACCAGAGAGACTTGTGCTACCACTAAAGTAATTAATTTGCCAGTGTCTGGTTAAGTTTTAAAAATCTGACATTGTTTTCCATGGTAGAAACACCACTTCCATGCTATTTTTATGCTCACCGTTTTTTAAAATCATATTTACATAATATATATATTAAGCCAAAGTTATAAGGCTGCAATTAAACTTCTTGATCTAATGACTGAAACTTTAACAACAATTCTGAGCTTCCTTGGAATGCCATAGCCTTTCTGCCTCCTGATCTTCGAGCTTTATTCTTGTAACTCCTATCAGTCCAGAGCCAAATTTGGGTGCAGACAGAGTTTGGCAAATGGCATAATGGCATGTGTTGCTGATCTTCACAGTTTTCCATAGAATCTTGGCTTCTTGTTTAAAAATTGAGTTTCTGCCTGAGTTTTGAGAAACACTCCGGCTGTGGACACATGCTGTGGTATGTAACTGTGCTAGAAAAGAAGTGGCAGGGATATATGAAGATAGTGGTTTTTTTCTAATTTCAAAGCACATGTAATGGGTTACCCAGCACCTGAAAGGATGGGGAAAGGAATTGTTAAAGGAGGGAATTTAAGAAATGCTGAACAAGTGTGGAATATATGAAAGCGAAGCTGCCTCTAGGAGATCAGTAAAGGTTGGTGACAGCAGCGTTCAGAGCACAATGCCCAGTGGAGAATTCCGGATACCACTGGTATTGATTGCAAGAGTAGGGTTGTTGGGGAGCAAATCTCAGCAGTGGCATATCTCACACTTCTTCTGCTTTTAATGAATTCTGCAGCTCTTAAGGGCTGGATTCACTGCTTGTCTTCTTGGAAATTCCTAGTTAATAATTGCCACAGAACAAGGGAAAATTAGGTAGCAGTTTGTTAAACACGTCCAAAGTATTACAAGCACCTCATTTTGTGGGCAGTCCTATCTCATCTTGGAGACCTGCTTTTCAAACCTTACTTGAATTGGCAAAAACTTTCATTACTGCATCAGCAGGACTGAAGGAAGGGTCAACCATGAAGCATGCAAAGGAATTAAAAGGAAACATAAGATATGAAGTAGTTTCAGCTAATAACTGACTGATTCCTCACATCATTAAGATACAGGCAGAAGACTATGAAGTAGCGAATAGAAATGCCTTTAGGCTATTCAATAGAATAAATTTGGCCTTCAGCATTGAACTATCAATCTCTGATTTCCCCTCCCACCTTTATTCATTGTTCTTTAGTATTTTGAACTCCTTGAAGAGATTCTTCATTATACAATTTGGAAACTGTTTATGGGGAATATTCTCTGGTAAAAATCGCTTCAGGGACTAAGAGATCAGTGAAGCTACTTGTGAAAGTATTGTTTTTGTTTCCTCTGTGCATGATGTGCGCTGGGGACCTACAGTTCTTTTGGCAAGCTTTCTGTATCAGCTGGGTTTTACCATTAAGTATCCTTGTGAACATGAAAGTCATACAAGATTCGAACTCCTAAATCATCTCAGTTCACTTATTTGAATATTGCTTCTCTCTCTCATGTAAGTACAAATCAGGGGATTAGGCTTCAAAATAATAACAGGCCTGTTGGAGGCAAATTGAAAAATTACTTAAACTTGAAAAGAATGAGGAAATAGGATGAATTAAGGCTAGTAGAATAGAAAACGCAAATAGCTTTGTATTCAAGCAGAACAAGAGAGCATTTACTTATTTAATTGAAAATTACTGGGTTTCATGTTAAGTTCCTGTGTGGTTTAAGCTAATCTCTGAAGGAGTCCTGAAGTACTTAACATTCATTTTGTAATGGATTCCAGTCATAACTGTGGTGTGAAATTACAGCTGTACTTCAGAGGTATACAACCTTTCTAAACAGAAGGATGGTTCTGAAATTTTGGTAGGAAAATAGGACAAATTCTCTCAAATTACAAAACTGAACAGAAATATCAGATCAGGTGTTTCTTGTTATTGGCTGACCTGAAACATTTACATGAACATCTAACGGAACAGTAGCTGTAGGACAGGCTGTGCTGAAAATGGGAGGTGTGCTACTTTGCGCTAGTGTTACTGTGTTCCTGGGTTGTGCAAAACTTCTCAGTGAAACAGAAGAAGGATCGATCGCTTCCTTAGTTAGTGGAAAGTGTATAGGTTGAAACTAATAAGTACATCTTAATACCTCTACAAAAAGGCTTCACTTTTCAAAAGCCAGAGATAAAAATAAACATGTGAAATGGAAATAGAAATTAGAAGCTGAGGAATCCAGTGATTTTCCTATTATTAGGTGACACTTGCACTTGTTCACTCTAACTTAATTTAGCTTGTTAAATGCAGCCTCAAATACATGAAATGATTGACAGTGTCCCCAGTGTTTCCTTCGTTATTTGTGAATGGACTTACTGCCCCAAGTAAGGAAAGATATGAATATTAATTCTGATCCCCAAACCTTGTGGCTGTTTTATTTTCAGGGAAAAGGGAGTTCTGTTAATTTCTCTAATTACAAGGTCAAATAGGCTGTCTAGATGTATGATATGTTTTAAAAACAACTTACAGTTGGCAAAACCATAAGGAAAAGTATCTGTTGCATATTTTCAAAAGGATGTTATAGGTGTTCGTAAGGCATGTCACATTTATTTTTGTAGTTTTAATTTATTTTAATACGTATAGGTGACAGTCATCAAATAATGCATTTGGGCCATCTTGCTGCATTTTTCTTTTTTGTCTGCCCATTTTGTGCTTTCACTGAAAGTTAATGCTACTCTTTCATGTCCTCTTCACAGCATCTTCCACCTTGTTTCATCTTGTCTCTGTCCTCTCACTCAGTAATTGTTTTCTCAGTGTTCTGCCAAGTGTGTATGTATTTCCATTCTGCATCTGCCACCGAAAGATAAGCTCTGCTTTTAACGTAAACTTGGCAATGCCTGTATTGAGCCAAAAAGGTAGAGAAAGGATTTGTTTCTCAGTTTGAAATGCCGAGGATACCACCACTTCCTAACCACACCTGAAACTTCACTTTCCCATTATTCAGGGTATAATCTTTGCAAAATACCTCTCACGTATTGAAGAAATTCCAGCACTCTGCCAACTGTAGTCCTATTTCTGGATCCCTGTTTGGCAAAAATACAGAATTGTAGAATGGTTTGGGTTGAAAGGGACTTCAAAGATCATCCTGTTCCAACCCCCATGGTTTCAGGAAAGGCTTTTCCCGTTTCCTACTGCCTGCGGGAAGGAGAAGGAACACTTATGTATTTACAGGCTCATTTTGTCATTGCACTTCATCACTTCTATCCCGTGTCATGCAGCGCACTGGTGGCTGTGCTGGAGCTGTACATTGCCAATGCTAAGCAGTTCTGACTTGCTAGTTGCACTGAGGGAAAGAGTGACTCCACTGACCTACCCTGTCCGCAGGGACTTTGAGTCATTCATTGCACTAAATAGTGTCTGCTTCTGCTTTTTACTCAGGTTAACCCTTCTGAGCAATACAGGTATGGAATTACCCTAAATTACCACAGTAATTTCTGCTCTTCAGAGTCCTGAGAGCAGGAAATAGGTTGAAACTTGTCAGTGTTCTCTGCTACACACTGGGAAGTCTAAATCTTCTAGAAATCATCCTTCTATCATGGATTCATGGAGACATTGCATTTGGTTCATATGTAAGGTCTTACCAATACAGTTGCTGGGGTAAGAAATGTTAGGGTCTCTGCATCACCTTTCAAAAATAAATATAAAATGCCAGCATTATTCTAGATAAAGGTTCATGTTGTGAGACATAGGGGATTTTTTTGGAAACATGCAGTTGGTTCTTAGATATCTATATTCTGCTACGTATTTCAGTTCTGGATGGTTTTCTTGCTAAAGGTAGTTCTGCTAGTTTAGATGAACACAGATTAAAATTGTGACAGACCGGGTGATAGGAAATGCTTCAGTTACACGGTAGTGGAAGTTGGTTTTGAGTGTACAGAGATTTATAAGCTTGCAATTTTAACTGCATCTGTAGCAATGTAAAAACTTATATAACCATATAGTAATTGTTACAATTCATATAAATATATATTAATTTAAATAGATGTAGCAACTTCATATATAGGTATTTTGACATGTTAGACCAGGCCTGTTAGATTGTCAGAAACTGACACAAAAATGAATGAAGTGAAATCAGATGAGTGGCTGCCACAAAAAAAAAAAATCAGTAGTGGAAGATGGTGTCTTCCAGCATTGTTTTTGTGCCTGCCACATCTACAGCACATACCTCATTGCTGTTCCTCTAAAGGCCTCTGCCTTTGTTGCAAATCATCATGTATTTTCATGCTGTCATTTCTCTCACATCCCCTTCTAGTCCTGATTTTCTGCAGTTTAAATTCTTTGTGTAGAGAATTTAGGGTCAGGGCAAACTCCAAGGGTAATTTTGAAGTTTGTTCTGCCCTCTGAAAACAGCTCTGAATCTTCATGCTGTGGCAGAGAATAAAACAAAGAAACACAGCCTGCCATGTTACAGTACGTCTGTTCAGGGTACGTCTGTCTCTGTTCAGTCTGTGTTGCACTGGCATCAGTATTTTTTATTTTTTTTTTAAAGAAAGCAACAGCTATTTTGCTTTAGGCAGAAGGTTTCTTTGGCATGTCTACCTAGTCTGTGGGCTCTAATAAAAACACCTAGCTGCCCTGATTCCTCTTAACTGCTTGCATACTTCCCCACTTATGGAGAGCATCTTTCTCTTCCCCTGTTTTGTCCTTGTTCTTATTACCTGTTCCTCAGGTGTCTGTACTGAGCACAACCTGTCTTTTCTCTACTATGCAGCGGGCTGCTTTGCTTGGAGTCAGCTTTGCCCTTTACTGCTGGACAGGCTCTTTGTGCTCTGTGCTGTGACCTCTTGCACCACTTGTTCACAGGACCTTACTTACTTTCCCTGTCCTCTGTGCTCTTGTGAGTTTTAGCTTTGTAAGATGGCCTTTGTCTGTTTCCAGTGATAAACCACACCAGCTTGCTCTTCTTTTTGTGGATTTTTCAGGGTGAGCAATTCCCATGTTTACACTTAAACTAAATCAGGGATTACCTCATGTATTACTAAAAGATAGTTAAGAAGACAACAGAAAAGCGAGGTTATAGCAGCTTGAAGAGATTTCTAAGGTCTGTCATGTCTCCGTCCTTTAAATAGACTCAGTACCTGGCAGATAATAAAACATGTTTTTAAACACTGTGTTCCAAGTCCCTGAGATGACTTCATCTCTAAATAGACTCATGTAAGAACTCTTCTTCATAGAAGGGGGTGAGAGAGAGAAGAGAAGCCTGGAGAAGAGAAGGCCCTGGGGAGATCTTACAGTGGCCTTCTACTACCTAAAAGCGGCCTACAGGAAAGCTGGGGAGGGACTTGACTCAGGGAGTGCAGTGATAGGACAAGGGGGGAATGGTTTTAAACTAAAGGAGAGTAGGTTTAGGTTAGATGTAAGGAAGAAATTCTTCACTATGAGGGTGGTGAGGCCCTGGCACAGGTTGCCCAGAGAAGCTGTGGATGCCTCATCCTTGGAGGTGTTCAAGGCCAGGCTGGATGGGGCTTTGGCCAACCTGGTCTGGTGGGAGGTGTCCCTGCCCATGGCAGGGGGGGTGGAACTGGGTGGTCTGTTAGGTCCCTTCGAACCCAAAGCATTCTGTGATTCTATGACTAGAGGTTTTTCTGAAAGCTGTTTACCTTGCTCTTAATTCTTCAGTTCACTGGGATTAAAACCCAAATAATTAAAAGTGTTTGCTAAACAGCAGCCCAGGTAGAACTCTGGAGCAGTCTAATGCCCTTCTTTTCTGTTCCTTTACCACTTGAGATTGATTCTATTCAAGTTGGGTGATCGGTATTGTGTGCCTTAGAAAGGGTTGCATACCTGTGGTGCTTTGCTCTTTCAGTCTGTGATCCACTGAGTTCTAGTGCTTCTGTTGGGTAATACTATCTCCAGGATCAGCTGCCCAGAAAGTTTTTAAAAACAAACAAACAAACAAAAAAAAAAACCAACTTGTCTTTTGAATCTTTAGGTAGAAAATTAAGTTAACAGTAGCTATAATCATTAGCAATTGATCAGGCATGCCATCTTTTAAAATTGCTTTCAGTGAGATTCATATAGGGTTTCTTCTGGGCCAGGTAAGGAAATACTTTTTTGAATTTTATGTCAAGACTCAGCTATGGTGGAGCTTTAGACTAAAGAGTTGTAGATAATTTCCAAAAGAGTAACATGAGAATATTTAACTGTAAACTTTTTTGGTAAAACTCTAGTTGGTTCTCATACCACTTCTCAGTATGTTAACATCAGTATTTCTTTCCATGGTGGAATCAAACCTGTTGGAAAGTTACCAAATTTAACTTTTTTAAATTGCCAAAATATTGTCATAGCATTTCACTATTGGAGAGGAAATATCTACTCATTCTTCCCTTGTTTTAATCTTGCTTTGCAGCAACTACTTTATTAGTTCTCAGTCTACAAAGACTGTGAGTGAGACTTCCAAAAAAGTGGTAGACCAACCCATTCTGTTTTATTGTATAAATCTGCATATGGCTGTTTAATAAATCTGCCTGGGATCTTTGAGACCTGGGTTAGAGCTACCAGGCTTAAAGTAAAACCTTCCGAGCTTGTTGCAACTACTTCTCCGACCCCTGTAGTCCTCTGTAACAGTCATCAGTGTCTAAGTAAATTGAAGTTCCTATAATACTTGTTGCTTTTCAGGTTTATTGTAACACTAATTTCCCTTGTCTTTGTTTTTGTTTCCCTTGCCTTCTTTTTTCTTGGCCATAGAAATCCGTTACGCAACTGTGTACTGGAATAAAGCTCAAAAAACACTTCAGGTCAGGAATATACTGGACAGGAGCGGAGATGCCTGTGGCTTCTACAACAACACTATACAGACAACAGGTTGGGGAGTTCTGGAGATCAGAGCAGGCTATGGCCATCAGACCTTAAACAATGAAGATATCATGTATGCAGCTGGCTTTTTGGAAGGCTATCTCACAGCTCCGTAAGTACCTCAGGAAGCAACTCAATTTATGACACTTCCAGTGGATTTCTGTGACTGTTTGTTTGTTTTTCCTTTCCCTTCATTCCTATCCATTTAAACCATACACTTTTGTGGTTGTGTGCTGTTCTTTTAATTAGCAACAAGTATGAAATATAGCATCTTCTTTACAGTATCAAGATGTGGTTTCTGCTTTGTGTTGTCTTCTCATCCTGCAGGCTCTCTTCTCACCTTTGTGAGAACGATGAGTACTGCATCTATATTACTAGTTAAGTAATGTAATCACAGAATAGCATATGTGTAATGATGTGAGTAAGCCTTGTGTTGTAAATAATTACAAAAGGGGTAGCAGAAAAAATAGTTATTTCCCCAGCCTGGAGGTAGGTGACTGACCAATAGATGAGAGAATTGAGAGCAGATCAGTCAGGGAGAGGCAAAGGCTGCAGGGCTTCCTTAAGGGGCTTTTTCAGCAAGCATTGTCAAGAAACTGCTGGGGAAACAGATGCTGAAGCTTCGTAACATGGGGAGTTTGGTCTCTCTTGGACAAAGTAAAAGAAAAATGCTGATATTCTGATAGGCCAGGAGGTAGACTGGTACGTGTCTAGAAGGGCCACTGTACTCCTGAAAGCCCTGTGAAAAGAGAATGAGGGACTGAATCACTCCTACGATGCACATTTGTGAAAACTGACGGTGTTTTTTGCTTGTTATGAATCCAGACCAGCTTTTTCTGTTTTTTCTAAGTTCTTTCCGTTACTAAGCAGGAAGACAGAATTGGTGGGATATAGCTAGTGGTATAACTAAGCACATGACGTGGTTTGTTGGAACAGGCTCTACTTTTCCTCTATGAACTTAAGAAATTTTCTTTTACTAAGACTAAGTTCTGTTGTGTGCCTGGGGAACTGTTGAGAGATGCTTATGATGGATGTTGTGACAGGAATTTGGCTTCACCATCCTTTCTTCCAGAACACTGAAATACCCATAGGCTGCATTGAACAGCCCAGCAAGGGAGAGTTTTCTGTCAAACAATTGGCAAGTATGGCTTCTGGACCAGATGACATTAATTTAATGAGTAGTAAGGCATGTTAAGATTTATGGATAGTTTACTGATTGTATCATATATTAGTGTGACTCTCTAGTAGACTTTACTGGAGAGGTAGCTAGGACTCAGGACAAGATTTTCACGGTATGACAGAGATGCAATACAGCATAATTTGTTGATTAAGAAAACACTTTAGGATTCCCCTTCCCAGTCCCCTCCAGAGTTCTGAGTGCACAGCATTTATACCAGGCAGGAAAGAGAATGAAGTACATGAGAGATCTGGATATGTGTTGTTAGATTATTGGCATGAGAGGTTATTGCTATGGACTACTTAGTCAGTTTATGGAAACTACATATGGATCTGGGGGAATGCTGGCATTAAATGAGAATATTGTTACAGAATCACAGAATGGCTGAGGTTGGAAGAGACCTCTGAAGATCATCTACTCCAACCCCCCTGCCAAGCAGGATCACCTAGAGCACATTGCGCAGGATGGCATCCAGGCGGGTTTTGAATATCTCCAGAGAAGGAGACTCCACAACCTCTCTGGGCAACCTGTGCCAGTGCTCTGTCACCCTCACAGTAAAAAACTTCCCCCTCATATTCAGCCGGGATTTCCTGTGCTTCAGTTTGTACCTGTTGCTTCTCGTCCTGTTGGTGGGCACAACTGAAAAGAGACTGGCTCCATCCTCTCGACACCCTCTCCTCAGATATTTATATACATTAATTAGATCTTCCCTCAGTCTTCTGAGTTTTCTTACAAGTGGGTGTTACTTGAAAGATTTTTTTCAGCGTTGTAATGTGTACTCATCTTTAAACTCATCATTAAACTTAAGTTTTGTCATAGTACGTAGACAGCTCAATCCATGCTAAGACTAATCAGATGACAAATCATATTTTAAACAACACGCTTTTGGTCTACTGATGCCTCCATAGTAGATATGTAAGTCTTCCTTGCTGGCTTTGTAAACAATCTTAACTATATATCCATTCCTTTAAACATAGCTTGAATGTGAAACAGTGTCTGCAAGGACATTATCTGATGTCTTAGTCTATGCTTAGGTTTAGGGGAGGGAACTTTCTCCAACACCCCCCCCCCCTCCCCCCCCCCCAGCCATTGCTACTGCAGGGCTATCAGCTCTGCCACTAAATGGCCCATCATAGAGAGTTAGAGCAGAAATAATAACAATCAGAGGTCTTAAAGTCTTCAGAAAAGAGTTTGAGGGTTTCTGTCAAGGAAGAGGTTGGAGAAATATGTTTTGAGACTTTGGCTTTTAAGTGAAGTGGGGAACTTAACTGAACTTGTTTTAAAGGAGTTGAAGTGTGAGGGTGGGTTAAGATGCAAAACCAGAAGTAGCCAAAGCCTTTGTTTTCTGATGAGACCTTTTTGAGAAAATCTACTGAGAAATTCTCTGACAGTGCAAAGTCTGAAAATGCTTCCCATCTCTAAAATGACTATCATATATTATGTGTACCATCTGTTTTTTTTTGGCTGTCTTTGCCCCATTGTACCATGGAAAATGCAGTGGAAATGTATTTCTCACAGAGGATATAAATATAAGCATTTTCTGTCTTGTAAAGCTATTCTGGATAAAAGGACTTCTCTTTGAAGCTAAGAATATCTATTGAAAATGCTCCAGTTAAGGAGTGGAAATGAATTAGTGATAGACTCCTCTGACCCTTGAGAAGGCAGAGGACCTACTACTTCAGCTTTTAGCTGTACAATCTTGATGTTTTTATTCAGTAAACTGCAAGTCAATAAAGTTCTCTTATACAGTGGATTTGACATTTTTTTGAAGCAGAGAAGCGAACTCACCAAGTTTGCACATGTTAAAAGATTACTCTCAGGATTCCATTTCTCTTTTATCCTGTCTGGAGGGTCACAGAATCCTAACTGACATGCAGGAAGATATTTTTTCTTTGGGGTGTTTACACAAGTCTCCTGCAGCGAAACAGGTAACCAGCATCTCTCAGACTGTAACCCTGTAGCCATCACAACCTGGCAGCTTGTATCCAGGGATGCTCTCTAGCACCATCATGACTTCCCTGATGAGAAGGAGTCTCTGAACACTCTCATTCTGCCTTTGCACACATCAATGCACACAGTAGCTGCATGCAGCTCAACCTTCCATTTTAAGGACTCATCTGTCCTGGTAACAGCAAGGAAGAGTGTAACGACATGTTTTATGGTGTTCAAAGCTTTATTTGCATCAACAACCACTTAACCACCAGAGTGCTGAGGCTTATGTCACTTGTCTGTATGAGCACTGCCACCATGAGTGGCTCTGGTACAGTTGTCCAAGGTGAATACACTAGGTATGTGTAGTAATTGAGGTGTTCTCCAGTACATTGTTACATTAACCTGGATAACTCCAAGGTCTCCAGCTGTCTCACATCCATTTGTGGCCATGACTCCATGAAGCAGAAATGACCCAAGGTATCTCTTTGTAGAAACCCTGAAGTCCTAGGAGTGCTCTGATCTCACCTGTTGCATTAATGGGAAGGATACATTCTTTCCTATGATCCCGGTTTGAAATGCAGGTTCCTGCAGAAGCTGTCAGGTGAGCAGTAGCTCCAGATTGACAGTGCGTGCAATCTGGAGACCTTCAGGAATTCTCAGCTAGCTCAGCTCTTTCATTGCACCTAGGGTGTGAGTTAGGTTTCTAGACACAGCCAAGCCTTTGATGGTATGCATAAGAACATTAAAATCTTTCTTAAAAGCTTATGTTTTGTCCTTTGTAGTAACCCAAGCAGAATGTAAGATAAATGGATTTTAAAAAAAATAATCAAAATGAGACATGCTGGGGCTGTCTTATTTCAGATTGCTGGGGAAGAATGTATGCCTGCTATAGTTTTATAGGTTTGTGGTATAAAAAGCAATTGCTAAGCAAGTCAGATCAATCTACCAGTGATGATAGAAACAGGCATTTTCTAGAGCATGATTCATCTTTCTAGTGTAGGTACCTGATTCAGATAGCAGCTATCTATTTTGAAAACACATAGGAGGAGGATAAATCTAATTCTAGTGTCTAGAGAGCCAGACATCTGTTTTTCTCCCCAGTCTCTGGCCTCTTTGTAAGGTCCAATCCTAGCATCCAGCCAAAGCTGTTTGCTATGGTTTTCTTGGGTTATGAATTCTCTTCCCCCATTACAAGCCGTGTTACTAAGGCCTCGGTGTACTCGGGCAACAGCAGAGCACATCCAGATCGGTGACGTGAAGCACATACTTTTAGTCAGTCCCAACTGGGACGTGCTTGGTGCCTAAGAGCAGTATTTAAATTTGAAGCAACATTAATTGTACTCTTTTCTGATACAACCTCAGCTGACCTGAGTCCTGTCATCTTCCTCTCTAATTTGAAGAACACAGCTGTGCTTCGCTGTTTTTAGACTTTGAATTCTTGTCCCAGTATTGTAATTGCCTTGTTTTTGTTGTTAGATACAGTTGCAAAGCACTACCTTACTATAATGATCCAATTTACTTTGGAGGATAATACCTATACCTTACAAAAAATGCAAGCCATGTACGTAGAAATGTTGTTAAAGGGAAAAAAAAGTCACAGGGAATTTAGGAGGAAAAAATCTTGGGCATTAAAAGATTAATCAGTCAATCCCAGGAATTGTCTGGCTTCTATTAGTATATGCAAGAGGGAAGCCCATTAAAGAAGCTGCTTTCAGTCCCCTGATTTTGAACTAACCCACTCTCTACTCCAGTCATCTCTGCTTAAAGATGATACCAGTGTAAAATCTGCCTTCTGTTGCATAACTTTCAAGTGCACCAAGTGAAGAGAGCATGGCTGATGGCTGAACCTAGAAGTCTGATCAGAGTAGTATCCTGGCTGTTTTTATCCTCCTAATCTGGTTCTTGTCCCTGAAAGACCATCTGCCAGATGGACTGTCTTCTGCTACTCCTTCCCCATTTCTAGTGCCATCAGAACTCTGTCTTGTAGTGTAGCATATGCTATGCTATAATTTCCTTCCTAAAGTTACTTAAAATTTTTATTTGCCAAATTTCTTGTGACTGCAGGGGTGCAGAATGTTGCTCTGTTTCTTCAACTTTCTTGTCTACTTCAAGAAATAGGTTATGATTATTGCATGTAGTCTTGTGTTAAATGGGAGGAGAACAGCTAACTCTAGAACTAAAATTGGTACCATAGCTGGAGTTTCCTGAAAGGTGTGATGGTGTGAAGCTGTTGAGTGCTCCCCTCTCTTGCCTGAACTCCCCAGATCCAAACCCTCTCACTTGCATCTGCCCACACACTGATCAAGCTCTTTCATGTTGATTCACTTACTAACATAGCAGAAAGTTGCATTTGTATACTACCTCTATTGCTTAAACAAGCGTAAAAACCAAATTCAAGCTACAAACTGCCAGAAAAATAATTTACATTTTTTACTATTTACATTTTTTTGTTGGGTTAGGGTTTTGCTTGAATGTATGCAGACCAATTAGACTGGGTAGCCAGAGGGGTACCAGACCTGACATAAGAAACAGTAGGGTCATGCAATCAAGTTGTGCTTAAACAGCTGAGGATGGGGTAGGGGACAAAAAGAGAAGGGAGAAGGTCAGTGGATCAGTATCTCTAATCATCAGCAAACCATTCAGTCATCTCTGGGTGTATTCTCTAATTATGCCCTGAAAGAAACTGGGGAGAAAGAGCGTTCCTCCCAGAGGAAGTTGCCCTTGTTTAATGGAGGGAATCCTGTCCTGCTGGCATGCTCTTTCCTTGAGGCTGGTATCTGTTTCTTAGCTTGGCTTTCTTTCCCTCAGAGCTCGGTAGGAGATAATTCTACTTATGACTGATGTAGTTCTATCAACGCCAGAGTTCAGCTAAATAATTTCCTGCTGAATTCCACCTAGAACTAAATATTCCTCCCCGTGTGTTTTTTTTTTTGACTCAGTAGCTGAAAAAGTGTTGGCTCAGTTTGAACTTGAAAATTAAGAAATGTTGATGAGAGGAAAAATTAATGGACTGAGAAAATTCGAAAGCTCTGTGAATCAGATGCATGAATTAGATTAGACCTAAAATTGAAGGGTGATGTTAACTTTTAGGCTCCTGAGCTTTTTTTGTCAGTTAATTTTGTCTTGAAAGGTAAAGTGCTTCACTTCAATACAAACAAACGAACCAGTCAACTAAAACAAACAGAAACCCAACCTTTTGTTCCTTCTAGTTAATGGGGATGAAACAGCTAACTGAACTCAACTTGGGGGGGGAAACAACGTTGGTTTCCATGCAGCTGAATCTGTTTAGGGCTAGCATGAGTCTATTGTCTGTGGGAATGCATAGGATTCATTTACACCTTAAAGTAGAGATATTTAACTTATGTAAAGAAGGAACATGATTAATAGTAAGCAAAAAGCTCTGCTAGATACCAGGCTAAAATTCTCACTACTGAATCAGCAAGTATTTTCATCTCCATGCTCTCTTGGTTCCAAATTGAATAGCTCTCCAGTAAACTATTCCTGTTACACTTTAAATTAATGTGCTAGAATTTCCAAGATGGTTCCGGTCTTCAAACATTTCCTGAATGTGAAGTTTTGCTAAGAAGTTGTTCAACCTCACTCTTGCTTCTTTTTGCATTGTAGAGCAGTTTGAGTGGGCATTAGCAAGGACTTCTATCTGTATTTAAATTTCAACAATACATTTGTTTTAACTTTGCTATTTGACATGCCTTAAAGATATAAAACCATTTCATGTTTAGAAGAAGCTGACTTTGTGGTGCTTGGCTGTCAGTATCTGCTGACAAATGGGATGGTGAGGAAAAAGGGAAGGTGCAAAAGAGTAACTTCTACTACTTTTTTTCTTTCAGGCATATGTATGATCATGCTGCAAATATGTATCCACAGTTAATTAAGAATCCCGCAGTTCGAAGTGGAGTCCAGAATTTCATGGCGTATGTATTTAGTTCTTAGAAAATAAATTCTTCAAGACTTATGGTTGACATATATAAGGATTTTTCAATTTTATTCTCTTATAGGTGAAAGAAAATACATGCTTACTTTTCCTCTGACTGTATGGCATTAGTGTGTGTGAGGGAAAAATTCTAAACATGTTAAGGAGGTCATATATCCTTCCCTGATTCTTATTCTTTCAAGGAAATATTTATTACTACAAGTGGGTGTGGATAACACCAATGAATTCTGTAGTTTATTCTAGTGAAAATCCTTTTCTAAAAACTGGTATTTTGAATTTACACTGAACAGTGTGGTCTCTTGGCACCTTAGTCTTTTTAACACATTCTTTCATTCCACTGTTAGAGTTTTGTTTACTATACCACTGATGTGAATTCTGTTCTAATCACAAAAGTCCTGATTCCTTTTTCTATTCAGCGGTATAAATCAAAAGTAATTCTGCTCAAATATTGCAGCTACACTGTTGGGGAGCTACAAGTGGGAGAACCAGGACAGGTACTGGGAGACTCAACTGTATTTAGCACTTATAAGTCTCCTTAGACTTGTATTTTCATCTATTATGAATACTTCTGTGAAACTTTGGTCATGTCTGCAGACTAATTTTTACATCTTACCTTGTTTTGTTTCCTCAAGCAATGGGGCTACATATCTGACTAATTTTGTTTATTGCATGTGTATCTTGTTTGTTTTTAGTGTATCAAAACAGAGTAGAAAAAAGCTCTTAGCACTCCCTTCCTATCATTGTATCCTTCAGCATTGCCGTCCTTTCTGTTAGAAAGATGAGGTAGCTATCATATCTGTTTTTGTTTTGTTTTCTTCAGTCTAACTCACAACAGCAGCTGTGTTCCCCAAGATGCATTGTTGTGATGGAGGGGGCAATAGTAGGTGGCCTTGTATCTTTTTTTTTTTTTTTTCTAATGCCAGTATCCTAGACTCCTGCTGTGTTGCTTCATTTTATAGCAGTCTTAACATGGGCTACTGTGTTGTGTTGAAAGCCATAGCTGTGAATGCTCTGATCATGTTCCTGTTTCCTCTGACATATGTCTTGTATCTTTTTACTTTCAGACAGATAAATACGGCTGGTTTTATCAGCCATATACTGCTGGAAGAGTTTGTTTCCTTGCCAGATTCATTCACTCCTTTTTTTTCTTTTTTTTTTTTTTTTCCTTGCTGTACATAATGCCAGATAGATTAAGTCTCTGGTCCTGTGTTTATCTGGTCTTGCCTTACTCAGGTTCCTCGTGGTGTGCAGCAAAGGAGGGAACTCTATGAGTTCCTCCTAATGTTGACTGCTCTTGCCTTTGGGTCTGTTCAGCTTCTGTTTTGTGCTGTAAACCTGGGTTATTTGACTTTGGCTGTAAACCTGGGTTATTTGACTAGTAACCTCTTGGTTGGATTTGGCACATAGAATTATTGTTTGGCCTCCCACCCTTTCCTCAGAGGAGAATAGCAGTGGTTCTTAAGCAATGTTTTAGCACTGCCAGCAGAAAGCCTTTGTTGCACTTGTACCCAGGGGAGAGAAGTAAGGACTTCAAAGGTCAGTCTATTTTATAGAATAGGCATTTAAAAGGAAATAGGCCAGGTGAACAATCAAATGCTTGTTTCTCTTTACTGACTATAAGGGGATGCTAGATCTTCTATAGGTGGGGTCTCCCACAGAGGTGGAGTTCATCTCTCTCTTTGGCGCTGAAACGATGGATAGGGGTAGAGGCACACAGCTGTAGGGTACACTGCATGGATCTGAATATTTGCACCCAGACGATACAACCTTCATCCATGTCTACTGGATTTCCAGAACATGATTTGCCTCAAAACACTAGGAAGTTTTTGATCATCTGGGTCATAATGCAGGCCAACATTTGCCCCTTCCCTGCAATATCAATTATACTCTAAAACAAAAGCAAGAAAACCCCAACCTGTTTGTTCCTCTGCAGGAAACAAGATCAATGGACAAGACAACAAATCAGAAATAATAAGGATGACCCCTTTTGGAGGCATGCTGGCTATATTATTGCACAGTTGGATGGTCTGTACATGGGAGCCCTCGAGTGGGCTAAACTGCACAAACAAACAGTAAGATTACCACATCTCTTTTTTAGTAGTTGGGTGTGGGATGTCAGAAGATGAAGATGGGAAAAAGGAATCTGATATTTTTAAAAAAGGGTGTTTAAAGATTAGTGACAAGTGTTCATTCTGCATGTCATTCAACAAAAATTTCAGTTGCTGTGCAGTGCGGGTAGTGTAATTGAGCACTCCTGTCGTGTCTCCCCAGGTCTTTGCACTGGACTTGGAACTCTTGGCGTCTTACCTGCTGATTAGATTGGGGGTGGCTTTTGTATCAGAGTGTGAATGTTGGAAGGACAGACACTTCTAAGGTGTTTGCTGACCTCACTTTAGAATTGTTATTGAGCAAATGACTCTAGGCATAGAGAGTAGCTGCAACAGTATGAATCAGCAAATAGGAACTGCGTTAAAGCTTTTGTTCTTATTTCCAACTGTTAGAGCTTCAAAGCTAGATTTTGCAGGATATCTTTCTTTGCTAAATTGTATCTCCCTTTCTGTTTTCCAAGTGTTCCCTTGCAAACTATATGGTCAGTGTTGTGTAAGGCCAAATGGGATGATTTTTACTTTTTTTATTTTTCTGAAAATTATTTTCTTCTTGTTGTTTTTAAACTTGGATAGAATTGTGTCCAGGATCATCAGCTTGTGTGCAATACCAGAGCTCCTTTAACTCCAATAGAGCTGCGGTAATTATAGTGCTTTCCCCATAAGTCTAGTATGTCTAATTGGTTCCTCATTGTGAGAGGGAAGACTTGAGTAATTGCAGTTGACCCTTTTTTGTCTTGATTTCATCATACCAAGAATTTAGAGAAGGTGGCAGTAAGGAATCATAAGCAATTAGGTTTTGGTAAAATGCAAGAATCTCTCGCGTAGTTCTCATTCTGGACATTTCTTTAGCAGGAACCAGTCCATACTGAAAGAGAAGACTGTAATGGAAAGATCTATCCTGTTGGGTCTGAATTATAGGGATGTTATTAAGAAACCTTGACTTTCTAGGAAAATAACTCATTCATTCCTTTTCACAGCACCTGTAACTGTAGAGCCCTGCAAGGCTCATCAATTTTTTGTCTGCTTTGGAATCCTTTAGATGCAGATGGACAGGAAAAGAACTAGCATGTATCTGAGCTATTTCCTTGAAATAGACAGGAACATCCTACCTGCAGTGTGTTTTCATTGATACTTTTTGTGTTTGGTATTAAAAATCACCGACCTCTGAAGTGACCAAATGATTCTGATCCTCTTTCAGACAGGGCATATTGTATGTCACCAGCACGTCTATACAAAATGATGCATTTAAGGAAAATTCAGTCATGGTTCAGTCTGAAATAACTGTGTCCTTTATTCTTGGGTTATATGCAGTGGATATTATGTGTGTGTGTATATATACACATATAATGTATATATACATTATATAAAATATTTATTTTCCCAGATGTGCTTGGAGCAGACAGTGGGAATTATTTCCACTCCTTCCTGTTTCTTTCATGGATGATACTGCCCAAAGCTAAACTTACGTTTGCTTTGAATAAAAAGATACGGAACCAAAATTTTCCATGCATATATGTCACTTGTACTGCAGTTTCGTCTGTTTGCCAGAGCTAGTAAGTTAACATCAATCTAACTTTTGAGTATGGTTTGGACAGCTGTATTTGCACGTAGATGTTTGGTTTTCCTTAGCATCAAGGTGATACCTTACAGCTCTGCAAAAGTACATGCGATTCCCTTTGTTGGATATCATGTTACTTTTTGAATATTTTGAGGAGAGTAAGCCACGTAAGTGCTGTTTGTGCATGTATTTACCACTGTTTTGGATCCCCTTCAGAAAATAAAGGTCTTGAAGATTTCTTTAAGGATAGGTCAAAAGATCTAAAGAGGATGGAGAAAAGGGTCTGTGTTTGCAAAGTCTGTGACTTTCTACACTGAGCACTGGATGAAATTGAACAAAACTATTTTCTCTTTGGAAGAATGGGAACAAGAGCTGTATCAATAGCTAATCAGCTTTTAGTCTTACCCATCTCATATGCCAAGGATTTTTATCAGCACTAGGTACACCTTTTTGAACTTGCAAGTGTTTGAAGTCTTACATTTGCTGGATTAACTGGTGTGTGCTTATCTGATGAAGGCATGTGAAAAGATATGTCTTTGCATTGTCCTGTACAATGTGTGGTAGGTTGAAACTATGCCAAGTCCACATAGTGCTTAAATGAGTGTTCAGTTGTGTGAGTATAGATAAAAGTCACTCTGAAATGTGTCCTCTTCCCCCCTTCCCCCCACAACTTCAAGATTACCTCACTTGAGCATTGTAGAACCATTATCTGCCACAAATAACCAGGTCTTACTATAGAGAGAAAATTGGTTTGGACTCAGAACTGTTTAATAGTAGCACTAGTATGTAGCTTTTATTCTCTTATATATGGAGCATATGTATAATAGTGAACTGTTCTTTCTTTTATTATTATTATTATTTTTAATTGCATTAAACATCCTGCAGGGCTGTTCTAGGTAGATACTTCCAGTAAGATCTGCATGAAGGCAGTGCATAGTGTAAATTTCTGTATTTTAAATTTGATGTTTACTGGTATCATTAAGAATGATGTCAAAATCTGAATACATTTTCATGTTAAAGTGTGAAATTATTCCATCTGGTTTAGCAACATTTTATATCCAGTAAACAAACCCAACCCTTTTGTCAGGATGATTTCTGAAGGAGGGGCACTCAAAGAACATTAAGGCTTTTCATCTGCCTAATGCTCTACCAACGCTGTGATTAATCTTGGGCTTGTCCACACAGGGAAATTACTCTTGAATAAGGAGGTTTAAGAGTTTTAAATACTACAATGATTCCAGGACAGCTCTCTATTTGTACTTCCTTATTTTGTATTGAGAATGCTCATGCATGGGGAGGTCATTGGAAAGCAATTGTTTCAGAATAACTAGTCTATTTTATTATACCACCTGGACAAGCATTTAAGACTCGTTCTCTTATCTGCTGCCTTTTCTAAGTTTTTCTCCTTCAAGCTGATGGTAAGTTTACAATGGGAAAGGAAAACTCAATATAATCTTTTCCGCTTTTCAGGATAGTATCCCAGAGGATGTGCAACATATTCTAGCTAAAGGAGTTTAATGTCATGGCTATATCACCTCATTGCTTGTCATTTTAGTGCATTCATTTGCTCTTCTTCAGGATGTAAACCATGCACACCGGGGTTTTCCTTACAATGCTATGTGAGATGAGAGAACGTGGATGACGAGGTTATAATATGCCCTATATTATGTACTTGTTATGATGTACACTCATGGAATTCTTGCTGGTGGCCTCAGATGATCTCCTCATAGGGAAGACTTCTCCATATATCCTGGAAAATCAGGTGTAGTCGTTCCCAAGCTGGGGCTTTCAGCCTGGTGGGAGGGAGATGCATCAGGCTGCTCCTGAAATAACCAGATTTGGCATACACTGCAGATGCCTGAGTCTCCTGTTTGAATGCATTGTTTTAGTGAGAAGCCCTGTGCACTGAGCATGTTAGATTTCTCTGATGTCACTTAGCATCAGACAAAACCAGATTTATCCTAGCAAAGCTAAGTCATGAGTTCTTGGAAATATATTGGAATTAATCTTGTTTGCATCTCAAAAGGGGAATGAAAACAGAACTCTGATGGATACTTAGCAACCTAGTTCCTCTTTTGTTTTGTCTGGCTTTGGGAGAAAGCAATTTCACCCAGTGGAACCCTAGGAATTTACATAATCTTTGCTGTTTTGTTCAAAAGGGTCTTTCGTTCCAGCTTTCTGTGGTTATAATGCTGTTAGCTTCCTTCCATAGCACCTTTGTTCTGGTTTGGATGGGCTTCCTGGAATTTAATGATTTTATTTTTTTTTTAATTTCAAATGACCAAAAGATAGCACATAAATAGGAAACTTTTCAAATATATAGACAATTCTGAGTGATGCTGTAGCAGTGTCAGTAGATGTTGCAATGAAGGCAGGTTTTATGGAGGAGAAGATGGAGTGGTAGCAAGTGGACAGAAAGAACAATTAAAATGTCTAAAGGCTGGCTGAGCATTCTCACATGCAATCCTGTTTCCTCCTCCTCCTGGTGGTAATGTTCACTCATTACTTTGCTGCCTGCCGTTTCTGTAACAGTTACGGCTGTAAATTAAACACTGGAAAACAGCTTCTCCTCACAGTGTGTTTGGCTTGCAGTCCTTTAAGTACAGCTGGATGGGGGGGAAAAAGGTGCTGAAACTGCAGCAAGTCTGTCTGTATGGATTCTACTAAGATAGCAGTTGTTGGGACTTCTTTGCAAATGATTCATACCACTGAGTTGCTTGAAACTATCCAAAGGTACATCTCTTGATTTTTATCAGTTGTGGCCTCTGCTGATCCCTGTCTATGACAGCAAAAATATGATGAGCTAGAGCAATGTAATATGTGTTCAAATTTGCTGTGGATTTTTCCGTGAAACTATAGCTGCTGTCAGGGCCTTTCATGGTGTGTAGTTTTAGTTGTTGTTTATTTTTCTTTCCTTATCCTTTTCTCCCCTTTACTGGGGTTTGTAGCAAGTTCAGCTTTATGGTTTACTAACAGTGAGTTGTATTGCAAGCAACATGTTTCTTTGCTCTATGATTACATTCCATTCTAAAATTACTAATCATAATGCTACAATGATGTGTATTCTGTCTTTTCCTTAAGCCTTGCCTTAACTAAAAGCATGGTGCAAGCAAGAACAGGAAAGAGTTAGAAAACGGTCCTTGAAGGCTGAGGTTAGACCACTGTTAAGGTTTTATGTTTGAAGAGGCATTGTAAGAGAGGATGCTGAAGATTGCAAAATGAGCTGTGCATAATTAACCATGGCTTTCTCTAACCATAAGGGTTTTTTGAAATCCTGTAGTGGAATGCCTTTTGACTGACTTCCTCTCTTCAGCTTGTTCCATGCTTGATTAGTACTGTTAATGTATCTATCTTGCTTCCTTCCTTCGTTTCCTCCTTCTCAGACATGAGGATCTTTAATTGCGGTCTTTATTAAAAAAAAATCCAAGAGCTCACCTGAATGCGTGCTAATGTAAGGCTTTTCAAAGGCATCTAGATAAATAGGGGAAAAAAAATCTTGTTACTGTGGGATAACAGTAACAGTAGATTTATCATAATATGCAATATGCTGTTGGCAAAGACACACAAGGTTTCCTAAATTACTGCTATAGCATCTCCTTTTTGTCCTCAACAATGTTAGCATTGGTAATGTCACTACAAGGGCCAGACACTTAAAGATACTTAAGTGCCTCATTCCAAGCTGGATTTTAGCATTTGGGCCTTGTGAACAGGTATTTTGTAGAAAGTGTAAAAGATTCCTTTGAGAAGGAAAAAGTTCTTAACAGCTGAGTTTCTATTGACTGATGCTTCTGTCTGAAAGTGTTTGTTGTGGTCTCTTCTCTCTTTCTTCAGCCCCTGAGCATCTTTGATGTCCAGTTTCTGAATGCAGTTGGAGACCTGCTGGATCTCATTCCTGCATTATTTGAGTATTCTACGAGGAGTGGACAATGCAATGTGGATGCAGGAGGTCATGGGAAATACCAGTGGGATATGGGTCACTGCTCTGCACTCATCAAGGTGAGCACCAAGAAATTCAGCTCCAGTGATTGTGTTGATTCAAAATGCCATGAGTCTGTGTTTCTGCAGTCTTCACTGTTTATATTGCATGTGCCTGAAGAGATCCGTGTTGATCAAGGCGCTTTTATGCGGTTACCATTTGTACCTCCGTGGCATTCTGGGTCTAGTTTTGCTCACTGGTGTTTGGTGGGAGGCAAACAACAAAAATAAAAACCACAGAGACTGGCAGGGGAAAAGCTATTAGAATTACTAGGGAATGGGAAGCTACTGTGGAGAGGAAACTGGATGAGAGTAACTTGTTTCACCTAGCCAAGTGAAGGTCAGAAGGGGATACCATGAATGTTTACAAATACATTGGGGATATAAGTAGGGAAAAGGTTACTTAGTGCTGGCATAAGAACAAATGGGTGTGTGAGGCTGGTGGATGAATACAATCTAGAAATTAGAAAAAGTTTTCTTAGTGTTAGCAGTGATATTCTGGAATAGCTTTCCAATGGGGGTGATGACAGGAAGAAAACTTCTAATCTGAGGTTTTAATACATCATGGCTGCAATTAAATTTTTCTATTAAAATTGTCAAGCATCTAGTCAGTGTATGGAGATTCATGTATTCCAGAGCAACAGTACTTATCTTCAACTGAGATGCATTCATTCAATATTTGACTGTAACAAAATGTTTGAGGTAGCAATAAGTCTTAGAAACAGGGAAATACTTCGAGAAGACATACTATCAATATGTATTTCTTTTCAAAATATATATGTACTTGCATTTCTTCTGTGCTTGAATGTTTCCCAGAGGTGTTTTCACAGAAAGAGCATGTTCTAAGTTAATGTTCAATACATTTGTAGAGAGATGATTTGAATTCATAAATACAAAAATTTAAGAGGAAGAGGGAAACAAGACATGTCTTGGTACACAGGTACTCCAAAAAAAAAAAAACCTAAGCTGTTTCATTTTGAACAATGACAATGATTTGAAAGCGACACATTGGAAAGAACTATCTCCAAAGGTTTCAATTCATTGTTCAGTACACAATTAAAAAGCACAAGAATCTGCTCTTTCTTGAACAATGCAGTTAGTCGGACTGTTGTTCCTCCAGTTGTTCCCCCAGTTTCTATCAAGTACAAAACATGCAGAGTACGGTAGGGCCTGAAATGGTTCATCATTATGCTTCTGTTTTCCAGGTTCTGCCTGGATATGAGAACATATATTTTGCCCATTCCAGCTGGTTTACATATGCGGCCACTCTGAGAATATACAAGCATTGGAACTTCAATATAGTTGATCCATACACTAGCACCAGCCGTGTCTCATTCAGTAGTTACCCAGGTAAGGTCTCCTCCCCCCCCAAAAAGGTATTCAAGATGACAATGACTGTCCTTGGCTTGCAGATATCTTGTATGTAAAAAGGTTTATACCTCAACAAGCACTGGGTTCAACCTACTTTAATCCTTTTAGCCACCGGGAAGACAAAATGCCATGTTGAATTTTCAGGCCTAAACATCTTTTTTTTTTTTAGTTTTTTTTTGCTGTTGGCTAATCACATTCAGTGCTCAGAGTAGTACTAGTTAAATATTCTACTACCTCTCACGCAAACACGCTACTTTGAGTTCTGCTTTGTGTAGTGCATGGCCACCTCAACTTAGTACCTTGTTGACAACATTCATACATTTGTTAATAACGAGGTTTCGAACACTTGTGTGTAGTACCACGGTATGACTTGTGCTGTAATAACATTATTAGACACTATCAAACACTAGCCATTTGAAATTGTAGAGACCTTTTTGATGTTGGGTTAGCAAACCTTTTTTTTTTTCCCCCTTTTGCAGCTTCTCTATAAACTGGCAAAGGGAAGTATTTTTAATGCATATTTTACATGTCAGAAATATATCCAGCCAGAGTATTTAAAATTTCCCTTGGGAAGATGAGGCAGCATGTAGTGTTCTCAAGTTTCCTGGAAGAACATTAGAAATTATCGGTACTTAATATTTCAGTGTTAAAATATGTACTCTTGCTGTTTTTGTTAGCTTTTTAGTTTTTTAATAATGAACAAACAAACAGCTCAGATTAGCACCAAGAAATGTGAACATGGAAAAACAAAGCAAATTGAAGATTGTTTGGATGAGTTAGCACTGCATAAATTTTTAAAGATGGAATTTCAAATTCAAAAATGGCCAAGCACTCAAATCTGCAACTTTTAAAAGTGAAATATGTACTGTAGAAGGTCATTTGATTCTGACAATATTGTGTTGGCTGATGATTTCAAAATGTGCTTTGATGAATTACTGTGCTTGTCTTACTACAAAGGCAGGAGTCTTTTTTGGCTTGGACTCCTGAAACTGTTTCATAAAGCAGTTGGATTCATTTCACATTGAAAGCAATCTTTTTTTTTCTTTTTTTTTCTGTGGGTTTCTGACCCAGTAACCCTCAGGAATACAGTTTTCCTGGGATTTTTGCTTTAGGGAAGGAGTCAAGAGTTATTTTGGCAAATGCTTGTAAAGTGTACAGCCTTTCAGGAGCATGGGTTTTCTCTGAGGAATTTGACTTTCTTGTTGGAAGGAATTTTGCCAAGCCTCTATAACCTGGTAGAAAGCCAAGGCTTTTGTCTGAGCTCTCTGTTCATCACCTGAATGTACAGAAGGTCATTCTGATCTTGTATCTCTCAGAAGAAATACTGTTGAAGATAGTATTGTCCTTTAGGAGAATGTGGCTATGTTTCCCAGCTATTGCATGCTGTATTGTGCTGCAGATGCAAACCTGGGACCAGGTTTTGCCACACAGAGTGACTTTTATTATTATCATTAATGTTACTGTTTTGTTTTTTTTAGAGGGTGTATATGCAGATAGCTTTGGGTTGTTCCTTTTGTGGATTCTTTATAGAAAGAGAAATACGTATCATCTGCTTTGACAAGACTGATAAAGCACACTGTATGGGAGGGTACCTGAAAACCAGCTACTGCTGTGCTAAGATGTTCGGGGTCTTCTTGCTAGCGCACAAAATCCCAGTGCATTTTCCTGAGACTGCTGTCTGCAGGGAACTTTTAAGAGAGGGCTTATTTTAAAGCTTGCTTGTCCTAAGTGCTCTGATGCAGTGATGTGGTAAGGTTTCATTCTACCAACAAAATTCAGTGAGAACTGTTGCAAAACATACTTCCCATGGCTACAGTGGAGTTTGAGAGACCTGTGGTATGTCAAGTGTGCTCACTGGCCACCTAATTACAGGGTAGTATCGCAAGCACTAGGCAAGTGTGATCCATTGACTACAGCAGATTACATTAGCTGTGGGTGTAGCTCACAAACTTGCAGTTTTCCAGAAGATGAGCAAACTCAAAATCAACTGGCCTGGTAATGATCTCAGGGCATCACGCAGGAAGGAGGGAACTACCTGAAAACTCTGCTTCATGTTGTGATGAGATGAAGCCCTAAATTTTCAGGGCATCTGACCATGAAATCCACAAGTCCTGCCCATGGCTCAACTTGACAACTGTAACTTCTCTCTGCATGTGAGTTCCTACTCCTGTTCTCTATCCTGACAGGTACCTCCTAGGGTATTCTTACTGGTTCTTAGTAAGATCCTCTGAACAGGAGGGATCCATATGATCCTAATGTACATAGAAGTATTGACTTTTGGAGGAAACAGAGCATTAAGAAGCAGGTTTCCTTCCAGGCCTTCAATGGCACTTAACCGAATAATTCATAGCTCTCTGTCATCCAGTAGTCTGGTTATGAAGTAGAACTTAAGCTGTCAAAAAGCTGTGTCAGAAATGTTTCAAGGAAACACTAGTCTTCTGAAAAGGAATGTGCTGACTCCCTGATTTCTACTGAGATCAGAGTAAAGTTGTCCAGATCATTTATTTACTGAATTTCAAAATAAAGGCAAAATTGTGAAATTAAACTGCAAAAAAAGAGTATTTGTTACATCTCAGGTTAGAGGATTTAAGCCTACTGGCTAGTAATGATGTACACCAGCATATGCATTATGATACAGCTAGAGGGCCTTGCACTTCCTTGCTTTTGCTGAGGCTCAGCAAGCAGAGGATGGTCCGTAACTGCAGAGTCCATCCCTGTTCCCTCAGCAATTTCGAATATTCTTGCCAGCATGCTCAAACATTACTGCTGCAGTTTCTTTCAAGTTTCCTACTTTCTGCTTTTTCCCTTTCAGACCCACAGTAGCACTGCAGGGGTACTGGCAAGGGGAATGAGTGTGAGCAGTAATCTCTGCTCTTGCAGAATGATTTAACCACCTACGCTTGTTTCCACACTAATCCTAATCCTCACTTGAACCCTGCTCATCATTTTAGTTTTCTGTTGAAAACATCTGTGCAGAGCTGCATGCAGAACATCTCTGTGAACCTCTGGAAAGGAAGAGTGGCTCTGAGCTAAATGCTTCGACACCTCTGACTTCAGTGTCTTGTTCAGACTGAGCATAAGTACTTTGTTGCTGGTGAGTTTCTGCAGAGCAGTGAACTTAAAATGTAACATTTGCTAACATGTAACATGCCATGTAACAATGCCATGTAACATTTGCTAACAACTGTTGAGTGAAGCTCTGCTCATTTGGAGGGATAAGAAATATGATGACAGAGACTAGGTGGGTGCTGTTTTTGCAGGACATGTCTAGTAATAAATAAATAAATAAATAAACGGATACAGCCAAACAAGAATTCCCCTGGCTGTGCAGTCACTGTTTGACACTGCCCCACTGAGTCATTTCCAGATATGAGCCCTATTAGCTGATGAAATTTCCCTGTTTTCCTTGGACAGCAGGGAGAAGATTGCAGTTTCCAAGATCCCCATCCATTTGGATGGAGCTCTTCTTGAAGAGTTAGTTTTGAACCCCATTTAAAAAAGGGAATCTACCATTTGGACCCAAGCCACAGTAGTTTGGGTAGTGACCTGCTTTCTCTAGGTGAGCCACAGTCTTGTTAAATATGTTGTATTCTGGTCTCAGGTGCTTATTCAGGGGAATAGCACATTCTCCACTGGCACCAGCAAGCTCATGAGTTTTGCCAGGTCATTTCTTGCCTCCCAGCTCCCTCCAACATCTGTCTAAAACCTGAGGGCGAGCAGAGGAAAAGCATCTGATGCACTTTATGACTGTGGTATCTCATCTTGGTTGTGGGGTGTACCTTTGCCTAGTACCTAGGAGAGATCTGCAAGTGAAAAGAAGGCAGCTGGCAGGAGATCAGTCATGGTATGAAAAGCAGCTGCTGGTGGGATTAAGAAAGCTAATCCAGAGAAGGCATCTCCCTTCCTGTTGTTTGTAGCCCAGAGCATTGAGCATCTTAGCCTGGAGCTACTCTCATCCCTGTGAGGTGATGGCTAGGGCTCTTGTCCCTGACTTCCAGACTATGCCACTGCACCTTTCTGACTTCGAATGAACACAAGGACCCTTTAAAATACCAAAAAAGTTGATGCCATCTGGTTGAGAAAGCAGCAACTACGTCTTTAGGAACAATAGTTGTCACGAGGACATCCATATGCTGTCTGTCCCCCCCATTCTCGTACTATTCAGTGTGATGACTCCCCAGAGAACACTATGGTTCAGATTTCAAAAAAAAAAAAATCAATGAAGCAAGCCAAAATATTAATAGTGTTATGAATGAAGTTCCAGAATCTGGAAACTTCAGTTTTCCAGTGGTGTTTGGAAACAGAATCTAAATGGCTCAGACCCTGAAGATGCAGTCAGAAGTGCTTGCTTTTATTTCTTTCTTTTTACAGGAAGAGTCAGGTTCATTGAAAGGGGAGGAAAAAAAACACAAAGCAACAAGATTGAGAGTAGTTGATAAAAATGGGAAATGGGTTTACAGAGGAAAATATGTCACTGTTATCTCTCTGTACAGTTTACCTAAAGGGCAATTTCAATTATAGAAGATTCTCATACATAGTGGAAAAACGAGGATAACACAAGAGGACATCAAATATCTGCTGATATCTCTAGGCTTCATCTGGGTTTTATTTTTGTGGATGCCTTTGTCCTTAGTAAACCTGTCATATGTGTTTAACTTTCCTTTGTCTCAAGGGTGCCTGTACCTTAAGTCATAATGGTGTATGTTGTCTCTGGATAACTGAGCTAATAATGGTGTGTCATGGAGGGCACACTCCATGTATTATGTATTATAAAAGTACTGCGGGATGAAACTTGGTAAATACTAAGTCCTGGAAAGAAATCCACTTGTTTTCAGCTCATCTTAGCTTTGCAAATTATTTGAACTACAGAATTCATTCGACTTAATTCTTGGAGTTGCCACTTACTTTGAGTTGAGTTTTATCTCAGCTTAAGTTGATTTAAAAAGGAGACAAAGCTATTCAGTTTATTTTGAAGTAGGTCACTTAGCACTGGTATCCACATGGGAATTAAAGCTCAGTTCAAACCACGGTTGTTTAACAGTTTCATTTTTGGTCTCTGGACAAGCACTCATCTTGTTATGCAGCAGCTTACCTCAGGAGTAGTCAGTGTCGTGGTATAAAACAGGCTGACAGAGCCAAGTTTAGAGTGTTTCCCTTATTGTCTGTATTTACTTGAGAGAATTCTGCTATGGATACTCTTTACTTATTGCCACTCTCTTTCTGTTTCCAAGAATGAAGCAGTAGGACCCACAAGCTGTCAGGGTGCTCTGCCTGTTCTACACTGACATATCATTAGAGAACAGGTGACTGCAAAGTATATTTTCCTGGATCTGATTTGAGATTTTGGGATTTCAAAGAAATCTTGCTGAAATTGAGCCCTTAAACATTAATTTTGCTAGAAGGAGGTCTGCCTTTTTGATGAGGCAGGACTGGATTGTCTTTCTGGCTATCACAGGTTGCTGACCTCGCTTTGTTTGCAAAATGTATTAACGAGGCTTGCTGTACAAGATGCTGTAGTGGGACACAACTATTATGGTATTACACAAAGATTTTAGTATTGTGTACTCTTTAAAGAGCAATGCTCTTAAAAGCTTACTGACAAGAGACCAGGTTCTGGATAACTTTTCCATTGGTAGCTCAGTTAACAACCTTTCTTCCCCAACCTGGTGACTGCCAGCCCTGTATCCTTCTGGAGAATCTCAAAGTCAAGTTATTTCTGCTTTGTAAATAGTTGCCAAGCTATCCATGGCATTATAGCTGACCTTTGCAGTTCTGTATACCACCTCCTGACATGGGATCTGCAATTGGACCTAATGTTTCTGTTGGCATATAACCTGGAAAGGAATCCTGCTCTGAGAGTCATGGTTGTGTTGAGTTTTGCAGGGCTGTTGCATGTCACAGAGAAGAGTAGGTAGAACTTTCTCTTGTATACAGGAGTTGGCTTATAATCTGGGAGGTTCCCATTTCTTAGAGATGCTTTTCAGAATAGTTGGATTGGAAAAGATTGAACTAAGTAGGAAGACTTTTCTGTTTGGTTTGTTTATTCCAGAAGAGATCCTTTTCTTTGGGAAAAAAAAAAAAAGAAAGGTTGATGATCCATTAAAAAAAAAAAAAAAAGCTGATGAAGATCTGTTTGTGGAGCTTGTATTTTTGTTCTGTTTTTGTCGTTGTTTTTGAAGGAATTTGTTAGGAACAAACACTTGCTAGCCATTTATACTATGTATTCACCAAAATAAGACATTGCTTGACATTTGAAGGGGAAACTTCCAAGTGGAAAAGGTTGGGACAAACCTGAAGCAAATGCTCTAGACAAAGCAGGTTGTGTGTTGAAAGCATGGCAAGTGAGAAACTGTGCTGGCAGGTGGGCTTAAAATACTTGCAGAAGTTGCCGTCTCACCTTTAATATTTTTACGGCTTTATTTAAAATGTCCAGGCACATACCCAAGCCAAGGGGATATAAATGAGTCTCTATTTTGTTCTGTGAATACAACAAGGGTTGAGAGATAACAAATTGTTGTCTTGTTGTTTAAGGCTTTCTAGTGTCCTTGGATGACTTTTACATACTAGGCAGTGGCTTGATAATGTTGCAGACCACCAACAGTGTATTCAACCAAACCCTCATTAAGCAAGTGGTGCCTGAATCCCTGTTTGCTTGGCAGAGGGTCCGCATTGCTAACATGATGGCAGATGGTGGCAAAGCTTGGGCAGAAACCTTCTCGAAGTGCAACTCTGGTAAGTACGCTTTCATATGAATCTTAAATGAAAGGATGTGTTCCTTCCCATGCCCTGATCCCCCTTTCCTTCCCCAGGTAGGGCATGTAACTCTTTGCTCTCACACCTAGGGACCTACAACAATCAGTACATGGTACTAGACCTGAAGAAGGTCAGGCTGCAGAAGAGCCTTGATGAAGGTACATTGTACATCGTTGAGCAGATCCCAACCCTTGTGGAATATTCCGATCAAACAAATGTTCTACGGAAAGGTAATAGCTCCTACAGCATTTTCTGGCTTAGGAGAGCCATCTCTTTGTGCCAGCCGACTGTGCTTTGTACCTGGGGAGGGCTTGTTGAACATTGCTGCTGAGATTTGAGTTAGAAAGCCTTGTGTGAATGTCCCGCTGATGCTATATCAATAACACTATTCACCTGTCCTGCCTGCTGTGGCAGAAATATGGTGAGTGTCTGTATTTCTTAGAAGCAGGGGAGGGAATAATAGACTTCACCTTCTTTCTTTCCTTTTTTCCTTTTTTTTTTTTTTTTTTTTTTCCCTTTGGTAATATTTTGCCCAGTCTTAGCGACCTGTGAGGAGGAAGGTGAGGTCTATTTGCAGCCTTGCTGAATAACTGTGATGCTGTAGGCAGCTTGGTGAGTGTGTTGCTGTATAAGGAGATGAGTTTTTAAATTGAAGAGAAGCTTTGCACTAGATTTAGCTCCTGAACTTATCTGGAGCTCTGTTATCTAATAAACATGTGTTCTTCAAAGGATTCCTTGATCACGCAGCAAGACTAGCAATAAGTTTTTGGAAAACAAACAAAAACCTAGGTGAAATAAAACACCCACTGTCAGGTTACGTTCACAAGTGGTTTATAGACATATTATGCCAGCATCCAAAAGCCTGATTTCTTTCCACAAATTTAAGCATGTGCCTTTGTGTCCCTTCCTCTAATCACGTGCTGAGGAGTTAAGTTGACGAGAATTGCTCTTTATCATCAAGATCACCAGAAATGCATTTACATTAGCAGCTAGGGTTGCTTCTCTATGGAATTTTTCCTTGTGTCCGGGTGCTTGGAAGAGTCTAGCTTATTTGAGGCACTGCTGCAATGTCAATATGGTCTTGAGATGTTTCATACCAATAATGCAGAAAAATCCCCTCCCTCCCCTTTATGCTTCTCTGGCTCCTTTATCCATGGAAGATGCAAAAGCAGGCCGTTGCATTTTATTTTCTAGTATTTTTATGTGGTTCAGTGGTGAAATGCCTTGGGCTCCTCTGCAGTGTGTCGTGGATAGTAGTGCAGACAACCAAGCTAAAGAAGACATTTCTAGCTCTTGCACTTGAAGCAGCACAACCATGTCACAACAGTGTGACATCTGTGCAGGCAGGCCAGTCTTAGCGGGTTCCTTTTCAGCAGTGACTCTGTAAAATTGCTGTGTGGGATTCCCTTAGGGCTGAGTCTGGTGGGGGCTTGGACACCCACTAACCACTTATTCCCTCCTAAGAGATCTTGTGACTGCTCTACGTGGGAAAGTGGTGACACGCATTAGAAGTTTGATGATGTTTTATGTTTACTGTACGGCGCTTCCCAGGTGTGTAAATGCACCTTGCGTGCAGCAGAAGTCACCCAGTCTCCAGAAGCTTAAACGTTTAACAGCACTCAGGGTGGGCTGAGCTCTGCAGAAGTGCTGCCTTAGAGACCTCAGCTGCTAAAAGTCAGCGCTGCTTCTGTGTGCACCAGTCTTGGACTCCTCTATGCCACCCAGGACACCAGGGCAGGGGCCCTGGGGGGATTTGTCTGTTCCCAGATGCTCAGAGCAGCCTGGGTGAAGGAAGCTGCCTTTCTCAAGCACAGTGCTGGCTTACAGCGTGTGGAGTAGCAATCCCTGGCACACTCCATAATTGCCTTGTAGCTGGTATCAAAACATCTCTCACCACACTGGCCTGGTCGGAGAGAGCAGGCATCTGTTTGCACCACAATCAGTTTTCTTAAGTTCTTTCAGGCATAAATCTAGGAACAGCAGAGAATGAGAATTGAGTCCTCAGGTGAACAAAGGCAGCCATCACTCTAGTATGACCTGTATCTGGAATACAAAAACTTCTTTTATATGAGTTTGCAAATGGAAAGATTTTTATGGCTTTTGTCAGCTTGTCTGTTAGGCCAGTGCAAGTGACTTCTAAAAACCAGGAACCTTTTATGTTGCCCCTTCCAGGCAACAATGTCAAGGTGCTTTCTGTATGTTGATGAAGAAAACTCAGGAACCCTCTAGAGGAAGTGGAGGAGGGCAGTACTGGCTCCAGCTTAGGGACAGGGCACAGGAATGGCTACAGTTCAGATGTTTCCTGATGATGAGTGAGTAGCGCATCCATTTCAGTATCAAAAGCACCATTTCCAAACAAAACTTGTGATCTCGGTCTCTTCCACCACGTGCTTCTCATCTTTTCACTGCCCTTCCTCTCAGCACTGCTGAGATCCTCCCTCTGGGCAGAGGAAGGTATTGTCTCAGAATACTATTGCTGTCTTCATACCATCCCCTGTCCCCCTTCCAACATTACATCACCGTTTACTCTTTTCTCCTCACTGTTCACACTGGCAGACCTAACAGGCAGGTTTCACTGGCCCGTGTCAGCCCTTGGTTTAAGCCTGCCTTAGGTTGGATGCTGCACTGTCTGTGTGGGATTTGCAGTCTTGCAGGGCCTGGGACACAGAAGAGCTTTTTCTGGAGGAGAATTTGAAATGACTTCCTCTGTTTTAGCAAAATGCCAGCAGACAGGGTACTCCCACCTCTGCTGCGTGCTGAGCAGGAGCCAAGCTAGTAAGGCCTCTGCTCAGGCAGCTTTCCAGTGCTGATGCTGTCTGCGTATCTGTCCTTCAGGAAGTTTGGTTTGTGTGGGTGCATCTCGCTCTCAGTGAGTCTCAGCTGACTGACTTGAGCATTTTACCATCAGACTCCTCATGTCGTGCTGGGCTGATGTTAATAAATGGAGTGCTGCGTTTACCAGTGTTGAGATAGTAAGTCTCTAAGCCAGATTCTTTCAGAAGCAACGTTCCCTGTTGACAATGGGAAGGTTTGTGCTGTGGAAGGGAGCTGAAAGCATGCTGCTGTTGGGACTGGCTCACGCTGGGACTAGCTCATGGTATATAGTCTCTGCCTAAAGACTCCTTGATGCCTGCCTTGAGGAGTGTGTGTGGGGAAGTATAGATATCCAGTGCATTTCTCCTAGGTCTTGTGGTACCCAGATGGTCTCCTGGCTCAACACAAGTTTTTGTCTTCCTAGAGTAGCCTTGTTTCAGACAGTTATATCGCCTGCCCAAAACTCTCTGGAGTTCTGGCTGGTAATCCTGCAGAAGTGCAGGATTGACACTTGCTCTTGGAAAAGTTAGGATGGGTCTTTGCTCTCTTGAGGTCAGTTGCTTCTTATCCCTCAAAGGCTGATGGGGGACAGATGTGCACTTGTCACTCTCTCTTGTTCCATGGTTCCTGTTTGTCTGTCTATCTCCAGGTCTTTTTTTTGTTGTTGTTGTTGTTTTTGTTGTTTTTTCCCCCCTTCCCTGGGGCCTCTTTCTATCTGCTGTTTTTGGACCTTCATTATGTTATTAAATTTGTGTTTGTTTAGGAGATTTTATATTCTTTTCTAATTGTCAACTGCCCTCATTGCTGCTCTGTGTGGTGTCTGTGTTTGTCCCTGGCAATTCAGTACGGTGCATGACCCCCTCGGTGAGATGAGAGGAGTGGAGAAAGGGAGTGCATTCAAGTCTTTTGCAGGGAAGTTTGGTGGAGGGAAATGATCTTCCGCTGCTCTCAGGCTCAGAGGAGTGTAACCTCTGCAGAAGGGCTGTGGCTGGTCTGTGTGTCCACCTCAGGCTCCTGCAAGTCTGATCTTGGCTGCTTTGCAGGATGAGTCCTCAGGGTGGAAGTCTAGGGGCGGGCTGGGCTGCCTATGCACAGTCCCCAGTGGTGTTATGCAGGGTGTCAACCCCAGCTGTTCCAGTGACTGTTGCCTTATTTTGTTGCTTTCAAACCAGTTGGACCTGTTATTCCTCGAAATGCTGTTAAGGTGATGTGCTATGGGAAATGGTTTATTTTGCTTTTGTTGATATAAACAAGAGTGTTCAGCTTTTCCAAGTGATTAACAGGTTGTTTTGTGTCTCCGGCAGGTTACTGGCCTTCGTACAATATCCCTTTCCACGAAAAGATTTACAATCTCAGTGGGTATGCAGAATATGTTGAGAAGTATGGCCTGGATTTCTCTTATGAGCTTGCTCCAAGAGCAAAAATCTTCCGTCGAGACCAGGGCAAAGTGACCAACTTGGAAGACATGAAGTACATCATGAGATACAACAGTAAGAAATACACTTGTATATTGTGGAGCTGATCTTAGTAAAGCAGTATGATCTTTACTTTTTTGTTTTAGTGGGGAACTGCAGCTTTACTTACAGATCAGAGTTACATTACCCTAGGTGCAGAGTATATACACAAAACAATAAACAAAAAATAACACAAGCTTACTCTCTAGGTAGGAAACAAGGCTAAAAATTACTCTTAACAGAGAGAGACTGGGTTCCCTTCAGAATAATGTCCCTTGGGCTAGCTGTGTGAGCTTTGCAAAGAGCTGCTGACACTCCAAGAGACTGTCTGAGGACTGCTGTTACCCTGCCACATGTACAACCTACAAATCTTGAAAGCCTTAAATCCTAAGCAGCAGTATGTCAGATCAGAGAATTTGGTGTAAAATTTCAGGTCGGTTTGGTGCTCTTCCCTCCCTCCCTGTTCAGGAAGGGTGATTTTTAGTAGGTAATGTTCTGATCTGCTTTTCCCTGACAGGGTTCTCCTTAACCGGATTAAAAACAGCTTAATTAACTTCTGGCTAAGCCCGTCTTTAAGTGCAGATAGCTTTAGATGCTATATTTTGATTCCCAATTACAGGGAGCACTCTGATTACTGGGCTTGGGGTTTGGGAGGCCTCTCCCAGGGTGGGGTATTGCTGCTGTTTGGGCTGTGAGTAGCAGCATGCTCATAGATGTTGAGGCTTGTCCTTCTTCCCCTTCTAGCTCACAGCTACTGCAGTGGGTGTTTGAAGGCTTTGCTCCTTGCCACTTATTTTAGTCCAGAAGAGGAAAAGAAAGGACCTCACTGCTATACTCTTCCCGCCCCCCCATCCCTTTCTCTTCCACTTTTCTCTCCTCAGAGAGTTCCCACAAGCTTTTGTCATGCAGAATTACAAATGTTTGTGGTTACAGGTTGGTGGTGGTGCCCTGGGAGGCAGAAATAACTGTATGGATTTGGATTAGGAGCTTGTCTACTTAATGTCCCATTTTGAGCACTGATTTTCCAGTTAGTACCTGAGGAGGAGCATGAAAGCAGTGTGACAGACTGTTTCTGCCAGCACACTTAGCCAGCATTTAGTGGTTTGGGGACTTTGCTTCAGTAGTAGAAGCTTTGGGTGAAGGAACTAATTTGATTATATTTCTTCCCTCCCTGCCACGTTTCTCCCCAGACTACCAGCGTGATCCTTATGCTGAACACAATCCTTGCAACACCATTTGCTGCAGGGAAGACCTGAATCCTTCCTTTCCAGTGCCTGCAGGCTGCTACGACTCCAAGGTAAGTAACCTTATTCTCACTATCTGCTGAAGGTTTGCTGCAACCTGTTTGTGCTCTTCTCAAACCTGTGGCACATTTCCCTGCGCTAGGATGGGCAGGGCCAGGCCTGTCTGTTCTCTTTTTTCGTTGTCCCAGTGCTTGATGGGAAATGATGTCCATGGGGACCTGTGGTGTTTAGGGATTAAGTCCCAAGGCCTTCCAGAAGGAGGAATGTAAGTGAAGGTTGAAATAAGTCCTCACATCACTTGGAGGATGGTGGAGAAGGTAACTGTTGCACAGCCCTGGCCTCCTGTTTATGGGAGCTGTGTGCGTGCCTCCCCAGAGCCCACAGGAATGTGTCTTTGTCCTCATTTTAGTTTTACCTTTTCAGAAGCCTGGCTTTCTAGTGAGTCACCTTGCTCCAGGTCTCCACCTTTCTGTAAAACTGCTTTGAGCAAAGTTCCCCAAAGGTCACCTTGCTTTTTGGGTGAGAAAATCCTTAGACCCACTATCCTGGAGAAAGCAGCAGTTTTTCTAGGCAGTTTGTACAGTATTTTCACTGTGAAGGGCAAAACCTGTGCACACAGCTGACCAGTCCTGGTGTGCTGGTAAGTTGTGCAGTGCTTTATCCCATGGGGACCAGCCTGCTGCTCCTATGGGTAGTTTAATTGCTCAGATGGGCCCTGTGGAGGCTGCTCTGGCACTGCTAGTGCTGAGCATCTCCTCTCAGCTTGGCTCTTAGGCTGCCTACCCAGACTTTTCGGGGCACCCAGACACAGGGAGGACTGTCCTGAGGGCAGACTGACTGCCTTTCTCACCCTGCATAATGCAAGGGCTAGAGGGCAGCGTGGACTTGGGCTGCCCTTCAGCACTGGCTGTTTGTGGCTGAAGATGCCTCTGTAGGGGAGGAATGCTGCCTGACCAGCATGCATTTCCCATTGCTCAGTTTCTTTACCTTATTGTTATCAAATCTCCCCGAGCTGTTCCTGCCCTGGGATGGGTGCATGTCAACCACGCAACCATTTTGCCCTGAACTCCTGTCCTCTGTTACAGGTATCAGATTTCCGCCTGGCTTCAGCATTCACAGCCACTGCCATCAACGGCCCCCCCGTCCAGGGTGGTCTCCCTGTCTTCACCTGGAGACGGTTTAACCACACACGCCACCAGGGCCTGCCTGAGTCATACAACTTCAATTTCGTCACCATGAGGCCAATCCTGTAAAATCAGCATTGATATTCCAAAATGAGATTTTTTTTTTTTTCATGGAAACTTTCATTCCTGTGTGTAATAAATCCACCTGGATGTACCCGTCCCTGTGCCTTGCCTGCCTCCCCCTGTCCTGCCTGCTGGGTGCTTTGCACAGAGGTGGGCTGCAGGGCGGCCCTTTGACTAGGACTGAGGGGAAGTTGGCATGTCACTGCTTTTTGGTGATCTGAGCAATCATCACAGCTACTCCCAGGGGGTGAGTGAATGCAGTGTGACCAACTGAAGTGATCTGTCTCTAGGCACGGGACCTGGCTTTTCAGGACTGTGCCAAACCAAGTAGCTCTGTCTCTGTGCCAGCTTGATGTTTGCCTCGTCTGAGCAGTGCCTGAAGCATGCACTGCAAAAGTGCTTGTCGTCTGGTGATGTTCCTAGTGAAGAGTCACACCTGTGTTCTCCACAGCAGGTAACTGAGCCTGTTGTTTACAGGGCCCCCCTTTCAGCGGCTTGTGCGAGGTTTCCTTTGTTGTCTCACTGATGTAGCATGCAAAGGTGAGGCGTTGGGAGGCAATGAAGGGATGCGGTCAGTGAGTTCTGAAAGCAGCCTGATGCTCCTGGACCCCCCCGGGCTGCAGTGTAGCAGCAGGAAAAGGTAGGTAAGGGTGTGTGTGTGTGGCGGAGGTGTTGTACACATACATGTGTGTCTGTCCAGTTGTTCAGTGACATTTTTGCCCGCTCTCAGTGGAAGGTGACTGGGAGGGCTGGGGCTGCATGTATTACTGTTAGCTGTATGTTGACACTGAGGAGTCACCTGGGCTGTTTTGTGCTGGATGTTTGTGTAATTAAGAAAGCAAAACAGAATAAACAGCTCTTTCCTCATGGCCTTGACAGTCCAATCTAGTCAGTGCACAGTACTGCCCTGTATTATGAAGGCAGAGGATGAGCAGTGTGAGGTTTTGGCAAGCCTTTGGAGTTTCTCATGTGATGGAGAAGGGAGTGGGTTACTCCAGTGTGGTGACACACTACCCTAAATATTTGGCTGTCACAGTAGGGCTGACTTCTGCCAAATTGCAAGGGTTGACCAAAAGTTTTCGTCTGAGGCTCAAATTCGAAGCTCCGAAGCTTTTCTGAGCCTCAGCATTGGAGCAGGGAGTGAAGTGATTTGTTTGCTGGAGCAGGAGGAGGTAAGTGAGGCTGCAGAGAACATCCCTGCTGTGTGCAGCGGTGGGTGGGGTAGAGGGGCAGGAGAGCACTGTGAAAAGTGACTGTCACTGCCAATGTACAGAGCTACTTTTTGCACTGCAGTGCAGTCTGTTGTTGGGTTAAGCAGCTACCATGGCTTATTAATTTTGCTGGGCACGTGCAGCTACACCATAAGTATATACATTGGTGTACATGGTGTACATTGGTGTACACTTTCAGCTGTTCCCCTGCTGGAGGAGTGAATGTGGCATTCCCTTGATGCCATAACAGATTAACAGATGGTAGTGCTGTGTCAGTGCCTGCACCCAGAGGTAGTTGTGAGGAGGACTCCCCCCCCCCCCCCCCCCCCCCCAGCTGTAAGGGAGGGGATGCTCTGCCTTCCATGCATTACTTACCTTGTTGTTGCTTGGAGCTTGTGGATATGGTTACTGGTGGCCCTTGTTCAAGAGTAACTTGCCCTCTGCCTGGTTTGTCAGCTTTGTGAGCCCTCACTGTGATGCTTATTGCAGGTTCTGGCCTTTCAGGGCAGCAGGCTTAATGCTTTTGGGATAAACACCAAATATGAACAGGTCACTGCATTCTTCTTACTGTACTGCCCCATGTGCTTCCTTTGGCAGCAGGCCAGCTGCAACCACAGCAGCTGGGGTCCAGCTTCTGCTGCCAGCACAACACCGTCAGGGAGCAGAGAAGGCTGTGAGTATGGCTGCGCTGACCTATAGGGCAGGGTGCGACAGTGCTGACAGCTTAATTCTCAGGCAGCTGAACAGTGAAGAGCTCTCACTCATCATCTCATCTCCCTCTACAGAGCTTATTTTCCAAGGGGAAAAATCAAAAGGTATGTGCTAAGCAAAAGGTTTGTTGCAAAAACAGTCCTGTTTTTCACATCCCCCACATGCTTTTTTTTTTTTTTTTCTTTAATGTCCTGTGGTTTTTGCCTTTTAAACTTAAGGTTTTTCAGGCTTGGCTGGTGGGGAGGCAGGCAGACTTCTTTTTTGTCTGATTTGGGGAGGGCATGGAAAGGTGGTAGTGAGGAATGTATCCCTTGCATGAATGTAAAGAAAGAAACTTGCTGTTGAGGCAATAGAGACCGCCTCCAGATGCCTTGTCGCCTCCCAGACACGTCCCCAGGAGTGTTGTATCAAATGTGAGCTCTTGCTTCCTTCACCACTCCCCTTTCCTGAAATCCAGCAATAGCCTCACCCCAGCCCACCCAGCCCCAGCCCGCCCTGCATGGCCTCAGCTCCCATGAGGGGACAAGATCTGTCAGCAGTGTGCTCTGCTAGTAGCTGGAGATTGCCACCAGTTAGCCCGTGTGTGGGTGTCCAGGCAGCATTGCACAGAGCTCCCCGGGTAGTAACGGAGTGTTTCTGTGTCAGTGACCTGGTGCTGTGCTGCTGGCTCTGATGATTTCTTAGCCCCTTGCTATTTTACAGTTTCCATGCTGTTACATAACAGCATCACCTGTGGTCTGTGCCCTTTGCGGTATATATGTCCTGCTCTGCGGGTGTAGCACCCCTTTCCAGATGTACCACTGAGTGCATGGCAAGGCTGCTCTGCAGCAAAACAAGGGCCCTTGATGTTCACACTTCTCTCCCTTTCTGCCCGCACAAGCTGCAATTACAGCAGTGCTGGAGCAGAGTGGTTATGCTACATTTTTATGATAAACGCAATGGTCAAAACTATGTGCAAGAAGTAGACTCTAAATAGGCCATTTGAGAAACTCTCTGCACTCTCAAGTGTGATTGTATTCAGCCATCACTTACATGAGTCCATATTCTTTTGGTCAGTGACTTGAACCAAGTTTTAATAAGTGCTGTGAAACTACTTATTACCATCACCCATTGATCATGTGACCCTTGAAGTGTGGGCTCAGCACTAACTCAGGGCAGGCATGTCTGTGTCTCCCAGGTACTCAGTCTGAGTTCTCTGCCATTCAGCAGCATTGTTGTGTTGGGCCCAAAAGGCAGCTTTTACCATAGTGCCTGTGGGTAAAGCAGGGCGTTGGTTCTAAGGCATGCGACCCAGAGTTCGATGCTACCCTGGCTTCTACCCATGCCCTCTCCCCACCTCTTGCTCCCCTTTTGTCAGAGGTTAAAGCCAGCCCTTTGGACGGAGAGGGGAGCACCACCAGCAGCCCTGGGGCAACTACTGGGGGCAGGTTACTGGATTGCTCAGGACCCTCAGCCTCTCCGTTTTGCAAGGGTCTAGAAGGTGACTTCCTGGACCTCACAGCATTGCTTTAATTTTTGCTCCTTTGAGATGGCTGGGAGAGCAGCATCACGCACCTGACTTTCTGGGAAGGAGCTGGAGCTGCTCCATGTTCCTTGATCAAGGTGGCAACAAGCCTGCACCGCTGATGTGCCTGCACTGCCCCCTCCTCCAGGTGGCAGCATAGCTGAAGAGGATGAGCACACACGTGGCACGTTTGTCTCCTGAGAGGTCTGGAACTAAGCACAGATGACTCAAAACGTTAAAAACCCAGTAGTTTATTTCAAAGTATAAATTTCAGGCTTGTCAGACAAAACCCCACTACAGGTACCACACACGCACACGCATACACACGCACACACACAAATCTACAGTACATACAAAATGGGGGAGTGCTTGCAACTGCCCAGTTTAAATTGGACATTAAAAGCAGTCCTACATTTTTTGTATTTACAAGTCCAGCTGCAAAACAAAACAAGAAATCAGATTGAGTTGCTTGCAAAGACTTTTGCATGTTTGACTCACTAGTCAATAACTTACTACAGCTGAACAGGCCTCCCCAAACAGCTACTACCCAGTTACCTTATTTACAGCTATACCCCATTAAATTAAGACAGCACTTCAAATATATATATATATATATATAATACATTAAAAAAAAAAAAGCTCAGCCTGCACAATGACAATGCAAAATAAAGAGGCATTTTAATGGGTGTGTAGAAGGTATGAAAAGGAAAAATTCATTCATTTGCTTTTTTTTAGGTGTCATTTTTTTCACTCTCCCCTCAGAAGGGAATACAGGCAGGGGCAGGGCTGGCTCTGTGAATGTCATTTGAACTCCTCCCTCCAGTGTTTGCACACAATGCCAACCCCTACCCAAACTAAAAAATATATATATATTTAATATCCTAAGCTTCTATTTGAAAAAAATCTGGATTTTTTTACTAAATGAAAATACTGAAGAGTTTATAAGAAGGCAGAATCACAGATTGACTGTACAGTGTATACAATAGTCTAGAACTGGGGAATGGCTGTTTGGGGAGCAAGAACAGATTTGACCTGGTCCTACGTATAATACAGATTCTGATATATTGGACACTTAAGACAAACAGTGTAAAGGAAAGGGTGAAGGGATATTTTTGTTACAGTACAAAACAGTGTTCAGATCCTACTATTGGGCCCAGTCATGCTCCCACTGAAGGCACGAGGGGTTTTGCCATTGCTTTCAAATGAAGCAGTCAGTATAAGACCCCTTATTTTTACAGGGAAGACACCGTGGGCATTTCCAGCCTTGTGCTAAAAACATAGGGGTGGGTGAGTGTCTCAGTGCTTGTGCTCAGTGATCTAACATGGCAAAGTGCAGCACAAGTAATACAGGAGAAAAGACCTGGGCCAGCTGCTACTCCCAGGGAAGCTGGGTTGGAGCCCAGAATTACACAGCCTGAGAGGAACTGGCCCCTGCACCCTCCCATTTTCTCAAGTTGCCATGCAGCTGCAGTAACAGATGCTATACCTACAGTCTGCACCCTTCCTAAGGGTTTAGTTATTTGAATCCAATAAAGCTTTTTAGACTTTTACTGAAATAAAGGAGGTCAGTGAAGCTGTAGCTAAGAGAAACTCAGAGGAAGATAAGGGCATTTTGCCACCAGTATGCCACAGTAGGGCTTCCCTTCCAACTGGAGACTGAACTAACTCGAATTACTTTCAGCCTGGACATCCACATGCCCGTGTATTACACAAAGAAACCAAACCAAACCTAAAACAAAACAGAAAGGAGGGATGGAAAACACTAGTGTAGAATCAGTGCAGTGTTTTCCAAAACATGGAGAACTAGATCCAAGGTAGTGCTGCTAAAATGTCACATACCCAGTGGCAACAACGCAAATCATAAGCCAGGAACAAATTTATACCAAGGTACTGAAAATAAGATGGAAAAACGTGCAGGGAAGGCATTTTGATAATGCCCCTTTTGGTTACTCCTGAAAGTGGCCTGGCAGTGGGACTTGATGATCGCTGTAGGTCCCTTCCAACTGAACTATTCTATTCTACCACCTGAAAGTCACATAGAGATTTTTAGCATATTTAAAAATGAATTACTGGAAAACTTCAGCAACTAACATTTTTATGATGAGCCCACTCTAAAAGCACTGTGTTAATAGATCTGGACTGAATGTTCCTGGATGTTTTGGTAATACTTTCAAATAAAGTCTATGAAATGAAGCCAATTCTTTTTGAATGTGTTATTGGCAGAAATTCATTTCCCCAGTATTCTTATTTTTCCTGGGAGATTAAAGGATAAATTAAAAATAGCCACCCCACAACACTGGGAAAAGTGCCATTTGAGTTAAGGAACTAAGCAATACTCCTGTTTGTTAACATAAGGGGTAAATATTCACTGCGGAGATCTGGTCCACCATGAAAATAATTTTACAGCAGTAGCATAGTCCTCTCTTGGCGTGTGTGTGTTAACCAGCTACCTGCAATGTCTCCAAACTGAGCTAGACATCTGGAAGTCAAGCTAGGCTCCGTCACGTACTTTGCCACCACCACTTGCGTAAGATCCTGAAATTGGATCTTAACATCTCTGCTGCGATGAAAGAAGAGTCTGCTTTCACCCTACAACACTGATGGCTTCAGTCAGCAAATAGTAACTAGCTGGTTTGCTCTAGTCACAAAAATCAGCTGCACTTTGCCATACATAGCAGAAACAGATCTATTAAGCAAGAAGCCTGCTTTTACTCTGTTCAGTTGAGAACTACATCTTTCTTTAGTAAATAAAGATGAGTCCTCTCTCTAAAGATGCAGTCCACATAACCTGCAAAAACAGTACCAGATCATCCCTAATAATACCTCCATTGGAGGAAAGAGAGAAATTCTAACACAGGACTTTCACCCCCCATCTAACTCGAGCAAGACAAAGCTAGTAACAACCATGACCTAAGAGCAAGCACAAACTATAAAAAAGTTGATTTACAGATTGGGCTGGAATCAAAATTAAATAAGCAGCATAAGTTCCAGGTTGTATTCTAATATTTATTTTAACTTTCAAACTATAAAACCTCATTGTACTGATATGGCCAACGGCCCTTTGGTACCACCTCAAAGACATTAAAGTAATTGCCCAAGGAGGACTTAACAGCCATCAACTGGAAGAAATTGCGCTAAGCCTCTACTACAGAACTGGCTTTATAAGGACTCAACTTTCCATAAGTAGACTAAATGCATTATTAAGTAATTATTCCTTGAAATAGGCAGACAGAACATTTAATTAAACATAGAAAAATTCAAGGCATTGTTCATTATTGGCACCAGTAATACAGGGACAACTGTTATTCAAAGGAAGGGTAACACATTTTTCATACATGAGATTGAGTGTGAACCTTCTCTCATGATACTTGGGTTTAGACAGAATTTTTGCTCTCCCAGATCAATAAAACTGCCATACTTTAAATGCAAGTTTCCATACAGAGAATATTAGTTACTCACCTGACAGAAGTGACAATCCCAGCTATGTGAAGGAGTGCAGTAAAACAGTATAGACAAAAGTCTACAACGGACTGTCTTTCACCAATAAGGTTCTTGAAGGGAATACAACTGAAGAACCCATTATCTCATAGTTTATTTCACCAGCCGTATTTGGGGATTTAATTATTCCTGCCCTTTTTCAACCTTGCTTTATATTTAAAAGTTTCTTGGTTTTACGACAGCCAGCATTGGAGTTGTGTGTGTTCTCTACAGTTTTGCCAGATGGTGAAGTAGATTAAAAAACAAAAGAAAACCACCTTTCCTTTCTAAATTCACTGCTTAGTTCTGTTGGAAAGGAACAAGACTGCTGTCCTTGTTCTTATAAGTGCCAAAATATAAACCTTACATATCCTTTCTCGTCCAGGTGTGTTAGAATTTGGTTATGCAAAAAGCAAGTTTAAGATGCTGACAGGATAGTGGGGCAGATGTACCACTTTGTTTTCTCAACTCAGAAGCATCGTGAAAGCTTCTAGTAACATTTGCAGTTGCTCACAAGTTTTGGGCCAGTTTCTGAACTACTTTGGGTGTTTTAGCTTTTTGCAGAGGCAGACTGGAACAGAGAAGAGGACTGGGAAGCCAACTTCGTATCTTTTTGTACTAACTGAACATCCAAACTGAGTGCTAACAAGTAGAAGCTTTCATGGTGCAACACCACAGAGGTTTCTTTGGCTGAACTGCAACATATAGCTTTCCCAAAAGAACAGGGAAAGACTGGTGGAAAATACTGTCTGTATATTCTAATGTTCTTCACAGGACACAAACAACTACTCAATAATTACAGTGAGGAAAGGGTTGAGTGATACCGCAGATAAAAACGAATCCAGCGTCAGCAGATGTCATACTTCCTAGTCTTCACAGAAAGAAAAAAACAATCACTGTGGGTCACAAAGCAGTAATGAAAGGCTAGAGGGGTGAAAGGAGAAGTAACTCCGAGCAAATAAAAGAACACCACAAGGTACCTGGCTACGTTTATTTCTGAAATTACTCTTTAAGGCACAAAATAAATCTAAAAAATAGGGCTGTGTGTATGAGGAGAGGGGCAGAGAAATTATCTGAGCTAGAGAGATAGGAATGCAGTCTCTACAATCCAGTTTCAGATCTGACCTAGGAATGCTCCCAGCGTGAGGGTAGACGGTGATAGTAGAGGAGAGCTCTTATTTAGGAGAGGCAGGAGGTAGTGGGACAATTTTACTTTCCAACACCTCCAAATTCACACACATATTGGGTCCCTGGCCAGACTAAAGTTCCCTTTCCTCCCCTCAGACAGCTGATTACAGTTTGTAAAATGAGAACGGACCACTCAATCTTCCAGTATGAAAGTGAGACCTTGAATCACCTTTCACATCACAGCCTGCTCACAGAGCGGTGGGGTGCAAGATGCAAATCTGTTCTTGCCCTCATGTTAGTGCCTTGATAGATACTACAGATGTGTATGCTTTGCTTCAGACAAACTGCAATTTATTATTTTGTTCCCACTCTGAAGCAGAATCCCAGGCATCCAAGGTGCCCTTGAATAAAAGGTAGGTGGAACAGCTGTCATGGGAGGGAAAATAAAATTTTCAAATGACCCATGACTTGAGCTATCCAGAAAAACAGGTTCTCTTGCTGCAGGTGAGACTTTATTTTTCTTTTGGTTCTCAATGCATGTAGTGTATCACACAGCCGTCTAAAATAATCCTGCAGAGAGTGGATTTAAAAATGAATTTCATGCATGGGATCAACCTTCCCAAAACCGGCGGTAAACTCTTGGTAGTAGGACAGGTTTAAAGGCTCCAAAGATCTCTAGTTTAACTGCTCTGGGAAGAGATCACATCTGTGGACTGGGGGTCACAGAAGGGTCCGAAACGTCCATAGATGTCCTTAGCCCGGACAGCAAAGTAGTATTTGCTGCCAGACACAAACTGAGTGAGAGTGCATGCCATAGGTAGGGGAAGGGCCTTCACTTCCCCTATCTTCTTCCACTGGGAAGGCATAGTGGCACTCGGGTCCTCGTGGTAAGCATAGAGATGGTAACTGTCCACACTGGCACAACTCCGGTCCACTTCCAAGACACTCCATGACAGCACAATACCATTCTGGCTCTGTACCCGTGCCAGCTTCAGCTGTGGCTTTTGAGGCAGAGAAGTGTTGGCAGCTTCAGGGGGCAGGCGCGGTGGCTGTGGTGCCTCCGGGAGTGGGGCAGGATGTATAGGGCGTGGTGGCTCCTAAGCAATATAAGAGCAATAAGGGAAAGATAAGAGTCTACAGCAGTGGAAGGAGGTTATAATTCATCATCCCCAAAGCAAACAGAAATAAATCAGCCTGCAATTACCCAACCATCATGACTGTGCAGGGAGCACACAGGCACAAGAGCAACAGCAAACGGCCAAAAGGCGTGGGACCAAGGATGTCAGAAGTCATTATTCACATATAAATCACTGCCTGTATAGAAGATCATCACCACAGCTACTTCCCTCTTTGCTTCCCACCCATGAGGTGATGGGACTGTGAACACTGAGCCATTTACCAAGACTAAGCAGTCAGGTTCACAACCTGTTGGAACTATTTTATACCTGAGCTGCTGTTCCCACATTACCCAAAACACCCCAGACAGTGGATTGAGCTGGCAGTTTAACATCATCTTTTCAACAGGTAGGTCTTCAGCCAGAAGAGGAAGAACAGGTAATGGTACAACATGGATATTATCACCTTAAATTGATCACAAAATTTCAGCCTCGGTTTCCAGAAATTTTTGAAATAAAGGCACAAACGTAGCTTTCCATTGAAATTTTTTAGATTATAGAAACTTTCCTAGGACTACCATTTATGTTAGTTAACTTGAACTTAGGAATGTGGTTACGACAAGTATGACATTTTGTTACTCTCATGCCAGGAACTTCTTTATCTGTGAATCTGAGATAATTTTTGTCCTCTCAGTTTTGTGTGTGTGATATTGGCTTGATTTTTTCTTGTTATTTATCTCTGAGGAATGCATGAAGTTGAATGATGTCTAGATCCAAAGAGTGGTTAGCCATCTTGTTGGTAATATATTTACCATTTCAGGAGATTGCAAATGATGTCACTACCAAGCAACTGAGTATGCAGACAATGTATTTAGTTCAGTCTCAATACCCAAACCATATGAAATTCCAGAGTAAATTCTGCAATACTTAGCAAAAAAGGTTTGAGGTGAGGCAGAAGGAATCAACCCAAACACTAATTAAAAAACAAAAAACAACAACTCCAAAATTTGGGAGTTGGCAACCTTAAGGATGTTGTCTGCATCGTGTTCTTCTACCTAAACTTTACAATCATCTGTACAGAAAAACTGGTCACAGAATCACAGAACGACCAAATGGTTGAGGTTGGAAGGGACCTCTGGAGGCCATCTGCTCTAACACCCTGCTCAAGCAGGGCCACCTACAGCCCAGGACCACGTCCCGGTGGCTTTTGGAGATCTTCAAGGAGGAGACTCCACAACCTCTCTGGGCAACCTGTGTCAGTGCTCCATCACCCACACAGTAAAGAAGCGCTGTCATCCAATTCATGACAAACAGTCAAACACATGAATTACATTTTCAAACCATGATAAAACTTGTTGTGGCAGCTCTTTTGTACCCTTGACTACACAAGTCACCTGCAGACAATTCATGCATCATTTTTCAATATGCAGTACTGGTGATCTGGAGAACTGTGGTGTAAGCTAACAAGATCACACATCTTTCGCTGTTCTTGGCAGAACTTTCTGTAGGTGACATAGTGGTGTTATACACGTAAACTATTTGGAAAGTGTCTAAAAGACATTTCACTTTTCTGCAGTTCACACTAAGAAGCAATCTGAGACATGCTAATGCAGAGACAAGCCTGTAAATTGTTTTAACTCATTTCAAAATTACTGTACCTACCGCATGCACTTGTGGTGGTCGATGATGCACTGTAAGCTGAGGTGCTCCAGATCCAAGACTTAGTCCGTTGTTCACAACATACGCGGTTGTTTGAGGCATTCGTACCGTCATGCCTACAAGAAGCACAATGAATACATTCCTGGGTATTCAATACTTAAAATCAGCCAAACAGAACACTGGAAGCCAAACTCCTTGGTTCAGCTGGATGACACCAAATTTCAAATTGACACACCCTCCTCAAACTGCCACCAGACCTACTAATTACTGTACTAAAACAAAGCCACCTCCCCTTCCCTGAAGCTGTAAAACAGAGTAAGTACTCATGTCTGCAGAGGAGACAGAATAATGTTTTTATCCTTTGTAGCATGAAAGAAATGGGTGAGGAGGGGAGGTTGGGAAGGAGCTTGAGTATGAAAATGAAAATCTGATCACTTTGGGATTCAGATAGGAAAAGACAAATACTGTTGCAGCAGGATGTTATCAGTATTCACATGCTAGAAGACTGTGCTGTGTGTGGCACAGAACCAGAAAAGATTAAGTCATTGTCCAAGAAGCTTGTTCTCCCTCAGAATGAACACCAATATGGATATGTGCTCACAGGAATTACTTTACATGAAATCCCATAGCAAACTGACCTGGATGGCAGGAATAAACTAGGTAATTTTATAGCTTTGTACATAATATCCAGAACTTTTGCAAATGACCAAGTAGTCATTCATTTTATACTACGTCTTTCTCTCTTAAGTATTATTTTGTCCATTTAATGGTGGGACATGCATATTCTGTGAGCTCATTTTTTTTCTCATTCTTATCAGTTGCCCAGAATGTTCTTCTGTCTAGAAATACAAAATCTGGGGCAACCTCCACTACTCCCTAGACCCACATTTGTATGAGATCCAAGCATTCTAATACTTCTGAATACAAAGAATGAGTAGCTCACAGAGAGACACATTTCAGGAAACCATGGCTATTCTTTGATAATTTCTGTCTATGAATAGTCATTAAGTTATGACCATGGGTGATGAGTATCAGAAGTCTAAGTAAATCATGACTCTGAGACAGCTGAAACAGAGTGCTAAATCTTAGTGCTTTTAGAATGCAGTAAAAAGTAGTTAAATTAAAGTGCTGAACTCTAGTTAGCTGCTTCACATCTTTTTCCTATTAGCACATCTGTCTAAGAAGCTAATTAAACTATGCAAACTCCTATAGGATGAACAAGCATCAAAACTGGCTATTCCTTATGTATGAAAATCCTTGTGTATGAATATGTGCTGCTTTAGCACAGCTGTGATACTAAATTACATTACATTAAATTACATAAATTATATGAAATTAAAATAATCTGAAGAGAGATGGAGAGAAATACCTTAGGAACATATAATGTACAAATTTAATATTATTTCTGTCTGAGTGCATCTTTGTGAATATCAGGTAGACATACTACTTGGATGAGGTAGAAGAACAAACTACAAGTATGCAAAACACGTTGGATGAATTCTCAAAATTAATCTTCTGTATACACAGCATAGAGATCTTACTACTTAAACACCTGCTACTGACACTAAAGAATTTCAATGATAATATAAACCAACTCAGCAGCAGCAGCATTTCTGTATAACAAAGATGGTAAAATGCAGGATGGGCTAAAAAGCGAAAACTCATGACAGCTAAAAGGGATCAAGGTACACAATTAAAAAAAAATATATATATATATATATATATTTGCTATCACAGAGTGAAACATCTGCATCTGATATGCAATTGTAAAGCCTTGGAAGAAATCTGTATTCCAAATAATCTGGTCTCCAACCTGCTGAGGCTAACTATCACCTGTACCTCAGGACAAGAACACCAGATGGTTAGCCTCAGCAGGAGAAAATGTTGTTAAAAATAATTAAATAAATGAACCATTACATACTCAAAACTCCTTCCAAAACAACAGGTAGATTACACACGTTTGACTTGTAGTTAAGGGCAACAATGATGAAAACAAAGTGTGGGTAGAGGTTACCCTTGCCTTTTAAGGCCTTTCACCAGCAGGAACACAAGATGTAGACATACACCTCAGAAGAAACTGCCAGTCAGAAGAACCTGAACTCCAGTCTGCATGGCACCATGGTATCAGAAGTTCAAGGAATATGAACAAGTAGTCTGAGAGGAACACTCATTTCCTCATCCCAGCACTTCACAGACATAGCTCAAGAACTGTCTGATCGAGTTCTGCCTCACTAGCACGGCTGATTTTTCACAGCCTAAGGCAATGCAGTTGAACCTAGTCATAAGGGATGCTTAGATTTAAATCGCTACAAACATACATGGATATTCTCTTTTCCAAAAACAAGTGTTACAGAACAATGAATCAATTATTTTATGCAGGCACAGTCTTACATTGTTCAAACACACAGTGTTCCAAGTCTGGCTTATACAGATGGTGTCTAAAAAATTCATTACCTGGAGGTCACATAAATGTAGCCTCATAGTGCAACAGAACAGGGAAACATGTTTAACCATGTTGAATTAAACATAGTAGAAGTTGTGGGGAGCTAAAAAAGGCAATTAAAATCCACTGCTTACTAGCAAAATATAAACTATAATTTAACTTAAAGGCTTTTTATTGTGAACATATTCTATTCATTCCAGAATTTTTTGTTACTGCTATGGGAAGACACTGGTTACATTTGCAAATTCAAGAGAACCTTGCTGACATCTCTAGTCAAACTCAATCATGTATCAGAATCACATTAGGATGCCTCATATAAACTGAACTTTTAGACAGGAAATCAAATATAATTTAGTACATATGAATAGATTTTAATCTTACTGCATAATAACAAAATGGTCTCTAACTATCCTTCTACAGAAGGGCTGTGCTCATTACATTACTTTCTGCTACCTTGTGAAGCATTGGGCATGTCATCCAGAGATGCACAGCTGGCAGAGACAGTGCCTGAGATAACTTCATGCCATTTTTTCCTCATCTACATATCTACAGGGGGAATGATTTCTTAATGGTTTGAGATTTTCTCAAGTCCATTACTTGAAAAAAATAATAGGAAGAACCTCTGTAATTTGGACTAGCATAGTAAAAAAAAAAATAAATAAATCCATATCCATCAGGCAGAATGTATCAAGCTGTGCTGTGCTAGAATGGAATGTGTATGGAATAAAGAATCCCCTACCTCCAGTCTGTGGATTGACTGGCCTTAAATTTGGGCTTGGCATAACAGCTCCTCTTACAGGATTCTGAGGTGGTGGTGCAGGAATAGTGGTATAGACCACCTGATGGTTAGCAGGGGCCCGTGGTATAGGAAGTCTTGCAGCACTTTGAGTCACTGGTCGATGAGTTACATTCACTGTTGTCGGAGCTGGAAAAAGAAAAACAGACGACAACCTAGAATGGAATTCCACAACATGAAAGTGGTATCTCTATCTCAGAGTGCATACCTCCTTTGGAAACCAAATCAGCTGAGTCATGCGAAATAAAAGCTGTCTCCACAAATTTCTATCTGCTTTTGATAACGCAAAAAAGGAGAAAACAACCTAAGCAAATGGTAATTTTCACCTGAAATAATAATGCCAACATCTATCCAAATAAGAATAGAAAAGATAAACATAATATCCAAAATAATCAGATTGATGACTAAAAAAAACTATATTAAGTCCAAATACAATAATTAAAATCAAACCAAACAAAACATCCTCCCACCCACTTTGCTTTAATAAATAAATAAAAATAAAGTTAAAAAAAAAAAAACAGGATTTTTTACTATTACTAAGTCTGATCTGTATATAAAAGAAGTCCTGAATGTAAGGATAGCTGTAGAGAAGATAAAAACCAACACTGAACACAAGCTACTAAGAGTCTGTAAAACTGGTCATAAGACAATTCTAATGCCATCTAATCTTCAACAATTATCTACAGAAAAAGAATTAAAAAGGATCTATGTTTCTTTTTCACATTAGGGAAAAAAAAATCACTGCATACAAAGCATGTTCCATATACTTCCAACTAGGTGTGGAACTTTATTGTCAGCCTCGTCATTCACTCTGCCAAAAGAATTAATTGTGAAGTGCAGGTAGACAAAGAGAGGAGTGATGTTGCTAATGCTTTTTCCTCTATTACTCAAATAATGTAATTGCTACAGATTTTTTTTACTTATGCAAACAAGTTTTGTTAAGAATTTCCATGGCTATCCTATTGACTGGTCTCCTTTTCGCTCTGGACCATCCTTAGCAGAATTTTCTCCTCTCCGTGGAATTCGTTCAATCCTGAATTGTTTCTTTCCAAACCAGCTGGACTTAACTATCTTTCCCTTCCACTTCATCCACGAAGAAAAAAAAAAAAAAAAAAGGAAAGAAAAAAAGGGATATTGACTAGAATGGAAAATTCTTAAGCGACTCAAACATTTTCAATATTCACCTGACAAGTTTACTACAATACAAGAACACAGGAGTCTAGCTTAAGAAAAAGCAGTCAGCACATTCAACGATGTAAAATGAAGTTACCTGTAGGTACTACATGTATGGTGGTCTGGGAAGGCCCGCTTGTTGGCACACCTGTTTGCTGCTGACTGTTTGGTTGCAAAGACGGCACGGGGCGGGACAAGGTCGGGGTAGATATACTCAATCCTGAAGCAGGTGTCTGATTCTGCTTCTTGGCCTCTGCTTTGAAACAAAACAAAGTTACAGACAATAGCAAACAAAAATTAGAACATCACAGAGCTATTTAACCTCTTTTTTTTCCCATCATTCAGATTATCAAAAAATATTTCCTCATATGACATTTCTTTCATCTTTTCATACTGCAAACCAAACTGTAGGAATTTCATTCAGTTCCCCATATTTTCATCCTCCCAATCTTTTGCCTCCCTATACTCCATAGGGTTTCATTTTATCATCATGAAGTTCATGTATTTCAACAGAATTTGGAAACCTGAATTTTTCCATTAAAAAAAGGAATGGCCTAAAACCTAAAAAAGGGCCTAAATACTGCTGTACTCAACTTGTTTTTTAAAAAGTGATAATTCTTGTCTACCTTTGATGCTTATATTCTTTTATTTGCTGATTCTTTCCTTTGTTCAATCTCTATTAGTCAGCCCTGTCTGGTGCTGTTTTGAATTTTCATGCTATTTTCTTGATAAAGGGGAATTGCTTTATTAATCAAAAAATTTTTTTTAAAGTTTTATTTTCTTATATTGTCACTCTCCTGAACATGACTCATTAATGACTGGGAGAAGTGAGAAATACAGTGTCTGTATCTGTAATTTTCTACAGCAATATTTTTTCCTGCTTTATAGTTTATCTGTAACATCATAAAATATACATTTGAGTCCAAGCCAGACCTATCCACAAGGAGAATTGAGAAGCTGGATTTTTAAACTGGATTAGAGTAGCAGTAGGCAGAGAAGGTACCACCAAAACCCACAAAACACAAGACAAGAGAGTAAGTTTTAAGGGCATCCATTCAAATAAGCTTTGCCCTAAATAAAAATGCATACGCAGCAGCCACTAACTCAGTTAAAGAACACACAATGTAGAAATAAAAAATACTATACTCTTGAGAAAATGTATCAGCGATACACTGAAGAACATGTTAGAAATTATCCAGTAAGTATGCCATTTAGATTACAAAGCGTTAAGAACAGGGTTAATAGCGGTGTGGCTCAACATGATTAATTTATTTATTAGCAATTGGAGACTACTTTGATGGTCTCACTCAACTATCTTTAACACCAGGTACTAATAGCTTGAAGTAGCAGTGCCCTTCACAAACTGCTATATGATAAACCTAACACAAGATCTCAAAAATAATATAATAGAAATTGCAGTCTTTCTGCACTGTCTTTCTGCCTGTAAATGAGTAGCTGAGCTACTTCTCTGAAGCCATTTGATGAAAACAGTTTTCTTTTGATGAACAAAGGCTATAGAAGCAGCAGCAAAGGGATGCTCATTTTGAAAACACGAATTGAGATATTTCCTGCTCTTTCATCAAATAACAGGTCTTTGTGATTAGTTCAAACTTCTTATATTTCACATAGGTATGAGAGATTTCCCAGTGTCCAGCAAATTCTTTGAAGAGATTCATAGAATCATAGACTATCCCGAGTTGGAAGGGACCCATAAGGATCATCAAGTCCAACTCCTGGCACCGCACAGGTCTGCCCAAAAGTTTAGACCATGTGACTAAGTGCACAGTCCAATCTCTTCAATTCAGACAGGCTTGGTGCAGTGACTACTTCACTGGGGAGGCTGTTCCAGTGTGCGACCACCCTCTCAGTGAAGAACCTCTTCCTGATGTCCAGCCTAAACTTCCCCTGCCTCAGCGTAACACCGTTCCCACGGGTCCTGTCACTGGTGATAACAGAGAATAGGTCATCTGCCTCTCCACTCCCCCTCACGAGGAAGTTGTAGACTGCGATGAGGTCCCCCCTCAGCCTCCTCTTCTCCAGGCTGAACAGGCCCAGTGACCTCAGCCGCTCCTCATACGTCTTCCCCTCTAGGCCCCTTCACCATCTTCATCACCCTCCTCTGGACACTCTCCAACAGTTTAATGTCCTTTTCATACTGTGGTGCCCAGAACTGCACACAGTGCTCGAGGTGAGGCCGCACCAGCGCAGAGTAGAGCGGGACAATCACTTCCCTCAACTGACTAGCAATGCCTAGAGATTCCTACAGAGATGCATACACATGCTCACTTTGAATACGTACTTTGAATATGTACAGATTTCTGCACATTTCAACTGCCATTGCATAATTTAAATAATGCATAATTTGAATGAGTATATTCTTAGTCATGACCTAGAGAAGATGTGCTCATGATCCAACTAGTAAGAATCCGGACTTACTACAGCTATATATATATATACAGACGTACTACAGCTATAAAAAAGTAATCCAAGCAACAAGGATAGTCTGGGCTAATATTTTTTTCCCCGGTTTGTTTTTGATTTCACATGGAAGCAAGTTCATTTGTCCCTGACAAATCAAGAGTCCTGCTGAGATTCCAGCTGCAGGAAACGATGAAAGATAACCAACTTAGATGTCACTAAGTAAATAGAAACAAGTAGCAAAAGATTCTTTAGCTACATAAATAAAAAATCAGCAAGGAAAAAAAATGAAAACTAGGTACACAGTAAGCTAAGGATTAAGGTTAGAAGTAATAAAGGAACCGTTCCAATGATGAATAAACAGTATCATCTTCACTAAAACTCTGGAACTGGAGAAGACAGGACAATCTGATTTATGGAAACGAGCATAAAATGGAAATCATTACTACTGGAGGCATAAATAAAACTACAAATCTAAATCACAAAATGGAAAAGAAGAGGGGCTTAATTTCCATGCCAGAAAATGGGCTTGCAACATTGCAGGGCAGCAATGAAATGCATCCACACTGCCAAAGGACATAAAAGCACAACTATATTTACTCTAATCTTGGCACACAGACCCCAAGCCATGCATTTGGTATTTAAACTCTTGCACACAAAGTTGTTTATTCAGGGGAAAAAAGATTAGAAGCTGTAACAATCTAATGTCTGAATATCAACTGTGGAAAGGTTCTTAATTAATTGGTAAACAAAGATGAAATCCATGTAGAGGAAGTTTCAAAAATGTAATAAATAATTCAAACTACTTAGATTGTTCCACGAGTTTAACAGATTTAAGCATAGACAACAACAATGCTTAAATTAAGGGAAAGGTAAAAACCTTAAAGACGGTATTTTACACTGTGTAGGATTCCTTTTATTTAAGGCCTTTCAGAATACTTCAGTAACAGTCTTGCATAACAGAAACAACAAGGAATAAAATACACTGAACTGAAACAGATGTTTATTCCTGTCTATCATTCAAGGGGATGAAATAACACTTGCAGCTCAATGCCCCTGCTGCTAGCAAAATATATTTCTCTTACCTTGAGAAGAGCCATCATCCTCATCATCCAGTGTAAGGTCAATGACACCTCCTGAATCGCTTCCTGCGACCTTCCCGCTCTGAAAGACAAAACTCCTTCATTTTGCAAAAGCAAATCCAGGGAACACAGATTGAAAAGGGATATGAATTGAACATTGTGTAAGAGAGGTCTCAGAACTGAAGCACTTATTAGAAAGAAAGTGATGAAATGAGGAGGAGGAGAAGGAGACTTCAGACAAATTTCCCCACACTTGGAAAAACAGGCAATGACCAAATGACTGGACTGCAATATCAAAATTTGAAGCACCTTTTAACTTTCTAAGGAGTAGAAAAAACCTTGATGACCAGTAGTATGTTGTTATTTTAAAGGTAAATAAATTAACAAAATGGTATTATAATCTTTATATATCTTTTAATTACGACCCTTTTAATATTTTAATCCAATTAACCTGTGCTTTCCAGCATAACCTTTTGACAAAATAGTCACCAGGACAATGTATTACTCATCTTGAGATAGTCTGGGCCTACCTACATATGGTGAAATTGACTTCACAGTAAGGAAACCTCTTACAAAACCTCTACGCTGATAAAATACATCATCAAAAGCCATCAGAAAACTCCAAAGGTTTCCAGCTTTTAAGAGTAACTTCATTATTGTATTTCATCCACTATCACAAAATTCATCATTTCTTATTCTATATGTGAAACCATTTGTAACCATCTCTTTAGAGAGGATAAAGACATCTTTTATGTTATTGTGAAGGCTTAAAGTTATAAAAACCTAGAGGACCATCAAACAAAATTTATCTTCTGGATCAATGACTTTCCCTTAGCTGTTCAGACTAGAACTGGACCACCAGCTTCTTCCTTTAGCTGATGAAGTGAACGTTGGGGAAGGCCCTATATATTTCTGGGTTTTTAAATCTGCTTTCTAGAACAGATCTTGAATGAAGTCAATGTTGTCTTTCTTAAATTTGATGCAAAAATTTGTGTTTCTTTGGTTTTGCAGAAAAGATGATCATTTATTGTTGGGCTGAACTGCTACTGACTCATGGATTACAGTAAGCCAGGTTCCTTGGGACAGACAAGGGGTTAGGAAAGCAACATAATTACCAACATCACTGAATAATTAACATTAACATGGAAAAAAAATCATAAGAGTTATCAGCCACACGTCACCAGCATGATAAAAACTAGGAAGATTAGAGTTATTGCTGTGTGGTCTGATGGGGACAGATGCAAAAAGTCCAAGCACTGAGATTATCTACTCTGTTAACTTTAATTAGGGTAAAGCAAAACCTTTAAGAAGGTCTTAAAGACAGTTCTCACACAGGCAAGGCTTTGAGGAGAGAGAAAAAAAGCATCATAATAAATACAAATGAAAGCTGTCTCTGAATTATTGGTCACTGGATTTGGACAGCCTGACATGAATGATCTCTTCATTATGCATTTAGATTATAACCTGATTTCTGCTTAAGCTCTAATGCTGCCACCAATGAAATTCTGCTGATAACCTACATGATTAAAAAGAAAAAGAGGAAAAAATAGCTAGGTACTTATGTTCCAAGGTGGCAGAAGAGACCTCTATATAGACTCTGTCTTTTCTATTCATAAACATCTGAAAGATGTATTAATCATGGAATTCTTCTGTTGAGTGATTTCTATTTCAAAAACCTTCCAGCTTCAGTTTTCTTAGTATGATGAGCTGATTTAACCACTTGAAGCTTAAGATAAAAGCCATATTCAAATAATCAATGAGTACTTGATTAACATGAAGTCAAGAGGAATTTCATTCCAACTTGATTATCTTCCCAGTCAATGATGTGTATTTTGAACTACAGCTCTCTGCCAGGAGAAAGCAGACTGAAAAATGGAGAAGGGAGATTTATGAAGAACTAGAGAAAGAAAAAACTAACACTAAGCTATTTATTTTCCCCCACTATAAAATCTATTAGTCTGAAGTAATTTCCTTCAATTCTTCTTCTAGAAGGAAATCTAAATCCCTAGAAACAAATAATCTGTATAAAACTGTTTTGAAGTCCTACTTAACCATGCCAGTTGAAAGTTCTTTGAATTTCCAAGTCTGCATGTGTTACTGCATGCAGTTTTGATTTTGGTGTGTCTGGAAGGCCAGAATCTCTAGTTATCTAAACAGGAAATACTAAACAAATAATCCAATTGGCCAGTTATGTCTCAAGCATGCACTTTTCAGAAGGAAAGACCTTCTTTGAGTTAGTCACTTCATTTAGGGTTTTGTACTGAACAACCTTGGCAGCAATCTCCTGACAGGAAATACCTGTAAGTGGTTTGGTTCCTTCCACAACCTGTACTAGAAGCTGTGGATCTGCAGGGCACTTTTGAGTGGTGCTCTATGGTACAACCCCCAGTTCCACTTCCACGGCACGCAGTTCAGCTACTCCAAGAGGAAGCTGTACTCCACACACAGCACTCCCCAGCTAGTTTCTCCTAGTTCACCTGCCATACATCACCTTTGAACAAAATTTAGGGGTACAGGAAAATTTTAAGGAAACTTGAAACACTGAAAATGCTACATATTGCGTTGCTTACCAAAAGCATGTAGGGAAGTATGGTGCTGTCAGGGTATTCCCTCACAGAATAGACTGCTGATTATGCCTGCCACAAGGGTCAGAATTTTGACTGTTCAGAGCATCAGTTAACATTTACAAGGAGAAGCAGGGTCCCTTTCTATACTCTGTAGCATTGGCAGGGTTTTCAAATTCTTGTAGATCTCTCAAGTCCAGAAAAGAGAAGAGATTCAGAAAGAAATGGGAATCCGAGACTGGACTGGTTCATACTACATTCCCACAGGGAAGAAGTTAAGCATTTCCATGACCTGAGAGAGATGCTGTATCACTTGATACCAGCTGTTTCTGGAATGTCATTGCTTACCAACTGAATGGTTAAGACCTACAAATGGAAGCATTTGGAATCATCCCTGCCAAAAGCAATTAATAAACGCTTTTCTGAATGTTCTGTGCCCAACCACTTAAGAAAATAAAAACAGCTCTTTTGGGTATCATGACTATATTATGCATGAATTATCTCCAGGAAATTTTTGTTGCTACAAGGACTTGCCAAAACTCTAGTTTGTAATAGAACTGTTTGAGAAAAGGCTAGAGAGAAACAACTGCTATTGCTTCTGTAAAATGAAGAAGGGGATGGGCCCTGTTGCACATCAGAAGAGGAGAGTCCAACATGCTGCTCAGAGCAAAACAATAAACCACCTTAAGAAGGCTTGAAGCCCCGGTGAAGGGAAAAGAAAGTGTGACATTGGACTTCCAGACATGCATGAACAACCTTCACATTTATATCAAAAACTGAAATAAGAGAATACGTTTTTCAGCTCCTACTATTAGATTTCAGAAAGCTTTTCGCTAGAAACTGGGAACACAGAAAAGTCCTGTCATTCCGGTCTGCTATGAGTTTTCAGCTTTCTCCAAACACAGGGAAGTCAAGAACACCTGAACCTGCTTCAGCTGATCTCAGCAGAAGAGCAAGATGATGCAACCATGACACGTTTTCATCACACTAGTGAAACATTAAAAACCATTTCATGAGAACCCAAAACAAACATGTCTTGTGCCTTATTTCACATGCCTAGCAAGTCTGAAGTCAGTGGCCCAGAATATCAAATAAACTGTAACTAGAACAAAATAACCACAGTAATATTAAATGATTTGTATCTATTTCAGGAACATATTTATAAAACAAACTTAATTTTTGTAAAAAGCAAACAAAAACACAACCAACAAAACCATAACCTCTAAAACCACTTTTTCTCAGTTGTCAGAAACAAAGCAGTCTCCAAACTGACCAGAAGTGGCGCAAGAAATCTGTTTACAACAGCCACTGGGTAGTTTCTAGTAATCAATAGAAAACTTAAAATTTTACATTGGGATTTAAAATAAATTTAAAGACTGCCTTCCATCCATTGTAACAGCTTACGTATGTTAATGTATATGCTTTTAAATGCTCCAAAATGCTGTCGTGCACACTTACATTTTGCACCAGTTTACCCAGAGCTGACGTTTTAACTTTGTGCAACCAGGGAGTAGCAACACGGGGACCTAAACCATACAGTCAACCACAACTGTACCTGACTGCCTCAGTTTGAATCTTTTTCTGCTTTCACATACCAGCCAGAAGTGCAACAATTTTACATAAAGCAACATGACAAATACAACCACATACACATCATGAAAATAAGAGTGCAAATTCTCTGTGCCTGCTGTCAGGATACCAAAGAGTGTGAGACCAATGCTGACCACGTTCCCATCTAAGCTTCCAGTTATAAGGGAACAAGAACAAACATTAAACAAAATGTAGAAGAGTTGTTGATACAAATAAGTGGGTATATGCAGGCATCATATAAAAGCAAAACAAAACACAAAACAAAACTGAAAAAGCAATTAATCACAGAAATGTGTTGGGCCTCATCTGTCCCAAAGGCACAAACATGGTTTTCATACTTTTAAAATGAAAATAGAAATTAACTATTACTAGCATTTATGTCTATTTAAAATCTGATTTTGTATGATCTGCACAAATCTATTGCACTTTTTTTTCCCGCTTAGGTTTGAATTGCTTCTTATATGTTTATTTCTGCAGTAATTTTTCTGCAGTGAGTAAAACAAATAACACATTCTGAAAAACAATAACAAAAAGTAAACATAATCTTTGTTTAAAACATATTCTTCTAACAATTTCTAAATTATTATTGGGGGGGGGGGTCAGGATCGAGAAAATCCTCTCCTTTGGGAAATGTCACATTTTACAGATAAACGTGACAAAAATTTTAGAAGATAGCAAGAGAAATACAAGACCATCTCTTCCCAACTTCCTAATTTTAATATAGTCACATCTTTATTCTTCACCTGGTCAGTGAAGTTCCATTTTGCAGTAAGATACTTTGCATAAAAACAATGTGTCCTGTAACTGAACGTTTCATGCTTCAGTCTAATGTATATGTGCCCAAGAAGATTTATGGAAATTGGAGTTGAAAAGTAAAACACATAGAAACATAGCATATCCTGAGTTGGAAAGGACCCATGAGGATCGAATCCAACTCCTGGCTCCGCACAGGACCACCCAAAAATCAGACCACATGTCCAAGAGCATTGTCCAAATGCTTCTTGAACTGTCAGGCTCGGTGCCATGTTCACTTCCCTGGGAAGCCTGTCTCAGTGCCTGACCACCTTCTCAGTGAAGGTTTTCCTAACCCCCAGCCTGACCCTCCCCTGTCCCAGCTCCATGCCGTTCCCTCGGGTCCTGTCGCTGTCCCCAGAGAGCAGAGCTCAGCGCCTGCCCCTCCACTCCCCTCGTGAGGGAGCTGCAGGCCGCCATGAGGCCTCCCCTCAGCCTGCTCTGCTCTGGGCTGAACAAACCAAGGGACCTCAGCCACTCCTCACGTATCTTGCACTCTAGACCATCTTTGCTGCTCTCCTTTAGACACATTCTAATACTTTTATATCCTTATATTGTGGTGCCCCAAACTGCACACAGCGCTAAAGGTGAGGCCGCACTAGCACAGAGCAGAGCGGGACAATCCCTTCCCTTGACCGGCTGGCAGTGCTGGGCCTGATGCACCGCAGGATACAGTTAGCCCTGTTGGCTGCCAAAGGACACTGCTGACTTGTATTCAACTTGCCATCAACCAGAACACCCTGATCTCTTTCTGTGGGACCACTCTTCAGCCTCTCCTGCCCCAGTAGAGCCAGACTTGCCTCATTCCAAGTGCAGCATCTAGCACTTGCTCGTGTTAAACTTCATGTGGTTGGTGATTGTCCAGCTCTCTCATTTGTCAAGATTTCTCTGCAAGGCCTCTCTACCCTCAATGGAGTCAACAGCTCCTCCCAATTTAGCATCATACACAAACTTACTTAGTATACCTTCAAGTCCTGCATCCAAGTCATTTATAAAAACATCAAAGTGAACCAGCCCTAAAATGGAGCCCTGGGGAACCCCACTAGTGACTGGCCGCCAGCCTTGATGCAACCCCATTTACCATAACCCTTTGAGCCCAACCATTCACCCACTGCACTGTGCATCATTTATCTAACTGTATGCTGGACATTTTGTCCAGAAGGATACTGTGAGAAACTGTTTTAAATGCTTTGCTGAAATCCAAAGAGATTACATCAACTGGCTTCCCTTGGTCAACTAGATGAGTAACCTTGTCATAAAAGGAAATTAAGTTCACATGAGGTGAAATGTGTGAAGACGACTGCAAGGTATGATGAAAAGCAGAAACACAGGTGAAAAAAAATACAGGAAAAGAGAATTACAAGCCAAGGAGCAGCTGAGCATGCACTAGTCCAAGTATAGAAGGACTATGTGAGTGTTCTGTACTGTGACTTCACTCATTCAGTGTTGTGCATTTTTCCTCAAAAAGCCAGCCAAGAAGAAGGAATCACACATTTACAATTTCATGGTCTTTTGAAAAGTGTATTCTTTAAAGAAAATCTTGTCAAATTCCATGTCCCTGCCCTGGCTTCTTCAGTTCACACGGTGTTACCTCTACACCTGCAGCATTTAACAATACATATAACTACCCTGGGCTTTGATTGCATGGCAAATGCCCCAGGCAAGCATCTAATTTGGGAGGTGTGGAGGAAAAGTATTTTAGTACCAAGCAGCTCTTCCACATAACTGTGAAAAGAGCAACTTAAAGACTTGAGAAGATGGGCAAAACCAAAAGAGTAAATTTTTATCCCTTTCAAATATCAGAGTGAAACCTCCTAAGTCCTGAAACAGAGGCTAAGTCATAGGCTCCTCTCAATACCACTTAATCAGTTAAGCTTAAAATTGCTTTACGGTGCCTATGGAAGATAAAATAATGAAAAGCATGTAAAAATTGAATAGAATTTTCAGATTTTTACATTTTTCTTTCTTACGTTTACAATAGAAATAGGTATTTCTAAATGTTCTAGTAGCTGTAAAACTTTTCATGAAAAGTGATCTATTGCACTAATTCTTCAGAGCAAGACTTTTAATATGAAAAAAACAGAAGTAGACATTAATTTCTTGTATAAAAATTATATACAGTAATTACACTACAATTTATGGTTTCCTACAAAGGATTGGTAAAAGTGACTTAGAATTTCATGCATTTTCCACTGCATATACTATGACAACATATCATCTCACTTCTTCCAAATTCCAACTACAAAAATCTTTTTAACAATTAAAGGAAGTACTGAGAAATAGATGTACTGACAAATGAGACACAATTATGGGAAGAAATGCTAGGAAAAAGAAATAATACAACTTTCCTTGAGAAAGAAAAGAACTATACATTCTAGACAGTGGCTTTCAAGAATCAATGCCATGTGAATACTACACAAATTTAAACAGAGGTATACAAGAAAAGAGGTCTTAGAGGAAGTCAAAACCATGGAACTTTCTGAAGACACAAACAGAGAACAGGGTCACCTGAATTTGAAACTTTCGCAAGATTTGCCAACTTGTGAGTGGCTATGAAGTCACCATTTTTACTGTATAACCGATGTAAATTCTATATAATTAAAAACTTTTTCTGATTGTTTTGAAGACTTTCATTACATCCCGTATATAATTGATGGTAATATCAGGAAATACTTGAGTTTATAGAAAATGAATAAATGAAAATCAGAAAGGAATCAGTCTTGCAATAAAATGATGGTCTGCCTCTGGTGTTTAAGGGATTCTGAAGCATCTGCCTCTGGAAAACTAGGGACATTGACTCAGGCATCTTATGTACTATAAGGGACATAACTAGGGACATTGACTCAGTACATCTTATGTACCATGCTCAATTTTTCCACATGCTGAGACCATTTTCAATGTAAAATATGTTCTAGTGGGAGAAAGAATATCAACTTTTTCAGACAGCACTGCTGCAAATTAGGTCAATTCAGCTGTAATTTTGAAAGGAAAAAAAAAAAAGAGGAAGAAAAGTTATTCCAATTCCGTAAAGAAAACAAATACAAGGAAGGAGACTGAATTTAAAGACCAAAGCACATATGGCAGATGATGTTGAGAAAAGAACAGAGTATTTTTTCATCATAACTACTATTGTGAAATTTAACCCAAAAAAAAGTGGTTAGAACATTATATATGTCAATGACAAACTACTGAAGAAAACTGTGAAAGAAAACTCTAGAATACAAAGTAAACAGAAAATGTTATCTGTTACATCATTTTATATAACAAAACTCATACACACACAGACATGCACATATATTTTACCACATGAAATACCAAAAGGTAACCATTGGTATTTTGAAGAAAGTTTTGAATATGCACTTCTCTATTCAAGTATGATATTCGTGATTCAAAAAATAAAAATTTTGATATTATATAACGCCACGGTTCAGTTCATCACATTGAAGTAACCACACTATTAATTGTAATGCCACCTGCTTTTCATAAAGGAACATTTTAGTAAGTAAAAGTGAAAAAAAATGGAGAACAAATATCAAACCAAAGCAACCAAAAAAAACCACCAAAAAGCAGTGCAAAATCAAAATTAACTCCAGGGTAGTAATGATCAAATTTCTGAAGATTATTTGTGGCACACTGATGCAGTGCAGACAATTTTATTATTAATAGCTTCTACATTATCAAAACAGAAAATAATTAGGGTTTGTAAAACAGACATTCCATGAAGCATCACACCACCACAGTCATACATGACGCACCAAGGCGTTATATAATAGCAAAATCAATCTGAAATTACGGGGAGCGATGTTAAAAGTATGTTCTGGGATTGGCGTGTGCGTGGGGGTGATACTGTGTTCGTATGGATAAGTACAAAGCCCGTATTTTGTTTTTTGTCATCCATATACAAAACTACAGATTTCAAGCACAGGCGAAGAAGCTGCGGAAAACATCTTTTTTAGTACATTTTAAAGTATACTTCCATCACAGACTGCTTCAAACTTATCACTCCCTAACAGTTATCAATTCCAACGCAGTTAACTCCCACAAAATTGAAATAATTATTCCAGCCTTACAAAGCTGTCATGGAAATTTATTTGATCAGGCACCAAATGCATTCGTCATCTCTTACCACAACGAAAATATAAATGATAATGCAATAAAACTAGCAGTTTACCTAGTTTGCATTTTGCACAAACAAAATTTCACAGGGCTGCAATACTTGTTTTGATAGTGTGTAATACTCACCTATCTCAGCATTTTATGTATTCCATTTACCAGACCATTCCCCTTACCCTTATTCAGTATTGTGCAACACTTTCTACAGAACAACAATGCACGCATTCAAAAAATGAGTAGCCAGTCTTAGTAACCCCCATGTATTATATACCCTCTCACTTCTTTGTTGCAAAGGATAGACATTAGCTCTGTGACCCCCACCAGTAAGAAACATAAATCAAGGAACATATATGAAAAGTTGATTCAGTTTTTAGGCACTAGCAATTGTAATTCCAACTAAAACTACAAAGGAACAGTTGACACAATGCTTAAAAGGATTTCCGTACTGCTATGATTTTGTTTTTCTTTAATCAAACAGTTAAAAGGGTATATAATAAACACATACATGCATACATGCACACACACACATCTCCTTACTGGCTCTTACTCTAGTAAGGTGAAACATCTACCTTCTTTCCCCAAATCCCACTGAAATATACTACTAATCAGTAAATGTATTTTACTTACAACATGTTTCAGATTAATGAAGCCATTTATAGCTATTACTTGTGTCTGCTGTAATGACATCATCAGTTAGACTGTTTATTAAAAAAACTCTAGATTTTTTTGGCCCAAACTGACAAATTGGAGCCTACAAAACACAAGTACATGTACTTATTGAAAGCTGCTCTCAGTAACTGGGGGCTGGTTTAAGTAACACAGATATAGTCTCAGGGAAAGACAACCCACTGTAAAAAAATGAGTTTAAAAATCATCCAAAAAATTCTCAACAGGACATCATGTAGCTGAATTGGGTAGCTGTTGTAAGGGAAAAAAAAAAAATCCAGTGAACCCATTCTTGAATGACCTTTAAACTGCTAACACCTTAACAATGCAGAGTTCAAATTAGACTCAGGTAAAGGTTTCACCTTACAGATGAGAGCTAGGTGCATTTTAAACAGCACAAACATAGCCCCAGGATCAGAGACAAAAATCAAGTATCCCATTTTACATATATAATTATGCATGTTTATTTTCAGTGACAAAGCCATGAAATGCCAGGAAACATTTTCATAAATAATGCTTCAACAATATAGAATTAATAGCTGCTTATACGTTTTAAGGTGATATGTCCACTTTGTTCACATTGTTTCCCCAATAGACACTCACAAAGTTCGTTACACATTGCAAATGAAGGGAAAAAAGTTATAAATGTATTTTATTAACATTTTACCAGATAAACTTCCAATAGTCAGCAAAATGGCTTAAATTAAACTGTAGACAACCAAACAAATCAAGGCATGTCAGAAACAATGGGAAATGGATTGGACATTGGTGTTTGTTTGTTTGTTTTTTAAACCTAATGTTAGCTGAAAAGGTGAAATGCACAGATGAAATTTAGACTGTTTTGCTCCGTAAGAGGATAAGGTGCACGCAGAGTGAGGAACAAGAAAAGACTATTTGCCTGACTTGGTGGTACAACAAATATAACATACTCATTCTTGAACGGGCTGATTTTATGACAGCCATTTTTAACATATCCAACCCCATTCAAGTTTGCTCACTGTTATTTTGTCACAATGTAATAAATCACTTTCATAGATTCCCTCAGTATGCCATGTATATATTTATATATTATATCTTATATATATATACTTCCTGTATCTATAACTGGGATTCATAATAAAATACTTTAAAACCATTATAAAGACTTGTTATATAATTAAAAATGCCTTTCTGTAACAATAGTATGTACTGTAATACATTAAAAGTGCTTGTCTTGTGTTCACAAATGCAGTTCTGGGACCTGAGGCATTGGAATGGCCATTAGCAAAATGACTGTGACTGAATAGTGTGCTTTAAATTTCTGTGCAAACAGGAAAAAATTGAAGTTCAGAGACTACCACAAACACAGTAAGACACCCCCTCCTACATCCCTGGGACCACCCCTTTTGGAGCAAGAAGCAGTGGAAGGCTGAAAAAGGAGCAGTAGAGCAAAACCATGCGTCCACCAAGCTGCTTACTGATAGCTTTGACTATACTAATCCAGACAGTGTTCAACTACTGAAAAGCTGCATGATTCTGGAGGATAACCAGAGATGTACCAGACTAAAACCACAAAGCTAAGAAAGCTTTCCGCTTCAAAGCATCGTTCCAATGCGTTCAGATATTTGACATTCTGCACAACTGAGCTCTTCAGTGGGCACAGGAAAAGTGCATACAGTGAAGAACATTTACCTTCTTCATTTCCCACACTGTAGATCACAGTATCTTACAGTGGGGATGAATTGCTTACATAGCAATAAGAGAAAAAAAACTTATACTGTCATATACTACACTAACTTCATAAAAATAAAAAATAGGGCACTCCTTGAAGCAACCAACAGCAGAGATTTCCAAATTTACAAGAAAAAACAACACAGAAAACACAAGTTCACACACACACGCACTGAAGCTTCATTGTGAAAATGAGATGATAAACTAATAATATTTATTATTAAAGGTCACTGTCATCTCCCCGTTTTCAGAATCAGCTCCAACATGGAAAATGGAATTTAATCACTGATGTGGCAGCCTTTGTTGGAAAACAAAACAAAGCAAATTAAGTTGACTTGGTTAAGCCCAAGTGCATTTTTTTTTTTGCAACTGAAATGAAAAATGAATTTTACAAGACAATCTAATTAGAAAAATTCAAGAGTGACAGATGATAAATTTACTACAATGTGTATTTGCTATATTCATTTTTAAAGTGAATTTTAAATGATGACTAACAATTCAATACTAAGATTTGAACCAATGGTGCCTTAAAAATCACAACAAACAAACTGTACTTAACCTGTTGGTTCACTAACATGCTCTACTGTGTAATGGAAATACAATGGAAAGGGAAACAAAAATAACAAACTTAGTTATCATGCTGTTTGAGATTCTCTGCTGATACTGCCACCGAGGAGTCCAATTCATAGCAATTGTGACAGATTTAATGAACACAGCACCCCTGTACTGTAAAAAATGGGACTGATTTAAAATTTTCTCAGAAAAGAAAAACAGGGCAAAAGGAGAGGGAGGAAGGAGGGGAAGACCACTTCACCCATATTAGTGCACACATGGGCAAAGTTGACTTTACAGAAGCAGCCAAACACCTGCTCTGTTTGCCTACTTCAGCTTTTCTGGAGAAGAAATACATGTAGGGAAGATCCATTTAATACTTGGAGTGGGAGGAGGCAAAGGGAAGATTTTTCAGTTGCAGAAGGCTAGAAATACATTCTACTAACTAGAATTCATTCTATTAAGCTTTCCACCAATATTTAACGACTCCAACCCTTTCAAAGCAATCCTACTTCCAGCCCAAACTAGGAATGCTTTTTCTCAGTTTCAAAAAATTTTACTTTCACATGACAATAAAAACATAGCAGTACTGCAGTCAGTAGCTTTGAAGTATCAGGTTCAAACTGAAGGTAGTAAGAAGACTTTGTATATAGTTGGTGTCAGTAAAATTACAATTTAGCAAATGAGAAGCTAAAAATACTTAATTAGCATCCAACAGAATGGAAGTCAAATTAGAAGCTAAACAGTAGTTCAGATGAATCAGAGACATGCCCAGATTTGCCACAAGAGTCCTTTTTTTTCCATTCGAATTACCTACTAGATTTGCATTAAGGAACGAAACTATTAGCAATATGCTGTTACAGTCAATTACACAGATGCAGTTAGGACCAGAGCAGGGCATGTGGTCAGTATGACCATAATAGTATGCAGCAAGAGGGAACAAAAAAAGAACGATCTCCTGGCAACATACTTTTCTTGTTTCTGCAGGATAAATGTTCAACTTTGGTATGCCAAAACAAGGAACTATCTAGACAATAGGAAATTTCTATGCCAGAGAAAGTAATAGGTTTCCATCTCGGTGAAAGTTTGGAGCAAATCTTTTCAAGCAAGAAATGAAATCTGCCAGTCTAGTTGAATTATGAATTCTACGAAGCCCTAACATTTGAAAACCTATGTTATGCTAAAATATCTTAGAATAAGTTACCGCATAATTCTCCTTTGCTGTGAGAACTGTTTGCCCTTTGTTTTTTTTCAATTTTTATTTCTAGTCGCTAGAAAGGATTGCTTTGCCATTTCTGTTTGATTTATTACATGCTTGATAAAATAATTCTGGGTGTGTGATTTCCTTCCTATAGTCAATGATGTCACAAGCTACTGCTGCAACTAAGCAAATGTAGGACTGTGTGGCAGAAGTAATTTTTATATTAGAATTATACCTGATCAACTTGCTTGTTCATTTATAACAGCAGCAAATAAAACTGACTGTAAACATAAAATAAATACATAAGATGTATATAGCAATCTCAAAACCTCTTAATCTTTAATGAGATCAAGCAGAAAGTTGAACACTCCACACTGCTCTTACGCTGCAGTAAGCGTAACTGATCTACCCAAGGCCACAAAGATAATCATCACCAGCCAAGATAAAGATTGCTAAGGTCAGGCATCGGCTTGATGTTTGTTCAGATTATGACAAAATGCTAAATCACATTCCATATTTGGAAGTCTTTTTCAGCAAGGAAATTCTGCAAAGAATTAAGATTTTTTTCCTGGCAAATTTATTATTTCAGCTGGAATATTTCTCTAGCTTGTTCTACTACTGAGCAACATAAACACTTCCAGTTAAGTCCTTAATGTGATAAACTATGTGCGCACACATACACAAAAGTATGTATGCATGCATTTCAAAAGGATGAAGCCATTCTTATTTTATTCAGTTAATATAACGGAAAGCAGTTTTAAATGCTATACTGTTTCTTCTCCCAACCTAGACCATGATTTGATGGCCACATTTTCATTTTTATTTATAGTAATATTTCTCAATTTGTCAGAGTCTCTAATGAAAATTCATGGCATAGAAAAGGAGAGACAAACCACGAGTCAAGTCAGGTTCTCAAGTATGGGTCATTAAAAATGAACTAAGACTAGCCCTTCTGGTTTGTAAATTTTTTCATTAAAGAACCTTTTTAAAGTACAATTTCATTTCTCAGACATAATTCATATCCACTTCCCTGTGAGGATTTCTGACCTGTCAAAACCTCCTATGCAAAATGTAATGATAGGATCAGTTTATCAGAGTGACTAATGAACTAATCTAAAGTTAAAACTAAATAGAGTGCTTTGATAGCGTTTGGTGGGGAAGAACAGGACATACTTCCTGAGAAATAGTTCTGATGGACTGTCATATTATACTCACAAAGACTATACCGCAAAGGCAGTGTGAAATGTAATGGAAGAAAGGGGATGGTGAGAAGGAAATACAAAAAACACCTCTCATAAGATAAGCACACATAGAGACAACACTTCAATTCTAATTACTGGCCATTTAAGCAATAAACTTGTTCTCAGCTCTTTTGAGAACATTTTTCTCATTTCATGCACAACTGAAGAGATATCAATTTTAGTATAAATTTGTATCAAATAGTGCTTTTGGAGAACAGAACGAATGAAATCTTAGCCAGAAATCTGAAAGAGGAAAACGACGGCCCTGCAACAGAAATCTGTAGCTCACAGATGAAATAAATTTTAAGTGTTTAAAACAACAACAACAAAAACAGCACAATCCTCTGGCAAGTCTGGTAACAATTTGAACAAAGAGAGTGACAGTGGTCAAGCAATTCCAGGTGTTTTCATGCATATGTATCTATTCGTAGCGTATCTCTGTCTGTTTCATTCAGCTTGTACATTTCTCTGTGATTTCCAGTAATCAAGTATTTGATTTGTAAGATGCTACAGTAGTGCCAGCACGCACAGAGTAGTGTAATAAATACACTTCACAAAATATAAAAGCCATGCACTTAGTGTAGAAAGCATAGCTCTTCAGCTAAGTGGAAATCAATATCCCCCTTTCGTTTTTTTTTAAATAGCTCCACTGAGCCACTTAAAAGTCCCAGCTGCCACAGAAAGTCATACAAACTCCAAGCCCTGCTCTGTTTTAAGTTTCTGTTCCATAGCTCCCTTCAGGAGTGCAAACAGGATACTTCTTGCTAAACTAGACCACAAGAAATTTCCTTAGTAGACCAAGTGAAAAAACAAATTTGATAATTTTTTCCATTTTAGTAACTCATTCGAAATCAGTTCCATTACAGAAGCATCAAGTCATTGGTTCTTGTTTTATCACACGTTTTATGAAGACAGGTTCATTACAAGAGCCTCGAAGGGGACTGCCAGTTAGGTTCACACTGTCTATGTTCGTGGGGAGAAACACCTTGGAAGAACTGTGGTTCAACAGGATGGGGCTTTTAGATTTGAGAGCTGTATGTCCCTCAGGGACTAAAGTCACAGAACTATTGCCAGGTAGCACCCCAGATTTCTTAGGAAATAAAATTTTGCCTTGTTCTACAACCACATGCTTTATAGAAGAGGTGGAGGCACCAGACAGTGATTCTTTTACGACTTCATTTGGGATCTTGCTATATAGGTAACTGGGGGCATTATTCTCCATTACATCTGACCAAGCCCTGTAGCGAACTTCTGCAGCTCCCCAGTAGTGTCTAATAGCAGACTCCGAGCGATGGCCCGTCACTGCCATTATTTCTCTAGGCCCCAGTCCTGCTTCACACAGTAGCTGGATGGTGGTAGTTCGGAGCGAATGATTGGTATATCGCTGGGAGAGCCTGGCTGCCACACTTATCCTGGGCATCATCGTACCTAAGTAGTTCACACCCATTGGTTCTCTTTTGTACCATACCGGCTGTTCTTGCATTTGCTCTGATGTTAGCTTTAAAGGATGCAGGTAAAAGGCAGGGGGCTCCGGAGGTAACTTAGACAAATAAAGCTCCAAGGAAAAAACAGGACAGTTTGGGTCCCCTGGCATATCATACATTTTACCCATTTTATGAGGATCTTCTCCATTTTTTCCTTTGCCAGGATACCTAAACATGGCATATCGACGCCCGTTCTTGTCCTTCTCAACAACAAAAGCATCTGGAGCCAGATCTCTTAAAATTTCCCTCCCTCGCTTGGCAAAATGCAACTGCAAATCAAACCACACCTTGTTGACGAGTGCCAGGGGACTGTGCAATCCCAACACACCAGACTGTTTAATCTTACGCAAGTCCTCAGCAGCTATAGGAGGATGGTGGTGAGTCTCATCCTTTCCCTGCATGCGCAGCATCTTCAGCACACTCACAAATACCATGTTTGCACTAGCAAACTCTTTGTCCTTCATTAAGCAAATCTGACGATTATACGGTGGCATTTTGAGATGCCGGTTTAAGCCAGCACGCATTGACTTGTAGCTTGCCACACTGTAGGTATTTCCATCGTGATTCCTTATTGTGTAATAGAACTCTCTTAGAATATCATTGAGTTCACTTACTGGGACCAATTCAAAGCTAGGATCCTTGCCATTTTTGGCCAGCCACTGTTTTAATAGGTTAGCTGCCCAGCCAGTCTGCTTGTGGGTGTTTTTGATGCTCTTAGCATCTTCTTCCTCTTCCTCCAAGCCAAAGAGGACATCCTCAGGGAAGTTAAAATTCATCTGTGCTGCTTCTACCGCTTCTTTATTTTCTGATGAAGTCTCTTCCTGTTTCAACTGCTTTTCGAAACAATTGATCAAAGTTGTACCATCAAATATGCCACAGGTATACGGCACACAGCGAACTACTTTTTGTTCTGAGAGCTGTGAAGTGCGGAGCAATACATAATATTTTGGATCTTACATAACAAAAAGCAGGTGGCATTAACTGGATTTTTCAAATGACATGGCATGTGAGTTTCATACCTCACTAGCCAGTTAAAATGCATCTGGTCCTTCTTTATTAACCATGGCATTACACATGCTTTAACTGGTTCGACTGAAAGCAAACCTACAAACATATACTATAACAAAAAGCTGAAAACCGGAAAGCATCCTGTGTCTATCAGCTCCCTCCTCCTTGCTCACCTTCCATTGCTAAATACCACTATCACACACAATCTTTTTTTCCAAAATCTTTTCCGGGTTTCAGGCTCTACCAAAGAAGAAAAATTTCAAAATATGCATCTTATACTGAAAATTAAACCTTAAAACCATGAATCTGTCAACCATTCTGATACTTAATTTCCTACATATCAAACACTGACAATTTTTTATAGCTATAATCCACAGGTATCATTTAAAAATGACAACCATTCCTTATTAAATGCTTTAATTAAAAGGTTCAGTATGGCATGACTTATGATCTATAATACTGGTCATCTCTGCCAGACTATTTCTGCAACAAGTGAAAAACAGAATATTTTCTTCTTGCTTTGAAATACAATTCAGATTTATCTGCACCTTGAAACACCATTAAATGTGGAAATTTTGGCTAGAAGAAATTCATTTTATTCCCCACAGTAAAATGTCTTCCAATCAACAACAGCGTAAGTATGAGGTGCTTTGTGAAATATCTGTATGCAAAAAAAAAAAAACCTTAATTACAAGTAATTTTAAATAGCTTAAATTCAACCTTAAAATTTCAAAGCAAGGTCAACAAATTTTAGATGAAGAATCCAGAAGTTCCCCTTTATCATGAAGTAGTTATTCCTGAAGTTGTTTTTTTTTTCTTTTTCTTTTTCTTTTTTTTTATGACATGGAAATGAAATATAACTCCATTTCTTAATAACTTCTGGATTAATGTGAAAATGAAAGAGCTGCAATAATTTACAAAATACTTGTATCTTTAAGTTCAAGGCCTTTAGACAAAAACTGAGCAGGGTTTTCTTTCATGTTAGCTCTGTTGTATCAGACATGGTTTTACTGTTCTCTGGAATTACTAAGTCATCTACTTACACAAACACATTGGAAAACTTCTGAAAGGATTACCAGAAGCTCATGCTCCCAGTAATACTCTGGATCAGAAGAAGAAGAAAAATACAAATGGACAGAAACTAGAAAGGATGGCACAAAAAGAAAACTAAAATGGTTTCATTATGAGCAATAAAGGTAAAGAGCTTATCTCCTGTGGATTGTAACTTTAGAAGTTTATATAGAAACATAATCAACAACCTACCTGTGTTGTTCCCTCAGCAGTTCGCTTGTTTGCCGAAGTATCTGTTGGTGGCCTGCTTGTCTGGTTTTCTGAGGGGTCAAGAAATTGTTCATTTGCAGTATCTAATCAGTACTGAATCCTGCTATCCACTATACAAACTGGGAGGCAACATTTGAAGTTGTTTGATACTAAACATTCACTACTTGGTACATTTAATATTTTTCAGCCCAGTGTCAACTGCAAGTATTCAAGCTTAATTACTACTATTTTTTCAGAGGGAATGGAAGTTACAAAAAAGCAAAATGGCACTTTTCAGCATAGAAGTAATATTCATTCCCTTCCCTGAAAGTCTGACAGTATATTCCAAATACTTTGTGAACAATTCCCTTGGTTATCTGAGGACAAAACATAGTTCCAGCCTCTCTTGCCTCTGTATGTAGACAGACAAGATATTAAACTGAAAAAAAATTATTCAACATTTTTATGTGAAAACTGACTAAACAATGGACGATTAGACTGCAAAATATGTAACTGAGGCAAACTGTGCAGGGAGAGAGTATTCTTCCTAGCTCAACTAAACACACATCTATACTAGCAACTTAAGCAGAAGTTGCTTGAATATTTGAAGTAAACATTTAAATCCAAATTCTCCCTTCTCGCTCCCTTTCATTTTAACCAGAGCTTATCAGTAACAGTGCTGGCCAAAAGCAGTGTTTCAGTTCTGGTGAGAAAACCACTGGGGGATCCACCAGGGCTATGCGAACTGCAGAAAACATGACAAATTTCTGGGCACATAGAGCCTTCTGTTGGTCACTGTCCCTGATCTGTGCCATGCAACCCTTTTTAGGTTGTATTATATATCATTATACTAGCTTTACAGATAAAAACTAAATACAAAGTGTATAGCTGTCATGTTGATGGAAGAGAGATTTTGACACAGGTATTTTAGAGACGGGAAAATTAAATTATTTCTGATGTCAAGCTCTGCTTGAGTTAATCCTAACATCATACTGTGCCAATTAGAAACTCTTGGCTATGATTCCAACTCACTCAGGACCACTTAGAAAATCTTGAGGACCACTTAGAAAAAGACATCACGGTATGTAAAATCAGAGGTGCAGAGAATCACCATGGCATGGCAAAAGATGGAGGGAAAGCATTTTAAAATAACTAATCTAAATACCATATTTGGACTTTCATTGTGCTCAGAGACTTTGTTTTAAAGACAATAAACGTACTTCTTTGGAATTAGATTAATATTCAGTTGTGTCTTTTCCCCGTTGTGTTTACTTTTAAGTGTTGTAAAAATTAAGTCAATTAATATACTTTCTTTTCTGCCCTTAGGAAAGGCAACCACATTATTTTGTGAGACTGTATTAAAAAACATAAATATCAAGCTGTTAATAATAGAATGGGAGTTTCTGATTTCATGCCAGAAATAATGTAAATCAAGTTCTAAATAAAACAAAGCTTACAGAGCCACACTGTTTACTCCTTCTAACAAGAGATGATTTTCAACAAGGGCTGAAACATTTGTGACAGATGATTTTGATCTTGACAATTTCAACAGAAAGACCACTCAGAAGACACATCTCAGTAAAATACACTAACAAAATTTCCAAAGAACTACATGTTTATGTTTCCCTTTGACAACCATTTTCCTTTCCCAGTGCCAATAGTCAAGCATAACTTACCCACTCTGGGCGCTGTAATGGTGGGTGGTTCAATAGGAGCTGTACTACTAAATGCAGAGAGGGGAATCTTCATCTGTAAGGGAGTTCGACTGCTGGTAGAATTATAAAGTCCTGAAGTACCCACTGTGGGCAAAGAAGTTCTTGTGGTCTGTACACCAGGATGTGCAGTTGGAACAGCCTGTACTGCCAAAGTTGTCCCTATAGATCCAGCACTGGCTGGAGAGGTCCTCTGAACACTGGGACTGGGCACAGATGGGCTGTTATTTGGCTTAGTTGTGTTAGCTGATGCCAAAGACACTGTAGTTTTGGTAAGGCCACCAACTGTAGATGAGCTTTGTACAGATATAAATTCAACGCTGCCTGACTGCTGGTTAGTGACCAAAGTTCCTGTGTGGCCTTGAAGAAGCTGAGGCTGGGATGACACTGCAACAGGTACATGCAAGATTACAGGCAAAGACTGCAATGAGACAGACATTTGCTGAGTGCTGCCACTGGGTACTTGGCTTGTGCCAACAACTGCAGCCGTGTTAGCTGTGGAAAGAACTGTTGTTGTCAAGGGGCTGGAGGTCACTGGAGTCTGAGGCTTAGGCTGTCCACTGCCAGGTATTTGAGGCGCAACGAAAGTGGAAGCTGGTACTACACATACACACACACCAAAAAAAAAAAAAAAAAAGAAAAAAAAAGAAAAAAAAATTAAGTATTTGAACCAAGTGGGAAGTTTCACTCCAACACAACAGATGCAAACGTTTGGAATACGATTAACTTTTTGCAAAGAAAGGCTATATATACTCTTTTTCTGTTGTACTGATGTATGCTGTGATATTCAATGTACTAGTTAGTCAATACTGTATTTTAGTTTGAAAGAACTATATACAAATGACAAAAAATGCAAACAACTATGACATAAGGTCTGAGAAAAGCTCTGAGATTTAAATGATGAAAACACGTGAAGTATGGCACTTTAAACACTCGTTACAGAAATGGTAGAACAACTGGTCCTTCAGAAAACACAAGAAAAGAAAAACCTAAATCAGTTGACTAACTTGCTTTGTACAGGTAGGACATCATAGCCAAAATGTTCTACTGAAATCATGGATTAATGTGCCAAAAAGGACATTTGCTTTTATGCAACAGAATCTCAGGATTAAATCTAAAGATTGGGAGAATTACACACTACATATAGGCATTATACTCCCACTATGAGATGGTTCTGTAGGAAAAAAAAATCAGCATTCAATATTAAGCAGTTTTCAAAACTGAAGATACAGTGTCTACATGATGGTAATTAAAGGTGCTTTTGATTCTACATTCCCTACAAAATTCTAATACAGGAATTCCATTTGTCAACGTGATTCCCTTAAGAACTGAGGCTTGTGACTTCCCTTAGTTCCCCACTCAACTTTTGTAGCCAATAGTCAGAGGGGATGATAATCAGCACCCTACTACAAGCAAGTGAAAAAATGGCCTGGGAGTCATGTGTTTTACTTCTCAGCAGCGGAGAGACTGCAAGTTTTCCTGTCTTAGCCAGGCACGCGCTCTGCTGAAGCATTTCATTTACCCATACGTTCTGGTTGGCCAAGTAAATGCATTTTTCGCCTTGCCTGGTAATCGCACCTATACAGATGAAAGCACTAAAATGCCCTCCAGAGGAGGGCAACAAAGATGTTAGAAGGACTGGAAGGCATGCCTTATGAGGAGAGTCTGAAGACACCTGAGTGGTCTCGTCTGGAGAAGAGAAAGCTAAGAGGTGACCTCATTGTTCTCTACAATTTCCTGAGGAGAAGAAGTGGAGAGGGAGGTGTTGGTCTCTTCTCCCTGGTAATGGATGACAGGATGCGCAGGAATGCCATAAATGTGCACCAGGAGAGGTTTAGACTAGATAGAGGGAAAAATTTCTTTACTGTGAGGGTGGTCAAACGCTAGAACAGGCTTCCTAGAAAGGTGATTGATGCCCCATGCCTGTCAGTGTTCAAGAGCCACTTGGAAAATGCCCTCAATACTGTGCTTTAAATTTTGGTTAGCCCTGGAAAGGTCAGGCAGTTGGACTAGAAGACTTAGTACCTACCAACTGAACTATTCTGTTCTGTTCTATTCTATTCTGTTCTATTCTAAACTGGGAATGTATTATGGAGCTGAGAGTAGTGATTTTTGATGCCAGGAAAAAAAGGTCACAGGAAACAGTTTTACTCTGTTCAGTTAATTAATGGGAAGCAATAAAACTTTTAAGAAGCGTATTTATAAAGTCTGTAGGCAGTTTCCCACCTGTACTTAGAGAGGCTTGAAACGTTGCTGTTGTGCTCACTCCTACGCTCCTCTTTGACTCCAGCATCTGCCTCACTGTGCCGGCATTTCTATAGAAAGAAGTTTCAGTTAGTTTTTCTCAATACACCACCATCAAATATAATGATACACAGTACAATGGTGGGGGAAAAGTATTTTACAACTGCTCTTTTCATTAATATTTTCTAAACCTATTTATTTTCTGCCCCCTATGCAATTGACTTTGGATAGTCCCCTACTAAAAAACAAAAATCCTCATAAAAACAAAACCCCACAGAATTTTTTATTTGTAAGTTTCAAATGCTTGCACTGTGTCTGCTTTCTGACAACAGAATTTTTCTTTCCTTTAAGTTAGACTTCCATTTCAATCTATTATTTCTAACTGCTAAAACAACCCCCATTTTACCTAGGAACGGATTCAATACTGTCCATTTGTGAATTCTGTGAAAGAAAATGGAATTTTCCAGTTGAACAGCAAAATGAAGGAAAAGGCAGAACACTAATTAAAAAACAAAACAAAACAAAACAGGAACGATCATCCTTTACAGGAGGTATTACAAGCGTCCTATTCTAAATTTTACCATGGTCACAGCGATGTGCTTTGCTTACCGGTATGTCATATTGGTTGTGCTCACAGTGTCACTTGCTGCTTTCACTGGAGACAGAGGTGGGTTTGGTGAGTTCTACCAAAAACAAAACAAAACCAAAAAAACCACACAACTAAATAAGCTTGCAAACTCACGGTTTAATTGTACTTCATATTCATTCCTTTCTGTGTGAGGTACAAATTTTCTGGAAGCAAAATTGTACATGAACTTGACAGAATTTACAAATCGCCCAAAACCTACTTGGTCCTACCTATCTCCTTTTCTACATCCTCCCTCTTTATAAGTCTTTCGTCTTCAGGTTTTTATAGCATGAGAACCAAAATTTCTTTCTGGATTTTCATGGATTTTTAAGCTTCCACTTCTTCAAAGTAAGTAATCCAGAATATTTATTCTGGACACAGAGAAATACTTCTGTTTGTATCCATTCATCTCCTCTCCTCCCTCTGCCCCAATACCTGGGATTCACTCTGTACTCTTCATATTGCAGTAAATTACATTTACATACACATAATTTACGGAACTTTCACACTAACGGTGTATAAAGGACATTCTGTGCAAGTGAGAATTACCTAATAGGTGTTAAAGACTCTTTTCTTTCATATCACTGCCTTAGCCAAGTAAGATGAACCTATTTGTGAACACCACTGAACCAGGTCACATCTTTCTGCGTATAAGATTTCTTTATTCTTCTATACAAAGCTTAGGCTAGCTCAGAAAAACAAATACAACAAATGCAGTTCTTACTTCCTGTCTTTTCTTCAAGTCCTCCTTGGCTGCACCAAACCGCTTTGTCAATCTAGCAACCTTAGCCTAAATGGGAGGAAGAGGAAAACAAACAAACAAATCCATAAATATCCTCCCCAAGAACCTTTAAAGAAATTATACAAACCAAAAGATATACAACTTAGAAATCAATACAAAACTATTGTTGTATAAGGGGAAATTTTTCTTTCCATGAAATACAGTGCTACTGCATGACTTCAGAGCAGCAGAAAGACACGTGTGTATCACAATCACACCTTAGATAAGAATTTTCATTGCTATTCACAACTGCACAAACATAACCCATCTACTTGTTTTTGTTTGTTTTTTCTCTCCTCCCCACTTCTCTCCGTGGAGTCAAAATGGCTTCCATAAAAACAACTACAGGAAACTTAATACTAAATGCTGAAGATCTTACTTTTTAAATTTGACTCTAGTATGCAATTCAACACACAACCACTCACCTGTAGTTCAGTAAGCACAGTTTTATGCCTCTTGTTACATTCTATTTTCTCTATTCTCATTTTCAAGTCTGCCAGAGTCTTGTCAAATACAGCACACTGTAAAGCAGCAAGTTTTTCTTCTAACAGTCTCTGGATAACCTGCCAAATTATTCATAAAAATATATATGTTAATATAATCCCAAAATTCAGGAGAATGTCTATAAAAATATTCTCGACTCAAAAAGAATCTTGCCACAAAAAGAACAATGACAATGGCTGCGCCCTATCAATCAAAGTTATTATAGTCACCAGTAAGCACAGCTAAGCAAGGTTTCTACATCTGTTTTGCCAAATAAAATGCCCCTTCTCTGCCGTTAAATCAAGAAATTAATTTAATTAATTTAATTCAAATATATATGGCTTTATTACTGCTAAATAGAACACTAACAGAAGATACTATCATAGTGTTGTGTTTACATAGGTTAGTTTTTCCTCTTTCTTTTCTAGTCTTGAAAGGGACAATGGCATTCAAAGAATGGAAACTAAAGATGTTCAGCAAAACTTTACTTTTTGATATGCACTTTCCCCTAAGCAGAAATGGCCTGTATAGCTTTTGCTGCAGAAGCTAAACAGGGAAGAAGAGACTGATTTCTACAAAGTTTACTTATTACTTTTATTATTTCTCTCCCACTCCTAAATCATGACTATTGCAGCGTAAAAATCTTCCTTAGGAAAAAGAAATAAACAAGGAATAAAAGTGGTTAAGTTTTCTGGATCCTACATCAGCAAAGCTATAATACACATTAGTATAGCCTGGATCCTACATTAGTGAAGCTACAATAGTACTAGCTAGTTAACTAATGGAGTAAGTGCACAATTTTTTTCTTCAAGAACACAGGTTTCTTCACATGCCAATGGTGCAGTCAAATAGACAAGTAATAGCTCTACAGAAGTCTGCAAAACATTATGTTGATTACACTTTTATTTGGAGAGAGACCTTCCTTAAAGCTGGGTACAAAAAGCACACCACATAAACCTGTATCACACTAAAATGTCTCCTTCACTGAGATTATTTTGGTCTCCATCTACAGTCACATGAAGCTAAAAGAGTTTAAATGCTTAACACATTCCAAATATAACTTTTGCAGCACAGTTTCCAAATGATATTTGCTTTCTTCTTAAAAGCAGAGTTATGCAGAATTTTATAAATTAAACCACCATTGTTATTTGAATTATGTACATTTTTAAACAAAAAAAGAGAAAATGTGTGGTGGGGGAGCAAGGACTGTGTGGGAAAAGACAGTTAATTCTAAAATGCTAAGACTAGAGACAGATCTGGTGTGGCCATCTTCATTCTGCACCTCCACTCTACCTTTTGTAATTTCTGGTCAACATCTCTTCTGGCTGTAATTTTTACTTGAAGTTCTGCTTCATAATCTTCTTCTCCCACATACCGACGACGTTTAGAATGTACACTGTCCATGTCCTCAGATTTCGAACGCTTTCTCCTGGACACTTCACCTGAAACAATTAGATACAACTGCTGGTGAGGAACCTTTAAAAACACAAAACAAAGAAACAGGTATCTGCAGAATAACATGGTTATTACGAAGTTTCATTTTTTCTTGGTGTAAGCATTTTTCATTCTAAAGCAGTAACAATGCCTTCAGGAAAACAATGTATTTGATGACATTGAAACAGAACAACAGTCCCTTTGATCTCCATACACTGCTGCTGAGTTCTGCTTTGTGATTCACCAAACCACTTCCTCAAATCTAAGATCACTCTACACCACCACTATTCCCTTCTCACTTGCCTCCACTTCTTCCTGCTCCTACCAGCACCATCCTATAATGCAACATGGCTTCTGAAAAGCAAAACACAATGGTCTTCTAAAAAAGGTACCCTTTTCTCAGTAACCTCTTCGCCAAGTAAAACTTCTGCTTCGTTCTGCCTGTGTCAGCACAGAGCTCTTTCCTACCTGTCCTGAATTTTTAACCTGCACCACCAACCCGTGACTGAGAAAACACTCAAACCTTTTTTTTTTTTTTTAACTCTTTGAGCAAGAAGGGAAGTAAAAATCTGACTAAAGAAGGGGCCTAAAAAATATTAAGTTTAAATGTAATATTAGAGATGTTATTTTCATTGCAGTGATGAAGTATATAGAAGAACCAAAGAGAGGCCTCATTTCCTCTTCCAGCTCCTGGCACAGTATCCTCTAGTGACATGGATAAAAAATGACACGCCTAGGTAAATTATCAGTAAGGGATGCTACAGAGCATACTGTGGGTACGTTCCCAGCATCCAAACACCATAACCCTCAAACCCTTCACCTCAAACCTGAGGACGATTCAGAAAGACAGAATTAGTAGTAGATAACGAAGATTCATTGAAACTGAAAAAGCACAAGAAATAGCTACTTTTCATTCTTTTTTTTTTTTTTTTTTTTACTTTTATTATGTATGCTATGCGAGTTATATTTCTAACTTTACAGAAGCAGTGGTAGAGGGAGATGAATTTTTTGCCTACAGGAGGTGCAAACTAGTGGGACAGTTATGTCACCAAGCCAAACTAGCTATGGCAGTACGTTGGGGAATGGAATATCAGAGATAATTAGAAAGAGATTGACTAGATAAACTGTAAGATCTTGCAGCTTCAAGAACTAGAACCACCAGCTATATCAAAGGATGTACGGACACAACCGGAGCTTATCTCGTTGTGAAACAGAGACTCCCATAATGACGAAGGCTGGAAGCACCAGCACAGTGGCTCCCGAACAACAAGACTGGTTCACCACTGTCATGGCAGATGGCTGGAAGCTGTGCCCAAGGAACACCTCAATTGCAAGCAAAAAATGAAGCATGCAGGGATGGGGTTAAGAAAGGCCACCTTGAGCTGAATTTGGTGAGGGACATAAAGGGCAACAGAATTGGCTTCTACCAGTATACCAGCAGTATAACGGAAACTAAGGAAAACATGCCCCCCATTGCTGAATAAGGCAGGGGAAACAAGTGACAATGGACGCAGAAAAAGTCTCAGATGCCTAGTTTGTCTAAGACTTTAATGAGAAGTCTTGCCTTCAGCTATCCAAGCTCTCAGACCAGTGGGACAGCCCGGAGCAAAGGAAGACCTTTCAGTGGAGGAATGTAAGAGTTAAGGAACGCTGAAAGAAAAAAAAAAACAAAAAACAGACATAAACAAGCCCATGTAACCCAGAGGAATTCACCCACAAGTGCTAAGGGAGCTGGCTGAGGTGATGGCAAGGCCACTCTCAACCTCTGAAAGGCTGCGTCAATAAGGAGAGGCTCCTTGAGGACAGGAGTGACATCTTTTTTCTTCATTCTTCAAGACGGGCAAGAAGAAGGATCCAGAGAATTACAGGACGGTCAGTCTCACCTCAGTGCCTAGGAAGGTGCGTTGTGGTTTAACCCGGCCGGCAGCTAAGCCCCACACAGCCGTTCGCTCACCCTCCCCCCTCCCTCTCTGTGATGTGGGAGAGAATCAGGAAAATTAAGCCTGTGGCTTGAGACAGACAGTTTATTAGGACAGAAAAGAAAGGAAAATAATAATGATAATAGTACTACTCATAATAATGTGCACAAACAAGTGATGCACAATGCAATTGCTCACCACCTGCTGACCGATGTCCAGCCTATCCCCGAGCAGCCGGCCCCCCCAACCTGGCTAGCCACCCCTATATATTGTTTAGCATGACGTCAGATGGTATGGAATACCCCTTTGGCCAGTTTGGGTCAGCTGTCCTGGGTCTGTCCCCTCCCAGCTCCTGCTGCACCCCCAGCCTGCCCGCTGGCAGGACAGCGTGAGAAGCTGAAAAGTCCTTGGCTTAGTGTAAGCACTGCTCTGCAACAATTAAAACATCAGTGTGTTATCAACATTATTCTCACCCTAAATCCAAAACACAGTACCATACCAGCTACTAGGAGGAAAATTAACTCTATCCTAGCTGAAACCAGGACAAGGTGATGGAACAAATACTATGAGAAACAATATCCAAACAGATGAAGAACAAGATGAGACTAGGAATACTCAGAACCAAGGGGAGATCATGCTTCATCAGCCTGGCAGCCTTCTATGATGAGATGACTGGCTCGGTGGGTGAGGGGATGCTGTTTACCTTGTTTTTTAGTAATGCTTTTGGTACCCAAAACATCCTAAGAGAAACTGACTGAGTATGACCTAGAAAAATGGGCAGCAAGAAACTGGTTCAGCTGCTGGGATCCAAAAGTTGTGATTGGGAGCATAAAGTCCCATTTGAGGCCAGCCACTAGTAACATAACCTGGAGGTAACTACTGGGACCAGCACTAGCATCTTCATTAATAACTGACGTGACGGTATAGAGGGCACCCACAGAAATTTGCAGAAGATACAAATCTGGAAGGAGTGGTTGCTACACTATATAGTTATGCTGTCAGACTGATTTTGACAAGCTGAAGAAATAGGTAAACAGGAACTTCATGAAGATCACCAAAGGAAATGCAAAGCCCTACACTTGAATAGGAGTAGGCCTGTGTACCAGTCTAGGCTGGGAACTGACTGGCTAGAAAGCAGCTTTGCAAAAATGTCCTGGTAGTCCACATGCACATCAAGTTGAACATGAGCTAGCAATATGCCCTTGTGGCAAATAGCCAACAACATCCCAGACTTCATTAGAAAGATTATCATGAGCAGGTCAAGGGAAGGGATTATTCCCCTGTAATCAGCATCATGAATAGTCTATCCAGTTCTGGGCTTCTCAATGCATGTAAGATGTGGGCATACTAGAGAGAGGCTGGGGATCCAAGATGTTGAATGGACCGGAGCATCTGTCAGATGAGGAAACAATAGCCTGTTCAACTGGACGAAGCAGTCAGAAGGGATCTTATCAATGTGTGTAAAATGCATGATGGGTGGGGAGTGAAGATGATAGAGTAAGACTCTTAATGGTACTCAGTGAAAGGACAAAAGAAAAAGGACACAAACTGAAATACAAGAAATTCCATTCAAACATACGATTTTTTTTTTTACGGTAAGGGCAGCCAAACACTGGAACTAGAACACTGGAAGCTTGTGGCGTCTCCATCTGTGAAAATACTCAACACCTGGCTGGACATGGTTCTGAGCAAACTATTTGCTTGACCATGGTTTGAGGAGGGGGTGGGTAGACTAGACAATCTCCAAAGACCCCTTCCAACCTCAATGATTCTGTGTTTCTAATACATGCCATCAGTGAAGCATAGTAGTTTTAACATTACATACTTCTCTCTGTGTGTTTGTCATCTTCTTTGTGGGCGTCTTCACTGTCTTTATCCTCTTCCTCACTCTTTCTTCCCTCCTCCACCTCTTCTACAAACACAGGAGAAAAACACGCATTATTTATGTTGACCCACAGAAAGTTGCATATAGAGTCCTATCTTGACTAGTGAGCTTAGAATACTTTTTTTTAAAAACACAGCAATAAAAATCCAGGGGAGAGAGAAGTAGGCACAGGGAAGTATTTAGAGATAAAAAACTAGGATAACTTCAGAAGAAAATTTTGAACTACTATACAACACAGACCCACTTCTGGATTCGCTTAGCTTCAAAATCAATACAGTGCCTCAAAGTTACCTCTGAAAGTTACATTTAGGAAGCAAGTATAAAAATTCAGTAAGAAGATACTAACATGTTTATTTCCATTTGGAAAATTTGTCCATAATCTTTATAGTAGAAAAGGCCAAAATTCTTTTTTCTTAGCAAGTATTAATTTTCATTTAGTTTCTTCCCAGTAAAAAGCATCAGAGTTTAAATCTAGTTGTTTAAAACCTACAATTCAGTTAGTTCTTTAAACACACAAACAAAAACAACCACACCTCATATCCACACAGCTTAAAAGGAAACACACTAACACTTCCTGAAAGCAGCATGAAGTGACAAATTTCCATCAACTTTTATTGCACGTTCCATGAAATTTCACTATATTTCACAGAGACAGTATTGCTGCTTCCTGTACTTGCTAGATAGAAAAATAAAACTATTATGCTAAAATTTATTCAGAATATAACAGAATAAGTCAACACTGGTATATAACACTTGATCTCTATATTGCTGTAATAAAAAAAATAAAATAGAAATTGAAGAAGAGTCTAAACATGATTTTTTAGAGGAAGTTGCAGCTGCACAGATATACTGGTGCTCTATTAACAATAGATTTTATTTCTATTACGAAGACTATTTCAATGATTTAAAATAAAGTTACATAATAAATCAGCAAAAAAAACTGAAATTACGAGGTTTTTTTTCACTTAATTAACCCATGCAAGAAATCATGGAGACTGAAATCACACAAATTCCTCAAAATCAGCTAGACTTTTTTTTTTAACGTAACAAAAGATCATAGTGCCAAATACCAAAAAAGACCTATAGATAAGCTTCATGGTTCTAAAGGATACTCCTGAAGTTCAAGCGTACTTTTTCCAGAAGTTGCAGATTTTAATATGCAACTGAAAGATGCAAACACTTCACAGAAAGATACACATATGTAGGGTGTCTTTAACATAACACGTTACAAGCTTCAAAGCTGCAGTGTTTTGTTTTTCACTTCTGTGTGGAGACCAAAGCCATTTCAGGGATGAGGAGGGCCACCACTTACACATTTCGATTGCTCTCTCTATGTGCCTAAGTTAATTTGTTTAGTTAGAAGTGGTTTAAACACCAACCCCGGCGAAATCCCTTTAGTTAGGAATCATAATATGGACAAAAGTTTTAAACTGCGTTAACAGTTTATTTTTCACTGACAAGCTGTGATTTTGTCATTGTGATACTAGACAGGTAGAAACAATGAATGCAGTCCTTACAAAAAACAAAGAATTTGGTAATATTATCGCTTTGTTTATCACAATCTTCCTAGTTAGCCACATTATTTGCTGTAGATGTGAACAGAAAGTTTGTTTTTTTTTTTCCCCTACATTTTCCTGTTGCTGAATGGCTGAAAATACCTTTTAATAGCTTCTACAGCTGCAACCATTCAAATCTGCTTAGTAACTGACTGAATGCGTATTTGGATGTCAACTCTGCCAATATATATAAATATAAATGGAAATAAAAATACTGAATAAGCTTAAGCTTAGGGAAACACGAAGTATCTGCAAATATTCTGCACTGCACAGTAATGCTCCCACTATGCCATAATCCTGTAACCACAACACTCTCCTTATAGACTGGCTGCAGCTCATGTGCTCAGACAACAGCCACAAGAAAGCACAAAACCTAGCCCTCATAAGGAGTGATAATCCTCAATCAAGCCCTACCCAGAAGTTTTTACAGAACAGAAATGCTGTTTTAAATGATATTCTAATTATTAAAAGCTACAGACTTCTACCCACATGATATATTTTTGCAAAACAGTACTTTTCATGCTGACGTCTAAAATCAATTTTGCTGTTATTCATTTGGACGCCTTGTGCATCACTATTATTTTTTTGCTCCACAGTCTAAGTTTAGTCCCTTCAGCGGACTAGTTTTTTTCAGTAGATTTCATTCAAAAGGGTCACACTAGAAAGAGATTTGAAGTCCTCTCTTTTGGTATCAGAGTATCTCTAATGGCTTTACAAATAATTACATTTTAGTTTCTTACGTATTTGTCTTACAAAACAGCAATTCGTGTGCTCTCTAGGACACGATGAATACCCGTTACTTCCACAAATGGCCAGTCTCTCGCTTTCAATGGATACTTTCTCTATATAAAGTTACTTATGAATTACCAGAACACATACAGTTTTTGAACAGGATCTGAAAAGTTACCTGGACATTACTTTTTTTTTTTTCTTTATAACCAACATGTCTAAATTGTGTGTCTGAAGTACATTTTTATTTAATTTAACACTCATCTATGCCACCTTTCAGATTTTTAACTTTTATTTATGAACCCCAGAGAGGTCAGAACTGTATTGCTGGGGATGTAGCAGGTTTAGTAGTGGATAAGTCCCCGTGGACGCTCACCAACTCAGGGGGGATGCAACAGAGCACCACCAGCATTCTTTCAACTGTGGGATGTACTTCACATTCACACAGTGCTGTGAAGATGACTGATCTATGTACCTTCAGTACACTGCAGAGCTTAACACAATATTCATTTCTGACAACTGCCAGAGATCAGATCTTTAAAAAAAAAAAAACCAAAGGCAACAGACTACTCAATACAAGTTACTCAAATGATTGCTCATTCCGGAGAAGATGCTCTACGGAATGATGTCCCATGGAATGATGTTCCATTTTGCTGGTTGAAATAAAAAAGTCTCTTCCAGTCTCTTCCAAGGGCTCGCTGTCACACCACCTCTATCTTCTTCGAACTGACACTCAATCTGAAAGCTAGCAACATACCTATCTAGCAAGTAATTTTACTTGTAGTTGGCCAACAATATAAAATCAGTGGCACACAAGAACCATAACCAAAGAGTATAGGTAGGGGCTAGGACCTGTATGGAAATCTTGGGGAGCAGCCTTGCTGAAAGGGGCCTGGTGAGCTAGCTGAACATGAGCCAGCAGTGCACTGCTGCAGCAGCAAAGGCAAGCTGGATTCTGGGCTGGCTCTGCACGGGCATTACTAACACGGATGGGAACGTGATCATCCTGTTCTACTCAGCGCTTGTCAGGCTGCATATGGAGTGCTGTATCCTGTTCCAGCCCCATAATTCAAAAAGATGCAGTTAGACCAGAGAGGGTCCAAAAGGCTGGAAAAGCTACCTTGTGAGGAAAGACTCAACGCGCTACGTCTTTTCACTCTGGAGAAAACTCAAGGGGACCTCACCATGACATTCAAGTACTTAGAGAGGACAGTGTCTCTCTCTTCACACAGAGCCACATGGAGAAGACAAAGGGTAATGGGGCAAGTTGCACAGGGAGAGGTTTTGCCTTGGTGTAAGAAAATTTTATTTTATTTTTTTACAGTAAAAACAATCCATCACTGGAACAACCTCACCAGGGATGTGGTGGAATCCCCATCCCTGGAGGTTTTCGGGATGCGACTGGACAGCGTTACGTAGGGGCACCTGGGCTCCCTTCTCCCACAGAAGTTTGCTGATCTTTTGAGATCCCTTCCAACCTGGGCCATTCTATTATTCTTTGAAGAGTCTCTCTCATGCAGCCTTGAAACTGGGAAATTAAATATGAATGTTTTCTTCCTACAATGCAAAGGAAAGAACTGATAGCCACATGAAGTTTGTAGGTTACCTAGTCTAACACCTGTGAATTTGTGGAAACATGAGACTCGAGAGGCAGTAGCAGAGAACCCTGATTTAAAAGGATTGTTAACAAGGGAGATAATTAGGCATAAGTCTGCTGACTTTACCTATTTGGTACCACGTACAATGCTGTGTCAACACAACAGCTTTTCTGCAGGAAGCACCACGTCTGAAGTTTTTTTTTTTGTCAGACTCTCATTTCCACTGTAGAAACTGGGATTTCTGCGTCTAGCAGCTCTAGATCTGCTACGGATGTCTAGCTCATATTGCTACTGCAAGGACACTGATGTTATCTTAAATGCATTCAGTGTACCTTACGGGTATTTGTTTTTGAAAATGTGGTGTTAAGTGAACATTAATTGATGCTTGATTACAGAGATCTAAATTATTTATATTGATCTTGATGTTTTCTATTCCGTATTTTCCTTACACCCAAAACCAAGCATAGCATCACTCTCCACACATACACAGAAGTCTTCCAGAATAATACATTTGTCAGATTTCAATCTTGCGCTAACAAGAATATCAAGCTCCTTATAAAGCATTTTCACTTTAATTTACAGGGTCTGTCATAAATACTGCCCAATGCTTAGAAAATGTGCAATGCTTTTTCTAAACAGAAGTAGGGCTGCATATACAACACTAAAGGAGGGATTATGCACCTGAGTAGCTTTCCAAGTTAGTGGAAGTTTCAGTATCCACAAAATCCACCGTGACACATCCCTCAGGTTAAAGTACAAGCGAAGACACTGTCAATAGGCTCTTCCAGTTCCTTTTACACAGTCTCAATGTTTTCAGGCATTTTAAAATGTTTTACATGTTTTGAGAGTCCTCTCAGATAGCGCTGTCTTAATTACTATGAACAATAAGTACAAGGATAATTGTTCTGGAAAATATCAGATTAATGTATTTTCAAAGAAATCACCATGATCTAGACAGGCTGGAGAAATGGACCACCAAATGCTTTGTGATATCCAGCAAGTACAAATACAATGCTCAGCACCTGGGAAGGGAGAACCTTTGCAATGACACGAGGGGTGACGGCCACGTGGCTGGAGAACAGCTCTGCACTGAGGACTTGCACAGGCAGCAAGCCACACGTGAGCTGGCAGCGTGACCTGGCAGCAAAGGAGGCCAACAGCATCCCGAGCTGTATTTACAAGAAAAATGGCCAGGACATCATGGGAAGTGGCTACTGTCCTGTATTTGGCACTTGCTATGCCATCGCTCTCTGCCTGGGACAAGAGACTGTTAAGGTGGCTGGGGCCTAGAAAAGAGGCTGAGGTTGCACTTGTTCAGCATGGAGAAGACAAAGCTTAATGGGGACACCCCAGCTTTCCAATACCTATAAAGATGGCTACTGAGACGATGGAGCCAGACTCACTGTAAAGGTGCATGGCAAAGGATGAGAGAATACGTGCAAGCACAAAGATATCCCAAGTGATAGAAGGCAAAACTTTTCCAACGAGAAGACAAGACACTAGAACAGGTTGTCCAGAGGGGTCATCCAGTGTTCACGAGTAGTAGTTTTTAAGACCTACCTGGACCAAGTCCTGAACAGCCTGATCTAATCTCACAGCTGACCCTACTTTGAGCAGGAGAATTAACTAGAGACCTACTGAGGTCCTTCCCAATGAAAACTATTCTCTTATTTGGTCACTTCTCCTCCTCCTGCCTATCACAAAGTACACAAAAAATCTATCAAGTGATTCCAACACAAAGCACAATATTCTCTTCTTTATTTTTTAATTGCCATATTTTTAGTTGGAAAAAATCTGTGAGGGACTTCAAGATCCCAACTGATGAATCCAACATTCCTGAACCAGTCCTCCAAAGTCCATCAGACAGAGGGATGCCCCATTTCTGGTGTGCAAAATCCCATGGATTAAAGATGCAGCAGTTGTGTCTTTGTCTGCCACATTAAATAAAATTCTTGTACCGTATATTCAGCTCACAGTTGCAGGTACTATAGACCTCCTAAATCTTTTATTGGATGAACAAAACATGTCCTCTTAAGCTTTCCAATATGAAGTACATTTCCTAAGTGCTGAAACATCACTGCACCAGATCTCTGAAAGCCCTCTATTAATTCCTTTTAGATGTAAACACCAGAACTGGAAATATTGCAAAAAAAGTGGTTTCAATAGTGCCATCCAAGTATAACTTACTTTCCTGTTTGTTCATTCAAGAATTTTGAGAACTAGCTGTGTTATACTACAGGAACAAAAGTTCATGTTTACTTGTTTATTTGCCACTCACATGCTCTGAAGTTCTCTTAAACGCTACTTTCTAGAAGATGAGCTGTATTCTTCGAAATGTTAACCGCACCATTTATTCTTAACAGGTTGTACTTGGGTGTCCTGCTTGACTTCAGACTGTTACCAAAGACCAGTAATAAGCGAGCTCTCTTTCAAAATAGCCCTGAAGGGCATGAAACAGCACTGCTGCAAAGAAGCCTCAAGTCAAGGTGTCTAGAATGTAGGACAGCAATTCTGAGAAAGACTTCAGGTTTTCCTTAGCAGTCATCCTCACCTGGTCAAACATGAGAAGCTAGAGATAAGGCAAGAGAAAGAACGCGTCAGCAGCTCCACTAGGTAAAACTAACAGTTCACCTAGTCTAGAATCCTACATCCAACGCTTTCCTGACAACAGCAGATGACCAAGTAGGAAAGAATGCATGGAGGGTTAAAGAGCATTGTTGCACTGGCCCAGAAAGCTCCTTCAGCCTTCTGAGAAGCTGCTGCTGGAAGACCTCCAAAGATTTAGGCTTCTTTTGTTTGATAGCCCTCAAAAAAAATCCTCTTTCACAGAGAAAGTAGGTAAACTTTTAGCAGTCACAGTGCTTGCTGTTAGCAAGAAGCTCCATAGTTCTCCACATGGAGAATTCTCTCTTCAATGCTTTGATCCCGCCTCTCAGTTTTTATCCTTTCTTCCATTTGCGTTATTCTGGAGGAAAAGGCAGCAAATACTCTCCATACTAATGATTTTACAGGTCTTTGTCACAGCCCTCCTTCATCTCTTCTTTCAGGCTGATAAATACTTCTCTATTATATAGTTCATTCTTGCCTAGAAGTTGCCTCTCTGACCTGCCATTAATCAGAAAGCAAAGAAGCTGTAGGAAGATATGAGTCTACTGCGTTGAAGAGATAAAGAGGAAATAAACTGGGACCCCGCAATCCAGGTGGTTTCTGGAGTGTGCTGAAGACAATTTCTTGACATAGGCGATTGCTGAGACAACTAGGGAAGATACTCTGCTGGGTTTGTTATTCACAAACAAGGAAGAAATGGTCCAGTACATGAAGACCAACAGTAGACTCAGTTGCAGGAACCACAAGACTACTGAACTTAAAATCATGCAAGAACTCAGCAGAAGGAAGAGCATTGCAGCCCATGCCTTCCAGAGAGCAGTTTTCACCTTGTTCAGGCTGTACATGGCAGCATCCAGAGGGAGACTGCCCTGGAGAGAAAAGGGGCCCAGGAGTGAGAGTTGTTCTTCGAGAGCCACCTTGAAACACAGGAACAGTCCGCTTCAATACGTACAGCGTAGAACCAGGGTGGAGGAAAGCCAGCATGGTTGAACATGGACCTTCTGACAGAGCTCCAGCGTAAAAGGAATTGCACAGGAATAAGCAAAAACATAGGGACATTGCTCAGCTCAACACATATCAAAACTTGATGTCCCACAGTGACATTGTTTTCCTCAATTTCTGTATTTATTTCCAGCATTCTTTGCTTTCTTCAACTTCCACTTAATTGATGTTTTCACAAATCTACTATAATCCTGGAAAATTGTTCTTGAATAGTTAATTCTGTCTTTTTATCAAGTTACGAACATTTTTGTACTTATGTATCACTTTGTAGTTAACCACAGTGAGTTTCATCTGCCATTTTTATATCTCAGTTACTCATAATATCATCAAACTGTCACCTCAGTAGTCACCCTTCATTTTCAATAAATCATGAGCTCTGTTGCACAGGACAGTCTCTGGAACACATGCTTGTGGGTTTACCTTTAATTCTTCAAAAGACTATTGCCTCCATGAGGACTTTCCATCTTGTCCCCAAATGGTTCAGTTTCTGTTAAGTTTTTGGTAAGAAACTATTTGTGTTTGGATATCTGAAATAATTCAAATATTTCAATCAGATCTTCTTTGTCATGTACTTACTTACTCAAGGAGCTCCAAGGTTTTCTAAGGTATGACTTCCCATTACAGAAATCTTAAGTGTCACAGCATAGCTATTATACATATACTAATTTTACTTGAAAATCAAATTATATTAATCTTTCAATTTAAGGAAAGCCTTCTAGTACTATTCTTTATATTGTTATTTAGCCATGCTCGTTTTCTTCTCTTTTTTCAAAGTTGTACATTTTAATTGACAGTTTGCACCTGTGTCCAAGACAGCGTCCTTAAATAACGTCCACACCATCTCCGTAGATTCGATTCTAACAAGACTCTTTCCAAATGTTAGTCCTTTTGTTCCAAGATAATATTTTATTTATTCTACTTGGTTTCTCATACAATAGCATTTCCTGTCCCTTCAACCTCTCTGATATTTGTTATTGAAATATTTACATCTGTGAAAGGACTGCAGAATTTTTGTATTAAAATCATGTTAAATTTAGTACAAAATGGATCCCCAGAAGATTTGTTTAAATATTTCATGCAGAACGTACTATCTAGAAAAATTTAAACTCCCTCCTCTGCAACTTAATGGGCAAGCTTTAAGCAGCTTAGAATAGAATGCAGAAATTAACGCGTGTCCAATAGTTAAGGACAGAACACACTTCAGTGGCCAATTTTCTTTTCACGAACAGTCACGGTTACATTCACACAACTGTAAAAGTCACAAACTGTTATAGCCAATAAACAAACTACTAGTCGAGAATTTATTGTGCCACTAAAACTGATAAAAAATATTGCTGGATACGATCATTTAAAGGCTTCTGCAAACTGTAGTTCAACATTCAGCACTCACAGTCTTTTGCTTCAGAGCTAAAACTACACTGTGGTCACAGCAAGTTTCCTCCTGACTGGCTAAGATGAGAAGAGCCACCCTGATATCTTAATTTCATTCACATCCAATAAAAGAAGCCTTAAAATGTGGTAAGAACAAGTATCAACGATTTATTTGGAACACACATTTTACAGAAGGGACTCATAATACACTATAATTTCTACCCAAGTGCACACAGTGTTCTTTTCCCGCTGCCATCCCCCCACCCCACAACAGCGTACAGTTTTGCAATCTCAATGGAACATGGTTTTTATTACCTCAATAAAATCCTCTGAAGGAGCTATGGAATCTACCTTTTCTGTGTTTAACTGTTATAAATTTAAGGGTAAACACCAGAAAAGAAGGAAGAGTCTGAAACATGGCTGAAGAGACATATTCTTGTCTCCCTGTCTCTAGTTATGTAGACACTCAAGACTGAGAATGTTTTTACAAGTTAGTGAAACACAGTTTCATCACCGGTGAAAGACTTAAGAAATTATGGGTGCTAATCTCCCAGAGACAGAAAGACACCTGGATCTTGTTTCATCTATGGAACTCCTACTTAGTCAAGTAGGAATAAACACATTTGGCTTAGTATGGTTTTCATTTCATAGAGAGCTACCTAACAACAAAACAGCAGCATTGAAACAACAGCCTTCTTTAACCACAAATAAAGGGCAGCATCAATATATCTGTAAATTATTCATGTTTTATTTTTCACAAGTGAGATAGCATGATAGAGTGCCCCATTGCCAAAAGATACATCAGATCCTTCTAAACTGTATGACAGTACCAGAGTATAGAGAACATAGGTTTAACATCAAGAATCTACACCTGTTGCTTCTGCTAACTACACAGAAAGACTATAGGACCAGTTTCATATACCTAATGCTTTCAAATGCCAGGCAGTTGCCATTATCACCAAAATCAGATAAAAAACATCATGCATCAAATCATGCACATGAACTGTGTTTTTTCATGAAGCCTTTCTAATATTGTCATTTGGTGAAAGAAATTTGAAACAAATGGGAGTTGTGGCACGCCTGGATTACCAGTATGCTTTCATTCTTTCTATTTACATGCATGTCAAAGAAAGCTGTTCTCTCTTCTACTCAAGAACAAAAAATTAACACATTACTTTCTTTTCCTACAAATCCTTCTGTTCCGTGTCTGTCAGCTACCCACCTTTTCTATCCCCCTCCCTTCCCCAATTGACCTAGTTTGTAAAAAGAGAGGGGAGACACGGCTGTGAGGGGATAGAAGATCTCTAGAATGACAATTTTTGGTATTGTTTTCAGTCTTCCTAGGCCTCAAATTCCATCTGTCAAGTCATAAGACTACATAAAATTTGTAAGACTCACAAGAGGCCTTTTGTTAGACCTCTGAACATGTGAATTTGGATACAAACTTTGGAAATTTTCCTCATTCAGAATATGCCTGACTTAAAGTCATACAGGAATACACATTGCTAGAATTGACTCCTTAAATAAAATTAGTTATGCAAAAAACAAGAGGGAATGATGGCTATCATCTAGAATACAGTTTGATTTATTGAACAGTTGTGTGCTGTCGGACACAGGTAATCTTAGCACCTCTTTTTTCTTCTTATTAAGAATGACGAGAGGTAAGAAAAACACCGTTAACATGAAAAATTAATGCTCATCTTAACTTATGTCAGTGTGATGTGTTACCAACACTTGTTGGCTTGCCTTCTCTATTTGCTGCTTTTTAGAGTTTATCTATAATAAAATATAATTTAAATGCCTTTGATATTGTTTCATATTTGCTGCTCACAGTGCTAATTCAAGGACAAATGCTCACACCAGCAATGTTAAAGAACACTGGTAAGAATTAAAAAGTGTATTACTTCATTAAATATGGATTTCCACCATCATTTACAAAGATACTGATCCTAAAATTAATTACTTCAAAGGAGTTCTTTGGAGGAAATGTCCACATAATCCCCCATATATATAACTGAAAGACTGGAATTCTTAGTTATTGATTTAGAAACATGTCACAAGCGCACTACTTCAATAAATGAACAAAACCCAAGACTCGAATCAAAGCTACCAACTTAGAAAACTCTTACCTGGAAGACTTGACTTGTTTGATAGTATCACTTCAGCACACTCCTTCTCATCACAAGGATCCTCTTCATCGGACAGTACTAAGAAAGCCTCCTTTGGCAGACTTTCATTGCTTTCCTGCTTTGATGGTGAACCCAAACAGTTGTCCATTTTCTCATCTAAATCTGGGGCTGTGTCATCCACTGGAAGCAGAGAACTTTTAGAAAAACAGCTCAGCTCATCTTCAGCAGGGGCTAATTTTTCCAAAATTGGAATAATTTCATCTGTTTCCATAGAGTCAGTATTCTCCAGGATACCTCCACTTGACTGACCTATTGCCTTCTCAGCTGTGGTTTCTGAAAGACTTGCAGTGCTGTCTGTATCATCCTTTGGTTCTTGGTCAGCTTCCATACTGCTAGAGATGGCTTCTTCTCCAACAGCATCTTCAATACTTACTTCTTCATCCCTCTTTTCCTCTTCAACAGATGAATGAGAATTAACAGTTATGTCATTTATCTCTCCTGTCTCTTCAGAAGAGTCACTATTATCACAGCTTGGTTTATTTTCACCTTCTGATGAAGTGTTATTCTCTCTTTGGTCCAAACGATCTTTTATATTATTTTCTTCATGGAATTTATTGCTACCAAGCACTCCATTTTCAGCCTCACGAGCTACTGCAGTATCAGTTTTCTGCTCAGGAGTACCATTCGCTGGAGACAGCGTTCGAGGTTTAGGTTCTAGGTCACTCACTACACTCTCTGCCCTACTTTCAGGACTTTTGACTTCCCTAATTTCATTGGAAGTTATTCTTCCTTCTTCAGAGTTAAGACAAAAATCCACTAGGCCATTAACTTCCTTCTTGTCCTCCAAACAGTCTGTATTGCTTAGAGAGGAATTTAAATCAGAATCTCCATTCTCATGCTTTCCATTTAACAGTTTAACTTCAGCTGTCTTCAGCAAGTCCTCTTTAGCCTTATAGACAGCCTCAAGTTGTTGTCGATCACTTACTCTCATTGTTTTTCGTGCTTTGAAGACTTTTTTTTGAGGTTCATCTGTGCCATCCATCTTGACCCTTAAAAAACAAAAGATCAGTAAGAATGGTGATGGTAATTTATTAACATCACATTACAGGTATTTCAAAGAAATACTGTAGCTGCAAGTTGCATTTAGCACTTCGTAGAGCAGATTGGTTTAACTGTATCTATAGAAACCAAAACACTTAAATTTTGTTTGCCTTCATAAGAAGTGAATGAAAGCTTCCACGCGTGTTGCACAAATATGTGTATGTAAAGATCACTGAGACCACACTATTACTTTAGTAACATTATGCAGTAATACCATGACTATATATTTTAAACCAATCAACTCACAGTATTATTAGAGCAGAGCCACATAATGAAGTTTCTAGCAAGAAAAGGCATTGTGCTAATGTAAGAGCCAGCACGCTCTTTTCCTAAAAAAAGACAATCTTGCTCTATCAGTTGATAGCTATTTTATTTTACTAAAACAATGTCATGTCAGGAGTTTCAGATGGAATTTAATTTAAAAAATGGAGTAAACAACAAAAATCTTTGTATCAAGTAATTAAGAAGATTTCAATACACTGAAAGAAGTTAGAATAGTTCAGTTGGAAGGGACCTTCAAAGATCATCGAGTCCAACTGCCTGACCACTTGAGAGCTAACCCAAAGTTAAAGCATGTTATCGAGGGCATTGTCCAAATGCCTCTTGAACACTGACAGGCATGGGGCATCAACCACCTCTCTAGGAAGCCTGTTCCAGTGTCTGACCACCCTCATGGTAAAGCAATTTTTCCCAATGTCCAGACTGACATTTCTGAATGAGTCATTTTTAAGACCCTGTACTCATTTCACTCAGTCACACAGATACTAAGAAAAAAGAACATTCTATATAAAAAAATAAAATCGGAAAAAGATTTGAAAGTCTACTTTTAACAAATCCACAAATCCAGCATTAACTAGGAAGTTAAAATAGTACCTCTGAAATACAAGAAAGTCTTCTTTCATTTGTTTCTACTATACAAAAAACAGACGGGTATTTTTAAACTATTTTTTTCTACCCTGTCTTATTTTAGGACCCAGTTTTAAAGGATTAGATATGATAATATTGTTCAGAATCAGAAACTTTTTGTATCTCAAATGAAACTCAGTAACTAATATCATGAATCAGTTGATGATAATCAGTTGACATCTACTGAAGTTAGTATACCATCATAAATTAGTCTTACTTAGCATATGGCTTAAATTTCTCAAAAAATGCAAAAGGTCACCAGTGTAACGCTCATTAAAACTTATTATACAAAGCAGCCAGAAGTCAATTTATGGGATTTGCTGAAAATACTGATTTTTTAAATCTTCTTGGCAACTCTTGGCCCCTCCCCCTTGAAATCTACTGTTCTGGATTTTTTTCAGAAACAAACAGTTCATGCAGATTGCTGTTTTATACAGCCTCTTTGCAAACACTGTATGATTTGCCAAGAAAGAGTTCACTGTCCTCCAAGAACAGGCTAATAATAATCTGTCTGGTAGAATAAAGAGAAATCAGGAAGTTGATCCCCATATGATTTTTTTTCCTCTTACAGGCATCAGATAAGCAAAAGTTTACACCAGTGATACAGAAGAATCATTACAAAGGGATGCATTTAAAGTATTCAGTGTAGTTCATTTTGCATCTTCCTCCAATTCACTTTCATTTACAGACCTCAGAAACTCATTGAATGCTGTACTGTCTTTTCAGGTGGGGTAAAAAAAATATTTTTAATAATAATTCAAATATCCAACTAAATAAACATGCCTAGAGCTTTCAAATATGTCCATCTCTCCCTTAGGCCCCAAACATCCAATTGCTCCAAGAATTGATCATGTTTTATCACCAGAAGTATCTGCAGTATTCGCCATCATTACAACACCTTTACAGGACAAGGAAGTTTCAGAGACTCACACCAAAAATATCAGTCATAAATTGAAACACAGTTTGTATCATCGAATCACTGCATTCATTAACAGGAAAGCAAGAGTTACATAAATAATTAGGCTATTGCTCTGATACCTTATTCATTTTAAATATACTTATCTTCAGTGACAGTGCACCATCTGAGCTATGAGAATCGAAGGCTTATTGGTTTGAGGCAGGTTAAGCTTCGTCAGCTGAGATAGGTATCAACAACTATTCCAGTTCAGGCTAATATATCATACATATAACGCTTAAGCACTACTTGATTAAGCTACTTTAAAGCCATTCCTAACTTTGGGCAGTAACTTAGGGGAGTGGCCTGGTGGCACAGTACTGGCTCAACATGGCAGCTGACCTAGAAGCAACACCTTAAATCTACTATCAGAAGTTCTTCAACATTTCAAGTATTTTGCCCACAGAGTAAACCTTTGGCACAAGAGTTCCTTGACGTCTGAGCCATGCTCTGTAGCAATGACGGCACATCTACTACATCTACGTGAGAGCTGATGTCAAATGTGTTTTTAAAAGCCACAGCCGTCATTGTCATTGATACCAACTCAACCTGTTCTTCCTAAAGATGATGGTAGCAATGAGTTTACTGACCGTGTCCTAAAGGATTTAAGAAAGTAAGTTCCTTTATTTCAAAGCAGACCTGACAGAGAGGTGTATCTGGGGAGGCGGACACCGATACACAGTCTCCCCTAGAATTCTGAGCAACTTCCCAGAATGACTGAGAAAAGAAAACTGCAGGATACGATTGTCCTATATAGCCACACAGTTGGTTACTTAAAGGAATCAAAGAATCATAGAAATGGTGGCCCAAAGAGACCTGTGGAGATCATCTAACTCAACGTCCCACTCAGAGCAGGACTACTGCCATGGTTTTGTGCATAAATAAAAAGTCATAAAATTCACACAACAGAGATTCCACAACCTTTAACTAACCTGTTCCACTGCTGCACTAATGCCTCTTGGGGAATTTTTTCCAGCCTGAAACTCCTACACTCCAACTCATGGCCACTGTACCATCCCACACCACTACAGTTGGCTCCACCCTTTTTATAATCAAGCCTGTCTACAAGTACTAAATAGCTGTAAGACTGCCCTTTATAGCCTTCTCTTCAGCAGATTAAAGTCATTGAGCTCCTTCAGTGTCTCTTTGTAGGTGCTTTAGGCTCCTATCATTTTAGTAGTCCTCTACTGGATCCTTCCTAGTTTACTGTGAACAGCTTGTTTATGAAGGAAATCTAGCATTTCTGCGTTTCCTAACTAGAATATTTGAAGATACAAAAGGAATATATATTCTGTGGTACAATATAAATTCAACTCTCAAGATAAACTCAAGACCTTACAACCATGACATACTGTATTACATAAACATAAGGCTTCTACCATCCTTAGGTACCATAATTTATCAAAAATACAGGTAAAATGGAAAGAGATGTGATAAAAATTTTTTTGTTGTCGTTTTCCATTTCTTATTAACACTGAATTCCCTTATACTTTGTTTCGATTCTTTTCTGCTTGACAATGTAGAATCTTCATATTTGAGTAACTGATGGAGCTTAAGTAACAGATGCATTCACACCTTGTGAACAGATGAAAAAGATCTTCACAGAAGATTTTATCAGCTCTATTTACAGACTCACCATAATACCATTAAGAGAGTCTGAACACGATTGTCTACTACTGCGCTGCCACTAGTGGAAGCAAAATGCAACACACCTACAGAAACACTGATTTGGAAAATCAGTTTATCTGTTGTAAGAAAACATTCTCATCCCATAACCATTTCCAGTCAGATGAAATACAAACTCAAGACGAGTTGCTAATAATCCTTCCAAACCAGTCTACATAGTAAATACAGTATCTTTATATTCCTCTAGAAGAGGACACATGTGACACAGTAATTTAACACAGTCCTGAAATTATGGGAAGCACAGAAAAACCTCTAAATATTTTAGAAGCACGCATGCAGTCTCTGAAAGCATACACATTCCTTATTCCCAAGAACTTCAGCAGAAAGCTTTTTTATGTCACTATAAAAGCCTGTATCAGGCTGTCACATAGAGCACTGATTGTCATACTTACGGTTCCATGAGTGTAATCCCCTACAACATGCATGCTGTTTCAGAAGTATGTCTTGCAGAGTCGATTTTGAAAGGAAAAAAAAGGTCAGGCTTGGCTAACCTCGAACAATTCTTAAGACTCATGACAGGCAGCAGCTAAAGCCTTCTGTTCATCTAGTACAAGGATATAAGGCCTTTGTATCAAAATTAAGTGACTACATGTAGCTTGATTTCCCTGACTACAATGCTTTCTTTTATAAGCATTACACTGAATTTTAAAGTCTTTAAAGAGTTTGTGAATTTTGTAATATCTGATCTTACTCTTACTGTAACCAAATGATATTTTAACGATCAATTACAAAATTTCACACACAATTTAAAATCAAGTTTGTAAATGCATCACTTGTATAATCATAAAATTCAACTTAAAGCAAAGTAGTATTTGTACGCTCTCGTTTCCTTAAATATGTAAACGGCCTTTCATTCATATTTTTAACATAGCATGAAATATGGTAAATAAAACTAAAATGAAAGACACTTCCTTTTTCAGTTTACCGAGAATAACAATCTTAAAAATCAAACATCAGAATACCTTTTTTATATTAATGCGCATCTTTACTTTTTTTCTTAGAACAGAAAAATACTGAAGGAATAAGCTTGAGTTACTAACGTATTTCAAAAATGTGTTTAGTTTATATCTAACAATATTATCGAAAATATAGCTAAAAGACAAAACCCTAATACAGTTCTACAGTGAAACTGATACAAATGAGCCTTACAAAATTCCATTGCTAGATGGCTATTTGAGTTAATTGATGCACATTTTCAGCTCAATCCCACAATCTTTCACAACCAAACAACACCAAGTAAAAGCTACAAAACTATAAACATAGATGAGATTTAAAGATGAAAACTAAATGCTGGTTAAGTATCACATATCACAGCAGACCACACTTAAAGCGTTTCCAGCCATACCCACAAGGGAGCACACTGCAGCCAAGTAACAGATCTCATGTGAGAGCTGAGTAAAATAAGAAACAAATTAATCAGTAACCAGTTCAGACAGGTTTGGTTGTATGGGTGCAAGCCTATGAGCAATCATCTTATAAATATCTGCCTTCCAGTCCGCCAAAGGGGTAGAGGCTGCCTTTCAGAGAGGAGAGCAGGTTATATGAATTCAGTCTTAACACTTTATAAACTCTTAGTGTTTTAAAAAGGAATGGATTTAGATAGTCTCCTTTTATACTCAACAATTAACACAGAGTTTAGCTACATTTGCTATACACTTCCCTCATAGTACGCTTAAGTAGTTTCAGTTTGTCATCATCACATTTCTTTGTTGTGACATGGTCATGAGCGGCTCAGGCACCAAGCCAGTGAAGTGGCACCTATTATTTCAAGGAAAGGCACTTGTACAGAGCAGTATGAAATGACTCCTGCGTGTAGAGCTAAGTATGTAAGGGTTAAATTCTGTAAATAAGGTGGGTTTTTTTATAAAGTTCAACAAAACAATAATCAATTTTGAAACACCAACACATGAACATTGTATGTATTTGTTTAGGTATCATTTATCAAAATTCTTCATTTTAAGCTTTAAAGTCATACGTACTTCAGCATGACAAACATACCATCATGCACCTCCCTCCAATTACAAATCTGCAAATATTTCTCATTACCAAATATGTGATGGGTGGCAAAACCAAAATGTACCAGTATAGCTAAGAATACATGAAGGACTTCTCTTGCAGCCAATTAGAAATTTTTCCCTCCTCTTCCCCTTATACATATATATATTTATTATTACCATGCAAAGAGATTGCAGCTCTGAAGCAACAAAGGAAGGTATTAGCTTAGCTGCTATGGATTAGCCTATAACCGTGAGCTCATATGAGCACAGCCCACGAGCTGCTCAAAAAGTGAGCCAATCAGCAAGCGGCTGCCTGAATCCTGCCTGGTAACAGGCAGTAGACAAAGAGAAGGTCATGGAAACACACTACGGAAAAAAAAACTGGAATCTCTGCAACAGTGCACAATGGGTTTTGCATAATATAATCAGTCTAGAACAGCGTTTGCACAGGCTTCCTGGAATGTATGTAGCGCTAGCCAAAAGCACCACCATAAAACACTTGCAAAAGCACAAGAACTACACGGAGGAAGTAAAAGCCTTTGATCAGGAAAACCAGTGCTCAAATATTCAAGTCTACTTAAAATGTAGCACAGCTGAATCAAGGGAACGGAGACAGCTAATGGTCAGGAGCATGATGTTCTAGATGGAGAGTCCCAGAGAATGCACGTAATGAACAGAACCTACCTCTTAAGCGGCGGTTCACAATAAGCAGTTTTCAGTTGAAACCATCTATAGCAATGTTGATACAAGTCATCAGAAATTTAAAAACTATTTTCAAAGAACAAGTAAGTTTGTGATCTGGTTTTCCAGAACACGTGCTGAAATACCGCACCAGGAATGCGCTTTCATGCCCCTAACTCAAGTCTGCTTATCGGACCGAACACAAGATACACACCACCAGTGCACAAACAACACTGTCTTAATATTTTGAAGTAAATGCAAAAAACACAGCTGAGGAGATACACTAAGCGAAAACAGTATTTCTTCTAGCACACCATAGGCGATCATAGGTTTTGTTCCCTTCCAGGCTAACATTTTGTGCGTGCTGGCTGAGCGGGGCAGCAGAACGCGCCATTTTCTGAGAGAAAAATCACGTCGCCAACCCGTCCAGCTCCACCTCCTGTACCTACAGCAAAACGAGGTTGCTCTGACTGAACCTCCGGCCTATTTTTTCGCCGCGTTGTCCGGGGCTGAGGGAGGTGGCAGGGCGGGTGGCTCGTTGGGAACCGGGCAGCATTTCCCGCCGCAGAGCCCTGCAGTTTCCCGGCCGCACCCTAGGGGGCGCCCACCCCGGCCGCGCTCCCGTCCGGCCACCCCCTCACAGCGACAGGCCACAGGCCCCTCTCTGATTGGCTGGATGCGATCCGCACGGCGGCCAATCAGGCAGAGGCTCCTGAAATTCTACCCAGCAACAGAGAGCCACGAGGCCCTGAGGCAGAATGTGGGCAGGGAATGGCGCCGGAGAGCTGAGTGCAGTGCTAGGAACGACCTGAAGCAAAAACTTACAGGGCTCAGACCCAGGGCTTCAGAACAGCGTTAGCTCACAAGTGCAGCGAACAGGAAGCGCATAGCCTGGCTGCACATTCCTTCTTTAACTCTGTCATGCTGGTTTAAGACTAGCGAGTGTGTTACGTTAAATGTTGAGTCAAAAAATGCAGAAAAACAAGCCAGGTCCAAGCACGTCTGTTTTTATTCTTTCCTCTGTTACTGGGTAGCAGCTGTACCCTTCTACAGAAGCATCAAAATCCAGTTATTCCCCATGACTGCAGTGGGACGTCACCATGATTGGAGATCTGCTTGTCCCCGACCCTTGTGCTCTGCCTTTTGAGGAAGCGGTTCTGTATAACACCAAATCCACATGGATCTATGCCTACTGAGAAACACACCAAGAAGTGGTTATGTGCTTGGTAAACTGGAGTATGTCCATAGTATAGTTTCAGACAAGTTGAGTGGTCCTGGTCTTGTACACTTTCATCAATGGCCTAACATACAAAGTTGAATTGTATTCTCATCACTTTGGTGCCACAATTAAATAAGCAATTGTCCCATGTCATCTGTACCTCTAAGAGAATGACACCACCTCTGACTTCGGCTCATGAATCCATTTCTCATCCTATTATAGCAATTTTAGATTCTTCTCTCAGGAGGAATGGCAGCTACTCCCTGTTAGATCCATTTATACAACTGAGATCTTTCCACTTGCTGGTGGTTTTCCAGAATTGTCCTTCCATGGTTCAACAGTTCATGCCTCCGTAGCTATTACACGTTAAGTATATATAAAAATATATATACATACATATATTGATAATGGAAAAGAGAAAAACAAAAGCGAATCCTTCCTAGACAACGTTTAATTACATATTCCAGCTAACCTCATTCAAACATGGCTGCCTTAGAATCACCAGCCTTTAAAACACGTGAAGTTTAAGCTCTGAACCTTGTTCTCCAAGAAGAAAAGAGAGCTTTGCTGACTTCTGTAAACAACTTTTAACAGGCATTTCAATCCTTGTAAGAGTAAAATTGTTTTGGAGTGGAACTCAGCCAGAGCAACAGTGGTAGATACTGCCTGTCTTCTAACCACAAAGTGTTAGGCATTTCAACTTTTATCAACAACTGAAAACATCAGCTTTCAATTCAGCTGTGAGATCCTAAACGCTAAACAAATATTGCTGTTTCAAATTCCTGTAACAGCAAAATTCAACATTACTAGAACTCATTTTTAGCATAAGCTAAAAGCACTAGGTACATTTCTCTCTGTAAAAATGGATTAACTCAAATTTTACATAATTTATGCCTTTTAATATACGTGTGGAATATTTTCTCATATAGTTTAAATGTTATACTAAAGCTATGTCTGGCACTAGACTAACAGTTACATTATCCTAAATACAAAGCAGAGCTAGTAATTCCACATAAGTGGGCACTAACTGCGATAAGACATTCACAACTTGAAACTTATCCAACTTCTGATATTCCAAAACTAAAGGCTGAATAACCTGGTTAGTTATTCATATACTTGCAGATAATAATTAAAAAAAAAAAAGAAAGAAAAAGAAAAACTCTGGAAAAAATCATTTAGAAAAGTAATGCAAGATGTTCCATTCATGGTTAGTTTTTTTCTATGCATTACAAAATACAGAACTTTGTTCTTCTGTAGGTGAAATTTCAAGTGATAATTTGATAGACTAAGGCTGAAAGAAGATATTAATGTATGCAGAATTGCATCCTTTTAAGGCAGACCTCTTTAGAAGCCTTGCTAGATGAAATGACACGATTCTAATAAGTTTACTCATTACGTAGTGCCTTTTCTAAATTAGTTCATTACATATGCAACTATCATTATGCAACCAACTCTCAAACACTTGCAGCTTGGCATCAGACAGCTCACACCTCTGAAGTATGATGTCACTTAACCACGGGCCCCTAAGGTCATTTAGAAAACGCGAGAAGAAACTGAAAGAAAACTAGAAACAAACAGGTGATGCTGATTTTATGTTACTAAATGCTTGTTGTGCATAGAAACACACGAGAATCACTGCTGAACTCCAAAAGTCATCGTCTCTGACTGCGAGCAGCAAGCCCCTGGCAGACGCAGGATGCGGCTGTCTCACAAATTCCGCTCACTGAAGCCCAGTCTCCAGGGTAGGGCTCGGGAGGCCCCAGCCACCCCACGGCGCCCTCCCAGGCCCTCCCTCGGGACCGCAGCGCGCAGCAGGGAGCCCCCCCGCGGCCGGCCGGCAGATGGCGGCGGGCAATTTGCGTACTGGCTGCGGATTGGCTGCGAAAGAGCCGCAACCGCGAGGCGGAGCCTCCGCCGGGATTCGTCTGTGCAAGTCTGCCCGGCAACCGGCTAAAAATAGAGCCGGCGCCGCACCCAGAACGGGCGTGACGGCGCCGCTGCGTTTGTGGCGTTGTGCGCGTGTGGGCGCACGGCGCGGGCTCCTCGTGCCCTGGGGGTAGCGGCGACGCTCGGACTGGCGAGGGGACAGAGGCACGGGAGGGGAAGGCACAGTCCTCTCACTGGCTCAGGGTGACGTAGCTGGTCTTTGGGTTTTGGATAGAAAAGGTTGTTTTAGAAGCGCGGTGGGGTCAATGTTTCCCAGTTAAACTATTACAACTTCTTTCCTTCATTTTTAAGCAGGTATCACTCGGTCTGGTATACATGCCGAGTCACCTCAGTGACGTGAATGGAAGCGGAGGCATCCACTCACTGCAGCAGACGTACCTGAATCTTCACTAAGCACACATACTGAGACCTGGCATTATGGACTGCTTTGGGCTTCTTCCTATTTTATTTCTCAGTACACCTGATGTCACGACAGATAAACTGGCAGAATTTGTGCTCGCAGACTACAGACAATACTAGATGTGGAAGGGCGAGCAAGCCAAACCAAGGAATGAAACTAAGTGGTTAAGTCATCTTGATGAGAAAAATCAGATACAAAACTGGCTAAGCAAAGCACACAACTTAAAAATACTTATCTAAATAGACATCCTGTTACAAGTAAATTCATCCACGATCTACGTTTTATCATTTTCAACCTACAAAACACAAGCTCAACTTTTAGTACAACTGAGCCGTAGGCACAGACTCTTCTGACTGCAGCAGAAGCCAGAAGAGGTTTCCAAACTTTCCGACGCACCACATCTGCGCGCAGATTTTTATTTCATGGAACTGGCTGCAGGCAGGTCAAAGCCAATAGAGCACAACGAATTAGAACAGCACCCAAGGCATGCATGAGGTGCTCGTCCAGGTCTTCTGCAGCCTGAAAAGCACCATCTGACCACGTCCAGTGCATAAAAGATATCTGTATTCTCTACAGGGTCACAGCAATTAAATGAGGAGAGAATAAAGAAAGGTGGCTAACACAGATAGTCACAGTGACCACTGACAACAGCTGATAGCTTTTGAATGACTCAACAAAACAGAATCACAAAATTAATGAAAAGTCACAAGAGGAAAAGAAATCTTCAAAGTAACATCAGAAAAAAAGGTGGGGGAAGAAATATTTTTTTGTTTGTTTGCAAAAGCTACAATTTATAGAAGCTCTACTATCCATATATAGTCTTAAAACCGTTTGTTACAAGCATCCTTCTGTAAGGAAAGGCAGCTCACTCCATGAATGCTAGCTGGCCTCTGCTAATACTCTTAACTCAGCAATCATTCCTCCCTACCCACATGACTTTTTTTTCATTAATCAACAAGCTAAATGTTTTCCAAGAGAAGCTAATGTTGGGGAGTTGGGGAGAGACAGCAACTGAAAAAATAAACTTATGAACCTAATATTCTATTCATTACTAGATTCAAGAAAACAAACGTGTTTTCAGTGCTGGTAACCCAGTGTATTAATAGGCTAAGAGTCCTAGGTAATACAGGTAGTGCATGTTTTTACAATAATAAGCAGTCTCCCTCTTTAATAAGTTTCTATAGCAGTCAATTTCTTACTATACCAAGCATACAATAGAATAAGATTTATTTACCCTACTAGAAGTGTACAGCAACAGATTACATTTTCTTGGGTCAATGGGTAGACAATTATTTTTCGGTATTCGCTGCTAGGCAAAGATTTGTCACATGTCTGCAACTGTAAGGGCTTAAAAGAAAAATTACCCAAGATATCACCGAAACTACACTTTAAATGTTTTATAATCAAATATGTAAGCACTCATAAAATAGATGATTCTTCAACTTAACTCAGAACAAGCTCTGCAGAGACAAACAGATCGCCAGACTTAAATTAATTCTTTGCTAAACTGACCAAGGAACAGGAAGCAGAGAGTGGACAAACACAGGATGGTTTCTTTATGTAGTTCCAGTCACGGAAGCAAAGGTCAAGAACAATACAACTGCTTTTGAAAGGGTTTTTAATAATAAGAACTACCCTGGAATGGTACTGATTCTAGCTGTATCCTCCCTTTCTAGAGCCCTCAACCATGCCACCCCTTGTCTCGCCACACTCGCTGGCTGCACAGTCAGTAGCTTCACAATCTCACTATAGACAATCTTCCAGAGTTCTTTCAAGACCAAAAAGCATTTTATTTTTAATCCTTACTGTATAAAAGAATCTGTCCTCACAGTACTATCTTCTTGAGACAGTTGAAGTTCAATGCAAGTACATAAGAATTTTGAAATAACACTGGCTGTAAGTGGCACAATTGTATGCACTTTTTATTCTTCTTATCAATGTTTTTGACAGAACAAAATTGCATCCACTCTGTATAAGCTTTGTTGATATTGCATGACACTATGCAGTTGTGTTTGTGTACGAAGAATGAAATTAAGTAAAAATACGATGCAAGCATTTGCGCGGTTGCATGTGAACTCAGAGTTCAGGCACATTAGAGATAACCTTTTTGATGCAAGTTTAGCCCAATGAATTCAGAGCAACCCAGCAAGCAAAAAAAGCCTTAGCCCAGATCAGTTGTCTGATGCTATTAACCATGCGGCTGCTCTTAACTCTTATGCCAGCACAAAAGAGCGGGCAGGAAGGGGAACAGAGAACTGCTTCAAGCTGACCTTGCTGCATACCAGCCTTCACATGCAACTTACATTACCTGTACAAGTATAGCACCGAGCTAGATCAGTTGCTCGGTTAGTAAGATCAGTGCTTTGTTGAACTTGGCTCCTTGAGCTGGCTAACAAAATCATAGGAAAACCAGGGCTGCCACACTGGAACATGCAACCGAACAGCCTTGGGTTTTTTGGGTGTTGGTGTATGAGTTGAGGATTACTGTAATGGAAAGGAGATCTTCTAGAGGCTGACATGTCCTATGTGAAGTCAGCTCCATTTGGTTATTCGGGATTTTAGCGATATGGCAAGGAGGCTGTTCCCACGTAGAAATATATTTGGTACGTTCAAGTAGATGTCATCTTAATTGTTTTTAAATGCTTACAACTACTCCTCTGATATAAAAGCAATATGTGCAATAATATTCATTTCATATGTAATATGTAGTTATTTCTCGAATGCTTCAAAAATAAACTGTTGTAAATAAGCAGATTAAAGATCTAATTTGACTTCTGGTTTTAGACTGTACCAAATTTTACAGTGATGGAAGGACCCTGAAACACACAGCAGCTTTCAGACAGATTATTAAAAAGGGAGAGAAAGTTTGCCTCTGCCCTATATGTAACATCAAGCTCCTAATGTGGAATTTACCCTAAAATATTTCCAGATCTATGTACTCAGATACAGATATCAAATGTTGATTATATTCAGTATTATGAAATCAGTCCATCCATTTAAAACGATTTCAGTGAATATCCTGAAGCATGTACAAGTATTTTATTCTCTACTTAAAGATTATTTTTGTTAGTCCGTATAAATATACACGTGTGCTAAGCTCTTTGCCAACTGACCTGGTGGTCATCAAATATGTTTTTGCTAAACATTACTTTGGTGCTTTCAATGGGGTGACAAGCTTTATTCTATAACATTCTCAAGTCTTCCTGGTCACATGAAAACAGAGTTACATGTGCACAAACTGTAGAAATTTTCTGTGCAAATTCTCTACTCACACATCTGCTTGGATCATCCATTAATTTAGTGATTTGGTATCTATTTTAAACATACCAGGAAAATGAATTAAGGAAGGATATATTTATAGCCCACAGTTGGTTTGGATGGTTCTACTTAATATTCAGTTATCCCAAGTAAACACTAAGTGTTATCACCACGAAGTTGAGCACTGCATCAACAAAAATGGTCAGACTGCTAAGAGAAATCCACGTCTAGTGTTCCAGAGTATACTTAAGAAAATGTAACTATGAAGCTTGAAAAGGCTTAGCCAAAAATTAATTATATGTTACATAAACATGATTTGCAAGAATCATTGTCTACATTTGATAATCAAAGAAAGAGTCATTTGTGACATGGACCAACAGGGAGAAGCAACTCCCTTAAGGAGTCACTTTATCCCAAAACTTGAGATAAAATTTCTAATCTTTAAGGAAGGTTGACAGCATTAAAGCGTTCCCCCAATTGTTTTTGCTATGAAGCCAGATAACTGATGTTTCTGGCTCTATTCTTTCCTGAAGATAAAAGAAAATAATAATTTGAGAAGTCATATTTGGAAAAGATAAAGAAAAAAAATCCAAACACTAGTTCTGTTTGGAATATACCAAGCAACTGGGAGTTTTTGCGCATCTAAGGCTCTTCACTAAGCATTACAAAAAGCTTACAAGCAATCATTTTAGTTTTTAATTATGCAGTACAATACAACTTCACAGTAAATACAAATAATGAATTTATCTTCCTGTATAGCTAATCGTCATGTCATATCTTGATTCTGGGATTAAAATTACTTTAGGGTTTATAAACTTCCAACAGCTTTGAAAACACACAGAAAAGCAAGCAAGCTAACCAAAGCGCACTAGCAAGAGGTGCATTGGGCAACAGCCCTGGGCTGTTTGTTGATTTGTAACCATTTGTGAGGTTGTAACTGCATATAACAGAAGCCCATCAATGAACAAAATCTTTCTAGAATATTTCAATATTTGCAGGAGGTAGGAGTGGAAATTGTACGGTTTAGGCTTTTTTGAGCCTAGATCCTAGGCTACCATACAGTGATCAAAGTTTCATAGTTATTCTGCATGACAGCTGGTGACATTAACAAAATCACATCCCTTTTCTTATATTAGCAACTCTTTCAAAAAGATCAAGCTGATAACCTGCTATGGAAAGGAAAACCAACCCCCTCCAAACTACACTACATGCATAAATACAAAAGGTCAAGAATGTGATCATCAGTACCGTTCCAAACATATTTCTCAGGGTGTGAATCCTGTAGTAGAAAGAACCTGAAGAACCAATCTCCATTTTTTCGATGATATACCCAGATAACTGAACAAAGTCTTTTTTCTGTCAAACTACATTTATATTTAGCACAGCTGAAATACAATCAAAGTAATCTGTGCAGGTACCGCCAATGAACACATTTAATTTTCAGTGTTGGGCAGTGTCTTCTCTGGGAGAGGTCAGTACAAAGCAGTTCCAAGAAGCAGCAGTATGAAGATGACCATGGTGACTGTAAGATGCAACGTAAGATGCACTTGTATTCTCTGGTACCAGCCACAACAAAAAGGCAAAACCAAAAAAGCTTTATTTTTGTTGATATAATTGCAGGCTAGTTTTAAAAAGTGTCTGGGAGTAAGAACAAACAATAAGCAGACAGACAAGCCATGCGTGTACACAAAATCAGTCATTTCTATACATTTTCACATGAAAAAAGTAAGAAGGAAGTAACAAAGACATCAAAATAAGAGATTCTTCTAGTTCTGTGTAACTTCCTTCTACCTAATGAGCAATTCTCATAAGACTTGTAGGTACTATCTCCAAGGTTTCTATAACTTTTTCAAGTTTACCCACCAACTGATTTTGGCCAAACATTTGTGAAAAATTTGAAAGAGCATTAAAACTGTTTTTATTACCAAAATATTAGCATTAGCTGCCAGATACTGAAAACTGCCCTCTAAAAGGGGGCCTTTAAAGATGATCAGATGCACCTGTCTTCTGAAGGAGCGTGACATCTTCAACAAGGAATTAGTAATTGCAGAGTTGAGGTGGCACTTTTCAAGCAATTATCTACCAATGAGCTAAGAGATGTAAAACCAAAAAAAGAGAGGTAGTCCTCCAAATATGCTATACACTTTTATACATATATGTAAGAATACTTTTTAGAAGTGTGTGCATACATGTTCATAACCTTTATGTATTTTGTATTTATACATGGTTGTAGAAAGTGTGATCAATTGTCTGTCTTTTCTGATTGTAATTAAATACTGAACTTCTGGAATAAGTTATATTTGCATAGCATTTTAAAAGTGATTCTCTATGGAGGCTGAAAAACATGCACACGGTAGAAGATAAGACAGACAAAAAAGCAAACTTATCTTTAGCCACACTTCCTTTGGGAAAATGAAGTTTGGTATCTCTAGTCAGATATGCAAAAAAATCATACAACTGAAGTCACTGCTTCTGAAATATAACTTTTAGCTCATATAAGACGCACAGACTTCTATCAGATCTGAGATATGAATTCTAAATGTCTGACTTCCACTTCTTTAATCAACAAATAAGATGAAAGCTTCACTTTGCATCATCTTATTTCTTTTGACTGTTTACCATTCTGACATGGTGAGATAAACGGTTCATTCAGTGAATGCTGCAGGTAAAATAAAAATACAGATAAATATACTTGAAGACACTGCAAGGAATGCTAGATTTAAGAGGATCTTACAAAATTCTTCAAGTTGCCTGACATACTTTAAATGCAAATATATAAATATAGCAGCTTTCAAGTCTAAGGGTGAAGCATAAGTAAGGAAGAGACAGCTTATGCTTCAGGAACGTCCTACATAATCTAGACCAATAGGATGCCAAACAAATACTACTGAGAAGTTCTTTGTTTTAAGGGCTAGGTACATAGAAGGCTTAAAAGATCCAATTCTAGAATGAGAAGGTAATTTTAAGTAGTCCAAACTAGGAGACACTGAACAACTCTCAGAAGCTTTAGAATGCCTGTCAAGAAACATAACCCTTTTTTGTTTGTTTCAACTCAAAGAATTCGAGTGAAATAAGGAGGAATTTGAAAAAGTGCAGCATAGCACATTCTTTGATTCAGATCCTCACACCTACAAAATGTGATTAAAATAAAGAACAGTTAAGACTTCAACGAATTTGTGCCATGCTTTCATACATGTTTCAGTCACATTTCATTTACTCATCTTTCTTTTACAATCTGAAAATTTTCATTTCAGAAGAATGTTAGAAACAGTTCAAAAGTTGCATCAAGAAGAAATGGAAGTTCAAAATACACTTGCAGAAGGAAATCTTTAACTGAGGGGACGAAGAAACGAGGCTGCTGCCAGAAGGGTTTGTAGAGCTTCTCTAAGAACGCACAACACAGTGCAACGGGTGTACAGCAGGGAGCACTGTAAAAGTCACAATATATTAGGGCTGATGCAATGAAAAAAATATTGAAAGCAAGTTATTCTTGGACATAAAATCTTTTTCCCCCCTGGTCTGCTACTGTAGCCTAATCCAACAACTAATCCAATGTAATCCTGCCTCAAAATGCTGAAGACAAGTCAACCAGTCCTAATGTACCATTAGGAACACAGAAATTTACAAAATCAGCTTTGTTGCCAGTTTGTTTCCCATCCCTGACAGCTTGAAGGTTCACCACCTTCTGGATGGGGAAGAAATAATTATTTAATCGTTATGAGTAAAACTAGCTTTTATATAGGCCCTTCCCCAGCCAGACTTGCTTTCCAGAAGTGCTACTGCTGTATTTGCTCACTGTATTCATCTGCAGCCAAGAGACCACCACAACTGCTAACCAACGCCTCTCAGTTCCATCTCAGTTTTGACGTTTGCCATTTGGGAACACTCGCTGGAACCTAATGCTCTTTAAACAACCTGATCTCATTCCTCTTCTTTTTTCCAAAGATTTATAATACACTGACTGCATACTGTCAGGTATCAAATGAAAAAGCAGGCTTTTCACAGCTGTTTTTACAAAGTACAATCAAGTAGAATTTTCATGGAGCAGTGAATGCTCTTTCTTTACATATAGGAATTTGCCTATACAACTCTGTTTTGATGGTCTTCTCCTATTAGTATTTTTTTTCCCTTTACACACTAAGGCCATCAAAAAATCAGAGGCAGCAAAACACTTAAAAAAAAAAAAAATAGGGGGGAGAAACCTCCTTCTCTCCTATATTGTTCCATTTTTTTTTGACAGATAAAACATATTGAGGTATTTGCATATGGCAAGAAACAGACAGTGCTACAGAAATCCCCCTCAAAATTTCAGCGACTCTCTTGCCCTTTCCCATTTCTAGCTTCTCCGTGTAACATAGCAAGAACAGAAAGAAGAGACTTGCAGAATAAAGGCAGTAATAAACACAAACCAGATGATAGCTTATTATCTGGTTACTATCTTACTAGCTTACTATCTAGATTTATTCTACTCTTGGAAGACATACATTCAGCACATGAGATTGAGAAGGTTCAAGGAATGCTGCTATACATGAGCCTACACGTGTTCTTCTATCTTACCAAGCAGGGACTGACCTAAGCAGCTGTGAGTGAGCATGTGACCAATGCTCAGTCATCCAGCAGTAGATTCCATAGAGGCAGGGAAGAAAGGAAACGGCAAAAATCCATGCAGAGTACATACACCTGCAGATAATGACACAACTGTTACCGTGACAGACTGCCCACACAGATCACCACCTAACTCGGAGGCGCTTACAACAAAACAATGCCTATAGGAGAGTAGCCTGTACCCTGTGTCGTTACTTGGCAATACCTGAATACAGTTCCAGTCTTCAAGAGAGGCAGCAATGAAGTTTCTAGAGCTCCAGCAGAATCAACACCACCACTACTGGGTAGCACCATCTTCAATAGTTCATCAGAATGGGTCTCTATATGAACCCTGTTTAAGCTTTATCCTAAAACTAAGTAGCATGTAAGCATTAAGTATTCCCAATTGACTTGTAACATGAGTTCTGTTACATGAACTATACGCTGTATCATGTCCCTTTGGGTTGGATAAGTACTGAGGAAGAAAGAGAAGAGAGGATGAACTTGTAATAACTAGGGATAGGCTCTTGGGAAGAAAATGATGCACGGCTATACTTTTATGAAATACTAAATAAATGAAATGAGGTATGCACTTCAGGCAATAGCTCTTCAAATAATAGCCTTTATCAGGGACAAAAAGCAAGTGCTTAGGTTAATAAGTTTGAAAGGGGAGACAACAAACCTGACTAATATTGCACAGGTGTCTCAAGGATGCAGAGTAAAAATATTTTTATTTAAAGGTAATCCAGCTATTGCACTTTCTCATCTTGCAAAAGAAGACAACTAGAAAGTTTTATATCACTATCAGAAATGAAAGGCCTGGAAGATATCAGAGCAGTATCAGATTGCCAAAGAGAAAACTGCAGAGAAAAATCTTCCATTTTTATTCATATAAATCAATCCAGCTGAGGGTTTTCTGATTTACAATAGAACCTTCAGGGGTATATGCTGCCAGACTGTATCAGCGAGCAAGAAATCAAGAATGACCTGAGTTTGTGTGTGCTGAAACTGCATGACCTACTCTATTATAAGCTTTCTTTTGTCTCAGTGACAACATTGATTCTTTTAGGTAGAATTACCTAGCAGATCAACTTGATGGCCTTATCTCCCAGAACACTTCTAAGCATTTTAAAGGGAAAAAAAAATCATCATTTTAAAAGATAATGTAAGTCCAGCTAGAAGTATCCTTCCCAAACACCTTGATAAGGGGAAATAATGGATAGTACGTTACATGCGTAATTTTTTCACTCATTTGATGAGAGGGTCTGACAGGATGCTCATAACTGACATATTCTAACACCGTCTCTGGTCTAGATATAAGCTACTATAGAAATTTCTGCATGTAGGTATGTCTGCAGAGGACTTCTGAAACCTGGCATATTACTTCATCCAGTTATTGAATTAGTCCAAGAAATCAGAAGTATACTTTTGGTAATATCTCTTTAGTAAAAAGCTTCACTTCAGATAGTTACTTTACTAGTAAACTCTTACTAGTATAGGTTTCCTTGAAAACTGGATTTCTGTGACCAGTAAGCCATAAAGAGCATTAAAATTACTCAAAGAAAGTTGGTCACTTAACAAGGGTGACGCCACTTGAATTAGTCATAAAGAGTGATGATTGCAAAGTTAATGAGCTCTAGCTGATAAGTACTTTGCATTTATCTTCTGTGTTGTGGGATAATCAAATGTCAACAACTGTACCTGTAGTAAAACACCAGTACAAGGAATCTGAAACGTTTTCTGTGAAGTACAGGCTTAGTGTTAATATAGCAAAGGAATATGGTCTCACATACATCAAATATATACCTATATATATATATGTTATATATATGTATGTATGTATGTATGTATCAGTTGATATTGCAGTCCACAAACAAAGCAGACTTTCAGGCTTGAGCAATTTTGGGGTAACATAAATAGTGAACCTGCATGAAGACATATAACTGTCAAGTATTCTATGCTGCTTCCTCTTCCACAAAAATATTCTAGATCTTCATACATTCTGGAATCTGCCTTAAAAGGCAAAAACAGTTATCAGTACTTCCCCAGTTGGAGATAGCAAAGAACAGTGGCTTGCAGGCAAATGAACACATGCCCCAGAATCTTTAGCAGGAACGACTGGTAAGGTCGTACATACTAGCTTGGTGGACTAGAGAAAGATATCTAGAGATAGGGTCCTCGTAGAACTCATGCCTCTTGTACTCAGAGAAATATCTGTCTAAAGCCACCTTCACTGCCAGTGTTGCATTCATAAGGGAAAAGGATGGAAGTAAACAAAAGCAAAACATTCTTCCATTGTTTTGCTTGCTACTGCAATTCTGTAACATTGTCTTAATTTTTAAAAATTCATGAAGTACTGATAGTCTGCATAAGACATCAAGCTAACATTCACAGTGGTATATAATACCCGCCCCAAAAAAAGGAGCTGCAGGTGTAGTTTTAATATTCAGCACTGGTTTTGCCAGAAAGGCCCATAAAAAGTGGTTTGGAGTCTGAACCTAAAAAAAAGATGGCTGTAGCGATACCACCAACACTTTCAGTAGTGGCTAATACTTGGTCTCTAAATGACTTCTCCAAGCTGCTGTCTAAAGGGCTCAAAATAGCTCTACAAAAAAAATCCTTAATATTACCACTGTGGGAGGAAGAAAGGCAGCTGCTGATGAAGCAACAAACCAGAAGCACCATCATCACAGCCATGATGAAGTACACACATGAGAAGTATGTGAAGAATTTATATAAGATATATTACACATATTTATAATAGATATTTATATATATCTTATTTATTTTAGACTGCTTGTCTTTCTAAGCACCACAGAAAATTATATGGAGAAAAATGCATCCATACATGGTCACTCAGGTTGAAAGCAAGCTTTCTTCAAGGAAGCTTCCCAAATATCACCCAAAAACCAAACTGCCAGAAGCAGACAGTATTAATGATGCTCAAGAATGCCTCTACAAACAACTGGTACAAAAACCTCAAAGGGAAAGCCCTCTCATATTCTAAAGACTTAAACCTAGCTGTAGTGCAAAACCTCCATAAAGTTTCTACTCAGTTTTAACATCTGAAGGAGTACTCTGAATATAGCTCCTCCACAGGCTGACTTTTACCTGCTGATCCAGTGAGCCACAATGCTTGCTTGCTCCCTGTAAACAAACGGCAGATTCACATTATCCCAAAGCACAGAGTAAATTTTGCTTAGAATGACTGCAGATGTCAGTTTTCAGTTTCTTTCTCTCCTTTCTGCCATGCCCATAAGGTAGTTGAGCTGCTTCCTGATAATTTTGCAGGCAGTAGCTAACAGGCTCTCCCAAGGGTTTTGTACGTGTATCAATCTCTTTCCAAATTTGCATCTGTAATTATAAAACTATTCTATCTTATTTATGTACCTAAAAGGTGAGCATTAGCTGGATCATACTCATTTGTCATCACACCACTGGACCTTCTTGGGGAAGAATTTCTCTAAATAATAGAATGCTAAAGAAAGGCTTGAAAAAGTGATTCAGCTGGACAACCTCCTAAGAACCCTTCCAATCTGAATTTTCTTTGCTAGTTATTACTAGCTTCTTTAAAGTTGTGTGCAGCCCCAGTGAAGACTGTCTGCATAAGAACCTACCGATGTTTGAAGGAACAGTTAAGTATTTGTTTTGAGAAGACAAATACTCCTACAAATTTTATTTTCCAACTTAAAATAAGGCAAATTTCTGCAATCTTCTGTGAGTACACAAGACTCAATGTAGCAAAACAATGTTAAGACTTCCTTCCCTATTTATGAGAAAATGGATACAAAAACTCTACTTTCAAGCTGCAACATTTTGATTCCAACAAAAAAGACTTCAAAAAGGAAGCCATGCAAAAGAATGCCACAAAGATGTTAACCTGCAATCTCCAAAATGCTAATCAAGAGAAACAGATTCTGCTTAGCACATTTCAGCAAAATCCTTACATGATAATGACAAAAATCAGAGGAAGCAGTTTTCTTTTGTTCAGCGTGTTTCAACCAGAACCTTGATGGATTTTCTCATTCTCCATCTCAAAGCAGTTCACGATGGGGACACTCCAGTGTGTATCCTTTTTGCTAGAGGTGCTTTTTTCTTATTATTGTTACACACACAAAATCCAGATTTAATCGTTCCTGATTCCCCTTATCATGTAGATCAAAATTTGAGTTAGAAATCCCTGGATAGCAGTATTTTGGATTTACTCTTTCAAGCAGGTTTTTAACTTGAGTTTTTACGCATGTTTGAAATATTGATACTTCACAAGGGGCTTCCTAGATGCTTTAGCTTGGTTTCCTGGAGGTCCTGTCACAGTCTGAGTGTATTCAACCAGGCTCTAAACCATGAAATCCAACAAGCCACAAGATTTCCTTCTCAACTGGACTGGCGTTGCTAGCATGACACAGCTCTAGTTCACTTTGAAACTACACAAAGATGATGAGGTTGACGAGAAAGAATGAGCAATGAGCTCTTATTAGATCCTCTTACTCATAATTCTGTTGGCAGTGCCTCACTGCCATAGTGGCTTCAGGAGAAGAGCTGAACAACTGTTTCAGTCAGTTCAAATTCTTCCATCTTTCCATTCCTATCAAGAGTTGCTTCTTTTAAAGTGGAAGAGGATTTTCTAACAAAGGGGGCTGCCAGCATTTCTTGTATAATCTTCTTTAAAAAGGCTGAAAATCCTGCTCCAGTACGAACTCTTTAGAGGACTTGAGACTTCTCCAAGGGAAAAAGAAAAAAGGATAATCTACATGCTCAAATTTAAGAAAATACAAAATTTAGTTTGTTGCTCTTCCAGTGGCTTTTTGTGTTCTGCACTGTATTTGAGTATGCTGAGGAAACAAAAAGGAAGACAGACCCAGGGCAGGAAGCATTTCAACAAAAGTTAGACTTGAAAATATACAAGGGTGTTTAGTCAGCCAGACTAAATGACGTTGTAAGAAAGAACCACCTCATGTTACACCACAATATTTTTACATTACAGATCTCATTGTGACATTACATGGACATAGCTTTCTGTAAAGTTAACAGAAGAAAAAATGGTGTCCCAAACAGTAGAAAACATTATTTGAATCCATCCCTCTCCCCAACCAAAAGTAAAACTAAGCAAAACCATTATGTTTTGTGAAACAATGACTTTTTTCATTCTTCCATACCCTTTTTAAATATGGCCTTTACCCCCAATCCATTAAAAATTGTTTTACAATTGCTACACATATACACAGGATCATTGACACTGAAAGTGAAGGATCCCTGTATGTGTATACTACATATGTGTACATACATATTCAGACATCTCAACTCAGTTTCTGCCTCCCTGTACTCACACAGCACAGCTGTGCATCCCCTTTTCCCAGGGCTCAACAGTAAAAGGGTAAAAAGCACAAGTTTTTGGCTCATCAGGGCAATTTTACTGCCACAAAGATGTCTGAACTGTTCAAGACTGAGGTATTTAATGATAAAGCAAAATTAGCAAAATTAAAATGACACTATAAATCAGAAAAAAAAAAAGAGCAGAAAACTATCAAGCAAGTAAAAAAAGCTGTGTTTAAGCTGAACAACAGTAAATATACCAGCTGTTCCGAACTAAGCCATCCCAGCTTTATCTTTGACTTCGGTCTTCTTTTAGTACTGCTGGGAAGTCAAAAAAAAAAAAAAAGCCAGAATTGGTGAGAATATGCACTGCAAGGAGTTTCAACTACCATCAGAACTCTTCTGAATGCTTGCAAATTTTTGTCTGAAGTCCATGATCACCTTACTGCACCAGCAGACTCCACTTTTAGAACCTGATGTGAGCAGGCGCTGAAACAAGTTTTATTTTCAACCCACTATGGCATTTGCTTTATGCATTTAATATTTTATCCCATTTCCAAGGGGCTGCCCGGAAAAACATTTAATGAGATGTACTTCTTGGGACGGATTCAGCTTTCACTGAACAGAGAAATTCTGATCATTCTTAACCAATTTACCTCTGTGAGCTTTGGCACACTTCATCATTCAGCTAAAGAGTTCTTGGACAGATGTAACAATCTTTGTGATTTATTTTTTTTTTTGTAATGGAAACCAACAGCTGAGAAAACTTCCAAAAGGACTTGGCTCCACATGGATAAACATCAAGACTCATATCATACCAGATTTATCTACAGATGCTTCAGAACTAACGGTCGTAGAAAAATTAAGAAAAAAATAAATAAGACGAAGTACTGTGACCAACAAAGAGGAAAGCTTACAAGAATTCCTCAGCGGTCTTCCTTGGTGAAAACAGTACAAACTACATCAGTGCTGTCTTGACTCCCTCTCCCCTCAAACAGCCACACACAACACACACAGAAAGGCATCTAAAGATTTGGATGCAAACTGTTAAGCTATTAGGGCAAAGACTCTGTTTACATCTTACTAAGCCATCACAACTAGAGCAGAGGAAATAGATTGGTTAAATATACAAAAAGCAATTCATCACCATGTAGAAAAGAACTGATCTTCCACAAGCAGGGAAGTAACACAGCAGTTATAGTTTGTTTGCTTTAAAAACAATGTGGGTAAGTCAACTTGCTTTGGATTAGCAAGTGAGTTGAGAAGAACAGAAATCATGAGAGATGAGTTCTATCACAGCAGCATGCTGTGCACAGAGCAGCTTGCTGGTTCTTCTTTTTCAAGAAACATGCTGCTTCTGATGTGCAAAACCTATTCTCCTTCATTCTCTGGGGGTAGGAGAAGCAGGCCTTGCCTCTGGCATTGTACAGAAAATGTGGGTGGTACCTGGACAATAGCAGGAAAAATATCCATATATATATATATCTCAGAATTATTCTGAGGTAAGGAGCTGTCTGTAGGCTTCCCATAGAAATGCGTATATCTTCGTAACACATGACTGACCATCTGATTTTCGCTGAGGAAGGTGCCACTGACAATTATGAAACAGGGTAAGACAGGCCAAAGTGGATCCTCTCTCATATGGGAATCAAACCAGTTTCTTAGCATCTGAAGCTGTATCTCATTTCCACACCACTTGCTAGAGAGTACTGCGCGTCCTTACTCTGGCCATCCAGATATCCTGGAACGTAACCTTGAAGGTCTGAAACATGTCTGTTGGGAGGAATGGGTTAAAAGTGGAAGACTGGCAAGGAGGATGGGATCAGAACAGAAGACTGGCAAGGAGGATTGTAAATACACTCAAGTGACCTTGCAGCTGGGAATGTGTAAAGTCTGGGGAGCAGTAGTGTAGACAAGCACATAAATTGTACCTACTGCTGTTTATGCTCTGCGTGTTTGGCAAGTAGTGCATCTGTGTATAGATAACATAGGTGTTTGCTAGACTCGGAGGCACTCTATCAGACACACTTGAGCTCCCAGACTTGGTACAGAGAAGATCACAGAAGCACAGGGAGAATCACAGCATGGTGCTAAAGACTGCGCCTGCACAAGCCTTTGATAAACAACTGTAAACAGCAGACCAGTGATCTTCCAGCAGGGACAGAGCTTAGCAGTGCCTGCGTCCCTGCTTGTGTGCCTCTGCCAGGTGCTGCTTTGGGGATCCCCTGGTTGGCGAGGTAACAAGAATAAATCTACTCTGCATTTTAGCTGTGGGTCTGTGGTTATTCCCGCTGCCTGCCTGCGCTGACTCACACAGTGTCTTAAAACATTATCAAGAGACTACGCAGGCGTGATCCATTTCTCTACCTCAAAGCCACGTGGATAGTTAGAACGCTGCACAGAGGCACTAGAGGAAGCAATGGGTTATCAAGAATGGAATCCTTAAGCACACACATAGCACAAGAGTGTGTTTTGGAATAGAGTATTTTGTTCTTCAGGTTTCCTTCTCTTCTAATTTTCAATTCCCAGAGAGAATCAATAACCACATTAGGCACAGACGCAGCCTCACAAAAAAGTCAACATGATCATATTCTTGCAGAATCTGTCGTTCATCACATACTGGAAACTGCTGCCTGGTTTTCAAGGTGTGGCTTTTTCAGCTTCCCTGTTGTAGACTTCTTCAGATGGAGACATCTGAGGTTCCACTGGAAGGGCTTTAATTTCTCACAAAGACTCATAATGCTGCCAAGCACACAATCTTTCTGGTCATCCAGGCAGTGGATTGAAGGTGAGATGACGGAGACAGGGTATATGTATATTGGACTCAGCTCTGAGCAGAGAACATCTGTCAGTCTGAGGGGATACATGACAATTTAAACCAGATCCAGATATGGTGAAGCCCAAAGGCCTTGAGATTACAGAGTTTCCACACACCAAAAGCAGAGCTTCATTAGCAAAGACACACTCATCTGTAAAAGCAGAAATGCACTGAACGCGAAAAAGGAGTGAACAAAACAAAAGACTTCAGGACAAAAATGTAGTAGCAACAAATTCCCTATGGTATGCTGGACAACTGAAGTTTCATGGCAAGGTCTGCCTATTTTCCAGCAGGATGTTATCTGTATGAATACACATGGCTTTGGCCAAATGGAAGAGGTGGGATGAATGGGGTGGGGGGGACACAACACATCAGATAGCTGTTCCCCAGAAACCAAAGCAAACCTTGGGACTGCTCTAATCTTCTTTTCCTACTCACAGCATCTGTTTGTGTGCATGCACAATGACACATCTTCCTTCATGGTTTGTCATCACCTTTGTCACAAGAGGCTAAATAAAGTCCCAGACTGGTGCTGGAGATTATTTACTTTCCATTTCAACTCCAATAAGTTATCAACAATTTAGCCTTGTCAAATTACTGTATCACCAGCCTCGTTTTTTCTTGATTACAAAGTGAGATACAGAGATGATTTTTTTTTTCTGTAAATGACTGTAAAATAGTCAGGGATTGTGACAGATAAAGTGAACTGAGTGTTACCTCTTGTGTTTTCGTAGGGAAAAACAAAACAAAATCCCTCCAGCTAGTCAGAAGGTACAGTACAACTGACAGATAAAATACTATGTAAGTAAATACAAAAGCAAACAAAACATTTATATTGAGAAGACAGCTTTCATGTAGTTTATGCTCTCCAAGAAAATAACACACATCGAGTTCAAAACTGTAACGGAATTTACTTCATAGTCTTAAAATCCACACCTCACATCAAAACAAGCCACTGCTTTGCAAATAAACATGAATGAGAAAAAGGTTTCTAATATATCTGAAACACGTATCATGCAATTCTGGAACAAAAACCATCCAAAATCCTTTTCTTGTAAGATTACGTGGTATTATTTGAGGGGAAAGGAAAGGTTAGATGACTGTAAAGTTATGATTGCCTATGATCTGGTATGTTCTTTGAAGCTTACTGTTGATTCTTAACATCTTGGGCTTAATTCTGGATCTCAGAGCCATTTTAACACTGTGCAGGAGATATATAAAACCAAATATGGGGCTTCCTCATAATTTTAGAATGTTACACAAACTGAAATCCTTTTGAAGAGTGACAATTGTTATTAATAAATTCATTGCTTCAAAGAAAGAAAATTCGACAAGCTAAGAGTTTGTTCCAAATGCCACTATGCAATCTTTTTTCCACAAGGATATTGAAAAATAATAATAATAATTAAAAAAAACCCACAAAACCACAAATAATCAAATCCAAGAGATCAGTTTTAGCCTTTTTCCTAGGGATTAGAATGCTTTTCCTAGAGAACAGTTTCTAGAAAAATACCAATCACCAAAAATTTTACACAGTGCTTCTAAAATCCATTTGTTCTATCAAATCATCCAAATTTACGTAAGCACAGACCATAGTGGCGTATCTTCACAGAGGAAGACAGAACTTGTCTTCCATTATCTTAACACACACAACGTACTTTAAGGAAAGTATAAAGCCATGTTTCTCTTGAAGAGTTCTGAAACGCTTGAACCTTCCACCTTTAAGGACAACAGAGACTAGAGCAAACTGTGGTAAATGTAGAAGTTCAAAAAGGAACTTACGATTGCACAAAATAAGACTCAGTAAGCAACTAATCTAAATAGGCAACTAGTGCCATTTTTGGTGTTCTAGACTCTGTATGAAGCTGGCAGATGTAACATGACCTAGAAGATACCAGGGCCCTTCTGGAATCATAGTTCAGATCCAGAAGTCACATCCAAAAGCACCTAAAATGGCTCTCTCCCTAAGACTGCCTGTTAAGCCAACCCCATCCTTGGAAACTAAACTAAACAATGAATTATACTCAGACAGACAGTCATTGCTGCTCAGTTCCAGAAGAGTGTGAAGCACACAGTAAATACTTCATTTCTTTCTTCAAGCTACCAATAAACCATTCAACTACTGTAGGGAAAATCCTCTCAGGGACTAATAAAAGCCAGTATTTTGCAGTGTATTTTGAAGGAACCAAACCCCCAAAACATCGTTTTATTCACGTTTTTACACATCAAAAACAAAGTCCAATTCAAAATTATCCTCAGCCTTCAACAAAAGGACATCATTAACATGGGCTGTACTAGCTCAATAACAGTAGCAAATTAATATTTCATATTGTATATAAAGGAAGGTTTCTTAAACCTCTAAAAATGATAGGTAAAGAAGAGCTCTAAAACAAATCAATACCATTTCTCAATTTTAACTCAAATAAGAAGTCCGTGTTCACTGTAGTCTTCTTGCAAAATTGGGACTGAATCTCGCATGAAAAGCTCAGATTATGTAGATGGGAAACATCACCACTACATGCTTTCAATTTAACTTCCACAATGATAGCCATCAAGAGCTTAGAAAATGACTTTGTATTAAAAGTTTTTGAAGTTGTTAATAACCCCTACCTTTCCAAACAGAAGAAAAAAACACCAGAAATCACTTCATGTTGAGAAACCACTCATCTACAACACCGTACTTCTAACTCTAATTACCTAACGCTTTTTACCTGGTGACTGATCTCCTAAAGAAGTGATTTTACGCACGATAATGAAGATGATTCACAAAATAAAACATCTGCTTGATAGATAGCAGAAAACAAGCTTCTCCTTTTCACCTTTTACAAAATACATAACATTATCATTATTTGTCATAACATGACAATCTATTCACGAATGCAAGAGGAGAACAGAAATCCAGCTATAAGTTACCATCAACTTGAAACTGCTTTATATTAAAAAAATAATCTCTAAACTGCACTGCAAATCAAGACGCAATTCTACAAGCAAACTATAAGCTTAGAAAGCATCTTAGTTTGGTGTCCACAGAAACCTTCTCACTAACCACAACTGATACCCAGTTGCAGAATTTTAGTGAAATCTCTTTACATTATATCAAGACCACAACATATTTGCATATAATTGTTTTACTAGTCATATGGCACAGCATGGTGTAAAAGAGGTTAGGGAAGCAGATGCTGTCATTTTGTGTATGTATACATATGGTCTTTTGTGTTAGAGTTCTTGTAAATTTAGGATTGTCTTTTTTTTTTTGGTGAACCTTGTCGTTATGCAAAAGTTTCAAAGTACTGCTCCACATCTTAACATCCTAGTGTTGTGGGTTCAGGTTCATAGCATTGACTCAGCTTCACAATACTCTGACCTCAGTGCTTGTGCAGATACTTTTTCTAGACCAGCCTTCTTTACCATCACGACACATGCAGGGGATGGCCAAATGGTTTCTTCTCAAAACTCAAACAATTGTAAGCTGACTTTGTTATTCAGAACCAACTGAAGCTTCAAGTCTAAGCACAGGTACTAACATGTTTGTTTTTTTTTTAAATAGTCAACAAATCCTGAGAATTTCCATCTTGTTCTCAAGGTGAAAAATTCTCAAGAAGAAGGCTGCTGCTAACAGTATTGTGGCCTTCCCCGAGTGATGCAGGGGCTACACTACTATCGCAGAAGGCCTTCAGTCAGTAGAAATAAAATCCTACCAACAATTGTCAAATTACTACGTATGCTGCCTTTGAACAGAATAATTAACTACTACAGCTATTTAGGAAGAAAAGTTTGTCTTCCATTTTACCATAACTAGAGTAGTGATCACTGAAGTTCTTCTATCTCCCTCTAGGGAAAGTCAACAGCAAACATGGATTAATGTCACAGATACACACTGTGTTCATTAGCAGACCTAAGATTTAAAAATAAATAAATCATTGTGCTTAAAGATCAAAAACCTCTCCGACTCCGCATATAAACAAACAGTACTGTACCTACTAAGAGATAAATAATCTTAGCTTTTGACTGCTCAAGTATCAGCCAGTATTTTATCAGGTTTGTACACATTAAAGCACTTTCTTTATTCTGCAGGCTGTTTTTCTAACACCTTGCTAAATGAATGCTAGCTGTGTTAGAGACAATCATTTTTCTTTAGAAGGTGGAAGCAAAGCCTTACCCCAGAGGAAGCTCATCTCCCTTACTAAATTAGAAATAATCATGGCATGTCCAAACCAACTGAAAGCCTGCATCATCTGCTCTAAGTGGCACTAGAGTTAAGTTTTAACCTTTTAACTCTGACAATTCCTATGATAGCTGGATTTTCTGTGACAAATGAACAGCCTTAGATGTGGTTTTGTAATGCCTACTCCATTATTGAGCTGTCAACCTTGTAATAGATGGATTAAGACAGTTAATAGGAAATCTTTGGCTACAGCATGTTTGGAACTCTTTCCATCACGTTGTGTGATAACAAATCCAGAAGGCATAGCAGAGCTTCATAATTTCCCCTTCCTGGCCCCATAAAAAGAAAGAAAGAAAACTGCACACATTGGAAGATGCTGATGCTCTAACTGAATGAAAGTTGAAAAACTGCATGAGCGTAACTATCTTCAGTAAATGTAATACATGCATTGTCTGCAGCATAGATTAGCTGATCTTTCCTAAACAGGGTTAAGATCTACTCAGAGTAGCTGAACAAGGCATCATCCTGTCCCTCCAGCTTCACTCCCACATACAGCGTAGGTCTATACTGCAACTGATAGCTATGCTTGTGACTGATCATAGACAAGATGAAAACACCATTTAAGTTCTAAATCAAGGCAGTATAAAAGTCACACTATTCACAGCTTTATTATTGTTTTTGATTTAAAAACAAACACTCAAATGCAGAAGAAAAACATCACTTAAAGTGAAATTTTAGGGCAGATCTGACCATAAGTTACGAAAAAGGCCAACAACAAAAGAGAAATTAAAATTTTAAAAGGTAACTGACTATATGCCGCTATGATGACTGAATATTAAGAATTTTGCTTCTGTTGACCTTTTGTGATTTCATCCAATAGTTACAAGTTTTGCTGCATGGAGATTAAGCCTTGACCATTAAATGCCCTTAGCCATCCATTTCCTGAAACCGAAATGGCACATGACTAATGTACACTTGGACAATTTTCTTGACCTTTTCATGCAAGTTATCTTATTTGGCTAAGAGCCACAGCATGAAACAGTTCAGAAATTATTCTTGGGCTGATGATTTTGACAACTTTTGTGAGGTCTCACCACAGTAGTAAGTGAAAGGCACCACATTAGAGGGCAAGGTTTGGCTGAATACGTAGCCAGGTCTAAGTCAAACTAGTGATACCAATTGTAATGGTTCCAACCAGAGAACTTTATCAAATAATCAAAAATTTAGATTATATGGAAGACTTCATGCCAACGCTATCCCATGTAACCCAGCTGCAGAGTTGCCACAGTTGTTAAGTCATACATTAGCTGCTCCAAAGCCATACACCATCTGTCACAGGTTGGCCATCCTTTCAAGTAAAGCCTGTCTCCAAACGAAGACTGGATGTCTTTCTGGAGGAAGACAAAACACGAAGACTTACTGCTTCTTTATTCACTTACAATATAATTAAAGAAAAAAAATCACCGCTTTTAAACATCAGTTGGTCTCCTTCCAGTCTCCCATTACTTCTCTTTTGTCTCTAGACTGGAGATCCTATTTAAGTAGATATTTTTGCTTTCTGAAACAACTTATACACTGGAATTACTGCTTTGAATTACTGCTTTATCCCGATTATCTCTTTAATAAGCTAAAACAGACCCATTCTGTCTTACAGACAGAAGATTACACTGCGTAAGCAGAAACATTCTACAAGTCAAAGGAAGTTATTATGCCACTCTGTTTGGCACCTGTGAAACTACATCTGAATTATGGCACATCCACTTTTGCCACCCCTAATATGCAACAGAGATACTGATGAACTGGAGACAGTCCACTGGAGGACCACCAAGATGGTTAAGGATGGAGAATGTGGCAGATGAGGTTAAACTAGTGAGCTGAATTTGTGTAGCAACAGGAATAGGTTGCAAAGTGAGAACTAATTGCTCTCTTCAACTACCTAATTGGCATTTATAGAGAAGACGAAAAGAGACTCTTTCCAGAGATGCACAACATACTGACAAGGAACAACAGATACAGCTTGCTACAATGGAAATTCCAGATAGACATAGAGAACAATTCATGCTCTAAGGGTGATCAAGCACTGAAACAGCTTATCTGGAGAGGCTGTGGAACCTCCACCCTTTCAGACTTTCAGGCCTTACATTGAGGAACCCTGGAGTAACCTCATCTGAATTTGAAGCAACCCTCCTTTGAAGATGTCAGAGTAGACGACCTTCAGAGGTCCCTTGCAACCTGAATTATTCCGCGATTCTATGTTCTTCAGCCAGAGTCACTTTTGTGCTTTTTCCCAGGACCCTTCCTAATTTTTTGACATTGTTAAAATCTATGGACAAGACCATAACCTGTAGTGATACAGATTTCATATCATCAGTACAGCTAGAGGAGTTTAATCAAGTAAAGTAAGTGACTTCCTTAATCTTGCTCTATATTCATCAGAATTTCAGTCCCTTTACATTAACTCTACCCTTGGGGCTTTGGTACAACTTTTTGGCTCTATGATCCCTACTTAATCCCAGGGTCCAGCTTCTTCTTAAGCATGTATGTACATTTAGAAACTATCCATTAAAGTACAATTTCAGATTTTGCTGTGCAACAGTAGACTGAACAGGTCCCACTGAACAAGTAATCCAGGTGATTCCATTCTTTTTTACCATATACAAATTAACAGAACTTCTTTACAGTACCCTTCATAAAGAAGCTTGACTTGGAACATGCTTCCTTCAATAACACTGTTGTCAGTCCCCCACCCCTTCAAGCTTTTAAAAAGGTATTCAATTTACATGGTACAGGTGCCTTTTTGTTCTCCCTAAGAAGGCTGTACCAAGGCATAACTGCATTATACATAGTGAGTGTTTACGCCAAATAACTGTGTTCTAAAACAAATGTAGTATTATTCTAGATATAATTTTACTTCCATATTTAGTATTTTTCTAAATAAAAAAAAATATTTCCATTAAACTTTTTTTGGCATTTTTTTTCCTCTTCATTTCCTGAATTCTTTATATAGGTCATCCTTCTTGAGCTTTTTTAAGCAAGCAGTCTTCCAGGTCTTCAGGAATTTCTTTTGTATTTTAAGAGTTCTTGGGGTGGGACAACACACCTCAGATGAAAAATATTTTCATCCATTTTTTATTTATTTAACAGACATCCTGGGTGCAAGTTACAAAGACCTGTCGGTAGCTTCTGTTTAGAAATGTCTGTCATGGACTTTTATGTTGTAACTTCTAGATTATGTACCTTAATCACCTGCAAGATACTCAACCACCCCACTTCTACCTAAAGAACAAAGGCAATCACCATAATATCCCGTCTTTTCTATTTCACTACAAACCATGGTACCATTGTCACCTACGTGACTAATAAAAGTGAAGAAAGAATCCTAGCAATCTCGCCTTTGTTATGATTTGCCATATTAGTCAGGATTTTCCTCTCAGATAACCAGTTTTCTAGATTCTTCATGTCCCACAATGCCGTTTTTCCCCTCTACCATCCTCACACTTATGCTCTGTACTGAAAATGAGGGAAGGGCCCTGAATTGCTTCTGTCACACCGCAATAAAAGGAAGACAGATTTTAACAGAATTTGCCTTTTATGTACAACCTCTAAAACAGTTAACTGTGATTGCTAGTGTAATTTACTCGGAGAAATCCACCACATACCTATTTATGTACTTTCTTATACATGCGTTTGCATGCACATACACACACCATTTTATTGCATTTTTGTTTTAGTCTGGACATGCATGCAAGCAAGCAAAACTGCATCCCATATCAAATCCTAAGATACCACTAAAGAAAATGGTTACTACACATTTCAAAGGAAATTTGATACAAGGAAAAAACTCGGCCCAAGTTTTTGGCATGCAGTGTTTTACACTGTCATATCAATACCTTTCTCTATTATCATTAACTTTCCCTCTCCTCAATATCAACCAGCTGTAGCTCTTTCCTAGCATGTTTATACCTTTTCTCTTGACCTTAATTCAAAGGCCATTTCAGAACAGCTCTAGTATTTGTAGTCTCTATCAGTTCCTCATTTTAAGCTCAAATAGTCTGCCTGCCTACTTTGCCCCTCTACCTTTTTAGTTTCACTTTGATTAATCTCATTTTTCCATCTGGACCCACCTCCTGTCTATTGCCACTTGTATATCCCTATCTTCAGCTGCCATTTACCTTTACAGGACATCACTCTTTCCATGTATTGCTTGACCTGTTCGAGCATCTCCAAGTCTTTACTTTGTTTAGCTTAGAGACTTCCCAAATCCAGTCATTTCCTTTTACTGTCTCCACTTTCCTCTCTCCCACTCTGTCCCAAATTTTTCAGGCTATAAAATGGCAACAATGCAAATACACTAGTGCAGAACCAGCACATCTGCTCAACACATTCCTTTCATGTTACTGCATGCATAACTACAGCACAGTATGTTATGAAGTTAGCAATACTGTAATTTTGTTAAAATTTGCTATTTTAACAAGCCTAATATCTTCTGAGGTTTATCTGAGGGGGCAGATCAGATAAATATATTCTGATATGGTTCCTATTTACAAATAACACCTTTTAAAAATTCACATAAAAGCACTTGTGAATGCGCATTTATACTAAAAGATACACAGTTAACAGTTCAGCATCCAGGATTTTGAACAGCTTTGCCATCTCAAAAAGATGACTGTTTAAACCACAACCAGGATAATTAAGTTCCTTCAAAATACTGTGAAGCCAAAAAAAAACCAAACCCACACAAACCAAAAGAAACCCACACCACTGGTATACTCCACCTTCTTAATTTTGCACCCTTTTAGGGGTGGGCTCACAGTAGTGCTATGCCCCCATTTGCATCAACTGATGTCGCTACAGAGACAAAAAACACAGTAGGAGAACAGTGGGGGATTGCAACCAAAAAAAAAAATACCAACAATAGCAAAGAGAACACTCTAATACTAGAACACTAGTATTTTTAAAGTCTTCAGTTTAACCTATGCAAACATTTTACAATAATTGTTAGTTAACATTCCTTCCAATGACAGTGACCCCAAATAATTACATCAAGAAGTGACTTCCAGGCTTCCCAAAAAAATGCCTCTTCAATTTTAATCTAATACAACTGCTATATAGCCAAGGTGGGGGCTGGGCACCTAAGTGGAAAAAATAACTTTAAAGGCCTCAGAAACATTAATGCAGAAAACGAGTTGCTTCTCTTACCTGATGAGAACTTGACACGTGCCAAATGAACTTCCTCCTGTGGGAAAGCCACTGACACGCAGCTCATTTGCATAAGTAGCATGAGCTAGAAGTAGGCTTCCAGGTCGGCCATCTTGATACTCAGATCTTGTTTTGTTTACACAGCAGCATAAGTACTATTTTCCATCCAGCTATGCTGTTGTACCTCCCAGCCAGTAGCCTACAGCAGCTTGTTGCAGCACACAGGAACTCCCACTCCCCCACACAAGTGAATGAAGGTGTCAGGAGTGTCACTGCAGCTCACTGAGCATGCCACAGCCTCCAAGGGAACGTTGCAACTGCAAGTGTCCACAATCAGAACTCTTTGTGCTGCCTTCTGTGCTGCCAACTATTTAGCACTGCAGCAACTATGTGCAGCGAGGTACCTCCCACATACCACACGGTAGTACCAACAAGCATAAATTTATTACAGCTCAGCATAAGACAGCACACTAAAACCAAGAAGCGAGCTGAAAATCTCCGCCGTGTTTTCACGCACTAGCAATCTAACCACACCGAGATTCCCTTGTATGCCTTTCCAAATTCATCGGCGTGGCTTGCTCTGCCCAGAAACCAGACTGCTCCTGCAATCCCTGCAAGGGAAACTCCAGGACACATGTTCCTTGCTGCCGAGGCAGAGCCAGACTGCAGTTACAGCTAGCTGGCGCCAGTGAAAATTTACATAAAGGGGGCCCCAGTTCAAGAGGGAGCTGCAGCAGGATGCTGCCAGGCAAGGCTCCCCCCCGGCCCCCAGAGACGGCCACGAGTTCTAGAATATGGAGGCTACCCTATCTGCTTACTGACAGTCCAGAATCACGCCAAAAGTCAAGTAGTAATCTCAGTGTTTATAAAAACTGTCAGTGGTCTCTGACAAAGAAATGCCCCCTTGAAACAGGTTCCTAGCAGAACTGCAAAATGCTGCACTGGTCAGGAAGGTTTTGGTAAGCATTTTAATAGTGATTTGCATAATGCTGAATAAACGGCTATGCACATGCAATCAGCTTCTCTGTAACTGGTATTTCCAATAATTCACAGCCTACCAATAACAAGGAACTGTAGCCTCCAAAGTAGAGCAATTCGGTTTTAACCTACTGACAACAGGTAACGTGTTTGGCCATTTCGTTTAATTTACTGTTAACACTTCACTCACCCCCAGCCCACCCCCCTTCACCGGGCAGGTGGAGCTGTGGGCTCTCTCCAACTACCTAAAAGGGTATACTGACAGGTAAAGAGAGAAGCTCAGATTTCAGCCTTGCTCCAACTTCAAATAGTTAATTTCTTAATACTTGCCTTTTTCACTTCCAGTCATAGGTCCCATTATATTAACAAATAAGTTATATTTTACAAATGTCTACTCTAAAACTCACCTTACTTTCTGGGGAAAAAAAATTAAACCAGGCTTTGTTTACTATTAAATATGTTTATGTAAAAGATGAATCATTATCCAATACCTTCCCCTCCACATTTGTAGCCTTATGAGAAACTCCTAGCATATGACACAACTCAAGGCAAATAAATATACCATTTATTATACTGCTTATAAATATGAATTTGCAAACCCTAAAAAAAATAAGTTAAACCACAGTAATGTTGGGCTATGCATCTAGCAATGCTGCTGTACTTGCAGCATTGCACCATTCAGTGGCATATACAGGGAAGAGGAAAATGATGGAGACAAATGCCTGCAATTTGAGTAGGACAAAGGCAGCGCCACCTCAGGACCGGGAAAGCCTGCTTTGTGCTCCTGGCCTCTTTTGTTGCCCACATTGCTTGTCTTCAGGATGCTAACAGTGTCGGGGATATATATAATCCAATTACTTTGAATGTCCCTTTTCCACTGTGGAATTACAATTTGCTGTATGGCTGGTTCTAGGTTATTTCAGCATAATGCAGTTTGCTTATCATAACATCACAAAGATTCCAACTTCATGTCAAAGTATTTAGTAATGCAAATTATTCTTCTCTGGTTGTTACAATTCAGGCTCAGATGTTGCGTCCAAAAACCTGAAGAGATGCACAAAGCAACAACTGATATTTTCCCACAATGATTATCACATTAGAGTGACAACCATTAACCATGTAAGTGATCTGCTGTTACTCGTCTATTATTTCACGTGCATCTTTTGATTTATATTACTTTCAGACAGATTTGTGTAAGTTAACACATTTAAGCACTGTGCAGAATACATCTTTCAGTGATGCTTTTGTCATTTGCCGAATGAGTCATCAGCTGAACAGGCTCAGTACTTGGAAATAAAGGGCACCAATGCTGCCTTAAAAAAACCACACACACAGAGGCAAAACCTGAGCCTTGTGTTACCTACATGAAATTACACACACCAGCTCTACTGCCTTATGCACAAATCCCAGCACAACACTACCATTGAGAAACACTGAAGGAGACAGTATAAAGTCAGATCCTTGACTCGGTGCGTTTCTTGTCTCCACTCCAGTCCTCTCAGGGAAATCCGGGCCGGAGCTTGCAGGCAGCCCCGCGGCCGGGTTCTCCAGCTGCTGCCTGGGGGTGGCACCACCCCGCTTCCAGAACGTTCCGAGTGACGTCACGCCCACTCCCGCTGCTCTGCCGTCTTCCCTGCGCCTTGTTGCGCGGCCAGCTAGGGCAGAGGCGATTTTCAGACGCGGCGCGTTTCCACGCGGCGGGGTCATCATCCAGAAACGCGCAGGCGGGCTGCCAGGAGCAGGGCGGGCTGCATGCTCGGCACGGGCCCGCTGACAGGGCAGAGGGCTCGCAGGGCCCCACCACGCCTCGCAGCCCAGGCGGGCCGAGCTGGCCGCAGAACCTGCGCAGCCGCCATTTTAGGGTCTTCCAAAGGCAGAGGGCAGCTTTGGTGGTGGTTGCTGGTTTTGTCTTTAAGTGTCAAGAGTAACACTAGAGAAAAAAACATAATCATAGTCCCTTCCATTCTCCAGTGATTGCCATTACAAAATAAATAAATAAAATGATTGTTTTTCCTACATTCAATGCAATATGTTGAAAAGCTTCTACTACTTTGAGTACTCAAAGCCGGTTTCCCAGTCTTTTCTTCACACATGCACACAGTTTTCTAGCCTGTGATCAGAAAGGACCTCAAACAGCAGATGTTACAGTCAAAAGTAATAAAGCCAGTTGTCTTCAAAGTAATTATTAGCTGTATGGTTTCAGTTGGTACATATGGTAGACAATATCCTCATTTTAAGTGTCATAGTTGATACATCTCAGAAAGGTACAGAAAAAAATCTGCTACAAAATGATTTGGGTAAGCATTTCATAGGCAAAATTTGTCTTAAAAAGAGTAAAAACATCATGATGAAACCTGTCTTTAGTAGCTCAAAAGAAAAATAAGGGGAAAAAAAATCACGGAACAAGGGAAAACTCTTTAGGCAGTACATAGCGGCCCAAAACATCCCTCTTCCCTCTTTGCCTTTTTTTTTCCAAAGCATGAAACTGAACACTCATGTAACAGCCAGAATCTTGGTAGCTCCCTAACCTTCCTTGAGTTAGTCTTTGGACAGCACAGAAAATCGTGCTCATTGCTGTAATATGGAACTGCCTGTCAAATCACATGCTTATCTTAGCCAGTATGGTTTACTTCAAGATATTTTACAGCAGAAGCCTGTAGCAATAGAAGGAGCAGGAAAGGCAGGACTAACACTAGTTGTATCTGGTTTTCTACTATATAAAAGGGGCTAGAAAGCACTTAAAACAAGAAACATTCAGGCTGCACCACAGTAAAATGTTGTGTTCCCTTTGTTTCAGAAAACTAAAATACTGGTTGACTCCTTAGCAACCACAGAGAAGAAGTCATATTTTACTCAAATTTACATGATTTTTTTTTTTTTTTTATTTACTGAATACTGAAAAACCGAAAGGCCTAAACAGGCAAGTCAAGATGATGCAGGAAAAAAAAAAAAAATGTATATATATATTTGTTTAACTCATAAATCCTTTAAAGACACTAAATTCTGGAGAAAACCATAGTAAATTTTACAGCTAAAAATAAACTTGGATTTTAACTATTCCAGAATAATCATGATGTGATTAAGTATTTAACATTAAAAACAGTTTTTAGTGCTCCACAACCATTTAGTTCTACTACTTAAAGAACCAATCAAGTCAGCTGTTTGAAAGTGACTTGCATAGATTGAAGAATATTGCATTAATTCAGCAATCCATTCCAGTTTGGTTTGAATCCTGCCTGAGATTGTTTTCTCCCAGAATATCTTCTTAAATAGAAGATGCAGCTGTGCAACTTCAGACAATTCTGAGTTTTAAGAAGAACATAAAAAATAATCAAGCCATGTTAGAATGGTTCCAAGCAGCTACAATTTAGGAAGCATTTGTATGTTTATTTGCTACATGAAGCACAAATGGAAAAGTAGAATAGTTTTCTTAAATACACCACTTGGAAAAAAAAATAAATAAACTCCTTCAGTGTTGCACATTTCTCTTGGAAATTCACGTGTATTTGACACTGCTGCCCTATTTGGAGTTTGTTTATTTCTGGAAGCCTACCATTCAAGTTCAGGTATCAGCACTACAAAACTAATTGTTCTAGAATGCAGCAGGTCTCTGAAGTGGAGAATCTGACAACGCATCTCACATTTAAAATGCACAGCAATCAATTCAGTTAAAGCTGATAATTCATTACACACAACTGTTTCTAATTTAAGTCATGCACATATAATTTATATATTTAATAAATGTATCTTTGTATTCTTTAGAGTGCAGTGTTCACATACAAGTAAATCAAATGTTTTTTGTTTGTTCTTCAGTAGTTAAAAAGGCAACTATTAACAACATTGGAGAGAGGGAAAGAGAGTCATACTGACAGTTACCAGTGTATTCTGCACACCAACCATTACTGTATCCTTGAACTTCTGGAAACAGGAATGCGTTCCATGTTAACACAGGTTTCAAAACCCACCATACTTTATGCATTCCAACGCCCACTTTAGGGACGGAAAAAAAAGAGAATCATCCAAACAAAAAACCCCAACCACATCACACACCCACACATCTCACTACAACAGAAACACTCTATGCCTCCCTGCTGGGCCAGTCATTTCCTACAGCACTTCCAAGAATGATGTTTTTCAAAATGGCCTGTTAGAAAGTAAACCAAAGAACAAAGGAAAAGGCAAACACTGCAGAGCTGAGGAGAGCTTTCCTCTGAACCCTGGCAATCTCTCTGGGCATTGTGCTTTCTGTAAAATGGGAATAACCTTACTTAGCTCATAGAAAGTTCCTGGTTTTTTTTGGGTGCCAAAAAAGGCACGAAAAGAATTGCGTGAAAGACACGGTGTACATGTACGTTACTGTACTCAGATCTAATACATGTGAAGAACTACTCCTTACAGTGAATGTCAAAAAATATGCGATTTTCCCTTTTCATGTTCCCATGAAAGAGGGGTTAACAAAAAAAAAAAACAGCAGAATCAATAGTGCTTGACAGCTTTCACGTATATGTATGGTAACATATGTTTTAGACAAAATTTTGTGCCCTTCATTGACTACCACACAGGACTTCAGTTGTCTTATCATAAAGAACGAATTATTTTTCCTTGTTTCAAACAATGACTTATTAACATCTGGAATTAATCAGCAACAATAACTGACTAAAACCATATAAACAAACCTCAGTAATCATTTTTAAGACAGGGGTCAGGATGACTTGACTCAGTATCTTGTAAGAAATCAAAAAGATTGTTTGGGGGATGGGAATCAGGAAATCTCATTACGTTATGAATATGCACTTATTAAATGAGGCACTCTTTAGCGAAATAAGTAGAATTTGTCGTCCAACTTTTCAGACATTTGGAAGTGCCCAACTGATTTCAGTATCTTACCTACCTTCTTAACCACAAAAGTGACCATGAAGTAAAAGCTGCCGTAAGTCAAGACCACTGAACAAAATTCCACTAGCTATAAATAAGTAATAAGACTACTTACCTAATTGCATTTCAGCATCACCTGTGATTGTACATTTGCATTATTTCTATCACTGACTTGTTACCCTAATGCAGGGAGAGCCGATGACCACTTACAGGTTTACAGTTAGCTGAAGTCAACAATCAACTTAGCCTTAAATTCCTGACTTTCACTGACTTCTTTACTATTGTATTTCTTACACCAAATACACAGGTAAACATGCAACAACATCTTCTGAAAACCTGATGTGCACTATCTGTTCAAAATACTTTGTTTCTTCAGAAGAGTGCACTGCCATTACCACTAGAAGATTTATGCAAGAAAGTATTTAAAGACTAATTTAACCACCAAGTGCTTTGTTACCGAATATGCTAAAAGCACCAGGTCAATGTGCAAAAATACTGAGGAAGAAGTAAACTTTCAGGCATTTAATATAGACTTTCACAACCTTTGCACTAAGTTCAACTTCAGACAGGAAAATATTATTAACTATATACTGATGAGTTATCCAGCTCTTCTGCTGCTCCTAATATGTTTGTGGAGAACTTCAAATAACTCCCTATATAATTACAGTAAAATTAACACGTGTCTAGCTTAAGACCCCATGAAGATCTTAGGTATTTAAGACAAACTCCAAAAAAGAAGATAAGTGAGTCATGAGGAAAAATGTCTTAACCTCTTCCTCCTGTATTGTTCTCCCCCTCCCCAATGGAAAAAAAATCTGAGCACTGCTTTTCTCCCAGCTACATGCCCCTGGATGCCAACACCCACCAACAACCTTTTAATGAGAGTCAAGCATGACAAATAGCTAGGCCTCCTTTAACCAGTAACATGCACAGGAAATGCCTAGGTCACATGAAGCCACCAGCATTTTGAAACTCAGATTTCACCTAAGAATTAAAGAACAATTTAACTTGAAACTTTCACTCTATTTTTTGCAGTACTTCTACAGGATTTATGCTACTATGATTGTTGAATAGCAAATAACTGGTACCTGCAAAACGGTTAACATTTACATGATCATCACTATCCAAATGTATTTACTTAGGTTTTGTAGTTCTCATTTAACATTTGGGAAAAAATTAACATGTTGAAAACATGGTATCAAATGTAAATCTAGCCACTCAATTACAAAAGTGCAATTAAGTTCATAAAGAATTTATTTTAGGTGTTAGTTGAACCATGAGGCAAGTTTTTGAGCAAGGGCAGCATGAAGCAAGAGCTCTTCTGGCCTGGTAAGGAAGCAAGCCAGAATTAATTTGTTTAACAAGACATGCAGGTATGACCTCTGACCTCTCCTGTCCCACCCGATCTACTCTGTAACTGAGAAAGGATAGAGGTCTGTGAATTAATTCAGGGAAGGGGGGGGGGGGGGGGGAAGGGGGAAACCACGCCCTCCTGCTGACAAAAAAAACTACAATTCTTTAAGGTATTTTATACAGGTTAGAATTCTAACATTTTGATGGAACAAAATTTGTAATTGTTTCTCAGCAAAGCAGAGCTAGTGCTTACCTCCAAGTTCTGAAGCATGTGGTGCCAACAGCTCTGCTCATTTGCATACAGTCAGGCTAAACTGCTGCAATGAAGAACACTTCGGCAGCCATTTTGAAACTGCACTGTCTCAGCTGCACTGAAAACGTGATTAAGATGGCTGCACTGTGCACTCAAGACCAGCCATTCAGTGACAACTCAGCAGTGGATAAGACATTTATACAGCAGAGCACCTCCCTCTTTGCCACACTGCAACAAACAGCACAGGGAGAGGAAGGCCAGAGAAATGGGTTTTTAGGCAGAAAATGGTTAACGCATGGCTGCAACGTTGCAGCTACTGAGAGCACCACTGGCAAAGAGAACAGAAAATAAACAAAAACCCATTAGATATTAAGGGAAGCAGCCTTGCTAGGCCTGCAATTAGGATTTGTATCACATACTTCAAATCCTCCCTAACTCCAGGCAGGTCGGAATCCACTTCACATATTAACAGCCATAGATAGAGCCACTTCATGCCTAGAACTGACAAACATTAGGGCATACTTTTCAAGAGTAGCCTCATTTCAATCCTTTAAACAAAAGGAAAATGACAACAAAAACGAATACCAAACTATATCCATACCTTCATTTCAAAAGGGATGGTATTGTTAATTTTGAAATTTGAAATATTAGTTGTCCAATATAAGTTTTACTTGGGAAAAACAAAAAAAGACAGTTTGCTTTAGAAATAAGGAAGCTAGAAAACCCCACAACTCAAGAACACTCAGGAACTTCAGTCACCACAGAAACCACATATCTAATTCTTTAAGTCATACAGTATACAAGCTCACCCTCTCCAAAGATCTAGAATCCCTTCAGCAATTTTTTTTAATGTTTTTGTTTTTTAAATGCAAATAAGTTTGTCCTTAAAGAACAGATTTGGGAACCTGGTGGGGGGTGGGCATAGGAGGGGGAAGCGGAGTGCCAGATGAATGTACAATTTTAATGCAAGCTGAAGTTAAGCTAATAAGGTTCCCCTTTAGGTTTTGTTCATTAACGCCAATCATCTGCTGTCATACAGGCAACAGTGCATCAGATCTGGAGGGAGCACTGCCATATCTGCCTTGCTGCATCACGTAACCTGTCCTCTAGAAAATCCAAATACAGCTCTTTTAAAAAAAACTGCAAGAGCGGATGGGGCTATCTTGAAGGAAATAATTTATATATTTTTTTTGTAAAGGTTAGGAGAATAGAACATGCCCTCCATCCATTCTTCTATTAAAATATCTAAACTTATGTAACTGTGCATGTATCTGTTGCCAGTTGTAGCTGGTTATTTCAGGAGTGATTAATCATGCCAGCAGTAGTTGTCTGATGCGCTCATCAGCGCTAGTATTTCAAACTTAGTATGTTTGAATGCACTACCTGGCTAATACGAGGACAAAGGAAAGCATGGTTTGCAGCACAAGGGAGAGAACATCTAACACCTCTAGTAAGCTACATTAATTATTATGTTCAGAGAATTAAATTAAAATATGCTTTAAGTTCAAATGCCCAAAAGACCAGTCTCTTAAGCAAAATTTTGAGGACTGGGGCACAATTTCGTTACACACCAGACACTTGAAAATTACCTACTACACTGAAGCTTTTTTTGGTCAAGATCCATTACCACATCAAAATGAACTTTACAACAAATTCAAAAGAAATATTTTTGAATAACCAGTTATAACCCCAAGTTGTTTACTCCGAACTTTATACATAAAATGTCTTCACCTTACAATGATTTACAATAACTTTTAACATTTCAAAACTCAAACTTACTATTTCATTTATGACAAATATGTTCACTCTGATTTCCACAGTAACAGGTGTTTTAAATAGAAGAGAATTCTACAATTAGCACATCCACAACATTCCTAGATCAAAATGTGAGTTCTGATCTCCAGTCCTGGAAATTCAACATAAACCTAAGGAGGGGTCACCACTGGAACCCAAGAGCTACACTTGTGCAATACTGCATTCTCTAACATTTGGTCCTGGAACTCTCTATACGGAAACTCAGTAACTTAAATAGGTTTGTATAGGCAAAACTACTTTGGCCTGTTTGAAAAAAAATAAAAATAATAAAAGAGAGAGAACGCTTCCCTCTGACCTATAGAAAACAGTATCCACGTCACATACTGCATACAGTCAGTCACCTCATCAGAAAACTTCACAAACACAGAGGTGCTGACATGTTAATACAGACACCCAGTCTCAAGAAATCTAACCAAATGCCAAGGAACCATATGCATGTACTCAGACTTCATTTCAGCATACTTAACTCCACAGGCATGTTAATTATTTAAAAATATTAGCCAAATTGAATATTAAAATAAAATCAGATATTTAATTAAACATCAAATTGAGATCTGAATAATGCATTTGTGAATACTTTGGTCAAGGAACCATGAAGTGAATCCATATTAATGCAGAACTGCTACATAAGCGTGAGATTGCAACTTCTTATTGCTACTTTGGGTAGCATCTATACAGGTTCTCCAAAACTCAGAAATAAATGTGGAAATCAGGCATTTTTAAAAGGATCCGAAATTGAATTTTAACTTGTTACCTCATACGTTTACATTTCTCTTACACACACAATAAAAACTCCCAACATTCTTAATTCTGCCCTCTTTTAATGACAAGACAACCCACTGAAGTACTATTTCAGCAAGTTCAATTATTCTAGTCACAAGTTAATTTCTAAAATGGAGCTTCCCTTTTCCAACCTTATCATGAACATCAAACATGAAACTCAGAGAACTGTAGCCTGTCATTTCCCTGTTTCCTTCCTTACAAGGAAGTAATACAAGCAGGCACTCCCCTCCCCCCTAATGCCATTATGTAGGGTCAGATTTTATACTATGGCTCTGACCCTAAAGAATCAATTGATAAGGCAGAAAATTACAGATTTTCAGACGGGGTTTTAAGTTTTCACATTATAATGTCAGCAAAAAGAAGCCAAAGCACAAAAACATTTATTTTGCTGAAGTTGTAGATCCAAAGATCAGTCTACTACATATCATCCACACTTCTTTGGGCACAAAACACACCTCATCCATATTATTTACCCTTTTCTTTTGAGTAGTATCTTTATTAAGTGAACAAAACAATTCCTCCACTTAATGAAGTACGCATCTGATTTAAAGTTTCAGTGGACCATCTACTGAAACCCTCCCTTATGCCTGTATTTACACAGTCAAGTAGACTAACACAAGAAAAAAAAATCACAGAGAACTGCAAGAACTTGGTAGATTAAAGTTACTTTAACTACTGGGGGGGGGGTGGAAATCCATGACGACCATAAGACAAGGAACACTAGAGTCAGGAAAAGTCAAAGTTTGCACAACACCCAAGTTCTTCCTGCAAGTCCAAACCACTTGATGGTAGGACCAATGAAGGAAACTGTTACCATAGTCAGCAAGTGTGTATGCCAATGAGCTAGTTTTCTAAAAACACTTTGAAATGCTCTTTAAAAAAAAAAAATAGTGTGCAATGTTTATGTAAAAGTGCCTTGTGGAAACTGCAATAGAATCACAGAATCATTCAAGTTGGAAGAGACCTCTAAGATCACCTAGTCCAACCTCTGACCTAACACTAACAAGTCCTCCACTAAACCATATCATCTAAACGTCTTTTAAAGACCTCCAGGGATGGTGACTCAACCACTTCCCTGGGCAGCCTATTCCAACAACCCTCTCAGTAAAGAAGTTCTTCCTAATATCCAACCTAAACCTCCCCTGGCGCAACTTTAGCCCATTCCCCCTCATCCTGTCACCAGGCACGTGGGAGAATAGACCAACCCCCACCTCTCTACAGTTTCCTTTAAGGTACCTGTGGAGTGTGATAAGGTCGCCCCTGAGCCTCCTCTTCTGCAGGCTGAACAATCCCAGCTCCCTCAGCTGCTCCTTGTAAGACTTGTTCTCCAGACCCCTCACCAGCTTTGCTGCCCTTCTCTGGGCTCGCTCGAGCACCTCGATGTCCTCCTTGTAGTGAGGGGCCCAAAACTGAACACAGTACTCGAGGTGCGGCCTCACCAGAGCCGCGTAAAGGGGGACAATTACTTCCCTAGGCCTGCTGGCCACACTGTTTCTTAATAGGTTGGAGACAACTGTGGAAGGAATTTCCTGTCATGGCAGGTGTCTTTTTTTTGTTATTATTAAACATATTGCTTCTTTATGGTATTGTGAAATTGAGGATAACGCAAAGGACAGCACAAAATGACAGCATTGCAAATATACCGGTTATTTTAACAGCTAGATGAAATACTTCTGTTCATGTCATTCATATACCTCTGCATTAAGTATGTGAGTTTACTTAAAATTATCTTCAGAAACTGAATCTAGAAGAGAAAACCTTTTTCTGTATTAAATACATAAGGTTAAACATAAGAAGTAAACTGTACTGGTACACCTAAGTATCGTAATAAATAAGTTATTAAGAATTATTCTGCAGACAGCCATCTAATTTACTTAAGACCTCCTGTGATTTGATGTTTATTCCTGGAAGAAATAAGAGCTGATACTCATCAGTACAGTTTTTAGACATTTATAGCATACACATCTCAAAATCAAACATCGTGAAGGGCAAAGCTAGTGGGTGTTTATTTATTTATTTTAAACGTTGTTTAAGTTGCTCGTAAATCACAAAGGAACATCAAGGGCATTTATATGAACACATGTATACACAGTATCCTGAATTGCTCCACAATGACACGATGAAAGCTTTCAAACAACTGAGGATCAGGCATTTATTTAATACCACATAGTTACTATTATGCCTTTAGCTACAACACCAAGGAATCCTTACTAAAAAAAGAGGGGGGGGGGGGAGAAGTGAGGGGGGAAGACCTGCTGTTACAAACACGGGCAATTTTTTAAAGTATATGTCAGTAATACTAAACAAGATAATGAGCACGCAACAGAAAAAAACAAAACCACATTTCCTGCAAATTTGTAAACACTATCTTATTACTTTTTATCAGAGTAACCCCAGGTTATTATCGGTGCCTTACTGCACCAGGCAAGCATCTGTACCATACAGCCTGAAGTTGTATGCTAATGCAACAGCCTCCATACTGCTTTAACAGACAGTACCTATGTTCTGGCTGACCAGCTACTTATCACCCCAAAACAACGTGTTCCTGTGAGGTTCTCCATGCCTTTTACATCACTGGGGATAGTGGTAATCTCTCCTCACCCCAACTGCTTATTTTCACAAATTTGCTGGAATTAATTATCTTGGAGACCTACTACTGTCAGATTTATTGACAACAATCAAGTCTTTCAAGAATTTTTGAGGATAGATCAATCAACAGACAATGATCACACAAAGTTGGGCTACCATACTAGAAGTGAGCAGGTTTCTGCTAAAGCCTGCGGGCTGTGACAATTAAAACGTTTTGTCATGTACTTTTTGCAATTTTTTGCTTAAGAAACACATATATTTGTTAAATACATATTTTATTAGTGGCACAGCACAAGTACCGTTTAATAGCCTTTATGCACTTACAAAAATTTCATGCAAACATTCATTTTTCACTAACAGCATTCTGGTTTTAGTGTCGAACGTAACCTCAGATGAAAACATAAATAAAGCCATATAAAACTCAAGTGTAACTGCAATTCTACTGTCCATTCTGGGATTTTATAGTTTTACTGTATGTACACAAATAGTCAGAACAGACCATTAGTAGCAATCAGAAATAAAAACTACATTAACTAGAGCCAGAATATGCAACAGAAGTAAAAACAAAACTAGACCCACATTTCTGAATCACAATTCAACTGTTTATACCCTGTAAAGTAAAAAAAAAAAAAAAAAAAAAAAAATCACTAGTCTAGCTCAGTCCTTATCATTCTAAGATAAATTATTAATGCATTCTGTAGATACAAGTACCAATACAGAAACTGGATCTCTAAAATTCATGACACTCAGTTTTATTATTTGATCTGTAGATTAAAGATAAGCTTGAATAATAAGATGCTTCCAGAAACCTAAAACATCCTATACAAAATCAAGGATTTCCTGATTCCCATTGCTGCTGAAAGGGGAAGAAATGAAAAAACATAACAAGAAAGGTACGACACCTGAACACACTATAATCACAAAATAAAATCTCTCTGTAAGAATGAGAATTAAGATTCCAGAATATTACAGAAAATTTGTATTTTGAAAAGATACTCAGAACTCAAAGGGTGACAAAAATACACGCTCCAGATAGTCCTGACTGAAAAACTCAAAGCTAAAATACTATACAGTTACTTTCTTTGCAATCAGCCACCAGGCTTTAACATCCAAAGCAAGGACGGAGCTGCAGGAATTTTAAATATGATGTATTACACAATTCTCTTCTGAACTTTATGCAGAGATTAAGACACTCCATAACTGTCCAATTTAACAAGAACCACTTGTATACAGAGATTGCTTTAGAGAAGAACCTATCTCTCTGCTTCTTAATGAGCTGTCAAAAAATAAGTAAATCAAAATTAAAAAAGAAAAAGAAAAACCACCACTACCCTATCCAAATACCAGATGGACAAGGTAAGCCACTGGAGCTTGCTAAACATTGTTTCTTGAGGTATGATAGAAACAAGAGAGCGTTTTTTTCATATGCTACAGGATATAGTGCACCAAATATAACTAAAATTCCTGACTTACAAACATACATTCTGAACACATCATTTGTGTTGGGCAATTATCAGTTGCTGTGTATGTGTAGATAAGTCTCTCACAGTAACATCACATACTGAATAGGAGTAATAAAATAGTCCAAGCACAGTTGTAACTGAGAAACATTAACAATCTTAGATTTCACTACATTTAGGAGAAACATATAAAATATATTGGGGAAAAGAAAAAAAAAATAAAATTCACAAACCTTAATGGTTGTAAAATTTGCAACTCATTTTCCTCAGCTAATATCTCTTAGAAAAATTGTGATTCACATCTGTATCACTGAATTCATTGTGGAAATGACCTCACGATATAAACATGACTAGCACACAATATAGAAAAACACTAAGCGGAGAGCAAATAGGAAAAAAATATGTTGTTACAAACTAACACCAACATACTAATCAAATATCTTCTGGTCTTACTGTCCACATTTCATAACTAAGAGATTTTTGGCATAAATAAAATTCCTGACAGTAGGCACAGATAAACCTCATTAATATTTTTGCTATTATAAAAATTCTAGATTTGGGGAAATTTATGTTTTCTTATTTTGGAAGGAAAATATAACATCAGGTTTAATTAACTATTTTTCACCTTGGAAATATCTTCTATTTGCTACCAAAAAAATGTCTTCTTCCGAAAATCATAATCAAGCACACTGAAAATTATGATTTAGTTACCAATTAAAATCACTTACTAAAACAGCATTTTAAAAACCATTTAACATTTTAAACTGTTTGTTTCATAGAGATTCTGCAAAAATCAGTATTTAGAATTAAATTATTTTTATTCTTAGGTTGTTCAGGCTCTTGGCTAGCAAAATCACCTTCCCTGGTGGGGGGATAGGGGGGATGCATTTGTCTATAGTAGACTATGTTTCCTGTCCTTGCATCCCAAATTCTGGAAGCATAACAATGGACCCTTTACAAGAAAAATAACATAATTGATGCTGAGCTTCTACATATGTGAAATGGGCATAACAACGCAAGCTAAAGCAGGAGGTTTCAACAAAATATGGCATGTATGAATGTCTATTGGGATTAGTGTCTTACTGAAAACAGACTTCATAATGGATGGGAAATGAGATGTAAGAGGTCCCTCAATAACAGCATAAAAATGTCTGTTTTAATTGATCTATGTAAGTAGGGTATCCTACTATGAAACAGGTGTTAAGCACAACCAGTTTCAAGCCTATACAACATCCAAGATAGTCCTGTCAAATGAATTCACACAGCAAAACACAGAACTGTGCTACATTACCAGAAGCATCAGTTCAGCACTGCTACGCTTGGTGGCAAGGTTGCAACTGATGAAAATACTTTTACTCTAAGCAAGGTAATAAGTCTGCTAAACTGAAAATATAATTAAGAGAACAAAGATCTCTTGATATTTTTTGAAAAAGAACACACAATGAGCAGTTACTTATAAACAGTAACAAATTTTTCTGTATTTTAATTATTTGTTGTTTAACTAAAAATTTACTGCTATCCAAAATAAGCAATACCATTCTTTTCTGGATTACATGTACATAAGAATTTAATTTGATGCTTCTGAAGCATATAAAATAGTAACATAACCGCCAATCTTGAGGAATAAATAGTGGGTTTAATTGCCATGATTCATGAATTGCACAAGTCCACATGAAAGCATTAGTGATTTCATTTTATGATGGTCCTGACAATCACCATTAGCCCCATTTCACTGATTTGAAAACTGAGAAATTGCCTATCCATGATCACATATCAAATAGCAGTTCTCTGTGTATTTTTCCTCCTCCAAAGAATTCTTAATGTTCAAGGCAATATCCTCTTTCATGCCTTCCCCTGGGACTGCACAAAACAATACCCAATCATAAAGCCTTACATATTTCTTACATTCTTATAAGTTTACCTCTGTATCAAGTTCATATTTAACTTTTAAATTTCAGATTTAAATGGACATTAAGTACATTCTCTGTATTATATAAATATATATATATTAGTAACTGTAATAATTTTAACTAGAAGAAAGTGGTATAACAACTAATATCCCCAAATATATTCAAACTTAAAAGAAAATATTGTAGAAGCACACTGGCTGTGATCTTGCAGATGCAAATCCCAATAAATTTATTCATAATAATACTGCATTTATTTGTACAATCAGGAATATTGACCAAGTATAATATGTACTAACATACTCTTATTTCTGCCATTCTGACACTATGTTAAATCAGACATCCAAATGTGCAAGTGTTATTTTTGTATGATTGCATGAAGGCTGCTGTTTTAAGCTCAACAATTTTTGCCTAAAACATTTGAGCTGTGCAACGTGCATCTCACCTCTTCATTTTAAGAGAATATTTTTCCCCATCAGCAATTCCATCCAGTTTTTCCATCCAACAAGCCCATCTGTGATATTGTTACGTCAGCGTGATCGTTATGTTATAGTTGTTTCACCATTACTACTATGCAACAAAATATTCTAATGGAGGCATTTCCATCGGATATTTGTCAAGGATTAAGCAATCAAGAATGCTATACCTCAAACAGTCCCCAATGCCACAGTAGTGACTAACTATCAATATAGTTTCAATATTCTAAACACTTAAGTTCAAAGAAAGTTAGAAGTTCAAGTGTGCGTTCTTTACATCAGTATGCTATTTCCGCTTCCACCATTTTGTTTGACACGGGCCTGCATGGCGGCCTTAAGTAGTAACTCTGGCCAAGTTCACTGAGGATATGGCATAAATAACTTACGCACAACTGGGCCTGTTTTTTAAATTTCCTCACTGAAACACGCGTATTTCCAGAAAACGAGCAAGCCCATTTGCTCCAGGAACGTCAAACTGAAATTCCACCCGTGCACACTGCACGCAGTAACACCAGATGCGTTTGTCTCTTCGCTGTTTCCACTGCCCACCCACTGCAGCGCTCAGCGTTGACGCCAACGATGTCTTTTGAGGCCCTTTGGTAGGTGCAGGCGGCCGCTCCCCATTCCCACAGGGAGCCGGGAGGTGCTTTCGAGGCGCAGGGCGTGCTGCCGTCCCACCCCGACACTTGCCTGGTGCGGGCGCACCACAGCACCCCTACCTCACCTCACCTCTTCGCGCTTCGCCAAGGCACGCGCCAGACAGCGCTCAGGCTCCTGCCGGGTGTCGCCCAGCTCTCCGCACCTCACAACCGGGCGCAGCGCCCCACGCTCGCCCTGCCCCACGCCCGACCTACCTGCGAGCCGCAGCAGCCGCCGCGGGAGCCCCCGACGCGCAGGGCAGAGCGGCAGGCGCGCCCCCGCGCCACGCTCCCCACCTGCTGCCACCTCGGGGCGAAAACAGCAACGCGCATGCGCGCCGCCGCCTGCACTGGAGCCGCGTCACGTGCTCCCATGCAGTATGCGCGGAGCTGCGCTGCGCTGGCGAGCGGCTGCGCCGCGCGGCGCCTGTGCAGACCTGCAGCCCCGGAGCATGCGCACTGCCGCCGCCGCCACTACCACAGCGCGGGGCAGCGTTCTGCGCAAACTGCTGCCGCTGCCCGGCCGCCGCGAGAACGCGCCCCGCCGCCCGCCGGGGCCGCGCAGTACCTGTGCCGCTGCGTTCCGCGGCAGTCCTCCTGCCTCAGCGTTCGGCCGCCAACGCCGCTCCCGCCTGCTCCGCTGCTGCCGCCGTAGATTCAAAATCGGAACCCGCTCCGGGCACCGACACCGCCTCCCCCCGTCGCACGCGCCGGGCCGTTATGCAAATGAGGCCCGTGTCCCCTCCCCTCTCCCTGCAGGCCCCGCCCCCTCCGCGGGCACGGGGGCCGGCAGCGAGGGCTGCCTCGGAGCCGGCCAATCGCCGGGCCGGCCATCTTGGCGGCATGCAAATGAGCCCCGGCGGTATTTAAATGAGCGCGTGGCTCCGCCCCTTGGCGGGAGGTTTATCGGCGGTAACGCGCAGGGGCCCGGGGGCGCCCTGCAGACGCCGCTGCCAGGGGGCGCTGTCGCGGGGCCTGGCGGCAGGGACCAGGGGCAGCCCACCCGCGCACCCCACGCTTGGCCCTCTCTCCCTCGGCTTCCCCCTACAGCTGCCGTGGGCTGCGTGGCCCTGGAGGCTCGCCGACATTTCCAGAAGCCAGCCAGAGGTCCACTGGGCTACCCTGAGAGTAACTGGCGTTAGCCGCTTCGTGCGGCGCTGGTGGCAGCATCAGTACCGGAGCATCCTTACGGGGGCTGTGGTCCTGTGTGCTGTTGTGGGGTAACTTCAAGTTTTGTCTATGACAGGCAGTGCCTGGCCAAAACACAGAGGGTTGGTTGGTTGGTTAGTTGGTTTTTAACAGCTAGCTTTGAGTATCGAGAGTGTCAAGCAACCAAGCAGCGCTGCTGTCCATCTAAGGCACGTGGTTTATCCCAGGTGACCTGCAGGCCAAAGCCATAAGCGGCCATTTCCCACCTGCCCTCCATTTCTACCTAAGGAGAGGGCGGCAAAGCTCAGCACATGCTTTAGTTTTAGCCATGACTTAGCACGCTTTGTACTCAGCCAAAGGCAGAAGTGACTTGTCAAGAGCTAGTCTGTACCCCAAGGCACCGGTCAGTTCTAGTGGAGAGAACGGTGATTATATCCTTAGATAAGTACAAGAGTATAGAAAAACTTGTAGTATTTTCAGAATAAGTGTTTACGTACTGCCTGGGTGGTAGTGTGGAGGCTCAAGTACCAGTCATCTACCAACCCTGTAATGGAGAGACCCATTCCCTCTCTGTTAATGCCAGTAAAGCTCCCATTCTTCCTACTGAAGGCACAAAACTGTGGAAAATGGCATCTTGAGTTATCTGTTTCGAGAGAATGCTAAATGTGGAGTACGTTTTTGTCAGTCATATACAAAACAGGCTGACCAACACAGTTCTGTGTTCCTCTACCTTGTGAAACAGTACCTATGGCATAGCCATTACACACGTTCGTCAGCTGCGCTTGACAGATTAAGTGATAGTATTTTAAGATGCTGTCATTCCTGGTGGTTTGCCTGACCTCCCTGCTAAGTGCTTCCACTGACAGGGCCAAGATGGCAGAAAGGAATGTATCCGTGTGCCCATAAATTTGTGTAAACACATCTGCAGCAGTGCTTTATGCAGGTATACTAACCCTGGAACTTGAACCACTGAAGTGTGAATGTACATCTTAGTCTGCCATCTCTGGTACAGGCACAGCAATTTCTAACAGACAGTGTGGCAGACACCTGAAACAGTAATTTCGTAAACTCTCGCAGCTAGCCTTTGAAAAATGTTGAATCTTCTGTGCTTTTACATGCAGACGGAGGCAAGCACTGCAGAAAGAAAAGGCTAGAACTATCCAGAAATGGGCAGTTACTAACCCTGCCTATTGTTCAACTTGAAAAGTTGCTGCTGGTGAGCACTTTAGCAGGTCCATGCAAATACATCCTTTGAGAGTCAATCAGGAGTGAAAGCTTTGTGGCTAAAAGATGCATGTCTTCAGAAGACTAGGTATTAATATAATAATCTCTTTGGATAACTGCTGGTGGCATTCCTAGTTTAGTATGGAAACCCTTAGAGCAACATAGTGTTTTATTGATGACAGTGCATTTCCTGTGCCTAAAGGGAGAATGAGGAAGGAGGCTTTATCACCCTAAAGAACATGGTTTCCTGCTATTAGCTTGATTTATTTATTTTTTTATCACAGATAAACAGAAAATTTGGAAATGCACCATGAAATGAATGATTACAAAAATCTTTCTTGGATCTCAGAAGAAAAGATAGTACTGAAGATCCCAGTGCCTCAAAATATCCTATTTGTCAGGCCTAATATCTCTCTCCATGTGGTGACAGGGGACAGTTTAATCAGCAACTGAGAGGACTGTTTGATTGCTAATAGAAGAGATAGAGTGGTGTTGATTGTGATTATCCCCAGCGTCTAGATTGCTGACGATTTCTGAGAGATTAAAAGTCTTATGCTACTGTTCTTTCAAATTCTGAAGAATCCAGCTGTCCAGAGTTCATACTTTGTTCATGAGAACAGAAACCGAGAAATCTCTGAAGGAAGTTTGGAGAGCCAGTTCTGTAATGAAATATACAAACATAAAAATTGCCATTGAAATCTCACACCTAAACACATGTGAAAGTGTGTACCAGACCTGGTAGACTGATGGCTATTTCTTAGGAATTGGTCATAAATATGTCAAATCCTGTTTAGAAAGGAGTTTTTAAAAAATCATCTATTAATAAATTAAGTAGTGACTTGAAAGGTGATAGGAGACAAATGCATTCAATGTTTTACATAGAATTGCCTAAAAAATTATCTTGTTGCATGTATTCTTTTTTGCAAAGAATGTGATCTTTTTCTTCAACAAAGCTTTACAACAATGACAAAAGTAGAAATAGTAAAATAGTTAAAGAAAGACAAACTATAAAACACGAACAAAATCAGTTAATTTTCAGAATTACTGTTGATCACCAAAGACAATAGTTTAACAGAACGTCACCATCATAATTATTTTTAAAGGGAAATATTTATTTTCATTCTTTTAGTTAGCACAAATTATGACTTATTTTTTTCAAAATGGTTTTATGGAAATATAATGTCAGTGGTGTGGTTTTTTTTGTTTGTTTGTTTGTTTTTTCCCAGCTTCTCTCTCAGGCAACATTCCTGTTCAGCCTTGAAAGAAAAAGAAAAAGAAAAAAAAAGCCCCTTCTCCCCTCCCCCGCCAATGTATTATTACATACTCCATACTTCACAGTTGTATTAGTTAGGACTAAAGTTGTATTAATATAGCTGCTACAGTAAGGAAGTACCCTTGCTATGCCCTGCTATGATATTTTAGATACCAGTATAAGCAGTGGGTTAACATCCTTAAATTTGACAAGTAATGACCATATAGAAATTATCAGCTCAGCAGTCTGAGGAAGGGAAAGTCCAGATTTCCGTCAGCTGTTCCTGCTGAAGGCAGTGTGATCATAAATTCAGAAGAGCAATTGTATCAGTTTATATTGCTCAGCCTCTTCACAAGAAGAAAGTTTATATAAAAAGTTGTTGAGAAAATACGTCTTCAGCAATTTTATTTGCAAAATTAAATTTTTTTTTTTTTTCTGCAAAAGTGACATGTAAAGCAAATGCTACACTGGAATTAAATGTAAAAGATACTAATCTTATAACAGCACAAAAAGTAGATTTTCATGTAGGAACATGTAGAAAAATGAAACTTAACTTGAATGTTTCCCAAATATTAGCTCTCTCCATATGATTTAGTAATTGCTAATTGAGACATTGCCTAGTCACAAATGGGGATGATAAAAAGAAGAAAGGAGAGCCATGCACAGAAGAGTTATAGCTCTCAGTATGAAAATGAACTTTTTGAATATAGAAAACTAAATGCTTTTAAAGAAATCAAAATTTGACTGTAAGAAGTAGTTAGCAATACAGAGAAATGAAAAGTAATTTTCCTTGTATGTTTTCTTTTTAAATCATTGCTCAAAAATGTGTAATTGCAAGAGGCTACCTTGCGAAACGGATGACTTCTGAGACAAGATTTATGTTAATTTTTCTTGGTAATTGATTAGATTAATAAGTATTTATTGCATAGTGATTTAATAGGATAGAATGAATGTGACTTCTCTGGTTATAAACAGGTTCTATGCAAGGCTAAAGAAACACCGTAATACCAGAAAGTAATTTCACTAACAAAAATATCTCTGGCAAGAAAAGAAATACATCCCTATCTGAGAAAACAATCTGTAATTTAATGACTCTTTTGGGACTTCAAGAATTTCACTAGGAAGGCCTAGAATTTCACTCAAGAAGGAATCATATGATACCTTTCTGATGAAGAAAACCAGAAGAATTTCAAAATTCTTTTTAATGTGTGCGTGTTTTTTTTTTTTAAATACAGAAACCTAAAGCACAGCCAACAAGAATAAATCAATGAGAATGTTTTAAGACATTTCCTAAACATTTTTACACATCAACATGACAACAAACATTGAGCATAAATGTGATAAATGTAACTAAAATACCTGAGGTTTTTTCCTATAATTAAGTGAAACTACTACAGGCATTTTTACTTAGGTTACTTTTCACTGTTGGTTAAGTACCATCCAGTAGCTTGACTTTTGTAGAATATGGTATCATTGTCTATTTCCTTTACTGTTGACAAGATACAGAATTTGGGGAAAAATCCTAAATCCACTCTATTCCTCTCAGATTTAATCATAATTAAAAATAAATAAAATTCACTGATCATCAAGAAAATGTTGCTCAGCTGTTTTCTGATAAACTGAGTAATATTGCTGTATTAGCTAATTCATCTATCTACTAAACAGATATGTCTAGGTTTAACACCCACCAGTCTTTTTTCAGCTTTGAATTGTCTTCTACCTTTGCTACCTTCTACCTCCACAAAAGCAAACTGCAACTACCTTAATTTATGTTTTTAAGAAAAAAAATATTTTGTACCATATAGGTTGATGTAGTTCAGTCACAAGTGCAGAGTTCAGTGACAAAAACATATTTCTATAGCTTGTAAAACTAATTCTACTACACTAAAATATCGGTATTTTGAGATACACACAAGTACCATCTACACTGCACATTGTTGTTCTTAATGTCTAGCTAAAGAGTCTACCAGATTTCAAAAGAAGTAATCTTAACAACATTGACCTGATGGATAATTGGTGTGTATCGTATGAAGATCCTTTTCCGAAAAAATCCAAAAAATTAGTCAGTTCTAAGCACTGATCAGGGTTCTGTTGGGAAAAAAAAAAAAAAAAGTCATCCATTGTCCCACTTACTCTTTGATATGAGAAATTTGTGAAACCAAGTTGTAAAACAGCACCTAACACACTAGAGAACCTTAAAATTGTAAAAGCTCTTTTGGGTCTATTTATTTTTCTTGCAGCTTATTTTGCATCTGGAACACAAGTCCTATGAGGAGTGGCTGAGGGAACTGGGGTTGTTTAGTCTGGAGAAGAGGAGGCTCAGGGGAGACCTTATTGCTCTCTACAACTATCTGAAAGGAAGGTGTGAGGAGCTGGGGGTCGGCCTCTTTCTTGCAGATAACTAATGATAGGACTAGAGGGAATGGCCTCAAGTTGTGTCAGGGGAGGTTCAGGTTGGAAATTAGGAGACATTTCTTCTCAGAAAGAGGCATTGGAACATGTTGCCCAGGGAGGTGGTGGAGTCACCATCCCTGGGAGTGTTTAAGGAATGGTTGGACCTGGTGCTTAGGGACATGGTTTAGTGGGTGACATTGGTGGTAGGGGGATGGTTGGACCAGATGATCTTGGAGGTCCTTACCAACCTTAATGATTCTGTGATTCTAAGTATTCACATGATGGCAGCGGACAGTCTTCTTTTCATCAAGTGTATTAACGATGTACCTTCCTGAACGCAGTTGTCTATTCATTACTTTAGAGATAATGGCTCTGGGAGAAGCTAGGTTTGGAAGAGCCCTCCTTGCCCCTAGAAGTGTAACGTGATACTGTGGTAGCATTGTTATTACAGCAGAGGTTGAGAAATTAGTGCTCAGTTCTAACTCCCATGATACGTCTTAGATGAAATGTGCTTGACCTCTGAATTACATAGGTAAAGTTTTATGAATACGTCTCATTAATTTATCCAATATATTTGCTGTATTTTTTTTTGAAATGAAGAAATGTGAAGAATATGTCTGATGTTCCCTCCTGTAAGTACTCTGTGGAATATGTTTTGACCTGTTGGAAGAAATATATTTGAACATCACTGTGGAATGTAATACATACAGGATGTCTTCAGTAAATGAGCTATACAGATGATCTGAAATACATGGACTCATTTTTTTTTGTGGTCACATTATTGACTGAGTTCAAATGAATGAGAAATATTTGACCTTTTCTAATGTTTATAAATGGAAATACTTTTTTTAAGAGAAAAATTTCCATACCAGTTAAGAAGACTTATCCTCAGGGTGAATATCTTATGTCAGTTTCTCAAGTCTAACCTTGGACTTTCTTTTTTTTTCTTTTTTTTTCCATTGTAAGACCTGCTTTAGATCTTTCCAGCAAGTAGAAGACTTATGGTTTAGTGAATCTGAGTGGTAATATATAAATTTCTCAATAAATGATGTGTATCTTCAGGAAATTGCCAGTGAAGAAAAAGATGCGGAGTAGTTTAGTAACAACTCACAAAGGTAGAATACTTGGACTTATCCACAATGAACTTTTTCAATAAGAGGTTAATTACACAATAACTGGAACTTAGGAATGTCCCGTGGTCCTCGGTTGTGTTTTGAAAGGTCTCTTTTCTTTCTCTCTTTTTCTTTCTTTCTTTCTTTCTTTCTTCCTTTCTTTCTTTCTTTCTTTCTTTTTCTTTCTTTCTCTTTCTTTCTTTTTCTTCCTTTCTTCCTTTCTTCCTTTCTTCCTTTCTTCCTTTCTCTTCCTTTCTCTTCCTTTCTCTTCCTTTCTCTTCCTTTCTCTTCCTTTCTCTTCCTTTCTCTTCCTTCCTTCCTTCCTTTCTCTTCCTTTCTTCCTTCCTTCCTTCCTTCCTTCCCTCCTTCCCTCCCTCCTTCCCTCCTTCCTTCCTTCCCTCCCTCCCTCCTTCCTTCCTTCCTTCCTTCCTTCCTTCATATGAAAAACAAAACAACAAAACATTTTCAAGTTTTATTTTTGCTAGAAGTCATTGTGAATAAAATTTGAATTTCAAGACATTATCTTGTCCTTAGAGGTTTTCCTAGTTGAAGTCATCATCTGGTATTTTTGCTATATTCTGAGTACTTTCTCATTACTTCCTTCTATAGGTTCTTTTATCATCTGGTAAAACAAGATCAATATCTCATCTCTTGTATAAACATAGCTAAGAAAATATTGAACAGTTCTTCTAATACTGAGGCAGGTAACCAACCAAAACACGATATCCACTCATCCTCATTCAAAATCATCAACAAATGAAGAACTCAGCACCCATCCATTGTCAGTTACCACTGTCTTACATAATGGCATAATTAGTTTCCATGACCTAGCAGAATAATTTGAAAGGATTTCTCCAGATGTTGGTGTACTTGGGGAAGAGACAAAGGAGCTCTTATATTTTTTTGAGGTAATGGGCCTGCAGATCATAATATATACACATATGCTCTTGAACAAAGCCAGAAAGGAAGGACGAGGGAGATGAAGAAAGGGAGGGGGAGATGGGAGCTTAGGTTCCCTCTTCTGCCCCTCTCACCACGACAGGCATGGTCCTCAAAATTTGAATGAAGGAGACACTAATGAGAGATCTTCTAAGAGTCTGACTAACAGGCTAACATGTACACTAAGAGACAATTTTATCCTTCTATCAATGTAGCAGAGCCCTCTCACAGCGACATTTCCTGTGATATGGGGACCTGAGATCACTTCTCTATTCCCAATTTTGTGTGAGATGCGTCTGTTCTATGACTACCATTCCCGGTGTCTGTGGCAGCTTTTAAGATCAGATGGATGCCTACGTATGACAAGGGAGGAGTAGAAATTAAAAGGAAGGGGAACAGTTGGTAACAGCAGATATTAGCATTAAAAGTAGAGCTGCCATTAAATAAATTTAATTTATTGCCATTTATCTTTTCCATCCTTTCCTTTTATTCCATCCCTTAATATACTTGCTCTCTGCCACATCTGCAGATTGCTCTCTTCACACTGTTTCCGCTTCTCCATTCTCTCATATTTATTTTCCAACAATCTTCTACATGCTTTCATTCAATAGCAGTGCTAAAACTGTAAAAATCTGCATGTTCATGAGCTGTATGTCTTGTAAGCCCTGAATCAGGTGTTACCAAAGCTTGTTTTCCTTTGATCACAATCAGATCCACTGTTCATTGTTCATGGGATAGGATTCATAATTTCAACTATTTGTAAATCGAAAACACAAACAAACAAAACCCCAAAAGCAAACCAAACCAACAAACAAAAACCACTTTTTTTCATGGATCTTGTTAAGGAAAATAAAAACAAAAAAAAACTTTTTTTTTTTCCTTAGCAAGATCCATGAAACTTACCTGTTCTACAACTGTATAGTTCATTGGAATTGCTCATTGGTCCTTTCTTTGTGCAACTAGGTTGCTACGGAATGCAGACTGGATTTAGTCCTTCCATGGTTGTGGGTGTGTTACTCAGATTTCTAGTTTCCATTAGTCAGAAATCACACTGGACAGAGATAAAGCTGAAAATACTTCATAGTGTTTCCACCCTATTATTCTGCGAAGTGTCTTAAGATTTTATTTGCAAAAATAACAGTTGAAGCCTGAATTGAGGCTGTGATGATACTATATTATGCACAAAGCACGTATAGCAGCTGTATTACTTAATATAACCAATAAAACAAAAAATATATAATAGTTTTCCATTGTTTCCAATAGCATATGGTATTAAAATAAAAACATCATTTTAAATAGTGAGCTGTTATGAAATTACTTTAAAAACTTAGGCTTGGACTGCATGACATGACTGCACTAATTACTATACTGTGATGGGTTAGCCTTGGCCAGCAGCCAGATGTCCACCCAGATCTCTCACTCCACCTCCTCAGCTGGACGAGGGGAGAAAATACGATGGAAAAGTCTGTGGGTCATGATAAAGACAGTGAAATTGCTTACCAGTTACTCTCAGTGGTAAAACAGACTTGACTTAGGGGGCATTAATTTAATTTATTGCCAATTAAAATAGATTTGGGTAGTAAGTAATAAAAACAAAAATTAAAATAACACTTTCCCCCTCCCCTTTCTTAATCCAAAAGAGTCCAAAGTTCCTGTGATGTAATAAATTGTATATTTTCCTTTATTCCCTGCTTTCTGATAAAAATGGTGAAACGTTAGTTCCTTTTAGTACTTATTATTTAGTATTATTCTGCTGTATTCTTACAAGTTGACCTTTTAATATTTTCTTGATGTAGTTCACAGTATATCATATTATTAAAAAAGTAACAACTGTATTTTCAAATGTGTCTCATTTGTTTCAAAAAGAAGTAAACAACAAAAATTTCAAAGCAAAACATTCTTTCATTGTATTACATTTCTTCATTGAGATGGGGTAGTGACAGGTTTCTAAAGAAGTGCATTCTCCAGCAAAAGTATTCCTCTGGGAGCAGGGAAAAGAGAAATAGATCATGCAGAAAATCTGTAGATATGATGAAGACATTTTGCTGTCACTCAACAAAATATTCTAAATGGTTATAACATCCTTGAGCACATTGATGCTTTACTTTGCATTTTCACATTAGCCCAACTTTCAGACACCAATAATACTTTATTATTTAACCTGAAAGACACAAGTTTTATATTAAATTGCATTATATTAGTACTGCTTAAAGAAATTTCAAAACTGCTAAAAGTATATTTGATTGTCAATTCAGACATTTTTTAATTTATAAACAGTCATTGACCTCAGTTTATCCTGGCCTCATGTCTCCACATACACACACACATAAAATAATCTCTGGAACTAGACATACTAACCAGAGTTAAGTATTACACCTTCATCATGTGAACTGCTGAGTTTCGTGAAATCAAGAGGAATACATGGGGTTTAGTGTATCCAATTGTATCACTGTCAGCTAGCAAAATAAAACTTTTTGTGTGAATATTTCACAACATTTGAACATACTTTCTACATAGTATTTGATTAACAACAGACCTGGCCAACAGCAACATAAATAACTGTCTGAAATACCAAATACTGAAACTTGATACAGATTTAAAGAATGTATCCATTAAAACCTGTTTAATCATTTTTTTATTTATTTTTTTTGCCACATCATTTGCTTTTTAGCCTTTTTTTCCCAGACTACTCCACACTTCCATTTTCCTAAATGGTTTGCAGTCTGCCCAATCTGAAATGTCCCTATTATGTTCCTTTGCAGTGGTCCTATGTCATCCTGCCTTCTTTTATTTTTTTTTCCTTACATTCCATATCCTGGTAAATGTATTTCTTCCAATTCTTTGTATTACAAGCTTTAAAATTGTAGAAAAGTCTATCTTTTTTATTCTTATCCCCCTTTCCACCATCACATTTCCATTTCTGTCCTCAGAACCTGACCCACAAAATTGTATTTTGGAATTGCATTGGAATCTGGCCAACAGTCTCACTATCAAGGACAAAGCTGTAAACAAAGGACGTGAAACAGGTGCAAAGTCAAATCCTTTCAACTTACTGAGATTTTTTAGGCATGATTTCTTTCAGTTCTCCTTTGTAGTCCTGCCTTTTGTACTAGTCTCATGCTAATAAACAGCCCATTTACTCCTGAGATGAGGCAATGGGGATGTGCTGCTTCTGTCTCAATTTATCTTACCTCAAAGCGTTCTAGCTGCTCCGGGCTGTGGTATCACTGTTGCTTTACCCTTCCCAGCCTGCTTGTGGGTTTCACTTCTCTCTGAAACATGAAACTGTTGAGGGCTTCTCTTATCAGTTGTGGAAAGAACAAATTCACTATCATTCACTTTTTTGATCACCCAACACTGAAAACAGTGAGCAACTAAATAGCCAGCACTTGGCAAACCTGTAAAATACAGCAAAGGCATTAGAGTAACTTGAGAAAAACAAAATATTTTACCTTATTCCCATTGTAACTGTAAGAACTAGATTTATTATACAATAATACTCAAAAAGACTTGCTATTTGTCAAGGAAAGCCACCTACCTGTTACAAAGGGCCAAAAGGTTTGCGTTGTTTTGCTTGGATGATTAATTTTATTTTGATTGCAATCTTTTTAGTGACTCTGCTCCCTCTGCTTTTTAACTGTCATCTTCCAGTTGCTAGAGGGGTTTTGGTGTTCCATTCTACCATTTTGCTTCTTGCTAAGGAATAGCACCATGGTTTTACTTTTTTTGGTTACTTGCTATTCCACCACTAGCGGTAAGAGAATGTTTCCCTAGAATAGGAGAGCAAGCATTTTTAGGGCTTTATTCCCACTCAGGGTGATTCCTTTACAATCTCTCCTCTCCTGGCTATGCACACGTGTGGGTGCGCGCCCACATGCGTGCTCTTGCTGTCCCTCTGGCAACTCTGGAGAAAACTGTTCCCACCTACGTATGGCATGTACGGAAGTAAACAATTTGCCCAAATTGCCTTCCCCAAATGCCCGTTCTGTGCTTTTATTGAACACTTCTTGTCAGAGGTCAGTGGTCCTGGAACTGTGCCTGACAAGCGTTGGGAGTGCTGCCTGGCCTTGGTGCCTGCGGCCACAAGACAGAGGGGAGGGTGGCCTGGGGTCCTGCCTGAGGTGAGGCGAGGCGGTTCCATGTCCCCCGTGTAGCCGTGTGGGGCTCCGACGGCCGCCGTGTGAGGAGCTGCCATGGCGGCCCGCCCGCCGGGAGCTGTCACCATGGCAATGCGCGTGAGGTAAATGGTGTTGCCTAGCAACCGGGGCTTCGGGCACGAGGAGTCTCTAGAGAGTTCGGAGAACAGCCGTTGGAATGGGGGGAGGGGCAGGGAACTGGAGTGGGGGAGGGGAGGGAGCCGGAAGCTGCTTTGACACCAGGCCCAAAAACGGACCCAAAACTGGTCCCGAAACCTTCCCCAGGAATGTGCCAGGAATGCCAATATGGCGTTGGCCTAGTGCTGCAGGGTGCTGTGGCCGTCCTTGGAGCAAGCTCTCCACAGGCGCTGCTCATCCTCTGCGTTTGTCCTTGTTCTCCCCTTGCTAGGGGGGAGAACAGCCAGGAGCAAGTAAAAGAGTGCATGGCGATGTGAAAGGAAGTTACAGAAAGTCCCTGCCCCAGTTTTGGTTTTCTTGGCGGAGACTGAGGTCAGAAAGAGCTCCTTGAGCACGTCTCCTTCATGCAGTTGCTTTCTAAAATTAAATCACAGGGACAGAACTTTTAATCTTTCAGTAATGCTAATAGGTAAAATGTAATTCTTTAAAACAGAATTTGTTTGGGAGATTTGTTTTGCTTAGATCTAGGCGTTCGTATCCCAAAAAAAGAGGTCTCGAGAGAGAGAGGTCCAGAAGAAGCTCATGGAGACAAGCAGATGTCTGTGTAATGACAGTTATATTTCTTTGGTTTTCTGTGTGTAAGGAATGGTCCAGCAATTCGTGCCACTAAGGGATTTGAAGGGTTAACATTGAGGCCTGGGTTTAGGTGAGAAGAGAACAAAGGGATTTCTTCAGAGAAAAACTGCTGACTTTGCACGGACGTGCAGTAACTTCTGACATCCAGCCAAGAGACCACTAGATAAGGAGGAAGAATATGAGCCTCCCTGTCCGAGCGGCCCCCAAGAGACTAACAGAGACTGATAAGCAGGTGCACCTGGAGGACTTCGGATTCGGGAAACCAATTATAACTTTGCCTCTTTTAGAAGTAGTAATAAATATGTATTAGCCTAGGCGTATAAAAAATTAGCCACCTTATGTAACGGGTGTGCGTCCTGGTGGAGCAGAGACTCCTGGCGCACCCAGCGCTGATTGCTTGCCTCTATTCGTTTAATAAATTGTAAACTTTGATTGTAATCCTATTTGGGACTCAGTCATTTATAACATGTGCTAGACAACAGATCGGAAGAAAGTGGAATACAGAGACTTGATGATAGCTTCTACATTGACTGATTCCTCAGGAAAGACATGTGGTGGTTATGATGGAGAGGAACATCTAAATCTTCACTTAATATGAATTAAAAATTAAAAAAAAAAAACAAACGAGTGAAATAGAAGAAGGCAAAATTTGGAAGAAAAATTATATTGATGATAGTAGAATATTAGCTTGTCTATCTGTACTTCTGTATCATATGCACTCATATGAAATACCATTTTCAGGTGTGATACTACCATCTCAAACACAGGCACACCGTTACAGAAATTTGAGTTCAAACGTAACTGAAAACATAGATGGAAACAAAAATGAAAGGTTGAGAATGTTCTGTTTAGCAAGTAATAAGTGACAACAACTATGAAAGCTATGAAAAAATACTGTGTGGCATAGAGATTTCAGGCTGACTTTCCATTTGGCCTTTCAAAAAGCCCATCAACGGCAAATTGTGAAAACTGAATGACACAGACTGTGGATGTACTAAGTTACAAAAGTCAGGAAGCCTGATGGGGTTTGTAGTCTCCGTATTAGAACTGCCTGGTGCTGCCCATGCACCATCTGATGTGAAAGAAGTTGCTCCAGTATACCACCTTTCTGGGACCACTGCAGCTCACTCAGATGAGATTACACGTATGTAATTTCTACACCACATAACAGAAATTGGTTCTACAGGTTCATAAGATATCTCAAATTTAAATGTATTCATTTTTGATCTTGTTGGGTTTAATTCTACTTCAGGCATTAAATTTGAGTCTCTGTTTCTCTCACAAGATAAAACAGTTCTGAGCTTTTTCTATTACTGTCAAATTGTGCAATGAGGAAAAAAAATAATTCTTTTGACAAAATCCCCACACAGCAATCTGAATTCCTGATACTAGACCTATTCTACCAGTCTTTAGTTTAGCATTTTAGAATTACTATTTTAGTATAAACCTTGCTGCTATCTGTGAAGTGGGCATTTTCAAGGAGCTGCTGAGGAGCCACGCCAGAAGCAAGTATCTAGGCAGACTCACTGCCATGGTAGTGAAAGCAAATTTGTGAAGTCCCAGATTTAGTGCTCCCTCACCCCTCAATTCCTTTGTTAAAAAAACAACAACAACAACAACAAAAAAAAAACCCTTTCCCTAATTCTTTAGACATTAGAATTTTACTGTAAAGTAGAAATCATTGTGCCCATAACTTCTTTTTATGATTCATGAGCACACTTTATAGCATTTCTGAAGTGTAAAATTTTATAACTGGTTTCTAGCTGATGTGATAAACTTCCCTGGCTTTCTATCTCCCTTTTTTACCACTTCCACCAGCACCAGTTGTTCAAATTGTGGTGTGCTGCATTAGAAAAGGATGTACACTATTCAAGATATATGGAAGAGAATATTTCTGTCTGTTGAGATGGTGTTTTACTGTCACTTGGAGTTTTAACTGAAAGCACATTTATTATTATCAAGCACAGAACAGTAACATTTCTGTAGTCATCTGTGCTATTGAAAGTAACATTTTATTACATATATCCAGCTTTTGCATGTGCCCCCTCTGGCTATTTAACAGTGCTAAGCAGTTACATATAAAATGTACATTTCCTCAGACCCACAACTGACCATTTGTATTGGTATGCTGGTCTGTTAATTTACAATTCTGATTTTGTAAATGATGTCATAAGCTTCAGAGTATTGAGATTGCAGGCCTGTAGAACTTCACACATTCATCTGACTGGCAGTGACAATGAAACATACTAGGAATAAACATGGATCCCTGATTCAGGAAGACATTTCATGATGTGAGCTTTACACATATCAACAGCTTTTTGTCTCATTTTACATCACCCATAGCTCACGTGCTGGCAGTGCAGTGCTGCTTCCTCTTCTCTAGGACCCCAGATCATGCTCATCAGCTCCACATGGCACGTAGTGAATGAGGAGTTGGAGAAAGCCTGTACAGACAGTCTGTGTACACAGCACATCTCCCAGAATGCTGCAGTAGTTCCTCTGCAAAAGCATGTTCCTTGGCTATAGCATGTGATGTTACTATCAAGGGGAGCTAGGCATAGGACAAAATGTGCCATAGTCTTTGAACCACAGGGTCTATTGATTCTGGTCTTTAGAAAGCTGAGAAGCCTATGCTTGAGGAAAATGGAGATTTCAACTGTAGGTGCTAGACTGTGCACCAGGACAATTACTAATGATGCTCTAGTTCCTGAGCATTCTAGGCTATTTTGCTTTACTTTGGGGATTAAAAGCTATTTTTGCTGCAGGGCTGCAAAATCAATGGGATTTCTCTTAGGAATGTATGACTGAAGTAACCACCTTTCTTTCTTATGAAAAGCAACAGAACTCCCTGTTTATACTTCTAATAATTTCTTTTGTTGTTGTTGTTGTTGATGATGTTGGTGTTTTTTTTGTGTTGTTTTTTTTTTTTTTTCAAGTGTGAAGTTGTTGGGTCCAGTTTGATGGCCGAGCTTCACTGTAGATAAACCATATTATTCCTTCTTTTTCTTTTCAGATTCAGTTTGAAGATGGAATGTAACTTCCATGCATCTTCAGTGAAGCCAGACATGAAAACAGTAAGAACGATAAGTATTACATTTGCACTGTTTAAAAGTGAGATCCAAAGGGAAAAAAGTCCTACTATTGCATCTTATAAAGATATAAACCAAGTGTTGGATTTACTGTAGATCTCTTCAGAAAAAAAAATACAGAGTTAGTATTCTCAACTCTACAATTGAAGGAAAAGGTTAATTTTCCATAATTTGTTTTCTCCCAAGCATATTACAGATATATGAATTTTTCAGTTGCCCACAGACTATTATTTTTAATTATTTTTTTTTAAAAAAAAAGGTGTTAGTGTGGGAGAGAAAGAGGAAACTTTTACAAAGTGAAATTAGCTAAAACTTTAAGCTTTTCTATGCAATGGTTGCAGTTAAATGTTCTGTTTTGAAAGAGTACAAGCTCGATATTTGGTTGAGCTTCATAATACAATGACTGTAATTACACTGAAATTATAGCATAGTTACTCAAGTAATTTTTTATCCTACAATTACCACTAATTCATGTAACCACAAAGAGCATGGCTGGAAATAATTATAGAGTGAACACAATGGTGTTAGTACATTTGAGATACATACACATACATTTATATAGATGTGATCGTGTGTCTGTCTATATGTGTATATGGAATTCTGATGTAGAATAGACACATGTGTAGTGCAGAATGGGAACATCTGGCTTACCTGTATAGTTACTTTGTATTTGTATTGGCATTAATTAATCTTGAAAAAGCATGACTTTACTGTAAACGGGTATCAACTCAACTGCAACTACACTGTAATTAACCACTGTGTGATAATGTCAATATTCTATATGCTTAAAACACAAAAAGTTTTAACCTCCTATTGCCCATCACATTAAAAATCGAAATAGCTACTTCATTTTAATCTATTATTAGCAATAGTTTATAAATGGTCATATGTTGAAATACTACATTAAAAAAATAATAATCATTGAATTATTTGAGTCTGATGAAATTATTCCAAACTTGGTTTTGATACTATTGTAATTCTCAAAGAGTCAAGATATAGAATTTTAGGTTTGCAATATTCCTGGTTTTGTGTAAGAAACACTGAAAAATCACTGCAGTTTGAACCTATTAGAAAGGCTAAGATATGAGAGGTTCTAGCTTCTTACTTGCACATTTCACACTAGCTATCACAAGATTATTATTTTTTTTTAAATGCGTATTACTTAAATTTTTATATTGCACTAACACTTTCACTATAGAGAGTAAGGAATGTTTATAAACTGACATAAAGAAGAAAAAAGACAAAGGCAGTGCAAAATAGTAGCAGTGATCTTTTTGGTTCCATGATTTCGGTCTCAGTTTTTCAGTTCTGGGCTGTATCTTTCTGCTTTATAAGGCAAGGATATTGCAGAAAAACGGAAGGGATTAGTTACAGGAAACACTAAGAACAAGGGAAGGAAGGTTGCGCAGGACCACTGGAAGCAGGAAGTGCAAAGCTGATAAAAGAAGGCAGTGAGAGAGTGCAGTACAGGAAGCAGTAAATCAGATAGGGTCAGAAGAGACAAGAATAAAGAGTACAGTTCAATGACATCATCAGTGAGACCATTGAAATTACTTCTGAGTTTGTGTCTGTGTCTGCCAACACCAACCTTTGGTGGAATCCTTACAGGAAAAGGAAAATGTTTATTCTTCCCCTTAGCTCATGTAAACACAGAGTGATGGTGTGGGGGAAGATGACTACATGGAAACGGGGTCACTGAATGATGAGGGCTGAAATGATTTTTGGCCTACAAGGCTAAACTACAGCTGCAAATAGCATGCTGATGAAAGGGCTTATTTGCCAATGTACCTGCAATTCTACTTCTGCATATTTTGTGATTAATGTAGAAATATGCAGCTAAGTCAAAATATGCATTTACCATTCCGGATGTCTTTGCAACATTATCTCTGTTGTGAAATTGTACTGCTCATGCTAGTCCAGTTCTAACACCACGTTCCTCTAACTTCCTGCCTGTAGAGGCAAGAAAGCTAATGCAACCTTGTACACACATACTCTGCTGCATTATATTATTCATCTGTAAGTGGAAGATTATATACTCAAATCCCTCCTGTAGCTGAATGCCTGCACAACAGTGTGGCAAGGCAGTATTAAATACTTGGAATGAGGCTCTCATTAGTCACAATTTAGTGCCTCAGGAAGACTCACTTTGTAAGCTACCAAGCTTAGTCAGTCAATTAACGTCTAAGCCTTCTCACCTTACCTGCATTCAACACAGTCAGATTAATATACCTATAAAAACATGTATCTCTGAAGTACCTAACTTGGGCAAGGTTTAGTAATATTTATGACCATTATAACATCTTATACATCCATGTACAGACTTGTATATTCCTAAGCGGACCTTCAGTAAGTGTGTCACATACATATGGTAATAATTATTGTATGGGTGGGTCTGTTTTATGGTGGCATATATAAATATGTCATACTATTGATATGAAGAGTGTAGACAATCGAGGAGCATTACAACAAATGTGTAACAACACTGATGATTACACTGCATAACTTCTAGTGCAGGAAAACTCATTCTGAAACAGAACCATGTCTGAGCTGGAATGGTGCAAGCCAATCACATAATCATTCCCCTTTTTAAAGTATTCTAAGGTCATTTTTTAATGAAACTTATCAAAATGAAAACCACAGGGGGAAAAAAAAACTAGTCTTTTTACTGAAGCAAATGGTTTTTCTTTGGAGGTTTCCTGTATAGGCATGATAGCTTGTGAGAACTGATGAACTTGGAACTCAAGATAAGATCCTATAAACAGCTTACTTTTATAAATATCCAGCATCAAGAGGCAGAGAAGAGGGAAACAGGAATGGAAAAGCAAATTGCACCATGTTAATGCTGGAGTATCCTACCAGTTGATCACTGGATGCTACATTTGTCTTCTGACCTAAACAGACAAACAGATGACAAGACATTTTTAATTTTAAGACTGCTCTACTTCATACGACAAAAGATGTAATTCCTTAGGAGGTAAGATCCGCTTAAGAACCTGGAAATGTGGTAACAGTATTTGCAGTTGCATCCAAATTACTTTTTTAAGAAATATTTTCAGGGGCAAGCTGGCAGCTTCCTCTTAATATTACAAATGTTGGTTGTCTATTTCCTTCCAAAGAGGTTCTTGAAGTAATTATTTGATTTCTTCCCCATGGGAAAAGCAAAACCAAAACCCAAGTAAACAAACAAGAGACATTGAAATCATTGAATATGCATGCCACAAAAATGAAAAAAAAAAAAGAAAGACAATTTTGGAATGCATTGGTGGTATTGATGGCCAGGATCTAACATCAATGGACTCCTTGAACTCCTCTTAAATTAAAATGGCTAGCAAAGAAAAGGCAAAGAAAAGATTTGGAATACAATTAGAAACAGACCAGTGAGTCAAAATCACAGTACAACAGACTCAAGAGTGTTCTTCACTTTAGAAGCCACTTAATCTATATAAAGAAAGCCAAAGGAGAACTCATGAGTCAACATGATTCACATGATTTCAGGAAATGGCCATATACCAGATTACATGAAAAGGAGAAGGAATGACCTCATCACACCTGAAGACCAATACAGAAAAGACCCGTGTAATCTTCCTGCTGGTTTCTTTCTTCCCACAGTGGCACTGACAAATACATCCAAGCAGCTGGTACTAAGTCATCTCACCTGTTTTAGTATTGCACATATGGAAGTCCTGGAGGAAGTAGGGTCACAGTGAATTATATGTGTCAGATAAGTTATTCTGCTGCTTATTCCTTTCCATCCAGCATTCTTCTGCACCTGGATCAGCTTCTCCATTTTACTTGTGTACAGTTTTCTCCTGACCTCAGATCATCTCGTCCTGATGTCACGTCCCTGTTCCAAACGCAAGTGCACCATATGTTTTCAGTTACAACCTGTTTGGAAGTAAATGCAGAAAAGGGTACAGAACTCCTCGGAGTGGCCACATTTGTACTTCTGTGTGACCTGATTGAGGACCCTCAGTTATAACCCTATTCTCTAGAGAGAGACATTTATCGTGTCCTCTCTAAGCAAATACCAACTCTGCATGGGCCTGAAGGTCCAAGAGAAATGAGCTCCAAGTGAAAAAACAAACAAACAAACAAAAAAAAACAACTCCTCTCCAAGTACACTTCAAACTGGTGAAAGGAATAATCAAAAAGCGATAAAGAAAAGCTAATTTCATCCTTGCTACCATTCAGACTAGTATTTGGACAATAAAGATTTGTGTTTTTTCTTGTTCATTTCCACTTGTAGTTATACTGCTCTCGTGATAGACAGAGGCAGTCATCTGCTGAGTTCCTGATAAAACACTAAGGAAGAGAGGGGGATGAAGGACAAACTTGCTGAGTTCATGTTTGCATCTCAGCAAAATGGCCAGAAAGCCGACAAGAAGACAGGTATTTCACAGCCTGCCAACTGCAATTCATTCAGTTGGATATCCATCCAACATATGTATCCTAAAATTTAGAAAAGTTGTTGTAAAACTGTTAACACATTCTTACCATCAAACTACCTTCTTGGCTTTCCACTTCGTTACTTTTCATCCTGTTCCAATGGATATGAAATAAAATAATCATTCTGCTCCTTTCTGCAGATGTATTTTCAATATTTCAACATTTCCCCTCATTCTTCACTAGACTAAACATGTCCAGTTATACCAGTCCTGGGTTAGTCTTTCTAGATTCCTTACCATTTTGCTGTTACTCATCTTTGGATTTTCTCCAGCTGAAGTGTATTTGCTTGGAGTGTTGTGCCCATAACTGGACATGCTACTTTATGTAAGAATTAAAGTTGTGTTTTTGCAGTGGAAAATTCCACTAACCTTGCATACTCAAAAGTGATTGCGCAGGCATACCGGTGGGGGGTATGTTAAGATAAGCAGATAAGGGGACAGTGGAAGGTTCCGCTGTCCCAAAATAAGGACGATGGCTAAGAAAAACAAGACAAGAAGTTGTGGAATCAGCAAGAACGAGAAGTTATGAAATCACAGGCCCTCAAAAAAAAAAAAAGAGAGAAATTAAAGGTTGGTCAAATAAAAATGTACATACAGAACATAGAAACAAATGTCGGGTAGGTTGTGAACCTGTAGTACTCAGCCAATGAGGAAACAGGGGAGGAATCAAGTGTTGGGTAATAGAAGATATAGGGCTGTGATACACTTCCGCTGTGCACTCCTACTTGCAGGATGCCCACCATGGCAATTGCAAATAAATTAGCTCCACAAGAGACCCTGTCTTAGAAAATTATTGGGATATTTCTCACATTTAGAGATAAGTTTTTAGCAAGTTTTTACTTGTTGCAAAGGGGGAGGAAATTCTGTCATTGCCCCCCATTCACTTTAAATGATTAGTACTACATTGAAGAAATAGGTGGGGTTTTTTTATTATTATCATGTAAAATTTTGCTTAGGAATTTTTTTGGGAGTTCACTGACATACGGTTTCTCTCCATTAACTTCAAATTATATAGTATTTAAAAATCTTTTCTTCAGTATCGTTGGCATAAATACCTTCTTTTCCCATTGCTCAAACTTCAACTCTGAAAACACAGTAACCATCTAGCTGAACAGGCAGAAATTGTGTGCGTGCATCCTCATGGGCTACTTCATAGATCCACAAAGTCCCTCCACCTTTATCTCCTAGCCACAGACAAGAATTTCTGCCACTGTTAGTGAGCAAAACCCACTAACAGACTGCCTCCCAGAGCAGGTATGGCTCAGAAATTACCCACTGATCTTAAGGAACCCCACCTGCTCAACAGGTTTGTAAATGCACTGAACTGTTACTCGGAAAATGATCAGTTTGTAGCCACGCAACTTCCTTACTTCCTCTAAGATCCACAAAAAGCTGACATTTTCATCCAACGGAAGTGGACGGTATACTGAAATCTACATTGCCATATCTATTTTGTCTCTATATTTGTCCACTGAAGAGAAACAATCGTAAGTACTGCCAGCTCCTGCTTTCTGACAACAGCAAAGAGTTTAAGCCTTTTGATTCTTGGTTTCCATCCAGTCAGGTAAAAACCGGCAACACTGTTAACTACACAAGTGGGAGGCAGTCACCTAACTATTAGAAACTACACTTCCTAACCCTATTTTGCACAGGGCAAGAAACAACTCTCTGATTGTAACTACTTTCTGGTCACAGCAGACACAGTTCTAAAATCACTCAGTGTACAGCAACCTGAGCACTCAATGATCTGGTCAATTATTCAGGCATTTTGCATAACTTTAGTTATGTTGAAAATCCAACTTTGACAACCAAGTGCTATTTAAACATTGTGGAGAAGCTTACAATCAGGCTATTTTGTGTTCCTAAATATTTAAAATGATACAAAAGTAAAAAAGCAGGATGTGGAACTGGCAAATTTACAGATTAAAGAAATTGTTTTATTCATTTTTCTGATGGAAATGGTGTTATAATGAGCGCAGTTAAGTAAATATGGAGAATTGTAGTGAAAATAAAATTATATCTGTTCTTGAACATGCATAGTTCAAACCTCTTTGCCATTTATTTTCCCATTTTTTTTTATTTTTTTATTTTTTATTTTTTTTACTGTGCTGGCAGCAGAAGCTTGAAAGGAAGAGAATTTATGCTATTGCAGCTGAATGCTAGGGGATGTATTTGTTCTTGAACTATGAACAGTATCTGAAGGCAGTCAGGAGATTAACCAATGGACATCAGGACGAGGAAGAAATTGTCAAAACTGAAACCTATATAATTTCTTAGTATGATCAGGTCCTCAGCTGGCATTGACAGATCTGAACAGCTCGTGTTCACACAGCTCTAAAGCATGACAAGTAAACATCATGCTACAATTGCAAAATGTCCTTGGCTAAGACCCTGCAAATGCAAATTCAGTGGCTAACTAACACCATGGGAGAAACAGTGCTTAGCAATTGAAATCTATTTCAAAGCTATACAGATCTATTTTAAAACCTGCACTAAAGTAATTACATAGAACTCAGAATTTACAGTATAAAAAACAGATGGAAACCTTTTCCATCAGATAGTGCAATGAAATCTGTTCCCCATACAGCCCGAACACAACCCACAGAGGCTGAGACTGGGGTAACAGAAAGAGAAAGCTGAAAGGAATTCGCTGAGGTGATGCCGCTCCTTGACAGGGCTGGTGAACAAGAAGTCTAACTGGGTGAAGCCTAAAGAACCGAGATGGATAATTGTCTCCAAGAACCGCAGCTGACACCTTTTCTTTGCAGTACAGAGCTCATTTCAGTCTCTGCATAGTTCGTCTGACCCTATTCAGACCTGTCTCTGTGTGACTCCTCTCTAGTCCAAAGCAAACAGTCCTATGCCCTCAAATGGGAGAGGTAAAATCTGCAGCCTAAATAGAGGTCTCCTGACATTTGGATGTGACTTATGTTTCCCAGGGACATAGCGTGCATTTGATAACTAGCATTTTCTAACAAAAGCATATTTTCAGTGGTGCTGTAAGGGAAATATACTGAGTATGTTGAAGAAGAACGTGCATCATTATTTTGATTTGGACCTTTCCCTTTCAGTTCCACCTTTGTGATCAAAGTGAAGTCAGACTTCATCTCTTCCCAGTGCATCCAACTTTACTCCATTTACTCATGTAGACGAGGCACAACAGATACAAACTGGTGTGGAGAAAACAGGCTCCATTTCTCTATTCTCTGTTCAGTGCACATGCAAGCATATCCACACATATTCTACCCTTCTGGCAATAGAAGTCTTCCATAGTTACAGGTTGGCTTTAAATCTTGTCTCACTGTGGCAAAATTCAAGGTCCCAAATTTACCCAACAATATTTTGTAGTTTTGTTGGCAAGGGGAACTTTGTTGGTGAGTTGGATTTTGGTTCCTTAAGTATAAAGACCGTTTAAAAACACTTTTTCCTCCAATTAGAAATTATTTTTGATGGCTAGTGTTCACAGGTCCAGGGTAGCTAAATTTGCTGGCACTGCAGGGCTGAATATGTAGTAGAAAGAGTAGAATTTTTCCTAAATGGCCCCAGGAGAGCTTAAATAGCTGGAAGAGTAAAGCATAAGATCACTGTAATTAAGTAGTGTTATATTACCAGTTCAACTGAGAGAGATTATGGGCAGAGAAATTTCTACATTTTGAACTTATGAACTTACCATTTTAGGCACAGTCAGTCTCACAGTTTCCCTAATTTGTGTTTTCCTACTATTGTACTGATGAAGACAATCTGTGAAACAGGAAAATACGATTGTAAAAAGCTGCAATAATTGACACAGTAGAATCATATGTAGGAGTAGTACTTGGAAAAAATGACTTCTAGAGTGGCTGCATAGTTCTGTGTTCTTTTAAAGCAGTAACCAGCTTTACATCAACCCAAGGGCAGCTATCTGTGAAGTCATCAGACAGCTAACTTGCCCATGCATGGCTTCCAGCAGGAAGCCAGTGTTGTGCCTTTTGGAAGTGAAATGGCAAACCAAATTATACTGTTGGGGCTTTATAACTTTTTTTTTTTTTATCCTTACAGATAGGGTGTATGTTTTTTTCTATGTGAATCATAGATCTTTTCTATGTGAATAGCTGATAATGTTGAAGAGGCTGTAACTCTCTGTGAATCAGAGATAATCATCTGTGATACAGAGGTGTCAAGGCAACAGAAAGAGCTGGACAGTGTAAAAAGTTATTTGGGACACCATCCAGTTTTAACATCTGTTTATTTTTAAGTAGAATTTGCACATCACCTATACTCATGCTGTTCTCTAGTTCCTCCACCTCCAGACAACTTAGCAAACAGTAATAAGAAACTACTTTATTTCTCACAAATGAGGTCTCCAGATCTTTTCTTGCAAATGCCGTTCTTTGCCACTGGGTTTCCCTTTTGATTTCAGGACATAGTGTTTCACCAGCACTTTTAGTATTGATGAATGCTTCTGAGTGTAAGCACTCACAATGCGGAATGCATTGCATTCAAGCTTGCAGGACAGTCTGTACTTGTGCTCCTGGCCTACATAGGCCTTCTGGCTCTTGCACAAGGACACAAGGCAGCTCTGTTTCCTGCCATGAGTCATCATTCAAGAATGGTATTTAAATAGATGAAAAAAAGAAAAGGAAAAAGAAAAAAAATAGGAAAAAAAAAGTAGGAAAAAAAAAAAAAAAGATTCCAGGGAAGAGCAAGTAGCAGCAGCCCATGTTTTCTACAGCACAATTATTTTTTTCCTTTTAAATAAACAACTTGCTAGGAAATCCCAGGAAAGTCAGAGCTTTTTAGTTTTTATTATGTTACAACTAGGCTGGGTAGAAAGCCTATATTAGAGCATGGTGTTGATCTTGTCTAGTGAAGTAGACACTGTCCATGTGTTTGTCTACACTAGAGTTTCACAGTGATAAATTTTATGAATGTAGACATGCACACCTATTTTTTTTTGTCAATAAAGATACACTCAGGGTAAAGAATATTTAGAAACTAGATGAGTTCTGTGAGGAGTGCACACATTAACCTTTACAAATATCAGGTGCCTCAAGTCAAAGGGCTATCAGTTAACTTAAGGTAAAGTCAAGTGAGGCTCTGTTGGGGAGAAGTGCTAAAAGAGACTTTTTCTGTGTGAATTATTCTGCATTTCGTACCTTCCCCTGAAGCAACTAACAGTGATTAAGATGGGAGACAGCATACTAGATTAACCACTCTAATCTGTGAATGTAAGGCTTTTGTTGCTTTAGAGCGTCCACAGAAAGATCTCTTGTTTCTCTCAAAGTGTTTTCCTCTCTAATATACAAGATCTTTTTCCTCTCTGGGGACTAGGAGCTTTGCAAATAAAATTATTATTTTTTTCCCCCAATGTTGTCAAAATTTGGTTAGGTTTTTACTACCGTTTTTGACAGAAACAGGAAAAAAACACAACAAGAAATATATGGCAGTTATGATGTGCAGCAAGGAAGGAAAGAGAACGTGAAGAACAGCACAGGGAGGAAACAGGACACGGCTAAGAAAAACAAATAGAGCATGGAGGATGAACAGCAAGAGGGAGCAGGGGAGGGACCTTTTCATGCTCTTGCTGTGGAAAGGCAAGATAAGCATTTCACATGTGTTAAGAAACTAAACTAAAAGGATCGATATAACAGGATCTGTCACCCAGATTTTTCCAACTGTTCTTAGTCTAGGAGTGACTGAACTTAATCAATTTGCTTGGTGGCTCTTGGCAGTCTGTAAAAAATGAGCTGGTGTTTATTTTCTGAGGAAGTAGTGTCCATATCCCTCTACTTTGCAGGGCACTAATCAGTCCTTGGCTTGGCAATCTCTGTAAGAAGGCCTTGTACAGCAAGAAAACGGAAGGTAAACTGTTTTGCCTTAGTAGCGGTCTCGTGGGCTCAGCGAGGAACCACAAGGGGAAGGAAGGAGCAGGATGTAAAAGTTCATGTGCTCCTACCCACATCTCACCTCTTCTGAGGATAAACACAGTATCAGAGATCTGTCCAAGGCAGAAGGTTCTCCTTCAGAAACTCCTGTGGGTAAAAATACCTTATTTCAATATTACTAACACTTAGCCTGAGGGGGAGGCTTGTACCACCAGCTGTACTCTAGCTGACATCACAACACAGGTTAGGTTTGAGGCTGAAGTCAGTTTACCAGGACCTCAAAGACACCCTTGTCAACTACTTGCTTCTACCCCCAGCTGTCTGGCACCCTCTTTATTGTGCTGATTACTCTCTTTATGGAGACATCTTTCACAGCAGCTCACCGAAATTATGTGTTTTAAATGCAGCAGGGAGGAGGATGTTGGGTGTTTTTTGTTTTTTTTTTTGTTTTTTTTTTTTTCACCTCTCCAGTGATGCAATCAACAGTGCAGCTCCACAAACACACGTACTGACTCAGCCGAGGAGGGATAAACAGCACTACTGCAGGGAGAGGCAGCAGGACGAATAAACACCTTGAGTGTGAAGATCGGTTGCTGAGAAGACAATATTTGGAAGGACCGCCTTGAGTCCTGCTGAAGGACTGGCTGTTTGTGGGAGCATCGAGAGAAGCTGTGCCAGCCGAGGTTTTGAGATCCTGAAGAGCTCTGCTGCTGGTCCACCACACCAGGCCTGCACCAGCAACTCTTATTGTTTTCCTAACAACTGTTCCCATGGCACTGTCACGCGCAAGACATTAGTCATCCTGGCTGAAAAAGGTGGTGTAGGAGTCAAACATTTACAGTCCAGCGTCAGCCACGTGTGGTGGGGGAGGGCAGCAGCCCGTCTCAGCAGATGTAGGTAGGGCTGGTTTCAGCAGGCTGGAGCTTCTTTAAAGAGCTTGCAAGCCCAAGATCCATGTTCAGCTGAGCCCGCTGCTGACACCAGGGAATGTAGCTTCTTGCATTCGACACATTATTTTATTGGCAGCTGTAATGGCAATGTGCTTTAATTTAACATATGAGATGGTAACAGCTGAAGGTACGAGGAGTGGTTAGAGGCATTTCTACTAGTAAGGAAACCCAACCCCGATTCCTTGGCATTGACACCAAGCACTGAGGTAAAAATCAGAAATTTTATTGACTTCTGCTGTACACTTTTGGAGGGACAGGCTGTGAGCAGCAGTAATACAGAGGCATCCCTGCAGAGCAAAGCTCTGGAGGCCTGCAGAGCAGCTCTGGAGTATGGTGATTTGTGTGAGCTGCTACACTTGTTTAACAGGTTTAGCTCGTCCAGACACAACCCCCCTGGAGTTGTCAGCATTTCTGGCAGCATTAGCAATCACCTCCTGGAAGCTGTGAACTGGCAACGTTTTCTCCTTCCTCACCCAGAAGAAGGACAAGGTGCGCAGGAGTTAGAAGGCTCCTCTGTATCGTTTCCCATACAACGATCTGTACACTTCTCCTGGTGCTGTGGGGAGTCCCTCCTTCTAACAATAAAGAAACACAGCTAAAGGAAGTGGGAAACCCATACATACAAGCCCAGACTTGCGTCCTCTCTAAAACTGGTTTGATCTGTTGAGGATCAAAGGAAGGCAGCACCGACTCACTATATTCTCAACTCTGGCAAACCAAAAACATTTGTGACTCGCTCAGTACTTCTGTACCTGCGCCTCTTTGACATGCATGAGCTGTGCTCCAGCATCTCTGCTATTTGCTCCCAAGAAGGTCAGTCCTCCCTGCTTAACTGCACCCTCAGAACTCTTTCAGTCACAAAACAGATGAGTCTGGCTTTAAGCTGGGTTTAGTGGCAAGGGAAGAAAGAGGTGGCTCGCAGATATTTTGACGTCTTGTTCTCCTAATGCTCTAGTCCAGTTTCTATCCAGAAGCCTTGCTTAAATTCAGTTTTATAGCTTCTAAATAGAATGGAAAAACATCCGCTCTTCAACTGTCCAATTCTGTCACTCAGACTCTAAATACTGTATTATGAATTGTTTACTCATGAAGCTTTTCCTGATTAAGTCCATGTGGGGATACTTTTGTTCTGAATAAGGAATATCCATGAGCAATTATTTCAGAGCACTAAATTCATTCCCACCCTGCTCTAAAAAGAAACATATTTTGGAGAGCTTGTCTATCTGCCAATGTAACAGAAAACTGAAGACGGAATGAGTACTCAAGTAGTCTCATGACTTAAGAGAGGGTGAGAATAACTGTTGTGCTGTTAAGTTCACACCCCAGCTTGTTTTACGATATTTTATTTATACAGACAGTCCTTGACCTTTTTTTTTTTTTTTTTTTTTTCTCCTGTGTCACCCTAAAATGCCTTGTTTTAGTAGGGAAAACTATCTTCATTCCACACTTTCCAGGATGACATGATATTAAGAATGTTTATTGGACAGATATTAGTGGTTCAGGGAAAAAAAAAAAGGTATTTGAGTGGTTATTTAAATCAAAATTCCTGGCTAATGCCAATGTCTTATATTTGCCAATGTCTTCTATTTATGGATGTTTAATGTTTAGTTCATTATATTTCCATCATCTCACTAGGTCCAGCCATTTTTCTATTTAATTTCCATTGCTTCATCACACCTAATTCCATGGAAAGATCCTCTTGCAGTTAAAGTAAAACCCATTTGGGAATCAAAATATATTCCAGTATGCACACATTGACAGAGATGCTGTAATTATGGCTGATGACTAGTAGTATGTGAAATATTTATTGGGAAAAAAAAGATGGGGGAGAAGAATAGCAAAAATATTCTTGGCTTTTATAAAACTTCAGTAAAATTGGAGCATTCTTCATTTGAGATTTTCACACTGTTCTTCCTAATTTCTTAAAGTTTGACTGACAAAGCTAAAGATAAGTCAGCCCTCCTGATCTCCATGACCAACGGAACTTACAGAGTCAAAAAGTCTAAACGTGAACACAATTACAGCTCAAGGGGCACTACTGCCAATGTATCTGTTTTTGTTCAAAGGATGGGCAAAAGGGACTCAACTACAGAAGCATGTTTACTTGCAAAGTTTGCAGGTAATACAAATATGTACTCTCTTAAATACTTCTCAGTAGAGGCAAGACCTATTAAATGTTCAGTGCTCACAAGCAATAGCATCATCTTGACGTCCTTTTATAAACTTTGCTTTTATTGATCCAAATCTTGTTTGTCTACCAGATGTGAGCAGATTGCCTAAATCACATGAGAACAACAATCTGGATTTGGCTCTAGGACTTGATCACATGAGAACACTGCAATAGGTCAGCCGCCATGGCCTACTTAGCTTTCTGGGAGGAGCAGCGTGGCCTCCTGAGTACGATAAAGCCCCTGTACAGGTACCTGTGGGGAATAGCAAGTTCACATCTTATGTAGACGCAGGTAGGTGTGGGGAATAGGGGGCAGTTAACAGTTATGCCTCTGCTTTTCTTTTCAGCAAATTATGCTCCTACAGTCTGCTGGCTTCCAGCTCAGCTCTGAAATATGAGCTATGGTAGAAGGGGGAGGGAAGGTCAGCCTGGAAGGGTGTGGGAGAGGCTTTCCATTCCAGACCCAGGCTTTTGGTTAGGGCACTATTGTTCAAATGAGAGTTGTTCACATGATCAATGTGAAAAATTCTCTCTGCTCACCCTTCCCCCCATCCTTTTTTTTTTTTTTTTTTTTTTTTTAGCAATCATAATGTAAACGCAAAGGAAAATAAACACTTTTTGCTATATTGCACTGGTTTCATAGTCCTGATTGCACTGAGCATTTCACAGTGACACTTCAACATGTTTCTGCCTTTTCATTTTCCATATGCATGTACAGTTTGCTTGAAAATATATGTCCTGCTCAAAATACATTAAGACAATATTGGATCTATGATATATGCTCATCGGTTAGACATAAATTAGCATTATTTTAAATTCTGCAGCAGTGTCTCATGAACTTTCAGCATTTTTTCTCTCACCCTAGGAAAAGGTTTTTTACACACCTCTGCTGACATTCAGTGAGTTTAATCTCTGTGCTGTCAAACAATGAACGATTTGTGAATCCTCAGAGTTAAAGAAAAAGTACCCGCAAACAATGAGAGAAAAACTAGAAATAGCCAGTACTAACAAACGAATTGCTCTGACAAGAGGCACTGCTAAAAAATAAGCATGTCATTTAAGGATATATATACCCTGTTTCTGGCAAAGGCAAATACAATATGAATGCGGTGCGATGTATGATCCAGAACTTGTAGCATATCTTATATGCTAACCCAAGTTACTGCTTTAATGGGGAAACTCTGAATTACTTTTAGTAGGTTCAAAAAGACAGTGGAGGCATGAGGCTCTCTGAACAATTTCAGTTCTTCAGAAAGATTGCACACAATGATATTGTCTGAAATCAGCAGGAACCTAAAAAAAGGAGACACTTTTTTTTTGCTTACATTTCCAAGCTCCTTTCAGGAACCGCTTTATCCTAGAGATTTTGGTCTTTTCTGAGAGCTAGAACAAAAATCCTTTTTACCTCACTTCCCTCTCTCTCTCTCTTTTTTTTTTCCCCCTCAGGATAAACCATCCTGAAAAAAAAAAGAAAAAAAAAAAAAAGCTGCCAGCAAAATATCTTCCGCTCATACTGGTCTCATATTTGCCTGTTTTGTTTTTTTTTTTCTTTTCAAAGATATGTATATGTATGGTGGAGATCATTCTATATTATGCTATTATTCTATATTAGTGCTGTAGTACAGCTGAAGTAGTAATAATATAGAGATACTTATGAAGGACCACAAACTTCTCATCCTAGCTGAAATGGTGTAGTCGGTGCTTAATTGAGGGGAGATTGTCTTAATGGAAAATTAATGCTGAACGTTCCTTAGTCCAGTTCAGGAAAAGAAGTTTTACAGAGCACATTCATTGACACATACACACGCGTAAACTACAGAAATCAGAAAACTGCATTTATAAAAAATATAACTAATGCTGTTGTCCAGTCAATAGAATATCCTTTAGACTTTTTTTTTTTTTTCAGGAATATCACATTAATAATCTTATCCTTGCTCTGTGACAAAACCCTTACATTTTAATGACCAAATGCATCACAATTACTTGGTCATTCCATAGCTCAAAGAACTGTAAACTCGGATGCTTATGAGCCATGGTCTGCACTGCTGTACCAAGGTACATCATTTTTGTGCTGCATGTGAACTCTAAGCTACAGTATACCAAACAAGACTTTATATCACTTAGAAGATAAAGCTGGGAGAAAAAAAAAATAGACCTGATACTGAGGTCCATGGAGATATTTTGACCTCTGAAGGACTTCTGGAAGGAAAGAGTATGCAAATCTACTTTGTCATTAATTCCTAGGTTTTCTTTTGGTGTTGCCCTTCATTTATTCTCCTTCCCATTTTATTCCTTTCCTCTGCAGTCAGACTTTCCTTCATCGCTTTTTGTATTTCTTTAGTCTACAATGCTTTCCCCTTTCATGTCTTGTATAATTTTTCCATCCCTTACTTTCTTCCCATTATCTTCACCATACTTACTCCTCTTCTGGTGCTATCTCACAGTACCTGTCCTTGACTCATCTAATGTGACGATTACACTCTGCAAGAAATGAAACTGATAGTAGTTTCATTTTCCTGTTCTGCTCCTCTTACCCTGTTTCTGTTAAGTTCTGATTCACCAAAATACTTAAGACACTAAAATACTTGTATTCACAACTATGCAGCCATTTAAAACTATTGAGATGTGTAAACATGTTTCCTAATGTAAAATCTTTACTACAAAATCTGCAGAGAGGGAGTTCTTGATAGCTAACCTTCTCCAACCTTTCTCAAGACATTTTTCATTTTCTTTTCAGCTCAGGGCTGGGCGTGGCCATGATATTAATGAATTAGGTGCTCGTGCAGCAACTCAGGCTTCCACCTCTCGGGTGTATAAGAGGAACCACCAGGCTATGCCAACTGCAAGTTATGTGGTTGAACAGGAGGTTACTGATTCCCTAAGCCTCTCCAAAAACTCTATCCTGGTATCAATAACTACAACTTAGATAACATTAATGGGAGTTTTATAGCATGGGAGCTCTGGAGAAAAAAACATAAAGCCTTGCCTTTAAAACTTATTTCTTGTGAGTCTCCATTATTCATTAGTTATGATTACTTGTATCATAGCAGGCATTGATAGCGTCTCATAACTGAAGATTCAGAATAGTTTGACTTACAACAACTTTTTATTCATGGGAGTTTGTGAAGCATTTGTGTGTTTAAGTTTTCCACATTAAGCCTTAAGAAATTTCCATGTTTAATCTCAGATGGAAAGTATTTTGAAATGCTGTAAGCAAAATTAATTAATTTTCTCCTCTCCTCTCCTCTCCTCTCCTCTCCTCTCCTCTCCTCTCCTCTCCTCTCCTCTCCTCTCCTCTCCTCTCCTCTCCTCTCCTCTCCTCTCCTCTCCTCTCCTCTCCTCTCCTCTCCTCCCCTCTCCTCTCCTTTTTTCTCTCTTTCTCTTTCTCTTTCTCTTTCTCTTTCTCTTTCTCTTTCTCTTTCTCTTTCTCTTTCTCTTTCTCTTTCTCTTTCTCTTTCTTACCAGGAGGAAAGAAAGCTATTTAATTCTCTAAATGAATTATTTTCCAAGGTTCTCATTGCTGTGGAAGAACCCAAGAACCCAAAATGGAGAACAATCTGTCTTGCTCTCAAAAATGTGGAGAACTTTGAAGAAATGGTAAACTTGCCCCGAAGCCAGACCACTTCTGGTCCCCCTTATCCCATAAGACATTGCCCTCCCTTTTCCAAAGAGTGGTAATTAGAAGTCTGTAAAGCAAGAGAATAAGTGAAAATGTTTCCACCCTAGCTATTAGAGAAACCAACGCTAGAATGCTAGAATCAATGAATTCCATATGAAGTTTTAACATAGGTTTTTATCTATAAATTGCAATAGAAAATGAAGAAAACATAATAACAAACAAATAAGCAATTGCTCATCCCAGAAATACGTCCTGTTGTCTGTATTTTAACCTCAACACTAACAGGACACAAAGCATCTCCTAAATGAGGAAACCTTGTTGAATTCGTAAGAGGAATCAAAGAAAATGTCAAACAAGCAGTGACCAGCCAGGAACAATATGCCCTCAAAGAAAGAAAAACAATGCAGTCTTCAGATGTCATAAAGAAATGGAAAAAAAAAAAGAGTTCATATTCCTTTGTATTACCAATAAATTAGAAGCTGACCAACCACCACAAGCATGAATCAGGCTTGTTTACAATTAATAACAACAAAAGCTATTAGCCAAGGTGCAACTTAATAACAAATCTAGAGACTTCTCAGAGGTGTAAACTGTTAAAAAAGTGAGCAATATTCAGACTACAATGGTGAGTTACTGTACAACTTCTAGTTCCAGCAATAGACACAAGGGTTCTGTGGATGTTTCTGTTATTGTATTATCTTGATTCATTCCTACAGCACTGTACACTGAAAGGGACAAAGATCTTGTGAATGACCATAATACTTACTCAAAGTAAGGGATTAACTGGAGTTGTGCAGGGAACCTTCATTCTGGTATTTTTGAATATTTGACTTCACAGCCTGATGGTTTTAACTAAGATTTTTATGAGTAATTTTTAACAGAAAAAAAAAGAACAAAAATAGACCTATTTTCTTATTTTTCCCTAGCAATTCAATCACATGATGTCAGTTTGACACTGGTCTTAGACAAGACTGAATTACAGACTTTTGCAACTTGTACTCACAGAGAAGTAAGTGATGTAGCATGTTTTCATCCACTATGCAGAGTGCCATGCTACTATTTGCTTCCATCTGAGGACAGGGGTGATTCAAAATTCACAAGTTTATTTCAGACCTGAAATAGAAATCTGGTAGATCAGTCTTAAGCTCCTCTGCCTGTTTCTTTTGAAATTGACCCATTCTGCTTCAGTTTTTCCAACTTGACTCCCAAACCCTTGGTCTCTCTTACCTCAATTTCTACCCCATACTTTCTTGCCTAGCATATCCAAATTTCTACCATTTTCCTCCCAGAAGAGCTCCACTCTCTTCCAAGATCCCTGACAAATGATTTAATAGCCTGTATCACTTGTTCTAGACCCAACAGCTCATCACTTCACAGACTCCACTTCTTCCTCAATTCTCTACCCAATTTTCTCAATCAGCCAGTCTGACTTCCATATTTAATCACAGTCTCTGGTTCTATTTTCTATATCTGCTGTCCCAGTCATATTTCTGCCTCTTCCCGTGCCTCACATTACCTTCCACCTCCCATATCTAGTTTTTGCCCCTTTTCTATTTAAATTACGTCCTCATTATTTCCTGCTTGGGCATCGATGGGGTAGAGAGTAACTGAAACAGGCATTGTGGTTTTAGTCCTTTTACCTGGCCACAATCCAACCCACAAACAGCTCAGAGCTACAACAAAAGACCGTGCTCCATCCTCGGCTGTAGCATGCCTAATGTGGATGCCAGAAATGTGACAGTGGCTAATATATGGGTGTGCTGAGACCACTGTTTATCCCACTGACCAGTGTCAGTTCATTAACTCCTTATGACTTAACTCCTTTACCAGCCTGTCCACATCCATCTGTGGTCCAGCACCGTGTAACCTCTTCAGAACATTTCTGAGGCAAGGACTGCTTTGGAGTTCTGTGTCTTTACAATGTACATGGTGGGATCTTGGTTAAGAGTGACAGCTAGATGGGATTATGATTATCATGATGATAATAAAAATTAGGATGCCTGCTGAAAGCATGAACATCCTATATTATTTGAAAGCGCCTTAGCTTGCCACATCTTTGTGGAGTTTCACAGGAATACTAAAAAGCACAAGCTCAGCACAGACATCATTTCTCTCCAAAATGTCAAGTTACTTTGGAGGTTCCTAAAGTTTCCTAAAATTTCTAAATGGAGAAAAACAGTCTTTTCTTTTTGCTTGACCTCATTCTTGGAAATAGATTTTTTTTTTTACTGCTATTTTCCAAATAAATCAAAATGTAATCAAATGAAATACACACACACACACACACATTGCCAGACACATAGCCAAAAGGTTTTAGCCTTAATAGTTAATACTTGGTGGAGGTTTTTGCAACTGGCAGTGGGTTTTACCATAGGAAGTATGGTCAACTATAATAACAGGTTGTGATCTTAAGTGCTATTTATAAGATAGAATCACCCATACAAATAAAACTTTTATTTTCTAGAAAAAAAAAAGATTTTGTTATTCATTGTTTTCCATATTATAGGTATAGATTTATTGGCAGAAGAAGGTGCAGATTTGTTGGGAGAAGCTGAATGCATATACACAGCTGTGTGGACAATAATGTCCATGAATTGCCTTTAAAAGTAAAAAATAATATATTAGCTGGAACCATGGTAAGGTATATACTTCTATAGTATTTGATGGTTTTACTTCTTTATTTCTTCCTTTTTGTATTTGTAACCAGAAATATTCAGGTATAATGTGTGTGTACCAAACTCCTCTTCCTTAATTCCATTTTATCTATGGCTTCTTCAGAATCTTAGTTCCATTACTGTTAGTAAAAACTTAACTATACGCTTTTGTTTCTGCTTTGCTGTTACATATTTTGAGCTTATTTTCTACCAATAGGGCATCTGTTGAGGCATAACTGAAAGGGCTGCTCAATGAGAAGGCTTTACACCCCAAAGATCCTTCTGCTTAGAAGTACAAGAGAAATACAGCAACTATAAAATGTATGTTTGAGGAAAGGCAACTCATGTTAGGCAGACTAGCCTTAGGCAGGTTTGACTGATAATTTGAAAGACAGTCACACATTTTAACATTCTATCAACATATATGCTACTTTTGTGAGGCCAAGTATCCCCTGAGTTTCCAGATAATCTGTTTTGACAGTCACCAAAGAGGGAAAATTGAAGATAACTGAGGGAGGCAAACCTCCAGAGCAGTCTATGCATTTTTTTTTTAATTTCAATTTTAATTTTTATTTTTTCCTGCTATAAAAAGGAGCGAATGAGTGTGGGGATAGTCACCTCAGGTTACTCCAAAGAGCTTTGTCTGCATGCTTAAAATTCAGCCAGGTCTGAAGGAATATTTTATCTTTGTAATACTGCACATACATGGTGTAGAACACAACACAGTGGCTTAAGGTAGGCAAGAGGAATCTTGAGCTGACCAAACCTTTGGTGAAGGACCTAGAGGGGAAGACATAGGAGAAGCGGCTGAGGTTACTTGGCCTGTTCAGCCTGGAAAGAGGAGGCTGCGGGGAGACCTCATTGCGGTCTACAGCTTCCTCACTCACAAGGGGGAGTGGAGGGGCAGGTGCCTATCTATTCTCTTTAATGACCAGTGATAGGACCTGAGGGAATGGTGTTAAGCTGCGACAAGGGAGGGTCAGGCTGGATATCAGGAAGAGGTTCTTCACTGAGAGGGTTGTTGTGCACTGGAACAAGCTACCCAGGGACGTAGTCACGGTACCAAGCCTGTCGGAATTTAAGTGTTTGGTCTATGCTCTTAGTCGTATGGTCTGATTTTCTGGGTAGACCTGTGTGGTGCCAGGAGTTGGACTTGATGATCCTTGTGGGTCCCTTCCAACTCGGGATATTCTATGATTCTATGAAAACTAATTACACAAATTGGAGAATGGTCAAGACATTAGATTTAAAAAACCATTCCAGCAACAAGAAAGAAGATACCTCAAGATCTGGGGTCACAAACTTGTTAGGCCTCCAGTTCTATAGGCCATTAAAAATATCAGATAAAATGAAGACTAAACCAACAAATTCCATTTATAGTGTTCAAATATACCAAGCAACTGCTTGCAATATGTTTGTACAGGTAGTATTTATGCTAAAAAGACAGTGTTTCTCTTTCCTTTCTCTGTCAGGACCCATATTCATTGTTGTTGCCTAGGAAACGGTAGATAAAAGCCATGAAAGAGGAATATTTCACCGAGCATCCTACATTGTTTTAGATGCCTTTTGCAGATAGGTGAATAAAGAATTGCAACTCTATTTCATTTAAAACTGTAAACCCCAGTAATTTGAGCAGTACAGTCTAGTGGTTAACCATCAGATGACTGATTTTCTGTGTATGACTCAGTCTGACCTGACTTACCATGACCATCAGCAAGTCACTTAGTGCTATTCTCATGCTAACATGAACAAACTTTCTCATGCCTACCCTATAAAAGGATCTGTGACAGAGGTGATACTATGTTCTTTCTTCAAAGTGCAAGAACATATGCTTCCTTTGCAATGTGTTAAACAAGACTTCTAAAATATGTGAATGACTAAAATAATCTACTTAATGATTGCCTCAGTTATAATATCTCATGTGCAATCTTCCAGATATGAATATCTCACTGGAACTCCAAAATGTTGTATTGAATGAACACACTTGGGGAGACATTTGGTATAGAAGATGAGAGAAAGATGCTGTTTTATAATTTAGGATTTTTTTTTTTTACTGTAAAAACAAAATAAGTTTAAAGTATGACAAAATTAACAAAGCAACTCTGAATGAAACACCTCATATTCACCACTGTTTAGGAGACGCATGTTTTCTATAAACCACCTTGTTCGTCAAGTCACAATTCTCAAGTAAACATGGGTTAAAAAATCTGTCTGCAACAAATTTACAGCTCCTGCATCTGTGTCATAGATAATCAGGTCTGATTTTCTCTGTTCCAAAGTATGTCAAGAAAAACAACCATGAACTAAAGGAACAGAAACATTTTTTTGTCTTTTTTTTTTTTTTCCCTCTGATGATACACAAAATAACACCCCATGGCAAGAGTTCTATTCTTTCGTAATAAGAAAACAAACAACAACAAAAGAGGCAGCTCCAGAAGAACTGGAGAGTACTAGGAGGATAAATCATCCCATGCATTTCAATATAGTTTTAATTCTACAGTACAGCATGGGACCCATCCCCACCCTTTGATGATACAGATGATACAAGAGGAGTGCAGCAAGAGTGGCTCACCCAACCAACCAGAGGTAACTACACTGTAGCAACCAATGTAAAGGAGCTCTTTTGCTTCATTATCTTTCACCTCAAGGAGAAAGAATACCTGCTGACAGCTGCATTTATTTGTAGACCTCCTTGGAAGGGAATAAGGATCTGAGCAACTGACACATCTTGTACTCCAAGTACTAAACATATTGAGCTGAGACACAAACACATCTGTTCCAGTGAACTCTGTCCATATTTAGTGCTTCTAAAAATATAATTTGTCCATATTGACATATGCTGACTCCTTTGGGCTTCCAAAGAACAAAATACAGCTCCTATCTCTTCCTACACGTTTAGGTTCTTTCTGAACTAGATTATCTCCTGTGACTGCTTTAGAGTTATCAGAGCAGCTCTACTTCTGATAAGACATGCAAGAATACTGCTGCAGGCAAAATCTGGGCAGCCACAAGGATTTTTATTGTGAGACTTTAGGACTGTACTTTAAATGGGTCAGATAGGTAAACAAGGGAGCACCTTTCCTGCACCGCCATTCCCACCTCCCACTAACTTGTGCTAATGGTGAAAAAGTGACATGTTGGTATTCCCTGAGGGGCAAAAAAAGAAAGAAAAACTCTTGATGACGGACAGGGAGTGGCCCCCATTTATCAGGGTTATCCAGAGAACGATGTAACATGAGCTAAGACAGCGAGATGAAAGACTGAAACGAGAAGTAAATCAAACACATATGAGGAGATTAAAGACACATGGAGAGATCTAATCTAATATAAAGGGAGGGGACAAGGCTGTTCTTTTACTGATTCAGTATTATGACTGAGTTAGCCCTTAGGCTTAAACACCATAGGCCAGTTTATGTTCCTGTTAACAACTTGATGTGACAGAAAGGATAAAATAATATTAAGACCAGAAATTGTGTATGTTCAGAGATACTGCAGATCTCCGTGCAGGTAATGTACAGATGAAAAGTATGACATTTGTTAAAAGTAGGTTGACTTACTATGCTATAGACAGCCACTAATACCTGTTCTAGAAAATACGATGTAATAAAATGGTACTTTAGGCTGGGGAAGCGAAAAGAACGGTCTTCTATTAAGTAAAGCATTAAAGTGTGAAAGCATTTCGCAAAGAAAGTCAGGAGTCTGAATGCCTGTTCCTCCGTGCTGCAGTGATGGGCACTTTAATAATGAGATTTTATCAGCTGGGGAGGAAAAAAAAAAAAAAGTGTGTTCCAGGGGAGATTGTCACTTCCCGTACAAAAGGGTTTGGATGATTTTTTGTACTTTGAATGCGACCACAGTAGATCAAATGCAGTATTTGCATATGCACAAATAAGGTGCAAAAGAAACACACACACAAACAAACCACCAAACAGACGTGGTGTGAAAGTCATTTCAAAGATTCTAGGTAAGTCCAAAAAAGCTTGAGTTTAAAGGACCACTGGGAAAACCTAGCTCCCTTCTCCACACACCACAAGAGGCTTCCTGCCCCACGCCACCTCAGCAGCACCCGTCCCACCAACCGATGCCCGACAGGGGTATCCCGGGACTTGGGGTGGCCGTGTGAGGGACAGACGGAGCTCCATGGCCGGTAAAAGCCGCACGCTGCCCTCCCAGCCGCCTCAGGCCACCCTAGCCTAACCTGGCTTTGCCTGGCCTGGCTTTGCCTGGCCCGGCCCTGAGGCGCCCCCCTCTCCGCCGCCGCTCCGCTCCGCTCCCCCTCCCTTCCCCTCCCTTCCCCTCCCCTCCCCCTCCCTCCCCTCCCCTCCCCTCCCCCAGCAGCCACAGGACTCTGGCTGAAACCCGATACCGGGGCCTCCCTGCCCCTCCGGCAGCCTGCGGCCGCGCGGGGCGACACGCAAAGCCAGGAGCGGATTCCCGCATGCAGGCGGCTCCGGCTCCGCGCTGCGGCAGGGCCGGGCCGGGCCGTATTGTGTCTGCCGGCAGCAGCCGCGAGGTGCCAACTTCGCGCGGAGCTCCGCTCCGAGGGTTCGGAGGAATCCAGTCCGAAGAGTGCCGCTCGCCCTGATGCAAACGGCAGCCTCCGCAGCTGCAATCTCCTTGCAGAGCCACAACCGGCTCAGACCGGCTCGAACCGGCCCGGGCCGGCTGTGCTGGCTGCGGGCAGCGCCCCCGCCTTCCTCTCCCCCGCCTCCGCCTCCTCCTTCCCGGGCCTCCCTCCCACAGCACCGTGACCCCTTGTCCCTCCACCGCCTGGGTGGGCCCTGGCTGAGCCCCGCGCTGCCCTCACAATTGACATCTTGCCTGGCTGCCCTGGCGCTTGACCCACATTTTCCTCTCTGCCACAATGAGGAAAATACTGTGTGCTTTACGTGTTTTTTCCACTTCTGGAAGAAATGAACGTGTCACAAACCATGCCCTTTTTGGCCAAAGCCACCCCCCCCATCCACAGAAGGTGTGCTGCACATGGGCTCCTTGCTGCCCCATCCCTCAGAGACACTCCTGTCCTCTCCTGCCTGTCCTGTACACTGTCCCCCCTCCTGTCACAGCCCCAAAAGGAGGAACGCAGCTCGGTTACCTGCCAAGGTCATGGCAGACAAAGGCCCCTCTGTGCTCATCTCACAGCCGCAGGCTGTGATCACCTCATGGCAGTACAGGAGGCAAGGAAACCTGGGTGGTACCCTGTCCCTTCTGCCCCACCTTTCACAGTCACTAGGAGGATAAACACACCCCAAATTTTGTTGTTCTGTAACCAAAGAACACTTAATCTTTTTTTTTTCTTTTTTTTTTTTCTTTGCTGATCCACCCCCCCTATTCTTACAGATCAAAGGAAACCTGATCTGGCCACGTTTCGGAGAAGAACTGAGGTAGTGTGACCCTACAAACTGCAGGGGGACATTTCCTACTTCCTCAATGGTGAGGGACATGTATATGGTTGCCACTCTCTTTCCCTGGCATTAGTTTGATGATTAACCTGAGTAGATCTGTCAGTTGGCTGCTGCTGAAGGAATCCCTCCCATACACCTGCATTAGCTCTGGCACTGGTCAAAGGAAAAATGCTGCCAGATCCATGAGTTGAGCTGGCACACCAAAGAGTCAAGCAAAGGCTGGACACTCTAAACTAGGTCTGTTACATGTAGCCACAAGGGAGGTGTGGGCAAAGGAGTGATGCAACCCCCTTTTTGTGGCAGCAAGATGTTTATTTGTCTCACTGATACTGTTAAACTGTTTCTGAACAAGGCAGATACCCGAGCCACTCCCCTTGACCTTAATAAGGAGAGGCAAACACATGTGATGTGTACATCCACCTGAATCTCTTTAAGTCAGTCATTCACCTGTATGCCTCATTTCCACAGGCTTCATGTGGTAAAACGGCTCTGTGCTGCTTCCATTGTCCTTAAGGGTATAAGTGCTAGGTTTTGTAAAGACTTCTGCCTTGTGGGCATGCCATTCCACATCCACATCTGGAGATAAAAATATGTGTACTACAACTACTGATTTTGAGGATGGCACAGACAGCAGGCACAAGTCATCTGTTTGGTATGCTGTGACAAATGTATGCAAAATTTAGAGGCTCCCAAGGAAAGTAGGAAGAAAAGCTCATACATGTGCAAACCGTTTGCCATCCACATGTAAAAGGAGTTGTGATGGGTTGGCCCAAGTTAGAAGCCAAACTCTCACCCAGCTGACACCAGTGTATAGTTAACTGTTTTGTGTGAAAGTGTTAAAATATGCAATTTGAGGAAAGGGCAAGATGACCCAGGCCTTGGAGATGTCTAAAGGATGATTAATTGAGGAACTGCTAATCAGGAAAACCATTATATTGACACTCTTGAGGAAAACATCCTGTTTCATGCCCTTGAATATGTCACCAATCACGTGACTAGTTGGCTGAAAGACAAAGATCAGGAGGATTCTAATGTGATTTATCCGTGAACTATCCTCGTTATAATAGTAAAAATCATGCGCATAGTCTGGGAGGCCTGGGCCTAACAAGGGACCTTCCTCTGAGGATGCGCAGAATGATTCTGTCGTGTCAGCAGTATGCTAATTATGTATGGAGGGTAGGGGATTGTACAAACATGTAAATATTGATAAAGGATTGTATAAAGAGTGGCATAGAAAATCCTTAGAGTGCTAGCTTTGTTGGAAACCACCTGGTACCCAGACTTGCACAATTCTGAAATAAACAATATCTCAACCTAGTGTATGGATTGGCTTATTGCATACCAGGTAACAAATCTAAACTTTTTATCAGACAACACAGCCGCTCGCTCACCCTCTGTCCACATCAGGATGGGGGAGAGGACAGGAAGAACAAGAATGAGGAAGATCCTGGGTCAAAGATGAAGACCTGGAGACCACTTACGAATTACCATAGCAGGCAAAACACGCTGACCTTGGGGAAATTAATTTATTGTTAATTTGTACCTATACATAAAATTACTGGTTTGGGTATTGAGAAACAACAACAACAACAACCAAACATGGGAAACCTCGTTTCCTTCCCCATTTCCTAGGCTCAGTTTCACTCCTCTCCTCTCCCCTTCTTATCACCACAGGTCACACTTCTTTCACCAAGGAAAAGAATGGTTTCAAAGGTGCTGGGGGATGTTATGGTCAGTACATAACAGTCTCTCTTTTCTGCTTCTTTCATCTCACACTTTACATCTGGTCTGGCATGGGGATGGGAGGGGTGCAGGTATTATCTGCTTTGTTATGAAACACCTCTGTCTCTTTTGACCTCGGTGCCCCCTCTGTTTTTTCTCATTAATTTTTGCTGTTCCCTCTTCTTCTGACTGTGGCATTTTCTGCTCCTTTCAACATTTTTTTTTCCAGTGGTGCCACCATCTTGTCCTCTGGTTTCAGCTATGCCTTGCAATGGGCCTATTGGAACCAGCTGGACCCGCCTATATCTAGCACAGGGCAGACCCTGGTCTCTTCTCACAGAGGGCACTCCTGAAGCCCTCCCACTACCAACACCTTGACACCTACAATCAGTAGAGTACTCAAGAGTTGTGGAACCACAGAATAATTTAAGTTGGAAGAGATCTTTGGAGGTTGTCTGGGTCCAGCCTTCTCTGCCTCCCTCACACCAAAAGGGCCAGCTTAGATTAGTCTGTTCCCAGCCTTACCCAGACGAATTTTTAATGCCTCCAAAAGAAAGAGATTCCACATCCTCTCCAGACAACTTGCCCCAGTATTTGAGCATCATCACTGTGAAAACTATTTCCTTGAAATTTCCTTTGCTTGTGAGCATTGTCTCCTGTCCTTTTGCTGTGCACCCCAAGAATGAAACAGTTCTCTTTACTCTGTAACTACCAAGTTTGACACATCAATTTGATTCCCTTGTGGCTGCATTTCCAGTGTGAACAAACCCAGAGGGCAGTAACAGTAACATTAAGTTTGGTATTAATAGGGAATGAATGTGCATGGTGGCATCAGGAGTGAGAGAGAAAATGGCTATAAAACGACCTGTGTTGATGGCACCTAGATTAGCAGGTCATTAAGATCCCAACACATCTAGGGGCACCTTTCTGAGACACAAATGACTGTCCTAATGACTCAGAGATAGAAGGATGGAGAGATTAATTAGTGTCAACTTCTACACTTTACCAAAGGGAAATAAATAAATAAATAAAACAACCGTATCCTGAAACTAAACCACATCCACCCTAACACAAAACTAAGAACCCAGGAAAGCTGAGGAGTACTTTTCAGCAGGCATCGTTTCTCATAAGCTTAAGTAAATTAAAACAGTTTTTCAGTAAAATGAAATCACCTTTCCCTCCTGTATTATGTCCCATTGTTGCTACAATATGGCAACATTATTTCCTGCATTTTCAATCTTTCCTCCTACCATTTGTGATTCAGGACCCCAACCATGTTGCTGGCCCTCCACTGACCTTGCTCTAGCTTGCAAATACTTTTCTAGTACTGGAGAGCTTACATCTGGACACAGTACTTTAGGGTGGTGCAGTTTTGCAAGTGATGAATAACAATTCCCTGGATTCTGCTGTCTGCGCCTCCCGGTAATGCACTTCCAACTCAGTATGTAGTTGGCCTTGATTTCTGCAAAAGTGCGCTACTGAGTTCTGTTCAACTTCTTGTCTACCAGAAGTCACAGATTTTATTTATTTATTTATTTGCTAAGCTGCTTTCTGATTGAAAGTGCACAGGACTTTACACTTGGTTTTATTGAACTTGATGTGGTTTCTGCTGGCCCATTTTTTTCAGCTTGCTGGGACTGCTGCTGAGTGACAGCCCAACTGTAGAGCCTGTTGATCTCTCCCTCTCCAGTCCACAGCTCAGGCACTCCCTTAACCACCTGTGGAGTGTTTTACAGAAGGCTGTTCGCACCCCATGCTCACTGCCTGCTAAAGGAAACACATCTAGCTGCTGCTTTTCTCTAAAATAACTGCAGCAATGACCTTGGGGAAAATTTATGCATGTGTGCATAAGTACAAACATGTGCATGCACACATACACACACATTACCAAGTAAAGTCTGAGGCAAGTGGATTTAGTAGAATTCATTACACTGTGGGAAAAAGCTTGCATTCTGACTTTTATTTTTATTTTTATTTTCCAGTAGAGTTGAAAGTATCCCCTCATTTTCAATTTATTTATAGCTTTTGAATGTTGGCAGACCTGGCTCTGATTCTGGGAGGCCACTCCAAGAAAGGAAAAGTCCCTACTCTACCTGCCTGCCCTGCTGCCTTGTTCTCTCCCTGATTTACTTGGAGAAGGCAGGTCAGACTGCCTCTGAAATACTCGAGGGAAAAGGTTTGGATTTTTGCCTGTAACTGTAGGGATCAGAAAGAAAAAGAAAGAAGAAACCTTCAGAAATTTGGGGAATCAGAAAATTGTTTTATCTTGCAATTGAATGCTGATTATTTGGAAACTGTCTTGTCCCAGCCACCTTCTTCGAAATAGGACTTAAGGAAAAAAAAGTCTTTATGGTACGTTATGCCTTAGGATGAGACCAACTGTTCTGATTTTGGCTGTTCTCATTTGTCTCCCTCTCCTGGTCAGTGGCAGTTATTTTTTTTTTCTAGATTTTGGGTAGGGAAGTCTTTGGCTTTTGTCTGTACACAAAGAGTTCAAAGGATCTGTGTCTGATTGGAATAGATTTTATGTGTACATAGTTGTTCTCGTGTACCGAAGGGTTAAATCTACATTATCAATATTTATCTATTAAAAAATTTACCTCTACAACTCTTGACAAGAAAACATAAAATCTTGCAGTATCTCAGAAAATGAGCCAGGGGAACCTGCTAACTGCAGTACTCACATTCAGTCAAGTTTGACACCCTGGAATGATGCCAGGAATAGTGGAGCCCAGAGGTGACTACATTTCTGAAGAGGTGGTGACAGGGAGAAGAGCTGGAGTCAGTCACTTTAAGAGATTTTGACAGTTTTGGTACAGTAAATTGAATTCTTCTGGCTTTTAAAGGCTTAATATTGACATAATACACTGCAGGCTGCCAATTTTTACCTTTTGCTTTAATGAGTCGTATAAATAAAATTAAAAAAAAAAAAAGAGAGAGAGAGACAGAATTAACTTATTGTTCTGTATAATGAAGAGCCTGGGAATCGACTGAAGGGTACTCAGGTAATACATAATCTTCCTGCTGTAGTTTTGACAGTACTCTTTATTCCCCAAATGCAGTATCTTCTCAAGGTCTACCCAGCAACTGCAGTTTTTGGCAGTTCACCTACTGCACATGGGAATAAAAATGTTGTTTTTGCAGAGTTACATTGTTTAAAGGTAAGGAATGGGGTATTGAGATATGCTTGCAGCGATAAGAAAACTTAGCAGGCGACCTTGTAAAATGCAGACAACCAGACTCCTTAGAACAATTAGGTGAAAATCACGGTGTTAAGTCAAGTCAGATAAGTGAGGAAACATTACCACTTCAAACAGTAAAACAAAGTCAAAAGAAATTTGAAATTTAACAGGCCGGAAACTGAAGGCCGTGCATTGTCTGTGAAGCATCAGATAGATTGTGAACCTGGATTACCCACTCGGGGAAACAGGGGAGGGTCCTGTCATCAAAAAGTATATAAACTGTGTTTTGGAACCAGTAGGTGCGCTTGTGGGACCTAGGTGGGCTTGTGCTTGTGGGACGCCCGCCATTGCAATCGCGAATAAATTACTACTTCACTGAGATCCTTGCCTGAGCCTAAATTATTGGCTACGGAGTGTTTCTCACAGTAGTAATTTATTCGCGATAATCTTCAGTTTCCGGCTGAAGATTCTGTCCTTTCTCTCAATCACAACTCATACTCATTAGTTACCTGTGAAAATAAAAGGTTAGTTTACAATTGTAAGCTTTTATCCCGCTCAGAGTCCACTACGAGATTTTTCTCTTCGATTTCAACTTCCAACAAGTCTTCTGTAGGAACAGCTTCCCAGGTACTAGGGTCAACGGATGCCTTCACTCGAGTATAGTGAGTCCAACCTTTTTCCGCAGTTCCTATGGCTGTTTCAGTGGTTAGTAGTACTTGGAAGTGTCCTTCCCATTCAGGCTGGAGTTGATCTTTTCCAGGTCCGAATCAGGACCCAATTTCCCATGGGTCCTGAGAGATGACAAAGAAGAGGACAACCCCAGAATACAGTTCTTAAGAAAACTCCCTTGTTTCGAATTGTGGTATCTCATCCTTTCTGCCCAGATAGGGTAATCTGAACAGCATCTCATATGGTGAAATTCCTATATCGTTTCTTGGTGCTGTTTGAACCTGTAGGAGTGCTAAAGGTAAGCATTTTACCCAAGGAAGTTGGGTTTCTAACACTAATTTAGTTAATTGCTTCTTTAATGTCTGGTTCATTCGCTTTACCTTCCCAGAAGAGGAGGGGTGCCAGAGGATGTGAAATTCCCACTCAGTCTCTAAGGCCTGCATTAACCCTTGCAGTACTTGTGAAGTGAAATGACTTCCTTGATCTGAATCAATGCTTTCAGCTATCCCATATCTAGGGACGATTTGCTCCAGTGATACCTTAGCCACCGTGTTTGCAGTGGCAGATACAGAGGGGAAAGCTTACACCCATCCAGTCACGTGGTCAATTAGGACAAACAAGTACTTAAGTCCCCCTGCTTTAGGTAACTCAGTAAAGTCTACCTGTATACTTTGGAAAGGTTGAATCCCTGGCTCCCGTCCCCCTCTAGGTGGGTTACAGATGACCTTTTTATTTACCCTTTGACATATGGTACATCCTCTGCATATCTGCTTCACTAAAGTGTATATTCCTACACAGACATACTGTCTTAGCACAACATCACACATTGCTTGCACCTCCCAATGACTGTCTTGATGTAAAACAGTTAATATTTGCCTCATCGGTGCTTTATTCAGCATTTCTCTCCCGTCAGGGAGTATCCATTTTCCCTCAGACTTCGTGGCTCCTGATTCCTTAAAAAAACCATTCTCCTAAAACTTTTTAGTTTTTTTTCTTAGTTTTCAACAATTCCCTGAATCCCCTCTGGATTTATTCTCTGTTTTCCCTCAGACATTAGATGCCTTAAATACCTGACTTCTCTTTCTACATATTGTAATTTATTTTTCAATACTCCCAAGCCCTGCTTTCCCAGAAAGTTGAATGGCTTGTTAGTAGCTTCCTTCACAACTGTTTTCTCCTGTCCTGACAATTAAAGATCATCCACATATTTGTAACAGTAATTCCTCCTTTGGAGGTTATAATTGCTCCAAAATCTGTTCTAGAACTTTGCCCAAATAAATCAGTGGCCCTGTAAACCCCTGAGATTAAACTGTCTATATGTATTGTTGCTTCCGCCCCCATTTCAGGGTCTTTCCAGTCAGAGGTGGATATATCTTTGCTCTCAGGGCCTGAGAGCACTCCATTAATAACACTGTTATTTCAGTCTAACAATTTACTATTTGAATGCCCAATTTCATCATCGAATCCCTTCCCAACAAGTTAGTCCCTGCCTTGGGTACATGCAATAATTGCCCAGAGATCATTTTATCCCCTAGTCTCAGCTTGGTATCCCCCAAAGGTGGCACTGTTATCCCAGTCCCTTCTAACCCCATCACTTTTAGGGTTTCATTAGTTAATTTAATCCCTGATACTTTACAGGCCAGTAATGACCTAGCTGCCCCAGTGTATTGGGTTTGATGGCAAGGTTCTGGGGGGGCTGCAGTGGCAGCCCCCACGAGGAGAATCCAGAAACCACCCCGTGGCAGATAAGGGACAATTTCATCCGGCCCCAAAGGGGCCCACCGCTGCCCAGAGACAAGCCATGAGCGACACAGTCGGTGCCTCTGTGAGAGCACATCCACGAAGACAAACAAACAAACAAAAACCTGCTGCTCAACAGCAGCTGGGAGAGCGAGGAGTGAGAAACCTCCCCGCAGACACCAAAGTCAGCACAGAAGGAGGGGGTGGAGGCGCTCCAGGCGCCAGAGCTGAAGTCCCCTGCGGCCTGTGGAGAAGCCCCTGGTGGAGCAGGCTGCCCCCTCCAGTCCCCCCTTTCTCGATACTTGGGAAACTGACCAAACACCACAGCAAATATACCAAAACTTCTAGACTGTTACTTAGATAATGCCTACATCCTCTTTCCCTGCTCATTCAACTTTCCCAACTCATTCAAAAAACAGCTCTGTCAAACATTACATACCACACCTTTAACACCTTCAATAACCCTTTTTAACACTTCTTTTCATCTTTCTCCAGCCTGTACTTTCCCATTTTCCTTCTCTCCTCCTATTCCTATTTGAAGTGGCCAGCCTGGCCACTCTTCAAAGGCTGTCCCTGATCTTTCCTTGCCTGCCATTCCTTCATCTCTCTTCCTCTCCTTTCCATCCTGGCCCTGACTCCTTCTGAAAATTTTCTTCCTCTTTCTCCAACCCTCTGCCTCTCTGCCCGCTACACTGTCAGTACCATTAGTTTCGCTCTCTGCTTTTCCTTCTCATCTCCCCTCCTGACATATGCCTTCAGGGCCTCCTGCAGGAGGGCCCCCCACAGTGACTGTTCACTACATCCCCCCACCTTCTGGAGCTTTTTCTGCATATCTTGCCAGGCTTTAATCACAAAATGAACTTTCAAGAGCCCTTGGGATACCGGGTCCTCGGGATTCATCCACGAGTACTTTCTCATTCTGACCCCAAGTCTCTCATATGATTTCTGTGTTGAGCATTATTATTATTCCAGCCAGGATCGGCAAGTGGGTATTTCTGCCCTGCCGGTATTACCCCTGGTCCTGGAGGATGAGCTCTCTCCCATTTTTGTACAGCAGCTCTCCTCCTGATCATTCCCATTTCTTTCCCTGTAAACAACATACTTATAGGCATAATTTCTCCCCAAGAGTATAAGTTAGGTCCTAGGAACTGGTCTAATAGTTCAGCTAGCCTGTTGGGGTCCTCAATTAAAGACTTCATCTCCTTCTTAAAACTCCTAACCTCTCTGCTGGTAAGGAGAGGGGGGGAGTTCACCTAAGAGGATACACAGTTAGTGTTAGTACTGTTAGTATCAGGGAAGGCAAAATTCTCAGTATCTCTTCTACCTTGTTCTAATTCTTACCAGAGCCTAGAGTACGCTCTTCTCTAGGGACAGTGTTAATTGCAGTCCCTGTCTCCCTTCCTGGAGCGACTGCTGCTGCCACCGCTGCAATATTAGGATTACAGGGAGCATAACTTGGCTCCTTCTCCGAAAAAAAAGGAATCTTATTGTTTACACACAAATTTAAAGCCTGAATTTTCACCAGACCCGTATTTTGGCCAAAATACTGCTGTTTCCTTAATTGGTTCTTTTGTCCAGACTAATACACAATATTTAACCTTTTTTTTTTTTTTTCTTTTATCATCTCCTCTAATTTTGAGATTATTTTTCCAATTTCATATCATTCTTCAGGAAGAACTTTTGGTAGGCACTCCCCCAGAGATATTTCCCTGTCCCCTGGAACTCATATTTCCCATTTTTCCTAGCCCTTGTCAGTGTGCTGCTACAGAAATTTCCCTCCTGCAGGGTACCACACACTAACGTTTCGATTCTGGAAAATGGGGGTGTACTGCCAAACACTTCACCGTGCAAGGGGTACCGCACACCTATGAGTTTACCAGATTCCCTGGTGTACTGCCAAGCACTTCCCTGTGCAAGGGCTACCGCACACCAAATTTCCCTGGTGTACTGCCAAGCACTTCCCTGTGCAAGGGCTTACCGTACACCAAATTTCCCAAGACTCTTCCTTTCTCTCCCTTATCTCATGCTTCGTCCGTCTCCGGCCACGCCCCTCGCGGAGCTATGGAACCGCAGATCAGGACTCCACACTCACTTCGTACAAAAGTACATCTCAATCACACGTCACACAGAGTCTCACCTGACCCCCAAGGCAATACTTAATATTTCTTACCTTGGGCTGTGCACAGAGTTACCGGATCAATTCTTAAACCCGGAGTGCCTACCTTCTTCCCTTCCCCACTACTTCATGGATCCTGCCTCTTTAATCAGTCTCGGGCCCTCTGTCAGCTCTCCGCAGAACCGCCACTGTCGATGCACAGGACCGCTGAAATCAGCGGGGCATGCCTTCCTGCTGCTGCGGCAGTGGGGCTCCCCAGTAAGTGACTGGATCCCGTACGAGCCCCCAAATTTTGAGAAACACTCCGTAGCCAATAACTTAGGCTCAGGCAAGGATCTCAGTGAAGTAGTAATTTATTCACGACTGCAATGGCGGGCGTCTCACAAGCACAAGCCCACCTAGGTCCCACAAGCGCACCTACTGGTTCCAAAACACAGTTTATATACTTTTTGATGACAGGACCCTCCCCTGTTTCCCCACTGAGTGGGTAATCCAGGTTCACAATCTATCTGATGCTTCACAGACAATGCACGGCCTTCAGTTTCCGGCCTGTTAAATTTCAAATTTCTTTTGACTTTTTTTTACTGTTTGAAGTGGTAATGTTTCCTCACTTATCTGACTTGACTTAACACCGTGATTTTCACCTAATTGTTCTAAGGAGTCTGGTTGTCTGCATTTTACAAGGTCGCCTGCTAAGTTTTCTTATCGCTGCAAGCATATCTCAATACCCCATTCCTTACCTTTAAACAATGTAACTCTGCAAAAACAACATTTTTATTCCCACACTACTTCACTGAGACCCTCGCCTGAGCCTAAGTTATTGGCTACGGAGTGTTTCTCACATGCACAATGCTAGGCCTGTTTCTTCTACAACTTACAGCTTCCTATCAGATACTTCAGCCACTGTTCCATTACCTTCCCTTTCCAGCTTTGAAATCCACCTCAGCCATTACCCACGGAAACTCATTTAAGCACAGACTTCCACAGACCTCTCTCTGGACCCTGGAGTCTTCATCCTCAGCACCTTGAGGTTCTAGTCAGGGATTTTTCATTGACAGAACAGCTAACTGGTCTAGTTAGGTAGTTTATGTAGACTAGATCTGTTATTTACGTTATGACAAACAGACTTTCCAGTTTAATTTAATTTGTGAGCTACTGAAGAATGTGAGTATCCTGCAGCCAGAAAGTTTCCAAGTAGTTAAATATCCCAGTGTGCCACTGTGGTGGTTTTACCCTTTTGGGCAGCTAAACTTCACTACAGCCGCTCTCTCACTCCCCCTCTTCAAAGGAAAGGGGGAGAAAATACGATGCAAAAGGCCCAGGGGTTGAGATAAGGACAGGGAGATCACTCACCAATTATCAAGGGAAAAACAGACTCAGCATAGGGAGATTAATGTAATTTATTGTCTATCACTAGCACACTAGAAGAACAGTGAGAAACTAAAAGCAAACTAAAGACACCTCCCTTTCTGCCCTCTTTCATCTCCTTTCCCTGAGCAGCGCAGGGGAACGGGGAATGGGGGCTGCGGTCAGTCCCTAATGTTTTGTCTCTGCCGCTCCTTCACGGTCCCTCTCTGCCCCTGCTCCCCGTTGGGTCCCTCCCACGGGATGCCGTCCTTCCCGAACTGAGCCTGCGGGGGCTGCCCACAGGCAGCAGCTCTCCAAGACCTGCTCCCACATGGCTCTGTACCACGGGGTCCATCCGTCAGGAGCAAACTGCCCCAGCACAGGTCCCCCACGGGCAGCAGCTCCCCCCAGACCCCCTGCTCCTGCGTGGGCTCCTCTCCACGGGCTGCAGCTCCGGCCCGGGGCCTGCTCCTGCGGGGGCTCTCCATGGGCCGCAGCCTCCTCCAGGCCACATCCACCTGCTCCACCGGGGGCTCCTCCACGGGCTGCAGCGTGGAGATCTGCTCCATGTGGGACCCGTGGGCTGCAGGGGGACAGCCTGCTCCACCAGGGGCCTCTCCACAGGACGCTAGGGAACTTCTGCTCTTCACTGACCTTGGGGTCAGCAGGGCTGGTTCTCACTCCCGTCTAGCAGCTGCTGTTGCAGAGCACTTTTTTTTTTTTTTTCTTCTTCCTCTGTCTTAAATCTGTTCTCCCAGAGGCCCAACCAATGTCACTCACTAGCACGGCTCTGGCCAGTGACAGGTCCCTTTTGGAGCCAGCTGGAGCTGGCTCTAATCTGACGTGGGGCAGCTGCTGGGCTCTGCTCACAGAGGACACTCCTGCAGCCCACTGCTACCAAACCCTTTCCATGTAAACCCAATACAGCCACTAAGCTTTATTCACTTACACAGTACCTATGTTGACTTCCTGCCACCATTCCACCATTTCCTTTTTCCCATGTTTTTAAAAATGGAAGCTATATACAAACTTGTTTCTTATGAACTTAGAATAGTCTTTTAGTCTTAAGGAGAAATCTGTTCTTCAACTGCAAATCTGCCCTGATTTTGTGTTTGGGATTTTAGCAATTAGTGTTGATATACTCAGCAGAGAAAAGGACAGAACTGTAGAGAAGAGTCAGGAACTCTGGAGACTGAGTTCTAAGAAAGGAGCTTTCTGGATTGTTTCATTATTTAGGAAGCAAAGAAAGAAACAGAGTCAAAATAAAAAAGTTTTGAAAAATCACATCAGAGAATATGGAACATAGAAGACGTACTAAGAGTTCGAAGAATTCTGTTTCCATGTTTCAGTTTAGCAAGTTAAACAAGAATTTAGCAACTGTATTTTTATGAGGACTACATCAGCATTTGCTCTGAGTGCAGAAAATATATTCTCAGGAAGTTCAAGTGCAACGTTTGTTAATTAGTTAGAGTCCTCTAGGAAAGTTTGTAAATTCATATCTTTTTTTTTTTTTTTCCTGAATTGTCTCATGATAACTCTTCAAACATTTCAGCTCATTAAACACACTCAGATCTCCTACTCTGACATAACTAGGAGTTTTTAAACGTGTTGTTTTTTCTATAATTTGTCATAATTGAATGTTTTCTCTTTAGCAAACAAATGTTCTACTATGGAAATTTTAAGGAAAAAAAATGTCCATTAAAATAGCCTCCCTCTTTTGTTCACAGTGGTTTAGACTGTCATTATACTGCTATTTTAATCTGGCAGAAGTACAATCTGCTGTTGAAAGGAGTTGGACAGTTTTCTTTCTTCCACTCTGTCCTGCCACTTCATCCCACCACTTCCCTTCTGCCATTCTTATGTCTGTGGCTTTGGGATGAGTTGCATCAGGGAACCACTCTGGCTGAAAGCTAAATTTTTTGTTGTTGTTGCTAGCCTAGTTTTCCACACTGCAAGTAATGCAATCAGTGCAAGGGGAGCAGCAGGAAAATGTGTCTGGAGCCAGGCAGGGAGGTGAACATGATTATCCTTCAATATTAATTTAATAGTTTAATCTAAACAGAGATTACTGAAGTCATTATGTACTAAAGTTGGTTATACTGCTACTGTTTTGTACAAAATATTGATAACTTGGTAGAGAAATGATTTTCAACAGAATTAATTTGTCTGCTTTTTGAACCCGTTCATTTTATAGCAAAAGACCAATTGCCTGAGAAATGCACTATTTCAGTTTGGATAAGCTGAGTAATTTTTACAGCTGCTGGTAATATAATCTTGGCAAGCCTGTAAGAATCTAATAGAGGTCCAGGTAGACTGTGCCTGCAGCCTTCAAAAGACAAATCTTCAAATGTGTCTTGATATATTTGGGACCTATAAGATCTAAAGGTTTGGCTGGTGACTAAGACCTGGCCATGACTATAGATCAATCTTGTTTCAGTAGAATCTACAGGAGATTCTTGCTGCCAACTGCATTTCTGCCACTTTGCCAAAGGTTTCATTATTTCATGTATAACAAAAGTATAGTTAAGTGAATAAGAAACTAGGAAATATATTAGTACATTAAAATAAATAGAATCTAAATCACTGCTCAAATAAGAAAGATTGTTAGTTCAGAATTCACACGTGTAATTTTGTGTCAAGTTGTATTGTCATACAGATTTGCGAATCTTCCTTTTTTCTTTATCCCTCTGATTTAGTTCACCTAGGTCTGAGAATTTACTAGTATCTTCCATGATTACAGAAGGAATTCTGTTCCCTAGCACAGGATTTGAAATAAAACAGGTTTTGAATCCCTACAAGAAATCCTGATAATACTCCTTGAAACCTAGGTGAAGAGGATAACCATAAGTTGGCATGGGATCTTTATGTATCACCTCTCTTTAGATTCCTCAGAGTGATGCAGTCATCTTCAAACATCTTGAGATACTTTTACATTCTGAAGGTGGTCAGTATAATTTCAACTTTAAACCATATGCCGAAACAGATATATACTTCTTTTGCAGCACTATATTTCAAGTGAAAGGAACATAAATTTTTATTCACAAATCTAATTTGTCACAAGATTATGGATAAAAAAAGCTGAAATGAGTATTGAAAAAAAATCACAGATGTTTTAATTTACTGAATTTCCTCTGGTAAGCTTTCTCAAGACAGTGTTCAAGTATATTCAGTAGGCTTGAGGACAGGGAAGTGTGGGTGACCTGGAAGTTGAACAGATTGATCAGGTGGTGCAAAGTAATCTTAGGGGAGCTAGGAGTCAAGCGGGGATGGGGAGCTGAGATGCAGGTGAGATGAAAAGGTGAACGAGAAGGACATAAGGGACTGGAAAAATATACTTTGAAATGTTCTCTCAACAAGTGATGAAGCCTGCAGATCTCTGACAAAGGGTGCTCGCTGAGAGCTGAACATACTTGCTAGTTGCTGGCAGTACAAGAATGCTTCCTGGCATGCTCCTGTACCATGCTTACATAGGAATAGTAATGTTAGCCCTATATTTTTCTACAGTATAGCTTGCTTCTGCTTTCAGAAAATGAATGCAATTTCTCAGTCTGGAAAGAACGGGAATTTTCTCTTAAAAATAAAATAAACTACTGGGAAGTCATGCAGGTTTCCTGTCCTAAAATTAACTACTGGATATCACTCCCTTTTCTTGAGCTTGATGAAAATACAGTAACATTTTTGCTTTCGTGTTGTTTTACACTCACAGTTAAGCTCCTGTGAAATCAATGTTTGTGTTTCACATGTTTTTCAGGGAAATAGATTAATGGTTTTGCATGAGTTAGACAAATGCATGCTATATGTTGACTTTTCATGCTCCATGGTGCTTCTGTTATGTTGATTTCAGATATGGTCACAGATGAAAGACTGGTGTTTTGCAATGGCAGCTAGTGAGACAGCAGTGACAGGGAGTCTAATAGTAAATTGATCAAGGCTGAAAATCATTACACATTATTCTAATGTAGCCAGTGCAGCCTGTAGTTGGCACATGCAATAGTTGGCTTAAGTAACCCAGAACTGGACCAGCAAAATAAACCAGAAAGAAGAATAACTGCTGTTGTGTGATTTCAAAGCTCTTAAGCAGATTGGAAGGAGATAAAGAAGCTGAGAAAAATGTCATCATAAGGAATTAGAAAAGAGGCAGGAAAAGCAAGTTGTGAAGTAGGGGGAGTCAGGAGAAGACTCAAAAGAACTGGGAAAAATACAAATGTGACAAGAAAAGGCCAGCGAACACTAAAAACACATGGATGTCTGTTGTACAACATCTCCAGATCCCCAAGGCTGCTAGGATAACTGAATTAGATATGTGACATTAGGATAGCTGATATCTAGAATTAGTGAGGTCTTCTTAACAGAGCTCTTAATTCCCTGAAAACTTGTTGGTTTTGAATCCAAACCATGTCGGAGCAATATTTACTTCAGATTTCTCTCTAAAAAATATTGAAGAAAGAAGATAAAAATGGAAGTGGAGTTCTTTCTCCCTAGAAGTTTGTATGTCATGACAGAAAAGAGTATCCAGAGACTGGATACACATTCAAGAAGAAACACTAATGAAGAAAACAATCACCATCATCTGTACAACATGGGAATTGTCTGAAAATGGGGAAGTAGGAATATTTGAAAATCATGCAGGCTTTAGGAACTTCATGAGTTTTATTCTTATCATCCTGTTTCAGAAAAGTAGAGAGCAGAAATAAGCTGGGCTCAGAGATTGCTGTGAGGTATTTTGAATAGCTATGATCTTGTTGCCCTCAAAACATGATATTTTTAGCTCTTTCTAACTCTGAAATCTTAGGAATGCTTCCCAGCTCTTGGGTTCAGCTGCGCACCCTAGCTGTGTAAGGTCCATATTAAGGAACATGGTAGCATTTCCTTCTTCCCCACGTTTCCTCCTTGTGATTCACATCCATGGATATACATTAAGAGTGGCCATTGTCCTCTCTCACCTCCAGGCTCTTTCTTGGTTCAGTAGAGGTATGCTGCAAGCTCTCTCTTGACCTGCATCACTGGAGTCCTGCAGACCAGGGAAACTCTTACCCAGACAGCAGGCAGGGGAAGGGTCAGCACCTTGGTGGCATTGGATGCTGCTTTCAATTGCAGCCTGCAGCAGCTGAGCTCTGCAGTCAAAACTTTGGTTGTGAGAGGAAGGAGGGGTTAAATTTGGTTATTTCCAGTCCTCCTGGGTTCCTTTCAAAGGGTAAATGGTGGAGCAAGCTGCCTTCTGGTTGATCTCAGTGTTAAAGCACTCCCTGAAGCAATAGAGCTGTTACCATCCTTTTGCTTCTGTTTTTCTTGGCCTAGGTTTTCACTGAAGCCTCCTAGGGCACCAGTCTCTGCGTGTCTGACCAAGGGAAACAGAGCTGTTGTGACATCTGCCCCCAAGTCTTATACCCAGAGCCCAGACTGTTCACTAGCTGAACTTGAGTTAGAGGTTTGTCTGCAGGTTGTCTGTGGGAGTCACCTGTGCCACAGGTTGAGCAGATAATGGGGATGGAGACTCCAGGCATAGGAAAAGTCTGGTCTGCAAGATGTGGCATGAAAGCAAGCATGCAGGGCCCAGGCTGTTGATGAGGGTAATGAATGAAAGTACAGGTGAGAGAAGTATAGCAGCAGAACTGGGGAAACATGTGACAGGAAATTAGGCTGTAAATTAAAGAAAAAAAAATGAGTGGAAGAGAACAGTAGGATGGCAAGGAGAAGGGTAGAGAAGCAGGAAGGGACTTTAGGAAGAAGAGTAAAACGGAAGTTCCCTAATTCTCTTAAAAAGGAGAACAGACAACATTCTTCCTAAAACAGCCAGGAGGAAGTCAGCATTTTTGTGTGCAAATTTAAGATTTGATGTGGGGGTAGGTTCCCTCCCAAACACTCAGAATGAGAAAGTTTACGGAAAGGGTGCAAGTTTAAAAGTGTTATATAATTTTGAAGACAGTTGTATTTTTTTTGGGGGAAGGGATGTGATACAATAATTTTGTATTCTGGTTTTGATTTTAATCAAAATGAAGAGATTTAGATGGAGAAAGAAGTAAGTTGTTGCTGAGAGATCTGTAGTCAGGATTGGACCAACAGCCATTCACTGGACTAACAACTAAGTGGTAGGAGACAAGTGGGGATAGGAAAAAAAAACACAACCAAATAAAACCTAGTTAGATACAGCATAACATAGTGGGTAGAGATTACATCCCTGTAACATAAAGGAACTTTATTTAACAATGCAGAGGTCTCTTACGGCCAGCAGCTGTAATCTAACTAGCCTAACAAGCCAAAGGAGGTTAATTTGCTGAGGGCAGGGAAGAGCTGGGTGTTATTTATAGCACAAATTGCTGAGCCTGCAAGCATCTCCTATGCCCTCATTATCCTTTTTGGAAGCATCATAGCAAGTGTGTTTTTCAGGCTCTATCCTCTCCAGCTAATGCAGTTTTGGTTAGCCCAAGTCACCTGAGCTGAACCGTGCCCTTCTGAAAATACTTTTTAAGGTTAAGCATTACTTATTTGAATAATTACAGAAATAATTGCCAGAGGACTTTGAAGGCTGAAGCATCATCTGACGGTGTGAAAAGGAAATGGCCTATGTGCTTCCGAGAATTTTTATGTTAGCTTCACAATTAATTTCTGTTCCTGAATTACAAATGAAGAAGCTGTACAGGCTTTTGGCAATTCTGGATATATTTTCTCCTGTCTGTGTAGTGGGACTAGGATGTTCTGAGGCAGGAGTAAGCTTTTGAAAAAGACTGACAAATGATGTTATATATCCCTCTATTCCTAAGACTGTACTGCTAAAATATAGCAGTGGGGCAACAAGTAAAAGGAGAAAACACACTCTTTTCTACATAAGTACTGGTGAAATTATTAAATCAAGAAAATAAAATACATAATTTTGATAATTATGCTTAATGTAATACACTTTAAGGCTAGATGTGAAAATGACATACCTCTGTCCTCCTGCTTCAGTAGACTGTGGAACTGCCCCTCTTTTTTTTTTTTAACCAAATTTATTAGTTTCTGTTTAAAGTTTCAAAATACTCACTCTTGGATTAAAAATTCCAATGGATGTCTTTAGAGACATTGTTTCTATGACTGATTTTTCTGATAGATAATATTTTGTACTACTTCAAACTAATTTAATCTTTGTTTGATTTACAGCTTTCAGCATATCTTTGACCGTTTTCCTGTGAGTTCAAAGGGCGTTTCACTAGGGGAAAAAGAAAAACAAAACACCATTATGTAAGTATGTCTCAATTACTGCGAAGCAGATTCTTATCTTTCCATAGCTGCAAAACTTATTCATATGGGCAAATAAATGATCTTTGTAAAAATAAAACATAATAAGATAAAGTTACTATAATTTATTTTTTTTAAGAAAATATTTTGTTAGCTATTACTTAGTGTTTAATTTTTAACATCATAAAGAGCATATTATAATTTATTTAACACGTGACTAACAAACATTTGAAGTTTGAATAGCTATAATAATACTAGTCTATGAAGGACAGTGTTATATGTGCATGTGAGCAAAAGTCTGGCATTTTCTAACTTTTAAATAGTTAATGGTTTCAAATGTAACTACCTAACTATTTTAAAGCATCATTAAATATTAACGAGGCACTGACATTAGGCAACACTATATTTACTTTTACAGTTTAAGAAAGATATTTTATTAGTTTTCCCCAGAAGTAGAAGGAAAAGAATATTTCAGAATGACATAAATTGTTATTCATACCAAAAATACAACTCTCAGAAATAAACAGCATTCAACACAACTTTTTAGAAAATAAAGCTCTCAAATAGCTGAAAGGTAGTTATCTTTCACCATTTTTGAGGAATGCCAGTATTCATTTCAATTTGAAGCCTCTTAAAACCAATAAAGAATATTCTGAAAGAAGCAAGGATAAAACTTTTTTTTTTTGATTCAACAGTAACACTCCTCACAAGTTATATTTTTGTTTTAACAGGAGAAAATCTGTGTTTTCATCAGCATTAGGGCAGAGTGCCTCTCCACTGCCCACATGCGAGAGAATGTTTACATAAAGGCTAATGTTTTCTCTTTGTTACTATGTGAATAAAGGCAGGTATTTTTAGAGCAAGTACTGATACTCATCATATATATATATATATATATATATGTAAAGTAGAGAAATCTGTACTCATTTTTTTTTTAAATAAAGAGATTCTTATCATCTGTCTGAAGTTCACAAACGTTAGAACTTCTCTGCAAATTAGCTCAGACAGTTAAAATAAGCTCTTCAAGAAACTTTCCTTCAGAATTTTGACTATGTGGCCACTCCACACTGTCAAAAGCCTTTTTATTATTTAAAAGTTTTGTGTACTTCCAGGAGAACAGAAATATGGGAGAAAATATAGTCAACAGTTCCTTCATTATTCTGGAATTAGTCCAACATCGGATGGGTTCTGGGTTATCAGGTTTGTGGGTTGAAACATCTTTAACGCCATTGATGAATAAAAGTCAGGCCAATGTAGCATAAATTTTTGTGATCTTTATTCATAACTGCATCAAGAAAGTTCTCAGGTGCCAAGAGTACCACTGTAAAATATGCAGAGTGCCTTGGAATTAGGACAATGTCATAGTCTGAAATGAACCCAGCACTGGTTGTTTTGTCATTAACAAGGTTTGCATCTCAGATGGAGAAAACAGGTAATCTAAAAGATCTAGACACACAAGACAAATGGGTTTCAGAATTTCAAGAGACTTTGCATAAGCCTAGCAATCTTTCTTCCAGAGATAGCGGCGTGTTCCATCTAAGTAGCTTGCAATTTTAACTATTGCAATCAGATAAGTGCGGAGTTAGTATTTTACAGATGATAGAAAACTGAAATCCAAATAGAATTTGGAAAGACATTTCTTAGCCCCACCATTTAGACAATCACCCTTATGATTTGTCAAACAAGTCATTTCAAAACCAACAAACCTAATTTTTTAATTGAAGATGAGGAAACTGTACACTAAATGAAACACAAAGGCATACGCAGAACAGCGTAGATGTAAAATTTGTTGTTAAATTTGTCTGCTGCTGGCTTGGATATTTTTCTTTTGTGGAATGTGATATCAACTGTGAACTTTCAGCTGTTAGCTTTCTTTTTGCTGAAGTTGTGGAAAATACAGTGTTGAAAAGTGGACGCTGACTATATTTGTTCTGTTTGCTTCATTTAAGGTCTGCACCGAGGAACCTCTCAAAGGTGGCTTCCTTTCTTCCTCTTGATGAATCTCTGAGATTTCTTTCTGAGGGTGAATGTATGAACCTTGCTTCTGACTATGTGGAATACAGAACATAATCTTATTTTGTAAGTGAGATTACTTTCACAGAATCACAGAATTGTAGGGGTTGGAAGGGACCTCGAAAGATCATCGGGTCCAACCCCCCTGCCAAAGCAGGTTCCTTAGAGCAGGCTGCCCAGGTAGGCGTCCAGACGGGCCTTGAACATCTCCAGAGAAGGAGACTCCACAACCTCCCCGAGCAGCCTGTTCCAGTGCTCTGTCACCCTCACTGTGAAGAAGTTCTTTCTCATGTTGGTGCGGAACTTCCTGTACTCTACCTTGTGGTCATTACCCCTTGTCCTGTCCCCACAAACAACTGAAAAGAGGTTGGCCAAATCCCTCTGTCTCCCACACCTCAGATATTTATACACATAAATGAGATCCCCTCGCAGTCTTCTTTTCTCCAGGCTGAACAGACCCAGGTCTCTCAGCCTTTCTTCATAGGGAAGATGCTCCAGGCCCTGTATCATCTTTGTGGCCCTCCACTGGACTCTTTCCAGGAGACCCCTGTCTTTTTTGTACTGGGGAGCCCAGAACTGGACACAGTACTCCAGGTGAGGCCTGACCAGGGCAGAGTGGAGGGGGAGGATCACCTCCCTTGACCTGCTGGCCACGCTCCTTTTAATGCACGCCAGGATCCCATTGGCCCTCTTGGCCATGAGGGCACACTGCTTGCTCATGGTCAACCTGTCGTCCACCAGGACCCCCGGGTCCTTCTCCTCAGAGCTCCTCTCCAGCAGGTCGTCCCCCAGCCTGTACTGATATGTGTGGTTGTTCCTTCCCAGGTGCAGGACTCTACACTTGCTCTTATTAAACCTCGTTTGGTTTCTTCCTGCCCATCTCTCCAGCCGGTCCAGGTCTCGCTGAATGGCAGCACAGCCTTCTGGTGTGTCAGCCACTCCTCCCAGCTTTGTGTCACTGGCGTACTTGCTGAGGGCAGACACTATTCCCTTATCAAGGTCGTCGATGAAGACGTTGAACAAGACCGGGCCCAGCACCGACCCCTGGGGAACACCGCTAGTCACAGGTCTCCAGCTGGACTCTGTGCCGCCGATCACCACCCTCTGAGCTCGGCCACTTAGCCAGTTCTCAACCCACCTTACTGTCCACTCCTCTATCCCACACTTTCTCAGCTTTGCCATCAGGATGTCGTGGAAGACAGTATCGAAAGCCTTGCTAAAGTCAAGGTAGATGACATCCACTGCTCTCCCCCCATCTACCCAGCTGGTGATGCCATCATAGAAGGCAACGAGGTTGGTCGAGCACGACTTCCCTTGGTGAATACTTTGATGTAGTTTCATGTAGTTAGGCGATTTGTTATAAGATGATTTGATGTGGTTAGGTGGTATTGATAAAATCAAACTAATCTTTCCATTAAAACACAGTAGCATGAGTAGATGACAATGCATTTCATACAAAAGAAAAGCAGTCTGTGGCATTTCTGAAGTGCAAAGAAGGATAGAAACATTTGGAATGCACTTTAGAACCACAATGTTTTAAGTCTACTGTGAGACTATGAATCTAAGTCAATTGGTAGTTCTGCTAAGGTTTACATCATTATCACTACCATACAGAGTCACATATGATGATGTTACTTGAAAATATCTTGTTGATAGTCTTCAGATATTAATTACGGGTGATGATTCACATGATGGTTGAGTTGATCTAACAGCTTGTGGCTATTGAGAGGGGCAGTCCTGCTTTCCCTTCCTCTGCTTCCATATGTGCCTCTATCCCTGTACTCTTGCATGACTTTTAGTGATCTGCACACTCACAAAAACAGCAGAAAACCATTGTTGCTGTTCTGTCAGGTTTGCTTTCTGCGCCTGAGCAAGATACACTGATTGACCAAAGGGCTAGTTGGATGCTGTAGGGGTTAGACCATATAGATAGGTATGGAAGAGTGGGAAGGAGTGGAGCTCCCCTTTTGGAAGCAGCTCTTACACTGGCTGAGGTGTCTGATGAAGTCTCAGCCTGAGAGGTGCAGAGGGAGAGCACTACTCTGCCCATAGACTGGGCTCCTGGTCCTCTGATGTCTCCCTCCACCACTGTGGGGGTACATGCCTGGACATCCACTGCAGTAAGATCACTGGTTCCCCTTCCTGGTGCTTGTGGATGTATGGGTACAACTCACTTGTCCCAATAGACTTCCCAGCCCTATGACTGGGTGGTTATGTTACACTTAAGTGATGGAGTCAAAGACAATATACCTAGCTTGTGTGTCCATAGAGTTAGTTGGATGACTGTAATGCCCTCAAAGCTATTTCTTTAACAAAACTTCTAACACCTGTCATGAATACATTGCATACCACAAAATGGTCTTGACAATAATATTTGACAGTGGACCCCATGGTGGACAGTCACCTCAAAAGTACATGCATTCCTGTAGTGGGTGAAAGTTGTGAAAATGTGCTTGATTTTCTTCCAGACTCTCATGTGTCTTAAGTGCTTTGCAGTCATTGTTCACCTTTCAGACTGAAATTCAGACCATCTAGAGCACAGCCCAACCAAATGTTTACATTTGTGGTGGGCTGAAGTACTACTGAAATCAAACACTCTAGCTTGTACTATGCAACCATTTTCCTGTATCTGAATAAGACTCAGATGTCTAGATTTAAAAAAAACATTGGACATACTGAGGTGACAGACTCTAAATATAATTAGAGATATCTTTAGATAAAATGTGATTTTTTTCTTAAATTTTTCTTTATTATTATTATTTTTTTACCGTCCATCTTCATACTGCTACAAGATGCATGTGTGAGGGTGGACTATCATATGCAGCATGATTTTTCTCTATTGTCTTTGTACTCTTGCCATTCCTTTCAGTGATTTAGTGAGTTTTCATTCTGCGTCCTAATCTACATTGTAAATTTCTGTGGCAGGGACTGCCTTTTAATATATGCTTTTGCAGCAACACTACAATTAGATGTAGTTCTGACTGGAACGCTCGGGGTCTGCCGTAAGACAAATAATTACTAATCATAATTATACACATAGCAGCAATGTGCCTGACAATTCCATTATTTGAGGACTGGCTGATGTTCCGGTAAGAACAGTAGTTATTCCTTCTTTTCCAATACTACTTTTTTTTTTTTTTTTGCCAGTCCACATATAAGCAAAATTCACAAAATGACAGCAATTCAGGGAATGTTTAATCAGAACATTTTTGAGGTTGGACTTTTAGCAACATGGAAGCAATGTATTGAACAGATGTGATGCTGCACAGAAAACGGAACAGGGCTGAGTGGTGAGATGCTTTACCAATGCTGCCATCTTTTGTTTTGTTTTGATATTGCTACTTAAAAAAAATAATTCCTGGGAGATACGGTCAGGTTCTATAAAGTAAAATACCCCCTCTACAAACACCTGAAGTTATTATTATTTTTTTTCCCCTAAAGTCTCTCAATTTTTGTGTAAATAAGCTCCTTCAACACATCACTGCATTTCCCTCGAGCGTGACTACGTGCAGTCTTTTATGTTTTTAATAACTTCATCAACTGGGTCACAGAAACAGGTTGTATTGAACTGCTGTCATTCAAATTAAAAATTAACACTGAGAAACAGAAGTCAAAGGAATGACAACAACAAATTTGTCCAGTAGTACTAGATCCTTCTTGAACTCTTAAAAAGTGTCTTCTACGGCTGGAAGTGGTGATGGGAGTAAAGAAAACAAATTCCTTCATTCTGAGTTTGTGGAAGTCAAGAACCCCTTTTCTCTTCCCAAGCAATGGTTGATTTGAGATTTCTGTAAGATAGGGTCTTAGCTTAATTTTCAGTCAGCGATTCAAAATGTTGATTCCAAATTAAAATAATGTGTGGAGATTTTTGAGTTTTATTTATTTATTTATTTATTTAAATCAGAAAGTTTGTCACTGGATGATATCAATTTCTCATATCTGAATGAATTAATAGAAAAAAGTGATTTTGAAAAGGCTTTGGTTTTCCAGAAGCTTTACAAAATGGTTATTTCAGATTTTGGCTTACAATGATAATTGTTTTTTAGTCAGTGAACATGTAAAACTGAAATCTGAAGGTAACATTTTGAAATTACAGACATACTTTATTTCGATTGAACCCTACTGATTTTTCTGTTTGTTTTAATTACAACCTAGTTTTGTCTGTGTTTTGATGTATTTTGAAAATGAATATGGTTAGACATTGACTTGAATGGAATATAACATTTCTCAACAGCTCTAATCTTCTCAGCCAGAGGAAACTGAACTTTGTCCTTGTTTCTAAATATACTAACTCCTGGACAGATTGAAACAAGCTGGTGTGATTATAGTCCCTGTCTTGGCAACTGCATTTGGTATGTAAAGACAATTATGCCAGTCTAGCTATTTCCAGAAATGCTTTTTAAAATCCATTCAAAATATCAAAATTAATAATAAGAAAATACAAGTTTTCATTTGGATTTCTGCTGTTTTCCTTCTCATTCTTACAATACATTTTAAATGAGATACATTTTTTTCATGGAGGATGACCTTTTTATGAGAACTGGTTTGTGATGTCCAATACAGCTCACAAGTTATGTGTTATAGAATAATGATCTGGTTGGGAACAGACTTGATCACCCAGAAATATTTGGATCTGTAACACAATTTCACATATGCCCCCTTAAAAAAAATAAAAAAATCCACTGTAATTTCCTTCTGTAACATTGCTACTCTGGCATTTTAGGGATGGAGAAAGACAACTTTTTGTTTTCACATTCTTTTTTATCACTATTTTTTTCTTGGACTTTTTCTACTTGTGGTGCTGTTGGCTAGGTAATTTATGGAATAATATCAGAGCCCTAGACAACTATGCTGGTTGCCAGAGGCTTGGCAATTGGATCTAAGAAGTGTTTTAAAGATGTGTTTTATTTGAAATTCCTTTTCTGTTCTTCACAGATGAAATTCTGCTGCCACACAAATTTATTATGGAATGGGAAGAGAGCAGTGGTGAAAAGAAGGTGTGTGTTTATAAAGGCACCTGAAAAACAAAACTTTTGAGAAGCTGAAGACTGCTGGGAAAATAAATGGGCCACTTGCAAAGTCATGCATTTGGACAATAGATGGTGTTTTCAAAGATTGCAATGGGTGTTAGGGTAATACTTCAAAGGCTATGGTTAACATTTGCATTTGTACAAACTAAAGCAGTGCTCAACAGATGTCTCCCACCCTGATTCTTCAAATGCACCGCTGCAGCCCTGTCTGTCCTGTTGTCCTGCGACCTGCTGCTGAGTCCTGAGTCCTGTGCCTTTCTGTGATCATGTGCTGGTATCTGGCTGTATGCTGCTGCCCTTGCGTATGTGAGCACTTCTTACTGACCAGGTCCCAGTGGCCCTGGGGCTTCTGTATCACCAAGCTTTGGGAACAGGGCAACAGTTGTTTTGATTAAGGGCTCTTCAGAAATGAAACATTTTTTCTTGGTTGGCTTGTGTGGAAGAGAGCATGGAGAAGAAAAAAATGAGGTGAAGCAGCAAGTAGAGCCAAGACTGTTTTTGTTTCATGGGATCTTGTTATTTAATAAAATGGATGAGCTTTTTAGGAAGCTCTAGAGACAACCCTGGTAGTTTTTTATCCCTTTTCTGATTGCTTCTTCTTTCAAATGGCAGCTCCCAGGTGCTCTCTCTTACTTCCTTTTATTTTAGGATGGCTCCTCACTGAAGCTCCAATTCAGGTCCTCAGCTGATCTTTGCTTGTATCTCTGCAGAATTTCCAAATCAAACTTGTTTTTCCTTTCCCACCTGGTTGCATTATTGACTTTCTATCTCTCTGCTTTTATACTGAGCAAGTGCATGCAGTGTTAGCAACAAGCTATGTGAACAGAACCTCTCTGCAGCAGCATTTTATCCACATCCCTGTACCCCATTACCACTGGGAGTCCCCTTAGTTTTGACTAACATGTTACCACAGCTTAAGCAGAGCATGACTGCCCTTTGCATGGGACAGAAATGTAGGTTTCAAGTTAAAAAAAAAAAAAAAAAAAGAGAAAGAGAGCGAGAGAGAGACACAAGAATGCTTGATAAATCCAGTTTTACTGGAGTGCTACCTTGAACTGAACAAGACAAATATGTTACATTAAAAAAAGAAAGGTACATAGTCTAAACATCCCCGGGCCAAGCTGGAATTTCAACACGAGCACTGAGTGACGTTATGTCTGGGCTGCAAAGTCCTGCTGACATAGCCCTGTCATGCTGTTATGCAAAATTTCCCTGATTTCCATGTGGAATACCTCCATGCTGGCAAAGGTGCAGCTACATAAGGAGGAGGGAACTGCCACCAGTTTGGGGAGCATTCACTGCTTGTACATAGGGTGCCCACTAGAAAGTTAAGCAGGGTATGGGCAGAGTCATAGCTCTGGCAAACTAAAGGTAACTGTAGTGAGAATTAACAGGAAAAAAAAAAGGTAGGTTTTTCAGTCTTAACAGCCTTTTGATAGAGGAAAGATTCTACTGTAAATACAAAGTGTAATTTTTATTTTAAAATGTATTTGACTCAGCTTCCTACAATCCTTAAGTCATGAGGGATGGGAAAGTGATGGTCCTAGTGGCAGCTGGCTTGGAGGAGAATGGCACTGTAATGCCAAGCGTATCAGAGCAAACCTCAGACAAGTCAGTTCTCAAACTGTACTGAGAAATGGGGTAGTGTCGGCTGTAGCAAGCAAAGCGAGTAAAACAAAGACTTTTTACCTCAGGGAATCATGGGTATGTCTATGATGTATATTGTGTGCTAGCATGAGCTTGTGACTACCACAAGTATGTTGTGTAAAGTTACCTGTAGCAAGCTTGTCCCTGAACACGGGCATATTTAGTATGGCAGAATGTTTGCTTATTGGAAATAATGCTGCCAACCCAAACATACAGAAATTGAGTGCCAAGGCCCCCCCCCCAAAAAAAAAAGCAGACAACACTGCCTTTAAAATTTTTTAAATTACGAGATTAAACCACCACCAACAACAACCTAAAGCAATGCATTTTTTCTTCTTTTTATCTGCTGTCTGCTCTTGGAACATTCATTGTCTGCTTATAAGCTCACTGCATTGTGTTGAAAGCTAGGAATATGCTTAAAAAATTAAATCTCAGACTCTTGGGTAATTACCTGACCATAGCCTTCGCAATACTCGCAAAGCTATTGGGTAGCACAAGAGTTGTGCTGCGTTTGACTACTACGGGTTGTATAACCGGGGAGATCCTCACTTGTGAGCCATGAGGAAAGTGGATTTGAATGCTGGGTTGGGGCATAAACATATTTACATGTGTACAGTAGAAGGCAAATCTTGATTAAGTTTAGAGGATATGTAAGATGTTTAAGGATGTGGACCAGCTTCCTCTTTGGGTCTCATTAAGGCAGTTTAAGATGCCCTAGCCCCAGCTGCTCAATTTCCTCCAGCTCTGGAAACTTCTGCCTCCCCAGCTGAGCTGGTGGGATGGGAAGGATGCTATAGCACAATGTCATCACCTTTCCCTGCAGTTTGAGCTCAGGCAATGGACTCTGAACAAAGGTGGATGAGGAACACTTGCATCTTCTGTCCTCTTGGTGGTGGGAGTGAGGATCCTACCTCACAAGAGTGAGGAGATGGAGGGTGACGTGCATCTGGAGAACAGTAATATCTTAAGTCACCTCCAGTTCTCTGTAGAATAAGCATGTGTCTAACCCAAGGCAAGGCTGTAAAGGTGCTGGTAACGTGGCTTGATATTACAGACACTGAAAGTTCCTGCCTCTAAGGGGCTTTCTGCTTTCTCAAGAGAGATTGCAGTAACGGGTAGTGCAGGGAAGGAGTGTACATGAAAAGCAGAGGATCAGGTGTCACCTCACCGGAATGTATTTGCTCTTCAGACTGAGGCTGAGCCACAGAAACCATTTGGAGTTTTACCTCTGCATTAGGTAGGAAGCTGCATTCCAACCGAGTAGCAATGTGTCTTCTGCTCCATCACTGCTCGTGTCTATCTGTGATTAGATCCAGATGGAGCTGTCTCACACAGGGCTCTCAGGCTGGCTACTGCTGCTGCTGCTGCTTTGATTTTAATGCCCTGTATTTGGAGTCAGATCCTGATCCACATCAAAAAGCAAACAAACCCCAAGAGCAGGAGTGCAGATGATGTATTAATATAAGCTGTCTGGGTGTTTACTCCATTTCTGACATTTATGCAAAGCTCTTTCTTGTCCTGGGGATATTATTACCCAACATAAGTATTTAATGCAGTTGGTATTAGATTAGCCTTTTTATATTCATTGTAATTTTACATAATGCTTGCCTGACCTCACGTGCTGGGAATGATCACAGCGGTGTGTGTGCATGTGTGAGGATATGCACTGCTCCATCCTGGCTGTCCTGCTCCTGCCCTTCTGTCAGTGAGACAGCAAATGGCTGCCATGGTGGTCTCTGCCAGTCTCCAGAGTTTTTCAAATCAAGTTCCTGGCTGAGGTGGGAAGAAGGAAAAAATGCTCATTTCTGATCCTGTATGGTAGAACCCAGAGGGCTATGGAGATATACTGAGAAGTGCAGCCCAAAAGCTGGTGAAAACAACTGGGTAGAAAAAAATCACTGGGGTGAGGAAAACGTCGCTTTCAAGACAGCTACATTTCATAAACTGAAAGTCTCTCTATGCATCCATTGCCATGTGACAGAAAACCACACACTGCACAAGGCTCACACAAGATTGTCATGTGAGATGAAGACACTTTAAACCTTTTTACCCTTGCAAGGAAATATGAAAAGGGTTCCCAGGGCAAAAGTGTGTCATGAAAAATGTAGTTGTCTAAAATGAACACTTTTCCTTTTGACTTGTTATATACAGTTAGGTAAAGCTATTGTTTCTAAATAATGTTGCTGCTCAGCATTCAGGCATGTCCTGAGGAATTGGTAATATTTTTGTGATGCCTCAAGTGTGACCGGTGAATGTTCCTTAATCTGCAGCAGTGCAAAATTGCCTGTAGGTAATGGGGAGGAAGGCTGATTTTTCAGGATGGCAGATGAGGAGTGCTCTTCTGTTCCGTCCCACCGGCACCACTCTGATGAGCCCATCAGAGCACTGAAGATGCATACAATGAATGCTAAGCACATCGTGCAAATAAGCACAATAATAATAATGTTGAAGATGGGAAATGAATAATTTCTCTAAATGAAGCTTGGGCAGGAATTCAGATAGAAAGTATGTAATTAAACCAAGCTGGAACTTGATCAAAATACTGAAATGGTACAAGGGGAAAAAAAAAAAAAAGTTCTTTAATGACTATTAACAGGAAGGACCTTGGCTTTTTATTTCATCCAGAAAGAAGACAACTGCTAGCACCAGGAAAGGCTGGATTCCCAAGAGAATGTCCCTCCTACTCCCACATGTTTTTCCCATGGAGAACTGCTATCTTGTGCTGCCAGGATAATATCCATCAGCTCTGGAAGTGGGGCAGAGACTTTGGGGCTTGAGCCTGATTTGAGAGGGGGAGGGCTGCTGGCTGAGCTGAGCACAGCTGGTGCTGCTCCTAGCTGAGGATGCAGGCAATAGGGATGTCTGGAGGCAGGTTTTGACACCTGGTTCTACCAAAGTGGGTGAAATGACTGCTTATGCCATCCCACTCTAATCCAAACTCTGACAAGACCTGACCCTTGCTTAACTTGGACTCTCCCTTACAAACGTTACTCGCAGTCCTCTGACAATCTTAGGAAGAAAGATGGGCAGCAAGGATCTTCACTCCATCACAAACCACAGGGACACATTTGCTACTATGTGATGAAGACTCAAAACTGCTGCTGACTTTATGCCTAGTGGCTGCCCTCTCTTCTGCTCTGATGGCTGGAGGACATAAAGTATCCAGAGAGCACTTCTGTTAGCTGGACAAAGGTTGGACTTTGGTTGTGTTTTTGTGGAGCTCAGTGCACAATTAACCTAGCACAATTAACTGTGGCATAGTTCACTGTAAATCCTTACACTATAAATGGATTGTAATCACTACATTTCAGTGACTACTGAAAGGCAATTTGAAGACTAAATAAAGCAGGATGTTGAGATTAGAGACTGCAGCACTGGTCTTCTGAAAGGATTTGAGGTAAAAGGAGTGTGCACTACATGCAGTGCTGTGTAATGCTTACGAGGAGGCTGTGTGTGCTGGCAGGGGTTGGTCAGGCTGCACATGGCTGCATGGGCTCATGGGGAGAAGGAAAGTTTAGGCCATCATTCCAGTGCTGGAGGCAAAGGATGTGGGAATCCATCACCAACTATGTCATGTACCTGTAGTCAATAGTTAGGGGTGGCAACCCTACACCTTTTTCTTTCAATTCCTGTAGAAGACAGATGGTGCTTAAAGCATGGTTTTATTCCATTGCAGGAGTACAGTCTTGCTGCTCAATTGACCCTACCAAAGCCAGAGTGTGACTTTGCCATGCTCGTGACTCTGAGGAATGGTTCTACAGCCACAGGGGTGTTGTTGTCTGTGTGAGACTCAGCAGGCAAGGAAGATTTTGCAGAGAAAGGTACTGCTAAATGCCACAAGGCCAGATCCTCAGTGGTGTTAAGGTCAGTAATGTTATGGGAGCTTCTAGCAGCTGGCATTCTGTCGTGAGTACCCAGGTGATGATATAGCACAGGCCAATGCTCTGTGACTACCTACATTTGCTGCTGGGCTAAGACTGAGAGAAATTAAGACATTGGGAGCAAAGTTGTTCAGACTTGGACAATCAAGGGAATGGCAGCTCAATTCATACCAACTACCTGGGAATCCCAGAATGGGAGCTGAGGGAGTGTCCTGTGGTAGCTTTCACTAGCTGGTCTATGACTTAGGCGTGGTGAATGCATGAGCATTTGGCTATAACCTTTCACGGAGTTACTGAGTGCAAGTCTATAATACAAGACACATCCAGCTTCCTTCCCACTGTGCCTTCGTGATCAGGGCTGTGCTGAGGCCTATCCATGCTTAAGGTGCTATGAATCAGATCCAAACATGATTTAAGGTAATTTTCTTCTAATTCACAGTCAGGCAATGGAATAGATCTATCTTCTGAGAATCAGAAGTATTAATAACTCCCTTAGACACAGTTTGGAAGCAAACGAATACTCATGTTTTTTGGTAAATTTTCAGAGTGTTATTTTACTTTATGGAGATGAACTCCATTAGCAGAACACATGAAATAAAACAAAAGCAGCTTATTTGCATTGTGATTAACCGTTCCTGAGATGAGAAGCTTGTCTAGATGTGAATATATGGCAACAAAGATTATAAACGGCGCGATGGGGCTTAATCTTTGGTTTTTATGTTTCTACAAAATGGCGTTCATACAGAAACATTTTATTCTTACCTACAGCTGAAATTTGTCACCATGGTAACCTTCTGGATTTGGAGGGGCGGGGTGCTCCAGGCAAATCTGTGGCTGCAACCTCAGAAATCGTTATCCAAATTGGGTTTCATTTTTCCTCCTGTTCACAGCTATAAGGTTCTTACACACAGATCAGAGGGAGGCCATATGGATTTAAACTCTTGCTTGCTTTCTTTGAAAGAAAGTGTTTGGGGCAATTTCATCTCTTATTCAACTGGCTCCATCCTTCCCTGGCTGCAGCTCCAAGCCTGCCCGGCTCTTCAGGAGCTACTGGACCGGGCTCTGCTCAGGTGCCTTCACGTCACCCACTGTTGCTGGGAAACAAAAATCCCAAACTGGGGTCTTAGCAGCTCATCATTGGAGAGTGTGTTGCTCATTTGCTGGCTTCAGTGTATACATAGTTCTATTCTGTTTTGTTTGACAAACACATCTGAGAATGACTTGGGGCTTGGCATTACTTTTTTTTTTTTTTTTTTTTTGTATTTTTAAGGGAAAGAACCTGACACAAATGCGCATTAGGACTTCCGAAAATAAAATAAAAACTTTAGAGAACCTTCCCCTGTAATATTGTGTCAATGCACTGTATTTTAAGGAGATGTCACCATCTTGATCATTCAACTTCTGGTTTTTATTTCCCATCTTATGTACCAAATTATTTCCCACTGCTTGCCCATGTTCTCTTTCTGGCTTTTAGGTTGCAGGAAAAAGGAAGAGTTTATGATTAAAGCTCTGGACAAAGGCTGTGTAGACTGAAGTTGCTACTAATGAACTCATGGCTCTGCTTCTAACTCCTGAGGTAACTGTGGTTGAGTCATTGCAAGTGTTCATGCTTTAGGTCTAGTCTGTAGACAGCAAACAATCTTTCTTCTTGTACTTTTGCTTTTTGTGTGGGCATACAATGTGAAAAGTGTGCTGGAGTCAGGGATATTCCTAATCTGTGCAGTAGTGCCTTGATTTTATCTGAAGCTTCCTGTTGCAACTAATATATAAATAGTAAATAGCAATGATTAGAGGGAGTACAATAACAAGCAAAATGGTGACCCCACTTTTTTTTTTTTCTTTTTGAGAAGCTTTTGGCCCAGCATGGGAGCTGTCATCATTAATTAACTGCCTATTATCTGAATACACCCACTTCCCTATTCCCCCTGCAACTAACATTTACACCTTCTTTTCTTCCCTCTGTGAGGTGGGGGCAATCACAAAATTCCTTCATATTCAGGTTGGGTATGATTCCAAGTGTTGTCTGGCCTGGACCAGCTCTGGCTTCTGTGCCCATCTTTGCCCCTTGGTAGCTGTCTGCTAATCTGAAGTACTTCATCCTTTACTAGGAAGAACAAAAAACACCTAGAAGTCATCCCGAGGAGAGGATGTGTTTCAGAAGTTACTGTGAGAGCTGGGCTATGATCTCACTTGTATGTAGATTTTTTTTAGAAAACAACCAAACTGATGGTTTATACTTTTTGGAAGGGCCCCATCAGCTCCTGATTTGTACCTGTATTTGAATATGCTGGAAGTACATCAGAACAAGGCTTCTTAGTAGGGGTAAAGCACTGAGGGGGGAATTGCAGACACCAGCAGTTCCTTTCTCAATGGCTCATAGCTGGTGCTTTGCCCCATGACCTGCCTGACATAGCCAAATAGCTACTGGGGAGCGCTGCTGGTGAACGTCATTTGGCTCCTTCTGAGCCGGCAAGGAGCGTTCAGTGAGCAGAGGGGCTATTGCAAGGCCACCCCAAATGCAGCAGCAAGGCTATAATGTTAGGTGGCACATACACTGTTTTCTGCTGCCAACCTGCTCTTCTCAAAGGTAAAACCCTGCTTTTATAGAGTTTAGCAAAAAGCTTAAAGGCCTCATAGCCATTGTCAGGCAGAGGGAAGTCTCCTTAAAGAGAAAATGCTAGGTCCACTTCTCAGTGCATGAGGCTGAGATGACTATAAATATGCAGCCACCCACCATGCTGCTGTGCCAGTAGGGCCTGAGGGCGGAAAGCAGCATTTTGGGGACATTACAAGGCACAAAATAGCTGTGTTAACAGGTTGCCATCCGCAATCTCACTTTCTTTACACCAGCCTTTCCTCTCTGTCAAGGGCAACACAGAATGAAAGGGGAAAAAGACATGGTGTGCTGAGGCTGCAGTAAGCTCTCTGGTGTCTCTTACCCCCTTTCCCCTCTTCTGTTAGATGCTTCCCTCCTTTCATCCTGTTTTGAGCAGTGGATCACCAAATGACCATAATTCAGGAAAGGACCATGCCTTTCAGACCTTGCCTATCTCCCACATTACCAATGCCCTTGCATCTGCAGAAGGGGGTGGGGACATTTGTAAAAGATGTGTTTTTCCTACCAGAGATTTTCAGGGAAAACTTCCTTTCAGGTTTATTGCAAAAATGACAGAAACAGCTTTCTCCAAAGGGAGTATGCCCCAGTCACAACCCCCCTGTGGCAAAATGTAAGGCAGGCAGGGAGGTGAAAAGCAATGATTTCCAAAGTTATCTGAACTTTTTTTCATGTCACTTAAATTGTTTTCAGGCTCAGATTGGTATGGGGGATGAGCGGAGGTTCTGTTGGGTGCCTGGTGTGTTCAAATAAATAGATCCTCTCCCCAGAGCCCCATCTCTTGTGTGCAGCCAAATCGTGTGTGTTTGCAGGAGACAGTATGCTTGTGTTTCTCCCACGACCCTGCTGGCTCATTAGTGTTATTTCTGGAGGTCTTGTTTCCACAGTAACAAGCAATTACCATTGTTCCTTGGACTGCCAAAGTTACCACCAGCAACGCAGAGGAAGATGCGTTATTCTCTATATTGGGATAAAATGCCTTCATATGTCTTGCTATTCACTGAATGCCAATCCTGACGCAGGTCCTGTGCAAATAGCACACTCCACCCCCTGCCAATGCTGCTTTTGCCGGTATTAAGAGGTGCCAAATTCTCAGACGATCCAAACTGATCTTCTCAGATCTGTGGCTACACTGGCAATGACAGGGTCAGGATTTCAGCAGCAGGATGACTGTACCAATGGTAGCTCTGGTAGGAATATAAATAGAATAGCTTGGAGGCAGTTCTTTTTGCAATTGTGCTTAGCCCTGTTCTAAGTAATGCTGGCTAGTGACGTCAATAAAATATACTCTCTGTCTTTACCTTATAGCTTGTACCAGTACAGTGGTGGAGCTCCCACAGAGGAATCTGGTGATCTTATGCTAGCAGGATGATGAAATGTCTGTACTGCACACTGCCTTCATCATCTCCCAAGGGGAGAAGTGTGTTCATCCACTCCAATCATCTCTTCCATCAGGGGCTTCTCCTTTCCCTTTTACATTGGACACAGATTCAGCTAGAATGGGCTTTAAACACCCTAAAACATATTCTAAATTTCATGTGCATATCAAACAAAATATTAGGTGGCTGGGATGGGCTCTTGTAGGTGAGAGAAAGGGGGCAGTGGGTCATCAGGCAGGCTGGATTGGATTTCCTGACTCGGACAGTTTTTGTGGTTTTCAGTGACTCCAGTTTCTAGGTGTGATTCCATATTCTAAAAAGCTCTGGGGCAATGTTTTAAGCTCTGAATGCCTCTCAACAGAGTTTTCCTGACAATGTGTGGATCTACATATACATACGCATTTGCTCAAATGACTAACAACAGGTCTTGGAGGGAAACATGGCCTCTAGCCTCCATAAACCAGAGAACAGGGGAGTGCAAGGAGGTTTGTTTCATGGTAGCTGAAGTAAAAAGATCAAGACAGATGTTTTAAAACTGGCAAGGAACAGGCTTCTACAGCAGGTCATGGAAATACCTGTACTAGAGATATTTGAAACCTGGACTTACCAGAGAAGGTAAAGGACAGTTTTATATCAGGATGGTATATGAGTGTGGCAATGGACAGAAAGCGTGCTGCTTGGACAGCTGCTGAGATAGTTCTGCTTTAGCTGCCCTTGAGGAAGAAATACCCAATAAGAAGTATGTCATCTTTTCTTGGAAATGGAGAAAAGGCTAGGCAGAAATGATTGGTGACAGTCTTTGAGAATTTTGCTGGCTAAATCCCATGAAGCCTGTGAAATTAAGGTAGAGAAGGAAGTCAAACACAAGTGGAAAGAATGCGCCTGTATATCAGATATCTTTTCTAGAGGCCAGGTCTAATTCTTAAGTGTCTCCTACAAGTAAGGATTGTAGTGTTAGAAAGTCCTTATGTTTTCTCAGAAGCTGACCATGGCACGAAGGCAGCACCATAGAGCAAGATAGGAAGATATCCCAGGGCATGGAAGAATTTTCTTGGTGGAAATAGTCCAACGTAATCCAACAAGCTCTTCTTCTCTTCTTGTTTCATGTTGCATCTTCCTAAAGCCTCGAATTATAGCATGATCAGTATGGGGAAAAAAAAGCTAATCTTATTGTCCACAAGTAAACCAGAGGCTCGTGTCTGAGTTCTAGGTGACAGCACACAAAGCATGGGTGGATCATAATGAGTTGAGACGCGTTTTGGTGTTGCAAGGAAAACATTCCCCTCTCGAAAATAAACCAAGCTCTTGCTCTTTATCTTTAAGCTTCAGTGCACCCACTGGTATCCCGCATTTTCAGTCGAGGTGGTGTGCCGAGCTTGCCAGCAGACACTAGGTGGAGGCCTTGGGCTGCAGTTTCACTTCAGTGACCGAAGGCAGTGAGAGCAGACCACTTGTGCGCTGGGAACGTGGACCTTTTTCTTTCTTCGCTGCTCTTACACGCTAGAATGGAAAGTCCAAGTTCTCCGGATGCGGAATGGGATGAGCTGTGGAATGGAGGAGAGTCTGTCCCATCCCAGTTCTTCCCAGCAAAAGGATTTTGTGAGCATAGCTGCAGTGGGAGCATTGAAAATTTTGTAGTTCTTGGATATGGTTGGGTTGTAAGATCCGTTTAATTTATCCTCATTTATTTTATCCTCATTTATATATCCTGATGAGAATAATTTTGAGATCCCCAAAAATGCATATAAAAGGTATTAAAATGAGTTGAAAGTGAATACTGGTGAGCTGGTTTATCTAGCAACAAATGCTGGTAGAATGAGCTAAGATGAAGAGCATGCTATATTTTTGACATTTGCTTTCAGGAGATCCTCCAGTCTTAAAGCTATTCCAAACTGGAAGACTTAGAGTTAGTCTAAGAATGAACCACAGGTTAAGTGAGAGCTAGATGAAACTCAAAATGTTCATTTTTGAGGGAAATTTCAGCATTTATAAATTCAAAGCTATTCTTGTTACCTGGAGTGATGAAAATACTGTCTTCAGTGTCTTCCTCAGAACTGAAAATTATGAGCTTCTAATTAGATATTAATTATTTTATTATCTAATAATAATAAATATTATTATCTAATACTATTAGATATACAACTGATGTTTTGTTTTGAAAACTAGTTAAATTTTGTTACAGTTTCACATCAATGGTAATGTAGAGTTATCTTATGCCAAATCACGTCTCATATGAGGACATGTTATGCAATCCTACCAGTAATGTAGTATACTGGGAATATCATAATGAAATATTCTGTTATATAATTTAGTACAGGTGATCTTTTATTTTCAAAACAATTAAGTGATTTTGCTACCAAGCAATAGGTAATGAGTTTTCTACAAAAAGTGAGCCAGCTTTATTAGTCTGTGCTGAATGAAACAGTTGAAATTTTTATACTCAGAAAAAGAAAAAAATGTGCTAGGTACTAATAAGGGACCAATTGGTTTTAATATCCAACAAACCTGATTCCAGGCTAATGGTAGGATATGGAACACTATAGTTAACTCACTGTTAACTGAAGGATGTAAAACCAACTGAAGAAATAGAATATGATAAGAAAATATAAGGTTGCATTTTTTTCCCCGAGGCAAATTTTCCAATACAGAAAATATTGCTGGAACCTCCTTTTCCATAGGGTTTTTTGTTTGTACTTATAATTTTGTGAAAAATGTTGATTTTATCAAAATAGTATTTTCTGGTTGAAAACTGTTTCGATTAAAATTTTCTCGCTCGTGCGAGCTGTTATGACACTCTCCTCCTCCACCCTCTGAGCTGTGGTAAAAGGGTGAGTGAAGTTATTGATTTATCTTTCCTTATTTTTTTTTTATAGTGCAATGACTTCGAGAGCTCCATTGCTGTTCTGCAGACAGATGCACAATTGTGAAACATCAATATGGACTGCAAATCTCTACTGTCAGTCAGCTCCTCTTCCCCTCAGCATAACGTAATCCCTATCTTTGCAATGCCTGCACAGAAACACACTTGCAAAAAAAATTTTTTTTTCTTTTTTTTTCTGGAGATAGCATGCACAGCAAGCCCTCTTTTACTTGTTCTCATCTCTTCTTGCAAGATTATATGGAGTTTCAGCTCACTGTGTTCCCCCTGCTACTACTGAAATACAGCCAACTGTGAGCTATTAAGCATCACATAAGCAACACCACAAAACAGATTGTAGAAAGTGAAGAAATTCTGAGAAAGGCAAAAAAAATGACTGAGGACTGCAAAGGTTGTCTGGAAAGTGATATCGAAGTATTATAGGGAATGTGAAGTAGTTAATATAAATGCAGAATAGCCTTCACCTTGATGTTCTGGAGATACCAGCCTCCAAAGGAGAGCTTTTGAGGATAGCACAAAGAGATGCCACTAGGAATAGTCAGGTTTCATCCAGAGAGACTAGCAGGTCAGCTTCCCTAGCCAATGAGATTTGTTAGACTGTCAGAGTCACAAGGAAAGAGCTGCAGACATCATTGCTTGAGGTTTTAACACTGGCCAAAGCTTCAAGACAGAATCAATCAGTAGCAGGACAGCTGAATAAAAGAAAATGTAGCAAATAGTTCTATCTATCTCCACTTTGTATGAGTCTGTGAAAACAGGTGGAAGAAAGATAAAGTCTGAAGGAACCTAATGTACAAAGTTAGAAAAGAATGTGAACTGACATGACAAGAGCTGGGACATGGCAAGAGGAAAGCTCTCAAAGAGAGTGCTCTTTGACAACCTCTTGACCTTAGGGCAGGAAAGGAGGAAAAAGGGAAAGATATGCAATGAGCTAGAGGAAAGGAGAAATGTGTGTCAGCATATGTAGCTGTTTATATGAGTGTGGCTCAACAGGAGTCTCAGTCAGATTGGAAAAAAACATTGTTGGTGTCTGCATCAGTTTGCTCAGAGACTAGTGGCTGGAAGAGAGCACCTTGGCACAAAACCTGCACGTGAATTCTTGCTGCTTTAGGTAAAATGATGAGGGGGGAAGGTTGCCAGACACTGTCACTGCACATTCAATGAACAAACAAGAAGCAACCACAAAAGTCTGTTCACAACTCAAGTTGCATAGCAACACTAAATTGTCAGATTGCTGTTATGGCTGTCCCTTACATTATCCCCATTATTAGAAGCCTTTGTAGGAATCATGCGATATGAAGTTGGAAGCTCACTTCCAAGCTGGCTGTTTGACCTTTGTCCCTTGCTGAATTGTGCCATGTAACTTGCTGCAAAGGTGCTTCAAAGTAGTACACCAGAGAGAGAAGTTCCTGAGGATCCATCAGCAAAGGCATTAGGGAGAAAAAGTTGTGTCCATGCAGGATGGGGCAGGGGAGATGGATCTGGGAGCAATATCCTCAAATAAGTCTAGTGTCTGAGAAACTCAATAGTATGTACTTCACCCCTTCACTCCACTGAACTGAGTCTTCATTGATCCAGTTGAAAGGTTATTTTGAGGTGTGAGACAAAGCTGCTCCTAAGATGTGTTTCAAACTCTACCAGAGTAAACGCTTGTGTCTGGTGGTTGGATCACTCCCATTGACCATTGCTTCTGTGAAATCCTAACTTCCAGCTAGCTGTTTCCTGCTTTTCAGCAGAAGCATTTCGTGAGCTGTCTCCTGGATGAGCAATTGTTCCCAATGCTGAAGCAAAAAAGCAGTCACAGCATCATCCTCTTGTGGTGCACTGCCACTGTCTGAAACGACACTGATAAGTCTGCTTGTCTTGCAGGATGTTGCTAGTGTCCTGCATGCTTTCTTTCCTGGATGTCTTGTATAACACAGCATCCTTCTCCCTGTTTCATTCTGATGCTGTTTCTTTTGCTGGCACAGGATCCTGAAATGCCCCTGACACCTCTTTGCAGCCAAGGCAACCATGCTGTAAGGTGTAGCTGGAATTTTAAGGATATGAGTAAACTGAATGAACTCCTTTACTGCAAATATCAGACTGATATGGACTTTGGACACCAGTTAGAGTGGAAATTGGCTTATAGGCCTTCTGCACTGGTAATAGGGTCTCTAAAGATGGTCATCTTAAGCAGATAATTCTCAGTGATCTATCTCCTTTCTGAATAATGCCTGGTTGTAAACTGTACTGTTTTTTGTTTGTTTGTTTCTAAGATCACCACTGCAAATTATGAAGAAGCAAAAAGACCTGAGAAGGACAAGTCAAACTGCCCGTCCCCTCTGTTTAGAGTAATGGAATTATTCTGCCTCACTCAAACATCTGATGAAGAAACAAACAGCCTCAAAATTCTGTTTTTTATGTTTGTATGCCCAAAACTCAGAGCACCCAATTGGCATAACACCTGGACTATACACCACAGTTCACTTTTTCTTGATATTAAGGGAATCAATCTTGGGCAAAGTGTAACTCAGCAGGTGATAAATATCTCTGCATGACATTGCTAAAAGAGATTTGATAGCCATGGAGTTCTTCTTGATGAAGGAACATACTCTCTAATGCAAAATAACCCAAGAGTCATTACAAAGCAGGAGGAAAAGATGTTTATCTGACCTTCTGTTTTCTTCCCTTGAGTATTTCCCATGAACAGGATCTGCAGGATGGGACACTCCAAAGGTCTTGTTTCTCTCTCACGGAGAGAGTCTTCCTCTCTCTGTCTTTGTTTTGGATTTTTCTTGCTTCCCCTGTGAGTCTGAGGGATTTGAGATCATCAGAGAGCTAGCAGGTATTGGAGTTGTCACTGGTACCCACAAGCTCTGTAGCTCAGACCTCCTGAGGACCACCATCAGGAGGGATTTATCAAAGAGCTCTGCAGTACAAATAGACTTGGATGCTTCATAGCTGCTCCACATGTGTTTGCTGACAGCCCTGGTACTTCAATGAAGGAGTCACTCTTGAGTTTTAATCTGTGTCACCCAGATTGAAAGAGTTTTGTATCACTTTGCTGCCATGGACTATCCAGAGGTACAGATACAAAAGGCTGTTCCATGGGGCTGGTTCTCATTTGGGAATCATTATAGCTTTTTCTTTTTAACTTGGTATTCTAGTTTTTAGTGGAGGTAGAGCTGAAGGTCCCCATTGCTGAGTGGAGGACTCTTTTATTAGACCATATACAATGGTGAGAACTCTCTAAGACTTTACGTCCATTTATTACTATCAGTCTCAGCCCGTATGTCTTACTAGGTACCGTTTTTTGCAGTGCCCCAGCTTTATTTCCCAGTCTGAGTTTCCTATGACCTTTTGAGGATAATGTTTGCAGGTTAAAAACTGCTGAATAAGGACAAATGATAAATGCAAAAGAAGTGAAAATAGTCAGGTTTTAAAGAAGATTTCTTTAAATCTTCTGTCAGCATTGTGTGCACGTGTGCTCATTTCTCATAAACATTCAAAGGCTTGAGTTTTCTGATGCTAGCAGACATGGAAAACAAATGTCAAAGCTGCACATGACTACTTGCCATAAATTAATATTAAATGTGCACACACACACTTCATCTGGAAGTGCTCGTACACTCCCCTTGTCAGAAAACAGAATAAATAACAAACAGAATAATACCAAGAGCTGATGATTTCCATTTGCAGATGTGCAAATGCTCTACAGGGAAGGTCAGGATCATTGCCTCCAATCTTATAAATGGGACACAGCTCCTCAGTAAAGTGACTTGTTCACAGAGACATAGTCACAGAGCTTCCACCTCTCTAGCTAACCTGCATTGGCAAATGAGGATGCACATTTGATTATTTTCTCTTCCATTCCTGACTGCCCTTTCTAAAAGGAGTCACTCATCCCTTCATTTGCTGCTCAGGGCACAAGGCTATCCATCACCACCCAGCACAGGCTGCTGTCCATCCAGGCTGGGTGTGTGCTTACTGGCATCTATTTTTCTCTCCGCCTCTCTTCCTCCTTGCATTGCAGGCGTGTCTTGATGTTTCCCTTCAGGTCACCTCTGCTTTAGCCTTTGGTTCCTCCTCCCCGCAGATGATCTCTTCTCCCCTGCCTCTCTTCTGGGCTGGCTGGAGGGCTCATGCAGCATGTTTTCTTGCAGAGCAGGCCTGATGGTATGTTTGGCTTTTCTGTACCTCTCCCACTGGCCTTGTTCTTTTCTCAGGGAAAGGGTCTCTTGTCTTCCAGGGCTGCCAGAGGAAGACTTGTAGTAGTGAGTCCTCTTTGTTCTTTCTTGTTTGGGTTTTCCTCCTGACAGCCCCCAGACTGTGCAGAGATGCAGGACATGGGAGGATTATAAGGTGAGTGTCTTACTTCCTGCCAAGGTGAACTTTAATAATGGGCTTTACAAGATTCCCTTAGGAGGATGGGCTTGATAGTACCCATTTAAGAAATTTAAGATTTAAGAGATGAAATTTAGTCAGAAAGGACTTGATGGAAGTGTCTAAAGTAATGTGTAGCAGAAGAGGTCTTTTGGGAACACCTTTTCACTGTGTCTCTCCACAAAGCAACAAAGGGCCATTCAGGGAAAAAATGGGAAATACAATTCTTGAGTACTTCACACAGGGTGAACTAAACTATGAGGCATGTTGCTATTGGGTGTTCTGGAGATCAAAAAAACAAAGCAAAAAATCCCTGTGGCTCTATGGAATAGGCCAGTTTCCAAATTCCTAGGAATTAAAATGCTTCTTGAGACCCTTCCTACAATGTCTTCTCAGGGTGCTGAGGGTACCCTCAGCCTTACTTGTCTCTGCCCAGCCTTCCCGAGGCTTCCCCACCCTGCCCAGGCCTGTCAGCCCCTGCCTCTCAGCGAGGCCGCAGCAGGGCAGGCTCCAGCTCGCCACAGCCCTGCCCAGCCAGGCCTTGGCCCTGTGCAGCTGGACCCTCCTGTGGGCCCACATTGCAGCCTGGCCCCAGGGAGGTGCCTGGGGCTGCTCCAGCTGCCCTGGTCATGGCTGGGCAGTGGAAGGGTCCCTGTGAAGCCCCCAGCCCTCCCCGTGCCCTGACATGTCTTATGCTGTTTGGCGTGGGCATTGCTAGGCTCTGTCAGCTGTGCCCCACTCCACTTGTGTGGTTTCTCGTCAGCACTGTGAAGTCTATACCGTCACGTGCCATAGCCAATAACATTTTTAAACGGATGATTCCCTCCCCATATACTGCTTTTATCTACAGCAAGGGTGTTAATGCCTGCCAGGATGTAGAACTGGTTGCGGAGACTACAAAAGCGATACTTGGACTAGTAAGTCATTTTACCAATGCAGTTCCTCTTAAAAGTGATCATTGTTAGAAATCATTGATCTTTTCCTTGTCCTCTTAGTCTGACAATATCACAGCTCCAAAATGGGAAGCCTTGCTGTGTGAGCGGAGATACACAGATCAATATCCCTTCTCATGGCAGCAAATGAAAGTGAGTGGTACAAAGGTAGCGTTCCACAGCCCTGTTAGCAGGAGCAGCTTGGAGGCAAGCATCAAATGTCATGGCAGTTGAAATGAAAATAAGTGAATATAGATGTTTTTGGCATCAGTCTCCCTTGGTTTGGAGTTTAAGGATTATTATTTTCAAGATAATTGCAAAATTTCCTTAAAATATTTCTAGAATTTTTGGGCAGAGGGAGGCAAATGAGACTAGAAATTTGTGTGGAAATAGCTGTATTTCACAGTGCTCAGGGACATCCATTTCAGAAAGGCAGGTAGTTGGTTAGAGGAGACTGAGGGGACCCATGCTTTTGTGAATACACGCTCCTATGCATACAAAAACTGCAGGCTAAAATGTCTTTGCTCTAGATTTACAAGCTGTTATATTGTGCAGCTCAACAACCAAAGTCCCTAATACCAAAATCTATTAACTAGGTGAATCCTTATCCAGGGTGAATTTGGTTCCAGATTTCCCATTGATGAGATGTTTGTATAACATTTGTTGTATCCAGCGTGGATTTTTTTGCACCACATAAGAGAGAGAAAGCATGGATGAAGTCAATTTCATTCTCCTTCTTAAAAAAAAAAAAAAAAAAAAAAAAAGGTAGGGGGAAATAACTTTTCAGAGCACAGTTAAAAAAAGTTAAAAAAGTTGGTGTGCTGACATCCACCATTTGATTATGTTGGGTTGTGGTGGAGGGATAGTTTTTTTCCCCACATTTGGAGCCTTTTTGCACTTTCCAGTTTTGATGTCAAGGTCAAATTCACAGTCCAGCTGCTTCATGTACTCATGGGGGGGGATGGCTGGGCTGTTGCTTGCATGCTGCTTCATGGCGTTGGCAAGTATGGGACCGGCTGTGCGTGTCAGGTCTGAGGAATCCCATCGGAAGACTCCACTGCGAGGACTGAACTTGTGATTAAAAGCAAGACAAGGCTGCATGTGTGTTAACCTCCTCCCTGCAAAAACCAAGAAGGTCTCCCAACTCTCTCCTCCCCAAACCCCCACCACTTTTCCTCTTTCTTTGGTTTTTCAGCTAAAAATAGGGTGACAGAGGGACTGTGGGGTAAGCAGCTGGAGGAGAGAGGAGACAGTTGCCATAGAAACCAATGAGCCACTTAGCAGCACTTGCCTTGCTTCTTTGCTTGCTGATTTTTTTCCTTCTGGTGCATGGTGTGGAGCGATGGAGGAGCCTAGCTCCCTGCCCCACCACCCAGGTTGCCACCACTGCCTGCCAAGAGAGGAAGGGGAGAAGGAAGACAGCCCTCATGCAGACAAAGGGTTTGGGTGTGAATGCACGGACATATGCTGAGAGCCTCCTCCTCATCCTAAGGGCTCTTCCTCTCACATGACTTATGGCTTGGATGGTGTCCCAAATATTCCGAGAGGGCTCTCCAGGCCACTGGTGCTTTGCCTTGTCTGTAAAGACATGCTGGTGGCAAATAGTTATTAAAGCAGGGTTTTACCTATTTAACCATATGCTGTATTATACCCTGTGCCTGAGTGATCCAACAGTAGTTTGGAGGTGAATGTGAGGTTTAGAAGAGGGAAACATTCCTCTCCTCTCCGGTCTTCCTTCCATTGTGAAAAATTAACATTTGGGTGATTATTTAAAGTAGCTATCCAACCTACTTTTGGTTCACATGGGGCTAAAGTTGCTTTAATTTCACTGCATATACATTTCTCAGTGGGGAAAACCTATTTCCTTGAAAGATCTGAGGCTCTAAATGGGATACCTGAAATGTATTAAACTGTGATTTGGTTATACCTGATACTGGTTTGCAGTGCCTGGTATTCAGTCTGTTTTTTTCTCTCTCTGTCTCTTTTTTTTTTTTTCTTTTCCGTGACTGAAAAGACATACATTGTTAAGTAGCACATACTTCACTAAGTTTATTTTTAAACTTAGAAAATATTATCACTAGCAAACAAGTACTGGATTGGCAGCTCTTTGGAGAATGAAATCTTCTCTTCATCCTTGGTGTGGCAGAATCCATTTTGGTAAGACCTTCCCACACTGCTCTTCATCTGTGTGCTCCAAGTGTGGACTCCTTGTAACCTGAATCATACGAAAAAGCCCCAGCTGCTCACACCTGGATGCAAACCCCAGGTGACTGCTTGCAGGTGCTGTTTTCTTTCTCATGCTGTGCAATGTGGGAATAGTAGTGGCAAAGACAGATATGCATTAATGGGCATTGCCAAAACAGTAAAGCTGTAAACAATTTGCCAGAAGAACCTTATCTGGTGAAGCTTGTTGTTATAGAGCTGCTCCTTAAGGTTGCACATTACCAGCATTTCTGAAACCTGGGAGAGAAAGTCTATCAGCCAGAAATCATGGTAAATAAAATCGAAAGCAGTTGCTGGAAGTTGGGGATGGATTGTTTTCCTGTTGGTGGTCTGAAACTGGCTTCTTGTGTTCAGTTTCTTTTCTTAACATGAATGGTGGACTAACATAATGAATGTCATAACATGGTATTACATGTAGGGAAGTATAAATATTAAATCATGAATCCTCATAAAATACCTGCAAAGTCAAACGTATCATTTCACTTCTCCTTATCAGAGGTCAGACAAGACATGCATGACAGAGTTAGAACTGGATCTATACCTGGACTGACCTGAAGACCTTATTCATTGAAAGTTGCTCTGCCAATGTAAGTATGGCATTTTGCCACCACTCGGTAGTGGCCAATGGAAAGTCCAGCTCCAGCTCTTTACGTTGGCTTTTAACATTATTCTCCACTATATCACTGACAGAAGCAGGACGTACCTTCACCCCAAAGAGCTGAATGAAGACTTGTGTAGCTAAATAGGTCCACAGACCTGTAACAGAGAGCACAGCAGAAACACATACGGGGTCATGCTGTGTTCTGGTGTTACGCTGGTTGTCACAGCAATCTTTGTACCCATTGCCATGAAAATAATGGAAAACAACCTTGGGTTTTGCTAACGTGTCACATTGGGGCCTTTTGTTTAGTCACTCATGCTTTCTCCTCTCTCCTTAGGTTAGCATAGGGCCTGTGCAGTCATCTCATGTGCAATTAACTTCTTTCCAACATTTAACTGAGAATGCAGTGCAAAATTTGGAACTGAATTAAAAAAAAAATGTTCCCAGATTTAGGCAGCTTGATCCAGGTTTGGTGGTGGCACATTTCTCTGTGAAATGTATAACAGCAGCCAAGTGTCTTTTCTTGTATATTATTGTGTTTCTTAATTTCATGGTGTGTTTTCTTTGTTTGTTGTAGTAGCCTGAAGTCATGCATCAAAACTCTAACTGCATTCATGAAAACATACCAAAGGCGAGCTTCACTGGCTAATTAAATCTTCTCTGTTGCACACTGGCATGACAAATATAGATTTAAAACAAACATAATTTGCTATTATAGAGCTGCTTCTATTCTACCCACCTGATGTTATCAGAAGGCTCTGGCCTAGGAGGCAGGATGTGCTCAGTGCCATGCAGGAGGCTGGAGGAGCAAAAATTTGGGGCAGGTGGGTATAGAAGAAACGGGGTCTTTGTACACAGAGGAATTAATGTGTGCTAGAAGAAAGAGATAAAGATTACAAAGCAAATACTTCCATCAGCAAGATCAGAAGCTGCATGTCTTCTGTTCTCTTTAGGAGTCATTCAGAGCTGCAGCTTGTTGGCTGCAGAAAGCATATGAGATTTAGAATGAGAAGAACTGAACCCTACAGCAACAGCTTGTGGTGGAGGGGAACAGAGAGCTGTCAAGCACGCTGAACATCAACAACAGATGGGTTTTTGTGCAAAACATGGTACCACAGTTAGACTGGGAAAGAAAAATGATGGCTTTCCATCTCAGCCTCAGAGCATGCAGAAGGAATATATGTGTTCTTGATGATTTGAACTAAAAGTGGGGATCAGCTTGTTTCTCCTTCCTCTTCTCCCTGCTTCCTAAGGAAACCTTTTCACTTTCTCCCCACTTCCTCTAGGACACTAGCCCATGAATAACTGCTATTCTCAGCCTTCAAAGGACTGAGATTTTGGCAGCCTCTAGCCCCTAATGCTACTCACTACCACCAGTGTAGTGATCTGGGTTTAATGCCCTTTTTTTCCAGTCAACAAGCTGATGTGTGCCATGCTGCCTCCTGTCTAGCAGAATTGGTGAAGAAGATACCAGTAGATGGGATGTGCCAGGTAGGCAGAAGAGAGAAGAAGTGGCAGAGAAAGAACTGCCTGGATTCACTGCAGGAACCAGCTCTGAGATGGCCTTACCACCTAGCTGCTAGAAACAAAACTCATGTTTCTCCAACAGCTGCATCTCAGTTATGCTGCAAAATTCCCTACCTTCCACAGCATTCTAATTAATATTGTTTCCTTTTCATTAACAACATTGAGGTTACATTAAACTTGTGTTCCATAACACCTCTGTTTTCAGTATGGAATGAGTTTTTGCACTGGTTGAAGTTTGTTGCTGAACCAGCTGACAGGGAAGGCAATGAGGGAGGCGATGCTAATGTGGAGCTTAAGTCAGCCACTGTCCTTACTGGGTCTAGGGAAACCTGGGTTCATTTAGGTGTTTTTTCCATTAAGATGAACCTAGTAGAGCTAATGTTTCTGTTTTAATTAGGATTAGTCCAGTAAGCAAAAAGAAAGGTTTTATGCCTTTCTAACAAGTGCTGAAGTGTCATTTAGCTGGCTGAGATAGAATACTGGAAAAGAATAGAAAAGGATGCCTACACACTGGCCATAGATTCAGGAGGACAGCATTGCACCAGATTAGATCTCTTTGGTACTTTACAGTTTCTTTACAACTGTGAAAGTAGAATGTTGTTCCCTGAAGAATGCAGTCCTGCAGTTTAAGAAGAAAGACTCTGGCATAAAATGTATTCCATGGGAAATTCTGCTGCTGTGGAAAATGTGGGGCCTTGCCAGAAACCCTCCCACCCTGGAGAGAAACTGAATCCCAGGGAAGTGGATGGAGTCCACAATATTAAACACTAGGGGAATGGGTTCAACTCTGTTGCCCTTTTTGGTGAGATTGCAGCTGACAGTTCAGGCAGGAGGATATGTGCAGTGAGTAACGTGAAGTGGGATAATGCATGCAGAACACTATGTGCTGGAAGACTTACATACGGCTCTTGCTCAAAATAGTGTCTTCAGACATAGTCTGCAGAGTGTGTGCATAATGGCTCTTTGCTGAAATTTTTGTAACGTATGATCTTTGATGTGAAGTAGAGGCTTTGCTTCTGCACAAAACTGCATCTTCCATTGCAGACTGCTGGGCATGTTTTGTGCATAACATTCTGACGTTACTGCATGTGTGCATTGCTGATGCATAGATATACTTCTGAAATGATGAAGATTTTTCCTTTGTTATGATCTAGTGTAATGGCAATTCCTTACTGAAGTGTTAATTTCAACTGCTCCACACTTCAGTGCAAAAGGATCTGATTAATTATTTGTTTAAGGCAGCAAATATGCTTTCTTCCATCTCTTCCTCCCTCATTCTCAGATAACTCAGGCATAATGTCTTCACGGTTTTTCCTGAGGCTTGCCAGAATACTTCATCACTGGGATGAGGCATGGGTATCTGCAGTTGTGCTTCAGAACCAAAGGAACTGTTCTGGACTTTGTTCACTTTGCAAACAAAAGAAAACCTGGCTGCTTTCTACTGTTCCCTTTTCTAGGCTGTTAACTCTGGGTATTGTTCACTGTCAGCGCTAACAGAAAATGAATAAACTTAAAATATGGCTCCTTTGAGCAGCTGAACAGAGAATTTTAGAATGAGAGCCCTTTCTCAAATTTACTTACTGAAATCCATTCAAAGCTTTCTAGACTGCTCTCTGTGTTCTGTGGTGCTATGGATTGTGACACAAAGACACTACGTAAACATAATATATTATTATTAGCTTTGTCCCGTGTTCAAGCTGGCTGATAACAGCAACTGTCCTTTCATTGATGTACTTGCGAGATCCGTCAATCAGGGCTATGTCAGCAGCACAAGATGGGGAGGGTGCAAGCATGTTTATTTTTACTGACAAATGTATTTGCTAATGAGAAAGGAGTCCATCACTAGAGAGGGAGCCTGTGCAAGTTGGTGACTGAGTCAATTTGTTATCAAGTGCTGGCTCTGGTGCCAAGTATTGCTTGGGAGAACTGAAAATCATCATTCCTCCACCCCCAGCTCCCCTCTGCCTAGCCTCTCACATTCACTCCTGATATTAACTGGAGATCACAGCTGCTGGGAAGCTGGCAAATACAATTTTACAAATGGATGTTGTCTGATGTCAACCTTTCCTCCTCCCCTCCCCGAGCATCTGACATTTCTCAACCAAACGGACAGATGATAGAGCAAAACTGGGATTATTTCTTTATGTTCATAATAATAATGACTTATTTTCAAAGTGCTTTTGCTCAGTAAGGAGGGGGGATAGAATAGCATTTATCCAGCTTGCATTCTCCCATCTCATCTGCTGTTTTTTTTCCTTTTTTTTTTTTTTCTGCACTACAGCATCCTTCTTTTTTTCCATTAAAACTCCTCCTCTTTCTTCTTCCTTTTTACACTTCTTGTCACCTGAACATAATGTTGGTTTGGTGGTGGCCCCCTCACCTGAGATGTGACACAACCCTAGTCTGCTTTGCTTTAGAAACCATCTTTCCTTGCTTTCTAGTCTCTTTTCCTGAACTGAACCTGTTCCTGACCCAGCCTACTCTCCATGGGGTGCCTGGCAAATATCTTATTGCCTGGGGAGACACACTTCATTCCCTCTGAAAACAGCGGTGTGTAGCAGCTACTTTCGGTGTAATCAATATTACTGCTACCTGCAAGTGGGAGAGAAATAGCAGCTCCCATACTGAGTGCTGAGCCTTCTGCCCCACTGCTGTTTAAAGCAGATGAATCCTCATTTTTGCATAAGGCAGGACATCAGATCCCTTAAAAAGGAAGAAATCATGACAAGGTCCAAAGCCTTGGGAGGAATTTGGGGCCATCTGGCAGACAGCATCATTCAGCTACTGTCTTTTGGGGAGGTGCTCCTCCAGAGCTGTCTCTGGTGGCAAGCGCTGTCTGCAGAGCCACCAACACAGCTCCTGCTTTGTCTCCTCATGCTGCTTGTACCGCTGCTGGCCAAATCTAGGCTGGGCTATTTCTGTGAGGATGAACCCTGAGGCAGCGTCAATGCAGGCAAAGTGTGTGGCCTGCACATGCCAATTGTCTCAATTCTACCTTCAGAAAAGCCCTTATTTTCACTTAAGATCCTCTTTGTCCATTGCAATGCCTTTCTCTCCAACAAAGCAATTCCCATGCGATTCATGAGCTGATTTTTGCAAGCTCTCCTTATTTCACAGCCTCTCCTAGCATTGCCTCACCTGATCACCAGGCAGGTCTGTTTGGAAAAGGTCCGCTCATGCTATGCTCTGCACTCTGGGTCTGTGCTCCCTTACATCCCTGGCCATGTCGTGGCACCCAACCATGCCCTTTGTTTCACTGAGCAGATGGCTACTGTTTTTTTGTGGATTCTGAAAAAGACTGGAAAACTGTGTTTTTAACTGGAGAGAAAGGACGGCTGACCTCCTGTTAGTGGAGAGCGGAGGGTGTCACGCAGTGCTCCTCCCTTGTCATGTTTGTTCACTTTGTTTTGCTTCACTCACTTTTAGCATTGTAGCTTGGAAAACAGAAAAGGTGAGGCTCCAAACTCTTTTTCCCTGGGCAAGAAAGAAGCAGGAAGTCTTGAATGCTCCTGTGTCTGTGTTGTTTTACCCCATCCTATTCCGCCTTAGTTCACCACAACCCATGTGGCAGGTTGCAGTAGGGGTAGGAGAACAGAGAAGAATCTCAGCAGAGCTGTGCTAAGGAGTAAACGGGAGAAATGGGGAATAAATCCTATGCACCAGGACAATGTCAGGAGAGGTGGGCCTGAGAAGTGAATAATTCACTGCTGGTTTTTGTACGTGGGGAGATGCATGGGGGAGAAATCACCAACACTTGTGGGGAGAAGCTGGATTTTCTGCATCTCTGAGTGAGTGGCCAGTATCACTGCTGGGATGATCCAAAGTCACCACTGACTTTAGTGAGTGCTGCTAATTCGGTGAATGTCACATGTTAGGGAGCTGAGAACAGGCAGTTCAAACACGGTGGCATTTCTAGGAGAAAAAAAAATGTAATGACCTTGTAATGACATTTCTGGGTTTCTATTCCTAAACCTCTTCACACAATCCTTGAAATGCCCCATTTGTAAGATCCAACCCTCTGCCCTTCCCATGCAAATGGAAAAGCTGTTAACAGAGGAGGGACTTGTTGCTAGATCCAGGGTGAGGCAAAGTTTCTGATTCAGGTTCTTTTTCTTGTCTGTTATATCTGCTAGACCATAACCTGCTTCCTACCCCTTCCTTCTTGTGCATCTCCTTGCTTTCTTCTACTTATCTACCACAGTCAGTGTGAAACCCTCCTCCACTGTTGGTTTAGCCGTATAAGAACAGTTTTCCTGCTTTTCTGCCTCAACTAATCGCTTTTTAAAACATTTCAGCTGAAAGTGCATCTTCATAGCCTACGCTCTTGAATTTTTCTCTTCCTCTGCAATTATTTACCCCTCGAAAGTGGTTTTATTTAGCTGCAGTATGTACATTAAATATGAAAACGTGGTTGACTTTTTTAGAATAGTTATTATTGGATGATTTCAGATTGCATGATGAACATGAAGTAAATAAGTTTTGCTAAGTAGGTAGGCAGTATAGTCAAGGGTCACTTCAATATCTTTCACTAGCACCTGGCTCTAGGTGCCACAATCTTTGAGGGTATAGGCTGCAGAATAGAGTTGTAATTTATGGTGGATGTTTTCAGATCTTTGTCTTTATTTTGTAGTTTCTTTAGCTCCTATATATCATATCCTTTGCCCCCAGCATGGTTTATGGCACAGCCCAGGAGGTAGGTTGGTGAGGCAGTAAGAAGAGTGATGTCCTGCAGAAGGGATTAAACAGCAATATTTTTACTTATCTAGATACAGGAGTACAAAAACCAACCACACAAAAGCAAATTCCAGACTTGTACAGTGGCCTCCAAAACTCAAGGTAGTTAAAAAACCTGTTCAGTTAAACTTGACCTAAAACTTGCTGGATCTGTAATTTAGATCGGGTTTCAGGCAGTCACTTTTGCCGAGTGGGTTCAGTCTCATGTGGAACAGGCTTTGGAATGGGGTTGATAGAAATACAGCAGAAATCTGATCTCTCAGGCAGTATAGCTGATTGGGATCAGCTTAACTGAGCTGAAACTAGTTTGAATTTTGAGAAAAAAAATTGCTTTTTCTGCTGTGATGGAACAACATCTTTCAATATCAGGGCAGGCATGGTTTGTCATAAGCACACTGTTATCCCCAAGGTTTATTGTTTGCTATCCTGTCCAGTTTTCGTCAAGAGCCGGTAATGGACTGTGCATGTTATTTTCATTAATGTTTTTGTGTAATGTATATCTATTTTATACTTCATCTAAATAATTTGCTGCCCAGAGAAGTTGTGGATGCCCCATCCCTAGAAGCGTTCAAGGCCAAGTTACATGGGCCTGGTCTAGTTGGAGGTGTCCCTGCCCATGACAGTGGGGGTGGAATTAGATGGTCTTTAAGGTCCCTTCCAACCTAAACCATTCTATGATTCTGTTAATTTTTTACAGTTCTGTGCCCTTTTCACTGTTTCAGCTTATAAGCCAGCAAGATTTGAACCCTCTCTGTTATTTGGCAGAATGTTAGGACTCTTCAGCTTGGGAAAGAGATGTCTGAGTGGGACATGACAGAGATCTATGAGGTTCACAGAGGGGGGTAGGAAATGACTGTTTTAATATGAAAAATAGGATGCTTAGTAAAATAATCACTCAAAACCAAATAGAGGAACATTTTTTTTTTTTCATATGGTGCATTCTTAAGCCATAGAATTCACAGGATGGAGTGTAGGGCAAAATTATAAATAGTTTTAAAAGATTCTTGACACATTTATGGGGAAAAAAAAGGACATTAAGATCTATTAAACACTGACGCAGATGTGATCCTTGCTCAGGAAATCTCTCACGGAATATCTCAGTGGATAGCTGGCTGCTGGGAGAATACAGTGGGAGAAGGATCACTGTGTATTTGCACTGCCTTTCCCTAAGCCTCTGCTGTTTCCTGTTGCAGTCAGAGCACTGGGCTAGGTGGTCCTTTGGGTTCAAACTCAGACATATGCTCTGACAACATTAGCGATATTTCTTTAAGAATATGCAAACAGCTTGTTCTGAGTCAAGTTGAAACATTAGTGTTTAACTTCTTCAGTAGAGTTTTTTTTTTCTTTTTCTTTTTTTCCCCACTATCTTGTCACAATTGTTCTTAGGTATGATCAAGGGACAAAACAGCATCTCTAAAGTTAGGACAGCTAATAATCCTTTGGAATAAATGTTAACATGCCTTGATTAAATATTAATGTTATGAATCATAGGGAGTTCTTGGAGACTGGGGAGGACTTAAATCTCAGTGGAACCCCACGAGGGAATTATGCATTTAAGATAAATAACATATCCAGTATGTGTCTGTGCAATACCCAGTACAATGGTCTTTCCTAAAATTTGATCACAAGGACTGTGTTCTAGCATCTTTTTAACTGGATGAAGCAGAGAACTCCTGGCAGCTCAGCTATCATAAAAGTTTGTTTTTCTTTAATTGTTGTATGCCTCTCTCTAAGCTTAGCAATTCTATTCTTATTATATGAATTGTAGCAAATATCTTTATTTGTATCTTCATCTCCTTGTCTGCTATTAGAAGAGCCTTCCAGGGAGGTTGAACTTCAGAAGCTCTATTCCCAAGGGAACGGTGAACCATAAACCACTATCATGGTAGCCTGGGACAAATTCAAGCTCCCTCATTATGTTTTCTGGGCTAGTGTGAGAGCTAGCAAAACAAGATGTCAATCTGAAAAGGCTGTTTTCCATCAAGAAAATTTATTGTTGATGACTAGCACAAAGTGAAACAGTGAGATGAGTTCCTGAAGCTTAAGGCTCTTCCATGAGTTTGCAAAAGCAGGCCAAGCAAATTTGAAATGCAGTTGAGGCAAATCTTAGAGAGAATAATTGGGGGCGGGAGGATATAATCTGCTTCTTTGTTACTGTTAACTTCTATAGTGTTGTTTTTCCTCTTTTTTTTTTTTTTTCTCACTCTGACCAGCAAAACTCTTTATTCCTTACAGTTAGCAAAGACATTTGGTTTGATGCAAGGGTGACAATGTTGGTGTGGATGGGGAATAGGACAGTAGAGGCCCAGCATAAGGACAGGCAGATTTTGTAAATAATTCTGATGTTCCTAATGTCTGTTTAACATGAAAGATGGAATATCACCCAGAAATAATGAACACTTCTTGAATCCTGATGACCTGAGCTTTGACTGACACTCGTGGAGATGCCATGGGAAAATCAAGAACTACACAGAACACATGCACCAGTTCATTGCCTTCCTATCTGAACTCCTTTCATCTTTTGATCTCTTCTGCCTTCCTTCATGTTCCCCACCAAAAGGACTAGTCTGCCCAACAAGTGATTGTGTCTGACATACCCAGCTGCCCTCTCCCTTCTCTTCTTCATGCAATATATACTAAACAGATTCTCATTATTGTTCTCTGGTAACTAAGCAACCATGAAATGTCAGCTTGGCCTAAATAAATATAAAAGGATACATATCTTTGCAGTATATTTATATCTACGTATGTGTAGTTACAGATATATATGGTCATCTGAGCACATGTGCATATGTTTATATATGAAATCCATCTCAATGTGACAATAGTTTGTACCTCCACCTGTGATCTTGAAGCTTTTTGTTTAAACACACCCATGCTCTTGTGATGGAAATATTATCACTACCTTGAAGTGACGGGTAAGTAAGCTGTGGTATATAGAAACAGAGTGACATTTCAAGGTCGCAGAAATAGTCAGATGGGAATGCAGGAACAGCTTCTGGAAAAATGTGTACATGAATATCCTGTACCAAGTCCAAATCTTTCACCCCATCATTGTTTCCAGTGTTGCAAGCAGCAGGCTGGCATCTCCATGTCTTTTCTGCATGCATCTGCTCCTTTTTTCCTCTCATTTTGCTCACTCATTTCATCTCTGCTGTTGTTCCCCTTATTTTCACTGTTGTTCCCAGTGACTCTGTTCCCCTTCAGCATGTCCTTTTCTTTCATATAGATACCCTTTTCTTAGACTCTCTTTGGCTTCTTGTTCCTCCTCCTTCAGTGTCATGTCTCCTTTCTGCTCCCCAGCTATTCTCCAGTCTGCTCTCTTGCTACCCTTTACTTGTATATTCAGAACTGGGCCAGCTGCAAAAAGCGGTCATTTGGAGAGAAACTGGTGGTGTGTCCTCAAAGCTGGGAGTGGATATAGGTTGCAGGGAAAAGTACTTTCCAAGTTGGAGGTAGAGAATTCCTTTCAATGAGAATGAGAGGCACAACTGGGGAGGGGGGAAGAAAAAAGCACTGATTTTTGTTGCTCTTCTGTTTCTGTAGCTCCTCCTCAACTCCAGAAGAGGAGGAGGATTCCTGGAAGTTTCTTCCACGTGAAATGCATCTGTGCGGATGTTTATTGTGAGTAAGACATGAGTCCTTGATCTGGCAATGCAGGACTAGTATTTGATACTTCAACAACCCTGAAGAATTTCATGATGTAAAAAAAAAGCCCTTTAGAGAGTCTTGAGCTGCTCTCAGTAACCTGCCTACACGATGTGCCCAGAGCATCTTTGCACACTGATAGTCCTTTGTTACCATCCTGGACTTTTTCCAATACACAGTCTAAAATACAGCTCACCTCACAGTGAACACTTGGGAATTCTCCAGGATCTGTCCATGTCCTACTATTGTGTGTTTCCTAGAGGCTTAACCAAACTATAGTTTGGATGCTGTTCCAAGACCTGGTGCAAAAACTGAATCAGACAAACATCAGGTATCAGTGGATATTTTGAGCTCTTCATTGGTTATGTAGAGAAGGATTTTAGTTCTCAGGCTCAGGATCACTGTGTTATGCTGTTCAGTACCAAGAGCTGGGAAAAAGTGGGGATCAAGGGTTGGGGAGTACAATTTTTTCGTCCATGCAATGTGCACCTGATGAACAACAGCACGGGGAACAACTGTATGCTTAGGGTCCTGAATTTTAGTTAGGAAGGCATTTATTATGCAGTCAAGAGGTTTGCCTTAACATCACAACTACAACAGCTTATCCTGCCTAAGTTGAGTGGGCTTAAAAGAGGAGTGGGAAGAAAAGCTGCAGCAGAGCTGGAGGCAAAAAGGGCAGGAACGGCTACCTTGAAACATTACTATTTAGAGTTCCCTAGCCCATACAGGCACCACTCCCCTCCCTTAGCAGAAAACACACATTCAAGGCTGTGTGTCTGAACAGATCTTCCATCACCCACATTCAGCCATGACAATCTTTGTCCATGGACTGGTCCCAGGGGTTGTGAAGGGGTAGAAGAAGAGAGTGGCTACAGGGACACAAGCCACACTGTGCTCCTTGCCTTGCAAATGGGCCCTGATCCATTTTAGCTATCTGGACTGACTGAGCCAGCTGATTGCTAGGAGCAGAGGGCCAGGATGGGTGTAGAAATATTTCCTTTCTAGATCACAAGGGAAAGCAGATGTGCCACGTCCCTGTCTTGGCTAGTCAGGCTAGGTTACCCAATGATGTTAAATTGCTCAAAAAGAGAAGTAATGGCTTTTAAACGATGTTTCCTACAGTAATTCCTCTTTTTCCTTCTACAGGGAAAGATTTGGGGCAGCTGGTGTTGTAGCTCCATCTACCAGGAAGCAACGAGTCAAGCTCCACTGTCAGTCACAGATGGTGTAATTAATTCTTCTAGGTAGTGTAATTAGTCCGTCCTATCAGCTACATATTTTCTCAGTCAAAATTATGCTAAAGCTAATAATACATAAACCACAGAAAACAAAAAAGAAACCCAAAAAAGGGGAAGCAATAATGGGAGGAGAAGGGATTAGAACAAAATTTACCAGTGTATAATTTTTTCTTGTTGTACATTTCCTCTTCCCTTCAGCTTCAAACACAATTCAGAACAACTGGTGAATGTAGCAAGCAGAATGAATACAAATTGGCTTACTTTAAATAGCAGCGTGTAGGACTTAGCCAAAGTCTGCTTTCAGATGCTGAGGCGCGATAAGGCACAGATCCTGCAACGAACTCCGTGCGGGCATTGTGTCAGGGCTGCGCTTCTGCACCGTGCCGTGCCCGAGAGTCTGGGGTGCAGGAAGGCAGTGAGAGGTGTGTGTCCACTGGTAGTCTGTGCTTTTCTTTATCTGGGGTCTCAGAAATGGTTTCTCTAGGCAGGATCTACTGTCAGGGCTGCTGGTGCATTGGGTGTCTCTGCCTCTGAGGAGGGATGAGGCATCCAGGAGCAGCAGGTGCAGGTTTGGGAGTTGGTTCCCAAAGCAGGGAAGGGCTGGTTTGCTTGGGATGGAGTCCATAAGAGAAGTTTCATGGCCACCCACAGGTGGAAGACTGTAACCCAGAAAAACCTTCGTGGGCTCTTCTCTTTTCCAGCTCAGATGCTAATGCAAGAACAGCTCTCTCAAACGGAGTTTGGCTTGTGGGAATAAAGAACCACTCCAAAATGTAGCTGCTGTGGGAATTTCCTTGGGGCTCAGACTGGAGGGTTGCACCCAAAAATTGCTGGGTGAAACCCTCCTCCACCATGACATGGCCCGCTTCCCCAGAGGTCAGACAGGTGGGGAGAAGAGGTGGCAACTGGCCTGAGCGAGCTGGAAATGGTGCCTGTGGGTACCTGCAATGAGCTCAGCCTGTTGTCACATGGTGTATGCTCACCCTGCGATGTTTTGGGCCCCCAGCTTGCCCAAAGCATCCCACGGACTTGTGGTGACAGGATGGGGATGGAGTATAGAGGGGAATGGTGTTGGGGATGGGGGTGCTGTAGTGCAGCTGACCCATGTTGGGCAGTGAGGGGGATGGGATCACGGGTGGCTGGGGAGGACTTCTGTGAGCAGGGCATGTCTGGCTCTCTGCAGAGGGAGGGAGGGCAGCGAGCGTGCTTGCAAAGAAAACTGGTGCTGAGAACATGAAGCTATTTTGGGCAGAAAAGAAGATTCAAAGCAGACTGCACGAGTCAGTCTGGGTGATGAGAGACTTCTGAACACGGTTAATCTCTGCGATCACTCCTGTGTGAGCTCTCCAGGACTGGGCAGGCATGGGAAGGTCCTGCGGTAGCCCTGGCTCCGATGCAACGACCAGCCCATGTCAGCTTGGAACATCCTGTGCTCACAGTGCTCCTGGCCTGGGGCAGCCTGCGAGCCTGACATCCCACAGTGCCTGCATGCTTCAGCCTTACTACTGAGTGACCCCACTGCAAAAGGAGAGGGCGAGCTGGCTGAGTCCCTGAGAGCGCAGAGCGCCTGTTTCCCTGGAGATAGTTATCTCTTTCTAAGAGTGGATTTAGCCCAGATGGGAAAAAAATGCTGAGCAGGAACGAAGTCCTTTTTTTAGAGCTTGAGGAGGCACAGCCTTCCCTAGCACTGACCCCTGAGTCTCTGAGAGCATCCTCTCCTCTGGGAAGAGGTGCTGGGGCAGCCCAGCTCCCCCCGGTCCTGAGCCTGTCACCAGCAGTGATGGTGGCAGCATGGCATGGCCTGGGAGAGGGTGCAGGGCTCTGGTCCCTGACGGGAATTATCCCCTGGGAAATGTTTGGTGTCGCATCTTCCCATCCTCCCAGTGGCTTCACTTTGACCAGCTGAAAATCATCTACAGGAATGCTCACCTCTGTGGGCATGGCAAGGGCTGCATCACCACTACCCTTAGACAGAATGCTTTGTGCCACATGCTGAGGCAGGTTTGTGGTGAGCTCATGCACAGCAAATGACAATGCCTTTTGGTCACAGCTGAGCTGGCCTGGAGCTTCTGACGTGCAGACCAAAGCGTACAAGCCCTCAGATCCGCAGCCTGGCTTGAGGGAGAGCTGCATGTGTCCCTCATCCCATGAGACATGGCCATGGTTTCCCAGGAAGGTTTAAAGTGTAGAAGGGACTCTGCTACCTGCAAACCGGTCTTTGTCCTTTAGACACTCCAGTAGCTCTGGGCACCACACCCACCCCGCTAATCTCCCTGACAATTTGGTTTCTGTCTTTCTCATCTCATTGTGCTTCAACGTCTCCTAACACCTCCCCCCATCCATCCGTCTCTCTTGTTGCTAGGCGAAAAACTCAGAGCAACAGCAATGGAAGCTGACTCATGGCCCATACACGGTAAATGGAAGAACTAAGCATTGCCTGGTGCCCAAAGTGAACCGCTGCTGAGCCCTGACTGCCCTGACAGCCTGTAACTGTCCTGAGCAGCCTCACCTGAGACCCCCACCCATGCACTGGCTCTGCTCCTTGGCCTGCGAGCATTTATATAGTCTCAGCCTTGCTCTCTGCCTGAACTATGCTGTGAGCAAGTCTGCTTTCAGCTTTATTGTGCCTGCTTGGAATCCCTGGACTGGCATTTGACCTGCTTTGTAGTTGTTGGGTGATTGCTTGACCATTTTTGCTAGCCTTACTTGGGTATTCTGGGGCTGTGCCTGCACTGGTGACACCACGGTACTGCTGTCACCCTTGGCTCACCTTTCCTTGCAAAGCGGTCTGCCCCTTCTGTTCCCTGACAGCTTGATGGAAAATAAAGGTCTTGGGAGATTCTTGGGTCTTGACTCAGAAATCTCCCCAAAATACTGTAACTTCCTTTCCTTCATCAAAAGTACTTTTCCAGGCAGTATTGGAAGGAGCGGTGATGTTTCTTGGGCTTTCCTTTTGCTGGGCTGTCCAACCTTATGCAATGTAAGTATGTTCATATATCAGGTTAGCTTTGAAGTGGTCAGGCAGTTGGACATGATGCTCTTTGCAGGTCCCTTCCAACTGAACTATTCTGTATCAGAACGTTGCTATAAGGAAGATACTGCTTAGCTTCTTTTTGGAAACCAAAAACTTAATATAGCTATGAGCCTCTTATCTTTTTTTTCTGGTAATATTGATGCTTTTGCTAATTCTTGATTTATTTTCTTTTATGCTAGTGAGCGGAAAACTTTCTGCAGCGGCCGGAGATTCCACCTTGGACCATGTTTCTCCAACAACTCAATGGTGCAAGGCTTCTCACTCACCTTAGGACAGTGAGTACAAGGGAGCACAAGAGATGGGGCTCAGGACACTGTGATGGTAGATTTTTCCAGGAGAAACATGTATGTGAGAGTGCAGGATTAATAGCCAAGGAAAATGGAATTTAAAACTCTTTTCAGATTTTTCTTTCTTTACTTTAGAGTTGAAACTATGCAGTGACTTGTGGTATCCATGGTGATCTTCAGTCACATTGTTAGAGTAGACGTGGCCATCAGTTAGGGTAGCATGGCAACTCTTCTCATTGGTACATAATGGAAGGCATGGTTCGTCCAGCCTTCATGTACCTCTAGAAGGCTGGTGTGAAAGCTAACCACCAGCTCTGGAGTGGTTGGCCTGGCTCAGAAGGTATTGGAGAGGATGCAGGGTATGTAACTCTCCATTATAACTCTCCACTTCTGCTTCTGTTATCCAAGTACTACGGGTTTTTCAAATTCATGCTCTGAAGTCTTCCTAGAGTGCAAGGCTGAAGGCTCAATTTGGAGTCAGGTTAATTTAGCACTGTAATTGCTTGAGTTCTCAGAATCCTGAGAGGAGAAACCAATTTTCTATATGTAACTTTCTGGCTTTGTAATGACTGCGCATTGCACAGAACAGGAGCTTGTTACATGTATTTGAAGCAGCCATGGAAGAACTGGAAGGGATTTCCACCAGAGTCAAAGAATGGGCTGCATTATGATCTTGCCTTAGTCTGGGAAGAGCAGGGATAAAGCAGCTGGACTGTGGCTAGAATAGGGTGGTGGTACAACCAAAGAGCAGGTTCATTGAGGAAGAGAAAGGCGGTTCACTGACAGCATTATGCAGTGGAGACACTTAGGTGTGTTGCACTGAATGGTCTTTTCTTTTCCATGTGTGGTTCTCCTAATGGGGTCCATGGGGCTCCCATATATTGACTATAGCTTCTAAAATGTTCTAGATCTTGAGTACTGCCAATTGTGTACATGAGGACAGGATCTGTTCCCTGCCATGAAAAGAGACTTTAATCTGGCTCTCCCATGAGGTCCAGCACTGTGATGTATTTGCATTTTACATCAATAAAACAGTCTCTCTCTTCACTCTCTTACTTATGTGCATAGCTTGCTATTTGAAAATAGTTGATATTTTTAATGTTTCAATAGCTTTTTATTAAAAGAAAATGGAAATGGAAACCACACTTCTTAAATGAATTCTATCGCTATGGCAGTTCCAGCGATTCAGATCTGTGTCAGTGCTAGTTTATTGCAGTCTATTTTCTACTCAGTGAGCATCTGCTTAACAGTTCAGTGCAGATACAGACAGATAGGAACATTCTAGCACACACCTAACTCCACCCTGGGGCATGACAGAAGTTACTTAGGTCACTAATTCATTTTTCTACCACAAATACTTTGGTCAAGCATAACATTTTGTCAACCGAACAGGTTAAAAAGATCTTGGAATAACAGAAAATGAAGATTGTGTTCTCCTTCCTCTCGTTATTTTTCTGTAAGGTTTTTTTTTTCTTCTTGTAGCAGCAGTATTTAGAAAAAGTAGTATGAATTTTATATTAATCTTTGTATGCTTTACCCTGGTCTACTTATATAGGTACTGTGTTGTAACAACCTAACTGCTATGACCTATTATAACAAACTGCAGAGCAATTGGCCCTGAAACCACCTCCTTCTATGACTTTCCCTTTTTTTTCTTCCCATTTACTACAGGATTATAATTATTATTTTTTAACGATTACTCACTCTCAAAGTAGGAAACAGATCTTAATATCAAGTGGAAAAGAAGTGCAAGATTGAGAGAAGTGCTTTTGTCTGGTTTTATGGAATTGTTTAAAAAGTGCCACTTTGGCTAAGCAGAGCATGGAAACAGATATAATTATCCATGCTATCTATGCTGGAAAGAGTGCTGCGAGGGAGGAGGAGGAGGAAGGCTTCCTGCTCCAGCAAAGGCAGGGCTGTTTCCCACAGCAGAAGAGCTGTCCGTGCTGCTGGGCGGCGCCCAGTCAGCCATAGACAATGCATGGAACAAAATGAGGGCAAGGTGCTTTAAACAATAAAGCACAAAATAGGTGTCTAACAACTCCTGTGTCTTTTTTTTTTTTTCCTTTAAGCTCCTTAAAAAGGAAGCTGTTTTTGAAATGTTCCTCTTATGCCCTACCTTATATGGGTGCATGGGTGCTACCAGCTGAAAGCCATGCTCCTTTTGGCATGCATAAGCACAACTAGACTCACCTTTAAGGGTGTTTGTGGAACTGGAGCCTGTGTACATAGTAGGTAAACAAGGATGTGTCCAAAAATGTTGTTTTGCCAAATAGGGTGTTCAGACTTTACAGTTGGGAAAACATACAGCGGATTATACCATTATCTCTAACATTTATTTCAGATACAATTTCAAAGTCCTCCTCAGGTTTCCTATTGCTGTGTTATGCTCTCCATTCAGTGAAAGGAGTTGGCCATTCTCTCCCAGGAGAGACCACTGCAGCAACACAGCTTTGTACTTGCCAGTAGCAGGTCTGGCTACTGGAACTGCATGAAGAGGCAGGGGAATATCACGTGGGTGACTTTGGGCCTGCTCTTGACAGCACCAAGGGCAGCCAAGCCAAGGTTTTCTGCTGTACCTTGTTTTTTTTTGTTTGTTTTTTTTTTTCCTCCCCTCTCTAAGCCTTATCTTTAGTCTGTAATTTTTGCTCCCAATCTTTGTTACAGCAGTAGGAAACAGAAGGAAGTGCATTCAGGTTTCAGAGCTCCCCGTTCTCCTACATGAGTCAGCTATGTCTCTTCCTGTCAGACAAGAAAGGTACCTGTGCCACTGTCCCAGTGCTGGTGCAGTCCTGACCTTGAATGGTCCTACCAGGTCACCCTCTGGCTTCTGGGGAAGCATTGACTTAGCTCTGCTTATGCCACTGGCTTCTCTCCTCCTTTAGGCACATGAGTCTTTAGCTGGCTCCCTCCTGCTTCTCAGCCAAAGGAGGTAAATCTGGCTGCAAGAGCCATGAGGCTAGAAATTCCTTGGAAGGTGGAAAGCAATGGTGATAAAGGCATGGGGTCTCATGGCAGAGCAGAAGCCCTCACGACACCTGTTTTGGGCACAGAGATCCCTCTGGAAGCCAGTGGATGGTTCTCCAAGGTTTGCTGCAAGAAACTTTCAGGAGAGAAACCTCATTTCACATACTAAGCCCTTAAAAGCACTCACCCCATGCTGACTTGTACTGGGGGCTGGTGTAGGGGGGAGGCTCCCATGGGAGGTATGTGGAAATTTGGCATCTGAGCATCTGTGGCTGAGACTTCTGCTCCCTTATAGCATGGAAAGTCTTTGGGCTCCTTGTGTCCCTGTGACCTTGGTTTGGCACAGAGTGAATACAAAGCAAGGAGCAGCTTAGTGCTCAGAAGTGTAGCTAGCTAACTACAGCTGTCTTAGATCACCCTTCTGTAAGATCTACAGATTGCAAGGCAGGAATGGGGGTGTGGGGAGAGGATTTAGTCAGCTGATGAGCCTGGCTTCTCTGTCTCTTTTAAGAAAGCGGATTTATTGGTATTAAACATGTCTCTCTTAATGTGGGTGATTTAAAATGGAAATTGCCTTTGAAAGGGGATTTCCTTTTAACTAGCTGGGAAGGAAAAATAGGATAATACCATCATCCCTATACAGCACCCATAGATGAGATGCTGGAACAGCATTCTCTGGTTAACTGCTGTTTCTCCAGAAACTATAGCTTCTCTGTACGAGGGGAATCGTAACCTCGCCCAAACTCCTTTTTGAGGAATGGTTGTATAGATGCTTTAAAAAAGCTAATTTTATGGAAAAAGCAGCTATCTTACTGGGTTCTTTGTTCAAGGTAAGAATTCACTAAATATGAATTCTGAGGGCAGGATCAGGATTGTACACAGCTCTTCCATGCCTCATATTTGAGGCTAGATAAAGACACAGATACTAGAAGACTGGACTAATGATTCACATTTGTTATCCTGTAGTTAACGCCAATCAGAACTTGGATTAGTGAATGATATTAGTAACAAAAAGAAAGTCTTGTCTATACCCAAACTTGCACTAATTTAATCCTGGTTGGCACAGATAGCAATTTAATTAAGTCTGTGCACTTTATGTAGAAGAAATTTATTTACTTTATCTGAACCCTCTATTTAAAACAAATCTATACAAAGGGATGTCCACGCAGCTGTTGAAGGTGGATATATGTAGGCAGGGCCTGAGCAGACCAAATCCAAGATTCATATCAGCAGGGTCCTATGCTTGGGCCGATTAATGGCAGGTCACAGCTGCATTAGCATCATAAGTCACAAGCTGGAATTTTAATGTCAGTGTACTATGACATGGTACAGCATGGATATGCCCTGTCAAGCCTGTTGCTCAGTTCTGGAAACTTTTTGAGATCCATTTTTTTGGAACTCAAGTTCCTGAGTTAGGACATGAGGCAACATGCAATGAAAATAAAAAATCTTCCTTAATTAGGATGAAACATCTTTGCTTTTGTTACTCATATCTGGGTGCAAACTGGTCTCTTTGCATCCCCATTTCCTCCTTACCCTCCCTGGCTGTGTAGATGCCTCTCATTGTGCATACTAGGGAAGTCTTTGGTTTCCCATTGGAGCCTAGGACTTGTGTGAGATGACAGACTAAAATGTAAATAACTTCAAGAGAAGACCCTGCCATGGCCCTCTGGAAGAGCATTTAAAAGGTGCTCACAGAGCCGTCTGTGTTTGTACAGTCAACTTAGAGCAAACTGTTGTGGTGATCCCAGCCCCTAACAGTGATACACTTGGTAAAAACAGTGTCCAAAGTGTTTGTGAGTAATTAATGCTGGTCCAAGAAGGTGTTGTGACTGCCTCAGGAAGAGGCAAAGGGAAGAAAGAGCTGGGCCAGAGTGGCTGCAGCAAATAATCATTTGTGGATCTCTCTGCTATCTCTGTCTCCTGCAGTCGTGGTTTATATCCACTGGTGAGCTTGTTCCAGAAGTTGGAACCACCCTACTGCACAGCATGATCATGCCCTTGCATTTGCTCAGGGTCTGCAAGGACAGTGTGTGCTTCTGTAGGCAGATGAAAACATTGTACTTCATCTTAAAAGGTTGGGGTAAGGCTAAAGAAGTTGCCCTGTATAACGCAACAGCCCTGTTGGGGAAGGAAAACATGAGGCGGGTAGTGAGCACCTTGATCATTTGTCTCGGGCTGATGTGGAGGAGCTGACCCCTGGTGTACAGGATGATTATGGGAATGGCAGAGAGACAGAGCTTGGCCGAGATCAGTGCCGAGCCTCTTCCTTGGGTCTCAGCCCCGGCTACGGAGACGCAGGCAGGGAGCCTGCAGCAGCTGTTGGGATGCAAAGAGGCCAGGGAGTGAATTGGGTGGAGGTAGGGGTGGGTACACAAGTGTCCTGTAAGGCCTGCTTTGCGGATATGGCTGCTACACTAAAATGCTCCCATCTGTATGTTGGATGTGTGCTTATACAGCCCAGGGTAGTCAGCATGCTGCTGGGAGATGGGACAGCTCCATGATGTCCTGACTGACATTGTCACTGAGGCTGGAGAGAGAGAGGCGATGAGGGCACAGAAGATTGACAATCCACGCAAGTCAGGGAGGTGCTTGGTACACATGTGAAGGCCACTCCTACTTGAACTTCCTTGCCCTCTATGCATGCATGCACTGTCCATGAGTACGTGTTGATTAATTGTGTGCGTATGGCCTGCTTGGCCATCGCAGGAGTGCCTGTGTTGGTGCTTTTGGATACTGACGGCAGAGAAGAGCGTGGATCTGTGCAGATACTAGCTGTGTGCGGGTGGAAGAGCTGCTGAGAGACAAAATGGTGTCAGGTGTGCCGGCTTTCAAGGTGGTCTGTGGTGGGTTGCTGTGGTCTGCCATGGCTGGCTAGTTGGAGGATCCATGTTGCCTGGCTGCCCTGCTGTGGCTGTTCAGCTGGCAGTGTCAGAGGAGGGGGCACTTCAGGGGACAGCACCACTGGGAGGGGAAGGGGGATCAAGGGGAATATGGTGTGCATGGTAAGCACAGTGATCCATGCTGGCTGTGCTTTGCTCAGAGCTGTGTGATGGAGATACCCAGTCTAGTCATGGCCATGTGTGTAATCCCTCATGGGTTTCAGAGGGGTAGGGAGCTGGCAAGCATTGTGTACAGGGATGTGGGCCAAGCAGGGAAAGGGAGGCTGCACCCCATCTCGATATCGACCTGGGCTTTGGGGAGGTATGGGACATGAGAATGTGGATACCCTGGGGCATGATTTGAAGGTGTGCCTCCCCATGACCTTGTGGTGGAATGCTGGTAAACATGGGGGAGGTTAGTCTGTCCTGAAGTAATCAGACAGGTTTCCTAGAAAGGCTGTGCAGTCTCCACCCTTGGATATTTTCAAGACCCAACTAGCTAAAGCCCTGAGTAACTTGATCTGATCTCACAGCTGACCCTGTTTCAAGCAGGAGATTGGACTGGAGCATCCTGAATCTCCCCCCAACCTGACATCTATGACCCTTGACCTTGTGCACAGGGAGGAGCAGTTGCTATTCCTTTGTGGCTTTACTGCCACTTCACTGTAACACCTGCACAGAGCCAAGCACTTCCACATGGACAAAGTTTCCAGACTTATGTTTCCAACCCTCATGGCCATCAAGAGAAATTTGAAAACAAAAATGTTGCAGATGCAGTGACAGTCAGATACGTGCTTAATAATGAAGCCAGTTGCTTCTATTCATCCCTGTGAAGGAAGGCAGAGATTACACTCCTTTCATTGCAGCACATCAAGAGACCAAGCAGTTCTGACCTCTGTTGGACTTCAAAAGTAAGAACATAATTTTAAGGAGCTTGTCCTTTCTGATGTAAACTCTGAAATCGGTCTTTTGAGTGGTAACTCCAGGGGACACTTATCATCTCTATGTATGCTAGATGCTTGCAATCTTAGATTGTAAGGCTTACCACTATTACCTGAGGTAGTGTGATTACTTATTTCAATTCTGTTCAGCTGAGCTACAGCTCCTGGTAGTACACAAGAGTAATGCAGATCCTGGTGATGGTTTGAAAGGGGATGGGGCTGTCACCTGCCTTGTATTGTTCTTCTGTGGCCTAGGAAATTAGCCAGTCATCAGCAGTCTTGCCAGCCTGTTCCCACTAAGCAAAGAAACTGTCTGTACAGTTAGTGTATCTTTTGTGTGAACCTATTTATTTACAGTGTACCTAAGGACTTCTTTCCCTGGGTACTGTAGAAGCAGATGATGATAGCCAGTTTCCTTGCTCACAATTTCCCTGGCAGCCTTACTAGTCAGCCTGAAGCCAGAAGATACCTAACTCTGCTCCATGTCAATGTCATGTTCAAGTGCACTGATGTCTATCAGAAAAGCTGTCCTTTCAGAGCACCAGTTAGCAAAGTGGTATTATCACGTTTACTCAACACCAACCTGCCTCCAGATCAAGGAAACAAGAATGGCCCACTTGGGTTTAATGCCTTGTGCCAAATACCACCATTTCAGACTGAGATTCCTGCAGTCACTTATGTGATTCTGTGGAGATGTGTTTGGAATGATGATAATTGAAATAAAATTTTTTTCTGGCAGTTATCATCCCTTATGCTTTCCTTAGCATGTCCTGAGAGGAGAAATGTTTGTTTTGCATTTTTGGGGGGATAAAGGTTGAAGGAGACAGTGGAAATTACCTAAGGAACACAGAGCTTGTACTCCTCTGCTATCTTTGCATTGCCTATATGCATGCACCAAGGCCTCATATAATCCTCATTACGCTTTTTGTCAGGGATCCTGTGTGTGTGCATTGCTGGCTTTTCTTCTGCATCAGGAGCAAGGCCTTTTCCAGTCAGATCTATTCTCAACTCTGGAAACAGAAGAAAAGCAGTTGTTGCCACAAGCCACAAGGTGCTGCTGATATTGTTAAGATTTTTACCTGACTGGGTTGTGGTTGATCCTTGTCTCTCTGCTGCAGAGCATCATTTCTAGGAGATGGAGACCAACATTCCATGGGACCATGCTCTTCACCTCTGGGATGGACAAAAGTGGGTACAGGGGGATTTGTATACATATGAAGACCTTCATTTGGCATGCTGTGTTGCGAGCTTGCATACATTTCAGACTACTGGCAATACAGCCTTTAAGGGCAAGTGTGCAGAAAACAGAAAACTGTTTCTGTCAATGGCTGGCAAACCAGTGTGAGGCAAGGAATTTCATCACTGAGGTCGTCATAGTAGTAGTCAGTGCCATGGTGCATACCTCTTATCCCTTCACGCTGTGCCCCCATGGCACTGCATACCTTGTAGCTTTCCAGAAACTAGCAGTTTCACCCAAAATATTTTCTGCAGCTGCTGGAGCTGTGGTTCTACAAATTGTCAACCTGAGCTGATGAGTCACCAAATGAATAAATAGGGGCCCTATACCATTATAATGTAGGAGTCCCTACATTAACTGGATAGCAGTGTAGGATTAGGAGGCTTGACCAACTCTGTGGACATTTATTTTGGCAATGCTGGATGTATCTATGCCTACATCTTCAGAAGTTGTTTTTGTCATCAGAGCCTGATCAGGCTTTTTTTTTTTTTTTAACCTGTTGACAGAAACTTTTATGGCACTACTAGCAACCTCTATTCCAAATAATGCAACACATCTTAATTCTTTTATCCCTTTCTGATCATACTGGCTGTGATATGATCACGCTAAACCTTTGGCTCCTGATGAATTATCATAATTTACATATTCAGTCAGCAGTAACAGCATTCTGAGGTTTGCTGATGTACCTGTAGCTTGTTGTGGTAAACACAACATAGCAAGTTCAACCAGGAGCCATTCCATGAACACTGGATTCACTGGAGTCTGATCTGCCTTTGCTCAGCCCAATGGAGCCACCAGCACTGGATGGCTCCTGGCAGGAAAAGGATCATCTTGATGTAATATATCTCTATGGCAGAAAGGAATATGATAACGTAATTGACAGTTGGAACATAATTGACAATACATGAATTTGTCAAATACCGCTTCCTCGCACTGTTCTCATTATCCTCTCCCAGAATATCTCTTCCTATCTCGACATTCCCTGAGATGCCACCAGGGAACAATATAGCTGGGAATACAGACCTCCTCTAATGGTGCTGAAGAGAAAAGTATGTGGGAAAATTGGCGTTAGTGACAGTGTCTTTTCCTGTGCTTTTCCTTCATTAGGTTGTGGGCTGTTCTTTGTGAAATAGAGGGTATGCCTCTACTGAGACGGTGTCCTCTGCAGAGAGCGTGCTCCAATTCAATAGAGCTGTTAACTGGCAAATGCAAGAAGATGGGTGTCTGTGGAAGTTGTCATATTAGAGACACAGATCAGTTCAAAAGGAAAAAAAAAAAAGTACCATTCTATCAGGTAGTATGAAAACACATGGCCATCCTTGACCTAGAATAAGGACATGACCAGCAAGGACACAACAGCCTGCAGGCTTACTCTTTGTCAGCACGAAAAAACTGGATAGCATGGCAAACTCACAGTACTGACTCCTGACCGACATAGGGGCTGGAGCAGAGATGCCCAACTGCTCTTTTGCCAGGGGAACAAGCCACAGCTCCACAGGAGCTTTATGCATGTGTTTCTAAAGGGCACAACAAAGGACAAATGGCCTTGTCAAAAAACTAAGCAATGCAACAGCATAAATACAGGTGAATGGCATAAAAAGAACATGGGATATAACCAATTTAATATGGAATATAACCCCGTCTCAGCCAAACCTATCTACAAGGGCCAGAAGACAACAAATTTTTCACTGAGACACTTTGTGCTGTACTTTGAAATAAACGTTGCCTTGTGTTAATGCCCAGCCTCTGTCCTTGGGCTGGGAAAGTCGCCAGAGTGTGGTGAAAGCTTTGGGCAGACCTTTCCTAAAGATGATGAGGGAAGGGTTACGAAACAGTTTGTGCTTTTCTGAATTCAGTACTTGGTAAAGGATGAAGAAAAGGCGCACCCTGTGTATGTGACAGGTTCATACGTTCTATTTTCCTACTACTGGGCCGCAAAAAGCACTCAACAAGCAGTTGGGTCCTGGCAGTAATGCAAAGGAGAAAGCAAACTTGCAGGCTTGCTGGAAGACAAAGGCTGCTCAGATGAAGCCAGGCCTTGCTCTGTTGAAGACCTAATTGTTTTGAAGGTGGAAGAGAGCTTATATTTGAGTAAGGCCTGGTGGGCTCAGGTTTACAGCTGCTGCATGGCATAGAGCACCCAGAGTATGAGACAGTCTGCGGGTAGTGTATGCAATCAAAATGCTGAGGCTTGAGTTTGAGTCAGACCTAACATGAGAGCAAAAATGGGCTGCTGGGTTTCAAAGCAGTTGAGGTTAATGTCCTCCATTTCAACTTGATGGCAGATTAAAAGAGGCAGCTGAGGTGTACCAGAGGTATTTTGCTTATTGCCTCTTCCTAGATGTGTAAGTAAGGGTATGTTTGAGTAAAGGAGAGAAGAAGGTGGCAGTTTTCTTTAGGATATAGAGCAATCTGACAGAAATCTTAATGCTTCTTACTGCTAGAGGGCTGAACTATTGAGTCAGCTGGCTCACTGGGAAAAAGCTCAGGCAAGGGAAATCTATCTCCATCTGCATAAAGTAATTTTCTAAGGGTGGGTGTCTTATTTTTTTCCTGAAAGGTGTGATGGTGGTGGGACAGCACGATAACCTCAGTTGCTGGGGTAGATACTCTCTGCCTGCTCTGTGAATATTCTGGTTTAGCACATACTTTTTATTTAATGAGACTACAAAATGAGTGGTTACAGGAGCGGGTGACCCTGATCCTGCTGGCGCAATGCTGACCATGGACACTGCTTTTCGGAGCTACTTTCTAGCTCATTAACATTTCTACTCTGTTTGCCCCTGGGCAAGGAGCTATCTCAGGGACCACAGCTGCATGCTAACTGAGATCATGTTTCACTTTAAAATGTGTCTACAGAAAACATTTGTCTTAAATTAGATGGTCAATACAAATGTACAATAAATGCTGGAATGAGCACCTAATCCAAACCCCATGGGAAGATCCCCAGCTCATAGGCTTTTGGCTTGCTGGTGAAATCACTCTTTTGTTTTGAAGAATGCTTTCAGACCCATATATTTATGTTAGAAAAGCAATCTGCTTCTCTAACGCCAAGCAGATACTGGTTCAGAATCTTTGTCAGTACGAATAATACTTTGCTTCACTACCATTTCTCCCCCACTCCTGCTCAGCAAGTTATTTGCAATGCCATCTGCTTCACCTGAAGGAGGAATGAGAAGAACAGAGAGACTCAGTGCTGTTATCGACCCCGAACATTTCTGGAAAAGGCCAGGTCTGTTAGGAGGTTGTGAACGACAGTGCTTGTCAGAATGGCTGTACCAGCAGGGAGCCCGGCTGGTGACTATAACCGGTGCCTCCGCTTTGCCACATTTCCATTAAAGTGAGGCCCCTCACTTGCCTATAGCAAAAGCAATGTTGCTGTCTTTGGGTACACTGAGAAGGGAGTCAAATCTGCACCTCACAACCCAAGGCCACTGCAAAACAGAGCCGTGCCCTCTGTGCCTGCTCACCTGCTGGACTCCTGTGTTTAGCTGCCCATGTCTTGGTGAACTTCGCATAAACTGAGAAATTCCTTGCAGAGGTGGAGAATGTGCAGCCCTGGCTGCTTCCAGCTGCGTTCTTAGCACCCAGTGATCCCTATGTATGCATGTGTGTATTAAATGGTAGCAGAAGGGCTGGTACAGCATGTGGGTGAAGGAGGACATGGAAGGTGGATGAAATTTCATTTTGGCTTTGTGTACATCACTTTCCTGTGTTAAAGAGTGTAAGGAAGCCCCGCACAGAAGATACGAACCGTGTGTTTGGGGAAAAAATAGGTATGCTTTGGTGGCAGTATTTTTAGGGTCATAAGGTATTTAAACAAAAAATACATTCCTTGGGAGAAAATCGAATATTTGTGTATACTGCTACTGCCAGCTTTTGCCTCAGTGGTGACACATGCATATTTTTCTGAGGGAAGAATTTATTTTTTACCCACTGTAACTTAGTGTTCTGAGTGAGTTTATAATAGCACTGATTAACTGTTAGCATTTAGTCTGAGTGAAATATCAGCTCTGATGTCTATACTCCTCTTTGCTCCAGACACTTCTATCTGTCTTGGAGCTATTTCACTTTATTTGTTCCTTCTTCAGGAGGTGGTTCATGCTGTAGCGATGTGCCATTGAACAAACGTTACGGATTTGACATGTGTATAGGCTGCATAAGTGAAGTTGAGGCATTCTGGGTAGCTTGAAGAAATCTGTGGAATAGCAAGTAAAAAGCTGGATATGTCCCACTGCTTCATCTAGATGCCATTTGAATGGAATAGGGCTTGCCTGGTGTGTAACTAGTGTGTAGGCCTTCTGTGTAAGAAAAATAAAAGGGCTTATTTATGGTAGCACCAATATTGTAGTACTTTGACCCTACTATAACATACAGAGCAAAGAAGTGGCATGTTATTAACTATTCTATTATCCACAACAAAGCAAGATAAAAGGTGAAAAGCAGGGAGTTTAAGCGACTGTATCATATTGCCCTACATTTTGTAGTGGGCGGTTTCTCTGTTAATAATGGGAGCCGGGAAGCTAAGTTTCTTGGAATGCAATGAGCTGAGTTTTTGCCTTTATGTGAATATTGTGTTAAAGACAAGACTGGCTAGGTAGAGCTGTGGTATCCGATCCCTCAGGGTGTGTGCAGCAGCTCTCAGTAGCATGAGCAGTAAACTAGATAATTGGTGTGTTGATTCTCATCCAATAATTTATTTCCTGGGAGCAACTTCAAAGCTTAATCCTAGAATTAAATCCCCTATTCCTCCTTGGGATTTTAATTTAGTTTTGAATGCTCTGATGGATCCTGTGCTAGAACATTGAAGACAGCTTTCAGACATAAGGGTGATTTTGCTGGCTGCTGTACACCCTGTAAGGAGAATAGGTGAATGCAGACACTTTCTTGAAGAGACTCTTTTTTTGCTTTTCATCATGATAAGCTGGCAAACGCTACACCTTATCTCTTACTGAAAGCGGTTTTCCAGTTTCCTTTAAACCATGAAGGCAATCTACCTAATCCATTTTGCAGCTCCTCCAGTAAAGAGAAGAAAGGGTGTCATCGCTTAAATCTGGAGAGAACCAATAAGGTTTTCATCAAGCAGAGAGATGATTTTAAACAAGAAGACAGATAATCTGTTTGTCTCGTTAGGGTTGGAACAGGACGGAGATGACTGCCTGGAGGGCTATGGTTTCCCATTCATTGAAGTGTATCGGGAAGCCGTGCCTTGTTAAGACTAACGAGGTGGGACAAAATCTCCAGCCACTGGAATGATCTTTGCACCCTAGAGGTGGAGGAGAAGGGCTTCTTTCTCAGACCTGTGTGAGGCAGTGCTTCGACCTTTCCTACATGCACATTATGTGTAGGATGTCATGCCAAAAGGGATGACATACATGACTAATGTTTGTACAGTGCTTTGGTGATGTACAATACAGCATCTGATGATAATTACTAGTTATTATGTGTGGCGGCTGTCAACAGAGAGGTTCTTTGGTCTGTTTGTGCTATGGGTAGTAGAGCCATACACCATCTTAAAAAAGTGACAATGCCAGTTTGAAATCTTGTCTGTGCTTCTGGAGTTTAAAAATAACTCATTTCCATTTGAAAGAAAGAACTGCACAGTTTCTTAGTTTAATATGTGTGTATTTCACATATAAATGACCATCCAGAAAAAAACAATTTCAGTGAGCCTGACATTCCATACTCAAAAGAATAAAACAAGTCTATAAAGACACAGGGAAAGCTGTTTCTCTTTTAATCTACTTCACCCATTTTTTGATTCTGTGTGACAAAAAACCAGTCCGCTAGTTGTTTAGGATTTCTGGGGACAGACTGGCCATGGTGGAGACAGCAGGGGATGCTGCAACTATTGCAATGTAAAATGATGGGAGCTCATTTAAGTGTACTAGTGTGACAGCTGAGAGAACATGTATATCACTTCAAAGCAAATGCAACAGTGCTCACTATTCTTTTCTGCAAGGCTGCTGGCAGGCTGAGTGTCCTCTGAGGTAGCAAATGAGACAAGCGGTCTTGTGTCCAGGTGTCTTTGAAGGAGAACAACCAGAACCCCCACCATTGGCTCCTGGTTCAATCCTTCTCTAGCGTCTCTTGGTTCTGAGCCATGTGCAATAGCGAAGATGAAAGGTTTCATGACAAAACCCAGCCCAGTCCTTCATCCAGGTGATCATGACACTGTCAGGTTTGTTTTTCTAGTTGCTTTATTTGCTTTCCCTTTAATTCTCTGATAAATCTTGTTCATGCAGTATGACATGGCATCCTTGTTTGTGGGCCTGTGTGGTCATTGTTATGGTGATCTTCCAAAGATGTTACAGGCTTAGAACCTGAACACTAGGATTGCCACAGTGTCTCTTCTGCTCTGAGAGTGGGAAGGTCTGGGATACGAGCATGGATTTATTTTGCCATTTAATAATCAGATTGACTGGATGGAGCAGGGCACAGAGCACCATATAAAAGCAGCTGGAGTTCTGGTTACTGTGCTCTGCTATATGCAAACACCCAAAGGAATGTTATTACGAACCCTTTTTTTTTTTTTTTTTATATGGTGTGAATTCTCCAGAGCAATCCATCCATTTCACTGATCATAAGGCCTTGCTCTGCATGGACATGCCTTTTTCTTACACTGATGCAACTGGGTCGGTGCTTGTGCAGATGACCCATGAATTGCCCATCTTTTCCCTTTTCTGACCATAGTGGGCAGATAGAGGCCACTTGTAGTGCACTGATTTTATGAAGTCAGGGGTATTTACAGAGGATTAAACACAGCACAGGTACTTTCCTGTCAGTGGTGGCAGATGCTGTCCTGTAGAGGCCCAATGGCTCTGCTGCTGTGCATCCTCCCCAACACCACCTCTGCCACATCCAGCCCTGGTTGCTTTTGATATAAGAACTTTCATCCACATTCATTTATCTTAGGCAGGACAAGAATAATATGGCCCTTAATTTATAGTAAACATGGACACATTTAAAACAAATCCCTCAATTTCTCTTACAAATAACATTTAAGTGTTTTTGAATTGAAGAGATGTTTGAAAAACCAATTTCCCGTCGGAGATGCTATTTGTTTCATTTTATGCTGTTCATTCATCTTAGTTGATTGAAGAAAAAATAAGTCAGTCACAGCTAGTGAGAGTAAACCCTGTCATAGTACTATGTTGCTGGAGATTTTGTAGCAAGTTTTATGTGCCTCCTATCTCCACACCCATTATTTATAATAAATATTACATCTTAATGTAAAAGTAATTTGGGGTTTAGATGCTGTGCAGAATCTCTAGGAGAAGATATGCTGAAGCAATCAGAAGTGTTGTGTGCCCAGTTTCAAACTTGCAGGTGAACCTGATTTCTTTGGCAGGGGCAATTGACCACCTTTCAAATCAGACACTCAGACCCCTGAGCCCTATAGGGAACTTGGACCTTATGATTTTTATGTATATGCATAATATGTTTGTATAATGGTTCTATATACATCCACTAAGTGGAAAGGCAATTAGTCTTATCCTTAAAAGCAAGCAATAATGCAGGCTGCCATGTAGCATGCAACTGTGGAGCTGTGGTGTTGCAGAAAGAAAACTCACATTTGATTAATTCCTTCATCTTAAGGTCACAGAGAATGATAATCTTAAATATTGCTGACTTGCTGAAAATAATTGCAGCTGTTCTCTTTTGATTGATGGGCCCCTTTTCAGAAATAGTTCCTAAGATACTTCTTAACCCTCCATTTTGTGTTTCTATGTAATGTGCTAGCTGAAAACCGTTCTCTCTCATTTCTGTCAAGCTCCTGCTCTTGTTTCAACTAGAAGAATGCAGGAGGACCTGCACAGTTCCAGCGTATCCCTTCTTGCCATAGAGGAAGGAAAAACATCCTTCGGCCAAATCCTGTCTGCTATTCTTGTATCACTAATATCAGTGAAAGGAACGGGAAAGTCAAATGACTAATCTCTTCAGCTATTAGCAACTTCTGTATGCAAGTATCACTCTACATTTCTTTCCTCCAACTGTTCTGAGATAATTTCAGATTACTTCAGGCTTTGGCTAATATGTCTTCCATTTTTACTGAAATTAGAATGAAAAAGATCATAGTCACTTTTTTTAAGCATGCCTAAAAATGTTAGGAAAATCTTTCTAACAGAACAGACCTCACCAGCACCCTCAGAAAGATCCTGGCTGTCAAAATTAAAATCTTGGTGTATGCTTTTGGCAAGGAGATTAAGCACACATTGGCATTGCTTGTGGTCACTGTAGTTACATGGAAAAACACCATTGTACACCCAGTGTACATGGACACAGCAAGCTCCATGTTGCATATCAGTATGTGCATGTGATGCCATGGCCACATTGCCATCCATAACCTTTTCTGCAAACCAGCAAACCCTGTTTGACCCACGAGGTACAAAGTGGCAGGACCCTGGGGTTGAGAGACGATGTGGTGCTTTCAAGTGGCCTTTCTCCCTCAGGAACCTTGACTGTGCTAGTGTGGACCTTTGTCTTATCCATCTATTGCCATGCTGATACATACCTGCAACAAAGGGCCAGAATTGAGTTAGAGAGTGATTGACTGCTTGTTGGAGCACAGCTCTTCAGCAAGTGGGATCCAGCCCTCCTTGCCCATCTTTTGAGGGGTACCTTCGTCACTGCTCCTGGACACAGAGCTTGCTTAGATAGGTAGAGGTCACTTTGTTTTCCTGGAAGGGTGCTTTTGGTGAGGGGGATGCAAAGGCTAGACAATGCCGCCCAGATGGGCACTGAGGCAGAGCACATGGTGTTGGACTTGGGGTCTGCTTTACTGCAGGATGAGCATAGCTGGTGGGGCAGGATGGGGAGGGCTTTCCCCACTGCTCTTGTCTCTAGGGGTTTACCAAGATCTGTCTGAGCCCATCCAGACCTCCTACCAAGACCCAACCTGGGGCAGGGTGAGCCTTTGTGACCCTAGGATGACTCTGTGTCCTGAAGGATGCGCTTGGCACGTCCTCTTGGAGGGGCTCTGCCCCGGTATCTCCGCTGGCTTGCCCCAGTTGGGACAGACTTCCCCCAGGGCCGTGTTGCAGGGCTGTGTGGGGCAAGTGGGCGCGCTCTGCCCTGTCGGGCGCTCAGAGCTAACCCCAGGTGTGGAAAGGACAAGGACAGAGCTGTGGCCACAGAGCCCTGCTGCAGATGGCACTGCAGGGGTGAGGCTGCAGCACCCCCGGGGAGTACGGGCGCAGACACCCGCGGGTGGGCAGGACAGCGCAGGCAGGGAGGTGTGTGCAAACGCACTTTGCTTTCTGTTCAGGCTGATTTCACGTTCCTTAGCTTCCAGGGGGCTCTGAGAATAGCAATTAAAGCACCGGGCTTAATTGCGGAGCATCCAATTTGGATATTAGCGTTGTCTCCGCTCTCACTCTTTTCTTTCCGTTCACATCCAATCCTGCTGCCTGCCTGCTGGCTGGGCGCCTGTTCCTTTCTTCTTATTATTACTATTTTACTGTTATTGTTAATATTTTTTTTCCCAAGCATCCCTTTAATCGCTCGCTTCCAACCACGGGCGCCCCAGCTCTCCACGCCGCCTCCCCTGGGGCCGGACCCGCGGAGCCCCGGGCGCTGCCCCCCGGCGGCGGCGGCTGCGGGCTCGGCCCCGGCCCGGAGCCCGGGCACCGGCACCCCCATCGCCCCCGCCAGGAGCTTGAGACCCGCGGCGGGAAGGGGTTCATCTCCCATTCCCTCTCCCTCCTCCTCCTCCTCTTCCACCGTTTTCCCTTTGCTCGCTCGCAGAGTCCCTCCCTCCCCCCCCCCCCCCCCCGCCGTGATTTTTCCCCCTCCCCACCGTTATCCGCGCGGATATTTTATTATTATTAATCATTAAGCCGCTTTATTAGTTCGCCTAGTTCGCCTTCCTGTGCTTTCTCCACCTCCGGGTGCTTTTACATTGCAGAGGATTTTTTTTTTTTTTTTAAATTCCATATATTTTTAGGGTGATGCTCTGAACACTTCCCCCTCCCCGCCCCGTATCTCCTACCCTGGCAGTAGCAGAGAAGAGAGTGAAGAAGTTGAGCATGTCTGAGGTGGAGCAGCCTTGCAGGGAGAGAGAGAGGGGGGCAGTAGCTGCTCAGAGCAGCCCGGGTGCTTGAAGCAGGATTTGCGGGTATGTATGTATGTGGGTCTGGGTTTTGTGACAGCTCCAAGTGTGAATTGTTCTCCGGGCGAGATGGGAGGGGAAAGGGGGAGAAAAAAAAAAAAGAATACCTGCGAGTTCATTAAATAAATGCCTGCATAGCTAGAAGCCCTGTCACCAGTGGGGCGTGGGGGGTGACCCCCAGCCACCAACCCACCCCTAAAAAAAAAAAAAAAAAAAAAAACCCAAACCCAACCCAAACCGCAGGGAGCCAATGGATGCGTTGCGGGGGGCGATGCGTGTGCGGGGCCGCGTAGTGCAAAGCGGCCACGTTGCAGGTGAAGCCCCCCCCTCTCTCCTCTTCCCCCCCCCCCCCCCCCCCTTTACCCACCCCCCTCGTGTCCGTGCGTGTGCGCGCCCGGCTGCGCGGAGCGCGCCCCACGCTGCCCATTGAAGCCGGAGCGCGGCGGGCAGCGGTGCCGGCAGCACTGCAGAGGGGTGGGCACGGCCCTCGCCAGCCCTCCGGGGGCTGGGCCCGGGGGTGGGCGAAGTGCTGGGCGTGCGTGGGGAGGGGGCGGTGGGCAAGGCGCCGGGGGGGGGGGGGCGGGGGGAGCTCGTTTAGCTCGCCGCGATTCACATCGCGCCCGCTTCCCCGTCTCGTATGCATGCCTAGCCCAGGAATGGTGTAGTCAGCCCGTATCTGAATTATTTATAGACCCGTGCCAGCTGTTTTTTTTTTTTTTTTTTTCTTTTTCCTTCCTTGATTCCGCTTGTGTGCACTGTTGGGAAATGCGTTTTGCTTCCCTTTCTTCTCAACGTATTAATGTCTTTGTTGGGGAGCGGTTTTTATCCCCTTCAGACCCCTCTAATACAAAATTGATGCTTATTTTTCCCTTCAGGAAGGGGACGCTTTGAGGATAATCATGCTTCACAGAAGAACAGCACCGACCTCCAGTTGCTTTAAACACAACCTTCTCCACTAGGGCTCCAGGAAAAAAAAAAAAAAAGAATAATTACAAGAATAATCATTAAAAAGGTGAAAGGAATGCTTACTCTGGAACCTGCATTTGACGATCCTCACCACTCGCGCTGAATACCCTCTGAAGTGATTCTCTCCTGCTTTTGAATTTGCACCGCTTCGAGACGATTGCCACAAAGAATTCTCTATTTTTTTTTACGGCCAAATAGGATTTTTTTTTAAACTCATTCCCCCACATTTGTCCCCCGACCCTTATTCTTCTTATGTGGATATGCAAGCAAGAAGAGGAGACTGGACATTCCCAACATGCTCTCTCCCTTGATCTGTCCGTCTAGAGGTTCTGCTTCTACAAACCAAGGTAGGGAAATTCCTGTTTCTGTGTTTCTAGTGGCAGCTCGTTTTCTGTACACAGGTTTGCCCGGGGAGGACCACTCACGGTAGAACAAAAGATTTAGGTTTGCTGCTCTTAGCAGCAGATACAGCAAAAGAAAAGGAAGAAACATTCACCAGACATGTTGATTCCCTCTAGGCTCATCAAATAGGACGGGAAGAGAAGGCGAGAGGGATGCTTTGAGTTGCATATCGTGTCGGTGCATCGGGAGAAAGTCCCTTGTGATTTTTTTTGGGGGGGGTGTGCAGGTGGGGTGAGGAAGACACGGGAGAAGGAACACGGATTTGGAAAAGGGCAAAAATGCCGATAATTCCTGTCCATCCATCCGCAAATTTTCTCTTTCTCTTCAGTGGTTCAGCGGCTCCTTGTCATGCTTTGATGAGAAAATAGAGCTCATTAGGAATACCAGTTCATGGAAACCGGGTTGTCGCGTGGAGGGTGGTGCATTATTTCAAACCCACACCGGCCTCTCGATCACGAGCGGCCTAATGTGGGGGCCGGGGACCCGGGGGGCCGGGGCCACCCCTGGCACCGCGGCAGGAGCCAGCCCAGCGCTGGGACGAGCGCGCCTGCTTGCGTGGAGGTGAAGGGCTATTTTAAGTCCAAGCACGTCAAGAGACTTAACCTCAGCCTACGAGGTGCCGTATTCAGGCAACTTCACGGGTTTTAATTTATCCCTGGCTGCGGGGGCTGGCAGTGGGGCATCGTGGCCCCTCTCTGCTACACCCCCTGCATCCCCATGCTGGGAGCCCCTTCCCCAGCCCGCTCTGGAGGGATGCAAAATGGCTATCGTGCTGTCGGTACGCGAGAGACACCGGTGTATCCCAACCGTAGCGTGCCATGTGAGTCTTTCCGTAAGATGGTGGCAAGACAAAGGGAGCGGAGCGCCGTGGGGTGCGGGAGCGTGTGGCTGCCGCGCCTCGCCATGAGCGCTGGGCGCAAGGTGTTGAACGTGTTGGGGCTGTTTTAAGTGCCCCCACTGCACGCCCCCACGCTGGGAGAGCAGTGGGGGGGACGGGGGCGAGCTGTCCTCCCCCCCTTCCCTTATCCCCACCATCAGCTCCAGTGTGGGCTCCCCGCAACCCACCTCCCCCTACACCAGACTGGAGGCCTTCAGTGGGCAAGAGAGGCCCCCAGCAGCAGCAGCAGGAGGAGGAGGAGGGAGAGGGGCTGCATCCTGCAGCCCCCTGCAGCCCTGCCAGGCGAGCTGGGGGCTGGGGCAGCAGCGGGGCCCCCAAGGCACCCGGAGCATCCTGCGGTGGGGGCGCGCCGCTGCCCGCCCCCTCGCTCGCCTTGGTCCTGCCAGTGTCTCATTTTCCCTTTTCGGAGGGGTTTCACTGGGCTATTGTTAAAAACCAGGAGCCGTTCCCTGTTGAGGGGCTGAGAGCCACCTACCCTGCCATATTCTGACTGTGCTTCTATAAATATCGAAGGCTTCCCAGGGTTTATCCGCGCCTGGATCCTCCCTGCCAGAGAGCTCCCTCCCTCCCTCTCCCTCCGCAAGTGGGAGTAGAAAGTTTACCTGTGTGGAGCGAGGAGGGCGTGCGGGAGCCTTTTTCCCATTTTTGGGAGGAATTTCTCAGGCCCCGCAGCTCGTGGCTGCTGCCAGATCTCCCTGGAGACCCCAGCACTGTCCAGGGTGGGGGGTGCTGCCCCCTCCCTCAGGTCTCATTTCCCCATGAGAGCCTCCAAAAGCACAACCCTTGGTGTGTGTGTATGGGGGTGCATCCCCACCCCTCAAATGACCAGGGCGAAAGGAGAGGAGGGGAGGTGCTGGGGGAGCCCAGCTCAGCCCCCGCCCCAGGTTTTGCAGGGAGGTTGGAGGGCAGGGGAAGGATGCTGGGTCGGGCTGCACGATGCCAGCCCTGCCTGCAAGTACCAAGCTGGGTGAGCCCTGCATTCCCCTGTGGCACTTCCCAGAGGTGACCTGGGACAGGTTTGGGCAGAGGTAGGGAGGGTGGCTGGGGAGGGGTCTTACAGCTCTGATGCTCATGAGGGCAGGCAGCACGGGCTGCATCCTCACCCCCTTTTACCTCCCAGTCTTTCATGCTGCCACCTTCGCCTGGGATTTTTCCTCACTTTCCGGGCAAGCTCCAGCATGGGCAAAAGGAGGAGCCCTCCAATACTGCCCCCCACCGTCAAGCACAGCCACCCCCAGGTGGGTGCAAGCAGTGCAGGGGTGGCGGCTGGTCCCCCCTCCGTGGGCAGGCAGGGAGGGCTGGGTACACAGCACCCCCGGCTCAGGGGACCCCATGCTGCCCCATCGCCCAAGCCCGAGGGAAGCAGAACAGGGGCTCACCACCCTGGGGTGTCCGGTGACCCGGCGTGCCCCAGCTGCGGCTCTGGAGAGCACAGCAGCCATGCGTGGGTGCAAGGTGCTCTGTAAGAGGGGAGCTGTGGGTATGGGCGACTTCCAAGCGCTTGCCTACGCCGCCCCCAAAGCAGCAGCAGCTCGTGCTGCCTCCACATCTCCCGCTTCTCTCTAGTCCCATGCTACACCAGCCTGTCTCCCAGCGCTGGGTGGGGGTCTCAGAGGGTTGGGGTAGGGTGAAATTGGACAACAACCTGCGAGGTGAGACCCACTTCAGCTTTCCCTTGGCTCTGCCTTGGCAGGCAGAGGTAGGTCTCAGCAGGGAAAAGGAAAGAAGCACGGTCACAGCCACTGCTCCTCTTCCTGGGGACCCTGGCCCGGTGACGCACACCTGCCGCACCCGCCCAGCACTGCCTGCTCTGGTCCTGGTGCCTCTTGTGGTCCCTTTGTCAGCGAGCAAACCCCAGCCATCCTGGCCTGGGCAGGGTTCTCGGGATACCTGCATCGGTGGCTGGGTTTTTATATCTGTGCACATAAGAGCATGAAGGAGATGGAAATGCAGAGCAGGGGTGAAAATCCTAACCCCTCATCCTCATCTAATCATTGAGGCTTTGATCTGTTTCATCTTCATTTTGGATTATCAACGGCCCCCCTATAAAACCCCTATCAACCTACAAACCGGCATTCTACCTCCAAACCCTTGCCTATAGAGGGAAGAGATGGCGACATTCGCTTCTGTTTTTCGCCTTCTGCTGGAGCTCAGCTGGGGCTGTTTCTTGTGCTTGGTTTGGAAGAGCGCAGGTGGACACCGGCTCCAGCACCGGAGCCATTCTGCGCTAGCGCACGGAGATGTGCTTGGGTTTGGTTCCCACACCGGACTCTCGTTGCCTGGGCTGGCACCAGGATTCGGTGCTTTAGCGCTCGGTGTCTCTGCAGTAGCATGTGGGAGGTCTGGGTTTGATTCCCAGCGCTGTTTTCTCATTCCCCCAAGCTGGCAGAGGATGGGAGAGCTGTACAGACAGCGCTGCTTGCCTCTGCAATGGGCTCCATTCCCCGCTCCTGTCTTTTACTCCTTAAGATGCGCAAAAGCTGCCTGTGAGATGGTCCAGTCCGAGGACTGGTCTCTAGAGCTTTAACCTGCGTGGCCTTTAGGGATGCCACAGCTCCACTCTGCCTGCACTCTGCTTCTCAGCATGGCTCAGTGGCAGAGTGGGCAGCAGGGAGAGAGTTGTCTTGCATCTGGAGAATATGTGAAGGGTTTTTTTTTTTTCCCCTTCTTTGTGTAAGCCTCAATTTATCATGAAGAGATGGATCAGTTTATCGGTGAGATGCACTAGGTGGTCATTTTGAGAGAGATGGTTCCACGTACCCTGACTGCCTAATCTACAGTGGGATGCTGGTAGTATCCACTCAGCCTGACATCTGGGCTCCTGGCCTGCCTGACTCTTCTGTGATTAGCCTTCTCCGAGATACGTTTGTACTTGACAGAAAAGCAGGGAGTGACTGGGAGAAACACGGCTGATGTTATCTGCTCTTGTCCTGCTCCATCCTTCACCCACCCGTCCACAAGAATTCTTTCAACCACCATGAATGCAACTTATTCATTTAGTTGCTTTGCTACAGTCTAGCTACTGCCCTGGGTGCCTTCCTGCATAAAATGAAATGGCAGCGTGAAGATCACAGCGCTGAAATATGTGGAAAGGGAACCAGAGGAAAATAAGTGATTAAAAGCCAAGCATGGCTCTCCTGCTACCATTGCCTCCTCTCTTCCTCTGAGCCTTGTGTTCCTGCTTCAGCTAAGTGCATTGTAATGGGAACTAAAAAGACCATTTCTCCAGCCATGAAGAGGGCCACAGTGCCCCTCTGTCTTGTCTGCCTTGCTTCTCTGTTCATCCGAAGACAGGAGAGTAGGTTTCTGGCAGGTATGGACTGGCACTCGTTCTGGCAAAATTAGTGGCATGGTGCTGTCTGGGAGTCAGGAGAATGACCCAAACAGGTTAATATCAAAACTACCCTTTTTGTGTTGGAAAAAAATAATCCAAACCAACCCACGCCTTATAGTTCAAGAGCTCATGGCTTAAGCCACAAACCGCCAGCTCCCAGCTAGAGTCGTGCATGGGCTTGTGAACTGGTGACCGTAAAAGTCGACCAAGTGCACAGTCGGTGCAAACCAGGCTGTGTACCTCCATGGTCCTGAGGTCACCTGCAGAGAAAAAAATCATCCGTGTGCTCAGAAACAAATACGTGGCACTCGGCAGTGTGCAAACAGCACTGTGATCTTCGTCAATTCAAACCACGGCTAATTTGGACCTCTCGAGGCAAGGCTGCGTCTTGTTTAGTGTTTGGTTTTCTTAGAAGCAGGAGAGAACACTGGCTGTGGGCAGGAGGAGAGGCTGACTGATGTTTCATTAATTCTTACACATACACTGAATGCACTTCATGTGCAGGGAATAAAAATACTGCTTTCTCTGTACTTGGGGCCACTAAAATAGGGGAGAGGGAAAGGGTATGCATTCTGAAACGCACTGCTAGCTGATGCTTCCTAACGCAGAGGGTACTTGCAGACTGTGAGGTATGCTGGGTGGGTCTCTTTCCTTTCTAACGCAATCAAAGACAATGTTTCAGAGCCAAAAATACACATGGATTGATTAAGCTTCTGGGAAAAAGAGAAATTACGAATGAGAGCATTGTTACCGGCTTAAGGTGAAGACCTTAAGCTGAGCCTCTCTAAGCTGAGACCTCTGTAGCATTCGCTCACTGTACCTCCAGCCCCACTCACAAGAAATGTTCAAAACCGCAAAGAATCACTGAAAGTGGCTCAGGTGAAGTGCTAAGTTGCCAGCTCTGAACACTGAAGGTGCTTCCCCATTCCCCCAACACGTAGAATGTCATTGATGTAGGTGTGCATGGCTGTTCTGAAATGTTTATAGGGAAGAAACACTTTATGGGGAAAAATGGGAATTTGATTTTCATGGTCTGTTTGGTGGCTTGTCTCTGCTGATTGCTTACCACCAAAACAGGCATGGGGCCACCAGCTTGTCTGACCTGAATAATCCATGAGGTAATGTTCTGTTGTTCTGCTCACCCCTGGCATGTTGGGCACACAGGAGCCCATACACAGCTGACTCTCCATGTGCCAAACTCCTAAATTACTTCTGAAGGTAGCAGTCAGCCTGTACTAGTTGGTCTGCTTGTAGCTATCTCGTTGTGAGATGGGAACAATTCTCTCTTACCACACTCCTAGCCTGGATTTGAACTACCCATCAAGAAATGAATCACTCTAGGTACTACCATCCTTCACTGAACCTGCTTTACAGTCCATGTGTGAGCTTTGTATGCAATCTTTGTTTGTACAAAATGGTGAAGCCGTTATGTCTAGAATCTACTTAGAGATGTGGTTAAGCCTTACTTGGATAAGTGCACTCTGTTTGGGGGCTGCAATTCCATGAGTGGGAAGGACTGGGGAGAGCGTGGGGGAATGAACAAAGACAATGATCACAGATAGAGAAAACAAGACCTGTAAAGAAAGGTTGAGAGAGCCAGGCAAGTTCAGTCTGGAGAAAAGACAACTGTGGGTGTATGCCTAACTGTCTGCAAATATATAAAAGACCATTACAGAAAGAGGACAAGGGCCAATTATTTTCATCAGTCACCGAGGATAGATCAGGAAATAAATGAGTTTAAGATGAAGGAAAGAGAATACAGATTAAACATCAAATTAAATGATTACTGAACGAATGGTTTAGGTGATAGTAGAAGATGCTGATAAACGTGGCAGAATGGCTGTGACTGAAGCTATTTAAAACTAGATGTAGGTGCTGAACTATCAGGACTGTATCTAATAAAGTCTGTCTCCAGTGAACCATAGATCATGATATTTGCATGCCTAGCCAAATAACTTTGGATGAGAGTTAATGAGATAATTTGTTCTGTGTGCAGGAGCGAGGGATTGACTGCCCCATTTGTGGAAACCCTCCCCAAGTGAGTGGGTCTGACACTGGCCCTGTGCTTTAAATCTCATTTGGTACGTGTAGGAGTGAATATGAGTGATGACTGGTGCCACAGCTTGGTTTCCATTCACAAAGGGTATCAGAAGCTCCTCAAAGCTGTCCAGTTTTAAAAACCTCTGGTATGTTGTGACAGCATGTCAAGACCTAGGGAACTGCTAGAGCTTCAGTGTAGCGGTCTTTGCAAGGGGGGGTTTCCAAACCTGTCCTGCGTGATGTTTAGAATTTGCAGGTACAATTCTTGAATCCTGGAATAAATTGAGCTCTTCTAGATTGAGACCATGTCCCTTTACTTAGGAAACTTCACCCCTCTGTAGCCATTGCTTTCAACGTTTTACACCCTCACAACGTCTAAGGGTGTAAAACATGCTCATGTGCCCAAACGTGATACCGCAAGGGGAGGTGACGTACATCATTGTGTACTGAACAAAGTGAAAATAAATGCCTTGCCATTCTATGATGTCATTCTTCTGTCTTGCAAAATGAGCTACAGTTTAAAGGTGCCTTATCTTCACTCACCTTTGCTGCTTCCAGAAGATAATTTGAGATTCTGGGGAGCTATAAGCATAGTGATTTCTGAGAATCATTGCTTCGCTCAAGCCATCCTTTGCAGTTGCATCTCTGTGCTCTGAGTTGGAGGATCTTCCTGTGTAGAATTGGGTTTTGGATGGGAGGTCTTATTAATGGGTTCAGGGAAGGGTCTCCTCACTTTGAATCATTAGAGGTTCCCCTGCAGGTAGCTGAGAGAGGTGAAGGTGCCATTTTGAGACTGTGAATTCGGCTAGCACTGGAGGGACGTATGGTGTGAGCTTAAGCCTATGCCAGTTCATATCCTCCTGTGCATCAGCAGAAAGGGGGACTATGATACAAGTCCCCATATGATAAAACAATTTTTTAGCAAAGCATCAAGTATGTAACCCTGACCTCTGATGTTTTTCGTGAGAATCAGGAGTTTTCTGTGCAGGTGTTCAGGACAAACTCAAACTCAAATGGAGGAAATGACATGCTAAACTGTCTTTGTTTTTATACTTGGATTAAACATTTTTATTTCACCTCTTCTCCTAATCTCTTTGCTAGGGTTGCCATGCACTGTTGAAGAGCTGGTACGCACAACTCTTTTTTTGTGGACATATTGTTTCTTGCATGTATGACCTCTGAAGAATTTGGAGGATTTTGCAAAAGGAAACAAATGCATGACTTATGAGTTCAGTATTTCAAAGCAGACCAGAAGGTGAGATGGTTACTAGGAGCCAGCTGAGACAGATAAGGTTTTGTGTCATGAACCTGCTGATAATTTACTAGCACAAATGCCATGTCCTACATCACAGCTGATTGCCTAATGAACAGAAAATTGTTTTCAGGTGATAGGCATAATAGCCTAATGATATCTGGAGACAGCTGTGGCTGGGTATTGCTTCCAGCTATTGGCTATGAGCAGGACACAGAGGGATGTGAACGGGTGAGAAGAAAATCTCAAAATCTACTGTTGTAGACTCATGTAATAAGGGACCGTGGTTCCTTCTGTTGTGTGGGCTCTCTGTTTCACCAGCATCCCCTGCTGGGAATAAGGTCCTGGAAATGCCCTCTGATTCTGGGGGCAATTCTAAATCTTCAGTGTAGGGGACTTTTGAAGTTTGGGTGGTGAGAAGAGCAGCTTCAGTGATGTGTGGAAAAGCATACGTATGCTGACAGCCATTCCAGAAGGGTCACTGCTGCGGATCTAGTTGTGCCAGGTAATGCAGAATGTTAGTTAACTGCAAACAACTAGGGGATGTTTGTCACTGGACTTTGCTGATTAATGCATTTCAAGTCCGTTGTGGTGGAGGAAATGCACACAAATGCGCTAACTCACAACTACTTGTACGTAGGTATGAGCTTGCGTGGAAAACACACAGGAGCGATCTGCATGTCCCTGTACCCCTCTCTCTCCTCCTCTATGTTTCTCTGGTATTGCTGGCTGCTGTACTCACTGGCCTAAGCGTCTCAGGGGAGATTCCCTCGTGTCAGACGTGTTTCAGCAGAGTTAAGCTGAAACATCAGAGGCTGACAATCCCCAAAGGAGAGTCTAATGAAAGTGACAGAATGACGTAATTCGTTCTCTTAGTCTTTCCTCTCCAGCTCTTCATGTCTTTGGTACAACTTAAATTTCTTCTAATTTTATTACTGAATAATTAAATATTATATTTAATTACAATCGCAAAGATAGCGTACTGAAACCTTGAAAGTCAAAGTATAAAAGCAGTTTGGATGTGGTCTGAGGTGCCACATATTCAAGTATTTTGAAAGGAAGCTTTTAAATTTCCGTCTGAAAGTAACAAAGTGGTAAATGCCACAAAAGCGTAAACGGAATCTTAGAAAAGACATTAAGATCGTTTCATTACGTGATGGGGGGCCTGTGCTCTAAACAGGAGGAGATAAAAGCTAAGTAGCTTAGAAAAATAGGATAGCTGTGGGATGACTGCCTTGAAAGATATAGCGCCTCTTACAGAACGATCTCTCTGTACCCCTCGTTTGAAAGTTTGCAAAGAGTTGTTATTTTCTGAAAAGTCATCTTTTCTGAAAGTTTTGCAAGCATTCAAACCAGGGATTCAGAGTGAGCTGTAAGGATTGTGCTTCATCCCCTTTTAATTTGAACCATTTCAATGGGAAGTAAAGGGTCTAAAAGGCTCTCTGAACCACAGGGATCGCGGAACTTTGCAGGAGCTAAATGCCTGTGCCTCTGCGCTCTCAGAAGCAGGAGCTGCATGCCCGCAGTGGTGTCTGATAGGATCAACTCTTTCTGTGCAATGCTTGCTTTTTTTTTTTTTTTTTTTTTTAACTGGAGGGAAGAATAACTTTCAAAGACCAGGAGGCGTACAGTGGAAGATGACTGTTGGTTAATGACATACCTCACGCTTTTTGTTAGGACATTGAGGTGAAATTGTGTTCCTTGCTCACTGCTTCTCGGAGAGACCCTCAATTTCAGCTTGTGATGTCAGAGATGGTGATTAAGACTTCTGACACGAGAGGTTTGTAATGGAGCAAATGTGGCAGAAAATGGATTTACTGCCCCACAGAAAAATATCAATTTCATAGATTTTGCTATTTCTGTGCTGAAATTAATTAGAGCACTTGGTATGTTTTCATTTAAAAACAAACAAAAAAAAAAAACCCAAACCACCACCAAACCAAAAAATGGAGAAAAGCACAGAATGCTTAGCAGCCTAGTAAACAGAAAAGTGACTAGGTTTTGGGTGATACATTCCTGTTCTGCGCATTTTGGAGTGGGGACGCATTCTAGCTAACTTGAGGGCCTGGGCTCCTGGGTCCTCTGCAGTAATGCTTTCTCAGCTGGAACTTTTCCAGTTGGAGCCGTTCTACTTTATATAAATGCCTATTCATTGCGCTGGAGAGGGAGCGCTCTAAAGACTGGGTTGTGGAGGTAGTTTGTTTCTTTGGCCTGGTATAAAGTAATTACTTTATATGAAGGGAAATGACTTCAGCGTGAAAGAAATGGAGAAGCAGTCTCCGTAGCCCAGAGGCTGTGGAGTCTTCTGAGATATGGGAGACACAGGAGCTAATTACTCCTCCAAACTAGCAGTGCAGGTTTGTTCTTGTTCCGCTTTGGGTGCGTTCGTATTTCCCAATCACAACAATTTTTTTTTTTGCATCCAGCTCCAGTGCTGACCCCAGGTGGGAGAAAATGTGATGGGAGGAGCTGAATTCCCAGGGAACCAAGACATGATCCTCAAGCAATTGCTCTTAAACAAAGGCTGAGGGATGAGAACTACAGAGACTCTGTGACGGGAAACCAGAGTTATTGAAAAATTTTCTCATTTTCTGTGATGTGCAGGCAGCTCTTTAAAGCTGTCTCTAGATCTTTAAAATCACTTGAGATTTTCATTCCTGCAATTCGTATCCCTTAGTGTATCCCCTCTCGTTGTTCGTTATATGTTGGCTTTTATAAGCTTGGTGAGATGTTTGACTTTTATATAGGAAGGGGAGTGTTTGCAAAGCTAACGCTAACTGTGGGAGACTTCTTTCCAGAGGTTCTCCACTGAGTCAGGGGAGAAAGAGTGGGGGGGTCCTTTGAAGGGCAGCATAGAACAGGAGCCCAGTGGATGTGCTCCAGCTTGCTCTTTGGAGAAACTAATCTCTCTTGACTACGAAGACAGCTTATGCAGGCAAGCTTTCTGAAGGACTTTAAGACAACGGTTTGTTCTGTGTATGTGCGTGTTAAGGGTGTACTACTAGGTTGGGGGCTGGAAGAAGCATGAGCTGTATTAAACTATCCCTCTTTCACCACCCAGTTTGGAACAGTTAGGAGCCAGGAGGAACCGAAAGTCTACTAAGCCTGGGTCCTATGCCGTGTATTTTTCCACTGTAAGAAAATTGGCTACTTGATAGTCCGTCTCTTTTTGAATGTGAAGGCTTGGAGATCCCTCAGTCTGGTTCTGATGTTAATGGTTCCCAAATGTGATTTGAATTTGCAAGAAACGGTAATGTGTATATAACTGATTCGTTGCTGGGCTGTGTGAACTGATCTCTGGACTCCTCTGACCTTAACTTCAAGCCATGGAGTAGCAAGTTAGTAGAAGAGCTCCCTTGATGTGACCAGGTATCATAGGGCTGGTCCTTGGCATCCCACAGAGAACTGTCTCTCAGGATGCTGCAGGAAAGTTAAGGAGAGATGGCCAGGGCTTACTTCATCGTTAGCCAATGCTTCCCGGGAGGGAGCTGGTATAAGAACAACATTTAATAATGCATCTTTGTACATCTCTGCCTGCACGTATTTAGAAGCAGTGCCTGTTTCCACCAAGGCAGATGTTTCATAAGAAAATATTGCTTGCATGATGAAGCATAAAAATCGAACAAAACAGAAAATTAGCGCTAAAGTTTGCCCCAGCAGTCTGTATCCTCTTAAGTGCATAGGGTAATACTGATATCTGTGTATGTTCTCTGAAGTAAGTCTTCCCTGATACTGTAGTTTGGCAACTGTGGCAGAAGAAGTTGTGATGTGTACCTACAGAAGGATTTAGCTGCAGACCAGAGACTGGACTCAATACCCCTTTGAAACTGGGTAGAATCTTGGCATTGACTCTGCTGAGGTCTGGACCAATTTTGGGTGCCTGCTATGTGGTACTAGACACAACTACTTGCAATATATATTTTTTTTGAATCAGCTTCATTTCAAAGTATTATTGTTTATAAACTCCTTTGTGTTCTTCACCTGCGGAGAATCTCAGTTATTGAAGTATTTTCTAGGTTGCTGTTTTGATGCCTGCAATGAATGCCATATAGATTCTTGATAGTAGCTGCATACAGTGGCTGCTACGTCTTGTCTTTTGCTTTTGATAATTTCCTTATTTTTCAAGCATGATTTTTAGTGATAACCAACAGATTCATCAATGTTTCTTTTGCTGTATAAATAATCATGTGTTTTCAGGACAATCTATTGGACTGCTTTTCCTGCAGTATAAAACAGCAGTAAGTATAGAATATGGTTGAGATTCAGTTTGGGGATCAGATTAAGTTGTCATGTTCCTTCCCCCAAATCCTCATGGACTGTGTCTGGAGGAGAAAAATCAATGACTTTCTGGTAAGAACTACTTAAAATGGCTGTATTTGGCATCACTGTGTTTTCCATTTGAACAGAATCTGAGACTTTTAAAGCAACTTAATGGTATTTTCTTGTAATCTGAATGACTTTGGAAGAACAATATAAAAGCGTTTTAAATGCTGTAGGACAAAACTTGCTGGAAAATCAAATAATTTGATTTTACCATCAGAGATCCAGAGGGAGAAGAAAAAATAAAGGTTTAAAGACCTAAATTCCCTTTAAAACTCCTCATTTCCTTTATTATAGAATGTAAGAATATTCAGTGAGATTGAAGAAAATAGCAGAAAGAGTGTTTGGTCCAGTGCTCCTCCTGAATATGATGAACTTACACCTTGTTTAGAGAAGTTCATATGCAAAAGACTTATCTTGAACCTTGGCATTACTGAAATATTATGTCTATTACACCTGCTAAAAAAAAATGTAACTTGGACAAAAGAATCTAGAGATATGCTGTCATTTCACTGAACAGACTCTCTATATAGAGAGGGCAAATTTTGAGTAGAAGCAGCAGGTTAAGCTGTGCCTCTTAATATTGCTGGAAATAAGACATTATACATTCATGCCAGTAAGCAGAAAAACATACTGGGGAAGAGCTTTGCAACCTTGAGCACCACTTGCAGTATGCTTAGTGGATGAAGTTTTTTTGGTGCAAAACCAGAGGACTTAGTGAAGATGTAATTGAGAATCGTCTCTTCGTGCTAAAGCAAGATGGTGAGAGCTGTTTTAAGATTTTTCTTGGCAATAGGCAGCTCCCAGGTGGCTGAAGCCAAGCTGACCTTCTTCATCCTGGCAGAGATGGTCCAGTATATGCTGATCAGCATTTGGCAGAAAGTGCCCATCCTTGGTCTGTGCCAGCAGATACAACCAGGTGGGTTGGCTGGAGATCCTCTCCTCTAGATGCATGCATAAGTCTAGTCTCTGTTTTGGGCTAAAAGCATCCCTAGATCTTCTGACCTAGCCTCCTCCAAGGAGGACCCATTGGCTTCAAGTCAGTGCAAACTGTAGAGGTGAGAGTGTGCATCTGTGCCCCCTTGCATTTTCTGAACATCCAAGGAATGGGTACTCTTTGCGGCTTTGTACTTTTGTTCAGTCCACTTGATTTTTCCCTCTGCTCAAACTGATCCTGTTACTTGTAGCTAAGATCTTTGCGATGGTGCTAAATGCTGTCATAAATCCAACCAATTCACATGCTCTATGGCTTCTCAAGTGATTTGGGTTGGGCTAAGTCTCTTCTCTCACTCCTTTCTGTTGGCAGATAGGATGGAGAAATTAAGCAAAAACTCCTTGCTGCTGGTGTGGAGGAAGTGGGCTGACATGGGTCATGAGAAGGGGTGGTGGCAGATTTATGCACCTCCTTGGACTTTCACTGGCAGTAAATTGCACTCCGATCCTGGGAAAGCCTGGACTGTGAGGGACTGAGAGAACTGGCTCATAAATTTCCTTGCACCAGCAATATATATGCATGGGAGAGGGTAGGAGGGAGTTGCTGATGCATTTTTTTTTTTTCTTCCCCCCCCCCACCCCCGGTTTTGTTGGGAGAGAGAGCCTGGTGCTGCAGCCTGCTTGGTGCGGGTAGGTGCCTCTGCCTGCAACTAGGACCTAGAGCAGAGGGGGAGCAGGGACTACCAGAGGCACAGCAGCAAGGACCCCCTGCCTGCTTCATTTAGAAACTGCTGAGCTGCGGCTGCCCTGTGGCCAGGGGAAGCAGGACTGTGCTGAGCAGCATCTCCCGCATGGAGCTGAACTGCCGCGGAGGCGATGCATCAATGCTGCCCTCACCTTTTCCTTGCTCCTCCATCCTCTTTTGCCCCCTCCTTCAGGCTGGAGAAACACAGTTTGGTGCCGTCCCCACCAGCTGGGGTGGTTTGCACAAACGTGAAATCTCACAAAGAGGCTTTGAAGAAGCCTTCTCCCCCCATCCTTTAGGATGAAGGAGGGGAGCCTGGACACCTCCATTTAGGAAGCTAATGCACGGGTTATATAGGAAGGTGCTGTGCTGCTTGGAGGGTGCATACTGAGAGAGGCAGCATTTCTGCCTGCATACTAGTGGCACGTTTGCCTGATGCTTAAGTTGTACTTGCCCACTGCTCCCTGCTGCTCTTTCAGGGCTTTGCACAGCTCTCCAAGGGCTACTGTTTTTTTTCTGAGAGCAGCGGCGCCTGATGCGAAACCCGTTTAGAGCGACACGACGCTGATACGCTACCAAAGCCCAGCTGCAGCGTCGGAAAACCCTTTGGCAGTTTTCGGTGAGGGGCTGATGCTGAGGAGAGGTGTGTGAAAAATCCATATTGTCTTGCAAATTTAGGGATGTGCCGTGGCTTCATTCTGATGACAAACCCCGTGCCTTTTCTTTGTGAGAGTATTTCCATTAGAAATCAAAGAGATTTGAGATATATAGCTGGCTAAGCAGTCATACCTCAGAATAGGATTTGGGGATTAGCAGAGTGGATAATAAATTGAATAGTAGGAGTTAAAATCAGACTGCACTCGTAAAGAAAGCAAAGATGAGAGGTACACCCCTGGAAAGCAGTAATGCCAGAAATGACGCTGGGGTTACACTGGTGAGCAAATGAGATATGGGCTCACAATACAATGCGGCAGCAAAGAAGCTGATGTGATTTCTGGGTTGCATAAACAGAACTATTGCATGTTGGAGCAAGGGAATGTTTTCTACATGTTTATAGTCATGTTTTCATGCACCTGGTCTGAGCGTACCTAGGCTATCGAGTTCATTTCTGGAGAACTCAGTGCCCCAAAGATTGCAGCAAATTAGAACAAATTCAGTGGAGCAACAAAAATGATTAAGATGCTGGAGGGATTGATCTAAGAGGGGAGATTAAAGTAACTAATTACATTTAGCTTGGCCAAATGACAATTAAAAGGGAGATGTGATGACTGCCTTAAAGTATGCGCTTAAGAATGTAAACACTGCAGAGAGGGAAAGGGAGCGAAGAATCGTGGAGCACTGCTGCTTCGATGCCTGGTCTGTGCAGTGCGGGGAGCAGTGCAGGTGCCGAAGCAGAACCGGAGGAGGAGGAGCTGTAACCAAACAATAGCAGAAGAGTGAACACGAGGAAGTGCAGAATAGACAGCATGGTCCCTGCTGTGCAATGTGGCAGAGGGTAAAGCACTGCTTCCTGGGAAGTGATAGTGGTCTCAACAAAAGTAGCCTTAGGAGCTTTGCTGTAAGAGAAGAGGAGGGAAAGGATTCAGCGTTCCCACAGGAGTCCTCCCCATCCAATTTGCAGGGGATGGGGCGAAACTATCTGCATGTCCTTTTGGCTGTGATTATGCATCTGTCTTGGGGTGCGGTTTCTTTAATAAAAGCCCTCCCAGCTTTTACAGGCTGGAGGGGGAGCAAGCCAAAGGGATGGGGTTGGATGCTGTCAGACATCAAGTCCTGTAAGAAAGGCTAAGAGTCTTTCAGTGGCATGTTCGGTCTAGGGGAACAGCAGCTGTGGGTGGAAACCTGACTGTCGGCAATCCAAAAAGGACTGTTATAAAAAGAGGACAGGGGCCAATTATTCTCTTTAGTCACTAAGGATAGATCTGGAAGTAAGTGGGCCTGTAGCTGAAGCTACAAAATGAGGATCCCTGTGAGGGAGAGTCTAAATGTTAGGTGACACAGAGGCAAGGAGGGGAGTTGTGTGAGTATAGATACTGGGGGTGACAGTAGACACCCACTTACAAGCAGATGACATGGGCATTGGGAAATCAATCTCATTTCAGCAAGGGGGTGGTGCCCAAACCAGCTGCTCTGCCATGGAGGGCTCATCTAATTTCAGTGATTTCAGAGTATTTAAAAGGCTTTTGGGCTTGTAAATGAGCCGGTGCTGTGGTGCTTTTTCCATACAGGTTATTTGTTTAGGACACATTTGTTAATGTTTCTGTTTAATTAAGTTTTCGTCTTTGATGCATCTGTTTGAATGCTTCCTTTTGCAATGGAGGGATTACAGATGAAATGCACGCTTTATATTAAAAAAAAAAAAGGCAATGAGAAACTAGTTCCAGTGAGAGTAGGTTAGCTGTTCTTTTTCCCTTTTGGTGTGAACCTTTCTTGAGGTATGAAATAGCTTAATTAGCTTAAAGAAAAAAAAAAAGTCTGTGCAGTAATATATCTCCTTGTTTTGACAAGCCCAGGAAAATATCAAGAAGCAGAAGCTCTTCTCACAGTGCTTCTCATCTAGTTGTAACTAAGAAATCCTGCACGTTTTCTCATAGAAAGTCCATTTTTTCAGATGTCAGGTGGATATCGCATGCCTGGAAATGTTAATTTCCTGAACAGCTTTTAAAAGCGAACAGTAGGGAATCTCTGAGGGAAATGAAGAGGTGAGGATGAGAAGAAGAGCCACGCGTCTGCGCAGCATCTCAGCTGGTGGCTCCAGTCTCTCTGGGTAAATGGCTCTGTCGTGCCTGATATAAAGAGCATCACAAATTTATTCTTTTGTGATACCCAATTGGAGGGCTGTTTGTAAAATAAATGCTTCAGATTCGTTCCCTGTGTGACAGCGACTGTGTCCCAGTGACACAGCTAGTTCCTGGGCAATTTTAAGAAGGAGTTCAAAGAGTGACAGGAACCCAGCATCAAGAAAACAGATTTTTGCTGTAAACTCAGAAGAGCACCTTTTTAAGGCAAAGGCTGAAGCACTGCAGGCAAGTGGGGTAATGCTGTCCTGGGCTATAGAGAAGACTTTTCTTGCAGTATAGATAGGAGGCAGGTCAGAGGGATCCCATATCTTGACTTTTCTATGCATTATTCATCGTGCTTATTCAGTTAATAAATAGCTGTGCTCATTAAAGCTGTTTCCCTTCCCTGCCCCAGCAGTTTGTTCTTGCAGCAGTCTGGCGATGTCATGCAAACCCACTGTCGTTGCTGGCTGAAGACAGCGTATCAGGCTGTCACTGACATGGCTGGAGCGCAGGCACCTCTCCTTCTCCCTGTCCAACTACAAGCAGTAGCCTCCTGTGAAGGCGGCCAGCTGGGGGCAGCCACATCTAAAACCATGGTAACAGGGTTTGTCAGAGCTCACGGACAAATTGCCCAGCATACGTGTTCGTCTGTGGGTTGGGATGAGGGATGTGCACACAGCAAAGCTGTGTTCTGAAGTTGTGCTTTCTTTTGTGTTTGTGAGGTCCATGGGACTTTGCAGCTGATGATGCCATAGAAAAATACTTGCTCTTCACTTGGTCTTGACTTGCAGAGCTCTATCCTTGGCATTCTTCAGTGGTTTGGCACTTTCTGAAAGAAATAAAGCAGGACCATTGTACAGAGCAGTAAAGCACTTCTCAAAGCATATTCTGATGAAGTCAGCTCCTTGAACAGCTGTGACATGGACAGGGAAGCAGCCAGAAATACAAAAAGGGAAATGTCATGGGAGATTCATGCTGGGGAATACAGCTCTGTGATGGGGCTCTAGTCCTGCAAGTTCTAACCCTAGGGAAGGTATCAGTGCTGTGTTACCTCCCAGGCTCCCAAGGTTCAGCAGCCAGTGTTAGATTTGCAGATGTCCTACGTGATACAGGATTTTAGATACAGCCAAATCCTGTGCCCTCTGTGAAACAACCGTGGGGCATGTTGTTTTCCTCTAAGCTTTTGTAATAACTTTTAACTACCTATGTATATATTTATAGGTAATACTATGTTTTTATCCTTTGGAATGTGGCTGCTGGGCTGGTGCTATTTGTGACTTGTTAGTGCCAGTGCAGTGTCCGCCCTGTGCCCAGAATCTGTAGGGTCTGTACAAAGAACTACACCCCTGTTGCTGGTGTGCTGCATGATGGTGAAGAACTTGGTCTGGGTCTCTCTACAGAAGAGCATCTTTATCTTGGAGTTAGCTTTGTAAAAATTAAGCTGTTATATCTGAAAAATAGTGAAGACTTCCATCCAGAAATGGATATGTATAAGCAATACGAGAGGGTTAAGAAGAAAGTCCTTTTTTTTCCTTTTTTTCCCAGAGTGTCTCAGAATGGCCAGAAGCCTCTGAGAAGAAGCTGGAGTGGAGCTGTCGTTTGAAAATACAAAAACTTTGCCTAGATGTCATCCTCCTCCTTTGTGCAGCTCCAGGAAAGGGCTGTTTGGGAGCAGATCCAGCTTGGGTGCTGGCTTAGGAAGAGCAGAGCTGCCACAGACAGCAGCTGCTCTGGAGGTTGTGTGTGTGGGGTCAGCAAGCAGGAGCTGCTGTGGATGCGCAAATGCATGCGTGTCCATGCCCCTGCTAGCAGCTGGCTGTCCTGTTGTCCCCTTGCTGTGCTGCACTACTGCCTGATGAAGTTTCCTGCACCCAAAGGGCCACATACCTGCGTGTGCCCAGCCAGCCCTGCTGTGCTTGCATGTGTGAGCACTGGGCAGCACCAATGTAGGGTGTTCTGACTTGCTTCCTGCCTGACAGATGGTAAAGCTGATCGCTGGAGGCAACCATCGGTCTACTCCAGACTGGCTTCAGGAGCTACATGCAGGGAAGTGCAGGCCATCAGAGTTGCAGCTTCAATGTACACACACTGCTGTGTGACTTTATAGTGCTCAAGAAGCGTGGATGTTATTATATGAGATCTCTGAGCAATTTCTTGTCATTTCTGAAGAAGATACTCATTATACCCACCTTCCATGTGTCCCTCAGCTTGCAGTGGGAGCCAAGGTACATAAGCCGTGCCTTTCCAATACCCTTTTTCTGCTGGTTTTAAATATCCATCAACAACTTTTTTTTCCCCTATGCAGTGCTGCTGGTTGGAAAAGCTGATGGCACCCAAGGTGAATCACTACGTGTTGATGTATTTACTTTACCTGTTGCTCTGTAGAAGCCTGCGATCCAGACATGGAGGCTTTAACAGCTCCCTGCCAATCAGATTAAATATTTAGCAGCAATAGGTTCTGGGCATCACGTTCCTGACAGTGTGTTTTCATGCATCATTTGCTGTAAACGTTGGGAGACTTTTAGCTACAGTTTGCAAAGTAGCTGCCTCTCCCTTCTCTCTCCTATTTTCACTGTTTCTCTGACTTCACCCTCATTCTTGGCTCCACTTTTTCTGCCCTTCTGTGTCCTTCCCCTTGGCTTTTCCCCCCTCTTTCTCTAATCATTATTTGCTGCTGTGTGGTTGTGTATGCTGCACCTGGAATGGATGGCTGAGTGTGATAGAGGAGTGGAGGCACTGACTGCATCTAGCTGAGCATTCCTGCTCCAGAAAAGCTAACATGACTAGAGGTGGGTGCAGGCTGATGGCCCTTCTGGAGAGTGGGTACCACCTGAGCCAGGGAAGCACTCTGAGAACAAGGAAAAAGAAACTTTCTCCTTCATTCCTCTCTCCATCATACAGCTCTTCATGTGTCAGCCAGTTTAGGGCTGTGACTATTGGGAAGTCTCTATTAAGTCCATTTCTGGATGAAAACTTAGGAGAAGAGGGGATGGGCTCAGTCATCCAATGGGAAGCATGGCCACATCCATCCCCTGTGGTGTCCCCTTGTTTCACCAATGGTGGGCTTGCAGATATCTGGGTCAGCTGTGCCCACACAATTGGCTGACACTCACAGTATGGTGATGAGGACCACCAAAAATCCAATTAAGATGGGGTGGGGGAGAAGGTGGGACCGCTCCAGCTGAGGTTTCTATATGTGATTGTATTTTCCATGCTGCCAGAGATCTGCCTGCTGGAACATAGAAAGCACTGCAGAAGGTGCAAGGACCTTCCTCCAGTTCCTTAAGTGTGTTGGACAACCACAGGTTTCACTTGTGCAAAGTACAGTTGGCTGGCCATCATCTGAAATTTCAGGCATGGTGTCTAAGGTGGTGGCCCTCTAGAGGGGATGTTTGAAACATGGACGAGCACCAGCACTTGCAGTGGTTCTGAGATGATACTGGGGTGGAGAGGGTAAAGTCTGGGCTAGTGAGCTTCATGGGCTGGTACTCTGCATGTCTTCTGCTGCAGAGTCTTCTCTAGAACTTGCTCTTCACCCATTGCTCGAAGTGTTTTAATGCTGTTCAGATGGTTTGACTCATTATCCTGCTCCATTCACTGATACATGCATCTTTTTCTCTGCTGTTGCTACAAAGCAAGTTCCCTGTCTGAACGTGTTTTTGTAGCCCAGGGTTGCTGGTACACCCAGAAGTCCTGTAGAGAAGGTGTGTGGTTCTTACCGCCTCTGTGTGATTGCTGTTCAGCACCCCCTGCCTTCTCACACAGGTACCCAGCTGTGACTGCCCCAGCAGTCCTGCGCTGTCAGTCCAGGAGACATGTACTAGTGCCAGGGCCAGGTTTTCCAGGAGGGCTTCTCTCCCCACCATGACCAGTTTCCAGCTATTTGGTGAAGCATCATCCTCTTCACTTCATGTTTCTGTTGGCATGGGATGTGTCCTCTGTTCATGCCACCATTACTGTTGCACCAGTGTGCACCTGAGGGTGTGAGGGAGATGACTGTCTCCTCATGGCCTCTCTGAAGGGATGGCTGGGGAGGTGCATTGCTCTGAAAGCTGACAAAATGGGATGTATGTGCATGTTTGAGATTATTTTTGCTTATGAGAGAAGTGGCGGCCCTTCAGGTGGAAGGAAGAGGAGATCGGGCACATCAGGCCAGAGTGGCTGGATAAGATGTCTCTTCTTTGCTCTGCTGCAGTAGTCACTGAAGCCTTTTTGGCTGGGAGTCTGCTGGGGTGGGTGGTGGCAGGCCAGATGATTTGAAGCAGGGACATGAGCTTTTGGAAAACTGCTTCAACAAAGAAGAGTGAAAGACACCTGTGAATTCTGTAAAGTGTAATAACTATTGATGGGCAAACCAGCCTGCTTCATTTCTTGTTTTATTTCTTTTTTTTCCCTCTTTCCTCCTCATTGCTCTGGGCCTCTCCAGTCCATTCCCCTGCATCTGGTGGCTTATTTCCCTACAGATGTCATCTTGGCAGTAACTCATGCCTGAGCACCTCCCTTGGGGAGTTTGTGCACTGCCTGAGTGCTTTTCTTTCCCTAATGTCAGGCCACCTGTTTATACATACATACAGGGAAAAAAATACTTTTAGGCTGTTGCTCTTCATAAATAAATAAAAATTGTAGCAGTGGGGGAACCTGTAAGGCAGATGGATCTGGAGAAGGTGCTCCCTTAGCCACATGGCAGAGCAGGCTGGGTAAATGATTTGACCGGAGGGGCTGCACAGCTTGCCCACCAGCTCACCTCAGCTCTGGGGCCAGGGGCTCAGCCATGGTCTTGTATATCCTCTGATTCCTTTAGTTAGGAAAGGAGTGATAAATGCGTGCTGTGTTTAGTCTTGTTGAAATATTGCCAGTCTCTGGATGGGGCAGTGACAGGGCTGTGTGAGGAGTTTGGTCAGGGAGGGGGTATAGGATACCAGAAGTCTTACAGACTCAGAAGATAAAATACAAACCAGAGAAGAGGGATCCCAGAGAACTCAGGGGCAATGCAGTCAAGTGGTAATGCCTATGTAGCTTGTTTGTTGCAGTTTCTCTTTCTCTCTAGATGAAAGTCCTGTGGAACGATAGATCCCTTCCATGCTACCCAGTGCCTCACAAAAGTGTTAAAACCCAGGCAAGTGGTTTTAAAACACTGCCACATCAGATCATGGCCTTTAAACCCCTTTAGCGCAGGGGTGCATGGAAATAGTGCAAAAGTGTCTGTGAATTTTATTCTGCTTGGGCATCTTTATATTTATAAATCCATGCAGCTGCATGGAAAAACACCACCTGGTTTGGAGGAGAGCTCTTGTGTCAGTGTCTTTGTTATGGGACGCCAAAGCAGGAACTGTCAGGGAGAGGGAAGCAGGAAGCCAGCACAGCATCCAAGGACTGATTTTATTTTTTCCCCTTTCAGGGGACTTTGGGATGCTTGTCTCTAAGCATGGGAGCTTTGTCTTAGGTTTCTCCAGTGTGCATGTACCTGGTTGGTGCTGGTCTTGCTGTATTTGGTGAGAGCCATGCTGTGACCCTGCTGGGCTGCAGCTCAGCCCTGTGGCCTGGATGACCTGGTGTGCTTTCCCCACACTATTGTAGGGGCCGGGTGGTATTTGCAGCCAGTAATCTTTGGCTGCCCAGGATGTCAATATTGGTACTGTCATATACAAACAAGGATGAGACCTAGCCAAAGACCCCAGACTGCTGCTGACTGAATGCTTAAACTTGACGGTTGTATGGTGCTACAACCTTGGGTTTGTACAAAAGCTCCTCGTGAGACAGGACTGGCATTCCAGTGCTGGTCCAGTGCTTCAGGAGGGGCAGTGTAAAAGCAGCTTTGCCACCGTATCCATTAAATCCACACCTCTTGGCTGAGTGGTGCCTCTGTCCCCACTCCTCTCAGGAGGGAGAGCAGCTGCTCTGGGCTGGGGCCTGACCCCCAGCTTGGCAGCAAGGTTTGGGTTCCTGTCTCTAGGAAGCTGTGTTTCCACAAGGACCGGCCTGGATGTAAAAGGGATGCGACTGAATGTTGTCTCCACCAAACCTATTGGTTTCCTATCCTGGCTCCCGGGGCTTCATAGGGTTTGCAGCTGTAGGGTGCTTTCACTTACAGCCTAGTCTGAAGCTGTGGGCCCTTTGAATTACATCTGAGGACTTCTCTATGAATCCCAGGCTTCTGGGACCTCTGACATTGTAGTCCCAGCTGGGTCTCTGAGTCTTCAGGCTTGCTGGTGTAAGACCAGGATTTTTGTTTTGAAGGGGATCAGAGCTCCCAGGACTTTCCAGCCATACTATACAAGCCGGGTGACTCTGCTCTGGTACCTTCCCTAGATCTGTTAAACCCAGGGTCTGAGGGTCTCCGCTTGTGAGACCACCGGCGAAGAGATCTTGTACTTCGAGTTTCTGTAAGTGAATTAAGACTGAGCTGTGCCCTACGTTTTCACAGTCCAGGAGCTGCTGGAACCAGACTCCTTGGATCCATGGCAGGCCCCCAGGGCAGATCTGTTGATGAAACAGGTGTTCAGGTTTGGATTAAAAGTGCCAGAAGGATGGCACCTGGTGCCCCAAAGAGCTGCATCTCTAGATCAGACCCCAGAGGCTGGCTGCCCACTGCAGCTCTGCTTTGCTCTACAAAGCTTCACTTATCTCTTGCTCTTCCTTGCCTGGCCAGGAAGCTGCTTTGGAGCAGGTGAAAATGTATCATGAGTTGAGATATTTTCATGACAACAGGCTTAACAAACTGGCGTTTGCTGACAATGTGTTGTTTCCTCAGAAACCACTGATCAGCAGTATTTTGCAGTTTGAGTTAATGTGGCAAAGTCGATATTGAGTATCAAGGGTTTTGCTTGGAAACCAATAACTATTTATGGTATTACAGCAATTCCTTTCTCTCTGCTCCTAGCTAAACTAGGATTTATTGTCCTGAAGATCTTGGACAGACAGGTTTTAATACACTCTCTTGGGATCCTGTGAGTAATGTTGGGTGTGATCTCACAAGAAGACGTTGCTGCCTTCAGGGAAGTGCAATGGAAAGCAATAATAATAATCTCAACTCCTGTAGCTTCTATCACTTGAGAGCCAAAAGTACTTTAAATACAATAAATAATTAAACCTTCTAGCTCTGTGAAGCAGGGAAGATGCATCTCTTTCTGATGAGGAGACTAAGGCAAAGGGCTGAGGAAGAAAACAATGGTGTTTATACTTTCAAAAAATGCTTATTGATTTTTGGATGGTTGTGTAAGGGATTAGAACCAGGTTTCACTTGCTGTGGTTCATTCCCTCCATGCTTTTAAGATTTAAAAACAGATACCTAACGGTGTGAATGCAAGTGAGCTAAGATGGATCAAAAATATAGCAGTGCTTAGAGCGAGGAATGGAGTGACTGTGGGAGCCATGTAGGACAAAATATGGATTAGAGATAAGTGATGGATGGATGCAGAAAGCTGAGTAGGATAATAGATTTGGGCATGCATTGTAGACTGAAGGAAGTTTATGGGGATATTGAAATTCCAGATTTTCTTCTATACTTAAGTCCCTTTATGCTGTTCTAAAAGTGTAAACTGACCTTAAAGCATAAGTAACTCCCAGCTACACTTTTTCATGGGATGACTTTTTATTTACTGACAGTGTATTCTTTACTGTGACCATTATTTAGTTTTGGAGGTTGTTCCTTCTTGCTTTCTGTCAATATTTATTTTTTTCCTGCTCCAAATGTAACCTATAGTAACTTATGTGTAAAAAGATGTGTCCCAAAGGAGTGGAGCTGCACCTTGAGGAAGCTGGTGATGGAGCTGGGCTGGAAGGAGGAATTTGCAGGTACACATCTTCATATGCATTGTGGAGGAATGAATAGCTAGGTGAGCTGCTGGGAAAGGGGGCTGAAGCAGCCAGCATGAATGAATTTGACAAGCTGGAGAAAAGAGAGAGGAGAGGAATTTGGTGGGAAAAGATGCATGGAAATGGCATTCAGCTCAGCCAAATCTAATCTGTTTTCTTGTGCTGGATTGGGCCTTCCCATCCCTGCAGCATCAACAGTCAGTGATGAGCTGTGGTCCAGATGTGGCTTTTCTCGTGTAAGTTTCTGTCACTGCAACTCCATAAATATGATGGACTGCTGAGCAGAGGGAGAGGTCAGTGACTGCTGGGCTGGGTCCCTCCAGCCAGGAAAGCTTTCTGGATGCTATTGATTGAAGGTCTCTGTAAGACGAATTGGCCATGACCTGTCATACAATCGCAGGTGCTGCATGGTCTGGTGCACAGCACTAATGTAGTGTGAAAACATATTGTATCCAGTGGCTTGATGGCTGGTGCCTTACTGGTTATTGAACTGAGGGAGAGAAATACAAGGAAAGGGGAGACTGGGGTGGGAAGAGTGAAGAGGGAAAGAAAGGAACAGAGAAAGGAGAAGGAAAATGAGGCCACCAAAAAAAAAAATCCTAACTTGCAATTATCAATTCTACTTTCATCCTGACTTTAGTATTTATTTGTAAGGATCAGGTTTTTCTAAAGGGATGAGTGATTTTTAAGATACTGCTGGGTTGGGAATGTACAACTCCAAGCATCTTGCATGGCATTCTTTTTGGTGTCACACATTGGGTATCCCCTGTTACTTCTCCTGGGTAAATTTTGTTTCGCTTTTCTTAAAGTAGTGATAACAAGAACAGAAAAATTCTTTACTGGGAATCAGAATGAGGAAAAGGGAAGACACGACTTTGCCAAGGGATAGGCAGTTATAAAGAAGCAGACCTGAGAACAAAGTTATCTGAGTACTCATCCATCCTTTCTAGTGGCCTCACCAGAGCCAGCTCTCAACCACTTTTGGCTCTGATTTCTGTGGTCTACCTTTTTGCCCCTCTCAACTTCCAGTTAATTTCCTGGCTCATTTCATGAGCAAGGCTGACCTTATTGCAGGGTCACTTGGTGACAAAACCATGCTTTCCACAGTGCTGCATACCAGTGTAAATCAAGAGGCCACAAAGCTCCTGAGAGATGCTGGCAGTTTGCAAAACACGTACCAGTACCCATCAGTGTCTAGCACTGTGGCTTTGCCCTGGACCAGCTCACAAAACACAATTCCCACTCTCCACCCCCTGCCTTCATGTAGCAGCTTCTTTGACCCTCTCACATCTTGATGTTTCAGGCATCATCATCATCAACTGCCTTTTCTGCTGTTCCTGCTGTCTGTGACACCTTTATGAGGACCCGATCAGGTCTGCTGAGCTCTGGCACTCTGCTTAAGGCTGTTTAAGATTTGCTACGATGGTGCCACAAGCAGCAGAGACAGTGCAGGGAGTTTCTCCTAGATTGCCCTTGCTGCATGGTCTTCACGCACCCATGAAGATCTTTTCTAAGAGACAGGCTGGTTAATGCTTTAAAACTTTGCCCACTGTCATACATTATATCTGAGGAGATTGTCAGCACACTAGACGGCTGAATCCAAAGTGCAGATGTAGTTTAAGGCTGTATCCCTCTGGTTCAGATGTCCTTCTGGGGATTCTTAGTATGAAGGACAAGGACTCCCTTGATTTGCCTTATAAAAAAAAATCATATATTCTTTCCTACTTATTTCATGTTTTAAGAAACCTTTGTGATTTAGCTTTTACGGTGCTTATATGTGGCATAAAAGGACAAAGAACATCAAGAGACAGTCTTAAGTATCCCATGGGATTTCAGCTTTGGCATGGTGTTTGGCAGCTGCCTTCAGCAGACAGAGCAGCCTTCACCTGCCTGCTCTGTGCTTTGCCTTTAAAGAAAATAACTCAGGAAATGAACAGGGACTGAATGCAGTGCATGAGAGAGTCTGGGGAATGGCAAGTCTTTCCATCCTTGATAGTAAACCTTTTTCCTTTTCTTTTAAACTTTTTGAAATTCAGTGTCACAATCCACCAATGTACATAAAATGTAGAGTTTATTGGAAAACCTCAAATTAATACAGCAAGTAATCAGAAATGCAGAGGATGTTTCTCCAAACCACCTAACCGAAGTTAAAGGTGTGTTTGTTTCATGGTTATTAATGGATTGGAGTTATTTAAATCCCTAGCTTTTGGAAATCCTAGTCTTTAATGTACTCAGGTTGTTAATATGCTGTTGATTTCTGCTTGGAAATGAAAAGTGGAAGCAGAGAATTAAGAAAGGAAGGAAGGGATTGCAGCATGCATCATCAACTTGTTCCAGTTGGATTTATTTGGCAAAACTGGTGTTGTTCTGGGTGCAGCATTCTGCTGTATGTTTAAGTCTAGCTTCCCTCAGTCCTGTGTGCCAGGAGGCAAAGCTGGTTTTAAATGTGCTGAAATCCCTTTGGAGGGGCTGTGCGCACAGAGATGCATCCCTTGCTTTGGATGATTTGCTCTGAGCCTGAGATGGGGCAGGCAATGGTTGGAAGTGGGAAACTGCATGGTGAAGAGACCTCTTGAAAGCCTTGAAACCCCTGTTTGAACTGGAGCATGCATGGAGCGGCAGCTGACCGCTCCAGACGGCGAGGACATTTCCTCCCCTCTGGCAGGAGGGGCTGGTCTTGTCCCTCTAAACTTGCCCAAGCGGGGTGCTGGGGGTGAGATCCCAGCAGGGGAACGATGGCTCCAGCCTGGCTCCGCCAGCCAGGCTTGCAGAGTGATGGCCGTGCCAAGCCTCTCTGCCCTGGCATTTAGAAATTGGCACTGGGCAATGCCAGACTGACCTGCTGTCTCTCTTAATGGCTTTTCTGTGTGTTACACTGGCTCCCGCTGCTCTGTACTTGTATGCCAGGCTGGGGAAGCAGGTCAGGCTTGCTCCTGCTCTCCCTGGCCCGGCTGCTACCTTCTTCCTCCCTCCCTCATCCTGCTGAGGGCCCTAGGGGCTCAGCTTAAGAGGGACACGAACACAGCTGAACTTCCGCTGCAGCAGAGGACAGTCCCAAGGGGTGATCAGATAACCATCTTACAAGCGTTTTCAGGGTGGAAATGGTGAGTCAAGAGGGAGAAATTGTTTAGGCTGAATGAAGGAGATATTATTGAAGTAACAGGATAGCTGAGTAAAGGGAAAATTTAGGCTGAGTTTAGAGAAACGCTTCTAAATGTGATCCTTGGAGTCATCTTCTAGTGGTGGTAATCCTATTGTTTGAGTTGTTTCAGGGCAGGTCGTGTGCTAAAGCAGATGCTGCAGACAGCAATACTGAAATGACTGGGGGAAGGGCAAGACTATTAAGGAGAGGATATTCACGTGTAATTTCTCTGAATCACTTGATGTTGGACTCAACAGAATCTCGGAGGCTGTGGCTGTATCAGCTATCCCTATGATATGTAAAATATGTGGGTGGGAGGAAGTGGGAAGGACACTGGGAATTTACCCTTGGGCAAGCTTACAATAATGAGACACAGTTCTTAATCTGTTGGGAATGATTTGGGTCTAATTGATGATCAAAGTGTTCCTTGTACCGCCTCAAGTGCAGGGAGAGAACTACTCTTCTCCTTTATGTGGGGCAGGAAAAGGGAAGTGCTTTTTGGACCTTGTCCTTGGATAGACCTGTTGAATGGATAGACCTAAACAGAAGCAATCTAGGCTTTGGAGATGGGGAGGAGTAAATATGTGATCTATGGGATGAATCTGACACTGGCCAGGCCGGGGAGGAGTTTCTATCTGGTTTAATAAAGAACGGACAGGTTAAAAGAAAATAAATTGTGAATAGAACTGAACCTACATACCACTTTCCTTCCAGGGGACAGCAAGGGATTTCAGTCAGAGTCGCTATAATGAACCCTTCTGGTCCAGGTGTTGCATTGCTCTTTCATTCATCATTGGACGTGGAACTTTCTGATATCTGTAGACACTGCCATATTCCTGCTCTGAACGTACGGATATTTTCCTGCAGTGTCATTCATTCTGTTTATCAGTACCTGAAGTGTGCAGGTGCTTCCAGGACACATCCTTTGTGCCCCAGATTCATCCTCATCTTTGTTTCTGTTTACAAAGTTCCTGGAACAACAGGGACACGAGCCAGGAGATTTATGCGCACTTATGTCACCTACCTGGTGAGCAGTAATATGTGGCACAGCAGCACAGGAGCTGTCAGTTTACAAATAGTCTGGGCTGAAGCTGTGGTAGGACAACGCAGCATTAGGAAGGGAGGAGTGCTTCTTCAGAGGTAGACTACATGCAGTGTGTTTGGAGTGGGGAGGTGGCATTAGCCGTAAGAATGGGATGCTGTCCTAAGTTGAAATTGGATTGCCAAAAATCAGTGAGTTAGAGAAGGGTTTGATTTACAGCCTTACACCCCAGCTTTTAGGAGTAACAATATATGGGGTTTAAATCAATCCTACACCTTTCTTCTCCTGGGTCTTCTCAGCTCCTGCAGCTTACCTGTAAGGCAGGTAGCAGACCAAAACCACAGTCTTATGCAGTTAATTAGCACAGAAATAGTGCTCTCTGGTCCAGACATACAGGTATTTTCTTGCCAGACAGTCCAGTAGCTTGTCTAGTGCAATGTTAACTTCCCTACGGCTCCTAGTGCGCTGTGCTGTTCCCTGGTGGTGTGTTGGATACAAGGCACAAAGCACCTGCCAGCTTTCTAGAGTATCTCACAGCTGAGATGGATTTCTTCTTACCCACAACTAGGGCTGGAAACATGAGGGTTGGTTTCTGATTCATTGTCCAACAATGCTCAAACGGTCTCCAGTAACACTGGAGATGGTAGGGCATCTGTAGGTAGTAGCTCCGCCACAGGTGTGGTGGTAAGTATTGGAATTGGGCTAGTGATCAGGTAGGGTTGAGAGTTAGCATTACAGTTGGTGCAGATGCAAAACTAGCTGTTGAATTCAGATTCTGTGGCTTGAAGTCCTGTGACCTCATCAGAGCTCTCAGCGGGCAGAGTCCAGAAAGCACTCTGGTATGAACCTCCCCATGGCTCCCCAGGAAAGTCTGGAAGTTGTACGTGATGCTCTTCTTCCTCCAATGTAGAGCCCGCATCCCTACAAAGTTCCCTTCACACTGGTGATGCTGTTCAGCCTCCTATCTCAACCGTTGTCTTCCTCCTTACTAGGAAAGCTGCCTTTAAGGTAGCTTTTAGTCTGAGACCACAGTATTACAGGAATTCCTTTCTTTTTGCTATATTTAGCTTGGAAGTGGGGTTTTGGGGCCTGCAATTACTCTCCCAAGGGGCTGTTGCATGTTGCTGCCCTTCTGGCAAAGCTGCAGCGGATGGAGGCACCAGCATCAATGCACAACAGAACTGACCCTAAGCTTCTGGGACCAGCCCACCTTCTGCCTCAGTTTCTTTATCCCACCTAAAGATCGTCTCACCTTGCTGTACGCTGAGCAGCACTTTATTTACAGTTTGCCTGGCTGAACGCACAATGACCTATTTGTGTACTTTCGGTATTTTGAAATATAGTCCAGAAATATCTCTAAATGCTGAGCTGTATTTTTGCCTGTGCAGCCTAATAATTTGCTATTAATACTTATCTTAGATATGATCCACATAAAATGCAGTGTCAAATAAGGTTCTCATGATATTTTAAAGCAATCTAACCTTTGGTCCTGGCCAAATTCCAATCTGAATAATTACTGTCTGACTACCTACATTTCTCTTGTATTTTCAATTGGGAAAGTTAACTCTCCCTCCTCGTTTTAACAGTGATTGTGTAACACTGCTCTGCAGCATTAAGTAGATGCTGCATTCCTCTACAATGGTGGATGTGTTTTATTGGTAAGTAAAATGAGATTATAGAGGTATAATGGTTTTACAGGCATGTTTATACCTAAATATAGATATGTCTGTAAAACCACTTTATCTAATATCCCTGACATATATTGTATACCAGGGAGTAAGGGACAATATAATAGCGTGGAATAACGTGTGAAAGATGTTACTGGCCAGACTGGAGTTTAGGAATTGCTGAATTGTTTTGGAGTGGCAAAAGCACAGAAAAGCCTCCCAGACACTATGCTGCCCCACATCACCAGCAAGGGAAAAAACTACTCACGTAAAATATTTTGTCATAAAACATCCTAGCACATTTTTAAAGTCATTCTTGACTGGTGAAATTAGAGTCTAGGAATATTGAAGTTACTTGAAACAACTAGGGGCAAATTTCCTGTTTTACAACTGCAACCTTGTCACGTGCTTATGAATTTCTCCATGTGAATTTGCAAATGCTCACTGGAAAAAAGACAGCCCTCAAGGAGGGTCCCTATAGTGCCTCCAGTGTTTCCTTGTTTGGGTGTCTCAAACTTTTGCACTTAAACATTGCCAAAATTAATGGATAAAACTTGCTGCTGTGTATGCAAAAACACCTTCTCACAGTCGTGGGGTCATTTTAATCTTACAATAAGTCTGTGGTTGTGTACCACTTTACTAGCTTACCTTCAAAAAGGGCTGATAGTGAGCCAGACCAGAGGAGGAAGGAGAGGTGGGGTTGGTGCCAGGATGCCCGTTCCTATCTCCAACGGACTGCACTTGAGCAGTGCAACTCTGTGCTGTGAATCTGCTGCTGCCTTGTGGGAGTGTGCTGGGGCTGATTGGTGGAGCTAATGGGGTACCACCAGCCCTGTTTTGGGTGTGATGTATTGGCATTCTGCCTTGTTACATCCCTGCGTCCTGTCCTGCCAGGGGGCCCAGTCTGAACCTGGTACCTGTAATTGCTGCAGACGGATGCTGGCTCCTGGCACGTAGGCCATCCGTGTTCCTGAAACACGTAGTGAGCATGACAGAGAACTTATATATGAGCAAGAGACAGAGGAAAAGTGCCTTGGGTGGTTGGGTGGACACAGGCATCTCTCTGCCTGCTCTTGGAGAGGGCTCATGGCCAAGGTTCCAAAGTGGAGGTAGATGCCAGGTCAGCTGTGGAGGCACTGATGACCTTTTTAGATTAGATTTTTCCTAGGCCTGGCTGCTCCCTGTGTCTCTGGCTGAAGGCTGAATTTCTGATGCTTTACAGGGAAACCTATCATCTTGTATTGAAGAGAAGATCTGTCTGGGGGGCACATCCCCTGAGCCAGACATGCAGTAGGTTGGCACTTAAGTGCTCTTCAAGATCTGTGTTCTCATCTGCTGGCCCTTGAAGGTAGATGCTAGAGATTTATTGGCTTTGGTGCAAGTGAAGAGAAGGGAACAGGTTTCTTGGCCAGCATTTTTCCCTGTGGGAAAAGTCTGTATTTGGGTGTGAAAGCAGACAGCTGCCTCATTCGCCTGCATAGCTCCTGCATTGCTGCTCTCTGAGCCCTGTGTTGGAAGGCCCTGTAAAGTATTCCTGGTGGGAGAGGGGCTAGGAAAAACCTACACTCTGCTCCCTGGGCATCACAGCTAGCCATTGCCTAACCAAGCGTAATATACAGTGTGAGACTCTGCAGAGAGATCGCAGGAGACATATTTTAAAGAGAGCAAATATAGCATTAAAGGGACTGAGCGAGAGAGTGAGAGACAGAGAGCGTACAGAGTGCATTAAAGTTAATAAAGCATTGCAGGAGTGGGGACTGCATTTCACTGTGAAGGAATCTAATTTAGTGACTCGTAATTGGAGGATAACAGTCCTGCTGGAATGAAGTTAGCTGTTCATTTTGCCAAACTCTTGAAGTCCCTTGGTTCTTGTGAGCATCTCTCAGAAAGTGGATCCGTCAGAGTTTAGAATCGATTGCTGCTTTGTACCCGTGGTTCCTTTCAGCCTCCTAAGTGGATTTGGTTCCTCCGGTGCGTATTTATTATCTATTTTATTATGTGGTTATTTATCTGGTAATAATAATGCAGGATACATTCTCTCTGCTTAGCATGGCAATGAGGGAGCACATGCTGAGCCTCTGTTATCCTGGGCAGGGCATGATGGTGTCCCTTGTGCCCTCTCTCTAGGGGTGACTGGTGTTCGGTGGGGTTGTTGGATGGACTTCCAACTTCCCCAAAAAATCCTGTTTTGTCCCTGCTGCTGCAGCCTTCTATCCACTTGACAGAGAGACATGCAGCAGTCAACGGTATGAAAGGTTCCAGTTTCTTGGTTCCCAAGATGAGAGGGTCAGTGATGTAGTGCAACGAAATGCAGGGTGGGTGTGTTTATTCTAAGTGTACCTGGCTGTTGATGAGCAGATTTATGGGCATGAAGAGCTGATAGGAAGTCTTTTCTAGTTTGAAATGCTTGGCATCTACCTGGGACAGCAAAGTGGCCCTGGATGGGAGTGCTGAACAGTGCTGCCTCTCACAGAACAGCCACTGCTCTGTTTTTGTCCCCAGACCAGGAGGATTTTGATAATGCTTACTCGTCATAGGTGCTGCAAGTATTAATTCATTAGTGTCTGTGAAATGTCTTGAGGATGAAAAGAGCTGTGGAAATGTGAGGTATTATTAAAACAAGACTGAGTAAAGAAAGAGCTAGGAACAATCCCACAGGGAGCTGTCTTGCTCAGGCAGGGGCTGGAGAGATGACCTCATCGGGTTTTTCCATTTCTGCTGTTGTGATTACAAAATAAAGTGGACGTGTTCAGGGAGAAGATCCCTGTAACATCCCTGGCTGTGGTAGCTGATGGTGAACCTTTATGAGCTCTGTGGATTTTTTCTCCTTTTTAGCAAAAAGACTTGGCATGTTGGTCTTGAAGGGAATGTCTTCGCCATGTTACACTGGTCCATTTTTAGCTATGACCATTAGGAAATTTTGTGTTCTTGGCGTTTTAAAAAGAAATGGATGTCGTGTTGGTGAAAGGCATATGACTGAGCTACTATGGACTGGAGCAGTGTGTATTCCTTTAGTACGAAGGCTGCATGCAATGCATACACAGAGTAACTCACACCCACATCCATCTAATGGCCTTGACAGTTGTCCTCGCTTTATTCTAGAGGCACTGTGCTGAGAAAGTAAAAGGGTGTCTTGTCTGCCTGGTCCCTTCAGCCCCTCTGCTATACCTCCAGCTGAAGGCCAAACCAATCACAAGCATCAATAATTTCTTTGTGTTGAGGGCAAGCACTTAGACATGGGCTTGACATAAGCAATTAGTTTCACAAAGACAGCTGAACAGCCGTCAAAGGACAATTCTCAATCAGTTTTGACTTTGGTCTCAGTGTGACATGGGACCAGGGAGATGACATGAGTCCCTCTGACTATTTAATAGAGTCCTGAATGCAGCTGAAGGACTGGCCATTGAGCAAGAAGGGCTGGTGGGAGGATGGCAGCGGCTGAGGAGGATCGATGGATCTGCCTTGAAGGGTTGAGTGCATGATTGACTTATCAATTAATCACTTTCTCTTTCTCTCACTTTCCCCCCTTCCTTTTATTTCTTCTTTGTTTAGGGAGTGTAAGAGCCGAAGATGAGGCCCAGGGTGGAGTACTACTCTCCAAAGTTTTGGCTGGTGCTGGCAGTCCTCGCGACAACAGGGAGCGGGGCCCATGCCCAGAAAAGCCACCCGAGCATTGGCATTGCAGTCATCCTGGTGGGGACCTCAGACGAAGTGGCCATCAAAGATGCACACGAGAAAGATGACTTCCACCACCTCTCAGTGGTGCCCCGGGTGGAGCTGGTGGCCATGAATGAGACAGATCCCAAGAGCATCATCACCCGCATCTGTGACCTCATGTCAGATCGGAAGATTCAAGGGGTGGTATTTGCTGATGACACAGACCAGGAAGCCATTGCTCAGATCCTGGACTTCATCTCTGCCCAGACCCTCACTCCCATCCTGGGCATCCATGGAGGCTCCTCTATGATCATGGCAGATAAGGTACATTTGAACTTTCTTCTGTTATAAACCCGCAGATTGAAACTTAAAACAGAGAGAGCTATCTGAGTCTGTGATCCTCAGGTGGAGTCTCCTGGGGCCGAAGGGCTGGGGGATTAGAGAGACTCAAATTCAAAGAGATTAAAAGAGCTAACTGTGTGTAGCACTGCTGAGAAGAGCCTATTAATCATGTGGAATTATCTGCAACAGAGGAAAAACCAAGGAGGTAAAGGAGTAGATAGAAGAGAGCTGCAAAAGAATGAGCTCTCTTCTTCCTTAAGAAGCGTAAAGAGCCTCTGACAATTCTGATTTTTTTTTTTTAGGGTTTTATTTTTGCTGGTGTTTTACCTTGGGAAGTGCCAAGAATGCTAGCTTGGGTTTTCCCTGAACGGAGCTGGAGGACATTGTGGCATTTTCAGAGATGCTTAATACAGCTCTTACATCTTAATTGAAAAATAATTGAATCTTTAATAAAGCTATCGTCTCTCAGAAGTGTTCATTAGCTCCTGAAGTTAAATAGGTGTTAGCGAATGCAAATAACTGGTCTGAACCAGTCCAGCTGTTTCCACTTTATTTTATTCCATCATATCACTGACACTTCGCTGTTTTCCCCAACCCAAGCTAGTATTCTTGGCAGTTAACTGCACAAACAGGCCTTCCTGCCACTGCTTTGGAACACAACAAGATGCGGAGAGCACCATCTTTGGCCAGCTGGTAACTGTCAGCTTAGGGGAGCATGCATGGTGTACAGCTGGACCTGACAGAAATCTCCTCAGCAGGAGGAGCAGGGGACCCAGAAATTCATGCCTGAGCGTGCATTGGGCCAGACAGCGTGGCTGACAATGGCCTCCAAGCTGCTGTGGGCTGGCTGGAATATCCAAGAGAAGTGAGCTGCCCTTTTCCCTGCAGGCTTGGTGCAAGAAAGCCCCTTTATTGAGAAGAACCTCTTGACTACACTTTCATAAAGAAACAATCTGGGGATCAAGCTGACAGTCTTTTCCTTTTGTAGGTCACTCTTCAGCAAATCTGGGAGATTTAACTAGGCAGAATCAGGTGTAATTGAGTGAAGGGGGGGAAGTAAGCTGGCCAATGTGGCAACTTTTCCTCAGAAAAAGAACTAGTGGACTTGAGAAATCAGGCATTTTCTGTTCTATTTACCTTGTAAGTAACTAATTCAGTGCAGGTTATCATAGGTGAGTAGCTGGGAATAGGTTAATCACAAGATATTTTCTCACTCTTTGACCAACTGTTCAGTTGCCAAATGTACATTTAATATGCAGGTTTTCTCAGATCAGTCTTTGAACTAAAGTAGGCATTGAGTAATAGAATCACAGGCATTTCTTTCTCTGTCCTTCAGTAGTTACAGTTGTGATAAAGTCATTATGCCCCATTCTACCCACAATGAGATTTTTCTTTCTTGAGAAGAATTAGGCAACAACTCATTGCTCTCCTGCGTTCTGCGATTGTCAATGTCTGTGCAAAACAGGTCTAGAGCGTTACTTTCAGTGCTGCATTTCATCCTTATGGTGGCATTTTATATCCTCTTTGAACAAGCAGCAGTGTCTCTGTTGCCAGACATCCTAAGCACTGGGAAAAGGTCCTTGCAATTTTGAGCTTGGCAGGCCAAGTTCTGATTTCCGATTCCTGCAGTGCAAATCCAGCACAGCACCATTGCCTATGGTAGGATTAGATCAGATTTACGCCTCTGTAATTCAAAGAGGAATTTGGCCTATTGAACTTGGCAAAGATTTTTCTTTTTATCTCCCTCTCATCTCTCCTTGGGAAGGTGGCATCTCATGCGGCCACCCTGTGTACCCCACCAGCTTGCTTCTAAAGAGCCTTCTGGCAGGCAGGCAGCCCACAGGGAGCTCAAAGGTGGAAGCCTTATAAATAGAGACCTTTGTTTTATCAAGCTCCCTTTTTCATAGTTTTGCAGGCAGGAGAAGCAGGATACATGCAAAGATCTGTGGCTTTAGGAAAGGCCAAGATTTCTTTTCAGCATAAATCGAAAAGGCTGACCTTTAGAGCTTCTGATTCACAGGTGCGTAATCTTTAATGGATAATATTTGTGTGATGAATTGAATTAAAATATGGTGGAGAGTAAATACATTGATATTCTCCTGAAAATGCTGAAGTCTGACTGGTAAGTCCTTAACAATCTATTTTCCACAGAGGGCCTTGACAGAGGCTTTTCTTTTACTGACCCTTAGTCATGTAGTTCGCAAATGAGTTGTGTGGCTGGGGTTTGATCCTGTAAGCACACATTGCTTCTTTCAGCATCCCTTCAATGCTCACAGCAGTCAGCTGTGATCGAACTCGCTCAGCATTTCACAGGTTTAGACCTGCACTTAGAGTTTTGTTGTGCTCCCTGGGCGTTTGCGATCAGTAGCACCAATGCAAACCTAAAGAAGAGTGCAAACCACTGATGCCTTCTCTGGTGGTTAAAGCAAAAACCTCCTCAGTTGAACCACCTTCCCTGGACGAGCATGAGAAATTCTGTTTAACCTTCAATGAGGGTTTGATAAGTGTGTCTGTGAGGAAATTTGGGTCCATGTGTGAAATTAACTTCATAATGTTCTGTAAAGCTGGTGAATTGAGACATGAAACTACAGGCAAAAAAGAAAAAGAGGATTTCCAGCCTGAATTTATGCCCCCCCTCCCTCCTGACAGAAACATTGTACAATGTGCACCATAGGCTGCCTTCATCTCAGTTAACATCCATCTGAAAGTTTGCTATCTGCTAGCTGTAGGTCTAGGCATCACATTGCTGCAATCAGTGGGGAAGGAGGCACCACCTAGTTCATCCCCATGCACCTTGGGGTGCAATGAAATGTTTGTAGGACAGTCTTGTGTCTCCACACTGATTCCTGAAGAAGGCATCAAGAGCAATTTGGGGTAGAGCCTCAAGTGAAGTGCCACAAATCTTGTCCTAGGTGTAACACAGCAGGTGGAGGTATGCTGCTGAAAATGTAACATCTGGATTTCCTGATTGTTTTGTTCAAATTTGTGCTCTTTAATATTGCATCTGATTAGATTTTGTAGACAATATTTAGACTGTTTTCCCTGTTTTTTCCCTTGTACAATAACTATATAGTCATTTGCATATGTTTTTGCTGTTTCTCTCCTCGGTGCTCATGTCTCTAATCCCACCTGCTTAGCTGTTACAAAGCATTGCATTTAATCTGTCTAATTTGGCATCAGAAGAAATTGACCAGATGATGTGTGTACACTGAGATCTGGGTTTAGTTCCAGGAAACTGGTACGGCACAGACACCACGTGCCGCACTCGAGTGCTGGAGGGACCACTTTACTGAGGGAGACTCTCCTCACCACTGGTTCAGTCCCTTTAGTCTCTGAGATTGCCAGCAGTGATGCCAGGTGTTGGGAGCTGCAGCAGTCACTTTGATGGGGCTGGATGGCTTGGGAGTGATGGCTGAGGGGGTTCAGTAGCCCCTATATTAGCTCCTCTCAGAGGAGCAAGTCCTGCAGTTGTAGGGCAGAGTGTAAGAATGGCCGCACTGTTTTGAGTCCTACAAATGAACATCTATCTGGTCCTCGTTTTGGTGCTGACACCTCGAAAAGGAATTAGGACCACATGTCCAGAGGACTGCAAAGCACTTGTGACCAGTGACATCTGCTCCCATTCCAGTATTTAAAATTACTTTTCCTTTCTCCCAAGTTATTTTTAAAAGCAGAAATTCAGTCCTATCACAATGTGGATGTAGTTGGTTGATGAGGATGCTCTGTGTTAGGAGACTGACGGGAGGAAACCTTCAAGGCTGCTGATGCAGCTTCAGTTCAGATAAGCACTCAAACCAGTATCTTGTGTTTGCAGACATGAGACTGGAAACCTGGGCTGGGCTTCTCTTCATTATACTTTAAATATTGCCTTCTATCACTTCTTCCCAGAACTAGGAGGTAAAGGAGCAGTTGCAGAAAAGGAAATAATAACAATGTAAACTTATATGTATCTTAAAGGAAGAGTAAATTGTTGTTCGGATTTAGGACACTTACTGTGTTGGAAAAGACATGCCTAAAAAATGACCACACCATTTGGCTGATTGGTCTGTTTTGTAATGACAGACTTTTTTCTTTTTAATAAGAGGGAAAGTCAACTTGCTGATAATTTCTGTTCTTACCTTTTCTACTTTCATTGTCTTGGGTTGCCTTGTAGCATAGCTGGTGACCATCATTTTTGGCAGAAGTGTCTTTTTTGCAGTTTTGCCCGGTTTCATTGCTTTACTAAAGCTGCTTGTCCTGTTCAGCTTTATAGTAACATAATGGTGCACAAGCAGCACCCAGGAAAAATATTGGAAGAGGAGTGTGATTATATTTTCTTTTATCTCTGTGTCTCGTGCTATTTTCTTTGGGACTTGTTCACACAGGGTAGCCATGCTGATGGAAATAAAATGATAGGGAAGAATAATCTATGAAATAAGGCTATGCCTATAATAAAATCTATATAAAAGCTGTGTGAAACTAACCTGAAATCTAAAATCCTTGATCCTTTCTGGGCCAGGTTCTCCTTTCTTTTCTTACACAGCATAGAGCTGAATTTTCCACTACTCCCTTTACTACCTTGCATTCCCACCCCCCATTCACACCAAAGCTACAATTTTTCCTCCAACTTGCCAGCCCTGCTTCATAAGTCCTTGTCCCCTTTCTTTTTGTTTTCTGTCAGGTTTCCAAGATACACTCTCTCTCTGTTTCAATGCTGAACTTTGAGGTGACTTTCCATGCTTGGGCCATGCTGCTTCGGCAATGGTGGTATTTGGCATTTCAGTGGGGAGCAAGCATGTTGAAACTTGGTCAGTGGGTGTAAAGCACCAGAGAAGGGATCTAGCTATAGGTCAGAGTGTAGCAAAATGATGCTGCAGGTAGAGGGAAGCCAAAACTAGTTGGATAAGCTGAGCACCTAGATAGATATAGACAAACCAGGACAAAGTCAAAGACACTGGGACAGTGCTGCTAAAAGCAGAACATCTGTAATTAAAAGGAAAACACTTTCACTCTCAGGTTTCCAAAGGTTAAATAATAGAGATGCATGGGGAATGCAAACCTCATTTTTCAGATGGAAATTTGATTCATTTCCATTAGGGATGACATCAGAAATTTTTAGAGCCTTTGTGTGAAAAATTCAGTAAAAAACAAAAGGGAAAAAAAGGACAAGTTCCTTTTGAATGGTTATATGAAAGGAAGTGAAATAAATTCCAAACAAAACGATGCTTAGAAGGGAAGAAAGATGCATTTTGATCTGCAAATGTTGAAAGAGTACAATTCAGTGTTGTTAGAAGACTTATCCCTTTTTTCCCCTCCAAAATGATGTGCAGTTGATGTAATTTCACAAGGCATTGTCATTTCTCTGAAAATGCATTTGATGATAGTAATAGCTTAAATGTTTCTTAGACCAATCTTGTGATTAGCAAAGATGAGTTTGATCTTAAAAAAAAAAAAAAATAAAATAAAAAAAAATCAGCAGTTCCCCTTCAAGCTTTTAGTATTTTTATTCAGGACACTATTAATCTACTTCTTTTGCTTTTGGTACTTTGTTTCCTCTTGCTGCCAAATGAAAGCTCTGTGTAGCTCACAAATAATGAACTAAATTTCATGTGTCCTCAAACTATAAGTCTGCTGTAAAAATTGGAGAGGGAGAAAAAAGGTAGGTCACAGATATAGAGGATAAAAGCCTGTATTGTATGTCAATGTTGCTTTTCTCTTGAATATACACATGTAATCATAAGCCAGGTGGATCAGTAATTTATGTTTGTGTGTGTGTAGAATCCACCCATATAAAAATATTTTTTTTGTATAAAGAAATATAGGTAGCATTTTTCTGTGGAGTTTAATTAATATCTCAAACTTTCCCTAGAACATTTTTATTACTTTACAAATAAATTGCAGCATTAAAAAATCCCACAGATATTAGGAAACCTGGAAATGAACTGTTAAGAGCTTTAGCCTCTCCCCAGGGCCATTAAATCCTTCAATGTTAACTCTCATTTCCTAAACAAGAGCTCAAGTACTCTTGTTAATATTATTTCAATGGAAAAAAACAAAGACCTTTCAAAGAAATGTATTGTTTCTTTTACTAAATATCATAGTACAATAGCATATTTTCTAAATTTTTCAAGCTTCCCTCTACTTTCTCTCCTATATGCTTCAAATGGGAATGCCATTTGAAGACTTTCACTTCTTTGAGGAGTAGTGTTCTTGAGAGTCACAAGAGAAGAGTATGGAGCTTGATTTTTTTCTAAAAAAAAAACAAAAAAACCAAAGCCCCCTTTTATTTTTATGAATGTATTAGGTACGTATTTAGGGTAAACATAGCTTTCCCCCAGATATTCCTGTCCTTTTTTCCTAATCATTTCTATTTGATGGACTTCATATCTGCCCTGAGCCTTGGACACCTGGAGCCTGAAGGCACCACCTTTGCTTGAATGGCACAAGGCTGGGGAAGGGGAAATCTGGAGGGACCCCAGTGAGGCTCATGCCCTGCCAAATGACCATGTGGAGCTTTTGAGCAGTGGCAGTGCTGGGACAGGAGTAGGATGCTGAATGTGAAGGAGCTTACAGGGGGGAGTCAATTCCTTCCCTTGGCAGAAGTTGTCCCAGACGATGTACATCAAGCAAACCTGAAGTCTGATTCCTTTACATCAGACTTTTGTAGCTATTTATAAGCTGTTTTATTTTGGGTCATATAATTCTTCTTCCAGGAGTACTCAGTGTTAGTTTTCTCCTATTGTTATAGTGATGTTTTCTTTTGAGTGTTAGAAGACCTTTCCTTGCCTAGCTCTGCATGCAACCCCTGCAACCTGCCTGGGGGAAAGAGAAGCTGTTAACTTTTTTCCTACTAATGATTAAATGAGGTGTTGTCATTGTCTACATGGAAATAGAAGTACTGAAATATCTGTGAGGAAAATGTTGTTTCCCACCCAGCTTGGTCCTGGCAAATAATAGGGCTTTTGTGGAAAAGTTCTTTCTTACTAGATTTCTAACCATGACTTTCATGCTGCTGGTGTTTGGGTAGATGTCCAAATCCATGAGCACTGTCCATAGAAAATCTGGCAGCTTGATGAGATCTTGACTCGTCATTACTTGTAATTATTATTACTCTTTCTTCAAAACAGACAAACTAAACAAACAAAACAACAAAAACACCAAAAACAAACAAAACCACAAAACCCCCAAAGAACACAAAAGTATTAAATCAATTTGTGCCATCCCCAGCTGGACAAGGAGATTAGTTTCTTCATTCTGGAGCAGGCAGTCCTTTATTACAACCCCAAGCAGTTACTTGTCTCACAGAATCTAAATTAATTACACTCAAATTGTCCCTACCCTAAACTGGCCTCAAAATGAAATTGAAAACATGGAGTGTGAAATTGCCCAATGCTGCTGCTTTAGATCTGCGTATCATTCCCCTGTAACCGCGGGACAGGGAGAAACAATTCTTTTCAGGGAATCTCTTCTCTTTGCCTTTTATTTTCTTCATTAACCAAGTTTGGAGGGGATGGATTATGAAGGAAGTTAAGGGAATTAAATATACACTGGCTGGGGAAAAAAACAATACAGAAAATATTATTTTAGTCTGTGAGCCTGTTAAGGGTCTGGAGGGACTGATGTATGAAGAAAGACTGGAACAGCTATACGTGTATGTTGTAGATAGGCTGAACAATGAGTCAGGGTGTGATTTATATATGCTGTGAACAGAGAGAGACTAAAATTAGAGAAAATTATACTAGGTAGTTGCCAGAAGGAGAGACAGGATGAATTGAGAAAAGATATCATTTGTATGTGTATCGAGAAGAAAGTTCAGACACTGAGTTTTATTAGGATGTGCTGTAGTCTCCTTGTGGAAGAGTGTGGAAAGCACATTGCTTCAGCTTTTTTTCAACCAGGTTTTCAGCCAGGACTGAACAAAGTGCTAGAGAATGTGTTATATGGCTGGAGAGGTGGTGGAGAAAGAAGGCGGCAAAGATCAGTTACAGGAAAACTTCTTATGAATCTAGGATCATGGGGTGTAGGGAAGAAAAAGACTATATTAAATAAAGTTCTGAAGGTGATTGGAAAAAATATACCCCAAATACTCTACTGAGGTACTTTTTTTTCTGTGCTTTTGTAATAGCTTCTAGCTGTGTATCTATGAGGTTCCTGATAATAAATGTGTTTTGGGGGAAGGAGGAATGAAGGAGGTAGAGAATCTAAAGGCAAGCAGGAAAAAAAAAAAAAACAAAAACACAAAACAAAAGAACACACAATGAGGAGGAGTGATTAAGGGGTTCATTGTGGCCAGCAGAATCAAGTCCTGTAAACCAGAGTGCTCATTGCAGCTCTGCTCTAAAACAGCCTTCTACATGACTTTAAGACAGCTACTCAACTTCCATCTACATTAATTTGCCCTTTGTAAGAAGACAGTAATGATGTTTTTGTAAAGTACTTGGAGCTGTACAAAAGCTAAAGGCTACCTAATTGCCAGGGAGCAATTAATGAATTTTTCTAGCTGAAGTAAATACAATGCTTGATATGAAAATCTGGACTCCAGGAGGAGAAGCTGTAACCCCCATTAGAGGTGGCTGAATAGCTGCAGCATGCAGGAAAGCTTATTGTATGCAGGGCTGATAGCACCGTCTATTGTAAGCTTGCCCAGCATTCCCTATTATAAGATCCTCTTGGGGGTTGCCTGTAACTTTGCCAGACGATGAGTGTTTGAGCAAAGTTTCCTATGCCAGGTGTATGCCTCAAGCTGATTGATTTATTTCTCTATTTATTTGGAGAATAAAACAGCTCTCTTAAAAATGTGGCAAGGAAGATACGTGACTTGTTCATGTTGAAAATGTTAGTGTGTTTTCCTACAGCAATTCTGCCTGGCCATCGCTGGCCTCTAGAGCAAGGGCTGAAGTCTGGAGATACCTTGCAGGGAAGGACTTTTAATCAAAATGTGCATTTGCTGCCACATGGCATAGGTTGCTCCAAGTTTGGCTTTGGTATAAGCCATGAGAAATTGCGTATGTGCAGCAGAGTCTTTTTAGATGTTTGCCACAAATCTCTTGAAGAGATCTTGTCCTTTGAAGCTGTGCTTCAAAACTGCATGTGGACTGGGGGCTGCACAGGCCTTGCTGGGGCTGGAGGTGGGTGGAACTGGCTCTCCTGTGAGATCTTATCAGGATCCACCCAGGAAAAACTGTGTGCAGCAGAGGAAAAGACAAGTGTGTGAAGGACCTCTGTGGGTGAGTAGTTTAGGACTAGAAACCTGACGTGAGGAAGGGAGCAAGAGAAGTCTCTGCAGGGATGTGGGGCATGCTGGCAGCAGTGCTCCCCTGGGGGAAAGGCTAGTGGGTCTCCCAGTGCACGCACAGGGTGTGCTCGGCCTGGTGCCTCTTTGCCAGCATGAGGCCCCCACGGCCTGCCAGTGCCCTGGCTTGGGGCCAGTGCAGTGCTTTGTCCGCTTGCTTTGCTGCTTGCTTCCAGCAAGGCAGGGCCCTGCCTGTGCTCCCCAGCTCGCTGGGGAAGCGTGACGGTGAGGGCTGAGGAGCCCCGTGGCCACAGGGCTGGACAGTGTGTCCTCCAGGCTGGCAGCCTGCTGGGGCCTGCAGTGCTGCGCCTGCCCCCTTCCTCTCCCCTCCCTTTTCCTCCTTCCCTTTCTGTCACCCGCTCCTATCTGTCACTCTACCCATTTCTTAATTACTGTTTGCGCTGTGCTTTGAAAATGCAAAGTATAGTATAAATGTTAAGTGTTTTTATTATTGTTATTATTTCTGCTTTTTCATTTGCATTTGCATCCCTCACCCTCTATTCTCTTGGTATTGTGGCTTCTAGAGAGAACGTGTGGGCCTACATTATTTATAACTGTGTGAGAGTAATTACAGAAATGATTTAATTACTCAGTTAATACTGTTCTTCACATTACCAGCTTGACAGGCTGGTGATCCTCTCACCACAGCCGAGCATGCAGTCTGGTGGTGCCTGCACCATGTCACAGACCAGCAGGTAAGAGGAGGCAAAGCTTGGGGAAAGCCTTGGGGATGCCTGTTGCTTCCCTCCAGCCAAGGGCTAAGGCTGCTGAACCTCTGTGGGCATTGCTGGGGTGATTCCTGTTGCCACCTCAGTTAGGGGCGGCCCATGGGGATGTGAGCACCTGGCTATGGTGATCACTTGTGTGAGGGTTCGTGGTGCCCGTCTGATGGGGATTCATGCTTAGCAGGCTGGCCATGTGTCTGCACCTTGATTGAAAGGGGCTAGTGAAGGGTTGGGAATTGAGGAAAGACGTCATGAACTTGCTCTAAGCCTTTTCACCTGTCCTAATGATGCATATAATTCTGTCCCAGCTAATCTAAGAGGGAATCCCCCAGTGAGTTCAGTACCCATTGTGTATGTGTCTAACTTTCTTTCCAACAAGAACCCGCTTGAGATGAAGTTTCAATATTATGTGTGCTACATTAACCACATTTGCCATTTATTAGAAGTCAGTGATCTGGGAGGCATTTATTGACGTAACTTCTGTTTAAGCCTTCCAAATCATGGTGTTCACACACTCTGTATGGGCCTGAGTGCAAGTTAAGATCACTATAGCCAGAAATGTTTGTACATGCAAGCGGCTGTGTAATTCTGAACCTATTGAAATAAATGATTTTTCTCTCTGAATGGAATGGCCTCCTCCTGCTGAGATTTAATCCATTGGAAATATGGTGGTTTCCGTCACTTTCAGTTCAGAAAGGCTTGTCGGGAGCAGGGAATCTCCTGTCACTGGTGCAGTATGGACAGCAGTTGGAAGAGGGGAGAGTGTGTGTCCTTTCAGGGGAACACACTTGAGCTGATGGTTACCAATACCTTGTAGTTATCTACTCAAGGCAGTAAAATAAAAAAAACACAACAAACCTGCACCTAGCAGAGCACAGAAGAAATGTAAGGAAGATGATCCTCTTATAAAGGTACTGTAGATTAAAAAAAAAAAAAAAAAAAAAAACACAAATGAGGGATCAATGGATTCTTAACAATGGAGATAGTTGCTCAGAGAGGGGAGAGAGATTCTTGTGGGATAATGGTGTATTTGCCAGATAATGGCGTAGGGAGAGAATCTCAAAAGTGCCTGCTTTCCTGTTTCTTGAAGTTGCCTAGCTCCATTTGGGCTCCTTCACGGCCTGGGCTCTGGGCCAGGCTCAGCCTGTTCCTCAGCGCAGCAGCGCTGGGTGGGCGGCAGGAAGGTTGGGGAACAGGTGGCATTAGGGCTGGTGGAGTGGAGAGCCTTTTCCATGCAGTACTGTGTGCCAAGATGCCAGGCACAGGACACCTGGTATCTGGATGGGCTCTGCCCGCCTCCAAGGAGCAATGGAAATCGAAGATGTAGGCTAAAGTCTTTTGAGCGTGAACAGTATTTCTAGGTGCTTCTTTTTTTGGCATCCAACATGAGGCAGGTTAAGGCAGACCAAATTTGAAAAAAGCTGAGCATCTCTACCTTCTGGAAGTTGGGTATTTCATGTTGTATATTCTGATTGACACCCAGAGTCCCTCATTGCTTTTGAGAATCTGTGCTAGAGGCTTTTCTTTATTTTTTTCCTATATCTGGTACACATAAAAGTGAATTGTATGACCTGACACTGGAATAGGTTGTTGAGAAGACGGAGTGAGTGGAAGGATGATGGAACAAATAGTTTTGTCCGTTCCCAAATGAATGAATCCTGTTTTCAGTGGATACATGTCTCATGGTTAATTGATTCTTTGACTGAATTATATGCTGAGACTCTAATGTGAGCTTATCCTTTAGTAGACACCAGAGAATCCACAGAGGAGATAACTTGAGCAGAGTGAAGAGATTTCAGAAGAGCTGAGCTCAGCCTTTACACAAAGGTGAGGACTGGAGGCATTGAAAGGACCTAATTTCTCCACCCACTACCCTGTCTCAACCAGGATATGTCCAGTCCAAAGGAGTTGGTGTGCCCATAGAAACTTCAGTTTTTCCAGGAGTTGACTACACCTTCTCCCTACAGGAATTTCATTCCTCCAAGGTCCTCTATTGTTTTTTTTCCCCCAGTTTACTCTGTGTATTTTATGGCTACTGTCTGGGAAGAAGGGAGATGTACTGTGGTGACCTAAGGACTGCGTGTATAGGGATTGCCCACTACAGACATGTTGCCTGGCCAAGATGAAATTTATCCGATTGCCTAGTGAGCCATAGCGTGTGCCTGTGAGTGGATGAATCATACATACTGCTGTGTGGCCAGACAAAGGCTTTGGGACTGCATGCAGTTGCAGGCTCTATTTTGTACAGGACTGTAAGAATTTAATTCTCCTTGAGTCCTCTGCCCCTTTGTCAAATCAGGTGGAAATTTGCCAGCAGGTTCAAGAGTTGCTGGGAAGTCTGACTCATGTGCACATGAACACATGTACCAGGTTTGCAAAAACTTCATTTCCTCGCAAAAATGAGCTAAAAACACACTCAGAAGGTGAGCAAAGCCCTGTGTTGGAGTGTCTGACGAGCTGTGATTTCTGCACAAGTGACCCATGCGCAGCGTGTCCCAAACACGCTTGCAGCATGCTTACCCTTGCTGCCACACACTCGCAGGGTGACTCACTGTGATTCACCCGGCGTGGTCCTGCTCTGCGATTCGCATAGGCGAGCATGCAATGCGAGCTGCGCTGTCTCTCGGGGTTGGATGTTCGGTTCACACTTGTGCACAGCGCACATGTATGCGCTCTGTGACTCACGCTAACATGCCGTGGTGGCTTGGATCACGGAAGCAAATGAGACATAATCATGAGCAGACACTTGTTCAGTGTCTCATGCTCCTATCGGTTAGATTTTGAAGGAGAACATGGCACAGGGCTTGAAGATTTTAATATTTCTATCCTGAAACAGACCTCTTGAGAAAAGAAATTAGCCTGATGACAGTAGCAGTAATTGGATTATTCCGTTAGTATTCTCCATGGAAGAGGAAGTTGCGTGACTTTAACTATATTTTCAATGCAGAGACTTAAAAATTGCACTTAAAATGTGAATTACGCCTTACTTTCTTTTCATAACTGACAAGCAGACATCTGTTTTCTGCCCCACTTTCCTTCTGCACACCTTCTGCCTTTGGTCTGCCTGAGCTTTCTGTATAGCCTTATTCTTTGCAAGGCTACAGCAAACTGTGGTGATTTGCATACCTCAAATGGTACTGAAGGAGATCAAGGCATGGTCTAGCCAGTAGGTGGGCTGAGGAGGTGCCAACCTGAAGGTGAAAACAAGGGATTTATGTATCCCTTGATCTAGAGGAGGGGATTTGCTTAAAGACCTGGACACCTGGGGGAGGTAGAGACAGGAAGGTCTGGAAGGAGTAACGTGAAGAAATGCGGGGCATGGAGGTGCTGAGCAAACATTGAGCAGATCTCTGAGCACTGAGTCCTCTTTTGCTCTATGGGCTAATCTCCTGCAGCTGCAATATCAACACTAAAATGATTTGTAATGGGACTGACAAAGTTTTGGAATATGTGCACACCTGCAGTAGACAGCACTGCTGAGGTGGAAGGAGATGGGGAGGAACTGGACAGATGGTAATGAGCCAGCCTTCTATTTCTGCTAGTTCTGGTCATTTACAGGCTCCCTATACGCTCATGGCCTCCTTCTCTTTTATTTTAAAAATCTCAGATTATATTTTGATAAACTTTCTGTTTATTTGGAATCTGCCAGGTGAGTTTTGCTGGGCTTTGGGCACATCCAAATGTTTGATACAGCCATTATCTGGTCAGAGATCTTTTTTTTTTTTTGTTATTCAGTTGTTTCCTTAATTTAGATTTAATAAGTAACTTTGTGCTCCATTAATTAGGCCATCATGCAAAATGTTTAATGCCAAAGCATGCTTGCTTGCAGATGGTGGAACAGCTTCATTTAGCGAATGGTTGGAGACCTCACCAGGCTGTGCTGCTCCTCATGCCCACGGTCCATTCTCCCCCAATGAGCCATGGTGCCGTTAACCTTCTCTGTCTCCGTGTCCTGGCGTGAATCCACAGGGCTCATCTTCACCACGGCTTCTAAGACCCTTTTTCTCTGTCCGATCCTCCTGCCCTTGCTGGAGCTCCCTTGGAAGATTTTATGTGCACGCGTGGGTTTTACGTTTCATCTCCTTAATTGTTATAAACCGAAGCTGTGGCTGTCAGCTTTCTCAACAAAGGCAAAATGGACTGGCAAAAGCATGCTGTGATACTGGCCGCTGGAGGAGGAGGAGGTTGTGAGCAGTATTTGTCTCCTGCTGTGCTGAGGGCTGCAATTCTGCCCAACAGTGTCACTCACTGGTCACTATGCTAGTCCAATAGTGTGTTGCTGTATGGCTTGAGATATGCCTGTAATAATACTCACTAATATACAATACAATCTGTTGGGAAGTATTTTGTGCTTTCAGAGTGCCAGGAACCAGCCAGCAGCTCCTGCCGTGTGCTGCTATAAAACACACAAATCTCTCAAATCATACGTTGATGGCTTTTTTTTTTTGGTTGGTGGTAGAGGAGTGAGTTACTTTTTCAGTTTCCCTATTTCCTGCTCCAGTCTAGACTTCAGTACTTGGAAAAGGATTTTCTCAATTGGCGTGTTAGGGTTTCTGTGGCCAGAGAAAAGTGTTTTTATATAGCAAGGGGTAACAGCGTGGGGAACGTGTAGCTGTGTTGCTGTGTAACTGAGCCCATGTGGAAGCATGTCCTCTCCTCCTCCATGCTGCATGCATCCTTGCTATCAAGGAATCCTTTTGGCCAAATGTTTTGCTTTCATTTGATGAATAAATTGGATATGGAAATGAGCTGACATCAGTAGATTAGACACTTACAAGGTGATAGGGATCTTGTTGTGACAATCAATTTACCTCTTTGCACTTACGAACCTGTAGGCTATGGTCTTCTGGGAACGTATCCCTCAGGACTTGCTCCTTCAGTTATAATTTGTGAATCTCCAGAGGATAAAGCTATTTTATGGTACTCCTTCCTTGCTGTTTGCCTTGCCTTCCTCTTCTTTGTAGTAATCCACCTCCATGTGCTAGCAACCTTTGAAGGATAGCCCCTGCAAAGTCAGCGTGTCTTCTCATGGGGGCTGAGAAAAGGTATTGGAACTGTGTCTGGGATAAGAAAAGGATGGAGGAGACCTACTGAATGGAGGTGTTTGACAAGGGTCAGCATTGTGGAGGGGGAGGGCTTGGGGTACCCCAAGGGTGAGGGTGGAAAGAGGCAAGGGTGCTGGGGAGAGGAGGTGTGATGGGATGTTCAGTCCTTCATAGAATAAAGTGGGCAGAAAGGCCTCAGGGCAAGATCAGATAATTAACAACCTCCGGGATGTATCTGCCTCTCTCAGGCAGCAATATGTGCATTGTGTGACCTCAAGTGCGCGCAATTCTTCCACCGTCTCTTCCACTTCTCCCTGGTCAGTCGGGCTCAGCAGCCCGCACCTCTCTTGCAAACAATCCTGTACGTGCTTTGCAGGGCCCTGGACCAGAGGCTGGCCCAGGCTTTTTCCCGTGTCACCCAGGAGGCAGGATCTGGCCCTGCCACTGGTGCATGCCAGGCTGGGGTGGGAAGGCAGTGCAGCGAGGGAGGGGGAGTGTGTTCTTCAAGCAAGTGCACAAAGATGTGTCTGCACCTAAGGGCAGGGGAGAGAAATACAACTTAAGCCTCAAAAGGTTCATGTTCCTTGTCAGAAAGTCCCAAGACAAAACCTCTTTGCTACCAAATACATTCCAGCCCACAGCCCTGTTATCTTTTTCTTTTTTTTTCCTCTTAACGGTTGAACCATTTAATGCCACATACGAAGTCAGATCTGTCCGCTGAGGGGCGATTCTGGGTTGCCATGACAATGAGGCCTGTCTCTCCAAATTAGGACATTTTTCTGCTGCCTTTTCCATGCAAGGCTTTCTCTCATCTCTTTCTCCCCCTCTTCCTTGATGTCTGAAGTGCTGAGAGCTGCCTCCTCTCCTGCACGCTCCGTGAAAGGGATCAGACTTTGCCTGTCTGAATTAATTCCTCTGAAGCCCGTGCCAACTTTGCGTGTGCCGGCTCTGTGAGGGGGAGCTTTGAGCTCCCCAACAAAGCGTGGCAGGACGGGGGCAAGGAGGGGCGTAGAGGCAGGGAGGTTAGCGGGGGAAGGCAACGTGTGGCTGTGGGTGCTAATTGCCTTCTCCTGCGCCATCACCTCATTTCTCCACCCGTGCTGCCAGGGCTGGGCGCTCGGCTGAGTTTAGCTTAAGATATATTTTAGGACTGGAAAAGCTAGCAGAGTAAAACCTGGGGAGGATGTAAATGTGCTGGCATGTCTTGAAATCTACTGGGCAGCCTTAGCTTCCCAGGGTCTGATCCATTATGGCGCAAGCACTTGCGATGACACCATAGGAGTCATCCATCTCTTAGGGGCATTGTGACACAGGGCCTCGTCCCCTACATGGGCTGAGCTGCACCTGGTACGTGTCTGCACTGAAGCAGTCAAGTGCCTTTACACCACTTCTGCACCTGTATATTCCCCTTGCTGGCTTGGGATTTGGTGTGAGTCAGACCCAGCTCAATTAATTCTGGCTGCTGACAGATTCCCAAGGCCCCAGTGGCAGCTGGGATTAGTCTGACACAGGGAAGCCCCCAGCCAGACTGCCTTCCCTGGCCTACACCTCCGACCAAGGGAGTAGGAAGAGAAAGGAGCTGGCATAGGCAGTGCTGGAAACTTGCAGAAATGGAGGCATGCCTGTGGTGGGCAGCTCGGGGTGGCTGAGTATTGTCATGGACTGATGCATGGCAGAGCAGTATGGTCCAGCATTTTCTAACCACCAAGGCACAAATGAAAAGGTAATGGGATGAGGTTTCCTTGCTTCTATTTTCCCCTGGCCAAATGTGTTACTACCCCAAGACCAATTTTTTTTGACCTTGTAGAGTATTTTGGGACTTCCATGTATAGCCATGAGCAGGAAATCAGGGGAGAGCAAAATTAGCAGATTGTTAATGTTTGGAATTGAGATGAAGGTGTAAGTTTTGGTTGAGGAGACAACTGGCCTCAAAGCCTGTTCCAGCCTGGCCATGCTTTAGCATTGCTGTTTTTCATAAAAGATGCTCTGGAGCTGGGGGCAGTTGGCTGTGAAGTGAAGAGCATAGCAGAGTGACGTGCCATGGCTGAACTCCTTGGGCTCAGTCCCGTGTGCTCTGCACCTTTGGCTGCTGTGGGATAGCAGTAGTGTAACGCTGGACTGATGGTATGATCAGACATACATCTGTTCTCCAGGAAGCAAAAGGTCTTGATTCTCTTTAATGATGCAACATTTAAATAAAATGAAGCAGGTGGACTTGTGAATTGGTCTGAGCCATAACCACAGGGATACCACCTTATTGTCCAAGTATACTTAAACTTGTCCAAACTTCAGTAAATATTAATTTCAAAATTTTTTTGTAATGATATATGAACAGGTTTAGATCAAAGACTGATTATCCCAGTATTATCTATCCAACAGACAGAGGATCAAGTAGTGATACTTCCTCAGAATATTCTTTAAGCATCCAGTGGGTTATGGTTTTGGACTTTTTAAGCTAGAAAGTGCTTCTTTGTATTTAGTAGTCCTGGATGTTTTTTTCTTCCAGATATTTACCTGCATGCAAGTTCCTGGTATTTGTGAACCCATGTAAATTTTTAGCATCCAAGAGACAAGCTGTTCCACCACTTAACTGCTCATGGGGTGAAGAAGTACCTTGTTGGAAACTTGCTGCTTGACATTCTTGTTTGATATCTCCTCATTGTTTGACTGGAAAAAGCAGCTAACAGTTATACCCTTTTCACCTTTGTTAACCAGCTCCTGATTTTAGAGGTCCCTAACATGTTCCCCGCTAGTTGTCACTTTTCTGCAGGAGAATTGTAACTTATTTAGTTGACTCTCAGGAAGACCTTTCCAGTTGTCATCCATCCTCATGCTTTTATTTTTCTGGCTCTTCTGCATCACTTTGGGGAAGGAATTCAACATGAGACTTTTCAGCAGGAAAAAAAGACCTGTAGACCATAGACCATGGGTGTGTTACTTGCAGTGGCTACCTGAGCTGGTCCTGACGCAGATACAGCATGCCCTGTTCTGTCCTGAGGGACTAGTTTTTGGCTCTGCCCTCTGAGCTCCTGCTGCTGATCAGATGATGGTCAGAGCTTGCAGCACATGCCCTGTGAAGAGAGGCTGATGGACATGGGTGGGAGGTGTAGGTGCCTATTACTATCTGAGGGGCAGTTACAGAAACAATGGGGTCAAACTGTTTGGCAGTGCCAGGCAGTGTAATGAGAGGCAAAGCTGGCTCCTTAGGCATCATGGAAAAAACAAACAAACAAAACCCTAAGAGGCTAGTGCTGACCTGGAACAAGGGGCCAGAGTTCAGCCACAGCTGATCAAATCTACTGTTGGTGATGGTCCCACTGTAAGGGGACTGTTTGAGGCCTGTCCAGCTAATATTTCTGTTCTGCCATGAAGGGTCAGAAGTGATACGTGACTCTGAGATGCAGAAGCTTTCTAGAATTGTCCTTATGGTACAGAGACTCTTTATCGCTCTTTTTCCCTGCACGCTCAGTTTATATTGGCATTGATCTACTCCGCTTTAGTCCATTCCTGCTTCCCTCTAGCAAGCACGCTGCAGGCCTCTGAGGAGCTAATACACAGATAATGCTTTTGGGCTGCGATGCTGAACAGGCGATTATTTAGCAGTCCGGGCCCAGGAACAGATCCTGCATCCCAGGGAAGCTGCCGTGTGCTGTATTGCTGCTGTGGATGGGCCCTGATGTCTCCAGCAGCCTCCTGTCCAGCTGCACCAGGATGCTCAAGCAGAGAGCAAGGCATGGGGCATAGCTTGGAGCAGTTGTAGTTTGCTGAGCAGAGCAGCAGCTGGGTCACAGGGGGGAATGCAGCAGAGGTCTTGTAAGGAACAACTGACGCCTGATTCACTGATGCCTGTGAGAGGGAAACGCCAATTAAAATAACAATTAAAAAGAACAGAGCAAAGCTCCAAAGACTTCCTGTAATTGCAACAGATGTAGCTGAAGCTTCCTCAGGTGATGAGCAGGTTTTGGTGGTGCAAGCTGGAAAGGTGGCAGAAAACTCAGCTGTGCTGGGATGTGGACTTGGGATGCATCCCAAATGCCAACTTTGCCTCCTAAATTTTCAGTATTTTCTTCTTCCAGTTGTTACTGAGATCCTGACATTTGTCTTTCTTGTAATGCTATTATTCCAGCTGCTTGCCCTGTCTGGTATGCAGAGAGTTTCAGCAGTTATAACGTTCAGGATTTAAAGGCTGAATTTCTTGCCACCTTACTTTGTTTTCCCTGACTGTAACTGTTTCTGGTCCCAGTGTCTTCATTGTTGTGCTGCTCTTGTATCTTTGTGTCTTAAAGAACGTCAGGATTGAAAACAAATGGGGAAAGGGAAAAAGTATTCACACTTAACAAAGCAACAGTGGTGTGTGTCTGAGTTTGTGTCTGTGTCTAGGAGAGGCTACTGTGAAAAGAATTTGTTCTGAAATGCAAAATGGAGGGGATTTCAACATTAATAATGCTGCATTATACATGTAAATGGCATTATTAAAGGCTTCTGATTATTTCAGAAAAAATAATTAGAAAACTTTGGGGCAACTTGTGTAAATCAAACCAAGGGAATGAGCTGAAGGCAAGAATGAATAATTATTCCCTTGTCTTCTATTGCATCCCTGCCTTCATTCCTACTGCATCCTTACCCCAAGTCTAGAACAAACAACCCCAGAACAAAAGAAGAGCACTTGGTGCTCTGAGCATCATCTGGAAGAAGAAACCAAAATATTCAGGGTTCTCTCTCTGGCTGAGAACTAAGGGAAAAGCAGCATGAAGAAACTCAGGCCTCCCCAGAAGTGCAAAGAATTTAAATCAGTGCTTGTAAAATGCAACGATGAATAAGACAGGTAGGTAAAATTCTTGCATGTGATACCCAAGTGCTTGAAGTTGGTGCCAGAAGGGAACATTTTCACCCCCTTGCTTTCCTTGAGAAACAATTCCCTTTAAATTGGATTGAAAAATGCAGGATGACTCTTTATGTGTGGATTACTGCTACAGGATGACTGCCAAAACAGTCAACTACAGTGAACAAAATAGGAAATATAATTATTGCTGCAATTTCAGATCACAGAGAAAGAACTGTAGCAGCCTCTAGGAAAAACAGAGACTTAGCATTTGAAGGAAACAAAATTTTAATTTTCCCAGCCACAGAGTCCCACAGGAGAGAGCTCATGGGGCTGAGGAGAGCTTTCAGGAAAAGATGAAGTTGAGACTGCAATCCAGCGTGCGAGTGCAATATGCACACGTTTCTGTGCGGCAGAAAACGTACAGGGACGGCGCACTTGGATTCTGCGTGTTGATAATGCGTGTCTCTGGCTCCCTGGCAGATCCTCATGGACTTCAGGGAGGCTCTTCACAGATATGGCAGAAACCGCTCTGCAGTCAATAGTGGGATCAGAGCCCAGAGCAGCTAAATGCTGCTAATCAAAAACGAGGAAGCAACCAGAGCCTCTGGATGGAGATGAAGTGAAAGAAGGAAAATTAGAGTCCAGCTTAGAGTTCATCTCACAAAAGCTTGTGCTGATCATTTGCTATTTTATGTGGGATTGGCATTTTAAGGGGCATATTTTACTTCGTTCTTTCTTTTGTACAGGCATTGAGAAGATCTGGAGATTACAGAATGTGAATAGCGTATGAATATATATGCCCAGTGTGCTCGTATATATGAAACACTTCTAAATATACAGTAGAGCTGGCTGAAAGGTTTCTGGTGGAACAATTTTCTGCTGGAAAACGTTGATTGTACAGTATTGAAAAGTCCCCTGGGAACACATCAGGCCTGTCACAACGGGGATGGAAATGGGGCAGGTTGGTTGGTCTGCAGAGAGGCTCTTGCTCTGCCAGATCCCTTGCCTGCAAGCTTAGTAGATGACAGTCTAAAAAAAAAAGAATTTTCTTGTGATCTCCTGAAATGGAGTTTTTCAGGTATTTATATTTTCATAAAATGTGTCAAATGTTTGACTTTTCATACATGATAATGGGAGAATTTTTTTTACTTTCCATCTGCAGACAAAGCAGCATTGGTTTTCTGGCTGCTACAGGAAATGCAGCACAGTTACTCACATGTGCCCCTCCAGACAAAACCCACTTCTGAAATTCCCCACAAGCTGCTTGGGGTCCTCCCTTGTCAGCAAAGGTTGAGGACGCACGATAGAGAGGGGCTGAGCTTGGTGCTCAGTGCTGGTGTCCTGCATAACTCCTCATTCTGTTGCATTCAAAGTGAGCTTGTGTGGGTCCAAGATGGCACGCTGGTGTATTTGCATCTGCAAATATTTTTTTTGGGAGCATAGCTAAAAATGATGCTTTCTGACTCGGATATGACATGCTGCTCTCTGGGTCTATTTGTAAACTATAGCTATGAAACAGATACATCCTTTTCCCATATAGATCTGTGTTCTTCTCTCCAAGGCCTAATGAGTAGCCTAGTGCATAGGAGAGGTACTTCGCTTGCACTTTGTGTGCTGATTGTCCAAGATGCTTAGATTTTTACCTCCTGCAATTGGTCTTACCTGCAACTGGACACATTGTGTGACTGCGTGCACCATGGTGTCGTCTTGATCATCCTGCAAGGCAGTGTTGATCCACACTACATTGCTATGTATAATACCCAGGAAATATGGGGCACAGTAATGGCAGTTCTGTGAGGGGTACAGCTGATGAAATAATTGAGCCTGATGTGCCTGGTGAAGGGAACACATTTTGCAGCTGTGCGTGGGTGACTGAATCTGCTTCCAAAGTTTGTAATGAGGATGGCCAGTCACTTACCAGTACTTACCAGTAGCATCTGCTTGTATTTCTGCATGAAGACCTTGGAAAATGGGATGATCACCAGGTCTTTTCAAGAAAGCTTTGGCCACTACCAGGAATGAATTCTGAAGCAGGCCATGCATGGGCAAATCCCCTGCGTACGGGTCATGTTGATTTGTAATGTCTGCTTCATTTTGGGTGCCTTTTAGGTAGTTATTTTTGAGCTGCCTGAGCAAGTCCTTGCACAAAGGACTTATTGTCCAGGATTTGTGGGCACATGCAACTTTAAGATGGTTTGGCAGGAGCCAGCTGAAGCCAGTTGTATTACAGGGATGCTCTTCATACTCCTGTGAGTGGCCTGTGAATAGATGCTGAATGAGGTGGGCTCTTTGGCGCTGAGCAACTGCTAGAAAGCACATAACACCGGGAGTAAAATGAGGTAAGAAAACATGAGTAGAAGAACAGAGCAGACAAAAAGCCTTGCTAGTGGAAATAGCAGTTGTGCAAGGGAAGACTTGTCTGGTAACTGGCGCTAAACCTGCAAGCAAAATGAAAAGAGCAGGTAGCTGGGAGCAGTTACCATGCTAGGGTGTTGGCTATTCTTGGGGGCTTCTGACATAGTATGAGGTTAGCTTTGGACTGGGAGCGTGTAAATAGAATGATCCAACAACCAGTGCAATTTCAACCTGTGGTTTTGAACCAGAGCATTAAAAAGACAGGAAAACTCAAGAGGGCTTGTGAAAGAGGAAGGATTGAAGGCCCTGTCTGGCAATTCTAAGAGGTTAAGCCAGTCCCTGGTAAAAGGCTGGGTGGTAGTAGGAGGGGACAAAACTCTGTGGATGACAAGAGATCACAAATACGGGACTTTCCATGGTAAACCTTGGAATAATACTCTGAATTTCCTGAGGGGAGAAATCACCAAGTCCAGAGAGAGATTAGACTTGGTGAGGAATCCAGTATGCTGCAAAAAGAAATCTGCTAAAAGCGCTTTGGCCACCTTTCTTCTTCGAAGTCAGCATCCTCCAAGAGTGGCACAGGGAATTACTGATGTTGCAGCAAATAATAACCAACACAGGGCTGACATCTGAGAAGAGGGTGTAAGAACTGCAGTGCTGTGCTATACTTTGCAAATGCATTCCCAATATAGTTAAAGAAGATGCCAACATCATTAAAACTGGGCAGCTCCTTGTAGCTGCAAAAGACAGTTTTGCAATAGCAGATGATTTTGTTGTCACCCTCAAAGCAAGTGGGATACTTCTTGAAGTGAAGTTGCATGGGAGTATGTTAGTCTGATGCCAAGAAAAAAATGACATTACCCTTGAAAGAAAAACTAATGGAAGGAAGTGATAAAGTAGAGAAATTCAGGATGTATGGGGGTGAGTTAGTTTTTTGTAGGGAGTGACTGAACTAAAAGCATGGCTAAAAACCCAATGAACTTGAGAAGGAATGATCCGTACTAATGTCATTCTAAGGTTAAAATCAGTTAAACAGAGATCTCTTCAAGATACCGTATGAGGGTGTTTTCCAAGGGTGAGGAAAGCTGCCTGGCTATAGGGTAGAGTGGGAGGAGCAAAGTCAGCCAATGATTCATGATCCTAGAAAATTCCCTTTTGGTAGTGAGTGGAGAGAGATTCGAGTAATTCAAAAGGTTTATTCCTCTGGGAATCATCAGATGAAGAAGGGAAGTGTGTAAAGCTGGACACACAGGATCTGAAAGAATAAATAAATGTTTATAAATAGATCAGTTCCTGCCACTGCAAGAGGAAGAATTCTAATACTGAGGGCATGAACATTTAGACAGTGGAGATTTTTAGCTGCCTTAAACCCCTATAAATCTATTATCAGAGGATCTGAGAAGCTTTATGGAGAACTAGAACCAATGTAGTGTAAATGACATACTTGGAGGATTTGTTAATGCAGGTAGATCACAGTATCACCAATACTGCCCCACTGACATGGAAAATAGTACCAGGATCTTTGTAAGCAAATCTGTGCCTCGTTTGGTTTCAGCAGCCTTGGTCTTGGCAGCACTTCTGTGTAAAGATGTCCAGTGAATATGAGATGAGAGACTGAAGATTATATAAGGGTAATTTAGGGATTTAAAAGGAACTTGAGAGGGGCCAAAGAGGTTTTATCCTGAGCTCAGAAGAGCAGTGGTATTGAAGAGGCTGTCAAAGCTTTTTACTCATTGAAAAAATGTAGGCTAGGTCGAGTGAAAGAGTTAGTGGTAGGAGAAAATTGGCCCCTTGCACCAAAGTAGCCACTGATCTTTACATACTACCTGGAAAACAAAACCCAAAATAAAACAATTCAGTGTGTACTTTTCCTAAGCTGTTATTCTCAATTCCTCAAGTTAACCTTATCAGAAGACACATTGGCTAAGTAGGTGATCATGCATACCAAATTTGTTTTTCCAGACATGGTACACCTGCCTTAGTAGCATCTGACAATAGGCTAGTTTAGCAGGCATGAATTTTAAGTAGTTTGCATGCGTTTTGACATGGAGCTGCTAGTTTTCTTCATCCATGATTTAACAGATTTGTGGAAAACCTCACTAAAATAATAAAGAACAGAGTGAAAGGGATGGGGGGGCTGTAGTTTGGTCTTCATTAAGCTTTCTAAAATCATAGCGTGGTATCAATGGAGTGAGAGCTGCCTCCTGTAGGTTTTTTGTCCAGTAGAAATCAGGATTCCAGAACTGAAGTCAAAGTCACTTGGGATTCTAAGTTAGTTATACAAAGGGACAAGTAAGGCAAAAAGAAAAGCTCAATGCATTTGGGGTCTGAGAAGCTTCCTTTCTTCATTAAAAGGATATTGTGCATATACATGCTGGAGAAGAAGAGCTAGAGGTAGGCCCAGTAACACAGGAAAATACTCTGTTTAGGAGACTGTCAGGTCATCTGGACACATGATGGAAGATAGGTGACCTTCACGCTCCATAATGAAATGCAACGAATCAGTCACTTTGCTCAGCAAGCCCTCAAATGAGTTACAGCCAGGACAGGTGACAGAGATGTGGCTCTGCTCACAACAGGACTGATACACTCAACACTGCTCAGCACATGGGTCTCAAAGGGAGAGAAGCTGGTTCGTGTGACGACACGGGGCACCTCAGAGGGCAATGCAATATGCTTGTTATAAATATGTAAAATTTGGTATTATCTTGATATTTGATGATTGCTGTTATTCTGATGCTTGCCTGGAAAAGGAGGGTTTGAGGGTCTGCGCCCTTGGTGGACTCTGACCTAAGTCAGTTAGAACTGGTCCTTCTCCTCTCCAAGGGCCCTTTGCTCCACACATGTCAGATGAGAGCTGCTATTTTTGACAGTACATAATGCAGCTCCATATCGTTGGCTGTGGGTGATTTCCAACACACCTGGGACAAAATTTCTGAGCATGGCCTATCCTGGTAACATACCCTTTTCAGTAATCTTATAAGACACCATGATTTTGGCAGAGGAGAGATGAGATTTTTCTCTCATTCTGGATATGGTTCTTCCCTGAAGATCCATGGTGCAGGGACATGAGCAGAAACTTTTGCCATTTGCTCCTTTTCTTCCTTCCTACTTGCTTTTCCAGTGCTTTCCTTCTGCAATTTAGACCTTAATTTTTTTGACCCCATTCCTGCGTAAAGGGTCAGAGGACTGCAATTCAAGCTCCTCACAATGACCAAGATGGTTAAGGACTGACATATCAAGCTGCTGGGTGACCTGTGGCCTCCCAGGCAGGGGAGGTGGCTTTCTAATGCTTGTAGGCTGTAACTCTTACAGGTGTGCCATTTCCACGAACCTTTTGTCATGCACTTCCACAAGCAGTCAGCGGACTCAGGGAAGAAATAGCACAGATCTTGCGTACATACATCATATGACTTTTCCTTCCATTTTATCAAGCCCTTGTCATGAGATTTTTTTAATATGAGCCATAGGATGGAAAGAAAAAAATATAAAGGAAGAGAAGATTGAGGGGAGCCTGTTCCACATTCCAACAGTTAATTAAATCCTTCAGCCAGTGTTCCAGGCAGACAAAGGAAGATAAAAGAACCCATTGCATGAGATTATTGCGTTTGCACCTTAATATATTACCTGACAAGATTTTACTCATGCAATTGCAAGTTGAGGAATTTTAACTGTACATTTTTCTACTTTTTATGTATGGAAGAGGGGGAAAACAAGTATGCTGTTAGTATTTTTCTTCCAAAGACAAATTTGCACGTTATATTCCAGGAAGGAGCCAAACAGGGTCCACTTTTGCTTTATGCTGCGCCCTTTAGTCATCTGAGACACGCAGTGAGGTTTGGGGGCTTGTAATGTGGAGGTGGGTGCTGGGGATGAGCGAGAGATGCTTCAGCCGCAGAGGGGCCTGGAGGCACAGATTCGCAGAGCACGGTTTCCATGGCAGTGCTATGGAAACCAGGTTCTGCCGCTCACTGCTGCTCAGGGTGGAATTTCAATGCTTTGCACAGCCCTGGTACCCAAGAAACAGCAAACCCGCAAACAAAACCGCAGCAAACCTGTAGATGCCTCATCAGAGCACCGTTTCTCACGCAGCCCATACGCTCTGCCCACCACCCTGGGGGAGGAAAGGACGAGCAAGCCCAAATCGGCTTAGATAAAATTAGAGATTGTTACACACCTGTGTCCTAGCCTCTAGCTGGGCCCCTCAGAATAGTTTTGGAGGTTCAAAGAAGTTTGGTCAGCTCTAGGATCTTTGATCTGCTCTTGTACCTGGGCTACTTAATGCAGCCTGGAAGCTGAGCAGCTGCATCATGAGGAGTGGGGATGTGGAGGGCTGTGGAAAACCTAAAGCAAGAAAAGCTGTCTTCTCTTGGTTCTTCTATGTGATCATCTCTGAATCATGTGGGTTCCCGTACCTCGGTTTGCACATATGCAAAACAGATTTGATAATGATACCTGCTTACCTCCCAGGGGCTGGGCAAGTTTAACTTTTGCTGGTGAGTGCAAGCTAGAGCTTGGAGGATTTGGGCTACTGTGAAACCCATTTAGTTAATGTTTGGAAGGTAGTTTGAGGCCCTCTGATGAAAGTGGTTAGAAAACTGCCAAATTTTGCCAGCTTCCAGGATAACAGCCTGTAAACAGTTGTACTTAAAACTTATAGAGGCCTTACCCTGATGTTCCCTCTTATCTATATTTCTCCTGCAGGACTAAGCACTGGCACTGTGATACTGTAGCACACAGAGACTGGAATATAGTCATTTTAGCAGCAATACTGTGAGCTAGGTCTCAGTACCAAAACCCTTTACCTTCCTTTGCATAGGAAGGAGAAGGAAAATAGCATAAGGGTTGATCTTTGATTTAACAACTGTTCAGTGCTTGCTGACAGGCAGTGTAGCCTGAAACCTAGTAATTAGTTTACTTAAACCCAGTTTAGCTTACTTAAAATTTGCCAGTGATTTGCCCAAGATGATGGTGAACATGCCCCCATGCCAGTTGCCAGGTCCAAGCACCCTTTGGCTGGGGTGGTCAGTCAGAAGAAGCCATAGGAGATAGCCTTCTACCGGCTCTCATCCCAATTCTGTACCATCAGTGCCATTTTAGGGCTCTGGAGCTTCTGACTGGCACCTCCCAGAGGAGGGTGGGCTCTGAAATTCCCCTGGGGGCATGCCTGGGGCATCCCGCTGCCCTCTGAGCTCTCCCTTCAGCCACCCAGGCAGTTTTGGCACACCGTGATGGGTCAGTGAGCGCAGTCCCTGCCTGCGGTGAGGCAGTGGTTTCTGAGTGTGTACACTATGGCGTGGAAATGCGCATAGCTGCCCGTGACAGCATGGATGTGCAAAGTCATAGCTGTGTGGTTTGCGGTGCTGCACAGTACTGGAGAGGCAGCGGGGAGGGAAGCGTGATGCTGGAGGTCCCTTAGCGCTCAGAGCCAGAAGGCAGGGAGGACGCGGCACCTCGCAGCCTTGGAGGGCTGTCAGGGTGACGGTAATAGTAAGCGATAGCCTCCCGCAAAAGCGGCCAGCCTTATAAATACCAAACTCATGGCGGTAACAGCAGGGTGGGCCTTACTCGTATGCTGGGGGGAGGATTTGGGAGAACCCTGGGGAGCCCATGGCTGTGCTGTCAGAGCAGCACCCCCTGCTTGCCAGGGTTGCAGGCAAAGCCAGGGCAGTATCTTATCCTGGGAGCAGCCTTCCCTTGGGAATCAGCTGCCCCTCTCCCCCCGCGGAGGAATTGTCTTCTGCTTAATAACGTCTGCTTGTAATATTCTGAAACAAGGAGGCTAATCAAAGGCCCCGTTCCGTGGAACAGGGATGCTAAGTGACAAGATTAATTTCAGTAATCAAGCAGCTTAATTTGGACATTTTTTTTCCCCCCTCTTCTCTGTTGCTGATGGAAATTGAGGCAAATCTCATTCTGGAGAGACACTCCTTCCCTGCCTGGTGGTAGCACCACCCTCCAGTTCAGAAAATGGTTGTGTAGGGACAGGAGGAGGGAGAAGACAGGAGAGAGGAGTAGGAAAGGGTCATAAAGGACAGTGTCAGAGAAGGTGCATGGACCGCTATTGCTGATGTTTCTCGACCATCTTCCTTCTGGAAAGCTCCCAAAGTGTTTTATAGACTGCATCGCAAAGGCTCCAGTCAGCACTGAAATGCAGTCATCTTGTCTGGATTGCAGCAAGTCTTTGAAAGGACATGGAAATTTGACAGTTTAGGAGAAGGCAGGCGGCTATGACACCACCAAAGGGAAAAGGTTAGACGGGAGCCTGTGCGATGGGATGGGACTTACCTGAAATACACCTGTGGCTGAAAGGTCTCACTCCGGCAACTAAAAAAGAATTAACCTTCATCCTCCAGTGATGCAGAGCACTGAAGGCCCCTTTCCTGTGCTCAGCTGGGAGCTGGTGCTGCCAGCACAGCCTCCTGCAGTGCCGGGACCTGGCTGTCCTCCACCAGCCCAGCCACTGCTGCTGCTGCCTCACCTGCCCCTGGCCTCCCCCCAGGACTTGCCCGAGGCTCTCAGCAGCCATGATGTCACTGAGCTCCGATGTCACAGTGACCCGAGGACATTTGTCCCTGAGCACCTAGACAGCCTCACCAGGTTGGTGTTGCCCCCAACCTGGTGACAGAGGGTGGTGGAGGTGGTTGGTGAGAGGGTTGGGAGATAACCCAGAAAATGTGCTTTGTGCTGAGGCAGGAAGAGCTGGGTCCCTGCTGCTGCCCCGTGAGGAAACCCTTCCTCCGTGGTTGCAATATAGATAGGGGAACAGGTCCCCAGGGGATATAGCAAAGAATAAGACTGGGTAAAGCCCTGGGGGGATTGTTTTCTGGGGTAGTTTTGTGCTGGCCTGAAGGGTTAGGTGTGTGCGTGTGGGTGGGCTGGAGAGGACAGTCTAATAATAGCTATTTACTCATTCAAACGCCTGTGATCTGTGGAAGCCTGGACAGGCACCCAGTGGCGTGTGACAGCCCTCCAGAGTGAGCGGAGTGGGTTTAAGGGAATGACGTCCTTGCCCGAGGCAGTGAGGTTTCAGGTCTGGCAGCTTTCCATGGCCGGTCTCTCCAATCCCCCCATCAGTGCACTCCTCCGGTGCTGGCACCTCTCTCGCACGTCCCCCCCCCCCTCTCTTTTCCTCTCCGTGGGGGGCATCTTTAGCTTGACTGCATCCCCTGCCATCTTCTGGCAATCGATTTTTTGGAGACAATCCGTGACGTTCCTGACCCCCCCTTCCTTTCCTTCTCCTCCTTCCCCTCTCCCTCTCCCTCCCGCTGACTTGTTATTATGTACTGCAGCTGCCCGGAGGATTTTAAATAGACCCATAATCGCACAGCAGCTCCTCTTGGAAGTTTAAATATAACCTCCTTGTTAATCTCGCGTGTGGCAGCAGCACGGCACCTGGGGAAGGGAGTAATGGACAAGCGCTAACCCACGGCTTTACATGAGGACTGGGAGGGCTCACGATTTTTTTCTTAGTGCCCTCTGCCTTGAAATCATTGGGAAATTGCCTTGTTTGTTTTAACCAGAATAGCTCTGAGGCTGGTGCAAGATGCCGAATTGATGGCTTTTGCAGCGTGAAATTCTTTTCTTAATCACCATCCCAGGTGCAGCACGAATGAAGACAGCCCACAGCCACCTCCTGTTTGTCCCCTGCTCCGAGGAAGCACCCCCAGGAGGCAGAGTGCAGCTCAGACCTCACCCACCCTTTCCCTCCTTGCAAGAGGGTACCAGCAGCGTACATAGGGCTGAAAGAGGTGTTTTGGAGTGTTGGGGACACCTATCTATAGGGAACTAGGCAAAGATCCTGCATTTGGGATTTTCATCCCAAAGCGGTAATGGGCTCGTCTCAGTCTTATTTCTAGCTCTCCAAATAACTAAATTACCCCTCAGACTGGAGAGCGGTTTACTGAACGTCATAGTTCAGTGACACTACAGAAGAGATCACAATTAATAATGGATTTTCCCAAAGGACCTGTTCTAAAAGGGCAAATCTAGTGCTCACTAGCCCATTAAATGTGGTGAGACACTTTCAAACAATAACTGTTGCCTGTTGCTTTAGGCTAATAGGATCCCTACTCTTCCTGCATCCCAAATGCAGCCATCTTCTTCTACAGAGGGATGGGATGTGCATGAGGGATCCCTTCTTAACTAGTTCTTGTGCTGCAGTTGGTGGTGGAGGAAGGATCTAGCTGGCTGTTCAGGGATGTGGGCTGTGTTTCCTCTAGTCTGCCGAGCTGGTTCATACCAGGAAGGTTGCTTCTGTACTTTAGTTTCCTCCTCTGTAAAGAAGGGGAACACTGATGTATTTGAGCAATGCAATAGAAAAACTAAGTATTATTATCTGAGTACCCAGAACAAAAAATAGTACTATTGATGCTAAATTATCCATCCATTTTAATAATCCAGCCATAGTAATTGCTAGAGCTGGGGGACTAATTCACAACACATAATTTATTCAGTGAATTTAGCTTCTTTTTCTGCTCATGGAATATCAATTGTGCAGATCATAATTTCCACAAATTTATTTGAATTTATTCAGTGAACTTCTTCGAAAATATTTACTCTGGATTGATACAGGCTGCATTACTTAATTATGGTTGGTCAGAGAGATCTATTTGGTATTGTTTCTGTTCCCTTGTTGAATAAGCACACAAGCACTTCTGGCATGAATACTTGCATAGGAACATGGAAGATGTACACTTTTGCAAGTTTTTGCACATTTCCATTCATGAATATGCAGGTAAAACTTGTATACAGCAGCACTGACAGCAAACAAACACAGACAAGCTGGGTCTAAGTAATTTTGCATTAAAAATGTGAATGAATATTTTTAAAGGGCCTGAATTACCGGGACAAAAATCTGATTTTACACAGAAGTAACCTGGTCCTCAGTAAATGGCAATAATGTTATGTTGAATAAGAACCTAATAATTTACCTCTTTTCTTCTCTTTTCTGCTGCTCAGTACCATGATTTTCTGTATTGATATAGACCCCAGCCTGGATCTATATTATACAAAGATTGTTTTATTTTTATTTTTTATTTTTATTGCTATATTTGTTTATTTTTTTAATTGGCTGTATTCATGTGACCCCCACTGTAAATGTGCTCATGACCTGCAAAGGGTAGCGCTTGTCTGTTTGTCTTGCTTCCACTAGTTACCCATTTCCAAACTGGCTCTCTCACTCCCGCCTCCCACCTCAGAAATGAGATGAAGTGTAGTGTGGTTAATCTGAAACTTTCTAAGGCCCAGAATTTCAAACATTTCCAAATGTCTGGCTCCGGTTTATGGTTGTAGCAGTGTGAAGGATTAGGTCCATGAGGTCATTTTTGCATACTTGTGAGCAGTGTGATCAGTGCAAAGTGAAACAAGGAACATGCAGGAAGAACTGGACAGTTTTGAGGACTATGGTAATAGAAATGGGGTGGAATGCACTGGTGTGAAGTCAAGGGACATGCAGATAGACTGGTCTCCAGTGCCTGGTTTGGGTCCCTGTGGTGGAACCCATGCTAGATCTGAAGGACTTGCAAGGGAAATTGTTTGGAGAATGCAGCACTAACATAATTCCATTTCTTCTAGCCGGTCTGGGTGACTTTGCACATTCTGCTGGCCTATATGGGAAGATTTTTTTTTTTTTACTCCTACTAATTGATCCAAAACAATGGGATTATCAGATGGAAGCAAATGAAGAAGAGAAAAAGTGGGAGTATTATTTACTGGTGTGATGACTGAGCCTTCGATATGAGACATCAGCATAAAAGGCAATTATGTTCCTAGGTGTCAGGCAGGATATTCCCTGCCAAGTCAGGGAAGAATCAGTATCAATGTAAAAGGCTCTACTGTAATTTCCTCTGGGTAAAATTCTGCGTATAACTCCAGTTATCCCAACTGAAGCAAAAAGGAGTTGGAAGAGCACCTGGTTGGTCAGAGAAGGGAGAACATGTTTTACAAAAGGAGACTAAGACAACGTGGCTTGTCTAACCTGGGAAAATGTGGGCTGAGGGAATATAAAAGACTGCCTTCCATTAAAACATAGTGGGGTAAAGCACTCAGGCTGTTGGAAAGTTCTTTGAGGTAAAGAGTGTATTAACTGGTCAGGAACAGGTTTCAGCAGAAAGTCAGTCCAGAGAGGTTCTGCCCCAGCTACCAGACTGTGTAAGGAAATCAAAGAACCTAACCCCTCTTCAGTGAGAGCATGACAGGTTCCTGAAAAGAGTAATATGGAGAGGCTGTCTGGCAGGGCTGGGCCATCCCTTCCAGACTGCTCTTCCTTAATTACATCAAGCCCCATGCAGGCACTCTGTTCTTCAGAATTAAAAGGACCTTAATTCAGTTTAGTTCAATTTTCTTCTAAGGGTTGCTTTAATTTGGAAGAACTGTGTCCATTCAAGGCTAATGTGATTTAATGAATACATGCTAAACTCACAACTTTAGTTAATTTGGATTAATTTTCCCAATAATTCCTCTGTAGACAACCCTTAAGACATATAGTAGAAATGGCCAAGAAATCACGAGCGCTTCAGTCCTTCTCGTGATCCAGCTCTAAGCCAGCAAGGAGCTTTTCTGACTGCAGGAAGCCTGAAGAAACATCTGGCTGTGCTCTGAGGAGGTCATCAGGTCCCAGAGTCGGTGTCTCAGCTGTCCTTGTACATTTCACCTCCCTGCTTTGGGGGCCCAGCGGAGCGGCCAGGCAGCCCAGGCTTGTCCTTGTGGGACATTGGTCATCATTGCCAACTTCCAGGGAAGAAAACACATTTTTCTGCAATACTGTCCTAAGGGGTTTACTGATGGCACTGCCATCGGTTACAGTTTCTATTGCCGCTGTTAGTGCATCCTCACTCTCCTCTTGCAGGACGGCACGTCACAGGCAGGAGGTCTGCGTGCCCCGATCTGCGGGGCTTTAGGAAGTGTGAACTGAATTAGTTGCAGCAGGCCAAGCGGGTCACTGCCAGCACGCTGCAGTGGTGGCCGGTGGTGGCACAAGGATTCAGTGGCACACAGGCTGGCCACCGCTGCACGAGCAGGAAAGGCCCATGCTGCTGCGGCTCTGCCTGTTGCCATGGGAACAAAGCTGGATCCCTAATTGGGAAGCACGCGTTAACGTGGACGCGAATGCACCGCACCGTCTGCTGTCCTCTTGGCCTTGCCTCCCGCCTCCCTAGGCCCAGTACGGTCACTGCTGAGCATGGGTGGGAGAGGAGCTGCTGCTGATGGACCCCATGGGGTTGGGGGGTGCAGGAGAAAGGTGCCAGGTCCCCTGAGAGCCAGGGGTTGAGATGTTCACCATTTCCTGTGTTGTGGAGAACAACCCCTGCTGAGGTGATGGGGGCACCTGGGGCCTTTGGAGCTTAGGCAGCAAGCCTAAGTCCTATGGCGGCTGTGGTGGGAAACACTTTGAGACACCGGGGTGCCCAGGTATTGCAGGAAAGGAGAGAGTCTCTCAGAGAGCATTACTGCGTGGCAGAGTGTGTAGGCCCTTAGGCAGTGCCCAGCAGGCTAACTCCAGGGGTGGTACAATCATGTCATCGCACACGTAGCTCAGAGTCAGGACAACTTCACTCCTTGTGGATTCAAGCTAATACCTCTGCAAGGTGCTGGTGTTCCTTGTGGGCTTAGTAGGTTAGCTCTGGCATCTCTGACAACGGGGCTCGGCATCACACGATCCAGGCATGCCTTGAAGAGGTCTGGAAATGTGAGGAGGCTGTTGCTGGGAAGTTGAAACAGTTGTACAGTGTGATAAAAACTAGCTTATGCAGATGTGATGGAGCAAAAAGATCCCATGTAGCGTATTCCTTCTGTGTTGAGTACATCTACTGAGAAGAAAAAAATGCTAAATAAAAGTCTTTTCAGTTGTAATACCTAGCCCCTTCAATACCTGGAGGGGAGCACTTCAGGGAAAACCTAGAAGCTGTAGCAAAAGCTTTTGGCACTTCAAGAGGCAATAATCTCCTTTCTGAGCCTGTAAAGACTGCACGATGCTGTTAAACTCTGAGGAGGTGGTTTGGTGCAAGCTGTAGGATGGAGAGGGTTGTCCACTCACAGTCCTGAAAAATCTCTTTCCGAGACTCACCTGGAATGGGACTGGTTTGTGTCTTCTGTCCACATCCCAGCAGTAGGGATTATGAGCAGCCTGCTTAACGTCTTCCTGCTGTTTCTGTTTGAAATGTTGTTCATCTTTACTTTAGATGCTTAACTGTTGCGCAACATTGCTGTGTGCTATTAAAATGTTGCTGTCAGTGTGCCTAGAGGACCAAGGGCTTCCTCTGATGATGTCCGAGAAGCACAATTGTAAGGAAATAAACTGCTCTGCGGAGAGAAGCCCTGAGAAGGTTTGAGTCCAAGGCTGGGAGGGCTTGTATGATTTGTCTCTGCTGAAACAGACATGCTGGTGCTTATGGAGTGAAGTGAAAATCTTCTGAGGACCCAAGAATTTGCTTGCTGCATAGCAGTGAATTTGGGGAATATGCAGTCTGCTGTGCAAAGTCTCACACAGCGGTCAGCTGAAAGGGAACTCATACCCCTCATAAAGCTCCCTATAATAAAGGAGGTTTAATACCCTCAGCCATCTATTTATGGATGAAGTATGTACGTTTTAAAATACGCAAATACGTAAAAATGCTACATTTCCTTCCTTGGTCATTCTAGGGATACATTAGAGAGATTCCATGGGAAGGAGGGGCAGTGAGGGATATCTGCCTTTTTTTGCCACTGATAAATACAGAGGTTGTATCCATAACCTACTGCTGCATGCATGAGGAGTCTGACCATACTCTCACTTCCACCTTGGGAGAGTATTGTGGCTTTGAAGTTAATGGGATTAGCCTGATGAGTGAGAGGAGAAAGAGATCTATTATCAGCCCTTAGAAGTTACTGGATAACATAGCAAGAGCAGCTGGACACCACATGAGCTTTTGAGCACTGGGCTGATATCTCCTATGCAGTATACTCATTCACTCTGCAAGGTTGCATGTCTTGGAGAGTGCTGATGCCAAGATGATGAATGTGCGTAGTTCTTCAACTTTGTTTCTTCTTCTCTTAGCACAGAAAAGAAGAGGGTGTCATTTGAGATGAAGGGTGCACAGCTACCACTGCAGGCTGCTATGCAGTGCAGATGGATGCACAGTGTAGGGATGTACACATCCTGCATCCGTTGAGATAATGAAAAGGTTAGGGTGTCTTACACTAGCCAACAGACTTGAAAGAAATGGTTTTCAGCTGAGTACTTCTCAGGAGTCAGATATTCAGATATTTGCATGGAAAGGAGAAAAGGCACTTCTTTCTACAATGTATATAGAAAAAAAAAAGGAAAGATAACCCTAAAGCTAGATGACCAGACTGATGACTTTGTCAGCTTCCAGAATTGCTTAGCTGCACTCTGAAATAGACCTTTCTGTGGCTATTGTTTTCCCACAAGTATTGGTTATTCTGACCTGTCTAAAGGAAAGATAGATTTTTTTTTAAACCCAGATCTTCCTGGTGTATATCAATTAGATAACTACTTGCCTCCATGAAAGATGAGTCCTGAAGGGCAGTACTTTGTTGGGAAGAATATGGCCTGTTAAAAGCATGTCCCTGTTCCTTTCCCCCATAATTTGAAGGTATGCGAGTTCTCTTCCACAGGGATGTGACCAAGGCTGTGTAGTGAAGCAGCTTGTATAATCCTTGGCTTCTCTCTGAGAGCACTAATCAGAGGCTTAATTAACTCTGAACGCATGTGTGGTGATGTAGACGCTAATCTTCAGAAAGGCTGGACTGCACCATCACCTCATTTCATAGGGATCATTGTCAGATGCTAATCCACTCCAGGCTCTGCCAGCCTGAGCTGGAGTGGAACTGGCACATCGGAGATGAGGCAATTTGCCTACCTTGAGCCATCGTGCATGTAGAGCTGCCTAGGTGCCCATGTCTCTCTCTCTCTCTCTCTCTCTCTACCTGCATTCACTAAAGAACCCGGAGGCAGCAGTGTAGAGGACGACAGGAAATAATGAGACAGAGTGAGACAAAGTGGAAAGAAAAGACAAAGCATCACAGCCAACGGCTCTTCGCTTGCAGGAGGTGCAGCGCTGGATGTGGCTTTTTCTTTCCCTTCTCATATCTTTATTTGTCCATCTTTTATCACGAGCCCTGGCAGGGCAATGTTCGGACTGAATAGCTCGTTTCTCCCTGGCTTATGGTAGCTCCTGCTGAGGCTTCCATCTACTTCCCACTCCCCCGTTGTGCTAGAGTGTGTGGTTAAGAAAGAGGACAGACAACAGGAGATACAGGAAAACAAGATGCATTGGCTTTGCCTTTGAGTCAGTCAAAGAGTTATTTCTATACCTTACATGCCTCACCCTGGCTTTCATTCTCACAGATGCTTTTGTTACTCTTATTATTAATGGCCAGCAGAGGCAAATTCTTTTGCTGCTCTGTCAATCCCTTTCTCTGCCCTGCCGATCCTCAACAGAAATCTCAGTGCTTCATGTGCATGTGTGATCTTGAAAAAGATATGGCAGTTCAAGCTCAGCCTCAGGTTTTGTTTAAAAAAGCATAAAACCTAATATAGATGGAAAAACTTGAATTCAAGTACAAAAAGAACATCTTATTTATTATGCTGCTGCTTTTAAGTTATGTCAAAGGCACAATGATTATATAGATGGCACCTTCTATTAATATGCAGGTAAGTATAGAAAAAACAGTGTATTCAATTACATGTACTCTGGCACAGAGCTAAGCTGACTAAAAATGAGCTCGCTGACTTTTGTTGCTCAGTTGAAGAGAAATGCAGAAGTGAAACTTACTGCATCCTTATTGCAAAGTCAGGCTGACTGATTCGCTTCCCTAAATCCTCTTCATCAGGCTATGAGGAGTGTAAATGTTCATCTGCTTAGATCATGGAGATGAGTATAATAGTCCTTCCAGCACCAGTCACTGTAGCAACTATGAATATGAAATGTTTCTGGAACTGTGGGGAGATTGCAAGCTTTACCTCTCCTGTGGTCCACTCTTTTACCAACAACAAATTCCAATTCATTGGAGTTCAGAAATGGCTTTTCCTAGAATAGCAGGTTTGCCATAATTTCTGTCTCACTCTCATAGCAGCAAGGGGTATAGCAAATGGCTGTTAATCATCAGTGCAAAGAAAAGGAACTAAAGAGCTATGATCCCAAAACAAAATAATAGGAAGCAATAATTCAGCAGGTGTGAATTTGGCAGAACATCCTGCAAATGTTTGGATGGGCATGTGTGCATGCAAGTGACTTCAGATATTTGCGAGTGTTTTTGTCTGTAAAGCTGTAGGAAACCTCCTATTGAGTTTCCGAGACTTAATAGATGGGAGCTCAAGAAGAACATTTGAAGAGGGAGCTCCTTTCCTTTCTAATATCCGTGTAAATAACTCCATGTGCTTTATTGGTCTCAAGGTCTTCACAGTGGGTAGGAGGAGAATCAATAATCGTTTAAAACTTTGTGAATCAATCAGATGAGCAAGACAGGCATGACAGCAGCTTTCTGACAGGGGTGCTGCTCATTGGTTGACTAGGAAGGAGATCTGGACAGGGAGAAGGCAGGTATTGCCATGCTTTCATCCATCCTGGAGCATGAGAGGTAACTAGCTCTGGCCACAGCCTGTTCTGATGGGGATCAGGCCTTCAGGCATGGCAAATGAGGCTGCATATTGAACTGCCTATTGCTTGTTCAGCCAAGGACTCTTGTAACACACTTCAGTGATACGGTCGCTTTCCAAAGCAGGGGTTGTATCCAGAGTCCAGACCCTATAGTTCAGGTGTCTACCTCTGGTTCTTCTCCTAAGGCTCTGAGAGTCACCAGCCAGATCTGAAGCCAGGAGTGTCACAGGGGCAGTGCAGGCCAGGATTTGAACTAGTTAGCTCTCCTGAAATGGCAGCTATACTGGGCCTGTGCTGGAGTGTCCATGCAATGCTAATGCATGGATACCTTAAGGCCAGCTCAGGGTTTCCGTGCCTCCTGTTGCCTGGTGCAGACATGCACATTATGCGTTAATGAGGCAGCTGCTTGCCAGAAGCGTGTCTGAACAAAAACGGACCAGGGTGCTGTTTCTTCATTTTATGCCCAGGCAGCATGAGGAAGGTGGTAGAAGCCCTCTTAAAGCATACCACAGGGAGCTGGCCTTTCTGCTGTGCACAGCTAGGCTTTGACACTGCTCCTGTCCCAGCCTCTGCTGTAACACACAGGTTGGAGTGAGCTGGGGTGAGTCATGTTTGGGAGAGTTCAGGGAAGGGAGGAGGTGTACTCTGAGCAAGCAGCACCTCCTTACCAAAGTGATAGGATCTAATCTGGAGCATGCAGTGAAGATAGGGTAGATCCTCACAGTCTAAGAACGCTATATGAAATGGCTGAATGCTTACTCTCAGGCTCAAGAGGAGAAAAGACAGACTGGATCTCCAGCCTCACATCTTTCTGAATCATGAGGCAACCTCAAGGCAGGAAGCCAATAGCCTGGGCTAACCGAATAAACCTTGCTGTATTTGTGTGACTGAATTCCTGGGTATAAATGGTGTATGAATAAAGTGAAGCAAAGACAGCAGTGCATATGCTCCATATGTTCCTCTCCCACCACGTAGGAAAACAGTGCCAAGGAGCATAGAGGTAGTCAGGAGCTACTGTGGAGAAGGAAGCCTGGGTGGGCAGAAGGATGAAGGGAAGTCTTGGTTTCTGCAAGAAAGAGGCAATGTCTTTTCTTGTCTGTAGATTTGGGTCTGAATACAGAATCCTGCAGTCTCCTTCTACTTCAGAAGCCTTGGATCACATCCTTCACCCTCTGTCTGGTGGGGGGAAGTGAAGGTGTTGGGTGGGCTTTGTCCCTTTTGAGAGGGATCAACAGCTCTTCCTGCTCATCCAGGTTAGAGTGGGACAAGAGGAAAAGAGAAGGGATACTATCTCACCCAAGACCTTGTCTCCAAGGAGCCTCAGAAATGACCCATTTCCCTTCCTCAAAGACTGTGAAAGACCAACCACCTAGGTGAGCATCCCCAGGCAGTCCTTGCAGATGCTACCTCCCCTCAGTCACCCTGCACAAGAGGTCCAGACAGGTAGCTTGTCAGGCCCCCTCCTTCTCTCTGCAATCCCAGCAGGCTGACAGAAGAGCCAGGGTGGGTGTGTGGATGTGGGTAACAACGCCTGGCCCCAGCTGTGACAGCCACGACACCAGCGGGCCGTGCCATACCCCGTGCAGTTCTGCAGGGAGCAATGCGGTGCCGTCCTCTCTGGCTGCCGGCACCAGCTCTAAGGAGCTTATGGCCACGGCTGTATTACGTGTGCGTGGTTGCCAGGGAAACACTAGTTCTGAACTGGAACCAAGGCGGTGGGGGCTGGAACTTTTTCTTTCCTTTTTTTTTCTTTCTTTCTTTCTATTTTTTTCTTTCCGCATTTAGAGCCTTGATTATGACCCTCATAGAGAAGAGGCAGCTAGGTGTGTGGGGCAGTGGGAAATCTAGAGTGTCTGTAATCTAGTCAGATCTCAGCTCTTGGTTTTGTCCCCTTGCTAGAGAGCATTTCCGTTTTAAGTTTTATTTTCTTATTTTTTAAAGGCTGAAGCCTTTTATTGCTCCTTAGCTTAAGAAAGTGGAGGGCACATGTACACAGGCTTTGCCTTCAGCTGCTTGCACATGCTGTACTATGATCTGAGGCAAGCTAGCTCTGATCCAAAGGTTATGTAGCTATATCAGAACATTAGAAGTAGTCTAAACTGGTTAACAAGGACAGTTTCTGAGGAAAGATTCAGTCCTGGTACAGCATTACTTTAAATTGACAACTTTACTTCGGCTGTGGTCTGGCCAGCTCGGAGCATGGGCACAGCCAACTTCACTCTGTCCATAAAAGCTGAGTAGACCTTGGCATCATCAGGACTGCAGGTGCCATGTGGTAGGACACAGAGGAACCAACAGCTTTTCCCACAAAAGGTTACTGCTTTAATAAGCAATGCAGAATTTGAGAGGAAGGAAGGTATCACTACTTTGTGGCTGAGAAGGGGAATGAGGGTCCTCGCAGACACTCCCTGGATACAGTACACAGCTGGGCTACAGTGGGAGGAGATCTTCAGCTCCTGAGAGGCTCAGATGGCATCGGACATAATGCTGAACTTCCAGGGCTTATCTAAATAGACTCCGTGAACCTTTGCACGTTCAGCTCATAATCAGGTTTGCTTATAATAAGAGGCCAAAGGAATATTTGATGAAATGGAAGAGCAGTTAATTTAGAAATGATAAAAAGAAATAGTATTTCATCCTGGATAGTTGATTTGCAAAATTTATTCAATGACATCTTGCCAAATACTGTGACTGGACTTTTTTAAAGAGAGCTGGAGAGTTTTATGGCTGCTGTTGATTGATAAGGCTATACCAATGACATACCATTCAGCTTACAATCAAAATTCAGTCCTTAGTCTGGAGGATAAGACAGCCAGAAAAGAATCCCTGGGCAAACACCATGATGTAATTGGGTGGATGGGTAATGGGGCAGTCTGGCTTTCCTCTAACTGTTTTGGGCTCACCATGTCAGGATATTAAGCCAGTCAGTGGGTTTGTCTGAGCTGGGACTGTCTAGATTGCCAGTGTGGTATAACATGGCACCTGACAGGGGGAATCTACCCAGAGTGACCAGTGGCTTAAGCCATTTTATGTAAGCTCATCAAACAAGGAAGCACACACATACAGAGGTGAAAATGGAAATGCAACATGCCTGATGTGAAAATTGTTTATCCTGGCAGCTTGCTAACTGACATTTCCCCTCTGTGGAAAAGTGCTGGCATCCACATGTGATGCTCTGAGAAGCTGGTATGTCATACCATCATATACTAGTTTGCTTTGACCAGTGGCTGTGTATAAAATTCACAAGTGGTGGACCCCTCACTGTTGGCAAACAACCTTTGGTGTTTCCTCAGGATTCCACTGGACAATGGTCCTGATGTGTTTGACTCTTTCATTTTGTTCATTAAATGCATGTGGTAGTGAAACATTCCGAAGATCAAGATAACAAAATCTAGGGTATCTCGTTTCCTCTGTTGCAAAATGTTTCGGACGAATGATTTCTGCAGACTCTTAAGTGGAAACTGGAAATCACTTAGCTGTTTCCAGCCCTTGAGTCATCTTTAATCAAAGACCTTTTCATTATGGCTCTCAGGAGCTCCTTGGTGCTAGAGCACTTACACAGTTGCCCCTGGGCTAAAGCTCTGCAACAAATCAGTTTCACTGCTACAGAGAGATTAATGCCCAAACCACAACTGGAGGCTGTGTATACGATGATACTTAAGAGTATAGTTAATATCACCATACATGTGAATCTTGGTACCTTTGTTACTCTTTACCAGTGTAACAAAACTGAGCTAGACTGGCAACTCTAGATTCCTTATCACAATTATTTGCAGCAGCCACCAGTGATGGTTACTTCTAGAGAAGACCTAGAGAGTCAACAACCATTCTGACTGCTGCAGACCTTTCTTGGCCACTTGGGTGCACTCCAGCAGGGACCAGAAGGATAGCAAAACGCTGGCCTGTAAAAGAGGGGTCTTACTGCCCTCTACTAATTTGTCACAGTGTTAATGGTTCTGTACAGTATTTATCCTGTCAAAGCCTCCTGGTACCTTGTCAGTCTGGGCTTTGTTTCTGCTACGACAAGTTTCAAATTGTGTGAACAGTGGAAAGAATGAGGCCTGGTTTCCTCTGGTTTTGTGTTGTATGTGCCTGAAACACTCCTTCTCCAGCTGTGACAACCTCCATTTTCCTTCCTGTCTCTTATGATGTCCCTTGGTGTGTTGGCTTGTCTTGTGCCATGTGTGCCCAATGGCCATGCTGATGGTGTCTTGAGTTCTGCTTGCCTTTTGCTCAGCGGGGACATTGAAACATGTCTCTCCCTTTCAGTCATATACCGATATTTGTAATAATTTCTCTGTGACTATCATCTCTTAGATGTATCTTTCTGTCAAATAAGGCCAGTGCATTCGGTAGTTATTACTAGAACAAGTGAGGGAACTGATAAATATGGTTATGTCAACCACATTTCTGCATCTAACAAACTTGAACTTCCCAATGACAGCACGTTCCCAGGGCAGCTCTGAAGATTTACACCAAGAACGATTTGCTCATGAGAGAATCAGAGCACTGGGAGGGGACTGCAAGAGGTCATCTGCTCCATCTGCTGTGCAAGCAAAAATCAGTAATAACCGTAATCAGGGAACCTACTGTAGCAAGATAGGAGAGTTTTGAAATCCTACTGAATAGTATCAGCTAGGAAGAGCGTCATTAACAAATGACACAGTTCAGCCTTACTTTGCATAGGCTTTGATGTGAATGTGTGTTTTTGTGGAAAAGTGAGTGTGTATCTTTGTGATGGATGCAGAGACACTGTTCTAGTCCCCAGTCCCACCATGGGAACATTGTGCTAGGGCTGTAGTGCCACTATATTCTCATGCTCCCTAGTGCAAGCATTCAAGAAGGGGACTCAAACAGAATGAGGCAGTAGGGTAATATTAAAAACAGAGTTTTATTGTATTGAGTTGTTGAAAACTAAATAAAAAAATTAAACGTGGAGAGGAAAAACAAACAGGCAGAAGATTCTGACTCCAGGCTAGCCTGAAGTAGTGATGCATTTGTGGTAAGAATAAACAGAAGTAAATGAACACTTAAGCAACAAAGATCCTGATTTCCTGTCAGATTTGTTATAACAAATGGACTCAGAAATATAGAAAATTTAATTATAAGACCTTGAACTGTTGTGGCATTTTCCATCCCGAACAATAAAACTCCTTCTGAATCAGGTATCCCACCAGGACTGTGACAAATAGGTACACAGTGGTGTCTCAGTTTTGAAGAAAAGAAATACATAGGTAGGGAAATTAAGGTCTGTGTTTTCCCAGAAGTTATTTGGTGCTTGCTCACTCCTTTTTGCCCCCACAAAATCTGTGGTAGGTAGGGCTTAAGTCTGTACAGGAGGCAGCCCTATATGATTTGTCTGTAGGTCATAGAGGAATTTTGCAAATCAAGACAGTACTAAAGACACACAGCTTTTCTTCTAAATCAGCAAAACGACAACAAGGCTTTGAAAAGGGATAGTGGCCTGAGATCATGAGGATCTTACGGGATCCCCTTTGCAAACCAGAGCACTGGAAAGAAAGTGAAGGGCACATCCCAGTCATTAAATTATGGCAGCACAGGTCCTTTAATACAGTGGTAAATGGGTATCAGGTATACCGATGCTTTCAAAAGCCTAATGAAAAGGGACCACTCCCAGAGCAGAACAAACTGTATTTCTCTTGCACCTGTGCAAAGATAGCAGCCGAGGGCATTTTGCAAAAATATGCTCTTGACTCGCTCCTCACACACTTAATCCTTGTATATAACTTGACACACCTGGCCCGTGTGGGCTCTGGCACTTGCACTGATGCTAAGCAACTTGCTACCAGTACCGTAGATCTGTTTGAGGCTCAGCCATCATGTCAGCTCAGCGTGACACACACCGCCAGATTATATTTGAATAATCTACACAGAGGAACCTTAGAAGGAAACATAAAATGCCAGTCTCCTTACTTCCTAAGTCAGCAGCTGTGGCTTAGTGGAAGGCTCTCTAGTTCCTCAGGATGACTGGCTCACTGCAACTGTTTTTGGGGATCTGGCATTCTTCTGCTTTAGGGATGTTCTTGAGATTGCCCCATGCCGAGCAGCAGTTTTGCTCTCAATAGTAAGATGTTGTTTGCAAGGCAGTAATTGCTTTTGCTTGTCTGGGGAATCCAGAGAGGCTGTTAGGAAGGAACTTGTGAGAAAAGCACCCTGGGGACCTCTCCTGCCATGGCAGAGGTAAATGGTTTTCTAAACAGCAGAGGTTGGTTTCAACTGGTGCAGCTGCAGGAGGGCTCCTGCAAGAGCCTTGTCAGGGGCTATCACCCCAGGTCTGGGGCGGGGGTCACATCTGGCCCCCAGTGCAGCATCTACATGGGTATGCCCTTCAGGGACAGAAGGCATTTGACAACTTAGAAGTGCTGACAATAATACTCGGTTATTTCCTGAATCTTGCACCACACCCATCTCCATCCACCTAGGCACCTTTCTCAAAGAGGAGTCCTCAGTGTGCGTGCCTTTGCTCCCTCACCACGTGCAATCCAGCCTCCTTCTCTGAGGGGTTAAATGCGCTGGAGGGGGAGGCAATACTTGTCCCAGCATTGGTAAACTCTGAGCAGATTTTCTGTGGGAAGCCATCTGTCAGCTGGGGAGTGGTGCTGTGTCAGTCGATCGGCTCCACCTCCAGCTCAGCTCTGCAAACCACAGATCCCTGACCTTGCAGGGTTACGGTGGGGGAGTAGTAGGATCTCTGGAGGATTGAGATCCTGTAATGGAGCCTCTCTTCCTCCAGACTGGGTGAGGGACACCTCCGCTGCATCTTAAAGGATCTTGCAGCAGTTAGCTATGGGGGAGCCCAGGCTTGCAGGTGGAGGGCTGTAGGAGAAAGACAAGCTTTTTTTTTCTGTAGCCAGGGGATTGTTTTTAACCTAGGTATGTGCAGCGTGAGGGACGTCTCCTTTTAACTCAACCTTTCCCAATCCAAACTTAAATCTGTCTCCAGTGGCGATGTTGAACCATATTTTGGCTGTTCCAGGGTGAAAAAGGGGAGGGTGGAATATGAAATTTCTGCAGGAGAAAAATAGGGGCTTGCAATGTTTATAAAAGTCTTTAATATTTGGAGGGGTAAGATACTCCTTTCTGGTTTTAGACTAATAAAGCACTAATGAACGGTAATGAATGGTAAAAAAAACTTGGATCTGCCTCCTAATCTGAAGTCTCTCATTGTAACACCACAGTGAGGTCAAATTCCACCTCTGATAACCCTGTGGTTCTCTGTCAGTTCAGCTTCTTCTCTTTTTCCTTGGATTTCCATCAGGTGTGGTCAAAAATCAGGAAACTGTGGCTCTCAGGAATATTTCTTTCTTAGCTTTCTGTACCCCAAAAGGCACTCACTGAGATTCTCATCCAGCTCCATCAGCAATTCTCCTGATTTATTATGAGAGGGACACTTTCTTCCACGCTGTCGTCTGTCCTTCTTCCCTTACCCCTCTTTTTTTCTGAGTGCTGAGTTGGTTAGAGAATGAAGAACATTTGGCTACCCAACTATTGTGGTGATTAAGTGCTAAGAAACATCTTGCCAAGCCAAAAGCTGGACTGGCTTGCACCTCCTTAATGCTCGCATTTTGAATAGAAGTTGCCTCTTCTTGCTGCTTCTGTAATAAAAATGCAAGCAGTTGCTCAAGAGCAATTATTACATGCACAGCCAAGTGGTCTGTGCTCTTTGATTTAAGGACGGATGCATATGTTTCTTGATGGAGAGGAATTGTTTAGCTGGATTGTCATAAAGCTATCTATTTGGTGTATTGATTTTTGATGTTCTGATATGCTCTGGTTAGTAAGGAGTGCTGAATTTTCTGCCTGAGCCTTTGGGACCGAATTTCTTTCAACTGTGCTGTGCTATGTGGAATGAACTACCAGCACGTGCTTTAGCTGGAGCATCTGACTGCGAATCACAGTGAGGGCAGAACCTCCTGCATTTCCCTACCACGTCTAGTAACTACTGTATGCGCATGTGTCTCCGCAGCCTTGACATGCTAGTGGATTTACCACCTCATGTCCCCTCTTTGTCACTGAAGAAAGCACCCAATATTTTCTTCAGACAAGACTTCAAGATCCTGTGTGTCCAATCTTCCCATAATTCAGTAGCCGGGTCCTTCAACTCTTAGACTCTCTGCTAGGAACTGGAAACTTGCATTCAGTGCAGAGATTCTTATGCATAAGAATAGAAAAGTTTTTTGTTGAATTTAATATATAAATAAATGCTAGTTACCACTGTGGGTGTCTTGCATTCTTATGTTATGGTAAAGCTGAGTCTTCACACTGTAGCATTCAGTTTGCTACAGGTGGCTTTCAAAGGCGCAGTGCAATGAAGGGCATTGGAGATGCTTGTTCAGGCTGTTTTCAATATCAGGCAGGTGCCGTGACAGCTGTTCAATCTTTCATCTGGCTTTCCTGATTTTCTCCACGAGCTTCAAAGATAAAGCATATCTCTTTATTGAAAGAGTATTTTTTTTCCTGAGCGCAATTGTAGGAGAAGGGGTGAATTCCAATGATTAGAAAATATGAGCTCTTTTCCACAGATTGTGAGGCTCAGTTGCTGTTCCTGTTTTTTTTTTTTTTTTTTGTCATCTTGTCTCATCTCCAATTTGCTTTTTTTTTTTTTCTTTTTGTGTACATTTATTTTTCCAGTGAGCAAAGAGCAGCCCAAGAGTACTTTCACAAGTGGGTGGTGAGCTGTGTGGAGGAAGTGAATAGAGTTTAATCACCAAACCTCATAGGAAAGGCACTGGGATCTGGGAGCAAGGACTCTTTGGTATAGGTTGTGACCCACAAGGAGTTCAGGAAAGAGAAACAGCTGAAGGCTGGTTACAAGATCAGAGATTTTTTTCCTGGAGTTGCTGAGCAATGGCATGTTTTGCCAATAGAGAAAATGACAATAGGTAATAAAAAACATGACTAAAGAAGGGATGGATGGATGTCTGATTAACTGTCACCCTTGCTGAAAACCATCTCTACCTGCTAAATTGTCGGAGAGTGAATTTGGTAGAGAGCTGTTCTAAATGTGAATGTCTTGAGGTAATGCTTTTGGGGCATTTTCACAATGAGTTCCCCCAGATCTAAAACTCCGTACTACCTTGTTCTGGATCTCTGGTTCAACTCTTCTGGCTGACTGAGAGAAGGCAGAACTGCTATCTTATTCCTAAAAGTAGTGATTGAATTTTGTTATCTTAATGTGAATCTCTGTGGAAAGATAACATTAATTCTGACATTTTTTTGTTTGTTTGCTTGTTTTTTTTTTCTTCTTTGTGATCAAATCCTATTCTACAGAAGTCAGTGGGAATTTGCAGTTGACTTTAAAAGGCGGAGATCACTTTATGGGATAACATATTGGGAAAGTGCCTTTTCCAATCCTTTCCGCCAGGAACCGTGCAAAAGTGGGATTTGGATTTTACCAAATCTGTTAAAAATTGAAAGCCTGGTATCTTGTGAAATCTCAGGACAAAGAAAGCTTGCATTATGCCATTGAAGAGATGAGATCTGTATATAATCCTTTTGTAGTCTTGGGAGTTATAAAAAAGTGCATGTTCTGATTCTTGCAAAGATGAACATGGCATGGTGGAAGGATATGAAGGCAATAGCAAGAGAAATATTAAGCTAACATTTCTCTAAAACATGGTATAAACAAAACCCTTGATGGTTTAGAATTCTATTTCAATTTTAGTAGGTTTTATATTGTTCTAAGACTGAGTCTTCACAGTCATAGTACCTTGTATTACTGCTTGCTCTGAGAGGAATTTGCAATAGAGGTTCTCAGATCTATTTCTGTCCAATGGTTCTGCCTACTCTAGGTATATTTCAGTCTGGATATTCAGACTAGAGTGACTGTCTGAAACAATCAAAATCAGAGCTGTTTATCCCATATATGTGGTTATGTATTTGTAATTAATATGTACCCTGTTTATCCTATGTATGTGGTTGTGATAATCCTGGGATTAAAGCTGTTAATTTCTGCAAACATGGAATACTTTGCATATATTCCCTTTCTGGCCTCACTTGTGCACCACTTGTTCCCTGTCTGTTAGAATCATGCCTAACATTTGAAACCTTTAAGTAATTTCAGCAACCTGCCTTTAAAAATAAATTAAGGACAGCTGGTCATAAAAAGGCTTTTACTTCCTTTCCACTTGCTTCACTTTGTTAAAAATCCATAAACTCTGGCCAAGACATGAAGTGCAAGATTCTGACTGCATGCCTCCCTCTACATGCTCAATGGGTTGACTAGCAATGTTGTATATTTCCTTTGACCTATTCTTGTTTTCTCTTTCTCTTTTTCTCTTTGGCTTTCTATTCTAGGATGAGTCATCCATGTTCTTCCAGTTTGGCCCATCAATAGAACAGCAAGCCTCTGTCATGCTCAACATCATGGAAGAATATGACTGGTACATCTTCTCCATTGTCACTACGTACTTCCCTGGTTACCAGGACTTTGTGAACAAGATCCGCAGTACCATTGAACACAGCTTTGTGGGTTGGGAACTGGAGGAGGTCCTCCTCTTGGACATGTCCCTGGACGATGGGGACTCAAAGATCCAGAACCAGCTCAAGAAGCTCCAAAGCCCTGTTATCCTCCTCTACTGTACCAAGGAAGAGGCCACCTACATTTTTGAGGTGGCCAACTCTGTGGGTCTGACAGGCTATGGTTACACGTGGATCGTGCCCAGCCTGGTGGCAGGGGATACAGACACAGTGCCATCCGAGTTCCCCACTGGGCTCATCTCTGTCTCATATGATGAATGGGACTACGGTCTTCCTGCCAGAGTGAGGGATGGAATAGCCATAATCACCACGGCTGCTTCTGATATGCTGTCTGAACACAGCTTCATCCCTGAACCCAAGAGCAGCTGTTACAACACCCAGGAGAAAAGGATTTACCAGTCAAACATGCTCAACAGGTAAGGGAGAGGGCTGGGCTACCCTTACAAAAGAGGGGTCACAAAGGACCTCTGACCACTAGAATAACTTTGCTAGGACATGTGGTGTGCTGGGGCAGTGCGTTGTGTTGGCTAGAACCTGGACAAGGGGAGCTGTGCTAATGGTGGGGCTTGCTTTGCTGTAAGTCCTGAAGGCCAGTACTGTTATCCTGTTTGAAAGCAGCCACACCACACGAGGAGGAAGCCAACACATGGCAAAGGCACAATGAAGGCATGATGCAAATATTTGGGTGTGCCCCTTGATGCATAACAGGTTTGTTTCCATAACAGTGCTGAACTTCTTGGAGAGTCTTTGCACAAATGGGTCTGTAGGTGTCAGGTGGGTTTTTGCTGCAGGCAGTGGGGATTTTTGTATTTATATCTAGACGGCCCCAGGTACTGTTCGAGGCACCAGTGATACATGAACGGGTGTCCTTTAGAGGTGATAGTTGTGTGACCCACCTGGGATATTTTCATGGCACCTGTTGTCTGCGTACTGAGTGTCTTGCTGCCTATTACCCCTCAATCACAAGAGAGAAGGAAGTGCATAGTGGTCTGGAGAACTAGAGCTGTAAAAAAAGCTAGGGTCAACAACTCTGGTGAGCGCCTGCTTTATCCTTGAAGCTTTTAAAGCCCTCAGGTGCCTTAAGCATCCAGTTTACTCAGAGGATGGACTTGTGCATCCTGCTCATTGGCATCTCGCTGGCCGGTGTCTGCTTGCTGTTTTGTGTCCCATTCTCTATGCACATTACATAGAGAGCCTAAGCACCTCCATTAGGACTGGGAGTTTTTCTAGATGGCAAAGGACATTAAAAAAAAAAAAAAAGAAAAGGAAAACTTATTAAAACCTATTTGAATTAATCATCTTTGTCTAATTCAGATTCAAATTTTCTGAAGAAGCAGTGCTAAGATGTCTGCTTGAGGCCACAGAGGAAGCATGTGGTGGAACAACCTCTGATTGCTAGATCTTCCTTTTTTGTCCCAGCTAGAATTTTAGTGTGTAGCTAAGCAACCCAGATAATTAGACATGGGAAGAACTGGGGGAGGTGATATCTGCAATTAGCCAGATGCCCCCTGACCTGCTCAGCTGTCATTCTCCAATGTTTTACATATAAAATCTTCGGGCACATCGGTTCCTTTGCAGTAGGATATGGGGAATCCAGGTAGTAGCTGTTGAGAGTGGTGGCCACAGAGAGCGCAGCATCTTTTTTCATTTGTTCCATGAATCATGGAATAGTGTAAATGTGATGGATTGGTTTCTGTGCTGTGACCTCTCACTGTAAACTGTACTAGGCAAATAGAGGGACTGATGGACAAAAAAAGCAGAACGTGATTTTGCTTTGCCTGAAAGTTGGGGATTGAAAGAAGTCTCCTCTTTGACCCATTAGATTGCCCATGACTCTGTCTGCTATTTGTTCTTTGTCTCTGTGATCCATTGACATATTACCAGGTCTCATTGCCTTGATTTCCTCTTTCCTACACTGTCTTTTTGTTGTCTGCAAGCCTTGGAATCACCAAAGGTGCCCAATACTTTTATCAGATTCCTTCCCAGTTAGGCTTAGTGGAAAGGGGTGTTTGCTGCTGCTCCATTGAGTCATCCCCAGAATGATTAAACAGGGAAAATATATTTAATATATACAAACTTGTCAGAAGTAGCATAAAGGCAGACTGCTTTTTACCTTTCCAAATGGATAGGGATTTTGGAGGGGAGTTGTGTTGTGACTTTTCAGCATTTCTTTAGAAAAAAAAAAAATGTTGTCCCCTGCTGTGTGATGCTGTGTTCTGCAGAGACCTTCTACTAATTAGCCTGTGCATAATATGACACCCATATAGCTATGCTTCTGCAAGGACTCAGCAGATTCTGTATAGCACTCGTTTGCATTGGATAGGAGGCACTGGCTCAGAGACTCTTGAGCCTCTAGATATGACAGCACTGTTGTGCAGCGTAGATATGCCCCGAAGCCTGGGCACCCCACACTAAAGCAGCTCTTGTCGCTTTTGAAAGAATTATATTTCTTCTCACCTTCATGGCCCAAATCATTCTGTTCCTTCTCCCTTGTCTACTTGGGGTATAACATTCACAGCAATGACTGCAGATACGTGTAGATATACCCAACTTAGTTTGGGTACTGACATCAGTCTCTCTGAGAAACAGAGTCAATTAGTCCATGCCAAGCTCCATTCTGCCAGTGCTTAGATTGCTGCAGGCACCTGAACTAGCTCAGAAATCATTACACCGTGTTGCAGTCGCCTCTGTGATCACCGTGCAAATACTTTCTTTGCCTTGCACAGAGCTGACCTGTGCTCTGCTAGTCTGGGGGTTCTGCCTCCTGCAAATGTTTCCACCCTATCGGTACTTCTGAGTGAGGTAGTTAAACAGTGTGATCTCTAGTGGGTTGTGTGCTTGGTCTTCTTTTTAAATGAAATTATTTTCAGGCACCTTTTGGCACATAAAAGCTAGTGGTGTCCAAAATTAGCTTTTGCTTTTACAAATCCAAAGTTTCAATAGAAATGTGATAGCTTCAAGCTCAGCCTCACAGACTGAATCTGGGCAGGAGGAAAGACAGAGGAGAGCGAGAAGGAAGTGGGAAGAAGCAAGCTTGAAGGTATGAGTTCACCTCACTACCTGAACTAAGGTCCACAGAAGTTAATGGTTATAATCTGTGTTCATACCTTCAAGTCGTTTTGAACCACTGGAATTTACTATATCCTAAGCTTTAAACCTCTCCTGATATACTTTGGACTGGAATGAAGGTTCTGGAAAACTAATTATAGTCCTGCTCCGGACCTGGCAATACTATATTCAGCCATCTGCAACTTACAGTTCCCCCTCCACATGCCTACACAGAATAGAGAAATGTATGTACGTGGGCTTGATGTCTGGGGAGACTGCAAAGTGTGTGTGACCTCAGATAATACATCACCATGTAGCTGGTGTTTCAGAAGCTCTTGAAGCTAATCCAAAGAGGTCTGATTTGCTTCAAATCCATAGCTGGGAGGCAGTACAATAAAAGAATTTTCCCATTTTGTTCTTTGGAGAGTGACACATACAACTAAAAAAATGTGTAATTTAGTTCAGCTGGGCACATTATACACTAACACTGTGAATTAGTCATTTCCAAAGATGTGTCTTTGAACCCTGATCATTTCTTACATTTTTTTTCTTTTCTTTTCTTCTTTTTTTTTCCTTCCTCAACATGCAATGGTTCTGGATGCAACTAAAATCAAATGGTCCCGCTCTATGGGTGTATGATGGATTGAGGAGGAATTGGACTGAATGTTAATGAAATTCAGAAAGAAAACTCATTTTCTCTATGTTTTTGCCCCTTCTTTCATTGGCACTTTAGTTTGTTTTTGCAAGTGCTTGGGCTAACAAAGCTTTCCTTGAGGTATGGCTGCAAGCACAAAAATATAAATAAATAGAGATGGACTGTTATCTAAATGCCATTTCTCACCATTGTAGGTGTTTGGTGTGCATCTTCTCATATTAATAAGGGTCTCATAGCAACTGTTTCTTGTCTATCTTGAAGCTGATACTCCTTTGTGTTAGACTGGAACTGCAGAAGTGCGATCTTGACCATTGAACATTGCAGATTCTGTCCTAGAAAAGAACCTGCTGGCAAGATAACTCCACTAACTAGTAGGAGTATGATACATTATGGAAGGTTCATGCTACAAGTATTGTTATTTTTCTTTTTGAAGGATTCTTGAGGAAGTTTTCCTCTGTGAGGGATATATCTCAATTTATGCTAATAATAGGCTTAGGTGATCAGTTGGAGTCTAACTATCCACATGCTGTTTTCCAGTTCAATTGCGCTCTTTAATTCTTTGTTTTGTTTTTAATAGGTATCCGTTTATTTATTCCTCCACTGTCCCAGAAAGTGATCTGGTTTGAATATTCCAGTCTACCAAGCTTATAGTTATCTTGATGGCTGGTCTTCCCCTCTCCATTCAGCAAATCACTGTGCTTCTACTCTTTTCTGCCAAGCGAGAAAGTTTCAGAGGTTGGGAAGGAGTTTCTAACAGAGTTTTCCTCTGGAGAGATGCTCAGATTTGGAGTTCTTCCCTCTTGGACCTTCCAAGTGGAGTTGCTAACCTTCTAGGCATTCTGCAAAACTCATCTATTCTCCCTTCACCATGGCTGCTAAGGAGTGAGTGGGCAGAGGTGGATGTGTTTATAGGCAGCCTTCTGTTTATTTCGTTATTTTAATTGATGGGACAGATTTCCTTGAGCTCAGGATGGGTGCTTCTCATTACATTTTAGAAATGGGAAGAAATAACTAAATGACAGGAGTATTCTTGAGAGAGGTATTCAGGGATGAGTCATGAGAAAAGAATATGATTTCTGGCACATATCATTTGAGAAATAGAAGATCAGCCGTTTTGTATGGATATTCGGATGTTGGACTACATAAGCTATGTTTTTATTACAGCCTTCAACGAGACCTGGGTTCGTCCTACTGGTTGTCATGGCTGCTTGTGAATGCTGGGCCATAACTACTAGTTTGTTGTTGTAGGGTTACTAATGAGTTCTCCACTGATTGGCTTTAATAGTCTCTCATTTAACACCAGGCTGCACACACCAGATTTCATTTTAATAAAAAGTGCAGTGAAGCATTTGCTTTGGAATGAAAATACAAATGTGGAATTATACTGCCTTTGCAAAGAAATAAATTAAGGGGGGAACAAAGGTAAGTTCAGTTCTGCGCCTCAGATTCCTCAAATTTGAAAAAAGCTGGTAAGCTAGCTTGGTGCATTGTTTGGACATGATACTTCCACTTTGGGTGAAATACTTTCATCTGGAGCTTTCCATGTCAACCAGTTAAGCAATGCAAAAGAACCCTTGATGAACAGTTGGAAACCATTTTTCCTGAGACATCAAGGGCAAGCTCTGTTTTCACAGGACCATGTTCCCCAAGTGGAAATTAGGAGTCGCTGGGGCTTGGGACAGCCGAGTAGTGAGTCGGTGAGTACTGAAAGTACTTGCAATAGGATTGTACAATAGGATTGTTGCCCTTTTTACTCTGGCCACAGTAGGTATTGCCTGTCACCTCAGACGCAAGGATTATCATATGTCATTTGCAGATACTGTCATGGAGCTTGTCTCACAGCCAAGTGAGCCACGTACCTCCACACAGCTCAGCAAGGCAGCTGAGAGCAGGAACAGAGAAAGGAGAATTTGTGCCATTGCCCTTTCTCCATTCGTAGGACTAATGAGTGGACCTTGTGCTATAACCAAGAGCACTGGCCAGCCCTGAGGTCTCACTGGCTTCGGCGGGACCTGCTTGCCCGGTGTCTGGGAAGCCCTGCTCCAGCCGTTAAACCCAGTGCCACTCCAGTGGTGTAACTTTTGACCTTTCGGAGCCTTTAAGCCGGGGTCTTGTTAGCAGCTCGTTATGTCCCCGCTGGTCCGTGTACCCGGCTGCTGTCAGGCTGGTGCTAGCTGGCAGCACGTGGCATGAGCGCTGCTGACGGATTAGAGATCCCTGCTGCTGAAATCTGCTTGTTCTTGTCACCGCTCCAGCAGCAGCTGGACGCCGGGGCTGGCCGGTGCCTCTTGCCTCTGCCAGGGTCTCTCTGCCTCCCCATTTTCCCTGCTGTACATCACCTTGGTCTCTGTTGCTTGCGTAGCACCGTGGCTCTCTTTCTTTATTTTTTGCTCCTCCACCTTGCATCTCCTGCTCAGTGTCTTGCTCAGGGAGGTCTAACGCAAGCCAGCGTGGCATGCTGGTAGGAGACTGAAGACCCCTGGCTTCTGAAAGAGAGTATATGATTTATATGATTTGGGGCAAGAGGACAGCAAAATGTCTGTTCCTCAGCAGATGGAGCAGGATGCCTTGGTCCTGAAGAGCTGGGCTTTCTGTGAGTGGGAGAGGAGGCACCTGCTCTGTGTGGACAGCTGGATTTTTTATCGTCTTTGCAAATAAAATAGTGTGGGAGGATTCAAGTGAAGTGATGGGCTTTAGGCAAGGGTTATCTTTTGATTAGAGGACAGGCCCTTTCATAAAGGCCTCCAAAATCCACCAGCTGGGAATGAATTTCATTATGCGCCATCAGTTTCCAGACGGGAAAATGTCCATGTTCTGCTTCCAGCCCTCTGAGACATCTCCTGCTCCACAGCCAAGTCCAATTAGTGCTAATACTGTGGCAACTTCACTTGCTGGTGACAATATGCTTTCACTTGTGCACTCAAGCTCTCCGTGCTCTTCATAAAAAGTGAATAAAAATCCTTCCTCTGTGGTGGAGCTGAAGGAAGCGGTGTGAAACCACCAACCCAGCTCTGGCTGTGGTTTGGCATCAGCCACAGCAGCATCTTCCCCCGATCACAAAATACAGCCGGGGTTCTGTGGATTTTAAAGTGCCCCAGGGAATATGAAAACCTGCTTTAACAGATCAGGGGAGAGAAGGTGAGAAACAGCCTCCTTCCTTCAGGGACTGGCTTGTTGCGGCTGTGGGTATTTCGGAGACGTGCACACCTGCAAATCAATGGCTAGCCACTTGTGGTTTCATCACTGGATCCTGTAAGGAATATGTGCTTTTTTTTTTTTTTTTTTTTTCTCCCTGATAGAAATGCTTTTTTTTTAACCCTCAGACTTAATGTTCTTACTATCTTTCAAGTTTTTAAAAATAGGAACTGCTGCGTTGCTATGGCTCCCTGTGCAACTCCGGAGCAGCTATCTCATCGCTTTGATGCAGGTTGGGCTTGCGATGCGGTGTGACAAGGCACCAGCCAGGCACGCCGCCTAGTGACTCCGTCCCGGGGGGCTGGGACAGCGTTCATCCCTGGCAGAAATCCATGAATAAAAGGAAAAAAAAAAAATCAGATGGCCTTTCCTGGCAGAGTCTAAGCTTTAACCCTGGCGTGTCTGAGCTGAGATTTATTGGTGACATTTTGCAGCCTTAAAACAATCCCTGTGGTTTTAACTTCAGATGGGATATTCTTCTCCCCTTTTTGCCCTACACTGCTGTGTGATGGTGCCAAACCCTGTTAAGGAGCTGGTGTGCTCCCCTCCAGAGGCACCTGCAGCTCAGGGGCGGGTGAAGTGGTCTTTGCTGCATGCGCTTAGTCTAAGAAATCATTGTACACATTTCAAGCTAAGCTCGCGGTTAAGTGCTTTGCTGAATCGAGGCTTAAAGTGCTGTTGACTAGCTGCTGCTGCTGAAATTCCTCTCAGAGTCATTGCTTTAAGGGTGTACTCGAGTTTTGCATCCAAATTTTGGGAAAACATGGATCTGCATATCTGTGGTACAGCTGAATACTTATCTCAAATAGACCAAACCGAGCTGTGGCTTCGAACACCTGTTAAGTGTGCAGAATCCAGACCTCTTGGTAGCTCACAGCCCTCTGCACTGGCCTATTTTCAAACAGCTACAATTTTAAAAATACATTTTGTTTCATGTAGCAAATTTCATTTTCATCCTCAGTCTGAAGGTGAACGTTTTGGAAAACCTGAGCAAAAAAACCTGTTCATCCAATTTTGAGTTGTGAAAGTGTGAAATGAATGCATTTGTTCTGCTTTCAAATAATTATCCAGCAGTGGGATTTTTGTCGGTGTGGACAAATAACTCAAAGCTAGCTGCACTTCAAACTTCAGAAATCAATATGTAGTGTTGGACAAGGAATACTTGTTTTGTTAGGGCTAGAAAAATAGATTTTGCAACAAATATAAACATTTGAAGGGGGTGTATGTTACCTTAGTGTCATTCTTGTGTATTTTACATTCACTGCATACTATATTTCACAAAATATTTGAATGACAGATAATCTAAAAATGTGGTATTTAAAATGCTTAAATGCAAATGAAATAGGAAAAAAGAGACTAGAAATGGTAGAGACCTGCCAGCTTGTCCAGTCCACTGCCTGCTCTGTCATTCCTACAACATATTATCTCCTCATTTAAATAACAGACTGTCCCTACTCAAGCCTGCAAGCACCTTAATATAAAATGAATATTAAAATCTGACCATAGTGCCCTTGAAATGATCAATCAGGCTGAATGCTGCCACCCCTCTTTCTACAAAGAAAACTCTTTTCCACCCCTGTGGAGAGGCTTCTGAGCTTGCTATATCACGCTTAACAGGTCTCCACACCTGTCGTGATCGAGTAAAGATTGTAAGGTGATTAGAGCTCCTCTCTGCAGTAACGCAGCATGGAAAATGCTTGAAAAACAGATTTGGGTTGGTCTGCATAAGGATCTGGCAAGATGGCAGGTAATCCGGTGAGAAGTTTACTCACTGACGGTATAGCTGGTGTGGAGGAGAGCTGCCACACTGGGCTGAAAAGCCACAAACCTCTGTGGCCTGACAGTGGTTAAAAACAAATGCTGACTCGAGGCTGACTTTTCCTCTGTTTTCTGAAGCAGTATTAAAACGAGATGGAAATGAGTTTTCAGTGTCTTGCCCGGTGTTCTTGCCTGTGTTATTAGTGTCACAAATGAAATCATTTTTCAGCAAGATGGCTACCTCCAGAAGCAGTGTCAGCATCTTAACATTTATTTATGACAGGCTGTAGTATCTTTTATCTGCAATTCCAAAGCACTTTACAAACTAGAAAGGGATAGCTTAATTCACTACTAAAATTCAACCATCTCTGGGGTGAAATAGAGCAAGGGTTTAACAGCACATAGTATGAAGCAGAGATGAATACTGCACCTCACTGGAGCTGTGAGAGGCGTTTCAGCTGGCAGAATGAAATTGCTGGAGGTGGATTTTAGCCAAGACATTGGGGCTGTTTAATAAGCACAAGAGATTAGTGGCAGTGCCACACATGCTCCTCATGTGCCTGTGTGAAGCAGGCAGCCAGCAGTTCCAGAAGTGGTTTCAGGGGGGAGGTTGGCAGCTTTTCCAGCCTGCAGAGTTCACCAGCAGATGATATGCGCTTTCAGAGACCTCCTTCATCACAACTGTGACAGGTTTTGGACAGATGTATCTAGATTCTACACCGATTATCTGCTTATTGTCCCTGGAAACTCAGCCCTGGGCAAAGGGAGAGGTCCAACAAGACTTCTGTGCACCTGCCACAGGGCATAGACAATGAGAAACAGAATCAGATGGGGAGCAAAAGGGTCAGATGTAATGAAGCTCCGGGAGGATGCAGCCACGTAGGTAATAGATGCCGTAAATAAAAGATGGTCCCCTGAAAGGATGCTTTTTATAGCACTCTTCCCCTTTAAAATAATGCGACACTGACAGATTAAGCCCGATGAGTGACATGAAGTACCTCAAATACAGACTGCTGCAAGAAATGCTTTCCACCCTCTTCTCGAAGATGCTGACGCTGCCCTTCTGCATCTAAGTGGTGACGTGTGGCGCGGTGAGAGCTCAGAAGAGCTGGTGCTTAAGCCATGAAGGAATGCTCTCCAGTATCACCAAGGGACTGTGAAGACTTTGAGGTGCAAAGTACAGACGCTTACAGCCTCTGAATAAATCTGAAAATATAGCAACTGCTCTTCAGTATGCCTTCTATGTATTCTTGTCAAATAGCTGTTCTGGGGGGAGCGTGGGATGCTGGGCTCTCCAGCCCTTGAATTGCCCAAATCCAGGAGGTGCAGCAGGGTCAATCTTTCAGGGTTCTGCATGTTCTGCTGTCCTCTTCTCAGTTTCCTTTTCCTTGAGACATGTAGTTGAGATGGCTGGAGGGGACTCTACTTGCAGATCTGTTTTGGTTTTAATGTAGCTGTGAGGTAGAGGAGGTCTTGCTAATGTGAGATGACTGGTCAGATGAAACAAGCGCCTTGGAGATGGTGCCAAGTCACAGTTTCTCTGGTCGCTGTGGAAAGATGCTAGTTTTGGGAAAGGCTCAAGTTTGACTGACTAAAATGAGTTTACTTAAAAAAAATTACTGATTCGTATTTATTTCTCCAAGCAATTTTTCATGGAAAGCTCAAGTTTGAATTGATGAAGGCACAAGCTTAGCAAGGCTGTGAAATTGATTTGGGATAGCTTATTATTGTTCCATGAAATTGTTTAACACGAAAGTTTGGCAGGGTGAAGGAGCCAAATGAGAAGACCATAGCACTCCCAACAGTGGGTGGTACTGGCAGTACCATGTAAACCAGTATGGAGGTATGTGGTCCTTCAAGCCACAGGAAAGTGGAGAACTGCTTAGATGAGAAGCACCCACCATATTCCATTGGCAATCAGGCTGGTTTGCCCAGTTCTGTTCCTTTGCCACCTCCTTCTGGATCCTTGCAAGGCACGGAAAAGGCATCCTGTATGGTAGTGCTCAGCTGCAGCAGCTCTGAAATCTGTGGGTGGCACTGACCTTTATTCCTCTATGTGGTTTGTAGCCTAACTTTCTGATTGCCACAAGCCACGAGCTGCACAGATGTTGTGACCTTGGCTGTGGCCATTCTGCTGAAGCTGGGCCATGAGGACTGTTACACCAGCAAGTTTCTGCAGCCTTCTGATATCGTCTGAGGAGATGTTAAGGGAAAATAGCCATATAAATTTGTCGTGCTTATGACAGAGGGATTTGCTGGAAGCTTTTTTAAGCCTCAGAAAAGAAAGCTGAGTGGTAGTACCTAGGGTCTCATATGGAGGTGGTTGAGTGAGAACTAGTCCTTGGTCCTTCTCTCCTCACCAGTATAAAAAGCAGTGTCCCAGAAGAAAGGAGTTGTGGGGCTTTTTTTTTTTTTTTTTTTTTTTTTCCTCCTGCATTGTTAGCAGGTATGTGAGTCGTGGGCTTGTTCTGGCCAGTGGGTGCAAGAGCAAATTTAGAATACATTCTTCTGCAGTTCATCTAACCAAGGATGTAAGCGGTGGGTAGTCAAGTAGACAAACAGATGATTAAACAAGTGCTTAGATGTTTGAACGAGCAATTTTGTGACTTATGCAGTGCATCTAACCAAGGATATAAATGGTTGGTAGGCAAGTAGAGGAGCAGATGATTGAGCAAGTGCGTGGATGTTTGAACTAACCATTTTGAGACTTCCTCCTCTACCCACTGATCCTAACGGGTTTCCCACTGTTTGCCTGAGAGAGTGCTGAGAGGGGCTGGGAGCAGGACTCTTGTGAGCCTGCCAGATCAACGGTAGTCTTTGCTAATTGACATTTTCTGCTTTTTTGACATAATTTTGGGGCAGGCTTTCAGGAGTACGTTGCAGAAGAAAAGAGTAGAAGGGTTGCAGGGGAGGTAATAACCCATAGGCAAAGACTGCACTGATGTATCCATGCATCCATACTTATGGTGATTTGCAAACCACCAGGGATGAGCCCACTGTTCTTGTTATTAGTCCTGCCCCCTTTGTGTGTCTCTGTTACTCCCCTCTGTCCCTCACTCATTCCCATCCTCCATCTTTCTCATCCTTCCTTCAATAGGTGATTCTCTTCTACAGAAATACTAAATCTTGTTTTAAAACAGAACCACCCCATTTTCCCCACCCCCTTTCTTTCCTCTCTTTCATCTCTTCATCCCGTGGAAGTGTTTGATGTAGCACAAGTTCCTGAGAAAGGCATTTCTTTTTTCTCCCTTTGTGCTTTGGCTCTGTGTCCCTTCTTCATTATATCTTCCCTTTGTTATTTTGTTCTGCTTGCCTCGCTTCTGTGTTTCTCCCCATCTCTCAGCCCTTCTTCAAGGCTCTTTCTTCATTAATATGTTAATTTCTAGCTTAGGAATGCTTCTTGCAGCTCACAGTTCACCAGGGAGAGCCAGGAGAGAGGGAGGAAGGGAAAGAAGGAATAAGGAGAAAAAAGGGGTGGAATAGTTTACAACAGGGCTGGACAAGGCATGTAAGCAAAGGAGGAATATGTGCTTACTGGCATCATGATGCCAGGGAGAAGAGGATTATTCGTGTGTCTGTTTTGGGCTGGTTTGGTCTTTTAATATTGTTTTGATCTTTGCAGCTTCTGAAACACATTCTTTATAGGAAAAAAGTTCAAAATTTAAAGTTCATAAACTCATATTTTTGAAGTAGTCCCTCCTTTTTTTTTTTTTTTTGGGGGGGGGGGGGGGGCAGGAGTGGGAGCAATTTCCAAATTGTCTTTCCCTCTGCATAGAGTCTTTGAAACATCAGCCCCTACTCCCACCCTAATGTGTTCAGGCTTGGCAAAGCTGCCTAATTGCAGCCAAGAAATATTTTGCTGGGCGATTCTCAATCCTTGCTAAGAAATAGGTGTAAGAGGGGTGTCTGTATTGCCCTGGCTGACAGCAGGACATTAACTTAGTGGTAAAGGAGAAGGGGCCACAAGAGCAGGTGGAGATGAGAGGCAGGGTGGTTGTGACTGTGAGCTTAGCAGGTCTCTTGGGGAAGCCTTGGGGACCCCCAAAGGCTTTTTAAAGCTTTTCCCTTGACTCTTCTTTTCTTCCTGAATAACATCAGCATATGCAAATGATGTCAGCAGAGCAGGTCAGAAACAGCGTTTGGTCTTCTCCAGTCTCCCATTCTGATATGTTTGGATGTGGCTAAAAACAGAAGTAATATCTCTGGAGCTTTTTGATCTGAAAAGTAAATGGTGCCTTTGTTTCATTTGATGCAAGTGTATTGCATGCGGTCTTTACATTTGCAGGATAAATCAAACCATAGCAGTTCTCTGAATGGGATTTTACCCCCTCAGGAGTGCCCAGAGTTTTGTCCTCTTCAGGTGAGGAGTAGGGGATGGTTTAGCTTCTGTTCAGGTAAAGAGATGTGGAAAAGGACGACAAGACCATAGCAGCTGGATAGCAGTGACAGTGACGGGGATTTGGGGCTGGAAAGAGCCTGAGAACTGCAGTTGCAGGCAGGTTTGGTGAGCCAAGGATTTTCTTTCTGCCTCCCACCAGTACAGCTACTGGGTAGAAGGTCACAAAGGAGCAAATGGTGGAGGCAGGAGCCTCCGCTGCATTAACCACGTCAGGGAAGGATGCAGAAAGGCAATACACACTATTGCAGTTCTGTCCTGTAGTTAGGGAACCTCTAACTATTGTATTTGCTGCTTTATATCTAATGCAGTGAGACTTCTGTCTGCTTGGAGTCCAACGATCATGATTGCCCAAGCAAATAATTAACAATGCAGCAGTGAAGGCGCAGGAGAGCTAAGCTGGTGGGGTGGGTGGCTGGAAGTGAGAAAGCAGGGCTGAGGAAGGACATGTAGTAAAGGAGGAAGACAGAAAAGACAGGCTCTAATACAGTGCTGCAAAACCGGTATGAGCTGGAAGCAAAATAACCAGGGAGGAAAACTCAGGGGGACTGCGGCAATGTGCTGTGAAGTCCAAGGCCCCCGAGCCAAGAGCCTTTCATATATTACGCACACACAGCTGTGTCAGACAAATATTATTTAGGTTGTGAAGGCAAGCACTTCAAACAGAAGAAAATGCCAGAATTAAGGTTGCAATCTTAATTTGGCACTTATGTGTCTACGCATTACAGAGCAATGGTTTCAAGACTGTATACTATCTTTCAACGCAGGACCCCTACCTGCTTTTGTATGCAGGATGGGTGACATTTCCCAACTGAGGAGTGATTCAGTATTTTGTTTTCTTCTCTGTGTTTAATGTGCAGCCTTAAGCTTTGTATTGTGCCTGCTTTCACAGGGTGCTGCAAAGAGAGAATTCTTCATCTCCAGGTGTTATCTGCGGCACACCTTAGGGTGGTATCTTAGTACATCGTCAAGTTTGTGGATTTTCACCCTACTCCGGTGAGATGAGAGGACAAAAGCTGCTTTATGTAAATCCATTGTATAGGCGGAGAACTGAGGTGCAGCAAGATTAAGGTCAAAAAAAGTCTATTAATTTTTTATGGCCCATCTGAGACACCTAGAATTTTGTTATTCAAAGTACTGATCATTACAGAATGCTTTCTGAGTTCAAAGCAAATTTCTCTTTGACTTCAAATCAGCAGTTCCTTGAATTGAGTCCCCACCCCCAAATATTAAATCATATTGAGTACCATTTTTCATTGATTTTTTTTTAATGCAAAAATGGAGATTTGGTGGCATGCAAGTTATATGGGCTGTTTTTTTTTTGTATCCTGTTTAATTGTTTTGCAGAAATCATCTTGAACCCAGGAGAAAAACAAAAGTCTCCGAACTATTTCCCTTTTTAAATTTTAATTTGAATGATTTCTTTCAATATATTTTAGATGTAACATTTAATTTCTTATTCAAATTAGTTTATCATTTCAATACGTCTCTTCTTTTTATTTGTAAAAAGATATTTGAAAATGTTCAGATTCGAAAGATACTGGGCTGAATGACGTTTTCTCTCAACAGAGTCAAAACTTAATACTTCCTGGTTTGCCAAAAATCAAACTCTCAATACAGTACCTATTATTGTTTGGAATTGCCACCAGACAAAAAGGAAGCCAGAGGCTTTGTCCATCTTTTGTCAAGCATCCAGAAAATGAGGTGTACAGATTTAGTGGCTACTTGCAAAGAATCTGGTTTAAGAGGTTTTCCTGGCATCACCCTGATCCTTGTGTAGAGGCAGGGATGCAGCTTTCAGTTGGCTTAGCCATCTGATTGTACTGTTTATTCCAGCCATTCTGTGCCTCTCCTTTGATTAATGCCCACTTTTCCAAACAGTAGGTTTGATTCCTAATTCAATCCATTTGGTGCACCGAACAGGACAGGGGTCCTGCAAGAAAAAATGTAGTTGATTATATCATTCAGGACTGACTCGCAGTGGTTATGCAAAATGGGCTGCATTCAGGTTGCTTGAGCGACTGTAGTGCTGACATTTCCCATTTTGCAGTGCCTGACTTTGTGTAATGAATAATCTTTTTCATGTAGAATCTGTTGTGTATGTGCCTACAATTTCCAATGTTTTGCAGAAATGTTGCAAAAAAAGAAACTCTCAGAAATTCCACCACGTGGCATCATTTTGATACCTGTATGCATCAGCAGCCACGTGCCCTACCCAGACAGCTTCTCTTTGAGTCAACATTAACTGGCTTCAGTAGCAGAGGGGGAATGCCAGCCTGTGTTGTTTTTTTTTTTTTTTTTTTTTCCAGGTCTTGAAAAGGTCACATAACCAGCACATTTCACATCTGTGTTGGTTGCAAAGAAATGTGGGAACAAGGCTTGGAGGCCAGGATCTGGCAAAGTGCATGGTTTAATGGTTTAGGACTTTTCAGCCTTTCTCTCCACCACCGACATCCTTTATCTTGTCTCCCCCAGCTTGCCTCATCTATTCCATCCTTTGGGCACCTTGCCTCAGTCTGGTTTTTACCTAGCAAACCTAGGATCTGCCTCACTTGCGTCTCATCTAAGGTCCCATCACTGGGTCTAGAAAAATCCAGCTTCTAATTAATTCTGGACTATGTGGCCCTGATTTTCATCCATTTCCATTTATCTCACATTCTGTCCCCTTGTCCTTGTCTTCCCCTACCCTCAGCCCCAGCAAGCCCCAGTATCTTTGCCCAAATACCCCAGGTGTCACACCTCCCAGTTTTCTTCTCCCCTGCAGCATTTCAGTCACCTGCTTTCTTCTTCCAGTGCCCCAGGTCAATCTGTCCTGAATACCTTCACAGCTCTTTTTCCTTTTCCTCTGAAATTCACCAGCCTCCTCTCTCAGCTGTCCCCATGTGTGGGGAGCAGGCTGGATGAGTGGAGATGCAAACCTGAGAGGTGCAGTCCTCCTCTTCTTGCTTCCCCAGTCTAGAGATAGACCTTTCTGGAGCTGGTGTGTGGACAAAGTCCCTCAGCCTACAGAAGGCCCAGTGAGGAGAAGCTTTTAGAAAGGTTTTGTTTGAAAAGCTCTATTAAGTCCCTGCTGAACAAGTGTAAATTGCAGTTTTTCCAAAGACTTATGACCTGTCTAGGTTTTCACAAGTACGGCAAAAATCAGTATGTGACACATACGGAACCTTTTCTTTCTACTCTCATAAAAATTCAAGTCCCTTGAAAGCAGAGAGCTTGCTAGAGATTTTTAAAAAGGTCACAATTTAATGTTGGTAAAACAGCTTCTTTCCTCTAGTCTATTCTTGAACAGACCCTTTTTGCATCCATTTTCCTCAAATATCAAACCTGGGATAAGCATCTCACGTGGAAAATTTCAATCCAAACAATAAAGTTTGGCATAGCCAGAGGAATCTGTGAAGAAGGCTTTAGCAGAGGGCAGCCTGATGAAACAATAGTACAAGCCCCTGCAAATGCACATTTCACCTATGTCTGTGGGCTTCCTGGGGCATTTTTAGGAGGTCAGGGAAGGTCTTCTCACTGTATGAACATGTCCTTGTGCATAGAGGCTCAAACCTGGGGCTCAGTCAGCAAGCAGAGAAATGATTAGTTTTATTTGAATTTGAATTAAAAGCAAAATTTTTGAAAAAAAAAAAAAAAAGAAATAAAAATCCTACCCCAGGCTTCCAGCACCTTTAATACTCATTTAAAAATTCATGTCACACAATGAAAGAAAACCAGTGCCAGTCCCCAGCGTGGAACTAAAACCAACCAGCCAAGCAGTTAGAACAAACAAGCGAAAGAGTGGAAAAAATCCAGTCCTCCACAGGCCGTCTTTCTCTTTCTCCTCGTTCTCTCCCTCCCTCTTTGCTTCAGCCATGGGTGTTTGGCTACGGGGCTGTATTTTGCAGTCCTGCATTCACCTAAAGTGCTTTAATCCATGCAGCTCATGATTTGTCCCCTAACATGAGAAACCTTCATGGAAAGAAAGCAATACCAGAGCTACTATTTCTTCTCAAGTTTTGTACAAAATTTCTAGGAGACAAGTGGCATGATGAGGTTACAGACTGCAACTGAAAGCTATGGCTATACATTACAGAGCGTGGCGGTCTGGAAGAGGGGACAAATTTGGGGTCAAGATGCCAAGAAAGATTTGACAATTTGCTTCAGCTGCCCGGACATCTTCTGACACGTGACACACCCTCCCTTGGTGTACTCTTGGAGAAAGCCTAGTGGAAGCATCATTTGCATGGATGCTGGGATAGGCATTCTCTTCTCTAGAAGATGGTTTCAGGAACAGAAACACCATGGTTCTGGAGAATGGGTGATGGAGCCTTGAACCTTGCCATTATCATTGACTAGTTCAACGACTAATTAATTCCTATTTGACTAATTCATTCCTGCTCACCACCAGCAATGTGGTGGGACTTGTGAGATGAACAAGATAGTCTCCGTCCAGTTCAGAGATGACATTACCCTTCTCTTGAGCCAGTTCGCTTCTCATTTAGTTCACTTGAATTGTCCACAGCAGAAAGGGCAGGGGCTTGAGTAGGACTAACTATGAACTGATTTCTCATGGCAGGTAAGTAATCCTTTCCGGCTGGCATTCAACGTAGCAGAGGGAACTTCCCTGCCTGCTGCCCACTTTATATCTTTCTCAGAAATAAATAAAAATCTCCATGGCTGTTATGATGCTTCCTTCATGAGCCTGAAATGTACTGAGCATAGGTAGAAGAAAAAGATGAAACAGGAAAAAACATCAGCATCTCAAATGATGTGCAAGAGGGCTGGTGCCTGTGGCACTGCGTGTATTCAATTTTAGTGTGCTGTTTCCCCTCTCTGAAAAGGCAACCTTCAGGCACTTCACTAAATGGATTGAAAGGTTTGTCTGGTTTTAATGATGCTACTGAAAGAGCCTGTGTGTTGTTCCTCCACTCAGATACTTCTGAGAGATTTTCCAATGCCTCTTGGTAAACTAGAACATTATGAATACCTTGGCATTTAGCGGGTAGGCAATGTTCTGTTCTGGGACTACTTTAGAAGGAATGACTGGGGTTAATAAGCTAATGTTTTCTAGGAGAGGGTATCCTAATCTGGGAGAGTATGGGAACAATCAGCAGATTAATTAAGATGTGTGTAATGGAGTGGTATGAACATTTAACTATAGCAATCAGATGAATTGGAAACACGGTTTCTGTCTCAGGTGGGATTCTTTAGGGACACAGAATCTATTTGCCCAGTGAAGTACAATTCCCTATATACTTTTACAGCAAACCTGCCTTAGTGGAGACAGACTCAAGCTCTTCCCTTGATTATTGTGATGTAGATCTGTAACACCAGAGCCTGGAAGGCTGAGGAGGACTGAGTCCCACAGAAGAACTGGGCAGCAGAGGAAAACTAAGTGAAGCCATGGCAGGTTTACACCTGCAGAGCAGAGATAAAATCCATCTCTATGGCTTTAGCAGAAGAGAGGGGAACTCAGTGAACTGAGTGAAAGGATATCATTCTGGTTTCTCAGCATCATATTCTTGAACCAGTATCCATGGAAAAATGTTGGAGCATTTCTTTTTTTTTTCTTTTCTTTTTTCTTTTTTTTTCTTTTTTCTTTTTTCTTTTTTCTTTCTTTCTTTTTTTTTTTTCCCTCACATTCCTGAGCAGTCTGGGCTACATACCGATGGAGAAGGATGGAAGAGCCTTAGAGAGAAAAGACTGATTTGGTCCCCTGGACTGGTATTATTTATGTATGCAAGATGTTTGCAGGACTGAGGGAAGAAATCCTGCTTTGTAATTCTGTCATCCCAAGGAACAGCCGCTGTGGGGAGGCACACATGTTTCTGTACCAGTACAATCACATCTATCCTTAGCCAGACTGGGGCTGGCGGTATACCCCGCTGTGCGGGTACTCTCCTTGGATACCGTGGACTCAGGCTCCAGGTGCTGCTCCAAGGGATATTTAAATATTTTCTATGATATGAAAATGCATCAGAAGGAGGGATTTAGTGAAACTGTATTAGTATATATGATAACTTCAAATTTAGGGGACCTTCCCTGGGAGAGCTTGGTTAATGTACTTATCTGAACAGATAAGCATTTCCGATTTGAGGTCCCCATGCATTTGGGTAATGTCTTTAACTACTGGAGCCTTTGGAGGAGGAAGGGAAGTTGTTAGTGAGTGACAGGGAGGCAGCAGGGAGAGCAGAGGACATTTGCAACTGAAGACTTGTGAATACGATGCAAATTGTAAATGGCTGTCTACACAAGAGCATCACCTTCTATTGAGCTCTGAAGTGTGTCTGAAGCCATTTTCTCTCTCACACCTTGTAAAACTTGAGACTAGTGTTTGAGAACTATCTTTTAGAAATGATGGATCAGCACCTGAGCCAAAATTCCTGGTGTATCCCTATAGCACCATGTGGCCATAGAAAATTAGCCAGGAGTGGGTCCATTGCCTGATTTTCACTCAAGTAAAAGATAGCGATACAAATAGCAGTAGCCATTCTATTTCTAAGATGTATCATGTTAAAGAGCTTGTTAACACCCTCCTGCCTCCTTCCCATCCCTTAGGCAACCAACATGGCAAAATTTCATTTCAGCTCAGGGCATTTTGTGATGCAGTGAATGTGAAGTTAGAAATGCTAGGATGGAAATCTGCAGCGCTCCTTCCCAGAGCTGGAGGTAATTGTCAAAGGCAGACAGAGCCAGGGGTGTGGATGGAGCTGAGTGGGACTGCGTGAGTGGGAGAAGAAACATGCCTGACCAACCCTGGTGATGGGGGGGTGCCTATTCTGGCAGCAGGTGGGTGAGCACGTGGGCAGCAGTGAGAGCGTGGTGAATATGCATGACTGAATTATTAGTTTGTTCTGCACGTGGCTGAGTCAGGCGGGGGGAGGAAGGTGGTCAGTGGAGCAGATTTCTTCTGTCCTTCTGGTCACAGTGTGAAGAAAATACAGACCAATATTTTGAATGTGCGGTGAACATAGCAGGGCTTCCAGTGAGCAATAGCTCAGCATTGAATCCACTTTTTCTGCTCTCTGGGATATGACAACATCCTAATTCCCTCTGGGCCTTTGAGGACCAGTTTCCAGCTGTTGTAAATTGCTGCATGGCAACAAATCCATTTACATGTGGGTAATAGAAAATAAAAATTTTGCGCCATCTTCCTTGTCTGTCCATCTGTCTCTCTTGGCCTCCTTTGCTGCTTTGTCTTCATTAGCTCTCCCTGGCTGTCACTTGAAGCTAAAATGGACTGTCTTGTTACCCCCATTGATTCTCCCTTTCAAATATGGTTAGCAGTGATCCTGGTTTCTTGGCTATGTAACACTGCAAAGAGGCTGCACTGTGCCTTGGACAGAGGGGAGGGCAAAGCAGGACCAATTTATGACGATAAGCACCTGGAAACCAGGGTAGAAACCAGGCAGAAAGCAGTGAGAATAGCTCTGCGCACGTGTGCCGGAACCAAATCAGTAGCAGTGACCAGAACTGGAGCTATACAAGGTGGAGACTGGGTTTTTAGCAGCTGTCCTGACCTGGAGAGGGTTCCCATTTTGACCCTTGCCTTGGGTGATGTTGCTGTGCTGGAGCATGGGCACTAGAGTCTGTGCTGCCCTGAGTCTCTTGAATCACAGAGGTTGTTGAAATGTGAGAGACACTAGCACCGACAGAGAGTGCAAAAGCCAGACGACTGGGAGTAGGAATGAAGAAGGGAGGTAGGTATGGGGAAGGATTTAGATGTTCCCAATCTGCGTGCACTTCCCACGGGGACTGTGTGGCCCTTCTCCATTTTGCACTGACTGGCTGTGTGCTTGCTTGGGGGCTGGAGGAGGTGGTCATTTCTGGGCTAGGACCAGTCCTACTCTGAGATAAGCACTCCTCCCTACAGAGATCTTGCCTTTAGTCTATGGTTTAGATATCTGCTCCTCTCCAAATGTGGGAGGCTGAGTATGATAGGGTGTGTGTTCATGTGGTGTGCGTGTGAAGAAAACACCCCAGACAGTTGGGCTTCCTAGTACCAAGAAGCTCTAGGGCAGGAAAAGTGGCTGATATTAACCTTGCGCATTTTTTAGCTGTTGCTTTTCTTCTACTGAATGAATATCACATGTCCTCCCTTCACACATCATCCCCCCGCCTCCCTGCTATGGGCTTTACATCAGCCTCCTTAATAAGAAGTGCTCTGTTTTTAGTCCCAAGTGAGTGCCAAGCCCTTCACTGCAGGGCTTGCTGCTGCCTGAAGCTCTCTTCTGAAACAGCAAGCTGGTTCTTCAGGCATGCTGCATACCCCCAAAGAGCCAGTCAGAGCTGGGGTACCCTCTGTTGTGCATGGGGGCTCACAGCCCTCTTCCACCCCAGCTCCTTTTATTCCACTTAGCCATCAGTGACTGGGAGATAGGAGTGAAGAGCAAACTCTCCAGGTTTGTGGTTTATAGTAAATTTCTTCGTATAGTCAGCTGCCACACTGAAGACTCTAGAAAAACTCAGTGACTGGGCAAAAAGATGGCAACGAGCTTCAACACAGACAAATGTAAAGTAATGAATCTACGGAAAAATCATCTCAACCATGCCTACTCCCTGCTGACTGCTGGACTGACTCTTGCGGCTCAGGGAAGAAATATTGAGGTCACTGCCAGAAGATCTCTGAAAATACTGTCTCACTGTGCACTTTGGTGGCCAACACCAACAAAGTGTTGATCATCAGTGTTGATCAACACCTGGGGTCTTCACTTTGGAGAGGAGGATGTGAGGGACCTCTATACATAAACTCGTGGATAAGAGCTCCCTGCTATTAAAGGGAATAGACAAAGATATATCTATACCAAACCTAGCTCAGGACTCCTATGGGAGCAGTGGGGAAATGTCTCCTCATCAAGTGCCACTGACCAGCACATGCACCAAGAAGGCGCGCCCTTTCTCCCACGTATTTCCTCCCCCTGCCATGATTATGCCTTTGGCAAGGTGCCCTCAAAGCATTGTGTTTCTTTCATATGTGTTTCCCACTCCTTCAGCAGGGTCCATTTTTATCTTTGAGAGAGTTTGCTAATATTTCTTCCATCTCAGTATTAATTTCTTGAGATTTCCTTCCCTGACCCTCCCATGCCTTCTTCAATAGTCCTAGAACAAATAGTATTTCCTGGGGTTAAGATACAGCAAATGTAAAATGCGTGAAAGGGAAAAGACTAAAAGGAGAAGACGTAAAGTACAGTGTCTAGTTAAAGTATGGAAATTACTGCCTTAAGCGAATATTATGGCAAATAACTTAAAAAGATACCAGCATGGATTAGCTAGTTCTCTAAATAGGACTAGCCCCGGCTATTACACAAGGCTCAATAGGACCTGATGCATCAATCCTGCAGAGACAGGAAGAAGTTCATTTGGGTTGTGATGGGATGAAGTCACAGATGCTTTCATAGCTCTGTTCCAGGATGGGAATCCTCTGTCACTATTGTCATGGATAATGATGAAACTGATGCACAGGGCAGGACTGTGAGGTGGAGAACAGGCTTGTCTTTAAGTGACTCAGCCTGGCCATATGTTCACCGCTCACTCTGGGTCTCTCATCCCTCTTTGTTTTCCTCTGTGTGTCCTGGAGTGAGGATGGGAACTGCTTCTCCTTTCTCTGTGTCAATATTAGCTTTTGCCTCAGCTTTGTATATATGCACCTGAGTCCTCTCTGCCATGGGTCCCTCTACCTACACCCAGGGTAGCTCCTGACTGAAGTGGAGAGAAGATAGTATGAATAGGCAGCTGGCACCCTGCGAGTCTCCATGGGAAGGAGTATCTGAAAGCAAGGAGGTTCCCTTCAGTATCCAAAACATGGCTGCTTAGCTCAACTGTTCGTACATGTTGGCTCAGAAGTGCTAAGCGAAGAAACTCAGAAAAACTAAACCTTACTTGAAAGATTCCCAGTGCTTCTTGCTGCTGCTAGAACAGATCCAGAGGTTCTCTGCACCATGACTGTCCACCTCCTCATCCATTCCTGTCAGGCAATCTCAGTTTTTGCCCCTCACTCTCTTTTATTTGCCCAGCCTCCTTCCTACTTGTTACCCATCATACCTGACTGCAGTGCGATTTACTGTTTTTGTTTGTTTATTATTTTTTATTATTCTATTCATTAGAGTGACTGGAAAGTCCCATTGATTCTGTTCATATGTGTTTGAAGGAGCTAAAAAGTTCTGTGTGTGTATGTTTTGTGCAGGTATATGAGAATACATACATGACTGTGACATTAAACAATAGGTGAAGAGCAAGTTAGTGATCATAGTTTAATCTTTGGTTATTTCATTGGAAAGTGGGTGTGAAAAAATGATCTAAGTTGGCCCTCATTTGAGTGGAGGACTATAATAGAACACTTGCAGATGTCCCTTCCAACCTGAATTTTTCTGTTACTCTAAAAGTTTGCCGCAGTGGTATTTTGGTCCTGAGCTGTGTTTTTATTTGCTTGTCTCACAGAACATGGGGTGGTGGAAATGGATGGTATATGGAATCTTGTCTTCTAGGCATAGAAATCCAATCAAGTGTTTCTCCTTTTACTGCCTAAACAAATCTTACTTTGCAGGAGAGCACAAAATTACAATTTGAAGAGCTCATCTGTAGAAGTGTTTTCCCTATTAAGGGCTGCAATGCTAAATGGGGTTAAAGCCTCTATGTTTTTGGAGCGAGTGTTTGCTAAATGAGGGCTTACTGTTGGAAGTGGAACTACAAGGCTGAAATTTTTCAACATAGTTCCCACTTTCCCCACCAAAATGGTTCCCCTTGAGAATCTCTGTGGGCTGCACTCAGTCTCTTTAGTCTCCGAACTGCCCATTGTAGCAGCTCAGCTTCTTCCTAGAACCCCAGGTATTCTTGCATGGTTTTTCCCATGTCAGAATAAACTGAAGGGAAGTGGAGATGTGAGGGTCATGGTGGCAACTTAAGTGTTCCTAATCATCTAACATTTTCCTTCCAAGACACCATGATGGCCATCATAACCTCAATTCTCTCTTTCTATAAAGACTCAGAAGGATTTCCAGGGATATCAAGCTGTGCAATTTTCTTAGACATTAAGAAAGCAGGGTCAAGAAGCCCTATTTTGAATGACTGGCTCCTTGATGTAGCATGGCAATTTACCCTTTGGAGACACTGCAGGGCTAGCTAGCCTCTGACGTCCCTTCTCAGCTACCCCGGCAGAACTGCTCTGGAAGGAGAGAGCCTAGGATTGACAGATGACATTTGCAACTTGAGAGTCCAGGGATGCTTGGAACATTATTCCAGGGCCCACACCACCAAGCTGCATTCCTGCACAACCTCCAGTGTGTAGGTCTCCTCTTCTTCAGTCACTGGCTACTGTTCTTGCTGGCAGTGTCTGTGAGTGGGATCCAAGAACCATGAAGTTCCCTTCCCAGGTCTCTGCCTTCCCCCTACTCTGCACCAACAGACCCTAAAGAAACCTTTAGTGTTCTCACCCTGGCTCAATCTGTTTTCTAACATATCTGTCATCTGTGGCCTTCCTATAGCCAGCATAGGCAGCAATTTTTGGAGAGGGTCAGCCTCCCCTCTTTTGCAGGAGCTATTGGAAGAGCTGACTGCAAACAGATTTTCACTGCCCTGATGTGGACTTATGTCAAACAGTGCCCAATGAGAGCTGACAAGCTGACAGACCCAATCCATCAGTGGAGGATGAGGGTGGGTGAGGTGGGGGGGAAGAATGTCTCTTATGTACGCCTTCTAGAGACAGAGAACAATTTCACAGATGGGACAGCAAAGCTCCTGTAAGTGATACGGGTCTGTATTTAATAGTCTCATCATTTCTGCGGAGGGAGAGACAGACGCAGGAGGTACAGGGACAAGGTAGTCCATGGGAGTCCAGCTTCCATGGGGAGGCTTCTGTTTGGTCCTGACTCTGACCAGTAAGTGATGAACAGAGGTGCTGGGGGTGAGCTGCCAGTGGAGCTCAGAAGTAGAACGTCTCCGGAACCAGATTTTGGGCCACAAGAAATGGTTCTTTCCACTTTTGGCTCATGTGTCCTATACTGAAGATCTCTTGAAGAGTAATTGTGATGGTGAGGTCAAGGAGAAAACATTTGGGATTAGCTCTTTTTGTTGGTGCACGGTTCATTGTTGTACTCACAATAGACAGTTGTGGGGTGAGAGCTGTCCTTGCAGGAGAGCAGTGTCCTTTGGGTACTGTCCTCTCCTTTGCTGAAATCAGATTCAGGTTTGCTGGAGAAGGATGCTTGTGCCTGTTTGAGTTGGGGTCACAGTGTCACCTCACTGGGTCAGAATGAGGGCAGAGGAGTCCTCACAGCTTTCTCCTGCCCACAGAGCACATTACCTTATCCAGGCTTTGAATCAGACCCTGTCTCACTGCTAGCTGTGACACTGAACTTGAACTTATCTGGGCCTACTACCTTGCTTAATATCATCCCTCATATTGGCCTGCAGAGTAACACCTATCACCCTATTTCAACTTCTTAAATGAGCTCAGCCTGAGAAGAAACAGCCCTTATGATCTTAGCTGTTTGAAGCTGGTCCCAGCTGAGCAGCTTAACAGGATCTTCTCAGTAGAGATCTGTAAACCAACAGCAAGTTGGATTTGATATGTTGGTTACTGCCTGAACTCTGTTCATATTAAAGAAAAAAAAAACCCATGCAGACTTTTTGCACATTGAGCAGTTTACTATGCAAGTCCATAATGGGTCATTATTATTATTTCCTCTTTGTTCCACAAAACTGTGACTGGTTTCAGGTCCCACCAACAGTCCAGGTAGGAACCTGGTACAATGGTGACAATTTTCACCCTGATGCTGAGTTCTTGAAGACATCAACGATTGTGGTACCCCTTATCCCAGGTAACATGACCAGCAGTGAGGATAGCTTAGAAGTGGTGTGGTGGCCTGGGGTTGGGCTCTAATATCAATAACAAGCAGAGGTGTAGAGATGAATCACTTGGTGGTCCAACAGAGCTGTGGTTGGGTACTGTGCATGGAACTTAAGGGTAAAGATTTTGCTTTTGCTGATGAGCTGTGTAGAATTGCCTGTGCAAGATGTCTGCATTATTTCATCATGTGACAGAGAGAGATGAATGGTACAGAGCATTTTGGGATCCTTTGCTCTGAAATACGTGGGAATACCGAGTTGCTGTTGCATTAAAAGGTAAGTTACTTCATTAGTGGTATACTATCAGTAGTTATCCAAACACATAGTTTAAAAGAATGAAAACTGTGCCCTTTCTCTTCATCTGGTTGATGTCCTTTGCCCTGACAAAGTGGAAACTGACAACTCCTCGTTTTATAGCTGTCTGATTTGCAATCTTTTTCTCCTTCTCCCCCCACCCTCAGAGTGCCCTGTCCTCATACTACTGATTCATTGTGCACTCAGATGGGTGATAACAGATGCTTCAGGAGAAGGGAATCTTCCTCCACAATTTGCTTAGCCAGTTGTGTGGTTGGAGTAGGAGTCAATTCCTTCCTGCCGTCTGCAGCCGTCTGCAGCCTGAAACGACTCATCCATCCCTTCGATCCTAGGGGTACAACTATAAATACTAGCAAGGGTTCATTGAAGTTGCCATTCCCTTTTAAGTTCTTTCTCCAAAATCTGTCTTTAGCAGTTTCTTATGGCAGCAAAAGGCTTCTGTTGAAACACAATGTGCAAAGGGGTGTGAATGGCTGATCATTCATTTTACCGAGCTGCTTGCCCTCTGAGTGCTGCAGAAGAGGCTTGGAAGGCAGTGTTAACTTGTTTTCATAGCGTGCTTCATTTTCATTAGCAGAATCTCCTCTAATTCTTCACCCGGCCACAATGTGGTGACATCTGTCACATCTTCGAGGGAGGCTGGGACATTTGCTGTACTGTGTGGGATGGGCATGGTTGAAAGTGACATGCCCCTGCACAAACAGGCACCCAGCGAATTGTAGTCAGGCACAGCCCTCCTTCTTGCCTCAGTAGCTAAGTTTGCAGGGAAGTAACATTTCCATCTTGATTTTGGTGATTAGGAGTGACATCCTCTTTCTACAGCCATCTGGGGTGTGAAAACAAATACATCTGCGTGGTCCAAATCGATCCAGAAAGGTGGAAAGCAAACCAACGGCTACCAGAAAAATTATCCCTCTCTGTCTTGCTCCTTACCGCCCGCCCTGGTTGCTTCACTTGCCGAGCCGTATTTCCTCCCACTCTTCAGCTGGGCCAAATTTGGCTCTGTCTGGCGGGGGCGAGGGCGGTGCTGCTGGCAGGGAAGGGGGAGAGGAGCAGGGCCTGGGTTCACAGAGACAGGGCACCCTTGGGTCTCACCGGGCGATGGTTGCCACCCCCAGCCCCTCCTGGGCCCCCTTCCAAGCCTGTTTCAGGGATCCTGACTGACTTAGGCAGTTGGCTGCCGATGCAAGAGGGTTTCCATGGCAATGTAGCAGTGCTGCGCGCTCCCTCCTCGCTCCCTCCTCGGCGCTCTGCCTCTCTCCTTCTCCTCGCCCCCCTCCCCAGCCCTCCTGTTTCTGAAGCATGTTGCCATGGAAAAGTTATAATCCATAAAGAATTTCAGATGCCCCCTTCCCCCCTTTTTTTGGTGCTAAAAGTTTGCTTTTCAATCTTATTATATTGGGGGGGGTGACTCTGGATGCATCTTTGAAACCCTGTCCCTGGGCAAGAGGGAAGTCTCCGTCTTGGTGAAGTCCTCCTGCAGGGAGGGTGGTGGGAGGCTGCAGAGGGAAGCTGCAGCCGATGGGTGCCCAGCAGGATTATGGCTTTGAGAAGTGCTTACATGACGCTGGAGGCTGTGACCATTTTTTTTTCAAGGCACTGCATCTTTTGGAGCCTGGAGCATGGATCCATGATGTTTAAGCACCCAAGTCATGTTGGAGTGAAAGGAGGAGTGAGAGATTTCTGAGAGATGCCTCCTCTGGAGGCTGCTTTTTCTGAAATGATCATAGTGAGTGCTGCCAAGAGAAAAGGGTGCGGACAACTCATGCACTGCCACAATATGTGCATGGTAAGAACTGCGGAAATGATGCAGCCCAAGGTACTGAATGAGACCAGGACCAGAGCTCATGTCAGCCCACCTGTTGCTCATGCTAATTCCCAAGCTGCCAGACTATGTCCACACTCTGTCAGGACTTGAGTGTGTGGTTTGTGGGTTATGTTTTAGTTTGTTAACTTAAGCACCAGTCAAAGGTGATATCAGTGAAGTGCAGGTTTCTGCTCAGATTGAATAAACCCACCCAGATATCTTTGATAAATGCTAGGGTGCTCTGATAACCTTGCTGCTAGTTGGTTGAATTGAAGAGAGCTGTGGACTGCTGCTAGACATGGGAATTGACCCTCTGTTGCACTCTTCATGGAAATGTTCTGGTCGCACTCTCAGCACACTTGCTGTTTCCATCTGTGCTGTGTTCAGGCTTCCCACAGTGGGCACTGTGGCTTGGGAATTTCAGATGCATGTTGCAAAAGCTCATTCACAGTATTTCTAGGTCCAAGGAGTCTTGGAAGTCTCCTGAGCAAAGAAATATTCTTGGGAGATTTCCCACTCTGACTGTTTGGGAGGGAGAAGGGAAAGAATTCAGGTAATATAGGCCAAATTTGGACCTTGTGCTTATTTCAGACCTCCTGAGAGTCTTTTATTGGAGGCGATGTTAGCATCATGCCTGGGGCTTCTTTAAACTGACCTTTTCTCAGAGAAGAAGCAGAGAAGTAATTCAGGATCAAATGCAGCTCTAGAGTAAAATGGCACAGTTACTTCATTGGAGGTGCAGCAAGTGGGGGTGAAGTTAACTCTCTCTCTCTTTTCTTGTTCAGGAAACATTGAGGATGCAATTTTTTATATATATATACAACTACATTCAGGCAGTGTACTGCAGACACCTGACCTGCACACTGTGGTTACCTTTCCCTATTGTCAGCGTGTATCAGGTATCTGAGTCATTTGCTGCGTGTCTGGCCTCAGATGCCGTAATAGTCACAGAGTCTAAATAGGGCATGCGGAGTAGGTGATGGGGTATAACCTAGAGTCTTTTCAGACTGTTGGAAAAATTATTGATTTATGAAACCATGAAGTCATAGTGTTGGGTCATTGTAACTCCTTTTGTTGAATTCCTGGAAGGCGATGGATTTTCAGCTGCCACAGATTGTTGTCTGTCCTGCAGAAAGCAAAAAGCTTGATGCATCAGCAATGCTCTACCTCTTCCTCTGTCAATGTACCTTTACTCTGTTCTAGATTAACATAATTTCTTCAGTCCTGCTAACTGGGGTGTTGGTCTCCTTCTGTCTTCAACTTCTTTTCTGACACTGCTGAGGAAGAAGCCTGAGTAGTCACTGTGCCGTGTTGGGCACCTGCCAGGTGGACCCCATCTGTGCGTTTCACAGAGGTTCCTGAACATCCAGCAGCAGAGAATAACTCTTCAGTCACTACCACTCTGGGCTAGGAGTAGAACCTGTGACCTAGGGTTGAATATTGTCTTTCTTTTTGTACTTTTCAGGGAAGGATCCCCAAAGGTTTTCTAGAGCACTGCTTGAGAACCTGGGAGTGGACCGACCACATCAGCAGACACGGTCACCCTCTTAGGTTTAGCAAGAGCTTATGTAGCCCCACATATCACCCTCTCACCAAAAGGAAGGTAGAAAGAGTGTGTAACTTTATTTAACAGGGTCTGGACTACAAACTACATCACAAAACACTCCACAGAGTTAATAATACAAAGCATAAGTCGGATGTGATATAAATGATGTAAATGTGTGAACTCTGAGTAGGACTTTGGCAGTTTTCCCAGCCATGTTCAAAATGTACCCATGATATTTCTATCTCCCATATTGGGAACCCACTAGAGACAGGCAGAAAAGACTTAGGTTGAGTTTATTATCCATATTTATCATTCACTTCAGAATAGCATCCTCCTCCCACACTGATCCATTCTCACGGCACTACATATGCGCCCAGCTCAAAGCAGGAGGCTTCACACTCTGACTTTTGGGGCAAGAGTTGAGAACGGTGAGATATGCTCGAAGTGTTCAGAGTGTGAGTTGGGCAACCCAAAATAGATGATGGAAGGGAATATGGATCCTGTAGCTGTGCAGGTAGAGGTAATAAAAGGGGGTTGAAAACTGTCAAGTCATGGGACTTGTGGAGCAGAAAGGGGGCATGCATGAATGCAGGTACCCTGGCAAAATACTGGAAGGAGATTCTTGGTATTTATCTCCTTTTTAGGTCTTCCCAGTGTTTGAAGAGGGGATGCTGTCAGTGAAGGAAGGGCTCGTAGAGGTTATGGCTGTGACTGGGGTGAGGCTAAACAAATGCTCCAGGCTGAGGATTTGTAGAGTAATTTTGAGTAGGGACATGGGGTCCAGGAAGTACCTAGAGGGGAATTCTTTGAGTTTCAGAGACTTGTTTGCCCACAGTTGGGTCACAGAAAGGGCTGTGTGATCGAGCTGGCTGTAATGAAGGCAGCAGTGCCCTTGTAATGGCTTTGTTGGAAGTGCTGGTGGCTGGCATTAAAGTGCCGATGGAAGGATGTCAGAGATGGCAATTTGGGTGGAGAAGCAGTGGCAGAAGGACGGGTGCTGGTGGTGATGAGGGTACTGATTGCGTCAAGCATTACAGTGGTGTTTGGAGTGCTAAAGACAAAAGTGGCTAATTACAGACATGATTGTGAAGAGGAAGAAGAGGCAGGCTCGAGGAGGAGTGGTGAGGTCTGCGATTATGACATTTAAACGAAGAAGCTGCTGCTCAGTGCGGTGCTATGAGGAGTTTCAGTGCTTCGACTCTGGTATTAATTGGAGCTGTTTTCTTCCCATGGGCCAGCTTGTGGCTGGCTTGCTGCTTCTTTGCTATTGCAGCATTTTCCCCGTTTGCGGGTTGTGTGGAGAGAAATGCGTTAATGGCTTTGTGTAAAAATAAATGAAAAAGAAAATAGAAATCTTAAATTAGATGCTATCCCAGTGCTGATGCATCCTGCACCCCTCGTCAGACAGATGCTAGCTGGGAGGTCTCCTCAGGAAGAATGAGGTTTTCCTAATGCTGCAAGAGAAAAAAAATCACAAGGAAGTTTAAAGGAGAGGGAAAAAATTAAAAAAAGACCCAAATTGTTCTGAGACCTTCCTCAGCCCAAGGAAGGGTTAATGCTTTAAATGCGATGTAATTTCAGTGGCACTAAAGAACATGTTTCCATGGAAACATCAACCCACGGAGGAGAGAAAGGGAAGGGAGAGGGAGTGAACAGAGAGCAGCTCCTCTGACAATGGAGGAGCAGCAGAATTCAAACGAACCCCTACACGGTCACTGACAGGGGTGATTGTTTGTTTGTTTGTTTTAATTGATTCCCCTTGGGAGATGTGATGGGGAGGGGAGAAATGAATAGGGTGCCATCTTGGCAGAACTGCTATGGACTGAGGAAAATCCAGTTTTTAGACCAAGTGTCCTTCCAGGCAATGACTCTTCTCTTGTAAATGCCACAAATTCACTCTTCTTAGGAAAAACATATTTATCATGAGGGTGGTCAGAAACTGGAACAGGCTTCCTAGAGAGGTGACTGATGCCCCATGCCTCTCAGTGCTCCAGTGGCATTTGGACAATGCCCCTAATTACATGCTTTAACTTTTGGTTAGCCCTCAGGTTTTGGTTAGCCCTCAGGTCGGGCAGTTGGACCTAATGGTTTCTGTAGGTCCCTTCCAGCTGAACTATGCTGATATTTCTGATAGTTCTTGCAAATACTTTGGATGCTTTCAACACTCAATAAACATCAAATAATGGAATTTTTTAGTGGGTCAAAAAAGTTAAGTTAGTCTGCTGTTCCAAAGAATATAATAAACGGATTTATTTCAATTTCTCTAGTTAGTTTAGCCTTGCTTGGCTTCTGGCAGTAGTGAGGGAGACCTCTCAGGCAGATCTGGGGGGAGGTTCTGCAAACAAGAAAGTCCTGAAAGCTCTGGAGGAAAATTGGTGTGCTCACCCATTTATTGGTCTTAACTTCCAGGACAGAAACTGGAATGAACTCTAGGTGCATACGGAGATATCTTTATGGTTAACTTCCAGCACACAAGTCTCCTTCAGACAATGAAAGGGGCTGTTGAGGTATACATTCACTTGGCCACTTGGCCATAGCTATGTGGACCAAAAATGATTAAGAGAAAGAAGTAAGACTGTTGTCTATGTGTTTAAATTCACTGTATGAGGCCAGCAGTTCAACAGGGATATTTTTTAAGGCAGTACAGATTGAGAAAGCTCAAAAAAACATCATCCTGGGTGAAAAATCATGAGGTGAAGAGCCCCATGTGACTTCTGTCCTGTGACTGCTTGTCCTATGGATGTTTGTATGACTGTGCCCTAAGACGGATAAACAGATCTGAACGACAGTGCTTAACCTTTCAGTATTTGACCGTTCCTATCGGTATGGCTTCCATCAGTGACCTGTTAGGTGGATGCCAAGACCTAATTATGACCTATTGTCAACTGTTCGGACAAATGTAATTTTCTGTGCTTTTACTGCCCCATGTAAATCTATCACAGCAGATTTGTAGTCCTTTCTGACAGGATAAATACATTGGAATATTTTCTCCAATGTTTTTGCTTTGGAGAAAAGTGGTATGTTACCCATTCTTGATGAATAAGGAAGGATGGGAAAATGTGGAAATTAAAAATAATATATTTAATCAGTAATTGGCAGGAATTTAGTAACTCAGTAAAGCTCTGTGGCTTGATACAACTTTGGTCTGAATGTTTAGTTTTTATTTTATCCAGTCACTGTAACAATTTTGACCTTAAAGCTATTTTCTATTAGCTATTTTATATTACTTAAAGGTTTGATGAGTCAATTCAGAAGTATATTTATTTTTATCAAAGCTTTTTGGTTAAAAAAAACTTTCTGAGAACAGGATGATTTCCTATGAGATTTATAGATGTTTTCAGCTTTAACCAGAATATGTTCTTAATACTTTTCCTTGTTTCAGTTTTATTTCCAGTGAGGCCAGAAGGTGTAGAGGTGTATTCTCAAGCTAGTTGGGACTGTGTCATTTTGCCAGCAAAATTGATAGTTTTTGAACAAAAGTTGTAAATCAAATATTTTGGGTTTAAAATGGAATATTTTGACATGGAAATCCTATTTGCTCTCTCTCGTGATCAGGAGCACGGGAATTTTATGCTCGTATTTCTCCTTCTCAAAAACTGAACAGATTGAATTTCCAGTGATATCCCTTCCCTTGCTGAGAGGGTGCTAGTCCTTGCTGGACTCTTTCATGGTGGCCCATTACATGCATTTGGACTCTTGTCCAAAAAAAGAAAGGGTAGAAGGTGTCACACAAAGGACAAGACTGTATGAGGGCACAACCATGCCAGGAGCTTCATTTTCTGTCCAATGTCATTACAGTTTTCAGATCTCATGGTTCTGTCTTTCTGACAAAACGTTAACCTCCTCATGAGAAAATGTTGTTGCCAAGTTGTTATCCCCCTTTCCCATTAAAAAGGTGGTTCTGATAGATAATTTTTCTGGCTCCAGCATTTGTCAAAATAGGTTAGTCAGGAAGTGTGTAAGAGAAATTTGGCTTTGGTTGGCTTTTCAAGGTATTGCTGGGACTGACATAGCAAACAGGAGGGAAATGAAGATTTGTCCTACCCTTTTCTTCATAAACAGGTCACCTCATCCTAATCTATACATGTATTTCTTTCAAGAGACCTAGCACTTAAAGGATGGCCTTGGTACTGTCAGCAGCACCCTGGCAAAGGAGTGTGAAATGCCACAGGACCTGATGGACACCATCTCTTTCCCCCTTTCTGTTAAGGACACTGACTGCAGAGGATGAAAAGCAAATGAGAGATCAGGTCCTTGATAGTATTAGGTACATGGAAAAAAATGTTGTTTTGGAAACTCTGAAGCTTACCGAAGAAATGGGACAAACAGCCTCTCACCTAAGTGTCATTAGTGTCATTTCTGCCCTAGGTTGGGGCTGACCCCAAGTTCCCAGTGTGGGGCAGTGATCCCCACTTCCTGACTGGACAGGTGCCTGTGCTGCAGAATCCTGTGATGCAGTGCTTGACTTTCCTTTTAGTATTTTCAGGAGGGAGCTGGGACTGCATAGGCTGTGGAAAGTGAACTTCTCATCCTCAGGAATGGTCCTGACTCATTAGGATCAAGCAATGCATGTAGGAAAGTGGCCCTGCCATTGCTCTGGCTCCCTGCACACTCTGCAGATAGATATATTAGCAGTCCTCAGGAACTGTCAGCTCAGAGTCTTTCTGAAGTGACGAATTCATGGCAGATAAATAGACGAAATGGGAGGGAAAGTGTAAGTACTGTTTCATTTATGTTTAAGAGGGGGAAATGATGAAAAAGTTTCACCATTCCACTGTATATGGAAGGTGTTACTGGGAAGTTTCAGCACACAAGTACGTTTCAAAAGTTGTTTTCAAAACAACTTTGCAGAATATGGTGGAGAAACAGCAAAGACAGATCAGCAGAAATTTCTCTTCCACCAGAAACAGATATTTCACAGGTCAGAACCAAACACCGAGAAAATTCAACATTCCTAAAGGTGAGAGGCCAGAACCTCAGCAGACCAAACAGTATCACCCCCTTGATATCAGCTGGATATTTACTCCTGCCCAGTATGTGCCCTCTTGTCTTTTAAAAAGTTGTGGACGGCAAGAAGGAACCATATTAATCTCTTATATCTCTGTTATCTCATAGCCTGAGGGATATTTCCTAATCTAGTTGCTCTCCTAACCTCTTTGCTTAATGAAAACAATCCCAAGCTCTGTGTGTTTCTCTAAGCCTGCTGGTCAGGTTGGTTCTCAGCAGCACAAAATGGCTGGAGCCTGGACAGATTTTCTGGTGTAGGATGCCTGCGTATTTTGGAATTTGTTTGGCCTTTTTTTCTACGCTTGCTTTCTTTCTTGCAGCACATCTCCCCAGAGTCAGTGGTAACACTGACAGTGAGGGAGAAAGGAGCAAATTAAAAAGAGCGAGATGCTATTCCTTCAAGTTTTAATTTTTCCAGTCAGCTGCTGCTTCTATTTATTTTTTTTGGTCTATTTTGTTTTGAATTTGTTCTTATCATCGCAGAAAGAACAGAGTCCATGCCCCTTATTATGTTAAATCATCTGCTCTCATGCCCTTTGCGTGGAATCCTTTCACTGTAAATCGTACCTGACACTGGCCAGATGTTACACGGATGTGGCCAGATGTGCCCGCCTCGCACAGCTCCACGAGCACCACAACAGCAGGAGCAGCGCAGGGGAAGGAGCAATGGGACAGCCTTCGAAAGGCTTGGCCAGGGTCGGTATCAGGAGTGGGAAAGTCTGATCGAGGGCCCATGAAGAGCCTATTCTCATCTTTTTTGGGAATGAGCAATTGGATTCAGCGTTCCCTGGGGACTGCCTTATCTAGAGGGACCTCATGTGCTCGCAGCTGGGTCCGGGTGGCTGCGGTGCGTGTATTGGCTGTCCTCTGGGGCACAGGCAGCCATGGAACTGCCAAGCAACAGTAGGGAGAAATAATATCTGCATTATTTTAAGCTTCCCATGGGTTTGGAGAACGGAGGTTTAAATTAGAAGTTGAAGGGATCAATTGCAGTTTTCTCATTACAAAAAAATCTACACTATTTCAGTCTCAGATGAGAGAAGCTATTAACAGCAGAGTTAGTGCTGGTTAAACCTGTTTGTCGATCACTTGCCATCTGAAGATCAGAATTCCCATCTGTAGATAACTACAGTGGTCCTAAGCCCCCTTTTGCCTGTCCACTGAGCCCACCCACCTTTCTGTCTGTCTGTCCTGGTCTAGCAGCAGGCATGTGGAGCAGGCAGGAGCTGCGGCAGGCAGGGAACATACTCTGGAGCTGTGGGGCACCTGTGCTGGGATGCAGCAACACACCATCCGTGCTCTTCCCTGGGCATGAAGTGGGGCTGGGCAGGCACCTCTGGCCAGTGGCTGTTTAATCCTGTCTGTCAGGAAATAAAAAGGCTATTTTACCATGCAGATTTTTGGGGGGAAAGGTCTAGCACTGCCTTCCCCTCACTGCTGTTATGCTGCTGAACTGGCCTCAGTGTTTCACATTGTGGTGGGTTTCCAAAGAGGCTGATGCTAGTCTGCGTCCCCCTCCCCTTATCCCGCAGCAATCTCCACCTGCCTTTTACCCTGCAGATACTCCCCGTCAAAGGTGTCCTGTCACCTTTCATCCCCACCCTCCACCTGCACTCCATTTCTCCTTTTATTCCTTGTTTGTGTGCTGGGCTGCAGAGATGACTCCCTGATGCTGACAGTGGCGAGGTTGGTTTATTTATATGACCTGTCTTACTCGGGGAGGCGGTCGATGTTAGGATAATCATGCCTTTTCAGGCAGACCGCTTGTCGCATCGGAGTGTAACAAGCACTGACAGGGCACAAGGGAGTGCGTGTGCATGCACACGTGTGTGTGTGTGCACGTGCAAGGCAGGGAGCGCTATGGACCGAACGAGGGCATTGCCCAAATTTGCCCATACGCTCAGTAGCTTCAGGAGGAGCTGATTCCCTGCAGTGCACTGGAGGCAGAAGTCGGAGCGGTTCGTGCTAATTTCAAATGCATCCCCTTCAGAGCTGTCTCTAGGGCAGAGAAAGACTCAGTTAACACCCTCCCTGCCTCCCCCCACATCCCCTCAGCCTGCCACATTTGCCTCTCCAGGCTTTCCCCATCACTAGCTGAAACCATTTAAAATGTCATCATCTCTCCGCTGGTCCTAAATTGGCCATCTGATGTGGTTTTAATGCTCTATTTCCTATGCCAACCAGCTCTGGAAACACTCTCCATTCGCTCACAGGGCTGACAACCTCACATCTAGGATGAGTGATGTTACCTAATGGTCAGAACACAGAGCCCAGTCCCCCTGAGCCTGACTTGCTTTGTGCCCAAGGACATGTCCTGTCCTGCTTTGTTCCTGCCTGCTCATCTGTACCATGGGACTCGCAATGTCACTCTGCTTCCACAGTGTCATGTGCATCTTGCTCCCATGTGGCTGTGTGCTGGCGTTGTGGCCACTGCACCTCTGCTGGGCTGGGGAGGGGTCGGACCCTTCTGTGCTTGCAGTAAGCAGCTCCAGAAACACCTGTGCAAGCAAAAATCTTTGCTGAAAGGTGATTCCAGCAAATAAGATTAATTAAAATAATCTCTCTCCTTCTCCGTCTCGGAGTTGCATACACTCAGGAAATCACAAATTAAGCCCTCACTGCGTTTTACAGGCACTGCTTCATCTTGCGTTACCTCACCCACGAGCACAGCCTGCTGCCTCCGTGCTGTGCCCCAGTGCAGTGTGGCTTAGTGCAGATGTGTCAGGGAGTCTCCTAGCCCCTCGGCTGCCTCTCCAGGGACTGATGCACTTGTAGGCTGTAGGGAGGAAATAAATCCCCCCGGCCAGAGCAGGCGGTGATCATGCTGGCATACCAGTGATGGAGGACAGACCCACCCAAGCAGGGCTGCCTTGCAGCATGCTGCCAGGTAGTCCTTCAAGCCCTGATGCTTTGGCTCCAGCCTGCCCCTGTCCCACTCCCAGACCTACCTTCCAGGCCCATCCAGCATCCCTGCTAGAACAGCCAGTGGCCACCATGGGCGTGCAAGTTGCCTGTTCATGTGTGCCTCCATCTCACTGTGGGGAGCCCACATCCCCCAGCACCCACCCACCGTGCCTTCTTCTGCCCAGCACCAACTTGGGCTCTCGGAGGGAGGGTGGATGGAGCCCAGTGCACCTGAGCAAGCCCAGCAACTCCTTGGGTGCCACTTGCCCCAAACCCTAGAATTTAGGACCCTGTGAGCTGCGGGAATGTGGGAAAGCTGCAGGGGGAGCTGCTTTTTCTGCTCTCCTCCTGCAAAATTTGGTAAACATGTTGCTAATGGGTTACAGAGAAAACCCTCTGAAGAGTTATTGTACCAAATCTGGAGGCTAATTTCAGTCATTAAGGTGCGAAGTGAGGGATTTTAGTGCCACTTTAAGTGTAAATCTCAAGGCAGCTCCAAGGATCGGAGGCACTGATGATCCCTCCTTGATTATTATTAGTGGTTCTAATCTTTCCAGTGGAAAATGAACAGGAATTACACCCTCTTGTGTCATCTCTCTCACTGATTTATGTGAACTCTTGTCAGTCTGTGCAAGGGAGATTCCCACAGTGGCATCATTCTTGGGTAGGAAGGGAAAGAGGACCGAGAATTGTCTAATATTGCTGTTTGTTTAATTAGATATTGGCACTGCTTTCTAAATACTGACACATAAAGCTGCAATTCTCATCATGCTAATGGAATCCTCATCTCCTCAGAGCCTTGCTTTGTTGTTAACTCTGAGCGCCAGTGCAGAGAAGTCATGAAAGGAGTGTAGCTGTAATCTTGGTCCCTTGGAAGGTGTTTCTCACTGCCAAAGCCTTTTGTAGGTCTGGTAGGCTGCACATACCCATGGCGGTCTGTGTCTGGCATTCACTGTACCAGAGTAATGCAAACAGCTGGGAAGGGAGAGCCAGAAGAGCATGTGTGATCCTAACACTCGATGTTTTACACCATTACAGTTGCATGGCTAAGATTTTCCAGGTGGCTGATGATTTGGGGTTTGCTCAGTGTTTGGGTGCTGAATGGGTCTGGCTTTTGGGAAATGACAAATAGTCTGCCTTTGAAAATAGATAGGCCTGTTGCAGTGTTTCACCCCAGGCTCCAGTATGGCTGTTCCCTACATTGCACACATCCCCTGAAGGTCACAGCATGTATGGGGAAATAGTGGGTGAGTTTCATCGGGTAGTGGACTTAGGACAGAAGAATTCAGGAAAAGGAAGAAGCTGAAAACATGACCTGCTTTTCTATTTGTTTGAAGAAGTTTGCCGTGCTTTTGTTAAATTAGTAGGGACTTTTCTGTGTGCAGACGGGTGGAATGTGTGAACCCCTTGAAAGAACAGAAATTTGAGTGCCACCCCCTCCCACCCCCCCGTATTGGTTCACATTGAGTTCACAAGGGACAAACTGAAGCTGGGTATCAGGAAATATTTCCTATTGTTGTGGTGTAATAGAGCAGAAGAGCTTCTCGTGTCTGCAATGGAAATGTTGCTTGTGTAATTTTAGGAGAACTGGGCGAAGCAGGGGCGGGCGACGTCCTGGGGCTAGCCCTGCAGGCAGCTCGCTCACCTCTGCCTCTCGCAGTGATGTGATGCTACTGGTGCTAGAGCAGGTGTACAAAGGCAAAATCTACTTCATGCAACAGGATTGTGAATTGAAGTGAAATATATGAACAGGGGAAACTGTCAGAGTGCCACGGAGATGTCTTATAAGCCAATGAACTGTGAAATGTATATTTGCCTCCCCCTCTTCCCCACAGTGTCATTCTGGATGGTCTGACAGTTAAGAAAACAATAGGCTTGATTCTCTTTTACAGCAACACCGCTTCAACATGCTCTCACAATGTAGAAAGGCCTTGAAATGAGTGTAGCTGTAATCTTGGTCCACTTAAAGGTCTTCCCCACTGCCAGAGCTGAGTGAAGAGGCCTGAGGATAAATGAGACTGAAGCCCGGACTGTTTAATAGTCCATTTGTACAGCTGACATGAGATGGCCCAAAGCGGGGTGCCTTGCACAGAAGTGACGGAGCCTTTCCAGACAAAGGGAATCGTTAATATTGGCTGCAGGGATCTGCAGGGCTGATCACCCTGTAGTTTGATCTTGCAGTGTACATGGCATGACTCTGTCCCTAGGGAAAAGGACGTTCACTGGGCTATCCCAGCACCCACTGGCCCTATTCCTAAGCTGCTTGAGAGGATCACATTGGGCCCTCTAAGGCATGCTGGCTCTAATAGGGACAGAGCACTCACAGGTGCTCATTCGTCTGCTCACTGCAGCTTCCTTCATGTTTGAACAGGGGAGGCTGTATCCACTGCTTTACCTGTGGGCCATCACTGTCCTCAAATGCAATGTGAAATCCCCCTTGGACAGTGAGCAAAATGTAGGCTGTGGAGCATGTTGACACAGCTAATTGCTATGGATCCCTCTGCGCTTTGTGGAAAGGGGAAATCAAGGACTGTGGGCACATGTGTTTGCATATGACTTGTGCTTTCAGGAATTCAGTGAGCACCAACATCTTCTTTATCCTGGTCCTAAATGGGGGAAATTTAGGCCCTTTGAGGCCCTGCCTCAACTGATGGTCCCAGTTCCTGGAGTATTTGTCCTGTTTCTACCACCCACTTCCTCTTAGATTTTCCTCTGCTGTCCCCAGCTGGACAACAGCTGTTTGTAGTGTGCTTCTACTGTCCTGGCACAAACTGTGGAGGGAAATGCAGACTCTTGTGTTGGGTTCAGTTCCCAAGCATTAATGTTCTTCTTGCTCTTTTCTCTCTCCTACAGGTACCTGATCAATGTCACCTTTGAAGGCAGGAATCTGTCATTCAGTGAGGATGGATACCAGATGCATCCCAAGCTGGTGATCATCCTTCTGACCAAGGAGAGGAAGTGGGAGAGGGTAGGATATCTTTGATAATTCTCAAACTGTACCATACAGGAGGAGGATGGAGGAAGGCTCTGAGCAAATAATCCTCCTGCCTTCTGTATTCTGGAAGAGTTGGCAATCTCCTGCTTGCATCCTGGGCCACTGGTATCTCCAATACCCAGGATGCTGTCATCTCCATGCAGGATGCCATTACATTCTTCCATTAGCATGCATAAAGAATTAATCAGCTTCCCTTCTGTCACCTCTGAACATAAGTTTCCCTGCCTTTCAGAGAAAAGACCTCCTTTGAGCTATGAGTTTCAATGGCAGAGACAGAAAATACTTCTCTGCACGGCTTGAAGGCAGTGAAGTTATGTATGCTAAATGTCTGTGACTGAGCTATAGCCACACTTCGTAATATGCAGCTGTTAACTGTGCTTGATATATCTGGCCACTGTCATTTGCAATGGGATGGTGCATTAGGTAGGATATGTACATGAGATCATACCAAGTTGCTCAAAGATCTAAATTTGCATATTTCCGAATAATTTACATGTAACCCAAACCACCATTTTAGAAATGGTGTGGATTTCTGTGTTAGTGCAAAGCTTTGGTTCATTTCACCTCCCACATAAGTGTCAGTGGTCCAGGCTCAGAACAAGCATTCCTAAAGGGTTTGAATCAGCTAAGTAGAGGGGGTAGCTTGAGGTAGTTATGAGATATAAAAAAGTGATGGAGGTGAGAAGTCAGAGCAAAATTAAGAAGAATTCAGCAAAGCACTCAACAGATATGAAGAAGAGCTCAGCCTGGATCCGATAATGTATATGGCTTAGAAAAATGTCCCCTTGACCCACCAGGCAGAGAAACCCTTCTCTCCTTGGCTGCTTGTCTCCTCTGTGGACTTGTAAGAAACCTGCATGTCAGGAAGAATTCATGGAGAAATGAGAAAGAAACAGAGGGCTGTCAGGAGAACTGCATTCAGAAGAGGGTTGGAGGAGCAAGTTTTGAAGGAAGCAGAAGAGCCATCACATTAGTACCTGGCAGCAGAGGTCTCAGTGGGACAGGAGCAAGGGGAAACATACAGCATGGCAGTAGCATGTGCAGACAACCTTTGGACATGTTTGGAGGCAGGCTGGCTGGATATTGCACGGACTGCTCCGGGATGCATCTCATGTCAAACTCTGCCCATTGCATAACTTCACTAAAGCCCACCAGGCAAAGCGGATTTGTTTCTAGCTAGCATCAGATTTGTTCTCACAGAGGAAAACTCCATTATCATAGCAGAAAATCAAGGCAGTTGCAGCATGAATCCAGCTAGGGACTGTTAGCAGTGCAGGCTGTGGTCAACTGGTTGCTGGAATGCATTGCAGGCCTCTGAGGAGGCACAGATAAACATAGTCTTGTTTTCGTCCTGCTTCTCACATGTACTACCCTGCTGCACCCTCAATGAGGGCTCAGGGTCTTTCATTAGCAGTAAGAGAACCTGTTCAGTCTGTGAGAGAATATCTGGGGTCTCTGAGCTGAGCCAGACAATTAGTGGAAGACATTCTGGTGGGCTTGAGTGGTGGGGATTGGACCTAGGACCTGCATGATCCCTGCTGTCTATGGGGACCACTTGGTGTGCATTAAGCCAGAACAGCTCTTCATTTTGTAGAAGCTGGACTGAAATGAGACCATAATGAGCTATGGTATTAGTTGTATGAAAAGCCCTTAGCACTTTCTAAACACAAATTTTTTACCTTGAAGTGGGGTCCCACTCAGTGGGAAGATCAGATTGTTATAATCAAACTCTGAGGTGTTCAAATGTTTTCTTCCTGGAAAACACAGAAGTCATCTCCATCATGCTCTGATCACAGAAAAATACATTTCATAGCTGGAGCATCATAGACTTGTTCTTAATTTTCTCCATTCACCTGAAATGCAAGCATTAAAATGTAAGGGTGAAACAGCCCTTTGTGGCAATGATCATAATTTTGTTCCATGTTTACAGAGTCAGACAAAGTGGAATGCTGGCCCTTAACAGCAGCTCCCAGGCAATGCCACGATACAAACCATAAATTATTCATATATTATTGGCCCACAATCCAAATAAGTTTGTAAGTTCATTGCTTTGCAGTGTAAAATCATCCAAAGTCTCACTATTTTTTGCTAAATTAGCAAGGTGTCTGGTCCTAGCACCTTCTAGGTAATACATAGAAGAAACTGCACAAAGAACAGGAGAGTTTCCCAAACACTAAGGCAGTAGGAGATGAAGGATGAAAGCAGCTGCATGGGAAACACTGATTCAGTCCACTTGTGTGCATTCACAATAGCTCAGTCTTTAATTACATCGCTGCACACTTTTATCCATTATCAGATGCTGTGCCTGGAAGGAACATCAAGAGGTCATTTAGTTCCTCCCTCTGCCCAAGGGAAGGATCAACTAGACTGAAATTATTCCTGACAGATGTTTGCTTCACCTGTTCTGAGAGTCCTTCGATGCTTTGTGAAATCCTGAGGCAATCTCTTCCATGGCTTCTTTCTCCTTACTCTGGAAAGTTTTTCTAACGTCTACCCCAGATTTCCCTGAATGCGGTTTAAGCCTATTACTACTTGGCATCTCCCTTGTGGACACAGAGAATTGTTTATTCTCTTTCTCTTTTTATCTTCTGTATGTATGTTTGAAAGCTTCTATCATGTTGTCTCCCAGTCTCTGCTGTAGATTAAACAAGAATTTGTTCAGTCTCCTGGTAGGTCATGTTTTGTAGTCTTCTGATCATTTTTATTAGTCTCCTCTGGATTTAGTGGCACAATTTGCTGCTCTGTACAGGGTGGTGCAGATGATTCTTGAAAGATGGCAAATAGATTGGGAGGTGTATGTCTCATGGTGTGTGTATATATATGAAAAGAAAGCTTTAAAACAGGTGTGAAGCCTTCCATTTTCTGAGCAGCAAAGATGCAGACAGTGAATGAATCTATTTCCATATTTCAGATCTGTGAAATTTGCCGAGATTTTGATTTTTCATCCCAATATGGAAGGAAAAATCTTGAAAAATGCACCAGTTATTTCAGAACAGGATTTCATTTTCCAGAAGAGCTACGGCTGTCCCCAGACCCTGATGCAGACAAATCTCCTGTGCCCTTCAGACAGACTGAAGCCTTGTAGAGCTGACAATCACAAAAGAACCATTTTCTGGAAAGGGGCAGTATCCCGAGGTCTTCTGCTATTTCAGCTATGAGTAACAATTCATCTCATGATAACAAATGTTTTGTGCTTCATTCACTTCTTAGCATGACTGTTCCTTAGGGGCAGAAGGCTACATGCCTTCTCTCACTAGTTTTTAATTAGCTGATTAGTAGAGCTCTTGTTTCATGGGCCAGATGTAGTCCAGGTGTGTTTTTGGGTGCTTGGATGCCTCTGTTGTATTGACTATAGAGGGACAGGCATGCAAGTACTGGTGAAGGAGTACATCTACTGGTGATGCGAGTACATCTACCCCATGGCCCTGCCTCAATACAGGAATGAGCTGAGGCCGGAGGTCTTGTAAGGTAAGCCAAAGGCCAGACACTGCACTAACTTTTGTGTCTGTGGTGTTTTGTGTAGGAATAATTTTCACCCAGGCTTTCTCTTTACTGATTGCCTTTTTCCTCTACTCTCCTATAATCCCACATATGATGAGGACTTATTTCGGGGTCTGTGATCCCTTTGTGAGAGCTGGCAGGTGCTTCTCTCCAGCTCTTGCTCACATCCACCCTCTCTGCTGAGGCAACGCACAGCAGTCATGTCCCATTAGCTCCCAGCTCCTCCTGTCTGCTGCCTCCCTTTCCTCCAGTGACCTTGGGGATGACACAGACCTCACTTTCTCTGAGGCTCTCTTTGAGATTCTTTCTCTGCTTTAATTTCTACCCATCAAACATTTTTTTGTTTCTTTTTCCCTTCTGAAGCATAGTCATTAACATGGGAGAATTGTGAGTTTTGCATCACTTCTGTCGCTCGGTTGTTCTCAGCCTCTCCATTTTGCTGAGGCTTTTCTGCCGCTTCTCTCTGGTGTGTCACTGGGGATTTGGAGCACCTCTCCACATGCTAATGACAGCAACCTCTTGTGCTGCCCAAAAGATCCCTTTGATTTGCAAGTTTCCCAGGGCATCTCTTCCCATGAATAACCCAGTAGCTCCTGCTCCTTGCTGGGTATGCAAAGCCCCAGGTGATGGGTTTGTCCAGGGTACCACTACAAAACATCTTAGAGGGGACAGATGGGAAGCTTATGCCGAAAGCTTCATTCTCCCTGATGCATGTACTAATCCTCTGCCCATACCAACCTTCACCCCTTCTGCAGATAAAATGTTTGCCTGCTGCTCCTGTAATTATCATTGTCTGACTTTTGAACTCCTGAAAATCAATTAGTAGCATCTGTTCCACTTCTTGTAGCCATCGGTGCAACCATGATTAGAAGTTCACAGACTGGCTGCTCTTAGCCTGTTCCCCTACACCACTGCACACGTTAGTGCTCCCTGGGAATGGGGCCATTTGCTGTGACATTCTGTCGGCAGTCTCAGTGACCGCAACATTGCAACAGGGTGAAAAGTGGTCCCACTGCTTGCTGCCGCATGGGCGTTCCAGAGCTGTGTTCAGCCTGGGTCATAGTCCACATAAGGTGAGTTTCTAAATCAGTGAACTTGTGTGACCCTGTTCCCTGCTTACCACAGAGATGTGTTATGCACGTCTGTGCTCAGGAAAGGTTCCCTCAGGATGTAGGAGGGAGCTACAGAAAGGAAGAAGGATTGAGGAAAGTAAAATGGAAAAATAAGATTTGTTTTATCTAAAAAAAAAAAGAGAGGGGAAGAAGGTACATCTTTGGACATCTAAAATGTTGTTGACAAAGGACTTCATGGCCGGTTGCCTTTCATGTCCACAGTGAGTAGGATGAAGAAGAAATCTTGCTAAATTTTCAAGCAGAAATAGTTCATTTATAGATGTAGGGAGCTGTCTAATCATTAGCATGGTGAGACATGGCAAGGCTCATTTGATGGTGAGGCTCATTTGCTGGAGGACACACAGACCCTGCACTGTTGGGTATTTTTCTGTCTCTATCTTGTCCTGCCTCAGAGCAGAAGAATGCAGTAAATGATCTCATGTGGTTCTCTGGCAGCCTACATTTCTGTGATTAGGTGAGCAAGATGAACCTGAAGAGTGTCTCACAAGAGACCTCTTGTTTGATAGAATGGAAAATCTAGGTCATGGATAGACTGATCAGCAAAAACTTCAATCCTGACCTGGTGAGGACATCGTTTCTGCACCCTTTATCATGTACCTTTTATATGAGCAGGCAGCTGTTTGATGGCCACAAACAAAAGCCCTTATGTCACCTCCGGGAGTCTGCAGCTTTGGAGGTCCGATGAACACCACAGAGATGCTAAAAAGGCTGTAGCTTTTGATAGCTTTGCAGCCTTCAGAGCGGTAAGAAACTAGACACCACCTGCTTCTATGGGACCAGGAGACAGTAGTGACCGTGACTAATGTTGTTTGGGAGCATCTCTCTGTGAATCACAAGCTCAAAAAGAGAATTATTCTCTCTGTTAAGGAAAAAGATGTATAGGCCTAGTCTCAAGTCTTCCTGCACATTAAAAGAAGTATTCACAGTCATTTCCTTCAGCGTTCCAGTGGCAGAAATAACAGAGAAGGAGAGAAGAGGACTGAAAATCTGATTGGTATTCTTGGCTTTTAGTAAGGATCTGTGTGGTACTGGCCACTTCATGAAGAACCAATATGAATCGTGTATATGTCAAGTTGCCCAACAGAAGGAAGGATTTAGATTTATTTAATTATTTCATGTGCTGAAGAAGGCTCTTTAAAAATAAGAGAGGAACAAGCATGTAGGGCTATGAGGTGAAATCTGCAGCTGTACAAATGTAAGCATCTTCTCTGAAGGCCCTCCTCTGCCTTTGGAAAGATGACAAGATCGTTTGAGACAGTTTCCTCTTTGTGTTGTCTGGTGTCCACCTGATCAAGCCTTTCTGATCATTCATACATGCATGCACAGGTATGCTTGTTTCCCTGGGGTGGAAGTTTTTCTTTGGGCCAGGGTCTGCTCTGTGTGCAGAGTTCTGGCATCTTGATGTCCATGGACTTCAGAGAGGAAATGTTTTTTATCCCACCAGCTCCTTTTATGGTGAGACAAGATTGGATTGTTTTTGCCAATCAGTCTTGTTTTGCTAATTTCCCTCTGTACATGGGGATTTATGACTCATTGTCCCTGAAGAGAAATGGCATAGGAGTTTGCTTAAACCTACTCAGATTTAGTGACTGATTCTGTTCCCATAGAACCAGTTTTTAGAAGGATATAGCTTCATTTAGGGCAGATGGACCACTTTGGATTTAAGCACACATAGCTGAAATTAGAATGGGACTCTGTACATGCATTTTCCCCCTTATTTGTGGAGTGTTCTTTCTGGACATTTCTCTAAGAGATCATAATTTGCTGAATCCCCTGCTTCTCATTAGACAGCAGGCTTGCATCAAAGAATACATATTTTATGGATGCCCCACTCCCAAGTGAGTGTCCCTTAGATACCTGATCTAGGTCACATCTGATGGCTTTGTTGATGACCATGATTCAATCAGACAACCAGATGGCTTTACTTGTGCACCTATGCTGCACCCACTGCCAGGATTTGACCTGGCTTCTCACAGTTGCCCAGGATGCAACAGTATGGATTTATGGCTAATTATGGCCATGTTAATCTTACACTGACTCTTAAGGAAAAGGGCAGCTGCAAGTGCGACACAAAGCTTTCCTTATCAGGTGATAAATGCAACGATCTTTCTGAAAAAGCTTCCAACTTAAATCTTGTGGACATTCTTATCAAATGGTATCTTTGCTGACTGATTGTATCAGAGTGTTAGATTAGATTACTGCGTCCTGCAGTAATGAGCTAGTCTCTCTCTTTGACCAAAGAGGACACTCACTGGATGCCCCCTCCTAACCGTACAACAGTGTAAGCTATTTGTTCTCTTTGCCTCTTGCTGAAGCAGTTCTTGACTTTGCTTGAATTTTGGAGTATATTTTTATGATTCATGAGCCTGCAGAAAAATATTCTGGCTCTTTTCCACCAGGCCCTACTCTTTGGCTACCAGAGGGAATTCTTACATTGAAACAATGACAGCTTCTTGGAGAGACCTCGTCCTTTAGTGCAAATCAGATATTGGAAAATATGGAGATCTTTATTAAGCACAGCCAGTATTGGGATGCTGCCTATCATTTCCATGCTGGTAGAGCTGATCTGAGTGCTTGCAGCCGTCTGACCTTTACTGGGGTTGCCAGCCTGACTCCTTGGACAGGGCAACCCTAAGGACCATGGCTGGTGTACTGGTGCTGTAACACTGTCCAGCCGGAGGAGAAGGAAGGCTGATCTTGCCTTTGTTATTTGGGAGGACAGCTCTAGTCTGGGGCTTTCTTCCAGCTGACTTGCCCGTGCCACACAGCGAGGGGCTCACTGTTCATGCTTCTACATGCAGTTACCTCTTGTGTGTTGTCATCACTGTCCCCAGCACCCAGTTACGGACCTGGGACTCTGCTGTTCAGGGAGCTGCATGAGAGCTAACCAGAAAGGGGCTCCTACCCCAAAGCGGTTACACTTTAATTAGAAGACAAAAGGCAGCAGATGGGTACAGATGGACCAACGGGGGAGTACAAGGGAACAATCAGGCAACATTAGTCAGCATGGTAGGCAGCAGGCTTTACACACCAACTGCCTAACTCTTCTGAAGGGTTTGATAGGCAGAGGAGAATTATAACGGGCTTCGTGCAGGCTTATGGGGCCTCGTCGAGAGTGTGAAGGGCAGATGGGAAAAAGCAGTAAAGGTGCTTTTGCGTGCTTTAAACACAATGATGCTGAGAGGGTGCAACAACTCAAAAATACTCAGTGTTGCTGGAAAGTTTTTAATCTTCTTAACATGCAGTTATAATCCAACTTTACAGAGAACCAAAACCACCTAGGGTAGGGCTACACCTTCTGATTCAGTATCTCCTGTCTTTGCAGAGCTGGTGCCAGAACCGCATTGCTTGTGGTCAGAACCACTCTTGCTTGCCACTGGCTTAGAGATTTCTGGGGCATGTCCCCTGCTGGTCTGTACCTGTGTCCACTTCATTGTGAGCGTTTCATTGATTGTGGGGATGTGTTACCCCAGGTTGCTGACAGTAAATACCCATATCTTAATTCAGGATTCAGGTGGTAGCTGAGCTCCTGTGGGAAGATGAGCTTTAAAGAATGAGTGTAGTAATTAAATACTTCTATCACAAGGCCTTATCAAGAATCCAGTCCATCATTCCTGATCAATCAATGACATCCTCAAAAAAAATGGAAAGGGAGGTGTGACTGGGTTAGAAATGAAAGAAAGAAACATAGCTGTTTTGTATTTTCTGGTGGATGAAAAAGATTCAAATTTCTTTTTGAGTCAACACAAAATATTTTTGGACCTGAAAAATATTTTTTCTCAGGTCATCTAAATGTATCAAAACCATTTTGTAGCATAGACAGTTTTTGACAGAAAAATGTCACATAAAAATGAAAATTTCTAAAGCTTTCATTTTGTGCACGGCCATTTTTTAGCAAAGTATTTCATTGTGATATATCTAAGTGATATATACTGACATTTTAAGACTCTTCTCCCTTCCACTCTCTTTAGGCCAAAACTCTTCCCAAATATGCAAAAGAAAGACAGTTGAGAAAAACACAAGAATTTTGGTGGTTTAAAGGTTTGAAATTCATGAAGACATCAGGGTAGAGAGGAAGCAACCAAACAAACTGAGCTGGGAGAAAGCACTAACATAGCTTCTGCTGAAGGAGCCTCGCAGGGGGTGGAAGTGCCCCCACTGCCTGAGGGAGTGTTTTCATCTGTTAGGTTGCATTTGCTTGAAGCTCTGTCTCATGTTGATGTCTCTGCTTGGCCTGCGATTCCTTTGCTTTTTCTATTTTTATATTTCCTGAATATTATGATTTGGAGGCTCCATTTTCTTTCCATTGGGCTTGAGAGAAAGGAGGTGATGCTATGCCCTCATTTGCATATTCATACAGCCCTACATTTTTCTTTCTTTTTCTTTTCTTTTGTTTTTCTCTTTCTTTTTCTTCCTCCTCCTCTCTCCCCTTTTTTTTTCCAAGGGCTTTGGCAGTTTGCTTTTCCTGGAGTAGAAGCCAGACCACATTTGCTTCTGAGAGCATTTGAAACAATTTTTTCTTAATATGAAACCGCTCAGACTTTTTATTCAGTAAGGAGTAGCTTGTTTGTGGTGTCTTTGGCTTGGTTTCAGTCCTCTGGTGTTGGTTCTGGCCAGTGTTCCTGTGCTCGGTTCTCACATGCTTCTCGCTTGGGTTTGAATCCTCTTTGTGCTTACTGGCTTGGCTTGGCTTAAAGCTGACCTGCATCTTGGCAGTATTTTTTACAAGACCAGGACAGTCTTTTCCCTCGTGGTTTTCTCTGCACTGTTATGTATTAGCTTCTCCACTGCTCTGCAAAGGTATCTTGGTGTTAAAACGGTGGTTATCACTGCAGCTGCTGCGTGCTTGAGTTGCTCTCACTGCTCATGAACTCTGGCATGCGCTTGGTGCCATCGATTTGAGCATACAATATGTTCAGCGTCGCTTGTTTTCCCTCTGCCTCAACTGTGTTTTCCCTGAGTCTGTAATTTTTTCAGACTGCCTTCAGTTATGTTAGATGCCAGTGCTCACTCGTTCCTTGCTGTGCCGTGGTGTCTGAGTTTTTGTCACTGTCCCTTGGCCTTTCTTCCTTGGGAAAGGGTCTGGCGTTTACAGACCTGGGTTTATTTCTAAGGTGTGCTGGGGGTTGTGCTGCCTTCTGCTGCGTCAGGAGTTTGCCAGGTTTATTTAATTTTCTTCTGCTGGGCTAGCTGCATTCTGCAACGTCTCCTACCATGCCAAGCCTGGAAGATTATTTGACAGCCTTTCTTGCTCCCGTTTAAGCTTTCGACTTGGTCTGCATTGTGTGTGACAGTTTCTAGTGCTTGTTTTCCTTAGGTTTATTTCCTCAGTTCCTGTACCAATAATGACTTACATTTCTATTGTTCCTTCCTTCGAGAAGGATCCTAAGCACTTTACAAAATCAACATACAAGCAACATTTCACTCTGAGTAATGTTCAGGCACTCATGTGGTGGAATGGGGTTAGGCTGTTTAATGATGCAAAGCAGCACCGTGAAGCAGTCTAGGATAAGAAAGAGGAGTCTCAAACAGAAGGAGGTGTGGAGTTTTTAAATGGACTCTGGCCAATTTTATCCCCAAAGTCTGTTTTGGGAAAAAGTGACGTGGATCGAGACCAGGAAAGATAAAGCCTTTGTCCTTCTCTTTCCAGATGATACTGCCTAAACCTCAGAAATATGGTGGGAGGAACAAATGATTTTGTGAAAAAAAACATAGTTTGGGATCAATGAAAATATTCGTTAATTTTGGTCAGATCTGAAGGATTTGTTTTGGAAGTTTTACTGCTGTAAATGAAAACTGACATTTCAGTGTTTTCATGTAGGCTCACAGAAGTCTTTAGATGCTGTTCAGAGAGGCGACGTGGAGGAGGAGATGGCAGCATCTCCCTCAGATACCAGTTAGCCAGACGGTGAGGACAGGCTCCTAGGCAGTGGGAAAATGGTGTTCAGATCCATTTTGCCTGATTCAAAACCAAGGTTGAAACTGAGGTCTCTACCACCTCTCAGGACAGAGGTCTAACCCTTGGGACTGGGATTTTTTTTTTTTTTTTTTTTTGAAAAATGCTATTCCCTTCCTAGTGAGTGGTGGAAGCCTTTTCAGATTTTTTTTTCATCCAAATTTACGCGACTTTTATTAATAATGTCTGATTACAATACTTTTTTGTGTGTGTGTGCTGAATGGAAGAGTTTGATTAGTGGAAAATTAAAAAAAGCAAACAAACTTGGCTTTATGCTGAAACAATACCTTATTTTTATTTTTTTCCTGTGTTGTTCAAACCTTACTTTAAAAAGGATGTTTTTGCATAACTAATTGCCTAATCAGAGTGCTGTCGTGGTCAGTATTGGAACATGCAGGGCCAGCACTTGCAAGGGTGGGGAAACTTGCTACCCACTGTGTAACAGGACACATGCTGCAGCAGGCAGCACTAATAGGTGCTGCAGATCCTTTCATTCTCCTGGTAAGTCCACCTTAGTATTACTTAATCCTATGTATTTTCAAAAGAAATAGCTTTTGCTGGCAAATCAACTTATATTGGGTGCAGCAGTGGGCAACAGAGGTGTGATTGAAGTTTACCAGTCTGAGCAGCATCATATGAGAGTTTCACTGTCCAAGCTGGGACACTCAGGAATTTCAATAGAAAGAGTCCTTTCTTCTGCAGTTATCTTTCTTTTCACTAAGGCTGGAGTTCGTTGTATCACCGCATTTAATTGTGTTTGCTTTCTAAAGACTATTGGTATTATAGCAGCATCACATTTCTGCAGTTTTTCTGCCTCTGGGAGGCTACCTGTGGACAGCTGTTTCCCATGAGCTTGTCCTGTGCATAGATCAGCCTGCATCTGCAGGTTTCTCCAGCTCCATACCTTATATCTTTTCCTACAGCTGGTTGGTATTTAAGGTCCTGGCTTTCGGGATGACTGAGGAACAAACCCATACCAGGCCGTGTCTGTATTTGAACGGTTGCTCTCATTCGTCCTCTGTCTCCTGTGTTTGGTCCCAGAATAAATCCTGCGTGTGTATATATTTTCCTGCTCGTTGCCCAGACACCTTGCTCCAACCTGGGACTGATGGAGACACTGTCTTACAAATAAAGATCAAAAGAGTACAGTCTGGTGAAATCCACACCGAGGACTCTCTCCATTAAGAAGTCCCCTGTCTCAGATAAACACTCTGAAGTATTCCCAGGGTTTACTGTGTAATGTTACTTGAACTTTAGTTAAAACCTGCTTTCTCTTGGTAGCCTGTGTCTTACTGGACCCTCAGCTGGTTGCTGAGGACAGATTTTCCTGAGGCTATATTTTTGCCAGACAGGGAGTATGATAATTTTCTGCAAGTGTTTGAAGGGTGTAATCAAAAAGAAAAGGATGGACTTCTTTAGGACAATTCAAGTGAGTGCAATTAAAGAGTAATGGGGAGGCATGAGGTAAAGCAAAAGTGCATTCAGGCAGAATATCAGGTATGGGTGGGTTCTTTTAGGAGATGCAAACCAGTTGTCTGGGGAGCACGGTGGGAGCCTGGTTGCTGTGGCTATCAAATATGGGACGAGACAGACCAAATGGGAGGGAGGCATAGTGGTACTGACTGGAGAGGCATCCACTGCATTTTTTATTTTCACTGTGCCAGGCCGCTCTGTGTGCGGCTCTGGAGGCCCAGCAGTACAGCACCCCCAGGGAAATCCTCCCTCTCCCAGACACGCTCTTCCCCCAGTCACCCCCTCTGCCCTCCTGCAAGTGGAAGCATGGAGGACATTTCCTTTACCCTCTGCAAGAAGGTAAGGAGTCCAGGTTGTGCTGTAACGCAGGGAGAGGGCTGAGAAGCCCTCCAGTGCCCTGACAAGCATGGCAGAGCTCTGCACCACCCATTCTGTACTTGCGCGGGTGGAATTTTCCAGGAGCGTCCCCCTCCGCTGCCACCACTCCTCTGCAAACTTCCAGAAACGCAACTCATGAAAATGCATTCTTAGCACACAGCTGACATGGTCAACATCTGGTTTACAAAGAGAGTGCTGCGAGAGATTTGAAATTGCTGCACTGTGGAAAAAAAATGGTTTGGGGTAATTATAGACACCTAACAATACAATTTAATTTCTTCTGCCGTATCTTTCATATATAATGGATGTGGTAATGCTTCAAAGTGCTAAAAATTCAGATAGAGGGCAGTGAGAGGGGTAGGTAAGGGAGAGAAAAAGCCCCCCACAGTTTCAGTTAGGATCTGAAATGAAAGCAAACTTGCGTGGAGGAATAGATGCTTTGCAGTCCTGCTTCAGGAAGCAAGTCTTACTGTGTGGTGGACCTTTGCCTTTATTGCCTTTATTGCCTTTGCCTTGCTGTGGGTAGAGGAGGAGGATGAGGAAGATGATGAGAGAAGCTGAGGAAGACAGGACCTCCAAGCACAAACTCACTGGACAGGGGAGCTTAGCAGAAAGCCTCACTGGCAGCTGGGGCACTGTTTGGTCCCAGTTCTGCTGGGCAGGATCAGAGCTTGGGACCAGAGGGGAAAGGGAGGAGATACTCGTAAGGTCAGACCTATGTGCAGTGGTGGGACTGATTGCTCCAGGAGGCAATTCAGAGTGGCTAACTCAGACCCCTGCTCAAAAAACCCTTTGCTTCCTCTGATACAGAGGGAGCCTGCAGAGACCAGCCCCAGCAGGCTCAAGTGGGGACAAGCCTGGATCCCAGCAAGGTCTCCTCTCTGCCTCCAAAGTGCTGTTACAGTTGGCACCACAGATCCTGTGTAGGCTGTGTGTGTCCACAGCCAAGGCTCCTGCTGGTATTGCAAAGCCAGCTGCAGTGATAGGTTCTCCCCCAAAAGTGAGCACAGTCCCTGGGGGTGCTACAGCATGAACAGCACTGGGGACCATTGAATGTTTCTGCAGAGTCCATCGGCAGGAGAATGCTGCAGGACTGCTGTTTGAGTTGGCCAGGAACGCAGCCAGGGTTGCAGTGGATGGATGGAGAGGCAGAGTGAAGAAGCCCATGTCTTGAGCTCCTGGGACATTGCATGCTGTCTATCTGCCCCTGTGCTGGATGCTGGATGCTGCATCCCACTTCAGTTGCTGGCTCTAAGAAAATTACAACTGTGCAGAGGGGAATTGAAAGGCAGTAGAGGTTTCCTAAAGCAATGATGGAAGGTCCGCAAGAGACTTCAAGCTGAGGACTTGTCAACTGATACAGCTTCTACTGGTAAATCGTCCCCTGTGGGCAAGCTCCTAGTATCATTTAATTTAGAGAAATGCACCAAATGGAATATAATGAAGATATTAATATTATGAAAGTGTAACTGTTATCCTGGAAGAAGCACTGGTTAAGACTCATTTGTCTATCATACTCACTGGGGCTTGTCTCAGTGATGTAATCCTATGAACTGCTGATGCTGGTGTGCAACAACGCTTATATGTAGTCCTCTGGAGGGAGGGGACATGCATTTTTGAGTGACTCTGTCCAAAAGTAACTGAGATTACTTTTTTTGTGAAAAAAAAAATACCTTTTTCATATGAGGTGCTTGTTTTTCTTGAGACATTCCAACTTTTTGTGGGAAAGCTGTGGAGTTTGAAAGAACTACTCTAGAGTCTTTTGTTGCTACAACCAGTACAAATTGATTATTATTTTTTTTTGTTCTCAAATTTTTGTATACAATTTTAAAATTTTCAGCAAAAGAAATGATGTCAGGGACCTCCTCTCATTTATATTCAAATGAATATTTCTGTATGTTTCAGGAAGCCAAGAACCAGATGATTCTGGTATTAAAAGAAAGAACATACTCTTTGCCAGTGTACCTCCTTCGGAGGAAATTACCATCTCTGCTCCAGAAAGTTATGCAATGATAAATGCAAAACCATGCAGACACTGACAGGAATAACTGAACCTTGCTTTCTGAAGAAACAGCTAAGGATAGATACCAGTGCAAGGTCAAGGTCCTGAAGCTGCAATCTCTTTCCTATTGAGGGCTGATGAAGGGTATGGGCACAACTGAGTGGCAGAAAAACATAGAAATGGTTGGAATGGGGTATAAGAATTAATGCTAAATATTTATGCAGCCTCACAACTTTACAAGATGGTTTATAAAAATTAAAGAAAAAACATGGTGCTCTGTGTTTGAAAGGCCTCTCTCATGGGCCACCTAAATGTGAACCTCTAGAGAGTGTCATGCAAAGCCTTTATCTTTTCTTTGCTGCCTTGCACCCTCTCTGTCTCCCCTTTCCTTACTCTAGAAGTTTCTATGCTGCTGCAAATTGGACTATTCTGTGTTGTAGTGATGCTGTAAAACTGGTACTGCAGTTCCCCACCCAACCCCTCTTTGTGGGGCCAAGCAGCACCTTTGTCTAATGGTGGGTTAGCGCCACTTGCCTTGCTCTTTCATGTGAAGTGTGCAGGCCTGGGATGCCTTATGCGGATTGTTTCCAAATTACACCTCCAAATAGTGCTGGGCTGGACAGTGGTGCAAAGCTCAGCAGCTCCAGAACATGAAGGCAGACAAGGAAAGGGAGAAGGAACTAGAAGTGTAAGGGTTAAAATAAACAACTCTCATGAGATCTGTGTTGAAAGCAGATCAATTACATCATTGTTTGCAAACCCATGGTTTGGAGAAGAGACTAAAAAAAGGTTATTTTTGCTTAGAATTTTGCTGTTGCTGGTCATTTCTTTCCGAAGCAGTTTGCAGAGCAGTGAACCGTATGTATGCTTGTCATGTGGCCAGTCAACTATCTACCTGCAGCATAATACAAACAGTGCTAGGAAATGTAACTGGCTTCAAGGATTTTCTAACATCACCCTGACCTCTGTAGAAAGAGGAGGAGGCAGGTTACCAGCCTCACAGGAGCAACTCTAGGAGATATTGCAGAGCTATTTTTTAAAGGAGATGAGCTCTCTCTCTGCCTGCTTGCCTGCCAGAGGGCTTCCTTGCAGGAGAAGGTGCTTGCTGAAACATCTGTGTGGAAGCAGATCTGAAGAACTCTGATTTTCTTCACCTCTATCAGGCCAAGTTTGGGAATGGCAAGGCTGTAAAGGTTGTAATAACCAGCATTCAGTTGCTGGATCGCACACACACCTTCTATAAACACCTATTTTCTGCTCCCTGCGTTAGCTGCAGGGCAGTTTGAGGTAATTGCTTATCTATGCAAGGGCATTTGGTCTGGGGAATAAGACTTCCATATGAGTGCTAGGGGCACCTTTTTGGTAGTTTAGGAGGATGAGGTTTGGCTGGAAGAGGGCACAGAGTCTCAGAAGCACTGGACAATGTTCCACTTTGCCTGTGTAGCCTGTATGGCTCACCTCCAGGTACAGGGGCCTCTCATCTTTTTGATGTTGGGCAGACAAACAATAGCACCATAGCTATTAAAAGACATCTCTGTTTTGATTTGTGTTTTGTGCCCTTCATGCTGAGGTGATTGTCTCTCTTGCTACTGTGTGCCACAGAGCACTGTACAAGAGCCTGTGTCGAAGTCATAGTAAGGTTAATCCATTTCAATGAATGATGCTCATGCACTGATCCTACAGCACATCCCTTTTTCAGTGGTGGGCCTACTCTCTTTTGTGTTTCTGGGTGCAGCTGAAGGTGCTGAATTTGCTCTCCAAATCCCCCTCTGGCTTTATAACCTGAGTATTTTTTAGCTTTATATTACAGCCTGCATTGAAATTAGCTCGATTAGTTGAGCTAAAAATCTGTGTATTTGTGCATGTATCTTACCAGTGGTGTGATCTTGGCACATGGTGCTAGATACTGATATATTCTTCCATGCCCTTGGTAAAATGCAGATGAAGGTTGTTGACCTTTAAGACAAGTAGCACTGCCTGTTTGCTCAGGCTGTTCCTGAGGAGAATAGTAGTACAGGGAGGTGTTGGGTATATTTCTTCTTTATGGGCTGTGGAGGTCTCTAATGTCATTTTCTGACCTTGTGTTAATTGGAAGTGTTTTCATGGGTGTTTTTCAATTTTATTGCTATTGCACTTGGAGAGATTGAAATAATACATAGTACTGAATGGGAAATAAATAAAGCCAATGATCTTATGAGGTTTGGCAAACCTTACGTCTGTGGTGCCTGGAGCCTCCTTGTTGGTTAATAAACTATTTGTCCTTCTTTCTCTGGCTTCTCTTCTGGAGAAAGGGTTCTCACAGGATCTCTCTCTTACACACACTGAACACCAGAAATGCTGCTAAGGACTGAGAGGCCAGGCAATGAACAGGGGAGGCATACTTTGACTTGGGGGGATGTAGGAGGTAGGAAATGGAAATGGAAATGGAAATGTGCAATATGAAGTGACAGAACAAAGTTGAGGGATTTGTTGACTTCTTTGTTAATTAAGAAGACAAAAGCTAGAGAGGTGAGGGGAATGGAGGGGAGGAGGCAATCAGACAAAGTGGCCTTCTTCTGGGTTAGGTCAATGCCTCTGATTTTCCTAGGAAAATGACTGATGGACTGCGGACAGCTTACATCAAAAGTGCCAGGGAATGGGACTTGACTGGTAAGTGAGGAGCAGCACAACAGCCTGGGGAAATCCTCAAGCCCTGGTGCTCTAGCAGTGTATGAAGTTGTTTCCTCTGTTCTGCTGGTGCACCAGCAGCAAAATCACATCTGGCTGAACCTTCTGGATTGTGGATGGATCGATCTACGCAGATTGCTTTTATCATCACTTGCCATTGAAAAAGGTGCGTCATGTTATGGAGACAGCACTTTCCTTCCCATTATATCATGGTCCTCTGAAGATACCTGCACCTGCATAACCATGGCTATGGAAGAAGAATTTGGTTGAAAGCTCATAAGGACGCCCCTTGTAGTTTGCCACATACAGAGTAAACCTCTAAACTGTTTTGATGCAGTTCACTAAAGCTGTCTTTGATAAGCCCTTTTCTGAATCCACTGAAGGAGACAATTTTATTTACTTTGATTTCCATCTTCAGTCTTTGACAATAAAGTTTACAAAAGGACCTGTTTCTGGGATAAATAAGATTTATTGTTCAAGAATGAAAATTTTCTACCTACTCCCATTCTCAACAAATTAATTTATTTGAAAAAAAGGAACGTCTTGGCATTTTATAATTCTCTGTCCTGAAGCTATGCTGAGTATCAATGGTGTTTAGGCCCGTGGACTGGGGCAAGTGTCTTTTCTTATTGCATGTTTTTCAGTGGTACTGTTTAATGCAACAATGTAAGCGGCAGCTGACTCTGCGAAGGAGATGCTAAATATTTTGAGGTCTTTCTGGTAGTACCCCTGGGGTCTGTGATGGAAGGCATGTGCTATAGACCAACTCATTCCTCCTTTCTCTCTAATCTGTGTACAAACTCTCCATGAGAAACTGTGAGAGGACAGATGAAACTATCCTTGTATGACAATTTCCCTTACTTACCTCCTCTTGACACTGGGTCCAGAAGTCAACTTTACTGGCTGCTGAGAAAGAGGCACTTGGAGAAATGGTGGCTGAAATTAAACTTGCAAGAAAAAGAGGTGACAGAGAGAAGTACTATTTGACAGAACATGTCAAATCCAGAAGATGTCCTTCAGGGCAAGGCCTCTGCCATTTGGTTTCGTGGCAAACACAACCCAGGAGGCTTTCACTGGTGATGATGAGAAATAGGGATTTTTTTTTTTCAGCTGCTAAGAAAGCTCTATTCTATGCAACAGGTTTTTCTGTCCTTGGCTATGAGTGTAGCATCTCCACAGCAGGTTATGTGTTCATTGTGTTTTAATATTGCCAGTACATGACGTGGGAGACTTCAGAGTGGTTCAAGATGTCTTGTTTTCTCAGTAACAAGGTAGGACTGCCTTATGCTCTCTGAAGAGCAAAGTGAGTTTGATTTCCGGGATGTCATTCCAGTCTCTTCCACAGATCCTGAAAGCAGTTTAAAATGCTGGTGGAGTTATATGAATGTCCAGTGATTTGGATTCAGAGGACAAGGCCTTGTCCCTAGGATATTTTGAGTATGATCTCCCGGGGCTCAGGAGAAGAAAAAAAACTTAGTGGTAGAGACAAGCACTTGTCCTGGTCCTGCATGTATTACTATATATTGGTTAGAGATACTGGTCCATTGCAGTGTGTGCAGAGCACTGCCTCCTTCTCTCCTTCACTTCTTTCAGTCTTGATTTATAACTTGTATCACAAGAGTTTTTACTGCTTCTGTAACTCCAAGTTTCTTTATTTGCTTTTTTTCTAATCATTGACGTTGCAACTTTGGGCATTGCCCTTGATGCTGGGAATGCCCAGTCCTATCCTCACCTGCATTAAGCTGTGTCCCTCACTGTTGTACCATGACAGCAAGTTCCACAACCTGATGTTCCTGTGTGTGGACAAGTATTTCCCGGGTCTCAAAAGCCCGTATGTGTGATCCTAAGTAAAAGAAACTAATGAAGAAAAGAATCTTGTAGCTACCTGTTAAAGGTTCTTGACTCTGAGGATAAGACTCGCATTTCTTTCCTGGACTTTGAACAACTTGACTCTCCAGACGTAATGTATTGCCTGCCATAATTGTATCTAGTCCTCCACAAGCTCATAGTTGAGAAGACTCCTCCTTTCTGGAAGCCATATTTTCACTTTTACATGATAATACAAAATGCTCTTATTTTAGCACACACTTGACCCAAGGTTTCTTCAAAAACGCAAAACTATAACAATAAAAATCTGAAACAAAAAAAGCTCTTAGAATTTGACCTTTATATGTATTTTTCAAGTTATATTATTGTAAAGAAATAACTAGCTCTTTTTATTAAAAACACCATTTTTAGTGGTAAGATAACTCTATGGTTGGTTACATTTTAACTACATTCTTGTTCAGTGGAAAATGACTGTTCACATCTTAGGAAATCTAGTTCATAAATAGAAAAGTTCTGAGTGATTGTGAATGAATGTTCCTTGAGATTGCAGCTGTTCCTTGAGATTCGTTCTCATTTTCTCATTTTCAATGTGCATCAGCTGTGAATCTCCTTAGAGAGCTGCACCTGGACATGTGAGTTTCTGGAGAGTTGTACTATGTCTCCAAAGCAATAATAAAGATTAAATGCTGTCTGTGGCCAACATAAACAAAAAATTTAGGGGCATTTCTACCCAGAGCTCAGTCTTTGTTGCAGATCCATGTGAAGATATGTTTGAATACTGGCAGCTGGTTTGGGATAAGAGCATCTATTTACCTTATTGGAGTTGGCATAGAAGAACCTGGGATGTTTCATAGCACATTGAATTGCATAAACATTGCACTCTTATTAAGGCTGCAAATTCCACCGAGGTCTGGGGCAGCAGAGCAGTGGGGATGTGGGAACAGCGCTGCTGAGCCAACAGTGTGTCCTTGCCTTCCCCCGCCTCCAATCCAAGGTGTTCTCATCCCAGAAAGTAGGAAGACAGGGGAGCATACTACAGGAATGATACTACCAGGCAGCAAGGAGGCATTTCCTGTCCCACATGTGATATCCTTTGGCAAGGGGAAGGCTCTACTAGATACTTTCCTTTTCTCTGCCTCTCCATCTCTACTTCCTTATATTCTTTTTTTTTTTCTTTTTTCTTTCTTTCTCTTCTCACTGGCTGAGTTTCTAAGAGCAGCACAGCTGGGATTGAGGTAGAGCTGCAGACCAGCCTCTTGCGCACTCTCCTAAATGCCTTTTCAAGCAAGCTCAATAATTGATGAGCACCTGGGTCCTTGTCTGCACTGAAGAGTGCACGTGGTATTTAGTACATGAAAATGCTATTTTGTCCATCAGAACTCATCCCTGGAACAACACCATTTCCCCAGGATACCAGTTAATTGTTCTCTCAGTAGTTATAGAGGAGCTTCCTTCCTCCAAAGGTCTCAGCTGCTTGACTTCTTTCAGCCTACAGCTTGTGCGTGCTCCCAGCACATGGTTGTTGACTTCCACTTGGCACACCAGAGCACAGCTCAGACTCCTTCTTCCTCCAGCAGGTTGCTTCCCAACCACTTCTGTCCAGCCTGTCCTCTGTCATAAGTGAAACAAGTGTAGCAGGGCTCAGATCACCTCCCAGATTACTGCCATGAAACAGTGCACAACTCATGGCTGGCCTGAGATTAGCTGCTCTCCATCAGTATGGAGGGTGCACTGACTTAGCTGTGGGTGCAGGAGGGAGCGGGAAGTCGGGGTTGAAATGTCTCAGAGGAGCTGGAAGAGGACAAAGAAGAAGAATAATTGAGAATTGTTGTGTCAGGGAAGATGCAGGCCGTCAGTTTATCTTCAGTCCCTGAACACATGGGTGGTTTTGGGGTGAGCAGGACTGAGTAGCTGGGGGTGCCACTGAGAAGGACAGAGGCGTGTTGACAAGATGTGTGGAATGGGAGGAAGGACTAAAATAGCTGAAGTGCCACAGATGGGGTCTAAGGTGCACTGGCCAAACTGCTTATTGCTGTCAAGGGCTGAAATGGCAGGATATGCGGCAGGCCAGGACTGTAGGACAGGAGGTCTGGGGCACGTTAATACCAGTCTCTATTCTGCTGTCAATGTGACAAGGGAGATGTGCTCAAGGGCAAGGGTGCATGTTTCCCAATACAAGGTAACCTCCTCCTTTCTCCTGTTGCAGCAGCACATTACATACACAACCTGGTCCTTTATTTCTAAAGGAAATGTACAGAAGGGGTTTTCTGTGAACAAACTGCAATGGATCTGCACCTGTAAAGCTGTCCCCAGGTAGTATCTGCCAGATACTGGAGAAGCCTGAATGCCTGCCTTTAAAAAAGAGCTAGGGCAGGGGGAGAGAAGAGGTGGGCAGAGGAGGAAGGAGCTTGGGAATTGCAGATTTGTGGAATCATTGTTGCTTAACCCTGATTCTTTGAAAAAAATATGAAATGAATCAAATATGAACATGAATTAACCAAACTCCTTGTCAGCACCTGAACAATTACAAGGAAACATGTAAAAGTGCGTAAGAATTTGCTGAGAGCAAGTCATGTCAGACCAATCTAATATCTTTCAGTGACAGGGTAACAGGCATTATGGACAGAGGTGAAACTGAAGGTGTCATCTGCTTTGACTCCAGTAAGGTTTTTTTACCATCTCTTTCATCACACTTTGTTAGCAATCTAGAGGAGCAAGGTCTCGAGGAGAGGTAATAACAAATGCGTGCAAAATGGATAAGAGTGTCAAAATGGAAGAGAGCATTGAATGGGGTTCTGTGAGGGTCTGTCTGGTGCTCAGTTCAGTTCAATGTTTTCTTTAACAGCTTTGGTGAAGAATTTGAATATCAAATTTGAAGATGACAGCAAGCTAGTGAGGGACTGTGAATTTGTTGGGGAACAGGATTAGAATTCATAATGATCTTGAAAATTGGAAATACACTGAAAAAGTGGGATGTAATTCAATAGAGACAAGTGCAAACTATTGTACTTTGGCAGGAATAATGGTCTACATAAATACAGTGCAGAGAAAGATCAACTAGATCACAGTTCTGCAGAAAAGGATTGGGCAGGATAAAAGAAGACCACAAGCTCAACATGGTTGTTTGTTGTTGAAAAGGAGGCAAGTGCTGTACTTGGATGTATAAATAGGAGTTCAGCCTGCAAGGCGAATGATGTAATCTCTGTGCTCTGCTCAGCGATGGTAAGGCTGAAAAGCTCAGTGCAGTTTTGCAGATAGCACTTCAAGAAAGGTCTGGACAAACTGGAGTAAGGCTGGGGGAAGCAGTGAGAATAATCATGGGTATAGAAAATAAGGCAAACAAGCAGTGATTTAATGAATTGGGATTGTTTAGTCGTAAGTTGAGAGGACTGGGGAGAAAGGTGGACAGACTGGACAACAGGCAAAGAACTCTGAGTCTCCGAGCTTCCTCGTTGACAGCTGCCTTTGACAGCACTGCGTGACAATATTAGCAAGTCCTGTGCCAGGACTCTAACCTGGTCCCTGTTGGAGGAAGAATTTCTATCATGGGGTTTGTGTGGGTGGAAGTCCAGGTGGTTCCCATCTGTTTGAACAGCTCCTTTGGACTCTGGTCAGCATGATAGCACTGGAGGCTGTCACAGGAGAGCAGGGGCAAGGAGCAAATGAGCAGGCTCACAAGGAACTTCTCCCACTCAGAGCATGTGGGCGCACTGAGGTCAAGGGGCCACTTGGTTTCCAAGAGTCATTAGAGCAACTCAATGTGTGCTGCACAACAGTTGAGGTCTTCAAGGTGAACATGAAAGGTTGGTGAGGGCACACCATTTTCTGTACAGCATCTGTAACCGTGGCAGAGGGATAAAGGCTTCATATGATCTCTTCTCTTTCTTTCTTTAAGCCAGGCTTCACTCTTGATTGCCTTACTTGGTCTTACCAGGGACCTTGCCTTTTTCTTCCATCTGCGTTTTATGTATGTATATATCTGTCTATCTGTCTGTCACCACTGTACATTCACAGTGGTTTAGTTTGTCTTCCACTCTCCTGGACTTCTTGTATTTATCTTCAGTCCTCTTCCATCGGAGCTACTGTAATTTCCTTGGACTTCCAAATCTCAACTCTCATATCTTTCAATTTAGTATTAAGGTGTCTTGTATTAGACACTGCAAAAACACCTTCCAGAGATCAGTTTCTCAAACTGTTTAGTGAAGATGCTGCACGCTACAAGTAGATAAACTAAATATGGGTATAGAGGGAGTGGGAGATCTTGAGGGCAATGAGGAAATCAAATATCTGTACTCTAGCATGAAGAATGGTGCTTGTAACTTGCTGCCTGACTAGCTGTTGTAAGCTGGGCTGGCAATTCCTGTAGATATCATAGCTGAAAAGAGTTTGAAGGCTGAATCTCATGGTGTTTAAAATGATGTCTAGGTTTCATATGGATGCCAGAGTGGCAGATTTAGTATCTACCATCTCAAAGGAGCTGGGAAATAAATATATTCTTCCAAGCCTGAAACCATATCCCATTCATTCCTAATTTTCAAATTCAAAATGTATTCACCACATATCTTGACATCCATGTTTTTTTGTTGTGTCTATTCATAGCCCCTTTTCATGTGCAGTACTTTAAATATACTATGAGCCTGAGACCCTGTGAACTCTCTGATTAGCCTCGTCTGATAAAACTTAGAAGCTATATAAAACAGCCTTGAAGTGTGGAGGCAATGTTTGGGCACTGAGGGGCAGGTGTTTGTTCTTACTCTTTTCAGAAGATCTGAAGTCTGTAGTTGGTGATAAAGAGGGCAGGCAAGAAAGCTCCTAGGAAGGCAGAAAACAGAAACGCAGCATTTTTACAGATGAATGAGCTTTTATGCAGTTGCTTTTAAAAGGCAAAATTATATGGCCATTTGCACTGCCTCTTGATTGCTCAGTGCACCAGCTATTCTTTATGCTGCATGCCATTTGCTGTCTTGTATTTAACTTTGTGAAATATTCTGGGATACAGTTTGCATGAAGGCGCCTGTCTTAACACTCTGTGTGATTTCGTACTGTTAGATGGGGTAAGTTTTCCTCCAGGAGGGCTCATTAATTTCCAGTATTTCTTGCCCTTTTTTATGCCATATGGTTTAGTTGAGCTCTAGACTTGAGTATGACAGATGGCTATTCTGTTGCAGCCTTTTTTGGCCCCTTTTCTCCCACTGTCATGCCATGGCAGCAACATAAGCTTTAAAGGGTCATTATCTAAATGATTGCATAGAAAAGTCCTTTGGGAGCCAAATTCACCTCTGGCATAAGTATCTGCAATTCCATTGACTTCAGAATAGTTTCATTGCTTGACGTCAGCAGTAAATTTTTGGAATGTAGACATCAAAATGAACAGTACTAAGGCATAATAGAGTGGTTTCTGTCCCAAAAGTGACCCGTTCTTGTGCTCGATTTGGCTTGTTGACAGCACTGCCCTCCATCCTTGCACATTAAGAGCCCCCTCTTCTGTTTCCTTCTGTCTTCTCTTCTCCTAGTACTTGTCTTCTTTCCTTTTAGATCTGTTTGTCTGCAATCCCACACTCCCTTAATCTGCACATTCCCAACCCTCTGCTCCCTCCTTGCAGCCAGCTCTGCTGAGTCCTAGCAGCAGGTGTTGTTGGGACAAAGCTGAAATAGCCATCCCAGGATGATCATTGCCACTAGGTCTTAGGCGGCTGTGGAAGATGTTGTAGACCAAAGCTTGCAAATGCTGTCTCACAGGTATTGCAGTCCAGGACTCCCATATCTCCCTTATACAAGGGAACAGAGACAGGAAGGACCCTTGGAAGCCTAATTTACATTAATATTACAAACCTGAGGTATTTTCAGCAACTGATACATAGCTATTGGCCATATTTAGAGCCTTACAACCCTTCTGGAAGGGATGAGTTATGTCAGCAGCCCCTGGGATGTGGGGGACAGTAGATGTGCAGGTTGGCAAAGCCAGAACCAATTGACACTTATTGGCAAGGAACTATTTTTGGGAGCCAATGATGAGAACACCCTGTACTGCTGCAAGTTTGGCTCTGCCTTGCAAGGTTATTATCTGGGAGTTTAATCAGAGTCTGTCAAATGCATGGAGTGAGCAGCTAGTGCCTTAAAGTGTGTGTTTTGTGCTGGGATGGGGGGAAGGAAGGACAGGGAGGGAGGCTTTTGAGGTATGAATGGAAGAAAAGAGAAATCCGTTTTTTGAGTTTTTGCCATGTTTTTCATTTACAATTATATATATATATATAAAGGACTAATATAAATCCAGGACAGACTTTCCACATCGCTGTGATCTTGTGCTGGTCAGGCAGAGGAAGATCTGTGACACTGCAAACCTAGCGTAGGGGGTCCCTGAGCTCTCTGTGGTTAAGCTCTGTTTGTAGACATCACTTTCCCCTCTGTAGGGAAGCAGCCGTACCTCCTTGGGGTGAGATGTGGCAGCTGTTTGTCAGTGCAGAGCCATTCTAACTGGCAGTTAGGCAACATGTGAAAATGGAGGGGTAATTAGAAAGAGAAAGGCTGTAATGAATAGCAGAGCAATATGGCTGTCATTCACTGTCTTGCAAAAAAGCATCCTTGGTTAGTTTGATTCATGAACTGTGCAGAACAAGCTTATGGTTACTTTAATTATTTGTATTACTGTAGTCTCTGAAAATCCCTGCCATTAACCAGTGCTCCATTGTGCTGGGAGCAGCACCGAGAGACCACGATGATGGCCATAGCCACTAAACACTGTAAGTAACAGCTGAGAAAACATGAGTATATAGACAGATAAGAGGGTCAACGCACAGGGAACACAGACAGGTTAAGAACAGTAGTAAATAGCCACGATTTTCTTGCTGTGCTTCCTTTAGGAAGAATCTGTAAAGAGATGGTGTTATTTTATCCACTGATGGCTGTGAGCATTTTTGCATTGATCTGCTGGGGACTACAAGGGGAAAATTGGTCAGTGTTTGTATGTTTTGTGGACTTAATGTGTCAGCAACCTGACCGTTTTCAATTATCTGCAGCCATCTGGGCAAAAGAGAGACTTATGGCAGGGTATGAAGAAAAACAATGTCATAACTTCACCGGTATTCATGGGACCTCCCTCAGGAAGAAGGTCAAAATGGAAGAAACCTGCATGGGTCTCTAAAAAATGTACTGGAGAAGGTGGAGCAGGTCAGCATTAACATCTTGATACTGACTGAGGGATTAGAGACATCAAGCCGCTTGGAAAAGGAGCGCCTGATGCAGCTGAGTGGGGAGGTAAAGTGAGACTGAAAAGAAAGGGGAAAGATGATATTTTGGCAAATGATCTGTGAAACAGCCTTTTGAATGGATGTGCAGGGGGTCTGAGAGGCATTTGTCATGGCCAGAGAGAAGATGTTAGAGTAAGGGAGAGAGCAGGATTACGATAGTCTGGGAAGGTCCTCGATCCTAATCGTGTTCCTCACACCTGCACTGTTGATGACAAAGTGGTGTCAGGAACCTGGCTGTATTCCTCTCCAAAAGCCAGTCTGTCCAGCAGTATGGTGGCTGCTTTCCTACACAGAGGATTTGGAGCACAGAAGTCTCCTTCACTCAGTCCCACTGATCTGCTGTCTGTACTTCCTCAGACTAATGTTTTTGGAGACACCTTGTCCAATCCTCACATGAGACCTGACTTTTTCTTGATTTATGAGATCATAAGCACCTATGACAACTGCTTTAAGAAGTTACAGCTGCAGAAGTGCAATAACCTCCTGAAAGAAGCAGAAAAGTGTGCTTAGATGCAGGTAATGTTATGTGTAGTGAGTGGAGCAGGTGAACCTTTCAAGAAATTCCTGTTTCTTCTCTATTTTAGTGTCTGCTCTGATGGGAAAGTCTTTTTAAGAGAGTGTTCTGTAAAGTGAGAAATGGGAGACCCGGAAACATATTTACTGCAGTGCTGACAGGCAGTGGTAATCACAGACAGGGAGAAGGTGATGGGTGGAAAGGGCTTGATGCCACAGCGAAAGCAAGCTACAAGGAGCCTGACAATACAGCAGCCACTTTGGGGAATCATCAGCTGTGACAGCTGTGTGGGGTGAAAATCCCAAGGGATCCCAACTGCGCAAATGCAGTTATGCTTTGACATCTCAATGACTATTTGTGGGAAGGGTGTCTTCATTTTCTGTTCTGCTTACAAAGAAGTGGGAATGGATGGCAGAAATGGGCTGGTCTCTTGTGTTCAGTGATACATGCCACACTGGCAGGGCAGCTCCATCTCCTGCTGTGCTGGACACTGCTGGCTCTTCTCACTGTTCAGATTTTGGAGGGAAGGGGTGCTTCTCCATGCAATACAACAAGGCTGCCTAGGGGAGAAGGTACATTTCTTACTGCACAGAGTTCAGGTAAGAAAACATCCCCTCTGTCATTCCTGTAGAGTACACTTGTTTGCATATGTGCAACGGCTGTTTTTTGATGCCTATAAACAGAGCGGGTATGTTATTTTCTAATCAAGGAGGACATCCCCAAAGGATGCTGATGGGAAGCAGGGTAAAACGATGATACACTGTGGTAGGGTAGAAGAAAACCTGCAGAAACTGCTGAAACAGAGTGAAGTAGTGGCTTTGGCTGGTTGCATTCACTTTGGACCCAAAGCTCTCGTTGACGGCTTGCCTCCTACCAAAACTCAAATAGCAGCCAGCATCTGTGTACCCAGAGCAGAAAATAAAACTTGTGATCCTGCAAGGGGGCCTTGCTTGACCTTTTCAGCTCTCTGGGGAAGTGAGAAATCTGGGACAGTCTCCTGAAGGAAAGATCTCCAAATCCCTCAGAAGCATCACCCTCTGACAGCTGCATGCCAGGACACAGAAAATGTCCTGCTCTGACCATCCAAGTGGTGCTTCAAGCCTGCCGGTGCCCGCTGTGGGCTCTGTGTGAATACCACAGTGTGCTCCCACAGCTCAGCATGAACCTGGCTCTTGACTGGATTTTCTGAGGGATTTCTAGCTCTTCTGGATGTGTTGGGAAGTACAAAAGTAGTATGTGGCTTCCTGGGGTATGGCATATTTTATCTGCTTATTACCCCGCAAACTACCATCTTACATGGGTGACATAAGTGGCCAATTTTATGCGCTATTCCCCATAATACCTACTTTCAAACCAGTGTTTCTCGCATAGTCTAGAAATGATCCAAGCTTTATTCTTTGATATCTCAGAGAGACTTGTAAAATCTGTGGTGCTGTGGGCGTAGGCACAAATAATTCTACAGGGCTATAGGATCCACAAGCTGGTACACTTGACAGTGCTGTTGATATGGAAACAGCACCTATCTTACATCAGTTAGCTCTGGTCTCAGGGTTAAAAGCACCACTGGAACAGGGAAGAGAAGGGGATGCTTGTGTTTCCAATTCAAACTTGCAACGCTTTTCTCCTCCCAACCCTCCAAGCTGTGCCTCTGTTCATTCCCCCTTGTGCCCTGAATTCTGCAGCCAAGTCTTTCACGTGCTTTTGTGCATCTTTTCTGGTTTAGTGGCTACTTAAATATTTATTTTTGTAGAACATGCCCCCAGGGAATGTCTTATGAATGCAGAGGAGGGGTATTGTGAGAGAAGGAGGGAATGAGCACTCCCTAGAGGGGTCAGTATTGCCTATTGCTGAGTATTGTCTATTCTGTCTATTGCAGAGACTGCATGAAAAAAAACCCGTTGTCCTGGGAAAAGATTAATATACAAAAGAACACAGACGCACATGCATGTGCACACAAGCATTTACACAAACTCAAACAAAAAATGGCAAAAAAAAAAAAGGCACAAGGAGAAAGACAGTATTTGCATCAGTTAAGTTGTCTACAGAGTCGGCTCTGTTCAGTCATGGAATTTGCTTTCTTTTAACTCATAGGACACCAGCATTTTAACAGACCTGCCATCCAGAAAGCACTGCAGAAAGATATATAAGGGCTCAGCAATTGTCTGAGGGCTGCACGCAGGGACAGCTGGACTTGAATTTCTCCTAGGCTACAATGAGTTGAAGGACAGGCTGTACATCAATGGGAAGATGAGTTTCCCAAGGCTTGCAAACACACTTGAATTTACCCATTGATTTAAGTGTTAACAATCTGCTTGTAGATAGGACACAGGAAAATCTGGGCTCTTTTTGTTGTTGTGGTTAGTATTGCTTGAACTTTAATCATATGCAAGAGGCAGTTCAGCTTGTTGAATTCATTAATTGCTAAGGCGTAACATATTCACTTAATTGGATTCTCTGCTAGATAGAGATGTATTTATATGTATTTGTATATGTGCTTAGTGTATATATTTAGCTCCACAAAGACCGATATTAATGGAACGTTAAGGTTGCCTGGTGAAATAATCAGAAGACGAGAAGTGATGAATGTTCAGTCGCAAGCACGATCTTGTCTGTCGCAAGAGAAGTAAAGCCTGGCTCACTGGATATTCTTGGCACAGCAGATAAACAGCCAGGGCTAAAGTTGGCACCAGGGCACAGTTGTGCTTGTACGTGCCTCCAGCTGGCCACGGGGCTGTTCTGCACCTGACGGGCCACCCCACCACAGTGCCCATCTCACCGCCAGGGACAGCTGCTCACCTGGTCCTTCTCCAAGACTGTTTCTCCTGCACAGCTCTTGGATGCTCCCTCTGTTTGCTTCTGCAAGACAGCACCACACAGTGAGCCACAGCTCTCAGCTGCAGCTGGGGAGCAGCTTTGGAGGAGTGCTCATAGGAGAGCAGGACAGAAGAAATCCTGCCTTCTGGGGAGGTTGCAGAAACTCCTACATAGGGTTCTGGTGGGGCAGAGAGGTGGTGCAGAGCGGTGAGGGAGATCTGTGGCCCAGGGCATGCTCTGGTTGAGTTTTACTCTGAGCACAGAGGTCAGATGGGCCTGCTTCCCAGAGGCTGGAAGGGGCAGGGCTGAGCACCGTTGTGCCAGCTCAAGCATCGCTGTGCTCCCTTTTCCAAGAACGGTGTCTCTAGAGCCAGGAAAGACAGCTGCCTGGTCACTTGTGCCACTCCAGCAGCTGGAGAGGACCCAAGTACGTGCTCTTGAGGTTTAGTTAATCTCCTGATCCCAAACTAGTTCTTAGCGAGTGCTGCATGAAATCCTGCTGTTCCTTTTACAGCCGTCGATCCACATGCCTGCCCTGCTCACGGCCGCTCTCTCAATAATCGGCGCGATTTCAATGGCTGACTGCTGACGTGCACGGCTGCCCTGCAGCATCTGGCACCCTTCTGCAGCAAAGCCCCTTCCTCGGACACGGGCTGTGAGGGTGCTGTAGCGACAGCCCCGAGCTGCTCAATTTCCTCTGGGGTGGATGAGCTGAGCCATCCCCTTACTGTACTGGCTTACGTCGCTGTTCCCCACTGTTATGTCTGTGTTCAGATGCTTTAACAGAATACGCAGCCCCCTTGCAATGCAGGATGGATTCTTAAGAGCCTTCTGTAGAGGGGAAAACTGAGCTTCAGAAAGCTTAAATGGTTTGCTTAAGGTCACACAGCAAGCACAGGACAAGATTAAAGCCAGCACTTGGGTCCCTTCACTCCAGGGCATTTGGGGAGAAAGCATCTGCGCTCTGTGCAGCTGCTGCAGCTGCTCAGGGCAAGTCTGTGCTGTGAAACCCAGCACAGAACTGCCTGTGCTGGCGTAGGCTGGCGATGGTAAATCCACACCATGCAGAGCAGTGCCACAGGGACCCAGCAGCACAGCAGGGTACAAGGCAGCTGTGTGAGCCTGGCGAGCTGCCTCAGCTTGCAGCTTAGCTCTACTGGGCTAGCATGGCTAGATGGCATCTGGACCGTAACTGGCTTGCATCCAGCCCTCCTGGTGTCCATGTGCCACATACCTCCACCCCCATGTCTCTGCTGTAGGGCCATACAGACCAGGTCTCCTGCTCCCTTAGCCAGTTACACACCTGTTGCTGCAATGTGAGAAACCTGCCTGCAACATAATCTGTCTTAATGCTTTCCTTTCCTCTCACCTTCTGGCCACCATGGCCATGAGACACCTGCCAGCTTCACCTTGTTCCACCTCCCTCTGCGCTCCCTTCCAGTTTGGCTTCTGCTTTTTTTGCCCCTTCAAACCCTTGGCAAGGTCAGGGCTGCTGCTCTTGTAAAGTGGGGTTGCATAATATCTGTGTTGGTTCCTTGGTTTGCTGTCCATCGCTGTTTCTTTATTCCTCTCTCCTCTGCCAGTGCTTGGTGATTCAGTACCTCACGGACAGCTCTTTCTCCATCTTCACTGATTCTTTCTTGGCCTGCTTATTGGTTTTGTAAGGGCTCGAGCACATTCATAGAACTATATAAGTGATTATGTACAGAAAATAAAAGAACATTGATTTCATTTGTAGCTTGCAAAGCCAAGCTAGGAACTGCCAGTCTTGTTTCACAGGCCACCTTAATTCTGTTGCTTCAGGTACCTTCCCAGCACAGGGATTGAGGCAGGGACCCCATGGAGAAAGTTGTATGCACTCATTAATTAAAACTTGAATTGAAATGTCCACACACATGGGATGGAAGAAAGGTTGAAAAAGAAACCGTAAAGCTGCCGTTTCCTAATATTTCAATTATTTAAATAAGTTCCTTTCAGTGTAGTTTGATTGATGTTTTTTCTTTTCATTTCTTTGTGTTGCCATTTTTTTAATTATTATTATTATTATTTTCTAAGGGAAAAACCCAAAATCTTTTCTGTAGAACTGTATTGTTCATTCTCACACACGCTGAGCCTTCGGCACTGAGTCTGACTGCTCAAACCAGTGACTAACCCATGTTTATTCCACAGACACTCATGACAGCTCAAACTGGTTTGACTTTCTTCTGCATCCTAAATGGTGGAGTGCAAGTGACCTTTTCACAGTGGGGTACATTTAAAAGACAGAGGAGAACCTGGATGGCTTGTCCCCATTCTGTGGGCTGTCTGATCTGGCTTTTGCCTTTCCCTTGCTCTGCTAAAGCTGGGGTGTTCCTTCTTCGGACTGGTACTGGCAGGGGTGTCCCTGCTGGTTTACTGGGTTGATGGGCTTAACTCTTAGAACATTTATGCTCAAATGGCATTTGGGCCATCTGCCAGAATTTCTGCAACAAAGTGACAGAAAAGAAATGATGATTATTTAACAGTTTATAACGCAGTTAAAACTGAATGAAATTTGATGGGCCAAAGTAAAAATCATGTCCTTAGCCTCGGGGTTTTTTCCCTGCTGACTTTCAAATGCCTGTTGCAAAATGTGGAGATGTTGGCTTTTCTCAGAGAACCAGCCTAAAGACTCTTGTAATGGAAAGTGTCAAAGAACCTAATTACAGGCTTACTACCAACTCTCCCTATAATAGAGGTAACTACACAGTACACACACATTTAAATTCACATACAAAGTCATCCAGCTAATTCCAGACTGCAAGAAGTCATTCCCTGTGTGGACTTGCACATGTCACAAAAGACCTTTTGCAACCTGCTGAGGGCCTTAGCTTCATCTTATGAGTCTAAGACTGCCTGCCATGCCTGTTGTTCTACTTCCAAGCTGCAGAAAGGAAATAGCACAATACCTGCTTTGTGTTGCCACTTGTAGGCACGAAATGACAGACAAGTCTTTGAAAAATAGGTGCTCCTGAGGTCCATCAGTGCTGAGAGAATGGGAGGATTTTATCTTCCCGAGGCCATGCTCCCAAGAAAGCAGTCCTTGGCTTAACCCTTCCTTGCTGGCTAGCGTTGGCAGATAGCCTCTTTCCCAAAACACTGATTTCAAGGTTACCTTTCTCTATAACCTACTCAAATCTGATTGCACTCCTTTTGCGCAGAGATGACTTGTAGCCCAGATGGCCTCAGCTGGGCCCTTGGCAGCTCTGTCTGGACTCCAAGCCCAGATCAGCTTAGGATAACTGCTGCTGGGGGTACCTGTGTGGGTGTGTGTCTGCACCTGTGTATGGGGTTGGAAAGGAGTGAAATCTGGCAGAGCAGCTCCCTGCTGCTCACAGCATGCTTCCTGGCTCCAGACAGCATGGCAGCAACACACACATGTGTAGTGAACCAGCTGTCCCACTGGTGGACTCCGTCCAAGGGTCAGGCCTTGCATGTAGGGTGCAGGTAGAGCTGGCGGGTCTTGTCTCCTGCTCTGCCCAAGCAGGGCAGAGTGCCACAGTTTTCAGGCAAAGCCCAGTACTTGGCTGTAGCAGTGGGTCCTGCAGCTCACAGGCTGTCCTTCTAGAGCCTTCACCCCCTACAGAGGTGGCACCATGAGCGCTAGAGGCTGAAGCACGAGCTCCTAAGGCAGGACTCTCCAGCTGGGGGGAACAGCCCATGCCAGCGCCTAGGAGACCCCAAGCTGGCAGCTGGCCTGTGTGCTGGGCCAGTGTAGAGCACACAGACAGGAGTACCCCGGTGGTGCTCACTGCTGTTGGAGATGTGCAGTGCTGACACTGCTCTGGTTTGGGCCTCCATTTGCTTTCAGGACAGAGGTGAGGCTGCTGTTTGGGCAGTGGCTCAGTTGGTTGCCCCTTGCAATGGCCCAGCTGAGCCGTGTCCCCCTTTGTCACTAGCGAGAGAAGAGTTGAACATGCCATGTCTCTCTGCAGAGGGTGTGCATGTGTCTGTGCCAGCCCAGGCTCTCTGCATGTGGGGTCGCTGCGCAGAGGGCAGGGGGCTCTGACTGGTGTGTGCTGGGTGCTGTGGTGCTGTACCTGCCCTGGCCTCCTGCTCCTGAAAGTTAAAGGATCTCTCTGACATTCTCAGAGATGTTTCTCAAAGCGATGCTTGCACAGCTCAGAGAGCAGTGAGGTTTAGGCAACCCACCCCCTCTCTCTTCATGTTGACTCCTCTCCCCCTGTGGGGGCCTGCTTTGACACCAAAATTTTCTCAGCACAAGGCTGCCTTTGGATTTGCATTTTTAAACATGCCTTCAGCCATAGGTCTCAAGAGATGCTGTGAGAGATATTTGCTCTGTGTCAAGAGGAGGTGTCACTGGACAGAGGAACACACATCAGGGGTTTGCATGCTGCTGTGCAGGACCCACTTATCAGCTGAAGCTCTAACCCATCTCCCAGACTGCGGTGTGAATTGGCAAGTCCATCTCTCCCTCTATGTAACATGTTTTAGGGGAAGAAAAAAAGCCTGAGTGAAAGAAATGAAAGCTCAGCAAAATGCAAACCCAAGCCCAGCACGCAACAGGGAAAGCCAAGGGGAAAAATCATTAGATAGGGCATTACATGCATGGACACGTACTGGATGCAGACACACACCTGCACAATACAGATGCCCTCCTAGAGACTGCAAAATGCTTCCATAAAGCATTCAGATGCCTATACATGCACATAAAAATACACTTCTCTTTAAACCTTTGTGACTCCTGAACCCCTGTCACACAAATCATGCAGCGTTACTGGTATCCCTGCTAAATTTCCCCCCACCCCATGGTTCTGCAGAGGAGAGCAGTAGAGATCCTCAAGGTGAAACCTTAGATGAGCAGGATAGGGGCAATATAAGCTCTCTGGATTTAGATTTTATTTGCCAGACCTGAATCCGAATAGCCTGATGTTGGTGTTTAGGACATCAGGACAACTCTGCTCGCCTCACCTAGAGTCATTTCAGAAGGACTTGATGGCTCTAAAGGATGCAATATTACTCAAGTAAGAGGCAGAGTCAGGGGCTGTCACTGCCTGTTAACTGGAGGTGGCTTAAGTTGGATGGTACAGTCGGTCTGCAATGTTTGTCATATATACTTTTTTTTTTACCCCCTCTAATTCTTGCAACATCGTAACACCTGATTTTTCCCTCTAGAAACTATGACTTTGCTGAGTTATGTCCTTGAGACTACTCAGATCACAGTCCATACTACCATGAACAGCTTTCTCTAACCTCTCCCCTCATGTCTCCCAGTTATGCCTGTGCTGATTGCAGTGTGGACTTCCATAAATCATGGTCACCTGTACATCATGAAGTACTGAGGACCTTGAGCTAATATGTCCCTCTGGAAACCATACAGTTCCTGCCTGAGTCAGCCTTGTCAGGATAAACCCCTTCTGGACTACCAAGTTAATGCTACCACCAGGAGCAATACCATCACCTAGAGAAAACAATCAGCTGATCCTAGCTGGTTTTATGCCTGTAATGCTCTCTTGGTAACTTCTGTTTTGGAAGAATGATTTACCAAGACAAACACCTTGGCATTCTTGCAGTCCTGACCTTTCCTTGACACCAGTGGAGCTCCATAGTTCATTGACTTTGCAGAAGACAGAAGCACTCAAAGTATATCTCATTAACCTTCTCATTCTAATCATGGCAGGGGACAGGACCTCAGCAATTGCAAAAAGCATATAAATGCACCAATAAAGAAATGTTTCAGCAAAAATAGCACGAGCTGTGTAAATGCCAGACCTCAGTGAGCTGGGAAACTGTGTTCCTGCAAAGTGCTTTTATTCCCAGAACTTCAGAAATGAGTTGTAAAGCCAGAGCAGATACTTCACCCTGTCTGTACTATGCACCAAGCCTCTCCCTGGTTTATGCTAGGTGCTGTATAAATATACAGGGAAGAAAATTGCACCATCTTTTGTAATCTACATGCTTAATTGAATGGCTATTAGAAGCAATTCCTGCTTCTGCAGGTGCAGTGGAGAAAGCAGCCTTCCCCAGGTGGTGGTGGAAGGTGAGCTTGAGGTTCATGAAGGAGTGTTGTTTTTTAGTGAGTTAATTTTGCACGTGGAGCATTCACAACCATTTCCTGCCTGTTTTGGTTGATGTGGCTAATTAATCACCCTAAGTGTCTGTAAACAGGAGATTTTTTTTTTGTTCTCCGTGGCATCTCTTTACCTGCTGCAGACCAGCCTATGCAAGGCTAGAGACCTATAGCATCCCAGGCATTGGAAATAGCTGGGAAGTCAGCAGTGTAAGTGTGAGAGTCACAACTTAACCAGCTTGGGTGAAGGCTAAGAGGGATGTTCTATTCTCAGGGCCCTGGAGGAGGTTACCTCATTCCATGAATGAGAGAAATGTGAGCTTAGGAGGTGAAGACATCAATAATAGGAGCCTTTGTGTTCACATGGATTAGCTGGGGGACAGATATATGATGATTAAGATTGAGTTATGACATCTGCAGACTGAGAAGGTGAAGAGAAAAGGCTTTCTACGCAGGAATTACTCCTCTTGTTCCTGCTTAGTTAAGCCACTGGACTAGAAAGGCTCATCTGGTCCCATCCCTGCCACTCTAGGCAGTGACATTGCGTAGCCCTATACAAACCAGTAGTTCTTCTTCTTGACCCCATTTTAGTTTTTTCATTTCTCCTTTTGATTTGTTGTTCCAGAACCTCCCTCCTCTGATGGTTAAAAAACATCTTGTTTTCAAGGCAATTTTTCTCACAACCAGTTGTTCTTGTACCAATGTTGTTTTTCTGCTTTTAAAAAAAACCACAACTTTTCTTCCTCCCTTGTGTATCTGTCCCCCCTTTATTTATACAGAGCAATCATATCCCCTCTTGGCTTTCATTTATCTAGGTTAAACAAGCTTTTTAATCTCCTCCTTCAAGGCAGGCTCTCTGTTTCCCCTAATCACTCAAGCCAAGGTTATTTTTGATAACTAGCTTTTCTGTAAGGTTCTTTGCTGCTCACCCAAACTGAGTGTAAAACAGCATAACCTATTGTCTGTTGAGTAATTTTGAGGTGAAGAAAAGCGTCAGCTACCAGATCCAGAAAAAAAAGACATCAGGGTTCTGCTGTTAAAATTTGCATTTGTTCTCTACCTTATCTCTGTGAAGCCAAAGCCTCCTATGATGACTTGGTTCCTGATATAGTTTATATTTAATAACAGTAATGACATCTCTATCCACCCCAAAAGCCAAGCCTGTGGATCTACAGTAGTTCAATTCCAGTGGAATATCTTGCACCAGCCTTCCAAAAACTCTTATCCCCAATGATTTTATTTATGCATGACTTATTTCTTTATAATCTACTTCAGCATTAAGGTTCTAACAGCACCCCCAAGGTTTACCATTACTTTTATGTACCCTAATCAGCACATACCTCCCATTGGCAGTGTCCCAGTTATAATTGTTATTTCTATGGCGTTTCAGTTATTCCTACAGTAGTCCTTTTCAGGTCCTGCCCAGTTGTTCTGGTTTTTCTATGTCCTCATTCAGGAGCTGTACGAATTGTACTGACAAGGCTCATCTTTCTCCCCAGACCCTCGCTCTCTCCCAGAGGGGTTAGGTATGCTTTTCCATCAGCTCTATTGCCAATAACACTGCTATTTTCTGCCAGCTGCCCAACATCTTACCTTTACCTTTTCTATATTTGATTTTGCCTTTTCCGTGTATTAAAATCATATGTAAAAGTTACATAAGCTCTTTCCAGTTAACTATATTACAGGAAGGTAAATGGCAGGTAGCTTTCCATGCTTGCTATAAGAGTTCCCTCATCTAGATCTGTCAGACACATCTTTGTTTGTGTATCTCCTCATTTCAATATTATTTTTGAGTCTCATGACCTTTTCTGTATTTATCCACCCAGTGCACCCAGACATGAGAATGTACCATTATCTCCATTTTACACAATGGGAGTGGAGGGACAAGGGTGTTTGCAGATCAGGTCCCAGAGGTCCTTGGCAAAACAGGGAACGTGCCTTCTAATCCCTGCCCTGTGCTGTTGTCTTTGTGCTTCCCCACTGCAATGAACAAGCCCCTCAGCTCCTGGAAAACAAAATGTTATAAGGGAGGAAACACTGAATTTTCTGGGAAAAGCAGAAAGCATTCGAGTTCTAAGTGAGTTTGGAGTGGTCTTTTATTTTGTAAATGAGACCAAATACGTTTTGTTCCTTTTCTTGTGTCTCTTCTATACCAAGAGTGGAAGGAAGTGAGAGATTTAAAGAGTAGTGCAAGATGTGGTGCAAATAGGAGCCTGAATCAAAAAAAAAAACAATCAACAACAATCTTCACCCAGATGTAGTTCTCCTAAACCCCAAATCAGAACACAAGGCCTCTGAGTATCTTGTACAAGCAATGTATCTGAACCTCTTCTTTTTTCACCCAGAATTGTACTCTGCTGCCTAGTCCTTGAAAGCTGTATTTCTGTGAGGTTTTGTTTCTCTACCTATTGACATTAGTTGGAGGTTTCTCCAGATGCTTTTTTTGTTCTGTGATCCTTCCTTAGCGTACTAGGAGATACTCAGAGGTTGGTTTCTGCCTTGGCTGCAGCAGACAGCCTTGGAGATTCATGGGAGTAGCTTGTACTTGTCTGTACTACAAATCTGAGTGAAAGCTTTGTAAACACTTAGACTGGGTGCTGGTCATTTGGTGGTTGCTTTTGCCAATGTAGCATTTAAGGTATCCACTGAAGGAGACTACCAGCTCTTGTGTTATAAACATCTTACTGACATGATAACACTGAAAAGAGCACATGCAGAAGAATAAAGAAATATACTCTCCTGGTATAAATTGCAACAAGAAGATTTAGGTTAGAAATCAGGACTTATTTTTTTTTTACCTTTTAAATAGGACAGATAGTTCGACTGCCCACAGAGATCATGGGCTCTCTGTCGGTGAAAAGGACAGGTTGGACAAACATCTGTCAGAAATGCCTGTTACAAGTCTTAGCTTCTCTTGGTAGGGGAGCAAAGCTTCTGTTAAGAATTAGTTTCAGGGAGCTAACATGCTACAGCACCTTTCATTAAGGATGCGCATTAACATACTGCAGAACACTTCTATTCTGGCTGCATTATACTGTGTTTAAGGCAATTTGCCAGCCAGCTGGAAGGTTTTCGGAAGGCTCTGTCTTTTGTAGGCAATCTTACCTTTTGTCTGTCCATGATAGCTTATACACTTAGGCAAACCAACAGCATATATGATTAACTTTTTGTTCTACAATAGAACAAAATTTTCTTTCTCATTTTCTTGTTTCGCAAATGCGTTGGACTTCTCCCAACAGCTTGTTAATCCAAAGTAGGATCCTATATTTGAAGGTGAAAGTTAGCTGCTCCCCTTCCTCAATGCGTCCAAATTAATCCCTAAACCAAAGTGACTTCCCTTTCTCGATAAGATCAGATGTGGTACAGACACAGACTGGGGGATTTAAGGTGAAATTCTGGCTCTTAGGAACCCTTCCCTGGCATAAAGGATCATACTTGGGTTTTGGAGAACATGATTAGAAGGTGTTTTTTTTTTTTTAAGATCCCTAGCATCCTCATTTTTTGCTGATTCTGTAACCCTCCAGTACCCCTGGTGGGAGTTTGGATAACTGGGCTCTGATCAGAGAACACCCAGTGGGTCTTGAAACTGCAGGGTGACAATATGTAGGATGCCCGGGATGGTTTATTTTTCCTCTTTTTGCTGAGGCAAGCACTGAGCAAAACCTAAGTAATAACAGTTTACAAGCTGTTAATACCAAATACCCTGAGACTTCAGAAGTGCCTTGCTCTGCTCTGCACAGCTTGGCAGGTTATATTCTTTACGAGCTGGCATCATTACCTGGACAAATCTGTGACATTTAATTCTGTTGTGGCTAACCTCTGTCCCCAAAGTGAATTGCTCCTTCTCTCTCATGCCAGATTATCTAGAACACAATGCACATTTTTATTTTCTTTCTCTTGCATTGTCTCTGTCCTCTGCACATGGGGCATTTCTTATTATCTTTACTGTCCCTGTCTACATGTTGCTTAAGTCCTCTCTTTAACTACATGTATACACATTTGATCCTTACATGCATGAGCATCTAAAGAAATCTGCCCTCTCTTAATTCATAAACCTTTTCTGACTTTGCTTGTTCGTATCATTGACTCATATCAATACATGCCTGCAGGTGTGTGAGTAATTATATGGCATGCCTGATTGTTCAGCTTAGCAAAGAAATGTAATATTTGCACATACTCTTGAGACAGTCTGTAGTTCACCTGAAAATGTTGGCCAGCACATTTCCTTACATCCTGTTTTTCCTTCTTCTTGGTTAATTTATAAGGACTTTATTGGGATAATAAGGAAAGGACATGTACTACTGTATTTGCAGGTGAGGTGCTCCAGCGCGCAGGAGGCCATGGTAGGACTGTCATTGTTGTCCTCATTTCATAATGTTGGCCTGTGTAGTACAAACGCTGTGAAACGTGCTTGGCATGCAGCCTTACAAAGTCCCCTTTCTGTCCCAGAGAACTTCTGGGTAATTACGAGTTGGGTTTGCTTATCTGATCTAATTTATCACTTAAGGGTTTATATCATGCCTATTACTGTGATATCTAAGTGCTGCTGAGATACTGCAAGATGTCTCTTTCATCAACTGCTTATTTCTATGATAAGTTAATGTTATTGAGCTGAAGTCTGGGCTGTTCTGTGCAGCATCTTAATCATTGGTCCTTCCTGAGCCCTGTGTGTGTAGTTATTCTGCTTGTCTGGTGGCCTCATTGAACGGGTTTTGGGGATTTGAGCTCAGTTACTTGAAGACTAGAATCGCACTGCAGAAATCTCTGGCTCAGATGATGATAAATTGATCTGCTCTGTCAATGAGCAGGAAGGGCAGGGTTGAGCAGACCCTGGGTGAGCATATGAGTGTATGCTTTCTATACCCTCAGAAATGCACTTTGCACATCCAGGCTTAGACAGGGGTGTGAGTACAGACCGTCTGCTGTGGTAGCCAACGCTACTTGCCTTTTGTGGATGGAAGAGGCCACCAGTTCCCTGGGCTCCCAGTCTGCCAGCTTCCACCTGCTGCTCAAAGTGTACGTAAAAATTAAAATGACATCCCTCTGCCCAATCAAGTGAAAAAAAGAAGAAAAAAAAAGAGAGAAAGAAGAAAAATAGCTATGTACCCTGTTTGCTGGTCCAAGCAGGATGATTCCGGCAGTGGGGGAAGCATTAGGGGCAAACTTCCCTTAAAAAATTTGGCAGCTGCTGCTTGTAAGGGTTCATGGGGAGGGTAAAGCCTGCTGCCCATCCATTTCACCCGCTTCTTACAAAAACTGCAGGCCTGCTCTCTCCGGGGTGCCGTGTTCACACTTCAGGGATGGATGGGGAGGCTGCTGTCTCTGGGTGATTTCTTCTGCCTTTCTTCTCCCTCTACCAGCCCCCAGTGTGGGTTTTTCTTTCATGGCCAGATGAAGCGGTTGTTTGTTTGTTTTGAAGGTGACAAGTGTTTTATGTGAATTCTGGCTGCTCTCAAATGCCAAACCCCAGCTGGGCTTTGAGTTTCACAGAATAACCGCTGACACCTAATGAGCCTCTAATAAGTGCTTCTCCCTCCCTTTCTGTCATTTAAATAAATAAATGACGGAAATTTGGCGGTGGTGGGAGGTGGTGTTGGATTGCAGTGGAATGAAGCTTTTCTGTTTACCCACTGAGCAGGTACATCACCAAAAACAGTCACACAAGCCCCCCCTCCACTGCCTGTCCCTGTGAAGGTGTCTCAGCCCTGGCCTGGGAGGCTTTGTTTGAGGATCGAGCAGGAAAGTTCCTTCTTGAGCCCAGTTAATTTCTTGCCCTCCCAGCTGAGCTGCGAGCCAAGGTGCTAATTAGTGTCAGCTGTGATGAGGGGAAATGAGAACAGAGGCGAGACTTTGATAGTTCAAAGTGTAGTGGTTGTTCAGGTGTTTTCTTTTCCTGGAATTTTTGCAAGGAGCAGTCTACCGTTGGCAGTAGGTGTGCTACACACATCATCTCTTCGGGGAATGGAGCGGCTTCAAAACAACTCTTACTTGTGGCAGTAGGTATAAGGTGAAGGGGTCCCCATCCCCCTTTTCTGGTCTCTGAAGGTGTGATTTCTGTTTTCTGAAGAAATGGCAAATGAAAAGATATAAAATGGCAATATGTCATTATGGAAAAATAGCAAAAGTAGAAATAACAGATGCTGCTTGATTTTCATGTGTCAGAAACAGAACAATTGCTTGTTTCCAGCTAACATATGCAACCAAGTCATTGTGAAAGGACAAGAGCAGGTATTTTAATGAGCCCTTAGCTGAGGATAGTGAGAACAACTATTAAACAAGCATCTCTGTCTATGTTCATCTCCTGTGAAGATACTCCTGAAATTGCTGAACACCTTCAGTTGAGCCTATCTCCTTTGGTTGCCTATCTCCTCTGTCACTTGGAAGAACTCAGTCCTGACTAGGAGTTGGCAACTTTTTTTCCAGAGTGAGTTATTTCTGGACAAAGGCAGCTTTGGTTAAAATGAAACAATTTGATTAATTTCACTGAAAGCAAACGAAGACAAATTTTTTGAAAAAATGTTTTGACTTTTTCAAATGAGGTATTTCAATTTCTCTGTTTCAAAATCGCATTTTGTTTCAGGGTTGTTGGTTTTTTTGGCATATATTTCTCCTTTTTTTTTACAGAAAAATTACCATTTTTATTGTGGCTAGCAGACTGAAATCAACTTTTCAGGAGACAACAAGCTACATGGTTGTTGCTTGACTGAGAAAGCTCAAAGACATCATGTCTATTTGACTAGGATGATGGTATCCCCTTTGTCATCCACTCACTTGCCCAGAGGCTGAGACCGTCAGAGAGATGAGACAACCCCATACTCTTGCTCTCTTTCTCTCCCTCTCCCTTGGTTTGAACCTATTTCCTCAGAGCCTTCTCCCCAGAAATATCTCTGTCCAACACAGCTGTGAACTTGGGTAGTCCAGAGTGGTTCTCCTGCCTGGGCCTGGGGGAATGTGTTTGATGTAGAGGGACGGGGCAGCTAGAAGTCTATTCTGTGTTGTGTGTGTCTCCACAGGTGGGGAAATGGAAGGAAAAAAAGCTGCAGATGAAGTATTATGTGTGGCCCCGCTTTGAGCTGTATCCTGACTCTGAGGAACGCGAGGACGACCACCTCAGTATAGTGACCCTGGAAGAGGCACCGTTCGTCATTGTGGAGAATGTGGACCCCCTAAGTGGCACCTGCATGAGGAACACTGTCCCTTGCCAAAAACGCATTGTGACCGAGTATGCACCCCTGGGTTTTTCTCCTCCCATTGGGTTCTCCCTTCTCAGCAGAAAGTAGAGCGTATTGGGCCAATACTGGCACATCCTGATAATCCTTTTTAGAAAAGTCACCTCGCTTTGCTCAGTCTGGCCCATGCCCGTTCATGGCTGGCCCCACTGGGCAAGTCACTGCAGTGTGTCCAGCACAGATATCACAAGTGAAGTTCTCCACATTGTGTTGTGGGAGGGGGAGCACATACTGACAGCAGAGGGGAATTAAGGGAATATTCACCAGCCTTCTAACCCATTATTGTTGTGATTGTTCAGGAACAAAACTGATGAGGAGCCAGATTACATGAAGAAATGTTGCAAGGGGTTCTGCATTGACATCCTCAAGAAAATCTCAAAGTCTGTCAAGTTCACCTATGACCTCTACTTGGTGACTAACGGCAAGCATGGGAAAAAAATCAATGGGACATGGAATGGAATGATTGGAGAGGTCAGCAGCAAAGGGAGGGCATGGTGGGCTTCATTCTTGGGCTGGGTGCTATAGGTCAGGTCCAATCTCCCATCATTTATTGTGTGCCCTGCCAGGGAAAGGACAGAGGTGACTCTATAGAAATGATTGGCTTGGATTCTTTCTGGGCGCTGTGTGAATTAATCTGCTCTGACACTCTGACCATGACCACCTTTCCTGTTTGACGGTTAATTATTATTCCCTATAGTGTCACAAATTTTGCCTTTATAGTCAAAGAAAGAGTGTGATATCCGTGCACCAAAGAGGCTGCAACCTAGATTAAGCTTAGATCATATATAAGATGTATAAAGAATGAAATAAGACTTTGCAGTGTTAGAAGGAGGAGAAAGCAAGGACAGAAAAATGAGATAAGACGTCTTCTCGGTGGATGATGTGTTTATCCTAAGACCTCTGCGGATTTATTTTTTATACGCATACCAGCTTTGAGGGGAAGATAAATGTCTATAGATTCTCTGAAAGAAAAAGGTGTCCTGATGAAAGATTAGAAAGGAGAAATGATAGAAACAATATAGGGAATGGGATTACAAGAGTAAAAAGGACTGCATGGAGAGAAAAGAGGGTAAGAAGGGGCTAGGTTGTGGTGCTTGAGAGGGGCTAGCCTTGGGTCTGTGCATGTGAACTCTTCCTTTCTGTCTTCTAGGTTGTCACCAAACGGGCCTATATGGCTGTGGGATCCCTCACGATTAATGAGGAACGTTCAGAAGTGGTGGATTTCTCTGTGCCCTTCATAGAGACGGGAATCAGCGTCATGGTGTCACGTAGCAATGGAACTGTCTCACCTTCTGCCTTCTTAGGTATCATTTTAGTCTAAAATTAAAATTTCACCCATTGTTCATAAAAAATTAGGTGAAGGTTACTTGTGATTCTTAGCCTGAAAGTCCCTTTTTGGGAATACCTGTGGGACAGGTATATAAAAATAAACTGTGATGTTTTAGTTCTAAATCCCAAGCAAGCGAAATCCAGGCAAACGCAAACAAGCACTGCCCAGAAGTTCCAAGGCATTTCTCAGTAATCCTAGCAAAGAACGGGCTCACTCAGGGTTGTCATCTACCCTACAGCATGTGGTATCCCAGTGACTCAACTAATAGCATGTTCAAACAGTGTAGGCCAGAAAAAAAAATTGATTCAAACCTTAGAGCTGGTATGCAACTGTACTTAGTGATAACAATTAGCAAAGAATTGCTGCGCTTTCAGAGACATTATTTGTAAAGAGAATATTAGCTTGATCCTCCCTTGACAAAGCAACTGGAGGAAGTTAGAGATCTAACAGAGCTTTTGAAAAAGGGTTGAGCCATCAGTTCTTTGCTGACACTGTGCATCCCAGTAAAATGGTTTCTGTTGCTCTTCAGTGGTGGAGGGTGGTTGGAGAATGCAGAAGTGATACTGCATTTCCCCCAGGCATCCGTGCCTTCCTAGTAACTACTATTTGGCTTTACAAAATGCTTTATGATGCAGCAAACACAGCATATGACTTATATAATTACTGTCTGCTCTCTGCCAGGAACCTGAGAACACTTACAGAAATAATTTTATATGGGCAAAGAAAGTTTTCCAAACTCCTCTTGAAGAAGGAGTTTCATTACTGCTTACTCTTCAGCAATTTTTGCCTTTAGCCAAGGCAAATTGGCTTCCAATATTCCATTCATATTACTGGGGTGTGTAAAACCAACAATAAACTAAACTCCAAATTTTTAAATTAAAATTAAAATCAAGTTGCAATATCAAGTATAGTGTGGACCAATGTCCTAGGTTTCTTTGATCTGGTACAGTACCATCTTTACCTGTTCGTGCTTGCAGATGGAGAAAACCTAGCAAAGATCAAGCACTTGCAGAATGTGAATGCTAACATTTCTAGAATGAGCCAGTGTTCCCATTGCTACAGGAATGGAATAGCTGAAAAACTACTATCATTATGGCTGAACCTCAGAAATTTGGAGATGCTCTTTGGTTCAATAACATCTTGAAAGTTGGATCCTTGTTTGAAACTCTGCCAGTTCTGTTTGATTTTCCCCCACTCTCTCCAGATGGTGCTGGAGGACTTCCTGGGAACAATCTTTTATCAATGCATTTTATTTTATCAATGCATGTCACAGCGGCTGCATGTGGTTCCAGATGGAGCCATGTGTCACAGATGTAGCTGTAAGAATGAATGCAGTCATTACAGGAAAAGGAAACTACACTTCTACTAATTCAGGACATTTCTCAGACTGGGGTTGAAGGCATCTCCATAACTCCTGTATTTCCCAAGCCACACACTCTCACTGGGGTGCTCTGGAGGGCAAAGGAAGGGAGGGGCGAGGTAGCTGCGCTACACTGGGCCTTTCAACATGTTTTTTTCTTCCTCTCTAGAGCCATTCAGTGCTGATGTATGGGTGATGATGTTTGTGATGCTGCTTATCATCTCTGCAGTGGCCGTCTTTGTCTTCGAGTACTTCAGCCCTGTGGGCTATAATCGGTGCCTTGCTGATGGCAGAGGTAAGGGGAGCCGCTCCTTGCCATGAACCTCTCTTGCTTCCAATCCCGGCTCCTTCAGCACCAGCATTTCCTTTGTATTAAATGTGATGCAGATACAGCCCACTCTGAGCTGTGGGTTCAGACTGAAGAGGACAGGGAGGGAGGTGGAAAACGGCTCTGAAGAGAACAGATGTAGATAATAGATAATTTGCTTGGCTTGGGAGACTGAATGTGGCGTCTTTCATCTCTAAAGCACACACTAGCTCCAATTTGTTTCTCATTGAGGGGAAATGGGTGCTGGTAACTGGTGCTGGCAGTGCCTGCGGTGCTGCTCTCTCTGAGGCAATCAGTGGGCTCTCTGTTGTCAATCTGCCCTTCAGTGCTACATCTACCCAGAAAACAAGCAGCTCTGCCGGCCCCCTGGCATAGTGCTGTCCTCCAGAGCCCACATCTGTCAGCTGGGCACGTCCCTCCCCTGCTTGGCTCTCTGGCTTGCCAAGGCCAGCTGAGAAAGTGGGAAGTTTATTTCCCTGGGAGTGGGCGAGGAATTATCTTGTAAAGGCAGGAGGAAAGATGGGAACAAGTGAGTGACCTAGCTGTGTGGTTCTGAACTTCAGAAGACAGCCCGATGAGTTAAAGAGAGGATGAAGAGACAGCCTGATAGACAGCATTTTTTGCCTTATTGGCATGAAGACAATTAGCAAGTTTAACCTGCTGTCATCTCCTTATCTTCCCCCCCTTGCAAGTCAGCACTTCAAACCTTTCTGGGACTTACTGGTCCCAAAATGGGACCAATGATGGCAGAGAGTCCAGAATGATGGGTGGGAGACAGTTACTGGAAAATGCACTCATTTGCTCCCCAGTCTAGTACTTTGAGTGAATTCATACTATCAGATTAAAGGGGACTGAAAAAAAAACCAAACAAGTGTTAATAGGAATGCAGGCAGAACCACATACACAGGGAAGTGGAGAACTCCCTTATCGTGGAACTGTGTAAGGCCTCCATGGCAACTACTCTTAACCACACAGATCTTTGGATACAAGTAAATATTGTTAAACCTGTGAGTCTCCTGGGAGGTGTTAATACAGGTGTGTAACTGGAAGCAGTTTTTAACACAGGTGTGCAGTCATGCAGTTATTAAGTTAGCTGAACTGCAGCTGCAGTATCAATATTTCTGAGTAATTAGGAACGGTAGTGCATGATCAGGCAGATATTATCGCTGACAGACGTAACGTGAAGATGTAGAAAGCAGCTGCAGAGACTGCAGTGCCTGTTTGGTAATGAACGCTCTTGCTAATGTTTCTTTGGCTGCATTCAAACTAGTCTACTATGGTATAACCCTGCTCTCACACCTGGATTTTCTCTTTAAGGACATCCAAGAATTTCTTACCAAGACAGGCAGGCATACCTTAAGGCCTTAGCCCCCAGTTATGTTGGTTTGTTTTTGTTGGGTCACTCAAAGTTTGAGAGCTCAGAAGGATTTGGGTCCCTGGTGTGGACTGGAGACCCCCATTGCTGTCTTGGTTTGTGGCTGACAAAGTAACTGTGAAAGCAGATGGGGTGATTGGTGGAGAAGGAACTTGTCAAGATTTCCTCGCACTCTACAATTCCCACTAGTGTTTTGCAGGGCTTGCACTCATGTCTTAGGGCAAGTCCATACCTTGCAGTACTGCACCTTACATATGCATGTGGCTTAGATATCTCACTCATCTGAGTAAAGAAGAATTTAAAACTACCACTCCAGAATGTAAAAAAGGCAAGGAGTGTCAAACCATGCTTCTTATAGCAACTTTGCCTCCCTGGCATGTAGAGGCTCCAGTTTTGCCAGGTGATGATTCTACTTAGAACTTGGCGTGCAGTTCCCAGAGTGAAAAATGAGCCCCTTGAACCTTTCAACTGCATTTAGAGTGCACACAGTTAGTGCTTTGAGATGATCCATAAGGTTCCCTGCTCAGCACTTTGGAGAGGAGCTATCAATAGACTTTCTTCCCTTTTGTTTCTGTGCTGGAGCCAACTGTAACCACAGGCAGCAGCACCAGGCTCCAGCCTACCCAAGGAAGGAGGTAAAACATGGGATGCTAAACCAAGGGGTTGCAGAGCCAGGGTAGCACCACTGGAAAAGTGACAGGCACTACTTGAACTGTGCCAGAGGGCTCCAGTCCTAAGAGGATCTTCTCAGTGCCTGAAGCAGGATCCTTAGAGTAATTCCAGCTGCAGTCTCCCTGACAGCTTCTCTTGTGCTCCAGTTGAACAAATTTTGGTTTTGGTTCCCACTAATGGCACCGGCGTATGCTGGGAATCTGAGACTGCTGAGAGTCAGACAGGATTTCATGAGGTTTCAGGCATGGTGCTTCATGAGCACACATGGCTTTTGGGATATGAGTGAGTTTCTACTCTGAAAAGTGAGTTAAGGGGAAAATATCAACTTCGTAAACATTGTATCTGCTCTTGAAGCTGCTGATTTTCTTGAGAGACTGAAGTATATGTCACATGTTGCTTAGATGCAGCACATGGAGAGAGGGAGTTAGTTCTTCTCTAGCTTGTGCATCATCTACAGACTGGGTAATGAAATGCTCTTGCAGAGGTATTTGCTGAGCCTTGTTATTTCAGATAGTGCTCTTTCATGCATCTGTCCAAGTACAGTGGTGGCCATATTTTGCACAGGTGTATATTGAGAGTTCAAGAACAACATCACTGTTGAACAGCTAGAAATGAGGATAGAGTGTTTCTAACCAAACTCTTTTTCTATTGATTATACTTGAACTGAAATTTAATGTTTCGAATTCTACATTTTCTAATCAGGTACAAAAAAATCCTTATATAAGGCTTCATTGGAAATCTGTGAGATAAAATATCCTCAGGCTTCTGTATTTATTCTAAAAAATCACTTTTCATGGTCATGGTTTGCTTAGATATAGTGTCTTGAACACAGGGGAGCACAGCTGTGGACATTCATCTCACGTGGGAATATCTCTGCTCTTAACTCTGAAGTCAAGGCATGTATGTAAAGAGAAATGCATTCCTCTCACTTGTTTTGAGATACTCACTGTGGGGTCTTGTTTCTCAATCACTCTAGAGCCAGGAGGTCCCTCTTTCACCATTGGCAAAGCTATCTGGTTGCTGTGGGGGCTGGTGTTCAACAACTCTGTGCCAGTGCAGAATCCCAAGGGTACCACTAGCAAGATCATGGTGTCAGTGTGGGCCTTCTTTGCTGTCATCTTCCTGGCCAGCTACACTGCCAATCTGGCTGCCTTCATGATCCAAGAAGAATATGTGGACCAGGTGTCTGGCCTGAGCGACAAAAAGGTAACGGATCCACCCAAATGCCCAAAGCAGCCTTCTTCACAGAAGAGACTGCTCTACCCTTTCTCCTTTGCTTTTACTGGGAAAATGTCCAGGTTTTGTCAGTTGCGACCTTTCTGTAGTCCCTCATTTAAATAGCACAACTGCTCTTTGCTGGTATTCAATTGCATTTTTACACATTTTAAGCACTTCAGAAGTGAATTGTGGAAGCTGAACTGAACTGTGTTTACTTGAATGATCCCAAACAACACTTTGATTGGCAGCAAGAAAGGAATTAATGCTGCTTTGGAAGTGACGTGTATAATGGCTGTAACCTGTTTTTTGAGGATGAAATAATTTGTCTGTGTGGGAACTGTGACCATTAGGCTAGCAAATGTGATCTGTTAGTTTATTCTGGGGACGAGTTCTGCCCATGGGGGTAAATCAGCTTGGCTTTGATGATTTACTGTTGCTTGCATTTTAAGTTATACTGCCATTTTTTCAAGGCCTTTGGAGGCTTAGCACAAGAGATCGTTCCCTTTTCAGAATGTGTTTCACTGCCTTGTTTACATGCACTGAATTTTGTTCTCGCAGAGCATTTGCTTTTGCTGGGCTTTGCACACCGAGGATTTTGAGGAGATTGCTCATGCATACAGGGTAGCACTGTCTGGCTCATGAGGGTCTGAAGCTGTGCACACTGCTTTATTTTTGTTTTGTTGCAAGGTTACTCACAAGGAATTGAGTTCTGTGAGGCTCAATTACCCATGCTGAATTTGTTACTCAGTCACTGGGGCTGCTTAAGGGGTCATGTCATTGTAGGGCAACCAAATGGCAACAGCCTACACACATCGCTATTGAGGATGGCAGCAAGAAGAGGAATGCAGGTGTCAGTCTGCTGCTGCTGGACTGGTTTTAGTTACTGTCTCTTGAGTCCCCCATGACAGTCTAGAAATAAATTGCGGCCAGGCCCCCTGTATGTACCGTGTCCTGTGCAGCAGGATGGAAATTCTGTAATGGATTCATTTTTAAGAGATTTTTTTTTCCTTTTTTGTTGTTTTTTTCCTGTAATGAAATATGGCACAGATAATACAATCCATGCAAAAGTGCTCCTGTTATTTGTTTTAGTTCCAACCTCAATTTGTTCCACAGTGTCTCCACAATTGCAACGTGCTGTGTTGAGGGGGGGAGGGGTGAGAAGGAGGATGTTTTTCTGACAGGCAGAGGTTGTAGCAGAGACACCTGAGAAGCTGTGGACTCCCTCAGACTGAAAGACGCTGTTCAAAACCAACCAGCCCTACCAGAGTTAACATTAGTTTGTCATCATTAGGTTTTCAACTGTTTGAGCTAAATAAGGTAGTTCATACCTGTGATCTATTGTTTCAGGCTGTGCCTAGGCTCATGGAGAGAGCTATGCTTTCATCCTCATGTTTTTCAAAATACTTTCCATACCTGCAGAGAGATGTGTGTGAAATACCAATTGAAAGTGGTAACTCCTGGAGCTTCACAGAGGCTTTTGGATATAGGTCTCTAGTCCTATTTTGGTCAATATCACTGCAAGGTTGCTTGTGTGTATTGGATTGAGGTCATTTTCTTTTGCTTTTCTTTGCTTACATACCTCTGTTTGCTTTTGCTTACCTAAAGCATGTGCTGGGTGTCTTGGGGAAGAAAAAGGTCACAGCACATACTCAGATGGTTGTGATGTGCCTCAAACACAGCTGCTAGTGCAAGTGCAGCATATGGGTAAAATTATGATCTACCACAGCATCTGGAACCAGATGAAAATTTACTGGTAAAAACTGAAGGCCAACTGCTGCCTCTGGAGAATAAAGACAGGTGGGAAAAACTGCATCCAAAAGGCTGAGTGAGCGAGCTTCATCTGCTGGGCTCTTGGATTTCCACTCTGTACATGCAGAGGAGCCTCGCAGAATTTGAGAGCAGCCATTCAGGTATCCATTGCCTTGCTTCAGGATGCCCTAGCTGGGAAATTCACCTTTCTGAATCTCCTCTTTCCCTGTTTCAAAGCTGGCACACTGCTTGCAACCCCCTCAATGCACATACCCCAGAGATGGAGGTGTGTTGTGCTCTTCCTCCCTTTTCCTGCCAGCTTAAATTAGCCACTTCAGATTTTCAAAGGAGGTCTCCTTGGATGCTGTGGGCCCTGCCCAGGAAGAGCTGCTCCAAGAGCTGCCTACAGCTGTTGACCTGCTGCTTACCCACAAGAGCAGGCTGAAATGCTTCAGCCGTCTAAGAACTGGGATGGTGTCTTGGCTGTGCCCCAGCATTTCCTTCCTAAGTCAAGACGGGGCCAACGTCAAGCCCCTGCTGTGCTAAGGGGATGCTTGAGCAGGCCTGTCTGAGCTAGACAGGGTGGTAGGTTGGATGGAGGGTGCCTGGAGACTTGCTGTGCTGAGCTTCATGACCTCTGCTGCTCCCCCCCCGGCCCTGAAGGTGCACTCTGGTGGTGTTCACCCTGCTCAGTGCCACATGTTTGTGCTCAGCTGGCCAAAAATTGATGCCAGAGCGGGCCCAGGAACCCACGTTCCCCCACATTAACTCTTGCAGCTGCTGAATAACACATCAAGCTGTGTCTCTTAAAGCCAGTGCAGGTGTGGGCAGGTTCAGGGAGGAGAAACTTGCTCCTCTTGGGCAGCAGCGCTGGCCCTGCGTGTCCTGCAAGCGAAGATCTGGTCTGATGGCATCTCCCTTCCAGCCATGCGCTCCTGGCTTGCCCTCCTCCTGCACCGATGCCAAACCATCTCTTGTCACCTCCTCCAGGCCACCTTGTGCAGCAGCGTGGCTGGATGTGGTCCCGACTGCGTCTGTCCGGGGGCTGCTGTGGCCACCACCCCCTGCAAAAGCCTGGCCAGCAAGGTGGCCTGTCACAGGGTACCGCGGCCAGCTCCCAGGTCTGGATCTTGTCTGTCTGTAATCAGGAGATGTAACCCAATTTCCTATAACTGGAGAGCTTCAGACAACATTAGAGAAACAAGTGCCTGCGGTATTTCAGTCTAACGAAGGCAATAAATACAGGAAAGATTACATAAAATGAGCTAATGTGTGAAATAATCTAATAGCTATACATAATTTCCATTCATATACAGTAGTAATAGAATAAAAGCAAATGTGGACAGCCAGCAGGACATTTAAATAAAATAATTTAGAATGCAGTAGGTTAATAATAATAACAAAAAAAAAGTATCCGTACCTATAAATTAGTTGAAAATGCCAAAGAAGCTAATAAAGTATTAAAATGGTAATTTTGTAATTGACATAAAAAGGAAAGAAATGGATTTCTGTATGCCTGCAAATTAATACAGATTGTTGGAATTTTACATGTATTTGATTTATTTGCTTTTTAAGAAGTTAATGAAATGTTGAGACAATGGGTCTGTTTCTATGCAGCATAGGTCAGCAGATTTTTTTGAATTGATAGCTTTTATTTCCAAAAAAAAATAAGTTTTGGAGTTTAAAACTGGCCAAATTTTATTACTGAAAAAAATCTTGGGAGTGTGCAAGAAGGCAGAGAGAAATTCTGATATTTGCCAAAGTAGATCATTTTAGTATACTTTTAACAAAACATTTTGTTTGATATTTCTGATGTGTATTTTTTACTTACTTATTTTCTAAAGGCACTAATCATAAAATTGACCTACATTTAAGAAAAAGGAAACAAAAAAGATTTTTCTGTAATGAAGGAAAGGGATGGAAAGAGATAACTGAAAGACAAAGAAACACGGTATCCTGAGGTGAATTAAGCATTTCAGGTTGATACAAAGCAAAAATCTCGCTGAAGAATCTGCAAAAATGAATCTGCTTTATTCCTGCACTAATAGATGCTTGGCCATGAAACTGAAAAATGAATTATTTCCCACATTGTACTCTGCGGCACATTAAATGTAAATTATACAAGGATCCTAGATATCCAGAACACTTAAGCATGTGCTTAACTTTGCGCTCATGAGTGGTGATATTAAAGTCAATGGGCTATTATTCACATGATTGAAGTTAAATGCCTTTCTGAGCTTGTAGCTTTTGTACAACAAATACCTGCTCTGGAGAAGGCTAGGAGAAACGCAGAGCAGATATAGCTGCCAGCCAGAAATTTTTCCAAAGAGACTGTAAGTGGGGCTTGGTCTTCAACCCAGAAAGGTGCGTCAGAGGGAAGACTTGTCTAAGTGTATGGCTTAGAGGCAGCACAAATCTTCCACAGGATTACACATTTACTGTCTATGGACAGTTGTGGTACTTTCACAGATTTCTGCATGACACAAAGGAAATTTTATGTGGCAATGTCCAAAAGCAGAAAATATGTAATCCTCTCAATAGCAGTATGATTTTTACTGTCAGGAAACCTCCGTGGAGATTACAAATTAGCTAGAAACAAGTAAAACCGTGCCATTTCCAGTGGAGTCCATGCCCAGTCCTCTTTTGATAAATCAGAACCTTTCTTCAAAATCCATAGAGTCCTAGCCTGAGACACATCCTACTTGGCCAAAAAATAACGAAATAGTGTCCCCAAACCTTACACCATGAAGTTGAATTTCTTTTCACAGTGCTTCTCTGCGGGTAACATTTTCCTGTAAATAAGTTGAACTGCATTCAGTCTTTTGTTTCTGTATGACCTTTATGTATAACATTAGCGGTACTGACTAGTGGTTGATAGGACAAATGTTGGTTCATAGTGAAGTGCAAAAATTCAGACCGCTGAAAGTCTCAAATTTTATGCCTTAAAATTTGATGATTTCTCTATTTGTAAATCATCATATAAAAATAGTAAATAGTGCAGTATATGCAGTTTAATTGCATATTATTCTAAAATCTCCAAAGGAATAAATAAGTACAGCTTATCACGTTAGTAATACATCTTTCTAACCAGTGACTTACATTTACTGTGTACATAAATATGAACACAGATAATCTTTTATAATTGTAGATAAGTCCATTTATCATAGATTTAATCATCCTTTATTCTTCAGCTTGACATAATCTTTATGTTTTTTGAAATCCTTTCAACAAACCTCCATGTCCATGTGCTAAAAGTGATTCAGTAGTTTTATGGCTATAAATCTATAAATGTTTAAAGTCAGTGTGATTTCAAGTGTGTGCTTCCCCCGCCCCCTTCAGTTCTACTTTATTTGTCATTCCCTCTCTTATTTAAGTTCAGTGCTGTGTAGCATTGAGCCGCAAGGAGGCTGCGATATGCTTTAGCTTCGTCTGAGCCTCTCAGGATACTCTCTTTTTTTGTCAATCAGGAGGGATTTAGCAGCAGTAAAAACTTGTAATGGGACTCTTCAGGATTAGTGGCAGTTTAAATGCAGTTGGGAACTTGAGCAGGTAGAATGCAAGGGGAGGAGATACACAAAGCAAGACCGTAGGCTGAGTCTATCCTTGCTGGAAAGGGAAGAACGCAGCACAACCCTACTGGCTTTGCCCATGGTGCAGGTGGAGGCTGCTGGAGGAGGGAGGTCAGCTACATAGCCACAGAGCATTCCTTAGCTTCCAGCTTTTTCATTCCTCCTGGTGTTTCCTGAGCCTCAGCCATGGCCAGCCCTTCCTTTTCATCTTCCTTCTCACCACCTCTCGCAGCTTGCCCTTTGGAGATGCTGGGAAAACTTGGTTGCTTCTGTGCTAATTGCTTGGCAGCCTGGAAAATGTTGTCTTTGGAGAGTTGCGTAACGGGAGGGAGGAGGGAAGCAAAGGATTGTCCTGCTTCTTGCATTGGTGTAAGTCAGCAGAGAAAGAGGCGATGAATATTTTTATTTATTATTTATACAGTGCCATAAATGTACTTGGCACTCTGCAGTCAAATAAAAGATAATGGCCCTGATGCCAGGATTTGGCAGCCTGAGAAGTGAGAGCTGACCTCCCTCATCTGAAAGATCAGGGATGAAATCCTTGTGGGAAAGGGATGGAAGGATGAGATCTACAGGATTAAAAAAAAATATGTAACAACCCAACTCACTGCAAATTTCATTGCTTTAGTCTAGCATCAAGTTGCTGAAGTGGGTTGGCTACTATTTGTGCTTGAAAGATAAGAGGCCCTGACCTGCCTTTCTTAGTAACGATGGCTGAAAACCAGAGTTCCTCCCTCCCCCACCAAACTACATCATCTGAATTTCTCAGAGAGTTTCATAATTTGTTAACCAGCTGTCTCATGTGCAAACAAAGCAGATTTCAAATTCCTCTCTACTTAGCTGCCACCTCTCCTCTCAAGGTCTTTTTCATCAGTCAATTTTCTCCCTCTGAATGAACATGTACACTTCCAACAGTATTAACATAAGCGTGCTAACCAGCATCTTTCTGCCTCACTAATTTCTGTTTTGTGCTTGCCTGGGATTATTCAGATTGTGCCTTTTGCCCCATTGTGTTTGACTTCCAAAGAAACTGACTTCCAAGGATGAAATACATGGCATGATTTGATGCTGGGAGAAGAAGGTTATCTCCAGCTTACATACATGCAAGCAAAACTTGAGTGTCCTGTAGGTAATATCACGTAGCCCACATAATTGTAACAGATATGACTGTGTGTATATCTAATACCACACCCACTAGTATTGGGGCTGTGCAAGGAGCTTTCATGTCTGGCTGGTGAAGCTCAGCGATTCTACTACAGGTGCTGTTTTCTGGTCAAGCTTGAGAGACACCTAACAGTGTGACTGCCATGAAGCCTGTAGTCTGCCAAACGTGTCCTGAGGAAGTTTTAAAGCTTAGTGTTATCTTTTGGGCAGAGAGGCTGCACGGGTTCCACATAATGCTCACACACTCGGCAGCTGGGTGGTACAGTCTCAGGAGAAGCCTGTTTTTCTGGCAGTGGGTGGACTCTGTCCACGTGTGAGGGTGCGATCCCTGAATGGTGGCCTAGACCTGGGGTGTCCATAAGGCCTGGGCCAGCAGAAGGGCCGTGTGGTCCCAGCACGTGCTTGTAGATCTGGCTGTGGAAGATGTGGGACCCCTTAAATGCCATCTGTGAGGCATCAGGCTTCCCTGCCTGAGGTTTGCAGTCTTCTGCTCTGTGCAGAAGCAGCACAGAACAGGTCTGCATGGAGCAATCCAGCTCGCAAAGAGGCTGCACAGTCCTACTGTGTGCACTGCTCTGGCAATAACTGCATGTGGTGGAGGCTTCTTCCACCAATTGGGTTTCTGCTTTCATCTCAGTTATTTTACAAGGGCAACTATTTTTAAAGCTGCTATATTTGAACTCCTTTCTTTTGCTTTCACCTGCCCCCACCCCCCACACCTCTGCATTGTCCCTAGTTGCTCTCTTCCCTTCCCTGACCCACATGTGTTACTGTTTCATCACTAAACATTCATAGACATTTTTCTTCTATTTGTGGGTCTGACCCACTCTACATCTTCCTTTAGAACTGGCTTTAATCTAATTCTTTGCCAGCTTTGCTACCGTCAGCTGCAATAACTGATAACTCCTTTCTCAGACTTATCTAGAGGAATTCATGGGTGAAAGTGCTATGCAAAATAAGAAACATCACAAGGTATTTAACAATACGATAAACAACAAAATCAAGGTCTGAGGAAGCACAAGGATTTTTTATGACCTTCCGAAACTAAGTTACTGAGTTGTATTGGATTTTATGCTGTTTGTTCCTTATTTATTTATTTATTTATTTAAAGTCAAGGGGTGTTGTTTGACTGGTGAAGACAAGAAACTGAGATTTTGCCACTGCAGTCTTAGGGCTGGTTTCTGCTTTGGGGCCTGACAATCAGGAAGAGCTGATGAGGCCACTGGGTTCTGACCTGTAAGGAGTCTCAGCCACTGCTGAGGGGGTGGAGAGTCATATCGTGAGGGAATGTAGAAGACGAGGAGAAATTGGAGCTAGGAGAAAAGGAAGGTCTGAAAATTTGTAGTCACTTGGAAGCAGCTGTGAGTTCCATGTTGGTAGTTAAAAAAATGTCAGTAACGTCAAAGCTTGGTGACTGTGCAGAGGAGAGAAGGATGCTTTAGGAGTGAAGCTTGAGAAAACATCTGTACAAGAGATTCATGAGTAATAGAAGAAAGAGCAGCACAGTCTCTTTAGTCTGCTGTCCTCACAGATTATTGTACCAGTGCTGTGATTTAGGTTTGAAGTATGATTTTTTGCCTATGCCGTTGTGCTGGCACACTCCTAGCTGGGATGCTGTCATAGCAATATAAAAGTGCCCTGAACCAACATACCAGTAGAGCAGCCAGCTGGGAATCTGTAGAGCACTTCCTCTACCAGCATAGGTGATGGAACACAATTAGGTGGAAGTGCCTATGTGCATGGTCAAGCTAGATAATGAAAAGAATACAGGAAAAGCCCTGCAGATGGTGCTGGCAGTGATGACTGACATTCTGGAAACAAACTGGTCACCACCTGAATGCAGGTCAGGATACAGTTACAGCTTTGAAGGCCTTGCAAGCTGCAGATGACAAGAGTAAAGGACAGGGTGGAAAAGATAAAATATAGAGAGGCAAATAGGAGAAAAATAGTGAGCATTATCTCTTACTTCGCCTTTATTTCCTTGGTTTCATGTTGCTGTGAGCTTTTAAAATGTAATGTTCTTTCAGCATCTCGGGGTCCTGATCAGATTGTTCTTGGTACAATGGAGGTTGGGAGCAGGTCCACTGACCAAAGGCAAGTCAAGGAAAGCCATACTGGATACAACCAAAGGACAGCAGCAAGAACAGATGGAGGTGTAGATAACATAGCAAAAAAAAGTCTGAGAACTGGGCTTCTTTATCCTCTGTGTGAGAATATGGGGGAAAAACAGTTCAACGGTGTTCAAAAACGTAAAAGTCACCTTCAGAGAGGAAAAGACTATTTTGATTTCCCTATCCATGGTGAAGGTCACAGAAAAATAGTGTACTTGGATTGCAGCAGGAAGGCTTTAGTTCAGACACTTGGATGAACTTCCCAATAGCAAAGCTGGGGTAGGTTGCCAAGGGAATGGGGAATCTCCAGTGGTAGCCATCTTCCACAGAAGGCTGGGTGAAGAGCTGTCAGGAATGGTGGTGTCTAGGAGAGTCCCACCAGAGAAAAAAGGGGCAGAGCAGACATCTTCTCGAGGCCAATTCCAGCTCTGTGATTTGTGGCATTGTTCATGGCGTGGCTTGGGTGACAACAATGACGTATTTGGGGTATATGAAAAGGACAGGGCTCGTCTCTTTGAGAGTCATCCATTAGCTGTGAAGGGGTTCCTTTCTTGGCTGAAACAAAGGATAAAGAAACACAACATCCTGGGCAAGATGTGCTGCCGCAGTCACAAGTAGTCTGTCAAGACGTAAATGTAGAGACAGAGCTACTTTGGAGTTAGACCTGAAAACCACTGACCTAGCCTTTAATTTTTAACAAGTTCTGGTCAAACTCCTGTGCAAATATCCTGACTGGACTCTTAGGCAATGAGAAAGGTGCAAGCTAACTGCAGTGACATGCAGCTGAACCAGAGCAAAAGGGGACAATCAAGGATGTTTGGGCAATGCAGAGAGGTTGTGCTAAAATTATGCACTTGAGCATGGACTATGCTTTTCTAGCCTTATGTCACTAAATCTTATGTTACAGTTCACTAATAAATGCCATCTTTTTTAGAGATATTTGGCCTGTGCCGCAACAGATATGTGCTGTTTGTAAGCCTGCCAAAAGAACAAGCAGATTGCTGCTTATAGGTGCCTGCGCAAAAGCTTGTGACTGATGCCCTGATGGGCAAGTTCAAGAGAGTGGTGAGCATTTTGGGCTGTCTGCTACCCACATCTTTTGGCTACCTATGCTTTTGGTGGGAGAAGCTGTCCAAATGGTCCAGAGGCTAAATTTAGTTGTACAAATGCAGATGTCTAGAGCCAATATAGGTGCACTGGAGTATCCAAAATACCCTCAGGTATCTGGCAGATCTGACACTGGGGCTACAAGGGACCTGCTCCCAGGGTGAAATTCCCTGGGGTATTTCAAATGGCACTTACACACCTGGTCAAATGAACTGAACCCAAAGTATCTAACATGGGCTCAAGCTCTTTTGGATTTGCAGGTAACAGTGAAGCTGAACCTAGGGACTTTATTTTGGAGGGTAAGAGCTGTGGAGCTTCATGCATTAGAAAATTTAATCTGAGGGTGTGGGCCTTACAAAGTGAAAGGAACCACCACAGAGAAACTGTGTAGGTATAAGATACTACACACACACACACACACTTACCCAGTTTTACCAGCTCGTTATGTTATGCAGCAGAGGATTATTTTTATTAAGAAGTGTAAAAGTGGATCGAAAGATGAAAAAGAGCCTTTTTGCTGTAAGACCTGCTGAGTTTGGGAAACTGCATTCAGTGCTATTGGCAAACACTTTACAGTGTAAACAGGGCCTACATCAGGCAGATAAATAAGTGCAGATGCGCTTTTCTGTATGAACCATTTGGTGATAGACAATATCTTTAAAAAAAAATCTCATCAGATTAATTGTGACCAATTAGCTATAACCCTTTCCCCTCATTCCTGAATCCCCTCCAATCCTGGCTGCCTGAATGGGAAGAGCTCCTATCACCTGTTTCATTATGCAGATTGATATTCGAACATCTGAGAACAATGCTGCTTTCTGCACGGCACGGCTCCAAATTGCTAATGAAACGGCTCTGCCAGACAAGTCACTTAAACCCGCTCCCACTGCTGCTGCCGACAGCGCTCACGGTGAGCTGCAGAGAGGGAGCAGGAAAGAGGCTCTCCACTTGGGGCGTGCTAATAGCCCCCAGCCTGTGTGTTTATGGCTCTCCAGAGCAGTGAGATCTCTGCCCTCTGACTCCGAGGGGTTACATTCACAAAGCTGTGGTCTGATTTGGACTTAATGTTCGTTGATTTCAGTTTGTTGAGTGAGGGGTTGAGGAGGTGGGCAGCCTCCAGGCTCTGAACATTGTCACTGCCTGTCCCAGAGCTGCCTTCAGTCTTGCCCCTCAGGCACGCTCAGTGTCTGCATCCTGCCCCCAGGTCAGATGAGGCAAGGACCCATCTGTAGCATCCACCTCCTGCCTAAATTTGATGTGAAGCCAGCTGTCTAAGGGATCTTCTCTCACAGGTGAGAGGCTGTCATATCACCTCGTGTATGATGGGAGCATCTCATGACTGAGATCCCACAGTGAGCAGGAGGCTGCAGCTGGGGTGCACCTCCACCCAGGGCTCCTTGGGTGCAGGTCTGCCATGGAGCCTTGCAGGTTTCCCCTGGGTAGTGTCCCCTTGAGGTCAGTAGGGCTGAGTGGCAGGACAGGTCCTGCTGCAGGCAGGTGTGAGGTGGGGCTTCTACACGAGCAGACCCTGTTTGCCACTCCCTGTGACTCTCTGCAGCCAGGTTTGCTCAGCAACCTGTGTGGTTGCTTATCTTCCCTTCCCCTGGTATCACTGTATTTTTGCAAGAGTCTCACATAGCTCCTGTTTGCAGATGCCTGGGGCATGGTAACTGTGACTTAGGGCCCTGGCAGAGGTAATGATTACATGAAATTATGCGAGAGCTCTCTCATTAATCTAAATTCTGACCATTTCTGTCAATATCTGAAGTTAATTCCTTTATCAATATTTACTGAGGCCTTGAGATTACCTCTGCACAGGCTGTCTCCATGTAATGGCCCCGGCATTGTGCCTCAGCTCCTGCCTCATGTCTCTCACACTCCTTTTAGATCAGTGTGCCAAAGCACCCTGCTTCCTGGGGCTGACACCCTTGATGCAGACACACTCTCGCAGCCTTTGGGAGAAGCCATATGAGTGTCTCTCATTACTAAATTCTTGGACAGCAGTGCCAATGAACTTTCCGCCTTATGGGTCTTCTCCAGTTCCTCCACAGAAGTTCCTCTGCCTTGTTGCCAGGAGAGGACACACTACATCCCCGGCTATCCCATACATTTTCCCTTACATGCCTTCTTGCTCCTTCACTATGAGTTGAGTTTTGTGGGGCACAAGTGAGCTAAGGTAGATGCAGCAGTTTCTGTCTCTGGAGAGCTCTTTGCAGATCCCTCTATCCCTGGACTGAGCTGTGCTCAGCTACTGTTGAGCAGCAAATATCAGTAATTTTCAGCTGCCATTTCCTGATAGGAAGTTGCATGCAGGTGCCAGTATTAGTCCTCAGACATGGAGAAGTTAGGTACTTTTTTACTGTCTCCATGGACTGTGGAGTCAACTGGGCATCAGTTGCTTTCAGCTTTGTGAACACAAATCCAGGAGGCTGGGGACGAGTACGTGTGTTCCCCTTAGACATTAAAGCTAAAGATCTATGGTGTAGGTCCCATGTGGATCCTTTCAGACTGTTTCCTGTCCCGTTCTCCACCACTCTATGGTTGAAATGTGTGTGCATGTGGGTGTGTGGAGAAGAATTTGCATTTGCAGATCTGCTCTGACTGAGGAATGAACAGGGAGTAAGGGGTGATAAGTGAATGTGCAGTACATGGGTTTGTAGAAGCCATCAGCCTGGCTTTCTTCTCTGGAAACACACTTTTCCAGTTGCCAGAAAAAAGTCTTTTTCCTCGGGAGGAATGCTTTCATTTACTTATTGGTTGCCTGGAAGGTTAAAAATGAAATATAGGGCCTTTTGCCCCTGGCTGGTTTATACTAAGATGAGCCGTAATGAAGGATCATTCAGAGATGTCATTTTCCCTATCACAGCTCTGCCTGACTCTATAATCCTTTTTTGCTCCATTTCATAGGCAAGCAATGGAAGCAGACAAAACTAGAGATTGCATCACAGGATGGAGGGAGAAGGTATACACTGAATGTTGGATGGAGCCTATTTTTCTCCTAACACTTTTTGGGCTCATAGAGAGGCTCTCACAGCTGCTGCCCTTTCAAAGGGCATGCTGAAGCTGAAGGCACAGCAATGTTTGTCAGGCTTGCCTGCTTGCCCTGCTGTCTTGCGTCTGCTGGAGGGCTCTGTGGGGATGGGGGTTCATCTGCCCTCAACTTTGGGTTCTGCAGCCTCTTGGGAAAAAAAATTGCCACTTTTTCCAAAGTTGCCTACTTTAGAAACTCATGTTTTAGCATGCCAGGAGAAAGACTGTGTTTCTTTGTGCCTGATATGGCAATGCCCTTCTCATGAGGGGTCCCCTAAGCTGCTGCTATAATCAGCTTGGTACTGAAGAACGACTTTTTATGCTGCAGTGATTTTTCTCCCATCAAAGTTTGCTTTCAGTACAGGTTTTGATAGCTATGAATTTGTCTTCATCCCTTGAGAGTGTGACAAGGTTCTAAGAGGCACCTTACTGCCTGTTTTATGCTATGTGAAACCTTTTTTTTTTGCTGATGTGCCAACACATGTTTCAAAAAACAGATCTGATGTTTCCTACTGGCTTAAAGCAGTAGGACGTGTTCTGTCTCACACACATATGCACATACGAGCCAGCCCATCTCTTCATCCAAATTGGAGAGATGATTCCCTGCACAGCCAGATCAGTTAACTGATACAGAGAAATAGGTGCAATAAATTCATTCTGGTGATGCGAACCATGCCTTCAGGTATCCACAGACACAGGTCCTAACTGGTCTGTTTCCTGAAATGCTGTGAATGAGATACACTGCTTTAGCAGCTTTGGATTCTGCAGCTGGGTTGAGGAGGTTTAGACTGGCTTTGAGCAGAACTCAAGAACCAGGCCTGACTGCAAGCTTTTGAAGCTATACTATAGACAGTAGCCAGATTTTCACCATAGAAGACAGCAGTGCATGACTGTATTTATTGATGTCTCAGGTGAACTGTTACCATTAAATGGGTTTGGTCTGACTGTTACCATGTTCTTAGCATGCTTCTCAAGATTACCCAAATATACAGTCACAGTTGAGAATGAAAAACTAACACTGTTAGATGCATCAAAAGGTGAGGGGAGCTTCCCTCCATCTGATCTACCTGTGCATCTTTTCCTATACTGCTTATTCAGTTCCTGGCTTACAATTCTGTGCTCCTTCCTGTCTGCTGGTTCTAGGGGTTTTAAGCAGTCTTGATAATTGACAGTCTAAATTTTACTGCTCATAAAACCCCAGAGAGCATTGATTATGACTTGAATTAAGCAAGTGGCATATAAAATCTCACAGCCTTGCAGCCGTAGGGGAATGTTATGATGAATGTATTTCTTGGGAGCAGCAAAAGGTTTTGACTATTCTGCCAGCTGTGTTCTGGGCATCAAACGCTACTAGTGACTTGCAACCACTGATAGGATTTCATTTGGGACATTTGCCCAAAAGTTTGAAAGCTGATACTTCATTTGGTGAAATGGGTGGGAGGTGTTTTGAGAGACATCTCTCCTCATTAATTGTTTTTCCACTTCAGTCAGAATCAGGAAGTGCAAACGCATCGATAAAACTGAAAAAGATACTTCTTAGAAACTAAATGACACTATGTGGATAAAATTCACATAGATTTTATTGAAAATCTTTCTTTGACTGTGTTCCAAAGCCGCTGTTACCTTTTTCTTTTCCTTTTCCCTTTTTCCTTTTATCTAACCTCCTTCTAATCTCTGATCACTGGCTATTCTATGTACTTTATCCAGAGCAGACAAAAGACCAGATTGCTCAGTTTTGCTTCTTGGTTCTTAGACACTAACAGGAGATGTTTGTCTTTGAAAACAGTGAAGCATAGTATCTTCTCTCAGTAATGTTTTCCACCTGATAATAAAATAAAATCAGAGCTACCTTATGTGTTGCAGTGGACACAGGGTCTCTGGTGAGAGTGTGTTATCCCATGCAGATGACTGCTTCTTGCTGAAAGATTGTGAGAAATGTTCTTTTTTTGTTTCTCCAGTTCCAGAAACCCAATGACTTCTCGCCCCCTTTCCGTTTTGGGACAGTTCCCAATGGCAGCACAGAAAGGAACATCCGCAACAACTACCCTGAAATGCACAGCTACATGGTGAAGTTCAATCAGAGAGGGGTGGATGATGCATTATTCTCACTGAAGACTGGGTGAGACTTTCTTCTTCCAAACTTACTAACAATAGAAATGTGACTTCTTATCATGCTTGTCTGGGAAAATTTTTGTGGGTTTTGGAAAGTGAACCTCCATTATCATTCCATGATTACAAGTGTAGCTAGACTGCACACACCACAGGAGAATATTTTTGTGATTCTCTTAGCCTTTTTGCCTTTTTTTTATTCACATCTGTATAAGAGTTTCTGTTTTTGCTATACTTACAAGACCATTTGAAGAAGAAAAAAAAAAATCTGTACCTTGTGTATATTAGCCTTGTGTGTATTAGCACACTTGTATTCAGCAAGCTCTTTCATGCTGATGGGCCCTTTTGCATAAACAGGAAAAGCTCACAGACCTCTGTGGGCAAAGTTGTTTTCAGAGCATTTGTGTTGTCATCTGGAAATTCCTTTATTTTCTCTCCTTCTGTGTATAAAACACATTATGTTTAATCAGGACGCTGAAACAATCTTTAGACTAATCCCACTCCAGTGTATCACTAGCTCATATAGTGTAATGGAAGGTGTGCTTGAAGCAAATAGTTTGCAAGTAGCTCTTCTCTCTGGAATATTATAGTATCAAGAGCTAACCAAAATGTTGTTTGAATATTAAGGAACTATATAAAAAGGGAGTATTTCCTTGGGTAATTTGGGAAATGTGGGAAAAATCAGTAGCAAAAAGTATCTTCGAACATCTCACTCTATTTTAATAGCAGTGAATCTGTAGAGGAGCTAACTTAAAACCCCAATTAGTCTTTGCAAGCCTTTGTCCCTTTTAATTAAAAGCCTCCTCTTAGAGCTGACCGTTTTGGTTGTCAGAACCCAGCCCCAGTGAAAAAAAACATTCTCTCTTACACCCATGTCACAGTGTTATGAGAAAGTTCATTCCAAAGCACGAATGAAGATGTTCAGCCAATTTAATTACTAGATTGACTGAATATTCCTAAACCTGTTTGCCAGGTTCAGAGGCACACAGCCCATTATAAATGATTGTACCACTTTTGGATACCATCCTGGGAAGGTACATTTGCCAGTATAGTCATCATCCAGGAAATAAATATGCTCTGTCCTGGAAATATATAGATGAAATAGAGCTCGTCACTTGCGGTAGATGTCATCCTGGCTTCATATCCACCCTTAGACAAACTTCCCTACAGATATGCACTTAAACTGAGATAATCACCATCCTGGAAATTTACGTTCAGGAGGTGGACTGAAAAGATATTGTGGGTGTGAGAATGTGTGAGGTGGAGGGTCTTTGGTCTTTTACCAGAAAGAGCTTAATTTCAGGTCTAGTGGGAGGATTTGCTCATCGGCTGTCTCTGGCTGTATGGAAGATGCAACCCCCTAATCCCCCACTCCCAAATCAATTTGCTGAGGTGAAAGGAAGGTTCTCATCAGTCTGTTGTGCTGTCTGCCCACCCCAAACTGTAAAGGGTATTTCTCTGTGTTGAAATAGACACTTACTTGTGGTTTTCAGCTGAACAGTCTTTACAAAAGAGCTACTTAGCATGGTAAGCCATACAGCTGTTATCACAGCCATTTGACATTGGTAAATAACTGGTAGAGCTTTTCACAGTAACTGAGGAGTTAAACATGGTATCCTGGCTACATTTAATTTGAAAAAAATATATTTTGCTCAGCTAACTCATTCCAGCACTTTGAATTGGAGAAAATCTTTTCTTTATTTCAAGCCCTACTTTGCTATCTAATATTGATAAATTTTATAAAGTATTTAAGGTTCCTTTCAGATGAAAGGCAGTACAGAAATATAAGCTATTCTTAGGACTATAGATCCCTTGGACTTTTTCTTCATTCGTCTTTATCTTGTGCTATGTTTGTCTTCCAAATTTCCTTTCAGATCAGAAATGACAATTACCAAAGAATCAGAGAGAAATAGGCAATTGTCATTTATAATCTATCTTCACCTGGAAAAAGGTTCTAGCCTCAGAGCTGAGTTAACTTTAAGGAAGGTGAAGTTGCCAACCTATTGTACTCTATGTAGAAGAGGTTAATTTTGCCTTAATTAGCTGAGAACACCTTTGCACTCATAGATACTATCTTTTCTGTGCTATACATCTCTTGTTTTTTGCACCTGTGCAGGAAGTTGGATGCTTTCATATATGATGCAGCAGTGCTGAACTACATGGCTGGCAGAGATGAAGGCTGCAAGCTGGTGACGATTGGGAGTGGGAAAGTGTTTGCCTCCACTGGCTATGGCATTGCCATTCAAAAGGACTCAGGCTGGAAGCGCCAGGTTGATCTTGCCATTCTACAGCTTTTTGGAGATGGTAAGTGACAGAAAGAAGAGGAGTTGCAGTTTTCCTAAGAAATAACAAGCCCTGCATATATGGAGTAGAAGTCCTGTCTCCCAAGATCTGGTGTTTCAGATCTGAGCTGAGAACAGGAGATTATTAACAAGGGTTTGTTGGAGACATTGCACCAGAAATGTGCAGGAAGTCACCTGTTTTTATATTGTTGATGTAGAATGTTATCAAAAGCATTAGGGGTTTCATAGAATCAGCTCTGATGTGTGTTTGAACAATATCTTGTGAGAAGAGTGTCTTGTGAAAACAAGTTTTCTTTTGTGAATTTTTTGTTAGCTATGACCAAACCCACAAATGATACTGGACTTCCCATGGTTGCCCAATGCTTCATAGTTCTAGACGTGACCAAGCCATGCAGAGTTTAGAAAATAACAGACTAATTATTTCTTGATGAAAAAGTTAACTCAGATTTCCCCAAATCTCAAAAAACAGCTAACCAAACAAACAAACAAGGAAGGAAGATCTTGAGACTCAGAAGAACATTATGGAATGAATTTTTAATCAGAACAGTATAGTTACCACATTCATCTCATTATTTACAGAGAAAGAGCTGTTATTAAAAAATTATTCATGGGGTAAGGAATTTCTTTTTAGTAAATATTTTCCTGGCTTTCCCTTTCCATTCCATATTACACCTTTCTGGGTTCTTTTTTTAATACATAAAATTCACAGGTTACTTTATATATCAGTATTTCTTTTTTTTCCCCCTGAAACCCGAAAATAACATATGGTATAATAAGTATGTAAAGAACATAGCTTTTATATACTTCAGCAGACTATTGATCACCTGATGGATAGGGTGTCTGAACTGTCTAATATGTATTATTTCAGAAAAAGACATGGGGTCTTCATAAAGCTTTTAAGAGCGTACTATGATGCCATATAAATATATGGATCTTTTTTTCCCTGACACTGGACTGGAGGTTGAAATAACTTCCCTAGCAGCATGAAAAGAATTGCCGACCTGTAAAATTAGTTTGTTTCTGAATGTCTCAGTATGAGCATGTGTATTCATGTGTGCTTCTCTCTCTCCTCATGAAATACCATAATGGGAGTAAGTGGGGTATGAAATTAGACTACAGAACATTTGTTCCTAGTTGATACAAATTAATAATATTTTTGATTGGTCAACGGGCTTGGAAGTGTCAAATATGGGCAAAACTGAAGGGAAGAAAACCACGTAAAAATGCAAAAATATTTTGGAGAACATAGCAGCTCATTTTAGTGAGCTATGGATATGATGAAAACACATTCAAAATCAGTCATTTTGATGTAAAAAATCAACATTTTGAATTTTGAGCTGGCAATGTTTTCATTTAGAAATGACTCATTTCTGTCTACCACTATCAGTTACTGATTTTCCCTTCATTGACCTAATATGAAAGTGGAAGTTTGTGAGGTGAAGTCTTCAGTCATCTGGTGGACAACTTATTCAGGGCCCTACAGCAGACATTTGGCAAGTGATAGCTGTGTCATGCAGCACAGAGTTTTGTGCCTAACATCACTGTGGAAAAATCATGTTGCCTTCCCAGTGACTAATTGCACCTGCCCCTATCAGAAGAGCAGTTGGGATATTTCACAGATGTAACAAATGTGAAAAAAGAGCATGGCCACCAGAAACTACCTTAAATCAGCTTCTTGTATTCAGTCTACCTCAGATTGAGCTTCTTAGCCATTGCAGGGTGGGTTAACCTGTTTCTTTACGTCTCCGTGTCTTTACAGGGGAGATGGAGGAGCTGGAAGCACTGTGGCTCACTGGCATTTGTCACAACGAGAAGAATGAGGTTATGAGCAGCCAGCTGGATATAGACAACATGGCAGGTGTCTTCTACATGCTGGGAGCAGCTATGGCCCTCAGTCTCATCACCTTCATCTGTGAACATCTCTTCTACTGGCAATTCCGCCACTGCTTCATGGGCGTCTGCTCTGGCAAGCCTGGCGTGGTCTTCTCCATCAGCAGGGTAAGTGCCATTAGCTAGCAGAGGGGAAAAGGGTCAGGCTTTATTCAGACAGTCCTAGGTCCTGGAGATGGGGAAATCCACCCAGACTGTCTAACACACAGGTGGTACAGAGTGATGATCTGCAATGTAAAGGCTGGTGTCTTTTCTCTGTTAATGTTGCAAAAGTATTTACTGTTTTTCTCTGACATTTCTGGTCTCTGCCTCATTATAATAGCAGAAATGGAAATTTCACATGGAAATGAAAATGCAATATAAAGAGAAGTCAACTGTAATTGTCTGCTCCTCCAATGTGAGTTGTAAGCAGGCCAAATTTAGGGACAATAGGTCGAGTAATAGTGGATAATGATTAGAAATTCAGGAGTTTTTCATTGTCCCCTATATTACAGCTGTTCACCTGAACTTGTGTTAACTAGAACTGTGCTACCAGGGGCAGCCAGAAGCCCCCAACCACAAGCCATGCGCTAAACTATGCAAAAATCCTTCCAGCGAGGATGACCACATAAACTTAGCAATTGCTCTATGCAAATCTGCCCTAGGGGATACTATTTACATTTAAAGCAGATTCTAATAATTTCTGAGTCATCTTCCTGCTATTACTGTCGGTAGCAGCATCCCATTTGGAGCTTCTTTTTCTTCTTTCTGTCACTGGTCTGTTCTCTTGATCCATTCTGAAGTGAGGTCAAGTCTTGGCATGTTTGACCTCGGTATCTGTTGTAGCAGAACTAACTTTGATTGTACTAGGAGTATATAATTGCTGCATAACATATTGTTTAGGAGAAATGACAGCCTTTTGTATGTAGGGACACATCTCTCTTCTATACCATTAGTTTTTAACCTGTTCTAGTCTGGAAATGAGATGTGGGACTGTGCTTGGTGATCCTTAGCTGAATACAGATCCTTTCATTCTGGGGTTATCTGTTACATTTGGCTCAGGTTGGTGAAAAGTCCAAAAAGCATTAATCATCTGCTAGCTGCTGAGAAACCATGGTAACATGACGTAGTGGTGTCCGTTTCACAAATGACATTAATCAGCAGGCTCTGTTTGGTAGGCCAGGTAACAAATGAGCCCCCTTCCTTCTGCTCCTTGGGGTAGTCCTTGCAAACCGCCTATCACGGATGAAATGATCTTTTGGATGAAGTGAGCTAGTGGGGAAGGTGGAGGAATCAGGCACTTCTGCTGTCTGATTTAAGGTTGAATCGAGAACTTTCACTTTCAGGGATGTCAATTTGGAGGCTGTTATCACCATTAAATTTAATAGAATGCAATTAAAAATTCTATTGTACCTTGCTCAACCAGATGCAAAAGAACCAAATACCTGTTCAGCAGTTCTGCTCTTTCTCTGTTTCCTTTTCTAATCTGTACTGATGATTAATGTAGCTAAGTTTATGACAAATGAAGCTGTTTCCTTTTTAAGATAGCTCTTGTCTTGTTGATTCACTGATGCCCAGATGAATTTCAAGGGGCAAAATAGACCTTCTTCCTCTTGTCTACACAGAATCCTTTGTCTAGGTGCTTTCATTCCCAAGGATATTATTTTCCCCCATTTGCAATTCTGTGTTACACCTACTAAATTTGAGTAACTCTTACGGATGCTAGCAGTTATTGCTGCATCCTACAGATATGACATGAAGCAAAGAAGAGGAAGATAAGTGGAGGAAAAGGAAAAAAAATGTGAGGGGCAAGAAAGAGAGGCAGAGCAGCTAGGGTTAGTGGAACTGATCTAGCTTCATTTCATTTGAGTGTGTTTCGTGATGGAAGGCTGACAGGTGTACGCTACAGAAATGTGCTGTACATGCACAGGGTGCTTCCGAGCCCACAACCCCTTTTGTGTATTCGTAGCAGGACCACTCACCTTCATGCTTTCTCTCATTTCAGGGTATCTACAGCTGCATCCATGGTGTGGCCATTGAGGAACGCCAGTCAGCAATGAACTCCCCCACGGCGACTATGAACAACACCCATTCCAACATCCTCCGCCTGCTTCGGACAGCCAAGAACATGGCCAACCTGTCAGGGGTCAATGGCTCACCTCAGAGTGCCCTGGACTTTATCCGTCGTGAGTCATCGGTTTACGATATCTCTGAGCACCGCCGCAGCTTCACACACTCAGACTGCAAGTCCTACAACAACCCCCCCTGTGAAGAGAATCTCTTTAGTGACTATATTAGTGAGGTAGAGAGGACCTTTGGCAACCTCCAGCTGAAAGACAGCAATGTATATCAGGACCACTACCATCACCACCACCGCCCCCATAGCATTGGCAGCACCAGCTCCATTGATGGGCTCTATGACTGTGACAACCCACCCTTCAATGCCCAGTCGCGGTCCATTGGGAAGAAGCCATTGGACCTGGGGTTACCCCCTGCCAAGCACAGCCAGCTGGGTGACCTCTATGGCAAGTTCTCCTTCAAGAGTGACCGCTACGGGGGCAGTGGAGCCCACGATGACCTGATCCGCTCGGATGTCTCTGACATTTCCACTCACACCGTCACCTATGGCAACATCGAAGGCAATGCAGCCAAGCGGCGGAAGCAGCAGTACAAGGACAGCCTGAAGAAACGTCCAGCCTCTGCCAAGTCCCGGCGGGAGTTCGATGAGATAGAGTTGGCCTACCGCCGGCGCCCACCCCGCTCGCCCGACCACAAGCGCTACTTCAGGGACAAGGAAGGGCTACGGGACTTCTACCTGGATCAGTTTCGAACCAAGGAAAATTCACCGCACTGGGAACATGTGGACCTGACGGATATCTACAAAGAGCGGGGAGATGAGTTTAAGCGTGACACAGGAGGAGGAGGGGGTGGATCCTGCACAAACAGGGCCCACCATAAGCATGGCTCGGGTGAGTTTGGCGGAAGCAATGAGCACAAGCATGGTGTTGTAAGTGGGGTCCCGGCGCCGTGGGAGAAGAATCTGACCAACCTAGACTGGGAGGACCGGCCTGGGACTAATTTCTGCCGTGGTTGCCCTTCTAAGGTGCACAACTACACACCGTCAGTGGTGGGGCAGAACTCCACCCGCCAGGCTTGCATCCGGTGTGAGGCCTGCAAGAAAGCGGGCAACCTGTATGACATCAGCGAGGACAACTCACTCCAAGAGCTGGACCAGCCACCTGCCCCTGTGCCCGTGGCCACCAGTGCCACCTCCTCCTCCAAATATCCTCAGAGCCCTTCCAATTCTGCCTCCAAGGTGCAGAAGAAGAACCGCAACAAGCTCCGCCGGCAGCACTCCTACGACACTTTTGTGGACCTGCAGAAGGATGACTCAGCCCTGGCCCCTCGCAGCGTCAGCCTCAAGGACAAGGGCCGCTTTTTGGAGGGGAGCCCCTACGCCCACATGTTTGAGATGCCAGCCAGTGAGACCACCTTTGCCAACAACAAGTCCTCAGTGCCCGCCACCAGCTACCACCACCACAACAACCCCGGCAGCAGCGGGGGATACATGCTCAGCAAGTCGCTCTACCCTGACCGGGTCACCCAAAACCCTTTCATCCCCACTTTTGGGGATGACCAATGCTTGCTCCACGGCAGCAAATCTTATTTCTTCAGGCAGCCTGTGGTGGCAGGAGGGCCCAAAGCCAGGCCAGACTTCCGAGCCATCGTCACCACCAACAAGCCGGTGGTCTCAGCCCTTCATGGGGCTGTGCCAGCCCGTTTCCAGAAGGACGTCTGTATAGGGAACCAGTCCAACCCCTGTGTGCCTAACAACAAAAACCCCAGGGCTTTCAATGGCTCCAGCAACGGGCATGTTTATGAGAAACTCTCCAGTATTGAGTCTGACGTTTGAGTGAGAGGGGAAGAGCGCGGGGAGGGACTGGGGGTGGATGTGGAGCATGGGAGGGTGGGGTGGGATCACTCCCATTGGCTACTCTCCCTGGTCGTCCTTAGTTTGTGGGATACTGGAGTTCTGAGTAGTGCAGCACTGGTGACAAGTGCCACCTCTTTGGTTTCCCCTCTTCCTCCTCCTCTTTCCCACCCCTCCCCTTTTATCTCTTTTTCCATGTTCTCGCTCCTCCCATTCTCCTCCATTCCTGGCCATTGCACTTTACAGTGACGTCAGAGTTGGATATCCTCGCTCGTGATTTCAGGAGGGGGAGAAAAAGACAGGGAAGGGGTGGGGCGAGGGGGAGCAGCAGTGACTCTAGTATTTCACTTTTGCTGGCTCCCAGCAGAGAAAGGCATGTGCACGCACAAACGTGTGTGGCAGGAGGAGACAGCAGTAGCAGTGTAATGGACATGCTGGAACACATGCTTGCTCAGGCAACTCTTCCTAAAACTGCCTAGAAAAGAGTAATGTTTGAAGATGTAGAGAAAGTGAAGGGGGAAAAACATGATTAACTTGATGATGCACTTATATGTTAGGTATACTGAGGTTCTCGTTACATTATTTTGTGAAGACTATGGGGGTTTAGGGCTGAAATATATATATATATATTTGCGTATATGCTGAGAAATTTTACTCTAAAATTTTGAATTGTTTGCTGGGGGTGTGGGGGGAGGGAGAGAAGATTTGTCTGCAGGTCTGGTTAGTGTTTTCACTATGGCTATTACAGCCACGGAATCTGTGACAGACCATTGGGACAGCTGGAAAGGAAGTGGGGTCTGAGTCTGGAAAAGCAACCCTGGAGTCAGGGAGGCTTCTGGGAGCTCTGACAGAGGATGCAGGTTTGCACTGAAATGAAAGGAGTTTGGAGAAAAGGAGTGCAGAGCTGGGTTGTTAGCTATGAATTGCTCACTAGTTGTGGCTTATTTCAAGGGTGGGAGCAGTATATCATATGGGTTAGCCTATACGCGAGTATATACAATAATCTTATACTTGAAATGTCTGTGGAGAAAGCAAAATAAACCCACAATCCTATAAGGTGTCTGGATAACAAACAGTGGAACAGAGCTAAAGAGTAGGGAAAGGTGGGGAGTTTTGTCACTGTCACTTCAGGGGACACCAACCTTGTTTTGGCATGTCCTTTCAGCAAGGAGAGCAGGACAAGAAAGGTTTTCATCCTTCTGCCCTCCCTACCCTTGGCCAGCAGGATGGAACAAAAGGAAGAGGGTGCCCTCTGCCAATGCTGGCATGGTGCTGGAGAGAGAAAAAAAACACCATGAAAGGGTGCATGTGGTGGCGTTGGTGCTGGTGGACTGTTTTGATGCCTTCTTGGACATGTGGAAGTGGGAAGAGGGTGTGCACACCCATGGGAAATACATATGTATATTTACTATTGAATGTACAAGGGAAGTACATGGCTTGTCTTCCTGGCAAGGGATGTGCTTGAATAAATGCCAGAGAGCACAGAAACTTGTGCTGAGGGCTGAAGACAAGACGTGCAAGGCTGAGATGTGTGTGTACATGTACGTGTGCCTCTGTGTGCAAGAGAGATACTAGCACAAGTGCAAAGCTGGAATAGCCTAGGGTTTCCCATCCCTGCAGTTGTAGTGACAGCTTTCCTGGTGCACCTAGTATCGATAAGAGTGATTTTTTCTTTCCATTGTATCATTTTAGATGCAAGTTAAACTAAAGGAAAGGGAGCAATGGTAGGAGTGAGAAGTTGAACTCCCCCTTCATATGTCTTCTTTTTCCTGAGGTGGGGGCATGGGTCAACCTGTCCCATCCCGAGAGATGTGGCAAAGTCCCTCCTGTTTCTCCTGGGTCTGTCCCAATCTCACAATTACCATGGCTCACCAGGGGGAGGGTCAAGAGAGCCCTGCGCTAAGGACATGGGGACATTCCAGGGGACTGACTCTGAATGGAGATGGCAGCCCCTTTATGAGCCACATTTCTTGGAGCTGATAGCCACCTCTCTCGCATTTGTCACCGCACCCTGGTTGATTTTATCTTTCTCTTTTTAAGCCAACAGAAGGCCTTTTATTTATTTACCTATTTATTTTATTTATTTTTTAAAGCTGGGGTGGGGGGTGGGTGGGATTTGCCTGTAAAGTCAAAGAGTGTGAGGAGAAGGTGGGCGGGATTGGTGAGGGGAACATTTTCTTAGATTTCACTGAGGAAATTGAAGAGGGAAGAGGGGGAGAGTCTTTGTAATGCCACCCCTTAATCTTTGGGGTAAGGGAACTTCTTATTCTTTCCCCTTTCTCTCATTACAAGGACAAAAAGGAGAAAAAAAAAAAGGAGAAAAAAAAAAAAAGAAACCAAACAAATTACCAGAGCGATCTGCAATCCAGAACACACGGCAGCTTGTCAGACGCTTCTGACAGCGGCCACCGAGAAGGCGTTCCTTTCATTTGTAAATATTTCTTTTTTATTGCGTTTTTGTATAAATTGGTGTTTCTCTTCTCGTGAATATTCAGGTCGTGGGGTGGGAGGGAGGGGAGTTTGTTTCCGTTCTGTTTGTTTTCTACAACTTTTCAGGCTGCGTTTTTGGAAGCGGTTTACGCGGGTCGAGGCCGTATGAATGAGGGAGAGAGAGAGAGCGAGAGAGAGCGAGAGAGAGGAAAATCCTGTGTGTATTGTGTTCCCCCAAGGCCCCCCGTATCGCCCAGTCACCTTATCTTCATGAATGGAAGACGCCGGAACGTCACTTCAAGCCTTGCCAGCAGGGTTTCATGTTTTGATGGGAACACCCCCAATTCCTTTTTGCATATAAACTCTCTGTACCAGCATCTCTCTGTGGAGTTTGGGCCTCAAGGCACTACGCTGTCTTGATAGTGGTGGGGTGAACCATCAAGTTGGCCGCTCAGGTTGGACCATCACTTGACATTAAGAGACTTCTCCAATGCTACTTTGGTTTAGAAATCTTGGACCTGGGAAAGCTTGTGAGAATTTCTGGTATTTCCTAAGGGCTTGGGGGGGAGCTTGACAGCTGGCAAGGGCAGCTAATCTCGTTGGTGGTTATTTCAGTACTTTACATCCCTCCCCACCTGGAACAAGGAAACCTGGAGGGTGGCTCTGCAGGGAAATTAAGCCGAAAACAAACCAAAAAGAAGTTAACGGAACTTTTTTCAAATCTCTTCTCAAAGGTTCTGATTTTTGTGTTCTGGGGTGAAAGTTGGTTCGTATTTTCTCCGAACTGGTCTGTCCCTTGTTCCACTGATTGGCAAATGATAGTTTGCCAAAATCATTATCTAGTGTTGATACTGTGTAGCACTGTTAACACTGGGAGTGCTCTGCAAATATTAACTGTGCCACAAACCACTCAAATGAATGCTCTAGGGCAACCAGAAAAGAAGAACTGGAAATTCTGGACTGAACCACTGGTCTAACTACAGGAGTCTGGTATTTTGCCTTCTCCCATAATAAATTAGGCCACGTGTCCATCAGGTTAATTCTTTCTCTATAAGTGATCTTTTCTGGTTGCTTTGTTTATTTTAGTTCTGACAGGTCAACAAGCTTTGGGACAGAGGTGAAGGGGAGGGGAAGGGAGGGGTGGGGGAGGGTGTAATTCATAATCCAGAAAATAAATCGATGATGTTATTAAACTCTGATTATATATTTAGAATTTTAGATTTGGTGTATTTTCATTCTAAGCATTCAAGTGAATCAATCAGGTAATATTAGCAGCAGGTATCATCTATACTAGAATACCACCCATGTGCTGTTTATTACCTGTCCTGAAAAGAATGGGATTTCATACCAGAGCCTGACAATATTCCATATCCTGTACTTTGCCATTTCTCTCTCTCTCCTGTGGAAACGCCAGAATTTTCTGGGGTAGTGGCTGGGAACATTTCCCCTTTATGAAAGTTTCTGCACACAAGAATAACGATCAAAAAACATTGTGTCCTCTACAGTTTGTTGACCTCTACTGTATATTTGCAGCCAGCCTCCTGGGAAAGATTAGGTGTCTTTGGCAATGTTTCTGACATTTGCCCCCTCAATCTAGCCCCAGGCATGTCTCCCTGAGAGGTATTTCATGAACCATGTTCTTCTGAAGTGGTACTGGAGTGTATGTACTTAGCTGAAGGAAGATGTGTATGAAGGAGACGGAGGAAATATTCCAAAAATATCAGAGATGTATCATGTACAGTGGAAAGCAGCTGGCAGGTAGACCTTGCAGCCGTGGATCTCCACATCATAAACCTTCTTGGAGTATTCACACCAGCTTTTTACTGTAGCGCAACACAACACATGCTGGTGTAGCAGTCCTCTGTCTCCCATCATGCCTTCCAGTGAGGGCACTATCAGAACTTGCCATGTCACATCACAAATAGGAAAGAAAAGCTACAGTCAGGACTTGTTGTCTGTCGAGACAATGAAGCACACCAGCCCCACCTCCTTGGCAAAAACTCATCCTGTTCCTTCTGAAATCCAGCATGCGCTGTCAGAACTCTCCAGGTGAGAACCCCAGTGGGTTCAAAATGCTCAGCAATATGCAAGTATGAACTTTGCCCATAGGGAATTGGTATTTTGATGTCCAGTGCACAGGGGGAGGAAGGCTCCTTTATGTTGTCCTGAAGGATTTGGTGGAGTTAAGAGTTGCCAAGCTGGCCCTCTTTGCTTAGGACTTCTTCAGTAATGCATGCTGATGTTGAGCTCCTCACTCCAAGAAGACGCTAGCATCCATTTCGAAAAAAGCCCCTTTGTACCTTCAAATCAGGATTGTTTCTCACAGCAACATTGCCAGTAAAAGAGAGGGGGAGACAGAGAATGTATATGATGGTGGTGACAGGTTAGAGTGACCAGAGATACCTCAGGGATCTTTATAGGCAAGTCTTTGCTTTAGAGCTTTCTATCAAATGTGGCATATCCTCCCACCTCCATTGCTTATCAACAGATGGAAGCAAGCCTGGGAACACAGCCAATGATCAGACTTAGGCCTTTCACACATCCTCCACTCCAGTCAAGCAACCTTTGATGAGCCCTTCCCATGGAGAAGGGTGGGAGGTTGCACTTCCCCGTGTATTTTTGGTTGCCAAAAAGAAAAGAAAAAGGGGAGGGGATAAAGATGACGAGTGTTGATGAAGGGACTTTGTGCTGACTCTTTGCGCCACTGCTCTAAGGAATTACACTTCACCCTTCCTGCTCAATCCAAGCTGGCAGAGGGTAGGGTCTGATTATGCTGCCTCTCTGTGGCATATGCCTGGCTCATGACCCGAGCCCCTGGGAGCTGTGTGCAAGAACAGAGCTGGATTGCTGGCAACAAATGGGGACAGACTCCAAGCCACGATCCCCGCACCCACTCTTTCCCATAAGTGCTTCCCTGCTGCTGAACACACCTGGCGTGTCCACCTGGAACACACCTACCATGCTGCTGGATGCTGCAGGGCACATCGAGATAGTAACTAGTGGGACCCAATTGTCGTCCCCACAAGGGCTTATTTTCAATTTGCAGCCAAATAGATTTCCAAGCCATAGACCCTTGCTGCATTCATCCACCTATACTCCCTGTGTTTCCCTCCCTCCTTCCCCCTCAAAGGCAAGCTGGGGCGCTGACTGTCTCACTGGCAATATGAATGCTATTGCTTCATCCTCATCACAGGCTCTCTGGACCTCCCTGGGGCTGACTGCAGACAGACCTGGGTGTCTGCCATTAGAACAGCAACAAAACAAAAAACACTTAGCAATTGGCTTTGAGTTCTTTATTCATATCTTCAGCATCCCCGAATTCCTCTCCTAGCCATGCCATTTGAGTGAATTCTGGCACCCTTCTGTCATTGCTGACAACATAACTGACACAGCATGAATCTGCTTGTGTAAAAAAAGGTGGTGAAACTGTATCTCAGAGAACAGGACTCAGGTCTGCCGATGCCAAGGGTACAGTCTCCTGGGTGCTGAGGTAAAGGAAGGTCTCTGCAACGTGTTAGTAGCTACAGATCTCTTAACCTGCTGGCCTCCTGCCATTCAAAGCTCACAGCAAGCGCTGGTATGCACTCCAACAGGTCAGATGAATTCCTTGCTGTGGGACAGGGGTTCCTCTGGGCATGTGCACACATACAAAACATACTGGGGAAGTGAAACACACATGAACAAGCCCAGCACAGCAGGAAGCTGTAAGGCTTGTGCGCTCGTACGCACATAAACACACATATATATGGTACATTGCAGTACACTTAATGACTCTGTCCCACAATGTGTTTTTGCCAAGTAGGAACAACATGACCTTTCCTAAAGTTCTTCTGGTAGTTATTTAATTTATGTATTCACTTTGTGACTTTTACATATCTGCTTTCTTGACTGCAGCATTATTGTGTAAATATATGTGTATATATGTACAGAAACTAACTCAAGCAATTATATTCAGGTTGGGAAAAGGGTGGTTTTTATATCTGTACAGTATTTCCTTATTAAATAATGGCATGGGGGGGTGGGAAAGTTAACTTCTAAATTGTGGTTTTATTGGTCTGTGGTGTTTGAAGTTGTTTCAGTGGTTGCTTTTGCTGGTTTGGAAAGTTTATCTGGATGTTATATGTGTGTGCCAAGAAAGGGTCCCCAAACAGGGGAGGTTTGGGATTGGTGAGGGGTGGTGGGTAGCAGAGGGTGTTAATAATTTCCTGTAATAAAAGCAGTGTTGATTGCTAGGGACTGTTTGTGTGAGGCACAGGGCTGTTTCCTTCTCTATGTGCTTTGCTCTTTGATTACTTTCTCTTCCCTGGTCCCTATTGTCTTCCCTCTGGGATGTCAGCAGACTACATTTTTTACTACAGGGATCTCTCTCTGGGCCTTCATCTCCTCCTGACCAACTCTTCCATCTCCCTCTTTTCATGGCCTTTCCAATACCTGTGGGAGGGGAGGTGGCACCATCTCGGACCCTTTGTGCCAGTCTTACCCACTTTACTTCCTCTGCTTTAGGTACTCTTTTCATTCTTCTGAGCAGAACCTCATTTTCAGGTGTTCTGATCTCTTCAGCAGTTTACTGCATCATCTCCCTGGCCTTCTATCTACTTATTTCCCATTTTACTCATGTGGATTTTTCAATTTCATCTCTATGCCTCTTTCCTCAGAGTGACTTACACCGGCTGTTCACCCACTGTGCTCCTCTTCTGTCTTGTTGCTCTGTTGTCTTCATTGGACTGTGCAATGCTGTGCAGAAGAGTAAAGGCCAGGCCTCTTCTCATCTCCTGGAAAATTCTAGCCCTGACCAGGATTATAGATGGTGATATTTGGTAGTTATTTTTGACTTTTCTGTCAGTTTCACTGAGATGGAGTTCTGCTCTTACTTGCTCAAGAAATAAGAAACAATCAGTCTGGCAAATTAATTAGTGCAGTGAAGTAAACAAATTGCCTTTTCTGAGAAAGCCAAGCGAGAGAATATCCTTTCCTTCCTTGATGGCTGACTGGTGAGTTTATAGCAGGGGGAGTTATAGTTTTTATCCAATCCAGTTTGACCCATATCAGGGTCAGTGGAGTCTTTCCCTTTTACTCTACATCAATGAAGTAAGGCTTCTGGAAAGAAGTATGCTATCTTTTAGAAGCACAGGGCTCCCTCCCTTTATTGACTAGACACCATTGGCTTCTAAATGCCTACATGATGTTTTGCCATTGCAAACCTGGGAGTGAGTGTCTGGTAGTATTTTGTCCCTTTCTGTTTGGCAAGTCAATATGAGCTAGTACTTGACACTAGATAACTAGGGTTTGTGGTCTAGCACCAGGAAAGAGAGTGATGGAGTGTGACACAGTGCATATGCAGAAACACAACCAGTGTGAAACGGGTAGGGGCTCTAGGCAGATGCCAAGACGCCTCCTTCCTTCCCTTTTGGACAACTTGCATTGGTCCTTATTGAATCACCATCAACCAATCATCCTCTGCAGGCTGGGACTGCCATGCATGCTGCCAGCTGCTCATCTGTGAAGACATTTGGGTCTGCTGGTCACAGTCTGAGAAAGGGTCAGTCAGCCTCTCTGTGTATGTGCATGTACTGCCATGTGCCATGGTCTCTGAAGGTTCAAACTGTACTGTGTGAAAGTATATGGGCAATGAAAGGAGCAATGGAAAGAGACAGCATACCCAGAGGTTATCCGGAGCAGTAGCCTTCTCCTAGCTGGTTCTGCCAACTCTTGATCACCATGCATCTCTGGTTTCTGGGTGGGAGGAACCACTACAGCCACGTGGGAATGGTGCTCTACTCAGAGGAGTGAGCCGGGTGGACGTCCCCCTCATGTACCTTTGCTGTGACCTTGGCATGGCTGCCCCAGCATGGTCCACAGTGGGCTGTGTACTTGTGAATACATGACTGCAAATACCCATCAGTCTGGGAGGAGGTGTATATTTGAGACTGTGCATCTGAGTGACTCCTGGCAGAACTCTAAACATAAATGAAGTCAGAAACCACTGGCCCGTCTGGTGCTACCCCAATAATGTGCATCTGTATGGCAGCCATCTCCTTCGGAGTACATCCCATAAATTAGCTTTCGGCCAAAACATTGAGTTACCTTTGTCACTGTCACTAGGTTCCTTTCTGTGTTACCACTGCTTATTCAATGTGCCATAAACATGACATACCTGCAGCATCTGCAGGGTGTCTGGAGAGAGCACATCTATTGCATGGGAATTCTATCTAGATCCATGGGCAGTGGCTGCTAAGTCCCATGTCACCCAAAGAAAGATTATACCTGCCCCTGAACAGACAAAAATTAACTGAGGGGTAAGATGATAGCTTTGTGCTTTCTCCCGCTGTTTTCCTTCCAGGCCTTGGAACCAGATCCATCAACACAGGCAGATAACTGTGAAATTCAAGCTTCTCAAAAGCTACCTGGGGGTTTAGATGCCTAGAATGTCCTTTGTGGATTCTCTTGCTTGTGTGGGCCTCTTCCTGCAATACATTTTGCCAGGACTCATCTCCCAGGAACTCACCGTGCTTGAACATAGCTTTGAGAGGTTCCCTCTGCTTGGGATCATCATGTGTATGTTGCATGCCTATTGCTACTCGTCTGTATTTCTTGCATGTGTCTATTTGTGGGGGGCAAGGGTGGGTTCATATTTGTATGTGTATTTATGCAGCCTGCGCACATTCGTATGTGTGATGCCACAGCCTGTATATGTGCTTAGGTGTGTGTACGCATGTTTTGAGCTGAGCAAAAAGTGTTTGAAGCTGTATGCTGCTAAAACCAGGTGATGGGCACCCATAGGTACCTTGGCAGCCCTGTTGTTGCTCTTGCTTACCTGGTAGGCCCTGGCATGGCTGCTTTGTTAGGAGTCTGGGGGGCCAGTCTGAATCACTGACAAGGCTGGGACACAGACTTCTCCTGGAGATGGTTTGAATACAGCACCATAAACTTATTCCATGCTTTCATTCACGTCTGTGCTGAATCCACTGTGCCACATTTTCAAACCATTGTGCCACACTCATTACCTACTTAGGCCTTAACTGGCAAGTGGAGCAGGAAGACAATCCTGAATTGACTGGTAAAGTCTTTCAAGAGACATCTGGTCAATCCTGCCCTGTGACTCAAACAAGAGGCTTCCTTGCCTGTGTTTTTGCTGCTTTCCAGGGCAGTGCAAGCACTGTAATTCCACTTGCAAGCAAGCACTAGCCTGTCCTTTCTTGCTTTTGGATCAGACACAAGCTGAGCTGTGTTAGCCTGATCTCCCATGCCCATTATATAGAAGAACCTCACCATTGCTTCTTGGATCTGGGTAGGGATCTTGCAAATCCCCAGTTCTGGGGGGATTCAATCTCTTCAGAGGAGATGGTAAATAGGAAGGGTGGGAGGGAGCGAATCTTCTGCAGCCATCCTTCATCCCATTCATTTCACAGAGAGATCTCTACACTGGTAGCACCAGAGAGAACAACCTGTTAGGAGGGCCCTACAGTGCCAACCAGTACAGCACTTTGGCCAAACTGCTGGACAAGACACTGCTGTCCTCTGTCTGCAGCCAGAAAAGACAATCAGGACCTGTTGAAGAGATGCCATGATTAATCAGATGAGGAAGGAGCAACACCTAGTGACTAGTGCCCTCATCATATACACCATCTTAAGTCTGCTTAACCAGCCCATTAGTGTTGGTATCACTGGGCCTCTTTGATGGTTTCTTTTTATGTATATATATAAGATATAACAGAATAATCTTTGGACTCCAGTGACTCCTTCAATCAGACCACATCCATTCACCTCTTTTGCTTTCTACCATGTTCAGCCGCTCTTTCCTCTCCATCACATTGTATCCTGTGTTCTGCCAGGCTTGTGTTTTATGGAAGAGAAGATATATGTGTGTATGAGTATATGTATGTGTGTATTTTATGTATTATTACTGTTATCAACATGCTATACACCTAAAAGCTCCTAGCAAGCTGGAGCCTTCAAGAGGTGCTGTAGGAAATGACTTTCCCACTAGACAGCGGTCAGAGTGGACCTTAGCAAAGAAAGATGTTAGCTTTGAAGGCCTCTTTGCCTGTCCAGTTGCTTTTCTTATCTTTGGAGCAGGCTCTCTCTCACATGCGGTCAGAAATGCAGCAAACTGCTCTTTTTAGCTTTGCATTTTCAAAGTTTCTAATGTGGAAATAATGTCTTTGTTGATTAGTTGTTGATTTCTTTCCTTTGTTTGTTTGTTTTCTGCAGTCCTTTTAGTGGGAGCAGGGAGGTGTTTTCAGCAATACAACTTTCCGAGACCTCAGTTCTGTGCAGTTATTGTTTGTATGGTTCAGCTGTGTTTGGGGTCTTTCCTTTGTATGTGTTTTTCCTGAAAGGCAGGGCTATCTTGAAACGTCTCTTTGCCAGTGACCAAAGCACCATCTGTATTTGGAGGCAAGGGCTGGTCTATAGAGGAGGCAGCAGCCTTTTGGGAAGTAGCTTTTCACGGACTTCCCTATGCAGTCACAGAAGGCAAACTATTACACTGATGCACAGATGTTTGTTTTTTATTTGTTTATTTGTTTTTCTTTTGTTTTTCTTTTTCTTGGTACTCCCTCTCTTTTCCTTCATTTTCTTCTTTTTCTCTATTTTTCTCTGAAAAAATGTGCATTACTTCAGTGAGCTTTGGCCGTTGCCCCCAAGGCTGCTGTGAGGTGGGGAGAAGGTGGGAAGAAAGCGGGGAGGGAATCTGACCCCTGGGTCCCTCCCTCCCAAGGCCACATGGAATTGCCCCTGTGAGGAGGGAAAGAGGCCCTTTTGGGTGGATTCTGTTGTGATTCCTTGGGCAGGGGCCTTGTGGCTGCTGAGGGACCTGACCCAAAATCCATGGGTGCCCAAGGGAGAACCCTTGCTTTCATGGGTCTCTGGTCTCGGCCCAGAGGGTAAGCTGGAAAAAGACTCTTACCCACCCATGTGTGGGCCGGAGGAGGGGAAAAGAGGACAAATAGGCAGAAAAGAGGCTGACTGATCTGGAGTGGCCTGAGCCACCCTCTCACTGCCCTGTGTTTCCTCCTCCCCACACAGGCCTCCCCAGGCCAGAGTGGGAGCAAGGCCATGGAGACAGGTGAATAACCCTGCCCGGGCCAGAGCTGTCCAGCATTGCCTCCCCTGAGATATCTGCAACTGGACAGGGCTGCCCCTCAGCTTGGACAATGCCATTCAGGGCCGAACAAAGTCTCACAGACCATGAAGTAGGAGTTAAAGGTGGGGCGTGTGTATCTGCCCAGATCTCGATGCCATGCCACCTAACAGAAAGCCCGTCACCTTCATCCTTTGACACGTGGAAGCGGCTGAGAGCTGTAGTGGAGGACTGCTGTGTCTACTAGGGTTGGGGCAGGTAGCGTCTCTAAAGCTGGCACTGGTCAGCTTTGACTGTATTTGATTTCTAACTTATGTACATTTACTTTTGAGAGCATGTTTGATCAGCTCAGTCTATCAACCAAAAGGAAAAGAAATACTCACCTCTAGTGTAAGTCTTCTACTGCCCAACACGGCTACCTCCTCTTCTCTTGAGCTGTTAGTATCTTGTGGTGAACTGGCCACCCATCAGGCTGTTGTGCACAGCAGATATTTCCCTATCCACTTCTGAGACCATCTTTGCCTAAATTTTGCCTCTTCCTCATCCCCTTTCCACATGCACATGCATGCGCGTGCACACACACACACGCCCACCTCCAACCTCTCCACTGGTGAAAATCAGAGCCACAGAGGCATGAGTGCCAAATGACTTTTTATTTCTCAAGTAAATGATTAAAAAAAAAAAAAAGGTTTTGCTCTTTTCATTTTCTTTTGTTTTTTACATATGCAAATGTAAAAGGGAACTGACAGCGAATTGGTGGTGGCGAGAGGAAATGGGATGTTTTGTAACCCTAGCTGCAGTAAAAAAAAAAAAAAAAAGAAATAAAAATAAATTAAAAATATTTAAAAAACACAAAAAGGAAAAAAAAACTTGAACTATTTTGGAAATATTGTGAATAATTTTTGATATAAAAACTAATTTTTATGTAGCATGAAAACCACCAAAATAAAATGATCAAGAACAAAAGCTGTGCAGAGGGTGTTTTTGTCTAGTTTTTGAGGGAAAAAAGAAAGAGAGAAGCAGTGTTATATGAGAGAGGGATGATACTGCTATGGCTTTTATAGCAAGTTTAACAATATTTGATGTTTTTCTTCAATCTTGGTTACAGGAGTTTTGTGATTATGTTAAAAGAAAAAAAAATCACAACTCACATTTTATATGAAAAGAAGTTTTTATCTCTGATTGCTGTGGAGAAAGTCTTGAAAATAAGAATGGAATGAATCCAAAAGACTCAAAAAACAAAAGGCAAATTAAAAATAATAATGAATTGCGTTTGAGGGTTAACAGTGTTCATGATTCTTTTTCTGCTTGATTTGTCCTTTTTGAGCATTTGAGGTTGCAGTACTGTAGAGGCAAGTGTGAAGGAGGTCAGACAGTAAGGAAGGGTTAACAAAGTTCTGAATTTTGCTCTGTGAAGCACAGGAGTTAAGCATGGAATTCTTCATATCTCCTCCTGAGTAAGGCATAATGGTACTGTCTTTTTGCAAGCTATATTGGCACTGTCATTCATTCCTCTTAGAAAAAAAATCAAAATACAAGTGTAAAAATAAAGGAAGTAGTCTGTCTCTCCCAATTCCAAAGAAAACAGTTTGTTTTCTTAGCGCTCCAGTCCCTTTTAGAAATGATGGAGATCGTCTGCTCCCCTGAAGGAAGAGGGGTGCTAGTGCTCTTTGCCTCCTGGGAGGCTCTGATGCTAGGTGCTAGAACACTGGATGGGTAGCAGCCATCCCACCCTGCCAAGGAGCAAGAGATTAGTCCTTTGAATTGTCAGAGGACAGGAGATACTGGTTTCTGGACTGTCCCATGGAGTCTGGTGGGTTTCTCTGTCCATTCTGTCTTAAAAACACTCCTTGTGTCTGTGTGAATCAGAGCTGAATATGAATTTCATCTTCCATGCATCATGATTTCATCTTCCACTCAGTCATTAGAACACTTCACCATCAGCTACCAGGGGACCTTCTCTGTTACCTCTGTCCTTTCTGTCTGAGAGTCTTCTACACTGTGGGATGCTGTGCTAGTGTGCAGTGTGTGCTCACCAGCAAGAGAATGTGGTATGGGGCGAGAGCAGCACTGTGACTCTATGACCCCCAGGCTTTCTTGTCTCCTCCATCTGAGAGGTGCTCTATCACTCTCTCTTCTCTAAGCAGCAGGGTGCTCCATGGAGGATGTGAGGTAGTGGACCAGGCAAGGGACTGAACATCTGAGGGACCTCAGCTTCAGCATGGAAAATGCATTCTGCACATCAGAGCCCAGGCAGCTGGCCTGACAGCACATGGCTGGCTCTGGTAGTAGGAAAGGAAAAGTCAATGAAAATCTCAGCTTTGGGGACTTTCTTCAGGAAATGTCTGCAGCAGAATGAGTGTAGTGGAGAAAAATAGGTAACATTGCCACACAGGTGGCTAGGAGTAAAAATGTGGCCTGGAAATACGCATCTGGAAATATGCACAAACAAAGCAAAAAAAAACAAAACAAAACGTTTGGCAAATGCTCTGAAGACTCGGATTTCCAAGCATAATGTTTCAGAGTCTGGAACCAGGGCTTTGACCATGTGTTATGCTAGCTGGAAGTTCAGCCAGGGGCCATTCTTGCACTCCAGCCTCTGCACTCACTCATGTTCCTCTCCCTAGAGTGCATCAGCAGGCTCATCTCTTTCCTTAGACTCCAAGGGCTGGCTGTGCCAGTAGTGATGGATAATTTCACCCTGATCTCACTGGGAGCAGCTTGCACTTTGCCCACCCTATCTCTGCACCTCACTGCTCAGATCTCCCAGGTTTTTAGAGGCAGACATTTTACAAGGCCAGAAGAAGGGCAAATATCCTTCCAGTACACACATATGGCATGGGCAGGAGTTTGGAGTTTTTGAGTGCTCCAGCCCTAGATGTTCTCCTTGAAATATCTGTATCTCTCTGTCTTTGTCAATGTGAGTGCTGCAAGGTTTGTTTGCCCTCACAGATGATTTGCATGGTCCATCACAAAGCCAAGATTCTGTCAGTGGAGAAGAGCTTTTCTATGTGTCTTTTCTGCATTTGAACAAGGGACCTAGAAATGTAGTTAAAGAAAAGATATCTGCAAGTATGCAGGTCCCATACCTATGGGGTATTTGCTAATGTATTTCACTCACTGGAATAAACAGGATCAGAGCTCCTCTTTGGCCTTCCACAAGTATGGACTTTTCCAAGTGGTAAATCCACTTCCACTGGCTCTGGTGGCCCTTTCCTCTACCAAAATGTTCCTTTTTCAGCTATTGCAGCTGAACCTTGCTGTGCTAAGACACAGGTGGAAGCATTCCATTTTGGGACTGAAGAGAGCTAGTTGTAATGAACCAGCCACTTCTGCTGGCTCTGCAGCTTCATATTGCTTAGGGACTAACCATTCAGATGCTCTCCTTTCTCCCCAAGCCACTTCAGGGCTCTCTGCATGCTGCAGTGACAGCCTGGCTTGCTGTCCCTGCTGACCTTCCCCTCCTTTATATGCAGAGAGTAAAAGCTTCATGGCCACTTTCTTATCTGAGGCATTAGATTAAAATTGGAGAAGCATGACGTTTTGGACCTGTCTCTGTGGCTCTCTGATTAGTTATCCTCGCTGAGGAGGCTAGAGACCAAGGTCTGCCAGCTGCAAGGTTAAGCTTTGGGTAAACGATCGCCCTTCGGCTGCAGGTTGCTGCTGTTCTATTAGCAGAGGGGACATGCACTGAAATGTTAAATGACTTCCACCACACGCTTGCCACTCTTTCAAGATTTGTGTGTAGACTTATGTCTAAGCAGAAAAGAGGAGGCTGGTTTACTTCTTGTCTATTTGCCTTGCCCCCAGAAGAAAATTTCCTAAAAAAAAAGAAGAAAGGGAAGTTTCTTTCCTCATTTGAAACTCAGACTATTGCATCTTTGTCTAAACTAGAGTATTGTTTTGCAGGGGTAGAATAAGGCAGATCTTCAGCTGGTATCCACACATAAGCGTTGAGTATGTTTCTACAGCCTTTCACGGAAGGAAAAGTCTAGCTTCTGCTGAAAAGGGCAGGGCATTTTCTCTGCCTCCTTGACCTTGAAGGATGAGCTTCAAGTCCAGAATCTTAAACACATAGTGCTTACATGGCTTGCACGGCATGCTGACTATACCCCCTGGTTAGATGGGGAGATGCATGGGGGTCAGCAGCACTGAGTGCAAAGAAGAAATCATTAGCTAATGCTTGTGCCATATTTTCAGCAAGTAGAGAGGGGTTTTTAGAAGCACTTGAGACATTAAAATAAACCCCATTTAATTGAAAGCCAGTAGTGCTTAGCTGTTCAGATGCTTGCTAAAATTTCCACTACAAAATTTAAGAATGATTATCCTTTTTAAAAATTCCATTATAAGGGAGCTGTAGTTTTCAACAGTCAGGTAGACTAACAGCTCTCCTAAGCCTACAAAACTGTGGTAATAATCTCAACCACCAGCTCTCAAAGGGTGCGGGAGCTCCCTCCTCGACAGTCGGAAGTGGGTAGCATACTGGCTGGGATTTCATCAGAAAGGGGATGCACGTTGCATGCAAGCAGTGGCTGGTGGCTTCAGAGCTAGTTTTGTGTTGCTCAAAATGACTCCATCGTTCCTAACAACAACAGTGTTGCTGCAGAATTGGACGGTGTCGGAATCAGTCATTAATCTGGCAAGTACCAAGTCAAGTGAGATGCTTTGCCAGGAAGGTGAAACCCTGACATAAAATTGATCAAAAACATTTAGGTGCTGCTTTCAAACAAGATTTGTCCCTTCGATGCTTTGCACTGCTGTAGTCCTTACTTCAAAGAGTTTGCAGTTTTGATGCCAAACTAAAATACATTGATATTAGCATTTACAAGTTAATTGACAGATGCCATGGTTTGCATATATTATGCAAATTTCCTGAAATCTTGCATGTATTTGCATCTAATTGAGATTAAATGAAACATGTACACATTATAGGGGAAATAACTGAAGCATCCAGAGATCTGATAAGCTAGGTGACTTGATGGGGCCTGTTGTATGAACTGTGGTAAAGCCAAGGAGCAGGGGGAAAAGACATCTAACATTTTCATGTACTACATTCGTGGTTGCTGTTTGGAGAAGTGCACAAAAGTGCACAAATTTATTTGGGATATTGTTAGCAGCAGTGTAGGAAACTTGTGCTGGGAGACGTGAATTTAGATGCTGGGACCTCAGCCTGAAGGGACAATCAGGGGTTCAGCCTGTTTTTGTGTTCTGTTTGTTTGATTTCTTTTTTTTGAGAAAGAAATACTCACTTCTTTGCATCACTGTGCAAACATCACCCAACTGAGCTCCCTTCGCATGGTAAGGGAATGAGAATTTCATACTCAGGCAGGGGAACAGTGAGGAGGTGAGTGTGTAATCCATACAGGAGCAGCAGGCCACACAACAGACACCAGACTTGCCTGTCACCATTTCGGTACCTGGCAGGATGTCGTCGTCTTCTTCTCACCCCTCTGGAGGTCATGAAGGGAGGACAGTGCTATTTGTAAAGCCATGCCCAAAACAATCAGCTTCTGCTTCAGGTGAGTTTTGTGAGAAATCTTGCTATTCTGACAGTGCTCTGGTTTTCTAGCTTCTCTCCACTTCTTCCATTGAGCAGAGCCTTGAGGGTGCTATACCTCATCCCAGTCTTGCCAAAAGAGAGGTTTTACTGGCTACGGTAGGTTTTTTTTTCTAGTTAGTTCTGCTCTTACAGGCAGAATAAGTAATGGCATGTATGGGCCTTACCCAGGGAGATGCTGGGCAGTACAGACTCTCTAGGACATGTGCTGTGCATGGGGTCAGCCTCTTCTGCTACCCTGAGGTAACTTCTCTGAGCTGATCATGGAGGCTCTACCACGAATCAAAACACAACTCATGTCCCTTCCTTGGAAACTCACACATCAAAATCTTAGTGTACACCTCATGGGTAGTCCTGAGCATCCCTCTTCTGCTTTTGTCAGGCTGCTACAAACTCTCAGCTTTTACAGGGAGGCTGTCAAAACATTGTATAGAAAATAATTTTGTTTTTCAGTTCCACCAATGTGCAGTAACACCTCAGGCTGTCATATTGGCGAGGCTTCATCAAGAACCTCTTTGCACCATGCACAGTGTTCATCCAACTTGCCAACTCTCAATGAAGTTTGTCCAAGACAGCCTGGTCTCTGAATAGTGGCTGAACTTCCCAGGCTGCTTCTTCTCCAGCTTTGCTTCCAAACCGTGCAGGATGCTTTGAAGTGCAAACAAATATGCAACTGGACAGAGGTTGACCGATCTTCCTTCCCTCTTCAAAAGCCTAGGTTGATAAAAACAGTTTTCCTAAGGTTACAGTTCGGCTTAGTACAAGTTCCAGCCTCATAATCACACCAAAATTTTAGGTCTGTCTTGCCAGTGCCCCTTTAAATTATGCATACTCCTGCTTACACATTCACTGCCACTCTTCAAATATTCAAGGGTTCCTTACATTTAATTTCAGATGGTTTACTCTCTCCAGGGAGGAGGCAGTGTTTTAAAAAGAAATTGCTGACGGGAAAAGTAGAGCTTACATGACTTGCAGCAAGCAGCAATTTGAGTTCTTAAGAACATGCATGTCTTGGACATGTAAATTTTACTCATTTGCACTTCAAGGGCACGTGACATACAACACTGCTTTCTCATCCAATAACATTATCTAAGCTTAATGGTTAATGTCAAGTTTTTATTAACATTTACAAGTGCATTGGGAGATTAATTTGTTTACTTGTATTATGCAAAACTGATTTAAGATCATGGTTTGCATTTACACACATTTACATAGTGTTTCCTGATTAATACATTATAATACACACAAATCATGTGTAAATTGCAGGCTCACATCTGCAACATAAACTTCTTTTTGTGCAGTGTAATATTTGACTTGTCTGGCAAAACTTTTCCAGCAGGTTGCTGTTGGAATCGGGATGTGATGGGGAGGGAAGGAAGGACAGGGATTAGAGGTGGCTTTTCCATGGAGAAATCTTTCCTTAGCACCTGTTACTTGCCGATGCCCTGCAGCTGTGAAACAGAAGATGAGGGTGCCAAGGACAGCTGGCAACAGGATGAGTTTCATGTAATGCTGTGGCCCTGGGGTCAGACTGCTGTGAACAAGCAGTTTAGCTGACTTGAGGCTTGGAGTGATATGGGTGAGCAGCAACAGTAGGGAGGGAAAGGGCCAGGAAACGTTTCTGCCTGTCATGGCCTCGTAACCTTGGCCCTGGCCCTCCTGAAGGGGCTCAGCTGGGTGCAGTGGAGACCCCGATGTGCTCCGCTCTGCTCCCCAGAGCACCTCTGGCTGGGGACAGAGGTGAGTGCTGAGGACAGCGCACAGCCGGCTGGGGTGGGGATGACCAGCGGAAGGTGCAGAGAGAAGGACAGCGATGACCACCAAGCACCTGGTGTGGGACTGAGAAGGGGACCCAGAAAGGCAGCACCCTTGTGCTGAACATGGGGGCAAGGGGACACTGTGGATATTTCCCCAGTGTAGCGTCTTCCTAAGGGAAAGCGCGGTCGAACTCAGGCTTGCCTCATCTCTCTGAGGCCCTAATCCTACTATCCTTCCTTCACCAGTCACCACCTTATCCTTCTCTTCCCTATGCCCTCACCCCCCTCCGGTTCTTCTTTCTGTAAATAACTCTTTCTGATTTTGGACAAGCAGGGATCAACAGATTCTGGAGGGGGGGCGGGGAAGACACTTGTTTTGTTTTGTTTTGTTTTCCTTTCTCTCTTGAATTTTGGTGTTTGAACTTGAAAAAAAACTACTATATATAAATATATAAATATATATATTTAAGCAAATGGATTTCCTGGAAAACTATGAAAGGAGTTGATTTTCCCCCTCTTTGATTTCTGTTGTTTTTCATTGCGGTTTGTTTTTTGGGGAAGAGGGTTTTTGTGAACTGTTGAGATTTCCAGTTCAGCGTTGTTTAAAGGATGTGGAGGAAAAGAAAAAGAAAAGAAAAAACAAAAAGAAGAAAAATCAACAAAAAAACATGAAAACCTTTGTGATGTACAAAATCTGTAAATAGTCAAAGATACTTTCTCTTTTCTAACAACAAATTATTTCTGTCACTTTATATTCAAAAATAAAGAAACCTACCACAGAATATCAGGGTTAAAAAAATCTGAACCCATACTCAGAACATTTTCTTTATTGTCTCTGTTCATTTTACACTTGTACTGGAGAATGCCTGGGAATTTTGCACTGTGTCTGTGATGTTTAAAAAATCTGAAATGGGGTTGAGTTGAAGTTAGGCTACAACGTCACCTGAGAGGGGCTCTTCCCCTGGCATTCACTAGCAGCTGTAGATTGAGCCTTGTGTCTTGTGGTTACCTGGTGAGAGTGGCTAAGGGCATAACATCTGGCATCTTTCCCAGTCAAGAAGCACAAACACATGCTGAGGAAGATGCATGGATGGGAGACTCCCTCCATGGGCTCTATCTCACTATGCACTGCCTGGAAACTGGATGGGGGCTGAACGCCGAAGACCAGCATGAAGCTGTTGGTAAAACCACTAAACAAAGTGTCATATTTTGGAGCTGTCTTGAACGCCTCCTGTCAGGCCAGTAAGTGACAAGACATTGATACCTATTCTTCATAAAACAAAGCCCAGGCTATAGAGGAGGACAGGGTGGCAAAGGGAACTGTCCAACAATGTCAGTTTGTCTTGGCACCAGCCACATGAGTCATGGCCCCTGAGACTGCGGGGAAGTTGGGGCAAGAGGTAAGAGTGGACCTTTGCAGAGGTTGCCCTGGTCCAACCAATAGAAAAGGACAAGGAGGATATTTTTGAAGAAGTGCTAAGAATTATCTGGTTTTGGAAACACAGAGCAGTGGGTCACCTTTAATGGTAAGAGGGTAGTCAGCCTGTAGTTATTTTTAGGGGAACTAAAAATAAATAAAATGGACCAGATGAGCTACTCAGAGGTTGTTCGACTACCTATGGGGTGCAATGAAAAGGGTGGAACATGGCAGAAACACTCAGACATGGCAAGCCAGACTCAGTATAAGAAAGCAGTGCTCAGCTGAGGAAGCTTCTAACAACAGCTGATGGAAATTAAACATTAGTAAATGCAGATAATTGATAAAGGGAGCAGAATATGAACCAGGGAAAGAAAATCTATGGCTATTAGATGTAAAGGTAAAGAGGATTATATTTACATAAATACACTAGATAACAGAAGGGGAGGGGGAGGTGTCAGTACTTTTATTTATTTATTTTCAATCAGCCCATATGTGCTAGCTACTAAGGCAGAGGTGTTCACCCTTGTATTTCTGAGTTCAAAACATCCCTATTTTGATGGGGAATCAAATTTATTTCCTTTTGATACTAGCTTAGATAGTGCAAAAATGAAATGTGATTGTTTGGGGCCAATTCAGCCAGAACCTGATATTTTTGTTTTCTTAACAGGTCAGGGACAGAGTTGCATTAATGCAGGACGCTGTCAGCAAAACTGACTAAACTCCAACACATAACTGTAATATAGTATACATCATTCAAGATTTAGTTCTTTCCTCAGGTTCCTCTGCCAAAGGAGAAGGAGTATTTCACTAGATTTCACTTGCAAGACAGAATTAAATTCTTGTTGGAGGTGCAGGGGAAATGTAAACAGTTTGAAAGTTTCAAAAAGTTTCAATATTTTATCTTTTCAAACAAGGCCAATTTTCTGCCTTTTCAATACTCTTCATAGTATGCCCCCCCCCCCTTTTTTTTTTGTTACTGAAATGAATAATTGACAAGTTCTGCTTTGAAATAAGAAATGTCCGCCAATTTACAGTTTCCAGTCTGAAAAAAATCAAATTTGGGCCATACTGCACACTTATAAACTACTAACAGAGTAAAAGCAATCCAGCAGGAAACTAAGTGGCGCGCGTAAGTGAAAAGCAAAGATAATCATCCAAAGGGTCTGAAAAAATACTCTTCTCATTAAGTTTTATTTCTGTAAATATCATTGAACTAAAATCCAAGCAGAACTTAAACAGCTCAACTGGCAGCTCTTTAGCTGAAGCAAATAATTTTTAAGAAGTCAGGAGATGCTATCAGTGAATGAGATAGCAACCAAAAAAGTCAGGTTCTTTCTGAATCTCCTAGACGCACGGCAACAGACTGGAACTGGAAAAAGATTTATTAGTTTTCCTCCTTTTTTACTTTCACCTCCGCCAGAATCTGGTAGCTCAGGAGTAGCTATGAAAAAAAAATGGGAAAAATGGGAAAAAGGGGGGGGGGATATAATCACATTATCACTAACCTTACGATACTCAGGTTTCATAAGTATAAGTTTGTTCTGATGTTATCAGCCCACACTGTCACTTTTTGTTCTTCTAAAGCCAAGGTTTACAGAAGAGCTTTTAAACACAGCACAGTATGACAATGATAGGAAAAAGCTATTCGCTGCTACATCCAGTGCCTGCTACCCTTGCCACCTAGGTAAGCATGTGCCTTCCCAACATTAGGTGTACAGCAAGGGATGTCTCCAAGCCTCTTTCCGTGTTCAGGGCAGAGCAGGAGGCATTTCTCAAACATAAGCTATGCCTTGCCTAAAGCCAGTGGCTGGATTCAACTGTCCCCAGGTGAGCCTTTCTCTTGATAATTGCCAAGATAACTGAGACCAGTGTGAGTATATGTGCATGTGTGTGTGTGTGTATATGTGGAGGTCTCACCTAAGCATTAGGGCTTGAAATCTCAGCTATATGCTTAGGTTTTCAGTGAAACCAATTAGCACCTAGACTCAGTCCAGCCAATGGACTCTAGAGATTTTTTATATTATCTCAGATGCCTCTTTTGGCTCAGACAAATCTCCCATTAAACTCATTGCTTGGGCAGGTCTCTGCTGGGTGCCTGGATCCATGGACACCTTTACTGGAAGACAGCTAAAGGTAGGCCAACCAAAGTTCACTTCTGGTATCTAAGTTAAGGTGGCAGAGATGGTAGGGGAGATATGCCTCCCTGGCAGGTATGTCGCACTGAGTGCCAGACCATGAGGGAGAGGGGCTGAGATTTCTTTCTAGGACAAATTCTCTGACATGGAGTGGCTGAAAATGCCTGGGACATGGAAGGGGAGGGCTGAGTGATGTAAAAAGGGAGCAGGAGAAAGCGTAATGAGCTCTACTGCCTGATGCATCTCTTGGCAGCCTGTACTCAACAGCAGATCAATAAGTAGTAAAAGGAGTCAGAAAATTATGTGTGTGTTTGGGGAAAAAATGTAGCTGGAATCAAAGCTATATATGAGTGCAGTAGCTGACATTGTCTCAAATACAGCAAGGAGATCCCTGCACCTCTGTCCCAAAATATGGCTACTCTGCCATCCTCCAGGGGCTAATCCTGACACTCCTTACCATGCTGTCAGTGCAGCTGTGGCTGGAAGGAGCTTTGCTCCTCTGCCTGTCTTGGGGAACAACACTCCTCTTCTGGGTGCAGCATCTCTTGAGGGCATCTCTCAGCAAATGCTGGCAAATGGACTTACCCCACTAGGAGTGGGGCAGGTTTCCTGACTCCTTCCCTCAGTGTGACTGGGAGCCTCCATTTCCGTAAGCACGGCCTACTCAGACCTTTTCAGCATTCATCCCAAGGTATCCAGAAATGCGACTGCTCCAGTAAAGGCCCTGTGCCAGATGCCATGTTCTCCTGTGCAAGGTGTGGGGAATGAAACCACTCCATCTTGTGCCGTCAGTAAAATTTGCGGAGTGAGAGGGCTCCTTTCCATCCCAGGAGGACAAGTGAGAGTTTAGCAGGCAATTAAAATGTACTAGTGTCCTCCCCAACTTCTACTATCCTGGGCTGCCCTCTTCCTTGGCTGGCCTGCGGGATGTGAACCCTTCAGCCTTCATTATTCTCAAATTAGGAAGGCTTATTAGAGGACCCTACAGCAAAAGTCATTGCTGTGGTGCTTTGCATAGGATAAAGCTTTAATGGGAGAGGGAAACTAGGATTCTGCAGGTTGGTGTAAGATGTGCTTAATGCTTTGAGCCAGGACTGAAAAAGCTGAATGAGGTCTGACAAACAGCTGTGATGTTGTGTTTTCTCTTCCTTTCCCCCATTTTCTGACACATGAGATGTAAAGAAAGCACTGTGCAAATGGAGGGATTGCAGGTCCCCATGCATTGTTCAGCAGTGTAAACTGCACAGGGGTGTTTTCCCTATCTAAATCCTACAGAGCTATCTTCTCAGCTGGTGTAACATTAGCACAGATGTCTGCAAGAGCACGAAGGACAGTGGTGCTTGAAGATGACTGCGTTCAGTTGGAGACTGGATCTTGACTGATTTAGTGGTCAGCAGGGCCTTAGAAAAAATGCATTGAAATGCATGATGTCCCATGACAATCAGACCAGAGTGACCCAGAGGGGGAGTGATGACTTGCTCATGCTCTCAGAGGAAAGTTGTGCTCAGCATTGTGTCCTCTGTCTCAATTAGATACGAGCATGTTCAAACATGATAACGTCGTGTAGTATAGAAAAGGACAGTGTCCTGGCCCAGTTCCAGCTTGTATAATTAATTTCTTCTTATCTAAAAATTCTACCTGTAATTTTGAATGGGTATAGCCGGATTTCTTTTCCCAGCCCTGACTTCAAACCACCAACTTCCTTTTTTTTTTCTTTTGACTTTTTAAATACCTTTTCGTTCCTTTATATACGTGTGCATGCATATTTATATTCCTCTTTTTATCTTTTGTGTTGTTCCAGCAACAAAAGATGTAATTCACTTTTGTTAAATTATTGTATGATTGTGCAATGTACTATACAGGGCTATATGCAATAATACCCTTCTAAGAAAATATAAAAGAAAGAATGTTCATCCATATATTGAAAACACCCTGAACTATCCAAACCTCTCATAGACTGACTTCTTACTACTGCATAGTGTTCCTTGCACCAGCTATCTGAATGCTGCTCTTTATTCAGTAATCAGCCACATACACAGCACTGCATATTCATTTGGATATGTCTGAGCTCAGGAGATGCAATCACAGAAAGATTATTGTGTGAGACGATACCTATTCTTTGCAGACATATTCTTCAATTAACAATGTGGAGGAAAATGTCTGTCCCAAAAGTACCAGAAAGTTACTGCACAGTCCTTGTTCTAGGGCCTGACTGAAGGGCTGCCGTGCAGGTTGTCTTAGTTAAACCCTGCCCAGGGGAACTGCCTGCTGTAGCCCCTTCGGTAACTGTGGATGAACTCAGCAGCTCAGATCATAAAATCACAGAATCATTAAGGTTGGAAGAAACCTCCAAGATCATCTGGTCCAACCATCCCCCTACCACCAATGTCACCCCCTAAACCATGTCCCTTCTCTGGACACACTCCAGGGCCTCGATGTCCTTCTTGTAGTGAGACCTCACCAGAGCTGAGTACAGGGGGACAATCACCTCCCTGGTCCTGCTGGCCACAATATTTCTGATACAGGCCAGGATGCCGTTGGCCTTCTTGGCCACCTGGGCACACTGCTGGCTCATGTTCAGGTGAGCATCAACCAACATCCCCAGATCCTTTTCCTCTGCACAGCTTTCCAGCCACTCTGTCCCAAGCCTGTAACGTTGCACGGGGTTGTTGTGGCAAAGGTGCTCTGCCCGGCTCAGTACAGCAGTAGCACTGTATAGTTAATCTAGCCAACACTGAAACTGTCCACGTGAGCACATCTGCTTTGTGAGTGATAGCATTAAACATTTTCCAGTGAAGGGAAGCCTTGCTTGACTGCATGACAACATGTGCCCAGAAAGCAGTGATTGCTTGCGCTGTGAGGCTGCTCTCCCAGAGCGATTAGGTGCATCTTTCTGTACATCCTTTTTCCACCTCTGTCTGATAACAGGCTGTGATATCCTGAGTGCTTGGGTAACACTGACTATGAGAGCTTGGTGCATCTCAGTTGCAAGTGAAATGTTCTCTGCATATGTGTCCTGTCACACGGGATTTGAATTTGAGCCTGCAGAATTGCCAGTGACCCTTTTGCAAGCACAGGAGGTGCTTGGGCTTGCAGCTCAGCTAGCAGAGGGTATTTCCAATGGCACAGCAGCTCCCGCCACCAGGCATCAGCGGTTGGGAGGGCTGTTCGATACAGCTGTAGGTTGCAGAAATAGCATCCATGCCCGGCTTCCTTAGCAAATGGACAGTCATGAGATCACAGCCCCACTGTGATGCCATTGCTGATGCTGGGAACAAACAGGTTTAAGCATCTCTTCCAAGCCCTGTGTCCTCCTCTTTGTGGAGGAAGGAGGCTGCAGCTCTTCTCTTTATCTCCCCAGTGTTTCTGTTGCTCTGCTCTCACCCACGCAGATGGGAGCTAGTGCTGCTTTTGGCCAGGTGCATCTCCCCATTCCCTCAGCTCAGTAATGTGGTAATCTGAATGTGTGCTGTTGTAGGTGACTGGGTGTCTGAGCCAATTCCTCAGTCAGCAGCACCTGTGTACCTAACGTGGCATTTTGACGGCTATCCAGCCCTTACTAGCTAAGCTGTTTCAACACCCTGTCATCATGTGTTGCCAGGTGGTTGTAAAACAAGCAGAGGTGTGCCGATACAAACAGACGGATAAACACGAGGAGGGAAAACAGGAGTGGTGTAATTAATGAGGAGTGCAGAAATCACAGAGGTCCAGTGAAGGGCAATTCAAATGATCTGAAGCAAGAGGGGCTGGGGAGCTGTCAGGGGGTGAGTAAGGATCTGATACATGGAGAGACTAGGGATGCTGGAGACTGAAATGAAGGCAATAAACAGGTAGATGATGAATGATCAAGAACAGGCCAACAGACACTCCCAGTTAGCCTGGTATAAGAGAGGAAGTCTTAAAGGCAACATGCTTTCCCTTTTTATAGATTAAAAGGACTTACATTTCTCACCCTGCAATTAATCAGTCCCTGGGATTTGCTCGTTTCATACATCAAATATATATAATGCAACAGCTTTTGTGGAAAGCCAGGCAGGGTATTTATTCACAACAAAGCTTCTGGGCAATGCCCTCAGAGAGACTTACAGCTCTTCTCCCCATCGCTCCAGCTGGCTGGAGTTCTCATTGCTCAAAACACCCCTCAGAGGGGAACAGCTTCATCAATTCCCACCTGTCCAGAGCAAAACCACTGTCACAGACCACCACAAGGACTAGTAAATTTAAGGATTAGACATTTATATAGGAGTGCTGTGACCCAACAGGTAGTTTGAACTTGGTTAAAATTTAGCAAGCATATGATTAAAAACATAAATTAATCCCTGGCAGGGATGGGAAGACATTAGAGGATTACACAATTATGAGTAGTATAAGGCTCAGATAGGGGAGAGAAACTGCGACATCTCCAGTTGATGCATCTAAGGCTATAGCAAAGGCAAGCTGCAGAAGTAGGAGGGATTGCCCAGGTTTGCTGAGGGGAGGTGGATGAGCCCAAGCAGCCACCTAAAGCAGGCTGACTGCTGTTAGTTACCCTCAACAAAAAACACAGCATTTCTCTCATTGCCTTTTCACCACAAAGTCTGTGCATGGAGACACCAGTGCCCATAATGAGATGTGCTACTGCTGACATTAGCAAGAGAATGCTCTGGCGACCCTTGGGTGCTGGAACACCCAGCAAAAAATACTCATGTTTCTTAGTTATTTCAGCCATGAAGAGGGAGGAAAGGTAGCTGGAACAGGCAAATGTGTCTACTCCTTCTTGCCTCCATCTCACTGTCAGAGTCTCCCTTGTTTCCAGTTTCTTTTTACCATGATGGTTAAATAAGTCCTTGACAGTGGGTATGGCATGACCACAGGTTATCATGCTGTGGAGTGGTCAGGGAAGTAGAGCAGCTGGTAGGGCACAGGTGCAAGGCTTGAGAAGGGATCTCCGCTCTGGGCTGCTAAGGCAGCTCTCCTGCCCCTTCTGTAGCTGGTGGACTGTGCCTCCTCTGGCAGCCATGCTGTGCCAGCGGCTTTTCACCATGTCTGGTATGCAGAATTCATAGGGCAGGCCTTCCTGTCATCTGTGCTTGTACAGGGTCTAGCAGGTGGGGTTCGGGTCTGTAGTAAGGTCACCTCCAAAGGCATATGCCATAGTACAAACACAGTGTAAGTAAGCCTCTTAAAAAAAAAAAAAAAAAAAGTGTTTTCACTACCTACATCACTTCTGTAAGTACTTGAGCAGGGACTCCATCTCCAGTGAGGCTTCTTTTTCCAGAGAAAGAAAAGAGGAACTCTAAAGGGTAGGCTAAATGCTCTTAGGAACAAACAGCCATGCAAAACCACATGGGCACTCTTGAAGATTAATCCCAAATCAAAAGTAAACTCACAGAGTGGGTTAGCAGCTAGAGGCAGCCCTGCATGGAAATTCCCTGCTCTTGGGAGTAACAAGGAATCCGTCCTGCTGGCAGGATATAAATGCAATCAGTTGGTGAGCACCAGGGCTGGTTTTCGGCTTTGGATAGAGCTACATATTTGGTAGCGGGACTCTTGTACTGTTCTTAGACCTAGAGTTCATCTGCTTTGCTTTTTTAAACGCTGAGGCATTTAACACAAATAAAATATTTCACAGGGAACTATCACCTGGCAGTGCATCCCACTGCTCCACTTTTCCTGTGACAGACAGAGGGAACATGAGCCATTTCCACGGCCTTCTGTGTCCCTGCAGCTGCAAGGATGTGACAGAGGGTTTGTTCAAGGAGAGCTGCAAATGGCCCAGTGCAAGCAGACTATTTTTGATGGCTGGCTTTATCTGCCATGTACACGAGTGATTTACTTGGTGCTTCAGTTTTAAAGGTAAGGAATCTATGGATGTGCAGGAGGCAGAACTGACAGGGGGAGAAATTGTATCTTTCCATAATCCTGTAGAGGGGGTGCAAAAAGGCCTTGAGACACACAAGTGCTTCAACATTATTGCTTTCAAACCCCCAAACGTATCTGTGTGAAATATGTCTGAAAATATGTCTGTTTTCAGCAGAGAAGAAGGCACAGTACTATGGGAGTACAAGTGAGTGACTCCTCAGTGCAACATATTTTGATCTCTGTTTGTTAATGTGGCATTCTATTAACTTAATAAAAGCAAACATATTGAATCTGTGAACACCAGAGATAAAATCCTGCTAGCAGACAAAAGTCAGACAGTGGGACCAAACTATTTGCATGTCTTTCTGTCCACTTCGGCCACTTGGCTGGTTCTGGTAGCTGGCAAACCTTGTTCAGTTCCCTGGGGTATTGGGTTCCTTCTGCAAACACAGAACAGCATTAGCAATATTGTGTGTGTCCTGGAAAAGGAGGTGCCATTTTCTGTCTCTCTTATGTGGGTGCCTCTGAGGAGCATCACAGACATGTAACCTGGATATGTGTAGGAAGAGGTGTTTTATCGGTTAGCCTTTACAATTTCTTTCCAAAACTATTTGCACTGCTCTTGAACCCTTGATCAAACTGTGATTTCTCCACTGGCAGGCTGTGTTTTAACCCAGACTCATGATCAGCCTTCTATTTCAAACACTGTTGGTGTCATTTATCTTTGTACAAACATGTCACAGTCACTTGTGCCACATGGTGCCATTTAGTGGGTTATGACACATCTAATTCTTTCTCATTTTTCTAGCAAGTAACAGTCTGACCATCTTTTTTAGAAAGGTTTGCTGTATGTCCTGGCACATAGGTTTTTGTTTATTTGTTTTTGTGGGGTTTGTTGTTGTTGTAGTAGCAATTTCATTATTAATTAACTTTAGATCCAGAGCAACAGGTGACTTCATAGTAATGAAAGCAGTTTTTTTTTCCCATTTCATTCTTAACAGTACCTGGAGCACGGACAAAGAGTAATCTCTAGGACCTCTGTGGATCCTTTCTCAATTTGTCTTTAGACATTTTTCTAGATGCCACAGTTTGACAGCTGTTCCAACAACCCCTTCTCTGTGATCTCACACTAGCTAACACCTTGGACTATTAATCTTGAAAAAGTCATCTTTGACAACGTATTTTTCATCCCCAAATCTTTTCTGCTTGCCAGTTCAGTTCACACAATCACAGAACGGTTGAGGTTGGAAGGGATGTCTGAAGGTCATCCAACCCCCTGCTCAAGCAGGGTCAGCTAAAGCAGGTTGCCCAGGACCACACCCAGGTGGACATGAAGATCTCCATGGATGAGGAGTACATATCTCATCTGGGCAACCTGTGCCAATGGTCAGTCACCTCAGCAGTAAAGAAGTGCTTCCTGATATACAGAGGGAGCCTCCTGTGTTCCAGTTTGTGTCCATTGTCTCTTATCTTGCCACTGGGCACCCTAGAGAAAAGCCTGGCTGCGTCCTCTTTGTACCTTCCTTCCACTGATGAGATGACCCCTGAGCCTTCTCTTATCCAGGCTGGAATGCACCAGCTCTCTCAGCCCCTCCTCATATGAGGAACTCTGTTGCAGCAACTCAATTGCAACAAAGCAGAAATACTTTGTTGAAGTATTAATTTATCCATTATTTATAGTCCTGCATTTTTAGCAGATTTTTTTTTCCCATTAGTAAAAACATTCCTGGATTTTTATCAACTGCCTTTCCCACAGAGGTTCTATTTAACTAATTCAGTCATTTCTTTATGCTCTACTAAATACTCTTTTCTTAGCATGCAGTAGAGAAAAATTCATGAACTTCTGTTGATTTAAAGAAAGGAGGAAAAAGCAGTTTTGAGAAAATAAAGAAGTGATCCTTTCGCTGTGTGCCAAAGGGAGTTCTGTTCCTCTGAGTAATATCTCGGGTCAAGCAGTGATGTCTTCACTGGCACATTGTTCTGTAAACTAGGCCCAGGTGAGGTTTTTAACTCCAAACTCTAGTTGTGTAATTGGTCTTGGTAATGCAAAGATGTCAGGCTTAGTTTTGCCACATAAACCCCCTCGGTGGCTGTTTCAGAAAATTATTTTTATCAAAATAGGTCCTTGCTGTGATGTAGCTGTGCTTGGCTCAATCTCTGTCATGTTTCCTTTGCCTTTTTGTTTGTTTCTTTCTGCCAGTCACAAACCAGTTTGTGGTAAAGGCTGGTTTCAAAACAGTTATTTAAATCTTCAGCAGGGCTTTGTCCTTCAGAGACATTTTGTTAATTCATTTTACATTTCTGTCTGCTGGGAACAATATTTCTCTCCAATGCTTTTCTAGCATGCACAGCACAGAGTCCTTGTGCCTGGATGCCTTTTCGTTGTGTTGAGATCGTCTCTGCTTTACTGCAAGTCAGTCTAGTCACTGCTGTTTGTCTGCCCCAATATTTGGCCTTTATACTGTGGCTTCTTAAATTAGATGTATATTTGTTCCTGCAGCGTTTGCTTGTGCTTCATTCTGGGCAGTAAGGAACTGTTAGCAGTTTTCAGCCAGAGCATTATAAACATTTATTTCTCACAAGTGCTGCTGTGATCATTGCTACAAACACATCTCAGCTGAGAGATGTAACATCAAAAATAAGGCAGCTCAGGCCCGGCAGTCATCTGATCCTGCCCATTGAGGCACACTCAACTCTCACTGCCATCACAAGCACTCACGGTCACTTCAAGGTCAAGTGGTCAAGTCCACTTCTTGAAATAACTGCTGTTTTGTAGCATTAATTATAACACAAATAATCCACTTTTAAAACACTTCAGATCAGATTTGTATAATGTTGTTTTATTTCCCTGCTGTACTCTCTAACAGGACAATCGATGTATAGGCTGCCAGCTAGACTCTGGCAGAAACAGGGCATCTTTCCCAAGTGGCATTCTTGTCCAGATCAGAAAGTTCTCAATGATTTTTGCCTTGCTGGTTGCAGCTGCTGTTGAACTGTAATCCTGCCAGATGCACACACTTACACTGATCTCTAATTTACAGCATTTTACAATGCCTATGCATTTTTAGATGAGATCTATACTGCAGGCCTCCGCTGCCTCTCAACCTGCCAGATCTCACCTCTGTCCATGTAGTTACACTCACATAGTCTCCATGGTATAAGGAGAAACTGGCAGTGGGACAACTTTGCTATTAAATCCACCAGTACAGGGATCAAATGCTTGAATCCAGAACTGCTTTCATGAGCTGGAGAGTTGCAGGAGGCTCTAGCATTGTGTCTTCTGTACAGTGGCACTCAGGCTGGTGATCCCCAACTTTCCAGTGGTTTACACCAGCTCCCCCATCTCTTCCCTTCTCTTCTAGGAAGAGAGATGACCTGTCCTCCATGTGGCAAGGCAATGACAAGAACTCCTCTGTGTTACTGTACATGTGCATTTTGAAGTAGTTCCCCTATTGTGATGTGAAATAGGAATACAAATGTGTAAATCCCAGAGTGTGAACCATCTAAAAGCCCAGTTCTTTGTTGGGTTCACCTATTACATGACCTTCCCAACTTCTGAGCCTTTCAGCATCCATGTGCACCTACAACCACCTTAGATTGTGTCTCTCTCCTATCTCTGACACTACTCAGGGCAGCTTGTGGGCTGTCACCTCTGTGGCTGGCTGCAGGACTCAGAGATGGAAAAGGCAGGATTTAATCACCTGCTTGCATGAAAAGCTGCTATAGCGGCGACGTGCAGTTCTCCTCTGCTGGCAGATTTCAAAAGCTGCAAAGCATCAAATAAGGGCAGCTCTGCTGTCTGCAGCATTACATGCTGCAGCAGTTTAGACACGTTTGGGCCACCAGTGCTGTGCTGTGTTACAACACTTCTTGCTATCAGCAGCAGTGTGAAGGAGTAAGTCCCTAGGTGACCTGCCTTCCTGTATCACTGTACATGCTGGCACACGGGAGCACTGATTCAGTGTTGGTGGAGGTGGTGCAGGGCAGCAGAGGCTGTTTTTCAGGCAGGAACACAGACTGCTTAGGCTTGAGGTTCTCCTTATACTGTGGCTGCCCCATTCCCGCACAGGGCTGAGCAGATCAGTGCTGCTTGCAGGAGGAGGTACTGTCATGGCAAAGATGCCATAAGTAAATAAATAAATAAATAAATAAATAAAATTAGCTCAAATGTTAACAATCAGAAGAAATGTGTAATTTCTGGGCAGGAAGGAAAATGCTGGGGGGTGGGGGTGGGGGTGACACAGACAGATGGAAGTGATTCTGGAGCTCCTATACCACCGTGCTGGGGGGTCCCATAGCCTCCCCTGTGTGGTGCCACCAACCCACTGATGCAGCAGTGCTTGAGCTTTCTATCTCTATCGACAACTTTCACTGAATAAAAGGCTGCTTGGGAATGGATATCCTCTTGGCCCCTGGCAACCATGCTCTTACAGCCAAGTCCTGCTGGCTTCTGCTGCCCTATCTCACCCACAAATCTGGGGGGCTGGCCTTTACCTTGCTAGTAATACTCAGTCTGTGGGTCTGCTACAGACCAACCCCACAGCAGTAGGTATGGGGCAAACCCTCCAGGGACTAAGCTGTGGAGTCAGGTAGGGCAGGCCTGTACCTCAAGCCCCAGCTTAAGGCCTTCTGCAGCGCCCAGGGGTTTCTGAACAGTCTCCTCCCTGGTCCCCAGCCCAATGTCTTCTGCTTTCTCTGGAGGCTAGGGAAGGTGACAGACCAAGGGCAAAAAGTTACAGCACGCAGTCTTTTAGCAAAATTGCTTCAAAGCAGCCTGACAGGCTTCTTCATTATAAACAAAATATTTGTTCCAAAAGGGCTTCGTTGTTTTGTTTTCTTTTATTTTCTTTATCATTCTTCAGTGCTGCTTAACTACGAAGGCTGATTCCTGCCTAGGAAGGAGCAGGTGTGGAGAAGCCCAGCTGGAGGGATGCTACTGGAGACAGTTTGTTGCTAGGAGGGGATGTGCCACTGCCTTGTCCAGCCTGGTGTTCCCAAGGCCTGCAGGTGTGTGGGAGACTGGGACAGCACACCGCAGCAGGAGCCAGGAAGTAAACCTAAGAGCAGGAGATGATCTGTGTGAATTTAATTTGTCATGTTCCCTGTTATGAGAGTAAAAACATGTTGTAGTGTAAGACTTGCATACTGCATAGGGTTTACATGGCAAGGGCTTGGTAGCAGGGGGGGCTGCAGGGGTGGTCTCTGTGAGCAGAGCCCAGCAGCTGCCCCATGTCAGATCAGAGCTCCAGCCAGCTCCAAAAGGGACCTGCCACTGGCCAGTGCCGAGCCAGTGAGCGACACTGGTTGGGCCTCTGGGAGAGCAGAGGAAGGAAGGGAAAAAACTGCTGCATAATAGCAGCTGGGAGAGATGAGTGAGAACCAGTCCTGCAGCCCCCAAGGTCAGTGCAGCAGGAGGGCAGGAGGTGCTCCAGGCAGGCAGCAGCAGTTCCCCCGCAGCCTGTGGAGAGGCCCCTGGTGGAGCAGGCTGTCCCCCTGCAGCCCATGGGTCCCACACGGAGCAGATCTCCACGCTGCAGCCCGTGGAGGAGCCCCCGGTGGAGCAGGTGGATGTGGCCTGGAGGAGGCTGCGGCCCATGGAGAGCCCCCGCAGGAGCAGGCCCCGGGCCGGAGCTGCAGCCCGTGGAGAGGAGCCCACGCAGGAGCAGGGGGTCTGGGGGGAGCTGCCGCCCGTGGGGGACCCGTGCTGGAGCAGTTTGCTCCTGGGGGATGGATGGACCCCGTGGTACGGAGCCGTGTGGGAGCAGTTCTTAAGAGCTGCTGCCTGTGGGCAGCCCCCGCAGGCTCAGTTCGGGAAGGACGGCATCCCGTGGGAGGGACCCCTCGTGGAGCAGGGGCAGAGAGTGACCGTGAAGGAGCGGTGGAGACGAAGCGTCAGGGACTGGCCACAACTCCCATTCCCTGTTCCCCTGCGCGGCTGGGGAGTGGAGGTGGAAGAGGGTGAATGGGGAAAAGGTGTTTTTAGTTTGCTTTTAGTTTCTCACTGCTCTAGTCTGCTAGTGGTAGGCAATAAATTACATTAATCTGAGGCTGTTTTGCCCTTGATGAACATTTTTGAGTGATCTCCCTGTCCTTATCTCAACCCTTGATCCCTTTCCATCATATTTTCTTCCCTTTTTTACTTTGAGGAGGGGGAGTGAGAGAGTGGCTATGGTGGAGTTCAGCTGCCCAGCAGGGTAAAACCACCAAACATACAGAAAACACCAGTAAGGCCCTGGCATGAACATGTTCGAGAGTTGTTTTGCAATCTGCCATGGACCTTGTTAGTGATTGATTGTTCAAGCCACTAGCAACGCCATTGCCCATGGCATAAGCGCTGCCTGAACAGATCTCACAGACTGCTGAGCAAAGCAGAAAGGAAAGCTTGAAAGTCAGGGAAGAAAGCCCAAACCTAGGAAGAAAGGGACAGCGGGAGAGAGAAGGGCTTTGCTGGAGAGTTATGAGAAGATAATGGAGTTGGGTAAACCAAATATGGCCATAGAGAAAAGGTCTGGGATTGAAAAAGAAGGAATAACTCTGCCTGTAGCTCATGTGTGTGCTCACATGCCCTTTGAACATGTCTGAGAGGTTAGCTCCTCACCACAGTCCGAGGAGCAGGAACAGAGGTGACCAACAGCACTTAGCATCCGTCTACCCTCCATGCATGCCATGGCTACAACCCACATGTAGTCCTGCAGAGCTCATCCCTCCCTGGTGCAGTGGCTCACACAACACCTCCCCTGCCGGCATGCCTTTGCCTTGAGGGGTCTTGCCAGTTGGGTCAGACAGACAGCTCCTGTGCATAGAGATTGCTCTGGAAGAGGGATTTTGGCTGTCACCCAGAGCATGGCTCACTTTTGAGTCTAAAAATGCATAACTAAACATAAATAAATAGCATTCCCTTCCTTACTCTGCTTATTAGCATCTAGGTGCCTTCAGGAGCAGCCAGTTAAAGTCCTTGCAAGACACTGGCAACAGGACAAATAGGTTGGCTGTAGAGAAGCAGCCCAGGCACTGCTGTGCTCCTTCAGAGCTCCCTCCTCCCTCTACTCCTGCATTTATCTTTGTGAGTTACAACTGAGGGCTCTGAAAATGAAGGCACACAGTGGTATCAGAAGACAGAAAACGTATTTCCTTTTGGAGAAAGAGGAGGGTCCAAGTCATGGATCTAAAACCCACGAAGATGGTTGCCGCTCCTGAAACTTCTCCTGTGTTGTAACGTCTCCCAGGATCTGCAAGGCTTTGTGGCTTGGTGAGTTTTTCTGACAGTGTTTTTTTTGTTAGAAAATGCTGATTCATGAGGCTATTGCTGTTTGGCAGAGTACACTGATCCACAGATCCCAAACCACACATGGGGCTTGGTCATATTAAATATCTGTTTGGTGGGACAGGAAAATAGCAGGAAGACAACTACCATACTGCCCCTCACCTGGGCTTCCAGGCTTCTACCATGGAGTCCAGAAGCTATAGCCAGGATAGGATTTTATTATTATTTTGGCTTCCAAAGTTGTAGCTATCCCATAGGCATTTTCAAAATTAAACATTTTGAACGTTTCATTTGTTGGAGCCACATGGGCTTCAAACAGTGGAGCCAGGGGGGCTTCAGAGCCCATTGCTGCCTCCTGTGAATGTTGCTACCACTTACTGTGTCCCTGCAACACGCTGCATGCTGGCTCCTTGCCTCATGCGGTGCAGGGTGGGAAGGGATCACTTGTACATCTGGCAGTGGTCCCCATGTGTAAGCTTTGCATTCAGGATTACACAGGGGAAGGTAGTTAAAACTGATGGTATCTTGCAGATGAGAGAAAGATCAAAGGAGGAAAGATTCCTTAGCCTGACTGAAGGCATAGAAATGGCAATAATTTAGGAATAAATCTCTGATCATGGTGAGCTGGCTCTGCTTGGGTGTGGAAACAAACACCTTGTCCAGCACTCAGATGGGAGAGGACCCACAAAGTCATAAGAGATGTAGGAACCAAGCAAAAGGGCCATTGCTGGAAACACTTGGGGGTTGTTTGGCTGCAAAACCTGTGTGACTCAGACAGAATCCACTGAGCTGATGGGTGGGAGGTGGGGGGAAGCCAGCAGTGGACAGGGTGCAGAATAGCTGCAAACATCTGCACAGAAAGCCCTTCTCCCCCAGATTCCAGATCCTCTGGCTGGCTGTAGGTGTTTCTGCCCATGGGGGTTTATCACAGGCAGGCCCCCCATCGGTCATGCCCAGCTCTGACATGCCAGCGCAGCATCAGGGCAGAGAGCAGGGATGGGCAGCAGCAGCGCTGCGGTGACTTGTGAAACGCCTTAGCTGTTCCCAGCAGTTCTGGGGCACGATCTATAATTGAAGAGCTCCGGGAGGTTTGCTGGCTTGTGGTTCTCCAACAATTAGGGCTAAAAGGCTCCACTTATTAACAACTGGCTTGCTTAAATAGCAGCTCCCATCAAGTGTGTTGGCTGTGTGCTCGGCTGAGTGCTGGGAAACTCGAGCGCTGTCTGGGCCATTGCCCTGTGCTTTGAGGGTACCTCTCTGTGGCCCCTGTGCCTCCCCCGCTGTCCCTTGCTCCCCTCCAGCCCCCAGCTGGGGGGCATCGATCCCTGCCCACCACCTCCTGCTCCCATTGATGCCTGTGCATGCACAGACCCACAGTGCTTCCCCCTCCTGGTAATGTGCTCACACTCCTGTGCATCAATTAGGCTGCTTTTTTGAGGAAAAGTGGATTTCACATTCAGTGCTGGCACTAGAGGGACGGTGTGTTGGGTCTTGATAGAAGAGATGATGTGCTGGATTTTTCTTTCTTTTCCCCCAGCGCTCCTGAGACATACTCATGCGGTGCTTGTACTGCTCCTGATGAACATTTTCCCACTCTTGGACTTCACAGAAGCTTTGCAAATTTTCTTCTTTTTCTTTGCATTTCAGAGCCTCCTCTCTTAGCCAAAAAGATATATCCTAACTAACTAAGAAATATATCCTAACTTTTAGAGTAAAACTTCTACCAGAAGAACTTGCTGAATACTCAAATGGGAGACCCCAACATGGGGGGAGATGTGGGGTGAAGCTGGGAGGAATGAAGCTGTGTCTCTGTCAGGTTTGCTGCAAGAAGGAGCCAAGGAGGGAAGTTCTGGTTGCCAGGCCTTTGTGCGACTTTGCAAAGTGCAGTGTGCTCCGTGCCAGGCTATCATCATGTCCTGTGGGCCCCAATGCTCTTCATTCCCACAGCAGGCTCCTCATTTCATTGTGTGCACTGTGCACTTCCTTCTCTAGTGCTTCAGAGAGTGTTTGGTCCTACTAGAGCTGGATGGGGGAACATTTTTAAGTAGGACTGCCAATGCTCAAGAAGCATCCAGTCCCAATGGTGCTCTGGTTTCCCTGCTTTTCTGGCTGGACACAGCCCTCAGTGCCATGCTTTCTGCAGCGTGTTGCTGGTATGTCTCCAACGCTGGCATGAGATGAGGTGCTTGAATATGAGGAGCCCTGGCTCCCAGGCAACCCTCTGCCAGCTCCTGCTCCTCCACCTCTGCCTGTGCTGCATCCTCAGCCTCTCCTGCCTGCGAGGGGTATTTTGGCTTGTCCTGCACTCTCAGGCCCCAGGGAACAGAAAGGGAACTGAAGTTTATTGATAGAACTTGTGAAGGATTTCTTTTTCTCTCCTTGAGCTGCAGGGAGAGAGGGACAGAGAAAGACAGAAAGGTCAAATTATCCTCTCTGGCTCTACTGATAACGTTTCATTCATCTATGGACAAGATGAATGTACTTTGTATCCTTCAGGCAGTCTGGCACAAAGTCTTCTGCCTCTTAGTTCCAAACCAGACTCCCTAATTCCTCTGCTCTGAACACCAGTCCCTGGGACTTTGTGAAGTGATGCATCTGGGGTTTAGTGTCAGTCATGATTTATATCTCTGCTGCCATCTTCTGCAATCCCTTTGGGCGATGGAGCTGGTTTGTGGGGCCAGTTTGAATTTCTTGTTCTGTGCTTGTACTCTTGGTCCAGGTGCTGCAGGTGAGGTGCTTCCAAAGATGGTACGTGCTCACAGAAGGCAACAGCTGAAAGATAATGGGGCAGAGAAGCCATGTGCTGTGGACAGGATAGAAGGCAAACAGCCTCATTTGGTCTGTGTTTATTTTGCAGGATGCTTGCTTTTGTAATTTATTTGGAGTAGAAGTTACAGACTGCAACCAGGGCCTTACAGATAGCAGTAACATCAGAGACTGCTGAAAGTTGTTGAAGTAAGCTTCCTAGCCTTGCGTAGGATTTTACTAAAGTGCTAGGCTTGGGCTCTGGTGATTTCAGGAAATCTCAGGAGGCTTTTGGAAAGTAAGCTTCTAGATCTGGTGTTTTCAAAACAAGAACTAAAACTTTCTTAAGCACATCCAAAATGAATGGCCTCAACCTGCCTTGTTTCAATGGAGGGCTGTTGTGATTGCAGTGCTAACAACTCATGCATATCAGACCATGATTTTTTTTTCTGAATGGTTTAGAGGGGGAAAATAGGATGCCTATAATCTACCCCTAGCACGTGTGTCCTGCACAGATGAGATGATGTGAACTGTAAGGGGAGCTGAGATGCAATAATTCAGGCTGGCATGTGGCCAGACCTTGGACAGCACATACAATTTGCAGAGAATCCCCATTGACACCTTTATGCAAAGAAACCTGGCTTGTATCGTTCCCCCTGAAAAGCGGTTTTCCCCCTGCCCTATCCTAGCAGTGAAATTTTCCTTCATCCCTAATGGACCGTCAGGGTTCTTTCCAGGTCCTGTCTGAATTGTGTCACTTGTGGCCACTGCCCAGACTACTGTATCTGCACAGAAGACAGAGAGGAAATTTATGCAAGAGAGAAATTACTGTTTTCCAGCTTTGTAAGCTTGTTTTTATGTGGTCAGCACATGTGCTCACACATGAAAAACTGACAGCTTTCTGCAACTGGAACTAATTGCATTTTTGTCGTCAGTCTCTGAGGAGATGCCAGAGATGGAGCAAGCCAGCTTCTTCCCTCAGAGAGCAATGCTGAAGAACTGGGGGGAGGAAGCTGCTTCATGCCTGCAATACAGGGTTTCACTCTCCAACATCAACACACAAATATTCCCCCCTGGAAATCAGCAAGATAGCTTATGTGTAGAGGAGGGAGGGGGCTCCTGAGCTGTCGCTGTTCACTTGCATGTGGCTCCTGTTAAACAGAACTCTCTGAGTCACCCAGAAAAGGAGATATTTTTCCTAAGAGCATCTTCTCAGTTTCTCTGTGAAGTACCTCTCAGGCACTGTATCATGGCACAGCTCTCCTTGCCTGCACCTAGCTGCCAGTCAGACAGAGAAAAGGCAGATAATTGCTTCAATTGCCCTTTCTTCAGGTTGTGATTTTGGGCTATTTTCCTCAGAAATAGACCCTGCTGCAGCCTTCATGGGCCAAGTTTAGCAGACCCTGAGGAACAGAGAAATGAGAAAGATGGCGTTGGACAGATAGGAGCAGTAGCTCCTGCTTGGCACTGACCATTTGTCTGATGGGATAAACAAGCTCAGTTTTCTCATGGAGGAAATGGAAACAGCCTGTTATTTTTCCCTTCAGTGGAAGGTGGTGGTGGCCCCATGTATCTGGAGCAGTGTCTGCAGGGTGATGAACCCCTGCTTTCCACAGCTGCCCGTTTACTGTGGCTCTGCTGGGCCTTGGGAGGAAAGCATCTGAGCTCTTGATCGGAGGCCAAGGCAGCCCCACGGGCTCACTCTGGGGTGAGCGGGGTGGTGGAAGAGGTCTTGTACCAGCAGCAAGCAAAGTGTGCACATCTTCACAAGTATATCAGTTTTAGCAAAAGGCCCATGACACCGGTGTCCCAGAGAAAATGAACAAGGCTATTCATTACTGCCACTTTAGCTGTGCCTTGGCCTGGGAACTGGAGCCTTTCAAAGCTGGTGGTGGGTTTCTCTCTCTAAGGATAGATGTCTACCACAGTGCCAGGTTTCCTTTAAAGCCACGGGGCAGGAAGAGCATGTTTCAGCTCTTCCTTATGTACCTATCTCAAATAGATCAGAAGAACCAGTGTAAATGTACCTGTCTCTTCCTTGACTGCAGATGGGTCTAGCTCCATTTCCTATGTTATTCTTTTATCTGTATTTGGACATCAAAAATTAGAGGACATTAATCCCACCTGGGTATCTAACTTCTTCCTCTCATCAGAAGTGGAACTCTTGCCATCTCTATTGCCCTCATCTCCAAATGACAACATGACCTTTGCCTGCTAAGGAAGAAGCTTTGTAGGCAACATGTCCCAGGCCTAACTTTTATACATGCACGTTGAATTAATAGCCAGCCTCTGCAAGTGGTATGGAGCCTGGAGCTGGTGATAACAAAGTCATCTAGGGGGGAGAAAAACCAACCTTCCTTCATGCCAACTGGGAGCTTTTTCTGAAGATTGAGCCAGCCTGGTGTGTGCAGGTTGTAGGAATTTTTTCCTGCCTCTGTTGGGAGCTCCTGGCAATCGAAGGTGTAATTGCCTTTGAGGTTTCACCATAGCAGCTGAAATCCTTTAAGGTCTTTGTGATACGATTTTCCTTTAAAGCAAGATTAAATAATATTTACCTGTGGCTGAATGCATTGTGAGGTATCACTAATTGCTTTCAATATATCAATATATAGTACAAGAACGGTGTGTCTGTAAGTGGGGGATAAAGATTTGAGAACACAGTAGTCTGGAGATGCTCTCATAGTTCTTTGGTTGTCTTTTTTTTTTGTCCTTGCAAAAGTCAATGTGGGGTCAAGCTAAAAGGAGATGCCCAGCACTCCTACAAGAGTCCAGCAGTGATGCTGCCTCTTATAAATTCTCTGGATGTGTCCTGAACAGCTCTATGTCACTCTTCTGAAGGACTTGGCAGTCTCCAGTTCTTGATAATGCTGGCTAAATCTCTCATATATAGCATTATGCCTCCCAATAAACTGAGCATCGAAGGCTTTCTTCCTCTTCTCATAATACATTTTTTTCTTCCTTCCTTCCTGGGAAAGTCCGCAGTGTTTCCATCGCTATCTGGGGCCAAGAGCTCAATTGGAAGCTGCATGTCTCCCCACATGAGCCCTGAGACCTGCTGTTCCTTGAAGTGCCCATGCCTTCCCAGCCAGCTAATCCAGTTTTCTGGGACTCTGCCATTAAATGTCTTATTAAAAGAAAAGCAGGTATTGTCACAGTTACTAAAAGAACAAGTTATTATGTATAACCAGGAGCTTTCTAAGATCATTGTCTACAGCTGTGTGGTCCACTTGTTGGCTTCCTACAGGCAGGGGTGGATGATCTGAGGTGACCAGTCTGCCTAACACTTCTCATCTCGGGTCAAAACCTGCTGCTGATAGCCACCAAATCCACATTACTTACCTATCTGGGAGTGGTGACGGGGATGGGACTACTGTGAATAACACACACCTTTTCACTTTGATCTTTGACAGTGCTGATGGTTGAGTTGGTACATGAAACTCAGGCAGAGGGGAAAGGTTCATACGTGGATGTGCAAGATGGTTGCAGAGAAGCCTCCTCGCTTTGGGTAATCCACCCCTGCCTACATCTGTCCTTTAGCAAAAGCTACGTGTGCAAGTCTCATGGTGGAAGAGCGAGCCCTCTCTACCCACACCAATTTCTCTCTTTCCTCATCAGGATCTGTTCCTGTTTCCCCTGTCTTACCTTGACCTTGTTCTTCTTTGTCTACATTTATTTTTAGTAATGGATACTTGGTACACCTTTCTCCATCCCTTTTTTCTCCTTACTGTTCTAACACAGCTTCTGGGTTGAGTTCTACATCTGCATCATCTCTCCATGCTTTTCTTTGCTGTATATGCTGTGGCCTGCTTTATCTATCTATCTATCTATCTATCTACCCATCCGTCCATCCATCTTTGTGTGGGATATTCTCTTTCCACTCAACATATACAGCAAAGGTGCTCTCTTTCCCTTTATCCCTGCATATTTCTTGCTCCCTTCACACTCTCAGGCCATTGCAGTCAGGTTGCTGTTGCCTGGTGGGCACTGAAGAGCACAAACTCCTAAGGCAAAACATCTGTTTCCAGGATGATCTGCCAGGAAGAGGCATAGCTGTGTCCTATTGCTTCTGTCTGACCTGCCTTCCCACCAAGTGCTGAGAGCATCACAAATATTAGTTCCTGTCTCCATCCCCTTGGGAAATAGATGCACATGGGGCAAATAAATACAGTCCTTTCACATTCTTCCTATCAAGGATAAACATATTTTTTTGGCCTTTTTCCCTGCTGCTGTATGAGCTGGTCTTAGCAGTATCTCTTTCTAAACTACAAGTGTGCAAAGGGAGAAACCACCCATATCATCTGAGGAGCCTTCCTGAGCAATGCTTGCTGTGTGGATGGTGCTGGATGTGCAAGGGGAGGGCATGGGCACTTTCCTCCCATGTTCAAACCATGTTTTCCCCACTGCCAGACAGACTGGGACAACAACTCTGCCTAATTAATCTTCATCGAAATAATTTCTGTCTCCAGGCAGCATGTTCTGTATTTACCTGATGACGATGTATTGTACATTTTTTTTTAATTACAGGCCTTTTTCAAGGGAATTAATTTATTGGGTATAGAAAAGGGAAGAAGAGAAATCTTTGAAGAACTGGTAGGAAATTTAGGCCAAATAATTTCATATTGTGGGAGTTAGGGTCAGTGCAGCTCTGAAAAACTAGGCAGTCTTCTTCTGCTTGCTCTCCTACAGGAGACACTGGAGAAAAACAAGATTTGAAGTTCGTGACTGCCTCTACAGCTCCTCCCAAAGACCTCAACACCACATTTACAACCACCCTGGCCATGGCCTTTTCCCTGACTGGAGAAGAGCATGCTGCTCTGCTTTCCTGGAGATGCAGGGAACCATCAAATGTGCCGCTTGTCTGCACTGTCTACAGCTTGTCCCCAGCGCAGGGAAGAAAGACAGCAAGGTGGGATGGGGAGCATGCCACACTCATGTTGCCCCAGCAGTCTGTGTGTCTGCAGTGCCAGCATGCTGGGGCTGTCTCCTGAAATGACAGGAGACCAGAGACTGAGGGCCCTGAGCGCTTCATCTCCAAGCTAGCACTTCATCCCTGACATTGAGCCAGCAGGCTGCAAAGAGGTTAAAGCTCATCCTACACCCCTGCCTTGCTCTGGAAAACTCAAACCAACCATCTGTGTCTCTCTTCCATTCATCCTGTCTGATGGATTTATCCCTTACAGAATCCCAGCTTTCCTGATACACTTTGAAAATTTTCATCAAGTTTCAGAGAGGCTTTATCGAGGATTTGTTCTATCTTCAAATATACTCTTCATTTGCTCTGCAATTTTCAGCTTCATAATGAAGCAGGGGAAAAGCCTCCTCTCTCTTTTCTGCCTTATCGCTTTACAGGCCAAAGAGCAGCAGCAGGATGAGAGTTGGTTATTTCCTTCCCCTGATCTATTCTTTTCCTCCTACTTGTCATACAGTGAATTTAAACAACCGGCATTTGGAGAGAAATCAACACCAACTTGCTTGAGCCAAGTGGAAGCAGCGACGGGTATGCTTAACCCTGCCGTCGCCTCTTTCCCAGCGTGCTGCTGTGGTGTCAGTCTCTGCAGCTCTGCTGGCTGTGCAGGGCATCGTCCAGAGGCAAAGGAGGGAGATAAATTCCCTTAGGTAATCCCCAGGTGCTGTGGGAAAAAGGGGCAGGGATCGGTGATGCCTCTTTTCCCTAGACCACAGGGATTCCTATTAACTCTGATATTGGACTGATGGTGGACGCCCTGTGCTCTAAGCTCTCCTCTGCCACATCCATCCCCACGCCGGTTTCCTGGGAGTGTCCTGCTCACCAAGCAAGGGGTCACTGTGTTCCCAAGGGCCTTCCATCACTTGTAACTGAGGGACATTTTGCACTCAGAGATGTTCAAACAGTGTTGGGGCTGGAAAGAAGGTGGAAAGAGAGGGATGGTACTCAGGCATTATCCAGTTCCTCCTGCTGGAACCAGATGAGAAAGCCAGATCAGATGCTCCACCTGATGTGCCCTTGGCACCCTCTGAATCATAAGGGTCTCTTTTCCTTTTGGTCAGAAAATAAAACCCTAAAAAATACATAGGGGAAACGTGTTTACTGTCTGCACAGGACAAGAAGCTCCCTCCCTCCTCCCCTGCGTCACAGCAACACCCTGCTCCCCCAGGGGACTCGCCTCCCCGTGCTGACCAGCCCTGCTGTGGCGAGATCTGACAGGATCGGAGTCGAGGTGGTTTGGCTGCCGGCAGAATAATTCTTCCTTTTATGGAATTCTTCTGCTTCTCCCCCGACAACGGCCTTCAGATCCCTGCTTAGTAACAGAGGAGGTTTTTCTCCTTCTCCGGAGCCCTCACAACAACAGTCTCACCCACGTAGAAACCATCTTGCCTTCTGCAGGGAGCCACCCCTCCCAGGTCTCTGCTGCACGGAGGACCCAGCTGTCAGAGAGGTGGAAGGACTGTGGGCAAGGAGGACATCCTCCCAGTCGCCTTTACTAGCAGCTGCTCAAGGTACAGGTGTAAGGGCAGAGGTGTGAATCTGCTGAGTAGGACAGGGAAAGATTTTTCGAAGACCCCCGATCGCTAGGATACAATATTTTGTTGGTGCTCATAGGCTGTGGCAGGATTTGATGTTAGGTACCGTTAGGATTAAAGGTTGTTTGCAGATTGTGCCAGCGGTACGTACACCACCAGCTATCTCTATGCTCACTGAGCCAAGGAGGATTCAGTTTCCCATCTGGCTGCATCTTCACCCTATTTGTTCTTTCCCACTACGGTGACGCTCCCCATCAATCAGGCAGCTTCTTCCCTTAGGCTGAGTGGAGATTTTATCCTATAAGTTCAGACTTTTGCATTTAAACACCCTCCCCTCCACCCCCACCCCAAAATAAAGCTCACAAAAAAAATAAAAATATAACTGTCAAGGGATGTGCCCTGCCTACGTAGGATTGGAAAAGCTGTTGTGACTTCAGTTGAATGAAATCATAGATGAGATGGGGGAAACCAGGACAAAGGAGCAGATGTGATTCTGCAGAACCTCAGGCCTGCTGGGTCTCCCTGGCAGGGGTCTTCCCTTGGAGTAGGAGTTACAGCCGGGCTGTGAGGCACGGAGATGAAGGGGGTCTCTGGCATGGGAAGGGTATGAGCACAGGCACTACAGACAGTGGATATGGAGACTGCTGTGCCCTGCAAGGCTCAGATCAGGAGACTGTTCAGTTCTGATTTGCTGCACCAGTGAAAATACAGGTTGGCTGTGAGACCCTGCCAAAGGTACAGGCTGCCAGCCTGCTTGCTGGGAGCACTGGTCCAGGAATCGGTTCTGAGCTTCAGGGGATAGGAGCAAGGCAGGATTAGAGGTGTCGGGGTTTGGGGAGGCAATGTGGCTCTCTAATCTGATGCAGACAGATTTAGCTTTAGCATCGACTTGGAGATGAGGCAGCATGTACTAATTCATCAGCAACTATGGGATTTTCTTTCATGTTGCTTGTATTTGAGCTATGGCAAGATCAGAGCTTGCGGGGGAAGGGTGCCTTGTGCTTAGGTAGGGCTGCTCCCTGGAGCTTGGATGAGGAGTAGCTAGGCTGATCCGTTCTGCTGGGTGACTTGTCCTCCAGGCCAAACAGAAAACTCTGGAGATCCAAGTTTCTATTTATTTGGCAGCGGCGTTTGCTTTGCCAGTTCCCCTCCCACACATCACTGCCTGCATGGATGTCCTCTCCCAGCTGTGGGAACAGTCACCACTGGGGTGCAAAGGCAGTTTGGTAACACGGCATCACCACTGGAGAGTCTCTATCAAAAAATGCCTCCAGGGCAGAGGTCAGCACCTCTGTACAATGCTCTTATGAGACTCCTTATGATGTAACATTTTGCTAAGTGCCTGCTCAGATAACTTTGAATATCGCTGTGTAAGAGTTACCCTTGAATTTTTCTGGGATGGTGTTTCTGTGCCCCTTCAGGTGGAACTGGACAGACCCTTTGCACACAGGTCACCAAACAGGCACTCACCACAAAAACAATTGCTCTGTATGACGGTGTCCTAGGCTGGCTTGTAACAGCGGCTCCAAAGGAAGGCTCTCAGTGTCAAGTGTGGTAATGCTCTTCTGCTCTTTGCTGGAGCTTCCAGGGGGCTCACCGGAGATTTCCTCGTGTGACACTGAACATGTCACCATAGTGCATATGCATGCCAACCCTCCTAACAAGCAGCTCAGATAATCACTTTGTCTTTTTGCCCTGCAAATTCAGACCCAAACCCACAATCTCACTGTAGCTCTACCCCAAGAATGACTGCCTTAAATTGTTCCTTCCTCTTGAGCGACGCATGGCTTGAAACAATGTCAAGCATTACCTGCCAGTTATTCAGCCACCTGTTACTCAGGTGTTCATGATTCAGTGGACTGTCAAAGAAATCTCTCTCATCTTTTTCCAGTTCTGCATATTGGCATCCCTTGTCCTCACTGAAATGCAGGAAGCCTGGTCTGCAGAGCATGGTTGACCCTGGACACTCCAAATGTGAGCCAATTGCTAAGTACCAGAGAAAACACAGGTGGACTGAATTCAGATCTCAGTGCTGCATGCCTCCATACATGTACTTACTCCTTGCATTTGAGGCTGTGCATGGACTAATACCTGATTCTGGTCCATACCTGGATTGTAACATCCCTCAGAGGGGATATTAGAGATATTTGTGATGGATTGGTATGCAAGGCCATGTTTGTTTTGCCAGCAGGATGGGTATATGGCCCTTTTCACTTTGGGCCTGTAGAATAAGTGGGTTTTGTATTCCAGGTTTTCCACTTCCATCATATAGGATACATATGGGGAAACCTGAAAGATGACAAAGGGTATTTTAATTGTATAGGCAAGTTGGATCAAAAGCCCTTGTTCCTTTTCCAATGTATAAAAACAAAAGAAATGGATTATTAAATGCAGTGTAAACTCTAGAAGGGGAAAAAAAAAAGAAAAAAAAAAAGAAAAAAAAAGAAAGATTATTGTGGAAAGAAAAGAACAATTAAGTGATGAAGCTCAGATATCCAAAGAAAGAGGTCAAGAAGATTCAGGAAAAAAAAGGAAGCTGTGTTAGATTTCCCCTGATCCTTTCTGAAACCCCAGGCTTCTTGGAAAAGTTTACAGTTAAAAAAAAAAAAGTTCACATTAAAAATAATTAAATTTTAAAAATTACATAAAAAATAAATCTTTCCTATTGTGCCATGACCCAGGATTACTCCTGAATGGTTTCATTCTGTACACAGCAAGCTTGATGGAAGCAATTTGTTGGGTTTCTCATAAGGCCTAGACTTGTCTCATCTAATGTTAGGTACTTAACTATTACACTCAATTAAATACTGTAGGACCATCTTACTGTTAATGGGGAGGGCAGGCAAGTGAATTGCCTTCTCTCCCTTTTACTACTGACTGCAAAGCGAGGCAGTGTGACAGGGTTTCTAACTCCGCGAGGCGAATTTGGCTTCAGATGCCTTCTCTGTGGATGTGTGATTGCAAAAGGAGGGAGAGGGTTGCTGGCAGGGGTACTGAAAAGAGAGAGTGTTTAGCAAAGAATTTTTTCTGAAGCATTCAAATGACTTGCTGGGGGACCAGGACAGCCTGCCAGGTGGCCCATGCACTGGTGTCTGCAGCAGGCAGGAAGGTGCCAGATACCACGTGCCATCAGCCCTTCGGCAATGTTTCATGGTATTTTGCTCTGGCACTCAGAGATCCCTTGAAAATGCCTTGACTCATTCAGAAACAATCTCAGAGCTGACCCCAAACAGCTCCTCTGAGTTGTCCCCCTTGCATGCAGCATGCGCTGTGCTGTCAGTGAGTGAGGAGCAGGGGGAAGGGGACGGCTGCAGAAGCTCACAACTTCCTCGCTTTCTCTCTCTCTTTCTCTCTTCCTTTCTCTCCCTTTCTCTCTGTCTCTGTCTTTTTCCCTTTCCTTCCTTTTTCCCTGTTGGCAGCAAAATAATGTCTTGTCTCTGAGCAACATTCATGGTGTATAATTTACAGCCTATAAATAGATCACTGTTATTAACCAATATATATATATGGCATACACACATTTTATTCCTTTTCCAAGCACTAACAAAACCATTTCAGGCAGAGAGAAGCCACTTGCTCTGTGAGGTGTGTGATGCCCAGCTAAACGGCCGGGTCTCTTTCTCCTGAGATTCCTCATTCAACTCATTCCACCCCATCTCTTCATCCCCTGCCTCCCTCCAGGTTTTCCTTTCCCCAGCCCTTGCCCCCGACCTCGGTGTCCCCTCCCTGCCATCTGGAGCCACCACCTGTCTCCCTGCCTTTGCCCCACTGCTGTGCTTTCTGCTCCTTCCCCCTGTGCTCCCAGCTGGTTGCTCCAACCCTGGCCAACCCTGAGCGAAGCTCCTACTTAACCAGAGAAGCAGGAAAGTGAATGAGAGACAGAGAGCAAAACTCAGACATAAAAGAAAGCAGACGGACTGTCCACAGCTATCTGGGGGCTTGGTGGCTCACCTGGAAGACAACAGAGAAAAATTAAGGGCTGAGCACCCTCCACTGAGTCACCTGCAGCCCCTGGGGCAGGGCTGTGACTCGGAGAGGCGCTTGCTGTCCCCCCCCGCCACCTGCTCCCCTTTCCAGTGGTGCAAGTGGCTGAGTTACCACTGTGCAGCCCAGCCACGGGTGGTGGGAGAGGAGGACGTGGGTGCCCACCCAGTCCCATGGCAGGACACGTGCTGGGGGCAGCCTGGCATGGCTGCAGGGAGGCGACTTGAAAGGCCAGGCCAAGGCGGGTGCACCAGCACAGCATGTGGCTGCGTGGTCCTTGGAGATTTGGGTTACTGTTTATTTTGAATAATTTCCTGGAGATTTGCAAAGTTTTCACTATAAGAATACTGAGGAAGGGTGGTCTTTCTATGTTATATGTATATATTTTATTATACAGTTGAATATCGATCTAAGTTACAGGATCTGGCACCTTGGAGTATAGCCCTGAGCAACCTTCCTGGGCTCTTGAATGTTAATGCAGAGAAAAAAAATATCTCATGTAATAGCTTCCAGAAATAGCATATTGAGTCATTGCCAACGTGGACATAGGGGCTCCTTCTCATCTCCACCCACAAACACATTGGCACGTGTTCTAAAGGGAGGGAGGAAACCAGTCCTAAAGCCAGGACCTTCATCCTCATAAGGGGCCACAGCTAATGACCCTGCTGCTGGGTACAGGCAAGGCAAGCGAGCTGGAGGGCTCCTACCTCCTCCTGATGCCCAGAGCATTGGAGCTCACACATGCACCTTTTTTATGCCACAAGCCAAGTCTTGTCTCCAAAATGCATCAAGAGCTCTGGGGAGCTACAGTGGAACCTGTTCAAAGAGACTGTGAAAAATTACATTTACAAATTAAAAAAAAATTAAAATACAAGGTCTGAAGTGCCAAGCAACTACAGTGGCAGCTCAACAGGGACTGGTCTGGATTCCCTTCTGGAGATCAGCCTAGATATACCCTTTTCTCAGATATCCTAAGATCGTTCTGGCCTTTTGGCTTGGTATAGATTTATTGCCTTTTACATTTAGACAACTGCCTCGGCTTTCAAATGTCAGCCTTGGCTCCTCTATTGTGCCTAGTGAGAAAGAGTTTCAATAAATCTTGCGAGAAGTGAAAAAATAAGAAGGCAATAATGCCCTGGTTCAGAGAAGCGTCCCATCTATGACGAGCTTAGGCATGCCTTTAACAATTTAGCAATGTGTGTTCATGTGCTGGGTTGTATGCTTGTGCTCCGCTTGTGTTTCTGCCTTTCAGATGCCAGAGAAAACTCATTCAGCAGTGTTACATGTCATGCATCACTTTCACTCAGAGTGGCTGCTTTGTTTGACTAAGAGCAGATACCAATGCACGGTAGAGATATCATGATATCTTCTATTACTGCTCATAGCTAGGCCACAGTAAATAATTGTGTGGATGTTAATAGCTCAGTGCAGATGGGAGATAAAGCATCTTAGTTGTCATCAGCATGGAGATGCACCTTCACAGCTACAACTTTCCACTGGCCAGAGAAAATTGAAGCAGCCAAGAAAAACTTGCTGTGCTATTGCTTCAGTGCCATCAGTTGTAACTGAGCTTCTGCTCGGGTTAGCAGACTAGGTAGCTTGCAAAAGAGCAATTATTTAAACAAAAGTGAGTGGACTGAGTGAGTGCTAGACTTCTGCAGCATAATCTTCGGTGGTCACTTGGACCCTCAGTGCCGTGTACCATCCACTGGATAGAAAGCTGTACCATTTGTTGAAATGAAATGGCTCCCACAGCCTGTGTAAAATACCCCTCGCTGGTGTGTGCCCACCTGCCCATCTGCCTGTCTGTGTGTGAGCCCATTCAGGTATGCCCTCAACGTCCCACTGACACGTGACAGGTAGATAAAACCCCTTTAAAATACGATTAGCTGGTCAAAAACAAGAGAACTTTGCTGCCTGGAAGCAGGAAAAGTAAATCAATGGGAGTCCTGATGTTCCAGATGAGCTATTTTACTTCTGAAGTCTTCAGGCCATGCATGGAGATCATTAACATTCCTGGGTGACACGTTGACAAATGCAGAATTGACAAATTCCAGCCTCAAGGCTTGGTTGTACATCACAGAAGTGACATTCAGGTGGGCGCAAGGAGAAACAGGGGCTTTGGGGTGTGACTTGCCCATGCAAAGTGAGAGCTTCCAATGGGACCCAGCTGTAAGATGTAGCAGTGCCTGAGCATCTCCCCTGCACTTAAGTTGTCCAAATGGTTCTGGAGCTGAAGTGGACCAAGGACTACCCTGTGCTGTAGCCTGCAAGTGGCAGCTCTTGGTGATGCTCTCTAAAAAGCATCGCCCCCAAGTGTGATGAGACTCTGCAGTGAGGACAGGACCATCTCCTCTCTGCTCAAGGGGGGAAGGGTCCCTGGGTGAGTGTGGGGCTGGGGGTCTCCCAGCTGTCCTGGGCTGTTTGGAAGGGGTGTGCTGGCACAGAGGAGTCTAAATGCAAGACAGTGGTGCCGAAGTTCCTCTGACTAGCCACTGAAACACTGCCACCACCTGTTTAAAAGTAGAGCTGAAGGGAGCTGAATGCTTTTGCAGTCCTGTGAACAGCGCAGGATCCCTGTGGGTGTGCTAAGGAAAAAAGGAGAAGGAGACGTGGTGTTAGGAGAGGCAGGAAGGGATGCAGAGGAAAACCAAGAGAGGGAGAAGAGAAGAAAACATGATGGAAACAGGGAAAAAAAAAAAGAAAAAGAAAAAAAGGAAAGAAAAGAACAAGGTGAGAAGGAGACAAAGGGAGACGCAAGCTTGCTTGGGCTTTGGGTTGCTTTTTGTCCCCCTTCTTGCTGCGCCTGATAAATTCTGTTTTTAAAGTGGTTTCTTTCCCAGCAAGAGAGGTGAGATTATGGGAAAAAATGTCAGTGTGGGCTCCTGGCACACCCCACTGGTGCCATGATATGCTCCTCACCTTTTTCTCCTGCCCCAAGAAAAATTCTTGGCCAGAGCCGGACCATGAAGAGCTGGCATCCCTCTTTTGTTTGTCTCATCAGCAGAAAATCTGGATGCCTCTCCAGAGCTCATCTGAACCCACTCAGTTCTCTTTTGCATGACAAATTTTTTGTCTGAAATTAGTCTGATGAGAGTGCTTGACTGACACCCTGGGAGACTGACAATTCCCTTTCATAACCCTGTCAGATACAGCACTGGCAGCAGCAGAGCAAGCATCCCACCAACACCTCTCCTCTTGGCTGGCCATTTCCAGCAGCAGGAAGGGAGTTTGGTCTCTATCCTGATGGGACCTTTGCCTTCTGGGATAGGGTTGCCAGCAAAAGGGGAATTAGATTCAGTTTTTGGGTGCCCACAGTAAGCCACAGCACCAAGAAGAACACCAGAGCATTGCAGTGAAAGTGTTTTGTGACTAAATGTGTGGGCTGCAGGGGAAAGGCTCATGTGCCTTGTCATCCCCGTTTGTTTAATACTTTGACCCAGGGTAGAAATAGTTGAACTTCAGCTAAACAGAGATCTATCTCTGTACTGTGCCCATTTCTTACTGCAAACAGTCACATGGGTAGATTTCCAGCCAAGACAGAGAGCTCATAAATTACTGAGACATCAATAAATGACTCAAGGATTTTAGAGTGACTAAAATGAAACATATCTTATTTATGTTAATGAAAATGACTGACATCCCCAGCGCCTGTCATCTTGAAGAATCGCTAAGTGCTTTGCAAACTACGTACACAGCGATCATTCAGCCACAGCTAAAACACAGCTACCTCTGGGCTGGACTGTGACAGATGCTTAATAATGTCTGGAAACCCAGTAAAGGCATGCACAGAAGGAAGCAAAAAAAATGCTTTGCATGGAAACCAGTAGGCAGAATTTGAGGTAGCCAGCGTGTAACAGCAGTCTGCAGTCTGATGAGATGCTGAGCTCTTGTTGAGCAGTGCCTAGCACTGAAATCTAAGGAATTTGCTGTTGGGAAGCTAGGGAATGCTGTCCATCACCACTGGGGGTAGTGTGTCCACTTGTGAGGAGTCGCATGCTGACTTTATGTATGTACTGATGGCAGCTTTGCATTCAAATGAAGCTGAGTAAATATCAGTCTGCCTGTGCAAAATGCTTGGTTTGTCCAGGCAGATCTGCAATTGCAAATGCCAGTGCAGAAATGCACGTGCCTCTGGGCTCTGTTTCTACAAACCTGAATGATCCAGCACAGCCAGGCATTTGCCTTTCCTTGTCATTCAAAGCCAGCACATTGCATATCTTCTCTGCATGCTGTTACTCAGAGCCGTGAAGCAAAGTGATAGAAAACTGAAGGCTTTTCCACATAATTCAAAAGTCATATTTATTGGTTTGCTTTCAAGTCACCACTGCAAGCACCACCTTAGTAAAGCTATAGATTATTGCAAGGTTAAGTGAAGGATGATGCTTGGTGTACGTGCATGAATTGCATTGCAGGTGCTGGGATGTAAATACTCCTCAGTTTTGCAGTCCTGTCATTTAAAGCCATTTAGAGGTGTTCATATAAGACCAGTTATGCCCCTAATTATGAAGGAGAGAGAGGTTCAGGAGATGTAAATGACTGCAGCACTGCCCAAGTCAAGGCAGATGGGCCATTTTACATCAGCAGAGCACAGTTGGAGGATGGACGTGTCAAAGGAGATGAACCAGGACACCAGCCCAAGAACTTCTGTGATAAATGAGAATTCATGCAGAGAAGTAAAAAGGACTTTGTAACTGCTGTGGGGGACTCAAACACACAGGTCACAGTGCCACAGAGGCTGCCTCTGAGCCGTAGTAGACTACTGGCACAGCTCTCCCCGTCTATAGACCCATCTTTCCCAGCAGCTCCTGCAGCATGAGGACCAGAAATACACCCTCTAGAGGAAGGCAAGAAACTACCCCACCTTGTCCTATCCCAGAGAAATGGGTCAAGGAAACAGCTCTGTCAGTGGCTTTTGCCTTCTGATGCTGTGAGTAGAGCAATGGTTGTTTCTCTGGCACCATGCTGAGGCAAAGGAGGGTCCACCAGTGCTAAGCTAAACATCTCAAGGAGAGAGATGCAACAATGTCCCCTAAATGACTTGTCTGCCGCAGCACAGCTCTGGATAGATGCATACAGTTGCTCTAAAGCAAGCTCCCTCCTTGTATGCTAATGCCTTTTGCTCAGCAAATGCTCTCTAGAGCATGCAAAATAGGGAGGGGTGCAGATGGTGATGCAAATAACAGGGGTGTGAGTGTGTGTAGTCTATCTACTGTGCCTGCATTTCCCTAGCTCCATGCTATGTGCCTGCCCAGCCCCTGACCCATTCCCCCTGCCCTGGCACACACGTATCTCACATCTCGGTGTCATTACAGGCTCCTGGAGCACGGCTGCACTCCGCTTGTACCCAGCCTGCATTACAAGTCCAGAGGAGTCCATGATGCAGAACAGGCAGGGCTGCTAGGCAGGAGCGGGAAAAGGAGAAAAGGGAGGGGGAGGAGAGGCCACACCGCCCCAGCTGCCGTCCTCAGCCACTGATTTGCAGCCCTGGCGATGCACAGGCTTCACCTTCCACATGTTTATCACCTTCATTTATTAGTCTGCCCAAAATGATTGCAGAGGAGATGACCAAGCACTGCTAATAATTAACATGGCCAAATGAAAGCACAAACAAGTATGAATAGGAGGGATATGGGGAGGCAGGGGAACAGGGGAAGAGAAATGTTAATCCAAAGAGCAGACTGCCAGGGTCTCTTAGGCACCCTATTTTGCCCCACCACCCCAGCTGCCTGCAAACACCCAGGAAGAGTCACCCTGCTATCTCTTTCCTGGCTCAAAGCTGAACAGCTTTAGCTCTGCAGGTATTGCAGTGGGAAAAGCTCTTGCCAAATTTTTGGCTGCAAGTGTTCTGGAATCCCTCCCTCGCCTTCTCAGATGAGGCTAGTGTCACACTTCCAGCATCCTGGCTGCACTGCGTTGCCACATCTATGAGTTAGATTAGATACCAATAGATTTTTTTACGCATGGGAATGCTGACACCTGAAAAGCACCCTGAGACTCAGACTGCTCTGGGTCAAACACGGTTGTCTGGCACTTCAAGTCCCAGCTTAAAGAAAGCAGCAGTAAGTGAGGTGGCCCAGGAGCTTTAGACTGTAAAGATCAAATTGCCTAATGAGGGGTGTGAATGAGATAGGATAGACAATTATGGGTGTATAAACTTCAGTAAATAAGGGCTTAAATTGAGCTGGTGCCAACTCCTATGGGAATTAGGTAAAATCCTGTCTCGTCCCTTCCCAGATGCTTTCATTCAACCCCACAAAACCTGGAGGGCTGACCCACAAATCATTCCCATGGGCTGTCATTTCTAGACAAAGCCTGGCTTGGAGACACTCAATAAAGACTAGCAGAAAATAAAGAACTTAATAAAGAATAGCAGAAAAGTGTTCTCTTTTTGGCCAAAGAGCAATGAATGCTTTTTGGTAACAGTGCTTTTGTATTCATTTACTCCTGATTTACACTAGTGTTCACAAGAGCAGAACAGGGATGTGAGCACTGGTTCCAGTACAGCCCATGTTAGCAAGGGATGGACTGCATCAGAGCTGTAGCATCTCCTTTAAATTATAGCCAATGTCCTTACTTCTGCATAGCTTATAGGAGCCAGATATGTACTGCTCGACTGTGCCTGAGATCTGTGTTTTCTGCATCACCTGGAGGTATCCAGCCAAGGGGCCCTTGCTTGGCATCTCTTGCTTGCACTTGGGATTTGGGTCTGCAAGTTTTTCCTACTGTTTGGACATTAACTCACTGAAAAGCCTGGAGAAGGCAGTAAGGCAGGTGGCAAGGAGCGGGATTTGTGCTGGAGTGAGAGGATAGTATATATTTTAAGACCACAGGGAAGCTGTAGGGCATATGACCTTTAGTAATCTCCCTGCTTTCAGGCTCCTTTCTTCCCCATTGAGAACTTCTCTCAACTGTTCCCCAGGGTATTTCGAGCGTTGCTATTATATATAATTGCACAAAAGGAGAATTCTCTGGCCCATGAAAGGAATAAGAGGGATAAACTAATTAATTCCAGGCCACAGAAGTGGAAAACAAAGCAAATACTCGGCAATTAATCAGGGGCAGCTGAGCCCTTCGCTCCTACCAGATATGGCAGGAAGTGCTAATTGCACAAGATAAGCCACACAGTGGGACACACCAAGCTGCCTTCTGAGTGAGGGGGAAAAATAAAGCGTGAGGCTGGCAGTGATCGGAGGGGGAGCAGCAGGCACTCTCGCTCGCCGCAGCCAGAGCAAGGGAGTGGTGTGGTGTAAGGGGCCTGCAATTTGGGAAGGGCTGTGGAGCCAAGGGGGTAGACCTATCTGGTTGAAATTCTCAAAATTCTTGCCAGTCTCCTCTCTTGATCTGGAGAAGCCTTCACATCTGGGGAAATAGAGTCCAGTAGTGGTTTGGGGGACTAGGAAAAGCCTTTTAGCACCTGGTGCCTGCTCACTTGTTCTCCTTCTCACTCCCGCCTTGCCTGAGCCTGACCAGTAGGCCTCTGACACGGCTCACAGGTTGCCTCCTCAGACACAGGGGTTCAAAGAGCACCCACAAGGTGGGGGTGGCTCTCCTGGGCAAAGGCTGTGTCCTGGGACCTCTGCAAGCTGGGACTCAGGAGCCCTTCTAGCTGCATCCCCTCCTGCCTACACGCTGGATGATCATGAAGGGCCGCAGCACTTCCACTTGGAGGCCTATGTGCAAACACCACCTCTTTGATGTTCCTCACTCAGCGCTCAGAGCCCAATTATGCACTGAGACAAACAGGCATCAGTTTGCTCCTTGGAGGATGGAAAGAAAAGCGCAGCTCCCGAAATGTTATGGGTTGTTGTTGGTTTTCTTCTTCCAAGTACTCGGATCCCCTGGCAACAGGTCTTTTACACTAGATCCGGAGGGAATTGATTACCAAGTTGTTATGCATGCGTTATTCCTGCCAGTGCCCCCAAAAGCTGGACATGTGCAGTGGTGCCTGAGATGGCAGAATTCACCGCGGAAAACTACATTTATAAGCCCCCCAATGACAGTGTAAATGTGAAATAACTGCTTTTTAGCTTCAGTAGCCACAGATTTACATCTGTGCTAAGAGCAGCTTGGCCCTCCTCTATAATTCAAGGTATATTATAGGAACCTTCCTGCTCGTTCACCGCATTTCTGCATCTTGCTGGGGAGCTGGGAGGATGGGTGCTGCTCGGGCAGATCCCTGCCCTGCTGCTGCCTGTGCCCCTGCGCAGAGTCAAATGTGAGCTGGCAGCTGCTGCAGCAGCCCTTGCATTTCACTGCCCCATCCCTACCAGGATTTCAGCAAATTTGCATCCCTTCTGCTCTGAAGATGAACTGCAGGCTGCTACTCCAACGAACCTTCATTTAGGGGAGCAGAATTCATCAATATTTCACGCTGAAGGAGAAGAGAAATATGTACATGTGCATATATATGTAGGGAAGGAAAAGGTTAGTGCAGTGAAAAAAAGCAGATAAAGCTGAGGAAGGAAGGAGGGAGGGAGTGTTAGAGGAACTGTTCCTGCATTTATTTGACCTCTCTTACGCTATGCATAATCCTAGGGAAGGAAAAATCCACGTGGTATTGAAGAATCCCTGTTTAATCATTCTTTTATTTGTAGACATCAGTGCTGGCAGTAATTTCATGATAGCCAGGCAGAGACTGCAGATCTAGATAGGGGAGAGGGAGGAGGAGAGACAGAACAAATGACATGGGGAGAACAAGAGGCAGCGTGAGCAAGTAAAACACGTGTGCACATGGACTGGGGGATTTTCGGCAGCAAGTCTCCTTTCGCTAAAGCCCCTGCAGCCCTTACTCAGCATAATGTGGCCAGTCGAGTGCATACGGTGCTTTTAAAAGTCTCAGGCAGCTCTTTCATTAAAAACTTGACCGCGAGGCTGGGTTATAAATAATTTGATATTAAACACACACGTCAAAGAAAAGGGTGGGGAGGGAGGGAGATCGTTTCCAAGCCACAGAATAATTATTCGGGTGTATAATTTTAGCTTCAAGCTTCTCGGGGATGAAGAGGCAGCACAGGGTGAGGGGCTGGTGAAGAGTAATGGTTTCAATATCAGGCAAGGCTGCGTTGGTGCTGGCTGAAGCACAAGGTGGGGCTGCCAGCTGGCTGAGGTGCTCCTGTGTAACGCATGGGCAGAGGCTCTGCTGCCCAAGTTCTATAGGATGTGCTCGGAAATAGGTGTTTGGGCTTTCACTCAGTGCCACAGAATATGCATTTTGTGCCCCTGCACCCACCCTGAACGCACATGGAGCTCACATCTGCCTCTAGCACATGCATCTACATGCTACTGCTGCTAAAGGAGACTCTTTCAGCCAGGAGTGCTGATGCCCAGGGCTTTGCATCACAAGAGGGTTTCTGTGGGGCCCAACACAGTGTGTGCAGGAGAAGGGCTACCTACTGCGGTTGCTTTAGTTTGAGAGTCCCCAAGGCTGTCAAAGCCCCTCCTTTGTTCTGGACACATGTGCTCAGCCTCACACTGCCCATTTTCAGAGGTCCCTTCATGCCTAGGGCACTGGCCTGTCCCCTGTGTGCAGCCCCATGGTGCACACACGTGCTTCTTTTCACTCCCCAGGGCAAGGCTCCTCTCAGCCCATGCCGCCCATTGCCATCTCAGCTCCGTGCTTGCCTCAGTGCTGCTTTGTCTACCAACTCTGAGCTTTTCTTCAACCTCTTTCCCCCAGGCCAACCCCTCTGGCACTGCAAGAGCCAGAAGCCTCAGCCCTGGAGGACAGACCAAAACTCCTCCAAGGCTGGGCAGGCTGTGGCTTGGGTGACCTCCCCTGGAGATGGCACCAAACCGCATCTACCTTGTGCTAAGACATAAGGCCCTAGCTGAAGGCCTGGTTCCCTTCAGGCTCTTGGTGCTCACTGCCTTGTCCCAAAAGCACATAAACCAGGGGTCCCCAGCGCAGCCTATGCAGACCTGCACCTCAGTGTGTGATGCACATGAGCTCCAGCTACCTCAGCTCTCTCATTTCAGCCCTGCAGGGTTTGAAACTCCTATGCTGCCTAAACCTCCTTAGTTGTACTGGGGACTAGGCACATCACCTAGTATTAGAGAAAGGTTCTTGGTCTGACCTGGAGATCCCTCAGCCATGGTGCAACCAGGCTCTGTCCCATCTCTGTCCTGGGACATAACTGCTCCATCTGCGCAGACCCCTCCTTGTCTCCCACCACCGCAGTAGCTGAGCCCTGGAGAAGGCCAGGCTACAAGTACTAAAACCCCTCCTGGGAGCCAGAGCCACAGTGTGGGTCTGTGGGGAAGGACACAGGCAGACAGGATGATGAGCAGCCTTTTGACTTCAGGTGGAGGAGGGAGAAAACATCACAGGATTTGAAGAGAGCATCCACTGTGGTACTCTCCAAGAGGGTTTCGTGTCACCAGCATGTCCAGAGCAGATGGCGTGGTATCACCCTGCCCTTTCGTCCTGGTGCCCACTGCATGAGGTTGCTGAAGCATTGCATCTCCCCTGTGCCACGTGGGGCTTCTTGCAGGGAACAGCTCCCACCCGTGTGCTGTCCACTGCCTCCCAGCCGTTCCCAGCAGCTGCTTTCTCCTGTACAGCCCTGAGCACTGGGTGCGTGGTTACCTTAGAAACTGCTTTTTCTCTTCCTCCTCCCCTGGCTGTGCACAAGTTAAGCAGTGGGTAGCAGGAGGCATGCAAGCTTCTGCCTCAGGCTGGAGAAAAGACCCAGCGCTCTGCAGAGTGGTTTATCCCTGCCAATGAGGGGGTTCCCAGCTCTTCTGACTGCGTGGAAGGCCCTGATGTTCTGCTGTAGGTTGGCTGAGGTGGCAACGTGGAGAAGGAGGATGATCTTTGGGGTGACTGATACTATGTCAGGTTGTGGATGCTCTTGTTTCAAAGCAAGCATTTCTAGCCCGGGGCAGGCATTTTTAACCAAAATTGGATTCACTGAATAAATAAATACACTACACTTTACATGAAATAAACCTGACTCATACTTTTTCCAACACGGAAACACTTTCCTCTCTTGTCTGAAAGCACTGAGGCTGTAAGGTGGTGCTTGGGAAGCACTCAGATTTGCTCTCTCAAAATGCCATTGGGAAATCTGGGACTGGGTAAGGTATTCAGTCCTTATTACCTTGCAACAGTCAGTTTCTTAAACCCCTCGTTAGGGGGGGCAATAGCAACTGGTCTCACCCTCTGAAGTAGGCTCATGGATCTCTGGATGTTTTTTAGGCAGGGAGAAAGAATCCATATCAGGCTACTAATGAATAGCTAAAGGCAGTCTCAGCAGGAGAGAAAAAAGGAATGAAAACCAGTGAATACTTGATCTACATTCCTCATTAATTTCATACTGGAGTCACCTTATCCTTTTTACAAAATGGATGAATAAGTAAAGAGAGCTCAAGTTCATCTTCTTCTGTACTGACATTCTTATTCTATATCCATCTAAAACCAAGGCCCAATAACAAATGTTTATTACTATCACTCTTATTGATTTATTTAATTATTTTTATTTTCCAGCTGGCTCATTCACTCATGGGCTTGGGAATAGGTGTTGGCAGATTTTGAGGAGGGACGAGCAGGGCGGTGTTATTTTCTGGAGCACCTCTTGACGTGTACGGACAGCCTGTGGTAGGCAAACTGCAGGGAGGCAAGCATTACACCGGGGAATGGCTTTTCCTCGGGTGCTCTGTGGATGCAGCCGAGCTGTTTGTTTTTAAAGTTTGGGATTTTGTGTTTGCTTTGTGGGTGTTCTTACCCCAGTTCCCTTGAGCAGATTTCTGCTTCTCCATCTTAGCTGTGTGTGGCTTCAATTACGCTGAGTGTTTGTGTGTCTCAGTGTGCAGGGAAAGGCTCCGAATCATTACTGTGAAATGTGTTTGATCTCCTCTCGCCTTCCCATTTGAAATGGAAATCGCTGCATTTGTCGGTTTGTCAGGTCCCCAAGTAATCATCCCACCACATCCTCCGGCAGCCTCCCTCCCCCTCTGCCACTCGGGAGAGCTAATGTCCAGCCCACTCCACCTCAGCAAGAGGCTTCTTTGCCTTTCTCCCAGTGTCATTTTGATCCAGATTTGATAGTTTCTGCTTGCTCTACTCATTGCCGATGAGTTCCTCTATTCAGTGATCCCCCTTTTTTTGTGCTCCTTCTGCCCTTCAGGGCTTGCTTAGCTCTGACACCCCTCAGAGCAGAAAGACTCACAATTTCCTTCCTTTAGGCTGTGAATACTCCTCAGGGCTGTGTGAGTGAAGGAATAAGAGAGTACCTGGGTCCTTCTACTGAGGTCTTCTCTTTCCCTGCATCGTGTAGGTGGGAGGGGAGGGTTAGTCAGCAGAGCCATCTGGAGGGCACCCAGTGAGGCAGTGGCAGAGAGCAGCAGCGGGGAGGTGGGAACGGCTACCAGGCATCAGTAGTGTGGGACACTGAGGTATTGTGTTCATTCCAGGATGCCAAAGCTAGTGCAGATAAATGCAGGTAAGTATTTGAAGAATGAACCCGATCCCCAGACTTGCTGGTGATTGTGTGCTCAGGGTGGAAGGTCCAATCCAGCACACAAACCTCACATCCCCGTGTCTCCTTCCCATTCCTCCCATGGGGAAGCTGATGGGGAGAGAGGGCTCTGCCTGGGGGTGTGCATTGCCCACTCCTTCTCTCCCCGCCCTGGTGTGTGGCTGCACAGACAGCCCAGGACCTCTGCCCTTGACATTGACCTTTGGTTCTTGCCTCTCACTTGCCATCGTGGACTTCTCTGAAGAGCTGCCATCAGTATACCGCAGCTTTCATCTCCAGCAGGGACACTTCTGGTGTGACGGGATGAAGGTGGTCCCTTCTGGTGGTGGTTGATTGTTCATCTTCCATGCCTTTCTGTCTTCCAACCAGAAACTGGCACCAGCAGACCCTGAAGGCAGGCCAGGCCAATTACTTTATTCTTCTAGCTCAGGAGCGTGGAGAAGATGCTTTTCTGTGTTAATCTCTCCCCCTCAGGCAACCTTTCAAAAGAGTCCTCCTGCCACAGCTGCAAGCCAAGAGCAGGGAACGGGTTTGGGGAGCAGGGAAGGAGAGCTCAATTTCTACCTTTAACATTTTATGACAGAAGGAACTGCCACGACATTTGAAAACATCTAATGTGAAACAATCAGTTTCTCAGTTTCTGTAGGGGTGTGCACTCCTTTATCCCCCTCTGACGCTGGTGTCATCTCCTTCCCACCCCATTCACCTCTTTGCCTGTCCCTCACTATCATCTTCCCCATCTTTCTCCTTGTAGCTTTCACCCCTTAGGATGCTGGAGCTGTATTCTGCGGTATCCACAGCTCCCATGGTGAGGGAGAGACCAGGGGCTGGTGCACAGGCACCCCGAGGTCCCTCCCAGCAGCTGGCCCCAGCTCTGCAGCAGGTCCATGTGCAGGGTCTCCTCGGGCAGGTATGACCTCACATCTCCCTGTGTCACCTCCACGTCAGCAGAGGGGAACAGCGGCAGGCAATGCCCGGGCATGCAGGCAGAGAGGCTGTAGTGCCACCAGCCATCAGCCCCGTATTCACCTCCACAGAACATAATTAACGCTGCTCAGGCATGCTCCCTTATCTGAAAGGCAGAAGAAAAATGAGCTGCGGGAATGGAGGGAAAAAAAAAAAAAGGAAAAAATCCCTCCCCCTGTTTTTCGTTTGGCAGCGAGGTGAAGCAGCAGACGGACAGCCCAGCATCCTATGGTCCTGGCAGCCCAGCCACCCCGTGCTGCATCCCCAGCACTTCTTACTGCCAGGTGGGGTCAGACCCTGATGCCCCTCAGGGGAGCAAGGCCAGGTTTGGAGGATGGGCTGCTGCCCAGTGAAGCATGGTACAACTGCAGCCTCCTCCTGCTGGGAAGCTCTGACTGCATATGGCATTCTCCTTTGGGGACCTCCCCTCCCTCTCGTCCTCCCTTCCAGGACAGTCCCTTCTCTCCTAGGACAGAAGGACCAGTGATACTTGTTACAGGGGACATGAGTTATACAGTTCTCTGAGGAGCACCAGCTGTGGAGATGTTCATGCATGGGTCCTGTCTCCTGCTAACCTCCTCATGTTTCCTCCTGTCTCCTGCTCTTTTTTTCAGGTCTTTGTTTCCCAGCCCAAGGATCCCTGAAGCCACAGGGCATCTTCAGCAGCCCCAGGACCTGGCTGCCTGGCCAGTCCTGTCCCTGTGAGGATGAAGCATGACTGGGGAACAGGACAAGGGAAGGGAGGTTGGACTATTTCTGTGGTCACATCTTTGGCCAGAGCACCTCTTGGCAATGCCTACTGCTCTTGGGTGCTTTCAGGAAATGCTGGGAAGTGGAGGGGTTGCTTTGGTGGGTGTCCACCATTTGATTTCAACCTTTAAGATGCTCAGCCTCTATTTTTGTATGTGTTGTCCCCCTTATGCATTTGTTCCCCACGGAGGCATTAGATCAGCCTTGGTGTGAGACACAGTAAGATCTGCCATGTGTGTGTTGGGACTTGGACAATCTGGAACTGTTTCCAGCTTTACAACAGGTGCTATGCGGGACCCCAGAGGAATTATTTACTCCTTCCAGGTCCAAAGCTCCCCAGCTATAAAACTAGCTAAAACTGCAGAGAGGGAAGGATATATGTCATTGGAGGGAAGGATAAGGTCATTGGACCTCTGGTGCTCCTGATGGCCCAGGCTATGTGTCATGGAAAGAGACAATAACCCAGATCTTTCTTGGGGTCTGTTCTGCCTTTACCATGTCCCCAGACCTTTTTTCACTTATTCCCTTTTCCTGCTCCTGTTTTCCTCCTTTTCCTAGCAGCTTCATCTCTTTGCCAGTCTCCACGGCTCTGTGAAGGCAGAGCTTTGGCTGCCCCTTAGCCCACATCTGCTCAGCTGGGTGCTGTCCCCTCCCTGGGAGGCTGTGACCTCTGCCATGGGGCTGCCTCCAGCTCATTGCAGTCATGAGTGTGTGCCTGCCCTCAGCCTGCCTGGGCTGCACTCTTTCAGGCAGGGTTATTCATTCACACCCATAACTAGGCAGAAGGAGTCCAGGCATAACTCAGTATAGAGGTGGCGAGGAACTGACATTTTTCCCCCACACAGTGCATTTTTGTGCACCTTTTTGTGTTCAGTGGGAGAGCAGAGGTGTGACCTGACTGCCAAGCTCAGCCCTTTTCCAGCAATGGGGATGTTCACCTACCTTGCACATAAAAATCTGCATACTGCAGTGCACACAGTGTTGCTTCACTTGCAAGAAGCTTTCCTACTTGGGATGCACTCCAACTTTTCTGGCTCTCTGATGTAACTGGGTCATTGTACACAAGGTTCCACCACTCATTTCTGGCAAAATCACTGGCTTGCGGACTGTTTATATTCTTTTCAAAAGACTATGGTCATTTGGCTTCTTTTTTCCACAGTTTTGCATGCTCCTTCTGTTGGTTTCCTCCTCCAGTGGCAGCATGGGGTGCTGGTCATCTCCTCTCCACCATGCCTGCTACAGGATGGGGCTGAGCACCCGAAAGGCTGAGCCTCAGCCGTGGCTCTCTGGGTTGTGGCACCGTGTGCCTCTCCGGGAGGTCATCAGCCAGCAAGCGCCTCTCTCTGCTTCCGCGTTCGCTGTGTCATGCTTCTCAGCTGGATTCACAGCAGCCTGCTGCGGGCTGCTCCTCCAGTCCAAACCAGGCCTGATAATTGATGCAGTAATCCTCTGGATTCCCTCATTAACAGCCGCTAATGGCCAGCGTGTTAGCGATGAGCACTGCAAGCAGGACCAATTCAATTAAGCCTCTAATAAACCCATTGTAAACAGCAATAACCACGGAGTTCAAATGCAGGATTACGGAAACTTTTTGCAATGGCTTGTGACAGCAGACAGGGCGTAGGACTTGCTCTGATTAATTGACTGCAATGGGCTGAATGACTTTCTCAGAAACCCTTTGCACCACAGGCTGGCTGGCAGGAGAGGGCCACCAGAGGAAGGTGGCAGGAGAGGCTGTAATTGCTGCACAAACTCCACATCTTCTGTCCTGCTCCCAAGCCAGGCAACACCGAGGTCAGGCTCCAATGAACCCATTACCCCAGCATTTCTCATTCATCCATAGGCCCAAACTCATCTGCCCAGTCCCAGTGCCTTTATCTTACCACCTCAACATTCCAATTGCGCTTCCATCGTGTCCTCTTTAGTTGTGTCCCTTCTTTCCCAGGTCTTCATTCCTCTTTGCCAGCACAGCGAGACTGAGTGCTGGCTGGCAGCTCCCTTCGTTACAGCTGGGCAGTCATAGATAGTGGAGCGCAGAGGTGACTCTGTGAATTATTCAAGAGCACATCATGGTTTCCTTGCACACTTAATTTGAAATGATTTGGCATGTGATTTCTATAGATAATTCGTGACCTGTCACTCATCCAGAAAGACTTTGCATTGAACAATGCTAGGCAGAACTGCTTCACTGAAAACTTCATCTTGAAGGCTGGGGGTCTTATTTCTCTGTTGTTTTCCTATTCCCTGGATAAGAGTTGAATGAATTTTGTGAAATTCTTGTTGAGAGGATGTGGGAAAAGAAAACTTCAAGATGAAAAAGATTTAATTGCAGAAAATGCTGGAATAGCATTTGAAAATACGATTTTAGAATATAGATTCTTCATTTCTTTTTTTCACATTATTTTTTGAGGTGAAGATTACATGTGCTGACATCATAGTACATTTAAAAGCTATAAAAGGTAATATAAAACTGGAAAAAGAAATCAAATTGAAATATGAGAACTGAAAACATAATTTTGAAATGTTTAAATAATTGAAACATTACCAAGTTCTACTTTTTGAGAACCACTGGCATATTCATTTCAATTTCTAATTGTTGTAATTAATTTCATTCAGTGTTTGAGCTGATTAGACTGGACAGGTAGGTCACTTAATAGGTCTTTGTTCTCTTGTTGGATGTAATTCCTGGAATCAGGTTTCTCATGCAAATCCTGACTACAGTGAGTCTGAACTCTCTCTTCTCATGTCTCCTGTAGGACTCATTTAAACGTTGCTGTTTCTGCAAACACATGCACGAGTGAACTGATTTCCCTGAAACCTGGTGAAAATGACCATAGATGGGGTACTAATGTGCAAGATGATTTTGTAATTGAAATGAATGATTACAGCTGAGTATCACTTGCCTTTTTTTTTCTTTTTTTTTCCAAGTCTTCCTTGGATTTTACCACCTCCTGGTTCACCTCCAGACTTTGCAACACCTCGTGGTGGATACTCCTTACATGAACCAAGAGTCAGAGCTCAGCCATGCATGGAGAGAGCCCAGGGCCACATGCATCTCACGCTTGCACCTGGGCAGTCTGCTGGCTCACAACCATGTCTGCTGAAGCAGAAGATCACATCTGAATTTGTGAGGTTTAAAAAGTAGGATTTGCCCAGCCGTGCCTAAAGGTGAGTTGGGCAGGAAGAGCTGTTAGCAATGTGGAAGAGTAGATGGGCTTGATCTGCAATTAATCTCAAGTGCTTCTGAATCAATTCAACACTCTCCCATGCCAGCTCAGGGGTCATAATACCTGTGATAGGCATGGGGTGGGAATGCCTTATCATGCAGTTCTTCCAGGCGTGATAGTACAGTCTCCTTCTGTGGACAACTCCCAGTACCTAGAGAGGTAGGAAGAGCTGTTAGCTCTTGGTGATCCTGCGCTGGGTGGGATTTCTGAGGTAATGGCTCTCTGCAGTGTGTTCCCAGGAGAATTTATCTACCATGCCTCTGACTCAGCCCAGGAGTAACAGCAATCTGCTATCCTCTGCTGGTAATGCCATGAAGAGCACTTTTAAGTTGAGTCCCTTTTTATTATCACATGTAAATCTAAAAAAAACCTATAAGAAGCAATGTAAGTTTTTCATTAAAAAATATAGGGCCTGCACATAACAAATGAGAGAGAAAGAGAAGAAACGAAAGGAAAGAAAGCAAGCAGGTCCAAATCTGGCACTGGAGGCCTTGATCCCACTCATTACAACACTTAAGGCCAGGTATAATTCTCCTTACTTCACTCATATGAGAAAGTGAATCTCTCAGTCTCTCACAGGCTCCCTTACCCTCTTTCTTTGTCTTCTCACAATGCTCTCAGAGGCATCTGTCTGTACTCAGTCACTCTTGCTGCACATTTCTTTAAATTGAAATTGGAAAATCTTCCAGACTCTTGGGGACACTTTTGTCAGAGGAATTCCTGGGAATATAGCCCCTATATGATGAAACCAAGAGTTGTTAAACTAACAAAAGACCAACTAAAATTATGATTCTTTGTTCCTTGTAGAAATCTTGTTTTACCAGCAAATATTTTTAAGGAACTCTATAAAAATACGTGCTTGTACATTCGAGGTCTTCAATTTTATTTTCTGTCAAATAAGACTGAATTTATGAATATGGTGATCTGTGTGTGTCTCATTAGGAATCTGCACCTTAGCTTGTGTGCTAGATACTCTGACACCTTGGAGATCCTAAAAGTGTATGAATTATTTGAACTAATTTCACCAAATCAGTTTAATTCTTGTTTGGCTCTTAGTTACGTGCCAAAAATCTACCCATAACACACAGGAAGGAGGGCTGCAGTGCTAAGAGAAGTACTGTTTGGGTTGGAAAAGCCCAGCCTGGCTTATTCACCCCAGGAGGATGGTTTGGATGCTGCACAGCAGTATCAGAAATCAGGGCAAAATGCATCAGAGGGCCAGGCAGGAGAGGGCAAAGCATGAGGAAGCATTTCTTTCTTAAATTATACCCTTGTAGTGCATGTCGGCAGGGACAATGCTGAATAACTGAGCAGTAACCTTGCTTCTGGGTGCCTGTCGCCACCTCCAGCTACTGTCATGTCTTTTTTCCTTTTCCCTGCCCCTCGCTTCCTGTACCCTTTTGTTCTCTTAATTCTTACATATGAAGAACACCACAGCATTCATATGTAAATCGCACAGAGCACTGCAAGAGGGAGGGTGTCTGAAGGAGAAAATCTATGCCATGCTCCTCCCTTGCATTTTCAGCTCCCAGGTGGGCTCCTCTCCCCCGGTCTCTGAGAGAGAAAGCACAGAGAACACTGTGAGCTCTGCACATGGCCTCTTCCTGCAGCTCCTCAGCACCTCTGTCTGCGTGGTCCCCATGTCCATGGATGGCAGTTACAGATGGATTTCTTTCAGTGCCTGCAGAGCACTGGTGGTCTATACGAATGTACCGCCCTGCACTGGAGTCACCCCAATAATGTATCTAGCATAGTCCTCAGCAGCAAATTGGTTCCATCCCCTTGACACAACGGTGGTGATTGTGATAGTGCTGTTGATTGCATAGGACTATGTCAGATGGAAAAGTCATGTATAGACACACACATGGAGTGATTCTCCTTTCTCCATCCCATCCCCCAAATAAAAGGATTTTCAGAAGTCTCCCTGAGGGGACTGGAAACAGAATTTCTTTACGTGTAGGCAGCGTGCTGTCAGATTTTTGTCAGTTTCATTCACTCCCTAGATAGGTTACCAGGGGCTGAGAGCTACTGCTCTTCTCTTCCCTGTAATCTCTTAGCTGGATAATCAGCTCCAAAATCAATGATTTCTGCCCTGCAAGTCAGTGGAGCAAAGCCGTGTAGCTCAGCCTGAAAGAATGGACATCTACCTGGACAGCCTTCCCGTTCTGCTGGGTGCTGATGCATTTATTCTCACCACACTCCTCAGTCCAGATTTAGCTTATTCAGCCATAGCAACCCAGCTGTCCGGGACCTGAGCTGTGTTCTCTCCCAGGCTGCATGTGACGTCTCCCCACTGCTCTTCCTCCCCTCACCCCGTGCTGAGGAGCAGGCTCTGAATCTGGCACAGGTGCAGGGAGGGATGGACAATTTTCCTCTGAACTACTCACCCCTTCAGTCAGTGCTGCCAGGGTGCCTGTGCTGAAATATCAATGCAGCTGGTTAGAGACACTCACTTCTGTGAGCGTAAGGGATGGCTGTGCAGTAGTACCAAGGGTGTATTGTTCTGTGAGGACACCCAGCCTCTTCCAAGGCTCCCCTAGAAAGTGTTAGCCCATGCTGAAGCACTGCAGGGGTAAGTGGTGTAGCAGCTCCAGGCAGACCTGGGGTACCATGGTGGGATATGCTGGGCACTAACTGTGCTCAGAGTTTGACAGGGCCAGAGCAGGACGGTGAAGACACAGAAGACTGCGATGGGATGTGGAAGGCTCCTTGCCACACCACAGCTTGGCGGCTGGCCCTTTACACACTCTTATACTGAGTCCAACACCAAAGGGCAGTGCTGTCTATGCCCCAAGTGAATTCAACCTGACTTTGACAAAGCCATCCTGTTCTGTGGCATCCCAGTAAGTGGTGTTGAAAGTGGAAAAGATCTGGGTTCCTTAACTGGGATGTCCTCTGTGAAACACTGACCTCCATTTGTCTACAGGTACCACCTCACGTTTTAAAATGTTAGTTCCTCCCATCTTAATTCTGCCCAGAGACCCTGAAGGAAATGCTTTGGAGCTGGAAAAAGGTTAAAGGGTGAAGGCTGATGTTGGCACCAGAAATGTTTTAGAAAGCTGTTTGGGTTGGTGGCATAAATGTATTCCCTCGGAAGTTGAAAAAACAGCAATGAAACATTTTAGGCAGAGTCTGTTGAAGGGTGTATACTTGCATTTGAGCATTAACTCATCAAGAAGAAAATTAAGGCCCAGCTCTTCCATCCTCCTACACCCAGTTATGTTCTACGCTCTGCTGTTGTTTCTCGAGGCTTTAGCCCCAGGAGTAGTCTATTTAGGAGGGAAGGAAGATCAAGTGGTCATATTTGCAGCCCCTGCAGGGCTGAAGGCAGCTGATATGGCTGGATGCAGGGATTGGGCAGCCCTGCCTCTAGTTACACTGAGAGCAAGCAAGGGATGGGAGCAGTCTTTCAGGAAGACGTGATCCTTAGCACTGGCAGGTATATGAAATGCCCATCCATTAGGAAAGAAGTAGCAGCTTTATGCTTTTGATGTCAGCTACTGATTTACAGTGATTTATATCAACAGCTACAACCTGTATTTACATAGTATTCCTCACAGGACTGTCAGGGCTCTTTACAGGAGAGAAAAAAAATGGTCTTAGGTTAAAATCATAAGCCCTGCAACAAGGGAGAAACAGGTTCTTGCCAGAACTCTGCCAAAGCCTTCCTGCATCCATTTAGAAAGGCTGTTTTAAGCTTAGCCCTTCATGCCTGAGTTTCCCCAGCTTTGAAATGGGGACAATAACGCATTTCATCTTCACACGGAGGGGTGGGCGCTGTGAAATTTAATGAGATGTGCTCAAAAAAGAAAAAAAATGCTTGAAGATCCTGCAATTGAGAATGTTAGGTAACTGCATGGCTCCCAGCAATGGCATCCCTGGGTGAAAGAGTACACTAAATTTTTTAGCAATCCTGGCTTTCTCTGGGTCTATCTACAACGAAGAGACATGCTGTCTCAGGTTGGATTAGATGGGAGTGCCTAGGCCAGGAGGCACTCCTGCAATAGGTGCCGTACACGTGCTCTGTTGTTTAGGCAAGTGAAAAAGGACATGGTGGGGTTAAAACCCACACGACAAAGACAGAGCTATCAGGGACCCTGTATAGCTATGATTTCTGCCCAGAAATGTACATGCATTCCTAACAACCCTCTCTGCCTGCAGAGTACAAATTCACTGTCAGAGCCTGGGGCCTAAGAGTCACTGCTGCTGCACCACCAACAAACCAGGCCACTTGTCAAGGGGCTGAAGAGTGGGGTAGGCCCGGGTGGCTCACGGGGAGCGAAGTGGTTGCTGCCTGGCCAGAGAGGAAGCTCTCTTCTAATTTCAGGATGACAGAGAAAGGCAGTGCAGTAAGAACCAACATGTCCAGCTCAGCAGATCCCCCTTTATATTTATGTCCAGATTCTGCCAGCCCAGATGAAATTACTTGTCTGAATCAGGCCTCTTAATTATTCCCTTTGTACAGTTCTGGGAGAAGTAACCCAGTTTAAGCTACTTGAAACCATTCCATCTTGTTCCAGCTCTTACTGTCTTGTAGACAGCTAGTGTCTCCAGACAACAAAGGAGAGGCTGCTGGCTGCAGTGAGAAAGAAGATACATGTTTGGGCCTACAGTGGACTGTGGTGAAGATACGAGCGTCTTGTGGGGCTGCATTACTGTGGTATTAGATAATGCTGTTCTGGATGGCGGCTCTCTCCCAGAGTACCATACTGCCACTTGCATCACCAGAGACGATAAACAGATGAAAGACCTTTGATCCGTATGTCTTGAATATGGCCACATATAAGGAAACATTGATCTGTGGTGATGAATGTAATTTCTAAATTAACTGAAGAGAGATAGCATTCTGCCTTGCCATTTGCATAAGAATGAGGAGATCACCTTAAACAAGAACAAAGAGACCCTTATACATAGTGAACTGTGAAAAAAAAAAAAAAAAACAACAAATTAGCTGGAGGTGGGAGAACTGAACAGCCACTGGCAGAACAAAATTAGCTAGTCTGGATCATAGCTGTTATAGAAACAGCAGAGAGAAATGAAAACAGACCTTTTAAGAAAATATAGATTTTTCTCGGGAAAATACGCTCATGGAGTACATCTTGCTACATATCACTTGATTGATAAATGACCTAATAAAACATGCAGCAGTATCTGCCATTAGCTAACTCTGTCCAGCTCTTGGTGCAGCGATAATGCACTCGTGATAATTTGCAGAACACTTGAACGTCATCTGGCGAAGATGTTTCCGTCTCCAGTTTCTTCCATAGGACTATTTATGCACACTGAAATGTTTATGTCCACACAAGGTGCAGATTTGAAAGACTAATCTCTGGATGTTTCCTGAATAACTTATAATCATCTACAAGCATGTGATTTAGCAAACCTTACTATGCAATGCTGTACATACACTCCTCTATGAAATAATTTTGTTTTAGCAATTCCCGGCTGACAGTTATGGACATGGGCAGATGCAATTGTGACCTCCATGGAGTGGCAACACAACCTGTAAACCTTGTGTGTGCTCCCTGCAGGCAGAAAGGGTGAAGCTCCCCTGCCCCCTGTAATATCCACACCTAGCACATTCAGGAGCAAGCTTTATAGCAGAGTCCATATGTTGCAGCCTCCCTTGGCAACGCTTTCCCTGAAACGATTTCTTGAACACATGCTCAGCAGGAGTCCTGGGTGTGTTTGTCTCATGTAATGCCTGTGACAAATCTCTTAGCTACACCCTGGCGTCTATGATGGACCCAAATTCAGGGCTGGTCTTGGATTTTGCTGGGCAATGTGTTACTTAAGCAGACCAAGGTCACAGCTAGCAGCAGAGCTTAGGATCTACTGCTTCCCAGCTCTGCACTCAGTTCTTTCTCCAGCTTCCATCCCTCCACGCACACGCACAGCCTCTCACTTCATGTCTAAACTTTGATAAAACTATTCCTGGATCCCAAACAGGCAAATTTCACAGAGATGAGGGTAGGAAAGAAAAAAAAAAAAAAAGAAACAATTTATATTATTTCATGGCAAAGGTTTGCTCAGCTCTTCTTCTGACTATGACTAAGAATATTTCATACTCAAATAATCCATCACACTTAATGCGGTTAACTTTTCAATACCAAGTATACAACCCACAGAATATACAAAAACAAAAACAAAAAAAACCCTCCTGGGATTCTTTATCATCACAGCAACAACTACAGAAGAGACTTGTCCTCCTGGTGAAAGGCATTTAAACCATGTGATCACCTAAAGCCCTTCCATCCCTTTTCAGGCCAAGAAAGAGAAAAACTAATTCACAGATAAGGCAAATCCTCATTGTTTCTCTTGTTTTATGGTGCTTCTGGGGTGTTTTGTTGCTGAAATCAGGGGTTATTAACCATCTTGGAGAGGTGATCTGAGGAGGATGGTATAAAGGGAAGCAGTACAGCAGTAGGTGGCCCTTCAGCTGATGGCCTCGTGAAGCTAGCTTATTCTAGAGTTTGTCCATTGCTGCAGTGTCCTGCAGCCCTGTGAGGGAGCCCCATGGGAGGCTGCTCTGGGCCCTGCAGAGCTAATAGCTTGGCAGCCTTTTGTTGCTGTATCTCCAGTGGCTCAGAGCTTGAGGAATGGGGAAGAGAGGGAGGCTGCAGTGCTGGCTGCAGCTATCTGGTTGAAGAAGCTACTGATGGTGTCTACCCATTCATCCCAAGCTCTCTGATCCATTATTGCTGTAACTGTGTGTGTGTGTGTGCACATGCACTTATGGCCTAACCTGCTCCTGGGCTGGGGAGGCAAATCTCTTGACTTTGTTTGGTTATGCTGGCTTGCTTTAGCACAGCTGTGATGTTGGTCTGCTGGAAAGTCTGAAGGTGGCAGCTTCTCAGTCTCCCTGAACTGTACCCAGCAAAATGTGTCTGAAGGCAGCCTTTGGGTGCCTACAGGTACATGTGGTTTCACTCCAGGGGTGGGGCACACAGACTTGGCTGGGTGAGGATGGCTACTGACAGATGTGAGTGTCAAAGCTTGCCTGTGAGAAACTGGGGAGTACATGCTGTGTCCTGGCTATGCTGGTAACATAAGCCAAACTTACCCAGTTTAAAGAACTAAAGAGGGAGAATGTTAAGCTGAAAGGAGTTTCAGGATTTTCTTAAGTGTGAATAGTCCTGGAATCTGTAGCTGGTGTGCGGCTCATCTCTGCCAACTGTGGTGATTCATCCAGCAGATCCTATATGTAGGAAACCCAGACATTTCTTGAGAATGCCAAAAACCCGCTGTGCGCTTACTACAGGTCTGAGTGCAAATCCTGGATACCCAGCCTTACCTCAAAAAAAGTGCATTTTGCTAGCGCAATCTCTCCCAAGGGCTGATGCCTAGATGACCTTAAATAGATTTAAATAAATATTTGATGTTGAAACAGTCCAAGGGAAGGCTGGCTGCTTGACAGAAGAAGCAGGAGCCTAACTCCTGCCTTGCCCAAATCTCTGCTGCCACGGGCCACTCCTGCCATTTCCCTTCTGAAAGGAGCCCGGCGAGGCAGTGCTGTTTCCCTCACAGCTGAGGCAGGGCAAGCAGGTGAGCATAGAACCTAGCTGTACAGGGAGCCAGTACCTTGTCCAAGCCTCGCATGGCTGCTGTAAGGTCACTCTGACATCTACAGGAAGCTCTCAGCTGCTCTAAACGCTGCTCTCCTGGGCAAAGAGGATCTTGATCAGAACTATGAGATTTGCTTGGGAAGAAGTTGCACCAAGCTGACTCTTGTGTCCTTAGAGAACATTATACTCCCTGATTTAAGTGTCCTGCAACCCTCCCACATAGAAACCCATCTGTGATGCCCATGGATACAGTTTATCTGTAGGCTAAAATTCAGTTCTTGCCTCCCCAGCAGGCACCCAGCTGAAGGTGAGGTGGGTCACTGGCCATTGCGGCTGCCTGGACTCCAATTAGACCCTGAAGGGAAGGGTGTCCTGGCTGGGCTTTGGGTGTCCACGCAGCACAAGACAGGAGATGCAGGCAGCAAATCCTTTAATCGTATCCTATATCTATATGGATTCCTTTAATTTTCTGGAAATCATGCTCACTCAGTATAATAAAACCTGAAAGACCTACTTGAAACACTGAATGTCTGGAGTTAATCTGGGCATTCAAATAGCAGTCTCTGTGTTTATTACAAGCATTGGGAGCAGCAGCAGCACTTAAGCTTTCAAAATTGTTAAATGCAAACTGTTAGGTAAATGGAATGAAGAATGCTCTAGGCCATCCAAGTGAGCATCACTTTAGGGCACTGACAATTAAACTGTTGCAAGTTTAAAATCTTATCGTCAGTCTTAGAATAAAAAGGAAGATGTACTTTGGTAGCCCTTTCTGCGAAATGTGTGTTGAGGTCTGGCTCTACCTCAATAAAGGTAAAGGCCTAAGTAAAGACATTTTCAGGATCCCGTTGTGTTAAACCTTCTCATCCTGCATAAAAGATGACCCTTTTCACTCTCCTGCTTTCTCAGAGCAAGTATGAAAGCTGCCAGCTCAGGTGCCCGCTGCAGGGGAGGGGGAAAGAGTCACGAACAGGAACCAGAACAGCTGATACAAATTACCTTTCAAATTGGAGCAAATGCTCCCAGAAATGTCACCTATTAAAAGATCAACTAATAACTTCCTACTGCAGCCCAAATAGCTTGACTAAAAAAACCACAAATGTGCTGGAAGTCTTCAGGATCCCCCCCCTTTTTTTTTGGTGAGCTTTGCAATTTGATGTTTGTCAGTTTTGTATTTAGCACAATTGATGAGGCTCTGAGTAATATTTATTACAAAAACCTGCTGGATCCCTTTGGAAATCTGGATCTTTAAGAGCTGAGAACAGACATGTGACTTCTTCCCCTTGCCAAATCAAATATGAGAACCATAATGGATAGCCAGAGTCCGCTGGATGCCAGGGATGGGTGGTGCTTTGCTGATTCTTCGCCTGCTAACTTGGTATATGTTTAATTTGAAAAATGCAGTCAGCCTCACAGAGCTCTACAGCCTGAAAGAGCAGTATGGTTTTGATGAGGTTATGCTTAACACAGTGTATGTTATTCCTACTGCTTCCAAAATGAACATCCTTTGGCTGCAAAAGCTCTAAAATAAGTATGGTTTGACTGCATCCTAATGGGTAGATTTCATTTTCTTTGAGTGACTCCTGATCACTTTTCAAAGTCGTGTGTAATCACTGTGAAACCTACAATTTTCGTAATTATAAATATTGTCTATTTTAAGGTTTATGGAATCTTCCTATCACACATTTCTTGTTTTCCCAGTTAACTCCTGATGCTACCAGCTGCAAAGATGGAAGGTCTGCACCTTGTTGGCATGAACAAGGATCTCATGGGTAAAAAGATATTTTAGCTATGAAAAAAGTCTATCAAAGATGGACTGACTGGTAAAACAAACCTCTGTAATTAGCAGGTTCTTAGAGCTAATGATAGAGAGACCAAGCCCTAAATTAGAGGCTATACAATCCAAAGGTCACTTGATCAGCTATTTGACAGGATTATGTCTCTTCGTGCACCTCCTGATTGCAGCTATAGTTGAGTCTCTTAAACTTTTAGTCATCTGCTTCCTGACTCAGGGCAGCTGCTGCTATGGCTAACGCTGAAGCAGATATGGCTGAACGAGGTCTATCTGCAGTAGGCCGGAACTAGCAAGTCAGGTTTTCCTGCGTAAACCTTTACAGAGTCCTTGTATATCAGCACAGTGAGCAGCAGAGCCTAGCAGAAAGGTGCCAAACAAGAGCGATGTGTTCGTGATATGTCATAACAGAAAGCAGGAAGTTCAGGTAGGCATGCAAGGGCAATCAGCGCCTCTACTCAGAAAGTGTGTGGCTTGGTTGGGGAGAGCACCCTTGCTGTGATATCATAGCAGTTAGCATCAACAGCTGATAAGTAAGCTCATTTTCTGTCTGTCCTTATCATCCTTGGCAGAGATCCCAGTTGTGGTGGGCTGGTGGCCTTCAGCTGCTGGTGGAGGAGGGCTTGCTGTTGGGGTTAGACCATCACCCACGTAGCCTGGTTTAAAATTAGCGAGGATGCTTCTGCATGGGTGGCAGTTGCACCTGTGTGTTGTGGTGCAGATGTGCTTGCAATCAGGAGAGGGCTGGAGGGAGACGTGTTTTTCTCCTGTTGCGCAGGAGGATAAGATGAATGGTCGCTTGAACACAGCTACAGCTTTCTGTGTGGGTGAGTCGCTGATGGTGTTTATTTTGAGACACTCCACCTGGGGGAGGAGTAGGACAGCAGAGACTTCTGTCTCCCCCCAGGCAGTGTGCAATGCAAACACTGACAGCAGATGAATTCTTCTGTACTTCTGCCTTGCTACCATCCCTGACATATCCTTTGTAGGAAGAGAATTGGTGCAGACTCTTACAGAAGACCTTCTGCCACCACACTCCATGTACCACGTGAACCAAGAGCCATATTTCAGGTGAATTGCAGAGCTAATGCAAGTGGCTGTGGTCAAGAGGTAAGGAGATAAAGCCTAAACCTACCTATGCAATGAAAAAAAAAAAACTACTGTGCTGTCTATTCAGCACTGCCTCCAGACACCTTGATGCTCTGCTGTTTGTGCCTTAATAGCTGGGTGAAATAGGGCTTTCTCCTGCAGAACAGAGACCACTTGCTATAGCGTTACTGATGTGATATGGACAACAGGTGACCACTGATACTCCATTCTTCCACTCTCCAAAGCTTTTGTTCTAGCTTTCTAATCATCTGTGCACCAGTATTTGACTTTGCTGGGGTGCTTCCTGGGACGATCATTTAGCTGTCTCATCTACGATGCCTGAGCTGTCTTATTCTCAAGTTGCTGCTGTTGGTTGACTTGTGGCCCATCTACCAGTCCTGTAAGGGGGATGGCACATCCTGGAGGGCAGCGTGCGGTGGCAGGGTATATCGCCCTCCATCCTGGAGATGAGAACAGAGGTCATACTCCTGGCTGGGGGAGAGAATTTTGGCTTGTCATCTGGGGAGAAGTAATTGTTTGCCACCACTTTCCCCTCCAGATCCTCTCCAATGCAGGAACAAATAATTTGTTCTCCCTCTCTGTAGTGATGTTTCTGCCAGGGGTAGCATAAAAGGGAAATAACAGGGTATATGGAGCCAAGAGGCAACTGAATGTCTGTGCTGTGCCAAACAAACCAACCCAGTGCAATATATTAGGGGAGGGCTAGAGCCAAGAGCTCTAATTCATAGTGGCTGTGATGCACCGTGTCTCCAAAGGCTGGTACAAAGCCTCCCCTTCCTCTGATCAGCCCCCTTCTGTGAGCAAAGCAAAACTCACAAGGCTCTCAGTATTCTTTCCACACAGTTCTTGGGGAGAATAGTTCTTGCTGTGAACATTAAGCCTCAGAGTCAGCTGAATGCAGGGGGGAGAACAAGGTCATGGCCCTTCTGCTCCCCCTTCCCTGACATTCCTGGTTGACCGAAACTGTGGAGCAGGATGCTAATAAACCATCAGTCAGCCATGCCTTTCTGAATAATCATCTGTTCCCATAAATTATCTCTTCCATCTAATATTGGTGATTTCATATAATTAATGTTAGAGATGGAAAGGCTTTGGATTCATGGCCTATAGGAATGCAGGCTCTTGCTATTCAAGTTTCCCCTGCATCTGAAATAACTCTGCCTTGAGAAATTGTTGCCCTGATTTTAGGATTACTGCTGAAATACGATAAAACACTCAAACCGAGTTCCCTGATGTGTGGCAGAGGGGGCTGGCCCGTAAGATATTTGCTTTCTCCTCTCTGCGCTGGCGATGCCTTACATGAGCAAACTGCGCTAATTCCAGAGCAGTGAGAAATCTCGCTGGGAAGGACACTGCTTGCCACTCCTGTATAATGGAGATGGAGCGGTTAGACACACGCAGGCTTACATAATTTTCCTGACTAAGTGACTTCCTCTTTGATAATGTATAAATCAGATGTACCTTAAACTGCTGTTCTGTTTTCCTGAAAGCCTGGGCAAAGCTGTGCAAGCTGCAAATAATGATCTCTTGATAAATGAAGGATCTTAACTTCCCAGGCAGGGGAGAAATGGTGCAGGTGACATTCTTGTGAAAAGCACAGAGAAAGCCTTTGCAGAGGTTCAGTCAATATCCCTGAAATTAGTTTTGGTTACTGTGTGATCTTCGGGTGGAGGGAGAGGACTTTTTGGAGGGGATGATTCCCACCCCACTGACTTGGTGGGGAGGAGAATACGTGAGTCTAGGGACTGGGAAGCTGCCATCCTGGCTCAGCCACAGCACGGTAACTCTCTCTGTCCCCTTCAGTGAATTTCTGCTGATTTTCATCAAAACTCTTGCTACTCTGAAGGGGTGGGTTGGAAATTTGTAGTTGTATGTGTTTAGGGAAACATTAGCTGGTGTGATGAACATCTGGTAGAATGACATATGGGCAGAGATTATACAGTTTCCTACACAATCTCTGTGCAGAAATGGTCATGCTTTATCTGTAGAGAGTTGTGTTCTAGAACCAGTAATGAGCCCATAGATCTCATGAGTTTCATTTGTATGACATGTTACAAGGTGGTTATAAAAAGGTTGCAAACTGAAGCCACACAGCTGCATTTGTTGAGCTTCTTTGGGAAACGGGCAGCTCTCACCAGCTTCCTGTACTTGTGTCCAGCATGGAAGCAGCAATTTTTGATGAAGGTGGTGGCATGTCTCTCTCATGTCTCCACTGTTTTGCCCGTGCTTGTGGTGTCGACTCTGAGTAAGACAGATGAAGAGACATTTTGACTTGGCTTTTCTCTGTTTTATTTTGGAAGGCTTAAAGTGTCTGTTTTGAATCCTGCTCAAATGTAAACTGTTTGTCTATCTCTACACAGATGTAAAACACAAGGCTTTATGGACGTAGAATCTGTTCTTTACAACTCCTTGGGTAGAAGGTATAATCCTCTCTTAAGGATGAGGAAAGACACACAGATAGAGTTTCAATGACTGACTAGAGGCCTAATTATGGGTAGGGAATAAGTTTCAGATTAAAAATAAGGCTTGAATTCAGCCCCTTAATGAACGCTCCTAGATCTCGCTGCCTCATTTTATGCAGATGTACAAGCAGCATATGTTTTACACAACAGACTCATCATGTTGACTCATCGGAAGGAACAGATAAAGGGAGTGTTTCTGTATTACCCACTATCTGCCTTTTGCGATGCACTTTCCCTGTCTCTGTACCTTAGATGCCCTTCTTGCTGTGGTCTCGAAGTGTGCTCGTCTTCGTGAAGTGTAGGCTTCCTTGTCAGATAGAAGTCTATGCAATTACACTTCAAAGGAAGGGGGATAGGTGGGGAGGGGGAAGGAGGGGATCTTGGCAAGGTGGAGCCAGTCATGGAATCTGCCCCCTTGCCCTAGGAATGGTGCAGATGGGAGTGCTGTCTGCCAGTGCCAGGACTGTGTTCTGGGCAGAGAAGGGAACCTACAAATTAGTCTTTTTCTTTCTCTCTCTGTTTTAACATTTATTTATTTGTTCTTCCCTCTCTTCTTCCTCAACCCTCCCTGCTATTAGCTGCAAAACTAATGGCATCATGTCAAAATCTGTTAATGCATCTGCTGTGCAGGTTCAGGTTATCAGAAGTATTAGCTGAGCCAGTCTGCGAACACCTGGGGAACATCTGTCTAGCATCACACAAAAGACTCTGGGTGGCAGGGAAAGTTAACAAATCTAATTGGCTATGAAGCAATATTAGGCATTGAATAATACCATCTTGGAATTCTTTCCGTGTCCCCAAAGCTGTTGCATGGACTCTCTCTGTGCCTGGACTGTAGCCATGGGGGAGCATGGGGCAGGCCTGCTTTGGGTTTGCCGTGTCTCAGATAGGTTGATGGCGGCATTAGTATGAAATTCTTGCTCTGTCATTGCATCATCTTCTCTGTAATGACTCCAGTGATAGGGATAATGAGTGACTTTGCCCAGCCCATAGATGTACTGAAATTGGTAGCAGGTATGCTTTTTGTTTCTCCCAACTGCCTTCTGAGACTTTTACTATCAGCTGCAGAATCCTCCTTGTTTCTCTGGGTAGCAGATGCTAACTGTGTCTCTAGTACAAACCATCTCCTCCTTTCTCCCATAAGAAATAAACTATAGTTATCCATGCTGAAGGTAGGCGAAGGATTCATGAGATGGAAATCAAAGATGGAGGTCTTTTTAGCACATCAATAGATTTCTGAAGAGTTGAGTAGTACAGCGAGAGCTGTTGAAGGACTGACAGAGAAGATCAACAGCATGAATCCATCCAGTGTGAGGCACAGTCACTTGCATTGACTCAGCCTCCTGCCTGTTGCTAGAAAATCAGAACAGGAGGAGTTAAAGCATCTTCCCAGAGAAATCTCTCTTGTGGAGGGCCAGATATGGTAGCTGAAAATCTGCTCCCCACTAGACTGCACGGTAGACCAGGTTGTTATCGTTTTCTGACCTCAGTGAAGCATGGCTGCCTCAGGGAAAAGGGGAATGCGAGTAGCATGAGGAGGAAGCACTCCCAGAGCAATGGTGGAACATCAGTCAGGAAGAAGCTGTCCTGTGGTGCTGACCAGGGGATCCTACTGCCTTAACTCATCTACTGCTTCTGGATCACCTGTCTGAGCCATGATCAGGTGTGAAGAAAGACTAGTACCCGGAGTATGGCTGGCTCTCTGGGTAGGATACAGGTGAGGGAGCTAAGGAAAAAACTTGGGGTGTGGCATTTTGGGTCAGTTTTTGAAGCTAGTGTTAGTTGTGAGTACTATCCAGCATTACATGTTTAAAGTAGGTGGTACACATTTCCTTTGTCTACATTTCAAAGTGTCTACTTCTCCTTACGTCTGCAAAATATGGTTAATGCCCTGTGAGACCCTCACAGCTGGGATATGTGCACCTCCTTGACTGTATGCCAACACCAGAATTGGCAGTGTGTTTCAGGATGTTCTAGTTCTTGTGGAGGTTAGGGTGAAACAAATCTGCAGGGGAAACTCACTTTCCGAATCTGCAGCAAGCTTTCTTTGCTAGATCCTTCTACTTGTTCTGGGGGGTTATGTCCTGGGTTAGTGGCTGGTTCCTTTTAGTGGTCTCAAACATCTTATCTCAGTCTAATGACCAAGAGGGAGATACTGAGGAATTTTTTTTTCTCTCTCCTGCCCCCCAGCTGGATTCTTTCATTTTGGCTCTCCAATGAGCCTGGGAGCAGAGAGGCCAACCCCAGCAGGCTCAGTCCCATGCTCAGCAATGATGCACGAGGAGACAGCGCTGGCTGATGCCCAGCATGCTGCTGCCAGGGAGCTCTGTAGGTTGTGTGGGTTACTGTGATGAGGTGCCCGATGATCCAGTTGACCCCTTTGGATATCCAGTTCCAGGAAAGATGCATTTTTTTCTCTCTCTCATGTAGGATGTGGGTGCTTGTGTCTGACAAGTTTCCACAGGCACTCACATGCCTGACAGTGTCTCAGGAGACAGAACTGGGGCAATGGGGAAGGTCACAGGCCAGCCTTGGATCTGAGTGGGAAGAGGCTAAAGATCCCCAGGGTGCCTGTCAAGACAGCTCCAGTGAGTAGGAAGCTGATCCTGCTGAGAAAGCTCCACCAAGGAGACTGAGGAAGGTTCCTGCTTTTGTGCACAGGCTAAAATCACTGCCCTTGGATCCAGACTGGTTTTAAGGCTTGCTGTGATCATCCCTTTGGTGGCTGTGACGCCAACATCCCTGTGTATGAGGCCATTCCCCACTGGAAGGGTGCTCAGTCCTCACAAGACACCACTTTACCATCTGCTCCACAGTCAAGACTCACTTGCTTCTACTCTTCTTGGAGCTGTATCAGTGCCTTACAACCATAACTGCTCTTACCCCTTCCCCTCAGTGCTGGGGAGGTCTGTCTCTGTGCCACCTGGCAGCCCCTCCTGCAGTCCCAGTGCTCCCAGTCTCCTTTTCAGGCTGGGCACGTCAGGCTCTGCTCCCCCGGGTAGTTTTGTTCCTTGCCCACCTGAGTGCTGATGCTATGGTAAAAATAACTCTGCACGGAAATGAGAGCACTGATTGGGATTTAAATAAAATTTACATAAAACTGTGCCTTGAGTACTAATTAATTAGATGTTAAAAGCCCCTGAAAAAGTAGAGGGGGGCTTGCTTGCCTTCTCAAATGTGGTAAGCTATTAGGAGGGAGAGGCAAAGGCTTTCTGTGGCTTAACTGGAGCACCACGCTCCAGCTGACAGGCGCGGTAGGAGATTTGCAGCTGGCAGGCAGGAAGAAAGTCTCCCTTCTGCTGCGGTGGGTGCTGCTTACTTGCACCCACCAAATTAGACCTTGAAGGAGGGGGTTGGTCCCTGGCCAGGCTGCCTGTGATGTACAGGATTTTGTGACTTAAAACAAGCTTGTCTTTCCCATCTTCTTTCCTGGATGGGATGCACATGACTGTGGTCAGTGCAGTGCTGAGCCTGGAGCAGAAGTGCTGAATGCAGATGAGCCCCATGCCTCCCAGCAGAGCCCTTTCCTGGGGTCAGCGTGGCAGGAGCTGTGCTCAGAGCTTCCCATCACCTCTTGGCGTGGGAAATGCAGCCTGCCATGACCTGCCAAAAGCAAGGTAGGCAGACCCTTGGTGTGGCTGCAGGATGCCTCCCCAGCTCCCTCGGGTACCAGGAAGGACCCAGCCTCACTCGGATCCAGGCCTCCTTCTGGACCAGGTAGTACTCAGCCCTGAACTGTGCAGGAGAAGAGGCATTTAGCTCTTGATCTTGTCCACTATGTGGGGCTGTAGGAGGAAAATGCAACATGGAGAGGATGAGGGGCTGTGCTAGTACTTGCATGCGCTCCATGGTAGCCCCTCAAGGCAGCTTTTCCACATCTATTACAAATATTACAAGGGACAGCTCTGCGGCTCGTGGTGACTTACTGGTTAATTAAGCAACGAGATGTACCAGTTGGGGTGACACCACCAATTAACTCGCTCCTCATACTGTCTATCTAATTTAATCTACCTAGGATTTTATAGAGTGCTCATAGCCATGGAGAGGATGAGGGTAGGGACGCCCTTAAATTTTACTGCAGTTTATAGTGTTGTCTGAATCCCTTGGCCACCATTAGAAAATGGGTCATATAAATGGACAAGCAGGGACGTTCAGTTGCTGGATCCATTTCAAACTGGATTGAACCAACTTTCTGTGTCAGAGAGAACATTCGGAGCTCCCTGGAAATGGACTGGACTGGACTCCTCAGGCCCCAGTAGGTCTTCAGTGAATTTAAGTGAGCTGTGCTATAACACTTCTCCACTCAGTAGCTGCTTGTTACGTGCTGCAAAAAGTCTCACTGCAGCCAGTGGGTGTGCTCGGAGATAGGGTCTGGCAGGATATTTATAACAGCTGGCAAAAGCCTCCCATTTGGGTATAACCGGAAGAATTCAAACAGACTGTTCTTTCTGCTTTCAGAACCGTCCAACTCAGAGGATCACAGTGCTGTTTTGATCTTGATGGGTGTCCTGAAGGAGCCACCAGCCACATCAGGCTCACAGTCTGCCTGGTTCCAGGCAGCTCTGGGAGATGTCCCCGTCTCCTCCTCAGCCCACCTGACCAGCGAATACCCTTTGAGTTGAACAAGGTCAGGCTTTCTTTTTCTATAGGCAACTCACTGGTTGCCCTAACCAAAGCTAAGAAGAAATGTCCTCCTGTGAAAATTGAGTGTTTGTTCCAAACTGAGGAGGGATGGACAGACATATAGATACAAATATTTAAATCCTCTTCAGCATGGAGTTTCCTCTCCTTGCCCAGCTGTACTCCCAAGGAGTGCAACAGGCTGCTGTGCAAATCTGAAGATGGTACTTCGTGTGAGTCAAAATCTCTGTTCAGCTTTGATGTCCAATCTCTTTGGGCTTTTTTATTTTCATTTCTGGAGATGTCTGGATTTCACAGAACCCACAGGCAATGAGGAATCTCCTTGTTATGCCATATTAACTTTTATTTGTATCTGGTCATTAATTACACGGGGGATGCAATAAGCCACAGTCTGTTCCAACCTTGGCATACACCACTTTTACGTTGAGATGACAACAAATCCCAACATGGGAGTGCTTTCTCATCCTTCTCACCCCAACTCCCCAAGGCAACCTTTTAGATTCTGCAAATATTTTGCTTGCATTTTCCGTTTCAGCATTTCTCCCTAGATACGTCCCCAAATATTTTGAAAATTCCAGTGTCCCTGGCAATGACCTCTACCTTTGTGAGTTGTTTTTGTGAACATAACCAAGGCAGACCTGACCTGATCAATGTATGGATGTGGAGCTTTCAGGGAAAATAAAGTGTGGAACAACCCCGCTATGGGTATGTAGTGGATCCACCTGTTCTTGAGCCACTGCAGCTCCAGAAAAAATGTGATCAGAGACCCCAGTGCTTTTTCCAGTGCCACAGAGGTTAATTCTAGTTCACATGCCAAATTCCAGGTGAGGTTGTTCTGTGCTCCTTATCTAATCTTTTCTTTGCAACAGCACTTAGCTATCGCTATATTATTGAGGATTTTTACCAGAATGGTAATGGCCAAAGGCCCGGGGAGCGAAGTCCAACAATCCGGAGTAGAGTCTGGCAGGGCTGAGTCCTGTCCAGAGAGGGGAGAAACCAGCTGGAGAGAAATGCGCGGCTCTCTTCTCCTGCCTCAGTTCTTACTCACTTTTGACTCATGTATTTGAGCTGTTTAATTTTCAACTTCAGGCTGAGCGAGAGTGCAGTTAGCATAGCAGGGTACACATACATTTGATAAATACAATTCTTCCTGGAATTGCAGGTACTCTCAGTTTTCATTTTCAGGTTACATATTACACCTTCCAAGTGGTGTAAAAGCAGAGTTTCTCTATTCTGTTTGTATATTGAAGAGCCCACAGTAGCTAAATTTTTCCAGGAAGAGCTTTCTCCTTTTCAGTGTCCAGTATCTCTTTGTCCTACTATGAACAACATCCTGCCAGCCTGTGTAGTGCTGCTGCCATCCTACAGGTTGCTGATGCAGGTCTGGATACACCATTTGCAACAAGTTTTTGGACGAATTTGTGTGGATAGATTCCCCCCAAAAAGTAACATCTCTCTGCAACTGGGTGGTGTGTTACAGAACAGTTACAGAACTGAGGAGGGGATGACTGAAAGCAGCCACACCTGCATGCAATATGCTTATTTTAAAGTGTTTCAAACACGTCTAGCTCTCTGGGTCTTTAGCAAGGTATCCAGAGCTACTCTAGTGCTCAGTTATCTCTGATTTCTAACACGACCTTCACCACAGAGGTGTTTGAGCCTCGCCCAACAGTAAATTATGTTAGAATTTTGATAAGTGTGTGTGTAACTAAATAGGTAGATTTCTGAAGAGAGGAAATAACTTTGAAATACGAGTACTTAAGTATCCGTTGCATGGGCATATCAAATGGGTTTGGAAGGAAATTAAATCTGTTTGTTTCCATTATATTTATCTTGTATCAGGCTTATAGTTTAATGTTTCTGCAATTATCAGGGCTTAAAAAAGGTTTACTCTTTCCCACCTTCTGAATTTTGTTTCTTTTCTACCTTTCTCTACAGCACTGAAAATAGTTGTGGCACAGGACAGGGTGCAGATCAAAGTGGTGGTAGATCCTCAGGTACCCTTGGTGCATCCTGTTTGCATGCTCAGGGTGTCTGCTGAGCCTATGAATTTTCCTGGATGTCAGATTCTGGGCACTTTTTGGCTCTTTGATGAGGAAGAAGGGATCCTGCTTCCTAAGATCACCTGGAAATTTTATTTTGCTAATTTCCCTTTTGATGCAGAGATCCACAACAATGACAGCACTTTTGATCTAACCTCTTCCAATGCTACATTATAATGGTGGCAAGCTAGTCTTCTAAAGCTTGTAGCAGGTTGTTGGAAGCGTCTTGTAGCCCCCTAAACTGAGCATCTCTTGTGTGGTTATCTGTGATGACCAGGCAGCAATCTCAATGCCACGACTGGTCTGGTTCATACTTGCTTACAGCATTTCACATGCAGGGAGGGATACACGGTGAGAGGTGAGGATATTCAGGATAAGATCAGTTCTGCATTGCCATTCTTCCCAGGAGAGGTTAGCCTTAAATGTAATTACCTCAGCCTTTTCATTCATATTCTCCGTTTGCTAATGTTACCCTTCTTCCTCCACTGTAGAAAAGCCAGTGATTTTCTCTCATTGATGGTGAATGGAAAGGAAGGCATGACTGCCTGGTGGAGCAGTGCAGGCTCACTGCCTCCAAAATGGCTGCATTTTATTTGAGCCATTTCAGCCACCTGCTGTTAGTCTAGTGGCCACAGGGGAGCTAAATCATTCTTAACTCTCTTAAAACCTTCAAAGCCAGTCTATGTTCCTGGGTGATGCTGTTTTTCATTTATTTTTCCCTGTAAATCCAAGCTCTTTTATCCGTGTGTGTTGCAGTACATGTCTTCCTGGTTAATGGGTATTTTAAGTAACACCTTTTAAAGGCTTCTTAAGGAATGCTACTGCAAAGAAAGAAAGAAATCACTTTCCCATACATGAGATGAAGTCAGAGCCCAGTATTACAAGGTTCCCCCAGAACTGAAAACAATTACTGTGTTCTGGGTGCAAAATCATAGACATTGGTTGGAAGGGGGTCATGTAAACCTTACTCAAGCAGAGTCAGTGTTTTTACTTACCCCATCTTGCTGTCTTACACACCATGTAACCTTAACTCTGACCATAGTTCTCAAGCACTGAAGGGAAAAAAAAAATGCCCACATAATAAGAATATTCCTTTAGGAATCACAGCTGCAAGCTCTGAGTTTTTTCCCTCCTACAATATAAGTGATCTCCTGTGCTGACAGAAAACTGCCACTTCCCCACCTGCCAGCACAATTCCTTAGAAATCCGTAACATGCAACTGCTGCTGGTTTCAGTCCAGACCTGCTTCTGTATTCAGAGCTGATAGGAAGCGCTGCGGGCTGAATGCTGTGAGCTCCCTGCTCAGGGGGAGAGGCTGTGTGCAGCACATGGCAGCAGCGCTGGCTCAGATAGCGCAGACACAGTGTGAGACTCTGCGTAAGGCTCTAAGCCCCAAATCCGGCACAAGTAAATTTTGGCCCAGATGTCCTGACATTTAAGGTGCCTGCCCTAAGGGGTGGAGGAATCAAATCAGCCTGCCTGAAGTGAGCGATTTCATCTCTGCTTTGTCATGGCTGCACCAGGGGAGACCCTAGAGGGCAGCTCCATCCGTTGGAAGGGGTCTAGAGCTGGGAAGGGGCTGTGGTGATTTTAGTCCTGTTCTCAGCTTTTTCTGTGAGCAGGGTAAGTCCCACAACCCTTGAGAGAAAATTTCCAATAGTATGTAAGTGCCTGACAGGGGACCTGCTGGGGTCTTCAGAAATTCCAAGGCACCCAAGCACATCAGAAAATATACACCTCATCCAGTGCCTCTCAGCAGGATTCCTGAATTTATCCATAAGGAAATACTCTGTGGGTGAAGAGATCAGTCGGTGAAAATGATCCTGTAAGGTCTAAGAAGTTCATGTCATGGCTGTAAGATGAGAGGGTGTACCCAGTGCCTGCTTGGCTTTTCTGATATGGTTTAATCACAGAGGTGGCTGTGTAGCAGGTGCTGATTTTTAATGAGGTTCCAGGTTTCGGGATGCCTTGAGAGGTGCAGGCAGCCTGTTGCTGGGACTGTGATCTTGCAATGTATGAGCACGCTTCAATGTCACTGAATCTGCTGGATGCATGGTGGGCTAATGCTTTGGGGAAGTAGGCTCTGCTTGAGCTTGGGAGAGCCGAATGACAAATGGCAGAAACGATGCAGTGCTGGAAACTGAGCTCCCCAGAAACCTTACCCAGCCTCACTAGTGAGCTGCCTCCCCCTGCCAGCGCTCAGCCCAGCTTCCAGCCAGGCAACCACCTTCAAAGAGAATTGATTTAAAAAAAAATAAAAATCAACTCATCAGTTATTTTTTTACTTGCCTAATTTTTCCCCCCCTCCTAATTACTGTGGCCTATAGTCCAGATTTGACAGCGATCTGCCAAGGGAGAGGTTTTCTACACATCCACTTGTCTCTTGGCGACCAAAGTCCTGTTGACAAACTCTCTGCACCGGGTTACCATGCAGCCAGAACATGCTTCTTACAGTCATAAGAATCACCAGGGAGTGAAACAGCTTTTCTTTAGCTAAATATGCAGCACATTTTAAATGTCTGTCCTTTATTATAGGATCTTCCAAGGATAGTGATGTAAGGTGTGGGGGCTGGGACTGTTCCTTAGCCAGAGATATTGTAGACATTTAACAGAAACATTGAGAGTGGTATGAATGGGCATGAAAGGCACCAGAGGATGTGGCAGAAGGACAGGAGTGGCAGGCGTTGGTGACACCTACGCTAGAAGATCATCAAGAACACAGCACTCCTTACAGCTTCTCAAAACACCCAGTCTGCAGAGAACAAAGGTCAGCTGAAAGCAAACCACAGACTGAAGCTATTAAGAGGTGGGAAGATAAAAGACAAGGCTGGAGCCATTAAAGACATCCAGGTAAGGAAACTAAAGGCAACGAGTAATGTTTCCTAATACTCCTGAGAGGTAGAACAGGATGGGGTGACAAAAGACCACAACCCCTGTGAACCCTTAAAGTAAGCAAAAGGCAAATCCCAAACCAACTCATGGTCACCTACCTAAGAAGAACTCAAAAGATGTGAGATATGATGACTTGTTAACTTGTGTCACTCATCCTCCTGTCTTTGCAAGCAGTCCTGGCTGGAGCATGTGGGCACGGATGTCTTGGTGCCTGAGAACAAGCGGGCATGAAAGAATGAGTGTGAATGAAATCAGTAGTTTAGAATAAAGTCATCCCCTCTGATAAGGTTTCCTTCTCATTGAACTTTGCTGCATTAGTTGAGATTTGTGCAACAGTAGAGCGCTCCTGTTCCTAGCCAAGGAGCTGAAGTGTGATAAACCTTAAAAGAGGATGTTCTGCATGAGGAATGTGGAATATTCACACACATCCCTCTGAAGGTAGGTGTGCGCTCCAAAGCCTGTGGTTAAATTAATTCTTATAGCTCCTCAATTTGACATGGCTTTCCTTTCCATACAGAATGTAACTGGAGGAGGGATAATTTTCTCTCCTCCTCTGCTTCTTTCTTTCTCTACCACCTGTTCACACATATGATGTCTTCTGTCACCAGAGACTATCTTGAATGAAACAGCACTGATGCATGGCTGTGGTCTTCAGGCAAAGGTGCATGAGGAATATTAAAAGGCAGGCTGTGAATGAGGGGAGTGAGACTCTGTGAACTATATATATTCCTCCTTGTCTTCTTTCTCTGTAAACTCTGGCTCTAATTCATGTGTGAGCTGCAAGACAGCTGTCAGACTGAGCACTGCTTCCTAAATACATCTAACAAGGAGCTGAGGGTTGGGCTAGTGCTACAAGGAGAAGCAAAGCCTTCACCCCAGCTGGCAGATGGAAAAGAGCCTGGCTCCTGGCTGGACCCAAAGCTTATCTTCCTAGGGAGACTGGAAGTGACTGTGACTTTACTTTCCTCTCTAAGTGCCTGGCTAGACTTCAAGGTGCTCAGATAACTCTGAGTCTGTAGTCCCTACACACATTTTCCTGCATGCCATTATCTCTCAAAGACTCTGGGGATGCACTCACTGACTGAAGGCAAAATGGCTTCTTTACGGCTTCTGCTCAGCCACATCCCTGCTGATCTCAGGCTCAAGACCTGCTGTATGAGGCTATGGCAGAAGGTAGGGAAGGAGAAGTTTTGCGTCTGCACAAAGGAGTCAGTGCTTAGAGAGGTGCCTGGATCCTGCATTCATGGGCTTATGACCCTGCTGACCGTGGCTGGTCTCACTGCCTCCTGGGACAGCAAAGTCCAGATGTTCCCAGTTATCCACCTTAAATATTTTTTCCCTGATTTTAACCAATTTCTTACTTGTTTCAGGGAGTGCCCTCATTCTAGAAGCACGGGATCTGGTGAGTAACAGTTCTGCTTTCACCTCAACTGCTGTCTTGGTGCATCTGTAAAGCTCCCTCACATCCTCCTCTCCAAAGTGAAGACCCCAGGTGTTTCTCTCTCCTCCCAAGGTGCCTGCTCCTTCCCCCTGGCCATTACAGTTGCTCTTCTCTGTGCCTCCTGGGGAGCAGGGACCAGAACTGCCCACCGTTCTCCAAAGCTGAGCTTGCCCGGGTTTTTCATGGGAGCAAAACAATACGAAGGAAGAGGAATGGTACAGTGGTATCCTGTTCCACTCAGGACTCATCAGCTTTGGCCAGTGCTGCCTTTGACCTCTCTTCCCATCCACTCCTGCTTTTGGACAAAACTATTTTCACCAATCAATTTTTTAGCTGTGATATCTCCCCAACCTGTATGTCCTTGTAAATACGACACGAAGCAGACAAACTTTCACTTCTGTGCATCAGAAGAGAGACCTTGACCTCTGGTGCTGCAAACGTGAATCAGTCAACTCAAAGCTCAGGCTCCCTTCCAAGCAGTGTGATGAAGGAAGGAAGCCTCAGGTAGGTGCATCTTTGAGGCTAGGATTGCCCTGCTCTGAATGCATCACTAGTGGGGTATCTGGGAACAGGGTGGGCTTCACCTCCCACCAGCCCTTCAGTCTGTAGGTTGATGCACTGGCTGCAGTTTGCAGCCTGGTTGCTCTTCTGCAGCTCTTTCTCTGAACATTTTAGGAGTCTGACCACGGGAGCAGCTTCTGGCCAACTATCCAATGAGACTGATAACTCATTTACAGCAGGGAGATAATGCCCACCAATTACTGGAGCCAGCAGTTCAGGGGTGCAGCAATGAACTGTCTAATTAGGGAAATGCAACCACCTCTGGGTAGGATGCCTACCTCAGCAGAGTGGGCAGAAGCGTGATGGCCCAGAGAGGAGTGAAGATGAGGGCTACTGCTGATAGAAACAGCTTGAGGGAATTTTGAGACAGACTCAAAATACTGAGATAGCAGTCGTCTGGTGGAGAACCTCCACCAAACCAATCTTGCACAGTGTTTATCAGCCAGTATTGCTGATGACTTTGCTGAAAGGTCTGCTGTGAGGGAGAGGAGAGAGAATGAAGGAAGGAGAAAAGACTTTCCTGGCTCTTTTCCTAAGTGTGAGATGCTGAACTTCAAGACAGTTTTGAATTTATGTGGAGAAGAACAACCAAGAGAGAAAGCAAAGAAATCACAGGCAGTTTCTGGGGACAGAAGAGCATAGCAGTGACTTACAGTATCTAAAGCTGAAATGTCATTGCACAATGGCCTTGCTCTGTTTAAAAAAGATTTGTAGCACATATAAACTGCATATATTCTCTAGGTATTGCTAACCTGACCATGGTAGGGCTTCAGAGCATCACTTTCTGCTAATAATATGGCTTCTAGGGCAGTCAGTGCAGACTTTTGCTGTTTCATTCAACATCTTTCAGGCCCAGGAAAAAGTGGGAAAACAGAAGACAGGGGGTTGTATGTGCTCTACTATTGCATGACTGTGGCTTCTGGAAACCTCCTTGAGTCCTGGTGGCATTGCGTGTGCCAACTGGGTGCTCTCACAAACAGGGTCAGTGTGTGAGGGCAGCACTCACCGTGGGAGGGGTCCTCAGCTGAGCGAGCACAGCACAGGCACTTCTGGGGCATGGCAGGACCAAGGCCCCCTGTCCTCAGTTCCTGAGGGAGGGTTGGGGCAAATGTATGTTATGTGAGGGGCCAGAATGCCCCTTAGGATGGCAAAATGGCCTAGAAAACATATTTGCCCATTTGCATCCTGGTTCTTTTGCTTAACTCAGCTCCACGGTAGAAATAAGTAACTTGGGCCTTCTGCATCTTTGTGTCATCAGCTAAAAAACAGGGCTAATATCAAGCCTACCTACCTTCCAGTGAGTTGCAGCTAATTAGAGTTAGCGTTAGTTAATGTTTGCACAGCTCTGGGATGTGAAAACAGCAATATCATGCTAAGTATTACTCCTGGTTCCTAGACACCATGATTCTTCATAACCGGGGCAGTCAATTAAATTAGCTGCAAGAGGAGAGATGCAGGAATGAGGAAGGCGGAGGAGATATCCAAACATAATACTGTATGCATGATGATCTGCAGCTGCAGAAGACAGGGGAAGCTCTGCTCCTGCTGCTTAGGGAGCAAGAGAGAGCAGCCTCTGTTTGTACAGGAGGGCAGGCATTCCCGGATGGACTTGCTTGCAGCATCCAAGTTGAGGATGGACTTCCTCAACACCGGCTGAGGAAAGGAAGAGCCAGTTTCTTACACATTTCTGGGACTGAGGGCTCTGCTCAAATCTCATGTGGGCCTTGTTCATAATTTTCCAAGGATGCTGATTCTCTGTGATGCTTTTTTGGTTAAAGCCCATAGGAATGAGACTGGCAAGCTGCTGGATGGAGGAACAGCAGCTTTTTCTTCCCAACCAAGCACAGATTGTAGCAGGTTGGTTGAGCTACAGGACCAAGCTGAGCAGCACTTCCAAGTGCTTACTGCCTCCTGTCTGTGTGACGGCACCATCCTCAGTGGGAAGCAAGGAAGGCTCTTCACAGGGTGCTTCACAGCATTTCACATGGCAGTGCCCCGAGCAGTGCAGGACACCTCTGGGCATAATGCAGCCCAGGAGGCACACTGGCTCCACCAGGAGACCTGTGTCACCCAGGGCCTTCACATCACCTGCGGCCAAAGAGCAGGCACCCAGGCAGAGCGTAGGAGAAGCAGGGTGAGAATGGAGCAGCCTCTGTTCCCAGCAAGGCACCATTCTGAACAGGAAATGAAGGCAGTGGGACTTGGTTGAAACCCAAAAAGGGGATTTAGAATTGTGTGATGCCATGTCCCAAAGCTGGATTTTGTCCAAGATCAATAGCCTGTATTTTGGTCATTGATCCAGAACAATTACCCGAGTCAGGACCTTGGCTTGCAGCCTCTTTCAAGAGCCGTCCCCAGCCACATAGAGGTCTGCCCCCCTGTAGGGATGTGATTCACTAGGGAGGCCAAGGGAAAATTGCCATGCTCTGAATCACCAGCACTGTTTCTTACAGCTCCCCAGCGCCAGCGCTAACCTACATATCAGCAGAGGACTTGGCCACAGCTCCTGGCCAGCTTCCATCCTCTGCAATTGCACTCTGAAATACCCCTCCTCACACATGCACACATGTACCCCACAGCTACAGAGGGATACAGAAGCTGTCGTTGTTTTCTGTCCAAAACTCCTGCACAGAGGTGGAGCTGGCTCATCTTTCTCAGGAACAAGGTCCATTTCAGTGCCAAAAGACATGAATTATGTGTCTGGAAAGGTTATAAAAGCTCCTTGGGACCCTTTGGAAGGAAGTCACAATCTTGAGATGTAAAGTGATATTAAAATGTCACCTGATCTGACTGCTGGTGAGATCAGGGTCTGTGGCCTGTGGCTAGGGAGGTGTCCTTGTGATGCTGAAAGACAAAGATTGCTGACAGTAAGCATATTCCATTTATGAAGTCATAAAGGTGTCCATACTTGGTAACTGATTTAGGGTATTGTTCCTCCTTCCTCCTAACCTCTCCTTGTCCTGTGGTTCTTCTTCAGTCTCTTCCTCCCTACACTAGCTCTTCTTCCAGATAAACTATCTCCTGCCTTCAGCTGATTATTCTCCCCTGTATTATAGTGAATGATTAGTCCCTGTCTAGTTGCCTCCATAATTAAGTGCTGCTTGAAGGAATATTCTTGTAAGTAACCAAGGAGGTTGCTCCCTCTGGGGCTGTTGGAGCATGGTACAGCTCTCCGCTGGCTTACGCACCAGGAGGTGGGTGTGCTGTGTGGATGCCCGTTCACACCCAGCCCCTGATGGAGGCACCTCATGCACAAGCTGCCCTGCCTGCAGCTAGGGCACGGACCTCCCCACGATGGATGTGTGCACATGATGAGCTCTTCACATTCATTTGTGGGCTGCCATCCCAGCCGACGTGCGTGTGCAGAGGGGCATGTGCTCAGCTCTCCCCTGACAGGTCCCCAGCCCTGTGTAAGCCCGTATGCTCCTGACCAAGCATTAAGGCTCTGCATACTTCCAACTCACCCTTTTCTCTGCTCCCTTTCTCATTTCTCTGACTTAAAAAACACCAGTTTAGTCCTGTCCTGTCTCATATAGCCCCTTGACAACTCCCCACATTAGGAGGAGGCTCTCTAGGGAGGACTAGGATGAGGGGAGGGGTGAGGAGCAGAGAATGGATATTAGCCAGCAGTAGTGTAAAGAACACCCCACCCTTCCTATAAATATCCTATCAGTTCTCCTGCTTCCTAGCAGCACTAATGAGGCTCAACAGGAGTGATGGAGGGCGACAAAGGAATCACTGATGAACAATCAGAGATGGTGCTCTGCTGCTAATGGGACTAATGAGCTACTTTGCATAAACTGAGAGGGAGGGAGGAAGAAGAGCAGAAGAGCTCCTGGAGGGAAGGCCAGTGGCAGCAGGAGCACCACAAGGAGTATCCTGCAGTGAGGCAGCATTTGCTGATGTCCATTTGCCCCCCTGACCACAGGAGAACCACCACCGGGCATCTCTCCCTGAGTGGCACAGGCACAGCCCACGTGGCATGCCTTGTGTAGTTCTTGTGGGCAGAGAGGTTAATCCAATCATTTGCTGAGGAAGGGGGGACACATCTTCCTTAACTCCAGTGGCCAAGATATGGACCTGTGGACTTCCAGAGAACAATTTGCCCTACTTTCGGGGAAAGTATATCCAAGTTAAAGTAGAGCTGTCAGACTCAAAATGCATTTACTATGGCAGGCTGGACTGATTCTCAACCTGTCTCTCTCCTGAGTTGGCACCAGATAACCCAGATGGGGTTATTATCCTGTTTTGAAGGGGATTAGCATCTTCTTCCCTGCTTTTTGCCAGTAGGAACTGGGGGCAAGCTGTAGGTGAGAAAATCAGGTTTCACTGGGGGCTGGCAGCTGTGATGGAGTTGAGGAAGGAGCATGCAGGAGAAGGAGCAAGAGACAGAGGCAGGACCTGCAAAGGGGAAATGCTAATGACTGTGCCTCAGTCAACCAGGGATAGGCAAGGAGAGAGTCTAACCCCAGCCCACACTGCTAAGGTTTGACAAAGCTTCTGTGTCCTAAAGTCAGGGTGGCCTGGTGTACTCTGGTTATGCTTGGGAAGTACACAGAGTTGGTTTCCCAGCTTGAGAATGTGACACAGACAGACCATACCTGGGTCACTTTTCCTTGGCACATTACTACTACATCTCCCGTGACTGCTGTGTGAGACTGGAGAGACCATGGTGCCCTGTTCTGCCTCTTACTCCTGTCTGCCTATTGTTCCAGCACTGCTGGCTGGAAGCAGGAATACCATCTCTGTCACCCTATCTCAGTCCTTGACCCCTTTGCTGAGACCATGGGCAAGCAAACAAGCTATGATCTCTATTACAATCTGGACAAGTGTCTGCTAATAGCTGGCCTGTGCTCCATTAATGCATTTCCCTTTCACAGAGGCTCCCCAAACAGCTAGAAGATGGTGACAACTGTGCGGCAAGAGCAGCAGGTTAGAAAGGCTGCAGCACTGCTCTCGTTTGAATTCAGAAGCAGATGCTATAAATTATCTTGCAAATGGAGCTGTAGGAATGATTTTCTGCCTTGCCTCCATAATTTGTTGGCACTTTATCTAGGTGCACAGCTGCGGGTGGGGTGTCCTCGCAGGAGGGAGAAGGCACTGAGCTCTCTGCCCACTTATTAGCTTGTACTGGGAGAGATGATTATGGGCTGGGTGCAGCTCCACTAGCAGAGTGGAGCTGACGAAACCTTTTTTTCCCCTAGGGCAGAGTGTGCACAAGGCTGTACACTGACTCCCAATCCTGATATGACGTTTATGTCAGTTTAGTGGGCATCTCTAGCAGGAGAGGAAACTAGAGAACTACTTCTGTATTCAGAGCAGCTTGTGGGCTAGGTAAAACCACCAGAAATTCAGATGCCAGATGTTCCTCTGTCACTGCCCTGACCTCTAAGGGCTACTGAAAGTGCTCCTACAGGATTAGCTTTTGGGAGCTTTGCATAGTTGCAGAAGAGCCCTATAGAAAACCCATGCAGGTTGACTTTGACTCTGAATGGAGAATACTGCAAGAAAAAGAAAAATATGTGGTTGGCTCAAAATCTGTTCTCCATCTCTTCAAATGGCCACCATTCTGTTCTGATGCCTGATCAGAGAAAGAAATCTCTCTCTTTGGTGATGTGATGGGCAATGTGATGATTTACTTAATGACTGCAATAATGCAAAGCTAATTGAGGCCAGAACCTTGTGCACACACACATGTAGATGTGTAGATTTTGTGTGTCCTAAGAGCTCACAAGAGAAACTTGTGATAGGGATCAGGGGCAGAACACGGATGGACAAGATGCCACATGGGTTTTGCTGTAACCATTTGTCATTGACGTGCTGCTGGTGGCGGTAGGGGTGAGTGACTGGCACTTGTCTAGGTGGAATGAAAGAGGGACTGGAGCCCAGCTTGTAGAACTAAGGAGGGAAAGCCTTGCATTGGAAAACTGCAAGGAGCAATGGAGGGATGTTATCTATGGCCATTGGTCTCTGCCTGCTCTGCTTTCTGTAACTTCTTTGCCAGCTTCAGGCTGTGATTGGCACTCACTGTCAGCTCCTTCCCCAGAGAAAAGAACGGATCCTGCTGTGTGCGTCCTCACACCTATGTACATTTTTCCCATCAGGATCCAGAGGTGCTAAGACTGTTCATTTGGAGCACAGTTTTGTAACCTGTTTGCCTGCTGATGATCCTGGCACTGGCACCTGAGAGCATATGTACTTGTTTTCTCTAGCTATTAGCACACTTCAGTCTCCACTTGCCTCCTCCCCATGGTTCCTTTCCCAAAGGTTAGACAGGCAGAGGCAAAAAGAGGAGGATGGGCACCAGATAGACACCCCCAAGAGAAGTTTTTCCCAGCATGTCCTTTCAGGGTCTGGCTCTTAAATACGGGAGAGAGAGGCTGTTGCTGTCTCCCTGAGTAAATATACTTCAGCTGATCAATGTTGAGATATCTTCCTTCCAGCTGGTAAATGCTCTCCTGCTTCCTCTGTGTAATATACTATTATGGCTGAAGGATGCTGTTTTTTGTTTGTTTATTGGTTTGGTTTTGTTTAGTTGGTACTGTTTCTTGTTTGGGAAGAAAATGTCTTTTCTGAAAGGATGGTGGGCAGAGGACTGTGGATAAGGTTCTCATGGCCATGGAGCTATTGTGCTGCCTTATTTACTCCATTTATATAATTATGGTGGGTCTCAGCAGCTGATCTATGTCTGCTGAATTCTGCAACTGAACACCTGAAGATACTATTCCGGAAATATTCATATAGTTTAAAAATTTGGTACAGTTCAGGAGCTTTAGATTCAACTACTTCTATTGCAAACTTCCAGTGTAACTTTAGACAACGTGTTTCAACCTCTTACCTCATCTCTGACTGTCATCTGCAAAATACAGAAATCTTTGTCTTACACATGGATTTTAAGTTCTTTGGAGCAAATGTTGTCTTTTACAACATGCACAGCAGTGTCTCTTTGGACTTCTGACTATAAGCGTGCTGTAGATGGATATTTTCAGTCAGTATTAAAACTAATAATTTTTATTAAGCTATGATCTTATGATGCTGTTTGCAAGAGCATGAAAGCTGTGCTTGGAGTCCTGTTCCAGTTCTTCTTTTATCATTATTCTTGGTACCTCTAAGTTCCTATTTCATATGACTTCTTTTCTCTTAAACCTTTTTCATGCTGTGCTACTGGTGCAAGGTAGCTGCCATGGACCACCTCAGACTTGACATACATATATGTGGGAAATTGGAGGTGACAGATGAGAACAAAGTCCTCTTATCTTGGAAGAGAACGGCAACTTTGTAATCCAAAATTTGAAGTCAAGAAGGATTTTAACTCTTAAGTTTGTCTTGACACCTTGGGCTGCATTCATTCACAGATCAAGAACAGTGAAAGGGCAAAAAAAAAAACTGCTACGTGCACAAACCTTCACAGGCCTGTGGCCTGTGGCACACCTACACATAAGCAGGAGTTCATTCTCTTTCATCTATGAAGACATCCATTTCTGGGGGCTGTGTAAGATCTGAGCACTTAAATGCATCAAGTAGAACATTTACAAATGTACCCAGTTGAGGCAGAGGGTCTCTGTAATTATCTTTCATTTCACTGGCATCTCTAACAGGAAAAGACCTCTTTCTCTGGTAGATTGCTCAAGCAGAAGCACCATAGACCCTGTTACCATGGAAACAAAACCTTTTCCGTCTCATATTCCAATAATATACTGAAGGTTTTCTGGGCCTTTTCCCCTTTTTCCTCTGCTTGGCCTTTCAGCATTTATTGTGCATCATATGCTGAAAGAGCAATGTTCTTATTCTTCAAAACCCAAACAAAAACCAACCCACAAAGTTGTTCTTCCATCTCAAATGACTCTTTCTCTGCCATCCTTCCATCTTATTCCTTGTCTGTCATTTGATGGCTTAGACTTTTTATGGCAATCTAACTCAGAAGCAGCAATTTGCTTTGTATGACACAAAGGTCCTCTGCCCCTGCCCAAAAACTCTCCACGAGGGTGAAGGAGAGCCCTGCTGCTGTGAAGCTGTATTGCAGATTCAGTTTCTGCCTGTTACGTAATGCAGTTGAATGTCTTCTGGGGTATTGGGGGTGAGGAGACAGGAGCTGTAAGGATTTCTACTCATGGGAAGCAAGTGATGAAATGTGCTCTCACGGTAATGATTTCCATCTCTGCAATTTCAATGCCTTACGTCCTCTACTGTGCAGCCTACAATCTGAGCGTGCTTGCTTCGTTGCATAGAGCTGGGTGTACCTGCTTATTAGAGTCTTGGTTGTTCAGTTGAGAAACACAATAGATGAAATTAAGTAGCGATATCTAGGAGCAGTTAAGCACTGAGCTTTTAAGATGGTCCTCACTGCTCTATGCAGCTGCCTGTTTCCTTGCATAGTCTATTCCTCTAACAAATCCTGCAGTTCCCTTTAAACAATGCATATCCCACTGCAGCAAGAGCTCCTTCTGTGTAGTCCAGAGGCCATTCACAGCACACAAAACCTTTGTAAAAAGTCTAGAAAGGGTCTTATATTAGTGGTTGTCATGGTACTTCACCTGAGCACTCACGGGCTGCACTTCAGGTAAACATTATTATGAGCACATCCACTCATCACTGCTTCCCTCCGCTCTTCATGTGACCCTCCACAAGCACAACTTTGGATACCTTTGCTCTTACCCGCTAAGCTCACTATGATGAATTCAGTGTGTTTGTTTTTTTTTTGCTTCTGAGTGTGTGTGAATAACTGTCAGCCCTAGAGGGCAAATAGTGTTTTCTAGATTAAAAAAAAGAAAAAGACAATTTATTTGAATACAGCAGGAGCCTGATTGGATATTTTTTTTTGCCTGGACAGCACTGAAGGCATCCTCTGACCCATCAAAAGAATAAGCAAGGACATCAAAAAGCACTAGAGAAGGCAAAGGGTTCCTGTGTTTACCTGCCAAGAATAAAAACATGAGTTGTATTTTACTTTCATAGATGAGATATTGAGATGGGATGACAGGAGAGCAGATAAACAACCACCAGTCCTAATGGGTGTTGGGCCCACTGCAAAAAGAGAGAAACATAAAAGAAGAGATTACTATGATTCATCATGCTCCTCCTCAGTAGTACTGGAACACATGTCCTAGACCAGTCATCCGCCATCATCACTTATTCTTCATCATCTACATCAGTTTCCCCTTGGCCTACTCCAGGAGAAGGGTCAGAAGAAGCATTACCCGGCCCTGATATGTGTACTGTGAGGATTAAGATTGCAGTTGTACAGCATATGCGTGTGACTGTCTCCCAGGCAGATTAGTATCTGCTGTGTTCTTATCTGTGCTCTCAAACTGAGTCAGGCTGAGCTAAATCATTATTTGGTTAAGAGACCCGTAATTTGGGCAAGAAAATGGATTTGAAGGAAATACGGCATTGGTGAAATTCCCACAGTCTGTGGAAAAGGCAGTTCACAAGTCAAAGGTGTGCATTTGGATGTGGGAGGAGCCCTCTTTCTGGGGAGCAGAACTACAATGCTGAACACTTGCAGTCATGAAGGACTTTGCTCCTCAGGTCCGAATGGCACAGGGAGGCAAAAGTGCTAAACCCCACTTTGAGTTCACAGCCTAACAACAAAATTGTCTAACACCAAGGAAAGTGCCTGAGACTAAATGATTATGTAATTGCACTGTAAACTCATAATTACTTATTGTGTTTCCTTCCAGAGATGCTGGGCTGAACAGCGTCTCTTATTTTGTAGCAGCTACTGATAACAAATGGTTTAGTTAAAGCTTAGTAAAGATACTTTTGGTCAAAGCCTCTATTTTCCAGCGTGGACTGGAACTTATTTTTGGCTACAACCCAAAGAGGTGACATTTTAAAGTATGAATAAAACTAGCATAACAACTTGGAATCGTGCGAGGACAACTAAGATCTACATTTCCTCTAATTCCTTCTGTTGTCTGCTGTGTGTTTTTTTTTGTTGTTGTTGTTTTGTTTTGTTTTTCCTTCTCATGATCTGGATCATCTCAGTATGGTTAAATAGCCAAATGAAAAGGCAAGATCCATCCTTCTGCTACAGTTTTGTTTAATGCCTTGAAGAAGAGCTTCTGGGAACCACTGCTGGGGGTCGAGGTGTGGGGTCTCACCAGCAGAGATGAGGCTAATGCTGTGATGAGCCAAGCTGAGATGGACTGCACAAAGCTGGGGGTGTGTGGGTGTCCCACGGGGAAAGTAATCATCATGCTGGTGCCAGTCACAGTGCATCTAGGGCTTAAATTCCCTTCGTCAGGGTTATCAGAGAGTGATCAGTGCTGGCAGGAAAAGGGGAGCAGTCTAAGCAGATGGGATATCTCTAATCTTCCTAGTAGTTGTGTTTGTGCATTGGTGCCATGAGGGTGAATAATCTGGACATCTAAATCCCTTGTCTACATTTGGAGTGTATCCAAATGGATGTCAAGGTAAACAACCACAAATCCTGACTTGGACGGTCTCCCTTTGAGGTCTCCAGTGATGTTGCCAGGCTGGGTGGCTGTGGACTGTGGTCCCTGCCAAATGTACACAAGGCTTACTTTCTCCTTCGGGGAGAGCGGCCCTCCCGGCACAGCTTTAAGGAGATAGCTTATGCTCTGGCACCCAAGGTGGGTGAGGTCCCACCTCCCTGTGCCAGTCTGTAGCCTTGTCTTGCAGTGGAAAAGGGCTCTGGCACTGATAATGAGCAGGAATTTGGGACAGCTGGCAGTGAGTGGGTGACAATCTCTCCCAGGAGATTTTGTGTGCACACCGCTTTCCCCAGGCAAGGGTCCATGCTCTTTAGACAGCAGCAATGTTGGGTTGCATGTGGCTGGCTAGGGTATAAAACACAGAGGTGCGTGCCTCTGCATGAGATGGGTAGCAGGCCAGCCTGGTTTCTGGGGAAGGGGGAGGCTGCCTCTGAGTGCAATCTGATTAAGGTTGGATCACACAGTGGATGTGCCTCTGCCCACCAAACTGGAGTCTTGGAGTCTTGGCTAGAGGTGCATGGGGACATGTCCCAGCCAATCCACCCACCAACTTGGCACTAGTGGCCTCCCTCATCTCTGAGCCCATAGTTGTCATGCTGCTGTGCCTGGGCTTAAGTGATTCCTGCTTCCCTACCTGCCCAAGGACTGCTTCCTGTCCCCTCCCTGCAATCTGGCCCCAGCCCACCTTGCTTCTGTACCCCTCAAACCCTGCCCCATCCCAGGCTCCTCCTAACCCCTTCAAAGCTGTCCAGCTGATTAGAGAAGTCTGCTACAACTACTCCAACTTCTTTTTTTTTTTTTTTCTTTCTCCCAATTGTGTCCCACTTTTCTTCATTCTTGTCAGCAGCAATTTCTGCTGGTTATTGTGGCTGGTCCGGGGAACAGTAGCCCCAGCCCATTCTGCAAGTGTGCAAACAGCCAGACACAGGAAGCACTTGCCAAAATTCCTCCTCTGTACGAGAAAAAGATCACAAAAGAAAAACATATCTGAGGAAGACTTGTACCTCAATGCTAGTCCTATTGTGGCTGATTTCAAGTATGAGTTCAGTGATGTATTATTATTATTTGTTAATTCTATCATGCATTTGTTTTTAAAAAATGAGGGATTTGGAGTGGAAGAGACCAAACTACTTGAGCATTTGTGAGAAGATCTCATATTTTTGCTACACTTAATTTTGGACACAAAGTTTTTATTTGGTTGATTTGGAACGGGACTCAAAAATACTGGATCATTTTTTGTTTTGAAAAGTGACTTTGCTGAAAACAAGAAAAAAAAGCAAACAACTTTTGGTTAAATAACTCCAAATTATAAGAGGCATCGGTTTGAAAAGAAAGTTTTGGTTAGGCTGGATCCAGCATAAAATGCTTTGCTTAAAGTCTACTTAAAAATATTGTTTTGGGTTTAATCTTGGGGGGGTGGGGAGAGGGGGAAGGGGGGAGAGGAGTGTGTGTGGGGAGTACCTATACAAAAATGAGTAAATAACTCCTCAACTCTAGTTTGACAACAGTTAGAAATACTAGAGGTGGACTCACATGCATTTGACAGCCTATTTTTATATAGCACAGAAAGATAGAGGCAGGACCAATGCAGAAAAATGTACAATCTCTAAACAAAAGAACAGAGGGAATATGAAATACAAGGAGAAAAGATATATCCTGTCAGCAAAAAGGATGCTTTCGTAAGTTGTATTTGTTTTATGGTGATATGTTTTATTAATAATTTTAACACTATTTGGGCTTGTTTAAACACAAGTTTTATATGGATTTAACTAAATTGGTTTACAAACACAATTGAATTAAGTCAGGCAATCTCTTACAGTGCAGACACCTGTATCAGTTTAAGTGTTTATATTGGCTTAGCTTGTGCCAGTAAATCATCCTTCCTTTGCCACCCAGCTTCTTCCCCCAGCAGCCTGTCTGCTTGCACTGCAGGTGGCTTTGCCTCCTGTTCTCCCTCTGGAACATGACCCTGTCCCACTGTGGCAGAAGAGCAGTGAGCTCAGAGAAGGAACTGGGGAGAGCAGACCTGTCTCCCTGGTGGGGATTTCAGAAGGTGGATGCTGAGGTGGAAGAAGAGGCAGAGGGGAGGGCTAGAGCCTTTGCAGATGCAATGCCTGCATCAGCTCAGAGATGCAGCCTGCAACTGACTACAGTGGAGCACTGGCTCTCCCAACAGCCATTTTAGTCACAGGAGCTGTGGCCCAAACAGATCAGAAGTTTTTTTCAGAAAGCAAGCAGTGCACCTGAAGACACAACTTCTGCATGTTTTGTCCCCTGTTTAATTTCCCCTGCCACAAAAGGCCTTGTGAAAATGTCTTTTTGTCCTGGTCACAGTGATGCTGTTGCTGTTTTGTTGCCTGTGACTCGCAGTGATGAGAGATTCCTCTGTGGTTTTTGCAGCGTGGGCCCCAAGAGGAGCAGAGCAAGCACTCTTGAACCAAGTGCTGCTGCTTGCCGTCCCTGACATTTTTGGACCTTCCAGTGCTTTACATTTTGCTGGTCCCTGTATGCTAGCAGGAGGTGTTTCAGCCTCAATCTATGGCTGACGCAGGAGGTGTTTCAGCCTCAATCTATGGCTGACGCAGAAGGAGAAAAAGAGATGGTGACCAGGGTATCTGGTGGAACCGTGCGGTTCCCAGCAAGGGTCTGAGAGGATCAGCTGCCTCTTCTGGTCTAGGAGCTGCGGGTGCTGCACCTATCCATACATCTGCAGGTGACATCGCTGTGTGGAGAGATGGGGAATGAGTTAGCGGGGAATGGAGCTTTTCTGCAGTACAAGCGCACCTTTTATAGTTGAAATCACTCACGTAGGTCTTTAATCAGAAAAAAGACCAAGTTGTGCTCCTAACCAAGGCCAAGGGCCAGTGAACCACCTCCCTGGGGCTGAGGGGAATGGGGGAAGCCTCCTGTTTTATCAGGACAAAGCCAGCAGCCTGTGTGAGGGTTGGGTAGAAAAAAGTGGAGGTGGGAGTGAGCAAACAGAGGGGCTCGGCCAGCGCAACATCTGCTCAAGGCAGCGGCCTCCCCCCACGGGCCACCGGGGGCTGGGCAGGGGCAGGCGGCCGGGACCGGGGCCGGGCTGCGGTGCTGCAGCCGCGGCTGAGGGAAGCGCTCAGACCGGGCCGCCATCGGGGGCGGCGGGCGCCATCTTGTGGGCGGCAGCGGCGGGCGGCGCGGGGCAGCGGGGCCCAGCCCAGCCGGGGTGGATGCGGCCGGAGCCGGCCAAAACGCCCCCCGCAACCCGGTGCTGCCCCCGCTGCGGCCACCCCACAGCCCCCGCCACCACCACAGAGGCTGGGCTGGCTGAGCCCCGCGGGGCCCTGCGTGGTGCTGACAGTGGACATGGCCACTTCGAGTGGGGAGCATCTCCCTCCAACAGCTGCTGCCCGGCTCATGGTGCCTCGGTCTTGCTGCAAGGCCTGCCTCACACTCCTTCCTCGGGCACCCCTTGCTGGGCAGCGCATCTCGTGTCCCTTTATTAATTTCTGCTTCACACTTCCTCTCACCTCGCCTCTCCGCTACAACTGTCCAAGATGTTCGTTCTCACTAGGGCATCTTTCCCAATCTGGTACATATCAAGCTAAATGAGGCATAATTAGGAATAATTATGACATGACATGGTCTGGAATGAGAAGCAGATGGGGCTTCCCCCAGGATGCTCCAGGTTTGATGTCAGGGAGGAGAGGAGAGGGGCAGAGTGGAGACATGGCAGTCCGTAATGATTTCCTGCTTTTCGTTACCTGCACTGCAGGTGGTGGTCAGCAACGTACTGCAGCGAGAGCACTATGTGTGGTCTCTCCTATGAGATGCCCGGCCTGGTCACTGTGGCTGTTTTCTAGTACAAAGCACTCCTTCTGTATTGGAACAATGTAGCAGCACTTGTGTTTGGCTATGTGTTATCCCTCTTACTTCCTTCCATGCAAAATTAGCCCTAATTTTACAGTAATACATGGAGTGTTTCACTAGGAAGAAGATGGAAGAGAGAGAAGGTGGGATTATTAGCTCTATAGTGCAGACAAAAGAGTGGTGTTAAACTGCAGAAGGCAGGAAGGTGTTTTCACTCCTCTAAGTCATGTCCATTCTGAAGGACACTCAGCTGCTCTGTGTTGTATGATGGGCTGTGCATCATTCTAGTGGTGCCAGGCACCCCTAGAAGAGGAATATTTAAGACAAAATGCAGCCTTTGTATCTTCTGTGAAGATGCCCCTTGGAAGAGGCAGTGAGAGAGAGGACCTTGCTTGAGAATTTTCTGTCATGTTAATTTGCCCTCGTGTCCGTACAGAGACAGGAGGAAACATGGGGTTTGACTAGAGATGTGTAGTACAGTGAATCCGCACAGCTGTGTGGTGGAAGATGCACAGGATGGGTGTGAGTGTGAGTTGTCATGTGAGCATTAGTTTCTCATTAAAAACTGGTGTCATCCACAAGAAAATCTAGGACTAAGGGAACCTAGAACCACTGTCTTTCCCCATTACAGTAACATAAACTGTTGGAAGGCTTTATCTCCATGATTTTGTCACACTTGCATATTTGGGCACATCTCTCTGGGAAGAGGACACATGCTGCTGTCACCTTCACCAGCCCTCTGCCCTCTGACTCACCAGCCATGCCCCCAGGACAATATCTGACATGCTGAACAAACGGTTTCATTCCAATGGTTGCTATAGAACCTTAGTTGCAGGGAGAAGATCCAGAAGGAGTAGCATCTTCTGTTTCCTCCACCTGGGATACACCTTGCTTGTTGTGGAGAGGTGTTTTGCACTTAGATTTTCAAATAGGCATTCTTCAAGCTGCTCCTGCTTTTAGTTACCAAAATTACAGACCTACTGTTCCCAGCACACAGCCCTTTTACTACAAAATGAAGGCAAAGTGGAGCTTTCTTAAGACTGTTATTGTAGATGCATAGGTACACTTGGGAGTAATCTGAAGCTGTAGGCTAGTTCTGCTCAGAGATAAGGTCATCCCTTATCTTGCTTCTGTTCATCTCACAGAGCACTGAGTGGGTGGTACTGCCCTATTCCTGTTTGTCTTGTGTTTAGACCCACCAAACTGCACCCTGGATGTTCCTGTTTCTCTTTTAGTATATAGGGAACCCAAATGATTAGTTTTGTCCAGATGCCTAATTTTTAGATATCTAAAGTTGGTATGATGGATCTTACCTCACAGGCCTAATTCAAACTTGAAAATACAAATTAAATATTTATGTCATTTGGACGTTTTCAAAGGTGTCCTCACTGGTAAACATAGTCATCAGTACCCTCCATACCTCTTGAGTATGTGTAACCCAAGCTTGGCTTCTTCAAGATATATTGCTTGGCTTCTTGGAGAAATATTGCTCATGAGCATAATGTCATTGTTTGCTTATACACTGTGACACATGCTGTGTTCACACACACTGATTGTGCCCCCCTTGGGCATCTTACATAGCACTTCCTTTGTTATGGCATCTTTCATCATGTCCAGTTTTAAGAACTATCTTCATCAGCAAGACAAACTAGAAAACATTTTATGCTAGAATCATTCTAAGAATAGAAATCTGCTGGATATCTATGCATGATGCCTCCTGGGTTTATTTATTCGTGGGCTCTTGAATCCTTTCTTGGAGTACAGGTAGATAATCTCTTTGACGCAGATCACACTGGAAGGCTTCTCTGTGCTGGCTGTTTCATGTAGCCCCAGAGGTTATAGACTTGTAGCAGTGTATGATAGCGTGGGGACAATCCAAGTCAATGGTGGTTACAGAACACAAATAATCTCACCTCCCCTGGCCTGTTGGACACCTGAGGGTCAGCATCTGTACTTTAGATACCAAATCAGATTTAGAAAAGATACGTGTGCCTAAGGTTGGTTTATCATGAGATCTATTGAAGCCCCAAGGTAAGTTAGTTAATAAACGTTGATGAGTAGATGCCTACCTCTCTTAGAAATTCTTTTTTAAGATAAATAATTCTATCTGCATTTTTAGGTTTCTGGATAATTTTGTATATATGACCTGCTCTCGTTTCTATCAATCCAGCTCTGTTAGAAAAACCCAATTTGGCAAAAGCAAGTATCCATTCTACTTTCTCTTGGTTCTGGCTGGAGATTGCTTCTAATAAGGAGAAATGACGGGGCAGCTTAGTCCAGGTAGGAATTGCTGTCTTTACTATAGTCTCTGCACTGCAGGCTGACCCTTATAAACAATAGATAATGCAAACTACCTCCACTTTCTCTGTCTTGTCCAGAGTTCTGGCAATTAAGTGATACAGGGACATAGCTCTGCCTGAGAGAGTTGGGAGGAAGCACAGCATTAACTGCTTACTAATTAAATATTGTAGAGACTCCTGGTTACTGACTATTCCCATGGTGTTTTTGTTCTGCCTTCATCATCCTCAGTTGTAGCAATTGTTAGGATGTGCACCAGTAAAGATATTTACTGCTCAGCATATGGCTGAGTTTCACCTTGAGACTTCAGTTCTGTCAGCAGTTTAAAGATTAAATGACACTTTTCTAAGTGAGTGTCAGAATCACCACAAAAATCAGTGAGAGGTAAGAGACATAATCCCTTAGGAGCTTCTCCATTGATCCTCCCATGGTTCCCAAGCATTGTGTAGCCCTGAACGCATGACTGTCCATTTCTCCAGATTAGTTGATTTAGTTACTTACCCCTTGAGCTTGTCGGAGGAAATTTGTATCCTTGGAAAGAAGTAAAAGTCAAATAAGAGCCACTCCAAACCATACCAAACAGCATTACTCGCTGCAGTAAAATGCAGGTATCCTGTGGGACTAGAAAGCAGCTGTTTCTGTGGGTCCTGCTGACATAAGCCTAATGCCACTGTCTTCAGTGGAACATGCTATGCAGCTTGGTTTATTCAGCTAGTGTCTAGCACAGTGTCTAAAAGCTGCTGTGCTGGAGAATTCTTTATGTCTTCACCCAGGTTTAGAGGCTCTGAGATCACATTCTTCCCTAGACAGCTGGCAAATGGGTGCGTTTATGTGCAACACCCTTGAGAATTGTAAGACATACTCAAATGATGCTCTCCCAAGGAAACATTGTTCTCTCTCCCTCTCTGTCCTTCCTCTCTCTGTTATTGTTTGCTGAACTGTCTGCTCTTTTCTGATGTTCATCTTGAGAAGATGCAAGGTCGTTTGTAGTCCTGCATGCAAAGACATGTAGACAACAGTCACATTACTGGGAGTATGTTCATGGGCATTTTCTCCAGAAAAAGTGTTGAGAAAAAAAATGCCATTTTATTTTATTTTATTTTATTTTATTTTAATTTAATTTAATTTAATTTAATTTTTTAATTGCACAGGAGGAAAAGCAATGAATGGGGAGACTTGCCTGGCATTTTGCATACACATGTGTTTTGATATGAATTAAGGACTCAACTTCAGCTGATCATTTCTCAGACATACCCAGAGCCCTCTGGTGGTCGTTGAAGATTTTAAATTTCTTTTTTTTTTTTTTTTTTTAATTTTGTCCAAATATTTAAGGCCTTTTGTAAGACTTGTTTTGTGTCTCTGTGTTTTTTGAAGGGGGAAGTTTGCAAATGTTAGTGTAATTTGTTTCATTATTTTCCCACACATTTTCACCAGTTCTGTCTATTAAAAAAGGTATTGTTCTGCTGCCCAGTAATGTTGACTTGGAAAATTGGCTTGGCCTGAGAAATGCTGTATTTACTCTGCAGGCAATGGAAGCTGTCACTGTGCAGTTAAAGAAAATTCAGGGAGTGGTTTGGAGTTGAAAATCATTTCAAATTAGTATGTACTGAAACTTTGACTTTGCCACAACATTTCCTTTTAAGCCTCCAGCTCACAGGCCAATTTTTAGCTACTCTCCAAAGGTGGCTGACTTTGTGGAGAAGAGGGAAAGTGCTGGAAGAAGGGGAGAGGGGGGACACGGGAAAAGTCAATACAGAGTGATGTCGAGTTTTCTAGATCCACCCTTCCTTTAGTCTTCCCTTCTCAAGCAATTTAGCTGGGGTAACCACTGTCTGGTTACCCCAGATTCTTAAAAACAAGATTGGCCATTCTTGTTTGAGCAGAGAGACATCTCTTCGGGAGTCATGCCACCAAGCAACATCATGATCAGAAGGTGGTTCTCCCAGGTTAGACTCACATCTTGCATTTCATGTTTGCCGATCCCTGTATTAGTAAGCTATGGGGTAGCCCACTGCCTGGCTGTGAAAACCAAACCTTCTTGTTTGGGCTGTTGTCAGATTTTGACACACAGACTATAGGACACATTTTCTCCCACAGACTATAGGACACAATGGGTGTCATTTCTGCAGATCTGTCTAGAGAAGAGGAGCAGCTCCCTTTTAAAAAATCACAGAACAGAATCAACTACCATGGGATCACTTCCCTTGGGGTGTCTGTCATGCAGAGTCCCTCTCCCCTGTGCTCCTAGAGCATCCAAGTACAGACGAAATCAGGACCTTTGGAGGACACCGCCTTGCTCTGAATGAGTGGGACTGTGATCTGTGTCTGGGCTGGCTAGTGAAAAGCTGCTAACAGTAAAATCCAGCTACTCCAACGAAGTATTTCCTTTTCTGTCAGCTGAGGAAGGAGGCAGCTGCCCCGTGGGAGGAAGAGGCAAGGGTCAGTTTGGAAGGAAGGAAAGAGACTGGCTTGTGTCAGGAATAGAGTAAATACTGCTTGAGAGGGCATGTGATCTTTTTGGTATTCAACATGCACTAAGCTTTTGTGTGTTTATGTACATGCACACTCAGGGGAGTTTAAAAACCTGTTCCCAGATGGCTCTAATAAACCTATGCCTTTTACCTTCGGGGCAAAGAAGCCGTGTAGTCCTTTTGGGATGCTGGCAGTGAGTGAACGCTGTGGCAGCTACATGACGGCTCTGCAGGAAGGAGCAGTAATTGTACAATGCCCTGGTTCAAATGTGTCGCAAAGGTGCTCCCTACTGAGCTCATTGTTCAGTGATCGCAGGGCAGAACTATGAATGATGTGGTGTGTCCAAGGCCAGCCAACGAGCAGCCGGAGGGGAGATCTGCTGCAGAGCTGGGGCCAACCTGATGCTGCTGCTCCTGCCTGCCGTCCTGCTGAGAACTGTAGCAGATTTGTATTGTTTGTTTTCTGGGTAGGCACCACCCCGATCTGATTACTCAAACACTACCTGTGTACACTTAGTGGCTAACAGAACGATTGCAGTCACTTATGAAATATTGCTCTGGCAGCACAAGGTGTCTGAAGAAGCAGCAGGGGTGGGTAGGCAGTTTGTATAAATTTCCTCATGACATGGGTTGAGTCTTAATCTTGGTGCTGAGCTGGGTAGAATCTGTAGGGGCCAGGAAGCAGCCTGGTAGCTTGGCTGATCTCAGATCACTGTCCTGATTGTGCCCTGCATAATATATCAACCATAATTCACTCTTGCATTGAACGGTAATAATAGCCATTACCTGGCCTTACAAGCTGCTGAGAAAATTGAACAGTTAATCAATATGAAGATGTTAGGATATTGCAAGCCAAGCACATCTGGGCCTGGTCTGCCTTTGGTGGCAAGATCTGAGTGATAGAGTAGGTGACATTAGTATCCTGTCTGTGACATAGTGCAGAGGTCATGGACTTGATGGCCATTCTGTGGTCCAATCACTTGTATCAGGCAAGAGAATCTTAGTTCTCTTGCTTGTTAGCATTTTCACAATGATGTGGCTTAGTTTGAACTGATGACCTTGCCTTTCTTTAGTCTTCTAAGCCAGCCCCAGCTACATGCTAAAAAAAGATTCTTTCTTTTCCAATCTCAGAGAGAATAAAAATCAAATCCCTACAGAACAAAGAGCCTCGAAGCGCTGCAGAGCTGTAGGAAGCCAAGTCAAGCCATTGGACAGCATGAGAGCTTTGAAAGCCTGGATTAAATTGCAAGCTTGCTGAACAACCCTCCTGAAGAGAAGAGATGTCACCTTTCACTCAGAAGTAGAAACTTGTCCTCCTAACAGTGTGCATGCACGTGGGAAGGCAGGCAAGGAGTGGGAGGAACAAGCCTGGTGTAGCACTGCAGACTCCTATCAGGAGCAGATTGCAATGGGTTAAGCAATTTTCAGCAGCTGAGCTGGTTTTTGCTGGCTTATGAGGTGCAGAGGACATATGTCCATGTCCTCTAGCAGGTAACTAGTTTGTCCAACTGCCAGCTCTCTGTTATATTCTTTCAGACAACAGTTGTCTGTTTTCCCCCCATTATGTCCATCTTTTAGATTTCTGGGGTGGTAAGGGGAGCAGGAAGAAAAAGAAATTATTTTGCTCCAGAGAAATAATAATGTTGCATTGTTGCTTTTGAATATCATAAAAATGCCAGTTCAGAACTTCTAAAATAGACACAATCTTGGGTTTCTCTGTTGTCTAGAAATAAGGGCTAGTGTGGCAGAAAGTTTTTCCATTGGTGTCTATAGAAGGGCTGTGATTTACATTCTACAGGCAAAAGGCTTTATATTTAGAGACTGTAGGCTCATCCCCAGAGTGTTCCTTTTTTGTGAATCAAAACTGCAGGATCCAGCTCAAAAACCGATCTGCATTCCCTCTCTCTCTTCTGCCATATCCAGGCATGGCGGCATTCTCCCATACAGCTGCTGCTAAGAAGAGATGGGATGCCTGTCTCCAACGTAGTCTCTGTCCCCCTTAACTCTGCTCTGTTCTTCCAGCTGTTGTGGGGCCACAGGCTGCTTGAGCCACTCTAGCACTGCCGGCTTAGCTCCCCCCAGGCAGGCAGAGCCTCTCTCTCTGTTCAATAACCTACGCAATAGCCTTAAGCCATGAAGCTGTGGCTGCTACTCTTGCTTTGTAGCGTTGAGGTATGTAAGGTCAGCACTTACTGTATTCACATGTGGTTCTGTAGGTCTGTGCACTTGAGCCTGGGCGGGACTTTTCCACTAACATCACTGGGAACTGAGACAAAATGGTACTTTCACCTGGGGAACTGAGAGGAGTTGCCCTTGGCAATCTGCTTCCCTCCTGCTCCAGGGAGGGAACATGGATTTGGGGCAGGGACAGGAGGGAGGGCCCCCTTCCATCTCAGCAATGACAGCATGAGAATTTGGTCTATGTATCTTTTAGGGCTGTTGCTTTCCTGATGTTTTTCTGACAAAGCTCTTAATTCCTTTTATTGATGTAATAATTGATCTCCTGACAGTGCAGCCTGAGATGCTGCTAAGTGTTTCCAATGGGTTCAGATTAAGTAGCATAAAATTTCTCTGTTCAGCTGCGAAAACACCTTCCTGGAATTATCCTGCAGGTGAAATCAGGATGAGGTAGGCTACCTCTGGCTTGTCTGTAGCACTTCAGAGGAAAGGGGAGTATCCCACAGGACACTGTTTAGGGATAACCTTCCCGGAGGGATACTTTCTACTTAATCCTTGCTGCTTAGACGTTGTTTTTTATGTCCTGCAGTATAGAAAAAGCTCTTAAAACTCCCGTCCATTGTAAGATGTATGAAACCTGCTCTACATTTTGCTAAATTCTTAGCTTGAATGACATCTTCCAACAATAAGTTCCACACATTATTTAGATGCCATGTGGAAAACATTTCACTGTACCTGCCTCCATTGTAATTGAATGCTCTTCCATTTCCTGCACAAGGCAGTAATTTTGTCTTCTCCATCCTTTGATATTTTTATCTATTGCAGCTCTCACTTATTTATTGCCTTCTGAAACCAAGTAAAGCTGATCATTCTCATCTCTTTTTATGCCATAGTCTTTCTACTCCTCTGCTTTTTGACTCTGGTTCTGGTTCAGTTCCCTTTCTGTGATGTCATTCTTGACATCTTGGTCCCAGTGAAGTCAGAGGCAAAGTGAGTGGATGGCTTTGTTAGTGCACGAGTTTCACTTGAAAAGCTCGGAGGGAAAATGCTGTTTCAAGTGAAGGTGCATAGCACTTTTGTCTTCTGTAATTTCCATCCTGTTCTTATGTGCATTTAAAGTTGGTAAAACTGCCTTTGCAAGTTACTGATGCTGCCAGGTATTTGGGTTATTCCACACTTTGGGTTATTCTTCCATAGGAAGAAATACCAAAGTGCTGTGATAATTTTAATTGCTTGTCAAGTCACTTGCAAGAATTTAATAGCAGCTGCTGTTTGCCATCCAAAATGTGTGCTCCAGTTCTCTAGTATGAATTATGCTGGAAGAAGTGAATTCTTCAGCTTTATCAAAATTATCAGCTTGCTTTACTTTCCATAAAAATAACGACTTCAACTCAACTAAGTGATTTCTTTGTTTTAGCCCTGAAGTGCTTCTTGCCCTCCAAAGAGTTAAATCCACCACGAGCTTGGTATTGGCCTGAGAGAGTTTACAAGAAGGCAAACTGGTATTTAGTGTTGTTAGCTTTTTCTTGAAGAATAGTAGTCTTTGCTGTGGGTACCTAGGTCTGTATTTAATTGAGGGACCAAATGCTTGAAAAGGTGTGGTTGGCTTCAGCTCTGTGATGTCTGACACACTGAAGAATGAATCACCAGGGTGGAAGAATTGCTTCTTTTTTTTTTTTTTTTTTTTTCCCTCTGTAGCCCCAGCATGGTGTCAGGCTGGAACCTGCAAATTTATCTCTTCAAACCAGCTCTGCATATGTAGCTGCCACGTGGAGACCCTGTTCCCTTCCAGGTTAGACCCCAGGCCTGGAGTGCTGTGTGTGGGCCGCTGTAGATACAGGGGCCCAGCCATTCATGAGTTCTGAGATTGTTTTCTGTCCTCTTCCTTGGTTCATCTACAAAATTTCAGGTCTCTTTCTTTGCCAGGAATTCCATCATTGTGAGACCTTAAACACTTGGTCTCTACCAGATTTGGAGCAAATAAATTGTAAAAATGCTGATAAGGACAAAGATGGTAATAAAAATCTCCTTTGAATGGTGAAACCCCATTCTGAAGGACAAAGATTGATGTGCCTATGAATGAATGTGGGCTGGCAAGAGGCTGCTGAGCTCACGATCTGTCAGACTGACCAAAATTGCTTCATTGTCTCTTCTTATTCCCCTCCTGATTGGTATCCATCTGTCGTCTCTTGTCTTGGCATATTAATTTACGTTTGTAATTGCATCCCATCATCAAAGAGAGAGAGAAAAAAATCTTTTAAAATAAATGAGCATTTGAATTTAACCCCATCCATAAAACTCTCCAGTCTTCATGTTCTCCCCCAGCTCTGTTCCCTGGTCCCACTCCTGGCCATCCCACTTCACTAGTCCATTATACCACTGCCCTGCTCCTCTCCCCCTTTCCCACTTATGTCATGTCATTACCCATGCACGAGGTAGAGGACTCCTGCAAAGAGCTGGGACTTCAGGGGCCTGTGATGTGACTTTTGTTCATGGATGTCCCCTTGAGCTGCTGATGTGCTCCTTTTGAAGGGCAGATGGTAGACAAGGGTTTTCTTCTGTATAGTCAGTGGCTGGACATCTACTGTTTTCCTGCCCTTGTGGTCTTTTTCTTAGGCTTCTCTTCCTTCACCCTCATGACATCCCACAACAAATACAATATCCTCCCTTTTGGGAACTTCCCGTAGTGTCCTGCCTCTGAGACATGTGCCCCTCTTGAAGACGCTGTCCTTGGTCACTTGCAGGTTTCCTTGGGGGGTGGGGGATGTGTTGGTCACCTTTATCATCTAGGTTTTGTGGCATTAACCTGTCCTGTCAGTGACTTCTTTGTCAATGTGACTCTCCAGGGTAGCTTTCACAGTGCTGAGGAAGGGGAGAGTACAGGAAGGATTCAACAGTTCTTCATTTTCCAAACAACACTGAGGGTTTTGAGTCTGCTTTCCCTCAAGGCACCATGATGTCACAGATGACAGGAATGAGTGACTTGCTTGTACTGTGAAGGCTTGAAGAGTTACACTATTCACAACAGCTCTTATGTTTTGTATGGAGGCATGAGGGGCTGGAGATGCTGGCACTGGTAGACATGTTTGTGGGTTGAGATGCTTCAGATACTGTCCTGATGCTTGATTTCTGAACCCAGGCTTGTCTGTAAGCAGCTGAGCTGTTCCTAAACTGAGCCATAACCTCAGCCTGATCCCACAGCATATCTTGTCCTAACACCCTCCTTCCCAAATAGCCTTCAGTCTTGATCCTGAACCCTGTGTATGTGGCTGTCGGGAATAAATCATAGAATCACAGAATGGTTTGCGTTGGAAGGGGCCTTAAAGATCATCCAGTTCCAACCCCCCTGCCATGGGCAGGGACACCTCCCACCAGACCAGGTTGCCCAAAGCCCCATCCAGCCTGGCCTTGAGCACCTCCAGGGCTGGGGCATCCACAGCTTCTCTGGGCAACCTGTGCCAGGGCCTCACCACCCTCATATTGAAAAATTTCTTCCTCATATCTAGTCTAAGTCTGCCCTCCTTTAGTTTAAAGCCATTGCCCCTTATCCTGTCACTGCACTCCCTGGCACAGAGCCCCTCCCCAGCTTTCCTGTAGGCCCCCTTTAGGCACTGTAAGGCTGCTATAAGGTCTCCCTGGGGCCTTCTCTTCTACAGGTTGAACAATCCCAAATCTCTCTGCCTGTCCTCATAGGAGAGGTGCTCCAGCCCTCTGATCATTAAATTAAGCTTAAGGATGCATTAATTGTTTAAAAATTACCGGGTTTCTATTTATTCCTAGCATGTGCAAATTATTTTATCTCATTTGTCTCTTCCTCCTTCTACCTGTCTGAGCTCACAACTGCACTGTTTTAAAAGGAAGCTGGGGGAAACAAGTACTTAGGACAAGACACACAGCCATACAGGCTTGCTGACAAATCTCAGGCAGGCGTGTGGTCTGACGTGCACACTTGTGGGCCAGCTGCAGGCACAGGCCATGTGGGAGGTTTCCGAGGGAAGCAGGCTGCCAGAGCAGCAGAACGGCCCTGGTGAGGGGTAGCGCTGGCTGTGCTCATGCAAGAAGAGACTGTATGAGCCGCTTGAGCAGTAAGCAATGGTGGTCTCTGCCTCCTAGCACTACAGGCAAAGCAGAGAAGGCTGGTGTGTCTGCCAGGAACAGGTTTGATGGTATTTGGCCCTCCTTTCTCCCTGGGTGGGGTTTGTCCCAGCACCAGCTGCTGCTTCTTGACCCCAGCACAGTGGCAGACCTCTCACGTGGCGGGGACTTGGTGCTTTCACTGCTGGTGCTTGGGTTTGTTTTCCTGCCAGGGAAGAGAGGTGTTCTGTTTAAATACAGCATTTCCAGGGTCTTGTCATGGCTAATACACAAGACCTCTTGTTCTGGGTGTCAGTAGTAAATTTTGCCTGTGCATAGGGGCACCTTTGAGCTAGCTCTGAACCTGCCTTCACAAGCACACACATGCATGCTTGTACTTCTGCAGTGCCCGTTAACAGGAAAGAACACTCAGTGTAAACATACACACACACAGAGCCATATGGACACATCTTGTTAATTGAAACCAGGCCCATGTACTGAATCTCTTTGTTAGCATCCAAATCCTGGCCAATCTGCCAGTACTTATGAGATGCAAGACTGGATCACTTCCATTGTCTGTCACTTAAAAGCTGAAAATTATTTTGCTGGCCCCTGGCCCTTACTCCCATATTCTTTGAGAAATAGCATTGGCATTTTGTTTTAATGCACATGTGGATGTATTTATATTTTGTGCAGTATATTACATGTAAGCTATAGCTGATACTTACTTCTATGCAGATGGCTAGTGTAAGGCATACAAATCACTTAAGTTTATTGTCAAATCCATCTTAAGTAGATCGAAATGCAGTGAACTCCACAGGAGGGAATTTTTCCTTATAAGTATACTACATGCACTGAAAAGCAGTCTTTGGATGATAAAAAGAGTTAATTTGAGGAGCAAAACCGAGTACCCAGGAAATACCACAATTAAGTTTGGTGTGAACCTAAATAAAACGCTTTAGCATCCCAAATAATTGACTGTATTAGCACATGGCATTTCAGCACAGGACCATTCCTCACTGAACAGTGCAAACCTTTGCCTTATTCACTGCTGGTATTGAAAAGTCTGAAGACAATGAGCTAGCAGTCCCCAGGCTGGACACAGATGGACCTTCATGCTAAGGCTGATAAATGCTGTTGGGACAGTTCAGAGTAACTATGTGCCTGTCCTACAGCATTCTGTGTGTTATTGTGGGGAGTCACGTAAAGCAGCCAGTGCACAGACCTCTGTGGATATTTACTGTGACCAAGTTTTCACGTGCCACTTTATCCTCTTGCCAAATGACAAAACTATCTTATGTGGCCACACATACAGATATCTTAAAATCTCTCTCCTGTGTCTGAGGTCTGGTCTTGTGAGCAGACTTTGTGAGCAGACTTTTTGTGAGCAGACTTTTATTCTTCGTCGTGTTTTGTGGGCAGAAGATGCAGCTGGCTCTCATGTCATGAGCATGTACATCTCCTGATCATAACTTGGATATGTAAAATTCTACTCTGGAAGCCATGGCTCTAACAGCCTCTGTGAGAAGCACCTGACCTTTAAACAGACTAGTTTTACTTCCTGATTTTTGATTTTTTTTTGGTCTGCTTGTCTCTGCTAGAAGAGCATTTCTTTGGAGGAGGTAGGGAACTGAAGTGACCAAGAGCTGAGTGAGCAAGACAAGCCTGGCACAATCTTTGCCTAATGAAGGCAATAGGTGAAGGAAACAGTCCCAGGCATGGGGACTTGGGAAGTGTGGGCTGGCAGGGAAAGCTGATTTGCAAGCATTTTATGTCATCCAGTTGAATCCATGCCCTTCACCAATGTTGCAGACCATAATTTTCCCAAGGACTTGGTATTTTAAAACACACTATATGTATTTGATCTGTCTTCTCTCTAAAAGACCATTGGGAAGATTTGCCAGTGATTTACTGTGCCCATACTGGGGGGAGGGAAAGCAGATCATTAAGCCTCAAATACAGCCTGCCATCTGGATGGGCTCAATGCGCAAGAAGGCGTAAAGTTGGGATGCAAATGTGCAGCACTTGGTTCTCAGCCAAGACAGAGCTTGTGCTCAATTGTTTAAAATCAGATCTAAGCAGACATGAGTTATTGCAGCAGAGAAAAAGGGCTGATGCGAGTCCTTGGGGTCTGCTTTGCAGAAATCACTACAGATGAAACCCATAGGAGCTGTGCTTTGAGTGCATGGAGGTTTCTACATGTGGGCTATTGGTGTCTTGGTACTGGCACATAGGATTAGTTGATTCTATTGACATTCATCTTTGTATCTTTGTGTTTCCCATCCAGAGGGTTCACATCAGTGGGAATTTTCCCAATGTCTCCCAGGTGAGGTGTCCTGACCTGAGGCGACTGTTGGCTTAAGGAGATGCTTGCAAAATTATTTCCAACTCTGTGTGCAAGCAAGAGAATGAGTAACACCAGCCATGATGAGAATGTTACTGTGGTTTGTAGAAATCCTGGCTTTTCCCTCTGCCTTTGCCATGGACTCTATGGGATGCTGAGCAAACCACATAGACCCAACTGTTCTGCAATGACCACAAGCTGTTTCATTTTGTGTGCTGGGACAGCCAACCACTGTAGTGCCCGAAGTTAAGGGTCAGCATCACAGATTTTTGGCTGTGATCTGCCTATGACTCAATTCCCCTGTTTCTAAAATGGCTGTAATAACGGTTTGTTTTTGTAGAGGTGACTGGAAGACAAAAGTCCTTTTGAGTTTGAGAACTGCTCAGTGGTAATAATAATGAGGCAAGTCGGAAAGCCCAGGAGGGAGCAGGATTCTGTGTTGTGCAGTGCACTGCTGGCATGCAGATAAGTATGGCCACAGCGTGGAAGAAAGATAGCCTCATCCACAGAGCACATCTATGTGCTGGATGAGGCAGCAGGTCCTGTGAAAAGGAGAAGAATATAGGATCAGGCAATTAAAACTGTACCTCTGTTATTATTTCTGTTTCTAGAGCTTGGTCTTTCTGTACAATCCATTTAGTATCAAATCAAGAACGGCTGGGAATAAAATGCTTATTTTTAGAGATTCTTGTGGGGTTGAAACTTACATTTGAAATCAAAAGGCATTTCCTGTCCATATTTGAAGTTGGTATCATGCTATTCTGCAGCAGTTGCTAGTGGTAACTGTTGATGTGTTTGGTACACTTCCATTATCCATCACTCTGCTCTGCAGTTTGGGAACTGGAAGGCGTGCAGGTGACTTCATTTTAATATCTATTTAAAGTGTAAATGGCTGTCTGCAGTGCCCTTTGAAAAGGCAAGGGTTGTTGGAAGCTATCAACACTTGTGGGAATTAGGAGTGCACCTGTGGTAGAAAAGAGTGGTAAATGTGATGCAAGACAATCACTGATGGCTTTGAGGATTTAAGCTGAGACCTTTGTCTTTTGAGTACCTGTGGGAGCTCTGGGAGGTGGCAGCACTGTGAAGCAAGAGAAAAGCAGTCCCAAAAGAAGCTGTGTGGTGCTTTACCTGCTGCAGGGGTGACATGGCATGTGTTGGTGAGCCCACACCTGGAAGGGTTAGGGATCATATTGGGTGCTCTTGGTTAAATGACAAGTTGCACCTATGCTGTTAATCTGACAGTCTTGAAGGTGGGCATGCAGATAGTAGGCCTGGTCTGCATACTGGGAACAGTCAGTTCTTTGGTAGATTCAGAAGGCAGATGCGTCATAACTTATCTCCTAGTAGAAATCTGTCTTCCCAGGCCTGGTGGATGTGACTTTGCAGCCACGCTCTCAACTTTTGTAAAATAGGGTATGTGAAGCTATAAGAACTGAGATGAATCCATGTGTATGAAGGATGCTGTCATGAATATAGCAATTTTTGACAGTGAAAGAGATGGAAAATTTCAGGTTCTGTGGCTTCCCATCCATTGCACCTTCTCAAAGGGAGAGCACTTTGATGAAGGAAGAGCTCCATTTTGATTGGATCCCATTAAGATCAGTGATCCTGGGGAAAAGGGTGAGGTTACAATGTAGGAACATGGATCTGTTCTGTTAGCACCACCCAGCCTGACACATGCATGGCTATGTAGTCAGTTTTCTGCCTGAATTGCATCTAGATCTGACTCTGCTATGTCACAAACACTTTGCTGATGTTTGGAGACCTGTGCAACACAGCTAGAATGGTCAGAAAGCTAGGAGTGGGCTAACTTTCCTGATTGTGGCTTCTCTGAGCAAGTGGTGTGTTTATCTATAGCATATGTGTTGGTCTAAGTGGCATTGATTTTCCCCTGGGCCACAAAGGGCTCTTACATGGCTCCCAGCTTGCGGCTCTGCCAAGTTGTATTTCCAGCTCCACAGCAGGGAGAGGGTAGAAGTCATTCTAGGGAAGGATGAAAGGAAAGAGACATGGTAGAAAGCATTTGGTTTTCATTAAGCTTTTCCTTAGAAGCAGATATTGCAAATTTTTTTTATTTTTTATTTTTTTATTTTTTACCCTTTAAGTGGGAAAATAAAAAATGTGACAGAGAGAAACAGCATGGGAGAAGTTCAGCTTGGGTGCTTAGTATATGTCAAAGCTATAGTCATCTGAATGTTCACAGGCCAATGTGCAGTAACTGTTCCTTTGGCTCTACAGATCAGCCCAGTTTTGCTCCCTGGGCTTCACTGGTTCTGCTCCAAAGCACACTGGATCTGGATGTGGCTTTGCTTGATTTTTCATAACCAATATCTGCTTCAGGGTTATGAATCCTGACCCAAATGCCCTTGTTTGTTAGTCACACTGTGAAAGTAATATGGAAAGGCTCTCCGTGGGGGCCTGTCTCCTTTCACCGCTCATTGCTGCTCATTAGCTGCAGGCATGGCTGAAGCCAGCAGCACTCCAGGAGAGCAGCTGGGGAGGTGGCAAGACCACCAGCTTCACCTGTGCTGGCACACAGCAAGCATGGCCTAAACAGCTGATCCCCAGTCCTTGTTGGGGGACAGCATATCCCCCCCTTGCAGCAAGAGCTCTCTGCTGCCGAGGGAGGCATGGTTGAAGGCTGTGGGGTAGCTGGATTACGGCTTGCAGTCCTGCACCCTTCCCCAAGGATCTCCTCTGAATTGCCTGTTACACTTAAAACCTTTCCCGTTCTTGTCCCAAGCTCTGCATTGCAGAAAGAACCCAGCAGGTCCACTCTGATTTCCCACTCCTGCAGAAAGCAGCTTGGGAGGTGGCAGCTAAGGGAGCTGTGTGCAGAGGCTGAAAATGGCTGGAGGAAAAGGGAGGTCCACCTGAGGAATTAGGCTGAGGGGCAGGAGACGCTTCTCCAAAGCTCCACAAAAATTTCCAGAACTCCCCAAAGCCAGTGCCCTTTCCTCTCTTACCTCTGCCAGAGCTTTGGTGACCGGATCAAAGAAATGTTTTATAATTTGCAGAATCCTCGGAATTTATGTGGAAAAGATGATTTTTTCTTCTCCCATGCTCAAGTTCATTTATCTCCTGTTGTTTGGGATGTACCACACTTCCACACCATGACTCCCTTTTCCCCAGTAAGACAGCAGTCAAACCTCACTGTGGGCGTGCAATTATACAATGGGGACTCCTCGATTTACTGCACTGCAAATACAAACTTTGCCTTATTGCAGCAAGTTCATTGCAAATTGGATTGTAGTCTTTCCCTCTTCAGGGCACTCCAGCACCCTCTCTCGTTTCTCTGCTTCCAGCCTGCTTGATCCAGGTCAACGCAATTTCTCTGCCTCAGCTTCTCTGACAGAACAGAAGGGATGGCATTAACTGCAGGAGTAAGGGACAAACCCATTTATTTCCTTGAGTGCAAAACAGCTCTCAGTGGCCAAAGAGAATTGAGCCGTGATCATTTGTTCAGGCCTGATGGCTAGGAAGGGTACATTTATTCCCCTTTATCTGTAAGGTAGGGTTTCTTCTTCCATTTCCATTTTCTCTGTAGGTTTCTCACTGTTGATAAATACTCCCACTATGTTACCTCTTATGTGGGACAAGCTGCCCCGACATGCCTTCTTCTACGTGACATGCCACAGGCTAGGGAGCCTGGCTCAGGGCTGCCAAGTGAGCCTGGGACATGCTCCCATTTCTGAATTATACTTCGACAGAACAGCACTGGCCTTGGCTGGGGACACTCATGCCTCAAAACATGATATATTCAAGCAGAGGCATCACCGGGCTTGCACTGACCTCTAGTGACAATGAAGGGGACTGGGGGCTTTGATCAGCGAGGAGCTGAGAGGGCACATGCAGGTCCTTGGCACTGAGATGGTTTACAACAGTTTGCCCCGGTTATTTTTTTTTTTTCCACTGTCCGACCACCCTCTGCGTGCAGAACCTTTCCCTAACCCCCAGCCTGACCCTCCCCTGTCCCAGCTCCATGCCGTTTCCTCGGGGCCTGTCGCTGTCCCCAGAGAGCAGAGCTCAGCGCCTGCCCCTCCGCTCCCCTCGTGAGGGAGCAGCAGGCCGCCATGAGGCCTCCCCTCAGCCTGTCTGCTCTGGGCTGAACAAACCAAGGGACCTCAGCTGCTCCTCATCCATCTTGCCCTCCAGATCCTACACCATCTTTGTAGCCCTCCTTTGGTCATTCTGTAATAGTTTTATGTCCTTATTTTGGGGCACACAAAACTGCACACAGTACTTGAGGCGAGGCCGCACCAGTGCGGAGTAGAGCAGGGCAATAAATATCCATCTGCTGACCCCAAAAGTCAGGTGTCTGTCCATATGTAGATTTGTCTGGAAGGTAGAGAGGGGTGGGAGTACCCCCAACATCCCTCCCTTTAGCACCTCTAACTGTGTTATGCTCTGCAGGTCTCATGGGGCAGAGCTCCACTGCACTGCCTTGTCCCCTAGACCTCATTGCAGATTAGCCTAGAAGATCAAATGAAGCATGCTGAGTTCTCATAAATCTCCACTGAAGAGCATGCCTCCTGATCTTGCTTCTAGGCTAGCTGAAGGCCTCTTACCCTGTGGATTGACTCTTCTGGTCCCTAGAAGCCTGAGAGGGTGTGGAAAGGAGGAAGGCTGCCAGCTACAGCCTTCCACACTAGGTTGAGCAGAAAGGTAATCAAGTTTCCTAAGCAGTGTAACGGATGACAAGGTGTATATTTATCCCAGATACCCACATACTTTGGGTGAACTGTGCAACATGAGATTTGTCATCATGCATCAGATCACTGGTGTACCTAATCCAATACTATGGCTCTGACAGTGTCTGGGAGCTGAGCTGCCCACGGTGATGCACTTTGCCAACCGTGCAATGCAGGAACAGAGGGTCTGGGATTAAAATTCCTCCACAGTTCCTCCGGCAATCAACTGGTACCCTGGCTGTTCTTATTATCTGAGCAGGCAGAGCTGCAAATGTAAATAATCACAAGATTAGGCAGCCTTCTGAAGACAACTAGCACAACTACAGCATACATTTCTCAGTTGCCCCCTGGGCTGGATATGCTTTGAATGGGATAGTATTTCATGCTGATTTCTTCATACTTTCCCCTGTTAAATGATTCTTGGTATAACTGCATCATGGATGTCAGGGGTGGAGAGTTACTGAAGTGCTGGAAGTGACCCATAATCTTTTACACAACTCCTAACATCACCTCTAATGCCTCCCATCATCCCTCTGTTCTCTGCATGCTTGTTTTTTTGTGTTGTTGCTGGTGGTTTTCCTTTTTCATCTGCTATCTTTGCTGCAAGGGAGTCAAGCCATTCTCCCATTCTGGCTGTGCTGGCAGGGAGCTGCATTCTGTAATGGTGCTGTTGCGTTTGTGTTTTCAGTGCTGTCACCACCTTTGGATCAGTCCAGGAGTAGTTACTTTGCTTGGCTGATTTTGGCTTCTGTCTTTCACAGAGAAGGAATCTTCCCTGAACTGTCTGCTGCAGCTTTTGCAACACTTCCTTGAACATGTGCAAATCATTTCAAACCTGTTAATGTGAGCACGTACTGGACTGCTTCTTTCCAGCCTGCATAGCCTAATGCTCCGGTCAGAGCAAGAGTGTTTCTTGCTGTCTCTTGTCTGTCTGTCATTTTTAGCTCTTCCTGCAGCTCCCTGCTCTGCTTACTTTGTGGTGAGTATGGAAACAGATTCTACTTGTTCTTCCAAAGTATGGCTAACAAAATGGTTGGAGCTGGCAACACCTCATTACACCAAGCACCTCCTGTTTGGAGAACTTGTACTTATCCTCATTACTTAGAGGCTCTCAGAAAAGTTGCATCCGGCAGGGCTTTCCTCTGTTTATGGAGTCTGTGAGCTCCTGGTGTGATTTTAGACAGCACTCTCATGTGGTCCATACATTTGGTCTGGTTGATCTAATGTAGTCAAATGCCATGAATCAGTCAGTTGTTTGTCCATGGAAAAGCCCTTCCTCCTAGCACTGCTTTGGCTTTATGACCTGCAGATAAAGGACCAGCAAGGGGGAATCCTTCCTTTGGTGCAGGGGTACCTCAGGAATTTTGTTTATCCGTTTTTCCTCTGTCTCAGGCCTCTCTTCCCAGTGCAAGGATTCTGTGATTTGTCCCTGATGTAATGGAGTCCGTTTGGGTCCAGGTCCTTGTGAGGCTTGGTTCCTGAAATCCCTATAATGGATCTTTCTGGAGTGCCATGACTTTGCATCTCACAGTCTGTGTGACGCTGGGTCAGTGACCCTCCAGGTTGTGTTGAAACCATTTTTTGAGCAAACACCAGTCATATGACACAACCAGTAGTGCTTTTTGCTCATATCCTTTTCAATTTCCTTATGTTTGTAATTGATTTAGTTTTGTGGCATCTGCTTTTCTGTTTGGTGTGTTCTGTTCTGACAGGGCCAAATGTAATTCCCTGACTGCCATCTCCTAATGTAACAGGACTGAGAAGCTGGTGGTGAGAGCTACCAGGTGTAAAGCAAAGACTGTCTCAGTTGCGATGGGTTATACTTAGGGGACTGGGTTGACAAGGTTTGCCAGATGCCAGAGGATCCAGTGATTTTTACTGACTATAGATCAGAGCACTGATTCTCTAAAAGCCCAGGTGTTTTTTCAGGCAAACCAAGCTGCCCAGAGTATCAAGTAGCATTCATATCCTTGCTCAGCTGCCAACAACAATAGTATGCAGCGAGGCAAAAGGAGACTAGTGTTCAAAAATTGAGACCATTGTCTGTGACCTGTCCTGGGCATCCCAACAAAGTTAGGATTGTCTTGTCATCCTGTAAGATGTTATATTGTCAGGTGTGATCTGTGCCATGCTAGAAACAGGGCACAGATACCAGCCTAGCAGTGGAAGCGCTCCTGCAGAGCTCTCTGGCTAGCATCCTCTTGTATTCCCCACCTGTAGCCAGAGGACTGTCATCCCCCAATGCCTGACCAGTCTTTGCTTACCCTGCACTTCTAGGAGTGCCAAGAGGATGAGGCACAGCAGGATTCCTGAGGCCTCCTAAGACAAGACAAATGTCCACCCACTGCACACCATGAGCCTTCCCACACCCTGCTGCATGTGATGTCCTTCTGATGAAACTTCACCTTCCACAGGTATCATGTCACGGTTCTGCCCTTGATTAGCCTGCATTTTAGATTGTCCTAAGGTGGCTTAATTGATTTAAAAAAATAATAGTAATCCTACCAAGATGATTCCTGATAGGTCTCACCTCAGAGCATATAGGATTGTGCCCACGGTTTGGTGAGACCTGCCCGTGTCCTGGTCTTCGGACTCTTTGTTCAAGCTCTTGAGCCACTACTGTGTTAGATCAAATCTAAGGAGCTCTACCAAGTCCAGTGGCCCAGACAAACACCTTGGTGATATTGCTTTAGGAATCTCTTGTACTGAGGGTTGGTCTTAGACATAATAAATATTGCACCACCTTAGGCACCAGTTTACACAGATACGAGATTCAGCCAGAGTGAGAAAGTACACTGCCAGCTCTCCTGGATGTGAAGCAAAGCCTGGCTATAGGACTGAGTGTTACCACTGCCCACACTATCTGCTTGAGCTTGCGGAGAGCCTGAAGCAAGAACTCTAACAGTTGTTCTGCTTCCTCCTCCCCTCCAAAAAGGGAGATCTTTTAGACTGATGAAAAAAGAGAACATGGTTGTTCTGCATCATCCTAAAGGAATGAGCTTTGATTCACTGAGTACAGTGAATACCTGTTAACAAGTATCTGAAATACTAACGAAAAAGCACCAAAGCAAAACTCTTTATTATAAAGGGAATCAGATTTTTTATTTTTATACCCTTAAAGTTAAAATATGCATTTCAAAGTATTTACAGTGACTATATATGAAATAACCTTTGTTAATGAAACGGCAACGTACAGTAATAGAATATATCCACCAAATTGATAAAGTCTACATAAGAAGAAAATGTAACAGAAGGGGGGGGTGGAGGTAGGGGGTGGGGAGAGGTAAACAGGGTCCATGCACAATCTGCACCTATACATTTTTAGATACTCTGCCTTTTAGGTATGGATGGAGTCACAGGAAGTTTTGACCTCTTGTCCCTTATAAAGTCAGCTTGCAACTGAGATTCTTCAAACTGACAGAAATGTGTGGGTTGCAGCAGTAACAATGCCTGACTTACCCATGCCAGCTTTTCACATGGGGACCTTGTATTACAGAGTGGACTCAAAATATCTCAGCAACCCTGGGAGGTAGGTATAGGCAGATGGAAAAGCACCGGTTTGTGACTGGCCTAAGATTGTGCAGCAAGGAGCAGAACACACAAGTCCTGTCTCATCTCTCCAAGTCTCTCATTAGGGAATACCTTTCCTCTGCTAACAGCATCTGCTTTTTGTGACAAGTTTTGTCACAACTTGGGGCTCTCAATTAATACTATGTCCTGGATGACAATGTGGAAAAACAAAACAAACAAAAAAAAAAAACACCTGCCTACAGATAAGGACTTAAAAGAAAAAAAAGTGATGTTCCAGTGTTGTTGCTATGTTCTAGAGCTAAATAGAAGATTTAAATGTAGACACACACTCAAATGATTCCCTCCCTGCATATGCATCATTGAGCAACTGCATCCTCTGTAATTAGGAACCCCTACGTACCTTCCCCCCCCCCTCCTCTTTTTCTCTCTCTCTATCCGTCATCCATGCCTGTATATTTGCCCTTCCTAGCTGTATTTGATTCAACTGTGGGAATATCAGATAGGAAACAGAACAGAAAAAAAATATTGCTGCAGTGTTCATGTAGCATTTTTAATACTAATTTAATCTGATTTCTATTGGGTTGTTTCTCAATTTAATGTCTTTAACCTTCTTATATGTGCATATATATATATATATATATATAACTGTAACAAAAGGCCCATACCATTTGTTTCAATAGACAAAAAAAGGAGTCATAAGCCTCATTGCCCAACCCACAAGGCACACTGAAAGGTAAGTGGGAAGGGCTCTAGACAGGGAAAAAGATGTAGCCTTTGTTTTTGTGGTGCTCTTCAGTCATCACTGCTGGACTTGAATGTTTGCGAAGGTATCGCATAACTTTGCAGAAAAGGGGAACAGCTGTCTGGGTCACTTGCAGATTTCTGGTGCAGCAGCCCCAGGAGTGAGAGATCAGTTGGAGCTGTTTTTCCCTCTGTTTGGTGAATGAGTTTCTGAGGATTCTAGTTTTGTTAGGTATCTTTCTGTAGTGGTGGCAGAAGTGATGATGGTGGCTGTTTCTTTCTTTTTTCTTTTTTTTTTTTTTTTTCTATTGGCCCAACAGTTCTCTCAGCAGAGCAATTCTTCCCTGTCTCCAGCAGCCAACCCTCTCCCCAGTACTCCCATCAGCCTTATTTTTTCCTAAGAACAAGGTAGAGGATGCCGATGATGAAACTGAAGCAAAAGCAGATCCAGGCCAATATGAAGCTGTAGCCGTGGTGAACATTTCCGAACCCTAACCGCAAGCCTGTGAACCGAGCTGTGAAAATGGAGGCTCCAATCAGAATGCACAACCCTGTGGGAAGGAAGGGAAAACAGAGAGTTGGAAAATGCACAGAAACCAGCATTGCTGCAGGACGTCTGAAGTCATGTTGTCCCCTGAGGTTGCAATGCACGTCTTGTGTCATCCGAGAGAGGGGCTGCTGCCCACTAGGCTTATTTCTAGAGGGTTTCTCTTGCAGGCATGATGACTTGGGGCTTGCTTATTGGGTGCCATGTGGAATAAACTTTTGATAACTGGGAATCAGCAATAAGATCTGCAGACAGTTTGGCGCTACATGTTGAATCCTATGAGCAGTAGCTGTCTAACTGTTTATTCCCCTGCCCCCTGAAATACTTGAATTCTTTTTTTTTTTTCTTCAAAGGTATTTTGCAAAACCCACTGGGAATTTCTAATGAAAATCTGGAAATATTTTCATAATCTAAATTAGATTAAAAATATGTATATATCACTTTCCAGTTCCTCTATGCTTTATTTTATCAAAAAATTGGGCCACTGGAAACTTCTAGCTGGCTGACAACTTCCCTGATGGCCATGTGTTGCAGACACGTGTGGCTACTTTTGCTTGCGGAGGCACTAGGAAGCATGCAGAGCTATTTCAAGGCGTGCATACTTACAGCAAACCAGCATGATGGCTCCAGTGATGTAGAAACGTTTGCCTTTCTCTAGGGTGAACAGCTGGACAATGAACATGACAAGTGCGATGACGGAGAAAATGATTGAGAGGATCATAAAGGCTTGTGCTGCTTTGAGGGAAGCTGTGAACACACAGGGAGCAGATCTGAGGTCAGGACTCTGCCTCGGTATTGTGTACCAAAGTCTGGCAAAGCATTGCCACAACGAAAATGCAGATGTCACTCACCCGCTTCGCTGCTGCCGACTGTCAGCTGCCTGCAGGTGCCATTGCACATTAGCCAGAGTCCCCACGAGCCTTTTCCCATGGTGGTGGTACCCACCATCCAAACCTGAAATGGGATGACACAATTGTGTTGGGGGGAAGACGTATCGGGAGGGGGGGATACAACCCCGGGCCCGGGCGGCCCCGCGGAGCCGCCAGGGGTCACCATCGCCCCGGGCACGGCGGCAAATGGCGGCGGCAAATGGCGGCGGCCTCGCCCCGCGGCTGAGGGGCCCGGCGCGGGCGGCGCGTCCCAAGATGGAGGCGGCGGCGGGGCTAGGGCCCGGTCGGTGCTTGGGCCGCGGGCCTTCGTGGGTGGTGATAAGGGGTAAAATGTTAGGAGGTGTGTGGATGGCGGCTCCCGGGAGCGGGCTGTTATCATAAAAACAGACAGGCACGGGAGAGCACGTAATTATGTAACAGCCTGACAGCCAGATGGGATGATAAATACCACTTCAAAGCCATCAGCTGCTGATCTCCTCTCGCTTGCACGAGGAGCGTTCAGGTGCTGCCAGTTCTGGGATGCAGCACCGGGCATGGCAGGCTGTCTCCCCATACCACCGCCTCCCCATACCACCCTAGTTCGGCTCACATGCCCTGGACTCACTGCATCGCACCCTTACTTGTGAGCAGATGTCCTTCATCTACAGACCTCAGCACCCACCAGCCTGTCCCTCTGCCAGCCGTATGATGGGCTACTGCTGCAGAAGGTGACAGCAGCCCCCAGGTGTCTCCTCCAGGGTGGTCTCTACTTACGTTGGCAATGGTGGAGACGAAGAGCATGATGACGGTGGCGATGTGAACCACAAAGATACCAGCCAGTAGCACCAACATCTTGGCGTCCTTCCTAGGTGGTGTCGCTAGTGCAGAGAGCTCTGGAGGAGAACAAGAGCAGAGGGAGATGATGAAGGGAAGGGCTAAATCAAAGAATGCCATTGTTGTAAGCTTTATTTACATGTGACAAAGCAGGTTGATCTTAAATCCATTCTGGAAGCATGTAGTCACAAAAAAACATAGCTAAAACCTTTGTCAAAATCTGCAAGGGAGTTGCTCAAGCAGTTAAAGAAAGCCTGGAGGTAAATGAACCAGTCTGGGAGGAGATGTAGAGCAGGGGTAGTTAGCTTTATAGCATTTTAAAAATAGCCTGGGTATATACATAGGTTGCTTAAACTGGTGTGTGGTTATGTAAAATAAAAATGACATACTCCAGGCCTACACTCCAGAAAGCAGAGTTTCTGTTCACAGGATTCACGGAGGTCAGGAAAGATTTTGTCTTCCTGATCTCTTTTCCTTTTGCAGTACAGCCTTCTCCAGCTGGTCTGGGACATTGACAGGTGGTGCGGAGTGGAGGAATGGTCGTTCCTTGGGTACATCAGGTGCTGAGCAATGGTAGAGAATAGACTGGGGGACTCCCAGTACTCACTGGCCTGCTCCATTATGTAAAGAGAATAACTGGAACAGAAACACCACTGAGGTGTTCTGGAGTAGAGGAAGATGCTTAATTTTGAAAAGAAAACTACCCATTTCCTTTTTAAAACTTGAGGCATTCAGATCACTTTATTACTGCAGTAAGATTCTCTTGTAATGCAAACTCTTTTTTTATTTTCCCCCCCTCTGTACCCTGCAAGTTTTTACTTTTGTAAGATTCATTATCATTGATGAACATGTCATTGGAACGACAAGGCTTTTGGGAGGGGAATGTACTTTAGATAGCTCTCGTGACACTCTTTATGAAGTCTGGTGGCTTTTTCCCTGAAAATGTGAAATACAAGGAATAAATCTCAGCTGTAAGAGTGAGTGCAGGCAATTCACACAAAGTGAGTGAGCATATTTCCTCTCCTTCCAGGAATTTAGTAGTAATCAGTCAGTATAGCCACAGATATCAGGCAGAAAAGTTTGCTAGGCCCACTCTGTGGCCATTGAAAGACTCCTTCCTAGAAAGTGTCACAGGCTGTGTTGCTCTGTCTCTTGGTAGGGATGATACTGAAGTGCTACTGAAGAGCAGCGTCAAGCATTTGATTAATGTTGGCTGTCAAGTTATTTTGGTCCACGTGACTCAAGTAAGGTTTGATGCTGTCACAATTTGTACAGGGTGTGGTAACATTGTCAAGGAACAACACAATTATATTTCATGATGTCTTTCATGCAAACTGTGACAAAAAGCTTTGTAAGGTCCTATAAATATTTTCTTTATTTACTCACTGACTCCACCTTCTCCACTCCTGTCTTTCATTGTGGCTGTATATGGGATTGTATTCCTTTAAAGTGCTGCTGCTATTCCTTGCACTGCTTTGTATACAGTTTCCACAAACCACAGTGGGCAGGCAGGCTTCTCCATCGGTGGCACTTTGTCCAAATTCAGGATTAGCTTTGTTATGCAGCCCTCCTACCCAAGAAAGATCATTCTTTAGAAGGATGAATTAGGTTTGGTGACTGGTCATATCTCCTGAGTAAGAACTTGGCCACCAAGTGGTGGATGAGAACAGGTCTGAATACCTCCACCATACCTCGAGCTGTGAAACTATTGCTATCACTGAACTAAGTTATATAGCTGCAGCAGGTACCTTGAACACAGCATCTAAGTCAAATGCTCCCATCTGTTTGAATACTTGTCATCCTTGTTTCTGATTACCTTGGTTCATACACAGAATGTAACAAATGCTATTGCCACTACCATCTACTGTTATGTATATACCAAATTATGGCAGACCTGCCTGCTGTGCCTTTGCTGAACAGTGGCTAAACTGTCTTCCTTTCCTAGATGAATGTTCTTTTCCATGTTTCTTTAAAAATGAGTTCAGTGGGTTTTTTGCTGATTATTTTTGAGGACCTGCAAAAAAGCCCTGTACTTGAAAGACTGAAAACCTACTTTCATGACATCCTAAAGGACTAGAATAGTCTTTTAAAATGCATCTTCTGTTTGCATTCAGAAAGGAAAATGAGGGAAAATGTTACTTTTCAATGTAAAGAAAAAAGAAAGAAGAAAAGGAGAAAACCAAATCCTTTATTCCCTTTGCTCTTTCTGCCCAGTTTTTGCACTGCTTTAGAGCACTGTCAGTTCAGGTGATTTCAATGTACCTACTTCCTGAGAACATCAGCACCTCTCCCTGAATATACATGCTATCAAATGCATCCCCCCCGGGATATATGTTCATAGCTTAGTTTTGAATCTTTGTGAGTTAAAGCACACACCTCCCTCTCTATTCATTCACTTTCCCCTTCCTTTGCCTCTGTCTGCCTTTTAAATAAAACACTGGAGAACAATCCCAAAGGAACAGTGGGTGAACAGCATTGAAATAGAGTCATCTCTCTCTGCCTATATGACATGGACTTTTCCTCCCATTATGCAGAGAAATTGGCAGAACGTTAGTGACTGACAGGATACTCTTTCCATTTGTTAAGGGTGAGACATCTTTCTCTGCTACAGGGTGGGGTCACACTGCTGGAGCAATAGGACACAATTGCATTCAAATGCCTTTTCTAACATTCCCCTTCCTAAACTGCAGTTGGATTTGGAGTTCCTTAGGCTCTTCTCGGATTATGAGTCAGTCTTAACCTTCATAGAGCTGCCATTTTTTTTCCACTGACTCACCCCAAAGCTCTCAAAACCATAATTATTTAACCCTAAAAGTGTTCAGGACACTGTTAGTTTTAGGGCTGCTTCTCAAGAACCAGTCAAGCAAACAGGCTGTGAATCCTGCAGTGAACCTCCTGGTGCATTTTCTTAAGGAGAGACTCCAGCTAAGCCAAAGAAAACAAGGCTGAGATATGAGAGTAGAATGACTACTGAGGTAGGACATTGTGGTGGGGAAGAAGGAGCCAAGATCACGCACCTGCTGAACTGCATGGGTGAGTCAAGAGAGAAGATCTTGCACTGATGACAGCAGGCTGGGCTGACAGATGAGGAGAAATAGCAAGTCCCACCAACAGTAACCATGAATAACAATCACGATAGAAGCCTTCAGCACAAAAATGCCTACAGATAAGCATGACAGACTATATCTACACAGAGACTTTTTCTCTATCCATGCAGGAGTGCACAGAGGAGGAAACAACACACAGATCTGCTGCACCCTAGTTCAAGTTCAAGCAGTCAAGCACTCCATTAAAAACTGAGACAAAGTTTTGCTATGCAGGCAAAATGTAGCCACCCATAACCTCTCGCTGTCTAGTTAAGTGTTTTGGAACCTGCTGTCTGGAGGGCAGTCCAGAGAAGTGAGTCCTTGCCCTTAGTTTACCGCTTAGCATAGCATCAGGATGGAATGCAAAGTGCCACTTGGAGATATAACAAAGTATAATTCCCATATTATAGTTCCTCAAATACCAGGAGTGGATTACTTAAGAGGACAAACCAGATTAGGTAGTGGTCTTTTGTTTCTTGCAGAGAAAAGGAGTTGAGAGGAAGTGTACAGGATGTTTCCACAGGAATGATTGGGTTGTTTGGTTGAAAAATCGGAACACTCAATTAAATCTGAAATATTTTGGATCTGAAATGTTCCTGAGGGGTGGAGTTGTCTGACTTGCATTCCCCTTCTCCTCTCTGAACTGAAGTTTCTGCGTGGGACTACCTCTCCTAGGATGAACTGATGAGGTACTGAGAGATGCTGACTGAGGGGAGAGCATACAGCGTCCACAGAGCACATGGCATCTAAACCGCACCTTCTGTGAGCACTGTGGTGACCTCCGACTCCCCTGAAAATCAGGTTTTCTGCTGAATTCCCTTGGGATTAAGACATTCCATTTTTCAACATCTTGGGGAAAGATTATATACCTTTGTGTACACAACAAAAACCTCCGTAGATTGAAAGCAACTGAGATGAAAGAAATTCTGCCTCCCCTGGCTGCCACCACAGAATATAAAAAATGCATAAGTCAGTCAGATCAGTGGTCCTTCTCAACCAGTACACTGTCTCTGATGGTGGCAGTAGGATATATTTTCCAGTATTCAGAGAAAGCACATGAACTTGGCCATAGACACAGGAATACTGGTGCTTTGAGTCAGGGTCAAGGCCACTCGGAAAGGAAGGGCAAAACTGGAAAGAATGGGACAGAAAAGACAAAGTATTTGATGCTGTCTGAAACTGTCACAAACTGCCACCTCTGTCACTGGTGCATTCCTCACAGCAAAGGTAGCCTACAAATAGCAGTGCTGCCATGATGCCATCAAGTAGGGGAAATCTCAGGGTAGAATAAAACTTTCTACTGAGTTCATAGATCTGCCTTTGACTGAGCTGAGGCCATGGCTTCATGTTAGCCCTGCTATGATTACACGCCTTGTCGCTGTGCATGATATGAGCGTGAATTCTCATCATGCCCAGGGCCACTTGGCTGACTGCAAAGATGTGACGTTCTCTGTGATATTCTGGTGGCACGGTGACTTTGGACCCATTGCACTGATACTAGAAAGCTCATGACAATTTTAAGCAAGCAGGTTTTTTTTTAATTATTATTCTTTATTTTCAACCTTTGCTCTGCTTCTTGCTTTAAATCCAGCTGAATCTGGAGTCCTTGCTGACTCCAGACTTTTACAAACCACTCTACACCAGCACAGCTGTTGAGAACCTGGTTTTGACAGACCGGCCTGACTCAATTTACAAGTCAGATGCTTTTTATAGAGATGCAGATGAGTAGGCTGGTGCCTCTGGAAAGAGATTTCACATGTGTGGGAAAAGGGTTGGGCAGGAGGCATGTGTGGGCACATAGAGACCTTTGGAGCCTCTGGTTTATGGCAGTGAAAAGATTTTATGTGTGCATGGGTGTTGTCTGTCTGTGGTGACCACATGGGGTACAGCAAGGCTGTAGAAGTAGCAGATGAATGTCAAACAAAAGAAAAGAGTAGAGCAGCCCGAGGAGTTAAAAGTGAATATAAGCTTAATCAAATGAAAGATTTTGCCTGGTTCTTGGGAAGCATTTCCTGGTGGTACAGTCTCCAAGGGATCAGGGGGAATCACTTTCCCAAGGGAGTGGTTAAGCCTCAGCACGTGAATCACTTCTTGTGGGGCCAGACAACGTCCTCGAGAATGCACCCTTGGTAACGAACCTCCCCTTGCTGACAGATGCAAGGGGGAGTCAGAAAAAATGAGACACTAGGGTTTTCCAGCTCTCATGCTCATGATTCATCTGAGAGTGGGGAAATGCCAGAGCTTCTAGGGCAGACACTGAGAAATTGGCATTTTCTCCTGAAGAAACCACCCTGGAGCGCTCAGCCATGTGACAACATCAACAGAAACTCCAAAGCTCACTTGGTAGTAGGAAAGGGAAGAGACAGCTGCCCAGGGCTGGGCAGGCAGCCAGCAGCTGATGCGGGAGGAAAACACTGTCACTCCTTACACTAGACATGCTGTGGAAGGGCTGGGACTGGCGGGCAGAGAGCATGGCAGTGTTGGGAAGGAGATCTCAAAGCTAGCAGCACAGAAGTGATCCTCCGCACCTTGTGAGGTTCTCTGGGAAGCACCCTCACCCCTAATGCGTTGGATGGTCCCTGGGTGGGTGAATTAGATATAGGGAAAGGCTGGGAGTTGCTGGGACTTGCAGGGGCTCAGACAAGATGCCAAGATATGCAAGAAATAATTGTGGGAGGACTGACGGTCTGGGAGATGACACAGTGTGTGTAGGGGTGTGTGTGTGCAGCTCGGTGTGGCTCCCTGTATGAATGGGAGTGTGTGTCTGTGGTTCCTCTGTGAGCAGAGCTGAACTATGTGTGTGCATGCATGCGTGCTCGTGCATGGATTCCTTACAGGTGCACATATTTACCTGCACGAGTTTGACAGTGCCCATGTGGGAGAAACCATCTGACAGCTCTGACAGGGAAGATCAGGTTACAGCGTGGTGTGAGCAGAAGTGCACATACCATTTCTCCATTTCTCTTGGGAGTGCCTGTTTTTCTTCCTTGCTATAGCCTTTAGATAGAGGTGGAAGGTCTGTGGAGCCCACATTGGATGTGTTTTTGGCTGCATTTATTAATTTAAAACTGCAAATCTCTGATTTACATAGATAATTTTATAAGGACTGTCCTTTTATTTGTTTATTTATTTATTTTTAAGGAGAGTAAAGAAATGGTTCCTCATCAGATAGAGTCCCTGTCTCTCAAGACTGAAAAACCTCTGAATGTGCCAGTACAGACTATGAGACACTGAGGTCAACGTGACTTAGACATCTCAAGAGTCTGAGCTTTTGGGTCAGTCTGCCTCCAGGGTGTCCTTGTTCCTATAACCCAGCTTGGAAAACACAGTGCAGGACTAAATTGCAAAATTGTTCAATGGGTCTTTCCTTCAACCTCCAGTGCATATTGTGGGGGGAGGAGAGGACGAGTGAAGTAACACCTCCTGGGTATAAAGAACAAGCAAGAGGATGCTGTGCAGCTTGGAGTTGGGCTGTGGTCTTTGGGGGGAAAGGGGGACGAAGGTGGTCATGAAGTAAAATGTCCTGTCTGGCTTTGAGAGGGCTGCTTACGCCTGCAGTTACTACAAGCTGGCAGAACCATGTAAGACAAGGGTTGTTTGAGCTCATGTTACATACGGAAATGTGTTTCTGCACAAGAGAAGTCCCCTTGCTGGGGCACACCATGCTGGCCTGGCTGCAGCTGCTGAATCCAGCTAGCAGGCAGGTTGGCACCAAGTTCCTGGAGCTGGTCTTCAGCAGCCCCCTGACCAGCTTGCTCCCAGCTCTAAGCATTTTGCAGCTCACCCCTCTTTCTCCCATGGCTCTCACTGTCTTTTCCTAGGGCTTGTTGGGGCCCGTAGGGGAGATGTCGATCAGGAATGAGAAAAATGTGGACGCTGGACCCAGTCCTGGCAGTTGCTTTCACAACTCCCCACCTTAAGCAGACTCTGCCCTGTGAGGGCAAAAGGGCAGTGAAGGCCTTCACCCCAGATTTCTTCAAATCCAAAGATATCCTCTACGTCACAAGAGCTAAGCCTTGAGCATTAGCCACTGCTCACCTGCCTTCAGCCACCCAGTGCTCAACAGCCCATTGTGTTTCTCTGCATAGTTGGGGATGACCTAGTCCAGGATCTGTCCCTGAAAGCTCACTGTGGGCATATACCCATCCATGCCTGTGGAGCAGATCAATTTTTATGAGGGAAAAAGGTTAAATCTTAACTAAGAACTTGGAGAAATGGTCAGTCCATCAGGGAATGTGGGTTCAGGAGCAGAGTTGTCCTTCCCTACCATGACAGACCATGGACTACGTTTGATCTTACTCAGAGAGCAGCTTCCATGTACTCTCTGCCCTGCTGCAAAAAGTTCAGGAGGAGGAGGATGTGTGGAGCTGTAAATTTGGCCCGGGTTTCCTTTGTTCATTGACCAGCTGTTCAAACTCAGGAGGTACTTTCCAAAACTCTCCCGGGGGGGGCTGAAGAAATCCTGCTCCAGATTGCAGCCCCCGGATGTACTGCTTTGCTGCCCTCCCTGGAGAGTAATATCAGAAAGCAGTGTAAAAGAGGAGGTACTCTAGACTTCTCTCTGGGCTGTTTATATGGGGAATTGCTGCTGGACCCTTCGTCATGCTATGGGATGACTGGTGCTGGCAGAGGATCTGTACGGTCACATTTGGGCTGGTGCCTCAGCTCATTCATTCGGGGCTGGTGTTACAGCACTGTAGCTACCGGTTAGCTATCAGTTCAGCAAGGCCATGGAGAAGAGTCTCCTTTACTGTGCATGCTGCTTTGCCTCAGCAGAAAAGACTCGTGCTGCATTAAGCATCCATCTTTAGATGGAGAGATGGAAATCTACTTCCTTACCCCCCTTTTGGCTGTGCACCTCTGGGGCTCTTACATCTCCTTGCCTAAAGGAAAGGTGAAGAAATCTCAGCTTTTAGTCCCTTTTCATCATTTTCTTTGCATGAGAACAGCAGGAAGGAAAAAAATTGGGAGTACCACACCCTGCAGCCTGCCCTGCGTTGTGCTGTGTGGCAGTGTTGTCACCTGCCTATCAAAGGGTACAGGCAGAGGAGAGATCCAGGGGGTCTAGCAGTGCTACTTCTTGCCTGGTGGGGTGCCTGAGTGTCTGAGGGCAGACCCCAGCTGGGCACTAGTCAGGTCCCTTCCCCTTTGTGAAGAGAGCACCCATCAGGCAGCCAGTGGGAACTGGGAAGGAGAAATGTGCTGCAGATCGAAGAGTTACATCTGCAGCTTGGGGCTGATGGGGCCTGTGGAGCCCTGTGAGAGTGAGGATAGAGCTGAGGAAGCAGCTTGCCTTCCAATGTGCCAGCCCTGTAGCTGGGATGATGAACGGAGAGATGGATTCATGCCTGCAGCAAACCCCTCCTCTGTGACTGTAAGCAAGGCCCCCAGGTGGGCATTTCACCAAAAAGACACTGCCTATTATCAGCAGATCTCCCAGAGCTGTTTCAAAACAGTACCTCCGCTCCACCCCAGGGCGCCAAGCAGCAATTCCCGCGCGCACTCGCATTGCTCACACACCACAAGACCCAAAGACCAGCGGCTAGGCCAGCAGGGCCGGTTCTCCAAGCCCCAGTCCTGAGCAGGGCAGCGGGCAGCGCCAGCAGTCCCATGGCACCCACCCCAGAGCTGGGTGTTTCCCGGCGGGATCCCAAACCCCCTGTCCGTTAGCGTGCTCTTGGGCGCGGCTTGGCTCCACCTCTCTCATACGCCTGCCTCGGGACGGCCCGTGCCCTGCGGAGATGCCCAGCTCTCTCACGAGACGAAGGGCCCAGCCTGCGAGCCAGGCATTACACATAGCTGGGGAGAGCCGGCCGCAGGAGCCTGCTGCGAGGAGCTCCTCAGGTGGGTGAGCAGCAGCCGCCTGCCAAGCTGTGCTTCCACGCACCGCGGTGTGAGCGGGAGTGAGCTGCGGCCCTTTGGATGCTGCTCCCCAGTGGGGCGAATGGAAGCAAGCTGCCTTCCAGCCCGTGCTCCCTCTGCACACAGTCCCCAGGTTTGGCAGCTGGGTGAGGTGTGCTGGGTGGGGGCATGGGGATATTTGGCTGACTTAGCCCCCTGTTATCACAGGAACGATAGCTAACGAGCTCCGTGCTCTCACACTCTTCATGCCCTGCTCCCTCCTCTGTGTTTGCTCAGGAAAGAATCCCACTCCATCCAGAAATGTCAAGTGGGCCAAGCTACTCTCAGAGGTGCCTTGAGGAATTCAAAACCTTTGAGTAAAAGTTGCTCTGTGGCCACAGCATTTACTTATTTATTTTTTTAACAAACCGATTTCATTGTTAATCATGACAACTCCCCCAAACACTTTCCACCCAGACTGACTGTCAGCTGTCTCAGGCAGCTTCCTGACCATGGAAACACATCTATTTCTCAGGCAGGAGGCATCCCTGCGTGACCGAGCTGCAAGTGAGAGGGGACCACAAGAAGTCACAAAATCCATCCTGCTGCCACAAGACATGGACAGCCCAGCTTCTTGGACATCCCTATTGTAACTGTCCACAGCACCAACCTGAGCCCCAGTGATTCTCAGCTGGACTGAATATGGTTTCAGGCTCTTTCAGCCCCATGAAACTGTAGGGGCGGGCTGGGTTCCTGCTACGGGAACCAAAGCCTGCCGCCAGCAAACTGCGCTCCCTTTCTCAGACCTCAAAAACAGTTCAGGGATTTGACCGCAGGACACGAACCACAGCAGACTGATGAAGTGAGAGAAGTGGTGAAGAAGGGGAGGAAGAGGGGGAGGTTGCATGGAGAAAGGCAGGTGAGTAGGGAAAACTGCCAGTCTCTGTGATCCCACACTTCCCATCAGCGCCTGCCCCCACCACACCCTATCAAGTCCACGCTCTCCCTCGCTTTGCCTCTCAGCGCTCCCTGCTCCTGGGTCTGTGCTGCCAAGGGGGGTGCAGCATGCATTTCTACCCATCACAACGCTTCGGCTGCCAGCTGGGGCTGGCTTCCAGAGCTGGGACCCCCAACGGCATGAGGGAGCTGCTCGCCACTGTACCCCAAAGCCTCTCCGGCTTCACTTGGAACAAGGGCTGTTGTTTTAAATTAGAGCTTGGCAAAATACTGACGGAGCGAAGAGAGAACAGAGACATGCAGAAAAATGTGAGCAAGAGCCAGAAGTGCTGAACCAGCAGTCTAACTTCGAGCGGGCATTTTCCCGTATTTGTAAACAATGCCAGTGCCGCTCCGAAGGAGTGTGGCAGCTCCCGTGTCGCTGCTGGCCCAGCCTGGGTTCCCCGTGCTGGTGTCCCAGCTGCACATGCCCTGGAGGCAAGAATTACATTGCCGGAGCTAGTGCTATATACTTGCAGCATTGCTTTGCCCCGTAACACAGCTGGATTTCAAAGCAAATACTGAAAGGTTGAGGTGAATCCCGTGGCGAGCTCGTATGCCAAGTCGAAGTGGCAGAGCAAGGGAGAAAAGCAAGCCAGGGCTGCAGGATGAGGGGAGCAGGCACCAGCGAGTGAGAAAAGTCGTTGAGGATTTGGAGAGAAGCTCTTACCGGGTGGGCTGGGGCCGGTGCTGGCACCTGTGGAAGCAGGAGCGTGCGGGGCTGCGGTGCTGCTGTGCCGGAGCGCAGAGCCGTAGTGAAGGGGAGTGACCTGCTGGTGGTTTAAGTTTCCTCGGTGGTACGCGAGGGTGGTGTCTCTCCACTCTGTTTTAAAGGAGTTACTATGAATCAGTCTGCCTTTAAAGCGAGGGAGAAAAAAAAAAAAAAAGTTGCATAAGCTACGCCCTGCTTTGTTGGCAGGGTGTCAAGAGTCGCTGGGAGGAAACCAGCGATTCAAAGAAATCTGTGTAGGGTTGTGTCTGACTCAGAGCTCAGCACAGAGACCACAGCCTGGAAAAAAAGACTGACGCTGATCCAGCTGAGTAATAGAGGCCCACAACAGCATCTGTTTATAAAACTGAACTTCTGGTTGTCATAAAAAATATTGTGTAGTCACAAATGTGGCAACGAGACTTCAACAATACAATTCCCTCAAACAAGCAAACAACCGGTTGGCATGGGACATAGTGAGGCTGGGTGAGTCACCACATCCCTCACCCCTCTTCTGCACAGAGAGAAATTGCCAAGGTTGGCAGTGTGAGGGAATGCAAATCTGTCCTGTGGTATGGGCACGGGCAAGACTTTTGGGAACATACCAAAGAGCAGAGGTGCTCAAAATGAAGCTCTGGCCTGGTGGTGACTCTGGAGCAAGCTGGCTAGATGGAGGTGGTTTGCTTCCACAGGGAGAGCATGGGAACAGGGAGTTTGTGATTCAGTTTTCTGAGGTCAGCATTTCTTGTCAACTTAAAGACCTCTAAAAATAGATTCTTTACATTTGCAGAGAATTGAATGATGTCTCGTGGATGCTACAGGCAAGACTGAGCTCAAGATGCTGGTTAAAGAGGATGAAGTTTGTCAGAAATCATCTTGGTTAAGATGTGATCCATATTGTGATAGAGTTAGTGATCTGCTACTGTAAGGAACCAAGCCTTCCTTTGCAGAGGCCCAGAAAGAGATGAGCAGTTACTGATAAAATAACTGGCAAAGTTTTTTCTCTCTTTAGTGAGGAGGACACTGCATTGCTTCTATTCAAAAAGAAAGCTTTCTTCTTTGAAGACTACACAGATTAATAAACTTTGCTATTTTTCAGATTATTCATCCTCTCTAGTGTTATTGGTATGTGTCTTGTCCCAGTCTAATTTTAGACTATAACAACCAACTTAAAAACAGATCTGTGGATGAAACAGCAACAAATATGACACATATGGTGGGCAAAGACTTTATGCCCAGACAGTTCCATGGGAAATTTGCCACCGATGGAAAATAAAGACAGAATTTTGTTCCCCAAGGATGTAATAAACCTAACTATGTTTATTACATATGGGTTAGAATGTGTTTTTTCGGTGATATACATGAATATGATATCTATGGAAAGCAAAATACATTCGCTTACCCGGCAGAAGGAGCTGGCATTTGCATTGAGCTGCACTGCCCATTTGCCCCTCCCTGGTCTCCCAGCAGAGTTTATTGGAGTGAGGGATGCTAAGCTCCACACAAAATTCTGGACCAGGTGGTCATAAAGTAGCCCCTCTGGTCCACTTACCAGAGTTTGGTGGTGATTGGTTTGCTCTTTGCCCCAGAGCTGCTCACAAGTGACTGCCCACTTGCCCCAGGGTAACTTGCTGCAGAAGTGCTCATCTGAGACCCAACAGCCCAAACACCTGCATCTAAAACACACTCACACGGGGCGATGATAGTGAATTCTGCTAAGAAATTGAGTGTGAAGTGGCCCATGACTGGCAAAACATCTTTGTCCAGAGAGAGCAAACTCATTTTGTACAAGTTGCTCTCTAGCTGTGCCAGGCAATGGCCAGCATCAGGCTCTTTGCAGGGAGGTAGCAGCATTCTGCGGCGTCAGCAGCAGCTTGCCCACAGGAGTGCTTCTTCCTAGCTCTCCTTCTGGAAAAATTGGTGCCTGGCCAGAAGAGTAAAGAAACATAACCAGCGAGGTCACATATGCTGTGACTGTGGCCCTGGAGGAACACTGCTACGCTACCAGCAATTGGCTTCATCCCTGTTGCTCTACCTGTCGAGCTAGGTGTGAGGGAGGGTAACAGTGAATGTCAAGCAAACAAAGGTGCAGATAACTGCTCCTCCTTGGGAGCAAGATGATGGTTTAAGCAAAAGTGTCCCCCTAATGTCAGGGTATGATGAGGTCAGGGAACAGCTCGAGTTCCGCTGAGCAGATCAGTAGCTCTTTGGGATATTTCCATCCTTGCATCCACCCGTCTTTCTGGAGAGGGATAAGACAGGGTATAATTAAGAGAAGTTCCTACTGATAGGTGAAGGCAGGAGAATATTTCAAGTTGATGACATTTGTCCTGTTTTCTGTCACTGTTTGTCTGTGGATGAAGCGCTAGCTCAATGAGCCTTTCTGTATGCGTGAGGGAGAACCAGCCAGAGGCTGGTCTTTCTGTGTACCTCTGGCAACTTCTCCCTTTAGGGTGTGTGGTTTTCATAAGGGAGGTTGCAATGGAAACCGTGACGTGAAAAGTCTCATCACGGGATCTAAAGTGTAAAACGTGCTGCCAGTTTGACATGTGAAGGTTGAATTGCCTAAGATGCACACCCCATAATTCATGGTGTCCCTTGACCTAAGCATCACTCATTTCACAGGACTTTCTGAATGCCGACTAATAGGAGGCGGTCAGGTCAAAGCCATGAGAACTTAAGCTGTGGGAATCTGGATTGGCATTTCCATGGGCAATGAGAGGGTGAAGCTTTCCCATGCATGCCAAGCCTTTGCTGAAGCTCTTCCCAAACAAATAGCTTGCAGCTGCTATATGTCTGCTTATTTTGCCATACATCTGCAGACATCACTAATGTGTACGACCCATAGTCCTTGGTGTAACGAGAAGAGCATCTACACTGACATTAGATAAGAAAGACAAACATTAAACTTTGACAAGCCCAGATCAAAGGAGGAATGGAGGAGGAGGAGATGAAGTGTGGAGTTAGCTATGGGGAAGGCATGGTCAGGCTCAGCTGGAAGCATCCAGAAGAGATCATTTCTAGAGAGAGGGGTGCCAGGGTAAATAGGCCATGGTAGCAGAGTTCCCATGCTCTCTGCAATGCTTTCTAGTATGAATTCAACAGGACATACATGTGCTATACAAGTGAGTTTGTCTGGATAACCATCTGCAAACACACATTGCATAATAACTCCCCCCAGTCTAAACAGCATGGCTTTCAATCTGAAAATATTTAACCCTTTCCTCTCTCTTAGATGTGTTATTTGCTCTGTGAAACATCCTGCTGGCTGGCTGCGAGACAGGTGGAATTGATATGCTCCATGCTGTTCGCTACTTCTCTGCTTGTCATGACATGGAGAAGGTGGGGCTGAGCCTGAGCTCATGTGCGGGTTTAAAAAAATAGAAACCAGCAAGTTTCATACTGCTCTCTGATGGTGTAACTGATGTGTTTGTGTGTGTATCCTGGGGTTATCCGTGTGATACAGTAACTTGCAGAGACATATGATACATCTCAGAGCCCTATGATAAACTGCATTTGTCACGCATGACCCTGCAGGGCTTCAAATGGAAGCATTCATCCACTGGGGAGGAGAGGGAGATGGTTCCCCTATTTATAGCTTTGCTGTGCTCTGAGGAAACAGATATTGGAATTCACACCTTTATGGTTTTGGTCATTTCTCTAATGTTTGTTGTCATGCTCCTGTCCCCCTAAGGATGCTAGATTTCCAGCACTTAGGGAAGATGACTTTACAAGCTCAGTGGTACAAGAAAAGAATGGATTGCAGTCAGCAGTGAACAGATGTAACTTGCCCTGTACTCAGCTGATTTTGTATTTTTACTCTTTTTGGCCCAAATTCTTCAGTAAACTGCTTGAAGAACAAAACCTATGGAAAAATCCGTATCAAATTTTTCTAAAATCAGCTAGGGCTGCTAGTCTGACTGACCTTTTGAAAGCAGGTGATAGGTACAGTGTTCAAAATGCCCTGAGTTTGTAGTGTTTGAGCAGTATGGCAGAAAGCTTTGATGCTGAGGACTTGCTGTAGTTCCCCCTAGGAGTAAAGCATTACAGATGGGTTCAATGTCATAATGCATTCCCTGCATCCCACCTACCATATCTGGGAAGCCCTAAAGTTGTCCATGTTTCTTAACAGGAATTAAAAAATAAAATAAAAAAGAAGGACATGAGATAAGGAGAGCATTCCTTCCATACTTTTCATAGTGATTAAAGTTCAGTTTTGTCCCCGCATGTGAGACAGGCCATACGCTTCATTCTCATGTTGGAGAGGGGGGATGAGGATGGGTTGATTCCTCCATGCAGTGGATGGACTGGCATCTCACACTGTCTTGAAGTACTGACATGCACATTGTGGTCTCTGCAGCAGGTCTGTAGATTCTGCCAGACTGAATAAATGGTAATTCACTCGTAACTGGCCGAGGGGTTTGGACTAGCTCTCAGTGGATCAGTTAGCTCAGAAGTGCTCTGCCTTTCCAGGAGCTGTTGGATGGGCTGGTTGTGATCCTCAGATGGAGGTGTTAAACATCTGGAAGAGGTAGTGTGAGATGGCTGGTGCTGGAAGTAGAGACTTGAAGCAGGGAAAATGTAACTTTCTTCCATGTTCTGGAGTAAAAGAGGGTGTGGTAAGATGAAAGCCATCTGAAATGAAGTCCTCTCCTGCTTTTGTGAGAGCGGGGGAACAGCATGCCCCATCTGTTTTCCCTTCCTCTAACTTCTGCCTCAGTCTCTTCCCTTTATTACATTGGAAACACGGCAGCTGAAGACATTTGGTTGTAATGTGCAAATGGTACCTCAGCCCCAGCAGCCCTGAGCTGTCACTTTCCCCAAGAACCTCTCCCATTCCACATCAAAGAGGTAGTGGCTGGTGGTATTTTCCACCTGCTCATGAAGGTCTCTCTCATCCATTCTGGCAGCCAAGGAGGTTTTCTTTGTTGTTTTTTCCTTCTCCTGGCTCTTTTCTACTTCTGCCTTCTGTGGCTGCTGTATTGACAGTACACACTGTGCACCAACAGGTTTTACTGTGTTGGTGGAGAAAAAAATAAAATCCTGCAAGCACCAAGAAATGGCATGAGTTGAGAGTGCTTTATTTTTTTCCTTTCACTCAGTGCTGACAAAAGGAATTAGCTGCATGACCATGGACTGCTATTGTGTCATTGGCTGTAGAAACAGACCTGAGCTAAGGGGCAGTGCCATTTGTGCTGTGGATGAGGTTTGGTTATGGGACATTTGATAATGGAACATTATGCACTGCTCCCATGTGCTCTCTGCTGCTGTCAGCTCCACAGAAGGTTTGTTGGACTTTCTTCTTAGCGTAGGTGTTGGTGTCCTGGGAAGGTCCTAGGATTCTCCCTCTGCAGACAGAGATAAGATCTTGGAGGGTGCATCAAGGGTAAGTGTACTTGCCTCTCACTCTCTGCAATATCACTTATTTAAGTAGCATTGTAATATCGCTGGCCCTACACGTATGCAAGAGGGAAAGTGCTAGCCTAGAAAGATAAGAAACAGTAGAGACTGCAAGGCAACTGGCACATGAGTAATCCAAGCCCGCAGACTGCTTACTCAACTAAACCAAAGGAAAAGCCCAGGGAAGGCTTGCTTGGAATGGCAGTGGTATCCGTATTGGTCTTGGGGTGAGGGGAAGGGATGGCAGGAGGGGAAAAGCACAAAGTTGAACGTGTGGTGAGGAGGGAGGAGAAGGAAAACAGGGAAGTGTAGCTGAGAAGTAAAGACAGATTGGGCATTGACTGGGTCAGAGCAGGGCAGAGAGGATGAACACGGTGGGTGATAAGGCCAACAAGGAAAGTGCCTCTGAGCTCCATGTCCCTGAGCAAAGTGCAGAGGGCAGGCAGGAGGCTGGGAATTCCTCTCTCTCATGCTGCTGCTGCATGGCGAAAGGGAGGGGAGGATCTCTAGGTTGCCTTTTTCATTCCTTGACAAAGAGGGAAATGATTCCTATGTCTGCAGATGCACGGTTCCCTTCTGAAAGAGGAAATATCCATACATGTTACACTGTGGGCCACCTTCTGAGCTTAGCTGTAGCAGCACAGAACTGGAACAACTTGCATCGACCCCATGGCAGTCTTTCTGATTTTAAATCAGGGATTAAAACAGCACCACTGTGTAAAGAAAGTGGTGGTAAAGCAAGAACTTGTGAGGGGGAAAATCCTGTCACCTCAGTACAGAGACTGAGCATCAAACTAAGGTCTCCCTTCTTCTTTGCTCCCTGCTTCCCTGCTTCTTGCCAGCTGTCCATTGGTCTTTTCAGAGGGAACATAAATTATGCTTTGCTTCCCCTCGTACACACGTGCTCCCTTTCTGTGCCTTGTGCATTCACAAACACAAAAATGTTCATGACTCCATTCCTTCTCCTTTTGTAATGTACAGTCACCACATTCGTGGCTCCCTTGTGTTTGAGGCAGGATATGGGCAGGAAATAATAACGCAAGATTCAAACTGGAAAAATGCAAACCTATTATCTGGGGGAAAATAAACCCAAACTTAGCTATTCAAAGGGCGGGAGTCTTTGGAACTTGCAAAAGAAAGAAAATTGGAAGCAACTTAACAAGGACAGCAGAGCTGGAGAAGAGTTTGCAATGTGATACAGCACTTAGTAGGGGAACAGGCAGACAATGTCATTTAGAGATCTTGAGTTGCAGATATCCCTCTCACACACACAAATTTCAGAGCCATATTTTACTCTGAGAGGTCGTCAGTGGTAATGACAGCAAAGGCTGAAAGTTTTCATTGCTGAAAGGATTTGCCTCAAGTCCTATGACAAGGAATCGCTCTAGTCCCAGCAGCACTGTGGGACTGAGGAGTTGCCTGGCTGTCTGTGACACTTCCAAAGTAGAAGACACAGTATCACATAGTCACAGAATGGCTGAGGTTGGAAGGACCTCAGGATGTCATCTTGTCCAACCCCCCTGCTCAATCAGGGACACCTACAGCACATGGACCAGGACCATGCCCAGGTGGCCTTTGAAGATCTCCAGGGAGATCTCCACAATCTCTTCGGGCAACCTCTTCCAGTGCTCAGTCACCTGCACAATAAAGTGCTTCCTGCTGTTCACAGGCAACCTCCTGTGTTCCAGTTTGTGCCTCTTGCCTCGTGTCTTGGCACTGGGCACCACTGGGAAGAGCCTGGCTCTGTCCTCTTTGCATCCTCCCATCAGATATTTAGATATAGACATTGATGAGATCCCCACTGAGCCTCCTCTCCCCCAGGCTGAACAGCCCCAGCTCTCAGCCTGTCCTCACAGGAGAGGTGCTCCAGTCCCTTCATCATTTTGGTGGCCCTCTGTTGGGCTCTCCCTTGTATATCCATGTCTCTCTTGTACTGGCAGCCCAGAGCTGGGCCCAGCACCCCAGGTGTGGCCTCACCAATGCTGAGTAGAAGGGAAGGATCACCCCTCTTGACCTGCTGGTGATACTTTGCTTAATGCAGCCAAAAATACTGTTAACCTTCTAACAGAGGCACTACATTCCTGCGCAGCTCCATGCTGGAAGCATGGGAGAAGACATGAGCTAGATAAGGAGGAGGAAAAAGGGAGCATTCACCACATTGCCTGGCTCTGAGGATGATTAACACAGAAAATCCTGGGCTTTTTGACTGCAAGTGTGCTTATAAAGAATCATGCTTTATGAGCGTGGAATGACAATCAGCCAAGTATCTCAATGGCACAAAAGGCTTTCTTGAATTCGATAGGTATGTCTGGGTACTGCCATTCCTGTAGGATGCATGGTCATCTGGACAGAAAATGAGAATGAATGAATTGAAGCAAAGTATGTGAGCAACTGTTAAAGAGAGCTCTCAGGTGAAGGAGGACTCTTGGAGGTGGGGAGAAGAAATCTTTAAGAGGATGTGGCTATTTGAAGGGATTTTTGAACCTTTGATGGAAGCTTAAGGGTAACCCCAAAGCTGCAGGTACTACCTTTCAGAGAACAAATGCTGCGTCTTCTGTGATATGCAAGAGCGTGGGTCTACTTTTCACAACTGGTCCTAATTGGACTAGAGGATGAAGCAGAGCAAAATGAGACATGGGCTGAATAACCTCCAACAATAAATTTGCAGTGGCCAGGTTGGCTGTGAATATTGAGTGTACTGTGACAGGGTAAAAGACAGGGGGATGAGAGGCACCATCAACTTCAACCCTTCCAGAAGAACAGGGCAAAAGCCTTCTGAGTGCAGGGTCTGATCCTCTTCACAGTGCTGCTCTGTGTGTGTCAAGGTGAGCGATATGCCAGCAAAGTGATGGGCAACTTGGACACCCTATTTCTGTTACTGTGGCTATACAGGCAGTAAGCCACGTGTTAGGAGCACCTATGTGCTAAGTTATACTCCTTAAAGCGGTGATGTTTTCCACACATGATGTAGAAGGAGGCCTTTTGGCTTTGTGGACCACTTGCAGAGCAGCTGTTATGACAGGTATCACCTGGCTGTAGAGTCCTTTTCTCTGTAAGAAAAGCAGTCAGGGTGGAGGGGAAGAGAGGTCCCAATCTCCTTCGGCCCCTCCAAGTTTTGCAGCAAGGACAGGCTCCATGTGACAGAAGCAGCAGTGTGTCTTGGCAAACCAGCTCTGACCAGGCAGTGAATGCTGTGGGCTGCTTATGGAGGTTCTTTGAGCTGTCTTCCACCCATTTGTTCCAGTTCCATGCTTCCACCTTCATAGCTCAGTGTAGAGACTGTCTCCATGCCATGGGCCAAATACTGGGCATGATGGAGCTCTGACAGTTAACAGAGACATCTGCATGTCACAGCCACCAAAACAAGTGATGGCAGAGTGAAAGCAGGGTGGAAACAGCAATGAACAAGGAAGCTGCAAAGACTTTGGTAGCTGACCTTCACCTCCCTTTCTCAGAGAGGTTTTACTGCTGTCTCCGATGTCTCCTTTCGAGGGAGCCGAATATGTGGGTGCACTGGAGACATGAAATCCCGGCCTTTCTCTTTCCTGGAAACCAGCGCTATCCACTGCACTCACAAGCAGCAGCTGCTGGTTGTCCCACTCCCAATGCTGAAGGCAGCTGACCAGCCTGTGCCTTGCTGGGTGCCACATGCTATTTGTAAAGCTGAGCCCTTAACACAAGAAAGGCCAGGTTGTAGCTGTAATTTAAAATCCTTTTGCTGTGTAGGGAAATGTCAGCGGGCAGTAACAAGTAGCGGAGGGTCTGACCTAGACACAAAGAGGCTGTTGTTTTCTGCCTGTCCCAGCTGTCAGCAGTGTTGGGTTGCTCTGTGCTGCTCAGGGAGGCAGCTCTGGAATTTCTCTGCCTTCCATGAAAGCTGAAGACATGTGAAGTGAAATGCCTCTGCCTGAATAAACACCTGCCAGGCTGCCATGGGAAGAGCCGGGATGCTGAAACACAACAGGGTAAGGGCTGGCACCGGGCCCAGACTGGGAGCCAGGGAGAATCCTCTGGCAAAGCTGACACCTTGGCTTTGATCACTTGTTTTCCACCTGCAGGTCTAATCGATACTCAGGTGGTGCAGTGACTAAACCTGTCCGCCGGTGTTGCTGCTGGGTTTCAGCTGCACTGAGCAGTGGGGGGAATGGAGGAGTGGGGTGGGGACACAACACACGTGTGTGAGAGGAATTCCTGTCTCAAGGACCACAGAGGCATTTCATGCCTGGGATACTTTCCCCCGAGGTGGCCCCTCTCACCTCGGAGACAGTGTGGCACCTGAAGCATGGGCCACATGACCACGGTGTTATTTACTGCTGCAAATTCAGGGGCAGAAGGCAGATTTTTCAGGTCAGAATCCCAGCTGAGCTAGGGGAGTCTGAGGGGCTGGATGTGGAGGAGCTGGGGTGTTTCAGAGGAGAGTATCAGGGTGACAAAGCTCTGAGCGATTCTGGCTCAGAGAGCCTGTGGTTTGGCAGGAGAGGGTGGAGAGTGTGCTGTGCCCACACTTGGCCCATTGATGTGTTTTCTGATCCATCCCACTCTTGATGGATGGCTCGAGGAGGATCCTTCTGTGTGCAGGCTTGTTCACAGCGGGTGGAAACTTGCCCAGGGCATCTTTGCCTGCCACTGCCAGCTGTTGAGAAAGGGAAGGGGCACATCAGGCATGAGGCAAGCCAAGGGAGCAGAGGAGATGTGCGAGGGAATGGTGCAGATCTGCACCCTGTTCTCCACTGATGTGAATAGTCCCAACCCTTCCCATGCTTTAACTCAGAGATTTTTTCCATGTAGTCCTCACATAACCTGGAACTCAGCAGTACAGAAACTAAGTGTCTGTGTTCATTTTCAGCCATCCCCGTGTTTGCTGAATTGAAGTTCCAGGACATTAAAAGGGTTAGGTCTGGATATCAGCAAGAGTGTCCTCACACACTGCGTCTGCCAAAGGCTGGTGCCAGGCAGTCCTGTGCACTGGGCCACTCTCAAAGATGGGAGGGAGCTGTGGGGAGCTCTGCCAGATGGGACTGCAAGTAACAAAACAAGCATCAACCTGAGCCCTTCAAGTGGTCAGTCTCAATAAAGAGCTCATCAGAACTACCTCCAAGGGCTCTGTGCTAGCAATAGTGCTATTCAACACACTTGTAATGGTCTGGAGAGGAACGTGAACAGCAAGTTAACAGTTTAGTTGTGCCCCACAATTATTCCAGAGAGGCAATTTAAAGCTGACTGCAAAGGGTTGCAGAAAATTTCCTGGCATGAAGGGATGAGGCACTCCCTGACAGATGAAATTCAGTGGCAGCAAATGCAAGGGAATTCCACAAGGAGGAAAACAACCTGACTGTGCAAATACACCAAGCAGCTCTCAGTCAGCTACTGCCAGCAGAGAAAGAGACCTTGGAATTGTTGCAGACAGCTTGCTGAAAACTGTCTTAAGGCTCTGCGGAGGTCAAAAAGGCAAACAGAAATGTGAAGAGTGAGTACGGAAGAAGGAAAGAACATGAATATGTCTGTCTGTACTGAAAGTTTGAAAGTTGCAAGTGGTTCTGGTCACTTCTTTGAAGAGCTTAGAGAAACACTAGCAAGAATGGAGAGGACATCAACAATTATCAGAAATAGGAGACAGATTCTGGATAGGCATAGATTTGTAACCTTGGAAAATAGATGCCGGAAAGGGAATCATGAATGGTATGGAGAACTTAACAGAGAACTAACATTCATGCAGTCTCATATCACAAAAACTAACGGCACCTGATAAAATGATCAGGGAACAGGTTTAAAACAAACAAGCTATGTAATTTTCCACGCAGGCATCAAGAAATAATGGAGCTCATTGCCACAGAATGTTGTAGAAGCAGGAGCAGGTTAGGCGCAACTATGCAGCATATTTTCTTTCATGACTGCTGAATGCAACAGCACAAACACTAGGTTTGCATCAGAAGTGTCCTAAACAGCAGGCTGATGGAGGGTGAGGAGTACTGGGATGTAGTTCACCCTTTCTCTCATTGTTATATTATTTCCTTAACACCTGGTGGCAGCTAGAGAAGAAATGCTGGGTCTTTGGTCTGGGCTACTACAGGTATTATATTTTTAGTAAATCTCTCTCTCTCTTTCTCTCTTTTTTTTTTTCCCCTTTTTTCCCAATTTATTTATTTATTTATTTTCCCCTGCAGTCATTTCCCAAATTATTATCTGACAGCTGGTCAGATATTGCAGGAGAGGTGGAAAGTGAGCCAATGAGCTGGAGAAGACTGCAGACAGACAGCTGACATCTCTTGTGGACATTCCTAATGTTTGTTGCACTGGTGTGCTAGGCCACACCATAAACAAGAAACAGGGCCATGTGAGTGAAAGTGAGCAAACACTGTGGTCATGTTATTAAAACGAGAAAAGCATTGTTTTCCCTACTAGCTCTGACAGGGCAGTAGATGCCCTTAGACATTTAGGAGATAGAAGACAGACTTAGTCTTCCCTTGCTGAACAAATGCTCTGGTTTCCTATGCTCTGGCTGTCTGATCCAACAGTCACACCTGTCCAAGCAGGAAATGTCAAGTTCCATATCAGCAATGAAATCTGGATTCTGTGTATTTGCAACCATGAGCAGAACATTTGCAGAAATAACTGAGAGTAAAATTTGTCCCCAGGGATGCTGTCTTTCCAGCTTGCACAGATCCATTGCTTGGGGCCAAATATTAGTCGAGGAGAGTAATTTTGCATGAATCAGCTGGAAGGAGACCATCCACAGACAATCTTTTCGGACGAAAAGATAGCTAGGTACAAATACAAGACTGTTGGGTGCTGGCAACAGAAACGTGCTGGTTGTGGCTTAGCACAGTTTCAACCATCACGCAGTCCTGGCCACAGCCTCCTGAGCAGCCTCTCCATGGGTGTTTCACAACTTAAGATCCTGGCTGAGCTCTGGGAGGGGAAAAATATACTTTCTGCAAATAAAATTGCCTTTTGGTTTATTCAGTGCTTTCCATGTCCATTTACTGATATCTGCTGTGTTTTTTAATGACCAGCTCGGAGACTACAGCTTTTAGGACAATATGTGTGCCAAACCGTCTAAGCTGTGGTTCTGCTTTTCTGTTCTGTGCTGCCCAGTTTCTGACTCCACCTTCTCTCCCTGCCCAGCCTACTCAGTAGACAATGTTTTTCCATTTAATTTTGTGAGACAAACGCAAGGCGTTCTCATCCCTTCCCCCTCGCCTGGAGAAGAACAACCCACATCTGGAGGCCATTCACGGCTGGAAGATCTCTTCTGACATTCCTTGCTTTGAAATCCAACCCATGTAACCTTCTGTCTAAATACTCTGTGCATGCATGGCAGAAAGGGGCTTTGTGAAGGGAGTCAGTGAAGCAGCCTGTGACCCCTACATCCTTCTGAAAGTGCCAGACCTCAAGATTGCAGACATTTTTCCCCACAAGGCAATTGTTATTTGGTTTAGGGCTTCCTAGCTTAAAGTTCTCCAAATCTCCACTTTGAAAGCAAAAGTAACGTAAAGCTCAGGGGACTTTATTTTTTCTATGGTGTTAAACATGCACAGCAACAGTTAAATGAATCTGTCTGAAGCACTTTGTAGGTTCCAAGATCCACAACTGATTGTGTTTGAACTGTCCAGCTGGTGGCCTGTGGGCTGCATTTTGTCTGTCGAGCAGTTCACCCAGCTTCCACGTGACTCTTTCACCACTGAAGTTTTATTCTTTCACGTTCCCCTGCCCAGTCAGAATAAATTCCTGTAACATAATCTGACCCCTGCTTACCAGGAAGGTGGATAATTCATAATTCCATTTTAAATACTTTGGAACAGAGATTTGCTTGTTATCTCAGTGTTTGCTTAGCCCGTATATGCTTTCGTCTGTGACTGCATTACTGAGTGGTTTACAATGCTAGCAACCACACTCATCATTATCATAATTGCCCCTGTCGTGACTAATAGGACAAAGATCAATGAGCTGCTGCTGAGGTCTTTCAGGCCTGTCACAGAGGAAGCAGGTGTGTCTTTTCCCTAAATAAAAAGAGGTGAGGAGGTGTCCTGTTTGTTTCCCGATGAGATTCTGTCCGCTTTTATGTTCTGATAACGTCAGCTGCTCCCCATGCCTTGTAGCACAGCCCATTCATAGGGGAACTCACTGTTCTGGCTGTGCAACAGCCTCAGGCGATGTACAATGTGCTGGGTCTCTGGGACCCAGCTGGGTCCAGCTGCCTTTACTTCTAGCCTCACACTGAGGCTTTGTTGCACTCTCATTGCATGCTTGCTTGCCTGGAAACACCCTTCCTGATGTTGCTTCTTATGCTGCAAACCTAAGCAGGCTAGCAAGGCTATGTTCTTGTACAGTAGTATAATCTGGGAACTGTTCTTGGCTGGTTGGTGAACTTTTACCCTGAAAGTAAGTGGGCCTGATTACGAGAAGAATAGCCGCATGTGTAGGTGCATGCACATCAGAGGTGGGGGAATATCTTATAAAAGAGTTGTACTAATTTTCTAATTCTGAACCCCTGAGACATTAAAGGTATGCATTCACCTCTTTAAAAGTTAACTACCGCAGCAAGTGATTGATGCTGTCCTGTTTTACTTCACACTACTACAGGCACCCTTCAGCTCACACAAGCTGAGAGGATAGTAATAAACCACTGAACAAGAGTGGCTTAAGCCATGGCACATTTCATAAAGACTTGTCTTTTTAGGCTGCCCTACGTAATGTAGTATAATGGTCTGCATGTATCTGAGCCATATGCAGCCTATCTGCTACCTGAGTTTGACTCAGGTGTTGTGACTATTTTCCTGAGTGGTCTGCAAAGGAAACAAGGGTTTAATAGCTTCAGGGAAAATGTGGCCTTTTTGTTTTGTTTTGTTTTGTTTTTTTTCTTTTATCATGCTGGAATTGTTCTTTGTATGATACAGTCGTCAAAAGATCTGGAATAGGCATGTATTTTGGGGAATATGGTTGGTTGTGCTGTGAGCTGAATTGTCCCTAAGGCTTCATATACCCAAAGGAATACCTTTGTAGCACTGGGATTAAATTTACACGGGTAGGAAAGACAAACACAGTGCTTAATACTCTTACCGACTCCTTATTCTATCAGTTTGAGGAAACAAGACAGTATTATTAATTGTTAGTACTGTTATCTGCACTATGGCAATGCCCAGAGGCTAGGGCCCCAACGTGCTGGGTGCTGTCCAGAAATATAATGAGCCACTGCTATACTTAGAGGTAAACGTGATGCTGAAATGCAGTAGTGATCACTAACGTGGCCACCACAGAGATCTGGGTCCCTGTTTCAAAATGCAAAGGCCAGACTGTTTGCTTTTCATACACTATTCAGTGTGGATATTTTGGGAAATATTTCTAGGCCTGTGATGTTCATGTTTCCACCTTGGTTGCTTTATTGCTGGTGACTGCATGGCTGTTTTGAGGAGCCGTGAGAGCTGCCTCTAGAGGCAACCAGGCCGGTCATACCTGGACTGCAGGCTCTTCACTTGCTGTGGGCAGCTAGAGATGGAGCTGCTGCTCCCAGAGATTGCACTGGAATTGTGGCTTCCTATCACTTCTGAAAATCTGGCTCTTGCTCCCAGCATGGCAAGCAGCATGCTTCCTTTTGACAGGAGGGTGAACCAGGGTAGGGCAGGGATGGGACAGGCAGTTCTGAAAAGCTGAGCTTTCAGACACTGAAGATATTTTATCTTGGGAGGATGGAGGTGAGTGGAATACACTGCTTAAGGGAGAAGCTCCAAGAGAAAATAACTGGAGTAATGGAAAGGCTTTGAGTGAAAGGAAATTTTCATCTGAATATCAGGATATCTTTGCAATTGACTTTTGTTAATGTGTGGAATAGCTTCCCAAGAGAAGCCCAGTAATGGAAGCCTAGCCTATCGCTCCTGGTCTCCAGAACTGGCCTGGACACAGAACACACTCCAGGCCAGGAAACGAACTTGCTTTGGCCAGGGCAAAGAGTGTGGGTGTAACCCTCCACCATAAAAAAACAATGTGAGTGTAGCCAGTGACCTCAGGGAACACAGACTCTTTCCAAGCAGTAACCCAGTGCTGCTTTTGCATCTCTCTTCTGCACCCAAAGGAGTTTCTTTTCAATGCACTGGTGGTAGCAAAGTCACCAGGATATCTGAAACCATGTCCTTCCATTCATTTCTGCTTCTCATTCCCTTCAGCCAGTTGTTAAGGAATAGTGCAAGAGTCTCTGAGATGCGCAAAGCATTGGGAAGAGGGAGCCAGACCTACTTCACACCCACAGGGATGGGAGAGCGCATATCCATCCTGTGCACCGTGCACGAGGCCTTTAAAGCTGTATTTGTTCAATTAGCGGAAACTCACTCCGTCCTCTTATCTGGCAGGGTCAGGGAGTGGGGAAGGAGGAGATGCCTTCTTGCTAGGCTTGGTGTTCACCTGATCCCTCTGCTCCTCTGGGACTCCTGCCCAGCAGCCCTTACGGCAGAGGCAGGTGACACCTTTTTTGCTCTCTTGTGCTGATGACTGGCCCCGCTGGAAGTCTCATATCTTTCGTCAGATGTGTCCCTGAGGAGCCACCCTCCTAGCACTCTTTATAGTCCTTCCTGGTGTTCCCCAGCTATGCTGAGGTGTGTTAGAGCTCAGGTGCACAGGGCAGCATGAGGAGGGTGAGGCAAATAGCTGGGGTTTTAAAAGTAAATAATTTAAGCAACAATAACCTCTCCACCCAGGTAATCACTGTGAACAAACATTCTGCATGTCAAAGGTGTTTCTGGAGATAAGAGTTAGCACAATAAGTCTCTTGCCTTCTTGACTTTATCTAATGCTCCACACTTAATGCCACTTAGCTCTTTGCTGAAGGAAAGAGCTGTCCCTATAAGCAGCAGTGCCCCAGTGGAGGTTACCAGTCATTTTTCAAGGGCTGACAATGAGATCCTAAGGTGGCATGTATGGTGTTTACCAGAGGGGGTAGATTTAACTTCTAAAACTTCACCTCTGGCTTAGAGAGTGCAATGGAGAGGGAAAAAAGCACGGAGCAGAAGAAAGGGACAGATATGGAGGAATATTCATTCTGATGGCTGGGAAATTCACATTCAGAGTTGCAGGCTGCACTTGTGCTTGCAAAGCAGGATGAGGCTTTCATTCCTTACCCCCAACTTATTATTATTATTATTATTATTATTATTAAAGTTGCGACAGGGGAGTTTTAGGCTGGATGTTAGGAAGAACTTCTTTACCGAAAGGGTTATTAAGCATTGGAACGGGCTGCCCAGGGAGGTGGTGGAGTCGCCATCCCTGGAGGTCTTTAAAAGACGTTTAGATGTAGAGCTTAGCGATATGGTTTAGTGGAGTACTTAGTGTTAGGTCGGAGGTTGGACTCGATGATCTTGAGGTCTCTTCCAACCTAGAAATCTGTGTCTGTGTCTGTGTCTGTTGTTAGGCATTGGAATAGGCTGCCCAGGGAAGAGGTTGAGTCACCATCCCTGGAGGTCTTTAAAAGATGTTTGGATGTAGAGCTTAGTGATATGGTTTAGTGGAGGACTTGTTAGTGTTAGGTCAGAGGTTGGACTGGGTGATCTTGGAGGTCTCTTCCAACCTAGATGATTCTGTGATTCTGTGATTCTGTGATTATTATTATTTTTTAATTATCCATGCAAATACTGCTTGCTGGTGAACATCTCTGTTTCCTCAGCTGCTCAGCCAAGGGGAGCTCTACAGAAGAAGTCCTGGAGGTTGCTGCTGAAAATCTGGCCTTGTGACCTTCTGTACACTGACAGGCCGCTGCCTTGTTTTCAAGGTTGCTTAGCAAGCTGGTGACAATTGTGCGGCAGCACTGTGACAGCTGTGTCACACCAGAGGGCTGGTGAGGCTGTAATGTTTGCTTTGCAACACTGCAATGCTTGCATCAGTGTATCCCCGAGTCATGAGAGCAGATGTAGTAACAGGGTGACACTGTCTACGTGGTCACGTAACTTCTCTCAGTGCGTGCCCTGTAGTGGCTCTCTGGCTCAGTTCCCCCAACGTCCCTTCAGACAGGGATGACTGAGCCTTGCTGTACTCGTAAAGTTCAGAGATGAAGTGGTTGAGTGGCATTTCTGTAGATCTGTATAGCTGAGCTTGGAACTGTGCTCAGAAGCAATGGCTTACACAAAAACATCTTTTCGTTTGTAGTACAGTTATTTTTGCTTTACAACAGAACAATCAAGACCATAGCAACTGAGAGTAAGTGGGCTGTGATACAAAAACTTTCTTGTGGATGGCAGTGTTACAGGCACAGACAATCAACACCACCTCTATTGTACAGCTTGAAAGCTTGTCAAGGTTAAACTTCAGAAAGTACCTGCCAGGGGAAATCAGCAAATACAGCCATTAATGTTGATATGGGGCTAAAATTTTAGCCTGATGGTACTGAACTCATTTGTTAGGAAAATGTCAGGCCATTGATGAAAATATTTGCATGTCGCACAAATAATAGTGGGGATGGGAAAAACAGCAAGGTCAGCTCAAATTGTGCAAGCAGAGCTGGATCTCCTGAGGGCATTTCAACAATGAAACACAAGGGCTACCTTCTTGTAACAGTGCGCGTAGGATGCAGCAGGGAACTAGGAAAGCTTGGAACACAGTGTCACTATGGAGGATATGGAATTCATGGAAAATAATCTTCAGAACCCCCCCCCCAAAAACAAAACAAAACAAAAACAAAAACAAACAAACAAAACAAACAAACAAACAAACAGAAGCAACCAACCAACCAACCAACAAAAAACAGTTTAGGAACATCATCACTGCTAAATGTATTGGTAGAATAGCAAGAGGGACATTTTCCTTTTTTTCAGTCCCACTAACAACTATATCTAGCCTGAATAGCAGAAGAGTACAGAAGAGTAAACTTGGCGTCCTGCAAACTCTTAGTTCCCTGCGAGTTCATATCAGGCACCAAACTAGTGTATTGTGCAATTATCCTGTAGGATTTCTGACCCTGGAAATGAGGTACACAGGTGAGGACAGGGAGAGTCTGTTGCCTTATTGCTGTGCTTATAAAAGGGAGAGGAAGCTGGGATGGACCTGGAGTACAGACATGGTTGTTGAGGTCATGCTGGAGTAATGGAAGCCAGTCTTCCATTTTCCTGTTTGTAGTTCTCAAAGGATGCTGAAAACTGGAAAGGACTCAAAATATAGTTTATATAAGAGAAAGTTAAGAATCGACTTAATCGCAGTCTACAAATACTTCACTTGGGAGAGAGATTTCTAATAGTAAACAATGCTGGCAGAAAAGGTCTTGTTGAAATCTAGGTTACACCTACACTAGTAAATAAAGTGATCCAGTGCCAGTTCTCCTAACCTGAGGGCAAGTGGCATAGCATCCCTCTGAATAAAATTTCTTCTCCCCCAAAGAAGACAGCCTTGCCCAAACCACCTGCTGGGAATGATGCCCTGATATGTGGTATCAAACTTTGCCCTGCTGTTGTTAGGAGAGTAATAGCTGGCACAAGCCAAAACTTGCCAGGAAGCACACTAACAGTTTAACAATGCAACAAATTGCATGCCAGTGTTTGAGTGCATGGCCTGAACTGTTTAGCTTACTAATACAGAAGTCATTTCAGTGGCTGGCAGTTGAAATCCATCTAGAAAAAGGGTGTGCACTCCAAGTTGCGAGGCTGGTTAGCCAGGGGGACAGTTTAGGAACATAAGCTCCTCACCATTCAAAGTCTTTCAGTTCAGCTTGGATGTCATTCTAAAAAGACAGGGATGTAACAGAAGCCATGGCCTCTGTGTGAGCAGGAGAGAGCCTGAAGGTGAATGATGTGCAGAGGGTTAGATCAGGCTTCTGCCGTGTCCAGCAGGTGAACCTGTGTCCCTGAAGGGTATGATGACTATAGGGAAAGTCTCTGTGAGAAAGTCTTTAGGATCAGAAGGAGGCTTATTGTTCTCCATCACCTCTGCTAGGAGCCCTAAGCTGTGTGGAAAGTGCTTCATTAAATCTCTCCACCTCCAGGTTAGGAGATGGAAGCTGCATTCCCTTCTGCTCTCTTCTGTGGGAAGTCTCAGCGCCTACACATAACCTGGAAGCCAAGGGTGGCTGTGGGGGCTTAGAATAAGAGAGAGAAGCTTTTTGGGGGTGGATGTAGGCATTCCAAACCATGGCTGTTTTCCAAGCAGTGATGGAATAAGCTGGCTGAGATCCTGCAGGTCTCACGTCACTTTCCCTGGATGCACATTTTGGCTGTGCGCTAGTGAACTGGGTGTCTGAGTCAGGGCCCCTGAAAGCCTGGGAGTGAGGAGGTGGAGAAGGAGTAGTACAGGGATCTTCCCATGAGAAAATACAATACAGAAGGCCAGATTGGAGGTACAGCTCCTCTAACATTCCTGCTTCGGTATGACAAGATACAGCCCCAAGACACCACTTGGTGCAGTCTGGGCCTCACTGTGCCTCACCAGCTTTGATTTGTGATCCATGTGTTTTTCTTTAGAAACAACAAAAAGACTTCAGTAGCTCTTCCATCCCAAAGGATCTCAAAGCTTCTGGAGGACTTCAGTTGAGCCTTTAAAAGAACACTCTCCAGATCTTCAGTGTTGAGGTTAAACTAGCTGTAAAAGTGGCTACAAAGGATTGTGGGGAGTTTCAATCATTCCATAGTTTAATTTTCCAACAAAGCTGTGAAGCAAACATTTAGGTCTGTAATAGACTGGAAGTGGAAGGAAACACCAGTAAATTCCAGAATGGTTTTATTGAGAATCTTAGAAATACTGCTCTTCAAACATTGCCGTCTGCCCAAACCCAGAGCATGATGATCACAGAGGGAAGTGTTATTCTGGACTGCTGCTTTAGCCCAAACCAGAAAGTGCTTCAAGGCTGGAATAGTCAAAGTACAGCAGGACAGATTTACTTTTCTGGGGTTGATTGAGAATTGCTTTGGACTTCAGGTGCCCGCTTTTAGAGCCAGGGCATCCTTAGGATTGAATCACAGGTAGACTTACAAGAGCAGTAAAGGGTTGTAGTGTGGACCAGTGACCTGCTTTGAGTCTCATTAGAGCGGAACAGCTGACCTATGACTGCATCCAGCCATAAGCTGAACTGTTAGGGATTTTGAAAGTGTGACGCAAAGTTAAAGATGTGTGTGAGGCCTCAGGACAAATCGGAATAGGACGTTTGTTGTGTCCAGCACTGGGTTAATGAGGGAGCGAAAGAGCAGCTCTGCCATCTGTTTTAAACCAAATCTTAGAAAAATGATTTAAAAACAATGCAAAACAGAAAACTCTTTTTTGCTTTAGAAAGAGGGTGGGAGAGAAGCCCCAATCAAATGTTCTGTTAACTTAAAAATCAGGCAGAGAGCTAGAGCCAAGTCTTCCTACTTCTTGCCCAGTGCTGCAGACTGACAACAAGTGACCACAACTTGTTTAATTATGGTCACAATTCTCTCAAGACTGCCCTCTTCACCATTTTCCTAACCCATAGTCCTCACTCAGGGTGTTCTTAGTGTAGCTCAGCTGCACAAGTATCAGCCCAGAGGGAGCAGCTCCTCTGAGCTGTTTTCCCTCCTGTTCTCTCCAGCCAGTCTTTCTAGTTCCACAGCCTCTGCAAGGCTGCAGGCTTCTTCTATTTTTTTTCCTGTGTCATCCAAGGAACACACCCACCTCTCCTTCTCCAGTCCTATCTTTTGCCTCGTTCAGAGATTCTGCAACTCCTGTGAAGGAATTTCAAGCAATGCCAACTACAGCCAATAAGAGGAAAAGGAAAAGGAAAAGGAAAAGGAAAAGGAAAAGGAAAAGGAAAAGGAAAAGGAAAAGGAAAAGGAAAAGGAAAAGGAAAAGGAAAAGGAAAAGGAAAAGGAAAAGGAAAAGGAAAAAGGAAAAGTTAAAGGAAAAAGGAAAAGTTAAAGGAAAAAGGAAAGGAAAGGAAAGGAAAGGAAAGGAAAGGAAAGGAAAGGAAAGGAAAGGAAAGGAAAGGAAAGGAAAGGAAAGGAAAGGAAAGGAAAGGAAAGGAAAGGAAAGGAAAGGAAAGGAAAAAGAAAAAGAGAAGAGAAGAGAAGAGAAGAGAAGAGAAGAGAAGAGAAGAAAAAAGAAAAGAAAAGAAAAGAAAAGAAAAGAAAAGAAAAGAAAAGAAAAGAAAAGAAAAGAAAAAAGAAAAAAGAAAAGAAAAGAAAAGAAAAGAAAAGAAAAGAAAAGAAAAGAAAAGAAAAGAAAAGAAAAAAGAGAAGAGAAGAGAAGAGAAGAGAAGAGAAGAGAAGAGAAGAGAAGAGAAGAGAAGAGAAGAGAAGAAAAGAAAAGAAAAGAAAAGAAAAGAAAAGAAATTACAGGGAAAATCTTGCTAGCTCATCCAGTCCATCTTCTCACATTCTTGTTCAGCCCAGTTTCTGCAAAATTCTTGCCTACAGTACATTTTCCAGTGCATTATCCAGTCTGGTTGCGTATGACTTAAGCACTGGGCATCCATTGCTTCCCATGAGAGACTGTTCCACAGACAACTACGTTTCTCTCTTTGGAAGAGGTTTCTGATTTCTGAAGTTTTCTTTCCATTCTGCCTGACCTAATTTCTCTAAGCTCTGCCCTTGGTTGCACGCTAGCAAAATGCTCTCCTTCCTTCATGCTTACTCTGTTCAGGTGATGGCAAATAATTTGTGTTTTGTCAAGCTGTTCAGCCACAACGCTTAATACTTAGCTGTAAAGCTCAGCAATTATAATCCTTGGCTACATAGGAAAAGCTAATGGTGAAATAATATGTTAATGGTGTGCAGAACATGCAAGACATTGCTAGTAGCATTGCCTCTTTATTATAGTCACTTGACATAACCCATCACAAGATTTGGCTTCGGTTGCTTTTGACTTTGCCAAACTCAGAGCCAACATCTCCTAGCTCACGTCTGTTTCAGCTGTTTTATTGGGTTCTTTTTGGTTTTGTTTTTAATTTCAGTCAAAACCACTTAGCTGTTTCTGAGAGCAAGGCTGGCAAGGGAATACTCTGTTTTATCCATATTAAAAAAAAAAAAAAAAGCCACAACTCAGTGACGTTTTCTGTTAAAAAAGTGCCCCTCTTAGCAACATCTCCCTCTAAAATAAATCACTTTTTTTTTTTTTTTTTTTCCTGTCAGGAAGGCACCCTGTGCCATCTATCACAAAATCCACGCCCCGTATCTGGCTAAATAACGAGCCTTTGAGTAATTGCAGCTTGAGCCTACTCAGAAACAAAGGGGAAGGACGGTTGTTTATTAGTTGTATTTTTATTTTTTTTTAACAGCGTGACTGATGGAAATAGTAACGCCGAGGGCCCCGGGTTGCCCTGCACTTGCATGTAGGGCCGGGCAATGGCTGCAGGGCACCTCGCCCCAGCCTGCCCTGGCCCAGGAGGAGCAGGAGGCAGCGGCCTTGCTCATGCTGCTGCTGGGCTTGTCGGGAGGGCAGGGGGGGAGCTCTGGCACCCGGAAATCTGGCTGTAAGGAGGGGAGAAAAATGCAGGAGAGAAGAGGGAGACGCCCAAGCTCTTCATATGCTGTCTCCAAAATACTTCTCGTTTCCGTTTCCACCAGCGGGGAACTCCCTTCCCCCTGGACGCATGGGGAAGCCTGGGCGCCCCGTGCTGCAGCTGGGCCCTGAGGCCCATGCTGCTGGTGGGGAAGTGCACACAAGAGAGTGCTGGTCACCGAGCTCTGCTTCTCCCCTGGGGGCCTTCAAACAGCACTGCCTGCTGCCCCCAGGCCTGCCATGGTGCGGGGCTGGGGGCTCAAGCTTGTGCCACCACTGCCCTGCGTCCGGGCCCGGTACCCTGCCCAGTGTGCAGGCAGCCTTGCCGTGCTCCTGGCACAGCGTGCAGGAGGCATGAGCACAGGATGGTGCTCAGCGGCAGGACCATCTGTGAAGAGGTAGCTCCAAAGCACCACGAGGGGATGGAAAGGGAGCTGAAATCCTCATTAAGTCTGGGGAAAAGAGAAGCCCTCAGGCCTGAATCCTGGATTATTACCAGGTCCAGAAACATAAAACATCGAATTTCAATATTTAGCACTGTTGCTTTCAAAGCACGCTCTGTAATAAAACCTCCACTCAAAGCTCTAAAGAAGGGTGCTTTTATTATTCCCTTTAGACCAGCATCTTTGACCTCAGCTCCTCTGACCTCCACTTACTGCCAACGCTGTTCTGTCAGGGAAACCAGCCTGAGAAACTCCCTTGTGCCTTCTGGCTGCCCAGGTCACTGTGCCTCTTGCCATGCTGCCTCCTTATTCATGAATCCTTCCCTTCCCAGTTCTCTCTCTCTCTCTCTCTCTCTCTCTTTTTTTCTTTTTTCTCTTTTCGAATGCCAAAGCAAGGAGTTTTTAATAGCTAAAGAACGAAAACACCTCCCACGCCTCACCTCAAAAAAGCTAACTCTCTGTCTTACTCACTCTTTTTGATTTCCAAACCTCTCCTGCTAGCTTAGAGTCTGCCTTTGAAGCATTGGTTCCTCAAGTACTAGCTCATGAGTATAACTTTAGTAAACCATGTAGCTTCAGTGACCTCCAGGGGACAATCCATGTGAGTAAATAATTCATATGTGGGACGGAGACCTTAGGCATTTAGCAGAGATGGTAAAATTTTCTGTTGGATATTTTGATTAGGTTGAAATTAAGATATTATAAAGGAATAGATTGATTTTAATCCAGGATGTAGAAGTATCTGCCTTACCAAAAATGTTAACCGTAGGCTTGAAGGTCTTCAGGGTGCCTACATCATGTTGATACAGATGGACTGATTAGGTGATCTTTGGAGGCTTCCTCTGGCTCTCATTCTGATTCACCATAGTGAAATGCAGGAAAATATAAATCAAAGCCCAGAACTATTGCTTTGACTTACCCATTTCCATACATGAAACCCAAATGCAATATATTTCAACTGTACTGTTTCAATATATTTTTTTTTGCTTTAAAATTGGCATTAAATACTACTTTGAAACCAAGATCACCTACATATGCAGTGCACTCTGTGAACATACTAATTTTAGATCCCTGAGATTTTTCATTATCAAAATAGTGTCTCTTTCCCACCAGCTTTATGCTTATTCCAACATCAATGAGGATCAGCTGTGCTATAGATTTGTGTCCATAGGAATGACTGTGAAGACCCAACTTTTTAACGTAGAGAAGCAAGCTATTTTTGACCTATCCGTCTAGCCGTTGCAATGTGGAATTCAGCACAGCTTAATTTACTCTCTCTCTGGACTGAGGTTTGTATCCTACATTGTGCTCCTTACTGCTGGAGTGAAATTGCTAGCAACACCAAATTAAAACAAGCACCAAATGTTTACTCCTCATCCCTGCCACTGCTTTGACTGCAGTGTAAACGTACCACTAATGACTTGGCCTATAAGAAGGGAAAATTATGTGTCACAGCCAAGTACAGAACCAGGAATTTGGGCTGTCAGCCAGCTTATTAGATCACACTGTGTGCCTCTAATGAAATGCATTGATTTGTGACTCCTGCAATAACATTTTTAGGAAATCATTTCACCGGCTATTTATTTGTGTGTTGGAGCAGCCTGATGAGGTGGGAAAACCAAAGCAGACACGCTGTGATTGCAAATCAAGGACAAAGTTTTAAGAATGAGGTTAACTAACCATTGGAACGACTTCTTTAAGGATGTGACGGGTTTCCCATCATATCCTGTTGCACGGTATGAGGTAGCTTTATAAAATATGTGCTGTAGCTCCAGCAGAAGCTCTGTGTTTCACTAGAAATGATTGAAGTTCTTTGGTTTCTGTTACAGAGGAGATCAGACTGTTGTTGTAGTGGTCTGTCTTGATAATAAATAAAAAAAGAGCCCATGACAGCCATTGAGTCTGGGTGTTTGTGATTCTGTACAGGAACAAACTGAGATCCCATAACTGGTAGATTTAAAACTGGCAACAATTTTCATAAAGGGGAATTTTATAATTTCCAGATTATAAAGACGCATTCTGCAGAGGTGGACGCCCTGCTGGTTCTACAACTGTGATGAATTAGCAAGCTGAGAAAAGAATTAACCCATCAATAAAATGACAAACTTGCTACATTTCAAAGCATCTGGTAAGATCTCGTAGAATTTCTTGACTGTTACATGTTTAGTCAAAAAGAAAGAAAGAAGTGGGGTGAATCCATGCTCACCTTGTAATATTTCACTGGATGTCTCAGAAGAGCTGATGAAGATAGTGAGCAGTGGGTAAGGTAAGATGTTATATACTTGGGTGGTACGGCCCCTGTTCTAGGACTGGATCTTATTTAATGTCCTTACAGATGTCTATAAAAAGTTGTCTTTTTCTTGTCTGCTTATAGTTTGCAGTTGACTAAATTTAATAAAAAAAACATTTTTTTTTTATGTGTGCTCAGCTAAACACATCCTAAAATAGCCCAAGTTTAAGTACTCTGTGAAAAGCAACCTCCCTTTAACTAGTCTTATACTGCAAATCTAAAAATTGTGGCATTTAGGATCTTTAAGTGAATCCTCAAAGTCTGTGTTGTTGCATCTTACTTTTTTCTATGTCTACTTCTATATGATTTTTGAATGTTTCAAATAATACAGATTAAATAGAAAAAAATCTAGCCAACTAAGACTTGTCTGGGGGGAAAAATAAGTTAAGTTCAAAATGATGGCAAGCTTGTTTGTTCATTTTTAAGATGAATTTACTTGTTCCAATTCAATCTTTATGTCTGTTCTGCCACAGACGTGCTGTCTAGCAATGTAAGCTGTTCATGTTTAAAAACAGAATTCACCTTTAAATGTGCTTTGACTGAAAAAAAATGCCTGGTGAGGTCATTTGCAGAGCAAGAGTTAATGCATCATGCAAACAGCTAAATAAAGGTTACAATCTGAGTGGAATTATTCAGAGCTCAGGAAGAAATCTGGCATTTGCAGTCTGTCACTGGCTTAGAGAAGTCTGGCTCTCTCAGTGTCACTGCCACCCAGAGACATCCTGCTCTCTGTGTGGCAGCAAGGGAGGGGACTGCAGTGCTGGACCGTCTTCCTGTAAAAACAGCAAAAACAGGAGCGGTGGGTGGACGGAGCACGGAAGTGTCATGTGCGAAGAATGTGTGGAATGAGGGGTGAGTATGAGCATGCCTTTGTCCAGGTTTCAAAGAGCAACTTTATGGGTGTAAATAGCGACTTTATGGGTGTAATTCTTTCTCCTCTGTCTTCTTCTTCAGGATGGCTGAAGAGCTGCTGTCAGGACAGCGTATGATCCCTGGCACCCTGGGGGAGGAGAGCTGCATGGAAGGCTATGAAGCCATGTGCCTCTTGAGATCTGCCAGTTAAGTATTGCAGTTATTGGGCCCTATCTGGTAAGGGCTTCTTGGCCTCCTTTCCCACCAACATCCCTGGGAGCTGAGGGTGTCACTGTTGGGCACTTACGCCCTAAGTGATAGGGGCATAAACGATTTGTGGCACTTACGCACATATGTGGTACAGACAGGATGAAAATGCATCACTTCTAAACCCTCAAGCTTTTGTAGATTTGGCAATCTCCACAGAGGTGTTGTGCTAAGATTGTGCTGTACATTCTGTTTCCTCATTTTGTTTCCATAAGCCAAGCACTTGGCTGATAGCACAGGAAACCAACTGCTATGGGCATTCACTTCAATGAGTGAACTTTAAACGAGTCACCAGGGACTGGCTGCTGCTGAGTTCAAAGGGAAAGAGACATCCAAAACCTCTAGTGAAGCCAAGCTATGGTGGGAAATGCCAGATACAAAGAGGAGAAAACTGCAAGGCACAGTAGGGTGAAAGACAGACAGAGTTATGTTTTCCTGTCCCTAGTTGATCAGATTTAGGCGAGGTAGGAATGCAGGTTTTAAAAGAAATAACATAAAATTTTGCTAAGGGAAGTTTGTTGAACATCAGGAAATGTGCTCTGGTGTTGATGTTCTATGAGGTGAGCACAATAATCTGGGAATGGAAACATGCTGAGAAAGTTAATATGGTACTTGACAAAATACTGGAAAATATATTAGAAAGAATAGTTTTGTGCAGGGCAGAAGGTGGAGCAAATGACCTGCTAAGCTTCTCCATTTATTCCGCTTTTTTTTCTTTCCCCATTGATTTCAAAAGTCTCTCGTGTTCAGATAACTGAAAGAGAAGGAGACACCCCCCACATCCTCAAGTGAGGGAAAGAGAGTTTGTTCATAGCAATGGAAAAAAAAAAGAGAGGAAAAAAAAAGGGAAGGAATAGAAGTCTAAACTTGGGTGTTACTTCCCCCCAGCGCACACGTGAGCATCAGACTCCCAAAAAGAAGACTAGAGTAATATTGCCATCTTCTGGAAGGATAAATATTTGCCATTATTCAGAATACTAAGTCTGATATATTTTTGAAAGCATAGCACAATTCTGATAAATTTGTTTTCTAAACCTGAATTCTTATCCATATAAATCTAAATCCAGTCTCTTTTCATCAATATATATGCCACGATCTTAGCTTTAGAAAGTGACATAGCATCCTGGATTTTAACGAGACATTCATCATGCTTAAAATTAAGAACATGTTAACATTAGGGACTATCAGTAGTGAGATTAATTTTATGTATTTTTGAGCTTGAAAACCAGTTTTTGTTTTGTTTTGAGCATTTAGAAGCCAAACTGAGCATTTAGAAGCCAAACTTAAGGTGTCCAGTTGCAGAGAGAATGAACAATGAAAAAATATTACCACTCCCTTTTTAAACAGCACCAGCTGTTACTATACCTCCTTCAGTAAATTAAGTACATCTGTGTTGAACAGAGCCTTCCTATTAATCAAAAAACCTGCAGACAGCCTATGAAGCATGAAAACATTCAGCATTACTTTCAGTTGGCCCATCTTAGAGATGATTATCTATATTAGAGGAGCTTATGCAGTGGCTAGGATTAAAATAACCACACAGCTCCCAGCTGTACTGCTGAGGGCAGGGAGGGTCAGGAGCCTGTGACAGCACTGCCCATGCGCAGGCTCCTGAACCTCTCAGCTCTCTCTGTTGCCTGTGCCATACAGGGGCTGCCCCGGGCTGTGCTGCACCCAGAGCTATTTGTACACCTACCTCTGGTGCTAGATGCAGGGGATGAGAGTAGCTGGACCGCTGGTTTCCTCCATCCCAGCAGAGCCGTGGGGCACCTCCTGCCTTGCTCCCTTCCTGCAGTGGTAGGAACCTCACCCCAGCACTGAGCAAAGCTGTGGGGCCCTGTGGGCATGGTGCGGTGTGCACCTTTGGGATGCTCCTCTCCCTTGCACTTTGATTCGGTGTGAAGCAGCTCCATGTCCTCTAGCGACTGCTCTTTCTCATGAGAGGTGATGCCATTCTTACTTGCTGTTCTGATGCCAAACAAGCTGTTGCAAAGCCCTCAAGTATTGTAGGACCTTTACACTTTTAGGATAAGAGCTCAGAGGTGACTTGAGTGAATGTGAATCTTCTGGTGTCCCTTACTAGCTTCCCAAATTCATCCGATGTGAAGCTTCTGGGAGCTGAGATTCCTGGTAAACTTTATGCCTTGCTAAAAGCTGCCACTATGAGGGACAGCATCCTTTGAGTACTGGGCTTGTTTGACTTGTCACTGTTTCACACACCTCTGTCCCTGTGATGCCACAGTGCCAGTCTGTCACTCAGCACTGGTTCTGCTAATGGGCTTCTTTTTTCATTAAAACTCCAGTGCCCAAGGGAAGGGCTGGACTGACATCTCTTTAGGGTCTGAAACCGCAGTCCTCAGAGCAGATGCGGTTGCAGGAACTTTCTTCACCCGATTTCTCCCCTTTCTATGATTGGCAGCTCTGGCCAGGAAGATATCCTAGGGCTGGGGGCTTGTGGTCTTTGTCATCTACTGAGGCTGTGCACAGGGCAAGGGGCTAACTGATGCCAAGCGTGTTGGTAATTTCTGAGCTAAGGTCATGCGTTCCCTGCAGCACCAGTCAGAGAGCTGCAGCTTGTTCCATTCAAGCTCCCAAAGATCCAGTGCACAGAGATGGCTGGGATTTTTTCATGTTTTACTGAAACTTTTTACTCAGTGAATGCAGGTCACCCTTTTGCATTTAATCCCAGCCCACAGCACCAAGCACTTTCCATATAATCTCCCAGAACAGCTGTGCTGTGATTGCATTGTGGATTATAAAATGACCATTTTCCACAAAACAGCTGCTGGCTGGAGGGATAGCATTTTATAAGCATGGGGAGAGGGGTGGGCAAGGGAGGAGGGGAGGAGACGAAAGAGAAAGAGGGTTTAGAGCAGTTTGGTTTCTTGGAAAATTTAGAGATGAGAAAAACAGAAGACAAAGCGTGAGTTCTATTTCTGTATTACTCCTCCAAATTAACAGGACTTCAAGGACTTCCTGGTAAGGTAAATTCAACCCTCTTTCCTTTTGGGGCTATCTAGATATTGTGGTCAGTTATTGTCAGTAAGTGTTTGGCTTTTATGGAATGAAACTTTTCTGAAAGTATTCTCATCAGGAAGTATTCCAGATCTGCTTCTTGTCTCCTACATCCTCGGCATCCTTGATCCAGTTCCTTCTTCTGACTAGTCCTCTCCTCTCCTCTCCTCTCCTCTCCCCTTATCACTTGTTCTGAAATGATATGGCCTTTGACCTACTAATACAAATCAAATGGAGAGAATATTTTTCCCACTATTGAAGATTTAAATTAGAAGATTTTTTTTGGGTGTGTGTCAATATTATGAGAGGAAAGATTATTTTCAGTGAAAGTATGAGCAAACTGAAACCTGGTGACAGAAAATATAATCAAGAATTGATGAAAAACTGAAACTGTGCAATGAAGGCTTCTATTTTCAGATGAAAAATCATTTTTCTGAGGCAATTTTATCTATAATTTCCTTTTAAGTCATAAGCCAAATTTTCTGCTGAACAACCTTTCTGAAATGAATTTACCACCAACCTTAGCCAGAAAGCTTCATATAATAGTGTGTTCCTGGCAAATATCCACTCTATGAAAGTTGATTGTACCCAGCATGCCTTCAGATCATGGAAGTCATTTGTTATTGTATCACTGAGACAGTACCATCTCCAGGGTGCAGCATCTCCGTTGCTGAAAGAAAGAAATGCTCTGAAGAAGAGACAAAAGAAGCCAGAGCATAAGACAATGTAGGAGTTTCTCAGGAGCCGGGTATTTTCTTGCCTTTGATGAGAATGTTCTGGATTAGGCACTGTTTTTTCATTGCGATGAGATGCTAATCGAGTCCTGTCTTCCAAGCAGAGTTTCAGCACCATCTTTATTGACCACATTTCTGAGCTTGCTGATTAGAACAAATGCTTCTAACTGCACTGCTTTTGGCTGTATCCTGTAAGACTGTCACAAACAATGCAATCATTTATTTATCATTTATTTATAGTGGTGTCCACAGTGTGCTGGGCCTTTCTCACACATTCAATGTTGGGTGAGTCAACAGAAGTTATGTGAAGAGGCCCAGCAGCAGGCAATGTCTGTACAAACTGAATCTATTCATGGCCAAATAGATTTTAAGAGTCATAAATAGGAAAGGGTGGGAGTAGCTGGATGAAGTTGTGCCAAACATAGGGAGTGCCATGTGGGAAGAGGTATGCGTTGATTACATGAAAGTTGATGTGTGGGTAGATGACATCTAATCAATCCATGGCGTGATAAGATGGGGTTCTCAGAAGTCAGTGCAGGGTTTTGCAGGAACCTTAAAATCTTAAGGTTCTCTCTGAGTGAGAAAGACCAAAGGACCCTGGTATACAACCTGCTTTCAGAATTCCTTATTTTGATGAGATGAAACTGGGAAGAGTGTTTGTGACAACATTCACTCTTAGAAAAAACAACTTTTCGCACTTGGTATGAAAGCAGAGACACTGTCATCCACCAGCCCTACCAAATTTCTGATGTGCAGAGCAGTGCTTGCTTCAGGGGGGAGGTGCTGCTCTGTGGCTTGAACTCAAGCTGCTGGGTGTGAATACCTGGGTGTCTCTCTTGGGCAGGTCAGTTTTGAAGTGTGACCTTCCCTGGGATCTGGGAACATTTCCCTGCCTTTCCCTACTATGAAATCAATATCCTACCTGCCTCCCTAGGTACAGTATGAACGGTGCTGGAAGAAGTGTTTTGGGACACTTGGCAACAAGAGTTCTCACTTAGTTGGACAAAGCATTCATCATGCCCCATCTAATGGAAACACACGACATTCTGGGGAAGCTGGTTAACAGCTTTTCCTTACCCTCTCCGAGATGGAGTGAACATGATCACCCCTTGCACGTTGCTTGTGCTCACACACACTGGTGCACTCAGCCATAGTAGATCCACTGGGTCACCCAATCTTCCCCAGTACACATATTCGGTGTATTTTGAAATGGTTGAAACTGAGCTATTGCTCTGTCGCCCTGGCTTTTAGGAAATCGTCCTTCCTTGCTGGGTGAGATGTTGGGACATCGTGGGGAGGGCAGAGTGCCTCTCCTACACATATCCCCACCCCACACGTACCCCCTGGGAAGAGCTAGGGTTCGTAACACTAGGTGGGACAAATGGCTGGCGTGACAGTCCCTCCGTTTGTGTGTTGCAGATGGAGCTGCTGAAGGTGTTGCCATGGCGCCGTGCTTTCCTGGCAGTCATCCTGAACCTGCTGGCTCTCAGCCTCTCCACCACCGCCTTGCTCGGCAGCTACTGGTGCACTGGGACCCAGAAAGTGCCCAAGCCTTTGTGTGGGAAGAGTAAAGCCACCAAGTGCATTGGTGTCCCCATGCCACCCGATGCAGGTGCTAGCAATGCTTCATCCCAGGATGTGGTGCACTACAGCTGGGAGACTGGGGATGACCGCTTTGCCTTCAGATACTTCCACACGGGGATGTGGCTTTCCTGTGAAGAGAGCATGGAAGGGCCAGGTAGTGTCTTGCCCAGCCAGACACAGCTTCTTCCCTTGATTTTATTCCACAGGAGTTTGGAAATGAAAGGCAGAGGCTGACAATGCTTGGGAGAAAAGCCATCTTCATTTTCCTAGATGGCACCAGCCCTGCGCACTGTCATTGTATTTCTGTCCTTCGTTGAGACGTTTACAGAGGGTGGCAAGGGACAATTCCTGTCTCTGGTGTGCCCTTCTGTCTGGAATATGGGATGCAAAGTGAAAGTGGTGGCAGTGGCTTTGTGGTGGCACCGTTCATCCTGATGTGAACTGGAGTGGGCCTCCTTTCCCCTTCCCCAGAGCTCCATTCCTACACAAAGCTCAGTTCATGCTCTAAAGGGCTCATTTGTGCACATCCCCTGGGAAATTCAAGCACGGTGATTTTATTCAGTGTTGTCAGTATGTAGCTGACAACAGTGAGGACTGCAGTTGTTGGCATTCTCCTTAAATCACCAAACTGAGGAGTTACATGAATTGAACAGGGACTGGGCTTTTCTTAAACAAATGCAAAACAATAAAGAGAAAAGGAAGTATTACGTTATAGACGCAGGGAAAACCTTGAGGATCTGACCATAGAGGAACCAAAATTAGGATGCAAATTGACCTGAGGATTAGAGCTGCAGTATTGTCATTTTTAATAATTTTTGTGATATTGTGATACATTTGACTTGTGATTTTTGACTATTTGTGGCTGTCACAGTAGGCCCTGGAGTGCCAGGGGCTGGTCATGCAGCCTGTCCTAGACCCCTTGGTGTCTCCGTTCACCCTTGATTTGCTTCTGCCAAGCCCTGCTGAAGTCCTTCTGCAGGAATCAGTGCCACACCAGTACAGGTGGATACTCTGCAGTGCATAGATGCTGTTTACAGCCTGGTTCACACATTGGGGATCAGAACTGACCCAGAAGGTGGCCAACAGAGAGATTTGTAACTAAAGATGCAATGATGAAAGTTGCTTTCATCAAGCCCATTCCCCTGAGCCTACTGCCCTCCCTTCAGTTCTCCCCAAACATAAGCATCTCATCTTCTTTAAACTGACCAACCATTCTAGTATAGCATTTCTTGCTTTCTTATCTGTTGCTGTCAGAGTTTGAAAATTACATAAGTAAATAGAGATGAATAAAAGCAGGCAGAAGAGGGACAGGAGCAGGAAAGTGCTTGAAACTCTCATGTCCTAGTGAGGCGATCGCTTTGTTATGAGCATTTCCAGATATGCTGTGGAAGGAGGTGTGTTTATTTGGGACTGGTTTGGGCTGGAGTGTGTTTCCATGGTGCTTATGGAAATGGGACTACATAATTTGACAGCTTTCTCTGAAAGAATTGTCTGGCCACCAGGCAGTCCTGGAATAACCCCAATGCCTAAAGGAATGCTGAGAGCAGGTTACATCTGGATTGCAGCAGAGCATGGGGTAGAGTGCAAAGCCAGCCTTGGTCCCCAGCTTCCTCTGAATTGACTACAAGCCACCCACTGTTGTGGGTCTTGGAAGCAAGTGCGGAGACAACAACAACAACTAAAAAAGGGGCTATGATCAGCAAAAGGAGTTTGAGTTGAGCTGGAGAAAGGATTTCATTATTCAGGCTAATCTCAGGATCAGCTTTAGATTACTGAATAACCTCATTAAAGTTCTAGGTGAAGTAGCAAACAGCAAGTTAATGAAGACTGCAGATGGCACTAAACTGGGTAGCATCCTGAGAGCCATGGATGATAGAAGTAATATAGGGGATTGGGAGAGATTAGAATTGGGGATAGAAATCAAGAAAATGAGATTCTTACAAAAAAAAAAAAAACCTGCAGGCTGGTATTTCTGGGAGAAAATACCATGCCATGTAGAGGACAGAACCCTCAAATGCAATATAGAGTAGTGCTAAGAAAGACTTACAGATAATAATGGTGGACCCTCAGCTGAGATAACAGTTTGCATCTGGCCACTATAAAAAGCCAAAGCAAACACAAGCACCATTTGTCTAAATAGCATTCCTAAAATGTGAGGACAGAAGACTTGACTTCTGTGTGATTCTCTGTCACAGGAGAACTTCACAGGAAAGAGATTTTTTCTTCTTCTTCTTGGGAAATCAGTGTTGTAAATTGCTTTGCTTGAGACTGAGGTGAGTGAGAGTGCATGTACTCAGCAGCAGTGCTGGGTCTGTGGTGTGTTATAAGCTACACCTTAATTGGCCTGAACAACAGTCATCAAAGTCTTGTAGCAATGTGGTGAATATGTAGCAACAGATTTATATATTTACCAGAGGCTTGTACCATTTACAGATTGCTGAAGTTTTTCTAGAACGGCCACCTCCTAGAGAGAGGTGGAGACACTGCCTAAGAGATTGCCTTCTCCTGCCATGCCCCAGTGAAGGTATGAAAAGATGGTCAGAAAGGGAGCAGAAGTGAGAAGGTCTGGTGGGTAAGCTCAGATGACTGGAGAGATGACTGGAGCTATGCAGTGAAGTGAGAGAGAGGGGGAGAGGTTTTCTTTTGCCTTACCCTACAGTGTTTTACAAACTAATACCCTTGTTTTTGTGTTTCAGAGGAGAAATGCCGTAGCTTTATTGAGCTTTCCCCACCAGCAGAGAGAGGTAAGAGCAAATCCCTGTATCGCGCCATAGCTGTCCAGTGCACCATCCCCCTGGGACAAGTGACCTGCAAAACTTCATCTCCGTGAGGACAGCAGGGTGGGTCCCCGAAGTCAGGTGTGAAATCCTGGCCTCATGGATGCTAAAAATCAAAGGATTTCCTCCCAGATGCTTCAAATTATCCTGGGGGAAACTTCAGTATACCTGGATGTATGTGCACACGTGATGGAAACTTCATTTAGGATTCTTAACAAAAGCTTTTCAAGTGGTGTGGGGTTGCTAACTGCTCCCGGAGCTGGAGACTGGAGGCATGTTATTTCAGAGGACATTCACACTTGAGGGGAAAGGCCTGGGGTGCAGGTACCAGTGGTTAAGCTGTGAGAGCAAGGTATCTGAGAGAGCTGGGGTATCGCAACAACCACCAGGGAGACGAGTGCTTTTGGGGAGCTCATCTTCTTTCTCTGCCTTGCTTCCCCTGTTATAAAAACCATGGCAAAGAATGACGACCTGCTTTTGTAAAGCCCCGTGCATTCACAGTCTTGGAGTCCAGTGTGAGTGATGCGCTGTGGAGTCACTGTGCACATTAACCTGGGTCAGTATCAGCAGAACGGCATGGCAGAATAATGTCTCACACTTATTCTTTTTGGAAACAGCATTTTACAGTAATCAAATGATGATGATGTTACAAGATCATTTTGAAGTCACATAGATCTCCATTTTGTCATAAATGAATGACTTGACTGCAATAAGAATTACTTTTGCATTTAGCAGAAGCTGCTCAGTTCACAGGGAGCAGTAATTCATTTTTCTGCTTTCTCACCATCTTGTGGTCCGTTACCTGGCCAGGTCTCTGGCTCTAGTGCTTCCAGTGTCTTCCTTATAGCCAGTTTGCCTAAGAGAATAGGTTTATGCAACCAGAGTACGTGTCTTTGTAAATCTTTCTGTCTGTCCCCCCTAACACTCCTCCTACTGCTCCTTGCCTAATTTCAACACAAATCTGAAAGGAAGTCCCTGTTCTGTAAGACATTGAGCTCTTCAAAATTAATTGGAAGATCACTTTGAGTGACACTCACAGTGTAACAGCTCCATCACCTGCCTTCACCCCTTCCTGCACACGGTAACACCTCAGGATGGCCTGGGCCTGCGGAGCAGCTCCTCTAAGCTGGGAACGCATCCCATCAGTTGCTGTTGAAGAGCTGGGAGACTCTATGGGACTAATGATGTTAAGGAGTCGAGTCAGTACCCCACTAATGAGGGTTTCTTCACATTCGTTTTCCCCAGTGGAATGGCTCCTCTAAGGCCATTAACAGTTGCTAACAGTAGTGCTCACAGTGCTGCTTCATTTGTCTTTTTCAGCGAATCCCATGCTCTTCCAGAGCCCAGCGTTACAGAGAGCCTTTCCTCATTCAGCTCCACGTCCTGGCACACAGTGAGCCATGCTAAGAACTGTGCTATCACCCATGTCCCACTGATAAACCCAGCACGAATATTACCTGCTCTCCATTTAAGCAGCAGGGTGGGTGATGAATGTTACTGTTCCAGCTGGGTACCCACCCCCAGGAATGCATTTTCAATTTAATTGAGGTTTCAGTGAGAAATACAGGCCTGCTAGGGGCTTTGTGAATTCCAGAGTCCCAGGTCCCAGCTATCACCACGGACATGCAATGCAGTTCTTTTCTTAACCAGTTGAGCTCCAGATTGAAATTAATTTTGTTCCATTGTTGTGATTATAAATCTGCTCTGTATGTCACTGCACTAATGGTTAAGAACCTTTCAACGGCCAGCTGAGATGTTTATGGCCAGCCTATGACTGCTAGGTCTTGTGCTAATATTCAGTGGTATTGCCTCCATCTTTCCTCCCATGGCTTCTTCGTTGCTGTTTGTGAATAATGCTGGCTTATATACAGATAGCTATTTTAGGTCTTCTCATCTTTTGCAGTCAAGCCATCTTCTGTGGCAGATTCTCTGTCCCCTTCAGCATCTTTCAAGCCCTTGCTCACAAGCTGGGGGGATTGCTATTGGGGGCTGGTTGATTTCCTTCTCTCTCTTCTTTCCAACAGACATCCTTTCAGGTTTGGGTTGTGAAGGGGGAGTACTCTCCCTCAAACAAGCCACCTGGCACTGATATGAGGGGTTTCTGATTCCTGGCAGGAATCCTGTGGCTGTCACTGGGGTCAGAGATGCTGTACATCAGCCTGCTGCTCATCAGCTTCATCCTCCTGATGGTGGAAATGCTGCATACCGGCAATCCTGTCTGTGGACTGAAGCTCAATGCCTTTGCTGCTGTCTCCTCAGTGCTGTCAGGTAAGTGTGTTACCCTAAGGCACGGCAGCAAGACAGGCACGTATGGGCAGAAAAAAAACCATAAAACACTGAGAGCCTCTCACATTCACTCACCTCAGCTGATGAGAATCAGAGTGAAAAGGGCAGTAAAAAGCATGTGGCTAAAGAGAACATGAGCAGGGAGAAACAGTGATGGGGAACTTCAAGGAGATGACGGTGTAGATGCAACCTTGCAGAGGTAGTGTTCCAGCTTCTGGCCATGCACAGCAGCAGGAGTGCCGCCCTCCCACACAAGGCTGAAGAATGCAGCTCAGGCTCCTGCCATAGCTTCCTTTCTTTCCTGTCTCCTTCTATCAGGTCTCCTTGGGATGGTGGCACACATGATGTACACTCAAGTCTTCCAAGCCACGGTTAATCTGGGACCAGAAGACTGGAGACCACACTCATGGGACTACGGCTGGGCTTTCTAGTATGTGAGCTCTAAAACCATCTTCACTTGGTCTTTAGCCATACCATACCTTGCCCAAACCCTCTTCCTCTTCTAGACTGTTTGTGCTTCCAAAGACAGGTGTACCATAGTTCTCACACTGCTAAATCTCCTGTCTTTGTCTCATCCCCTGCTTTAACAAATAGTTGCTGAGTTACTTTAATGAGTAGCTACCAAGGACTCGTAAAACAATGGAGTCACACCTCAACAATTACCTTCTACCCTGCTGACTAATCAGGCCTGTCCCTGTGCTGGTTTGCCCTGTTTAGTCTCAGCTCTTCCCTATGTATGGAGGCCACAGTCACACCTGTGATGTTGCTCTTAAACACGCCCTGCTTTTCTGCAGTTTAAATAAAATTGCACGTTGGTTTGACATCTTCACTGAGCAAGGTCCAAAAGGCCTATTCCTGTCTAAACACATGGTTAAAGATTTGAGCACTATAACCAGGAAGAGCAGATATAAAAAGCCAGTGGCTCAGGATTATTTTCTCTGAAGGCTAAAGAAGCCAGCCACAGCTGATATACCATAATTGACTTGAAAAACAGTTGGATAAGGCCTGCAATGTCCATGGAAGGTACTGATTCAGTTTGCAATGCTGTACTGATGATGACCACGTTGATTTTTAAGATGTAAATGCTCCATTGTCACATGCCAGCTGTGGACATCAAATGTCAGCATGGCCATCTGATCATGCTCAGGTACATATGCCTTGTGTCCAGGAAGACACTGAGCAGCCCTGCTTTACAGAGCTTGCTTCCAAGCTGTGCTGCCCTGCTCTGACCAGTTGTAGCCTTTCCTGTTGCCCTTTTTATTTTCCCCATAACCCTTCCTCCCAGTGACAAGGATGACCAGTATTTAACCCACGACTCTAAGGAGAAGGATTGGTGGTGGGATAGCACTGAAGCACTGTAATGTTATAAGCCTGACACCTCTGGTCTTTCTCATTCAGCAGCTAGATCATTTGCCCAGCAGCTTCTGCCTGGCAAATCGGGGTGCATCATGGTGCATGCAGTTCAGTTCATGGCATGTGTTATTCTTCTCTCTCTCCTGTAGCATGGCCTGGGCCTCCTTTACCTGCTGCATGGCCTCTGCTGTCACCACTCTCAACACCTACACCAAGACAGTGCTGGAGTTCAAACGGAACCACACCAAGGGCTACGAAGCAAGCTTCAAGGATCAGCCTCAGCACCAGCAGTACTTCATACAACAGCAAATAAGCAGCTACTACGAGCCCCGAGACAAGCCCCTCCATTCGGTGTCTGAGGGAGTTGACTTCTACTCTGAGCTGCAGCAGAAAGTGCTACAGCGAGAACCAGAGCTGGAGCTGGATGAGGTCTTGGGGCAGACGATCGGGGAAGATCGCTGTTAAGGATCAGTGCACTGGGGCAGAGCAGTGGGGCTTGGGAGGCAAAGAGCTCTGAACCAAACACTAACAACACTGTTAGCAAGTTCTTGGGGAGCTCTTCCTTCCTCTAATGTTCAGGGAGCGAGAAGCCAAGGTGGGCACTGGGACAGGGCAACAGCAGTGCCAACAGGAGCAGCGTGGGTCCTCTCTGACCACAACTTGAAGGGTGTCCTAAGCTGGGAAGGATGAAAATGGGGGTACATGTTGTCTGTGCCAGCTGTACCCAAGCATTGTCCGACAGAATTGAGGCAGGTGTCCTAATCCCGACAGTACTGCACTACAGAATAGATACATTCAGTGCAATCCAGCTGGCAAATTGTAGTGGTGGGCCTCTTTGGGTGGTGTCGCATTGCCATTCCAGCAACCCCCCTTGGTTCAGTGCTGAGGAGTTGGGCATGGGTGCCCATACTGATTTGCTGCAGTCCTCTCTGAACACTCTATTCTTCATTTCCAGGCCCAGTCACCTCTCCCCATCCCCAGGTTACAAGTGCTGCTGAAGAATGGGGGGTTGCTTTCAAATACCTCTCTCTTTCTCTTTCCTATCTGTAACGACTCCCATATACTCCCCCTCCTTGTTTTGCCCCCTCCAGCTCCCATTCTGAGATACTTTCCTGTCTGTCTCTTTCTATTGTGCTTCCCCACAACCTTTAAGACTCTTGTCTGGACTTTTTCCTTTTTTGCTTGTTTCTTTACACCAGGCCCCTTTTCCCCTACTGTAAAAATAATACCAACAGGCTCCATATCAAGCAAACACGTAATCCCTCAAAAGTGAAATGGTGGTTCACATGACACACTGATGCTGTACACAGTATTTATTTGCTCCACTGCAGTTCACAGTTCAAATACATTTTCCCAACAATATACAGACAGACTCTTTATTCACAGTGGGGACGTGTGTGTGCGGGTGGGGTGAATTCACATTATGGAGGAGCTAGTGTCACTGCACTCAAATATCAGTTCTCTCAGGAAGAACCTCAGGAGAATAACTACAGGTAACAGATGCCTCACCTTTCCCAGCAAGGTGGTGGCTAGACAGGAGGAAAGGTGCACTCCTGTTTAATCTTCTTATGTTACTGATCCTCACGCTTTTAGTCCCTATTATGCATCTGTATTAACTAACTGAATATTATAAATACTAACCTCTGTCTGGAGGAAAACGCCAGGCCTAGAGCTGTTGCTACAGTTGTGCTAATATATACAAAGCTATTTACACAAAAATACCATTAAACATATATAAACTGTTCTCAGGGTCTGACATTAGGAGAGAAGGGCCCAAGGACCAGCCCTGGGGTTTGCAGCTAATCCTGAAGAGCTATCCTGGAAGCTTTGCACAGAGATGCAGCGAGGGAGAAGAGAGGGTGACATCACAAGAAGAGGTGTCAAGAGCACAGGAGAGTAAACCCATGGTAGCAGTGCCCATGTGGAGGGAGGATCAAAGTCCTGCCATCACCGCACCACTCAGAGGAAAGTGTGGGGAGGCAGGAATGGTTACATGCCAGCAGGAGGACAGAAGAGCCATTTGCAGTTCTCACCTCAGGCTGGCTCTGCCTAATGTCAAAGGTCAGGCCTAGAAAGGCATATTTAGGAAACAGGCAACATGCTGTTGTCCCACATTGTTGGGAGCTACTGGGGCACCAAAGTGGCCAATTTATATATGGTCATTTCTGTTGCAGGAAGCTTCATGTAGATGCTCTTCAACTACAACGCAGGAGACTGATGGAACACTCACAGGCACAGTTCAAAGCACTAAATGTACAGAGAGCAAACGTGCCCTGGGGACAGTCTGCTCCTTCTAGAACTGCACACAGAGCTGGGCTGGCAGGAGAACGGTCAAGCTGAGCCCAGAATAGGGGTCAAGTGCACAAAAAAGCTTTCCATCTCTGCTTCTCTGTCTAAGCCTCTAAAACCTGAAGCAGTGGTGTGAGAATCAGCTTCTCTGCAACTGGATCTATTGTGATCTTTACAGTACCAGCAGGGATCTGCTGAGAGTCTATCCCAAAAGGGCTGCAATGCTTTTCAAGGGGGGACTCAGCCCACTGGACTGCAGTATGGCATTACAGTGACACTTCAGGTTCATAAAAAGCTTAAGGATGGATGAACAGGAGGTAGAAATGACATATGAACCTTTTGCTTCTACGTCACCCACATGAACTTGTTTTGAACTTGGGACTCGGAAAAGAAATACACAAGTGCAAAGGCTGGGAAATGCTATTGCAGCCATCTTTCTCTAGATCAGATAATTCAGTAAAAGAGCTAGTTTGTTTGCGAGGTTGGCAACAGAATGGAGAAGAGGACTGAGAGCACAGGAAAGGCTGTAGACAAGACTTGCCCTGCAGGAGCCAGACGGAGGCTTCTTTCTAAAAATATAAACATTAAAATAGATGCGTCCTTTACCCACACCACTTGCCTTGAGTCATCATAGCCCACCTTAGGCCTAGAGCTTGTTTGTCTGCCTGGGAATACTGTTTGGACATAAAAAGGAGTGTCCTAAATCTGTTGATAAATTAAACATACAAAAAATATACATGTATTGTATAAATTGATACATACACATATATATAACTGGAAAACAACAGTTTTCCATATATATATAACCTAGTTGTATATATATGTATGTATATAAGCTCTAAATTCACATTTCCATGTTACCTGGAAGGAAGCATGCAAGAACAGCATATGGAGGGGGAGACGCTGAACAAGGTTCCTCTGGTACAGGACAGGTTTGCCTGGGACAAACCTGCCTCCAGCAGCATTCCCCAGAGAGCTGAAGAAAGGCGAAGTGCTTTTAGCCCCCATTCCCTCTACACAGCATCTTTTCCTGAAGATCCACAGAGCAGCTTCCTCTATTCCCCATGCAGGCCATAGGTCCAGCCAAAATCTGAGGAACCACTACGCTAGAGCTGGAAAAGGAAAGGGAAACAAAAACAAAGCCAAAATCCATTATCATCCAGTCTGGTAGAGAGAACTGGTAATTCATGGGACAGCAACTGAACCTGGGCACCACTAAAGAGAGGACTGATGTGTGCCCATGTCAAAACAAGGAATCTCTGTTCTATTTCTCCATTCCCTCTGTGAGTCCCTCAGTCCCTTATGATTACCATCCCTGGTTCTTTTTAAGATCCCTCTCCTTGTCCAACTGTCAAAAGTAAAGCTTGGCCTCATACTCTGGCCAGCTTATGCCCAAAGGGGCAGGTGGTCATCTTGCAGTCAATTTGCAACCCGCCCCATAAAGAGCACCTAAATGTGTCTGTACAAAAGAGATCAGACGTCCTCAACAACCTGGATTTCATCAGAGATTCGTGCACAATCTCACCTTGTGAGGAAAGTCAACAAATTTTAGCCGGGCAAGAAATCGCCTCACTTCTCCACGGCTGATTTTGGGAGTGGTGGAATCCTTTAGCCACACCATTCGACCTTGAGTCATCATGGCCCACTTCAGGCCCAGCTTGCTGACTGAGAGAAATCCTGGCTGTTTTTCAGAGGTTGCAGTTGTTGTCACAGTGATGTGAAATGCATCCTTCTGGAGATCATTAATTCCAACTGGCCCATCAGAAAAGGGAGAGAAAATATTGGCATGGAGTAAAATTATGCTTCTCCCAAAAGAAATCTTCCTCTTTACTCAGACAAAACATCCACTGGACTGAGAGTATATTCTGATTTTCCAATTGCATGTGCATGTGTTCATTAGGGCAAACAATTTTAAGTTAAAAAATTTATATGGAAATAAACTGAAATGGAGATCAGAAATGGAAGTTTTTGGTTCCAGGTGCTGGTTTTGAGTTTGACATATGGGATGTACACATTTAATTAATGTAGTTCACTTGAATAGAGCATCCCTTCCCAGTCCTATTAGCAGATATTGTTACCTATACAGAATGGGAAATTGGTAAAGCATGGGCAAGTCAGTTCACTCCAGCCACCACAGAACGATCTGTACAGATCTCAGAAATCCCAGTTTCTAATAAGCCCCTCTAAAATGATTTCTATTTATTTTTGACCAAGCTGTGGTTTTTGATATAACTGTGGTTAAACATACTGCTATGTAGCATCTTCTTCCTGCTTCCTGGTCAACTGGACTCAGTCCTACATGAACTGATTTTTTATCCCACATCCTGCCATGCCCAACAAGTTGGCTGTTGATTGAGCTATTTTAGAAAAGCAAGGAAATCCAACAGGGACTGCATGACCTTGCATAGACATTAAATCTAGATCCACTGTTCCCTAAAATTTATATATTAAATATTTTGGATTCTCACTTTCAAAAAGAAAGTGGAAACAGCAACACAGCTGCTATTCCAGAGAGCAGGAGAAGACAGCTAACAAAGGCAGAAGTGTATCTGAGGTAACAAAGAAGTTCCATAGTGATTCTTCATGCACTGCCTTAAATAATAAACAGCTCCATGGAAAGCAAGGGAACTTCTCTGGTACAAAACATACATGAAATCAAACTCTGACTTTCCCATGTTTAAACGTGTAAATGAAACTTGGTGGGTCTTTTATGTGCAAAGTGGAGGTTGTACAGAGCCTTCCTTCAGGAGGAACAGCAAACTGATTTCCCATTGCTAGCTTATGTGTGGTGGATCACAGATGCTACATTTACTATAGGCAAAACGATACCACATTGTTTCTCACAGCTGCCTCTCCCATCCTCTTATTTCTTTTAGCATATGCAGTCTCTCCTCCATTTGTACTCACTTGCTGAAGCAATGACTTTGTCTGTTACATTGGTGAGGTCCAAAAGGACTGTAGGAAAAACAGGATGGAGGAGATAAAGATGGTGCAGCCCTGGGCGTTCAGATCTGGGACCAGGTTGCTGTTGGAATGAAATGGACAGAAATGTTACAGATGGCTATCAAAAAGAAATCTAGTGTTACCAAAGAAATAAAGAAGTTTTCTGACACTGCACTAACTTCATTTGGTTCAGAGAATCAAAAAATTAATGGTTTTGCAGAGCTGAAAGCCTGGAAAGTTTTCTTTCTGAAACAGAACTTGCTCCCCCAGACTACGTTTGGTAAAGTTGAGATTTGGCTCTGTGAAAGCCATCCTTATGGACCAAGCTACAGTCTGAGAGTTGGGGTTTCCATGCTGAGTTGTGTGCCTGCATGTTGAGAAGAAGCTCTCAGGGGCAGGGAACAAATTTGCAGTAAGAAAATCCCAAGGTTGCAGAAAAAAGGTGAAATTTACATAGAAAATTTTGGTTTTGAGAAAATGAGCTTTAAGTCAATGAAACTTTTTGGTGTATAATTTGGCTTATAACACATATAAGCTCCTGTGTGCAGGCTCAGAGAGGTCTGACTGTCAAAACAAGAGGAAAAGATGTCCCTAGCAGTCTCATATAGCAGGTTTAAAGTCAAATTACATTAGGAATAAAAGCCAGAAATTGCATGTGCCTCACAGACAAGCCTCAAAGTGAAGAAAGAATGGCTGCTCACCAGGCTTTGTAGCACGGGCTGTGCTTCATCAGCCCAGAAGAGAAAAACAGATTTCTTGTCCAAAGTCATGACTGATAGTGCATCAAGTTGCTGCTTCTGCCATGGGAGTTCCTGGTTCCAAACAGGGATGCCAGATTTGCCATCTATCACCACCACCTCAAGACAGGGAAAGAGATATAGCATCAGTGGGTGCTCAGATGTTGTCACAGAGGGAGCCTCCTTCCACTGGCACGGCCTGTGCTGTGCCCTCTCATGACTGTGGCCACGCAATGACCAGTGTCAGCCACAGATATGGGAACAGCTAGGAGCAGGTAATGACTGCCCTTTTCAACCCAGCCTCCCTCACTATGTTGCTACTGCCCTCTTTGCCTCCTCTTGTTTTACCTTTTTGTTCCCATCTCCAGTCAGTGCTTGCAGCATGAAGTCCAGAGTTTGATCAGCACTGAAGTAACCCGGCACAGGCTGGCTGTAAATTTGGACAAAGAAACACTCAGCCCTATGTCAGAAAAGCAGGAATTGCTTTCATAGTCCATTCTGCCTCTTACAGAGGCAGGATTTGCAATACTAAGTAAAATCTTTCATCCACTGAGAACTGTTCTTACAGGCAGGAATCATTTGTTGGTGGATCAGAAAAGTGAAAAATGATCAAGCAGCCCATTGTGCTTGTTAGCCATTCTTCAGAGTTGTCTGTGTGTGGGGCAACCCTTGCAGGGCTGTCTACGACCCAAGACTCTATGACCCTTTCCCTACCATGAGAACTTGTAGTTTTGTTACGGTCATTAAAAAATTCCTAACCCTTTCAAAATTCATCAGCAGATTTGATCTCCTGCTCAAAGTGAATTTCCCAGCCTGCCTTAGCTGTGTAAAGTTGCTCTTAACATCCCCACCATTAATGTCAGCTCATGATTCCTTGCTTTCTTACTGCTGGTGGTTTTACAAGCCTTTTTATAACCTTCAGGAGTTTAAACGAAGCCCCCTCTCATCCTTTCCCTTCTGGGCAACATACCACTACTACTTGAATGTCTCTCATTATAACTCTTCTCTAACTGTCTTACTTGCCTTTGGCTTTCTGAGTCTCAGCTCTGCCATTCTTAAATTCAGCACAGCTAGACATAAGGTTCTAAGAAGCATAAATGATTCCTTTAAATCATATAATCATAGATTTTAGGGTGATATGATCACACCATGCCCTCCCTCCTCTTATTTATGACAGATTACTCTATTTCATCCAATTAACCAAGTATCAGTAGGCTGCGTCTGACTAGATCTACCTAGCCCTGAGGCTTGCTACAGAAATACAAAGAAGAGATAAATTCATCACTTCTTTTGACAGTCAGTTCTAATGATTAATCCCATCCGTAGAAACATGCCTGCATTTTCATTTTCTTGAACATGAGTGGCTTCTGCTCCAAGGCACTTGTTCTTGCTATGGCAAGATTAAAACGTCTGTTAGTTCCTGTGACTTATATGCACATATGAACTCACCTCTCAGGCTTCTCTTTGATCATCTAAGCCCACTAACTGAAATCTTCCATGCTAAAGCACTTTTCCAGCCCTTTTCTCCAAATTTTTCAGCTTCCACTTTAAAACATGCACACTAGAATGGCTCCTGAACAGCAATGCCATAGTACAGCAGTGGCTTCACTATTTATACTTAATGCTTCAAACGATGTAATTCACTTTACAGACACCTTTGGCAACCACAACCAATGCTTTCAAGGCAGTATTGTGGGATACTCCTATAGCTTGAAAACTCTCCTGTATCAAAAAGAAGTAGTAGGTAGTTCTATCCTATGGGCATTGACTTAAACTCTCTCCTGAGATGACACATCTCATGTCCCTTAAGGGCTACAGTCAGTGACTGATCCCACAAACCGAACGTAGACAAGCAAATGTATTTCAGACGCTACCATCAACTGAAAAATCCCGTGGGCACTTTCTCAAATGAACCAGAAGGCTGGTAATTACTCCTGCCCAACAGTAATCCCCTCAGCAACCTGCTATTAATCCTCTCTCATCTGAAACATCCATTTACAACACAATTTTCAACTGCTTACTCAATTTCATGGTCTCTGAACTTCACTCTTGTTTTATGACTACTGGTTCTCCTTTAGGGTCTTCCAGGGATCTTGTCAAAAGGTCTTTGGAAATGCAGCACACTTGCAACAGCCAGGCTGTTTTTATCAGAGAATGTTCCCAAAAGGCTGGAGTTAGTCAGCTTGGCTGGAGCAAGATGGAGCTTGAGGCAGGTTTACCCAGGTAAAGGGGAGCTCTCAGCTGGTTCTGTACACTATGGCTGATGATGACCCGGGTTTCACAGAATCACAGTTTGAGACTGAATCTCTTACGACACCTCTGAACTGAATTGGTTCCCCACCCTGTGTTGCTTAGGCAGAACTTCTAAGTCCTATAAAAAATACCCTCTTAAATAAATGCTTCTCCACACTATATTCAACCTACTAGATTTTATCTCCCTTAACTCTGAGAAAACAGACAGACCAGAACTTTAGCACAGTGGCCTTGAATAAGAATTGCTTTCATTAATTTTCAATGACCTATCTGGCAGCTTCTGTACACACACTGTACTCTGTCCCTTGGGACATCACAGAAACAGAAAAAACAGGGCTGGAGTGCAGCAACCTGAAATACAAGTTGCCCAGAGAGGTTGCAAAGTCTCCATCCTCAGAGCTATTTAAAACCCAACTGCACACAGCCCAGAGCAACCTGGTGTAGCTGAACCTGCTTGAGAAGAGGGGTTGGATTAGATGATCTTCAGAGGTGCCTTCTATTCTCAACTATTCTGTGATTCTGAGAATGGAACAGGAAAAGCAGTTTTCAACCCTTCTTGATTCAAACCCCTACAATTTTTCCATTTAGAAATTTCTTCAGTATTCTTGCTTTTACAGCATCTTTGAACTGATTTTGTTTAGTCAGCATACATTTACTCTTTGAACTAGATTCCAGACACATCCAGAAGTCTGCAGACTCTAGGCCAAAAATATTTTTAGTCCACCACCTTACCCCACAGCAAGATCAACTAGCCATAAGCCATTCCCTAAAGCCACTGCTTATGTCACCCACCAGCCCTCAAGATGCTCTTGACAGGTAACACTGAGCTGAGAGGTGACACTGCAATGAGAGCTGCTTTCTTTCCTCCAGACAGCAGAGCAAGCAATCTGTTTCCCACATGATTTCCTTGAACTGTGCCCAACTGCCCTTTGCATACATTTAATATGGGGCAAGCTGAAATTGCTGGTTATTATCAACATATAAATTAAGCTATTTGCTAGATCTAATATGTGTGAAATAATAAGATGAGCAATATTGTTTTAAGGTTAACATTTAGTATAGACTGACTACCATCAGAGTGCTGACTTTCAGCTTTCAAGGAATATTAATATCTGTGGGCCATATTCAGACACCTTCTCTAAAGACTTGGATGCTAACATGCCAATGCACCTGCTCCTCTCCACTGAGCTGGCAACTGGCAGCTGCGGACAGCAGATGGACTGAATCACACACCGGTAGTCCCCTGAGCTTCAGTGCCACAGTAGTCATGACATCAGTGCTGGGTATCTGAATCAAGCCCTTCATATGTGAGCACACATCTCAGAAGATTTCATGCCTTCTGCTCTTTGCTTCCTTTGCCCTCCTTGTTTGCACAGCAATGTATCCACATGCCTCCAGTTCTTAGATTTCCCTGTGGACTTTGTTTTTTTCTGGACTTGATTGCTTTCCAAGGAAAACATGTACTTGAAGGTGAAAGGCAGGAAACGGTACAGAAAGATATAGGAAAGAAAAATGTTCCCAGTACGTAACCTGCTGATATTCTGCATGTCCAAAGTCCAACGGGGCTCCAGGTCCTGTCCCTGTAGTAGGATCAAGCCCTCTTTGCTGGTGATGAGCAGGTTGCTGCAGTTTGTGTCAGGTGTCTTCATCATCTGCAGGAATTCAACACCCCCACTGGGACAAATGGAAAGCAGAAAGAAGATTCCTAGGCTTGTATTTCTGCATCTCAGCATTACCTGCTTGTCCACTTAACAATTCATCCTACTTAAGATTTGAACTATTCTTGGAGAAGCCCATCTTTTCCCCAGTGATGGAGCTTAGCTTCCTGTTGTGGGTTTCTTACTTAAGCAGGCTAAATTCAGGTCTAGGCTCTTCTGAACATCTTGAGTTACTATAAAAAGCACAAACTGTGGAGGCTCACATTTGTTTCCTCCCTTTATTCCTAACCGGGCTGACCCTGACCACAATTTGCCAGTAACAGAGAAGGGGCTGTGAAATCCAGGCCCACAACGCTGTACAGGGACTAGGCTTCCCAGAAGGACTCTATTAGCTGGAAACACTCCTTTTTTTCCCTCCAGAAATGCACAGGAGGCAGAAGAAAGGTACAAGGAGCAGGAGAAGCAAAGGAGTCCATTTTATCATACTTTGCATTTCTTTTCCTAGGACAACCACAGGATAGGGAGGAAACCATGTACTCTAGAGTGCTGTTGTCAAGGAGGCACTGAAAAGGAGAACAACACTGAAGTAGGAGGGAACGTCTCCAGGAGCACTAAAAGGTGCTCACCCTCCTCTACCTCTTCCAGCAGAAGCAAGATGACCAGTTTATCTCCTACCTGTAAATGTCAATGAGCTCTGACAGGTTTACAGATCTGCGTTTTTCCCACTCCGGCTCCTCCTGCTGCAGCATTGCAGGAAAGCTGTCCCGGTTTCTGGCTTGGGTAAAGATATCCCTCAGGGCAACTGCTTGGACATTACCTGCCAGGAAGCGTAAACATGAAGTCATGCCTGCAAAGGTTAATTGTGTGATAGTACAGAGGGTCCTTTGGACCACTGTAGTTGTGGTAAAAGGCCACACAAAGCAGAAAGCAAAAAAAGAGCTGAGAGTTCCTTGGAACAATGTGCCACTGGTAGAGCTGGCTTCGGGAAACTCCAAGATATTCCAGCCGAACAGGCATTGGTACTCTTTCACATCATGGCAGTGAGACTCTTTCTCATGCTCTCTGCTTCCAGATTTTACATTGCAAGGTATGGTGCAGACATCCCAGGGCCACTGAGCAACTTTAGGTAAAAAGAATGTTTTCTCAGTAATGTGAAGTACTGAAGAGGCTAGGTGTGTCTTACCAAAACCAAACAGGATGTAGATGGCTCCCCGGCTGGTGATATGGACTTGAGGGCCAATCACTTTCCCTTCTCCATTGATGTTGTACTTCACAGGCCCACCCAAAGCAGTCCCGGTCTTTCCTGACACCAAGACGAAAAACACATCAGGCTGCAAAGAGAGAGATGTAGAGATTTCTGGCAGTGATTTCATGCATTTGTACTCTCAGAATCTTCCCTGGTGCCCACAGCATGAAGCTCTGCTGCCCCTTCACTCCACAGCAAGGTCTAACTAGTAGTGTCTCTGCTTAGTTTGGCTTCCTGGGAGTCTCACATTCATGGTTTTCTCTTGTCTGCAAAAGCATCAAAGATGGAAGAGACTTCAAAAAAACAGACTCCTCTAACAACAGCAATGCTAGAATCATGGGGATGAGCATAGAGGAAATCTGCACTTAAATTTATCACACAAGTACTTATTACCTCTGGATAAGCTGAGTGCTCCTTTCTCCAGGGATCTAACTCAACATGACTTCCTACAATGCTGCTAAACACTCACTTCAAAACAAGCATTCACTGTGCAGAAAAAGATAGTTCTCAAGTCTCAGCCAGGAGTGAATAATGACCCTTCTGTTCATTCACAGCTGATAAGAAATGCAGGTAGTGTCATTATTGCTTGATCTCACTGCTCTGAGCCAGTGAAAGAAAGAAGGTGCTTTTCAGAGAAATCTAAAGGAACAACAATTAGGAGCTCTTGTATCTCCTGTTATAACCTTTCCATGTCAAGGGTCCCTGTTCTTCCTCTAAGTAGTTAAGGTCCTTTCAGACCTGTAGCAGGGACATGCTGTACCTGTGTCTCCTTGAGAGCTAGAACAACAATATCCCTAACACCATCTCCATCTACATCTGGAAGAATTGCAGCCGGTGCAGCCAGGATCCCATCAGAAAGGTGGATGGAGTTCAGTGTCCAGATGGTCTTGCCTGTGGGAAGAAAAGGATGAAAGAGACCTACAGCACTTGGGGAAGCAGTGGGCATCCCCAGAGAGCTCCTCAAAACCTATGAGAAGGACAGAACAAGAGAGCTTGTTTTCCCCGTTCCTGGAGAAAAGGGAAGACAAGCACACAGACTGGGGCAACATGCAGTGGGAAGCAAAGTTCTTCCCCTGGCACTTCTTCAGATTGACTTTGAGACATGCCTTCGTCCTGCTGCGCTTCCTTCTCTGCATCTCTCTACACAGACCTGAGCCCAACAAGCTTCCTGAAATAGCAGGGAATATTTGAGGTTCACTCGTGGAAGGAGAACCTAAACAGGAGTGCTGGTCTGCAGGACTGCAGTTGTTTTCCTCAGCAAGCAGTAAAGCCTGTAGGTGGATGCCAGGAAAGGGAACAGATGGGCAGTTCTGATATTCAAAGTGCAAATCTGTGTTTCAGTTGAATTCCCAGCAGCAAATAGCCACTCCAGCATAGCACGCTCACTCCACCTCAGGGTGAAAGCATGTTAGCAGACGTGATGTCAAATGGTTCAGCAGTCCAGCATGGACCCAGCTGGAAACTCAGTAAAACCTGATTTGCAAATTGGCAGATAAACAACCAAAAAAGGCATAATGAAATGTGATGCTTTTACTTCTCCGTAAGTCTTTTGCCAGCACTTCCATTTTTCAAATCAGTTTAAAAATGCTTTGCTGCTGCTGCTGCTGTGTAGGATATAGTTCATCCCTGCATGACAAAGGAAACCAAAGGCCAGACCTGCAAACACTAGTTCACATTATTAACACTACTACTGCTGGTAAAGGAGACAGCCTATGGTCCTCATGATGCAAACACAGACCTGTGCACATGATCTGGTCCCTAAAAATATTTGAAAGGTAAGTACTGCTGCTCATTGACTGAATCTGTCACTTAAACCCAAAGTTTCTTGTCTCTCTCCATGCTCTGTTCTGATTCCAAAATCATTCTCCTATAGCTACCTATCAATATTTCTGTCAGTGAATTAATGTGGCTGAACAAGCAGCAATCAGAGAATGGAGATGTACATGACCAAGTGATTAAAAATGCAATATCCATTCATATTTAATCAATTTTTCTATGGGCCTAATTTCTCTGGTGGGTTTACTAGCTGTAGCATATGCCTCTATGTAACTTCTCCAGGACTGGTGCTCAGCTTTCCAGTGCTGCTACATAGGTGCAGAGCTGTACTAACAGCTCAGTGTAGATGAAAACAGACCTTACATATCCTTTATGCCATGCAGCTATTACAGATCAACAGACAAGATTAACACTTTGAAATGTTCCGAGATGGTAGGATGGAGATGCTACCAGAGAGTGGCAATGGTCTGAAGTCTCTCTCACCCTTTGTAACTAGAAACTTATTAGTGTTTTCACCCTTTCCTGTGCGTCACTAGATAACAGCCAGCACAAAGTGCCAACACTAAATCACTCATGCTTATTGGCCCTTCAAAGGAAAGGAAAAAGCAGCAGCATCTTTCTAACATGCTAGTAGTTGCCTCTACCTGTGGAAGCGCTGAGAAGGCTGAGGAATTTAGATGTTCCTGTCACAAGGCAGGTGGGCTCTGCTGGTGACCCCAGAGACAGCCCTTTGCACTGCACACTCCGAGTCTCCTCTGGAAGTTGGATGGACCACAGGGTGCTGCCGTTCATACCAGAAAGGGCCACCACAGTCACAGAGGGCCTAGAGACACCTGGAAGAGACAGGAGAGAGAGAGAGAAATCCCTTGGCTTCAAAGGCTATCCTCATAGTGTCTTTGGTCCTCGTGCTTAAGTTCCAGCTCTATCTCCTGAAGCTGAGTGGCTCAAGCCAGCTATCTCCACACTGCCTTAAAGGAAAGGTCAGATCCCACCCTCTGGATTAGTCTCTCTGCCTGCAGAGCCTAGCAGTGACCTGAACTCACTGCAAGAACTGTGGTCAGGTGGGCACAGAGGAACCAAGCTCCTCTTGGGGCCAACCTGCTGAGCTGTGCTGACTTCCTGGTGTGAAACATATTGCTGTCAAACCAGACTAATCCTTTCGATCCCCTCTTCCTCAAGCCAATGGATACCACTGAGGGGATGCCTTAAGTGCCTCCTTAGGCAGCTGCCACCTCGTGGAAGGACTGGGCTGTCTGTAATTCTGGGGCACCATAAAGTGACTGACAATCTGGGAGCTTTTTCCTTTGTTTTCCAACTTTTTGTCATTGTTGATGTGAAAAAACAGATTGAATGCAACAAATTGGTGTTACTCGGGGTCTTTTCCTAACTCACCAGTTAGCACAAAATAATAGCGAGAAAAGGCGTCCTATGCTGTTTCAATAGACTGTTGGCTCTGATTGCAAATGCCAAAAACTTTTAGCTCAGCCTCTCCTCAGATACAATTGTGGTTACTGTAATCTCCACCCTGGACATTCATATCACAACTTAAGATGAACTCCCATACATTTCAAGATAACAACAGTTCCTGTTGGCTCCCATCTTACTGGCAAAACTCAGCCTGACTACATGGAGGGCGTAATTGGGCCACTGGCTAAAAACAAGTCTGAGCCCACCCTCTAAATCTAAACTTACCCTCTTCTCAAACTGAAAATCATACGGCTCATGCTAAAGGGTTGCCTCAGGATCAATTCTTTTTGTTGGGTTGGCAGGGATCTAGAACACCTAATTCTTCGATGCAGCTCACAGCTGCTGTGTGTATAAGCTGGATAAATATCTAACAATGTCACAGCTTGGTCCACCAGAACCTATTCTAAGCAGCCACCAGAAGGAAGAAGGGTGATCCCTGCTGAACAGTCAGGCACAGAAGCTTCCCTACCATCAGCCAGTTTATTGTACATGAATTAACATTTGGAGCCTAGCAGGGATGTGCAGGGATCTGGAGAAAAAGACAGCAAGGTGGGGCTATTTCCTGCAACACCAACCTACAGCTGCTCTAAAAACAACAGTATCACTGCAATAAAATAAGTTTGTACAGCCCTCTTTGGCCCCAGGGAAGACAGGGAATCAGAGTAGCTCCAGGGAAGAACATCCATAATGCTCCCTGTTGGCAAGCAGTGAGCTAGCTCAGAAGAATCAGAGCGCTCAAGCAGTCAGTCTGTCATCACTGTTCCTATTGCCAGCTACCCTTAGCAATGGCCAGGAGACCAGATCATGGATCAGGAAAAAATCCAGACTCTACTACTGAATCCTGTCTGCGATCTTTGTCAAGCTGCGTCCACCTCCCTGTCTGTAAAATGAAGGTAGAGAAACGGAGCTTTTTAGTGAAGAGCTTTGAGAAGTAGCAAAGGGGGAAAAAAACCCACCTTATTTCTAATTGCTATTTGCAGTGCAGTGCTTTCTGATTGCTTTATCTCTGCCCTCAAGCCAACTGTGCACAAATACAGGACAAAGAGATGGACTTGCCCCAAGATGAGATGAGGGGAAATAGATGACTGACTGGCTGAGAACAGGTACTGGAGCAGAGGCTTGCAAGGAAAATTATGAACAGCATGACAAAGCACAGCCACAGAACAGAAGCCATGTTAATGAAAGAAACAACAAGGTGGATTTGTAGTGGTATAAACTCTTCCCATGCGTTAGATGAATATACCAAGGTTTGTACTGACAAGTACGGAAAGGGGAGTGGAAGGAACTGTGGTGCTTACCCATGACACTAGCATTCATCAAGGCTGTGAAGACGATGAGGATGTCAGGAAGCCCATCGCCGTTCACATCACACAGCTCCAGTGGGGATAACACTCCACCTGCAACAGTCACAGAGAACCACCGTGCTGTTGACAAAGCAGCCACTCAGCCCACTCTTCACACTGGGAGCAGAAGGCTGGCACAAAAAACAGACTCATGGAGTCTGCTAGGGAAGCAGTAATGCCAGACAGCTCCCACCACAGCTAGATCTTTCACTGCATGGAAAAGCAGAAATGTAGCATCTGAGTCAGAGGAAGGAAAGTCAAAAATACAGGAACTGACAGAAAAAGATATCTGTTTCCCACTTCACTTTCTGAGGTGATGTGGGAGACACACATCTTATGAAGGACTTAGATTTGGAAGCCAGGGGCAGAAAGCAAGGAGGGAGAGACATATCTAGACCTGGCAGAAATTATTTCACAAACTACTGTTACTTCACTTCAGAGGTCAGAATGGGAGATACTTCAGAAATGTTACCAGTGGCCTGTGTAAGTTGACAAAAGATCCCAACTGTTGATTTAAAGATTCAAGCAGGGCAAGACAAAAGAAATAAGGTTAGTTGAGCCAGTCAGGAGACACAAAGACTTCTATCGTCTCTTCCCAAACACTCCCACACACTTCAGGGTGGAGGTGCTGGTACAACCCAGGGTCTAGAGAGGGAGGGACTATGTTTTAAGGTGGGCTGGGCCATCTCTATGTGAAACAGACCGCACCATCCAGACAAAAAGGTAGGATGGGAGAAGAGTCAAAATGCTTTTTGGTGTCGACAGAAACAAGATTTTGTGGTACTGTTATCTACTGATGCCAGATTTCACAGGCCTCAGCTTGAAGAACAAGCAGGGCAGAGCTGCCTGTCTATTACCTTGGAGCATCTGCAGTGGTGAGGAAGGGTCTCTGCTCTGAGCTGGCTCTCCCAGATAGGTCTCTCCCGCCGATGCCCAGCCTGGGAGCTGCCACCTCCCCCACGCCAGACGCTGTTCCTGGGGCTTTCTCACCTGTTCCCTGACCTAGGTTGCGGTTCCAGGTGTTATGCAAATCTCTAGGGGGACAGGGAATGAGAAATGCGCACACCAAAACAAGAATCATTGAGATCACCACAGTGAGCAAAAAGACCGCTGTGCGCAGGTATGGCATGAGGGAGGGAGCAGCCTTCTGCTCCAAACTCCCAGCCGCCTCTGCAGGATAACCCTCGGGCGCGCTTTCTGACGTGCGCTGCTTTGTCATCCCAACCTCCACATCGGAGTCAGGATCCTGCACCTCCTCAGGGGGGCTCTTCCCATTCTTGACACCCCCATTTTTCTGTATGTTGAGTACGAGGTCATCTTCACTTTCATCACTATCAGCCTGAGTGAGGGGATCGTACTCCCCAAGGTCCGGGCTCTTCTTTCCTGAGGAGAAACGGAGATAGACAACAAAGCATTAGCTCCTTGCTTTTTCAGGATTTCAGTGGAGAAAAGGCTACAGTGAGCCAGCTGAGATCCCAGTGAGAGTTGTGAGAGAGAAGACAGGGTCTGTCCAGGTTTCAGAGTAGCAGCTGCAGGAGAAGTGACGCCAACAGTTTATTTCCCCAAGAGAAAGGCATATATATATATAATATCTATACACATATACAGATACAAGTATGCATGTATACTTTCCTGTTTGGTAGTGAGCTACACGGACATGAATCGTGCTTAGTCCTCCGAGTACCTAAACTGCAGCACTCTCTTGACTTCAGACTGAACTCCTTTAGCATTTGCCAAACCCTAATCCTGACACAGCCCCTCTTCACTTGTAGGCTATGTCCTCCAAGGGGGCCTTCGTCTGCAACTCATTTTTCCCCTGCTCCTTCTGCCCGGTCCAAGCAGCACTGCTGCCTTCTGGTGTGCTGTATTTGCTGTCCTGCTTCGTGAGGGATGGAAGGGTCTTGGCTGGGATGGAGCACTGTGAAAGGTTTCTCTTCACTGCTGGTAAAAATGGGTATCAACTCCGTGAAGATTAGGGCAAAGTAAGTGATTTTGGCCTGCTGGGTCGGTATATCCTAGTATCTGAAGGGATCAGGGATGCTCCTTTAGGACGCCACCTTCTCCGCATGGCTCAGCCAGCCCCTACAGTGGGAAACCAGTGCTCCTGCTCTGTTCCTGCCCCCACCTCAGCTGACAGTTGTGCCTGGCCTTGCTGAGATAGATACCATAGCGCTGATGCCTTCAGGTGGTGGTAGAAGAAACTAGCTAAGCTCTCGGTGCCTTCCCAGCTCCTGCCCCTGCGCCACAGATGCCTGACACATGGATGACTTCTCCCCTAAGCCCTTGCCAGCCGCAGGGAGCGCAATGAGGGCAGGTGCAGAGCCCGGTGCTACCTGCTGGCATAAGGCCAGGGCCATCTGTCCACCGGGGCAGGCAAGATCACGCAGCCTTGGGCTCTGGGCTACGAGTGGAGGAGCGCGTCTCAGGGAGCTGCCCCGGGCCACCCGGCTGGGCACGGAGCCATGGCCACTGCTTGGATGTTTAAAGGGTTTCGGTCTGTTTCTTTCTCTCTCCAATTCCAAGCTGGGATCTTGTTATCCCAGATATCTATCTCATTTCCCTTTGCCTAAAGCCGACCTGAGACAAGAGCTAACTTGTGCCTGGAGATGCTTGAAGGGATACATGCAAGGCATAAATAGCAGGCAAAAAAAACACACGCTGTAACCATTCTCAGGCACCAATATAACAGTAAGGCTCTACTGAGCGGAAATTTAAGGACTCTCATGGTTATTCTTACTGCATAAGATAATATGCCTTACTTCTAGTTTTCCTGTAAAAGGCAGACCTGCAGTTAAACAGGTCCTGTAACATTTAGTTAGTGCAACACACCAGAATCTATTTTGCAGCATATGGATCTCATTTCTTTCTCACTTCTTGACCCCATGAAAGGATCTTCATTTCTCCTTTCTGTACTACTTATAAATGGTGTTTGGTGTCAACTTTAGGATTTAAGAAAAACTGTCAATCCCAATACAGGTCAAAAGCCCCACAGTACGAGGAGCAGCCAGGGCAAGCCACCCATACTGATCAGAGGGAAATAATCCAACCAGGTCATACGTCTAAATCAGACCCTTCCTTTCTGAACCACGTGCTTCCGCATAGGACTCCCATTAAAACACCCTGGTGCACATACCCACTCAAAAAGTGGTAGAGCACTCAGCTAAAAAATACTGCGTTCCTATGGGACTGTGTATCCCTGTGAGACACTGCACTGTTTGCCATCGTTCTGCCCTGAAACAACATGCACTCACAGTGTGTGCATTTCAGGGAAAGTCTTGGCCTGACCTCAGCGGCACACAGCTCTCTGCTTGGAGGTTGCACTGAGAGAGCAGTGTGAATTTCCCAGACGTCTATGCAGTAGGTTGTGCTAAGCTGCTAGAAGAGAATTCAGCAAAACCAAGGAATTCCACAGAGGACTCGCTGGCAGGGTATTTACAGCATCACACTACAAATCCAGATGTGCCAGTTCGATCCAGGTCACAGTGGTATTAAAAGTAAATGCAGCTGACCCAAGAGTAAGTGGTATTTCAAATATTTGGCCTGGGAAGTCAAAGGTGGACAGTTCTGATGTTAAGCAGACTGCTCCCGATTTTGGACCCTGTGTACTTTGAGTACAACAGCCCGACAGCATGCTTACACTTCAGATAGACTGCGATTTGCTTAGTTATTTTAATTCCAGACAGTGGACCCAGAAGACTAAAATTTACTGCTCATCCTTGGAGCAACTAAAAGTATTGGCAGGAATGAGCTTTATCTATTACGGTTTCGCTTTGGATCTCTAGGAAACAGAAAGGACCTTGAAACTATGGCTCACCCACTCCTTGCGCTGCCTGGGACCGAGATGCTGGGAACATCGACAGTCGTGTCAGCCACCACAGAGGTTCTGCAACAGGAACACCGTTCCTGCTGAGAACCAGGTAAGAATCCCAATCCGCTTGTCAGATGTTAGAGAACAGCTACTGTACAGGTAAAGAAAGATTAATTGAGACTCTCACAAGGCACACTAAGGGCAGGCAGAAAATGCCCTGCTGAGTGTTTTTTTTAGCCACAAGGAGGGAAGATACTGCCCTTTAACAAGACCTGCTGGAGCACTTACCTAGGCCATAGGAAACCCAATTGTGTATCTAACCTCAGAGGATTCACATGCTCATCTCCCACTGCTCCAAAAATACCCTAACAAATGATCTGCCAGTGCTTTGGGAACACATCTGGAGAGCTGGTGTACACATGCTCAGCCCAGCCTCCTGAGGCTGTTCTGTAGTGCAGTGAATAAGTAACTCTGGATTCACCTGGCTTGAGAGAGAGCAGAAGGAATGTGACTCTTCACCTGAGTTTTAGGTCACTTGCCGTGGGAAGGAAGGATGCCACACCAGGCTTCCACTGATCGCTCCAAGACTTTTAAACAGAAAAGCACAGAGAGACCTAAATGGAAGTAGGGTTTGTGAAAACAAGGCCACTCTCACATCATTTAGAGAACTACGATTTACTAGGAAGTGCTCCTGAAGTGAAATTCTTTCCTTTTTGGTCAGCTCCAAGGCTCAGGCAGGGGGAAGACAGTTTGTCCATCACGAGATTGCTAAAGCTGCCGCTGTTCGATAAGTGATAGTGTTAGATAGAAGTGTTTGACAGTGATAAGCTGTCAGAAAATCCAATATTCCTTTGAAGTTTTCAGCTTTCCACTGTGCAATGAAAAATGTTAAGGCTGGAGACAGCTTCTTGATCAAACTCTTCTTGACCTCACCCTATCTCCTGAAACAATAATCAATGTGTAACCCTCACGATCCTGCACTAAATAAAACAGACGCCAGACGAGCCTGCAGCAGTTCTGGGGCCTTGTCCATGTAAGAGACTTGTGTAACTCACATCCTGTTATCTACCTTTGGCACAGCATCTCTAAGTGTATATAAACTGCATCCACTCTACTGGGACAGCATTCTCCTCAGCAGTCAGCTTCTCTACTGCTCTGCATACTCACCTGTGGCTATTGTAAATGAACAGCTTCTCTTCTGACCTCACCTAACTGGTATTCGTGTTTTTTTTTTTTTCTCCATGACACTAATGATAAAACAGAGGTTCCCAGTCAGTGGTCTGTGGTTACAAACAATCAGAGGAACTGCTGGTTGTGGTCTGCAGATAAATTATCAGTCATGATACCACCAACTTTTTTTTTTTGCAATCACTGGTAGAAAAAGTAAATACCAAAGAAGGAGATTTTCCAAGGCAGAAGAGAGAAAAAATGCCCCAAACTTGTTAACTTTCAAGGGCAGCAGGACTCCAAAATGCACTTTATGAATTTGAAAATCCACTGTGCATTTGCCTGACAGTACTTTTTGCATAGGCTGCTCTTGTGACTGCTGCAGCAGTAGAATGTGACCTCCCATAGAAGAAAAGATGAATTGTGCTACAGCTTGGAAAGGAAGCACCTGTGAGGTGATCCGTGTTAAATCGGGTCCCGCTCATAATGTAATATTCATTGCTAGTGCTGATGCCTTGAAAGACATTAAATTGTCATATATTTTTCTTTTTTTGACTTACTGGAAATGCTTTTTTTTTGCATCCGCTTTAGAGTGAAAAGAGTAAACCTTGGACTTCAGACAAGTGCAATTTTCAGCGCATTATTCCAATGATGACACACTGGTTCCAGTATTCTTTGTACTCGCTTCAGGCTTCTGTTTATTCTTTTGTTTTTTTGCAGTTGGCAGGCACCAGTCATTGGGTACTGCAGACATATCTCTAAGCCCGTAGGGAAGTAAGTTGCCACATACTGATGTAATTAATTTAATGAGATGCAGCAGAAAAAAACAGTTCTAGCAATAGGCTTTCTGCTTTTTCACTGCTGTTGAGAGCTGCATTTTTCAGGAGTTAACCACACAAACAAAATATGATTCATGCAGTTTCACCTAAGGACTGATACAAGAACCATTTTCCTCACGGCAGCTACAAGGCCTGTGCCCTTTTCCCAAATCAGTGCCTCCCAATGGCAGGTCTCAAATAGATCTTGCTAGTGCCAGAGATCCCAAGAGAGATTTGTCCTTGTTACTGTACAGTTCCCCAGTGGCCACACACCAATGCACACACACACCAGTTCGCACTTGTCCTAAATAAACTTCATGTAAAATCAATTCCTTCCCACTGACATGAACAACAGTCTCATGAAACCAGGAAGAAATGGAGTAGCAAGTGAATGTGTGAATGAGACCAGAGAGGCATGATATAAATACAAAAATAATGAGCACTGCTATGGGTTACCAAAGGCTGGCAGGAAGGGCCCTGCGGACGTTATTGCGACCTTCTTGGACCAACAGAGGAAGAAAGCACCGCCTGCCCTGGGTGCTGCTTCATGGACCGGAGCACTGCGGGGTCATATTGGGGTGCAGATTTGGGAAGGAGCCTCTGTCCCACGGCTGTCCTGAAGGCAAGACGTGGCTGGGAGGGGCACCAAGGCACTTTGCCATTGGGGTAATGGGGCCAGGTGCTTTGGCAGCATCCCCAACTGAGTCCTGCCAGTCCTTCCAACAGCAACCAGCAAACTCAAGGCGTGGTTTAGCAATGCACCCTGATAACCTATAATATCCGTGCCAAAGAGAATGGTTGGACCGCTGCTGGCTGCCTTATCTTTGGAAGATCTGGCTCCCAGCACAATAGTCCCTTATGTTCCCATATCCTTTCATCTCGCTCAACATCTCCGGCCGGGAACTACGCAGAAGAGCGAGGCAGACTCTGAACACCCACCTGGCTAACCGCAGCGACACGTTCCCAACTCCTACCCTGCCTTTTTGGGGTAACACCGGCAGGAGGGCCTCAGGCAGGGCCCTGCGAGGCTGCCTGGAGCCCTACGCCCCCCGCAGCCAGCCCCAGCCCCAGCGCCAGTCCCGCAGGAGGCCCCCGCGGCCCCGCGCCCCGGCCCCTTCCCCGCCGCCGCCGGGAGCAGGCCCGGCACCGGGCGCGGCTGCCCCCGGCCCATCCCGGCCCGGCCCGGCCCGGCCCGGCCCGGCCCCGCGCTCCCTCCCGGCCGGCCGCGGCCGCGGCCCCTCACCCGGCAGCTTCAGCGCCCGGGACAGCACCGTAGCCATGGTGGAGAGCGCAGTGAGCAGGCGCTATGCTCGCTCCCTCCTGCTCCCTCCTGCGGCACGCTGGGGAATGTAGTTCTGCGGAGAGAGGCCCCCACCCCCCCCAGCCACCCAGACCAGGGCTCTTCGCTCCTGTGGGGTGCTGCGAGGCATGAGCCTGGCTTCGGCAGCGAGCCGTGACCAGGGACAGTCCGCATTTCTGCAGCTCGCACAGGGTGCTGGGCACAGATGCGTGCAAAACTGCACTCCTTGTCCCAAGTGGTTTGTGCAAGAGCCAGTCTTTTGAGTTGTTCCTAGTATAAGCACGTGCCTTCACTCTTGGGAAGAGTTTGGTTGGGAGAAATCTTATTTTGTGGCTTGGTTTTGTTTCGGAACATTTTATTTTTTTTAATTACTGTACAAATGACCACCAAGGCATTTTCCAAAACTCTCCTCGATCTTCACCGAAGCCTAAGGCAAGCGCCTGAGTGAAGTCTCCCCTTCCCACAATGGGGAAGTTGAGCAAGGAGGCTTTTGTGGTTTCCCCAAAGCCACAAGGCTCCAGCTCCCTGATTCCCAGCCCCATGCATGGGCCTTCTGACACAAGCACTTCTTCAAGTCATGATTTGTGTGAGAGCTCTCAAGCCTGTCTCTTTTGTCAGAGAAGAGTACTGGCTAAATACAAGAAAAGAAAGTCCGACTGCCTAAAGACTGCATCATGTTTTCTCAGCAACTGCTGCTGCAGCCTTCCCCCTATTCTGTTCCTGGAAACAATATACCACCCTTTCCTGACCAGGTCTGTCCTGAAACTTTAGATAATAACAGTAAGGAAGGAGCAGAAGAGAGACACCAAGTGGTTTAACCGTTGAAGAGATTTTTTATTTATTTATTTATTTTTAAGAAACGAACTTGAAAGAGGGAAAAAGAAGTAGCTCCTGATCCAAAACCTTTTGGTACCACTGGAAGTTTTTCCATTGATGTCATTAGGCTTCAGATCAGGACTTTCCTGAGAACACAGCACATGGTGGGACAATCCCAGACGGCAAACTCTGCAAAAACCATCAGAGTTACTCTTTTTCCTTCCTTTCTAGGTCCTTCTGAGTACAGACTCCTGTTCCATATTGCCATTTCCCCTCCTCCAGTTTTTGATTTAGGAGCCATAGTGATCCTGTAACTATGTCAATATTTACAGGAGACATCCTGGATGCTTTTCAAGTCTCAGCTAGAAAATCTTGTGATATACAGGGACAAGAACTGTCCTACAGAAAAGCTCTTTCTACGAAAATGCTTCTGGCACCAATTAGACTTGGGAGCAAGGTCGCAAGAGAAAACAGCCAGAACTGGGAACTGGAAAATCTGTTGTCCTCATTTGTGGTCTTCTAACATCAGGCACACACACATACACTGCAAGAGCCTGTAGTTTACAGTGCTCGTGTGTTTGTGGTACAGCATAACCCACTCTTAAATTCATGCATACCCACAAAAATGTCTCTTTCCCCAATCCCTGAGATCTCTGTGAGCCTAATGGATAGCAAGGGCAAGTGATCTGCAGCAAAAACTGATGCATTTGAGGAACATCTGGCTGAGCAAAGTGTTCAGAGAGTTTAATGATATCCAAAGCATGAAAAATGAAGTTTTTCTTCTTTAGACTGTGAATGTTAACTGATTTGCATATAAATTGGACCTGTCAAGTGTACTAATATCAATCAAAAAGCTGTGAAAATAAAACTGAAGTTGCAAATAAATCATCCATTTATGTGAATGTTGCTTTTACATGAATTGTTATTTATTTTTTTCAAAGCAGTTTGAAGAAGCCAAATGCTGAAAAATGGGATATTGGGACATAAGCATAGAATTCTGAGAGCTTTGGCTTGCAATGCTTTTTGTTTTTTAGAAAAACGTTACAAGCCAAAAAGCTTGGAAATGTGCAGCTGCAAGCCCCTCATCAGTATTACACTTGTGCAAGCCTTCTCTGTCCAGACTGGCACTTGTTGTCCTGCTTAGGTTCTCCCTGCCTGAGGTAAGCTGTCTGTGCCCTGCTGGATGCCTGATTTCTGACCTGACCCATGTCCTTTGAAATGCTGGTGTGTTGAAGTTGCTGCTTGGGTATGCATTATTCATCTGACTACACAATTTGTAGCAATATCCAAGCTTAAGATGATCAGTGCAGGATACTTTGCACTTGACTCAAAAATGGATGACACACCAGTAGGAAGACTTTTCACTGTCACCTCTTGCATTACCTTTTCACTGTCAGTCTATGTGAACAGAGAGGGGTGATGTCCTTGGACAGCAACAGGAAAATGATGTGCGGCGGCAGCTGCATTGTGCAGCAGTCCCAGACAATGCATTCTAACCCTGCAACCAGGTTGCAGCTATATTGTTTTTTTTTCTCCTCCTTTATTTCTTTTGGGGACTGGCCATGTGTCATCCCCCTCCTGCCTTGAGGTCCTTTTATTCAATTCTCTTCATCTTTAGCCACCGGACCAACCTACACTGAATGTCCCACAAGTGAGAAGTGCTGCCCTTTCTGTACAGTGGTAAGTGCTGCCCTTTTTCCTCTGTAGGAGCTGCCAGATGCTGGCCTGGTGTGTCCCTGCTGATCCTGCCGTCTATTTCCAACATCAGCTGCCTTCAGCATGGGTCCAAATGGGACCGATTTTCTTCCCTCTTTGCAGCTGATGGCTGACCTTTTGATCTTTCCCACTGAAAAGTGATAGTGCCACATGTAGCTTCTGTGAGCTCTTTGCAGCAATGGCAGTCTTCCCGCTGCTCTGCTAGGCCCGACTCTTTCTTGCAGGGTAGGTGCAGAGGCAGCTGGGGCTAGAGGAAGCAAGTAGTGCTGTGAGAGCAGGAGGACCATGAGTGGTTGGTGAATTTCATGGCAAGGAAAGTGATGTTGGGAGAGTCCTTGCTGAGCTCACCCCTGGTCTGTTGACCCTACAGAACAAGCATGCAGGTTCCCATGTGTGGTGAAGTGGGGTCGTTGGCAGCCCTAGGTACTTAGTGCTGTTTTAGGAAATTAGTTCATTGCCAGGAAGGCAGCAGGCACCCCTGTGGCTTGGGAGTTTACACCAACCATAAGGACAGCTCTGTGCTACACCCCTGTCTCATAGGCACCAGGATGTCCTATCTGGTTCTGCATCTGTGGGTTTCTCTGGCTGAGCTGGAGCAATGGATACGACACAGGTTCCACCAGCTGCTCTCCAGCCAGGTATGGGCCTTCATCGCCTTCTGCCACTCTGTGTTGCAAGGTCTGATAGGCCCTATGGCCACTTTATGGCCCTTCATGTCATGTCTTCTCTAGGAGGTGCCTGGCAGCCAGCTGTCCCACAGCTCCAGCCTGCAGCACGCAGTGTGTTTTGGGTGTCTGATGCAGACAGACTCGCCATGGCCTGCCTCAGGGATCCTGCTGAGCCCTCTCCACCCAAAGGAGGGAGCCACGCACAGCTGACGTGGCCAGCCACGGGGAAAGTCCCCGTTCCTGCTGCAGCCATTTAGGGGCTATCAAATGTGTGCTCGGCAGCTGAAGGGGACAGAGACGCACAGCTGCCTTTGGCTTCTTGGTGGCACCCTCCCCACCTAAGGAAGTTCTGAGAACCTGTGAGAGAATGTGGAGGAAATGGTGACAAGGGGAGACTTAAGAAAGGATGTATCTCTCCCCTTGCTCCAGTCAGTTGTGGTAGCCAGGAAGCTGTGCTGTGATGGAGGCCTGGCTCACTCTTGTACGGAGAACCAGCTGGGAGGTGCACACAACAGCTGGAGCAGCTGTTCTCAGCTGTCCAGAGGGAAGAAATACCCGGTATTTTTGCACTCCTATGTGTGCTAAGCTAATGCTTTTACCTGCTCTTCTTGTCCTACCCTTCTCATTTGCTGGGCTGGCCATGGCTATGTGGGCACGGCTGGGAACACCATCCTTGTTCCTCCTGTACCTGGCTGAGTCTCTCCAGGATGGGGAACTCACATGGGAGCAGACACTGCAATAGATAGGAAATTTTTGTTCAAACAACAAAATAAAGTGCAATCAAGCAGTGAAAGCTAACAGGAAGAAACCATAAAAGCAAGTCAAAACAGGAAAAGTGGCGATAACATTCCTAGCAGGTGCAAAACACTCCACTTTTTCTGGTACCTACAGCAAGAGTATTTCAGGCAAGTTTAAGCAGTGCAGATGTGGAGAGATTTTTCAATGAGCCCAGGCATTAAAACCAGTTCCAGCCCTGAATCCTCCTCAGCATAATCAACAGGCCAAAAGATAGTTGGAGCTGTGCAGATGTTTAATTTGTGGAGCCCCAAGGCTGTGTGGTGTGCCTGTGTGTGGCCATGGGGGCAGAAATGGTGGGTGTTTCTGATGCAAAATATCTTGATGCACCCTTGGGAGTCACCCTCTTCCCTCTAACAAGCCTGGCTAGATAACACCTGGTTAATCCATGCTCTGAAGTGATTTGCAGGCCTGCAGAGCCAGACCTGTGGCCCCCATTGGTCTTTGAGGCATCCTCTGACAGCCAGGACTCCCTGTGCAAACACCTGGCCTTGGCATGGGAGGTCTGAGCGCTGCTGCAGGTGCCCATGCCCAGAGCACTGATGTGGGAGCAGCTCTTGCTGTGGCTGTCGGACCTCAGGAAGGAGGGATCCAAACCTCTTTTGCCTTCAGCTTGCACCTGCCCAAAGGCTGCAGGCTGGACTAGGGTCCAGGGAGATAAATGTAAATGTTTCTGCAGGTGTTGCTCTTGCCAGAGGGATTTAACTGTCTTGGAGCTCTTCTGTGGCCTGAGAGACCCACAGACATGCAGCAGCCGGTTTGTATGTTATAAGCAAGCTTCAGACTGAGGCTGCTTGAGTTTAGAAAAACAACTGAAAGTGGCAGTCCTCAGAGAGGAGATCAAATTAAACGCCCTGCGGTTGCTTACAACACAGTCATAGAGATGTTCCAAAAAAAAAAATGGGGAAGTGGGGGGGGGTGTTTCTCGTTGCTTGGTTGTATTAACAACATTCCTGATCTCTGCTTAGCTCGTTGCAGTGATGGCACATTGGTGCTGGTGGGCTGGGCAGTGCTCCTTTTTCACATTACTGGAAATGTGGAAGGTACACGGCAGGCAGCAGAGAAAGGAAGTGCTGCAGCTCCCTTGGGTCCTCCTTCCCTCCACAAACCCCAAGAGCTGCTGCCAGCATGAGACCAGGACATCATGCACACATTGCCACCCTTCCCCAGCACAGGCTGTGTTTGGGGTGTTTCAGGTTGCACTGATGTGCCTGTGTGAGTTTCCCACCAGGGTCATTCAGAGCTCAGCTGGGCCCTGGTGTCCATGTGGACACCCTGGAGAGCTTCTTGCACTCATCCATTGTCCCCATCCCACCCTGTCCCACAACAATTCATTTCCTCTTCTCAAGGAGCTACAACAGCAGCATGACCGGACTGTGTTTGCCCTGTGCTAAACAGGGAACAGCTGGAGACAGATGATTGTTTGGGTTATTTTCTTGTTGCCTGGACATTTTATTTGCTTGTTTGAGCCCTGACAAAATAGCTTTCCAGTTCCTCCTGAGGCTGGTCTATGCTAAGCCTTCATATTGTGGGCTGCTTTAGAAAAATGGTGTTTTATAACTCTGCAAATGAGCATCCCGCTGCTTCAGTGGCAAGGCTCTGTAAACCAGGCAGAAATTTCCTTGCCACAGAGCCAGAGGGACTGGGGTGGGCAGAAGCGGTCTGAGCTGTCCTTGTCTGGTGTCAGAGATGTAGATATCCTTTTCTGTAGTCCTGGCTGGCACTCTGTCTTGAGTGGGATTAAATGGCTGGCTAAATGCTAGTGGTGAGCGATGTTGATAGGCTGTGCTCAGAAGGATGCTACTAAGCTTTCCTGCCAATCGGCTCCTCACCTTGGGTAAACCTGCATCGCCGAGTCCCTTCCAGCTGGGGATCTGCCTCTCCGTAACGCTTGCACACAGCCTCTTGCTCCTTCATTTCTGGATGTCGGCTTTTATTCTGAGCAGCTGGACGGTCCTTTGCCCTGTGGAAAAGGATCTTTTTTCTCACTGCCGAGTGCAGACGTTTTGGCAGTGGAAAACAGAGTTAAATAAGAATAGACTGATCAGGAAGCAGAGAGGGCGTTGCTGCCAGCTGATACTGGAGAAGTAATATCAGGAAGAATGCAGATTTGGCCAAGGCACTTGCAAGCAATGCCTTGGTAGGTCCAGTAATGAGCCTGGGTGTGCTGCTCAGGGCCACCACCGTGGTGGCTGCACATCCTCGAACCACTGCAAAATGTCAGTCTGACACAGAGACGGGACCAGACTCGGGGTCCCACCTCCTGCTTTACAAAAATCATCCCATTAACACCTTGCATTTATTTCTTTGGGAATCTTTTTATCAAGCACTGACCAGACCTGAGCCTGTTTGCTTTGGCAGGCACAGACCTGGGAGAGGGGGAGGGGGGAAAAAAATAATAACCCTGCCGCCGATTCATCCCTCCTTGTTTATTCCACCAGAAATAGATTTGGCAGAGAGCATCGGGAATGAACTAATCAGCAGGGAATTAATTGGCATGTTTGTTAAAAGGCAGGAACAACGTGGTGAGCAAATTCATGGCTGGATGGCTGGAGGGTTCAAGCAGCCAGAGAGGAGCACTGCATAGTGGAAACTGTGACTAGTCGGAGAAGTCAGACAGCTGTGCCGGAGAGGTTGAGCGCTGCCCAGAAGGAACCAGGGGCAAAGAGATACGGGCGTCCTCGTGGGCTGGGCTGCTTTCAGAAGGGACTCCATCGCTGAGGCTTCCCTTCCCACGAGGCTGCCATGTGTGGGGGAGATGGCCAGCTTGCAGGAGTGGGAGGGAGGGGTAGGAGAGGTGCAGCTGGAGGAGGCTCCAAGGAAAGGCTGTGGAAATGTGGAGAGCAGGGAAATGACGAGGGACACGTCACTCATTGCAAGCTGAAATGCAGAGGGGGTGGTGAGGAGAAGAGGAGCAAGGAGGCAGAGATTTGGAAGCATCAACACAGAAGGACTGTCCTCAAGAGTGCAGGTAATGCTTGTATGCCCTTCTCTGCCTTCTTTCCCAGGAATGCTTGCTTTCTTCCTCTGGACGAGACACTTCCAGGCACCTAGGGCAGAGCCTGTTTGGTTGAGGAACTCTAAAGGCACCTGTGAGAAGAGCCAGGAGTGGAGGGAACATGTGCAGAGTGGCATAGACTTGGAGGCTGGAGGCTTGCTACCTACATTTCTGGAGAACAGTGTCCAAAGTGAAGGAAGGAGGGAGAAAGGAAGAGTGAGCAGATCCTTAGAGACAGACGGACAGACAGACAGACATGGAGAGTACCAGGTCTGTGTATGCCTGTCCAGGGACAGAGAGGAAACTTCTTAAGAGGGAGCACTGAGCTCTAACTGGGAGAGAGGTGGAGATACGACATAACCTAGAAAAGCACGTATACCTGGAGAAGAGGCAGAAGGTATACATTACCTCCTCCAAACATTTACTAATGCTATGATTTTCAGTGGATGTGTGCTATGCACCTGGATGGCTTTGTTTTTCAGCATTGGGATGCCTGTCTGCTGGCAAAGCATCACCCTGACTGCCAGTTACTGGGGCTGTCTCTGAGATCCCTGTGCTTAGCAGGATGGACAGGCTGTTTGAGGGAGTTGGGTGCTCTTTGCTTTCACAGAACATGCAGGTAGAAAACGAACAATTTAACTCTTAATTATATGCAAAAGCACTACTGTTACTCTGGTGTCGACTCAAGTATGTCCTCAAACTTGGAGAAGTCAGGATATTGCTACTGCCATGTAACCCAAAGATGTGTGTGCATGTGTGTACAGCATTTAACCCACATGCATATAAACAGAGGAATAATACATTACAGGGGATTATTAACTTGAACTTTTTGGGCTTTTGAAACAGGTGATATTCCAGCTGTACCAGCGTGGCTGGGTTAATACTGTAGGCTCCAATTTTTAAATTGCTTTTGGCATTTTTCTTGATCTTTCCACCATTACATAATCCTACAACCATATGCTAATGTTTATATTACCCTGTTCTTTTGCTGAGAGAGCTAACAAATGCCATCCGCTTCGCAAGTAGGGCTTGCACATTCTTTGTTCTGGACTCGCAGGCTTGGCAGCTCTCTCCTCTACACAGCTCAGAGTCTTTTCAGGATCTCAGCCCGGGAGCTCTGGGGGAACTGGCATTAACTGAGAAATTGCGCAGCTACTAATTTTTTTCTATTTCTTTTTTAATGTGAAACTCTTTCATTTATAACACCTAAAACTTCCTTGACATTATACATAAAACATAAAATTTTAGTTGTGTATGTGTAACATAACCTTAAAATCTCCTTGAAGTGTTTCATATGAAAATAGAGAAATTTGAACAGCCTGAAAAATATCTTTATTATATATTGAGATACTTTACAAAATTGAGAGCCTTAAGCTTACTTTGTTGTTTAAATATCCATTACCATTGGGGTGCGAGTTATATTTTATGCATTTATGATTTACCTGACATCAAACTCCCTGATTCATTTAAAAGTATATTTTATTCCTCTGCAAATAACCTCAAACCCAATATCACTCTTCAGCTTTAGTTTTAAAGTGGCTTGAAAGGAACTTGGGAAAATTAGAAGAGTAGAAAGGGTCTCAAATGCAAACCACAAAGCTAATTCACTTGCAGTCCAATATTGCAGCAAAAAAATCCTTCATTTTAGGTGTCACTACAGTGACTGCTGTCTCTAACTGACAAAATCCTCACCTCAAAGCAAGCATGGGCTTGAGCTGATACACTGAGCTGCTCACACATGGCATCAGGAGAGTGTATGTGTTTGGCGCAGTTAGAAGTGCAGGCAGAGGTTTCAAGCCTTGCTGTACATGGGCAGGCAAGCTCTGAATCACAATGCAACATCTCACGTCTGCAGCAGAGACAGCATGTACTCCTCTCAGAAACGAAGCTGTGTCTAGCACCAGGAGGGCGTAACCTAGAAAATTCCCTGATACCCTAGCAGCCAACACAAGCCGTGGGCAGTAGGGAACTCAAGTCATCACCTGCTTTCCCTCTGGGTGCTGAAATCTGGGGCAGGTACCAGTGAAATCTCAGTGCTCTGTCATGTTCCCTGCTGTGTGCAGGGAGGGATAAGCACTGGAAATGGAGTGTACTGGAGCAGCCAGAAACAGAAAGGGTGAACGGCAGAGGGACACAAGGATGGGAGCTCAAATTCTGGCAGCACGCCTTTGCTTTGGGGCAGAGATTCAGTCTTGGATAGCACAACTGCTGATCCTGGCTGTGCTGTGCTTAGGGTACTGAGCTCGAGGAGCTCTATTATCATGTCAGAGTGAGGAACTGAGAGGCCAAAAGAAGAAAAAAAAATATTGGGTAATAATGACACGAGTACGTCTGTCTTCATTGCTTTCAGATGAAGGCAGTGAATCACTGCACCTACCCTGCTCCAAGGGCAGAACATGATGCAATTTTCTGACAGAGAGCATGCCATGTTGTTGTAATTAGTAGTAGCAATAACAAAGCTACTATATCATTGTTATTCTCTGGACTTAGAAAAGAGCTTCATCCAAAGATGTGTGTGTTTTCCCTGTTTGTGAATCTGCTTTCTACCCTGACAGTATTTTCCAGTGCAATACTGCAACAGATCTGAAGACATAATTTCCATGGGCTAGGCATCTGGTTCCTATTACAGATGACCCTACAGACTTTTTCTGCTAGAAACCTTGTTAGTAAAGATCCAGTTGCCTTCTACAATTCCACCTAAGAGAAGGAGGACTGCTTAATTTCTGTGTAAGTATCTGAGATATGGGAACCCTTTTCAAAGATGATTACAACCTGATGTTTATCATGATAATAAATTACAACACGCATTCAGGAATGCAGGGAGCAAAGCTACAAAGAAATTGGTCCATGAGGGACCTCGCAAACAGACCATGTGTGTCTTGTGATCCATTTGAACATGTGATGCTTTAAAAGGTTTGAGGTCAAGTAGGGTGGATTTTCAGTACCAGATGCAGGTGGAACTTATCACAACCCTTCTTTTAATAAATAAAGAAAGAATATATCCCTGCCCTGGGGTATTGAAACAAGTGGTACGTGGAAAGGGTAAGGAATGGAAAATCTCTTCAAGATGTTTTAAAATGAGCTGGAAAGCCACACTGCCTCCTTGATGTTGGCAGCATTTTAAAATCATTTTCAATTAGAGACATTGGCATCTGGGAAGTCCTTTCCCACCAAGGAAGATTGAAAAGGCATGTGCAGTGCATCGTCATCAAAAGAAAGAAAAAAAAAAAAGAAAAAGTTCAAAGGCTGGAATATTTATCTGGAAAGACAGAGAGGCAGAGGAGTTTTGGTGTCAATGGTTTTTTAGTTTCAGGAGTGTCTATAGAGACCATTTCATTATGTGCCTCGGTAATATCATCAAGCTCTCCTAGAGATCTGCATTCTGGCAGCTCTGGGTGAGTTGGGGGGGAAGAAGAGGTGTGTGCATGTGAGAGATAGGAAGAAAATAATTTATTTTTTTTCCTTTAAATGAACACTGCAATTAGAAGAATACAAAATACATCCTGACAGGTGGAAAGTAATATTTTTAAAGTAGTATGACATTTCGCATCAGTATGGCTATATTCATACTGCTATTTTAAATATACAGAAAAATAAATGCAATTTCAATTAAAATACACTAGTGATTAAATGCAAGAACAGCACAAAGTAAAATGATTTATTTATGTTCTGCTTTATCTGGTACAGCTCCTAGTAGGTTTTGAGGTGGCTGAATTCTTCCCAGATGGTTAGGAGATGAGGATTATATGATACTAAAAAAGCAATTTAACATTCTCTTATTTTGCAGTGAGGTCTTAGACTTTTGATGCATGCACATGAACAGGGGAATAGTTTGGGTTTTCTCAATGTGCCTACTTCTCACATGAGCCCCTCCATCACTATGACTACGGATGACTGAAAAATCATCACTAGAACTCATGAACTTGGCAATGCATATTTTTCATTTGTTGTGTGCAATATGTGCATAATTGATATTTCCAGCCAGTTTCTGCCACAACAGCTGTCCATGACATAAAAATAACCAGTTCAGCACTGAAGGACTACTTAATTAAGACAGAATAACAAATTAGCATGAGTAAACTGAGGAGAGACTAATCTATCCTCCTACATTCAGAGACGGTACTTGTCCAGGAGGGCCTGTAGGTTAGGGTTGACTTCTGTTGACTTGGAAATGATGATAAACTTGAAAGAAGATGAGGATCTTAGGTAAATGCTCACATCAGTTACATCAGTTTATCTACCTGTCTTGTCTATTCTGCAGATTTGCTCAGGAGGAACAGACCCCTCCAAGTGCAGGGCAAGGGGGAGACAGCACATGGCTTTGTGGTTTTATTTATTTATTTTTCTGTTTATTTATTTGTTTTGTTGCCTTTTTATTTATTTATGTATTTTCCTTTGAGGCCCATCACTGGGTAACATTTCAATTATGCAGCTGGGTTGCAGATCAAGTCAAAGAGAACAATTTCCTATTCTTGCCTCTATTAAATCCTTGATGAATTGCTTCACTACTTTGTACCTTGCTTTCCCTAACTGCAAAGTGGGGATGTAGCTGTTTTTGTACCTCCTAGTGCCTTCTCCTGACACCCACAAAACATTCATAGCTAAAAGGTGCTATCCCAGCATGGCTACATATGAAGCAAAGCTACTTTCACACAATTACATAATCACAGGATGGTTGAGGTTGGAAGGGACCTCCAGAGATCATCTAGTCCAACCCCCCTGCTCAAGCAGGGTCACCTAGAGCATGTTACACAGGATCCCCCAGGTGGGTTTGAATATCTCCAAATAAGGAGACTCCACAACCTCTCTGGGCAGCCTATTCCAGTGGCTTTCCTACCTGCTGCCAGTTGAGGAAGCACCTCTGTACCACTCAATGGCTTGACAAAAAGGTAAGGCACTTCGTACTTGTGAAAAAGAAAAGCCCCTGTGCTTCTGTAAAAGCTCAGCTGAGCAACTTTTAAAACATTTTAAAGAAATACATCATCAGAGAGAAAGGTGGTGCTGGGGTGACAGACGGCAGATGGAGAAAGAGGGGAAAGAGAAATAAAGCAGTTAGCAAGATTTTCTGTCTCCACAGAGCAAAGGGAAGGTCAAAGCCCTACGAACCACCATCATGGTGACTATTCCTCTTTTCCTCTTCTTCATCTTCTTACCCTGCTGTAAATCCCAGGAGGACTTTCTGGACCAGTATCAGAAATGGGACTACAGAGAAGGCGGTAAGAGGTGGTGGTGGTTCAACCTGGGAGGCATTAGCTAACTCAGGGCTGAAGATTTGCCTATTTCCCCCTTGGAGTGGGACAAACACTGCTCACTCATGAGCTGTCTTTCTTGATTCCTGGGTAGCTGCTGAGATTTTTGGAGAGAAAAATGATTTTAGAAATAATCAGCTGGGGCATTCAGTGACAGCAGAAAACTCTGGCAACAGGAGGCAGAGAATTACATAGCAAGGGAGAGTTATCTGCTTTTTAATTTAGATCCTCCTTATATTTGATATTTGGCAATGAATATTTTCATTGCAACTCATCTGAGGTGAAGAGGAGGGGAATTAAACTAAGACCACTGGCTCATGTTTTCTTATTCTGTCAAATTTATTTTCCTCACTTTCATGGATGTCCTGCTAACATAGCTGACAAGGTCAACATAGAAGGTGTTAACAGCATTACCCAAACACTTGAGAAATGGGGAAACAGCATCTTCTGGCAAATGAAACACACCCTGCTGAACAACCCAAACGCTTTACTGCCGGAGATCTCCAGGTAATTCCCTTCATCTGGAGGCGTGATTCAGTCCTGCCCTGGGTGTCCTTCTTCGAGCAGGATTCATCTTTAGCTTTCAGATTGGTCAACTGCAGGGAGATGAATCCCACTCTTGGTATCTGTTGTGCTAGCAGCTCTGAGCACCCTACTAAACTAAATATACTGCTCACTATTTATTGGGAAATATTGCCAATTGCCATGATTGTATTGTAAGAATTACCCTGAAGAAAACTCAGGCTGTCCTCAACACCTCATTCCTGTGAGGTGTGAGAACAGACTGGAAAAAATGAATTGTGTTACAAATCCACACATAGATTTGGCCACAGGGTAGGGAGAAGAAGCTGAGCTGGCCTGTGATATTTTGATTTCAGTCTCTGTAACACCTAAGCAGTGGAAGCTATTCTCTAGTCCATCTCCTCACATTTCTCCCTTGGCATTACAGGAAGTATTTCCTATTGAACACACTCAAATGTTACTTTAATCTGACATTTCCAAAATCAGAGTGGAAAAGGCAGAGGAAGATAGAAGAAGGGAATATGGGGAACTACAAGAAACCTACTATCTCTTAAATCAGAATTGTTCCTAAAGCAAATAGTTCTCTTCCACAGCTCAGATTTCTCTTTAGAAAAAACAAAAAGAAAAACAACAAAAAAAAAAACAAACAAAACAACACGACAACAAAAACAAACAAAAAACAACCACACACACACACAAAAATAATCTTTCCACAACTGCTGTGCATTGAGCCAGTTGAAAAGGAAAGGCTACAAGGATAAAATGACACTAATGAGAAGGTCACACATTATCAAATTAGGGTTTAAGGAGGATATGGTACACAGATTATATGCTGGTCTTTGTCATCAAGTAGATTTCTCCTCACCTGCATGGGGGATGTTATTAGCACATAATTGATCACAACTTTCATACCCCCAGTGCAGAAATTTACCAGTGCCTAAGATTTTCAGGGCAGACATTAAGTCTTACATATTTGGAAATATCTGACTTAGTGACTCCTGAACTGTCATGCAGGGAGAGGTAATGAGACTATTCAGCCACATTTCTCCCACAGGACTTTGAAGTACAAGCTCGCTGGTAAGGACACAGGTTGGTCCACTTTAAGTGCTGAGGATTGGCAGTAGCCTGTGGGAATCACTGGCCCAGCCTCCATTTCTGGTTAACAGTGAGGCTGATTAATACTTATTAATATCATGTGAGATTGGAATGATGGTCAGAGCTTGGTAATACTCAAAGGGAGACTGAGAGGAAGCCTTCCAAAGGAAGGGACAGGGCCACTCCCAGGCACGCCAGTGCATCAGTGCAGCCCTCACCTTGCTAAATCCTGTTGGAAAATTCAACTGTCCCCTCCTCAGCTCGGGGAGAGGCACAGCCTGCAGAAACTGGTGAGGGCGCTCTGCAATCACATCTGAACCGTGGCAGGCAGCAGCTTGCTCTTCATCGGGAAGTCCCCACAGGATTTCCTGCACATTGCTGCTCTCGACCGCTCAGCCCCACTGGTTCCAGCAAAGCAGGATGGTTTTCATCTCCTCCCTGAAAGCAGCAGGGCTGTGAAGTGCTTTTGGGAGCTCATAAATCATCTGTCAACCTGCACTGAGCCAGCTGTGCTTTGGCGGAAATGGAAAGAGCACATTGCACACACTGGTCCTGTAGTTCATGGTTTCCTGGACTCAGAAAGGGGCATCTTACATAAGTGTTTTGTAAGCATCTTTTAGCAAACTGCTTCCAGCTCTTTCAGCTCTCTCCCCCCCGCCCCCCCCCCCCCAAGAAACACAAGGCCTGGTAGCCTGGTAATTTATTTATTATGCTCAGGAACAGCCCCCAAACTGAGTTATTCTGAGTTATTCTTCTGTATTACTCTTCTGTAGTCTCCGCCCTGTGTCTGCGGCTGTGGACAATCTTGTGAGGGAAGTCCAGTCGATAAGGAAAAGGCTAGAAGAACTCAATGAACGTCTCAATGTCATCAGCAAAGCTGTCCTCCCCATCCGACTTAATGCTCTGCAGAGCCAAAGGCGTGGAAATACTCAGCTGCGGAGACTCCCAATGCACAGGAGAAGGTTGTATGCTCGCAGGAGACTTCAGAGGAGTTAATTCTCTACCAGAGAAAAAAAGGAAATCTTTATTATTTTTTTTTTCACCTGCTTAAGCCTTTCCTGATTGGATGCTGCTAGACAGAATAAAGCAAAGCACATACAAGATGGCTTTGCTGAGGAGACCAGAACTTCTGCATTTTGTTGCTCTCTTTCAACCCTACATTGGTAGGTCAAATCTGACCCTGTTCTTCAATGAAAGCTGTTTTGTGTCCCACGCAAAATGAGTTGAGAAGCTCAGTCTACTTGAGTGTGAATACCTTTAGGCTATGCAGTCATTCTTTCTGCTTACCAGGGTAAGCTGTTTCTATAAAGATCAGTTGAATTTCTCTGTCCTATTTTCACAGCACTCTGTCAGAAACAGCTGGGGAATTCAATCTTCAAAAGTGCTGAATGCCGGATGAATGCAGGAAGATAGATCAGTGCTTTGTACTTCCAGCTGGGTGGGGAGGGGGAGAGGAAGCTGTGTTTTAAAATATGGCCTTAACCTATTCTCCACCAGTGCAAAGAGTGCCCAGTTCATGTGTTCAGAGAGTGGGTGGGGTTGGAGAAACTTGGTCTATGTATATTGTTTCAAGAGTGAAGACATATCAGATTCTAGGAACCAAATTTCAACATCTTCGTTCTGCAGAGAGCTTTCTTTTAGCTACCTGAAGGTGTGCACTGAAAACCTTGTTATTCAACAGATATGTCCAGAACTTCCAACACTGTGAAAGACATCACAGTGACTTCTGCCAAGACCCTTGGAAAACAAGATGTTTTTCCAAAACTATTTAGATACCTAATAGCATAAATAGATGTCTACAAGGATTTTCCGAAATCGCTTAGGAGACAGTTTAGTTTCCAAAATCACAGGTAATTCAATTGGTGTCCGATTGGTAATTCAACTGGTGTCTAATTCACAGAGGATCTTCTCCACATGCAGACACAGACCTCCAGACATTTCCCCACATCCTTTAGCACAATTAAATTATATTAAAAAAAGAATAGCTACATACTACCAAGGTCTCAGGGAGTACACAGAATACCCTGCCTTCAGTTTGTCTTTGCCTGTCTGTGGCTTCTTGTCATCCTGGTGACAAACAATAGTCCAGAAATCAAGTTATGCACTGAATGGAGGATAGAGTGTGCTTGTTCTTCAGGTCTCTAAAGAGATTCTTACCCAGCACTGTAGCCAACTGCATACCTGAAATCTTTTGAAATGTAGATAGAAGAGTCAAAGAGAAAATAAACTATTTTTAAAGGTCTGAATGAAGCAATTTTAAAGGTCTGAATGAAGCAATTTATGAAAATAAAAATAAAGAATGAATTATGCCTAAATGGTTGTGGGTAAGGCTGGCATGAGAGCTGTTTTGCAAACAGTCTCCAGTCATAAATAGAGAGGATTTAAGGATTCCCAAGGCCTGAGTATATGGAAAGAAGTTCAGTGACATTACAGTAACTTTAAGAGGGAAGGGGAGAATCTAGCTTCATATGAAATCTTTCAAAATGAACCACAAGAATTAACTCAGTGAGCATTGTGGCTGGGATCTAGGAGATGAGTGGGGGAGTATGAGGAGTGTATGAAACAATCTGGTAAATATTTCCCGAGCGTAAATTCTGAATTCGGGTTTTCAGAAAATAACAAAACTCTAATTTGGTAAGTCTCTCCTTGGTTTTTGCTTAGGAATCTGAGACACTGTTTAACTAGAAAAGGAAAAAAATCAAGCCTGTAAAAAGGCTGTTTAAAAAAAAAAAAAGTCATGCTTTTGGCAAAGCTTTCCTCATAATTTCTAAGGAAATGTAGACTATTTTGATTCCAGAATATATTTTCCTTAATGACAGTGAATAACAGGAGAGAAAGGCCCCATCAACCTCCTCCTTGCTGCCCTGCATTCAGAGCTACGAGGCAGTGCTGGAGCACCAGCTGTACGCCTGCACCACTGCTGCTCCCTGCACGGGCTGCTCTGCACACCTTGCCTGGGGCTGTAGGGACTACTGGCCATCTCGGCCTTTCTGGAGGAAAAATACAACATAGATGTCAGCGTTCATTACCTGTTCACATTTCAGACACAAGCATCTCACCAGGCAACCTGAAGTTGTATAAAGTTGTATAAAATCCACCAAGGACAACATGAAACAGGACCATAAGACGTCTGGCCCAGGGAAGTCTCTCAGTCACAGGTGGCTGGAGGTGGGAGGCCAGGCCAGGCCACCACTGGCTTTGCCTTTTTACCCAAATGTCCACCAGCATCCCCTGTCGCAGACAGAAGACTGGGCACGATGGGACCCTCTGGTCTGACCCAGTCCATGTTTTCCTCCACTGATAGGTACAAATTGGTATTTTGGCAAAACTCAGCCCAGCAGAGAAAGTCAGCATTCGGTCCAAAAGAAAACAAATAACCTGCAGCACGCAACGTCTGTTACAACCACAGCTTCTTGCGTAACAGCAAACACACCAAATTTAATGGTTAATAGATGACTAGATCTGCACCCGTGTCACCCCTAGTCACCCTGTCACTGCCGGTCTGAGCACAGCCGCTGGGCTCGGCTGGTCACTGACTGCTTTGTCGTCGTAGGAGGGCCCTTATCAAGGGGGAAGCGCCTTAACGCCACATCTCTTCTGTCACATTTTTTTCTTTTTTGCTCCCTAGCAAAAGCCCTGGGGCTCCTCACCGGCACCCCTCTGCCCAGCTCCTGTCCTGCACCCCACGGGCCACCACGGGGGGCTTCACCCACGTAGATCGAGCCAGGTGTAAGAAAGCAAAATCGACAACAAGAATTATAACAAACGCAGAGTTTTTGCAGTTTTGGGAGAGCTAGGCCTACCCCCCTCACCCCGTCCATGTCCCCCCCCCACACTTTTGGCAGCCCTTGGGTCCCCTTTAGCCACTTTCCCCGACCATTTCCCCTCCTCTCCCCGCCCCGCTCCGCCCCGCCGCGGCCCGCGGCCGCTCCCTGCCGGCCGTGCTGCGCTGCGCTGCGCTGCGCTGCGCTGCGGGGGGACCGGGCCGGGCCGGGCCGGGCCGGGCCGGGCCGGGCGGTGTCGGCGACATGCTGGGCATGATCAAGAACTCCCTGCTGAGCACGGTGGAGGCATGGCCCCACCGGGTGCTGAGGAGGGGGGAGAAGGTAGGGGGCGGCCCGGCTGGGTGGCGCGGGGGTCCCACGGGAGGGGAGGCAGCGCGGAGGGAGGCTGCCCCCCCGGCTTGTGCCCCGGCTTCTTCCCCTTCGCCTTCCTCTTCGTCCGCCCCGGCTCCTGACCCTCGGCCTTCCCTCAGGAGCAGCTCAGCTACGAGGAGAGGGCGTGCGAAGGTGGGCAGTTTGCTGCCGTGGAGGTGGAGGGCAAACCCTTCGACGAGGCCTCGAAGGAAGGGGTGCTGAAGCTCCTCAAGTACGTCGGAGGAAGCAACGACAAGGGTGAGAGGCCGGGCGGCGTGTTCAAGCAGGAATGTGTTACCTTGCAGCTGGGATAATGCAAGGACAGGCACACGAGGATCTGTCACGGCGCTCAGGGTGCACGGTGGCTGATGAAATCCAGGGTAGCTGGGGCGCTTCGGTTCTGTGATCGCGCCTGGGAAGTCTGCCCTTGTAGGCAGGGAGATAACTTTTATGACCTTGAATTTTTATCGTGTAGCCTGGTTATTTTTATTCATGAAAGGGTAATGAACAATGAGCGTGCCTTTTAATGGTACTTCGCAGTGTTTTATAATGGTGCTTCCAGGTGATTGCCTCTAGTTCTCAACTTACTAAAGTATGTGAATCAATAATAATCCGTAACAGGCTGAGAAGACCACTGAGTAGATCTGAGGCATCTCATACCCTTCTCAGGCATGTGGTAGAGGGAGTTATGTAGTCTATATGGGAATAGGAGGTGGGTAGAGAAGAAAAGGGCATTTACAGCCCTACAGTTTCAGAAAGGTGATCACTGTTGCTGTAGGAGAAAGGGTACCTTCTGCAACATGGCACGGAGACAGGTATGGTATCGAAGTGCACAAATAAATGAGAAAGATGTCCTGATCTCAGCCCATTCTGTGCGTGATCAAGAACTCCCTGCTGATCACAACAGAGGCATGGCCCCACCGGAAAGTTGCAGGTTCGCTACTGCTGAAAGAAGAGGGAAGAAAAATGTTCTTGCATGCCATGTACTTCTGGGAAGTAATGAGCAGAAAAGAGGTATGCTATTCCTGGACTTGGGGAGCATATGGACAGTCCCGTTGAAAGCCAGACCAGCTGTGAGTTTTGGGCCACTGGAACTCGTAGGACATGTGGAAGCATTCGGAAGGGTTTGGGAGAAAGCTTCTGTCACCCAGTATTGGCTACGGCCTCACCACTAAGTATAGATGATAAAGATTTAAATACTCGTGTATTTAGATACTCATATATAAATGTGTCACTGCACAAGAACTGTAGGTCCTGTTGTGTTAGAGGTGATGTGTCAGAAGAGAGTGTGGCATGAGCTATAAAGTTGAGAGCCACAAAAACAAAACCAGTCATGAAAAACCATCCAGAAGTCAGTCACCTGAGGCCCTTACCTCCCAGGCTCCCCATGTAGTTAGTGGGGAGAGAGGTTTGGCTCAAGCAAAAGCCTGAAGGTTGTTCTGCATGCCTCAGAGTACCCTACTCTCTCAACTGGCTGTGCAAGGAGATCATGGTGAGGAGCCTTCCTAAAGCAAAATTAGCATTTACGAATCCCCTGTTAATGCTTTGAGTTCCTGAGAACCTAGGCTTCTGTAGTAATTTCTGTGTGTCTCTTTCAGGGGTTGGAATGGGCATGACTGCTCCTGTCTCCATCACTGCCTTTCCTGCTGAAGATGGATCCTTACAGCAGAAAGTGAAGGTCTATCTTCGAATCCCAAATCAGTTTCAAGCGAGTCCTCCTTGTCCTAGCGATGAAAGCATTAAGATTGAAGAGAGACAAGGGATGACCATTTATTCCACGTAAGGAACACATCCTGGGATTCCCAGTCCCAAGTGCTCAGGTCTCTGGGGTGCTCTGAAGGGCAGTGGTGTTTTTTACCAGGTGACTTGCTGGACAGGGGATGCATGTGGTAGAAGGAGATGGCAGGATCTTTCTAGACTGTGAAGGCAGGTGCTTTATGTCATTTCTTGTCATGATTCATGGTGCACAGATTTGGAATATGGATTATTTTTTTTAACTGGTAAAACAAGTGCAGGGGTTAGCCCTGAAAGGCTCTTTGTTTCACCTGAGGAGGTGAAGAGCCAGGGAGGGTGAATATGAAGGGACTGAGTCATTCCTAATCTCTGAAAACCATTGTTTTCCCCATTTTCTGGGATCAAGATGGTTCTTAGTCATCAAGGATGTCCCTTGGTGTGGTTCACATCAAATTATAGGAGTCAGATGAAGCCTAAATGTCAGAACCCATCATGGAGACAAGTGGCCATTGCATTGCTTCAAATCAACTTTGAATGGCTTTTGCTGTTGACTGAGTTAAGCTGGACTCAAGCCAGCATCACAGTAGTGATAAGCTCTTTATCCCATTTTTAACCCCTTGAATCCCATTTTTAACCCCTTTTAACCCCTGCCTCTTTGCTTGAACTATTTTGGCTGACTGAACTGTCCCGGGCTGCTGTCTCCTCCCATGCCTGTGACTGCTGCCTGGCCTTTGCTGTGGGTGTGGGCTGCTTCTGCAGCAACAGGCTGTTTTGTCTCAAACCTTGGCACTAAAGCAGGGCTGCTAGGTGCAGGCTGATGTGGAAACAATTTCTGTTTGTGGGAGATAAACATAAAACAGACCAATTCCAGCCCACCCCTTTAAAATAGCATTGTGGGCTGTAATTGCTAACATTTCTGTTCCCCGCCTCCCTTTTTCCTTGGGCTAGCTAGAGTTTGGCTTCCCTTCATGATCTTGCTTCCAGCAGACGGTCGTTCACACCCCAGTGAACATGGCTGTTGACAGCATTGGTGGAAGGACTGTGGGCTGAGCAGACTTGGAGATAACCTTGCTCTCTGGGAAGCTGTTCCTCTGATATGGCATTCATTCCAAGGGCAGGGCCATTCTGATGACTGATATACACGGGTCCGTTTGGGGTCTGTCAGTGGCTGTCAGTACCCTGGCTGTGTGACTTTGAGACTATTGATCTGTTGCAGACAGAGTGTGCTGGTTCTCAAAGAATGGTGCCTACGCAAGTGCATGCTGGTGGGACCTGGACCAAAATGAGTGGCTAAATATATTGTAGCTGTGCATTCTTCTCCTTCTCTTCCGTGCTGTGTTATTCCAGTGCTGCTCAGTACTTCTCCATGTTTGGCTTCTTTGCAGGCAGTTTGGCGGCTACGCCAAAGAGGTGGACTATGTAAACTATGCTGCCAAGCTGAAGTCTGCTCTGGGAAGTGAAGCTACGTACCGCAAGGATTTCTACTTCTGCAATGGTTACGACCCCCCTATGAAGCCTTATGGACGACGCAATGAGGTCTGGTTTGTGAAAGAGTGAGCATCTGGATCCCGGTGGTACTGCCTTGCACTAATAGCCTCCCCACACCACGTCCCTCTTCTTGTCAAAATAAACTAACAGTTTGGCAGAGGCAGAAAAACATAATCCCCTCCCTCTATACCTGTGCATTGCTCTTTTAAGGACTAACCATTTTAGAAGAACACTGCATAGCCCCCCCGATGATCATGCTCCTTCGTTCGAGACTTGAGTCCTCAACCACACAGACTCTCACGATCTCTCAGCGGCTTGCTTTTATCTCCCTCATGCTCCCAGAGCTCAATGCTGAGACAGCTGAAGTACTTAATTACCAAGACTGGTGCCTGACAGGAGTCACGTCCAAGTGCTGGCAGACTATTAGTCTTACCTGAGGCAGGCGGGGAACATGACGAGAGTGCATACAGGGACTTTTTTATCTTCTTGAGCTTGCTGCAGCTGTAAGATTCTGCTTTTATCTGTGCCATTTGAAAGGCAGTGTAAAGGGACATGAGCATTGCTACCAAAACAACACAGTGAAAATAGGCATCCTTTACATTTTCCAGTGTGTGCAGGAAAGCACCGTTTCTGTCATCTGACCAAGAAAAGTTACTTGAGGGAAGATTTCTGTTTGCAGCTGTCCCTTCTGTCTAAGGTGGGACATTTGGGGTTCTGTTTTGTCCTGATCTCAACCAGCAGCTGGACAATGTGACACAGAGACCCCAAGATCATTTCATCACCTTCCTATTACTTGTGTGTAATGTTTCTTTAAAACTAGCCTACACAAGGACCAAATTTGAAATGCAGGTGGTAATCTAATTGAATTAGAAAAATACAAACTGTGAAAAAAGCGGGTACCTATTACTTGCAATCTGAGGGTGCATTTGAAGAACAGTGAGCATCTAGTGGAACTGCTGTGGGTGCAGATCTTTATAAAACCTCTCCTTAAATGTTGTGAGTTTCAGAAAGGCTTCTCTGAGCAGCTGTCTTTAAAGAAAGAGGAAAGTCTGGTTCTTGAAAACTGGGATTTACACCAAATAATAAGTAGCCTTTCTGAAACTTCAAATACAATAGTAAGGGTGGGTCTTGTTTTAGGAACACTGTCAGTGTTTAATTGGCAGGCATCAAACCAACTTTTTAGCTGTCAGCTCTCTGCCAGACAGGAAGCAGAATGCCTGTAATGGAGACACACACACACACTGTGCTACAGTGGGTACTTGTATAATTCCTTAACTCCACTAAAAGAGATGCACTCCTCTGATGCTAAAGTGCCTCAAAGGTCAGGTGCTTTCCAAAAGCCATTTTCCTCCTAGAGCTGAAAGAGAGATTGTTCTGATGGAGTCCTGGGTTCTGACCAGTTGAGCTCTTTGACCTGTGCCTTCTTTTTGAGAACAAATCTTAGCAGTAATAGGAGAAAGCCTGAAGTTCTGATGTTTTTTTCTTTTCTCTTTTGCTGAGCCATATAAGAACTTTGCTGTGGACCTCACGACAGAGTTTCAGTTCCTTGTGTGCAAGAACTGCTAGCCAGGATGGGTAAAAAGCAGATGAGCAGTTAATTTTCAAAAAAAAAAATCAAGGGAAAAGTTATTCACCATGGTTAGTGATTGCAGCACAAGGGAAGAGAAATCGAAAGGAAATCAAGGATATGGTAGGTTATGAAGGCTCCTTAAAGGAGCAAAGGCCCTTCTAAGGCCATCCCCTGTGCAAAAGGTACCTGTTCGTGTCACATATTATTTTTGCCTGCATGGGTGAGGAATGGAGGGGTGTACTGCTGCACAGTTTATGCATTCCTGGGTTGATTTTGGAAGGCACATACAGACTGACTGTGGATACAGACCTTTCTGGGTACTGACAATGAATGTACTGCAGTGATCAAAATCCTGACATTTTTTAAAATTTCTCCTGTGAAATCTCAGATGTTAGGAAGACCAGTAATAAACCTGGTATGAACAGAGCTGCACATCTCAACAGCATGGTATAGAAGGAAGCTGTTTTTTTCTGTAATATGCATACACTATCTGAACAGAGAGCAAGCATGTCTTACCCAATAGTGAGAGTAGCCAGGTCTGTAGGATCTGCCTGTGCAGTCCTGCTCCTGGCCTTTTACATGCAGTAAACAGGGTACAGTTTCATAAACAGTGTTACTGATATCAAAAGCTTATGCAAATTCAGTTGCCTTTTCTATAAAAGCAAAGATGCCTGTGTTCTGTCTGCATTTTCTAGAGTTTTACATAAATACAATAATACTGTGAATTACAGTTTTTGTGCTGATCATTGACTTTGTGAGCTCAGTGGGAGTTGTTGATTTGGAAGACTTTGGGTTGCCAGTTTGGGCTACTAATCATGTCACAGTATCTGTATGTAGTCATAATGCTTTTTCCAATAAATTGCTATGTTGGGTATCTTGGTGTGGCCTTGCATTATCTGACTGTATGAAGTGGGAGCTGATGGAGTAATCTCTCTTTTCTTTTTTTTTTTTCTTTTTTTTTTTCATTGGTTTTAGCCACCTAAAGGCTTTGACTGATTTATTTGTGTTAATGTAGGAACTTGGAGAACTCACCTAAGGAAAACTGTGTTCACTTCTATGTTCCAAGGGCTGGGATTCATAGTGTTCAGGCAAATATTCGTGACTGTGCTTTTCAACATGCACTTCTATTCAAAAATGTTAGACATACTGTCACATGAAGGTCCAGCCAGCTTCCAGTGATGGACAGTACAGGAAACCTGAGGCAGAATACAGGATCAATGCAACTCTGTACTGATAATCCCTCTAAATATTCCCCTGGTCTCTAGGGGAATAGACTCTCCACAGTGTGGCTCAGGGCATTTTATTACTGTGTGTAGTAGACCCAGATAGACTTTTTCCCGTGCTTTTGTGCGGTTGCATTTTGGGCAAGCTTACTGTTGGTGGCATCCTTCCATCCTTTGGCAAGGAGCTCCTTGCATGTGGAAGGGCAGAAATACTCTTGATGAGGTTTCCAGCAGGTTGGCTCTCTGCTCTGGGCAGCAGGGCCAGCCAGCTTTTGGATATGTCTCCATCACTGGGTGGATGCTCCATTGCCATTAGAGGTGGTCTGGTAACCTCATTTTGCTGGGGCCAGGAGTGTAACCAAGCCAGAGGAACGCTCTGGATTTTTGACCCAAGATTAACATGGATGTACAAATACAGGGCAGGGGAAATCAAAAGGCTTGCTCCAGCACTTCAGTGCAATGGGGGGCTGCTTGGTGCTGGAGGTGAGCACAGCGAGGGCCATGTCTCTGCCCGTGCTCCTCTCCTGCAGCTCCTGGCATTCCTGTGGCAGCCGGTGCTGCTTCCTGGGGGGGATGCAGGCAGCCGAGGTCAGGCTGGGGGTTATCTCTGCCTGCCAGGAACAGGTGAGACAGTGCTGATAATTAGCTGATAGCTGTAATGCTTCTCCTTGTCAGTGGTGCCAGCACTCAGCCCCACACTCAGAGCGCTCTCCTGCCCTCCCCCTCAAATGAGTGGTGGTAAATGAGGCCCTCAGTGGGTGGGTGAGGCGTGTGAGCAGAGCCCTGCGTGGCACGGAGCAGTGCTGTGATGGCAATGGGGACAGCCACAGGTCAGGACAGCCGAGCATGGGCAGGCTCAATCTCTCATGAACCTCCAAAACATATATATCGATATATACGTATGTGTGTGCACGTGTATTACTACATGGATATGGTCATGTATACCTATATAGGTCATGTACAAGTAGGGGCCTCCAGACCTGATGCTTGCAGCTATTAGTCAGCTTCTGCTGTCGCAGAAGAACTTGCCAATGCAAACACAGCCACAGGGCAAACATTTGCAGACCAAGGCTTTAAGTCTGCTAGGATCAGAGCTTTGTTAGCTTCAGAAAGAGATACTTTCTTTTGTAGGCACATGCCTAAATATATCTAACCCTGCATTAAGAAGACGACAGCCTTGATAAAAGAGCTAATTGGTTAAGTTGTCCATATAAATTCTGGCAGGCTTACAATTCCCTAGCCACTTTGAGGGGATGGTTGATTTATGATGAATGAAGAAGTAACATCATTATTCCTCCATTTTCATCAATCACCATGGCAAAGGGTGCATGAGCAGCTATTGTGCTTGCGGTAGCAAATTTTCAGCTTTGCGAGGCTGCCCAAAGGCAAGGGGACAAGGGAAGAAGATGGTGGCTCCTAGCTCGCATCATCCCTCTTGCTGTAATTACAATACTACCTCTTTTATAATAGCACTCTGAGCAGTGGCTCTCCTCTCTGACAGCATTTCAGCCACACTGAGCTAAAAAAGAAATGCGTCTCTTAACAGGACCATAAGGAGCTTTGGATGTATAACGTCTCTATAAAATTGCTTGGCAACTTGATTTATGTGAGCAGGATCAGTGATAAAAGTGACTTCTCTGACAGTAATGGATGAAACACTTCCAGTCTAGCTGCTCTGTCTCTGCTCGGTGCCTATGCCAGCAGCAGGCTGGTTTTGTCAGCTCATTCATAATCTCTCTGCTTTGCTCTCAGTTTGCTCTCTTGTTGCACAAGACAGGTTTTGGCCATGGTGGATCCCTTTTTGCTAGTCCTCTGTGGGAGCTGCTGCAGAATATGGGTCAGTGCAAATGCTGCTTGATTTCTAGAGCAGCGTTTGTCTGAGTCCACGCCCAGGTGAGAGTTGGGTGCATGCTGCTCCCCTGACCCTCGTTCCTGCCCACCCTTCAGTTTCTATGGGGAGAAACTTGAGTGAATGGGGTGGAAGGAGGCACACTCTTCTTAGACTAAGTGCGGAGTTTGGCTGATCAGTGGCCCTAGGTCCTGGGGGAGCTTCAGGCATACCTTTCATGCTATCCAGATGACTGGGTTCAGGAACCTGAATTTTAGGTGGCGGTTTTTCAAAAGTACAAATGGAAGTGGAACATCCCAGAAACAGCATCCTGAAAGAAACCACTGGGATTTAGGTGCTTCAGCATCCTTGAGGACTTATATTCTCATGCGTATGGATCAACTCAGTGCCATGCACCGAGCATGTGATTCAGCGCAGTGTCTCCTGTTGTACATCCCCTGCAGCCTGGCCTGCCGTCTGGACTTAAAAATGCAGTGGCCCTTCTAATTCTCCAGGATCCTCCGAGCTGATGCAGCTGGACATCTTAGGCTGCAAACCCCTCACCAACCCCACTTACTTTGTGTGACCAAGACCCAAGAGAGAGAGGTGCAGAAAAGCAGTTCCTTGGCCATGCGCTGCAGCGCCCTGACCCTGCATCATGGCTCAGGTGTCAGGGTGGTGTTGGGAGTGTGACATTGGCAGTGTGGGCTGCTGCCTATGTTGGAACAGCAGAGCCCAGTCCCACTCTATGTGGGCAGCTGCACCACCCTGTCCATGTCTGAACCTGGAAGCTCAGTGGGTTTGAGCCTCATCCGTGCCTGGAGCACTGGAGGGGTGCTTGGTCTGCGTGAGGTGTGTGGTGGGGAGGTGCCTTCCATACATACTTCTGTTATCCCAAGGGAAAACAGAGAAGCATTGCCATGGCTATTATTCTCCCTTGAGTATTTTTCCAGAGCTTTCCAAACCAGTCTTTTTTTTTTTTTTTTTTTTTTTAATATCCCTAATGTTTAATTTAAGGTCTTTCTTAATTGGAGTCTGAAGAACTAATTGCAGTGTCTTCTGCTATTAGACAAAGAGTTCAGTCACCTTCCCACATGACCGATGAAGTACAAGACTAACAGAATTAAATGTTGCTCTTAGTATGAGAGGAGAGGATCTGAAATTTGACATGCATCATACTCAAACAAATGAGACAAATGAAACCTTTTACCCAAAGCGAAGTACCGAAATAAAAGGTAGTGTACGGCATGACAATTTTGGACACACTTTTCTGCTGGCAGATCTTTCTAGCTGTTTAATCACTGACTGTAGATGTTTCTCAATTCTCTTTATGAGTCATCTTTGCAAGGGAACATCTTTCCAAACCATCATGTACTGGCTCATTGAAATGTCTTCCATGAACTGTAGTATTATTTAGCAAGGGTACCCAGAAGAGGATGGTAGTTGGGATTAGTTACTGCACTGGTGTTTATTTGGGGTAATTGAGTTCATGTAAATCCACATCTTTCATTCTCCAGTACCTTGCTTCTACCTGCACAGTGGTACTTGTGCATGGGAAACCCAGGAGGAGCAAAAATCCTTTGAAGATGTAGGAGAGCGAGAGTTGTGCTGTCTCAGGGGGAAGATGGTGTGAGGCTGGGCTGGATGGACACAGCACCTTGGTTGCCCCATAACTCGTGTCTCTACCCCCTCCAGATAGGGTTTATGCTGTGATGGGTGCAGCACACCCTGTCTTGTGTAGGCCTGTCTCCTCCTTTCATTCTGGGGAACGAAGATCTCCCTGGAAATCCCCAAAACAACTCCGCTCCTGCTGTGTTGCCATCTGCTTTGTGCAAGACTTCGGTACACGCCTTTGTGGAGAGCCATGCTCTTCCTGCCCCAGGGAGGGGAAAAGCAGCAACCATGATTTTATGAGATACTGTGTCTTGGGAATCTGGCCTGAAACACCCTCTGGCTGGAAACCCAACCAGCCGATTTCAAAATGACGAGGGCCGTCCTGTGGATTTAGGAATGTGAATGGGGAAACAGGCCTATATAACTGGAAAATGCAGTTATGGTTTCAGGCATATGGAGCATCCAGTGGTGGTTTTGTTCTTCCCAGGTGTATTTTTTTGCTCTGATGGCACATGGCCCTCTACCTCCAAACCTCGCCTTCAGGGTAGGCAGTGCCCTTTTCCCCCTTCACTCCTTGTGGCCCACTCCAGGCACAGGTGGTTTTGGCTTTTTAACAGTTGCACAGGAGTTGTGTCTGAGGTCTGCCTGGATCCAGGAATGAAGCCCAGATCTTGAACCAGGGGAGTCATCTGGCTGAAGACAGCTCTCCACAGAGTTGGTTTTTAACCAGGGGCACGAGTTCATTTATATACATTGCAATGGTGCTGTGTCTGGAAAAGAACAAGAGAGAGTAATGCAAGTGTGGTTTTTTTGTTGTTGTTTTGTTTTGTTTTGTTTTTAATATATATATATATATTTTTTTCAGTAGTATATGAGTTAGGTTTTGGCTTTAAAAATTTTGTTTATTTTGAATGGAAGCCCAGAATGCACAGAATGTAGCAAAATTGCATACACACAAACAGGGATTTTTGTTTCACCTTTCAAGTTACTCCTGCTCATGATGGTAAGGCAATAGCATTTGAAAAGGCTATGGATGTTTTTCCTTTCCCTGGAAAGAAATATCTGAAAATAATAATCCTGAAGGAACAGTGGAAGCAGCTGCTTTCAGATTACTTTACTGAAAGCCACAAGATGCAACCAGGCACACCAAGGAGGTGGGGAGCTGCCACCCACCGGAGGGTCTCCTTGAGACTGCAGCTGCTTGTCCTGGGAGATGCAGCGACGGGGAGGAATGGGGGTCTCTCCAGACAGTCCTCATATGGAGGCAAACACAATCGCTTTCCAAAATCCTGCAATCAACAAATCCATTTATCATAAATAGCCGATGCACAGCCTACTGTTATGACAAACTCTTCTGGAACAAATCCAGCACCAGAATTATGATGAGCTAAAAATGATGTCTATTCCCATGGCTATAGACAGAGAGCTGCTACTCAGCAACAAATGTAACACCAAGTGCCGTAAAAATAGCCCCTGTGGAATTATTCAATGCTGGGGAGTTGTCATTTCAGAGGGGTAAAAATGGATCCGTTTTGTCACAAAATATGCATAATATGTATTCACAGTCTTATAAATAGCGTTTATAAAATTATGTGTGTAATTTTATCTTAAATTGATGCTGAGCAAACAGACAAAACAATCAACAAGAACTTAGCCCACAACTTTTGTTCTAGGGAGAAATCTTGGTTCCTTGTAACACCTTAGATAACTTCAACACTTTTGTCTTAGAAATGCAGATGTCAAAAGTGACCTTTCCTTCTCCCTGTCCCTCCTTTCTTTCTTTAGCACAGTTTTAGTAAAAAAAAAAAAAATATCTTGGTGTCCCAGATTTTACAAGTGGAGTCAAATGTGATGGAAATTCAGTTGCTGAAATGGGGCTCTAAGCCAGAGTTGGGGTCAGTAGCTGTGATATAGCCTGAATTGGCTCTAAAAGGAGCATTTGGGATGGTGCTCTTTGGATTCCTCTATCAGTACTCTCCTTCCTGATCCAGGTCATTCATCTCACTGCCTGTGCAGCACTGATGTAGGGACAAAGCACTGGCACTGGTGGGTAAAGTAGGTGAGGAGAGGTGCAAGTCTGACTCCATGGAGGCTGCTCAGCATCTTTCCTTTCCAACATGTTGGCTTTGCTGAAAGGCAGCAGATGCAAGTGTAAAGGCTTCCCTGCTGCCCTGCCCCGGGCTTTCCTTCCTGCCATCTCCCCTCAGAGCCCTGCTGAGGGTCCTTCTTAACTCTAAAGGTGGTCGCATCACATAGTGGTCAAAGCCCTAGGGAGGAGAAGGAGTTGGGAGTGGGGAAGAAGACGTGCAGGGAAAAAAATACTGGAACAGTGGAGCCATAGTGCAGCAGATCTCAGTGTGCCACCTCATAGGAGAGGGTGATGATTTTATTTGAAAACAAACCTGGCTTCATTCGTTCACTCTCTCATATCTGTACAGATATGAAAGATATATTTATACATATCATAAGCAGCTGGATGCCAGTATCTAAGTGGCAGTTTACTCTGGGAGAGATGGCCACAGCTGTCACCAGTGGGACAACGTCTGCCGGTGGGGTTGCCATCAGTGTTGCTGAGGAGCAGCAAAGCCCTAAGAGCAGAGCAGTTGTCCCCTGTTGGTAATTGATCGCCTCTGCAGCCTTTCAGAGCCTGGAAGAAGCAGGAGGCACATACCTGCCTGCAGTCTCCCTCCTCCAGCTCCGTGCCAGGTGGCCATAGGGACCTTCAGGCCATAGGGTAACTGCAGGGTGGGGAGCTGGGCGCACACATCAGGGGTGTCACCCCCCCATGACACCGTGCCTCAGAGCTGTGTTTGTGGTTGTGGCATCTCCTGATACAGTGCCCAAGTGGGTGCAGTTATTCTGTGCTGACCAGGGGGGATAGGGCAGTTTAAAAGCAAGATGCAGTGACTGAGAGAGGAGAATAAAATGGGCTCCCCAGAACAATGCAACTGCACAAGACGGCAGCTTTGCTAAACTTGGAAATCATTTAAATTGTAATGCTTTTCTTTAGAAATCAGCATTAAAAAGCACCTCTAATGAAATGTGATGTTTTTCTTTGAAAAAAAAAATCTTAGAATTCTACATTAAAAAAAAAAAAAAGATTTTCAGCTTTTTCATATGAATCCACAAAATTCAATAAATATTTTCTGGGGAAAATGACATCCCTCTTACCATTTTACTGAAATTGTCAAGTGGTTGCCAGGACAACTTTCCAATAGCACTGGGGTTCACATTTCTGCTTCTTGAAGGGTCACGAAGGTCTTGGTCAGAGAAATCATGGAGTAGACAAAAATGTCAGAACAGTGCTTTGATGTTTTCCCACCTCTTGCTAAATCAAGAAATATTGCCTGCTAACGTGATAAAAAGGCGTGAGGCTAGCAGGGGATTTATGCCCTCCTGGAGACATGGTGTGCTAGCTCTCCTCCAAGTTCTCTCATGCTATTTCCATGGCAACTCCATATAATGATAACTCCCACTGATTTTCTTCTTTTATCTGTTATTTTGGTCCCAGATAGTGACGGAGCTGAGGAATACATTTCTTTCACACCATTTGATGCCCATCACCAGCCTAAAGTAAATAATGTCCTCATTCTTCAGACCTTTAGGAAGTGCAGTTAGTTCACAGCACTTTGGGGAATTCACCTGCAGAGCTGGACAGAGCTGAGGCAGGAAAATCAGTGCTACAGATGCTCAGAGGAAGCTGCAAAGGGTGAACGCTCACTGTCAGCACAAGGTGACAGGAGCACATCCTGCTCCTGCCCTTCTCCTCCCCTCGGCTGGGATAACAGCTGGAGGAGAGGTAGAAGGTCACTGTGCAATGGGGGAATGCATGACCTTTGTGCAAGGAGATGCTTCTCTCCTGCCCACGGAGAGGAGGCACCCATGGAGGTACTGCCACCCCCTTCCTCCCCCCCGCTCTCTGCTCATGATCGCAGAGACGATCCAGCTCACGAGACAAGGGGCAGGAGCTTCTCCCAGGCAGAGCTGCAGCCAGAGACACCCTTGACCAAGTGCCTCCAACCCGTGACTTCCTCCCTCTTACGAAATCCCTGCAGCAAGCTGCTGCTGCTGGGTGATTTTACATAGCAGAAGTGGCAGGCAGGCAGCTTGTTCAGGAAAAACCTGGGCTTGCTTCATTAGGACAGGACAGGGCAAATTGTCAGGACTGGGCAGAGAGTCCACTGGGAGCCTGAGTCCAGCAGCTAGCATGGGCTGAGCCCAGCTTCTGTGCTTGGGCCAGTCAGTGCCAGTGTCCCCTGGCCTGCCTTCCTTGCTTCATGCCGTGAGAGCACACAGGTATCTTGGCTTTCGTCATTTCTTCACATGGAGATTCCCTCTCAAGCAAGTGCTCAGTGCCAGCTGAAAGAGCATCCTCCTTCAGGAGGGAAGCTTAAACCCCACCGATCCATTTGGTGGTGGTGCCCCTCCTGAGTAAGGCTGCTGCACCAGAGAAGAGCTGTCCTACTCTGACCAGCCCTCTGCCCTGCAAACCAGCAAGAGCTTGGCTGGGGCTGTTTTAGCGGCGAGGCTGATCATGCAAGAAGTGATTCGGTTCTCTGCATGTAAGGAGCCACCGGTGTGTGCATGGGAGGATGTGTGGCTGCAGGAGCTGGTGTGGATCAGCTCCTGGCTCCCCTGCAGCCGCCCCCGAGCCGAGGCAGGGACTGCAGGCACACGTGTTTCCCTACACACCATCTCCACTTCGTGAGAGGAAAGGGGGCTCCATGCCCCGAGTCTGCGCCTGGAGCAGCCTGGGTTTGAATCTCTTCTCCGAGTGTTAGACAGCACCCTGGGTGTGAAGGCCAACAGCCACCTAGGCACGGTGACAATATGAACTTCACCCTGTGCCCTGAGTGAAGCAAACTGCATTTCCCCATCATGCGGGCAAGCCAGAAGGATAAGCACGTGGAAGGTCCCATGTAGGAACCTTGGCAATTCAACAGACACACCAAACACACAATAGGAGCATTACTGAATGCCAAATCTGAGGTCACCAGTACAAACTCAAGTCCAGTGCCTTGTCCACATGTATTACGATGATCCCATCAATCACAAACAGCTCCTTATTCCCCACAGCAGAACAGGGGGTGAAGTCACAGGGTTAAAGACAGCGGCACATCTTTGCTAAAAGGGAGGCCACGAGGATGCATTTCCAAACTCCCTGTATAAAATTTTAACAACATACACGCATATTTATTTCCTAGGATGTTGCTAAGACACATATACCCATAAAAATGATTCTTTCCAGCCATACACACACAGATGCCTCTAACATGAGAACTAAAGCCAAAGAAACTTTTGTCAGTGATTTTAACATCAAGTATTTAACTTTTTTTGTCCCAGATTCTCACTTCAAATACATCATGATGCTTCTATTAATTTCAGTGTGAGCATTTGTATGCACGGCTGGAGATGGAGCAAGCCTCAAAAGCTGATTACATTTGAAGAGTGCACTGTGAAAGAGAAATCAGGAGAGACGCTACCAAGCATTTCATCTCTTTGGGTTCCTGTGAAGGAGCATATAGCTTCTTTTAGCGTTAACACATTTGTTCAATGTAGAGAAATTTACTTCCACTTTTAGAATTTGCCACCAGACAATAAAGGCAAATGTTATTCAAAAAAAGACAAGGTGTATAATGAAACTTGCAGAGAGGCCCTTCCTCTGTCCCACCCCTCTTGTCTCCAGGATTTGGAAAAAAAAATCACTTGTAGCTTGAATCAGGGCCAGACACGCTGGTAAATCTTTAGGACTCCTGTTGGATGAAAAATGTGGTGGCGACAAGATCCGAAGCGCTGATCTTGCACGAACTCACTCTAATACTGTGAATTGGTTACAAAATGTTTAGTGATCCATCGTCCTGGCTAACTCAGCAGACACGGGCGTGTGTCTGTGCTGGCTGGACATGCCCCTGCCTGGCTCCAGCAGGTGGCAGAGCAGGAGCCTGATATTGCACCAAAACGGAGGTGGTTCTAGGTTTCAGGTCCTCACGTGGGACAGGTTTCACCTGTCTTCCAGGGAACTCACCAAAGCGCAGCAGGAGCAGGGTGGCAGGGAAGGCATCGCCAGCGCTGCAGTGTTGCAAGAGCAGCAGGCCCCAGGCCATTTGGCATGGCATGATAAGAACCCACAGTCCTTCCAGCAGCCTAGCAGCCACCCGTGCCTCACAGAACCTGCTGTCCGAGCAATACAAGCTGGAGGAGATGCTCCCCACTACCACCCCAAAGTCAGGCTCCTCCATGTGTGATGTGGGGCAGGCTGTGCGATGTGCTCAGCTGCTGCATTTTGCCCCCCCGAGAGTCGTGCACGCTCCCAGAGGGCCTCAGAGGGAAGGGGAGGTGCTGTGCTTTTCTTACAGAGAGCTCACACCAAGCTTGGCTGTGGTGCAGCCACGAGGGGCTCAGCAATCGAAGCATGCCCCCAGTTCTGGCTGTGGTTCTTCCCCAATAGACTCTGCCTTTTCTGGCCAAATTCTTGCCTTTCAGAGCCATCTCTTGGGCCCAAAGCTGTGTGGCCCAGATTGGAAGCACACTAAAAGCCAAACAGATGCTTGTTTATATTAAAGTCATGTGTCTTCTGCATGCCTGTTACAAACAGATTCTGGGGCTGGGGCTGCCAAGGCAGGCCCAGATGCGGAGCTGGCCTTTCCCTGCTCTGTGCTGTGCAGCAGAGGATGCGCAAGGAGTGGTAAGGCAATCTCCTCAAGCAAACCTTCCAGATTGTGGTTAGAGCTGCTTTCCAGCCCAGATTTCCTCTTTCTGTGGACAGTGACAGCAGAAAAGCTGCTTTTGATGCAGCTTGAGACTACTCTGAAACAGATGCAATCTCATATGGCTGAGCATACCTTGGCCCGCCAGACTCTCTTCTCACAAACCAATAGCTTACCATGCTGCCAGAAACTCCCAGGTAGATCTGTCATACTGGAACATTTGCATGCTTTCCTCTGCTCCCTAGACCACTCAGAGAGACAGATAGATGGGTTGATAGACTTTTAAACCCTTTTCCATTTGAACAAGCACACACATCCTTGCAGAAGTCACTACATCTTCTTTTGAGGTGACCTGCATTTAAAAGTTGGGCATTTAATCCTGGCTCTGCCAAGGTGTCATCTGACAGAAAACATTTGCCATCTGACACCCAAAATATTGGACATAGCAAGGGGAACCAGAGCACATCCTTGCCATATAGTGGTGATTGTGGTTGCGGGGCACGGGGAGAAGTGACACGGACAGCGTGTGTTATCTACCAACAGCACCTTGCAACGTTATCCACCTCCTGCCTCTCTGTGTAACAAAACTGTCCTGCAAACATCGCTGCCATCTGTCACCAGCTCTGCTGCTGGGGACCTCCTCTCCTGCTGACCAGGCAGAAGTTAGCAGCCTCCATCTGAGAGGCTGCATGGCATGGGGAGTGGAGCTGGTGAGCCAGAACCTGCCCGGACACCCAGCCTGCTGGCAGCGTGTCCTCCCACACACTCGCTGCTCTGTCCCAGTGGCTGTTCATCTCCCGCGGCCTCATGAAGCACCATGAGTTTGTGCCCTAGGCTTTGGGGAATGACCTATGGGGAATGGCCTCCTTGCCACAGACACCTCACCAGAGCTGGGCAGGAGGCTCCCGAGGCAGTCGTTTCTCCCTGGCAGCTGCAGTGCAGTCAGTTAGGAAGAGGCTGGTTGAAATCAGACCAAACTGTGCCCAAAATAAAATGAGCTCAGAGAAGCTTTTTGTATTGCTGTGTAAAACAAGCTGAGCGGCACAGTGGAAAAGCTTCCTCTTTAGGATGGATATATATTTTTTTCTTATTGGAACATGCTGAGTCAAAGAAATGAAGTCATTTCATGGGAGCAAAATTGCAAAGTTTATCGAAGTTCAAAGAAAGACTGATTTATTTTATTTTGCTTTTTTATTTTATTTTATTTTGTTTTATTTTATGTTATTGTTATTTTATTTTATTTTTATTTTTATTTTTATTTTTATTTTTATTTTTATTTTTATTTTTATTTTTATTTTTATTTTTATTTATTTTATTATTATTTTTTCAAGCAGGACTCCAGCCTGTTGGCTCTGCTATGACCCCCCCGGAGGCAGAGCCCCCCCCAGCCCCGCAGCCCCCCACCGGGGCCCGCTCCCGGGGCCGCGCCGCGCTCCGCGGAGCAACGGCGCCGCCCAGCGGCCGCCTGCGGGACCGGCCGCGGGACCCGGCGGGCGCTGAGAGCATCCTGCCCCCCGTGCACCCCACAGCACCCTCGGCACCAAGGTCAGCCAGGGGCAGGAGCTGCGGTGGGGTCTGCCTGGGCAGGCAGGCGGTGAAATGAAGGAAACAGCAGACACCGCTGTGTGTTGGAGGTAAGGTGTTCTCTTTTTCACTCCTGAGTATTCCATTAGAGAACAAGATGCCTGTTTTGTAAGACACAACCTTTGCTTTCTCCTCAAATACACCTGTTACTGGTTTAATGGGAGAAACTCCTCACCCAGGTGGAGCCCCAGATGATGCCGGAGAGGCACTTGGCCCCTCCACACAAGGCCAGCCTGGCCAACTCGGATTGCAGCTCCTGCCGGCACTTCAAAAAAAAAACTTTTGCAGGAAACAGCGCTCCTTGTAGCTAGTGTGGTGCTCCAGTTGTCACCATAGTGAAGGCAAAGCAAACACCACTTTCCCTCGAAAGGTTGGCCAGGAGACACACACAGCAATGTTGACTTTAAGGGAGGACGAGGATCCCATGTAGGACAGAGCTTGGTTCAGAAGGCTGAGTGTGCCACAGGCAGGGAGAAGGGACAGGTCCATATGGGGAACCAGGACTCCTGGAGCGGGGCAGAGACCCCTCTCTCCCCAGGGGAGAGTTCCCATGGTTGTGTGGCAGAAGAAGGGCATAGATCCACTGAGGGCAGCTGGTCACCAGCATCTCACTAACCCCAGCGTAGGCAGAGTGACGCTGACCAGCTGGTACCCAAGGGCTGTGCTTGTTGAGGTTGAGGGCACCTCTGCTCTGCCTCCAGAGCCCCCAGGAAGCTGGAAAACATCAGCAGGGGCCCTTGGGCTTCCTTCTACAGTGCCGCCCACCAGGAGAGGTGCCTGCAGCCCTTGGCTCACGAGTAGCCTTGGTTGCTGTTTCTGGCTCCTGTACACATGCCTTAGAGATGAAACCTCAGGACTGCATCATCACTCCTATTTATAGCCACACAAGTTCCTCCAGGGCAAAGGGATTAACTGGTTCTGGGGAAAATGAATCTGAAGAAGGCATTGCCCAGCATTGTGTGCTCACGGCAGTGTAGGCTGAGCACATACCAGGCTGCATGAGTAAGGGTGAAGTCAGCAAGGTGAGGGAATTGGTTCTTCCCCTTTGCGTAGCACTTGCGAGGCTGTATCTGTAGTACTGTGCCCAGTTTTGGCCTCTCAGTGCAGCAGAGAGATTGATCAATCTGAGTAAGTCTGTCAGGGGGACCACTGAGACATCACAGACTGGCTGGAGGCAACACCAGGAGGAGAGACTGGGGGAGCTCAGCCTCAGAGAAGAAAGGCAAAGGGCATCCTGCTGCTGTTGGCTATTTAGCAGATGGGAGCTGTAGAGAAGATGGGAGCAGACTTTCATAGAGGTTCACAGTGAAAGGACAAGGGGTGACAGATACAAGCTCCAACAAGTGAAATTCTGCTTAGAAACAAGAAAAAAAAGTCCCAATGAGTGATCAAATCTCCATCCTTGGAGATATTCAGAGCTTACCTGGACAAGGCCCTGACACCCTGGTCTAGCTCTGAAGTAAGCCCTGCTTAGGAGTTGGACTGGACCCCTCCAGAGGTCCCATCTGACCCAGCTGTCTGTGTGACTCGGCATTTCTGCTCAGATGCAGAGAAGAGCTGGGAACGAGGAAGAGCCTCAGAGCCACCAGCTCCCTGCTAGCGTGGGAGCTGGTTCTTTCAAGGGAGCTTGGGGCAGAATAAAACAAGAGGCATCCAATGCGTGACCCACACACTGCCAGCTTTTAGAGCTCGTGTTTGCCTTTCTGGCATTGCAAAACCAGTCCCTCCCTAGGGATTGTGCGTGTCACTGGGGACCGGACACCCCCCCATGCTGGGGACGGTCACCTCTGGCAGAGGAGCACCACCACATTGGGCCAACAGTTGCCACATCTGAGGCGTGTCCCCAGGATTTGGCTCCCCGTGGATCAGAGCTGACTGAAGAGAACTTCACCCTGCCAGTCCCCCTCCAGCCCCCTTGAGTCATGCACAGCCTGAGTCACCTGGTGACACCCCTGAGTGTCCCATACCGAAACAGGGAGGGGAGTGGGTGGCAGCACAAGGGACATCTGAAGGAGGGAGCTAGCTGTTGCTTGTGGTAAGCCAGGGAGCACTGGGGAGGTGAAGGAATGAGGTCCTTCCCCATGCCAAGTCCTGGCCCTGCTGGCCCTGTGCTGTGCCCTGAGATTTTATGGCACCCCCTGCACCCGTGTCTGCCCAGGCCTGTGGAGCCTGACAGCCCTGGCAAGGTCCTGCACCCCAGCAGTGGTGCTGCCGTTCCTCGCCTTTCTCCTGTGACACCCTGACCTGCAGATGCTAAAAAAATAAAGCAGCCAGAGCCTCCTCCACTCACTTGTTCCTTCCAGGTCTGCCCTACCAGTTCAGGATTTCCCTGGGGCACGTGTGTGTGACTAAGTGGCTGTCTGGGTTGGCTGGCTTACGTTGCTGTGCTGTCCTCCGCTCATTTGCAAGGAAAGATGAAACTGCTGCTTTCCCCAAAATCCTCTCCTGAGGTTTATGGAGCCCCGGGCTGCCCATGGTGCCTCCTGCAGGGCAGCACCATCCTGCCTTCTCAGCCAGCTCCCAGTGCCACCGAGATCTGTGTTTAATTTGGCAACTGAAACAGCCCTCACCCAAAGCTACCTCAATATTGAACTACTGCAAGATATCTCTGTGCAGATGAATATTCGTCTCATTATACAGTGTTTAAAAAAAAAAAAAAAAAAAAAAAAGGACTCTGAAAGGCACTGTAAATCCATGGGGGGGTGAGGGGGGGAGGGGAAGGGAATTTCACTCTGTGTGGAGCAGTGTGCACAGTAACAATCAATTAATCACAAAAATTGTTGTCCCCTGCACCAATGGAAGTGCGTATGATATACCTCATCCCTCCTGGTTGTGGTGTCTCTGGGACCAGGTGCATCTGAGAGGCACCTTTTGGTCTGTGCCAGTTGATGAAGGAGTTGATTTATGCCTGGGATCCACAGAGGTGCAACACACATCCCTTGACTTGGTTTCTCTTACTCAGATGGCACCAAGCTCCCCCCATGCTCACAGTGTCAGCAGCAGAGCAGTTTTGGAGGCAGTGTTACCTTGCCCTCAACCGCACCAGTGGCACTTCACTTCCATGACTGGGAGTTGGATGGAGAAGTTTTAAAAGCCAACACCATAGAAGAAAGCGTGCCTCTGTATCCCATGGGTAGCCAGACCCCAGTAAAATCCTTGTATTTGGGAGGAAATGGAGATTCACAGAAACAACCAAGTGCCTCAGAAACCGGGAGTGAGGAACTCAGCCCTTATTTCTCCTGTTAGCCTGCTCCTTCACTCCACCAAGCCCCACTGAAGCAGGGGATGGCTCTGTCTCTGTTTACCACATTTTGGGCTCCTCCTGGAACACCCTCTAGCTACATTTAAGCCATCAGTGTCACCACACCAGCTTAAAAAGCCCATTCCTTGAAAGTCTGCTCTTGTTTCAAGCACATCCCACCTACCTCCAGGCTGCAAGTCAATAACTTGTGTCATGGTTTCACCTGCCCCCTTCCCAACCTGCTCACTGATATTATATCAGTACCCCTGAGTTTTTTCTCCCATTCTCTGTGTTACTTGTGTGGAACTGGGTAGGTTAGAAGGGAGAGGAGTAGAGGAGGGATATGTGGGAGCCTGACATTCCATGGACATACCATGGAAAAGCTAATGGGAGAGAAAGTCTCTAAATTGGGACATTACAGCATCATGTCAGCAGGAGATAGTTTTTATTATTATTATTGCTTTGATATTGTTTCTGCTTTCAAATAAAAATGTTACATGGGTTCAGAACATCAGAAAGATATCTTTTTACAAGCTGAATTAAATAAACACCTACAAATTTATTTCCTATCCCTGATAATGCGAGTACCCAGCAAGATGTAAGCAAATAAATACAGGAGTATAGACCCAGCAGACACAAGCAAAGGCTGTGATGAAAAGATCACATCCTTTCTCCTTCATTTGCTTGTTGTGGCTTGAGTTTAAATTTCTTCATTTCTTGTGCACTTGCAGCATTGAATCAGCTCTCTGTATTCAGGAAAAGTAGCATGGAGAAGGTCCTAACCCCATTCTGAATCCTCAGGCAGCTGATCACTGGTCCATAGCGACAGCTCTGAAGAAGCCAGCAACTCTTTCCCATTTTGCCCCCAAATGTAATCTCTTAGGTGGCCCACTCCAAGCCATGGAGAGCTGCTGCTGTCAACCCCTCACCCCACCTGCCATTGGAGGAACCATGTCCCCGAGGAAAAACACCAGTCTCATAGTCAGGCTGTTCAGGTTTTTATTAATTAAATATTCCATATACAAAGTACTAAATAAATATATAGCTGTGTCAGACACCAGTGTACCATACACACAGACCTGGGGAGCTCTGTGTATTTATATGTGAAATTCCATGGAAAGCTATTTGCCAAATGTAAAGCAGGCTGCAGAGTGATTCAGCTCTGCAGGCTCATTGCTCATCGCCAGGGTGCAGTCCTTGCAGCACAAGTGCGGGCACACATGTGCACACACTCGTGTTCGCTCATTCCTGGGATGAAGGGTGCCCATCCTCCGTAGCCTGGCTGATTGGGAAATGTCGGTGTTAATGCCACAGAAACATTTGGGAGGAAGAGCTCAGAGGTGCATGGGATGGGATCCTACTGGGGCACTGCAGGCAGCTGCAGAGAAGGGGTTTTGTCGGCAGGCACCCACAGGCTGGGGTGGCAGGGAGGGTCTGTGGGGCACAGCAGGCTCCCTGGGGGGCTCAGTGAGGCTCGTGGTCAGGAGTCAGAGCTGGTCGGGAGGCTGATGCTAGAGGGCAAATCAGAAAATGTGTTGGTAAATATGTGTGGATGTTTTTATGCCTTTTAATTTCCTTCATCACGTATGGTCCCTAGCTGATGGATCTAAGAGAAAAAAAGGAATACTATTTATTTTAATTTTTTTTTTAAATCTCTCTCTGTATCTCTCCTCCACTGATTCTGGAGGAGCGCCAAGCAGGGCTGGGGGCAGGCACAAAAGTGATGGTGGTTAGATAAGGGCACCTTGCTAGTACCTGCGATGTGCTCGCAGGTGGGTAGGAGCCAGGGCATGTAGGGCTGATGCTCTTGCTCCCTCCTGTTCTCCCATCAGACGTGGGCAGCCACGTGGGCTGATCTGGGGCAGAGCAGGTCCCATGCCCAGCTGATGATCTTGCTACTCTAGCTCTGCAGCATTCCTGCTGAAAATAGGACAGGACAGGCTCTTCCCGGGACATTTCTCTATCTGAAGAGATGAGCTCCATCCCACGGAGAAACTGGGTGAGCAGGGACAGGATTGCTAGAGCCATGTCTGAAAGTTGTGTTCGAGGAATGAGAGGGGGCTACAAGGGTGCCTGTGGGAGAACCGAGGGAAAAGAGGGCCCCTCTCCTTATCATCAGCATTGCCAGTGGGGGTCTGAGACTGTCTCTTCTGCAGGATCAGTGCACTTGTCACCGTGTGGCCCATTCCCCAGGCCTCTGCTGATGGGTGCTCAGTCTCTTTGCTACCTGCAGAGCTGTTACATGGGGCCTTTCCCACCAGTGTAGTCATGGTACGGGCTTGTCTGTGCCTTGGGCCGAGGGATGGAGAAATCATTCCGGGTGTCGATGGTCTGAAAAGGAAGTGAGAAAGTTTTTACTTTCAAAAAATGGAAAAAAAGTTACGAAATAGAGATAAAAATACAGGGGGAGGGGGAAACAGAACTGAAGGTTTCCCAAGAGTGTGACTGATGACGCTGCAGAAGATGATTCTGGCAGCAGAAACCAGCTGCTGAGACATGCCTCCAGAGGACATGTGAGGACAGAAGGTGAGCTGCTAGTCCTGGCCAGGCTGTGGGCTGAAGGAGGACTGGTGAACGCACACTGCATCATGCAGGCTGCCACTCTGGGCCTGCACTACCAACCTGTGGTGATGGCTGGTGGGAATACATTCAGGTCATGGGCTGGGAAAAGGAGCAGTCTACTGAGGAAGGGTCACAGACTATTGCAGGAACTGTGCTCAAAGAGGGGACTTCTTATGTGATGTCACATCAAGAATTATTGAAAACCAAAACCTGAGATTTTGCCTTGGGTCCCTCTTGCCTCCCATGGTCACAGGCAAACCCTCCCCCAGCCACAGGCACCTCCATAAGCACACATCCTGGAATCACCTAGCTTCACGGGAAGCATCCACCTGCTTCTGCAGAGCCTGCTATGTGCCCATCTGGCTTTGCCCCTTCTCCCCTTCCAGTCAACCCCTGGACTGCAGCCTGCTTCTGGTGAAATGGGTGAAAAGGGGTGTGAACTTACCTTCAGCTGAAAATGAGAAGAGTACGGGGAGTAGCTGGGGTCTTCCCTGTCTCCTGAGTCACAAGACAAAATGGGGGAAAAGGTAGTGAGTTAGCGTCACTTGGTAGCTCAGAAATACCACACCAAGGGAGACTTAAGAGCCTGCAACTATGTTAGCAGCTGATTTTAGTTTAACCAAACTCGATGCAATATGCAGGCAGGAATGCATTAAAATCCGTGGGTGAGTTTCTTATTAAACATTTCCTTATGAAATCAGGACTGAATAGTATTGCAAATAATAGGACATAGGTGGCCTTGGAGTTTAGACCACCTCCTGTTGTCTCACGATTACTCTCCTCCGCTCTGGCCAAATCCCTCCAAAGGGCATTCACAAAACCCCCTCTGTAGTACCCCCTGAGAGAGCACATCCTTTCTCTGCTATTCTTTGACAAACCAGGAGGTCTGACTGCAGTGGACAAATGTGATCTCAACAGCAGATCACTGGGATCTGCTGAGAATCATACTATTCACAAGGAGTACAGTCACACCTCCCCTCCATAGCTTTGGAATGTCTCAGCTGATAAAATGTTTTGCTTTGTCCCAGTAGGGATGAGACTTAGATAGCAAAGTAAGACCTCCTTGCCTCCTTTTTGGATGTGGGATTTTATTTTTAAATGGATAATGGGAACAAGATCTGAACTGGAAGAAAAAATCTCCTAGGTATAACTTGGAGAGGTCCCAGGTGCAAAAGCATTGCTAAGAGACAAACAAAAAACTGTCCTGAATTTTTACCTGGACTTTCCAGACATAATAGAGTCATAGGAAATTACCTCTCAGCCTGACACACCAGGACACTCAGTCACTCCTCCTACACATCTGTGGTTTCTGCTTTGGTCCTTACTCTTTTCCCTGGTCTGTCTAGAGCTCCATTTCCATTTGCATTTCGTCATCAGTCTGAAACTTTTCTCTTTCTTACCTCTAAATTATTCATCATCTTCAAGTCTTGTCTTGTAGCCCTCCTACCTTTTTTAACTCATAAGTGGTGCATGCATGCTCAGGGTTGAGGGAGAGTGCAGTCAATCAATTCATCATACCTCGCACAATTTCATCTTGGGTGTAGGCACGGTTGTCCACTCCAGTAGTCTGCTTTATGAATGTGGGCTGGCAGAAGTCATTGTCTGGAGGGTAGTCCTCCAGCTTCAGAGGGGCAGTGAGGAAGCAGATTTCAGGGACAATATACATTATCAAGAAGATCCATCCATTGGACACCAGAGCAATGGCCACAACAGGATCATCCCAGGCAGGTTTATTTAAAAGTTGATTGCCTTTTGTGAGCATAGTGATCCACACAACCCAAATGGCAATGGAGAACAGGACAGTGACAAAGATGTGTGCCCCGTGTCTCTTCCAGCTCTTGTATGGCCCACAGAATGTGAACATGGACATCAGGAAGGTCAAAGCCATCAGGAAGAGCACGTAGATCAGAAGCATGGCAAAGTCCTTGTTGGCCTGCTCTGAAAGCATAAGCAGAAAATCATCTCTGTAATTTACTAGCATGGTGACTAGGTACTCAATGTTGATCACAATTTGCACGAGGGCAAAGGAAACAATGAGTAGCAGCAACACCAGCCAGGAGAAGGGCTTTTTTCCTCTCACTAGTCTGATGAGGTTGAAGGCATGGGTGAGAAGGCTGGAGAAGCAGAGTGCAAAGAGGACTCCAAATAGGAAGAAGCGAGTGGGGCGAGTATTTTCATTGCTTTTAATGATGAAGGCAAAAGTGAGACCAAAAATGCCGAGTGTTCCTAAGAGGAAGAAGAAGTAAATGGAGATCATGTGCCTCTTGTTGTTGTCTTGGACTTTACAGATGAGGAAGAAGAGGGAGCAGATGAGGAAAATGGTGACGAGGACTCCAACTGTAGCCAGTGACTCCAGGACAATCCCCCAGGCCTGCTCCATGTCACAGAGCAGGTAGTAGTCAGAATGGATGCTGCCGCAGCCTCGGGGAACTGGCGTCGCCATCCTGGTGCCTTCTTGAACAACCCCACTGGGAAATGTTTCCTCGAAGCTGTAGAAAGAGAAAAGTCACAGGCTGTTGCATCAACCACCTGGGTGCTGCAGCACTGGGGAAGGAGAGGACAGATGTCCATCCCCACCTCACCAGGCAAGGACACGACAGTGCTAAGGACACGGGGCTGTGGCAGCAGAGCTGTCCCCTTGTTTGGCTCTGGCTCTCTATCAAAGGCAAGCCAAGCCCCTTAGCAGGAGGCGATTCACCTTACAAGTCCTCTGCACTGTGCACAAGGTTGTGCAATGCTGCAGGAGTGTGGGCAGCAGGAGGAAGGTGAGGCCCTTTTGCAGGTGTTAGCCTGGCGCCCTGTGGCACTGAGACTGAGCTGCCTTGTCACTTTTGTCCCAGGTGATACAAGAGCATGTGTTAATCATGATACAATTTACACTCTTTTGACAAGTGCAAACAACAGCAGTACCCGGTACTAGTGAGCTCCAAAGATGAGCAATACAGAACAGGAAACTCTCCTTAGTTTGTTTTCCCTCTATTACTTTCTCTGAAACACTTGTGGCTTTTGTTTATGGGTATGAGTGAAAGGAAGCTTTAACTGCCTTTTATCCTGCAGATAACTAACTTGGATGCCTCCAGCACAACTCTTCTCAGTGCAATTTAAATAGCAAATAAAGGAAAATATTGGGGTTGTTCCACCTGGAAAAGAGAAGGCTCCGGGGAGATTTTATAGCAGTCTTCCAGTACCTAAAAGGGGCCTACCGGAAATCTGGGGAGGGGCTCTTCTATCAGGGAGTGTAGGGATATGACAAAGGGTAATGGCTTTAAACTAAAAGGGAGTACGTTTAGATTAGATATTCAGAAGTTCTTTACTACAAGGGTGATGAGGCACTGGCACAGGTTGCCCAGAGAAGCTGTGGATGCCCCATTCTTGGCAATGTTCAAAGCCAAGCTGGATAGGGCTTTGGGCAACCTGGTATGTTGGGAGGTGTCCCTGCCCATGGAAAGGGTGTGGAATTAGATGGTCTTTAAGGTCACTTCTAACCCAAACCATTCTGTGATTCTATGACTCTAAGATTCTATGAAACTAACCATGAACCCCAAGCTCACAGTCCTCCTTCTTCAGGGTAGTGCAGCAATAAGAACTATTCCAAATATCTCAGCCCCCTCCCGAAATTATTGCCTTGTGTAGCTAAAGGCCTGACATGTCAGAGCTAATATTGTCATTACGTGAGAAGTAACCAACAAGTTACTGCTCAAGGAGTCCATGAGTCAAGGGTGCACACAGTCTTTCAACACACCTAGCGTGTTCCTGCTGTCTCATCACGAAGAGTTCAGTGCTGGCTGAGTAAGCCTGGTTTAAGCCTGTCTCGCCAGGGGATCAAAGGGCTGTTTAGGTGAGCTCTGCCCATCACCATGGGGAATTAAGTTGCCTACTTCTTTGGGAGCCTGAAGCATGTGCAGAAACCACTGCAAGAGGACATTGGACACTTTATTGCCCATTATGCAGGCACTGAGTGAACTTAGATCCCAGTGGCAGGTAGTGCTTTGTAGGTCCAAATTGTTCAGTTAGATCCAGTCTCTAAAATCTCTCAAAATAGGAGTTTAGACACAATAGCAGCATGAAACATGGGAAAATCTGGCCTTAATGGTGACCTGCACTGGAAAGCCAAGGTCTTTCTTTTCTGATATATCAACAAAAAAAAAAGTTGATCTTGCTTGCTGTGCCATTTACCTTGATTTTCCCCCTCCAGAACAACATACTGCAATTACAAGGCTAGTGTTAAGACACATTCTGGGGAGAGGAGGTTGAGTCTTCAATAAATGGCAGCTGACCTAACCAAGGGATAAATGAAGGGGGAAAACATCACTGACTGACTCCCAGCCCCACATACACCTCAATGTTACCTGATTAGAAATGGTGAAATATATTTCCAGCTTTTAACCTCATTCTGTTAAAGGAGATGTGCAGCTCTTCAAAAAGCTGGCTACAATAAAATGCAAAGTATGCGGGAGCTCTGGAATCTTGTGGAGAGAATGACGGTGAATAATACATGCAAAAGTTTTTGCAAATCATTATTCATAACATTATGGGGATTTACAGTCACTTGTACAAATAGTTGAGAGTTATCTTGACATTTGTGAAAAATGAATAATGAATCTTTTTGAAAAACTAGAGAGCAAATGCTACAATTTTATCCACAGAAAGCTGCTGTTGATCAGATCAGTTTGTCTATTCCCAGCTCCGACAGGTCCAGACCAATGCCGGCTGTCGGGGCAGGTAGAGAGCCCAGAGAGCCAACGAGACCCCAGGGCAGCACAGAGCGCACACCTAGCTGTGGGACCTGTCTGATGCTTACTGCAAGTGGTGCTTGCCACACCACCAGCTGTTTGTTCCAGGCACTTGGAACAAACAGGATGTAGAGAACCTTCCTGTCTTGGAGAACTGGGCCACTTACTGTTATTTTTACTCCTTTTTCTTTTTTCCCAGGATGGATGGCGTACGAGATATGAAGAGTCTCTGCCCTGTCTCCCTCTCCCCAGAAGCTGAGCCTGCCCATCTGGCACCTACATGAATCTCCAGGATTTCCAGGGGCTCTGCAGTCTGTGCAAGGAAGCCTGTGCTGCGGTAACTTCACTACTGCTGCATCTGCATCACAGCTCACCCCAAACTGTGGTCCTCACTGTAGTGCTGAGTCTTCTCCCTCCAGCCTGAGCCTGTTCTCTCATTGACACTCGTGCATAAAATATGCCCATCCAGCCACAAATTTCAAATCACATCCCAGCAAAGTCTGTCATAACTCCCCCAGCTCCAGCTGGCAGTCCCAGGTTAGAGTCAGGGGTGGGAGGCATTCTCTGTTTGCCATGGCACCCCACGCACCCTCCTCTCCCACCCCTATATCCGTGGTCCTGCACGCCATCCCACCCTGGGCGCACAGCATGGGTCCACTCTGGATCCTGTAGGACATTGCCTGGAATTACCTTTGTGGGTCCTGCCCGGAGAAGGCAGCAGAGAGGCTCCAGCTGGAAGAGGCCACCTCCCAGCACACCAGTAACACAGTCACCTCCTCTCCTGTGACCCCAGTGGAGCAGCAGCCCTGCGCTTGCGCTCCCTGGGAGCTTTAAAAGCTGGAGGGCTGTGGAGGTGTGGCTGAGCACACCTATTCCAGTTCCACTACCTCTCCGACGCTGCTATGAAAATACGGTCCCCGTGCCAGGAAATGAAGTCTGGGCTCCTGACGTCAGCGGGGCAGTCACCCCTGCGGCAGGGTGGGGATGGAGCCTGTCCCAGCCCAGGGTCTGGGCCGAATGCTGCTCAGCCAAGCGTCTGATAAGGCGCTCCTCTGTCTGACTCCTGGCACCTGTAGAGGAGGGCCATGGCTATGAACAGAAGCGTGTCCCCTGTCTGCTCTAAGCCCTTTGCCTGGGTGCATGCTTTCTTGCCAGATAACTGCTTTCGAGGTGGACATGGAGGAGGTCTCAGGATGCAAATGGCCCCATAGCACCTGGAGGAAGAGCAGCTGCAAGCCTGGCTCCAGGGACAGTTTCTCTGGGAAAGGTCCCAGTCTCTTGCTGGGACCTGCATCCGTGCGTGGGCACACGTCCTGCTCTCTCTCCTCTCATCACTTCCACGGGTGCCAGAGAGAGCCATGTGCTGCTTCCCAAGGGCAGCTTGCCTTTCCCGGGGCCTCGCTCTGCCCAGCCCTGCTCTCTGGCAGTGCAGCTCTGCCTGCTCGCAGGCACTGAGTCATGTTGTCCAAGGTGCTGGCCCAAATGGTGAAGGCAATGACAAATTCCCCCTTGCTCCACATTGTGCCTCTGGCCTGACACACCTACCAGCACAAATCCATTCAAAGCCAGGGGGGTATCGTCAATGGGTTCGTGACTTCATCTACTGCTTCAAAAGTTACTCACTGGGAGTATTTTATTATTCTGATTAAAGAAATGACATTTGGGCCTATCCACACCAAGCCCCTAAGTCTGGAAGTCCCTCCCACCCCATGAAGGACATGATCCTTCCCAGCACTGTGGGAGTGGCAGCAAATGCCTGTGCGGAGGTCTGGGTACCAGTGGCTACCTCACCTGCATGTTCGTTCTTACTCGCTTAGTCTGGAGTCCCTGGTTTATTTCATTTGAATGTTGCACATGGAGATACCCACAAGCCATGTACAAATGTGTTTTTCTGAGTCCTCTTTTGCACACTCCCTAGAAGCAGACGGGGGACTGCAGGGATGCCTGGCTCCTGGAGTGAATGGCAACACTTGGGGCAGCCGCTGTGGGGTGGGCTGCTCCTCGTGGCCTTCCTGCTTTCATTTCACTGGAAAAAGCTGAGGCTTCTCAGGAAAGAGCATAGCGGGTTTCTTTATATAAAATTAATCTTAACTTGAAAGTAGGTCCCAGGCTCAGTGGGCCAGCCAAGAGGAGGCAGCTGTGAAAAATGAGAGGAGGAAAGAAGGGGGTGATGGAGAGGAGTTTAGCTCTGGCTCAGTGGGACCCAGCTGGTCTAGGAAGAAATCCCTAGAAGCTTTCAAAGGTCACCGGTCACTCACCAACCCATTTGCATCTTGTCAGAGCACATTATGGATTGTCAGCTACTTTGCTACATTTACACAGACACACAAGACCCCATGGAAGTCAGCACGTCAAATTATATCAGGTTTGTGGGTAAAAAATGAAGAAAAGATAAGAAGATTAACACTGACATTTTCCAGAATGCCTGAGAAATCCTTGTGAGTCAGTCATCAAACACACTCTGTACTTTCAAGATACTAACTAATACATAGGGCTGGATTTTTACAAAACATCCCAAGTGACCAAGGAGTCCAAGGGCTGCTGAACTGTGGCAGAGTGAGAAGTGGTGGCCCATGCCCTCATGCTGTGCTGAGGAGGGTGGAGAAGCGTCACCAGTCTACATGAGAGCTTGCAAATGGCATGATGGTCACACTGGAATGGTGAGGTGACTGTCACCTCACTTTAGGGATGGGATGCAACTTGCAGATAGAGGCACCTAAATTTAGATGTTTATGGGTTATTACCTAATTGTGAGCTGGGTGTCTCAGAACTCATTTGAGATGCCACAGGGTATATTTCCAGCGGCTGCTCCAGGAGCACATACATGGATTTCCCATACCTCCTGTATCAGATCTGGCAGCTCTGTGCAGATGTTTTGGATATCCTAAGGCATCTCAAAACACCTTAGTAAGAGTACATTTTTCCACTGAGTACTGATGTTCCACCAACTATTTCAGAGCTGAGATGTCCGGCTTATATGTAGGCACCTGGGTGTAGATGTTCACCATATGGACTTCATTCTGGCACATCAACACTGATAAATATGTCAAGGTACTGTAGAGTAACTGAGTCACCACCACAGGGCTGGCATATGGGATACAAGAGCTGTGGGAAGCTACCCTTCTGGAGCATCTGCTGACACTGGATAACCCAGGGGATCTCAGACAGCAGTAGTGTGTAGTCAACTGAATTGAGTCCCAGGTGTCTACAGAGTAGCCTTCTTCATGTGAGCCTGTTGTCCAGATTGCCACTGTGGCTGGTGAAGAAAAAGAAACACTTCCAGTGGAGTTTCAGTTGACCTGCTCTGGATGAAACAAATCACACCTAAGAAGTACTATTTTCCCTCCATCAGAGAGAAGGTGAGATAAGAAGTAAGGTAATTAATTCAGATATAGATCTTTATACCTGTCGTCTGAATTGCATACCAAGCCTCCAAAATCATTGCAACACAAGACAGTAGCAAAAAACTGGTGATGTTGGCAGGTCCCTTGGGTTGGGAGGCTGTTGGTAGCAAGTCGGTTTGCTTTGGCCATAGCATGGGCCTGGAAAGCCAAGCTGGCTGCCGGTGAATGGGAGGGAGCAGCAGCTGGGTTACCCCTCTGTGTTGGCTCTACTCTTTTCCCCTTCTCTGATCCTGAGGTGCCAATGCCTGGTGCTGCCCACAGTGCCCTGAAGCCCAGGGCCAACCCTGCTCCACCAGCTTCAGCATGGAGCCATCTGCCAAGGGCAGAGCACTGCAGCCCCTCTCATCACAGCCAGGTCTGGAGGAGAGAGCGTGCCTAGGAGGTTCAGGGAGTGAATTTGTAACTTCTATAAAACCAAGTAATAAAGCAATTAGACACACGGGGAGAGACGGTGCTTGGTGCTCTGGAATGTGTCTAAATGACGTGTATTTTTGGTCAGTGATATTCGCTGAGTTGTGAATGTGTTTGTGTCATTCCTTCTGCTTAGCCACCTGTGCAGTATGTTGACAACACAAGAGCAGACTTTCTCCTTGAAAACTCCTCCAGCCAGCACTTATCTCCTTCACACTGAGCTAACATTGCAGCAGCCTCCACCCTGTCCTGCCCCTTCCATTTCCTGCGGTCTTAAATCAGATCAGACACAAACATTACAACACCCTTGGAAATAGTCATGGGACAGGGGACTAGCCCAGAGGTGACAGACCTCCAGCCCAGGTAGCCAGCTTGGAGCACTCTGCCTTAGTCAGGGGTGAAGACAAGGGCAGGGGCTGTCATTTCTGGGTGCCACCTCCCCATGACACTGGACTTTGTGCTGGGGGTCCCATCCCTGAAGCCCCTCTGCTCTGGCTCTGAAAGCATGTATCCAAGGATTACCCAAACCCCTACCTAAGAGTCAAGTGCTTTTTCTTTGGAAATGAAATACTTGACACCAAGAAGTGAATGTTTTCTAAAAAATTTGAAAAAGAAACTCGTAGTGGTGTCCTTCAGAGCTGTTACTTGTCTCTGCAGCCATCAGCTCTTCCAAACTGCACATGTGCTGCTTACCATTTTCAGTTTCACTAACAAAATAAACATTTCTAGTATGTAACACTGGTGTGCTACTTTTCCAGGAAGCGTTGGTTGCCACTTCCTTCTCTCAGAAGCTTCCTTCATTAAATGAGTAGGTTTTTTGCTGCAAACGGGATTGCTTCCTTATGCAAACCCAGGTATGGCCACCCTTCTGCCTGGAAACCCAGGGGATGGCTCCTGAAGCACCCACCAAAACTGTCCTGACTCTATGCCTTAGACTTGCTCCTAGGCCATGGCACATTATTTTTCATACACCGTAAGTGCAGAATCCTGAGCAAGAACAGGAAGAAAGAAGAGGAAAACAACTATGAGCATCTGTGGCTGGGATCACTTTGGCTAGGAAGAGCCTTCTCATGAAACGGGGCTGGTGCCCTTGAAGGCTGTGAGCAAGTTCAATGAAAAATAGATTTAGCAACTCCTTTTGGACTTTCAAGTATATACTGATAAATGCTTCACTGATGACAACCAAGTCATTCCCCCAGGTGTAGTTTTCTGGAGATATTCTGTACCCACCACCTGGGGAGCTAATAGGGTTCCAGTCCTTTTGGCATTAACATCATCCACTTTTGTGCTGATGCTGTGTGTTCCTGAAGCAGAAAGTTGCACTGGTGGGTCATGTATGTAGACACATATCTGGGGAGGAGCGTGCAATTTTCAGGAAACAGGGGATCTGAAAGCATACCAAATGGTGGGGATGTTACCTGACACCCCTGGAAAGCAAGACATGCCAAATTTGAATCAGAAGAACACACATTTTCTCTCTCCCAGAAAGGATGATCCCAAGTCTGGACAAACAATTTAGGAGGGAGGGGATGTCTGGCTGCATCTTTAACTGGTGAACCCTGGCAGAGAAACCATCTGCAAGTACGCCAGGAGGAGCTGACTTTTGCTTTCCCTTGTGCCAGTCCTTCTCATCTGAGTACCCTTGCCTGGCCTCTAATGGGGTTCCCTTTGGTATTCCTTGCCCACTAGGGTTTGGGTAGCTTTCCTTTTTCACTCCTTGCTGGGGGTTGAGGTGGCTGGCTGAGATGCTCACTGGGAGATGATTAGACCATCTCTTTGCACAGGTGGCTGTTGGCAATAGATTTTCCAAGACACACTCTGCCCTGGAGTGTGAGACTGATCTCATCTGATAGCTGTGGTTTGGATAAGAGGCTCTGCAGAGGGCTGTTTTTGTGCAAGAAACATTCCTGAGACCTCCAACCTCCGAGTATCACCAGTGACATTAAGCTCACTAAGAGCCGTAGCAATACTCATTTCATGCACGCCTGCTGCATCTAGTGGTTAAACAGCGTTGAAATCTATGACATAATGATACACATTCAAATAGCTGCACTTGGGGAAAATGAGGAGGAAACAGTGCCCTATTGTATCTGTTTAACCGAGACAGAAATTTAAATGGGTGTGCCTAAGCAGCCTGAGAGCATTCCAGCCCCAGCCGCTTGCTTCTGTAAGATGATGCCTGTCACTGCAGTTTCTAGCCGATCTCGGTGGGCATTTAACCGCACATGAACACACATTCTTGCTCGCAGGCATGCACACGTAGCAGCCTGGCCGCACCCAGTCCCACGCGACCTGTGTCTCTCCTGCCTCTGCTGTTGCAATAGGTATTAAAACTAGATAAAAATGTAGGATTTGCAAGGTGCAGGGGTACCGCTGTTGAAGGCAGGAGCCAGGGCGGCTAAGAGAGCGGACAATTGCAAGCCACTATCACCACTGAAAACGTTTTCCCCTAAAAACTCACTGCAGGATGTTCTTCCCATGCTCCATTGTTACAGGACCTCTTCCCTTGCTTTCTGAAGCTGAATCTGAAAAATCTACCCTCTTTAAATGCTATTTGGTTCAGTGTCTGCACTTTGTAAGATGGAGCACTTAAAGGCCATAGATTTGAATCCTAGCCAGAGAGATTAAGTACTTGAGAACTGAAGCTGAGGCCGTAATGTAATCCATTTCATTATTTTCCCTTTAATTCTATCATAATAAAGAGTTGAGATCTCAAGGGGAGAGCTGACTGGAAAGTGAAGTCTATACATAAAATTCCCATTCTTACTGTATTAAGCTTTCCAACAAAAGCAAAGGAAAAATAACTCAGCATATGAAGCCTTACACATGGAGTCAGACACATAGAGAATAAACACACACACTCTTCCTCACTCCTTTAACCAAAAAGCCATCCTTCCATCAAAAGTTCAAATGGAAATTTCCACTGGTGATTCAGACCAGCTGGCAGGACTTGAAGCGTCTCCTCTTCTGCTGCTGGGATTGATTCTCTGATTCACCTCACACTTTCATTTCAGATAAGATTGTGGGGCTGCCTACAATTGAGCCAGGTGCCTTTCTCTTCTCTTGCTTGGTGGTCACAAAAGACTTCGCAAACTTGCTGCGTGTACACAGATTGCTTGTTGTTTCAACGCTGGGTTAGAAAAGAGTATTACGCTGTTAAACATCAACTAGAAACTTGTGCTTTCCAGGAACATCCAGTCTGGATGCTGTGCCCGGGGCTGGGTGAAGGTGAAGGAAAAGAGAAAAGGGGTGTTTGAACCAGACAGAATACACAGCTGACTGCTAAATTTCTGGCATTGCTTATGTTTCTTCCAACCTTCTTGACAATCCAGGAGCTCCTCTAAGCTAGGGGGAAGAATGTCAATATGCTGTCATTATTAGTAGCCAAATGGAGAGAACTTGGCAGGAAGAAGACAGGTTTGCAAAGCTTCTGGCTTGCGGTACGGAGAGAAAGAGAACATGTGCCAATGGATTTTTGTCCAATTTGGACCAATAACCTCAACTAAGGAGCACCTTTTAAGCTAAAAACTGGCCCTGCTACACTCCTCTCCCCTCGCTCACTCTCACCTTTCCTCTAGGAGGGATGGGTCAGCAAACTCTCCCTCTGGAGCCTCTGGGCTCCCTGCTGCTCTCCAGACCCAGCAGCCCTGGGATGCTTTGCTTAGTAAACAAAGTTACACACACCCCCAGTGACAGCCATGCCCCAGGGAAGTGTTTAATGAAGGTTTAGTTGCCAATTAACCTCTTTAAAAATGCAAATGCAGCTTCAGCTAATGATATCAGCAATCCAGCAACGCATCAGAGAGATGAGACTGCTCTTGGTGTGTGCGTGTCTTTGCTTTCCCATGGCAAAGGGAAGCTTCAATCTCCCCACAGCAGGTTCTGCTCCTCTTCCACAGTTGTTGCATTGCCTGATAATCTCTTCCTTGTTCATTATTAACAAACTGCCATAACAGACATTTGTTTGCAGTAATGGAAAAAAACAACAACAAAAAACTGGCTAGTGTAGGAGCAGCTCTTCTGAAAAGGCTGTGAAGTGCTTTTCCAGGAATCCCTGGCCACATATAAGACCTCACCCCAGGGTAAAACCAAGCCACTGTTGAGCATCAGACAGTGCCACCACATTTCAGGGAGCAAGTAATAACCCATCTCTGGGACCTGCGGTGAGGCTCATGTAATCACATGAGAAAATTATTGCCTGTGTGATTACATTCTTAGAAGGCTAAAGGAATTGCCAAACATTTTGGCTCTGACCTTCTGTTTGGCACATGACACATCATATCATGTGTGGGATAAGCTAAAATACATTCTTGAAAAAAGTCTATGCTGTAATGGAATGAAGGAATTCCACATATGCTATGGATCTGAGCAAAAATATTGCTGATCCCAAGGGTTTTACCAAGTTACAGGGCCATGATGTATGTATGGGCAGAAGTTACCATGAGATCTTACATTACATGGGATTAGAGTCTGGATGTTATTCTGGATTGGGTCAATAGATGTCTTCATCGCCAGCCCTATGACTTTGCATGCTAGGCTTTCATAGACTAAATAGCCTTTCCAGCTCTAAGGAGCCAGCCTCAACCTGATCAGCCAGCTTACAGTTAGGTTTCCTTGAACCAGAACTGAACTCACACAGTGAATTTGAAGCTGTGTTGAACTGGAACAGCACTAAACCAGCTTCAGCTCTTACCTGACAACCCAACTAAGAACTTAATCCAGTTTATAATGATTCACCTGTCTGACCAGCAGCGTGTTTTTACTAGAGGTAAATGCAAAGGAAAGTGACAATCCATGTGTGATCCTGCCAAACAAAACACACATTCTGGATGTATTACATGACAGTCTGGCTTCTTTAGCAAACACGGCATCTGTTGCCATCCTGTTTCTAATTAAAAAATGTTTGCTGTTACATAACAGTTAATCCCCAATCTCCAAAGTGGTTAATCTAGATGTACACATGGTTAAAACCTCCGCCAGCGAATTGAAATCTGATTTTCCTAACCACTCATTTATTACTGCGAACCAGAGAAACAGGGCTGTTGAGTGTTACTGGTTAGGATGTATCCTGATCTTCCATGACAGCAGAAAAATTTGATAGGTTTGCCTTCTATCTAACCATCCTTCTCTTTACTCACCAATCAGATTTAAGACTAATACAAGTTGCTGAATACAAATTAACCACCACTTCCCTAACAAGCAATCCTACATTATCAAGCAATGAGAAGCTGGCCCTGCAGGCCCAGCAGGGTCTCCATTGCCTTGTTTCATTTACCTCATTGCTTTGCATCTTCTAGAGCATCTGTGAACACAGACCCCAGTCTGTCCCTGACTGGATAAGATAGTCCTGCAGCTGTGCAATGGACGGGTCTCCACCTGCACAGGGCTGTAGTGGTTTCCTCTAGCAAGAGGCTTCAAAGTGCAATTGCCTCCTAAAATGCCATCAGTACAGGGAGAGCCACGCAGGAATTGCTGAGGCAGCTCACATCTCCCCCTGCCCTGGAAAACACAAGGCAGGCATAGCTGGAGGCAAAAGGGCCAGGCAGGCACCTGCCCATTGCCAGGGAGAACAGCCTGCAGGACCACATCATGGTCAGATGTGAGCAGCAAAGCAGAGAACCATCTCTTGGGCAGCTTAGGGACCTGCTTGCAGGCTGCTCAGATGGGCAAGGTGAGCAGGGAAGAGTGCAGGAGCTACTTTAGAAAAGGGCATGCATGCATGAGACTGTCTTGGTGAAGGCAGGAAGTCAAACATGTAAGAATGGGTAAGAATGGGTAAAGAGGGCGAGGAGATGGGAGGTCCCAAAAATGCACCAAATAATGGAGGCTTAATAATGCAACGTGTTCTGGGGCATGCTGAGCATGAGGAAACCCTGCTCAGGGGGGATAGCAGCAGGGTTCAGCAGGCCTGAACCATCTGCATTTGGGTGCTGGTTAAATACACGAAAGGAGGCCTCGGCTGACGCTTCAGAAATAATCAGTCCATGCAAAGAGGCCTGCAGACAGGGAGGGAGGCAGCACCCAGGGACTCAGGGGCAGAGGGACTCTCCTACCCTAGGCCACGCAGAGAGATTCCTCCACGCTGGCAGAGTGCCTCCCAGCTCTGTTCCCCTGCAGCTGGCACTGCCCCAGGACTGCAGTCACCAAATGCTTCCAAAGGTCAGTGGAGTCCCTTGTTCAGCTTTATCTTATCAGATGATGGGAGAGGACTGGGTAGTGATGCAATCCTGCAGACAATACAGAAAAGCAGAGCTTGCCTCTTTCTGCTCGTCTGGGCAATGAGATTTTGCTGGGGTACTGAGCAAGCAGGCTAACCTGCTCAGAGGGGGCAGTCCCGTCTTCCACCTCAGGGCCCAGCCCGTTGCCCACTTCAGTCCGAGAACACGTCCAAGCTGAAGGTGGACCTGGGGCTGTGCACAATTTCACAGGCTGTTTCTTTCAATCCAAGATTCATTTTAAGGCTCAACATGGCTTCTGGTGCAGTTACCTTGCTTCAGCAAAGCAGGCAGAAGATGACACGTGTCCTGTCATTGTGAAGGTCAGTGAGATGAGTGTCCAGATCCTGAGAGACAGATCACTTCAAGGCAAGGTCACCTAGCCATGGTTGGCTTCAGATCTCTGCTTGTCAAAGGTTGTTTAAAGCCCCTTTTGGGGCTTTAAAGCCCCAAAAGGCTTTAAACAACCCCCCAAACCAAGAACCTCCTTTGCTGTATGTATAAAACAGAATTACAGAATATCCTGATTTGGAAGGGACCCACAAGCATCATCAAGTCCAACTCCTGGCTCCATGCAGGACCAACCAAAAATCAGACCATGTGTCTGAGAGCGTTATCCAAATGCTTCTTGAACTCCGTCAGGCTTGGTGCCATGACCGCTGCCCTGGGGAGCCTGTCCCAGTGCTTGACCACCCTCTGGGTGCAGAACCTTTCCCTAACACCCAGCCTGACTCTCCCCTGTCCCAGCTCCATGCCGTTCCCTCGGGTCCTGTCGCTGTCCCCAGAGAGCAGAGCTCAGCGCCTGCCCCTCCGCTCCCCTCGTGAGGGAGCTGCAGGCCGCCATGAGGCCTCCCCTCAGCCTGCTCTGCTCTGGGCTGAACAAACCAAGGGACCTCAGCCACTCCTCACACGTCTTGCCCTCTAGGCCCTTCACCATCTTCATAGCCCTCCTTTGGACACACTCTAATAGTTTTATGGCCTTCCTATACTGTGGTGTGCAAAATTGCACCCAGTACTCGAGGTAAGGCTGCACCAGCGCAGTGCAGAGCAGGACAATCCCTTCCCTTGATCAACTAGCAGTGCAGTGCCTGATGCTCCCCAGGATACAACTGGCCTTTTTGGGGCCAAAGATAAAGAGATAACGACACTCACCAAAGAAACTATGCCCATCAGCAAATTGCCCTCCCTTTGCACAACAAGTTTATCAACAATTGGAAGCTACCAGACCCTCATTAGCCACATCTCCTTCTACATCTACTGCTTCTACCAAATTTAAAAGAGCCAAAACTGTCTGCAGTAGGATTTTAAGAGGAATGTGGCAGTCACATTCACCAACAGTCCACATAAAAACAAAACCAAAAAGAAGAGATAATGGATAGAACAATTGCCTTTCCATCAGCCTAAACAAGCCACCATGGAGAGGGAGAATCCTCATTAGTCACAAAGAGACATCCATAGGCCAGATCAGATGTCATCATCTGACTTGCAAAAGCAGCACTGGCATTTTCAAAGTGAGGTAGCCTGGAAATCTGAGGGTGGGTCTTCAAAAAGTCATCCTCTGAGCTAAATAGAGGCAATTTAACTGGAGTAAAAGGAATCATATCTGAGTGGGAGCCTTGGAATAGTCAAAGGATCACAAACCTCTGTCATGCCTCACAAGGGCTCTCTAACAAACCTGACTGAGAAAAGCAAGCTTGACTGGGGCAAGATCACCAAGCAGGCAGAAAGGAAGCTCCCTCTACATTCGATCTTAATGCAAATAGGCTGTCAAACTACTGCTGACATTTCTTCCACAGATCATTTATAAACAGTTACTGTATTATCCATTCTGGGCAGTAGAGCCAATACTCTGAATTTTTAAAAACTTGCGTTTTCACCTAAACTTTTCTTGAAAATTGGAAAAGTGACTCCAAGATTCCTGGTCAATACTAAAGTAATCCTCGTGAAAGGGTGCGGAGAGCCTTAGATAAAGATACGTATACACGACAAGTCTATCTAGTGGAAAATTGCCCATAGATCTGCAGAATCTCTAAGAGGCTTTTTGAGACCTGCAATTGCAGGAAAAGAAAACTGATTCTGTCTAGGCTCTGTCAAAGGGGTCTATTAGGGTATCTGCTTTATATTGTTGATTGTGTTTGGGGATGACTAGTCTTTAACAACCATATAGAGCCTCTGGCATGCACCAAGATAAGGGTTTAACACACCTGCATGTATGCACATGAACAGAAGGAACAGAAGATCAGTCACTAGTAGGAAATTTATCATTCCTTACTTTTTGTTGCATTAAATAAAACTCCATAATAAATAAATTAAACTAATAAATAAAAAACTAATAAATAAATAAAAACTCTCCACACTTTCTCTGCAAGGCTTGCTCCATGGATATTGCACTCACATTCCATTGCTACTCTATAGAAGTTATTTTTATGACACCAACTTTTATTATGCAAAAGACCTTTTTCTATGTTAAAGCCAACAGATTTCATTCATAAGCCCTGGTTCATGGGATGGATCAGAAGAAAAACACACTAGAATCATTTCCTTCTGGAAAGCCAACGTAACTGAAGCAATTCAAAGTTATCATGCAACCCTCCCTCTACCTCACATGGAAGACTTGCAGAGCGAGTTTTGCTATTTGCCTTTCTTTACACAGAGATGTGTTTGTGGGTGAAAAATCTTAAAGAGGATACAGGAGATTTAAATCAGTCTAAACGGGAAATGTGACAACTAGCTACCTTTCTTAAGAAGAATATATAAAAAGGAAGAAGTGTTGGACAGAAGAAATAGCTTCTGTGAGAGGCATGTCAACAGGGTTCTTTTTCTGCCTTTGCTAGGATTTGAATGGAAGACAAAGCATTTCCCCCTTTTCACATAGAAAGCCCACATTGCATCTCCTATCCTCAGGAACCTTCACAGAAATACCAAGCCAAATGCATAATGAAAGGCAGAAACTTTTGACAAAGTTCTACCCCTACAGTTTGTTATAGAAAGGCAATGAAGCAGCATGTACATCTCTGCAATTATGATGATCCTCCAGCAGAGAAGGCAAAGATAAAATCTTTGCCGTGCGCTCTCTTCCTTGTGGGCACATAGAATTATCCTGCATCAGCCTCTAATCAGCTTCATGTTTACAGACACTTCCCCCAAAACTACTGAACAAGCTCCAAGGCCACCCACCCCTCCCCAAGGATCAATAATGTCAACAGCTGAAAACTGCATAGTGCCGCCGTCTCCTATTGCACAACTAGGCATGACCTTGGCACAGTCCAACATATACCCTCCCATGAAACATGATGTGCACTTGCCTGTCATAGGCAGAAAGGCACAAACCCAGGTCCCAGGGGGCTTTGGCAGCAGAAAGCACTGTTGTCATTAGCACGTCTCCACATCTGGAGGGTTCTCAGGAAGAGGTACAGCTCTAGAGACATGGCTGTATCTATCCCATGGACAGACAGCGAGACTATTCTCATTTCCCAGATGCCAGAGAAAAAACATCCTCTACTCTTCCTGTCAAATAGTTATTTAGAGGGAGCTTTCATAGCTTGACCAGGAGAAAAAAAAAATTCTAAGGACTAAGTTTCCTTCAACTTTTTTTTTCCCCTTCTCAAAGCTCAGGGGTTAACCCAAAGCTTGGGCTTCTATGTCAAACTCATATTCTGATTCTCTGAGTTTCCACGGTAAGAGTTTTTTTCCCCCAAATTATCTGGTAAGTACTTAGGCAAGAGCCCGTAAGAATTCAGAATGACTATTTAACTACTTCTGGCACCAAAACTGTATTTTTACAGTATTTATTTGCTCTGCAACATTTACAAGAATTAATTGCTCACTTGAGTGTTCACAGAAAGTCCTTGCATGCCACCGCAGGCAAACCACAACTTCACATTTGTACAAGATCAAAATGCTTGGTACATGCCTGTGTCTTTCACAGGTCATGTAATCAATTCCATTCCTTTTCAAGTACTTCCAAGAGCTTTCAAGTATGTTGGACATTTTCCTTCTTCAGTGCTTGGCTAAACTGTGAATGTTTACTAATTTCAGACCTGCTTCATAACTAAGTCCCTCCAGATTCCCAATCACTTCTTACTCAGAGTTCCCACGTAACCTGAGGCTCTTCACAGCACAAACAGTGTTACTGGAACATCACCACTCTGTCATCCCTGGTTTTGGGGGCTGACTGAAAGGCTCTCAGGTCTTTGGACCAGGCTGCATTCCTCACATAACCTTCAAACTGAGCTGATATATCCAGCTTCAGTCCTATGACTACTTTAAGCAGACTTAGGCCGCCACCACAGAATAAAAATCCCTGGGATTTCCCACACTGGTTCCCAGCTGTGCTTTCCTTCCTATGTCTGGTCATGCAGCCCCTGGGCAGAGGGCACTTCCCTCTGGAACTGATACAGCCAAATCCATTTCAGACAGGTCAGATAACAGCTCTGGATCATGGTAGGGTTGCAAGGAACCATGCTACCTTTTTGCAGCTACCCTCATAATATTTATGTGGCGTAACAATAAAACAGAAACCCAAATTTTGGTTTCCTAGTACTAGGCCTGCACACAACCCTGCTTTCAACCCTGACATCAGTGTTTTACTCCTCCCCTCTGAAAGATTGTCCTGCCTCTGCTAGCTCTGTAATATTAAAATGAGAGACATTATATTCCCATTCTTTACCACTTGAGGTAAACATCTGTGCAGCATTAGAAATCAAAACTATAAAGCATGAAAATACTTATTACAAGTACATAAACCACCACCCTCTCATTATTTCACCTTTGGGGAATGCAGAAAACAGCTTTTGAGAACAGCGTTTGTTGAAACTTCATTTGAGTTTCAACTACAAAAATTGGCAGGTTGTGCTACCCTGATCCTGTTAAATCTTCCACCTCAGCTCCCTGATGAGCAGGGACTTGAGAGGCTTTTGTAGAAGTACACTTCAGAATTGCCCCTCAAAGGTCCTCCTAACTGAACAAACACACCCGCATCGGTTAGTACACAAAGCCACACACGTATCAATGCTGGTGTTTTCTTTTAGCCAGAGAGAGACAGGTTTCGCTCCATTCTTTTCCCCTCACATTTCATTAGATCAGCCACAGATTTTACTTTAGTCTGGCTGTAAATTGTTTTGACCAAATTCGTCTTTAGACACTCCCTATTCCACTTGGGTTGTATAAACACCCTCCAATCTATCCCTCGTGGCACAGTCACAGTAAGAAACTATTTCCTGCCACTCCAACCGGCTGAAGTATTTTTAGTTGAAATTGAATGCACATACCTGTGGCAGGTGAGGCACCAGTGAGAACGTGGATGTGGGCAGACCTGTGCTTTTCTAGTGCCAAGGGTTTCTACAGCTTATCATTCCAACTAAAGGGAGGTGTCCAACTGTCTAGGCGTCACTCCTCTCAAGGAGGCTCTGCACCTTTTACAAAGATTATACTACTACTCTCCTGCACTATTCTTGCCACTGGGGGCAAGACAGATTCCTCCCCCCCCCCCCCCGCTAATACAACCTTCCACACAAGAAAGAGCACAGAGATTGCTGGAGTCTCTAAAACCTGTTAGGAAAGCCTCGTGCAGCTTCTGGAAGGAATGACCCTGCCCCATTTCCTCTGGCAGTAAAACTGCCCTCCACATCACTTTGCGAGATTGGTTCATGACTGGCTCTGTGTGCCACCCAAGTTACATAGCTGAGATAGCACTCACGGGTTTTCAAGAGATCCAGAAACTTAGGGAGTTTTCATTTAGTATAATACAATATTCACAATCTTAACTTGCTGATAACAGGTCTAATCCCATCCATTTTATGGATCATAAATTCAAGCACCCAGCAGACCAGAAGAGCAGTCACAAGAGTTCCCTTGCTCCATAGGGAACAAGCATTTGCATCTCCACCCATATGCACACTCATTTTTATTCCTCTATCTCTGGTACATTCTATGGCTGTTTCCTCTTACCCAAGGGGGTGCTTACCAAAAGGACCCTGTAGAATTAACATTGTTAGTGTGCTTCTACTCCTGCCTCCCTGCTGCAAAGCCCACAGGAGATGTACACTCTCTCCTGCTTTATAAGAATGCTTTCAGCAGTTAACATACCCGAGTTCTGCACTGATCCTAGATTGCTTTAGAATCTTCATACTTGAAGATGAATATTTGGAAGATTTGAGTTAACTATTATAAAAAAGGACAAAGTTAGGACTCAGGCACTCAACACCAGTAAGTATGTTCCTCACAAAGATAAGAGAGTTAACTTAAAGAAAACGCATTGCCCTTATTACAAAACACAGCTTGATTAGCATTCATGTTTTGTAAAATGTGTTGCTTTTATACTTTTGTTTGGGGGCACTCTGACTAGCATACATGTGCGTATTAGATTTATGTTTACACTATGAAAGTAACTATCCTTCTGGCTTTAACTACTGCAGTAGTTTCCACTTTCCATTTACCTCTTAGAGAAGAAGCTTTTTGCTTTTCATGGAGCAGAATGCCCAGTTTTTGGGTGGTTCTAACGGACACTACATTTTTGTGTTGAATGATCACAAAGGAGCTTCTCACCCTTCCCTGCCCACCAAAGAGCGGCCAGTATAAATATGTTTATTGCCAGTTGGAACTAGCACTAACCTTAAAGTCTGATATGAAAAGTACATTTTTTCCATTCTCACAAGAGTCTATTTATGTGATGCTGATCTCCGTACAAGACAAAGAAAACTGCCACAGAAATAAATAGGGCAAAAAACCTCTTACTCTCCACCATCCAGCCCGTTGGTTGCTTTTCTATGTAAATACCACCCTCTTGTGTTAGTTTGTAAGTACTACAGGAATCAGCCACAGAACAAAACAAAACAGTACTTGATCTTGCCAATCTTTACATATTCCGGATCGAATTCTGGGCAGTAAACAGCCCAACCCAGCCAAAACTGGCTCGATTTCTGTTGGTCCACTCTTCAGCTGACACATTTAAGGTATTTATGTCACATGTGAATCACTAATAAGAATGACCTGAGGAAAACCTTCTGGCATGGCTGATACTCAAAACAAGCGTAACAGGTCAGTGACAAAACACGGAAAACCAGTTAGCTTTAAAATTAAGCTATATTTGGAGTTGTCCATGTCACATGTCCCTTCTCTAAGGCAAAATCATCACAACTGTGCTGTGGAAACTCAGTTACTTCTTTTAACTTTTTCATCTCTTCCTTCTGACAGACCTATTTGATTCCATATGTACTCGGTGAGTTTGGGTTGTGAGACACAGGCTGCAGCAAAAGGAAAGTTGCACCACCCTGGACCTCTTTGGGTCCAAACCACATCTGCTTCCATGCCCTGAGGAGATGGTCTGGTGTCTCTGGAAGGAAGACTGACCCCATGGTACCACAATGGACCAAGCTCAGTCTGTAACTTGCAAAGCAGAAGAGTGGAAGGTAGTTTCCATCTGGACTACCCAATTAAATGTTAAGCAGTCCAGAAAAAAAAAAAATCCACTGGAGATGGATGCTGAAGGTCGTTTTTGCCAAGCTCATGTAGCCATAAAGAAGAAGGTAAAAGTTTGTCCAAACACTGAGCTAGAAGGCTTTCCGTTTCTTCTTTTTCCCACCTGTCACCTTTTTCCTGACACCAAGAGCTTCTTCTGTGTCATCATCATCACCATTCCGAGATCGCTTCTTCTCTCCCTGCTCCCGCAGCTCCTGCATTGCAATCAAGAGATCAGTCAGAAGTTATGTCAGACAAGGAAATTCAGACTACAACAAGTACAACAACAAAATGATACCACCTACCATTCGAGCAAATCTCTGGGCCTCAGCCACACGTTCTGTCAGCATCATAACCTCCTCCTCTTGCATGGGGAATGCTGGCAGCTTCTTGCCAATCAGGTGTTCAATGCGTTGAAACAGCTCTACATCATACCTGAGAAAAGACATTACCCTGAATCAGCCCAGCTGGGACTCCTTCAGCTGTCTCTAACCACAGACACTGCCCCTTAATTCCTCCCAATAGATACTGCTGGCTTGTTCTGATGGTCTCACAAGCAACTCTTAAATGCATCCAAAGAATGCTACCCTTCACTGATTTACCTCAGAAGTATTTGGCAAAGACTTTGCTTAGAGGAATACTTCAGCATTTAAAAACAAACAAACACACTTAAACCTGCATATATTATAAAAACGTACATATATTACACAGTGAAGTTATTAACAATTACTTCTGGTATTTACATAGATCCAGGATAAATTCTAGAAGCAGCTTTGTCCTTCCCCACCCCTGTGGGCTTTGAACACTCTACCCTATAGCTAAATAAATCCAGCTGGTGCCTCAAAATGACATACATTATTTTCTTCTCAACCAGGATCAGGTCAGATGTATTCTACACTAAAAGACAACTAGGAAGAATAAGTCTGCTATATTTTAACACTTACTGTGTGACAAAGGTGATAGATTTTCCAGACCTCCCAGCTCGAGCTGTTCTCCCAACACGATGAATGTAATCCTGAAAGCAATTTCTTGATAAGCAATATCACACCAAAAAATACACACCAAGCACAGAAAAGAAGTTGGGGAAAAATCAGACTGTATGATTGTTTCTTCAGGACAGAGGAAGAAAATGGGGAGAAAATAGGGCCAGGATTATAGACTTAAACTGTGTGCAGCATTAGGGTTTGATATGACGTGGCTTGTGGAAGCATCTTTAACATTTCTTTTTTCTTTTTAAAAGAAGAGATCATTTCTGATTATTCAAGACTACAGAACAGAAGTTGTGCCACATGACATGTTAATGGAACTATCACTTCCTTGGAAAGCTAATATTTAAAATAAAAGCGAGCCAATGCCTCCATTTTCATTCTAAGGATCTAGTGCTCTGCATCATCTGTCTTCCATACAAACTCTCTAGCAAGTAGATTTAAAACTGGCAAACACAGTGAAAGGGAGGATGGATGAGAACAATTTGGAAGCTTCTATCTAGCACCTTCAGTTTATACAGCTCTGGGCTGTTTTCCAGGTTTTATACTGCATTACAGAAGTTAAAACACTCTAACCTCCAAGCAGTATCTGTGGACATCACTTTTAACACGAGAAATCAAAGGACATGTTCTGTGACATGGTGAGCTGAGAAGGAGGTGCACAAAAGTTAACGATGTCGTTCATGTGCCTGGCCCCCCAACTTTAACTTTTGTCCTTTTATGATGGCAAAAGCAATGTCTTCAAAGATGAACCATACTTTCTTCTGTTTGCAGTGTACAGTACCTTTGAGCATTACAAGAAACAACAGCAAATCCTTAACTGCACGTTAATAGTGTGCTTTCTGAAACTAGGCTGGTGAACAGTCACAACCCTAAGATAATATTATGCTTTCTGTAAGGAAGAAACTTAGTAACTCGCTTTTTTTTCAGTCTGCTATAATATTGTGATATGAACGTGGAACGTAAAGACATCTTTCTTGATCAAATAAATCCTCAAAGAACATTGGAGTGGGAGATTCTTTTTTTCCCTTTTCAACAGTTCAAAATACAAAGGCAAAACCTGTATCACAGGAACAGAGATGCCTTCCTGAAGCTTGTGATAAGGTAAAACTATTTCCAAAGTCTGTAATCTGCTTCATGCAGTACAACAAAACACATGCTCTAAGCAGAAATATGAAGACAGAGAACATCCCTCACTTTTCTTAACTTATAGGACCAGTTCTATAATCCAGATCAGAACATCCAACCAAATAATAGATAACTCAATCGCAGAGGCTGAACAACTTCTTTTCATTAACAAAAGTGTGAACTACACATCCAGTCAGCAGAACACAAGTTGTCTCTTTGTCTAGCTTCAACACTCAATGCTATGCCTCGCAGTGACAGAAAACCCTCAGTTGGCACACAGACTAACTTACCTTAGAGTGCGTAGGAATATCAAAGTTTATCACCACATCTACGTGTGGGATATCCAGACCTCTGCTTGCAACATCAGTAGCCAGCAGAATAGAACGTGCCTTTGCCTTGAACTTGTTTAGAGAGCCCAAGCGTTTGTTCTGGAACAAAGGACAACAAAAAGAGAATGAGAGAATAACGTTCACTCTGGTTAATATGTTCTTGTTGAAATACTGTTAGAGAAGAACTGGAGGAGAAACCACTGAAAAAAATAAAAAAACTCACTTCTCTGATTGTTTTTTGAACTATTACAGAAATCAGTGGCAGCATTCACATTAGATTAGCTTCTAGGGATCAGTCCAGTCCACTAGTTGTGAAATACTCCTTCTGCAAGGCAGTTAAGTATGGTACAGCCCATTTCCCAAGAGACATGTCTCCTGTCTATTCCGTTCTGTGGGATATGCCCATACCTGACTCATCTGCCCGTGAAGCGGAATGGCAGTGAACCCCAGGTTTCGGAGCAGCAGAGCAGTCCTCTGAGTATTGTTACATGTGCTACAGAATATCATGAAAGAATTTCCAGCTAGTTCATTCAAGATATAAACCAAGTAGCTGTCCTGTAAAGAAAAACAGGGAAGGGGAAAAAAAAAGATAATCACATATGCTGCATTAAAGAATAAGTTCAGTATAAGCCAGAGAAAATGACAAGATATTTTGCAGATGTGGGAACAAGAAGACAAGATATAGAATAGAGAAGATAAGGGGTATTACCTTGAATTTGGATGGGATGAAAATGTAGTACTGCTGTAGTTTTTCAACTGTCTGATATTTGGAAGAAACAGCACATTTAACAGGATTCTTCAGAGCAGCACGCTGGAGTTTTTGAACCTTGGAAGATCAAAGTAAGTTAATGCCACATGGACAGAGACTTTGTCAGAAGCCTGGGCATGCACCAGGCAGCCTAGACAACAGTGTAGCCTGATGGAAGGATAATTAAAGCAGAGTACTCTGCTCTTACCTGCTTGGTCATAGTGGCAGAAAACAGGAATGTCTTCCTGTCTCGAGGAATCACTTTCAGTATCTTATCTACCTGTAAAAAGACAAAAGAAAGAAATGCTGTATAGAACAGCAATCAAGATCTAACCCCCCTCCAAACATCACAGTCGTCCAAATGAGGAGTTCTGCCCCATATGCAACTTCAGTTCACACTAGGAATAAATTTCCCATCTTCTCATGGGAAGTTCTGGGCTGATACTTTGTTGATAGTCATGCGATCTGCACTCTAGAAGTCAAACAGCAGTGCAAATAGCAATCAATATTCCTGCAGGAAGGTGTATGTGATTGACCAATGTGTTACTGTAGAACATGTCAGGCATTCCAGAGAAAGCAGTAGACTTCACAGATAAAATGCCTCCTAGTACTCTGCTGCAAAGTTCAGCTCTCACCACAGGCTTCCATGCAATTATCAGATCTTCACTACAATTTGCTATTAACTTCTACAGAACTACTCACTGAAACATTTACATGACTGCATGAAGCAATTTAAAGGGACGCTCCTGTGGTGTTCCAAAAAATCTTCCTTTAGCACATTCCTACCTCTGTCTCAAAATCCATGTTGAGGATCCGGTCAGCTTCATCCATCACTAAGAATTTCAGAGCTCGTAAGTTGAAGCCCTTTGTGTTCTCCAGATGATCAACTAGACGGCCAGGGGTTGCTACCAAGAGAATCAGAGAGAGGAAGTTAAGAATGAAAGCAAAGGAAAAGATCCAGAGGTATGTCATCTGTCACAGAAATGGAGTTCTTCACTGAAGAGAAGGCAGACTGCTTTGTGGGAAGCACTCTTTCAGAGGTTATCCTTTAAGTGTTTTGAAGTAAGACTAATGGAGTCAGACTCTCTGAAGAGCAGCCCCTCAAAAAGCAAAACAAAACTGACTGCATATGAGATGCACTGAGAAGAACGAAACCAGGGTTTTGAATACTTCAGGAGAATGAAAAGCCAAGACAAAGGCAATCTAACAGGCATGCTTTGGAATGAGCTCATAGCAGCAAGGTTACTGATGCCTACTCTACAAACATAACAAGCTAGAACTCAGTTCTTTGGATTAAAACAAATGAAAGATGTACTTTCATTTCTTCAAACGCGCAAAAGCTTGTGTCACTCTTTGGATGACTGCAATTTTATCATATTCATACCCCATACCTCCTGCACATTGACTTACCAATTATAATATGTGGTTTCTTGGCTAAAGCCAGAGATTGAGACATCGTGTCAATTCCACCCACAATAACCGCTGCAGGACAAACAGAACAGTGTCAATCTTTCAGTTTAGCAACAGCCAACCCCTGGAACCTTAATGTGCTTCCTCCTACTCCTTGCCACCCACAACAGCACTAGACAAATTAAAAACTTGTTTTCTTTGTGAGAATTCACTCTATTTCCACACACCTGACCTTCCCAGGCCTCCTAAGCTATACACTGAAGCCCTTACCAGCCCCAAACATTTTTTCACAGTTCAAGAGCTACAGACAGAATCTATTCCTTGCAGCCTAACTCAGATGCAGAGTCTCAGAATTCTAAAAATATCCACAAAAAAAATAACGGACAGTTTGAAGGGAAGATTAAATTACAACATGCTACAGAGCATATCTCTATGCAATTTAACTGAACTCATTATTGGGAAGATTCTCTCATACTTCCATTTCTAATGGTTTGGACATAAAATGCAGAAGAACTGCAGAGTGTTCTATAAGGGAAGACCACACTGTCACAAGTATGGTTTATTTCCCACAACTGATATGTCTGTCTTCTAGGGAAGGCTACTTACCGCTGTGGACACCAATGGAAGATCCAAGAGCTTCAAACTGCTCTGAGATTTGGAAGGCCAGCTCCCTTGTTGGTGTGAGGACAAGAGCAAATAATCGTTGAGGTGCCTCCAGCAGTGCTTGAAGAATTGGCAAAGCAAAAGCTCCTGTTTTACCAGAGCCAGTTTCTGCCAGTCCAATTATATCTCTACCTACAAGGAAGAGGAAGAAGGGCAAGAACACTTACAAATCTATACTAAAGAAAGAGGGCTTCAAGGAACTGTGCGAAAAGCACAAGAATTCCCTAAGGATAAAAAGAACAGCCTCTGCAGTAACTCCACCAAAAAAAAAAAAAAAGATACTCAAAGGGTGAAGAAAGAACTTCAAAACACGTCTACAGAATTTTAAGAGTTTAACTTCATATGTACAACAGCAATAATTACAGTCCTGATTTCTTTCATTCTTCAGTTAAATTTCTGCCAATATACAAGTTTTCATACATCTCACAAACCACAATGTATTTTGTTCCATAGATTAAAACAGTAATCTAAACCTGCTTGCAGCCAGCAAGGATTAAAACAGCAAGTCTTCTACACAAAAACCAAAAACCCACAATATATGCAACAAAGTAGAATTCATCAGCAGGATCCATTCTAACTTCCTAAATTCCAACATCTGAGAAGAACGTGCTGCCAACACGCCTTAAAGAGAAAACTCAGGAATGCAATCTTACTTTTGTTTTTGAAGAAAATATTGTATGTGGATTAAAAGAGTATGATAACAGTTAAGTACCAGGACAGAGCAGACACTAAGTTTATTTCCATTTTTAAACCAGTGTCACTACATTAAACTGCTGTTGTGAATTCATGACAGATTCTTTTTTAATAAAAAATATTCCAGAGGCAAAAATATTTGCTGAATTTAATAATGTATTTTCCAGCATCCCAGTACGATTATAGAAAGTCATGGTGGCTTCATTATTTCTCACTCTAGAACTCTGATTTCAAGAAATTGTCTGCTCACAACAAAGCAGATTACACAAGCTATGTAATCAGTCAAGGTATCTCCAATTTCAGACGCACGTTGTAGATCCCTAACAGAAGATGCACAGTCCTAAGTCTATCAGAAGCATTCAGCATATCCCTGAGTACTTCAGAAAGACCATGGGTAAGGGTGACTAGCAGCTCAAATAATTGAAAACAATTATATTTAACATGGAGTGCCAGAACTATCCAACAGTAGCGAACACGTAAGAACCCACACGCTAATCTGAAAGTCTGAAATTGCAGGCAGTGTCACAGGGGAAATTAACATTTCAAGCTCCATCAGGAAAGGACATAAGAATGAACACTGAGATTACTTTTATACAGAAATCTTCCATGATGAAATGAGAACGCTTTCAGCCCTGTCAATAATCACTCAGCAAAGTTAACTCCCTCAGAGCTCTTGAGGCACCCATACCCATACTGGGATCAGAGAAGCAGGCTACTCACCTTGCAGAGCCACGGGAATAGCCTCAACTTGAATCTTTGTTGGTACCTTCCATCCTAACTGGTCACAAGCTTCACACAGGACATCTGTCACTCCCTGAATATTAGTGAAAAGAAGAAATGGAAACAAATGTCATCAGGGAGTTCTACATTAAGACACTGATTTACATACATACTGCAACAGAGCCAAGCTTGTCTCTAACACAGCCAAATCCCATCAGGCCCTCAAATCACCTACACGGAAGTGTGGGTTGCTCACAGAGGTGCTCAACTCCACCAGTAACATCCTAGATCCTTTCAAAACCCTTAGAAGTGACTGCCATCAGTAAGAGACTAGTCATTCCCCCCCTAGTTTACACAAGCAACTTTCCACACACAGACAGCTGCCTTCCTTCCTCCGCGGGCGGATGGTATTAGGGCGGAAAAAAGGAAAACTCCGAGGCAAGTTGCTGCAACTGGAAACAGGGGCAAGCGGCCGAGAGGCAGAGCCCGGAGCAGCAACACCCCCGCAGCGGGGCTGGGGCCTCGCTCTCCTGCAGACCCGCGGGCCGGGCCGGGCCGGGCAGCGCCGCCACGCACGTGTCCTCCCCCAGCACCGGCGGCTCCGCCGGGCCCGAGGCGCTCCTCGGGCCGGGGCAGGGAGCGGCAGCGGCTCCGGCCGCCCCTCACCAGCTCCTTGAAGCTCCGCGCCGCCGCCTCCTCCTCCGCCGCCGGTGCCTCCGCCGCCTCCTCCTGCTCGGCCGGGCGCCCCGGCGCCTCTCCCGCCGCCATTTTGGGCCGTCCCTTCCCAGCGCGGCTCGCAGCACGCTGGGAGCTGTAGTCTGCCCCGGGGCGGCTGTGGGACTTGTAGTGCCGTGGGGTGGGTCGGCCCTCGTGGTGGTTGGGCACTGTGTATGGTGTGGCAGTTTGTCCCTGCTCGTGAATCCTGCGGCTATGGAAGAAGCAAGCAAATGAGCGAGCCAGCCCCCAAAATGCAAGCGTGCAAGGAACAATTTAACGTCTTCAGAACTTCATTTTGAAGTACCAGTGTGGGGAAAAGAAATCACAAACGTCAAAAACTCTCATTGTTCCCCCTTGTTTTCCTGTTTATGGTAACTACCAAAGTGGCAGAAACACAACAAAACACGCTGAACTGTAGCGACAGAGCGCAAAATGCGAGAATGGGCATTGGGAATGGAAGATAACTCATGGCAGGGCAAGAGGGAACGGCCTTGAGTTGTGCCAGAGGAGGTTTAGGTTGGAAATGAGGAGACATTTCTTCTCAGAAAGAGTAATCAAGCACTGGAACGGGTTGCCCAGGGAAGTGGTGGGGTCACCGTCCCTGGGGGTGTTTAAGGAAAGGTTGGGCCTGGCACTTAGGGACATGGTTTAGTGGGTGACATTGGTGGTAGGGGGACAGTTGGACCAGATGATCTTGAAGATCTCTTCCAACCTTGATGATTCTGTGATTCAAACACTCCCCCAGCTCTCTCGATAGGTGCTGTCACCACCCAGGCAGGCAGCCTGCAGGTGCACAGTGACAGGTGAAAATGGCAGTGGATGTGGTGCACTTTGAGGGAAAGCGGTACCAAAATTCCATGTCATGGCTGTTGTTCCTGAGCTCCCCGCTGTCCATCAGGTCTGGGTGTGCCCTCTGATCTGCAGTCCCAACACCGACTGCAGCAGGGCACCCTTGCAGCTAGGTGAATGTCCTTTACTTTAAGGAAGAATGGTGCTACAATATCAAAGGGTTTGAGCCTGAAAAGGACAGCAGAGCTGACTGCAAAACAGAACTCATAACTGCGTTTCTGAGCAGACCTCCATCTCTTGCCACTTGGGAAGCCTGTCTGGGTGTGCTCATAGTGGAAAAGCTGACGTACTTGAGCATCTGTCACTGGATTCCAAGTGTGCCATTTCCTGTGCTCCCAGAACAATGAGGAAAGTGAGAGGAAATCCGAACAAACTCTCTGCATGACAGAGAAAGGAGAGGAAACCTGAAACAATTCACTGTGCAGCAGTGGAAATTAAACTGCTGCATCCCACTGTGATCAGGAGCAATGATTTAAAAAAAAATAAAAAAATACCACAGCACCCGATGTAGATGCTAGCTATGACCATATGTTAAAAAAATTATAAGGGTTTGAGCTATGAGCTTGCTGTATCTGAAGGGTAGGCCTGGCCAGTACATAGACATGAACCCATGTAAGGGTCACTGGGACGCCTCGGGAAATGGAGTCAGGGATGTGAGGGAAGTCACTGTTTCTGATTCTTTGTTGAGCTTACTGCACAGATAATATGATAGGTGCTGTTTTTGTGGGGGCAGGGGAAGCAATTTGCTAGTTATTCTGGTAAGTTCCAGTTTAGGTGATTTCCTTGTGTACAGGCTCCCTTTAGTACAGGTATAATAGCAACTGTTTCATAAGTGATGCATAATAAGATGTGTATAGTAGGTGACAGTTAATGTTAAATGGTCCAGTCCATTCATTGGGATGCACAGAGAGGCTATTAGAATATCCTCGCTTCCTGACTCTATTCAGACTCCTTTGTCATATATACTTTTTATTATGCTTTCAGAAGGTACTATGGGATTTTGTGTTAAAATGATAATTGCATTCCTACCTCATCACCGAATCAATCCTCCCTGCAGCAGTTTCAGCAAAAGGGGAGTAAGGATGGTATGAGGAGGCCAGGATTCATAGCTACCAACCCAGGCTATTCATCAACTCACACATACACACTTATCTCCCCCACTGCCCAGCTACTGAAGGAAGAGTTCAGCCAACACATCTACTGATTTGAAGGACTAATAGCATAACTACTATTAAAAAAAGCTGCTTAGATAAGACAGTTCCCTAAATGTTCCTTTTGACTCCAAGGGAGTCACAATATTGTAGCTAAGCCAATACTGGAGTATGTGCTCCACCCCAACGCCCCCCCCCCAAAAAAAAATTTTTTTTTTTTGCTTGTGTAGCTGAGAATGGAAGTAAAAGTATCCCTGATTTGTCCTCAGCTACTGAAGAGGTGGCTGTGCTTGCAGTGCAGGACTGTGTTAAGAAGAACAAACCAGCCCTCATGAAGCTCTGAGCTATCAAATTCAGATCTTTCTTTCAGATTTGTCCATTCAGATCTTTGTTGTTGTTCCTATGTTGTTCCCTATGATGGGACGTGAACACAAAAGATGCGTTGCCAGAAAAACTGGGGAGAGGGTAAGAGAAGAAATAAGTTATATAATTTTGTCTGTGATGATGAAAACAGCTGTCTCCAAAGAATCTAGTGTTTATGGTACGGAGCTGTCTGGTGACATGCTGGAGCACTAAGAAAAATTCCATACCATGCCTGCCTTTGCACAGCATGCAGTTCACACTCCAAAAACACACGTATGTGCTCACATGTATGCACCTCGCAGCATTTGCATGTCAGAGACCAACATGCACAGGGTACATGGGCTCATGTGCACACCAGGATATGTAGTCACACAGACGTAAATGCAGACACTCAAATACAAACACCATCTGGGTAGCATGGAGCTGATGATCTCACTTTTCATTCTCCCCTTTTGAGCACATCCAGCTGCTCATACAGTGTCTGGAGCTGTGGGGTGAGGCAGGGGGGCAGGAATGTGATCACATGCAGGTTTGCAGAGAGACACTGACACAAAAGTGCTTCATATTCATTTAATCAAACTAGCAATGTACTTGTTCATTTATGGCAAACAAACATGGGCATTACAGAAATCTGAGTCACATTCTATGGGACCAAAGCTTTTGTTTTACGTGCCAAAACAAAAGTTGAAGTCATGAGAGAAAGAGACAAGGTAAGGAGAAGTAGTCAAGCTTTGTGAGATGGAATGTTGCCCTTCCCACGATTTTCTTGGTGCTACAGAATTATAGATTGGCTTTTCTGATAATTTTGATTCATGTTTCTGCAGGAAGTTCCCCTACGGATTGGGGTCTACCTATGGAGGTGGAATTGTCGCTGTGTTAAGTCCTCTAGCTGTCTCAAGCTAGCTTCCGGGGTGTCTTCCATGTACCTCTTCCAGGTACTGACATGATCCCCATCATCACTGCACTTGAGCACTCTGCGATATTTGTCCCAGAAACACCCTTGTGAGGTAGGGAAGTGCTACTATCCCCATTTTTAGACAGGGAACTGAGGCACTGAGGGGCTGAAAGTCACTAGGTATGTACTTAGCAGAACAGTCACTTGAAACTGGATCCCAAGTCATTCCTCCTGCTTCCTAAGGGCTCTGACCACTGAATCATCCTGCTCCTCTGCACCCCTCTTGATTATTAGTACCAGTGTATGTATTGTCAATGTGAAGCCTTCCCTTGGAAGCACTGCTAAGAGTAAGTGTAGCTCTCCGCGAGCACTGCCTCCTCCCTTCCCAGACAAGTCACTGTGGGTTTCTCAGGCTGTTTGACTGCACGGAGAGTGGCACCTCCATCTCTCAGATGTGCTCCCATCAGAGCTGGGCTCCAACACAGACCAGTGACACAAGCCTACTCTTCCCTCCCTGCTCCAAAAGGTACACTTACTTTTCTCCCCTGAGAGTACCCCAAGGCAGTCCCTGGTCCCAGGGTCACTGACCAATCTTTCTCCCTATTTTGTTTCCTAAGATCTGTCACTGATTAACCATAGTTCCCCATATCTTATAACTACCGTCATTCAGGCCATGCTTTCCATTTCCTATAGGGGTTTGCCCTCCCTCACAGACAAAGATCGTGTAACTTGCTCTCACATGCCACAGACTTGCTTTGCCTCTCAGAACAGCTGTATCACCTTGGAGCAGAGATCTCCTTTTTTTTTTAAAAAAAAAAAAAGCAAAATTTTTAAATACAACATCAAAACCCTAAAATTTTCCTCTGTAAATAAATAAAATACAAACATCACAGTTCTCAGCCAGGAGAAGTTTCTTTAAAAGACACAACAGTTTCTGGCCCCTCTATTTCACCCTGGGATGATGAGCCATCCATAGAGTCTATCATATCTGGGGCTGCTTGCTTCAACAGCCTTTCCAGATGTACCTTGGTAATGGGACTGTACTCTACTGGAAACTGGTGGCTGCTGGCTCTTTGAGGGTATCCCAGCCCCCTCACTGTTCATAGATTCATGAGTTATTTACAATCTAGGGTCAGTGAGTCAGCACCAAAACTGCAGGGACTTCATGGGTCTACTGACCAACTCCTTTCTGCTGCCATGTGGAGGCAGAGTTAGGTGGCTGGGGAAACGAGACTGAGGAATGGCCACCTTCCCCTGTGATCAGGCTCTGGGATCTGCTGCCGTGTACCCGATAGTCCATGTGTCCATCATAACCTGGTTAAATTATGGGACAAACACTGTTTCAGCTGGATGGTCTTGGGGTCTCGGTGGTGGTTTTAGCACCCAGGCTGTTTCCTCATTCGTGGGGAAAGCTGTGTCCTGGACTCAAGGAGTTCACAGACTTCGTCCATTGCCCTGGTACAGGTCTCAAGGTTGGCAGCCAGCTTCTGGATTTTGGCCTTCAGCACGGCCTGGCTCACTTTTGTGACCTCCTTTGTGTATTCTGGCACAAGGAAGCTGTGGGAGCCGCAGAAGACCAAGAAGCAGACGGAGTTGTACAGCGAGATGGAGGCCCTCTTCTCTGACTGGAGCAGTGTGGGGTCCCCTGGGCCCTGCCCCCGGCGGAGGAATTCCAGGCAGCCGAGGATTTCCCTCATCTGTTTCCGACAAGTCGCTGCAATTTCCTGCACCTTTCTCACCTCCCGGGAATTGCAGAGCACCAAGGAGAGATCGGAGGTGATATTGACAGCCCCCCCAGCAGTGGCTAGGCCCAAACCCACAGCCGATGCCAGGAGGGAGGCTCCCAGTGTAGCCGGGCTCAGGGACAGCCCCACGATGGCTGTGACTGCTCCCGCGGCAGTCAGCGAGCTCCCGCTGATGTTGGCAATCAGGGACCTTTTGCGGAGCTTGTTTATTTTATGAGCTGCCTTGTGAAGGTGAGCAATTTGACCACGCAGCCTCCGTCTCTGATCCAGCAGTGCTATGTGGAAGTGGTGTGTGGGGTCCACTGCCTGGGGAAGGGCAGCACCGTTCCTCTCCATGGCCTCTGTCCAGAAACAGAAAAAGCTGGGTTGGGATTTACAGAAAAAAACACGAGACATGCTCAGCCCGGACTTCCATTTCAGGGATGGCACCCAGCCAATTTTCTAGTTTCTCTCAGCTACTTGAAAGGTTGGCTGTCTGCACGCACGCACATGCTCACGTACACACGTGCACGCACACGTACACACGTATATGTTTAATTACCACATTCCAACTTTCAGACAGAGGAATTTTTAAATGTTTTTCTTGATCCTTGAGAAGAATAACATACGTTAAGGGCTGGCATCTGAGGTACTGTACTTACTTCTGTGAGGACACAAAAAAGCTCCTCCTGCCCTGGGAACAAAAATTTCCTTAAGATTAAGTGACTTGGTGTCCGATTGCTGCCAGAACTAATACGTTTTGTCCCCACAGTGGGATTCAGAGAATTTGCAATATTCAAGGGCATCTTTCACAAGAAAGGACAGACTCTGAGGAGATCTCAGTAGTAGAAAAAACCTGTCTCAGGACCAGCTAAGCAAAACTGTTCATTAATGCAGCCATCTTTTCTCTTCTAAGTGTTCTGTACCGTGAACTGGAGGGGCCTGGTCCCTCACACTGGCCCACTATGACTAGGTCCCCTGGGGCTTTAATACTGCAGACTCCCTGTCTTACAGAAGGAAGAAATCACCTACCAAAGAGTCTTTCCTTCCTGAAGTGTGTAAATAAATTATTCTTGTCGCATTTTTTTCCTTCTGCTTGTCCTAATCCATCTCACACAGAATCCTTTAGGGCCTCCCCTGTCTCCTGTGACTGTCAGAACAACATCTCATTCTCTCTGAGGCCCTTGGTATCATCAGGCTATTTAAGCCACTTGAGCTTTTCTTAGCTGGAGGCAGTGTCCTCTTATTTTTTTAATATGACTGTAGTCAGAGATGAAGCTGAAGGGACAAGGACACTAAGCTAAATAAATACCAGTGTCGAAATGAGCAATGAGCACATCATCAATGACTTAGCAACAGATCAATATGATGATCATTAACTATATCAATTTCTGTAGCATCTTAACTGTTTGTTCTGCAGATTTTCTCTCTGAGAACAGACTCTAGTAATACCAGCAGCCATCTAACTGCACAGTTAGTAGAACAGTCATTCAATATATAGCCTCAGCCGTACAGTGAAACATTTCTTTTGATTACACTGATTTATGCCAGCATAAAAGAAAACAAAGCCATCTCCTGTTTTTAGGGAAAAATCTTCCCAACAATCATTGTTTTATTAATTTACTATTATTAAGAAATTATAAATACAGTTTATTAAGAAATCATTAATAAATAATAGCTTTAAAATTATTATTAAATACTGTGCACAATAGTCTCAAATCGGTTTCTAAAATGCACATGCTTTCCTAATGCAGGTCTCAAACAGATTCCAATGAAATACTGGTTCAAACTTACCTTTAGTTTCCAGCTGACCTCCCAACAGACAGATTTTGGTCTGTTTCTGGAGGAGACCAATTTATAGCTCCTGTGGACCAATTGCTGCAATGGGAATGCTTTGCCTCATACTGGGAGTTTGCCATTTCCTGCTCTCCCTTGTGCAGAAGGATGTGACACACTGGAAAGTGACCTGAGGGACAGCGAGCACACATCATGTTCAGGAAACGATCCCTGCGAATGAACATTGTGTGTTCGCTTTTCCTGAAGTGTAGGGGGGAAAAAAATAATAATGAAAAAAATCTCGGCCTATTCCTGGCTCTGAGCTAGTGCAGTCATTCCCTCCAGGGAACAGTTGCCTTTCCTTTCCCTGAAATAGCAACTGACTTTACTCTATGCTGGAGCCGCCAATTACTTGATGACTGAAGTTTCCCCCCACCCCACATCTAGAGCATCAGCCAGCCAGCTACTTCATTCAAGGCCAGTGTACTTTTAAAATCCCAGCTCTTTGGGATGATCGTGCTTGTGACTGGCTGGAACGCAGCAGTGCTGCGTGACAGATGGAGTGGTGCTCAGCCCATGTAAGGAAGCAGCAAATGGCAAGGTGACGGCTCTGGATTCCCATCCCTGCCCCTTCTCAGTAGACAAAACCATGCAGCAACCTGCAAAAGGGGTAGCATCCCTGTGTTTTCGCTCTGTTTCTCAACCATGGGCACTGTTATTTTCCTAAGATGCATGCCCAGCAGTTGATGATGAGAAAGAAGGGGTCACTGGGATCCTCTCCATTGCTGCCTGCTATTGCCTGGCAGCCGTGCCCACCTACTGATGTGGCCAGAAGGAGGAGGTTGTCAGGGCGTTGGGGAGGAACAGTCTGAGTGACACTCCCGGTGCTGCCTTTCACACTGTGCCAGGGCCAGCTTGAATTAAAGACAGGAAAAGGAAATGACTTTTTGGTGGCACTAAGTGGTGCAGTTCACCTCAAACCAGAGTGGTGTGTGTCCCTCTTGACACAGGGTCTGCAGTGCCAGGGACATCTGTTTTGAGCAGCTGTGCTGGAAGACAGAAAATCTCTTGCTTGGTGGTTTCTTCGGGACGGCTTGCCTCTCATTCTGCCTCAGGGTCCCCCCAGTGTGGCTAATTGAAAGCCACTTAGTTTTTACTGAGTGTCAAGTCTTTACTGTTGAATATGTGAGCTGTGTAGCCACGCAGTTGCTGCAGCAGACCCAGGGAAGGGACAAGGACTGTGAAACAGCAAGCAGGGAGAGGAGAAGGCTGGGGTTGCTCATTTCAGTTCAGCTTGGTTTTAGAACATCTTAAACTGACTGTGAAACAGTATGCCAAGTGTTTTGTCATAGGTGGATGAGATTGGACATGAACTAAAAAATCGATAGCATTAAATAGCTTCTTCAACCTGTCACAGAATGGAAAGAGAAAACATTGCTTTGAAGATGCTTAAATAAGCAATCTTGGTCTGTTACACTTTGTACATATTACATGTTAACAGGAAGATGACTTTTGACACTGGGGGAAATTGTGCTTTAGCCTTTCCTTTTGTTTTAGCAAAAATATGCTTGAATTGGAGCCCATCTGCTTTGGCAAAGGTTTGCAGTTGATAGACACGAGAGTTCTTTCACACATTCCCAACAGAAAAAGCTTTCTTGATGTAATTGCACCTGCATTGTGACTTGTCTTGGCATAGATGATCTTGTTAGAACAGTGAGTTTTCATAAAATAGGAGGAGAGGAGAGGAGAGGAGAGGAGAGGAGAGGAGAGGAGAGGAGAGGAGAGGAGAGGAGAGGAGAGGAGAGGAGAGGAGAGGAGAGGAGAGGAGAGGAGAGGAGAGGAGGAGGATGACGACAACAGTGATGGTGATGAGGAGGAGGAGGATGAGGAGGAAGACAAGGAGGGCAAGAAAAAGGGAAGGGAAGGGAATGGAAGGGAAAATAAGAAAATATCCCAGAAAAAAAGGGATTCCCATTAAGTGCTACAAATAATAATATCAACTTGATTTTTAAAAGGAAATGTACATTAGAATAAGAAACTTTATTTCCTATGGAGTCTTCAAACAGCAGTATGCTGTGGTCTGGTTTTGTTCCTGCTCACACCCTTACAAGCATCCCTTTGTTGTGAGCATTGGTCTTCACTCCCATAGAGACCACACCAGTGAAGGTGAACAGGCAGGAGTGGGAGCAGAACCATCAAGGAACATCTTCTCTGAACACCTCCCAGGGAGTGAAAGGCTTTCAATGCCATTAGCACACCTGCCCAGATGTGAGCACATCTGCTGAGTCACCAGGCAGGTCCCAGGGACGCTGACTGAACCAGCTGCCAGGGACCTCAAGACTGTTGTGTTACGTCTCACCCTCCCTGGGCAGTCCTGCAAGCTAGTGGAGGCCTAGCGATCCTGCCTGCTGTACATGTTCATCCAAACCCCTCTGCTGCTGCTGCAGTCTCTTCATTCTTGGCTCGTGAAGAGCTGGTGCTTGAGGGTGGGGGAGGTACAGCAGGTGTTTCACGATTACACTGGCCAAAAACCATCCCTCTGCTCCACCCTTTCCCATCTAGCCACATCCTCCTGAAATGTGCAGAAGCCAGACCCATGCAAAATCTGCCCTGAAGGCATTTTGAGAGAACAGATGAAAAGCAACAGGAAGGAAGGATGTTTTATGGCCTCAGCTCTCTTCCTTCCAGTGGATTTTGGCAGAAGTGACTGGACTTTCTGCTCTCGATCTCTCCGGCAGAAGGGATGTAGAGCAGAGTGAAGCTGTTTGGATCTACTGCAGTGCAGGATTTGATGGTGGAGTTTCATAGATGCACTTCCTTTATTAACACTATTTTGATAAAAAGTACATTCACATTCAAATACCATCTTTTTAACAGGCATATTTTGTCATGTTTGGTGTCCTTAACTGCTTGAACCCAAGATTAAAAGTTGTCTCTCTTTTTTTTTTTTCTTTTTCTTTTCTCTCTCTTTTAGTAGAAAAGAGAGAGAGAGTTCATCTCTTGCTTCTTTCAGATTAACCAGCTGTTGCATTGCACAACATTTGCAGCTTCTTGAGAGAGGTACTTAATATTCATAACAATACACGGGGATTTAATTGAAAAATAACTTAGATAAGAGAACTAGCTATCAAATATAGTTATTGGAGGTGGAAAGTTTTAGGTGGAGGCTGCACTGCAGGTCTGCATATTAATTCCATACCAGTTTTACCAATGATGATGACTTTTGATAATATGTGTGGTGCTGTCATCCAGCTTCAAAAACTGGAATTTCAGAAAGGGGGATTTGACTTGCCCTGGGATGGTCACAGTCATGTGTCACAGTTGCATTCCTTCATCATCAAAGATTTTATCCACAGTTCATAAAGAAACTGGTGCTACATTTGAAGATGAATGAAAAGTTGAGCAGTTTGCATTGTGATGAAAACCACAATCCTGGACTCCTCTAAAATCTTCTGGTCTCCTCTCATTGTTTTGCAGGGTTTCTTAAACACTTCCAAGACTTGGCGGATGTTGTTGTTTTGTTTACTTTCATATTAAAGTTTTCCTACTAGGTTTAAGATTAAGCAGGAACCATTCTGTATGAAAATACATTGTGATAAAAACAAAATAATGAAATTCATTATACTGATTAAATTCAGAATGAATTTGTCTCAACCTAGTTCCTTTGTCAGTGAGCATGTTTATGAAACAAACGAAAAAAAAAGTCTACAGTACTTTCTGCTTGCTACCAGAGAAAATTAAAGTTTTATGGGAAGTCAACACCTCTTCCTACCCTTACAGTGGTCTTTTACCTGTTACAGGGGGGTAATCTGGTTGATCAAACACCTCTAGAGCCCGCTATGAGTGGATAAGCTGCTGTTTCAGCCTTTACTCATAAAGGCAGGATTTGTTTCACCTATCTTTAGCTATCAACAATTTATCTAAGAACAGTTGTCTAGGCTCTCTCTATGGGCAGGCACCTCCAGAATTAAAATCACTTATTACAGAGCAGGTGCCTGAAAGAGATGCGCTGAACCAGCCTTTGGAGATGGCTGTTGTTCCTTCTTGCTCTGGAGAGAGCCTCAGCAAATGAATTAACGGGCCGGGTGCAAATTTCTGAAGAGCACTGAAATTAGGTGAGATACATCCCTGCCTGAAGTTCGAGGAAACAGTTTTTAACTCCTCCTTGACCTTTAGGCCTTTGTGTGTCTGTCACGTTTCTGCGGTGTAAGCTGAGAGATCAACCAGCAGTACATTAATTCTTTATCTCTCTCCCACCTCATTCAATGTCCCCAAGGCTTGTTAGGTTTATGCTCCAGTTTCAAATGCCTCATCCCACAGAGAGAGCTCTTGGCCAGAGATGGTCCTTGTAACCCATCACCTGGAGTCCTACAGCACCAGTAGGAGACGCCATTTTGGCAGAGTGTGGGAGTCTGCTCTCTCTCTGCAGTGCCTTCCCTGTGCACCCCACCAGCACTCACAGGCCTAGGCTAGGGGTGCAGCGCTACATCCCTCACCATTCCCTTGATGATCAGGGCCCTCTTGCCCACAGATTTACCCAGTACCTTTTGACCCTGCTGATGCCAGCTGCCTCTACCACCTGCTGTGACAGCAAAGCCCAGAAGTTCTTGGTTACTCTAGATATAAAGTATTTTGTTTTGTTTGTTTTCAGCTAACATACCAGTTTCATAGAGTGACCCTTGTTATAGCAGTGTGGGATTTAGGAAAGGAGAGTTCTGCTTTTCCCCTACCCATGGCTTTGGTTATTATGCACTGTGTGGTGTGTGGTACATGGTCCCCCCTCATGCTTGCGAGTGACAAGTTGTTAGTCACATCTTCTGGTTTAGTGGAGGATGTGTACAAGCCAAACACATACAGAAGAACAGAGGACTTTGCTGAGTTACAACTGGGAATGCCAAGAAAATGTGTAACCTGTAATATCATTGCATCACAGTCCTAATGGTGTCTCCTAGGTCCAGAGAGACTAAGATTCAGATTTAAAAGGCTGAATCTGAACTGAATAAACAATTCAAATCTTTTTATTTTTTTTCCCCAAGTCAGACTTTTACTTTCAAGCTATATTGGAGTTGAATAGATTCAGGATTAAGACAGTTTGATTCATAGTCAAATCTGGATCAGAACTGCACTGAGAAACAGGTGGGCTTGACTCCTTCCTTAAAGTAAAAAGCACAAGCTCCTCATTGCAATATTAGAAAACAAATTGCAGGGTATACTCTACACTGAAAGAAATCACTAAAAAAACAGTTCAAACAATAGGTGCAGTGTTGTATATACTCCTGTATATTATATATACTCCTGTATATACTCCTGTGTGTATCTATCGGTCCTTCTGGAGAAGGACATGGAAGGGCACTGCACACAGTTACAGCCAAGATAGCAGAACTCCCCTCCTTCTGTATGGACTCTCCTGCCTTTGGGCATTTGGGGCTTTCTCTGGCCTCCACGTACCTTGATTAGTTACAACTATTTTTTACTAAGTATTCCCTGTTCTTTCCCAATGAAGAGCTGCTAGCCTGCAGGGAGAACTGGCCATTCCTACTCCAGCTCTTCTCAGCACAGCTGAAACTGGCTGAAAAACAAAGTAGAAGTCTGATCCCTAGCACATCTTGGGAAGGGAAGGATTCCCCTGTTGCATTCTTTAAGGCTTGAGTTTCATCCAAAATAATAGGGACGGACTCCTAGTAAGAAACAGTCTCCAGCTGGCACCTATACCACCCAATGAATGCTTGGATGTGCATCCGACAAGGACTTGCCAACCCTGCTGTTGAGGGACCTGCTGCCTGCTGGCAGGCAGGACAGGAACAGGCAGGTCAGAGAAGGTGGGGATGAGAGCGGCAGCTAGCTAAGCTACCCAAGCAGGTGTGCTGGCTTGTGATGCACCACGTCTCCAATTTTCCATTCTCAAAATAAAATACCTCTGAGGTGATTCCTCTTGGTAACACATGAGGACTGGGAACAATAATCAGAAATGTTCTGTCCTATTGCCAGTGTGCTTAGAGAGAGGAAGAAAGGGAAATGCTTCCTTGCTGAAAGCCAGGCAGATCTTTTTGTGTCTTTCTTAGCATTAACATTAAGGCATAATCTTGTGCAAGAACCTCAGAAATTATTACATGTTCCCCAGACCTGATGACAGAGTAGCTGTTGGTGACATAAAGTTCTCTGAAGGGAAATTTATGAAGAGAGGGTGTTTAGGATGGCATAAAGAATATCCTGGTACACTCATGAAACCAAGGACAAAACCTGTTAAAGGGAGATCTGGCAAGAGCAAGTCACCACTCCCATAAGGCCCATGAGCCTGTGTTTCCAGGAGAGGGGAAGATGCCCTGCTACAGAGCCAGGATGTGATGGGGACTGGCACTTGACATTTCTCCCAGGCCCTTGGTTCAGATGTGCGCTGTGCCTGAGCACTCTGCTGCCCAGTGTCCCTGAAGCAAATTGTTAATAGCACAGGGGTGGTCAGCAGGTGTTCTTGGCCCAGGAGGATTTGTCCTGCTTCCTGACACCCTGGACAAATGATCACAACATGGGAGGGAGGAAAGGAAACCTGGGAAGGAGTGTACTTCCCTGCATCTGCAGGTACACCTTGCAAGATTAGCAGAAGTTATAAGGGCAGGGCATGTTTGAGTGACCTCTCGGTGTGCAAACACATGCAATTTTAAAAAATGCTTTCTAAAAATGCAATCATTCTGGGAGGTACAAAGATTTGGAGGGGTGGTATACCTCTCTAGGAGCATTTGATCAAAAGTAGCCTTTCAAAAGATCAGATAGTGCTTCTTGGTTCTTGTTTGGAGAGGCCAGTTGGGTCCTGTTCAAGTCCGTTCAGAACCAAAATGGAAGTTATTTTCCTTGCTCTAAAGGAAGATGCTGATATGGTAGACACTTTGGAAGCCTTGAGCAGGTTAGAAAGAAGCTCAAAGGAACAGCTGAAAGGATTAAGTTCTCACAGGTGGGTGGAGATGCCTGAAGTGACCATGCTAGGGAAACAGTGACAGGAAAAAAGGGAAAGAAGGTGCTGGCACTGGTAACAGCATGGAGGGCTAAGGGTAAGAAAGCATCATACCAAAAGCTGCAGGTGTGTCTGAGCAAGGAATACAGATAAGAACATAAACTCTAGTGGATTGAATATAAAAATATAACTGAATTGACCAAAAAGGGATTAGAAGAGCAGCTAGGTAAAAAAAAAAAAAAAAAAATGAAAACTAATACTAGTTCCTCCATCTGTCACAGCAGCAGCAAAAATCCTGCCTGAGAGCCTGTCAGGTCACAAGACTCCAGATCTGTAAGCCTACTGTCTGTGCCAGATGCGCTGGTAGAACTATAACAAGGATAAGAACAACCTCCTGGATAAATACAGCCTTTTCAATACAGTCAGCAAAGTTTCAGTTTGCAAAAGGAAGTCCTGCCTCACAAACATCGTGAAGGGTTTTTTTTTGATGGGGTCATCTGGTACGTAGAGAAAGGTGACCTAGTTGACATGATTGGCTTGAGTTTCCAAAGGCTTTTAACAAAGCCTCACTGAAAAGACCCTAAAGAAAAATAATCAGCGGCAAGTTAAAAGGGAAAATCTAGCATGGATAGGTAAGTAATAAAAGAATGGAAAAAGCACAGAACTAAATAGAGAAAGGTTATCAGGGAGTTCTGCAGGGGTCTGCATTAGGATCTGTGCTACTAAACAGAGCTACTAAATGACCTGGAAAAAGGGGTGAACAGTGAGATGATGGGCTTTGCAGAAAATATGGTAAGTTAAAATGCTGATGCAGTTATATGTCTAAAGAAGCTTTTGTTTCAGTGAATACCAACACAAATACAACATGAGGTTGATGTCCACTAAGTGTAACCGTAATCCATGTCTGCTCTTACAGCTCTGGGGAGGACAGAACAGAACAGGAAAGAGAATAGAGAAAAATGAATAAAATAAAATAAAATAAAATAAAATAAAATAAAATAAAATAAAATAAAATAAAATAAAATAAAATAGGAAAAGAAAAAGACAAGACAAGAAAAAGACAAGAAAAAGACAAAGGGAAGGGAAGGGAAGGGAAGGGAAGGGAAGGGAAGGGAAGGGAAGGGAAGGGAAGGGAAGGGAAGGGAAGGGAAGGGAAGGGAAGGGAAGGGAAGGGAAGGGAAGGGAAGGGAAGGGAAGGGAGGGGAGGGGAAGGGAAGGGAAGGGAAGGGAAGGGAAGGGAAGGGAAGGGAAGGGAAGGGAAGGGAAGGGAAGGGAAGGGAAGGGAAGGGAAGGGAAGGGAAGGGAAGGGAAGGGAAGGGAAGGGAAGGGAAGGGAAGGGAAGGGAAGGGAAGGGAAGGGAAGGGAAGGGGAAGGGGAAGGGGAAGGGGAAGGGGAAGGGGAAGGGGAAGGGGAAGGGGAAGGGGAAGGGGAAGGGGAAGGGGAAGGGGAGGGGAGGGGAGGGGAGGGGAGGGGAGGGGAGGGGAGGGGAGGGGAGGGGAGGGGAGGGGAGGGGAGGGGAGGGGAGGGAAGGGAAGGGAAGGGAAGGGAAGGGAAGGGAAGGGAAGGGAAGGGAAGGGAAGGGAAGGGAAGGGAAGGGAAGGGAAGGGAAGGGAAGGGAAGGGAAGGGAAGGGAAGCCTTGAAAGAAGTCATCTGGAGCCTCAGTCCAGAAATCACATATCTCAAACTGCAGCCTTTTAGTTGTTGTTAGCAGTCCTAGGCCTCATTTAAGCTGAGAAGATTTGGCATAAATTTACATGAGAGGTAGCAAAGCTGCAGTGTGAGGGCACAGCAAAGGAAGATGATAAGGAGTAGAGCAACCTGGAAAAGCAAAAGCAGCCACTAATAAGCACTAGATTCTAACATGCCACGAGGCAAGCAAGCCCCATGACAAGCACAAGAGCCTGCCAAGTAACAGCTAAATTAGTAATTCTGTAAATTTGTAATCCTGTAAATTTGTTTTAACACACTCCACACTCCAATCTGCTATCATCTCAAACCTTTCATTCCCCACACTGGGCACCAAAAGGACTGTTGTGGTTTAACCCTGGCGGGCAGCTCAGCACCACACAGCCACTCGCTCTTTCTTCCCAGGTGGGATGAGGAGAGAATGGGAAAAGTAAAAGTCTGAGAACTCATGGGTTGAGATAAGGACAGTTCAGTGGGTAAAGCAGAAGCCGTGCACAAGCAAAGCAAACCAAGGAACACATTCGCTGCTTCCCATCGGCAGGCAGATGCTCAGACACTTCCAGGAAAGCAGGGTTCGTCATGCAGAGTGGTAACTTGGGAAGACAAACACCATCACTCCCAATGTCCCCCCTTCCTCCTTCTTTACCCCAGCTTTTATTGCTGAGCATGACGCCACACAGTGTGGGACATCCCTCTGGTCAGCCTGGGCCAGCTGTCCTGGCTGTGTCCCCTCCCAGCTCCTTGTGCACCCCCAGCCCCTCACTGGCAGGGCAGCGCGAGGAGCAGGAATGGCCTTGGCCCTGTGTGAGCACTGCTCTGCAACAACTGAAACCATCCATGTGTTATCACCACTATTTTCATCACAAATCCAAAACACAGCATCATATATGCCTCTGTATGTATTCCAAGAAGCTTTGGAATAAGGTAACATGAGAGGCAAAGAAATTGCTCTGCCATTTGCTGTTGCTGCTGGGAGCAAGGATGCTTTTGCTTAGAACATCCCCACCTCCAAGAACCCCAGATCGTCCTGGACTGGTGCTGTGCATGGCGGTGATGTCTTCAGATGGATGAGATCTTAGTGGAGGTTTCCTAACTCCCAAGTATTGCTCATACAGGTACCACTGCTAGCATCTGTGCTGAGCTTGGTGTTCGGCAGGGGGTATTCGGGGTGTATTGGGGTGGCCTTTAAGTCCACTTTCGGTCTCCCCCTGTGCCTTGCCAGTTGCTGAGCTGGAGACCTTGCACCCTGATACCCCTGAACTGAGAGGGGCTGTTGAGAATGAAGGACATTTGAAAATGTCCTCTTTTACATCATATCAGATGCAGGTTGGAACCCCACAAGGTGACTAAACCAATGTTGTCCTCCTTGGCGATGGGCACAAGGGCTGTGCAAGCTGTGCTTGTTTCTGTGCATGTTTCTTCAGGTTGGAAATGAGATGCAGGGACAAGCCCGGCAGCAGATATGCAAAGCCCTGCAGAAAAGTGCCCATGAGCATTTTTAGTTAACAATCCAGTGTTGCAGCCCAGACATGTTTCATCGCTTGTGATGTCTGCCTTCCTCCTTCCTGCTGCTGGCTGCAGTGAGACAGCTGAGCCCTGCTCCCAGCCCCAGGGCTGTGCTGTCAGCACCCCAGTGCAGCTCTGCGGGAAGCAGAGGTGTGGGGGTGGCACTTCCTTGCTCATCAGGCTTCTCTCTTTCTGAAGGGACTCATATCTGACCACTTTAACTATCCATCAAAACTTATATTTTGTTTTATCAGCTGTTCTGTCTTCTCCCTCTTCAGAGGCCAAATGCTGCTGGCTGCACTGGAGGTTCATATTTTTGTTTCTCAAGGAGTACAGATTGCAATACAGATGTAGCAGCTGGTATAGTTGTTTAGCTGGATGTGTATTTATGCTAACACCATTCAAGAAGGGAAAAATACAGCTTGCTTCCTACGTCTCACGTGGGCCAGTAAGGTTGGAAGTTTGCAAAGAGATCTGATAAAGGATAAACTGATACAGCTTGTCTGTGAACCAGGATGTGATCCGAGCTGCACCTTAGGGGCAGAGAACTTCAGCTGAAGGTGGCTGTCACCAGTGCTTTATGTCAGATGTTCTTGAAAGGTGTGATAAAGCCACTGCTACTGAGTTTATACATCTCTGGGAGCAGAGATGGTCCCACTGAACTCCCTTGAATCACGATGCCAAATTTGACAAAGCTGCCTTGGAGACTGGTTGTGGACTCTGCTTTTAAGAACAAATCAAATTATTGATGCCTATGTTAGATTTTAATCCAATTCCATGACGTTAAATTTATACACGCCTACATCTCTTGAAGTGTCCTAGGGCAGGGCTCCCCTCTATTATTTTTTGGGGGGGTATTATTTTATTTTTGCAGCACGAGAGATTGAGTGACTACACAGATCAGACGGCAACAATTTTTATTGACTGTCAGAGCTCTAGAAAAACTTTTTCACACCTGAAGCAGCTCTGCAGGCTAGAAGTGGAACTGAGAAGCATATGGAGACTGATGCATTTCCTGATGTATACTCAAAAATTGCATCAGTGTGAATGTAAGACCTCTGATATCAATGTGAAGCTACAAGCTGCTCACGCTTCTTAGCTGTTCTGCAGCAATCTTCAGCTAGAGAGCTCAATGAACTTTGAAGGTGCCTCTTTGTACAAATCCTCTTAACATGCAGGGAAATAAAGGTAAGGAGAAAGCTGGTAGTTTGCTCTTTGCCTTGTGGGCAGAAACAAATGTTGAATGTAGGTGGCCTCGGTTTCAGGTGACTGCTTGCTGAGGCTACCCTGTGACCCAGCATAGCTTTTGTAGCACTGGTCAGGTCGTGATTTTAAATTGTGTTGTTCTGGGCCCCTTCAAGACTGGAGGGTGAGACTTTCCATTTCTGTGTGTACTTCGTACTTCTGATTCTAGACAGCTGGATGTGAGGAATACTGATTCAGCCTTCAAGGCCACGGCATTCTTTTCTTTACATTTACTGGGAAAGAAAAGGCATCAGTAGGCCAAAAGGAATGTTTCCTGTGTAAAGAAAGGGACAAAATTCCTGTGTCCTCTGGGACAAAATTTCATTTTTGTCTGAATAGGACATCTGTCATAGGAATTTCTCATTTGAATACATGCCAGCAATAAAAAAGGAAAGAATGTTGCTCACATAGGTAAAAGGAACAAGAGGCATGGATGCCTTCAGGGTCCCAGAACTGAGCACTGTACGTAACACACGCTCCATGTGCTCAAAAGGAAGGTGGCAAAAGAACCCACTAGAGGTATCCCTCCTCCGCCGGCTCTTCTCTGAAGATGTCCGCTTGTCCAGCCCCACACAGCTCCCCTGGCTGTGCAGGAGCGGTGATGCCAGCAGCTAAAAGCGCTTCAGCGGCTGGACGTCGGCGCCCAGCTGCTCCTTTCCTTTGCAGACTCTGCATCCCAGCGGCCTCCTGGAAAAGTGCAGGGAGCATCAGCCTCAGGCCCTGCCTTCCAGCAGCCCGGGGAGAGGAGCCTCCCCCCTCCCCGGGCGGTGGGCATTTGTTCCAGGAGCAAGGCGCCAGCCGGCCCCTCGTCCGCGCAGGGCGCAGCGCATCTCCCCGGCCTCTGCGCAGAGCTGAGGGCTTGCTCTTGGCTTTGGGTACCGTGGGGTGCTGGCTGCTGAAAGAAGGGAATTGAGAAGGGTCAAAGCTATGGGTAAAGAAGGAACAAAGCTGGCCATGAATGGTCTTTCCATGGAGGCTACAGGGTGCCTAAATGCAGCGCGTGCTCTTCTCCAAGCAGTTGTGTTATCAAACCGTAGGTCACAACACTCAAGAGAGCTGAAACGGATTCAAAAGACAGCTCTGAAGCATTTAGAGTAATTGGGGGAGAGCTAACAAGCTCGGCTGCTACTAGCAACTAAAAGAAGTTGTCCTCTCCTTGGCAGACCCAGTGACCACCGCTGCCTCTGGCTCTTCCCCTCTGGAGATGCTGGGAGGGGAGGCCCAGGGCGGTGAGACCCGAGGGGCATGTACCAGCTGGCGGCGTGAGACCAGCTGCCTTCGAGGAAGCCAGCCCGAGGTGGCTGAGGCAGCCCTGTGGCACGGGGATGTGGCTCCGAGCGGGCTGGGTGCCCACGGGTTCCCACCTGTGGTTACCAGGGAGTTGGTGTGGTCACCCAATCCACAGCCCTGCAGCGGCATTTTCTGCAGACAGAAGCTAAAAGGTGGAAAAAATGGCCCTTGCTACTGGTCCCTTTATGGTTTGTGTTTTGCTGGAGGAGATGGTAATGCTGTTATCTAGAAGGACAGGTTGGCAACTGAAACTGGCTGCTGCTAGCCCACATCCTCTCAAGGTGTTTCCCCATGGGGCCAACCCCACCTGCGGGTTGACATCCCCATTCGTCCTGTGTGTGCACAGAAGGGAGCTGAGGTTTGTGACAAATTGGAAGTGAAAATAAGCAAACAAATTCATTGCATTTCGACTTTTCCTTTTCCTTCTTTTTCTTTTTTTCTTCTTCTTTTCCCCTATTAAATTAAATGAAAAACTCTGAACTGTTTTCTCCTGACAGAAAATGTTGAGAGTTAACATGTTAACACCAGGAGGGCAGAAAATCTGAACCTGACAAAAGCTTGAGGATCCAAATATGATTCAATTTTTAAGAAATGTGGACAAGTGACTTGCAGTTCTCCCACCTCTAAAGTGGGGGTGGCCTCTACTTGTTTTGGAATGATGTGGAAACACAAAAAGAACAAACATAGTGTGCTTAAACACTAATGGCACATGGAAAACTCATAAGGAAGGGCAGGAAGAGGAGCACAAAAAAAGTCAGGAAGAATTATCGTGAGTATGTGTAGACAGATAAATGCTAGGTTACTGTAAGGTGATCTCCCTAGGGCCAGTAATGACATTGATAGTGGCCACTATGCTTCATCACCTAGAGCAAGGTGACCATAAAAGGGACATGCAATAAATGGAAAACCACCCTAATATTGCAACAACTTCTTATTGTCTTGCAGGCTTTAAGTGTGGTTTGAATTACTATATTTTTTTAGAGTTAGTAGGCATGTGTTATTGGTTACAACAATCTATATTCTTCACACTGGCTGTGCTCTGTAAAGGCTTTCAGGTCTAGTTTTGCAGTCTAAGCTGGATCACGTTGATAGCACTAGCAGCAACATTCTGGATGATTTGCTGGCAGATTACCCTACCAGACACTCCATGCCAAGAGCGTCCAGAGACCGACAGCTGTGACGTCCTGTAATTTCTTGATGGTCGCCTCTTCTAATGTGAGGCAGCAAAGCTTGCTGTAAATGCGATGGTAAATGGATGAGAACGGTAAGGGAGGGAGAATCTCTCGCAGCAAGTATCCTCCCTATCTGCTGTTCTTGTGTGTCTGCATTGCAGGAAATTGTGTACTACTTCTGTGTATCCTAATTAAGCCTGATCATGACTAGAGTAATAACCTTGGTACATAACTTCAGGGTGTTTTTTTCTTTGTGCTACACACAAGGAATAGCTGTATTTGGGGGAGGAGGGCAAACCACTGTCCCTGTGGTTTCTCATTCACTGATGAATGAAGTGACAGCATATTCAGCTCTTCCTGTGTGCCTTAATTTTTCTCTGGTATTTATGCACCCTCCGCCCTCATACGCACTGCTTTGCTGCTTGTTTGTGAGATGGTCATGAGAATATACTGTCTTCTAAACAAGAATGGAAGGGAACAGTGGAGTAAACACATAAATGGAAAATCAAATAACCAGAAGCAGTTAAAATAATTATAAGAATGGCTTCAATTTGCAAAATTGCCATTTAACATTTGATGAAGATCAATACCTTCAAAAGTGGAGTGAGGGCTACAGCAAGGTGCTGTAGCATTGCTCTGGCACATATTGAGAGGCTTTTTCCCTGGAGATGGTTGGTGTTGTAGTTATCACTGCTATATAAGATTTAGACAGACAGCTGTATTCCATCTGACTACACGTGTGCAAGATTTTTAATACTCAGAGGAAAACGGTCTTGAGAATATCAAATTACAGACTGGAGAAAAATCTTGCAGAGAATGGGGGAAATTGTTTTATTGTGTTGTAGAAAGGTTTCCATCCCAACCCCCAGTCTCGGCACCAGTGATGCGAAAAGAGTTAGTGAGTTTTGAGAGATTCAGCCTATAGACATTGCAACAAAATCAGTTTTTAAAGAACATTAAGGGTTTTACCAGACCTAGATATGGATGGGAGAGAGGTAGCCATCCACATGATTTCAGGAAATGTTAGGAGACATGATACTTATTTCACTAGTCAGTTCTCTAATCCCCCTATTGCTATGTGCAGTAAATCTGGCTTACAGTTAAGTACTCTTGCCCTTGTAAAATTCCTAGGGAATATCACTATATAAACCATCCTGCTTCCAACACTGCTTGGATAGCCCACATCCAGATGTGATGGATTTTCCATCTAACACCCTCCTTTCCTGTGGAATAACTCCTCAGCTAGGAAACCCCAATGATGAGGAAGAGTTAGATAGAAAGCATAAGTGGGAGAGATGAATATTTTTATTTTCCTGAAGTCATTTTTACCATAAGGATTGGAGAAAAGGTCAAAACATGTATACAAAATTTTTTGAGAATGGGACTTTACGAATTAACTGATGATGATGGGCCACTCAAAAGATTCGAGAGGTTAATTTGCCTGCCCTGTAGTGGAATGAGAGGGGTGATCATTTTGTTGAAACAATGAAGTTGAATTTCTGTTCAGCACGGTGTGCAAACTGTACAAGTACAATTCTTATACATTAGCATAAAGGCGGCAATATAATGACAGGGTGCTAAACAGGGTGATGGCTATTAACAGACAACCTTTGAGATAAATAAATTTGGAAATCCTGTTAGGTTCACACAAATATATACAAAGTTTTATCTGATAAGGAGGCATGCATGCTAATAGGGTAGTCACCACAGCATGGACAAACAGCTTTGGGTCCCTGTATACTGCAGTCAAAGATTTTGTGTACAGAAATTGCTGTGACTTTATCTGTAATCTGCAGAATGAGCAGTGAGCAAAGATTGTGATTTTTCTTCTTAGTTTGGCATCAAAATATGCACAGAATGGTGTTTTATGTCTCCCGCAGATGTGATCTCTTGTCAATTATTTCCATGTTACTGAATCACACCAACATGTTTTACAGAAATAGCACTATGTGCTTTATTTAGAGTGTGGTTTGTTTCTGTATGCCAGAGACGCACATGAAGCTCAGTGATTCGACACAAACGTTTTCATATTTGGTCTTTGCGTCCCTGTTCATCCCATTAACATTAAAGAGCCCTGTGCTGTGTGAACAGCAAAGAGTTGCAGAGAAAGTTGCCCATCAGGAGGTGAATAAAGTGTACGCTATCTACTGCTTCACACGGACGCTCTGGAAATCGTAGCTCGGAAAGTACGGGGAAAAAAATCACTAATTCAGTGTTTCTCAAGAGACGGAGGTACAACGCTCGGTGAGAAAAGCGGAGGCACGGCTTCTGGGAGCTTGTGCTACCTCACTCTCTTTGAAACCTTTTCATTTCAAACAGGTAGTTTCTAAACGCTAGCTTTCTTCTCTGACGGGAAGAAGACCCTCTGAAGCTTAGCACTGAGTGTCCTGCCGCACGTTAACATTAAAGGACAATTCCTAATTTACAAAGAAAAACAAAACTTTCGCTCTCTCAAGGACCGCTCGCTTCCAGAACGCGGGATTTCTGCTCCCCTCTCTCCCCAAACTCAACTCTTCCCGGAACGAGACCCCGACGGGCGAAGGCAGACACCCCCACGGTCCCCCAGGGGCAGAAAAGGGGCGACTTGGCGAGGGACAAAATATTAAAAAAACGATTTATTCTCGCCCAAGAAACACAAGCCCAGCCGCCGAGCGCCGGGCGGCGGCGGGGCGGGGCGGGGCGGCCGCACCAATCAGCGCCCGCTGCGCTGCTATAAAGGGGGCGCCGCCGCCGCCGCCAGCACCGCGATCCGCGCCCGTCGCGACATGGCCGAGACCGCGCCCGTCGCAGCGCCCGCTGCTGCTGCCGCCGCAGCCGCCGCCGCCCCGGCCCCCGCCGCCAAGGCCGCCGGCAAGAAGCCGAAGAAGGCGGCGGGCGGCTCCAGGGCGCGCAGGCCCGCGGGCCCCAGCGTCACCGAGCTGATCACCAAGGCCGTGGCCGCCTCCAAGGAGCGCAAGGGGCTCTCCCTCGCCGCGCTCAAGAAGGCGCTGGCCGCCGGCGGCTACGACGTGGAGAAGAACAACAGCCGCATCAAGCTGGGGCTCAAGAGCCTCGTCGGCAAGGGCACCCTGGTGCAGACCAAGGGCACCGGCGCCTCCGGCTCCTTCCGCCTCAGCAAGAAGCCCGGCGAGGTGAAGGAGAAGGCGCCCAAGAAGCGGGCGGCCGCGGCCAAGCCCAAGAAGCCGGCGGCCAAGAAGCCCGCCGGCGCCGCCAAGAAGCCCAAGAAGCCGGCGGTGAAGAAGAGCCCCAAGAAAGCCAAGAAGCCGGCGGCTGCTGCCACCAAGAAGGCTGCCAAGAGCCCCAAGAAGGCGACCAAGGCTGCCAAGCCCAAAAAGGCAGCGGCAGCGAAGAGCCCAGCCAAGGCAAAGGCAGTGAAGCCCAAAGCTGCCAAGCCCAAGGCAGCCAAGCCGAAAGCAGCCAAGGCGAAAAAGGCACCCAAAAAGAAGTAAGCCCCTGTGGAAGGAAACCTTCCACACTTAAACCCAACGGCTCTTTTAAGAGCCACCCAAGCTTTCCTAAAAAGAGCTGAAACACTGACTGAGATGGCTTTGTTACAGACTACGTGAATGATACTGAGGACAATGTACGTTTTGGTTCGGGACAGGCAGAGCAGGCTCGGAGCAGCCGCTCTACGGACTTCAAATCACCCCCGTCGCTTAAAAGCGGAGCGGCGGGGGAGTTAAAGCTCCGCAGCGGCGCTTTGAAACACCCGCACAGCGCCGGGATTGGCGGCGGGCAGCGGCTGCCGAGCTGCTCCCGCAGCGCTGCGAGCGCCGCGCGGCTCCGCCCCCGGACGGGGCGTGGGGAAGGGCGGCAGGGCCGGTAGGGGCTGCGCCCTGCACTGCTGGGGTGCTCAGTACTCCGACTGACTAAAGCTTTAGGAAAAACTGCTTTTTTTACTAACTTTGAACACTGAGATTCCAGCTCTTTTTCTGGACTTGTTGGTGGCTCTGAAAAGAGCCTTTGGGTTTCGATGGGAAGGACTTTCCGGGCGCTGTTCTCGGTGTTCACTTGGCCTTGGCCTTGTGGCTGTCGGTCTTCTTGGGCAGCAGCACGGCCTGGATGTTGGGCAGCACCCCGCCCTGCGCGATGGTGACCTTGCCCAGCAGCTTGTTGAGCTCCTCGTCGTTGCGGATGGCCAGCTGCAGGTGGCGGGGGATGATGCGCGTCTTCTTGTTGTCGCGGGCCGCGTTGCCCGCCAGCTCCAGGATCTCGGCCGTCAGGTACTCCAGCACGGCCGCCAGGTACACCGGGGCGCCGGCGCCCACCCGCTCCGCGTAGTTGCCCTTGCGCAGCAGCCGGTGCACGCGGCCCACGGGGGAACTGCAGCCCGGCCCGCGACGAGCGCGACTTGGCCTTGGCCCGCGCCTTCCCGCCCTGCTTCCCGCGCCCAGACATCGCAGCAACAGACAGATCAGCACCGGAAGACGTGAAGAAATGCCGCCCACTTCGCTGCTCGGCCTTATATCCCTTCCCAGTAAAGCAGCGTGATTCGATAGGTCGAGAAGGAGATACTGCAAAACAGCCAATGGAAAGGCGGATCGAGTTCTAACCAATGGAGACGAAAGACGGAGAGTAATGAGAGTAAGGAAGCAAGTCACCCAATGGAAACAGAGACTCGAGGAACCCCTAATTTGCATACGGTCACTATATAAGAAGGGAGCACGTAGTCGCCGGATACATCTCAGGGGTTTGTGGAGAGGTGAGGGGAAAGGCAAGCTATGCCTGAGCCGGCCAAGTCTGCGCCCCGCGCCCAAGAAGGGCTCCAAGAAAGCCGTCACCAAGACCCAGAAGAAGGGGCGACAAGAAAAGAAAGAGAGCACGGAAGGAGAGCTACTCGATCTACGTGTACAAGGTGCTGAAGCAGGTGCACCCCGACACGGGCATCTCGTCCAAGGCCAATGGGCATCATGAACTCCTTCGTCAACGACATCTTCGAGCGCATCGCCGGCGAGGCGTCGCGCCTGGCGCACTACAAACAAGCGCTCGACCATCACCTCGCGGGAGATCCAGACGGCCGTGCGGCTCCTGCTGCCCGGCGAGCTGGCCAAGCACGCCGTCTCCGAGGGCACCAAGGCGGTCACCAAGTACACCAGCTCCAAGTAGAGCGCCGCGGATCCTGTTTTTAACCCAAAGGCTCTTTTAAGAGCCACCCACCTTTTCAATAAAAGAGCTGAGGCAGTGCTGATGCCTTGTAAATTCTTTTTTTCTTTTTTTTCTTTGTTTTCTTCAGATGTTATCTATTTGCATTAAGGCATAGGTTGCAAACATACCAGAGCACGTTTCACACATCCGAGCTGCGGGTAATTATAGAGATACACACGGTAGATTTTCATCGTCTGAGCTCCCGTGCCGCACAGTATCGCCAATGGCCCCCAGACCACGGTGTCTAATAAAATGCCGCCGTCCGCCTTTAAACATCAGCTGGCCATTCTTGTCAACCAGCGCACTTGGCGAATCGCCCGCCGAGCGGGGGCATCGGAGGGGCGGGCTTGAGGTACTCCGATGGGGATTATGCCCCGCGTTTGTGCGACCTGAGTGAGCAACTGCGCGGAGCGCTCCCGGTTCACGCGGCCCCGTTATCGCGCCACAGAGAGATTAAGGGGGACTGGCAATGGCAGCGCTCGAAAAAAAGTATCATTTTAACGCGAGGGGCAGGGCCTAATGGGGAGGGGGGGTACCCGCAAGTGTGTGGGCAGCATCCAGGAGGCGTTCCCGTCTGTATGGTGAAATAAAATACAAATGCGGCGCGGCCTACGAAGGGGACCATCACGCTTGAAATTAAACCGGGCAGCGATAGGCGAAAGTGGCAGAAAAGCAAGCGATCTCTCGCCTGAGTCAGAGACGGAGGCCACCGAGCCAGCAGAATTTTTGTCCGGCTGTATCAATGTAGTGCGCGGGGCGCGCAGGATGCGTCGGGAGAGGGCTCAGCGCAAGGGAAGCGGTGGGAAGAGGCCGAGGCTGCCGGGCGGATGCGGCCGTGATGACCCGTCGCCAGCATCCGAGTCGCTGGCCCGCCAGGCTGAACGCCTCCCACGCCGTACTCGTGGGGGGGGGGGCGGCTCCGGCATTTCTCCTTGGGCCGCACGCGCAGACCGGCGCGTTAAACGATCCGGAGAGACCGGCCCGCCCGCGGAGAATGAGGGAGCGCTCAAGCACGGGGGAGGCTGCGGGCGGGCCGTGGCAGGGGCAGGCGCTTACGGCTCCCGGGGGGCGGGGCAGGCTGGGCGGGCTACCGGCCCCGAAGCGCGGGCTTTTCAAACGCGCCGCGCCGCAGACCAATGGAAGGCTGCGCCGTCCCGCGGGCAGTCCAATGGGCAGCGTCCGGACGGGTCTATAAATAGCGGTTCGCCGCAGCCGCTTGCTCTCGCCAGGCTCCTTGGTCCTTCAGTGCTCAGAGAGAGAGAAAGCTCCGGCGGAGACTGGCGGGCGATGGCGCGCACGAAGCAGGACGGCGCGTAAGTCGAACGGCCAGGCGGGAAGGCGCCCGCAAGCAGCTGGCCACCAAGGCGGCCCGCAAGAGCGCGCCGGCCACGGTGCGGCGTGAAGAAGCCGCACCGCCTACCGGCCCGGCACGGTGGCGCTGCGCGAGATCCGCCGCTACCAGAAGTCGACGGAGCTGCTGATCCGCAAGCTAGCCCTTCCAGCGGCTGGTGCGCGAGATCGCGCAGGACTTCAAGACCGACCTGCGCTTCCAGAGCTCGGCCTTGATGGCGCTGCAGGAGGCGAGCGAGGCCCTACCTGGTGGGGCTCTTCGAGGACACCAACCTGTGCGCCATCCACGCCAAGCGCGTCACCATCATGCCAAGGACATCCAGCTCGCCCGCCGCATCCGACCGCGGGGAGCGCGCCTGAGGCTCCTGCCCAGCCCTTCCCCCCTCTTCTGCTCCGGCAGAGGAGGCTGCACTCAGACCCAAAGGCTCTTTTAAGAGCCACTCCATCCTCAGAAAAGGCTGTTATTACTTAACGTTTAGCGGGGACGTTACATTAAGTCCTAAAATCTCTCTAAATGCATGAAAAACTGATTTCCTCAATGGGATTAATTACAGTACATGTTATGGATAATAGCAGCTTGCATACCAAAAGCTTTCCAAAATCAGTTATAATCAGGCATAAACTAGCTCTGGATTATTGTATGATTTCTAGAAAAAATGGATATTAGATGTGATAGTAACTACTGTATTAATATGGTAACTAGCAGAACCGTTACACTGTGTCAACAGCTTTTTGTTGTGTCTAGAGTAGCTCTTAAAATGAAGAGCCTTTGGGTTTGGGGGTGGCAGGGCAGGAGCCTCAGGCATAGTGTAATGGTTCTGCTAATTACTATTTTCATAGAGTAGTTAGTTCTTATCACATCTACTAATACTATCACATTATTTTTTCTAGAAATCACACAATCTATATGAAAAAGCTAGTTTATGTCTGATTTTGGAAAGCTTTTGGTATGTAGGCCTCCGTTGTCCACGACATGTACTGTAATAATTAATTTCAGTGAAAAAATTAGTTTTTCATGAGTTTTCAGGAATTTAGGACTTAATGTAACGTCCTTGCTAAACGTTAAGTAATAACAGCCTTTTCTGAGGATGGAGTGGCTCTTAAAAGAGCCTTTGGGTCTGAGTGCAGCCTCCTCTGCCGGAGCAGAAGAGGGGGGAAGGGCTGGGCAGGAGCCTCAGGCGCGCTCCCCGCGGATGCGGCGGGCGAGCTGGATGTCCTTGGGCATGATGGTGACGCGCTTGGCGTGGATGGCGCACAGGTTGGTGTCCTCGAAGAGCCCCACCAGGTAGGCCTCGCTCGCCTCCTGCAGCGCCATCACGGCCGAGCTCTGGAAGCGCAGGTCGGTCTTGAAGTCCTGCGCGATCTCGCGCACCAGCCGCTGGAAGGGCAGCTTGCGGATCAGCAGCTCCGTCGACTTCTGGTAGCGGCGGATCTCGCGCAGCGCCACCGTGCCGGGCCGGTAGCGGTGCGGCTTCTTCACGCCGCCCGTGGCCGGCGCGCTCTTGCGGGCCGCCTTGGTGGCCAGCTGCTTGCGGGGCGCCTTCCCGCCCGTCGACTTACGCGCCGTCTGCTTCGTGCGCGCCATCGCCCGCCAGTCACCGCCGCCCTCTCTCAGCCCCCGGCACCGAGCAGTGGCGAGAGCGCGGCGGCGGCGCCGGTATTTATAGCCGAGGGCCCCCGCCCATTGGACGCCCGCGGGAGGCCGGCTGCCATTGGCCGAGGCGCGCGCTCGAAAAGCCCGCGCTTCGGGGCCGGGAAGCCCGCCCGCCTGCCCCGCCCCCCGGGAGCCGGCAGCGCCTGCCCCTGCCCCCGCCCGCCGCAGCCTGCCCCGTGCTTGAGCGCTCCGCTCATTTCCGCGGGCGGGCCGGCCCTCCGGAGCTTTTACGCGCCGGCTGCCGTGCTGCCCAAGGAGAAATGCCGGAGCCGCCCCCACGAGTAGCGGCGTGGGAGGCGTGCAGCCTGGCGAGGCCGGCAGACGCGGATGCTGGGGACGGGAGCAGCACGGCCCCGCCGCTCGCGCCTCGGCCTCTTCCCCACCGCTCCCTTGCGCGGGTCCCTCTCCCCCCTCCCCCCGCCCCGCGCACACATTGGGGCTGCCGGAAAAAAATCTGTGGCTCGGCGGCCTCCGTCTCTCCCGAGAGATCGCTGCTTCTGCTCTTTCGCCGACCGCTGCCGGTTCAGGGCCACGACACGACCCTCCCAAGCGTAGGCCGCGGCCGCCGTTCCGGCACCGGGAACGCCTCCTGGATGCTGCCCCCCGCACAGCGCGCACCCCCCTCCCCTTAAGGCCCTGCCCCTCGCGGGGAAACGGGGACGCGCTCCGAGCCGCCGAGCGCCGCCAGTCCCCGCCCCCTCCCTGAGCCGTGGCGGGGCCGCCTGCCGGGAGGCTCCGCGCAGTTCTCACTCAGGTCGGACTGCGGCGGGGCTCGCCAGCGCCGTCCTCCCGCCCGCCCCTCCGATGCCCCTGCCGCGCTGATTTCCATTGCGGGGGTTGAGCAGAGAAATGGCCGGGAGCGCAGGAGCGGGCCGCGGGTACACCGTGCTCGGGGGGCATTGGCGATGCTGTGCGGCACGGGAGCATCAGCACGATGAAATCGAACGGGTCGCTTTCCCGCTCGCCCCCAACAACGCTAACGGTAAGGCTGTTTGCCCTGTGAGCCTAATGCCTGCTATAAACACAGGGGAATATTAAATCCTCTGTACTTGACAGGTCTTACTCCTCATAAGAAATTCATAGGGGAAGCAAACGCTCCCTCTCCAGAACACCTTTATTTCAGGCACCCGTGGAAACACCGACAAACCCTGGTTATATTCTGAAAGTCTCAAACGAGGAACAAAAGAGGAAGTGGACTCTGTGTACATTCAGTGACGTGTAAAACATGCCCTGATAGGTATGCAACTTCTGCCTTACTGCAAATGAGCAATGTCTGAAGGGGAAAAAAAAAAGTATTGGCAAGCCATCACCACTGCCTCAGCTCTTTCATTGAAAAGGTGGGTGGCTCTTAAAAGAGCCTTTGGGTTAAAAACAGGATCCGCGGCGCTCTACTTGGAGCTGGTGTACTTGGTGACCGCCTTGGTGCCCTCGGAGACGGCGTGCTTGGCCAGCTCGCCGGGCAGCAGGAGCCGCACGGCCGTCTGGATCTCCCGCGAGGTGATGGTCGAGCGCTTGTTGTAGTGCGCCAGGCGCGACGCCTCGCCGGCGATGCGCTCGAAGATGTCGTTGACGAAGGAGTTCATGATGCCCATGGCCTTGGACGAGATACCCGTGTCAGGGTGCACCTGCTTCAGCACCTTGTACACGTAGATCGAGTAGCTCTCCTTCCGTGCTCTCTTTCTTTTCTTGTCGCCCTTCTTCTGGGTCTTGGTGACGGCTTTCTTGGAGCCCTTCTTGGGCGCGGGCGCAGACTTGGCCGGCTCAGGCATGGCGATCACGCTCTCCCCACCAACAGCACCGCTCTCGCTCCCACTCGCAGCAGCGCAGTGCCGCACCCGCCCGCCGCAGCCGCTCTTATAGCGGCGCGATGCAGAGCAGCGGCTCCACCGCTGCGCGCCGCCATTGGCTGGAAGTTTGGCTTTGTGTCGTCACCGAACGCCGGACTTCGACATTGGACGCCTTTGGATTCGCGCTGCCATTGGCTGCCGGCGTTCTGCCTCCTCCGCAGCCAATCAGCGCCGCCGCCGCCGGTCCGCCCGAGCTGAATATAAGGGGGCGGGGGCGGCCCCGGCCAGGTCGCTGCGTGCTGCGTTCCCCAGAGTGGCTGCGATGTCTGGGCGCGGGAAGCAGGGCGGGAAGGCGCGGGCCAAGGCCAAGTCGCGCTCGTCGCGGGCCGGGCTGCAGTTCCCCGTGGGCCGCGTGCACCGGCTGCTGCGCAAGGGCAACTACGCGGAGCGGGTGGGCGCCGGCGCCCCGGTGTACCTGGCGGCCGTGCTGGAGTACCTGACAGCCGAGATCCTGGAGCTGGCGGGCAACGCGGCCCGCGACAACAAGAAGACGCGCATCATCCCCCGCCACCTGCAGCTGGCCATCCGCAACGACGAGGAGCTCAACAAGCTGCTGGGCAAGGTCACCATCGCGCAGGGCGGGGTGCTGCCCAACATCCAGGCCGTGCTGCTGCCCAAGAAGACCGACAGCCACAAGGCCAAGGCTAAGTGAACAACGAGAATAGTGCCCAGGGAAGTCCTTCTCATTGAAACCCAAAGGCTCTTTTCAGAGCCACCCACAAAATTTGTAAAAGAGCTAGATTGCTTTTTTTTTTTTTAAGTGTTATTTACGAAAAGAAATACCAATTTCTAACTGCATGTGAAATTATTTTTCCCTTACATGTGAACATTATTTCCTTTACTAGTCTCATTTTTTTGGGGGTAGTTGCACATGTCGATGAGCAAGGGAAAGCAGTAAGTAATGGCTGCTATCCTATTTTGTAGGACAAGATAAGAATTCACTTCTCTGGAAATAAAAGCGAAAGGTTTTTTGCCATAATTGCAGTGAAAATTGGGAGTAGTATCAAGAAGTGTCCATATTTATCTCAATGGGAAAGTCATATGCATCAGTGTGAGTTGCCTCAATGTGAGTTATTCAGCAGATTTTACTGTATTTTATTATGTTAACACTGAAGAGAGTATTTCAGCTCCTTTAGAGAATGTGTGGGTGGCTCTTAAAAGAGCCGTTGGGTTTAAGTGCGGATCAAGACTTTTCTTCCATGGGGGTTTACTTCTTCTTGGGTGCCGCCTTCTTCGCCTTGGCTGCTTTCGGCTTGGCTGCCTTGGGCTTGGCAGCTTTGGGCTTCACTGCCTTTGCCTTGGCTGGGCTCTTCGCTGCCGCTGCCTTTTTGGGCTTGGCAGCCTTGGTCGCCTTCTTGGGGCTCTTGGCAGCCTTCTTGGTGGCAGCAGCCGCCGGCTTCTTGGCTTTCTTGGGGCTCTTCTTCACTGCCGGCTTCTTGGGCTTCTTGGCGGCGCCGGCAGGCTTCTTGGCCGCCGGCTTCTTGGGCTTGGCCGCGGCCGCCCGCTTCTTGGGCGCCTTCTCCTTCACCTCGCCGGGCTTCTTGCTGAGGCGGAAGGAGCCGGAGGCGCCGGTGCCCTTGGTCTGCACCAGGGTGCCCTTGCCGACGAGGCTCTTGAGCCCCAGCTTGATGCGGCTGTTGTTCTTCTCCACGTCGTAGCCGCCGGCGGCCAGCGCCTTCTTGAGCGCGGCGAGGGAGAGCCCCTTGCGCTCCTTGGAGGCGGCCACGGCCTTGGTGATCAGCTCGGTGACGCTGGGGCCCGCGGGCCTGCGCGCCTTGGAGCCGCCCGCCGCCTTCTTCGGCTTCTTGCCGGCGGCCTTGGCGGCGGGGGCCGGGGAGGCGGCGGGCGCCGCCTCGGCGGCGGGAGCGGGCGCGGTCTCGGACATGTCGGCGCGGCGCGGAGCGGGGCGCAGCGGCTGGCGGCGGGCGGCGGGGCCCTTATTTATGGGAGCGCAGCGGGCGCTGATTGGTGCGCTGCAGAGCCCGCCCCGCCCCGCCCCGCCGCCCGGCTCTACCTCTCGGCTTGTGTTTCTTCCTCCTCGAAAAAGTGTGTTTTTCGTAAAAATTCGTCACCGCGGCACCCCGTTTCTTAACGGCGGTGCTGGGGACGGAAGGTAGTTTGGTCTTTTCGCGTTTCTTTCGCCTCAGGGTTAAAATGGTTTTCGTGCGGGGCTGGAATCCTTGAGTTTGGGGATTGCACGTAGAGCCGGACAGTAAGATTTTTATTTTTACTTTTGAATTACAACTCTGCTTCTGACAGCACTGCCATACTGGCAGCGGATTCGTGTTCCTGAGACGGTTTTTCATCAGGGTAGTCTAAAATGGAGGTAATCCCGAGTCATTTTCGTCGCTTAAATTAGTTTTAAAAAGAAGCAAGTAACACAAAGTAGCCTCTGAGCTCTGAAACTGGGTTATGAGTTATTTCCCGTAATACGGCTTCATCTCTTAAAAATAATGAAACCTTCGGGCATAGTGCCCTATATAGCTTTACACAGGGCTTATAAAAAGTAAAAGAAAGATGTATTTCACCAGAAATGTTTACATTAAAACCAAGTCTTTTCAATTAGCTGGTATGTTCAACATCTTATAAGAAGATAGAGAAGTTTTTCCTGTTTCCTTTATTCTTCTGCATTCTTGCATTAACCTTTTGCTTAATTATATTTCTGTTTCTTTCTCCAAAAGAGTTCTTTTCATTAAGCAAGATAGGCACATTTGTTCATGTTTTTGGATTTTAAGACCAAGTGTCTATTTTTGTGCTTATCTTTGTACTGTACTTCAGGGCATTTTGTCAGCCCAATAGAGCACTTGAGCAAAAAATAATCAAAGTGTGATGTGCATGTTTTCCCTATGAAAAACAAATAATAAAATGTAGCCAGGTTAGACTGCAGGAAGTTCTTTAATATTATGATTTAAATCCAGTGGCTTAATCAATCATCTCCTTAGTACTACTGAGGTAAATTAGAGCAGTGAATTAAAGGAAACCGTAAAGAGGAAATTCTACAATACAAGGATAGTTCACTATTTCTCATTAAAGTGTCTTTTTTTTTTTAATTTCAGGTCAAGAATGCTGTTAAATAACCTGTGAGAACTTTATTTTGCATATAAGTGCATCTTTCTAAATTGAATTTCAATATGGCACAGTATTTGCTAAGTTTTGTAAATACGACCAATAGATTTCTCAATTCATATGCATGTACTTCCTGTCTCCTCTCCTTCTTAGCACTTCTTTACTCCAGAAGATCATGTGTGGATCTCTAAAGTCATAATTAGTATTATGAGTTTTAATAATGTCCAGGTTATAATGAGAGAGATGTTTCCATTGGCATGTCCTCTATATCATACTCATTTTAATATTCAAGTTATTATTATAATCCTGTATTTCATTTGTCCATGAATACATGAAACACAGCATTAAATATGTAAAACATAGCCACAAATCTTCCATCTTACAGCACATATTTTTTTCTCTGTATGTAAACATTAAAGCATGGATCAAGATGGCCAGTGCCATAGCCTATGAGACTTGTAGAAACAGGATCCAAATAGGACCCGTCCAGACAGAATCTGTCTAGTGGCTACTGGATGAACCCTCATGAAAACAGAAAATAACCCCCACTTTGCCTTCCAGTTATTAACTGCTGCTGCAGAAGAGATCATAAATATAACTAAGGTAAGAAGACAGGATGCAGCAGCAGGCGTTTGTCTTGCTATGAGGCCTCACATGAGATGGAATAACATACAACCACAGCACAGATTTTCCTTTTCTCAGCACTTTTCTCAGCACATAAAAAGCCAGCAGGCTTTTATTTTCCTTTTTTTTTTTTTTTCGTAGGTCATTGAGGAAACTGCTTAAACAAAGAAATGAATTTTCCAAAAGCTGCTATGGCCTCTTCTCTTGGCTTGTCCACGTTGCTGAGGCAGAGCATTGTTTGTTCCTGTTATCATGAATTTCCCTTCCCCTGTTACAAGGTCAGAGAATGGCAAAACATGCACACGCACATACATGAAAAGGAGCTCATGTTTTGAACTGGCAGATGAGAAAAAACAGGGTGGCGGGGGTGGTAGGGGGTGCGGTTTCTTTTTCCAAGCCGGGAGTCTGTGATGTGGGATAAACTGAATATGTATAAAATGAATTTCTTAGGATGGGCTGGATAGAGGAGTTACTTGTTCAGAAACATGCAGTACAATGCGGGAAAGAATAGGAGACCTTAGTAAATCATTTGATGTTATGAAAATGCAGTCATTTGACTTTCTTCAATTCTTCTTTCAATAATATAATATCACACAGACATTCTTGTAGATTGGGGCAATAGTGGGGACAGTTTAAAGATCGTCAGTGGTGCTAGTACCCAGTGTGAGAAACTGCCAAGAGATGTGGTAGCATTCAAGAGTGGCTTTTTTCTACAAAAGACAAACAGCAGAATGGCATCACATGCAAAAGTATAGCAACAACAGAAGGAGATCAAGTGAATTTGGAGCTAATATCTATACCGATGCTGAATTTCATTAACACTTTTTATATGTGATTCATTTAGATTAATTCTGACTTTTGGGTAGTCCAGATATACCCAGAAAATAAATGAAGTCACAAAGTCACTCAAGGCAATGGAAATCTGTCAGGCTTAGGATGGTTTGTGGTACACTTTTCAGCTATGGGTGTGGGATTTTATTTAAAAATTGATTTATCTTGCTGTTCTAAATCATAATACATTTTTACATGAAAAAAAAATACAAATAAAAAAAAAAACTTTTGTATCTCGATAGGAAAGAGTTACTATTGCATACTGCTCAGTGCCCGGGACCGATTCTTCCCCATAATAAAAGGATTTTATTATTCATAGAGTTTTAAAATTCCCAGATAGATCAGTATTATCTTTATATAAGAAAATGATAGCCAGAGGCAGAAAGTTTGCCATTATCTAGTTAAAGAGGTCTATACAACCTTTTCCATTTTTGTTAAAATGAACTCCCTGCAAAATTATTCAGATTTCAAACATTCAGTTTTAGTTTGATGCAAAGCAAAAGAGAAATAGCTCCTTGATCATTCCGGGCCACGTATTGAATCATTGAACAGCTTGGTTTGGAAGGGACCTTAAAAATCACCTAGTTCCAACCCCCCTGCAATGGGCGGGGATGCCACCCACTAGATCAGGTTGCCCAGGGCCTCATCCAGCCTGGTCTTCGGCACTTCCAAGGATGCAGCACCCACAACTTCTCTGGGCAACCTGTTCCAGTGCTTTACCGCCTTCTGAGTGAAGTATTTCCTCCTAACATCTAATCTAAATCTCCCCTCTTTTAGTTTAAAACAATTCCCCCTTGTCCTGTCATTATCTGCCTGAGCAAAAAGTCACTCTCCATCTTTTTTATAAGCTTCCTTTAAGTACCGAAAGGCTGTACTGAGGTCACCCTGGAGCCTTCCCTTCTTCAGGCTGAACATCCCCAGTGCTCTCAGTCTTGTCCAGGTAGTATAACCATGTAACCACAAGATGGTTTGCCCACTTTGTCTAACTAGAAACAAGATAACTAATGTTAAATAAATGAAAGTTTTCAAGCAGGGCTATCAGTCAACCCGCAAAAGATAGAGTTGCTGTTGGCCAATTTCTATCTCACAGCTTCCTTTGAAATTAAAGGGGTGTCAGCATAGCTATCTAACATCAGCCAATTGCTTCTTATAGTTACATATCATTTGATGAATTACTTTGGAAAGAGCCTGAAGAATACACTAGCAAGACACAAAAGATGGAATAGTTGAAGATTTTGCGGCAATTGTTGATTTAACTTTTTTTTTTTTCCAAAATGGGCATACAACCTATTTCCCCATAATTAATATAAAAGTTGAATTTTATAAAACTTGTTATTAACTATTAAGTAATATATATATTTTTTCCAATTGTAAATTCTATTCTACACTCTAAAGTTATCCCTCTTGACTTCATTGGTACCTCCATATAAGCTTGCATTCCAGGTAATTGGTTCTGCACTATCAACATCATTACACTCTCCCTGCCCCCCAGAAAATTACATTTTAAGGAAAGATTAAAAGCAAGTGTGGAAATTGACAGAAGTTGCATGTGGGGAAGATGACTATTAAAAAAAATCAGCACAAAAGTAGCATAGAACTCGAGCTACTGACAAGCTAAAAATATGAAAGTAAAAAAATAAAATAAAATTAGAAATATAGGAAGAAACAATGGAGACTAGAGAAGTAGAGAATAGGCTAACAAGGCACATCTGCAAGAATAGGAAGTGAAAGCATTGTATGTTTTCCAAGAAAAAACAGAATAAACGTGTAGTTTTTGCTAGATTCCAAGCTCCAAATTAAGGCATAATTTCAAGAGTCAGTTCAGCTCAATCAGTCAATATAAAGTTTCATTTCAATGTGATATAAATACAAAATGAAATATGAAAATGAAATGAAAAAATACAATATGAAAATACTACTGTTCTGGATTACTTTATATGTGTATATCAATGATTTCTAAAAAAGTTTAACTTTACTGATAAGAAGTGCAGATTCAAGTAGAAAGTAGCCATTCATCATTTTTCTTTTCCATTTACCTTATTCCTTTAATAAGCTGGGCATGTCACAGGAGACACAGAGTATGACATGTCTGGAAAAAGTATGCAGCAGTTTGGAGACCAGAAGGATGTGTAGAATGGAAACTCTGTGTATCACTGATACTGAATTTGAATATTTCTAGTCGTTCAGGCAAACATTCAGGATCTTTTTGGCAAATGCGAACATGTCAAAAATCACTTTCCAATGCCACATTAACTTGACTGTTTCTTTGCTGCAGCACACGTTGCGCGTGTCATCCAGCATCTCCCAGTGCTGCATGTTTGGACCACTGCTCTCTGTCCTGTCCCTGGTGGAACAGCGGCTCCTTTCCACTGCAGCTTTACTCTGGAGAAGGAGGAGGCATTCTCCTAGGCTGTCCACTCCACAAACAGCCTCAGTAGAAGTGCTGGTTTACCTGGCCAAGTCTTTACTTGCACTTCAAGACTGTGAGAACGAGATGTTAATTTTGACTTCTAACTGGCACCTGCAGGAGTGTGGGAATATGTTTTGTCAGGGTGAAATAATAATTGGCAGATGTGTGACAGTACACCTCGTTGCAGAACTCCAAAGTCCTGCATGGTCTTCTACATCAGTAGGCAGTGCAGGCAGATGCGGTGTGGTTGAGCTGCTTCCTAATTGCCTGGTGCCTTGGCTCAGGAGAAAATCTTTGATCAGTTCTGGAAAGAAGTACTAAATAGATGGGAATAGTGCCACCAGCTGCGGTACTTCAGGAGGAGGAAGACATCTATGCTACCCTTCCTCCTTGTAGCCTGCGGTGTATGAGCAGCAGAGGACTGCAAGATGAGCACTGAGAACACAGATGAGATGCTGAAAAGTTGGTATTCATGGCTCCTTCCCAGACTTTTTGAGGTTGGGAAACCTATGTATTTCAGGAGTTGGTAGTCCTTTCCTTCTTGGTGATACCCAGCGAATTATAGTATTGTGTTGTTATGTTTTGTGTTTGTTTGTTTGTTTTTTGTGTGTGTGGTTGTTTGGTTGTTTGGTTGGTTTTTTTTCCTCCTATAAGCTTTTTCACTTGTTTCCTCCAGTCCCTATCCTCTGTTTCCTCCTTCCCCCTCATAAATAAATAAATAAATAAATGTTATAGGCCTTACAGCATTCTGGAAACTTCCCTAGCAAGGTTTCTCTACATGCAGCCCAGTATTCACAGGATGAGTCTTGGTACCAGCAAAAGCACCGGGATATTCCTATTTTTGGTGATGCCTTCCTAACATGGCTTGTGGGTCCTTACCCTGGCTACATCACCAGTCAGTAGGACCACTGCATAGGACTGTGTGGGTGACCAGAAATATCCACTTCCCTGTAGGACGCTGCCAACTATCTCCTGGGCATATGGGCACCTGAGGCAGGTGGTCAGTGCTGCTCAGCTTTGGTTCACAGGTTCCCTGGGGTTCTGGTCTCTCCTTAAACTATTCAACCATTTACATCACTGTGTCACCTCTGCCACTGTCTACCTCCTTTGTCCATTCTTTTCTTGCTGTAGGTCAACCCCTGTGTGCTTGACTGCATACAGACAACTGAGGCAGGGTGGGGAGGGTGGTATCTATTCTTTGTTCAGTTGGACAAAGGAATGATAAAAATATCTTCTTTGGTGCTTAATACCTGCTACAAGCTTCACCTGTCTGTCTAGACCAACCACAGTGATGTTCAGCACATTTCTTTGCTGAGTTGCTATAGTTCAAAACCTCAATCCAGGGACACAAAGTGGGTGCATTTGATGAGGCAGGGAGGCGGTAGATTTTACATGTTTAATAATGTCAGGCTTTGCTTGCATGCTGTAGAGAAGAAATGGTTCATCCCTGGGAGAAGGAGTGCTGGTGTGTAGCAGATTCCTGGAAACGAGAAAAAATGAGCAGGAGGCACCTTCAAATGAGTGAGGTGGATGAGAGGGAGAAGAGGCGAAAGAAAGAGGAAGCAAAGACAGAGCAGGCCGATGGGCGGTACTGTTGACACCTATGATACTTTACAGTCAATATTCATTCAAACAGCAATCCTGAACTGGGTCGTTCCAAGTAAGCAATAGGTCATCTTTACACAAATCAAGGGGAATCTACCCTGATATTAACCCAGCAGCGGGTATCTTGAGAATCCAAGATATCCTGCCACAAGTTGCCTTCCAGTCTGGCAAACAGAAAGGGGGGAAAAGGACCTAGAAAAATGAAGCATGGTTTCCTTGTGGGAACAGAGTCCTGTCGAGTGCAGAGGCATAAGCAGAACTGGAGTGAAATCTTCCTCTATGCAGTTAACACGGTGTACAAGGCATTTTTGTTCTGTATTGCTGGATAAGGGTCGGATTTTCCATCCCATGGAACCAGAACCCAAAACTCTTCTTCCAAATGTCATTCTGTGCTCAGGGAATCCACTCTTCGGTAAAACTGGAAAGCACACAAAAGGCCAGGGGAAGCACAGGCTGGTTGTGTCTCTGCGTGCTGTTCCTGTGGGAAAGACAGTGCTTCAAGCGAACAAAAGGGTGCTAAAACCGCTTCTTTAAAATGTGCAGATTTCTTTTTTGTCTTAAGTAAATTCCCATTTCCTTTGACATCAGGTTGGTAGACCCGTGCCTGAGGAATGATTTCAGCTTCCTCTTTCTCAGCTTTCCATCTAATTTAGCACAATGTGTCTAGCAAGGCATCTAACAAACCTTGGTGACTAATATGTTTTTGTTTTCTTATGCTTGTGATTGCCTGGTGAACTCCCAAAAGAAAACTGGTTTATGCTGCCTGGTGAACCTTATGTTGCTGATTCCAGCTGTTTTTTACCATCTCTTTCCATGGCATTTACCCTTCTCTCCCAGTCAATGTGTAATACGCACCTGTGTCTATTAGACAGAGTATTTGGCAGGCAATAAGTGGCAGAGAGATGACAATTGCTTGTCTGCAAAATCCAATAATAGGGTTTAAATTTAAAAACTCTTCCTCTTATAAATAATAATAATAGTAAAAAATGAGAGTTTCTAAGGGTACGGGTCATATGCAAATCAAAGTGTTAAGTTTTTTGGTAAAATATTTGCTCATATCAGTGATGGTAGTCATAGTTCTGAGGAAAGGAGGCACTTTCACACTTTATCTTCATCTCATGCCAAGATGTTCCTACAGTTGTTAACTATTCAACTATGCTGGGCCCATAAGAATTTGTTCTTGTGTGGCTAACGATAGCACAGAAAATCAATGAATGATAACTATCATGTGTACCTCTTAATTAGGCAGAGGGTGGATTTCCTGCATAATTTGTGCAAATGAGAAAGCGTTACTGATGGATGGGAGGTTGGAAGACTCCTGGAAAACTTGCCCCTAGTGTGGGCTGGGTGAAGGATATTGGCTGATGAAAGGCACGGTGTTGGGTTGTCCCGAGTGCCGCCTATGCATATTGCCCTGTGCCACACAGGGTGAGGGGCCACTTCCTGCTGGGAGCTCTGCTGGAGCCTCCCTTCCCATGCGGAGATCCCTCCTGCCGGGCTGTCCGTGTGTGGAGCTTGGAGCTGCAGGTGTAGCTACCATGTGAGGCAATGGAGTGAGTGTGCAGGCCTAAAACTCAAGGGAACTGAGGAGGAAACAGCTGGGGAAAATGGGGAGGAGAGGGAGCAGTGGGGGCTGGTGCTGTGCAAGCAGGTCAGTGCCCTGCTGTGACTCAGTCCTGAGTCTGATTGCTGCGGGCTGTCCTCTCTGATTCTTCATTTGTGGTTATTTGCTGTGAGGGATGGGCTCAGTAATCCAGTAAGAAAGGGGTGAACGATGCTGTACGTGAGGTGGACACCACAGCACTCTGTGTCTTGACGCAGCAGAAGGAAGACCTGATGTCCTTGCCCAAGCGCTCCGGGGTCCCAGCACGGAAGGCTTATTACAGTGATCTTTGAGACTGCTTGGTGTTGCTGCATCCCAATTTTCATCCAGAAAACAACCGTACACCCCCTTAACGGTAACATCCGTGGGTAACAAATACCCTAACATCTCTGGCCACGGGCTAGGGCCCTCCCGCCGCTGGTTTTTCTCATCAATGAGTGACGCAACCCTTGGCGGCAGCGTCCACCGCCATTCCGGCCAACGGGGAGTGACGCCGCACGGGCTTAAATTGCCTCATTAGACAATTAACCTCCTCCGTTAGGATTTAACCTCCTGGCTCCGTGTGTCGTGGGCCCGGGGCTCTTCCCGGGTGGCAGCTGTGCCAGCCCAGGCACCGCCCATCACCTTGCGGAAGGTCCAGACAGTCGTGCGGCTTGAGCTGGCTGAACACGCTGTCTCTGAGGGCACTAAGGTGGTCACCCATTACACCAGCTCAGGTACATCGCTCCCATATCAAACCTTTGTGACTCTCATGGCTCTTTTCAGAGCCACCCACTTTTTCATTTGAAAGGCTTCTTCAGTGCTCTCTGTCCTGTAAACCTAGCTTGCATAATGCCTTTCAAGACCACCTTAAATATATATTTTTTTTTCATTCTGCCGTTGCAGTTTTCCCACTGAAGATGAGATCTGTTACTTGACCTTATAAAACGTACGGTGCCTAGAAAACTCGGGAAAGCCCGTCAGGGGGCAGTAGAGGCTGGGAAATCACAAACAGTAACAATGCTAGACCTCATCCATCTGAATACTATTCCCCGCTAAAATAATTCATGGTCTTGCATTAGCAACCTTAGAATAGAGAAATATTATGAAATACCTAATAATCTCCTCTAATATATGTTTTAAGTATAAGATAAATGTTTTCTTATTGGATTTGTTAAAGATTTCAAAGGGTTTAAGTATATTTGCTTATGTACGTTACTGCTAAAGTAAAGCCGATACAGGAGCAAGAACAAAGGACTGAACATCGACACAACTTTCCCTTTCTGCCCTTGCACACACCAGGGATGCTCATTGAGCAGTATCACACATGCGCAAGAACTGCCACAAGTAACTAACAGTGTAGCCCAGAGTAGTACAGTAAAGGGTGGTGGTAAAGAAGCTACTAAAATCGAGTCATGACTATGGCATAGAAAGCAATTAATTTGTGTGCAACCAAAGCATCAGGACCAGCAGACAAAATTATAGCTATAACACAAGGACTATTAAGTCATCCATATTGAAGATGTATTTAAGTTCAGAAAACATGCCCTTGGTAATATTTAATGGAAATTAAAGCCCTTTCATTGAAAAGGTGGGTGGCTCTTAAAAGAGCCTTTGGGTTAAAAACAGGATCCGCGGCGCTCTACTTGGAGCTGGTGTACTTGGTGACCGCCTTGGTGCCCTCGGAGACGGCGTGCTTGGCCAGCTCGCCGGGCAGCAGGAGCCGCACGGCCGTCTGGATCTCCCGCGAGGTGATGGTCGAGCGCTTGTTGTAGTGCGCCAGGCGCGACGCCTCGCCGGCGATGCGCTCGAAGATGTCGTTGACGAAGGAGTTCATGATGCCCATGGCCTTGGACGAGATGCCCGTGTCGGGGTGCACCTGCTTCAGCACCTTGTACACGTAGATCGAGTAGCTCTCCTTCCGTGCTCTCTTTCTTTTCTTGTCGCCCTTCTTCTGGGTCTTGGTGACGGCTTTCTTGGAGCCCTTCTTGGGCGCGGGCGCAGACTTGGCCGGCTCAGGCATGGCGATCACGCTCCCCCCACCAACAGCACCGCTCTCGCTCCCACTCGCAGCAGCGCAGTGCCGCACCCGCCCGCCGCAGCCGCTCTTATAGCGGCGCGATGCAGAGCAGCGGCTCCACCGCTGCGCGCCGCCATTGGCTGGAAGTTTGGCTTTGTGTCGTCACCGAACGCCGGACTTCGACATTGGACGCCTTTGGATTCGCGCTGCCATTGGCTGCCGGCGTTCTGCCTTCTCCGCAGCCAATCAGCGCCGCCGCCGCCGGTCCGCCCGAGCTGAATATAAGGGGGCGGGGGCGGCCCCGGCCAGGTCGCTGCGTGCTGCGTTCTCCGGAGTGGCTGCGATGTCTGGGCGCGGGAAGCAGGGCGGGAAGGCGCGGGCCAAGGCCAAGTCGCGCTCGTCGCGGGCCGGGCTGCAGTTCCCCGTGGGCCGCGTGCACCGGCTGCTGCGCAAGGGCAACTACGCGGAGCGGGTGGGCGCCGGCGCCCCGGTGTACCTGGCGGCCGTGCTGGAGTACCTGACGGCCGAGATCCTGGAGCTGGCGGGCAACGCGGCCCGCGACAACAAGAAGACGCGCATCATCCCCCGCCACCTGCAGCTGGCCATCCGCAACGACGAGGAGCTCAACAAGCTGCTGGGCAAGGTCACCATCGCGCAGGGCGGGGTGCTGCCCAACATCCAGGCCGTGCTGCTGCCCAAGAAGACCGACAGCCACAAGGCGAAGGCCAAGTAAACACGTCTACAACAGATCTGGAAACAACCCCAAAAGGCTCTTTTCAGAGCCACCCACAAAATTCATAAAGAGTTGAGTCATACTTTGTAATTTTGTTTTTTATAATGAATGCTGATGCAAATGTGTAAGTTGTTTCATGTTAGTGTTTGTCCTAACACTACCTGTCTGGGTGGTGATAGTTACTTTTGTGACTTTTTATTTTTTGGGTGGGGTGGGAGAACAGATCTTTCAGGGTGTTAAGCTTTTGCAACATATCTTAGTACTTTGGTGTTGCTGTAAAGTCTCCATATGGCTGTAACTACAGGGTAATACATAATAAAATCAATGCATTATTCTGTATTATTTTTGCTCTTATTTGCCTGTCAAATGCAGGGCTGAGGCGTTCAGCCTGGGTGCTGCATGAGTTCTACTAGGGGTTGTGGTGTTTCCACCGATCTGGAACCGGCGTCCCACAGCGCTTGTTGGCTGCGTGTGCCTGGGGTACGGAGCCTCTCACAGGCAACTCATTTCCAAACAGGGGGAGGGAAGGAAAGCAAACAAAAAACGCTAACAAAATAAAAACATACCAAAAAAATAACATGCAGCCCTGGTTCTCTCCCAGGGGGAAGGATTATCATTCCCTGCCTCAGGCCCCTCAGTAATTTTCTTTTTATATCGGCTCGTTAAAGCTGTTACATAGCTTGGCAGAGTTGCCCGAGGCTTTCAGGCGGAAGAAGGCTGCCGTCGCCCCGCTGCCCCCGCGCTGCGGTGTTGCCGCAGCTTTCGGTTTCGTTTTTCCATCGCTCCCGGCCGGATGCGCCGCGTCTGGCCCGGAACGCGCGGGGAGCTCCCAGCTCCCGGCCGGCTTCGGGAGCGGCTCGAAGAAGGGCTGTCGGGCTCCCAGCGGGATGCGATGCGCCCTTATGGCAGCTTCAGCGTTTTCTTTTGTGTCGCTCTGTTTGCCTCCGGCGTCTTTCTCCTGGCTTCAGCGAGGCTCCTCGGATTTCCCTTCCTCTACCCCCCGGTACTTCCCAAGAAAGATGTGGGCTAACACATCTGTACACCTGGTGTTAATTGACTTTAGCTTTCCTTAAATTGACTTGGGAATGTTTTCCCAGTCCGTGGGAGGAAAGTCTCCACTCCCCATCTGTTTGTTCCACGGTGTGAAACTGTCTTTGTATCGGCCACTGAGGATTGCAGCAGAAATACAGGAGGGGCCCTTTGAACCCCCCCGGGTACACCTGGATCATCCCGATGTTGTGTGAGAGGATCTTAATTCTAGCTCCTATACTGTAGAGACTTTCAGAAGAACAACCTTTGGGGATTTTTTTACCTTATAAATGAGTACTCTGGGATCAAAAGTTCAAATGCAAAGGTATGGACGATACGATATTCATAATTATTTTTGTAAATGTCCCTCCTAGTTCCCTGTTGCACAATTAATTTTTGTGTTATATATCTGTAGTTTCCAATCATATATTCGGAAAACAGAGCCTTAAAAACAGTAAATAAGCCTATAGGGCTGTGTGAGGTCTGAACCATGAAGGGTCTCAGGCCTCGAATGCATTTTGTACAGCCAGACACTTCCGTGGAGGTGCTTCATAAATGTGAACTTCCAGAACTAGGTAAGTGGATGGACTTTTGTTTTTATTTTTGAAAACTTTTGTTATAAGGTGAGCGTGAACACACAGCGTCTCGCCTAAAGGGCCCAGAGAAATTATCGGTCGCTTCCATACTGTCACCTTGGTTTCTGAAAAGGCATAAAGAAGGAGGAAGGATCGAATGCCTGCCACAAGGAGTCACGAAGGACTCAGCACCCCGGGCGAACCGGGGCTGCGGGCGGCCTGGCCCCGTTCCGGGGCTGTGAGGACCGGTCCGGCCTCGGGGCGGAGGGGGCCGGCGGCCGCCAGGGACGAGCCGGAGGAGCCAGCAGGGCACGGCTCGGGCCGATTCAAGGCGACAAGCGGGGAGGGACTCGGGGCCCAAGCCTCCGAAAAGCCCGGGGTTGCAAGAGACGCCTGGGAAGTGCAAGAAAAGGGTCGGGGGTTTCCGCGAAGGGCAGATAAAAACTGTAAATAACCACCCGTTGTTCTGAAGCTTCCCGATGTCCACTGTTCCTTAAGCCCTGAACCATTTCCTCCTGAGACATCCGTTCTGTCATGCAAATGTTCCCAAGTGGAAAATTATGCAAAATTAAAGAGCTGCTGAAGACTCCTCTGCCTTCGTGGTGTTGTCAGAAGGGTTAATCGCTCTGATTGTTTTTATCAGCATTTTAGACCACATCAATGTCTGATTTTTGTCCGTATCAATAAACGTGCAATTGACGGTTGCTATTATAAACCTGCAGTACAACACACGCTGTTTTTCCATGGGATTTTTGTGACATTTTAAGTAGCAGTGTAAGACTAAAATTGCTCTAGCTTTGGTAACTGGCCTGCTCTTTCCTCCAAGACCTAAATGTGCATTACAACCATGTGACCAGCTCTGTTCTTCCATGGGCTTGTATCAGTGATTTCAAACAGCAGACTTTACGAGTTTCTCTGTGCAGGGAGTGAAACAGATTTGGACAAATTGGGCTTCTTGAGCCAGCTTGGCTCAGCCCAGGCAACTGTATTTGCCTGCAGTGCTGTTAGCCTGGTCCTGTGCAGAGCACACCGGGAGCTGACCTATCCAAGGAACTATTCTGATGTGTAGAAAGACTGGGGATATCTCATTCCTATGGTAATGATCGAAAAAAAAACCACCACACACTAATTGCAGAACAGAGAACAAATGGGTTGGCATCGCAGTGGTTGCTACTTGCTGCAAAAGGAAAAGTGAATGCACACAAGAGAGGTATACATTTCTTCATACCTCTGATGCTGCACAAAGGTAGTGCATGTGTTTGTGTTTGTCAAAAATAAGTGGAATTAACTTTTTAGTTAAATTTCAACGTCATTTTTTACAAGGAATATTTTTTAAAACCTCTCTGATGGAAGCAGGAGGAGGGGTCATGAAGTACAAGTTACTTGCAGCCACAAAATTATAGTAATAGTAATGAATAGTAATAGTAATAAAAACGATAATGCAGCAGATGACTTCCAGAGGTTGTTTTGAACCTATGTAGGCCTCTGTTCCTGTGACCCCTGTCCCCAAGGACAGAGCTGCCCTGCTCTTTATGTTTCTTCTCTCCTTGTATATATGTGAACAAGGAGCATTCCCAGCTGGATTCCTCTCTACTTCCAGACATTTTATGCAGTGAGATTTGTGTCATGTCTTGAGCTGCCCTGTGTTTGGATACAGCGCAACCCGGAGATCACATTTTTGGTGCTGAGGACTCCACGTTTTCATTTAAAATCTGAACTAGGCGTATTTCCATTATTGATCAAAACATTACATCAAGGTATAAATAAGACAAAATCTTTTTCCATACTTGTTGCTAATAATTTCTCTCTGAATTCTAATTATTTTGAAATATACTCTTTCTTAATAAAACTGGAAAATAAAGTCTCTGAGAAAGTGGCTAGACTAAAATAGCAATAATTGTCACTATTTTTAATAATAAATAGTCTCTGGCCATTAGGACAAATAACTTGATAAGTAGGTGAGTAAATATTGACTTACTCAAAAAAAAAAAAAAACACAACAACAACAACAATAATAAAATATGAAGTAGTATAAAATAGTTATAGCAGGCATGTGTTTTGTTCAGTTTTTGGATCCGGTCTATGACATCGATCATTTTATTTATCATTTCTGAAACTTATTCTAATTTAGCGCCCCATCAGTTAATCAGAGAAGCATTGTTATTCTAGGTGGTGTATTTAACTTTAGCAAAAAAATAAAAGCATGTTTTTGTTTCATTTTGCTTAACCCATAACGTATGATAAATATAAAATTTACTGCGGGTATACTGATCTAGAGAAGGTATGTGTTTCCAAAAATGCTACAAACTCTACTAGTCTATTGAAAAAAAAAAAAAAAAAAAAACAATGGCATTTTTTGACTGTTTAGATTGTTCTCTTTACAGATTATTGTGGCTGATAATGCACTACAGGCATAAATAACAGCATAACTCTGACCGTTTCCTATAGAAGAAGGTACGGATATATATATAAAAAAAAAAGTATTTTTACATTTGTATAAAAATATATATATGTACACACTGTATTTCTGTTGCTGTGAATAGAGAGAGATTTTAAAGATAGGCACAGACAGTAGAAAAAATACAGTATAAATGGCCTGTTTAAAGATCACGGTTTATAGCAATTCCTAGGATGATGTATTTGAAGATTATGCCACCCTACAGTTCCTGGGCAATATAATCCGAGAAAAATGTCTCATATAAGACAAAGAAAATTGCTTTGAACTGAATAGTAAATATTAAATGACATGAAAGATGTATGAATGCACTATCGTGTGATTTTATATTCACACTATTGTCTTGATTAATTTTCAATGTTCATCCTCCTGTGGAATTAAATTGTTACGTTTGCTATTCTTGCCCAGCCTAAATCCTACTGCTACTGCTGCTGGTGAAAAAAGCAAGTACACATTTTCCACAGTAGTTGGGTTTCATCTTTGCAGTGACTTGCGTCTCAGCATTGGGATACAGAGCAATGGTTGGATTACAAATAGATCTGAGGATGCATGTGTGCAGGTTGAAATGCTTTGTTCACATTATAGCCCAGTAATGTTCCTGAGATTTAAATATTGTACTAAGATTGGAGGAAGAAATCATAAACAATATTTTCTCTGGAGACAAATTTCAGGACTCCAGCAAGAACTGCACATACTGAAACAGTCTTATTGCATATACTGAACAGTCTTAAAATAGAGAGACTGAAAGAACGATCACACAAAATTTATGTGAAAGCTACATAAATGAAGCAGCCAGCATACAAAGACAGGAAAGGTTGTAATAATGCTTGTGGATTCCTGAGTTAGGGGGAGGAAATGCACCATTGGGCTCCTGTGATAGCTGCAGTTTAAACTAAGGTTTTTATCATTTATTTATTTAAGAACAACAGGAATGAATTTGACTTTTACATAACTGATTACTAAGAATAATAGCTTCTGACAAATTGTTCTAATGATCATCACCACTGTCAAAATATGAGCGCTTTTAGATATTTTCTAAATTCCCTCTCTAGCCACCCACATATTCCATTACATAAGAGCCTAGAGACTGGAACACAGCATATTTTATTCATCCTTTTAAGTACTGGATGCATAGAGAGGCCCAGAAAATGAAAACTATTTCAGAGTTTATACTAAGGCATTTTGAGAGCGGATCTCCAGACACAATTTGAAACTGCAGAACAGGGAGTGTGGCTCTTACCATCAGATGTCTAAAATCCAATCCAAGATGTCCCCCACCAGCCTTCAAGCTGAAATTAATTCCAGTACATTAATGACCAATGTAAGAGACTTAGTGCCTGCCCCTGCCCCTGTACCAGCACTACCAAACAACAGTCAGTCAGTACCAGAAAGCTTGACTTTGGGGTTCGGCTGTCCTTGCATGGGGCCAAGCGTGTTGATGAGGCTACCAGTTAACATTTGGAATTAAGGATTATTCAGATCCATTTGGGGAAGAGGATGATTATGGCTCAGATCTGCATTTGCAGCAATGTCTAATTACCCAAGAATATATGTGATGGGGAAATTCAGAAAAACAGTGATTTGGGGAATGAAAGACTTCAGGGCTGCTCAGTAACCACAATAAGCTCATGATATACAGTGGCTACTTTTGAAGTTCTGAATCATTTCACTGTAACTGAGATATAAATATAGGAAACATGAAGTACATATGAAATAATATTCATCTTCACTTGGCATTAATGAGGGGAATATTCTCTCCTAAAGAAGATGTAGGGAGAAGCTGTGCAAACTACTGCAAAATTCACATGTACAGAAGAAAATTGCTGAAGATAGGTAACTTTTAGAAAAAAACTTGTGTTTTATTAACCATTATATGCTTTTTTAGATGTGGAGGCTGGTAGCTAGTAACAGTGATTAACAGCTTATCAAGAAAGCAATTGTTACTATTTAAGTTTTTACATTACAGTGCACTGTGGACACCTCCTTCAGTTCAATTCTGAAAATATATACGGACTGAGGCACCCTCGAGCAGTAGACGTTGTTACAGCAGCTACAACACCGTACACAGAGCTTCCGTTAACAATAAAGCAAATTGAATTCTCTCTCAAGAGCTAATAATCTACACAAAAGTTTTCCTTACATTTGCAGCAGATACATGAAAACCGTAGGGGAACTGAAACAGGACATTGATCAGAATGCATTATACAATAAATATATAATTTTTAAAACAAAAGTGAAAAAGTAAACGGTTAAGAGTTTCACCTACAGAAAAAAAAAAATATTTCCATGACAATAAAGACATTACTTGCACATACTTCTTTTTTTTAAAGAAGTTTTCATTTCTTGGTACACAAAACTAGCTGGGAATTTTTTACTGTAATTAGTTTTAACTGTAACTTCAGATGACTCTATAAAGCACGATCACACTAAATAACATCTCGAATCGTCCCCCCCACCCCTCCTTATATGACTATACAGCCCTTTTATTGAAAAGGTGGGTGGCTCTTAAAAGAGCCTTTGGGTCGAGCAGGTCTAGCATGGGCTGCAGAGGCAGCTTACTTGGAGCTGGTGTACTTGGTGACCGCCTTGGTGCCCTCGGAGACGGCGTGCTTGGCCAGCTCGCCGGGCAGCAGGAGCCGCACGGCCGTCTGGATCTCCCGCGAGGTGATGGTCGAGCGCTTGTTGTAGTGCGCCAGGCGCGACGCCTCGCCGGCGATGCGCTCGAAGATGTCGTTGACGAAGGAGTTCATGATGCCCATGGCCTTGGACGAGATGCCCGTGTCGGGGTGCACCTGCTTCAGCACCTTGTACACGTAGATCGAGTAGCTCTCCTTCCGTGCTCTCTTTCTTTTCTTGTCGCCCTTCTTCTGGGTCTTGGTGACGGCTTTCTTGGAGCCCTTCTTGGGCGCGGGCGCAGACTTGGCCGGCTCGGGCATTGCTCGCGGCGGGAACGTCTCAGAGACCAACTTCCGCCCAGCTGACAACAGGAAAGCGAACGTAGGGGGAAGCGGCCGCGGGCCATTTATTTATAGCTCCCCTATGCAAATGAGCAGCATTCCTTCTGCCTTCTGTCATTGGTCAGTATGCGGCGTCGCGTCATCCCTCTTCTACAGCCGTCCTTTATTGGTCCGATTTGGATTCGGTCCCTCATTGGCTGCGCGGCGAAGCCCTACGTGCCAGCCTATCAGCGCGGGGGCTCCGGGCCATAGAGGGGGTGTAGCCGAGCGCCCCTGGCTGCGGACTGTCTTCTACCGCTGGCTGCTGAGCGGAGCGGCTCGCAGCGATGTCTGGGCGCGGGAAGCAGGGCGGGAAGGCGCGGGCCAAGGCCAAGTCGCGCTCGTCGCGGGCCGGGCTGCAGTTCCCCGTGGGCCGCGTGCACCGGCTGCTGCGCAAGGGCAACTACGCGGAGCGGGTGGGCGCCGGCGCCCCGGTGTACCTGGCGGCCGTGCTGGAGTACCTGACGGCCGAGATCCTGGAGCTGGCGGGCAACGCGGCCCGCGACAACAAGAAGACGCGCATCATCCCCCGCCACCTGCAGCTGGCCATCCGCAACGACGAGGAGCTCAACAAGCTGCTGGGCAAGGTCACCATCGCGCAGGGCGGGGTGCTGCCCAACATCCAGGCCGTGCTGCTGCCCAAGAAGACCGACAGCCACAAGGCCAAGGCCAAGTGAACGCAACAGAAAAGCTGCACGTTGTCGTGCCTGGAGACGATAATCCAAAGGCTCTTTTCAGAGCCACCCACAAAATCATAAAAGAGCTCAGTAATCCGTAATACAGTTACGCAGTTGCATGAATTACTCAACCCGTGCTGGTTTTTTTTTTCATACGTTTATTATCGGTATTTTTGTTTGGGCCATAGTAGCAACGCTTTCCATGTTTTCGTTAACAAAGTCGTGCCATAACGTTCTCCCGAAACAAGTTCTTCCTGGGACGAGGCAGAATACGTTTAGTTCTTAAACCGGAGAAAGTGAAAACAACCCACTTCGGTGTCAGGTCCCGCCTCCATCCCGTCCCCCTTCCGCGTTTTCCTTCCTTACGAGCGGCAGCAGCCGCCGCACCAGCCGCGATCTTCTCCGGGAAAGCGCGCGGGGAGGGGGAAGGGGGCAGCGGGCTGGGCTCGGCGCTGGCCAATCCTTGGTCAGGGCGGGCTTTTCCAATACCTAGAACTGCTTTTCTTTCTCAAAGGGGACAAAAGGAATTGGAGAGCTCAGGGCTGTTTTCGGGTCGGTAAGAAAAGCCTCCCCTCCTCCCCCCGTAGTACACAGAAGCATTTAAGGAGGCACCTTAAGAAATAATACAATACATTAGACATGGCTCAGTAGTAGCGTGCCTGGCAAATCCATTATTTTTGTTACAAAATATATACTTAAAAAAAGTTACATCCGATTTTTATCAAATCATTATAAAACATTTCGTCATGGCAGTCAAACCAATTACTTGGCAAAAGATGCAAAAGTCTACACTTCCCTAAAGCCGCCGCGCTATACCATGCTTGTTAGGGTTCACTTCAGAAATCGCAGGGGAAAAAGACAATTGACCTCTGACGACTTACGAATTTCTGGATCCTTGCTGCAGGTGACTGACGACCTCGGTGCCTCAGCTCCTTTAGGGAAAGTGTGGGTGGCTCTTAAAAGAGCCGTTGGATAACAAAATATGTACAGCAGGACTCTTCTAGGATATTTTACTTCTTCTTGGGCGCCGCCTTCTTCGCCTTGGCTGCTTTCGGCTTGGCTGCCTTGGGCTTGGCAGCTTTGGGCTTCACCGCCTTCGCCTTGGCCGGGCTCTTTGCTGCCTTCTTAGGGCGGCCAGCCTTGGCGGCCTTCTTGGGGCTCTTGGCAGCCTTCTTGGTGGCAGCAGCCGCCGGCTTCTTGGCTTTCTTGGGGCTCTTCTTCACTGCCGGCTTCTTGGGCTTCTTGGCGGCGCCGGCGGGCTTCTTGGCCGCCGGCTTCTTGGGCTTGGCCGCGGCCGCCCGCTTCTTGGGCGCCTTCTCCTTCACCTCGCCGGGCTTCTTGCTGAGGCGGAAGGAGCCGGAGGCGCCGGTGCCCTTGGTCTGCACCAGGGTGCCCTTGCCGACGAGGCTCTTGAGCCCCAGCTTGATGCGGCTGTTGTTCTTCTCCACGTCGTAGCCGCCGGCGGCCAGCGCCTTCTTGAGCGCGGCGAGGGAGAGCCCCTTGCGCTCCTTGGAGGCGGCCACGGCCTTGGTGATCAGCTCGGTGACGCTGGGGCCCGCGGGCCTGCGCGCCCTGGAGCCGCCCGCCGCCTTCTTCGGCTTCTTGCCGGCGGCCTTGGCGGCGGGCGCGGGCGCATCGGGAGCGGCGGCGGGAGCGGTCTCGGACATCGCGGCGGCGTCCTCTGCGGAGCAGGCGAACACAATTGGGCTGGCGTGGGTCAGATGCTCGTATTTTTAGAGAGGAGCCGCGCGGTGATTGGTGCGTTGCAGAGCCCGCCCCGCTGCACGGCCGGGGAGCCCTTCGGTGTGCTCGATTTGTGTTTCTTTGGACTAACAAAAGTGTATTTTCCTCGGAATTTCTGCCACCAAATCGCCCCATCTCCCCGGGGAGGGAGGAGAAGACCAGGTACTTGCGTTCGGGAGAGTTTCCAGCCGCGGACACGCGCCCTGAGATAAAGGAGAAGCCAGAAATCCCGTGTGCTGCTGCTGGAGAGACCTCTGAACAGAGAAACTTTTGTTTTTCATTGCAAATTAAAAATTTCCTTTAGACATAAATGTCACGGCAACGACTATGTCTGATTCTTTAGAGGGTTTTCTTGTGGTCCAAACCGAAATCTGCCGATTTAAAGCTATTTTGACTGTTTAAATTGATTTTGAAGAGGAGGAAGTAACACAGACTCCTCTTTCAGCTCTGAATATGGATTAAGAACTGGTTCCTTTGACCATGTGTTTTACCTCCTAAAACGCTAAAGTCTATTGAAATAGCGTCTCATACTACCTCCTATTGCACTTATTATACAGCCATAAGCAATTTGTTAATGTTTGGAAATCTATGAACATGTAGTTGTTTTATTTTGTCTTCCTGGAATTTCACTAGAAGGGAGGCAAACTTACCCTGCTGCCCTGTGCTTTTTTCCTTTGTTTGTTTTCCATATGAATTTCTGTACTAATTATTAAGTAGATCAAGATTTTTTTTTTCATGTTGCATTTCTATTTCAAGTAACTCAATACCCTACATTACAAAACAGCAGCTTTCTAACAGAAAGCAATCTCCTAAACTTCTGGTTATTTTTACTGATATTACTTTTGTGTCTCTAGTAATTTAAGATGTGGAGGACCTAACGTAGCAGTTATGTAGTTAGGTTCTTACTGCCCAGAAAGCATTATCTTGTTGTGTATTTTCTGTAATAGCTGGAAAATTTAAAACCACGTTACTTTTTTTTTTCCTGTACCTCTCACACAGTGTATGTAGACAAAGGTTTCAATAAAGCCAATGCTGAATCTTCTTGTCTGTCAAAAAAAAAAAAAAGAGAGAAAAGAAAAGAAAAAAAAAGCCCACCTAATTCTTTCTTACGCATTTTACAGTCATAGAAACGAGGAACTGCTTTCCTGACAAGAACTCATTGTGATAACCTGGGTTTCAATTAGGGGAGTGGTAGGCCATAGTTCACTCCTAAAGAACCAGGAAGAATTCAATCAATATTGATATCTGCTTGAAGATCATGTAATCTGCTGAAAACAGGATGGAGTTCTGGAATAATACTACTGAATCTGTACCTGATTATAAAGAAGTATATTATCCGTTGCCTTTTAATAGTTATTTAAGAATCACACAAATATTACACTTTAACCTAGCTTTCTCATTTTCTTTGATATCACCAGATATAGCACATAATGTAAACACAGTTTATGCAGATATTGGCAACCAAAATTTCAAATTGTATGAATGCTTAGCTTTAGATAAGTGTAATTCTATTTCCACCTCATTTTGTTTTTAATTTACAGCTGCTGTTTTGTCAATACTAAACATGTATACAACATGAAAACATTAGTTTTCTGTTAAATTGGGTTTCACTGGTTACAAAACTGTAAACCAAATACAATAAAGAGAAACAAAGCAACCTGCATCCTAGAAGACAAAACTATAAGGAAAAAGATTGCAGGAAAAGTGCACCTGAGCTCTGTAATGTTACAAGAGGAAGGTGATAGAAGGAGGTATCTCATTGGAGCTTTCTGGATCTTATTTGTAAAAATTATGCAGCACAAGATAAGGATATGAGAATGAAATATATCAGAGTGAATGGGGATATTGAAGACATACCTCTATGAGTTACCAAAATTGAAGTAAAATAAGAATTTTTGTTAGCTCATTTTCTACGTGTGTTCATAAACCAATGAATGAGATGTTTCAGTGACTTGATTACATAGGGCAATATCTAGCAGGGCTTGGAGATGACATTTAACAGCTGCCAAGAGACTTCACGGCACATCAAGACAGAAGAAAGGTGTAGATCATGTATGACGTGCCCGCAGCATTAAAATTGTTCCTGCCCAATCTTGTTATTTTGAACTCATAGGCATTAACTTCAGTAACCTTCACTGAAGGAGATTTAAATACTGCACCCCTCAGTTGTGGCTTTACAAGGTGTTGTTTTGTGTTTATTGGGGGCTCAAATTGAAGTGGTTAAGATGGTCACTGTCCCAGTTGTCTGCCTAGCTTTTCTCCCAGCACTTGCTACCCTTTACCTTTCCCAGCAGGGCCAGCTAATAATATGGGTAGCAGCTTCTGATCTACGACAGTTACAGCTTGCCACCTTAAAAGAAACTGAAGTAACTTCAGAAATTTCATGACACGGGGATAACACTAAGTTCTGCTCTTTCTTTTCTAGTGGCTCTGCAGCAAAGGTAGCAAATAACTTCAGCAACACAGAACTGATGTTTGGAACACATCTTCTCTATGTGAAAGAAATACATGCAGGACCAATATTTTGGAAAGCTATAATGCATTTGGCAGTTTGAAAAGGTGTTTGCTCCACAGTCAGAACAGATAGGTAAGAAGGAATGGAGAAATGTAATCAGGCAATTAAAAAATGTGGTGAAGGATTCTAAAGAAAACAGGAATCACAGTTTCACCTCTAGGTCAGCAAATGAGAAAAAGGAAAAAAAATCTTATTTTATGCATGTTAGGCATTTTAGGCATATTTTGTTATAGAAAGACCTCAACAAGAAGGCCCTACCTAAACTCTTGCCTGCAGTTTGGTTTTCCCAATAAGGAGAGTGGAGGGAGGTAGACTCCCTCATTCATTAGAAAAGGAGGAGAATGACATCAGGATCTCCAGAGATGCCTTTGGAAAGATCATCACTGTAATATCTGCTATATCTGAATGACTTCAATTCTTCTCACCTCATGGGCAGCCCAGCAGGCCACACTACATCACAAACCTGTACGTGATTGCAATCTGAGCACTACAAGTCACTTCCCTTCAGATGCCCAGCTCTGTCCCACTTTTGCATTTTTCTATTAAGACCTCTTGGTATAAGCAAGGAGACACGAACTACAGCCAAGAGATGGTGCAGCACGTGAGAACTATCAAACATTCCCATCTCCAGTTTAGGACCTGCCAGTACTTGTTCCTCAGAAAATGATCTTTGGGTTATATTTAGATGTGTGTGCAATAATGCAGGGTAACATGGCAGTTGTTCTCAAGGAATTGGGTTAGGAGGCATTAGCATGAGAGCTAGCCATGCAAACATGGTTCATGGGCTACTCTACCAGCTGTAGGAGAGTCCTGTGATGGATCTTTCTTAGACACCTGGAGAAAGTACAGTGGGTATGCCTGAGCAGCACAGCCCCTTCCTTTCCTCCAAGCAACAATTTCCAGAGATTTAGGTGAGGGTCTTTACGCTGTGTGCTGCACTCCTGTGTACATGTTCCCCAGGAATGAGGTGTAAATACTCCCTGCAACCGTGATTACACTCATATTACAACGTTACACCCATGTCTTACTTGCCCTCAGTGACTTCATCCTTTATCCGAGTTACAAATGTAATAGCTCTTGTGATCCAACCAGCCAGCACAGTTTAACAGCTTTTTAACCCTTTGATAAGCAATTTTAAAGTAGTACCTACCAAACTACAAACTCATTGCAGTTCTGCAAGTCTTTGCCTGCATAATACCAATGTTGCTGCCGATGCTGTTGTTAAGACTCCCAGGTGTAATGAGGCCATGCAGGGCTTTTTAAGCCAGCATAGGGCTAAGCATCTGTAGTGGGCAGGACAAGTAGGGTAGGGCAGTGGGTGACTGTCTCTGTAGACTCAGCTTCCTGGAATGTTGCACACTCCTCCCTGTACTCTTGGTTAAGGGATGGGGCACTTATTGAGGCCTCCCTGCATCATTGCTATGCCATGTTATTTTGGAACTGAAAACCTAGTCCTTAACCTGGATATGGCAATAGAGGAACAGGGAAGGATGCCCTTCTTGGTGTTGTCTGTAGGGGAAGGGAAAATAAGCAACAAAAATTTGGAGGTCAAAACCTTCCCCTGGAGCAAGGGGAAAAAAAGATGCACTTTGCTCCATACCATACAGGAGCCTTCACTGTCGACCGGGTTAAAATATTTTTACTTTTCTCACACACCAGCAAAGAAAAGGTCCTCATTGTCAGTCAGCTATCAAAGAACAGTATTATTCATGTCTTAAAGAACTTTGGTCTTCCAAAACTAAAGTAAGGCATTTGACAGATGAACTTCTGGACCACCCTGGCACGCTTTGAATGTAGTCACCAGCCAGAGATCAAGAATGTCAGGCCCTGAGGCAAGCTGTCTGTGATAGGTAAGAAACATTAACAGAAGCTCAACCAACCATGGCTCCCCAAAGAACGCCTTTCCACCCAAATTGGCAGTGCTTTTCTTCTACCCTCATTTAATAGCAGTGAATGTCACCAAGAAAGTGGGCTACCACATTGTCCTTTCAAAGTAGTGTCTCCGTCAGCACGAAAGCCTGACTGCTCAGACCAGTGAGCAGCCCACACAGAGCAATGCTGAGCAGCCTGCTCTTACTCCCCACAACCCCTTGGCAATTCTGCACCCTTTCTGCTCTCCACCCTTTCCTACTTGTGTGCCAGTGCTCCCCATGAATGCTGCTAAGAGCAGCACTGGTGCTTGCAGGGAACAATATGATCAATCTACATGTTCCCCTACCTCCAGTTAGAGCTATGTTTGACATTTCTCAGGGGACAAAGTGACTTTGGGCTGGTACATGCATACAGAGCAGGTCCACAGTTCACCATCTCCTTGATGGGTAACACCCCAGCTGCTGATGAGACAAGACGCAAGGTAGATTTGGGTTGAAACCCAACAACCACCCATTTTTTTTGTCACACAGGCAGTGACAGTGGTACCCAAATACCATGTAGGCTGGGCACGTGCCATCACTGAGAGCCAAAGTGTTTTGTCATACACCTTGTGAAGTTGCTCTTGCTAAGGGATGCTGCCTTGCCAGTTTTACTGAGCTGTGGGGGTGAAACAAGTCCTTGCTCCAGATAGGGCTGTTTATGCCATCATTCTAGAGCAGGAGTATCACAAAGTAGCATTAGGTTGGCAGCGATGTAGGCTGGCTGCCTTCCTGCAGAAGACAGCAAAGAAAGTTTTGAAGAGGATTCAATGTTGTGCTGTAGCTTATGTTTTTTATAGCACATGCTTTGTAGCTGTGCAAGCTAAGTGCTGGTGCTGGAGAGGCACTGTCCCTGGTTAGGAGGTCACCCAGACTGCCAGGGACAGTGGTATGGCTGGCTGGTGCCCCTATTTTCCCACAACAAACAAGTGAGGGCGGTCACTCAGCACTTCTGCTATCAGACAGCTAGGAAGCCAGGAATTTGGCTTCACAGGCTGATGAGTGAGATATGTGTGTACAGTGTGGGCACATTCAAGAAGTCCTGGCGTTTTATTATTTCATGTATTTTGCCTGCAACTTGCCATGTGTATGCTAGTCTGAGGAAGTAGTTAAGTACAGTGTATTAAAGTCTAAACCTTGGCCTTCCTGATACAGATATTATTTTTTTTTACATACTGAAAATGTAATGAATCTTTTGTTGATTTGTACATGAAATAAAGAGCAGAATAACAAGCTTAACTAGTGTGTTGTTTGAATTTAGACGTCTGTAACACCTTCCATTTAACTATAAGGTTTAAAGACCAGGAAACAAAGCCAGCATTGAGCAGCTATGGGCAGGGATGGGCCTCTGTCCAGCTCTATAGAGTTAGCAAGTAAAGAGAAGCCAGGTGGGTTTTGGGGTTTGTGGATTTACCCAAACTGCAATAGGAGGCCCTTACAAGGAAAGAAACTTCATAGGCCCCATAATCCAAATCTGTTGATAAAAGGGCCTGCTCATTATTTGAGTAATTCTGATACCAACTGTCTAGATTTAATGCATGTTCACATAAATAAGCATCTTCTGGTGGGAGGGGGGCAGGAAGAGAGAGAAAGAAAAAATGGAAACAAACAAACAAAAAAAAAACAGTGTAGGATAAACAGTTGTACCAAAACCTAAGTGGAGACAAAGGTGTAATCTCTGCTTGTTCTTTAATTAATTCTTTAGAAGAAAAGAGGCTTTGGCATGCTTGGGTGCATGGAAAGGCTTTCAAGGGTTACTGCTGTCAGCCACATCACTGTACAAGGCCAGAATTATTTGTTTGCTTTTGACACTAAGGAAAATGTTACGGATTCTTGTACTTAAAAAATATTACTTTTAGGTTTTTCTGTTTTTATTTTACAACATGTGCTTATTCTCATAACGTGGTGATTCTTGAAAATGATTTTAGCTCTTTTTTGTAACTTCCTTCCCACTAAGGTGATAGGACCACCTGGTTATGGCCTCTTCAGTGATGAGGGAGACATTTGCTCATGCTCAGATAAGGTCAGGGACACATAAGATGTAGCTCTGGGAGGGGACAGAGGAGGAATACAAGGTGTAGTAGTAGAACTTGATTCTGCAGTTAGGGAATCCTGGATCCTGAGCAGGGAGAAATGAATGAGCAATATGAATGGGGCAGCCTTGAGATTCCGCTGCCCTTTGTAATGGATTCTAGATAGCGACTTGTTATCATAACAGTGCAAGAACTGAGTCATTTACAAAAAACTGTCTTGTGGGCCAATATCCCATCTGTGACAGAGGCCAGTTAAATTAAAAAATTAAAAATAAAAAAAAGAGTATAAGAAGACTATCTCACCAAAATGATCCCTTAGCTCCTAATGATTTGTAGGCCGGAGGCACCCTGAGTCAGAGGGGATGTCTTTGAACTGGAGAGCCCTGAATGGATTTTTTATCCAGTGTTTATTGACTTTCTCTGTATACAGCATCTCTCATTTCTCTTGCTTTAGGATATGATTTAGCATTACAAATAATAAGAGGCTGAGAAACAGGGACATTGAAAGTGAGTGTGGGAGATGGGGAAACAGTTGATGGACATGTATACTAAGTGGGGTTTATCCATTTCATTGAGGAGAATCTCGTTTATATGCAGTTAAGTGACTTGTCTGTGTGTGTTTGCAAAAAGCTGGAAAACGTACTTTCTGTGGTGCAGATGAAGCAGGACAAAGTGGCAACCAGAACAGTGGGAGAGCTGAACACCCTTTCTTGTGGCTGAGGAGAGGTGAAGAGAATATGTCTATAGGGGAGGGAACGACAAGTAATTTGAAAGGACAGAGGAAAAAATCAGAAGCCTTCAAGGCCAGGCAGAGAGATTTCTGTATAAAATATCTGAGCTGAAAGATGCTGGGAAAGAATGACCTCATCATTATATTTTTAGATCCCATCACTTGCACAGACCTTCCCTCCTGGAGTCACCAGGACTGAGGCAGAACCAATGCCAATGCCAGCGAGAGAAAGGCTTGTCAGATTTCCCAGAGCCTTTCAACTTGACAGGCTTTCCTCTGTCTCTGGATAATGAGGTGTGTATCAGGATTGTAGTCACACTCTCCATACTGGAATTATGCAAATCTTACAGCCCCAGAGGGCTTCGAGCTACTGAAAGGAGCCCTACAAGGACAGACAGCAGAAACTAAGGTATGGCTTTAACTGTTGTGATGACTGATTTTCAGTCATGAGGTTGTATCACAGCAACGAAGACATATTACATGGAAAAAAAAAAATACCTATCCACTCAGAATGATGTCAGATCTTTGCAGTCATGGAGGTACATATGCACATAGCTGAAGTAGCCACTTTTGTTGTGCATTTGATGTGCATGACTAATTTTCATCCAATTAGTAGCAGTGATCTAGATGGATGTATAATCCTTTTTAAGCGTGACCGGGATATTTGTGACTTAATCTTAAGCAACACTCCAGACACAGGAGAGAAGAAAAGGATCAACTCCAGCTCCATGCTGCTAAAACCCATCATGGACTCGACAGCGATACCACAGTCTGAGAGTCAGGCATAGCCAGCTTCTACAACAAGATGTACACTTTTCTCTGACCTGAGGCGAAAGCATAGAAGTGGCTTTCTTAATGCCCTGTAGCACAAAGCAGATGCTAGCATAAGGCCATGGAGGTGACCCATCACACCTTACATTTAGCAGCCAGTTCTCAGCACTACCATTTAGTTCCTGCAACGTGACCTCAGAAGTACTGAGACATGGTTCACATCTTAGCAACAGCAGTCGTCAGCAACACACACACAAGTTGCTTGTTTCAAAAAGTGGGTCCTAACATGGGTCTTTGACTAATTCATGGTTGTGCAGAGGTGAGCTAAGAATTTCTTTCCCCATCTGGAAATTGTTTCTATCTCTTACTTGTGCTTAAGTTAGTTCCCAGGCTCATGTGTATCAAAGTGATGTAGCATAGTCACTTATATAAGGAAATGGGTTATCTATGATGAAGACAAATATCTTGGAATGAATGACAAAAGGCTTTCTTGAACTTACAGCAATGGATTGGGGGAAAATGGCTTTCCTACAGTTGCCTAGTGCAGCATGCAGGGTGTTTTGAATGCAGTAATTCAGAGAAGTTATCATGTGGAAACACAGTGGCCCAGTGGGAGGTGACCTCCCAGCTTCTGCTCTCAAGAGCAGTCCCCAAGAGTCGTGTAAACATGACCGAAACAAGCCACTGGAAGTGGCCATGATAATTCTAAAGTCATGGGTGCTCCAGGGGATATGGGGAGACATGCTGTGTGCATTGTCCCAGCCACAAACTTTATTACATGCCACATTCATTTATGAATTGAGGAGACTGTAGGACTGGATTTAGAGATCTGCAGGGACACCAAAAACAAACTTCCCTGTGAGTAGCATGCATAGTAAGCATGTACCCAAATTAGTGGACAGGTATTTTAGGCTAGAAAACTGTATCTGCTTATTATACTTACTAATAAATACATGATCTGTGTAGGTGAAGTTCAAAGTTTTGGTTCCAGGTGCAAGAAAACAGATTGATTTCACACAATTGATTGCCACCCATGTACTCCTTGGCTTACCAAGTACTCTGTGTGTCAAACAGGCCACTTAACAACAAATAAGAGAAAATTATAATCTATTATACAATTCACAAGGAACAACAGAGGCAGTTATTTGCTGAAAAGTTGCTGATCGTGCAACTAAGAAGTCCTTTAAAGTAAATATGTCATCATTAACTTACCTAGAAAAATTAGTAGTTTTGGCAATATATGACATGGGAAACAACTCCTGGAGATTTTATCAGTGAAGTATGAAATCAGACTTCAAACATAATTTCACACAAAGGTAATATGTCGTTGGTTCAAGATTAGATTGCTCCAAAAGTACATTGGGTTGGCCTCTTTATAGCTTCATTTGCATTTTACTTAGAAATGTAAATAATGGGATGAAGTATTTACAATAATATTATTACCGTAGATCATAACTTGCAAACTGTAAATATTGGAGTCCCTAGTGAAAAAATAATAATGAGAAAGCTAAAAAATGTTTGAAGATAATCAGATGTCTGAAATAAACCGTATACTGTATTCACGTAAACAGTAGCAGAAATCATCTGGATGTTTAGGTAGAAAAAAGGAAGAGGAAAAGGAAAAGGAAAAAAGAAAAAGAAAGAAAAACTCTGGATAATATGAAGTCTCTAAACTGATTTCAATACCTGCTATTCTCAATGACATGCCCAGACATCACTTTACCGCTAGTGCTTTTATATAGGAAAGCATGAGAAATTAATATCTGTGTTTTGTAAAAGTGTTGGCTGTCTCTAAGTGCCAATGATGACAGCTATCCCCAAACAAAAAAAGAAAAAAAGATATTGAAAAATAAATAAATAAATAAGAGTTTAAAATAATATCGGAGAAGTGTATGCAGTCGCGCTGGGCCCCGGAGGGAATGAAGGACGGAGCGCCGCCGCCCCGCCCGGAGCCGCCGGGGCTTGGGGGGGCGCGGCCGAGGCGGGGCCGGGGCGGCGGCGGGGCCCGGGGAGGTGGCCGAGAGCGGCGGAGGAGGGCGAAGGCCCCGCCCCGCCCGCAGGAGGGGACGCGTCGCCGGCACCGCCCCCGCCTCGCGCCCGCCCCTGCTTCCAACCAGGTCGGCTCCCGCGCTATAAAGGCCGCGGCGCGGCACCGGGCCCCTCACAGCTCGGCTCAGGCGGCGGCAGCAGCAGCAGCAGCAGCAGCGCCATGTCCGGCAGAGGCAAGGGCGGGAAGGGGCTCGGCAAGGGGGGCGCCAAGCGGCACCGCAAGGTGCTGCGCGACAACATCCAGGGCATCACCAAGCCGGCCATCCGGCGCCTGGCGCGGCGCGGCGGCGTCAAGCGCATCTCGGGGCTCATCTACGAGGAGACGCGCGGCGTGCTCAAGGTCTTCCTGGAGAACGTGATCCGCGACGCCGTCACCTACACCGAGCACGCCAAGCGCAAGACGGTCACGGCCATGGACGTGGTCTACGCCCTCAAGCGCCAGGGGCGCACCCTCTACGGCTTCGGCGGCTAAAGCGCGCAGGCAGCTCTCGGACCCTCTCGACACACCCCAAAGGCTCTTTTCAGAGCCGCCCACCTTGTCTTCAGAAAGAGCTGTGTCGTCTTTGTTTCGTGTTGTGAAACCTTAGCCGCGTACAAAATCTGTTGATTCTTTTAACATCCGCCCCACCAACGTTTTGGTGCCTAGCACCGGATCGGTTTGTCGCCGTGCTTGAGGCCGTTCTGCAGTGCTGTGTTACGTGATTCGTTTCCCACTTCCCTTGCTGCTCCTTGCTTTTTAGTAGCGACTTTAGGGAGACTCAGCCGGGGCGCTTCTTAACTGAGAGCGCTGTACGAGCCGGTGGCTCTTCCGAAGGAGGCACCCACCCACCGCTACGAAGAGCAAGCCCGCAATGTGTTGAGGGCAGGCTCCGCCTCTCCCACGGCTGTAGCCGCACCCGGAAAAGCCGCGAGCGAAGGGGCACCGAGCCCCTGGCTCTAGCGACCAAGGCGGGGGGAGGTATCCGCCTTGCCAAGCACCATGAGGGCGCGGGGGAGCCGACTCTTTCCTCCCATTGACTCTGCAGCCCGCAGAGAAAAAGCGCAGCGACCACGCGCGCTGGGCTCTCTTCAGCAGGCAGAGTCCGGCAGCTGCAGGGCCGGGCCGTGGCTCCGGCGGCGAGTGGGTTGAGCGCCCTCGCCCTTCGAAAAGCCCGCGGGGGGCAGCCACAGGCTCCAGCTGCTCCCGCACCCCGGGAGGCTCAACTCGAGCCCGGCTCGCCGGAGCTGGTGGTGCCTGGGCTCAGAGCGCTGCTCCGGGAGGCAAGTGCGGGGCCCACGAGAAACGGCCGGTACTGCTCGGCCGCAACCGAGCTCTCCCATGTGGAGCCTGGACCCGGGTGCAGGGGAAGCATCCCACACACTTCCAGCCAGAAGGGCGAGTGCACCCCCACTCCCTCCTCTACCCCTTCAACAGGAGCGTCTCAAGCTCTTTCTCGAGGCTGGGGGTGGCTCTGAAAGAGCCTTTGGGTTTTACTGGTCTGCTCCGCGCCTGTCTCCGGGGCCTCTTTACTTGCTCTTCGCCTTGTGGCTTTCGGTCTTCTTGGGCAGCAGCACGGCCTGGATGTTGGGCAGCACCCCGCCCTGCGCGATGGTGACCTTGCCCAGCAGCTTGTTGAGCTCCTCGTCGTTGCGGATGGCCAGCTGCAGGTGGCGGGGGATGATGCGCGTCTTCTTGTTGTCGCGGGCCGCGTTGCCCGCCAGCTCCAGGATCTCGGCCGTCAGGTACTCCAGCACGGCCGCCAGGTACACCGGGGCGCCGGCGCCCACCCGCTCCGCGTAGTTGCCCTTGCGCAGCAGCCGGTGCACGCGGCCCACGGGGAACTGCAGCCCGGCCCGCGACGAGCGCGACTTGGCCTTGGCCCGCGCCTTCCCGCCCTGCTTCCCGCGCCCAGACATCGCCGATCGCTCCCTGCGCGCTGCACACACACGCCTCACGAACCGCCCTCTCCGGGTGACTCGCCCGCGCCCTGCGGCCCGCCCTTATATCCCTTCCCTTTGCGCGGCCCGCGCCTCCTGATAGGCCGAGGCGCTCCCGGGGAGGGCGCAGCCAATGGCCGAGCGAATCTCGCCCTGACCTATCGCGGTCAGAGCTCGGCCGCTGAGGCGGGAGGGGATGAAGGGAGGGAAAGGCAGAGCCGGGGGGACTTGGGGGGGAGTACGGGGGTTGGGGATGGTGTCTGGCAGACGAAACGCGGTAAACTTCAGTCGAATTCACAAAAATTCAATGACTTTAAACAGCGCCTAGTCCTCATTTTCTGACTAAATTTAAAGCATTGTTACAATATTATCGGAAAAAGAGAGTAGAAATTTTCACTTTAATTCCATTACGCTCTTTTCCATTTTTTATGTCCCATCGATACCACTTTTTGCTACCTCCTAATTATTTTCTTACTACAATATTTAAAAAAGTTAAAGTAAGGCCTTCCTAGAAATTAGTGATAAACTTAAGCCTTTCTGCATGAAAACATCGATGTCGAAAAAAAATACATAATTTTTTTGTATAGGGAAAATAAAGAAATATAGAAAACTTAAAGTAAAATATATTAAATGCTTTGTAAAGATTCTTGAGATAGTATGGGAATGTAATCCAGAAATAGAAGAATCACTTGATACTGTGTATAAGAAATTGTCCGCGTGACTAAGTGCATGGAAAGAACAAAGACCAAACCTGTGGGTGGTCCGTTCCAAAGGCGGTAAATTTAAAATTAGAATCCACCAATGAGATTAAGCGTTTACGTATCCGCCTATCAGAGCTGGGAACGCTGCTATATATACAGGCAGTGTGCAGGCGCGCTCTCACTTCCCTTAGTTACTTCACTCGCTGTAGCTCTTGTTGGCGATGGCGCGCACGAAGCAGACGGCGCGTAAGTCGACGGGCGGGAAGGCGCCCCGCAAGCAGCTGGCCACCAAGGCGGCCCGCAAGAGCGCGCCGGCCACGGGCGGCGTGAAGAAGCCGCACCGCTACCGGCCCGGCACGGTGGCGCTGCGCGAGATCCGCCGCTACCAGAAGTCGACGGAGCTGCTGATCCGCAAGCTGCCCTTCCAGCGGCTGGTGCGCGAGATCGCGCAGGACTTCAAGACCGACCTGCGCTTCCAGAGCTCGGCCGTGATGGCGCTGCAGGAGGCGAGCGAGGCCTACCTGGTGGGGCTCTTCGAGGACACCAACCTGTGCGCCATCCACGCCAAGCGCGTCACCATCATGCCCAAGGACATCCAGCTCGCCCGCCGCATCCGCGGGGAGCGTGCATAAGCAGTTTTAAGCCACAAAAACTCACTTGGAGAAGAAACTATCATCATCCCAAAGGCTCTTTTAAGAGCCAATACATAAACAATCAAAAGAGCTGTGGCACTCTTTATTGGAATTTAATTCAAAACTAAACCTTACTTTAAGGTATAGGTATTGGGTAAAACAGACTACCCTTCTGAAAGTAGTCTATAAATTGGTTATTAATTAGTACAAACAAGGAGTATGACGTTTCCTTTGCCGGATCTCTCCCTACCCGCTAAGAGGCGCCCGCCCAGACAGCCCGCCCCATACTGAAGTCCCCCTCCAGGTCTGCCCTCCTCCCCCAACCGCCTCAGCGGCCGAGCTGCCGTAGGACAAAGGAGCGGTGACAAAAGGGACGAGGAGGACGGGGGCGGCGCGGGAGCGGGCAGCGGCGGACGGCGCCGAGCAACCGCACCACGCTCGGAGCGGAGCCGCCCGCTGCAAACAGCGGCGTCATTGGCTGGGCCGAGAAGCAGAGGTGGGGCGGGAAGGGTCGCTGGGCCGTGGCGATTGGTCAGGGCGAGATTCGCTCGGCCATTGGCTGCGCCCTCCCCGGGAGCGCCTCGGCCTATCAGGAGGCGCGGGCCGCGCAAAGGGAAGGGATATAAGGGCGGGCCGCAGGGCGCGGGCGAGTCACCCGGAGAGGGCGGTTCGTGAGGCGTGTGTGTGCAGCGCGCAGGGAGCGATCGGCGATGTCTGGGCGCGGGAAGCAGGGCGGGAAGGCGCGGGCCAAGGCCAAGTCGCGCTCGTCGCGGGCCGGGCTGCAGTTCCCCGTGGGCCGCGTGCACCGGCTGCTGCGCAAGGGCAACTACGCGGAGCGGGTGGGCGCCGGCGCCCCGGTGTACCTGGCGGCCGTGCTGGAGTACCTGACGGCCGAGATCCTGGAGCTGGCGGGCAACGCGGCCCGCGACAACAAGAAGACGCGCATCATCCCCCGCCACCTGCAGCTGGCCATCCGCAACGACGAGGAGCTCAACAAGCTGCTGGGCAAGGTCACCATCGCGCAGGGCGGGGTGCTGCCCAACATCCAGGCCGTGCTGCTGCCCAAGAAGACCGAAAGCCACAAGGCGAAGAGCAAGTAAAGAGGCCCCGGAGACAGGCGCGGAGCAGACCAGTAAAACCCAAAGGCTCTTTTCAGAGCCACCCCCAGCCTCGAGAAAGAGCTTGAGACGCTCCTGTTGAAGGGGTAGAGGAGGGAGTGGGGGTGCACTCGCCCTTCTGGCTGGAAGTGTGTGGGATTGCTTCCCCTGCACCCGGGTCCAGGCTCCACATGGGAGAGCTCGGTTGCGGCCGAGCAGTACCGGCCGTTTCTCGTGGGCCCCGCACTTGCCTCCCGGAGCAGCGCTCTGAGCCCAGGCACCACCAGCTCCGGCGAGCCGGGCTCGAGTTGAGCCTCCCGGGGTGCGGGAGCAGCTGGAGCCTGTGGCTGCCCCCCGCGGGCTTTTCGAAGGGCGAGGGCGCTCAACCCACTCGCCGCCAGAGCCACGGCCCGGCCCTGCAGCTGCTGGACTCTGCCTGCTGAAGAGAGCCCAGCGCGCGTGGTCGCTGCGCTTTTTCTCTGCGGGCTGCAGAGTCAATGGGAGGAAAGAGTCGGCTCCCCCGCGCCCTCATGGTGCTTGGCAAGGCGGATACCTCCCCCCGCCTTGGTCGCTAGAGCCAGGGGCTCGGTGCCCCTTCGCTCGCGGCTTTTCCGGGTGCGGCTACAGCCGTGGGAGAGGCGGAGCCTGCCCTCAACACATTGCGGGCTTGCTCTTCGTAGCGGTGGGTGGGTGCCTCCTTCGGAAAGCCACCGGCTCGTACAGCGCTCTCAGTTAAGAAGCGGCCCGGCTGAGTCTCCCTAAAGTCGCTACTAAAAGCAAGGAGCAGCAAGGGAAGTGGGAAACGAATCACGTAACACAGCACTGCAGAACGGCCTCAAGCACAGCGACAAACTGATCCGGTGCTAGGCACCAAAACGTTGGTGGGGCGGATGTTAAAAGAATCAAGATTTTGTACGCGGCTAAGGTTTCACAACACGAAACAAAGACGACACAGCTCTTTCTGAAGACAAAGTGGGCGGCTCTTAAAAGAGCCTTTGGGGTGTGTCGAGAGGGTCCGAGAGCTGCCTGCGCGCTTTAGCCGCCGAAGCCGTAGAGGGTGCGCCCCTGGCGCTTGAGGGCGTAGACCACGTCCATGGCCGTGACCGTCTTGCGCTTGGCGTGCTCGGTGTAGGTGACAGCGTCGCGGATCACGTTCTCCAGGAAGACCTTGAGCACGCCGCGCGTCTCCTCGTAGATGAGCCCCGAGATGCGCTTGACGCCGCCGCGCCGCGCCAGGCGCCGGATGGCCGGCTTGGTGATGCCCTGGATGTTGTCGCGCAGCACCTTGCGGTGCCGCTTGGCGCCCCCCTTGCCGAGCCCCTTCCCGCCCTTGCCTCTGCCGGACATGGCGCTGCTGCTGCTGCCGCTGCCTGAGCCGAGCTGTGAGGGGCCCGGTGCCGCGCCGCGGCCTTTATAGCGCGGGAGCCGACCTGGTTGGAAGCAGGGGCGGGCGCGAGGCGGGGGCGGTGCCGGCGACGCGTCCCCTCCTGCGGGCGGGGCGGGGCCTTCGCCCTCCTCCGCCGCTCTCGGCCACCTCCCGGGCCCCGCCGCGGCCCCGGCCCCGCCTCGGCCGCGCCCCCCCCAAGCCCCGGCGGCTCCGGGCGGGGCGGTGGCGCTCCGGGGCCGAGCGCGCCCCCGAGGTCGGCGTGCTGCCTTCTCCGTGCCTCGGTGGACGCCCCAGTACGTCCCTGCGCAGGGAGCCGGTGGCGGTGGCGGCCCCCGGGGCGATTCGTCGGGCCCCGGGCTCGTCCCAGGACAGCGGCTCCGAGCGGTGCGGGAGCCCCGCTCCTCTGCCTCTGCCTGGCTTGTAGTCTTCTGCCATCTGCTGGGCGTGAGTTCATTTTCATCAATAAATTCCGAGACTTTTTAGATTTGATGAGAAAGTTCTGCAGCATGTATTGAATTTTTTGGTTCTGCTGATCTTTTTTCGTAGTTATCATGAATATTTTGTTTATTACTTTATTCGTCTCCCTGCATCACGGCTTCTTCATTATTAACATATCTACCCTTGGGTGTAAATTACCCTGTAGCTCTTGAGTAAGTTTTATTTGTAAGACAGATTGCAGGTCTTACAGATTTTTGATTTCTTTTCTTCATTTGTGCATTGCAGAGAATCCTTGAACTTTTCATCTGTAGTTCTTTTGTAGTTCTTTTATAAATTACAACTAATATATTTTGTAAAGAATTCATAAAAAGAATAGGCCAACTATAGCAAATATCCTTTTAAGTACCTGTGTAAATTCTGGATGCATTCCTTGCAGATTTTCTTAATGATCACTGTTCCCTGTTCTCTTAAATTGTCTCCATTTTTACTTGTTCTTACAATACTCTTCTTAGCTTCACCTTCATAAATCATCAATATAGACTATTACTACAGAGACCAGAGAGGTTTTATTAGTGCAGAAATACTTTTAAATGAGGGTGAAAATATTATTTATAGGTTGCAAACACAAAGTCAACCTCTTGTGAAGACCAGAGTTGAAGATGTGAAACGTGATCATCAGATGTAAGATGAATGTCAAAAGGTTACACACAGAAGCAATAAACAGTAGAAATCACTTCAAAAGGTCTGCCTTCTCCTTTGTTCTTGTTTATCTCCCTAAATTCTTTCAAATATTGGAGCCTTAGAAAGCAGTACTTCATGCACATCTTATTTCACACCTTTCTGAAATATATTTCCACACACTTATGTATCACCTTGCTACTTTTCCCTACTGTTTCCACTTCAGTATATGCTGAAATATTCATCTGTGAATCTATTCATAAGTGCAAGGGTTAAAATCTTCACAAAATAGCAAAGCAGCAGGGGGCCTATTTGAGATTACAGAAATCCACTGTCCCCTGAATTTTGGGGGATTATTCATGAATGCCAAGCTTCAAGAACTGGATGGAAGCTCTCTTGAAAGCTTTCTCTGATTCCAATGTCAGGTCTCATAGTTGTGGTTACTAGATTTTAAGTAAATAGTTCTTTTATGCAAATGATCATTTGAAGGTTTCATCAGTCACGGAGTTAAAGGAGAAGAGGAGCTTTAAGAATTATAGGACAAATTTCCATCTCTGTATCCTAGCAGAAGATCCAAATAACATTTTATGTTGATAGAGTAGAAAAATAAACTCTTGTTAAGTTTTTATGTTGCAATTACATTTATTAATTTGTTTGTTTATTAAATAGTCAAACTAAAGCAGTGAACTAATAGGCATTGAACTAGAGAGGCACTCCTTTTAGTGTAGAAATACCTAGGCTTGGGCTGCAGTAGGCCGCAGAAGAGCTTGACCGATTATACCATAGAAGGAATTAGGCTTACTGGTATCAGTGGTGTTGGGGAACTCCATTTACTGCTTTTTGCCACTTTTGGGAAAATAAAAGACATTCCAAGTGCATTAGGATTTTCCCCAAGCATCCTTGGCTTCCCTCACTACTATACTCAAACTTTGCTTGTGTCATAACTGGAGTTTCCAAAGGGCAATAACTACCAGCTGCCTGTGGGCAAGATGGCCCCATTCATGTCCTAACTCTGCAATTCTGGATGGAGCTCTAATCTGATATTTAGAAAAGTGCTCTAAGTCACCTCATTCTTCAGCCAGCTTAGGGAAATAGAGAACTGAAAAACAATTCTTTCTAGCCCATCCTTATTCCTAGACCTATACTGTTGAATAAGCAAAAATTGTTCCTTCTTTTCATTTCCACTCGTGACGCTGTGTCAGATTCAGCTGCAGACGTTTGGTCTAATTCTTTATCAGAAACTGTTCTTGCTCCACGCAGGAGAAAGAGAAAAATTAGAAGTTCCAGCCCATGCAGCATGCAGCTTCTGTTTCCTCAGTAGCAATGTTTCAGTCCTCTGAGAGTGATAGTGAAAAAGGCTGGAAGGACAGGGAAGTAGGTTTCATCTGTATTTTAATAGCATTTCTGTGATTTAAAAATGGTAAGTTTTCCTGATAAGTCAAGTTCTGTTGTATGAAGAACAATGTGATTTTGAAATTTCCTTCAAATGTAGAATACAGGTTCTTTGGAACATTTTCTTGTGCATATCTCGCCATGAACTACAGCCAATAAGCCACAATTTATGGTGAAGTTTATTAAGAATCTTTCAAAGACTGATAAGGATGACAATATTGCTTACTGTACAAGTTCAGAGAATTGACAGAAAGCTGGCATTTAATGTAATAAGTTTGAACAGAAAGAAAGCAAGAAAGTGAGCAAGAAAGAAAAACACACGTGTGCAAATGTTGATGAACTAGAGAGTTCTTAGCTCCTCTGTCTCTGTGAGGACTTGATATTCATTGTTACAATGGGGTCACTGCTACTAGTTTAGAAAAATCTTTTCCTCAGAGTGTCAGAACTGCTTACAAGACAGTCTTCAATAATGTCACTGAGGAACTTAATTCCCTGAATTTTAAGAAATAACCACCAGATAAAATGGGCATAAAAATTATTTTTCAGTTTCTGTGTTCATACAATACGCAATACTGCAGCCTCATACCTAGCATTTCTGTCTTGCTTGTTATCACAGCCAGATCTTTCAAAAGACATATTTACCTTTGTTTTACAGGCTGATCTGCATTCTCTGGGACACCTCACATAGCCATGTATTTCTTCATTCATTTCACCTCCAAATACAGAAAAATAAAATAAAAAATACACATATTAAATTACTGAATAATTCAAGTCCATACCATGGTGTAGAGATTCCACATGATTTGCTTCTTGAGTGACTTTAAGAAAATACAATTATTAAAAAATGTTCAGAGGGGTCATACGATATTCCCATCTTTCGTTTAGCAGGAGTTACTCTCAGGATATAGTTACTGATATTTCTTAGAGACATGCAGTTTCATATAAACATGTGTAAATAGAAAAGAACATGACACTTCCTGAATGTAACATGGTGACTCAAGACAATGTATCTGTATATTTTCCCAGCCCCGGGCTTCTGGAATTCTATGCCGTACAGTCATTTGATTTACCTTGTTACAATTTCTTGTAGCCCTGGATAGATCTGCTCTGCTGTTTTCAGTGGCTGATGATAGCCTACTATCTATTGCGTGAAACAGTTTTATCGCAGGCAGGCTGTTAAATGTTTCATATCAAAAAAAAAAAAAAAAAGGCAACATGCCATTATAAAGGAAGGGAAGATTTTGAAGGCTTGAAGGCAGAAACTGAGAATTCTTTTTGTTTGTTTGTTTGTTTGGATATGGAGCTGCCACTGTCGAGGAGAAAGAGACCTCTTGAAATGGTGTAAAAAGCTATCTTTCTTCTAAAAAGATCAAAGCGGCAAGTCATCGGATGCTGTCAGCAAAGCAATACACTTAACCATCAACATTCCCTCATTAGAACAGGGAAATCAATTCTGCATAATAAAGGGCCCTGATCGCACTCTCCAAGGAAAGGATTGCAGCGTTACCTCACCAGGTAAAGCTCAGGTCAAATTTTCACTACGCCCCAGATTCTGCTTCTCAAGGAATGTTAATAGTTTGCGATACACAGGACATACTTCTTACATTTTAAGATTAAAAGACGGTGTACTGCAATAGTAAGTATCCTGACTCGCGAATTCAGCAGACGGAGGCAGCTCCCCGAAGTGTGTATCGAAAGCACATTCCCAGGAACATCAGCCCTCAGAGAGGCGCAGCGGTGCGTTGCGCCGCTTCACACCCAGGCGGGCGCAATGTAACGCCGGCTTTCCCACACGCTGCTGGAGCGCCGACTTCTGCCAGACGCGGGGGCGGCCGGAGGGCCGCTGAGCTCCCGCACCCGCACGGGGGGCCCCGCTGCGTTACTTCCTCGGCGTTACCCCCGCTCCGCGCGGCGTCCGGCCCTTGGAACCGCTCCGGTGTTGGCCCTGCTCTGGAGGGGACCTCCCAGAGCGCGGGATGCCCCGCGGGCCGTGCCGGCGCGAAGCTGGGAGGGTTTTAACCTAAAAGACAAAGCCAAACTTTCCCTCGCCCTGGGTAGGAACGGCCCCGCGCGGCGGGGCCTCTCGAGTCGCTGGTCGCTCGCCTCTCCTCCTTCCAGCGGGAAACGCTGGCAGCACCCGCGTCCCCCCCCCCTGCCGCTGAGGAGCACGGGCGGAGAGTCTGGGAGGAGAAGGCGCCTGGGGGAGATGGCGGAAGGCGGCGGGGCCGGGCCGGGCCGGGCCGCACCAATCAGCGCGCGCGGCGCTGCTATAAATGGGGCGGCGGCAGCAGCCGCGCCATTGCTTCGCCGGCTCCGCAGGAGGCGCCATGGCTGAGACCGCTCCCGTCGCTGCGCCCGATGTCGCCGCCGCTCCTTCGGCTCCGGCCAAGGCAACCCCCGCCAAGAAGCCGAAGAAGGCGGCGGGCGGCTCCAAGGCGCGCAAGCCCGCGGGCCCCAGCGTCACCGAGCTGATCACCAAGGCCGTGGCCGCCTCCAAGGAGCGCAAGGGGCTCTCCCTCGCCGCGCTCAAGAAGGCGCTGGCTGCTGGTGGATACGATGTGGAAAAGAGTAACAGCCGCATCAAGCTGGGGCTCAAGAGCCTTGTCAACAAGGGCACCCTGGTGCAGACCAAGGGCACCGGCGCCTCCGGCTCCTTCCGCCTCAGCAAGAAGCCCGGCGAGGTGAAGGAGAAGGCGCCCAAGAAGCGGGCGGCCGCGGCCAAGCCCAAGAAGCCCGCGGCCAAGAAGCCCGCCGGCGCCGCCAAGAAGCCGGCGGCGAAGAAGAGCCCCAAGAAAGCCAAGAAGCCGGCGGCTGCTGCCACCAAGAAGGCGGCCAAGAGCCCCAAGAAGGCGACCAAGGCTGCCAAGCCCAAAAAGGCAACGGCAGCGAAGAGTCCGGCGAAGGCGGTGAAGCCCAAAGCTGCCAAGCCCAAAGTGGCCAAGCCGAAAGCGGCTAAAGCAAAGAAGGCGGCGCCCAAGAAGAAGTAAACGGTCCTAAAAAACTCCCGTCTGCCTTGCAGACAACCCCCAACGGCTCTTTTAAGAGCCACCCAACTTTTCCGCAAAAGAGCTGAAACACTGTTTCTTACTTTTTTATATATGGCTGTCAGTGTAACTCCCGCTCTCTGGCACTACTGTTGCTGGCAGTCCCTCAGATAACGGTGCACACAAGCACTTCCGCGTCCTTGCTCTCCGCGGGCGGCTCCGGCAGAGCGCGGCACCGTTCGCTGCAGCCGGGCGCTGTGCGAAAAGCTCCAGGGCAGCCGCGGGAAGCCCCCCGGGTGCGATCCCGGACACGCTGGGCTTCGGGCAGCGCTCGCCGACCCGGCCGGTGGCGGGAGGCAGCTCTCGCAGCCGCTGCTCCCTCCCTCATCAGCCCGGGCACTGCGCCGGGGGGGTCCGCGCTCGGGGCCGCTCCCGCCCGCGCCCCTGGATCCGTGCTGGTTTCGAAAAGCCCGCGCTGCTCGTAGATTGGCTGCGCCTCTCGGGCTTTTCTGGTGCACGGGAGTTTTCGGGTTAAACAGACGTCCCGTCTCTAATCCGACAGGCGGGGACTTAGGTTCTTCCCTCGGAGGAGGAGGTTTATGAGTTTCCTGCTACGAGCCTGCCTCACCTCTGCGGGCTTTTTCACTCCCAGTCTAATTCTGCCCCCCCTGGAAGTCGTAGGGTGGGGGGGCTCCGCGCGGCAAGGGGGTGTTCCGTGCCGCCCCTTGAGCTGCCCGTATCCCCGCTGTCCGGTTGAGGTTTTTGTCCCTTAGAGCCGCTAGGCTCAGTCCTTGGCCGGGAGCCAGGGGCTCGTTTCGCTGGGGGAGGCGGCTCCGGGCGCTGTCGGAACCCGCGGGGGGGTCGGAGCGTCCCCCGCCTGCCCCCCAACATCGCCCCCCCCACCCTTCTGCAGCCGCCGCCTCCTCCCGGCGATTTGACCGTGCCCTCCTCCCGCTGCCTTTACCGCATTCAAGGGATGCTTTCCCTCTCCTTAGCGGTGGCTGGGTGCTTGGTGGCAGGAGAAAGGAAAAGGGACGGGACGGGAAAGCTGTTTCCTCGCTTCTAGTCATGGCTCTGGTATCAGCGTTTCCCCAGCAGAAGGAAGAAGGAAGAATTTCGTAGAATTATCTGCTCAGCTCTCAACAAAAACGCTTGATCTCAAGTCAGTAGCTCGTAAATCCGAAGCGATTACCCCAAAACGGGGTCCCTGCAGTTTAGAGAAGAAATTGAGACCTGATTACCGTGTTGTTGAAAAAAACAATAAGTAAACGTTCTAAGTCCCTGTGCTACAAGGGAATGAATACAAAACAGACCCTTCCCTGTTTGTGGTTGCGGAAGGTGTCTTAAAATAAAGACATTTTACTGAAACGCTTCTCTTATGCTTCTTCTGCATGTCCACTTAGAATACAGCTGACATTTTGGCCCTTGTTTGAAATTGCCTCTTCCTCTACATAACGTACAAACCTGCATGCACATCACTTTTTTTTTTTTTTTTTTCTTCCCCTAAGATTCTCGGGCCACGTCCCTGCACCCTGACAGCTCAAATTCTTGAGCTGAGACGCATCTGCCTCTGGAGTGGAGGTGTGCCTAACACGCTCTTGTGGTTACCGTAAGTGAAGGCTGTCGGGTGTCACACCAACTAATTTTTAGAGAGTTTCACCCTACTGCTGACACTGACCCGATGAGACTGGGTCCGATGCGATTCTCCAGCTGCCTACACCGGGTTAAAAAGGAGTGGAATTTGGCTGGGTACGGTCAAACAAAAAGCTGTGCAGTGAGAGAGAATGGGGGCAGTGGTGGTGGGAAGAAGCATGTGAAATCAAAGGCCGAAAATGTATATTGTTCATAGATTAATGTGATGTGCTATCTTTATGGAAGGATACATTTTATGAAGCCTCTCAGCTTGAAGGGAGGGGGGAATAAAAAAACGTCCATGAGAGGGCAGCAAACACTCAACAATGGAAACATCTTTTTCACATGATCCTTTTCAGCTTGAAAGCCAGCTACTTAATGTCGGTCGCCGAGATCTTTGTTAAATACTGCTTGCAACAGTAATACCGCAGCAGATTTTCCACCCCAAAAGAAAACAAAGAAAGAAGTGAATACCCTCCCCCTAAGGATAAAAACACCTTGCTTTTTAGGTCTTTAATCTTTCAACCTATTTTAAAAATGTCTAAATTGGTGTTTAAACTACCATAGGAATGGAAAATATTATGCAAGTATTTGTCTAAAGAAAACATTTACTCATAAAAAATAATAAAATGCAGTAAATAAGATTAAACTCGTTTAACATACATTTTTTGTTGTTAGACTTTCATTGAACGAACGTTCAGAAAAGGCAGGAAATAGAGATTAGAAAGAAATTCAAGGAGGAGGAAAAAATTCTTAGAAATGCTATTGGACAGATTTTGCTGCAAGACACTCCATTAAAAAACCCCGAGGAGCAGCTTTTTAAAATACTACATCCATATATAAGAATCAATGCTACTGGAAAAATAATCGAAGAGGTTAAATTCCAGTACAAAATACGTACCCATATTTTAAAATAAAAATTATAGGTGAAAGAGAAATTTCAGAGTTGCAGTAACCAGGATACCCTTATATTACAGAGATTTTAGTTCCAACTGAGCATGACATAGCAGATTTAGGGGGGGAAAAAAAGAGGAAAAATAAAAACTTCTACAGGTATATCTTACCCGATACCTTTTTAATCTGGAAAAAAAAAAAAAAAAAGACCACACACCAAAAATCCGAACGTAGCGTCAAAGCTTGAGCCCCAGGAAGGACTAGTCTCTCGAACCCCTCATTTTTGTGCTACCGAGCCTCGCTAAAGCCACGGCAGGGAGATTCGGCGGGAGCGAAACCCAGGCTCCGCCCCTTGCCGGCGCAGTCCCCAACCAGGTCGGCTCCCGCGCTATAAAGGCCGCGGCGCGGCACCGGGCCCCTCACAGCTCGGCTCAGGCGGCGGCAGGAGCAGCAGCAGCAGCAGCAGCAGAAGCGCCATGTCCGGCAGAGGCAAGGGCGGGAAGGGGCTCGGCAAGGGGGGCGCCAAGCGGCACCGCAAGGTGCTGCGCGACAACATCCAGGGCATCACCAAGCCGGCCATCCGGCGCCTGGCGCGGCGCGGCGGCGTCAAGCGCATCTCGGGGCTCATCTACGAGGAGACGCGCGGCGTGCTCAAGGTCTTCCTGGAGAACGTGATCCGCGACGCCGTCACCTACACCGAGCACGCCAAGCGCAAGACGGTCACGGCCATGGACGTGGTCTACGCCCTCAAGCGCCAGGGGCGCACCCTCTACGGCTTCGGCGGCTAAAGCGCGCAGGCAGCTCTCGGACCCTCTCGACACACCCCAAAGGCTCTTTTCAGAGCCGCCCACTTTGTCTTATGAAAGAGCTGTGATATTGCGTGTATTGTTTGAAAGGGCCGTCTGCTGAAGTTTCTGTCTCTTAGTAGAGTCTTTGTATTGTCAATTACTGTTTCCTAAGAGCTTATGGTAATGGTGGTTTCATGTTTTCCCTTCCCAATATTAATTACAAAGTTGCTTGTGTTGTGTAAAAGATTCTTTCTTCGGTTTTTTAATTCCCCTGTGAATGCTGAGCACGCTGCTAAGACTTAGTGTGCTTTGTGACCAAAACAATGATTTCCTAATCACAAATTTTTCCTTTTCACAGAACTATGCGTAATCTGGAATACTATTCAATATATTAATACTTACAATCTTTTCTTATAGCTGAATACAGGTTATCTACATTTAGAGAAAAAGGGGAAACTCATGAAAAAAATGAAAATTCGTCCCATATGAATGTTACCTTTCTGATAATATTTCTAAATAAATTTTCTTAACTGTAATCTGGTCTCAGTTTCTTGTGAATTATTTTTAAGTCCCTTTCAAGTGTAGGTATTTAATACAGATTTTTTTTAAAGTACTTTTTAAAAAATATATTAATTCAACTTTCTCCCTCATGTATCTGGCAACACATCTTAAAAAATAATCCCGTTTCTTTAGTTGTTTTATCAGAAGGATATTTGTCCACAGGCTCTTGTCATTATACAGCTCTCCTTCCCAACTGAGATGTCCAGGAAGTCTTAATGTTTTCTTCCTTTCATCATAGAGGAAGATCAAATGTAAAAAACAGATAAAACTTCTTTTATATTTATATAAAAATATTGGTTACAAATGTCCACTCACAAATGGGTGTCAATAGATGCTCATGGTCACTTCTGGGTTTCTTACAGATTAAGCTCTCACCAGTGGAGTAGAGCCAAAACAAATAAGTCTTTATTCCAAAGTGCTTTTTATTACACCAATATGTCCCTTGTCTAAAATTTCTCAGTCAAGATTTTAGCTGACAATGCTTATGATCTCACGTTACTTTTGTTACATCATTTACTTGTTGCTAAAGAAAGTTAACTGAAAAGACTCATCTTGATTGTTACAGCTCATAGCATAATGCAAATTTGTAGCCGTGGCAAGTATAGGATTTCTTAGGCGTTTCTCTCTGTTTGGGGAATTAGGGGATTTTTCTTTGAGGCTGTGGGGTTAGTGTGCCTGTTACTGTAAGAGGGGGATGTATAAAATAGTGTTAGTAGTAGTAGTATGATAATTATAATTATAATTATTCTGTAATCAGCTTACCAAAATAAACTATTAAACTACTTTATATAAAACTGCATCTTCTTCCAGCCTCCACACGGCTCTTAATTGGTCAGGAACCTGGGAGAGAGGGAAAGCCAGAGAAGCAAAAGCGACGTGAGCGCTGTGTCTGAAACGCGCCCCCTCCCCCCCCCCCCGCCTGGTGCGAACACGGAGGGCGCCGTAACTCGGGGGGAAGGAGGGGAAGGGCAGGCAGCGGAGCATCCGCCTTCCTTGGGCCCGGGCCGGGATTCTCAAGGCACCCAATGGGGTTGGCGCTCCTCTCGTCCAATCAGCGATGGGCCGGCTCTATAAATGGCGGCGCTCCGCAACTGGCTGCAGTCTCCTGTTTGCAGAGGCTGACCCATCGGTGGCGGGCGATGGCGCGCACGAAGCAGACGGCGCGTAAGTCGACGGGCGGGAAGGCGCCCCGCAAGCAGCTGGCCACCAAGGCGGCCCGCAAGAGCGCGCCGGCCACGGGCGGCGTGAAGAAGCCGCACCGCTACCGGCCCGGCACGGTGGCGCTGCGCGAGATCCGCCGCTACCAGAAGTCGACGGAGCTGCTGATCCGCAAGCTGCCCTTCCAGCGGCTGGTGCGCGAGATCGCGCAGGACTTCAAGACCGACCTGCGCTTCCAGAGCTCGGCCGTGATGGCGCTGCAGGAGGCGAGCGAGGCCTACCTGGTGGGGCTCTTCGAGGACACCAACCTGTGCGCCATCCACGCCAAGCGCGTCACCATCATGCCCAAGGACATCCAGCTCGCCCGCCGCATCCGCGGGGAGCGCGCCTGAGGCTCCTGCCCAGCCTCCCGCTCCTTGATCCTCAACTTCATCCCTGCACCCTAAAGGCTCTTTTAAGAGCCACCACTTCGCCACTCGAGAGAGCTGTGACACTGCCTTACCTGATACTTGAATATGACAAAATTCTTGAGTTCTTAGAAGGTATTGTAAATTTTGGACTGTTTTATAAGTACTCCTAAACCTTCATTTTAGTTAGCTTCCCCACCCTGTACTCTGCAGTTCGTTACCGACAGTCGAGAGAGAAAAGTGTTTATAAATGTTTCTAAAGGAGTATCCCGTTGGGTTTTTAAGCAAACAGCATTATGTGCTGTGTTAGTTGAAGGGCTTGGAAATATATCTGTTCAGCTACACTGAATAAGAAATTGAGAAAATCAGCAAATGAGTTCTTCATTAAGAATGTTGAGAACTATACTGTTCATTAAAAAGAAAAAAAAGTAAAAAGATTGGCAGTTTTATTGTCCCGTGCACTGGTTTCTACTTTTAAGGGACATGGAAGGCATGATCTGTGTTAGGATATCGATGATTAACATTACATTTTTTTTTTTTAATTGAAGAAATTGATACAAATATACTCGGTCACTTAAGACTTTAATCAGATATCTGAGAGTCCTACTTCCTTAAGTTTCACATGAATAAAAAACGCTACTAAAGAAATCCTTATGTTAGGGTTAATAGGAAATTCAAGCAAATGAATCTATTTGCTCTTTATATTCTCAATGTTGTTTGCCTGACTTGGAGAAATCCGGCTGGAGTACTGGAAAACAGTGAGACTGGGAAAGCTAGAGACAAACTAGAAGCTGGAAGAGAAGCTGGAGGATGCTCCTGGGAAGTGTAGTTGCCCCCCGCCCCTCTTCAGGCCCCTCTCCCACCCCCCCACCCCCCCTCCTGCCCTTTGCAAAGAGGAAGCGCTGGCACAGGGGAAATATTTGTGGTTCATTCGGACCAAAAGAGCTAGGGGAGGGGAAGCAGCTGCCAAGCCTTTGAGGCTCTGTTAGAGGCCTGTAGGAAACATCTTTAATGGCTTTGAGAATTGAGGATAAGAGTTTGTATTTGATTCTAAAAAGAAGGTAGAGTCAGAAGAGGAATACAATGTGAGGTCAACATTTACTAGAATTTAGTTAGTGCAAGATTTTTGTAGACAGGAAATTACAGTTGGCCTGTAGTTCACTTTCATTTCCCAGTTTATCTTGTCTAGTCTTTCAGTCTCTATTTAACGTCTCAGAGAAGTCACCATTTCTTTTCATTCACAAATAAAACATTCAGATTCCTGTGATTTTGATTCTTATGGCATCTTTTCCTCTGCCTTTGATCACGCAGTCCGGTCTATCCAATAAGCTGCTGTAAATGTTATCATCCAAATTGGTCTGAAATGAAAATTTAGCTATTTGAGGATGGCATCTGGGGAACTCTGTGGTAAGTTTCACAGGGTATGTTTCAGAAACACTACACAGGACATAAAACACCCAATACAAGAAATATTATCAACATTATTATAGATATGAAAGGGATAGAGACTAGAAAACAGCAATTCTTTTTTTTGCTGTGAAGGTCACGTGTAGGGTAGCAGTACATACATACAGACATACGTATCTTATATGTAGACATGAATGTACATACACATACATATATGTATGCTTTATCCTTCACACAGTATCCATCTACCATCCTCTCTTTCCAAATTCCCTATGTCTCAGAACCACCTGGATTATTCTATCTGGTTTTACTCTTTGAGGTTCTGATCTATTCTGTTATACTGATTAAAAAAAAATAAAAGAATCTACTCTTTTTGTGCATTAACACTTGCACAATAAGGGGTGAAAATTTGATTAAATGGAACTGCTTGGGCTAGAGTAACATACAGACTGTGCCCATAATTGTAATTTAAAAGGAATTATTATTAATTGTAATTTAAAAGGAACTATGTATCTGACTATACTCTAAGGCTTTGGACAATAGGCTACATCCCGTTTGTTCTCCTTGTTCCATGCTGGCAGGAGATTCTTTGCTGAAATGACTTAAATTTGTAGCAAAGTACCACTTTGAGGTTAGCAAAGGTTAAAATGGCAAAACAGGCAGCCTTGTTATGTATGTATCTAAATGAAGGGGAAGATCATGGTGTGAACAAAAATTACCTTACTGCAACAGACACTGCTGCCTATGTAAAGTGCCATGCCTGGGCACGGTGTGGAGCCTGCACTGATAGTAGCCCATGGAATCTAATTGCTACAACAAATGTGGAAATTTTTCATCTTGACTGATGATTAATTAATATCTTGTCTGTGTTCCCAGGTCATGTATCTGCAGTATCTAGCAAAATCGCTCCAAAAAGACTAGGTAGATATGATGAGTTAGCAGGATAGAACTTGAAATAAAACAGTGCAGCATTTTTGTTTGTTTGTTTTCCTTCTGGTGAATGTTAAATATGCTCTAGAAGAACAGAAATACAAATAAGAAGTCAGGCTATGCTTTTGTCACCTGAATTTTGAGAGAACACGGAACTTTTATTCACTTCCAGATTGTAAATTAAATATTTCTTCTCACTTCATGATGGCATGATAAAGAGAAATGTTTGTTATGACTTACCATAAAGCTTCAACTCCGAAAACTGCCAATATATTCTTTTGTATCCTTTGAGTTTCTTTTTCTTTGACTGAATATGACTTTAGAAACGTTATTACATTATTTACACATAAATAGGGATGAAATCTATGTTATATATATAAATATATACACACACATTCTGTTCCTGACACGTAAAAACCAAAAAACAGAGTAGCTCCTCCGTCCATTCCATTTATCGTTTGGTAATTTTTCATCTCTACTCCATTCACAACCTAACTTCAAACTAAGGACAAGAAGATAATAAATGTGTTGGCAGACTTTTGTTATTTGGGGGGTGGGGGTGGGGTGGGGTGGGCACAAGAAGGAAAGAATCCACAACCTCATTCTGGGCAGATTGCTACAGTCAGTGTTTGTTGCCCTCTCCTTTTCTCATCCATTGGAGTGTTATCTCTGAGACTGTAAGGCACAGCAAGTATGTCTAAGAGAAAGTGCAAATACCACTTAGAATCAGGTGACTGCTCTGACAGGGGAGCACCCTTTGCTCCTAGCCCATGTTCAGTGCCATCCCAGGTTTAGTGTCATACCACAGGTAATGAATGGGAGCTTTCGCAAACAAGGGAGGAGGGGAAAATGTTTTTCAAATTAATAGGAGAAATTCCTATTTCTCTGTTACAAATCCAAAGCTTAATACAAGGCCTGCGTATGTGTCAGTGAAGATTTGAACAAGTCCTTATATCGGAGATGTTCTTAACTGAGAAAGCCATGTATACATACATTTATGCTACCGCTACCTGCTATTTAATCCTAGAATTCTAATGCTGCTCAATATTTTTTAACTCTTTAAGAGTACCTATCTTTTCATTAATGCATATGGAAGTGCAAGTTCAAACAGGTAAGATATGCTGATTATTGGAAAAATATACAATCTTTGCTCTAAGATTTTTATAAACCTCTTAATAAAACAGAAATCCTCAGCACCTCAAAATACTCGGGAAATACATATCTTTATACGCGCAATAACTGAAGAAGAATCTGGAGGGGCTGGGCCTCAAACCCAGTGCTGCAGTCTGGAAAAAATAAACATTTAAAGTTAATATTTCTGAAAACTATTTAAGAACAGTGCTACAGCTCTTTTTATTGTGCATGGAGTGGCTCTTAAAAGAGCCTTTGGGTCTGAGTGCAGCCTCCTCTGCCGGAGCAGAAGAGGGGGGAAGGGCTGGGCAGGAGCCTCAGGCGCGCTCCCCGCGGATGCGGCGGGCGAGCTGGATGTCCTTGGGCATGATGGTGACGCGCTTGGCGTGGATGGCGCACAGGTTGGTGTCCTCGAAGAGCCCCACCAGGTAGGCCTCGCTCGCCTCCTGCAGCGCCATCACGGCCGAGCTCTGGAAGCGCAGGTCGGTCTTGAAGTCCTGCGCGATCTCGCGCACCAGCCGCTGGAAGGGCAGCTTGCGGATCAGCAGCTCCGTCGACTTCTGGTAGCGGCGGATCTCGCGCAGCGCCACCGTGCCGGGCCGGTAGCGGTGCGGCTTCTTCACGCCGCCCGTGGCCGGCGCGCTCTTGCGGGCCGCCTTGGTGGCCAGCTGCTTGCGGGGCGCCTTCCCGCCCGTCGACTTACGCGCCGTCTGCTTCGTGCGCGCCATCGCCCGCCACCGATGGGTCAGCCGCCGCTGCAAGGGGAGCCGTGCGACGAGAGCGCTGCGGCTCCGCGGCCGCTCTTATAGCGTGCCCCGCTCCTCGATTGGCTGGCAGGAATGCTCCGGTCCCATTGGGTGCTTTCAAATTCAAAAAGCCCGCCTCGGAAGCGCGCCTCTTCGCTAACCGCCCAGCGGCGCCTGCCCTCCCCCTCCTCGGACTCGCCGCTGCTGCTTTCAGCTGCGTCTGTTCCTTGCGGAAGGAGATCTCCACGTTGGATCTCCAAAATGGAGACCTGTAGCGGTCTGCGGGAAAGAAGTTGTTACGCTTTCTCCAGGGCATGGGCGATTCACGTTCCTTTTCTTTCAATTCACTTGGAACCGAGCTCTGAACATTAAGCGTGCCGCAGATTTTCCTTAACAGGAATCCTTGTAACAGATCCTTTCTCACAAAGAGAACTTAGTCCTTAGCTAGTATAAATTAATACCGCATCGTGTGTGCTAGATGCCTTCCAACCGATATAAACTGTAATTGAAGATGCTCTAATCCAATGAATGAGGTTTTGAACACACGGAATTTCTCTTAGCACAGAGATTACTATGAAGCTTGCTATAATAATCACGCTTATTTCTGTGCTACATTCCCCAGCCGGGAGAGATCCTGAAAGAGGGAGGGTTTTTCGGGTGAAATGAAGAACGGTGATGAAAACTGGATGCACGGAACTGCTCAGGCATTGCATTGAAAGAAGAGACTTGAGAAGTTTTAAAACACTGGACATACAGAGCGTTTGGGGATGATTTCTCAAAAATACGTTCGGACACTTGGGGTCATTCCAGTATTTGCAAGTTTATGAGGTGTTCAGTGGACGAGCAGCTGTAGGTATATGTCCCCTCCCCCTCCTCCAGCACCCCTCTCCCCCCCAGCACACTTCCATTTGCTGTAAGGCAACGCAGGGAGCACGGTGATTTAAATACAAATAGCTGCCTACATCCGCTCTTTGGTTACTCAGCGTTTGAGAACAACTGCCCTGCATAGGAGGCCTCTGCTAGGCGGCGCAGAGCTGCCCCCAGGCTAGTTCAACAGCTCCAGCCTGGAGCAGTAAGTTCAGGGGGTTCCCCTTTGACATTCGATGTATTTTTCGGAAAATAAGCCAATCCTAACCTTAAGATTTCCGTTACACTGATGAAAGGGAAATCAATTACACTGTATATTCTCTTGCCCACTTCAGAATTAACTTGCTTATTATGAAAATAACCAATAATTGGGTCCTTAAGTATGTCTCACTTGAGGCTGCTTAGCAAATAAATTACGAATTAAAATAGGAACTTTTAACAAAATCTAGATACATGGAACTCTCTTTTACTACGTCTAAAGCAACACAGCTCTTTCTGAAGACAAGGTGGGCGGCTCTTAAAAGAGCCTTTGGGGTGTGTCGAGAGGGTCCGAGAGCTGCCTGCGCGCTTTAGCCGCCGAAGCCGTAGAGGGTGCGTCCCTGGCGCTTGAGGGCGTAGACCACGTCCATGGCCGTGACCGTCTTGCGCTTGGCGTGCTCGGTGTAGGTGACGGCGTCGCGGATCACGTTCTCCAGGAAGACCTTGAGCACGCCGCGCGTCTCCTCGTAGATGAGCCCCGAGATGCGCTTGACGCCGCCGCGCCGCGCCAGGCGCCGGATGGCCGGCTTGGTGATGCCCTGGATGTTGTCGCGCAGCACCTTGCGGTGCCGCTTGGCGCCCCCCTTGCCGAGCCCCTTCCCGCCCTTGCCTCTGCCGGACATGGCGCTGCTGCTGCTGCTGCTGCTGCTGCTGCTGCTGCTGCTGCTGCTGCTGCTGCCGCCGCCGCCTGAGCCGAGCTGTGAGCGGCCCGGTTCCGCGCCGCGGCCTTTATAGCGCGGGAGCCGACCTGGTTGGGGACTGCGCCGGCAAGGGGCGCGGTTCCCGCCTTTTTTGCTTTCTATTCTCTCTCACTGACTGAGGTTTAAGTTACTTTGAACTATTAATTTCTTCCTGTTGTTCGTTTACTGGTTTATTTTGTTTATATTTAGAGATTGATGAACTTTTCTTCAAAAGTTTTAATGTTTTGATATCATGCCTGACTGGCTTTGTACTTCGGAGGATTTTTCACAATATTTGTGCTGATAGATTTTCTGATATATTGCTTTTGCCTTTTGGTTTCCAGCTCTCGTTTCTAAAAAGGTGACTGTGATACTCTTTCCCCATTTTTACATACGTAAGTTTCAGTCTATATACACACATTAACCAGAAGACAGAATTGAATCTATTTATTTATTTATTTATACTTATATTAGGTGATCACCTTTATTTTGCTTATTTGCACTTACTAATTTGAGCACTTTTTTCTTATCTTTTATCATATTTCCATTATTACTACTAAGCTGAATTTCTTCTTCTTTTTTTCTTTTTTTTTCTATCTAACATGCATTACCGCAGGAAAGCAGTATACTAAAAAACAGGGGAATTATCTTTGTTTTTTCTGTCTTCCTATGTGAACCACCCCTCACTGAAACCTTCTAATCAACTGCTACACTACACCTAGTAGAAGCATTCACAGTTTTTCTCTAAGCTGTACCAACTCTGCTTGCTGTTCCAGAGGTACCAAGTAATGTTAGATATAGTGGTATAATCTACATTCCTGTAGATTTGCTGTGGTCTTATTAATACCTCCTTTCTCTACTTGGGAGGAGTTAACAGGCAATGTAAGTACAATACTGGGGCTTTAAAAATATTAAAAAAAAATAAAAATGTATATATGTATTCATTATTATGATTGCAAGTATTATACTTGCTTCGGTTCCTGTCAAGACACAAAACACTACACAAGCTTGGGCATTTTCTGCCGTTACTAACCTAAAGGAAGATTCCAGTACCGTGTAAGGTTTTTGTTTGTTTGATAGGTCATACTGTCTTTATTTCATTTAGTAGTACCTTGCTAGCAACAGAACACATTTCAGAAGTCTTTCACTTCTGCTCCCCAACATCAGCCAATACTTAGTAGTGACAGTGCTCTTGCAAGAGCATTTAACATTTTTTTAATGTTTTGTACAAATGCATACTAAGGAAAGATTCACAACAAGATGGAATCAAGACTGATTTAATTCTGTGAGACAGAAGCAAATGACTCTGGTGTGTTGACAACACTTGCTATCTATGCATGTGATAGGTACTCTGGATTTTTTGGTTTCCATTTGTAAGATTTTGACTGCTACACTTATATTCTGTTTGTGTTGTTGTTTGTTTTTTGTTGTTTTTTTTTTCACCCTCCAGTTAACTAATGTAGTTTTTCATATGTGTTTCGCACTATTTGATAGGGCTGGAGGGTTTTATGTATGCATTGATAACTTCAGAGTAAGTAATTAGAATACACAGTTTTTAATTTAATCCTGACCTTAAAAATAAAACTAATATCATTAGTGAAATGGAAAAATCATTTCAAGCATCAGCTCTTAGATCAATATTAGGAAAAGGAAAAAAAAGTCAGACTTCCTATGGTATGAATACATACAAATAAACTTCTAGAAAAGTGTCTATAGTTTTCAAACTAGTAGTTGTGAATGTGTAGTCCCAAAGCTGGAAGAAAAAAAAAACACACACACACAAAAAAACAACACAACAAACAAGGAAACCTTGAAGAAAATAGGAAGGCCTGTAGCTTGTGGGTCAAACTACAGGGACAAAGGGTAGGGCCAGGGCCAGTTATCCAGGCTCTGTTAAGATAGGAAGTGGGACCAGGAGGAGAATCTCTTTTTGTTCATGTTCCGTTTACAACATTGGATTTGTTAAACTGGAAACACTCTGTCGGGCCTTATAGGGAGAATCCAACAGAAATGTGCCAGTTGTTATAAAGTATTATGACTTCTCATAACCCTAACTGGGTGGATATGCAAGCCCCGTTAAATACATTGCTGACTGTAGAAGAAAAGAGAATAGTTGTAGAAAAAGCTCAGGCAGAAACAAAGAACTTGTACCTGAGAGAGGATGCAGAAGAACTATTACCTGTTACAAAAGATCCTAAGTGGGACCCAAATACTAGCAGGGGTCAGCGATTAATAAAACAATATCGGCAATTAATCCTATATGATCAACAAAGTCTATAAGGTTTATAACAACTGGGAAGCAAAGAAAGACAGGGAGAGAATAGAAGTACAGGCATCACTGATAGCAGTGGTCATGAGAGACGGAGGTAGGGGTAGGGGTGAACGAGGAATTTTCAGGGAGGCAAGGGCAAGAGAAGGCGAGGAAGGCACAGTGAAAAACTCACTTGGGCCACAACCAGTGTGCTATCTGCAGGAAGGAGGGGCACTGGAAGAAAGACTGTCTGCTGAGGAAGAAAAAGAAAACATCAGGCAGTGAAAAACAGGAGCAGGCTTTGATTATGCTAGAGGACCCAGACTGAAGGAGACCAGGGGATGAATTTCCAATTTCCCCAGCAGATCCCCTGGTTCCAGTTAAGCTAGGGGGGGAAATAATTGATTTTCTTTTAGACACTGGAGCAACTCATCCAGTAATAACAGATTGCAAAGGACCCTTATATAAAACAAAAGTTCCAATTATAGGAGTGACTGGGAAATGGACTTTAAAACCCCTTTTACAGCCTATGGATTGTGAGATGGAGGGAAGGTTTTGACACACCAGTTCTTATATATGCCTGAATGTCCTCTCCCTTTGTTGGGAAGAGATCTGCTGTGCAAACTGCATGCACAAGTAACCTTCTCCACAAACGTGATAACAGTTAAAATTCCATCTGAGAATTCATGGAAGGCATAAATTTGTTTATTGACAGAACCAAAGGCAGAGAAAAGGCTACAGATCCCTGAAGAGGTGTTGAATGCAGTGAATCCTGTTGTATGGGCAGGAAAACAGCCTGGGAGAGTGAAAAACACACTTCTAGTTTGGACTGAGCTTTAACCAGGAGCTGTACCTGTACAGGTGCCACAATATCCGATTAGCCTTACAGCAAGGAAGGGGCTGGAGCCTCTGATAAACAATTTCTTATCTTATGGACTAATCCACGAATGCCAATCTAGCTTTAACACCCCAATACTGCCAGTAAAAAAAAAAAAAAAAAAAAAAAGGCAGTGAATACAGATTTGTGCAAGATTTGTGAGCTATGAACAAAATAACCAAAGACATCCACTCTGTATTGCAAAACCCATATACCCTTATACCCATATACCTAACAACACTATCTGAAAAAGATTTTTATTTCACAATATTGGATCTTAAAGATGCCTTCTTTTGTATAAGCCTGGAGCCTGATAGCCAGACTACATTTGCTTTTGAACGGGAAAATCCCACAACAGGAAAAATGACTCAAATACGTTGGACTGTACTACCACAAGAACTCAAGAATAGCCCCACATTATTTGGGACCACCTTAGGGGCAGATTTAAATAATTGGCAAAGCAAGAATGAAGGAACACACTTTGGTGCTGATGCCACGGTAGATAGTCTGAAACGCTTTTCAGTTTGGACCAAAAATTCAAACTATAGCAAACCAAAAAATGTCCTGTATGCTGTGCTAACAACCCCAAGATTCAGCCAAAACAACCACGAGACAAGAAAAAGAATGAAGTCTGGGGTGCAAAAGCTGGGAAAAAACAAGAGCACCTTGAAGAAAGTGGGGAGACCTGCAGCTTGTGTAGTCTTTCTACAGGTTACGAGCCTTCGGAGGCCCGGGTAAGACTGTTTGTGCTAGAATTACAAAAACACACTTTATAGGGTGTTTCTCACACACAACAACAATAACAGCTCTCAGGACTGAAGTTCATGGTCAGACTAGCATGCCTCTGGAGTAGTGAATCTCCTTGTAAGGAGAAGGCTTCCACGGGCCTTGTCCCCATCGCATCATATACCAGCTGCAGGCTAGCTGAAATATAGAGGTCCCTCTTTCCCCTGTCACTACACTATATAATAGCCTAGTGGGTAGTATTGGTGATAGAAGGATGGTTGGACTAGATGATCTTGTAGGTCGTTTCCAGCCTTGTGTTTCTATGATTCTATGATTCTACAGTCTTAGGAGACGTCCACTTGTGATTGCAGCCTGGCAATTCCCCCAGGCTACCTAGGCATGGGCTGGTGCTGGCAGGTTAACTGAATAGCTGGTGTAGCTGAATACCTCTATGAAGAAAGGCTGGAGGAGCTCCTCGACCAGTACTGGGGAGTTGGGAAGATTTTAGCGTACCTAGTTCCTCACATGAAACTGTTTTAGGAAACAGCAGAGAAGGGACGGGACAATAAGTTGAGACTGGGGACAGGTACAACCTTACCCATCCATGTTGTCCTCCCTGGGCTCTGGGCTTCTTCCAAGAAGAAAACAAAGGATTGAGCCCAGTCAGATCTCACCAACAGTTGCTTCAAGTGGTTTTCCAGGAGCAGGGTGGTCGATGGAGGTCAAAGCTCTGGAGCACACCATGCATATCTGTTCCTACATTCAGGTGAGGGGCAGCCAACCACCTGCTCAACAACTCTGCTGATACTTAACTGCTTCTCTTAAATTCTTACTTTGCTTTCTAAACTGGCATTTGAAGCAGCACAGGTCTCCTGATATATTGACCATTGTTTAAACTAGAGAAACCTTTCATTAATACATTGTAAGCATGAAGTTTCCTACATAGCAGAGACTGTTAAATTTTTTCCCTTGCCTGGGGTCCTGCAGAGCTGCACTGGGCAGTAAGTTTTCTTGCTGAACTCTGCCAACTCCTATGCAGTTGTAAATACTTAAAAGCAGCTAAAGTACTGTTCAATCCTAGCAGTCATTCTGGGGCATAGTTTTCCAAGAAATGAATCTACTGTAGGCATGCCTATAGAAATGTCTTGAATTTTGTCTTGGGCTGTCTGTTTTTGGAGGAAGCCAAGTCTGTAAAATGGTGGTATGCATCGTGTCAGTGTCTCCAGACACTACTGCTGTGCTTTTGTCTTTGTCTCTTTAATATTTTGGTTGGAAACCCAGATGTGCTTGGTGGGTGTGGTTTTTTTTGCTTTTTTTTTTTTTTGAAACCCCAGCTGCTTACAGAATGTTATTTATTCTTAAGCTCTGGACACAGCAATGGACTTGCCTTTAAGCACCCAGTCACCCAGTACTTGGGAAAGATGACCCTAAGCCCCAGGTCCTTTGCAGGAGGGCTCAAGCCAGTCATTTCCCAGACCATGCTGATGCAAGTATCTGTTCTGCTTTGCATTTTTTTTGACAAACTGCATGAAATTTATCTTGGCCCAATCTTCAAGTTTATTAAAGTCCCTTGGAACCAAATATCTTACTTTTGTCTCTCTACCCTCCACCTAACTTAGCGTCTATCACACAAGCTATGGGAACATTCTGTCTTGTCATCCAGGTTATTACTGAAAACACCAAATTATACCAAGTATTAGGCCCTGGGAATTTCTTCTCCTTTATGAGTGTCCACAGACATTGAGTTGTTAACTGCAGTGCTTTGACCCCATGCTACAGCCAATTTTCAAACATCTAATGGCCTGCTGATCCTGCCCATACTCCCTCAGATCCCAAACGAAAATGCTGTGGAAGATTGTTCCAAAAATGTTACTAATTGCAAAGTGTAGTGCACTCTTCCCTTGCGCACACAGATTTTCTCTGATCTATAATTCTGTGCTAATCACCAGTATCTAGACATCAGCATTTATTTGTTGCCCTCCACCCATTATCAACAGTTAATTGTACCCCTTTTATTTCTGACAGTTGCTCAGTGACAGTTGCTCACTGATTCTTGGACACTTCACAGTCCTCCCAAGCTACATTTTCCAGTGTGTCACTCTGTATTAGAAATTATTTCCTTTTATCTAATTTGCTGCAGCAAATAACATCGTATTGTATTTCCCACAATGTACACTCAGCAAAGATAATGCCTCTCCTCTTAATATTTTAGGTGTGCAAGAAGGAATTTCAGGTTTTCAGCCTTCTCTTTGAGACAGGCACCTGCAATTGTATGTGCCTTCCTATAAGAGAATACTTCTTAGACTTCTGATAGTTACTGTTGCTTTCTTTTGTGTTTTTTATTATTTTTTCCCTTATTTTCCACTTCTTATTCCCTGATGTTCTGTACTAAAAGCTAGGCATAAAATACACAATGAGATTATACCAGTCCTGACTACAGCGGAAGATCTTCTTCATCTGTGATGCAGATACAATCATTGTATACTCACTACACATATCGTGTTTTATCCTTAATACCTAATAAAATAGTTGGTTCATTGTCAAGTTATAAATACATAACTTCAGGTTATAGGTATAACCTAAAGATACAGATCTACTCAGGTACTAGTCAACTACTATTGCCCAATATTTATAAAACTGATATATTTTTTTCCAAGTGAATTTCACATTTGGGAAGACAGTGTCTCCAATTTATAAGATTTTTTTCACTTCATGACCTGTACCACATCATTCTAGCATTTATTAGTTTGTTGACACCCATAACACCTCTAGTTGTGCACTGTAGACTATAATTCAAATCAATAATAAAATTATACCAGGCCTAGGATAGACCCTTGCAGGAGTCTTTTTGACACAGCATTTTAATTTCATAAATGATAATCATAAGTATTCAAATATAAATTTGTACCCACTGCATGTACGTGCTTGCTTTGTATTAGACAAAGTTGTCCTGATTAGTAGTTTCACTTATAATATTTTTTGTGCTTACAAAAACTTCCAAAATTGAGTAAAATTGAAATGGAGGGAAAATCTGTAATATATTAGGCAGTGATTGAGAAATATTCCATCCTCTACTGAGAATCTTTCTAAAGTTAATTTTGGAGCAGAGCAGGTTTATATCTTCCTCGAATTTGGCTGACCTGGTAACTAGTACAACTCGATGTCAATGAGTTATTCCTATCCCAAGGTATGTAGCCCCGCAGCTTAGCTCTTGCCCATGCTCTTTAGGGATCGTAAGAGTAAGAGTGGTCAACTAGGTAAGGAACAGAACTGAGTATTATCACAGGTGAGCTTCCTATTTCCCTTCACTCAGCATGAAAGGTTAAAACTACCTTTGATATCTTACATAATGGCACCTAAGAACATGCACAACCTCACTGCCACTGAAGAGGTAAGAATTAGATTTTCTATATTGATGACCTAGTTTCGGTTTACATCTCTGACACCAAAATTAATATTTGCAATGTGACTCACACACAAACACACAAAAAGGCACTGTTTTGTGCATCTGGGAAAATAGCATCAGGCATAGTCTCAGCTACCTTTTTTTTTTCCCCCTCTCCAGGCACTTAATGAGAGCTATGAATAGGGTTACATTTCCACACTTTTGTATATAGGCCCCTAGTATTTTTTCTTGCCTTTATTTACCTGCTTCATCTTTTTCTTCTGCTTAAAACAAGACAAAAGTATTAATAGTAATTTTCAGTGTCCGTGAAGGGAGGATAGAAATAAAATGTGGTTATGTGAGGATTTCTGTTCCACAGGCTTTCAAAAGTCAAAAAGGACACATTGATGACTTACTGTTGTTTTCCAGGCAGACAAGGAGATTTTGGGGCTTTGTTCATGAAAAGATACAACCTTGTTTTATTTTCTGTTTAGCAAATATTCAGCAATGATGGCAGATAGGGGAGTCACCTCTCCCTAGACTGGCTTTGTTGATTTTCTTTTGTCTACTCACATGAAAGATAGAGGTGCTGAGTAGGAGAAAAACAGAACCTGCACTAGACCCCTGTTAGATATTCCAATCACCTTATTTTTTCTGAGTTATTGCCTTTCTTGTACCAACCTTTTGATCAACTGTGGATGAGGGGCTTTTGTTTTGTTTTGATTTGTATTGTTATCTAATGTGGCAGTTTGCTGAGACTCCAACTGAGCTTAACAAATCCTACAGCCATGGACAACATGACCACAAAGCCAAACCAGAGTAGTAGCTACTTTTATTTCACAACCAGAAGTTACAAGTGGTAGGAGTATAATTCAGCATTAATCTGCATATAAATTTCACAGCTTAACCTGGATAAGTGCTGTTTGCAAACTAGTACTGGGGGAGGCGATCATTGCTGTCCACTCGGCACTGGTGAGACCTTTCTGGAGAGCTGCATCTGGTTCTGGGCTCCCTGGTGCAACAGAGACATGAACATAACTGGAGTGAGAACATTTGTGAATGGTCACAAATATGAGAAAGAGATAGGAGGAGCATCTGTCATACAAGGAGACGCTGAAAGAGCTGACTGCTCAGCATGGAGGAGAGATGTTTCAGGGAGATTTTACCCATGTGTAGACACCCGATGGGGAAGTAAAGGAGACAGAAACAAACTCTTCTCAGGCTGCTCAGTGGCAGGATGGGAGGCAATTGGTACAAACTGAAATGTAAGATATTCTACTTAAACAGTAAAAAGATTTATTTATTTATTTGTTTGTTTGTTTGTTTTACTGTGAAGGTGGTCAAATGTTGGACCAGGCTGCCCAGAGAAGTTATAGTGTCTTCCTGCTCCAGCTGACCATGCTTTGACCTTGGGGTTCGGACTAGATAATCTTCAGAGACACTTTCCAAACTTCATCTGAACTGTCATTTCACAATCACTGTGGTCTTACAAATCATTGTTGTTATCCTCAAGTGCATCGCTGACAGCAATCCTGCCTTGCTGAACCTAAGCAAAGATGAAAACTACTATGGAGATAGCCAGATTCTCCTATGATGGAGAGATTGTGTTAGGAACATTACCTTCATATTCCAACTTTTAAGAACTCAGCAAGATGATGGTCCTCAAAGTTATTTTCCTTTCTGCATATATTTATGAGTTCACTTTCTTAGAATTTCTTTGTCTTACTTTGAGTGTAGCAGTGGCCAGAATTGTTCCTGAACTCAAGGATTAAAAAATATTGTGGCAATGTACATATGTTGAAGAAAGAAAGCAGCAGTGGCTATCCTACCACTCCACAGCTGCAAAAGAACTTTCTTACATTCACTTTCTTAGAGATGGCTCACAGTGTTTTTCCAAGTGTCTGGACTGGACCATTGACCATGGGTCAGTTCTTTCTTGTATATCTTTAGAACTATATTTCTTGGCTTATACCAAATGGAAATTCATTTTTTGTAACCTTCTAAGCTGTTATATCAATTCAGGTAGTAAACTAGACGGCAAGATACTTTTATTAGGACCCATGATGCCCTAACATCCAATGATGTATTTTTGTTAGCTTTATTGAGATATATGTAAAGGACAGGTCACTTTATCACTGATAGCTCTTTAACATCTTAACTCTTCCTCAGTATATAAATTTTGCAATTGCTGAAATAGCATGTCAAGAAATTTGCAGAAACTTGACTAATGTCTCTTGATCTTTTTATGTTTGTTTTTGTTATTAATTTTGGGTGCTCACCTAAATGTGTGCAAAAACATCCTTTGTCAACAGAATGGGATACTTAAATTAAAATATCATTATTTGTCTTTGTCTTCACCATGCTAAGAACAGTAAATATCATTAGTGTAGCCTTTCAGCTATATTTGGCTAATCGTCTTATCCAGATTGCTTCCCTGTAGTCTGTAAATCCAATCTGTCTCTATCTGTCTAATGTCTAACTAATCTGCTTTTCCTCCAAGTGGAGCCTATGTCCTGATAAGGGAAAAATCAAACAAACAAAACTTTCTTTGTTATACAGTTGTAGGAATGACTTCTTATATAGGAATTATTTTTGTTTTGAAGATCCTTACATTGGACCTCTCTGCATTGGCATTTTGTAGTACCTTCTGTAATCTACATTAATACCTCTACTAATACCTCTACTAGTAGGCAAGGAAGGAAGTCAGCATACATTGCATGATTATGGTTGGAATTTAAGTTCTGTTTTCAGGGAGTAAGGCTATGTTATGTAAGGAGACAAAAGAGATTGGTTAGAGGTGCTGAGCAGGAGGAAAACAGAACCTGCATTTGAGCAGGATGCTTGGAAGGGAGAAAGAGAAAAAGGAGAATTTTCAATCTTTGCTGTTTGGTTGAAATTTGGTATAAAATGAGTAACATTTAAATAACTGTTTCTTCACATGGAAACTGTAAAAAAATCATCATCATCAATCATCATCATCAATCATTACCATCAATCATTATCATCATTATCTCACTCAAAAACTTCTGTTTCAAGTAATATTGCTTGGCCATAAGAAATTTTTCTATGAGTTTGAAAAACTGTTTTCTGTTCCATACTCATTGATTTGCTAAGTTAAGTGCTGAGATGATTATTTTCTTTATCTTTTTCTCTCATCTGTAAAACACCTGGGGCAATAACCATGCTATTTGTGAAGTAGATTTTGATTAGTCTCTAGAAACTGAGAATTGCTATTTTGGTTCAGTGTTGCATTTAACAACTATATCCAGAAAAGCTTGTCAGCTCCAGTAAACTTGTCAGAGCTGCCGACAAATTGGTTTTATCTAATTAACTGAAAATTTTCACATCTACATGCAGGGGAGGGAAAAAAAATGTAAAAAACAACTCACTTTTTCACACCACCTAAATCTCTAGAGGCCTACCCTTTAAAACTTCTGCAGAAATAGTTGGTAAGACCAAGAAAATTGTCAGCTCTCAGAAGTAGGCCAAGGATAAGGCTTTGGGTGGAACAGGGCAGGTTTGATGGTTGAGGAGCAGAATAAAGTATAAAGGATGCTGACACTTAATGCTGGAGGCCAACTGCCAAGAGTTCATGTGTCTCAAAAAAACAGGGAGCAGCAAAGAACTTGAGAAGTACAACTCCAAATAGTCAGCACCAGGAGGAGAGAAATAATTTTAAAAAATTAACCCGGACCCGTCTAGAACTAAAACCGGGAGAAATCCAAAAATCTGCTCCTTGCAATCCCCAAACCGGGACCTTCTTCACCATCTTCCCTTACCAAAGCCGAGGCGATCTTGTTCCTTGAGGTCTTGGCTCGGGGCAGGCGCTGCCATCCCGATCCGCCGGCATCCTGCGTGGGGGGAGCCCGGCCAGAGCCGCTCCTTAGGGAGCAAACCCCAGAGCTGCCCTACCGCCTCTCTCCGCCTCCTGTCTCCATCCCTAACCTACAGCCCATTTAAGGGGAGAGGGAGGACATTGTCTTCTGGTGCTCTGAGGACACATTTGCAAAGAGCGAGCTTGGAGAGAAGCGTGCTCCAAGGTGCGGAGGTGAGGGATGGAGCTGGAGCAACACCCGTGCCTGGGGCTGCCCAACCCCAGCTGCTCCCAGCGTCCTGGCCAGTTTGCGTGTACCAAGCCTGACTTGTAGAGATCTAGCCCTAAATCGTCCGAGCTACAGATTAAGGTACATTAAGCACCCTCCAGCCTTGTTCCCAGAAGTGTGCGTTACATTAAGCAGATCCGAATACCTGACAACCCTGGCTCTGCCTTCTGTGTCACTTACAGCCTGATTCAGCTGCATGGACATCTTCATTCCACCAATCTGGAAAATTATCACAGTGCCTTCATCTTACTACTCGCAACAACCTTTTTGCCTCCATGAAACTTTTTCCTATTATTCATTTAGATTACCAGCCTGAGATCCCAAAAGCTGTGTTTTCTGTGGATTTGCTCTGGTTGCTTCTCTGGGAACGACATCACGTTCACAAGAAAAGAGTGGCAGATTTCACAGCCCAATTCAAGGTGCCATTCAGTCTGGCTTTTACAGTAAGGTACTGAAAAGCCTAATTTTCCCCTTTCTCTGCGTTTACCTCCCTCTCCTCACTTTCAATGTATTTATTAGCTGGCATAGATGCAGACACAGCAATTAAATATAGAACTAAATCAGAATATGACAAGTGAAGATGACACTCTAGCTACTCTAATGTATCTCATTTCTCCCTGACGTTGTAATATACCTCATTTCAACCAAAACTACACACTGTTCAGAAAAATTTAATGGTATCTTCAATATTTGATCAATAAAACTAAATATCAGGGCCTTTTCTAGCATTTTACTTGACTTTTAGAGTCTCAAATTCATAAGTGCTGGAAGAAATGCTTCTCTGCTGAAATAGCACACTGACGTTTTGCATGGCTCATATTTACAAAGTATGGGGCAAAACATTAGGTTTGGTCTTAATTTGATCTTTTCAGTGAAGGAGTCTTCTGATTAAATCCAAAAACACTGACAACAATCCGTAGTGCTCCTTAAAATTAATAAATAGCTAAAAAAAAAAAAGAAGAAGAAAAAAAGAAAAATTATTTTCTGCCATCACTTTGTAAGATTTAATAATTAAATGAAAATCAAAGCTGATTCTTATTTATGAGGATTATCAGGAAAATATTTAACTATTATGAGGATTTGTAAGAAAACTTAAATTGACGATTATTTTCCTTTGCCTTTAAAGAAGAGAGTGTCAGGTTTTCTGAGTACTGTGGAAAAAAAAAAAGAGTCTATATGCAAACATTTGTAAGTAAAATAAAGTCTGATTCATTCTGCTCACAGAGGCCAGATTTCCATTTTATTGTATTTATTTGGGGATAAGCGAGGCTTCAGCTTGCTCCATTAATGTTTAAGAAGCGTGTGATACTTATTTGTGTATCTATACCTGTTTGACTTTTTTACCCTGCAAATCTGTTTACTTAAGATACAATAAGATACAATAAGATAAGATTTACAATAAGATATTAACAGCTTCGTTTTTATAAACACAAACTGTTTTCTGCCCCAATTAAAAAAATTAAAATAAAAAAAATAAAAAAATAAAAATCCTGCCATTCATTTACAGCACACCACAAAAGACATCGAGCCATGACAAGTTCCAGACACTTCTAAGTAGTATATATATTCTTCTGAAGGTCTCTTATCTTCCTCAAACATGAAATTCTGTGGAAATACAGTATTCTTAATAGTTTAAGATGTGGTTAAGGGAGCCGATTCTTTATCCATATTCAAAGCTCAGCCATGAAATTGTGTTACTTCCTTCTCTTCAAAATCAATTTATGACAAAAGTATTGAAGCTGCCCCCTCGGTACCTGTCCTAATCTGGAGAAAAGCCCCTAAAGAACACCCCAGCATTACGGGGGAGGTTTTTTAACTAGGGGTTTTATTTTAATTTAGAAGGAAAAACAAAAGTTCGCCTTCCCCGGGGTCTCCCTAGCTGCAGGACGGGAGGTTAAACGCATCTTTTTTCCCTCATCGTGGGTGTCTACAGCGAGAAACTCCCCCGAATGAAACTTCACACTCTTCTCTTTACTCCCCGAAGAAACGGGGGTGGTTTGGCAGCAGGCATTTTCCAAAAATTATGAATTTATAACTCCGAAGAAACACAGACTCGGAGGACGAAAAGCTCTTCCTGGCTAACAGTTAGGCGGGCTCTGCAAAGCACCAATCACAGATCACCGCTTCGCTATAAATTCAGGCATCGGGGTTACTGTAGCCCAATTACTTTCTTTTGATTAGGAAGAAGTCTCGGCAGCGATGTCGGAGACCGCTCCCGCCGCCGCGCCCGCTGTCGCGGCCCCCGCCGCCAAGGCCGCCGGCAAGAAGCCGAAGAAGGCGGCGGGCGGCTCCAGGGCGCGCAGGCCCGCGGGCCCCAGCGTCACCGAGCTGATCACCAAGGCCGTGGCCGCCTCCAAGGAGCGCAAGGGGCTCTCCCTCGCCGCGCTCAAGAAGGCGCTGGCCGCCGGCGGCTACGACGTGGAGAAGAACAACAGCCGCATCAAGCTGGGGCTCAAGAGCCTCGTCGGCAAGGGCACCCTGGTGCAGACCAAGGGCACCGGCGCCTCCGGCTCCTTCCGCCTCAGCAAGAAGCCCGGCGAGGTGAAGGAGAAGGCGCCCAAGAAGCGGGCGGCCGCGGCCAAGCCCAAGAAGCCGGCGGCCAAGAAGCCCGCCGGCGCCGCCAAGAAGCCCAAGAAGCCGGCGGTGAAGAAGAGCCCCAAGAAAGCCAAGAAGCCGGCGGCTGCTGCCACCAAGAAGGCTGCCAAGAGCCCCAAGAAGGCGACCAAGGCTGCCAAGCCCAAAAAGGCAGCGGCAGCAAAGAGCCCAGCCAAGGCAAAGGCAGTTAAACCCAAAGCTGCCAAGGCCAAGGCGGCCAAGCCGAAAGCAGCCAAGGCGAAGAAGGCGGCGCCCAAAAAGTGAAGTATTGAAGTGGAAATACTTAAAACCAACGGCTCTTTTAAGAGCCACCCACTACTGTCCGAAAAAGGGCTGATACACTCGGTCATCGTGCTCCGCGCCCGCAGCGGTGCTGACCACACGCAATTATCCGTGCGGGACGGAGCGTTCGGCTGTGGGAAGGACGGGACGCCGAGCTTCCGGCCGTGGAGACTTGGGAAAAATAAAGTTTGCGATCCCTTGGAAAAAGCTTTCTGCAGGCTGGCTTTTTTGAGCACCGCAAGGGGGTGCCTTTGTTAAAGGGACCGGTTAGGGCGGGTGTCGCTGTGGGGCGCGCAGGTTTCTCTCGGTGCTTTAACCGGCACAGCGCGGTTCCTAACAGCAGCTCCTGCCGCACCTTTTAGGGACCGTAGCCGTCGGCACGGCTCCCCCGCGTCCTTGGCAATGACCTTTCCGCTCGGCAGCGCCGTCAAGGGTCGGCGGGGCGCCTCCTAATTTCTGCCTGACCTCACAGCACCGCTTCTAGAGCAGGAGCTGCCGCCTGTCCTCCCCGCAGCACGGGCGCAGGGGCTCTGCCGGGAACTGTCCGAGCCGCGCCGGGGGATCTGGAGCCGCAGCCCGGGCGGAGCGGCGCGGGGCTCCCCGCGGCTGCCGGGGCTCAGCCTCGGGCCTCTTCTGATTGGCTGAGGGGGGGAGCCGCGGCCGCTGATTGGTCGTCTGGGAGAATTCGAAAAGCCCGCGCTGCTGCCGGCAGACGGAGTTTGTTCCCGGTCCACGCGTCCCCGGAAACCTCATCCTCCGAAAGCCTCCGTCCCGCCTCAGGTCTGTACTCTTTTCCTGGCCTTCAGGGTTAATTGCTGTCTCTCAAAAAGAAAGAAAATAAATAACCCTGGAGGACTCCTAAGACTACTACGCAAAAAAAAAAATAAATGCTTTTTTAAAAATATCATTCGTCTTTTTTTTTTTCCCAAGTGGATGTGTTAATGAAGCTCTTAAGACATTTGTTAATTTCTATTTGTAATCGACTGGTGTGCTTCATCAAATGAAAGTCATTTAACGGTACTACTTGCATTTATTGGAACAGGATTTATTCTGAAGTGATTGTCAACACATCTTAAACTGCTTAAAGGTATAAGATATTGACCAATAATTCCAGAGATTAATCTTTTCATTTAGTGCAAACAATTATAATTGGATTTAAGAAGGCAGGTTTTTTTTTTTTACCTTCCTTATGTCTTTTGTTATTTTTCAAGCCGATTAAACATTGAGACACGCTACTGTGTTAAAGCTCTTTCAGGGAAAACGTGGGTGGCTCTGAAAAGAGCCTTTGGGTTAAAAACAGGATCCGCGGCGCTCTACTTGGAGCTGGTGTACTTGGTGACCGCCTTGGTGCCCTCGGAGACGGCGTGCTTGGCCAGCTCGCCGGGCAGCAGGAGCCGCACGGCCGTCTGGATCTCCCGCGAGGTGATGGTCGAGCGCTTGTTGTAGTGCGCCAGGCGCGACGCCTCGCCGGCGATGCGCTCGAAGATGTCGTTGACGAAGGAGTTCATGATGCCCATGGCCTTGGACGAGATGCCCGTGTCGGGGTGCACCTGCTTCAGCACCTTGTACACGTAGATCGAGTAGCTCTCCTTCCGTGCTCTCTTTCTTTTCTTGTCACCCTTCTTCTGGGTCTTGGTGACGGCTTTCTTGGAGCCCTTCTTGGGCGCGGGCGCGGACTTGGCCGGCTCGGGCATTTTGACAGCGCTTTCGCCCCGTACGGAACAGGAACAGCAGCTGAGATAGCTGCGGCGCCCCGTATTTATAGCGCTGTTATGCAAACACAGCGGCTCTGACTCGTGCCGCGCGATTGGACGCCGGTGCGCGGCCGTTCCTTTGTGTCTATTGGCGGCGGCGCGATCCGGTCTCGCATTGGCTCCTCTCGCCGTGCCCGCTTCCAGCCAATCACCGGGGCTAATCCCGCCCAGGGAAGGGATAAAAGGCAAGGGCGCAGGCGCCGGGAAGGCTGCCTCGGCGTTCTCTTGGCAGCGCGGTGGGTGCCTGGTTCTGTGTGGTAACAGCAGGGCGATGTCTGGGCGCGGGAAGCAGGGCGGTAAAGTCAGGGCCAAGGCCAAGTCGCGCTCGTCGCGGGCCGGGCTGCAGTTCCCCGTGGGCCGCGTGCACCGGCTGCTGCGGAAAGGCAACTACGCGGAGCGGGTCGGGGCTGGAGCGCCCGTCTACATGGCGGCCGTGCTGGAGTACCTGACGGCCGAGATCCTGGAGCTGGCGGGCAACGCGGCCCGCGACAACAAGAAGACGCGCATCATCCCCCGCCACCTGCAGCTGGCCATCCGCAACGACGAGGAGCTCAACAAGCTGCTGGGCAAGGTCACCATCGCGCAGGGCGGGGTGCTGCCCAACATCCAGGCCGTGCTGCTGCCCAAGAAGACCGAAAGCCACAAGGCTAAGAGCAAATAACCTCAGCCAACGAAGCTGCTCAGGTTTTTTGAAAGCATAATATAACCCAAAGGCTCTTTTCAGAGCCACCCACGCAGTCAGAAAAGAGTTGTGTTGCTTCTTTGTGATAGTGCTTTTGGTTTCTAGGGTTTCTTCTTTGCTGCCTTTGTTTTCACAGAGTTAAATCTATGGTCTGTAACAGTGTCTCAATTTTAGGTTCCTACATAAGATGTCAGATACTTAATTATAACTCATCCTTTTCAACAAAGAAAAGCTGAATATATTTGCAGTTTTGTACTAGATGCTTTTTTTCTTGTAAGTACTTGTTTTAGTCAATCTGTTCAACATTATTGACCTTCTAAATTGCATGTTACGGGTTTATGCTGTGAAATTAAGGGGGGTGAGAGGTAGCTAAAAGGTGGGGAAAATACCATGGTACGTTGTAAGAAAATAGGTGAATGACCTGACTCCACGTAACTATATCTAACAATGAGGAAAGGTTTCCTTAGCAGGCCTTTGGCCTATTTAAAAAAAAAAAAAAAAAAGTAAAGTTTAACTGTGGCTGTACTTTGTTATTTAGGTATTGAATTGGGAATGCCTTAGGGGATATAACTTATTTTGATCTGGACCCTTAACAAGTCAGATTTGGGCAGTAAATCACCAACTGTAGAATCTTTTCATTCAGAAGAAACTGGCAGTGATGTGTTCCTGTTTTAAGCAGGATTTTCAGATGTGAAAGTCTCTTTAAATTACATCAGTTAACAGTGGGCAGCATTACATGTGTAAATCCTATACTTTTCTGGCACAAATGTCACCCAAGAACACAGTGCTAAAGCACTTTGGATTCTCTGATGTGGATTATTAGAAAGACTGCTGGATTCCTCTTGTGAAGGTGTTCCCAGAAGCTGCCCATGACTGCAGTGAGGCCATAGCTCTCACCTGTGCAGCGGGTCTGTCCCCTCCATCCCCTGAGGAGGAGGAGCAGAGCTCTAGAGGAAGAAAAATACCACCTATAGCAAGGCAAACACCCCCCAGCTGTAGGAGAGATGCTCTTTAGGTAGGGCTCTCATATCTGAAGTTGGATATTGGGGATAATTTTGGAGAGAGAGAATGGAGGAGAGATACCTGGGGCAGAAAAGTGCTCTGACCATGGTAGCAGTATCTGTGCTTAATGGTTCTGTTCTGCAATGCTATAAAAAATGTGTTCTAACATGCACATTTCTTTTATATTGAGTCTCCAGAACAGAGAGTTCTTTGTGTATCTGTGTGTTTTGAGGATTGCAATAGCTGGATTAAAGCATTGCAATGCCATAAAAAGCCCAGGGGTTGGAGGCATCTGTACCCAGGTGTGGGATCAGATCATGAATGAGGTCCTGGACATGGCAATCAGTTGGAACCATGGGAGAGGGCCCCTGCCCTTTGCTGCATGCAAGGGTAAGTCCAGTGTGGCTCACACAAAAAGAAAAATTCTCTGACCAGCAATTCACCATTTTTCCTCTACAATCTCATTCTAAGCACTGCCTATTTCTCTCAACGCTCTTCTCAAATCTGTAATTTTACCCTCTGTAATACTTATGTCCACCTCGAAGCATTCCCTATTTTTGTTCTTAACTACTAGTGGTTGTACCAGTTGTGACTCCTGTGCTGCAACCACACTGAGGCTCCAAAGCTGTGTGTCCTATAAGTCAGATAATTCTGAGGTAAAATGAGTTATGTGATAAGAGTTCTGGCCAGCCTTCAGTAATTAAAGACCAGTGGCTTTCAGGCAAATTATACTGGATGAAAAAAAACAAAACCCTCCCCCAAACAATGTAGGTTAATTAGATTCATCAGTAACTCAGTAATGCCAGTCTATATATCAAGCCTTAGAATTGCATAGGTTAAAAGCAAAATTAAAGATTTGTGTATATTTTTCACCTTTATTTTCAATGTTAAGAATAAAGGCATGCTAAAAAAAAAAAAAATCCCACATCTCTTTAATTTGCATTATTCCAGGTGTAATAGATATAGACACAGATATAAATGGCCACTTAACCTTTCAAGAAAATCAAGGGTAACTTTGAAGTCATATATAATTCACTCGTGAGGATTTATTTTTTTTTTACTTATGATGATGTTTGATCCACGTAACACTTGCTTTTCCCAAGCCACAGTGAAAGCAACTTTATGAGAAACTTTACTGAGCAACATCTTTTTTCTTTCTGCCTCAGGTGTTTTTTGTATAAGAAAAGCTGCTGGTCCATGACAGAGCTGGCAATATCACTAACAGAAACACTTGGAAACACCTGTCTGTGGCCACTACAGGCAAGGCAGCTACCCAGGAAGTATGATATCGAAGTATTTTAAATATGCTCCACACCTTGGGGAAAGGGGGTTGCAGTAACCAATCTGTAAGCTACTGGTCTCAGCCTCTGCACCACTGTTCTGCCAGAACACTTTGGAAGGTGATTTTTCTGGTGTTTCAGTGCTTATACTGCTAGAGCAGAAAGTGACACAAGGATATTCACCCTGCGCTAGGAGTTATGACGAAATTATAACTCTAAAAGAAGAAAATATTTTCTGTAATTCCTTTCAGATTTGTTAAGTATTCAGGTGGTGGTTTTAAATGTTTTGACACTCCACTGCTTCAGGAAACATGTCTAGACACAGAACTTCAGGTATAAAGAACAAAGCAGACCATGCAGCCAAATGGTAATTGTTGGTACCAGCTTGGCAGGTCCACCATGGGCATGCCTTCCAGGTGCTGTGTGAATAACTTCAGTCCTTTCTGTTCAGTCACAAGGTGACAAAATAAAAGCTGCTTTTACCAATTCAGGTCATATACATTTGATAGGTAATTCTTTCACTTTATCTACAGTGAGTTTGAATTGATATGAAATTGAAATTGTTGTAATAGTTATAATCATAGAAAAAACTTGTACTTTCTTGGATACCTGTAAATTAAAACATGAAAATCTCTACCATATTGTCCCACCAATTTAATATATTCTGCCAAGAAATATAATGGAGATGTGGCCTAAGTGATGTAAATTATGTTCAGAAATTAAATTATATAAACATCTGTACAAATTTAAAAGGAATTCAATCATTTTAAGAGGTAGAGAGGTTGGACATGCACAAAATGCTAATAGTATAAGTAAATGGCAAGTGTCACTATCAAAGGTTTTATTCTGAGTGTAAAATAAGATTTAAAAATACCTTGTAATATGTAGGCTCTTCAGTCTTGGCTAATTCATCTACTTTAGAATACAGCCTGACATATTCTCAAAAGCATACTTGCCAAGTTTATTAGCAGAGATGTGAAGCAACAAACTTTTTGGCTATGTCAGTTGAAGGAAATATATTTGGTTGTCGTTCTTTTTTTTCAGTGGCCATTCATACATGCTCTGGGAATGTTCATAAAGTTTTCTTTCATTTGCTGTCTCCAGCCACGCATTAGCGAGCAATTCCCCAATTCGGGGGCAGCGCTGGGGGGGGGGTAGGAACGAGGACCCTCCTGCGTGCCTGAGTTGCGGATTTGCGCCCTAGGAGGCTCAGGGTCGCGCATTTCCCACCCGAGCCCCCCAACGACCGGTCCCCGCGTCGCGTAGCGCCTCGCTCCCCGATCCCCCTCGCAACGAGCTGCGGATGCGGGTACGGAAGCGCCGAACGCTCGCGGCCCGAACTCCGGGGCTGGGCGGACGAGGGGAGCGGCTGCCAGGAGGGGAGCTCCCGAGAAGGCGAAGAAGGCGCGGAACGGCCGCGCTGGCACCGAACAAAGGGAGAGCGGCCGCGGAAATGGCCCCCGCTGGGCCCCCGGCGAGCGGAAGCGGGAACGGGCGGTGGGGTGGGGCGGAGTCATCGCGCAGGGCCCGGGATTGGCCGGATTTTGCCGCAGACCCTCGGGCAGGGCCGGGCCGCGCCGGGGAGCCCCGGGGCTGCTGCGGACCCGACCCCGCGCAGGGGCGCGGCCGCGACAGGGAGGGACCGAGCCCGGGAGGAGCCCGAGCGAGGGCAGCGCGCGGGGAGCCTCGAGCGCGGGGAGCGCCGGGCGGGAGCCCCCGAGCGGGCGAAGCCGCGGCTGAGGGCGAGGCCCGGGGCGGGCGGCGCCGGGGCAGAAAGCGGCCGAACGCCCGGCTCGGCTGCCGGCCCGCGGGAGGGGAGCGGAGGGAGCGGAGAGCAGCGAGCGAGGCAGGGCGGAGCCTGCGGGCGTGCCCCCGCCCCCTCGGCGCCCGCCGCAGTTCTCAACCAGGTCGGACCCCGCCAGTTATACCGCGGCCCGGCGGGGCTGGCGGCGCGCAGTGTGGTGTGCAGGCGGTGCGAGCATGTCTGGGAGAGGCAAGGGCGGGAAGGGGCTCGGCAAGGGGGGCGCCAAGCGGCACCGCAAGGTGCTGCGCGACAACATCCAGGGCATCACCAAGCCGGCCATCCGGCGCCTGGCGCGGCGCGGCGGCGTCAAGCGCATCTCGGGGCTCATCTACGAGGAGACGCGCGGCGTGCTCAAGGTCTTCCTGGAGAACGTGATCCGCGACGCCGTCACCTACACCGAGCACGCCAAGCGCAAGACGGTCACGGCCATGGACGTGGTCTACGCCCTCAAGCGCCAGGGACGCACCCTCTACGGCTTCGGCGGCTGAACTCTCTTCTCATACCATACACTGTTAAACAAAGGCTCTTTTCAGAGCCGCCCACGAATTTCACAACGAGAGCTGTTGATTACTGCCTTCATTTAGGGCAAGTCACTACGCTTATAACCTTCTTTTACAAACATAAGTACGGTGTTTATAAATAGTCCCAGAAAGCACGAACAACAGTTCAAATGTATAGCGTACTATGTGCACACTGAGTTCCGATACTACATTTCGTTAGTAAAAACGCGGTACATATTTCGCTACGTTTTTGAATAAACTTTTTGCTTAAAACGTTACTGACATCATCGTAACGACAAATCTCTGTTCTTTGGACACGTCATAAAAGCCATGATGGCAACAGATCTGAAGTGCCGCTAATTACGTTCCTCTCTTTTGCACCAATAGGAATTGTGCGATTACAATCCTCTAATTTGCATAACGTCCTTATAAATAGGGGACCAGGCGCCATTTTCAGTGTTGTTGTGGTACGGTGAAGAGCTTGGAAAGAAAGTTTGAGAGATGCCTGAGCCGGCGAAGTCTGCCCCAGCACCTAAGAAGGGCTCCAAGAAAGCCGTCACCAAGACCCAGAAGAAGGGCGACAAGAAAAGAAAGAGAGCACGGAAGGAGAGCTACTCGATCTACGTGTACAAGGTGCTGAAGCAGGTGCACCCCGACACAGGCATCTCATCTAAAGCCATGAGTATCATGAATTCTTTCGTCAACGACATCTTCGAGCGCATCGCTGGTGAGGCGTCGCGCCTGGCGCACTACAACAAGCGTGCGACCATCACCTCGCGGGAGATCCAGACGGCCGTGCGGCTCCTGCTGCCCGGCGAGCTGGCCAAGCACGCCGTCTCCGAGGGCACCAAGGCGGTCACCAAGTACACCAGCTCCAAGTAATTCGGTTTAAACTAAACCAAACGGCTCTTTTAAGAGCCACCCCAAATTTTCTTATAAAGAGCTGTAATTACAAATAAACTGAAAAAGATATCTATGGCTCTTTTTCAGAGTTGTCTCCCCCCAAGTTTCCTTGTAAATGCTATAATTAAGTATAACTGAAAGAAATTATTAATTTGGATACTACGTTCGGCTATCTTGAAACATTTAACATTGCAAAAGATGTCGTGATATTATGTAACTACTACTTTTTAATAATCAACAGCTCTCGTTGTGAAATTCGTGGGCGGCTCTTAAAAGAGCCTTTGTTTAACAGTGTATGGTATGAGAAGAGAGTTTAGCCGCCGAAGCCGTAGAGGGTGCGTCCCTGGCGCTTGAGGGCGTAGACCACGTCCATGGCCGTGACCGTCTTGCGCTTGGCGTGCTCGGTGTAGGTGACGGCGTCGCGGATCACGTTCTCCAGGAAGACCTTGAGCACGCCGCGCGTCTCCTCGTAGATGAGCCCCGAGATGCGCTTGACGCCGCCGCGCCGCGCCAGGCGCCGGATGGCCGGCTTGGTGATGCCCTGGATGTTGTCGCGCAGCACCTTGCGGTGCCGCTTGGCGCCCCCCTTGCCGAGCCCCTTCCCGCCCTTGCCTCTCCCAGACATGCTCGCACCGCCTGCACACCACACTGCGCGCCGCCAGCCCCGCCGGGCCGCGGTATAACTGGCGGGGTCCGACCTGGTTGAGAACTGCGGCGGGCGCCGAGGGGGCGGGGGCACGCCCGCAGGCTCCGCCCTGCCTCGCTCGCTGCTCTCCGCTCCCTCCGCTCCCCTCCCGCGGGCCGGCAGCCGAGCCGGGCGTTCGGCCGCTTTCTGCCCCGGCGCCGCCCGCCCCGGGCCTCGCCCTCAGCCGCGGCTTCGCCCGCTCGGGGGCTCCCGCCCGGCGCTCCCCGCGCTCGGGGCTCCCCGCGCGCTGCCCCCGCTCGGGCTCCTCCCGGGCTCGGTCCCTCCCTGTCGCGGCCGCGCCCCTGCGCGGGGTCGGGTCCGCAGCAGCCCCGGGGCTCCCCGGCGCGGCCCGGCCCTGCCCGAGGGTCTGCGGCAAAATCCGGCCAATCCCGGGCCCTGCGCGACGACTCCGCCCCGCCCTCATCCCCCGCCCGCCCACCGCGGTTCCGTTCCGCGTTGGGCGCCCCGGGCGATGCTTTTGAAACACACAAATCCGTGCCCGGCTGCTGGAGGCCTTTCTCAGGCAGAGCGAAATAATCTCTGCCTGCCTTTCCCTATCCGACCTCCAGCTTCTTCTTATCACTGAGTGTCGCGCTTGGTGGGACGGAAGTGCTTAGCCCTCATGAAATAGCTTTTTCCTTTTAAAATGTTCCGTAGCATTTCCTTCATGTGGATGAGAACGCCTTAGGTTCACCAGCGCGCACACACGCACGTACACGTTTGTCATGCCTTATCCTGTATGGAACCATTGCGAGTAAAGGTGATAGCCTGAAGGATTCTTCCAGAGAAGGGAAACAACATAAGGAAATAGTCAAGCCGTCATGGCTGGGATGAGCTCTGCTGGGAAGCAGGAGACCCGTGCTTGTGAGGCCCTTTAATATTTAAGGGAAAACAAAGAGTATTTGTAATAGCCTTGCTCTAATCCTTGGTTTATCTCCTTGTTAAATATATGTCAATTAAAATAGTAAAGCAACTTATTTTTTTAATGGTTAACAACAAACTACAGGACTCTGTTCTAATTTTACTTTTATGGGTTAGGGCAGATTTATACAAACTAGTACACTTTATTTCCTGACACAGAAAACATTCATCCAATTTTCACTGAGATTAAACACATTTGTGTGGGGCAAGGGAAGTGTTTTAGGTGTAGGTGGGGTTTTCTTTTATGTCTTTTAGCAGCACAGATTTTCCAAAATTTTTACTACAGCACTAGTAAATATTTTAGTGATTTAAAAGAGCAATAATGAAATAAATAGATATGTTTTCAAAAAGTGTGAAAAAATAAAAATATTTTTTGTGTGTGTGCATTTTGTTTTTGTGTCATTTGTTTATTTTTCATTATAATTGGCATTCATTCTTCGTATTTTGAGACTTCTTTCATGATCACCATTTAATGTTATTATTTGGAAAACGGGAAATGTTCAGTGGAAACCACAACACGATCCTGAATCTTTCTCATTTATTAATCGGAATAGGTCCCACATTTCTGTGCTAACAAGTTCATCTGTTTCTTTCCCATTCCCATTCCCGCATTCCCAGAAAAGTGAACTAGGCACAGGTGCCAAAAGGGAGAAAGAAGAAAAAAAATTGTCTCACTCTTTCACCTTTTCTAAGCACAGAGACAAAAACCAGTGTCGTGCTTTTGTTTGTTTGATTTTGTTGGTTTTTTATATCTTTGTTGTTAGCTTTTATTCTTTTTCCATTTCTTGTCTCACCAGACACAATCTGGTTCAAGACACTTCAAATGCCTTTTCTGAAATTGTGTAAATCTGTTGATGTAATCAATGTTATCATTTAGATAAATGTCTGACTAGGAATTGTGACGACAGCCTTCAGGGAAATGTCATAAACCTTTTGAAATTCTTTTCTTGATATAAGGTCCCGTTGGCTTTCCAGCTTAGTTGTCACCTTAGAAACATCACCAGTCAGCTTTCTATTTGATTCCCATGTTTAAAATGATGAATCTTAACATGAAGGGATAGATTCTTACACACATTGGAGTCAGCATCAGGTCAGACAGTAAAACACTGCATAAGCCTCTGATATTTACCAAGCAAAACCAACAGCAACTGCACAACCCAAGTCAGAACACTATGAAGACATCTATAGGAATGATGGACACATGAAGCAGTTATGGAAATTTATTCCAGGGAGGAGACAGGATGCAAAATGATCTCCCCTGCAACAGCAAACACCTTAAGGAGCTCCATGAGGGTCTCGGGGAAGCTGGGTGAGGTCCACTTTACCAGTACTTTACCAGTTACTGTACGGTAACCATTAAATATTACTTATAATGCACTTTAAAAGAATATAAGAAAGAGAGAAAGAAAAAGAAGTGAGAAAGAGAAAGAAAAGGTGTGTGTGTACGTGTCTTCAGAATGCAAGGTACCAGAAACTGGAAGTGCTGTAGGCCTCAAAATGCAATGTATTCTCAAATTTCTCTTCTGTGGCCTCCATGCCATTTTTTCCAGGGCCATCCAGCCTCAGAAACTTTGTATCCTTGAGAACTTTCTATTTGGGCAAAGAATAAATATTCCAGAAGTTACAGATATCTAAAAATGTATAATATGTGTATTATGTCCTTACAGCATGTAATCAGTATTGACTACTTCACGTTAAGCTGGCTGTTCATTTTATTTCTATGAAGGCTGCACTTGCTTTGCAACTAAGTCTTCACAAACTGCACTCATCTGTCTAAACAACCAGTGAAACAGCAAGACTTGGCCTTACAGTAATGCTGACTGTTAAAAACGTCAGGTGTTCCATGCAGAGTTGTGGTGATACTTTGTCTACTGAAATTTCTGTACTGTATTGTCCTGTATTGAGATTATCAAAGTACCCTCAGATAATAAAACAGTGATATCCAAATCATTTTCTTTGGTACCTGTATCATCAACTCTTAGACTTTTCTCTCCTGAAACTGGAAAGGTCTAAATCCAGGTAAATGAGCATCATTTCTTTTCTGGAATTGTGGCTTTTTCATTTCATTATAAGCAGAATAAAAATTCTGTGTCCCTCTCAGAAGAGCTGATGGATAGATAAAAACTCGCACAATGAAGGAAAATAGCATTTGATTTCAGCAAGCAGCATACGTTGATTAGGGGAAAGTAAAAAAAAAAAAAAAAAACCTTTGTTTCATACAGTATATATCTAACTCAAATTGTGGATAGCATTGTTCTTTGCTCAGAATTCCTCTAATCTTGGTGTGACAATGATTTTAACACTGAGTTGGTTGACTTGAGCAAAGTAAATAGAAATTCTCAAATACCATGTATCATGGCATATGTACACTGTGGATCTTATCTTCTCACAAAGTATCTGTAGTCTGAATTCATTGTAAAAATATTCAGCACTCAGCTTATTGCATTGGTATCTGAAATGCACTGAAAGGCTTGCACTTGATTAGTGGCCCTTCCTGAATGGCTGTTGCACTGAAAAAATCCTTCTGTATTTCATCGCACTTCTTATACTGTCTTACGCTCTGCATCCCTGTGGCACCACACCTTGGGACTTCATTTTTTGTTTAAAATTTGAACACTGAAAATTCTCTCTCGTGCCCTCTGGAACAATCACCTCCCTAGTGGCCTCACAGATTGAAGCTATTGCAGGCCAGAATTTTTAATAGCTTTGCTGGATCAGTGTGCTTGGGATAACATGCAAAAAATGCAGAGAGAAGATGTCTGTAACCATCTCAAATATTCATAATAGGGCAGGTATGCAAAGAAATGTCAGAACAGTCTTCAGAGATCTAGAGTGATGGATCAGGATAAGCAAGTAAAGAAAGCAGTTGAAGAGGATATACAGCAGACGAACAGCTTTGTGAACATTTTGACTGTACTTCATCTCCACATGTGCATCAGTGTGTTTAGCACAGAGGACTTAGCACAGCACGGTACCATCATTGCTGACGTATAAACATGGGGTGATCAGGCCAGGACAAACATTCTTTAATACCCTCTGGTTCCATACTAGCAACTTGACACAGTTCGTGGGTGTACAACAGTCTCCAAGACAGTTCTGGAACTGAAGCCCTATGCTGTCACTGCATGGTGATGGATAGTCCTACATCTGTTATTAATTATTAAACAATGTTATGAGAAGGGGGAAAAAAAGGGAAGGAAAAACACCCAATACTGACGTGTTGTTGCAAAACACAGTGCAAGAACATACAAGGAAGGGAAGGCAATCTTATTTTAAAAGAAGTGATCTCACTCACACACCCTAAAACACACAGACACTCCAAACACCAAGCAAGTTTCCAAATGGGCAGGGCAGGCTTGCTTGCAGGGACAGGCAGGACCAGGAATGCTAGCGATGTGCCCTCAACAGGTCCCAGGAGGGGCAGGTCTTGTGCTCACTGCAGCAGGGCTGGTGTGTGAGTGCACCTCTTGTGCAGCTGAAAAGCTACCCGACATTGTTATTTTCTCTTTCTGGCACATAAATCCATTAAAATTCACTCACTGACCAACAGCTGAAAGCCTTATTGCTCCAAGACTGATTGTTATCTTCCTGTCATCTTCTCTCAATTGCTTTATAGTCCATCCCTTGTTTTATGCTGTGCTTTTTTCTAGCAGCCTGGATGTCCCAGAGAAACTACAAGCAGATATTTTGGGATCTTGATTATCTACTGTATAGGTGCAATTGTCTACTTCTGTGCTTATAGCTACTTTTCTGCTCAATCTGGTGCTAGCACACACGCTATTTCCAAAGTTCTTGGAATATGTATTTTTTCCACATCTCTGAGCAAATGTGAATTCTTTCACATCTATTTCAGCTATTAATGCTGTGTCAGTACTCACAGGAGTTCTGAAGGCCACTGCTTTTCCCAAGAAAACATAAGGCTCCAAAGCTCAGCAGCTGCTGAATGGTGAAGTGGGTGGAGTGCATCCCATGTAACAGTGCTGCATCCTAACCCTGCAACATCACCCAGGACATTTCTGCATGGAAGTTGAGAGTTTTCTTTCACACTGGAAGAGGGGTGCTTAAGGACTCTGCCACAGTGCAGTCCTAGGAGCAACAGCTGTGCCCGGATAAAGGAGATTATGAGGCAAGAAATGTCTCATCTCCTAACTTTCACATTACCAAGAGGGTTCTAAAGGGCACTGCTTACAAGCACAGTTATTTGTATTTGTACTGTGGTATATTGTCCTAACCTTTTGAAAAGCACAGAAATGCTTGTTAGACCTAATTTTAGAACTTCCAGGGCAGTGTCTATTTTTCATATAGTTTCAAAACACTAATAGAACTGTTCGGTAGTTAGAAGAACTTGGGTTTCAAAGCCAAATTATCACATTAAGCTTATAGTTCTCAGCTTCCAGCTGTTCCGATCAAATGTTTTTTTACTGCATTGATTTATATACTGTGTTCCACAGTAGGTTTTCTTTTTATTATTAGTCATTATGCCTTCAGTAACAGCTTCTCATTTTACTGTGGCTTCCTATTAACTAGGAAACAGTGCTTCCTAGAGTTTAATGGATGAATAATATGGAAATACAGCAAGTGTTTGTTCTGTGCCTCAACATTTGTACATCTACAACATTGAATATGCTTATGCTGAGCTGAAGAGACAATGTAACTTTAAAGCCAGAGAGAAGAGAGGGCAGAAAATGCAGCAAGGCAGAACAGCCCAGGGTGGCAGAGCTCATATTCAGGCTTCACTGTTCGTAGTTACTGAAGACTGGAAACAAAAAAATGACCCATTTATGTGAGGAAGCCCTTAAGAGGGATTTGCAAATGAAGAGAATATGATAGGCTTTATCTTCCCCTACTGGCTTGCAGGAACACAACCATACAACCTCCACATAGATTTTACATTACAATGGTGAATGCAAATGAAAGTTTTATCTCATTTTTTCATATGGATAAAGCTTTTGCTTAGATCTTTTTCTGAACTAATAAATGTCTGAGGTAGAGCTGATTCATGTATTTTGGTTTGAGAAAGATATTTTGATCAGTTCTTCTTCTATACATTTCTGATAAATGAGGACTAATTTCACCAGAATCTCAGTGGTTATGGTTTATCTTAACCATTGGACTGATTCATCCAAGCAATGATTTGATCCAGACTGTGCCAATAAAAAGTTGTGGATCACTCACTGTGGATGGAAGAGCAACCAGGAACAGTCTCAGTCATATCTCACTGAGCAATTAAAGCCACATGCAAAAGCACTTTACATGTTAACCAACAATCAGAATGCAAAGCAACAGCAGTTTGCAAGCCAGTCCTCTGCACACAGCCAGCTTCTACCTGGCAGCATTTGTTAGGTCCAGCCCTCTCCTAAAAAAAACTCACAGAAAAGTTCCCTTCTATTTAGGAAATCTTAGCATTAAGTTACCTGTATGTGACTTGGTACCATGCAAATGCTAAGTCAAAAAATCTATAGCAAATTCTGTTGTTTTATGTTGCTGCTGTGTTTGAAGGCAAACTTCTTACCGGATTTATTATGTATCAGACTTAACTGATATTCAGGTTTTGAAGTTTGATAGAAATCTATCAATCCCTAAACTAATATAACCCTGGTCAAAATACCTAAATATTCCTGTTACTAGTTCTTATTCATGTATTATGAAAGGAACCTCTCTTCTACCTAGATCTAATTTGTTATTTTGTGGTTGCTCTCTTACAGTTAAATGATTTATCATCATATGCAAACTCACAGGATTCCAGACAGAAATTATCACTTATGTAAGGAGGGAAGAGCAAAGCCTATTTCATAACCTACAGTCAGTCCACCGTGGTTCCCCATATCACCACTACAACCATTTGCAACTGACATCAAAATCCATTGCTGGTCTCATCCTCTGGTACAAGCTATGACAGATTATTATTGCCTTTCTAAGGTTTAATCACAAAACTTCAGGACCCAGCATTACAATTACAAAAATTACAAGCTCACCTTTCCTGCAAACCCTTTTACTTCCTTCTCAATAGATTGTGTGTTAGTGTTTATTATCATTTATACAGGTCGCTCTCAGAATGGGAGAGAAAATAATCCTTTATTTATTAAAAGTCCATAGTCTTTAAAATAGAAGAAAACTGATAAAACTTAAAATCAATAAAGCCTGCCTCGTCTTCTCAAAATTTTTTGAGCATGCAAAAAAGATTCAGCATTTTTGCCCAAATTGCTATTTTCACTGCTGACTTACATAAAATACTCAATACCCATTACATAGTAAAAATGGGCATTAGTTGACACAGTTTAATCTTATCACTGAGTTTAATGCTAAATATATTTTGACAGACAGAGGTAAATAGATCCCGTCTCTTGGTATAACAGGCAGCAACAGGAAATGAATTGTATTTCACTAAAACTCATTTCTACAATCACGTCAGAAATTATCTACTGCAAAAATACATTCCAAAAAAGACAAGTCTTATGCCATAAAGTAAGGGCGGGAGAGGGAAATCAATAAAAAACACTGATTATCTTACTTCCCAAAGCAGTCTTCTGAGATTCCTTCCACCCCACCCCCCCACCCCCCCCCCCAGCTTGCTTTAGTGCGCCAAGAGTGAGTACTAGAAAATGGCTGAAAGCAAGAAAAAGGCAAGGGAAACAAAATGGTGCATCAAGGAATTTGATTGGTCAGATTTTGCTGCAGAGTCCAAGTTCCTGAAACAGAGAAAGGAATCTTTCCTAAGAAGAAACGTATCACCAGCTAGCAATAAATAAAAAGAGCCTAGAAAGCTTAAAGTATGAGGCTTTGGAAAATATTTATTCCCTCTAAGCAATCCTCCCTACTTTCTTGTTTATCCGCTTAAGCGAAAGCTGAATTGAACTCAATCCAACTGCTTCTTACAGATACAGCTGCTCAAGTGCAGCATTGCAAAACTGAGACTTGATTTCCTGCTTGAATGGAGCAGAAAGCTCTCTAAATTGCACAAAAGGCCTACTGCATTGAAAAGAAATAAAACACCATGGAAATCCAGAAGGAGTTCTGGAAATAATTTTTTGGGTGCTAAGTCCAAATCTATTGAGTGGGAGGGCAAGGGTTTGTGCAGGTGAGCACAACAGTCAGGAAGAAATATTTTCCTGGAAGGTCTACAAGTGCCACTGAATACAACAGGTGGGTAAGAGTCTGCATTTAATGATATTCTGGACACGATATCAAGTTATGAATCGTTAATATTCCATGGGAAAAACACTTTGTGCGCTGAGTGCAGCAAATATTTTGGGGGAACCTAAACATTCCCAGGAAAAAATTGATCCAGATACACATCCCTAAGTATTCAGACCCAGAACCACGAAGGATGCCCCAAGTGCGTCTCAGAGAAGACATTTTCTAAAAATTTTGGGTAACATTTGGAAACATTACCCAAAACAAGGGGTAACGTTTTTCAAAGTTACCCACCCTACGTTCCCACTGCCCTTCACCCAGCTCTGCAGGGAAACATCACATTTACCTCAGGAAAAAAAAAAATTATACCCTGAGAAGACTGATATCACTCATGATAGGGACATTCAGACCGCGAGTGATAAAGAACTGAGAAAATTACTGACAGAACACCCGTCATTAAAGGGTGGAAAAGAAACGTTGCTGCTTCAAAAATAAGAGATCTAAAGAGAAAAAGCATTTGAAAAATGAAACACTCTTGCTACTACCAGAATAACTGTTAGTGGTAGTATCAGAAGAAAATAAAAGTACTTGCTGTGTAACAAGGTGTGTTTGCAATTTACTAACCTCATAACACATCGTTACTAACAAAACAAACAAAGAAAAAAGCTGTAAATACAAAGTTGCATTAGTGCATTCCTGATTGCTTTTAAGAGCAGACAGCAAAGAAAAGAAAACTAGTTTCACTTTCAGCCTGTGAAAGCCGCAAAAAGAACATCTTCATTAATGGTTCAAAAGCAACTTGACTGATAAAATCTATGAAAAGAAGCATCCCTTATTAACGGAAATTTGTCGAGTAACTACCACAGCAGGAATTCATCTATACCAGTTTAGCGCCCTCAACACAGAAAAAACATGTTTTATGCTGTTTGGCACTTACCTCACAAGAAACGTGTTTTGGCCCCTGAAAAACTACCAAAAATGCAGGAAAGCGCACCTTCTACTATATAAGAGTAAGAGTTTACAGCTCTTTTTAATAGCCATGTGGTGGCTCTTAAAGAGCCTTTGGGTTTTCGAAAGTCAAAGATCCTTTTGCTAGAAGCTTAAGCGCGCTCCCCGCGGATGCGGCGGGCGAGCTGGATGTCCTTGGGCATGATGGTGACGCGCTTGGCGTGGATGGCGCACAGGTTGGTGTCCTCGAAGAGCCCCACCAGGTAGGCCTCGCTCGCCTCCTGCAGCGCCATCACGGCCGAGCTCTGGAAGCGCAGGTCGGTCTTGAAGTCCTGCGCGATCTCGCGCACCAGCCGCTGGAAGGGCAGCTTGCGGATCAGCAGCTCCGTCGACTTCTGGTAGCGGCGGATCTCGCGCAGCGCCACCGTGCCGGGCCGGTAGCGGTGCGGCTTCTTCACGCCGCCCGTGGCCGGCGCGCTCTTGCGGGCCGCCTTGGTGGCCAGCTGCTTGCGGGGCGCCTTCCCGCCCGTCGACTTACGCGCGTCTGCTTCGTGCGCGCCATCTCCCCCGGAGCAGCCTCCCGGCACTGAGGACAAGGAGCTTCGGAGAAAGCGGCTGCGGGACCCGCTATTTATAGACCCGTCCGCGCTGTGATTGGCTGGCGGGACGGCGCAGATTCCATTGGTCTGCGGCGGGCGTTTGAAAATCCCGCGCTGCGGGGGGAGGTAACGGCCGCGGCCCGCCCGCAGCCCCCCCGCGCGGCCCCGGCTCTCGACCCCCGCGGCCCGGCCCAGGCCACCCCCCCCCCCCCCCAAGTCCCGTTCACCCCGGGCAGCGAGACAGCCGCGGTCATCGCCGCCTCCGCCCCCGCGCAGCCCGGATCCCAGCCCCCGCGCTGAGCCCCCCCGACGCATCCTGCGCGACCCGCACTTTGATACAGCGCTCGCTCTCGTGGTTGCTTTCCTCAGGCGAAGCCTTTTTTTCCACTTCTATCGTTCCCATTTAATTTCAAGCGCTGATGGTCCCCTTCGTTCCCGCATTTTATTTTATTTCATTATACAGACGGGAAAACGATCTGCCACACACTTGGGGTATCCCCGAGGCTCGTTAAAATGATACTTTTTTTCTCTGCATTTTGTATCTTCATCTCTCTGTGGCGCGATAAACCCCCTTGAAACAGCGTTGCCTTGCCGAAGGTCGCACAAACGCGGCATAATCCCCATGGAGTACCCTAAGTAAACAACCCGCTCGGCGGCGTTCGGCCAAGTCGCCTGGGAAGAGCAGCTGATGTTTAAAGGGGACGGCGGCATTTTATTAGAAATGGTTTATTTCATACCGGAGGGACAGACTACCGTGTGTATCTCTATAATTACCGAAATGCAGAGTTGAGATAAATACCCTAATGAGAAGACAGGAAAAATATTTAATAGTTTAGAACTTGATTTTCAGTATATTATCTTTATAGATCTACCCTTTCAAGAACCCAGTTGTCACGTACAACACAACCACTAAAAATCCGTTTTTGTCACACGCAAAGCGTGTTTTTTCCCGTATTAATCAGAGCATCCTGATCTGGAAAGCAAAGTTAATACCAAATAGCAGTGCACTCACGAAACGAGCAAGTGTGAAACACTCTTTTACTGAAAACGTGGGTGGCTCTGAAAAGAGCCTTTGGGTTAAAAACAGGATCCGCGGCGCTCTACTTGGAGCTGGTGTACTTGGTGACCGCCTTGGTGCCCTCGGAGACGGCGTGCTTGGCCAGCTCGCCGGGCAGCAGGAGCCGCACGGCCGTCTGGATCTCCCGCGAGGTGATGGTCGAGCGCTTGTTGTAGTGCGCCAGGCGCGACGCCTCGCCGGCGATGCGCTCGAAGATGTCGTTGACGAAGGAGTTCATGATGCCCATGGCCTTGGACGAGATGCCCGTGTCGGGGTGCACCTGCTTCAGCACCTTGTACACGTAGATCGAGTAGCTCTCCTTCCTGGTCTTTCTACGCTTCTTGTCGCCCTTCTTCTGGGTCTTGGTGACGGCTTTCTTGGAGCCCTTCTTGGGCGCGGGCGCGGACTTGGCTGGTTCCGGCATTTCACGGGTCTGTCACTACCTGTCTACCGCAGGAACGACGTAAATACAATAGCGGCGGCGCCTCTATTTATAGGGGCGGTATGCAAATGAGGCGGCTCAGGATTGTTTCTCTCCCATTGGGCGCTCCGGGTCGGTGATGTCAAAGCCATTCACGGCGCGCAATTGGCCTGTGCTGCATCGCTGCCCCCATTGGCCAACTCCGCAATCGCAGCCTCCGCCAATCACAAGCGCCACGGAACCCCAGAAGGAAGGGATAAAAAGGCCGGGTGGAAGCCTTTGCTCTACTCCCTTGGATTTCGCCGCTTCTCTGTTCTATTCTGGGGGCTCTGCCGATTTCGGAGCTTCAGCCGAAGACATGTCTGGGCGCGGGAAGCAGGGCGGGAAGGCGCGGGCCAAGGCCAAGTCGCGCTCGTCGCGGGCCGGGCTGCAGTTCCCCGTGGGCCGCGTGCACCGGCTGCTGCGCAAGGGCAACTACGCGGAGCGGGTGGGCGCCGGCGCCCCGGTGTACCTGGCGGCCGTGCTGGAGTACCTGACGGCCGAGATCCTGGAGCTGGCGGGCAACGCGGCCCGCGACAACAAGAAGACGCGCATCATCCCCCGCCACCTGCAGCTGGCCATCCGCAACGACGAGGAGCTCAACAAGCTGCTGGGCAAGGTCACCATCGCGCAGGGCGGGGTGCTGCCCAACATCCAGGCCGTGCTGCTGCCCAAGAAGACCGACAGCCACAAGGCCAAGGCCAAGTAAAACCGTGGCAACAAACAACCCAAAGGCTCTTTTCAGAGCCACCCCCATTTTCCTAAAAAGAGCAGGAACATCTAAGTATAAGTACTGGGATCACTTGTTTCTTTAGAAACTGATCTTATGTAACTGGAAACTTGTATATATGGGGAGTTCTTCTAAGCAGCAATTCTGTATTTAGTGAACCAGCTCTGTTCTGCAAGTCCCTTCAATTTTATTCTCTAACAAGTTACTCAGTACTACTTCTAAAAATTAATAAAAGGTGGGGGTGGGGGACAGAAAAAAACATCCCCGGGCTCCGTCCCTGGGCGCACTGTAAGGTGAAGCCGAGCCCAGCCCGGGCGGGCACCGCGTGGTTTCCGAGGGGAAAAGCCCCGCGCAGCCCCGGGGGCGGGAGGGGGCGTGGCCGGGTCCGGCCAATCAGGACGGAGCGCGCGACTTTCGAACCCGTGGCGGGAAGGGGCGCTCTGCCTCCTGGGTCGCGCTGGGTTCTTCCCCTTGGCTTTGGTTTGTGTTTTTTTTCCTGCTTGGTTTTTTGGTTTGTTTGTTTTCTTTCTGAAATTTATGCATGCCATGTACTGCTACTAGGGCTTTCAGGCAACACTGGCAGATCTGTAAGTTTCTCACCGGGATGCTATCCCGCAGCTAACACGGGTTTAGCTTCTAAAGGACAGCGTGGGCTGTTCGAGTACGTGATATTGGAAATACAATGGAGGTAATGGGAGGATCACGAGTTCATGCAAAATAGACTAAAGGGTACTTTCCCACACCGCATAAATTCCTATGCACGTTAGGGGATTGTTATGTACCTGTCTGGGCTGAAACTGATGTATCAGGTCTTGTTGGTCTGCTCTTTTCTGTTTTCTCTTTTCCCCTCCGACAGCGTGGCTGGCTACTAAAGGTGCTCTTGGGTTTATCTGCAAGTTTTCTCTTCTGATATCCTTACGTCGTCTTGGGCCATTTCTTGTCTTCGCTGCTTTGGGCCTCGCTGCCTTGGCCAGATTCTTTGCTGCTACTGCCTTCTGTTGGGGCTTGGCAGCTGCACTCACTTAAGGCTCTTGGCCGCTTTCCTGACGGCAGCGGGCGCGGTCTTGGACGCGCTCAGAGAGAGGATTAAAAATGGGGGTGGAAGATAAACAAGTGAAGTCAGCCAGAGGCTGGTATCCGCAGGGAGGAGCCTCTCCGCCATTCGTGCCTCGGGGATTCCGCCCCGCTGAGGCTCTGTGTTTGTCCGGAACAGATATACATATATTTTTCTTCCACTGTAATGGACACTGTATGTCCGGCTTTGTCAGGCAGATACAGGCAAAGCAATATATATTTTTTTATTCAGTAGTGTTTTATGTGCAAGAAAATAAAGCTGTCCGAAGGAGAGCCTTGGAATGCAAGGTCCGGAAGCTGTGGGAGGCTCTGAGAGAGGCTCCGCTGGGCTGAGTGAGGGCTGGGGGAGGTTTTTCTGTGTTCTCTAAAAGCGCCTCTTGAGAAAGAAAGGAGGAAAACAGCGTGCTATTCTTTTCAGCGTCCTCCCTCAGGAGGCGGAGGAGCGGGTCACTTGTGGCGATGTGTTAATCTGTGATGCTCTGAAGTGTTGCTTGGAAACATGATGACAACTGCGGGGTTGTTTTGAACCGGTTATTACTTAATCAATGCCCAGTTTTGTTTCGTGATTTTTTTTTAATTTTTTTTTTTTTTACTATTTTTAAGTCCTGTATTTTTGGAGGAAAAAAAAAAGGTTAGGTGTGGTTCTCGAAAGTTGGACTTTGAAACCGTATTAATTGCAGGACTATAGTTATGCATAAATTCGAGGTTGGAACTAGGTTTAAAACTTTCAGATTTTTTAAATATAATCTCTGTTTCTCTTATATGGTGTATTAAAAAAAAAAAACTCCTGGTGGATGCTTAGTATGGGAGTGGGAAGCGATAAGATTGACTTGAAGGAGAGCATTCATTTGTAGAAAGTGCTGATTGGGCCTTTTGGGAAAAACAAACAAAATTTTGAAACTGAGGCCTCTTAGATTTAGTTTTTACTTAGGAATCATGGTGTGAGGAGGGAGCATTTCTCTCTTTTCAGAATCAATGCTCACGCTGAGGTGCGTGACAAGAAAGCCTCTGTTTTGCTTGTCTTGGGAGTTTAGAAAGGAAGGATATTTTTCCCCAAAAATGTTTAAAACATTCCTTGAAAACACGTATTCTGACATTCTGTTTTCAAATGACATTTGACTTGATTGAAATGTAGTCCAAAATAGAATTTTTCTGTTCTGTTCACTAAAAAATATTTCCACTTAGTTGTCATAATTCACCAACTAATATTTTAGTTCTTTGCCTCACCAGCCATGCTTTTACCTTGCGGTGGTGTAAATAAACATCATGGCTTTGTTTCATAATACTTTATGACTAATGTTCTATTTTATGTGCCACCAAAGCACGATCATGGCATTTTACAATTAATAATTATTTATTTAAGGCATACTCTGACCTATGTATCCCAAATGCCCCTATTCTACAGCTAAAACATAACTGGAATATTTTTGTACAACTACCAGCTATACTTTCTCTTCCTTGTTTTTCTTGGCAATCCATATTTAAAATGGAAAGGCAATATGTTCTTCTGCCTCATGTTAACATGCTTCATTTAGATTAATATAATTTTTACCCTTGTACAATAGTTCCACAAAAGTCATGGATATTTTACATTAGAAGAGAGAAGTGGATGAGAACAGCTATTTATGTATGGGATGACACTTCAAAAAAAATAAAGAAATAAAATATTTAGAAAAATCAATTCATATGCAGAATTTCTATTTTATTTGGATTCCTCCCAAAATGTCTTTCCTAGCTATTCAGCCAGCCTAAAGTATTGACCTATTTCTACATAAAAGAGGAAACCTGTTATTTAAGAATGATTCATCACAGGTGTTGGTAGTCATGGGAAAAAAAAAAAAAAGACATCCATAGACATATCTGATCTTTTGACTTTTAAGTCATATCTTTATGCTTTAGAGCATAAGCATGTATAGCATAGCATAGGTGATGCCATCTCTCAGATAGCCTGGCCTCAAAGCGTGTTATTCAATCTGTAGTTACTTTACAGATCCCTGTAGTTACTTCATAGATATTTTTTCCATAAAGATAGTAAGCAAAATGATATCAAAAAAGAAACCATATTCAGTTGCATTTACTACTTTGTAGACAAATAAGGAAAACAATGAAGGAATAAAAGAAAATTCACATTTTGGTTAACTTTACCAGAGTGACAATAGTGCATGGAAAAATTCCTCAAATATTCTTTCCTTCAGAAAGATTTATTCATGCTTTTCTTAAAAGACAGTGCTTGGTTGCTCTGTAACATGACTTCTTTGTGGATGGCAAAAAGATATAATCCAAATTCCCTTGCTTCTAAACACTCTTCCATAGTTCTAGAGGAAGGCGTGATTTTTTAAAATTTATTTTTTCCTGCCTTTCAGGAGGAGATGTTGCTTTGGGCTATGCTATTTACTAAGTATGTTGGCAAGTTAGAGAATTCCCCCAATTCTAACAAAAAATAATGGAATGAATTGTCTGTTGTTGAGGGTAAGTCCATGGAATTGTGTAAACCTTATTTAATGCTATGACCAAGTGACAGTTTATACAAAGAATAAATACTCATACATAGATCTTAGAAGATAGATCATAGAATAAATACTCAGTACATAGATCTTCTCATAGATTCCTCTCAAACCCCTTCGCTCAAATATTTAGCTCCTTTAGGACCTTTCTGCAGCCACACATAGCAAATTAAAATATAATCAGGTAGAAATATCTTACAAATCTGGTGTAATGAAGAAATTTTCTGAATGATATCGTCAGTACATTTCTGTTTGTGAGCCCTTGAAAACTAACCTGCTTCGACAGTAAAGGGGATGAAAACAAATTATTGATATTACTAATTTCTCTGAGATATATGGTACGGGCTTGATTGGTAAACAGGAAAGGAAATCATGTGACTTCATTCACTCAGTAATTTCAGTCAGTGCCTCTGAATTCAGGAAATCTGAATGGGAGGATTGGGGTCTGGAAGCCAATTTGTAGCTGCACAAGCACAGCAGGAAATCTGCCTTTGTAGGTAAAAAATATACGTTCCGAGTGTATCCAACAGTAACACAAAAGGCAGATCGAGGTAATAAAACGCAGCTAACGCATCGTGCGTCTTTCTGTACGCTTGGCATCACCGCAGGTTCTCCCTAGGATCGCTGTAGCACTGCCGGGCGAGGGGGGGTCGCGGTGCGGGGCCCCTGCCCCGGGAGCGAGGCCCCAGCCCCGGCCCGCCCCGCGCTGCAGCAATTTCTGGCCAATCCCGCCCGGGCAGGAGCTGCCCGCCCTCCTCCTCCTCTTCCTCCTCCTCCTTCCTCTCCATCCTTCCCCTCCTGTTCCTTGCCCCTCCGCCGCTCTCCTCCCCGGGTCGTTCTCATCTCAGTCACCTCCCGGCGGGGAAGGCGAGCGCCGAAGGGCGAGGGGGGGGCAGCCTCCTTCCTCGCAGCAAAGGGAGCTGTTAAAAGCAGCCCGTGCTTTGAATGCTTCTCGTGTTTCTGGGATCGAGTGTTGGTCTTATTTAAACTGCATTTTCTTTGTATGGCGGCTGCTGCTCTGGGTAAGCAGCCAAGGAGCACTCAGGGTTATCACCTTGCCCTGTTACAAAATATTGGTTTGATTCTGCAGCTGAGAGCAAACAACGCACAAATCTGCTTGATAAACTGCTTCTGTAAGGAGTCTGTCGTCATTACAGCGTTTTCCCCCATGGTCATTCTGTATTAGAAAACTTGAAGTCTGACCGTACTGTGCAGAAACAACCATACCATAATGGACAGGCCATAGTGGACAAATCTTTTCCTTTCCGGATGGCGTTTCTATTAAGAAATAGTAGGAAGAAAGGCACTTCTTTAAGAATTTGACTTTTCAAGTCTGCACTCTGCATATGAATGATACTGCTCTGATACATGGGGAAGAATTTCAGATAGAAACCAACTCCTTCCCTCCTGCTACAGATGCTGCAGCTTTCCTCTGTTTCTTTTGCTTGCCCATGTGGTTTGTGAGAGAAACACAGAAATGCCTGCAAGAACCAGCAGGAAGTGTTCACAGTTATGCAAACAGCTGCATTCCTCGGTATTTATTTCTGTATAGGGGAGAGATGGATCCATCCTCAACTTTTCACTCACCACATTCAGCTCTTCCTTCCGTGGAAAAAGACTAGGGAGACAGGGAGTCCATTTGTTCAAGGAAACCTGCAATGCTTAGACAGCTCTTTAGGCGTCTGTAACCTTTTGCTTGTTAACTAACTTTAGATGTTAAAGTAGACCTCACCGAAATTGACAGATTTAACTAATGACATTATAAACAGTAAAGGAGATAAGTAAAACCATCTTCACCCAATAGTAGTCTATGTTCTGAAATTGTCCTAGTCTCAAGTAGGTCCTTGTATGGAAGCCATTTCAGACCCTTAAATCATCTTTATTACATTTCCCAGAACTTTCTTTTCCAATTCCACTACACTTTAAAAAATTATTTTAATTTGATTTTGAACAAAAATGTACACAATACCTAAGGTGCATCTATTTTACAAAATGTTACAATGGTACAAAGATAGAGTATGCTCTGGTTTGCTCTCTGTTGCTCTTCCAGTGATTCTTGACATTCAAATTATTTTTGTTTTAGTGCTTCTGAGCATTGAACAAATGATTTATTTAGCTACTCGTTAATTGTCTGCAGATGTGACAGGATTTTTTTATTCATCAGTAATAAGCGCATGCATACATTTTTTTAAAATATCAAAACTTGTTTCATGCTGTAATAAGTTGTTGCATGCTGTCCCTCCCTATTGCACCTTTACCTTCTGGTTACATGTTACTTCCATGGCAATAAGCTATCACAAATAAATAAATAAATAAATAAATAAGACAGGCTAGCACAGGTGTTTTTTTGGCAAGACTTATAAAGCTCTGTCAGAAACGGACCCCATTATTCCTGGGATAGGAGCTGTCATGATCCCCACTGCACAAGTGTTTCTAGTTTCTGCATGGAGGGAAATGACTTTGAACACAGAAGCGGTGGTCTTCAGCACGCAGATGCAGGTAGAGCCCAGAGGCAAATTCACACCTGAGAAAAAATGATACTCTGCACTTGGATAGGCAGACCCATAGGGAGCTGTCAGTCCAGGTGCCAGGTCCAACAGGTTAGTCCACCTGAAGGAAAACAGATTTGAGGGCTAAGCTGACCAAAACTCAGACAAACCAGCAATAATCTAGAAGCATATTGAGCTGCCAGGCTCAAACTGCAGGATTCTCCTTTATATTGATGGGTAACCACCAGCTTTGCCGATAGACCTGTCTTCAGTTTCATGGAAGATGACCTGTGCAGAGGTGTAGGAAGATGACCTGGGCAGAGACTGACATTTTCAATGCTCCACATTTGTGGGGTGAGCTCCTTTATAATAATAACTAAACACGTTTCCTCAACACCCCAAGGAGAGTAGATATTTGGAAAAAAAAATATGTTGAAATTCACATTATTTCAACAGTCTTCTCCTTGAAGTGTTGGTTGTCTTTTGGGAAAGTCAGAAGTATTAGTGGGAACGGCAAGGTGTGTGATTGAGAACTGATGCAGAAGGGAAGAGGAGTGCTATGATCTGCTATGACATACAGGAGCAGAGTTGCTGTATCTCTCCTTTCCTGCCCTCTCCCAGCCTGTTCCAACTGTTTTCCCTGGCTGCCTTGCCACATCTGAGAGACAGCTAAAGCCTCTTCCAACTGATGCTGCCTGATCAGGAAGAGAACAGAACTGATTACCCTCCCCATTCTGTTCTGACTAACAGGGAAAGCTGACCTATAAAAATGACGAATAGGTAGTTCATAGCTTAATAACAACTTGTTGGGGTCTATGAGTACCAAACTCCATACAAAAGAACCACCAGGAGTGAAACACTGGGCATGGAATACAAGACCAATGTGTCACATTAGGAAATATTTAATCCATCCAGGAACGTTTAATACTGCATTTACTGACAACTTAATTTTGGAAGATACTAAGAATATAAAGTAACACTGCTAACTTCTCAAACTTTATAGAAGTCCTGAGAAGAAAGACCCCAGAAAATCTAGGGGACGTGAGAAAAGTTATTCAGTCTCATGCTACATGGTTTAACAAAATGGATACAATTTCATTGCTTTTTACAGTACTCTTACACTAGAACAGGAAAATGTGAGAAAGACTGAGAAGCCTAGTAATGGCTAATATATGGTTAAGTTCAAGAAAAAGGAATGAAAAAAGACAAAAAGGGAAATGCAAATACAGTACCTGAAAGGAAAAGAGTCTTGAAATTAACAAGAGAAACAAACAAACTATTTATGATCAAGATTATAGAAGTGGAGACCCTTTAGGAAAAAACACAGTAAATATATAGATACATACCCAAACATGGGATATATGGAGACCTTAATACTGTAACTAACCAGTCCTGACAAAGAATAGTATTGGAAAGAAATAAACGGTATGTTGTCAACGTCTGGAATACAACCTAATCGATGATTTTTCAAGAACACAGGACAATACGCCTAAGTGTATATTCCCGGTAAGTATAACTAGGAAGATAGAGGGCCAAAGTAAGGCAGCATGTGTGCGCGCTCGGGGCTCGGCGGCTCCGTACCGCCGTGCCCTCAGCCGACGGCGCCGCAGCCGCTGCGTGCTGCCGGGGGACCCCCGAGAGAACCCGCGTCCTCTGCGGCGGGACAGCCCGAAACGCAGCGCTGCCGGAACCTCTCCGGACCCCTCAATGGAGCAGCAACAACGAAGGGAAGGGCACCGCAAGCCGAAGGTACACCGAGTCAATAACGGGAATTTTTAACCCGAGCGCGCCTGCAGCTCCCCCCGGTCGGGGCCCTTTGTGTGAGCGCCGCGAAATGGCGGCGGTGGCGGAGCGCGAGGGGGGGAGCGGCGCCGCCGCCGCCATTGGCTGGAATTTGCTGCAGAGCCGCGGCCGCGGGGCCCGGCTCCCCGCCGGCTGCGGGTAACGCAAGGCGGGCACCGGGAGACTGGAACGGGCCGAGCGGCAGAAGGGCCCCCGCCGCGCCCGGGCCGGGCCGGGCCGGGCCGGGCCGAACTGAGCCGAGGCGGCGGCAGCGGCGGCGGCGGGGCCGTCGCCTCCCGGAGCCGCCGCGCGGCGCCCGCCCCCTCTCGCAGGCGCCCCGGGGCGGAGGCGCGGAGGAGAGCCCGCCCCTGCCCTGCCCCGCCGCAGTCCTCAACCAGGTCGGACCGCCGGCAATATAGGCGAGCGCGGGCGCCCGTTCCCGCCACTCGCTGTTGAGGCAGAGCGCGGCGGCAGCATGTCCGGCAGGGGCAAGGGCGGGAAGGGGCTCGGCAAGGGGGGGCGCCAAGCGGCACCGCAAGGTGCTGCGCGACAACATCCAGGGCATCACCAAGCCGGCCATCCGGCGCCTGGCGCGGCGCGGCGGCGTCAAGCGCATCTCGGGGCTCATCTACGAGGAGACGCGCGGCGTGCTCAAGGTCTTCCTGGAGAACGTGATCCGCGACGCCGTCACCTACACCGAGCACGCCAAGCGCAAGACGGTCACGGCCATGGACGTGGTCTACGCCCTCAAGCGCCAGGGACGCACCCTCTACGGCTTCGGCGGCTGAACTCGTCGTAGGTTAGGACTCGCTTTTACCAAACACAAAGGCTCTTTTCAGAGCCACCCAAGCTTTCAAGAGAAGGGCGTTAATCACTGCTCAAACGGGTATTCTTCGTGGTGTCGTGGTACACTATGTTGGGGAGGAAGGGAGAGTAGTTGGGTTTTCCTGTCTTTATCCGGGACCATCCCCCCCGTCATCAACGCGCCCCGGTCTTTATCCCCTCTCCGTTTTAAGCAGGAGGAAAGCTTGCAATCAGGGACGGGGAGCTGCCTCTCTTGAACTCTCCAGCAACGAATGCGCGGGGAACGGTTGGAAGGCTTCACTCACTCGAGGGAAGAATTCCTCGGCTCCAGCTCTGTTCTCTACTGGCAGCCGCTTCCCCTCTCCCAACGGTCCGACATGGGGTGGGGGCGGTGAGGGAAGGAAAACCAGGGTGTGGTGGGCAAGCTCTCCTGTGGGAGCCGCGTCTCTGCTGCCGCCTTCAGAGCAGCAGCCTCAAGCGGGAGGCTCATGAAATGGCGGGGCTCTGTTTCCTCCCGTTGTGAGCGCTCAGTCCGTTCTCTAGGCGGGGGGACGAGAAGCAGCCACCATCGCTTGTGGGGCCCCAGGGACAGGGGAGGAAGGAAGCGGCACGCCCTGCGCAAAACCAGCTTCGCTTACTGCCCTCCTCCCGCTCGCTGCCTGAAGGGATGCCGGCTCTCCGGGCTCGTCTCCCACTCCCTCCCCTCCATCCCCCCCGGGCGGCTTGAAATAAAGAACCAAGGAGCGCGCCCCCACCACACAAGGCGGGGGGGGGGGGGGGGGGGGCTCGATCTAAACGCAGCTCGTGGTCCCGATCCCTCCCAGCTCCTTTATGTCCGACCGTCGGAAAAGAGCCCTTGCACAGCTCATCGCGCGCCTGCCACGAAAACAGAGATCCAGCTCTCTCTGGTGGGCGTGTGGTGGCTCTTAAAAGAGCCTTTGGGTTTGGTGGTCACGGTGCAGGAGCCTCAGGCGCGCTCCCCGCGGATGCGGCGGGCGAGCTGGATGTCCTTGGGCATGATGGTGACGCGCTTGGCGTGGATGGCGCACAGGTTGGTGTCCTCGAAGAGCCCCACCAGGTAGGCCTCGCTCGCCTCCTGCAGCGCCATCACGGCCGAGCTCTGGAAGCGCAGGTCGGTCTTGAAGTCCTGCGCGATCTCGCGCACCAGCCGCTGGAAGGGCAGCTTGCGGATCAGCAGCTCCGTCGACTTCTGGTAGCGGCGGATCTCGCGCAGCGCCACCGTGCCGGGCCGGTAGCGGTGCGGCTTCTTCACGCCGCCCGTGGCCGGCGCGCTCTTGCGGGCCGCCTTGGTGGCCAGCTGCTTGCGGGGCGCCTTCCCGCCCGTCGACTTACGCGCCGTCTGCTTCGTGCGCGCCATTTCCGCTCTCAGAGCCTGCTCTTGGCAAAAAGAAGAGCGAGTGCTGCCGGCTCCTATTTATAGCAGCTGTCCCCCTCCTCCTCGCCTGGGATTGGCCGACAAGCGATGCATTTAATTGGTTAACTCGGAGCATTTCTCAAGCCTCACGGTGCGGTGAAGATGTGCTCGGTCCCATCCACTTCTAAAGAGAGCTATTCGTACTTTTTTCAACATCTATTTCCTTGCCTAGTAGGAAGGATTTTTTTCTTCCTTTTTCTAATATTTACTTTTGTGTGTGTGAATTGTCGTTATTGTACATTTGTGTACATGGCAAGAAAATATAGAATGCATTTAGTGCAAGAACCATGCACTAGGATAAAAATCTTTGTTGTTAAAATTCAAATAAAACTCGATTGGTTAGGAAAAAACTTTCTTAGCCATAACAATAAAACGTAAAACAGTAAGATATTTATTACTTCAATTTTTCGATATAGATATGAAAAAGCATTGATTTCCTGTCTTGTAAACCTGTAAAATGTTACGTGTTTATCTGCTTAAAGTCTTGTACAATATAAATATAGAAGAAAAAAAGTTTAAAATAAGTAAATAAATAAACATATGTCCTCTGCTTCACTCTGTAAGGATATTTTTACTGCTCTTCGGTAGCAGACTTCTTCCAAAAGTTAGATGAGGAACATTGGAACATTATTTAACTCTGAGCGTGACCAATAATAAAGAGAAATAGTTTAAAAGAAATGTTTCTGAAAGAACAAAAGCCGAAATGATGAAGCCTAGGATTTAACGATTAAAGAGATACAGCCAGAACACAATAGGGTTAACGCGGGATTTTCAAAATGGCCCAATGAGATCGGTCCTGCCCGTCAGCCAATGGAGAGGAAGCGAGAGGTATAAAAGGGGGTCGGGCAGGGTTAGAGCTCAGTGCTCGCCTCGTGCGGCTTTGTTAAGGTCTGAGGAGGACGCTGCGGGATGGCGCGCACGAAGCAGACGGCGCGTAAGTCGACGGGCGGGAAGGCGCCCCGCAAGCAGCTGGCCACCAAGGCGGCCCGCAAGAGCGCGCCGGCCACGGGCGGCGTGAAGAAGCCGCACCGCTACCGGCCCGGCACGGTGGCGCTGCGCGAGATCCGCCGCTACCAGAAGTCGACGGAGCTGCTGATCCGCAAGCTGCCCTTCCAGCGGCTGGTGCGCGAGATCGCGCAGGACTTCAAGACCGACCTGCGCTTCCAGAGCTCGGCCGTGATGGCGCTGCAGGAGGCGAGCGAGGCCTACCTGGTGGGGCTCTTCGAGGACACCAACCTGTGCGCCATCCACGCCAAGCGCGTCACCATCATGCCCAAGGACATCCAGCTCGCCCGCCGCATCCGCGGGGAGCGCGCCTGAGGCTCCTGCACCGTGACCACCAAACCCAAAGGCTCTTTTAAGAGCCACCACACGCCCACCAGAGAGAGCTGAATCTCCGTTTTCGTGGCAGGCGCGCGATGAGCTGTGCAAGGGCTCTTTTCCGACGGTCGGACATAAAGGAGCTGGGAGGGATCGGGACCACGAGCTGCGTTTAGATCGAGCCCCCCCCCCCCCCCCCCCCCCCCCCCGGCTTGTGTGGTGGGGGCGCGCTCCTTGGTTCTTTATTTCAAGCCGCCCGGGGGGGATGGAGGGGAGGGAGTGGGAGACGAGCCCGGAGAGCCGGCATCCCTTCAGGCAGCGAGCGGGAGGAGGGCAGTAAGCGAAGCTGGTTTTGCGCAGGGGCGTGCCGCTTCCTTCCTCCCCTGTCCCTGGGGCCCCACAAGCGATGGTGGCTGCTTCTCGTCCCCCCGCCTAGAGAACGGACTGAGCGCTCACAACGGGAGGAAACAGAGCCCCGCCATTTCATGAGCCTCCCGCTTGAGGCTGCTGCTCTGAAGGCGGCAGCAGAGACGCGGCTCCCACAGGAGAGCTTGCCCACCACACCCTGGTTTTCCTTCCCTCACCGCCCCCACCCCATGTCGGACCGTTGGGAGAGGGGAAGCGGCTGCCAGTAGAGAACAGAGCTGGAGCCGAGGAATTCTTCCCTCGAGTGAATGAAGCCTTCCAGCCGTTCCCCGCGCATTCGTTGCTGGAGAGTTCAAGAGAGGCAGCTCCCCGTCCCTGATTGCAAGCTTTCCTCCTGCTTAAAACGGAGAGGGGATAAAGACCGGGGCGCGTTGATGACGGGGGGGATGGTCCCGGATAAAGACAGGAAAACCCAACTACTCTCCCTTCCTCCCCAACATAGTGTACCACGACACCACGAAGAATACACGTTTGAGCAGTGATTAACGCCCTTCTCTTGAAAGCTTGGGTGGCTCTGAAAAGAGCCTTTGTGTTTGGTAAAAGCGAGTCCTAATCTACGACGAGTTTAGCCGCCGAAGCCGTAGAGGGTGCGCCCCTGGCGCTTGAGGGCGTAGACCACGTCCATGGCCGTGACCGTCTTGCGCTTGGCGTGCTCGGTGTAGGTGACGGCGTCGCGGATCACGTTCTCCAGGAAGACCTTGAGCACGCCGCGCGTCTCCTCGTAGATGAGCCCCGAGATGCGCTTGACGCCGCCGCGCCGCGCCAGGCGCCGGATGGCCGGCTTGGTGATGCCCTGGATGTTGTCGCGCAGCACTTTGCGGTGCCGCTTGGCGCCCCCCTTGCCGAGCCCCTTCCCGCCCTTGCCCCTGCCGGACATGCTGCCGCCGCGCTCTGCCTCAACACCGAGTGGCGGGAACGGGCGCCCGCGCTCGCCTATATTGCCGGCGGTCCGACCTGGTTGAGGACTGCGGCGGGGCAGGGCAGGGGCGGGCTCTCCTCCGCGCCTCCGCCCCGGGGCGCCTGCGAGAGGGGGCGGGCGCCGCGCGGCGGCTCCGGGAGGCGACGGCCCCGCCGCCGCCGCCGCCTCGGCTCAGTTCGGCCCGGCCCGGCCCGGCCCGGCCCGGCCCGGGCGCGGCGGGGACCCTTCTGCCGCTCGGCCCGTTCCAGTCTCCCGGTGCCCGCCTTGCGTTACCCGCAGCCGGCGGGGAGCCGGGCCCCGCGGCCGCGGCTCTGCAGCAAATTCCAGCCAATGGCGGCGGCGGCGCCGCTCCCCCCCTCGCGCTCCGCCACCGCCGCCATTTCGCGGCGCTCACACAAAGGGCCCCGACCGGGGCTGGACGGCGGGGGGGGAGGTGCGGCCGCTGTCGGGTTAAAACCTCATCGTTCTCTAAGGAGAGTTGCCTTTTCTTATTTTTATTTTCGGGGTGCGTGTACGTTCTTGTGTAACTGTGTGTCGGGGAGTTATCTGCTTTGTATCTGCCACATCTCTGTATGATGAAACACGGCTCTTGTTTGCTTTTACGGGACTGTGGTGCTGGTGATGGAACAGGTTTGTGTTTGAAGTTAATGTACCCATGGAAATACATACATTCCTTCGAAATCTTTTAAGAATGTGTCACTCTTTGCTCACTTTCATGTTCATAGTCTTGCCAAATAGCTACACACTGTTGATACATAGTATCGCCAAGTATTCCCTTTGCTTTTTTTCTTCGTGTTTGTGCTTTCTGAGCAGAAAGCACAGTGTCTTTTTTAACTGCAGTTATACAGCTGCACTGACAGGGAAGCACACATGATTTTAATGATTTGCATCATCTTAATCATTTTTAGAAAACTAAAGTGTTCAAACTTTATTTAATTCTGAAAATGGAGGACAAATTCCCCTCCACTCTTCACCTTTTCTGTCATCTTATGTCTTTTTCAGTGCTCTAGAAATATGACTCATCTATTTACTCATTCTTTAAATAGCTATAAGGTCTTTAAATGATAGTGACAGTCAACAGCTAACAAAGATAGAAAACTTGCAGCTATAGATGACAACGTATAAAAAATATAACAAATGATTTATTTTTCAATCTGAACATGTAAAACAACCATAGTAACTGTCAATATCCTTAAAAATAGAGTTCTTAAATGTGGTTCTAAGGTGTGTTGAGCCATTTTGAAATTATATGGAATGTTTATTCAGAAATGTTTATGAAATGTTGTTCTACTTTTTCTCTTTCAGAACATTGTAACAAAACGTTTTGTGGAGACAAAACCAGAGATTTTAGGGCTACACTGCCACCAGAGTGGCATGTCAGGTTCTGAACTTTCACAGATGTTCACAAGAGAAGGCAGATGTGTTCTCGGTACTTTTCAAACCATTTTTGTGCCCACTTGTTCCTTATGAGGGGAGTTTGGGGGTCGGAGGGGTGGGCATTAAATGTGAGAGCCTGAGCATCACAGAAACAGGTTGAAGCTTCTCTCCTCACTTAAAAGTTCAGCACAGCAAAACCTCCAGACATCCTGGCTCCCTGTCTTCAGACAGCACTACTTTGGACATAGGCCGGAAATCTTTGTGCATCCAGAATTCTGCACAGCAGGGTAAAAGGCAAAAAGCAGAACCAGTAACACCCTGGTAAGGTAACAGAACGTTGTGTTGCTGCAGCAGAATGTTTCCCGCTATCCTGACAAACCTTGAGAGATTAGTTTTGTTATGATTTTAGCAGTCTAATCCTTTGTAATCTACACTTAGCTATGCCAGACAGGTTTCTTCTATAGGTCTATAAATCAATTTGTCTGACACCAAGAAAGTCTAGGCTTTGAATAGCCCTTAAAGGTTCCAAAAGAAAAAATATATATCATTTTTATGTACCAAGCTATGTAGCCCTAGTTCCACCCAACCAAAAAATTAACTTAATTTCTTTAAAAGTGGTTTATAACAGTAATTAACTCATGAATTAATTAAAATTGTAATTTATAATGTTGCTACATGATATTTTAATTTTAAAAATCATAAATAGTCCTTTTCTGAATATGTAGATTTACTGCTATAACACCGAACACTTTCTCTATCATAATGCACATATATCATCAAATCAGGAATCTTAATATCATAAAATAATTCAGTCTGTTTAAACAACTTTATTTTCCTCTTTTGCAGTGATGTTAACTCAACAAGAAAGCAGCTTGAATTTCTGATTCATGATAAATTTAAAGCTTAATCCTAAATCCAGGTTTCAATTTTATTACTAGGAATATCTTTGGTTTTGAAACAAATTAGTCCAATATTTATTACAATTCAAAAAGTCCATGTGCTTTCAATTTGCAAATTAAATCAGAGCTTTAATCTCATTTAACATTCTGAAAAATGAGCCATGATGTGAGGGCCACACGTTTCAAACACTACTAACAATGACTATTATTCCAGAGCCTGTATACCTTTTCAGGTTGTATTTAATTTATGGTTGTTAAAAATACAGGTTATTAATGAAATATTCAGGTATACTTCTTTTTGAAGATGAAAAAAAAAAAAAAGTAGTGAATAACTTGGAAGATTTTATTTTATTATTTTATTTTATTTTATTTTATTTTATTTTATTTTATTTTATTTTATTTTATTTTATTTTATTTTATTTATTTCTCTCTTCTTGGAGATAACCGATAGCCATGCTTTTTGTATGCGCAGACCGACCCCTGGGGGCAGCTGGGGGCTGTTCCGGAGGCCCCCCCCCGGCGGCGCGCTTCCGGGCAGCGGAGGACGAGCTCTGCTGTAGAACGATGCGATTGAAAGCGCTGACCGTGATTGGTTGACGGGATTTGAATTATTAACCAATAGCAGCATGGGATTTGCCATGGACCAATTACAAAGGCGTTCGTACGAGGCGAGACGTCACTGTCTCCGTTATCCAATGGAGGCGCTGATAGCTAGAGCCTGTGATTTGCATAGGGCCCCTATAAATGAGAGAGAAATCCCACCGGCCGCCACTCCGGGCCGTGAAGGGACGGGGGAGTGTTCACCATGCCTGAGCCGGCCAAGTCCGCGCCCGCGCCCAAGAAGGGCTCCAAGAAAGCCGTCACCAAGACGCAGAAGAAGGGCGACAAGAAAAGAAAGAGAGCACGAAAGGAGAGCTACTCGATCTACGTGTACAAGGTGCTGAAGCAGGTGCACCCCGACACGGGCATCTCGTCCAAGGCCATGGGCATCATGAACTCCTTCGTCAACGACATCTTCGAGCGCATCGCCGGTGAGGCGTCGCGCCTGGCGCACTACAACAAGCGCTCGACCATCACCTCGCGGGAGATCCAGACGGCCGTGCGGCTCCTGCTGCCCGGCGAGCTGGCCAAGCACGCCGTCTCCGAGGGCACCAAGGCGGTCACCAAGTACACCAGCTCCAAGTAGAGCGCCGCGGATCCTGTTTTTAACCCAAAGGCTCTTTTCAGAGCCACCAACTTACTCGAGTAAAAGGGCTGCATTGCTGGTTTTTGTGAGAGGTGCACAATAGGCTGTTGAAGTACTTAAGCTCTTAGGGTAGGTGAAGTTAAGCACTTAATTTTAAAGAGGGAAAGGAAAGTTGTAAGTTTTGAGTATAGGTAAGGACTAAGCTTCTTCTAGACATACTGAATAACATTTGATTAGCTAAAGTAACTGTACTCTATTGATTTGGGCGCCTTCTGAAGCAGTTTTCTTGTTTTGCTAGCTCTTCGAACTCAGAGCTCTCAGGGAAGGTAGTAAGTACTTCTTCGTTTACATTGCTGTGAATTGCTCTGCTTTCTAAGGATTTGTACTTCTAAGTGTTACTGCAATTAAGAAATCCTAGTTGATACTGCAGTTTGCTTTATGTACCCTACAAATGTTCACTCATAAAATAAAAATCCTATTTTTATCTATTTCAGTCACGAATAAACGTGTGGAAATCACTTACTGAAACAGGTTTTCCAGCCGTTCCTTTTTACTCCATATGTTACAGCGCGCCCTCCTTACTTCTCCCTCCCCTCTTTACTACCGAAGGGGAGGAATTTTTGATCACCCTTGTTTCACATCCCCGTTTTACAGCGCCCGATCTCGCGCTGCACCTGACTTGCTCTAGAATGAAGTCCTCGGGGCGAGCTGGGGGCAGTCGGGGCTGCGCGGGACGAGGAGCGCTGGGGGAGGCGAGCCCCGCTCGCCCGCCCCCGGTGCGGTAAGGCCGAGGTTTCCCCCCCCACGGGGCGGAGCCGCGGCTCCTCCGCGGGGAGGTGGGAGGGGGCTCGGGGCGGGGCGGGGCCGGCGGGGGGCAGGACCAGGCGGGGCCAATCCCGCCCCAGCGCGGGACTTTTGAACTCTCCCGGGCTGCCCGGGAAGGGCCGCGCCGCGCCCCGCCCGGGGGGACCCGCGGCTGCCGCGCTCCGGCTGCGCCCATCGGGGCGGGGCGGGGGCGGAGGGGGGGGAGGCGGGGCCGCGGCGCTGCTGTCGCGGGGCTCCCGAATTAGACGTCAGGAATCGCTTCCTCTTTAAGGGAGCCCTTATCGGCCGCGCAGGTTGGAGCCGATGCGTCTCAATCCGTGCCCTGTCAAGATTTGTTTCTGCTGCTGCGGCTAGCGTAGCGCTCCAGCTCTTTCTGGGAATAAGTGGGTGGCTCTTAAAAGAGCCTTTGGGTTTATTTAAATGAGTAGACTAATTTCTTCTCAGTCGTTTTACTTCTTTTTGGGCGCCGCCTTCTTAGCTTTGGCTGCCTTAGGCTTGGCCGCCTTGGGCTTGGCAGCTTTGGGCTTCACCGCCTTCGCCTTGGCCGGGCTCTTCGCCGCCTTCTTGGGGCGGCCAGCCTTGGCGGCCTTCTTGGGGCTCTTGGCAGCCTTCTTAGTGGCAGCAGCTGCCGGCTTCTTGGCTTTCTTGGGGCTCTTCTTGACTGCCGCCGCCTTCTTAGGCTTTTTGGCAGCGCCGGCAGGCTTCTTGGCCGCCGGCTTCTTGGGCTTGGCCGTTGGCTTCTTCCTAGTTGTCTTCTCTTTTGTCTCGCCCGGCTTCTTGTTCAGCTTGAAAGACCCGGAGGCGCCGGTGCCCTTGGTCTGCACCAGGGTGCCCTTGCCGACGAGGCTCTTGAGCCCCAGCTTGATGCGGCTGTTGTTCTTCTCCACGTCGTAGCCGCCGGCGGCCAGCGCCTTCTTGAGCGCGGCGAGGGAGAGCCCCTTGCGCTCCTTGGAGGCGGCCACGGCCTTGGTGATCAGCTCGGTGACGCTGGGGCCCGCGGGCCTGCGCGCCCTGGAGCCGCCCGCCGCCTTCTTCGGCTTCTTGCCGGTGGCTTTCGCCGCGGGAGCGGAGACAGCGGGAGCGGCAACAGGCGCGGTCTCCGACATGGTGGCAGCCGTCGTCCACGAATCAGGGGAAACCACTGGGCCTGGAGCAAGTCGGTGGCCTCGTATTTATAGAGAGGAGCCGCGCGGTGATTGGTGCGTTGCAGAGCCCGCCCCGCTGCACGGCAGAAAGGTCCCTTCTCCCCGCTCACTTTGTGTTTCTTAGGAGTCAAAAAAGCGTGTTTTTTCGAGAATTTCTGCCACCGAATCGCCCCAGCTCGCAGCGGCGTGGAAAAGAAAGACTGTTGTTCCCCTGGGCAAAGTTTCCCTTCGAAGAGGCAAAGGGTGAGTTAAAAAAGAGCCGATAAACCCTGAGTCCTGGACCTGGACAGACCTCAGGAGACAGAAACTTTTGTTTTTCCTTCCAAATAAAATCTGCGTCGTGGGCAACTAAATCTCCAAAGTAATTAATTATTATTCTTTAAAGGGTCTTCTCTTAATCTGAACTGAAAACTAGGGATTTGAATCGATATTTTCATCGCAAATTGATTTCAAAGAGGAGGAAGTAACACAGGCTCATCTTGAGCACTGAATATGGATTAGAAATTAGCTTCTTTGCCCAAAATCCTTTACCCCTTTAAAAATAATTAAACTAAATTAAATTAGTGCATTATGCAACAAGGCGAGAAGCACGTTAAAGTCTCTTGAAGGACTTTTTCTGCCCCAGAAGGAGATGACTTTTTATAGCACAGCAGCTTGTACTGTGTTGCTCTGCGTGCACAATGCAGACATGGTTCCCTATTGCTGCTTTACAGAAATATTTATTCTTAATAAAGTACGTGGCATCAGAACTTCAAACAGCCAATTGTTATTAACAATTATAACCGATACCCTGACAATTTATAATTCAGTTTTGTTTTCATTTTGATCCAGTTTGATTGGTGAAAATCTGAGTCGTCATTGTCTGGGGAGACACTGCTGCAGATGATTTTCCATTCTTCTGAACTGTAAAACTTTCTCAAGTCGTTCTTTACATCTCTCCTTCCAGAGTAGATGGCTAAATATTACATTTTTACTGTACAGTGACTGCTTCCTACACTGGAAGTAATATTAATAACATCTAATTGATGCATCTGTTGTTCTAAAGCGAGTGGCTGCTAGCAAGAGGGGGAATTCTCCACGTGCACTTTATCAAGACCATAAAATAAACACATTTTATTTCTTATTATCAGAAGATGCTTGTTTTAATTCCCTATGCTCTTTTCATTATTGTCCACAACCCTTTGTTTTTCCAAAGACCACCCATAAGCTGTTCTTTACCTCTTGCTGTTGTTGTAACTGTCAGTGGTGCTAAAATTTAGCATCGTTTGATTCATTTAATTTCTTATGTTTTCAAATGGATAAATATTAAAACGTGTTTATCGACCTATGACCAGTGATTTTTGTTTGTTTCAGTATCTTTATTGTAACGTTCAGTGCTCTATATAAGGTAGAATCAAAGTTGGCAACAGTCCTTTTAACTTGCCCGGTGATTTTAAATTGTTCTCATTCAGATTCCAGACAGAAAATGGACATGGTAGCTCAGACAAAGCAACGAGAAATATGCATTAAAAATTAATAATTCTGAATACCTATCGTTAGGGAAAAATGACAGTCTCTAAGTCCGGAAGCGGGACTAAGTGGGACTAAGTCCGGAAGTTAGGGACAGGCTGACAGGCTTTTTTTGTTTTGTTTTGTTTTTTTGATTGACATCAGTGAGTTAGCTCGACCTGACGCACGACTGAACTGAAAAAGGAGAGACTTGCTGGATGAAGCTTTTGTTGTAGTAACATTGAACTTCTTCCGTTTCTCACCTGTTCTAATAATGACTTGTTCTAATGAAATGACTCCTTTGATGCGGAATCAGGGTTTTTTTCCTACTATGTATATAGGAGCAATTGGTACGTTATTTTATCAGATCGAGTTTTTTACTCTGGTGTGCAGAACACATCAACACTTTGCTGCCTTTCAACAGCAAAGACCACGCAAATGTTTTTTTTGCTCAGGATCTACAGCTCCTTTTATGAGGAAGTGGGTGGCTCTAAAAAGAGCCTTTGTGTTGCTTTTGAGGTGGGAACAGTCCCCGAGTTTTTACTTGCTTTTAGCCTTGTGGCTGTCGGTCTTCTTGGGCAGCAGCACGGCCTGGATGTTGGGCAGCACCCCGCCCTGCGCGATGGTGACCTTGCCCAGCAGCTTGTTGAGCTCCTCGTCGTTGCGGATGGCCAGCTGCAGGTGGCGGGGGATGATGCGCGTCTTCTTGTTGTCGCGGGCCGCGTTGCCCGCCAGCTCCAGGATCTCGGCCGTCAGGTACTCCAGCACGGCCGCCAGGTACACCGGGGCGCCGGCGCCCACCCGCTCCGCGTAGTTGCCCTTGCGCAGCAGCCGGTGCACGCGGCCCACGGGGAACTGCAGCCCGGCCCGCGACGAGCGCGACTTGGCCTTGGCCCGCGCCTTCCCGCCCTGCTTCCCGCGCCCAGACATCGCTCCGTTACAGCCCCGCCGCCACCCGAGCTGACGCGCAACACCCGTCGCTACGCCCCCCGCCCGGCCCCTTTTATAGCCTCCCCGCGCGGCCCGGCTTGCCTTCTGATTGGCTGCGGCGCGCTCTCGCTCGCTCCGACCAATGGCGCTGCGGATCCAAATCCACCCAATGGGGAGCGGGCCCCGGCCCATCCCGCGCGCTGCCCCCGCCCGCCAGCGGCGCTTCCGCGGGGGCGCTCCCGGGGCGGGCCCCGATCGTGCCTCGCCCCCGCTGGCGGCGGGCCCCGGCCGTGCCTCCGGGCCCTGCCCCAGCCGGGCATCCCACCTGGAAAAGCGGCCCCGCCCGGCCGAGGAGATCGGAGGCGTGCAGCTGCCTCCCAGGAACAAGGAGAACCTGTGCTAGTGCCGCGGTCGTTTAGAAACGCCCCTATGTTTGCAAATGCCGCTACAGGATTACGTGTGTTGTTGCTTAGTTGTTCGTTAAGGTTTAATTTACAAACCACATTTGCAACCCCACACTACTGATACGTGTGGAAACCAGCCAGGAACATGAAACAAAGGAAACTTCTCTGAGCAGTCACCTATAAATCTAATCAAACGAGCGTCGTGTTTGTTAGGCTGTTCTGCAGAGCATTAGAGGTCAGTCTGTGATGCTTTACTCCGGGAACATCTCACTGCACAGATCAACAATCAACTTCGCCAAGATTCAAGATGTCTGTCTGGTATGGTCTGCTCTCGTTTTATGGACAGATTCATACACGTTTTTCCTCTTTCATTGTTCTAATTACTTATGTTTTCTATTTCCTAATATCTTTTTCTTTATCTTCCATATATTTCTAGCAAGGGCACACACTATCCTTGTCTAAACCAACGAAGAAGCCTGCACCCTGGAATTAGCCGCATCCGTCTGCTATCCCATAGTGCTTGGCAGGCTCCTCCTCCATTTTCCCCACAGCCTGGAATTCTGCTCTCTCCTTTAAATAAATTCCAGTTCTGCCTGGTTGTTTTTCCCACCTTCATTCCTTGATGCTGTTCTGCTCTGACCCATCACTCTTCTTTGTGATTCATATCATAGGATCTGAGATGCATATCACAAAATTATAATGAAGTGAACGGTGTGGATACCAGACTACTCTGCTCACCCTGGATACTAGCAGCATGGTATGACAGGGAAAATCAAAGACCCTACACTCACCAGGCCATCCATGATACACCTAACCCCCCCCAAAAAAAAAAAAAAAAAAAAGACATCTCACAGTCTCAGATAAATTCAGCAAGTCAGATTCTCAACCAAACTGCTAAGACTATGCCAGTCATGGCAAGAGGATTACAAACAAAAATAATAATTTCATAGCATATAATATAGAAATTGCTCTTTAAATACTAAAAATCGGTTCAGCTCTCCTTCAATAAGTAAACTAACAGCATGATGTGTGTGTGTGTTTGCATCTATTTTATGCACTTCCTTATTCTATCCCTTTTTGACTGGTATCAGGGTAGTGAGCTGCAACACAGACACGAGGGACAATTTTCATATATATTTCCCTAAGAAAGGCACAAAACCCTGTGTAATTCAATGGATTTGAATGCTTTGCCAAAGCAAATTTCATTGATCTGTTCCTATTTAAGGACCCCAGTCACTCAGTGCTGTTACCAGAAGCCAAAGACAACGCACGTAGATAAAGGGAAAAATTAATCTAGATGCTGTGAGTATAGTCAGTTTAGAAATGAAATTGTTTCACAATCATTTCTGAGTGCTTTCACTGTAACTGGGGGAGAAAAGGTTGGCAGCAATCCTCAGTGCTGGATTTGACCTTCCTGCCGTAGCCCATCACTTGTGTGACTGGTGAAGAATGAGGCGGTTACAGGAGCGAATGGATTGAAGCACGAGCACCCCCAGAGCCCACTGCTTTGATAAAAGCAACAAAGAATTTGTCTGTTTGTGCTCTTTCCACTTAGAACTGTGCTAAAGGCAAGGGAAAGAAAAAAAAAATCTCCCAGATTAATTTAGCTGAAGACGAACCAGAGATCAGGTCATTCAGATGAAGTACGAACCAGTTTCTACACGCACAGTCCCAGCCATGTGTGTTTGCAATTTATCCAAAACCACAGAACAATGCGAGAAGCCTCGTGAGCGAGCACCACACAAGAGGAGGTAGGCACCCTGTCCTTGGGCTCTTCCCAGAAAACAACAACAAAAAAATTGTTTCCTGGAGAATTTGTATAGTCAAATCCAGCTCTCCTGCATGGACTCAAAGCCCATTCAGGAGCACCCTCCTCCTATCTCACCCCACCTATATTTTTTTCCCTCCCCATGGCATCTTAGAGATCTAGCAGTTGTAGGAACCTACCTCTCTCCTTCCCCCTGCCTTCAACCTGGGCAGGGCGAGGAAGCTTTGTTTCTGACGTTATGCACATTCCTTGTGCATGAAATTTCCCTTTTTGAGACCGCTCATACATTTGGCAAATCCAAATCCTTTTCCATGTCTGAAGAGGATAGTTAGAGCAACAGGCAGATGTTCACTGTTTCAACAGAAGAAAAGAGTTGGCTCACCTATGTGAGAATACGGCAAACGGAACCCTAAACAAAAAGGTTAAAAATAAATAAATAAATCAGATTTAAGTGAAGGAATGGAATTAATCAAATGACTCCAGCAGGCAACTGATGTAATCACAGGCCTGCTAGGGAGATTTTCTGGATCTTGAATGACAGGGACAGAGGTCCTTACCCCAGAACAAATTCCTCTTCTCAGGTTCTTTCCTGGGCTGGCTGGATGATTGTATTATTAAGTCCAAGGTCAGAAGTACCACAATGATACCCCTACCCCCCAAATTACTGCTCATATATTTCACTCTAAAGAATAAAAAATCCAAGTATTTAAAATAAACAAACAGATTATATCCCACAAATCTTTTCGAGTGATGTTTAAGATGCTGTTGACACAATTGTAATTAATGGCTGAACCACGAAGAAAACTGTTGCAAAAAAAAATTGTATCCAGAACTCATGAAAATAAAATCAAAGTGTGAGTGTGGGTCATTAACCATTTTGTCTCCTTAAAAAGGATTTAATCTCAAAACACTGAATATTCAGCTAAGTCTGAGATTTATAGCCAATGAAAGGCATTGTTTGAGCCATCTGGTAGTCTGGCAGCCTACGATTATTGTAAATTCTCTGTATTGAAATCTAAGAAAAAAAATCACCAGTGTCTGGATATATTTACCTAGAAATTGATTTATTCCTAGAGGACTCATTCTTAAGGCACTAAAGACACCCACTGCAAGCCCCTCCACAAGAAAAACAAAGTTCTACCAACCGCTTTTATGCGATATAATACTTTTAACAGCAACTCTTTGTAGTTGTTTTAAAAGCAGGATAAAGACACCTACATAGTTAATCACTAATCTTGTACTCAAATTCAGTGTTCCAGGCAAAATTCATTTGGGAAAGACTTTGCCAACAAAAACTTATTCCACCGGTCTTCTTTACAGTGTCTTGTAGACAGCTTTGTCTACAAGATCCTGCAAGATTTTATTCTCATTTGAAATAGACTGCAAATATTTGTTTCTTGCATGTGGTAAGGGTTATTAGAATATTGTCTCTGTCAGCATAAATAATGAAACGAGAAATATTTCAATCGAAATCTGAAAAAAAATTAAGATGGAAAATGAAAACGCCCTTTTTATAAAAGGAACTGCAGCTATAAAAACTTAACTTCACAGAACTTGGAACCAGAGATTTTACACAAGTGAAATTATCTGTCAAGCTCTTAGACTTGTTTACCGATTTTTATTTGAAGTATTCTGTCCAAGACACATCCAGTGGGTATCTGACATTTGATATGAAGTTAACCTTTCAAATACATAAAATAAACTTTTATAATTACTAGTATTAGACTTACCTTTTTTTTTTTTTAAAAAAAAAAAAAACACGAGTCCTGATATAATCAGAAGTTTCTAAACCATTTCTTATGGCCTTTGTTGGTAGACAATAGAAGCCTAATTGTACGTATTATTTATAATGTAGCTATTGCTCTTCTTTCCTGAGGTTCAGAATGCCTGTATCATACCCCAAGGCCAGTAAAGAACCTCCTCCCCTTCCATCTGTATGCTACATTTATACATATCACAAGGAAGCCAGTATTTTGATACACTGAACATTTATTGTCTTTCACAAGACAAAATGAAGTTTACCCTGCCGATGAAAGCCATCAAGAGGACTGTAAAGGGGACAGGGTGCAAAATTCCAGTGTACAGTATACGCAAATTACCTCCCTGACTACCTCGGAAGAAAGATGATTGATCAATCTCACTGCAACTAAAAAAAACAGGATTATAAAATATTTACAGAAAAGAACAGTACAGAAAATAAAAATTGGACAACCATATGCGTATGAAATGCTGCTAACACTTGTCTGGCTCCTTAAAAATCAGTTCCACTACCCTCACCAGAGCATTCAGGACGTGAAAGGACTCAGGCAGAGCGGAGGTGCCTCCCACTCCCATGCCCCCCTCCCCAGGGTACCACTCCCTCCCTCTAAGGAAGGGGGAGGGCTCGAGGGAAGCAGCATCGCCTTACTGACTGTAATTTCCTTCCACCAAGTAGACATGCTAGCTCTGAAAGGAGGTGCCTAGCCACACCTCATCTGCAGCAGTCTCTACTCAGAGCATACTGGGCGAGTTGACCCGTGGGTAGGGAACTATTCCCTGTCATGCAAGCCCTTTCGTTGCTTGCAGAAGGACCTTTCCTTCTTCCTCCGTGGTGGTCAGATCTGTGTTCAGAGGGCAGGAAAGCTGACTAGGACAGGTCACAGGAGACCTTCCATTTCTTTCATGAAAGCTTCATACACATCATCCTTTGTCTGTACAGAGATAGGGGCAGACGATCCAGCCTTAGGGGCAGCTTTGGTTAGTGGGAGTGCAGGCTCATCATCCTGTTTTCTCTGGGAGGCAGCCAGAGCCCCTTTATTCTCCCGGCGCACTCGCAAGGCAGTGGGCACAAAGCGAGTGATTTCTGCCTTGGGGTTAGTGATCTGTGGCTTAGCACTGATAGTAGCCGTAGCCTTCTTCTCGATGGTGGCTGCACTGGTGTCATCCGCCTTGGGGCGCTGAATCAAGCTGGGCGGGGCACTCAGCACCCCGGGATTTGGAATGGGAGCTGGGGGGAAAAGCCCAGGTGGAGCAGGTCCTAACGGAGGCACCAGAGGTGGCCGTAACATGCCTGGGCGAGGAGGAGGGATTCCTGTAAGACAAAGAGAAAGCATGAGCTGGCTCCACACTTGGGAATTCTAAAGCCTCTGGACAAAAATAATGCAAGGGCTCAGAAAGCCAAGGAACACCAACAGAATGGAGTAGCACTCTCTTTAGAGAAGGAGGGAGGGGAAATATTTAACCATGCACCAACTGCTAGCTCCCACCAAGAAGGTGGAAGGAAGAAGAATTAGGACAAGAAAAGTGCCCCTCCGACTTTGAAAACTACAGGATCCCATGTATTCCTCTCTTTCAAATTTCAAAGTAACTGAAAATTAAGTTTTTTGATGATTTATTCCACTGGAATTTAAGCAGCATCACAAACACATGGCCAGCAAAAAAAACCAAACCACACCCTATCTCCAACTCAGAAACAGGCCAACAGAAGTTTAAACTCTGAAATTCCCTTTTTTTAAATGACAGACATCTTGCTACCAAGCTATATGCAGCAGTATGGAATTATTTGTTACTGCACCGTAAAAGAGACGGCGCCAAGGGGCAAACCAGGAAAAACTTACGGGTGTGCTTTCAGCCACACGTACAGGAACAAAGGGAAATCGGTAGCAAGGCATTATTTAAAGTCTAAACGAATCTGTTTCTTCAATTAGATATACTGGCTCGGTCACCACAGCGAAGGATTATAAGCAAAATGAGAAAATAAAGCAGGGAGAGACTTGGCTCTGAAGCAAACAGAGTACTTCACCTGGTGGGGCAGGAGGTGGCAGGCGAGGAGGGGGCCCACGTGGAGGAGGGCCTGGGGGCAGACCAGGCGGGGGGCCTGGTGGAGGGCCAGGTGGTCGCCCAGGTGGGGGGCCCGGTGGTAGAAGTCGAGGTAAAGGCCCACGCAGACCTGGTAAACCAGGAGGTCTCAGGAAAGGAGGAGCTCCTGAAAGCATACATACAAGAGAAGAGCAACTTAGTTCGTGGATAAGAGAATGATCCCATCAGCTAATATGATCCTCAACAGGAGCTTGAAAGGTGTTTTCATACCGACCAGCTGTCGGATTAAATAGACCTAAAAGTCTCAAAAAGGGACAAGAGGTATAGAGCGAAAGTTTCTTGGTTACAGTCAAATATAAGTATCTTCTCTAACTTGGAGAAAGTCTCTTCCCCATGCATTGAAGTAATAGTTGGGTACAGCTACTGAGCTAGGGTTATCTGAATTTAAACACCTAGAAATGAAAATACTTTTCAGTCCAGCATTTGACTGCTTCTGGCCTGAAAAGTAATAAGTAATTTCTCTCTATTGAAAGTAGCTGTTTTGAGGTTTAAGGTTCCCCCTCTAGCAGATATCAAAATGAAACTGGGGGGGAAGACACTGGGAAGAAAACAACACGCTGACCATAGAAGAGACCACACAGGTCTCAGCAATTACCACGCTAGGCTTCTCTACTTCATGTGCAACGTGCTCTGCAGCTTCAAACCTCCCAAACTGATTCACTGCCTGTACAACTGAGAGCCTGCAGCCTTCAGAGCAGGTCAAATATTCACCTGGTGGAGGGCCAGGAGGAAGGCCAGTGGGTGGTCCTGGGGGCCTCAGTGGAGGGGCCGGAGGCGGTCCTAGCGGAGGTGGCCCAGGCATAGGAGGTGCCTGTATCTGGTTCGGAGGAACAGACTGTGAGGACTGTTGCTGCTGCTGCGTTGAGGTTGCAGTAGAAGACCCAGTCTCTGCAAGAGCTTCCTCGCTGTGTTGCTGCTGCTGTTGTTGTGATGTCTCTTCAGACTCTGAGTCTTCTTCCTCCTCCTCCTCCTCTTCTGAATATTCCTCCACTTCTCTCCCTTCTTCTGGAATTTCCTGACCTGGAAACAGAGACGTATTTACAAAATTGGTCCACAGGTAATAGCTTTGAACATCACAAAAAAAACTTGATCACACAAAATAAGAAGGGAAAAACAAAAATTAAGAAAATCACCTCAAAGGAAAGAAAACTGATAACTTTTAGTTATTACATTAAAAAAAAAAAAGCAAGTGCATTTCTAGATAGCTCTGCTTTCCTGTGGGAGCTGAAACTTCTGCTAACAAACCTGAACTGCAGCTATTTGATCTACAGTTTGTGGGAGTCTGGAGCAGGGGCAGGGAAGGCAGAAGGAACATGGAATAACTTCCTATGATCAGATGAATAGTTCAAAAAAGGAAAGGGGTGGGGAGAGATAAAAATCTATTTTAATTTTAAAAGGTTTATTTAGCCCCCAAAACAGACGTAATTCTCACTTGCAAGAAACTCCAGCCCCCCCAAAAGATACTGAGGTGTCTTTCTAGAAGAAAAAAAAAAAGTCAATTCCGTGGGTTAATATCTTTCCCCACAATGATACTCTAGATAGTATTAATCCTTGTAGATTACAGGCTGAACACAGTATCAGCTTTTTTTCATTAAGAGCTTCATATTTCATTGAACAATTGTTTAAAAATTAAGCAAAGATTTAGAAAGGAAGGAAAAATCCCAGTACATATATAAAAAGTTATTTTAATTTCAACTCAATGTGAAAAACATACATTACTAAAATAAAAATAATAATCTTAAAAAAACACTAATCACAGCTTCACAGCTGACAATCTTAGAAGATCTTACATTATGACAGTAATGTATTTACATCTATAAAATAGAAATTGTGCAAAGCAAGCTCACGAGAGAAACCTTAACCAGAAATCTGACAGTATAGCTCCACTTTATCTGTATCACCCACCTGCCATACGTAACATCATGGCCTGGAGTGGAGTCAGTTCCTTCATGTTCTTCTTCTTTTTTCGTGACTTCCCAGGCATGTCTGCAAACCGTACACTATGGCCTGGGGAAGGCAAAGCATAAACAAGAAACAGGGGGAAAAGGTGGGGGGAGAGAAAATGAAAATATATACATAAGCATATTCCAGACACATGGAAGTCTTTTACCTGGTATGGATAATGTATCATGCTAATGTAACGATGCTCCTACGTAAGAGTAATCTTCCCTAGCCTTAAGCTTTTCTAACCTAATATTGTCAAACAATTGCAATCTTTTAAAAAAAAAAATTCAAGAAAAATTATCCAAAAGCACTGGTAGTGTGAAATGTGGTCATCTCAAACATTTAAGTCACTGAACAGTGATTATATTTATACTAAGACTTAATTTTTGTATTTTTTTCCAATACTTCAGGTGAAAAATGGCTTACAACCTTACTAAGCTAACTCAACTGCTAATAAACAGCTAAATCTGAGATGTACGTTGCACATCTCCTCCACTTCACTTCTAGATAGTTTCCTTCTGATCCATTTATCAGTAAGATTCTTCAGCTGGAATTTAAGTCAGCTAGAACAGAGTTAATTGGATAAGCCAACTACTTCCCCCCCACCCCATTGTAAGGAAATCAGAAAAACTCTGTTAAGTAAAGTTTCTCTTCTGAAAACTCAAAGCCCAACCTCGAACTTCCCATCGTACCTGATTTCTTTTCTTCTCCACCTTCTCTCTCCTTGTCGTTCTCACGATGCAGAAAGTCCTCACCTTCACTGTCTGCATCTGACCTATCGCTGTCACTGTCATCACTACTCTCATCGTGCTTGTCTTGATCCATATCCTCAGGATAGCCTTCATCCTCACTGGTACTAGACATATCATCGTCATGCCCTCGCTGTCCTGCAGGAAGCAAAGCATTAGAAAATGTATGAACGCCAAATATACTGGTGTGAAAGACAGAATATTTATATCTACAGTTCGGAAAATCTTCCTGGCAACCAAGTGAACGTATTGTCAATCCTTTACTATTTAGCACATTCTAAAAGAATATTTTAGAGAGTCTATTTGTAAGATTTCCTATTAATAGCTGATTAATTTGCACAGTAAACAAGTAAAGGCAATTCTTATCTACAAGTACATTTCCATCCAACAATTTCCTCCCCTTTGAAATATTTCAATCCTTTCTGCTATGCAATAGGACTAATCTAACCATTCACAGAGTTTTCTATGGCAGATACAGCAATTTTATGAAAAAGGAGAACCTAGGTTCTCCTCCTCACTTTCCCTCACTTTTTTTTTTTTAAGGGGGTTTTTGTTTGGTTTATGTTTCATTTTTAGAAAAAGGAAGACTTCTCTGAGAATATACATACTATCTCTTTAAAAAAAACAACATTTCAGCCTTGTTAAGGCTACTTGGGAAAATAATCTATGCCACATAATGGAAAAGTATCTGAAAGTTGTAATTAAAAGTCACAGCACTTAAAAATACAGCCAATTTTGTTAAATTGCAGATATTACGAAATATATCAGAATCGCCTCAGAACTGCAAATCACCAAGTTCTTCAAGCAGTGTAAACATCCACATTGCCCAGAGTACACCTTTTCAGAGAGAGATGAGAGAGTCCTTACCCGTTTCAGAACCGTAAGATATCTCTTCTTCTCGCCTTCGTGGAGCCATCTCTAAGGCGAAACCCACTTTCCGGCCGTACATCTGTAGAACTTGAGGTGGGGGTGGCCCCGGAGGAGGCCCAGGGGGCTTCCTGCCAGGAGGTAAACGTGGAATACCGAGACCAGGAGGAGGAAGCATGGAAATGGATCGAACTGGTGGTCTGCAAATAAGACAGGAAATGAAAACCAGAAAAACAAAAACAAGTTGTTTACACAGCAGACTTCCATAAAGAAGCATGACCGTTTTAAAAGTACAGTTGTGCCCCAAGGAGTTTACAACCTCAAAGACATGATTGCTTAAAATCAGACAAAAAGAGAAAGCTTCTCAGAAGGCAACCAAAGAAGACAAATAAAGCAAGTATTGAATCCAACCACAGAAATACAATGAACTAACCAACACGCTGGTGAAAATAGAAGACTATTCAGAAAGAAAGAGAATGAACTAGTACTAGAACGAGAACCAGATACACAAGTAAACTAGGAGCTTAAACTGAATACGCTAGCAAAACAGAAAAATACCTGTATGACAGTTTAAGGGGCATTTATGTTAGAACAAAGCAGCAGGGCTTTAAGTTTCGCTGATAAACAGAAAGACAAGCGCTAGAAGGTACAGTATATTACTCATAAACCAGTTTAAACAAAAACTGTTATAGTAGGGAAATATTAAGGTCTTTCACTAAAAAAAATAAATTGTTTAAATCACTCCCACAGAATCCCCAGTTTTTGCTGCTTAGTATTACCTCTGTTTCTACCCAGCTCTTCCCCACTAAAACAGGAACACTTATTATTTCCCCTCCAAGTTTTATTTTTCCTCTTACCCATAGGCTGATGTCTTCTTGAGGATAGAAGGTGGCTGGGCCCCAGGAAGGGGAATGTCCTGTATGAGGATGTTGGAGGGAGCATGTGGCATATCTGGTAACGGGATAGTTTCCACTTCAACATGCTGAGCATTCTGAGGGAAAAAGGAAAAAGAGGGGGTGGGGAGAAAGAGAGAGAGAGAATGAGTTAATTCCACAGAAGCTACTGCACAGCCTCATTACCTTTCAGAGGTCTGCAACACAAGGGAACTGCCATCATTTGCCAAAGGTCCGTTATGACGGCATGCTGCTTTGCAGTAGTCAACAGTAAGTCTTCGATACAAAACCACACAAGAGGTGCAGCCATGAAAGGCTTTAGTCTTTCAGTCAAACCCCCATCCCCCTTTAGACCTCCTGTCCTCAAAGCAAAGTGGCTGCAGACAGGTATGCCCGCATCTCTCAAGTATCCTGAAGGCACAAATCACAGGCACTGCATGTTCTAAGGAAAGAAAATCTTAGATACTTGCATTTGTGCAACATTATGTTCTACAATACAGCTGGGAAGAATTTCAAAGAAAGCTCTTTAAGCGAATGCCAAAAGATGCTCACTATTTCCAGCACCAGATTTAACAGGAATTCACAGAATTATCTACTGCACACTCACAAGCTCTCTCTCTCCTTAATACAGAGAACAGATTCTAATATTGTTTCGCAACTCGAGTTTCCCTTTTCCCTGTAATTTATTGTTAAATGAAATCAGTACATCAGAAACAAATACAGACTTGACATCCCCCATGCTATCTTCACTGAAATGCTGTAACTGGAGACACAGCACATTAAACACTTAGTACAAGTGCTTAATATGGCCCACATAAGGTATATATACTGGTCTCTTATAAAGATCCTGCATTTTTTAACTGTTGCACGTAAGAGTGGACAAAGTATACAATACCACAGTTACAAACCTGAAGTATCACAAGTATTACCTTGACAGCATCAAAATACTGGCTGAGTTGTGATCTTTTCTGCTCATACTCCACTTCCAGCTTGCGCAGTTCTTTATAGATGTCAGGATTCTCCTTCTCATAAAGCCGCAAGATACGCTCGAAAGTCTCACGGAGCTTTTTGCGTTTATCCTTTAGCACTTTTTCATTAAGCTGTGGCTGCTGTACTGGGTTAAATTCTAACCCAAGACAGCAAAAACAAACCAAAAATTCCTAGAGTTACTCTACTCTGCAACTGTAACTAATGAAACAACTTCAAAGCAAAACATCTCCAGTTCCTATTTTCACGAGTTCCTCAGCCTTGAGACTCTAAGTCACTATCATATCCTTTACTCAGTGCTTATGCCAGCTATCTTCTCAAAAAGAAAAAAAAACACACTTTGAAGAAATCTAGTTAATAACATAAACAATTTCTGATTATTCACAGAATTTCCCATTCTAATGGGGGGAAAAAAGTAAGGTTATTCTATTTTAGCCTCCCAGTCAACCCTTAAACTATGTTTTGTGTTTATATAAACCACTGCCTAAGTCCAACACCTGGTACCTCTCACTCACCCATTTCATCCAATTTTTCCATGTCCCGGATGATCTGCTTTGGATCTTTCATCTTCAGTACAGCTGCTCGTACCATCATTCGTTGCTTTTTGTTCTAAGATGATCAAAGATCAAGGAGATCAGAAAAGTGTCACAGGAAAAAGAGACGATCTTTGTACCAATTACTCTCTCAATATTCCCAGCCTGCAGAAAAAGGCACCTCAAAATGCCTTGTAAATACTATCCACAGCACAAGTCAGCAGCAAAGGTATTTAAAATGTACAGGAGTTCTAATTCCACTACCTCACTACTTATAAATGCTACTATAATCCTTTCACTCCAATTAAGACACACAATAAATCGTGCTAACAAATATAAAAGTTTGTGCGGTTTTTGTGATTTTCTTTCATGTTGTTGTTTGTTTTTAAGTTCCCAAATACTTATAACAACGCTTTGGAAAGCTATAATCATCAAAAGTTCAAAAGCATAGTAGATGACAAGATATGGCTGCTCAAACCCAGACATCTGTATTTTCTTAAACCACTGACTTGGACTGTATTTTCCAAACTAAATCTTACAAAATCAATTGAAACATCAGTAGTCCATTCATCTGCCACGGCTCATTACAATCACAAACACAACGCACAGCACAGGGAATGACAAGTGAATGTTTCTGGTCTCTTTACCTTCTTTAGTTCTCTCTTCCGGGCTTCCTTCCCTAGAGAGGGTGAAAAAAAGGAGGAGAAAATAACTCGAGAGGATCGAATCCATGAACAACCTCTCCTTCATCAGGAGTAGTGATTTTTCTCAACAGTTCATTCATTTTACAAAAAATGCAACTTTCAAGGTCATCTTCCCATTGATAGAAAAACACGGTGTGAAATACGTTTCTATTTCATATACAAAATGGATTTCAAATCTAGAAATAGATGTCTATGTTATGTGTGTTATACAGAAGGAAAAGGAACTACAGCATTTCTCCACCCCTCCAGAAGCTGGGGAGTTTTATACAGAAAGGAATAAAAGACAACAGAAATCATAGCAATGCATGCAATCGTGAAAGGATTGCCACTGAAATGAAGCGCCAATGCGCAACAATGCACTTTAAAAATATGTAGGTTTGGAATACCCATCTGAAATAAAGCATATTCACAGTGGAAGTCTGGGTTTTCTGTATCTGTTTAGCACTGATACCACCTGGGATGTCACAAAAAGGTAAGACAGGGTTGGACAACTCTCTCACGTAACTCCAGCATTTGCTAAATTTGACACGTTCCTCAAATTCTAGCCTCAGACAAACTGCACCCCAAGAAGCAGCTTAGCCAACAATTAAGTACAGAGACCCCATAGCACTGATAACTACAGTAAAAACTAAAATAAATACTGCAGAGCAGCCACAGTACGCAAGCAAGCAGCCTTCTCAGGAAGTCCTTACACCAGACAAAACTGAGATAATATTTTTCAAGCTCAGGAAACTCAGTTCTCATTGCCAAGTGACAATCTTATCCTCAGAGAAAGCTTTTTATCTGTTTCCCGAGACACAGATTCACTCCCCATCACCCCCATTCTCCTCTGCTCAGCTTTTATGCATACTTACGGGCCTGATCCGTGGGATTCATGAATTTCCCACTCTTGGTGGATGACGTGGATCTCCGCCCCATTTTGCCTGTTTTTCTTCTGTCTCAAAAATTAAAAAGATCTGGAAAAGATAACCTCAGTTTCAGGTCCCGCACATAAGCGGTATGAGTACACTTACTCCTCCTCCCTGTATCAGTAGGCTGATACAAAAAAAAAACAAACCCTCGAGTATTGTGAGATCTTCAAATCCTACGTAAGTTCAGACATTCACATCAAAACCATCCTATTTTAACTAAGTGCCACTACTCAGCTATGTACTTACTTAACCAAGTACCTACTTTAAACCAGTTAGTTTGGTATTCACTCCAGACTTAAACCTAGAACCTTCTTGCTTACGGTACGGAAGGGGGCAGGGGAAGTTCAAACAAACACATTCTGCATATCAGAGCTGTTCTGGCTTTTCTTTTACTCCCATTAAGAGCTCTCCATTTCAAATGTTTCCCACAAATTCCCTTCTTCCCTCAGACTTCTAAGCTGCCCTTGATCTCTCCCCAGCAACCACCATATCCACCAGAAAGTGCTCTGCACACATTCCTGCCTTTTTCTGCTCCTCACAGACCGGTGCCATGCCCCTGCCCTTATGCTACCTCCATCAGTACTGTTTCAAGCTGCATTACAATGACCAAAGAAAGAAATTTATTCTGAGAAGAGTTATTTCCTGTCTTTATGAGACATTTAGAAGTTCTTTAACTTACAGACAATTTCAGTAACGGTTAAACTACAGTCAGGGACGTTGCCTTTCTCACAACTTTAATTTGTCCCCCTCTTTTGTACCTCTTGCAACTCACCACTTTAAGGAAAAAGCAAACAAACACACACAGATTCCACGCTGAAATCTGAAGCAACCTCTAAAATTCAGGAGCTGACGGGATGCAGCTTTTGGCGCCATCCTGCATGCAAACCAGCAGCATCTAAACAAAGACGTTGTAAGTGCAATCTAAAGTTCCCTACAGCCTCACCGAAGTCACCAAACACATCCTTCTTCCCGGAATGCAGAAGATGTCACTTACAAATTGCTGAAGTACCTCCCCTCTTAAAAATAAATTTAAGCCCAAGTGTCATTTAGTGCATTAATGCCTCATGGAGAGGCTTCCTAGCGAGCTCCAGGAACTGACCACATTCAATGTTTGACCAGTACAGAACTACGGAGATCTGCTCATGCCTCGCATCACCAAATTATTCTCATAGCTGGCCTGCTGGTAACTAAAGCACCCCATGGCTTGGGAACAGCAATAACGTACTTCCTCCTTATCAGACTACACTGATTTTATAGTAACTTTATAATTTTATAGATGCTATTATTTCTTTAGATGGGAACCAGAGCTAGGATTTACATTTATACCCCACACCCCCAGACACCTAACATTTCAAGGGTAAAGAGAAAGCTCCTCAAATCTCCATCCCAAACCTTTTTAGGGCACAAAGCTTCAACACAAAAGGATGGGAAGGAAAAAAAAAAAAGAAACGAAAAAAAAAAACCAACAGAAAACCCCATTTATGATTTTATGGCCGCTGGGGAGCGAGGCAGAAAGCCTCCCATGAGGCACACGAAGGCCTCCCCTCATCCCCCGACAGAAAGCAGCGCAAAAAGCCCTCTCCCCTCCGCTCCCAGCCCGGTCCCGTCCCGCTCCTCTCACCCCCGGGCCGGGCCGGGCCGAGCCGGGCTCCCCCCGCCGCAGCGGCCCCTACACCCGCAGCGCTCCCCGCCGCCGCCACGGCCCCGCCGCCATCTTGCACCGGGACGGAGTGGGGCGCCGCCGTAAAGCACGGCTGTCGCAACGCGCCGCGCTCCGCAAATGGGGACGGCGGGGCGCCCGCCGCGACTCTATGGTCCCGCTCCTCTATGGTCGGGCCGGGAGGAGCAGGGGCGGGGCTGGCGGCCGTTAGGGGCGGCCGTTAGGGGCGGGTCCCCTGCTCCCCCTGGGGACCCGTGCCTCAGCAGAGCTGCCCTGTCAGAGCCCACACCAACAAGCACAATAAAGATGCGCGGAGGATCCCCTTGTGCTGTGCCGGATAGGGAGGGGGCAAACTTGGAACTTTATCACGAATCGTTGCAGGCGGATGAAAGCGAGGCTATGAACTGCAACACGTTAACACCAACATCAGCCACAAGCTACGCAACGTCCAAGGTGACAGACGGTCAGGCCAGGAGCATTTTCAGAGCCAGGGTTTTAAGAGCTCTCAGCACCTCAGACTTCTTGCTCACCGCGCGTGCAGGCAGCGGGGTACCTTGTGCCTCTTCGGCCTGCTCTTTTATTTTGGTCTTGCTACTGAGAGGAATTTGTTGCAGAACAGATTTTGGTTGCAACAATCCAGTGTTTCTACACAGCTTTGGGACCAACTTAGACCCATTTTGCCTGTTCTACAGTTTCTTTGTTGGAGTTGTTCTTATCTAAAACACACACGTTAATACAGTTCCAATTCTTAATCTTTGTTCAAAACAACAGACAGAGCAGAGGGGAAATGCGTAAGGACGCGTGATGGGACTGTACTGTATCACTGTATCACTGGAGGGGGAAATTGCTCAGGCTTTGCAGGCTGCCCGCTCCTCACGGGCGCTGGGTTTCTCATCACCATACTGGGCTCAGTGGGCAACGTGTTACTGCAGCAGCTGGAGCTGCTCACTCCCAGGAGTGACTGCTGACTCGGAGCTGACGCGGAGTATGATAGTCCCCTCATGCTTCTCACTTGCCATATACTTCTATCACTCCAAGAGGGTAGCACCAGGAGTCTAGAGAAGAGCCAGCAGCCTGGCCTCGGACTGGTAATGATACCCTTGGAAGATCAAGTGTAAGACTGATCAGAGGGCTAGGAAAAGCAGGCAAGTATATCCTATTTGGAGGGACAGTATTTCAGTTACCTAGCAGAAGCAAAGAGGTAAACTCTTTCTGTCTTGCTGGTCTCTCTCATTTAGCCAGTTGAATGCATGCTGCACCGAGTTCAAGAACAACTAGTAAAAAGAAAAACACAACTGTCAGCAACACAAGCAAATCCCATGATTTTCTTAATGCTGGAGTTGGGGGAAAGAGTTTGGGAAGGTCTTAAGGAGATCAGTGTTGTTTTTTTTTCACCTCAAAACTGCCTCGTGGAGCTGGAAGGTGCCATACACACCCTTCTGTGAGGTCATGGGTGGCTGCCCCACCTCACTCAGGATTCCGGCCTTCTACCTCATAAGCAGAAAAGGCTGCAGACCATCAGCCTCCAGCACCTCCAACATCTTCCAATATCTCATGGACATAACACCTTACACACCTGCTTTTGCAGGGAAGATGTCTTTCTTTTAAGACCACCAGGAACAAAGATCTATCAGAAGGTAAATACAAATTGTGTGGATTTATGATCTTCATTCCATGTCCTTCTTCCCCAATACTGCTTAGAATTTGCTTTCAAAATGCCTGAAGAGTACAATAGATTGGTTTCTATTTGACTCCAATATTCTCCTACAGCAGTGATTAGCAACCTCACAGAGGTACCCAGCCCGTGCTTTTTCTTCCTAAATTAGAATGTACATTTGCACATAGAAAGTGAGTGGGAGCCAGGAACTCCTGCCTCTCCAACACTCAAAGTATTGCTGCTTCTGCTGATCTCTTGCCTTTAAACAAATACCTCTAAACTCAGTGCTATGTGGGTCAGGAGCAAGGAGAAGTCACATCTTATAGAAACTAGCTGTTTCAGGTCACCATGTCACCACAAACCTTGTGTCTAGGTAAGGAAATGCTTTTTGGCTCCTCCGAATTCCCTCTCCTGACCCACATCGCCCAGTCTGCGGCTTGTGCTGGTCCTTGTTTTTCATCCCAGCCGTGGCCTCTCAGCCACCTAAGCTCCCGAGCCCTGGGCTTTGTCCCTGGTGGCTGTCAGAGCTGCATTCCCATTGCCATCTAGTGGCTTCCATGCAGATGAACACAAAAGAAAAAGGAGTCGGAAGATAATGATTTAAAATGGGGATAGTAGGAGGCTGGCGGGGGGTGGGGGGGATAGTTAAGAAGACAATGGAATGGAGAACTTCTTTGATGTAATCTCACACGTCTCTATTTTCACAGGCACGGTCTAGCTATTAAAATAAACATATAATATTGAATATTAACAAGTATGTATGAATTTGAATATGCTTCTAATATGGGGGGAGCTGGTACTAAATGGATCTATACATTCTACTGACTATAATTTTACGAGATTAATCTATCATGGAGATAAACAAGAATTGATAAACTGCATGTATAATAAAGATTTTAATCTTTTTCACAATTTGGTTTGAGATTGATCTTTGTGACAACAAAAAATAAGTATAGGAAAGAGAGCTCTTAAAATAGATATATTTTTATTAATTCTTTTTTTTCTTCAAAGATCAAAGCAAAAAAAAGGCAAACCACAGCAAATCAGAGCTTGGCAGCAAATGATGTTCTTCTAGCTTTGTTTTTAAAATCTGCAAAATAAGGACATTTGGTAGCACATTGTGAAATGAAGAATCTGTGCATGTTCTTGGCAGTCCCGTATTGGTGGCTTGTAAAGAACTTGAAAATAAATTCAGCACATTAATAGGGCTGTAATGCTACAAACCCTTGTTTAAGTGCATAGTGTCATGTCAAGAAACAGAGCAGCAGCTGTGCACAGAAATGTTCACCCGTGGATGAGCAGGAGCAGGGCAATACTGAGCATGAGTGGTCACTCACAGTCAGACATGCCTGCTGCTCTACAGCTGGTTTCCCTCAACTGTGGGGCAAGGTTGTGTGTGTTTGGCTGTAGGCCCATGATTTTCTTATCTGTTAATCTGCTGGCATTAGATTTTATTTACAGATCTCTGGCTGGCTCCTCAGGCAGGAATGGGACAGGAAATAGCAGATAAAAGTGCTTCAGCTAGTCCTTGTAATCGCTTCTATGAACAGGGAATTGAGCCTATCAGATTTAGAACAAATCCACACTAAGAGAGTTTAGCAACTACACCTGTTCTGATGAACCAGCTAGATGATGATATGGAATGCTTTGTTGAAATAATTTTCTCCCATCATGATGTCATTTTGACAAAGAAACTCAGTAAGAGAAAAATCACACCTTCTCTCCACTACTGTTCCAGCAGTGAATATTATTGTCACCACTACTAATAACATTTCAAGGTTATCTACAAGGCATTCTGGAAAACAGCTGAAAAGGTGCCAAGTATTTAAACTGTTGCTTCCCAGAAGCACCTTTAAGCCAGTTCACTATTAACATATTTCTGTGCCAGTTCTCTGATCTGACACGTCTTTTGCTCTGCTGCCACTAATAAGAAAAAAAAATAAAATCCAAATTTCATCTACCATAATGAAACAAAAAAAAAAATCTGCAGAAGTAGCTGTTGCAGTTGTTGTCACAGCAGGAAAAAGAACATCGACTTCATTCACTGAACCTGGTGTCTGACCGAAGAAGTCACTTCATGTATGGCACGCTGGTATTTTTCTGAGGCTTCTTTAAACTCAGCCAGGTGCTCCTCATAGCTTCTCACAGCAGCCAGAAGCTGATTCCTCTCCACAGCTCCCAGAATGGCATGGAGGATCATTTCAATGCCGAGCCCAAGAATGGTGATGCTGATTCCCCCAAGAACGGATGCCCCGATCTGTGCAAGGAGGCTGACGAGTTTGCTAACAGTGAGAGTTATAAGGTTGGAGCCAATTAGTTTGATAGCTACCATCCCAGCTGTTGAAGTTGCTTCTCCAAGAATGATGGAAAAAACTCTATGGGCTATTGCAATTTTCTCCAGCTCAGGTTCTTTGATGTCATACAGCTTCTGGTATAGCACAGGCTCTAGCTTCTCCTTCATGTCACTATCAATCTTCTGTACCTGACGCTGAATCTCACTCATCGCTTGAATGATAATGTCACAGTTTTCCTTGACAGTGCTGCTCTCTCTCATCTTGATGTGGCTAATAGTACATCCCAGGTGTGCGTTCAGAACTCCAGCCAGCTCATTTGTTGCGTGGAAATTCATGGACATGCAGTCGAGCAATTCCTGGTGCAGATGGATCAATTCTTGTCGTCTCTTCGGGTTATCTGGATAAAGGAGGTCACTCAGCGCCATTCTTCAGAAATAAACTACTTCAAGAGATCAAAGAAAGTTCTCACTGTTTACACCCATAATCCCAGCCCTTAAAAAGCAGTGAAATGTAAGCTGCTTTGTCCCTGCCTCACTGATTCTTTTTATACTCAGCAAATCAAATCCCGAAACATAGCTCGTAAATCTAGAAATCTTAAACGTCGATTCATATCATTAGCCAAATGATTGCAAAAGGACCTTATGAGACATGAGAGCAACAAAAACAGCTAACAAATATGTAATTAGCATATTGTTAAAATGAGCATGGGTCTTTCTTCAGCTAGGAAACTGCAGATGGTAGAAGCAGAACTAGTTCACTAAAAAACAGAACAAGCTCATCTAGTCAGCAAAGTCTAAAATAAGCTGTGGAAATGAAAGGCCTGTTACAGAGACACTTTTGTATCAGCCTATTTTTTTCAGTCAGTGGCATCTAATTTTTAAATGACTATGATGATTGGTAGAGTGGGCACAGTCTGTATCAGCGTAAGGGTGTTTAAAGCCACTTCTTGCATTTAAGAGGAAATGTTACCATATAAGAACTTTGTGTGCATACTAATCAACTCACATTTGGGAATTCAAAGAGAACAGCAAAATTATCTATCCCAAACACATCCTAACCTATTTCACCTTACACACAGTTCCAACTGTGTTTTCTTCCCTGATATTTAGTCCCTTTCCCCTCATTGATTATTTCTTCAATATTCCTAATCATGTCCCTTTCTAATGCTGTCATTGAATCCCCATCGTTTTTTCACTGGTGAATGTCAAGCATTACCTGCCTGACAATATACAGAGTCCAAAGTGACTGAGTTACCAGTGATTGTGGAGTTACTTCTCATCTCTAAGCTTCTATAATCAACTCTGTGCCACCTTCTCTTAACCCATCACCAGCTGCAAAGTAAAAATTCTTTAGCATGATTTTGACTTAGATGCATGCATCTTACGTTGCAACAGGGGCAGACTATGAAGGAGTAGGATGACTGGTTTCTTGGTACTTTCATTTTCTCAACCCTTTTATTGCAAATCTGGGCCACCTTCATGCATTACTTTTCATTTTTCCAAGATAAGTCCTTTCTTGCTCTTGGTGCCTACACACCACAGCTATAGGTACACACAGCTATAGGTAGTTGTGTGTAGGAGACTAGCTAGATTTTTCTTCTTAAAAGATACATTTGTGTCATTTTGGTCCTCTGGAGTTCTTGCATTATCTGCTAACCGTAAATCAACTGGCACTGACCCAGCTGTATTTCACTAAACACACCCTCCCCAACAAGATCACTGTAGAAACACAGAATGATTTCAGCAGTCCTCTAGACAGCTTTTAGTCTCAGCTTTGAAATACAAACCAGTCTGAAGGGATATTTTTTTCCACATTCTTTTGCACAGCAGTGTACATTTCTCTCAGCCGCTTACCTTGTATCTCTGTTAAGAGAATAAACTCTTTAACGCATCTTTCTTCAAGCTGGGGGAAGCAAAGTTCATATACAGTAAAAGTTTGTGGTTTTCAGGAAACATAAAACCCTGACAGTATGGTTTCATATCAGCTCCGCCTCTGGGATGTTGGTGGCTTGCTCTCTGACTCAGTGTTAATCCTTTCCACTCCAGTGATGTTTTGTTGAAAGGCCATTTGTTTATGCTCATTTGCAGAAATTGAGAAGAAAAAAATGTTCCAAAAGGAACAGCACATCAATGAACATTTTACATACTAGAAAGCTGTGGAGGAGACTTAGAGCATGTATCTATTCTGTATGAATCATTCTTTCAGCTTCCTATGACTGCTGTTGATTTCATGTCCTTTAAACCTAAAACTGCCTCTTACTCTTCACATTAACACTTTTGCCAATTTTTACATTTGTTTTCTAGAGTTAGGCAGGCCACATATATTTCTGTATTTCTGCCTATTTCTCGAGCTCCCCAGAGATTTTTCCCAGAGGATTTTCTAGTTAAACATTTAGACTGCCTACCTGTTTTTGCCTGAGCGCTCCTGCAATCAGATGAATGTGTACAGGACAGTGATCTCATCCTCTTTCCCCTGTGTTCCTCTGGTGGTTTCCAGCAGCATCTGATGAGTTAGGAATCCAGAGCTGGGCTTCAGCTGGGTCCTGTTGCCTGCCTGCTTGTCATTAATTTTATTATGTGATGTTTACCCTGATTTTTCTCATTTTCTTCCTCGTTTCCCCTTTCTTCCAATTTTAACACAGTTTATTTGATGCTAGTTCAAAATTGTTATTTCCTCCTAAGGCTGTCTGTTCCTGAAGAGAACAGGTATAGCATGAATGTGTCTGCCTATGACAGAGGTACCATCACAAGTACCTACAGCCAGGGCTGAAAGGGGAAGGTATTACTTGCTGTTCTCAGGATATAAAACATGTTGGGAAGCACTTTTCATTCATATAGGTACAAGATTTGGTTTCATATAGGGATCTATAAATCTTTATTTCTGTTTTTGAAATAATGAATTGTTGCCATGACTGGTTTTGTACACCTGTGAATTATGGAAGAAAAGTTGAACAGTCCCATGTAAATAGAAAAATAGCACTGACAGTGAAATCGGTACAGGCTTTGTGCGTCCCAGCAAAAAAAACGCTTGTGCTTCTACATTCATCCAGGCTAGACATCTTCCAAGCTCTGATCCTTCAAGAGATGGACCTACTGCCCACTAGCATCTGGTTGCCAGTGTTGTCTCCTCAGGAGAGAGTGGTTCTCAGATGAAAGTGCAAGATCAAGCATAAAACAAGTAATCTGCAACTGCCGGCTTATTTTCCCATGAAAAATGAGCTATTGTATTCAACGCAGAGACAGAGTACCAAACCCCACTTGTTTTCAGAGCTGTAGACGTGTGAAGATGAGCTATGAGAGAACAGTAATCATTTAACTACAACTATTACATGTCTGCAATGGTCAGTTAGTTGCTCACAGCTTTTTCCCATCTGTGACTTGTTACATCTGTTACTGACTGAGAATGTCATGTAGTCCTGAAATACTTCTTCAAATATAGGACTGAAGTGAATTCATCAGGCTGGCGACTGCCAATGACACATTCTGTAGTTTGGAAGCCATTTTTAGATTCTCAGGGTTAGCAGTGAGTGCAAATTCTCTTTTGAGTCTCTATCTATCTTTGGAACATGACTGAAAATCTTTTAAACAATAGACAAGCAGTTTTTTTCCTGCTTTACTCCAACTCTTCAAGGAAGATAAATAGCTGTTGTTTCAGATCTATATGAAGTCTGGGGAAAGGACTTAATCTGAAGTGTCTCTCACCCTTCTTTGCTGCAATTTCCCAGGTTCTTTCCTCCGGTGCTCTGAGAGTGGAAGAAGATGTGGAGTCCCAGAGACAGCTCTGGGTGAACAGTGGATACTGAAAAACACTTTGCTGTTTCATATAATTTCATGCCACTTGAGCCATGGGAAGGGAAAGAAGGAAGAGGCAAAGAGTTGAGCTGCATACTGAGAGAAAAGCCTTAAAGAGTATGGAGTGGGATGGAGCTGATAAAATTTGTCTGATGCAACCAGTCTGTCTTCCCAGGGCTCTAGCAGAGACAAAGACCATATCAGAAGCAGTCCCTCAGCAGCGTGTTGTCCCAGGACTGTGCTGGCAGTTGGCCTTGGGAGACCTCTTTGGTGTAAGCAGAAGGGCAGAACTTGCTTGGTAGTCAGAACGGTAGCAAGAGAGGAGCCAAGGCAAGGAGAATGTTTTTTGCTTCCACCTCTCAAGGAACGCTTGCAATGTCTAGCCACTGTATGAACTGACAGACGTGGGTTACTTCACAGGAAGCACTAGCCTGAGAAAAAACATTGCATTGCTCAGCCTTCAATTGCTTTGCCTGTTGCATGTAGATGACTGATGCATTTGACTCTGCTGTGTCAATTCCCCCTCCCCAGAATACGTTTAATTCTGTGCAGACCCACCAGTACATACAAACCAAAGGGTTACATTTCTAAGGATGATGTAAAGTAGATTGTTTGATAGGACTTCCATAAATTTACCAATAAACATCAAAAAGGAGAGAATAATTCTAAAAAACACTACTTCTGTTGCTTTTCAGATGACATGCCGAAGGTCAGATCTGTAATTCCTGCATCTACAAGAATAACCACACTTGCAGCTGTTTACACCATATTTTGCTGGCCTGCTTGGTAAGACCCCTTCAGAGGCTAACAGGGTTTTATCTAACTCTGAAGGCCTGGGGGGAGGGTCAGGTAGTTTGATAATTTGTAATACTAGTTTCAGAAATGTAACATTCTAGATGAAAATATTTTCACTCCCCCACCCATCCACCCTTCCCTGTCTCCTGGATTTCTTCTGTTTACTTTTCAGAGCCAAACCCTCACTCCGGAAATGTTAGCCCGCCTCGGTTTTAAGAGTGATAAAGAAAGGATCATTAAGGCCTGCGAGAATCTGTATGACTTAGTATACATCTATGTCTCTTCAACCAATGCAATATTCAAAATCCTCAATCATTATCTTGGCACTGAATTCCCCATCTTGGCAGTAAAAGAAAACTTTAGCATTAAAGAGAATCTGCAACTCCTGATCAGTGCTTTGAAAGAGATGCAAGCCACCATGGGATATGACACAGATGAAGAGGGAAGCATAAGCCGAAGTTTTTATGCTAGAATTGCTGGTCCCATCAACACTTTGCAGGACAACGTGGCTACAGTAAAAGGTCTTTATGAGAATTATAAGGGGGTTGTAGGAAGCATCGTGGGTGCACTTGTTGGAGTGATGTTAAAAAAAGATAATTTCCCCGACACAGTAGAGGCTGCTGTTCATCAGTTACTGAGTTCACCTGCTTTGTCCCTCCATGTATCAGAACTTCTCTTGGACTATGCTGATATCGCTAAGATGCTGCAACAAAATGAGCCACCAAGCACCGCAGCAAGCAGCTCCTCCTCAGGTGAAACATCACAACAGCTCAGACTTCGTTCTCTACCCTCCTCCTCTTTTCTTTTCATACGGACCCTCCTTCAAGGACACAGAACCATAAAGAAAAGCCTGAAAACAGCAGCTGACTACTTAGAGGAGGCTTTCAGAGTGCTGAGGCCACCTTGTGAAGCATTCCAACTCTTTGTTAAAATGCTGGAATCCTGCATCCCAGCAATAGCAGAAAAGTTGGAAGCTCCATAAATGTACTGATGTGTTAGAAGTTCATCTTGATTCCTTTAACCCTCGATGGAAAGTTTGAGCAGGCTTGAACATGCCCGTACACGACATATCTGCAGCAGCTGCTTCTGATTCTCTCCGTAGTTCTTTTTGAAATCTATACTTAGTATCTCTGAGCATTTAGGCGTCAAAATAAAGTTTCGTTGATAAATTATTTGAAATCACTGGTAAAGCAAAAGCAATAAAAATGTGGTGTGAAATATAGACACAAAATAAGCTAATAGTAAAATAGTTCTGTATTAAATCTGTTCTAACTGTGCGGACAAATATGTCTCAGGATTTCAGGAGCAGTAGTTCAGTTTGACAGAACATGCTACTACATATTACATGATTAGATGATGGCGTCTGGCATTGCATACGCCTAAATCTGGCACCTGCAATGCTGAGCCTCAAGCTGCTCCTTTTAGTCTACCCCCCAAAAAAAACCAAAGACCCCCACATTCCTTAGGTGTCTACATTTCTAATGCTCAGGTGCCTGAAGTTCTGCACTCCTTGCCACAGGATTTCCAAGGGAATGGCACCACCAAGCTTTCATGGAGCTGCTCAGAGAGTAAAGCAGTTCACCCAGGTGCTTTTGAATACCCTTACTTTTAACTAATTAGCTGGTCAGCAACTTGTGCAGTCCTCTTATATTCAGATCTCATTTGGATAGCTAACTTGTTGCTTACCACTTTGGAGAGGTGATGGTGAATACAGCTTCCTGCCAAGTTCACTGGTGACTGAGAGGTGTTACCACTCAGGGGTCATTTATGAAACATATCAGTGAGTTTCAGTTCAATTATTTGGTGACTCCACTGCAAAGTTAAATCATCACGACTGGTCTCTTGACCATAGCCTCAGCCCAGGCCCAAGGGGTGAGGAACCAGGGGTGAAGAATTAGGGTAGGCATACTGGAAGGGGGATTTTGCAGGCAGAAAATGTTCTTTATCTTTTCCACATTGTTATGTTTTGGAGATGGAAGAACTTCATAGCTGTTCTAGCTTGGGCATCTAAGGCCCCAGAACTGGTAACTGAATATGCAGAAGTTCAACCCCCAACATTAGTCATTGCAGAGCATTGAAGCAAAAAGACAGGTAAATAAATTTCAGTTACATCCAACACCCATGAAGAGAGCAGTGGGTTCCACAGGCTCTCCTTCATTTCAATGTAAAATAACCAACAGATATTCATCAGCCACTAGAGGACTGTTATGAACACATCACCTGCCTGACTTTTTCAAAAGAAATGCTAAAGGCACCTGAAGACAGGCCTGACACATCTTGTGCCCCTCTGCTGCTAAGTTCACATCTCAAGGAAGCTTTATGCTTCTGTCCTCTGCGTGTGAGATGCAGACGGTCAGTTTGAGATGAGAGCTATCAGATGGCTTTGGTGTATGGGATCATGTATTGGGGAAAGGCAGATGTGCTGCAGCCACAGCCTTGGCTGTCTCCTGGGACACAGCACTTATAGGAGATATGTAAGGCTGCACACTTACCCACTACAGTCTACCACCATGGTGCTTTCTCCATCACACAGCCAGAAGCACTCTCACTAAAAATAAAGTTACTAAGAGATCTGTAAAGATGTTGTTAAAGTCCATGTGTGTCTTTCCTGAATGCCTAAGGGACAAACTACCTACAGTGAATGGTGTCACTGCCCTGCTCTTCAGTAAGGCCATAGATAAATGCCCTTCTGTCTGAATGAGTCCAGGGAGTGTCTGTTTTGATGAGCTAGGCTGAATGACTCAGTTTCATCTGGAGAGCTGAGGCTGAAAGCGAAGGAAGTGATGAACCGCCTGTAACAACAGTAACTCCAGTGACTGATTTCCTGTCTATTTTTCTGTCTTGATAATCAAATGTATACATCTGGATGTAGCCAGAGAATCGGTCATTGCTTAGCCAAGCACAAGAAAACTCCAACTACACCAGGAAGAACAGCAGAGGCAGAGGCAGTAGAACCACTGTTCTCAATTCTTGAAGCTGAAAAAAAGTGAAGAGAGCAGTCATTTAGACCTCCTTTATCTGATTAGAGCTTCCTGCCCTTGCTAACAGCATTTGCCCCAAAGAGACACTTTCTCCAGTCTACCTACTATTCTGGCTTAGGGCTGGGCAAAAATTCTCATTCCTGAATGATTGTTTTGTGCCCAGAGGTTGCACTGACACACCGTTTTCCAAAGAGACAAAAGCAAGAGTCCCATATTGGTGGAGGACTCTTAGGACAGGGCTGTGGAACAGACCCCATGTGGTCTTCCAGCACAGAACAGTTATCTCTGTAGCCAAGAAACTGACAGAATGTGCTTTGCCAATCAGCACCTCTCCTCTCTTCTGCCACAGGAGAGAGAACAGGACTAAAGCAACAGTAGTTTTGTTTATATTTACCTGAGCTTGCCAGAGTAGTGGTGGATCAAAGTCCAGTGTAATCCTGAGGCCTGAAGTGTAGCTGCCTTGCAAGCCACCAGGATAATATCTGAATTCAGTCTGCCTGAAAATCTCATCTGCCATTGCAATAGGGATGCTGGGGCCCCAGCGCATGTATCCTGCAACATCCTTGCGATGGCAGATGGGATAAGTGGACGCCGAAAAGAACCCTGAGATCTGTTGTGTAGCGGGTGGATTATTCATCAGTGAGCTGTAGGGTCTCACAGGTTTCGTGACAAATGGGTGAAAACTGGGTCATGTGGCTCTCACAGGCAAACACAGGAGGAAGGCTACAGATTGGACCTTGTGTGTGGCCCTGTATAGGTACAGCTGATGAGGGCTGATTGGGGTTCTTGAGAACAGACTGTCCTGCATCCCACCTGCCCAAAGGGACTATATGCAGTACCTTCCAAGAGTTGGCAGTGGTACTTGCTGTAATTCCCCACAGAATGCAGGTGCAGCCGGTTGCCATACTCTGTCCGCAAGAAGTTTTTGACAACGAACACCTCATAAGGGGGAATGAGGACTTCCTTCTCAGATGTGTAGTAAGAAAAGCCTTGCAGAGCTGCTCCCAGGCAAGTTGTCACTGTGAACAAAGTTTCATTTCCAAACTTCTGGGCTTCATTCCAGAGGCGCGATGTAGAAGTGAAACGGCCAAATCGCACTCTTCTGCCTACCGTGGCTTCAATATGTAAGTCTTTTACACCCCTATGCACTCGATAGCACTTATGTTTCCCCATGTTCTCCTTGCTGCTCTGCCATTGCTTCATTATCTGGATAGCAGTCGTTAGGTAAAAGTGAAAATATTTGAAACTGAAGTTGTGTCTGTACTGCTCTGGAGAGCTTCCTGCTGTGGATGTGGCCCAGTTCAGCTCAGAGTGCAGGGAAGAATTCATGGTGTAAGCCATGAGAACTATGGCGTGACTCTCATGCATTTCCCTTAAGAGACCTACAGGGCTCTTCAACAAAGCCTCCTGAGCCTTCTTCCAAAGACTCAAATAGTTTTTATTAGCAGCTATTTCCTTATGGAAATAGTCTCCTCTCTCCAGTTCTTCCATCACCTGCTCTCTGCACCCCAGGTACTGGTCATCAAAGGAATGTAAAGCCATATCCATCATAAGGTGTGACACAGACTGCAAATCAAAAAACAAATGCAGGTTAGCATCAGAATGAGTTTTTTATGTATATCTGTGGATGCAAACCAGGTTTTTTCCTACCGTCTCTTTTAATTTTTTTCAATATTGGCAGAAAAAGCACAGCAGGCAGGCATCTTCAACAAGCCCTTGCTGAGCAACATCACGCCAAAGCCCCACCTCAGGCAAATACCAACCAGAATGCTAGAGTTCTTATTTTATGGCAGTCAGTGACATCAAAAACTTCAGAAGAGTTTTCTCTTCAGAGGGCAAGGGGATAGGGCCAATAAGACAGACCCATAATCCATCTATTTCAACATTCTGTTCATGATTAGTAAGTGGTTTTGAAGAGAGAAAGAATGAACAAAACAATATTCTGGGGCAGTGAAACCTGCACACATCTCAGGAGTGAATTTCTTCTTTCTGTCCTATAATACCTCTCGGACATGTTCTGGCTCCAGAGCGTGATGTTCAACAAAGACAATATAGTAGTACTGTGCCAAAACTTTTACTTATCCAGTTTCTTTCACTAAGGCCAGCTGGACTTGTTATGTAAATAAACATTAAAAACACAAGTAAGTATTTAAATAACAGGATGCTATAACAGGAAAATAATTTATAATATATTCTGTCTGTGAAATGACACTAATTATCTGTTTCTAGTATTTCTAATTAATAAAAACCCTGTGCGATAACATCTAAGAAATGGTGTGTTTGACGACAGCTCTTTTCCCTTTTTGATCTCTTAGTGGACTAGTCAAGTATTGTAGCCAGTTGATAGTTGAACTCTGCAAGTAGATATTCACTTCATCTCAAACATTCATCCTAGACACATAACTAAATTGATAGCTTTCTCTGAAGTTAGAATGGCCCATAAACTATAGCGGGATTCAGTTTATTTCTTCATGGTACTGTAATTTCTTTGAGGGGGAGCTAAAAGACAGTTTCAAGGAACAGAGCAATATGGTCACTGCCCATCCAACAACACATTGCTGTTGTCAGAGTCTCAGATGAAACAGGCTGGAAAAGGAGAGGAACAGTTCTATGAGACCCAATCCAACGTTCCTTAAAAAAAATCATACTTAACATTTATTTAAAAAAAAAAAAAAAGGTTTTATTTCAGTGGGATAAGTGATTTCACCATTTCAAACAAAGTACAATGTTTACCCCTCTTACCAGTCTTCGCAAGGAGATCAGCAACAGAAGGCTGGCCAGCAGATGTACTGACATCCTAGAGTCCACCCAAGACACTAATAAGAACGTTGAGCTGAAGTAGAGAACACTTGCATCTGTTTCTTTTCCTTTTTTCTTGAATTCTGAAGTTTTTAATTTGCACTCACGTCTTTGTGACAATTCTTCAACCAAAGATTGTTCAGTAGATTCTTAAAGCAATTCAGATGTCATTAATCAAGCCAGACAGTTTACTGGTAGAAGTGGGGCCATAATCCATAGGGAAGCGTCTAGAATCACTGAGACCTGATGAGTTGTTTCTTCACTCCAACTTTAGCTGGTGTAGATGTCCATCACCTTGATATTGCTCTTTATTCTAAGGTATTTTGCACTCTTGTTCTTGCAAAGAGGAAGAAAACTCTGACTTGGATAAGTCTAAGGGAGTTCTCTCCTGAGGACTATATGTGAAGATGAGGTGGAGAGTACTCCCTACCTAAGAGCTTAACAAGTCCCCTTAATGAAGTGCTGAGCTCTGATAAAGCCAACACAGGAATGCATGGTAGGTTGGGATCCCATCTGGAAGCAGAGATAACATAACTGCCCCACTCCTCCTTAGTTCCTCCCAGTTCCTAATAGTGTGCTACCAATCCTCCACTTATACCACTACAGAGTGGCACCTTGTTGAACTATTTAAATGGGTACACTCAGAATGAGGGTATAAATCCATATTCTACACCAAGACTAATCCCTCTCTACTGGCCGCTTTCCAGTTACTCTTCCAATCAAAGGGCAATGAGCTACTCAAATGCAATGACCCATGGCCTCTGACAATATTCTGCACAGAAAAACAGCAAAAAGTAGTTGTCAGGGCCTCACTCTGTGACACAGAGAATTGAAGCTTGCTTTTCATTGCCTGCTAGTGATAGGTTGGTCAAACAGATTTTGAAGAGGGGCACCTGCAGTCATAGTGTGATTCCATGGGAAAGACAGCATCTGTGCAGCTGCTTGTTTTCTGTGGACAGAGAGCATTTGCTGAAATAGCACGAGGGATGACAAAAAGGTCTCGTACTGGGTTGCCTCAACATGATCTATAACACCGCACTAACTGATTCTGATTCTGAGTGAGTGACAATATCTGCAGCCACTGGTGGTATAAGATGATGACGTGAAAGATGATGCAAAAGTTGAAGACATGAAGGATGATGCAAAGTGATAAATGCAGCCTATCCACTTCTCCTTGCAATTGCCCCATCACTTTGGGCTGTACTTCAGAAAGCAGTTATTCAACTGGCGAAGTGAGTGCAGAGAAAGGGTTGTGAATTTATTCAGAGGCACCTCCTGTCTTGTTTATGTAGAGATAAAAAATAGCTAACAACTGTGAAAGGCTCCAGTGGGAAATTCACAGTCAGGAAAAACAGCCACTCTAGAATGTGAGAGTCGCTATCAATCCAAATGGATATAATTCAGTTGCAGATCATGTCTCTTGCCTTTTTTTTTTTCTGGCCTTTTAGCGTATGATGCATTATGAAGTGAATGAGGAAGGAAACCCACTCACTGGCTTTGCATTTTGAAATCCTTCAAAAGTAACGTAGGGTACTGTCTCATGACCATAAATACAATGGCCATAAGATGGCAGCAGAGGCTGTGTAATGGTATTTAAATGTACCCTGAGCAGGTGAAAATCGAGCTCCTTCAATCCAGCATTATATTTGTAATCTGAATTGTGCACTCAGCTCTCCAAAGGCCATATTGACTTCAGCCCATATAAAGATCTGGTGACATAGAACAGATTACATGATCAAGGCCCTAATGTTCACCTTCCCAGAAAAAAAAAATCTATCTATCTATCTATCTATCTATAAAGGAAGTTATAAATATAAAACTAACAGAAAGATGCAAATACACACAGGATACTTTTAACAAACAAAACTATACAACAACAGCGAGCCCTAACATTAGTACAGCAGATATTAAGCACTCACTAATCTCTAGCATTTTTCCTGATGGAAATTTTGCTGCTTTCAATGAGCACTTTGTTCATTTTTAATAGATGGCATTCAGAGGTGAGTCTTGTTGTGAGCAGTGAAGCTCCACCAGTTTATGCTAAAAGAGGAATCAGCCTCAGGTACTTGACCGAGACAAGCAGAGGTAATTATTAATGTTTTCTCCTTGGCCAAGGTCAGTATAGCCAATGCAAGTCATAACGGCTTGCCAAATGAAGGCTGTCACACACACATCAGCACTGGGGCAGGATCATTTAGAGAAATGCTGAACACAGTAGATGATGAATTAGGAAACGCTTGGTTCTCCTCTCCCTTACTGTCACAGTGTACCGGAATCATGATCTGAACTGCATTGTAGTCACTTCTGATTCACTTTGGAGCACAGGAGGGGAGAAGGAAGCCTCGTGCATCTGGATCCTGCTCTTCAGGGTTAACAAGAGGAGGCTTTATCTTCTGGACATCTCTTTAATTGCACGTATAGGTTGTACAGAGGAACAGAGAGAAGCAGCACACCAACCCACTTTATGTAAGCAGTATTTATTGCAATAGGTAGCTGGGAACGGCTGCACCAGCTTACATGGAAACAGAGAGATTTGGTCTTCCTCAGTCTCTTGTGGCTCAGCAGTCCCTGTTGTTGGAGATGGGATCTGCCATCTACCTCTCAGGGAATGCAAGATGACAGACCATGTCAAGAGAGGCTGTGCAGAAAGTTGCTAACATGTAATATTCATACAGGGAGACAGAACGAAGTAGTGCAGAGGGAAGACAGTATATATATATGCACATGTATATGTTATATATGTATGTACATCAGAGAGAGAGCCAAGCTGCCTTGAATAAACAAAATGTTGGCCCAACTTCAATCCACTATTGAAATGCTTTATTTTTATTTCATAAAGTTTATTTTTTTGTTGTTGTTTATTTGTTTCTTTTGGGAGCTATTTGAACACATTTAGATTCAAGCATCAATGCTAAAGCATCAGAGAAACAGATTTTTTTGTTTCTGCTTGGGTATATTCAGTCTCACCAGAAATCAATTGTAGCAAAAACAAGAAGAGATTTCCAATTCACTTTTCACAGTCATTGATTGTAGCATACAAATGGAAGGGCTCATCTAAAAGGACTCCTCAGACACACTTTTTCAGATTTAAACATTGATGCTATACAGGCAGATTTTGTGACAGAACAAACAGAAGAGTGTACTGAGACACGATTTCTGGCTATGTAATAGCATTTACAATGGAAACAGGTAAGACAGTCTTCTCAACCATTTCTGGTAACAGTGAAAATACCATGAAAGACAACTGAATAGAAATATTTTTTGATGAAAGCAAGAAAGCTAATGCAACCTAGAGAAGTGGGATAACTATTGCCTTGTTTTTTCAGCTGGCTAGGGAGACAATTGAAGAATGTCCCAGTCTATCTTCCCTCCTTCCCACCCACAACCTTCTTCCTGCTGAGAGGTTCAGGGTGGTCCTAAGCCAGATGAACAAAGTGATCATCCCATCCTTAGTATCTCCCAAAGAAACGGTTGTAGGCCATGAAAAATCCTATTTGGTCAGACAGATAATCACAAGGAGGGTAGCTTTCACAACGCTCATGCATCTGCTCCATTGGGGTTTTGTAATGCATAAAGTACCTGGAGTGGACAAAGAGAAAGATGCTGTTCTGCAGATTCAGTCAATGGAGCTGGAGAGGTTTCATAGCCCAATATTAGCATGAGAAGAGTGGTTCCCCAGGGTACTTCTCATGGTGAGTTAGATACCTCCTTACATGGGGATAGACCTCCTTGACAAATGCTGAGGAAAGTTGGAATTGAACACATCTTGAAGCAATTGCTCTTGAAGTTTTATCAGGAAAGTAGACCATAGAAGCAGTTAGTTTTTTTGTTTGTTTGTTTGTTTTTTGGCCCCAACCTCATTCCCCAGATATTTTGCAATCTTTTTTTTTAACTTTATTATTTATTTTATAATTCATTTATTTTATTATTTCTTTTTTACCGTTATTTGTGCCCAGTTTCTGCTCATTTTCCCACTAGATACTCTCTTCCCTTAAATTAAGCAGTTTTCCCTCATCATCCTCACTTCTATTGTAGACAGCAACCCTTTCCCCTCACAATTTTTGTTCTGCCATGCTGAGCAAGCCCAAATCTTTTAGTCTCAGCTACACAGTAGTTTCTTGTAGCAGAAGCTACTTTTATGATGACCCGCCTGTAAGGGGGCAGTCAGTGTAGTCAGTAGAGTTGCTACTTCTGAATTTCATCTTGTTTTTAATCACTCCAGGTTCCAACATCAGTCAGTTCCCCTGCTACCATACACTGATCCTCTTCTCTACTGGTCTCTACTGGGACCTCCCAGTTTTCTATTATCTAAAAACTACATTATCCTTCCAGTCCAAGACACATCAAATAATAATTCTTTTTGACACAGGCCTACATGAGGCAGTGGCTTAACAACTTCTTCTAGGAAATATGTGAAGAATATTCTTGCATGAGCTCAAATTTCTCCAAATGTTTATATCCAGGATTTCTCCAAATCTTTGTGCCTAGAATTTCTGCACAAATGGATATAGGACCTACAGCTTCAGATTTAGCTTCATCACTACAACAGAGCTGTGCTTCCTTTGTATGGAGGTAGAGGCAGTGACCAGGACTCTGTGATGCTCATTATCCTGGAATTTGGATCTAATGTCCCTGAAGGTTTAAGCAGCTTCTGACTTGTACCCTGTTGTTCCCATGGCTAGCCCAGAAAGCTAGTAGTGTCCTCCATGGGAAGGAATAACAAAGTCCAGCTATGAGCTCCCAAAAGGATATTTATGAAAAAAAAAAAAAAGAACCATTTATCTATCAGTGTCGGTCTCTTAATACCTTTTTGTTTCTACACGACGTGTAGATGTGCGGCAAATGATGAATGCTTTGCCATGACCCCCCCAGCTTCCCACCCCCTCCTCAGAACAGGTCCAGAGTCCAGCTCTCAGCCTGACTCATGCATTGTTACCGTTCGTAAAAGTCAGATCTCTTCTGCCTCTTCACAAAGGCATTGGCAACTTCCTTTTTAATCTTGATACCTACCAAGAGAGAACACAGCAGGTTAGAGATGCAGGACCATTGACTACAGAAATCAGAGATCAGTCTACACTCTGAAAATGGACTGTTTTGTTTCTTCGTAAGGAGATAACTTCTGCAGCCAATCCTACCAGCCCATTCATCACTCCCCACCCCACTGTCTACTCTTAAGACTGACAAGTGGGCTCACTCCTCACCCCAGCCTGCCTGTCTACATGGAACAAGGGCTCTTCTGTCTTAAACTTCATTCCCTTATCATGTAGTATGATATCATAGAATCGTACAATTATTTAGGTTGGAAAAGATCTCTAAGATCATCTGGTCCAACCTTTATATGAGTCCACAGCAAATGCACAGAAGGCAAAGTCATGACTGAATAAGATACATATAAGGAGAAAATGAAGGGAATGGCACCCTGACTCCCTAGTCCAGCTAACTTCAGTCTTGGCTTGCTTTCTATAACCTGCCTCAGACTGAGTGATGTGGGACAGGAGGCACCAGGCCTTGAAATACCTCTAATTAGCCATAAGCTACAAACAGCACATGGAACTGCTGATGCTCACATGTGCACGGTTCCATGGAAAGTGAAAGGTATGAAATAACAAAAGTAAATGTTACACAGGGAGAAATACACCCAGGACATGCACATCCCGGTGTTCAGGCATCTGGAGGACATGAGAGGTCTTTTTGCCATGTCAGCATTCACCCCTGGTCTCTACTAACACACCTTGTCAGCACAAATTTCTTATTTGCTCCCTTGAATTTGTGGGTGTGCAAACAAAGGAGGGTTGTGGAGCACCCCACAAGCAGGAGCTAGAGCCACCTCACTGTCCCCAGCCAGGACTCAGCACAGCACAGCCTCTCTCTGTGAGATGGGCTCACACCAGCAGAGGTGTGTGTGGATGCTGGCACACTGGTAACTCCAGCAGCTGCACACCAGCACATTTCAGCAGAGAAACTGGGAAACTATCAATGTCACCGGGGGAATGCAATTTCTAATACTGTCAGTGGAGAGACTGGTTTTTGTGCCCTTCCATCATCGTTGCAGGATGTTTGTTTCTGCTTAGCTGGTGAGACGTGTCCCCTCACCAGCAAGCTGGGTTTAGTCAGGATCCAAATATTGACTGCACAAAAACTGCCAATTAATGACTTGTCAGAAATCACCACCTTTCCCTGAACACTCTTCTTGTGCATGCTTTTTAATTTTTCTCTCTTTCCCAATCGATGTTTTTATTGGCTCACTGGAGAAATACCAGCTTTCATGCTCACCAGCAGCAATGTTATCCTTCAAGGTGTGAAAAAGGAGGGACAGAGAAGATCAAGGGGCATTTCCCATGCAAATTTCTGTCAGGATCAGCTTGCTGTGAAACCTGTGGACATCCCAAGATGTGCAAATCTCCATGTACTGGGCAACCTGACAGAGGAGGGACTGCAACCCTCAGCAGCAGCCAAGTAAGGGACTTGCTTTCAGGTATCAAACCTTCCTTCTCTGTGATCCTACGCACTAGACTGGCTGAGCAGCAGATCCAAAGAAACAGTACTTGGAAACCCTTGGACAGGTTCTGATCTCTTGAGAGGCTGGGGACACAGCAGTCCCTTTGGAGGGGTCTCTGAGGCCAGATCAGAGAAGCAGGGAGACCAGTCATGTTACTCCACCCACATCACCCTGTTTCATGGAGGGGAGATGCAGCCAGCCACTAATAACCTGCAGGGCTCATGTCTTGCCTCAAGGGTTGTGGAGATGCAGCCTATGGTTCTAGCACAGCCAGAGCGATGCTCCCTTGCCAGTACAGGGAGGCTGACCCCCCTTGTGCCTCCCACCCCGTGGCTCTGAAAGGCAGCCCCTCCATTTGCTGCACATGCTCCTGCACCTCAGGGGTGGTGGCACTGAGGGAGAAAAAAGGGGAGCAGCTAGAGGGAGTCAACATGGTTCTTGTTCATCCCTTCAACCCGTCAAAGGGAAGAAGGGAGGCGGATGCAGGGGAATGGAGCTAAGAGTCATTACAACAACATACTCACTGGCAGCGCTGGGAGGTCCTGAAGGGTCTTCGGGATCTGTGAGACAGACAGACAGAAGAGTTTGCATGTGATGTCTGCTCTTCTGGTCCACTCTCTACCTGAATCCCTCTTTCTGTTGAATGGATCCAGCTCCCCCCTTTTCCAGAAGGTCTGTCCTTCCCAGAAAGAATTTTATTAACATCCAGAATGTAGGGATAGATTTCTCCACCACAAAATTCACTCATTATGCCTGGATTCATTTAAATTCAACTTCTCTAAACAAGGTCAAATGACACAATAACCATACAACTACTGTGGAAGCTGGAGGAAGACCTTCCTTTTTCTTCCTCCCCACCCTTGCTAAGAGCAGGGACAGATGGAGCTAAGGGACCATTTGAGCAAAATCCCAGATTTGGACAGAATCAGAAGATAGCTGAGCATCTCCTCTTTCTTTTGAAAGAGGTTTCCCTGACTCTAGGGAGAAATCACAAGCTGTTAATAGGGAAGAGAAATAGGGTTGAAAATTAAGAAAAACTCTACCCTCACAGCTTTGCAGCCTAGGGTTGGAGTATCTGGTTCACCAACGCCCTCCTTCTCTCCCCCCTAAACAACAATAAATTTACACAACGTATTTCTGTTTTCATTTCTAAACTTAATTCTTAATGCCTTCTGCAAACACCCAAGCAATACGTCCTCTAAGAGAAATGTTAGGTCTCCTCTTCATCTTGGCTTTCCCACACTGGACTGTTTCACAATTATTATTTTTCTTCCTCTCTTTAACCACATTTTTCTTCAACAGTGTTAGTTCCACCCAAGTCACCAGGTCCTTGGCATAAGCATACTTATGGGCAGAAAGAGGACTGTGGAGACCAAAAAATAACAACTGTGCTTAAACAAAGACTTTGTGAGAAGGGGTGTGTGTAGTTCTATTTTTAAGCAATGTATACATTCCTTGGATTTCAAAAATAAAAATAAAAATTAGAAGTTCCTCCAAGGCTATTAAGCAATCTGGAACATAACAATGACTGGGAAAAAAAAAAAAAAAAACAAACAACAACAAAGTAGAGATACACTCAAGAGTGAGAAAGTGAACAAGAGACCGACAGAGGGAAAACACAGATCAAACAAAATTCACTAAATATATTTGCCAGTATTGAATCATGTTGTATCTGATGCCAGGGACTTAATGAAAATTAACTTTGAATGAGATAATACAGGCAAAAACAGGGCCCCTTCTTACTTGGCTTCTCTTTTCCTGCTGTAGGGAGAAAACACTTGCTGTTTCTGATCTTTTGTCCTTTCCCTCTCTCTTCAACTAGAGAGTTGTCCCTGCATTACTCTCTCGATCATAAAGTCACCATGGCTAAATCACCTTAAAATGTGATGTGCTTTTATTCAATGAGACAACTCCCAGTTTTTCTAACCATCAATACGAGGTTTTTCCTCTCCAGAGTTCTCCACATGCCACATTTTTCTGCAGGTGAAGACTTGACTCGATGCCTATCTCCGTGATCCTACAGCACCCCAGTGCTGGCAGGTATAAAATCCCCCTCACTGTGGTTGACACAACTCTTGCCTGCAGCTCACCCCAGGGCTGGGTTACCCAGTGACTCAAACCTGAGCATCCAGCCTACCTTTGCCAGATCACCTAAAAGCTTCAACATGTTAAAATAGTTGGAATTCCCTGCTGCAATGCAATGGTGCAATCCTATTTTTTTGACCAGTGGAAGAAAGCGCCCAGTAGGAGATAAGACTGCCTACCCCCAAGCCCTGTTTTTAATTTACAGCTGCGGTGCAGCCCCTCAGAGACCTGATGTTGTGCAATGACCTGCGGCGCTGCCTCCCCCCAAAACCTTGCATCTCTCCCAGGGTGTAGGGAGGCTCCCTGGGGGCTGCAGCTCCAGCAGCTTTCCTAGGGAAGATGTCCCCTTACCTTTCTCACAGCAGCACAGTGCTGCCAGGGCCAGAGTCAAGACGAGCAGTGCCAGCAGGCTCCTCATGTCGTCTTTGGCTGCGCTACTCTTCCTACACTCAGAGCGTTCCTGGAGGTTACCGTGGCTTTCTGGAGCTTGCTTTCAGGCAGCACTTTATATCCTGTGATTGCCTGGAGAGATCAGGGCTCTGGCTTGCATTCCTGTGTCTGAGCTCCAAAACAAAGCCCGTCCTTTGGGCCAGGAGACATCAGGTCCTGGCAGCCTGTCACGTTAAAGGGGACTTATCAGAGTCAAATGTTTGCCTGTTCCAGAGCCTCGTTGAGGACTTTCACTGAGACAGTTTCACAAAGTTGAACATATTTAATAAGGTGACAGATGTAACAGATTTGGCATTGCTGTTGATAAACACACTAAGTGCAATAGTGCTAATATATGATAACAGTGCTAGCAAAAGGCTGTCCTGAGTACTTCTCACCAAAAGGTGCAGAGCTTACCAAGAAGGTGTTCCTGTCTTGGTGGAGGAGAAAGGAGCATGGCCCGTCAACTGCCTCTTCCAGGTCTACAGTTTCTTCTCTCCCACCCCAGCCCACCCACTCTTCTTTTTTCCTAACTCTAACACTTTTTCCTAACACTACCTCCCATTTAATATCCTAACCTTAACTGGTTTTCTCCCTGGAGTGACATTTATCATGATTTGGGTCTAGTGCTATAGTCATATATATGTTTAGCATGTACTTCATTGAGCTCATTATCATGTTCAGAGGTGTTAACTTTAATATTAATTTTACAAATAATCAAGCAAAAAAGTTTTACTCCAGGCACGGCAGCCTTCAAGATTTTGTTCTGCCACCAAAACAGGGCTGTCCTGCCACCACAAGACTACCTCCTTCAGCAGCCTCTCATACTGAGCTTGAGGACCTCCATCCACAAAGTTTGTTTAAGAGATAAACAGCAGCAAGCTGCTCAACTCCCCCTTGGCCAAGGGTGGTGCTTATCATGACACTAACAAGTCTGACTGTTCTCCACACAGCCATTTGACATCCATCTCAGGACTCATGGCATTTCCAGAAGATTTTGTCTGAGGTTTTGAATGGGTCTGTTGAAGAAAAACAACTGGATAAAAAAATCGGTTTTATTAGAAACATGGAAGTCATTCAGCTTCTCACAGGAAAGCAAGGGGACAGACCAGAACAGCCTGAAGTGGAGCAGTTGCTTTCGTGTGGTGCACGGGACTTTCTCATGTGGAAAATAAAACCTGATGGTGACTTTTTTCCCTCATCCCACCCCGACACATTTTCCTAAAGGAAAAGACATCCATAAAATGGTTTGCATAGGGCAAACATACAGTAGGTTTTCACTTCAGACAGTTTCAAGAAACCACTCCAGAGAGCTGTCTACATTATTGGGATCTTTGGAAGCTAGTTTGGGGAAGAAGGGGGGTGTCTTTCTTTTTTTCTCCCTGAAAATCTTCCCAGTTTGGAGGCTATGAGTCTGGCCTCTCTTGTCTCAAGATCAAATAAGTCTTGAGATTCCAGGGGTGTTTTATTTTTCAGGACTTGGTGGCTGTGGTTACTTGGTATATCAAGAAACCTGATGTACTTGGTACATTAAGGCCCAAAGGAAGGACTGTGCCCCTGACAGCTCATCTCAACATGCTCCCTTAGCAGTGATGGTGTCTGCAAAGCCCCACATGCATGGAAGCATCACTGCTGTCCCTGTCCGTGGAAGCATCAGTGAGGAGCACCCAGAGCCCACACTGCTCCTAGCACCGGTAACAAACCAACCAACCAACCCCAAACATGTAATTGAAATAAGCTCAAGTTGTGGGGCTTTTTTTTTTTTGCTTTTTTTTTTCCCAGTTTAAAAGAATTATACAGAATCTATTCATTTCAGTGAGTATTGTAGCTCTGCCTTAAATTTTAAATTAAGTCTTTGGGTATGTTCTCAGATATGGTGACAGCCATTTCAGCTTCATCGCCAAATGTACTGTTTTATGACATTTATTGAGTCAGATGATGGGCAGTGCTTTTGTTCACACACAATATAACTCAACCTCCTCTTGCTCCTCACCATGTGACCCTCTTCTACAGCCTGTCTACCAGTAACCCCATATTCCCCAAAGCCAGCAGCCAAGTTCCCCAAACTATGTCCCGCACACAGCACATGGATAACATCTTCCTCCACCTCACATCCAGTCCTCCTCAGCCCCCCCACACAGGGGAGACATCCAAGGGTTACAGAATTAAAAGGCTCCCAAGGGCAGTCACAGCCACTGGGGATTTGGCCAATCCTTAGAAACACTGTCTTTTAGCTTACATAGAAATTAGAGAAATTTCAAGTTTAAAAAACAAATGTTTAGCTTTTCTACAGTGCAGGAGAGATTGAACATATATACTAGCAACATCCAGCATGAGTGTCTTAAAAAGAAACATTCTAAAAATAAATAAATATCTTAATGTAACGGGTATTCTAAGAAAGCCATGCTTCCAAAAGAGAGCATGAAAGAATATAAATACAGAATTCTAATAATCCAAACAGCCTCATTTCTCTTCCCAGCTTTTCCCAAGCTTTTTGATCATCATGTAGTCTCTTAGACATGTTTGGTTATTGCTTACATTAATGAAATCCCTCTGAAACCTCTGCTATTATTCATTATTTATCCTGGTAAACCAGAGGTTGAAATTGCCAGATATTTCTGGACACAGACCCAGACAGCACTAGTGCTGTTCCTTCTGTTTTGGTGGTGTCACGGTGTAAAGTCAAACCCAGACACTGCAGACTTGTTGACTTTTAGGGTATGAAAGCTTTGCTTTGGTTTGTGATCATAAGATTCACCTAATTGGGAACACGCAGAACAAGTGAGGGTGCAAACATACCTAATCTGTACAGCCTTTTTTTTTTCCTCTGTGCTCATTTCTCTCTCACTTTTTCCTTTGGACAAAACTTAAGCAACTGTAAGGGTGGAGTTTCCTATCAGAAGTGTTTTCAATAAATAAATCTGTTTGCTTTCCAAAAGTTCATCTGCTAAGCTGGCAAAGCCTTGAAGTATATTTCTGAAAAGATGCATGTTTCTAATGTGGAAGGTAGATTTGGCTCTAGACTTAATTTCATAGAATAGTCAACAGTTTGATACTTTATATCTCATCGCCTTTGATAGTATGCCATGAATCTTTCCCACTTGTCTAATTTGCAGGTCCCAGAGGAAAGCTAGAGATGTGCATACTGGAACAAGCTGTGCCAAGCTGATAGAAGATTTATGTCTCCTAAACTACCCACACCGATGGGTGTTCAAAGAGCTGTGGCTGCATCCTTCTGCCTCAGAGGCAAAGGGAGCAGAGCAGAAGAGTGAGAGCCATGGGGTCAGGCTGTCATCCCTAGTGCCAGTCGGGTGACAGACAGGGTGGCAAGACCCAGCGCTACGGGGAGGAGCCCTACTACCTCCCTTCAGCCCCTCACCACCACCACCAGCCCTTCCTCCTGGGGGGTTGCAGCCATCACACGGTCTCCTAGCCCTGTGGTAGAGTACTTGCCCCATCTCTCCTCAGATATGAGTCCCTCTTTTGTCACTTGCTGATGCTTTGGCTCTCAGATCTCCTCTGCCTCCTGGGTTCAGAATGACACAAGAGGGGACAGAAAGAGTATACAAGGGGATATGTTTGCCTCAAGCTGACTTTCCAACTCAACAAGAACAAGGTGCTGACCAAGGGGAATATATGCCTGCAATCTTGGTTTTAGCTGAAGAAATAATAAAAAAAAATATTCATATAATATTTCAAAGTGAAGGGTTAATGCTAAAGTTGTTGGGAATGATTCTAAGTGGAAGAAAGGGGATAAAACAGCACTCCTAACAGAAACATGAATTAAGTCTAGACCACACTACGGGAGCACCAAACACCAGGGCCAAAGTATAGTTGGAAAGATAAGATGCCATTTACAGGCTTTTTCTGTCACTAACTCTCACCTGAACTTTGCCTTTAAGATTAAACAGATGCCTTCTGAATTTTGTTTACCCAACTGAGAAAAGATGGTGTAGATTTCGTTTTCAAAAAGTGCATCTCGATTTTAGACCCTGGAGCAAAACCACGGTAGATCATTTCAAACCTCACGTGATCATGTGGTGGTGACTTGTTTCCACAATCTGCACCAGATTCTGTGATAAAGAAACTCAGCTTCTTCATGAAAAATTACCCCCCAAAATACTGTGACTCATGAGAAGATAGTATCAAAGGAGCAATTTATTGTGCAGTAACCACCCACATCCTGAACTCTCTCTGATCTCTGCTATGTCAGCTCAGCTCTAATCGACACTGTGTAGGAATCCATGGCTATACGGGAGAGAAGCAGCAGGCAGGATAACATACAGGGACACAAGCAACTGAATATGTTTCAGAGCTATATCTTTTTTTCTGGGAGGATACCCTGGGCTCCAGGCCCCAGGGTGGGGACACATCACCCTTTACTTAGTCCTCCTCCTCCCGTAATAATGCCTGTAAGCAGCAGCATAGCCATGGCGAGAAGCGTACAGTTCGCAGGGGTAGTAGTCTTCGCAGATCTCCCTCTGATGCTCCTGGGGTGCCTTATTACGTTCCCTGATCCTGCAGAAGTAGGATAGATGAGGGGTAAGTGCTGTCATCTTAAATATCTGTCTACAGCCCTTTCCCCCTCCCCCCCCCCCCCAACACCCCACCAGGATTAAGGGCCCAGCCCCAGCCCCCATCATCAAGCTACCAAGACCATGGCATGGGTGTGTATTCACCACACCCAGGGGACCGATGTGAGTACAGAAGGAGTGTTTTGCCTCCCTGGGTAACATTTTACTTCAGGGCTGAGCAGGGTGGTGGGGAGAGGGGTTTGGCTCCTGCCTCAGCCCGGTGCTGAAGGAAGAGACTTCCAGCCTTCTCCCTCCAGCTATTTCGCTATTCCCTAAACCCACGCATGGAGCAAAGAGCTGAAACACCTTGCGAAGGGGACAACCTGGTGCTGCTGAGAGGGTTTGCCTCAGTGCCTCTCTAGGAGAGGATTTCTGTGCCTTGGCCTTTATTTTCACAAGCCCTGCATGAGACATAAAACTGCCTCTATCTGCCTTATATAGATGAGGAAAGGAGGTCCACAGAAGGCCTTGTGATTTAGAAAAGGTCATGCAAATCCTGCATGAGACCTGAAGACTGGAACAAGATCTCACATTGAACTTCCTGGGTATCCCACACTGATTCCCTCTCCTTTTGTTGCTGCTTCCTTCAGACAAATTAAGCAGAGCCCTCCCAGTGCAGGACATGTCCTCAAACACAAGGATCCACTCTCTGCTGCCTGAGCTCTGGCTTCTCCCAAGGCTGGGGACTTGACTGGCACCTCAAGCTGAGAGGGGCTGAGGCTTCTCGGAAGTCACCATGGCTTCTTCCCCTGCTACCAGCCTGTGCTTGGCAAGGAGAAACCTCTCCCCACTCCCACCCTCAGTGCCCTGAGGCCACAACATACCTCTCCTGAGCAATAGCTTCTAGTCTCATGTCAGTTTGCATGAAGCCATTGGCCCTTCGCCTGTTGATGAAGGGATCTGAGAAGACAAGGTTTTGTTTTGTTTTGTTTCCAGAGTATATAAACACTTTTCACGAGACTTGATTTCCACAAAGCCCATCTCCCACACTGGTGACAGCCTCCCTCTCTGCCCTCCCCTCACAGTGAAACCCAGGACCCTTTAATACTCCCCACCATCCACCCTGCTGGCTCTCCCTATGGTTTGTGCAACCTGTATGGAAGCTCAGGGGGCCCAAGGGAAAGCTACTGTGAGCCTGGTGCTGCAGCCTCCCTGACTGGAGCTTGGCCAAGAGGTGGGTGCCAAGCTGCGCAGACTCCAGGAGGCCTGGGCGCACTCAGTAAAATCAGCAGGATTGTGAAGCTACAAGTGGGAACAGGAAGGGCCTGAACAAGTTTATCTGCCTCCACAGTTAGGCAGTAGAAAAGGTCTGTGCTGAAATTTTGAACTGAAGTGTCTGAAGGTCCCTTCTGTCCTTTTTGAGAAGCAACACAGTCCAACTGCAGAACTGAGGAGTCTGGGGATGTCCTTGTAATTGGCTCCCACTTGTGCCTTTGTGCTTCTGACTCGCTGCTCTGTGAAGTCCTTCTCCCAGATGGTCTAATTTCTTTTTAGCTTTGATCCATCTGTTCTCTAACCTCTCCAGGTTACTGCTCGTTCCTAAGTGACGCTCTCCACCATCTCCCACTGCTTCTGTGACACTAACTCTCATCCAGAACAAGGATGCCTCCTGCCCACAAACCCCACCTGCTTCTTCCAAGGTGCTGAGAGTTCGGTTTTCCCTGTCTTTGGGTAAGGACAGCCAGTGTCACTGGCTCTTTCCACGCTCCTCCCAGAGCTCTTTGAGCAATGCCCTTTTCTAATACCATTTAACCTGTTTTAGGTGCATGCAGCAGGGATCTAAGTTCATTGCTCTTTGTTTTCCAATTCTTATTACATTCTTTGCAAAGCACAGTGGTATGTACTTGTGCCCAAACACGTGAATTCTTTTTTAACTCTCTTCCTATTCATCCTGAAACTCTGACATCCAATAAATTCAATTTCCCTGAGCTGAGTGGTTCTGCCTATTTAATCCCCATAGTAAAGCACAAGGAAATGGTCTTGGAGATGTCTGCAGCACACTTTGAATTAAAAAAAATAGTAAAGCAGTCTCTTACTGAGATACTCATGGGATTCCATGCTCTCGTGGGACTCTGGGGAAAGAAAGAGGAATAAGGAGTAAGACACTGTATTCATAGGATTTGCAGTGTCTCACACACCACAGATCAGTAGAACATGCACAAACAAATCAGAGAAACCAGATTTTAAGGCACCTGTTTAAGAGGAAAAGAAAGGGTTCAGTAGTGTCATGTAGTATTTATATGAGGAGTTTACAATGTTCATGTGTTTAGGATGGAGCTATCTGGTGTCCTAGGCAGGACTTCAAGGGTCCCACTTGGTTTTCCAGTATGTGATTCTCAAGCATATTTCTTTCCTTCATGTTTTTGACACTACAATTTTTGCTTAACCTCAAAGCCTGCGTGTGTGCTTAGGGAATGGATTAGCACAGGGAAGTGTGCTTGACTCTTGCATAAAATAGCATCTTAACTCCATCTGTATGCCTGACAGGAGGAAGGTGCTGATATTACAAAAGGGGAAAGGGAGATCTCCCCATTAACAAGGAAGAAGCCTTGACTTGGTGTGCAATAGTCTAGCAATTGTGCCTTGCAAAATAGCCTGTGGGAGAGTCACAGCCCGAGCACCTTCCATGCACCTCTGTATGGCTCAGCCTTTTAAGTTGTTCTGGTGATCAGCTGTGTCCCCCAGCCATCCTGCAAGGTAACTATAAGTTGGAATGACCATATCAAAAATGATGTAGTCTCTTCCAAGTCCTGTTATTGTGATCCAGACAACAGAGGAGCAGGAAGAGGAGCAGTCTGCAGTGTGAGCTGGAGCAGAGAGGAAGGGGCTGAAGCACCCTGGACTGCAAACCACAATGACTGGAGCTGGCTGCTCTGGAGCAGGGTTGACACAAGGACAGGAAAGCAGGGTTAAAGGGAAAGAAAAAACAAAGGTGAATAAAAAAATCTGAACAGATCCAAAGATGTCTGCAACTTTGGAGCTGTCGCTCTACCCAGTAAAAATGATCACCTACCATAGCAAGTAGCGGCCATGACCAAGGTAGCCAGGAGTGTAAGGATGATGAGAGTGCGCATTGTGCAAGTGCAGGGAGGGCTCCCTCACTCCGTCTTCCTTGCTGTGTCTCGCTCTCTTCCCACAGAGGGCAGCCAGAGATCCTGGGCTGCCTGCAAAATTAGCAGTGGAATGTTTATTATGAAAACAGAGACAGGAGGGGGCCCATGAAAGAACCTGGGGAAGGCAATGGCTGGCTGGTACACACTCTTTATGGAGCTATTACAAAACATCCTCTATTAGCAGACTGAGTCAGGTTTTGGGAAGGAGGGGGCATGCCCCCTTCCTCTCTCAGTTCAGGGTGGGGGGCAGAGTTCACAGGCAAGCATGTCCCTTGCACTCAGAAACCTGGCCCGTGGAAGTGGTTCCAGGGGCTGACGGGGGCCTGCAGGGAGAGGCGTCTGCTGATCCCAGATGTACATGTTTGCCTTTCTAATTTTTCCTCTGATCTGCTCTCTTTGCCCTCGCCATGCTCTGTCTGGAAACACAGCCCAGACTGTTCCGTCAGCTCTGCTGGTGGAGACACGGAGAGTAGGGCTTCAGACGCTTCCTCCCCACTCAGCCCCCCTTCCTCCAGCTGGCCCCACTGCCCTCCCAGCCTGCCAGCTGCCAGAGCAGGAATCCAAGCCCCTTCCCACCTCCTGCTTTCCTGCTCCAGGAGTGACAAGCAGCAACACAGAAGGATCCCTTCTGCTGGAGGGATCATGAGCTTTGCATTGAGACCACAGCAGCAGCACCCATAACTCTATCTCTGCAGGTCCTCACTGTGCTCCTGCCCCTACACTGCTCCTCTGCCAAGGGACATCTTCCTGAAAGCAGGGGAGACCAGGTGAAAAGCTGAAAAGCAAAGGGGAGCAGTTTGCCAGAGGCGAGGCAGGGAGGGGAGGGGGATAACCAGTGCCTGCCATCCCTCCCCATGGCAGCAGTGGGGCTGGGACCATGCACACTGCCTGCAGATGAGCCCAGGGCACAGTAACCATTGCTATGTGTGAGCCACGCACTGCAGTGACCACCTGTTTTGCCCAGGTGTACACAGAACATGCACTCACCAGCCTGTGGGTCCCTACCCACATGCAGACATCAGGGTTTCTCTCTGACTGGGTGCAGACTCCAGCAGGCTATTCCTACCAAGCCAGTGGGGTGGCGTCACTGCTGTCACCTGCAGAGGCCAGTCTGGGGAGCCACGCTGCAGGTGGCACAGTCAAAAACTACAGGGACAATCAGCCAGAGCCTAACACTTCCCCAGTAGGGAGTGAAACTTCAGTGGAACAAGATTACCTTTGCCTTTTCAATGCCAAACTCATGCTCTCTGCCTGAAGCCTGTGGTCTCTGGGAGATGAACTGAGCAGGGCCTTCAGCTTCAGGCCAAACAGAAAGAATTGCTTTCCTTCCCTATTATCTCCCACAGAGAGCAGCTCAGTCCTTCACCATTAATATCCCGCATACTATCCACATCCTGCCTGTTCAGTGCTTTGCCTAAGATGAGGAGGAAAACTAGGTTGTGCGGTGACAGAAAAAAGTCTGCTCTAGTCACAGGGTCACAGAACTAAGACTTTTCTACTGTTCCTCTGTGCTCTGCCCTACTCTGGTCTCTTTAAGTTAATTCTCTGCTCCGGGATTGTTGTCATTCCTTGGAGTCCAGGGTTTTGGAGTTGGTGTTGAATGTGGATTTTATAGGTTTCCTGAATGTTTTGTACACTCTGGCAGCTCATCAGAACTGCCAAGGAAGGGAGGTTTGAGGGAGAGAGCCCAGCGGGAAAGCAGTGAGGCACAGGGAGGAAGACGCTGGGAATGCTGTGGAATGAAGGTGAGGCTGCACAGTGGGAAACTCCGGCAGACTTTCCAGCCAAACCCTCTTTATTTACCTATCAGGGCAGAGCCTTCTCACTGGAAGACCGGTCCCATTTCAGAAACTCACTGATCCCAGTACGCCTGGAGCATCCCTTGCCATCACCACAGCAGAAACACCACAAGCACCACTTTAACTCAAACATTTCACTTTTTGCCACAGAAGCAATGCATTTTCCAAGAGATGAGAGAACTTGCTGACTACACAGCTCTATACCAACAACTGACTTCAGGAAACACATTCCCTTGCAAAGATACATTGCCTCTTGACTCCCCCTGCACTCTGGATTCTTCAGCACACATCCCTCCTCCCCAGCATCAGCATGCTGCCCCAGAGGTAACACACCATAAAGTACAGGGAGCTAAATCCTCCTGCTTTCTAGAAGCATCCACTGGTTGGAAATACAGAAAGAGGAGGTAAGATAAACTGCCTGCAAATGCCAGGGAGATTTCCGCAGTCCCCCCAAAAAGGGGAGATCAGAAAAGCAGCCCTCTGGCCTGTCTCCTGCTGGAGCGGAGAACCACGATGTTACACACGCCATAGCAATCACTCCTAACATTTTGCAGCTGTGAAGCACCAGCAAGGCATTAATAATGAGCAGCCATCCAGGAAAAGTAAGGCGGTCCCTGCATACTCACTAAGCCGTCCTTCCTGGCCAGCCTGCAGCTCGTCTGAGGGGGCAGCTCTCCCAGCGTCCTGGACCCTGTGCTGAAGGAGAGGGACCTTTTATTTATTAGCATTGATGAATGACTCCTCCCCTCTTCTGTCTCCCACTCCCGATCCACCCCCAGGCTTCCACCTTCTCAGTCAAAAACACCTTCTGCCCACAGCCAGGAAACAAAAACCTCAAGGAACTGAGCCAAGGGGGGAGAGGAGAGAGCCAGAACAGGCACCAAGGGCTAGTGGGGCACAGCCACAACCAGGCTGCTTTTCTGTGCCTGGGAGCAGTGAGTGGGCAGAGGTCCAAGGACAAGCTCGGTCCTTTGCAGCCTGATGCCCCCCATCTTCGGCCCCCTCTTTCCCCATCCACGCTCTGTTCACAGCCACGCTGATGGCCAGGCTATTGGCTCTTCCGTGGGAAGCACAAGCCCAGGAGGCCCTCGCCTGTCTCCTTTCATGTTCCTTTTGCAGCTGCCTGATGCCCCCTCCTCCAGACCCACAGCAGTGCTGGACAGCCCGCTGGACAACCCGGGACATGCCCAGCTCGGTGGGCTGTTGGGTTCCTGGGCTTCTGGCTCTGACTGTGCCGGAGGTACCCAGGCCAGGAGCACGCACACACACATCTCACCGGGGCACTGGTCCCTTGCTCAGCCAAGATCAACCCCTGGTATGCCGAGTGGGGGTGCTGGCAGGTCTGGTCCCAAAGTAAGGGTAGGCACAACCTGAGGGACTAAGCTCAGGAGACCTGAGATGGAGGAGATGAGCAGCTGCAGAATCAGCAATCATGAGGTTCAGAAAGAAAACCCATCGCATCTATTCACTAACCAAACAGCTGGTGGCTGTGGCTGGTTTGGCTCAGGAAAAGATCAAGTGTGACCTGACTTAGCGCCTTGGTTGCAAAATGAAAATGGCAGCATAACTGTGGAGTTACCACCGACTGTCTGGGACAGAGGTGGGTTTGCTGCACTTTTGTAGGACACTTTGTCACCTCACAGTTAGCACATGCATCCTTGATCTATGTACTTTTGCCTGGTTCCCAAAGGCTCTTGTCCAAGGATGGGATCTTTAGCTCCTACAGCACTTGATGATTTCAACTGGGGAAAGTCCAGACCTACCGGTGGCTCGAAGGTACCACATCACGTGTCCTTGCACAAGCAGCTCTTGGCTCTCAGAGCCTGAGAAAAACAACCTGACATGGAAATGTCTGGATTGGAGTCACACCATTATTTCCAGAGACAGTTTGCAGAGTTTTAGGGATGGTCAATACGTAGTCCTTGTAACCCGTGTTGGGTCTGGTTATTACATATTGAGTTCAGTGCACATGCACTTCCAGGGACGAAAGCTCTGCCCTGATCTCTGACATGGCAGCGATCTGTTTACTTATTTCATTCCTCCGAGAACAGGGGAGCGGGAGTAAAATGTTCCCCAGAAGTCTTCAGGGTGTAGGGGCATTGTCATGAGCCACCTTTGAAAAGTAGTGTAAAGAGCAGAACATTTCTTGCCCCCTCTTCCACCACCTTCCAGGGACAGCTGAATATTTGGCCCCGTGTTGTGCAGAACCCTGAGAGAAATCAGGACACAGAAGATCTGTTTGTTCCATCTATCTTGGTATCAGGAAGGCTTTGGCCAAAGTGCCATCTGGCAAATTTTTAGTTAAGTTGGAGGAAATGAATGCTGAAGTCAAAAGTGAGAGATGGCAAGGAAGCAGACAAATGAGACAGAAGTTTGAGCAGTGGAAAAGAGAAATGTTGAGAAATTACCATTTGAATTCTTCTTGGGATTAGCTTAATTGAATACTTCCGTTAATGATTGGCTCAGAAAAGGAATACTTCCTCAAGGAAGATTTTTGATAACACAAAGCAATAAAGCAACATCAGTGGAAGGGATTCCTGAGAGGTCCTATAGGAGGAAAAAGATGGCCTTGAAAGCTGGAGTAACAGAAACAGGGTAACATGCAATAGTGCAAATGCAAGATCTTCCAAGGGGATTAGCAGAAAGAAAATCCTGCTGCTAACTAAGAGCTCATAAACTGGAAAAAAATCAGGAAAAAAAAAACTATGAACCAACAGTCAGAAGGTGATTACAGAATGGTGATTCTGAAATGTCTACTGAGAATCTACCAGCAGAGATGGGCAACTGTTAGTGCCACTTGATTAGGATACCAATGAGACCTCAGCAGGAGTCCTCTGTATGGCCCAGGTCACTTGTGTTCAGGGAAGAACTCCCGTGGAAATAAATGAGAATGGTGTAAATGAGGCTGTTAAGCGAAAAACAAACAAACAAACAAAAACTGCTCATTGAGCTTAATGAAGGGATATAATTTGCTCTCTATGAATGTGTTGTGATAAGCACTAGGGAGGTAGAATTATTAAAGCCAAGGGACAGTACTTGAACAAAAACACATGGGTATTGTTTATGTCCCTGAAGACACAGAGGCTTGAAATGGGACGTTTCCTAACCATGATAGCTGTGAGTTCTGAAACAACCCCTAGGGGTGTACTGGAAATAAAACCTAATTGCCAGTCTATTTTCCTATATAAAAGCTATAAAAGCCTTGTGGTCAACAAGGAGAGGCTCAGTGACTCCCGCAGGTGATGGCAAAAAGATCTGTCGTTTTGGGGATGACTGCGAATCACCCTCCACAAGTGCCCAGCACACTGCGTGTCCAGCTTTTATACCTCTAGGATGGCTTTGGCAGAATCACTCACTGAGCACCGACCACAGCAAGGGAATAAACCCCATCAGCTCCATGGCAGAGATTTCTAAATCCAGGTTGCCCAGAGTATCAAGTGACTGAACTCACTGACCTGGAGAGCCCTTCCCAAGCTTGCTCTGATGTTTCAGGATTTAAGTTAGTCAACCACCATATGGGCTATGGCTTAGCGATTTCTCAACATGATAAACAAGTGCTTTTTGGAACAGCTAGTTCTACAGCACATGAGAAAACAAGACTTTATTTTTACTTTTTCATTTAGTCCTAAGTAATACCTAGGAACAGATCCAAGAAGCGAGTATAAATGAGCCACTAAGTAACAGTGTCCGAGTATTCACGATATAATTAAAGTCAACAACCTCACAAAATAAATCGTGCTGAAAACTAGCATACTGACACTAAGCTTTAGAAAGGGAGATGTTTTTTAAACACAGGAGCTAGTCAAAAGACTATGAAATAAAAATAAACGGAACACATTTCAGACATTTAGAGAACTTGATATACATATCTGGACGTGTGCTAGCTCTGGCAGCAAACTCACTCAGCTACCCGATATTAACCCTAAAACTAGTTCAAAAGTCATTTTTTCAACCTGGGAAAAACATACATTTAAACATTTCAAAACTAGATTTAAAAAGCACCAAAGATTAAAAGAAATAGGATACACATAAGCAAGAGAAACCTAGTTTCACAGCAATCAAACATTTTTTTTTCGAAGTAACTGAAGTGATTTATTTCCATTTCAGCGGAGGGGTGGGGAGAAAGGAGTAATTTCATAAGAAGTGTGTTTTAGTTTTTTTTTTCCAAAAATATTTAAGCACATATATTTGAAATCTGTTTCTACCTTTCCCTTGTGAAGAATCTTGTCATCAGCATTACAGCTTTGTGCAAAAAGAAAAGTTTCTAGTGGGAAAAAACCTATTAGTTCTGATTAAAATTTCTTCTAATGAAGCAAATATATGTCATATATAGTCTTAGGACCACTTTAGAGACTACCATTTGAAGCTTACAGGTAGCGTCTGTCTCCTATGGAAGAGGAAAGTTCCCATGACAGCTCATAGCTATTTTCTTTGATGCTTCCTCCAAAGTTTTGGGCCAGGGTGCATTTTAGAAACTCTCCTTTAAATCATACATAATGCCTTTCAGTGACCTTCTCCTGCCCACATACATGGAGCACACCTGCACATTCAACCTGATGGATGTCACTTAAGTCTGGGATGACTGGTTGCTCAGTATTCCAGTGCCAAAGGAGCAGGACTGAAATTAAGTACCATGAAAAGGCCCAGTTCCTTCCCCTCTGAGCAAATCCAGAGGGTGAGATGATATTCTTTCACCTGCAGTGTCCTACAGAATTTGTGCCTGTATCCACATCAGCCACTACCGTAAAGAGAGGTTTCCAATTTGTGAGCTGTGGGGTTTGTTTGGCTAGTTGGTTGGTTGGTAGATAGGTTTCTTTGTTTGTTTGTTTGCTTGTTTTTCTAGCTGCTGTATTCTCTTGTTGGTGGAAAATCTTTACTCTATTGTAATTCAAAGAATAGTGTCCAGATACAACTTCATAGCCATGGTCTATGGAGTTGTGATCCTCGAAGTTACTCCTTGTAATCCATCAGACTTCAAAACGAAGCCCAGTATAAATACAGGAGCATTTGGGGTCAGCAGCACAGCTCAAGTCATTACTCTCCATTTCTGCTTGCTGCAAAAACTGAGCCTGGCTCAAGCCTTTGACTCCAATACTCAGCACTCTCCATGGGATATCATTTAGTTACCTCTAAGACTGACTCTCTGTGTTTGGCCAGGGCTTCCCAGAACAGCTGTGTTCTGAAACAATGAGAAAAGATTTCTGGTAACAGGAAGTTCATGAGCAGAGAAGACCAGAATCTCACAGAAGCCAGACCAAGGTTATTTAATTCACTGGATAAAGCAACCAAAGCATAAAGCATTCAGGACTAAGATATAATTCTGTTGCTTCCTTTGGCTTCACCCCACACTACCCCCACCCACCTACCCACCCACACATGTCCACATGCACTAATCAGCCTATTTCTTTTACTGCCTGGGAAGGAAGGATATTGTTAATATTATTTGGATGTTGAGAAATTTGGCAGAGGATCCTGTGCAGGGATTAAATAATCCATACAAGTAAGTAAAATTGCTTGTACTTCCAGTATCCTGTGAAAAACTGAGCAAACAAAAAGTTTGAACTCTGACTGTAAAAACAGAGCGTGCTTCTGGGTTGCAGCAATCTCTCCTCCTTTTCCACCTCCAACCCTTTTGCTTCACCAAATGAGCACAAAAATGCCCTGACATGATTCATTCCTGGGGATCATAGGAGATTTAGCAGCCTTATTTCCTGCCCAGACATGCAGTGCGATAAGAAAGCAGCTGTGGTTTCACCCTGCTCATCCATCTGGTAAATAATAAAGAACAATATTGTCTCTTTTTAAATCATTGAACTTAGACAGCATCTTAGATCCAAAATCTGCAAGTCCTTGTGAGACCAAGATGAAACTGAAACATTTCTGTGCTCTCTTGAACACAGGAAGCCACTAAAATATTTATAAGCACCATTGTCATGCTACATATGTTTCTTTGTTCTGTCTCAGGTTCAATATCTATAGTACCATAGATTTTGTCTTTAGTAAGCAAATAACATTTTCTGTAGCACACCAAGCCCTGATCTTCACCTCTGTTTGTTGTCAATATCTGATAGGCTTCAAAGGAAGATGAGAAGAATGGGGGGAAATGCATGATACCCAGCTAATTGTGAAATACTGTTTGTGGTGAAAAGAAAGGCTTCCTTATTCCTTGAAGCATTAAATCCAGTTATTCTTATCTTCCAGTGCATAACTACAAATGATATTAATGTTCCTAACATCACACGGTAGCCAAGTCATTTGACTTGATGACCTTCCATAGTAATGAATTTCACACACTGTTTTGGGGACATGTTTATGATTTGTATGCAATTTGACAACTGTTTATTTTTATCAGTAATCACAGAATCATAGAATCATAGAATATCCCGAGTTGGAAGGGACCCATAAGGATCATTCATCAAGTCCAACTCCTGGCACCGCACAGGTCTGCCCAAAAGTTTAGACCATGTGACTAAGTGCACAGTTCAATCGCTTCTTAAATTCAGACAGGCTTGGGGCAGTGACTACTTCCCTGGGGAGCCTGTTCCAGTGTGCGACCACCCTCTCGGTGAAGAACCTCTTCCTGATGTCCAGCCTAAACTTCCCCTGCCTCAGCTTAACACCTTTCCTGCAGGTCCTATCACTGGTGATAATGGAGAATAGGTCACCTGCCTCTCCACTCCCCCTCGCAAGGAAGTTGTAGACTGCGATGAGGTCCCCCCTCAGCCTCCTCTTCTCCAGGCTGAACAGGCCAAGTGACCAAGAAACATCTTCTCATAAAGTAGGAAAGAATTTTAAAAGAAGGAATGACAGATCAATTTTTATTGCTTTTCAGTATCTTTTTTCTTTTTCCTCCAATGGCACTGGATCCAGAATTCACTACTTTACCAGGGATAATGTCTTTATCACTAGTGATCATAATTTCCTTTAAATTGTAATAAAAACAATAAGATTGGCATAAATGGAAGGAAAGCTCTGGGTGTGGAAGTGCTAGGAAGAAAGGCAGAAGGTCTACAAGAACAGCACATATTGATGGCACCTAGAATATCAGATCATGAAGTTCCCAGCATTTGACATACAGAACCTCTAGATACCAAGATTGGGAAAAAAAAAAAAAAAAAAAAAAAAAAAGTCTAAAACAAGATATGTACTAAAACAAGGGAGAGATGGTGTTAAGAAAAAGGACATGACAGAGCCATAAGATACCTAGATAAGGAGGCAAAAACCAGTGAGACCTTATGGTACTCAGAGGTGGGAAAAGATAAAGAGACAAAAGATGACAACTACAGCCAGCTCTTCAAGGATGCAGGAGATGCATCTAAAATGAGCATATGGTGGCCAAACTAAGACAAATGTGGGAGACATAATGAAGACTCCAAAGCCCTTGTCCTGCATCTTCTGTGTCATTGCAAATAAACCAAATTGTATGAATAAATGCATCTTGGTGTTTGTGAATATGTAGTTATGAGAGCGCTAGTCTGGGTAAGTGAAATCAGTGTGGCTTAAAATAAAACAACATTTCCTCTCTATAGTGTCTCACATTGATTTCTGCTACTCCACTACTGCAACTTTATTTAATACAAAATGAGGTGTTAAAAGCTGACTTTTATTTAATGCAAAATGAGGTATTAAAAGGTACCATGCTGACTTTTTTATATCTTCAGTAGATAAAAGTCTTCATCCAAAACCATCTCACATCATTCTGCAGCTTTAGCAGTGCTCTGTGTGGTAAGAAGCTTCCCTCGGAGCTCTTCCCACTTTGGCTTGTGGTCCTCTTAGACAGATACCAAGAGAAAATTCAGGTCAGATACACAAGAAGAGCACCAGTGCTGCAGGCATGAGGCCTGAGGTGACATTCTTGGATTCAACCTCCTTCCTCGTTTGGCTTGGTCAACGTTGGTTGGGGTCTGATGTGCTGACACTGTTCACCCATTTTTCTCTCTGTACATGATAAAGGATGGCCTTTTAAGACTCAGTACATGCTCGAAAATTACATAAAATCACACAAATGATTTCTATCATATATCAGTCCCAGAGGTTGCATAGAAGTTTTTCCATAGCAGGACTTTTCATTAAAGACTTCTACCAGCAAAAACACTTTTGTCCTTCCTGGTCTTGTAACTAAGTTTTTTTTTCCCCCCTTTGTTCTACTAGTGGGATCTATAGGCAATACTTCCTGGCTCCCAATGAGTTGCATTAATCGGGATTTCTATTTATACGGTTTTCTACATACAGCCACACCTGCACTGGAAAATGGTGCTGTATGTTCATCAGCAAGATACACTGCATGAGTAACCTCTTCAGTACATAAGCATTGACAACCCTGCTGGCTGGCTAAGCCTAAGATTAATGAGGACATTATCTAATACCATACATTTTCCTAAAGCAGACATTGCCTGAGAGTCTTTGCTCTGCAGATGTTATTTACCAAACATCTGCACACACTTGTAGAATGAACTTTCTTCCATATTACTTGGCTAAATGTTTGCCTGTCACTTCAGTTCTTTGAGATAGGCACCTGTCTTGCTCAATGGTCAATTCACTAGTAAACCTGCTGGATCACCTAATAAATAAAAAATACTCACTAGAAATACCCTTGTCTGTTTCGAGACCTGAGCATTCATCTGAGATGAACAGCTAACTGCAGTAAGGACTGCAGTCAGAACAGTCTCTTCCAGAAAATCCCCCAAGTACCTTATTAGCACTAAGGGCCTGTTTGTGCCAGGTCCTGTACAAGCCCCAGAAGGGAGAGACATGTGGTTACGTGCCTGTCCTTGCTCCTCCACAGGAGAAAATGCCTGTCTGTCAGGAGCACCTTCCTCAGCCAAGGAACCCCTTATCATTGCCTGGCCTCCCCGAGCCTGGGCTTGGTGATAACAGATGATACACAGGCATCCCAAAGGCTCAGACATCAAGTTCACAATCTTCTTCAGCCCTTGAAGCTCTTCTCTCTTATCTGATCTCTCTGCCCTTCTCTGCACTATCAATGACAATCTTTTGCTGTCCTCCAGCAACTATTGCAGACACTGGGCTGCTGCACAAAAGCCTGCTGTTATTATACCTCAGCCCTGTTCCTAGCTGGGGAGATTATCAGATAGTAAGACCATGAGAAAATAATTTACCACAGTGGGTTTGTGCTTCCAGAAAGGAAGCACAGAACATCAACGGGAGTGTTACAAGGAGCCAATGAAGAGCGAGACCTGCAAGGTTGGAGTAAGAGCTGAGAGCCTGGCTTTAGCTCCTTCTCTCCTACCTGAAAACAAGCTCCCAGGATTGCTTTGGTCATGTTCCTGTGTCCTCTGTGCAACATTCAGCACTGAGACACAAAGCTGACCTTAAGCTGCTCCTGAGAAAAAGGCTCCTGCTGGCTTGCTGCTGAACCTTTCGTGCCCATCTTGCCATCCTTGGTGGGTGCTGTTCTTTCTCCCTGGAGCATGCAGAGTCCTGAGCTCCCTGAAAGGCCTCCAGGCTCCAGGCAGCATTTTTTTCTGCAGCAGTGTCCTCCAGCTGCTCCTGCAGCAATGTGAAGCCCCACCACCAAGACCAGTGCCCAGCAGTCACAGAGGAGAGAAATGGCTCGGGAGAGGCCACCAGGTTGGGATGACCAGACTAAGGCAGCTTATATGTATGAGTGTGAATTCCATTAGGTATCAGCAGGCTTTGATTTTGTTGGGAAGGACCAACAAAGCTTTTCCCTGAGGCCCAAAAGGGCCTGGAGCAGGTGGGAGGTGGCAGTGCCGTGTCTATGGTGGAAGGGTCAGACAGCCTGGGGAAGGAGACAGGGCTGTGTCTTGGAGTGTGGGACAGTATTCACCCATTTTTCTCATCATACATGATAAAGGATTGCATTTTAAGATTTGATACAGGCACAAAAATCACGTAGAACCACACACACGACTTGTAGCATATATCAGTCCTAGAGGTTGCACACCACCTAGAGGTGGGACACACCAAGGCAGCAGCCCCAGCCCCTTCCCCAGGCCAACAGCAGCTGCATAAATAAGGAATGAGGCAGCAAACTGAAGTCCAGGTTCCCTGGGGCCCATCTCAGGACTCTGTCATCTCCGCTCTGCTCTTATGAGCATTTGGGGCAGATGACGTTGCTGTTCCTCCCAGCCCCGTCCTCTTTGCTGTTGGTGGAAGTTTGCTGCTTTTCCCAACCACAAGGAAATGTGCAAAGTGGGTGGTGGGACTGGGGGGTGGAACTGGAGGCGGGGAATGCTCGTCTGGAAACAGAGCCCGCTCAAACACACACCACCCAAACATGACATGCCTGCCTGTCACAGAGAAATTCACAGAGACAGATTTAATACATTAAACATAAACAAACCAGCGCCAAGCCTTTGGCAGATCATCACGGCTAGAAATAGAAGCTAGCCACTTCAGGGGCTTTGGGTTTGTGTGCGTGATGGGTTCCCAGCACAAGGACAGACATTCAGGCTAGCCCCAGCCCAAATGAAAGTAAACATTCCTGCCTGGATTTTCAAGAATGGGGTACAGAGGTGGGTTGGAGAACTTCAGTACCTCACAACGCACTGGGCAAGAAGCAGGAAGCAGCTCCAGAGCAGTTCATCTAAGGCAGGGGCTGTCTTGAGTGCCCCAGCAAGGATGTGAAGGCATGTAATGGTCAGAACCACCACACCCCTGGCATAACAAAGCTGATGATACAACTTTTTGGACTTTCCTTCGCTGCTTAATACTTTGTGCCACAAAACCCGTAGTACCAGTAATACTTTAGAGACCACTGTCATGCTGTCAGGGGCAGCTGGTCATTTGGAAGGGGGACAGGACAAGTAGACACATAAACCATCTCATTTCTATACAAACAACCACAGAAATAATCCCTCCCTATCATGTTAAATGCTGATAAAGGAGCTTTTCAAGTTACAAACATCCTGAGTACTGTTGTCTTTACTATTAAAAGAAGGAAGGTGTTTTTGTCCTAGATCACAGAACCAGTTCTGCCAAGAGGGACCGCTGAAATACCAGTCCCAGGATTCACAGATGAAGCAGAAATGGTAAGGCAACTAAAGATGGCTGATCCTTTGATACAAGCATCACTATCTCAGGTACAGCACCAGAAATACCCTGAATCTATTTACCTCTCACTGCAACAGTCCCTTCATTTCTGCAGTGCTGCTGTCTTGTTGAAGGTCTTGCCAAAACTAAAACATACCAAGCAGTGCCTCATTCACGTGTTCCTCTGACCTGCCATAGATCTTTTTAAATCTTCTTAATATGTGAAGATATTTTTAGAAATATCTGAATATATTGATATCAGGATGTCTTAAATAAGACATACGTTAATATCTTCAATAAAATATTCTTAATAAAAGAAGATTCTGGATCCAGGAGATCTGGGTTCTCTCTCCAGCCCTGCCCACAGGTTTCCTCTACAATCTGGGGTAAATTACTGTCTCTTCTGTTTCTTAGCCAAATAACAAAAATAATTGGCCAAGGAAAATAAAATCTTGATTACAATGGGAAGTCATGAAATAGCCTAGGATCAACACCCACACTGAATTCCGAAATGCCCAGGAATCCTTAAAGCACAACAGTGCTTTAAGATACTGAGAATATTGTGTCTATTATTTTTAAAAGTAATCTTTTGGGCATACAGTTCTGTATTACTCATTGATAAGAAAACAGATGAAGAGTTCTTCTTGGGGTGTTTATTCTGTTGATAACAGTCATTAATATAAATACAAAAATAAATAGACAGATAAATAAAAGGAAAATTGCAAGACCCCATCCTACTCCCCTAAATTCTTATAAGCAAACCGAGGGACATATTTCTCCCCACAGACCAAGGAACCAGAAGTGAACTGTACCAATGCTGACTATGTCTTCTGGTACCTGTGGAAGTAGTGACATGCTGTCTGTATCCTGTACCTCAAGAATGTACAAAGAGCAATACAACCAATGACTCAGCTGCTAGATAAACGGCAAGAATTAATGCTGGTGGTGCAGACGTTATACAAACCACATGACACGGAGGGCACTGAATTGCACAAAGCCCCTAACAAGATGACAAAATGTGGACTCTGGAGAGGGAGGAGTGGGAGGTGGGAGAAGTGAAGGCACACAGTACTCGTAACAGAGGGACAGGGAGAAACCTGGGTGAGCGTGTGGGGAGGAGGACACAGCACTGGTTACAGCCATGATAGAAAAGGCAAGTGCACAGCCGCCATACCCAGAGGCTTGGTGTAAAAAGGGAGGCAGTTATTTATGGGTCTTTCCTCTTACCTGGAGAAATGTGCTGCTTTGCAGCTCAGGTGAATAACCTACCTGCCTGGATTTTTAGGTACATTAGCAGTGAAGGGAGAAATTCAAAGGGGAGAACAAGCACTTTCTTCTTCAATATGCATCTGAGGCTTTGCAGGTTTTTCCACTGAGAATATTCCTCTGAAGTTTTCTTAGTGACTAAGCCAAAGTGGGTCAAAGAATAACTTGATTCACAGTCCCAGAAAAAATACTGCTATATTCTCCTCCCCATCATTATCAGCTCCCTGAGGTACCCACCCAGCACCTTCCCTCACTGACCCTTGCCTGCCCCCGATGGCATCACCCTCTGGACAAGTCCTCTCCTCCTCCAAAACCAGTCTCTGGCTCTTCTCTGCCCTGCTCTTTCACGCTTCTGCAAACCACTTCCTCAGCTGCATCCTTCAGATGATATTTTTCCCTCCTGTGTCAACTGCCCTCACCTCTTTGCCAGCCCATGGGCTGCAGTTAGTGGTGCTGAGGGGAAGCCGTCTTGTGCAGAGGTGCAGAGTGACTAAGCCCTGCGGTTTGTCCACCTGTAAGACAGGGTTTGCTTCTAATATCACTGCCTGGCTTTATTGGTCCAACTTCCACAGTTTAGGTGCAGAGGTGTTTGGACTGAAATTCTAGGTTCACCCTGTAGCAGACAGGGGACACTACAGAGGGCTGTAACACAAACATCTGCATCCTCAGGGCACTTGCAAGCACGAAAGAAAAGCGCCCGAGACAGCTGAACAGTGCTACAAGGATCTGGCAGCTTGCTTCTCCAGGGGAGGGTATGTGGGGAGCACTCATGGGACCCTGCCCTCACTTCGAAGGAGCATTCACTTATTTTATGTCACACAAAATAGTTCAGGGAAAAAAAAAAAAAAAAGTTAGTCCTCTTGCTGAACCTCCAGGCCTTTGTAATATTCTGCTTCTGGAGGTGTTCGAATCCTTTCTCACCAATGATGAATGTGAATTGCATCTTCCACAGTACAACCCAATTCCCTGTTCCCTGCTGTAAAGACAGCAGCTCTCACATGCTGCCTCAGCCTAGCTTTGCTGTTGGGCAGGCTTAGCTGCCAGCTTAGCTATTTTACAAGTCCTTTGGGTTCAGATGCTGCTACAGAGCAGGGGCTCTCACACCACAGTGTCCTGCTGTCAGTTTGCATTAAGCTCTTCCATCCCTTGAAAACCAGCCCAGCCTCCCCAGCCAGCTCAAAACATCTGGTCCAGACTCAGGTCAGAGATAACACAGCTGGTGACAAAACCCAAAAAGAAACAACAGAGATTGTCCCTCCACAAGATTCAGCCTCTGTTTTCTGCCTTGGACTTACCGTCACAGTGATTAAAACCAGTGCTAAGGCTGCATTGCAGAAGCCTTAGAGCACAGGGATTAAAGCAGACCCCTTGGCTCCATTGCCACCACTGTACAAGTCCTGGGGCAGCTAGAGGAGGAGGTGGCTTTTCCTGTGGTTGCCTTGTGGCTCCCAAGGTTGTTGGTTATGTTGCAGAGGGAATTAACACCCCCCTACACCACCCCTCAGTGAAGATCCCAAAAAGCTGTCCCTATATTTATCTGTGTACACAGTGAACAGAGCCACCGGGGACATTGCTTTTGCTCCCAGGTTTGTTTGCAGAACCAGGGCTTCTTTCACGTCCTGTTTTGTTTCCCTCTTACAGTGAGGAAGAATCACGTTGCTGTGCCCAAGTCCTGCAGTTGTCGTGTCTATACAGGGCCAAGAGAGGAACCTCAGACACCCATGCAGCAGGCCAGCACCCACACACTGTTTGGTTTGGACCACAGAGGTGCGTGACACTAGAAACATCTACAACGCCAAGGCTCCTCACAGATGTCTCTGCAGAAGGCCTTCCCACTGTACCTGGCTGCAGAGAAAGCAGTAAAACCCCTTCCTAGGGAGGAACAAACTATAGCCATAAAAAGGAGCAATTTTACCTTTGAAAGAGAGAAAGCGGAGTTCTTGCTAGAAGACACAGACCTGCACGTTCTGTGACTAGGCCTGGTTCAAAAGCAGGAGCTCAGAAATGTCTCGCATCACTGGCACAGGGATGTAGGAAGGCAGGCAGGAGTTTGCTCTGCCTGGACTCTGGGCCACTGTGAGGTGACCCATCTCTAATCCCCAAACCTGTAACATCAGATGGGGCCTGGGATGAGACCCTGCATCTCCCCAGTGCTTTGGAGGGGCCGGGCCCTGCGGTAACAGCCTCACTTAGCCTTTGAATCAAAGACAACTGCACTCAACTCTTCCTGCCTGGCACCACACAGGCCATGCGTGGGCCTGGCAAGCCTCATACATAGCGCGGGAAACTCCAGCGCACCTCAGAGGGCACCTGAGTTTAAAACAGTTTAAGGGCTGAGGGCAGGTGCCTCCACTTCCACCAGCCTAAAGAAATAAATATGCAACACGTAATGCCCCAAACTCACCTCTCCCATGACAGCCTCAGTTTTATTATCTAGCTGTGATGCCAAAGGTTCTCCCAGGCCACATGCAAACCAGAAGTCGGGGAGCACTCAGTTGTGACAAGGGAAAAACTGAACAGACAGAGGTGGTTTGCCGCTCTCTCCTCCCCTCTCTCTTTCCCTGCTCTCATCTAAACTGCCTCATTTAGGAAACAGTTTTTGGCTATTGCGTTGACCACAGAGCTTCTGAGATCCCATGTTGCCCACCTCCTTATCCCTTAAGGAAGAGCTCACTGTGCACAAATAACACGCTGTTCCTCAGCTTTGCCAACGCAAGGAACAACCTTGAATATTGCTTTGATCATCTATTCTCCCTTGGAAATGGGCAGCAATGCTGGTTCCCCAAATGACTGTTAGAGCGTTGGGCTTGCTTTAGGTAAGTGGAGGAGAAGGAAGGGTAGAGTACTAAAGCAGTTACATCCAGTTGTGGCCTTCACTATGGTGGCTGTCCATTATTTTGCATCCCCTCCAGCTCCTGACCTCTCCCTCTGTGGTGGGGAGCTGTGTTTGCCTCATCTGCAACTCTTTTCTATTCCCAGTTCTTTGCCTGATGGCTGAGAAAGGACTGAGGTTTCTCAGCTCTACGCCTCTTCGACTCCCTGTCCCAAGCCAAGTCTCTCAAGCCCTGAGACACAAAGCAGTCACTGTTTGACAGGAGCGTTCATGCTCTATGCCAAAGGATGCTGGGCCAAGTATGAGGCAAGGCTATTGCATGCATTTCATACAGCAGAAGAGACATAGCTCATATACCTCACCCCCTCTGTACCAGAACTGAGACCCCAGACACCTGCGATCCCTACAGACAACAGCCTTTCCCTCTAATGCAGTGTGAAGGTAGTTCCTATCTTGCAATGCAACTTTCTACTGCCATTCTACAACAGCTTCCATTCCTCAGCCTGCATCTCACTAATTTTTCCTGCAGCAGCTCAGATCTGCTGTACACAGTGCTCTTCTTATCTCAGAACCTCACAGAAATCTCTTGTCCTCATGGATCTGTTGGTCAGAGGTCCAATTCCATGGGGAATGACTCTTAGCAACTAATCCATCTGCTCAGACATTGCAAGCCTGGCTATATTCAGAGAGAGATTTTTGAGCTTACTCATTCAAAAATACATAGGCTTTGTCCTTAAGAGGCAGAAATGGGTAGTGGGAAATCACGTATTTGCATACAAATCAGGTTACTGACTTTCTGCTTTATTTAGAAAAATAAATGGAAAAGTTCATGTGACATCAAGGAACCAATCTGTTTCTAGTGTCAGGAGAGGCTGACAGTGGATCCCAGCATAGCACCAAAAGCAAAGAGAAGAAGTCAGGCACCATGAGAGAAACAGATCTGTCAGTCTCTCTGGGAACTACAAGCTATATCTGTGATATTGCCATTTTGCTGTATTGCCCTTTGCTCCATCAGAGGTGGTATGGAAAGACACCGGGTATTGCAATAGCAGAGCAAATCTAAGAAATGAGAAAAGAGCAAATCAGAAGGGAAGAGAGATGTGGAGAGAGGACAGACGGCATATATGTACATAGCATGGAGATGGGAATCCATGGCTGACTTGGCCCCTTAATCCTATTATCCCAGGAATTCCTGATCAGTGAGGCTCAGTGAACTCTTCATACACCAAGAACAGATGGCTCTAGGCACAGTCATCCTGTTGGCTTAGAAAGAATCAGAGTTCCTCATTGACGGCCTTCTTCTCTTGTTCCTCTTCTTTCTAAAACATATCAAAGGCATGAAATCAGTTTTGACATGGTTCAGTTTCTCAGCATAGTGATAAAAGGAAACAAGCCAACGTAAGTGCTTCCCTCTGTTCTCCATGCCTTTGCCCTGCCTATCCCATTTCAATTGCATAACAGAGGGTCCTGATGCACAAAGCCTATGTGTTACATAAAGGTGACATTTGACAAAGAGAGAACGCTAACACTGAGTGTTCACGGAGATTTAATTGTTCCTCTCCCAGCCCTGACCTCCAGTAGAGTCCTGAGCACATCTGTATACTCTGCTCTGTGGCCTTCTTGATAAATTTCCTTCCTATCCCTGCCACTGTCTCCCTGATCCCCTCCTAACTGCTGACAGCCACCATGACCATTCTCATTGTCCTAATGCACCCTTCACCCTACCTCCCCAGCTGCTGCTCCCAGAAAACAGATGCTTCCACTGAGACCTCCATACAGTTGCAGAGGTCAGAGAAGTCTTTTTGCTGTAGACTAAGAAGGCAGATGTCAATGAATAAAGAGGCTCTGCAAACACATCCATATCTGCTCTGCTCTAGATCTAATGCAAGTAAAAATGAAAATGAGGAGGTGGCAGGGTTGGGGACAAAGTCAAGGAACTGAAGTCATCTCCTGAAGAGCCTTGTGAGCAACACCATCTTCGTACGAGATCCCAGCTTCCTGTAGACTGTACAGGAGTGCTCCCTTACCTTTTGTATTCTTTGTAAGAAAGTATTACAGAAGTCCTGCACACGCTCAACAGAGAATTCATCCAGGGGCAACACATCGTGCTCCTCATCTGGTGTGTAGAATATAGCCAGAGCTGGAAGCTGGGACTTCTTCAGTTTGAAGTATGCCATCACTTGTTCATTGCTTTTCAGATTAATGTCTACCAGGATAAAGAGAATCTGTGATGTAAATAAGAGATAAAATGTGAGCTAAACAGAGACTGAGAGAGAAAAGAGATCCCCAAACAACAATCATTCAAAGATTAATAGTGATATTTCTGAAATGAGTTAGTGAAAACCTACCATACTCTGTTGGAATAACAATTTCTTCTGCCAGTAACTGCTCCTTGCAGTGAATTTTTCTGTATTTTATCTAGTCCATATGTACACTACCAAACAAAAAGTCTTGTTTTCTCTTCTTTAAAAATATATTCATAGTATGGCAGGAAGGCAGTCTCCTGTTCTCTTAATAGATGAAGAAAAAAAATGTCTTTCATCTCAAAGGCACATGTAGAAGAAGCTGATGCCTCTTTTTGCATGTTTTCAGGATAATATGCTCACATCCATGTAAGACCCAGAGTGGCATGTTAAAAAGGTATTTTGGTGTGTGGAAAATCAAACTCAATTGCAGGAATGTGGGAGTGAAGTACAGGGCAGCATAAGCCAGCAAGGATAAGAATATGAGAGTACCAAACACAAAGGGTGTATTTATGTCAGCTGCAGTGACTAGAAATGAAGGTGCAATCATTTGGGAAACAGGAATTGTTGGCATGACACCACTGTACGTAGAGCCAATCTCAGTGGAGACTTGTCAGACCTGGGGAGAGAAGCCCCTCAATGAGTAAGCCAGGGTGAGAACAGCCTGTATTTTTCTGGGCTCCTGAATACTCTTGGAGAGCAAGACCAAGACAACGATTAGGATACTGCCAGGCCAATTCAATAGTAATGATTTATCAGAATTGTTGACCTACCCCATGATTTATTTAAGAGTAAATTTCAACTGAAGTCTTAAAGGGTACACTAGGAATTTGTAAAAATTTAAAATTTTGGAATCTTAAAGATTTTTCTGTAAAATGTTCAGCTACCTCAAAAATGTTTGTTAAATCATCTCTTAATAGTAAATACAAACATTATGTATAAATTTCATAAAATAAATACAGCAATTAAACAATTTAATCAATGATCTGATTAAATAGAATCCTTCGGCAGGTGACATCCAAGCCAAAGAAACAAACATCCAGCTAATATGCATCACTTGATCTTCCCTTTAAACCTTGCAGTCTACTGGACCTAGCATATACAACGTGCCTATGGACATGGGTATGACTAATTTATACAAGAAAAAAGAGGAGTTTAAGAAAGAACATTAATGCAATGTGAATATGATATGCCCAGTTCCCAGGCTGTGACTCATGTTTTCCTTTCTTTTCAATCAAAAACACTCAAATTAGTTCAAAACTTTTTCTTCTCTAAAAATAAATTTGGTAAATCTACAATCCTTTATTAAATGTGTTCTGCAAAAACAAAAGCAAAACAGCAAAGAAAACAACCAGATATATCTGGAAACTTTCCTAGGCAACAGCCAATAGGAAGAGGGGATATTTAGGCTGGTATAAGGTTTAACTGCAGTTAATCAGTGTGATAAAGAAACGAGAACAATAGTTTCACTGGATATGACAGACATCTACCACTTGCAATTTCTCTGCCAAAAGTCAACCGTGCCCTAAGGGCAACAAGCTAATGAGCTGACAGGTTGTGGGGAACTTCTCCCAGAGTGCTAAATTCATCCTTTTGTAGGATAAAACACCAGGCTAGAGAAGCATCACAAATCCAAGGGTCACAGATCTTAGTATCCAATCTAAGAATTGAATTCCAAGCTTTCAGCTGGGGCAGAAAGAATTTGAACAAGCCTTCTGCTGTAGGGCTCTCTTTCCAACATGCATAACTGGAAACAGAGGTTACTGTTGGAGGGAAGCACTTTCAGAGGGATGGTACAGGGGATGGTATCATATTTTTCATCATTTCAATCACCAACTTTTGGTTTTCTCTATGAAAGATTCACTAGACAACAACATTTTGTTAATCAAATGTTAAACACAAATTTAATCAAAAAAAGCTTTTAGAATACCTAGTTTGTTAAATGCTATTTTTTTCTATGCAAAAGTTCCTCCAGCTTTAAAACAGATGAGTAGCATTTTAAAATGGTAATATAAACGTTAGTCAACATTCTTCCCTTTATCAAGTTTCCAGCCTTTGTTAAAAATACCCAAACTAAGAAGCTATCTATGAACACAAAGAACAGAGTAAGAATAAAAGGATAAAAAGTTTGAGCATTAGAACCCCAAACTTTTTTTTCCTTCCTTGCAGAAGAAAACAATTAAAACACATGAACAGTAGGCCCCTCAGCTAGGACAGATAACATCATTCACAGTTCTTGACTTGGATCCCTCTAATGACTCACATTTGGCTCACACATTTGCAGAATGACAAAGTACAGCAAAAGTTCCTTCCCCTTTTGTGAATGATATTCCAGAAATAAGGGAGAGCCAACAGTTTTATCTGCCCACTGTCAGTCGAAAGAAGACACCTTAATGCCAATCACATGTGTTTAAGAATGATATATTCTTCTAAGTGCAATTACGTGGCATGACTCCTCCTTCAGGATTCATGAATCTGTGCATCCTGCACTGGATGCACTCCAGGCTTCCTGCCAAGGCTGGTGCTGCCTTGAAGTCACAACTGTGAGGCAGCCTGTAGGGTGCCCTTGCACTGAGGCCACAAGCACTGGAAGACAGTCACCTCAGCAGCAAGAAACCAAGCAGATTTCTGAATGGGGACATGTCCATGATAGATTCCACCTGGTGGAACTGGCATTTTCTCATACAAAATTTATTTTGTTTTATGATTCCCAGCTAACTCTAATCATAAAGAATAAATGCAGTAACCATGGAAAATTGTATTGACCCTCAGACAAAATTCACTTTGCCTAAGTCCTGATAGCCAAATCTTGGTCTGGTCTCAGGCAGTGATCTAGGGCAACCTCTACAATAAATGGTGACAGGCAATTTATTTCACATATTTTAGAAGGGAAGAAAGGATGCTTATCCTCCTCCACCAGTGCTGAATACAGTCTAAAGTCTTTGCTCAAACTCTTTACCAAAACTATAGCTCACCAAAACAAATTCCCCTTATGATGCCAACTCTCATATCACTGCTAGAAATTATGTAGTTTCATCCAAAATAGAAAACTTGTTTTCTATTTCAAACTATCCTCTACAATAGTTATTTTTTTTACTCCTGAAGCAATTTTCTATGAAATTGTTTTATCTTGTACCAATCTTCTTGCCTGTGTTCAGAGACCTGCTACTAGAGACAGTGAAGGTTCTAGTGTACGTATGAGGAACTCTCAAAACAAATTCTTCCCTCCAGACATGATATTCTAAGAACACAGAACACAATGCAGTATTATCTGTGCACTGTCATCTGCAGTACACTCTTTCAAAGATTTTTTTACACTGGTGCTGTCTTGGTGTCTTGACAACTTGCTTCCTAGCCCAGTGCTTTTAGAACATGAAGTTCCTGGTAAATACTAAGATATGGAATGATGTTATTTTCCAAGGAACTCAATGTAATTGAAAATAGTACTTCAATGGTAGAAACCAATTTCATGTTTCTTAGTTTTCTCTCTACAGAAGACCAAAAGGAAGGATGGTCAAGCTTCATATACAGTGTTTGATATTGAGCTTTATGGAGCTGTGACCTTCATTTTTAGGAGACTGTATAAGCCAAAAAAAAATTCTGAAACTTGAGTAATTTCTTGAGTAGCTTACATAGAACACCAAAACAAAAAGAAAACATCAGTCATGAATTAAACAAAAAAGCTATTAAAACAGCTTTACTTCAAATATCTGCCAAGTGACAGACATTCCATATTTATGAGTTTCCCTGTTTATGGCTAAAAGGAGGCATCTCTAAAGATAATCTGTCTCAGTTCTGGAGCAATCAAAGTCTGGCAAGAAAAATAAGAAGTGTGTGAATGACAGTGTCCAAGAGAAAGGACACCATCCTTTCCTTCTCATAAAAGACCTCCTGAAGGATTCTCAGCAGTTTCTCAGAACTCATTTCTAAATGGGTCTACATATAAGTTAAAAGGGACTTTGAGAACATGACTACCCACATCTTTCTGACATTATAAGCCATGTTATATCAGTTGCAGCAGAAGCTGCTTTTGTTATTCCCAGCATCATCTTACTGAAAAACTTCTGCAAACACCTGTGAGGTACACCATCTGTAATTATCATGTTATACTCTAATGTTGTGGAAAGAAAACTGAAGATGCTCATGTTAGTTTGGCTCACTAGCTAACCCTGACATTTCCTTTCCAGTAGAAAGCTTGGATTCTTGGCAGTATTTTTGCAAATGACCACATATTTGATCGCTGTGGGATCCTTCCAAGGACACTGGTGGGTTCACTCTTGCAGCTGCAGTGCTGAGTTCTGTCTGTTCACTGTTACCCACCCACAATTGTTTCTCAAGATCTGCTAGAGAAGCACCATGTTTATTGTGATTCTTGTCAGCTCTTGGTAACTTAGCATCATCTAACATTTGCATTTTCCTCTCCAGCATTTTACAGCCCTCAGGCTCCACTATCAAATCTAGAAGAGTCCTCCAGATGAAAACTTGAGATTTGTCCCAGGCAAAAATGAAAAGATCACAAACCAAAGATGAAGGGACCATAGCCCAGGAACTGGTAGGCAAATCACCTCTTTATGATCTTTTTTTTCATTCTCTCGGGTCAGCCACTTACCAGCACTTTCTCTTCATCTCCCTGTGAGTTCAAGCAACAGGTTCTCCTCTTCCTACATCTGGTGATGACAACAACAAGGACTTCTCTTCCCTTAGACCCCGGCAGAGATGTGTGCAAGGATGGGTACCCCCAATCCTTCCTGAGAACCCTCTGAAGCCTGTGTCAGTGTTCTGCACTGTCACTGAGGAGAAGGCGTAACACAAATCCAGTCTCCCCTCTCTCTTCTGGCACTCTGCACGCACTGTGAAACACTGCTGGATGCAGTGGTACACCCTTAGAGTGGGCCTGAACACCTCTCCACTGCACAGCAATGCTTGCTGAAACCACTGACAGAGCTAACTCCGCAGCACAAACAAGCCTTTCAGCACCAGCCTACAGGCTGTGAATTTTTCACTTGTAATTCTGAATAAATTTCAATTCAAGAATCTTACATTTATTAACAGGACAATTTGCAAGCCACAAAAAAAGCAAATGGAGACAACCCTAAGTGGGCATATTGCTCCGCTTACTCCTTAGGATCCAGATCTAAGACCCAGGTGACCTGAACAGAGGTAACCTTACTCTTTCTTACTGCTTTGTAAGAAGGCAGTCCAAATCACAAATTATTTTGCAGAATGACCCTCCTTTGGGAAAAAAGAACATACTAGATTCCCAGTCCCTTCATCTAGGTGTCTTGCAGTACCCTTGCAGTAATGTTCAGATAATTAGTCAAATGCCCACATCTTTAATCCCTATATTTTATTCTGGGAAACTTCCTCTGGACTGATTCAGTGGGAAACCTGCCTGCACAAATGTAAAAAAAAAAAAAAATGTTAAGATTTGGATTGTTGGTAATTCATAAATTATTTGGACTTCAGTACAACTTTTCATCCAATGCTTCATGAGAGATTTCTAGGAAAATTATTCCCACTCACTCAGATCTAGGCATCATATTAGGGGAAAACTGGCTGCAGCTGCATCAGCAAGGGACGGTGATGCTCAAGAATATTGTCTTAGAAAAGTTAGCTGTTTGGGGGAGACCTGGATCTGGCTGTGCTGCTTATGGGCAAGGATAATGGTGTCATTGTAACACTTATCTCACATGTGACAGCTGGAATTTTTCAGATAAACGAGTCTTTTTTTTATCAGCATGTATTTGTTAAAGCAAAACACTTTTCAAAAGACCTTTTGACTTTCATGAACGGTTTCTGCCTGCTCTCTTGACAATGGGTGGTAGAGATGGCAAGGTCAAAAGAAGTCTTGCCATAAAAAAAATCTGAAGTCTTCTGAGAGTGCATGGTTCTGAGGTGCCCTCCCCCCTCCCCCCCCCAATTTGGAGATGAAGATATACTTGATTTTTAATCTGCTCCTTCAGTACTGCAAACAGATGCATGCAGATATTCTTGTTCTCAAACCCAAACTCTTCAGCTCCACATTTCTCCCAGGACGGTCACTTTCACTGCCACTCAGTTCAGCCCTCCCCACTGCTGTGATCCTCTACCTCTTCCCATTTGCTATTCTCCCCCAAGTTAAATGCCTGCCTGTTGTTCCCAATCTTCCTTTCTCTGTCCCCTGACCCAAATTCCCCTGTAAATCAGATGCTGGCAAGGAATCAGCCATGGAATGATGAACTGCCTGGGGAACTCTGCCCACACAGAGGTGGGAACCAGGGGAAATTTCTCTGAAAGACCCCATCAATCCCACGACCTTGCTGTGGTAAATCCAACAAAACCCACCCACGATTCCAACCAGAGGGCTAAGGGTTAAGAAGTTCTGCGACATTAACTGCTGTCTGGTCACTTATATAATGCTCCTTGGCATCTCTCAGGCTGTATATGCAAGATCACCTCTCACACCAGTGGAATGTGACCACTGCCGGGCTGAAGTGCAGCAGCTGTTCGTCATCTCCCAGGGCAAGGGAACAAAACTGGACCAGAAGCAAGGAAGCACGCACTGTCCCACTGAGAGAGTGGGGGAGCAGAATACAAAGGATATTTTTCCCACATGGAGGCAAAACTGACAAAAGATGAACAGATCCAACCTCCCCACTTAATGATCCAGCTAATTGTCTGTTCATCCCACTTGGCCATTGCTCCCCTAATGCACAGAACAGGAGACAATGCGGAAGAAACCACTGTCCTCCTATTTTTCTCTGTCATGGCTCCCCTTCCTCTCTGTTTGGACTTACCTTCTTCTCAAAGAGCTCTGCTGCCACACGATATCTGTGCATTCGCTCAGGGTGCTCTGGGGACTTTTTGTCTGTGATCAGGAGGAGATGAATCTCGAGAGAACTGTGCAGCACACCTACGGCTGTCTGCCAAAAACATGGCCACCACAGACAGAGAGAGAAAAACACACAGACAAGGAGATTGAGAACATTCAGTGCGCATTGGATGCACTGCCAGAGGGACATCAATCCTCACGCCTCAGTTGAAGTCTCTTTGCAAATCAGCCCAACAAGCAGGACAACCTCCTTTACAGCAGGAGGGATCCAGTCTGGGTTTTTGTGGAAGCACTTAACCTCTTGGTTTTGCTTATTCCTGAGCCAAGAGTCTGAAAACTACGAGTATTCCTCACTGGCCTCAGGCCAGTCAGTGACTAGGCAGGGGGACTGCCTGGATACAGCAAGCTGTCATCTAGAGGGACAAGAAGGAATTGGAAAGGTAAGGCCACCAAACACAGTGCCCTGAATCACTGGGGCCCAGCACCTGACTGAAATGGGAACAAGCAGGCTGGAATGATTTGGGGTGCTAGGGTTGGTGTGTCCCCTTGATCCCTTTGTGCAACATGTGCTGTGCGTTAAACAAGGATGAGTCCAAAGCCTCATTTCAGCAACCCCAGGGGCTGGGCAGCACGGAGTGCTTTGGGCTAGAATTGCCTCTGCAGCCCTGCCGGGGGAAGGACCTGCATCTGGCAGTGCCCTGGGCAGGGACAGCGCACAATGGCCCTCTGTGAGGAGGCAGGGCTGGCACTGCCCAGGAAGCCTTTGCACCATCTCCAGGCACTCAGTCGCTCCTCATCCCCCTTCCCCTGCAGCCTCTCCCTCAAACCAAACAGAACAGGGCCAGGCTGCTGCTGGCCTGCTGCCTCACCCATGTCACCGAAACCATGCTGGTGCAGGCAGTAGAGATCCCCGCCAGGACTTCCCTGGAGGAGCAGAAAGTTTCCACACGCTCCAGGAGTAACGGGGACGGGGTCAGGGAGTGCATGTCTGCAAGGGCTGTGCACCACAAAGCATCCAATTTCTGGTGACCAGGACTTTCCCTTAGCCTGATGTTGATTGTACATTTTGTATCACTTCATTTCTCTGTGCTGTGCAGATGGGGCAGGGGAGAGTAGAGGGGAAGCAAACCAGGGTTAAAGAGCGTTAGAAGACCTCATGGAAGAGGACAGGGCTGAAGGTGAGGGTGAAACCAGGCAGCACCAAGAGCCACAAGGACAACGGGGGCATGGCTGGAGCAGCAGCTCCTCTGGCAGCTCCTCACAAAGGTGCATCTGTCCACACAACCTTTTGCAAGCGATTTGCATAGCTCATCATCATGGCTGGATCACATTGCACTCTCCTGGGAGGTACACAGGGTAAGCACTGCCTAAAAATGACTGAAGTACGTGGGCGAAACAGTAAGGGCCCCAGGACAGGGAGAGAAACTCTTGGCAGCACTCAGTTTGATCCCTGTGATCCAAGCCCATGCTGACCTGCAGCATACTTGGATGTAAACAGCATATGCACTGGGAATAAATATTTATGAAAAAACAAGCTATGCTAGCTGACCTGGAAGGGCTTCAAGCCTTGGACGGCAGGAGGCACTGTTAATTGCAGCACCTTGCTAGGGATCCACAGTGTCGGGAAAAAATGAAACGGGACGTGCGTTGCAAGCCAGTCTGAAGGGACCGGCTGAACAGCTCAGGGGCTCTGGGTCAAAGAAACAGTCTGGGCGCTAAATGGGACGCCATGGAGCAAGAGCCCCAAGTATCATCAGAAACGCATGAAGAAAGAGCCAAGATCTGATGAATTGCAAAAAGACCACAGTGGAGGCTACAAGCCTGGCCATTTATGAGGATAACAGGAACATCCCCACTGTCGTTACTTGGGTGATCTCGAAGAGCTGTAAGGACAGCGGGGCAGAGTACAGCTTTTTTGTCCTAGGAAATGTTCCATCATTTTGAAATGTTTTTCATATCCCTTATGTAGATGAAGTAAACAAAAAAAAAATCTGCTTTTTTTTTTTTTCTTTCAAAGAAAGAAGAACAGAACTTCTGCAGTATTTCACTCTGGAAAGAAAATGTTGCATTTCCAAAACAGAATGCTCTCTCTCCTGGCAGGCTGAACCTGAACCGGGAAATGTGCCAGCCCTCTTAGCTGATGTTTGGCATCCATTTGAAAAGGTACAGCTTTGAAACAGGTCAGGCCATTCTCCTTTGATTAAATTGAGCATGGTCAGCATTGCTGTAGCCACTCACAAGTCTGCAAAAGACCCTGTCAGCAATGACAGTCTCAGCCTTGCAGCCAGCTGGGCTTCACAGCAACCAGCCCAGTGAACTGCTAGCGCTTCAGAGGAGCCAAACTCCTCAGTCACCCTCTCTACAGGGAAGGAGCACTGGGACCTTCTGATTGTCAGTCAGGTGGGTGAGTTAATGAAGATGGCCAGCATGGAAGCATCCCATGTCTGATTTTTTTTTTTTTGGTTGAACTGACAAATTATGGGGTGAGGGATGGTGGGGATGGGAAAAAATTTTGCTTGGGAAGTTTCCAACCAGCTTTTGAATATGCTTTCAAATAGCCAGGTTTATGTAGAGCCCTTTTTGTTGGGTGATGAAGGAAAGCCTGCCTCCTAGAAGCAGGTCATTTGGGTTCCCATGTTTCTTGAGGCTTCCCAGCCACAGAGATGGGCAGGGCCTGCAGGCGTGGTACGACATGGTAAATGCCCAAGGGTGGAAGCAGCAGGAGCAGTAAGAAATGCAGCTCTTTGCCCACCAATGCCCCAGATTTATTGGAAGGCCAGAGGAACTGCCTGCTTTCCCCTCCCCACCCCACCTGAATGCCCCAGTGCTGCACCTGCTCCCACTCACTCTATGCAGTAGCAGCAAAGAGTTGTGTGTCTTCCCCAGCCCCACTGTGGCAACCCTTGCATCCATCCACATGCATGAACACTTGGGCCAGAGGAGGCCCATGAGGAGGAGGCTGAGTGCTGGGGTGAAGGCTGTGAGGAGCTGGTAATTACCACAGGGTTGTACTCCGTCACCAGGCGGAGCTCGTTCATCCGAATGAAACGACTCATCTTCTCAGCATTGATGTCTTCACTGTCCACATCCAAATCTCTCCGGTCATTGTCTGCCTGAAGATATGCAAAGACACCTCCAGTCACAGCTGTCCTCTCCTCTCAGTACCTCCTCCAGAGCTGCTGATGGCTCTCAACCACAGAGACACCCACCCCTGGGACAACACCCTCCCCTTCTTTCCAGGACATAATCCCCATTTCTTGAGGTCCAGAACTATTAGACCTACAGAGGTCTGCCACCACTTTGAGATAAGGATCTTCCACCCTCCCTCAGTCTCCCAAGGACAAGGCAAACTCATGGCATAACAGAAATCCCTGAGGACCAGACATCCCTACCATTATCTGCTCCTACTGCACTGGAGACAGGGAGGATTAGCTGATAAACTCTTCTAGGAGTTGTGGGGAGAGATCATTAATATAGCCTAACTCCTTACGTAGATTTTGGCTTTACATCCCTCTTTAAAATCTTCATCTGCTTATTCTATTTCTTCTACAAGTAATAAACATTGGCACGGGACTATATGGATTTCCTGGAAACATTGTGCAAGCAGGAAATCTCTCCAATAAAAAGAGGATTTTTTTCCAGTACAGCAGAAGAAAAAAAAAATCAAGCACAGCACATTTTAGCTTTAAAGGACTATCCATCCTGCCACACATCTCCCCACACTCACAGCCTCCAACCCCCAAGATATAATTTTATTGAGGTTTGCTTGACTTGGTAAACAGAAAAAGCAGGCAAACATCAAATAATGGTTAAACCACCAAATGGGGCACAGTTGCTGTACACTACCACTGCAGGAGGTGATTGAGTTGGGTCATGGGGGTGGTAAGCTGTGACAAGCAATGGGATCAAAGTTTGAGATTTTAAGATTTTTCACACACGTGTTGAACGAGGTTCTTGGGGCTGAGAAAATGTCCACATGCACACCCTGGATTTTATTCTCTGCATGTGTACAACCTCTGAAAGCACTTGTGTTAGTTTTTCCAGTGGTGTGCAGACATCTGAAGCCCTTTTTGCTGTTCTGTGGTCATTCGCAAGGTCTTTGATCTGTTAGGGGACCACTGCGCCTTTTCTGGAAAACCAAGCTGGTGCTTTTCAGACTGTGCTGTCTGATTCCTCTCACAGATTTGCTCCAGCATAAAATGAAAGGGCAGCTGTACTGAGTAAATGGGATCAGGCCAGTGCAACACCTGGGCGGGCGAGATCAGAGGAGCCTTGGGAACCAACCGAAAGCACCCTGGACTCCACAGAAAACTTTCTCTTGACTTTTGTGGGCTTCTGTAAACTCATGGTTTTCATGTTGGGATAATAATATCCTTCATCTGCTCTCAACATTTAGGATTCCATGAAAAAAAAAAAAAAAAAAAAAAAAAGGGTGAAAAATATCCTGCCTCTAATAGTTGAAACTCTGGCCAAAATGTCTTTATCACTCTATATAATTAGCTTAGTAGCATCTGTTAATTAGGTCCTTTTTAGGTCTATCAGGCCAGATCCTTCAACAGAATAAATCAGTTTTGCTCCACTATATGCAAAGAAGTCTCAGCAGCCCTTCCTGCTACTGTAATTATAAACTTCTCAGCCTTATATGTGCTTCATACTATGCAAAAGGAAAGAATGAGTTTATGCCTCTGATTCACTGCTATCCTTGTCACCCATCTTTGTACTCTTCAAATGAGTATTTCATTCCAAGTTCCTGTCTCAGTTCTTTTTTCTTTTCTTTTTTAGCTCTGACCCCTTACTCCTACACAGTCTCCAGCACAGAATAAAAGAAAAAATAACGTCTGAATAACTTAATTTTAGGGAAAAATGAAAATTAGGTAAGAGAATTGTCAACCCCATTTGAATCTCACTAGTGTGTTTGTTTCTTGCTTTTTTTTTCCTATTAAACAAGAGTTCAGCTGCAAAAACTGGACTGTGAACAATGAAGTTTCAATATAATACAAATTCCCACAATCCAAACATTTCAAATACACTTCAGATATCAAATACCCTCCCAATGCAGTCATCCTACTATCTGCCACAGTGCATAAACAAAGGATCTTTTCAAAGTTTTTGGAAGAAAATCACCATGCCTAAGAACCAAAATTGAGATGGGTGTTACTTCAAATTGCAACATCTGCACATGGCAAGCAAAAAGTTAAACAAAAGGACCTGCCTTCCTGTTGGTCACTCTTAGATCATTCTCCTTGCACTGTTTGGATAATACCAGTGGTAAACACGAGGCAGGAAATGATGAGAAAGAAAGGGGAACAAACTGGCTTTTGTGATGTTGTACAACCTGCATCTAGAACTTGGCCAAGCTACCACATCCAGCTCCTCTATTACACTGAGCCACTCTGTCAGCTTAGAGTTCTTGTGACACAGCACTTCACAGCCTTTTAGGACATCTTGTACCACCTAGTGTCCCTCTCCCCCTCTGACATACCTCTCTACCCAGTTTTCAAGTGCCACATGGGGCAACAGGAGGTAGCTGATATGCCTGCTTTTAGCTTTTGTTTGGATTGCTTAAGTAAGGACATGGCCCTTCCAAACATTGTCTCCTTACATTTCAGCAAGAATACCTTCAAATTCAGAGTGAAGCACCAGCAGCTACAGCTGGAGTCAATAAATAAATACATAAATAAATAAATTGAATTTGCACAGCACCCATCCCTCAGAAACTGCAAAGTAACAGTATTAATGGGTCCATGCCCAAAGCATATTTAGGCAATTAAATCTTCTAAACATAGTGTAAGACCCAAGACAGATCAGGGTGTTAGGAACTTCTTTTGGTGGCAGAGCATCTATAGCTGCAGATCCACAGCCTGGATCTGGTTTCAGTCATGATGGAAAAGTGGTGCACCCAGGGAGACAGACAGCTCTGCCTGCCTGAAGCGACACTTGGCAAGATTTGTTTTCAAGCCTGCTGTGTTGATCCACCGTAACATGGCCCGTAGAGGCTTTTCATGTGTCTCAGGAGGCTTCCCAAAACCACAGAAACCCCATCCAAGTAACACCATGCTCCAGACTAGCTGCTCAGAAACACAGCCATCATTCTTTGCAAAGCACTGAGCACGCACTTAAAACGGAGCATCTCATCAGGTTAAGAACACTGCTTGTGTCAGGGATGCGAAAAGTAAAAGACCTCTTCAGAGCAGCAAGCTCTACAGGTAAGCTTTTGTGTGCTCGTGCAGGCTGACTATCAACGATAAGCCCTTTCTGGCTTCCCAGCTCTAGGCAGAGCTGAGCAGCTTTAATCCCTTTCTTTATCACTACCAACCAGCAATTACATTTCCTCTGTAACACGGTTGGGGGCAGTTTTTAAGTGCTTGTTGTAAAACCTCGCTCACTAAAATTAGTCAGCAGGGTAATTTCAAAAATAAAATAGAACAGAATAAGGTAAAATAAAGTAGAATAAGGAAAATAAAATAAAATAAAATAAAATAAAATAAAATAAAATAAAATAAAATAAAAATAAGATTAAAATAAATAATAAAATAAATAAATAAAATAAAATAAAATAAAATAAAAGTAGTGTGGAGGAGATGGGCTGCGGCACCCTGCGGAAGAGCATGAGGGTGCTCGCCGAGACGCCGAAGTGCTCCAGGACGGCGGGGCTGCTGCTGATGCCGACGGGCACCTCGGGGATGCGGCCGGCCGCCAGTCGCAACTGGGCCGCCGCGGCCCCCTGCGGCTCCTGCGGGGCACAGAGAGAGGAGGGCGGTGAGAGCAGAGCAGAGCGGCCCGGCCCGGCCCGGCCCCGCCGCACGCCGGCGCAAGGCCGACACCTACCGGCCGCCCGCGGGGCCCCCTCGCTCCGCCATTTCGCGGCCGGGCCCGTGCCTTCCCCCCTCCCCCCGCCACACGCTGCGATGCCCGCCTGTCCCCGCCTGGTCTTCACCGCCTTTCTCGCCCCCCTGCTGCGGTGGTGGGGAGCCCTGGAGGTCTTGGAGGGGTGATGTGGGATGGTGTGCTCACAGAGCCCAGAGGTAGCACACTTGTGCGCGTATGTGTACTATACACACGGTAAAAATACATCATTAAGATAACCTCTTGATTCTGGAGTCAGTGGGTTACACTTTTTAAACACCCTGGGTTAACGGTATCCTAGTTCCTTTGAAAAGGAACCTATCTTAAACCTACCCTTTAAACGTAGCAAATACAGCTGCATCAAAGCATAGAGCTGTGCAATTCCTCAGTAAGCTGGGGTCCGCTCCCTTCAAGTGAGAGCATTCACTGCAGCCTTAGACCATGTTAAAGCATCCCTTACTATTTCCATTCCTGGCTTTTCTTGTGAGGGATGCATTTTTGGTACTCCTACTTACTGGATTTAAATCCTCAAGACACAGTCTGTGCTTGGAAATTGTTCTGTTTTTCTTTTCGATTTGAACCATCAGCTCAGCTGTTTGCGAGCCCAGAGAGAATGGAAAACAAAATTCTTTCTTCGTTCGAAGAAAAACAGCTCTTGTGACCTGTTTTGGAAATGCGAGCTCATCGACATGGCTGCGGTGAGAGCACTAAAGCATGGTGTGGGAATAACCTCACTTTGTTTTCGATCATTCCTGTGAAAAATGGGGTTTAATCCGGCCAAGCAGGCCCCTTTCTCGCACAGGCACACAGGGTTGCTGGAGCAGCGTGCTGTTTTTCCATCATGGCATGCAGCTCCCAGTCAGGGAGACCATGCTCATTATATGCGGAGCTTGCTGAGCCGCGTGCTGCAGTGAAATGAAAGGCTGCAGCGGGGAAGTGATTTATGGTGAAGAGAGAACATGGGCATTATTTGGATGAATATACTCTTGGGCGGAGGGCCAAGACAAGCCCTCATGGCACTCATACATCCTTATCTGCTGTTAAAAGGCAGCCCTGTTGTGCTCCACATATTGAGCACACGCCAAGCTGCTGGCTGCTGGCAGCCGGGGCTGTCCCCACACTGCAGGACAGCACAGTCATCCCTCCCTGCCCTGGCACCCCCTCTGCTGCCTGGGACCAGCGTCCTGTTAACATCAGTGAATGAAATCGTGCAGCAGGAGGGAGGCAGTGGCACAGGACATTGGTGGCACGAGGCTTTGCCTGCAGGAGGTCCCAGTGCACAGCCCTGCCGCAACCCCAACCAGCTACCCAGGGGCAAGGAGACATCTGAGCAACTTTCCTTCTGCCTGTGCAGATTGCCTCGCTGGCTTGCAGGAGCTCTGAGGAGCTCTGAATGCCTGCAGGCACCCAACCCGAGGCAGGTGGTGCTCTGTGATCAGTGTTTAGCAAGGCCCCTGGGGCGTAAGCCTCCAGCACTCACACACTTGTTGCAGCAGAAGCATCGGTCCTTGCTCTGCAGTGTGCTGCAAGATGCTGTTGCCATACACCAACCTCACGATCACCTCCCTGGGCAGCCCTCCAGCCGCAGGACCAGGGCAGGAGGAGGAAGGGGCTTCCAGAAAGGAGTTATTTTTGAAAGGATGAAGTCCTCTCTGCCAAAAGGCATGAGGCAGTGTATGGGCAGAAGTAGCCCAGCGCAGAGCTCAAGGAGAGAAAAAAAGGTGCAACTTGGGGACCTTAAAAATGAAAAGGATCCTATTGACCTCTGCTTTGTGTTGCTTTAACTCAATAAGGTTTTTGTGTTGTTTTCTGAGGAAATGTATTCCTGCCCTTTCGAGAGCAAGAGGCACACACACATCTACTAGTCACTCTAACACCTTTGGCTGATTTCAGTTGAGTTTAGTCACTGAGTGACAGAGACCCCACGGGTATCAATTTTGGGAACGAAGCAGCCAGACAGACAGACTGTGCCAATAATCCCCCAAGAGGGAGCTGAGCTTGGGCCCAAACCCTCTTAGAAGTCAGAGGACCCGTACCAGCACTGCTCCCTGAGACCCAGCTTCCTCGGCCCCATCACGCAGGCAGTGCCTTGCGCTGCCCTCAGTGACTAAAGCCAACAGCTGATGTTCCCACTCACCCCGTGCCAGTGCACTCACTTTCTCTGCCACCCACGTTCCCCTCTTCCTTCCCCTGCAGCATTTCCCTTTCTGCCGCTCCAGGGCTCCCACCAACAGCTTCACAGTCATCCTTTGCTCCTACTCCCTTTCCACGCACCCCTCCCCTAATCCCCCCACACATCTGTCACAGCCCCAGCACCTTTCTGTGGAAGGGGCTGCCGTCTGAAGGTGTTTACACCACATCTATCCCCACTCTCCCACCAGGGCAGGATCCGGCTCCCACCTGGCAGAGGGGAGCTGCTGCCAACACACCTGGAAGAACCCAACGACCGCCACCTCCGCCCCGCTGATGAAGGCCTCCACATCCGTGATGTTGTTCAACAGGACGAGTTTCTCTGCATCTCCCTCTGCGCCTGGAGAGGACAGGTCAGGGTGGGGCAGAGGGCACACGAAGAGCAGCTCAGAAGCTTCCCCCCACACACACGCAGACATCCCACCCCGCGTGTGCTGCCCCCACAGCTCTCCCACCAGGATACAGGGTACAAAGCTTGCACAGCACACCCTCAGTGAGGTGGGGTCCCCACGCCAGGCCCAGGAGAGCAGACTTACTGTGGGATGCAGAGCCGCTGTCTTCAGCACAGCCTGCCGGGGAGCCCCCGGCAAGGAGGATGACAAAGAGACACAGGAAGACGGAGGTGCCCATGGTGCCAGCTTGCCCTCTCCTCACCATGCCACCTCTGCTCCTCTCCTTGGCAAGTGACACGTCAGCTGCTTCTGGGGCTCGCAGTCCCGCCCAGGGAAGTGGGAAAGGAGCAGCTGGCCAGGGGCAAAGCCTTCAGCTCCTGAGATTATGTGTTGGCTGGGAGAGAGCCCAGGGCCTCCCAGCTGTGTGGGCATCAGCCTCAAAGAAGCTCACCATGCCAGTGTGCCCTCACCCACAGCGGTGGACATCTCAGCTCTTGCACCCACACAACCAGGCACCCCAGGCTGTGAGAACACCCCTCTGCATAGAGGGAGCCACTGCACCTCCTCAGGTGCTGGGTCCCAGAGAGGCTGATGCCCTCTTTTGCTCAGCTAGCCAGTAAGACACAGCTCCTGCACTTCCTCTGTCTGGTGGGGAACAGCTGCCAGGTAAATGTTAAACATGAGAAGGCCATGGTCTACCTTCCTGGGCTCATTCAGTTGCCACTCTGGATGACAGGTGGAGGCTGTTTAGCCCTGAAGCCCACCCTGATCGTGAGCAAGAGTTTGGGCTTCAAAACAGCATTCATGAACCCCCCAAAGGAAGCCACTCTGAAATAGTTTGCCTTTATGGGGAAAAATTATCTCCTGGCTTCCTATTCATTAGAGTTGGGTTGACGTTTTGAAGCAGGAGGGCTTTTTCCCTTCTGAAACACACTCTTAAGCCTTCCTATAACAGTCTCCACACATAGCTCACTGCAAAACTGATGCAACAGTACCCACACTCCAGAAAAGAATGAGACACTCATGCAGAGAAGAAGAAAGAAACCATTTTTATTCTTGAGACACTGAAGTCTTGTTACAGCATCTAGCTGCATCCCCCTGACTGATTTTGCCTGCACGAGTATGGATTTCAACAGGGTAGGGCACCAGATACAAACCAGGAGACCACCACGGGAGGTAAGTAGCCATTTACAATGAGTCAGAGCACATGGCACGTGTAACTCAGAGAGGGATTTTCCAGGGACCAGTCCGCCCTGCCAGGAGACTCAAGGAGCTGGCGAGGTGATCTTGCTTCCTAGAAAAGGCACTTTCCGGGACCGGAGTTGGTATAGAAGGAGAAATGGAGGCAGCAGGAAGAAGTACTGGGAGAAAGGGAGGGAAATGCTTCCCAATTTAAACCATTATGTGTCATGATGGGGCAGTGGTGAGAACGGGTGGGTTATTTTCAGTGTATCAGAAGAAGCAGCAAAGGCCATCTGCTGGCCTGTGCATTGACCAAGGCTGGCACAGAGCCCTGGCACCCACGGGAAGAGCTGCAAGGGCTGTGGCCAGCCACAGTGGCAGGAGGGAGCAGCGTGGTGGGCATGGCCCACCTGGAGACTGGTGCAGGAGGCAAGGGGACGGGAAGGGGGAAGGCAAACCCGGTGAACTCATTCTGTCCATTCCTTCTTGATGGACAGGTTCCACTCCCAGGTGAGATGGTCATGCTTGTCATCATCCGTGAAGAATGACTTGTTGTGATAGGTACCTCGAGCCAGCATTCCCTTAGGAGCCTCTTCAATAGGCGTCAAGAACTCATATTCCTCTGGCCGTGGCCCATAGCTGCCAACCATGAACGTGGCTTTGTCCACTAGGAGAAAACAATCCACAAGGGATGAGCTCCTCAGGTGGGGAAACAATAAAGCAGAGAAGAAGCCAAGAGCATAAGCCAAGAGCATAAGACAGAAAGGAAGTAGTGTGGAGAGAAAGGGATGGTAGTCAACAAGGGGAACACTCAGTGGAGGCAGTTAGAAAGCAGGCAAGCAAAACACAAGGACTGCTGGAAGCATGAATGGATGGATGGGCAGATAGGCAGGCACTTCAGCCTGCACCCTCTCAAATGTGCACACTGCTGGAGGGGAGTGGGCACCCAGAACATACAGCTAGAAGTCTTTCTTCATCCCCTGCTACTTCTCTTTTCTGGTGAGAAGACGCTACTTGCATGCTTAACGGGCTTCAGCCTTAGTGGTGGTTGCTTGCAGAAAATGCAAATGTGGGACGTGTGTGCAAAATGTGGCTTTCCTCTGCCAAGCCCAGATACGGCACCACTGTAAGAGCACAAGAGGTCATGGGCAAGCACAGGTCTCCATGGACAGTGGGAAAGTTTGCAGAGCAGCTCTAAATTTTACCAAGTACATCTGGAAGGATTTTCATGGCTGACAAACTCCACAAGGTGCTGAGCCACTCTTCAAATGCAGGTGGGGGAGGTGAAAAGCTCTATACAGAGGAAATCTGTGGCAAACACCGTCTAAGCAGTGTCTCTGGGGACATTTCTGCTGCAGACGGTGGTGCAGCGAACAGACACTAGAGCTGGCTTGCAGTGAGTTCACACAGGCACAGGAAACAGTTGGCCTGGTGACACAAAGTGCAGGCTAATGCACTCTGCCAAGAAGTCTCATCTCCTGCGTGGCAAGAGAGGCTCTGTCCTGTCCCAAATCTGCAGGGACACTTCTTTGAGCAAGGGTAGGAGCATGGGTGTGCAGGGCATAACAGTCTCTTACTCACCCTTCACTCCTGTCCGGTAGGTGTGCTGCACGTATTTCAGTCCCGACACAATGTCCCTGTTTACCTGCAAAAAGTGACCAGAGGTAAGAGTCACCAAGAGGGTTTTGGTCCTCTGTCTGCTGTTTTTCCCACCTTATAAAGATGTCCATCTTGGATCTCTATACCGATGCTGTCAAGGGCTCAGCACAGGACACACTGTGGGAAGCCCTAACATCACTTCTCCACAGGCACCCAGAGACCTACAGATCCTTGGTGTGTTTGAGGGCATCTTTTGCCCTTCCCCATCCTTCCCCTAACTTTGAAGCTGACAGGGGCACATAAGGCAGATTCTCAGAACAGGCTGATGAGGAAAAAGCAAAGTGAAGCAGAGAATTCCCAGTTAATAGCTTCCATATGGAAAACCAGAGGTGGGTGACTGGAGTCATCCCTTCAGCACAAACAGGTGGGCAAGATTCACTGAGCTCTCCCAGATGCCCTCTAAACTCAATGGGGAGCTGGTGAGTTACTCCTAAAGAGATGGAGAGCACCATTTTGTTCATTATCTTCCTTCAAATCTCCCAGGGACAGCTTGCATGTATCCCTTTGCTGTCCCTATCCAGCATCACCGCCTTCCTGCAGCACTGTTCAATCTGGTAACAAGATGGGCAGATCTTTTTACATCCTGGGGAGAATCCACATGGTGCCAGTTCTTACAAGCATTGGGACTGAGGGCGAGGGTTAGAGTAACTCGTCTGTCTCCAAGCATCTCCTATCAACAGGGCTCAGATACAGACGGAAATATTTCACAGCACAAAAGAGAGCTGGAGGTGTCTCTGGGGACAAAGCCATCTCTGCGACAGCAAGTAAGCCTCAGAGAGGGAGGGAGATCTTTCCTGCAGAACCCATACATTAACACTTCCCCTGCTCTGGTTCAGGGGAGCTATCCTCCTTCCTTTTGCACTCTGCCAAACCCAGCTTTGCCTGCAGCGAACATCTGTGGAGGTGATCATTTCAGTGACAGATGCCATGCTGCAACGTGACCAAGTTTCATTTTCAGCTGGGAACAGAAGAAATGGCTGACACAGTGGTTAATGGGAGGGGGGGAGAAATTAGCCCATTTGGGCATATTGCGACACAGAAAAATTCAGATATCTTCAGCCAAATGCTACAGTATTAAATCTTTTCCATGCATTCATCAATTTCAGCAATACAGACTGAACGCTGAACCAGTACATTATGGAAGGCCACTGTCTCTTCTTCTTCCTTTCCATTCCCACTCTGTGTGAATTGAAGACTTTCTGGTGACTAAAAATCAAGCCAAACTCAGCCAAAAACTACCTTTTTCACTTTCCAAAAACCTGTTGTTCACCATCGTGGGTGGACAGAAGGCAACTTCTTCCAAGGGGTGGGCAAGCAGACATAATGCTCTGGAAAGGCCCAGTTCCTCGTTGGGTAGCATGACACCTAAAGCTAGGGGAGCTTTACCAAGGCCCAGCTTGTCCAGCTCTAGATATCTGATAGACTGCTGGTGACTGGCTTCAGCAACTGAGGAGAAGCAACCAGAAGGAAAACAACTCACTTTGAAGTGGATCTTAACTCTGTATTCAACTCCTTCCTTTAATACAAAGGTCTCTTTCTTGAGTGCTTCAAGGTCACCTGCAAGGAGAGGATCAAGCCATTAGCCAGAGGTGTGACAGGGAGAAGAGACCACCTGCAGGGGGATGGGGCTGGGACTGGTGTCGGAGGTGAGGATCATTTCAAAAGACTGCAAACCTGCAAAACAAGTGCACAGAGGTGGGTACAAGCAACTGCACGGTGAGCGCACACATGCAAAAATGCCTGCACCTGAGTGCATGTATGTGTCGGTGTCCACATCTGCACTGAAAACGCCCTAACAAACATGGGTCTGGGCATACACACGCAAATGTATTTACATGCAGACCTGTTGTTAGCTATCTGCAGGAGGGCATCACGCTCCAGCCATGCCCAGCCCCAGTTTTGGGCGAGCTGAGCGTGTTTCACAGCCCCTGCCCGGCCTGCGAGGCCAGCCGGGCGCTGCGCGGTTTCGGTTGAACAGGAAGCCTCTTGGCTCCTGCGGGCCCAGCTTCCCCTCCGCGCAGAAAAGCCCATATAAGGTGAAGCCTGGTCCTCTCCCCACGTGCCCCGGGGCCGGAACTGCAGCATTGCTTGGTTCTGAAGTTTCACAACAGCCCGCTGCCCAAATGCACGCGCGTCCCTGGTGCTCAGGAGCTTAGCTGACAGGAAGTAAGAGAAGGCAGCAGAAACCCAGGAGCAAATAGGGCAATCCAAACGAAGAGAAAGACCCTCAACACTTTCCTGTTACGTCTCCTTTTTTCATACAAATGTACCTTAAAATAAAAAGCGAGGCTACGATACCCTCAGGATTCCTCTAAAACCCATCTGTAGTATTCCAAGGACAAATTCGCTTTCAACTTGAAGCATGCTGGGGCCTTTGCTTGCTACCCTGTGTGCCCAGTGAGAGCCCGTGCCTACCTGTAAGGTCCATGGTGATCGGTCCTGGAGCAGAGTCACACACCAGGGTGAGCCGGGTGACCACCACGTTGGGAGCTGTTGGGTCTGCGGGTAGGAAAGGCAGGGGGAGGCTCTCAGGTTGCAAAATTAAGTGTTTGGGGGGAAAAGTGAAGAAGAAATGCCACTGACTTCCCACCCAGAGACTACACCTCACAAAGCACCCAGCAACACCAGGCTTCTCTTAGCACAACAGGACCATGCATCTACCCCAGATGCTCAACACAGATCCCTCCAGCCACCATCCCAATACACAGGAGGTCTTTCCCCTACAGGTGACTCCCCTCTTAAGATCATTTTGAGTAGCAAGGTCACAGGCTGTCCCCCTCACGTTTCAAACCCTTCAGGAGTCCTCCAAGGTCCACATACCCTCACCACAAGCCCCTTCCTGATGCTATCACTCACTGCTACCTTACACGTAATGCTCAGAGCATCTTCTCTGCCTCCTTTTTATGCACCTCCCCACCTTCCCATAGCCAGTCCTCCAGCAGAAGCAGTGTCTGGTCAGACAAGCTCCCTCTTCTTTGAGGCCACCTTGCCCCATCCCCTAGGCACACTGTTGCTGTGCATCTCCCTAGCCCCTTTCCTACAGGATGCTCAGCCTACCTGCCACCACAGGTCCATCTCCCAGCAGGGACTTCTTGTATTTAGCAAGGCTCTCATCGTCTTTGTCCAACTCTTGCAGCTCCTGCAGTGTTTTCTGGGGAGGAGGTTTGTAGTTCAGTTTCCCATCCAGCTCATCATCGTCTTCCTCCACATGAGGTTCCTGTGTCTTCTCAGTCATGATCACTTGGTCTGGGTAGCAAAGAGGAGCAGTCAATGGGATCACTCTGTGGGGGAACAGCGTCCCTGGGGGCACGTTGTGGGTCAGTCCCCAGGCAGTCAGGCAGGCACCTGCCCAGCGCTGAACTCAGCGGGATCGTCAAAGGCAAATGGCGACAGCGATCGGCTGCAATCCCGACACTGCTGTGCCGATATTGAGGCTCGAACACAACCCCCTCCTGCCCCCACTCCTCTCCCTGCAGGCACCGCGCACACGCAGACCTACACCAGCCTTCCCTCACGGGGAGGAGGCGCGGGAGCGGAGGCTGAAACCGGTGTGATTTACAGCTGCTCTGCAGCACGATCGCTGGCCGGCAATCCTGCAATTACAAGCCACCGTACAAGGCTTCAGCGCCTGCCAGAGATCTCACACAAAGAGCCACAGCCACGCAACAGGGCACAGAGACATGAATGTAACCAAGGACGGGTGTTTCTTTTGCCCTCTTGTTTTAAGCCAGCAGTCAGACAGCGTTTCATGAAAAGATCAAGTACCTGACAGCTGCTCCCTTACATTAGCAAGTTAGCTAAAGCCCTCGAGGAAACGCACACACTTTGGTCTATCTGCTGGCATCCCTAGTGTTTGCTCCTAGGAACAGCTCACCTCACACCCCTCAGGTCTCCTTCCTGCTAAGGAAGGAAGCACGAGGGTGACTGCATCGAGCCCGGCTGCAGAGCTGCCCTGCATACCTGCGCTTCATCTGCAGGGCTTCTGGGAAAAGAGAGGCAGGAAGGCTGGGGCTCGCAGCCACGCACTCAGCACGGCCAGGATGCGTGACGCTGAGCGCTGGCAGACTGAAACAGCTTGGGTAGCATCCCAAATGGGAGCCAGAGCAGGGAGAGAAAGGCTGACGGGCAGCCTGGCAGAGAGCACAAGATGGGGAAAGAGGAGACAAAGGCAGGCAAAAAGGAGGGAGAGGTGAGCAGCACTGCGCCAGGTCCCCTCTGTCAGCTGCCTGCCTGGCAGAGCCAGCCGCATGGTCCTAACCTCCTTCCCGTTCTCCAGAGAAAGGCAGAAAGACAGAGCCGTGCCCTCCGGCGCTGGTGGGTGTTGCAGATGGCCAAGCCACTCCTTGCTGTTTGACAGCGAGGTGATTTGGTTGAGCTACACAGGCCATTCAGTTCACTTCAGCTTATCCTCACATTAACTCCTTCTCTGAGGCTGTCTCTGCCAGAAATTCACTTTTTGCCTGGTTCCTTGCAGTTCCCCCATCAAGCCCTTTATTCCTCTCTACAGCTGTGGCCATAATGCTCCCAGAATTTCCCAGAAGGGAGCTACCACGACAGTTTTCTCATTCATTGAAACAGAACGGAAATAAATAAATAAATATGCAACAGTTCACAGTGAATCAGCAAGTGGAATCAGGCAGCAATGAGTAATACGCAGACCTCCCAGTGCAATCCCAGCACAGGTGAGATCAGAGGAAAACATTCAAGGAGGCATATATCGGCAAAGGCACGTTACAGAGGGACAGAGAAGGACGGAGCAGCACAAGGAGCGTACTCAGCCAGGCATGGCAATGGATAACGGTTCTGATGCAAGACGGCTTTGCAACAGCATGTTGCCGTGAGTCAGGAACTAGTGCAGGGGGGCAGCTGGGAAATAAAAGGAAATCCTAGCTCAACTGGACAGGAAGAAAAGCGTGTCCCACCAGCCAAATGCCCTGGGCTGAGTTCATGCCCGTTCCTGGCTCTGGGAGTGCGAAGGATCTGCATACCATGGGAAAGGCACCTGAGCTTGTCCTAATGAGGAAGGAAACCAGCAGCTCCCCACCAGAAGCACAGAACAGAGCTGCCTGCCTGCCCCTGTCCTCCACATGTCACGGCTGTGGTTTAATCACAGGAGGGGGAGAGACCCAGAAGGAGAGAGAGATCCCGCTGGCCACATGCACAGAGGAGGCAGAGTCAGGGCCGGACCAGCTGGCTGCTGCCCATCTCTCAGACCTTCCCTTTGCATCACGCATGCCGCGGACCTTCCCTCCCAGCCCAGGGGGCAGCTCACTTGAAGCGGGGGTGCTTTTAGGTTCTGAAAACCTCCCAGAGGGGTACACAGGCAGCCTGCTGTGCCAATGGCAAGAGCCCATGCAGAACGGCACCAGCCATGCTGCCTGGCAGGAACAACCCCCAGCTCAAGCGCGTCTCTGCAAGATGGCACCGATCAGACCCCACTCTGGCGCTTCTCCCCTTCCTACGACGTTCCCAGGCAGGGAGGTGACCATGAGGAAAGCTCACATCCCCGCTGCCCCTGCCCTTGTCTCACAGGCAGCAGCTCCCCGAGGCTGGGGAGAGCCCCAGGTAGCGGGGAGAGCTGGGGCTGGGCACTGAAGCTGCTCGCCCCAGCTCTGGGGACTCCGCAAGCAGAGAGATGCTACAGGGCTCAGGTACGTTGAGTCTCCATGGGTAAGCGCGTCAGCACCCACCTGTCAGCATGCCGGGGCTCCCGTGCCACTGCCCAGGCCATGGGCTCTGCTGGCACAGAGACCGCTGGGCCTCAGGCCATGAGATATATTAAAAGCAAAAAACATTAACCCCATAAATGCTTTACGCAAGGAGAGATCTGGCTGATTTGTGCCCCACTCTGCCCTATTTTTCTTGCTTCCCCACAGCCCCGACCCACAGCTGTGCATTGCCTGTGCTTCCGAGGCCCAGGAGCTCCCAGGCAGCAGCAGGGCTGCGTTAGGGACCCCCCCTCAGACATGGCTGCAGGAGGACACGGAGGGATCACGCTCTCACAGCACCACTGCCCGTGCCGGGGTGGGGGCTGCCCTCGCTCCCGCAGCCTTTGGGGACAGGGGGCTGCAGACAAGGTGGGTGGTGGGCACCTCCTCAGCCCCCCCGCCCCGCTGTCACAGGGCACGAGGAGGGGCATCAGAGGGGCAACATTTTATCCACGCTCCCTCTGCGCACCTAATTAACCTCCCCAAATCTCCACCCGAGCCAGGGCTTATCTCCGGTTAGCGGGTTTGGCAGGGGGGGCAGCAATTTTCCCCCACGGGGGAGCTCCGCGCCTGCCCGCCCGATGGCCCCCATCCCACCCCCAGGGTGCGAGGGCAGAGGGGGAGCCCAGCACCCTGCCGCCCCCGGCACCCCGGGGTGCCAGGCGGGGAGCCCCCGTCCGCCGCCACCCCCCTGCCCGTGCCAGTGCCCTCCCGCCACCCTGGGGGGCACGGGGGCCGCCCCCCCTTCCTCTGCCCCTCCGCCCCATCCCCATCCCTCCCAGCCCAACTTCCCCGGAGGATGCGGGCAGGGCCCTGACCTCCCTGCCCGTCTCCCCGGGCGATGGAGCCGCAAGCCAGAACAAAGGCGCAAAGTTGCGGGGCGCAGCATCTCGCCCCCTCCCCGGCCCCCCTCCGGCCCACGGTCCCCCCCCCGCCCGGGTCTGCACTCACTGCCTGCGCGGCGCCTGCCTCCGGGGTCCTCCTCTGCTCGCAGCGCTCCGCTTTCAGCTTTGGCAGTTGGAGCAGGAAGGAAGTTGGCGGAAAAAAAAAAAAATAACACTCACACGCTCAAAAAAAAAAAAAAAAAGCCACCACCACCAACCCACTCGAAGAGGAAGCCCCGAGACGCGGCCAGGCTCCGCATGCCGCCCAGCTCCGCGCACGGGGGCGCAGCGCCCTGCCCCGCTTTGTCTGCGCTGCGCGCCTCTTGCGCCGCTTTGTCCCCTGAGCGGCCCCGGGCTCTTTGTGGCCGCTGCTGCACCTGGGGGTGGCCCTTTGTTTCTCAGCCCCGGTTTTAGTCGTATTTCTTTTCCTCCTTGCTCGGGATGCTGTAATTAAGGTGGATTTGAAAAGCTGACCCCCATTTATACTGCTGTTACACTGCTGTTATACTGCTGTTACACCGATTTATACTGAGGGTAAGTGGAGAATCAGGTCGTGTGCATCCGTGCATACGTGGGGGGCTTGTAAATGGAGGTCGTTACACACGAACCTCATTTTCTCCCGGTTAGCACATGCTACCTGCTGCATTTAATCAGCGAATTGTTCCCATCCAGCCGCGTGTTCCCAACTCTCAGCCATTTTCCGACAAGCAGTTTCAAAGATCAGCTACCTCAGGAATAAGCTCACATTTCCTAGGGATGCTTAAATGATCACAAAGATTTTATACCACTTCCTCTCTGAAATATCAGCAGATTTTAATCTTCCTCTTCCACTCACAAATTGCTCACTTAGTTCTTCAGTCGCGTAGCTCCTGCACACACATAATCCTCGGCGCAGAATTCAAGAACAAATTGGATCATTGGTCTGCAACCAACAAATCTGGATCTGAAATGACTGATGGACTCCTTTTAATGCATTTGCAGAAGCAAACTGAGCAAAACAAATCTATTGTCAAGGGGATTCAATTCACTGCCCGGGATCCACGTGTCTATTAGAAAATATTTATCATACACAAATTTTGAAAGGCTGCAGACAACTAAGTAAGAGGAATCTCTGTCAGATCTGAGACTGATCTCAGAAGGGGGGCATGATTTTCCCAGCCTACATTGCTTTGATTCAAGCTATGCATGGCACTTTGAATTCTGCCCTCATGCATTTCAAGGGACAAACAGAGCATATCTCTGGCTGGCAATGGATTTCCATTTAGCCAGAGCTGTAGCCTTAGAAACACTTTTAGCCTCCATGAATTAGCTCCATGACCAAGAGTAATTATTTTATGCTCTGCTGCTCTTTCTCACTCCTACACTTACCCTTCTTGTGGGCCAGCACAAGAGAATTGAGCTGAACACAGCACTGAGCTGAGTTTTAAACATACCTGCCAAAAATAGGTAAGCAAATACATAAGTATATACCAGTGAGTTTATACATGCAAATACAAATGTGAAAGTATATAAAGAAGAGTTTTCCATCCTTGTTCACTTCTGCTGGCACAAGGGAAGGGGCTGTGTGGTCATGGGGATGGGGAAAGGACAGAGCAAGTTCTTTCAGTGGCCATACCAAATTATGGTGGCTTGGACTGCATGAACAGGCCTGGGCAAGCTGTGAAGAGCTGGGTGTGTTAACTACGGGGAGCTTTGAGAAGATGGTCTTATTTTGTAGCCTCTGTGTCTTATAAATCAACTTTTTGGATTGGTTCTAGAAGTGTCCTGACTATCTCCAATTTCAGCAGAATTCCCAGTTTGCACTGGGGACCAGAATGCCCTGGCCATAAAAGTGTGTGGGTTGAGGTTACTGTTCGCCCACGGCTTGGCTTGAGGTTTCCTTGGTTTTAGTGGCTGTGTACAGAGAAACCAGAGCAATCAGAACTCTAGAGTTATTGTGATCATTTTTGCTGGGGAATGGTTGGATTTAGTTTTATTTCTTTGTTGTTGTTGTTGTTGTTGGAGATAAATACTGGACTGCCTGTGTCTTTGTGTAGCTATATACACACTATTTCTAAATGTATGTGAGCATACATCAAGACCAGTATATCCACAAACATGAGCATAGAGGCGTAGGTATGTACATCTGTGTGCCACCACAGGTGTGTACGCTTAGCCTGTACTGGCACGAATGCCTAGAACACAGGAGATATGGGGTTTACTCCCAGATTAGAAACTAGCCAGTATATAATTAGGGACAAATCATGTTATTGCTCTGTGCTTCATCTTCTTGTTGGTAAGAGAGGTGAGAAGAAACTGCAGACATTGGATACGCACCATGGAGAGCAGATGGGAGCTTAGAAACCAGGCGTCATCCTTCAGGTTGGCACATCCAACATCCCGCTGGGGAACCACGTCACTGATCTGCTGGAAGAAAGGCAGGTTTTGAACAGTGTTGCAGCAGAACATCACTGAAAGCAAATCCCTACCACCAAGTATTTCACCTCTGACAAACTGATGCCATGCAACAAAGATCATCTCTTGGCAGACTTTGTCCAACCCCAGCCAATTCTTACGTCTGTGACAGAAGGAGGCAAGGACAACAGCTAGACTGTACCCACTGCATTGCAAAAGAAATTGCAATGTTTCCAATGTGGGTTTAGTTGGAAAATAATATTTAAAATATTTAATCAAATATTAAATAAAATAAATATTAAATATTATTAGGTCCTATTTACTTTCTTTCCACTGAACAGAGTCAGTTGTACAATTAGTTGACCACATTAATACATGTAACCAGCCACTAGTGTCTAAACTCGTTTCAAGTCAATATCCAAAACCTTATTCAAATTTTTAAATGCATATCCTTCAACTACAACCTTTACTCCCAACTGTCAAATGCCTTCTCTAGCACCTTATTGGACCCAACATATCCTGAACTTTCTTAACAATTTTAAGGTTAAAAAAATAAATAAAATAGGCATGGTATCTTTTTTCCTATTTGTGTTTGGATTGCTGCCACAAGCTGTCCACCATTTCTGTGTTGGAATTTTTTTTTTTTTTGCCTGGTGCTACATTGCTGTGGTGTGCTGCTAAATGTCATCTCCAGAAGAGACGGCTGCATTTGAGGAAAGGGAACTGTTTTATAGCCTTTAGAAGTGACTAACTCAGGAAAACGTCACCTGTTATAATCCTGTACTTTGATCTGCTCTTTAACTGTAAAACTTTCAAAGTGGGTGCTGAAATTTCCCAGGCTGGAAAGCACCAGCATGGGGACTACAGGTAGATTTCAGTCTGGGTGGGGAATCCTTTTCTGTAGTTTTAAAAGGCTCGATAATATATTTTTCCCACTGCTCTTGTAAAGTAGCTTGGTCTGGAGCTATTCATTTGCACTTGCACTGAACTCAGCACTGGGTGTTGCTGGCTCACACTGCTCGCTAATGAATAACACTGCCGAATCCTGTCAGTGTCATGAGCTTTGCCTCCCCCTCAAGCTTTTCACGGTTTCCAGGAAGACTACAGGCACTACACTGGGAAGACAACCTCATGGTGCAGCAAACTGATGTCAACAACTGCTGCAGGGCAGCATCTCTTTTGGCCGCAGGTGTCCCCAGGCCGGGTAGTGTTCCTCACTGCATGTGGAGGTCTCTTCTCCTCCAGAGATCACAGGGTGATCCGGGCCTGAGGCAGTCACGAGATGAGCACAGGAAGGCAGCAGGTCAGGGTGTTTAGACACGGGGCCTTTCCCTGCTGTACGAGGGAGCATTTGCTGCATCAGGAGGTGCCACCCGGCTCCCTGGTAAACCCAGCACTGCCTCCTCCACCTCTGGTTAAGCAGGATGAACCGGGGAATGCAGCTGGTGAAGCATGGATTCGTTCTGTGTGAAGAAAACACAGGCTCAAGGCAACCCAGGGTTTGCTTTAAAAGGCAGCATCCTGAGGTTGATCCTGCTGTGCCCAGCACACATGGTGCCCGTCTTCTCCCTTCTTGGTGCCACCCGCCCCTCCTAAAGCACTGCGAGGGTGTGTGTAGCTGCTGGGGTGTGCAGGGAGGAGGGGATGGGGCTAGACACAGAGCCCCTGGGAAGGGTTCAGCTGGGCTTCCCACCCCCGGAGCCACAGCAGTCCCTTCAAACCACCTGGCCACAAGACTCGTGGGCTCTCAGCCAGGCAAGGAGATGAACCCAGAACACGTGACTGGGTGCTCCATCTCTCCAGCTCCTCCAGAAGAGATTTCCTTGAAAGATGGAGAGAAGATTGGAGATTTAATGCTTGTCTAAGCTGCTTGCAGGCCAGTTAACATGCTAATCCCATAACCCTTGTCTCCAGCCTCAAGGTGTGCGAAGACTTCACATGTCTCTCCTGCATGCCTTGCCTCCCCTGGGGGAGCAAGGAGAATGGCAAGGCAGGGAGAGGGAAAGAGGCTGGGGATGACGGGGTGCAGGCAGACAGAGCCTGTTTCCTCCAGAGGCCATCCTGAGAAATGCTGAGGATGGACACAGCAGCCCAGTTAAGGAGAGGGAGAGTGAAGGTGGAAAGGGCCAGGGAGAGAGGAAGGACAGGGATGGGTGTAGGGAAGAAGGTCCCTGCCTCCAGGGAGCAGGGATCTCTCCTCTGCACACCCTGCGCTCCAGGGCCCAGCGTGAAGGAAAGCAGCTCCTGCCCTCTGTCCCTCTCAGCGGCTGCTGGGCAGGAGCCTGCCTCTCACGGGGCTGCTGTCCTGGAGGAGTCACCCACCAGCGCAGGATTTGAAAGAGGGCTGGATTATTTCGGGGCCTCTCAGAAAACGGGTGGTTATGTAAGGTCAGATCTCAGCAAGTATAATCAAATCTCAGCCCTAAGCTGATCGCCAGGCAGGGTGTTAGGGAGGTATTTATCCAAGCTCTCCCACATGCACCGTGGCTTCCTTCCCTCTGACACAGCCGGAGCTGAAGCTGGGACTAAATCAGGAGAGCCATGGCATCCTCTTTTCTCTGCTGGCCTTAGAAAATCTCGTTGCCAGCTGCACCCTGCCTTGCCCGTGCTAAATGCTCATTTCAACAGAGAGCTCGACTTCATGCTGGAATTCATGGCTTGGTGTGAGGCTGTGCCCAGGACCCCGCTAGCTCTCCATGTGCCTTGGTGCTTCAGCCACAGCAGTGCTCAGGGCGCGCTGCTTGCAGCTGTGCAGCCTCCCCTGGAGTCAGGGAGGCGGTGGTTATCAGCCTTTCTGTGCCAACATTCTTCCTTTATTGCACTTGTGCTGTTCCTGTATTAAGGATCCCATGGCCCTGCCCCTGCCAACCCCCACAGTGTTTTTGTGGCAGGTTCTCACGGAAAGCACTGGTGTGAGAACTGGCCCTCCTCCCTCTCTTTCTTCACCTCTTGTTTTGTAGACTTCAGTGTATAAAATAGAAAACTAAATGTGGTGAGCTATTTAAATTCTCAGTAGCTATTACCCAATAATATATACACACAGAATCGTAACAACCAACGAATGTGCAACATTTGCATGCAATTATCATTCTCCTCCCAGAGCTAATAGAGTCATAACCAGAAATAATCAATAAGTGGGTCCTGATGAAAATTATATAATGCCAAGGAAAAGCATGGCAAGCAATTGTCATCCTCATCACCTTTGTCATCATCACCTGCTGCACTGGTGAGACCCCCAGGGGAGAATACTCCTATGGAACCCCATTGTTACTATTCCCAGCTGGTCACTGGGGAAAGTCTTCCCCTTTCCCTCTCTCCCCCTTCATTTATTTGCATTTTGCTCTATAGCTACCTTTAACCTTTACAGTCACTGTATGCCTTCAGCTATGTAGCCTGCAAATGGATCTTTGTGTATGTGAACATGTGAGTACATGCGTTGTGCAACACGTGTAAGCCCAGTGTGCAGTGATAGCTCCTAACCAGCTCACTTTGTCCATCATGTGCTTCTCGTACTTGACTGGACACCAGAAGTGGGCTGCAGCTCCAGGTCCTTGGCACAGAAATGGCCTCAGGGGCCTCCCAGTAAGAGGATCTAACTCACTTTGTGAGGGGTGTACCTCCGCTTGAAAGCATGTACTGGGTCTAAATTAAAGGAAGGGTTGGAATCTGCCAGTGAAAAACCATAACATCAAAACAAACAAACGAACATTAAAACATTAAAACCTAAGGATTTGTGAAACCCTGAGGGGAGAACATAAGGCTTAGTCCATGGTAATACACCTGATCAATAAAAAAAGTGTTGTTGTTGTGTTGGTTTTTTTTTTTTTAATATGATTTATGTTTCCATCCCCTGTTTTTTCCCCCTTCTGCGGTTATTTTCATCAGGGATCTGCTGTAGCATGGCAGCTAGAGCATTTAGCATCCATGTGTCTGGGAGATGAGCAGCCACCCAAGAGACAAGATAATGGAGCAGGAAGAGCTGCCTCCTCTGCCCATTAGCTGAATGTTCCCAAGGAGAATGCAAGATGCTCCCCAAAAGCAATCATTTCTATTTGAAAGCCTCATCTGTTACTTCAAAAAAAAAAAAAATCCTAATCATGGTGGTGGTGGCAAAGAGTCGAACTGAATGGGATTGCAGAGCGGCGCTTTTATGTAGTAGCAGGAGGAAAGAGTCTGTAGCATGGTGTGAAAGCCATAGGAATAGATGTGTCTCCTTAAGAAGAAGAAAGAAACATTTTACCAAAATGTGTTAGAAGAGCCTCTCTTGATTGGGCTGCTGGTTGCCAAGGAGAAAGAATTGATCATTCAGAGCAAGATGAGAAGAGGAGCTGTCAGGAAAGAAGACATCTGGAGCTGACTTGTGCACGGTTTTGTCTTCTTAGCCCAGTGACACTGAATCATTTGCTTCACTGTTTTAAACAGAATAAACTTCTGTAAATATCTGATTTCCATTTAAATAAATAAAAAAAATCTTGTAGCCTCTTCTTTTTTTTCTTCTTCTTCTTAGCAATGAAGCCAAACAAGACAATATTACTTCCATGCTTGGTTCAATGTGTGATTACTTTTAGTCAGTGCTAGTGGGTCATTAAATCACCGCTTGCAGGTACATGGCATGTAATTCATACAGAAAGAAGCAACAAGATTAACTCCTTGTGTTTGATCAAAAAAGTGAAAAAATGTCCTAGTTCAGGACTTTAATGTTAAGCTTGTTTGGTAAACGGCATTCAGGAGGAAAATAATTTTATAAAAGAAAAACAGATATTCTAATTGTTGGCAGAGTAACAATAGGAAAGAAAGGAAGTTTTTTAAAATGATCTAACAAGCTCAGTCCTACTGCAGCACCACCAACAGCCTGGATGCAGACATTAAGCAAAGTTAGTGCACAGAAAGGACGCTTACTCACGTTACTGCTTTCTCCTGGGACAACTCAGCTCTGAGCAGGGGGATGCTCCTAAACGACAAATCACGAAGCAGTTATAAAGTACTGAGCTCTTTGTGCTGCATGGCCAAGCTCATCGCTCCCCACAGCAGATGTCTGGGTGGATGGGTCTTATCTGCAGGTCTCTGAGATTTCTGTACATCAGTTTCCATATTTACAGATAGGGGTGATGAAAATTTGCTCTGTACTTTGAGATCTAGGGGTGACTAAAAACGAGAAGATTCATTCTGCTTTTCTTTTTATTTATACCAACCAGGATTTTATAAATTAATAAAATCCTACCAGTGTACTTCTTGAGAGCATTAGGTGGCAAGACTTTGTTATCTGTTTGAACAAAGGCCAGGCTCAATGCTCGGAGCAAGAAAATGTAACTCTCTGGTAGCTAATGAAGTGTATGACAGGCTACACGGGTTTTATATCGTCTGCTATAAAAAGCCCTGGCACGTCCTAAAGGGTTGGTGCCTGAGAGCCTGGGGCCTGCAACAATGTGCTGGCATGCACATTAAGCACCTTGACTGAAGGGGAAAAGCAGGATCCTCGCCTTCCCCGAGGAAGCCTGGGGACAGCAGCGCAAGCGGACTGCTCAGATGTGTAACGTGGGGCTGCATGAGCGGCCTGGTGCCATCGAGCACCCCCTGGTAGGAAACATCAGGGACTTAGCCACGTCCCCAGTGTCACCTACTTTCTAACACAGGCAGGGACATTGCTGGTAGTTCAACTAAGCCTTAGGGTTTGATTTATTTTTCCTCAAAGGGCCTTTTTCTCCAGACTGACCTTGGAAATCTCTCTCTGGAGCCCTGGCAGTGGAAAAGCAGGCCTCAGCCTCTTTCACCTCCACCTCATTGCCGGAGCAGTCTCCAGGGCATGACTGGAAATGAAACTCAGGAACCAGGCTCTTCTGCAAGCTGAGCACAGAGGCACCCAGTATAACAGCAGGCACAGACCCCCCGAAGTCAGCATAGCCCCGTATTTATTGCAGGCCATTATAGGTGCTTCATCCCGAAACCAGAGCAGTGACCCCTGATTTCCTGAAGGAAGAACAAGAGGACTCTCCATGAGGATGCCTTCTTCTCTGCAATTCAGACAAACTGGTTTACGTGTACTCAAGAAGCTAAATACTGGCTCAGCCCTCTATAGTTGGTTCCCTTTTTTTTCGCTAGCACAGCTGACAGACCATTCAGGAACATGGCGAGCATTGCGGAAGGAGGGTTACAGCAAGTGAGTCTTCTTCTGCAGACACCTCAGTACACCAAGCTTCTCACCAAGATACTGTTGGCATGACAACTTCGTTGACCTACAAAACAAACAGACGATTTCCTTCCAAATCGAGGTCCTACCACCGTCTTCCTCCTGCCAGGAGCGCAAGAGCATTTGCTAGGCTGCCTATCTGCAGGTGGAAAACCTACGCTTACCTGCAGATGCCTCAGAAATTCCCTGTTCATTTCCAGGTAGGTATGTCTGTCTGACAAGCCATAAAGCTCTATCAACATGGAGCAAAGTCTCACAAGCACCTGGCATGAGCTGGTAGAGGTTTGTTTCAAAAGGGTTATTGTAGCCCGTGCCAGACACCGCTCTCATGCACTGCATCCCCAGCCTGAGCCCTGGCTGGGATTTCCTCCCACAGTCCCATGAGCTCAGCCAGCCCTGGAAAAGTCACTGTCTTGTAAACCAGTGTTGTCTTTGTCATTCAAGCGAGCTGCTATTTTTGGTATAACTACAGTTACCATGGCGACACCAGCTCACAAATAGGGTCAGAAACCTCGGAGATATCTTTAAGTAGTTCCTTGGAACAGGGACTTATCTGGCCAGAGGTAATGAAGTTCTTGGTTTTTCCTTTGGGACTACACCCCTGCCACCACACGGCCCCTGCAGCTCCCGGAGCAGCTGGCTCTGGATGCGGTGGTCTGAGAGGCCAGCACTGGCTTCTCTGGGGCCAGAGGAGAATGAGCCTGGGCAGGGAGGGACAGGGGCTGCGGGCTAGGAAGGGATCATCAAGTACCCCATTCCTGGGCAAAACTCCTCATCCAGCCATGTGGCACAGAGCTGGTGCAACACGGCTGGATGGGGTCCCAACAGAGCAGAGAAAGGAGGTGGAAGGAGAGAGAGGAGGAGAGGAGAGGGGAAATGTCCTGGTCATAATGGGGGATAAGAAAAATCACGAGTGGGGCTGCTCCAGGAGTTTCTGCCACACTTTCTCAGTGAGCAAAAAATAGCTTTGTGTGACACACTGGAAATTTTTTCCCACGTGTCCACTTTTATAAAGAGAAATGAGCCTGCTTTCACTGGAAAAAGAAAAAAAAAAAAAAGAAAAAAACAACAGGAAAACAAAGGGGATGTTTCAAAAACAAATGGCCTGAAAACGTAAATTTTTAAGGTTAAGAAAAAGGAAGCCTGTAAGATTTCAAAGGAGCAGGGAGGGGGGACAAGAAGAAAGCAAGCACGCTTCCTGCGAGGACTGGGGGGCTGTAAAGACAATTTTCCCATCAACTCTACCCCCACAGGCAGAAAGGAAGGGGGAGCTCCCGGAAACCTGCCTGAAGCAGATGGAGGCATGGGAATGAGCAGCAGGGATGGGACAGAGCCTGCTGCCAGCAGGCTGCACCTGTTTATATCCACACAAACAGGTTCCTGCCCACAGAAATCACTTCTGCTGTCAGGAGCTGCTGAGCACAATCCATCTAGGCGTGTTTGTGTGCAAGCTCGAGTCGCTGCAGGGAAGAGACGATGCCAACACGATGCTGCCCCCGTCCTCTTCCCGTGCCCAGAAATTATCACACAAGCTTCTGAAAGCTGCATGATCGTCCTCAAACACGTGGGAACACTGCTTCTCTGCTGCCTCTGTTCTCTGCTCAGTTGGCAGCCCCTCAGCTGCATTCAGGATTTACTTCCCGGCTTCTCTGTGCCTAATCAAGGGGTAGGACCTGATCGATTGTTTTAAATGTAACGCGAGAGTCTCACTGAGCGATTTATCTCGGCTAACTTCAGCCATCTGAAAGGCCAAAGGCTTTGGCTGCAGGCTTTGGCTCAGCAGCAGAGCATTGCAGTACGGGTCCCCTCCGTCACAGTCTGTCGTGTCAGACAGATCCTGTCCTTTCTCAGCCACATGTGGTCACCCCTGGCTAGCACGGATGCTCCAAATCCTTCCTCCATCCTCACCTGAGGTGAAACCCATCCATCACTTCACAGGCAGCCTCTCCCTGACCTTCCCTCAGCTCCTTCTGCCCCTGCACTACTCTGATGCTCCTTGTGCACCTCCTTCCTCCAGGAATATTTTGTCCTTGATCCCACATTGTGGGCTGGTTGCTCAGTGAAGGTAAGTGAGCAGAACTTCACCAGAGCCAGCAGACCTGGAGGACTGTTGTTTTGCCCTATGGTTAGGCTCAAGCCACAGAGCTATTGCCCATGACTGATGTGCTGTGCTGCTGCAGCGGAAGATGAAAATGACCATCTAGCATCTTCTGGCAGGACCCTTGTCCTTGTCTTTTTGTCTGTGGATTCCTTCCACTTTGTCCAAATCTCTGACACTGGTCTCCCAGGCAGTCTCAATGGGCTATTAAAATGCACCAGAGAAATGAAGCACATGATAAAATCATGTGTTACTGCCAATGGGTCTTCGTTGGGCTGGAATTTGGGCTGAGGCACCAGCTCCTCCCTCTCTCAGGTAACATCCACAGTACCCACACATGACCTAGCTGCTACCCCCAGTCAGGTGGGTCCCAGCCCCTGCAGCACTACTGAGCAGTCTGCTGGAAGCCTCTCCAGCCCTTCTCCAGCCTGAGGGAGGGATGTGGGGTGGTTATGACCAATGCTTCCCTTCCCTGCATGTGTGTGCGTGTGTGTGTGTGCTCACAAGCAGCGGCACAGCACAGAGGGCTGGTGATTTCCTTGCTTCTCCAGCAATTTCCCCACTGGAGCACCAGAGAAGCCACAACCTCTTCTAGGGTGATGCTGCAGAAAGGAGCATGTCCGCTACTCCCCCAGGCCTCGCTGGAGCTGTGCCTGCAGAACACTGGGGCCACGCACCCCCCCGTGGGGGCTCTGGCCATGATTGGCGCCCTGTGCCCTGATGTCACCTGCTGACAGGGTATATCTGGAGGAGGAAGGACACCTCGAGACTTTTCCTACCCAGGCTGAAGGACGGGAGTTGAATGATTTGCAAGAGGAGCCCTTGGCACTGTAAGTATTTGCTGGGAGCTCAAAGCAAATGAGGGTGGCGGGGGGGGGTGCAAATGAAGCTGGCTGCAAAACCTAGTGGAGAGAAAAGTCCTTCTCCCCATGGGGGAAAAAGGTTTGTATTTTCATGCTTGGAAAGTGTGAATGCACCCAGTAGCTATGAGAGAGAGTTCTGCTTCTGTGCAGTCATGGCTGTTTCCTCTTAATTAGGGCTCAGTGCTGGGCAAAAAGGTTCATGCAGTAGTCGTGGTTTGTCTCAGCAGGCAGCAGGCTCTGCCATTCACGGGGCCACTCGGTTTCCGACCCCGGCAGCCCTTGGCAGGGGCTCACTGGCAGCCCCTTGGCTTGTGGGCTCAGCCTGCACGTCTGCAGCACTGGAGGGTTCCCAGGGGTGGTGGGGTCAGGCGGCTGGTGCTTGCTGCCCAGGTGCCCAGCAGTGCACACAGGGCTCATCCGTGGGGAGTTTGTGCAAGTGGTGCTGCATCTCCTGCGTTACTGAATGCCTTCCTTGGTGTCAGCACTTAACTGAGGTTGTCTTTCCAATGCTCCCCATCTGGGAGGCTGTTGTGGCAATACAGTTCAACTTGAAGTGAGCTTCTGTCTTTTGGAGTACATCCTCTTTCATTTGGTTGTGGTCTTACAACTGCTGCTAGAATACAGGGGCTGACATCCTGTGTAAAACAGGATCAGAAAGAGCTGAAGCTGCGTGAACTCTTTCCATCCCTATGATTAGCCAGATCAAGCAGCTGAGACTGGAGCTGAGACTCCTCACTCCTCGCAGGCTTCTCGCACTGGATACAATATTTCCTGATGAAAGCCTGGCTGCAAGGAAGATGGCAGTGGCTCTTGAGGTCAAGAAATGACCATCAGAATTATTGCCAAAAATGAGAGTATTTCTTCCCGGAAGCTGTCTATTCCTATTGCATCACTGTGTGGAGGGACACAGCTCATGGAGTTTCAGTTCCTGACACCCCTGAGGCACCAGGAAGATGTGCATGAAGAAGCCTGTACCTGAAGTTATCAGACAGGGGAGGAAGAGATCCGACACTGGATCTGTCTGAAGAAAGTCACATGAGGCATCTGTGTTATCTGTCAGGGAAATTTTCCATAGCGAATCAGAGATTAAAGGGGAGGAGGGGGCAGATTAAAGAGTCACCACTTGTCAGTAGTGTTCAAGCCTCTTTAAGTTCAAAGAAAACTAAAAGAAGGATGATTAACCTGGCCAGCAACCCAGAGGTGGGATATCTGACGCAACTGAGATAAGCACATTACTGTGCATTAGGTATAATTAGCATTCGGACGCAAGCAAGGCTCTTACCCAGAGGATTAAGCCCTGGACTAAACAGAAATGCTGTCAGGGGCAATTAGGTAACGCCTTGTCAGAGGAGGGGGCAGAGGAAGTGCACGGAAGAACATCTTGCTCCCCAGCAGCCTGCACATCCACAGCCATCCACTCTTACCCAGGAGCTGTGTCCCAGTGCCGACAGCAGCAGAAGAGCTCTGACATCCCAGACATCCCCAGGGCCAAGGCAGCTAGAGGAGACCCAACCGTATCAAGCATTTGTCAAGCTTTCTGTTTGGTGTAGTACCAAGGATCTCCAAAGCACCCAGGTATGGGGAGGTGAAAAGCTGGGAAATTCCCCTAGGAAGGTGTCGCGGTGTTCCCTCTGTTTCTTCTGGCTGTGAGCTGGGGCAGCTGGCTCCCAAGGAGGGGCAGCCCTCGTGCTGCTGTCCTCTTTGACATCAATGGAGGCATCTTTTCCTGTGGAAGATGGCAAGCAAGTCCCACCAGCTCAGCAGTGGGAGGGCAACTTGATCCCTGCTGCAAGATGGAGGCTGTTCAGTGGCATTAAGGTTGCTTCCCACCCTCTGCCCTTTCTTTTGGTGATGCGTGGGGAGTACAGGTGAAGGGAGGTTGGTAAAGAAAATGACAGAATGGTCTCTTTAGTTGCATTGAATGCCATTTCTTGAATTCATGCATGTGAGAGATAGGATGGGATGTGATTTGGGCAGATCCTTTTTGCTTCCAAATCCCAAATCAGTGTAGAGTAGCTGATATGTGGGTACAACTGCTTTGGATAGGGACTGAGTAAACTCCCAGGGCTGAGTCTTCTCATTAGCTATTTCTTAATGGATTGAAGGCTGGGGCAAGGCAGGAACTCAAAGAACTAAGAGGAGCTGGCCCTCAATGACATGTTTGTGATTAAGGTACCATGCTGGCAGATGGCAGGGGTTGGTGAAGTGGGGAGGGAACTGAGCAGGGGCTCAGCTGCTTCTTACAAGTCTTGTGTGTCAGGCCAAAGGGCTGGAAATCTGTTAGCCATTTTGTTTCTTCTGTTGTACTTTTGGGAGCAGCCCTTGGGAGAGGTGCCAAAAATCTCCGCATGCCAGATGCACTGAAGGTGCCTAGAAGTGGGTCTGTGTCTCACAGTCCAGGAGAGGTATCTGGCGCTGAGACGAGTGCCCTACTGATGAGAATTTCTCCTGAGATGAAGGCACAGTACTTTACAGGGGGGCGTTAGCAGACCTTCAGTGGAGCACGATCTTCCTATGCAAAGCATTTTCTTGTAGGGCAGTACTGTTTAAATCCCTTGCTGGTCCTGAGCATCACTGAGGGACTGGATTCTCCCTTGGTGCAGATTCACGCAGCTGCGGAACCTCACATTGCTTTGGATTGAACCCAAACTGCCTTCACCTCTCGGATTGGCCCTAAAAACTGGGAGTCAAAACATTTTGGCACACCTCCCAGCTGCACGGTCCAGGTCATACCGATTACCGCACCTCCAGTCCCATTCTGTAAAAGATGTGCTTGCGACAGTGCTTGCCTGTCCAGCCACCGTGCTGTGGGGATAAAGCTGTAAATACTGGGCAATTGCTCAGGTTCTCCAGAGATGAGAGCCAAATCAGTAATTTCTCTGATTTGAGCTGATCCCTGTGTTTGTGGGCACACTGTGTGCTGGGGAAGCGTTGTGTATAGCATCTGTGCATACTTCAGCTGCAGACACAACCATCTGTTGCTCCATTTGGGGCTGCTGGAACGGGTCCAGCCTCCTGCAAGGGATATTACAGCTGAGACAGGAGCCCGACCACAAGCGACAGGAGAACTACCGTGCCTCTAGGTGCTATCATTAGGATACATCCAACCACCGTCACGGATGGAAAGATGTCAGGGGTGAAGTATTCCCAGACTGCCATGGATACAGAAACACATCTCTTTGCCTTGCACTGATCTGGCAGTGACACAGGAGGATTGCCTGGATTCTCTTTTGCCTTGTTCTCAGGCCTTGCTTTCCAGCACTCTGGCTATTTCGAGCACTGTCAAAGATATGGGCTGTCTTCAAATTATGAAGGAAAGAAGAATCTTTGATGGCATTCATAGTTCTGAGATTAAAAGTCTGGAGTGTCACTGCAGGTGATACTGGGGATCAGGCCAGAGCACTATGGTGACATAATGGGATTAGCCTTCAGTACTAAAATCCTGAAGTTAATTCCATTGGCTATTCCATCAGCCTGGCTGCACAGGGACAAAAACCTGGGGAGAGCAATTATGTAATGGTCATGGGGAAGGATGTGACTTCAGGGAGGGGAGAACAAATTGGCATTTATTTTTGTCCATAAATGGATGTGGTCAGACTACTCTAGCATACTAATTAGCACAAAATTTGATCAAGGGCTGGGAGCTGCCCCTTGGGCACTGGTGGAAGTTATTGCTGTCCTCTCTGGGTGGGAGCAAAGGGTCCTCAGTGCAGCAGCTCTGCCCTCACGCAGGAGAGGTGTTGTCCCCCCCCCACCCCCAAGAATGAGAACTGCTACTTGACACTTAGGTAGCCTCTGTGATGTGGAGCTTGGCTCACGCACAGTGTGGTACAGAGGGCGTCAATCTATGTAACATAGTGCTTAAAACCATCAAAATGGACAACGCTTCCTGGGGAAAGTTACAGGCTTTGATCTCCTACATCCTAAGAAACTAAATTCCACCTAAACCAGTCTCCAATGCTTTGCCTTGGCCTTCTTTACAATCTTTCGGAGGTCCTGTACTGTTTCCCATAAGGTTGGTACTGACAAACTTGAGGCCCTAATTGCAGCTGCACCCAGACTAAGGGCCCATCCAGGTCAGCATCGCATCTTCCTCCGTGTGCAAGAGGCAACACTTAGGCACAAGTACAAGAACAGATGAAGTATATTGTGTTTCCCAAGGACAGGACACTTCTCTAAGCCATAAATCCATATGTGTGTCTTTGTGGCTCCTAGTAGTCATATCCAGAATTAGTAAGTAAAAGCACCAGCACTGCAGAGCAAACTGGAATACAAACAACATTGGCATTACCAGCCTGGTTCTGCACAAACTCTGGGGCAAGATGCTGCAGCAGCCTTGTCTGAGACAAAAGAAGATTTAACTCTCCATGACTCTGCAAGTCATCGGACTGTGGGATTAAGTGTCTTTTTGTGCAGGAGTGTTCATAGTTTGATATCTTAATTCTAGCATGCATTGACGAAAATCAGTGCCACTCTGCTTACTTTGTATACATTATGGTCTTTCTTTTTGTTTAATGTCTTTATGTTTAATTCTCTCACAATTATACTTCCCAAAATTATTCTGTCACAAGACTGTTGATACCTAGAAATGATAAGCAGAGTGTTGCGTCAGTCCTTGCTGTTATCTTGCAGACAGAGGGATCTGAGCGAGGCATACTCCTGTCACACAAAACAGCCCAGCAATGAGTGAGAATCCCACCACCAACCTCAACACTGGAGATGCTCCAACTGGTCCCACCACACCACGCAAGGGGCCTCCCAAGTTCAAGCAGAGACAGACAAGGCAGTTCAAGAGCAAGCCTCCTAAAAAAGGAGTAAAAGGGTAAGGGCATTTTGGAAGGAAGAGAAACTGTCCAAGTCGGGTTGCTCCCCACTGCTAAGCTGGGCTCCTGTGGCACCATCTTCCCCCACACAAGGATCCAGGAGGTTTTCCCCTGCCCCACGGTGCCATCAACTCTCCTGTTGTGGTGCTGGCCCACCCCAGCACTGAGCTGCTTCTCATCGTCTGCTGCCCACACTCCTCCCTCCCTGGCTGGGGTTGCAGGGCATCTCCCCTTTCCTGGGTGCTGCTGGCCCAAAATCACCCCTCACCTGCTCTTCTCTCCCCTAGGTTTGGAGATGACATCCCAGGCATGGAGGGGCTGGGCACAGGTAAGCGCTGCGGGATGTTGTTGTCATGCCCTCTTTAACACAAGTGTAACCATGCTTCAGCACGGGAGAGTACTGTCTGGGCTGGGCTCTGTCTGCCTGGCCTCTCTGTAGCTCACAGGGTCACTGGAAGGGGCTAGTACTCCTTCCACAAACTGCCACAGTCATGCTTATGCTTACATACACCACAAGGTAGAAAGTCTATTTAGGCATGCTTCCATTTTTGAATACTTTCACTTGGCTGCAAATGTGCTTGTTTGTCTTTGTTTTCTGCTAATACTCTGGCTTAGAATTTCAGCAGCATGAGGTTCTCAAAGAAATGCCAAATGCTAAGCTATTAATAGCAAAAATCACAAGAACTAAATCTCAGATGGTTGAGTATTTATGTTATCACCAAAATCGTAATTTTAAGAATTTTAGGCACCCATCTGGGATTGAGAAACACACACTGGATGACCTGTAGCCAGTTAAAACTTAGATGTCAATAACAGCTGCCCCTATCAATGAGTTACAGATCCTAAGTGCTGTAGACCAAATATTTCAGCATCTGATTTAAGATTGCACGTTTTCCAGGATGTCACAGGTTGGTTACAGACAGTTTATAAGAACAGGAGAAACCGCACAACCAGGATGAATTTTCACACTAGTCTAGATACTGAGGAGATCGTAGTCTTGTTCACAGAGAAAGATGGCACAGGAGAAAATACAGTGACCTGGTTCAGCCTGGTAGGTAGTACCAAATGTAAAGAGCTCATCAGCTCATTCAGTCTTCAAGTGGAGTCTCATTTTTCTTGTTCTTCCCACATCTGAATGTTTCCTCACTAAAGCAGCCTTTCTATTCATACAAAAGAAGTCCAGGAAGTGCCATGACCAGAACCCATTTCTGATTCTCTCTGTTTTGCAGATATCACAGTGATTTGCCCATGGGAAGCTTTCAGCCATCTGGAACTGCACGAGCTGGCCCAGTTTGGGATCATCTAAAGCGCCAGCATCTCTACTGGTGTCACCTGGTGACTCCGCAGATCCCACCATGGTCTTCATCACCTTTGACACTGAATTTTGGCCCTTACATCCACCTGTTCATGGACAGGGTGATTTTGTATGAGCTAATTTTGAGAAAGTCCTTTGCAAATTAATTTGTCAAAGAAGTTATTCAGGACCCTGAACAGACTGCATGCTCCATGTGATGAAACTACTGAAAATGTCTTAATGTCTCCCTGCACCATACCCTGTCTTCTCCCACTATTGTAGATCTTCATGTGTATGGAGAAAATGGGAGGCTTTATTTGAACCTTTCCCCTGGTTAGCTGAGGTAGTGTGTGCATGGGTGTGCATGTATGCCCAGACCTCATTATATCAAGCCCATTCTTTTTTCTTCCTTCCCTTCCTGACAGCTTTCTATGTAGTATTTCCACGGGTATGTTCCCAGGTTATCTGGACCAACAATTAGATACTGAGACTGTATCTGTAGAGAACAGAATCAGAGTAAATAGTTCAGCCATTAAGGCGTTTTTAAGTAGCAGGAGAGCCTTCCCCAGGGGTTCACCATAAGGAATCTGCTGCTGAGGTTCACCTCATCAAGAAAGGGGGAAAGGGCTCTGAAATGTTCTCTCTGCTGTACTACCCACCAGCTTATGAGCCAGAAGATTCTGGCTGTTCTAGTAACGCTGAATGAAAACACGTGTGTCTGAGATCAAAAACTAAATGAATGAATTAATCCTTCTAATTCCTTTGTGAACCTGAGTGGTTGGGATTCCAAAGAAACAACCCTCCAAATGGCATTTGGGTGTCCTCTCCTTCAATGGCAGGCTCCTGTGTGACATTTGTACTGTCCCTAAAGCCATACATATTTACATGAGGAGTTTGCTCCCTGGGACATGATGCTGGTTCAGAAGACATTACAGTTTGCCACCAGACAGTGCCAGTAGTCCCACCTCATCTAGCAGAAGATGGTATTGAATTACTTGCTCTCTCTTCCCTGCATTTAGCACGGACAATTCTCTCTTCATCCCACCCATCAGCAGGAAGGCTTTTCCCTTCACCCTCTGGCAGCTTCAAGCTCCAAAGCCTGTCTGGACAAGCAGGAAAATGGTTGTTCCCCCAGGAGGGATAAGAGTAGAGCAGGTGGGGAGGCAGGGGGAGACTAGGATTTGCAGGCAAGCACGGAGCAAATCCACTTAACCTCATCGATTTTTGTCTCCTGGTCTCTGGCAGCCTGAGCACTGGTGAGCAGGGAGGCACTTGTAACCACTTAAGTGCTCAGGGAAGGCACCGAGACTCCCTGCTGCCCTGGCATTAAGGAAGGGGGTTCATTTTGGTCAGAGGCAAGGAGCAAGCGTTGTTGTAGCTATGTGATATTCAGAAGGGGAGATGACATTTTTAATCATTGCCTTCAGCTTCACAAGCCTCCTTGCATATGAACTGCCCCCCCCAGCTTATCTTTCCTATGCTGAGCATGTTCACAGGAGCAAGGAATGGCTGTGGAGAGGACAGCAAGTCCTGCCTACAAGATCGATCCCCACGCATAAAGCATTGCTATAAATCCATGGCTGTGCTATAGTTATCAGCTAATGTCATGCCAGAAGTAAAAGCTAGCAGTTTTCATTTAAAATATAGCTTCAGCACTAAAAGCTAAAGGAAATTCTTGCTGGCAGTCCAGAGTAGAGCTTTATTATTCAGCACTCCTGTCATTAGCAACAGCAGTAAACCAGCGAGGGTTCAGACCAGCAGCACAATCACAGCACTGAAGTCATGTACCATTTAGCTAATTGCTGTACACAATATTTCCCTGGGCAGAGGCGGTCCGTCCTTTCCGCTCACTCCTCATTTCTCACATCTTTCTAACCTTTTAAGGTTGTTCTTCCTTCCCTAAGTGTTCTGAATGTAAGTGACATTTTATTTAGCCTTTACTGCAGGAGACTGATTTCATTTTTCTTCAAGCTTGTGCTAGCCCTCTCCTTTTGTGGTTAAATGTGAATGTTCCTATGTCAATGCTCTTGTGATTTCCCTCACGTTATGCCATCTTGTAGCATGTGATCCTTATTTTACTTTCTCAGTCTGTGCTCTTCTATATGGGAAAAGACCCATTGGATCCAGTTTGTGATCCTGCAAGCTGGCTGCCTCTATTTTCACGGTGTTTTTCCTTATTTTAAGCAGGAGTACATCAACAGAAGAACATTTGAATTAGCCCTTTTGCTCCATTATCATCCCAGACCTTGGGAAAGCAGTACAAAAATAGTGAGATTCTCAGTCACGAAATACTGGTGTAAAAACAAAGTTCTCCCTCGTCCAGAGACTGAAGAATTTCAGCAAATGGGAAGGTCCTGATGTAGTTCTACATCTGACTGCCATAACCCCTGCTCCCATCAGAGAACCACGCCTCCAGCGGGAATGCACACATACCCCAGTCTCATGCTTGGCTGAAGAGCTTTGCCAGAAGATGTTCTGAGTCACCACAGTGTGTTAGTTAACTTAAAAATTCATTTCTATGCAGTAATAGGGATTACATTTGTTCCTGTACTTGTAAGGAGTTCCAAGACTTAGAAGAAGAGTCTTCAAACATCCTCACAGTTGTTTTTTCTGAGGGTCCGAGTTTTTTCTAAAGAGATATAACCCCTGAAGCTTTAATTTCTCAAGCAGTGAGAGATGGCTGTGGTATAAAAAGCAAATATATTTAAATAGCTTGTTGAAGGACTTCAGTCTATATACATTGTAATATGTTATTTGTTCTTTTACTATAAAAACAAGTCAAAAGCAATAAAAAATTACACAAAAATGTTTTAAAAATCCTACAAATGTAGTCTGATTTACTTACAAAACATATCCAGAGAAAGGCAGATGATTCAGCTTTTCATTCTATAATCCTTGCCTTAGGAAAGCTCTGAGTGCCAGTCACCACTCCTCATGAGAGAAAAGTAGCTATTTATCTCCAAACAATAGGCAATAAAGTCTTAACCGTGATATCATCTGAGAAGCAATTCTTCTCTGAGTGATGATTGGTGTATTCTCCCAGGCGTGGTGCACACAATTTCCTCAGGGCTGAAATCTTTTAGCCAGTTTTGTCTTTTGGGACTCTGTGCAGCTGAGTGTCAGCATGCTTCTACCCCATAGCAATAAAGGACTTAGAGACATGAATGCTACTCAGTTCCCTCTCTTTGCTGTGACTGCAAAGGAGAGCTGCAAACATTCGTCTCCCTTTGCTTCTTGTCGATGCTGAACTTTCTAAACCTTCACAGAAGTTTCAATTCAATCAAAGAAGGGTCAATTGCCTGCTGGTAGTGTGCTGCTGGGTCTCAGTGTTTTCTTTTGTACCGTCTTTGGAGGTGCTTTCTTGCACCTCATTGCTGAGTATCTAATCCAAAGTCTTTTGGATGTCTATCCTGAGAAAGACAAATATCAGTTAGCCAAGAGGAGTCTTTAATTATTTTATTTTTTTTAATAAATCCTTTCCTAACAGCATTTTGAAAGCCAGGGAAACTTTCTTTCATGTGGTTACTGCTATTTAACAGTCCCAACTTTAAAGCCACGTTTAGCTTCAGCTTGGAAAATTCTGTATCACACCAAGAGTGCCCTCAAAGATGAGTCCTATCCTCGCTGACCTGTTTCTGTCTCTAGTGAAACAGTTAAATAAACTCAAATGTCTGGAAAAAAAAAGAAGCATTAACCTTGGGAAAAGCTAGAAACGTGTATTGCTTTTCCTCCCACAAAGTATCTAAATGACCTCAGGAATACCAATTTAAAAAAAAAAAAATCTTCAGTGTGAGCTGGGTTCTTCAGACCTGAAGATGCTCATTGCAAGATCCCATCCTACAACAATTTGCAAACCAGTACCTCAGTATCAAGCCACTATCTCATTTTCCTATGGTATTGATCAAGATGGCGTGGTACACTGAAAAATGTATTCTGACAATATCCTTGTGTGTTGTGGGGGACATTTTTCTATTTTATAATTGGGATTCTGAGAGCTAGAAAAATTAATGTTCTCACTACTTTGATGTCTCCTGTACCTGATTTTTGAGAGTTCTTAACATTGTGTCTTGGTGTTCAAAATACAGCTGTCCTTGCTTTTGTTTGCAGCTACTCATTAGTGAGTCTCACCCTCTCTCAATCTGATCTCGCTCAGACGGTAAGATCCAAGGCCTCAGCTCGGACATCTGAGGAACAATGAGGGTTGTTAAAGCAGGGCTCTTAAAAAAAAAAAAAAAAAAAAAAAAAAGAGCTGTTAAAGCTGTTAAAGCTTAGTGCACTGACGTTGGGCACCTCCAGAGGTTGTCCTGCCTGCCCAAGGCAGTGAGCACTTAGAGCTCGCAGGCTTCTCCACATCATCTGCCAACCACCTGTAGTAGGTTGGGGAGAGCTGAAACTCCTATACTGGGAACACATAGGATTTTAATCTACCAGTGGCAACATTTAGCTTATCTTTAAAAAGCACTCCTATTTTTTACATGCTTCCCTTTCCTGGAGTCTAGCACAAAAATCCCTGTGGTGGATTTTTGCCCCTTGCTAGCCCTGCTGGGTGAAACCGATACTTCCACTATGAAGGCTCATTGCCTTCAGGCATTTGCAAACACTTCCTTGTCTCCAGCATTTTTCTGAGGGTCTCTCCCACACTTCTGAAGCTGTAAACAGAGTGAATGAGCATCATAATCACCAGCATGTATGCAACATACACCAGCCGGTCCTGATGGTAGACCAGAGAGTACAAAGAGATGAACTTCATTATCCTGTTAAGAGTGTGACTTTAGCCAGGGGAGCACTGGCAGCAGAAAAGGCTTCTGGTACCCTGAGAGCTTGGTTCAGACAGCAGTGAGCACAAGAAATGTGCATAGGAAAGAAGGATTTCTTCAAGAATATGAGCAGATGTTCCCCAGGTAGGGACAGTCTAAATCAGCTCCAACAGCAGCCCACCACAGCCGGGTGCCTTGTGTTGCTAGGAAAAGACCCATATGAAGATCTCAATAGCCTGTGTTTTGTTTCCCCCTACCCCTGGTGAGGACTGAAACATTAGAAGGAGCAAAGGATGGAGATCCCTGGACTGTTAACGCCCTTTCCAACGTAAGCTGTTAGCAAACATCTCTTGGAAGTGGGATCTATGCAGGCTTACAGGGGGTGAAGAGGGACACAGCAGGTTATAGGCAGATAGGAGACAGGACCAGTTCCTCAGTCACACAGGGCCCAGGCGACCTCAGGCACAAACACACATTGCTTCCACAAAACCCCACATTGGTTTCTCTAGGCACAAAGAGAAGGCAAGCTCTTTCTGCTCATCTCACAAGCTAGCTGGATACCAGTCATCTTGAAGCTGTCCAGCAGACATCCTGTACACCTTACCATCCAGGCAGCTGCTGGCACAGGCAGAGCAAGCTTGCATCTGTCTGCACCAGTGGGGCTGCAAGTCTGAGAGTAAAGGAAGAAAAACAGCCTCAAGCCAACAACATGAGAAACAACAAAGAGTGTTAAATCTGGTTTTAACAGCTGAAGTTTTTTTGTTTACAAGAAACCCTCACTGGGATCAAGGTCTTTCCATGTTAGACAATTTGTAAATGCATCACTGGGAATTAATGAGTTAGTATTAAGCCTGGTCTCCAAGCCAGTGTGATATTTCAGCCCCTGGATACCAAACTTCAGTAGCAAGGGGCGGGCTGTGGAGATGCAGGACAAGGGTCCTGAAAATGCCAGTAGTATGACTAGGTCACACAAACAGTCAGGATGGGGAACACACAGATACAGGCATCAGGGAACAGACCTTTCAAACACAGATCAGAAGTTCTGGTAAGCACCAGGCCCAAACAAGAGCGAGGGAAAAACAAGTCGGCAATTGGAATCAAATATGGTAAGCAAACAAAGCAATTCTGGGCTAAGACTGTCTATACAGAAATAGCACCACAAGGAGCTATGATACGAAAATCCTGAGAGGAGCTTAACACTGTAGCGTCCTCAAGCAGAAAGCTGCATTCAGGCCCAGGCATTTTGAGGACAGAGGCTGATAAACTGTTAAGCATTTCAAGCTAATGTGAAAAGGGGAGGGAGAGTAAAGAAACATACAGATAGAAAGATGAGGGAATGGAGTTGTAAGGACTCTACAGAGAGCAGGGAATTTGCTCCGGCATGTGCAGCCCCCTAAAAAAAAAGCCAAGTGGAGTTGTGATTCCCCTCTGTAAGTAGATAATGAAGGAGGACAAATGTTACCTAGGATGGCCCAAGGGAAAAACTATCTGAACATAATAAGCAAAATTTTAAGTAGATGTTATCAGGAAGTCTTAAAAAATGCCTTCCTTGGGAAATCTGGTCTCTTGTCCCATGGGAAGTGGGAGGGCTCTGTTACTCAGGACATTTGCAATGGGACTGTAAAAAGCATCCAAGAATCCCCTGCAGAGAACATCTGGTATGGATCAGCTGTAACTCCAGCAGGAGGCAGGGCAGTCTCTCTGGCCATCACCATTATGGCTTTCTTGCAAGCTATGCAATAGTGAGTATAGTGAGTATAGAGAGTGTAAGTTTGTTTTTCGTATGAAATAGAATCATAGAATCGTCTAGGTTGGAAAAGACCTTCAAGATCATCAAGTCCAACCATCAGCCTGACCTACTGACTCCCATCACTACACCATGCCCCTTAGTGCCATGTCTACACAACTTGTAAAACCTCCAGGGACTGGGACTTCCCTGGGCAGCCCATTCCAGTGCTTGACCACCCTCTCTGTATAGAAATTATTCCTAATATCCAATCTAAACCTCCCATGGCACAACTGGAGACTATTTCCTTGCATCCTATCACTTGCCACCTGAGAAAAGTGACCAACACCCTCCTCACTGCAATCTCCTTTCAGGTAGTTGTAGACAGCGATGAGGTCTCCCCTCAGCCTCCTTTCTCCACAATAAACACTACCACTTCCCTCAGTCTCCTCACAACTCTTGTTTTCTAGTCCCTTCACCACCATCATGGCTCTTCTCTTCACATGCTTGAGACGCTCAATATCCTCCTTGTAGTGAGGGGCCCAAAGCTGAGCACAATATTTGAGGTGCAGTCTCACCAGTGCCGTGTACAAGGAGACAACCATTTCCCTAGTCCTGCTGGCCACGCTATTTCTGATGCAGGCCAGGATGCCATTGGCTGTCTTGGCCACCTGGGCACACTGCTGGCTCATGTGCAGCACACCCAGGTCCTTTTCTAGCAGGCAACTTTCCAGCCACTCCTCAGCCACTCTTCCAGCCACACTCTTCAGCCAAATGTATGTTGTTATTACAATAGCAAAGCTAAATACACAGGTAGCTCTGTTTAGCAGCCATCTGTAAGCTTCCGATAACAAGACATAAATAGACCAGTAGAGAAATGAAAGACATTCATATGATGTAAGAAAAATGTTTGAGATGAGCTTTCGCCACTGCTCCCTGTTACCTGTCAGGATTCATTATTTCTATGGAAACAAAAAATAAAAATAAAATAAGAAAAAATCAAAACAAAAGACCAAAAAAAAAAAAAGAAAGAAAAATAGGAGCCATCGTCTCAGATGTACACAAGCGAGCCCTCAGGGAGAGGCGGCAGTGCCTGCCCATGACCTTCTGCAGGCACCAAATGGCTGCCGCCACCACCTGCTGCCCAGGCACCACTGCAGGAGAGGGAGAGCCACCCAAGTGCCCGTGGCCTCCCCTCCACCATGAGCTAAGGAAGCATGCTGCAGCCATGCCTGCAGCAAGCAGCAGCCCGCAGCAAGCCTCCGTCAAGCTGAGGTGTGGGGTCTCATCCCCACACATCAGCTGCCAGCACTGTGCTCACTGCTCCCCCTCTCCGTCTCCCTCCCTGCCCCTCTTTCCTCCAGTGTCTGCCCATTCTGAAGGGTTCTTCCCCACAGTACTGGGAGTCCTTTGCTGATTTTCTAGGAGCTAAGGGAGAAAAGCTCATTCAGAAAAAATAAAAAGCAAAAATGCAAGACTCAAAAGAAGCAGCACCAAGTTGCATGAGACATTTTCATTGCACTGACCAGCAAGAACTGTTACTTGGAATAAACCTGTGGGATTTTAGTTCCACATCCTACCTTTAGTGCTAGATTTCTCCACTTTGGAAGATATAAGATACACCTCATTGTGCCTAATACTATGATGTGCAATTATTTTTCCTTGGCTACGTTCTGGGACCATTTCGCTGAAAGGCAGAATAAAGCTTTGCAGCTTTATCCCAATCATGTAACCTCTTTGCATACTTTCATGTTAATGCCTAATCCCATTTTTAATCTTAATAAGCTCTTTAGTTCAATAATATCCTACGGCACTAAGACATACAAGTTAATTCCTTGACTTAAAGCCAGAGGTCTCTTGGGAGCTTTTCCACTGACTTCCACAGGCTTTGGTTCAGGTCAGGCTCCAGAAATAAAAACCAACCCACTGCAAATCACTGAATTACCTCACTAAAAAAGTGCTATGGTTTTATATCCTTCGCACATGTAGCCTCTCCATATCTCTCTATATAAATTCTGCTTTCACAAGAATTTCAAGCAGTGTTTAGCCTAAATATAGAGCTACGCTGATGCCAAGATATTCTTGATAAACCCTACAGAAGGAATGATTTCCTTATCCTCACTACCCTGGCCTGGGCTGATATGGTGATTCAAGATGAGAAGTTTGGAGCCTTCGGGTGCCTACTCCCAGAAGAACCCTATCTCTTGATCTATCTAAATTAGTCAATTAAAAACAAGATTCCCAAGTTTATACAGACAAAAATGATGGAGACAAATTTAATATGAACTAAATTGCAAGCAGGAGGAAATTGCTGCTAGTTATAATAATTTAATTACAGAGCAAATTTTAAATCATTTCTTTTGAAGGACTGAGAAAAGTCAAACTGTGGGAACTGCCTGGAATTTCTCTCTGAGCACCAAATAAAGGTCTCGAGTGGTCCCAATAGTGCAAATCTCCTGGTTTGCTGCAAAACTGGAACTGTGGCTGGGAGCTACACTACAGTACAAAAACCATTCAGTGCCCTTTATGCATCTTCATTTTGACACTTTAAAAACGAGAAGATAAATCTGTCTCCAGGGCCCCTTTAGTCCCTCGAGATTTGTGATGAGACACAGAATATGCACACACAGAGGGTAAACTAGCGCAGCGCTCAGCTACACGTTCAAAGCAAGGGAGTTGCTGTAGCTCCAAAAGTTACTGTTCATCAACTGAGTTAGAGAAGGTGACCTCTTTGGCTGCTCCAATTGCCCAATAAAAAACAGTTTATGGTGGTTTATGCTTGCATTTATGCTTTCTTCTTGCAGCAAGCTCAGAGCACACACACAACCCATCACTGCAGTTCAGCTGCTGAGTAGTATTTAGTAACCTGAAATGGCTTTGTTACTTTCTATCATGGATCCATAACCCTTGTTTGGTTTACTAAAAAGATGGTTAAAAGGCCATTTGGTCAGACCTGGCAATGTGTTCATAGGAACAAGTTTCAGATAAAAAAGGAGGTTTTCTTCCAAGCAGCAAAAGTAAAATCAGATCCGGTGGCTGGAAACTGTTTTTTGAGAATTTCAGATAAGAATCACATTGCTCATTTCTGACAGAGGAAATAAAGAACCTCAGAAACAATTTTCCATGTGATCTGTGCCTTGTAGGTCATCAAATCAAGGGTGCGTAACAGGGGATGAAGATATATATGTTCTAGCTTACATCTGTGGCTCAGGCAGTTCAGTGCTCTTGTGCAGGACCACTATAGAAGTTTTCAAGCCAGAGATACACAGGATGATCCCAGGTGGCTCTGACAGTCTGTCACCCATCCTCACTCATTGGTGCACTGGTGGGAGCCCATGAGCAAGAGCTGTGCTTAGATATGATAGCTTTTATGTCGCTACAGATGCACACCGAAAGTCTTCAGGAAAATGGAGATTAACACGTACATTATAACAGTATCACTCTGACATAGGCCCTGCAAAATTTCTAGCTTGTTGCTATGGAACAAGTCTTCTTGTTGCTGTCTTCTGTATGTCCATCTTCTACCAGAAACATCAGAAAAGCATAACAGAAGTGTCTCTACCAAATCAGGCAAAAAATCCCTCCAGCCCAATACTCTGTCTCCAGCTGTGGCCAGTAATGGATGCAAAGGAGAAGATACAAGAAGGTGGCAGTGTGTAGCAGTATACCACTAACATGATCATGGAGCTTCCAGTGATTTACACTCCAGGACATCCTGAGCCAGAGTTGATGTCCTTGTGTTTCATAGCACTTAGTATATTCTTCCTTCAGAACTCAGTCCGGACACTTTCTGAACCTACAGAAACCTTTACGACCCACAGAACCCTTAGGCAAGGAGTTCACACAGTAAGTCTGTTCAAATCAAATAAAGAAATAAATAGAAGTGACTCCTTTCATGTTTCTCAGAATACACAAAAAAAAAAAAAAGGTAATTTTGCTTACTGTCACTTGTCAACTGCAAGTTTCCTTGATGCTTGCCTTGGAAGAGACAGTAGTACTATGCTGGCAAAGGAAAAGTTTTCCTACTTCTCATATTCTTGGTGCCCCAAAGCAGAGGATGTTGTGGTCATTCATTGTTTGGCTAGTTACACTCAACAGCAAACGATGGGTTCCATGTTATGACTCAAAGAATATTGCTCAAAGAATATTAAAAGCTTTAAATCCTTCCTCAGCTAGAGAGGTCAGGAAATATTCTACCTTTAAATATAGTTACAATTCACTGCAATAAGTGTTAATGGAAGTTGTTTTGTTGTTATTGTTGTTGTTTGTTTGTTTGTTTTTATGTCTGTGTTACTTAAAACCTCTGTTCCAAGTATTCAGATAGGACATGGTGGTAATTAGTATAAGTTACTGGAAGTTGGGTTAGTAAAGTTCCTGTGGGCAGATAAAATATTTACTGCATCCTTCCAGTAGTATCAAGATAAAAGATAAATGCTTCATGACCTTCCCCTGCACACAGGGTCAGAGCCTCTGCTGCTGAAAACTGACCTTGAGCCTTGAGTTCCCAGACACTTATTTAACCCATAGCAAGGCCATTTTCTGGGGCCTTAGAAGTTCAGGTGTCATTGTGTGCCCTGATTCAAGGAACTCCGTTTTCTTCCAGCAAGCAGTCTTTTTTCCACATTTCCTGTTCAAGGCACCACCTCTCACAGCATCATCCTTGGGCTCTCCCAAGGCCCAGCAGCTGATCACAGCAGTAAAATCCAGCTAAACTCATTGAAACAATGGGGTTTCGAACTTTAGTATGAAAAGAGATGCCACGGTCCTAGCCTCCGTGAGGTAACCAGCAAGAAGGAACAATTTAGAGAGGACAAAGTAGTTTGTTGTTTTAACCTTTCAGTCAGCTATGGCAAACCAGAAGACAATTTCATGTAACACATCACATTACCTAAACAAAGGCTGTGGTGGTGATTTACTGCCTCAGAAAGGGTGGTAAGACATATATAGGACAAACCGTGGGTGCTTAAGATGGGGTAAAGGTGTCCAAGGCAGGGTCCACATCTAAGACAGCAGAATCAGAGGGAGAAATGCAGATTTCTGTGAGGATCAAATCAAAAAGGCACTAATAATTCATTTACAGCAAATACAGCTTAAATAACAAGAAGGTGAAGAACACCCCTATTCCTTCAGAGCAAAGTCCAGCTGCAGAAGCAAAGACACCTCTTGAATTTGCTGTCAATATCTGTAAGCAAAGCCTGGGACTGACCTGGTATGGCTTTTGTTCCAGTGCTGGAGGCTACAAGGCTGCAATGATGTGAGTGGACACCTCCAGCTCTTGTTCCCCATCCACTGTACATAACTGCCTCTTTTAAGCTCCTTTTGGAGGATGATGACAGTGGCTGGCAAACATGTCCTGCTCTCCTGGGGCTCCCCATGTGCTTGTACTAGTTCTGTCTGCTGTTCTTTCAAGGGTCACTGTGCACTGTTCACACACACACATACTATGCTGAGCACTCAAGTCCTGGCCATGCCAAATTCAAGGGGAATTTTCTTAACACAGAGATGTTCTTACTGAGGACACAGCCTTGTATGGTTAGACAGCAATATCTGTGGCGTATTGTGAGAACTGGAGCTATAAATACAGAAAATAAGGGTGACTTCGGTATGTTTTCCCACTTACATTTTATTGGACTTTTTAAATCCACAAATGCCAGAAAACTTCTCTTACAACAATGGTATTCTTTAAGAGGCTGTTAAAAGCTACAAACTCTGACAGAGCCTCATCAGGCCAAGCTTGTTTCTCAGGCCTCAGTGCGACGTTGTTCTGAGTGAGGCTGTGCCAGGGAAAGACGACCCCAGTGATGAGAGCATCACTAACCCATCCCACTACCCTTTACCATCTTCCAGCCTTCAGCTGTTTGTCTGTTACCCCACAAGTGCAGCTGGAAGTGAGGAAAGGAGAGCTGCCAGAACTGCCCCACAGCACAACAGTTGGCTTGCAAAGCCTCAGCTGGCATGCTGCATCCTCAAACAGAGCCTCCTGTTACTAGCACCGAAACACAAGGAAGTTCCCCTTCCACAGAGACATTCAGGGAGTTTTCAAAAGCTGATGGAAGAGGAACCGTGGGTTGAGTGACACCTGACCTCTGGATGTGGAGTGTAGGCAGCACCGCTACCTCCCACAGCCCACTCCACTGTGCAAGGGGACCAACACCGTAGTGTCTGGGGCCAGAAGCAGGACAGGGTGGCTGGGACACTCATCCACAATGATGCGGGTGTATCTCAGAATAAATTATCACTAAACAGAAGCAGTGACTCCTTCTACAGTAAAGGCCAGCTGCTGGTACAGACTAACTTGAAGAAGACCTGTCTTATGGCACGGGTTTCATCTCATCACAGCTGTCCCATAAATAAGAACTTACTCTTACTGGAAGCAAAGGCAGGGGGCTTTTGGGGAAATACATTGTATCTTTCGTATCTTTAGCACTATCAAGTATTGTCAGAGCTCTCCATAGCTATAAAAAAAACCAGCTGTTTTGTCCCGTTTAGGTCAGTGGAAGTCACAGGCATGACTTTGAATGACAGAAGCACAGAGATACAAATAACTTATTTTTATTTATTTTGTTTTCTGACGTCTATAAATATAAGCATCTGCAAGACTGCATGACTTTGCCAGAAGTTAAAAATACAATTGAAGAAGAAAGAAACAGCCACAGTCTGTTCCTAATGACAAGTCAAAATAAAACTAGCCACAGGAGAGTAAATCTAACCAGTATTTTCTATCCTATAAACTCAATTACCTCACCTTACCTTACATCACCTCACCCTGCCACCCAAAGAAAAGTTTCAAATGCAAAAATAAATGAATAAAAAATAATTCAGTATCATACACTAAGTATCACTTAGCCCTTTTGTTCTCTACCAGGTTCCTTTTGCCATACACTCCCCAATGATATGGCCTAAAAAACATGCCTTCTGCCTCCAATGAGCTACGACTGCATTTTTAGATGTATCACTCTGGTCTTTCTGCTGAAAGAGATGCTGTGTCCTAGGAATCTGCATGGCACCAGGAAAAAGAGAATGATTAAGTGATTTTTAGCCTGTGGTCTGTAGCCCCCAGGGACTCCACAAACTATTTCTAAATAGTTCTGAACCATGAAAAACAACCAAGGCAAGCAAGATGTTTGTCACTGTGCTTTCATCTGATGGGCAGGAACTCACACTCCATTAGGAAAATAGCTCAATTGGAAGCTTACTGGAAAAAGATAAAAGACATCATCCAAGATTGGAGGTGGTCTATGAAAGTCCACGAGCCCACCTGAAGAGCAGGAACTTGCTTCATACATACCACTTTCTGGATTACAAGTGTTTCAGCTGCCTGAAGCATGAAACTATGGTGAATTTATATAGCTTCTCAGCAGCATTTTGCAGTCCATATTTCCCCAGCATTCATGCCAGTTAGCTTAAAGCTAGTGCAGTGGTTTCATCGCTTTCCTAGTCCTACTTTATCTGAGCTGTTGTCGTTTCTCCAAGTCAAGGAGCTTTGCTTTCATCTTAGAAGTAGGAACATTATTGAACTATTTCTTTCCACATTATAAATCTGATGTGCTGATTTACCCCACCAGCTCTGGATCTTCTTGACTTATTAAGTGTCACCAGATCTACTCCTCATTGTCCTTATCTGGGTATAAGTATTTCACAACAGACAGACCAAAATAATCTCTGCTGGGTTAACATTTGTCATGTTGTATGTTATACCACGGATCCGTTTAGTGCAGAAACAGGCAACAGAGCATATCTGCATTGTAGAACAGAACTGGGTGTAAAGATTGCAGAGTTAATGTCCAACAAAAATAGCTCTGGACTGGGAAACAGTCAAATGTCTTAGCAAAGCAGCCTAGCCAGCTAATTTTCCTTGAGGAGAGATGGAGTCACTAGTGGAACTGCTGTACTGTTCTCTAGGTCCGAACTGCTATCTCTGCACAGCACCGCACTGCTGTTCCAGCTTTGCCTGGAGCTGGCTCCAGGACATGGAGCTACAAAGTACACCTATGTGCTATTTCAGAAATCACCTGAGGGATGTTGAGTATTTCATACATTCTAGAGAATGCTTGCATAAAGAAATAAAACAGCATAACAGAAGATTTCCCATGCTCTTGAGCAGCAGCATATGACAGCCCATGTTAAGGACAGTACATTAGAAATACAGCAGGTACAAGAATTCATAACAAAATAATGTTTTTGCCATTCCACCCGGGGACCACTTGGTGACATTCTCAGATTGAGCCAGATAGGAAAGCAGACTGAAAACCAATGGGATCACTTCAAAAGAGTTTGGTTTTAGGCTGTCACTGCATACTGTGGAAACAAATTCAGGCTCGTGTTCCTTAAAGCTGTACTCATTTAGGACAGCTGGTCTCTAAATGCTCTGGTTTCTTGATGCAGTGCTGTAGGATCAGAGCTTGCCATCAGTAAGCATATACTGTCTGTATATCTTTCCTTTCATAAAAGAGATGTCTAAACTTTTCCCACCCCAGAAAATCTTTCCCCATCAGCCTTTCCCACCACCTCCCCCATTTCTGTGCCAGTTTGTAAAGTTGGTCACTGTTTCTGGTGTTGCATTGTTTCTTCTGATGAGCTTGTACTTTACTTGGGGGTGTACTCTCTGAGCTGACTTCTGACTGGACTGCACCTTTCAGAGGGCTTCCTAATCACAGAATCACAGAATCACAGAATCATCTAGGTTAGAAGAGACCTCCAAGATCACCAAGTCCAACCTCTGACCTAATACTAACAAGTCCTCCACTAAACCATATCACTCAGCTCTAAATCTAAACGTCTTTTAAAGACCTCCAGGGATGGCGACTCAACCACTTCTCTGGGCAGCCCATTCCAATGCCTAACAACCCTTTCAGTAAAGAAGTTCTTGTTACAAGGCTCTTCAGAGCCTGGTTATCTCAGCGAGTCCATGCCCTGGATGAATGAGTATCAAATTGGAAGCAATCTTTCGTGCAAGTCTCAGACTCACTGTCCCTGTACCATGACGGAGATGCATCAGCCCTGTGTCCGCTGGCATGCCACAGGGGCCTTATCACCCCAGACTGCAGCACTTTCATTAACTGCTTCTTTACTCTACGACTACAGCCAATTTCTATGAAGTTATAGCTCTGGAGAAAAAAAAAAAAAGTTTATTTTTTTTAATCAGAAGTAATGGAGTCATTTCCTGTAAGTAACCCTCAAGTAAAACAGCCACAGAAGCCTTAGAGAGCCAGCAACGTTCAGTCAAGAGCAAGGAAGGGAGAGGAAGGATTAGACATGCCAACCTCAGCCCCACTGCCGTGCTGCTGTCTTGTTTGTCAAAGTTCATTTATTTAGGTTCAAAGACAATTTCTCTGACTTAAAAAGCCCTTGAGCCAGACCTCTGCAGGCTGGAAGCACCACCATCGCTTACCCTGCATTTTTCCCTGGCATTGATTATTGGCAGCCATCAGAAACTGTGAACCCTTGGGCTGACCCAATGCCCTTCGTCTTATGCTTTAAGCTAATTCAAAAGCTGATGAAGGAATTTCTTGTACTTCTTCGACCCCAGTAGTTAGAAAGAAACTAGAAATGTCCAGGAAAAAAATGGAGAAAAAAAAAAAAAAAAAAAACAGTGAAACCAGCAAATGAACTGGCAGCATGGGCAGAAGCCAGTGCAGGCACAGGCACAGCGCTGGGGACTGCAGCAGACATTAGCCAAGGAGAAGGGCAGGACAGGGTGGGAGAGAAGGTATGACCGAGGGGAAGAGGGATTGTTGTGCGCTCTGGAGTTCATGCTCTGCCCCAGATGCGGCCAAGTCTGCGGGCCTGGTTAGGGACTCACAGACTGGGGAGAAACTGACAGCAGCCCCTTTGCTGGGCCGGGCTTGCAGCCCCCAGAGCTCTGCCTGGGGCCGGGTTAGGCAGCATCCATCCACACACCGGCTTTCTGTGCCAAGTGACAGCAGCAGCATGGTAGAGGTCAGGATGGAATTTGTCTCTCCCAATTTCAAGTATGTGTAGCACAGCTGCCAAGGGGGATCTGGCTAATACAGCCACCTGAGTTTAGGAAATACCTGTGTAACCAAATGCAGGTATCTGTTTCAGCATGAGATGGCTCAGCCATACTGACCAGCCTCTGTGGACTGAGAAGGAAAGCCAGGGTGCCTTGCTCAGACATAGCCACGCACACATGATGGGAGGTGAGCATCACACTCTGAATCCAAAAATAAAGTAGTCCTGAATTCAGTGAGGATCCATCCTGGTACAATAGTGACAGCAACAGTCACACCAATACATAGCTAGGGAATGCAGACAAAAATAAAACCTGTGGGAACAAGCCAAATTCTCAAAGGACTACAATAACCATCAGTTAAACGACATAGTTTTGACTGGTATTCAAAAACATCCAAAAACCCTTAGCAGGGTTCAAAGCCATGCTGTGCTAAGCACTGTATGACCATATAATGAGACACTCCCTGTCCCTGGAGAATGTGTGCAAGAGCAGTAAGATCAGTCCATGGTCTTTGCCCATTTTCTTTCTTTATTTATTTTTCTTCCCTACCATTTTCACAGGGTTCTCACCAATCGCCCATTTCTCTCAAGGGGTTGTACTGGAACACAGTGACATGATTTGGGCAAGAACTTGTATTAAAAATGGGCGTAAACTGTTGTTCACAAACTTTCTGACTTTCCAAGGCCAAGCTTGTACCATGACATTTCAGGTTTCTTTTTGGGTGATGTCAGGTTGTTTCAACGTCTCAAGAGTTTCAGCCAAGTCTTTGAACAAGAATGAAGTAACAAAAATATTAGAAATATTCCCCAAGAATGTGGGAAAACTTATATATATATATACAAGAACCAGAGGATTTGAGGGGAGTGGAAGAGGAAAGAAACATACCCCCTCTAATGAAAAATTGTACAGAACTCATTTTTACTCAGTAAACACAAGAAGGAACTTAACCATTACAACAGTTTCAGAACAATTTGTTAATGAAGGCAGAAAAAAAGCTTAAAATAATGCATTTACTTTTCTGTACACCAGGTTTGAGTTCAGGTGTGTGTTGAGTACCTGTCTCCACGTATCTTCAAAAGTAATTTGTTCAATCTTTAGAACAAAGTCACTTGGCTTTTTAATCAAAATAGAAGCATCAGAGATACATAAGGGTTTATTTGGAGTTGCAGATGAAATTTTCAAAGAAAGCTCAGGAGGCTTATTAGAGATGGAGCTGGAAGAAAAAAAAAAAAGAAAGAAAGAAAAATAAATAAATAAATAAAACTGAGCACAAACACAAAAAACAGTACTGGCAGCTGGTGACGTGACTCTCCTAAGACAGCCTGAGAGAAAAAAATATCTGGAAAGAACTGTAAAGAAGAAAGAGGAAACAAACATTTAATGGAGATTGGTCGATTAAGACCTTCTCAAATACCTGTAAAAATTCATAGAGATTTGCTAAATCCTGTAAGTGAGCAAGCTGCACAAGTAACTAGAGAGTGCGTAATTTTTAATTAGCTAAAAGTAGCTGGCATATGTATTCTTAACCAGTTTAGTTTCTGTTAAATGCGAGTGTGCACATTTGAGAATTGTGGAATAAAAGGAAAACATGGAAATTAAGTCACGCAGAACTAGAAAAACATATGAACAATTGTATGAGAAAAACAAATTGGGCAGCTATCTTCAGTTCAGCATTTTATCACTTTGTAAACCATACTATGGCCAAGGAAAAACAAGTATGAAGGGAATTGGGTCAATTCAGGACATGAGTTACTTTGCAACTCCTCTGCACCATGTTTAACATAAGCACACTGCAATGTACCATGAAGTATAGCGCCACTTAAAACAAGAGAAATTTAAAGCATGTGTGCAGGTTTGCAGCACGGGGTGAAACAGACCTAATACAAATCATGATTTCATCTTGTGCAACATGAACTGACATTTTTTCACTTCTTTGCCTCCAGGGACAGGGTCTTACTGAGCAATGAATGGGTGATTAAATCATTAGCACTGAAGGGAAAGACTTGCACAAGAGTAAAGCTGGGCTCCATGGAGGAAACAACAGCTTAGGCTATGGGTTATGGCTCTCACTAAACAAATGACAATGAATGCAAGTCCCTACTAGTACTGACACATTTTTTTTTTCTTTACAAGATTTAAGCTGCGTGCTGCAGTGTCTGAGCATTCAGTCTGAGCACGACATGTCTAAATGAAACTGTTGCTATTCACAGCACAACTAGCATTTGTATATAGGAATGCAGCAAGATTTTGGCACCCAAGGGCTTATCTTCACTGCAAAGCTAAATTAACATTATAAAGTTGTACTTTGAATGTTGCCTTTATTTTGAGTCCTATTCACATCCAAAAACTTCACTCAAGTATGATGTAGAGCAGACACGGAATGGAAATATGTTGGTGCTGCCAGACCTCACACACCTTCCCCTAATTCCCATGCATCCAGAAAGGTTAAACTCTCCCAGAATCCACAGTGAAATAATTTACAGAACAACTTCATGTATTTCTTCTGATGATTGTAACCCACGCCGAAATGATCCTTGCAGTTGTCTACCCCAGTAATCTGCCAGAGGCTACTCTTTCTCTTCTTTTCTCTCATAACAGGAGCAACAGAAGATTTCTTTCTTCCTGAAACTGTGGTTTCATGCACATTAATATGGTTCTGCACACTGCCAGATCACTCAGCAGCACATATTCAATCTTGATCACGTGTGGGCATATGACTGCATTTCTGTTAAAACAGACAGAGCACATGATGGGGTTTTTACTGTCACCTTCTATCAACGCGAACTTTATGTCAGCCTAGGAGGCTGAATGATGTCTGATCTCTTACAAAGACAGGCAGTATGAAGTTAACCCGTTACATTACTCTGAACTGATCTGAGCTGGAAGAAGGAATACGCAGGAGGCAATGTGCAACCTGGGGCCATGCCATTCTGGATACCGTTATGAGAGACAGAAAGTAGATTGACTGCACTGGCCAGCCAGGGCCTCAGGCATGGCAGCACACAAACCAAGATGCTAGCTTAAGCTGGCAATTTTGAAACCAATTTGCACTTGGCATCCTTGACCAAGCCCTGTGACACCAGCCTATGGGGCTGTACAGCTAACAAGAAAGATGCTATGACCAAGGTAACCAACAAACCCGCATAGATACAACAGCATAGGCGTTATGGCCCATTGCTCAAAGTGGTCAAAGTGAAATGACTAAAGATAACAGCAACTGGATGTAAAATAACTCTGCCTGAACCCTACAAATGCTCCACCCCATGGCACAGCACACAGCCAACATCTGGCCCCACGGATCCGTCAGCAAACCTCAGCGGCATCTCCTCACCCTTCCTTACAGACTGCTACCACCTCGTGGTCGTGCTGCTTCCCATGTTCGTAAAAGCAGACGAAGGAAACCTTTAGAAGTTAGTCCCATTTTTCCCCGTTCCTCTGGAGATAAATGATTTTCAGGGAAAGAAGTTGCAAACACAAAGCACTATGGGGCAATTGTGTCACTGGAGAGAAAGTAACATAAAGGAATACACAACGAAAACCTTTCTCATAAAGTGAACACAAGGATCTCAAAAAAGCACCTACCACTCCATTTTGCAAATGCAAATAAAGCTCTGTTAAGGAAGGACAGCACAGACATTTTAAAACCAAATGAACTATTTGTGAAAAACGGTTTCTCCAGTATCAAACAAAGCTTTAATGCACTCATCCTGAAATCCTAGCATCCTTGATTCATTCAGGAACAAATTAACACCGAGATGGAGAAATCATCTGTAAAATAAAGCTTAAAGACATTTTAAATCAAGTTGCTGCCAAAACCTTTTCCCCACAAAATAATATAACAGCATGTAACTTCTCACTGGAGGTACCCAAAAATTCCTGGAGACCCCAAGCTAAGGTTTAGGCTGTGCACTGCCAGCTCAGCACCTCGCATTTGTTGAGGGGACATTTCATTTCATTGTGAGGGAGGATGCTGCCCAGCGGGCAGGATGGATTTATGGCACAGTTTACGTTCTAGGCTCTGCCTTCTGTCCTGTCCTGCCTCCTTGCCTGTCCCTCACTGCCTTGCCTCCTTGCCTCTCAGTGAAACATGGCACCCGACACAACATGGCTCTGACCGCGGTGATGGGTATGGCAGTGACAGAAATAAAAGTCAGTAACTGAAGTAAGAGCACATGGTTGATTTTATTTGATTTGTGTTGCGGTTAGGTTACAGAGACTGGTGCTGATACACGGGAAGTAAATCTAATCATTCATCTGGCAATTTAGGACAGCAAAAAAGGAGTTCTGAAAGTATCAGGATAGTGATCAGTCAGTATTACTTTTCAGCATACAAAAGAGAATCATTTTTCAAGCTACTTTCAGGAGTTTTCCCATTATTTGCCCAAGCTGCAGTGGTTTATTGGTGCCCACAGTAGCACGCTAGAGGTGCTTATCATATGTTAAACACAGTTTTCACTCATCATAAGCAGGAAAACATGATGGCTCAAATCTCCTTTCTCGGAGACTTTTATAGGGACTGCAGCTAACAGGAGACTGAGACATAAGCTGTTGACTTGTTGATATGCATGTACGAGATAGGTAAACACTGAATTTACTTTATTGCAATATTTCATGCTCATTATGCCCCCTGACGTGAAGGGCAGAGGGTAACTACCCAAAAACCGCCCTTTTCCACGCACAGCCCCGCGCGGTGCCGGAACGGGCTCCTCAGGGGGCGTTACACCACCACCCAGCCACCGCCAGGTGGGGACACGGCGCCGCCATCTTAGGGCAGGCCCGGTGAGCCCGTGGCCGCGCGCCGCGCCGAGCTCTCGCGCGCAGCGGGGCGGTTGCCATGGCAGCGGCAGCGGGGCGGGACGCCCGGGCCCGGCGCGGCCTCGCTCGCCCAGGCCGCCGGGGAAGCGCCGCCCCTGTGCCGGGCCCCGGCCGCGGCCCTGCGGGGAGCCGGCAGCGGGGGGTGCGGGGGTGCGAGGCGGCGGCCGCTCCCCGGGAGCATGTCAGAAGGCCCGGAGCAGCAGCAGGCAAGGGCAGCTCGCGTAGAGGACGGGTACCGAGGGTCCTCCGGCTGCTCCAGAGGTGGCCGGCCCCGCCGCTCCGAGCTCTGCTGTGTCGCGACTGTTGGGCTGCCGTGACATCGACGACAATTAAAATATTCTGGGCTCTTAAAAGCAGCCGGGTGCTGAACACTCGTAAAGGGCTAAATGGAAGGAAGGCAGTAAATAGCCCCAGTAACAGACCGCTTCTACCTGAAAGGCATCACAGAGCGTGCTTGCAAATTAAATGTTAGCCCCGCGCTGGGTGTAGGGCTATGCAAAGCCCTGCCCTAAGCTCCCCAGGAGTTCTGTGCGTACTGCTGACAGCAGTCGTCAGCAAAGTAAAACCTCCTCCATGTTAGTTAAATCTGTGCTTTGTTTTGTGAACTGTTTGCAGTTCCTCACCTGTAAAAATCAAGCCCTTGATCAGCTATGGGACTAGCAGAGTTTTAGAAATCACTTTGTATTTGCAGCTGCAGTAAGTGTAAATGGCAGCAATAAATAAAGCTGAGTATTTTTACCAGCTGTGAAATAGATTGGATGTTAACGACGCTCATATTACAGGAAGGAAATTTGTTTTTTAATTGAATATGGTGTTAATGAAAGGGGGCTAGATTGAAAGAACATGAAATAAACACTGTGTTAAGCACAGAGCAGAGGACAAACACTGTTGTCCCTGTGTTGCCTTGCCAATATGCTTCAAATTTAACCCAGGATAGCTGATTGCTTTTCATGGTCCGTGTGCAGCTTGGATGCAGAGTGGTTCCTGTTTAATTTTTGCCAAGTGTTAAACCTCTGTTTACTGATTATCAGGTTCCTCATTTCCCTGTCCTAGTCATTATTGCTTTGGGATTATTGTGGCATATACCTGCGTTGCCACCAAAAGGACTGCGGCTATTGGTTTCCATTGCCTCTCCTGCGCTTATGTTAGCGGACTTGTATGATGAGCTGGATCAGAGGGCTAGCTAATGTAGCTGAAAACCAAACATTTTTGTTTTATGTTAGTTTTCTCTTCTACCTTTTCAACCAACAGTACGAATACGAGTACTGCACAAGAGAGGCACTGGGGAAACAGGCTAAGTTAAAGCATGTCTCCTGTGAGAGGCAGCCAGGAATAATGGCACTGTAAATGACTATACAGACTTGGCCCAATTATTTTTCAAGCCATAAATAAAGTACACCAAAGCAGAGGTAGCTCTTCTCTTCTCTCTGAAAATAAGAAGGAGCAAGCTGTCCTGCTATGGACTTTTGATTTTATGTTAGTATTTTATTTTTTTTTAGGATGAAGACTCCCATAGCTCCTTTGTGGCAGAAGATAGTCAGCAGTGTGCAGTTCTTACAGGTTAGAACCCTTTCAGTTATTTCCCTACATTTTCCCTGTAAGACCACTGTGGGTAAGAAAGGGGAAGGGAAGAGATATTGGTACACATATAACTGTCAAGCTGTAAATTAAATTGGAGCTAGGTCTAGTCACACTTTATGGTTCTTGACCTAGGTGAGTGATTATCTCGGTCCCATCCTGCAGCGTGCCCTTGATCACCAAGTACTGATTTGGTATTTTAGTAGCCAGGTATCCGTTAAAGTTAAGAGCTAACTAGAGTTTAAAGATGGGTTCAGCAGTTTTGCTTTTAGTTTATGTATGTTTCACATGTAGTATCATCTATGCTTGGAAACAGATCCTTAAGATGAAGAGCTGTTGTTTGTTATGGTGTTCTTTTGCTTGTTGTGAGGAGAAGTAGTTCTAGAAACCAGATCTAAGCTGATTATTATTTTTGTTCTGGTAAAATAAGTCCTGTGGGTGCTGGTATCTGATTCAGACCCAAAACAAATTTAAAAAAAATAAAATTTCCATGAAGCCAAACTGCTGTCTTTTGGTCTGTCCAAAGTGGGTCGTAGTAAGGACAGAGAAAAAGCTTTGAAAGGGAATCTTTCATACCTGTGGCAAAGACAAGTAATTAACTTTGGCCAGTGTAGTGGTCAGCACACAGTACCAGTCTGAATCTTCAAATTACTAGGTTTTTATCAAAACCCTTTCTCTGCCTGTCATGTTTTCATTCAAGTGGCTTCTCATGACTTGACAGGGTTCCTTGTGGACAAGTAAAAGCTCCCCCCACCTCTTCCAAATGTCTCGGGAGATGTACAAAATTCTCGATACCATCAGATTGTTACCTCTCCTGTCATGCTAGCCAGTGCTATCTCATTATTGAATACACCGTGTGATAAGTTTTATAGGAGTAAGCTTTGTTCTGTATTTGTGTAATATTGCACTGTACAGATTTTGGCTTAGGCATTGAGATTGTAGACCTTACCATAATATGCTAGTAATAAAAGCAGTAATAATAACAGGTGCCATCATTTTCTGCAGGAACCCAAGTAAGTTATTTCTTACTACATTGCTCTGTGGTTTAATGAATTAATTCAATGCTACTTTTAAATTCAGTGTGATTTATAGGCTAGAACATTGCATTTACATTTCACTGGGATGTAATTTTATTGTGCCATGCTTAGTTATGTTGATTTCATGTAGATAATCTGTGCAGCCTGTTTCCACTTGAAAGAACAAAAGAGACTGATGTAAGGGTTCTTTCACTTTCTTACAGATTCTGTTTGTGCTGATCTTTTTCCAAGGGCAAAACAGATTCTGCTACCATCTAATTCAGAGGCAGAGGTTCCCCATCTTCAGGAGCTGCCGAATCTGTGTGACTTACCACCTGTAGGTCAGTTTTCCCAGGTGTACTGGCCAAACCAATGTGAAGTCATCAGGGACAGAATTGAGCACATTGGTAAGTTACTGTGGTATGCTCAAAATCTTGCTTGTGGGCAAAGGGGAAGCACACCTTACATATAAATACAGCCAAGAATTTCTTGTTAGTATAACTGAAATCTTAAGAGCGAAATCACTATTAGTTCAGATCTAATTGCTACAGATGAAGAAAGAATAGTAGTGCAGTTAAAATTGTTATGCATATGCTTAACTCACATCCTTCTCCAGCTCCCCTTCCCACTGCTCCTCTAGGTCCTCAGGTCAGTGGTTTCATTCTGGTGGAGGGGAGGAGTTGCTTGTTGTGAACTGTCAGCCTCTGGAGTCCTTTGCTGGGAGAAATATGATGTTCATATTGATGATATCTTCTTCCTTACTCTGGGAATCAAATGACTTTGGGGGGTCATTTTTATATGTTTGATTGCTGGCTCTTACACCTTTCTCTTTTGTGTTGGTCTGCAGTTCCATGTTAGATCTGAATTTAGTATGTATGGTATCCTTTACATTTGTTAGATATTATTTCATTGTTCTCTTTGTTGCCCCTAAAATGAGTTTTGTTGAGCTCCAGGTCTGCATTTCTTCAGGTGACAATAGGAGAGTTGTTAATAGGGTCTCCAGTGCCAAACTTGTGCCATGTCTGTTATTGTCCCGTGACAGTACTCCTGTACCACATCCTATATCTCTACTTCTCAAAGCCTCTCCTATTGGACCAGGCCTGTATTTCCCAAAGCCTCTGTCTGCTATTGGACCAGACCTGTATTTCGCACGCTACATAATTCTGTTGGAGTTGCAAATATCTCGATGTGCGCAGGGTAGCTGCTTGTTGCTGTTGTCTGTATAAGCCCACAAAATACTACACGAAAATGAACAATAGTAAAGCACATTAGCCATGTACCTGGTGGGTTAGAGAGATTACTGTCACAGCTAAACTAAGGGAAACAAAGCTGCAAACAGACGAAGAAAAGTTCAGACAGATTAAGCCTGACAATCTTCAGCAAAGAGGTCTTGCAAACTCAGTACAAATTGTATGGCCTGTTACTAGCAATGTCCATGCTTTCAGGGTTCTATAACCATAGCCATCGCCATAACCATATAACCGTATATGGTCATATAACCATATATAACCATATGTCATAACCATATATGGTTATATAACCATAAGCATATGAATACCAACTAATAACTGTTTTTATGCAGTCTGTACAGAAGTCATACTGCAAACCTATTAGGAGATGATGAACACTTGACCAGTTCCTGTGCTTTATAAATACAAACAATTGTGATTTGGAAGTAATCAGTAGAAATCAGAAATGCACAGAGGTGGGACTGAGACATCTATGACTCTGTTCTGTTGTCTATGAAAATAGATCCCAATATCTTCAATGAAATGAGATGAGACTGCTGTGAGTATTTCAGGAAGGAAACGCCAACTGTCACAATGTACCATCAGTCAGGGTTCAACAAACAGTTCTTTGACATGCCAGGTGAATGTCCTGCAATTTCCAGGGGGACACTTTATTGTAGCCATGCAGTGTCTCTGTAGTCAGCAATCAGTGACTTCACTCTGTAGTTGGAGCATCTGTTTTCTTAATGGTACCATTAAGAAATGGTACTGCTTATAGGGAGCAGTACAGGAATTCTGAGTAATTGCGGGGCAAACAATCTGTACAAAGAATGGAGATAGGTTTGCACGGCAGAAGTTAGCCCATGCACAGACTGATACATCTTTTTATTTAGAGTTATAGTGGAGATTTGTTCACAGATCAAAAAAATGATGTTCATAAAGGGGGCTCCCTGTTCCCTTATGTGTAACCAGAATAAACAGAGTGAACTGCTTTCCAATGTGTTCTTCATACTGTGAAGATTCTAATACAGTCCTCCTGCTCGTAGTTAATCTGTGTATCACTTTTTCAGATTGGATACCCACTACCCCTGAGCCGATGTACACTCCAACAGGTTTGGAGATGATGCCACCATACCAACCTCCTGACAAGGGCACTGTGGTTTATCTGGGAGAAGAAGGTGAGAACACCCTGAGAAATGTTGCTGTCAGCTGTAGGTAGATGAAGCACCTTCTTTGATGCCAATATTTTATCTTCTTAATGAACCTAATGCAAAGCCTAATGAAATCAATATGATTTTCTGTTGTTTTTTTTAAGCAGTTGGCAATAAATCCTTTTCCTATACATAAGGAATAAAATTAGTTACACAGCAGTCTCATCAGCCATATGTTCTGCTCATGCTGTTAATAAACTCAGAAGACCAGCTCGGTTCAAGTCATTGTTCCCAGTGAATAACAGCATGAAACAGCTAAAATGTGTTGCTTATAAAATATGAGTGGAGAAAGATTACTTAACATCCAACCAAAAAGAGAAAGTAAAAAAGATGAGAGCTGTATAACTGCAGGATCACCACTAAAGTCTGTGTTGGGAGAAATTTTATTATCCTGTCTGCAATAAATGTTTAGCCAAGACTTATGAACAAAACCTGACCAGACTGGATCAGTGCTTGATTACAGGCACCACAGTCTGGCAAGGATTAATTGGACAGAAATGAAGGGGGTTGGTTGCCCTACTCCACCATCACCTGTTGATTAACAGAGGTTTATTTGTTGTTGTTTTTTTTTTCCCCCCTGTGTTTACTAAGTTGATACAATTGCCTTGAGTGAACTTGGAGCTTCTGGCGGTTGTTGATTTTGGCCCTGGGCCACTTGTGCATAGATAAGAAGGGATAATAATAGTTTTGCAATTCTAGGATAACTAGCTGTGGCCACAAAAGTTTCAAATGTGCAAAACTGAAAGGATGCTGACATCATTCTTGAGGTCAACACGCCTGGTAAAGGCTTGCAATATGCTAAAAAGTACCAGTATTTTGAAACAATTTTTATCTGGAAATTTGCTATTTCTGCAGAATGGGAATATTACCCATCACTAGTAGGTTGCTCCATGTGGTAATCCTCCATCGGAATTAAGTCATACTGCTGACCAGGAAAACTGATAACTGCTGTGTGGCTGGGAAAGAACCTCTGTCCTCTGCAACTAGACCTGCTAACCTATTGTAAGGTACAAGGTGTAGAGGAACACTCTGAATCCCTGCATCCCACCTTTTAAAAACAAGGACAGTGATTTCTGTTACAATTCATTACTTGTCAATCTTTAAAAATGTAACTTCCCACTTTCTGGGACAGAAACCTCCAGGTTGGTAGCTTTGCTATCTAAGCTATATAGCAGTAAACATAATTTTTAAAACCCTAACATTCTTTGTACAGAGGACATCTGTAGGTAGGGCAGACACCTTACGCAGATTTAAAATGTGAGCGCTACACTTTGACTGGCATGTCATGAGCCATCGCATCCTGAGGGAGGCAGCAGCTGCACTCTCCTGATCCCTGCTGAATTTGACTTCAACAGGAGCTGCAATGCAAGGAACTACCTGCTGCTGAGTTCCTGCAGGCCCTCCTAAAATCTGATTTAGGAGAGAAAAAAACAATCCAGTGGTGACCCTCGTGAAAAAAAAAAAAATCAAAATACCATGATAAACAACTCAGATTTTGTTCATGCATTTCATTCTATAGCACTTGTCTGATACAGATGTTTCCACAAACAGGTTCATTGGAATAACTGCTGAAACATTTTTCTGCCTTAATGTTAAGCCTAAACAGGAAGTGGAGGGTAGAGAAATTGTGAATAGATTTCAGCTAAACAGAAAGTAATTATTCAAGTGGGTATCCCAACCAGCAGACTTAACAATTCTTTTAATGAAAAACCCTATGGATCTGTAGTAACTTAAATAACCAAGAACAAAACACAGAATATGACATCCTTTGTGTGATTCAGTGAATGAAAAAATGCCATATAGAAATCTCAGCTTTGCATAACTTCTCTGAGTCATATTGTCAGAGCTCTTCTACAGCTACGGGAGAGTATAGCTCATGCTCTGTGGGTCAGGACAGAATCACCAGCACCATGATGCTGAGTTCTGCAGCAGGATCTCTGGGCTCCTGGTTTTCAGCAGAGGAGATGTGTCTTCTTTCTCTTATTTTGTGGGTACAGTTTGGAGGTAGCAAGAAGCTTTGATTACCCCATTTTTCTACAACTTGGTGGCAAAAGCTTTGCCACTACGTAGAGCATCAATACAGAGAAAGCAAAAAAGCGTTAGAAGTAATTCGTGCGTTGGTTCTGTAAAGAGAGGATCCTTTATCAATAAAATTATGCAAAGAGTATTCGGGAACCTAAATAACTTCCCAGCCAGAAAATTTGCTGTTCTAGCAGTTCTGGTTTTTAATGAACAGGAATGAAGGTTGTAGTAAAAAGCTGGGTTATGCCTCTGTGAGCCTCTCATCTGAAGAACAGTGGAAAAGGTAGCAGAACAGAGCAAAAGGAGATCTGGGCTCAAATTGTATGCTAAATGTGATGTGAAAACATCACTTAAAATATGAAACTAACTGCTGCTGGGTCTGGGTCATCTTTTTACTTCTAGGCTAGAAGATTTCAATAGAGATTTAAAAATAAACTGATGGCAACAGTTGTCAGCTACATACTGTTTCTGAGGAGAGAACTTGTCAGTGTGACTGGTAAAAGGACCTGGAGGAGCTGAGTCTTTCGAGTCCTTCCACCTAACTCAGTTGCTTTGCCTAAGTGCAGAATATGAATTGCTCTAAGCTCACACACAGACACACAGGCACCTCCGAGACAGTCAGATTTTAGGCTGGCCAAAATCCATAAAGTTGAGTGGGAATAGGCAACAAAACCTTCCACGTCATTTCTTTTATGCTTATCTAAAGTATGTGTTGAAGCTCAGCTACATGCAGTTGTTTGTTTCTAGAAGGAATTTCCATAAAGTTGCATGTATTCCCTAAAATGGCTCAGGCTGAAACTGAAGACATTTGTTCCACTCCTTCCGCTAGCTAACACAGACTCCTGCTTCATGTATTCCCGAGTGAGAGGTCTCTGCCCCATGAAGCAGGTCCTCCATCAGAAACTGGACAACACGCTCATCTTTGAAGCACGGTTCGAGAGTGGGAATTTGCAGAAGGTGGTTAAAGTGTAAGTTTATAATCTTTCCTCCTTTTATTACAACAGTGTTATTATCTGAGTTGTTATTGCCTGCTGCGTGCTACTGGTTTCTGAGCAGGTTATGTTTCTCTGGGTTCGTCATTTGTTTTACGCTAACTGAAGAAGCTTCAAAAGTTGTTCCAGGTAGCCTTCACATGAAATTATCTGATAGCCATTTTATAGCACTGAATGATTTCTGTGGGCAATAATCACCCACCAAAATTCACACAGCTTTTCTTCAGCACCTCCTTTTCAAACATCGTGTAGAGAACTTTTTTAGAAGTCCTAGTCATTATTAGAAGTCCTAAGGAAGACAGCAGTTGCATTATTGACACACTCAGTGCAAGTAGGCATCTTTCTCTGGCAGCTTTGTAGACTTTAATATATGACAGTATAAATCTGCGAGATTTGCACCTGGTTCACCACAGGGTATTTCTTCATGGCAGCCTGCATTACTTGACATTGCATCACGCTGCAGTGCTAACCAGCATCATAACTGTTTGCCTTCTTTTGCCTACCAGTAATGACTTTGAGTACCAGCTGACCCTGCGCACCGACCTCTACACGAACAGACACACGCAGTGGTACTATTTCCAAGTCAGCAATACTCAGGCAGGGGTGCCGTATCGCTTCACCATTGTCAACTTTACCAAGCGTAACAGCCTGTATAAACATGGTTTGCGGCCACTGTTGTACTCAGAAGTTGATGCTAAGCAGCACAGTGTTGGCTGGCGAAGGACAGGAAATGAAATCAAATATTATAAAAACAATGTGGGCGAAGGTGGACGTCGGTATTTCTCACTCACTTGGACGTTCCAGTTTCCTCATGACAGAGACACCTGCTATTTTGCCCACTGCTATCCTTACACCTACTCCAACCTGCAGGAGTACCTGGTGGACATCTCTAAAGATCCAGTGAGGTCCAAGTTCTGCAAGATTCGTATCTTGTGCCGTTCCCTGGCAGGAAACATAGTGCATGTCTTAACTATCACCAACCCTCCTGAAAGTGGCAACGACACAAAGAGGAAGGCTGTGATACTAACTGCGAGAGTGCATCCAGGAGAAACCAACAGTTCCTGGATAATGAAGGGATTTCTGGATTACATTCTTGGCAATTCAGACAAAGCTCAACGGCTCCGGGACACTTTTGTCTTCAAAGTGGTTCCAATGTTAAATCCAGATGGTGTGATTGTGGGAAATCATCGCTGCTCTTTAACTGGACAGGACTTAAACCGCAAATACAGATCCAAGGTGAAGAAATGTTATCCTTCCATCTGGTATACCCGAAACATGATCAGAAGGTAACCTCATTTTCTTTCCCTCTAAAATAGATTATTTTTCTTTCCAGTGTCTCTCGCTTAGCGTGACTTCTCTGTCACTTATTGTTCTGGTATTATTTATATCTTTGGTGTGTACCCAAGCCTCTCTGACTATTTAGTTTCCCTTCAGTTTTATTTCAGAGTGGGCTATTTTTTTCTCCAGTATTCTGTAGGTTTTCCTGTAACATTTCTTCCCCTTCCTGGTTACAACCTGTATCTCCAAAGTGAGAGTTCTCATCAAAGCATTTTCACCACATTTCTCCCCACTATCCTCTGCCAAGATCTTCATATCAAAGTCCTAATGTTTCTCTCATTTTCTTTTCTGGCATGAAACCATGTCCCTGAATGAATTTAGGCTGAGAATAGATCCCAGCTGTCTATTTGACAGAAAAGACTGTCAAGTTTGCTGTATGTTTTACTATAAATATGTTTGATTTCTTAGGCAGACCAAAGTCACATAGACATAAATACTCTGGATATAAAATTAAATCTTCAGGTATTAAAGTAAATCTTCAGCTAGAGAACTTAGCTAGTAAATCTTTTTGTTTTAACTTCTGTAACAAACTGACACAAATAGACTCTTGTGGGGAAAAAAAAAGAGTCAGAATTAGTACATTTAATGCTTTCCATCCAGTGCCAGTTACAGACTGTTTTAAATAAGATCTGTGTTCTTAAAAGTATATATTTCAGCATGTATATCCCTCACTTAAAGGAGATGAGCACTGTCCCTCTTCTTCTTTTCCATGAGAATTTGCCTTTGTCTTACTGTACGAAAACAGCCTGCACATTTAATTACAGTGCCCTGTAATTAAATCAAGTAGGTGTGGTGAAGTGCTTCTGGCCTTCAGATTCAGTCAGCTGAGTCAGACAGATAAATTTATTTTTGCTTCCTTCTGAGCTCTTCCATGGATTTCCAACTCCTGCCCAGAGCAGAGCCCCAGGTGACACACTGTAGTGCCATGACATCTTCTGTGTAGGACCCTGCTTCAACAGGAATTGGGCATCAGGGTTGGGGGTTGCTAAACCCCAATATATCCACCTACAGATTTTATTTTAAAAAGCTAGTTTAGTGATAACACACTACAGAGTCTTGGCACATCATAAAAATTGTGACTCCAGCTTGAATAAGGGAAAGAGTATTCACTACATCATTCTGAGCCACTTATATTTATGCTTCAGTCTTGTAATTGTACAACGTGTATTATTCATCACATGTACCACAGCAAAAGAACGGCAGATAAGAACAGCGGGTTTCAGCTGTACAACGTGCTGTAGTACACATCTACAGAGGTGGATGCATATAACTGAACCTGAGAGTTAGAGGCTAAAAGAAGGGAAAAAAGAGAAGAGGAGAAAAGACAGGGTGGAAAAAAAACACCATGCAGCCACTGCACAGTAGGAGATTGAAGAAATTATATGCAAATAAATAAATAAATAAATAAAGCTGTGAACACATGATTTTAAAAGATGGTGCCTAGCTCTGGAATTCATGAAGATAGCTAAGCTGTGAAAGCTTATGAACAGATGGACAAAGATTGCTGATGCATACAGTCATGTCTGTATTTCTGTGCAGTGACAAGTGTTTTATCTTGGAGGAGATGAGCAGTCTGCCTCTAATCTAGCATTCTAAATGTTTATCTTAGCACTCAGAATAGAAAACTCCTACTGATTTCTTGCACTTCAGATTAAACATGAGCTTCAGCGTATCATATTAGCTCAAACTAGTACTTCTGAGGTGGAAAAAACCCCCCGCATGTTAGCAAAGTATTCTGTGTTGTTCCATATTACAGAGTAATGGAGGAACGTGACATTTTTCTGTATTGTGACATCCATGGTCACAACAGAAAACAAAATGTCTTCATGTATGGTTGTGAGAAAGAGCAGCAACCAAAAGCACCGGACTTGCAGCCACGTGCCTTTCCACTCTTGCTGAGCAAGAACTGCCCAGAGAAGGTAAGCACATGCCAGACCAGAAAATTATTCACTTGAAATTTCAAACACCAACTGTGATCCCTAAGCTTTTTATAAGGGTATCTTATCGGCTTAGAGACCGCACTTCACCTAGTAAAATAATCTTCAGTTGGCTAAAACTGGAAATGTTGGAAAAATGAAATTTTAACTCCTTTGAAGTTCCAGTATCCCAAAATGTGTTGTGCTGAATTGGGTCACAAAGTTTAACATTTTTAAAAGAATCAAAAAGGAATATCAAAGTAACATTATTTTAACAATTTGAAAAACTAACATTAAACATTATTTATTCATACATAAAGTACAGCTTTGTAATATATAGTAGAACTGAAAACAAACAAGTAAATAAGAAGCTAAAGAAGAAAAAAAACTCTAGGCTGAATCTTTTTGAATTGTTTTCTGCTGAGAATTGTGTTAAAATCACCGTGTTTGTGTAAGATATTTCAATTTAAAAAAAAAAGAAAAAAAGAAATTATTAGTATTAAAATATGTAATTTTCCAGCAAAATCTAACTGGAGTAAGCTTCTTTTGAACCAGAAAGGTGGCAAATGTTCAGTAATAAAACAACACACAAGCTAACCTACTAGATTTCACTGCATACCTGTAGCTAATGCTGTTTTCCTCAGATATCAGTGATAGTAAGGTGGTTGTGAGCTCCAGATCTGTTACATCAAACTGTTGATCTGTTAACTCACGAGAGAACTATTCTGACTTTTTAGTAAATATGCACTGGTATATAGCAGGATTTGTGGTAACTCATCTGTTCAGTATTCTTATAAGATTTAGAAAGGGTAAATACAGCCATGTAAAAAATAAGCTCAGAAGTCCCAGAAATCCCTAAAGTAAATTAAACTTCTAGTTGAAGGACTATTCTGTTGTTTCATCTATATCTCCATTATACCAGTAATAATAGTGATTGTCCAGAACTATACTGTGCAATATTCAAATAAGGTGAATAGAGTGAAAACACAATTATTTTCCTGGTAGATAGGATATAAAAAAATTTACAGGGTTAAAATGAAATGCTTGCATCCTCCTATTTACTTCAAAGGCTAATAGTGTACCTGTCTTTTGAGTTCTCATTCCCAGACTGCCGTTTCAGAGTACGAAAGAGCAAAGAAGGTACAGGTCGAGTTGTAATGTGGAAGATGGGCATCAACAACAGCTACACTTTGGAAGCCTCTATTTGTGGCTCTAAGTTGGGTGAGACAATTCCCTGTAGCTATTCAGTAGGAATCATCATATAAGACCTTTACTTTTGCTTTTTCAGGGAAAGCGGTAGCTTAAGGTACCAACTCTTGCTGGTGTTCTGTCTTATTGGTTAGAAATGAATGATGATGGAATATAAGATTTGGAAAAAAAAAAAAAAAAAAAAAACTACAGCATGCACCTGGTGACCTTTCAGGCCGCCACCAGCATTATTACATATCTACCATGAAGCAACAATATTAATGAATTGCAAATTATAAAGTAGTAACTAAAATAGTTGTATGGGAATCAGTTATTGGGAAGAAAATCCTCGATATAAAGAAATACGGTTGGTGCTGAAAGTAATATAATGCATAGTTAATCCACTCTGAGTGGATATATTTGTCCATATGGGCAGAACAGTGAGTGATCTGTAATGCTATCTGTATGAACTCTGGCAGTCATAGAACTTTCTGGCATTTGTCAGTGATATGTATATGTGAGTTTGCAGTCAGCCACCATCCTGACACACCACAGCTCACAGTCAGCAGGATGACTGACATTTCTATTTCTGACTTGCTCCTATTGATGTTGCAGGCTGGAGACAAAGCACCCATTTTGATATGAAAGACTTAGAGTCAATAGGACAGCGTTTCTGTGATGCTCTCTTGAACTACTCTGTTCATAATGAGGTAAGGAAAATCCCTCCTAGGCCTTTTCTCCTGCCTCTGTTTATCCTACTGTGACAAAACATAATACTTAATAGGGTTACAGTAATAGTAAATTTGATAATGGCTTTCATTAAAGCAGTAAACTAAATAAGTGGTGTGTCTTCTTATTATCTGTGCCTGAAGGAACAAGAGAAAGTAGTGAGACAGCAAACTAAGGTGAAATCTGAAGTCCTCAATTCTGATATATACTGGGATTCCAGGTAACTTAGAACTATAAAGATATACCATAATTTATTGTGTGTTCTCCACACTGTGTAAAGAGTGCCCAAGTAAATGTTAGAAGTGTTATTAACATTAGATTTTTAATATTCACACTTCTTAATTTAACAGTCCTTTGTATATATACAAATTCCATATGCAAACCTTAATGACTGGAAATAGAGCTCTGTATCCACCCAAGGTGGCCCTCCTGAGGAGAAAATAAACTGCGTTGGTGCAGAGCTTGATCTGTTGCATCACTTGAATCATTTTTTTTCCACCTTACATTTTGCAGAGCCATCTAGCCATGATACAAAGTCTCTTGTTTTAGTTTTTTGTATATGTAATTTCACTAACCGTGGAAGATGCTAGTGTGATTCCATTTAGCCAAAGGTTATAATTTCAGGGTAATTTAAGGTACAATGACCAAATGATACAGTTCTTAAATATGATCAGCTCCTCCTGTGCCAATACTGACTGTGAGTGACAGTATAATCAGTTGTGGAGGTGATTTGTGTGAGGTGGGTATATATGTGCTGTACCTGTAGCCCTATGGACATTTCTTTGGGAATAAAACTTTAATAGATTTCTTTTCTGGGGAAACATTGATGGGTTGGATCTATCTCATCTAACTTTAGGTGCCCAGGGTATAAAAATTAAGAGATGAGATTCACAACTAGTACTGGAAGTGCTAAATAAAGAGAGACACAAGATCTTAATGGATCCTCAGACAACTAAGAGAAGGTTCTCTCTGAACAAAGAGGATGATGTTCTGTGGGAGGATTTAGGAGAGGGGAGGGATAAGGTATGTGAAGTAGAACTAAAAGAAAGCTGCGTAGAAAAAGGAGATGCCAACTCAATAGATCAGATCTCTTCCAATAATCAAGCTTTCTCTAAGATGACACCCACTTTTTGCAGGTTAGCTAGCTGTAGGTTAGCTGTAAAATTAAAATGTGGATCTGGAAGACAGGCATGTAGAAAACATATCTCTACAACTGGAGATACTACAGAAAACACCTGGTAATGGTTGGAATTAATGCTGCAAAATACAGTTTGCAATTACCAAACTCAGAAATTAAGCACAACAATGCTCGTCTTTCACAGCAGTCAAACTTCTGACAGCTCAGACTCCTGTGATCTTCCTGCACACGGGCAAAAACTAGGCACTAAGGTATGCTATGAATTTTTCTTGGCTGTTCACATCTCTGACCTGAATGCCACTAGGAAAGAATAACTAGCGTGTAATAGGATCTATTTTGAAGAAGCTTGGGATTCAGTTGGTGAGAATAATAATTAACAAATTAATCAGGTAGCTGATAATTATAAAGCACCCGTATAATCTGTAGAGATAAGGTCCAAATGAACAGTGCAGAACAATACTATTATTAAATAGCTTAACCCAAATTGTCCAAAAAGCGGCGTTTTAGTTTCAAAGAAAGGCAAATATCTACCTTCCAGGTTCTGCCATGCAGACAAGTACGCAGATGTAAGATCAGTGTGAGGAGGACATCAGCTTTTAGTACAAAAAGTATACATTTGTACGCTGATGTCAGCTATACTTTGCAGACACTCAGTTCAGTGTTCAGAAGTTCTCCTCTCATGCATACAGGCACGTTATCATTCTGCTGCTAAGTGCTATCAGCATAAGACTGCCCCATTGCCTATTTCTAATTTGTAGGTAAATCTAGCCCCAGATTTTACAGTGTTGTCCCTGGAAGACAATGTGACATTTTATTTTCCTGAAGCATGTATTTACCTGTTTCAGGAAAAATAAAAAAAATACTTGAATTTTACTTTGTTCTTGTTTACTTTATGTTTATTTCTTTGGTGACTGTGATTGGTATAATACTCAAAATGTTTGCTGCAGATAAGCAAAACAAACTTTTGTGAGTGTATTATTTTCTTATCCAACAATAATAGTTCCTGTAAATTGGTACTTCCTGTTTATGTCATAAATACCATAAACAACAGTAAAAGAGGAAACCATAATACCAAGACTGAGTACTTAAGTATGTATAAAACTGAAGTGACACCCTGTAGCACTTTTCAAAACATGCTGATAAGCATTTCAGATAACTGGGCTGGTGGACAAGTTGCATGATTTGGAGTTTTAAATCTAGTTTTAGTTATGACAGATCGAAAGAGAATGCGGTCAGATGTAGCAGTTGTGAGAGTGATTTTGACTTCTAGTGTTTACTCACAGCTTGAAATTTCTGCCCCGTTCCGTTCTACGCAAAAGAACCAAGCAAGAGTTTCCAGTACTGATGTTATGTTATTCCCAGGAGTGTTTTAGTCACAGGATGTCTAACGCGTAGTGAGTTGGGTGAAAAATCTCCTTCACAGCACAGTAACTGATAGCAGAGGGTTAGTGAAAGTACAGAGAGGAGGGGGAAGTATTGAGATAATTTTTTCCTTAATGTACCTTCCATCTTGTTTGTTCTTATAATGCTACCTTTGGAGTTCAGTTTATTCATATGTGAATGATAAATTGGCACATTTCCCAGCACTGGATTGAAAAAAAAATCATGAAAACCTTAGAAAGAAAACGTTAAATGGGCTCTGAAGTTAGCAGCGTTTTCTGATTAGTGCCAAGTGTCCTGGGCCTTCTGGTACTTCTCAGGTCTTCATGCTTTCTTGCCCTACCTCCTCTCATCAGGCTGGCAGCAGGCCTATGCTTGTAGGGTATAACAACTTGGGGTCTGTGTGAAAAGTGGATCTTCTTCAGTGACTAATTTAAGGTTATTAGATCAAAAAGACTTACAGAAATTTCCATTGCTGTTCTTGATGGATTTCCTGTAGAAGTACTTAAAGGCATTTGAGAAAGGTGAATAATGGAATATCACAGATACAGTAGAAATTTGACAAAATTTCATGCTGGAGCTGTACATAGCCCTCAATTGCACTCTGTTAGTGTTCAGCCTAGAAAACTTTGTGGCCTTTATATGTAAAATAGGAGCACTGTTATTGTGTCCTAGAGAAAGCAAACTGTCATTTGGAAAGAATTTTAATATTTTGATGGGTAATATTCTTTTTATGTGCATACACATTATAATGCTGGCTGCTTTATGAATGTTTTCATTGGTTCAATGATAGACCAGTGCTTCCCAAGCTTTTTGTATTTTGTGCCAGTCTTTCTTTTCAGAAGGCCCAACATTGGAAAAGCAGAGCAGTGGCAATTAATACTACTGAGAAACCCTGCCTCTCCAGGTTCCCAGACTAAAAATAAACCTCCCAAATTGAGGAGGAAGTGAGGTCCCTTGTCAGTATGACATGTTTGTGTCCAGGTTCATAAATATTTGCTGAGCAGAACAGCATAAGGAATTCAATCTTGAGAAGCTTGCTTACATATGTTCCTTCTGGCATTGTGATTATCATGTTTATTTACAACTTTTTTTTTTTTTTTCATAACTATAATATACCCCAATTAATCAAAATGGTTGCATACTATTTTATGTGCAGAAAGAAAACAAAACATCAGGAGATCATTTTAACGGTATTGCTAAGGACAGAAGTCATGAAAGCAAAAATGTGAGTATTTTTCATCCCAGTGGAAACTTGTTGTGTTGTTTTTTGATCAGACACCAATGATATATGACACTTCAACCACTGTAACTCTGGATGAACAATTTTGTCACCAGAAGTCACTGATACAGAACAGCCATCGCTCTTTACTGACAATTGTATCTAATTTATGCCACAGATACGGAAGTATTAGCATCAACAAGTCTGAGGCAGGAAAAATAGTATAATTCTCTCATGAATGTATTATTTGATACATTTAGATCTCTGTCAAGAAATATGCCTTGGAGATGGAGACTATACCAGCTTCCCTTCAGTCTCCAAAACTGCTAGTATATCACTCCCTCGGCTGGACCACTATCACTCCTAATCTTGTTGAACACAATTTTTGCCAAGTCCATTAAAACATTTTCTATTGTGGTTTCCTGTCTAATAAAGTGCTGTAAAGAGAAAAGAAAGGGAAAGGTAATTCTAGGAAAACAGGCAGTAGATTTTCTAATTAACTTTGGGATTATTACCAAGCCCCAGGTCTGAAATACTTGTGTTTGCATTATTCATAAACTGTGTCATGTCCCTTCATACCATTCAGATGTGGTACTCGGCATGTCTTAGCTGGTCTAGCTACTACCCCATGGGAATAATTTTATTAAAGTGTCGATGCCAGGATAATTGGTATATGTTCTAATCTTTTTTGAACATATCACCTCTCCATTATTGTTGTTCAGCATTGTACGTAACTATTTAGAAAATGTGGGCCTTGTTATAGTTGACAAACACCTAAAAATTCTAGGTGGAAACAATGGAGTCAAATGTTTTGTTCCTACTTTCACTAAAAGGAATTTAACTTTTTTTTTTTTTAAATGCTGAGCATCCAAAAACTTGAAATGTGAACACAAGTTGCTGAGTTTTCAAGCTTTTGGAAATCAGTCCAAATATTGAATTACTAGAAAAAGCCTATTGCATATTAACTCTTTTCCCACTAATTATTGAACCCTTACCAAACTTTTCCTGTCCTAACTTAGTTGTATACTCCCTGAACAAGCCATAAAGAGGCTGACTTATTAATAATACATTTTTCTCATTAATTCTTTTGGTGCTTGTTAATAATTTGCTTATGTTTCTCTTGTGTCTCACAGATGCCAGGCACTGAAACTCAACATAAGATATTTCAGGAATCTGACCCAGTAGAAAAAGGTAAACATTATCTGTTGTGTTTTTTTTTTTTTAATTCTTAAAATCTTAATTAGTCTTTTTTTTTTTCTATAATCCTAAACTCCAGAAAAGTGAGCGTTCCAAGAAAGATAAATACAGAGTTCATTGGCTGGAATTTCACTCAGTCCCTGCAGTTGGAAGAGCCAATTTTTCTTTCCTTTAAACTGTCTTCAGATAATTATATTTGGCTTTACTGTTTGGGAACAGTCTCATTGGAGAAAAACTGAACTTGAGGCAACTTCCAGAGAACTGAACAAATAAATATATACTACTGTTGGCAATAGGAGACACACATTTGTAATAATGTGCTGATTTGGAACAGAGAAACTAGAAGAGAAAACATTTGTTGCAGTAATGCTCCAGACTAAATCAAAGTTGTTTTTTTTTTTAAAAAGATCTTCATTCCCAAGAACAGTGTAAGATACTTCATATACTCAACAGTACATCCAATCATTGAAACATTTTGATTTTGGTTTTGCTTCTGTCTTTTGTCATAAACAAAACTGTTCTGAGATGTCACTACAATAAAATAAAAAATAAAAAAAAGACACTTTTAAGTAAATGCACGTTTTTTATTCATTAAATATGCCTTGGTACGTAAAAACCTAAATATATTAACTAAATACAATTGGAAGCCCAGAAGGACCCAGTATAAATTAGAAGTGTAAAATTAATGAGAGATGTTAGAAACATGAGAAAAATATAGCTGGTAAATCTGAGTTTAATGTGAAAATTTTCTTAAAGATCAAGAAAAAAGATCATTTTAACAACGGGAGAACTGCATTGCTAGAGATATTGCGCAAAGCAAATGATAAAGCTGTTAAAGCTGTTAAAGATGCTGAGAAGAGAGGCATGTTTAATAAATCCCACATGCAGTATTTGAAAACAGGAAAGCTGATACACATGAGAAGAATGAGGTACCTTCCTGTCAGTCTGTTACAAAGGAACACATCGAACAAACTTTCCTGGAATATCCTAAAAGCTTTTATGTAGCTTTTATTCAATCCGATAATTTAAGGATAGGGTTTCGTAGAGGTTTTGGTGGGGTTTTCATTGAAAATGTTGCTGTGGACAGAGTATTGGAAAACAATGACATTTGTTATGCTTAATGTCATGCTTCAGGGATTCACAGTTACCCAAAGAGCCAAGAAACAGCCCACCATCAAGTACTTAGAGATATACAAAACAAGTTAATCTGTGAAGAAAGTAGCAAAGTAGAAATGCCCTGAACAGGAGGCTGCCTGTCCTCACTCCACATTGCCATGTCAGCATTTATTGATTTTAGTCTTTTTTAATTTATTCCAACAAACATCTCTGAGCAGTGTTAATTACAGCGTCATGGTACTTCTTTTTTCCTAATTCTTACAGCTCATGTTATTGGCAGATAATACATTTCTTTCCAGTTCTGACCTCTCCTACAGTTAAACAAGAAGTACTCTTGTACCTTGGGGGTGTTTAAGGAAAGGTTGGACATGGTGCTTAGGGACATGGTTTAGTGGGTGACATTGGTGGTAGGGGGATGGTTGGACCAGATGATCTTGGAGGTCTTTTCCAACCTTAATGATTCTGTTATTCTATGATAATTATCACGCTTTGGAAGCTGAAAATCTAACAATGTCATACTGTAGCAGTACGTTTTGGCAATAACTTTGTGCTTGTTTCTAAATTCCTGCCTCATGTTTTTTCACACATACAGCCAGAACTATTCTACTTTATGACTACTTTGTTTTTGTCTTGAAGAACTTAACCAGGAAAAAAAAAAGTACTCTGGTAGCTGGAAAACTAATCGATAAATAGTTGGTTTGTGAAAGGGTTTCTAGGAAGGTGACACATGAGCCACCTGTGGTATGGAGGGAGAGAGGAAGTAAAAAGTGACTCCCTCTCTGAGCCTCTAAGTTTGGGCACAAATAATTGCATTAATAATTGACTTCTGGAGTAGGCAGTGTCCGTTCTGTTAAGTACATTTAAATATTATAGCTATCAGGGCTTGCCTGGAAAGAGGAGACTGATAAAGAACTTGTGTACTGACTAATGTTTTTGCAGTCTTGGGAGACTTTCTTCCCCAGCTGCAGCTGTGTTCCTAGCTGTTGTGTAGCATGCCCAAGGGTAAAAATAAAACATATCACATGCTTCTAGGCTTTCCTGGAACTGGCCTTACTTAGAAGAGAAGAAGAAAAAATCTTGGCTCTTACTACTTTGTTATTGTGTTTTTAGATCTGAACTGAAGTACTGTCTCACAGCCTGTAAAACACATCTCAGAATCTTTTTCTCCCTCCTACTGTTCTTCAAGAAATGTTATATTGGCAGGGTGCATAGTGAAGGCAGGTGCTCTACGTGTACCTGAGAGAAAACAATTTCTAGCCTAAAGGTCGCTGTGACTCAGGTACTTTCATCCCACCTGCTCTGGACCCCTGTTCAGCTGCTGCCTAAATGCAGTGGCACCACCACGCTGGAGGCTGCAACACTGCTTTCAGCTTCCCAGGGTACTGGGACTCTGGCACTTCTCATGCCCCAGAGCACCTTGTTCTTACACAGCCAGCTATCCTGCAGTGAACACCAGCAGATAAACTGCTCATGAACATGTATCACCTGTGAAATTTAACTGGATGACACCACCTCTTCTGTCCCACTCCCACCCGTGTTGCTTGACCAGTGTGGTTCAACATAGTACTCATGCTCTGGAGATGTCTGTTATGGCTCTGCCAGAGTGAACCCCACACACAGTGCAACCATGTGCATCACTTCCAGAAGCGAATGGGTAGCTGTCAGCCCCTCCAGTAGCCTGGCAATTAGGGTGTTTACCAGTAAGAAGGACAGCTGTTATTTTTTTCTTCAGTTCAATGGATTCAAACATGCATCTGCCACTTCCCTGTGGTATTCTCTAAGCCCCGCTCTCTCCAGGTGTGGATTTCCTTTATTCTCTCCTGGTTCAATAGAGCATCTACACTTATTGAGATTGACCCAGAGAGTCATGGAGTCAGTAAAACAGAAACACAAAAGAACACAGGATGCTGCATGACTTGCCAGCCTAGCTCCAGCCTCCACATAATCCCTGCTCTGAAGACTGGTCCAGTGCCATTTGAATGTCCCACTGCCTTGGAGCAGAAACAAGGACTGAGGATGTGCTCTTGAGCAGAGCTGCATGCTTACCAAAACAAGACCATCTTGTTGCCTTTGGCACCTTCACTTCCTGACTTACAGTTTAATGGATAGTAGAAGAGTTTCACTGGGAGTTGTACAGAGTGTTTCTATCTCAAAATAGCCTTTGTTTGTCAATAGACAAAGAATTGGATGTGGGGATCTGAGTTGGAATCGGCTCGATACAAAGGAAGTCCTAATCTCCCCAACTGGCTATCCTCAGTCTGTATTTTAGTCATCTGGCTTGATGTCCAAAGATGTCTGCTTACTGTAACTCTACTTATTGCAAATCTTACTAGCCTCAGCCAGTCACTGAGTCTGAACTGGCTGAGACAAAATTTGGATGTTTCATTGTGTTGTTATTTTTCTGAGATATGACATGCAGTTTCAATATTTTTCTTTTTTCTACTGTTTACAGTAAAATTGCCAATTACAGCCTCTGCCAAACAAGTAGGAAAGGATTTCAGGTAGGAGAGTACTATATTTTACAAACTTCTAGCATTTTTTCACAAAGCAAGAGGGAGAGAATGGTCCAAGCCTGTTTTCTCTCAGACTCCAGTCTCTTCCTTTTTTATACTCCTCTGACATTGTGCATCTTTTTTTTTTTTATTCACTCACAAACTAAGACAGGTGTCCTTGGCCACTTCATCCCATGGTGGAGAGTGCAGTGAATGGCAATGTTAGACATTCAGAGAATCCTTCTTCCTCTAGCCCATCTAGAGCACCAGACTCCCTCCTTCGGTACATGGTCCCCCTTTCCCCAGCTTTGCTGGACTCACAGGGGCACAGGCAGTGATCTGGTGCTTTACTTGAGGAAGGGGTGATTGCTGCTGCCCTGGGAGGAAGGGAGAGCATAGAGCCATTCTGTTAGTTAGAAGCAGTGAGAAAACAAAGGCCTAGCATGACTAGGTGACACAGATAGTCCAAAAGGGATATGTACTGGTTTTATTATGGTTTGCTATCTGATGCACTTAAAACCACAATATTGTCATGGTGCTGGTGCATAGGTCATTACCAGTGCATTCCCTTTGCTTCTAGGTTCTGGTGATTTGGCAATGAAACGTGAAGGCGATACTCTCATAGGGACATGTAAGACCCTGTGGCAGTAAGACTGGCAGTGTTGACTACTTTCATAAATACCCACCTACTGATAGGATAAAATGTTCTGTGCCTTGCTTAGTGTACACTTAGCTGTTGTTGGGCAACAGAAAAAAGTGGAATTAACTAGCTAGTTAGATGGCAGCAGATCCTGCCACAAACACCTTGTGGAAGAAGGTATATTAATTTGTTCACACTAAATAATTCACACTCCTGCTTTGCACCTTACAGCTCAGACTTTTTACACAAATTTGAAAATAGTAGGCTTTCTCCTAATAATAGAGAAAAGAAGTGTCTCCAGTATCTTTCTTTACTTCTACAATGGTAAAGTAACCCTCTGCTGCTTCTACGATGGGTACTTCTCTCTGGCTCAGGAGGGGTAGTGGTATAGTGGCTACATGATGCTGACACTAGTCTCCTTAAGGTATTGTGATGAAATTGTGGTTCTGTGAAGTTTGAAATACAGTAAGTTACTTTTTTTTTCTCATATGATTCTTAGGAAATGCTTCAGACCAAAGTAGTGGGAATTTTAACTGTAATGATTTTCCCTTCTAGGCAGTCATCTTTATGTATATCTTGTCATGAATTTGTATATAGATAAAATATTTTCTGTCCTGACCTCTGTGTGTTTTAGCCCAGAGAGACTCACCCATGATGCTGAAGGCAATTGTAGAAAGACATCTGTGCCACAGAAGTCAGGAAAAAGTCTGTGCCCTGATATAATCCTATCCACAAGAGGAAGTTTCCATTCATCCAGCTTTAATCTGATTTCCCAGAAGACAAAGAAACATGATGGCAGAAGTGTCTCCAGCTCTTCAGAGAAGACATTTCAATATTTAAAAGGTTTCTCAGCTATTGTTATATTCTAAAAACACCAAACAATTAGAATTTAGTAGTTCTGTTAGGTGGGTTTCCTAGTCTAGCTATCTCAAGATACTGAAAGCTTTAAGACAGATGGTAGTAGGCAGCAATAGTGCTGGAAAGCTACATGCAGCTGACACTACAGAGGACATCAGAATAGGTTTTATGGAGCTTCCTAGCTGAGACACTAAAAGTCCAGAAGCTCTTTAGCCTCTTTGTGAACACCTCATGGAAAAGTGCTTGAAAAATCTCAGCCTAATAATGAAGTATAATGCCTTTGATCCTGCACTTCTATCCTTCTGCAGTGACTGGTGGGAGAGGCTCTAGCCATCAGTTCGCAGCTAGTCTTATGTATCAGCATGCCATAAAAGGATGTATGATCTGATTATGTGAAATGTTGGAAATAACCTTTTCATGTGAGTCAGTAGAATATCATAATGCTGGATCAGTAGACACAGGTCTTGTGCCTATGGCTGAAATTTCCATATTTTAGTACTAGCTTTTGAATTGTGCCGTGGCTGTCCTTTAGTAAAGGAAATGTTTGTGCCACAGTACGGCAGCTTCATGTGAAGGAAACCAAAGTCATGTGCTTTTTTTCCACTAAGTAGTAACTCATTAGCAGTTGATATGGGTTTGGTTTTTCCTCCTCTTTGGCTCAGGTCATGATCGTAGTGCAAAGAGCAATTCCAAAAAAGAAGAAAGAAAAATGGAGAGTCTCCCTTTAAAGCCCACAAGACTCAGGAAAAACAGGACAGCAAGCCAAGATGTAAATTTTAGGAAGAGTAAATCTTGCCAGGCACAAAACACATTGCAGTTCTCTCTGCCCTTACTGCCTCAAGCAAAGAATAGTCAACCTGCTGCAAAATATCGGGATGTGTATTGGAGTCCCAGTTCTTCAGCCAGTGAAGGCCTATGAAAGAGTGTCATCCATCTGGTTTGCTTAAACAATTCCTAAAACAAAGTAACATTTATCTTAAACAATACATACTGTTTCTGTATGGTGGACTTCACTTGCAGAAGGAACTGTGTGAATAGCTAAGTGACCCCTCACCCCACCACCCCTTCTTTTTTTTTTTTTTTTCCCTTCTTTAACTCTATTTGGAAGTTTTCCTAATATTCACCAGGAGAGTGATTATTCACCAAGCAGCAGAAGCCACCATCCCCTGATCATAGTGGAAAAACTGGAGTCATAAGCCATGAAAATCATTTCCCCTTTCACCAGCAAACCAAATAAATTTTACACACAGAAAAATGTGACATAAAATCAGTACACAAATCATGGAACTCCTTGCTAAAGGATGTGGATGCAAAAACGGATTCAGTTGGACATGTACCTTAAAGATAGACCACTGAGAGTTTTTAAATAGGCAAGCCACATATGGCTTGGGAAATGTCCTCAGCTGACAAGAGGAAGAACCTAGGAGAGTACTTGGAAAAAGTATATGTTTGTTCCATTCCTACTCTCCACTGGGCATCCACACAGAGTCATCTTGGAGACAGAGTACTGTGATAGGTGGCCCCTTGGTCTAAACCAGTATGACTATTTGTTGCAGTCATACGCCTGCATAGTTTGTGTCATCTGGGGAGGGTATAGTACTGTACGGACATCTGAGAAAATGAAATAAGTTTAAAAATTTGGTTCTTTAAACAGGTACTGGATTTTGTCATCTTTAAGTTATGTAGCACTCAGGATTGTCCATTAAGTGATTCAGTAGGCTCCCTCACTCTGCCTTGTCTCTGTCTCTACAGCATACTCCATTTTATTGCAAAAATTATAACCTATTGCTGCAAAATCAGTCATCACATTTTTAGCATTTGAGAGGAGACAGGCTAAAATTGCCAGTAATAACTTAAATAAATAAATAAATAAAATTCTTTTTTTCTCTGTAAAGAGAAAGAATTGGCCAAATACTTAAAATGCCAGGTGCCTTAGACACGTAGAAGAACCTTACGCTGTAGCCATTGAGCCGTGTTGCTGTGGTGGTTCTAACGCAGGTGGAAGTGTAGGGTGTGAAGTATACACAGGATGCGAGTGTACTCCAACCTTTCTTCTCACCAGCCTAAGAACTCCCACAGGAATCTTCCAGGTCCATCACAATGGGGCGGTATAGTTATATATGGGCATCTATAGCTGAGAGGTTTTTTGAAATAGTAGAGGGAACACAGTTGTTCTGTGGAAATTTCCTCAGGAATGAGGACCAGGGTCATGACCAGCTTCTGGGAAGCTAGTCTAGTAGCTTACTTTTAAAGCAGCAAGCTAAAGTAAGCAAAACACATTTGAAAGTCCCAGCTCACCCATGCTTTGCTTGTGATTGCTAATGTTACTGTAACTGCTGACTGTGTTGCTGCCTGTGGTTTAACTCCACCATGAGAAACCCAGAGCTGCAGCGCAGTTCATTCCGCTGTAAAGCCACGTGAACCTCTACTGAATGCACACATGCAGACATTTCTATTTCAGGATACAATTCCAGGGAGAAACAGTTGCACGGGAATTTGGTGGAAGTCCGCTCCTGGGAAGTGCTCTCCTTTCCCAGCCACAGGCTCCAGCACACCGTCTGATCTCTCCTACCCCCAGTCACGTAGAAGTAGAAGCCCTCCTATCTCTCCGTGACAGAGATGAGAAGGTCATCCACAGCCCCCCGAGGAGGACAGTGGCTCCAGGGGAAGTGCTGCGGCATGACAGGCATGGCCTGGCTAGCTGAAGGAGCAGGCCCACTCTGGCAGTCATCCCGATCGCCCCAGCAAACAGGAGCCCAACACAAAGCGAGGATGTTTGTGAAGGAGCTGCTTGTGCCTTCGCTGCCCATGGCAGCAAAACAGCAACCTCCCTGCAGGTGTTGAGGTCAGCAAAAGAGCTGTCTGGCCTCCAGACCCAAACCATTCGCCCTTTTCCTTCCTGAGTGGCTGAAAAGTGGCATGAGGCCAAGTGGTGTGACTGCCCCGCTTGAGAGCACAAGCGTACCTCCTGCAGTGCATGTGTCCCCACTGGAGCAGAGGTCTCGCCTCAGTGGTCTCTGCCCATTCCTCAATTCCCCAGCTAGCAAACAAAATACTAGATAATGGCCGTGTTCAGACCCAAGGCTTCCTTTTGTGTCTGGGCCATTCACCACAGTCAGCTCAGCAGTGATGGCCTGCTGCATTTCACCCACCATAACCCCTTCCCCAAGCCATCTGTGATCTGAACCACCCCAGTCCAGGTCTCCGTCCTCAATACTAAAATTACTCCACATACAGAGGCCAGATACAGATGCATCTCCCCAGTGCCATCTGCCTGGTGGCTCTATCCACTGAGCTTCTTGTAGGGTTTCTTCCCATATTTCCTTTCACTTACGTTGTCCTCTAGGATGTAAGTGCCATAGCACTGCGTGTAGGCAGAGCTGTATACGTAATATTGTAGGCTCACAGCATGAATATCATCAGGAGGTTTCCAGACCTCACCTAAAAGTAGAATTGCTAGGAGGGATTCTGTGAACAGCTTCATGGCCAGGTTTCCCGTACATATCATCTCCTACACATCTCTCCTAACAGACCCACCTCTAAGACTGACTGTACATCAGGACAAATGGTTCTGGGTCTGGCCAGGAGGAATAAAGGAAGGAGAATTTTGCTGCTTCCACCACACAAGGGGGGATTTGTCAACTACCTTTTTGTCCCATTCCTGGGAAGGGACATACTCTTGCCAAAGAGCTAGCAGCAGTGTTTGGAGCCCACAGGTCAGATATGGGCACACTCCAGTCCTGTATGTTGTCCAGGCTGAGAAGAGGGGGGTGGCTGGGGCTGAACTCACGCCTGCAAACTCCACTTGCTTTTACTGCAGCTGCTTAAGCAAGACTGCTTTGTTGGCACTTGCCAGGAAAGAAGGGGTCCCTAGGGCTTAATGGACCATGGACTGGGAGCACACACATGCACACATGCCATTTTGTTCACTCTTGCTTGTCTGTGCTGGTACTTGACAGCCAGGGCTGCTTGTCTTCTGCAGGCAGGACGGGTCAGGCACAGGTTTCACAGGTTTCCCTTAGCAGCACGCGGCTTGCCACTTCTCCTGCAGTGTGCCCACGCAGGCACGTCTGCAGTCAAGGGGGAGCTGGATCCGGGAAGCAGCAGGAAGGGAAGAGTGCTCAAAGAGCAGGAAAGGCAAAGTGGTCATTGAACTCTGTCAGTGCTGCGGGACCCATGACAGCACTGGGATGGTCACCTCTACAGAAGTGTCACAACACAACAAACTCCTCTCAGCCCCCACGGTTGCCCAAGCCTCTCTAACAGCACAGCTTCCCTGGGCAAGCTTAGTGCTGCCAGTTATTCACAGCAGTTGGCAGGGCCAGGAAAAGAAAGTGCAACTCTGCACCCAGCTGAGCTCAGATTGTTTTCCTGCTTAAATTTAGATTACGCAATATCAGGGAGGAGCACAGCACCAGGATCCCATGGCCCTCAAAACCGAAACAGAAAGCAGAGCAGCAGCCCACAACGATAACAAGGGCTGCGCTCGCTTTGTGCTGACATCGTCAGAGCCCAGCCAGCGCAGGACCTGGCAGCAGCTGCAGGTGGGATCTGCTCTCCAGCTTGTTTCAGCTCTACACCCCGATGGGTAGCCTGTAAGTATCCTCCAGCTGTGCCCCCACCTCTTTAATGCCACTGGCGATGGGGGGAGCTGCCAGGGGCAGAAGGGTTGCCACTGGGTGCAAACGTCTAGTAGGGAGAAGGTCCTTCCCCAGCTGGGGGGCACTGCTGGTCTCTCGCTTCAGGGCTCCACATAGCTATTTATCTCTGTGCAGGGATGATCAGAGCTTCCCCCCAGCCCTGAGGCCAGATCCCGGCCAGAGCTGCATGCCTTGCCCTCTCTGTCCTGCTGCCTTTGCCTGGGCATTCGGCCAGCAGCTTGCTGGGTGGAAGGTGCTTACCTGCCTGTGATTTGGGAGAGGGAATTTGCATGCCATCCCGATAGCACAGAAGGGTCCCCACGAGCCCTGTGTTGTACACAGACACCCCCAGGAGCTCCTGAGCCATACACATGGAGCCACTCTCTGCCCGGAGGCTGAGGCACAGAGCTCGTCCTGGTAAAGCCCAGCACTCCCAGCAATGCCCACCCTGGAGCAAGGGCAACGAGGCCAGGCTGGGGCGGGCTGCACCGCGCTTGGGTTGCTTTCTCTTGCACCTTTGTGTTAGAACTGCAAGCTCTCCTGTCCAAAAGGCACAGGCGTCTCCTTAGAGGCAGAGGGGCTGCAGAAAGGGGCTGGGAAAGGCCCCAGCTGGACGTGAGTGACAGCTTTTTCCTGTTTATCCCCTGCTGCTCAGCTGGGCTGCCTCCAAGCCTACTGGGGGCCAAGCAGCAGGGCTCAGAAATGCTGAATGCCGTAGCTGTGGCTGCGCCGGTGGCGGGGCACCAGGTCTCGGCTTTCACAGCCAGACCACACATCCCCTCCGGGCCAGCCATGTGCCCTCTGCCCTGGCTGGCATGGGGCACTGGCACTGGGCAGCTTTCTGTCACCATCACGGTCACACAGATTTATGGGCTGAGCAGGGCAGGGCAGCAGGAGACCAGAGGGAAAATCTGCCTGCAATTCGGCCAACACAAACAGTGAAGGGGGGTGCATGGCTGGGAAAAGATGAGGTCCTGATGGCCATGAGTATCCAAGATACCTGGCTGGTTGGGGTTCCCTGGGGCCTCATACCTGTGGGAATCACATAGCATCATGGGCACCTGAGGTGTCTCTCCTCTACCTCTGCAATACATTTCCATGAACCTGTCAGGCATTTAATTCTGCTTCCCTCTCTGGTAAACATGTGCAAGTAGGACAACTTTTAATTCCTGTTATGTTTTTCTTTGGGGGGGTAGTGGCAAATAGAAGGCAACGTGAGGTGATTAAACAGAAAGCCTGTGTTTCTGTAAGCCTGCCTGCCTTAGGAAACCCATCTAGAGAAACAGGACAGCAAGGGGCAGCAGGCCAGCAGGCACCAGGAGCCCTGTACAGACCCCAGCTCCGAGCTGTGCCAGATGTCGTGGGGAGCTGGCTGCTAATGCAGAGCACCGGCGCAGCACAGCTTGGACTCCCTCTGAAGGCCATGAGGCAGGGTGGCAGGGAGCGCGGTGCAGGGTGTGAGCCCTCACAGGGACAGGGGAGGAAGAGCAGCAATGCCTAGCTGCAGGACAGTGCTGTATAGACAGGCAATGAGGAGGAGACGCCAGGGGCAAGACTGTGGTGGTTTTACACAGGTGGGCAGCTGAGCTCCACCACAGCTGCTCTCTCACTCCCCCTCCTCAAAGGGAAAGGGGGAGAAAATATGGTGAAAAGGGCTCAAGGGTTGAGATGAGGATGGGGAGATTGCTTAGCAGTTATCATCACAGGCAAAACAGACTCAGCGTAGGGAGATTAGAGAAATTTATTACCTATTACTAACAACCTAGAGAAGTGAGAGACAAAGAAAATCTAAAAACACCTTCCACCCCCCATCCACCATATTCTGCCTTCTCCCCCTGAGCAGCACAGGGGAACAGGGAATGGGGGCTGCAGTCAGTCCCTGACACTTCATCTACTCTGCTCCTTCACGGTCACTCTCTGCCCCTGCTCCACGTGGGGTCCCTCCCACGGGATGCCGTCCTTCCCGAACTGAGCCTGCGGGGGCTGCCCACAGGCAGCAGCTCTTAAGAACTGCTCCCACACGGCTCCGTACCACGGGGTCCATCCATCCCCCAGGAGCAAACTGCTCCAGCACGGGTCCCCCACGGGCGGCAGCTCCCCCCAGACCCCCTGCTCCTGCGTGGGCTCCTCTCCACGGGCTGCAGCTCCGGCCCGGGGCCTGCTCCTGCGGGGGCTCTCCATGGGCCGCAGCCTCCTCCAGGCCACATCCACCTGCTCCACCGGGGGCTCCTCCATGAGCTGCACAGGAACTGCTGCTGCGTGCCTGGAGCACCTCCTGCCCTCCTGCTGCACTGAGCTTGGGGGCTGCAGGGCTGGTTCTCACTCCTCTCTCCCAGCTGCTGTTGCACAGCAGGGTTTTTTTTTGTTTTTTTTTTTCTTCCCGTTTCTTAAATCTGCTCTCACAAAGGCACAAACAACATCACTTATTGGCTTGGCTGTCTGCCAGTGGTGGGTCCCTCTGGAACCAGCTGGAACTGGCCCTTACCTAACATGGGGCAGCTTTTGGATTCTTCTCACAGAGGCCACCCCTGCAGCCCCCTGCTACCAAAACTTTGCCATGTAAACCCACTACGTTCCACCCCTCACCTCTGTGAAAGCATGTTTAAGCATAATCACAGTATACTCTTGCTTCACAATTCAACAGTCTTCACAAATTTCACTTACATCAGAAAGAAAAAGAATTCCCCACACCAAAATAAACATTACATCATCACAGCACCGAGAAAGTGGACAATTTACATACACTCCACCCCTTGTCCCTTTACCACATTACTATGAAACATACTCCTCACAGTTATTACTTTCTTAAATCCTTCACAACTGTTATATTCATAAACAACACCCAGTCCATGTTTTGCCCGTTACTTCTCTCAACTATCATCCTTATCTCAAATTCCTTGAGCCCCAAATTGAGCACCAAAAATGACTGTGGTGGTTTTGCCTTGCTGGGCAGCTGAACTCCACCACAACTGCTCTCTTACGCCCCGTCCTTAGAAGAAGAGAGGGACAAGAAAGTATGCTGGGAAGAAAAAACAACACACGGGTTGAGATAATGATCATTTAATTAAAGGGAAATGGAAGAGGGGAAAAAAAAGGCTGCATGGAAGCAGAGAGAAAGAAAAGCAGTTACTATTTCTCATCAATGAACGATGTTCAGCCATGTCCTAGGAAGCAGCGCCTCAATAGCAGTTGTTTGGGAGGACAGACATTTTCATAACAAGACCCTGCCCTCCTTCCCCTTTCCCCCCTTTTATTGCTGAGTGTGACACCACAAGGTATGGAATATCCCTTTGGTTGGTTTAGGTCAGCGGCCCTGGTGATGTCCCCTCCCCACCCCCAGCCTGCTGAAATCATGAGGTCTCATTCTGCAGCAAGGTCTAGGCCTGAGCAATGATGTTTTCCTGGTCGTTTGTGTCTTCATAGTAGGTTCAGAGCAATGGGCATCCTCCATGTGGCCTTCCAGCCTCTCCAGAAGCCTGTTGTGAAGAGCTCCAAGGGAGGCTACAAGAAGAAGTGAGGCGCTGACCTGAGGAAGGGGACAGATCTGTGTCTAGATCCTGTGACACACTGCACGTTGCGTATGTGTTCCTCTTGGCTATGAGTTGGGGAGAAGTCTGGGACAGAGAAGCTTTATGCCTGTGCACATTAAACATGGGTGTCCCACTCCCAAGTGTGTAGGCAGGAGGGTAGGAGGGGGGTGCTGAAGGGTCTCCAGTCACCAGCAGCATAGCCAGACACTGGGTGAGGTCTTTCCAAGGTGCTCTGAAAACTCGTGGAGGCTGTACCAAATCCACAAGTGGCTGTAGGGTGGGAACACAAGCAGCACGGTGCATGAAGGTTGGCCTGGGACACCCAGGACATTGGGATGACACACTATTGGGTAAGGGACAGTGGAGAGGGGATAGCAGGACCAACGTTGCGAACTTCTTGAGAGAAGCTGGTAAATGATTCATAGGAGATAATACTTGTCGAAGACAAGAAAGAGGTTAATTGCAGAGGCTCAAGTCGGACACAGCATGAAGCCAAGGTCTCCGCGCTCCTTGCCCCATGTTTGTGCTCCTGTGCAGCCCCAGATGGCCAGGGCTGTGGTGCCGGTGATGCTCCTTGCTGACGACACTCCCCTGTTTTTCAGTGTGAAGCAGATGCTCGCAGGAGGGCTCTGGGGACAGCCCACGATTCGGAGAGAGGAGCGGGTCGGCAGATTTACCAAGCTACCAGCAAGAGGAGCGGGGAGGACAGCGACTGCAGGTCTGTCTCTGTTGCACCCATCTCCCGGGGCCCCAGTGGAGGGCAAGCAGATGTGGGTGTGCCCAGGGTGCCCCTTGGTGGTGTCACAACTGCCCGCCCACAGGGGACATCAGTCCTCAGGCAACCAGGGCAGAGGAACACCGTGTCTGCCAGCCTCAGTGGGAACCGGGGTGGGGCAACCAGCCCTGTGGTGCCCAGAAATGTAAGGGGATGCAGGGGCCTCACAGGCATGTGGGAACACGGGGCACCGATGGCATCAGGTGTCCCAGGGCTATGAGAGGCGGAGGGGGGGAGCGGGTAGAGCTGCACTTCAGACCCTTTCATGCCTGCGTTTTGCTCAGATGTCCAAAGATCGATGGATGTCCTTGCCTGACCAGAACGGAATAAAAAGCATTTTCCCAGAGTAGCCCTTAACCCCCTCCTTACCAGACAGCAGTGTTTCACTCCCCTGCCATCACTGCAGTTTCCTGACAGATTCTTATCTTGTCCAACATGAGGTCATGGTACATAGGTTGCATGTAGGGCTTAGGGAACCACACCAGTCTTCGTCCCCTGTCCTCTCAGTGCTGGCCCATGCGCAGAGTGTGATTAAGCCACTTTTGCTGTGTCCACAAATAAGCCCTCTCAGCCCACACAGGGGAAGCAGGACTGAGACGCTTCTGCTCTCTGTGCAAGGGCTCAGAGCACACCTTGGAAGGGTACCATAACGTGTGCTAACCAAGGGGTCCCCCCTCATGTTTTGCAGCAGGAATCCTCACGGCAGCCCCCACCATGGTATCAAGAGAGCATGTGGGCACTGCGATGGGTCTGCTGCAGCTGAGGTGCACAGGGCACCTGCTCTGTGCCCTGACCCTCCTCGAGGCTGCCGGGGCCTTGGCCTTGATGCTCTACGCACTGCTGTGGGAAGCTGGGAACCTGGTCGACCTCCCTTACAAACGCATCGGCTTTTACAACTTCTGCCTGTGGAACAAGACAGCTGGGGAGCTGCAGTGCCTGGAGCACAACGATCTGCAGGTGATGGGCATCAGCATGCTGGGAGTAGTACTTGCCAGGGTTTGTGTCTACACCTGCCTGGTCTTCTGCATCTTCTACCCCATTTTTGTTGCAAATGTGAAGTGCACAGAGGAGGCAAAGGGCTGGAAGGTGATCCTCATCATACTCATCATCAAGATGATAATCCTGTCTGGAGGCCTGGGTATGTTTCTCCTCCAAACCTCACAGTGGATTCAACCCTCTGATTTCACTGGGGGCTTTCTGGCACTGGTTGCGACTCAGGCTCTGCTACTGCTCCAGATTTTCACTGTCACTATGTACCTCAGCTGGGTCAAGAACACACATCCGTGTTGAAGCCTTTTTATTGCCCATTAAGGTTTGAAAGCAAAGAAGATGCAAAAGCTCTTGATAACCTGATTAAAACAGTAAACATACTACAGCTTTAATCACTGGCAGAAAAATTAATCCTTAGTCCAAGTGCTCTAGTCCAGCCTGACCTGGAGGACAGTGAAAGGGACAGACTGGAACCTGCAGATGGTGCACACATCCTTCTGGCCATATCTAAGTACATCCTTCCGAGTACAGGCAGACAGTGAATCAAGCAGGCTTATTTTATTGGAGCTGCCCAAAGAGACTCCGTTCTCCACCTCCTGGATGAACTGAGCATGTCTTTGAGGCAATCATGACTCAGGAGCTGTGGCTTCACACTGCTGTCACAGCAGCAGCCTCCCCAGAGGTGCACTGGAAATACTTTGTTCAGCAGGAGCACCTGCATTCCATCTGCTGGAATAATGTCTGGAGTGATGCTGCCGTAGCTCGCTAGGGTGAAGTGTCCCACATCCAACCCCAGCAGTAGCAGAGCACCTGGAGGAGCAGATTAACCACTTGTTGAGTGCTGAACACAGCCCTAACGAGGACGGCTTCCCGAAGACTCTTTCTGGTGCAGAGCCCCAGGTTTGTACCCATTGATATTACAGGGCTGAGTCCATCAATCCATCAGCCATTGAGACTCCAGGAGAGGCTGGTGCTGCATGAGGGCAGCTGTCAGCAGAGCCAGCTCAGCTCTTGGTCCAACACATGCCCTACACAAGTGGCAAGAAGCAGGACCAAGGCTGCCCCCAACTAGGGTGCAGTGCCCCGGCATGGCCACCACATCCAGCATGCTGGACTGTGGCTCTCTACTGTGACGGTGCACGGCCCTGCTCTGTGCTGTGTCTGTAACCTCCCAAAGGAAGCACCTGCTTCCCGTTGTTCCCTGTAGGGACACGAGGGGATGCCTCTTCTGCTGGAGGGTCTGGGGGGGGATGTAGCTGGAGATGCTGGTTTGAGTGATCGTCAATAAAAAAGCTCTAACACCTGCCTGGTCCTCATGCGGTCTGTTTCCCCCCCTTCAGACCAGGAAGAGGACACCAAGCCATCCCCATCCCTTCTCAGGCCCCCCAAGTACACTACCACAGGGTCAACCCACTCAGGATGGTCCCTGCCCCTGATAGCAGGCTCCCACCCATGTTCCCCAGCTGAGGGAAGCCTGCCCGAGGCCAATTCAGTGCCAGGATCAACAGGGACAGCCTGCCAGGACCCACTGCAGCCATCAAGGAACCACACTCACTTGCAGAAACCCGTGTTCCCTTTAATGTGGCCATGCTATGAGATGCCAAACAGAAACAAACATACCCTCGCCTGGAGTCAAATCCCACAGAACCCAGCACACACTGGGAGAAACATGTGCCCCTTCCCTCCCCATGGTCTTCATGGGCTACCTACCATCTCCACAGTGAGAGGCCACCAGTAAGGCAGCTGGTCCAGCCCCAGGCTCTCCTCCTGCCATCCTCAGTACTGCAGGCAGGGTGTGATGCACCAGTAGAGGGGCTTCCAGGGTTTCTTTTGGATTCCAGGACTGAGCAGGCAATCACTCACAAGAAATGTAAGTCAAGTAAAAACAGGTAGGAAAAAAAAATTTATTTAGTTCTTCTCTACCAAAGCTAAACAGTTGATTGATTCCTCAAGGCTTTACTCCAAATAACATGGGTGCATGAGTTATCACTCGCACCCACATCCCATGTGCCACCCCATGGTACTGGCTTCCTCCAGAACATCCTCACGATGCTCAAGCCATGCCAGGTGAGCCTCGTCCTCCCTGGCAGTTAACATCAGAGGTGTCCCTGCTGCTGGGTGAGCTGTCAGACTACAGCCCAGCTTATGGTGAGTCCAAATCCTTGCTGAGTACGCCTCCTTCTTTTATGCCTTTTCTTATGACCTGTGCTCCGTCCTTTCAAACCAGTTAAATAAAAGCTGGTGTCCATGATGAACTCATGCTCCAGCTAGGATCACCATCCTTGGGTTTGCACAATTATTGCAATAATTCTCTCACTCCCTTCATCTCTGCTTTTGGGGTCTGTGGTGTCACTGCTAGTTCAGTGACAGGAATTTGGGGAAGGGAGGTGGAATCACCAGGCCGCAGCTTGTCATGGCGGGGCTTTGGTCAACCCACACAGTGCAGCGACTCAAGCCGTGACCACCCAGGAGTTCTACAGTCTGAGGGCACTCCAAATGTAGTCGTGCTGCATCGTGATGGGCTACGCCATCCCCAGTCCTGCCCTTGCCTGCGCATCCCCTGTCGGACACCACCGCCACAGCTCCCTGTGCACCCCGGGCCCCACAGAAGCAGCACCGTCAAGTGAAGAAGATCTCCCTGACGTATTTCAGCACATCCTCCTCGGAGTCCTCCCCCACCGTCCTCTCCGCACCGGCACCAGGAGGGGACGGGAGGCCGGGGCTGCGGTCACCGCCCGTCCCCACGCCGGCTGCGGTCTCTGGGCTGCTGCTTGGCGCCGGCTGTTGCTCCTGCTCCTCCTCGCTCTCGCTGCGGGCCTTCTCCTCAGCTCGTTCCCTCCCGAGGCTCTGCCCAAAGAAAGCGGAGCCAGCCCGGGCCGTGACCAGCCCCGCTCGGGGCCGCACCGCCTCCCGACGGGGGGCCTCCCGCGGGCTCACCTCGGCCAGCACGCCCAGGGCCACGTCCACCAGCTCGGCCTCGTTCATGCAGTACACCGTGGCTGCCCCGGGCTCCACCGCCGCTTGCTGCCGCCTTCCCCGCCTCCGCCCGGCCCTGGGGAGCGCCCCCCCGGCCGGCCCCCGCTCGTCCCCCTCCGCCGCCCCCATCCAGGCGGGCAGCAGCCGCCGCCGCCCCGCGCCCGCCGCCATTTTGTGAGCCGCAGCCCGGCCCCGCGGGGCGGGTACGCGGGTGCCCAGGGGGGCGGCCCGGCCTCGCTGCTGGCCTCAGGGCCTGAACCAGGCGGCGTGTAAACCAAAGTCAGCTCGGCTCGAGTCTTGTGACACAGTGCTCGGAAGGAAACTGCAGCCCGGGTAGGAGCAGGCCTTGAAATACAGGCAGAGGGCACTGAAGTGCTGCAGCCCGCGGGACGCCTCAGCGAGAAGGAGCGAAGCAGCAGGTCAAGGTGTCAGGATAAGGAGCAGCACAGACATGGAAGGGAGCTGGAAGAAAGACCTGTGCTTGTGCAAAGGGCTGTTGCTGCCCCGCGTCTGCCCTATGCAGGGCGTTTGCCTGTTGCCTCTTTCACTTGATGTTTGTCAGTAGTGCTTCAAGTGTTGGGATCCTTTACGTGTGACACACTGTCACAGTATAAGGGGTGAGCAAGTTGTTTTTTTTCCAAGAAGGTTCACCAGAAGAGCTTAACAGGAGTTGGATTTAAAAAAAGAATCACGTAAACATCTAATGCACCTGCTTATCTTCCTCACAACACACTAATTTCTAGTAGGGGACATTAGAGAAGGAAAAGGAAGGCATTAGAGCTTCTGTAACTGAGTTACACGGGTTCCCTGCTTGAACAGGCTGTTAAAAGTTCCCATGGCTGCTCCCAACCCAACCATAAAGCCCTCCAGGGAAGGGGGTATAGCCAGAAGAGGAAGAAAAAGGGCAAAGAAGAGCCTGGACAGTAACCCAGTCTGGGGAGTAACAAAGCTGTACGTCGTGGAAGGCACCAGAATGGCAGGGTTGGTGGAAAATACCAAAATTGCCTTGTCCAAACCACAGCCAGGATGGAAATAGTAACAGTCAGTTGCCTTGTGGTCCTATAAATAGTAGCCCCAAGCAAAGAGCCCTGTGAGCTCTCCAGGGACAGCAGCATGCAGCACCCTCAGCCTCCCCCTGTGCTGAGACGCCTCTCAGGGTACTCCTTCGAGGAACAAGCTCATCTGCGGACAAACACCGACAAGGGAATAGGGTGAGTAATTCACACTAGGGGGTAATTTGGAAATGCGCGACTGGATTTAGACACCTACCAGGACCCTGCAGTAAGTTTTGGGTGAACCTTGCCCTTTCCGATTCTTTAACTAAGTTGCTGTTTCTACTGTAGCGAATTCTGTCGAAATCGTTGTTAAATTGGCTGATGATCAAATGCTGATGAAGTGCTGTTAAAATCATACAACCTAACCTTGTTATTTATAAAACAAATCCTAAATTGCTGCTACATTAAAGTTGTGTAAAAAACTATTCCACAACAGCCCCTCAGGGCAAAGGGCTCAGCCCCGGGTGCACAGCACACGCCACGCTGACAGCCCCACGTGTGTCCAGAGCTGATTCCTGGCCCTGGTCTGCCAGGGCGAGAAGCAGCCCCCAGCATCCCTACCACTATCCCAGGAGGGATACCCACCACTATCCCAGGCTCAGGACCCACGTCACTCTGAATGGCTAGAGGTTCAACTCCCATATACATGTTAAGCTTTCCCCCTGAGTACACTGGGGTTTTTCTGGATACCACTGCCTATATAGTAATGTTTCACACCTGCCCTGCCCACCCCAAAACCAGGCAGGAAACCTCTCACTATTCCCTCTGCTGAGCTAACTGGCTTAGAAAACAGTCTGCATGAAAGGGCTGTTGTTGTTACTGCCTGGAATAAGAGCTGGAAGCTGCCTGCAGTCCCCATCCCTCAGTTCCCCAGCGATACAAAAATGAGATTACTTAGCACATACCTTCCCCCCATCCTGAATTCCACGCAGAAGTGTAGCCCAGCTTGAATAAATATGACTTCAAAAAGAAAACAAAAGCTAGAGTCCTGCAGCCTATAGCCATGTTTGCCCCTGCAAAGGACCAGTATGACTGAGAGTTCATAGAAAGCTGCTCCAGGTGCACAAATTAGGATGTGTGCTGTCTCCAGTGCAGCCTGGCTCTCTTCTCAAGGCTGAAGCAACCACTAGCCACGTTCAAGTAGGCCCTTTGCTCCAGCCTGCATTTGGGCTAATCTTTCATGCCTAATGACACCTAGTGGCTGGTTGGTCCACAAACTGCAAGAGTAACCCAGCCTCGGGCTGAATCGTGTCAGGGCTCAGAGAAGGGAGTACTCAGCAAGGGGATTTTATTTCCATTCACATCTGATGGAACGTCACTCAAAGAGGATCTCGTCTGTTCCACTGCACAAAGACACTCTGACTTGAGATGCAGAAGTTAGAAGTGCATTCTTTTCCTTAACAAATTACACTGGCAACTTCTCATTAACCCAGAATCTATGCCCTGCCACCGTTCCAGCAGGACAGCCTTGCGTACTCAGATTATTTCCACAAATCATCACGTCCCACATTTTAAGTCCAGCTTTGGGCTGACAGACCAGGTATTTATGAGCCCCCCATAAGCATCACCTGTGTCAAACCAGAAGGACCCAGAAGCCACTCAGCCTGACCACTCAAACACTTTTTCTCCTTAACTCAATTGATATTTAGTGTTTTAGGAGGCAGCTCTAGGGACAGAGCACTATAAAAGGCCAGACTGGTCCTGGCCTTCCCCTCTTCTCTCTACCATCAAATGGTACTCTCTACTATCAAATACATCAGGCATTATGTAGTTTCTGATCTCTAATGTAAGCATTTCAGGAAGTCTGACTGAGGATCCCTCCCCTAATTCCTGGCAGACGCTGCAAGGGAACACAAGACATCCAACCGATGCAGCTATTTTCGTTCATAGATGACTTGCACTGGTAGCCCCCACTGAGAGGTTGTCAGCGCAGGAAGCACCTGGTGAAAACAAAAAGGTCTTTTCTCCATGCAGGAGCCTGTTCGTGGCACATCACTGCCCAGGATAACCTCCATGCTTTCCAGCAACAGCTGAACAGAGCACAGGAATCAAATGCAAGGGAATAATTTCTTTTTACGAAAACAAACAAACAAAAAAAAACACATTATACCCAAAGAATACTCTGGTTTTGCACTGGCCTTTCCAGTTTGAGCCACCTGTGTCACCACACATTGTGCTGCCTCATGTATGCCTCCTCCAGCTTCACCTTCTGCACAAGCCCTGACGTGATCCCAGCAGCCTTCTAGCCACGTGCTACTTCAAGACTCCCTAACAGAGGGAGCCCAGCTGCCACAATGGGTCAGTGGAGTTGTATTTTTCACTGCTGCCACTGATCTGGTCCCAGATCGGCATTCTGTTGCACAGTGGTTTGGCATATGTATTTAACATTTGTCAAGAGGCAAAAGCTAAAATGAGAAGAGTGATTGTGGTTTGCCTTCTCTCCCATGCAATTTGTTCCTGTGGAGTTAACACTGTTGTGTTTTTTTTTTCAAGTCCGCTGCTCTTTTCCTTCAGCACTGTTCCGGTTAAGACTTTTGAGCCAGTAGGGTTGTTAACTTAATCTTCCCATCCATGGAGGCAGTGAGGCAGGTCCCACAGTCCATGGCCGTGCTCCAGTCCACTGTGACAACAGGAGCTCGGTGTCCTCCCAGGGAAAGGCAACTCTCCAGGACCTTTTCCTCACCATTCAACTGCAATAAGAAAAGCAAAAGAATTTAAGGAGGCAAGTTGCTGCAGCAGGGACAGTGTACCCAGAGCAGAATCCAAAGCCTACTATATCCTCCATATCCCTATCAGCAGACATAATTAAGCGGAAAAAAAAGAGGTACGTTTACATTTATGTAGCACACGAGGAAGCAAATTTTCAGTCTCAGGACAGAAGCACATGATCTCAAGCAGCTCAGCTTCTGACATCAGCTAAGCTGCAGTCATTGAACAAGGCAGGCTAAGAGCACAGTTGTGTAAGTTTAAGCCATGGGTCATGTTAGCGCGGGTGCTCTGAACGCCCCAGCTGCAAAGGAAAAATTCCACTTAAACTGCCTTGCAGTGGCTTATGCTGATATACCTTGACTCAAAAGGGGGATGCAATCAGTAACTATTTGTTACTGCACCAGCAGAAATTTGGGTACTTGGGTACAGTCTTACCCTTCATTTCATTTCAGTGCTGTGCACAGTAAGAGGATAGAATCAGCCTGGGACCAGCGTTAACATCAGCAAGCACATGAGGCAGATTAAAGATGAGCATCAGTCATCAACTGCACATTCTGCATTGACCCGGCATGCATTAATGTAATAAAAAAATCTGTAACTTTGTCCTAGGCACTTAGCACTGAGGAAAACTGCTGCAGCTAAGCTTTAGGAACAAGGAGCACATATCCTCTAGCTACAGAGAGCCTAGAGTTCAAATACTTGCTGGACAGCACGCACTGCTAAAACGCACACAGTACTGACCGCACACCAAACTGAACAGCAAGTTCTACAAAACAGGGGTGCGAAAGCATTACTTGAGAACTTCTAGGGGCTGCTCTTGCAGCCTTGTAACAAATGCTTGTATGAATGCAGAAGAAAATTTCCCATCACTTTGCAGACTTACCTTAAAAATGACTCCCCCGGTTGAGGAGCATGTCAGCATATAGTTCCCCTCAGAGTCAAAGGCAAAAAGTCTTCCTCGTGGGAACTGGACTTGCTTGTATCCACTGTATCCAGACAGCACAAAGGGACCCGTAGCTTCGCTGGGAAGATCATACTCCGACACCTTCAAGCCACTCTTGTGAATATTCCACTGAATAAACTAGAATGACAAAAACAGATTATAAAAGCCCATAGTTTAATTAACTTGGATGAAAGAAGAGGGGCTACTCACAGTTTTTAAGAGAAGGGGCTATTTTACACGAACAGAAGATGGCGCTTCCACATCTCTAAGTAGCTGTATTTACAAAACACAGGCTGCATGGGCTGTAAGAGTGCCTACTAGTCAGGCCAACTGAAGAGACTGAATGCAGCAGAGTGGTGCTGTGTATCTAAGCCTACAGTTAGCAGCCTGCAAGTTCTCCAGAGCCTTCGGGTATTTTTACTGTTAGCCCCACCACATGGAGAAGACTCCAGAAGGGATCCACCAACAGCTGACCAGTGGAAGGTCACACACGGCCTACCTTGCCATCCTCGCCTATGCTGTAGACTGTGTTCTCATCATAGCTGAACTCGACGGAGTAGACTTCCCCCTCGTGTGCCTTCCAGCTCATGGCGCACTCGTGCTGCTGCATATCTGTGGGGAGAACCAGTACTGAAACACTCCCAGCGCTCACACAGAGTTGGGGTGAGGAGAGGCTCTTCATGTTGATACAGACTCTGTCCCTGCCGTCTACACCAGCCTCTGGGAACCCTATCTAATCTCAGCATCTTGTCCTTATTCTCCAACACCTCTCCCTCCAGCTTTACAGGGCTGTTCACATCCTCGGCATCAACTGCAGTCGTTCGGTGCCCAAGCCACACTGGCACCTTTATTCTCCTCCTCTCCTTGCTGCCCTGTCCACTCCCACAGCTGCTGCTATCTCTGTCCTCACACCGACCTGGGACTGTAGCCTCACAGGTCAGCAGCTGAGGCAAAAGCAGATCCCTTTTTCACAAAGAAGGAAGGCCCAAGCTGCCTTTATCACAAGGACAGGCTAAAGAGGACAGAACCTGAGAAACAGAAGTTGCTCAGTGAAGAAGGACTGATATGAAGCCTTCGAACTAGAAGGTCACACATTAAATCCCTTCATTTAAGACAGCTTCTGGCAGTGGTACTGCTATTAATGGCATAGCCAAGATGACATGGCTCAAGGGGAAGTTAACTCTGCTCCTAAGCGGGAGGGAAACAAATCCAGCAGCACTACCAGGGCCTCCAGGCAATATCCCCCAGGGAAAGTTTATCTCAATTCACTCCTGAGAGCGGTCATGAAGGAGAAAAAACAGCTTCCAGCTTGGCGTTTGGTCATGTCACACAGCTGCCTCCCTGCTGGCAGAGCAAGGCTGCTGGGGCAGGGGGAGCAGCCAGCCGAGGACACCAAGGGGCCACCTCACCGCTCAATTCCAACATACCAAAGAGACGAACGATCCCATCTGCAGCCCCCGTGACCAGCAGGTTGCCGTTGTGGTTGAAGGCTGTGCAGTTAATAGCGATGGGCTCGGGCTCCAGGGAGAACTGCAGCTGGAAGGGAAAGTCTGTGTTAATGCCTAAAAACCTCAAATGGAGCTGGGGTGCTGAGGAGCTGTACCCCAGAGAAAGGAAGGAAGATGGCGTCTAGTAACAAGAAGTACAGTTCTTGTTCTGCAGTTCCTCCTTCTTGAATTCCAGTTCCTCCACCTCATGACCACAGACTTCAAGGTTGGCAGCTGCATTTTACTGTAACACTAAACCAACACTTCACCTCAGCCAAGACACAGCTTTCTTAGCAATGTCCTCACGGCTGCACAAACAGCTTCTGGCAGACATGAGCTTGAGTTTGCTGCTTTCTCTTATGCATCAGGGAAAGCATTTCTTAAGGGCAAAGGTGAGGGATAAGACCAGGATGCACTGCCAGGATACAACCCATCTAAACTGAAACAACGGAGAAGATGATGTAAGACTAATTCTCTCGACAAGCATTTCACTTAAAAATAGATTTCAAATGCATTCTGGTACATGGCTAGAAGAGCTCTGAAGACAGACAAGTTCGCGTTGTGTGGTAACTGCTATCTCCAGTCCTCGCAGCTGGAGCACACCAGGCTGGGATGAACAGCTACGGTTCACCATGCTCACCCCACAGTGCTCCTCTAGGGAGATGCAAATGGGTCCCAATATCCATGCAGGCAGAGGGGGAAAGGGCAAGGGAAAATAGCAGAAAAGAAAACCCTTCAGTGTAGCTTAACGAGAAAGCCTGAGCAAAGCATCATGTCAAACGACTTGAGAGGTTGCCAGTCAAATTCTACAGGCAGGGAAGTTGCAAGATCATGAAGTATTTTGAAGAATTCATCAAAAAAAAACTAATACACACACACACACAAACACATTCAAATCCAGCAGCTACAAAGAACAGCTAAAACCAACTTGTTTTATCCTACATGTGATAGACGGGAAAAGAGGAAGGGGGTGGGGGAGAAGACATTGAAAAGAAAGTCAGCATAATTTAGGAAGAAGGCTCCTACACATCAGAACAGAAGACATTCATTCTCGACAAGCAGACTAAGAAAGGAAAGAAACTCAGCAAATACCTGCTGTTTCATCGTTTTAGTGTCCCATAGCAACAGCTTCCCGGGAACTTGGTTCATGCTTTTGCCCCCAGAACTGACTGCTGAGAAGTCCACGTGAGAGATGGGGCTCTGGGCTGCTGCAGAACAGACAAAGGAGGCACCACTTGGGCTGCAGGCAAGCGACAGGATTCTGAAATACAGCAGAGAGTGTGAAATGCCTTTCTCCAGCAACTACCTCAAGAGCAACACTCAGCTCCTAGTTCTGCCAGAGAGACCCTGCAAGACAGGACCTCCATCTCAGGTGCGCTGTAAAGGAGAGCATGATCCACATGCTTAGGAAGATTTTGAGTCTCTCCAGTGTAACAGAGCAGTTTTATGCTGCTCAGACAAGGACTGCCCTCTACACAAAGGCTACATAATATTGCAGTTGCAGGGAAGCAGTATGGACATTGAGACTTCATCTGCCAAAAACAGCAGATGAAACTTCAAAAAAACTTCAAAAACTTCACAGTCAAGAACAGCAAGATACATGCACATAAATCCACACACACAAACATATACATGTGCATGTACACACATACGTATGTATGTGTACATACGTGTTCGTACACAGATACCCACATATACAACCAATATTGCAGAGTTACCTGGGCATGTCTTCATCAATGCTGATTTCACAGAGATTCTTCTTCGCTTCTGTGTCATAAAGACGAACCGTCCCGACTCCACTGCCAAGCAGCAGCTTGAAACCAGCAAGGAGGAGATGGAAGGAATGTGAGTGAGGAGTACAGCGATGCTGTCCGGCAACTACCAACACCACGCATTATTTTTTCCCACTCATACATTCCAATTATATATAATTCCATCAGGTACATCCTGTCTTTCTGTGGATATCACGCTGAGTAGGACTACTCTAAAGTCACAGGAATCAGGGTTAAAGCACTGCTCTCCAGAAATTTTAAGAAAAAGATCTGATAAGCACCAAGGTAGAGAACAAGCCACTTTCTGGCATATGGCTCAACGTATGCAAAACACACGTGGAGTCTCAATATCTAGGGGAGCAAGGAAAGAGTAACACAGAATCAACATAAGTTTAAGAGAAAGCCAAGTAGAAGCCACCTCCTTTCATCCAGGGGAGAATTAAATTACTCAGAAGGACTCACACATGCTTTCTCAGTGGTGTTACAATTTAAATCAAAAGAAAAACCATGAAGGGATGCGTTATCAAAGAAAATTAAGCAAGCAAGATCCTTCTCGCTTCACAGCCTGAACTGCTGCTGAATCCCCATGTATTCTAGAAAGAAGAATCTCTCCACAGGAGAAGGAAATAAACTCCACAAAGCAGGAGAAATCATTAACAACTGTATGGACAACTCCTTTCTAAGAGTAAAAGAAATGAAAGAGACAAGCTGCAGCACCAGCTCTTCACAACTGGCATTTGGGATTCGCAGCAACACATCATCAGTGCCAGAACGTGAATGATATTCCCTCGGTTGCAGGCCTGCCTTGTCACACAGCCCTGTCTCTTTGCCAGGGAAGGAAGCGAACACCAGCAGCAGTTGTAGGACTCAGCAGAACGCATGCAATTTAAGGCTCCTCTCTAGTAACAGAATTAGAGGAAAGGTGCTATGGGAAACATTTAAACTGTCTTGGCATCTAAACAAGCTTCCAAGTCCTCACGCAAGTACCAACCCCTAGCTGTGTGAGGCACCAGAGTAAAACTGGACACGGAGCCCTTTTGACACCTGCACAAGCCAGGATGCCAACAACACACCCTTGCTCTCTCTGTTTCCTGCCTCAGGCTGCGAGTGAACCTCCACAGCTCCCTGGTTTTGGCTTCCCACGGGTTGCTGTGCCTCCGCCTGCCCTTACAAGTGACTGCCTGCAGAAAGGCAGTTCTCCTAAAGGAGATACTTCTGTCCTGCAGCTGTCCACGTGCTGCAGCTTGAGAACTTCTGCCGCAGGGCAAGCAGTGCTGAGTTCCTTGCAAAATACAGAGCACACTCCTCACTCCCTGGCTTTTATAAGACCCTACAGGCTTCAGTTCTCCCTAAAGTGGAAACTAACTGTCGCCCTGATTTTATCTGCAGTGCAGCCACCTAGAAGTTAATGTGCAACACACAACAACTGAGCTCCAAATCACCTGCTGTGACTCTTGAGCCTCTGCATGCACAGGCTACTCACCAGCCGATCGCGCTTGGTTGCCCATTCCAGAGACAGCAGCGGAGACTTGGAAATAGATGAAGCTTTAGTTTGCATTATTGGATTAAAAGACCACACCTTGATGACTCCATCCACATCCAAGCTGGCCACCCTCCGTCCAGAACAATCAACCCTGCGTGCAGAAAGAAAACGATTGGGTATTTTTCTCGCTGAAGTTCTTAGATGCAAGCAGATAGCCCAGTAATCCTTCCTCTCCTATTCCTCTCCTACAACAACCAGTGCAATGAAGCACTAGAGCTACACATGCAAAGCATAAAGCCCTTCAGCAATACCAACATGCTTTCCCAGGGAGTTTACACCTGGCTGGCATTTCCCTATCACAAAAATCTTTGTCCATTCCCAATGCACAAGCTACATGCTATTGTCAGTCACAGCAACTCTGCTGCCCTACAACCAAGAGTACGCACACACTGTGCTGGACAAAGCAGAGGCTGGGAGAAAGAAGCCAGACGGAGCTGATCCTCTGGAGAAGTTTCTAGGAGAAAGCCTTCCTCTGCCAGCCTGTTACCTGCAGTACATGATGGACGAATGGTGCTCCCCGTACTCCTCCTGGCTGAGGACGATGAAAGGCTGCTCCTGTCGGACCCCCACAGCCTCTGTACCACCGGCGGGCATTTTGGTTGAAGTCTCTGCTTGGTCAGCTTGCAGCTCTGAGCACGGCTCTGTCTCAGATGTGCTAATATCCGTTTTCTTCTCAGCACTTTGGCCCTGCAGGAAGAAATCCTGTGTGAAATACAAGGAAGCAGTATTTCCAGGCCAAGTTTTTCAGCTACCCCTCCTGTTGAGAGAAAGAACAAAAGCTGTACTGAAACCGAAGCACTGTCAGCTCAACTCCCCTTCTGTCAGGGACCTTCCTCCTGAGCGCAGTGATAGGGCACGGCACAGCTGTGCCATTTGATGTGGCCTCTTCGGTTAGAGAGTCCCTTATATGCCCCCCACATGGCCAGCCATACACTTTCCCACAAGAATTTAAGGAATTGCAGTGTTCAGCATACCTCAGCTGATAGCAGAGGCCCATTTTGATGCTGGTCAAGTACAGACTCACAATCAAATCATCAGATTTCAAAGAATTCTTGTATTCAGCAATGTAAAGTCTGTGGTCAGTCTGCACAAGGGTTCTCGGAGAACGGTGAGCCACAGTGGATAGATTACACTTGTCAGCAGAGATCCAGTCTGTGCACAACGTGGCAATCAATGCAGTCAACAGATGATGACAACTGTAGAGTCAACACGAGTCCAAAAGTTTAAAACCCAATTTGACAGGACAGACGGGAGTTGGAACAAATGGATTTTTAGGTGAAAGCTTTTGATTGAAACAAGATATCCACTGCAGCTCACAAAGTCTCTGAAAGAACCTTAATCTTCCCTTGCCACTAGGAACAGATACAGTGCACGAGTCAGCAAAATGTTTGCAAGCAACCCTTAGCTGCACCATCCTCTGAAGATGAAATGCTTGAAAAGTCTGCATGGTCATGTTCCCTAACACATCCTTGCCTTATTTATAGTAATGTCATATCTTGAGCAGTAAGTTAAACTCTGCATAATCAAATCATCACAATTCACAAAGCCAGAAAAGATTGGGAAATGAATCCAAGAGTGCCTTGCTCTGTGTTAACATGGGGAGATAACCAATGAATGACACTCGTGTCAGAGAAACGGCGCAGCCTTCCAGCTTCCTTTTTGACTCATGCTTTGAGAACAGAAAGCTAAACAATATCAGCTTCCCCAAGACGACCAGACACAACTTTTACAAAGGCAGAAAAACACCGCCTTAACCTGGAACATCACAGCAAAAGGAAAGCCAAAGGATACTTGCTAGGCAGCCAGGGTTTGCAACACGCTGACCGGTGTTTAATTAAAGTCTTTTAGGTGAGCCACAAAGTTCTCTCATAGCCTGGAGCACTCAGTGGTGGAATAACATCACTCCAAAGCAGCACACCCCACACAGAACAGCCATGCACGTCAGCTGATAAGCAACAGTCCCTCAGCACCACCTCTCCCCTGAGGGAGAGAGAGTCTCATATAGCCAAAATAAACATGGCTGAGATGTTACCACCATCCCTCCTATGCTCCATTCCAAAACACACATGGCTGCTAAAAGCCAGACAATATGGGGGTGAACAGCAGCAGTCCACTGACCTTCAGCAGTTAAAACCCAGGACATAGCTTTATTATTTTATTACATAGAAAGCAGGGCACAGCCCCACACAAAACTGCAACACATAGTGCAAAAAAACTCCAAAACATTGCTATGAAGGATATTTCTACTCCTATCCAGGGAAGTTTGTTATTTTTCACTGTCCCACAGAGCCTGCACAAACCAGCATGAGAACGCAGCTGACAGGGAGGAGAGAAAGCATTCTGCAATCCGTGCTGCAGGACTCTTTGGAACAGCATTATTTATTTATGCAAAAGATCAGGCATTCAAATCTATCTTACAATTGCTCACTTCTGCAGTACGGGTGAGCCAAGCCCACTGCTACTAAGGCAGGTGGATTATAACAAGGTATTTGAACGTAACAGCCACTAAGGCGGATGAAACCTACCCTCTCCAGGACAAGGCTGTTGACAAGACCATGACAAGCGACAACTCTTCTTCCATTTGAAATGTCAACACCGAGTCCCTTCCAGGGACACAGAAATAATCTGAGAGTGGAAGGAGTTGATTAACTACAGAGATTAACCTTTGATACAGCTGATTGGAGCAGCATTCCAGGAGCTTAATGGGAATATTTGCATTTTTTTTTTACTACCCAACATAACAAAGAACAGAAAATGGCAGCCCTCCACTTGCCAGCTTCGCAGTGTTGCCCAGTACCTGAAAGGTCCCTTTTGACAGCAGTTCTCTCCTTTCCTTCCCGTGCTCTTGCAAGCGCTTCTGCCGCTGCTGCAGGGAGCTTGACTCGCCCGCTGCTAACCCACTGAAGTGGCTCTTCCCATCCTTACAGGTCACTGCTCCTTCTTTTCCTTTGGCACTCTGGAAGGCAGAAATGATTTGGCAAAGTTATGTTTGCATCAGGCTGTGGAAGAAAGAGCAAAAGACGAGGCAAAGAAACCAGGCATCCACACGTCCCCAGACATCAGCTGTTCTTGCAGTGCATTCACACCCAGTGTACATGCTCAAGGAAGAAAATGACTTTTTTTCTTCCAGGTGAAAGCAAAAGCTTGGAGCAGTGCTGTGCTGCAAGCTAACTCCTTGGCTACTGAGCACCTTTCAGTGCGTACAGTTGAGAATCACCTGGTGATTTGCTGGCTCTTTCTTCCCAAGCAGCGTGCTGCCGGTCTGTGTTGGAGAAGCCCCACTTGGCTGAGCTGGTCTGGAAGGGCCCTTTTTGCTCTGGGAGAGGAAAGAGGAGAGAAAGCCTCCACGGGACTGAAGCGAATGTGCAGTGCTCCTCTGGCTGCAGGTCATATCACTGAAAAACAAACAAACAAACAGACGGAACATGGAAGTGCAGCCAGACAACCTGATCAAAGATGACCCAACAAAAAACTGCTTGAACCTCTGGAGGACAGATGCTCCTTCCCAAGCTGATGGACCACTATGCACTAAAAAACTGTTTTAAAAACATGCTGTGTTAGCATCTGGAGCAGATTGTTGCAATCACTGGAACCAAAGCTCACTTGGCAGCGTCATGGAGAAAGACAGCCCAGATGGTGCTGAGTCACCCACAGGGCCACCCCAAACTCCTTCCACTCCATCTGTTTTTTTTAAAGACCCCAAGGGTGGAGGAACCCAGCTTTCCAAAGAACTTCTTCAGCCTGGATTCCCGATTCGAGGCATAAAACAGACCTCCCTTGAAAGGCAGTATCCAGTGTTTCACTCAACATCCTTACATATTCAGCAAGTCATGTTCAGGACAGGACCCAAAGAAATTAAGAACCACCTCTGTGATTACACACACCTCCCTTCTCAGCCCACAGTGCCAAGAGCAGTGGCTGCTTCCCAGAACATAACTGTCTGACCTCACCATGCTGCAGCTTCCCCAGAGTAGAGCAGCATACAATCACCTTCACTGATTCTCTCTTCTAAGGAAAAAAGTGTTCTATCAAAAATAAGCTTTGGGTTGAGCACAGACATGGAAAAAACAACCAGAACTGGGCCCCTAGCTAACACATGAGTTGTGCACACAAGAAACACCATTTCTAAGGCAAGTTTTCCTAATAAAGCTGGACAAAAATATGGAGAACGTATGACCCCAGTACTCGCACCACTCTCTCCCACATATGCAGGTGAATACCACAGCTTTCCGCCCAGAGTAGTTAGACAAAAAAAAAAATCTCAAATTAAACTCTGTGGCCTGGCCTGTGTGGAGCAGTTATCAAGATAGTTCAGTGGACACTTAAGTCTGTTTAATCAGAAATTTTGAAAGATTTAGCGTGTGAACTCTGCTACAACTTCTATTTGCCACTGTCAGCAGCGTAATTTGATCAATCCCCCTCATGCCTCAACAAAAGTGAAAGAAGCACACGAGAAAGTCAAAGCCCCAGCGGTAATATTAATACATTGTGGCTACGCTACTCTTGCTTTCAGATCCTTTTGAAGCAGGAAGAACGCTCAAGAACAGAAAGAATTCGGGCATGCGGACTTGCCTCACATAACTGCATACTAGGGGAAGACAGGGGTTTAACCAACCAACCTGTATCCCTGCGTATGTTGCCTCTTCTCCATAGAGAGGAATACAACAGATGTAGCCATAAAACACTCTTCAACTGTAGATTTATTGGGAGTTCCATATATAACTGAGCCTCAGGGAATAGAAACTCCCTTTCTCTTGCCTTTGCAAAAGAAAGCCCATCTCTGCATAACAATGACCCCTTTAGGTGACAAAGGAGCAATATCTATAAACAACACAGTACACACACACACTGCACCACAGCCACTAAAGAAAATAGGAATTAGGAGACAATGCACTTCATCTGAGCAACACTGCGGGGTATTCCACTGTTACCAGTGTTCTGGCTGCCCAAAATACCCTGGTGTAACGGTGAGACCAAAGCAGAACAACTTCTACATGTGCTTGGGCTCTCCCTGCTCAGTGAGAATCTCTCTCTAAAGGCGGGAGATGATTTCTGCCAGGATGTATTTCTGTAATGATTCCCAGGGAAGCGAACAAGGAAATGACCCAATAAAAGCGGCAGGGTCTGTCCCAGCTCCTCCCCTGCAGGCACTCACAGCTCAGAGTCCCCTAGTCGATCCATGTTGGCCACATACGCAGGCAGCTTGTGATGCACAACTGCTTCTTCCACTTCCAGTTCCTCTTTCTTCATGCGGGAGGATTCAGCCTGCAAAGCAAAAAGCTACAAGAGAAGAGAGAGCCAAGTCAGCAGAAGTTTCACCAAGATTCGCCTCCTTCCCACTTGCTGAAGTTGTTTGTTCCCTTTATTTCACCAGCCCTAGAAGGCTGGGGAAGGTAGAAAGTTGCCCTGACCGGCTAAGCACATCAGTCCAAGCAGTGGGAACAACCAGCACTTTACATGTATGAAATCGGAGCCTGCTTAAAACCCTTCGCTCCTCTTGGGCTGTTGCTGTAGCAGCATTAACGGGGCCGGGAAAGCAGCGTTGGCCAGGACACAGCTGCTCAGCCTGCTGCTCCACGTAGGCGGTTCAAGGCCAGGGCAACGCACGTGCCTGGCGGTGGTGATGTGCAGGCACCGAGCCTAGGAAGTCGGCTTCCTCCCACAGCCAAGGGTTTGGCAAGCTGGCAGGGTGCTCCGAGGCCAACGCCATCAGGCCATCCTGAAAATCCAGCTCCACGTCCTGCTCAGCTCCCTCCCGAGCATGACAGAGAGATTTATCTCCACATTACAGAGAAAGAAACATCTTTCTTTTTCCCCTGAGCAGACAGGAACCTCAGGAAGCGTCTTGCTGTGACAGATGTGGTCGATGCCTCTGACTCTTGGCTGCGTGATGAGTTCCTCAGGCCTTTCCATATATTTGTTTTTCAGATACAACTCTCATTTGTCCTTTTATCACAGTACTTCAGGAAAGCAACAACAAAAATAAGAAGGAGCTTTAGAAACCCAGGTTGCTATTCATGTATTTGCATTCAGTTTCAACAGTGAAATTGAGATCACTACGTAATCCCAGCTACCACTGAATTCAATACTTATTCACACCATTTTTATTTAAACTTGTATTCTATAGGTAGCTGTTTCCCTTTCTAGCTTGAGTAATTCTTCAAAAAAAAAGTTTAGTTTTATGTCTGACAGAGAACACCTATCCAGTTTGTGATATAAATCAAAACCAAGACAAAACAAAAACAACCCACCCCACAACCCAGCTTCAATCTGACCAGAAGTGCAGAATACAAAATTGGAAGAAATAAGAGTTCTACTTCAAAACACACCCTGTCCTCCCCTCCTTATTCACTGACCATCTTTGCAGATCTGCCCTGGTAGTTTTCCTGCTCTACTGACTCCACACAGCACAGTGCCAAACCTTGCTTCTCTTGAGCCATAAAACCTCCGTTTTGAGATCAGTTTTTCTATTTTACTTCAACGTTTTAGGACAGATGAACACAGAGTTGATCAGTTACCAAAACAATAGTAGCACAACACACGACAATGTTTTGTAACACAGGAGGGTAAAGCACAAAACTTAGATTACTGAAGCATTCATTTAGGGAGAACTTTTTCTTGGAGTGTTTAAAGAAATGAAACTAAAGTCCTGCTTACATGAATAAGGTTTCCCACTTGTACAAGATCAGCCAGATGTGATCTGTAGTTTAGAAGATTCTTAAATTGTGTATCTCCCAAGTCTCTCTAATGGGAGATTGTACTGGGAAAGGACTGACACATCATATTTCCTTACACCTTTTCTCTAAACATCTGTGGATGTTACTATCAAAAACAAGACACAGAACTGGGTGACATTTTGTTGGAGCCGGTCAGCCTTTCTTACAGTAGGGTCTAGAGCTGGGAAACAGATATTCACAACAACATTTGCATTAGTTGATTTAAATTACTTTAAGTGCACTTCAACTGTGGTAAGTGGCCACGTCAGATGTAATGGTTTCTGCCTCTTCACCCTAAGTTATTGCCACTTTCTATTGCACTGTCAGCTCAATCCTGGAGGCGACTGTCAACACCCTCCGTAAGTTGCACTGCGAAGTCAGTCATACGTGCACTTAACCTGCCATTAGTTTCGGCCTGGCAGAATTTGCAGCGCAGCAGAAAAGGCATTGCACAGGATCTGCACCCATCAGACAGCACGGGGAGAGGGACAGACGCCTCCAGCAGAGGCCCAGGAACGTCCTACAGACATTGCGCTAATCATCACACGATCACAGCCCTCGGCTTGCTGGAGACAGTTCAAAGATAAACCAAAATAACACAGGTTTTCTGCAAGAACCTGCCCTGGAATAACTGCACTAAATTGAGGAGATACAATTTGCTCGGACCGACAGAACCAACTTCACAAAACTCCCAGCCTTATAGTCAGCAAGTACAGGGTGACTTCAGTTCTCACCTTATGCCGCAAGGATTCATTTTCTTCTTGTATGAGACTGCTCCTGTGACATTCAGCTTCAAAGTTCAAAATGACTGGCACTGGTGAGAAACGTTAAAGAAAAACCCAAGGCAACAGCTTGCGCACAGCTGGCTTAATTCTAAAAACCAGCACTACCAGGCAATACTGGCCACGTGCTGCCTTTCAGACAGCAAAGGTGCCCCGTCCATACTACTGGCAAGGAGCACGTGCGAGGCCAGCAGACTGGTAACAACTTAGGTAACCTAAGCCAACTTTGTACTTGCACAAACTATTTCACATAGGCTTTGCAAAGATTTTAGATTCCTTCTTTTGAGATGTCAGAAGCGGAGGACAAGCGAGGTTATGACACTTCGTTAGTGTATGTTGAGGACATAGTTCAAGATGAATCATATTCCAGCTGCAATGTAAACTCGCTCATCATGGAAGAAGGCCAGAACTCTACAATGTGGGACAAAAGCTGTTCTTTCTGCTAATGCTGAGCATTATTGTATTATATATTATATAATGCTGCGCATCTACTATATTGGGCTGTCACTACACAGCGTCGTGAATGGATGCACCCAGACAAGGGTCTAACAGGAGAAGCTGGTTTAGTTATGGACTAGGACCCGAGGTTGCATGCCTGTTTTGTATGCCGAGTATCCACGAAAAGCGTTTCACGTAAGATTTCTGACTGCTCTCCTAGTCACTGGCATAGGGATGAGTTCGGCATCAGCAGCAACCGCAATTGTTTGTGCCCAGGGAATATAACGTATCATCGGGTAATTGAATAATAACTATTCCAACATCCTCTGGCAAACACCAGCTTCCTATTAAGGCTTGGCTCTAAGCAATCACCTGAAAGCAGAAGGTTCTGCAATCCTGTATTGTTGGCACCGTTGCTGATAGTCAGCGTAACACCAGGGCAAGGGAGATTTAACTCTTGGTTGCAGAAAAGGATATGCATGCACTGAAATAAGACGCTCAGGAAGTTGTGCAGGGAGACGATGAACGTATCTGCCCACTGGCGTGAGAAATATGTGGCAAAGGTGGGGTTGGAGTCTGGGGCAGGGAGGAAGGGCAGGACAAACCAATCCTTCCACTCCGCCTGGTTCTGGAGCTCGGAGGCCTGCTTGAGGAAAAACTCCTGCGCCTTGTCATTGCGGCCGCTCTGGAACACAGGAGAACAGCGCTCACACTTCCAGTCACATCACTGCACGGGTTCTAAGCATCAATGCCTGATGGACACCGTAAGAGCTACTTTCACCACCAGAGCAACTGCGCAGAATTAAGACTCGTGTGGGAACAAAAGAATTGCCCAAATGCCAGAAGCTCCCAAACACGCTTCATCCAACGTTCTTTCCAGTCACCACAGTCTTGTTTAAAGGCCGAGGAAAATCAAGCTAATTCCTTGGCAACGTTCAGCCAACCCAGTGCAGTTTTCCACTCACATAAGACACAAGTGGTGGCAAAATATACTTCAAATTACTCAATTCTACCACAGATGTAGCCTGAAAAAAAACTGATCTGATTCATTATTCAGACATGACAATCACACTCCAAGGTAAGCACAGGGCAAGAGAACAAAACACGAGAAACCACGCTTCCAGAAACATGCATTAGATTTTGACTCCTCCGCTCCTCCACCAACATCCATCATTTAAGATTTTCAGTCAGTGAATGCAATCAAGGTGGAAATATTGCTCATAAATTGTAAGAAATTAAATATGAATTGTTGACAGGTGTTTGTGTACCCTGCTTGCCAATGCTCTCCCTGGGTATTATCTTTCTTTCACTTTCCTAAGGTATCATTATTTTCTGTTCTATTCAGAGCAGACAAAAACACTTCCGTTTTCTCTCCCACATTACTTGTCCCGATTTGAAGCTCACATCTCCCCTCTCTCCTCTTTTATAAACTAAAACTGAACTCCACCAACTCCAAATGTCCCTTTTTCTTCTTCTAGACCCTCCAGCTTTCTTGATTCTTTAGGAACCCCGGTACCTGTAAGGACCGGCTGAGCCCTGCCAGCAGGTTACAGCGGAAGGAATACCAACAAGCCTGTCTGTTGGTCCCTAATGCTGCAATAAGGCCCTTCTCTACCCTACTGCTGCCTGCTCAGTCACTCCTTATTCTGCAACAGTGCAGTTGATTACACTTATCTAAGCAGAGATTTTATTTTGTTCTTGACTGCTTCCTGAACTTTAGAAGACTACTTCGAGCACTGACCTTGTCCTCCCGCGTTCTCACTGCCGTGCCCCACGAGGAGGTGTTTAAGAACCTTATGATCTCTGCTGGTATCCACGTTACTAACAGAGCCTGAGCAGGACTGAGCTGACAGTCACAGCCATCCCATCTGCCAGGGACTGAGCCTGCCTTCGTGGCTGAGCACAAATACCTTGCTCCCAGCTAACCGCGTTCCCTCTTGCCTTCTGAGCTTCTCTATCCTCCTGCCTGCAAGCCCATCATGTGAGTCTGCGTCAAACTCTTTACCACGCTCTGATACATGACACATGAATCGCTGACCCCCCACCACGCGGGTCAGAGGCTCTCAGGGTATTTCCTTGCTCTGGTTTCAGACACCAGGATGTTGTTTTTTTAAATCAGAAGCCTAAAAAAAAATTGAACAACCATCACCTGAACAGTATGGACGAGGTAGTATCGGAATAAGCTGGTTTTCAGCTTGTTCACCGTGGGCCGGTACACGTCTTCCAAACGGCTGAAAAGGCGCCGGTCGAGGTAACTCCAGTAATCCCGCAGGGCGGCCAGGTCGTAGCTCTGAACAAACTGCTGCAGCTGGTCCACTATCTTATCCACCTAAAGAGGGCAAAACGGGGAAGACTCCGGTCATGTGAGGGCTCTTTTTTGGCACACGAGACTTTCTGTAACTTAACGCTGAGGAGCTTTAACTGCACGAGGAATGCCACAAATAATGCGCCAAGCCAGTCCTTATGCATCAGCTGAGAGAACAGAGGCAGTTTTTGACAAGAAGATTACATTCTGTTAAACACGGGTGTTTGTGGCTGCTTCTTTTTAAGCAAGCAAAACATTTCCACTTCTTCTAAAAGCCAGTTGATAACGAGGAACCAGGAATAACGTCGTTAAACACTGAAAACTCAAGCGCGGCACTTGGAAAAGAGCATTATTTTTAGACTAAAGGGAAAAACTGTACTTGGCCAGCAGAAAAGGAGCTCAGAAAGAGGAAGAAAGCCCCGCTGTACTGGGAGCTTTGAAGCACTTTTAACTTGGATGTCATCTATTAGCGGGATTGCCACAGAAGCCTGTCACGGAAAGCTTTTTGTCGGTATGGCTCTTTGGTAATCCTTTCTGCAATACGGATAAAGCACAGCGGTGATGGGGGCATCGATTTGCAGTTTGGTGAGTTCTGGTGGTCAAAATAGGCTTTAAAATAAAGAAGGTCCTGGAGCCTACACAGAATTTGACTGCTGAAGTGGATCAGTGCGTGGCTTGTCTCCCCCTCGGCGGTTAAATCTTTTGGGACACCACCTAACCTTTTAGGACACCATCTCATCTTTTAGGACACCACCCTAAAGCCTAACCTTTTAGGACACCATCCTTCAGTTAATATTTTAGGACATCAGCCCCCCCCCCCCCCCCCCACGACTCCCACCCCAGCCCCTCCGAGGCCCCGGCCCTGGCTCACCCGGAAGCCCTTCTCGCGGTCCGCCTTGATCTCGGCGTCCAGCTGCTTGAGGGCGGCGGTGAAGCCGCGGAAGAGCAGATACTCCCGCACCAGCTCGTCCGTCCGCTCGGCCGCCGCCGCCATGGGGGCGCCGCCGGCTCCGCCCGCCCAGCGGCGGCGAGGGGGCGCCCGGCCCCGAGCGACGCGGCCCGGCCCGGCCCAGCCCAGCGCCGCGCGGACTACAGCTCCCAGCGCGCCCTCCCGCCGCCGCCCGGCGCAAGGCACGCCGGGACTCGTAGTCCTCACCGCGCGGCCGCGCGCGCAAACCCACCCGTGCTTCCCCTCCCTTCTCCAGCCGGCGGCCGCAGCCCGCGTTTTTCCCCTCGCTCCCATTGGCCGCCGCGGGGCTCCGGCCGCGCTCCCATTGGCCGCCCGCCACGTGCGCCACATGTTGCTGGGGGCGGCCGGGCAGAGGTGCGACGGCGGCGGCGGGCGGGCGCGGAGCCCGCGGGCTGGGCGCTGCGCTCCGGCGTGCCCGCGGTGCCCGGCGGCCGCCGATGGAGGCAGCGGGCGGCCGCCCCCGGCTGTGTGTCAGGCTGCGCCCCGGGCACCCGCTGCCCCGCGCGGGGAGGAGACGCTTGTTGCAGGCGCGCCACCGGGCAGCGCTGGCCGGGCTCTTCGGCGTCCTGCAGGAGGCTGGGCTGGCCTGGGCAAAAAGCTCGGCCTCGAAGGTGCGGGGCACTGAGCGCGATTCCCTCGCCCGTTGCTGCCGTACGCACGTGTTTACGTTAGCTATATCCATTGGGGTGGCCGCTGTGCCTTTAGGGATGCCAGCACACGCGTAATTTCACTCCAGGCAGCTTTCCCGGCTCCTTTTTTCTTTGCAGCTGGCAGCTCGTCCTGAGCAAATCACTTGCTCTGCGGTCTGGGTCACGGGCTTATCATGTGGCTCATCTGCGCTCCTCTTACGTGGTTTTTTTTGCAGCTTCCTCCTGGCCATGTTCTGGAGACAGATCAAGGGGTCTTTGATTAAACTATCTTAATTTCACAGCGTTTCGGTATGGAATTGGAAGTAGTGAATTTAGGGACAGAAGTTGTTACGGGGAAGAAAGTAACTCATTCATCTTTTGAAGTGCATTTTGTCTTTAAGGCACTGAAAAAATAAGGCAGAAAAAGAAACCTGTTAACTGGCCTCTTCTAAACTAAGAAACTATTTAATCAAAAAAAGTGTATAAAGAAGAGATTAACCAAAAGTGCTACTGAAAAGGTGGAGAGTACTGTACCCAAAGCAGAGGAAGAATCATCAGGATTCCTTTTCTTCACAGCTCTGCCACCAACCCATTTAGATTGGTTACTTCCAGTTTTCCAGTTTGTAAAATGATGGTTTAAGATGGAAATCATCCTTGTAAAGTGCCTTTAGGTTCTGAGCATGCTAAGTGCTGCTCTGTGGGGCTTGTGCCAACTGGGCCCCTTACCTCTCGTGAAGTTTGAGGTAAGAGTTCAGTTTGCCATGTTCTGAAGAAAGTGCAAGTTAGGTTGAAGTCACCATAATGCCGGAAACCAAGACTAAACAGGTACTTGTTTTGTCTGATCTGACCGTAGTATCTTCACATACCAGTTCTTGGAACCGCTGTTTCATAGTATCGTGCCCATCGCATGACTTTTGGGATCCAAGGAAGATCAGTATCTTCAAGGGCTTAAATACAGAAGCTTAATCCTAATTTAGTGCTTAATGCCTGGCTGGAATATCTGGTTTGAAAGCTCTGCAAGATAGACCTCTTGTCCATGGTGACTGGATGTTCTCTCTGAGCGTGTAAATCTTGAAATGTTTTTGAGATGGGTAGGTATGTTTAAAGGCATCGACATACATTCTTCACTATGCCTGCTATAAATAACGAAGGAATGATTTGCAGCGTTGAAGTTACTCCAGTTCACGGCAGCGTAGCTGAGAGTAGAACATGGGAAGGGCTTCTACTGAAACCCCCATCAGAAGTGAATGGTAGAGTCTCATGCCTTAAGTCAGCAGACATCCAACAAGACGTGCTGCAGGCATGGTATTTCTGGACAAGCTTCAAGAAGGGCATGGTCAAAACAAGAACAGCTGCTGGTGAGAGATCAGACTGCAGTAGCAAATGTCTATGTGACTCAGGATTATGTTAATGCATTATATAACGTATTTATATTCTAGAATATTTATATTTTATATTTAATTTTGCACTGCTGTTGGTTCTTTCCCCTTCTCATTAGGGTATGGGAAGCTGGTGAAACAACACAGTTGTTTCCTCAGAGACGTCGAGATAATGAAGAAAAAGTGGGGAAAAAAAACACCAAGGCATGTTAAAACATGAATCCAGTCAGAGCAGAGAGCAGTCAGTTCTGATCTCTTTTCTCTTTTTTTTTGTCTTTGTTTTGTTTTGTTTGTTTAGTATCAGGTTTTGTGTAAGGCTAAGAAATATATCCAGGAGCTGGAGCAAACCTTGGGTTCTTTGCTGAAGATGAAAGGTACTGCAAGCATTTGCCTGCATGTGGTTTTTATTTCTTTGTTAAATAGAGACGGGTGCGTGGCTGCTCCCATTGAGGATCGGACTTCAGTGTGACTATTTGTAGCAGTAAGTAAGGGACAGCACAGTGTCTATCAACCCACTGAGCACTGTACCTCAGAGGTCCCCAGTCCTTCCTGGGCCAGGCGGAGGAAGGAAACAAGTGATGTCTGCTGTCCCACAGCAGCAGGCAGTTGGGGCAGGGTGCTGTCTGTTCACCCCACTGCCTCCTGCCCAGCCAGCCTGGGGCTGGCGTGGGTCCCCAGGCTGCGTGCGTGGGCTGCAGGGGCGTGTGTGCTCCCAGCCACAGCGCGGCAGGAGTCACAGCTGCCACAAGCACCCAGCACTGCAAACCAAGCACAGCCAGAGCTTAAGCTTCAAAAAGCAGCACCTGGTCTGAGTTACAGGAGGAGCAGAGAGAATCTGTTGAGAGTTTGCTCACAAAAGTGTAGGAAGTGGAAGCATTTAGTTACACATTTACTCCAGTAGAAACAGGTAAGAGATGATGCGGGTTTTGCTTTCCCTTTCAGCTGGGCAGGTTGTCTTCATGCACTTCTCCACTGCTGCTGACATCGTGCAGCTCTGGCACGTGCTGGTGGCAGTGGAGGGAGGCAGCTCCCACTGCTGGGCTTCGCGCCCTGCCAGTATTGCCAACTGCTTACTGGTGCTGGCCACTGCCTCCAGTGGCAGCAAGTAGGACTGGGTGCTGATTTGGTAGAGGCTTTGGACACGTTTTTACATCCTTTCAAGTGTCCAAAATATGGTCAGATAGAAGAAACACGTTGCTATTCATGCAACTTGCACCTCCAGTAATTTTCATCAATTAAAAGTCACAGTGCTTAAAGAATTAAACTCCTCTGAACCCACGTCCTGGGGTAACCTGTAATAGTCACAGGCAGAAGGAGTAGTTTGACAGAGCAAATCTGAAGGCATCACAAGCAGTGGGGCTGGTTGAAGAGAGTTCTGAGGTAAACTTCCCCTTTGATTTACTTACATATATGTACAATTCATACTGTTGCTGAATCACAGAGTTGGTTGTCAGGAGTTTTTATGTGCAATTTGCTCATTACATGCCAATCGTGAAATACTGAATTGGCTGGTACTTGCCTGGACTTCTGATTTGCTAATTGCTTTCACCATCAGTTCTGTCAATGTTACGAAGACAGCATTAGATTCTGAGTTCCTCAATGCTCAGAAACTCCCAGTAATGCCAGTTACGTTGTAGGAGAGGCAGAGGGGTCTCATTTCACATCACTTTTGTCTAATGAAGGGTCCTGGCTCATGAAGGACCAGTTGTTAGAATTATTCTGCTTGATTGGGATTGAGGATGAGAGGGAAGCCAAATGCTCCACTGCTATGACAGTTACTTTTCTGCTGACAACAGAGTCCTTCAGTCTGGAGGAGGGGAACCCGTCCAGCCTGGAGGAAGTCAAGGAGGAATATGTCAAGAGGTACTTCAACAATCACAGGTAAGGGCTTATACTAATCAAGGAAATAGGATAGTACTTTGCATTTGCTTCCATTCCAGCATCTCTGAGCCTTTCTGTCATTGTTACTGAATTTCCAAGCAGAGGCCTTTCATCATGAGGAAAAGATGAAGAGATTTCACGTGGACCCCTCTAGTCCCACGCACTGCATGAGCACTCTGTGCATCTTGTTGGTCTCATTTCCAATCAGTGCTTGTATTTCTTTCACCTCCTGCACAGCTTGTCTCTACCACAGACCTCGTTTGCTTGCAAAGCAAAAGGAGGAGGGAAAACCTGCGTAGGAAGAATGGCCCTGGACTCTGGAGTGACCATGACAAGGATGTTATTAATCCAGTTAAGAAGTTGTTTATTTGGCCTTTTTTCCTGTGTGTTCTTTTCAGCACTGCATCACCCTCAGGAGCTGTGAGTGAGAGTAATTCCACCGTCTGGTATTTGATACAAGAATGTGAAAAACAAACAATGGAAGAGGATGGGAAGCCAGTATTTACCCAGTACCCAAGCACTTCATCCCCAGAGCTGGTGGAATTTGAACGGTAGGTGCACCCCAGCTCGCCTTCAGTTTTTTCATTTGCATTAACACTGCATCCAGTCGCTGCTGTACATGAAACCCCGCTGGAGCCTGCATCTGCCTTGCAGGAGCCTTGTGCCAGCAACTTTGGCCCTGTTGGCAGTGAAACTTGAGCACCTCCCAGTCCCCTTGCCCATGGCTGCCATGTGAATGGACTCCCGGCATCCTGTCAGCCCCCTGCTCTCCCAGCCTTGGAAAATCCAAGTGGATTTTTTCCATCCATTCTCAAGAAAGAGGGGAAAAAAACGTTCAAGTGTGTCAGTGCTCTTCTAGAGCTTCACCACGATAAATTTATGTGGTTTCTTTTTTTTTTTTCTTTGAACTGGTGTTTTTTTTATAAATTTCTCTTGGATTATTCATCAAAACGAGACTGCAGCTCTGCCAGCAGATGGCACCAGCCTACCGCTACTGTGTCTGCTTTTGCTCCTGCGAGAGCAGGAGATGACTCTAGTAAGGTATCGTTTACAAGACCTTGAAATGTGCTGAATCAAGCTTTTCTGGGGGAAGGAAGCCCTGCTTCATCAGAGGCTGCACAATGGAGCCATAAACGCTTGTCTTTCCCCTTCTTCACCGACAGTGTAGACCAGGGCCTTTGTAGGGCGCTGTGGGCGCCTGGCACTTACCCTGCTGCTTTATTGCAGGCTGCACTTGGTTCTAGGCTAATTCTTCTCACAAAATGATCAATGACAACATGCATAAAATAGTAGGGAGACTTCAGCAAACAAAACAGCTTCTTGGTGATAGTCCGGTCGCGTTATTTGGGCAGCATCTGAAAGACATTGAGCTTCTACAGAGTGTTTCCTTTTAGCCATGTCCTGCAGCTACAGCTGGTAGGACTAGGCACTGCTCCATCCTCTGCAAAGTGTGGTTGTGTCCTTCCAGCTGGGAAGGAAGTTGTTGAGTCATGGTTAGTCCAAGGTTATTTTCTTTAGCAAGCAGTCTAATGGTGATTCATGCTTTGTTTGAGAAACTCCAGAGCCTTCGTTTGGAGCTGTTTGAGAAACTGCCCAGAATTCTTGGTGAGGGCAGCAGCTGATGTGAGAACACTTATCCCCCTTATGGTATTTGCCATAAAAATGTTGGAAAATACTTCACAGCACAGAAATTGGAGGTTAAACATGTTTGTGTGGGGGATTATTTTCTATTTTCAATATTGGTTTACTAAAACAAATATTTACTACAACCAAGAGACAGCTCTTTGGAGTTTATTTCTTGTGCAGTAGTTGAGTTAGTCAGGAAACGTGCCTGACTGGGACATCTTCCAGGGAATCATCCTGGGCCCAGTAAAACTTAGTAACAATGACTGCTGTTTATAGAGCTCTTGCTTCTTGCTCCTTTGAACTTGTTAGTTTCATCCGAGAGGCTCTAATAATCTAATCAACATAAAATAACCTTCAGTGCTGCTTTCTAAAGTAGGTGTCACTGAACCCCTGGTTCAGTGTGCCATACGGTGCCAACAGAAGAAGCAGGCTCTTCCTGCGGTTTGGTCACCAGGTTGAAATTACAACATTAATGTTCAATTGGCAATTTTATGATAGACATCACAGAAGTCAGTCTTAGGGATGCAATTCCTCGGATGTAAAGTGGAGGAAACTGAGCTCCCATGCCCTCTCGAGTCAGACCTTCCAGGCCCAGGGTAGTCTCTTTCTGTCTGCATGTGCAGTACCCAATGCATCAGGGTATGACTTCAGCCAAGAGTTTTAAGAGTACTGCAATGCCAGTAAAAGTATAAAAAGTGACTTGCAGTGCAAGAGCCTCAGGATACAAAGGCAAGTATGCAAAATTTATGAAATGCCAGAATGAGGTTTGCCTCTGCAACAAGTACAGCCCTTAGCAGCCCGGAGCTTCTGTTCTGAGGCAATCCTGCTGAGGCTCTGGCTGGAGCCTGCCTTTTGCAGATGAAATCTTGGCAGAACAGAGTTGCTAAAATCTTCTGGCAGTGTTGGGCAACGTTCAATAATTGTATGAAGTCTCAGAGGGAGAAGTCGGTGAAGTAGTCTCGAATCACAGCTACTCCCTGCTCTCCTGATGGTTGTGATGGCATGACAGGATCTTTCTGGGTAACAACTACAACAGTCAGGTCGGTTCAGCACAGCAACTTTATTAGACAGGTCTATTGAGGTGTCAATTCAATTGTTTAACAACAAACGTTGCACAGTAGTTACTTATCTGCAAAGTCAAAGTTTAATTGCTAGTCTGAGGTAATGTTAATTATATCCTTGATTACCTCCCAAATACCAAGCAGTCACTCAGTCCCGGGGAAGATTCCTTAACTGGCATCCTGAGCTGAAGGGAGATCACCACCTCTGCTCTGAGACCAGCTGGCTCAGGCGGGAGTGCTCAGAAGGGCTCGGTTTGTCAGCATGGTTTGTTATCGTCTGTGGTCCACTGTTTCGCAACGGTTTATTTCACTTTTAGATCTTCTAAAACTTGACATGAGGAACTGCATCTTGTGCCAGGGCGAAGGTCGTTTCCACCACATACGTTGCAACAGCTCAGCATTGACTATGGCCAAGGTTGCGACTGAGTCAAACCTTTGGTGTTCTGCTGTCACTGGATGTCTTGTCCCTCCACGCTGATTTGCAGCAGATGGCTGCGTGATAGCTTGGTCTTGAGATGCTCCTTTTCCTTTCCTTACAGGTACCTGTATGTTTATAAGCACACAGTAGACCTGCTGATAGAGCATGGAGTTGTTTGCACTAAGGAGGCACCTCTTCCTGTGGTCTCCATGGCTATTTCACACCTCTGGCAAGAACTTTCTGAAGAAAGGAGAGACAGCATCTTGCAGTACTGTAGCCAGAGAGATTTCCTCCTGGATCCGAAGGCTGCTTGCCAAGAACCTGCGTGCACTGATGGTGACGTGAGGGACAGTCAAGGTAACAGTGAGGAAGCCAGTGGTTCCTCAGTCTCTACACCGGAGGAAGTAAGTGCTCAGTAACACACATCCTCTGCTTCTGAAACCCAAGCCAAGTTGCTAATTGGCACTGCAGCTTTTAATTGGAGCCATACAGTAGTTGTAATTAAGCTTTCTCAAGACCACTTGAATGCATATGTGGAGACAATAAACAGTCTGAGTAAACATCTGCATCGAATTCTCTCTTAGTAAGATATAAAGCAAGCTCTAGGAGTGCTGTGGCAGTAATCCTGCTGGTCTTCACTTACCTGTGGAGTTTCTGTGCTAGGCAACAGTTTAAAATTTGCTCTAACTTGCCCAGTAGTCAGGAGCAGGAAGGAGGATTATACAGTTGCTGTCCTCTGCAAGTCCTCCAAGGAGGACACGTGAGCTAAATCCAGAAGAAATGCCTGGCTTCCCAAGACTTGCAGTGTTCCTGCCTGCTTTTTTTGTTTTTGTTGGTTTTGTTCGTTTTTTTTTTCCCCTGGTAATCAAAGCACTTGGTAGCCAAGAGAAAGTATTTGTAGGCCAGTTTCAATGATAGAGGACTAATGGCTGCCCATTCCACGCATTTCTGCAGAGCCAAGAATTCAGTGACTATGTAGGCCAGGGCGTGTGTTTTTTTTTTTTAAAAAAAAAAAAAAAAAAAAGGAGATCAAATAGCAGCCAACTCTTCCTAAACTGTTCTGGAGCTCTGATTATTTAAGCAACTAGCTGCTCAAAGATGTTTGTAATTTTACTAGTTGCAAGGGAAGGACAGAGGTTCACCTTTAGCAGATACGTGCATTGCATTGACGAGCTCTTTTTGAGTCACAGGACACTTAGACAATTCATATTACTGACCTACTTAACAAATGTCACGGGGATGTTACATGTACAGTACTTTCTGGCACAGAAAGTATGTGATCTACATTATGGCAAAGTGAGCTAATGACGTCACATGTCTGTCACATGGAGAATCCAAACTCCTTTGTAAGCCAGACTGTACACTGGAATTGGATTTGTGGAGAATGGCTGATACAGCTGAGATCCCCAGCCATAAACAATGCAACAGCCCACAGTCAAGTCTGAAAAGCACTGTTAAAATTCATGCTTTTACTGATGTTTTGGGAGATGTAATGCAGGTCTAATTCTTGGAGGTTGAAGCACAGGCCTAAGGGAGCGGACTAACCTTGTGTTCCTAGTCATGAAATATAGTTACTCCTCCTTATTCCTGTCTCCGCAAAAGCCTGTAGGTTTACTGTAGCAGTAAACATACCCGTTAAATGGAAAGAAGGAATATCATGCTTTTAAAGACTTAATTATTAAAAATTATGCCCTAGGTAAAACTGTTTAGTGGCTGGATATATTGACATTCAAAGTGTTTTCTCTGACAGGTAATGTTTGAAGATGCGTTTGATGTTGCTGCTGGTTTTCTTGACACAAATGAGACTCAGGGAACGTCTAGCCAGAGGTAAATTACAAACCCACGCCTTTTATGAGACAGAATAACTTAATAGCTGACAGTCGATACTCCACAGCAAGTTTGCATGGAATAAGTCAATAGCCTAACTCTCTTTTTTATGCCTAACTTTTAGTAGATGGTTAAAATAGTAGCATACAGCAATTGTGCTCACAATAGTACTGTCTCTTAAGGTGTATGAGTGGAATGATTAATAGGCATTACAGCAAAACCTGGAAGACTCGCTTACTGAGAGTGCCCAGTCACTTTGGGGTAACCAGGGCACTGTTAGTGACTCTTCCTGGTAAATCCAGGAGTCCTCCTTCTGGATAAATGGATAAACCCTTCTAATTTTTTTTCCTCCATTCTGCATAGCTTTACATCTTTCAAATTACAAGATTTATAATGTTTTCCTTTTCTCTCTCACTTACCAGGTCTATGAGGACCATAAGTCATTCGCTGGATAAGTCAGCTAATCATGAACTGTACTCTCACTTAATGAGACAAAAATAATGTATTTTTTAATAATGTCTCCCTTAACCTTTTTCAAGTACTCTAATTTCATCAGAAGGAGGTGATCAAGTTAAAGTGCAGTTGACCTGAGCAGTAACATCAAAGAAACACAAGACCTATTAAATAATAATAGGTTTTTCCTCTGCAGGTCAGATCACAGTTACCTAGGAAAGAACATGTCAGATACAAAACTAGCATTGCCTTTGATTTTCCCATTAGACCAAAGAAAGAAAAGGGTTTCTTTCCTCAAGAGGAAAATCACATTGACTCCTCTCTTATGCATTCTTGCTGCTTACTCTCAGTTTTTTTTCTCTTTCCAAGTAGTGTTTTAATCCCTTTTTTGACCCAGTTTTTACTTATTTTTCCATACTTAGAAATGCACACATCTGTAGCATGCATCTTCACTATTTCTCCCCAATTCCTTTTTGCACTTCCAGAACAGCATGAATGGAAATAACGTTGTTCAGACTGTTGATCAGAATACTCCTGAATACATCATACGGCTTTAACAAAGCATGTATCCACTAAATGACATTGATTAGGTCACAACTGCTGTTTGCTTTTGAAACAAGAAAAAGCATTCGTTAATACTGCAGTGTATTACCATCATCTTTGCAGTCTTGTTTTAGCCCCAAACTAGATTAGTATTTCAGTAGACATTTATCCTGTTCCCTTCTTTTTCCTATCACACTATGCCTTTTAATTCCAGACAGAGGTGTGGTGGCAGAACCTTGTAAGATCCCAGGGAGAATATGGAGGTGAAGTGCAGAGTGATTATCTGAGCTTGTAACCAGTGTTGCCCATTACCAAACTTGCCAGTGACAACTAATGTGTCATTTCGTGACCACGTTTTTGTGTTCTCTCAAAGACTTTACGAAAGAAGTCAGTGTTGTTCCTTTGAACAAGCCTACAAAATACAGTACCAAATAGCCATTGTTGCTCTCTGTTACAACGGCTGTATACTTTTCCCTAAAACAGTTACCACAGCTGTAATGTATCAGTGGATCTCTTTGTTGTGACAGTGGCTTCTTGTACTGCAGTTCTCTGTTCTTCCTCTCATTTGTTAGACAATATCTCCTCCCTACGTACACCTCCACTCCTCCCTATCTTTTATACCCATTGTCTTTATTATCAGGTTTGTCTTGAAAACAATTTAAGTCTTCTTTAATTTATGAGTAAAATATGGAGGAGGGAAAGTAAGTAGGAGGAGAAAAGAGGGAACAAGACCTTAAACATAACTTTGGGTTCCATTTTCAGTTCAGCATTTGCAAGCTACACTTCTGAAAATCCAGAGGATGACCACAGACTCTATCTGCAGATCACTGACTTCCTAAAAAGCCTTTTCTTTGCTAATGCACAGTTTTGCCAGGTAAGCTTTGCCAAAGGGTTCCTTATAGAAGGAGCAGTCTATTTCTGTCACTGTCAGGAAGGAATTTCTGTTTTCCATGCTTCAGATCGTATTGTCCAGAATTTCTAAAACAAGAGCTTGGGGTTTATCACTTCAGATGTGTCATTCCAAAGGTCACTAGGATTGGCTCTGTAAGACACAAGGTTTGAGGTGTCATTATTACTTAGAATCTTACTAAAAATCCAAATGACATGAGGATTTTTTTTATTATTATTGTTTTAGTAATTGAAGTTACAGGTTGAAAAGCTTGAGTGATCTCATGTAAGCAGGTAAAGCTGTGCCTGCTCTCTCCATAACTAAAAGCCTCTTGATTCTGAGCTCAATAGGGACCACCTTGTGCTTTGTCGTGATGCCAGGTTCCCTACCCTCAGCCCCTGTCTGGCAGGCCTTAAGAGCAGGGTAATTATGCTCTTAAAAGAGAACAGCTCTTAAAAGAGAGCAGCTGCTGTGCTGTGCCTTACCCTCAGCCTGTTGTTGCGGGTTCACTGAGCCAGAAGCCTTTGTATTTGCAGTGTTCTTCCTCCTGTTCTTGTCCTCCTGCCAAGGAGGTATCTGAGATCTCACACATGGGTAGAGGACCAAAAGGGAGAGATCCCTCAGCAAGAACATGCTTGTTTGGGCTCAGAGTCAGTTGTGCCTCTACAATGGCCACTGTTCTATCTTATTTTTTTATTTTTTTTTTGCTATCATCTAGCTTCCACCTGCTCTCTGTTACATGAGCAGATGTTCCTTTAAAGAAAACAGAATGTTTGTGATGAAGGGTAATTGAGATCCAACCCCCTTCACCCCCCCCAAAAAAAAAAAAAAAAAGAAACTAGTGTTGCACCACTTCCTAAAACGCTCACATAAAACTCTCACATAGTGATTTCCGTGTGCCATTTGGTTCCCACTATCTCATGGAGATATTAGCACTAGCGGGGGGTTCAGAGTATGGCAGCAGACACAGCAAAAGCTATTAAACAGGAGCTACTAGAGTAGGGCTCTTCAGCAAAAAAGACTGAGGGGTAGCATGAGAGAATTTTGATCCTAAATGGGTTTGGTACACAGAATGATTGTTCATTGCTCTAAGACCAGAACTAGAAAGCACCCAATGAAATGAAAACAACATAGTCCAATCAGTCCATTGACAGTATACCTGAAAGTCTAGATACAATTCCCAGCTCAGAACCTCCTCACAGCACGGTGTGCCAGAATGCAGCAGCATGTATTATGGAACAGAGCATGTTGTATGCTATATTCTTGCACTTCTTGTCTAAACATCCACTCCTGGCCATTGTCAGAGACAAGGCGCTGATCTACACAGCCCTTTGGTCTGTGAATTACTGTGTTCTGCATAAAAACAAGGCTCTTCCTGTGTTTATGTAAATGACCATTTACCATACGAGGAGCGGCTGAGGGAGCTGGGCTTGTTCAGCCTGGAGAAGAGGAGGCTCAGGGGCGACCTTATCGCTCTCTACAGTTACCTTAAAGGAGGCTGTAGTGAGGTGGGGGTTGGTCTGTTCTCCCACGTGCCTGGTGACAGGACGAGGGGGAATGGGCGAAAGTTGCGACAGGGGAGTTTTAGGTTGGATGTTAGGAAGTACTTCTTTACCGAAAGGGTTATTAAGCATTGGAACGGGCTGCCCAGGGAGGTGGTGGAGTCGCCATCCCTGGAGGTCTTTAAAAGACGTTTAGATGTAGAGCTTAGCGATATGGTTTAGTGGAGTACTTAGTGTTAGGTCAGAGGTTGGACTCGATGATCTTGAGGTCTCTTCCAACCTAGAAATCTGTGTCTGTGTCTGTGACCATGAACTGAAGATGCTTAGAAAAGAAAGATCAACTGTAGGCAAGATAGAGTATTTTTGAGTTGTGATTGTCATGCCTTGGTGCTGCTTTTGTCCTCCTGCTTGGTGCTGTATTGTTATACGTGAGCCCAAGCCCATCTCACAGCTCCCAGGCTGTGGCATGAGTGGTAGTGAAATACAGCAGATTGGCAGTTAACTGAGAACTGCACATCCAAAGGGAAGTAAAAGACTGTGTGCACTTTTTTTTTTTCCAGTACCTTTGGGTTGTCTGTGATGAGACGATAAAAACAGAGTTTGAGCAGAAATCACCCAGGCTAGAGAGTACTGATAATATGAAGGTTGCAACCTCTTTCAGTTTAGATAACTGGAGTACAGCACATCTAGAGAGTCCTGCCAAGAGGGAAAAAAAAAACCACAACTGCCAAGAGTTTTTTGTTTTGTGAGCAGAAATTCAGCTCTGTCTCTGAGCAAATAGTTGGAGGCAGTTAGGGAAGTGACTGCTGAGTGGGCCTAGGGAACGTTTCAGCTAGCTTGAAACACTAACTCTGGCAGCAGCAGAGAGCTCAGTGTAGGCTACACAGCTTAGCCCAGAAATTGGTTTGCTCAGGGCTCTGGAGACTCCTGGACTTGTCTGGGTTACGAGACAAGTAACTTGCTTACCTTGCGGGTGTCACTGAGTCCCTGCAGACTGTTCCACTTCCCCGACGCAGTGCCCGTGCCGGTACACCAGCCCAGGAGTTTGGGCAGTGCTGGTGGCATAGGTTATCCCGAGGTAAGTGAAGTCCTGATGCACTGTGCATACACATGGTAGATGATACAGAGGTGGGCAGCAGGTAAAGTACTAAGGCAAGGTAACCAACGTGTACCCGACTAAGTATGAAAGGCAGCCTGTGGTCTCCTTCCCTCCCATCTGCAGAGCTGGTGAGGTGACACATTTTATTGCTGCTTAGTACATGCCAGTTCTGTGTTATGCCATTTGCAGTTAACTATCCAGGTACAAATTATTGTTGGGTTGTGCGCGTCTGCTGTTTTGTAGTCACAGCTCCATTGAGTGCAGCTCCTCTTGAGCTGCTGCCCTGGTGCTCAGGGCTGCCAAGGTCACGCACCCCAGTGATGTAAAATGCTTGAGAAAGAATCACACAGGAGGAGGGAGGAAATCATCTGGACAAAGAAAGGGAGTGCTCTTAAAAGGACATTGGCCCAAAAATGACAACAGGAGCATGGAAGCTACATGGTACAGAAATATTTCTGAGCGTGGGAATAATTAAACAATCTTGTCAGCTGTCCAGAGCTGTTGTCATGAGACAACATAACAAGAGATGCTAAGCAGTAAAGACACTAAAAGTTTATTTGGATTGAGGTTCAAAGTTTTTAAAGTATCTAAGTGGAAGTCTGCTTTTTTTCTAAATTGTATTGAGTACCTTTGCATCTTCAGATGCACGCTTTCTTTTAAAATTACAGATTTTAGATGAGTCATTTTGCAAGCAAGAGCGATTTAGTGCTCCTTAAGCTATACATTTTATAAATATCACCTATTTTTAAAAGCAGCCTTTCCCTGACAAGTCTTGCATCAATGCAGAAGGTGGACTGGATTGATTGCAGACACAAATGCTTTCATCTCATAGACTTTGATTTCTCAAGAGCCACTTATGCTCTGTAAGCTGGTCAAGAAGACCATTTCCTTCGATTGCTAAAAGCAGCAAAGCCTGAAGTCAGTAAAAGTTAAGGGCTCGAGGAAGCTCTTGTATCTTCAGAGCCTGTTACGTGATATGTTTGCTACCACAGTCAGTAACGTGAGTCCAAATGATGTAAATAGAGGCAGGGTGAAGCCCTGTCGTTTTTAGAGTGAAGTTGATTGGGAATTTGAGACATTCTTCGTCAGGCACCTCAGGCACTTGACTGACAAGCTGCTGATTCAGAGAGGCACATTAGCTGACACCTGCCAGCACTTGACCAACCAAGCACTTCGAAACACAATCAGCTCCTATGCTTTTTAACCTTACCTGGCTTTGGGGGGGCGTTTCAGGAAGAAGATCTTCAGTTTGATTATGAGACTGTGATGCTGAGGTGCACTGAGACCTTCGATGATGAAGATTTGTAAATAGTATCTCTGTTGGCTAAAGTGGTGTACCCAGCAGTGCTTGGCAAAAGTCATGTGAAGAGACTGCACCTCTTTTGGTGGAGCACCTTTCCAAGCAGAATGGGGAGACACCGTGTTGAAGTGGTTTGTTATTGTTAACTTCCCCTTCCCTCGTCAGCGCTTCTCAACATACCAGTTGAGCAATTTATACTTTTAAAAGTTCCAGATCTAAAATGTTTATAAAATCTTAAGGAATATTTTTGTCTGTGGCTTTTTAATGCTTAACCTCACTTCACAAATATACTTGAGGCATGTAATGTTTGGTGGCCTTGCCTAGCATAGGCTGTGGAAGAGATGCAGAGAGGACAAGTCACTGGCATCCTACATATCCCAGACTGCAACCTGCAAAAATCATGAAGTGCCTCCCAGCATGCTGGCAGTGACTACTTTCCTCTACTATTTTTCATCTTGGGCTGGCAATGAAAGAGGAATTTCTTTGCAGGGAGTGAGATGGGGCTCTTCCATCTCTTTATGAGGACAACAGCAGTGGCCACCTACTCCCAACTTGCCCAGAGAGATGCAGGCACAGCAGTAAACTTTGGATTATTTATTTCTGTGTAGTATTTAAAGCTCAGAGAGAACAAAGCCCCCTGACACATCTCAGTCCTTGATGAGTAGTGCTGCTTGCATGGTGCTTTGGAATTAAAAATGCTGTGAAAATAAATAAGATCAGTCACATCTCTGAGCTGTCAGTAGCAGCTCTCTGGAGGCTCAAAGTGTAGTGGTTATGCTGAGGTCATGCTGGCAGCCATCACAAACAGGCTAAAAGTTTGTTTTAAAATTCAGGATAAAGCTGGTATGCTGAGGTATCCATCGGTGTGCAGCAGCCAGGATTTGGGGCTGAATCCAAGAGGGCTGGGTTGTGTCCCAGCACTGCCTCCTACGTAGGCTGTGATGCACACAGCTATGTTCACCCAGTCATGTGGAGATATTGGTGCCGAAGTGCAAGGAGGGATAACTCCTCTGGAGCACGTCCCGTCAGTCTGGTTGAGGCTGTGGTAGTACTCACAGATGGACATTTGCCAGGCTGTTCTGTGAGGAGAGGTCCTGCCTTGCAGATCCTGCTTGGGTTTAAGAGCTCTGAGTTCTCCAGAGCATGACCTTGTCTTTCTGTCACCTGTCTGGTGTGCTTCATGTGTACAGGTTGTCATTGCCTTGGTGCCTTAGGCAGTGCTGACTCTCCATCCTCCTCCTTTCCTTCTCATTCCTAAATATCAAGCATATATTGCCCTGTACAGTCTGAGTTTTGGGATGCATGTGGTTGAAATACATGTACAGATTTTGCAGGGGAAACTTTTGCAATAGTTTTTAAGTTGTCGCCATATACTATGCAGATGCGTTCCCTTGATCATCACATGGGAGAGCTTCTGATGCTTCACCAGGAGAATTTTAGGTTAATATGGGCTGAACATGAATGTGGAACAACAGGTGTGTTCAGGTAGTGTGAAACTAGGAAATAACTTTTCCAAATGGTAGCAAGCTGTGTGGGAGATGTTTACGACGTGAAGGAGAGCATGATGAGCACCTTACTACGGTTCATCCTGTGGCACGACCATGTTAGCATGTTATTGCTACCTGTGCACTGGCACCACTTCATTCAGTGCTCACTGGTTGGTCTTGAGGAAACTTTATGAAAAATCTGGAAAAAGCTAGCAGGTTACTGGGGAAGGAGGGGAGGAGTTTGAGGCAGGAGGGCAGCAGGAACGAAGGAATGGCAGACGTAAAAGCAGCCATGGGAGTGAGGCCATTGCAGAGGTTTGGGCAGACCAAGCTGAACAGGGTGAAACCAGGTATGTTACAGCTCTGCTATAGCGCGGCAGCTCCTACACGTTGCAGTGTAGGAATACACTAGTGGTTACAACGTAGGGCAGACTTACTGCCTGGCTCACATCTTGTTAGCTGTGAAAATGAGCCTCTATTAGCTGTTCTAGAGCCAGTGCGATTAGGTACAAGCCAGCACTCATCACCAGCTCTCTTCAGCCAGAACAGCAGGAGTGTCTGCCTGGGCTTGGCAATTAGCTGTGCGCACCTCTGCAAAGCTGCAAGCAGGGTGACAAGCTGGGTGACCCCACACCTGCCTGAGCCAAGCTTGTCTTGCTGCACTTGGGACTAATCAGGAGCGAAGGGTAATACAGGTGGCAGGTAGCTCGCTGTTCCCCAGACAATCCAGAACAGCCTTCAGGTGTTCAGCTCTACACTTGAGGATCCTCTGATCTTCATTTATTTTCATTAAGGAGCAAATAAACAGAAGCTGTGTCACTGCAGTGCAGAGCCAAAGCTGTTGCCAAACCTCAAGTGGCCACATGCAGCTGGGGAGGAGTGGTGGCCCTGCAGCCTAACCTCTGTCTGCTTCATTTTGTAATTCAGAAATGTCTCCCTGAGGGAAAAACAAAACCAAAACATAAAACAAACACAGCAGTGGGGGGATTTTAAAGGGCAGTTATTAGCCTGAGCTTGAAATGGGGACATAACCAGCTTCTGAAAACTGCCTCAAGCCTCAGCAGCTCCAGACACGGCTGCTCCAGACTGATGTGCTCCCCCTGCACCGCTCTGCGCCTCCTGGGCTTTGGGGCATGCTGTAAGGAAGGAGCCTTACAAAAAAAAGCCAATTGAAGACTGTAGGGAAGGGATGCCATCCTGAGGGACCTGGACAGGCCTGAGAGGTGTGCCTGTGCAAGCCTCCTGAGGTTCAACAAGGACAAGTGCAAGGTCCTGCACCTGGGCTGGGGCAATCCCAAGCACAAATATAGGATGGGTGGAGAATGGATTGAGAGCAGCCCTGAGGAGAAGGACTTGGGGGTGTTGGTTGATGAGAAGCTCAGCATGAGCCAACACTGTGCCCAAAAAGCCAGCTGCATCCTGAGCTGCATCAAATGCAGCAGGGTCAGGGGGTTGAGGGAAGTGGTTCTCCCCCTCTGCTCCACTATTGTGACACCCCACCTGGAACCCTGTGTTCAGCTCTGGGGCCCCCAGTACAAGAAGGACACAGAAGTGTTAGAGCAAGTCCAGAGGAGGGCCACAAAGATGATCAAAGGGCTGGAGCACCTGTTCTACAAAGACAAGCTGAGGGAGCTGGAGTTGTTCAGCCTGGAGAAGAGAAGGCCCCAGAGAGACCTTACAGCAGCCTTCCAGTGCCTAAAGGAGCCTACAGGAAAGCTGGGGAGGGGCTCTGTGTCAGGGAGTGCAGTGACAGGACAAGGGGTAATGGCTTGTTTAAAGCCATTAAAAGAGGGTAAAAGCCAGTAGAAGTGGGCAGATTTAGATTAGAGGTTAGAAAGAAATTCTTCACTGTGAGGGCAGTGAGGCCCTGGCACAGGCTGCCCAGAGAAGCTGTGGATGCCCCATCCCTGGAGGTGCTCAAGGCCAGGCTGGATGGGGCTTTGGGCAACCTGGTCTGGTGGGAGGTGTCCCTGCCCATGGCAGAGGGGTCGGAACTGGATGGGCTTTAAGGCCCCTTCCAACCTAAAGCATTCTGTGATTCTAGGAGTCATTTTTATAGGAAACCTGTGTTAAATAAATATATAAATAAATATCTCTTAAGTATAAAGCAAATACAAACCTCTGGCATTTGCCAGGATTCTAACATACCTTACAAGGAGAAGCCAAAAGCCTAACAGCTCACTTCCACACATGTGCTACAGCACAAGTTCAAGAGTTCTGATGTGTAAGACTGTGGGTTTATGTGCTAGGTCCCCTGGAAGTATAGGCTGTCAGCTTAGAGGAGTGGGCAGAACTGCGGAGGATGAAGATGATACCAGAGCTGAGCTGCGTAGGACTAATCACCTCTGTAAAATCTGAGCTGGGCAGGAATCAGATGTAGTTAAATATGCTAATCATTTTTTCTCCCGAAGACATACAACAGTCCTGAATGGAGGCGCTCCAACCTGCCAGTAACATCAACCTGTCTATACCATATTGTTTCCTCCTTTCAGACCCCAACGTACGCAATAGATTGATCTATTCAGACTTCATTCACACCCAAAGCGAAGACACCAATATAGAATCATAGAATCATTTAGGTTGGAAAAGACCCTTAAGATCATAAAGTCCAGCCATCACCTAGTAAAGTCCACCTCTAAAACGTGTCCCTAAGCACCACATCCACACAGCTCTTAAATACCCCCAGGGATGGTGACTCCACCACATCCCTGAGCAAAGCATTGCCCCTTACCAATAAAAGAACATATCACTAAAGCTGCAGGATGGGATTAAAGAACCAGATGGTAATAGGCATGAGAAATAAAGACTTTTAGGGGACATCATATCGCAGTGGAGGGTACAGAGAAGATGGGGGTCAGACTTTTCTGAGAGGGGAATCAGTGCCAAGAGGCAACGACACAATTTGAAGCACTGGAAATTCCAGCTAGACATTAGGGAAAATGTTTTTCACTATGAGGGTTGTCAAGCACTGGAAGAAGCTGCCCAGCGAGGCTGTGGCTCTCCATCCATCCATAGCCTGACTAGACACAGCCCTCTGCCACCTGGGCTAAGGAGGAGGGGTTGGTCCAGATGTCCTCCAGAGGCCCCTTTCAACCCAAGTCACGCTGTGGTTCTTTGTATACTACCTGCCACTCGCTATGGCAGTCACCCTGAGAAATATCATTGTGTTGTATATTTTATTTATTTTTCCCCAAAAATATCCAAGTATAAATCTCAATGCAGGAAACACAAGCTTATGTTACAGCAATGCTATTACGTGCCACCAGCATGTGCAGTCACATATTAACAAGTTAAGGCTGGTTATGCTGACAGCGGGAAGCAGCAAGAATCTGCAGGCTGTTTTCCAGAGACGTGGTTGTCACCACACAATCACCAAACCAAACAGGCATGGTGGGGACACATGGACCATAGCAGTAGCAGAAGTAACTCAGATTACAAGCAGAAGAGTTTTCTTCTTCATCTGTGATGGAGATTCCTTCATCTCTGTGCACTTTGATGCCCTGGGGAAGCTGGTCCCCTGAGCCTGCTCCCAGCACCCCAGGTGGGATTCCTTCCAGTTACAATGGTTATTGCTGACGGATCAACAACCTAAGTAAGGTCTGCAGATTCCCTCTGCTGGCTAGGGACAGAGAGGCACTGTCAGAAGACAATTCATCCCATTAAACTTAGATGCCTCTCTTCTAGCAACGTTCATTTGATTGACTTTAAAGTATCACAGGAATGAGATGAATCATGGCCTACAGGTGCCTGTTTCTTCCCGTTGGCCAGAAAGAGGTTTAAGTCTGAAAGGTGAGCATTGCCATTAAAGATTTTTAAGGTGGGGGTGATAAGCCTCAGCCCAAAGGATGCCTGAGAGTGGCAGAGGGCCCACATCAGGGATGCCTTCTCCTGTGGCCTGGTGAGCAGCCAGGATGGGGGAAAGGAAGAGCTCTGCTCCAGCTTAACAGTTGTTCCTCAGGGTCCCCAAGGATCAGTGCAAGGAAGGAAAGTGAGCAGCCTTCCCAGGCATTTCTTGGGCTTTCCCAAAGCAGAATTATGTTCTTCCTAGAGCTGGGCAGGCAGGAGTAGGGTGGAGAAAAATGATTCCCTCAAGGTCACCAGTGGCACTGGGGGCAGAGCTAGGAAGAGAAGGACACTGTCATTCTCTTGCTTCAGCCTCTAAGAGATGCCAGCTCAAGTTCAAATGATGGGAACAGCAGACACACTTTTCAGACCTCAGCTTGAGAGACAAGTTCACCTTCAGGCAAGGTGCTTATATCCTTGTATCAGCACCTATCTCCGAGACTCTTTCTGAGCTTGCTTTATCACTGCTTTCTTGTCCAGCAGCCTTTAGTTCATCCATTTTCTTGCTGCCAGGTAGTCTTTTGGGGCAAGCTGGGAGATACCGAAACCAAGAGACAGCACAGTATTTGGTGCCTATGCCAAATGGAAGATCGTAGACCTCGGAAATGAGCTGAGAGTTGCCCGCCTCTCCCCTGTGGCTATGCTTCCATGCCAGGAGTCCCCGCTCCTCCTGTGTTCCTGTGAAAGCAAAAGTAAGATGCTTGTGTTTTGACCCCTGAAATGGGTGTTCTGGACATGCAACTGCCTTGTGCACTCCACACCTGGCTCTCAAATCCCAGCAGACCCACTATAACATACAAATCCCTTGCGCTTAAACATTTCTCGCTCCAAAAGTCTTCACAAAAATCAGCTAATGAGCTGCTAGACAATACCAGTCTTCCTGCAATGGCTTCCAGGTAAGCAGTCTTCTCCACTGCTTTTTTAGGTTTTCACAGACCATGGGGGATGCAAGAACCATTCAAGGGGCATCAAAAAGTGCTAGAAAAGCAAGGCAGGGTGTTAACTGCTCAGATACTGTGGGGTGAGGGAATAAGGTTTAGCTAGCAATTACTAACTGCCTGTAATTGTTGCAGCAGCTGAGTCCCTCTTGGGAAAGGGAGTGAACACATCTGTAAATTCTGTAAATTCTGCCCAGAGGAGCTGAAGTTCAAGGGTACAATAAAATTAATGAGCCAAAAGGATATTGGCTTTTCAGTAATTCCGAGTCAGTAAAAGAGCCTGGTTAACAGAGTGCCCTTCCTGTTCTGTTTTTGCATCAAACCTGAGATTTTCCTCTCCTATTCTTACATCATTCCTCCCCAGGCTTGATGAAAATCATAGGGTCTTTGCTGGCTGGGAGGGCCAGCTGCAGGTCCTATATCCTAACTTTGGTCATCAGCCTTTCCTGCTGCTTTCCACTGCTGTGATACAAATTCAGCCTTAATTTCAGCAGCTCTCATAAGCAGGCACATGTTAGCACGTTGTCTAGAACTAGGGAAGAAATATTTCTTCCAGTGTCCCTGCAGTTGCCTTTCTCTCTCCTTTCAACATGACTCTAGGCTAGCATTTTCCGTAAAAGACATTTTTCCTAAATAAATTTTTCCTTAAACTGTATTGATCTTGAAAAACAAGTCATTTTCTTACAGGCTGCCCTTTTGCAACCAGAGACCATGGCATTGATGGGCTCCCTGTCTCTCCTGTTCCTCACCCATCTCCAGGAGGAGTTCAGTGATGTGGTGTTTCATGGTTGCTTTCACAACTCTTACCCATAGAGCAGTGGTAATGAAGACAAAAAATGCTAGTAAACAAATCCTAGGGCAGGCTTGAACAAGTAGCTTAGTTCATTTCAGCAAATCCTACCTGGAATGGTGTTATCCAGGATAAACCCCAGCAGTCCACCCACAAACATGCCAGTGGTAAGGAGCACCTGGATCACCTGGTCCAGCTGGATGGTACCTAGCAGAAAAACAAAGCTTTGGATAGTGGTGCAAAGAGACATATTCAACCAGCAGCACAGCAGGTGCCAAGAGGCTGCAAGCTGCATGCTTGTTTAGGCAAGACTTGCAAATCCCAAAGCACAGCCTATTTGGCAATGGGAGAGAGGTTGACCTCACTGCCAGTTTCAAACCTTTCATTTTATTCTGCATAATTATTCACCAACCCAGCTGCAAGTGAGCAGCAGACGACTCAGAAATAAGTTGCAGATCACAGCACTATCCCCCCCCGCCAAATCCTTCTTCTACTCCAAAATGGTTCTGAATCTCCATGATATAATGCCAAGCAGTTCCCTACAAGAAAATGAGCTGCAGTTCCCAAAGAAATATTGGGAAATTTAGCATGAGATTTCACCACAACTAAATGAATGTGTGTGATGTCTCTCTGTGAGGGCTAATACACACAAGAAAAACAGCCCGGTGACACGGAGCATCTGACAGACTGTCTACAGAGCATGAGATCTGTGGGCCCAGCTTTTTCAACAGCCCACCCAGCATGCCATATATACCTTAAGAGATGACACTATAGCCTTTGTGACAAAGATGTGAATCACATGAGACACGAGGAAGGGGGAACTGTTGGAGGACCAGAAATCTCAGTACAGTGAACTTAGAAGAGGAGCCTGCTCCTGTGTTTTATTGTGTGTGTGAGCATGTAAGAAAGCCTCATTCATGGAGATCATGATCAGGATTCAGCCCTAGAGTATTCTCCTACCCAAGTACTCATCCCAGGTACATGTCCCAGGGAAGGGATCTGCAGTGCTTAGCCCAACAGGAATCTGACAAGGTGCAGTCACCAGTATTTCCACAGCAGAGCTGTGTGTCAGACCAGAGGACAAGAACAGCACTCCCAGAAAGCAACAGTCATCAGTCAAAGCACAGCTTTCAGAGATTTGTATGGAAAAAAGTGCTTTTAAAAAATTCTCTGGATCAGTCTGTGCTTCAGTTCTATGCTACAGAAAATGTTTCTAAAATAACAATGTGCTATCACTTCTTACCTGTTTCTAGCAGCGCACTATTTTTGTTTGCCCAGTTGGGAACTGTGAGGCCAGCAAATACAGAGAATCCAAATATAAAGATGTTTCTGGAGGAGTTCATATCCGTGTACTGCACAGAGAAATTGTATACATTACTATTTGCCATTTGGAATTACCAAAATCCGTGGATTGCTGTTGTGTTAGTGAGCCATGCTCAGATGTACATACAAACCCAATGGCAGGTGTTAGAACAGGAAGTTCTGCTTAAAGCTGAACCAAAATTAGCAAATGCTTTCAAAACCGTGTATGGCATACACCAGCATTTTTATAGGGCAGACGCAGTCAGATGGCAAAGCACTCCATGATCTCCAGCTGAGACGCTGGGAAAAGCTGTGATTCAGCCATCAGCGCTGAACAAACCGCTGGAAGAGTTGGAAATGAAACCCTTTTACTGAAGCCTCCTGCCCAGCTTGTGTCCTCTAGTCGAAGGGCTGTCCCCTAAATATACATTACTATAGGACATGGAGAAATATCATCTATAGGCGCAGTGACAGAAATGCCTCCCTTGCTGATAACACCTTCCTTGAGATAAACCATGTGACTGGGACGAGCAGCCCTGACACTACTGGGGCATTAGTCATCCTGCTGCCCCAGCTGATAGCAAGCCTTTTCCCAACCGGGAACCTGTCTGGGATTTAGTTTGTGTGTGTGTGTGCCCTCATCTTCACCCAAGGAACTGCCAGTACAAATGTTTGCATTTGCTGCAGCACAGCTACGTCTGACTTAGGCTGGTAAGAATCTGGCCTGAAGCCAAAGTCATCTACCCTAGGGATGAAACAGCATGCACACAGCTGATACCTGCAAATTGGAAATCCCCACTGCTGTGATAATGCCAAACATCACGAGGAACATGCCTCCGATGACAGGGGTGGGTATGCTGGCAAACATCGCCCCGACTTTCCCGAAGACGCCGCTGAGGAGCATGGTGCAGGCACCGGCAACGATCACCATGCGGCTCCCGACCTGGGGCAAGAGGAAGAGGAGGCAGTCATGCGCTGGCACAGCGAGGCAGGGGGTGGCAGCACCAGTCAGTGTGGACCTGCTGGGCAGGGCTTGCACCTCTGAGCGAAGCACTCGGTGTTGCCTTCAGTTCCAAGGTTCAGACGCAGCTGCTGGTGAGCTGGGAAGTTCTTACCGTGTGGAAAGTCCCTGTAGCTGCAGACTAGGAAATGTTTATCATAATAGGCACTCCAAGAACAATCAGGGATCCCCACCTATGTACTACCTATGTTGTCTTCTTCCTTGTTGCTGTCAGGACTTAAATATTTTGCTGTGAAACAAAAGGCTTATTAATAATTTAAGAGCACAGTAATCCCCGCACACCGCTTTGCTTTCTCTCCGGCCCAGAAATGTCCTGGCATACCCCCAGGCTGGCGCTGCAACCACCCAGTTAATTCACTGGACAACGCTTCCACCAGGGGTTAGATTTCCATCTAAAAATGGCTTTCAACTAGATGTCCTGCACCAAGTCATCCATTCCTGGAGGACAAAGGTGGGAGGGCAGAGCTGGCCACACTGGCTGCTTCCATCCTGAGCTCTTGGATCTAATACATCCTTTCCATGGTCAGCTACAGAAGTGGGGAAGTCTCTTGGTCTGCCCCCTACCCGTCATCACCCATCTAGCTTCAATAAAAGCAGCTCTCTCTCATTTTTTCCCTACGAAGATCCAGGGGGTCATTCTTAGTCTGGCACTACAACTAAAACAGGATGAAGCACCAAGCCATGCCTTTCATTCAGAGTTGTTAGAGTATGTGAATAGGGAAGAGAGCATCTGCCAAACAAAGGGATGAAAGAGACATTTACAGATTGCAGAAATTAAACAGAAAAGCGGAACTATTTATTAGACTTTCAATTCAAGATAGGCCTTGCCACACCAAAACTTGGACAGCTTAAAGAATCATGTTAAGATTTACAGTTTTCAAGTCATATGCTGAGAAATTCTGTAATCCTCTGCAAACAATTTATAATTCAATTAATTATTTTAATCCTTCCATTGAAATATCTGAAGAATGTCACTTTTCTTTCAAGGGCATTTTACAAATGCTTTCAACAGCAACATTCCCAGTAACTAGTAGTGTCCCTTTTAAAATATCTTTAAAAATACTTTAAAGGCACATATTTATGAAATACTAAGTATTACTTAATTGTGAAAGATAAATGAATGAGATTTGGTGGGGAGTTTCAAAATAAAATCATGCATTGCCTTCAGGTGCACTTTTTATATTCTTTGGCTTAAAACCTTGGGACACCATTACCATCAAAACAGTAATTTAATAAAAGCCAGAAGAGCTATTTGTTCCAGGATTAGAATAAAGCTTCAGATTCTTAAATTGCCAAAATTGTGAAATGTCAAATTACCCAATATATGGAGTTGGCCTTAAAGGCAAATTAACTAATCCACTGATACCACAACTGAGAGCATCTGCTTCTAAAGCCTCTAGATTAGAGTTTGTTTCAATTATGTCAGGAAAACAAGAGAATCGGTTGATTGAAGAAACCACACAGTTCTCTGCTACATATATGGTGATTCTGAGATCTTTACCCCTCCTTAAAATCCTCCTCTTATTTTCTGGACGTGAGAGCTCAGTACTGGCATGCTGGGCTTGATCCAGTAGCTTAAACACAGGTGTCTGGTGCCATTTAAGTTGTTGGATCTTGGCAGTTTTTGGCAGCTTCTCCTTTGCTTTACCTGACAGCCCCTGTGTATATCTGAAATATCCAAACACATTTCAGGTGGTGCTGGACACCTGTGTTCAAGCAAAGGAAACAAGTCCCTTGTGTTTCTTTTTGTGATGGAAAAATATATTTCCCATGTAAAAACCAAATGAAATGGAATCTGCCTTGTGCTCTCAGCATCACCACCTATCCCAGTCAGAGTTGGATTTAAGACTGAGATGAGACTTCTGGTTTCATAAGTCTGAACAAGGTGAGCAGAGGTGGGATCTAAGGAAACTCTCTCTGCTGAATCAGCATGGATGGCATGTCTGTCTGAAGGGCTTGGGGTACATGGGGAGAAGGCATGTCCTATAATCTGATAATTATGGGTCTGGTCACTTCTGCATTACGATCACATCAGCAAACCACATGTCATGAAAGAACAGGCTCAGGTGTATGGTCAGTATGCACCAACCACATAGTGACAAGGTCAAACACTGTAAAAAATGGTTATTGTGACTGAGGTTTATAAAATCCAGTGAAATAACTAATACTATAGAGTGTGAGCCATAAGTCAACTTCTGCATTCATTTACGGACTCACAGCTCTGCTGACATGACATAGCTTGTTTGACAATGATTTTAAAATGTTTTCAAGTGGTTGCTGGATGTACCCATCCTCTGGCTATAAGTCCTAGTGAAAATCTATGATTGTTAAGCTTATCTATCTCTGGAAATTCCTCTTCCTTATAAGAACAATAAGATACTCAAGGAATTCACAAAACTTTATAGAGAGGTAAAAACATAGAGTATTTGGCTATTTATCACATTTTATATCACATCACTGTATTTATCACATTTTATAATCTCAAAGAAATGGTCTACCTTTAACATGACTGCCATCCTCCTCTCCTCTCCTCTCCTCTCCTCTCCTCTCCTCTCCTCTCCTCTCCTCTCCTCTCCTCTCCTCTCCTCTCCTCTCCTCTCCTCTCCTCTCCTCTCCTCTCCTCTCCTCTCCTCTCCTCTCCATAAATATCTAAAGGAAGATGGATAGACAGACAGACAGGTAGGTAGAGAGATAGTCTTTCATAAATTCAGTCCTTAGGACATTTCCAGAGTAGGTCAGTAACATACTGCCTTTCAGTCTTCCAGGAGCCTAAGCCAGGAGCCACGAGTGACAGCAGCTTGTACTTCTCCCATATACAGACTATGAGCAGCAAAAGAGGGACTGACAACCCGTGCTATGGGTTTCGTAGCACCCTGAGGTGGTCACCAAGTGCCTGTAGGCAGCAGGCACATTTTCAGGTGGCAGTCCCTGCAGAGGTGGGCTAAGATCGCTTCCCAGCTCCAGTCCATACCCCCACACAACACACCCGTAAATGCACCGGGGAGGAGCTGCAGGAGGCCGAGAGCACCGCAGTCACCCTGCCGCACGAGGCTCACCTTGGTGATGCCCAGGGCCCCCACGTTCTCGCTGTAGGACGTGGTGCCGTTCCCCGTTCCCCAGGCCCCGGCCAGGAGGCAGCCGATGCCCTCCACCCCGATCCCGCGGCTGATGGCGTGCTTCGGCGGCGGCGGGGCACCGGACAGGCGGGCGCAGGCGTAGTAATCCCCCATGGACTCCAGCATGGAGGAGATCATCCCGGCGAGGATGCCGAATATCCCAGCCAAGCTGACGGTTGGCACTCCCCACTGGCCTGCAAATACAGAGCTCGATTCAGGCTCAGTTTACACTGAAATCTACTGAGGGGAAAGAACGATAAGGGTATTTGTGGGTATTTGCCTCATTTTTGGCACTTGTGGTGGCCATGAACCAGGTGGGGAGCAGCAGCGAGAGATGGGGGAGAGAAGTGCAGGGCCATGCCATGGTACCTGGGTAAGGGATCCGGAACCAGGGAGCCCGAGACAAAACGTCCCCGCGCGTGTCAGTCCGTGCCAGGTAGCCGTAGGCGGCAGGGTCCACAGGGAGGACGTCGGTCACTGTCAGCACGTAGCAGAGCAGCCAGCTCAGGGACAGCCCCAGCAGCACCTGCCCGTCACATTCAGCAGTCTGGTTAGGGCACACCTGCGTCGCTGGTGAGGTTGGGCAGGGTCTGGAACGAGCCCAGCCCCTTCCCCATGCACATGTGTGTGTGCACGTGGGATGGAGGGAGAGGGACAGCACAGTAAGGGTCCCAGCGGCCCTCCCTCCCACCCCGTGAGCAGGGCGGTTGGGATCTTCTTCCCTTTTCCCCTTCTCCCCTTCTCCCTGCTGTCCCCTCGCAGCATAGCCTGTGCCAGGAAGTGTTCAGTCCACTTGAAGTGAGTGGAAACAGCCCCAGCAGTCTGGGCTGGGTGACACTGGTCCCTCCGCCATGCCGCACAGGTGGCCAGGAACCCAAACGTACCGGGAAGATCTGGAAGAGGTAGACGGGGGAGAAGTGGCACTTCTTGCCTCTCTGGTACGACGGCAGTGGTACAGGGATGTCCTTCAGGTACTGAGAGAACAGAACTATGAAAAAAATAGTCCTGGGAGGAGGGAAAACCAGACCATGAGACAAAATGGGTGCCCAGCTGCCCACCTGTCCCCACGCTAACTGAAGGCCTGGCTACCCAGAGATCCAGGACTCCAGAGGACCTCAAAAACAGGCTCTCAGCACCGAAGGGTGGCTCCAGCAAGGCTGGGGCAGAATGAGCTTTCGGTCATACTCTACCAAGGGCTTGTTCTGATGGCTACAAGGTGCAGCCCCTCTCCCATCCCTCATGTGGGATTGAACCTCTTGGCAACAGCAGCACAGAGCTGCACTAAGACACACTACAGCATACAGCCAAAGGTTACCAATTGTAATTCAAAGCACTCACTGAGTGACTGGACACAGAGCGTCGGAGGGGGAACCAGTTTCCATTCCTGGTTTCTAAAGCTGCAGAGCCCAGACCAACTGCATCAGTGCACATTTTGTGCATTTGCACAAAGGGGCTCAGCACCCTGATGAATCACGGCCGAGCACTCGTCTATCTTTGGTAGGTGTCACAGCTTATTATTCAGGTTGCCTGACACATTCCATTAGCAGATGCTATTTTCAGCTGCTTATAATTCTGCCTAACTTTACCCATTCAGGATGAAAATTTCCATGGAAAACATCTGCCTCGGGCCAAATATTTCTGAAGAAATATATCCTAAACCTATTTAGAAGAGTGATGTTCAGGAAATAGACATAGTATAGCCTGCGTTGAGAAGGTCATTATGCCTTGAGCAGTGGTAAGGTCTGCCTGTGACCTGCAGCAGAGATTTGAGGTTTAGTAAAATTTGTTCTATGGGGAGATACATATTGCTCTTTTTCACAAAACTCTGCTCACGTATGATCAGTCTGTAACAACGATCATTCATCCCAGGTCCCAAGTACTCGGCATAAACATCTCTGATTTTAGCATTTGCAGGCACTAAAGATTGGGAGCTTTTTTCAGGAATATGTCCGGGCCTTGCCAACTGATGAACTGTGTATGTACCATCACCATGTGAGCAAGTGAGCACACACTAACCCAGTTTCTCAAGGCAATAATGGGTATCGCCCATTATGGGGGCTCTGGGATGTGGTGGGGGCTGGACAGCAGGGCTGAGACCACAGGGCTCATGTCTTCTACCAACTCCACCACCTCCCTCTCCCTTTCCCTAATGGCATCAATGGAGAATGGAGGAGGCAGCAAAAGAGGACACAACCCACATGGCTCGGAGCACAATGATCAGGCTGGGGCAAAGGAGTGAGTCGTGAAAGAAAGGACTGGGATCAGGGAACAGAACAAGCCAGAGATGTGGTGGAAGAAACAATGCTGAAAGGGAAGCTGGAGAGCAGGGAGACAGGAAGGGTTTGGGGTCTTATGGTGTGCTGGTGGAAGAGATCAGTCAGGTGGGGAACTGGAGGTGGAGAAGAGAGGTGGCCTGGGAGTGCAGGTGTGGGCAGGCAGAACAGAACCAGCAGTGCCAGGAGGAGTGGAGCTGGGAGCAGAAGCCCAGTCTGGGGCTGGATCATGACCCTACAACAGTACGTTGCCTTCCCAGGGCTGCATTCAGACCTGACCCCTGAGTCACCAAAGACAGCTCTGAAAGCACTAGCGAACTGTTGGGAGTCCTTACGGAGGATAACAACCTGCTGCTGCTATATGCTAGCCTGAGCTTAACTCTGTATTATGGATCTGAAAGTGCTAAACCTGCAGGCGAACCATGCAGTGGACCTTCTATTTTTTGGAATTGTTTCTGAAGTACCAACAAATTTCTGCCACCAAGCACACTTGTACACTCATGCACAAAGGCACACACACAAATAGCCTTGAAAGAAAGCTCTTAATGGTGCAAAGCCACATGCAGACATTTCCAGAGCCCCCCAGGCACTCTGTGGAGAAAACAATTCCTCCTCTTGTGAAAACAAGACATGAAGCAGCAGGAGGAATACCTAAGCCTGGGTGCTCAACTTCATTGTTTTAGGAATGTCTTTTTAATATAAGTAATGGGTGTGTAAGATAGTGTGCATGGACAAATACAACAGAGAGGCCTTCAGCAATGACTCACAGGAAAGACTTGTTTCTCTATTGACCTATGAACTTTGGGTTTTCATTATATCAGATGCTTTTAAACCAATTTTTGGCTTTGCTTTGTTGCTGGTGTTGCTGAGGTCTCTAAGTTCTTCGGGAGGTAACTATGCCATGCTGGTGTCTTGCACAAGCCTGCTGGATGTTAGTGCTCAACAAATAAACCTTGAACTCAAGAGATCCCTGCTACCAATTGTAACATCTGATTTCAAATTTGAGGTAGGCGGTTTGTGTACACTCAGCTTTCCCAAGGGGAAGTGAGACTTACATGAAGGCTATGCCCCAGTGCTGCCCAGCATCATTTCCAGCTGAGTCAAAGAGAGGTAGTGCAACCAAGGTGATGGTGGGGGCAATTGTCAGGGGCCCGATGAATCTTATCAGAAATCCAATCAGGCCAGAAAATCCAACGAAGATTTGAAAGCAGGAAGCTACAACGATAGCTCCTTGTACCTGGAAAATTGGAGAAAAAGAGCAGAGGGTGAATGGAGCTCCAGCTGCTAAGCCTTTTTTTAGGTCGGTGCCAAACCAGTGTGAGAGCCAGGCTCAGACTCCACAGATGGACCAGCGCAGAGGCTCTCCTGCTAGCTGCAGCATGGCTCAGCTGAGTAGGACATGTGGGGAAGGACCACCAAAGTACCAGTACATCAACTCCCACCTTGGCTGAGGGATTTAGTCCTCACCAGGGCTAATTTTATTCCAGAGACTCCTCTGGCCTGTCCTTTGTGCCATCCAAGCATGCAGCAGCTTCCCTGCACCCTCTTTTTCTGCTCCCCCAAAATGCAGGAAAAAAGCTCTTGCTCTGAAAGTGGGAGTAGAGCCATGGCCTCCTCTCACCTCCCAGCTGGGAAGGGCTTGGGAGGTTTCAGCACACTTGTAGGACAGGAGGGTCATGACAGCCTCTGTTTTTGATGAGTATCAGTTTCCCTCCAGGGACACAGTTATCACCCTGAACTTTTCTGTGTTTGACAATCACTGTTTAAGTAGCCGGTGATCTGTCCTGAAAAGCCATTTGCTGCTCATGTCACCTCCAGCTAGGGGACTCTAGGGTGAGGCTGCTCTCTGCCTTTGCAGATTTGGTGATAAACCAGGCTGAATCCCCTGCAGTGCTGAGCACCTTCTTTCATCCCAGTTCCAAAGGGAAAAGAAACACCGGGGGGCTGGGGATGAAGCACCCAGCCTGAAAGGAAAGATAGCAGCGTCCTTATGACAGAAGAGGTTTTATACATATCAGTAGGGATGGCACGCTGCTCTGCACAGCAAATACTTTGTGAGCTCACAACAATTCCCAAATACTTTGCAAAGCATCCCAGTGTAGAGATTGACAGAGGCAAATTTAGTCACTTACCCTGATAAGGCAATAGATGTAAAATAAGACAATGAGATCTCTGACCCTTCCTCCTCTCTTTTGACTACCCAAGAATACATTTTACTGTAATATTTACAGTATGTTCTGCCCTTCCATCTCTTTTACTAGGTTTCATGTGCATAGACAAGGTCCTTTCATTAGAAACATCTTCCCTGTCTTCCTTCCCCAAGGTCAACCACACTTCATGGAAAAAGGATCTGTCTGCACCAGTGGAGACTTTGCAGGGACCATAATCAGCCACAGACTCTATGCCCCAAGTTCAACAGCATCAAAACTCCTGTTGGAGAAGGACTCTTTATTGGAGAGGGACTCTTTATCAGGGAGTGTAGTTATTGGACAAGAAATAATGGTTTTAAACTAACAGGTGGTAGATTTAAAGTAGATATAAGGAAGACATTTTTCACTCAGAGGGCGATGAGGCACTGGCATGGGTTGCCCAGAGAAGCTGTGGATGCCCCATCCCTGGAGGTGCTCAAGGCCAGGCTGGATGGGGCTTTGGGCAGCCTGGTCTGGTGGGAGGTGTCCCTGCCCATGGCAGGGGGTTGGAACCATGTGATCCTTAAGGTCCCTTCCAACCCAAACTATTCTGTGATTCCATTCTACGAAAACACCAGAAAAGCTGTAACAGGGTGAGGGCTTAGTTCTGCTGTGGATGGAACATTCCCAGCACTGATGTCCATGTCATGTTGAGGTGCTTTTCTGAAAGCAAACAGCCTTGATGAAGAACAGGTGCCACTGGAAATGCAATATACCTCTCGCATCCGTGTCTGCCAGACTTCAATGAACTCTGGTGAAGAGGCATTCACCAGAGTGGCGTTCTGCGTCCAGGCAGGGCACTTCCACTTGGGGAGAGACAGCATGGCCAGGGTGGGGGTCAGGAATGCAAAAGTCCCTCCTTGAATAATAGGCAACCTGGAAGGAGAACAGTGGGGAAAGCTGAAAAGTGAGAATGCTGGAATTCCAGTTCCATAAGAGTGAGAGAAAGAAAAGCAAAATAATTAAAAAAAAAAAAAGAAAAAAAAATCAGTCTGCTCATGGCCACTGACAGTGTCCTTTGAACTGTGCTGGCAAGTCTCTATCACTAACAATGCTTGGGAATTGCTACCCATTGTACTTAAGAGCAACAACCACGACGCGGAAGCAGATTGGCTCTGGAGTCAAATTCTGCTTTAAGGAAAAATTGTCCTCCTAAGGTGTGACTAGGTCACAGGGCTGCATGTGGTAAAACAACAGCCAAAAGAACAAGCTGGAGGAGGAGAGAAGAGCAAGGAAGAAAGATGGTGAGACTCTGAAGAAAAGTTTAGCATTGACCTAGGCCCAAATCCCACCATTATCCAGTTGTTTCCTCTGTTCCCTTGAGATTCCTCATTTTTCTTCACAACCAGCTTACAAACACAGCACATATATATGCTGGCTGCTCCCCACTCCATAGCCATCCTCAGACTGGGGTCACTGGAAATTGTGACTCAGCTTTTACTAGACTGTTTTTTAAAGTTAACCCCTCTGCCCTGTTTCCACTGACACTAGAACGGAATGGACATAGCCAAGAATGGAGCTTGGAACAAGCCAAGAGAAGCCTCCAAGGCACCTTGGCTTCATTTGCTCAGAACGCATCCCTGGGAGCAGCTCCCAGAGCAACCTCTCCTTGCCCCAGAAACTCCTGTGGCACCTGCTCAGAAAAGCAGTGGGGCAGCGATCCACATGAATGTTTCTGCAGGGCACAAATTTCCCTGCATTTCCACCATTCACCAGAAAGCACAGGAAAATGAAAGGTGGCATAGCTGTAACAGCACAACTCCTCTGTCACCTAGAACAGATATTTATACCACTGCAACTACTCATGCCATGCATAACCAGAGCACTGTTAGAACTTAGACAGTAAGTTATATTTGCACATCAGTCATCCATGGAGTTACTTATCTATGGCATCCATCCAAACATGTTGCAGCCTTCAAAGAATTTTGCTGGGCAAGGCAAAAACAAACAAATAAGCAAAAGTCACGGAAGGCCCAGCACCACCACTGTTGAATTAACAATAGCTTTTTAGCTCCTGAGTTCCTGGTGCATCGCCCCTGAAGCTGTTTCACAGCTGGTGCTGGTGTGGGTGGGCTAGTTGGAATTTTGGAACAGGTTGACCAGAGAAGCTGTGGATGCCCCATCCCTGGAGGTATTCAAGGTCAGGCTGGATGAGGCCCTGGGCAACCTGATCTAGTGGGTGGCACCCCTGCCCATGGCAGGGGGGTTGGAACTAGATATTCTTTAAGGTCCCTTCCAACCCAAACCATTCAGTGATTCTATGATCCTATGACTAAGGGCAAGATGAGGTGATGCATATGGGGCACATGAAGTTTTTTGCAGCAGGGTTTACAAGATGGAAAGCTGCAGGTTTAGAGAAGATGTTATGCTCTAATCATCACTGCAGGATGCCCAAGCATCTGCTAAGGGGGCTCACCACAACGGCAAGTGACCTGTGCCTCCTCAGGAGCTGCTAGGGTAGTTTCTCTAGTGACCCATCACTGCGTTTTCATGCTTTGTCACACGACTGAGCTGCAGGTTACAGTGCGTCGGGATTTTCCCCTGGCTATTGCTTCAGCAGGATTGCTCCCAAATTGCACTCACTCTTGGAAGGAACCTCCTCTTTTCCATGGCCAGTTCCTATCTCTTTGTTCATGTGCCAGCATTACCTTTTAGCTGAAATTGTTTCTTCTTGCCTGATTCCCCCTCTTCTCTCCCAGACTAGTTGTAGGCTGCAGCCAGACCCTCTGAGCCACTGTTTGCCAAAGCTAAAGCAACCAATATCACTCACATTGCCTCTACAAGATGAACTGTCTCCCTTCCCCATATCGTGTTAATGGGTCATCTCTGTACCTCTTCTCACCTCTTCTCTAAATCAGTCTTTCTTAAATGTGGTCACCATGAGCTATGCAGAGCACTTAGCTGAGGGCTCCCCAGGGCCTAGGAGAGTAACATTGATGTTTTCCAGGAAAAAGCATCCCCTCAGCCTTGTATTTACTGTTTTCCCAACAGTCCTGTTGGTGATTCATGGTTATCAGCTACTAAAGGCTTTGAGAAAGCAGTAAAAGGAGGAAAAAAAAAGTGCTTCCAACTGTTTCCCCAGGCTTGGTTTTGATTACCATCCCTCCTCCAGCTGTGCCACAGGCTGAGTCCACCTTTCTGACAGGGAATGTCCTCATGCCTTGCAATTGGGGCTGGCAATAAGGTATTTGCATCCTCAGCACAGAATAAATAAATAAATAAATAAAAAGTAAGCTTATCTTACAGGAATAACTCCTCACTGCTTAATTTGATCTGTTGTTCCTTGTTTAGCTGTTTAGCCACAGGAGAGGCTTCCTGCCACACTTTTCTCCTTGACTAACAGCAAGCAAGGCAAGTCACAGCCCTCAGGTATTCACCACGTCATTTGGGGGTGGCCTGGGAGGACTCCGGTCTGAAACAGCCACCAAAACGGCCCCCACTATGGCCATGCACCCCAACCTGGATTTAACTGAACTCAGAAGAACCAGGTTGTCCCTCTTTAGTGGCCATGGTGGCTTGGCCTGCATGGCATTGTACATCTCCAGACCCCTTCCTCCATGAATCCTGCAGCAACGAAGGAGAAGTGGGGTCACCTCTGGAGAGGGGGTCGTCTACAGCCATTTCTTATGACAGACAGAGATGGGAAAGTTGCGCTGGGGAAAGATACAGGAAGTGTAAAAAACGTTTTGTGATTTGCTGGTAGAAGATTTTTAACCAGGTCATTCAGATTCAAAAGCCAAAGAATGTGTGACTTTTGTTCCTCCCTGCATCCCTAAACGTGGTAGATGGGCTCCCATTTCTCCCAGTCATCCCCTGCCCTAGAGTTTCTCAAGGACTCTGTGTCCCAGGATGAGATCAAAAGGGACCTGCTGCAGCTGGAGGATCCCTGATAAGGAGGAGGCAGATACTGCTTACTGCATCTTTTAATGATTTATTATTTAGCATGGCCAATACCTTATGAGCCCAATGAAAAGTGCATCAATTACCAGGAGATGCAGAAGTCAAACAGTGAGGTAGCCATACAAAGCTGTCAGGTACAGCAATTGCAGTATGCTTTGGCGTGTGTCCTGACTGCCCAAGGGTAGCAAATGACCCTTGTTAATAGATAAACTCTACAGCAAGCTGGTTGCTGAGCATGTAGTAATTGCATCTATAAATTTTCTTGCATATTCCATTTCTTGCCTTTGGCCTACCTGACTCCAAAGAGGACTTGCAGCAGGGTGCAAATGCCTGAGACAAAGAAGATGGTGCTGATCAGGTGGCTCTGGGTGAGCAGGTCGTGCTGGAGGCAAAGCTCTCTGGAGAGGATCAGCGGGACGGCTACGAGACCTCCCATGGCTGTCAGGAAATGCTAGGAGCCACAGAGAAAGACTGGGTGAAGGAGGACACAGAACTGGCAATATATAATTACTGTGTTGCTGAGGGAAGTCTGAAAGTACCTCGCGCTTTTGTGTTTGGGTGACACTAGTACTACCCATTCCCTCTTTTAAAAACGTTAATGTTCTGTTAAGGACTCTTCCAAAGTACCTACAAGAACTGCAATGCACTCCCACAGACCTCTCCCACTTTCCATGCCCAAAGACATTTTGTAGTGCTCTGAACCCCCAAGACTGCTGTCAGATGCAACCAGTTTATCCACAGCCCTGCAAACAAAGCTGCTGGGGATGCTGTTCCAGGAAGTAGGGGACTTCCCAAGGAAGGGATCAGGTGAGGTGAGTGCAAATGTCTCTATTCATTTCATTTGCACCACAACTTACAACATAAAAAGTTAGCAAATCGGAGTCGTCCACTCTTTGCTATCAACTACTTTTCTCACTCAGTGCAATTATGAATAGCCTTAAAAAACAGACACCAAAGAACGGAAAAATCAGGCATTGTGTTTTTCAGAAGAGTCACAGAGGTATTTCAGTGATGACCTTTGCTTAATAACTAAATGTGCAAATAAATTTTTCAGATTTATTTTTGCTTAAATATTAACCTTATTTGTGCTGAGCAATGGACAAGGTAAGGTTAGTTCAGCTGGTATCAATTCCTAGTTCTTACTCATAGTACAGGATTGCAGTGGTGGAATTGGTGGCACTCAGAAACTCACTGTGCTCATGAGAGGCATGCTTTATTAAAATTATGACTCAGATGTGTTCATAAAACCTTGTTTTTATACATTCTAACTCTGAGATGACCTTTGCAGAAAACAAAGTACAAGATGTCCACCAGGCTTCAAGCACAGTCCGTCGTTTCCTTAATCACTCTGAGATCTCTATTTTCTGAGGCTCCACACCCGGTGGCTTTGTGTGGCACTGAGGCATTTAACATGCCGGGGCATGGAGCGGCCAAAGCAGTGTGGACCCTTCTCATGCTTCCTCTGTCTAGCTTTTATTGCAGTGGGAAGGCAGAAGCTCAGACATCTTTAGCCATTTGACTGGCTTCAGCAGAGGTATCTGACCTGTTCTCGTTAGCTATTTGGCTCTGGTCCTGGCACTCTGCCTTCCATCTGCACTTCAAGGGGCAGGGTGTAGCTGCAGGCACAAGGATAGCAATCAGTGCTCAGGCAGCCGTGGGAAGGACCTGAAGTCCACTGACATCCAGCCCAGAACAGTTCCAGTCACACCTGGGGAATGTAAAGCACCCCCAAATTCGGGTTTTGCCACCATGAACTGTCTGAACAACTGTTAACCTTCCATCCCCCCCACCTTCTGCCTGCATCCCTGTCACACCTGAATGCCCAGCAGGATGCACAGGTACCAGGGGGGCACGTCCGTGATGGTGTAGGCTAACTTGTTGTCCCGGCCCTTGACCCCGATTTTCTCTGGGCCCTGGGCAGCAGGATTGGGCAAGGAGTAGTGGTGGCTCCCATCTTCACCCTGGCAAACAGAGAGACCTTTCGTTAGCCACAGCTGCCTCTCCTGCAGCCATGCTCCATGTCTTGTGGCAAACCCATGTATGTAGTTTCAATAAGGCTAGAAGAAAGAAGAGCAACTGAGGGGAGATTAAAACAGAGGTAAAAACACCTAGGGAAGTTGTTTATATGCTTATATACACATGTCTAGTCCAGGAGAAACATTTGAGGGCGTGTCAGCCTCAAAAAGACATCGGGACAAAGCATGTTAGTATCATTAATGCCTTGCTAAGGATGGAGAAACTGTGACCAGAAGCAAGAAGGAGTGTGCAGTGGATTAACGCATGAATCTTGCACTGTCCCCTGTTCTCTGGCCCACTCAAACGTCTCTTCTGATAAAATACATTGAAACAATTTGACCCATTACAGAGTAGAAGTCTTTTTTGTATTCATTTCCTTCTCTTAAATCTTCTTTTCCTGATCTCTCACACACCCTTACAAGTGTTCTGCCTCAATAAACACACCTGTGCTGGGTACAACCCAGGACTCCTCTCTAAAACGGAGGAACCAGGCAAAACCAAAGACCATGGCGTCCCGGCGTCCATTTCAAAGGCGCCAGCTGGCAGAAGCTGGGTGGGATGAGACCTCATCCCCAGCAGGGGCTACCAGGTGCTGCCCAGCTTGGCTGTCTGCCATGGGGACGGAACCCTGTGCCACAGCTGCGGGGCAGGGGGATACGCTGAGCAGGGGGCAGCACCGGAGGTGGGGAAACAACCTGGGGACACGGGGCCTTGGGGAGGTGGTGGGTCTGGAACAGCTCCCCAGGAAGGCTTGGATCCCCTCGCAGGCAGCCAGAAGCCTCAGGGCTCCCCAGGGAGCTATATGCCTCACAGGGTTTGTTTGTACGGAGATGTGTTTTGCCAAGGAAAGGAAAATAGTGCTTTGCTTCAGTTGCCTCAGTTTTTAAGCTGAGTAAATGCCCCCAATTTTCTGCTTCTTCTTCCACCTCACCCTGACCTCTGTGCATACACGTGCACACACAAACACGCAGACACCCCATGCACAACTCCACGCACATCCCACCTGTGCATGCATACAACACCATGTGCACATGCACATGGCAGAGAAACCTGCTGTCAGGAGAAGCTCAACCACTTTGTCAGCACCAAACTTCTTTTTTTTTTTTTTAACCTTCAAGTCCTGCCAGAACGTGAAGACACTGAAAGGCCCAGCAAAGCAGGGTGTGTGCTCGTGGCCTACCTACTGCTGGAGCTAACACTATGGTCAGGGAACAGGGACTTAATGTTACATTCAGTTGTACATTTGCAGATGTGGCCAATTAACCCTGCAGGACAGCATCACTCGCTTGAAATCTCCAAGTTTCCAAGACCTGTGGCTGTCCCATTTAAGATCATGTTGTTAGAAATGTGCTATCTGATACCTCTTAAAACACAGGGTATTTACTCAGCCAAGGCAGGCTGGGGTCATCACACATCCTTCAAAACAGATAGGTGAGGGCAGGGTTAATTCAAACTGAGCTCAGGCATGAACTTCAAGAGCAAAAGGCGTTCCTCAATAACTCCCTATGGAGGCATTTTCATTTCAGAACAGGAGGGCCTGAGCTGTGGATTAACACAAAGTACAGCAAGGTATTTAAGACTGCTCATGCAGGGAGTTATTTGGGGACAGCTACTCCTGAATAACAACATGAGTAGATGATTCCTAAGCTAGGCGGACAGCAGTAAGCTCCTTTCCTTTCACTGCAACTTTTCCCATGTTAACCAGGAGGCACAGGGCAGCTGGGCAGAGCCTGTGGCAGTAACAGCCTCGCATGACCATCACGAGTGCCTGGCCTTCCCCAGGAGCTGGAGGAGAGCGAGCAGGGCTCAGCGGGAGAAGGATGAAGCAGAGATAACAGGACCAGGCAGGACAGGAGACAATGTCTGACTGAACAAGAGGTGATGGGCACAAACTGGAGCACGGGAGGTTCCACCTGAACATCAGGAAGCACTTCTTCACTGTGCGGGTGATGGAGCACTGGCACAGGCTGCCCAGAAAGTTTTGGACTCTCCCTCCTTGGAGATCTTCAAAAACCACCTGGACGTGGTCCTGGGCAACCTGCTCTGGGTGGCCCTGCTTGAGCAGGGGTTGGAGCAGGTGGTCTCCAGAGGGCCCTGCCAGCCTCAGCCATCCCGTGATGCTGAGGCACTGGGAGGAGGAAGAGGCAGGAGCAGTCTGGGGCAGTGACAGGCCCTTGCAGGAGCTGCTGTAGCTGCTCCTGGTGGTTCTCAGCCTGGCTGCTCCCCTGAGGCCAAGGGCCCGCGATGCCCTCTGCGTACTGCATCAGGAAGGTGGTCAGAAACCGAACTGCTAGAACCACAGGCAGAAGATAGTGGTAATTCAAACTTCAGGCAGTCACAAGCCTGATCTGCATTATGGCAGAACAGGTAGAAATGGAGATCATTAACAATAGTGAAAGCAAGCCTCTGCATTGCTCCGAGTACCTCCCCGAGGCTCTGCCTGCAGCCGTTCACATAGCACTCCACCTCCACTGTTCGCAGCAAGCTCTCCAAGAGTTATCTGAGAAATGGGAGACTCGGACACCAGGAGATTAAATGACTCCTCCACAGTCCCCCAGCTGGGTGGTCTGTACCAAGGTATGGGACAGCTGCAGGACCCCACTCTTTGACCCTTGCTGTCAGAATATAAGCAGCTTTCCTTGTTTCTAATGGAGGTGACCTCTTCCATGAGATAGGAATGGGGCTGCTGTGCCCCAAGTCCTTGCCCTGTGGCTCTGTAATAGCCCCCAGTATTTCCCGTGCACTGCACACCCCTGAATTCACACATCATTTACAGCTTTTACTATCCCACTATAAATCTACAGGGTACTTTCCCATGCTGACTCCCCAAACCCTTTTTCACCCACCTCTCTAACAGTTAACCTCACTAGAAATAGATCCAGAAGACAAAGAAACACATTCTTCGGCATGCTAAATTTGTTTTGTAATTTTACTAGTTAATATATAAATGCCTCTATCCGGAGACACCTGCACCAGGATCCACCAGCTCTCTTCCTTTTCAATACAGTCACACTTGCACTGCCATTCACCTACTCTATCGTTTTAGAAATAATGGAGAGAAAAGAAGTGAGAAGGGCACCAGAGAGCAGAAACTGCACTGAGTCTGCAGCAGCAGCAAGCTTTAGTTAGGCTATCATTCCTCAGATTCCTGCTGATAAAAGAGCTGAGACAGACCTTTACCACACACAAGCATCCCTGCATACAGTCCAAACCCCCCGGCTGTCCCTTTCTCCTCCATTTGCAGGGATCACACCAATTTATGCAAGAATTACCCGTCAGAGAAGAGCAGACTCACCACAAAGCTGGGGTTATCTAGCCCGTTGAGCTCTCTATCTGACGAGGGGGTCATGCCTTCCACTTTTCTTCACCGACTGCCTTGAAAAAGAAAGAGGAGTAAGAAGAAGGAAGCCTCCCAAATTGCCACTCGTCCCAGTCAATACAGCCCTAAAGAAACTGGGTGAGCAGATGCAGAAACTGGCCATCAGGAGTAAACCAGTGCTCAGTCCTAGGTCTTCATGTGAGCAGTATCGCGGAAGTGTTTTCTTTCCCTGGGCTTATATAAGTGACTCCTTTTCTCCAGCTGATTAGGGGATTGGCATTCAAACCAAACTGGAAAGCAGCCCTTCCCTGGGCTGAGTGAATCAGTAACTGACAACAGAAAAACTTCCTCTCTAGGTAAAGATGTGTGGGGGTATCAGAGAGGTGAGACACTTCCCTCTTTCCCTGGCACAGCCTTGAAACCTGTTGCTTCACTACTGATTCAACAGCGACTTGAATTTCCCAGGTGGGTTGGGTCTGTTTGAAGAGTTTTATGCCGGTCTTTAGAAAATTAAATTTCTAGATGGTTTCACTTATTCTGCATGTAAATCACTGTGTATTTTGGCTAAGGTACAAATGTAGTCATCTTGTACGATAATCCTATTACAGCGTGAAAAGAATTAGGCTTTTTACAGGGAAATTATTTAAGACAGAAACCAACAAGCAAGTCATCAGAAGACGACACCAGAAAGGTATAAAAAAATAAGATTTTAAAAGGACTACTTCAGGTCATCTGATTATCTCCATTCAACTAAGGATCCTAGATGAATAGGGATAATCAGATGACTTGAAGCACAGTTGCCCTTATTTTAATAAGCAGCAGTGTTAATGCTCTTATCAAGCTATCCTAGCTACCCCTCCCCAGCTCTCCTCAGATGAAGTACCTATTTAATTTAATGGCTCCCCAAGGCAGTGAACTTCCCAGACCAACTGCAGAGAGCTCCTGTGAAAAGGAGCTTGCTATTGCATGCACACAATGATCACCCATTGGGAACATCTCCAGGTTTCCAGGCAGGAAGCAGCCTAACAGAAATAAGCTCTGTTCTCTGTTTCTTATGTAGAGCACTAATATTCTCAGGTCTTCTCCTCAGACCAGGACTGCATTATAGAGGAAGACAATCTTGCCCTAAACATCATCAGTGAAGCTATGACCTGCTGAACAGCTAAAACTTAAGGCATCAAAATCATCAGGCATTTATGGCTTTGCCAGATCTCCTCTCTGAACCCCTAACATATATAGGGATCTCCCCATAATTTTAACTGCAGGGGGTGCATTTTCAGCCCCACTGATCTTGGCATGAGACTACACTTTTTCTGCAAGCTGTAAATGAGAACTCTCCCTGGTGAAACTAGCCTAGACACTTTTGCCCTCAACTCTATCGATTCCCATCAGAGGGAGAAGCACAAAGGCACTGTTTTATAGACTTGCTCATCTCTTGTTATCTAGTGCACTGTATGATTGCAGTTCATTGCATATATACAGTTTCACATGGCACCATATATACTGATAGTGTCCATTACGCAGTACCAGTGAGAATGCACTATTGCAAAGCTCCAAGAAAAGGAGCATTAGATTTTTTTTCATTCATTTTTTTAAAAGTACATTCCTGCTTGCATTTCTTGATGGATGGATGCAGTGCAGTTGTTGGAGCAGCCATCTAAATCTGTGTGTTCTGATATCCTCCATTCACCCTTCTCCATTGCATGAATTAGCCAGTCTCTGTGCCTCACAATCTCTCTCGTTGTGTTTTGTTTTGTTTTGTTTTTTGTCAAGTTGTGGCACAATATTCCTCTGGGGTTACCCTGTCTTCCCAGTAAACTTTTAAAAGACCTTGCATCAAAAAAATCTCCCATCTCGTAATTTCAGTCCAACACCTGTTCAGTGACTCCCCAGTCCTTTTTTTAAAATGGCATTCAGTAATCAGGGTTTCTTCATCTCTTTGGCACACAAACCTACGTAACAACCCAAAGTGGAAGGTGCATTACAATGCTTGTCATCTGGGCTAGCTGCCTGTATCATCTAGGCTAGCACATGCGGGGAAAAATAATAATAATAATAAAAAAAGCATCAGTAACAACAATTCCTTTTCTCAAAAAAAAAATCATTTTGCTATTCTGGTAAACTCTGCAGTGTCAAAAATGCACCTTAAGAGCACCAAGAGAGTGCAGGTTTCCATGAAAAAATGCAGGAAATAAGTCCTAAGTAGCCGAAAGCCTGGACATAAGAGTAGGTCTATTAGGAATGAACAATTTAACAGTATCGGCCTCTGGCCAAAGAAGGGTTAATGCTGTAATCTGTAATCTAGAAAAAGGTTATGAGATAGGACAATGTACACACCAAGGCAGAAATCTACGGAGACCATGTGAAGTGCCTCAGCCCAGAATGCGCTGACCGTGGAAATAAACAATGGGTGTAGGAAGTCTCTGTGTGCATGCAAATGTCTGTGTACATCATCTGTAGATGTACTTGTGTATATTTGTATATATACAACAGGAGTAGTAATAAATTACTAAATTGTGAGGTTTTTGGAACAAGGAATTATTCAGTTAGCAAAGAGGCATGCTGAACTACTAATATCATAAATTCATAGAGCCCAATCAATTGTGGGGGTTGTTATTAGGAATAGATGGGCAGGCATCCGCCTATTCAACTTACTCAGGATGTGTGAGAAAATGAAACCAAAAACTGTGGTATGGATTCCCTTTAGGCTTCTCTGTCTGGCATACCGTGTTATCCATCAAGCTACCTGGCCAGCTGCTCACAACAGTAAAGGCTGTCTGGGCTTACGCCCCTGGGGACAGGAGAAGCCAATTGACTGTTAAAAGCTGCTAGTCAAGGAAAATCTCGGGGACATGGGAGACCCAGCTGAGAACCTCAGTCTTGACCCCAAGTCTTTGTACCCACAAAGAGAGCCTGGACCACCTCTATCCAGACTCTCCTGACAGGGTCATTTTCTCTCTCGTTCTACATTTCTCCCTGACACTCCAAATCTTTTCCAGGAAGCATTTCAATAATGGATCAACTTATAAAGCCATCCTGAGATAACTCATCCAAAGAACTCCCTGCATTCTTTAGCAGACAGGTGTCCCTACCAAATTGCAGATAGAGTGGCACCAGCATGGTGACTTCCAAGCCGTACAGGTAGATACAGATGTGGCAAGTGCCTGCCATGTGCGATTGTCCCCAAAACCTGTGGAGTGACAAATCTGAATGTGCTGGCAGCTCCCTCTGCTGCCAGAGGGTACAGACTGCTGTGATGGCTAAGGGGCCTGCTACCAACTTTACCCATCTGCAATGCAGACATTGATACATGAGCTTCCTCTGAATTCAATAGGCCCTTCTACAACTTCCACTGGATCTTAAAATAGGAGTCCCAAATAGGCTAAGTAAAGAAAGTGCCATTTCTTTCCTGAACTATGCAACAACCAAGAGAGACTAGCACAGATGAAGGTGTCTGAAGATGAGTGAGATGAGTCCCTCCCTGTGGGGCTGTGCACACATAACCCAGGGAAGTGCAGATTTGGTGATTCACATCAAGCCCCTTGCTTAGAGGGCAGGTTCATGCACAGTGTTGCCACAAACTTCTCACGCTGTCCCAGCTGGGAAACTGTGGGTTTAGAGGGAACTTGAAGCTATGAAATAAAAGCAATGTGGTATAGAAGAGGAAAATTTGGAAACATCTCCCTGGAGAATGGTTCATTCTTCCACAAATCTAGCCCTGGTTGGTTCGCACGAAGGATGAACTAGCAAGAGAGCTATGCAAATGGATTGCAGTGAGTAATTGAGTCTCAAAATACCTCTCAGTCCTTCTGTCTGTGGAACCTTCTGCAAGCAAATAGGCTCACTCGTGTTCATTGACTTGAAATTACTACTTTCGTGTTTGGTTGTGGAAGTTCAGCTTCTGCAGAAAAATTCTGCACTGCTCACTAATGAGACTGGATTAACACAGTGCTTTAGTCTTGGACTGCAGACAGTATTTCCTATGAGAAAATGTCTTATCACTTAAGTGCAACCAATGCAACACACTGCAGTGTACCTGGGTTATACAACAAAGTTCACCTGCAAGGATGTTACATTAAAACACAACAGGGGGATAACCATGACCAGAGTAAATCCCCTTAAAGAGTCAGGGATCATTTCATTCTACGTTTGAGACAGGATCTGTATGGCGCTGCAAGGAACCAAGTGCAGAGTCCGAGCCAGAGAATTACCTTCGTGCTCACCTTTCCCCTCCCACTTCTCTTGGTTGCCTTTCCTTGTACAAAGGACAAGAAAACAAGTGGGGCACCAAGGCACACATCTACATTCCTGTTGCCACTTTCCTGTGCAAGCAAAAGCAAGCGTCACAGTGAAATTGCACAGGCTCTAGTCAAGCAGCAACACCCCCTGGCCTTGGTGCAATGCTTAAGCTCACTCAGCTCTTTTCTAGCAAGAGCCCTACAGTCATCCAGCTCTCCCAGCAAGTCTGCCTTGACCCCTCTCTTCCTCTTTCCTCCTGCCGCTGTTCTTCCAGCTGGACCTGTAGCCCTGCTCTCAGTGTGGGTCTTGGATCCCATTGCTGCCAGGGCAGTGCGTCAGCCCCAGAGGATGAGATGAGTGCTTCCCCATGGCAAAGGGGGCTCCTCTTCACCTCCCCTGCCCCACCTAATCTCCATGGCTAGCCCCAGGCGGGCCATACCCTGGGGCATGATGTGACCGAAACCACGTAACATTTTCTGGTTATCCTCAGAGTTCATCTACCTGTGCTCCTCCAGGACGCCCCCTCCAGACATCCTTGTCTTTCAAGGCAGAAGTGCTTGCTCTTCTCTAGGGTTGGTGCTCTTTGGTGTCAAAGTAGCACAACAACAAACCGCAGAGCTGATGGAGGCTCTACCAAAATCAGGAGATTGGTATGAGGGTGTGCGCCAAGACACTGACAGGAGATTAAAGGAGACACCTCCTCAGTTTCACGGTGCTGTGCCGATGCAGCACACCTCTGCTTGGCTGCCTGTGCCAGGGGAAGGGAGGTGTTGCTTCCTCCGGCCAGGAGCACCGGAGTGAGGGGAGGCAGGGCATGGGGATGGGACAAAGTCTGCCACCCCCTTGGACCAGCAGCAGCCTGGCCTGGTGAGGATGTGGGATGGGAGATGGGAGAGCCTCTGCAGCTGATGGGTGCTGGGTTTGAAGCTGTAGAGCAATGACTGGAAGGGAAAATCTTCCAGGACAGCCATGCGGGTGGGAGGATGTGAGAGGCATTTTTGCATAGGGGGGATTTGAAAGGTTCAAAGGGGCACAGGAGAAGGTAGGGGAAAACACCTCCTTGGCTAAGAAAAGCTTTATCCCTAAGTGGGAATCCCCATAGACCAGCAGAGAACTTGAGTACAGGTGTGAGGTGCCTCTGAGCCAGCTTTGGCAGCTGCGCTTTGCCTCGCAGGCTGCCCGAAGGAGATCACCTGCCCGGCCCTGCTCTGCTCCACCGGGAAGGTGGGAGTCCTGGCCAAGACCCCAGGTCTGTGGCTCCCCCGTCCTTCCTTCCCACCAGGAAAGGGCTCTCCAAGCCAGGGCACGGACATGCTCCTCCATGCCCGAGCCTCAGCCGGGCTCCCGGGCCTGCACAGCCTGTTGCCCAGCTCCTGGTTCGGCGCAGGCTGCCAGCGCCTGAAAGCTGAGTGCGGGGAACGGCGCTGAAATCCCTCCCTGGCAGGATATTAATTCCACAATAATAATCCCCTTCATCTCCTTCGGGCTCTGGAATAGCTCTTTAGAGCATTAGCAAAGGAATAATCCCTGTCATCTATGCAGCAATTTGAGCACAAGCTCAAGCGTGGTTATTGTGTCCCCAGGGCCACGCCGAGCCCATTCGTTCCTCAGCATGTGACACGGGGATGGCCGCTGGCCCTGTGCCAGGGGCCACGCTTGTGGCACAAGCTGGGTCCCCAGCTATTTAGTGCAGGGACACCTCCTTCAGCAGGGAGGGGGACAGAGGACCCTGCCCTGGACCCATCCCCATGCCAGCGGCGGTGGGGCTGGCCCGTGAGCCCCACTGGTGCAGCCGGAGAAGGCCCACACAGACAAAAAGCAAGCGAGCAGCAATATTCACCCAGCCAGGCAGGGCCTCTGCTAGCAGGGGGTGATGGGCCCCCCCGTCCCGCTCTCCAAGGGCAGCCAAGAAAGCTCACAGTTTAAGATGGATTAGCCAAGAAAGGGAAGAAAATACCGTTGTTTTCACACAAGATCATTATGAGTCATGGGAGGCTGAAAGAAGTTTTCCTGAGACAGCAAATAAATCCCCTGGAAAGAAGCCAGCGAGGTGCCAGCAGAGGCAAAGATGTGAAGAGGTGTCTGAGAGACGGACAGGCGGACAGAGTGGGAGATTAGGGCGTGCGCTGGTCCAAAAACCCAAGGTGGTGACAAGAGACCCCCGGGCAATGCAAGGAGGGCTGGAGCACGACTGCACTGCCCGGTGTCAGCGTGAAGGGGGTCACAGCACAGGGTGTGAGCGGGGCCCAGGGCATTGCATGGGGTGGGGAGGGAGACCTCACTCTGCAGGGTACCCCCATGGCAGCTGAAAGGGCACATCCAGCAAGGTGCACCGGGCAGCCAGCTGGACTGAGAGGGGCACCCCCAAGGGAGGTCCCCCAGCAGTGTGGGCAGGGGGAATGTGGACAAAGGGGACACGACAAATGGGGGAAAGTGAGAGACGGAGCAGCTGCAGCTCACTGCTGACTGGGGTCCCTGCCTCTGCCCAGAAACGCTGCTCTCCTCTTTGCTGCACCACTGGGATGGGATGGGATGGGATGGGATGGGATGGGATGGGATGGGATGGGATGGGGTGGGGTGGGGTGGGGTGGGATGGGGTGGGGTGGGATGGGATGGGGTGGGTGTTTGATTCCATCTGACAGATTTATTTCCCTTCATGCATTGCAGTAAATCACCCAGTTCACACAAAAACCATCAGGTTTTACAAACAGGAGCTGCCCACACACCTGAGGCAACACTTCTCTCCCCAGACCCCTTCAGGTGGCCATGCCTGACCAAGCACACCAGCCAGCCCAAGGCAGCCTGCACCCAGGCATTGCTCCCAAGCTGTGGCTAAAGGCTCTGGATGTAAAAGACATAACCAAACATGACCAAATGACCCACAAAGCCAGAGCATCTCCCTGCCAAACACAAATGTCCTCATGCCCAGCCACCAAGGCCGTTGTATTCCTTGCATTTGTGCCAATGCTGTTAATGACTAATTGGCTGGGCTTTAACCCTTGTAGCTGCAGTAAGTCCCAGGTTGCTCCAGGAGAGGCAGGGATGCAGGATGGGGGGCACAGAGACCCACAGGGCAGGGCGGAGCTGCAGGGAAGAGATAAGGCAACCACAGCAGGGGATGTGCCAGCAACCAGTGCAAAGCCCCGCTGGTCACACGCCTGGTATTGTGGCTGCTGGGCAAAGCCCGGGCATGGAGGCACTGCCTGCTCCTAAACCTCACGGTCTGGAGTGCTGGGGCAATGTGGGGCACCTCAGCCCTGTGCAGGGAGTCAGGCAGATGAAGGCAGGCAAGGGTGGCTTACAAACCAGAAGGCAGGAGCCGGTCACTACTGCAGCCTCCCCAGTTATAAAACATCACAAAGAAGGCCAAGGGAGATGCTGTGCAGGGGAAAGCCCAAGAAAAAGGAAAAACAGATTTCTCTGTGGTTCCCACAGCAGCGGGCTGAACTGCTACTACAAAACCACTTTGGCTGTGGCAGCACACATCCAGCTCCACTGGTGTTTACAGAAGATCAACCCTGGGCTGTGGCGGGAGGGAAAAAATGTACATGGGAGGGGCTGCTGCCCAGGGGTCTCACCAACTCTTTGCAAAAAAACAGCAGGGCAGTTTCATACCCAGCACTGGCTGCTGTCAGTGGGCAGAGGAGGAGGAGGAGGAGGAGGAGGAGGAGGAAGAGGAAGACAAAGAGAAGGAAGGCTCCCAACGCATTGCTCCAGCACCTGGGGAAGCCAAGATGGTTGGGGAGATGGTGACAGCTAGTCCCTGCAGGAGGGAGCTGTAAAAGATGGACCCCAGGCGCTTGCTGTCTCTTGCTCCTTTCCAGCTGCCTGTTTTTCGGCAGAGCTCAGAGCATCTCTGCCCAGTCTGCAATGTGGGGCTGGGGCAGTGGGTTGTGGGGTGCAGGGAGGCTGTGGGAGCCCTGCCTGGGTGGGAGGGGGATGGAGGGAAGCAACGTGCAGCTAGAGTGGGGCAGGCAGTTCTAGGAGCAGGGATGGGGGGCTTGTGCCTGCGGGGAGGAGAACGGCTGCTAGCTTTGCTGCTCAGGGCTTAACGCCTTAAGAGCCCAGCTGATTCCTGCTCAGAAGCAAAGGGAAAACACAGGCATACAGGACAGCAGGGTGCTCAAGGATGCTGTGTTTCCCCAAACCATGATGGGACAAAGGTTTGGAAAATGCATCGCTTTTTGCCTATTGTCTTGGAGCTGCCTGAGTGTTGCCCAGAGCAGTGCTGCTGGGCCCATGACCGCTTTGCCCAGTGCAGGACACATCAGGAAGGGGCTGCCCAGAGACTCTGACAACGGGACCTACGTGCACAGCAACATCTCAGGTACTCGAGCAAGCGTTTGCCCGCCTCTCGGGCTGCTGGGGGCCCCGTGGTGCAGTAGGAGAGGCACCGGGATGCCTCTGCAATGGGACGCGGGTTCTTCTGCAGAGGGCGCATAGGGCACATGTAGGGGCTGCAGGGCTTCATGTGGTCCTAGGGGCCACAGCAGTTGTGGGCTCTGGGAGGGACATGTCACATCAGAGGCAGGGTTGCAGGTACGGGGAGGAAACAACGCTTCACGGCCTTCCTGACAGAGGAAAGCTCTCTTCCATGTTAACCTCTACGCATATCACAACAGGCCAGCTCTCTGGCCAGGGGACGAGCTCACTAAACACATCCCTGTCCCCATGGGCTGAGCTGTGGCCCTCAGGAAAAAATGAGGATGGAGATTTGTTAAAAGCAACAAATAATCTCCAAATGCTGCAGGCCATTATGGTTTTTAATTAGCTTCCTAGAGCAGAGCAGGTGCAGCTCCTCAGTGAGGGGTGCATGGCATTAGGGCTGCCACAGGGCACCCACCTGCCTGATGCTGTATTGTTGAACCTTCACCTTCCCAAACCTCTGTCCACTATATGTTTCCAAGGTGCATGTTGGGAACAGTCCCCAAACCACCTCATCCTCACATCGTCACTAGGGATTGTTGGGGAAGGTGCTAGCCAGTGACAGACAATTTAACCATATAACAGGTCCAGTCCAGGCATCCTGGCAATGTCCCTACCACTGCTAAATTTATGCATATAGATGCATCTATTATCTCTTAATAACACTGATGGACCTGAAGAAAGTCTGATCTTACTCAACATGATGCTTTCTTGCCAGCCCCTCTGACATCATCTCAGCAAAACCAGAGGCAAAACAAGGCTCTCTTGCATTAACTTTACTGCTGCACTTTGAATTTGCCTCAAAAACTAAACATAGCAAGTTTTTACCTGCATGCTTTAAGCTTAGCTAAGCTTTCTGGCCAATGTCTTCCTTTAATTGAGGATGTTGATGCCCATAATATCTGTTACACAAGAATCTACCCATCTACATTGCCTTTGCCTTGTGTTGGGATATCTGGGGTTTTTGCAAGCATACATCCAGACTGACATGCTTTTGGGAGTCACTCCAAAGGGGTGCAGCCAGATACAAGGGGTGCAATGCAAAGAGCCATGACCTAAACAGAATAACCGGGTAGTTTTGAACAGTTGGGGGTAAAAAAAAATAAAAAATAAAAAAATTGAAAAACATTAAAAGCTGGAATGGAAAAGGTATCTTTCCACAGCATAAACTAGTATTTTTTACTGCTTTGAGTTCCACCCAATAATATTCTCCCAGAGTCTAACTTTCTTACCTGTTTGGGGTATTAAAAAAGCCTATTCCCTTCCTTTTAAGGAAGGGTGACCCTTTTAAGGGTCCCTTAAAGATGACTCTTTGCACACTGCCCGCATGCTGTATCCTTCTGTTCCCAATTCTGCTGGTCAGGAACACCTCACATTACAGAGTTTGCAACTGGGAGACTTACTTCCCAAACAGCCATTAGACTTCCTATGTCCCTCCTTTAAGGTTATGCAAAAAAATCCTAGAGCCTTGAAAGACCTCCAGGAGTGATACAGGGGATGGGTGGCCTTTTCAAAAGCATCACACTGCAGGGGTCTTTGCCACCACCTGCACCTAATTTCCACCCTTCTCCCCCAGCGCAGTGCACAGCTCTGCCCACACCACAACACGGACACTACTACGTGGACAGAGGCTCGGGCGTCTCCTTGGGCTCAGTCGTCGTGTACTGGTGCGAGGAGGGTTACCAGCTGGTGGGCAGCAAGAGGCTCTCCTGCCTCCACTGGGAGAGCATCCCATCCTGGAGCCACCCTGAGCCCCGCTGTGAGGGTAAGGAGCCCGCCGGCAAACCCAGCCCCAGCAGTGCCAGCTGGCATTGCAAAGCCCTTCTGCTCTCCTGTAGGGTTTCAGCTAGGTGCATGGGACCTCCATCCTTTCACTAACCAGTGGTCCTCACCAAACTCAGCCAGTGGCCCCATAAAACCGGGTCCCAGCCACCTTGAGAGTGGACAGCAGAGGTCCAGCTCCACCCAGCTAGTGGTCATCAGCACCAGTGAAACATGATGCTTTCAGTGGGGTGCTTGCAGGAGCGTTTAATGAGTTGTGTATGCTGGTGCAATGCTGTGACCTAGCTGTCCCCTGAGCCCTCAGCTGGGCACATGCAGCTGATGCCTCCTGGGTGGGAAGCCAGGTGGGGAGACACAAGGAAACACTCTGGAGGGAAGGCAGGGTGCTTCCATCAGGCTGACACCCTTCAAGAATATTAGAGAGCATCCCAAGGCAAAGGGGCATTGCAGCATTTTGTATCTTCTTGCCTCATAATGCTTTCTGCCAGAGTCTGATTTACCACCAGCAGTCACCACAAAGAGCTCACAGACATGCCTGCCTCCAGGCTCTGTCACAGCAGAATGAACGCAGGGAGGCTCTGTGTTTTCCTATATAACTTTCTGTCCCTTACATAGCAGCTGTTAAACCTTAGCTAAAAAAATCCACTTGTTTGTCACTGGGGTGAATCCCGAGGAGGTGGTCCAGTGGGTAATCACAGAATCACAGGAGATCCTGAGTTGGAAGGGACCCAGGGGGATCATCAAGTCCACCTCCTGAGAGTGTTGTCCAAACGCTGCTTGAGCTCCGTCAGGCTCAGTGCCATGACCACTGCCCTGGGGAGCCTGTCCCAGTGCCCGACCACCCTCTGGGTGCAGAACCTTTCCCTAACCCCCAGCCTGACCCCCCCCTGTCCCAGCTCCATGCCGTTCCCTCGGGGCCTGTCGCTGTCCCCAGAGAGCAGAGCTCAGCGCCTGCCCCTCCGCTCCCCTCGTGAGGGAGTTGCAGGCCGCCATGAGGGCTCCCCTCAGCCAACAGCTCGTACTAAGTTACTGTCATCCAAAAACTTAGCGTGAGTTCAACTCCTGTGTCCAGACCATTAACCAGGTGTTATCTTACTCACACTAACTGCTACAGAAGTCACCAAGGCTAGTCAAAACCTGGTACTGGCTGATATTCAGCTCCAGGTGCCAGGCACAGGGTCTTCAATTCACAGCCAAAACACTTCAGCAGGAAGAAAGCTGAACTTTGTAATAACCCAACACATGCTCTTTATAAAAGCACATGCAAAGCATGTGCCACTTTCAAATGGCCCTAATATTTTTTTCTGTTATGAGCTCATAAAGAACTAATGGCTTAATGCCGAAAGAACAAAGTCTATATCACTTTAAAAGCTCTCCCTCATGCACTGGGAATTGTGTGCCTACATAAAATGATTTCAGGAAAATTGCCCTCAAGAAAGTTATTTATTTTTGCAGCAACAAGCAAAAACACAGAAATTGTAAATACTATATAGCTATGCATAAACTATATTGCTCATGCTGGCCAACGAGAAGGACCTAGGGGCCCTTTCAAAAAACATCTACAAGCAAACCTGTGGTACAACAGCTAGCTAGAAAAGGTTTTAAATGGAAAAAGTCTGACAACTTTTGCTGCGTCTCTTTCACTTGCTCAAGACAAGCAAATCCATTTAGAAAAGGTAACATCTCATGAAAGTCCAATTAGAAACGTGCTTCAACCGCAGAACATCTCAGTAGGTCCTACACTGGGAGAGGCTTCAGCTCAGCCCCTAAAACACCACAAGTAGCTTGCTCCTTAAACACAAACACAAATAAAGCAATTCCCTGTCAATTCAGAGCTGTAAAATTTGTTGATAATCAGTGAGTGTCTTCCGTTCATAAAGGCAATCATAGCAAAATAAATGAACTTTGTTGCCATAGTTTACATGTAGTGCTGCAGTAAAACATTCATTAGCAAACCTTATCTTCCCAGCTCTAAAAAAGCATTGCAGCTTGTACACTGCCTAATGCAGAAACATCTCCAGTGAGCCAAAAAAAAGCCAACCTACAGTTTTAAATCACATTTCAGGTTACCAAAAATAAAGAAGTTTTAAAACAGTTTCAAGGAAAACAAAACTCATACACTTCACATTTCTCTTTGAAACAAAAAGCAAATCTCTGTGCTTTCTGAAATCTTAGTTTGGTTGTTTTGTAAGTGTTGTAAGGTTGAAGGTTTTTTTTAATTTGTGTATTTTATTACTTTGAAAACGTACTGTTTCTGCTGATGCTAGCAAATGCTTTCCTATTATTTTGACCTTGGGGAGGGAGCCACGTCCCTAACTTCACATGTTTACAACGCAGATGTCATTTAGCTTCCCATTAGGGTTTGATCACAACGCAATTCACCCGATCCTTTCAGCCATGGGCCTTACTGCAGGCAGTGATCCCAACCCGTCCACCTGTCCCAGAACACTGTGAAGGCAGCACACTGCACCCACTGGAGTTGCCAAGGAATTCTTTACAGAAAAGCCACCTCAAGAGCCCATTTTCCTTTCAGATAGGTGTGCTTCCTTAACCCTTTTTTCCTTTTTTTTTTCCCAAGATAATGGTTAAGCAAAATAGGTGTTCCAGGTACAAGCCAACAGTTACCATATTTTTAATTGGAGTTTAATTCATGCTACCTTCGTGTTTTATGTAGGACACATTGGAAGCGCTGTTTTCTGTCACAGATGATTACTTTATTTAATTCGAACCAGAAAATATTAGTTTAAAAGTCTTTATTTTTTTTCATACACCTTTTGTTTATCGAACCGGCGCGGGTCACCCGCCATTTTGTGAAGCTCCCACAACCCCTGCACGGCAATTAATTGCCCGGGGGGGGGGGGTCTGGGCTGTTCCCTAAGCCTTTGGGGCAAAGCGGCCGTGGCTCGGCGTGGCTACCGGCACCCCGGGGCGCCGGGGAGAAGCCCCCCGGGGGCCGCACGCCCCCGGCCCGGCCCCGGCCGCCCGGTCACCCCGTCCCGCTCTGCCTCTGCCCGCAGCCGTCCCGCCGGCCCCGCAGGCGGGCTCCCGCCTGGCCGTCGCCGCCGCGCTGGTGAGCGGAGCCGTCATCGCGGCGCTGGCCGCCGCCTTCGCCGTCTGCTGCTGGCGGGAGCGGGCACGGAGGAGCCGCGGCCGGGGGCGAGCGGCCGGCGGGGGGTGAGTGCGGGGCCGGGGCGGGAGGGGGCCGCGGGGCCGGGCCGGCGGCGAAAGCCTCGGGGCGGGGAAGGAGAGGAGCGCCGCACGGTGCTGCCGGGCTGACCCAGCCTCGGTGGAGGGGGTAAAGGACAGCAGGGGGCAACGTCGGCTTGCGGGACGGAGGGGCGGCGGTGCGGGAACACGGCTGTGCTGCGGCTCTCCCCCTGCAGGCAGCGGCAGCAGCCCCGGAGGAAGGGCGGGCGACGGGAACGCGGCCCCTCGGCGGCGGAGAGCGGGAGGAGAGCCCTTGGGAGGCTGAGGCAGCACCACCGCCGCGATTACCGCCTGTCGGCCTTCTCCAGCGCTGTGCTCCCGGGGGCACACGCAGGCTGCAGTAACCTGGCTTGCCAAAGGTAGGGCGCAGCCCCCCGGGCGCTGCCCGCAGCCCCTCGCCCCGTGCCAGAGGGGCTGGAGGCAGGAGCAGCCGGAGGTGAAAGTCTGCATGGCCTGGGTGTTCACTCCCTTACTCCCCCGACCCTATTACCCCTGGCCTGGACCCCTTAGTGCACGGAAATGCCTTCCTTCCCTAAGTCCTTCTCAGCTAACCCAAGGCAGCACAGCCTAGCGAGGTAGCTCAGCACAGCCTTGGTGGGCTGCAGGCTCCCTTGGGTGCCACAACCCCCCTCACAGCCCTCTCTTCTTCTTGCCTTTGCCAGGAGCTCAGAAAACCTGCCCCTGCAGAGCTCAGGCCCCGGAGTGCATCTCCTGCCCCCATGGGCAGCACAGCCCCCCGCAGCACCCCACCGCCTGCTGCTGCCTGGGGGACCTGACTGCATCGACCTCACCCGGGGCCTGCCCCCCGGCTGCTACAGAAGCTACGAAGAACACCAGCTCTTGCACAAGTTTGGGAGGCCAGTTTGAAAATTTAAGCTGTTGTTCACATCACCCCTGCCCCTTTTTTTTTCTTAAAAGATCAATTCCTTGAAGCTCCACAGAGCTCAGGAAAGAATTTCACAAGAGCCACTTGGTTTTCAAATGGAGAAAATTGGACACTCCCTGGTGAAAGGCTTTTTTGATACCATCCTTTTATTGTTTCCTGTGTCCAGAAGTGCACATTTCAAAGAAATACCTTGGTTACCGGCTGCTTAATTGATCATTTGGGTGAGATGCATGAAGCCGAGTTAGAACAGCCCCAGTTTAAGTCAGAGGCTAAGCACGTGCAGAATTTCAGGTTTTAAACACAAGAGTCTGATTTGCGGTTTGGGGCTCTTTTGAAAGCTGAAAGTGAACAGTGAGTGCCAGTTACCAGAACAAGGAATCTATGTCATTAGATAAGTGGAAGCATTTGCAATTCATTGCACTTGAATGGAGGCTGAGATTTAAAGTTTTTCCTGTTGTTCAGAACTTGCAACATCCTCCCATTGCTGTAGTCAATCTTGGACTTGCAAGATGCAATGACAAGTGGGTAAAGATAACCAGTCAAGAGGAAAACATGAATTTATCCTTAATACAAAAGACCTAGCACATTTAAAACAACTTGGGATTTTTCATCGCTTTTCTCCTGCATTAGAAATTCACGTCACATGTATCAGGACCAACAGCAGTGCCTGAAGAGCTAGCATAAGTACTGTAATTTGCATTCAGAAGGCAACAACACCCATAATTCTGTCCAGGATTTCCTGCGTGGAAACATAGGGGCACATCCCAGGCAACCACCCACAGAGCCTGGCCAGCAGACCTGGGCATACATAACATGCCTGACACGTGCTGGGCACACCAGGCTTGAGAAACATGGCCTCGGAAGTGCGCAGGGATGCTCTTCATATCTCGGGAGTGACTACTGAATTAGTCAAGAGGTGCTGGCAGCCCCAAAGTTGCTGGATGCGCAGGGCAGGGAATAAGAACAAGCACCCAGAACATGAACCACGAGCATCGCTACCATCCAGTGCTCAAAGGTACAAACTCAAAGTGTACTGCTACAAAGGCTGGGAGTTTTAGGCTGCCAACTCGGTTTCCATCAACTTTTGCATTACATTTAATTAAGGCTTCTTTCCTTGAAAAGATGCAAGGTAGCACATTTTTGTGATAAATGCAAGACCTACTTAGTAGACCTCCCTGGAAACACTGTTGCTTCTCCCTGGAAAGAGGGCTAGGGACACTTTTCTATTTGTAGTATCTCTCCCCCTCTCCCCATTCTACTTTTTGTGTCGTCTTTTCACACCACCACACAGCAGAAAGACTGGTCTGGGGGCTGGCTGTCAATGGGGGGAGGCAGGAGGTGCTAAAGCTTGTATGATCCTTTTCAGAAGAGGATGACACCTGAAGTGGCCGCTTACTGGTAACCATACTGCAAGGAAGAAAAGCTTTTCATTCCCATAAAACAACTGAAGCTGCAGAAAGGACAGGAAAAACAAGACTTGCCCTGTGTTTCCCTTCATCTCCTGTCCTAACTTTACCTTTTTCTCCTCTCCCTCTTTCCAACCAAGCCTAACACACAGCCCCACGAACAGACTGCGGAGACACCCTGAGTCAGTCCCCAGTAAGCATCAGGCCTGCCCAGCGCTCCCAGCATGGCCCCAAAGTGCTCCCCAGTGGAGGAATTTCTGCACAGACCTCTTGCAGAAAACACGCTTGCTTGTCAGGAAACAGCAGCGACTTTGGACGCAGTGCTAAGGGTGGCTCAGCTCTCAGGAGCACCCTGGCATGCCCATTGGTGCCATATCCACAGGCTATGCTCTATCGCTGTTTTGCTGAAATATATTTTTATGTGCGGGGATTCAGCACAGGATCTGCTCTGGGAACAGTGTTTCCCAGTTTCTTCACCCTTCTTGTCGGAAGGGAGATGAAACCAGAAAAAAAGAAGGGAAACAGAAGAACGTAATAAGTTTTTTTATATCTTTCTCTTCTTTTCCTCTCCCCTATCATGGTTTAAGGAAAAAATTTAAATTCATTACAGTTTCTCTTCTCTCCAAGATCTTTGTGAAAAGAAATACAGTTGGGGCACATTCAGAGTTCACTTTTCCTTGGATCCAAGCAAGGCTTTACAAACAAAAGTGGGATTTTTTTTTTTTTTTTGCTACATAGAGATTGATACCTGCTTTCACTGCAAACTGCAATGACGCACATTTTAGATATAAAATCTTTTGCCAAACATATCCAGAATGATGTCGATTCTGAAGTGTCATAACAAAAAGTTAACATTTTCAATAAACTGACACAGTAGTTTTTCATATGGAGAAAAATGTCAACTTGAAACAAGCATTTGATGTGACTGATATTTAAAAAAATTATTTACCTGACAAACCTGAAAAGTTTCTTTAGGGGTAACATTTACCTGACTTTTTTTTTTTTTTTTTTTGAAAAGTTAAGATTTCTACCACAAGAAAGTTGATCCCAAGACTTGGCTCCGACAGCAGATCCTCTAGCGGGAGGAACAGAGAGGCCTTCCTCAAAATTCGTCTCAGACTGGCAGGGAACCAAAACCAATGGAAGAAAGCTGGGTTGAGGGCAGGAAGCCCAACTTTACCACAAGTTCCCCTATCAATCTCTTCATCTTTGCCTCGGTTCCTTCTCACCTTGCACCAGCACAGCAAAGGGCTGAGTTCAGTTTGCGAAGAGCCGTGCTCAGCTTCACCCCAGGAAGGCGACAGGAATCACCACCTGCTTTTATTCGCCCAGAGGAAGGTAGCTATGTAGAAGCTTCAAGTAATTTGTGAACTGAAAAGAAAAAAATCCCTCCCAAGCCTGTAGTCCCACACATTCTCACCACAATTTGGTGGTTCTCCTTGGAGCCACCATCTACCTAACCCTTCCTCAACAGGGCAGCACATGCAGGCCTGCCCTTCCCACCACTTTCCCCTGCCAAGCACAAGACAAACTCCAACATTCTCCACCCTAGGGAACGGGATTTCCAGCTAAGATCCTGGCCTACCTACAGGGAAGCTGAAGCTCCGAGAAGTTTAGCTGTAATATTTTATGCAGTATCCAATGCAATATCTAATCATTTTAATTATATTTATGCAGTGTCCAATACACAGGTGGGCCCTGGAACTAGAAGAAACCAACAGAGGAAGAATGGAGATGGCTGCAAGGTTGTCTCATTGCCAATTTCTGTCCCAAGCAAACATGTCAATCAGTTGCTCCCAGCTTAGTGCCCAAACAGAGAATGCATCCTCCTTTTTTTTTTTTTTTTTTTAAACAGGATATTAAGCTTGAGATCCCGCACTGTGAAACCTCAGCCTGCATGCTTATTTAGAAATAGCCAACAAGTTTGGGTCACAGCTTTAAATTCCTCAGATAAGCTCACTGCATCAGCCTTCTGTAGACTGTCAGCATTGACAGAAGAGGTTTCAGACCCTCTCTGAAGATCTGGGCAAGGTTAATGCTGGGACCTGTAACAATGAAATGTTAAAGCTATGAAATCCCAAGAAGCATTCATTGTGGTCCTGAAAAGAATAGTGAACCTCGGCCAGACATTGCTGAAAGGGCAAGAGATTCGTAAAATTTAAAATTTTGAGGACTAGAGGGAAGAAATAGTAATCAGGCAAGATTTCCCAGGAGAAAGTGCATGCAATGACTGTATCCCACTTGAAAGACCTCATCTCATTTGTGTTCCAGGAGATGGACTCGTGGAGCACCAGAGGTCAGGCACATCATCTCCCATGGGTGGCTTAGATTAACAAGTTTTCTATATTGCTTTCCTCCAGTGACAACACCTTTGTTCAGACGACTTTACCACACCTAGTATTACTGCATCAGCCCCACCCTGAGCCAGTCCATTTTCATGAGCAAAGTCAGCGACAAATCTGTTGCTGCCAGGATCACCAAGCTGACCTTGAGCCTCCACTGTACCGAAGTATGGACTTCTGCATCCCCACAAGTGGGTCTAGGTCTCTGTACTTGTAGGGCAGGAGCTTCATTTGGACATTTCCATCTCAAGAGCCTTCACTTTACCACATAAACCTAACAGCAGTAAGCCTAGGGCAAAGGCAAACCCCAGAAAGAAGGGAAGATGAAGATCTTGCTCATATACAGGGCTCTCACATGTAGACCAAAATGTACTTAGGTTACACCATTTCTGACACTGTATCCCAAAGCTATAACAATACATCATCTTTTCCCTCTTAGGAGCTTGGTTTACAGCAAAAGCCATAAATAGAAGAGGATCTGAGAGCTGTCTCCCATCGGTGGAATGTTCTAAGGGAAAAAGAGGTGTTGGGATTTGGGAGGAGAGGGAGGAACACCAGTCCTTACAGTTAGTACAGGCACATTCAACATGAAAACCTGATAACATATCAGTGAAGCAGAAAGCATTTCTATAGCTAGACACATATTTGCACAGTGCTAGAAGATGTGAAGCAGCAACTGTTGTTAACAGACGCATTCATGGCAAACAGCACTACACATCATCTCTGCTTTGTGAGCACTGAAAATTCACGCCTGCTAGAGCTCATTCCCCCCACGAATTTAGCAGAACCTACGACCCCTTCAGGCAGGGCTGGTGACAGCTCCAGTGCAGTATCCCTTGAAGCACTGTGCCACCTCTCAATGCTCAAGACGCCTCAGTTCCGAGTAGTGAGAGTTAAGAGAGTTTTTATTCCAGCACTATAGCTTTCCCCAAAGGGATTAGTCTCAGACAGTACAGTGCCCACCACTCAATGGATTTACATATGCTAGAGACCAACAACAAACCTAAGCTCCTTTACAACTTATACCATGCATTCTGAGGCGAGTGACAGACAAGAACCACCAGGTAACCGGTCTATGATCTTTTCAAGTGTATTTTCCTAAGCTCTCTTGCAAGGGTGAGGGAGGAAATTGGTGCATGCTTTCCCCCACCACCCCAGGGAATAATGTGCTCAAGCCAAAGAAGTCTCCACAGCAGCACGATCAGCTCTACAGAACTACAGATCACTGCACTGGCCCTAAAATCCTGTATCTTGAATGCCTACGATTAAACAAGCATCTCAGATAAAAGCTTTTTGCAGAACAGAGTCTATGATTGGGGAAGGGAAAACTAAAATTACGAGTTAAAGAACTTGAGTACAAACCACTCACTTCATGATTTAAAACTGTCACAGAAGTTGGCAAAGGTGCTTTAAGTATGGTTAGAGCAGCCCTGTTGGGACACTGCATTGGTAGGGGGACAGCTGCTCACACCTGATGGGGGAGTAGAAAATGGATGTTATAGATGGAAAGAAAATTCATTCAAGGGCTCTTCACCTTACCTAGGAGCCAACGTACTCCTTGCTGTAACTCCAGAGATTTGTAGTTTCCTTATTAAAAGGGAGCCATGAACCCTTAGTATCAGCCCAGCACTATTGACCCCAGAATTACTACACCGGAACAGAATTCCTTGAAAATGCAGCAGAACTGATACCAATGCATTCACAACTAACAACTCCCTTCCTCCCCTCAGCACACATTCATACTAGTTTTGGAGGAGTCTGATCCATCCTCTTTCTCCAACTTATCTCTACCAGACATCTTTCAAATGTGTTGCTAGACCAGGGTCACCACACTTTTAGTCATGCAGCTTTCTGGGCTTAATGCAAGAGCTGTACATGTTCATAATACATGTAACAAGAACAGACCACGCACTGAGATAATCACATGGACAAAACAGATGCATGAACTTCCTCCTTTCGGTAATGGTCCCTGTACAGAATTTCTTGCAGTAGGAACAGTCCTTCGTCAAAATCTTTGAGAGAAACTAGCAGAGCCCCACACAGCTGAGCGGAGTGAAATGCCAGGTAGCTTCCTGAGCAAGGGCACAGGAATTAGTACCAGAGTAAATAAAAATAGGGTAATAGAAGCACAAGCCACCCCACTGTCCACCTAAGCACTGATATATTTTAGTGTTGTAACACCACTGTTACCCAGCAAAAGCCTTTCTTTTGGGGTAGTGGGGCAGAACCAGACAGAGGAGCCATTCTAGTTACAAAATTTGTTGTAATACATTTGTCAGCAGGCCAACCACAAGCAGGAAGTAAGCTCTCCTGAACAGAGGAAGCCTCTGTTTAGTGGTAATAGACCACAGGCACACTTTTCCTTCAGTGCATCCTAAACTGCCAAGGAGACAAATCAAGAAATGATGAAGGTACCAAGTTTCAACGAAGGTCCCAAGTTTCATGAATTGCTGTGTGAAATAGGAAGCAATTGCAGCTACTTTAAGAGTTTTAAGCTTTGCCTGTTTTCAGCATCAGGAAGAGAACCCGTCTGAAGAGAGGTATCCGTAACAAGTTGGGGAGGGAAGCCCCCGGCACCTCCTCCACCAGCTCCAGAAGATGGCTCCCCCCGCTGCCTGCCCTGCTGCCCAGGCCCCACCACAGCAGAGGACACTCCCAGCCCGCAGCCGCTGCCAGAGGGGTGAGCTTCTTCTGCTGAAAGCGGTTACAGTGGGGATTGGGCTGACTGGGTCCCAAGAACTGTCGTTATTTTGGGGGGTGTTGGCACGAACAGGGTGTAAGCCCTCTTCCAAGTAACCAGGGCACAGGGCTAAGCTGCAGCAACAATGGCTGCCCGGAAAGAGTGCGCTGAGTTCAGCTGTCGGACAGCAAATACAGCACCACGAGTAACACAGGTAAGAGCAAAAGCAGGCAGCCACCACCACGTGGTTCTGTAAAGCAGGGTGTTTAGAATAACTTCACGCAGGTTCAAGAGCAGACAGCAGGAGGCTGGTTTCCCCAGCCCAGCAGCTCAGGGCTGCTCTCCATCCCAGCGCAGGCTGAGGCCAGCCTCCCTGTATGAGGTGCCTGTAGTTCAGAGCTGTGAATTCCCCTCCTCACCCCTGCCCACTGGGAACATTTTAGGAGGGCAGCCAGACTGTACAGCTGGCATCCGGTGAGAAATCCTTTGCACAGGCACTTGTAGTAGCTCAGGCTCCCAGCCATCTCTCATGAGCTATGCAGCGAAGACTTCAATCCAGCACTCAGTCATAAGGTTGCTGGTTTTTAAATACCAAACCTGATCTCTGGCTGGAAGCGTTAAGAGCTTGTTGGAGGCTTTCTGTATGCTGAGAGCTTTTCATCCCCTGCTGCACAGTGAAAATATTTTACACCTTTTTTTAAAAGCAGAGATGCTGAAGGAAACAAGTTGTAACTAGAATTCTCTTGCCACATATTCTGACATTATTATATGCTATCTGTCCCAAATGACATCGTATTGAATTGAGAAAGCAAAACCAAACTTTTTATGCTTCAGATTTAAAAGGATGACAATAAAAGCTAAAGACACTCATCCCCCAACTATTAACTGAGTAAAGACAAACAGAATCCCTTTAAAAAGATTAATGCTTCTATGCTTTTTCCACCCTTCAATACAGAAGTCACCATGCAATGCAGCATTTCATGAAAAAGTAGCTTCAATTCAGACAAACAGGAGGAAGAAATCATGCAATGACATACGGCTTTACCAGATGCAGTTCTTCGAAATCCAAGTTTAAAAAAAAAAGACAAACACAAAGTCATCATCAAGTTTTCTGTTTTATTTAAGATTTTAGTTTTAATTCTGAAGAAAGAGGTACATTTCCTTGGTTTTAGTTTTAGCGTTGGGTTATAACCATGTTTATGTTTCTTTCCTGTCTTTTCAATACTGCACAAACGTCCAGAAACTACAGGGTTAAGTAAAAGCTGCAGGCAGAGGAGGTCAGAGGTTGCTCCTGATGGTGATCATGTGGCCCCAATGCAGTGCTATCCCAGAGTGCCCTAATCAGGTGAATCTTTGTTTTTAAAAAAAAGAAAGAGAGACTGACAGAGGAGACAAAGACTGAAGTAAATATCACTCGTGTTTCAGCTGCTTATAATTATATTATGTATACACTAGGTATTAAATCTGTGAATACTTTTAAAACATTAAAGTTTACTTTAAACCTAAAGCCAAAATTAAAAAAAAATAATCTTATTCTCCCCTCTTTAAACCACTCTTCAGCAACATGCCAGTTACTCATAGCTCTAAGTGTTTTGTCTTTCAACACACTTCATGTCAAACCTCTTACTGAGTGACACAATAAAGTTGCCTTTTCTGAAAAGAAAAAAAAAGATAGCATTTTCCCTGTGTAGTGCCACACTGAATGCAAAAACAAATGTTAGGCCGCTGCTTGCCCCACATGTTCAGTAACTTCATTTAAATTAAATACCTTTTCCGTATTTCTGCATTGGATTCTGCATTGCATTTTTCTCCTATTGTAGGCTGACACTTTTCCACTAGGCAGGAATACTCATGTGCAAAAAGACATAAGACAGTAATATTCTCCTTAAGCATTGAGGCTGCATTTTGATTTCTCTCTCTCTTTTTTTCTTAGGATATTTAGGAATTATTTCAAACAGTGTATTTCCAACACTGGCTTCAGCAGAAACTTAGCAAAAAGATCTGGTCATGACCCTGCGATGGCATTGCATTTGGGGGGGAGGTTTGATCAGGAACTGGATTCTTCAGAAAGAAAGATATGACAGGGAACAGTAGGTGGGCATAGGGAGGAGTCAGGGTGGGACATTTCCTGCATTTCTAACGTTTTGTTTTTTTCCACCTTTCCTAATGACGATCCAGCGCTGAGCTCTGTAGTAGATCTGTGGGCGTTTTACTGGGGGGTCTGAAGGCTGTCTGAAAGCCTGGGGGTGGGGAATGGAAACTGGTGGGGTTTGAAGGAGGAGAGTAGGGATTCCAACTGGCTCTGTGCAGAGGGATCTGTGTGCCGAAGGGGTTACTGTGGTGTGTCTGTGACGGCGCTGCACTGGGGCCGTCCACCTCTGTGAGGGCCTGAAGAGATTTTAGCCAATGTGGAGGATTGTCGTCTTGAAGGGTGTCTAAACTGTTTCCTGTGGAGGCTGGGATACCTACAAAGAGAAGAAAAAACAGGATACAGGCAAGTCAGAGCAGAAGCAATAAGCTGAGCATGAAGGAGGTCAATTTAACCTAGCACAAAACAGTGAGAAAACATGATTAGTTTGTACAGATAACACATTTTACATTATATATGTTATCCTGCCCACAAAACATTTAACATTTAAATCCAGACAGGAGAAAGCTCCCCCTCAGAGCACTCCTTTGTAAGATACACGTTTTTCTATCGAGCATTCTGCACGAGGACTGCGACCCTGTTTCCGTGAGCTTACCACACCAAACCCTACCTGTGCCCTGCATGCTTTTCTTCCTGCTCTGCCTACTTGAATCATGCTTCAGCCTCTCTAACAGGGAAAACACAACCAGACAGCCTTATAAAATAGAGCTTTATAAACAAGTGGAGTACGTCCCTTTTTAAATAACATAGTCCAGTTACTGATTCCAGTGCCTCAGGACCAGCGGCGCACATACCGGACATGCCATCCTGCAGAAGGGACACCTAAGTTGATCCTATGGATAAGCACTGATCATCCTGACTGCCTGCAGAGGTCCTGGGCATGCACTGCAAAGGGTTACGTGACAGTTTACGCCTAGCGGTTCCACAAAAATTCCTGGACCCTTGAGGTTTTGTGGATGGAAGCTGGAAGAGACCACCGCATACTTTTTTTTTTTCCAAGATGTAAATCAGTTTGTGCCAAATACCCATTTGATGGTTTGCCAGCAGAGCTGAAGGAGTGAGAAACGATTACCTGTGATGATTGCGGGGTCCATCCAGCTGCCAGGGCTGTCCCAATTCAGGCTGTCGGTGGTGGCAGTGTTGGACGTTGGTACACTGTGGTTGGCGTTGGAGGGGGAAGAAGCATTGGGCAGTCCACCAAAGTTGATGTTAATGTTCGGTAGAAGTGCCCTTAGCCCGTCCTGCCATTCCTTCATATTTAAACTCTCTACAGAACTGCTGTTGTCTGGGAGATTTACCAACAAAAAAAATGAAAGATAAAAAAATAAAAAGCTGAAGTTAGAAACAGATGTCCTTCTTTGGTGGGGTATGGGATTTTGTTTTTACTTGTTAAGCTAAGCATTTACTACTTTCCCTGTCCAAAAATTAGGGTAAATGTTTATATGGTTGATGAATTATCCAGAGGGACTGGCAGGTTTTAAACCAAGTGTAAGTGGGTGGGAGAAAGATTTAACTCCTCCCCCATTACATATTTCCCCATTTGTTTTTTCAGTTCAGAGGCTCAAATAATGAAGGGCACAGTGGCTCCATTATTGATTAGGGAAAGCCTACTAGATCCTTTATGAAAGGACCTCTGGTGCAGGCTAGATAACCCAATTCATCTGCTTTATCAATGGGCAGCAGGCTCGAAAGGGTTGTTTTCTTTGAAGTATATTAAAATGAAGAAAGGCTAGGTAGGGCTTTGCTATAGAAACCGAACATGATTAAATTTCCTGAGGAACCAGGGAGGCAGGGAAATACCACAAAAGTTTTTTGTTTTGTTAAAGCTTGCTCATTCACAGCCCTACAGATGTTCTTCCGAAGAAAACAGTAACTAGGTTCTCATGAAGCTGGAAGGAACGTGATTTCCTCTTGCAGTTGAAGAACAGTAGCAAAAATTCTTTAGAGACCCGTCAGAGTCATTTCTGGCACAGCAACATCCTCTAACTTTGGTTAGAAGCAAACCAGCTGGATACTGCAACAGTCAAATCTGAACTATTTGGCAAAGTTTCAAGGCACATATTGAAAATGGACAACAGCACAACTTGGCTATTAGCACTACAGCAAGTGATCCCCCCACACAAGTGGTAAACCATGCTATCTAGAACAGACTATCAGGTTGCAGGATCCATCTCCTGCTTTAGGAATCCCCAAGCAAAACAACACAAGAGCATCCTAGTATTTTATCTGCCAATACTGCAAGTTAATATTAAATACAGCTTTCTGTCACACATATTTGAAAGGAGAGCGGTGGGTAGTATGCTGGCACTACACCGTGACAAAAAATTAGAATAGACTTTTTTTTTTAAAGCCTTCTCTGCCTGTCTTAATTGAAGAAAAGACCTTGATGTCAACTAGCAGTGTTACTATGAGATACATACAGAATACTGCTACTCCAACAACTGAAGAAATTTAAGTCTTCACAGAAAATTAGAGAATATCCCTAGCTTGCAACTCTGTTTGGAGACTGAAAAAGGTAAAGTCACTTGCTATCAAAACTTTCCTTAGCAATTTTTGCAAAGGGCAATGCCCAGAAAGAGCTGATGTCTCCAACAATCCCCTTTTTGTAACGCACTTGAAATCCTGTGCTTTCATAATGAACTTTCCCTCCTGAGACTGATTTATATATATGCATATATATATACACACACACTTATACAAAGACTAAACTTAAGATGTTCTTTCTGTATAGAATTATAGCAATTTAAATCACAACAGTAAGTCATATTTCAGCCCATGCCACCAGCTGAGCTTCAAAATTAATTACTATGCTGATCTGCTATACCCACTTCACCTATGACGGCTATTGGGACAGCGCATTCATTTCTAACCCTCGGCATGCCTAACACAGTTTGTTCCAGCACAAGCACCTGTGTGCTTCAGTGCCCACAGGTAGCAGGACAGCAGCTGAAATCTAGAACATCTGTGGCCAGACTGCTGCTGCATGCAGGTGAAGCAACCACTCTTCAGAGGTTAGCACATTAAGTACCTCAACTAGAATGAAAAAGAACTTGAGCACTGCAGTAAGCAAAGAAACAACTCAAAAGTCACGTGGTAGCAGTAAACCCTAAAGCCTGCCCATTACTATATGCACCACGCTCCATCTACAGATCCAAATTTTAAGTGCTTCAGGAGAAAAAAGCCCAAGCAGTAACAGAACTGCAGCTCTGACTCCAAGTATCTCAGAGCAGCTTTCAGTAACCTTAGCACACAGACGTGAGAAAAGCAGCCCAGCATCCCAACTTCAGCATGCCTGTGTCCACACAACCACATGAAGCAACAAGCGTGTTCAATGGGGCTGGTCTGGAAGTCACACTGGAAGAAAAGAGCAGGCTTATCTGTGACTTGTTCTAATCTCATTTAGCACTGAGCCGTAGTGCATACAGCTGGCTTTCATCTGTACTTTCATTTCTTTCACTGTAAATCAAAACCACTCCCTGTTCTCTCCAGAACTCACTCGCTCACTTGCGATATTAACGCCCACAAACCTTTTTAAATAATTTGGTGTAGTTACTTTTTCATGCAGACCTATAAAATATATAATTTTTTTTTCCAAGTCTAGTTACATGACCCTGGGGTTGAAAAATTTGGAATTTAAAAGAAAAAGCGCTAGCCAGAAACATCCTTGATAGATTTTTGCCCACAATCCTCTCAACATCCATAGGCCTGTGAGAGATAAGTTCCAAAATTCAGCTCTCCAAACAAAAATAGCTGACTCACCATCACAGAAATAACTGTGACAGACTCCCCAGGGCGCAGTATCAGTTTCCACTGTTTTCTTACACCACTGCTTCCAAAGGCTTGTGCAAGGAATACAGCTCACTTTAATTACTTCTACTACAGAGGCAAAAAGCATGTACAAGATGCTTACTAAGACCACATGTAAGCAAACATACTTGGAATACCTGTGTGTTGGGGATCTGCAAGCTTGTGATGATCTTAATCACTGCTGTTACTAACCCCAATACGCCCTCAAAGCCCATGAGACAGCAAATAAGCTACACACCTGCAACATATGCCTGTATGCATGCACACACTATGATAAACAATGTCACTGAGAAAGTCTAATGAAGTCAAAGTCACCAAGAAGACAACTTTTAAGTAATGGGATAGGGAAATAAATACAGTATGGCATTACACTGTATTGGGCTAAGAAAATACGTTGACTGTTGTCATGTTATTTGCCATATACAGAATGACAGAGTACCGGGTACATAAGAGTCCAGAAGGATAAAAAGCATTTGAAATACAAGATTTTTCCATGGAACCTTTTCAAGGAACAGAAGAGGCTGGCACTTTTTGTTGAAATGACAGGCTATAGGGCAGGCACAGTGTACCATTAGTATTTACCGTAACGGAAGACGAGACAGACAAAGGAGGACTGTCCTTTATCTCAACTGTCAGTACAAAATCCACTTAGAATCACTGAATGCAAGAGAAGAAGGTCCTAAAAGGCTTAAACATCTACATGTATATATATACATATATGTAATTTATTAAAATCTCATGCTCCTAGGTACAAGCAAATGAAAAAACTCCAGAAGATGTGACTTTCCCAGACAGTTGTGTTTTATGGGGCTAAAAAGCAAGCTATGACAGAAAATACTGCTCTCTGACACCAAAGAAAAAGCAAGCACCACATTACTCAGGTGCCTGTAACAGTTTTCTAGCTTGGCTAATAAAAGCACCATAAAAAACAAACCAGCCAACAAACAAACATGACCAAAGTTGCTCAGCTTTCTCAGACTCAAAACCTCCAAGGAGAAATGCAGCAATTACTCTTGCAATACAGCATTTGGTAAGGGGTTACATGCATTGTTGGTTAAGGGCAGATGGGATCGACAGAGATTGCAAAGCCCTACAACGCCTCCTGCACTACCTACTGACCTGCGACCAGGTAGGACAGCCAGTCACAAAGCACCCTGATGCAAAACAGCGCCTGAGCAATCTCGGGGCACCACCCAGCAAGACTCAAACCACACAGTTAAATCAGCATGCCTGTGCTGGAGTCTGACAAGTTTTAAACACGAGTCTAAGTGAAAATGCAAAGTACTTCCACCACCTGAAGAAAGTAAATAAGACTCTTCAGCTAGTTCACTCTTTTTGTTAACGAAGTTTATGGTTGACCATAAAGCTAGTACCGTGTTTATAAACAAATGGGTAGCTTCCCATTACTACAGATCTACTAAAAAGATTTTTTTTTTTTTAAGTCATCTTTCCCAACTTTATTCCCTGCTACCAAATAGGTTTGATTTTTAACTGGCTAGCAGCCTGCTTGGTTGGACACCATAACCTATGAACATGAGAACCAATACACGACTCCTTCCCTCTCTCAAAGAGTGGAAACGTTGTCTCCAACGGCTTCATCCCAATTTAAAGCAGGATGTCCAAGGACAGTGGGAAAATTGGACAGAGTCCAAATACAGTTCACATCAATGAAAAGATTTTATACACCAAGATCAACTGGAAGCATTTTAGAGCCTCCTCCCTTCCCACCCCCCAGCCTTGTCCCCCGGACAAGAGAATAACCTCGTGAAGCTCCCCTGAAAGCACCACTATTTGCACAAAAACAGGCATAAACACAGATCACAGACTATATTAAACTTCAATCTTCTCTTAATGCGCATTTCATAATCCTATCTGCTCTAATGGAAACCTGAGTTTCCAGAGGTGAACAGACCCCACAGTTCTGGCACGGAACTTTTTCATGTTTCTGATGTAGTACGTCACCATGAAATAAAAGCATCTTACCTAAATTTTAAGTTAAGGACTGTCTGAAACGGAACAAACAAGGGGAAGAAAAATGCTTCACCACAGACATAACCTGTTTATCTATCTACCATAAAGCAAAAATACTTAGTTATTTTTAAACAGGTACTACTGGGAAGTCTGATCTGTATAAAGCTGGTGATTTCATGAATTTGTAATGAAGTCACTGCCCCATCACGACATCCTAGCAGACAGTCTGCTAGTCTTACTGCACTGCCTTTTTATCTGCAATGTTTTGACATTGTTCCTTCAAATCAGGTAGAACAACATGTATTTGGGGAAGAGACGGTAAAGGGGATGATAGCCAAGCAAAAAAAAAAGCATGGTTCTGTTGTATGTAATCAGTACTTCAGAGGAAGTTTGCATAACTGTCAGTTTCACGACTTCATGAATTCTGACAGACAACACTACAATGCAGACCATTTAAAACACAAAGGTGGTTCAAATTTGGCTACCCCACTTGATCTTTTATATCAAGGGTAATGGGATAGCACGTCTGAGTTTATTTGGTGGGAGACAAGCCCACTAAAATGAATGTCCTACAAAGACTGGACCCTTTCAAATCATTGTCCTAATTCCAATACAAGACTATGATCAAATCTGTATCAAGGTTCAAACAGCACATTAAGTAACTAACAAAGATCACAAGACCATCACATTAAGTGAATGTAAAGCAAGTGCAGTTCTTTGCCAAAATTATATTCCAAGCTAATACAAGAGCCTGATTGTACTAATTGCATAAAACTTAAATATCTTTATGCCAGGAGTCCTAACTGTTCTGGTCCTGCTGAAGAGCAAACAGTCCTGCAAATCTGGGTCGCAATTATTTGTTTATTTTTGAAGAACCCATCAGTATGCCACGTGTATGACCGAGGCACACAACAGTGCTAGAGAAAAGCCTCAAGTAAGCAAAAGCACTTCAGAGGGAAACCACTGTATGGGAAAAAAATAAACCTATTAGCCATGTTGTGTAACTGCACAGGTTAGCAGCAACAGAAGCACACAGAACACCAAGGTATGCTCAGGACCAGAACGCCCACTGCAATGACCTGACTGTTAGGAGGCCCTTAGGAAAGCTTCAAGGACACTGTACAGTAACAGTTTCAAAGCCTTGGCAAAACAACCAGAATTACAAAGTTGGGCCCAGGACAGGAAAATAAATAGTTTAAAAAAAAAAAAAGGAACAGGAAAGAGGACCTGAAAGAGTTCACTGAGTTTTTCCAACTTGATCAGAGCCAAGCGTGGCCACCAGCAAAGCATACCCTTGGTATGACATCCCTATTAGTCCCAGCCTGCACTCTGTGCTACCCTTTTAACAGGTACCACAGGTAGCCTGTGCTTTCCATGAAACAGTTCTGAAGTGATAGGGGCTTCTTTACTTTCAGCTCAAGATTCCCCTCCACTATTGGTATTTCTCTTTTGCAAAAAGATATCCGATATTTCACTCTGTAGGGAGAAAGAGGAGAGGACGTTTTGCTCCATCTTAAGATGAAGTTAAAATGAAGTGATTCCCATCACATGAGAGAAATTTAAAAACCTTTCATTCAAAGCCTCCATCATCATCATCAGAACAGTGATGATAAAACCATACCCGTGTCACTTTAATACAACTGAGCTTGTTTGCTCATGGAATTTTCTAAAACCGTGAGTAAAATTCTGCTCATACTGCTGTGGTCTGAAGGATTTCACTCTCAGACTTCATTGATTCTGCATTTGTGATTTCTAGGAAACGTACAATGCTTAAACTAAATGACAAAGCGGCACGCAGATTCACGATAGCCTGAAAACATCATTGTCAGAATAAGATTGAGCCTGTCCACATTTAAACAGCGGCACTGCTCATCAGGAATACAAGTAGCCACTTCATGTAAGGGAGATACCAAGTGACAGGAGTGCTGGAAGATAAAGCTGCTAAGGAAAACATGTAAAAGCTTCACAGACATTCTCTATGCATCAGAAGCAAGTTGGTGATCCAGGAAAACAGCTTTCTAAATATCATTCCCCAGAGCAGATTTCACAGGAAAGTCTTACGGTCATGAACTCAAAGAGCAAGGGAAACCGAAGAGCAAGGGAAACAGCAATACACATATACACACAAAATTGGATTTGGTAATAAGGAGCACTGCTCTACTCTGAACTTTAAAGTAATGCAAGTAGAGCAGCTTTTATCTTGATCCCACATTGACTTCCACGGTTATATTAATCCCACATCTACCCAATTTAATAGACATCATGTAAATTAGAAAGGCACTATTTTTCACTTATACTGCACTTTTTTTTCAAAGGATGCCAGTAAACCAAACTACCGAGTACAAGAGGAACATATTGAATTCTGAACTATACACTTTGAAGGAAGAAAATATTTTTTCTAAATAATTTTCCTTTCTGATGAAGGTCTGACAGTATAACCTTTAAGCTTTCTTTGACTAAGTAACTATTAAGACAGATATTCAATAGGAAGATTCATATTTACTTGTATGTACAGTGTCAGAACTTAAATCAGGTTTGAGAAAAGCATTTTTGTATTAGTATTCTGTCCTTGTGACTGACTTGTACTTACCACAGCTCAAGAGACCAAATCTAATACATAATTATAGCAGCCAGCCACCTAATTCTAAGCCCTAAGAGAACTTCAAACCAAGATTCTCGCTACCTTTGAAAAACATGCTGACATCAACTCAGATGTTTCCAGAGTATCCTGGAGTATTCCAGCATTTTTATTACTTTTTAATTATTTATTGCTGAAACTACATAGGATTCCAGCGTAGGACCTCAATCAAGCTGGGGTCCACTGTCCTACCTGCAAGAATGACATTCTGTAGTACTTCCACTTTAGTCAGTAAATATCCTTTTTCATGTGAGCTAATTCCTCATCCAAAAATGGATCTCGTAAGACTAAATGCAGTTATCACCACTGATAATACTAAATCTTAATGTAAACCTAAACGGAGCTCATAAAGACTGTTAAAGGCACTGCAATGAAGATAGACATCTGAATCCTACACAGGGAAAGCATGACTTAAAAGCCCAGGAAGATAAGCAATTTCCATTCATCTGAGGGAAAAAATAATTTTCACTTAAGTATACCTGGTGCTTACTCTTAGTTTTTGCATCAGATTTCAATCTTACTATGTTATCCTAACTGTCAGTAAAAAAAAATGCTTTGACCTCAAATGAAAATCCTTTACATGTACTTGTGGTATATGCATATATACGTATGAAAGCAAAACGTATGGAATTTTCCCCATGGTCAATACAATAACTAGAACTGGTGAAGAAAACTCTGATCTTCAATGTCATGATCAATAATTAGCAAGAGCCTATACAGTTAAAAACAGGATTCCAGGAATTCCTATCCAATCCTCTGACCAAGGCTGTGAGAACAGCATTAGTACAATGAATGCATACACTAACAAATTACAAACCCATTTTCAATTTCTCCATGTATGTAACCAATACAGCTGAGGTATATTTGTGGATACTTCATTCCATGAGAAGGTTCAAGAAACCTAAAGAAAAACAAACCCTCCATGACAGTAATTCTGATTACTAAATACTATCTTCCAGAGATGACCCACTTTAAATGTAAATATACACACAGGTAGGTATAGTTTTTTAATTGGTATCTTTGGAAACAAGCTAAGGTTCAACCAAGGCTGTGACAGGGAAGGAACCAAGAGATGACAAAGCATGGAAAAGATCAGATTTTTTTCCCCCAAGAGAGATTTGGTGTCATTCAGAAGGAAAACCCTTTTCATAACACTGTTCTTTTAATTGCTGTTGTTTCTTTAGGGTATTTCACTTACATTCCTGCACCATTACAAATTTATTTTTTTTTAATTATGCTCGACTTTTCTCAGTGGTTATTCAAGTTGTCTTACTTAGAAATACATTTATGTAGAAAGCTTATGAACTGCGTGCTTTTTGTTAAAACTCAGTCATAACTAGAATTTGTAAAATTGACTTGACCCGGAAAGATTTGAAGTTAAGTCCATTCACAAGATGTGGCCTCATTTGACAATGCTACTTGTCTGATACAGCTTTTGTAACATTTGGTGAACTGCTCTTAGATAGCTTAATAGTGAAAAGCTCTTGCTTTTATGTAGTAAATTTAGTCTACCATCCCTAAAATACAGGCAAAGACCACAGTGCTCATGCAGCTGAAGTTTCTTTGGTGAGACTACTGGGGACACGGAACAGTCTGGAAGGGCTGACTTCAAACACCTTTCCTGTGTTTGCTTCCCCTGCTTCTTGTTGGGGAGTTACCTGAAATCTGTCAGGACTGATGGGCCAGAGTGCAAATTAGGTGAGCCACACAGGCCAATTTCAGGCAACATAGCATTTGTTTTGAGTCTAGCTATGTTAACATGATTAGTCATTTCTCTGATGTGCTGCGGCCAAGAAAAGTTGGAGGATTTTTATTTTTACATTTACATCGTCACATTTTTCTTTCAAAGTAAAATTAGACATTTAAAAAATAGGCAAAAAAGCAGGATGCCTGTCCTTAACTGCCATCCCTAATAATCTTACAATTAAACATTTTCAAAAATTTAATAAGAGCTTGAACCAAGCTCACAGAGATGAAGGAATAGGTATTTATACAGTAAGCTTTATTTGGAACAGTATCTCCTGTACAATCATAAGAAAAACTCCATACGATTTTAAAACAGTTGCTGTATCAAAACCAAAAAGGCACTGGGGCAGGGGGGAGGTCAGATGAGACTTTAAAACAGATGGAGAAATGGCAAGACTTGAAGGACAGGTGCTGGGGATGAGGTTCTTTCAGAGAATGACAAGATCATGTTGTTACGGAGGACAGGACTTACTAGTGAATGCATAAAGTATATGGGAGTTGAGGAACACAATAACAGAGGTACAATAAAGAATATTCACAGCAGGCTTCAAACCATGCCATTTTAAAATATTAAATATAGGGCCAATTTTAAGATGAATTAGAAGTCTCACTTCCATATACTATATTTTAAACCTAGCAGCATTAAAAATACCTCCTTGCACCTCTGGAGCAAGGGAAGCAAGCAAGCCAAAAACTTATTTTCAAATTTAATTTGTTACATATGGTGCTGAGCATTTCACCTCTTCACTAGTGAAATACAAAATCAATTAGGACTGGAAATAAGGAGAAAGAGCCAGAGCTTATAAATAAGCTCTGACTTTCACGGGTGGGGAATGCACACAGGAACAAATAATTTCCAAAATAAGATGGGAGAAGGGGAAAAGGCCCACAAACCTCCATGACAAGAAATCAGATACCCTGGGCATAAGAACTGATGAGAAGAGCACAATATTCAACAGCAAAGATTAGACCAAGAACGGCATCATATTTGCTGATGAAAATAGCACAGGGGATCTCTGCAATGGTCAGCAAAGCAATACTGGAAACAGATGAGGGTCATTTCCAAACAGCCCTTTTTATATGGCAACTTAAAAACAGCGTTCAGTCCTTTATCTTCAGGTGAGCAGAGATCTTGACGTTGGCATAACATCCATTTCAGAGAGCAGCTGCCCTGTGCTCTGGAAGGATACAGGCCTTCAGAGGGGTCAAACCCAGCACCTAAACTATTAGTTGCTTCAGTTCAGATTTTCAACAGATGCACTGTTTTCGATATTTACACCTAATGAGATAAAGACTTCAGCTACAGGCAGCCATAGATCTCATCAGGAGCACAGAAAAGACAACATGAAGCTGCAGTGCTTTGGCTTGACAGAAAGCCAGATGTCACCGAAGACCATCAAGGGAGCAAGCAGTCTTCTTTAAAGGCTTAGAACAGAAAATTAATGGCCTAATGCATCTTACTCTTAACTGTATGAGCATCTATACTTAACTTAGAACTGGCATTAAACCTTTCACATTGTCAGGCCAAGAGGAAAAGCATGGCAAAGTGCTCTTTCAAGCACTGCAACAAAATAAAGGGACATAAGGCAGTGCTGTTTAACTTGCACTGATACCGCTAGAAGACAGGGTATAATTCTTTATGCTTCCTAACTGTCTCTATACCCACTTGACTATTTCAAGTATCTTAGATTTTTAATATCTGTGGAACAGATATACACACAATGTTGCGTACCATTAGTCCTGGAAAAGTTAGAATTAAGCCATCTCATTGTAACTGAATAGAGAAGTTTTTACAATTAAATTTTCTCCTAATTTGGAATTAAATTCATAGTAATTATGCAATTAATATACGAAATAACAGCCAGTGTTTCAACATTTTACTCATATTGCATAAAACTGTCAGGAAAGGTGAGCTAATTTACAGCTTTATTCTACTTTTAGCTGGGTAAATTTGTTCTTCTATTTTTTCTATGTAATAAAATTCATCCATGCCTACCAAACACCTACTAAACTATTTTTCATTTTCCCATTATTAATAGACATACATCTCATTTTATCATCTGTCTCAAAACACAGAGCCCTACTCTATTTTGTGACCCAATACTATACTTACAATTTTAGAATACAAAACCAGGTAAGGTAGCAAAGATGATAGCGTATCAACTATCAAAGCTTCCTGACAGCCTGCAGTAATATTAAAAAAGGCACACACCTACTCATGGTGCTGTTGGTGCATCTTTCCTTAGTCATGATCTGCAGAATAAAGGAGAGCCCCTCCCCACACAATCCAGGGTAAGATTGCTTTTAGCAACAACCATGCTATTCAGAAAGAAGGCACTGAACTTTTATCCTGAGGCATATTTACACAGTAAGCCATCTAACCCATTCCACTAAAGCCTGAACTGGCCCTTACAATGAAACCATGTTACATCTACTACAGTTTACAAAATCATGCTGGCTGGACAGGAAGGAAGGAAAATTCACTTGTGAATTAGTCAATCAAAAAGTTCATTTAAATAAAGATTGGGGACAACATCGTGTCTGATGGATATGGCAACTTTTAAGTATATGCATAATTTTACTACGAAGTCAATTTTGTCACTTCACTGGAAAGAGCAGAATAAGTTTATTAAGTACTACTACAGGAGAAACAGGCTACCACATTCCACATGGAAATTATTTATTTAAATGAGCTTAAAACATTTAGGTAGCACCTGTGTCCTTCCACTTAAGTCTAGTGTTCATCACCAAATAGCTCTACTCGGAGCTATGGAATTAGAAAGACAGCAAAGCTCTGATTTGAAACGAGACACAAGGCAGCTTTAAGATATTACATTTAACATGTCAAACATGAGTACTTCACATTCACATGAATACCAATGCCTACATAAAGCAGAAGCACCAAGAGTTCAGAAGATATTGCTTTCTTCATACAAGCTTCAAAAACACAAATACACTTAAGTGGAACCAACTAAAGTTGGGATTTAGAAAGCCTAGGAAGTAGCTTACTAGCTTTAAAAAACCAATTCATTTTGAAGAGTACAAGGGCTGCTTGTTTTCACATACATTGAAGGGAAAAGTTGAAAAGGGTTGGTTAAACACAGCAGGCAGAGTAATCAGATGATGCACAGAACAAATGTTCTCCTTTTTTTTCTTTTAAATGACTGGTCCAGTATGATCTGCTTTAGGATTTGGATTTTGTGATCTTTCACGGTCATGTAAAAAATTTGATGAGATCTCTCAGGAAATATGCAACTTTGACAGCACTAGAATCTCTGCTAGGAAACAATGTGAAGGTTTTGTTTACACTCAAGTTTCTTTTGCTGTTATATCTGAAACAGCAAAGTTGATGACCTTTTCTAAAATACTTTAATTCAGACTAAGAACAAAGCTAACAGGTGCTTCAGATATACTGCAACTAATCCCTCTGTACTGCAAAATGGCTCTAGTGATACATAAGGCCTTTCTACGCCAGCTAGAGTCTGTTATAAACCACTAACAAAGTCATGCCTACATGGTTTCTTTACTCGTATACCACTTGCCTCCCTGAATCCATAAATCAAATAAGGAAACTAGGGAAGTCCTATAATTACATACCTGCTACTGGCAGATTTAAAACAAGCATAAAGAACAGGTATTACTCTTTCACAAAACACTTTGTTGTAAAACTTGTGCACTAGATACAGTTTTGAAAATAAATTCAATAAATAGGAAACTAGCAAGTCAACGTATCAAAAAAGAGGCATGAGGGCACCTCCTGATTTTCAAATTATTTGTACTTCTGAAGCAGTTAGAATCACTGCAGGAAACCCAAGACACTAAATGCTATACAAGTAGTACAACTTCTTTAACTAGCACAAGAAATACCAGACCTCCTTGAGACTTCAGCCGATCTGACAACAGGAAAAGGAAAAAGCAGTAATTTTGTTCACACAGATCACTTTTTTCAAGGTACATCAGAACTGACATGCAGATCAGCTGACAAGTATTTGCATAGCAGCTACTAATGCTATCTAACTGTGAACCAGGCAACAGTGTTTTCTATAACAAGAGTTTAAAACCAACTCAAAGGAACTTTCCATAGAGACTACAGCAGATGTTTGCTTTCTGTTCTTAGCACTGTATCTGCCAAAAGTATTTTGGGATTAATTGGTTCTAGCAGTTGTATACAAAAAAGGATACGATCAAGTACCATCTCTGTGGCCTTAAAACATACGGGGAAAGCACGTGACATGGGCTGCGTGCATCAACCAGGAGCACACAACCGACTCTTCAGGAGTACCAAGCCTTCTACAAAGAAATCCACTTTCAAACTGCCGAAGGCAATTAAAATAATGCCTTTTAAAAAAAACACTTTGGCAAACTTGAGAATAATCTCCATTGCAAACAGATCAGTTTTCAACACTGAAGGATCTTCCTGCCCTCCTAGTCCACAAGAGGGTACTGTTACCAGGCCCTTCACAAGGAGGGTTTTACAATTCAGCAGTAAAGTCAAGACAAAGTCTTGCAAAATTCCTGTGAGTTCTCTGCAGTTTAGGGTAGAGCGAGCAACAATTTGCAGTGCTACAGATGCTGCATTTTTGACTCAATGTCAACTCTTCTTCCCCACACACACATTTCAGTGTAAGCAGTATCAGTAATTTTTGTTTTAAAACTTTGTCACTGCTAGCATAAAGACTTTGAACTATTTGTCATCTGGACAAAATGGTTAGACTATGAATCAGCCAAAGGACTCTACGGCAGTACCATAGCTTCAACAAGCCTCCAAAGAGGACAAAGAACAGGGAAAGAGCCAGAATCGGCTCTTGCACTAGAGCATCAAAACAAAAGTGACTTGTTCTAGGTCATCTTTTTGCAGTATACCTAGTACTTCAAACCCCACCCGAAGAAAGTACCATTGGCAACATCTCAAGACAGTTTTCTTCATCTCACGGCTACAAAGAGCTTAGAGTTTCTATCTGCAGTTCCTTATAAACCTAATACAATTCCCGCCCCCCCGTTAGAAAAAGAGAAGCTGGGCAGGACAAGCCACATAGGAGCTGCGGAAGGATTTCAAAATTCCAGAAATGACGTTTTAATAAGAACAATTATTGTCAAAATTAACTCCTTAGTTGTAAAGCTTACTGCAGGAGCCTCTCAGCTAATTCAGGGCAACAAACCACCTGACTGCACATTTATTTTCCTCCAACATCACAAGCCTCACAATCAGGATGAAGCCTCTTACAAATGTTGCAAGCATCCATTCAGTGAAAGACTAACGTGATACAACTAAGGCCATCTGAAGTATAGACATGAACAGCACTGAATGTTTTATTATGCATCCACTTGGTTATGCACAAGAGGGAACAACCCCAGCCAAGACATGTAGCACAAATCGTTACAATTTTTTGCAGTTTTAGTAACTTTGGTCAGCACCTCACATCAACACAAAAGTCACGATTCACTTTCAGGGCCTACCCTTAAGGAAAGCCAGTTTGGCAAGACTGCAGAACCAAAATACCAGTCTGTTTTGGCACAAAATTAAGCGGGCACAGAATACTCCACCTTCCTTATAAAGCTCAATATTACAAGGCTAAACATCCAGATTTTTTTTTTTAAATGGAGAGGGTCTATTGAAAATGATGTTCCTCCCTCTCTTCATAAGCCTAGTATGACAGTTAAGAGACATAGTTCTACCACTTGTAGCTGGCTATTACCTTTTCCTGTCCTGACTCAGAAACTGAAAGCACGCATTAAGTCTCATTCACGGCTGTCCTGATTCACCTACCTGATATAGGGATCCCTCCCAGACCTGTGCTGTGTTGTGGTGGGAGATTCAAGTCCAAGAAATTACTATTTGAGGTGGGATTTGCTGTGTGGTTCAAGTGCATGATGCTATTGCGTGGGAAGGCCATCCAAGGATAGCGAGCTGCTTGGCCTGGAAAACTGAAGGAGTTGTAAACTGCTCGATGCTGTTGAAACTGTGGGAACCTCTGTGGCATGAGTGGAAAGGTGCTACTGAGAGAGTTGGCATTTGCAGGTGCAGCAGGATGCAGAAATCCAGAGCCTGGCCCTTTGGCAGTTGTAGTGTGTGGGGTAGGGTTCTGAAGAGATGTGGGTGAGAGGGAAGGTTGGTCTTGGACTGACAGTTCCTTCTCAATCAGGTCTGCTAAGGCTTTGCGGGTGATGTCAAAGGGGTCAAACCCTAAGTCGTCCTCTTGCTGTTTGGAGGAACCAAACCCAAAAGCTGCTTGCCAGTCTGTGGAGGAAGATACTGGTATAGTTTCTGTTGGAGAGGAATAAGATTTAGAACAAGAATTAGTATTTGTCCATACAAAAGTCTCAGCCTCAGTGTAATTTATGTTGCCAGTTTTATCTTTCATGTAATATTTCTTTGTAAATTCCCCAAAGACACACATCATTTTATCAGCTTGGAAATCCATTTTCAGACCAGACTGTAATAGATTTCTACTTAAGCTGAAGTGGTAGAACTAGCAAGCAGTAGTTTTATTACAGAACTGCTCCGACTGCACAAAAGCTTTTGTAAAATAAGCATTTTTCAGTAAAAGCAGAGTAGAAAGAAACCAAAAGACATTAGGACATTCTTTCCACCTAAATTACTGGGGAGCAGTGTGACCAGAGTTTAAAGTTGTTATTCAGTTCAGTATTTCTCTTTAAACATTAACGCTGTGCTTCAACTGTGCTGTGCAAAGAACTGGGGGTGGGGGTATTCCCTCTCAGATACTTTTGAGTAGTGGTTAAAACATATTGTCGGCTATTATGACAAAAGCCTAATTCTTATGTATGCGCTTTGACTGAACAAAGGAAATAAGGAACTGCATTACAAGATATTGGTAAATATTCTTAAGCAGCATGGCAGAAGAGTTGGTCTTCCCTGCACTTGCAATTAGCACTTCATTTTATTATACTGTTTAAGTTTCTTAGCTCAGGTTCAGAGAATGCTGATCCTATTTTCACCATATTTTTCCTTAAAAATTGCAGTGAAGAAAGCTGATGAGTACAAGGTACTATCACTTACAACAACTCCCTCTGCTGGCAGGGAACCTGGACTGCTGCCTTAGGTACCATTAAAATTAAGTTGAGCATCCTCTCAGAAAACAAACCTACAATTTCATTTTCAGATTAAAAGTGTTGGTAGACAGGCAAAAACCCCTGTCCATCATACTTTTACTTTAATAGCAGCCATATATTTTGTATCAATTATGAAACAAGCCACCTGGAAGTTCTCCCACTGCTACTTAATCCTCACAAAACTGGTGTATATAGTACTTTAGCAGCAGGTAATTTTCTTGGTAATATTATTTACAAACAGGATTACGACATCGAGAAGGAGATAAGCATTAAAAGATTAGCCACTAAGTAAAATGCTATTCTATCCCAAAGCATCATTACATTCTATTTATTACTGATCTTGTTTCATTTAACTTTTGAACACATCCCTTCGGTTTCTAATTTGGAAACTCTAAAAATGATAACCATTCCCAAGACTGCATCAATACTCCTAAAATGATGTTTCATTCACGTGAAGTGGTATTTTGTAGCTTTCAATTGCTGCAATTAACCGTACTTTTATCTTCTCTGAATATATATAACCTCGCTTTGGAAAGATTAGGCAGCTTCAGATAACTATGCAGGATACTAAAGAAAATTTGAAATTCTACTGCATAGCTTCTGACATTGGAATTGCAGGTTATAAACAGATTAATTTTAATAACAAACCTGTAGCATTAAATACATGTCACTCACCCTATTAAGCAGACACATGGCTAAGAAAAACTAAAGCACTCTGAAAATTTAGCCATGCAGTTTGAAAGTTCTGTAAAGCTTCTTTTAGAAAAAATTCTTATGTCAGTGCAATTCAGTTATACTGTAGTAAAACATTTTAAACATTTGTGAAGTGGTGGAAAATTATATAAAGCATACCCTAGAGTTTTTAGTTCTAGAGTGTTCTAGGCATCAGCTGCAATAAAGGAACCAATATAGAGCAGTGGAAGCTGGGTACAGAGGTGTGCGTACCTGATGTGAAGAGGCTCTGTGGTTCTGGTGCTGTAGGCCAGTCATTTGAAGTCTGTGGAGAACTGGGGAATGGAGGAAGCCCACTAGGGATGGGGTTAGGGTGCCGAAAGTTGTCAGAGAAGAGCGACTGTGATTCTGTTACAGCCCCTTCAAAAGGGGACCGTGCACTGTGATTAGATGAACTGATGGGTATGACTGGATTGGGTTTTGTTAAACCAGGCGGTGGTGAAGGTGTGTCACTGTTTGTTATCTACAGGCAAAGGAGGAAGAGAGACAATTAGGTCCTGAGCATTTATATATATTCTTCACTAACAGTTGAAAGAATCCTCAAAGCTATTGGCAACATTTCCTTTAGTTAATATATAGCTCAGTACAAGGTTTAACACTAAAGCAACTCAGCAGTAGCATATTTTTGTTTCGATTAAAGTTACACAATACTTCAGAAAGTATTTCCTTCTCAAATTACAAGTTGTACCAAGCCAAACAAACTCAATTCTTATGTTCACAGCATTTATCTTTGTCTTACCTGCTGGGAGCTGTCACCATTTCCTATACTGAGGGAATCTGAAGGTTTGTCGATAGGGCTGCAAAAGTGGGAGGGGGAAAAAGTCAGTAAGTCACTCAGGTATTTAATGTGAATTTCAACATTCAATTTTGTAGTGATAGAAAAACCTTGAAAGAAAAACAAACCAAAATTAAATTGAAAGAGATAAGGAAAAAAGTCCAGTATTTATTAGACTTTATTGGAATATTTATGATTAAATAATTTGCCACAGTATTTCTTCCCACCACTCTCCACTCTGCTTGTTGACTCCGCTGTTATAGAACAAAAGGAAAGTTTTAAGTATCTTCAAAATAACTCTTAGCCACTCAAAAACCAGGACAGTATACATTTGTTGTCAGTTCCATCTATTCTATTATTGGAGAGAAAGTTGGGTTTTCTAAATACTTATGTTGTCAGTTCCCACGTGAGTCCTAAATAAATTTGGGGAGAGATAGGAAATTAAATTAACTACTTAATCCTGGTGGCAAGTCAAGCTTTCCATCAGCCTCAAAGCTTTAACTAGCAGAAATTAGTTCCAAGGTGAGAAAACTGAGCTTTGCGATGATAGAAGGGAAAAAAATTCAGAAAGACAATACAAAAAACTGTCAATAAAGAGAACTGAAGGTAAGGTACAGTAGAAAACCACTTCAGAAAGCTATTCACAGGGAATTAACATGACTCAGCTAAAATGGCATACCTTTGGATTCAAGATTTCACAGGCACTTGTGAGCAGCCGTAGTTATACTAAATACAAAACTAATGGTGTTTCATTAGTGTAAGTTCAGACAAAAATCTCTGCTTTGCAACTTAAAGATATTTTCATTTTATCTACTGTAAGAAGAAGAGATGCACAAGCATCTGACTACACAGCCCAGAACACTGGTCCTACAGACAAGGACCCGAAGAACACGAACATGATACAATTCAAATTACAGATCCAATCTGTTAAGGCAAAATAAACATAGATATATTTTAACTGGTTGAAGACTTCAGATCATAGATACAAGTTGCAGTAGCAAGGGCTGTTTGAAAACAAAGTGTGATACTGCATAGAGCCATGTAGCAAGGTCCAAAATTCAATTCCTCCGGTATTTGTTCTCACGATGACTATCTAAACCCAGCAAAATACATCCTTCTTCATTGTGAAGAAAGTGTTTAAGTGTTACCCATTAATAAAAACAATTCTGGGGCAAAAGAACACTACATTGGTATTTCATAAAGGTAACTGAAGGTCAAGTATTTACGACTACAGAAGAAAAATCAGATTAGTTTTGCAAACAAGTATTAGTCCAGTGAAGATTTATAAGTGGTTGAACAGCACGAAGAAAGTTCTTCCACTTGGAAGAAACTTCCTCATGTCAGTAATTTCTGAATACCTACAGCATAAGAATGTGCTGTAGACGCTTCATTAAATCATCCTGATTGTAGAGCTGATGTTTCAAGTAAATTCTCTCTCAGAGCCTTTGACAGAAAGTCACAACACTGCAGCCTAAAGCTATGCAACAGACAACTTCTAATGATGGCCTGAACACCGAAAGACAATGCGTATTATACTTGAACCTGCTTAAGCAGCCTGTAATTCTAAGATATGCTTTCAGTCTTCAAGAATGAAGAAGATTCATTAGCCATTAGTCACAACATTTACCTATATATAGCACATTCTTTTCAAAAAGATGAGAAGGAAGCTGCATGTCACTGCAACCATAGGATCTCTGTCCATACCTCAGACAAACTGCTACTAAAATAAGGTACCATTTTCAGCAGCACTCAGTGTTAATGCACCAGCTCAATATTCATTTAAAATGAAGATCAGCTCTCTAATCAGCAACACCACCTCTTGAAATATTAATGTTCACCTTGTTATTTTCTCATCTGACCTCTGAATAGGCCCAAACCAGCATGATGCAAGGTGGTCTAATAAAAACAGTAACAGCGTGACTGCAGACTGCTGTAAGTACAGGTAATGCTCATGCAGAAAACACTAGTTCTGTTCAAGGGAGGCATCAAAAGAAGCAAAAAATATTGGTTAACAATGATGAAGTTATTGCAAGTAGATGAATTACATCCTCTGCACAAAGAAGGCTCAGTTGAACCTGCTGTGTGTTGTTCCTATTGCTGAGCGATAATCAGGGAACCCTTACCTCTGCAGTTGTGTTTTTGGAACACACCACAGCAAACAGATGACAGATATACAGCCCTAACGTTCAGGTTCCTTCTCTTGAAGCTCTTCCAAGTGATCTCTCCTGATATATAGCCACTGGCATGTTACTTGTGTGGAAGCTTTTGTACAGAAACAAACAGCTTGGCATTGGCTGTGACCATGGCCCTCTGCAAGCAGCTAATACAAGCTGCTGATGCCTGATTATGTAGTTCCCCTCGGCCCCTACCTGTACCATCACTACTTTTAAAGTTAGAGTTCTCCTGCAGCCTGCCAACCAGTCTTTTTGACATGGGCTAGGCTAAGCTTGGCTTTCTGTGACCTGATCAGGACTTCAATCCAGCTCTCCAACCAGAGACTGGAGAATCATTCCCTCCACACCAGTCAGCGTACTTTCTCTCTCACTATCTGAAGTATAAAAGACAGCACAATTACCCGAAATCTGAGTCTGCACCATCTGGAGTCATGTGTTCTGGGTCTGTGCCATTTTCTAATATAGGAGGCGTTTTCCTGTGTTCCATTGTTAAGCTGTTGGCTGATTTACTTGAACTCTGTAATGATGGCCAGGCATCTTTGTTATTACTGTTCAGTCTGGAAAAAGGCAAGAGTAAAAAAAAGAAGAGTTCAAGTTATGAAGAAAGTGTTTTAAAAATTGTAGGCACTGAGAAAATGAATCCTTGTGCCAGACAATCCATAAGAATAGATTTATCTGGATAGTATTTCTCAGATTTTAAATGGTGATTTCAGAAAAAAGAATTGGGAGGTAGGGAGAGGAGAAAAACTGGGCAGAGCTCTCCATTTTCTTCACTGAATAGATAGAGCTCCACTGCCAATGCTGAAGTCCAAACATGTCCACTCGGGGAGGGGGTAAAAATTCATTGACAGCTTCAAGTATCTAGGCCTACATACACCTCATTTAGAATTACTGGCTTTATCCCCTAGGTATTTTTAAAGGTAGTTTAGCTAATGATTTACACTTAAAAAAAATCTTCTATATTCCAGGATCTAACAAGCCTGGCCAAGATGAGGCTGTGTTTTATTCCCACATAAGAGTCCACAGCGTTATTAACAGACCATGAGACCAGTCAGATGAATGCATTGTTCATTCAAGTTACTGCTCATTTCATTTCCAGTTTTAAGCCGTAATTACGTCCCTTTTTAAAAATTACATTTCATTTCAGAGAGAACATTCAATCTGGAAAGAAGTTCAAAAGAAGACTCAAAGCTAAAGTTATCACTGAAAATAGTTATGTTTTATCTAAACTGAAGTGGGCTGAAATATCTGTAACCAAATACATTCAAATAACATTACCATCCACTAACACTGTAAGCTAAAAACTTGATACAAAGATTTGTCTTCACTTTCTCTAGTTCTTTTCTATTACCTTCAGCCTTTCATTTGCTTCAGTTAGGATGCTACTTTTAGTGTTTGGGTGCTATTGTCCAAGTGCTGTATTCGTAAGGACTGAGCTTTCAAAAAAAAATTTTAACATATGTTACTCTTGATGCCCCTTTCATTAATGTTCTTACTTAAATTCTTAATTAAATTAATTAAATTCTTAATTAAATTCTTAAATGTTCTTACAAAATGTGGAAGTTCCCATAGCTGTTTTATACTCCAGATAAAATTGATATTACTAGCTACCCTCAAATATCAGTTAGTACTGTAAGATTTGATATTCTCACATACCTACACTACAGGCAGACAGATGAAAACTGACTGATTTACAGATCTCATCCTTGCTTTGTACATATTTGAACTAGAGATGAGTTAATCAGATATTGAGCAATGAAGACATATCCTGTTACCATCTGTGATTCTCCCCCTTGCAAGAGGGAGCCAACTAACAAGACTTTAAATCTATTAACAGATTTAAAATATACTTATGTCCACTGCAACATAAAGTCATTTCTATACTAAAATTAATTTTGAAATGTCAGTTAAAATACGTTTTATAACCAAAATGAAAGGTAAAGCAACAATACAGGTTTTCTTTATTTTTTACTTAGAAGTTCAAAGCTGTATGCACCTAAAGGCCTGTCCTCAAGAAGACCAGCAGGTCCCTAACAAGTGTTTCTACTTCTAGCATAGTAGAACCTTCATTTTGGTTCTTCAGGAAAGGAGACAGTAGAAAAAAAGAGGTTGATCTGTTTTAAACATGAACTCCAGTAGTTTTAAGAAAACGCAGTTGTCCTTACTATTAAGTGACACAGCAAAAGACGAACACCCATGTACACAAAGTTGCACTGAGGGATTTTAACATTTGCCTTCAGCAGCAAGAAAGAAGTTCTGCCAGTAGGACCTTTCAAGTTAGACCACAATTGTCAGAAAGCATTTATGCAGCATTGAAGAAACTCTTTTCCCTACTACTGGATATTTGTAATTAAACATCTACTATTTAGAACCCAGCTACTGCCCTGTTCCAAAGTGAAACAGATCTTGCACCACAAACAAGAGAATGACCACAGAGTTGTCAGAGCCTCTGACAAACTGCCAGACCTAATATCACATCAATGAATCAGGAAAAACGAGAACCTAACTGGGTAGGAAGTTGTGAAGGAGAATGAAACATTCACCAGCTCACAAGCTATGTTTTGCACTGATGAGATGGGACTCGTAGAAACATTTCAAAATCCTAGTGGTAAGAAGAAATGCACGCTACAACCCACAAGATGGTGCCCAGTCGTCAGCAAAGAACAGATTGTATTGTAATGATGATGCTGAGGTGATGAGAGAAATCAGCTCCAGGCTGACTACTAGTTGCCTTTAGAGGAACATGCCATTTTTTCCACAAGTGCTAAAACGTTAGCACCACAGACCGGCCAAGCTCCAATTCACAATTACTAATGAGATTACTACAGAAAAAATAAAGGAACTTACTAACAGTTTTTATGTCTCTTAAATATAAGATCTGAGCAGGTAACTTACATGAGGACTGATAATCTTAGGCTTTCATTCATGTTTGTATGATTGTACTCATATGGACAGAAAAGTATTTTCATAACTTACTGAAAATAAACTACTTCAACGAAATATTATAACAATAGTGCTATCCACAATTAAAACAGTGAAAATAAACGATTTAAGTTTACTAGATGAAGGCAAGAAGTCTTTTATTCACATCTCATGAATTCGTAGTCAAAGAAAGCGATCATTTCAGTTTCGGTTTCCAAGGTCTTTACACCAAATACAAGAACTGCACTCCAAGTCATGATACGAAGGCACAATAAGAAACATGCATCAAGGCAATAAGGTGTCTCATACTCAGTTGTGAGCAGACTGCATTCATCTCCATCCCAAAAAGTTAATGTCTGTTCTTTAATCATTACCATATGTACTTGTGCAAATATGAAATCAAAGTTCTTCTTTAAGAATAAAAGTGATCCAAATGCACAAAGCAGAATCTTTTTTTTAAACCATGTAAGACTCAGTATTAGAGCAAAGCAGTGTGAATACCTCTAACTTCACAGGAATAAACAATATTCGAGTTTTTCCCATAACACACACCAAAAAGAGCAGGCAACATAAGGGAAGTAATAGGAACAAGCACGTTTTCTGTGGAATAATTGAAAAGAAAGCATTGCCAGGTAGTCCAGCATCAGTACTTACACATCGTACCTCTGCAGTGCTGTCACTTTGTTCTTGTTCTTGTCAACTGTACCCGTAGATAACTGAAGAAAGTTGGGGTTTAATTTGTATAATTCTTGCAGTAGTTTCTGTTCATATTCCTGGTGCTTACCCGCCTACAAGGAAAGAGAAACTCACAATAAATGGACGCTAATTTTATACATTTGTAAATAATCCCAAGTTAGTAATTGATCTGTACCACCTTAAGAGGTCAACTACTGACAAGCTCCTAACAAATTAATGCAGAGGCAAAGACTAGCATCTCCCACCTGTCTCATCTAAACTCCCAACTTCACCTTTACTAAAAACACAACGCACTTTTCAACGATTGCCAAGAAAGCAATATGAAATGAAAAAAACGTAAGTAGTGTAACAAGGAACAAGAAAGGAAGATTCACCTAAGTAGCCAGGATCCCGTGCAAAACCAAATTGTTGACCAAGGTATGTAAGCCTATCACTTAACTGGCAGCCACATCAGAGGACTGACAGACTGCCACTGTAACTGACTTCTACAAAAAGGGGGTGTAGAAGAGATCCTGTGAACAACAGACTGCTGAGTTCAACCTCCATTCCTCATAAGATGACAAATTCCATCTTAAAAAAGTAATGAAAAAAGACAGAAGTACATGGATAAACAGTCTGTTGACAATGAGTCTGATCATCATCTATAAAGAGTAATCCTACTTCAGTGGTACGGAGTTTCATGATGGTGTCAATAAGCACCAATACAGAGAAACCATGAGATTTTCAAATAATCCTTTGCTAAGATTTCACACCAAAAGGTTATTTACAAAGGTGCCCTGGGATAAAGAAAAGGTTCTTATACGGTTCAAAGATAGGAAGACAAAAGGTAAAACTGCTAACTGGATGCAGAAGCAAGCAATGAGGACTGATGACTGGCATCAGTTTTATGGAATGTCATCAGGCAGCATGAGAAAGAAGGGAACAGCAAATTCTTTGCTGATGATACCAATCTCTTTTGGGCAGTAAACTACCGTGCTGATAATGATGAACTCCAAAAGAAACCCACAGCCCCCAGCAAACATGCAAAAAGATAGCAAAGAAGCTTCACCACAGAAACAGGTCAGGTAACACACCTAGGGAAAGTTAACCTTTTAACACCTATACTATATAAAGTTAACCTATCCTAACACCCTATTGACCTCTGAGCTGGCTGTTAGAACTGAGGGAAGAGATACTCAAGTCACTGCCAACACATCTCTGAAACCCCTAGCTCGTTATGCACTGACAACCAAACCCAAAAACGTGCTGGGCATCATTAGGAAGGGCACTTAAAGGGATTATCATTGATGACTACTATATTAAGCTTTGCTGCCCCTGCATCATGAATATGACGTGTCTGGTCTCTGCATCCTAAAGAGGGCACAGGAGGTACCAGAGAAGGACAACAGAAGTTACCACAGAAAGGGAGAAACTGCTTTACAAAAGAAGTTTAAACAAATTGCAGAAAATCTGCAATTTGGGTAGAAGGCTGAGAAAGGTAAAATCAAGTTCTACAATATCGCAGAAGTAATGACTAATATAAATAAGGGGTTTGCTTTTAGCAAGTACTGCAATGCTACAGCTAGGGGACACTTGACAAAACTAACTAGTAATCAGTTTAACACAGGAAAAAGAAAGTGCTTTAGAAAACGGTGAAATTCTAGGACTTGCTGCCACAAAAGTTTGTGGACTTGATGGTATCAGTAGGTTCAAAATCATTTAACTAAATTAATGACTGACAACTAAGAAACTAAAAAGCCTATACATTTCTGAGGGTATGCTCCTGTCTATTAACATAAGTGGTGGTAGAAATACAGGGAAACAATCAGAAGTAGCCTGGTTTGCAAGGTCTCCTTGAATTTTACTTACTCTCATCATCTGAGACAAGATAGAAACTGCAGGGGCTACTCATCTAAACCAGCAGGATATTTTCTTTAATTTCAGAAAGAAATAGTTGAAATTCTCAGAAGTAACTGCTATTTTGTGAAAAAAATGCTTAGATACAGACATTCTTCTTTTCCTACCTCAAATGAGACCAGTACATGAAATAAAATCTACTTGTACAACATTTGTGCTAGCACTGATGGTGTGGACCACCTCCTTCATGGTGAGACCACATGCAAAAACTAACACAGATGCATGGCTGGCATACTTAAGGTTGAGTTTAAAAGCTTTATCATACCTCATGTAGAGGGACAAATTCTAAAGACTTCAGAATGTACCGCTATTGAGGAACTAAAGCATTTACTTGCTTCCCTACTCCAGATAATTATTTTGCTGTTAAGATTGCCATAAAAACTGTATCGGTATTTATGGGCTACTATAGTTACCTTCAGTATTATATTTTCAAATGTTTTCTATACCCTTCACAAGCTAAAAGATGTATCAGAATTCAGATAGCATGGTCGAGTCACAATACAATAGTTAAGCCATAACTGACCACATACACAAAACCTACCAGAAAGCCTATATCTGCAACAACCTCTTTTACAGAGATCTAAAATAACGTCACTTCACACTGGTATGAAGAAAAGGCAAGTAGCTAACTCAAGTTTATTTGAATTCTTGATTAAGAGTTTGTGTTTTTGTCTCAGCAATGTTTAGAGGACTTCTACCCTTTCAAGGCAATGCACAACTAAAAATTTAGCTAACCACACAATTTCAATATCTAACTGGTGAAGCTCTAGCTAATGAAGTACCTAAGTACCTTCTGTAACTCAAAAATCAATTGTGCAATAACATTCTGCAGAAGACTACGTTATATAAATAAAGGACTAAATTATACACAAGAAAATACATATATGCCTTATTTCACGTGTTTCCTAATTATTATTTACCTGCATTTCTTCTTTTGTGAAACTGGCTGCTTCATCTCCCAGCTCATGTAGATACATACAGTCTGGTTTTGGACACTGCATATTTTTTAGGAAATAACTGCAGTATTTTGTTGTACCTAATGATGCCTGAAGAAAAAGAAACGATTCATTAGCTAAATTAAGCACCAAAAGGTAAGGATGCCATTTACAACAGAAGGAGAAAAAAATGCTATATTTACAAAGAAATATAGCATCAAGATTTGGAGTTCTATCATAATGCATTTTTGACGCAGATGGACTAAAAAGTTCATCCGTAAGAAATCCATATGCTTAAGCATTAGATAATTACAACGTATTTCTATTTTCACATCATCTAAGCAAACACCAAAATAAGAGCCTCAGTAAATATTTGGCTCCTTATGATTATGAATGCAAATAACGAATAAAAGTAGTTATAAGATTGTATTACATTCAACTGGTTAATATTCTTTAACAGGGTCAGGAAATGAATATTAACCAATTTTCTGTTGCCCATATAAGTGTTTATATAGACACCAAGAAGAAAAAAATTATATTTCCCACAGAGCTTTTGAGAGGCTTTTTTAAAAAAATACTTAAAATCATATGACATCATCGCATGAATTTTAAGATGGCTGAGCACAGACCATCACATCCCATTGATTTTACATACATTATAGAACAAGCGAAGTACAAGTCTGGTAGGAGAAAAATAAACAAGTCTAATCAATGCAAATTTAAAAACAAACAAAAAAAATAAAAAGCAAGTGAAGACAGACAAGTGTAGATTTCATGACAGCAAGCTTTAGGCTGTTACACAGTAAACCTAGGCTTGACTTTTGGGATATTCTTCCCTCCCAACACACCTCACCCCCTTTTGAATGGGAACAGAATGCTTGAGATAAAGGCAGGCTTACTACTACAAGAATGTTTTGTAAACAGGACATTAACTTGATAGAAATTTTGAGGATGAAAAAAGACTCTGCAGAGGTACACTCCTCTCTAATCTTACTTCATGCGTTTGGACTACAGAAGTGTTCTGTAGAAGAAAATAATCAGGTTTTCACAAAATCTTTTTAAGTTTTACAAAAAAAAGCCACAGTGAGAAAGGGGAAGGGGTACATCAGTCTCAAACTTCTGCTCTGAATCTACCTGCCAACCCTCAAGCATCGCATGCTAGAAGCTCACTGAACTTCCATGCTGTAATTAATGGTAGGAAAGTAGATCCAAAAAAATGTGTTATACTATCCTAGCACATATATAAGAAAATGTAAAAGCATTACCACCTTGAGTGTTCTGCCGTCTACCACCACATTATTGACGCACTGTATGGCTCTGAGAGCATCTTCTGACCGGATGTAGGTTACATATGCGCTGGCACTTGGACCCTAGAAAGAAAACATGCCAATTTTTTTTTTCCAGACAGACATGAGCATTAAGTTGCTTTTATACTAGCTCACTTCAGAAATTGATACATTCAAGGCCAGACATTTCTGAAAGTAGACTAAAACAGTTCATGAGAATTTAGATTTGATGTATGAAGGAAATGAAGGAAAAGAAATGCATCAAAATATCCCTTAAGGTTCAGAAAATACTTAATGGTGTTTTGTCCATGAAATGCAAAATAGTGAAAAAATGCCATGTTTCTGCTGCTTTGAAGATTCTCATCCTGTCTCCTGATTTTCAATCTTTCTACTTACTCTGCATCTTCCAATTGAACTTCGAAACTGTTTGGACAATGCCTCAGCTAGTACAGTAATTTTGCTTTTGCAATAATATGTATTTTCTTTTTACTACTTTATTTTACTACTTTAATCTACTGCTTAAACAAAAAATAGTTCCCTGGATTCACAGGACAAACACGTATTTTCTCTGTAGGAATAGAAGTCACAAGAGCCGCTACAGTCTTACCTGTGAGCCTGCATATGATGTGCTGTTATTAATGACAACTTTATGTATTTTACCAAACTTCCCAAAATATTCTGGTCGTTTCAAAACCTACAGAAAGAAAAGGAAGAAAGTTAAAGAGGTATATTGGAAAGTTAACTGCACTTCATATGGGACTGTACTTTCTCTGCTTACTTAATGAAACCCACATCTTTTCTACAAATGGGAAGACAAACGGATGTAGATTTCTTTTCCAGTGAGAAACACAGTTACTTATAATACAAAGTGCATTGCCACTGCAGTAAAGAACTTAAATGAAGGATATGCTATGTTGTGTTTTATTTTTGTTATTTGAACTACCTAAACTCTGTTCTGGCAATATATATCCAATTCAACATGAAACATTCCTGCATGCACCTATTTTATAATTTGAGGAAAAATCCAGAATCACATGAATTCCAATTTTAAAATAACCACCTTAAACTTGCATTCAGATATATTAACTGCCAGAATAAAAACAGCTGAATCCTGACTCACTTGCTCCACACCAAGAGAAGGAGAGTAAATTAATTAACCTGAGTCTAATCTTTCAAAAAACTTAAGGCTAAGTATAGGAAGAAATATGACACTTCACAGGGGGCAAGAAAAAGTGTTGCAGAAACAACACTACACTGAAATGTGACTGAATATCACACACCAGAAGGAAAAAAAAATCCTGTCCTGCCTTTCACTGCATCAGTAAAGTAATAACTATTTGGGGATCCTATGCAAAGCAGAAACATCTTCAGCATACTAAGTAACTTTGTTGAATAATAGTTACCTGTGTGCCAATGGAATTGGCAATATCTGAGAGGCTGCTACCAAAAGCCTTTCTTTTTCTTTCCCTGTGATGGGAAGAAGTGACTACTCAGACTGAGCCTATGTAAGCTGAGAGGAAGAAAGGACAATTTGTTTCCCCAACTACATCTTCAGATTTATACTATAATACAGCTAAACTGTACTGATCCAAGAACTTCACCTAACCGCCTTTGCTCCCTTCTTCAGGGAGCATCAACATCTTCAAGATCAGGCAGTATTAATCATGTTGCAAAAGTCCTGTAGAAGTACAGGGCACACTGTACTTTCAACTAGAAACTCTCACTGGTCTCATCTGACTGTTCTTCAGCTGATTTACACTGCTCCTGAAAGGCTCAATGCCACCTTTGGGCACCATTCCAGAGGAGACTGGCAGTCCTAAGGAGAAGGATTTCTTCAAGTGTTTTACAGATCGCACACCTGATAACCTGTCACAATTTTCAAAAGAGTGTGTCAACAGAAGTGGATCCACCTGTACATTCCATTACAATCCACAGACCTATTTTCAGAAACATTAAATAGCAGCCAGTCTCCCCTTCCAAATCATGTTTATTTGTACATGAGGTTTTTTTGCCTGCTTAAGTGGAAAACAAGTTGAAAATACTGAAGCCTTTTTTTTTTTTTTTTGATCTATCCCATCTCTCTCTTTCAGGCTAGGTTTCTCTGAAATCAAGCTATCTGGGTATTACATACAGTGTTCAGTAAGTACCCGTTATCCTTTGACATATCAGTGAAAATACTGACCACCACATAATCTAATACAACCCTCCCACCTATTATGCAAAAAAGACAATGTGGAACTACCTGAGGTTAAAAAAAGAGTTGTGTATATTATTTCCTCTTAGAAATCCACTCTCTAGTCAAAGAAACTTAATGCATTTTTTAGTAAAAAATTGCAAGCAACTGTCAACATTGGCCTGGCTTTGTGCTATTGCATTTAACTTGCTGCTATATTCTTGTCAAAACTGTAGTGTTTTAGGTTGTATCAGTTTAACTGATTTTTCTCTTTGCTTCCTATCCTATTTCTTTTCACTAAAAACAGTGTTTTACATTTGTTCTTTTCCAGCCTACCAAAACGTGGCCCATTCTCAGCAAGTCCTCAGAAACAGTCACTTATATCTGAGGTTTCTCCAGACAGTTTAGTCCAATCAGGCGAATTTAACTTGGCACAGCACTTTTGAAGACATCTATTTATCTTGTAGTACATTCCTTCCACATTCTAATTCAAGGTACTCTTACTCATTAGCACTAATTCCATTAGCCATCTGCAGCTGACTGATGATGGAAGTGAAGAAAGCATTATTAAAAATGCTGTTTTTTAAGCCAGTTAAAAACAGTTTTCCCCAAATGAAAAACTTCTTTTTGATGATACAGAGTAGTAAGCCTTTCCTGGGTCCTTCTCTTACTAATTTTTTCTTCAAGTGACATTACTCTTGTGCTCCTTCCTAGGTATACTTCAGCTGTTGACTTTTTTCTTCTGTCCTTACAGATCTGTGCTACACATATATTTGTTCTTTATAATCTGAACTGGCTCCAATTTTAGAATAGGCAGTGCATAGCACAGCTGCATAGTTTAGAATAAGCAGTGCATGACACAGCTACATAGTGCCAGCAGATCTAGCACAGGAAAGTGAGTAACTAAAAGTGTTAAACTCGTTTTAAGCTCAACATCAAGCTTTTTAATGAATAAAAAGAACAATTTCCTTAAAAATAAAGCATCCATACTCTCAAAAACAAAGACAATTATTTTGGAGTAGGAAGCTCAGTAGTTGCCTTAAGAAAAAGGCATCAGTATCATGGGAATTTTGAAAGCTGTTTTATTTAGTACCCACTACAGACAGACAAGGGTAGGCACAAAGATGTTCCAGTGGTTTCCTGACAGTAAGTTAAAAGCAAGATCTACAAGTGTGAAGTGCTCACCTCTGGATCTGCTAGGCGTTGAGATAACCCTACCACGAAGACAAGGTTCTTTTGTACAACCCGTACACTGGCCAAATGTTTGCGATTCTCTGATATCTTTTGTTTCCTCTCATTTTGTTTCTGTTTCTTTTCGTTTTTTATCCTTTGCAGCTCTTCCTGGGAGAGTGGTTTGTACACTGCTGGATCTTCTGGGTATGGCTAGATATAACAAATATAATTAAGAACAACACATATAACAAACATTTGAAAATCATTAATCCAGACATTTTAACATATGAATATATTTCTCCTGTTACACCGTTCTAATTGTTATGGCCAGCCATAACGTAAAAGTAGCACACTGAGACCTTTAGAGAGTAGGGAACATCTTGCAAATTTTCACAGAATTCTCCAATTTATGGGTATAATACTGACATAAGCAAGAACTGCATTCTAACTGAGCTGCCTATTCAGTCTAGTAACACCAGAAGCAACTGCAACACGACAGCCAACGCATCCTGTTAAGATTTCGCTAACATGGCATAGTAAGTAGGGTGAGAGAGTGCCCTGCATATTTGCATTATGTCTGATACTGATTTGAATACTTAAATGTATTAACAAACATGAATACTAGGAGATTAGAAATCTAAACAAAATTGTGCTTTCAGTGAATGAGGTTTACAGTAACACCATTACATGCCTCAGTCTTTACATGGTTAACTTCTCCTAGCAAAGAGAGGTTTCAGCACAGCTAACTGCATACTGATTTAATAGTGTTCTTGCCATGCTTGTGTGTCAGTTTGAAACTTGAGGTTGTCTTCCCTGCACAAAGGTGCATTTTAACCTCTAAATTATCTACATATAACTCTACAGACACATCTACAGATAACTCCTCAAACAGACAACGCTAGATTTTGATCTCAAAAGTAACTAACAGAAAGATAAATCTCCGTTGCACAGAAAGACTGCTTTATTTGTGCAGGTTACGTGCCTATTGGTATAAAGGCACTATTTTAGCCCCATCTTGCAGGCTACAGTGAAATGTTTTCTGTCCCACATTGCTTCTCAAAGCACTTCCATATTCCTTATCCATCTCATGTTTTTTAGACTGAAAAGTTAAATTTCATATTTCACGTACACAGCAATGCTAAGCACAGAAAAAGGTATATAAAAAAACACATTTTTCCTAAGCATTGAAGATGAATTAAAAACAAGAATACAGGATATATGCACTAAAGTAAAGATTTGAGGTAAAGAACTTAAGCTCACCAATATGTTGAACCAAGTTCACTGCCTGTACTACCATAACAAAAGGTTTCAATGTCCAACAAAAATGTACTTAAATTTCCTGACTGTCCTCTGTTAACAGTAGAATAACAAATTAAACGTCATACTAAGCAACCTGAGAAAACCTACAGCAGATAAAAATAAGGGTTAGTTTAAAAGCATGTATTCCCCATACTTGTGTGATGCTACTGAAAGAGCCACTGAGTAGTTCTTAGACCTGATGGTCTGAGTACATCTCCAAACAAAACAAGATCCATTTTACGGTTTAAGCAGTTTAGTCCAGCATCATTACGCTATACTTGAGACATCTGAAAATACAGTGGTCAACTTCAGCAGACAGTATCAAGGTTAAGCACTAAGTTCCTTGGAACCTGCTTTTAGTATCACAAAGCAATTTAAACTTGTAAGATACCTACTATTAGCCAAAGGTACACACTGAAGACCTTGGCATGAAAACACACTTAAGGACTCACATTACCCTTTCAGAACAAGTTAAGACTATACTGTTCCTCAGAAAGTTATGTCATGCACAAGTAATACTCAATACTTCATACAGATTTCACTTAATGAACATTTAACAATAATGTGAAGAACAAGGATCCACGTTAGTAAGGTCATTTGAGATGAGCTATAGCTGATGATTATCTTGAGCTTCAACACATGTATACAAGAAGGTATTCAGAGACAGGGTTAATTCCACATTGCTTGACAAAGAGAGCTAATTCAGTTATGATGGTCAAGTTGAGCTCAGGTAAGAATGGGAAGAAAATAAATGCACCAGTACAAGGTATATATAGCTCCAAAAATAAAATAGCTTGCCCTACACCAAGCGATGTGGTATGATCCCTACAAACCAGCCTTTCACAGATTGAATTTCTTCTCCAGATTTCATCCTATGCAAGGCAAGGCATTCAAGTGTGTTGCTCTCTGATACTATGAAAGAAATGAAAAATTCATGGTCTTCAGGAGGTTCAGTAAGGCCCCCTGAAGACCCGAGAAAACTACAGCAAGCAGTGCCAAAGTTGATCAGCTTCTTTCTTGCCAAGAACAACTACATTAAAAGTATATTATCAAATGAGAAGCATGTTCCTCCTCTGTACAGCAATTTGCTACTAGAAGTCCTGAACAGAAGTCTGCAATCATGCTGGATAACTCGAGCATAAGCCTGAGCAGAATATTTACTTGTCCATAGTAAAAACACTGCTTCCTATTTGTACAGAAGAGCATGAGAACTACCAGGAGGCACTAAACAGCAGTAACTTCAAGAATCAGGGAACAAAAACATCTTCTCAGCAGGTAGTGCAAGACCACCTGATTGAGGATTTTAATTTTTTTATTTGCTACCATGGATAACGCTACTTGTTTTAGCGACAGAATAATCAAAAGTTCTCACTAGATACTGTAGTGCTGTATTATACAGAAAGTGTTTCATATGTATGCTTATCACTTCCATGACATATTTAATGCTTCTAAGGAATATGGGTAGTTGGGCATCATGACTTTCAGGACCTGTAAATGAATCTATGCACCTCTGAGTCCCAAGACTGAATCAGAACCCAGTTCTAAGATGTGATAAAAGACACTCCTACCTATACATAACGTGTAGCATGATGAGAGATAAGTGATATTGTACATTTAAGGAGGGAAGCAAATATACATAGAATGATCTTCTCAAATGCTGTTGGTGCTAAGAAAATTTGAGTCTTAAAAATCCCATTCAAAATAAGGACAGGAAAAATCCTGTTTCAAATAAGGACGAAGCCATTCTACAAATAGAATAGGTCAATAAATGGACTCCATCCTCAGAGAGGCTGCTTCCCACAAGTTCATGTACTCAGGTGACAGTTCAACTATGGACAGAACATAAGCGTCAAAGGATAGCGGAAAATGACTGTGAAAGCCAAGCAAGGTGGATTGACTATCCATGTACCTCGAAGTATCATTTCACTTGCTGTTTACTCTGTCCAACTCTACAAAACAAGGAGAAGATCACAGATCTTGCAACAGCAGAAGTGGCCATGCCATTAGGCATGACTTTTCTTTAAAAAACACACCTTGGCCAAGCATGAATCTAATTCTGTTTTGCATGGTGTAGAACAGGGGGTTAGCTGTTCCCAATGGCCAAGAGGCATAAGGTGATACTTTACTGTGACTGATTCCTTAGCTGGTAGAGGATTTGAGATCCAAGCAAAGTAGCTACATCAAACGTTATCAGCATTTATATATCTTCAGATACAAGACACTAAGATATGTCAACATCACAGATTTGCTGTCTAAATTTAGCTGACGCCCTCCACTTCAGTTATACAAATCCTCTTCAGCAAAACCCATGGAAGCCACCTGAACAAGACTGCCAACACGGCAAGTGACTGGGCTTTGTTTACACTAACTGTGAGTTGCTGGTAGTCCTACAAGGAAAAGTTCAAATGTCTCTTCTGTAGTCTCATGTCTTTTATCAGAGATGGCCCTTGATGAATTCTTAGTCTTCCTGACTAAGCTTGTCTTGTAATTTAAGTTTTGTTTTCTTTCAGACTTTTTCCCCACATTTTCCCAATTGTTGAGAGCTGAGCTGGGATTTATCAAGCACTTTGCTTTTGTCATTCCCAGATGGGGTCACATTCCTTCCACACAATGGATGTACCAACATTTCCCAGTTGTTTCCTTGCTACCAAATAGGTTCTGAAATGAGAAATACAGAGAAAGTCAATAAGGTTTATGCATAGCATACAGTATACTTATTACAATAAAAATTAGCAATTTCTAAATACAAATTGTTGCACTAAACTATTCAGTTATGGCATTAAAAGCACAGAAGGAAACACCTGACATTTGACAACTGTGCTCCTACAGACAGGAGTAGGAGAAAGACACGAACACGCTTAAAACATTTTAGTTTCTTGGTCATAAGTTCACTACTTTATCTCCAATGCAATGTGGTAGGAGGAAAAAGGCTTACTAAGTCAAGGAAATGGAGAAGAATGACAAAGCCATGCTACAAGAACAGCAGAATATCAAATTATACTATTTGGTGAAGGGCAGAGCAATTAAGATTTAAGTGAAGGAGTTATGCATTTTTTGTTAGTGTTTGGGTTTTTTTTGAAGGCATCCCATTTGGGAGATTTAAAAATGTTAACAACTGACATTAAGGTCTGAGTGCTATGCTCTATTAAAGCCATATAGGTGACTAAAATAATAGACATTCATACAAAAATAGTACCTAGGCCACTGAATATTTTAAAGAAAAAATCACCACAAAAAAATCCCTGGCTTTACAACTGAAACCAGTGAGTCTGCTGACCTGTAAGCCTGCTTTTGGCTGCAGAAATCTCTTTTGAGAACAGCATATTTTCATTTTAATTTGACTAGTTAGTGACTATTTCACTCACAGTTAAGAAACCAATTGACTGGAAAGAACAGGAACACTTGCTTAGCATCTTACAATTGACTAGACCTACAATTCTGAAGGGGATCAGTAACTTGAGAACAGGTCGGTTCTGTTTAAGGAACCACCTTTTGTCATTAATGAAATAAGCAAAACCAATTTGTGAGTATTTCAAAAGCCACATAAAGCTTACAATGCCTTTAATATGTTCAGACTAACAAATACTAGTTACCATCCAACATTCAACTTCGAGTCACTCTACCCCCTCACTTTCACAATGCAAAGCAAATGTGTATCTACTACCATTACTAACAGGAGGAAATTCAGGACATGCTAACCCAACTGACTGCAGTCATGTGAACATATTCTGCACATGCATATCTTGAGCTATATATCAGTTCAAGTACGCAGAAATACTTCCTCCTTGGCAGAGAACAATGCAAGATAATACCTTTTCAGTTAGAAGCAAGTTAGAGATGCTCAGGAAAACAGCAGTACATACACAAGGCACAATCAAATGTACAGCACAGACAGCACTCAAGAGTATAGCCACTATTTTATTATGGACTTGTTTCAAAAATCTTCCCCGAATCTTTCAGCCAAAATCCCCAGGTAAGAAACTTCATTGCTCCTCTTCATCGACAAGCAACCAAACCATTGGAGACCTTTAATTGCACTCACCAACCTTGGCACCAAGAGCAGTTTTCTATTAAGTAATTGCGCATGACATACGCATATGCTTTAATATGAGGCCTTGCTTTCATATACGTATATTCACATTCCATTTTGCAGTAAGAATCCTGCACTAGTATATTTTTATAAACATTATAAACAAGATGTGCCTGTTGAGAGCATAGTACCTACTATAAACTTTCCTACAATAAACATATTTGCAAGAATTTTACTCCTTTGCTATTTTCTGCACTTCAGCATATTAAGTGATCACAGCTGATGCACACCATCGTTGACATGAATTAGAATGCTACTTAGATCTTTTCCCCAGAAACCTTACTACACACAGACAGGAAATATTTTAAACACACTACACTCAAAATCACATACCTGGTTCAGACGACACACCACACTTCAAAAGGTGGTTTCTTCAGACTTCTTCGATGCTGCCAGCAGTTGGGTAGCTCAAAATGGTTTATTCCAAGGATCTCAGTGGGGTCTTGGTACCACAATATCTTTGTGCCACAAAAAGGAGTTTACTCCTCAGCCTCCTCTACGTAGACCTTCTACAGTCCAGTGAAATAGCAGCAACTCTACTTAAGAACATCTTGCAATCCACAAATGAAGAAAGTATCAAGAACATAATCCTCGTCTACTGTGAAAGAAGTCTCCTTGCTCTCCTGGAATAGTTGGCGTGCTTCCTTCTGAAGGTAGTACTCATTGCAGCTTTTCTCCCAGAACTGTTTTTCTGATCAAATTGTATCCAACTCCGCAAAATATTTGCATATCCAATCACATGCCAAATTATTCCACAAGGTAGTTCAGCTGTGGCTGTATCCGTATGTCAAAGAATCCACAGATACCCAGAGGAAGTGAATACCGTGCTGATTCTGTGATTTTTCCAATATATTCCACAAACTTCCAATAATAAATGATCAGAGATGACTGAAACAGTTGTTGGCAAAGAGTAGCATAATAAATCCAGGTACATGAAGCAACTTACACAGACAAGGAAATTCCAGAAATCTCATGTTTGTACCAGCAGAGTAGACATTTGCTTGTACCATAAGAACTACTATAACAGCATGTGTCATCTACAGCAGGTATCATATGTGGAGACCAATTTGGCGATGACAGGTAGATCCTCCTTGTAGATTATACAGCTCAAATACTGCAGCAAATCTGTGCAATTTGTTAACAAACTTATGTTGCTGCAGGATAGCCGAGGCATCCAAACACAGGTTAGCAGCGAGAGCTCTAGTGTAGCCGAAGCTCAAAAGAACAGCAAGAAAATGACTGGAAGTGCTTATAGAAAGCTGTGGCAGTGAATGAAGATAGTGAACTCAAGTAAGATTACTCAGGGTCTGAGAAAGGAGCTGTAACATGAGACAGGAAGCCAAAGGCATAAACTGAGGATAGGATCACAATTAAATAAGAGGAGAAAGAGCAGACGTAAGTAGCTGCGATTAGACAAAGAGGAAGGCCAGGCAAGAAAGTTACAATCAAGGAGTATCGTTAGAATTAGAGAAGATATCAAGAAAGAATTTTATACTAAACATTGATGATAAGGAAGTAATAAGGCTAAGCAAAACACTAAGGAGGAAGAAAATAATTCAAAGGAAAAAGTGGCCAACTGCAGTACCAGCCACGTATCAATTAAGAGATAGGGAGAAATTAACTGTGACTCTCAACGTACTACCTTTAAGCATTTGGCAACAAGATCAGAATGCTAGACAATTAGACTTAGCCTAGATTTTGAGAAGCTTTAAAATTTATCACCATTGGATATATTTTCCAAAACGTTTACAAGTTTAGTGTCCAGAAAAATGGATTAAGAGCTCCAGTGCCACAAAACAAGCAGGTGATTTATAAGCTTGCCTCAGACAGCTCGGCTAGTTTAGCTGAACCTTGGGCCCTCAGCAAACCCCTGATGCTGGAATCCTCACTGTCCTTCCTGAAAAGACTCTGGCAATGCATGAGCACCCCAAATCACAGGACTTTTTACTTTTGGCAGTTCTCCCAGCATCAGCATGCCTTGGTTCTGATCCACAGCTTCCCCTATTAATCCAGTTCTGAATTTAACAAACCAAGACTAGCAGTTGCACAATGGCTTCGACACGTATGCAGACAGAATCTGAAAGATCCAACACCTCACCCTTGAGCTACGCCATTACTAGAAGAATGTTTCCCCGAAGGAAAAGGATGTCTTTGGTACCAACACAACGCAAGAGCCTTGTGATACGTGCAAGGCAAGCCGCTGTTCCAGGGTATTTACCTTTCTGCAAGCAGGACAAAGTCCATTCTCATCAGTGCGGATACGATGCCAACAGAAACGGCAGATTTGGTAGCCACAGGTGCAAGGGAAGAAGTTGATGTCATCAATCTCCAGAGGCTCCATGCAAAGGGGGCATTCCACAGGGTCTTCCTTAGCATCAGGGCTGCGAGACATCTTTATATGTTCGCAGAGCAGCAAAAGTTTATAATAACTTAATAGATAAAGAAGGTCAGCACTTGAAAGTCTGCAAGAAAAAAAAGAAGCAATTAGTACTTTTGACAACCTTTGTTTTGCACCTCTTAATATTTCCGTTCTCCACCACTTGCCTTCTCCCCACACAAGTTATCTACAAAAACACAAGCTACCTGCTAATAACTTGAGTCCGTCTTCCCACTTATGAGCCACACAAGTAATATGAAAGATGCTATTGGTGATGTGCCTCCCCTACCTGGATAGGCAAACGCTTTTTTGACTAGCCTGTGTTTCAAGCTGTACAGTCACAAGGAAATACTTGGAGTGTATGATGTATGCTTAAGTTCTGCCAGCTCCTTTTAGTGACTGCTTGCTTCAAGTCTTCTACAAATTCAACTCAGGACTTCAAGTTCAAGACCAATTTATTCCTCCACTCAGGGATTTGGAACAACATTTAGGTCATCCATTCAGACTTTTCAGTGGGGCTACAGAATTATTGAACAGAAACGATGAAAGCTTCTTACACAGAATGGTTCATTTCATTGTCCATCCCATTTTTTTTGGTACAGAGACCAAACCTTGAGATTAATTTTTAAATAGTGTTTGCCAAGGTTTATAAGGTATACAACTTTCTGTACGCATCAGACAACTTTTGTCAAGTCATTTATGCTTTTCATCAGCACCTAATTCACACCGAAGTCCAAATATATACACATGCTCAAAGAAAAGCCATCCTAGTTCTAACTAGGGAAGCAGACAGTACAATATTTCTGGATCAGAATTTTGAAAAAGAACCAAAATGCATGTTTTCTTCAAAATTCACTACTTAAGCTCATTTCTTAAGCTCAATCATTTGAGTATGCTTCCATTCGATTAGTTTAAGAATGAAGAACAAAGAGTTGCTGTCACACTCAAAAAGGACATAGTCCTCACTGAGATATTCAATCAGTTTTGTGTTTTTCCCCCCCCCTCTCGTGAACTAGAAGTGTGGATATTTGAAGTGGTATCTAGTCTCAGCAAGTCATCTTTACCTGCTGCAGGAAACACACGTGTATAAGGCACCTAATTTTATTACTTCACTTTAATTCTGTACTTCTTCTGGAGATAAAACCACACAACTAGAAACCCCCCTGAAAAGCATGACTGATATGCCAGTTACACCTACAGATACAGCCCTCCTTGCCCCAAGCATTGAGAAATACATGACCAGAATCAACAGCTGGCTGGTCATACTATCTTTAACACATGCGTACCTTTTTACAAATAGGCAAGCTCAAACTTCAAAAATCCAAAATTCTTTTTCAATTACACCTTCCCCCAAACAGACGTGTTTCCTCTGCGTATTCCTGAGCTTCCTGCACTAATGCTTTGCTCAGTCAGAATTTTACCAAGAAATTAGCAACAAGTGCCATGCTGAGCAAAGTACGAAGTTGTCAAGCACTACTCTCTAGCTCCCCCTTCTTGCATGCTATTATGCAACTGTATTTAGGATTTAACCACACACACAATCTGAAGTCTTCTCCACTTTCCCACTGAGTTTTCCATTTCATTACTTTCCAAAAACATTAGATCATGTACTATCCAATCTTCCCCCAGGCTTTTAGGAGCAAGTCCAGAGAAATTCTTACGTCCACCTACTGGAAGAATGACATTTACTCCCATCCTTGTAAATACAGGTTTTGAGACCAACCCCCTGGCTCACAGATTTCCATACACTGGAGTCTTAGCCTTACACATCTTTGGTTCAGTACTCACGACCACAAAAAACAGTTCTGTTTATGATCTTCTGACTCTAAACCACTCTTCCTTGCATAAAGTCTATCTTGTAAAGCCCACGAGGTTCCAGTTAAAGTTGGGACCTCTCACTTTACAGGACAGGATCAGTTCAGCATCAGCATGCAAAGCTTGTCCCTGTTCCCCACAGAAATTCTTCTGCAGGTGGCCAGGAGAGAACCCCGAAGAGGAACAGCGCACACACGCAACCACAGCACCAAATACACAGCAGGGCAGAAAGAGCATATAGCCTTACACAGAACAGTTGCATTGCAGCCAGGTGTGTTCACCAGCTGATACCAGCAGCCTAGACTAACTGCAGTTGAGGCTATTCTCAGAGCACATACTGCCTCAAGGTACAACATACAATTATGGTGAACACATAGCACTACCTTAAAAAAACAGCTTAAAGTCTCATTAAATGCTCACATAAAGTAAGGATGGAGGAACAGATTTTAGATGCAGTAAGCATTATTTTCCTCACGTGGCATGTACTAGCAACAACGCTGTCCTCTTTCTGACCTTCACAGTGATTGAAATCAAAGTGTTAACTCCTACAATAACATAGCAGGTTTTTATTTAATTATCCATGATTTCTTTGGTGGTATATAACAATCACTTTAACCACCTCAAAACCACATCATGGGGCCTTATTAGTGTTTAGACAGAACAGAATCTGGCCTGAAAGAAAGAAAGGATTAGCTTGCCCAGGAGCTCTGTCTTGTTTGTAAAACCCATTTTCATCGGTTGAAGGGTCAGAGGGACTGTTAAAAGGCCACAGCACACTGTTTAATTGCTTGTTATGCATATAACTTAACACACATTTCTACAGCAACCTTTATACCTTTCGCAATGCCTGTATGTGAGTTAAATTTCTTATAACAAACTTCTCACATCTATATAGCAGCAAAACCATTACAACACAAAAGTGACATTAAACCAAAGCATGCAATAAACTACACAGATTTTGTTCAAAAAGTTTCAAGTTGGATATGACTTTGTCATAGAACTCCAAACAACGGGTCGGAAAGCAAACAGCATAGTCCGATCAAGCCTGAACTCATTCCACTACACGTCCAGCTACTTTGAGTCTACTGAAACATATCTAATAAATCCATACTAGTACTAGTGCAGTTGTAGTTAGAAGCACAGCTTTGAAGAACTTCAGCTATCACAATAAAACTACTGAGTTATAACTTTCCTATTTGGAATCTCTGCTAGGAAATGTTATCGGTTCATGTGAAAAGAGTGTGACATTAGCTAGTGCCTCTAGGATATGCAGACAAGCTCTAAGAAAATTGCAACGTGATTAACATTTATGAGCTGTTTAAGTTAACACTAAGAGTTCAGCAGCTGCTTGCAATAATGCCAATAGCTTGCTTCAGTCAGTAAATGGCCTGTTATTTTACAACTAGGAGTAAAGAACAGCTGTATGCCATGTTTCTTGAAACTAAGTGAAAAGCAGTATTTATTTACCTGGGGAAAGACCGTTCAAGCATCCTATTTTTCAAGCATCCTATTTAAAGATCCTCTCCAAAGAAGTGTCTCCATTTCAGGAGGCTTTATATACCAGGGACTGTGTACCAGTTCTGCATCAGAACAGTGCTCAGTTTTTCAAGCCCAGAAGAGTAACGTGCAGAGTGAGGCAGCATTAAATGCATTGTTCGTACAAAGCTACCAAGCTACTAGTTTAACTGGTCAGCTCAGAATGAAGTTGTTGGAATAGCCTTCAAGATTAACATCATAATAAAAGTAATGCAGTGACAGCAAGACACAAAAGGCAGAACTACCTGCTGTATTTAATCTACAGTATTTGGTCTTTGGGATCAAGTTCCCAGAGATCAATTTAACAGCATCTCAGGAAAAAGGGAAGAAGGTTGTGCACATGTGCATACACACACACAAAATGCAAGCAGCTAGGATTTGTCCGTGCTCTTTCCACAGCACTGACAACTGCAGTCAAACAGCACTCCGGCAGCTCCACATCCTGTTTATAGAAGACTGTGCCAAAATATTCACACACACAAGGACGGAGCAAAGGTGGACAACGTCCAGCAGCATCTCTTAGAGCTAGTGATTTTGTAATAGGTAATAACCAGAATAGAGAAACAAGTAGTTGGTACTGTAGAAGGGATAAGGCATACTACTATAAAGTTCCTTTCTTTTCCAAACCAGCATGCAAAGTGAAAAATATTTTTTAACTTTAACACTAGCAGTTATTTCAATCCATTTAGCATGCAGACGCTGCCATTTTCTTTTTCACTTGAGGTGAGCAAATTTAGCTTCCTACAGGTTATCTTCATCTTCATTACTGAGTTTTAAAAGAGGGTCTTAAAGGAGAGCAGGAGGAAAGCACTTGCTTCTTATCCGTTCTTTTTTCATCGAGGACACCTATTCAAGACTTGACAGAAACAGAACCCATCTTCTTATGATAAATACTAGAAGATTTCTACTTGCTAGCAGTTCATTTTAGGAAAAAGTGTTCCTTAATTCCTCTTTCAGGAGGGCAGCTAGCTCCACAGGGTACAGATGCCTTCTTCCTTTATCAGACAATGGGCTGAATCAAGCCTTGCTACTTGCTTTAAGACACTAATATCACAATCAGAAGTTGTCAAAAATCAAGTCAAGATAAGCTTAAGTAAAAGACCCACATCCTAGAAAATATTTGGAGGCCTCCTGAAGGACAAAAATCCAGGCGTGCGTTAGCTAATGTTTCACGTGAAGTTCAAACATACCCGACACTTGAAGGGAAACAGGTCGGACTCTATGCACTGAACCTTTAGTAAAGGTTGGTTAAACTTGCGCAAACAAACTCAGACATTTTTTCACAGCCTTCTATCTTTTGAAACTTGTCAGGCCCTGAGAAGTCTCAGAAATGAGCTGGGGATTCTGCCTGTGTAACTTCACACAAAAGGCAGCCCACTGGAAACTCCCCTCAACACAACGAGGATGGATCAATTCCCTTTTCAAACCTAATCTCTACCGTGATCCCGTTTAAAAGCTGGAGGTAGAAAGGTAGAACATGAATTATAATGGATTACCCCGCTTCCTTGACCTAGCAGAGCAGCAGCTCCCTCAGCACAGCACTCTCCTCCAGGCAGGGCAAGGCAGCGCCAGCCTTTGTTTCAGAAGCCCTCAGCTGGACTAGGTCCTTCCATGGGTACTTCTGCTGACAGCAAAGCAGCCCCATTTCCTCTTATCTCCTAATGTACTAAAGGCTGTCACGGTGACCACTGCAAGGTTTACATCAAAGCCGTTCAGAAACAGGCTGCACAGAAAGGTACGTTTTTTACTTCTAAGCACACAGAACTGAGGGAGATCCAGCAAGCCACTCAAAGCCCCACAGAAAACCTGTGGCAGAGGAAGATCAGATATGCACGTCCCAAAACATGAACCTAGTCACTAAACCTCCTGGCCATGCACACGATTCAGAAGTCTGGGGACCTTCTCCAGGCCATCCCTCTGACACACTATCTATGCTCACCTGTAATTTTCAGGATGTCTACAGGAGAGCAATCCCTTTCCCCCCCAGCCTCTTAATCCACAGCAACACATGGTGATTGCTTCAGTTCCCTGGTTAGTAACACTACTTCAGGAGACTGGGCAGGAGTGCTGAAAGCTGGCTTTTCCTGACAGGTTTTTGGTACTGTTACTCAGAGCTAAGACACTTCAGTGACAAGCAAGGAAGCTCCAGTTCATCCAAGTTAACTCTCAACTGAGACAGAGAAGGTTCATGAAAGAGGCCAAAACTGAAGTCTGAAGATTCCTGTGCTCTAGGCCACCCTGCAGGTGCCTGAGGAGCCCTCTTGTGTGTTCTCAGACTGGTCATTCCTTCTCTTTGTCCATCTCTTTGAATTCTGCCAGCCTAAGCACTTGTACTGTCTCTTGAACCAGCGAGACCAAGAAATAGCCTATTTTTGCTGGCTGATATTTTACCTAAATCAACTCCCTGTCCAGTTCGTCACACAGCCATGCAAAAGCTTACATCAGCACAGCAAAGACGTAGAAATGAGCAACTGGGGATAGCAACTGCTCAAGCAACACATTCAGCAACAGTGCAAAAATCAGCCAAAGAACTCGACTCACAGCTTTCAACACAATGCCCTCAAGGCAGCCTAATAACAAAAAGAGAAGTCAGGTGGCAGCTGCTAAATGAAAGGGGTACTAATCTTTCTCTACAAAAATACTTGGTGTTCACACTGGATTAAGACACTTTTGGTGGCAAAAAAAGTTTTGTACCATAAAAAATGATTTGCCCTGATGTAAACTGAGCCAAGAATTGTTCACTGTAGGCTTATTGTTATAGGACTTGGAGCTTTTATGCATAAAGGGCTACATACTACCAATGACGCATGAATACCTGTTAAGAGATTATTTACTCAAATAAGTAACTTCCTTAAAAAGCATGAACGGAATCAAGGTGTGAAGTTTTATTCAGAAAAAAATAGGCCAAATAAGATTCAGACATTCACCCACAATAAAACTTTGGATGCAACAAGCAAACGTTATTCTACCATCTAGGCTGATTCATTCATCAAAATTAAAAGCACAAGATTGGCCTGTAACTGTATAATTTCCCATCAATTTCTAATTCATGTTAGAACTTGAACACTACTGTTCTTTATTTTCTTTCTACATGTCCCCATTTGATCTTTTTGTACCTATACCTCCACTACATGTAAATACAACATGTCAAAAGCACCTGGATAATGAATCAGAAGCAGGGTACACAATTAAAAAGTCAGACACTTCGAAAGCTTGTGTCACAGACAGTGACCACCCAATATGGGAATATATATCCCGACATGATTAACTTCCATTCCTCAGACCATAAGCAGGAAATGCTTAAACAACAGTAGGAACAAAAGCCATATCTATACAGATGTGCATACAGCAAGTTATGTACCACGAATTATCATGAAGTGTTGCATACACCAAAAACATCACGCAAGAAAAAAGAAAATAGATCTATCACCTGCCATTAAACATGAAGCAAGTTCCAAACCACCCTGAACTCCCTAAATCTCATTACGGATGGGCACAATCACTTCTGTTCTCCTTGTAACTCTGTAAAGGAACACTAGCATTGGAAAGTAGAATATTCTTTCCAAGTCCTAATATACCAGTTTTCTCTGTGTATGCGCTCTAGCATATTGATTTCATTGTACAAGATCTACATTCTAGTACAGAAACATTATCAGACAATGAGAACGGTATTTTGGCAAAATAAAGCACTTTGTAGGAGACAGAGGGTTTAGAGATTAAAAGCTTTGTTAATGCGTATACATGCAGTAATTTGTGATATGACAGCATTTAATTGTAAAGGTAGTCACTAACATAAAGAGAATTCAACACCAGTGCAGAGTACCCTGGCAGACCAAGTGCTTAATGTTATTGTAGCTGGCTAATGCTGTCCATCTACTCAAGCTCCCTGCAGCAAGGCACAGAGACTTAGTGATGGCAGCTGTATTTCACTGAACTGGACCTCATGTGTTTAATTGAAGTTTCCAACATCCAATTTTCCCAATGCTCTTACCCCTGAAGATAAAAAACACAACTGACGGGGTCAGGCCACCATGTCAGTTCTACCCTTCCCCTTTTGCCCAGCACTTCAGCCCATTCATCTCCCTCTCCCCAGGAGTAGTTCAACTCTTTGCTCATCTCCCAAGCAGCCCTCTCCCTGTCTCCCACTTTTCATAGGTCTTCCTGATGCCATTCAACCCATTCATATTTTCCTAGGATGTCTTCACTCAATAGAGGAGAAACCCAGTTTGCTCCAGGCTCCTGGCTATTGGACTCAGTTTGTTTCCTTCCCCACTGAAGAAGAGGTAAGAATATGCCATTCTATAATGAAAACATCTTGTGCTAGCCTGTATTAGATTGCATACTTAATAATAATAGCCACTATTCCCAGATCCAATCATAAAAAAAGCTCAATTCTGAAGAGCTTGACAGCCTTTAAAGTGACGACCCAGGAGTTCTCTCTCACAAAAATCACCCTACTTGAAGTTGCAAGACTGTATTAAGACAACAGTTTGCAACATTCTGCCAGCAGCTATCATCTGGATAACTTAGGACTTATTTTTGACCTGCACTTTTTTTTTTGACCTGCTGCTCCAGCTGCATTTGTTCATATACGCTTACTATTACAATGAGCTGATCTGAAAGGATGCCTGAAAAGCAAGTCGCATCCTCACTGAAGTACACTCTAACACAGAGCACCATCAACGCAGTATGCTCCAAAAGAAACACATGCAATTAAAAAAAAAATAACACTTGCATTAAAGGACAGCTCAGCTTTTACATTAAAAAGACTCATTTGCATTTTCATGGTGCAGCATGAACAAGATCACTGCAGCATCTTTAGAAGTCAGAGCCCACCTGTCCAACCATATTCAGTAATTAATACAGTTGTACTACATAAAAACCTTTTAGCCTTTAAATATCCAGGAATTAATATGAAAGTTATCCAAATTAATGAAAAATGCAGCTAAACCTCCTGCAAACATATCTCCAGAGACCATTATCTACTAGATAAATACCTTCTTCAATAGCATAACTATTATCTGTTATTTGCCCCTTGAAGCAGCAGTTACAGAAACCTTCGCTAAGGAAAATGCAATTTGAGCTAAGGCATACTATGCATGACATTCTCTCTCCAGATTTCTACGCAAGTTAAAGTATTCAAGGACCTCTAATTTTTAACCATCTGTTATTTTTGCTCTTCAGAGAACAGTATCTAGTACTCACCACAGACTTCTGAAGTTATCTTGGAAGTAATACTTAATTTTAACAGTTAATTCTAAGAGTAGGGGGCAGGGGCACAGGAGAGGGGCATAAAAGCTGATCACAGCAAAGAGGCACACACTTAACCGTAGTATTATTGACTATAGACAGGTTCTTTTTGCCCAACAGAATTCCCCAAACGACTTGCAGAAAACTGGGTGTAAGATGGAAGACCGGGTGACACCAGGTTGCGGCTTTTTGTCTCTCCCAGCTGTCTCAGGAACCTTCTAAACTCCTTAACTCTTCCACATGCATTGCGGAGTTGTCACATCAGTATTAAGTGACGACAAAATAGAAGGTTTATCAGCCATATTAGCACTATTAAGGAAACAGTCCTCTCACAACAAACCACATGGCAAGAAGTAAACTTCCTGTTTATCCCTAAGTAGGGTGGGAGATGGGTTCTAGTTCCCCATCAGCCTCGCCTGCAGTTGAGGGCCCCCTAGAACATTATTTATTCTTAATTCCCAACTGCTTCAGATGCTTTTCTTGAACAGTGTATAAGTGAATGGGTAACTCCTTTTCAGTATTACCAAGACACGAATAAAGCAAAAGAATTATTCACTCTGAGGCAGAGATTAACACACTTCAAAAACAGGGTATGGAAGATGCAGCCAATGTTAGTGACAGCCCCACAGCTCCATTCATCAGCAACCTTGAAGTCAGGAAAGCATAAGAATCTGAACACCACGAGAATCTGAGAAGGGGCAACACATTTTATATAATTCTGATCAAAGTTACGTAGGCATTTAAAACTCGTCATTAACAACCTTTGTGAAAATGGATGATAAACTAGTGTTGATTTGCTTTCTCCCCAACTTCTCGATTAAGGTATTATTTATTCTAGGCTCCAGCTCTTGGAGTAGTTCAACATTTTCAAGATAGAACAAAAGGATAACTTGACCTTTAGTTATTACAGAGCAACAGACTTATTATGCTGGTTTTGAGTCAGTTTAAGCAGCAAACATGAACATAATATTGCCCTAATTGTTTTCTTAGCAACAGTGATAGGTCTTCCATGTTTTCTCATAACCCCTAAAAAAATAAGCACAAATACTTCAGGCTAGATCGGAGGGGAGAGGAGGACCAAAATGAGGCTTAGATGGAGAAGTCTGCACAGAGGAAGCCTTATGCAGCTCATCTATAGGTTCTGGATGAGCTCTGATTCCAGCTTGAGTGCTTCTGCTGATCTCAAGTAATAATGCAACGCATTGAGCTCAGAAGAATAAAAACTCTTTGTCAAAGTCCATGCAGTCCTCAGTGCCCACAGCTCCATCTTGAAACTCCCTGGCGGCTGATGCCAGAGAACAGAGGGCTGGCGTGCAGCATTCTGCATGACTAACAAAGCAACAGCCACATACAGCACCAGACTGAATGTGCCTGCTTAGTTTTGTACACGTACATCAAACTTTTTCTTGTCATTTTCCCGTTCAGAAACTGTGAAGCACCTACACCAATGCCTTCCCTTGGGTCTAGTAGTAGGTTGTACTTGAAGTACAACCGTAACTCCTTAAGGGAAATTCTTACTCTTCGTTTCATCCTGGAATTATGTGGACTCTTTACAAAAAGAGTCAATTATCTTCTGATTCTCCAGGCTGCCGTTTATTCCTGCCAATTCAAGGTATTGCTTTGGATACCGTGAAGCAATGAAGCCTGCGCAGGACATCAAGAACTGTGATAAGCAGGACAGAATGAATGATACAGATTTGATATCAGCAAACACGTCTCACTCCTGAAAGTTTCTATAAACCTCAAAAAAGAAGGGAAAAGCACTCCAACATTATACATATAAGTATATCTATATTGTTTCAAAAGTGTCTCCAGGAAAGCAACGGACAGAATGGCAGAGAGACCTCTCCTCCAGAGCTGAGACTGCTCTCCCCGAAAGCCAGCAGGAGCCACACACCCCACCGCCCCTTCAAGCCAGTTCCCGTATTTCAGTTGGGCCTGGGAAAGGAACCTCACAGTAGCAGATGGCTGCTACCGCAGCACTTGGCTATAACTGAAGACAGCAAGAGAACAGAAGTGATAATATGATCAAGAAGTGACTGCTAATCACCTTAAACAGATTCTTGAAAGGGTCCCAAGAGGAACAAACACTACAAGTTAAATTTTGCAACTATTAAACCACTTATTTCTGGAGTTAAAGACACTGTGTAGAAGCAGTTGTGTAACTACTGCCATTCCTTTTTATAAGAGTGCAATAGAAACCATTATTGCTTAGTAGTTTGACTATTGTTTCACTTTTTTTTGTACTATGCCATTTAAAATATTTCTATACCTGAATTGGCTATTCTGCTTTTTAGTGAGTGTTTACATATGGCCAAACCAAGATAAATAGCTTCCCCTCCCTCCTTTTAAGAAAAAAAAAAATCAGGTAACAACAGTAATTTCTCTTCATGAACATCACATTTTTTTACTATGCTGTGCTCTACAGCCCACTGGCACAGAGCAGACATACGGTGCAACCAACTACAATATGACAACTTGAACTTCCAAACACAGGTCTGACATGAAATGAGCCGTTACATCTTGTCTAGCTATTACTATATGACTGGGGTGGTGGGAATAAGAGAATCAAAAGAACCCCATGGTTCAAAGCGTTCCTGCTACAGGAAGAACAAAGCTGTGCTATTTTTCCTCCTTAGAAGCATTACGCTGAAGTTAACCAAGTTGCGTTTTGATTTTTCAAGGAAAACCCTCAGTTTCAGAGAGACAGAGACATCTAGAAACCCGTAACAGACTGTTCATGTGTGAATTGCAATTCGCAGCCACTATGCATTGCAAAAACCTTGAAAATATTAAGCAGTAGTATAGAATCAGAACTCTTGCCTCCACTTGTTAGAATATAATCATGATGTGTTAATATACACAGACTGAAAAATTGGCAAAAGCGTTTCCTCAATAACTGTAGATTCTTTATCTGATAATTTTTCTACATACAAGCTTTACTAAGGACAAATGAGGAGTTCAAATTTATAATACCAAATACAATTAATGCTTCATCAGATTATTTTGAATCAAACTTCAGTGAGAGAAATCCTTCAACAAATGCTCCAAGCAAAAGAACAAGTTCTGGTATACCTTTAATGCTGTTTTGCTTACGAATTTTCCAGGGTTTTTCTCTATAAGTTTAGTTGAGAAGTTACTTGCAGGTTTACCTTCACAGTAAGTCAGAGTCTGTGATCAAAAGGACACGCTGCTCATGTGACAAGAGGAGCACAGCTCTTACCTCCTGAGCCTATACTTAAATTTTTGCCCATGAGTTTATACAGATCCTCTTTAACATGCAGCTCCACAGGCAGACTTTTAAGAACAGTAATTGACAGTAAAATCTTTTCAGAAGGGATTCTGTTTTCTTTCATTAAATGACAAGTACACGATTTTGGTTAGAAAAGTGCTAAGATATTTCAGAGGAAATAAGTGGTTTTAATGTTTTTGCGTCTCCTCCCCCTGGGCCTACAGAATCGGAGTTATGCTTGTACTTCAGCTGCCAACCAGATATTAAGCACCCAAAGCATCTGTCCATAAACACTAACAGGTCAGATTCTCCAGGTGTGAGCAAGTGATGCAAAGCTTGAAGCTTTTAAGGTTTAGTCTGTAATCACGTCCAATGGCTACACTAGTTAGAGCTAGACAGTCAGCAGGCAAAACGAGAAAAATACCCAGCTGTTCATGGGGAGACAAGTCACTGCCCATAAATAAGTCTGAGGAAAGCCACAGATCATGTGGACAAGGACAATTTTGTTTTTTTCTTACATTTCAAAAAGGCTTTCAATGAGGTTCCAGTGAGCTCTCTGAAGAATTTAGGCTGCTTTCAGAAAAGCACCTACCCTGTCATGGATTAAGACTTGATTTTAAAAAGTTGGAAGCCAAGTACAAAAAGCGAAGTCAATGGCGGTTCCACATGACTCTCACCACAGACACCAGTCATTACATTCAGTAGCGATCTGAGATAGTAATTTTTGTCTACTTCTTTGTTCTCTATGCAAAAGGATTTATCTCTAAAGATGATAAAGACGAGGACAGAAATCTGAAGAATCTCATGAAGTTGAGGACTGATAAAAGTAGCACAAGACGCATTGTTCCTAAACGCCAAGCAGCCGCCAAGCAGCACAAGCAAGGAAAAACTACTACTACATAAGTACAACGATGTGTCAATCCAATTAATTTTAAGGTAGAAGATTTCTGAGCTGTCGTAACAACTACGTCCTGTAACATCAGCTCACTAATCAGCCAGTCAGAAGCCAAACTAAATACAAGGGATTACGAAAAAAGCAGCAAACACACTGCTGTAGAAGTCTACAGAGCACTCACACCCTGCACACAGGGTAACTCTGCTTTTCCTCACTGCTTGTGGGAAAAAAAATAGAAGGTAGAGAAAGATAAGCAGAATTACCAGGTGTATCAGAGAACGAGACCAACCCACAGGAAAACCGGGTTCTGAGAATGTGAGGCACTGCAATAGGTGGGATGGAAGAGACAGACAGAGGAGACTGCAAACGTTACGAAGCAACAGAAGTGCTCAAATGAAGGTAATATTCCACACAGTGCCTGGCTAAACTGTGAAAACCCTTGCTGTCGAAGGTTGCAGATGAGGGCATTTAGGTTTAAAAGCAATCAGACAACCTGACACGGGTGGAAGCAGCAGCATTAAGTGAATCTCTCTCATACTGTGAAGCACAAAATACACTGCCAAGGAAGCTGCTGGTCCAAACACTTCCTGAGCTGGAGAAGCACAGACTTCGGGACTGCTACCAGAAAGCATCACCATGTTTGTGCCAGTCTTATATTCCTCTGCAGAGCAGCTGCTACTAGTTGCTGACCGCACCACGACACCAGACTGGACAACTGTATGCTGATCCAGTACAGCAGTTCACACACAGGGTTGGTCTAATTCACTACAAAGTGAATTCCACACTTTCAGAAGCACAAAAGGAAGGAAAAGAGCCTGTAACACACACCACTAAGTTTGAACTGGTTTGGAAACCAGAATCCTTCCATGTCTTTTTAATTTCACTTCCTATCTCCAGAGCTGACCAGCATTTTTATAAGCTCACTTGTACAATGACTACAAGTCAACCAACATCGCAATTAGATTTATAAGCAAAGCTTTGTTTCTTGACAGAGCAGTCTCTCCAACAACCACAGCCAGGCACCTCAGACCTCCTCATCTACTATAACTCACAACCCATAGTGACAGCCACAGCTGAAATCTTAACTGTTTAAAGAAGAAAGAAAAGCAGCTCATCTGCAGCCTGTAGATTTCATGGCATCATATGGCCAGGTAAGAAGGACTTTTCTGATATTTTTCACACAGGTGGTGTCCCTTCTTACTAGGGAACAACTCTCAACAGCAGAGAGAGTACAGTTGTATGTGCAGAGTGACCGAAGTCAGCGCTGGAACCAAAGAACAGCAGCCAGTACACAGAACTCTGGGCTGCAAGGAATTACGCGTACTGCTCTTTTCCCCCTCATATCTCCCAGATGAGAGGCTTCGTCAGCCCAGTTTGAACAGCCTACAGAACAGTCCCAGTTTCTCACCTGGCAGCAAACACCACATCAAACCTCCCACTAGGTGGAGAAAGATCATCCCCAAACATTCTGCAAAAGCTAGAAAGAGCTGATTAGTCTGGGTGTACCTGTGAAATATTATCTTTCTACAAGTTAAGCTGAATGAGTTTGCCTTGTAGTCTCCCCGAGAAGATCCTTGCCTTTACAAAAAGGTAGTTTACTGCATTAGTTTCACATCACCCAAGTTGACATGATTAAAGATTCTGGGACCAGGGAGGAGGGAGAAAACACAAACCAAAGAAAACCCCAAAAAACAAAAACACGCACACCAAACAAACGTAAGAAAACCCACCCAAAACAAGCCCTAGTATATCGCCATGGCCTCTCTGAATGGCTACAGCTCCTTCTGAAAACCCTTGGCTCGATTATCATTGCCCTTATTCACCCCCCACGGGAAGAAGCATAGGAAGAAACATAGCTGTCTGCCATGAGTAACAGATTTTTGCGTTGGGGGCCAGAGATGATAATGTCTCAGACTAGGAAAGGATTTTTTTGGCCTGTATCCTTATATTGGCTCCAAGTTTCTCCACTCCAAGACAACTAGAGTTTGTTTACTGTGATCTGTCCCAGTGCCAGACTGCACGGCCAGCACAGTGATAGTCACCAAAAACCTTGGTGCAAACCAGTGCCAGAAGCATCATGGTTCTGCCTAGGCTAAAGAAGTCAGAACCAGAGATTCAAAGGAAGTCATCTCAAACTAGCAAGTCCTAGAAGATAACTAGAAGATAAAAATGCAGAAAGAACATCTTAGTTTCTTGGTCAGTATGGCAACCAACTGGAGCCTTGCAGTAAAACACTATCTTGCAAGACGCTGGTCATAGACAGAGCAGAGTTCTCAGATTAGACTTTTTCTAGAGAAGCTGAGCTCATGTAAAAATATATCACAGCAGGTCATCAAGAAATAAAGTTCAGGTGCTTTATTCTGAAAGTTATTACCACTGAACTGCATTTGAATGGGCAATATATCCCAAACAAGCCTTACACTGGAAAGAACCATAATAATCTATCACACAACAAATAATTTCCAAATTCAGGAGACACAGGAGAAGTGGCCGCAACCAGATTTTTTCTTCTGTTAGCTGCACAGGCCAAGTACAGCAGCTGCTTTGAACAGAGCTATTCACTTCAGCCAGCTCCACATACAAAACCACAGAAAACAGAATTCAGTGAGCATTGAAGCAGCATCCTTTTCTCTTGTTATAACTCCGTATTTTAGATTTGGGGTTGACTACTCTTACCCTTCAGATTTCAGAGCTCAGTCATTTATGTCTACTTTTCCAGCTTAGTAAGCTTCTCGCTGTTCGTATTTTGGATATAACCATGACATTACTTACGTGTATTCTAAAAGTGATCTCAAAACCAACTGACAATACAAGGTTAGAGGAAGACCACTTGGAAGTTTAATTTTAATCACGTACGCCAGCCATTTTCCCTATTATAAACAGCCACATATCCCCACTAATCAAGGTATTTGAAATATTAATATGCAAACAAACCTAAATAAGCTCAGCAGCTACATTCAACAAGAAAAATAATCCCCTTAATCTATTGTTTTGGCATTCAAGATTTCCAGGGTCTTGGCACCACGAGGATGAGCGACAACGAGCCATAATGAGTTACGAATGGGTGTTTTTTTTTTTTTTTTTTTACCTTTATGCTTACCAGATGTGTTAACTACAGGACACACAACACAACAGATCAAACACCAGGCATTATTTGCTTTAGGAGAGCAGTTAAGCACAGAGCTTAATTTGATGACAAAAATCTTCCAAAATTAGTCTTAAACACAGATGCTCCATTTGAAACGTGCAAGCAGAAATTACAAAATAAAACAATGGGTCATCGTGCCTTGCCACTTTTGTGTGGGCTAGCATGTGATTACAAACCTGTAATAGTGACTTTGCAGTGCGGTTTAGTCTTCATCTGCAAGGTGCTGAACAGCAATTAAGTGTTTTAAAGAGCAACCTGAAAACCCTCATTAGCGTTCCAACAGCAGAGCAAGAGAAATGGAGAGGTTTTGCTGTCTCCAACAGAAACGTCCACTTTCAAAATAATGCTAAGTCACCACACCACTGACTTACCCCCTTGGGTTTATGAAGATATTTCTCAGAACCATTTATCCAGTCAACAGCGTAGCTACAGAGCATCTTTCCTAGAGGTCTGCAAGGGGGAGGAGAAATATTCAGAAATACAGCACCCATGCTATTCACTTACTGGCAAGTGCTGTAACCACCTCACTGGACCAGTCTACATTATTTCAAGTTTTTAAATCCTCATCTGCATAAAGGCCAGATTCATACAGTAATGAAGGTGTAAAGTAACAGAGGACAACAACACATAAGAAAAGGAAAAGTTTATCTGCTCTTTTTTAAGCAGGAATATTTGGCTGTGAAAAGCAGGTTAGTTTTTTCTCCTCAGGTACCGAGCAGAAAAGGTTTGTAATCAGTATTGTCCATGCAGATAGGTAAATCAGATGTTATCAAGGGGTTCTGGTTGATGTAATAATACACATAATGCCTTTACAGCATTGACATGGCAATAACTAGATAAAACAATGAAAAGTCGGGGGTGAATAAAGGGCAGCTTTTTTTTTGGAGGGGGGATTTTTTTTAATGCTTTTCTCCATTCCGTTTGTTCAAATTTAGTGATGTATGCATGTTTCAACTTTATCATCATTCCCAGATTTAGACTACAACACCAGTCAAACGAATTCCCAGCTCTCACACAAAACAGCAAACCTTTGGAAATGGATCAAGTGTTCCTGCTGCCACTGCAACATCAGCAACTCAATTCCCAAACTCTGGAAGGAAATGCTCATTGGGTGGAGTAGGTAGTACAGAGAAGAAGTCTGAGTTAAGAGTAGCAGAAGAGTAACGTCCTCTCCCAGGAGGAATGAAGTCTGACGACACCAGCAGCAGAGACACTCTTCCCACTGCCTCCATTCCTTAGGATTACGGACTACAGCAGCTGGCAGGCTCTCTTGCTTCTCCACAAGGCAGGAGCCCTAAATCAACCACACTCAGAATTCACTTCCATATTCCCCCTGTCCTGCCAGGGGCCCCAAGATAAAGCACTACTTCCCAGAAGCTGTATTTCAAGCTACAGCTTAGCTTTTTGTTTTTCATACAAAAAATAGTTTCAATGAAGGCCTGAAAAACATTCCAGACAATATTAAAGCGACATTTACAGGCACTTTTTTTTAAACTCCTTGAGATGTGTAGCCTTGGACATAAGACCAAGAATGCTATCGCACACAGAACATTCTCTCTAGTTTAAGGTCACAGTATGTAAGATAACAAAAGATTACACTACCCAGAATTAAGTTTCTCCACTTGAAATCGCAAGTCATTTTGCTGCAGCTGAACACAAGTGCCTAAATACAAAAACAGAGCATGGGACCACAGCAGCCATTCTTGATCAGCCGGGCATGGATTAAGGACAGCCACGAGAAAGGAAGAAAACAAGTGTGGAGGGAAAGAGTATCATCTTCCTCCCAGCTCTGCTGCGGAGTCCCAAGGCTGCCAAAGACGGAGAAGCCACGTTCCTGTGCCTCGAGCAGACTCCTGCAGTTGTACCACTCCAAAGCAACCCCAATGGTTTCAGGATATCAGCAAGGTTTGTAGGCTATGGTATCTTTTATTAGACCAATGTATATAATAAACAGGTATACTGGTCTAACAAGACACTGCCGCTGCACTTGGCCTTGCAGACGCGCAGTAATCCTTGGTGTCACTACCAGCCAGCTCATAGCGAAGCGTATTTCTGCAGAGTGGGGCAGGATGACAGAATATAGCACCTCCAAATTCAGTAATTACTGACTGATACAAATTACAAGTACACTCCTTAATATATTCAGCACCTGATCCTGAATTCAGATGTCCCAAATTCTCACCAAAATTAAACAATTTGTTAATTAATTTTAAAAAACTGTTTTTAGGTTGTTCATAAGAATTAGAATCAGCTGTCATTTACATCATTATTCTCAGTGAAAGGCAAAAGAAGATGAACTTTCTAGATGGCCACACTTCAAGATGAACTATGGCATAGCAGAGGAAGCCCATCGCTACTTTGACAGGGGAGGGGGGCAAGAGAAGATCTTTGATACTCTGCAACAGGATACATGTCACAAGTTACCTTTATATCCAAGGCTTTTTGACAAGGGAGAAGCAAGAAAATAGAGCCTTCCACATACTATACCTGTGCAGTAAATCAAGCATTTTGTGTCAGTTTAAAATAGGATGAAAAATCTTTGACGTATCTGTTATAGAACCATCACATAGTGTCCATGACAGGCAGCATTATGGTTGCTGAACATCCCAGCTGCATTTGCTTCCCTTTTAGCCACATTTATAAACCTTGCATTTAGTCTCTCCCCAGAGTTCAACGCTAATTTAGGATCTGCTTCTTAACTTTCTTCAACCTTTATAAGTCACTTTGTCTTTCAGAATGGTTCTCTTATGCTACTTAGCTACAAAAGGACTACGACGTGGAACTGCTTATATGGCTTAAATAGTTTCCCCCGTATACCCTTCAAAAATTTTACTTAAACTAAAAATCACATCTGCATTTGTAGATGAAGAAAGACAAAATTATTTAAAGTTTATTTTCAACGTCTCTAATAATAGAGAAAGTACAAAATAATCCACAAGCTATATAGGAGGCAAAGGACAACCTCCAGCAACGGAAGAGGTACTGCGATGTTGAATGTTTCCAAAAAAAATCATACATTTAGATGAAGATCCTGTCTGTCATTTTCTCTGCTTTTCTTACAGCAGAAAGTCAAGATTGCAGATTGCAGAACTCTACTTCTCCAGCAGTCACTGAATATTTAAAAGCTGACCTTTTAGCTGGCGCCCAGGTCTAGTTCAGAGTCAGCGGTGACCACGATATGTAAGCTACGTATATCTGCTAACTGCAGTCCAGATCTCCAGTACCCACAGTAACCAAGCTTGTCCTTATCGCACTAAGTTACCAGCTGTGTGGGGAAGCCAAAAACCAAGGTCAACCTGAAGAATAAATTACCTCCCCGTTCCTCCAGGCCAGAATGAAATACACTTGTATGAATATTTATATTATTCCTGCTAAACTTGTTTGATGGACAGACTTGAAAAATATTACTGGACACACAAGAAGTTCTCCTAAACACTTTCTTTACAGTGTTCTCTAAAGGTATCGGGTATTTCACCAATACCTGTATTAGCTCACTAGTCCATAACTTTTATCTTGCAAGTGCCACTAAACCATAGCAAGCCCTAGTACATAAAAGTCAAAAAAGCCAGAATTCTTGTCCAATGTTTTTTGCTTTTCCAGCAAATACAAGTACTAAGGTATTGAAAAATTATGCATCCTTGAGCTTTTATCTAACAGCAACTTCAACATAACAAAGGGTGGGTTTAAAAACTTCTCATTACCCCCAGAAAATCCCAAGCATGAAAAAGAACACCTGTAAGGTCTAAGATAACTATTATGAAGGATACATAAGTACTGCACGAAGTAGAAGAAAATTACGTTTCGGGTGCCACATTTCCTTCCTTGCCTGCACGCTCCCAGGAGACGCTGCAGAAGCTATGAACCACCACGATGATGTTCAACAGCTAATTTTAATCTTTTATTCGTGACTTGATTCATAACCCTGCAAATCACTAGCAAGCTGCCTAAAGGTCTTAGCTTAAGCAGAAATTTGAGACTTAAATTCTGGTCTAAGACAAATTATAGAGTACTTGCAGTTACAAGCTGCAAAAGTTATTCTGTATTATCTGCAATAAAATCGTGCTTTTTAACCAACAGAAGCGAAGCCTACTCAGTTTCGCATGCTTTACGCAGTGAGACAACTACATTAACTAGCTTTTAGACACAAACCGCGCTGTTACTGTTCTAAGGCTTCGAAGAGAACTATAAGCTCAAAGGATAAAAGAAAAGAAAACCCTACAGAGGAAAAAACAAATGAGGAAACAGCCACACACACAGCCAACCCCATCTTCACCACTACACCACTGTTATTCCAGCACACTCCCAGGCCTACTGCAGCTGTTGAAGGGCTCAGGCTGCACCTGCAGTACCATGGACAGGGTATCCAGAACTTCATTCACTTCAGAGCATTTAACCACTGAATTTAAGCAACCAGCTCAAGCTTTTTCTTTTTTTTTTTTTTTCTCCAGGTAACATCCTTTTTCAGTGAAAGAAAGAGATTCAGCAGTTCTCATGTATCATACCCACAAGCTTCAGTGCTTACTTCAAGGAGTTCCTTTCAAGTTTAAAAACCTTTTTGCACTTCCACTGAACCCACACTATTAAGGCCCACGACTGATACTTGGTTTGAAACTCAAACACGGACAACTCTCTGTTGATGAAGCAGAGGATTTTTGCATTTTTGTTATAGCATCATAGAATCACTCAGATTGCAAAGGACCTCAACGGTTTTCTCATCAACCTCCTGCTCAAAACAAGGTCACAAAGACCAGTCCAATTACTCAGGGCTTTATCTAGCTGAGTCATCAAAACAGCCAAGGAAGGACACCTCCTTCAGAAACTTGTTCTAACGGTTGACATCTCCATGGTGAAACTCTTTTTAAAGCCAGTTATTTTAACTCAAGCCTGCTGTCTCTTGCGTGCCCTCTGCACGCTGCTGCGAAGAGCCCAGCTCAGTACTCTCGATACCCTGCCCACAGGTACCAGCGGTTACTATTAGCTCCCACCTTCGTGAGGCCTTCTCTTCTCCAGGATGAAGACCCAACTTCCCTTCATTTCTTCTCACCTGGTCTCAGAGAGCATCAAACTGTCCCATACATTTTGATGGCCTTCCACTGACTTCCACTCTGTCACCTTCTGGTGTTCAGAAGCCTAATGCCGGTACTAACGGAACAACTACAACTGTTACTGGTATTACACAAACTCATAGAATTTTGGCAAACTCATACGACTCATATGCATCCATGACATTGAAACGTACGATTTTCAGTCTAAAGTCTGGATTAGAGTGGATTTTCTTCATCCTTATGCTTCCCCAGAGACAACAGCAGGACTCTGCTGCATCATTTGTGGTAGTGGGGGACCGCGTTCATGCTCTCCCCTGGTTATGTTTTTAGGGTTGCCCAAGGAGGTGGTAGAGTCACTGTCCCAACCCTTCCTTAAACACCCCCAGGATGTGGTGCTTAGGGACATGGTTTAGTGTGTAATATTGGTGGATGGGGGATGGTTGGACCAGATAAACTTATAGAATCATAAGGGTTGAAAAAGATCTCTAAGAAAATCTTTTCCCGTACACACTGAAATGAATTGTACACTGCCTCTCTCACTGTAATTCGCTCCTAGGACATCTCAACTCTACAGAGAAAGAAAGAAGGGACATTTCATATTCAGCCTGTAGCTGTTTCTAACCTAGAATTAGTTACGGAAGAACTCCCAAAAAAAGCCACCCAACTGAATGACAGTTCTGCTGAGCAGAGCAGAAGTTTTACAGGATTAAATACATACTTGGATACACAGGGACAAGTGAATAAGATCAGAAAAACCTCTGTTGTACATACTTTAAGATATAACATGAAGGAGAGTAAGAGTACGTTCTATGGGCTGCTATCTAAACCATAAGCTGATACTCAAGGTGAAATAAATTAACAGAAGAGCCACAAGCACGCTTGTGCTCTGGGAAGGTCTTTCTCCTAGTGATAACCACAAGCAAAACTTCTAATATCCCTTTTCCAAATCATCCTTTCCGTACTCCAAACTTACTCATCAGGCTAATGGCAACGTATTTCAGGACAGTACTAGCTATTTAGACACCAACACTCTTGGGTGAAACAAGTAACGTAAGGAATTGTTAACTACTGGGAAATCCAAGTCTTGGCCAGTAAGTCAGTGAATACCAGAGACAGGAGAAGGAGGCATGGAGAAGGGTCGTACCCAAAGATTTACTTTAGACCTCCTGGGGGAGGAAAATGTTTTCCCTTTTCTCAAGGGAATGATTGGGGAATTACAGATACCGGAACAAACAGCAAAGTTTCATTAACAGAAAAACAGATCTTCTCTACAGGCCTCCACATGTCTCAGGAAAGCCCCCCTCCTTTCTTTGATTCCCAAAAAAAGGGGAATAAATATTTCAGAAAAAGGTCTGTACTCATCTAGATTGTTTTTGTTTTTAATTCCTACAAATAAATTAAGCCCCTGCACCTCCTGAAAAGTTGGTCAGAATCCTTGAGAAGCTACCCAGAATCACACAGCAGCAGAAACGGTTGGCCAGTCTCTTCAATCTCATTCAGAAACTTGAGAAACAGCAAAGTCACCGCCTGCAGGTTCCAGCTCAGCCATTTACGCTCTTGGTATCTTCACAGCCACATGAGAGCAAAAGGAAGCAAACCTGACTTTGGCCATATTGACAATGCTTACCTCTCACCACAGAGGCGTAGCCAAGTCAGTTGTTAACCACCGGCAAAGGAACACTTAACAGTTTGGAGATACAGTAATATTAGGTGAATAACCCGCCTGTACTTTCACTTTAAACCTCAGGCAACACAGCAACACATTAGAAGTTACCTGAATTTATACAGAGCTCAAGGCAGAAAACAAAGCCCTAAAAATTAATGCCTTGATCCTACAAACGTTTAAGTTGTACCTAACTTTACCCAGTGGAGTATATCTATTGACTATAATGAAATTACAAAGTGTGCTTGAGCCACAGAACAAAGCCTAAACTTGCAGCATCAGGTGGAAAAGTGTTATATCAGAAGAATTCCCTAGCATAAAGACTGCTGTGGCACACTGTAACTGTCTCAATGTGTAAATCCATGTGTTACAGTGGAACTGTGAAGTTACAGTACCAGTTTAACAAACAAAAGGCCATTTTTACTTTAAATGGATACAACATCTACACTTAGGTACCTATACTTAGGCATTTTCAGGAGGAAACAAGTAGTTAAAGCACTAGCCCTGTGGCTAGCAACTGCCAAGTCCAATAGAGAGAAAAAAAGCACAAGTTATACATCAAGAAAGCTGAATTGTTTTAAGTACATCTGGAAGGTAAAGTTGATTGCAAATATAGCACACATCCTGCATCCAAGTTTATGGCACTGTTGAAGTGAATGGAAGCTAGGCCTCGGGTTTATTTCTTGCTTTACCCTGAAAGCATTAAGAGGTGAGCCTTCTCCAAAATCTACAGCTCTGTAGCAGATAATTCTACATATTGCAGTATCTCTTAGCAATTTAGAGAAATGAGTTGGGCAGAACACAGGTGCATCTAAAATGCAGCATCCAGTAACACCAGTGACCTATTGGTCCTATCATCTAAAGGCAGACATTGACTCAGTTCTGTTTAACTAAAGAGAATAAAAATACCGTGCTTAGGATGCTGTCTGCTTGGGACAGCCAAAAGTAGGATGCTGGTTTAAAAGATTCAATGACACATCTTAGGTAGCAGTGAACAGCACAACTGTCTACCATGTCATAGTTACATTCAAACACACTTTAGGATTATTTCTTTTTTTCCAGAGAATACTTAAAGTTTTACCTTGCGGGGAAAAGAACAGCAGAAGACACCACACAAACATGTAGAACTGGAAATATATCAAGAGCTTAAGTGGAACAACTACAAAAATGGAACACTAAATACATTAACAACATTAACAAAAGTTACATGGAACAACCACAAAAAAAAAAAAAACAAACACACAAAACCCTCAATTTCCTCCCACTGCTCACTTTTGACTGGGTTGCAGTTCAGAACCTTACATCTTCTGAAGACATCACTGGGCAGGAAGGAGAAACCTTAGCCATTCCAGAATAAAATCCACTTCAGAAGTAGCCACTCCATTCCCAGCCCTCCTACTCATTCAGCATACGTTGCAGTTTTCTATAAAATTTACCTTTCAGAAAGTGGAAGATGACACTTAATTCATCATTTCTTTACCCAGCAAGATCACTGTTATAACAAAAAAACCCATCAGTACAGAGCTCAGATCCACAAGCCTAGGCATTTGAGACACCACCACTCAGGAGTTATCAATTATCTCTCAAATTACTATTCACTTTTAGCAGACACAGTTAAGGATAAGAAATAAAGACATACACAAACGAAAATATGGGCTGAAACTACAGAAGACTGTCCCAAGGGTAAAAGTTACATTGCAAGCAACTAAGTTAAATTTCTCTCAGGCAGAAATTCAGGATGACCTTGATTTACCCAAGTTTTTGGGTTTTGTTTTTAATAACTAAACACAAGAGTTTAAAGACTCCAGATAAGAATCTTGCATCAATGCCTTCAAGTGAAGGTTCCATCTCCAATGGAGTAAGTGCTAGAAAGTTTGAAGAATTCACAAGTTAACAATAACAAGGCATAACCACTAGCATGTACTCATGATTAAAACTAATCAAAGTAAACTATAGCTTTACCATAGATATTTGTTTTGCATTTCCAAAAAATAAGTTATATTTCAGAAAGCAAACCAAACTTCATACATATAACTTAGCAGGAGTAAACTTCAGGGGATGAAAGAATCTTCCTATCACTCACTCCGTACAAGTGCTATAAATCCACAGAGGTGACAAGTTTGAGCAGTATTCACTCCGATCATAAATCCTACCTCCCACATGTCTGGTATATGAGTTACAGTCTTCTGCTGCTACTGCTCAGGGAAATATGTATTTGTTATTAAACAACAAGGTTGGGAAAGATCAGCACCTCCATTCAGGGAAGTACCTTTATCTCAATGGGGAATAGGGCATACAATGGCTTGAAGATAACCTATAGCTGTAGTAAACAAATTCTAGAGACAGTCACAAACAAAAACAATTGACTTTAAAAAAAGGAAAGGGAAAGCATTAAGAAGTATCCTGGGGACATAGTTTTCCAGGTCATTTTCTAAAAAGGCTGCGCAGAAAGGGAAAAACAATTTAATAGTCTAAAAAGAAACAATCCAGTAAAATACTCAAAAGCAGAGTATCGGTTTCCACAAGCTTCAGGAGGGTGTGGAGCACTGGTTTTAGATACATTCCTTCTGCTACTGCCTCAGCTATATGGAAGTACATTAATTCAGGCAGGTGAATTTAAGGAGTCACTAGCTATGTACAAAATCCTGAATTCAATCCCCCAAAAAGTAATCTGCCAGACTGCAAGACGCTATAAAAAGCACAGAAGTTCAAATGCACTGCAAATGCACTTGCCCAGCATATTCTTTAGATGCTGTGGCTTTACTTCACAGGTTTTGTTTGTTCCCACCCCCCAAACTAATAAGCAGCTCTGAATTCTTACTGATCAAGAGCAGCTGAGCACAGTGCCTTCAGAGAAGGCAAAGCCCATGTGAGATGCAAACTAAAAAGAATCCAGACAAGATTCAAATAACTGCCTTAAGAGAAAGAACTGGCTATTAAATCTTTCTTTTTTAAGAAGAAAAGAAAAAGTTATAAAAGAGAAATACAATATTAAGGAGGCCTCACCAACATCTATATTGATGGCTGCTCTGGTTGAGGGGATGCTCTCTTCAATATCTGGCTTTATATTTAGTAAAACACCACGGAGTGACACCAAGTCCTTCTCATACACTTCCACATACCGGTGTCTTTCCCAAGTCCATCCTAAGTCCCAGGAAGAAAGTGGTATACTATCGAAAGGTGCTGCCCTGCACTTCTATGGAAGTTGCCTCCAAGCTTTCAGAAGTACACTGTGCATGCAGCACGAGCAGCAGCTGGTTGCTCCTCTCACCCAATGAGTGGCTCAGCTGCTCAGCACGGCTGACTACAGTACTGCAAATGCCAGAAGGAATCTGCGTCTCACCTCTTCCTCCCAAGTGCAATTTGTTAGAAAACAAATTTTGGCTTGCCTCTACTCAATAGAGTAAAGTATGTGAGTGTATGCACGGGCACACACATGTGCACACAAAAAATACAACAACCAGTAACTGGTATTAATTATCAGTAGAGATAGAGTAAGGATTTTAATTCCCAGGGCCTGTCTTCCGGTTCTTCGCTTGGATTACACTCTACATAACTAACCCAAAAGAGTAACAGCAATACCACAGCAGGCCTCCTCACGAAGATGGCTGTAAGGGCTCCCTTTTTTCTTTGAAAGCAGTTAGCTGGCAGCCCAGCAAAAGATGCTGCTCTTTACAGAACCAATTCCGAGCAGTTTCCAACTGAGGTAAGGTGTTTTCTCAACACTGTCAAAGTCATACAGTCACACAACACAGCTGGTTCTTACCGAGTTTCACTGCGCTATGTATTTATGTAGTAGTAACCAGAGCAATCGTTCTCCTACAAGGTATGCCGCTGCCCCACCCCCAGGGAATCACGAGCCTGCAAGGTTAAATCAAAATGAGACCACGAGCAAAACGATTAAGAAATTAATGGCTTTAAGAGAGCTCAATTAGAGCAGGAAGCCACTACACTGCTGTGAACAAGAGGATGGACCTACAGTGAAGCATTTCTTACAGTTACCACTGCTACTCAAGACAGACAAAGCTATAAACCAGCCAGAAGATGCCTGCCTGTGTGCAAGAGACAGCTTGATGATTACAAAGCTTGTATTTCCTTAGATTTCCCAGCTATTCTTTCATATTTTTATTGCACACTAACAGTTATGTTGAAGAAAGCCACCAGCAATCATCCTCTGCCTTCAGACTTACCACCTGATATTCCAGAACCAGTTTGCCAGTAACTGTGAAGCCACAACATTAATATGTTAAATGCACACTTTACTAAATGAAAATATTGGCAAAGAAGCTTTCAAAGACAAGAAGAAACTACAATTTCTCAAACTTGGTTCCTTCAGTTACAACTTCCTTGACCCTTCGCCCAAGACGAAGTTTGTGAAAGGAAAACTCACCATCATAGGAAGAGGGATCGGACTTGCTAACAAGCAACAGAAGCCCATGCAAGTGGGCTACTTCAGAGGAGCAGCAGTTCTATGACAAATGGCAGCAAGATTAAATCACTAGACAAATTGGATCACTGTTCCTGGGCCCCTCTCTCATTTGGACTAGTGCTTTTAGCTAATTCCAGCAGTTCAGGGCCCCTACCTTTCACACTGACAGGGGGAGATGCACTCAGATTATCTACAAGGCAAGCTGACCTATAAACACAGATTTTGACCTAACAAGTTTTGGCCTTTCTTTTCATGCTACTTCAGGAGCTCTCAGAGGACACTTTTTTATGAATGAGACGCTGAAGACGAATTCTAGATTTCATTAAAAGAAAAGTCACATGTAATGAAGCAGAAACTATTCAAAGGGGGGGGGGGGGGTAGAGTTTCTATTTCTGAATCATCCAGCAGCCCAAGGTAACTTCTGCAGATCACAGCAAAGCTTTAGGCCTTGAACTGACAGGTACAGCCACAGCTACATATATACCTATCTTCACTCGTTATGTTTGGAGAGAAGGTAGAAAAAGAAAGAAAGCAGTTGAACACTTTTTCCATACATCTCATGACTACCACTTCTCCAACCCCCTACCCCTCCCCCTTTTTTTTTTTTTAATTTCTATGTTGTACTGCAAACCAGAAACTCTGAATGACAGTCATCACATGCTTACCTATGTGGCACATCACCTTCATCAAAACTTTTATCACTTGAACTCCCTCAGGTCTGCAATTGCAAAGTATATATCTATATCACTGAATTATTTCCTTCAATACCTGCACTGAAGTTGTTAAATATGTATTTTTTAAATGGTAAGTTATTGTTAGCATGTAATAAGAGATAGGTTTGCAGTAATAACATTACCTAGGTTGCAAATACAGTATTTCACACCTTTATGAGTCTTAACCCAGGCATCTTGCAATTTAAAATTAATATACACCGTTCAAACAGGTTTTGTATTAAGCTTTCTGCCGTAACTGTAGATTTAAACTAAAATACAAATGTGTAGCCTACTTTCTAATACTTCATCTGTTGACCTCACTGTTCCTGAAACAAGTTGCCCAGCTTCTCACTTGCCCATTGCATTAAGCTGGTAGCAGGTCTTCCTATACAGCGTATTTTGCCCTACAATGAGTGAGATTGCCACCCTTTTACTTACTACTTTTCTGTATCTAATTTTACACAGCAGAAACTGTTTAAGAATATCCATATTGGGAAAGTAAATGCCCATTCTGCTCAGCAAGGAAGAGATTAGAGCTCAGTAGTCCAAAACAGAAGATTAGGTTGCAGTCCACCCTGAAGGAGGCCTAAAAAATGTGCTGAAGTAGTAGCAGGGATGAAGCACTACTTAAAAACCACAGTACTTACTCCTGTCACTCATACAAAGTTCCTGTGATTCCGTTCCAAATTCATTAGCAGAAATTCAAAGTCAAGAAAGGGAAGATACCATCGTTACACGTTCTTTCTCCATCCATTTCATCTCTTTTGAAACAGAAAGAAGGGGAAATCCTAGTGCTGCTACCTAGTATTTACAATCAAACACAAGATGCTGCAATTTTGCATTTCAGAAATCAAGGACTGCTAAGCTGTGATGACTAAGAAAACCAAACCCAGAAGGACGCAGTCCAATGATCTGCACTCCAACAGGGAGCCCTCCATCTCACAACCAAAGCTTGGAATAGCGCAGTTATTTCACATCAGATACTGCAGGCAATTGGAATCTACTTCATATTAGGCATCTAATTCTTGAGAGCGCAGCAAGGAAGAAACTGATGCTGGGACTGCAGAAGAAAGTCACTTGCAGACAACCAAAGTTTTGCCATCATCCTTTACAAAACAGATCCTGGTCAAAAGCAGGCAGCACCGCTCTGGGAGCAAGCCCTGGCCAAGAGCTAAGCTCCATGCCCACCAAGTTCAGCAGCATGTTTGCTTCAACTCTACAACAATCTTTAAACTCACTGACTAGAAGATGCACAAAGCCCTTTTTACTGACCCCGACCCACCTCTCTCCAGTTGGAAAACCAGCAAGAGATGAAGTAACTAATAAAAATACTGAAACAGACGATTATTTTGAAATCAACTCTAACCTATTCCTGCTCCAGACTATAGTACATAGATGGGTTTTAAGATACACAGAAAAGGAACGATAAGGTGCCGTTCTCTTGCTTCCTCATGCTGTTACAGCATGTGCATAAACTACTTCGTACACATTTAAGAAAACACTGTTAAGGCCCACTGAAATGAAATACCCCTACAAGAAAGACCTTAGATTTGCCATGATCCTAGAACAGCCAGGGGGAAACAAGCAAAAACACGCTATCCCACCCCCACAAAAAACACCAGACCTTATTACTTCAGTGCTACGTGGCAAACACTATTTTAAACACTAATTCTTTTCTTTAGGCTGGAATACCCAGTCTAATAACAGCTAGCCAGAGCTAGTCAAAAACATGACTTCTGAACGTTCACTGATTTAGTAGACTGTTTAATATAATTTTGAAATAAGAAGAGGATGAGGATCTCCCTATCAGGTTCACTCAAGAAAAATGCCATCTGACAGAACCAAACGTACGATTAAAGTTTCTGGTACAACATAACAAAACCCAGTTTGATGAAAACATACACCTAACAGATCCGAACAGTTTAGCACAAGAACGTATGTATACATGCTTTTACTTACAGAGCTTACACTCACATTGCCTGCTAGATACTTATACCTCCCTCCCAGTTTGCTTACAGGTAGAACCAGAAGATCTGAGCACCATCCTAATCCACGCCAAACTATCTGCCGTTATACTTCAGTTTCGAAGACTGGTAAGCATTTATAATTGTTAAAGCGTTAGTAAATTTTAACCAATCTCTTGAAAGGAACTGGTCTGTTCTCCAAGAACTAGAAGGGGCCAGAAGAGATGCCTACTTATTCACCGATTCCTGACTCTTCGTCCTGTTTCCATCTGATAAAAATAGGACAAAGTACACAGAATTTACACACTAGAAATCAGAGAAAGCATTAAAATTACCTTAAAGAACAGAAACATTCAGGACATTAAAGCAAGATAAGTTTTGCAATCTTTCACAGATGCACTTAATTATCACAGCAATACTACACAAATACAAGTGGGGCAAAAGGTGGTTTGTAGAACCTAAGACTATTCCCCATGCGAACATTCAAGAACTCTTGATGCTAGTGGTTTTCCTGAGCAATTAATTTCCTTCCAACATGTGGTAAGGCCTTGGACAACTGAATTCTTAGCTCTGATAAAGGGATGTAAGGCCTAAGATGCCTTGTCTGATCTATGATCATTCACTTAGAAGATGTTTTGTATGCACAGGTAAATGAGTTTATTTCAGATGGTACATATTTCAAAGAGGTAGGTAAAATTTTAAGAAATAACTGTCAAGGTTAAGCCTTCAGGGCCCTTGCTTGATAAGAGATTAAGATCTTGGTCAGCGTAATTTCAAAACATTTCACTTATATATAGAATATCCTAACTTTCCTGAACTACAGGCACAGGTAGGAGGACATCTATCTGTTTATAATTATTTTTTTTTAATAAAAAAAGAAAAGCCACATACTTGTGCAGATTCTCTGACCAAGTTCTTTAACCCCAGCATTTCATTTAGAGGGCACCGTATAGCAGTTCTTAAACTTGCTGAAGAAAAGGCACCAACAAATTTTGAGAGCACTATTCCTGAAAGGCACTCACCACCCTTCCTCTAGAAAGAAAGAAGCTGTTAGGATCGTCCAAGAGTCATCATTTAAAAAGCTAATAAGAGGCGGCACCTGAAGAAACAGTAAGTTAAAAGCAGAGATCATTTTATCACTGTATTCCCCCCTTTCCAAAACAATCCCTTCCCCTAGGATGAACTTTGCTTGCAATTCAGCCAAGTTCAACTGCCAAGCATTTCTAACCACTTACATGTGTTCATCTTGTTTATGAATTAGAAAGTCTACCACAGAATCCCAAAAGCTTAAGGTGCAATGCATCCGACTCCTAGACCACGCACTAGTTCGCTACGTTATTAGAGAGACATGAAGAAACTGGATGCATATTTGAGTATTTGGAGGCCAGCTGAAACCAATCCGTCCCCTCAAACCTCACAGCTATTTTATTCTCTGCTCTTCATAAGACTGCACTTTGCTGTGCTTTCCCTGTGAAACAAATAAAACAGGAATACGGGGAGGACAGCAAGAATCTCATTCTTCCTCATATTTGTCTATCTGTACGAGTGTCTTCTGTTAATGCCAGTCATCACGTTTACAGGAATGCAAAGTCAAAGTACAGGGATGTCCAAGTTGAAACACTTTAGAACTAAAATGAAATACAGACAGTTAAAGCTCAGCGCGTTATGAATCTGTACAGGCTCAGTAAACATGTGCTCGGCCAACATTAACTTCTAAAACTTGGGCAGGAGCAAGCGAACATCTGCAGGCCTACAGTTTCCACAGCTTTAACCAGCTGATGGCTTTTGCTTACATTAAGATACGATCCAAAGAATTATTTCTCCTGTGAACTACGCATTTGGTGTCACTATACTGACACAGACATCTAAGCTATGGACTATTAAATCCTTCCTGGGACAGTAAAGAAGCGTTCTCATGTGTTCTCCCTCCTGTCTTCCCGGGCACACGGAGACAGCAGCAGCTCACTTTCAGCCTGGCAGGTAGAGCTCCGTGACAGTCACTGGAAGTCAGATGAGAGTCCGCACGCAGCCCTGTCATTTGCTCCTGCTAACGCACAAAATGGAAAGGGCTTCCAGTGCTTTGCAAGGGGGAGACGGAAAGTTACATGCCAATTATTTTACAGACAGACAAATCTCAGGAGCTTACACGGACGGTACAAAATAACGTGAAAAAAAAACAAGACGCTGCCATTTGCCATCTGCTTCCCTCTCCCCTCCAATATTAAAATAAAAGTGCCTATCACAAGAACAAATGGAGCCCGGCCGCGGGGAGGAGGCAGGAGGAGAAGAGAGGAAATTTCCACGCAAACCCGGGGCTCCCCTCTCGGCCGGCCGTCCGTGCCCGGGGAGGCTCCGGGGCCCGGCAACCCCCGGCGGGGACCCCCAGCGGCCTCCCCCCGGTGCCCGGCGCCCCCCTCCCGGCGGCGGCCGCCGCCTCGCCCCGCGTCCCCCCCGCCGCCGGGGCCGGCCCGGGGGGGGTGGGCTGAGGCCTGCGCCGTCCCGGCGAAGCCTCGGCGCTCTCGTAGGCAGGGCGGCCCGGCTCCCCCACCCCTCCTCCTCCTCCTCCTCCTCCTCCCTCCTTCCTCCCCCAGCCCGGCCCGGCCTGCGGCTCGCACTCACCCGCCTTCCTCGGCTCGGCTCGGCTCGGCCCGGCCCGGCTCGGCCCTGCCCAGCCCGCGGTGCGTGTGCGCGGCTCTCTCTCCCTGCCGGGCCGGCGGGGGCGGGCGGGCGAGCGTGTGGGGAAGGAGGAGAGGGGAGAAGGAGGAGGAGGAGGAGAAGGGTGGGGAGGGAAGGCGAGGGGAGCCGAGCGGAGAGCGGGGAGCGACCGCGACGGCGCTCCCGGGGCGGGACCTGTGGCGGCGGCCGGCCGGGCGCTTCGGCGGCTGCTCCGACGGCCTTCAGGCGAGGGACGGGGAAGCTCCGAGCTCGGGGCGCTGCGCTGCCAGCCCGGCCACCATCTTACATTAGGGAGACTTGCCCTGGACGCCGCCTCCCCTGCGCTTGCGCCGCCGACAGTGGGCGGGGAGCGGCGGCGGGGGGCGGCCGCGGGGACGGGGCGCGACGGCAACAGCCGCGACGGCGCGGGGCCGCACGGGACTTGTAGGCGGCCGGGCCGGGCCGAGCCGGGCCCCCGGTGCCGCCGCCCGGCGCCGCCGGAGCCCCCCCCCCCCCGCCGCCCCCCTCCGGGCTGAGCCGCCCCACACCGGGGGTCCCCGGCAGCCGCCCGCTGCGGTGGCAGCCACCTGTTGCTGGCCGTTAAACCCGGACAGGTCCGGCGCACCGGCTCTTTTTTTCATTTTATTTTTTTTCCTCCTTTCCCCTACCATAGCCGTCGCATTGTTTTGTTATTATTTTTATTATTTTTTGTTATTATTTTTATTATTATTATTTTCTCCCGGCTCCGTTCGCCGCCCCTCGGGGGGGGGGGGGGGGGGGGGGGCGTCCCGCCGCCTTCTGCCCCGGCTCCGAGGGGGGCCGGCCCCGCAGGACGCAGAGCCGCAAAAATGGGGCCCCCCCCTCGGCCCCAGCCCCCCTCGGGCCCGAGGCCCGGCAGCAGCCGTCTGCTGGGTTCCCCCTCCCCAGTTTCAAAATTCAGGCAAATCCTGTCAAGTGACTTTGACAGGGGCGTCTTCCTTCCTGCACAGCCCGGAGGAAAGAATCCCTGCCCCGCCGGAGACTCGCCTCGTTGGTCTCTGTATTGACAGAAACTGAGGCAAAACCACGTTGCTGCTGCTCTCTTCTGTCTACCGCAGGCACCAAAAACCCCAGGCCTCGGGCCTGTCACACCTCAACCCGCAAATCCCCCTCCTTGTGCCTGCAGCCCCGTAGTGCACGAAAGACCCTCAGGACCTCGGCTACCAGACAAGACAGGGCGCTTTTACTGCCTCTCCGGTGGCAGCTCCTGCCCAGCTCCTGCGGCTTCACCCTGGCTGTTCAGCCACCGCTTATCTCCCGCGCACAAGCTATTGGGACTTCTGCCACGGCAATACCCACCCGAGGCTTTTACTTACTTCAGCGGTCGCTAGGTGAGAGGTGTTCATCACCGTGGTCATCGCAGAATGCACTCTTAACTGATCAGTATAACTGATTCATGTAGCAATATGATGTGTTTCATCTTTACATTTATCTCTTAAAGCATTATGTACTCATACAGCCTCTCACCACACGCCTATTCTGCTAGCAGCACAGTGCTTCGTGTTGGCTTCGCTTATTCTCCTTCCCAAAACAAGCCAACATTACCTCCTGCATATAAAGTTTTATATCGATATAAGTATATCCAAAACATCAAGCTCAATGAATTAACTTTACCACTTCTGGCTATAGGCAAGCTCCAAGCCTGCATAAAAATAAATAGTTTTCATTGGTAGTCTTGACATTTGTGTAACACAAATGCAATGCTCTTTTGGAAACAAAGCGTATAATGAAATTGAAAGAGCTGTATATATGAGAAATTCCGTGTTTGCATCTTCAACTGTAACATATACATCATAGATATAGCTACATAATAATCAAGTTCCAATGAATATATATAAAAATAATAGACTTTCTCAAAAAGTGTGTGTTTTGCACATTTTCATATCAAGCTCTATATAAATGATTAGGTTCCAAAAGTACCTATTATGTAAGTAACTTACATAAGGAATGTACTTGGTGACACACCTGGCGATGCTTCCTGTTGAATAAAAGTAAGTGCTTTGACTCTAAAAGAAAAATGAAGCTAATATATCTAAGAGCTGCGATTAATGGATCAGAGTTAAGGCTGTTTATTAAGTGGATTTGGTGTTTTTTTTAATCCACTACTGAGGAGTCTTGCCCTTGCTAAGAGGCTGTTCCTACTCCTTTGATGAGCCCCATATGAACACAAATTTCAGCACACTTCTTCTGTAAGAGTAATTCAGTAGGCCATCATGTGGCCATTTTAGATTTAAGGTGACCATTGTTAGATTTAAGATGTCCTTCAATTAATTATTTTCTTGCTCTTAAGTAACCGTAGTTATTTCAATAGGTTATTCTTACTTACATGGCCACATTTTGACACCTTAATCACCTTTGGAAAGGTTTTTCATTTGTTTCGAATGGGTCTGATAACTGAGAAGGACTGTTTCTAAGAAACTGTTTCTGTATCTACAAGGAAAACTTTTAAGAATGCGTTTTCTTGGAAATAACCAATGCATACCAGCTAGAGTACAAATGTGCATCCATAGGATTTACATTTTCGGCTTGCCCTCCACTTCCCCTGGCTTGGATGATTAGTACTTAACACAAGCACTTCAAGATGGTAAAGGCTGCAAAGCATCTGCACAGACTGCCAGATGAATAGCTGGCAAGAAAAACCCAACAGGGCAGCACCTCTGGGTGTGGAGATGTGCAGCATCATTGCCCCCGGGCTGGCCAGCCATCCAGGCAGCCAGGTGCTAGCTGGATTGACCCTGGTCTGTCAGTGTGCTGGAAATACAGACCGCGTGCATGTTTCAGTGTGCTAGTACTGAGAAAATCCTTCAAGATTTGGAAAGCTGATGCTCCTGAGTTGTGCTGGAAGCAGCGGTTGGATGTGTGCACCTGTATTTCATACTGACACTCAGGTTTCATCAACAGAAAAAAAAAAGATGTTTTTCCAAGCTTCTGCAGAGCCTCATCGATTAGTATGGAAAGTTCACAAGTATTAGTGCGGAGTCATATACAATAGCTGATGACAGGATTTTTAGAAATTCAGCCTTATTTACTGCACCAACAGTAAGAATGGCTCCCTGGACTGCTATGGATGTTAATGATGTTGCCATTTCTTTTTGTCACTCTGGGAGACCCAGACATCTTTCTCCTCCTCTGGCTAATGACGCCTTTTACTGGGCAAATGTGCTGGATAAAGGAACTATATGACTGTTCTGAGTAACAGTAGAATAATAACGACGGGCTTTGTTGGAAAAATGAAGGGCAGGTGGAGGAGCCTTACAAACACTCTGATCAATATTTGCTGCAAGTGACAGATGCTCACTATGTCTTGCTCAAAATCTGTGAGAGAAGCAGGAGGTGTCCAAACTGCTCAGGGAAGCAGGATGAGGGATTTTGTCCTGCTCTTTTTTAAATGAGAGAATATATTGGTGAAAAATGAATGTGTTGTAGCCAAAGATACGAAAGAAATGTATCTTTGTTACTGCTTTTGTTAAGAATCAGTGTTATTAGGGAAAGATGAGAACTTCGGGATGCCTCTAGCATTTTTTTCGTGGTAATCCTTACTTACTCAGCTTAACTCTGGCACAACACACTGTAAGTGCTAACTGCCCCTACCTTTGCAAATGAAAGCAGAAATCACTCCTGCTTTCTGGAAAGGGCACAGAAATCCATGGGGACCTACAGCGAGTCACTGCTACTCTTGTTAACCTCAGGGTGCACTTGAGGTACTAATACGCATATAACATCCTAATATTCTTCAGAGGTCTGCTTCCTTCTGCACAATTTCCAGCAAAGAGTCCCAAACTCTTCTGAATCTAGATGTTCGCGTGCAAGGTAACACAAGTTTTCACCAGCATCCTTCCAGCTTGTCTTGTGCCTTCTGGCTTCTGTGCTAAAATCCATTCACAGGATCCATGGACTTCTCCTTCCTATTCCCCTTTTCTCTTTTGAAACATTTTTTATGCATTGAGCAGCTTGCAAGGCTCATGTACCTCATCATTATGGTGCCTTGGTTGCCAGTGACAAATTGCAAATATTTGTCATTTCTACACTGAACACAGTGCCCATGATAATAGGTTTCTCTTTTTTCTTTTTTTTTTTCTTTTTTTTTTCTTTTTTCTTCCTCTTTCTTTTCCTTTTCCCTTTCCTTTGCCTTTTTTCTTCTCAATTTGGTATGTCATTCCCATATGCTTTTTCAGTCTGGGCTTCCCTAGGAAATGGATGTTCCCAGGGAACCTGGTTGCATGTAACAAAGAAAGATACCTCTCACTTTTCTCTGTTCTATAGAAAGCCTGTACTGGTTCTGGAACGGGAAGAAGGGATGATCCTGAACTTGTGAGAGGTGAGGAGGAACAGGATTCAAATTTGCAGAACATGTGCACCTTGGTAGGGATTTTACCTTGAAGTGCGTTTCCAAGAGATGAGGCAAAAGTCTTACCGAAAAAGGCGATGGATAAATCAGAGGAGTATGCACTCAGAGGAGTAGTGCTGAAAAAAACTCAACTGCAGAAGCAAATGAGAGACGCCATACAGATGAGCAAGACGGTTGCATCACTTTGCTCTGTGCATAGTAAAATGGGATGCAGTCTTTGCCTTAAGATCTCTGATAGCACGTACAGGTCAGCATCATGTGCGCTAAAAGAGAACAGACTTTAGAGCGATTGGCCTGAATCCAAGGATTTGATATTGCTAAAGATTTGATTATAAATGTCTCATAATCTAAGCATTTTGAAATGTTTAATTTTGGTAATTCGTCTCATAACACGTGAAAGGAGCTAAGAGCTCAGTGTGCTGAGCAACGTATGAGCCAAATTAAATCTGCTATTGCTTTTTCCCTTTCTGCATCCACTGTTGCAATAAATATGTCTGCCCTGCAATCTGCCTTCCCTTTAACTCATGCTGGGCTGCCGTGTTGTTTGAGCAGCAGGAAGAGCAGCAGCGAGGCCAGAAGCGCAGCCAAGCAGCGTGAGGTGGGGACGTGGATTGGATTCTCCTTTGTGGAAGGCCACAACGACCACACTGGGGAAGACAGTGCCAAACTGGTGGAGAGAGGTTTGTCGTTCATGCAGCTCGTTTCCACCGCCAGTGATGGAATCCAGATACTACCTGGTTTGAGATGCAGCGCTCCAGTCGAATACAGGATGTGACAGCAGTATTTCCCTCAGCAGCACTTGCAAACTGACCATCTCTCTGGATTTCAAAAGGCATTTTTGTAACTTCAGTCTTTGCATTTCAGTGTAGTGGTTTGAAACAAATACTAGCTCTACAACGCCCTGTATGAAGTGACATCATTTGACAGCTGTTGTAAATCACATGAGTACATTACAATACCGGGGTTCAGTGGCAATCTCACACATATAAATCTTTTCCAACTCATCCAGTTCTGGGGATTTAGAAAGAAAAGTCCTGGAGATCCTGCTCACACCCCTTGTGCTCTTGCAGCCAGTGTTTGCTTTATGGTGGCACTGCTCCACCTCTCAGGAATGCCTCTCTCTTGCATTCAGTTTGGCAAATCCTAGTATTTGAGGCACCATCATATAGTCAGGTCTGGGTGTGCTACACACAACCCATGAGACAGCATCAGGGGAAGAAAAGAGGTGCTGCTCTAGGGAGCGTGTGAATTAGGCTGGCGGGACTGGAGCTGCAAAGGAAGCCACCAGCATTCATCTAGATGTAATCCAGATGATCTTGTAACAGAAGAGGGCACTCAGGGGCCAGACAGCAAATAAACCACATCACGTTATGCAACGAGGGAAAATCGTTGCGAGAGTGGAAAGAATCCTCCTGTGAGCTCGATGCAGCTTATAGCTGGTGAGCCTGGGGTTCATTCATGCAAAATGAAAGCCCAGTCACTTTAAAACAATCTCTGTGAATGCACTCGAGACAGCTCATCGAAAACATCTGAAGTAACATCCCTGTGTAGGCAGGACTTCATTATGTTACTTGTTATTGTTTTCAGTGAGTCCTCACCTGCTCTTTAAAGCGCAACATACATTACGAGAGAAAATTATTGCTCATTATTGTTGTATTCCTTAATTGCCTTCTATATTAGTGCGTTCAAAGGAATGCATTTTTCCTCTTCTGCCCTCTGCCTGCATCCAGCAGCACTCAGCATTTTCTCCAGAGCTCAGAATTGCTTGCATTCTTATAAAAATGCCTCAGCCATATGGGATTTGCTGAGACCAAATAAAAAGTGCATGACTTGGGAAAATGCAATACTTTATACTGTGTATTGATTCCATGGCCACCGTACAAACAGAAAGTGTTAGTGAAAAGAATGTCCACAGGCTTTAGCAGTGTTAGAGTTCACGTTCTGCACAGGCCAGGCGTGGCCGGAGCTCGCCAGTCAAGAAAGTATGACGTTGCACTAAGGGGCAGGGGTGAACTTCGATGCTTGTAAATATATTGCACCAGCCAAGCTCCAGCTGCAACCTTGCAGTTTTCCAGGCAGATCTACTTCCTTTTGCCAAAGGAATGTGAGCGACTGCAGCTAATTTTGTGCTGTATAAATAATGCTGATAGAGAGACGAGCCTGAGATTAGATAGGCTAGATAGCCAAAATAATAGATTAAATCGGAAAGGTGAAGCATTTGTTAACCAGAAATATGAGCATGCTCCTTAAGAAGCTGCAGGAACCCGACTGTAATGATGATGAATGAGAGATCCCAGAATAATAAGATCAGTCTTGCATATAGGCAGAGCTGCATCTGAGACTCCGTATGACATGGATGTGCTTGTTGTACAGAGAAATTGGGCCTTTATGTTCTGATAGAGGACATTTCCTCTTCTTAATGGCCTGCGCTTGACACGCTGACAGAGCGAAGGCTGTGCTGTGTGCCTGGTGCTGCTCTGCTCTTTCCCCTTCTGCTCCATCTTCCCTCCAGCATCTTCCCTCCTGTGGCATTACAGGGCCAGACTGAGGGACACTAAGGCCAGGGATCATTGCCGGGGGGACAGACACCAGGCTGGTATCCTGACCACAGCGTTCAGCTTAACAGAGACACCGGAAGGATGGCAGGTATTTATCTACTTTAATATATAGCTTTGTATCTTTCCTGTGAATTTCCAAAGTTTACTGTATTTTCCCCTGCAACATTTAAATAATTGTCACATTACTGCATGAATAGTAAAATCTCCTGTTAACAGGTCAGACGTGCAATTGAAGCCCTGACTAGACCCAGTTTGTTTTATTCCTAACAATCTAGCGCTTGTTTTTTTAAGGAATGACAAAATGCCTCTGATTCTTAAATAAGTTATTTTAAGCTGCAGTCAGCCAGCCTGTGACAGGAGCCACGTTTTGCTAAACCGTGCAAATCATGTGCTGATTTTTACTTAAGGTTTTCTTTTCTGCTCCTTACTCTCCTTGTATCATTTCTGGGAAACCAAAACGTTGCATGGAAAGCTTCTGCACAGATGTGCCATCAGCACTTCCACTGCTTATGTATTGTGTCGCTCTTACCTGAGAAGTTGTTTTATAAAAACTCACTGTAGGCTGGGCCTTAAAAGGTACTGCGCAGTTGTTGGATTGACATGTGGAGAAGGAAGGATATGCTGAGTTCTTTGCTCTAGTCTATTCCTAGCGCTCCCTCTCCTAACTAGGAAATAAAAGAGTATAACATCTAAAAGCCACAACTTTCAAAATTTTCTGATGCTTATATTTGCACAGGATCTCAGAAAAGTAGCCTGATCTCCAAAACAGGTGAACATTTCCGATTTCTGTGAAGAACAATGAAAACTCGTCATTCTCTGAAAGATCGTTTCATTCTACAAGTTTCCCACACAGGATTTCCACACCGAGTATCAGGCCCACACTGTGGAAAACATTGGTACAGGATGACGATACAAAACAGATGTGGGCACCCACCAGATTCTACCAAATGTATCTAGAATCTGCCATGTTTAATCTCCTAGGCGTATTATGTTGGAATGAATTATAAAAAGACTTCAGGGTGAAGCTATGACTAATCAGAACAGTAGGTAACAAGAGGTCTGCTGAGAGAAGAAAGCAGGGAATTCGCTGCAGAGCAAGATGCACAAGGTGCTGCGTAACAGGAGGCTCTGCCAAAGGCTAGCTGCACGTGGGCAGCCTTGTCACCCTTCAGAGGCAACCCTTTCATTCAGCCGGTCTGCAGGCAGTCACTTTCTTCACTCTCCTGCACAGAAGCAGCGGAGTAAAAGTGTCAAGATGAGGTGGGCAGCCTGCTACTTCCCACTTTGGTGAGGAGACTTTGCCAAAATTAGGGACATGAGGGAAATGAGCTGCTGGTTGCCTTCCTCTTCAATCCTCTTTGCAGATAGGAATCTAGACACTGGACTTTCTTCCTGCTGCATAATATATACCTTTCCTCATTCTTCTGAGCAGTGTATACCTTGACTCATTTCTGTCAAACTTCAAAGGCACAGAAATCAGAGGGAGATCTCTCAGACCTCTTCTCACCAGAATGAAGTCATATCGTCTCACCTCAGGACAGGCAAACAGTGAGTAGTCTGAGCTGAGATCTTAAAGATGAGGGTATTATCATTTCATCTTCAGGATCTAGTTAAAATCCAAGCTTCTTATCCAAGGTTGTCTCAATCTAGTAGGCAAAAATACCAATGTGGATTTTATTTTAAAATAGTTAAATAGGTACAGTATCTATTTATTGAGGTACAACTATTTTCAGGAAAAGGCAAAGAGCAGAAACAGAATGCAGGACTCAAAATCTAAAGTAAGACTGCTGAAAGAATAACAATGGTTCTATTGTATGCCTGTACAAAAGCAAATATGATGGCCTAATTGAGTTTTATTGGGCGCTGCTTTCTAATTGTTGATGTGACAGAATGATCCAAACTGTAGAAGGCGCTTGGCTAATACTCTGAGTAGTGTGATTCCTTAAGAAAACCTAGCTATGACACAGCATCCACCTTTAATTGATGCCTTTCATCTCAGATAACTGAGGAATTAAGAGGATAAACACAGCCACCTTAGGTTTTCATTACTTGTCTGTCTCTTTTATAGGCCTTTACAGTTCAGTAGCTCTAAATGTCATGAAGAAACCGGTTCATGAGAGAAGTCTCCACGAAATTCAACACACACAAGTTCAAAAGGCTGGTTGCTTTAAACCCTCTTTGAAGCTTTCACACGTGTGAAATCCAAGCAGTTGTTTTTAAATAAAAGCTCTAAACGTGAGCCGTGGCAGCTCAGTCTGCAGAGGGCTTGTGAATGCAGAAGAGTAGACTGACAGCACAATTACCTGTAAGGTGTGCCCGCTGCGTGCTGGGAAAAGGCTGAGCTTGGGTTTTTGTTCATGTCACCACATGTGACAGAAGGTCACCCGAAAGGTGATTCCTGCTGTCCTACCTCTGCAGTCCTCATGCTGACTGGCTCTGGCAATCAGGCTGCCTGCTGAGAACTGTCTTTGTCTGGCACAGCTGACTCCAGCCATGATTTGGTTGGGAAGGATGTGGGCATCATGCCAGCACATACGTCGCACTGGGTGACACTACCTGTGTGTGGTGGCAGAACCAAACCTCCTAACTGCCTCCTTACTCTTCCCTCTTAATTCTGAATATCAACAGTTAATACTATCCCCTAATTCTCTCCAAGTCTGTGTCTGCATGGTATTGTTGGATCCTTTTTTATGGAGCCATGAATGGAGAGAAAAGACAGGTAACTATTAGATGAGATCAATCTGTCTATTGAGAGCACTGGGGCTATATGACTCATGGAATTATCTGAGTAGGCAAAAAAAAAAACCCACAAAGTATTAAAAGAGTGGTTGTGATCAATACAAATAAAAACACGTTTTTGTTCTTGCTAAGAACAGGGAGAAAAAAAAAAAAGTAACCTTGTAATATAGATTGGCTTGGTTTGAAAACACCCATAAGGAAAAAAAGGTTATAGCTGGTCAAGTTCACAGACCTGGTGAAAGTGGTGTCCCCTTTCACACATGGATCAGGCTTTCAAGAACTCTCCAAAGCAGCAGGAACTTAGGTTACATTTCTTCATGATTTAGGCAGAAAGTAAATTGGTATTTGAGTCTTACATTACTTGAGCAAGAGCTCTAAGACAGTAGAGGACCCTGGACTGTGCTTCTGTTGGTTCTTTTGATTGAGGCTGATGCTTTTTTCCAAGAGACTTGAAGACTGAAACAGACCACATGAGAAAGATGCTTTACCTGGTGGTCAGATTACTCATCTGAATGGTGGAATTATCTCTACGACCCTCTGGCAGGCTCCAGTTCCATATCCAGTGAAAGTTCAATTATATTTTGCAAAATGAAGCGGCACTAACAAGAAAGATTGAGGGTGTACAATGCCAAAGTCACCTCCAACCTTTACGGGAAGTAGGGGAGATGTGTTAAGCAGAGGGGAGGGTACATATAGTAAGCCTCTGACAACCTGAAAAATGATCTGAACTCCTCCAGTGAAAGGGAGGCATTAAGCCTTCTTATAATGCTGGCTTGACCGCAAAATTGACACTCAAATTTCTCAGAAGTTCTGGAAAATCACTCTGAAACACATTTACCATCTGCCAGGATAAAACAATGTCAAACTAAGTCACCCAAAATGTACAATCAAATCTTCATTAAAAATAAGGCCACCTCATTTTTAGGGTATTTCTCATAGCTTAGCGTTCTTGTGTAGTTATATTCCAAATACACCTACAAGCAAACCTTTTCCTTGGTGTCTTAGAACGAGACAGTACCTCAAGCTGCTCCTGGGCTGGACTTCACCGCAACTTCTCGTCTCTTCAGACAGACTGTAAATTAAATAGGAGTGAAAGTACTATAAAAAAAATGATTTAGTTAATAGAAAGATGCCTAGGAAGGCAGCCAAGTGACACATTCTGAGTATTATTTCCAAGCAAATATTGATTGCCATTTGTAAAGAGATAGCACAAGATGTAAAGCTATCTTGAGATCATAACCATAATTAACTGCTGTCTACTGAATGAGGACGGTTATGACCTTTGATGCAGATACCAACCATAATGATGAATGTGGGTCACTATTTTTTTTTTCTGCAAGTTCTTGACCTTTGAATTTCTGTTCTTGAAATCGGTGTTTCTTGTATGCAGCTTTCACTAGGTTATTAACTCTGGAGTGAACTATTCTCCTAAGTATGCTTCATTATCCATAATAATTCCACAAAAGTTAATTTACAATAGGAGTAGTTTTGACTTGCAGAAGGACCTAAGAGATTACCATTCCACCATGTTGGACACCTGCAGACACGCACAATTAACTCTGAGAAATTTATCTTTTCCATTGGTTAGGTCTCATATTATTTGAGAGTTCATATTAGCTGACCAGGTGTTTTTCAGCACTACATTTCGAAGACAGAGGATTAGCTTTGTCTGACTTAAATAGGAATGTTCTTGAATGATTAGGGAAATTCATTTTGGCTATCTGATGCCATCTAGAAGGAAGGTATGAAAGTGGTATGTGCCATGCAGCTTGGAAACCTGCAGATAAGATAAAGGTTTTCCACTATTCTACCATTAAACACGCTAGCAACTGAATGAGCATAGCCATAATCGCCAGCCTTGATCACTCAAGCACGTAATACAGTTCAGTGCTTCAACATCTAAGGTGTCACCTTGGTAGGAGTTATTGAACATGTGGTCTCAACAATTGCTCAATTGAATGTGAACAGCTCCTATTGCTTCTCATTATCCTTCTGCAGCACAGTCATAACCAAATAAGGCAGGAGGAGACTTTAACAGATTTGTGACTTCTTGTGAAATAATTTGGCACCAGAGACAATTAATACAGTTGCCCATTTCAGAAATTTAATTTGTTCTGTTCATGGCCTGCAGATTCTTGCTGCTGAGGATAATTCTTTCTGATCCTTAGAAAATTTTAACAAAAACAAAATGGACTGGAGCAGAAAGCAAATCCTTTCTTATGCTTCCTATTCATACAGGTTTTCTCTTTCAAATAGGCTATCTCAGAGCATCAAGACAGGGAAAGTACTTCAGTAACTGACTGTCAGAACTGTGCAAGACAAATTCTGCACACATTTTCAGTGTGGAGAAACTTATCCTCTTGTACCCAGAGAATGCCAAAGTGGACGACAATGGGAAAATGATTAACAGAGTGGCAGTATAATTTGTGAAGCAAATTTATGTTGCAGTAGAGAAGGCATTGCCAGATGCCATTTTTCCCAAGTCACGCTGGTTCCCATCAAATTCATTCAGTTTATAAGTATAAAGTCCTGATTTTTCCAATTTGGCTCAGATTATAACTGTCAGGATGCTTTCTCTCCCATCTCCTGTATCACCACTACTTAAAGAACCCCCGTGCTTTACATTCTTAGCACAGGCATTTTTGTGCAACCTTACACACCCTCAGTGTTGCCAAAGTGACCTCATTACACTTCTGTGGCTTTACACCTAATCCAGCACAGCCATTCTCTGATGAGAATCCAAAAGTTAAGCATACAATTCAGCCTTCGAGGTACATAAAAGATGCTGTGGAAAGAGCTCTGTGAATTTCAGAACGAAGTCTGAAATTGTGGGACTGGCAACTAGCAAAAACATCAACCATCTGTAAATCTGATACGGAAATCCCTGAACAGAATGAATATCAATGAGGCAGTTGATGTGCCAACATGTCTACTGACTATATCAAATAACTCCATTTGGCTTGTACTTTGCTTTTCTGTCATTTTCCCTGTTGTATGTTTCTTCACCTCTTGTTGTCGATTACTAGCAGTTACATCATTACAGCAATCAGGTTATATCCTACGTTAATAACTGCTGCATTCCCTTCAGACAAAAGCTATTTAAATTCTGGGAGAGAGAGCAACGAATGAAAAGACAGAGAGCTCTAAGGCCCCAAAGCACGAATTAGCAAAAAGCTGCCAAAATAGTTCAAGAGACATCACACAGCCAGGAATGGTATTTTCAATTCACCTCTGCAGCCCAGACAGGGATCACAAATACCCAGTTGTCAAGCAGGAAAGTTACTTGATTCCATTTATCAAGGCATTCATTTGTGACTGGATGTTGATCGTCAATAATTGTCCTAACTGACACAGGGAGGACAACATCTGCCATTGTTCAGCTCCCTTCCCTGCATTCCCAGATCCTGAGGAAGGTATTCGTACAACTTTGTGAACATTTAGCTCTTTGTTGCCTTGGACTAGATAAACCACTTCTCCAAGCTAGCAACAACCTCACACAGTTTCTCTGATGAGCTTAGAAACCATGGTGACAGTAGAAATATCTAGGATGAAAGACAGAGAAATTACAAAGTTATTTTTTTGAGAATCACTGCAGGGAAAGGTCTTACACTTTTCTTCTAAGATTTGAGGCTGAGCTAATCATCTTGATGTATAAAACACACCTTTTCGCTACAAAGACAGGATTAGAGTGCTAAGAAGTTTTCCGGAAAATTAGCCAGCGTGGTAAGAAAATTCAGGGATTTTACTCCGCCAACTTAACGGAACCCAAAACCACATTCTTTTTCTGTGTTCAGATAGGGCCAGGCTAAAGATCCAGTTGATCAGCATTCCAGGCTACTGTGAAATGTTACACCCATTTTTACAGATGAGTAAGCTGAGATGCACAGTGTTGGTGTCAGTCAAAATAAGAGCTAGAGGAAGTAAGTTTTATGGTCTAATCAGTAGCCAGAAATACTTTCAACTTTCTGGGTAAAAAAAATCTTTCAAAATGTAAATGCTCATCTATATTTATGTAGGTGTACGTCTACAGGGCATCTTCTTCAGCTACCAGGCAGAAAATACTTTGGATTTTCATTTCAGTTAATCACACAGGTTGTGATCCCCACGATTGCACTCAAGATTAAAGGTACGAGATTATGGATGGCCTCCTGGGCATTAGAAAAAAAAATTATTACTAGCAATTGTTCTTCCTAATCATAATAAAATACAAACTAAATAAATTGTATTATCATTATTGTTATCTTTGTATCCTGGTATGTGATTTGACTATGAAAAGCAATGACTAGATTTAATATTATTAAAAATAATAATGTTACCTCTGTATTACAGCACAAAGCATCTAGAATTTCCAGTCAAAGACCAGGCATCCATGGTGCAGCTAATTTTAGTTCTTACTAGCAGTTATTGCTACCTACAGAAAATAGCACGCTTTATACAAGATCTCACGTGGCACAAGCAGAATTCACTACCCTGCAGGCAATCTGGGGACCTCCTTTCCTTGGAATCCAGAGGAATTGCTATCCATCTCAGGCATTCAGTGCCAGCCTACCTTTGATACTTCACAGATTTCCATCCTCTAATTAGGGATGAAAGAAGCATGTGTCCCTCACTGAACCCAGCTGTCTTGGAGGAGAACTTCCTAAGAGCTATTGTTAGGAAGAGGAATGAGGTATTCTTTTCCTATAGTGACTTGGAAAAAATAGCTTAACAAACAAGCCAGCAATCCCAGGTAAACAGTAAGATCCTCAATTAAAGGAGAGCCAATAAAGCAAGAATAAGCAAAGAATTACTAGCCATGGACTTGCCTACTCATCAAAGCACAGACGAATGCAGCTCTGCTGACATAAATATGTTTAGAATGTATGGTATGGTGTATCTAGCTACAGCTCTTCCTTCATTCATACTAGGAGTTGTACTGTCACAACTGTTTTCCATTAAAAAAAATCACATTGTCAACAGAGAAAGAGTAAAATAAATGCTACACAACTGAAGCTAAGCATGATATTTCTCTTCTGAAGTTCAACTGCTCAATGACCTACCCCATACCATCTGCTCTTTTCATAGAGTTTTTTTCTTCAAATTGCTGTGTGACTGGTGGCCCATTGGCAGAGAACCCAAAGAATTATCTGGAAATTTAACATCCTCAATCTGCAGTGGTTAGGATTTTTTTCCTCCAAGAGATTAAAAAAAAAAGCGTGTGCAATCTGGCTGCATCTGAATGCCAAAAGCACTATGATAGCTCTTAATATCTGGGAATGGCTTTTTTAAAAAATTGATTCGTTTATATATTTTTTTTTCCTTTTGGCCTTGTTTCTTAAGGAAATGAGGCCTAGGAAATCACACTCTTCCTGCCAAATATTTTGAGTAGCTTTTGAACCTGTTGCAATTCCTAAGCCAAGTCCAGCCTAATATGATCAAGGGGTACAAGGACTCAAAAGTTTATGTCCTCACCAGTTTTGTGAAAGTCAGGGAAAATGAAAAGGGAAAAAAAAAATCAAAATGAGGACAGCCCCCTGCAGTTGTAAAGACTGAAGTAAAACCTCAAGCTATCCTTTAAGTTTGCTGTGGCCAGCTGATCAGCACAGGTGTCTCTGAACGTATCACAATTCCCACCTGCTTTATTCCCTCTCATAACCCCCCAGTTTTTGGGTGGTGTAGGAGCAGAGATGTGGCTTTGCAGTAATGGGTATGCAGAAGGTAGGAGATGCTGTGTCCAGACTGCATTAGTTCTGCTTGTGGAACAGCTTTGCTTATTTTCTGCTTTTGCCTCTTGCCTGACACTGTTTTCTTCCCACAACAAACTAAATAGTTCATTATCAATCATTTTATTTTTATTATAGGTAGATCTGTTCAAGCTCATGGCTAAGACCACAAAAAGGGGTATCTCAAAGAAATATAAGCCCTCTGACTAAATGAACAAATTAGGTCAAATTAAGGAGAACAGGTTAATCCTTTGAACTCTGTGAGAAGCTGTTCTGGGCAGGACACTCCCCCAACCCCTTTTAAAATCTCTTTCTTTTCTTTCTCCAGAAACCTCCAGTTCTGGTGTCTTGTTTCCTATAGCCATCTTGCCAAATCACTCTCACTCCAAGGCCACTGCTCTCTCTCTATTGCCCCCTCTGCCATCCAATTATATTGAAGATCTAGAGGAAAAAAGATATTTATTTTGCCCGTTTCCCATGGGTCTACTTTGTTGGACACTGTTTCACAACAGGTGAAATATTGCTTTAATAAAGTTCAAGAGGAGTAACTATTGAATACATACCTCTGGTGGAATCTTCTACCTTAAAGGTAAGACCAGAGGGAATTCCTGTATAAGATGATTACCATGGGGATAGAGGGTAGTACACTGACTTCAGATATGGGAGACTCCTAAGATACTGATACATATTCCTTAGCTCTAGACACATGTACAGATGTCCCTTTTCCTTTCTTTTCTTCATTCCTGGTACTTTTTTCCCTTGCACTTTGCATTTAAAAGCAGCTTTCTTCACAGTATAACCTCTATCACGGCTGCTTCTTCCCTCAATACAAATTGTAAACATTAGTTTACCATTGAAGACCAAGAAACATATCCCTTTAAAAAGCTCCACACTCACTCACAAAATTGATCAAAAAAACTTTACTGTTTTTAAGTGGATATTACTGTTTTAATAACATGCATTTTAAATAACGATGTCACAAGGCTTTTTTTTTAATAGAAAACAAGAAAACACTCCAATAAATTTACATCTAACTTCAGGTATTTTTCTTTATTTACTGAACGTGGCTTATAAAATATGGCTGAAGGATTCCCGTTAACACGACAGGAAGGGCTGTGCACGCGTGTGAATGAAGTAAAAGCGACGTGTAAGGTCTGTGGTGCAGGGGGAAGCCCGGAGCCCCGTGAGGTTCCCCGTTCCGTCCTGTCACGGCCCACCCGCTCCCCCTCCACTTCCCAGCGCCGGCCCCGCAAGCAGCCGCCGGGGCTCGGCGCCCTCCGCGCCTACAGCTCCCGTCATGCCGCGGCTCAGGCCCCCCCGCCCGCCGCCTGCGGCCCGCCCGCGCTCCGGCCCGGGAGCGGCCGCTCGTCCTCCCCGCGGCGAGGCGGGCGGCACCGAAGCGGGACAGGGGAGCGGCTGCGGGTCTCGCCCCGGCCGGGCCGGGCCGGGCAGCGAGCCGGGGGCACCGACCCGCCCTGGGGAGGCGCGGCGGCGGGCAGCCCGCGGCGCTGCGGGGCCTTCCGCAGGCGGCGGCGCCGCTGCCCCTCCCTCTCGCTAAGATGGCGGCGCCGCTGGCGGTAAATTCGGGTAAGAGGAGCCCCGCGAGGCGCGGCCCGGGCCGGGCGGCGGGCAGCGCTGCGGCGTGCCCGGTCCTGGGGCGCTGCGGGGAGGCCTGCGCGGAACGGGCTGCCCGGCCTGGGGAGGGCTCTGGGGGCTCGGCGGTGGGGTTTAGCTTCGGGGTCGCACGCTTTGAGCCCGTCCGCAGTGAAACGCAAACAAAAAGGAGGGTGAATTGCGGTCTGGCAGCGTGGAGGGAGTTTGTCCTGCGGGGAGCGTTGCGAAGGGTTGGGAGCAGCGGGAGCCTCTGCGGTCCTTTCAGTCACAAGGAGCAGATGGGGGCTACTGACGCAGTGCTTACCTGGTATAACTGCACGGTAACCCCCCCCCCCCCCCCCCCCCCCCAGCAAAACACAAACACCACCCCCCAAAAAACAAACAAACAAAAAAAACACCACCCCAAACCCAAACAACACACACACACCTACTTGTTGAAGCAGGACTAGCTCAGGGCTTTACCCGAAGTTGCTGGAATATTTGTGAGGATGGAGACACTTGCAGAGGCTCCTCCGGGCCTCAGTTCAAATGTCTGACAGTCTTCAGGGTAGGTTTTTGTTGTTATTTCCCCAGTGGCTGACGGAGAGCTTCCGCATTGCAACTTGTGTTAGCTGCTGCTCATCGTCCCCTGGGATATCTCTGTCTCCATTTTATGCATTCAGTGCCATTAAGTAGTTGAAGACAGGAAACCTCCAATTCCTCCTTAGTCGCTTCTTCTTAAGACCTAACAAGTTCAGTTATTTCAATCCCCCCCTCATTCGTCATATTCTTTGCCCCCCTATTCCAGCATCTGTCTTGCTCAGAGGAGCCCAGCACTCAACACAGTACCGGAGCAGTGCACTTTCAGAGATGCCTAACGGTGGCAAATAATTGCTGCCCTACAGCTCCTGGCTGCAATTCTGTTAACACAGCTCAGTGTGCAGAGACCATGTTTTTAGCAAGGGCGTGCTTCTCAGCTTATCGTTCAGCTTCTTGTCTGCCAGGGCACTCAGGTGCTTTTCTGTACAGCTGCTTTCTAGCCACTTGGTCCCCAGCCTGTGCTGTTGCATGGAGTTTTTCTGTCTCTGGTGCAGGACTTTGCATTTGCTAGTGTTGAACTTCATTAGGTTAATAGCAGGAGAGCAGAGACCCTGTGAAAAGTAGTTGTGCCTGGAATGTGGGCATGGCCAAAAGGTGGAGTCTGTCATAGTGAGGCAGTTAATAAAGCCATCAGATTTCAAAAGCTCAAATCCCATGTCAAGCAAGGAGTAAACTTACTGAGAAGTTATTTTGATCTAAATGAATCCCTAAATGAATTGATCTAAATAAAGCCCCCCCCCCCCCCCCAAAAGAAAAAAACGGAAAAAAAACCCCACAAAACAAAAGCAGAGACCCTCATTGGAAGGTGAAGAAGGGTGATTGTTCCTGTGATTCACAGAATCTGAAAAAGTGGCTTTGTTAAAGTGAAAATTGGAGCCGTTCAAATGGGACTAGACCTTCTTGCCGTGTAATGTATACAATAAATTCTATAGTCTTATTATTACAGTAGATCAAGAAGGGGGAACCTTGTACATGAAAGATGAGATAGAAATTAAAATGGATGTGGCCCTAGAACATGGCTTTTACCTTAGATTATAGTTTGTTTTTTGTGGGGACAGACATAGCGTAGTTAAGTCTCTAGCTTGTCAAAAAGTTCAGGCAGAAGCGTCAACTGCTGTTGTCAACAGAAGCAACCTAGCCTGTCCTTCCTGGCTTTCCCTGGTAGGATGCTCAGTCCTAAAACTGTAAGAATGGAAACAGCACAAGTGGCAAAAGTTAGCATGGTTGCTAGCAGCAGCAAAAGTCGAGCTGGTTTTCCATCCTGGTTACTTATTCCTTCTCTGCAATAGCCTGTCTTTGTGCTAGGATAGTTGTTTGTGGCAACACAGTGCAAATCGGGTTATAGATGTGATCCTGCTGAAAATTAGTTCTTCTTTTGGATTAGTGGTCAGTTAGAGTGGATCCTTCGTTTGTTTTAGTGCTTGACAGCACATATGTTTGGGCTGGTGCAAAGCAGTTTTGTTGCAGGGATAAGAGCAAACAACTGGGCAAGGGAAAGAGTTGAGCAGCTTTTGGCAGGCACTGGATTGCTGTTGCTGCTTATTGGACTCTGACGTTATAAGAGTGAAGGTAGGAAAAGGCTGTTTAGAATGGAAGTAATTCTCTGAACTCAGTGAAGTTATGTGGGAGAAGCAGCTAGAGTCTGCAGCGTGAAATTATTTGTCCAGTAGTAGCTGTCTTGAATGAGTTTGTCTGGGCAGGGGTAAAGTCATAAGATAAAACACTCTGATGTTTGAAAAGGGTGGAGGATTTGTCCTTTCTGTAAGCTGTTGTCTGATACACATCTCTACGGACACCGCTAAGCGCATAGGAAGCGACAGTATGCAGGATGGGAGCTTTCGTGAGTGCTGAGCTTGGGGTGGGAGGGTATATTTTATTGCTTTATGTGATTTCTTCCTCTGCAACAGAATAAAACTGAAAATTGTGCTTAGTTTGTTTTTGCTTCCAAGACGTCTCACGCTAACGGTAAAACTGACTGAAACGAGTGGTCTCGCTTGAGACTTGCTCTCGTTCCTGTGCTTGGGTTGCTCACGCGCTGCACTTCTGCGTGGCCTGTGCTGCCTTAGCGTTACGTGCTGCGTTTTGCATTGCTTTGCCTTTGAGGGGCTGTCTTCACTGTATGGAAAAGAGGGGCATCTTCACGTCAGAGCACGCCATTTGGTGTGGTGTCTTAATGTGAACAGCCTTGTCAAGATGATGCGTGGATGGATATATTTTGCTTTGATGCTCCTTGGGGTTACCTCGAGGGTTATAACTGGCCAGAACAAGCTACATGAAGGTAAAATATTGCTTCTGTACTTGATTTTAGTTCATAGTGTTACCTTGTGCATTATCAAGGGAAGAAATAAAAGTCAAGCCAGCGTTAGGTGAAATGCCAGTATTTTTGCATGTGGGCTAACCTGCAAGGCACAGCATACAAAACCCACTGCTAGGAGATGCTCTGAAACAGATGAAACTATAATCAGGCAGCGGTTGTGACGTGACAGCATCCAGGTAAACAGAATACAATTGGTAATGAATTTATTTGGCACATCTAACAATGACTTGCGGTGTGTAGATTCTGCAACTTTCACGAATGCAGATGGTACGTAACAAGGGAAACGTTTTGGTACTTCTTGTTAACGTGAGCCTTATAAATCTCGAGTGGTTTTTTTTTTTTTTTTAAATGGGACGTTAATGCCAAGTGGTAGGAATAATTTCTGTCTGTAAGGTTCTTGGTTTAGGCAATGATGCTGCCAGAATTCTGAAGACTACTTTGGCATGCTATTTTTGTGGGACTTGATGCAAATGAGGAAACTTGTAGTGCAGTCTTCATGCTACAGACTTCGAGTTGTGAATGATGCTGCTTCTAATGAGGAAGAGATCGTTTAGCTGTAGTACTGACTTTGGAGTATGCAAAGGAAACTTTCTTTCAATGTTGAGGAGAAGGAGAGATTCTAGAGTGTGGTTGGACTCAGCTTAATTAAGAACTGACTTAAATTAGTGCTTGCTAGCTTCCAGAACTAATTTTGTCTCTTCTCAGTGTACTGAGGTAAGTGTTCGTGTTGCTCTATTTCTAGTAAAGCAAATTCATATCTTTATGAAGCTCGTCTGCAGAGTGTTAGCAACAAGTGTTACGAATCCAAAGCACTTGTATGTCTATATTTTAATTCGAATGGGAAGGATGAACAAATGGGACAGTGCCTTTAGGCTTATGATTTTTGTTACTTAATGTAGAATCGCCTTTACACTTATGATTTTGGTTCCTAATCCATGTTTTATTCTGCACACTCTGAGGTAGTGATGCTTCACATTGTTAGCACCGTTGTTCATTTGTAGTCCCTCATATTAGGTATTTCTTAGTTTGGTCTTTCTGTCAAAAATGGAAAGCACGAAGCCCACCTTGCCAAGTTGCATTCAGGTTCAAGGTCTGTCCAGTTCTTGATGATTCTTTAATTTTATTGAAGTGGATGGAATTTCTTAGGTATATAAGGACACAAGACTGTAAGATGAATTTCAGCCCTGGAACTTACCTGCTTACTTCATCTTTTCTGTTTCTCTAACTCCCTAAATGCAATTAGGTTTCATATCAGGCAATTCTTGTTGTCGGTGGTACCTTACAAAGGGAAAATATGCTTTGCTTGATGTGCATAACAATCTAGACTGTAAAGCTGGGATAAACACTACATTAAAAAGGTCTTTTTATAGAAAATACTGTATGAAGATTTTTTTTTTCTTTCTTCCATTTCAAATGCTTTTTTTTTTTTTTTTTTTTTAAATTTCTTCTTTCAGCTGCCAGCTTGTGGGGTCCATATAAGGACATATGGCAAACTGTAATGAATGCCATTTGGAAAAGGCAACCTGAAGCTATTCATCGCCTCGACCAGGTTTTAAAGAAACACAAATCTGACTTCATTTCTCTCTTCAGAAATCCGGTACTGGTCTAATGCTCTGTAGCAAAATGAGTTGGAAAATTGATGATTTAATCTGTTTTGTGTTGTTGGTTTGCAAACTCTTTAGGCCCTGACTATTCTTTTCATTCTACATTTTTACAGTACATAATGCAAGTGTGTTACAGCAATCTTCTGTTGTAAGAATGGAAGTAGATTGAAAAATAGATACTGCTCTGCGTCTTGTAGAAGATAATTGTATCTATGATGTTTTTTTTTCCCTCTGATTATTTGAATGCTGTTTTGAAAGAAATAGTAAAAGTATCTGACAATCCCTGAGTTAAGTATTGTTTTTTCTGTGCTCCTCTTGCATTTCTAAAAGGAAGCACAAAACTGCTTCTTCTGGCTTTGGTCCATGCTCATGCTTCAGCTAGATAAATGTACGCGCAGAATAGGTAAACGTAAATTTACAAAATATAGACTATGAATTATTAGGAATGTGAGATTTGGAAAAACTCACTGGTTCTTGTCTGACAGATCACAAGGTAACAATTATAAAACGTCTCCTGTTGTTACTTTTGAAATAGCGTATGGCTTTGTAAGACTGGTAGGTCAGAAAATAAGTTGGGTATAGAGCTTTGTCTATGTATTTTACCATTATTCTCAGTAAACTAAATGTCAGCACTGATTGTATCATATTATTTTTGGTATATTACCACAACAAGACTATTACTGTGCAAGCACGAAGCATTTTTAGGATGCCTTTACTATCTCTGTGTTAAAAAATGCTGCCTTTGTTTTTTTTGACAACAGCGTAACCTGTCAGAACTGTATTTGTGAGGAAGGATTAAGGTGTAAAGCTTTATTCAGTATTTCTTGTTGCCATTTTGAATAACTTCCGTTGCTTGTTTCTCTTCCAGCCAAAGAATGTTCAGCAGCATGAGAAAATTCAGAAAGCAAGTACGGAAGGGGTTGCTATCCAAGGTCAGCAGGGAACCAGGCTTTTGCCAGAACAACTCATCAGAGAAGCCTTTATCCTCAGTGACCTCTTTGATATTGGAGAGTTGGCAGCTGTGGAGCTCCTTCTAGCTGGTGAGAAGGGAAAATATTTAAGAGCTGGAGAAATAGAACTTAAATAGGGCCTTACTGTTTGTGTTAAGTGTATGCTTAATGTGAATGCCTGATTCAGTCAAAGCCTGAGTTTCCTAACATCTAGAATGTTCTTAAAAAGAAATCTGGTACTGTGATTTAGTATAAAGGTTATAAAAGTATAAAGTAAAAGTGTAAAGTTCTGAACTGTAATGTTTGTATGTTATGCAGCTTTTGCAAAAGCAGTAATAATTTGATTTTTTTAAAAATGATTTATTTCTCTATCACTGAATTTCAAAATAGTTTAAAAATAATTCAAATAGTTTTGGAATAGGCTTTGGTTCTGCAAATAATGTGTTAGTTATACATTGATATGTAGCTGTATTTGGATCATAATCTAATAAATGATTAGTAAGAGAAGTATTCTGTGAAGAGACCTGCTTTGCACATAGAAAATTGATTTCAATGTTATTAAACTATAGTCTCTTAGTTATTGTTATTAGTTACTGTTCATCATTAACTTTTTTCGAATTCCTTAAAGAGGTAACTTGCTAGTGTATCACCTTTGGAAAGGCATCAGGAAGCCAGCCTCAATTTCTATTTCAAACTTGTGTTTTTGATGCAACTTCAGACAGAAAATTTCAATTTGGATAAAGAAAATATATATTCTTCTGATAATCAGCTTGAACTGATTAAGACAGGTAGACATCAGTTGCAACTACCATTTGGACTAGGATACATATGCACTTGCACCTCTACTTGTAAATGTGTGGAATTTTTAATAGTTGACTGTGAATTTTAACAATATCACCCAAAATATCTGTGATTTCTTGGAAATGTCTGAAACAAATCAAAATGATGGTGATTAACCATGGTTGTTTTGAATGCTATGTTTATATTTCAATTGGAAATGTAAAGATACAAACCTTTCATCGAAGTATGCGTGCTCAAATTTCTGTACATTTTCATTCAATAGGAGAACACCAGCAACCTCATTTTCCTGGTCTTACAAGAGGTCTTGTGGCTGTTCTCTTGTACTGGGATGGAAAAAGATGCATTGCCAATTCACTACGAGCCCTCATACAGTCACGCCAAGGCAAGACGTGGACGTTGGAACTCAGGTCTGTATTAGGGTTAACTGTTAGATTAACTAGCTCTCTGCTTTTAATGCTTTTAGGACTGTTGAGGGAAAGCAAATATTCTCAAATTTGTTTTTTCATGACCTGATGTTGTCACTTTCATGTTTAAACGTAATATTTTTTGTCTTACAAGTATGTTTAACGGGTTATAAAGATAGATATTTTATTGTCAGTTCTCCCATGCTGCTTGTGTTTTTGGCAGTGCTTTGCTTCAGACACCCACCCAGTCAGGGTTTCTTTAACTAGTGATGCCAACTCAGTATTGGGAAGACTGAGTTTCTGCATGTGCTGTGTTCTGACTTCCCACATCCTGCAAAACAGAGGATTGTGCTCCTGCCTTTACCTAAAATGGACACGCTATCTACTGGAGAACATAATGTTTTTTTGACTAAAAAGAAAACCGTACACACTGTTTAGTTCCAGTGCGTGGTGATTGCTTAACTAGAGAAAGATTCAAAGATGCGTTACAGTGTAGATACAAATTCTGTAAAAAAAAGCGATTGCTTTAGAAGTAGTTCCACTGCTTCAGTAATTGGACAATTGCATTTACTGGTGAGAAAGAGGCTGTGAGCTTGTGAAATCTGCGCATCTTATGTATAGTACTTTTGGCTCGACAGTAATCTTACCTGGCTCACTCATGTTGTGCTCTTCTCATGTTCCATGTTCTTGAAGCTATGGTTACCTAGAGACTTCGTATCTGTTCAGCACAGCATTTTGAGAGAGCACTGCTTATTAACTACTGATGCACATTTAGTTGCTTTGTGTTTCTGATGTAGTTGTACATTTTATATTGGCTAGCAAATAAATTTGATGGGAATGATTCTTTTAGACTTCCTCCGTGACTGGGAATAATATGATTAATTGTTAAATTTATATTCTCTCCATTACAGTCAAGAGCTAATGTCTATGACAACACGCTTCACAGATGACCTAATGGAACACGGTTTGACGCAGAAGATCCTCACACTTGTGTCTCAAATTGATTTGAACAATGAATTCGATAAACTCCAGAGAGAGCGAGGATTGGGCAGTGAGAAACATCGCAAAGAGGTAAAGAGGGGACTAGGTGTGACTGTTCTTCCAAATTACTGCACAGGTTAAAGTACATTTGATCACAAAGAGAGATGGATTGGTCCCCCCCCTTCTGTTTTCTCTACCTTTGGAAGCTCTGTTACTGGCTGAGACATGATGGTAACTGCACTGTGGTTTACACTATACCACTGTGTAATCCAGATTACTACCAGCATCTCTGTTTCTTTGCTGCTCCCTGATATTAGGGCACACATTAACTTGAGTGAAGAAATGCAATTAAGGACTGTGAGGAAGTAAACGTTTTTGCAGTTTTATTCTAAAGAGTGTGTGTTAAATTATCTGCTTCAGCACTACCATTGCCACCGCCACTGGAATAAAAATAGAAAAGTAAAATTCGCGAAGGATTAAAACGGAATGAAAGTGGGTCTAGGCAGGCAAATAATGCGTTTTTTTAATAATCTATTTGTGTTAACATGACCAGAAGCATCTCTAATAGTGAACAGTCAAATTTGCTTGAAAATGAGTTCTCATTTTTGTAGTCCTGAAATTAATTGGGACTGTGTCTAACTGCACACTGTGTTTGTAATAGGAAGATTTTAAACATTATCGTTTTAACTTCTGGTCTTTCCAATGTGGGATCTAAGTGGGTATTCTGTGTTATAATTAATTAATTTTTTTTTTTTGCCAGATAACCAGTTGTGCATTTTTGCTGTTTAATCTAGAAACTGTGCAAAGCATATCCTTCTAATTTGCCTTCAAGTTCAAGTAATGCTTTGTATTAAAGGTTTGCTTCATTGCTTTTAAATGGACTACTATATTCCCCTTTGTATTCATTAGAATTGTGTTTTTTCTGGAGTCTGTGCAGAGATCTCTTGCTGTGTTTAGTGTTGAAGAGTTTCTCATTTTACCACTATGCCCATGATTTTAATGGAGGTAGAATGCCTTATTTTTTGTTTTACTGAGTCCAATGGATATAGATCAAGAATATTATTAGAAACCGATAACCTAGCTAGTAAAATACCATTATGAAAGGCTTTTTATAGGGGCTTTTTATTTTTAAGGAGATTTTTGTTTGTTTGCTTTATTTTTGTTTTGAATTTCTGCTGTTTTCAGGAGACTTAAAGCAGTTAAAAAGTTAAAACTCAGCTTGGGGGGGAGGAATGAATTTAACAAATGAAGTAAATGTCCTGGCTTGAAAACAGGTAATTTTTGGTGTCACTGTTAGAAAAAAAAAAAGACAAATCGATTGTTTTGGAGAGCCAATGTACTTTATTTTAATATAACATGCAATATTGTGCTGAAGAATAAAATCATATTTTTTAGTATGAAAATGCTTCATAGCTTTCCTCTTGGGCATGATATTTGTCCCATACGTATTAGGGAATGTTAGATTTCATTTATGTGTGTATTCAACAGTTGCCTTAAATATTTTGTTTGATGGAAAGAAGTTTTTTAATTTTAAATGTCTTTCCAATTGCTCAATTTCTTTAAAAGTTATGTATGCAAATAGTCAGTTGAGGACATCTCTTCTGGGGAAAGGAAGGAAGAAATCGTAAGACCTTAACTGGATGTAACTGCCAGTGTAGTTATGTATTAGAGATATGAAACGTGACCTTTGTGTACGTGTTGTGTTTACAGCTACGAAAATTCTGTGTAGATTCATGTCTTCTGACCTTGACAGAGGTGCTGGTTTGCATCTTGTCATTCTCAAAGCTATCTAGTCACACCTCATAAGAAATGCCAGGGAATGTGAAGGCTTATACCAAGAAAAAATGTAGCTTTTGTTGCGTAGCACTTAAAGAAATTAGCATTTTCTCCAGCTGCTGTTTTTAAAGTAATTTTTAACTTACTCTAGTCATAATAATGGACTGAGAAAAGCAAACCGAATGCGCTGCCAGTACATTTTTATACACCGTTTCTTTTGAAAAGGTTTCTGACCTCATCAAAGAGTGCCGACAGTCCTTGGCTGAAAGTCTCTTTGTCTGGACCTGCCAGTCACCGCTGAGTAAGGATGACACTCTAATCCTCATAAGTTACTTGGAGAAAGTAACAGTAGAAGCTGATGGCTCATTGGACGGTGTGAACTTGTCTCTTCTCATGGCGCTCCTCTACTGCTTTGATGTCAGTTTTCTAGAACAAGGCACAGAGGATCGTGAAGGTAATGCTGACAGGTTTCCCACGGGGATTATGTTGTGCAGGTGGTTAAATTGTTATTTAACCTATTTTGTCATTGTTTGGTAACAGACTTGTAGGATTCTGCCTGTTTGTTTTCACATTCACTGGGTGGTGGTGTTGCGCTTGTGGTTTTGTTTTTCTTTAAGATCTTTTTTGTTTTTCTTTAAGATCTGATGCACCGGCTCCCTCTGCTAGCAGAAAGACAGTACATAGCAACAATACACACTCGTCTTCAGGAATCTCAGCCTTGGAAACTACCAGGCTTGCAAGCAACTGTTCGATTAGCCTGGTCACTGGCTTTACGAGGAATATCCCAGTTATCTGATGTGACAGGTAAATTGCCACTTGGTGCACTTCAGGATTCACAGCTTGCGAGTGGTGCAAGTCAAAGTGTTGTTACCTTCTTCAGGTATTAGTACTTACCTTCAGGATAAAACTACTGCTGATGCTCCTTCTTCAAAGCTTTCTTGGTACCTGAGTTTGGTTGTTGAGAATTGAGTTGCTGTGATAGGTACACAGATTTAGAAATAATTAATCATTAGCCATTAATACTGCGTAGTGTCTCATTGAAGTGAAAGGTATTGTAATGTACTGCAAAATGTGAAAAATTGCATCTTAGCAGCTTTAATATCACCTGAACACTTCAATGGAGAATAGATTCACGTTTATGACTTTTTGACTGCGCAAATATTAAACCTCCGTATCTTAAGAGGACAGATCTTTTAATTTTTTTTCCTGTACTTCACCAGCTTTCCAGGCTCATGACTAGGTCAGAACTGAGGCTACTACAGAATATTAAAGAAAATGTAAATGTCATATTTAATGTTTAATTAAGGTTGGTTTGTGCTTCTTAGTTCACAGCCTCAGATTTATCAGGTAAATGGATTATGTACTTTAACTTGCATTACAGCAGAAAGTTGAGACTGTCACCCTACAGTAACTTGTGTTTTCCTGTTCAGTGGAACAAACTTAGTGGCTAGAAGCATGTTGATTTGCTTGTCAGACAGGTATTCTGAAACATGTTTAGTTTGTTAACAGATAGTTGTAATTTATTTTCCCCCCTTTGTGATTTTGTTTTCTTTTTTATCCAGCTCTTGCAGAATTCACTGAAGCAGATGAAGCAATGGCAGAGCTAGCGGTTGCTGATAATGTCTTTCTGTTCCTGACTGAATCTGTTGTGGGATCTGAAAATTTCTACCAGGAGGAATTTTACATTCGCAAAATTCATAACCTTGTCACAGACTTCCTTGCACTCATGCCAATGAAGGTAAGTTGTTTCTGTGAATAGCGTAGTTGTTGAGAAACATGGGCACGTCGTCTTCTATTTCTAAAAGTAGGACAGGTAGCATTGAGATTCAGATATCAGCCTGAGCTCGAGGTGCTGCACTTTAGAAAGCTTGTTGACTTTGTGGAACCCATATCATTTGGGGTTTGTTTTCTGCAATGAAGTGTTTTAAAAATCAAATTCTACTTCAGTGTGGTGAGATTGCAAAGTGAGCTTTTGTGTTTGCAGTGGTTTTGTTTTAAATGCTTAGAATTTAAATGAATTCTGGGCTTGATGGCGATGTCTGTGGTTTTTGTCTTTTTTTCCCCTCTTTTGATATTGACAGTTGTATAACCTAAAAGAAGTGACAGTTTTTGTCTTTAATTTTTTATTTCATTCTGTTACTAATGATCTTTTGCACGTTTAAGGGGGGGGATTCTACGTTTTCTTTAGTACCATCAGTTGTTAGTAAAATGACCTGCTGTTTTCACTGGAATAACAGAAGTGCTGTAGAAGGGTTTAAAAAAAAAAAGTTTGAAGCAATTGCAACAGTTTTATTTGTGCAAGACCTTGTATCTAGGCATGGAAAATTAAAATTCTATGAAAATGCTTTTATGTAATTGATGTAGGCTTTCTTTTGTGACCTGCATTGTGTTGAGCTGTAGTTGGAGTTACAAATAATTACTCCTTTCAAAGAATGAGCAAAAAGAAAGATTCAAAAAGACATTTTGTTCATTGTAAACTGTCAGAATGAGAACAATATTGGCAGGAAAACATTTGAGCCTTAGGAATCTTTGAGGGTGCGTATGAAAGTGTTGCAGACAGCTTTTAGGTTTAATCCTAATTTATTTATAATCTGTTGGGTTTCCATGTTGTTTTCTGGAGCTGTCTGTTTCACAAACGGAATACCCATGGAGCAAATATAATGTCATTTCAAATGCATTCGTGTTGATAATTTCAAGCAGTATGCTTCTACTGCAGCGGTTGCCTGCATACAAAACGTAATGCACTGTAGCAGGTTTTGGACTTCCTTTGGAGGCTGCCTGCAGCCTGCGGTGGTGTTTTCTGTAATACAGACACAGTAGCCCTTAGGAGCGTTTTAAATTTGAGGAATATGTGAGGTATATTTTTTGAAACTTCTTTGAACAGTCAGGTTCTAACACGTTTGGAACTGGGAACTTTTTTTATGAGGTAGTTCTGAAGATGCTGTTGCTTTACCAAAGATGAAATATGTCCCTGTATTGATACCAACTTTTATGAAAGAGATATAGGTATGTTTCCTGAATCAAGGTGGAAGAGTTGGAGACTGACCCAGGCTGAGGTTGCTGCTTTCCTAGATTTGAAAGCACATCTGACCCCGTCTTCTGTATCCCACAGAACTCCGTGAAAATCCCAAGGCTGTTTGTTGGTTTTGTTTCACCTGTCTCCTTCATTGTATTGTGGAATTGGAGGCCTTGGCAAGAGTATTTCTCTCCCATTTCAGTTTTTGACTTTGGTTTAGATCTGCAGTTGGTTATACCTAATGCCTAAATATGAAGAGATTCTTCATTAGAAATAGGATTTTGTAATACAGCTTATGAGCAAAAATCTGACCATTGACTTGTGACATTGACCATTCCTGTTTGACAGAGGCCAGTACTAGTTCTTTTAGAGGAACTAGTTCTTTTAGAGGAAAGACTTGTTAGCAGACAATTGGGATGTGGCTCTAGAAGGGATTTTTTGTCCACCTGCAGTTTGTTAGTGCTTAGCTTATGTGCGGAGTTATTTCTACTGAATCCTAAATTTTAGGTAAATAGAAGCATCTGCCTTTCAGGATCCTTTTTATTTTTAGGTGTGTGTAAATTTAAATTAAACTAAATGAAGATTATAATAGGTCAGCATTTTATTTAACTCTTCTGTATAGCTTTCATGTATTTTCAGCTTGCCAGTGATGATTTGGGTAAATCTTTTGGTTGAGTGCATTACATTTGGAACTCAATAATTAGCTTTAGTAGTTTAGATAATGCACTATTTCACTTACCAACACTTTATTTTATCCCTGTATTAATTTTGTTAGTATACTAATTTAGATACTTTGCCCTGACCCTTTCTGCAGTTATCTCTAGTTCTAACTAAGTTTTTGAGACGAGTCAATTCTTTTGTAGCTCATTCAATTTTGCAATTTGATATATTATAGAACCATGAACTTACATCTATTGGGCATCACTGTGTTCTAGTTTTCGTTGTGTTGAATTGGTTGCTTATTTCTGTTTCTTGTTTCTCAGTGTCTACTTAATATGTAACAAAATTGAACTTTTCATCCCCTGGCTGTTTGCTTTCTTTAAGCATCTCGTGGGGTGCTTTGTGAAAGGTGTTTTGATGTTAAAATTAAATCAGCTGGGTTTTGTTTAGTAACTGGTCTTTTTAGACACACAGAATTCTGAGATACTGACTAAAGGACTTTTCCATTGCTGCAGTTTTTCTTCCCTTTCCTTCTCTCTTTTTTGCTACTGTATTTGTTGACATGTGGTCATGCTATTGGCTGTGACAGACAATTTTCCTGGGTCCAAAGTAATTACATCAATACAAAACTTTTCAGAAGATGAAGTAGCTGTAATTAGAAGTAGCCTTAAATAGCTAAGAAAAGTGGAATGCATAGGTCTCTATACAGAAAACATTGTTTCATGCTGTTTTCCATTTCTCTTCACTCCTTTTGGACCATAATCTAACTTTCTTTGTTTGAAGTCCAGCTAACCTATATAGCTTTCAAAGTAAAAAGAGGAAAAGGATCCACCTTCTGCATCCAAACCAGAGAATCGGGTGAAGTCAGCTGGGAAAACCCCCATAGGCTAAGTTCAGGGCTTTTGGTATGAACTGAGGCCTTGGCAGTAAGGAAGTGATCGAATATGTCTTTGAATGTAGGCTCTGTTTAAAATAAATAAATAAAATTGTTAAATATTCTTGTCATGTATGTGCAAGTTCATTTCCTTTCTTACTTTTTAATAAACTGTTTAGGTGATTCAGTTATTTCTGTTGTTCTGTTCATTCTTAGCTAAATATTGATCAGCGTTTTTCTCCAATTCATATATTGTGTAGGTGAAACAGCTGAGAAACCGTGCTGATGAAGATGCTCGCATGATTCATATGAGTATTCAGATGGGTAATGATCCACCTATTTCCCTTCGGAGAGATCTGGAGCATTTAATGCTTTTAGTAAGCCCTATTTTCTCCTAAATTGCTATGCCAAAAAGTGATCGTGACTTTCAGTCTTCATTAGAAAATCTGTATCTGAATAATAAAATGCTGCGTCTTGTACTTTTTGGATTAAAGGATTTTTTTTCTTAAACGAATATTGACAGACACTTGCTATAAGTTTTCCAGAAAACTGCCCTGGCTTCTGATGTTAATAAAGTGTCAATTCATAAATGTTTAGTGAATAAATACTGCATTGTTTCTTCTGGTGGAAGGATTCTTGAGCCAAAGTTATTTTACAAAATTATAAATATCTAAAATGTAAATTATAGTAAGATTATCTTAATGTATCTGTTTTCTTAAACTATGCTATTTTAACGTAACTTAGAAATAGCCTTTATTCTTAAAATTCTTACCTATTCAGTTAAGATTTTTGAGTTTCTCTGGCTGTCACTTGTTCTGCTGTTGCTATTTAGAAGGTGTCATTTTTCAGAGAGTTCTAAGGAATGGAGCATCAGGTGTGGAATGCTTTGTGTCTCAGACATGTTTAGCTTATCTAGAAGCAGTTTTCATTGTTGAAATAATATTCTCATCTTTACATAGTTGATAATATTTTTTGTCATCCTCTTTTGTCTGATAGATTGCTGAATTGTACAGGAAAGACCCTTTTAATCTGGAACTTGCCCTTGAATACTGGTGTCCATCAGAGCCTTTGCAGACATCTACCGTCATGGGGTCCTACCTCGGAGTAGCTCATCAGAGACCTCCTCAGCGCCAGGTTATCTAGATTTACCAGTTTTACATTTTTAAGTGAAAAAAGTGATTTTCTTGAGTGGTTAATAGTAACTTGAAATTAAAGTAACCAAAGGTGCAGTTTGAAGCAATAACAATTTCTGCAATAGTAAGGGTTAAAAAACCCAAATGTTTGGTATCCTTATTACAGCTAGCCTCAAAGAAGACATTATTTTCTTTTATCCGTGACTTATCTGCATGTGTCCTGCTCTGCATCACATGGTTATTGTTGCTTGCTCTAAAATGAGCTGCTACCAGTCATTCAAAGTTGTCAAGAAATTTAGTGAGAGAGACTCTGTCTAACCTCTTTAAAAATTCTGTTTAGGCCAATTTTGTCCCAGTTGCTCAGGATATTCTGCTAATAGTGCTCTTGTGTTTTCTGTCTGATGATCTCTACGTGCCTCTTGGCGTAACTGAGAAGTAAAATTTCTTAACTATAAAAAAAAAGCAACTAATAAATGTAGTTGATAGTATTTAGGGGTAAAAATTCATGAAAATATTGTAATTATTTAAAGCCCAAAGGTTATAGCCTATAAGAGTTGGAACTTAAGATTAGACTGAAAAAGCAATCTAGACAGATGAAGCAGTTGTTCCAAAGCTTTGGATAGCTGGGATGCCATCAACCATCAGTGCTTCTTGAATGACTTCAGTGCTAGGCAAAACCTAGTGTAGGACATATTGGATGCATCCCAAGACCCACCTGGAATACAGGCAACTAAGTTTGGTCCTGGTGCAATCTGCAGACACTGTGATATGGTCCTGGGAAGAACCACTGTGCGTGTGAATTACTGTTCAATGATGTGACATGCACAGTGATTTAATTCCCAGTAACACACTGATTGCACTGTGAAGTGTGCTAATAATACTGTTGTGCAGCATTTGTGAGCTGAAGTAAATTTGAGTGCTAGAAATACAAAATGGGAGATTTAGTGTATTATCTTTGCATTAGTATGAATGATTTTATTTCCTCTTTGGCAAGTAATTTTCACCTTCAGGGAAAATTTCCCTTTCCATCTGAATATGAGGAAAAACTTCTTTACAGTGAGGGTGACAGAGCACTGGAACAGGTTGCCCAGAGAGGTTGTGGAGTCTCCTTCTTTGGAGATATTCAGTGCCTCCCTGGATGTGATCCTGTGCAATGTGCTTGAGGTGACCCTGCTTGGCAGGGGGGTTGGACTGGATGATCTCCAGAGGTCCCTTCCAACCTCAGCTATTCTGTGATTCTGTGAAACTGACTAGGCCAGTAAACAAAGGAATTTTTTTTGGAGTTGTGATTCCTTGCCTTCCGCTAACCCCCACCATGATTACATTAGAATCTTGTTTTCTGACTTTGGCTGTTTACTTGCTTTCTTAAAATACTCTTTTTTTTTTTTTTTTTTTTAAACACTGATCTTTATTTGTTCTAGGTTGTCTTGTCAAAGTTTGTTAGGCAAATGGGAGATCTCCTTCCCTCCACAATTTACATCCCATACTTGAAAATGCTGCGGGGACTGGCTAGTGGGCCTCAGTGTGCTCATTACTGCTTTAGTTTGCTAAAAGTCAATGGCAGTAGTCATGGTAAGAAAAGTAATACTTCAGCTCTTTCTCCTCTCTTTTTCCTGCTACAGTAAAAAGGTAAAAAAAAATTAAAAAAATCATGTGAAATGAACTGTGACTTTGTACTTTTCATTATTAGTACAAAGATGAAATTGGAAGGCTTCAGTTGGAATATAATCTGGAAAAAAAAAAAGACTGATTAGGGTGATAAAACTTCTTGAGTACCTTAGCAAATAATTCATGTAAGTAAACAGTGGGGTTTTAAGGCAGCATGTCTTAACACATAAGATGTAGAATATCAGTATAGCTCAATGTAATATATAAAATTGGTAATATCTTCAAGTCAAGTTATATATATATTTAAATATAGTTATCTTTCCTGAGCTGGTGGTTTTTTGTTTGTTTGGTTGGTTTTGTCTTTTTCCAGGAGCATTTTGAGAAATACTACATGTATAATAAATTCTAACGGAACCCAGAAAGAATTGTTGGTCAGTCCTATGTTTTGCATTAATTTTGCATTGATCAAAGTGGAAAAACACTACTTTGAAGTAGTGCTACAAACATTGTGATTCATAGAATACTTGTTTCTACTGACTTTTCATCTTAGCATCTTCATGTCTCTATTAACAAACAACCCCCCCAGCAAAACAACCGAAACACTAATTTCAGCAATATGAGCTTTTCTTTGAATTTAATACATTGTTTGCTCTAGATAAGAAAGTTTTCCTTTTAAATTTAACTACCTTCCTGGTTGCCCTGTGAAAGAGTAAAAACAAAATCTTGTGACCTTTTTGTCATTTTTCTAGCGGAAAACATCCAAGGAACAGGTGGCAGTCCTGTCTCCTGGGAGCATTTCTTCCACTCTTTGATGCTTTATCATGAACACTTAAGGAAGGACTTGCCAAGTGCAGACAGTGTCCAGTATCGTCACCTGCCTCTTCGAGGAATCACACAGAAAGAACAAGATGGATTAATTGCCTTTTTACAGCTGACCACAGTTATAGTAAACTGGGTAAATAAGGTTTTGTTTGTTTTGCTTGAATACTTTCTCTTTTTCTTGCAGATCGTCATTCATCTGTGAAGTTCATTTGACCAAAAAGATGATTAGGGCAAATTTACCTAGCAGTTGTTTTTGTTTGATTAATGAACTTGAAAAGTATGGGAAGCATCAGAAATAACTGTTAGGACCAAACATGCAGCCAGGGTGAAACGGGAAGAGATGGCACCTTTTCCTGTGTTGCCAATGTTACTGATTTTCTAGCTTTCCTGACACTTCGCTGTCACGACGATGTCTTTCAGAAGTGAGATCTATTCAGAAGAAATGCCTAGGGAGTAGTTCTTTGCATGTAATTTTGAGTTTTAAAACAGAGATAATAGAAGACTTTCAAGGGGAAGAGTAGAAACTTGGCAAGGAAACTGACCAGCTGTGAAACTTGCCTCCAGAGTTAGATTTATAATGTCCCTAAACGGGTAATGCAAAATGTGCCATGGATTGGCTGGAAGAGGAATTTTAAGAGACAAACTGCAATACAGATTTTACATTGTCAATTATCTGGATAACTGAACAGTGTGGAATTCGACTCCTTAGTACCCAGCAGAGTCTGCAGTGTAGAGGTTTGAAGAATACTAGCCTAAAAGTTCTGTGATTTAGCAAGATGTTTTTGCAAGATGTTTTTGCTGACACAAACACAAAGCAGATCAGTGAAACTAACTGGGCTTTTGAAAAATCATTTTTTTTTTTTTTTGGTGCTGGTGGTGGGGTGTTCCTCTGGAAGGCCAGATTAGTTCAGTAGCCTATGTAAACTATCCTGTCAGCATTGGATGAGTGGGGAAGAAGGAACTCTTAAAATTTATATTTCCTAGCATCATCAAACCATAACCTGGGAAGAAGTAAACATCTAAGGATGCAGGGAATTATCATTTGATGAGACTAGAAGCTTGTCCCTATCCAGTGGCTCATCTGAGAGTCTCAAATGAGAGTCTAAAAAAAGGCTATCCTAAGCAACGTCTATTATGCACACAAGTTTTCTTTATGGATAGGGACAACTGCAGTAAAATTTTAGGTAAATTTTAGTACTAGCGAATCGTTAAATTGGGCTTTTTGTTGAATGAAAATTGATTGCATTGGCAAAGTCTGCCATCTTCTGATGTTTTGTGTACGTGTACAAAGCAGAATTCTCATTGCTGATACTGAACTGTGAGTTAGGCATTACAGTACATGAATAATCTTCAAAATATTAACGTGCAATTTTGTTTTACGTTGAACTCTGCAGAGTGAGAATGCTCGCTTGGCTCTTTGTGAGCACCCTCAGTGGACACCAGTGGTGGTCATTCTGGGACTTCTGCAGTGCAGCATTCCTCCTATTTTGAAAGCGGAGCTATTAGAAACCCTTACTGCTTTTGGAAAATCTCCTGAAATAGCTGCTTCACTCTGGCAATCCCTGGAATACACCCAGGTATTTTAGGAGTTTCGGTACTTATAACTATAGCAACCTAGTCTGATGAAATTGTCGGTGTGTTTGAAGGCTGTATTTGTAGCAATTGTATCGCACTTTCTAATAAATTCTTGTGTTTCCATTGTTGAATATCATTTTTTCACTTAGGTATTATTTTGAAGCAATTTTGAAAATGACAGCATGGTTTTGAGCTGTAGATCTCATTGGCTGTGCTTATTTTTATGTGAACATCTTTCATAACAGACCGTCCTGTATGTTCCATATGTTTTTTCCCCCTTCATGTTTGTCGTCAGTAATAAATGGTTCTGCAGGTTATGTAGTTTTCTGTTATGTTTTTTTTTTCTTGTGTGTGTAATATTCTCCCACTGTAAGTGGTGCTCATAAAAGAAAAGAATTGTGTAAAAAGCTCCACTTGCAGGCACGTAATTTTCAGAGGAAAAGTTAATTGTTATTAGCAATTACAGAAGCAATTACTCGGGCAGCTACAGGCCAGTCAGCCTTACCCCCATCCCTGGAAAGGTGATCATCCTGGAGGTTATCTAAAATGTACTGCTGTAAGAGATAACAAAGGAAATGTCTTTTCCCTGACCAAAAGAAGAAGAAAAATTTTAATGTGAAAGGACTTTTGTTCTTTGTTTTAACCATAAGCATGGTGCAGATCTTCGAGGGTGTAAAGCTAGAAGCATTCAAGTGTACAGTATGTAATCCAGCCTTTCAGACAGACAAATCTTAGCTTTTTGGCTTTTAAGAGGATATACAATACTGCTACTTACAGCTGCAGAGTGATGAGTGTGTTTTAGTCCTGATAGAAATGATGGAGATGCGCTTTGACTATGTGAAACATATTGTTTGTCTGTTTTCTTTTCTCTTTCTGTTTTGAAGATATTACAAACTGTGAGAAGTCCAGGCCAGAGACAAGCAATTGGTATTGAGGTAAGGGTTTCTCTGTCCCTAGGTAGCCTGCCTCATCTTCTACAAATGAGTACAGGGAAAACTTGGAGAGGCTGCATCTGCTGCTGTATCCACGGGAAACCCTGGGAATAGGTGCTGTCATTTCACAGCTTCTCAATTTACTCTCAGGCCTCCTTGTAATTTCTGGAAATTTTTATTCATTTATGAATCTAGTGCAGCATTGTGCTAGTAGCAGAGCAGTGTCTAAACCCTCAAGTTCCTTATGAACGCTTCATCCCCAGATTTTCCTATTTGCCTAAATTGGAGTCACTTTTATTACATCTTGGTGCAGGTCACTTCCATTTTAATAAAAATGGTAAATACAAGCAGACTACATTTAAATGCTGAGGCATATCTCCTGTTAACTCAGAAATGAATGAAGAATATGTTCATGAACTGAACTGAGAGTATTGTTGCTTCACTGCTTTTGCTTTGTTTGTGAGACACAGTGGACAAAAGCTCAGCAAAGTCAGTATGCCGTGAAGTACTTCATAGGTGATGCCCTTATCTTATTTGTTCTCATGTGTTTCTTTCTCACTCAAAATCTTTGTTTTTTCTCTTCCTGTGTTTGCTGTTCTCTTGGGAAGGTTGAGCTGAACGAGATTGAGTCTCGATGTGAGGAATATCCTTTAACCCGTGCCTTCTGTCGACTCATCAGCACGCTAGTGGAGAGTTCATTCCCCTCTAACTTGGGAGCAGGTCTCCGCCCACCAGGCTTTGATCCCTATCTCCAGTTCCTCAGGGACTCTGTGTTTCTCCGGTTCCGCACCAGAGCTTACCGGAGAGCTGCTGAAAAAGTAATAATTGTTTGAAAATCTTTTTTTTTTTGTATGTACTGGTACAGATCTAAGTAGTTAAAATAATTTGAGATTGCGGATGCAGCTTAGGTCTGTATTATGTGCAAGTTCAATGCAGGAGAGATAACCTGTGTCCTCTCAGAGTGCTTTGATTCTGTAAACAGGTAATTTTTCAACTCGTGTCAACAGGATCTGTGGACTACTTCTAAGGAGCCTGTATAAAGTATCTAAGAAAAATAAGAGTTTATATAATAGCAAATTTAGATTTAGAAATACAGGATTCTGCAACTCTACTGCAAAAATGGTAAAGATGTAGAAAAAGAAGAAACAGAAAGTCATTGCCTTATGATAAAGCTAAATGTTTCTGACAGTGATTGTTTCTGAAAAAGCTGAGAAGGGAAGGAATAAGAGTTATACTGAACCTGGTACTGTGAGTAGTCTATTGCTGGAGACCGACCTTCAGCTACCTAAAAGAGCAGGCTGTTCATAAAGGTAGCATTTTTATACGTAGATATGGATAGAGATGAATTAGGCAAACTCGATCCCCACAAATCCATGGTTCTGGATGGGATGCACCCACGAGTGCTGAGGGAGCTGGCGGATGTTATTGCTAAGCCACTCCCCATCATCTTTGAAAGGTCGTGGAGAACAGGGGAGGTGCCAGAGGACTGGAAGAAAGCCAGTGTCACTCCAGCTTTCAGAAAGGGCAAGAAGGGAGGACCCAGGAAACTCCAGGCCAGCCAGCCTCACCTCCATCCTTGGAAAGGTGATGGAGCAGCTCATCCTGGATGTCATCTCTAACCGTGTGGAGGATAAGAAGGTGATCAGGAGTAGTCAGCATGGATTCACCAAGGGGAAGTCGTGCTTAACCAATCTGCTAGCCTTCTATGATGGGATGACTGGCTGGGTAGATGAGGGGAGAGCAGTGGCTGTTGCCTAGCTCCACTTCAGCAAGGCTTCTGACATGGTCTCTCATGAGATCTTCATGGGTAAGCTCAGGCAGAGTGCGTTAGATGAGTGCACAGTGAGGAGGATGGAGGGCTGGCTGGATGGCAGAGCTCAATGGGGCTGCGATTAGTGGCACAGTCTAGTTGGAGGTCTGTAGCTAGTGGTGCCCCCAGGGTCAGTACTAGGTCCAGTCTTGTTCAAATTACTCATCAACGACCTGGATGAAGGGAGAGAGTCCACCCTCAGCAAGTTTGCTGATGACAGAAAATTGGGAGGAGTGGCTGATAGACCAAAAGGATGCGCTGCCATTCAGGGAGACCTGGACAGGCTGGAGAGATTGGCAGAGAGAAGCCTCGGGAAGTCCAACAAAGTGTAGGGTCCTGCACCTAGGGAGGAGTTACCCTGTGCCCCTTTACAGGTTGGGGTTGACATGCTGGAAGGCGGCTCTGTGGAGAAGGACCTGGAGTCCTGGAGGGTGCTCTTGTGGCCAAGAAGGCCAATGGTATCCTGGGCTGCATTAGGAAGAGCATTGCCAGCAGGTAGAGAGAGGTGATCCTCCTGCTCTTCTCAGTCCTGATGAGGCCACACCTGGAGTGCTGTGTCCATTTCTGGGCTCCCCAGTACATGAGAGAGACAGAGCTGCTGGAGAGAGTCCAGTGGAGGACTACAAAAATGATCAGGGGACTAGAGCATCTCCTCTTACGAGGAAAAGCTGAGAGAGCTGGGCCTGTTTAGCCTGGAAAAGAGGAGGCTGAGAGGGGATCTTATCAATGTATATAAGTATCTGAAGGGAGGGTGTCGGTAGGATGGGGCTGGACACTTTTCGGTGGTGCCCAGAAGTAGAATGAGAAGCAATGGACACAAACTGGAGCACAGGAAGTTCCATCTGAGAGGTTGTGGAGTCTCCTTCTCTGGAGATATTCAGAACCCGCCTGGATGTGATCCTGTGCAACGTGCTCCTGGTTGAGTAGTGGGGTTGGACTGGATGATCTCCAGAGGTCCCTGCCAACCTCAACCATTCCGCAGTTCTGTGATTCTGTTTGGTTATACTTTCTATGATCAGAACTACGTGAACCATTTGGCTGGTGACTTCTGAACCTCACATACCCAAATCTACAAGTCAGATTTATCCTTTCCTCGTTGTTAATTCGGATAATATTTCTGTCTCCCCAAAGCAAGGAATTTGAGTTTCCTTTATGATCCTTTTGAATGAATGTGCATGCTAAACTGTATTCTGAAAGCTGTTAACGAGCTGTTACTAGCTATATACCTAGTCTGTTCATTGCTTGTAGTTTTTAATATATTAATATATATAATATAGAGAACAAAATAGACAAATCTGTTTTGGTGTTCCATTTTACTTCAAAAAGGAGGCTTGACAGTTCACATTATTTGTCGTGATAGATTAAAAGTGTTGCAGAATAGTATTTTAGATTTAGACAGTCATGCCATACATCTGACCAGTACTTCATTGCACTGATTTTTGTATTCTTTGTCGTCCTTGTCTTGTTGCTGCAGTATCAGTCATATTCTATATGTGATTTTTCTTCATTTTGTGATTATCACAGTGGGAAGTAGCAGAGGTAGTTCTGGAAGTGTTTTACAAATTGCTGCGAGACTACGAACCTCAGCTGGAAGACTTCGTGGACCAATATGTGGAGTTACAAGGTTAACTTGTTCATTCACTGACATTCATTCTGACAAACAGAACTGGAACTTGCTTTGATCTCTTGCCTCTGTCTTGTGATCCTGTTTAATATGGCAAGTAAGCAGGCGAAAAGCTAGGTCAGGGCAATGAGATAGGAAGACAGTCAAAAAGTGTCCACATACTACGGGGAGCTATGCTGTCTATTCAGTAGAGCTTGATATAAGCTGTTTCCAACTTCTCACACTCTACTAGGAGAATGATTTGTGTGTCCCTTGCATTGCTGATTTGGTTAAAAACAGTATATGACACTTTAAAAAAAAAATCCAAAGTTGGTTTTGGCTTATTCCTCTGTTTTTTTTTTCTTTGGTCTATACCTAAATCACCACTATTTATAGGGCTAATTTAAAAGTCTCACTGTATTTGATATATCCTCTAGTATTGCTGTTATTGATATATTAGGTATTCACAGCAGTCAGTAGCAGTAGAATTATGATCTGAAATCGTTAAAGAACGGTTGTCCAGAATTAATAAGACCAAAGTAAATGGCTATTGCCTCATTACAAGGCTTATGTGAACTGGGTTTGGGCTGCAGATAGTTTTTAATACAAAGTTTCTTCTTAACATTGAATGCCAGCCTGGTGCTTCTTGATTTGCTGTAGCAGTAGAGAGCTGTCAGAATCACTTCAGAAGTGAACAGCAACTTTAAGACGCTCGCAGATTTTGGCAGGCTCACTGGAGAGGTTTCTGTGTCTTGTCCTTTGGCAAACAGTTTTTAGCAGCTGAACTGTCTCGAACAATCTCTGTTAGCTCGTTCCCATCCTCAGCTAATGCTTCAGCTTGTGTGGTTATTTGTGGGTTATGTGATACATTGGAGAAATGGATTAAAACCAATTTTTCTGACTAGATCCGTTTCTTGAACTGATTCACTGTGTCTACAGTGAAATGGTTTTTCTGCTGGCATGTTAAAGGGAAGCACAAACACAAAAGGAAAAAGGAGAGAGGGAAAGGGTTTGTTTTAAGCTGTCTGATGTCAAAAGGATCTGCACCTTCATTCTCACTTGCCTATTAAGACATGTTTCTGACTGCTCTCCTGCTTCCCCCCCCCCCTCAATTTACTAGACTAGATAAAACAGAAATATTAGTCTTGAGTTATGCTTTTCTTTTGTTTTTCTTTTGTTTTATTGAGGGTGTTTGTGTTCCAGGCTAGTAGTTTCATTTCGACATGTGTTGTTGTAGCAGACATGCAAGTATTTGTATACTGTGAGCATCAGTGTTTCAGTGGACTTTGTCAACTTTGGTTTCTGGAAATGCTTTTTTCCCTTATGCCGGTTTTGGGGAATGTAAACTTTTTTCAGTTACTTTTCAGTCACGCGAAACCATTTAATGTAGCTCCATTGTGGTATAGAGTCCTATCGTTGATTTGAATTCAAGGCCAGATAAACCTAGGGAGAGTCTAATGATTTAAAGTTGAAACTGTGCTAGTAGATTTTGAAAAGTAATGGTAATTACCATTACTACTCTCTGCAAACTTTCTAAGCTACCTAGATAGCTTATGTGTGGACAAAAACTCTGAAGACTTTGTATGCAGTATGTTTTGTCAATTTAGATGTTGCTTACAGCAACAGGGACTGCTGTTTTCCAGCTCAGGCTAGCTTGAGCAATGGAAGTCTTTTCTATTTGATGGTTTTTTTTTTTTTTGGTCTTCAGGAGAAGAAATAATAGCATATAAACCACCTGGGTTCAACTTGATGTATCATCTATTGAATGAGTCCCCAATGCTGGAACTGTCCCTTAGTTTGCTAGAAGAAGGAGTTAAGCAGCTTGATACTTATGCTCCATTTCCTGGTACGTGCCTCGAATTTATTTTTCAGGTGAAGTTAAAATGCATATCAAGTGGGATTTAAAGCTGATGTTGCACATATCTTCAACTTGATTTTGTTTTTCTGGCATATATAAATTGTGTTTTGTGGGTAATTTTCCTAGCAGTAAATAACCGACAAATTCTTTCTTGGTATAAGATATGGTGAACGTGGTTTATGAACATGGCCTGTTTCAGTGGATCCTTTCTTTTTCTTATGGTTCTTTGTTGTTTGTGTACTGCACAGGGAAGAAGCATTTAGAGAAAGCAGTACAATATTGCCTTGCACTTCTAAACTTGACGCTGCAGAAGGAGAATCTTTTTATGGATCTGTTGCGGGAGAGCCATCTTTCCCTTATTGTCACACCGCTGGAGCAGCTGCTTCAAGGAATCAATCCTCGCACTAAAAAGGCAGATCATGTGGTGAATATTGCAAGGTATGTGCAAAATACTGAGAAGGGAGGAGTTTTGGAGGCACAGAAGTGATTGGATCCTGGTCCTTTGATTTTAACAGCCAGCAGTGCCTCTCAAGATTGGAATCTGCATTAATATTTATTTTCTTTGCTTTTTTTTTTTCTTATGATTTGCCTTATGTGGAGTAATTACCTGGGTTATAATTTTCATTTTGTCACAGTTTGAATGTTTTGCATAGGGTAGGAGACAACTAGAAACTTCTTTTGGCTGCTGTTGTGCGTTTAAATGTCTTACAGTATTATCTATTAGTTTCTATATTAAAAGTATCAAGCTAGCATTCTGAAACACTGATTTTCAGTTTAATTTTAAATTGACTTTACAGACAAACCAGCACTGCTTTTTTATTCAGTGAGATTTTGAGAAATCAAGATCTCTGTATGTATTTTTTCTTTCATTTGCCATATTACTTTTTTTACATAACAGTAGTTAATGAATAGCTAAAAAAAAGTGCCTTTTAAGATGCTTTTAATTAAATTAAACTAAAATTTAATTTTTTTTTTGAATCTCGCCTATTATGGGTATATGCAGTAGTTTAGTTTAGATAGTTTTGGTCCTTGATGATACTTGTTTCTGTGTGATCTGAAGGTATTTTCTCCACGTGTTGTGTGAGTCTGTGATTTTTTTTACTACTGTCTTGCATTGTTTGAGGTAGATTATAGATAAAAAGAATGCTGGAAATTCTGAGGCTGATTATTAAATCTACATGTTAGCCTGTACTTTTGATGGAGGAGAGTGAACTGCTTAATGTGAAGTAAAATTTTGTTGCAGTTTTAACATTTTCTTATATAGTTTGTTTTGTAGTTGTTTTAGTATTCTCTCATCTATGCATTACCATATTGGAATCTTACAGTCCTCAAAAATCTCATTACAATAATCTTGTATTTTTAAAGGTATCTTTATCATGGAAACAGCAATCCTGAACTGGCTTTTGAAAGTGCCAAGATTCTGTGCTGTATTTCTTATAATTCCAACATCCAGATAAAACTAGTTGGTGATTTCACACATGATCAGGTAAGTGTCATTTTCTTTGGATCTGGAAAGACAACGTGTTGAAGAAATACTGGTGCTCTGTAATGTTACTTTAAAAACTATGTTTCTAGATCAAGTACATTAAAACAATATTTTATCTCATCTCTACCTACCCCCAAAAAGTCTTTTACTGTGGCATTGTGAAAAGTGACTACTTCATTAATTGAAAAAAAGCAAAACCACGAATGCTTTGGAAGAAGAGATAAGAGATACTTTGAAATACTGAGACTTTTTCTTGACTTCATAGTCTTCAGCCTCTGAGGATAATTGAGCATATGTAACACAACAGTAGATTTTTTTTTTCTTTTCTCTTCAGTGTCTCTCTGCTAATCTATGCTTAGCGTATAATTTTCATGCTTAGTAACTCGGTTACTAAGTTAATTTTTGTCTAGACCTTGTGTCAACCTATATGGAGGGAATTTTGAAAGGTATTGTTTTTAATACTGTTAAAATCCCCTTTGTTTTCATCCTTCCATTGCTGAATACAGAGTATTAGCCAGAAGCTGATGGCTGGGTTTGTGGAGTGCTTGGACAATGAAGATGCAGAAGAATTAATTAATCCAGATGAGGGTATGTAAAAGGTTTCTTAAAAATGACTTGCACTTATCTTTTGCATAGAGTGAAATTAATGAAAGAAAGGGCTTTAAAGTCAGAAAATCCTTTTCTTGTGTTGTGTTCTGTAGAGACACACCCTTAACAAAAGGAAAAGCATTGTTAAGATACGTTCATAGTGTATGATGAGCCAGCTAGAAACTGAGTGTTTTCAGAAGAGGAGCATTTAAATTGCTCTGGATGTGTTATTCAGAGCTGTAATTTGACACTTTGATCTTGTATTCCTCTGTACTAATATAAGCTGATGTTTTACATTTATTGCATTTAATCTGAAGGCTCTGAAGATTATTACTTTAAATCGATTGCTTTACTTAATTGTTCACCTAATCTTTTTTAATCAAGAGCTGGAGCCTGAAAAGCAGCGGGCACGCATCCATCATGAAACAAGGATCCATATTCTGAATCTCCTTATCACCTCTCTTGAATGTAGTCCTCCCAGCCTTGCTCTGTATCTCTTGGGATATGAGCTCAAGAAGCCTGTCAGCACCACAAATCTGCAAGACCCAGGTATGAAAAGAAAAAGTTGATCCTGCATTTATTCAGTTCTCATACCACCAGCACTGAGAATATCTATCGGAAAATTCACGGGGAGACCCAGCTCCTCTGAATGTTAAGAATAAGAAAACAGGCCTTGTTCTAATCCTCAAAATCTGTACTCAGAGATAAGTTGAACCCAGGTGCAGTATTTTAAACCGCTTTAGAATTTGATCCTTTCTCTAAGTTGGATTTTGGAATGGACTTGAAGTTAGAGTTATGGGAGAAAATGATAATTTTGAAGAGAAGTATAATTTTATTTACTGTTCACATGCATTGTGGTTGTCAGCAATACAAAGAAATTGATTTGGTGATCCAGCAAGTCCCTATGTGTGACAAGACTTTGAACAAGTTATACAACTTGAGTACTCTTCTGCCCCTCCTCAGACTCCCATTTAAGATTAATTATCAAGTAGGAAAACAGTCTGGCTGTTTAACAATGTAGAAGAAAACCTTACAGAAGATATATATGTATATATATATATATACACACATATATATGGCATTTCAAATATTTCTGGAATTGGTGTGAAAAATAGTGAATTAGTCTGTCTTGTTTGGCTGAGCTTCTGAGGAAGCGATCATGCATTCAGTGCAAGGCAGACTTGGATAAACTTGAGCAAGTTCAGAAGAGATGGTTGGGGCTGGAGCACTCAGCTTATGAGGAGAGGTTGAGAGAATGGGACCTATTCAACGTGGAAAAGAGAAGGTTTGGGGGAACCTGATAACAGCCTTCCAATATCTACAAGTAAGTTAATGAGGGGAAAAGGCCAGGCTCTTCAGTGGTGCATGGCAGGAGAACAAGACAGCAGGCATCAACTGAAAAGAGGCTCTGAGCGAATATGGAAGAAACTTCTGCAGAGTGAGGACGGTGAAGCAGGGGAATGGGTTGGCTGGAGAGGACATAAAGTCTTCATGCTTGGAGGTTTGTCAAGATCCAGCTGTATAAAGTTATGAGCTTTATCCTGTCTGCTGTTATAGCTGGCTCTACTTTGAGCAGTAGGTTGGCGTAGAGACTTCTTGGAATCCCTTCAGATCTGATGTACAAGATTCTTTCTCAGGTATTTTAAGGAATGTTTTATGTGAACACATTGGGATCAACAGATTTGATTTTAGCTATTTAGAGAAGCCTATTTCTCATGATCTTTGGGTTGGATGCTTTGGTCCCAGCAGATTGTGTTTGTTTACGGTTGTTTCTAGTTCTAAATGAAGGAAAGGTAGGACCTGAATTTCATTTGGAAAAAAAAGTCTTAGAGTTATTTTATGTCTCAGAAAGGCACAGAAAGGCACCAGCCTCTTTTTTATCTGGAAAGTAACTTAAAATGGCAGACCATGTTTTGCACATTTTGAAATTCTATTCCTAAAAAATATGGATAATTGATCTGCGAGCATACAATTTTAGAGGGTATCATACGTCAGATCAGTAATAGGAGACTGTCTTTGTCTCTAGGCTGTGAGAGATCCTTGCAGACCGCTTTGAATTATCCCATTAATAATGTGAAGAAAGAATGACCATAAGCTATATGCCTAGGAATAATAATTTCCTACTAAAGCATAAATGATGCGGGTCCAAACAGAGACGGTTATTTCCCCTGTAAGAATTGTTGTAAGGTTGTTGATGCATTTACTGCTTAAGGGCATCTTGCCTGGTGGATTAAAGTAATAATTGGATAAAGGATGGATGCAAATTGACAGAATTTTTGCTTCAGTCTTAAAGTCTTTTTTCCTTTTCCTCTTGGTTGCAGTGTTAGGTGCCTCTAGGAGAGTTATTGAACAATTGTGGTCATTTTATGACTAAATACAGAGATTTAAAACTTACATTTGAAATTGTCAAATGAGTATTCAATTAAAGTGTAGGACTGAGAATCCAAATTTTCATTTGGTTGATGCAGAATATTAAAATACCAATTGGACCTCCTTGTATAGAACTGAAGAGAAAATTCTTAAGGAAGTTTTGATTGCATAATTTGTCTTCTTTCTGCAGAGTGCCTTCAGATGTTTTAATTTGATTTTTGCTAAAACAGTTCCTCCCTTTATTTTAATTGAGAAAAATCTTTGCTGGATGTTTTTGCTGCTGCTCTGTGGAGCAGTATAGTGCAGCATAAGGTATCTGAAGCATTTAGTTTCTGTAATTTTGTGTTCTAATCTGCATCAATCTATTATGGAGGCAAGTAAGTAAGAAATTACTTCTGTATTTTGAAGGTGTTTTGGGTTGTCCACGGACTTGCCTTCACGCTATTTTGAACATATTGGAGAAGGGTACTGAAACAAGGAATGGTCCTACAGCAGTTCAGGAATCTCCTCATCTTGCAGAACTCTGTTACCAGGTATGCAACCTATTTTCTGTTGGCGTATACTGAGAGTAGGCTTTAAATAAAATTAGCTCCTTCATGGTCGATGAATACAGATGGTGATGATATTGATAATATTTTTTAGTTTAAAAAGGATCTGCCAGATTTTTTTTTAATATATTGAACTCCTTCTGATCTACCTTTTCCTATGTGAAAATGTATTATCTTCTAACAACACCGAAAACAAAAAGTCTGCACTCGTGTCAGAGCTTGGAATTCGGTTGTACTTGTAAAGCTAATGATCTAAATATTTTTGGCAAGCCTCTGAGTGTCTTATGGCCACATGACAAGTTTTTTTTTTTTTTTATATCTGGAACTGCATTTTGCTGAAATGTAATATGACAGATAATCCCAAATAAGCAAATAAAATTCTCTTCTTTATTCTGCAGCAGTGATGCGTGTGTGTGTATAAAATATAGTCAGAGAGAGTAGGCAGGGAAGACAGTTGGATTTGACGTGTGCAAAATTAGTTGCTGTTTGGCCTTAAATCACACACCTTTATTGTGCGGATAATCTATGACATCTAGAAAGTATTTTAAATACAAGTAATTAAAAGTGGAAGAGGCCATACTGTAGAAGAGGAAAAAGATGAAGATGACATTTCCTGTCTTGGTGAACCCAGAGAGTAAAAAAAAAAGGTGCTTGTCTTTTAAGTGAAATGGACAAACTGAAAGGATTATAGAGTCATGTTGTGGGTGAGTAGTTGCTATAGATGCCTGCATGCCAATAGTCCTTCAAAGTATAATTCGATGTATGTTATAAACAATATGTTGTGCTTTGGAGCAGGCTGCTGGGAAACTTACTGAAAATACAGGTAATAATACTGTTTGAGCAGTAAAACAGAGTTATGCTTCTTTTGCTTTGGTGGTTTTGCTTTGGTGGTTTTGTTTTGTTTGTTTCTTGTGAAATAAACTCCATACGAGTATCCACTGTTTCTGATTTTCAGGTGATCTATCAGTTGTGCACATGTGCTGACACCTCGGGCCCAACTATGAGATACCTGAGGACCAGTCAGGATTTCTTATTCACTCAGCTGCAGTATTTGCCATTTTCTACCAGAGGTAACTTTTGTCCTTAGCTAAGAACAAAAAAATCAATGCCTCCTTCGTGTCTTTAGCAATCCCAGAGGAAAGATAGATACATAGCATGATTAGACTGAATTAATTGCTGCCTCTTTGCTAATCTTTTAGTTCTGATATTATTGAACTCTGCCTGCTTAGGAAGTTCGTATTGTTTTGCAGAACTCTTGTAAAAGAGCTTGTTAGTTTTGGAGCATATCCAGTCTCCAGAAGCAAATCCTTACCTATCTTTTAATTATTGTTGTAGTTTTGTTAGATTCTGCTACAGGAAAAAAGGTGTATTTTGGAAAAGGATGCTATGCAGAACAGGAGGGAGTAGAAGGCTGGTGGTTATAACCACTTTTATTTTCCTTGAAATAAGTATCTGGAGATTTTATTTGGTGCTGATGTTAGGTATGAAGCGAATGGATTTGTTTTAATGTTTAAGACTGGCATTTCAAAGGCGGGCGTCTTAAAACTGCAAAAGTGTACTTACTGGGTTTGTCAGATGCTAGACCACCAGTACTTTGTTAGATGACAGTAGTCTTAACCTTCAAGTGCACATAATCCAGAATGGGGGAAGTACTTTAGACGATCTCTTACATAACTTAAGAATGGAAATGAGATTCATATAGAATACGAAGATCCTTGGAGACCCAGGTTCAAGCATTAACACCTTAAAAGCAAAGTGATAGCTCACATGGGGGTAAATGTCTGATGATTTTCACTGAAATGATAATTGATGTCACTTGCTCATAGATTCTCCCCAATGGTTTTGAGTACAGGTTACATCCAGATTTTTTTGTATGTACATACTCTTAAATCCATGCCTGTGTATGAGTCTTTCAAAACATTCACGTGCATTGAATGGCATTTGTCAGATCCCTCAGTCTTTTTGTGAACAAATGGTGAGCAATTCATAAGTAATGGTAGGTTCTAAAAGCTTTCTCAAATGAAGAAATGCTTTCCTTGGAGTAAGCAGTATTATTTATGTTCAGTTTTATAAGAGTTTTCTTATCTCCACCCAGAGCATGAGATTTCAACACTGAACCAAATGTCCTGGTTGATGAAAACGGCAGCGATAGAAATGCGAGTGACATCACTGAACCGCCAGCGCTCCCATACGCAGAGACTGCTGCATCTGCTGCTGGATGACATGCCTGTGAAACCCTACTTGGGTAAGAAGAACTTGCTGTGATGACATGTGGCTATATGCCTTGACATGTGTCTGTGCCCTCTCACAACACGTGTGCATGCCAAATGCCTCTAGAGAGGTGTAGAAGCCACATGTGGACACCAGATGCCTCCAGGCACTTGTACAAGCCACATGACTCACCATGTGTGAACAAGCAGGTTGGGCACATGCTTGAATATGTGTGACCATGCCTGGGCTTAACAGCATCCGCAAGCGTTTTTGGTGCACACATGTGAACACGCATATGCTCGTCAATGTTCAAACATTTTTTTGGATGACACATTGGAAGACGTGAACACGTTTGTGCTTGTCAGTGTACCCACACAATTTCAAGCCACACATGTAAATACATGTGAACACATGTGCTCACCAATAGCCTCCACATGTATTTTTGGGCAACGTGAGAACACACGTACATGCTAACGGCTTCCACACGTTCTCAGGGAATATAGTTGAACACATGTTAATAGATGTGTACACATCGAGTGCTTCCACATGTGTTTTTGGGCAACATATGTGAACATGTCTGCATGCCATAGGTCTCCACGCATTTTGGGGCAACACGGGTGAACATGTGTATGTGTGTTTTGATAAAGTAGGTGGTATTTATTTGTTATTTCTTTTGATTATTTATGCTTCAGGTGATGGTGAAGGCGGGATAGAAGATGAAAGTCGGTCTGTCAGTGGGTTTCTCCACTTTGATACTGCCTCTAAAGGTAACCTTTCTGGGCATTGATTATTTCTCTGTAAAAATTTTCTGTTCCTGAATTGGGGGGCTGCTTCTAGAACGGACACTGAAAAGTGAAATAATAGGCTTTCAAAACAGCAGCAGTACATGAAATAAATTTATTTAGCATGGAAAAAATGAGTTTCAGAACCTTGACATAGTTGGTTGGAGGGTGGAAAATATTGGACTTAAAAGGAAGGTAGAATATTCTGTATTTAAGTATCTGTGGAAGGGTGAAATGGGAGGTGGCAGTGTATAAATTCCCTGGGAACAGGAAGAACAGTGAGACTGTTGCTAAGATTGAACGTGTTTGTTTATTTGTGGCAAAAAATATAAATACCAAGCAACTGACCTTAGATTTCTTACTACGTATTTAAGTTTCACCAGAAGACTGCATGGTTCTCCTTGAAAACCAGCCTGTTTTTTAAGAGACAAAATTTAGAATCTTGTAGTAGTAAGTTGGATTAAATGTATACATAAAAAGAGAATAACAGAAAACAAGAGTTAAGAATTTAAGGTTCTAGAAAATGTTTTTAAGCACCTTCTAGAGATCACTTGTTTTTTCTGAAGATTTAATGTTCTCTTTTGAAACTTTACATGTTAAGATTTGAATTGTCAAAGGTAAGTAAGGCTCCTATTTGCAATCCTTTTTTAAATCTTTTTTCTTCTTTTTTATCTCCCTGTTATATTTCGGACTACAATCTGAATTGATTTACTTTTCCAGTACGCAGGAAGATCTTAAGTATTCTGGATTCGATTGACTTCAGCCAGGACATTCCAGAGCCTTTGCAACTGGATTTTTTTGACCGGACTCAGATTGAGCAAGTCATTGCTAATTGTGAACACAAGAATGCACGTGGGCAAGTGGTCTGCAACGTCAAGGTGCGCAGTAGTTCGTGTTCTCAAATTATGTGTGCCATTTATATCTTGATAATCATTTAGTTTTTAAAATCAATCAGTGCATTAATAAGACTTTGAAACACATAAAGAGTATACCTGTTTCAGATGTACATAATTTATGCAAACTGTTTGGGTTAATTTATTTTTTCTTCTGCATTGCACACACTGATTTTTCATTTGCACCTGACAGATGTGTTGGTTTAAGACACTTTGAGGAAATATTTTCTGTTTTAATGTTTTTCATATCTCAGAACACCCAAATGATGTTGCAGTAAATGACTTCTACCTTATTTCATTGTTCTGCAACACAACTGTGTAGTTCAGCATATGTGTACACAATTATGTACATAATATGGTTGTGTACTGCAGTAGTTCTTAAAGGCTTCAGTTAACATAGCATCACATTGTGATAAGTAATTGACAGGTATTTGATAAATAGTCCTGAAAAATTTGTGGTCCAAAAGACAGTGGACAAAGCAGGAGTGGAAAAGAATGGCAAAGTGATCTTGCTGGTGATAGGAAAACAACTATTACATATTAGATACAGGCTATTCTGTATTACAAAATATGTTTTAGTCTTAAGAGGAGACAAACCCTTAATCCTGCACATAAAGGCTATAGTGGAGGTTGAAGAGAAGAAGGAGTGGTGATTTGTTAGAAGAACTGATGAAAGAACATAACAACTTTGGAACAGAAGGAAATGAAGGAGTGCAAAAAATGGGAAAGGCAGTAAGCAAGAAGAGGTTGGACAGCTCCTAAAAGTAGTTAGAGAATGAAGTATGGAAGAAACCAAGAAAATAAATGAAACTTACTTGAATCTTCTTAGCCTTTTAGTTGCATCTGTTACTATGTAGCTGTCTCCTTTTAGAAGACAAATACATCTTTCTTCTGATTAAAGTTTTTTTTTTTTTTAATCCCTTTTCGATTTCAGCATCTACACAGAGTTCTGGTTGCAGAAGTCAATGCCCTTCAAGGAATGGCAGCAATTGGTCAGAGACCTTTGCTTATGGAAGTAAGTATAGAAATTGCTGTTGTTGTTCTTGGTGGATTTCATAAACCATCAAGCAGTAAGCTTTACCATGAAAACTTGCAGATTTGAGTCCTGAAATTTAAGTTAGTAATTTCTTAAGGGGAAAAAAAAAGAAAGACATTAAAGTTTGATAAGAGAAACTACTTAACATACTGTTCTACATACAATAGCAGCCAAGTTCATCTTGCCTGTCTCTTGTAGGGGATGACAATTCATTTGTCCTTTCTTTTATACAGCTGTAGTTTCTGTGAACATGGAGGAGCTTAATGCTTAATTATTTTTTGAGATTCCTACCATCTTTTAGTTTTATTTGAAATTGGCTAAGTGGGTTTGAAAATCAAAAGATGAAGGAGAGGTGACACGCTAAAAATAAAGAAACACACAAACAGCCTTTTCACAGTTGTCTGCTTTGATTTTTAAAGTATATATGTATATATATATATATATATATATTTTTACTACACACTTGAGACATTCATGGTGAAAAGCCTTTGTGAAAAGCAGCTCAGAATTGTATTGGCGTATCTTGTTAAAATGATTAATGGCAGCTTGTTTCTGATAATCAGAAGACTTACCTATTTTTTTTTCCAAAGACTATTACTAATAGATTAAAACTTGAAATATTGAAATCTGTTATTGTCATAAATCTCTTTTAGCATTTTATAACTCAATTCCTTTTTCATGGGTGTTCAGGAGATCAACACTATCCTGCAGTATGTAGTGGAGCGGAATAAGTTGCTACAGTGCCTCCATGCTAAGAGGCATGCTTTAGAGTCGTGGAGACAGCTGGTGGAAATTATACTCACTGCCTGCCCCCAGGATCTTATACAGGCTGAAGACAGACAACTGATTATCCGTGATCTGTTACAGGATGTGCATGACAAGGTAATGCTCTACTGGAAGCCAACCCTTTCTTTGAACTTTTTTGCTATGTCTTTTTATATGAAAGAGAAACTACTCTTCAAGTAGCGTTTTTGACCGTAATCAAGAAAAAATTGTCTGCCTTTAGTATTATTTTCAGCTTTTTGATTGCTACTATGCTGAAGTTTGAATGTGCCATTGGGCAGAGGGGATACTCTGTATTTTTGCATAACTACTGTGAACTGCAAGCCATATATTCATGAATTTTGAAGACATCTTAGTGTAATCTGGTATGATGATGATCTGGAAAGGGTGGGTGAAAAGGTAACAGCCCATTTGATGAGGAACATAAAAGATGTCACTGAAGTGATGAAAGCAGCCAGTACCGCATTTGTTAATTTATTGCAATTAGATGACACTCTTTAAATCCTAACACTGCTTCTTTTGAAAAATTAAAGAAAGAGTTGAATGAAACATCAGAGTAGAAAAAGTAAAGATTTTAGAATTAGAAGGGCTTCTGGGAACATGAGCGTTTGCTTTGTCTTAAAATATTTAAAGTCTGCATCTTTTATCGCAGAAATAGAGTACTAATTTTTGAGACAGACTGCACAGTTATGACTGACTTAGCCATTCTCAAAGAAAATTTAATGAAAAATTCTCATATTGTTTAGTCAGCTGGGGAATAATTTCTTGTTATTGTTTTATTGTGAGAGGCATACTGTATTTAGTTTTGGTAGACAAGCTATGTTTTGAGGAATGTATATAAATGAAAATGTCATCTTTTTTTGAACAAAAAGTAACCTTTTAGGGTTTGTTGTTTTCATTAGTTTTTATGTAACTCTTTCAGGAAAATATTTTTTTAATAGAATGTGGGTCTTGTTTTTTATATGAACAAAATTAAAACATGGGAAACAAGGGAGGTCTTTACTGGTCAAAATAATTTCTTCAATTCCTAAAATCTTTACGGAGCACAAATTTCAGACTCTGATTTCCTGTAATACTTTAGCGGAGAATTTTGTTAATTTGAGAAAACAATTATCTTTATTTTTCTTTGAAAATAATTGATCTACTGTATTAAACAACCACACTGCTTAAAAGGAAAGCTGCTTGAGTGTCAGCGATAAAGATACCAGGTTTATCTTTCAAAGGATGAAGTGAACTAACGTGGCTTATGCTAACTTCCCATTAGTTTTTCTCCATGTTGTCTTAAATGCTTCTTTGATGCTCACTCTTTTGAGTTTCCTAAATTATATCTTCACATTTTTAACAGAAATAGTTTTCTTTAAATAGCTGAGTTCTTTAAAAAGCAAAGAAGGTGTCAGTTGTTCTTTCTCTAATTTAAGTTTAAATATTTTACTAATAAACCAACTCAAACAACAGCACATTCCTTCCCGTTTCTTATCCAGATTCAATTATCATCTTGCCTGTGATTTGTGGAAATAAAAACCAGAAAGCTAATGGTCTTCTCGATTAAAACGTGTTCAACGTATTTTTTTCTGGATGTATTTCACCTGACACTACTGATTGTGATTTGTTTTAAATAGTGTTATATTAATGAATTCCTTTTGAATACATAAATGAAATAGCTGCGAGAGACTAAATTAATTGCTTTAATAGCTCATGAAATCAGACACTTGCGTACTTCTTTTCTTCTTTTGTTTGTTTGTGTCTTTTTTTTTTTCTTCTATGTTAAGATCCTGGATGAGGATGCAGCTCAGGAGCTGATGCCAGTGGTGGCAGGGGCTGTGTTCACCCTGACAGCCCACCTGAGCCAGTCTGTGAAAACAGAGCAGAAACAGCCACTTTCAGTCCCAATGACGGGACAGTCCCAATATGTCTTGATGCTGGATGGTTCTTTTGCCTCATCACCTGGTTCTGAGAGCATATCGATAGGTTTTGCTTCCATTGGTGACTCCTCCCTTCACATCATCTTAAAAAAGCTGCTGGATTTCATTTTGAAAACAGGTGCGATATCCTTTGCCCTACGTTCATGGGAATTCTAACCACCAAGAGTACAAAGAAGGACTGAACTGCTCAAGTTTTTTTTATTACGGTCAATTAGGTAGATCTTCCATTATTACTATTGATATAAGTGATGCTACTAGCAAGAAAAAAATTAAGAAAAGTTTTTTTTTTTTTTTTGAAATCTGAACAAGCAGAAGAAAGATGTGTACATAACTTTAAAGGGAATTTCATATTCAAGTGTTTATAGCAGCATACACTTGCTGAATTTACTCATAAATATTATACAAAGTGTAAAACCCTAATTTATAAAATCTATTTGTTTTACTTCTGCCAGCACTGCCACAGAAAAATTAAATTAATTGTCAGTGGAAGATAGCGTTACGGAATTTGTATCTGTTTGGTTCTAATTATGACTGTTTCTTGTGAACAGGAGGTGGCTTCCAGAGAGTGAGGACACATCTTTACGGATCACTGCTTTATTATTTACAGATTGCCCAGAGACCAGATGAACCAGACACTTTAGAAGCCGGTATGGTCCAATTGTACTTTGGGAAAGAGCAGAAAAAAAAAATCTTAATAAACCCTAAACTATAGTTCATGCATGCTGAATTGTCTCCTGGAAGTAGATAGGTTATGTAGATAGAAAGCATCTTACTCCAAGATGGAGTTAGGAGGTGGGCAGGCTGAGGAGCATCAGGGAGTCAGAGAACGAGGTTGTCTGATGGGGTAGAGCTCTGCCATCCCTGAGGCAGGTTCCTGAGCCAGCTGGAGCCACTGCACAAGAAACGAAGGTTCCCCTACCCCCTTGCTGCCAGACAGAGGTAAGGGATGTGAGAGACAGGGGGGAGTGGAAGCAGGTTCCTGTTTGGTGCAGCAGGCGAACCCCCATGCTGCATGCCTGACCTTCCCAGGCACCCCTACATAACAGGTATGAGGCTGTGGAGCTTGATGGGCAAGCAAATGACGATGTGGGTAAAGGTCCATCCACAGTGGGGAAGTTGCCAAGGGCAAGTCAACCTATACCCTGCATCACAGCAACCCCCACGAAGAAAAAAAGAAGGATTATAGTCATAGGGGACTCCCTTCTGAAGGGAATGGAAAGCCCATCTAGACCCGACTCACAGGGAAGTCTGCTATGTCCCTGGGGCACAGATAAAAGATGTCACTTGTAGAATCATTCGCCTGGTACGCCCCTCTGATTACTACCCTTTATTGGTTTTTCAAGTTGGCAGTGATGAGGTGGCAAAGAGAAGCCAAAGAGCAATCAAAAGGGACTTCAGGGGACTTTAAGGGACTGCATGCTGGTGAGGCCCTTCAGTCTGCCCCATGTGGGGCTGAGTTGAATATAAGGCATCTGATGTGTTCCTATACGTACACACACAGCATGAGAAATAAGCATTTCAGCTCCCTGAAATGCTTGTATACTAATGCACGTAGCATGGGAAACAAGCAGCAGGAGTTGGAAGCCAGGGTGCAATTAGAAAGCTATGATCTAATTCCTATCACGGAAATGTGGTGGGACAAATCACACAGCTGGAACATTGGAACAGAGGGCTACAGGCTTTACAGGAGAGACAGGAAGGAAAAGAAGGGTGGGGGTGTTGCCCTCTGTGTTAAGAACTGGATAGATTATGAGAAATTCCCTCTAACAAACAGCCAAGAGCAGGTAGAGAACCTGTGGGTAAAAATTAAGGACCGGATCAACAAAGGACATTTTGTGGTTGGGGTCTACTACAGACCGCCCAATCAAGAGGAGCCTGTTGGTGAGGCCTTCTTGCTCCAGCTACAGGAAGCATCACGCTCACAGGCTCTCATCCTCCTGGGGGATTTCAACCACCTGGCTGTTCGCTGGGAAAGCCGTGTGGCAGGAAGTAAGCAATCCAGGAGACTCCTGGAGTCCATTTAAGACAACTTCCTTGTCCAGGTGTTAGACAAACCAACCAAAGGAGAAGTGTTATTGGACCTGGTGCTCACCAACGCAGGACCTCAAAGATTATTTGATGTTCCTTCTGTTCCTTTAGTTAAAGACCCCAGGGGAAAACAAACAAAACCATAAAACAAAGCCAAAAAGAGTCAACAAAAAAATAAATGTGTTTTTCAAGGCAGTTGGATTTGTTAATGGCTTGAATACTTTACTTACCAACATTTATAATCATTATTTCATCTTAGAGTTTGGATGAGGCTGGAACAACAACCTTGGGTTTGGTAACTATGCATGAAGACTTCTGCTGCTTATTACTTGGTCAGCTTTTTGAGCTATGGTAGTGAAAATAGGTATGGAATTGTTATGACCTTTCAGTATTTTATTGCTGACTTTGAAATCAGGACTTTTCTACTTACCTCGTTTACTTCCCTTCAAACCAAGTGTTTTGGTCCCAGTGAAAGTTCTTAGGCTTAATAGATGTTCTAAGTTACGTGTATTGAATCTTAGAATAGTTTTAGGCAGGTTATTTACAAGTGTGGCATAAGTATACAGGCACATATGTTTTTTAGTTCTGTCTGGTGTGTGTGTGTGATAGTTAGAAAAAAATGGATTTGTAGGAAAACATCTGCACTTCAATCAAACACCCTTGTCCCTTGTTTATGGTATTTCTGTTGCAAGATAAAGAATGCCCTGAAGGATATAGCCTCAGCTGTACTATAGCTAAGCTAATGCTAAGCTGCCCATCTTTCCATTTTTCCTTTTTTGTTATACTTGTTTTTTACAGCTAAAAAAACGATGTGGGAACGTCTGACAGCTCCTGAAGATGTGTTTAGTAAATTGCAACGAGAAAACATGGCAATTATTGAGAGTTACGGGGCAGCTCTTATGGAAGTCGTCTGTCGTGATGCTTGTGATGGTCATGAGATAGGCCGGGTAAATAAATTATTCCTCTGCAATCACTGTTTTGTTTGCTTTAAAGAACATTTTACTACCGTGCAGAGAAGGAAAATTTCATGAGGTAGAACTAGAAAACATTCTGTGTAGATACTTGCTCTCTGTCACATTTCTGTCCTACCACTGATTCTTCAAGTTGTTAAAAGTAGGTACGTACATGCATATTAATTATTTTCTCAAACAGGTTTGTGTCCCTTTGTTTAACAATAAAGGTAGCAAGCACTGCTGCAAAAGATTGTAGGCATAAACTGCTGTGACTTTTATATGTTATCTTTAAATCATGTACTTACCTGTTTATTTTCTCACTTGGGGAAAGTTTGGTAACTTGAGAAAGAAATATTGAGAAAGAAATATTTTCTGACAGGAATCTAGTCAAAGTGCAAAATAGTTTTACTTAGTAATTCTGCTTCTAGCAATACTTCATTAAAAATATTGTGGCATAGTTAGCAAACAGCATCTGTAATATTTTGTTAGTGGATAAGTAATAGAGGAAAGGCAATTGGCTTGTTCTACACTAAAATGTCAAGAAATCTTAAAATATTTTCCACATAAGGGGTTATGCTTGTAGTGCAGAAATGCACTCTGCTTTTAAGAAGCTGTTAGAAGCAACTCCCTAGCATTTACTATTTTTAGGTATTTGTTAGTAATCTCATTAGTCTCATAGATTTAATTGTTTTTTTTTTTTTTTCCATCCTAGATGTTGGCATTGGCTTTGCTTGATCGTATTGTTTCAGTAGACAAGCAGCAGCAGTGGCTATTGTATCTCTCCAATAGTGGCTACCTGAAGGTGCTTGTGGATAGCCTAGCAGATGATGATGTGACTCTTCAGAGCTTACTCACACCTCAGCCCCCTCTACTTAAAGCGCTGTACACCTATGAGTCCAAAATGGTAAGAGCACTTAAGGAACAATTTTGTGTTGTTTTTAAATAAAAGTTGCTTGTTACTTTACAAAAAGTTACTTTACATTGATTGTACTCAGAGATACTGTACTAAAATAATAGTATTTGAAATGGTGCTAAAATAGAGACATAATTTTAATAAGTGTCATTGTTCATCTCCAATTGTAAGTACTTATGTTTTTCCTTTGTTCTCTAGGCATTCCTCACCAGAGTAGCTAAAAGTCAGCAAGGGGCTTTAGAACTGTTGAGGTCTGGTGTGATTGTGAGGCTGGCACAGTGTCAAATATATGACATGCGACCTGAAACAGACCATCAAGGGTAAGTGTTGGTTCCCTGGCTGATTTTGAAACTGTAATACAGTCCTGGGAGAATGTGACATCTTTTTATAGCTATAAGCCTTTTGAGTAAGTATTTGTGGGTGTATTTTTTGTGTGTGTTTAGTTTAAAACTTTAAACCTGTTTTATTGAGAGGAAAATTCCGAATAACTGGGTGTCCAGTTGCTTATACTATGTAAAGTCCTATTTGTTTGATTACTTATATAGGAATGGTCCATGTGTTGTTAATAAATTTTTTATTAATTTAGACTAATGTTTGAAAAACCAGTCCACTATACCTGTTTTGGGGAATTTGTAATTGATTGCTGAACAAAAGGTGCAAAGTTCATCCTCCCCTGAGGTGCACTAGCAGTAGAGTAGTGAAGTAAATGTAATTTCATGTTTAAAAAAACATTACAGTTATGTATTGCTTGACAAGTTTCTTGGCGTGTTGCTATATTGTTGGTTATTGCGAGATGACTTAGAGATCTCAGAGAAGAAAGTCGCGTATTTAGGGGAAATCACCGTGGTTGATTTCAAACCTCAGTCTTTGCTTTTCATTTACAGTTCTTAGTGACACAGTGTTGGTTCAAACACTTTGGAAACAAGTAAGACTTAGACAAGTAAGCAAGTTTGCCAATGACACCAGGCTGTGTGGTGCAGTTGACACACTGGAGGGAAGGGATGCCATCCAGAGGGACCTGGGTAGGCTTCAGAGGTGGGCCCATGGGAGTCTCATGAAGTTTAACAAGGCCAAGTGCAAGGTCCTGCACCTGGGTTGGGTCAATCCCAAGCACAAATGTAGGATGGGTGGAGAATGGATTGAGAGCAGCCCTGAGGAGAAGGACTTGGGGGTGTTGGTTGATGAGAAACTAAATATAAGTCAGCAACGTGTGCTTGCAGCCCAGAAAGCCAACTGGGGATCTTGGGCTGCATCAAAAGAAGTGTGGCCAGCAGGTCAAGGAAGGTGATTTTTCCTCTCTATTCTTCTCTCATGAGAAGAACTCTCATCTGGAGTGCTGCGTTCAGCTCTGAGGTCCCCAACATGAGAAGGACATGGACCTGTGAGAGTGAGTCCAGAGGAGGGCCATGACGATGATCGGAGGGCTGGAGCAGCACTCCTGTGAAGAAGGGCTGTTCAGCCTGCAGAAGAGGAGGCTCTGGAGAGACTTTCGTAGCAGCCTTCCAGTATCTAAAGGGGGCCTACAGGAAAGCAGGGCAGAGGCTCTTTGTCAGGGAGTGTCAGTAGCTGTGTGTCAAAAATATGTTGATTTTCCGATATAAACTTAGTTCAACTACAAGGCTATTATTGAAATATGAATGTTTGCAGATTCTTGAGGGTAGTTTTAAGTCAAGGCTCTGCTTCACTAGTGGGCCTTACTTCTCTTTATCTTTTTTTCTTTACTTTTTTTCCCCCCACTAAACCTCTTAAGCATGTATGGAATGAGAGATCCCCCAGTCTTCATTCCTGCTCCAGTGGAACGCTATCGCCAGATTCTTCTCCCAGCCCTTCAGCTGTGTCAAGTGATCCTCACATCCAGCATGGCACAACACCTACAAGCAGCAGGACAGGTAAGTTCCAAAAGATGCTAGTTACTGCTTACTCAATCAAATTATATGTTGGCGTGCTTTGGAAGTAAGCTTTTCTAAAACAACATTTTCACTGGTATGGGAGATCACTCTAAAATTCTCACAGGAGTAAAAGCATTGCGTCCTCTTTGCCTGACGCTAAATTTTGAGACAATCATATTTCTCTTTTCTTCTTGTGGTACAGGTTTTGCAGTTTCTCATTGCCCATTCAGATACTATTCAGGCAATCCTGAGGTGTCAAGATGTTAGCGTTGGATCTCTCCAGGAGCTGGCCTTCCTGACAGGAATAATCAGCAAGGCAGCTTTGCCTGGTAGGAACTGTGGATTTGAAGTCTGTTACCTACATCTGCATGAATCTCACTTTGTTTTCTATGAAGCAATAGCAAGACATATCAGGGAATACGTACAACACACAGAATTCTCTGGAGATGTTCAGCTCTTGAAAAAATAGGGAAATGTTAAACTATTGTTCTTGAAGTAAGTATGGTGGATTTGCAGTGGACACGGTGTCCAGCTTAATGTGCATTTGACGTCCCATTTTCTTTTCATTATGCCAACTGGCAGTAAGTACTTTTTGTCTTTCGGACCATTTGCAAATAGAAGTGTTCAAAGTGCATGTGGTATCCTCAAAAAGAACTTTCATTCGGAAATTCGGAATTCGAAAATTCCACAACTGAGAAAATGAAGACAGAAATCTTTTGTGTACCCATATATTTGTTATTGTTTTCTACATTTGTATTTATTTTAAAATGAAAACTTCCAAGAAAAAGCGCTGTGGAGCACATTCAGGAGGAATGTCTGATTACAGTAGGATGGAGCGCAGAGTTGTAGGTTGAGGCCAAATGTTCATTTGCTTACAGTATAACAGCTGCAATTTTCATGCTAGCCTTCCTCCCCCCCATCTTTTTTTTAATTAGTTAGCAGAACAGTAAGCTACATAGCATGCATACTAGCTGCATTCATATCTGAATATCTTCCTCAAAGAATGAGAAAAATTTGTTTCGCTGATTTTTTTTCTGACCAATGCTTATATTTAAATGTATATACTGCATAAATCTTTTTTTTACCTTTAAAAAAACACAAAAAACAGTTAATGTCTGTATCTTTTATCAGGAGTGCTAAATGAGCTGGATGTTGATATTAATGAAGGGACGCAGATGGAGCTACAAGGACATATAGGTCGATTTCAGGTAATAAAGTTACCCGCTTAACACTTGTCCTTTTGGAATTGTGAGTGTAGATTAGAATTGCTTCCTGGTTTTCTGCTCTGACTAATAGCAGTTATGAAATGGATGTTTTCCAGCATTAAGAAAAATGTGCAGTGCTTTTTATTAGTAGTAGTTTTGTGGTTAGTTTTGTTGTTGTTTTTTGTCATTGGATTTTGTTCTGTGTTTGCTGTTGTTTTGAAACAAGTAGAGAAGACACCATTTGGCAACATAAGAGTTAGGTCAGAGACTTCGTTTCCCTCCCTGGTTTAGGATTCACCGTATGTGGAGGAGAGCAGTTTGAACTCAACACCATAGTATGTGAACATAATGCAGAATATTGTTACAACTTTTGCCCCAAGCATGTCTCCAGTTCAACAGTGTTGAGCATCGAACTAGTTAGATGTTAGTAGCGTCTAGCATGCTAATATTTTATTTATTTGCTTCCCTTTTAAGAATAACCCTGTCTTAGAAACCAGAAATAAAACCAGGATAGAGTAAGTCCTATTCAAAAGCTGTAACTGCAAATCTTTTTACAGCTCATCATTCAGCAGTGTTTTTGAAGCTTTGCTATCCATGTCAGCGAGGATGTTTGTAAAGAAGTGTTTATTTGAAAACTGTCTGTAGACAGAGCTGTCCTATCAGATATTTCTGGTTGCCAAGAGAAGGATGTGTTCTCTGGGCACTTTGATAGTAACTACTAGATCGACCAGCCTAAAGCAAAGTAGCAAGCTGTAAGTGATTGCTGGAATGCTGGGGTAGTTGTTTTTCTGCTGTGTTATGTCAGCAAGAAATTCCCATGGGAAACACTAGAAAGGTTTCTTGTTTTAAGGAGTTTAAATTAGTTAATTTGAAAACAGCCGTTCTGAGCAAAACTGTACAAATCCAGTCATCTGTTCCTGTAAGTTCTGTCTTTTGTATGTCATGTTATTTTCATCAAGTAATTGAAGAATTCAAGTGTTTTACTTTTTTCTAAAAGTAATTACCAATAAATCTTTAATCTTCGGTATCTTCTTTAGCATTCCAAATAAAACTGACTTCCAGTCTGAGGCACTTTGATGATTTTAACAGCCATATGTAAACTGAAAGGAGATTTATAGATTGTTGCTCCATTCTATGAAACTATTCAATTGTTTTTCTGCCCTCTACTTCTATGCAACTCATTATCTTCAGATTTTGTTTTGATTTATAGTTGAAGGTTTTTTAAATGGGTATAGGTAAACCTAAACTGACATTGATACTATTCAATATAACAGTCCTAAAAAGATGTAAGACATCATTGTGAACTTCTAAATCGAATTCATTTCTCAAGGAACTGTTTTAGGGTGCCATTAACTTTTAAATTAAGTAAAGGTGAATTAAAGCATTGTGTTTTTAAAGATACAAATGTAGCTTTTAAAGTTCTAAAATTTTTATGTGAACTGCTGTCTTTGTTTTGTATGTTAAGGGATATGTATGTATCATTCTTCAGCTTTTAAAAGAGTCAAGGATCATGCACTTCCTTCGCTAAGGTTCTAATTAAAAAAAGTTTGTTTCTCATGGCAGCGCCAGTGCTTAGGACTTCTGAGTCGGTTTGGTGGTTCAGACAAACTGCGTCAGTTTAAACTGCAAGACGATAACTCAGAAGGAGACAGAGTGAACAAGAGGGATGAAATTGAGTTGGCCATGCAGCAGGTGAGGACAGAAGAAGCTGTGAGAGCCTTCAGTCTCAAACTGTGAAATTTTACCTGTTGTACAGATTTTTTTAGTTGAGGTACTTTCACATGATTTTGACTAGTGGTAATGTTCTACACTGCCTTTAGTTTGGTATAGGATCCCATGTTTTGTTTATATTCAAAATAAACATTGAAAGTTTGGTTATTTAAATTTGCATTAGCAACCATTATTGTTTTAGACACAAAGTCTGTGAAGTTCAAAACTTTAAATTGATCGGTAATTTTCAAAATAAGGGCTGGATACAGAGGGCAATAGAGCAATGGGGAACACTAAATGGAACATGCACAAGAAGAGTTAAAAATGACCAGAAATTGCAACTAGTAGGTTTGGGAAAGAGGTGAGGTTGCAAATCCTGGGCTTGAAATAGAAGTGAGGCTGTAACTGATCAGAAAAAAGAATCATCACGTTCAAGTGAGTAGAGAGAAAGCAAAATGTTGTTAATTGACATTTATACATGTAGTAACTTGCATGCTGTCTTTTTTTCTTTTTTTTTTCAGATCTGTGCAAATGTGATGGAGTACTGTGAGTCACTTATGTTGCAAAGTGCCCCCAGTTTTCAGCACACTGTTTGTCTGTTCACTCCTAGCCTGTCAGAGACAACCAACCGAGATGGGCCTCGTCAAGGTGAGATTTTAGCATGCTGTTTTTTGAGATTGAATAGCGACATCTGGGCTAGCATGAAATTACCTACCAGAGGCTGTAGTTTATCTTACACTTTAAGTCTCTTTATGCCAATGCTGTAGCTGCTCATTTTCTTATACTGTAATAAATGCATGTATGGCCTTGCACTCCACCAAATAAGGGAACTAATACAAGTTAAAACAAAAGTGACCAAAAATGCTTTTTAAACTGATTCCCCTTGCAGCCTTAGAAACACATATATCAGTAAAATAATGTGTATGTAAATAAATAGTATAAGAGGGGGAAGGTAAGGATTTAAATTTTTTTTTCAGCAGCTGTGCTAGATTAAGTTAGGTGGAACTAGGACGTTATTGATGACATGTAAGGTGCATTTTGATGCTGACTGGAACTCTTCATTATGGCACGTGGCAACAGGTTGTGGTGTGCTATTATGTAGCTGAGTGGTTAAAAAATTTACATAGTATGTCTTCTGGTCTAGGTAAAGTTTCATGTGTTACGCTCAGTACTTACTGTACTGACTGTCTTCTAGTACTGCAGACACAGAACTTTTTGCCTAGACTTTAATTTGTGTAAATTCTAAAACAGAAATAAAATGTAAACTTGCAAGTGCATGTTTTTCATGTCTTTCACTACTTTATTGACAGAGAAGATACCTTATTGATTTCTTGATTTTTTTCGTCATTTAATTTGATTTTTGTAACTTGGTCATATTTTTCTAGATGCACAAGCTCCAGTGGTTCCGTACTGGCGCTTGCCTGGTCTGGGCATTATTGTCTACCTACTGAAACAGAGCACTAATGATTTCTTCAGTTATTATGATAGTCATCGTCAGAGTGTTAACAAACTGCAAAATGTGGAGCAACTCCCACCAGATGAAATAAAAGAGGTAACAGTTCTGCTAACTCTGTAGTCTGTGTGTTTGCTCGTAACAGATATAGCTCAGGGACTCAGAAGCATCTTGGGTAAGTAAATAGTTCCAGTTCTCTTGCATGATCTTTCCTGCTGTTGATAGGAGGGTCCATAGGATGGGCAGCATAAAATTTGGGGGAAAATATTGGGCTTAGCTCTGTAAAAGTAGCGCATGTTTTTTCATTATACTGGAAGAACATTGCTAACGCTTTGGGATTGCTCATCATGTATCCTTCTTGAACAAATAGATGTAACTTGTGTTGTGTTGAGTAGCTCTAACTTTTGCATCAGTTCTTGTTGAGATGACTGGGTTACAGAGAGAATGGGGATTTTATATAGAAGAGAAATCACTGTCACTATCACAGTGAACTAATAAACTGACTGATAACCCAAATGATCATTTTTCTTGATACAAAAGTTGCTTGGGGATACGTTTAGTTTATTCATTTTTTTTGTAACCAAGGCTATATGAGTTAAAAATAGAGACCACAGTTCTGAAGAAATAGTAGCTGACATTTGACAAATAATTTTATTTGCTTATTTCTTTTATTATTCTGCTCTGACTTGCTACCTTGTTTTTCCTCTTCTTGTTACAGCTGTGTCAGTCAGTTATGCCAGCTGGGGTTGACAAAATCTCCACTGCCCAAAAATACGTTTTGGCAAGGCGACGCCTAGTGAAGCTAATAAACAACCGAGCCAAACTACTTTCTCTCTGTTCTTGTATCCTTTTAAAACTGAAATGACCCTAAAGATGCTGTTCCAGAAATGCGGAGAAATAGGAACAGATTCTTTTTACTGAGAGTTTTGACCACTTTGAACACATTATTAGGCAAAAGGGAAATTTGAAATTCTGAAACTTAAAATAGTAAGAGTGTATTGTTCTGCTACTGTCAGGCTGTAAGTATTTTTAAATTAGTACTCTGGCTGGAAGATGAGGTTAGTGATAATTCCCATCATGGAGACCCCGCTAGGATGTTCTTCAATATTATGATAAAGTACAGCTCTTAAATATTATTACAATATTGTATTGCTAATATTATTACAGCCCAGCTCTTAAATTTAGTATCCAGAACCACTAAATATGTACACATATGTACAGGTGCAGTGGCAAAAGTGCTTTGAAAAATAATTGAGATGTGTGTCTGAGCAAGTGGAGTTCCCAACATTATAGTGAGCTGTGCATAAGCCTTTTCTCATAAACATCAGTAATTCTATGGAAATAACTAATCACACACAAAATAATTGTCTGCAGAGGATTGGAATTTTCCTCTGAAACCTAGCTTAGGAAAGATGTGCTCTTGCAGGAGCACCCGTTGTAGCTTAAGATATTACTGCCACCTCCAGCTTTACAACCTCAGCTCTAAATTCGCTATTTCTGCAACTGAACTACCATTACAAATCACTTGAGCACTGATAGTCTGCTCTGGTGCAGAGTGCTGGTTTAAAGCCTCTCCAGGTTGAGCACAGCAGTCATTAACCTAACCAGTCACTAACCTAGCCAGTACTGCACAGAAGCAGGTAAGGAGAGAGCATGTGGTCCGTTACCAGGCCACAGTAGTGGGGGTTGAACCTGCTGTTGGAGGAAGTTACAGATGGTTGAGATAACATCTTCAACTGCTTCAAAGTGATTGTGTGAATACACTTATATAGTGAATGTACTATCTAAAGCCAACATATTTAAACTCCTTCACTTAGATGTGTGTCTACAGATATTATAGAAACCTGTCTCTTCATTCTTTGGCGTCACCTGGAACACTATCTACTGAACTGCATACCCACTGACTCCCAAGACCCACTGCTGTCTTCCAGGACATCATTTAAGAGAGGAAGACTGCAAGGTAAAATTTCTGAAATGTTGAGGTGTCTCTGAGTAACTCTGATGATTAAATTTAAAACTGATTTAGTTACTATTAATATCTTGCCATTTGTATTTAATGAAGAGATTTTGTTTGGTTTTGGACTTACGCTTCTTTTTTCCTCTGGAGAATTGACAATACAAATATTGTTGAGTCACAGGCTTTTGTGTTTTGTCTATTACGCATATCTCCAAATAGAAGTATTTTTTATTTATTTCTGTTAAAAAAAGTAAAGTTCAAATAATATAATCAGATCGTGGTCCAAAACAATGCATATGAAAATGTTGTAATATAATAATCTAAGATTAAATTAAAAATTAAAATGAAGACTGATGTTTTTGGAAATATTTTTAGAGACGTAGGCACTATTGATTCACCAGAAAAATTTAAGTGTGTTGAATTCTGGTATTAAAAAAAAAAAAAAAAGGAATGGAACTAAGTCAGAAAGAGAAGTGATCTGGGGAGTCTGGGGAGGAGCTTTTTGCAAAGTGCCATGTTGTGTGCTCAAAATTATTAATGACTGTTCAATGATTTAGGAAAAATACGTTAAGTACAAAAAATACTTTAATTTCTAATATACAAGTTTGGTGACCAATTTTGAGTATTGCATTTTAAAATAATTTTATAATGATGTGGAAAAAATATGTTGTTGAGTGGCCAACATAATTTTAACTTCTTGTTTTCCATCACTAGATTCCTTTGGTTCAGAGCCCAACTTGGATTTCAGCAGTGGCCTGAATCGAGTGAGCCAGCATGATATAGATCAGGTGAGATTTAACAGTCTGCCGAGAAGTACAGGGTGCGAGTGATTGCCATACAGCTATTGAGAGCAGTCTGATCATAATTTTCCCATCTCTACCTCTGGTAACTGTGGTGGTTTTACCCAGCTGGGCAGCCGAGCTCCACCACAACTGCTCTCTCACTCCCCCTCCTCAAAGGAAAAGGGGGAGAAAACAGAATGAAAAGGGCTCAAGGGTTGAGATAAGGGCAGGGCGATATCTCAACAATTACTGTGACGGGCAAAATAGACTTAGTGTAGGGAGATTAGAAAAATACATTGCCTATTAGTAACAACCTAGAGAAGTGAGAAACGAGGAAAACAAACTAAAAACACCTTCCCACCGTTCACCCTCTTCCACCTTCTCCGCTGAGTGGCACAGGGGAACTGGGAATGGGGGCTGTGGTCAGTCCCTGACGCTTCATCTCCGCTGCTCCTTCACGGTCCCTCTCTGCCCCTGCTCCACGAGGGGTCCCTCCCACGGGATGCCGTCCTTCCTGAACTGAGCCTGCAGGGGCTGCCCACAGGCAGCAGCTCTTCAAGAACTGCTCCCACGTGGCTCCGTACCACGGGGTCCATCCATCCCCCAGGAGCAAACTGCTCCAGCACAGGTCCCCCACGGGCGGCAGCTCCCCCCAGACCCCCTGCTCCTGCGTGGGCTCCTCTCCACGGGCTGCAGCTCCGGCCCAGGGCCTGCTCCTGCGGGGGCTCTCCATGGGCCGCAGCCTCCTCCAGGCCACATCCACCTGCTCCACCGGGGGCTCCTCCACGGGCTGCAGCATGGAGATCTGCTCCGTGTGGGACCCATGGGCTGCAGGGGGACAGCCTGCTCCACCTGGGGCCTCTCCACAGGCCGATGGGGAACTGCTGCTCCATGCCTGGAGCACCTCCTGCCCTCCTGCTGCACTGTCCCATGGGTCTGCGGGGCTGGTTCTCACTCCTCTCCCCCAGCTGCTGTTGTGCTGCAGGGGTTTTTCCCTTTCTTAAATGGGCTCTCACAAAGGCACAAACAACATCACTTATTGGCTTGGCTGTCTGCCAGTGGTGGGTCCCTCTGGAACCAGCTGGAACTGGCCCTTACCTAACATGGGGCAACTTTTGGATTCTTCTCACAGAGGCCACCCCTGCAGCCCCCTGCTACCGAAACCTTGCCGCATAAACCCACTACATTAGCACCAGCAGTAAATAACTTAATTTAAAACTAATGAAGTGTTGCAGAAATTTTTAGAAAGTGTTATGAAGCAGGTAGCAGCTGCATTGCTGAACACACATTTTCAAGTCTTAATATACAAAATTAAATGAAAAATGAACTAGATAGACTATTAGGAAGAAAATTAATCATTCTTTTCCTTTTATAAACCAGTCAAATGGTATGTATTTTTTAATAATAGCTCACTGAAAACATCAGTTATCCTTGAAAGATTTGCAACGTGAGGGCATGATTCCTGATTTTCTGTGAATCTATAACTGTTGGGAGCAACAGGTTGACAGCAGCTAGGCCGTAGAGTAATGAGATTGAAAAGGGTAAGAGAAACTGAGCAGACTATAAAATACGAATGCTAACACAGAAGTGATTTCTACTTACACAGCAATTTAATAGTTTGTGTTAATTGGATGCAGAAGTGGCAGGAAAAAAAAAGTTCATTTTTATTAATAAATCCCATTGACATTTCTCCTGGTGTTTGTGCACAGAAAAGCTATGCTCAGACGTTTCAAAACCCTTACTTTTGAAAGGGTTTTAGAGAATAAAGCATTGTAAAAGGGTTGACAGACAATGGATAAGTGGATGTTTTAGAGAAGATTTTGTATTGTTTACTGCAACAAATCTCTGTTTCTCAGCTTCAGATAGAAGCCACAAACAGCTTTGGTGAATCTCTGCAGAAGAAGCTTCTGGACATCGAGGGGTTATATTCTAAGGTTCGGTCACGCTACACCTTTATTCAAGCTCTTGTGAGACGCATCCGTGGTCTCCTAAGGATATCAAGGACTTAAAAGACTGATAAAGGATGCTTGTGCCTTGAAGCAGTGCACTTGGGCGGGCCTTCTGGATCATCATATTTTATAGATCATACATTTTCTAAATAATGTCAGAAAAAATGTTACCTTTTTTATTATCTCTTTGGATAAGTTTTGTGCATTCTTTCCTACTGCTCCCAACTTGAACGGAAAAATAAAGAATTGTTTTTAAGTGAGTTATGATTAATGTAAAAATTCAAGCAAGAAAGATTTCAAATGGAGGACATAAAGGAAGCAAAAAGTTGTTCTGCAATTGTGATGATACTACACTTGTGGATGCTGTTAGAGAAAATGAAAAGATCTGTGTCTGTTTATGCTGTTCTTGCTTCACACACATTTAATGAAAGAGAGATTTCAAGTGTCAGCACTTGCAGACTGTGATCACACCCTTTGGTATGGATTCTCTATGAAAGGAGATCATTTTTGCACAGTAAACTGCTTGTTTCTGCTCCCCATTGCCCTTCCTTTTTTAAGCTAACAGGAATACAAGCTTCCTCTCTTTAGACAATTCTAGATATGAGGTAGAAGTAAAAAACAAACAAACAAAAACACACAGGGAAAGGCATGGAAGGTGACTGCCTTACGTTTCGTTCTTTACAGCTTAGAGGACTAAAGACTTCTATGCTGTTTCTGCTGAAACAGGAGTATAAAGACAGAATACAAGGTATGAAGAGGGAGCCAACATGCTCGAGTGGTAGATTGGTTCTGTAGTTACCGATTATTCTCATAGGAGGTTTTTGTATCATTGTTTCTTACGTAAAAAAAGGGTAGTGTAACCTCTGATTTCTGATGTAAGATCCGTGGGATTTCTCTTATTGCACTGTCTGAACTTAGAGCCCAGTTCTCCATGTGTGCCTTGTAAATTGTCTCTCCTGAGTTTCCGTTATGTAGTGTTTCACATTCTTAAGGATGTTGTACTTCACATAATTAATTTGTGCAGATGAATTTTGCCATCTTTTAAGCAGGGGTAATTATAGCCCTGCTATCAGGTGATGGTTATTCGCTGTTCTTTAGGAATAGCTAGTTATTAATGGTTTACACAGTTGGATTTTTTCTGTTGATTGGCAACAGTTTTTTTTGTTTGTTTTTCTACCATCTTAGTGAAAGTCAGGAAGCAATGTATTTAATAAGCAACTCCGTACAAGGACATAATTTTGGAATTCTCCTGTCTCAGGAATTTACTAGATTTCAGAAAATGCCGTTCTGATAACTGACTGATATTTGTGTGGGATTTCTGCCTAGACAGATGTCAGTATTTACTTCTTGCAAATCATTCCTGAACGTGTGGACCTCTGCGTGTTCCAGATGTTTCAACAGCCCAGCAGCACGAACAGGAAGGGAAGTGCTGTAACACCTCACAGAGTACCAGGACACTGTATTTTATGATTGGTAACGCTTTTACCGCACTACTAAGCTGTGCTAGTTTCTGTCCTTCGATGGTGACTCCAGTAGCCACTGCTCTTGGGAAGAGCAAACCTGAGGATGCTTTGACTGCTTATTTGGCCACGTCAGCTGTTGATGATGCAATGATCTCAGTCCTGATACACCTACCGTAGCGATCTTATGCATGCATCTTATTGTTTAAGCCAGAAACCGTTGTACAGAAGGGAGCCCGGTGGTGTCAGTTTGCCCCTCTTCTGCGCCACTGAAAGCTGCACGGCTCCAGGGCGGCTCTGCAGAAATGAATGCTTTATGGGCAGAAAAGGGAGCTTTATGGGCATAAATGGATGCATATGGGCAGAGATAGACGTTTTATTGATATAAAGGGGCGCTTTGCTGCTTCCTGGGCACGGTGCCCCAGAGCTACGCCGCCCCTCTCCCTGAGCATCCCTGCGGCTCCCGCAGAGCCTGGTGGTGGTGCTGGGGACTAGTTCTGAAGCCCCTCAGCGATGGCGAAGCAGTGGTTGCCGGTAACGCGGGGGATTTTTTTCTTTTTTAATCAGGGTGAGGGAGCGGGTGAGGGAGGCCGGGCCGGGCTGCGCCACCTCCCCTCAGCACCACCCCTCAGCGCACGCCCGCCCGCCCGCCGCGCTTCCGCATCCGCAGATTCGTCACGACACCGCGCCGGCCCGCTTTTTAATTTTAATTTTAATTTTTTTCTCCCCTTCTCCTTCCCTTCGCGGGGAGGGCGAGGGGCTCATCCAACGCTCGGCCTTCCCCTTCCTCTACTCGGGCGGCCTCCGTCGCCGTGCCGAATCTGCGGGGAGGGCGCCTCCTTTACTCTGGGCGGCGGCCGACGTGGAGCCTGGGGGCGGCGGCCGCGGGACGGGACCCGGCGGGGGCTCGACATGGGTCAGTGCGGGCCGGGGGGTCCGTGGGGGCCGGGGGGAGCCGGGGGGGGACAGGCGGGGCCCCGGGGCTCGGGCGGCCCTGTTCGGAGCTGTGCGGGCGGCGGCTTCTTGGGGCAGCGCAGCGGGGCTGGGGGGGACGGGGGTGAGCGGCGTGAGGCGGAGCGGCCCCGTCAGGGCCCCGAGGCCCGCAGCCCGCGGTGCCCGTGCCGGCGCCTCAGGGGCCGTTTGCCTCTCGCCGCGCCGGGCCAGCCGCCAGCAGCCGCCCCTGCGCCGGGCCTGGTCCCCGGGCTGGGGGGACCGCGGTGCCCCGGGCCCAGGCGTACAGCGGCCGCCTGGAGGCTTAAATCCCTCCCGGGCGTGAGCCTCCCGCCTCGAAGGGCGCTTTGCCTCCAGAGGCAAACACGGGGAATCGTTTTCTTTTTTCTTACTATTTAAATAAGGTTTTGGCTGCAAATCTCTCCCTTCTCTCCTCACTGTTATCCAGTATGATCCTAGCTGGTTTGGTATTTCATCGTCTTTTACAGTGTTTATGTAGGTGGATGCACAAAATTACTATTTAACTTATATAGATATAAAATCATCGACAAAAGGCTTCGCTGTTACTGGCTTAGACCATTAGTGTTGTTTTTACGTGTATACATCTAATAAGTGCAAATCAGATATTAGTCTGGCCCCAGGTACTGCATTTAAAGAAGGAGCAAGGTGTTGGGACAAGCCACTAGTGAAAAAAATCAAAACAAAAATGATTTTAAATAAGCTCCTAGACTTCTCTGCAGCATTAATGTACTTAAATTTACTGCAACTTCATTGTTTGCAAGGGACTGGGATTTAACATGTGCCTACTGATTTACACGTAATTTTAGGGAAGAAATAGATGGGCCTCAGGGAGGCTGTAAATATCAGGAAAAATTCTTTCAGGCTTCAGTGTCCCTGTATAGTCTCTTGCAGCAAAAAGATAGAGGCCAATACAAATAAAGAAGTAGTTGGCTCAGATTTTGGCAAGTGGGAGAAAAGGAAAAAACTTCTAACCACAATGAGGAAGCTCGATGCAACTTGATTTTGCTGGGTAGATCTACAACAACGTAGTGGCATAAGGCCAGGAAAGAAGGATATAGTTCAGCCCACAGGTGTCCAACCAGCAACCCGAGCTTGTATTTTTTCACTGAAGAGAGGAAACATATTGCTATTCAGTCAGAAATCAGGTCAGTTTCCATATCGCTAGCTGACATTGAAATGGCTTTCTGTTCTGATTTTTTTTTGTAGGGGGCTTTTTCTCCACCATCTTTTCCAGTTTGTTTGGAACTCGAGAGATGAGAATTCTCATCTTGGGGCTGGATGGAGCAGGAAAAACAACCATTCTCTACAGGTTACAAGTTGGAGAAGTTGTTACCACCATTCCGAGTGAGTGATCAATCCTGTAGTAAAAATACCTCATTTGCTGGTAGCGCCAACACGTGAGCTTTGTCAGCTGAAGTCACCACGTGCATACTTCACATACAAAAAGACTTGATGGAGTTGGAGTCAGCGCTGTTGTATTTGAGAACTTTCTTGCATAACGCTGTTACGGTGTGCTTTTTTTACAGTGTGCAAAAAATAATACTTTATGCTACCCTGCTGAATGCACAAAGTATTTGACCTCAAGATTGTTACCATGATTTGGCAGGCTTTTCTTGATAGATAAATGTTTAATAAATAGTAGCTATTGACTATTGAAATCTCCTGTCTCCAAACATAGCTCTAACGTGACTCTTAGAGTTTGCTGTTATTGTGATTGACTGATGGCATCCTGTGTAAAATTTTGTGCATACACCTATTTGATTTCCTATTTTTGACAAGGGTCTTAAGTTTGTTACATAAACACTTCTATTTAACACAGAGGAGAAGAAATGCAGATGTTTTTACTTTGTGAAGAAAGCGTAACAACTCAGTGTGAGATCTCATGGAAGGAGATGCTTTTTTAAAAAAAAGTATAACTGATTTTACCATTTGCCTTAGCATTCATACAGGCACACCCCCGTATAGCAAACGCTAAGGTGCATGTGCTGAAGTTTTCTGGCTAGGATCACTGAGTGTAACGTGGAGGACAGAGATACTGGCTGTTGAATTCTTGCCACATCTGTCAGATTCCTCCTGAACGACTGTGATAAACTGACTTTGGTCAGGTTTTTTCTTTCTTTTTAAAAAAACATTTAGAAGCCAGCAGTTTACTCTGCCATAATCCTTTTTGCTGTATAGTTTTGCTTATTTCAGCCTCCATAAATCTTAGGCAGTCCATGTCCGTCATCTGTTTCCCTGTTCTGTGTTTCTCTGTGCTGACAGGACAAGGAATGACATATGTATGTGCTGTAACTTTATTGCCATCCTCCAGATATCAATGTCAAGTTTTCTGCTGAGAAGTAGTCTCTGCTGTGGTCTTGTGAGGCCACAGATCTGGCGTTGACACGAAGGACACGTTCCTTGGTGTTCTATTGCTGTCAGTTGGGTACTTTGTTATCAAAACAGGCCATCCCTTTAACTGCTGCTCCGTTTCTTTTGGTGCTTTCAGGCATGTTTCTGTTCATTTTTAACAACCTTAGCATTTGTTGCAGATCTCTAGGATATGTTTATAGTATGGCTTTATTGTTCAAAGAATACTGCAGTATTTTAAGCCATAAATGCTTCTTGGAGGAACTTCATTATGTAGCTAATGAGGATTTTCAGGCATGAAAAATTTAAACTAAGTGCTGTAAATGTAGTTCAGGAAAAAAAATCACCAACTGTGAAATTGTTTAACTTTCTTTCAGCAATTGGCTTCAATGTTGAAACAGTGACATACAAGAATCTGAAATTTCAAGTCTGGGATTTGGGAGGACAGACAAGCATAAGGTAGTAAATATTTTATTATCTTCTGATCTCAGTTTGCACTTCTGAAAATTAGTTCCTTTAAGTTCAAAAACAGCTCACGTGTCAGGAGAACACTTTCATCTGACAGAATTCAGTTACTATAACTTCTGTTTTGAACTACAGATTGGAAAAAAAAAACAAGTGAATGTTTTCACTGACGTACAGTTCTGCTTTGAAAACCTAGTTCGTTTGTTCAGTATGTAATTAGGCAGCGTTCTGAAAAAAATAGGACATGGGTGTTATAAAGCCTTTTTCAGCTTCAGTAAAATAATTCTGAAAAAGATGGTTTGTTGCGGTTCTTGTTGATTACTTGTGTGTATGCATTAGTTGTTGAAAAAATTTGAGTTTATCCTTAAGCTTATCCTTCTTTGGTGACCATAATGATTATCTATGGCAGGCAGCGTCATACAGCTGCTTCTACACAAACGGCTATGGAGATAACTGTTTGCTAAAACCTTATGTTGACAAACTTCCTTTGCTGCCCTGTCCTTCTGTTATGAACTTGATGTCCCATGCGCTGTTTTCCAAATAAATCTGTCCTGTATTTCTGCCCTTTGTCAAGCTCTTTTTTTTTTCTGTTGAGATTATTTGTGCCACGCTTTTTTTTTTTATAGCCCTCTAGTGCGTTTCACCCCAGTGGCAGTTTTTATTTCTTCTGGGCAGCTTTTCACTATCTGGCTAAAAAACACTGCTAAAACTCCAAATCTTACGAATGGAATTTGTTTTTCTTCTGCAGGCCATACTGGCGGTGTTACTATTCAAATACAGATGCAGTCATTTACGTAGTGGACAGCTGCGATCGAGACAGAATTGGCACTTCAAAATCAGAGCTTGTTGCTATGTTAGAGGTAAGGAAACGAGCATGAGGGTCATTTCAGGAAACTCCAAATATTTATTGGAGCTGATGTGAAATTTGGTTCAGTGAACCAAGTTCAGTTGTGAAATTTCAGCTCTCAAAACAGGCCCACACAACACTTCTGACTGAAAAGAACTAAATATACTGCAGGTATTTTATAGCTTTGTGCCATAATTGTTTGGACAGTAAATTATATTTCGCTTTTGGTCACATGAAAACTTTCCTGTCCTCAAGAACAGCCACTCAGTGCTTCAGTGGTGGCAAAAATCAGGCCCTGAAGGAATACCAGTAATTAATATCCTTCTAGGTACTGAATAGGAAGGGCAGGTTTAGAACAGGGTAATAAGAGTAAAAAAAAAAGAGACATGTTAAGCAAAACTTTTTTTTCAAAGTTGCTGCAAGCTTTTTAATATACTTTGTTAAATCTACCTCTCAACTCATCTCATAATGTAACAGTACTTTGTAAACTTGCCTGTTTTGAAATTGCTCCCATGTGCTGCCTTGCTGGGAGCAAATGGAATTCAAACTGTGTCATTCTTTTGCTGAAGAATTTCCTAAAGCACAAAAATCAGCAAACTGAAGAAATCATTTTTTTTTCTACACATTTTTCCTCTTTAGTAAATAGATTTAGTAAAAATCCCTGCAACAACTTGCATGATTCCCATTTTTTAGGAAGAAGAGTTGAAGAAAGCCATTTTGGTGGTGTTTGCAAATAAGCAGGACATGGAACAAGCGATGACTCCCACAGAAATGGCGAACGCCCTTGGCTTGCCAGCTTTGAAGGATCGAAAATGGCAGATTTTCAAAACCTCTGCAACTAAGGGTACTGGGCTTGATGAAGCAATGGAATGGTGAGTAAAAATTTACTAATGAAGCTAGCATAATTAGACTATCTTTTTATTTTTTTGAAAGCTGGAGCTGTGGAAGGTCTGTCTGACTTAAAAGCTTTGTAATACAAATTACAGGTTTGCAGCACTTCTTTGGCGCTTAGCGAGAACAAACAGATGAGCAAGATCGTGATTTAAGTGAGGGGTAGGCATCTCAGGACTTGCCTGTGCAGTCTAGCTAGGGCCACGTAGCTCTGGGCAATATTCCTAACAAAATAAAACCAGAGCCCACATTAGCAGAAAGAGTAGCTTACTCCTAAAGATGTCTTGACATATTTGAAATGATTTTTTTTTTTAGTAAACTGACCTACCCTTTTTCCTAGGTTGGTGGAGGCCTTGAAGAGTAGGCAGTGATACAAAACTGACCATTGCAATGAAGTTTCAGCTACATCCAACATTCCTCCTGCTGCAGTCAAGTATTTTCAGTCTACGGATACTTGTAAATAGGACAGGTTTGAGTTTGACTCCTGTAATGTGGGTGCCTCTCTTCACTTGCAAAACTGAACCAAGTGACTGGCTGTGTACATTATGATATTTCCTTTCTTCCTTTGTGTTTAAAGATGTGCTTAATAATTTGTATGAAAGTTTTACTGGCTGGCAACTCCCCTCCCCCCCCGGGGTGGTTTTAAGTTAGAGCGGTTACTAGATTGGTGTAATTAAAACACTAATAAAATCTGCAATGGTCAGCTGTATTCGAAGGCGTGTTGCTTGTCCAGCTGCTGCCAGTTAAACCAGTCATGTGGCTGAGCCTTCAAAGAGGTTTCCTTAAGCTGATGGTGTTATGCTTCAGGCTCCCTCAGTGCAGATACGCTGTTAACATAAAGTACAGCACCTGGGATAATACTGTGCCTCTCCCTGTTAATGTGGCTTAGTTTTACTTTCTTCAGTAACTGCCACCAGCCCCAGTGTGCCAGGGCAGTAAGGTGAATTTAACTTCCACCTTTCATAGCTGTTATTTCTATATTCTCTGCTTAGCTCGCAATGACAGCTTACTTGTAGCTGCAGAAAGTGGGATATAAATCAAGGTCAGGAGGCAGACTGTTTTCTCCAGAAGGCAGGATATTCATGGCCACGAATGCAGTCATACTAGCCCATCTTTTAAAAATGAAGTAAAATTTAATATAAAAAATCATGGTGGTTGTCCATTCAACTGTACATGCTCTAGTAAATATACAGGTTTGGAAAAAACTGAAAGGCTTTTTTTTTTTTAAGATCCTAGATGAAAAAGAGGACATGAAGAAATACGAATAAATACAATTAAAATATGTAAATACTTTTTTTCCCCACAATAATTAACTTCCCTCGTTTGAAATTAGTTTTTACAAATTAATCCTCCAGAAAGGAAAAGCCTTGTCATTCCACCATTGCTAAGTCTTTCAGTGCATGGCTTCGAGGTTTCTTGGCCTTGTAGCCACGGCGCAGGAACTCTATTTTTCTCTTCCTGGTTTCTGCTTTGGTCTTGTGTCTCTTCAGCTTCCTCCTTGCAGCAATGTCAGGGTTTGCTACAGTCTAACGAAGAACAATACATGTGTTTGCTTAGTTGTATCTGCAGCTGACTGTTCCTGTTAACATCCAACACTGCCCAAGAAGTGGGTGACTGACAGACAGCGCTCCTGTTTTCTAAGGCTTCTCAAAAATGAGGGTATCCTGGCTGCTCTCGCCAGGTTTACCACTGCCCTCCAGGTAACCCAAAAAGCATGGCCTTGGTGTCAGTCAAAACCTGCCCACAAGTTTGATCTTAAATAGCATCATAGAATATCCTGAATTGGAAGGGACCCACAAGAATCATCAAGTCCAACTCCTGGCTCCACACAGGACCACCCCAAAATCAGACCATGTGTCTGAGAGCATTGTCCAAACGCTTCTTGAACTCCAGCAGGCTCAGGGCTGTGACCACTTCCCCAGGGAGCCTGTTCCAGAGCCCGACCACCCCATCACTAGCTTCTCATTAATCTTCTGAAATGAAACTATCCCAATGCAGGATGAAATTGTTTTTCACACTCGCCTTCCTGGCAACATCTCAAGCCTTTAGAAAATCTCTATTCCTTTTTCCAGAAAAGAAAGCAGAATACACTTACCTGCAAAGCCCTTTGCTTTTTCCTCATCGCTCTTTTCTGATTGGCCTGCTTCTGCACTGAAGAAAAGGCAAGTGAAAAAGCCTCCAGTCCAACTAATTTCTTGAGCAGTTCTATAATTTCTTGGGAAAGGTTCTTCAGTGTCGGATCTAACAAAACAAAGTAAATTTGCTTAATCTTTTCAGCATATGGAGCAAAAGCCAACAACCCGATTAGGAATTATCCCCTTTTTACTAAAAATGTTTGTACTGATTCATCTTGCCCAGTATTACTGCAGACACCAAAGCAAAGATGGTTGTGAAATGTGCTGGTTCTTCACCAGCTTTCCCAGAGGATGACAAATTGTGCTTCACGCAGGTAAACCAAAAGCAATACTGAAAGCCCCCAATTCCTGTGCTGACATAGCAAAAAGTTAATCTTTATCCACTTGTGACATTGTTAATCTTTACCTTGCCTTTTCCAAGTGTCTTACTAACTTAGCAAAGTTGTTCTTTACCTAGCACTGCCCTCATCCGATTTTTTTCCAGTTCCTTTTTGTCCTCAAATGTAAGGACTCAGTGCCACGCGACATATTTTCAAGGCATATATTACTCTAAATGTATGGTTTGTATAACTGTTTTTGTTTTGTTGTCTGTTCTTATTCTGTCATTGGATTTGCTTCACTTAGAACACTTCCATGAACAACCTGCCAGGCTTGCTCTTCAGTCAAGAGCCCACTGAGTTAGATGGGAAGTAAGTTTGACTTTCTCCAACCAGGCATCACTTCATATGGGTCACACTGTGTATCTATCTGCTGCTAGTTCACAGCTCAGTTGACCTCATTAAGTGCTGAGGTCTTTCTGCAATCCTTGCTGTCATTTTCCCCGGTACATACATTCAGGCTTTCTTAAGACTTTTAAACACCCATGGATCTCCAGGGAGAAAAAAGTGTTTCTGCTCAGGCAGTATCTACTGGGGCAGAGTGACCTGGACTCGTTCGGGAGGAAGGCACAAGTTCAATAGGTGCACACCTGCCTGCACGCACAGCGTGTAGCATTCCTGTACCAGATGCCTCTCCTCCCCTAGCCTCAAAAGTTGTTCTCTTTCAGTCACTGCAAACGTGCGACACACACTGAGGTTCATTTTCAGGATGCTCTGTTTCTGGGGAAAACAAGGACTACCACCAAACTAGCAATTCCAAGTTGTGCAAGCCCTTGCTCCACAGCAACACGTGGCCGTAAGAAAACCCCACGCTTTTGCATTAGAACAAACACACTTTTAGCCACGGATCTTTGAGCCCCTAATCCTCACAGCAGCCCTTAACATGGCAATTCAAAAGAACAACACTTGGCAACAGCTTTGTGCTGGCTTCCCTAAGGCCTGCGCTTCATTCCCCTCCTCAGCAAGGATCCAGCCTCGCCACCACGAGTCCACCCTTTACCACTACACTTTTTCCACTAAGTCACATGCTCAAGCATTACCCGCTTGCATGCAGGAGCCTGCCTAACTTAATTCCAGTCTTTGTCAACATTTACATTTTTGTTCCAGCTGTCATACGTTCTCCTCCTTTCCTGATATTTTGGTTAAACTGCGAGTAGGTGAAATTCACTGTTTTTGGCATCTGTGCCTCAACAAAGGAAAAGAATGACCAGGGTGTTCACGCTGAGGCACACATCTAACACCTTCCCCTCTCCTACTCCTTGTGAGGGATATCGCTTACCTTGCTCTGCATAGGTGCTGTTCAGCTCCCTGTACAGCGGGGTGAGAATTGTTGGAAGGTACGGCTTGATTCTGTCTTTTCCCAGATCCACTGAGATCGCTCCCAGGAACTTAAAGATGCAGCTCCTCTGAAAAGAGTGTATGGGACAGTGTAAGGCAGGTAGGAAGGACACTGCCTAACTGAACTGCTGCAAGAGCACTGTGTGTCACCATTCAACATACAAGGTGCTTCAGGCACTCATCTGCGCGTATAAGGTCTTACTGCAGCCAAGTACAGCCTGAGACAAGACACAATCCCATGGGACCTGCAGACGTGTGAGCTGCGACTTCCCTTCTGAACACTGACACACAGGCTTGTTCTCACTGCCCTGTGTGAGGCAGCTGAAGACACGAAAGCTCAGCCTCTCCAACTGCACCACAGGGAACCACCACCCTGCTTCTGTCACTCTCCCACCCCCTCCTTCTGACACGTAACTCGACATTGCCATTCCCCTCCACACGTAAGCCTGGCATTGTTGAGCTTTTAGAGGCAGCGCTCTGTCCCCTGCAGCTTGGTGCCTTTGGCTTTCCCGCATTTCACCACCCCACAAGAGGGCTGGAAGCATCAGCAAAGGAGAAGCAGACTGGCACAAGCCTTTCCTGAGAAACAGTAATTTCTCCACCAGAACCTCACAATCCTCACTTCAGCACCAGCTCCCACTGCCCTCTGCAACTTGTCCCCTGGAAGGAACGAGCCAGAGCAACGCTGCTGTACAGGTGCTTTCCACATCAAAAGCAGCTGGTCTGACCCCATTCTTACCTTTAAAGGGACTTTAGGGGAATATGCTGCTTCTCGTTTCGCCATGAGAGAGAGCTTCTTCATTAGCCATACCAATGTGGCTGGCTGGCCTTTCTCTTCCGTGTCCTCTTCTTCGCCCTCTCCTTGAGCAGAAACATCTTGTTCTCCCTCATCTTCAGAGGGCTCCTGCTGTTCCACTTCACAGCCGAGTTCTCCTTCAGCCTCTTCACCTTCCTCTGAAGCAGGTGCAAGCAAGTAAATAACTTTGGCGACAAACAGCAAATTCTTTACAACCTGGAGCACGGAAACAGCAGTCAGTCACTGTAGGTTCCTACAGCACCAGCAGTGAGCACAGCATGAAAGAGCCAAGGTTAGGGCTGGACAGCGGGGCCCCCAGTCCTGCGCTGCGTGGTGCCTCCCACGTCTGTCCCTGCCACCCCTCAGCCCCTCCAGCAGACTGACACCACCAGGGGGACGTTTCTGGGCCCCTCTGAGACACGCAGCTGCTCAGACACCCTCAGCACAGCAGCTAGGCACTGTGTATTCGCCCTGAGCCGTTTCCAGACAGCAGCACTGCTGTCCTGAGTAGGAGGTTAACATTGCCTCGAGGGCCAGGGCCTGCCCTGTGCCCTCCTGGAGCCCCAAACTGGCTCCTGATCTTACCTGCTCCCCCAGAGACTGGTCCAAGAACTTAGAGTGCAGCTGATGGCAGAACGCAAACACGAATTCCTTCATCTGGGGAGACAAAAAGGGGGAGGGAATCGTTCTGTGACAGAGCCAGTAGCAGGAAGCCCAAGCAGCATTTTGCAGTCACCAAAGGTGGTCACCAGGAGGCCAGTCAGTTGGCTCAGCACAAGTTCTGCCTGCGTCTTGCAATACAGAAGGGAACCTTCGTGCTGCTGAGAACTAGACCCAGGGAAGCTCCCTCCCAGCAGCAGACACCTACTCAAGTGCTTTAAGTGGTTACGGCTAGGCAGCAGGCAGAAGCAACTGAGAGAACTGAACAAGCCAATCTACCAAACCTATTTTTATGTCCCAGCCAGGGAACGGGTGTGGGCATGGGGGGAGGAGCACTGCAGACATAATTACCTTACTGTCCAGTTCAGCAGTCAAGAAGAGCGTGGACGCAGACAGCTCTGCTGATGGCTTTCTCTTCTTCCCTGCTTGCCTTTCCTTCCACTCGTTGACAAGATCTTCTGGCTTGTGAGATGCAAACAACAAGCCAAAGATCTGAGTAGCTGTCAGCCAGACCCAGCTGTGAGGATGCCACAGGTGAGACTGGACGTGGCCTAGGGGAAAGAAAACCTCTTTCAGCACAGGAGCAGGTCCAGCGAGAGCAGAAAAAGAACCGCATCCCTCCAAGAGCTACCACAGCACACGCTACAATGAAATGGTGAAGGAAATAAACCATGTCATCTGCTCAGAACATAATCAAATTGTTCTTGGGAACACTACCACAGCACTTCCACACCACTAAAGATGGGGCCATTTCTGGAAGCGATGACAACTATGCAGGACAGGTGGGCATGGCACAAAGACACTTGCTCCCTCTTGGCTGACCAGTCATGTTTCTGCAGCAGCTACAGTCCCCTCATGGACTCAGCATCACAGCTCAGGACTTCCTGCTGTGTGACTCGGGTGGGCTGGCCCTGCACCAGATGGTCGGATCTAACCCCTGGAAGGAGGCTGCTGATGTTTCCGAGAGGAGAACGGAGCTGCCCTCTTGTCTTGCCTTTGTGCAAGCTGCACCTCAGTAAGCAGCCCAGGATTTACAAGGGTTACCTCGTATCTCAGTAAAGGCACCTGGCAGGCTGAACTCTCTGAAGACATAAGCCAGCCAGAAACACTCCTTCTGATATCAGCAATTGAAAACTAGACAACAGAATGATAATAAGCCAGCCTAACATTGTAAAATCTCACTCACATGGAAACTTCATGAATCATTGACCTCCAGGCCTTAACATCCTGGCAGGCACACAGTATTTACAGTGCCATTACCACGTCATCGCTTGCTGGCTGGTATGTATGATCTCATCAAGGAAATCTCTTCCCAGAAGAGCTGAAAGTTTTCATCAAAGAAGCTGTAATTATGGTCAAAAATGCAATACTTTACAAGTACCTGCTCTTGGGATAACGGGGAATACTTCCCAGCAACTGAGACAAAAGGACATACGGTTTCCATCAACTATGTAACTTTTTTCTGTTAAAATCTGCTCTTTCTCTGCCCAGTAGCTGCCATGTATTAGCATTTTGCAGCATGCAAACCGTGTATGACAGAGTTCAGTTGCTTATATTGGGGTGTAAAGAAACGCATGGCACACCAGTGATCTTCCTTGTAACCCATAATAATTCTTGATACTTACCCCAGATATTGCTGACAAGATCTCCATGCTTGGTTAACTGAATCAAGCTGCACTCTGAGATTAGCTTTGTTACCAGCACAAGAAAGCTGAACAGCAGCCTATCTGCAGCCTTCTCCTCCTCCTCTTCAGTTATCTAATAAAATCAACAAGACCAGAAATATGCTTACAAGGACTTGAAGATGGTGCTTATTTACCCTACTAGACAAATTTCACATCAACTCCGCAAAGAAACAGAGGACTGACTTGTATCCAATTGCTGTAATAAACTGAAGGGAAGAAGCTCCCTTGAAGTATTTCCTCTGGAGACTGAACCTCTGCAGGAGATTATTACAGTCATTCCTCTCTGTTTTATACAGGTATCACTAAACAAACCCTTTGGCTTCCAAATGCAGGGAATTATGCACACGACATATTTCAGTTATGCCTATAGATGTATTTGCACACATTTGATTCTCATTCCTACAGCCGAGCTGAGCTGAGATTTCCCTCCGTCAGCCAGGAGGCCCCACACTGCTAGGACAATGCTCTTTTACTCCGTTCCCTCCAGGTTCTGACCACACTTGCCATCACCGGCTGGCTTGATGCAGCTCGCCAGCGCGTCACCCACATGTCGCAGCACAGGGGGCGATTACAGAGGATTTCTCATCACTGCAGATATTCTCATCTCCTGCCGATCTGCGCACCCCCAGGCTCCTCTCTTGTTCAGCGTGGTGACCAAGCGCATCAGTTACATACATGGCAGCTCCCCAGGTGCAGTGACTGGGATTCCTCTGGGATTATCACATGCCATGCCAATCTGAGGCAGCCTTGTTCTGAGGTAATCATGTGCACATAAAGACATTCAGTAAAACAAAGCCATGGTCTGAAGTACAGGAAGGGAATTCCTTTGGAAGTTAAAGTGTAGATAACACTCAACAAAGCAGTCAGTCACAAGTGATGCACGGCTGACCTTCCGTGTTTACACAGATCTCTGCACCTATGAGACCTGTTTCCCAGTTAACCAGATATTGTCAGCATGGCTCTTTTATGACTACCTAGATTCGAACCCATCCCAGTGCGATGTATGCATTCTGCCACTCTTTCTGATGGTGGTTTTTAACTTCACTTCAAACAAAAACCACAAGTCCCTTCTCTCCCGCCACTGCAGTGAAGACCACACAATCAGGGAAAGCTACCTGGACATACACCCTGCTACATGCTGTCAACCTACCGAGTCAAACAGGTTAAAAAACCAAAAGCCTCAAGGGTTGTCTCAAGAACCCCTTCCACCCCAGAGGTGGAAGCCTTGATAGAGGCTGGAGCAAGAAGTATGCCTGCAGGCTACATAGCATGGCTGCAGGCTCAGGCCAGGTGGCTTTGCAAAGTTGCTTTGCTCCTTGTGCTGTGACACGACATGAAATTTGGGCTTACAGACAAAATATGGTTCTAGGTCAATGACATGCCCTTCAGGACAAATATGTGTGCTTTGTATCTTTCCTCAGTCCCAATCAGAAGGTTCAATGGTTAAATCTCTCCTGCACTTCTTCCCTCCTTACATTTTCCTTCCCCAATCCTCACGCAAGGTAAAAAGACTTACATCTTCAAATTGAACTGGGTTGATTTCTTTTTCAATCAAGGTGAGGACAGCTTCAAGGCGTCGTTCAAACATGACTCCCTCCACTTCCACAAACAAACCACATGCCTGGGCAGCCAACCTCCTGTGCAAGCTCTGCCAATGGAAAGAATAACACTTCTTGGTAATCAAATCTTGCAGCTCCTGTGAGCTGGTAACAGCTCCTATTTTTGCTTGTAGCAACAGCATCTGAAGAGAAGGTCATTATCAGAGTACTATAGAAAAAGGCAATGCTGCCAGCTAAGGACACAAGCACCTGGCAGGACATGCTGTCCCTGGAAAAGCACCCTAAAGCTGAACGCCAAAAGGCTGTTTCTAGCCCAGTTCCCAGCTGCAGAGCTCTGGAGACTACTTTGCATTCGTTGGTTCTTCACAACGCAATGGGCAGCTCACAGCTATAACCAAGAACTGAACATGATCGAGATGAAAAGGATGAAATATTAAAGAACACTCGCTCCACTAGTGCGGAGAGACAGCACCCGAGTCCTGTTTGAGAATAACTACGCAGCCAGGCACCCAGATCAAAATTGGAGGTCTGTAAGACTAGGTTTGCCACCGTCCAGCTGCTAGGAACAGAGCGAAACAAATCTGGGCTAAGAGAGCATGAACAGTCAATTACTAGGATCAGAAGAGCTTTAAGGAATTTGCTCCAACCTTTAACCTGAGCAGAGGCTACAGCTGGTGAAATACCTGTCCCAAGTGGGGCTGTTGGAATGCAGTGCAATGCAGCTGTGAGCTCTGTAGGCTGACCTACAGCAGTGGCTGTTCTCTACATTTCTGTAGCTATACAAATCTTTATTTCTCTCTTTTTCCTTGCTAGCAAGAAGTACGGTGTTGAGCACAGCTTTAAAGAACTTTTATTCCAAGATGATTCTTGCCCATGCTCCTTTCCTAAAACTCTTAAATCGGGCATAACTGAACCCACCAATCCACCACACCTGGCATTAGCAATCCCACTTGCCTTAATCTCACTCAGTCCCCCCAGTCTATTTACCCAGTCAACAAAAAGACCAAAGAATACCTTCTTGCTGTGAAACCACTCTGTGACCAGCGAAAACATCAGGTCTTGTTTATTGTTGTTTATCTTAGTGAGCAGAGATTTACACGTCAGAGCTGCCATCTTTTTGCATTTGGCCGAGTCATCGTTTATCATCGTCATGCAGAGGGAGAGAAAAAACAGCCCGCAGTATTTGTGGAGGAGCTCCTAGAAAGAAACAACCTTCAGTCAGCTGTACATCCCCAAGGAGCTTCTGGCACTTAAAGGGGAAAAGAGGGGTATTTGTTGCACAGCATATAGGACCAGTGCCAGCCCCAAGTGGAGTCCACGTTAAGGCAGGTGAACGGAAAGGAGAGGATGGTCCAGCTGTTGGAGCTCGCAGGGAGTGCACAGCAGCCCCATCCTTCCTCTGATGCCAACTTGCTAACGTGTCCCTGGGATGCAACTTGAGTGTCAAATACTAAGGGGCCTTTTCACAACTAACTCACATTGAAACGGGCACAAATTTCTAAGCACTGCAGCAAACAGGCCCAAAGGCCCTTCTCTTGCAGAGACAGCAGTGCTTTGCTACCTTATAGTGTTGCTTGGAACAAGATACTAAATCTAATCGGGGGTGGAGAGGCACAGCTTACTGTGCAGAATTTCTCTTCCTTCCTCCGATATTGTTGCTTGATTGCACTTCTCTTAGTCTCCTATAAGCCCAAACTCCAGCTGCAAAGCATCAAGGCAGCTTAGCATTTCGTGTATGTTATCCTGCATAGATGCACAGCTATTCTTCAAGCTTTCACTTTGATCCACCCTACTGAGAGGTCCTCCCTCTCCAGTCAGGCCAACGAAACTGATATTGTACATCACATACCACTTCAGTCAACAATATCCCTCATAAACGTTAAAAGAAAAAATCACGGTAAGAAAGCTCTAGAATTCGCTTTCTATTCATACCCCATTTCCTTAACTGGATGTGTCTTTTCCTGGCATAAATCACCATTAAGTTTATCCAAGCTCTTGCTGACAGAGCTTTATTTTACTTGCAGACTGAGCACATTAGATACAGAAGTACTGCAGACTTTCCAGCACGTCATTTCTCTTCTGGAGCAAAGCCAGCTTTTTTGGAGATAAGTGAACATCCTGCTCATGATAAAAGATAATATGAACTGCTAAGAGCTCCCAAAATAAACTGCTCTGAAAATGCTGTTACTGCAAACAGCTGAAAAGAATCAAACGCTTGATGCTTGGTACCAAGAGGTGGTCATTACCTGTGGGAACATGTCAAGGAGGTACGCAATCATCTCCAGCGCAGACTCCCTTCCAGTTTCATACTCATAACTGTGAGGAAACGGTTAACAGTTAGGGCTGGGTTAACACTCTATCACGTCGCTAACAATTTACAAAAACGGCCAATGCTACTGACACACACTGGCAGGGATCTTTTTACAACAGCTCCTTAACCTGGTCTGATACTGAGGAGAAGAGAAGCAAGCAGGCTACTCAGCTCCATCTGCTAGAGATTGGGCACATGGAGGCAGGGAGGGCAAAAAGGGCTCCAGTGAACCTGGGTCAACACAACAGCACTGTGCTATGGTGCTGGGGGGCACAGGAAACTACTGTCACCTTGAGCAAAGGAGGGGTTGTGCTTGGAAGGAGGTTTCAGGAACATTGCTCCAGCTGAACTGGTGCAGTAGGCCTCAACTGTGCCTGCAACTGCAGTTGAGACCATTGCCAAGGGACAGCAGTCAGATAAATGCACTTTCCCTTACTCTTTCTGGATTTTCTAGTTCACCTGGTTCACAAGCAGTGCAGGTGGTTAAACACTAAGTAAACAACAGCACCTTTGCTTGCATAGATAAACAGCAACAAAACCAGCTGTGAAACAGCGAAGAGATAATTGCTTTATTTCTCAAACATCCACCTCTGAAAAAGGGGAAGTGTTTTATAGGTAGGAAAATCAAGACTCCAAGCACACCCACTCCTCCTCACGAACAGCACACACAAAGGCTACTGAAGTCATATATAAAGCAACAGGGTTCTGTACTGAGAGAAAGAGATGTGGGGAATATAAACTCACTCCAGCTGCGCGAGCATGAAATCCAAATTGGGTTTCAGCTTGTCACCAAGGGGGTAGTCCAGAATATATTTCAAGTAAATCTTGAAAACAAAACAAAACAACAGAAAGGGGTTACCAAGAAACACTTGGAAAAGCACGTAAGGAGGTTACAAGGAAAATCCAGTTATGGAGCAGTACGTTTATGAGAATAAACCCTTCCTTCTGCACATGCCAGTTCTTATTCCACAAGGGATCAGCTGCTCTCAAGCTCCAATCCTGGGACAGGATCTAGAGGTGTTTGACAACTGCCAGATCAGACTTCAGAGTATTGCTGTGACTTGCCCAGGCATCTGCTAATAGAAATTCAGCATCCTTCAAAATCCATCTAATAACTATGGAAAAGCTCTACTTGGCTATGCACAGCTCCTGCTTTTCAATGCTTGAAATGAAGCAACCAAGTCCATCTTTTCGTTGCTCTCAGCTTAGAAAGAAGGAAGAAGTAGTGGGAAGGAACTGTGGTTTGTAGCAAACTGTCTTCTGCTAGGACACAGTAAGGCATGATTCTTAGTTACATGGGCCTAAAAGCCTTTGAAGGAGGGACTGTGTCACTGCTGTTGAGCAGCTCACTGAAGGTATGCCCATGGCAAGCGGTTTCACTACAGGCAAGCAGTCTGCAGTTCTGCTACGGATCAGTCACAAGCAGTAAAACCAGCCAGGTAACAAGGGGACAAGGATTAGGAAGATGGAGAAACAGTGCTGGGGATTCAGTCGAGCTAAAGCACACCTATGTGAGAGCTGCAATGGCCACATTAAACCCTCTAGCCTGTTAGACTGCTGTAAGTAAAGTAACAGGAGAGACTTCTCTTTCTACCCACCTGCCTGCACTGGACTCGCACTGGCTCACTCTGGCCCGTGATGGCCAGCTGGGCAACCTTCTGCATCACATCATCAATTTCAGGGACAATCAGCTTCCTGGATAGAATAGCCTGAAAATGTGACAGCATAGTTGGAGTCATGTAATTTTGTTTGCACGGCGTGACATACAGCATTATAACCTGGGACTACCCTGGTATCAGGCAGTACATTAACACTGACTTTTGCACATCTTCAAACGTAGCCAGAGGAACTTTTTTTAAAAAAATAAAAAATAAAAACACACACACAAAAGGTAAAAAAGGTGGCTTGCAAATCCATATCTGCTTCTTTTGGAGGACACAGAATATCTGGTCTAATGGTTATGGACGTGAATTCTTTAGCAAAAACATTCTGCCACCCAAATGCATGCTCATACACACCACGTATATAAAAAAGCCTCCCCAACAACTTTAAACAGTGACTACAACTCAAACAGGAAAGATTTTTTCTTCTTCTTCTATAACAGAGAACTTTAATGGCATTCTGTGGCCTGTTCCTAACAAGATCTTATAAACTTCCATCAAAAGCTAAAACCCCTACCATTCCAGTGGCTCACAAAACCCATACACAGAAATACCTTGAGAAGGCCAAAGGCTGTGGCTTGGCGTGATGAATCATAGATGTCCTCTTCAGCAAAGCCCAGCAACACTTGGAGCTGTTTGCTTGTTATATGGCTCTTTGCATTCTTCACAAGTATTGTTACAGACTGCAAAATCAAATTGCACATTGTCAATACACACACAGTGCCATAAAATATACGCCCACCTCAAAATCTGACTCTATATTTATAAGACTTGGGTTTGAAAGGACAAACTGGTGCTCTGAAACATGCAGCTAACACTGTTCTCATCATTTTGATTTCAGCTGGCAATTTTGAGACAAAAAATGAATACAAGGAAATACACATATTCAGTCCTTGAAATGAGTGGGGATGCTCACAGACATGAGCCATGACACAGGAACGCAGACAGGAAGAGAAAAAATCATATTGGCACTAGGACTCAGCATGAATTACTCAGTTTCCCCTACGATAATGAAGCTGTAATTAATTCAGGAATGCATTTAGAAGACATCTCAAGGAAGACAGCGCACAGGGTAACAGTAGTTATCACTACTATTAATTGCTCTCTTCCCTTGTCTCACTTCAGGTATGAGGGTTCAGTCCAATGAATCATGTTAAAAGCAAGCTACTCAGGCACAAAACTGGTATCTCTCAGAAGACAGGGTGGTAATGTGACGCTCTTACAGGGAATAAAGAAGGCAAATATGTTTCTATAAAACACTGGAGCACAGCTCCAAAGGGGTAACTTTCTATAACTCCGGACTTGGGAAAGAATCAGAGCAAGAATACATTTCCCACTTCCTTGGAGTCTCCAGACGAACTCTCCAGGACCAGTTGCAGGAAGGATCTCCAGTGGAAAAAGTCTCATTCTACAAAGTTAATCCTAAAGTAGAAGTGAGCAGACCCGGCTCTGACTTACTTTGAAACAGTTCACAACCAAGTGGAAATTTTGGCCTTTGGCTACTCCTGTCTTGGCAAATTCTTTCAGCAAGAGGAAAAGCTGCTTGATTAGTGATTCCAGATTCGTATTGACAGAAGGCAAAGGGAACTTTAAAATCCATACTAAGGACTGCAGAGCACCAGTTATCACCTGTAAGAAGGAGTCAAAGGTCAGCACGTGGGTACAATGGCACTGAAAGAACACTTCTCTCTCTGCTTACAAATGTCGTCAAACTATCTGCAACTGTGGTAAAAGGGAATTAGCTATCTTTCAAAACATTCATATGCAAAACAAAGGGGTTTTCAGTTCTAAGAATGCTATCTGCCACTCCCTAATTCTCTAACTGATTTTACTAGGTAAAGGCATTAACACAGTGCTGATTCACAGCAGATGGCAGGAAGTCTTCTGAAGCAGAGGTACCTTCAAGGCACAGAAGTTGCTCTGGCAAAATCCCAGGTCACCTGAAAGCCCTGCTCCGGGTATCTCGGTGTCTGATGCATGTCTTCCATTCCCAGGAAACATGGGCTTTAATATTTTCCCTCCTAATGCTTACTCAAACCCTAGGAGGCTATCTGTGGTGCTGGGAATAAAGATTTTAAGAGTTGGATCAAAGGAAACCATGGCAGTGACAATACTGTTCTGTGCAGCCACAGGACCTCATGAAGCTCCTCACAGATGGTCTGCAAAGTACTTGTATGAACATGCTCCAGGAGAACTTGTCCACACTTCAACTAGCAGCACTAGGGGCAAAGCATTCAGTCCTCCATCAGTCACAATCCCTCCTCCCCCTTGGGATATCGTCCTTGACTTGTTTAACTGTACACCTGTGAAATTAGGTTTGAAAATGGGATGCCTTTCTCTGCTTTGCAGATCAACTGCAACATGATGTTTGGGGGCAGGACCCTTCTTATAGCAGAAGAGACAGACTCCAGCCAGAACTGTACCTTGACATCCATGGATTTCAGGCAGTTTATGAGCAGCTGAACAAAGGGGTCTAACATTTCCAAAACATGCTCGTCCGAAGAATTTATTTTGGACCTCTTCAGACTCATGTGTAGCAGCTGGCACGGAAAACACAGGACATTCATCTCAGACAGGGACTCAAATAAGTCAAGTAAAGTCCCACGTTGCTTTGGGTTATAGTAGAATTTAGGCCATATCCCATTAAAATATCTGCAACAGGCTAAGCACTTTTTATAGCTCTCTAAGAGGCATCAGTGGAGTTATCATACGCAAAACAAAATTAAGACAAGTGGCTGCGTTTTTATACAACGTATCGAATACCTTCTTTTGGATACTCTTAACAAAAATTTGAATCTCAAAGCTTTCTCTTTGTATTTGAGAAAATCCTTACCCTAAGTCCTGCATCAACCAAGATAAGCATGTTTGTCCTTCTGCTGATGGGTGCTTTCTGCCCTCCTCTCGTAGGAGTGGGTGGGAGCAGCAGGCAGCTTTCTGGTTGCAGCCGAGGATCTGGAGGAGGGACAACTTTTGTTCTGAAAAACAGTGTAGCGCAAAGGTGAAAATTCAGATTTCTACCCTCTCCACAACAAACTTGCTGTTGGGAGCAGAAAGAGCTGGACTGTGCTCAGCTGCTACCCACAGAGCAAGTAAAAGCAGCTCTGTGAACAGAGTGAACTGAACTGAATTTGAGAGCAACGTGACAGATGGGACACTCAGACTTGAGAGCAACGTCACTATTACAGAGATAACAGATGCACATTGATTTGTGTAACTTCTCCAGTATTTTCTGCTCAGCCAACAAGACAGAACCTTGGTAATTCCTTCAAGCAAATACGTTCACTGCATGATTTACCAATGACTTACTGAATTTTCTGATAGCTTTTAAAAACTGCTACGGGAAGTCTGCAAACAACTGTCAGTGCAAGCCAGCCTACGTAACACAGGGGAAAGGCAAGATGCCCAAACCCATTTTGAGCAGTGACACCACCAAATGGAGAGGAAATCTGATGGTTATACTGCCTGAAGCAATAAAGTGACAGGCCAGAGTTTCTCTTGTTCCTGACACCATGAAAATGTCCAAGGCCTCAATCACCTTTTATATGCTAGTTTGTAGCTCCGTCCTGACACCATCACCTGTACCTACATCCAAACATTTACATCCTCTTGCCAGGTGGTAAAAGAGCCTTACTCAAGACCATGAGCACTTGCAAGAACAGACTTCCATTAGTTCAGGAAGTGATAACTTCCATTTCTAAGCTCTCTCCCTGCCCTCTGGCTGCCCAAATTAGCTTACATCAAAAACAAAGGGCACATGAAAAGAAGGAAACCCTCAATCATTCTATTTGTTGGCTTTGAGAGCTGTCATTTCTGCAAGCAAACCTCCAAGCCATTAACAGACCAGCTGGGTAAACTAGAACTTACTTTGCCTTTTCAGTGAGTAGAGGCAAGTTTTCACTGATGAGACCGTGACTGAGGAGGAGGAGATATTCTGCATTCATGTCTGAGTTGAAGATCAGCCCTGCCATGATGTGACGCAGTGTCTCATGCACCTTCCGGACTATCTTCAAGCTTGTAGTGCTCTCCAGAATCTACAAAGGCAGCAACATGAGAGTCAGGAGGGGCAGTGGTCTGCCACCTGAATTCAGAAATCATAGGAAGAGCTAGAGCAACTCCTCTATCACCTGCTGCCTAAAGCCCCAAGCTCTCCTATCGCATCAGCTCTGCCCCAGCATCTCTCCTTTTTTCTTTCCAGCCTCTTCTTAGACTCCAGACAGTTCACCTGTCACCCCCGAGACGCACCAGAGCTCATGACCAAACAGGGCTCCATTTCTGCATGGGTTTGCACCCCACTCAAAAAATTGCATCTCTGTAAAGGCAATTATTCCACACAGAGTCTTAATGCATTTTGGTGACATTTCCTTCATGTGCAAGGGATCCAGTCACAGAGTATCCTTGCAAGTCTTTGAAGCCTCAGAGTAAACAGCATTAACAAAAGTTGGCAGAAGGAGAAGACACGGAGCACACACAGTGGGATGTTTCCCCTTCTAGTGGGGGAAAGCTTCCCACAATACCATTGATGCCCTAGACATCATTTTATGATTCCATTTTATGAGCTGGGTGCATACTGCCTTCCACAAGAAAAACGGGGAGCCATAGTGAGATTATGTAGGTAATGTCACAGTAGTCACTTGGAGGCTTTAGAGTTTCTTCTAGACCATACAGAACTGAGAGTACTCAAAGGAAAGCAAGACTCTGGCTGCCTTTTCTTACCTCTTTCAGTGGCAGAATCAATTTTGTCACCTGGCCCTTTCCTATGTACTTTCCAAGAATTTCATAGGAATCGTAACTCTTGTTCTTGCGTGCTTCCATGACCTTGGAGACAATTCCCTTCACTTCCTTCTCTTCAGCTACATCCCCAAACAGCTCCTGGTTGAAAATCTTTGGAAAGCAGCCAAGAGAAATCAATGAGAGGAGCAGAAAAACAGAGCCAGATTCTCCCAGTAACAAAACAACCACGCTATTTTTCTCCAACTTCAGAAAGTCCAGTTCTCCAGGTTGCCCATGAATCATGCCCATCTTTCCTCTGTCAATATAAGAGGCACCAGGCTGAGCACACCAGATGGGGAAGCTGTTTTCACATCCTTCTGTGGCACTGCGATACAAGAACTGGGATTCCAGTCAGACCAAGACATGCAAATAAACCCTTTTCTGGGTGGCCAGCTGAGATCCATGGACTGCACTGACTAGATATGTTTACTATTGCTCAGCCATCTAAACCACTGGGAAACACAGTTAAGTGTCTTAATCTTGAACCAACCTCCCTCCCAAGATGCAGGGCTCAGGAAACAGTCCCAGAGTCTCTTCCCTTTGCTGTACAAGCACAATCAGCCCTGTTTGCCACCAAGTCTGAGGCAATCTACACACAACCTTCTCCTGCCTCCTTCTCCCCCATGCATTTCATGATGATGTTTCCTTCAATCTTGAATAGCTTTTACCTCAATCAGGATATCTAGGCAGGGGTCCAAATCGCCAGCACTCAGCCTGGTAGTAAGGCCCTTCAGTAACAGGTTCACAGTGAAAGTCAGCACATGGAGCTAGAGACAAAGAGAACAGATCATGTTTCCAATCCCCTGCATGGACTTCTTAACTTATATTCTTCTTATATTCTTACTGGATAGGCAGACTCCCATAGCAAAGACATCGCAACTCACACACTACAACTGATCTCTTGCTATAGGAAAAAAATACTGGGAGGATAGGAATCCTCATACAGGCAGCAGGAAAAGGACCCCTGTTCCTCCACACGCTGGCAGAGGGCAGGAATCTCCTCTTTCTCCAGTGCTCTCACTGCTATTTTTAGGCTGTGATAATCAGTGCTTTCACTGTTACAGTAGCTAGAAGCTCCCACTGTTCCACTGTGGTAATTCATATCAGAAATTATTCTTACCACAAACCACCATGGAAAGAAGAAAGGTGAATTAATAGTTAGGGCCTCGGCTCTGGATCTAGGAAGCAAGACTTCAATTAGCATCGCTGTATGCTGCCTGTATAGTCCCTGCGGCAACTCACCTCAAATGTTGCTTGGCCCTAATGAAAAGATTCCCAATAATTTTATTGGAACAAGAAATTTATTCTTCACCTCGGTATCTCAACTCTTCACTAGGAAAATGGAGATCCTCTTTTCTTCCCTGCATAGACTAACAGTTCTTTGGGTACAGAACCTCAGTTAACGTATGTTTGCATACTGCTTGGAATAACAAAGACTGATGCAGGCACTAGAAGTAGTATTTAGCAGTATAATACCAAGCTATTCTCTCAGTGCAAAACAATTTCAGTAACAATTTCCCTTTGGTTTCTTCTTGTAACACATGAAAAAAAACAAACAAACAACAACAACACACCAACAAACCTATAAAGAGCAAAAGACAAAGAATTTCAGCATTACCTGGTACCCATGGACAAGAGTAGACTGCATCTCTTTTAAAATGTACATAAGGTACTGCACTCCTAACACTTCCATGATTTTAGTGAGGGTGTTACGGGCAACATCCCGGATCTCCTGAAATCTGTTCCTCAGAAATGAGCAGACCTTCAGCAGGATGCTAGAAACACAGATGGACAGTTTTAGTTTGCTCCCAAACACAGAACTAATTACATTGCTAGCCAAGGAGGGTGCTTTCAGGGATGTTTTTACAAGCACAGACATGCTTCAAGCCAACCCCACAGGCTTCGTTGTCACATACCCGTTGTCCTTCAAGAGACTTTCGAGACTTGTCTTTTCCTTCTGTATGCGACTCTTTCTCCAGCTCTGCTACCCCTACCTCCACACTCTGCTTCATAGCTCTGTGTTTATTTAAGGATTTACCAAGTCTCTTTCAAACTTAGCTTTACAGCAATCAAATGCAAAGGGGAATGTAACTAGGAAAATGTGCTTCCAAAAAAAAGTATTTAATGCCTGTCAGAAGGCCCCTCCTGGATTTAGCCATGTGCACAACGACAGCTTAAGAAAGGTACCTGCACTCAATCCCAGCAAAATGAATGGTATTCAAGGAGATCCTCTGGGACCTACCTTGGCAGGTTGGCTTCCATCACTTCTTGGGGAAGACACTGCATCACCCTGACCATTGCAAAAGCTAAAGGAACACGAACTACCTCATCGTCATTCACAACGTTGGATTTCACAAGCTTGTGTTCCTCATCTCTTTTAACCTTTTTAAGACAAAGCAAGAGACAATGCACTTTTAATATAAAAAAGTGTAATGAACAGACATTTAAACAGTCCAGCTTTAAAAAGTCCTGCTTTTTCTCAGCAAACCCTGAGAAGAGGCTGATATGATAAGGCGCTGTCCACTGCTAACTACAGGAAAAAAACAGATAGCTAAAGGACAGGCAAGGTGAATCCCTGCATTTTCAATACAGAAGCTAAGTTGGGTGCTAGCAAGTAGCCAAGAACTGTTCAAGAGGCTGCACTAAATGAGCTGTTTCACGCCCACACTGACCAGAGGGTTGGTCAGCAATCTTGATGACATGCCAAATGGGATGAAGCCTCTTTTGTTCTTTCAGGCAGTCTCTCTCCAGTTGTGTCTATTTTTTTTTTTTTTAAAATGTGTTGCATTTCAACAGGGCTCTTTCCAGTACCACTTCAACCCTCACAGTAGCATCTCAGGCCTGCAAACTGCCTTTCCAATGTCAGCTCCTTACCTTTGCAACAATACACCTGTGCAATTTAGGCAAGATGTTGACTACAACTGTATCTTGAATATGTTTGATCAAACACTCCAGCTCTTCTTTATTTCGGGGTAAGAAAGAAACAGGTCTGGCCACTTGTTCAGTGTCTTCAGCTGTCTCAGCTGCCTGTTCAGGTTGGACCAGCGCAGGTTCTGTTGGCTCCTCAGGGATATTCTCCCCTTTGTTTTCCTCAACCCTCTCCTCTTCCCCTTCACTCTGTTCCAGCTCCATGGCTTCTTCACCCTCCACCACTGGCTCGATATCCATGTCAGCAGCTTCTGTCAAGTAATTGTCAAAAATCACAGGTAAATACAGGAGGCCACAAAAATCAAACTCTCAAAGCAGACTCCTGTGATGGCTTTGACCTGAACAGAGCTCTACCTACCATCAGTAACAGCAAACAATCAGTAAACATTGAGTTGTTTTACTGGGTAGAGAAGCTCTGGCATGCTGGTTTCTCATAATCACCCCTCAGGGCTAGGCTTAAAGCAAAGAGTAGGTTGTTCTTTGGCTGAACTCCAGTAACAGTTTAACAAAGGTCAATGCCCTTGAACCTTAGGGAAGTGTCACTCCCTTACCTTTAGTCATTTCACAAGGGAAGAGGTACTGACAAGCACAGCTGTGTGATATCCTCCTCTTTGCTCAGAATATCCCAAAGGCCACAGGATAGATAACCACAATGGTGGACAAGTCAAAGATGTAATTTCTTCCCATGAAACCACAGGGTAAGCAGGGCCATAAAGCATGTTGCTCAAGCTGCAGATAACAATTAGAGTGGCCAAGAGCAAGGACAAAAATGTTGCAGCAACCATATGGGTATGTGCAGACCGTGGAGAACCTCCTAGATGAGCATAAACCCAGTCTGGGCTGGTTTGGCTTATGGAGGCCCGGGACAGAGAAGTAATGAGGAGGTGATTCCCCTCACCTCTCCTCACTGTGTCAGCACATAGGAGGTCAGCCTGCACTGCTCCTGAGAAGTGAAGTTAAAACTAGTTTTCCAACATGCACATTTAAAAAAGCTGGGAGTAGCTGACCTCAAAAGTAAGAAAATGTCAATTAGTTTCATTTCAAGCAATTAAAGGGAGTGTCTCTACAACCAGCAGCAGAAAGCTCACCATGGTTCTCAATGGTCACAAGCTGTTTTTCAAGCGTTTCATGGTCAAAGTGAAAGGCTTCCAGAACTGTCTCTAACAAGCTGCAGAAGAAACACACACAGAGAGATTAGCTCTCCCCACAAGGAGAGGCTGCATAGAATTACACAACAGAAAGTCTTAAAAACACATTTAAAAAAAATTCAGACTCAGTGACAGTGAGGCTTGAAGAGGTTTATCCTGAAATAACTAATTAGGAAATTGAAACTGGCTTCTTTTCAGCTAGATGCATTCTGTGGCCTAGCTCACTGTGAAACCTCACAGACAGTGGTACTGGAGCAATGGAGGTACCCCAGGAGCAGGTACAACCAAGCAGGAGCAGAAACTGCTAATGCTCACATGCACACAGTGAGACACAGCATGAGAAAGCAACAACCTGTTAATCCTTCACAGCTCAGTCACGATCAATCGCAAAGCCGTGTCCACTTTCATTTGCCTAAGCCCACCCCAAGGTGGGCAATCTCTCATGCCTGTGAAGAGGTTAAATTTCATGCAATGTTCCTTAAGATGCTGAATTTTGCTTTAGTCTTTGTAGAAACCTAGAGCAGCATTGTTCACAGTACCCACCTGACTCCCAACTTCGGATTGATCTGCCCCGTTTGCAGGACATGGATGAAATGCTTTAAGTGGTACAAGTACGCTGACCACGACAGATGTCGGCAGACAGCTCCAACAACTTCAACAGAGGCTGTTACCATATTTTCATGCTGCCCAAAGAGCAGAAATACAGTTGCTGTTAGCATTCACGCATTCTAAAGTATATTCTACTCAAAGCAACAAGAGCCAGAAGAAGTAACTTCTGTCTAGTGGGGATGGTAGGTACTCAGCTCTTTTAGGTCACCTCCCAGGTTTTAAAAAAAAAAAAAAAAAAAAAAAAATCACAGCTCACAAAGCAGATTTCCAGGTATTTATTACCGCCTCAGTTACTAGGTACAGCCTATGCTCCCTACCACACATATTCTGCTGTCAGACGGTGACTAATCAAACAACTGAACGTGATGAGAACAGTTTGGAGACATAGGGGAAAAAAATAAACTGATTACAAAAATGCAAACGAATATAACCCCAAGTCAAACACACACACAAAAAAAACACACACAAAACTCCAACCCACTAACAGTATACTACAAGAAAAGTGAAAATATTAAAACTAAATCAAATTTAAAAGCCTACCTTAAGCATTTTTTCACTAAAAATGGCAGTAGTAGCATAAGGCATGATGTAGTTCTGCAGGGATTTGGAAGACAGCACAAGTTTTTTTTCAGTCAGCTGCTTAGCCAGTTTCCTCAGGGCTCGTGCCCTCCTGTGGATCTGAGCCAAACACAAAAGGCAGTGAATGAGGTGGCCCTTGAGTCACAGCTAGCACAAGGAAGCACATACATGAAGGTGGCTCAATCTGAAGTAACGACACAGTACGGTCATTTCCAAGGACAGGACATGGCCTTTTCATTCATGTTTGGGTCTTCACTAGCTTTTTGCTTCAATAAATATTCCAACTCAGTGAGATATTTCACTGTGAATTCACAGGCATAAGAATGTCATATTTTCAGGTATCAGACAAGGGAGGCAACTGATACAAGATGAGAAGGCCTGACAAGTTACAAGAAGAGAATTTAGATTCAGCATATAACTACAAATTCACCAAATGCTCTGACTTCTGGAAGCAGAAGAAATGCTGTATTTTCATTCTACAACAAGAAAAAACAGGTACCCAAACTTTATGTAGCATTTATATTTCAAAGACCTGGGAATAGAGAAGTGCTGCAGAGCCTCCATACAGACAATAGCATGGAACAAGCTAAGAAAACAAAAACAACAAAAAAAAACCCCTGCTCTCTGCTATATCATCTTCAGGATCCTCAGAACACTACAGTTGTCTGTGTGTTGGATCACACATGGGTTGTAAGGTGGAGATGCCTACTCAATGAGATGAACAATCACTTAAAATGAAAGCATTTTTAAAGCTAAAGTAGGAAGACAAAAACAGTGCAGCTAAATTAAGAAAACAAAATATTTATAGATAGAAATACTAAGGAATTGTGACTTTGATTCACAATCACCCATGTGACCTCAATGACCACAACCCTTTTTATTTTTTAATGACATCTAATGATATATGGGTTCAGTTCTTTAGAGACACAGCAAAGGTGATTTGGAAAACATTACTCCACAGTAAAATGCTTTTACTTTGGTAAGGAGAGAGAGGCATTATGGAATGAATGTGTGTTGCCTTTTACCTGCATATGTTTCATATTTTCAAAGAAGTCCATGTCAGGATCATGGCAGTTGGTTAGCTGGACCAAGTCCCGGAATTCAGGATTTGCTGGGAATGTTTGAATGAGGCAGGAAAGCAACGATGTGTAGTCCTGCTGGATGTTCTGCAAAGAGCAAGCAGCAAAGGTTCAGCACTCCTTGGAAAGGCAGCTACACACTCCTCAGATCAGCTATACGATCACTTACAAAGCGTTTCAGGCCAACAGATCCTATTCTTTGGTATCAGCAAATACACCTGTATTTTGGACTGCACATAAATTAAAGTCTCCCCTCCAAAGAATGAGCTATATCTGAGAAAAGCTAAACAGCAGCAAAGAAACAAACAACAGCAGAGTTCTATAAGATTTTTGTAAGATTTCAAATGCAGAGTAATTTTGATTACAGTGGGCACCTGCATTTCTTTGCATCTGTTGCTAGGATAAAGACTCATCTATGAAAAGTCTCAGATGCCCTGGTGTCCTGAAGACAGCTAGAGATGTTATCAGGTAACAGTGCCTTACCTCAGTCTTACTCTTCAGCCCCCTTCTCACAGACTCCAGGAGAGTGTGCTGGATCAGCTCCTTGTAGTCATCTTCCGTATGGTCGATTTCTGCCAGGCGGTGGATAAAACTGGTCAAGCAAAGGCTTGCGTTGTCACTAAGAGCCATATCCCCTAGCTGAGTGGATGAAGAAATAGTACAGCATGAGTCTGGAGATGACACCTTTTTCTCCTCAAAAGACTGGACTGAACTGTACCACTGTACGCAGCATAACAAAGCCTGTAGTGATCCAACAACTCTACCAACTCAAAAACCTTCCTGTAGAAGTTCTACTTCTGAACTAATGCCCTCTTTTCCAAACAGGAAAAAGGAACATTTAGCCAACCTGGATAGTATAGAAGCAGTTGTGCATAACGGGGATCAGGAAGTTGATATCCACTGCTTGCATTTCTTTGATGTGGGCTGTGATTGACTGGAATGCTGACAGACGTACATCAAAGTTGATATCATCAAGATGCCGTTGATCAAAGGCATTTAGCTAAGAGAGAAACAAGTCATTCATGAAAAAGGCTAGAAATGCTACAGCACAATGTTGAGGAAAAAAGCGAGCAAAAAACCTGGACATACCTTAACAACATCAGTAATGTATTTCAATCCACTGTCCAAATCAGATAAAGTCTAAAAAGGAACATAAAAGAAAATAGTTTAACTGTTACAGTTTTTAGAAACTTGGAAGACTCGAGACTTTACTTTTTTTTTTTTTAATCTCAAGTGGTTGAAGTGACAGTATCAGTCCTGTTACAAGCTTAATCAGAGCCATTTTGCCATTGCTGTCTTTATTCTGTAAGTAGGAAATATACGTGTCTTAGTTTCCTAAGTTTCTAAATATCTACATTGAAGGTTTGCTGGATTTTCCTACTGAAAAAAAAGTTATATAAGTCATTTCAAAGTATAAAACAGCCTGACTGCTAAAAATCTGTGAGAGAAGAATAAAAATTAAAATCAGCTTCAGGCTGCTGAAAGCCAGTGTGCTTTATTTGGCTTCTCTTATACAACAGAACCCTGGAAATGCTCACATCAACAAGGCTACAAGCCAAAAGTTTTACAAGTCTTCTCACAGTTTGTTAGTGTGTACCATATGCAACTCTGCTAGTTCACTTCCACTTAACAGATGATAGAGACTAAAAAGGTTTTTAAGCTCATGTACAATAAGGATAAATCCTGGTATTTATTCTGTTCTTGCTCTGTTAAAACAAGGAAAAAACGCACAGAAAGACACATAAAAATGCAATACCTGAAATACCAAGCACAACTTCTGTCGAGACAGTTTGTTCTGGATGACAGAAAAAAGCTTTGCCAGAGGTTTGAGAAAGCTTGCAGGGTTTGAGCAATGTCTCAGCAAGTTCTGCACTGTTTCCAGAATGTCAATCTCTGCATCCTGAAAGAGACGGATAGCTGTCAATAACTACCAAAACCTCATGAGATTACTCGGGATATTTTCTTGGGAAGTATTTCAAGACAGAGAGTGAACTTAACCTCTTTGCTGTATTTTAGTCAGATCACAGATACTGAATGAGAGCAAAAAATTAGGAGGACGTATTCAATGCAATCATCACATCTTAGAAGCGCTTGCAACCTTTCAATTAGACACAAGCACAGTAAGAGAGAAGTGCTATCACAATGGCAACTTCTTTTTTGTCTTTCCTCAGATGACTCAAAGATCAGAAAAACTAACAGAGCCTTAAAAAGCAGTCTTTCTTTAATCTGTTAAATGAACATTAACAGTACATCTACTCGTATGATCTCCCTGAATGGTAATTATATACGGTTCCCTAATGATTCACAAATTTATAAGACAGTCTGTGAATAACTAAATGACCACTTGCAAAGCAGAAACTACAGCCTAGCAGTTCTTTCCACAACCCCAAAACCTCTCGTTGAGTATCTGCGCTATCATTTAATGAAAAACAAGACCCAAACCTTGATCCAAGGATCCAGGCAAATCAGGCTGAAAAAATCAATACATTCATTCCTATTAGATGGGACTGTATGTTTGAAAACAAGGTTGGGCAGAGAGGAAAACAGGACCCCAGGCTACAGAGTCTACCGCGCTATCCTCAGTGCTTGACTTAACAGTTTGCAAAAGCTTAAACCATGAAGAGCTCTGCATGCCCGAAGAATTTAGGATTTTATAAAAGTTTCAGTTTTGAGATACACTTCTGTACTCATAGGAGGTGGGCTCCTTAACAGTCGAAGGAGATTGGAATGGAAAGAGGAGATATGACAACAGATTAATAGTGCTGTACAATGTTTGCCTTTTATCCTGCAACAGACCAATGAAGCACTGCCCATTACACAGCATGCACTACGTTCACATATACTCATATTCTGTCCATATGCTGTGCCTTAGAATTTGGGGTGCATGAAGTACAAGTTAAAGAGAGCGATTATTTCAAAATTTTCAAGGAATTAGGTGAATTGACTACAGCAGCGAAGGAAGTAAACATTGTATAAACACTTCTGCAAAGCTTCCCCAGAAAAAGGGGAAACAATCAGCCTGGGCATAGGCATTCCTGCCAAGCATCCAGTGACCTGAACACCTCAACACACAATGACAGGGTGCTGAGTGGACTACGAACACATGAAGACTTGATTTCAGGCTAATCATGAGAAATTGCATGTAACCAATAAGCCTTAACCACACCTTAAACAAATCTACTTTAGTAAAGCAAAAATGCATTTTCAATGTTGAGGGGGGTTGGAAGTCATTTATACTTACTTGTTCCATGTTACTCTGGTGAAGGAAAGGGAGGAGGAGGCTCACAAGCACTGAATTCTGACTCTTCTCTTGTATAAATTTGCTGATCCTGCATGATAAGACAATGTAATTTACTGTTTTCTACCAGTCCAGTCACCAGTATAAAAAACTCAGTCAGCACTGTTGTTTTTATCATGGGGTTTTGTCAGCCCATCCATCTGCATCCAGGCTAACAGTCTTCTCTACAAAAATCATGGTATCAGCCCTAGTATTCAGACTGCAGTCTCTTCTGTACCTTTTCCTATACCAAGAGGTACTGGTTTTGAGTACCAGCAATAGAAACAGATAGAAACCATTTCTGAAAACTGTTCCATTTGGTCATCAGCAACTTCCAAGGTCAATGATAGATGCAGGTATTTTCAAATGCTGTAAATCTAAAGTTTCAGACAATGTTTCTAATTTGCAGCCTATTATGAAAAGCCTCTTTCTTCTTCCCTCTTTCCAACCCTTCAAGCGTTTTTAGCTCTAAAAAATCACTTACTTGGAAAGTATATTCAGCTCTTTGCTGACTTGAGCTCTGTACTTCTTCTTTTTCACTTTCTCCACATTTAACATTGTTTTGCTGAAGTACTGAAGTATGGCAGGAACATGAGGCAGAACCAAACGGCAACCTAGGCTAATGGTCTCTGTAAAGGATACAACAGTTAGCAGCACTCACCTTTGTGTTGCAAGCAACAAAACAAGCTCTGTGCAACAGAAAGGATATTCAGCCCTATGCAAACAACTGAGGAAATACAAACAAAGGAGGTTTCATCAGTGGAAGAAAAATCAGTGGGAATTATGAATGTCCAGGGCTGCTAGGAACATGCACTGATACCTGCTGAGAACAAGTTTAATGTGTCTGAGCTAGGACCAAATAAGAGAAAATAAAAGCTCTCCTCATAGATTTCAGTTACAGCCCTAGAAGGTGCAGGCTTATCAAAAAGTACCAAGGAGGTTCCTCAAAGATACTAACTGCCTCCTAAAACGGCTGTAGTCCTTACAGATGCAGTTTTCTCCACGCTCAGGACCCTGATGCTCAAATGTGAATCTCACCTGACACGAGACAAGTAGAACTTTACACTTCTTGAGCATGTCAAAACGAATTTGTACAGTGATTTTTCCACGCTCTCCTTCCCAGTATTCTCACTCAGGGCAAAGACAACCTCGTCATGATCTAACACCTCCTTCCAAAGCATCCAACAGGCCTCTTACAACTCTCATACGTGCATACCTTCCATCACTTCTCCAGTGTCCATGACAACACAGTCAGTCACATTCAAACTGGAAACCTGCTCCGTGGGTTCAAAATTGGGGCTGTTGAGAAGGCTATCAGCTATGTCCATCACAAGATTGGATGTTGCCTCAGACAGATTCTTGGCTGACAGCACAGCAAACACATTTGACAGTATGTCACACTCTGGACGTTCTGGATGCTGCTTGGCCAGCAACGGGAAATATCTGAGAGGAAGATTATAAAAAAGTTTTGCTGAGAATTAAAGTATCAAGCTTTATAGTTATTTTGTACAAAACGTCAAAGTCATATAAAACAGATAATGACTGTCTTTTACTTCAAACAGGGAAAAACCATAAACATCACAGAAACACAGTGTCACGAATAGAAAGAATGCAGTTTGAGGTCATCAAGTCCCTTCTTGTGCTTCAAGATAGCATCAACTAAACTTAGCCCTTTCTCCAGAGATGTTTGTCCAAGTCTCCTGTTAGAGTCTGCTCCTATCCCAATAATCCAATACATTTTTATTTTTTTTAACATAAGTTTGTGTGCAAGTTCATTATCATTACAAATGACAGGTCTTAAAACACATGCTGGATGCTTCAGAAAAGGAAAAGCAGGAAGGCAGTGGAAAATGTAAAAATCACTCAAGACAGCAGAGACAGAATTTCTCAGTGTCTACTTCGAAAAAAGCTCTCTTACAATTTTTAGTCTCAGAATCTGCCACAGATTCTGTGCTGAACTTGCCTACATTCTTTCATAAAACAGAAGGAAACGGCATGAAAAAACACAAATGAAATCATCTTGCAAAACTGCTCCCTCCTCCCTCCACATGCACCCCTCTTCCCAAGACTTAAATACAAGTCATTGGTCAAGACACAGACATATTCTAACAAGTCACCTCTTCCTCACCCATGAGCTGAGTTTAGACTATGTATCTGTTTGGTTCGTATATAAGAAAAGCAACCCACTAAAAATAGTGTAATTGGCATAAATTGCAAAGCTTCATAACTGCATCTGGACTGCTATCTAAAGAGTAACAGCTCACTGGAAAAAGAAAAGATATGTTTTGACACAATTATTCATAACTTGTTAAGAGCGTTTTTTTTTTTTTTTTTTTTTTTTTTTTTTAAGTTTTCTGTTTGCTTTTTACAATAATTTTGTATACTCAAGAAAGTACTTGTGCATCTTTGTGAGAATACTTACCTGGGATTCTTACTCCAGGTGTGAATGAGTTTCAGCAGAAAAGTCGGAGAATACTGACTCTCTGAAGCCAACCTGCAAACCTAGAGGAGATAAAAATCAGACACCAATGCAACCCAAGCAGGGAAAGCCACTTAAAAACCTAATTTTTAACAAAGACCCCACTACAGTCTATAGTCTCTCTTTTTCAGAAAGCACATTTTTCACTGTTTTTCTCTTTCAATATTTCTGGTCTCACTGTTAGGTTATCTTACTCCATATTTATACGCTACTTCAGCTACCATTTTTGTCCTCCCTTCAAAAGTGACTCCCCATGGAGCCTCACATTTGCCACAGAGACCTAGCCACCTCTCCTGATTATGCCTACGAGATCTCAGCCACGACACCCAACACTTGTTCCTCCTGTGCCTCCTGGGCCCTGACCACAGCACCTGCAATTCCAGCATCTATTCTGTGTCCCCATGGCCTCGCTGCTATGGAAGCACCCTCCTTGCTCTGGGAGAAGCTCATGCACTGCACTGCACCCAGGGAATGAGATCTTCTGACTAGGCAGAACTTTTCTGAACAATGCACAAAGAAGCTTAAATTGCAAATCCAATCTTGCAGGAGTGCTGCTATGCAGCTACTAATATTGAGCCTCTGCAGCAAAATCCTGCGGTATGAACAACAGCAAACTCCAGTTTCCAGCACAGCTGGCTTAAAACTTGTCCTTTCTACGAGTTTCTATACACATCAGTTCTACAACCTTAAAGCACCCAAATCAGACAATTCTTCTGCCAAAATCAAATCTTCATGGAGTTCACTGGCAGAAATTCCCTCTAGAGGGAGCTTCTGGATCATTCTGCAGTCCAAACTCCAGAACCGGTGCTGTCTTTTTGACATCTATCAGGAAAACAGGAATTCTAACTATTTAACAACAATTCTACCTCCTGTTCAGATTTACTCAGCACTTCCAAACACAATGCTCCCTTAATTCTTTAGGTGCTTTGCTGATTCAAAGCCTGAAACACATGATTGTACTGCCCTGGGACAGAAGTAAATCACCTGTGTGGCACCCTGGCCTTGTTACACTGGGACAGTGGACAGTAATAAAGGACTCCATGAACAAACCAGGAGCATACAAGCCTCTGTTGCTCTGCCCAGTGAATACAGAGCTATATGAACTGCCTGACGTGACCAGCACAATTTCATTACCAATACAGCGCATTCTCTCTCTCTCTCTCTCTCTCTCTCTCTCCCCCCCAGTAGTGCATTTTCCCAACCAAGATGTGATCTGAATTTCTCTGGTGAAGGCCACAGTTCTGTGCTCTGCCACTGTGCTCATATTGGGACTCCTGGCAGGCAGGCAGAATGCACAACCCACTGAAGGACCACGCTGTGGTCTTTCCTTTCCTGCAGCAGCAGTCTACCTACTTTTGTTTACGCAACCCCCTGCCACGGGGGGCGGGGGGGGTTCTATCTGAAATAACTTCCAGATAGAAAAGCAGCAAAGTGTACCTAGCAGTGACCTAGAAGTACTATTTTGCTACTGTGAAGCATCCAGGGAAGAAGTTTGCTTCTGTGGTTAAAGAACAGATCCATCCATTTTATTCAGATGAATTTGTCTGTACTTTAGCCAGTGACTTTATTATTCCAGGACTAATCAGACGTGAGCCACAAAGCTGGCTTTCCACGCACACATCAGAATACCAGCAAATGAGAGCTGGAGTTCTCTGAATGGTACAGGTTACATACAGCGGATTGGAAGAAGAAGAAACACATTACCTGAGGCCATACCACTGCATGGAAAACTGCATCAATCTCCTCCACACTAAAGCTGTAGGTCTCGTAATCAGAAAAAAACTCCACCACAAGCTTGAGTCCAAGACGTCTCAAATTCTTCAGTGGATTAATCAACCGAGGTTGGACCTGTGAAAACAAACAAAACAGTAAGACCTTTGCAGAACGGCCACTAACCACTTGCTCTGAAATTAGATACAGAAATTCATCGGCCACAGATACAACCTTTATTTGAACTATCAAAATATTCTGGTTTCTCCTCTAACTTTTGCACCGTAACAGTATACTTGTGTACTCACAGGTGACGTATATTGTTCTAAAAGGTGCCTATCCCTGCAATGAGTCAGTTACAGAGAACTCCTTCAGCTAACGAAAATCCACATTGACTGCTTTGAAGTACCATCTGCACATTTTTTGGACACACTGCAGAAAGATACAAACCAGCTGCATTTCCAGCCCTGACACTTAAATAATTCCACTTACACAGGTAAGGACCTAAATCAGCTCTCAAAAGAGAAGTTGTACTTCTCACATTGACATCTGCTAGGAAGAAAAGAACTCAACAGACAGAGAGAAGGAGGAGGAAGAGAGAAGGTAAGAATATGAAACACTCCAACAGAGCAGGACAGACTACAGCATTTGGTTACAGGGGGGTGTTTCATGTTCCATGTAGCACCCACATTCCTACACTTCCTTGGGGAAAATGTTTAAATTAGGAAATCAGCCATACAGCTAATCACGAAGTTATTCATGCACTGCTGCATTCTCTTCTCCTTGGGGAGAAGAGTCTATTATGACTTGAGTGACCTAAATTACTTCCATACTGTGCAATGCAGCTTACAGCACAAACACATGAGACAACTCCAAGAGTCCTGTCTCAGAAACAACAGACCCACGTCAGAGCAAATAAAGACCACTGTCTGAGACTGGAGCTACATCTTGGGATCCTCAGGGTCTCCATTACGTATCCGCCACACGTAATTAACATACATCTCTCCTATTTTGCAAAGCAGCTCTGGTGTCAAAGCCTCACTGAAAGACATCAAGATTTTTGTATTTGATGTGAATATGGGTTTCTGAAGACACCACCCGCTACCGCGCAATTCACTGCTACACTACCTCTGCACCCAAAATCACACATCAAAAAACAAAGAGGAGATGGTGCATAAGGAACCAAAGATGCTCTTGCCTGGGACCTCCCATGCTGTGCTGAAGTATAGTAATGTAATGGTGTGGAAACAGCTTCCAAACAGCCCTTGAGCTGCTTTCAAGGGCCAAACGCCTACAGGAACAGGTGCAGAAACCTGCATCTACTTTTATGCAGAAAGCACAAACCAGGCTGCTACTGCTAATGGTGACCAAGCAAAGTAATTTGGAGTCTCCCACAGCTCAATTGCCAGAAGAGCAGCCGTCTGAGATGAAGACTTTGAGAGGACAAAGAAACTCATTACGGAACACAATCGGTAGGAAACGTGAAGTGAATAACTTAGCTTAAAACTGTCAAAGTAGATGTTTAACTCTCCAGGCATTATCAGCCTGCAATAAATTACTCTCAAACCCCAAGAATGTCATCTAATCATTAGCAGAGATAAACAGATTTCTTACACTCTTCCTTGAGCTTTTAACATCTTATGGACTAATGAAGTGCTAAATTAAGTTCAGCTAAATGATAAACTGTCACTCCTCAAGTTACAAAATGGTGACAGGTTTACTGTAGTAACCCAGACAAAATGTGCGTATCCCAGCAATGAATGAAGCAGTTCTTAAAACTCTTTTCCCAGTTTAAAACATGTAGGCTTCTGTTGCTTAAGTAGGATGCTGCTGTCCTACAGAATTACCCATTCCTTTCATACTGAAGACCAGTTAAGGTTTTGTGCAGCTTGCAGACAGCTATGGGACCTTGGATGCTACCTGACTGCAACAGCTTGCTTTGTTTGCTGGATTGTTTTTGAGACAAGCAATGCTCTTGGATGCTCACAGACAGGTCCTGACAAGAACACATGTGCATGGTGACAACACATTAATTACCTAACATCCCTTGTTCAGTCTATCCTCTTGTAATTCCTTTCAACACTGCAGTGATGACGATGACTGTGCAGTTTGCTTGTTTCTCACCTAATATATGATCAGGCTCTGCAGGACCAGACTTGTGCATTGAAGACTATTTGCATTGAAGCCTGGCAAAGACACGAGTTTTAGGAAGGCATGAAAGCCTGGCTCAATGTCATAGCTTCCAAACAACTGGCAACAGAGCCCCCTACAATAGCAGGGCCTCCACAAGATGCTGTGCAGTGCTTAAAGGAAGAGCTAGCAGGCAACTCAAAGCCTCTGTATCCTCCTAACACAGTTAAGGTCTTACTGGTGTGGGAATGAGCTCAGTGCTCTCTGTGGTGCTCTCCTGGGCACAGGGCAGCAATAAAACAACAGGTCTCTTCTTTAGTTGCAGCCAATCTTTAACAGATTAGTTTCCTCACCTGTTTCTTACTGAACGCGCAGCCACCGCACACCAAGGGAAGAAACATTCCCAGAGCTCTGCAGGTACCTGGCTGAGACCCAAACCGTGACAGAGGATTGGCATGACTGCTCCTGATGCAGAGCTGGATGTGCTTCTATTGTGCTGAAAGCATGGCTGGCAGCCATGTTCTCCCTGTGCCCCATGACAGAAGACATTCACTCTGGATAATCACTGTGATCATCCACAATGCTGAGCTCTCCTTGCATCTGGCAACACAACAAAGCACCTCAAAGACAAGTTTTACTTTAAAGTCTCCAGGCAAGAAACTTGAAATCCTCTCCTCTCCCTGCTCCACTGGTCTATCCTTGCAACTAAGAAACTACATCTTTAAGGACATTTCAACCTCCAGCCGTAAGATTCTCTTACGTCCTTACAACAAATCATTTACCTTTTCCTCATGCCCACCCTTCCTTCCACAGGTAGCAACCTCCGAATCTCTCGCTTCGCTAACTCAAACAAGAATCCACTCCAAAGCACGTTCTTAAAGACATTAACTCTGCCTGCACTGTCTGAGCCCTCTATCACTTTCAGACTAGTATCACTGGCCTCTGTTTTGACTGACATTTGACTGCTAAGCTCCACTGCATGCAAGCGTTGAACTTATCTTTATCTGAATCGATGAAGGTGTGTGTACAACTGCAGGCTAAGGGATAGGAACTTCATTTACATGTTTGTATGCATATACATATGCATGCATATACTATATATACCTTCTCTCTTTGCTGGAGGATGCAGGATACCACTGCTGTCATGCACAGCATAATCTGTAGAATTTCAGGTAGGTACTGACTGATCAGATGTCCCATGTTTTTCAATACAACTTCGAGACCATTGAAGAGGCTATGCTGACGTCCAAGAGGCAGGACTTTAGCTAAATCCAGCTCTGACATGCTTCGAAGCACTGCAGTCTGGCAAGGCCCTGTGATAGAAAAAGGGACAGCAACTTAGAGAAGCACCGTAAAGACACTGAAAATAACTTACAATAAAAAACGGTGTCACCTGGCCCTAAATTACAGTTCCTCAGATTCAGCTATTTAAATAAAGACAGCTCCAGATATCCATTCATCTCTCACTGCTTCAGTATCAGAGCACCTTACAACCTCTGTTTGCTGCCATCACATCACTGCAGCCTAGTGCTCAGCACCACGTTACATGAGAAGGACAGCACGGAGGCTACCAATATCCTACAATACCAGTAATTGCTCATTCCTGGTCTGCTATAGCTTACGTGCACAGCTGTGGCAAGTCACTCAGTTTTTCTGACCTGAGACCCGTAAAAGATAGCAGCTGTGCTTCACAAGTAAAACCTCAGGGAAATCCCCGTTCTTATCAGAAGTCTACTTTCATCCTTTCATCCTTCCAAGGAAACCATTTGAGACAAACTGAAGCATGTAACAGTGCGAAGTGTATTTATCCTCCTGTAAGTCAGAACGTACTATATGCTCACAATCTCCTGCCTGTACCTACCATTACTGAATTGCTTCACAGCTTCGAAGAGCAGATCCAAGAACATCCGTATCTCTTCTGGCAGGGAGCCAGCAAGAAATCGCAGAACGATTGACATGCGAGTGCCTGCTGAAGACTTGCCCTGCGTTTTACTGCCCGTTTTGTTTCTCATCCTGCCATAGAGAATTCTTCAAGAGACAAAAACAGGTTGTATTAGCTTTCAGCAAGCTCTCTGTTTCCTAGCCTGCAGGAGAAACTTGATTTGGTTTAAAAACTTTGACTATCATGAACAAAACGAGCAGAAATTCCCCCTCCAAAGTCTCCTCTGAATTTCTACACAGTGCTTAGAAACATCACAGTGAAAGACCAGCTTCTGCTTCACCTATAGAAGCTTTGCTGGAGACTTCAGGTATAAAATTAGAGTACCTGCAGGCTAGCTTGAGGACAGCTACTGCTTAAGAAGGAATCTGCTCAATCTGCATTACCCTATCTTAGTAAGAATAAATTATAATATTCAGTGAATTGAAATGTCTCACAGTTCTCTCTAAGTCTTAAAAGAAACAATATTTACCAAAATGCTGTTTTTAAAGAAAACAAAGCCATACAACCAAAACAAACTAAGAAGTCAAACTATACCATTAACCTTAGGGTTATCTCAACTGTTTAAAATGAGAAGCAGCAGCATTACATCTCTGCTCACAGTACTTTGATATGAAACCTTTATCCCAGAAGTTCACAACAAACCTCATAAGAACAGGGATGAGATATGGTCGATGCTCCATTTTTACTACTGCATTCTCCTCAGAAATACTGAAATGGACTATTTCTTCTTTAAAGCTCTTGTCCTCCAGTAGTCTTTGCAAGTTCTCCCTGGGAGTAATAAATATTGTTTGTGGGCAGGTGGGGGCTGTCAAAACAGACACTCACACATACACATACAACTATCTATCAACTTTTCTATCTATACTGTAGATAAATTATTAAAGTACCATGTTCCCACCCTTTTGTCAAAAAATACTTAAAAGTCAGCAAGTTTAAGCTAATTATGTAGGCAAGTACCTCCTGGGCACATTCTGAAGAGATTATTCAACTACAAACAACAGTTTTATGTTGCTATTTTCACTGGGTGGTTATAAATCATCACAACAAAAAACCTCTTTGAAAATGATGCAACAAGCTATTGGGTGACAGAATGGAAAATATTGCCCTTTTCCACTAAAAAAAAAAAAGGGGGGGGGGCACGGACCCACATCTTGGCCATTTTTCCTGTTTTAGGTAGGAAATATATAGCTAGTTAAAATTACAATTTATACACGTTTCTTCAAACAGTCAAGGCTGTCTCTCTCTCTGAGGCAACTGATTCCAAGTAAACTTTTGCTATGATAGCAGGCTCATTCACTGGTACTAAAATAATATAAAGGTTTTTACCTGTATGGCAGTAGATGAGGATGCTTGTATGTCATGATACAGTCAAGAGCTATTCTCTGCACGTTCTGGTCTTGATGGGACAGTAACTGCAGTTGATAAAACAAACAAAATGAGGCCCTATGTAGAAGACAAGTTCTTAACAAAAATAATGAAAGTACCCAAAGCTTCTAAGCTCAAGCAGGTTTTGGGCTACCTTACCAAAATGGAAACAGAATGTATGTTGTCAGTATAAAGCCAAGGTGCAAATACGTAACCGTCACTCATAAAAGGCAGACATAGCTGCTGGTAGTTCACATAATCTTTCCCCTGCCACCCTCCTCTCCAGGAGGATAGTTATAATATTTGTTTTTTCATAATCATCTTTTCAACCACCATCAGCTTGAGTTTTCAACCTCAGTTGTATATCCGCTAAGACAATTAAAAAGCTGGCTAATCAAACAATCCCAAGACACCTGCCTTTCTTTTCTCTGACAAACATAAAACACTCACTGGACCCGATATGCAAAGTCTCACTGAGATTCACCCTCTCTAGAAGATGAATCCTCATAGCCTAGGCACTAAGAAATACAGGTCACTTCCCCATGCTGCACTCTTATCAGCTCTTCAGTCTCCTGCCAAACAGCACAGGCTAGAATCATCAAAGGCCACTTTGCCATGACGTCCCTATGCCAGATGGACAGACCAGTGATAATAAATATGCTGTCACAGAACTGAAAAACAGTAAGTGATTAAGTAACCTTTTTTTTTTTTTTTTTTTTTTTTAAATATTGGGCTGTTCTTCACACACTGCTTTGACCTGCACACATCTGCTCAGTGTTTTCCTAAGTATACAGGCAAGCAAACACGTGGACCAACTGTTCCTACACAAAACTCTGAGCTTGATTGAAATGAAGTGGATGGTCACCAGAGATTCTCAGGTTTGGGAGCTAATGGACCTTCCAACTTCCACACCAAGCACCTGAAGAAACCCAGAGAACTAGCAAGTTCATACTACTTAATACAGTTCTACAGCCCACTGACCATAACTTCAGAGAATACAAACTGGGAACAACCAGAGCAAAACCCAATTACCTGAACAAACCCAGAACCAACAAAATCCAGTAAAATTAATAAAATGCACTCGTTAAGGATCTAAGACTTAGGAACACTCTTAAGAACCATATTTTTAACAATTCCCTCAGAGAAATCTCTCAAAAAGGAATCTTATCAAACTGAACATTCTTAACGAAAAAATTAATTAATTTTTTTTTAAATGTTATTTTTTATAGACTGGTTTCTCCCATCGCATTTCTTAGATTTTTTTCCTGCTTTCCTTATTCAAAGTTAGAAGAGACAGGCATTATCTAGGCTCTGCTCTTTAATCCTTGTTTGCTGCTTATTCACTTAATATCTGTTTATCTTAGTTTCAATTTTGTTGATACTGATAGTGAGTAAATACACTACGCACAACCAGTGCACACGCCTATGCCAGGCTAAGGACTTGTAACATCAGCCACTAAAACTAAACAAACAAAATAAAAAGAGAGACACTCAAGAGAGATTTGTATTTCCTCTCCCTTTCTGCAGAAGTATGTTTTTCCATAGTGACAGGCATGGCTGCACTTCCCTTCTCCAAATGCCAGACAGGATGAGGATCCTGAATTTTCCACATTTTGCATCTCAAGCCACAATGGGGAATGCTGAAAGCTGTAGGACTGTAACAACTTTGGAAGAACAGCTGATGCAAAATGATCCACTGTTCACACTGGCCACGCTCTCTACAGATACAACGCTGTATGTGAAGAACAAATCTCTTTGGCTCTTCATCAGGCTTTGGGTTCAAAATCCTCTTCCAGATGATGCTGTGCAAGTGGAACAGACTCTCCTTACAGCCACTCCTCCACATTGCCAAAGCCTGCTACCTTTTCTGTTGCCAGATCTGTTCACATGAGCCAGTCCTGGCAAACTAAGCCAGCATAAACCTGCTTGAGATACCTAAGGGGGCTTGCTTCAACTAAAGACTGCTAGGAAGCCCTCTCAAGCACAGCTCCTTTTCCAGCTACCAGCCATGGCTTCAGATGATACATTTTTGCAGTCACAGACACTGCAGACAAGAAAGGGTGCATTTATTAGCAGTAATTCTAAATGCCAGAAAATAGCATCACCTGGGTATATAATGCATTTAACTTCTGCTCCAGATACAATGCACGAGGATTCGAGAATTTAGAGAAAACTTGTAAGTGAGCTATTAGTTGCCTGTAAAACAAAATAAAACAATTATTTTTTAAAGTGTCTAAAAGAAACAATCCCACATTATCACAAACGTATGGGGAACATTTATTAAAACTGATTAACAAGAAGGAAAAAAACAACAGGATCCCAAGTCCATAGGTCTCCATTTCAGAGCCACAGCAGGCTGTATCGTGTTCTCTCCCCTAAGCCGTTTCTCCCAGGCCTCATGCGCTGTAAAGAGAAGGCCATTTCCCCAGTAACACCAGCTGGGCTCAGTCCTTGGTGAGAAAGGAATACAAACAGTGAGGATGCGGCTTTCTTCCTTCTCCCAGCTCAGCCTGGAACACCAAACAGCTGAATTTACCTCTTTATTTACTTTTCCTTAGCTGCTGCCCATCTTTCTCCTACCAGCACAAAGGGCTGCGTTTAGGCACAGATGATGCCTGGACTCCAGGCTGCAGGCACAGTTGGGAGTCAATTCCAAAATGAGGCCGTATCACCCCAAATCTGCCCCGTTTCCACTTTGTAGTAGGGAAGAGAGGTGACCAGGATAAGGAAGGCAGAAGATCTCATCTACCACATGCACGGTGGAGCTGGCAGAGGTGGTCCTCATTCAGCAGCTGCCCATGGTGGCTTACACTTAACTCTCCAGACATTCAGCTGGTCCATGGCCGGGCTGAGCCAAAGGGCGAGAACGACACCTGCCGGCAGCCCCACACCGAGCACGGGGCAGGCGTGGGTCCTTCTGCTGCCTCAGCCAGACCTGGTGGGCTCCAGCAAACCACCCTCAGAAAGGGCCCCGGGGCACAGCCCCCACCAGAGCTCTCCTCCTGCAGCACAGAGTGAGCAGCACAAACTGCTCACCGCCAGGATGAAGAGAGGTTACTCCAGAACTCATTAACGAGTCTCCAGTAAATCTTTTATGGGTTTGTTACTGCTACCAGGAACTAATGTTTCTACTTACGCACATGGACATTCTGAGATGGAAGTTTTAAAAAAAATCTTGGACCGTCACTGTATTTTAATTGCTGCTAATTTACAGATAAAAAGCAGAATCTAAGAACTAAATGAAACACCTATAAGAAGCCCGGGATTAAATGACAATACAGGTTATATCTCAAATACTCATGATATTGCCAACATGTAAGGTGACATTTCACTTGTCTGTCACATCAAGCACCACCCGTTGCAAAAAATAAAATAAAAATTAAAAATTAAAAAAATTAAAATAAAGGCAAGATACAAAGCTGTGTGAAGTAATTGTAATGACATTTGGCAGAGGTCATCGCGGTAAAGAGGCTCTCATTAAAGAAATCATGGAGAATTCGTAGAGACCCAAGTTCTCCGTGTACTCAGTACTGTAAAACAGTAACATTATAATGCCATGTAGCTTCAGTTTAAAACATCAAAAAATGAAAATATCAAGGCACAAAAATCCGCGTCCACAAGATAATGACTGAGGCCAAGATTTTTAACTGGTAGGTAATGGCAGAATCCCAGCAGTAAACTACCTAAGTAATTTTTCAATGTGTTTGACTATGCCCATGGTTTTAAAAGACCGACAAATACAAACAGAAAAGCAAGGATACAGCAGGTACTTAAAAACATCTTCAGAATACAACGTAAGTTTTACTTAAAGTAACACAAGCCAAGATTGTCAGATGGCAGGTAATGATATAACGATAAATCCTAGGCCAGGCCTTTGGATATCTGTTACTGTGCAAGCAGAGTTTGTTACCTAAAATGCTTATAACTCACTGTAAAAAAAAAATACAAAATACAAGCGAAGGAAGAAAAAGGAATATATATATGTAAACACAGCTTTTAATCTTGATACAAGCCACTCAATCTGCCTTTCCACAAAAGCACTAGCAATGGAAAACTAAAAATACTTACTTAGCAGCAGCTCTTCTTGTTTTCTTTTTTGGAAGCCCTACAGTAATTGGTTCTCCTTCTTCCTTTTCTTCCTCCTCTTCCTCCATAGTAACATCATTTACTTCTTCATTAGATAACTCTTTTGCTGCTACTGCACCACTAGTCTTCTTTCTAAGATCCTGAGTTGGAGCCACTAATGAATCTGCTGGGTAGTACTCATTTCTGTATTGAAAAAAAAAAAAAGAAAATACGAAGAAGGAATTAAGAAACATGTTTCAGGGTTCAGGGTTTCAGAAACTGAACAATCTAGTGTTCTCGTATTCTCATAATTAATGGTGCTGTGTCTTGGGACACTACATGGCTAAAAATTCACAAAGGAGTCCACACTTCAGTAAGTACAAGCTACGTTGCCTACAAATTGCAGAGATATAAGGTAGTAACCATATACACTAAAGGAGACTGGACGTACTGGGTAGAAAAGGGAAAAAAGAAGCAAACTTTTTTTGAGAATTATTTTTTGAATTATGAGAAACCTGTAAAGAGGCTTTGTGGAGGGCAGGGGGTGCATGCCCTACCAGACTGCAGTTCATTTTTTCCAGGAAGGCAAGCAAAACAGAAAAGGACTGTCAGAAACCCTTCTTGGCCATGAGATCACCCCATGTGCATCATACTATTTGAAGTGTGCGTGCATGCAAGCACATCTCTGCTCTCCCTTCAGGGGCAGGAAATTGAACAGCTCAGAATCAACTATTTGGCAGAGTAACTTCTCTGGTAGACAATATACAGAGCTCACAATGCAATTGACAGCCTTCATCTATTGTATAGGAAAATCCATAGAACTAGAGAAAATCATCATTACTATGAAGAAAGCACAAGGAAATAAATACAGTGTTAACTTGTTTAAACAATCTTTACTGTTTCCAGGAGGAACTGGATCACTTGCTAACAAACACAGTATTTTCCCTACCCCTATCTTTTGTGATTCCAAATTAAAATGTGTTTTCATTTTAGAAAGCAGAAACTTTACTTCCACTGAAACCATCCCCCTAACGCAGTGATGAGGCTGTGACACTGGCAAGGTGATAAACGAGAGACTGAGCGGCAGAAACATGCTGTCAGTTTAATTTCAGCCTGCCTCTCTTGTGACATCTCTAACAGAATCCAGATTTCAATTAACAAGTTATTGTAATGGGAAACAGACAGTATATTAGTTATGTATTTAAGAAATAAAGTCTATGAAGAACTAGCCGTTGACTAAGCTCAGCAACAGCAGAAACAACTGAAAGCAATGCATCCTCTCAAATAAAAATAAAACTAACTTACCTAATGAACCTCAACAGAAGTGGGGAGAGTTCCCTTGACCGAGGCTCCACCCTGTCTGGAAACTTGTCCAGTGCTTTCCACAGTAGAAAACGGAAGTTTGTGTGGTCCAACCGCTCACTGCAGTCTGTTCTAGTCCTCAGCCGCTCCAGGAAAACAGTGCCCACCCCTCCTTCTGGCATCTTCTCGCTTTCCGTTTCAGCGATGCTTTCCTCCTGTTCATCCAGTTCATTTTGCAGCTCCATTTCTATAAAACAGATGATATGAATTAAGTATCTTTTAGGCTACTTCATAATTGTCAGTAAGTAGCAAGAGATCAGCCCCTCATCATGAAAGTAATACTCCTGACGGCAAGTACCTGTTCAGACAACTGAATTTAACACTGACCTGAAAGACCCACATTGTTCAGAAAGTAATCTAGGATGTCTTACAGCCTTAATGAGCTCAGTTCTTTTGAATAACAGGAGTCAACAAATGGCCACATATTCACATCTCTGTTGTGAGATTGTGACATAGATTCCATATGCTCACAGATAAACCTCAAGTGTAAACAGAGTACACCCAAGAAAAACACAGTGTTTGCAGGAATTCCACTGAATCTACAGAGCAGAACGATGGTCTGTCTTATTATACAGATTTCTTTACTGTTCCTCATTACTCTGGGAAAAGCCAGCCTTAAGCAGAGATGAAGCTGATGCATGGCTTTCCACAACCTGCAACTCCCGCCTGTAATACAGGGGCCATTTATGTCTATTTCTTGGTTTTCAGGACAAAAGGAGACAGTTCTCTCCCAAGCCCTTCCATTCCTGCCCTGGACATGACGCTGGCAGTCAAGAGCTCTAGTTTGGAAGTCCTCCATCAAACGTAAATTTGGGGCACATAAAAAATATAATCACATGTCATTCACAATTAGCTGGGTTACTGTCAAAACACCATGTAGGAGCTGTGACTTACCAGCATACACAGCAGCCCTCTCCAAATGTTCATAAAAGACCTTCCAGAACTGTTTATTCTCCATTTCCTTTGCATGAGAACTAACAAAACATAAGCATGAAATTAAAAGAAAAAAGAATGCCATACGTCAAGGGAAGTTAATAATTAATAAAATCAGAGGCTTTGATTACTGCTTTAATGTGGGTGTCCAAAGACAGGACATCTGCAGGATACAGCTGTAGCACTTCCTTGCCTTCACTCATGGATCCCAAATGTCAATTGTTATTAAAATAATCTGGTTGTATCCCATGACTTCAAATGAACTCAAGTTGAGTGAAACTGTTCTTGAGCTTTCCACTGACTTCTGTACAGTTATATCATATAGAACCAAAGGAAGAATTAGCATGGACATATCTTTTGAAGAGCTGATTTAATTTTTTTTTTATTAATTCAATAGTTTGATGGTGAAAATCCCATCCTTTCTAATCATACAACAAAGGAAAAAAAAAACACAAGGAGATAAAGTCATGCTAAAAGCAGAGACACTGACTTCAGTATTCAGCTCAGCTGTCACCATGCTAAGACTTCCTTACTCAATGTTATTAAGGTTTAGAGGTTTTTCAGTAAGGACAGAGAAGTCAGAGATGGATAAACTGAAATGCACTTGAGCATTTGTGAAACACTAATCAAATACTGCTCTCTTGGACTCAAATTCCGATGCTGTTTAACTATATTTGTTGCAAGCTCCCTTTTATAGTGAGAAATTACAGAAATTAAGTTAAGAACTAACAGTCTGTGTAGGCTGTAATTCATCTGAGAGAGAAAATCCATTTGGAAAGATTTCACAGAAAGGCTCTCATGCACAAATCTCTCCAAATCAGACATTTTTACCTCAGCTTTTCTTCACAAAACAATCATCAAAGAATATCCTGAGTTGGAAATGACCCACAAGGATCACTGAGCCTGACTCCTGGCTCCACATCGGACCACCCAAAAATCAAATAGTATGTCTGAGAGTATTGTCTGAAAGAACTCTGGCAGGCCTGCTGCCTTGGCCTCTTCCCTGAAGAGCCCGTCTCAGTGCCCGACCACCCTCTTGGTGCAGAACCTTTTCCTAACCCCCAGCCTGACCCTCCCCTGTCCCAGCTCCATGCCGTTCCCTCGGGTCCTGTCCCTGTCCCCAGAGAGCAGAGCTCAGCGCCTGCCCCTCCGCTCCCCTCGTGAGGGAGCTGCAGGCCGCCATGAGGCCTCCCCTCAGCCTTCAATGGAAGGAATCATTCTGTGAGAGAGCCACAGATTGCAGCATCCAACTGCACATACTCACGTTATGAGTTCAATTACAGGATCCCAGAGAGGGCTGAAGTTAATATAAAGCATTCCCAGCAAATACCGAAGAGGCACCTAGAATGGCATATGAAACCACCTTGTTGAGATGTTAAAAAGTTGAGATGTTAAAAACAACAGTTAAAGACCAACTAACCACCTCTAACCTTTCTTCTTCTCAAAGAGGAAACTTTGATCAGAGAAATTCTCAGAAGTACTACCCGTAATGAAGCAAGTCACACACATCATCGTTTTTTGTTTCACAGTTTCATAAGAAAATTTGTAGACCCCACTAACTCTATGCTGCATTGAGATCTATCCACCATATCTACATAACATGAATGTGCAAAAACCAGTTCTGCACAGCAATCCGACACACAGTTGAACTGACCTACAACCCTTCCTCACAAGAGCTTACAAGTCAAAGTAAAAAGAATGATAAAGGTACTGCAACAGACATAAAAATAATTAAACAAACAAACAAACATACAAACAAAAAAAAAAACAAAAAACCTTCCCACCAAATCCATGAACATCTAGCTAGTAGAACTGTGACCCTTCCAGCATCTAGAAACTGATATCTCCATTTGCTCAGCCATGGAGGAGATGCAACAGACCCAGTTAGACAAGATTTTTCATCCTCTAGAAAGATCCAAAAGCTAAGCTCTCCGATGTACCACTGTTGAACCACGCTGAGGGTACGGCAAAGTCAGAATTTAAAATTTGCTCATAATTCACTTCTCCCTGGAATCATTTGCCTTCCTTTGCATGATATCAAAAACTGATTAAACTGACTGTGGGACATTTATCTAGAGACCACCACTGTTCTACTAAATATTGAAGCAAACACATTAGTTCCACAGGCAATGGGAGCTGAACTCTTATTAAAAACTCTGCAATTGATATGATGGAATAAGAACGATCTCTTGGAATATGGGAATGTGACAGCTTCCTGTTGACAACGACTCACCTCCTGCAAAGATCCACTTGGTATTGTAGACTGCACTACATCACATCTTAGTTTCCTCAAATGGAGAAGTTTCTCTCTGTAATCATTCACTGTTGCTGGCACAAGCTCTGCTTGGAGCAATATGGCAAATACTGACTGGAGCTCTCCTGTGCCATCACTCTGAACAAACAAGTTACAAACATTTTGTTAGAGCATCCTTTCTCATTGAAAGGTATTTCAACAAACTACAGAGTCTGAGCCTTTTTGAACCAGAGAACAAAGTCAAGGGGCTTGCTCTGCTTACCACCACCACTTAGGTATCAGAACTCACACATGTGAAAACTTTAGGGAGCAGGGGGTAAAATCAGATAAAACTGGAACGTGAAAGCACAAAATCAGAGGACAGCCTTTGGCAGAAAAATGCTCTGTTTCTGCAAAGCAGGAACCAGTTCACAGTCATCAAAACCAGACTGATTTGAAATGTTAAGTGAGAAATTTCAGCCCTACCTCAATCACTGTAGAAGGTGGATTCTCAAAATGGTTTAGAATTCGGACAGTCAATAGTCGGACCTGTAAAAAGTGGGAACATACGTCAGAAACATGCAGGAGAATGCAGGCTACATATACAGACACATACACACCTACAAAGAGGTTAATGTCTTGCACAGGAGGCTGATTTCGCTAGGTTCCTCCTAGAGTTGAGAAACAGATGAGCTCCTCTAGTCTAGCAGGAAATTCAGAATGAATACATTAGGCTCTTGCTCCAAGTCACTTCTAGGGAAGAGGTAAGTGTCCCTGGGCTAAAAGTTAACCTCTGTAAACTCATGCCCCACAGCAGCCTCTTGGAAATGGACACAGCCCTAAACAGATGCTACAGAAGTAATTGCTTTACAGTCTCACGTTTCTCCCTTCAGCCTTTCTCAAACTCAGTCTACTTAAATTGAATTCTAAAATACAAATCATCTTGCATTTGCTCAAAAAAAACCAGATTACCTTAGAAATACCAGTGGAGATATTAGGCTGCAACTTCTCAAACAACTCCATTAGGTTCCCTTGGGAAAGGGGTTCCTGGCAGCCACACAATGCCAGTCTTGTGTAATAGAGATCAGCCAACAGCAACGCAGAGGGGTCCGATGGAAAAGCACTTAACCAAGAGAGTGTTTTATTAGCATACAGAGAGTATTGCAACAATACAGACATTTGAAAACAAGGCAGTAGCGACAGTAACAGTACTATGGGAAAAATCCACAACTTCATACTCCACTGGCACCACCAGGCCTATCAAGCTGGGGCTAGCTAGTTGGACACACACACAAATAGCCGCTGAAAACAGATCTGCATAGGTCTGCAAATGCAGCTGCTGCTGCTGCCAAGGCAACCACTTAGTGATCAACTTCAACGGAAAAGTAATTCAGGTTTAGGTGGGACACCAATTCTACCATTAGCAGGAATCTTGCCTCCCCACAGGGAAATCTCCTTCTGCTACCCAACAACCCTCACTCCAAGTGGGATTCACACCCTCAAACCAAAGCTGGCAGAAAAGCACTAGACTGAAGCTCCCTGTCAAGACTTCCTGCTTGATCTGGGCAAGCTGCCTTATCTCCATCACACCTCAGACATGAGCACCATGTTTTCCTAACTGAACAGGATGTTTTGAAGCTCAAGCTAACAGAGACTTGGAGCTGCTCCATCACAATAGCGATGGGAGATGACAAGTTCAACAGGATTTGCTGGAGAGAGATCAACAGTCTCCCTCGGTCCCTCCAGCCACTCAGTTAACATGTGCTAATTTTAAGCAGAAGGGAGTTGTAATAAACAGAAGTGAGCATACAAAACCTAATCCAATTGCAGAGCAAACACACACACGAATATGTAAGGACACAAGGGAATCCCAACACTGCCAACAGAATGTCAAATCCCAGCCTTTTGACATAACTCAGATTGCACTGTCACTGTCCCTTTTATTAGTATAATGTAACACAGTTACTAAATGTAGTGCTCTACATTTGCAGTGTAGTGTAAAACACAAACGTGGTGTTCTAAATATTTGTGCTTACCTAGAAAGCAACATATTTGACACACTGCTCTTCAGCTGGCTAAGAAAGCTTTGGTTTGCAGAGAAAATGCCACTGAACTGGCATATTATTTATTTGGTTTTCTAAATGCCTATAACATTGCTACAATACGTAACCACAATACCAAAGCAAAATGTTGGTACAAGAGAACATACGATCAACAAAAAGACATTTAACGTGCCGCTACATAGAAGTCAAGTCAGCTCTTTGCCATACTAAGGAAAATCACTGAGGACCACAGAACAGGCAGAGTTTACTTACGTCACCAAGTTCTTGACACGCTCCACAGGTAACAAATGGAGTATTTCAGAAGACTCTGCCAAACTGAGAAGAGTACTTACAGCTTGGCAGGCCACGAACAGGCTTCCTGGAGCAAAGAGAACAAGAACAGCCTGTATATTTACTCAGGTCTCAATGACTTGTGTTTGCATGGTGCTTGACCATCTTGAAATGGATAGAGTCACAGAAATAGAGTAACACGTGGATCCCAGAACTGGTATGTGTATTTTCTAACCGTTATCATAACCCATAAAGGAAATGCTCCTCTGGCTATCAAAGTAAATGCCTACTCCAGCAAGCCAGCATTGAAAGCTGTGAGCATCTCCCAGTTTGCATCTGCCTCCGTCACACCCACGTACACAGGACGCAGAGGTCTGGAGCTAAGCACTGTTGTAGGAGTCTCAGACAGCTCTATGCTACAAATGGCTGTACTGGGCTTATGTGGCAAGGGTTTGGTAGCTGTGGGACTGCAGGAGAGCAGAGCCCAGCAGCTGCACCTTGTCAGATACAAGCCAGCTCCAGCCGGCTCCAAAAAGGGACACAATGCTGGTTGGGCCTCTGGAGAGCAGACTTAAGAAAGGGGAAAACGCACCCAACAGCAGCTGAGAGAAAGGAATGAGAAAATGTGAGAGAGAACCAGCCCTGCAGGCCCCAAACTCAGTGCAGCAGGAGGGCAGGAGGTGCTCCAGGCACGCAGCAGCAGTTCCCGTGCAGCTCATGGAGGAGCCCCCGGTGGAGCAGGTGGATGTGGCCTGGAGGAGGCTGCGGCCCATGGAGAGCCCCCGCAGGAGCAGGCCCTGGGCTGGAGCTGCAGCCCGTGGAGAGGAGCCCACGCAGGAGCAGGGGGTCTGGGGGGAGCTGCTGCCCATGGGGAGGCACGTGGCGCCACATGGAGCAGGGGCAGAGAGTGACCATGAAGGAGCAACAGAGACAAAGCATTAGGGACTGACCGCAGCTCCCATTCCCTGTTTCCCTGCACCACTCAGGGGAGAAAAGGTAGAATAGGGTGGATGGGAGCAGGGGAAAGTGTTTCTAGTTTATTTTCAGTTCTCGCTGCTCTAATGTAATTTATTGCCTATTGCTAATAGGCTAATCTCCCCAGACTAAGTCTATTTTGCTCATGACAGTAATTGGTGAGGGATCTCCCTGTCCTCATCTCAACCCTTAAGCCTTTTTTCATCACATTTTCTCCCCCATTCTTTTGAGGATGGGGAGTAAGAAAGCAGTGTGATGGAGCGTAGCTAGCCACCAGTGTGAAACCACCATAACGGCATGCAGAAATGAAGAAAAGCTACGCGAAATAACATGAATGAAACACTCAGAAGAAAATACATACTGATGGTACCATTCAGGCACTTTTAAACTTTCACAATGCACTGTATGAGAACTTCAAAGCTGCCCTATACACTTAAAGGCTGAATTCCTGTTAGTGAATGGAAGGTGAGTTTGCAGAATATCGTTACAGCGACAGCATCCCCTTCCTAAACCTCCAGTTTCCTTTAGGGATGAAGGGTTTCCAAGCAGCACAGGTCAGCCAAAGCCCTTCCAGGCAAGAAAGGGGAAGGGCTGTTCCTTTCCCTGCCATTCTTAAGCTGGCAAGTGGGTTCTTTCAAAAAATAATTACTCTCTCCTTTGTCTCTTCCCTAGCAGAAGAAACACTGCTCCTGAGCCAGGCAAATTGAGGGAAGTTCTTAAAAGATGCAACTTTCTTACTTGCTGACAGCTGCCATGAAAAAGAAGGGGAAGTGAGCATTCATTTCCTGCTTATTCCTTTGAAAAATCTCTCTCTTTTCCAAGGTGCTTAATTCTCCAAGTATTCTCAGAATCCTGCTTGCCGTTAGTCTCTGCTCCTGAGAGAGGAGAAACAGCAAGTAATGGCAGGATCACAGAATGGCTTGGGTTGGAAGGGACCTTAAAAATCATCTAACTCCAGGCCCCCTGCCACAGACAGGGATGCCACCCACTAGATCAGGTTGACCAAGGCCCCATCCAACATGGCCTTAAACACCTCCAGGGATGGGGCAGCCACAACTTCTCTGGGCAATCTGTTCCAGTGCCTCACCACCCTTACAGTGAAGAACTTCCTCCTACTGTCTAGTGTAAATCTATCCTCTTTTAGTTTAAGACCATTTCCCCTTGTCCTATCATTATCTACCCAAGTAAAGAGTCATTTTCCATCCTTTTTATATAAGCCCCTTTTAAGTATTGAAACACCACAATGAGGTCTCCTCAGAGCCTTCTCTTCTCCAGGCTGAACATCCCCAGCTTTCTCAGCCTTTCTTCATAGGAGAGGTGCTCCAACCCTCTGATCATCTTTGTGGCCCTCCTCTGGACTTGCTCTAACAGGTCCACATCCTTCTCGTGCTCTTATGCACAGCTCAAGTTACCAAACAAAAGTTGTGGTATCTGAGAAGGTTAGGTGCAGGAGGGAAGGTAAATAGGTTCAAGATACTGTGTCCAAGCAGCTAGAGAAGATGTGCCAGAGATAAAGACAGTATGCAAAGTATTTTTAAACTGTGAAAGTTGCTATAAACATCTTAATCTTGAAGGAACCAGAAAGGTTGATCAAAAATAGTTTTATTGTCATTTACAAGGCCACATATCGTAAACTTAGTGGTCACCTCCATTTATTCTTGCCTATTAACAGAAGGAGTGGGAGCTGTCCCTTCTCTTAAAATCCACAGAGGGAGTTTATGTTCGGGGACATATAATTTCTTTAAAAACCATACACAGCACCCCAACTGATGTTTATAATACTTAGAGATGACAGCAGGCTGATAAGCCATGCAACTTTGTAAAAAAGGCTCTCATTTTAGCCAGAGTTTTTAAATTATGTTTGACTGTGTAGTTTGTTGGTTGATACAGTGTAGTGAACTAAAATTGGGAGTTTGCTATTTTCTTTGGAAGGACTTGATGAAGTCCCGGTCACACCTCTTTTGATGTAGCCCAGCATGCAGTTGGCCTTCTGTGTTGTAAGTGCGCACTGCTGGCTCATGTCGAGCCTTTTGAACACCAGAACCCCCAAGTTTTTCTCCGCATGATGAAGCTTTCTACATGTGCAGTGTAAGGGCAGAGGTTCCCAAACTGTAATCTGCATCGCATTTGGTAGTAGTAAACCTATGCTGAACAAAGATAGCAGCTCTCACCTCACGGTGGACACACCTATACGATCAATAGGATAACTTCTATACAGGCAGTTACAACTAAACAGTTCCCAGGGGGGAATTGCTATTGCTCTGTCCCAGTTCCCAAACCTGCACTTCCCAGTACTTCCCTACACTCCCAAGCAACTGCAGAAAGCCATCCAGCTCTGGGATTTACACTTTGCCTCAGGCTTGAGAGACCAGGCAGATCAAACAGGGAGCACAGGCTGGGGTGTGCCTTGTACATGCAATGAGAGGATACTGGAGCCCTACCAGAAGGTGAAGGAGTTGTAGAGATCATGGAGCTGAAGTGAATGCAAAAGATGAACAATTGTCCAGAAACACTAGTTTGGGAGGAGGGTGAGGAAAATCAAACAAGGAAGCGTAGTACAGGGCAACAGGAGACAGGAGTGTAGGACTGACATTACATTTGTTTTTTTTTCTTTAGGAGCAAAGGAGGAAATGGCAAGATGCCTCTTGTGCACACACACAGCTGGTGCAGAGTTGCTGCCATCAAGTTTGAGACTCAAGAAAAGAGGGTCTGGGTACTCCTTTTTTTACAGTAAGTAAAAGTCAAGTAATCATGGCAGCATGCAAAACCTACAAACAGGATAAAAGAAAGAGCTAAATCAAAAATGACCATGCTTGACAAACGCTAGAGAGGAAAAAGCAACAGAACTAATTGGTGGATACAGTTAGGAGTGTTATTGAAGAGATTACAGAGGAGAAAGGCCAGGCTCTAGACAAGCCCTTTCAACCCAAGTAACAAAGAACACTAAACCTGGGGCATTCCAGCACTTGTTCATACTTTGTCACACAGCCAAATGCTTGAAATCTCTCTGAGTACCAACTGCCCTGTACTATGTGAGCTAAGCTAAAAAAAATTTTTCTGGCCAGAGACAGAAGACAACCAGTGGGGTCATGGTGACCACCCACGCCTGGAGAGAGGATACATCATTTTATTACCAGTGCTGTCACTCAGGTCTGAGATGGTAACATCCCAAACTTTGCACTATAGTTTTGGAACAGTCTAGCTGGCACTTGTGAGTCAACAGTCTCTCCTTCACTTGACTGCTTCAGTCTGGATCTGGTTTGGCAGGATTTCCATTCTCTTTTATCTCATTTTCTTCTTTTTCTTCTTAATTATCTTGGTCAAGCCTTGATTTGGACAGTCTGCCACCCCATTATGATCACCAACAACTGCAGAATTGTTTCCTGGAGAGTGTTTTTTGCTTTTCAACTTTGAAAAGCTTTGCTTTTCAACTTTTACTAAACTGCTCAGTAAATTTGGATACAATGCTATTGCTATTCACTTTCATACTTTGTGGCATTAGCAAAACTACTTCTTTTTTTAAATGTTTCAACAGAAAGCAAATAAACAGGAAATAACAGTAACTGACCTTTGCAGAGGGTTCCTTTGTCAATAGCTGCAAACAGACAACCTATAAAGCTTGTCACAGAGGGCAGGATGATTTCTTTGTCCATTGGTCTGTTCAAAATAAATGAAAAACCTTTAATCTCTGCGTTACACTTGCACCTAGACACACACGAAAGATTCCTTTAACATTTTCTCATGTTAAATGACAGAGAGCTCATCCCAAGTTTGAAATCAGTAGCAAATATTTTTGCTATTTCTAATTCACAAGTCCAACTCCTTCTCCCATACAAGAGCACAGTAATTATTGAAAACACCGCTGTCTAGAAGGGATGGTGTATAAATACAGAAACCGAAATGTATCAGGAACATCTCTAAATGCCAGCATACAAAATTTTAGGATCACATAATAAAGAAACTGATATTCTATTCCTGACTTTACCACTGACACAGTATTTCCACACAGATATTTTCCACCTTTTTACCCCAGTTTCCCCAAACTGGGGTTAGTAATTCTTGTGCTTCCCTTAGTAAACTGATTTCTGACAGATGGTGAACTAGACAGAACCACATGGCTGTAGTACTTTAGAATATCCCTTACCTAATATGTGGCAGTATAACCAAGGCAACCCAAGGCTGTGAAAGGTCAGTGATGACTTCGTTCTCTGGTAACTGGATTAAAGACAGTACATGATCCAGCACTGGTACTTTTGCTTTTCCTCCTTGTCTTTTGCTTGTTTGTTGTCTTGTATTAGAGCTAAAAATAAAACCAAACTTTTTAGTAACCCACCACTGAATATCAGATCATTCCTTTTCCTCGCGTGATATCTAAATTGTGTTGATTACTTCTAACAAAAAGGACTAGGACAACCCAAGGGATTTTTTTTCCTTTTAATGTCCTCCACAGCACAAAATATCATCTATACATACATAGGCCAAGGAGCACAAAACATGGCTTGTAATAAATGTCAGGTCTTAAACTACAAATAGTATTTCTAGATGGAAGGACTCTAGTTCTCAGGTGGACACCCTCACAACTAAGAATGTGAGGAGCACCTGAGATTTGTCTCTGTGATTGTCAGCATGATTACTGTTTATTAACAACCTAAGTATTAGCAAAGACTAATGGATGACACAAAATAACCTGTTAGGCAACAGTCTAGCAAATCTATGGAATCACAGGCTGAGCCCAAATCAAAAGTCCTATCTTCAGGCAGAAAGGGTTAACATCATACTGGAACATATCAACAGGAGTACTTTACACCCCATGGGCAGCACTCTTTCTATTACACCCAGCACTTGTAAGACCAAAGTTGGAAAGCTCCATAAGCTCCACCTTTCAAGAAAGAAGCTAACAGAAAGATACCATCAAGAATGAGTAGAGGTTTAAGAAACAAGATTTATGAGAGAATCATCAAGGAATTAGGATGAAATGAATACTTTCAATGTTTTTGATAATCAAAGTCTGTTATTTGTAAAAGCTGGATGCAAAAAGGAAGAAGTAATCTGTTCTGTGTTCCCTGCAGATAAGATAAACAGCAATGGATTTAATCTGCAGCAAAGGAAATTTAGCTCAGACAGTAAAAAAAAAAGTCTAATGATAAATACAGCTAAGCAGTGAAATGGTCTGCAGGGGCTGCTTGGGAATATATGGGATGGGAGCATTTAAGAACAATTTGGTAAAACATCTTTCAGTACTGGTTCAGGATTTTCTAATTCCATCTTGGGTCATGCAACTCTTGAGATGTCTCCCACCCCTAAATTCTACCACTGACATTGCAGGAGCAATATCGTCTAAGCTATATGCTCCACATCACTGAAAGTAAATAAATAAATCAACAAATACAACAAGAAAATAAAAGCAAACTGAATTTTTTTTTGACTTACAACCTTGAACCTTGACACCTCCACTCTATTAAAGTAGAAATAGAAAGAAACCCACAGAGTAGACTACTTTTAGGAAAGACAAAATCTTACATAAAAGACAGTACCGGTCACCACTCTCTGCAGGCAGAAGTTTTGATCTAGAGTGATTGGAACAATCATTATCAGTAGGTTTGCAACTGTCATTCTGTGCTTGACCATGGTCACTCAAATCTTTCCAAAGAGGTTTCAGAGGGAAAGCAAACACTTTGCTGCAGCCAACCCAGCTTTGCAACCAGAAGCAGTCAAGCTATGCCAGCATAGTGCTGTGCCTGGATTAATTACCTGTGGTAATTAATACTGGGTACCCTCTGTTGCCCAGCTGTGCTCTATACTACTTCCCAGCAAGCTCCAGACAAGACGCATGCATACATGGAAGAAAGATGAGGCACAGACAGGAGGTTACTCTTGATGAGAATCTGGACTGCAGTGTTCACAATAAAGTTTAACTACCCAAGATGTAGCATGCATTTTGGTGTAACAAATCCAAATCACGTCTACTGCATCACTCACTAGCTTTTTTGTCGTTTGGCTGTTTTGTTTTTTAAATAAGCGATAACGTTTCCAGAGCAGTATCTCTTCTCAAATCATCTCAGAAAGAAAAATGGGATCCCACTGTATCACTTTGCAGGCCTGCAGCCATGCAGACACATCTAGCGTTTGCTAAACTTGAGAAGTCTCACCTGATTGATGATTCAGTGAAAACGAGAGGATACTTTTCAAATGCCATTGAACCAATGGTAGGAGGCTCTGCTTTCACCAGAATGAGTTTAGCCAAAATTGCCATTGCCTCATCCTTTACAAGGGCATCTGTACTAGAGAAGCAATGCTCAATGTATTTTAGAAAGCATGGAAGAAAATGCTAAAGGGGAAAAAAAAAAAATCAAGGTTTAATAAGTCTTTGCCATCAAAACCACAAGGAACACATGACGCCAGCTACAGAGGAAGCCAAACACGCACAAATAACTACCAACACACCAGGTGTCTCGTCAGTTCTGGTGCCCCAAGTCACCAACACAGAGACACCTTGTCACCCCAGCCGGGACAGTGATTTGACAGAAAAATTCAGTCTGCCCAAAATCCAGTCTTATCAGGACTTTCCAAATCCCTGACTTTGCTTCACATCCCACTCTTTTTTATTCGTATGATTCCTCCCAGATCACCAGTTCCGGGCCCGGTCTATCAGACATCCCTTACTCTTCATTTCCACTTACCTTCTCCAAAACTCCTTCTTCTCACCCTATCCATAACAATCCCACACCTTTACTTTTCAGCAGACAAACTTCTCTCTGTGAACTAACAGTCTCTCCAACCCTAAGAATTATTACCAAGTTCTAACACAATGGCATCGTCAACCTCTTTCATTCCTTTCAGATCATACCAAAAGTTTAAATAAACATCATGTCCATACATTGAAGTGATTCAGCATAGAACGCAAATAAATATACTATAGATTTCCCAATTGTAGAAGGACTTTCCTGCTCAGGTGTCCTCACCACAATGACATCTCACACCCCTCTGGCAATAAAAATAAAATGCACAAGAGCTTTCACCTACCCTCTCAAACTGCTTCATTGTAAACATCGTTTCAGAGAAGTCCAAAAGCAAGCGCCATTCAAATTCACTTGCGAATACCTGCAAGATGCAAATGAAAGGTTGACAGGAACACATTTACAAGAGACATTTTATACTTAAGTCTCCATTGTCCATGGGACGTATTTTCTGGTTTATCAACCAACCATGCGGTAACTCTTGGACACCCAGCTTCTCTGTTCACAGCTAGCATGGTTTGTTATGCAGCCACACACAGCAATATTGTTTCCAGTCAAGGCTCAGGTACAGAAACAGCACAGCCCTTTCAACAACTCCTGTGGGACACAAACTGGCTCTGTGCAAAGACAGCTTAGGTATCTCTTTAAAGTGATGTGGAAAACGTAAACTGAAGTTGTAGTACTGTAGCACACACGCATTGTTAGAAAGAAGCTTAGGCCCAGAAAATCTTTGGGCTCTGCATTCTTCCTGTGTACCTCCCAGCACGCAGGACCATAGTTCTGGTACACACAACCATACCCGGCTGCACAAAGTTTACCACCTCGGGGGGGAGCCAACCTTCACGCTTCTGAAAGAACCAAGACTGGAACAGTTCCTGACTGCACGTGGAATCGGTGCCTCTCAAGACTGAGGTGTGCAACACAGAAATATGCACCCAGAACTCCTTTCCCAGACCCTTCAGGTTATAAGGGCAGCTTTAAGCCTCCTCCAGCTTAACAGAAGCCCACACAGGTATAGTCAAATGTTTGAAGGATCCCATCTCCTGAGCAAAACTGGACTCATGCCACAGGCGGAACCAATCTTACTTCAGCAGAAGCCAACACTGAGGTCCACGTGAAACGTTTTTAAAGAATTGTTAACAACCTTATCTTCCCGTTGCAAATCACTAAGTGTTCAGCAGCTTAGTGGAAAACGTACTTTTTCAACCAAGTCCAACTCACTGACTGGCTTCAAAATCTAGGAGAGAACATGCTCCCTCTCTGTTCTCCCTCCTTTCTCCACAGATTCTGTAGGTGTTCAAAGCAGGGCCTGTTTTTCATTGCAAATATGTCTGCCATAGTAACAGCATTATAGCATGCTGTCAGACTGCGCAAGACTCTCAAGGAGTCCTAAGACCACAGCAGGCATTATTTTAGGCATTTTACAGCTTCCCTCTTATCAGTACAAAAAACCTAAAGGGAACCTTATAGTCTGTTGCCCAGAAGCGGAATGTCCTGAAATAATGCTGCCATAGGGAACTTGGACTCTGGGATTTCTCCTGTAAGAAGTCTTTGTTACCTTCTCAATAGCTTCCTTGGTCAAAGAATCAGGCAAGAAAACATTCTCGGCCAGTAGTAACGCAGAAATTGCATTCAGCAGGGTCTTGCAGCAAGATGGCAAGAGATCTGATGTTTGTAACATTTTTATTAAAACCTGAAACAAAAGAGAGAACTGATATTTGTGTATTAAGACGTGGTGATTGTCTGGTCTGAATGACCTACATGGTCTCTGGAAGAGAAGGACATGGTGTTCTAAGCTTCAGCCCACAGAAATGAACCCTACTTGTCCTATCAAAATTTGAAGGCATTAAATCTGTATTTGAACCCACAGGGTGAATCTGGTGGAAATGCACCACCATAGATGCGGGTCTCGCTCTCCTCCACAGTAGCAGAAATTACAGCACAGCACAGCCTCTATGCTCACCTCATCATCTCTCTTTTCCCCGTGCTTATTTGAAGAACTACACCAGCATTACACGATAATGGAAAACTTTCATGGGACTGGAGAGGTAGCAATACTCCCAGGAAATCTCTGTTCACTTGACTCAAATCGTGAAACTATTAATGCAGCAGGAACGTTTCAGGATGCTGCAGCTGACCATACCTCTTCCAGGTTCAATTGATACTTCTTTGGCAAGCCATGCAATGTGATGGTTTGACCTACCTGACAGACCTCTTCAGGCAGTGAGACTTTGGATCCATTTGCGTGTTCCAATAGGATCAGATATGCTTGCAGAATCCTTTCCATCTGCTCTGACGCCATACTGCAGTTGGCCTTAGTTATTTTGCTTTGCAAGTCTAAGAGTGACTCCTGTTTAAAAAAAAAAAAAAAGGAAAACAAAATGATTCAGAGAAACGATCAGACAGTTTCAATTATTGGTATTTGAAAGCCATTCTAAAGTATCAACATTTCATCAGCCCAACAAATTATTGCTGACTCCCTCACTCGTGTTCAACAAACTAAACCTTCCAGAAATACCACAGGATACTCATTTTGTAAAAACAAGCGTCCTGGATTCCTTGGACAGAAATACAAATACCTGCCAAGATAAGGTCAAAAAATTACAAACCAAACAGGGAAGAGGAAGAGAAAGAGGACTCATCTCCAAACCGACGGTGGTATGGAAGCACCCAGTTTCCACTGGAGATCACCAGAATTTAAGTGCTTTTATACTTTAGCATCCTTATGTTAACATGAATTGTGAGAGGCTACTCATATAATCTACATTATGTAGATAATGGAGCTGCCCTGGATCACACTCATCTCTCTTTCTGTCAAGAGAACGTAAAATCCTATCCTTGGTCCTATAAACTGAACCCAGTTTAGAGACTAAACTCTAAGTTTAGAGTTTAGAGAGTTCATAGATATTGTCATCATTTTCCTCTGAGGACGATACTGAGCACAACTAACTAGCTCCCAAGGTAAAAAACAAGCCTTATTAAATATAAAGAGAACTATGTCATCAGTTCCTAAGATTTCATCACAACTGCAGGTGACAGATTTCCAGGATTACAAAACATCCAGTGACAAACAATTCTGTGTCTAATAAACAGTCAGACAGCAACTACTATCATACTGTGTGAGGTAGAAGGAACAGGATGGGATTTTCAGGGTAACTACGGACTGTCACAAGTAGAGAGTTCCCAGTACCACACAAACTGGACTATTTACCAAAATTGGAAGGACTGCCTTCAATTAGGTTTACATGACTACCATTTCTTCCAATATCCCATTTCACCCTTCTGAGAAGCAAAACTCACAAAATATGTTGTCAACTGCAAGAAGTTTCAAGATCCCTTCGCAAATCCCACTCCTTAGGAAGAGAACATCTAAACGGTTATCAGGTAAGTAAAAACTACTTGCTAAGCCCTTGCTCGTCGTTCAACATCACCCTGACTCAGCAGAGCACAGCCCATGGTACACAGCTCTACTCCTTCATACCTCAGGGTGTAACCACAGAGAAGCAACACGGGAACACCCAGACTGAAAACGCCTGTCATTCACAACACTTGGCTCCGAGGCTTAAATGTGGCTCTCCAAGTTCAGCCCAAGTCTTTGATGTAAAGAGAGCTGCAGCAAAAGAGGCTTCCCCTTCACCATCGCAAAGTGGGTTTGGAACCACTAGTACGTTTAGTTCAGTAGTATAAGAAAAGCTCTAACCCCAGCAAGGGGCCTGCAATATCTGTCTCTGCAAAGGCAGACCCTACAAACCCTCCTTGCCCAGATGTGCAACTGAGCTCCAAGTCTCACACAGTGGTTCCCGTATTAATCACTGGGTAGCACAACCACCTGGTTCACTCTGAACTTGCAAACGAAGAGCGGGATTTTTTTTCCATACACATGACACTGTAGTTAATGTTTCCAAAGGATGTAAAACCCAGTTCTGGTCTAATAGGACAAAAATAGTTTTCTTGGCAAGCGTGCACAGCTTTTTTCAGTCTCTCGTGAACAGGAGAGAAAAAAGTAAATCAATGTACCTCCAGACACTTGAAAACAGTATCAAAATGCTCCTTATGGATGTGCACTGCAGCTGATCTGATCATCTGCTCAAAGGCTTCTCCAACAGTTACCCATGGTAGTTCAATCTCCTCTTCAGTAACTGGCCCCAGCTTTACCAGAATTAACTTCACAGCCTGTACAAGAAAAGATCATATCATATCCTTATACTCAGAAAATAAATCCAGCAATTCTAAAGTTTGTTAGAGCAAGATACTATTAAAATATTTTAGTGATCTCAATTCTCTCTAGAATGATTAGTAGGGGAAAAAAAAAGGCTATCAACTTAAAATCTGAATTGTTTTTAGATTCATCTGGGGGGTATAAAATATGTATAGCGTTATCAAGCAGTACCATTTTAAGATATAGAAATATCATATAAGAATGACAAAAAACAACCTTCCCATCTCATTAAAGATTTTTAGATGGCATCTTTCAGATCCTGTAAAATAATGAACAGCATGTTCATCACTAGGGATCTCCTGAGGAGAACAAGGCAACACTCAATGGTTTCACAAAACGCTCCATTACAGCAACATTTACACCAGTTATCTTTTCTTCTTGTCTTTACCGTCTCTGCACAAGAGTGGAACATGTTTCGAACGCCCTTGCACATCTCAAAAAGTAGTTGTCCTACACCTTCCACCTTCTCAGGGTGCTTCCCCAGGTCACGGAACATCAAATTGAAGAGGGCATTTTTATCAGAAACCTACAAAACACAAGGATAAAAAAAAGTCATCTCCTATTCAGAGTTGCCAGGTGAAAAGATGCAATAAATGGCTCCACAGCACCACATTATTCTTCTACAGTCCTGTGCCTTTCCACATCAGTTCAAACTCACTATTTCTGCAACCACCACGGAAACTGTAAGAAAAAGTCATCTATTCAGTTGTTACAAGTCCCCTTGCCTAAACAAACATAGGCCTACTAAGGCCATTGCAGATGAAATACGTCCTTTTGATTACTCTTATGATTTTAGAGTTAAACATGTGCATAAATGCACCACTAAATTGGCCCCAACTGAAACACAAAGGTCACTGCTCTGGCATGGAAAGAGACATGTATCAGCTGAAAGCAGAATGCAGTCATCCAAAACTATAAAAACATCTGGGAATACTGCAAATATTTCTGGCCTCAGATTCTGAAACCCTCTGTACCTGAGGACTTCACTCAAAGTTCAGCAACTTCGGAAAACAACTAAACAAATGTGCTTTATTAAGGTCTCTCAACTTAGGACAAGAATGGGGATACCCAGATTTGCTAGTCATTCTCAGGAATTCTGGCTTGTGTGTGTATTTTGACTGAAAAAAACAAAACAAAACCAACAAACAAAACAACAAACCAACAACTACTACTGATTTTCCTTACTCCATGAAAAGCTGCTGTTTGGCCTTAACTGATCTGCCTGTGAACATTAAATAATCTGATTTTCAGGAGTGCAAAAAGGTTGTCAAAAGAACTTGTTCTACAAAGGCTTTAAAGCATTATTGAAAAAGCCAGTGAGAAAATGTGCATTTACAAACCAAAGCCTCCCTTTTGCAAGACGGCCCATTTGGTTTAACTACTTTTAAAACAGAAAATGCTAAGGCCTCTATTTGCCACTGCTGATATGAAGTACATGACATACTCAGCAAAACATTCACTGAAAATCACAACTTGAGGCATGCAGAATGTCAATTCAGGCCTTGTAAGCTCTCTTTTACAGAAAGCTTATTACATATTGAAGCCAAGAGCCACCACGGAATGAAGAGAGTCAAGGTACAAACACCTCACTTACCTTTCTCATTAGAAAGACAAAACTTTCAGCTGCAAAGTTTCTGATGTGAAGTTTGTGGTGAGCCAGCAGGGTGCTGTACAGGCTACAAAGACACACAATAATAATCTGTCTTAAAGGCAGTGCAAGAATTGCCATCCATTGTTTTAAAAAAAAAAAAGTTTGCAGTTCACATTGTCATGTCTTACAAACACCAAGAATCTGTCCTCCTAGAGAGGGCAAATACCTTCCTCAATTCCATTCCTTCCTACCCTCCCAGTGTAAAGAACAGTCTTGCAAAGAAGATAAAATGATAACACCAGGCACCTTAAGCTGCAGACTTGATACCTCAAACAGCTCTGGATCCACACAGATCCAATTGCAGCCTCACGATTTTCAACAGATACACTCAGCAGCACTAAGTGAAAACAAAGTTGATTTGATATACCAGATTTCTACTTCAGCTGAGCCAACAAGCTCTCTTGTGCATGTAAATTTTCCAAAGATACAATTTAGAGGGGTGATAAGTATTTGCAGTTCTCTGGTAAATATCAGTAATGGTTACAGGTGGCTCAGCACATGTTAAGTGCAGAGAGTGGTGCCTCAGATTCACAGCCAAACAGATGTTTTTGCAATATGCCTGACAACTTTTGCTGGGTTGGGGAAGAAATCTGTAACCCATCTTTTGCTCCATCTGTTCTGAATTGAAAGACGGAAGGCTTCTAGTAAGAAGCAACATGGACCCACCGACTATGACAAAAACTAAAAAACAAAAAACTGCTACCAGAGTAGCATAAGATTGAACAAGCAGTCATAGTGGGTCAGATCACAGGTCCATCCAGCACAGTATTCAGTCTCTAGCAGCAGCCAGAAGCAGGTGCCTAGGAAAAGTTTAAAAACAGAGCAAGCACATACAAAAACAGCTTTTAGCCACCTGCAGCTCAAGGACTTCTCAAGCCAGAAGTGGTTCCTGTGCATTTGGAAATTCCCTCAAACTTGGCCAGTTTCCCTTTGAGCTTATGTCAACCTTTCACATGCACAGCATCCTACTGCAAGGAGTTTCACAGCATACAAAACTCTGCACTGCTTGTCTGTTTTTTCACTAAACAGACAGGAAGAAGGGAAGCTCATAAAGGGCTGCAACAGGAGCAACTAAAGACTCAAAGGAGTCCATTTAATGTCATTAACTCTAGGAGTCTGCAACTGGAAAAAACAGAAATGATACAAATATGACTGAGGTACTTGACAGGCATCCAAGAGACCTGTGTTGAATTTAGACTTGTTTTAACTGTTGTCGTCTTTCTGAGTTTTGTCTACCCAGCTGAGGTAGCTGCTTCCTCTCCTATCACCACTTGCATCCACCACACCAGGAGAAAAGAGGGCCAAAGACTCAACACTGCAGACCAACCCATACTGCTCCTCCAATACAGTGCCCGTGCAAGTCAGGAGGATCTCAAAGGAGCTGCATACGATAACACGGCTCACAGTCTGTTTCAGAAAGCAGAGAAAGCATGCTACCAATTATATACTGAAGCACTAAGCCAGATATTTGTCTGGAACTGGCATTCCTATAGCATTTAATAACTGCTGATCAAGGCAGACATTAAACACAGCCTTTACCTGTATATGTTACTTATGTCCTTCACCATCAATCTCCACAAGTATTTGTAGAGATAGGAAAGAGAGGTAAAAGCCCATTCCAGCAACTCTGTGTCCTGTGTATCCAGTAGATTGGTGATGGCCAGGAAGAAGTCATGGAAGTGTGGATAGAAATCAGCCTGGAGATCTCGAGCCAGTTGCACCACTAGACTGCGTTTCAGACAACAGAGTGTTAGTTTATTTTAAAATAAACAATAAGAGCCTAGACAAGCATTGCTTGCAATCTAGCACAATCTCTTTGAAAAGACAGCACCACTCTTGCTTCTCACTTTCATTTAAGTATCATCTATTAGGCAGCTGTGAATGACAAATTTGAAAATTCACAGTACTTCAAATAGGTAACATTAAACAAGATATAGATGATCAATGTCAATCAAAGCACATTAATTTCTGCCTGACACTCAGGAGGCACTCATGCTAATTTGCTTGCCTTGTCATAGTTTCTTTTTTTTTTTTTTTTTTAAAAGACTCAGGACCATGAAGCTCTATAAGATAAATGCCAATTATCTAATCCCATTTTGGACATCTCATTGCTATACTTCTTTCCTCATGCACAATAAAGAAAAATAACACTCACAACAGAACTTGAATTACTTACTTGTAATACCTTCAGATTTCTGACTACATTTTGTCAACAAATACTTACTCTAATAAGGGTTGATAGGCAAGACTGCCTTTGACTTGCAAATGTGTCTTCAAGCTCTGCACAACAGTACTCTGGTAATAGACCAGCTGGTTGAAGGACTGGCATTTGTTGGCCACTTCTTTGTAGAACTGCACTGTTCAAAGCACAAAAAAGAAACCATGAAAACTCTAGCCCAGTTCCTGGTGAACATGAAGGATGCTAAAAGTTAATAGCTCTCCAGAGCCCAATACAAAACCCAATCAATGGAAAATCTCCCAGGTGGCTCTGGATGCAGAAGAAATGCATTTTTACAGTTTAGGGCAAACATTGACAAATAAAAATTAGGTACCAAAATGTTGAGTAAGGTTCAGTTCCCTCCATTTCTGTAGTCCTTCAAAAAAGTAGGTTTCAACCTCCTGTCAAAATAAAGACAAAATAACAGTTTGTCAACTCCTGTGAAAACAGCCTGTAAAGACGAGAGGTTCAAGTGAAAAGAACTATCAAGTGCTTCAAATATTTTAAGAATATTTTAAAAAAATGTGATGACTTCATTTCAAAGGGTGCTGTGGAATTTGCCTGAAAATAAGACTTTTGTTTCTACATTCAAAAAACATTTGAAAATATTTTCTAGTGATAGGACTCATTTACATAATTGCTTTTTAGACTTCCATTGACTGGCCTTGATAATCTATAACGCTGAACCACAGACCACACAGCACAAACGCTCTGGGACTTCTTTTGGCATCATCACAGCTATTGAATGGGAAGTTCACAAAAACAATGCAGCAGGCCAGGAGGCTATAACCTGCTAAAGACTCCATTCAGTGATGATCTACAGGACATGTGGATGATCTTTAAAGAGATGCACATCCTGTGACTATAGCAACTACTCAGCATCCTTAAGTCTTTGCAGGGCTGGACTTAGAAGTGCTGTCAGAGCCATGACTTCCATGCTCAGAGGCCCATGAGCTACATGGAAGTGATCAGGGTGACGCTGTCAAAGAGTCTCTATGGCAATATCGTGAAATATTTCAAAAAGAAATGGGGAACAAAGCAGGAAATGAGGTTCCAGAAAAGGCAACTCTTCCATGAGCTTTCTTCTAATTTCCGCCCCCCAAGATAAGTTTTTAAGTGAATATTTCAGGGAGTGCGTCTACTTGTGTTGTGATCTGAGATCCTCTTGCAGAACATGACTACTGTCGCTTTTCTCACCTCAGCATAACTTCCAGTTCTGTCAATCCGATGAATAATATCAATATTAACATTACTTAAGCGCTCCGAAAAGGTGAGAAACTGTAAAACAAAAGGACATACGTGTTTTTGCTCTGTTCTGAAAAATTAGGAAGTCCTTCTTAATAGCATGCACACTACAAAGAACCTGCTTCTGGAGGTGGACCATCAGATCGCACCAATCGATCTGTAAACGGCTCAATCCCAATCTTAAGGGAGAGGACGTTTGTAACCGAAGAGAGGAATTAAAAGCCCACCCCACAACACCTACAGCCACAGCGTGCTTCCTGTGCACCAAAGGGCGCAGGGAGCACTTCGGGTCGGGTGTCCCCAAAACACGGCGCAAGGGATGCAGGAAAATCTACCCAAATGCCCATCAGTGGGTAAGGCTATATTCAGCCGCCGCTCCCCCGTGTGCCCCCCAGCTCCGTGTAGGTGGCACCGCCGCCCCGTTACCAAACCCTAGCGACCCGGCGACACGGGCGCTCACCCGGTGCGTGTTCCCCGACTTGGGGGCCGAGGGCTTGCCCGGCATGGTGGCGGCGGCGGCCACACGTGCAGCACTACGCGCTGGGCGCCGCCATGCCGGCCGGGGCTGCCGGGAGCAGGGGGAGGAGAACGAGGAGGAGGAGAAGGAGGAGGAGGAGGAGGAGGAAACGGGCCCGCCGGCGGAAGGGGCGGGCGGCGGGGCTAGGGCTGGCTCCGGCCGGGGTTTGGCTGCGTCCCGCCCGCCCCGCAGCGGAGGGGGTCTCGTTGCGTTGTCCGGGACCTGCGTTTCCCGGAGGGGTCTGGCCCGAGCTCCCCTCCTCCGGCCCGCGTCTGTTTTTGGGAAATAGCGGCAGACTGTCACGGGCAGACAGCGATAGGGCAAGGGGGAGTGGTTTTAAACTAAAAGGGGAGATTAGACTAGATGTTATGAAGAAATTCTTCACTGTAAGGGTGGTGAGGCACTGGAATAGGTTGCCCAGAGAAGCTGTGGATGCCTCATCACTGGAGGTGTTCAAGGCCAGGCTGGATGGGGCTTTGGGCAGCCTGACCTAGTGGAAGGTGTCCCCAGGGGGATTGGGGTTAGATGATCTGTAAGGTCCCTTCTAACCCAAGCCATTCTATGAAAGCAGGGACAAGGTTCTAGGTAGATGGACACAACTGTCAGCTAAGCAATGATGGCAGGGGATGAAATCACAAAATTGTAGGGGTTGGAAGGGACCTCAGAAGATCATTGCATCCAACCCCCCTGCCAAAGCAGGTTCCCTAGAGCAGGTTGCTCAGGTAGGTGTCCAGACGGGCCTTGAGTATCTCCAGAGAAGGAGACTCCACAACCTCCTTGGGCAGCCTGTTCCAGTGCTCCATCACCCTCACCATGAAGAAGTTCTTTCACATGTTGGTGCGGAGCTTCCTGTGATCCATTTTGTGGCCATTGCCCCTTATCCTGTCCCCACAACCACTGAAAACAGGTTGGCCATATCCCTCTGTCTCCCACCCTTAAGGTATTTATAAGCATTGATAAGATCCCCTCTCAGTCTTCTCAAGGCCGAACAGACCCAGGTCTCTCAGCCTTTCCTCATAGGGAAGATGCTCCAGGCCCCGTATCACCTTTGTGGCCCTCTGCTGGACTCTTTCCAGGAGACCCCTGTCTTTGTAGCCGAGAGCCCAGAACTGGGCACAGTACTCCAGGTGAGGCCTGACCAGGGCCTCACCTGGTCATCGCACAGCTATGCCCTGCTTTTAGTAGACTTTTGTCAGAGCTCAAAAAAACAAAACAAAACAAACAAAAAAAAAACAACAAACATCCCAGGCAAAGTAAGCGCAAACTAAAGCCTCGCAAATAACTATGGACTGATCATTGCATGCTGCTGTGCTCACAGAAGTACCTGGGCCTGTGGGAGCTTCTGGCTGTGGTTGCAATTACGGAGGTAGAAAGTGTGGGCTAGGAAGATAAGAGGTGAACTGGAAGCTGGTTGAAGCTTTGGTTTGGGCAGATGCATTATGAGCAGCCCCGAGCTGTGTGTGTCATCTTGTGAGGCAGCTGACAGGGTTGGGCAGTTTGCCTTTCCCTAGCTGCCTGCCCTGCTTGTTAGAGGCAGCTCGAGGCCACCCTGACCAGCCAGGCATGCAGTTACTCTGCAAGCCACCAGGCTGGACTTGAGCATGGCTGAAGTGCATGCGGGGACCCACTGCTCTGAACAGACCTGACAGGTTAAGTGCTGTCAGGTGTATCCAGAAAAGCTGCCCAGGGGCAGCCAATAAGCTATTAACACGATAGCCATCTGGACAGGCAGGGGAGTGTGCTCACTTCAGCACCTGCTCCCAAAGAACCACAGGTTTTGGATCTTGCTATTCTATGGGAATAAATAAATAAACAAACAAATAAATAAATAAATAAGGACAGCTGGCATTTGCATTGAGTCAGAAGAGAATGTCTAGGCACTGGAAGTTGAGAAGTTTGGCTTTAATGCCTTCAGCCCAAATACCTCCATGGCAATGTGCAGCTATGAGCATGTGGACAGGGCTAGATCCACAGAAGAGCTTAGTCACCAATATGCCACTGTTTGTGTGTACAAATACCTCTCTGGCTATGGTTAGTAAATTCGTCTAATATACTCCTCATATATATATCATGAGCTTGTGAAAAACAGTCCACAAGATCTCTTTTTTCTGTTATGAATAGCATCTTGTAGAGTTGTGCAAATTCCTGGGATGCTCCAAAATAATCCTGGGATGCTCCTGGGATGGCTCCAAAATCATCCAGGGGTAAGAATCAGCTCTAACACCCATGGAAAGCATGAGGGGGAAGGGCTCAGTTGTGCTTTGCCTGTTGCAGAAAAGGCAAATCACCAACAATAATAAAAGATAGTAGGGAAAGTTTTAAGAAGTTACAGGTGTTATTTTATGTTTGTAGGCTGGCAACTTTGCAGAAGAATGAGCCTGGCTAGCCCTGCAACCACTGATGTGTGTGAGAGCTGCCTGAAGAACTGATAGACTGCAGTTCAGCTAGCACTGTGAATTTAGTGTTTGGAGAGACATCTGAGTGAGCCTCTGGAGAGTAGCTCAGGTACCGATACCAGTGTGGCCATAGCAGTAGGGCTGAAACTTCAGCTGGGAGGGTTCAGTGACACAGAAGATTCCTTGTCTGCTTCTGCATGAGCAACATCTAAATTAACAACATCCTGCCTACAAGAACTCTTCTCTGACTGCAGTGCCTCAGGCCTTAATCCTTTACATTTCCAGGAAGAGATGTGACTCTCCCACCTTTGGGCAGGCCCTGGCTCCAACACCCTGTGATTATATGGCAGGCCCAGCTGTCAAACAGTCTCTCCTTCAGAAAGCCATGCTAACGGCAAGCAGATGGCCTTCTGAAGAGTGATGGTTTATTGGTAGTAATACCTGCAGAGGCACGTAGTGGAAACTTCTAAAACAGCATGTGTGTGTCTATCAAAGTAGTCACATATGCAGATCTAACTTCAATCACTTGCTGTGGGCTACAACCTGACAGTAATACATCAGCACTTCTGGAGCCCGTCTAAGATTCCTATTGTCTTCTCCATTCCTGGGCTTTTTAGTCCTGCTGTCCAAAATTTATTTGCTGGATTCAGCAAGAGCAAGAACCACTGTGTAGACCCAAAAGCATGTTTGTCCTCTGGAAATGTGTCTTACCTTGAGTCAGTGTTATGCTTTCCAGGTTGTTTTTTTTGTTTGTTTGTTCTTTTAAATCAGCACTGTCAATTTAGCCTAATAATAGTAATTTGGATAAAATACATTAGTATTTTATACTCAGGCTGGTCTCACAGAACTCCTCTTGCACAGTTTGCAACATTTACAATGCACTCTTTAGGCTCCCTTTTTATTCAAAGGAGATCTAAACACATTCTTGTGTTTAAATAATCCATGTTAGAATAAAACAAATCATGCCTTAGAAGTGTAGTCTAGATGACCTCATTATGTGTGTGTATCTGCAGCTGACCCTGCTGAATGCCCCTCAGTTGAAATAGATTAAGAGAAACACTGTGAATTGAGCCAAACTACTTCCAAGCTTGAATGCCCAAAGGTAGATTCTTCAATCAGTATTTGAGACACTAAATAAGTTACTGGAGTTTTGAAGTGGTAAGAGTTACCTGCCTTGCTTGTGATCCCAGAAGTCCTTCTCTTTGTTTCGAGTCGCCCCACAGAACAACTTGAGGTGCACAGTTTGTGTGCCACACGGCTGGAATCCTGCTGCATCACAGGATCTCTCCGAGATCCTCAGTGAGGGGGAGGCTGGCATGGGTCTGATTACAAGCTATACAGGTGCATGATGTCTTTGGAATACTTATACAACTAACGAAAACAGATTTTTATTTGTTTATTTTTAATTTGTCTGGAAAGCATGAAAAGCCCTTTGAAACACAAGGACATTTTTTCTTTGCCAGTTTCCTCCTCAGCTTCTAGCTGGCATTTTGCCTTGTCTTGCAGAAGGAAACCCCACAAGATTATGTGGGATATGGTCGAAAGCACTTGCATTTTCAAAAACAAAGCAGACAAGATATTGGAATCCTGTTCTGCAAACTGGTGGAACTGTTTGGCCACATTTTTTCTAATACGCCTGGAGCACAGAGATTCTGTAAATAGTGCAACTCCAGGTCAATGCTGGCTGAGTCCTGGGGAGAATTTCACCTACATTTAGGTTTGCAGATCAGAGAGAGTTTTGAACTAGGAGCTGGACTATAGATCCCAGATTTCTATTTGAGTAGGGGGAGAAGCATTCATCCCTGAAATATCCTGAATTTAGAGCCTTCTTTCATGGAAGGGAGCACCAACAACATGACTTAGCCCTTCAAGGCATCTAGGTCAGTGGCTCCTCTATTGCTAGACAGGTTTCTGCTGCAGATCTGGAGCAGGTGGGCTGCTCTAGCTCCCTCTCTGGAAGTAAACTGAATAGTGCCAGAGCACAGGGATCATCCAGATCAATTAATCGTTAACACAATCTCTGGCACAATTGTGTTTCATGCCAAACAGTACCGTTCCAACATTTCTGTTCAGTAGGAAGTCACACTTTATTTTATTTTATTTTATTTTATTTTTATTTTTTTGAGGTGGGAAGAAAGTGTAGTATAATTTGTGTTGGAAAGAAGAAGGGCCTGATTTCTGCATGGACAACATTTATACAGATGGCCCTGAGACAGGAAGGGATTACAGTGCTGCTGTTCTTTATCCCACTGCTTTGTCACAATGGCAGCATCAGAACTGGCTTCAGCCTTGTTGACAGCAACAGCAACAGGGACAACAGGCGCAGGATCCACAGAGAAAGCAAGGGACACAAAAAGGCAAATGAATAGGGAGGATGGAGTCTTTTCTCACAAAAAGGGTGTGAATTGTCTCCTGTATTTTGCCCTCACTACTAGAATGAAGGGCATCTGGATCTGACAGAGACAGTCTAGATTTCAGGCTGTTAGCTGTCTGGGAGTACTAAACATCTGATTACAGTCTAGCTCAGACTTCTGACAAGTGACCTGAAACCTGGATATTTGGCATGTCTAGGAACAAAGCATAAAGCTTAGTAGTAAATCTGACTATGCTGCCAGATTTCTCCTTCCCCCAAACGCCAAATCCCTCTTCATTGTTTGGTAGCTTGAAGCTACAGCGTAAGGTGAGGAACTGGGTGGGGCAAGATCACAACCGTACGTTTTAAGGTAGAGTCTGACCTTCCAAACCAGGGAAGATGGAAAATGGTAAAGATCTCTTAGAAACAGGCACACACAGGGGAATGCTTCCCTCAACATAATTGCCACCTTTCACATACAATTTTCTTACTCATTTTTTGTCCTCTTGTTCTGCTCTGTCTTTATTGGATCCTTTATCTGTAAAAGGCCACTGAAGAAATAATAAATCAATAATCCAGAACAGCAGTTTCCCTGCTGAAAACAGTACTCATGTCACAAGGATGTTGAGAAGCCAGTGTTCTTGAGTGGAAAACATGAACTGATAGAAGGATGGGATCAAGTACCCTTTCTCAAATAGTTTCTACCTTCAAACTGGCAAAGTCAGCTGTGCATAGCATTCAGGGGTAAATAAGGCCAGGCTCAGCATTTTGTTACTGAAAGGAACAGCACGTTCCTGCCACTGAATAGAAGATAACATACAAAACAAATGATGCCATTCTTCATGTCTCTGCATACACCTGGTTCATACAAGATGGGTCCAGAATTTAGGTACTTAGATTTGACATTTTGGCTAATTATTTATTTTTATTTATTTATTTATTTTTCTTGTTTGCAGCTTGAGCTATCCTAATATTCATGCAGCTCTCATTTTGCTCTCAGGTACCAGTGAATGCAGTACCTCAGTTACACCTTCTGATTTTGGTGTGTACTGCTTGGTGAAATATTTGAGAGTAGCCTGCAGAAGCGGAAGAACTTACACAACATCAAGATACAAAGCCCTTCTTGCCACTTCCAGTGTGTCAGGAGATTTTCATCAGCTATTGGTGCTGGCTGCTAAATCATAGATGTTCATGAGAAAATTCCAGCATTGGACTATACAAGCTAGAAAAAACATGGCTAGATTCTTGGCCTGTTTTCCAAAATCCCACATGATCTGAAGAAGAAGGATTTGTCACCATAATCAATTATGCTTCCAGACAACATCCCTAGTCATAAAGCAGTAGGACTTTCAGAGACTTCTCAAGTGTATGCTCTTAACTATATAGCAGATACAACTCTGCTTTGCTTGGAAAATTATCATCTCTGGAGAAAGAAATGCAAAACTTTATTAATGCTCTGACTGCAGACATATTGATAACTCAAAGGAGAGAAACAGGGCTGTCCCTTCTTTTCCAGTAACCTTATATATGCTTTTGGACGATGCTGCTTCTTCTAATACTGCTTGTGGGTCTGAATCAAATAGGAGCCATTAAAGCAACCGATACAAGTAACATGCACTAAAATGATAGATCCCTGCGTGAAAGATATCCATGTGGAGACTGGCATTTCAGAAACAGAAAACTGTCATGGACATCACCTTCCAAGTGAGGAAAAGGATGACACTGAGGCACATTAAGTCCTCGTTGCTTGTAATGGTAAGCAGCTTGCTTACACAAGGGTGCAGTGCATCTCTCCGTCTACGGCTCTCTGCTGTGTGGACAGCTGCATTTGACCTAGTGTTCCTAGCCAGTGGAAGACAATCAATACTTACAGGGTGCCATATATTATATGGCATCAATACTTATAGGGTCAGTTCGCAGGTTCTCCACAAGTGCCTTTTCTGAAGCAAAATGAAAGAAGCTCTCTTCAAATGGTGATCAGCTAATGCTACTGTACAGATACAGAGTACCTGCTGAGTGAAAAGATGGATTCCCTTAAACCCACTGGCAACCAAAGTGCTCCTCCAAAACTGCCATTTCTACCTCTGTGTTTCTTTGTACATCATTGCATTCGATGATTTGTGAATTGCTAACACTATAACATGACATTTACACGATGGGTATTAACCTGCATGTGCAGAAGCTATGTGGGGTTTGTGGCACTGGATCTGCACCATTCCTTCTTGCATCTTCAGAAATGCATATTAAAGTTACTGTTTCTTCCCCCTTGCCTTAGGCCACAATCCTCATTTTCCTCAAAAACAACCCGTCTATTTGAATGCATACCAACACTGAAAACCAACACACTACAATAATATAGACATTCACTGTAAAAAGTCCCAGTGTGCTGGGATTGGTAAAGTCCCACCCCCATGGAGTTTGGCCACGAAAATCATGCTTTCCGCCCTCCACACCTCACTCACCACTCACCAACATCCTGCAACAGCCATAAGCCTGCAGTCCAAGAGACCACAAAAACTATGGTGTGGCCCAGCAGGATACAGGGAGAGACCAAGGATGCTGGCAGTATCTCTGCTCTCCAAAATGTCAGGGATTTGCTATTTGAAATGTCCAGACAGTATCAGAAATAGGTGCAATGAGTCCTGTGTTCTGGAGGAAAACAGAAGAAATGAATTAAATCAAAGCCAACAGCTGCAGACAGCTGTTTTCCCTTGGACCCAAGGGAAAACCTCCTCTCTGATCTGCATTTGGTGATGATTACATCTTTGAGGATGTCTGACAAGCAAATTAGATAAACATAGAGAGCTGGTGCAAATATGTGTAACTGCCTTGAAACATTTGCAAGCAGTGTATGTGTCTGTGATCTCCTGCATGGGCAGCCTCAACAGAGAGTAGAAGAGGGACTGGAGAGGATCAAAAAGGGGTTTAAAGAGAGGCAAGGCAGTCAGCTCTTAGAGAGACTTGAAAAATGGACGAATGAACTGAATAACAAACAGCAATTTGGGGGGAAATGCCTCTTAAGACGGAGGTTCAAAAAAAAGGGATTCTGGCAGAAGAAATGTTTGGGCTAAGAGAAAGAGAGGAGATGAAGGGATGAAAGGAATGAGGGAGCATAAGGATTTAGCGCTAGGAATTACAAAGAAGGATGGGAAGTAGATATCAAGGGAGGTGCCAGAACTGGTGAAAGACTCCTGAGTATGAATGGAAGAATACATCAAAATAATCAAAAAGAAGAGCTACTCAGGGCACTGGGATAGTGGCAGGGAACATTTTTCAAAGTATTCTTAAGTGCCAAGGTGAGGAGGCTCATTTTCAGAGGCTTCCTCTGTAGATAAGAGGAAGAGACAAGTTCCTCCAGGGAACACATCAAAGCAGCAAGCAGTTTCTTTCTGAAGAGGCTGTCTCTCTGCACTGGTTAGAGAGGAAACATAGGGAGCCAAGCTGCACAACCACAGTAGCTACACCGTGTACCTAGAGCAAACACATCGCAAAATAACAGCAGCTAGGACATGTGAACAGAGATCATTTGGATAGCAAGTAGTGGAAAAAGGGAAAACAACAGAAATAAAACAAGGTAATTCAGAAAAGATCTACTCAGAAAAAAATCAATTTTCCTTGATCATTCTGGTGAACTTTCGACAGCCCTTTCTCATACATTAACTGCGAGTAAGCAAACTAGTTGAATTGTAATTCTGTTGATGCAAAATTGAACACCTTAGATAAACAAAAGATCCCAAAGCCATGAGAATAAAGTTCAAGCATGTAACTTATTTATCCTTCTCAGTTAAAGAAGGGACATCTGTACCAAAATTTTATTCCCAAACTAATTATTCTCTTGAGCAAATAATTATGCATGTCACATCTCACTGCATCAACAGTCCACAAATAAATTGTGAAATTTGTTCTTTTAAATTAAAGAACAGAATTCTCTAGCAAATAAACTATAGGCTCCAAATCAGTCAGATTTAAATACTCAGCATTCATGGGTAACTTAAGTACTTCCTTCAGTCCTGAGACACTGCCTATTGATTTTAAAAGGTGTGTTGGTATTAGGGGGTTACACAACCCCCTAATATGGTTTCTTCTGAGGACCATTAAGCATTCACATTTAAATCATTTTGCTCGCAAATTGCATTCGTTCACATTTCTGTTGAATGCAAAATAGAAAAAAAGAAACAGTCAAGGAGGCTTCATTCAAATGTCAATAGGAACTTGATTTATTTCTGTAACTTTAAGAGCTCTAAGAGCTCTCTGGCTCTTAGAATGGAATCATAGAATGGCTTAGGTTGGAAGGGACCTTAAAGGTCATCTAGTTCCAACCCGCCTGCTGTGGGCAGGGATGCCCTGCCTCTGTTACTCTCTTTCTCTGGAAGTCACTCCAGCTCTCTTCTGTGTCCTAAAAACACTTTAGGACCACTCCACCACTCCCCTGGGCAGCCCGTTCCAATGCTTGACCATCCTCTCCAGGAAGAAATTCCTCATCATATACCAATCTAAACCTTCCCGGGTGCAACTTGAGACCATTTCCTTGTGTTCTGTCACTTGTCACCTGAGAAGAGACCATCACCCTTCTGGTTGCAACCTTCTTTCAGGTAGTTTGGAGAGCCCTTCGGGTAGTTGTAGAGAGATTTTGACTAGAAGCATTGGGAGAAAAAATCAAACTAATTTGATAAGTTATTGCTAATAATGATGACTAAAATTAAGCAGTTAGCTCCATGAACAGAGGAGTAAATGGAACGTGGATCCCCACAGCTCTCAGTGTTGGTTGGAGCACATTCTTAAGAAGATGAGGAGCTTTGCCTGCAGCTGGGTGTTTTTAAGGTCTTTCTCTCACATGGTTTCACTATTATCTAACAGAGGCTCAGTTCCCGCTGCAGTTTTCCTTTCAACAAGTCCATTTACAGGATGTCTCTTTCCTGCCCATCTACTTTGATAAAACTGGTAGAACCTTACTACCTCTGAGGCCTCCACCCCTCTGTTAAATTTGGTCATGGTGTTCAATGGTTACCGGAGAATGGGCAAACACCTTCCATTTACATACATGGATGTGTATACACAGACGGCATGATCCCATGCCTTTCATTTCCTAAGCAACTTACCCAAACAAAAATAAACAGAGTTTTTCCAAGTAATAAATAAAAACACGTTGTTCCCAGAAAAGGCCAAACTTAACATTTTTTTCTTATCAAAATTATTTTTTGCAGCTTTCATTCTGAAATGATTTTTTATCTTACCAAGTCATTCTCTGGGAAGGTTTCCAAACAGATCTCTGTATAAGCAGAGGAGAACAGAGCTCAGACTTCTTAACCCAGCCCTTGCACTACACAGGACTGTTGCTTGGTGTGAACATCATCTGCACTCAGCTCTGCTGCTGTAGGTGCAGTTGAGCCCCACACAGCCTAAAACTGCATACTCGAGAACGGAACCACGGGAAGTCAGAGGGCTCCCAGGCTATCAGGGCAAATTGCAAAGAGCCTCACAGCACTGCTGAGCAGCATCACCAAGCCTTCGGTGCTCTCCTACCTCACTTGCAGTAGCTTTTGCCTGTGCCTACGAGCAGGAGAATCCCTCAAAGTGTATTTCCACAAGTCAGTTCAGACAGGTGGGCAGTATATCAAGTGCAGGGCCTGATATTCTTGTCTCTTGTCTATAGAGGGAAACCCATCTCACTGATCTCCTACCCATGCCTATCCACGTGACAAGCAGTCGTGAGGGACTGTCCTTCACAACATCACAGACACTTCCAGTGACTCCTCACAGCCATGTCCAGTGATGGAAACGAGCCCTTCCCAGCTCAAAGGAAGGAATTGCTTGGACCAAATAGAGCGGTTTGGGGTTTGTTCACAGCTTTTTTAAATTGAAGATGCCAGAGGGATGTGAATCTCATGATTCCCAATATTAAACGCAAAATTCCACTGATGACAGTGGCTGTAACAAGAGCGGAGTCACAGTGAGCTGAGGGGGCACATAAGAGCCCATGGAGATGGGGGCAGGCATTACAAGAAAACAATGAAATACACTCTGTGAGTTTGGAAGGCATTTAAATATCTATTGTAGCCTGAGAAAAAGCAAACACATGCTGTTCTCTGCTACACAGCACAAGTCCACTGTGTTCCATGGAACTGATTTGATTTTGTGTGAAAAAAAATCCAGACAAAAATATTTAGCGTTGTTCTCCAGGTCCACTTGCTGTGATATAGGACATGGGTGTCATACAGCTTTGCTGCTGGTTCCTAAGACAGAAACATCCCAAAGGGAGGATCCAGCCTCCTCACTTGCCGTATCGTTCATGATGACATTTGAAAGACAATTTGCATAACACTGCATAAAAGAATCAAAGATGCCACCTGAAACCACTGAGTGTGATGTATTTCCTTATAGCACTGCTTGCGTTTCAGTTAAGAAACACGGTTTGTTTTCCAATACATGTTATTGCTTGCTGTGTTTACACTATGTCAAAAATGATAAAGAAGCAGAATCAAAACTGTATTAATCCTGTGCAGTTAATACTTTAAACACATGTTATTGTTTGAATGGTTTGAGCAACATAACACCTGAAAGAGTGCAAGCAACTAACACCAAGCGCTGAGCAGTACGAGACGTGGATCTGGGCAGAAGGCTGCTTCTGTCCTTTCTACATGAATGTGCCTCATGTTTTTTGAAATCGGATATTTATGCTGGTCAACACCAGTTCATTGCACCGTGTGGGAAGGTGCTGGTTTCACTGAGGTTTTGCTGGCAAGGCTTCTCATTTTCCGTGTGGTCAAAAGCTGACAGCAAATGAGGACAACCACCTCAGGTAATCAATAGCTCAATAGCCTAATTGGTAGGGGTACAGGGTAAGTTTCTTTCTTGTTCTCTCCCAGCAGGCCATCTGGAAGCTGTTACTCATTGTGTAAGTAATTACAGAGGAATTGGGCCAGAGACAGACGCCCTAACCTGCTCCGGTGAGATTAGGACATGCTGCTTGCACCACAGTGGCTGGCTTCTGTATGTTCGGGGACACTTACACTCCCAGATGGGTGTCTAGAGGCCAGGTCAGCTCACACACGATTTCACAGCAGCACAGTTCAGCCTAACAGCCCTGCCAGCCCAGCCTTCCACCTGCACCCCGTGCTTCCAACATGCACTCAGAAATACCTGCAAATGGCCTGCCAGATGCAGAACTCCCAAGGAGATAAATGAGCTCTGTGAGCTGGGCTGGCTGTCGGGTGTCTGGTCAATCATTGGTCTGCCATAGGGAAGAAGCCTGCTAAAAACGGTCCCAAATTGGTCAGATTCAGGCAGGAGGGCGTGCCCTGTGCTGAACCCAGAGAATTTGCATCAAAGACCACTTCCAGCGAACCCAGCTGTAGATTAGAGGAGGGCAAGGCTGAGCAGGAAAGAGCCATAAAAGGAAACTCTGGGATTTTTATCCTCAAATTGGTGCCGTCTCGTGCCAGGAAATCGCCTCCAGCGGAGCACTTTGCCAAAGCACAGGGGAAGCCTGAAAGCCTCTGTGCAAAGCAGCCGAGCCCTGCTGCAAGGCGTGCAGCTGCCCAGCTGCCAGGCCAACCTTGGCCACCTTTGGCATCCTTACATCTCAGTCCTCCCTCGGGGGCTGCTGACACATGGCACAGTGGCCAGATGTAGTGTCGGCTGGTTTAGTCCTGGATGTGCTGCTGGCTGCGGAGCCAGGCGCACATCTCCACCGCACAACATCCCTGGCCTTGAAATCCCCCAGATGGTTTTGGTGCATTACCCTGTGGATCAGATAAACGGAGCTCCATCTGCGATACCCCTGCGCACTTTGACTCTTGAACCCGCGGTTAGCTGAGGAGCGAGAGCAACGCTTCCGTGGGCGGAACGCAGGTAGCGGGGCTTCCCTACCACACAGCCTTGGCAAGTCTGCCAAGAGATCCCAGTTAGCAGCTTACCTTCCAGATTGCTCAACCCATAGAAAACGCATGGAATAAAACATATTCTCGCCGTCTTCGTGCGGGGCGACTGTGGCATGTGCTAACGGAGAGAGCTAGGGGACACCACCCCGTGGGGCGAGCTGCCTTCCCTCCGAAACCCAGAGGCTGCGGGGGCTGAGGGAAGGAGGGAAGGAAGGAGGGAAGGAAAGAAGGATGGAAGGAGGGCACCGGGGCGGCGGGGGCGCGCCTCCCCGCCTCACGGCCCCGCGGGGCGGGCGGGAGCTGCGCGCCGTGCCCCGGCCGCCGGGATCGCCGCCCCTTGCCGCTCGGCGGGGGCGCGCACCGCCGCGGGGAGGAGCGGGAGCCGGGGCCCTATAAGGCCGTCCCGGCGGCGCGGCCCCGGCTCTCGCCGCACACACACACACACACACACACACACACAACACCGGGGAAGCCCCGTGTGGGTCTGTGTCAGGCCGTCGGGCGCTAGGGCAGGTGGCATGGGGCGCTTCAGCGTGTGGGACTACGTGGTCTTCGCGGCCATGCTGCTGGTGTCGGCTGCCATCGGCATCTACTACGCGTTTGCGGGAGGGGGGCAGAAGACGTCCAAGGACTTTCTCATGGGGGGCCGCAGCATGAGCGCCCTCCCCGTCGCGCTGTCCCTCACCGCCAGCTTCATGTCGGCTGTCACGGTGCTGGGCACCCCCGCCGAGATCTACCGCTACGGGGCTATCTTCTGCATCTTCGCCATCACCTACGCGCTGGTGGTGCTGTGCAGTGCTGAGATCTTCCTGCCCGTCTTCTACAGGCTGGGCATTACCAGCACCTACGAGGTAAGGTGGAGCAGCAGGAGCCTTTCCGCAGCCTTCAGGGAGCTGGGGGCCTTCTCACGACTGCTCTCTCTGTGACTTCTCTCACGCTTTTTCCCAACAACTCCCCATGCTCTGTGCCGCCCCGTATCGCGTGTCTCTCCCAAGGACGGGCTGCAACACGCTCTGTCCCCAGATCTGCCCACACTGCCTCCGCAGAGAGGAGATGCTCACCCTGCTGTCGCAGCTCAGGAGCTTTGCACCATGCCAGATCTGTTTCCTCACTCCAGCTGCTCAGTTTAGTGGTGGTTTAATCCTTGTGCAGCTTGGGTGGTGATGTGTGATTAATGATGTGTAATTAATATACCAAGAGCGTCTAACATACAGAGTGCATCCAACATCAACAGCATCTAACGTAGTAACCAGAGTTCTCACTTCATGCTCCCTCCAGGTAGGTTTCTAAGCTCAGGTGCAGCCACAAAAGTCCACCTCTGGCAGAGTATATGTCTGTGCTGTTCCTAGAAATTTTGGGGAGACACCTGCTGCAGCAGTAAATGTCATTTCCATTGCTTGAATGGTGAGGTCAGCAAGTGCTCCGTGTCTGCAAAGGTTTTTTTGCTTTCACCAAAATATGGCTGAACTGGTCTTCAGCCCAGAATGTAAGTTTAAGCTATAGCTAGCAGTGCAAAGAAATCTGGGGTGGTGAGATGCATCGCAGGTCAGGTCTGACTCTTTTTAGGTGAGGAAGTATCCGGTCAGGGCTTTCTTCTGGCATAGAAGGTCCATGCAACCTCTTGATCTTGCATGGAAGATGGTTGCTAGCTGCAGATTTGGAGACAAATTGCTTTTCTCACAGAGGGTGTTAGGGAAGGGGCATCAGTGCAGGTGAAAGTCCTTGGATAGCTACTTTGGTCTTTTGTATTTTATTACACTGAGCAGGGGCGTTGCAGCACTGAAGGCTGAAAACAAGACTTCTGTTGGTAGATTTAGATAAGAATTCCCCAACAGAAATGACTGGTGGCTTCCAATGCATTTTAAACTACTAATCTTTGGACCTGTCACTTGTGTTATTTAAAATACGTCCCTTCTCATTAAAGGCTGTTAATTATGACTAGAAACTCACTGATAATCTCAGGGTTTAGTCAGGGTAACACACCTATAAAAGATATACATTCTATCTGCGGACAGAGTTCAGAGATCAGACAACCTTTTACGTCCATCTGGGGGTTCAGCATTGCTTCCTGGCATGAACATGCTTACAGATCACAATTTAAACGCTCACCTCATGAGTGAGCACTCTAGATTTTTCAGTGTTTGTCTGTGTCAAATTAACAGATTGGCAGGTAAAGGAAATCCCTTTTGTGCCACCACATGCCCTAGAGGGTTGTTAGGACAGAGGGTGGAACGAAATCTGCCCCACAGCGTGACAAACTCATTCAGAGGTTGTGTGCTCCCAGGCTGGACATAAAAGCGAGAGTTCCTGTTTTGAGAAGGGCTAAACTTTCCACTTACTAGTAGAAAATGGTGAGCTGCCTTGGGCAGCAGAAGGTGAGGTTACCGTAGGAGGAAGAAACCGCTGGCCACTGAAGACCTTCTGCCCTCTCTCAGCAGTCTAGATGGATGTGCATAATGCCGGAGTTTCCAAACTGACTAAAGCTCAGGCATAACCATAATGTTTTTCTTTTCACTCTGATTTCACAATGCAAACAGGTTCTGTTGTTTGCTGGAACGTCGTTGTGAACGTTGCAGAGTGCATTGCAGGTGCTGGTCTTTGCCAAGTCCCAGTGCGCAGCTCCCTGCCTATGGAGAGCCCTGAGGCAGCAATGTAGCACCAGTTTCCACTGGGGGGCTCTGTCACTGACTAGCTGATGTCTATTTCACCTGCTCAGGTGTGGTTACCTAGCAGTGAGGTCTGAAGAAATATCAAATGAAGTTGAAAGAGATATCCATCACAATTATACTAAGTTTTGTCCATTCATGAAAACGTTAAAAAAAACACTATGCCCTTTTTGTATTGCTCATTGCTTCACTGTAGTCCTACCGATAATGCCAAGTTCTGATAAACATTTGTTTTTTCTTCTCTTTTGCAGTATTTAGAGCTTCGATTTAATAAATACCTGCGGCTCTGTGGAACGGTCCTCTTCGTTATACAAACGGCAAGTAAACAGAGCACTTCCGTGGTCCTTGTAGCCACCAGGACTGTCCAGCTCAGCATAGCTGGCTGTTTCTCTGAGCAGCTGACGAGGTCACCGCAGTGCACAGGTGACTGGGAGCAAGACAAAGAAATCTCTGCTCCAAAGCATGCAGTGGATGCTGGGCTGCCTGCCCCAGTGGCCTCCCCAGGTGCTGCTGAGCACCCAGAGCAGTCACTTGGCATCAGCGCCCATGCCAAGAGACGAGTGACCCTTCCTGGCAGGGAAACAGCATGTAAAGGAGTTGTTTGGCTGCCCTCATGAGAAGCCCACAGCAGGTTCAAAATGTAAATGTGTCCCTGTTAACTACAGCGTCAATTTTTATCCTGTGGTCCGTGGATTCTGGGAGTCTGACTAATTCCCAAGGGTCTGTGACAGGTGACAAGGAAAACAAGCTGTCAGGAGCCTGTCACTAGCGGTACAAGGGTTTGCACCACTGCTGGGAAAAACCTGGGCATCTGCAAACAAAAGTTGCAAATCACTGCCTTAGGGAATGTCAAACTAAAGCAGTCCCTGCAGCTTTTCTTGGTGCGGTTTGCTGTATCCAGCCCATTCGGTAAGTCAGTGTGAGACCACAGCTTTCAGACGTACAGTGAGCGTGTGCCAGATGCTGTGAAACACCAGCAAGAAAAATGTGTTCTGTTCACAGTTATGAAGTGGATGTTTTGTGGAATTCAAAGCAAGAATGAATATAGAATTAGAAGGCTTTTCAAGTTACACTTCTGCTTGTTGACCTTTTTGGTATTTTTAAGACCCACTACGGGAGTTTTAGTGCAATCACAGTTGCACCACTAAGATAGTGATCACTGAAGTGTTATTTTCTTATGTAAACAGTGCTGCTTAGCTGGATTTTGTGGATACACAAATTCATAGGAAAAGTGGAGTGGTAGCATGCATGAATCATGGTGGTATTTCGTGGGCAGACATGAAGACATCACAGTTGAGTAAGTTGGAACAAACCAAGTGTAATCTTGTAAAGATCAGAAAAATAATTCTGTACAATTTAAATATGTGTACAAGGAAATTAACTAATGATCTATAGCTGTCTTTCTGTGCCCAGCACTAACAACTTAAATAACCTGAATCATTAAAAGAATAGTGAGGAAAGGGAACTCCCTAAGATCCTAATGGTGTAGTTTTAACTGTTCTGTGACTATTGGCATGTGTTTAAAATACAAATAATGAGGATATATAGTAATACAACCTGAAAAAAACACTGAAGATATGGAAAGATTGTTTTATCTTTTTTGCTTCAATTGACACAAAAATGTGATCGTATTTGCATCATAAAAATTAATTTCTGATGGTTCAAAGCTTCTGGCACTCATTCATCTCATACAAGAAAGCCCCTTTCTTGTGGTGACTCTGAGTGAGTGGGATTCAGCAGCCCATGCTGATGGTCACTGCATGGGCAGAAGTCACACGGAGAGAAGTCACACACGGCACTTGACAAGCGTCAGTACTTGTTGGTTTTGAAGTGATGCAGCTGGTGCTGAGGGGAGGTTTGTCAGGGCTGGGAGCTCTCTGGGCGTACAAGCTATGTGTGTAAATCTGGAGAGGACTCGGAGCACAGAGAGAAACAAGCACATGCACACACACATGGGCAGCTGTAGACTATTTCCCTGGTTTTCCCACCATCAGCAGATGCTGATCTCTTCTTCCCCGGTGGTCCCAGTCAGGGGCAGATGCTGATCTCTTCTTCCATGGCAGTCCCACCACCCTTTCTGGCCTGTGCTTGTACCAGGCACGCAGCATAGGGCCAGGGTGATGTGGTAATGCTGGGTGCAGTTGCCCCTCCATGCTCATTGCTTCTCACAGCTGCATGACCACTCCCTGTACCTCCTGGCTCACCTCAGCGTAGCTGCTGGCCATGTGGCAGAGCTCTGCCATGGGGACTGGATTTTTCCTGCCCAAAAGCCACAGCAAGTGGTCCACCAGTTAGCTATCCTGTGCTGGATTAGCTGGGCTGTACTCCATATTTGCAGGAAGGGCAAAGGCTTGCTGAATTCTGGATAACTTCTGATTCTGCTGCACTTCCATGCCCAGGTCCCACTGGTATAAATCAGGGAATCAAAAGAGTTCAATCATGAAAAGCTGATGCAAGTCAGCTCAGCCTGGATTTCGATCCCTTGAATCAAGACTGCTGACCTTCACAGAAGTCATCTGCTCATTGCAAGCTGTATTGCTCAGATCCATGCCACTGCTGAGCTTGTCCTGGTAGTACAAGGCAGTAATAACAGTGGTGAAAAGGCACTTAAAAAATAAACATGAAGAAATTATAGAGGATACCAGTGTATGAATCCCGCTGTGCTCTTAAAAGTGGATAGAGTAGCTCTTTGATTTGTATGTATCTTCCTGTATTGGGTGAAAATCAGCTGATCATGCATGGCTTCATCTTACATCAAGGACTGTAAACCCTTATAATGCAATCCATAATGCCTAACTAATGCTGTATTTCTTGTTCTTATTCATGTGCATTGCAGTTGCATACTGAGAGGCATATTGATCCCAAGACTGAGAAAATAAATTGTAATAGATTCCTTAGCAAACCATGTGTAAACCTCACCAATTTCCTTTTGCTCTTGTTTCTGCAGTATGACTGCAGTTTTAAAGCAATAAAACAAGTTAATTATAAGAGCCAGGAAAAACTGAAGAGGAATTGCATATTTAAGAGTCACTGTGGTATTTGTTTTAAGCAGACTAAGTTGTGAGACTGCAGTGCTGGTTAGTATCAGACATGCATCTTCTAATAGTTTAAATTATTTCTCAACAGTTAAGAATTTAGGAAATACAGGCTGCATAAGTGCTTGAAGAGAAACCATCTCAGAAACGTCACCTTTTCCAGGAATTTATGGTTCTTCTTTTCATTTTATATCTCTTTTTCCCCATCTAGATTTTATATACTGGCATTGTCATTTACGCTCCAGCGTTAGCACTAAATCAAGGTAAGATGACTGTACTGCACTGTTTTCTAAATTATAGTTTTATTCTGCACGTAGCACTGGCGTGCTTTTCTTTTTGTAATGCTCACCGAAAGATACAGCTGAAGGATTGACTGTGAAGTCTTCCAGGATTTGTTGATCCTGATGGGAACACTGATAGAAGGCCTCCCAGCTGTAATTCTGCTCCCTAATCCTGGCTGTAAAGAATTACAGAAGTAGCTCAACAAAAAAATCTGCTCTCACTTACTCCAGCTCTCTCATGCTGTCCTTAGGTCATGGCTACACTCAGAAAACTTATGAAAAATTAAGTATATTTTGAAGGAATGGACAGAATAAGACAAATTTAATCCCCCTGATTAAGTGCATTTCATCAAAAGGAGACAGCTAGGGAAAAGTTCTGCATTTTTTTTCCATACAAATCTGTTTTGGGGCTGCCTGGAACTGTTAATCCACCCTATCTTTTTGCCTGGAAAAAGAAAAATTCAAGAACAATGACATTTTGAATTGAAGATACTGGTTGTGATATTTACAAAATGAAATATTGCCATTGTTTGTTCCAGAATGACTTATTGCTTTGAAGATGGGCTACATTTATTTTTAAATGGGGGAAAAGCTTTCACAGGGAGCCAAATGAAACTTTTAATTAGGCACAATTAATTTGTGTACTTGGCAAGAAAAGGCAATAACAAAGTGAAAATAGAAAAATTAATTGTTTTGGCTAGAATGAAAATCACAATCATTCTTTTTTTGTCTGTTTGTTTGTTTTTGGCTTGTTCGTTGAACAAAAAGGAAGAAAAAAAACCAACGCTGTCTGCACTGGTCTCCTCCGGCGTATGAGTCCCACATGTTTTGTGTCCTTGATGCTGATACTTGACCTGTAATTACAGGCCATAACAAACTATGACCTAGCTAGAAGCAATGTTTTCCGTGAGCTTTGCTGCCGTGCTTCCCGTTAGCCGGGGCTGTCTCTCAGGGAGCCCCACAGAGCCGTGCCGCACAGCACGTGAGTGTGTCAAGCTCAGGCACTGATGGGAATCCTCTGGTTCAGACATGCAAATCTTTTCATTGCAATTTTTTATTACTTTCTGCTTTTGCATTTAACTTATTTCCATTTGTCTTCAGTAACCAGACTGGTGTGAAAAATCGACCTTAAGTGTTTTGTCCCCAGTGCCTCCCTCGTACTAATGTCCTTTCACTCTTTTTCAGTCACAGGCTTCGACTTGTGGGGTGCCGTGGTGGCAACTGGCGTGGTCTGCACTTTCTACTGCACATTGGTACGTTGGCCCTTCAGCTGAGAGAAATGTCTTTTCCTCTCACCATTCACATCAAATGTGGAATTTACTGAAAAGTCACCTACTAACTGGGTTGCCCCATTTCACAGCACAGCTGTAGGCCTGGACTTCACCCAGGGACTTCCCTGGATGCATAGGCAGCTACAACGTGACTCAAACCTTTTCTGTTTTGATACATTCAAAATGCTGTTGTTGCTGAAATAACAGCAAAAAGATAGATTTCCTTCCTTACGATCCTCCTGTGACTTTTCTGCTAGTCTTGTAGAGTTTAGATAGGTAGTTTGTCAAGCACATGCTCACTGCAACCATAATAGTGCATGCTCATATGGACAAGAACCACTGAAAATAGCAAGTGCCTTATGAAACAATAGGTCTTTAGATCACTGCTGATTGACCAAATGCCTAGAAATGTGTAAATGGAACCTCCATGACATATTTTTTTTGTATATTTTAATACATGTGTGAATGGTATGCCTTCTAGAGGTAGTCTTACTATATTAGAAAGATGAATACAGTCTGATCATTAATCTTTTGATACAAACAAACTTCTGAATCAGGGGGATATAATGAAGGAAATACTGGCTTAACCTATGCGTATGGCCACTGTAATTTTTAGTGCACCTCACAGAAAGGCCAGCATGTCTTGAACAGATTGCAGGATGCAATTTCTGAACATCCCGATACAGAATTATTTCTGTTCAGGGGTAAGATGGAATTAATCTATCATGCATAATCTGTATAGTAATATTTCTCTTAGCTGCATGTAAGTGTAAAGCAAGAGCACGGCTGCCTTGTTGTACCTGATATGTGCTGTTCCTCATGCAGGGAGGTCTGAAGGCAGTGGTGTGGACAGACGTTTTCCAGGTTGGAATTATGGTCGCTGGATTCTCGTCTGTGATTATACGAGCTGTGGTGGTACAGGAAGGAATTGGACGCATTGTAAATGATTCCTACCATGGAGGAAGACTGAACTTTTGGGAGTGAGTTTGTACTTGCAGATGTTGTGCCTTTTTATTCTGACAAGTAGAGCCCATGTGACAAACCGTGAAATTAATTTCCTACCGAAGGTGGGGAGGAGAGTTGGGACCCAAATTTTACGTACTTTTAAACAAATTTATGTAGTTTGAGGGAGATATTTTAGGGTTTACATCATGCAAAATCCTGTGAAGAGCAAAATCTTTTTACTTCGTCAGGTAGGTGTCTTAAGGACGCATTTTGGGTTCCACCAAATGTGAATGGGGATATTCATCAGGTCATTCTATAAAATTCTTCCCCAAGTTCTTCAGTAAATAATAATTTATCTATGGATACTTTTTTTCTTCTTGTGAACAGGGATTTTTCAACCTTTTTGGCTGAACTGCAGTGTTATACAGCATTGCTTCTTCCCCCAGTCATAGAGTTCACAGATGGAAAAAGAAAAGGAATAAAAGCATGTAATAGGTGAATTAATATTACATTATTCACCAAGCTAAGCACTTTCTAATGTTTAAATAACACTATTAAAGTGTCATTTAAAAAGTATTCATGCCATTTAAAATCTGTTCTTCACTTAGAGCTAAATCAGCAAATTTTTTACAGTCTGTCCACAAAGGCTGGGCATGCAAACACACCTTTGTATTGGTGTTAGACTCATGTCCTTCTAGATAAGCAGGCATATTAGACTTTCTACTGGAACTTCATTTCATCACAATAGTCACAGAAATCATACTGCTTTACTTACAACTAGAGTTTATAGGCAAATAAATTAGTTAAAATTCACCTTTGGATAGATCAGAGTTTCACTAGGTCAGGATTTCAGCTCCGAGTTTAAAATCTGCTTTCTGTGATTTCATGTAAAGGTGGAATATCGGAATATTCAACATCTGGCCAAATTAGGAGAGTTTATTTTAGAATTAGAGGAAATCTTTTCTCCTAGTCATTAAGGTCTTCTGATAATGAGTTTTCCATCAATTTTTTTTCCCAAGTTCCATTTCAAATTTTTTTTTCTTTTTTCCCTTCTCATTGTAGCTTTAATCCTAATCCTTTGCAAAGGCATACCTTCTGGACAATTGTTATAGGTGGGACCTTCACATGGACTGGCATTTATGGCGTCAACCAGTCCCAAGTACAGAGATACATTGCATGCAAAAGCAGGTTCCACGCAAAAATGTAAGTCTGCCTACAGTAACTCTTAATGTCTTAATTTAGCAATGACTGTTCTTTATAGTGGAGACTTTTTTTTATAAATATGTTTTTTTGCCTCTATAAAACCTATTTGTAAAAGGCAACAACTTTTGCTTTCTGCTTTGTGGACCAGGTACAATACAAATCGTCACAATAAATGCTGGTATTTTAATTACATATAAATGACTCTAACGTTCAGCTTTCTGCCAGACTGTTTCACTGTGCCACTATTCTTGCATACAAATAGCTGCATTAAGTTTATATGCAACCTAAAGACCAAATAATATAGTACTTACTTGTGCTGAAGCCTTATCAAGACAGCATCTTGAATTGCTACTCTACTAAATATAAACCAGTGTGGGGGAATTTTACCTAAGTAAAAACTAAAAGATTTTTCCATACCAATGGGTGTAAATGTGAGAAAATGTAGGAATGTTTTATTCAGTGATAAAATTGTTGGGGAATCATATATTTTGTTTTCACAATAGTCTTGACTTTTTCGATGGGAATTCATTATGGACACTGTCAGAGAGTTCTGTTTCCTTGAGTTTATAAATTTCTGATCAGTCTTTACTCTAGAACAGAGTATATTTACTAACTCTATTATCTTACCTTTATCTTTAGTGTCATTCCCATAGTTCACAACTCTGGATGTAAGAATTATTACCAAGTTTATATAGTATATTTATAGGAGAAATATATAAATACACATCGTAACTATAGTCCCTATATTCCATAATGCAGCGATATGTGGTAGAGAAGGAATTTTATGAGGGTTTTCACTTCATAAAGTCAGCAAAATGCCCGCAAAATCATGTACAATTTAGAACTGAAATATTTTTGGTTTTGGCAATAATGGAAATCTGCTTTCCGGTCATTTATGCTGCAGACATTTATGGCTCATCGTCAGCCACATCTCCAGTGTGCAGTGCCACATTCCCAGCACACCATGTGGCTTCTCCACAGCCCCTGGCATGACTGCGTAGAGGGGAACAGCTGCATACGTTGTGCCCAATCTGCGTGCCAGTGAGACTGTCCTTCCCAAGCACCTGCTCCACTTAGGACTATGGCCCTGTCTTACACCCTCCCTGCCCTCTTTGTGAAGGAGGACAACTCCAGGGCGTCCCAGAGGCAGCGTGGCTGAGGGGAATGTGACACCACAGCAGCTTCTGGGCTGATTTTCTGGGCTGTTGCAGTGGCTTTGACCAAGATTGGAGGCTGTCTGGTTCTGGAGGGTTTGGATGGGATTCAAGAGTTACGAATAAAAGTACACATTTATTTGGTTGGACTTGATGATCTTGAAGGTCTTTTCCAACCTAAATGATTCTATGATGCTATGACTCTTTAGCTCATACCATATTAGCGTTGGCACAGCCTTAATTGCTGGAGTCCTCTCCTGCTGGCGTGGGCAGCTGAACTGCATGGCATCTTGCTTGTGCCTCCCTTGCATGGAGAAATCTTTTTGTATAATGCTTACAGTTTGTTACAGTTGTAAACACTGTCATTCTGTGATGATAATCTAGTTCATTTGCAAACATAATTAAACACATCTGGCAAGTTACATTGGTGGCCTGCACCTCTTGTTGCCATTTAACCTGTACATAGAAGTGTCTAGTGTCATCAGGTCAAAATAATAAGGCTTTGCACCTCCATGGCATTTATTGTAAGGCTTTACTTAATAATAAATCAGATCTGAGGAAGTAATTCTTCCATGTGTCCCAACTTGTGGGCTGTAGGGAGGCCTTAAATGATGGCACAAAAGTTCTCAGCCTTTGGGAAAGGATCTCACCCCATTCAAGAAACAAACCAGTAGGTATGAACATGTGCTGTCATCCTCAAACAGTGACTAGGCAAATCAAAGATAATGCTTAAATATGAGCAATATCAGGCACTCAGAGCAGGAGAGCTACACTTTCAGAAAAATATAGTCTACTAGCATATTTTCCTCTACTTTCTTTTCAAGGTCATCAGCTGTCATGTTGCAGTGCTAAAATGTTAGAGACAGACTGAAACAACCAACCAAAAATAAGCCTTGCACAGTCACAGTACCTTCTTCACCCAAACTCCACCTCATGTTACTCATCCAGAATTAATGGGAACACCTCCCTCCTGCTACAATTATTATACTACAGTGCTTAGTCATAGGGTGTACCAGGAGCTAGAGGTGTAAATCAGATGAAAAACGCTGTTTTCTTTTCACTGTCAAACACTGACGCAATTTAAAAACGGGAATTGCTGGATGCAGACAATTTCTTTTGCTTTCATGTGTTTCTCTTGACTTTCTAATCTTTACTACAGGCTTTAGGCTAACACTGCTATTGCATCTATTGAAAAGTTTTACATTGATTTAACTCATTGGTTAAATTTTGAGCTGTATCAGCTTCTGAGTGCCTTATGTCAAGGTAGATTATGCCATGCCAATGCAGGAACAGCTTCAGCTAAATCGATGCTAGACATCCAGCCAATATGTAAGTGTCTATAAGAAGGGGACTACTTCATTTTTACCTACTTAGCCTAGAGAGAAATTTAAAGTGCTGCTAGTGCTGTGTTTCAACGAGCACTAATTGCAAATATGAAGCATAAATGCAGAGTTTTCCCATCTGTGTTATCCAATCAGCCTTTATTTACATAGGTCTTTTTAAGAGTTTACATTGTGCTTGCCAATAATTTTTCAATGGTATAAAACTGCTGGCTCATCTAGTTAACCTATACTACTGCATTCTAAAAATACACGTTTCAATGCCTAACAAGGTCTATAAAGTTATGTTTACTTCTTCATTCATCCTGATGATCCTCTGGAGCAGTCCAAAGGCTGATGCTCCTTACCTTCCTGGAAACTGAAAGCACTAAAAGGCCCACTGCAGCAGTGCAGGCATGGATATGTTTGCACGGATACCAAAGGTCCTCCAGGGATCCACCCAGCAGAGGTCTTAGTTTGCACAGGTCTAGTGTATGTGATCTGTCAGGCAGTTCAATCTCTATCAGCGAATGATACGCAGATAACCAGGAGGCCACTGCTGGAAAGGAACGCTGTTTTTCAAGGCCAGGCTCCCTCTGGGTGTGTTTGCTTGAACTGACCACCTTAGGTGAGCCACAGCTTGAAGAGCTTTGTGAACCAGGAGTCAACAAGAGCTGAGAAACATCTGAGAACATGGGATAGTTAGGTAGAACGGAAAAACCTTCATGGGGCGGGGGGAATGGCTTGGGAGATTGATTTGTTTTTCATGACCCATAGAGGCTGCCCGCTGTGTGTGGCAAAAGCAACATTAATGCATCACAACCACACATTTCTTCTCTGTCTCTGTGTCAGCTGTAGCTCCCAGCAGGACATGGAGAGGGAACAGGATTCTTTGACTCTGTCAGGCTCCAAGGGGGTAAATTAGTAATGGGGAAGTTCTGGGGTCAGTGATCTTGATCTCTGATCTCTGAATCTCTGGAAGTGGAATCTGGAAGTGGCTCCAAATCAGGTCCCTGGAGAAGGGAACACATGCCTTGTTGCTGCCTTCCATGGAGGCTTTGCTGGGAGGAAACGGTGACTTTGTTGCTTTATGAGCATGATTCTAGCATTGTGTAAGTGTGGTAGTGCAGCTCCAGAGGCAAATGATTGCTGGTGCTGATTAAAGGTACCCAACACTTTGATCTGGGGCACCCCACCTTGCAAATCGATCTGGGGTTTGTCTCTGCCAAGGGGCGTGGTGCGGGGGAAAGAGTGTTTTCTTGCCAGCTGCTGGTAAAGTAAAACTCATGCACATGACGAAATATGTGGATTGCCATATCACTGCCATCATCCCTCGAGTAGACCTTGTCAGAGGACAGGCGCTGAGACTGCTACCAAGAACAATATCATGTCACATGGAGCCATGCCATGATTCCCTTTCAGGTGGGCAGCCACATGAAGCATGGGCACCTGCTTGCTTGGCTCTGGGGGGGACTTGTGGTCCAGTCTTTCAATTGTAGCATGGGGGGACGTCTAGCTCTAACATGTTGTGTCTGTGCATGTTGGCACAGGTCCCTCTACATCAACCTGGTGGGCCTCTGGGCGATCCTGGTCTGTGCAACGCTCTGCGGGCTGTCCCTGTACTCCATCTACAAGGACTGCGACCCCTGGTCGGCAAAGCAGGTGTCGGCACTCGACCAGGTATGGCTCCGCATCTCAGCAGGTAGCAAGGGGCAGGGGCATCCTTCCCCTTAGGAAGGGTGATAAGGGAGCATGTGTAACCATTCCGGTGGGTTCAAGAGCTGGGGGATGGGAATGAGGACATGCCAAGTCTATATTGTGTGAGTCTGTAATACAGGGATTAAGTTTAGACCATGGTGGGAGGGAATACCTGGAGAAGGCAGCAGACCTGTCTTCAGGACCAGTCAGTCCCAGCATCTCCTTGGCTCTCACAGACCTGCAGATCTTTTTGTTTGTTTGTTTATGCCTCAGATAATTGCAGGCTCTGGACAAATCCCCATGGACAATAGCTGGAAGTTGAGGAAAGGAGCAGAGATAATGGAGTATTGGAGGCAGTACTTAAGGATAGAGTAAGATGAGGTATGGAAGGCCAAGATGGATACCTGAAAACTCTTAGGTGCCTCCTTTCAGTCAAATTATTTTGGTGGAACCTAGAAGTAAGATACTTCAAGAAGTAAGATACTACAAGACCAACTTGTTGGTAAAAAAAAAAATGGTTCACAGGTAGAAAATCTTAAAATCTGTATCTTTTTCCAACACTCCGATCTTGCAAAGGTCAACAGATGGCACACAGCTTCCAATATGGAAATAGTTCTAAGGTACCTTAAAGTTATTGGTCTGTATCTAAAACCTTTCTGTGGTGTCAACAGCAGATATAAGAATCTACTGACAGAGTGAAGTACAATCCAGACTACCTGCTGGTCAGTGCTAGCTACCTATACTGTCATCATTGGATATGTTCACCTCTGCTAGGTTGTCTTAACAGACTTGTCTGTATCTCAAGTGGATGTTTTAAGAATCGTTTTCTTTGTAGAAAACCAATAACTAGTGCAAAATGGGATGCTCAAAGTTAGAAGAGCTAGGCAGAATGCCAGTGAGAAGGTTATAAAAAAATAATACAGCAAAAAAAGAAAAATTACAGCAAGATAGTAGTAATTCTTACACTCTGAATTTTTTCAGCTAATGCCTTACCTAGTGCTGGATATTTTCAAGGATTTTCCAGGAATGCCAGGGCTTTTTGTAGCTAGTGCCTACAGTGGGACATTAAGGTAAGTTGGATTCTAAAGTCTTTTTTTCTTTTCTTTTTTCTTTTGTTAACACTAAAGGTGCATTTATACTAAAACTTCTGTATTTCATTTCCTTTTTCTTTAAGAAAACAACTATGAGCTGTTTGATGTTGCATCTTACAAATTCATAGTTTTCAATAGCAGTGCTCGAGGTCCTAAGACTCAAAGCTGTTTGGAGTTCCCTACTAACAGCATGAAGAAATGGCTAGCCACAGGCGATGTACAGAGCTAACAAGCCCTGCCTCTCTGTGCTTTAAAGCCCCTCTGCTGTAGGAATTCTTAAATATTATAAACATGTAATTGTACAACATAGCTACAGTAATGTTTATAGCATAACCACATGTAACAGATATTTTCATTGACTTCTCCAGCCCCATCTTTTCATTAAGATTTGCCTTGTCTTCACTAAGAGCAATTATTTTAAATGATTTTTGTAAGCTATTAACTGCATCACCTGCAGCAATAAGTCATTTCAACCAATACAGTGGTTACATTTGTTCTCTGACACTGTTCTAGACAGCAGCGGTTTCTCTCTGCCAGTAATCCATCTGTTATCTGTGATTTCAGCATCTAAGATAAACAATGAAATGTATAAATCTTGTGTTCTGTAGTACAGTGTCCTCCAGCATCAATGCTCTGGCTGCTGTGACTGTTGAAGACCTCATTAGGCCATACTTCAGATCGCTCTCTGAAAAGAAGCTGTCATGGATTTCCATGGGGATGAGTATGTCTGGAAAATCTCTTCTACTTTTGCTTTACAAAGTGAGGGCTTGATTCAGATCTCACTTATGGCAGCGTAAGGCAAGAGTAAGTGCATTCAAACCAGTAGGACTACATTGGTGCAATACTAGGGGGAGCAGAGATCAGCTGTGCAAGTTTTATGCAGAATGGGGGACAAACTATTTCTAGGGAAAAAAAAGAAAAAATCCATCATTTGATGTTTAAGCAGTAAAGCCAGACTGCCTCTGTATTCAATATTGATCTACAATAGTACAGAACCAAATATCTTGGATTAAAATTGGTGCTGTTTTTCTTTAATCTGTCAAAACCTAGAAGCATAGGAAACAGTTTTGTAACAAACCTTGTGAACAGAGCGATATGTGAACTACAGCACTGCAGAGAATGAGCAACTTCATGTCTTCCCTGATGTACCCTCGGACCTGCAGTCTGATAATCTCCTATGTTTAATGACCTTCCTCAGGGAAGAGGGTCAAAACTGGGCTGAGCAGATGGCTTACATCTCTGACGTACATTTGCTGTCTCTGCTGGTTGTACAGCCTGATACCAGCTGCAGGTGTGGCCCAAGGCAGTGTGTGTAATAGGTGTGAAAAAACACAGTCCCAGCACAGTGTCATAGCCCCTACCACAGAGCACAGCGGACTGGTGACAGGTGCCAAATATGAAATATTTTCACCTAAGAGCAGTTTCTTAAACATTTTTGCAAGCAGTGTTTATGCCAACATTGTTGGTGCTCTGATATTGTCATGAGTTGCCTGAGCTATCACATTAACATTGCTTGTGCCCTTGTGCAGTGTAACTTAACAGGGGTGGAGGTGGAGAAAACAAATGAGCCAGTGTTGTGGGTGCTGACAAGAGCGGCTATGTCCTGGTAGCCCAGGATGTTCTTTGTCACACTGCTAGCTCCCGGTAATCTGCCATCATTTACTTTCTTGCTCAAAAGAAAAGCAAATTTATTCATTCAAAATAAGAACCACATCACAGGAGATAAGCTGAAAAATGTGAACAATGCATGGTGTATTGCCGTTATGACTAATCCGTATGGATCAATCCATCTAGGATCAAGTGCTTAAGTAATCTTTAGTAGTGTACAGGAATAGGATTTTGTCACGTTTGCATCATTTCCTTTTAATACAAACAGAACACTGGCCATTTGGGCTCTTTTAGGAAAAAACAAAACAAAACAAAAAAAGATGCTAGCAGGTTTGTTTTAGGGATGTCAGAGCCCTGCTGGGTTAGAAGGAAGCATTTCTCCATCTGTAGACATTTTGTCAGATGCACATCATTCTGCCTTTCCCACACAGGCCTTTTTTATGGTGGAGTCTGCATCGCTATGGCTGCGCTGGCATCTCTCCTGGGAGCCTTGCTGCAGGTGAGTGTCAGGCTGCTTTTTCATGCCTGCATTGAATAATCCAGAATGAGTTGTGTAAGGAAATAATTGCTGGATACCATTATGAGATTAGCTTTTATTCTTTGTTTGGTACTGGCCTCAAACAGCTTAAGCTTCCACTCTGAGCACCCGTGTCACTATACCAAGTCCTGCCAGCTGAGAGGGACAATTAAAAACCCATAATATCCTTCTTACCAGCTTCCTTTCTTGCCCTGTTGGAAGCTTTAACTTTTCCTGCACAGCACTTAATAGACTCTCTTCCTTCCACAGGCAGCACTCAGCATTTTTGGCATGATCGGTGGCCCCCTTTTAGGACTTTTTGCCTTGGGAATCCTCTGCTCCTTTGCAAATGGAATTGTAAGTACAAATTTAAAGCCCTGTTGGACCAAAATTAATTGATAATTTGGGGTTTGTCCTTCCCCCTCCACCCCTAATAATTTTGTGTTGGGCAGCAAGGATATGTCTTTGCTAATTTCCATGTGGATCTTTACCCTTTCTCACTTTCCACCTTATCCCAATGAAGTGATGAACCTCTTTAAATGGCAGGCTCAACTGGAGTGCTCTGCTAGAGTGCTTCAGTATCATGATATCAGCATTTCCAGAGGAAAAAGCTACTCCATCAAAAATGTATTTGACCAACTCTGTGAGTATGGTCCATGGGTCAGTCTGAAAGGATTGTTATAGATGTGCTAGTCACTAACCTTTACGTTTTTACAGTTGCGAATTTTAATTATATGCTGCAAAAAGAATCACTAGCTGTCAGCTAGCAAACCCACCCAGAAGAGACTTTTGCAAAAACAAATCACAGGAAGAAAAGGGGAAAATGCTTTTGTAGTCATTTAAGGAGGGCCTCAAACCAGCTTTTTCCCAATACCAAACAACCCAAAGCTATCCTTTGATTATAAATTCACAGTGGCAAAATAAAAAGTGGTATATTCAGGAGCCACAAGCAAACACTGTACTCTCCAGAAGTTAAATGAAGTAAATTCCCAGTTCTCCCCAACTGTATATTTTATTTTTCCTATGTAGCTTTCAGTTTAGATTATTTTAAGTGTCTCTTATTTATCTAGTTTTTGTTGTTGATATTGTTTTAAATATACTTTTGCTTTCCTTGTAAGTCCAAGTTTTGTCTTCTGTTTTGCAGGGTGCATTTGTGGGTCTTGTCACTGGCTTCGTCGTTTCACTTTGGGTTGGAATTGGTTCTCAGATTTATCCTCCACTCCCAGAGAGGACTTTGCCACTGCCCCTCTCAACTGCAGGCTGTAATATATCCATTTCAAGCAATCTGACTACATCAACAGCAAATCCATTAACAACAATTTTCAGCACACAAGCTCCCGAAAGGTATACGAATTCCTCATCAGCAATATCCGCAGCATGTGTTTGATATAAAGCAACATGAACATCTGCCTAGCATTTGAGTTACTTCAGGAGAGATTATGATTGGTGTAATGGGAAAAACATAAGGGGGTTTCTCCCCTCTGCAATTGCTGTATGTCTGTCTTTGGGCACTCACAGTTAAACATAAAAATTACAAATGATAGTACAGGGAACAGCTGGAACAGGAGCTAAACAAACATACTTCTAGAGATTCTTAATCATTATACCTCAGAGCATCATATAATCAGCAGTGGATACCCTGGTGCATACACAGGTGCCCAACATCCAGTCTGACAGACTGTACCTCTCACACAAGACCTCCAGCATGACTTGTGGCTGTAGGGAAGCAGCAGAGCACATCCTCAAGGTGACCAAAACAAGATGTAACGTGAGGTGTGAGAATTGCCCTATTATTTCTGGCTGTTTAGAGCAGCACATGGCTGATGTCCTACCATATTTTTTTCTTTAAATAATGCAGCACATTCTAAAGATGATATCCCCTCATCTGTATAGCTGGAGTGCTCAGCTCTGCGCTAGATTCTGAGCAGAGACAAGACTGTCCTGTTTTACCTGCTCAGTCCCACGTTGCCTACTGCATTGACCAGCCTCCTCCCCTGTGAGGGCACTTCTCCTGCAAGTTTTGTAACAGATTTTCAATGGACTTTTTATTGTTTGGAGGTACAGTACTAAGAGTACCAGCTCATTTCATTCAGAAAGTAACTCTTTATTTATACTCTGTCTGGAAACAGACAACATTTTCAGGTTGCCTGGAAGAAGAAAGCAGAGGTTAATTCTTTTTCTGCTCCTTTTCAGGCCTGTCCTGGCAGACCGCTGGTATTCCTTGTCCTATCTCTACTTCAGCACACTTGGGACACTTATCACAATAGTTGTGGGAATGATTATCAGCCTCCTAACAGGTACTAGTTCCACAGCTGAGGTTGAACATAAGTCTTAGATCTGTTTCAAACTAAGATGACCAAATGGAGAACTGTCATTTCCGCAGTCAATGCCAGTGACCGTACTGCAAAGACTGGATATTAAGAAAATGTTCTTCACCAAGAGGGTGGTTGGGCACTGCAACAGGTTACCCGGGGAAGTGGTCACAGCAGTGAGCCTGCTGAAGTTCAAGAAGCATTTGGACAACACTCTCAAACAAATGGTTTAATTTTTAGGTAGTCCTGTGTGAAGCCAGGAGTTGGAATTGCTGATCCTTGTGGGTCCCTTCCAACTGTTGCATGTTCTGTTGCATAAAGGTTCCCATCCTAACTCTCATTTCCTCCTCTCAGCCCTTCTGCATTCTATGCTTGGTCTCTAATCACAGGAAAGATTACTTCAAATTTCTAAGGAGAAAGAAGTTTCAGCAGTTTTTTAACCCGAGGGTCAAAAACCTCCATCTATCTTTCCTGTCCTGTTAGATCCCAGCAGGGTCTGAGGTTGAAGGGTAGTCCCTGAACATGGCCGCAACTTGAAGCAAGGAGATGTACCCATGCTTCTAGAGGACAAAAACAGTTTTACTTTAAGTGAGTTCAAAGCACTCAAGCATGCACCTGTGCACTGCATGCTTTTCACCACATTTCCCATGCATGTAGCAAAGAGTTGCAGACTGTGTGCATGTCAGTGTTAGCTCCTTTCTTAGTTGCTCTGTACTATTTGTGAAGAGATAAAAGCAACGAATGAGAGCAGGGACATCAGTTCCAGCTTGTGGCCTCTCTGCTCTTGCAGCTAAGTGAGATGCAAACTGCACTTGTCATCTGCGTTGTGCATGGCAGGAATAGCACAAAATCAGCTGCTCTCACAGCTTTCCCCACTATGCCTGGCCAGATGCCTGCTATATCACTCATCAGACTTTGGTGCTGTTAGAATTCAGACCTACTTGCCTGACCTATAACTACTTCAGGGATGAATTCTCTTTTCTTCAGGACTACAAAACTCCAAACTCAGCGGACAGATTGGCTTCCAGTACATTCCTTGTGCCTTGTAACTAGTAAGCACAAGATATGCTTCTACCATTTTCTTTTCCTCACAGACTTCTGGAGGATTTGCTCCCCTTTCTTCCCTCCATTCTGTCCTTAGTTCCCTCACTGACATGCTCCTCTCTGCAAAGGCAAGGTTGAGCTCTGGCAGTGATGCTTGTAGACATATTCCACTTCTTACTAGTTTGGGATCAGGTCACCTGTAGTCACTCCACTGAAAGCCTCTCCATTGGACCATAAAACAAAGTGTAAAATCTGAGTAACTCAGTAAATCCAGATGAGAAGTCCTCAGCCCAAGAAATAGAAACTCCAGAGAACCAACTCAACATCACCCTGGTCTTTGTGGAACAAGATGCCATTTAATTCTCAGGTGATAGAGATAATTCCCAGTACCTACCTCTCCTCTCTTTCCCACGCACGTACTCACACAGTAGTTCATCTTCCATGCCCTAAAAGTGCCCAAACATCCAACTAATCCCCTACCTACCTCAGATGGTTGTCACAGCATTTTACATATATTTCATAGAGAAACCTGGGGAGGACCTAGAAAACTCTGAAGAGGGGTTGAGGCATTTCAAGTAGATCCTGAGGATCATTTCATATTTTGAAAGATGCAGGGGACACTTCATTGTAAAGAAATGATCCCTAAGGAAAGTAACATCCAGCCCGTGACTGCTTGATGGCTTTTCCTGCATGACTGTCCTGCTCACCTGGCTTGGTGCCCATAGCTCGGCTCTGACACATCATTCACATGTGTAAACTTGGCTGATTGAAACGTACCTATTTTGTAGGAGGACTGAAGCAGAACACAGACCGTAAATTCCTGCTGACCAAAGAAGATTTCCTTTCCAACTTCTCACAGTCTAAATCGGATACAGTAAGTGTAGTTATTTATGCATCCTCTAATTTAAAGTAATCTCTCCTCCTGGGGACAAAGGCAAGCAATCCTTGGTTTATCTTTTCCCACCAGGATGAATAGCACCTGATGCTTTAAGGCAGGAGCAGAGCACAAGGCGGGTGAGAGAAAAGCAGCTAGAACAGACAGGGAAGCTGTGTTTGGCCACAGCTTGACTTCAGTAACAACAGAGCAGCAACTGAGATAAAAGGGACAGTTGTTCTCCAGGTTTCTGCCAAAATACTCCCTCACTGGTCTTTTGGAAGTTGATCCAAGGCACACGTTGGACTCAGCAAAGCTTCCTTTGTTTGTAAACTTGTTCTCTAAATTATTATTATTTTTTTTTTTTTTGCAACATCAGCTACTGTTTGAGAGAAAGCATTTCTAGATAGACGGTGTATCTGTTTCCTCCCTCCCTCCCTATAATACAAGAAAAGGGGAGAAATTATTGGGTAGAGCAGAATAACATCCCTTAGAAACGCTAACATAGGGGAAATATAGTTTTTAAAATAAACTAGAAATAACCCCTCAGTTAGTGCCATCAGGATGCTGAACATGCAAGTTTAGATTTGCTCAGTGCTTTTTGAATACTGTAGTATGGGCAATGGTCATATTTTTAAGATGGACCAGTTTGCAAAATGTTTCTCCCTATGACAATAACACCTTTTAGTGTGATCTTGTCCATTTTAGCTGAACATCAGGGAAATGAGGGACTTTTTACAACACTCCATTCTATTTGCCCATGTCAAAACTGGACAGCAGCTATCCAGCTGTTGTCATTCAGTCTTAAATGGACCAGCATCTGTTTTCACCATCAGGGAGTTTAATCTCTGACGTCTTTTGAAAAAAAAGAAAAAACACCAAACATATGGAAGCTAATGTTCACAGCTGTACTATTTTCTGTATGGAGTCAGAAACAAGTGTCTGCCTGGGTAGCAAGTGGTTGGCATCACCACTAGTGCAGAAAGTTAATTACTGAGAATAAATTGGGGGCAACTAAGCAACTTTCTGCACATGAAGAGCTCAACATCTCATTATGTTTAGTGAAGATGGAGCATCAAAGCAATGATACATGTTAATTTGCTTTTCGTGTCAAAGATGGGGCAAGGACCAAGGGTTGGGATCCAATAGCTCAGGGACGTGGTGGTGACAGAACACCAGACATGAAAACAGCAATTAAAACTTTGCACACCCAAAAATGCTTTAGATGCTTTACAGGACAAGAACATTTTATGTGACAAGAACATTTTACACAACTAGCGTCTTATGCAATAAGAAATTTTCCATACCCCTAGAAAAATACCAGCTGCTGCAAAGAATAACTATGCTCTGTCAGCAACTGACATGCGTTTTCCTGCAAGGCGTTCTGTAAATCAGGCCTGACTCTGCTTCCTACAGGTCAAAGAGAGGAAAACTGTTTCTTCTTCTTCACAGCACGGCTTTTGTCTTTTCTTTTTTAGGCAGAGAAGGTGGTAGTGTTGAGCTGGAAAACGTCTACTAATGCAGCTGAAGGAACCGACAACCCTGCTTTCAGCCACATCGAAATGGACGTAGCAAGCGATAAGAACAAAGTCAATGGCCTCCACATATGACATGGGGCCATGTCAGCCCTCGAGGACAGTCTTGTTGACGTGAAGCACCGCTGACATTTCTGTGCTGGGTCAGTTACCAGCCCTGCCGGGGTTACAGGCAGGAGTCTGCTGAGCTTTGTGGTACTGTTACCCTTGCACAACTTTGACGTGAGTCAAGAAAGGAATCAGGTCTTTCCTGCTGCTCTCTCTCTCACTCTGGATCTTGGTGACAGGGCTTAAGGTGATGGTTCAATGTGAAATATTTGCCTGATATTCTTGAGCCTCCTGGAAAATAACTGCTTTGAATTTCAGTTCACTCTTGGGGTAAATTTTTTATTTGGGAAGAGCACTGTTCCCCCGGACATGCTTGTTGTTCTCCTTTTTTTTTTTTTTTTTTTTTTTTTAAGTCATTAAACGTACAAGGAGGTAGGTACTGTAGGATCATTGCAGGGTGCATCAGATTGAAAGAAACAGTGGATCTTTTTTTGTAGCACAGGAGATGTACTTATCTTCATCTGGTTGCTTTGCAGAACTGAGCCTGAGAGCATATTTATTTTGCTGGTTTTGTCGTATATATTTGCTTTCATTAAGCCACTCATTCTTTGGTTACCTGCATCTACTCCTGTGTGCTCACTGTTGGAAGCTACAAGAGTGTCTTTGGAGATGGGTGAAAGCAAACCACTAATATCTTGCTCTTTACTCCCTGCCTCACTCTTCTGCCTTGTCTTCCCCTTACGGATCTGGCCCTCATGATGAAGTGAGCTATCTGGGCTCTTTATTCAGTGCCATGTAGCAGAACCACTTGCTGGCCCAAGGCCACTCTTGTACTGGGCTGGGTGTACTGTGGCAAAGATGTAAATGGAAGAAGATGGCCCTCTTTGCTGTACTGGGCAAGAGAGAAGGCTGCACCTGCAGTTGCCACTGCTGTTATGTGTGGGGCTGTGAGCTGAAACCTGCTATAGCCGTTTGTGTTCGTGTAGTCCCTGTTGTCATTCTGGGGATTCACTTGCAAGATTGGGCCAGATCAGGCCAGAGCACGTTGTTTGTTTTGTCGTGGGCAGAGTCCACTGTGCAGTCCCCAGGTAGGGAAGGGATTACATAGGCTGTAGTTTGGTAAAGTCTCGTCCATGGCTGCAGGGCACTGGATGGCTCATCCTCTGGCGGGGCTGCCAAGAGGAGGTGAACAGCACACCCATCCTTGACCATGTACTTCTGGCTTGGAAGGGTAAAAACCACCATAGCTTCCTTATCCTGTCTGCTTTCTGGTACAACAGGGACTAGACTCTTTGACCCACTGTGTTGTTTTTGCACTGCAGACTTTCTGCTACGGGTATACATAGGTGTTCAAAACTTGTCTACAGCAATGGAACCAAGTTGGGTAATAAAAGTCATTGCAGGAAAGCCCAGCTGTGAAGCTTATAAAGCAGTCATGCTTGAGACTTAAATCAAACAGTGACAGTGTGTCTTAAACACTCTCTAGAAGTTATGCTACAGTTGTACCTTGTGCTGAGCTGCTATAATTTGGGGTTTGACACAGTGCTAGTTTATCTATGCTGATTTGGGCCTTTTAGCTCTTAATCTATTCTGTGCCCCAGTGACAGTGGGCATTTGATGATCTCCTGCATAAGATGAGCTGACAAGATCAGAAAACATTAGGAAGAAAAAATGGGAGCAGACCTTTCCTAGAGGAGTACAGACCAGATAGACCCTGCATGGCTTGCCACCAGGAGTGCATCTCCATCAGCTAACCCAGTGCACAATGACATGATGAAGGCAGGCTTCCTCTCTGCCTCCTGAAACATGGGCTTGCACAATCCAGTGCAGAGTTTAGGGCCAGCCCCTTGTCTCTCATTCCTCTGCTGCAGTGCTGTGATCAGGTTAGTGTCAGAACACTGTGCAGAAGGGCTGTGAGCAAGCAGAATAAATCCCAGGTGTTACATCTTGTGTCCCCATATCTAAGATCTGATGTGAGATGATCAATAGCATGCTGAATAAAGTATTCTGGGATTCTGGACAGAGGCCTCTGTTCTGGAACTGTCCTAGTCTCCCTGACAACTAGCCCACTGAGTGAATGAGCTGGCTATGCTTCCCAAACCTCAAATGGTTAAGTGCAGCCCATGCAGCCTTGTGTCTTGACTTCATGACATTGACTTCATTTTGTGCTGCAAAATAGTTTTTGAGTCTTGGAGTAAAATAATTTGTAGTTACCAGGTACTTTCGGCCCACAGATCTGATCAAGGGTAAGTAGTGGTATCTCCACTCTGCTACAGAGAACAAAATGTAGTGAAAAGGTCTGGTGTCCCTCTGTGTGTCTCTGCTTAGTGGCACATAGTAAGCCATGAACAAAAGAGAAGCCTATTGCAAGCCCTTGTCTTATGTACCTTCTGGTATGGCTACAGCACTCCCAACCCACATGCTGAACTCCCATCTGAACCTGTTCCTCAGGAGGGTGACCAATTGCTGTTTTATTAAACAGCATCAGTATGGCCTATGTTGCACTACTCTGTGCTGAGATCCCTGTTTGCACTGTTGTTGATACTGCCTTAAACTGTCCTGGGTGACCTGTGGCTTCTACCTGTTCTGTTCATGGAGAGAAGACTAATCTTTGCAGTTATCATAGTTAAGAAAAAAATGTAGCATCATGGAGTTTTTTCTCAGTACTTTGAATTCACATAATTTATTAAAACAGAGAAAGCACATAAGTCATTGCTTGAAGTTACTATTTGAGCACTGAGCAGTTGTTTAATTTTGGTATGAAGTGAAAGTTTGGGCCAGATGATATCTGTGGGTCCACAGTCATGTCAAGATGAGTTTTTACTGGGGAAAATACCTTGCTGTAAGAGGCAAACATTTTTAAACTTTGCAGATGACCCTTACAACTGTCCCTTTTCTTGTTAGTTCACCTCCCGTGATTGCTGCAGAGCTCAAAAGTGACTCTTCCTGCTTTGCTTTTTTCTATATGCTTGTTACTTTAATTGGCATCACTAATTAAAACAGTTAATTTTGAATAATATTTTCTCTGGGATTATATACTGTCCTCAGCTAGTTGGACACAGAGCCAGGGCCTTGTGTAAAAGCAGCAAGACAATTCTCAGGGTTTCCATCACGCTCCTGCACCTTGATCCTTCATCTCTCCCAGCTAAAAACTCACCCAACAATGAAATGAAAGATGGCCAAGCCCATTAATTCCACAGGAGTGGGAGCACTCCGCAATGTCCAAATTACATGCAGCATCTGGCAGGGTCAAGAGAAAAAGCAAGTGGGAACATTAAAAAGTGAACTAAATACACAACAGGAAGAATAATTGACTATGTAAATACACAAAGGATTCACAGAGAGAAAGTAGTGATGGATCCTGGCCCTTTTATTTTACATTTACTTTTGCTTGTACTCAGCTGGTCTGTTTGCTTTCTGAACAAATAAGGGAAACAGAAAAAAAATCATGAACGCCAAGCAGCAAATATTTCATATGCATAATTTATTTTAAAGTTTATTGCGTCACATTATACAAGCATTAAACATGGCTTTATGTTGATGATTTTTTTAAAGTGTGAAAACTTGACATTCTTCTTCATAGGATTTTTTTTCTATTTACAAATAAACAATCTCTCTACATACTTTATATATATATTATATATATATGGTAAATAACATAACTTCCATCTGAAAGACTTTAAATAAAGAAAGAACTGATTTGTAAACAGGGTTTCAGTTGTAATATTTGGTGATCTGAACACAGATGATGTTCTATACTTAGGCTTTTTCTTTTGTCAAAGTATCCAGGTTGTTCATTTACATTTCTTCTAAGATTTGTAAAACCAATATGGGACAGAATGCAAAAAACGTAGCAAACAGGCTGAAAAACAGTCCCAATATACAATTTTTTCCTTGGTTTTAAAAACTGGCGTGTAACTGCTCATGAAGTACATGCTTGCTGTCAAGAGTGGTCTATTGAGATCAATCTATGCTGATTGCAGGATGATTTCACAGTAAATCCTTTGATGTGTGCTGTCCTGCTTGCTATGGAAAATGTTTGTGACATGCATTGAGGTTGCACTTTTTCTCATTCCTTTGAAGGTAGTGCTCTCGTGGAGCTTGAGTAAGTAAACAACATATAGGACCGTCACCTGGAGGTTTAAACAAAACCCATCATCAGATCAGAAAGAAGGGAATGACATAAATTTGCTATCTAGAGACCATTTAAAATTCCATTTATTATTATTAGCCTATTGCTTGTATTATATTTTCCTAATTAATGAAATAAATAGAAAGAGGTTGTCTTTCCTGAGTGTTCCGCTACATAGCTTTGAAGGACTAAAGGGAAATCTATTCTGCAGCACTGAAACATCAGTGGGGTGACTGGTCAACATTAAGTGACAGAAATATACTCAGGAACTGCCAGGGAGGTCAGAGCCCCTTTCAGCATCATGCTCAACACAAGCTTGGTAAACAGCCAACTCACATTCTCGGTTCGAACAGAACAGGACGCAACCTCTAGCAAGGTAGTGTCATGAAAATTCATCACAGTGTAGCTATGTTGAAAACTTCTATCAAAAGCAATTAGTATGTATTGTATTTTTGATGCACTTTATTTGTTTTGACACATTATATTGCTGTGATTCCTCCAGAGTGGAAGTCAACTTATATTCTACTAGATTTCAGTTCAGTTCTGGGAAGTTACTGAGATCTCCAGTGACAAAGCTTTATCTTACTGCAGGAGTTGGCAAAGCTTTGCACTCATTTGGGTGAGACTGATTTTATGCATGACTCACAACTCATTTTACTACTTAGCAAACAGTTCCTAAGCTAGTCATCTGTTAATTTAGATATTAAACAGAGGGTATGCAATCTAATCCTATTGATCATGTAAATTTGGTCTGAATGTGATTTTGCATGGTGATCCTGCTTGAGAGTATCCAGATTGCAAGTGCAATAGACACCCGTAGGTGGTGGATGGTAGATACTAACCCATCTGGCATGTGTGTATCAAAGGATGCCATTGCCTAACCTCCATCCCCTATTTACAGAGACAGAATATCCCCATTTCTGTACTGCCCATATGCGCTGTGTCCACAGCTGCTGAAGCAAAGATGAACAAACAAGTTCACTTGCTTGTTAGGCAGAAATACACCCCATAACCGTTAGTTGTCTTCCTCATTTATTTTGGCACAAAGTCAACACAGAACAGATTCATCCTGAAACCCCTTCAGTGACTACACTGCCTCATGGGAACATCAAGCTTGTACCAGGAGCACCTGATAATGGGAGCTGCTGTGGCATTTATCCTCTTCAAGTAGGATGACGGTCACTACTGGAGGATGTACCTTATTGCAAGGAAGCAAAGGGTAGGCAGGCAGTGGCTCTACAGAGATCAGGGTGCAAACATTTTCTTCCACTAAGACATATTACCTTTTATTAAAACTTTCTTCCCCATAGAAGTAGCACAGTTCTACCCTGCAGTGGAAAGAAGTTAATGGATCTAATTTGGCAATATGTGCAAGTGGTCCTGATGTCTTGTGGAGTCCGAGGCATCCGTCCACAGGGTCATGCACTATGTGGTCACTCCAGAAGGGCAAATTCTAGCCCTTCTGTCAAATGGTTTCTAGAGGAACTTGTAGGAACAATTTGCTGATTTTTCCTCCTTTTTAAACACCTTCAGACTAACAAGGTCAATATTCCTTGATATTTCTGATGGAGCTCCGGTTATATAGAAAAGGGTAAAGTGAATTGATCAGCTCCGGGACTTTGTATCTTGCTGTATCATCACCAAGATATACATTTACTTCCACCTGTCTTCTTACAGTCTTGGCTTTTGAACCTCCTTCTTCATGTTGTGGCTGACTATGCCTCCGCACATTCTGCAAGAATTGCAGTGTTATCACTTCGAGACAAGAGGTGGTAGGGCTTTCATAACACTCAGAATTTTGATTCATGTTGCTCCATCCAACACTTCAGCAGTCTTCAGACTTACAACTCTCCTATTTTGGGCTAATGGTCAGCAAATTCTTTAATTTCTTAATGCTAAATGATTTGCAAAAGGATATAGACAGCGGCCCATTTCAGCCAAATCTAATTCTACAGCCTGTGTAGAATTGTTGTGCATGAAGGATTTCAAGCCATTTTGTGTGACCACAGTCTGGTTGTTTCCCACTCCTCCCCTCCTTAGATAACGAAGAGGAATAAAGAAAAAGTTACAAGAGCAGAGATTTTGAATGATTGTGTTCTCTTGTTCTGCTGACCTTGTTCATCTTTTTTTTTTTTTCCCCCCCCACTTAGGTCTTTAAGACACAGACTGTCTGCTGTTATATGTATCATACACCCTAATTCCTGATGGGGCCCAGGTGTCATCTGGCAATACAACTATGTTGGCAATTTTGGGCAAGATGTCCTATCTTGATTTGTTTCCTTCAGAGAGCAGACAGTCCTGTCGCTGAAAAGGCACTGTTCAAATATTTAAAACTTGTTACCAACCTTTCACAATAATACTTCCAAATAAGTGACACTACAGTTAGTAGTAACCTCTGGCCACATTTGGATGCTTATCTATCTGCCAGCACTTCTGCACACAAAAGTTGTCAGACAAGCTGATTGTCCTCATGATCAAGCATATCCTCCTAAAAATACTTAGGTACTGCTGAAGTTATAGAAACAGTTCACATATGTGACCTTAACTGATGGTAAATGCAAGCTAACACATCTTAGTCCACCATGGGAGAGGCCATCACTGCCATGCATATGCTGTGGGTGCTGGCCACACACGTGGACACGTACTGTCTTGTTGTTAATGTGCAGTCATTGGCTATGAAATAGCAGCTCGGTCATGAGCAGGAGCCATGGTTCTGTAAAGCACTGTAAGATATAACTGCTTTAAAGTTCAGGGCCCTGAACTTAAGTCATGCATGGGAGCTTCCTGGAAAGAGTGCAGAGACTTACTCATTGGTCTGCTCTGCTCATGCCAACGTTAGCTCTGGAGAAGATTAAGCCTTGTAAGACTCCTAACTTCGAAAGATTTACCACAGTATACACCATATTAACCATGGGCACACTTGTGATAGGTGCACACAACAGTGATTAACTAATCCTCTTTCACTGCACTCTCCACTGCAGAAAACCAGGAATTTTTTTATAAACTGAATTCCTATCTTCTTTTAAGCAGTTTCTTCCTCACCCCATCATGGCCACTCATTGTGATAAGATTTTCCGTTCTTCTTTCTTTCCTTTCGTTCTTTCTGTAGACGTTCTAATTCTGCTTCGTACATCATTTCCTGAATCAGGTATTTTTCTCTCCTCATCCGATCCCTCAGGTCTTTTGGGAGATCTGGGATTAAGTAGGAAATCAGGTGCTTTATGCAAAAGACAAGGTGCTGTGAAAAGAAAAAAAAAGTTGAAGAATGAAAATCTTAAGAAAACAAGTAATTTCCATACCTCCTGAAAACCCCTTCCTTCCAATTCACACAAAGATGCTGTGTTAGAACTAAAGCATTACTAAATCTGAAGAAACCAAATCATGAAGATTTTCCCCCACAAAAACTCCAGCCAAAGTCAACGGACTATGGATCTCAGCAAAGATCAAGAGCAGCTGGGTCCAAATGAAGCCTCGAAATTGTTGTATGACCTCTGTGTTCAAACAGTAGGGTTGTCTGGGCAGGGACTGGTATTAGTGGATTCCTCTGCAGGAGAAGGAAGATCAAATGATATAATACTTTCCTGTTGCTGGAAAACTCTTGCATCAGTACTGGAAGCAATGTTACCCATACAAAACAAAGCTTTTTTTTTTTTTTTTCCTCCTTACACTCCGTATCTCTAATCCAAAGGCGTATTGCTATTTATTAAACATCCCAATTAAACACAAGGTGATCTTTCGTCCCTCGTGTTTTAGGCATGCCACAGCAAAGCTTGAGTGTGATGGGGGAGGACAGCTCAGGCGTCCTCTTTTGATGAAACCTCCTCTTTGAAACCACCTCTTTGAAAGATGGTGCTAGGAGATTTACACACTTCACTTGAGAGGAGGTGCTGAGAAACCAAAATCCTCTATCTCAGCAAGAACACTCATTCCAGATTGGAGAAATAAAAGTACTTCTTCTCCAAACAGACCTCTTCCTTTGAAAGGCACTGAAAAAAAAATGTAACATATTTTCCCATATATTCTTCCCTCATGAGAAACAAACAAACTCAAACAAAAACTCAAACCTGCAATACCTTAATTGCTGTTTGTATTCCAAATCTTAAAAAAAAAAAAAAAAAAAAAAAAAAAAAAAGCATCATTTCAGCTTCTTCATAGCATTTTCACTGAACTCTCCATTCTCCATTTAGCCTGGACAAATAATTCCTCTTACAGTGATAGGAAGTACTTTTTGTTTTTGAGGGAGGCCAAGATAGCCAGAAATAATTACATCCACTTGCTCAGTGTCAAATGGTTGTCTGAGCTGAAGTATTTACTTAATTTGTGAAAAAACAACAACAACAGCCTGTCTTGAATTTCTTACCTCGTAGTGCAATCTTCTACTGTAACTGCTGTGGCAAACACAATACATCTATCGGTGTTTTCTATAGTGAAAGACAGGCATCGTTTCTGCTGCAATTATGTTTATGATTTCACAGAGATAGTTAAGGAAGTGGTTTGCAGTGCCAAGAAATGGTGTGGTCCTTGCTGAGGGAGACAGCCATGAGCCAGTCTATGGCTTTGGCTGGAGCAAAACAAAGTCAGTTCTCTTGTGCAAGCATTGGGCAGATCCAAAAAGCTATTCCACAACAGGCTGCACATTTGGCTGGGCACTGATACTTCAGCAGGACTGATTCATCTTGCTGCAGTTACCTTTGTCCTTATTCCATGCTGCCTTTACACAGCATCACAGAATGGTTCAGGTTGGAAGGGGCCTCTGGAGGTCATCCTGTCCAACCCCCCTGCTCAGGCAGGGCCACCTGGAGCAGGCCCATGGAGCCAGGACCATGTCCAGGTGGCTTTTGAAGATCTCCAATGACCTATATACCAAGTGCCTATTTGTGTCAAAAAACTAGGCTCTCTTCAATTTTAAAACTCCTTAGGCTGACCTGCCAAGGCCATTCTTGTAGTCCTTTTTGGGAAGGGGTACCCTGGCTCTCAGTATGGACAGCTCAGGAAACAAAGAGATGAAGCCCACCAGGCCTCTATGAAATCTTTTTTTGCCCTAATGTTTCCTTGAGCATGGCAGAGGTCACAGAAGAGCTGATCTACATAGGACTGGTCTCCAATTAGTTAGCCCAGCATAGGGCAAGGAGAGATGTGATGCTGTGATGCTGTGTTCCACCTTTATTTGGGGAGGGCTGAAAACTACAGTCAGGGGAATTCACTTGGACTTCTGCTGAGCCACCAAGACAACCCAAGGCAAGAAATAATCTAGAAAAGGTTTCCCCTTCACTTTTCTTCTAACTCAGAAACTCAAATGTTCTGTCTAAAAGAGGTGCTTTGAGAGCTCAGTTCAGAATTAATTTACACAGTAATGTGAGTCAGAAATGCAGTATGTATTCATGAACAGTATGCCAATAATTTATGGTGATTACAGCTTCCATATCTGTGTTGGAAACCATGTTGCTATGATTTCAGAGAAGAGGCTTGAGTAAAGAGTAGTTAAAATTTTTTTGTTCCCTGTTTGGCTTCTTCACAGTATAAAATGCATCTCAAACTGCTTGTGCTGAGCAGCTGGGTTCTGACAGGAAATATTCAGGCACCTGAAATTTAGGCCTTATGAGTTGCATCTTTTTTTGTAAATGATCACAGCTTATTTATCTACCTTCTTCTCTCTCTTTTTCAAAATCAGGATGGGAATACCAGCCATGTGAAGCTGGGTTTTCTCTGGTTTGTTTTAAATATTTTTGAGATAGTGACAGTAAGTACTAATATTATGAACGCTGTCAAAGGTATTTAATCTTTTTTATCATCTTCAGCTTTGTGATGCTAATCATTCTGTGGAAATGACTGGTATTTAAAATAGAGAAAAAAGCTAAATGAATAAACACTGTAACTTAAACTGTCTTCATTTTTCACTTGTTCAAATTTTATCTTTTCTTATTATGTTCCATACTTACTCACTAGCCCACATACATCTTTCCAGCCTAACTAGGGTACTAATGCCCAAACTCAAAAAGTAATTAAAAGCATCATTTCTTTCTCCTTTGCATGTCACTGTTACAGCTTTTAAATTGCTGCATTCTCCTGCTTGTTAAAACCTAAATACTTGTGACTGTTCAGAAAACAGATAGGAGAATATAAAGCACAATGCAAATAGCAGAAACTAACACAAGAAGCTCAAGAGGTGGCATCATGGAACAGCCCAATGAAAAAGCTTAAAATGGAAATCTGTTTCACTTTGTTGTTTTTGTTATAAATACTTGTCACCTGAATGGTCACTGACCTCAAATACAATAATGAAAGCCAACCGTGCTGCTAGCACATGCCAGAACTGCAGCGTGTAGCCATAGGGCACTGGGGAGTGAGGAGGGTCTCGGTAGTCTCTGTACCTGAAAGACAAGCAAAGTATTTTATTTAGTAAAATACCTGCCCTGCTGCAACATATTTCTATTAACAACATGATAATTCCAAAATATTATTGCAGAAACAATTTAAAAGTAGTGGAAAAATTGTATTCTCCTTAATTTGTTTCCTACATGGGACAGAAAATTCATTATAAAAAATTCCCCAAATCCCATATATAAGTTAGTTTTAAGAAACTAAAGAAAACACACATGAACAAAAGAAACAAATGGTTATTTCATCTCTATGAGAGATAATGCACATTTCTCCCTGAAGATTCACCTTAGATTGCAGAGGGTGCTACACTAAATGAAATACACCGTGTCCTGATGTCTAAGTCATGAACAAAACCCTATCAAATCGTATTATCTCCAGTGCAAGTTCTTAAATCTGAGATGATCTGCCCTTCTGCAAATGGCACTGTGACTTCATAGGTTAGGATGTTTTACAATATCCTAAGCATCCTGAAAACAGAAGCCCCTGGACAAAAGTCCCAAGTCAATAGAGTGTGTCTCCATGTTAGGAAGCACACACTACACATGAAGAAATGGGGAAACATTTTATAAACAACCAGAATAACATGGCATTATCTGGGTTCTAGATGAGTTAACAGAATATAACCACTGTTTTTTGTTCAGACAGACTGCCTTCCTGGAAAAGTGCCTACACTACAGCAGGACATATTTCCTTACCTCACTATCAATACCTGGCTTAAAATGCAATTAAAATGGCTGATGCTTTAGCAGATGAGTTAAGTAGCTGATAAATGAAGCTAAAGTAAGTAAGATGTTCACATTCTTTCAAGGGTAGGTATACATAACAATTCAGTGTCCCTCCAAAAACAGATTTATCTTCTAGAGATTTATGGCAACAGTTTTAATAGCATTCTATATATGGGATATAGAGGCAACAACTTTTGCATTTATTGATGGGTTTTCTACCACCAGCTTTAAGTAGCAGCAACCTCATGCTTGAAGCTGGGGAAGAAATAAATTAAAGAAGGAGAAGAAAATGATCAGAATCCAAAAACACTATCAAAAGGTGTCATGGCAAACTATGGGGAATGAAGTATTCTGAAAGCAGGTCTGCTCCACAGAAAATATTATCTACAGATTCAACATTTGGATATTCTTTCTGAAAAATAAGTCTCAACAGAGTCCTAAATATCAGTTATTTAAATGAAAGCATTAATCTAAGTGAAAGCACTATGCTACACCACTTGATCTTATAAGTACAAATAAAAATGCCACGATATCACAAGGTATCAGTGACTTTTGGTGTATCACAGAGAATCTTTTTCTTGAGGCACTCATGAAAATACATATTAATTTTTCAAAGTGAAAAATACTGGGGCTACCTGTACCTGCAGCTACCAGGACTCTTGCTGGCAAAGTAGTATTGCCATAGAAAAATGACAACAGTATTTGTCATTTGCTATTTTTGCCTGGGACTCCATTTAAGACTTTGATTCTCTGGACCATTAAAATTAATCAGTTGCAAGTCTCATCACAAGCTACTCTCAGACTGCTATTTCCCCAATCTACTGGCTAATGATGAAGACACAAAGATGATTAACTGCTCATTTTATTCTGATTCAAACCAGAAGCATATGATTACTACTAATAATTACACCTGTAAGCAATGACAAACATATTAACTATTCATCTGTTAGGAAATGATAGACTTGAGGTTTCATAAAGGTAGCTTAGGACAGACCCTGTTTATGCCAGACAGACGTGAAATAACTCAATGTGGTCACTTCTATGCAATCTTTAGTTGACTTCCTTGTACAGGATATGATAAAATCTAATTACAACTTCATCTGATATAATCAGTCACTCATTATTGGCCCTTTGATACCATATTTCTCCACAATGGTTGCATCTGATTCAAGCCATGACATTATACAAATCCTGTATTAGGAACATCTCCCAGATATCCACTTTTCAACTTCTCCAGCATCTAAGGAAGGAATCATGCAGGTAACAACCAAGACATATGCCACGTGCATCTTTGAATAGCACAGTTTTTTTTTTGTTGTTTGTTTGTTTTTTTAAGTTCTGAAAAGCAGTTTCAACCCAAAATGTACCATGATGTTTCCCCTTTAAAATGTCTTAAAGCAGAAAGGTATTTTGATCAGATACTTACCTACAATATTTTAATGGTGAACCAGAGAATTCACTTCCATTTGATGTAGGTTCTGAGCGGTTTTCAAAGTCAGACACCAGAAATACTGATAAACTGGCATTAACATAGCCAACCATACACCTAGAGGGGAAAAATCCTTTAGACAAGACACAGCAAGGTTTTTCCATTAACTGTTACACCCAGGAGGATGTTCTCTGGGTTTCATGAAATCCACAGTTTAACTGTGATACTTATTACTATTTGAAAGGGGTACTGAGGCAGTATAAAAGAATTCTGAAGTAGATCAGATGGACAATAAAAGTGAAGCAATGACAGATTTTTATTGGCAAAGATAATGGTGAAGACTGGGACTGGTTACCTTTGAAAAGAAGGGAGGCTTAGAAAATAATGAGTGGCACCTGGAAGATAATTAGAATACTCCCACTGTCACCCACTTGGTACAAGCACAAAGGGACATTAAATTAAATGGAATAGCAATACACCTAAAACAAGCTAAGGGAAATATGATTTTTTTTTAAATTTTTTTACAAAATGTATAGTTAATCAGAGGAACTCATTATTAACAGATCCCAGGGTGGCTGAGCATTGGGAAGGTTAGGCAGAGTTTGGAGAACACTGAGTAGGGGAATGTGCATTGCCTGATAAAGGGTTGTAGGAGTCACAAGAAGGCTCAAATTTAGTATTAATAAGGCTGAGGAGAGATATGGCACATGCATTGTGCTTTTCACTCTGTACTGCTCAAGCACATATAAGTCTACACACACTGCTCAGCATGCTGCAGAGCTGTGGGGATGAGAAAGTGCTAAATTCTCCGGTCAACTAAGAAAAGATTGCAGCTAGCAAAACCTGAAATAAGCAGCCACATCACCACTGTGGCCATCTGTTTTCAGCGCTGTCCCACTGTTCCTGATATACTTGACCCAAAGCATCTACAAATCTAAACTTAGAGACCATCAACAGAATTATAAAGGGTTGCCAGATTTTGAGCGAGGGTGAAGGACGGATTGAATCAACCTATCTTCATTCGCCTAACCTATACGCTGAACTGAGCAAATCAGAAAGATATTTAAAACCTATTTTGCAACACTGAAAGAGGTACAATCTTAGCCATCCATGAAACAGTACTGCACACTGTCTTTAAATACTGTATTAGAACCCAAAAGATGAATATAATTACCACACAAAACACAGCTAATTCTCTCAAAAAGCTGTAATCAATGAACAAATTTAGCTACCATAAGGATAGCTTCTAAGTACCCTTGTTGGTACAGTTTTGCCAGGCAGTTCTGACCCACAGGGATTTTTAAGATAGCAAGAGAAAGTGATTCTTACATATCCATTGAACCAGATCTGCTATAATACTGCTTTGACTTCTAGAAAAATTCTACAGTTATTTAGACAAGTATCTGAACTGAGGAATGATAGGTCAGGCAACTGAGATGTGAAAGCTGCTTTTAAAGTATATTTGAAAATCAATTTTGTCCTGCCAAGAACTGCTGCAGGTATCAACAGCCTTGGGTGATCTACACAGAAGTTTAAAAATCCACTTTGGCTTGATCTGGTGGACTTGGTCTAATACTGTTATTAAAATTCAGCACTACCAAACCAGAAAGCTTAAATTTGAGTTATTATTTCTGGTTGTTTTGCCAGAGATTCAAAAAGCTTTAAGAAATTCTCCATTATATCATTTTCTGTACAGTTAGAGTTGACTTTTTTTTTTTTTTTTTTTAAACTATGGATTTAACCTTTCAGAAATTGCATTTAAGTACCATTTAGCTTTGAGTCAAAATCTCCATAGTGATTGGATTTGGAACTTAATTTAATCTCAATATTTTTCTAGTATCACTGGGTGTTATACAGATCTAATACCTACAGATGTCTTGGGAAAGAAAGGAGAACCTCTCTCATGGTTAGTTAATAGCAGGTGTTCTTGACTCCTTAATTTGAGAAAATTCAATATTCCTGTGTATTTTTTAGTAGCTTCCTGCTTTTGTAACAGAGTTATGAATAACAATATCCAGAATGGTGACATATATAGTTTTTATGTTAGTTGGCTCTTCCACAGGATTAACATCTGGTGGTTTCAGCTGAGAAATTCACTCAGAAAAGCAGCAAAGGTGTGATAACACTGCACAAGAGTTTTGTAAAAAATTAAGAGCTTTCCCTGTGAGCCAAGCTACTTCCCCTATGCAGAACAAGTTTCAAAACAAGTTTCAGTGAGTCATTTAATTCCTTACACAAGTCAGATTTCTAAAGGCATTGTTTTTGTCCTGCACAGTGGCTCTGAGAAAATCAGTAGCAAGGAAAATTGCTGACAGTGCCTCAGTGTCCTATGGATCTTCATCACAGCACAAGCAGAGGCACATGCTCAGCAACAGCTGGCACCAGACCAAACACCTTACCAGCAAAGGGACTTTTAACTCTTCATGAAAATAAATGGAACGTTTCCCCAGGTACCTACTAAAATGCCAGACCCCTTGTAGGACAGCAAGTTAGCAGCATTGCTAATCAAGAACTGCAACACCAGCTGCTCTTCTTCTGTCAGTACAGTTAAACAGTATTGACAACCAAAAGATGGCAAAAAAAGCAGCGACAGGAGAAACCACTTTCTATAGCAAGGAAGAAAAATCAATCTGCCTTAAGCCCAACAGCAGAACGTAAGCTCTCCTGTTTAGCTTGGGTTTCTTTGAACAGCAGGTTCTTACTAATGGAGCTATCAGATTGTTTGCAAAATGTGTCCATCTGTGGTCAGCTGGATTCAGTGACCTTCCCTCTGCTCAACAGCCAGGGTTTTACAAGTTGCAGTGTAGCAGCTATACTCATACTTGCTGGCAGTGTGCACACTCTAAAGTAATCTCAGTGTTTACCAACACTGAAAGAAAATCTACTTAGGCAGCAGGGGTTCAGTTCACAAATGTCTCCTGAAAGATGTAATCAAAGGACTCTAGTTTTAGAAGAAAGACAAATTACTTTGCTCTGTAAGTATATCTTGATTTATCACTTGGTAACTGCTTCATCTTGTTAGACACTACTTTTTGGAACAAGACATACTGAATACAGGAAATACAGCTTAATGAATAAGTTTTAAATGCTGATTAAATCAAATCCATAACTGATAAATATCTGCACAGCTTCAGAATGAAGAGAGGATTTTATCCATGTACACCAGCTAGGAAATGCAACTTGTGCAGCATACTACTAGACATGCCAAATTTCTGCAACAGTTCTGCCATGTTTTCCTTGAATTAATGTCATAGATTATAGTCACTCAGCAAGCCACGCTATGAATATGCAAAGTGTCAATATCTATGCCTAGTATCTGCTAAGCACAAACAATACATTTGGGTTAGTGTAATCAGTACATACACAGACGGTACTGTTGCATCTATTCAAGAAGTAAGAGATTTTTCATGCACAACTGTTTTCCTAAGGAAAAGCTTACTTTTGTCCAGCTTCTCCTTGGCCCGCACAAGGTCCATATTTGTAAGCATAAACAAGTCGAGGGATGAAATCTGAAGTCACAGCTATAACGAATGCATTTGTGATAACAGAAAGAATTCCAATGCCTTCCAGAATCCCATACCAGATTCCTGTATAACAAGGAGGGTATGTTAGCTCCGGGAAAAACAAGGTCCAAAATACTTCAAATACTGCATCCTCTGAAGCAGCTGTCCCACCACCCAAAACCTTTTTATGTAGTTTCTATTAGAGTCACTGACTGAAAATTATTTTTCTTATTGAACAGCAGGACCTCAGTGGACAAGATTTATGTTCCCACTGGGTGGGAATTTTGTTTATCCTGCAAATTATCTCAATGCTCATGAAGATCTTGGTTCCAGCAAACCCCAAAACCATGTGGACAGTTTTAAACATGGTAAGCCTCCTTGCTTATGATGACGGCTATCCAGCCTTTGAGGAGGATCTGCAGTGGCATATGTTCACACAGTGTGTCTGCTGTGAATATATGTAATCTATGATCTGCAGGCCACAAAGGCCTTGCATATAACTTGTGTTTGGCTGGCCAGCACGTACCTCTCTGCATCAGAATCTTCACAGCATGCTAATGCTGTATAGCGGTACATGGCCCCCAGTATGCTCAGTTTATCTGCCTGACAGATCTTGTGGTACAGACACAACAACTCTGATCATGAGGACCATCAGTGAGGAATACATGAAAGGCAGGTTAGATGTACCCATTGATTTTAATGAGGCATCATGCTACCCCTAAAAACTTTTCTGAATAGGGACCAAGTGCAACTCAATTTGAGAAATAATACCTGAATCTGCCTGAAAAACAAAACAAAACAAAACAAAAACCCGACAACTGTTTTTCTGTGCTTTTATTATTTAAATTATATAACCGTCTTTTCAGAAGTTGTCTTCTGTGTATGCTGTGTACTGGCTAACCTCCTCATAGAGCGACACTGTTCACACACAAGGCTTTACTCAGACATAGATTTGAGGTACATGGTAGAGCTCTCTGACAGCAGAAAGACTGGGATTCTGCTATTTCACGGGAAGTGCTGCTCTTTTTTGGAGTGCACCAGGGATTCAGCATTGGGCAAATAAGTTTGCTTTATTGTGTCCTTCTGCTTTTGCACACTGGAAGGATGGAGGAGATTTATAATCAATATGTGTCCAGAGAGCCCTTGCAGCAATGTATAGATGAGTGACCTCAAAGTTATGTAAACCCTGTGTTTAGCAGTGTAGTCATTCCTCACTGAGGACAAGTAGTCTCTTGGGATTTAGACCCATCCTGTCTCATGCGAGTGGACCTAGTGGACATAGCCACTGAGTCACAGGCGAGATTTTTGGTCAGGTAAATAGAAAACACACAATAATCTTATCAAATGGTGGCTGCTTTAATTTGACTTTGATGTTTCTGCTGCTCTCCCTAGTTGTTATATTCAAACTGAGCAGTGGCATGTGTTCAGATAGTGTGTCTGCCACAAGAAGAAACCTGCAGAGAACATTGATCACTTCATTACAGCATCTTGGCTGTTAAGTCACCCAGAAAGTCATTAAAGGAAGTTTTTTTTTTTTGTTTGTTTGTTTGTTTGTTTTCCCAATATTGACTATTAATTGCATAAATAGACTGGTATCTGTATAGATGTTTAAAGCTTTTTGGAACAGTCAAATTGTGTATTGTTAATGTGGAAGACGACTGAAAATTTCTTGAAGTGGTCAGTATTTTGCCCTAAAAATAGCACACACATGTAACAAAGAACTCACCTATATCTTTGGCTCTTGAAGCTAAAGGTCTTCTCCACTGGGTGACAAATTTGTATGCATCAAGCCGAATTTCAATAATATTGTTAAGTAAGGCCAGAAGTGGTGCCAGTGGAAAAGCTGCCACAAAAATGGTTGTGAATCCAAATTGAAGAACTAGGAAAGAAAGGGAAAGGTCACAGTGTAACTATTGAGCTCTAATTCCAAGTTCTCAGATACTGAAGTATCACATGTACGAACATTCCTTATTGTGCTGTACTATACAATAATCTTGTGACAATTATGCAGAACTTTCTTGCCAAATCTCAGAGCAAGGATGACCAAATCAAATGCACATCAATCACCAGAATGGATTTCAACATCTAGATTTTGTAATTTGGAGAAGAGTTTGGAGGTGGACAATCTATGCTTTTAGAAATTTACATTTTTATTCCAGCACCAGTTAGGATCTCTCAATATTTGCAAAGATTAGGGTTTACTGTACAAGTAGGCAGCAGTTTGAAACCTTATGTAAGTTTCCTGAGGCAGGTCTTCAGACTCCCAGATTTGCCATTAATTCGAAAAGAATTGTGTGAGGGAGAAAAGAAAAAAACTTTCATGATAAACACAGTTCGGTCACACAGGGCAAAAGTTTTTTGTTCTTTAACATTTGTTACAGCAGTTATTCTCCCCTTTCCTCTGGATAAAGCAATGCCTTTTGACAGCAAGCTAATTTGTAAACATGAGGCAGTAGATGATGGTGAATTTTAAACATAACCAATCATCCAAGTCTGTTCCATTCAGTTTAAAATAAAAGCCCAAGGGAACTTCCTTAAGCAAAACGCAGCAAACTTCTTCAGAAACATATACAGGTGAAGAGATGGGCTGCTATTTAGAAAACAACCTTCCTCATATGAAGCCAGATTCAGAAGCATGTCATAAATGCGGGGTTAGCAAACCAGCAGCAGTGTGGTTAGCTGCATTGACTTGGTTTGGCTCTTAGAAATCCACTCCCATTCCTCACCTGACTTGTAAGAATAAGAACTGTTTTGCAGCCTCTTTAGCTCCACACAGCAATAGTTTAAAATGCACACCAGCCCACATCAAAAAAAAGCAATACCATTAAAATCTAGTGAAAGAGAGAGCTAAGGTCAGTGCCATACTCATTTCTAGGTATTCATCAAAGAGTCCATAAGCATTCATAGGCTGCAGGTTGTAGTCCTTTTCCCACTGTGGGAAGCTTGTTTTTCTTTGTGTGCCATACTCTTGCCGTAGTTTTCTCCTGGTCCACCAGTTTTGAATTAGCCTACATTTTCAAATAAATTAAAGAAAACAAATAAAGACTGTTATTGGCTATTCATTGATAAACTGGAAGAGGCTGAGCATGCACAACATACCTTGCAGAACGAATTTTCCAATGCACAGGAAAACAGAGCATTAGTAATGCATGTGGCCGAAGACACAGTGTAATAGGTATGAAAACAGATAAGGCTAGTGGGATGTTACTAAAATGAAAAAGGGGTTTTGACATCTTTTTATTACTTATTTAGCTTATTTTTGTCTATACAAAATGGCAAATCATTTCAGGGTCTGTTTATAAGGCAGGACACAATGTTGTGTGGAGACAGTTAAGCTCTAAGTGAGAAACCAGTAACCAGAGTGCTAATGCTGCTTGATCCCTTCCTGTGTGTGATGGTATCTCTGCATGGCTCTACACTGTGTGGGGGTGGCAGTCCCTGAGCTATCCTGGAAGGGAAGGAAATACATTGAACGTAATTATAGGGTCTGCAGCCAAACATTCAGAGAAATGAGGGGCAGAAAGAAGTGTGTGGACTACTGACAACATGTGGTGGCCAAGAGATTAACAGCAGACTTAAGAGAGCTCTCCACCGTGGAAGGGGAAGACTGAACTGGACTTCAGAGGAAACATGCTGTTCCTGAAGAAATGCAAGTGTAGGGGCACGGGAGAGACTGAGCCAGAATGGAAATGAGTGCCCACGTCTGAAGTAAACACCTTTGCCTCTCCAGGTCAAGGAATTGCACTTACTGGGCCAAAAAGGACTTGAGCTATAATTAGTATAGAAAGCGAAACAACACAAGAGCTTTTCTCCAAAAATGTGGTGGGCCCCTTCATCTCAGCAAGTTAGAAGGTGCTAACTCACCCAAATAATTCAGACAGTCATCAATGTGAAAACTGGTTAAAAAGGACATTCCTGTGAATGAAAGATGGTTGTGACTGATGATTATGGGGCTTTGCCTCTCTTGTCCTGACTATGAGAAGGTGAGAGGGCTGAAAAATGAATTCCTGCAAAAAAGGCAAAATGCAGGATGAGGTGGGTGGGAGACCTGTACTCTGAGATGTATCCCAGTTATTTCCTCCTTTGTGTGAGCAGAAACCCATAACCAGTGTTACTAATGCTGAAGACTGACAGTACAATTCGAAGCGATGTCTTTTTCTGATTTATATTTGAGCAAAATATGAGCAATGTAATGCAATAAGGTTTTAATATTGATATGTGTTCTTCTTCCAGGAATAATATCAACTAGAAATTGCAGTTTCCCACCTCCAAATGAAACAATAATTTATACTTTGTTTCCTAGTTATTGCAAATGTACATACAGTGCAGGAGAGAACTGTAAAATACTTTCAAAGGTCTTGAGGTGGTGTTTGTATGAAGCAGAAGCACCACACTGACATGCCAGCATTTGTATGAACACATGGAACTATGAAACAATAAAGGCCCTTGCACACCAAACCTAGGGCCTCTCTTTGATACCTTTGAAACCTAGTTTTTAAATTTCAGTTATAAATTTCAAAACACAAGCCAGTGCCATACATATCAGTGTGAGATGAAACAGCAGGCACCGGAGTTCCTGTTGCTAAAGAACACCTGGAGCCCTGGGCAGCATGGCAGACTCCTGCTGTGTGCCCCCATGGTCCCTGTGGGAGCACACACCAGCACCAGGGCTGGACTGCCACCCTGAAATGATGCAAAATAGCACTCTCCAAAACAGGCTGCTGTGGCATCTCTCCTAGGACTATCTTACGGAGAAGTACTCCCCACTATCAGCTTTGGAGTGGCACAGTGCTGGCACTGCCTGGGACTTGGCAGGCAATAGCCAGGGTATGCACGGAGGGGCAGTGATGTTCTAGACTGCAGGGTTGCCTCTAAATCCTCTGGCCATCCATGTGGCTCCAGTCATGCTCCTAGCAGAAATAACTGTGGTTTTTTCATACAAAAAGGAAATGTGCTTGCCTGCAGCATATCAGGGCTAGAGAGGTAGTGTGAAAGGGCTGGAGAGAAAACACATCTCCCAGTAGAACAGGTTTAAGCTTCTCACATTGCTGTGACTGTGTGATTTGTGTTGTGACTCTAAATGAAGGGACTGACTTTACTTAAAATAGTTTATTCCTATTAAAGCACTTGTTCTTAAACAACCCCCTCTTATCTACTTCTGTCACCTTCTTTAATTCTCTTCAGTGTTTATTATTAGGTTTCAAAATCCCTATTAGTAGGTAGCAGAAAGATCTAATGAAAACTGACAAAAGAGTCTGGGAGTGGAAAAAGAAGGATCAATGTTGCTGCTGCTGTTCCCCCCTCCCCACTCCGCTAATTCCTCCACCCTTAACAGCTGCAAAATCCTGGCGAGAAGCGCGCTAGGCACTGGCTGGGGAAGACAGAAAAATAGTGAATGTTGAGTACCTTGATTGACCATTACTCTGTGCATTTAAACCATTTACTCCATCATCCTTACGGCTGGATGTGATCACCGCAGAGGCTGCCTGAAATCACTGCTGCGACACGTTCTGCAGTTCAGGCACCGACCTCTGCACTAGCTCTGCTGCGGATCCTGCAGCAAGGCAAATCCCTCAGAACTGCAGAACTTTGCAAGGGCAAACTTTCTGACAATGTCAACTCTCTCTAATGTTTTCACACTTGCTAATTTCACTTGATGATCTGCCACAGTCTCTAGCATCAACTGTCTCTATTAATCATGCTTATTAAATACTAATCAATAAGAAATGAACCAATAGAAAATGAATAACTGTCAACCTTTGTAGCTAGGGCACAGCTCCACAATACCCAGAAGATCACCAGGGAATTTGTCTACATACCAGTCAGTACATTTTTCTATCTCTGAGAGCGAATATGCCAGCAATGCATTTTTTCCAGCTCATACCTGCCCTTTCAGGCATCTTTTATCACCCAGCAAGGAGAAATCCAATTTAGAATTTCCTGGTATAGATAAAAAATGATACATACAATATTGCCTGTGCAAGGAATACAGTGGTCCTACAGTTATTTTTAAGGAGTTTTGAAACAGGGAATATGATTTAATGGAATCAAGTATTTCTCACATAATATTATTATCACATAATATTTGTTAAGATCTATATTACACTTTCCTTTTTTTCAAACCGTATCCAACATAAAAAACCTACAACAACAACTATCTCTACAAGTCTGGAAATCTAGCTTAAGAGCTGTCTGTCTTAAGGGAAATTTTCTATATTAATGGCTACTGTACCTTGCTTTTATGTAACTGGTCATAAAAAAACAATAAACTTAGTATCCTTCTGTGACCTACAAAAGCATAGACATTATGTTTACTTACGGGTAGCCCAGTTCCATGAAATTATTCCATGTCTGCTTTAGCACCATTATAATACCCATTTGCATACAGAGATCAATAAGGCATCCACTAGGGTGACACTACAGAAAAAAGAAACAAAAGGTTAAGTAGAAATAATGCTCAGTTTAAGCATTTTTTAAAGAGCAAACACTTATATTAGACAATTTACTTAAAGGAAATTTAATGCTGTTCTCTTTAATGTTTCTTATAATATAAACTTACGGGAGCATACAAAACTGTATCATACCATGACCCCTGTAAGCCTATCATCTAATTCTCTGCAGGGGACAGAATCAGCTGAAACAAATATGGTTTTCACACTAATACTGCTAATATGTGCTGTGGTTTAACCTGGCCAGCAGCTAAGCAGCACACCAGCTACTCAAATAACTCTATCCTCGCTGAAACCAGGACAGTATGTTATGGAATTGTAGGTAGGATAGAGGTAAAGGCTACCAAATTTCTCCAAGGATTACAATAGCTTTTAAGGAGTCTGATTATGCCTCAAGTCAAAAAATGAAGAAAAATTTTCTCCTGGCTGCACATGCAAAGAGTTTATGCCTAGAGGATAATCCTAATACTGTTTATTGAGTACTTATAACGTATACGACTTAGTAGATTCCTGAAAGTATTCTCTTCTTGAAGAACTGAAAGTCCCTAACTGTCAAACAGCAGTTCTCAGTGTCTCTTTCTGAGTGCTTACTTGTTTTAGCCATAGGTCCAGGCCTTGAAGAAATGGTGTTGGTCTGGGGAGAGATGCTCAGCTAGTAAAAATTTAGGCAATGCCATAAAGAAGACACAGAAAGTGCCCAAAACTTTCTGCCCTCAAACAGCATTTTGTATAATTGACTTTGCAGATCCAAACAGTGGAGTCCAAGATGTATCGTTAAATCCTGGATATTATGGGTAAGTGAAGCAGATTACTGTCACATAACTGGAACTATTTCTCTTTATTTTTTAGGGAGAAAAAAACTGAAATTAGTTATGACCTGTAACAAAACATAATATGAATTTCTAATACATACTGCATTATACAGTCCTCATAATCAGGGTCCCTGCTGAGGTTTCTGTTGACCTCATTGAGTTTCTTTTAGATTAACAGGGTAGCACAAACACTTTTTAATTAACTTCACTAGCATTATTATTAAATCATCATCCTTCTATTTTTAGGAATCATCACACAAGCAAATATAGCCTAAGAGAGGTAGATGAAGTACTAATGAAGTAGCAGTGATGTTACAGCCATAACACCACTAATGTGCTATGTACACTGTGGTCTGAATATAACCAGGGACACCGGCCTAGGCTATATCATGTTCTTTTTGCAGCAGGTTAGGTCAACTTGGTCCCCCTCAGACTTTGGACGGTTGTTCAGTCTATCTGCCCATTTATTACTTTTTCCTTGAATGTACAGAATTCACTACTTCAAAATTAGGACAGCCTTTTCAAATTATTCATTTTTGCTAATGTTTGGATGACCTCTGTAAATGAAAATATTTAGACATCTGGAAGTGTTTGTAAATTCATGTTGGCAGTGTAAAGACCTGCATTTTCCACTTGCCGTTTGTCATGTATTTGCAAAGCTGTTTCCATTATTCATCTGCAAAGCAGGAAAGAAACCACAGGATTTGACTGTACAAACAGCAGCACTGAATGCTACAGGACCAATACAGAAACTGCTGCTGTTCACCTTCAATAACTGGTTTTTGAATTCTGAATGTATTTGCCAAAAAAAAAAAGGGGTTGGTACTTGACTTGCAAAAGCAATCCCTCACTTCTCTCTAATTTCATATGACTTTGTAAACATCCAACATTATGTCAATCACTCTTTCGGGAAGTTTGTTCAGGTGTTTTGGTCAATTTTTAAGTACATTTTATGTATCTATGTTTTAAATTGTTATTTTATTAATATAGCTCCCTGGTCAGCAAGGCTAGAAAAGCTGAAAGGAAGGAATTTTTCAGAAGCAAAAATTTGTCAGATTCATATCTGACTTTGATTCATTTTAAGGACGAAAGCCTTCCAACACAAAAATGTAAGAAAAGGCTAAACTATACAAATGTGATGCACAGACTGAAACTGCTAGCACTGAAAGGGCATATATCAATATAAGGATGGTTTTGTAGCAGATGGTAGAGTGTCAGCAGTATGGAGTCAGAAAGCATCTCAAAACCCAATAGCACACTCAAAAATACTTAGACAGAGTTATGTGTCTGCCTCTGCTTGCATTTACTGCATCTGTGGGCAGCAAATAAATCAGTGTGTACCTTATTTCAGTATCACAAGAGTTAGCAAGCACCCACCTCTTCCAGTCTCCACCGGTTTATCAGCCTTAGGTAGGCACCAGGGTGTCCTGTAAATCTTTAACACACAAATATACATCAACGATGTTGTATGAGCAGTCTGTTCACAGCAGTAGAAGAAAGCTCACACTGTTGTTTTAATCTAATGTCACCTTAGCATGACTAACTATAAAAGATGTTGTGCAGCAAAAACGATTTGGCGATTCCTGGAATAATTCACATGAAGGGCTAAATATATTTTTACTTCAAGTTTTATGTGAATACCAAGTACTGTGCTGTTTGATGTTCAGCATATGCAGAGCAGAGAGGAAATGTAAATAAAACTGCTTATGTCAGTCAAAAATGGTTTTCAACTGCCAGTCCATTTTCTTATTCAGGCTGTGGTATCTGCCTTTCCATGAAATCAGTGTAAATGTTAGTTTTCCCTAGGAAAAAAAATCTGATGGCTCCTAATTCATTGTTAACAGTTCAAATCTCATAATAAAAGCAGCAAAGTATTCAATACTCAGAAAGAAAAAAAAAGACCCAATGTTGAATTATTTACTTACCATACAAATTACACACATGAAGAGAGAGCTAAGTGGCCTGCATGCGTATTATTGGGGGTGGCATCAGTTCCCAGTTGTGAAATTGCTAAGAGTTAGCATTAAGTCAATATGATGCTAGGAAATGAAAACTACATGTCTGTTTCTGAGCCTTTGAAAAGAAAATAAAACTGTAATTTGCCCACTTTGCTAGTAAGAAATTTGCATTTTAAGATGTGAGATAGTATGGTCCTATTTTGTTTCATTACTGACAATCTTATTTCCTCTCTCTACTTATTTTGTGAATATGAGGTTGAAGATATGAATCCTACCTTCCAAGGAAGAACGCTATATAAAAGGTAGAGCTGTTCAGGTTGACAAACTGAAAAAGAAACATTTTCAGAGTGAAACTGTTCTCCCACTCAGATTCGGTACGAGGCTGTTCTGTGAAGAAAGAGAGCAGAGCCTGAGAGGCTTAATCAGATTAACAATTTCACTGGGCACAAAGGCTGCAGGCACCTATCTGAGCTGGCAATGTGTTTGTAAATAGCCTGCTGATTTCAATATATAAGCTGACAGTAGAAATTATATCCAAAAGAAGCACACAGCAAGCTAGCTTGTAAAGTCTCAGAAACCTGTTTAGGTATCTGGATACGTATATTTCCAGGAGACTGCAAGATAACATGTATATTCTTACAGACTCAGGTTTTTCTCTCATTTCCCGCTCTGCAGCCTACCATGATGACACAGATGCAAAGCTTGTCACTATAAGCTGTGCCTTTTTGTTACAAACGTCACACTGAACCGAAGTAAATCCTCCTTCTGGTTCTGTTTCATGGATGTGCCTACCTTGCTGGCACCTAAGGACTTTATACAGGTATCAGCAAAGTGCCACTTTCCTTGTCCCAGGGAGCTCCTCACAGAAGATAGAGAAAAAATACTTTGCAATAGATGGGTAGGCAAACAGGAAAGGGGAAGACATATGCCTTCACTTCAGCTTGGCCCTTAATCTACAGGGTAATCAAGGCAGGAGTTAACAAAATAACTACTACACCAACACACCACTACCATGTCCTGCAACTACTTTCCAGTAGTCATGAACCTGTTTGTTACTAATACATTGCTATGAACAGGAGTAATCAGAGAAGTAGAGGTAGTTACGACAGTTCTGGGCATCATAATGGTAGTACTTGTATATGTACTTCAAAGGGTGTACAATCACAAAAATGATAAACTAGATTCTCTTTAATTGGAGCCACACTACCCATGAGGAAATTTCAAATAGATGACTCAACAAAACTGTAAAATAGACTATTAATTAACAACTGCTCTATAAATTTGGAAGTAACTTGTCAAGAAAGCCAAGTCTGTGCATGCCACTACATATATATTCAGCTAAGCAGAAAGAAATGAAGCATTGTGTATTTTTGATGTCAGTCTGTGGAAAGGATAAGTTTGACTTTTATAGGGCTGCTGCAGCTGAAGCTTTGCTCATACTTCTATCAGAGTGAATGGCAAAACTCTGGAGTAACACAGACATGAGCTCCAAAAAGGTCATGTAAAATACGAAGAAGGACATCCTGAATGTAGCTTTGCTGCCAAATCCACTCTGAGCTTATTACACTGATAAAGATCATTCAAATTAAATCAGCTACTTAGGCCACCAGAGTAAATAGCACAATAAAGGCTGAACATGGTCAGAACAGTTTGACCCACTGAGTCCTCAACACAAGCGCTATCTGCAGAGGCTACAAGAAGCAGACCTACCTTGATGATAACCTGGCAGAAAGTAATCAAACTTCAAGGTCTCTAGACCATGTCTTACTGTCCCCAGGATGTCAAAGGGAAAAAAGTGCATAGCCTACACAAACCACATACTTGAAAGTTGTATTTCTTAACTGTAACTAGTAGGTGTCTTTTCCATGGATGCAGAATGGCAATAATATTTTAAATTTAAGACATAAAAATGAGGAATCTTAATTTAAGAAACAACAGAACAAAATGCTACCTCACACCGACACACTTTGAACACATCACCTAGGACTTTCCAGATGTAGAAAAGCCCTGACATTAGCTAACATTAGCTGTTCCTCTATCCTCTAAGCAGAGGTGGAAATCTGTAGTCCTGGTCCAAAATATATTACTGAACATCAGCAATGTACACAGATAATCCACAAACTCTGAATAATCTCCTAAAACAACTTCTCATGCACATTCAATGACATGGTTGATTTAGCAGGACTTTAGCAAGCATTTCATTTCAGGCTTCTTGACATCAAGGAGCCCTTGCCAACTGCCACCAACCACTGCAATCTTCCAGTGTGATCAAGATCTCCAGAGGCTGCCTGAGCTGAAGGTAGATGAGTGATTTGCTACTCTAGTACAAGCTGACTGTAAAACCAAAGAAATATGTCAACCTTACCCTAGCATAAAGATCACCTTTAAGGCTGACCTGAAAAATTACTTAAACTTAGAGCACCGCTAGAGTTCAGGTGTTGGCAAAGCTGACAAGTCACCTTGTTATTTTCCCTCCCAAATACTGACCCTCCTACACAGATATGTTTGAGAGTCAGTAAGAACTTCAGTTTCAAGCTACGAATCTGGCTTCCAAAAGTGATTCCCTTGTTTCCAGGTTTCTGCAAAATCTGGGAGTTTTGAACATTCAGTCTCTCTGAAAACTTATGCTTCTGCCCCCATGGTAACAACTTGTTTAACTTTTTACAAGGTAAGGGGTTGGAACAGGAATCAAGGACTGCAGGTGGGTTTCTTGTTACTGCTGATTCAATCGCACTATAGCTTAGTTGATACACTTCTTTATTAAACTTAAGAAAAACATTCATTCTTATAGATATAAAATTAATCAGGACTTTTCATATCTATACAGACAGTTTGAATGCTGTCACAATATAGGGACAAAAAATCAGCACAATATCATTGAACTGTGTATTTAACACCACTTACCTAAATTTGTCAGGAAAAGAGCTACCTTTTCATACAGCTGTAACAGAGAAGAAACAGCCTTTTAGAACATGGCCAATTCAAAAACTATAGTACTGTTTCTAAGTAATTGCTTTTACATGTTAAATCTGACATTCAAATGATCCCTGTGATGCTCTGGCAATGAGGATAATAAAACTATACAGTAATAATACAATAATCAGAGAATCAATCAAAGAATAATGATATTTGTAAAGCTTGTACACAGTGCTTTTCATCCCCAATACATGTGGAAAAAAAGCTATCACTGTCCCTATTTTATGTACACAGTGAAAAAGTGTTTGACAACTTTTCCAAAACACAAAGCAGAATTGTAGATTGGGATTTTTGTTTTAGTTACTTATGGAACATTTATCTCACAAAGAAAACCACTCTATGCTCTGGGATGCAGTTTTCTGGTGCTTTTTTGTTTTCTTTCTTTTTTTTTTCCCCTTTTTCTTTTTCCTTTTGTTTTCTTTTTCTCTTTCTCTCTGGTGCTGAAGGGAATGAAAGTCACTGGGGAGTCAGGGTTCTTCAGAGAAAGCCTTTCATAATCCCTACCTCCAGACACATATTTTACCCTGTGTCAGTGATGCTGTTCTAAATCCTAAGTGGCACTTGCTGAGATTAACACGTACCAAGATCTCAAATTCTCTGTGAAACTGCTAACTTAATAAAGCTTACAAAAACTAACTTGGAGTGTTTCCACAGTTACTGTTTGCAAAGAGCTTTTGAACCTGTAAAGCACACCACCATCATTATTCATGTAAATTAATACAACCATTTCCATCTGCTTCAAATGAGGCTAGGGCCTGCTCCCACAAAATGCTAAATGTCCTTAATTCTCACTGATGCATACAGGGGTAAAAAACTCCTCATATTTCAGGCTCAAGTACTTAGTTATTTCTGAAGTTCATATAAGCAATGTTTCTTTTTATTTGCAGTTATCCCTATAAACTGTTGTTACTTAAATTGAAGTAAGTACAATTTATAGATTAAACTGACTGTTTTAAGATCTGAAGTTATCCTGAATTATCTCATCTGTGTTAACAACCACTTCTTACTATGAACAGCTTTTTGCTGCCTTTGGTGTAAAAGGTTTTGATTCAAGTAATGAAAAAGATGGTTTCTTCTAGGCTTAAAAGCATCTCCTAAGGGCAACTGTAAAAGTGCTAAGTGTCTGGATGGTTTATATCTCGATCCCAGCAGGGAGTACACTATTTTATAAATGTACATTGCTCTGTGGATGTGGGTATCAAACCTGTATGTTGTTGCTGTTCCTCGTGGAACAGTAAGACTGCACTAGAGATTCTCTTAACAGCATTTGGACCAGATTACCTGCTACTGCAGTTTATCACTACTCATCCCAAGGGACCTCCTTTAGGATTATATAGTTGTTCTTATTTTCTGTGGACAGTGTCACTGGAATTAAGAGCTTTTATTAACCTGAGTAAAGCCAATGATTGTTCCCAGGTCAGGCAGCATGACTGTCTGGGTGATTTTACGCTTGAAGATCAGATCATTCTGTCATGATGGATGCATCAGTGTATTTACCTAGCTCTCAGAGCATCCAGTCTAGAACTTACTTGTGGTCTGTACCTTTCCTCTGATGATTAGAGAGGTTGTTAACTTGTATTAGAATCACTGGCTGTTTTCCAGGCTTCCTAGCAGTGAATTCCCTACTGTTATATATGTCTCGGTCCATTCTGGTTTTATTACGCTGTCTTAGCTTTTTCTACTGCTGTTTTTCTTGAGTCACAGTTTGTACACGATTCAACTACCTGATTGCTGATGGGAAAAAAAGATTTTTTTTTTTTTCAAAAGAAACCGCACTACTGTCCTTCAGTAAACTACATTCATCCATCACAGGAAGTGAGGTTTTATGTTTGTAACTCCTCTTACTAATGCAGCTAATGCAGTTTCATATTTTGGGGATCTTTTGTTTCCATGAGTGATATCCAGTTCTAAGGATACGGTGCCTATTGCATGGCAATGTGCACAAGGCTTAAGGAATCCATCTTTGCAGTGCTCTATTAAGTTGATATATTTTGGGAAATAAAGTTTCTCAAAAGGCAACTTCAAGCCATCCTTCATTATTTTAAAAATTTCTCTAAGCTGTAGAACTCTTTGAGAACCAAATATTTTTGTTTGTGCAATATTGCTTTGTTGCTGCCTCACTGCATATACAATGGCTTATACTGAGGACTTGGAAACAGATGCTGTACTGACATAGATATATATAGTTTTCTTTTATTTCTTCTATGCTTATTGTGTGCTCTAGGTAGATTAAAGAAAATCCCCCAAAGCTGCAGATAACAAACAATAAATCAAAAATAGCATAGAAGAAGAGAGCCCTCAGTACAAATTCAAACAGAATTAACAGCTTCCACCTCTTCTTTCTGCCCTTTCTCAGCCTATTGTTCCACCCTAGGGGAAACATAGTCAATAGTTCTTGATAGACTGTTCTAATCACCAATCCAGTCTTGCCTATGACAAGGGAGAAGTGAAGTCCTGCCACAACACTTCTTGGAACCTACTGCTGTATAAAAGATGGGCTGTTAGAATTATTTTTTTAGATGATGGAAATGCTTGGGTATTGCACAGGTAAGAAAATAATCTCCAAGCCAGCCCTTGTAAGCATGCAGGCCTGAAATAACACCTTATAATTCCTCTATAAGTTGCCCAGGCAAGTCAGCATATGTTCTGAAGCAAAGCCTAACATGCTTTTGACAGAAGACTCTTGCCATTGAGTGGGCAGAGATACTCGGCCCTGGCTCCAGTACCTGGATGATTCATAGGCTGATTCCTCCTCTCCCTTAAAATGCATTCTTATAATGACAGGTGACAAAACTCACTTATCTGAGAGTAAAAGGCCATACATTTCTTGCCAAGATCAATTAACAGAAGGCACATTGCTACCACAGCAGTATCTGCATCTTGATGGGAGGATGAAACTCTTCCCCTATTTAGTCTATGGTAAATTCTCTTACTGGGGCTGTTGCTACCTGGAAATGCCCAAGCCCAGTCCCAAACCATTTCACATGTCCACAGTAGGCTAACCTCAGCCAGCCAGCAACCCCTTCCCCCCAGATGCACCTAGATCACATCTCTGCTGCTGTCACCTTGAAAAGGCCATAAGCAGCTCATGGAACAAGTCATGTCTGCTCAAGCCTTGTGAAGCTTTCACTCCTTCTGCATATGGGCATTGTATCTGTACATGCATATCCTGACTGGTGCTACCATGAAAACTGAAGCTGAAATAACAGAAATTAGTTTAAATAAGAGCTAAGCTTGGCCACTGTATTTAAAAAAGAACAACCAAACACTTATTAAAAACAAGGATATTAATGAAACAGACTGAAACCTGCAAACATGAAAAAGGAAAAAAAAAAAAAGAGGCAAAGGATAAAACAGAAGCATGGACATGTCTTCCTAAAACATTTTTAGAACAATCAAACATGCTTTACTTAATGTATTGGTTTCAGAATTGTACTTTACATAAGTAGTGACATGTCCATAAACAAAAATGTCATGTCCAGCTTAGCAAGGCACCGTGTAACCTCTGTTTCTGCTGAAGTCAGGATTTGAAAGTATTCAGTACTCTGCAGGCTGAGATATCTACCAATCTGGTGACTCACTTTGGATATATGAGTTTTACTCACCACATTCAGTAGCATGATAATGCAAAAGTTGATGCACACTGCAGTCCCTGTAGTTGCAACCTGAGAGTTATTCCTGATTAAAGCCCACTTAAAGGCAGCAAAAGTGCTGACAGTCACAACACGGTAAATAACAATGCCAAAAACAGCAGCAATCACCACACATATCTGAAGGAGGAAAGCAAAACAAAACAAAACAAAAAAAGAGAGATAGAACAGGCGTTAACTTTTTTCTGAAACTGAAAACTGTACCAATGAAAAGAAAGGCTTGAAATATACACCAACTTTGGTTCTAGAGAAAAGTTTCAACATGAACATTCCTCTTATTCTGAATTCCTTTTTATTTCCATAATGCAAAATACCTATAAAGTCATAATAAAATAATTTTTCATTTTAAGCATTTTCTTGACCAATGTACCTGCTCCACAGCATTAATGTGGAAAACAGTATTGCCAGCTCTGGGAATTGGGAATTTTTCTTACACGCATGTTTGACAATGTACAAAGGCTATTCTCAAACTGATGTCCCAATGTGATGGTGTTGTATCTGGGGTGGAATTTGTGCTTCACGCTTGCAGGAAAAAGTCTCCATTTGTAAGCACTGCCTTGGCAACAACCATGGCAAGCTCCCCTTGCAAGCTGTTTCTTGCTACAGTTCTGTAAAGATTCTATCTGGGGAAGGTAACAAATTCAATTGCCCTGGTAATTTCTTCTCTGATGAGTCTTTCAGCAAATGTGACAGTTATAATGTGAGAGCCATGCAGCTGAGCCAGCCTGCTAAATCGCTTGATGTTCCATATGCAACAGTTGAACACTAAATGACAACTGTTTTCCATCGTGACCAATTTATGTCACAGTTTAGCAAACCACCTAAAGGACAAACAGTTGGGAATTAGTATGGGTGACTCATCTCATACAAATGCTGACACAGTACCCGTTAGCTATCTTATTAGCTAGTGAGAGTTTCTTCGGTAAAAGACAGATAGTACTTCCAAAAGCTAGATGTATACTGAAGTTATGCAAAAACAACTGAAACCTGTCAAAACCAAAGCATATCTAAGGTAATTGGATGGGAAAAATGATTTTGAAAACACTAAGTGCTAATCAAGCTGCTTTCATATGTTATTAGCGACAACACTGTCTGACATAATCACAGTGCAGAAGAACAAAAAAAGTTAGGTGTGTGTGAATGTGAAGGGCAGTTTATTACATTCTCTGCTACCACTGGCAGCACGTAGAAACATTGCAGAGTTACTGAGTTAGAGGATTGCCTCCGGATTCCCTGCATAGTGCCAAGAGGAAGGACCCCTTTCCTTTGGTAACAAGGAACCACCGATCCAGTTGAAGCTGTATTTATAACTGCACTGTGAGTCAGTCCTGTGAGATTTTGAGAAAAGCTCTAACTTGAAGTTTTGGTAAGCATATCTCCTGTGCTTAAATCTATTCTTTTTAAGGGATATTTTTTACCTAAAAGGGGAAAAAATCATTGTTTTTCTAACTCATTGGAAGCCCATGTTATGCCAACATTAAAAAGTATCTTCAGTGAAAACAATCCTTGTCTTGTTTCAAGGACTATTATGGAGACAATTTGTAGAGCATGAAATTCAGGGCAAGGCTACTCTCTCTGGCACTTTGAGCAAGATCTACCACTAGGCCAAGAAGATTAATGAATGCCTTTTCAAAGGGTAGAGAGTGAAAATTGTCCCCCTCAAGAAAAAAAAAAAAATATATATATATAGGCAAAATATAGAAACACACCTGGAAAAGCACTAGTAAATTCCACTGGGGTCCAAGTTGATGACAACTGTGTTTTCAAGACAATCCTACTGCTACCGCTGTCATGTGAATAATAGTGAATAACAGATTCAGTAGAGTTAGGGGACAGGGAGCATTTTAGCAGAAATGCATGCTGCTCTGTTAGGAGAGACTTCCCTGATGCATGTAGCTTTGTGCTTTGGAAGGGGGAGGGATGCCTCATTTTAGAGAAGGAACATCAGTTTCTTTGTTTCAATTGCACTAGGAATATAAGCCCTCTTTTCTTACCCCTGCAGTACACTTAAAAAATAGGAGATACAAATATCTTTAATCACTTTAGTCACCTAAGCTAAATTCTCTGTAGAGTATACAAAGAACAACTGACTCCCCCATGGTACCTCTTCATCACTCTGCCTTATCTACATGGGGAGTGTAAGGAAATTCATTCAGCTGAAGTTGGTGCCTAAATGTGATAATATCACTATTCCAGCACTTGTATAGTTACACATAGCCCTATGCATATAGCCTTAGTAATACTCCGGAATCTGGACCTCGAAAGAAAGATTTAACTAACTGTGAGAGTCAGTGAAGAGTAAACTAGTGCGGGACTTCACAGAAACTCAGGATATTTGCTCTGTGCAGATTTCCAGTCAGCAGTAAACATGATAGAGCTTATGGCACTTTCAAGCAGTCATATGCAGTATCTCCATACTCTCTCATCAGAGATAAAGTTACTTTGTATTATTTTAAACAGGAAAAGAAATAAAAGTTCTCAAACCATAAAAAATATTCCAGATGCAGAAACAATGAGTCTGCTGCATTTATCTGCAAATGCTTGATAAGGCTCTGGCTTTCCGGATATGGGGTTCATTCGTTCTTTCTTGGAGTACTTGGCTTCAAACTGCGGGCGTATTTCCTCCTAGAGAACAGACAGACAATGTTCATGTACAGTACAGCTAGGAAAGACTCTGTAGGAAACTTCAGATCATTTTTTTTCAGATCACCGTTAACGAGAATTACACCTTGGAATTCAGCAGCTGGCACAGCTACTATAAAAGCTGAGGTGGGAAATCAGGTATCCGTCATGAGGACTCAAATACACCACTATACCCATAAAACCATATTGGAACCATTTAGTGAACTCCCCAATTGGCTACTTATCTAAACAATGCTTTTTCAAACTATATGGCTGCAAGCCATGTCATTTCAACATCGATATCACAGGGTTTTCCAGACTGGTATTATCCTATTTATACTGTAACTTTACAACAATGATGGGAGGATACTCCTTTTTCCAAACCCAATTGCTGTTTGCTTGATAGTTAGGTAACAGCAGCAAAAGACTCTCATTATTTAGAGAGGCCATGCCATCCAGTATTGCTCAATTCCTTTCTAGCTTGGACAATACTAATAGCAGGAGCAGCTTTCAGCAGCAGACATTTAAAGTCTTGCTTTGCTGTAATATTCTCTTCTCAAATGAAACCTGGGGATTTCTTAGACTGCAACTTGGTTACATCCCTTTACAGCTGTGTTAGAAGACAGGGTTCAGCTGAGACTGTGTGGTTTTCAGCTGCAGTACAGCTCCCCCCCCGCCCTGCCATCCAGCAGGTTCACCACCAGCCTGTCCTGGCTTGTCCTGGGCCACGTCTCCCAAGTCTGACATCAGGGATGCTGCCAGAGACAAGCGCAAGCACCAGGCTGCTGGGATGGACTCTGGCAGCTGCTGGCAGACCATACACATCGGATCGAGTGTTACAGTGCTCTGGTGCATGCTGGAGGACTGGCTCATCGTACAGCTGGCTATGAGGAAGCACAGAGGCACCTCTCAACTGCTTTTGCAGCTTTTCTGCCAGGCTTCTGCTGTGCATTTTGTTGTAATAGTTAAGAGCCCAATGCACCGATTTCATTCACTTCCAACACTTCAGCTGCTCTTAATTGAACTTTGCCTGACTGAAAGTTATTGATTATGGCTATAGGTTAATCATTCTAATAGCTTAGAAATAAGCAGACCTTAAATGGCTACATTGAAACTGGTGAATGTTAGTTGCTCATGCAAGCCTTTAAGATGTGAATAAAAATAAGATATCCTAAAATCCTACATCCTTTTAATAAAATTCCTCTGGGGAAAGAAAAAAAGTCTCATTCTCAGTCTTAAATTTTGAAGGCACTTTCTCAATACACTTAATTTCCAAATTTGAACAGCAACCTGATAACATGCTATTTAAATAAAGATGAGAGTCATATATGCTTGGCTGCAATGTTTGTCTAAGTATGTGCTTGAGGGAACCAGCACTGCATTAGCTAGTGGCTAAGCTAGACAAGCTATCATCTCTTTTCTCTGCCTATCCCTATGATTAAACACAGACAAAAATCTGCATGTGTAAAAAAAAATAGAGAAAGTGAGAATGCAACATGGCATACAGGAAATAACCTTCTGAACCTTGGCAGAGCAAAACTTATTTGGGGTATTCACAAAGGCAAAGCATGTTTCTGTGGAGGCGGGGTACTACCTCGCTCTTATTCTGCCCTGCTCACATTGTTTCTGCCATACCAGGGCAGAAGGCTGTTGAGAAGATGAGAATCTAGCAAGAGAAACAATACAAGTAATATTACCATGTGCCCAGGGACATCCAAAACGACAGAGTGTGATGGCATTGAAGCAGGGCACTCGAGAACTGAGCTCTGCAGATTGTGGAAGGGCTCTGCCAGCTGACCCACTGAGCAATATGCAAGAAACCCTTTCTTTTCTGCAGCCCTTTCTAAGCCAAGGCTTGATTACATTTTACGATCTGCACTATAAGGAAGTTTTCTTACTGTACACACCTGTCCATAAATCTAGGTATCTTCTACAATCTCCAGTCAATTCAGATAATGCAAATGCAAATGCTATTTTTATAGATAAATCTCCACACAGAACTGAAACTCTGGCATGAACCTTCATACCTGTTTAATGACACTCAGCAATGCTGAGCACAGCTTTGGGAAGGAAGCGGACAGTCCTGTATCTGCCTCACATTAACAATATACAGAAAGTGACACTGAAGAAAACGAAAAGTGCACTGCAAATAGTGACAGAAGACGTAGCTTGGAGTCCCAGGAACACAGTGCAGTTGGTTTCTTGTTGCACACCCAAGGCAAGACCCTGTTACTGTCCATGTTTCCCACCTTGCATCTCATTTACAAGGAAAGAAAATACAGATATGCAGGGCTGAAGGAGGCAGTACATCTTGTCCCCATGTCCCCAGGCTGGGGGACCCAGACACTCCAGGGGCTGTGGCATGCCTTCCTTTAGTGAAAAGCTGTAGTGGTCAGGAATTCACAAGGTCATGTATGTGAATAGTTTGAATTCTCCTTCCTGTTGTCTTAATTGCTTCATTTCTTTGTCTCTTCATTTAGAACGGAAAAGTGACAGTAACATGATAGGAAGCCCTATAAATCTTTTTTTTTTTTTTTTTAAATTTCAATCTATTGTTGGTAGGAATTAGCAAATTTCCCTTTGTAGCAGAACATTTTTCAATTTGACAATGAAAATTGAAAGAAGCAAAGGCTAGACATGGCAGCTAATGTTAATAAAAACAACAATTTTCATTAATAGAAGCTTGTGACTTAGAATGGTAATTAGAACTGTTTAATTGATTTCTGTGACATAGCTAATAAAAGAAGTTGGCTGGTTTGTCCAGTGCTAACTGAATGGAATAGAGAGAGGAAATCTAATTGCCAGAGATTTTATTAGAAAGCAGGATTTTTAGGAGTAACATTTCATCTTATGGAGACAAAGTTTCACTGACGTACATCATCATGATCAACTCCACAAGATGTGACTTTTTCAATCTACAGACATTTTTCAATAAAACAGGCTGTTCTCCTTCCCTCCTTCTCAAACATGCATCATTCAAATTCTCTCTCTCTCTCTCTCTTTTTTTTTTTTCCCCACAGAAGAAACTATTCTGGTTTCTGGAATATCAAATACAGATTAATGTGTACTGCCTTAGCCCAGACCTTTCTGCACTAGAAGATCTACTCTAAATTTCTTTCTGCAATATATCCTTTTCTTTCAGGAGGTTTCTGAGTTCTTCAACAAGTGAATTCTTGTAGAAATCCAATCTTTCCTAATCCAAGTATATATTGTCCTGTTTATCCCAGATGTAGAAAGGGGATTAACCAAAAAAACTACCGAAGTCTGAATCTTGATTACTGGGACAATGACAGCAGAGCCACCCATGGAACTAAGTCTCCTTTGCGAAGGCCATGATTTGCATGTCATCCTGCTTGCAGCTGAAGGCAATTGCAAAGTGAAGGTGGACTTTGAACCACAGAACAGGGAAATAATCTCAATACTTCTTCACCCTGGGACACATGCTTCCAAATCTGTGACTGTCTTGGTGTCAATGTCCAGCAAAGAGCCCGGTGGCAAAGGAAAAGTGCGTTATCTGATACTTTTAGGAGAGAAGTCAGTGATCAGTAGAGCTGACCTTAAAGCAAGAACATTTCTGAGTGCAGCAGGGTTGGGCACTGGCAGCTGTAGCATCTCCAGAGAAGACACCTCTGGGAGGCAAGCAGCTCCCGCCTCTGGGACCCCACTGCACACTGAACAAAGTAGAAGGGAGGAGGTGATGTCTCAAATGACAATTGGATACTGATGCTCTGATGTCTGGTCACATAAATCTTTGAGAAGCAGCCAATTGAGTTCTTACTGGCATGTTTAACCTCTAATTCAGGAGGGAAAAGTACCATCTGGCACACTGCTTCTGAAAGGCTTCTGCTTCCTGATGTAGAGACTGAAAAAACTCCCTCCAGAATGGCTCAGTGAATAGCTGTGGAGCAGGTACACTCAACACTGCCCTGGGATACATGATTATGGCCTTGTTGACAGACCTCACTGGTAAAAGCCTGGTGTGAGAAAAAAGGACCAGCTGACCGGGGAGCAGGTGTCCTCTGAAAATCACTGATATGCATATGCTATTCTGCAGGCCAGACTGAAATAATATGCCAGTGGGACATAAACATCTCTTATAAAATGTAATGTTATTTGACAAACATCATAAAATAAATGCATCACATTTCTATGAGGATAGTTTCAACTACCAGAAGCTCGGACAGTCTTTATGACTGGAAGAGAAAAAATCAAACTCTGTTGCTTGCCTTCTGTCTTTTCAGTTATTCCAGCTGATGGGATGGCTGCCTTTTTTTTGTCTTTCTTTCTTTTTTTTTTTTTTTTCCCTAAGACATAAACATGGTACTGCTTTTAGAAATCAGAGAGCAAATCTTACATAGGAAATCTTTCTGCCAGCCTCTGCAAGAGGACAAGAACCTTCAGTGGAAGCAGCAAGGTTGCAAGTAGAGTTGTGGGCATGTGCATGAAGAGGAGAGGGAAACAGAATAAGGACTGGTCCTGAATGGGCTTGGACCTGTGGTGCTCACTCCTAAGAAAAAGGCTCTTCTGAACCTTACCACAGCAGACAGATATTGCTTAGTACTATTATTACAGGAAAGAATAAAAAAAAGAAAAATGAAAAAAAGGAAAAAGGAAAAAGAAAAAAGGAAAAAGAAAAAAGAAAAAACAAAAAAGAAAAAAAAGAAAAAAGAAAAGAGGAAAAGAAAAAAGAAAAGAGGAAAAGGAAAAAAGAAAAGTTGAAAAAAAAAAGAAAAGGAGAAAACAAAAAGAAAAGGGAAAGCAAGGCATCACCTAAAGATAACTTTACTAGGGAATCCAGTATTTGTAAATAAATTGACTATAAAAAATAAAAAATTGGGTGGATGGCTTTATAAATCTGCATAAATCCCAATTCCAGGAAGCTTAAATGGCAAAAGGTGCAGACATATAACATCCCATTCCATGAATGTCTGCCAGACCCATCTTCCTGGGGAAAAAAAAAAAAAAAAAAGACTTGGTGGTGTATTTTTTCAGTCCAAAGGTTTCTTCTCCTTGTGGGACACTGAACTGGAATCCTGTCCTGACTTAAAGTTTGATATATCTGTATTCTGCCCTACCTGCCAGCAGCAGCAGTGGCCTTTTTGCAACTAGTCAAGAGGGACAAGATCACTGCAATTCAATGGTGATCAATATCTGAAGCTCAGGCAGGACCGTATCAGTGTCCTCTCTCTGTTATTCATCAGCATTGGCAAGAGCAGGCTGCTAATCTCAGGAGAGGTAAATCAGCATCAGTGTTCTTTAAATATACCAGAAAAGTCCTGAAGTGACGAAGACTTGGCAGCATATGTGCACGAATACTGATATTCCTGTTGATATAAAGAAACCAGTATCTAGTTGTGTAAGTTACTTCACTTCAGGTTCTTGGCTTATTTTCCTAGTCATTAAGCATTTCAAAAAACAAACAAACAAATGAACAAATGAACAAACCAACAAAAACAAACAGACAAACCAAATTAAAACAAAAACACACAGACACAAAAACCATCCTACCAGCAAATGAGCAATTGTACCATGTCATGGCCTCAATGAACTACATTGCCTCATGGACAAAAAGCCCATAACTCAGAAGTCTGCTTCTCTGCTGCAAGACTAGTGAAAAAGATTTTCTTTCCATGGAGGCAGCAATATAGAAGTTCAACTGTATTCACACCACTCCAGCAGTCTCTTACAGTCCCTCCATGAACTTCAGTACAGTCTCTGGAGAGTAAGGAAAGCAAACTGTGGACACCTGTACATCCAAATCCCACTCAAGGAACAATTTTCCTGCCACACCCACAGAATCTTGCTTTTCTCCTGCACAATAAAACCTGCTAGTTCTCCTTAGACATCAGTTCTCAGTCCCAAGAGCACGGTGTTCCTTTCTAGTAACCACCACGGGAAATGATTAAGATCGCTTTTCACTGTTTGCTACTTTAAGGGACTTCTTCTGCCAGCAGGGAATGAATTAAGTGCATTGGGCTGGTTTATCTCCTTCAGTTTGGATTTGCAAAGGTGTAAAAGAGAGGCTGGTTTGCCCTGGGGAAAGTTTCTTCACATTCCAGAGGAAACATCTAAGGAAAAAAATGCTTATTTTCTAGTTTATGAAGTTTTGAAGAATGAATTAAAAATAAATCCAAAAGAAAAATGTTCTTACATTTTTAACCAAATCTTTTCGTATTAATGATTAGAGAGTACATTTTTTTATACAAACCTCTTCTTCTTCCCAGTCTATCAAGTCCCAGTCATAAGCAATTACTGCTCGCCTTCTTTTCCAAAACTCCAGAAAAACAGTAGCTGAAGCAAACAGAAAAACAAAAACAAAAACAAAACCACACAGAATTGTTATTAAGACTAGAAAATGTTAAGTACTATCACAGAACTGTTGAATGAAGCTGTTGTGTTACTTTCATCTCTTTGCATAAAAGGGTTCTTTTGAACAGGAAATCAGGCTGATGATCAAAACTGCTTTTAAAACGTATTGCTTTCTAAGGATTACTCTGCTTGTGTCAAGTATGATTGAGGCTTTAGAGATTTCACTTAGTGCTAAATGAAAATGTTTAATTTCTAACCAACCAAGGGAGGACTCTCAAAAAATAAAATTGTTCTGTGAGTCATCATTACTAAACACAGCAGACTTCTGATGAAGCTAAATGTTTACCGAGGCTACTGTAGATAAAGAAGTAACTTTCCTTCTTTGAACATGATTTAAAATACACAGGAAATGGAATCCAGGGGAAGCCTATTCAGGTGAATGTGCAAATCTGCTGACTACTACTGAAGAAAACGGGATATTTGTCTTACACTTTTCTAATCCAGATGATGTCTTTTACCCTACATGATTGTGTATATATAGTGTGTCACACAGCTGACAATTAAACACTCTGTGCTGAATAGCATTTAATGACAGAGTTCAAGATGCTGTAATGTTCTTGTACATGACTGTGCTTCCACGTTGTGATGGAAAGAACAACCAAGGAAGCTCTCAGTCATCCAATCATACATTCATATTCTGGAGATTAATACTGAAAGACTATTTATGGTTAGACTTTTAAAAAATTATTTTGTTAAAAGAATATATGAGCTCCCACAGTGAGGTTTAGATCTTGCATTTACTGCTCAGTGAAAAGCATCTGACTGATAACCATGAAGAACATAAACCTTTTTGTTCATGAACTAGGACAGTATCTGCTGTAACAGCATCATGATAGCCTGGCAATATGTCCCACATCCAGTTCTAAAGGATCTCCTTAATGGACCATCTGCCTTACTGCAGCATATTGATAATGACATGCTATCATACTAAGCACTGGAATAAGTTTGGTGAATTTTTTAGCCAGGAAGAATTATTATAGTTTAATGCATCAGTCAATCAGTCAGTCCAGCTAAGATATGCTTAGAAAATGAACACTGCAAGCAGGTCAGGAAAGATATCAAAAAGCATGTTTAAGGAGGCAGTTTTTCTGTTTGAAGGCATTTTCATATATCATGCCATCCTCATTCTGAAATCTGTAGTCCTGTTACAGCAGGTAGCCGGCTACTTTAATATAATTAAGGAAGTCAGTTAATCTCCTGATCCTAATGTCTATGACTTCTTACAATAATTGCAGCGTGATTGGTTGGGATCAACAAAACTACTAAGTGCTAATGAGGCTCTGCTGCTGCTGCTGCTGCTGCTGCTGAACTACCACATTGGTTCATTCCTTGACTTGTCTTCTGGTGGAGCTGATTCTCTCCTATCAGCTCATGCTGATTTATTTTGTACAGGCTAAGCAAGTAGCCCTGCCCTTTTTGGAGTTCTGGGAGAAACAAGTCTGGTTGACTACTGCCACTCTGCTTCCATACCAAAAAGCAGCTGGAAGCAGAACTTAAGTGGGTGTATGAGTACACAGGCCTGAACCTCTCAGATACATCTATGACAAATTATACTTTCTTTCTTTCTTGTTTTTCACTCACCTGTAGTGAGGACTCTATTCATACTATATTTAGAATATTTAGCACCTGTCAGAGTTAGTAGGTGCAGTTCCTGAAGCTTCTTTTGAAAGCTATTTTCAAATCATTAAGTATAAAGTAGGATGAGCTCTACAGCTCTGTTCTAGCTTTTACTGTACCACACTTCCCTCTATCCAGGTCATATGCAGTTGTCCCTTGCTAGATATTATAAAATGTGCTATAAATAATCATCTTTGATTGATTCACTGTACTACTGATGTCTTCTCAAAAGTATTGCATTTTGAAATTTCTCTGCTTCTTTTGAAGTAACCACTAATAGCCTATATCACAGTTCAGCATTCTTTTCTGACTTTGACAGCGTAACATGACACAGTTGTACTTACTGTCCTCCTATTTTCCAACTGGTATATTTAAACCAGATGCTAATAATTCTCCAAAAATCCTGCTTGGAATTTTGAATTTCTCATTGGCCTTAACTCCCAGGTCTTTTGAGATATATATATATATATATTTTGTATATTATTTTTGCCCTGCTTTAGAGATCAGTCTTGCAACTCAAACTTCAGCATCCACTCGAATAAACAGCTCTCTTAATATCACCTCCTCTGATGCTTTTGAACCAAGTTATGATCTTGTCTAGTAATGCAAATGGCCTTTTGCAGCAAGTAGCTTAGTCCTGACTTTCTCTCAGAAATTCTCTCCCTACCGTATTTAAGAACACCTTTTAATATATCTATTCTCACCTTTAGAATATGTTCTACATGCCACTACTACTGCTAAAGGACCTCCTTAAATTCTGTCTCCTCAGAGAGCACATCAATGTGAATGTTTTATGCTAGAGGCAGGGTTTTTAGGAATGTAGTATCTTTTATTAGACCACCTGATATATTTAGAAAAATATTTTATGTTGGCATTTCTTATTGCTTGGAAAAAAGCGTTAATTTTTTCATGTAAGGCCTCTTTTCCTCTCTCTCACTTTGTCTTTCAGCAAGTGTTCTAATGCTATCTCCTTTATCAAAGGAAACATGCTTGTAGATAGACAAGAAGAGATTATAAAAAGGACTTTTCTTGCATCCCATAGTCCCCCAAAGATATGCGGAGGAAAGAACCAACATCAGTCCACTGTGTCTCTAGCAAAGCATTAGAAATGATAAATAGTTGGACTTTCTAGTTGAACTTTGCTGTTGAGCTTCAGGCAATGTCTAGACAGTGACATCTTTGCACTGGCTTTCTCCAGTACTGGAAAAGCAAAAGTTTCCTCCAACTGGAAAAAGCAAAAACTACTTTTTGTCTGGCTTTACAACAGTATAGTAGAAGTCAAATGATTTACCTATTTTTTTTTCTTTTCTGAGAATTACTTCTTTCTGCACTTTAAATGACAACATTTATTTGGAAAGAACATGTTTCTCTCATATTCTGTCTTTGCTATGAATCCAGTTTGGATAGAAAAAACAGAGAATGAGTCTTTCCCAGAAACTGGACCTATGATTTTGTCAAGCTTGACATATCTCATGGCATACGTAAAGGGCAAAGTGTAGGTGGTTCCCTCTAGCACAGAAACACAAAAACTACTATTGCTTCCCTCTTTTTGAAAGCTTTGAACATCTGGAAAACATTATTAAGACTACAGATTCTGAAAAGGAAAATTATTCTGCAGTTTCTGAGGTGAAACTCTGAGCATCAATGACAGTCTGTCCACCAAGAAAAAGAATATTAGTGATTATAGGGACTTACTGTTTCCTATAAACAGCAGAGATTTATAGCTTTGACCATTTTGGAAGGATTTTTTCCTTCAACAGAAGCTCCAATACACAAAAGTTTAGAAAAACTACCAGGCAATTCCTTCAGTGTACTAAAGGAAGACCTTTGTTCTTTGCTCCATCAATTTAAAATAAAAATTACCTTAAGTCTTTTGTCTTTTTATATACTTTAGTAAGTGTATTTTTTTTCCTATTATATGATTTACTTTCACTTCTTATATAGTACTTTGCTTAAATAAGGCAGAAATACAACAAGTGAAGTGGTGGGTCAAAATATTTTTTTGATGAAAAGTGTGTTTCTCATCCAGTATTTCCTGGTGCACTTGGCAATTCCAGCCTTACTCTGATGGGACCCACTTCCTTCACAATGAAGCATTATAAAAGATGGGTACCTGTGCTTCAGAGTACTACAGCCAGGCTCTTTGCTCCTCCACTGCTCAAGCAATCCACTTGTGGGGTGTGATGTTTGTGGTGGTGATTTCTCTCCCTAGGCTAGCCACAGCAGTTTTTTCATCATCTGGAGATGCATTTTATTTCTATTTATAAAGCAAGCAGGTAGCCTGCTTTGTCCATCAACTAAAGATGACTTTAGAATAAAAGGAAGAAAACCACTTTTTCTTCAAAGAAAGCCCAACCATGCCTGGTTTCTGAAACCCCCATGCAAATGGCTGAGAATTCTCCCTCAGGATGGGAATTTACCAATGTATTTAAAGATGGTGAAAAAGGTTCTTTGGATAATAAGGCAGTGGCACTGCCATCATCATTTTGTATGTCACTCTCTGTCAAACTGGATCATCCAGAAGGCTGAATTTTTCTTAGCCATTTTGTCACCTGCTTGCCAGTTGTTTCACTCTGACAGAAAAATCATTTCCATGATCAAAATGCTATCATTGCTTCTTCTCTTCTCCTACGATTTACTGAAATGATGGTAACACCTGCAGCTGCCAGTAGGCTTACTGCAGACTGAGAATCTATTTAAGACAGGAGGTAAGCCAACTCATAAACACAGGACCATAAAATCACTGAGAAGTGTGGTTTTACTTATGCTCATGCAGATTTAGCCCTAACTGTATTGAGAATATCTCCATAATCTCACTGTTGTCTCAGCCAAGTGTTACTCAAGGGACTAGATTTTGGGTGGAGCCATAGCATTGGCCCATTCCCCAAACCATCACCCTATACTCACACCCTCCTTCCTGTTGTTGCCTCTACATCCCTCTGGGTGGCAAGCTCACAAGCACAGTGTAATCAAACGAAAGTGGGGGAGAAAGTCCTTGCCCTAGCTACTGTCCTATAGTCTCTTCTCCACTAGTCAAAAGTACACAGAGGACAACTTTTATTGTATTTTTTACTTTCTTCCCTGTGTGCTTAGGTGCTGGAGATGCATGGATGGGCAGTGCAATCCCCAGACCTGACAGGCTGGTGGGAAGACAACCCCCGAGGGCACTGGGGCTTGTACTCTGACAGTGATGCCTAAGAAGAGAGAAGAAGGAGAAGCTGACCCAAGTGGGGTGCAGCTTCTGTCAACTAGAGCTAGGAGAGAGAGAAAGCCTACTCGACTAGGCATGCTCAGCTGGCCCAGCCTTCTCCCAGACATGGGAGACAGCGGGCATGGCTACCTGAGTAAGGGACTTCCCTTCCCTAGAGCTGCTTTTTCCCTGTTTATGGGCAGTGCTAAGACATAGGTGCACAGTTGTTTCCAGGAAGCAGTATTACTACTAAGGAAGAACAAAAACACTGGTGCAAAAAGCTTCACTCCAAAGACACACTCACCAACAATTAGAAACAGCGGTATACACATTCTGCTAACCTGTCAATTTTCCTATCCAAGATGAAAGTCCCTGTCTTGGAAATTCTCATCTTCCGTAAGCATGTGGAAAAGAGGTTGGAAAAACTAGGTATGCCCCTCAAAATTTCTTTAAGGCTTGACTTAGAAATTTTTGGTGATGCTCAGCTCTAGTGAAGCTCTAAAACAAAGCTGGAAATACCAAGGAGAAAGAAAAAATCTGTACATTCTGTGGGTTTTTCCCTTAATATAACTTGTGATATTTTAATAGCATCAATATTACATGAAATGTCATGAATAGGCTTGATTAGAATATGACTTAATTTAATTAGTCGACTTAGACAAAATCATAGTTTTGGAGGAAGGAACTAAGACAGACCACTAAGATAATTTATCTTCTCCTGATGGCTCTGGCACTGTCTTTTGGATCTCTCTTGCAGTTCAGTAAAGAGATTCACAGATTAAAATGGAGATTATAAAAATTAATTTGACATCTTTCCCAAGCAGTTTAAGATGTGAATAAGAACTGGAAAACAATGACTAGGTCAGGATAGCTCAAGTACCTGGAGTTGTGAGATGGAAGCCATTTTTGAGGCACCTCATTAAGCCATTTTCTAAAGGTGTTAACCTTCTCTCAAGACAGTGTAGTAGCAGCAAAGCATCTTGGCATGCTCAGGGCATGTTTGAAAGACTTTATGTGTTGCTAGAAATGACTGTTTCTTGTCTTCAATTCTGCCTACAAGACTACAGTAGGCAAAATAGTTGAGTCAAAAATAGAACTGTCCTATGGGCAAAATTCAGCCTCCATGGCAACAGTTGGACCAATTTCGGATCAGTTTGTCATTCAACTAATTTTCAATTTATTTCATCAGATTCTTGCTTTGATTACAGCCAGCTCACATATATTTAAGCTTTACTGCCTTTCTGCAGGGAAGGTAAAACAATGCATTAATACATTTTAGTGCAGACAGTAAACTGGGCTTCCCTAAGCTAAGAGAAGCCCTAAGTATTAGCAGGCCTCAAAAACACACACAAAACCAGAATATAACTACCTGCACACACAGACACTGTATGTTGCATACTTTTTTTTAATTAAAATGATTATCACATAAAAAATGATTTAAATAATTTCCATATTCCTTCTGCAGAAATAGAAAATAAGCAAGCCTATATTGTTTTCCTCAGTGTCTAATAAAAACAAGTGTGCTGGAAATTACAAAGACCTATGTTGCATCACAAGGTTTATGAAAAGCATTCTGCAGTCACTCATATTTAAACAAAAACTTACCCCACACTGCCATGAAAACAGCAAAAAAGACAGTAGCTCCATTGTCAAAAAGGTGTGTTACCTGATGGGGATATTAATAATCTGATCAATTTATGATAATATGGCTTTATTTTCTATTTTCCCCTAATAAAACTAGCACAATCATGAGTGCAGCTGGCCTGACAATCCTGAGGACTGAAACCCTTCCCTTGATGTATGACATGCACCTGTCAATGAACTCCATATCAACTGACTAGTCACCAGCCTGGCCTGGGACTCACCCCTGCCAACAGTAAGCATGAGCATAATTTCAGACCCAAAGCATTCATTTTATGGAGCCACTTACAAAGGATGGATCATAAGATAAAAGTTGATGCCAAGGACACCGTAGCACATGCATCTAGGATGTGACCTCTGGGACTGCTGAATCTGTAAGTGCAAATTGCATTCAAGTGTTTTACAGCCCAAACTGAGTCCTCGTAAAAGACAATGGATGTTAACATTGGCTGAATTTGATCTGTCCTTTGAAGACTTTATCTACCCAAGCTCACTAAAGACAAATGCAAAAGGTGAAAGGAATTCTATTACCAGGAAAACATTTCTACTTGAATAGTTTAAAATGTACCTTGGCATAAACACAGCTGTCTGACAACCTCATGAAGGGACAGTATTTATCACATATAGGACACATTATGATATCTGTAGCTTGACAGACTTCTTTACTGGAAAAATCAAGAAGATAAAAGTTAATAGTTTGATGCACAACAATCAGTCATAGAATAGATTGATAGGTTTCACTAATAAAAGTCAGTTACTTATTGAACAATATTGGTTCTTTCTGTAACCGAAGCCAAGATGTACACAACTGTATGTGCATAATTAAGATTTGTTCACTGTCCAAGACTTCAGCATTTGTAGTCCTAGCTGCAAGGAACAGTTCTTCAAGGCCAACTCAACAGTAGCTCTTTACCATTTCCAGCTTCTCTTTGAGTCAGAAGTGACCTTCAGCTGGACAAGGGTGAGAATGAGCGCAGGTAAGTTTGACTCAAAGATTCTCTCAAGGATTGTTTTAAGTGGGCAAGAAAACAGAGGTGGGGCACTCAGCAGAAGACTGAGGGGGTTCTTTGTCTGAAAAATGCCTCACTGACGTGGACCTTTGGAAAAGACCTTGAAGAGAGTGAAAATTCCCCACTCTTCACCTGGTCTGTTATAACTGCAGTGAAGGAGCTCAAGCTCTACTTTTCCTACTTCATGCTGAGGCCAACACCATCAGGAACTGGAACTGGGCTAGAAACATTGCCTCCCATTCCAGTTTAGGAACACAAAACAAGGGAAGCTCAAAACTGGGTATCTTACGAGTAACAAAGAGTCTTTTCCTGAGTATTCATTCAACAGTTCAAAATTAAATAATTGACTATTCGTATTAAGATCTCTTACATTATTCATAATATCCCAAAGCTGTAATTTCTATTATGAAAGTGTCCACATTACCTGACTTGGCAGTGGTTCAAAGTGGTGACTCCGTACAAAAACACAAACAATCCAATGAAGGCAGCTGGGAAGAGCATCCCTGTGTACCAGCCTAACCAGGCAAAGTACAGCCCAATTTTCTCACCAAAGTATCGTCTGTTTTAAAATACAACACAGAGAAATTACCTGTCAATTAGAATAAATCTGATTAATCATTCTTGTTAATAGAAAATAAATATTTCTATTATACCTGAAGAGCAGAGCCAGACCTTCCTAAAGAAAAAGACTGCAATTAGGCTTCTCAATCCACACTGAGGAATCTGCCCATTTCTAAAATGAATTTAAATATTCACTAAACGCAGTTCATAATGAAATTACTGGAGACATTGGAGAGGAAACACTGAGAACATTAAAAAAATAGTTCTTTATGTCTGGGAAACTGATGAATTTGAGCTGAGTAACTGTATTTCCCAAGTAATTTCATTGAAATCAGTTTCATCACTAAAAATGGTATAACAGAAAAAAAAAAGACTTGAGCCCAAATTATTTCTAAGCAATTAATTAACCAGAGGTTATTCTCCAATCAAGTTTATTTTCATTTGCCTGTTTCTTTTCTTATCTCAGTTCCAGGAAAATCAATCTCATGACTGTAACACAGGTGTAGAGTAGAGTGCAAGCAATGCAAAGAAATTATGTTTCATTTTACACTGATTTGAGGAAAATAGTCTGAATCAACACTAATCTGCTAGCTATATTGTTTAAAAACTAACAGCAACGTGATCAGGAACTTCCTATTTGTGACATATTCATTGGTATTTTTCCTCTTCCCAAACACAATCACACTTTATGTATCAATGAACACATCCAGCACGTAAAAAACCTTCTGGACTTATCAGCATAGGAGCAGTCTGCATGTGTTGTCCTGTGTTTGGGTATTATGTGTACCATATGCTCTGATCAGATTAGAATGCTTTACAAATTAGTATGTAATGAGCATGAATATGATGGAATTTTTAAGAGATTATTTGCAAGAATAGCTTTAAAGAATGAAGTAAAATAGGTAAAATGATATTCTTGCACTTCAGAGACTTCATGGACAACTTAAAAGTGCATGTCAAGTGAATTTGAAAACAGCTGCTGATGAAAACCCACATTTACACTAATGATGAAACTTCTGATCTCTCCGGAAAAAAAGTGAAGTGAGCTAGCATTGCTGGCTCCTTTATGCTACCAGAACACACTTTTTTTGGTAGAACTTTCAAAGTCAGGAAGAGCCCCACAATGGGCTTTGGGGCTGGAGGCAATGGGGAAGAGAAAGAAACACTTGGTCTGGAATAGACAAAATCATCAGTTTTCAAATGAATGTCAAGATTTTCCAGCATAAGAAATACCTGTCAGAGCCCAGCTCACACTTCGCTGGATGATAGGAAGAAGACTGACCTACACTGTTTATTATCAGTTGAGTTTACCAACATTACATCAGAGGCCAAATACTGTCATGTTGTTTTTATTCTTCTGTCATTCAACAGAGAAACAAATTTTGGGGCTAAAGAGGTGGTAAGCTAACAATAACATACTCAGTTCTGACAAGGGCAGCAGGTCTGGTTATAAACAGACACACTGGAAACTGCTTTTTGAGCCCTGACTTAGGAGAGTTAGTGAACCTTTTGGCCTTATTCTTTGTCTGACACACAGGATATAAAGCTGTGTCTGCTCCACTGAAAAAGAAAGCTCATATTTTAAGCTTTCTTCCAATTAATATTTATGGACTTATTTTCTCCATGTACATAGTTCAAAGTAAACCTAACATTCATCAAGATTTATCTTTTTGTTTCATTCCCTGCATTCAGGGATGAATGTTTCCCCTAATGTCTGCAATGAAAGGAAAAGGCACGTTTCCTTTTTGTGAGGCCACTTGTGAACCTGGTTTTAAAAATAAGTGCTGTATGCAGACTTTTACTTTTGTGCCTATTGGCTTAATTATGAACAGCTTCAATATTTCACCATCACCCTTTGCTTCACAACAGGTATTCCACAGGCTGTACTACTATAACGAACATCAGGATCAAGGTAGTATTTATTTCATTTCCTCTGAACCTGTAGATAACATATATATATTTTTTTCTGTAACTCTCTGCTTAGATGCTACTAGGTTGAGTGTTGTAGAAACAAACTATGTCAATAACACGGTCTTTGGAGACCTTCCCAGGTACCACTTTCAGAGCAGTTCCACATGTATTCCAACCCATAATTGGGTTCACCAACACACTTAACATCCTCAGGAGGAGGTGGCTTAGAAAATCCTTTGCCACTCATTTTGTACCATATATAGTGAGCAAGGTCTTTGTATCTTTTCGGTAAGTATATACTGAAAATAAATTTCATAGACCTCTCCGAAGTGATGGGAGTTCTCTTACCTGGATGCTGGCACTTCACATAAAACTCAGCAATGTATATAAAGACTTCCAGGGATTTTTTTTCTTCTCTTTTTTAGGGTGTACCAGTGTGCATTATTTATACCTGAATTTCACCTGTTATCACCCTGCTCACTGTAGGCCTCTTTGCATTTTTCCAGCCTTGATGACATTTGCATGTTTGTTAATTTTGCTGTCTCATTAGCATTCAATTTTTCAGGCTGTTAATCATAATAGAAAAAAAAAGTTCTGTATCTTTTATGGTTCTCCCACAGAAATTTTCCTCTACATAAAACCTTAAAAGCAGAGAAATAAAATCACTCCCAAGCACCTAATAGAATAACCCATTGCTCCTATGCTCATATATACTGTATCACTAGAATTAAAAAAAAAAAAAAAAAAAGAAATCTCAGTTTCTTGGTTTTATGCCGATGTTTATGAGCTCTCCAATACAACCTATCTTAGCATCAAATTGTCTCTCTCTTTACCCCATTCCAGTGGAAGAACTGCCACAGATTGGGCCAAGATTTCGATTTCAGTATTTATCATTAAGGTACATTTCTGAAATTTAGTAAACTACAAAATCTGATTTCAAACCCACAAAATGTGTATTGGATTCTTCTACGTTTACTGACCTTCATTATATAGTTTTTTTATTTGTTTGTTTCAAGATGCCTAGAAAAAAGTCACAGAGCTAGAATATAGACAAGTCTGGTCTCAAGCTAAAAATATATCTATCTTCATTAATCTTTTTGCAGGTCAGAATGAAATCTGATACAGAAATTTTTACAACACTGAAACAAGTTGTGAAGGAGCTAGAGTTTTCTAACATGTTTTGGATACATAATGCTCTCTGTAATATCTAGAGCAATATGGTGGGGAGGAAGGCTTGATGAGGGTTTGAAAAGAAGTTAGGTTGCAATCAAATCATTTAATGTACTAAGTGATAATGCACGTTATTCAGGCATTATTTTTGCTTTCAGATTCATTTAGGTTGCTTTATAATCAATTTATAAATATAGCTTTTTCACATCCTTTCTTGTCCTGTAAATGGCATGTACAAGCAGCAGCAGGAATCATCTGTGAAAAGTCTAGGGGACAGCAGTTATGCAAAGTGTGAAGGAAACGATCCAACGCCCTTAGGAATTACTGCAACTGTTTTCACTGATGTATGTCATCCCTGAGCATATAAATATAAAAAGTCCTGCCTTTTTCCAATTGCTATGAGTTCTAAGGATCTTAAATTATTCTTGTTAAGTAACTACTGATACTAAACTCCAACAGAAGTGTAATTAAAATCATGCTGCCACATCCTGATTCATAATGGTGCCTCTGCAATTGTGCTGAGTCTGCACCTTCATATTGCTGTGTGTTTCAAAGCAGAGTGAAAGCAGAATCGTGCAATTACCCTCAAATGACTTTTTCTCATTCATCTCTAGTGACTAGTATCTCCAATAACAGCCAGCTGATGAGAATAAATGAAATCTGGAAGGCACCAAATTAACAACAGCAGAGATGTGAGCCTTCATCTTAACAGCTAAGGAAAACAAAATAGTATCAATGTATGTATGGACAGTTTCACTTACCATTGTGGCACTTGACTTTAAGGTGGAAATATCATGTCTGTTAATGAGATTTTATGTTGTTTTATTATCTACACCTAACCTACTGCTTAGCTTTTCTAAAACATGTAGTAAAGGGGAATATCAGCTAGCAGCAGTGAGTTCTGGCCAGATGTCTGTGAAGAATTAACAGCCATTCACTCCTTTTGTACAGATGACAACACTATGCCCTTCAAGCACACCCAACATAGTTGTTCTGGGGGGAAAAAAAGCAAACAGAACCATACAAAATTGCCTCTGCTGCACAACTGGTATAAAAAAGCTTTTGTTTAATCTATGCTTGCTGAGATACTTCCAAGTGAAATTAACAACAGGTCTTGCTGGTGTTGTCAGCTCTTCAAGTAAAAATCTCCATATCACTATACATGTGAGTTCCTGAGGCAGTAGATAGGAAAGATGTGGCAGGGGCTAGAGAAATGTAAGGGATCTAGTATCCATGAAGTGAGACAAAAAAGGCATTCCTCCTCTTTTCTATCACTCCTCCTTCAGCGAATTCATTGCAGCCAACAGCGCACTCTAGGAAGCTAATGGCAAGACTGGGTTGGGGCTGCAGCTTTGAACCCTGCTGAGCTTGATGGCTGCTGAGGCTCATGCTGCTGTGAACAGTCAGAGCCCTGCAGCTCTCCTTGCCCCTCTCCTCCTTGGATCGGCACCTACTCTGAACCACCACAGGACACCCATGACCATAGCTAAGGGGTCTGCTACTTTGCTTATTTTCTCTCGTAAGACAGTTCTGGAAAAATCTTTGCATGTTACTGTCTGATGAAAAGCTGGAGGTTCTTACAAAATGTTAAACATCACAGTTGGACTACTTAAGTAGGCTGCTACCAAAGCCCAGTACAATTGTGTGTCCAACCTTGTTTATTCTCACAGTTAGAAAATCTTCCAGATGCCTGATGGACCACACTCACAAACCAAATTAAACTAAAACCCTGATATTGCTCGACAGCACTTTCACAAACAAGAAATGCTGATGAAGAACAGTAGACTTGACAACCATGGGCAAATAATTAAAAAACATTGTAAAGAGAAGTTGTTTATACTGTGACATTGATATCTTATTGTATACGTGGAAATTAAAAACAAACATGCATGGTGTTGTGAGAAGATAATCTATGCCCACATGACCTATAATTCAGCATATTAAAAGCAGGGAAGTTTTACCTCACAAGATCCAATGGCTGGTATTTATACCAGACTCCCCAGGAAGCCCAGCACTCATAGAGCAGGTGTCTGTGGTTTTCTGCCCCATGGGTTTTTATTGAATTCTTGCTTCTGTAACTTCCCTAAAATACAGATCTGGACATTAATGAGCAACAACAACAACAAAGAATACCTAAGAAATCTCTTTCACTAGTGGTATGGATAACACAATTTATGCAAATTCCATACCTGTGCATCAAAAGCTAAACATGACATTAGAAGGAATATTTCCTCTGCCCACAGTGAGATTTGAGATTTTTCTTCCTAAGAAACTGGTGTTATGATAACTGGTGTTCTAGTCAAAAGGTATAAACTGGAGAATTTCAAAGAGAAAACCACAACATATTTTGCCCTTCTGAGAACATACTGATTTATCACATGCAAATACTTTTTCTGAAACAAATCCAGAACAACTTTTCTTACTCCTCTTTTTATAAGAAAAAAGCATTTTTTTCCAGAAAAAAAAAGCATTACTAAATGGTGAGATGCCAGAGGCAGCTGTAGAATGTAAAAGAGAATAATAACATTAGTAAGATTGAGAATATTTACACAATTAAGTATTCATTTTGTGGGAAGCATCTCTTCAAAAAAGAAAGAAAAAGAGAAAAATACCTCATGAAGAGGAAATGCAGCTTCATAGGTGCCATTACTGAGCAATCGATTCAGACCTAAGAACCAAAAGTATCCAGTTATTTACCAATAAGACCAGTAAAACTGCTAAGTAAAAAGCAAAGTACATTTTCATGATATACTGCTAAGTGAAGTTTGAAGCTCATTGACAGTAAGAGAGACAAGTAAAAAAAAATTCATCTTTAATAGGTTTTGAGGAACTAAGATATAACACAAGCAAAGATTTGTTCTAATATTAACCACAACCTATCATTTATTATGCCTGATGTTTAAAGATTCATTTGCCAAATCCATTTTTTAGTGTAACTTCAGTGAAATTAGGGACCTCACATCAAGACTGCAGTTTGATGCCCTGTATTTTGGTCTAAGGAAGCTATACAGAGGAAGGGCAGTATTTCTTGGGAGCTGAAAACTTCAGGGAAGATCTTTATATTTCTGAACTCCAGGCCAGTAAAACAACAGAAACTTTTAATTTCCATTTGATGACAATGTTGTAAAATATGTTCAATTTATGTCTTATGAAAGCTGCTGGACTAACAGACAGAACAGGAACAAGACAGACTGCAGTAACAGAAAACCAGGAAATATATTTGAACCTGAATCAAAATGTCATGAAAAAGTAATCATACGACCCACTCAGTCAGGTCTTGACTCTCTTTAATGAGAACTAGGACAGAAATAATGAATGATTCTGAGATGTGGGCCCTCTTCACTTGGGAAGTCACCAAAATAGGACTGAACGACTATATGGCAATGCAAAATTAAATACTGGCACTAACAGCCTGAAGGTAGTTGAACCCCACTGGTGTAAAGGAAAAGGATCATGATTCCATTCCTAATTCACAGAGGAATGATAGCAGTGACAACACAGCAATGAGAAGTATTAATTCAACATAAACAGCACTTTCAGTGATAGCATTAGTATCTGCTTAGCAGAATACGCTTTCTCCTGAAGTATCTTTGGCAGAAAAGCAAAACCTGTACAGCTGAGCTGGGCTCTACTCAGCCCAGTGATCTGTGCAATCTTTTGTTCATGGTGGGTACCAGACAAGTAGATACGTGAGGGAACTTGGGATCTTGAGGCAGGCAAGGACTGCAGATGTATGTGCTACATGCAATAGCTGGATGCACTGCATGAATTGTCCCCTTTCTTTTCTCCTCTCTGCACACCGTCATTACTCAGAGCTATCACTGCCCTCATTCCAGGATCTGGGGAAGAGACAAGTTAAATTCTGGTATACTTCTTTACCTCTTGAAGATGCATGGGGTTTAAACAGCAGGGAAATGAAATGTGCTGTAGACTTTTATGGGGATTGCATCACTGTCTGCTTTCCTGGATCCACCTATGTGCTACTCCAAAGGCTCACTCCACCCACTATTTGAAAGAGATGCCATAGCTATGCACGGCATCCTTTGCACTGAGGACATCTTGGTGAACTCCCCTTTGACCTATGGCAGCTACGGAGTTACAGGACCTCACATCTCCCTTAGGAAGGAACAGATATCCAGGGATGTACAGCAGCATAAATCTTGCCTTCCTTCCAAATACATTTTTATGAAGGAGTAAATGCTTTTCTCCATAAGCATGATGAGTTTCCTAGGACAAGTCCCTACCACAGCAATGGGTGAGATGTGCACAGTTCAAAACTGAGGCCATTGAAAATGAAGAGAGTGTAATCAGCCCAACCAGACTCCTCCTATTTTTTCTGATGGAATTTAGCACCCACATTAAAATCACTTACCAATTTTGTTTTTCCCTTCTTCATATTTCACTCTTTGTAAGATATGGTGTACAATTCTACTTCTGGTAGCATTATTGAAGAAAGTGTCTTTGTTGTGTATGATGAAGCTATATAAAAACACAAACAAGGCCATTTCAGGAATTATAGTATCATGTTTAAAGCAAATATTAAATTCCATTAATTTCTGTAGCACATTAAAAATCTACAGTACAAGAGCAAGTGCAAGAAAGATTAAAGGACATCAGATTAAGTGAGATGATTCACCAGATGAGATGATCTCAGTAACAGCATTCATTTCCTAGCAAAGAATGACATGAACGAGTCTGGAGAAAGATCAAAGATATTTATGCATTCACTATGATAAGCATCACATTTAGATAAGTCATTGAAAACTACCAAATACTTGTACAAAAATTTGCAAAAGCAAAAGATTTATAAGTGCAGCTGTAGAAATCACATTTGATTTCTATTTCAGGCTTCTTTATTATGCTTTACCACTAAAAGTTGGATGGAAACATCCACTTGGTAAAAAATGACTGTTAACCATGCTTAATGAAAATCAAAATACTGATAGAAACTGAAAATATTAGATATTCCTATGTTTAGTGATGGAAGCTAAAATAGAGTAGAAAATTAGATTTCAGAAGGTATTCATGGCATTACGTATGAATGCAGTTTCAATAGTTTAGACAGAATTGTGAGGAGTCTAGGGTATTAAAAAAAATAGCCACAAAATATATTTATTAGATTTTCTGCTATAATATATTTTATATAGATTTATTAGTTACAACATACATACTTGCAGAAAACTACATATTTTAACATATCACCATAGTCACTGGAAAAATGTAAACAATATAAGTGTTTTAGTTTAGAAATACTGGTTCAACATGTCAGCTAAAAACTGCTAAAGAATTCTTAATTTTGCTTGAGTCATGTAGGGGCTTCAGAATACACTGTGGAAGTAATTTAGATACTTCAATAAGCATATAAGTGGTTGGAGTTTCTGATGAAGTAGGCCTCTGCATATATTTAAACAAATTAAATATTTTTGAAAATGTAGTCCTTAGTAACTGACTGAATGGAAAGGTTCATATTCTTAAAAATACCGTGGATAGGATGTAAGATTGTTTTCTTCCTCAGTATTCGTGAAGAGCTCTAGAGAACTGAATAAGGTGATAAATAAAATGGTAAAATCATAGAGATGTTATAAAGAGGCCAGCCTGTATGCTGAACAGATGTGACATAAAAAGAGAAAATCTTAATAGGGAGCTTGGCATATATTTATGTTACCTTCTCTTCTGCACAACGTGGGATTCACTGCTCAGTTTTCCCCTCAGGTGATTTTCCCAAATGAAAACCCTGTTTTTCAGAGTGAATCTTTACCCATGGGAAATGAGATATGGCTTTGCACCTCCACATTCATTTGGAAAGCCAGGTGAGGAGTCCAAATTATGGACTTCAAGGACTCCATGCACTCCTTCCTTCCTTATTATCCAAAAATCTCTGTGGAATTTTCCATACAAGACAGCCTGTAAATTCATTATGCTCAGCCTCAAAGGTACATAGTAAAAAAAATCAAAAGTAAAGGTATAAAAGACAAGTTGCTCCACGAGCAGCTTAATTAATGGAACCTGGTTTTCTAGAGATTACTGTCTCATGGCTTCTTTCCCTCTCCACTCCAAATACTCGCGGGTCATTTCTTTGTCCGCCATATATTCACTACTGCACTTCTGGCTTCCTCTCACATCCCAGGGTCCTACATGTGCCTTAGAGTACCTACCATGATATATGCATATTGGCTGACTACCATGTGTGTGATCATTTACTAGTGGGCTGGTACCAAACACCATGTACAGTTGGTGTGCATCAGCTGCCTTTTCTGCATAGGCACAAATTGTAGGCCACTGTCTTGTTTCTATCAGCTGATACTCAGAAAGTAAATAAGATTCTGCTTATCTTTGAGACAGCTACACCTTTACCAAATGTAGTTGAAAACAACCAGTATGTAAAACAAGAGTTAGTAGAAGGATTCTGACAAAAAAAGAGGAAACACTGCCATCATAGAATGCCTAGTGTTTAAGGATTAAATCAGATCAGATTAAAAAAAGCCTAAACTCCAAGTTGGAGCTCTGTATTAGGCTGTTTTCATAGCAGCAGAAACAAATTAAAAGACAGTGGTGAAACAGAAATGAATAGCTATGAATTTTCCCACTTTATTTCATTTTCTTGTAATGTCTGACTTTCATCTCTAAGATCTCACCTTCCAGGTAGCATCGAATGTTAAAGATCTACGAAGGTAACTTTTGAAATCAAAACAGCACAGTAATTTTCATTAGCTACGAGTTCTTGCAGGATTCACTTGCAAATGGAATAGACTCATTTGGGAAACCAGCAACATTGACTCAGGTAATGGTAAAAAAAAATAACATTTATCTATTATTTTTGAAATATAATTTTATTTTACCTATTTGTTATCATGACTATGACATTCTGCAACTACAGGTAATTCTTTCACCCACTTTTCTGGATAAGTAGGTTAATAGCCTTTCTACATTTAGTTGCTTCTATCTTTGTGAGTCATGAGTAGGGAAAAAAAAAGGCTAAAACCAAACACTGTTCGATCTTGAAAGGAAATAAGAACTATTTGTTTTAAAGAGCACTTTAGATATTTGCATTCATTTGTAAACTTAGCAACAGTATTGTTGTATCTGTTGATTTCACTTGGCCACAAAGGAACAAGCAGATGTGTCTGTGAAGCAGATGTCAACACTTCAGTATGATAACTACCATGAAGAACACTGCCAATTCTAGCACTAACTGAAACAGTCCTAAAACATATGTGAATATGACAGCTGTAGAGGTTCTGCCCTGCCCATCCTTTGTGCCATTAAACTGCACCTGTCAACAAGATGGGGAGAGGAGAGGGAGAAGTCACCCCAGCTGGAGCAGGCCAAGAACATGTCCTTCAGTGTTTTCCAGCATTACTCACAGAGACATAGGTGCGGAGGAAATACTAGAGTTCACCAAAGGTGAGAGAGGAGTGCCAAACATGAGTCCTCTGGATGTCCTGGACTATTCCTATGTCACAGTTTTGGGGAGTAATTGCACATGGTAAAGGTTAAAATAAATCCTTGCCTATTTTTAATAGAAAAATATATTTTTTTATTTTTGGTCATTTGGCCATTTTGATAATTTATGCATAATCGTATATAGAACAGCCCCAGACAGAGCAGTATCAGCACAGCCAAAGGGGCAGTGGGCTCTGGTACAGGGAATAAAAATAGGCAGACATGACTGGGAGGCACTGAAAGACTGAAACTATCTTAAGTAGTTTTAACTATGTGTTGCAACATCTCAGTTAGAGGTTGACAGGACCATGTTGGGGGAGGTTCAAATTTGTCCCCAAAATCACAGGGGTTTCCCTTGTGTGCTGAGAATCATGCATTTCAGTGCAGGATCTATCCTTTTCTATCAACACCCTTCTCTCCTGGACTTTCTGGGCCTTCCTTCCTCCAAGGTTTTTGTGCTCCAGGTTGTCTCCTTTCTGAATGTGAGTGATAAATCCATATTCACAGAATAATCATCAGGGCTCTTTCAAGGTCTACAGCATCCAAATTCAGAGGAGAAAGTCTTTTTCAGTCTATGTAGAATCTCACCCTTCAAATTTCACTGCACAGGGGTCAGAGCTGAAAATATTTCCAAACTAGGTGTAGAAAAACATTCATCAGACATTACTGAGCTACAAAATACACAAAATAGAGGCTTTGTCAGGAACTTTTTAACCCTTGCTACTTCCAGATGGAACAGTTTCCTCAGCTGTTCTATTTCTACTGCCCTTGTTAGAATTTCAATACACACAAAGGTTTGAATATTCATGAGTAATGCAGCTTGTTTTCAAGATCAGTGAGGGTTCAGGCATTATTTAGGAGACAGTTCAGTTGAAGATTTTGGTCACTTTGTCACCTCTTCTGTAGGACAAAAAAAATAAGTAAGGATTAATACACTAATATTTTTATTCCCTGTGAAGGTAATGCATAGGTAAATAATAAAACCAGTGATTTGTTCCACAACAGTTACACCCATTAACCTGGTCCTGTAAACCATATTTGTGTGAGCTGTCCTTACTCAAAGGAGAATCCCAATGAAGATAATGAGAGCACTTCTGGCAGTAAAGGTTCGAGAGCTTATCCTTAATTAAAGTGCCTTTTAAAAATGTTGTTGTGGAAATATTGCTCTTAAATTCCTATTGTAAGCGACATGACGAGTCACTGAAGGTTAATTGCTTTGAAATTATATTTGTAGCTTTCTTAATTAGACTCTGAACTGGAGATTTCAAACTGTCTTTCCATGGATAAAGCACAGCAAAGCCAACCATCATCTAGAGAAGGCCCTCAAATGAATGTGAATTCAACAAACTGCCAATGAATTCCTGTTCTTACATTCTCCTTGTTCATTTTGCAGGTTGTACAAATCCATTGGGGGTAAAATTAAGTCTTGAATATGTGTCTAATAATTTGAAAAATCTGTGCTTACTCTTCAGTTTATATTGGAGAAGCAAAAGGCTTGAAAATGCTATTTTCTGCTGTACTGGTGAGATATACATGCTGAAAGCTGAACACCCATGGTCTGGTTACAAAACTACAATTGAGCATGGGTGCATACCCAATGAGTATCTTTGCTCCATGGTATCCCCAGACACTGAAAAGTTTAATGTCTGACACTCACCATATTAAAATGTATGATCTAAGCAAATCTGGTGCTGGAAGCACTACACACTAGAAGCACAGATGCTGTCTGAACTTAGGAATCACTACATGAGAAGCGTATTCCTCTGTACAGAAAAGAATGCCCACCTCTCTGCACTGCTAGGTAAAACACTGGAGCTAGCTAGCTGTTGTTGGCTGAGGCAATGGCAGGTCATTACCTCATTTGACAACAGAGAAAGAAAGTCATCAGCAACAAGATGAGGCTGCAGTATCACAGTGAGAATATTACCACACATCCCTATAGTTTATTTGTTTGAAAATGGGTGTATGATGATTACTTGCTGTTTATTTTCATTTTGCATGACTTACAAGGCTGTGAGAGACTTTTTTGTTTATCCAAAATAAAATGTTTATTAGTGGTTATCAGTGATTTTTCCCATCATGTGCCTAAACCAGGACCACTTTTCTCTTTGGGATGAAGAATGTATTAGTGGCTTTGTCTGTCTCAGATCTGGCACATCACAGCCTCAAAACTGCTAAAAGAAAATAGAGCCTTGAAAGTGCTGAACCTCTCCTCCACCTTCCTCTCCCAAATCACCCTGCTCCCTAAATCACTTCTTAATTTAAATTAGTTCACTCAGGAATATTAAACAGAGATAGAATGAGCTTTATTTATTTAATTTTTAGTAAAATTAATCTTAAAATTTATTTTAAAAATTAAATAGTTTTTAAACTTATTTAAATTTAGCCTTGTTTTATTCAGTTTGCTAGGCAATTAAAACTTTCAGAATCAAAGAGAATTTAAGAAACCCATTGCAAGGTACTTACAGGTTTGGTCAGGCAAAGATTTGTTTAGGAGCATGAATCTTACAGATATATGATCCCCTGCTTATAAGAAGCCATTTGCAAATGTGTAGTTATTACACCGTAGATGTGTACAAACACAAGAATGACCAGCCTGGTTTAAACCATGTAAGTGTCCATGCAGTCCCTTCCTGACGCGTCCATGATCTATCTCTGTGTGAAGCAGCTTGGCGGGACATAGTCACAGGTCATCTTGGTGAGGACAGCATTTATCAGAGCCAATCTGAGCATCAGAAAAAATGTAAAATGTAACTCCACCCTGACAGACAGATATCTTGGAAATTTGAGAAAAATACAGGACAATATGTACAAGGGGATTTGGTACAAATGAAAACAACCGCATTAATCTCTGGTATATATTTTAATTTTACTTTTTAATTGATTTTTAATTAATACAGGTACTTTCCCAGTCTCCAAATTGTGTAAAGTATTTATCTATTTTTCAATGAAGTAATAAATATTTATTTAAAGAGGCTTATTCAATTATATATTATATTAATATTTAACCAGAGGGTTTATCACCTTTGGAAGAAAAAAAAAAAAAAAGTAAAATTGCTCCTGATAAAGTCTGAAATCTCTAAGCAGCAATTAAAAGCATTTTCCTAGCTACTATACAACTATCAAAGAAATTGCAGATAATTACCACTGTTACTATTCCCAGCTGACTAGCAGCTCACTACATAAAATAACTAAGATGTAGTAGAAAAATAACTAATTGTCAAAATGTCTGAGGGAAAACATTTTTTAGATATTGTGAACTGTGCATTCTTGTAACTGATAATTTTCAGAAGAAATGGTTTGGCATAAAAAAAAACCCTTCCCTAGCTGTGGCTGAAGAAGAGAGATACTGCTCTGAAGACTATCTTGCAAATTATGATTTTGTATTCCACAAAATTCCAACAAAATGCTTGCCTCAGCCAGACAGAGCTTCTTTCCTCCAAAAAGAAAAGATTTCCTATTGCTTAGGAAATACGATGAATTTTGGTCTTCTCTTGTACTGACAATTCTACGATATACCCTATAAGGTATACTAATAATCTCTTTAAAAGGAAACCTGAACCCATGCTGCAAAAATTATAGGCACATCTTACAAATATGATTCTTACAGTTTTCTTTGCCTGTTTTGGAGATATTACAGAGGGTTTGCTATGTCTCTGAAAACACATCTAAATTTGTTTTTTCAAGTTAGCCTTTTTCCATCTGAATGGGAATGAAATACTCAAGAAGGAACAAGGCTAGAAAACAACCTTTAAAGTTGCTCACTGTACTTCAGTACCTCAAAAGTATTAATTCTTATTGAAACAAGGCCAAATCAGGCCTTGTTGTTTTATTTTTATTTTTATTTTTATTTTTATTTTTATTTTTATTTTTATTTTTATTTTTACTGTTTTCCTTCCCTGGAGGAAACTTGTCATTCCATGCTTTTAACAGTGACTATCACAAATGAAGACTGTACTCATACCATGTTTCAAGCATCATCTGTGTCAGACCAGAGACCTGGGTATGAAAACTGTGTCTAGATCTAAAAAAGTATAAACGTTCTATTTTTTTGCTGAGATGAAAAACATCTGAGACTGTGAAGAAAGGAAGAAATTAGGAATTCAAGACAAACATCAGATATGAACAAGCTCACGTGAATATTTAAGGAATGATACCTTAGAAAATTGAAAGCACATAAGACAAGGTTAGAAGGAAGAACTCTGCAACCTCCAGCCATAGTATGTGGCGAAACCTACAGTGAGGACATGGACATCTTGTCAGCAAACTCAGGATATGCAGATTTATACTTCCAGGACAGTAGCATTTGTGAATGTTTTACTATGTGATTATTAAGAGTTCAGAATGTCTTGGACAAACATTGTTTAATGATAACACAGAATTCCTAGACATATTCAACTGGCAAAAGAACATAGCTTGCTCTTGAGAAATACTTGTACAATAGCCAGCAAAATCCTCCTTAGTGTAATTAAAAGACTGATCATATATTTTAAGCTCCTGTACATATTTCTTAAAGAAAGGTTTAATATACTTTTCACTTAGGATTCCAGATTTGCAAGAGAATTTCATCTTTTTTACTATAAACTTAAAACTGAAAATCTGTATGCAAGATATGATAAAAAGGAAAAGCAGACACAGACACAGACACAGATTTCTAGGTTGGAAGAGACCTCAAGATCATCGAGTCCAACCTCTGACCTAACACTAAGTACTCCACTAAACCATATCACTAAGCTCTACATCTAAACGTCTTTTAAAGACCTCCAGGGATGGCGACTCCACCACCTCCCTGGGCAGCCCGTTCCAATGCTTAATAACCCTTTCGGTAAAGAAGTACTTCCTAACATCCAACCTAAAACTTCCCTGTTGCAACTTTCGCCCATTCCCCCTCGTCCTGTCACCAGGCACGTGGGAGAACAGACCAACCCCCACCTCACTACAGCTTCCTTTAAGGTAACTGTAGAGAGCGATAAGGTCGCCCCTGAGCCTCCTCTTCTCCAGGCTGAACAAGCCCAGCTCCCTCAGCCGCTCCTCGTAAGACTTGTTCTCCAGACCCCTCACCAGCTTGGTCGCCCTTCTCTGGACTCGCTCGAGCACGTCCATGTCCTTCCTGTAGCGAGGGGCCCAAAACTGAACACAGTACTCGAGGTGCGGCCTCACCAGAGCCGAGTACAGGGGGACAATCACCTCCCTAGACCTGCTGGCCACACTGCTTCTTATACAGGCCAGGATGCTGTTGGCCTTCTTGGCCACCTGAGCACACTGCTGGCTCATATTCAGCCGACTATCAACCAATACTCCCAGGTCCTTCTCGGCCAGGCAGCTTTCCAACCACTCATCTCCCAGCCTGTAGCTCTGCTTGGGGTTGTTGCGCCCCAGGTGCAGGACCCGGCACTTGGCCTTGTTGAACTTCATACAGTTGACCTCAGCCCATCGCTCCAGCCTATCCAGATCCTCCTGCAGAGCCTTCCTGCCCTCAAGCAGATCGACACACGCACTTAGCTTGGTGTCATCTGCAAACTTACTGAGGGTGCACTGGACGCCCTCATCCAGATCATCGATAAAGATATTAAAGAGGACCGGCCCCAGTACCGAGCCCTGGGGGACACCACTTGTGACCAGCCTCCAACCAGATTTGACTCCATTCACCACAACTCTCTGGGCCCGGCTATCCAGCCAGTTTCTAACCCAGCGAAGCGTACGCCAGTCCAAGCCCCGAGCAGCCAGTTTCTTGAGGAGAATGTTGTGGGGAACGGTGTCAAAAGCCTTACTGAGGTCAAGGTAAACCACATCCACAGCCCTTCCCTCATCCACCAAGCGCGTCACTTTGTCATAGAAGGAGATCAGGTTCGTCAAGCAGGACCTGCCTTTCATAAACCCATGCTGACTGGGCCTGATCGCCTGCTTGCCCTGCAAGTGCCGCGTGATGACCCTCAAGATAATCTGCTCCATGAGCTTTCCTGGCACTGAGGTCAAACTGACAGGCCTATAGTTCCCCGGGTCTGCCCTCCGGCCCTTCTTATAGATGGGCGTCACATTGGCTAGCCGCCAGTCAACTGGGACCTCCCCCGATAGCCAGGACTGCCGATAAATGATGGAAAGCGGCTCGGCCAGCTCCTCCGCCAGTTCTTTCAGTACCCTCGGGTGCATCCCATCCGGCCCCATCGACTTGCGCACATCCAAGCTCCTTAGCAGGTCGCCAACCATTTCCTCATGAATAGCAAAGGCCACATCCTGCTCCCCATCCCCTTCCGCCAGCTCAGGGCACTGGGTATCCAGAGAACAACCGGTGTTGCCGCTAAAGACTGAGGCAAAGGCGGCATTAAGCACCTCAGCCTTTTCCTCATCCTGAGTAACTAGGTTTCCCCTCGCATCCAGTAAAGGATGGAGATTCTCCTTAGTCCTCCGTTTCGCATTGATATATTTGTAAAAGGATTTTTTGTTGTCTTTAACGGCAGTAGCCAGGTTGAGCTCCAGATGAGCTTTGGCCTTTCTAATTTTCTCCCTGCACAGCCTCGCTACATCCTTGTAGTCCTCCTCAGCGGCCCGCCCTTTTTTCCAAAGATTATAAACCCTCTTTTTTCTGCTAAGCACAAGCCGCAACTCTCTGTTCAGCCAGGCCGGTCTTCTTCCACGCCGGCTCGTCTTTGGGCACGTGGGGACGGACCGCTCCAGACACTAGCAGACACTAATGACATTATTTAGCTACAACCTTAACACAATGCACAAGACTTGCATTTATTCTCCGTTTTCTGAGGACTTAAAGAACTTCAAAAAATGGCCCTGCATTGGCTGAAAGGTCTTAAACCTGAGGTCAGCCAGCTGAGCATCTGTATGGTATTGGGATCCACCACGTCCTCTGCATGTTCTGTGTGAATCAGTTTTGGGACATGTGTGACAGAAACAGAAGCAGAGCTGTATCTAAAAGCCCAAGCGTAAGGAAGAGACTGTCACTGATACTCTAGACTACAGGATAATGTACCTGCAGAAGAGAATGTGAATTCCACATGTCATTGCCCATGACAATAATGTAGGCCCCGTTATAATGCTAGGAGATAATTTAGTTGTAATGGCAGTATGGTGTGGTAACAGCACTCTAGCAAAACTTTAACTACACCAAATATGAAAATGCATAGACTTTTCCTATCATCAACAAACTGTAAGCTAAATTATCATAACTTTATTGCAGATAGCAATTTTCATTTCTCAAGAATTTCACTATGTATCTTCACATTCCTAAAAGAGCATTGTGGGTCTCTGGGATATAAATTTAAATAAAAGACCTGATGGGTTTCAAAAAATCGCATTAAATTCAATCAGCAGCTTTTTTTGTTATTAAAAAGCAAGTGAAAGTTTATGTAACACATCAGTGACAACTGATAACTGAAGCTTCAATTTAATACGGAGGCATGACGTTTATCAACTTTGGAGGGTTTCTGTTACTCTTCTCAGTAGGGGACAATTAACAGTGCAGTCTTTGTGAAGGTTACAATACATAACAGTGGGTAGATGTGAAAGAGAAATTATTTTCTTACTGATCAAACCCCATCTGTCAAAACTGACCCAGACAAATGAAGGTGCCAGTCACTGTATTTGTTACATCAGTTAATACGTGTTGAGATAGACATCAACATTAATACATAAACCAACAATTTCTACTCGTACTTTCCCCATGTTTGATGTTCTGGCTGGTTGTATACAGGTTTTTCAACAGAATGTTTATCTATACCTTGGAAGAAACAGAAATTTACGTAAAGTAAGCAGCAACTTATATAAAGTAAGTGAACCTCAACATAATACACTTTTGGACTGGTAACTGATGCTAATAAAATAATTCTAAAAAGAATTCTAAAATCATTTTATATCTACATTTCCAAATATTAGATACTCACACTCTACCACCAAAGATAAGAAGTATATACCAAAGATGTTCCTGAAATGCTCTGCTTACCAACGTCCCCTGAAATTCTTGGAACAATTAAAAAGCTTGCATGCAATTCACTTGACAAATATTGAACAAGTCATTAGATTTCAAAATTCTGGTGAAGAATAATAAGACAGATACAGGCAACAGGCTGGAGCATAAGGGGAGTACAAGAAACCTGCCAGAGCCAGCACCTCTGGGGGGCAGGAGGGCAGCTCAGCCAGCATTATATCAGTCCCCACACAGCAGAAATGGTAGACTAAACAGAAACAAACCGAAAATATCAGACCTGCTGTGGGGTAGAGCTTTAAAGTCTGTAATGATATAAAAGAAGCGCCAAACAACAGCGGGAATGCTAATGACCAGCATTTACTAAAAAGCTTGCTAGTTTACCAATTCAAATATAAGCAAGGCAGAACAATTTTTTTTATATTGTTTATATATTGTTATATTGTTTATAAAAAATATTCTGGTTCATATATGCCAATTCTCCTTCCAGCCACACACACACACACAAAGTCACATGCCATAATTTTAAGGACAGTTAACAGTTAATATTAATAAAAACATAAGTCCAGACATCTTTTTTTTTTTTTTTTTTAAATTACCACTGGTCTGCACATACTCTTCCTATTGCAGGGCGAAATAACTGAAACATCTTTTTGCTTAAATCTCAGAAGGCTCTCTAGCCTGAATCCAATGTCTGTTCAGGGCACAGACGTTTAGTGGAGATAACTCTGGCTGGTGACTGGTGCTAAGAGCACACTTCTACTGAAATTTCCCTGGAGATTTTCACCTGTTTTTGTTTTTCTGCTGTATTTGAAAAGACACTACTTGCAGCAGAGGACATCTATTTTATTCACTCCTATTGCAGTAAATAAATCCACTCCCTGAAAAACTGTTCATTCAAAGTGAGGCATTTGAATGAAATGTTTATTCAAAGAGCAGTAACTATACTTGTCTTCTCCCTAAATAAAATCACATATTTCATATTTTTAGTCTTTGATCTGCCTGTGACTCATTCCACATCACGAGTTTTCTGTTAGTACCTTGGTCACTGCTGCCTATTCTTTGTGATCTTGTTTTGAGGTAGTCAGTGGTTGCTCCCAATATCACAGGCCCAGTAACTAACCATACGACACACTCTTTCTCCAAAGTTTGCCAGCCTTAAAAATTCAACATGGGATCTGAAAACAATGCTAAGCCTTTTTCTGTTTTGCATTTTGCAAGAGAGTAAAGGCTTCTACTAGTCAAATGATTTCTTTTGTAACATTGGTGCAATACTGATACCACTGGTATTCTTGGACAAGGGCAACTGATAGACCTTAACACTGGCATTATGCCAGCAGCATTGCTTCTGTTGAAGTAAAAGGCAGAGAAATTCAAACAAAACAACACTGTCCTCTTTTTAGAGTTCTGTTTGTTTTACAGACATAACTAGGAATGAAATGCAGTATCAGTTTATTTTGACCATCACTGTTAGAAGGACTAATATTGATTATGTGAAAGACAGAAATGCTGAATAAGTTTTAATCACATCTTAAATACACAAAGAAAAACTGTAGTTCTGACCCAAGGGAGAATTAGCCAGTTGACTACTTTAAGTATATAACTGAAATTCCAGTGAATCAAAAGGAACTTTTCCATTGATTTCTTTTAGCTTTGAGCTGGACCTTTAATTACTAGAAATGTAGGCAGACTTTATGCTCTCTCAAGACTCTCTCCCTTTGTGTGACAAAGAACTAATCTGAAGACACTAGTCTTTAAGACGTGAACTAGGAAATTGATTTTTTCCAAGGTGAATCCAGAAGGAAAAAATTTAATTTTGTAATTAAGTTATGATGCTATGAGATAATAAAGTACTCACTGATGGATCCTTTGTTGGCTGAATGGTGCAGTATAGCAGTCATTCTCCTCCAGATCCGGCAGTGTCTCCTTATCCAGTTTCATTGGCTTTCTAGGTAACCATCCTCGAAACCTGCTTATTTGTTTCTCGATCCTGCAGAACATGAAAAGTGTGAGCATTTGAGACAGTGAATGAGATATATCTTACTTTTTCATTACACTGCAGAACTCTAACAAAGAACATCTGTTGGCAAACTGGACCACTTAATATTTACAACTACATAAGAAGCAATGTCTGACATTTTTGAGGCAGACTGAATTATACATGCTGAACTTGATTATTAATAACAAGCTTTTAGTGGAGAAACATCTTATTTTGTCTCAACAGAAAAGCAATGCCAATGTTACACACTCCTAAAAATCCATACTCATTAAGCTCTTGGCTACTCTCTAAACCTTTATTCTCAGCTTTTCAGTTACTTTAAATTTCAGGCTTAACTACACAGTAGACTTTGGACGTATAAACCTTAGAATAACCCAGATTGTGACAGAGAGCTTTGGAACCTAAACCCCAGCAAACTGCATCCTTCTTCTGCTCTCTACAGATTCTTACCTTGCAGCTGATGGTATACAAAAGAGGATACTTTGTTCATTTGGTTTAACTGTGTCTTGCAATACTACTGCCTCCACAAAAACAAAATACTCAGTGTATAGATTAATAGGTGACAGCTGCAAAGATCCTTACATTTAGAAGGTGAAAGCAAACTAAGATTAAGTTGGAGAAAGTGTTGATTTAATCACAAGGGCACTTGTGCCAAGATGCGCACTGAAATTACTGTAAAGGGAAGAATTAGAGCTGACAGGAGAAGATAATCTAAAACAAATTCACATCCAAACTAAAACATTATAATGAAAAAACATGACAAAGATGAGATGGGTCTGTCAAAATGAAACCTACCCTCCCTCACACCTTCAGTTACTAACCAGTGATCTCTGCCTCCAAAAATCAGACAACAAATTATGGACATGCACATTCTTCCTTGACTCCAACAAACACTGTAAGTCCTGCACAGTCACTTTGAAGGAGGGTAATTCATATACTGATATATAACTGAGTGTGTGGGACAGTGACATGAAATTATGATATAGTTCCATTTAAAATACATATATTTCCTTGAATATTCAACCTTCTCCGCTCAGGTTATCTTCGATAGGAAAGCTAATGCTAATTTTTAAATATGGGCATTCAAAATTCTAACCACATGAGCTCTACCTGTTTTGGTACCATTTGTGTATTCCCTGTCTGTGAATAGCATGGGAGCAGGCACTCCAACTTACCATTGGGACTGTTCAGAAGAATGGCAATGTGTATGTGAGCATGACATAAGGCTTATACAAAATTTAATAAAAACTCTCAATGGGCGTTGTTCACACCAACCCAGCAGTTCAGAGTGCAGGTGGAGGTAGCTTGCAAGTGTGTGTGCCTGAATGCAGGTGAGACGTTGTCAGATCCCAGCACTGCAAAGGGTCAGACCTATTATAAGTTTCCACTTGTCCTTTCAAGACTGCCAGCCTTGAGCCAGTCTGTGTGGAGACTGATAGGAATGACAAGGGAAAAGTAAGTTATCTCCTGGGGAATTCCCTCTTTCTTGGCCTTCAGTTCTTCCTCTGTAAAGGTTACAAGCTCTGCATAACAATATGTTCAGCAGGCTTAGTGACCCTGGGTGTGGAAAAGGGAAGAGGAATCAGGGAATTTCTAAATATCCCGGTCCATGCTTATTTGTTGACTAAAATTGTTTGAATTCTCTAAGCTATTAACACCCTTGCTAATCTGCAATCCTTTCCCATTCACCCTGCAAGTCAATGTGCACATTTGAGATATGCATACTGCAGGTTTATCACAGCACATGCAGGCATGCGCAGAGTGCTTTCCCCACTTGAGAAAACTACATTATTCATGTCAGCTTCTCATCGAGCATACCCAGAATTTGACTGGTTTGCCACTTGCAAGGTTCAGACTACTTGGCACGCTAAGGGAGCATGCTCCTTCCCTGCTGGCAACCAGGTTTGAAAAGGTTGCAAGGCTTTTCTGCAAAGCTTGCATCCTAGGATACAGCAAAGCCATCCCTAGGAAAAAAAATGTATTTTTTTCCTTGGAAAAGAAAAATGACCAAACTTAAAATGCATCCAGGCCACTTCAACAGTGCCATGAGCAAGCAGTGCAGGCTTTGCATTCTACCCGAGCCGCTCTCTTAAGAAAAGAGGCACGGTTTAAAAAACATATTGTGCTTAATTGTTTCTTCAAGGCTAATCCAGGCCTCACTTTCCCTTACAGAGAAGCACCAGGTGCTAATATACTCAGCTGTATAGGGGGATGGTGTTTGGAAAGCAGAACAACCTACACAAGAGCAGTATAGCGCATGGAGTGAGGAGGCACTGCAGTCAGCCAGAATGAATGAGGAGAGTGGAAACATTTCCTTCCTAAATTCCATTTTAAAATACTTGTTAGCCTCACATGCCCAAAATGCACTGTCTTAATTCACATGGTGTCTCAAAGACATGTCTGTTCCATTTCAGTCCTGACCTGGCCTCTGCTCTCCAGGTCTAGCCTTTACTCAGTATTCTCTTTGTGAAAACAGGTATTTTACTTAAATCACACAAAGGGTTTCTCAAATAATTTCAAAGAAACACTTTACTTGCTAGAAAGTAGGGTAGAGATAGAATATTTTTCTTTTTCTTTTTCTTTTTTATTTTATTTTTATTTCTATTTTTAATTTTTCTCCAAAAGAAAGAGGAAATTGGGAAAATAAAACAATTTCTTTGAATTGAGATTGATTTTATTTTTCGCTCAACTTTGAAAGAGCTTTATGCATATTGTAGTGCTAGATATTGTCTTAGTTTATTTTTTAACCACAGCCCAGGTACAGTTCTAGATACTGTGTATGCACCTGATACCCATCCTTTCCTCTAGACTATACTAGGGGAGTTTTGTTATTTAAAACTTTGGGATCACTAGAATTTTTCAGAAAGAAAATTCAAGTGTGACTGACAAGTTGCAAGAGATTTGCTCTGGACTTTGCCCTGTAACAAAAGTCCTCTTTAAAATAAATTTTGCCTAAACGCCAATTTAATTTTAGCTTAGCGCAAAAAAATGGATCAAAGCTTCACTTGCTTCTGTTCTTCACTGAACTAAGGGTAGAGGAAATAGGCAGTTTTATTGAAGTTGTAAATCTGAATTTTACATAAATGAAAATAGAGCTGAATATGTTTTCCTTTTTTCCCACTGGAACTATTCAGTTATAGATTTTCTGCCTCAAGTAGCTATTCATAGACCTGAACATAAAAATTGAATTTAGTCAAGTGTTGTCATCACTCAGGAGCAAGAAAAAACACAAACCCACAGAAGAAGATCGCACTATTTCTGACTTCAAATCATATGCTGATTCACGAGAAAATGAACGTAAGGCAAAATTTCATATGCCACATATAAATGTTAAAATCTTTACCTACTCCTTCCTTTTAATCTATTGCTGTAGTGAAAGCAGCCATGTCTTAACTAAAATCACGACAAACTCTGAAATTGACAGGTGCTATGTATTCATTGTAAGGTGGGGATGGCAAGTGGGGGAACATTGACAAACTTCAGAAGAACAGCATGTGTTTCTTAGCTCTCATAAAGAGCCCATTTGGTGTTTGCTGCATGAGCATATTAAAAAGCATTTCATATATTAAATCCCATCACACTATGCTGGTGACTTGAGAGTACCAACACTGATCTCACATTATGGTATATGCTTTTTTACACTGGCAGAGTGATAATACATCATTTATTTTCCCATGGATGTTCATTTAGTGATATTATCTGCAGAGTGATACAGCTGTTTACTCCAATACGCGGATTTTTCAAATCTAATTCTTCTCTCTCAGAAGTTCAGGGGAGTTTTTCCACTGACTTAAGAGTGAGACAGTAAATCGAACATTAGAGCCTTTTGAAAACTGCATCAACAGCACTGTGGCATTAAATGCCAATGTATGAGCTGGTCTTTGCAAAGCTTTTATATATATTTTAGTCTTTTTGGAGACATTTTCATTTAATTGTCTGAGATATCGAAAATGCAAACTGTGGCACTGGAAGTTTTTTATTCCATAAAGTCAGGCACAAACCACATCAAACCCAACCTTAAGATATTTAATAATTGAGTGAAAGAACTTCAAAGATTCTTCAAAAGTACTCATCTCTCAAGCTCACACCAGAGATGAATTTGGTTCATTACCTTCCTATCTACCAACAAAGTACTAAGCATCCCCACAGAGGAAGCAATAAATAAATAATGCCATCACTGTAAGAAGTAGGCAAGGTGTATGGAAATGCAAAAAAAGCAGTACCTGTGGTATTTTAACCCTTAGAAACTCCCTAATGAGCTATGTGAAAAGATAGTGTTTGCACTAACTCACTTATTCTTCCTTAAAAAAAAAGACTCCATCAGCTGGAAAACATATCCTTATTCCTAAAAAAGGCAACACTGGTAAAATGAATTTCACATAGCAAATGCCTTAAAAATATGACTGCTGTATTTGTTTTTGCATATGTCCTAGTGTGTGATCACTCCCTCCAACCTTCCTACAAATGCAGCTAATAACCTTTTACTTCCAGCTTGACCTTCACAATTATTTTAGTTATCGGGTTCAAATTAACATAAGCTGAACTAACATAAGAACTGTACTCACCTATTCATGAACTTGTATCGGCGGTGCAGGTAATAGATTTTTCTCCTGGAAGAACAGCAAAAATGAAGCCAGTCGAGAAGAAAACCCATCGTCAGTTACAGTATGAACTAGCAAGGAAGGAAAGGAGATTGAAGACAGAAGCCTGTAAGAGGTGGAGGAAGAGACTAAAAGAGAGATTAACAGAACTGTCACAGGAAAGCCACACAGACTCTGGTGGCACTTGAATTGCAAGAAGGTCATCGTTTTCGTACTGTCTTCTCTTTTTCTGCTACTTGTCATGTGTGAAAGACAGGGACCCAAAGATGTTTCTATTTCCAAGATGTCCATAAACAGTTGCAGGAATTTTATAGGACCAATACTAATATGGATAAATTATCCTCTATGCATCTCATATCCACTAGTGAATTACTAAAACTGCATTTGATAAAATGCAAGGGAAATCATTTAGAAAAGCCAGGGAAGTAGTGCCTAATGTTGCAATATGCCAATAACACATGTAGTGACAACCAGGACCAGTGTTTGCTGCTGGAAACATCCCCAGAAACAGAATATAGGCTACACAAACAAATTAGTATGTACTCAGCACCCACCCCAGGATACAGCCGCCCCCTCTGCCCCTCAAACAGGCATTGCTGATTTTTGTTGTCAGTGCAATAAGCTGTATGGGAGTGCCTGTGGGGAGCCAGTGAGCAGACAAGGGTGCACAAGCAGATGCATGCTGACCACATTCTCTTGGCTGGCTTTCCGATGGGCCCTGTAGGGCTCACATCACCCAGGGCAGGTGGAGTGTCCCCAAGCCATTCTGTGTAGATCCAGAATGGGCTGTCCACCTCCTGTCCCGCTCTGCTGCTCTTGCTCTCTTCTTATGTGCCTATAGCACCACAGCTGTCAGGATTTGACCCATCACCTTCAGCAGAGATCACATCGTGATGAGAGGTAAGAAAATCTGAGGGCTTTAGGTGTGGCTTTGGGACTAATACTCCTTACAGCAAGATTCGTGTGCCTGCCTGAATGTCAGTATCTTCCTCTGACTTTCCTCTAACCACTGGAGGTTATTGCTAAATCAAGGTGGTGTATTCTGAGAGGTGCCATCATGTAACACTGAGCTGTATCACTTCTGGAAAAGGAAGGGCCACGCCACACATTTCATTCTGAATATTTGTGAATATTAAATACAGTGTAGTAACGCTGCTGGTGCCTTGGAAGCAATCATGGTTGAGAGCATTCTAGAATAAGACAACCTCGATGCTCTATAAACTATAGAAAAAAAAGTGGTTAGTTTCCATGTTAATTTTCAGAACTTAGATTTAACACACAATATTTTGACATAATTATTGTTACTAGTGCCCATATTGTGCTGATGAAGTGAAAATTTGAAGAGAAATTCACGCTGGTCAGCATCCTTTGGTCAAATCCTCCATAAGATAGTGCTGTATCTCTTGCCCTACTCAGCAGGAGCAGAGATGAGTCAAAGACAAGTGTTACTGAAGATGACATCCACCCCTGATTTGCTTCAAATATTCAGAGGTATCCATTGCTTAGGGACCCCTGCTTTGAAACAGCAAGTTTTTTATTCAGTGATGTGTGGACCTTGGACAATTTCAACCTAAACTTACTGGGAGCTGTAAGCAATCAGCAACCCTTAAAACAAGGGTCAGACAAGGGTGTCTGGAAACAGGCAGTCTAGAACAGTGTACATTTTTAAAAATGCTGATTCTTGTTTTTAAATGGTAAACAACATTGTCGCCCTTAAAATAAAAATTAAGAGCCTGCCTGTCAGACAAAAAAAAGAAATCACCACAATTTCCTCTTAGCAACACCGTGGATAAGAAAAGAATGAAGCTGTGGACATGAAGCACGTCTTTCTGTATGGCACCTGATTTGCTATCTGCTGAGAAATAGATCTCAAAGCAGGGACTTCAGATCAGGAAAGAACAAGCTGATCACAGTGACTAAAATCTGAGTTCCTGGTGTACTTCTTAATCATAGGACCTTATCCTTCTACTGGGCCAGGTTCATCTCAAGGAATGCCAGGGAATATAAAGGAGGTACACTTTTGACCCAGTCCGTCTTTTCTGTTCCTAGAACACTTTTTTTAAAAGAATATGAATGTTTTGTAATGATCCGTGATAGCGTTTATGTTTTTCTCTAGCACTAGAAGCCCAGATAAGAACAATTGAAGATTTGCTGTGTAAATGAAAACAAAACAAAACTAAACTAAGCATACAGACATAGAAAATACGTCTGCAATTTTGTCCTTAATTCATATCCATTTTTCCTAGGAAGTTCTGTAATACTACAGCTTGTCTCATACCAGAGGCATTTGTCATCCTTAAGTAAGAAGAAAACAGGAATAGAAATCCTGCAAAGGACACAGACTCACTAGTTGCATATTCTGGGTCTGATCCTTTTCTTGCTCAGGAGTAATTCCATTAAAATCAATGGAGTTATGCATCTATAAACCCTGCTAATTGAAAGAAGAATCAAGACCTCTCAGTTCATGGGTTTCGGTCAGTTCGAGTGGAAATCTTTATGCTATTTTAAATGTTCTGGTAACCAGCAGAGTAAAATAGATATTTTACAGAGAAAATTTCATAGCTCAACATGCAAATAATATTAAATAAATGATAAAAATAATCTGAATGATTATGTGAAATTAATTTGGTTGTCAGTGATATTTTATACAATTTCTTTATTTTCTCCACAGGCAAAAGCACTTATAGTCTGAATTGTTCTCTTATTAGATGTGATACTTATTTATAACTTGCATTTCCATAATTATGCACTATACAAGCAGAAAATTTACAGGTGCTGAACATACCAGATACGTCCAACAGACATGCACTTTCTGTGCTGCCTTACGTACCTGGATCTTCTTGACCTCCCATTGATTTCAATGAAATGTCCATTTAAAAAACAGCAGCGCACAAGTATGCACGGGGCTCCAGCAGTGAAGGGGTTAAAGGGCCTAAGGATAGAATACCCCATGAAAACAGCTGCACTGCTACAGCTCACCTTAATTTCAAACCAATACTCTACTGAAATTGCAGGCATTAACAAGAAAGAACAATGACTATGGTATCTATGGCACTCCATTTATACTTTCAAAGGATGTGTGGTATCTTACAGACGAGCTTTCCATGTGCATTTCGGAGTTATTTTTACTTTAGCTTTACAGTAAAGTGTGAAGACAAAATACAGCTACACCTACCTGAAAGGCATTCTTACATTCATCAGTTCAGCGTATTTGCCTAGGACCTCCCAAGGGGCATGCAGCTTCACAAAGATGATGTCACTGTTTGTTAGAGATGACTGCAAAAGAAAAAGAAAACAGCCACCACGGCTTACTTTTTCAGGCAAGAAAGAGAGAAATCACGGGCGGTGGTCAGTATTTATTCTTGTCTTGTGTCACCCCTCCCATTTCCTGATTCTTCGTCAAGCACATGGAGCTCTATCTGGATTTTGCCAACTTATTTTCCTTCTGGTTTCCTTCTGGTTTTCCCTGTGACTCCCTTCTGGCCTGTACACACATTCACTGATACTGTCTTCTTTCCTATGGGTTATATGTAGTGTATAGAGATTTTTATGCAGGATATTCACATCAGAATATCTAGTACTTTTTTAATAGTACTTTTCAAGAAAGCTACAGCAGGGTCAGCTGAAGCTGTATTTATTGAGAACACTGACAGTCAAATGTTAATACTGAAAGATGAATTTTTCAAATTCTAATGAAAATCAATGATATTCTCATAAATCTGCACTTAATACAGCTTGCAATAACTAAATGGATCGCATTAACAGGGACAACTACCACTGGCTGAATTCAAGGAATACCGAGGAAATGGGTGAAGGTGTACAGGTTATAAGAAAAGGAAAGTGTGAGGACTGAGAAACTAGGCAAGAAATTTGTTAGTTTAGAGATTAGTTAGGCTTTAGGGATGATATCCTAGTATCCTAGTATAAGTATAATATAAGTATATTATATATAATATAATATAATATATATATATATAATATAATATAATATATATATATATAGTATATACTAATAAGTATAATAGTATCCTAGTATAATATTGTAGTATATTAAATATTTCTCACATTAATTCTTAGCTATTACAACATACTGGGGGTTCTTAAATCTGGTATCACTTATTTGGAAGCTGCAGTGACTATAAGGGTGGAAGGCTGACGTTTGTATTTTTGATGTCTTTTGATTCTTCCCTCCACTACTCTGATAGATGTAGAAATCATTGGAATTGTCATAGCATGTTCATATCCTTAGAGTAGCCAGAACATTATTACTAGTCTGTGAAGGGTGACAGGAATTAAAACTCCAGCAGTTAAGATACATATATATGACTTTTCTCAGCACAGACAAAAACAACAGACCAATACAAAACAAACCAATGACAACAATGAAACAGGAAAACAAAACAAAACAAAAGAGTCATTACAGAGATAACATTTTTTAAAACAAGTAGAATTTTTTGAGTCCTCAAAAACGGACACAGAAATATTTGTATCCAAATTATTATTAAGCTGCAAGAAAAAAATAGATGTAGTGCATAGTAGAACAAGTGAATTTCTGGTATTAAAAACTTCAGAAAAAATATCTTACTGTTCTATTGGTAACTTCCTGCAAAATATTTCAACAAGAAATGATAGAACAGCAAAAAAATGCCCTCAAGAGAGTTGCATCAGAGACAATGAATTCAGCTGTAATCTTTCCATTGACTTCTATGGATTCCAAATCAGATCCTTAATGATGTTTTCCTTTATAAGTACATTTTGCAAATTATCTTTAATTTGCCTATGAGACTTTAGCACGTAGATACCACAAAAACAAGACTAAGTTCTGCTACTCTAAAATTTTACAGCAAACTGCTCTCAAAGATAAGGTTCAGAATATTCAGTGCAAAGAAGGCATTCTTAATAAAACAATTTCTTACAGGAATGTATTTTTAAAATTCTTGTTAAACACACTAGCAAGGCGTATTTAGTTTAATTGAAACCTGATCTTCAAAACATAGAATCATAGAATCATTCAGGTTGGAAAAGATCTCTAAGATCATCTGGTCCAACCTTTAACCTAGTACAGACAAGTCCACTACTAAACATGATAGAATGTCTTGCACGATAGAATTAAAATCACCACAGTCTGGCTTACAGATGTACAATATATAATGAGTTTCAGTCCTCAGTTTCATCCATCTACTATTTTTCACAAGCTGTAATTTTTCCCTCCTTCTTCTTCCTGCTCGCCTACTTCCTTTTTCAGTTGATCTGAAACAATCATATTATGTAATTCCTGAAAATACTGTATCAGTATTGAATAATCACAAGTAGATGTTTTAGTAGCCCATACTTCAGTATCAGAGATATTCCTTAATTCCCAACCTTTCCGGCTTCACTGACAAACCACTTCTAGCACTTTATCATTGCAGCTAATCTCAGAATACAGGTAATGCCATAGGCCCTGTATAATAGACTTGCCCGACTAGCAAGACTATCTTTCTCTTATACCACTAAGTTTGTACAGATACTGTGTTCCCAAAGAAAACAAATCTACCATAGATGTGCTTAAAAAGTAAGTACCATATTTCTCGGGTATCACTATGTGAGAAGTGGAAGAGACTAATGTCGGGGCCATTTACATAACTCCAAAAGTATAAACATCTTTGGCGAGTTACAGTCATCAGATAGGCCAAGGAAAATTTGTAAAGAAAGGGCAGGTTTTTCTTCTTCTGAAAACAGGCTTTCATGTCTAGAAACAGAGTGGTGTTAACTGCTGTTTAATTTAAGTTCTGGCCATCAAAGTCACATGTATTCCCACAAGCATTCTAGGTCCAAGACTTAAAAATATATATTCACTATTGACCTGACTCTTCTCTTTCTGAATGTTGTGGTTTAGCCCGGCTGGCAGCCAAACACCACACAGCCGTTCGCTCACCCTCCCCCCTCCCTCTCCGGGATGGGGGAGAGAAACGGGAAAGTGAAGCCTGTGAGTTGAGATAAAGACAGTTTATTAAGACAGGAAAAATAATAATAATAATAATAATAGTAATAATAATAATAATAATAGTATTAATAGTAATAATGTGTATGAAATAAGTGATGCACAATGCAATTGCTCACCACCCGTTGACCGATGCCCAGCCTATCCCCGAGCAGCCGCCCCCCCCCCCCCCGGCTAGCCACCCCTATATATTGTTCAGCATGACGTCAGATGGTATGGAATACCCCTTTGGACAGTTTGGGTCAGCTGTCCTGGGTCTGTTCCCTCCCAGCTCCTGCTGCATCCCTAGCCTGCTCGCTAGCAGGACAGAGAGAGGCTGAAAAGTCCTTGGCTTGGTGTAAGCACTGCTCTACAACAATTAAAACATCAGCATGTTATCAGCGCTCTTCTCATCCTAATCCAAAACATAGCACCCTGCCAGCTACTAGGAGGAAAATTAACTCTGTCCTAACTGAAACCAGGACACTGAAGTTATCATTGTTAGTCTGAATGGAAGCAAAGTTATGCTGACATTGATCATCTCTTGAAAAGCCCACATTTTGCAGTATTTGCAGGCTGTTTCTCAGGATCAAGGCTGGAGATTAGTGTCCTTTGTCAAATATACTCTTCAACACTCTCCTCCAACAACAAAGACATTTTTGTTCATTATCAATAATACTGTCAAGTCATTTTATGACAAAAACAACTGTAGGACTCACGTTTGGGTGAGCGTAATTGTTTATTTGCCTTGAGGCTACTAGGCAGACAACTGCAAATATCAATGCTCTAATTTATGTATGTACATCAACAGGGAAAAGATGTGAAAGGAAAACAAACCAGGATTTACCATTAATGTGTTTTCCTTAACATAATTTAAGGAAACAAAATACTAAAGATTGGGACTCCTCCCACATTTTAGTCTTCATTATCAAAGTAAAAGAAGAGGAAAAGATTTTGTAACAGACCCAGCAACCAGACTTAAATCTTACCTACATTAGGAAGACACAACAAGGCAACTTAAAAAGCCAGAATGGGAATAGTGCCATAATTACTGGCAAACAGCTTATTCTTGTTAGGAACAACATGCAGGAAAATCCAGAAAATAAGAGAAAATCAATGTCCTTCCCCTGATAACAGTCTTCTCTATATCAAGCTCCATATGATGTCTCAGTGCAGAGTATTAAATAGTAACTTCCATAAGTCCCACTTTTGGAAAATTACTCCGTTATGTTAATGGCACAGATTGATTTGCCATGTCAAGTGAATTAGGTGGAAAAAAACCAAACCCCACCAAATTATAGCTGATTAAATCATTCTTCCTCTGCAAAAACAAAGTAAATGTAAATTCACAAAGGTAATTCCGTAGAACTGGACAAGCAGCAGTGATGTTCTGCCAATACTTTTCAAAAGTGCATACACTACCCCTAGGTAAGTACTTACATACTATTAATATATGTCCAGTTTGAGGGAAAATATTACATATTCAAATGCATTAACTTCTATGTTCAAAGGAAAGTAGTAAATAATAGTGCCAATATCTTTCAAATACATCCTTTCAATCACAGCACAGGCTTGTTTGAAAAGTGGAATATACAGCTCACATTTAAACCAAGATTTTAAGAAGCTTTTGGCTTACATGAAACCATAGGGCAAAGCAGTAAGGATGAAAATTAGATAAAGAAAGAAAGAAAGAAAGAAAGAAAGAAAGAAAGAAAGAAAGAAAAAGGAAGCCCTAACTAATCAATAGAAAGCTGTTAATAATATAATTTTTACATAAAAGAACATGTATAAAATACAGAATGACTTGGTATAAGGAGACAGAGGTAAGTGATTACAATTTAATATGATTTTGATATGAAAATTTGATGATAGGGTAAAGCTTTATCTTTACTTAGCAAAATACTTCCAGAGGTTCAGCCTCACTGGAGTTGTTAATGCAAGCAGGTGGCTCGCTATTGCCAGCATTCAGGCAATGTCATCTAATCCAGCTCAGAGCAGGTGTCATTGTTACAGTGCTTAATTTCTGGCATCATCTGACAGAATCTCACTGCTGGAACAGAACAGAGTTAGTAACAAGGGGAAATGTTTGCAAATATCCTTTCATGTAGACAGAAGTGTGAGTGGAGAGGGAACTTAAAGAACAGGGTAGGTTACCTGAGTAGAAGCAAAATGCAAATATTATCTCATTGCTCAAGTTTACTGTGCAACAATGAGCTTAGAGTCTGCAAGAAAGAAATACAAATTGCTTAGAGTTAAGAAACAGTGTGAGAAAGGATGCCTTTAATCCTATCTAATGTCATCTGCGTTCACTTAGAGTGGAGAGTGTGAATGTAACATACCGTAACATAGACGTAGTAAATCTACCATGAAAACAATATTCTGACTTGGACTCTACTTCCTAGAGAAAGGATTAAAAATACCTGCAGCATGACCATCTTAATGGAAGAGGTTGAACTGTCTGTGAGGCAATGATAAAACATTTCTTGATAATCCCATTAGTAAATACTGAGTACAGGTTTGACATATGTGGATAAGATTTCTGTGACAAAATAGCTAATCACATGGATTTCATCTGACAGTTGATTGGATGCATCTTTTAATTCTTCTGGACTGGAAGATAGTACAAACGTGAAATTAATTATTTGCAGGTTTAAAAATTCAAATAGGTGAAACGTCTGAGTAGAAGAATATATTTTTACTTATGTACATGTTATTTCATATTAACTCTTTACATGAGAGATCAGTTATACATTGCAATTTTAGATTTAAAATGTTAATATTTTATATAGTGATAGTTGAGATCATCAAACCTTTTGATTGTATTACGGGCCAAGAAAGGTCCCTTAAGTACAATATTTTACTTTTAGCACCACGGGCTGTGAAAAATATATCGTAAAACTGAATTACATTTTATCAGGCACTTCCACAGTGATTTATCCCAAGTGTAAAATAAAAAAACAATATTTTCACAATATAGATATATGTCTCATTAATCATTTTTTGAAGTTTAAAATGCTTACATTTAATGAATTGTCTATTAAATATTTATATTTTCTTTTAGAGGCTTGTTGGAGAAACATTGCTTTGACACAGAAAAGGCAATTTATTTTTTGTCGAACAGTTAATTTCACAAACTTAACAATCAGTCAAACAAAATGTGCAGGCAGGCTTATTATAGCTTTTGCATACAAATAACCTAGAGGAACTGAACAAGATGCTTATCACATAATCATAGAATAAATGAGGTTGGAAGGGACCTCTGGAGGTCATCTAGTCAAAACCCTGCTCAAAGCAGGGACAGCCACAACCACAACTGTGGTTGAATATCTCCATGGGTGGACACCTCACAACCTCTCTGGGCATCACAGCCACTCTGGGTGTAAGGACCATTACTGGCCTTCCACATGGATGCAGAAGTGTTTGCAGCAGCACAGGTTCTGAGCACCTGCTCATGCTCCAGCAAGATGAAGGCATTTGTTTTTTCAACGTCCTTTTCAGGCTCTCTTAGTTCACACATTCAAGGAAGATAAGAATTACTCATATGACTGCCAACCAGGACACCAAAGTCTTTTTGGTGTCAATGCTTTCCCTGCAGTTCTCAATTGCAGTCTGTATACCTTTGTATTTGCCAGTGTAGTGCAAAATTCTTTCTCAAGAGAGATGCCAGTGAACTTAGCAAGACCACAGCTGAGGAAGATCCTAGTCCAGATTACACTGTTAGGAGAGAGGCTTTAGTGCAGACCTCATGCCATAATGTAGCCCCAAGTTACTCAGGTCAGCTGCACACTCACAATGTGATATGATATTCCTCACATCGAGGGAGTAGCAGAGTCAGTGCATGCACCTGGTTGTGTAGGGCACACGTGCTCTGAGACTGCTGCCTGCCTCTGATCTGCAAGAAAGGGAAAGTCTCAGAAGACCACTCTGACAGTACCTTCTCAGACGTAACACAGGTCCCCATTCTGCCAGACAAAGGAAAAGCACCAAACAAAACATATGATCCAGTTAAATGAAGGGGAATGATGCCCATGAAGAACATGAATAATTACCAGTTATAGCTGTCCGTAAACTCTGAGAGTTTGGGCAGCTCAGATGCTTGTTCCCCCAGCCTACATCCCAGCTTTCTGTGCTTTATCTTACTGCTAGTATTATTAGAACTGGGAAGAGTTTGAGGAACCATCTTTTGATAAGTCATTTTGCATTGTTTAACTCGATGCAAAACTATTCTGTCTGGCTCATTTGTGGGCAGACACTGAGCGAGCCACTTTCCCATTCCTCTCTGCCATTATGCAAATAGTTAGAATATCCTTTAATGAGATGGCTATAGTGAATTTCTGAGCAACTGCACTCTGTAGTCTTACTAAAGGTACTCAAGTTATCTGATACAATGACAGGGTGTAAACAACAATTTTACAAGGGAAGTTGTTTTGGAAACTTGAAAAAGCATATCACAGAACCGCTGACTCTCCAGATACAACACCATTACTACATGAAAGGGAAGTGCTTTCCAAAGCAAAATATGATGGTGAGAATAGGCTTGATTACTGCTGTTCAGGTCCCAATTCAGATTACTGCACTTAGGTAGATTTACCTTTTTTTCCAAGTCCCAAACCATGCTCAGACTGTGCAAGACTTCCTACCAAAAAAATAAAAATACATATAAAACAACAAGAATTAAAGGCTAATCCATCCTAATGTTCTGGCTTCACCACATCACAGTTTCATGTTGATCATGAAAATGAAATTTTACAGTCTAGTGCAGAGAGGAAGTTCCTAATAATTGATAGTCTACACGATTTTTCACCTGTCTCTGCTCCTCTAGGTTCATAGTAGTTTGGCTTCCATATTTAATTAAATCATCTGATGTTAAAAATGCATACACTGGAAACAGAAGAAAAATAAAAGTTTCTTAAGCAAACACAGCATAATTAGAACTTAACTGGAGACAGAAGATGAAATTGAAATATGTAATAGGATCTTTAAACCTAGAAGGGAGAATACTGGATCCTTTGTGCATTTCTGTACAAATCCCTTCATTTGCTAGATGTACTTTGAATGAAACAGGGTAAATATGTGATAAGGACAAATTATGGTTTTCCTCTGTTCTAATTTGTCATAATAAGGCAACATCCCTTCATGGCACAAGGTACTGACAAGGCAGACACCTAAACAGTAGCTCCACTTCTAAACAATTATTGCCATTCATAATATGCCTGTTGGCATAAGGTGCTTGATGAAAACACCTCCCATATGACACAGAAAAGCAAAGCAGCACCATATGGAGCCCAGTATTTTAATGGTTTGGCTAAATGGGATAGAGGACAAGGATGATTTGCTCTCCTAGTTCAGAGCTCTTACATGAAGATATAGCAAGAGGTGTAGAAAACAAATAAGTCTTTTTTTTTTTTTTTTTTTCTTGAAGGCCAACATCATCATCAAATGAGGTAATGTTAGTTTTGATCTGCTTGCATATGTTTCAATGTGATGAAACTAACCCTAAAATTTTTTGCTGAATAATGCTGAAATTTAAGATCCTTATAACATAGTGAAACTAAGTCTTCAAGTAATACATACGGTGGCAAAGAATCCCCCCTCCAAATTCTCTTGCTCCATCAAAACCACTATAAAAATATCTTTGCTTAACAGACAGTATAATCTTTTTCTACAGATGAAGAAATATTCATTCTGTTTAAGAAGTCTTCAGCTAGCAAAAGGCAGACTGTTCAGATTAGGAAAGTGCAAATATCTTTGTTATCTATTGAGATCTTTTTTTGTCTATTGAGAGAATTAACACTATGTGTAAAGTTTTCTAGAATCTTTTATTTTGCCCACTTTACGTAGCGGGGCTGTGTCACTAAGGGCTGCAGCAGAAAAATCACAGTCCAAAGGTGGAACAGAAGACATCAAAGTGCTTTTTATCTCTGTAGTACTATTTGGATACTTTTATTCAGAGTAGAACTTTGGAGTAGAATTGAAATTACCACCTATCATACCTCTAAAACTAATAGATTTGGTATACTTACAGCAATCTGTTTTATTCTTTTGTATGGGGAAGTGTAAAAATGCAAATTGAAAAGGAAACTAAGATAAAATCCCACTTCAATTAATAATCCCAGTCTTTCTATACACTTTGTAAATGCAATATAATTAGACTTCTTCTTCTATAGCAAAGATTTCCTGACTGGAAAATTACAATTCCATTAGATTAGATCTCTGAAAAGAGTCAATATGACTCATACACCAAGGGCCCTGTAACTTATAATTCAATCATTTTGTTGAAAGGAATTTGTTTAAAACCAAAAGCTGGGCCTAATGAATATTGGAAAATATATTTTAAAAATGGGGGAAAATTCCATTAGTGTTACAGTAGTAGACAATGGGAAGAAATTATCCAAACTACAGAAAACTTTCTCAATATATCACCACTTAAGGAATTATAATTGTTAATACACTGCAGGCTGTCCTTCCACATATTTAAAATACAGAAATTTTAGTATGTCCAAGAAATGCAGTGTAGAAATGTTGTATTTTGAACCATTTTTGATTCAACTTTATAGAGACACTATACTTCTGCTGTAGAAACACCTATACCCTCAGGCATGATATCTTTCACACATGACAATATAGTAGTGAGTTTGTTAAGAAAGAAATGGTATTAAAATTGTATGGCACATACCTTTCTCTGTTCTTGCTAGTAGTTACTGAAAGGTGTACGACTGAATTGTTATCATCTCAGTAATAAAACTGATGAATTTCTTTCCTAAAATAATCTCCTTGCCCTACTTTCCACAATTGCCATATTGCTTTTCAAAGAAAAATAAAATAATAATGAAAAAAACAAAAAAAAGTGATTTCTGCAGTGTAACATTTTAAAGCAGCTCCTCTCCCACCTTTCTGCCTTACACACACGACACCTGACAAATGTTTCCCACTGATATATTAGTTTCCTCTTGCAGAATCCCATCTCTCTGTCTTGCTTGTCTCCTCCTCATCAGTCTGTGTCACTTTTCTCTCACCACGTTCCCTCACACCACCACAGGCTACTTCTCCTGCCGATCACTCTCTGACTGCACCATTAACTCTAACAGATGCACGAAGGAGGCAGTTCCAACATCAGACCTCTTCTAATTACATAATTACAACCTCCAGAGTGTAATAAATTATTATTATTATTTTTTTTTGAGCTGGAGGAAAATTGTGTTAAATGAACTTATGTAAAATTTCACAAACTACCAAGATATGGACTAATTAAAGAAGGATTAGAGAAGGACAATAAGAATGATCACGAATTTTGGGAAACTTGACCTAGAGGAAAAAATGTAAAGAACTGGGATGATTCAAAATACAGAAGAAAATGCTAAGCACGTAACAGTATGTTTGTTTATTTATTTATTTATTTATTTTTATTTATAAAATATGTAACAAGTAGTTGTGACTAGGAAGGGAATGAACTGCTCTCCACCTTCTGAATGAGGCAAGAAATAACAGGATTAAATTGTAGCAAATAAGATTTAGGTCAGATACAGCAAAAAAAAAAAAATCAGGCTGAACAGTGCTGAAACTTTAGAGTGATTTGTAAGGAAAGTCTTCTGACATTAAGGCAAAGGTTAGACATACTCTTGGCAGTGTGTCACTGTCCTGCCCTTGGAGCTGTGGGAGCCCTCCAGTCTCCTCTACTGCAATTTGCTAGAGGATCAAGTAGTTTTTAAAACATTATAAAATCAAACCTCTCTTATTTGGCATTGTTCATCTTCATTCTGCCCTGGAAGATGTGATAATACAAGGTCAATGAAACAGAGTATGTCATCATAAGAAATAATACAGTAGGAAACATGAACATAGCATGAACCAAGTACTAGGAAAAAAAAGAAAAGGCAATTCAGAGAGCAAATAATGGTTAAATTTCCTTTTCAAAGCCACAGATCTGAAAGGGAGGTTCTATGCTCAGCACAACTACCTCTTGGATTTAGCTGTGCCAAAAAGCTGTGAAGCCCTGAAGTGTTGTTAGGGCTGAGTTAATAAGTAGGTTTTCCATTGGCAAGGGAAACAAAGAATTTTGTAAATGGAGTCAGAACAATAAAGAGCAGTGCTGGGGACTGAGACATCACTGGTATATTTAGTATAAATCCCTGACATTCCTACCAGGAACAGGCTATAGAAGAAATGTGGGAATGTTTGAAAGAGGATGAGAGGTTCAGCCTTGAGAAAAAGGCAGGGCTAAGAAGCAAACTCAAAGTGCTCCACAGGACCAGCCAGTGCTGGGAGACCCAGAGTGAGAGAAGCAGGACAAAAAGAATTCCTTAGTTCCCCCGGTGTGGCTGAAACAATGGCTCAAGCAGGAAGACCTTTAAGTGTTAAGTATGAGCTAAAAGTATTGTTTGCCATATTTTCTGCTTAAGTTCCAGTACCTAATCCTTTGCTAAAGTAGGATGTGTTTGCACATTATTATTATTATTATTATTATTATTATTATTATTAGGTATTTATAGTAACCTCAGGTGAATCTGAAAAGACCAAGGCATAGCACCTTCCCAAAGGCAACAGATGCAACTAAAATGGGTCCACATGTCCCATCTAGTACCAGCCTGGGATTTCCAAGAGTTGGGATGTGGGGCTGGAAGGATCATACAGTGCTTGTGAGTGTTAAATGTGGGGAAAAAATCCTATATCATGCTCCCATGGGGCTGTTAACATAATATGTCCTGGAAAGAAGGCAGAAGTAAAGAGAACTCTTGACTCTGGAGAAATTAAAACTGTCAGCCATCCACCCCATTGTTTTGCTTTCACCATTCTAAAATCTAATTTTTGAACATTATTTGTCTGCAGTACTTTCTGTGGAATATAGTATTATTTTACTTACAATCAAAATGAATTTCTGAGATCTCCAGGTTCTGTAGGCATCAAGATCAAAATTAAGAGGTTAAGGGCATTAGAAAGATATCATTTTATAAGCTTCAAGATCAAAATTAAGAGGTTAAGGTCATTAGAAGCATATCTTCCCTTTGTTAAAGACATACACTTGACTGAGAACAATTCAATTTACAAGAGGCTGGGACCTCAAGAGTAACACAATGTAACAGATCAGTGCTTTTGGATATTGTTTGGATATAGCTTGTTGACAGTGCTCCAGGGCTTTATGGACAGTTAGTGAGAATGTTTTTTCCAGCCTTCAGAGAGGTGTATGTGCACTTTTTAGAAAATACAAATTGTAAGTATTCAAGAAAACCTGAAACATATTCATGCTTCCATTGCAAGTTTTTAGGATGTGAATGTGACAACCTCTGAACATGGAATGAGAGATGGATGTGCAAGTAGTTCATTCACTTCCAAGTATACTCCGATGAGATCTGTACCAAACTGTGGGTCTGGCACTGTACCTCAGACTACTTATCTAATTGTACTTTCCTGTAGTCACAGGAAGTAAAATGGCAGTGCAGTGAACCTGACTACAAAGGCTGCTGTCAGTTCTTTTCTGCATCAGGGTTCTAGTCAGGGCTTTAGAAAATTTGGTTTTCTTTTATATTAAACAGTATCTGATGGAAAATATCCTTACAGGTAATCTATGAAATAAATTCAGAACAAAATCAGTAAATAAAGATTTTTGCTAGGTATACATAGTTAGTCCTACAGGAACATTTCAGTGATCAGCTGTGATGACATTTAAGAGAACTGCATTTTATTACAACACAGAACTGAACAAATTATATGAAAATGAAGAAAATTGAACACAATTTTAAAAAATGTGTAGTTAAACACATGAAAAACTTCAATTTGATTTAACTTCAAAAGTCATAGTCCACATGAAATAGCATGTTTTCATGTGTTTCTGGATTATATAAGCACTTTTAAACATTCCGTTGTCTTTTTCCCCCCATTTTCTCTTTCACAAATCTAAATCTTTCTAATCAACTATCATGGTATCAAACTATCAAACACCTAATTTTAAAAATTCAAAAAAGTTTTCACATTTTTTTTTCTCAGCTAAAACTGGTTGCCCCCTGATTTACTACTAACAGATTTGTCTTTACAGTGGGGCTGTCCTACCTGCATCACATTATAGTGTATTGCTGTAAAGAAACATCAACTTCTTTAGCTCATGTCCAGAAGAAGAATGCAATCCCAGCCTGGGGCATCACTCCTGAGTTTTAATGCTGTGATATTACATATCCAGTGATGTGCAGTGTTATGGTTATGTATGTTTCATCTCTGGTTTTGCTAGTGATTTCTTGGGCAAGTGGATGTTTTCTCTGTGCAGTTTTTCTTCAGCACTGAAATGGGAATGACACTTTCTTCCCCACAGTAGTGATGTGTAGACCCTGAATAGATGTTCTGTAAGTGCTTTGAGGGCCATCTTGCAAACAGTAGATTTGGAAATGGACTTTCATTACCTCTCTCCTTCACTATCTTCAGTTATGTCATACTTCATATATATATAAGATTTGTTTTAAGATGGTAAGGGCTTGTGCAGTATTTCTAAATGTATTTTATACTCAGATTTTTTATATGGGAGCTATACAGTGAGAAGATGTCTTTTCTTACTTGTCTGCCTTGATTTAATGAAGATATACCTCCATATCTTGACACTAGCTTCTTAATGCTTAATAACCATTATCTTTTCCCCCCTCTACTCCAAAACTCCAATATGTTCATCTTCCCCATATCATTTTCACTTTGTGCCTTTTGGCTGGTGTAATGCATTAGAAACACACATGGATTCTGTTTCCTTTTGCAGCATGGACAAAAAAAGTCCAATATTTAAATGTAAATTGACATAGAAAGCACTCATCAGTTCACAGTCAAAAAAGCATAGAATAGGAGATGTCAAAGACTGGAAAATCTGTAGAAGCATAGTTTGGGGGGATGGGTGTAGAATTGAATGTTACAGTTGTCTCACAATTCTGTTTGCTGTTTGTTTTACACTCTACCAGTACGGGGGTGACCCTACAATCCATAGATCTACTCATGTAAAGCTGCAGATATCACCTGGGGACAAGAACAAAAATGTGTATCTTTAGCAGTTTAAAGCTATGTTGTGTGCCATATATCTGACCCAGTTTCCCCTGCTGGACACTGGCAAGCTGATATATTTGCATCAAAACTGTGGTTCTATCATGGCTCTAAACCCACTAATCCTGAGAAGTTGCCTGAAGGCTTAGTCCCGAAGAGCAGACATCACAGGTGTGATTCAAGGCAACTATGTTTAGAAGTCTGCACTGGAGAGGAACAGGCACCTTCAGGGTACAATTCACTTGTTCTATTTTAGCCTTCCATCCTAGATTGAAATGAATTGCTGCCCAGAAGGACCTGTTACTTCCCAGCCAGATATCTATTTTGCAAACAGCCACAGTCAAGAAGATTTTTTTTTCTTCCTCTTTTGGGTCTCTGTACCTTATTTTCACTGGGTCCCCATTACCCTCCTTCCTCATCATCCACCCCAACTTCTGCAGTAGTGTAGATACGCTAGTTTCTATAACTCCACCTTCATGGGTGGCTCTAATTCACTCTCCTATGAATTTCTGAAACTAATGAATCCATAAACTTGCACTGGGTTATTGACCCTAGGTACTCTATATAGAGTAGAGTACAAGCTTCCATCCAGACAATTGCTGTTTCAGGACATCTGTTTATCCCAGTGCTGTCTCAGAAAGCCACAGTTTCCAATAGCAGTGGCACTCATAGTACAAAATCAAGAACATGAAGGGCCAGGTTGTACTCTGCATTGAGCTACATATACAGACAAACAACAACAACAACAAAAACAACTTCCAGCCAGCTCTTCTATGGCAGTAAGAGTGCTTGAGCTTCTCCATATTACCCAGGAAGTGTGGTCACAGATCTGATTATTAATTTGTGAAGGGCATAGGCACAGAAGTTTAGTAATGGAAAGACAAGTTCCTAAGTGGAGAAGAACATATAAAAAGAAGTGTATGGTTTTGGGAATTTCTGGAAGTTAGGCTAACATATACTAAAACTGGGTCAATAGCTGCCTTTCACTTAAGACAAATGTAAAAAGTATTTGGGATCCTCTTTGGAATAGATATATATAAAAACAAATGAGAAAAAAAAAGGAAAAAATGAGCAAAATAAGCAGGAGGTTGGACTACGCACCTCCTGAGGTCTTTTCCAAACCCAATTATCCTATAATTCTATGAAAGGGCAGGGAAAGAGCCAGTCCTCTGGACTAGGCATGAGAGCTTTGTGATATGCAAACAAACTTGAGAGACACAATTCACTGCTCACCTAGTCAGAAGAGGTAGATGTGCATACACTGGGAGGAGGAAAAAATCACAATTTTAAAGAAACAGAGCTGGTGAAGAAAATGATCCTAAGAAAAATCTTTAGAGAGAGAACTTTTTGCCTCAGAGCTGGCTGACAAGTGTTCAGTATTATGAGCAAATAAAGCATCTTCCAAGTGATTCCACCAGACTCTAAGGAAACTTTATACATTTCTTTTCAACAAACAGGATTGCAACAAAGGGAGAAAAAACTTCCTTCTGCTTTTCACTCCCTGGTCAAAATAGCGTGCAGGGTCCTTAACTGGAGCATGCTTCAGGTTACTTGGTGAAGGGATTTACAAGCCTAATCTGTAGAATAGTAGAATAACTCTAGAGCTGCTAAATCCCCATAAGGCCATCAAATTAAGGTCTGTTTCAAAACAGTTTCATATGCCTGCATTACAACAGATCAGAAAAAGTGATGCATGTAAACATGCCTGCATAGCTTTCTCCTAAATGTGGACAGCTTCTATTTTAAATAAATAAAAAAATGCATTACAGTAATGTATTTTATTGATGTTTGGTAATTGAGAAAATCAGATGCGAACAATTATTGGAATCATAAGAATGTCTTAAGTGTCTCATTTAAATCGATGTTTTAAAGGGAATGGCCTGAATAAAAAAAGGTAGTATTAGACTGATTAAAAAGACTTCATGTAATTTTCCTCTCTCACACATGCACAAATAATAAGAAAAGAGATGAAAGTCACAATATATTCATTAGAATTTAGGAACTGCCGGTCACTACCAGTCAAGCAAATAAACTAGCTGATATACTGCTTTCAAAAACATTTTTCCTTCTGAAACTAAGCCAATTAAACTAAAAATGTGAAAAGAATACACTAAAATCAGATGAATGGGTTGTAACAGCTCATTATGAAAGATAATTTTCCAACCAATTTAATTTTAAAACCTAAATTCAAACCCTTACATTTTCTACATAATGAAAAGGTTTATATTCAATGGTAGGTATGTCACTTCAGAAACACAGAAAGATGTAGGAAAACTATATACTTCTACTTCTTATGTATAAAAGTATGTGAAAATCCTTGATTATTGAACCCTTATAACCAGCATATAATGGCATTTTTTCAAAATATGATATTTATAAACCAATCTGAAAGAAGGTAAAAAAAAAACAAAAACCACAAACAAACAAAAACAAACAAAACAACAACAAACAAACAACAAAAAAACCCCACTCACACCACTACCATCAAAAAAAACAACACAGAAAACAAAGAGAAAATTTCCCCAAATCTAACAGTCATTAAAAACAATGGTAATTTTGCATATTACAAAATGGAGTTATATTTTTGAAATTCCAAATTTACATGTCTCTATTGTTTTCTTCTGTCTTCATTCATTTTCAGTGTGGAGGTTTTCTTCTTTTTTAATAGTTTTGAATTTTAAACAGATTAAAGAGATGGTTGTTACAAAAGTAACCTCAAAGGTCTTATATTAGTGCTTGACAATGGAGACTTCAGAAAGGAGAATCAATCTTATTTCTTATAAAAGGAAATATCTACTTGAGCCTATTAACAGAAACAACAAGCTACACCTAAGAAAAGTAGTAAGTACTGCACCATGAAACTCTTCAAGAGGAAAGAAATGGGTTTCTAAATTGTTCCACCTACAAGGCACTTTCATAGATTCTTTCAAAAGCTTTCATGTATAAATACAAGTTGTCCGTACACAGAAGAGAGTTTTGTAAATTAGATAGGACTTTAAACAGAGGGACATGACTAATTAGGACAGAGGTTTCAGTCAATGGGCTATCTCAGAAACATTATTTCCTCAGCTTTATTAAGCTGAATTTACAACATCACTTCATTACCAGTCTGAAACAGCAAGAAACGAATACATATATACACAGTGAATAATGTTGGTTTTAATTTGGGTCCAGAGAGCCATAAACTGAAACATCTTTGTCAATAAAGTCTGAGCACTGAGGTCATTTGACTAGCTCTGTTTTTGAGGCTGCTACCGCAATTTAAATACAGTTAATCCAAGGCGCACAGCACCAGTACTCCACTCACTCCATGACTGAGCTAACCTGGCATACCAAAGAAAGAAAGTGGCCGATGAGAGGACTTGGAGCCCCTGTGCCAAGAGACAGTGAGGAAGGGAATTTTCCTCTCCAGAATCATGCTGCCCTCCTGGGACTGCTTGCAAGTGGTGCAGACCTACACCACTTCGTGCTGCAGGGGAAGACCCAAACAATCCCTAACCATGAGGGTACTACAGATATTTGAAATTATCACTATTTGTTCAGAAACATAATGCAGTAGATACAATGCCATCTTTTCAAAACAAGCTCAATGCCAAAATCACCAACACAATATGAGAACCTGAAACACACTCCTGGCATTTCCATATACTCTTTCTGCTCCCTACAGACAGCTCTAGATTTCTGCTCATTAAGACAGCACGGTCAGGGAGAGTTGCAGCAAGCCAGTCATGTCACCTTTGGGCAATAAAAACTCTCACTGTGCATTAAGTGATTGCAGCCTTGTGGATTAAACTTGGTCCTGATGCCACTGGCATGCAAATAACATCTCAAAAATAATTGCCGTTTAAGAGCAATTACTGTAAAGGGAAAGGTGACTTTTGACATATAGGGGACATCTCATATGAAACATGTACTGTGTTTTTTAATCTATCTCCTGCCTGTTTTTTCCCTTGAGCCTGGTGTCCTTCAAAAGGTTTTTGACATCCTGATTTTTAAAGATTGATGACAAGAAACTCTTTGACAAAAAAGCCTACTCAGCATTTCTGAAGGAAAAGAAGTATCTCAAAGGCCTTTATATCCTTTTTCAGTTACCAACATATTTTTTATGTTACCTCTGCACTTCATGCAAAAGCTATAGGTTTTTTTTCAAATGTAAAACAAATTTTCAGCAACAGTTACATCCAATTTCTTAGTCTACTAGCTTTACACAGTCTTGTTAAGGAGTTTGTCAACTCAAAACATATATATTTCAGGGCTCCCTCAATCATTCAAAAAGGTAATTTTTTAAAAACTGTTCACTGAAATTTGAGTTCAGACTCTCTCCATGCAGACTTCTATGAAACTCCTTAAATTTCTATTCAAGATTGTCACTGTGCTATTCAGTGGACATAGTATCTGAAAGTTAAAATCATTTCCCTCAGAGGCCCAGGTAGCTGGAAACACATCCACTGTTCAGTGACAATGTTTTTTGGTACAGAGCACTCTCTGGAAAAAGACATCTGTTTATTCATACCTACACATTTTTCTGTAGAACACTGCTGAAAAGAGACTCCACTTCCTATTTGCACTAGGTAATTAACTCACAATAAATCTTTGGGAGACTAGTCTGCTTATAACTTGTTCTGACTGAACTTGGATGAAATGAACAGCGTTATGTTTAAATTAAATAGCTGGAAGCACTTTACTCGTAATGCTTGTGGTGGGCTTGTATTTCAGCCTGTTACCCTTTTTGCAGGAATAGTTTATGTCATTTTGATGTCTCCATCCATGATTTGGGGATGCAATCAGACACAGTGCTTAAACATTAAATAACAAACTGCACCTGCTAATGATGGGATATTATGCTGTTTGTGAAACTGAGCTCCTGCAGGCTGCGTAATTTGTACTGTAAGTTCATTAGCTGTAGTTATTTGCATATGGAATAATAGGATCAGGGAAGTGAGAGACTGAAATAACTTACTAGAGTGCGTGAAAGCACTATGCACTAGAGTGCATGAATGGTTGGTATTAGTTACAGTAGTAGATTAACATTGAACTTCTCCTGATCTTCTCCAAAGACCGAAAAGTCCTAATGTTGCCTAAATGCAAGTTATTCATACTGGAGGATATCCATGCCACCGTTACTCACAGCTTACTGTTACACTCATTGTAGCTCTAGTACAAAAACGATATTCTCTCCCATATGTCAAGTGACTGGAACATCTACATAGTATTTTTGCATTATCTTGAGATTGATACTAGCTATCCTTGTTTTCAATGTGCCTATACATGAGTGCACATGTTTGTGTGCCCAAGGATGTATATGGGTAATTACAGACAACTGGAGGCACTGGGAGTAATTAGAAGAAGGAGGGTCTTCCATCCTTATTAAAAAGAGAAAAGAATGGGAAATAATTTGATTTTATTTCTTCTTGAAAATATCCTTGAGTATGTTTTAAAATTAAATCAGCATGGAAAGAAAGAATGTATAAACTGTAATACATACAAACCCGTGTAATTTAAAGTGCATTAACATGAAAAGATCCCTCAGCTGACATAAACAGTTGCAGAGCTGTTGACTTAAATGATAAGGTGACTGCCAGCAATCTGCCCCATTGCAATCAAAGAAGTCACACATTATTATAGAACAGAAAAGGAAGATATGAACTGTGTCAGAAATAAGAGACTCATTAGGTCAGCAACCCTTTTAAAAATTATTTTTATTTATTTATTTTTTTTTTTCCTAGCTGGAGCTATATAGTTTGTCCTAAAAGGAATCCTGGTAGCCGTGAGTGACATCCTCCATGTGTCCTGACCTACCATGGCTGTGCAGTATGGCTGATTATCACCCACACAGTTGTCCTGGTGCTTCCTAGTGGCAGGGTATATACTGCACAAGCATCACACTGTGCATGCACACAGAGATCTTCCTCTCTGTAAAAAAAGGCTCAGAGAACAGCAGACACAACATTCGTGGTGGAAACTTTCCCTAGACACCCTTTTCTCTAATGGATAGTGGTTTTTTTTGTTTTGTTTTGTTTTTTGGTATGTGCAGAGTAAGTTCAACATGACAGGGGAGAGATATGAAGATATGAAGACCAAAGGAAAATAACAGCTAGGAAAAAGGATTACCTGGCAGAATGATTCACCTGACCTACGCCCTGCTCCTGCCCATCACATAAACTATCCTCGCAAGCTGCAGATAGTTACTAGGCCAGAGGCTGAGCACTCTGTTGTAAACTGTATGCCTTGATTAAATTACCATCTATAGCAGCAATAAATTACGTACAAACCATCGTCCTTTCAGTAAATGAATAAACTGAAGTCATAACTGAAAAAGAAACTTATAGTCACTCAGAAGGCACTGATACTTTATTGTGCACTGCTTCTCAGGGAGAGAGACAAATTACATAAACTAAGTTTATAAAACACCTTTTCTCACTCAGCCACTTGGGGCCTGGGAGTCAGCTTAATTCTTTTCTGCCCATGAACCACAATCAGCAGCAACATTTATGTAACATGACTCTCATGAACAATTGCAGTGATGACGCACAAGCTAGAAAAAAGTGGATCAGTCTGACATAATTGTTCTAGCTCTGCAGTACTAACAGCAACAAGAAGAAAAGTAGTAGATGTCATTTTTTTGCCAGAAAGAAAGATGATAATATTTGACCGTGCTCAAGAGGAACAGCTTTTGATTGTAACATCTCATATTCACATCATCACTTTCTGAGCATAACTATATTTAAAGTTTCAGTCTTTGAAGTTCCTGTTTTTTTTCATACTTGTTATTTCTAACTTTTACCTCACTTTGACATGGTCATAAGTCTATTTTGGTTTTACACTCAGGGACAAGCCAAGAGTCACAGAGACACTGTATAGTGTGCTCTTTCTGTCATCTGTAATTTCTCACGACATTCATCATTTTAAACCAGTCTTCAAGTTGCTGCTAAATATATGCCTCTTACTGAATACATGTTTCTAGCCCCTAAAGTCCTGCCCCATTAGCGCAAAATTACAGCCACATTAAGAGAAACTGCTTTATAGAACTCCTACTACCTCACCATGAAGTAATCTATATCTGTCTCCAAACTTGAAAAGTTTATTATAAAATAACAGTATCCTCTAATTATACTGCATTAACTACTGGAAAAGATCTTAAAACAAACATTGAGGTACAGCTTATGCCTGATAGCAGATATTTGTTCATACAACAAAAGTGAAGCTTATGTTGAGTTTTTTCCCCTTTCTATTTTATTCTTTTTCTTCAGAGAAAACCTATTGTATACACCAGCTGCATATCTGCTGCCAGGTGTTGCCCCAGAAATGTCAGCTCCTGCTTGAGGCATGGAGTGAATGCAATTAGGGATGCCCTGGTGACAGCTTGACACTTATGGTAGCAATGTTTAAATTTTTAATCGGGCACACAACACAAAAAACATACTGTTTGGATTGTTCCTGAAAACTGGACCAGCACACTAAAGTAACATCTTTCATGTGGGAGACACAAAGATCAATGTACAGGCAGAACCCCAAATAGATTGACTGCTTTCTGTAAAATATCATAAACTACTTCCTGAAACATATTCCACATACAATAACCGTGACAAAACTTGCTTTTTAGGGTGGTAAGCAATGCTATTGCTTTAAAGCAGTTCATTGGTTTTATATTGAAATATGAGTATACATAAATATGCAAAATATATGAAATATATGAAAGACAGGGCCTGAATACTACTTTTGCTACTTAAGTGAATAGTTTCCCTTTACTAAATTTCTATCTATCAGTTTCTACTGGGGTGTCAAATGCCTTTTCAAATAAAGTCTGTATCAAATCAATTTACAAATTATAAAGTAAAAATTTGAGACACAATTATTAAGGAAAATTTATTTAGTACATTTAGTGGTACAACTGCTCTATATTAAGTAGTTTAGTGCAGTCATGAGAAGCAAAATAAAATAAAAGAGATCATGCCAAGCTCAACTTAAAAGTAGTCTATTCCTAGGGCTACACGGCTAGATCCTATCCAGCATCAATTCATTTTCTATATACAGTAATTACTTAAATCTAAAATGACCCTCTTTTTTCTCTTTCAAGAACTACAAATCCAAGGGTAGTTTGTTTTTGTTCAACCTATGTAGATTTCTTTGCAGTACCTTATCTCTGTCCTGCATTTGAATTGCATTGTAGTCCAGTGTAAATACGTTACAGGTGAACAAGCAATGCCTGTTAACTGTTCCATGCTGGCTACCTCTGTGCATGATCTATTAGTGTAGTATGATTTAAAGTACCTTATTAAAAGCTGTATCCACATATCAGCACAGCATAGTTACTGTTTACAACTTACTTCTACTTCACCATTTAGGATAGGAGCTAAAATATATTAGTTGAAGCTGTAGCAATAATTTAGGTTAGGGGAACTAAACTGGATCTGGACCAAGAGGTTGAATTTATAAATCTTTATTCCTATGAAATATCCATGTGCCCAGTGTAATCCTGACTCTTCATTTCCTCTTGCAAAGATGGGCTTTCCACAAAAAAAAAAAAGCTGGGTTTTTACTATCTCAGAGGGATGAATGCTGTATTTTGAATGGCAGAGACAATCTGCATTTTCTCTTTACATAAAAGAGAAAAGTAAATTTTTTTTTTTCTTAGAGTCAATAGGCTGATCTTAGTCTCAGGGTAATCCTGGACTTGGATGAATATGAAACATACCCTCAGAATGTGGACATTCATTCTCTGTCTCCTGATAACCATTTGCCAGTTAACTCTGGCAGGCATGAGTCCCACATAATATTTACAGAAAGTACCAATTCCTGTTTGCAATCTTATAATCTTTGGTAAGAACTTGCTTCATTTGAAGACCGTTCTCTCCATTCTACCCAATACACAAGCCTGTTTCAGAGTATTAAAAAATCAAAACAGTGAGGTCTTCAGGAATCCCAGAGCCAGGATATCATACTTAGTTACCTCTCTTGTGAGGGGCTGTAAAAAGGACAAATAAAGATAATAAATTTTATATCTCACTGAAAAGAAAACACAGTCTCTCTTCCCAGAGTGACTTATATTTTGCATTAACTTTCTTAGAGCTTCTGTGTACATCATCACATGTGTTTGGTGTGATCCATACTGGGCTGGGACAACACAGTAAATCCTATACAAATGGACTCAATATACACAGAAAAGCAAGGAGAAGGGTCACAAAAAAGATCTATGCTGTTCCACTACATTAGCATTCATTCTTAGGCCACTGTTTTCCATACTTTCACTAATACTGTGATCTATTCCTTGCTTTGAGATCCCCTTGTTGTTTACCACTGGTTATACAGAGCACAAAAACTGGAGGAACTTGCATAGGATAATGCTGTGGTACAGACAAAAAATTTGAGTGTGAATTCATTGAGCAATACCTCCAAAAAGTTATCACCATTTTCTACCATCAGAAACGTATACCTGTTCAGCTCTTTCTTAGCTACGTGTTCCTATTATTTTGCCTCAAGTTATCTCAACAGTCATGAATTCATTTCAGATTTACTTTTTCATTTCATACAGTTAAGTAAATATTTCACTCCCTGCACCCAACATTTCCTAGGTATTTTGCTGTGTTATGCTTCTCAGCAAGTCACAGCATTGTTACTGAGGAATGTGGTTACAAAATAGCTGTGTGAATAGCTCTTTAGGTTTTCCTCTCTGCCACTGATTTCACTTAAAAAAAAAAAAAAGGACTAACGTGTTTGAATGTCAATATATAGGCAGCGAGAAGCCAAAGGAGAATGAACCCAGCACCACACAAAATTCATGGAATATTAAAAGTTTCTTTCTTTCAGTCCAGCAATTACAACCTGTTGCCTCTGTATGAGTTGTCTGGCCAGAGACAGAAAATTCTCTCATTTTATCTGTAAGCAAACTTTTCCCAGTGGAAGCAATATGTTTCATATGAACAACAATTAGAAAACAGACCTGCTATTAAAATATTCCAGAACTGAAATTCATGTCAGTAGTCTCACCAAAAAAGAAAAGTAGAAATCATGAAAATAATCTAGGAATTAACAAATCACACCACTTAGTTTAAATCTAAATGTTGTTCAGCACCGTTTTTACTCTACAGAAAGGGAGAGAGAGTGTACAATGAATGTACTTATTTCCTTCAGGATTATAATTCAATTTGGAAACTAAAATGGTCATAAAATATACACGTTAGGTTTTAATTTTAGGTCAGAGTCATACGTTTAAAAAGATTGGTATCCTGCCTGAGTCATGTAGCACAGCCTCATTTTGATCATTCTGAGTTTAGGAAATGTACAATTACTGATGCTGGCAAGAAGTCACACCAAGGCCAAATGAGATTAACAAGAAATAAAACTGCATGTCAGTAGCATAATAGAAACTGAAATGAATAATCAAATAGGCAGAACATTCATGCGGCCTAGGCAGCAAACTCCAAGTAAATGGGCTTGAAAGCCACAGGAAAAGTCTATAGTAAGCACTTAAATCATTAAGTTGAAAAAGTTCTCTGTACAGAATGCTACAATAAGTTTCATAATACTTAAATTATAAAATGATTTCATAACTTTCACTGCTGAGCTTAGCACAGTAGTAAATGGCAAGATCTGCAAAAATCACAAAGTAGCAAAAGAATGATTCAAAACTGTTGGACAGATTTATTAATTAGGAAAATTCATTCCATGTTCACTTTCAGTCCAAACTTCAGAGACATTTTCAGTGTCTCTCCTGGTGGAAGTAGAGCACAATTCTAGCATGTGAAGCTGAACAACCACAGAAATGCTCTCATGTTCTTAGGTCTTAGGTCACAACTCTTACAGACATTGGTACCTTTACAGGAAGCAAAAGTAATAAGGGAACGATGGCTGCCATTTAAAGCATCTAGCAACTACTGCAGCATCATAGATGCTAACTTCCAGGTTATTTCAAGGAATGTAACTGTATGGTATGGTAACTATTTGATGTAAACAGTGACATGTATTTATACAGTTATATCTACCAGTAACTGTTCATTCATTCATTAAAAAAAAAAAGGCAAAAAAAAAAAAAAAAAACAAGGAAAAGAAGAAAGGAAACATTGTCATTATACTGGAGGGAAACAGCTTCCCTTCCATCATTCCTTCCCCTGGTATTCTGCGAAGGAGTGTGCCTTTCAAGCACACAGGCAGAATATCTATACATATACCAAGTATTCAGTGACAGAAGGGGAGAAAATGTACAGCACTTACATAGTTGACCAAAGCCTGTAACCTGAAAATTCCTGTGCCATTTGCATCAGTGACAGCACAACAATGCATATCAATATCAGTGTAAGTTGGTCAAGCACTAGTAAAGCTAAGTATTCAGAATATCTATTCTACATGGAAGTGAGACTTAGGTCCTGTTTAAACACGCACAAGAAAGTTTAAGAAAGAACATAGGCAAAAAAGAGTCTCTTTGAGTCCTGTTCCTGCTACCTATCTTGTCAATACACTTTTAGACAGATTACATTCATTTTATACTCCTGTCCAGAAAAGATTCACTTTTTTAGGTCATTGTGCTAGAAATAGCATTGACATAAAAGATTCATATGTACTGTTCAATTATTTTGATGTTTAGGATTATGGAAGTAGGAGAGATTTTAGTCTGTTTTCAAGCTACCAAAATACCACCTAAGTTCCTGTGCCTAAGCTGACAGGAAAAGGAATGCAGGGGTCTTTGGAAAAAATACCAAGAACCTCAGCAAGGAGTGGAGCAGGAAGGTGGCTAAAAGGAAAATGATGTGAAGAAGTGCAGATTGCTCTCCATAGAATGTAGGCCATCCAAACCCAGCACTTGTTTTCTCTATAGCACAACTCGGTGGATGAAATTCTATGGCCTACTTGTGCATCAGGTTGAAAAAGATGACTGTAATGGCCTGTTTTGGCCTTCAGTCCATGTGTCTGATTTTCCTTCAAGCTATGCTTTCCTGCTGCTCTGGCAATAAGTAGTTTATATTTAGGCATGTTTAAAAGCACTTTTCCACTACTACAACAGAACAAAGGAGTTTCAGAGTAAATACAAACCATGTACTGCCCAGCTTTAAATGTTGATTTTTTTTTTTTTTCAGGGAAACTCTCTTACCTCTTTTTCCATCTGAAGTCCTTCTGCCCTGATATTTCTCTCAAATACTTCCCTCTTTTCTGTCTGTGGATTGGATTTTCGATATACCAGGATGTAGTCAATCCGACATTTCCCATCTCTAAAATATAGTCCATTGGCTTTGTTTTTGTCAGGTACTTCCTGTAAAGAGAAAGTTAAACATTTCAGTAATGTTAATTAGCCTTGGTAATTGCTGTATCACCATTTGCATCAACAATTTTCAGTAATACTCAAAAGGAGAGATAAGGAATCAGAACAAGTCATTCAAAATCGTTCAGTGTTTTGCATACAGTTGTCTGAAGTTGTCTGAAAGGACTACAGACTTCCCCAGTTCAAAACCAGGAGGTCTTCTTAGGTAGATATTTGTTGAGATAGGGATAGGAAAGAACAGAGAACGCAAGTCAACCTTCCTCCCCTGTCACTTTCCAGAAAATGAGGAATAACTTACAGAGAAGTTTTCTACAAAGCAGAGAATAACATAATTGAAATTTAAATTTGAAAGAACTTAGTATGGTAGAATACGCATTAGAAAAATAAACAATGGCTTGAACATTCACTGTGCTGAGAAACACTAAAACCTGGTGCAGAGGTTCTCGTTGCTTTGTGATAACAGTAGTTCCTCTGCCTCACAGGACACAGAAAAGGAGATGAAAGTCTTGTACCTACCTCACCATACCTCATCAAACGAACTACAGAATTTTATTGGCTTATGAAAAAGCTGAGAAAACCCACTGAATTTATTTGAAAATAATTCCCAGTGTTTGGTCTAGCAGTACATAAATTAAATATTATTTCTTGGCTATTTCCAGCAAAGAATGTGTCTGTTCAAAAGTTTGCTCTGAGAGAAAGAAGCAAGACGATTTCACTGTTAAGAAGAGGTCAGGCGGGTCCCTCTCCTGAGATCTGAGAGGCAAACACCTGGTCTTTTTTAGAAATTCATGAAATGAAATTCTCTACAGCTTCTCCTCACAATTTAACACTACTTCCACATAATCCAAATCTTGCTCAGGGGTTAAGCTTTTGCTTTCAAACAAGTTGAAATTGTGTGTCAGTTTGTGAATTTGGACTTTTTCATATAAGAAATTTACACAGTGAATGGAATATATGGCACTTGATATACACAGAAACAAACAGCTCTCCCTCAGAGGAGGATAATGGGCAGGGACTCCAGGGATCTTAAGATGAGTTGAACTCCAAGCTGAAGGGAGGATTAGGCTAATTCCTCTTTCTTTTCCTACAATTTGCTAAATCATTCCTGCCATAAAAAGCCATGTCCAAAAATATAGGATCTTAGCTCTGAAAAAAAAAAAAAAAAAATTCACCTTTCACTTGTAGGAAAAGTAGGAAATTCTGAAAATACTTTCTCTTAGGAGAATTGCCTTCTGATTTAAATCACAAAACGTGAACATATTTGCCATAATAATAATAGGTCAAGTGTTCTTACTGAAAAATGAAAAGAAAAGAATATTCCCATTCAAGGAGTTCAGTGTAAACTGCTTTCCTGATTCTCAGTGTGCATTTTCTTTTAAAAACAAACAAACAAACAAACAAAAAAACATGAATGAAAGCACCCTAAATATCCCATCCCTTTGGTACACCCTGTTTACTGAAGACAGAAAGGCAAATTTTTCTAAGATTTTTTAGTACAGTTCCTGACTCCTGACACAGCTTAATACAGACTTGATATAGTGGGAGCAGTTCTTTGGGCTGAAAATGAAGGCAAGAAAAAAGATTTAAGCCCTAAGGAAATAACAGTAACAAACCATTTATATCTATACTGCATATCATGCTGACAAATGTTATTATCAGGATATCAGAAGTATTTTTCACAGAGCATTAAATATGAAAATAGCTCAGGAAGCACAGTCATTTTTTTTTTCTTTTCTGTAAGCTATCTATGTTGAGGAGACATGAAAAACCCAAAAGGTTATTTAAACAAAAGGGTGCGGCAGGAGATTTAGAGTTGGGGGCAGCTTGGTGGTCCTGCTCTGATTGCTAAGCCTTCTACTGAGCCATTCTTCCTGTTCTGTAAGTCCCACAGACACTATGTGTATTTTATCAAGTAAAGCAGTGCCATAGGAATAGGCTCATAGAATAGAGTAAAATAATCTGGGCAGAGGGCCTGCTGTCCACACCATATAGGCTTGAGGGCTTACTTTGGGTCAGTTCTAATTTGGTTCATAAGACTCACTGGCCATTATCAGGTGGAGTACATCTCACCCTTGTCTGTACTTGGAAGTCCTTTTTATTTTAAGAATATAGTATGCCAAGTCCAGAGTGATTTGACTGGTATGGACTCCGAGAAGAAACTCTTGCTGTTGCCCTCTTATAGCTGTTCTAGCCTGTAAAGAGGATTTATAGACCGAACTTGTACTTATAAATACTCTGAGGATGCAGAGATCTTATATGATATGGAGACACTTAAGCTGGCTTTGCAGCATTAGGAAATAGCAGTTGCAGGGCTTTTGCAGTGTCCACAGTATTCCTGGCTTCCACTATTCTAGACAGAGACTTTTCTGCCATCTTGGAATTCACCCTTTCCAGACATTGCCTCTTGTTTACCTCTGTCATGACTTCAAAATTCACTTTTCCTGCACTGATTAAGAAAAATAAATAAATAAAATCTAGAGCTGGGTTTGACTGCAGCTTTTATAGTCCCACTTTTGTAATCTATTTATGTATGTCAAATCTCCATTCCTTCACCTGAAGTATGCCAAAAGATAGTGGCAGAACAGGGAAGACTTCACTTTAGCAATAAGTTTAGTATTTCTGGCTATCTTTGCAGGTTTAATTGCAGTATGCATATCCAAAGTTGTGTGATTCGGAACTCTTTTTCAAGGAACACACTAGTTCCCATATCCTCAGACCCTCAACTGGCAGCTGTTGATATTCATAGGCATATGACTCATATACACATACATGCTTGGAGGTCTTTAGACTAAAAGTTTACTCCAAATATTTCAGTACCCCAAATCAGAGAACTTGTAAACCTGACAGCTATAGAGACATAAAATGAAACTTTTTAAACAAAAGTGTAGTTAAGAAAATAAGGAAATTCAAAGTTTTATCTGCAGGTCTTCTAAAAGATAAATCAGAATGGACTCCGGTGTTTGCTAATTTAATGACAGATTATATTTTTTCTTCATTGCTAGTTATTTTGGTACTTAGTTATTATCAATATGAGTGTTCAATTAAGATTAGATCCTTGAATTTTAAAGAGATCATCTTTTCCTGTTGTTTGTGGCTACTTGAAATTACAGTGCCCTGCATGCAACTTCACAATGGGTAGAAGTGGTTAATACTTGTGGTAACTTATGCGGAAATAGAAGAAGCCAGAACTACTCAGTTTTTACAGCACAGTTCTAATCAAAATAGAAGTATATTTTCCCCATGTTTTCTTTTTTTTTTTTGTAATGTCATTCTACCCTTTAGATTATAATTTTGTGGATACTGCAACTGTATTTTTTCATATATCCTCACTGGTCAGTATATTCTTCTTGACATCATAATATATTTAATTACATGGAGCTTTTTAAATAATGAAATTATCTATGCTGCAAAATCAAGTGCCTAAAAGTTAAAAAGTAACAGATTTGTAGTTTTCTGTGAAAGCTTAAACAGTGTTTTTCTATAGCCATCCTCATCACTGAAGAAGACAGGGGTTTGATGGAAAAATGATGTAGTTAGCATATATTCTGGTAAATACACACAAGAAAATTGAGCTGAAACTGGGTATCAGAAGTGCCATAAAGAACATCAGAATTCTTATCTGCAATATGAATAACAGTTTTTTGGCCATATTCTCTAGTGCAATTTCCAATTTATAACAAAGATCGTTAAAACTAACATTATTTTGCACTATGTTAATAACACTACACCCAAATATCATCAGAATTTTGAGTTTAAAGTGAAGACTGTAGGGGTGACTTCTACAATTTAAATATCAAAACTACTTAAATTAGCTGGAATCTCAAGAATGGGGCATATACACTAATTTAACTTGAAGACAGATTTTATACCAGTTCCATTATTCTCCATTCCTTAAATACAGAAGGGTAATTTAATACTCCATAGAACAAAAAGCTGAATTCATGCATACCTGGAGTACAGCTCCTAAACCATTTTTACCTTTAATTTTTACCTTCTTTCTGCTGCATTTTGACAATATGTCCTAGGATTTAGGTTTTAAAATGAATACCTAATACCTAATGTTTTTTGATCAATGCAAACATGGGAACATGTAATTTTTAATTCAGCTGTGTCCGAATGAAACATAAAACTAAGAAATGACGTATCTTTGGCCAAAGGGCAAGCCAAATCCTTATCTGGCTCTGTATCTGTGAAGGAACTTGATAAAGCTCCATCCATAAACTGTTCCTGGGATCTTCTGGTCAAGCATTAACAACTGAAGCGAACAATATTTTATCTTGTCAGCTAAACAAACTGAAAAGAAACCTTCGTATTTTTTTTCTCCAAAGTTTTTGTAATATAAATTCATTTTAATGGATTGAAACAGCAACAGCTAAACAGTATCATTTCATTTTGCAGTTAATCAGGGACCTACATGGACTTTGAAATATTTTTCATAGGCTACAGCATCCCTCAGCTCCAACTAAGACTTTCAATTTTCTGGTATTTTTTTTCTCTCCTCCCCCCCTGCCCTTTTTTTTTTTTTTTCTCTTATACATATACATTACTCTTTTCTACGGTTATGGGTACACAAAAAAATAAATCTGTTCAACTAGGAAATTCCTCAGACATTTTCACTTTCCCTTTAAAAAGTAAGAAAGAATACATCAAACAGTTGAAAAGAGGTTTTGCAGCATTGCTAAATTAACAGCAGCATATATTGCTCTCTGTCATCACTTGTCCTCTTGATCATCTTCTCTTTAGCTTTCCTCCTCAACATGCAAATACCACATGCCTTTCACCCCATCCTTTAGTTAGACACCATATGGTACATGATCACAAAATGCTACACAGGAATATTATGTCAGGTTACCCTATTATAATGCAAGCAGGTGAATAGGGCTTTGTAAATTGCATGGGAAGCTGGGGAAGAGCAGTGAGAGAAGGGGAAGATGAAATTGTGAGCAAGGTCAAACATATCTCTGGATGGCCTGAATTTAGTTGCTTTAATTATCTGTCTAAACATTCCAGGAGCACAGCTCTCTAAACGCTGAAATTCTAGCACAAGGAAAATCTCTGACTCTCTCCTCAGCAGTGTTTTACAAAATAGCTTGCACCACAAAAGACTTTAGCTCCTGAAAAAGACATTGTCTGTAATTATATCTCCTAAATTTTATCTAAACCAGTAAACAAAAGAGAGTCAGGGCCAGGGCTACGACAATATCTTATGGTCTTCCATGCTTCTTAATTGTTAGTTATGTTTCCTGCCAGTTCTGGTCTGCACCAGTCAGTGCTCTGCCAAAAAATCCTCAGGCACAGTTTGGAGGTAACAACAGACCACCCCAAGTAAGTAGTCTGGATACAGCCACACTCCTGAGGCAGGGGAAAGGAGGCCTCAGGGCCAGAGGTGAGTCCCTGGACTCTTCACTCCCTGAGGAGACAGACCTAGCAACCATGAGCTGTAGAACAGTCAAAGTAAAGCTAAAGGGTACCATGTTTTTTCTGCATGAAGGAAACAAAAAAGAATTTCAGCCCAAATTTTCATATTTTAACCTATAACATTTTGCCTCCATTAAGACTTTATTTAAAAGGGACTATGCGATGAACATACCTGCCCGGTATGTTCTCTGCATCACCATTATGCACCATCAAGTCTCTTCTGTTCTTTATTGGATGGGAATGTGCTATGTATTTGACACTAAGTACCTCTCACAAGAGATTTATGATAATTTCTCTTCCTTCCTTTCGCCTAAGGGATTAACATAGGCAAATATTTTCCAATATTTTCAGAAGCAGTAAAACATTAGACTTCGCTGGTTCAGAAAACAAGTAGACAACAAAGGACTTTTCAGTGGGTATGCATGAAGCCAGTAAAATCTATTTTGAGCTTGAGATATTTTATGTCTCAAATTAAGATTGTAATCTTAAAATTATAAACGAAGTTTATAATCTTAGAATGGAAAAACAATCCCCCTACCAAAGGTCAGATAAAAGGTGTCTTGCAGAGAATGAGATTTTAAATGAAACTACATTTATTCCCTTTTTATAATGACCATCATATTAATAATTTTCTGTGTTCTTACCTCTCCCACTACTTCCAACCTGCTGGCATCATCAGAAGTACTGGTCAAGTTACCATGGTGAAGCAGGGAGTCATCATCTTTGGAAGGGCTGTTCACACCTTCTAACTCATCAAAAAAAATGTTGACATCCTTAGCTACTAAAAACAAAAATAAAAACATGTTCGAATCACATTTGAGCCAAATGAAGACACTGAGTGTAACACATCAACAACCCCACTTTTTAGTTCTACTCTAAGTATCTACCATGTTAAGCTTAAAATCTCCTGATGCACATTGATGGAGATTTAGGATACCATAGTACCTCTCTGATGTCAAATAAGTAATCATCTGTCACAGTAAAACATACAGTAGCTATCTGCTTGGCTTCTCTCTTGGGATAAGTAGCAAAACAATTGCTTTCTGGATTATTATGGCCTCTGAAAATTTATTTCTATAAGGAAGATATTTTTAACCTACTACAAAAAGTATCCAGTTAGAACTTGTACAGATCTGTGGCAGAAGACCTCAGATAAGTACTACTACTTGAAAGACACTGAATAAATGCGCCTGAGCAGATGATTGCCTTTGTACAATTTGATATCTTTTGGTACATGTAATGCTAGCACATTCAGATCTACCTACTGCACAGCCCTCAGACATGCATGAAACAATAGCTTAAGTCTCTAGGACGCTATTTTAATTAAAACCAACCAGCCAAATAAAACAAACAAGCAAACAAAACAAACAACCCCCCCAAACAAAACCAAACAAACAAAGGAAGGCTAGGAACGTGTTAGATGCTGGCACTATACTCAAGATCAGAGCAGATTTAGCTTTAGGGTGACATTCCCTGCTCTGCTAAGTAAGGAGATGATGTGAAGCTATGGGCAGAGTGGCCGTGCACATCTGCAGTACCACATAAGGGTCATGGCTTCAAAGACTGGGTAGCTGTTGGATGGGAGATACGGGGCAAACAGGCTGCAGTCAGAATGGTCCACTGCTGCACCCCGGAGGCTGCAGATCTGGGGTGAAAGGATGGTGAAAAGATGCGTGTGGGGAGAAGAAAGATGTCTCTGCTGAGGACCAAGACTTAGCTGTGCAGACTTCATCTCTCCAGCCTCATGTTTCATAGGCAATATTCAGAATTATGACAGGATAGTCACAACTGTTGGAGGGAACCTGCAAGGTCAGCTGCTGAGCCTCTTTCCCTGACTAAGGCAGTATCAAATAATCATCATTCCTGGCAGAAATTTGTCTAGCCCACTATTCCTCATTGTTTTACAAACCCGACTGACTTTTGGACTCTTTCTGTTGTGCAATGTCCTCCTGGTCCTTTTGCTTTTCTGCAGCTCCCCTAAGTAGGTGACAGGCAGTTGTAATTCCTGTTGATGTGAATATATATTAACAGGGAACAGCCCCAAATCTCCTAATTGCTGATGGCAATTTAGCTCCATTTCTATCTACTAGCTGCAGGTGTAAATTCCCATTCCTTCACTGTGGAGAGACTGAAGAGGTGCCAGAAATTAAAGGCCATTAACTGTTACCCAGACATCATGAGCACTTTGTGGCCTCCTTTTCACCCTTCCTTTTTTCATGGGGTTACAGCCTAGTTTAAGAAATCTTTTTAAAAAAATCTCCAGTGCTACAGACTCCACAGTATCTGCAGGTAACCTGCTCTTCACTATCACAAGCCAGAGAAAGTTTTCTTCATAATATTTGTCCTGGATGTCCTGGATATGAACATATGCTGCAATTTATATATATTATTCTTTTCCTGTCAATCACAAACATTGCTCCCTTTTTGCACCAGCCTTGTACAGTATCGAAAGTCTGTTATTACAGCTTTATGTAGATAAAAAAGAAAACTCTATTTAAAAATTCAAGAATTCTTCTTCATTTTTATGCACATAATGAAGACAGTGTCAAGAACATACCTTGTATTTTAGATTGCAGTGCATTAGCTTGTGAGGCCACTAATATTTTCAGCAGCAACAGAAAAGTATTCATATCCAAATTAATCCACCCTATATACTAGGCTAATGAACCAACCTGAGCAGTATAATTTGAAAGTCAGAATTTTTAATACTTTTAACAGCATTTTTTTTCCATCTAGGCATCATAACAATAAGAAATTCTGTGCCAGTTTAACTGTTTTTAGGATAACATACTACTCAAGTTTAACAATTTTGAATTTGAACATTTCACCCTGTAAAATAATAATCTGGATGTAGATCTCATGACCAGCTTTTGCACACATGTTCATATGAGAAGAATTCATCTCAATGCTCAACATAAAGAACTACTGGAATAGAAGAAATTTTGAATTAATTTGAAACTTCAGTGAACTGAAACCCAGAAAAGCGCCTCCAAAAAAAGAGACGCATTAACCTGTATATGATCAACACCTCAGCATAGTCTGAAAAGAATTGTGAGAAAAAGAACCCACAAAAATAATTAAACAGTGAAACTCTATGAAGATTATGAGAGACCTATATCTGTTGCAGACAGAGGCAATGAAAGATGTAGAAATGAAAGAGGTTTTGCCTGTATGCTGTCCTCCAGGGAATTTGAACTATATGCTCTTCCTGCTGTGAAGACTGCCCTGGTATAACTGATGAGACATTTGAGATACTAAAATTGCTGCTTCCTGAAGTGCCAGTAATGCTTTGGCTTGCAAAACAGATGTTTTTAAGTGGGTGTTTGAGATGCACAAGTTGGTGTGTAAGAGAGTGAATATGTTTGGGGGTTTCAAGCAGAGAATTACTGGATTAATATCAGGTCTTGTGAGGAACACAAAATCTTATTTCAAGGTCATTTTAAAAACCAGCCCATCTCAGCAGAGAGTAGAAATTGTGGAAGCAGTGAATCCCAGCTGGCTAGTGAAATTAGCTACTGGGATCTGTCCAGACAGCCTGTAGTAGAAAACTGCTTATATCAAAAGTACACAGATAATTGGCATGCAGGTTGGTAGCTTCAGTAAACAGGATAGTGGAGAGTGTTAGGGGGATGGTTGGCCCAGATGATCTTGGAGATCTTTTCCAACCATAATGATTCTATGATTCTATGATAAGAGATGTGCTGAACTACCTTATCAGCACTAAAGGTGTCTATGACTCTCTTCCAGTCATGGTAAAGTTACGCTACTGGTGAGAATGTGGAGATCTGTACAATGCACTTCCCTTGCTGCTTCTCCAAGATAAACTCCTAGTATTTCAGTCATGGGCCCTAAACATGGGGCTGAAACATTTGCTGAGAACATCTTTCTACCCCAAATCTCATCGGACAGTTAAATATATTGTTTAAAAAAAATATTGTTCCACAAAACCAAATAAACAATTAAAAAAGCAAATTCTAGTTGCATCACTTTAATAACGGTGATGGTACTTCAAATCCGACTCTTCTGCTGGCTGTACCTTTCTCAGCCACTCCCCTCCAATGAACGTGAATAGTCTAACACCGCTGCTAAAGTCAAAATCAGGGCTCCACTTTTTCTGTTCCCCTCAGACCACAATATAAATACATAGATATCCCCAAATGATCTTAACAGAATGATATATAATAATTATATTATATATATGCTTTTGACCTATCATTTGGGAGACAGACTGCTGCTAGTATCCAGTCATGACTTTTTAGGCAATGAAATTTAACAGCAATGCACAGCAGCATGTATATTACTACAGGAGAAATCAAGAACCCCACGTACAACTTTAGATCAGCTTCATTATGTAAGTTCATTTCTCTCTCTCATGGGAGGAAAAAGAATCAAAGTGACTTTATAATTCAGAATACCTTGAGGAGTTAAAAAAAATTAGTGTATATAAATATTTTTAAACCAAACGTAGCAGAATCACACATTCTGAAAAGCGAACACTAGGAAATTATGAGCAAGAGTCCCTGTGAGAAATCTCAGTGGTTCTAAAAACCTCTTTGGACCAAGAGGCTGCTTTAGGTAGTGCTCAAAAGCAAGGTAAGATAATACCGTTACCTTCTGAGGATGGACACTCAAAACCCAAAATAAGAACATTCATTCAAAAATAGGACCTGACTATTACTTGACAAGATGGAAGTATTATGTTTCTGTTAATTAACATCTCTTCTATTATCAATTGTCACACCATGCCACAGAGTACATTCTAGTTTTGGATAATGCAAGTTGTAGATCAATATTGCAGAAGCTGCCCTTTGGAGACTTTTAGGCCTACCAGTAACACTGAAGAATGAATTTCTTTAAAACTTCATATTTTCGATGTTTATAAGTGGAGAGCATTTCTATGTGTAGATGGTGGTGAAAGTCATTGAGTTTAAAACCACTAGTACTGGAGAATACTCCTTAATAAAAACCCTGAGTAAAAAATACCTGGTTTTCAGAGACTTGGGAAGCAGAAAAGTTTGAGTATGAAAAACCAAGACTCCTTCTGCATCTTGTTGTGCTACATGTTATGTTTTTACTTCATTATGGTGGATTTTTTGTATACAAACATTTTCCTTAACTCAGTAGCCTGCCAGGTACAAGACAAAAATGTTTTTGCAAGGTGGGCATCCTAGAGTGACCACAGCCCCGAACTTTTTCTCATGTTAAGTCTTAAATTCAGTAACTATGCAGTGATAAATTACCCTGTCTCAGGAAATTCACTGATTTCTGACTTCCAGACTAGGAGAGGAAAAATGACATAACAAAATTATTTATTTATTTTTATTAAACACTGTGGGAGTCAGTGTAAACTGGATGCTGAGAAATATTCTGAAAAGCCAGAAATTTCTTAGTTTTGACTTTACTGCAATGGCAGTGGAAAGAAGTTTCATACGTTGAAGCAAATTATGGGGATTCATGAAAAGAGCTTTGAAATCAGAGTTGTCTTTTCATTAACACAGTTGTTTACCACTTCTCCATAAGAAAAGTGGTTTTCCCTTCCAACCCAAACCATTCTATGATTCTTTGATTCTATGATTCCATGACACTATGAAGTCTATCTTCTCAGGATAATAACTAGGAAACAGCCATGAAAGCCTTTGCCAGCTTTTGTCAGGGTGCTGAGGGCACCCCCAGCCATGATGGCCCTTGGCCAGACTACCAGGACTCCCTCCACCCTGTCCCAGGCCCAGAACCCCATGTCACCTCTGGGCCTGTCAACCCCTGCACCATCGAGGCTGCAGCAGGGCTGAGCTCCAGATCCCCACAGCCCTGCCCCGCCAGGCCTTGGCTCGTCCTCAGCCAAGGCGAGGCCAGATGCATCACCCTGTTTGACAGTTTTACACCCAGTGCAATCCTATATTTTACAGTGCATGTTTATAGCCATTTTCAGATTAGTAATTATGGTTTCCAGACTCTCTCTGATAGGCTACTGATAATTTCTGAGTATACTGTGGTCAAGAAACTTATAAAGACTTAGCAGAAATCTTTGGAAAAATGTGTGTAAGACTCTAACACGAACTATGGTAGTCAAGTGTAAAATTTAGCTCGGAAGCAGTAAAAATGACTATTAATTCTTTTATAATATTATATTCACATAAAAGTAAATAATACAATGGTAAATTTTCATCTTCATTTGCAGTCTAAGAGAGATTCAGGACAGAAATTAAAAAGATAGCTTTTGACCAAACTGTTTATTTTAGGCAATAAAAAAATAAAAAAATCTCTGCTATTGAATGATCACTCTTGGCAGTATACCAAACAGAAAGATATACCAGCTGGCTAAATTTACAGAACACAGCTCCTGAAAAGTGAAATGCTCATAAAACTCATGTTAGGAAGAAAAAAATGTGATCTTTAAAAGCATCACTAGCCTTTTTAAATTTTCATTCAGTACTAACAACCACTGGGAATAAAAGTAACAATGACTATTTGGAGCAACTACTCTGGAAAGAATATTTAGGCCTGTTTTATCCTAATTATTTGCTATTCACAACAGACTGTAGCTGACAAGATACTCCCTTCGACATGTAGCAAGCCTTTGCAAACCGGGTTGTACAGCCATAGTGATGCTTTCATCTTTTCACAACAGAATGTATCTGAAGGTTACAGAGGTTAACTTCCCAACAGTAAATATGTCTGTTCTGGATAAATGAAAAACACTATATCAAGCCTGTAAAAGTCGCATCCTTTTCAAATGGCTCTAAAATAATCTTTAAATCAAAATGCTATTTTTTTTTTTTAAGAATGTTAAGACTCTTTGCGTAATGCCATTTAGTTTTGAAATTATATTCAAATTGCTAAAACAATTTAGAGCCTATTTCTATTCAGTTTATATCCAATACTCACTTTCAAATATTTGCTTTACATAAGGTAGGTTTCAACTAGATGCGCATATCCACGGTGAAGAAATTTGTGCCTAAGCTATGGGACTGATTTAAAGTAGCTTATCTACTTAAATTCCATCTTCAGACAACAGAGAGAAATAACCACTTTCAAGTTTCAGGTCATGTAATCTATATTAGCCACCTACTTTAAAATGAGACAAACTGGATATACACACCTTTTTTACTTTCTATTGAATGTCAAAGGATCTTAGGCAATGAATGCAGATGTTTATATTTTCGTTGCAAACCCTTGAGATTGAGTCAGATTAATCCCCTTTTTATAATCACAGAAAAATGGCATACTTTTAAAAGGAACTAGGAGTTTTTTCTAGAAGTTAAACATTTGAGGTTTTAAATAAATCTGTTCCCTGTTGAATAGAAATTTCAGGTTATTCAGCACAGGGATATAACCAGAGAGTATGCTATTGAAGTATGGCATAGCACCAAGGGAAGATGAGGTCTGGCCATTTAAATAAGAATCTGGTTTTGAAAAGCATTGTTAATAAATATAATCTTGGCATCTAATTGTTTTAATCAAATCATGCATTTTTATTCTACTCTGCCACATGCTTGAAATGGAGAAGATAATAGCTTCTTGTATTCAGATGTAGTCTCTTTCCAAACAGAATCTGCTTATCCTTTTTCATCTATCTTGTCTATTCAGCCTCTGAAAGATTATAGTGTCTTTTCAGCCTTTCCAGTACACACCCACAACTTGCCCCAGACCTGTATTTGGGCTGTGACATATTAATGGGGTGAGGAGAAGAAGGGAGAAAGCAAAATTCCATATTAACATTTCCAGATGGGAAAAGCTTTCTAAGGTAGAAAAAACAGAGTTCATCCTAAATATACAACTTCAATAACCAGGTGATACCTTTTCGAATGATTACCTCTGTCATTAACTAACCTGAGAGTTTCCCTACCATACCCAAACTAATACCATCGCCAAATGCCTTGATTCTAGCAGTGCATGAGTACTGATTCTCATTATAAAAATCAGAAGAAGCGCAGAGTTTTAGACATTCTTATACGCCTTTTAGCACTCAAGAATGTAAGTTGCTATTTCTTGCTTTAGAAAATTGTTACATAAAACCCCCAATTTAAAATAAAACTGCAAAAAAGGGAAAGTAGGAAGCTAGCTACCAATGTCATCATGCCATGCATTTTGTTTTTTCAACCTATTATGTAAAATTCTCACTGAAATTCCAGATTCATTTGGATTCCAGATTTGCATCAGTCTTTGGGGTGGGGTGTCTTCAGCCCTTGTTAATCAGACTAGTATTTTTTTTCTAGCATAAGTCTTGAGATTATAATGCAGTTAAATTTGAGAAGGGTGGACTAATCACTTCTCAGACCACATGTGAAAAGAGATGGTTCCACACACTATCTAAGATATGCAGGCATTTGGTTATCATGTTAAGCTTATCATTTCTGGTCCCCAAAGTTGCTGGATGCAAAAATGTGAATATGCCACAATACTCTGTAACAGATAAAACTTCAAATCTAGTCTTAGATCCCAGACAGAAGCATGTATATGTTAATATTAATTCACACAGGCATTCAAGAATGGATTAAAGTAACATGAATCAATATATCTCATTACTTCTGCATCGGAAATATATACTGCTGGATTCCTTAGGTACATAGTAATCCAGATCTTACTATGACTTCTCTGATATTAAGATTTCTTACTGTCCTTCAATAGCCTATTGAAATTTCTCACTAATTTTAGTTACACATACTTATCATTCAGTTTTTTACTTTGTATGTTCCTTCAGTTATAATTTCAATGCATCGCAATTGATTCTTTGACTGTATACTTGATTTTACATCCAAGTAATAACTTACTTTCTTGTATTGCATTAAGAATTTCTGAAAAGTCCACATCTGTCTTCTGCACGTCTGGTTTTATCCATATTTGCGTTTCCAACTGGTTAACCTGCAAATCCTCTGTTCCTTCTGAAGAAATTGAAGAGATTGATGGGGTTTGTGACAGTACAGTAGAGAATCCAGCCAAGGGGCTTTCAGGTGAGGGAACACACACGTTGGATAATACTACCTATTTTTTTTTCCTACAGCAGAAACAATTTTTCTTCAAGCAGCTTTCAATACAGCCAGGACTGATTTAAAGCTAAATAGAATGAAACAACATTTCCTGCTATCAGCAATGATGCAGAGTCACCATTGGTGTGCTGCTCATTCAGAAGAACGTACGCCACCATGCCATGAGCATCCCCTCACCATACCATCCAGAAAACTAACTCCAAAATACAAAAACAGACAAGAGGTGTTCTTACAAATGACATGACACTACAGGAACAGCTGTAGTAAAATAAAAAACACACTAACACACAAACAACAAAATAAATCTCAAGACAGGAAACAACCATTAGGATAAAAAGAGCATGGACAACATGTTTCAGCCACAGGAGACCATATGTTCTCACATGACATGATGGTGTGCTATGGTCTAGGAAGCACTCCAGTACTGCAGTCCTGCCGAAGGAGGTCACAGTGACATGTAAAGGTGTCAGTTTAAATGCCATGATGTTGGCTTAAAAGCATAACAGAACATAAAAAAAATAGGCCGGGGACGACAGCTTCAATGCCCATGTAAATAGGCATGAGATTTGCACCTCTCTCAAAAATCAAGGTTCTTTCAACGTGAACAAAGAAACCAAGAAGTTTTCAAAAAACACTCTTTCCATGTAAAAAAAAAAAAAAAAAAAAAAAAAAAAAAAAAAAAAGAAGCTGCATGTCAAGAGCAGACAGGAAAAGATACATATGGGCTTAAACTCCTGGCTCTGGGGTGCTCCGATGCAGCTAGAGACAAAGAAAGACCTACTGGGCATATGGCCAGTTTTTAGAGTGACAGCAAAACCTGACATTTCACAAAGGCGTCTGTTAGAATTGATGCTCTTGAGTAACTAGTACAAAGATTTAGCAGAGAGCTGCAGGGATCAGGGAGATACCTGAGAAAGGACTTCAGAACAAAAAGGCCATGGTACAGGAACGAAATGTCAGGTTGTTTAGGCCATTACTCTGCCTCCACTAGAGGCTATCACTCATGCTTTTGATGGAAGCATTTTCCTTTCTTACACAGTTTGTCTATAACAATCCAGTCTTCTTTTGAATTCCCTCCCAAACTACTGTAGTCACAGTAGGGGCAGAGACCTACTGTTGGTGCTCCCCAAGTGACCACTGCCTTGATGTGAGTGATGAATTATATTTCTGGGCACCAAATTACTCAACCTTATTTTAAAGACCCTAATTCACTTTCTGGAAATATGGACCTCAAAATGAGTATATTGCATTTTCAGTCTTTTTTTTTTTTTAATTTGCCAATGCTAAAATATTATAAATTGCAAACTCTCTCATTCTTGCCCCAGCATATTCATTTGTTCCACGGTAAATACCCACTGTTAATATGAGACACAGCTCCCCTTATAGATTCCTGTAAAGTGATCTGTCATAGCAACAGCAGGAGTCAGCATTTAATGATGTAGAACAAAGAGAATTTCTTAAGTGAGACAGCTGATAACTCATACAATAGCAGCCTTGGGAAATCTGCAGATGGCCTCAAAGGTGGCAGTCTAGAATCTGCCCCAGAGAAGAATTCTGGAGACTAAGGAAAAATACTGCAGCTGCTGGAAAAGACATATAAGCAGAGGATAGAATTAAATAATGGACAGCAATTCAGTCAAGCAGCTTTGTCAGTGATGTCATTCATTTTCCTGTTAAATACTTAACTATCATTTTAAAACGTATAGAAATGAATGTTTGAATCTACAATCCACCAGCCTGTCTTCATTCGAACCCAAGCTGGAGCAAAATAATGATGCTACTGGTATATATATAATACCTCCTCTTCCCCAAAAGCCTCCATTCCTGTCACACTCAAATCACTGCTCCCCAGAACAGATGAAGGTAGCACGATCCCTGCAGCATCTCCAACAGATCTGAACTAATTGGGTGGGAGAGAAAGGAAATGACAGCCAACCAACAATGGAGGTCCCAAAGTGCTGACATCAGATGAAAACCACAAGCCAATTAATAAAAAGAAGCTGTTGGAAAATTCATATATTCCACTTCAAAACCACTTTTAATTAATGAAAAATACTGTCTAGAAAGGCATCAGAAAGTGTCCAGTCTAAACCAGACTGTTGTTCAGCCAAACACAACCTATGAAGCCAATACAAGTTTTGCTACAGTCAGATCTCTGCTGTATTTGACCCATTTGTAGTAAAGGGAGTTTCCAGCAATCCAATAGAGACATGAATGACATTCTCATATATTTATCTGATATACAAGAGTCTTAATATCTAGATTCACTGCACAAGTATCAGACCAACAATATCAGCCAGTCTGTTTTCACTCAAAACTGTAGGCAGTCTTCCACCACTCCTTTGTGATTTAATACATGGCTAATCACAAACTTGCCTCCTCCAACACAAAGAGAAAAAGAAATGCATCTGCCAGCAACATAGTCTCTAAATAAGCGGTTACAGGAATACTCTTCTCCCACAATCTTCATGGTGTCAATAAACACAGTCAAATCAGGGCACATTTGTTTCTTCCCTTCTCCCTCTCTCTCTACACCCACTTTGCAGAGGGAACACTTTTTTTTTTTTTTTTTCCCTTAGAGAAACAACCCCTATGTGTTAGGTCATGGACTGGCCAACTCAATCATTTCTGATTTGCTGGTGGACAGAGGTTTTACTCCAGCAGGTGTTTGGACAGGCTGCAGTGTTCTCTCCTACATCTTTTGTCTTAACAGTGTTCTCCAATACAACAAACCAGGTAGTACCTGGTGCTGCTGTTGCTTTTGAGGGATAACTAGCCTGGCTTTAGCATATCCTTCTTGCTTTAGCAGCTGCTGATTCATACTTTATCAGTGACAGGTTTCACTGACTAAACTGTAAGAAATATTGCCCAGGAGGCCATGAGGGAAAGATCTTCTATCTATGGAAACAGGAGAAATAAGCAAACATAAATAAAAATGAAGTAAATATTAGATTTATCAAACTTTAAGTGATTTTATTTAAAGGTCAGTCTGAGATTTTCCTCGGCCTATTCAGACAGTAGTTCATCTGAGATCACATTTTAAATTAGCTTATTACATTTACTTTGATGTACTCTTTAAACTAGTGAATAAGTAGCATACTGTTACTGATTTTGAAGGGCCTCTACTAATTCAGATAGCAAAACATATGAGATTTTTTAAAAGGCATTTAATTTTTGAGGCTGGATGAAATGGCTTGTTCTAAAGTGGAATTTTATTAAAATTATATGTAACAGATAAGCAAATTGTGTGGCAAGGTAGTTAATATGGTGCTGATGTTAAACAAGTTTTCCACTGCGGTGAGAGAGTTTCTGTATCTACTTAAAATTATGAACATATGCAGCACCTTGCTGGATGAGAGTCTTGCTACATGTATCATCTAGTATCTACTCAATTATCACAAACAGCATCTCAAGCATGAGCTTTGAAAAGCAAAAGACTATTTTCTTGAACAATAAATACTTGGAGCCAGATTTTCCAAGCCTGCACATTTTTACATGTGATTTTCTGTGATGGGCAAACCATGTTTGCAAATGAGTTACTTCACACAGTGTTCTGAAATTGAACATCAGCATTTGGATGAACATAAAATGCGCAGAGTTTCAGTATATGGCACCAAAATAAAGATCATGCAAATAAGTTGATGGGGCAAGTGCTTCTATTTCTCAAGGCACAGTAAGGTTTTCATATTTACTCAATAATTTTGAATGGACATGTAAGAACATCTTTGTAATTTGCTGAGGCAGTCAGGTTTCTTGAGTAATTTTACTACTTGAATTTTCCTATTCTTGAAGAATTTTCCTACTTAGGTTCTGCTCATTGGTAAGAATAGAAATATTTAACTCAGTTGCTTGCTGAATAGTCTTTCTTCTTTGTCCTCCCTCAATTCCAATTAACTCAGCAAGTGCAAATAAATGTTTTGTCTACAGCTCTAGAAGTCTCTGCAGAGGAAAAATTTATAGCTTCAAAACATCTTTCTGAAGAGGCAGCTAGCCAGAGACTTTTATCAGTGCAGTGAGACGATTTTTTTTAATCATTTTGGCAGCAAACTTGTACTTTCACAATGACTGTACATTAGCCTGGAAATGGAATACAAGTGGTAAATACCTAGTATGCCACGTGGGTATATGCTCCTGTCACAGAAAACCATTTACTTATTCATCAGTGACTTGGATGCTGCAACAAAGTCCACCCTCAGCAAGTTTGCTAGAAAACTGGGAGGAGTGGCTGGTAGACCAGAAGGCTGTGCTGCCATTCAGAGGTACCTGGACAGTCTGGAGAGTTTGGCAGAGAGAAACATCAGGAAGTTCAACAGAGGCAAGTGCAGGGTCTTGCACCTATGGAGGAATAACCCTGTGCCCCATTACAGGTTGGGGTTGATGTGCTGGAACGCAGCTCTATGGAGAAGGACCTGGAATCCTGGTGGACAGCAAGGTTAACCATGAGCCATCAATGTGCCCTTGTGGCCAAGAAGGCCAATGGTGTCCTGGGGTGCATTAGGAAGAGCATTGCCAGCAGGTAGAGGGAGGTGATCCTCCCACTCTGCTCAGCCCTGGTGAGCCCACACCTGGAGTTTTGTGTCCAATTCTGGGCTCCCCAGTACAAGAGAAACATGGAGCTCCTGGAGAGAGTCCAGTGGAGGGCTACTAAGATGATGGAACACCTGTCGTATGAGGACAGGCTGAGAGCTGGGCCTGTTTAGCCTAGAAAAGAAAAGACTGAAGGGAGATCTTATAAATGTATACAGGTATCTGAAGAGAAGGCGTCACGAGGATGGGCCCAGACTCTTTTCAGTGGTGCCTGAAGACAGGACAAGAGGAAATGGGCACAAACTGAAGCACAGGAGGTTCCATCTGAAAATGAGAAAAACTTCTTTACTGCGAGGGTGACAGAACACTAGAACAAGTTGCCCAGAGAGGCTGTGTACTCTCCTTCTCTGGAGATATTCAAAACCCACCTGGATGTGATCCTGTGCTATGTGTTCGAGGTGACCCTGCTTGGCAGGGGGGTTGGACTGGATGATCTTCAGAGGTCCCTTCCAACCTCAGCTATTCTGTGATTCTGTCATACTTCTAAGAAGGCCAAAGCACATGGTGCCCTTTTCACTAAAGGCAACCCCAGTCAATATGGGGTGAAGGATCACCCATGCAGGTACTTTTTCTACTGTCTTCTTACTCTGAACGTTAGGCAGGTCGGCTGCAGCAAAAGTGCAATTTGAAATGGAAATTGTTTAGAGTATTATCTAAACATCTTAGAGCTACACACACATATGAAATCAATAGCTTTACTCATCTCAATTCTGGCATCATGTTTTCAGTGACAGAAATAAAGTAAAATGTACACCATAGTGTTTCTTCTCAGTATCCATCCCAGGATTATACTGGACAACAAACCTCAAAGTATGAAGTACATGTTGGTTCAGTTACTGAAACTCGAAACATTAAAGCCTGCAGCTTTTTGACCCACTGGTCCAACACTTTTCTCTTTTCTGGAACAAGAGCATTACTTAGGAGCTTTCATTGATCCTTACAAGTAGCACTAAGTTTCCTCTATCTTGCAGTTTCAACACAATTTCAAATTTCTACAGGGTGTAGATTCCCTTTTTCTTTCATTTTGATGCTTGTTTCCAATCTTGGGTTACTTTTGAAGATTGCAGTCGAAAGGACAGGAAAAGGTATGTGTTTAATTCTCTGTTTCTAAGAACTTGTTGACAGATCTTTTTATTTAAGATACAACAAGGCAAAACCATCTGTCTACCATGTCTGCAGTGGTTTCAGTGTGGTAGGACAGTACCAGCACATATGTACCTGTTGTGACAAATCAGGAGTATCAGTAAAGCCCAATTTTGCTATCTATACAGTTTTCCCTCATTTGAGGTACTTATTTTTACCTATGTAGGTCACAGGATTTGCCCCTATCTGTCTACAAAGCACAGTTCTGGAAGAATTATAGATACTAAGTAATGATACATGTTGAAAGAGAGACCTTTAGAGACTTCTAATTTAAGTCAAAGCACTCTATCCTTGCAGCATTAATACACAATGTGTTTCCAAGACAGAAAAATTTGGGTACTCTGTGGAAATATCTGCAGACCTTTGAAAAGCCTCTGACCTGGTAGACTGCTACATATGTCCATAACTCCTGGTAGTCTTAATTGGTTTACCAATTACTTTAAAAAATAGTATAATCTGTCAATGTTCAACATAGATAATTGAATATTTCACTGTGCAGAAAACATCATTTCTCTTAATGGTTTTCTCACTGATTATGGACAAAATAGTGTGTCTGTATATTAGTGTGAGAGAATCAAAAGCTGAGTGTAAAAACACAAAAATGCCTTGTTAGTTTCAACAATGCTTTGAAAGTGATTGGAATGAATACATAGGACTACATTTTCCGTAGGAAAGTCCAAACAACGCTAGAAAAAAAAAAGAAAAAAAAGAATTAAAAAACTCATGTCATTTTATTTATCATAAAGAATCTATGCAATGGCTGTCTCTGTGCATGGTCATGTCAAGGGTATCATAATAACTATACTGGAATTAATTTTGAAAGGCTACTTAAAAACAGTTTCCCTTTGCATTGCAATACACTGTAAGGCATGTCATATGTTTAACTGTTAACACAAACTCTTTCCTTATCTTACAGAAGCAGCAGTAGTGAAGAGGGAATTTCTAAACACCTAATACTACTAAATTATCACAGCCTAAGGTATTTTTAAGATTTATGGTGTCCATTCTGCTCTCTGTTAAACCCTGGTTGGCATCAGAAGCAGAGAAGTCCTCTCAGCCAACTAACCACAGAGAAGTGGGATGTCCTGCATTCAGCATGCCCTTTCTTTCTGTGTCTCTCATGCTGCCTATGCTTTTTCCAAAGACAACTACTGACAAAATGGATGGATAGCCCTTGGTGCAAACTCATATTTTGAAAACTTTCCTCTCCTGACAATGTCAGGAGTTGTTAGCAGGCAATCCAGGAAGGGGAGAGGGAGAAAACATTTGCTGAATAAACTGTTCATTGCAAAGTTTGCCTGGTTCTGAAGTCACTAGTTTACGGTGAGAAAAAGAGAAAAGCTGGCTGCACAGGGGTAAGGGGCATGACCTAACAGATAACTTTAGTGTGCCAAAGATTTACTTCATTATAACATGGAATACCAAGATAGCTTTTATAAGATACCCAACTTGTCTTCCAGGGGTATTTTATGTAACAATCGTTTATACAGACTCACATTATACCATAGCCTATCACAGCCTTTTCAGTGATACACATCCTGCCAATTCATTCCCTCATAAAACACCAGCAGCTAAATCATTTTGGGAACTTCAGCTGTCCTGAAACTGCTGAGGAATTAACGTAGCAAAGGAATGTGAAAATGGTTATCCTAAATAGATGGTAGCAGAATAGAGGTGTATCCAGTGCAGGATCCTACATCTGACAGCAGATGCTTTCACAAAGGGAATATGAACAGAGTAAGCAAATACAGTCTATCCCCAGTCTATCTCTTCCAATTTGCAGAGATTTAGAGGCTTCTGGAGTGGAAGGTTTAATCTAGACAATAATAATTAATGGCTACCAATGCCCCTCAATGTCTCAATGGCTTTGAGAGTATCTCACAAGCAACAGGAATCCTGTCCCTAAACCTGGTGCAGTTGGCCTTTCTTATAAAACCCTGTGACCTCCTAAAATTACCAAGAGTAACCAAAGAGAAATACAGCGCTTCACCATTAAAATGCATGGACTAGCTCTGGGCTGCTCACACAGGATGCCTGTCCAAAAGAGAGAATTTTCAGTAATTAGTGTTAAGCAGAAACTTCTTCACAAGTGGCAAGACAGTGTCTGAACCTCAAGGATCATCATTTTCAGGCATTCTGGCAGCACAAAGGGCCTTTAAATTATGTGCAGTTTTGATGACCCTTAAAAACCTTCCATTTTCCTTGAAGTTCAGGTTACTTCTTCATGCCATAGTCCAGATGCTAAATTCCTTTTCTGTGCTGCATGTTCCTAAAGTAAGGTCAAAATAAAGCAATAAGCCTGTAGTGCTATCTCTCTTTTTCTGTTGTAAGCACCCTAAACCGTTGTCCGTAGGTTCATGCCTGGTGCACCACACAGATATCATAATGAAGACCTCAGAAGTGTGTCTTTCATATTCTGCTGGACCTCTGAAGCACAGCACAATACAGAACTGCATACCCCAAGTATGTAACTAGCAAATACTGTGCCTCCATGGAGTTATCCAGCATGTGGTAGAACACATCTGCTTCCCCGAGATGTTCAGCCACTTGTGGCACAGGGAAGGGTAGCAGTCTGCATGTCCCAAAAGGAGTTTGCTCGTTTCTTGGAACAAGGAACGGATCAAAAATGATGCCACCTTTGCTACCCTTATATCTGCTGTAAGCAGTGATGTTTTTTTTCATGCAATTCTTTTAGGCTTGCCACCTCCATGTATTGCAGTAGTAGGATTTTTTGGTGGGTTCTGATACATAGATGTACTTACTTATATCATGTCTAATTGTCCATGCAAATTCCACCCCCCCACACACTTTTTTTTTTTTTCCCTGAATTATAAATAAAGATTTGGCTTAATTTTGAGATTTCAGAATGAAGCACAGGCTTGGAAAAAGTTCTTGCTGTTTTTTGGACTGCAGGAAACCTTTGGTGGAAATTAGTAAAATGGTGCAGTCATGTTACAGACAAATACATTTCCTGATCTCAAAAACATCTCTGTCAAAGTAGAACCTAGTTAGTTCCATTTTTGACAGTCAGCCTCAAGAAGCTTTCCTTAGAATATATGAAGCATATTTTACATTAGAAATAGAGGCTTACATAATACCTAGTCCCCTTTAAGTAAGGACTCTGTCTATGAAAAAGCCATATGTTTTCAGTAAAGCAATACAGGAATATAATAACTGATTATTCAAAGTCTCCCTGATTGCTCCTTGAATGATAAGCTATTTGCTTTTAATAAAATGGGTCATTAATTTCTCAGAAACACACCTTTCTTTCTTCCTCTCTTCCTCTCTCTCTCTCTCTCTCTCACTCTTTCTCTCTTCCTCTTTCTTTCTCTCTCTTCCTCTCTTTCTCTTTCTCTCTCTTTCTCTCCTTCCTTCCTTCCTTTCTCTCCCCCCCCCCTTCTCTCTTTCTCTCTCTTTTTAATTTATTGTCTTGTCATTTTTCTTCAGCAAAATCTACTGAGGTCAAAAATATTCTTAACTGTTTTAAGACAGTTATGGTACACTGGTCTTAGGACATTATGACCTTGCCTTGGAATCAGCAATATTCCGTATTTGGTGCAAAGCTACATCTGGCTGCTGGTTCCTATTTCAGATATGTTTCCCTTTGCGAGGAAACTGTCTGAGGGTGGAATGATCAAGAACACCCAGAGAGACTGCCATTTTGCAGCCTTTGTGAGCTGACTGCGTTGTAAACTAACAGCTATGAGAGCTGAAATCTGAGGGTGAGCCATACTAATTTTAAAGCAAGCATACATAATTGATTGCAAGAGTGAATGAAAGATCATTTTACAACGGCAAACAGGAGGCTGATCAAAGCAGGAAGGGAAAAAAAAAGAAGTATTTGAAAAGAGATAAGTTTAAAAACACATACTTCCCCAGAGAAGTAGAACACCCTCAAAGCCACCAGTTAAAATTATTATTTTTGAAGGCCATTATTGAGGGCGTGCACAGGTCCCAAGCAGGATCAATATTTTTTGTGTCAGGTGGAGAACAAATTGAAAAAGAAGGGTGCAATTTGTGCCTAAACCAAATCTTTTAAAATTAAACAAGAGAGTTGGCAATGAAAAATACAGTTTATTCTCTAGCTTTGTTTGTTTATTTGTTTGTTTGGTTTGGTTTGGGTGCAGGTATTTTCGAATAACTGGCTTTTGCCCTGAGAAAAGTAAAGTGATGAATGAACCAGGCTGAATGACTAAGCAAAGTGAAAAAAGATTTCACATTTCATGCTCTGCATCATCTAGTAGCTAGTTCAACCCTTAAATTCAAAGTACTGCATAATCACCATCTGACGACCTGTCATTCAGCCCAGGGACAAAATGTCCTCCTTGTAATTGAAGCAAAATCCCTGTTAGCAGCTTTGCAGAGGCTCCAGAGCTCCAACAGTCAGGAGAAAGTGTCCCTTTGTGCATCAAAAGTTATTTCCATCTCACACTTGAGGTAGAGATGTGGGAGAAATTTAGTTGGATGCATTGGACTTCCATTGTATGGAATACAGGCCGTAGATAAAGAGAAAAGTTAAATATCCAGGGCTGTTTAATTTGACATTAATCGAGATACTTCCGCACAGAAGTATCTGTCTATCTGTAAGCATATCTTTTTTTGTAATGTGCAAATAAGCTTAATGAAGAGAATGTGAAACTTCTTTGAAATCTGCTTGCTTTTCACATGCTTCATTCCACATGAGAGGAAGTTCTTATATACACCTGGTGGAAGGCATTGAAAAAGGCTGTGTCCCTAAGAGTGTTCGACAAGCAGAATAAAAGCACTGCTGTCAATGTGAAGACAAATTTTCAGGTGAGTTGACATCAGCCATTCCCAATACACTGTGTGCATTTGCTGCCAAGAAGTACTTGCATGACAGAGCTTTCTGGCAGAATTATTTGCAGGAGTTTATTCTTTTTATCTGAGAGGGATATATGACATACGTCCTGCCAGTCAGCAAAGAACAGAGAATGTGATTTAACCAAGAAATCACATCTAACTAACACAGATCTTCTGAAGAACATTCACACCAAATGTGAATGCTGACAAGCATATGCACATTTTGTGATGAGAAAAGGTTATCGTTTGTGCAATAAATTATCAGTTTTATAGGGTTCAGTTCTAGCTTCCTTGATGATTCAAAGTTCATTATGTGGTGACTAAGCTCATTAAACATACATTTCCTCTTTTGCTTTAGTTTTGATTGCCATAGCTTCAAGAACTGTGCATTTTTCCTTGCTTCCTAAAGTCAGTTGTTCTGCTTGCCAATGCCTTTAGATCTTGCTTATTCTTTCCTAACCAACAACTAAGTGCATCAATAAAAATGATGCAGTTCAATAAGCAATAATAAAATAACAAAAGGATCCAAAAATCAAGGAAAGCATGCATAAGACAACATATATTCCTTTAACAATCATGGCCTCTCTATCAGGTACTATTTGTGGTAAAAGGCAAGAGACTGATGAAAAAAAAATTCTCTCTGAATTCCAATGACTGCACTAAACTTCCATTGTAACGCCGGAAGCCAATCATTTCAGGAGGTGTTTCCTTGCTATTGAACATAAAGCTCATTCATATACCATGCATATGCCTCTATCATTTCAGGTAGCAAGCAATCCCTATTCCAAAATGTACCATTCTCTGACACTGAAGGAGGTCTATTTGAACAGTAAACTATTGAAAGCAGAAATATCTAGGAAATTTTTATGCATTTCCTGGGGTGAAGTCTTTACATATATACTAAATTCTGAAGACAAAGAATTTCAAAGACCATCCTTCCTGTTGGAAGAACTAAATTTTACAATTGATACAGAATATCTACTTTATTATACATGTAAGATATGGGCTTATGTATATGGTGGAATTTAAAGATAACTTCAATAACACAATAACAAATTGTATTATGCAGTCTTACAGAGTTACAGTTACTTTTTTTTTTTTTTCTCCTTAAGCTCTGGCTTACCCAGAGACCTTCATCCTTCACAGAAAGTAAAGAGAGGTCCTCTTTCTGGAGGACCTTCAAATCTTTCTTACTGCAGAAGTGGTTAACTGCTAGCAAGTGTTGCAAGTAGAGAAGACATCGGAAGTTTCCAGTGTTCTACACAATGAAGAATTCACTATACAACAGTGTAGAAGTATTGAGCAAGGTAGCCAGCAGACTTAACAACAGCAAGAGGAAATAGGTTTGATGAGTTCTTCAGAGTTTGAGAATAAAGAAATTCATTGCCATGAGGAAAAAGTAAGGTAACATCACCCTTATATGAAATAAGCAGTATCAATGGAAACGGCAGGTAGAAAATCAGAAACTGAAATCCTGCTCACTCCATAACAAAGGTACAATGCAGTCACAAGTGAGGATTTTTTTGTTCACAGATTTGCCTCATTGAGGGAATAGAGGGGGAAGACTAACTTTCAGGATTATTTGGTACCTGGACCTTCTGCTGTTACAGACAACCTAAATGCTGTTTACTATAGCTCTCAAAATAAGCCTCCTGTGTGCAACACAGACATGTTGGTCATAAACCTTCTTCAGGAGAGTTGTAACAATTTACACCAGGCAGGTGCTTTGAACCCTGTACTTCAGAATCCAGTATCCCATTAGCCACAATACACCACATCTGCTCAGATAACTGGGAGATGACAACTGAAGGTTTCTCAAAAATTTAAATACTGTCCTTCCATGACTCTGGCAGGAATGCACGTTTGCCCTTAATATGTTAATGCTGAAGTCACTGCAGCTATATTTACCTATATTTACCACCTGGTTGTTTTACTTGTCTTTGCTCTTCTCCTTTCCAAGAGAAACTTTCGTCAGACAGGTGAATATGCAGAGGTATCAGAAATCTTTGCTTACAACACAGTTAATAACTTTCTTCCACTTATTTCTCCATTTCCCTCTCTATTTTGTTTCAGTTTTGTTTTGTGATACCTTCTGATTTGGTTAATATCAGAGCTTAGAAGTTGGGATTCCACTTGTGGCTGAGCAGTCAGTACCTCTGCAAGTTTGCACAAGATTTTTTATTTTATTTTATTTTAAAGACTTATCATGGGCAATTTACTGCTCATTAGCCACTCTCACCACTTACAACACCCAGAGTAATAGCAGAAGTCATCAACTTCAAGTTCCTGACCAGCAGTAAATAAAACTGTCAGGGAAGCAAGCTGAAAAGGAATGCTGTAATGCTGAGTAATATCTCTAGTTCCTCCTCCTCAGACTGTAGCTAGCTATGAACCACAGTCAAAGGAAACAGCTGCCAATCAGAAAGAATTCACAATAAATAATAAAAAATGTCATTCTGAAAAGAAGTGTCCAAGGGAAACAAAGTAGAACTCAGAAAACAGAAGTAGTGTGCTGTCAGAGGGAAAAAATAGACTTGATCATTTCTCTGTCACTTTATCAAGAACCTTTTCTTTCCATGGTTCTAACTTCTTTGGTTGATAAGAATTAGCAATAGCATTTTAAATCCTCTGAATACTTTTCTGTACAATCAATTATGCTGGACTGTCTTCATGTTCAAAATATTCGTTAACTGGACAAAGGAAATTTCAGACTGAATATAATGTATACTGTTTCAACAGCAATACCTATTTGATTGTGATAACAACACTCCAATGTAAGGAAGAACTCAAATTGTATAAGATATTTAAAATGAGACTGAACAAAAACCTCAGGAATCTACTGCATGAAACAGCAGGAAGATAGCTTAGAAAATGATAGTGCAAGATCTTTTACCTGGGTAATTCATATAGACAAAACATTTTATACTAAACTATTTATAATGTACAGCCTTCAATAAGGTACTGTTACTGGCTAATTAGTGTATAAGAAAAAATATTAATGAAGTTAGAGCTGTTAATTTGTGGATGAGAAGGAATTAATAACATATTATTTCAATATTAAATTAAAATTTTCTCTTAGTAATTCCACTTATTACAATTGTTGCATAGTTACTATTATTACTTTCTTGGACTACCAATATATACAGAGAATACGGCTCTAACAATTGTAATTCACCCCAGACAGAGAAAAAATTTAGTGTTCTTGAAAATAATAACAATAATAAATAGATCCAAATGATAAAATCATTATTTCTTTTCAGATGAAACAATGACACTGTAAATTGTCTAAGACAATACTTCTGTCATGAAACCTATTTATAAAAAGTCTGCAGCCTTTAAGGCTCATGGTTCTATTAACTTCTATTAAGTTCCATGAAACTCATGATAGAAAATGCCTCCTTAAACCAAGCTGCTGAGCAAACTCTCTGAAGGTCATAGATGCTGTTATTGTCTAAAAAGGAAGATATGACAGACAAAGCTAATCTTATATGACTGTAGTGAAAGCTAAAATCCTCTGAGAAGCATCATCCAAATGATGCTCACTAATGAGCTCCATTTTAGGAAACCTCTGGGGTCTACCCAAAAAGGCGTCTTTTTCTCAGTCAGAAACCAGCTATATTGCTTGTGCATTATTTAGTATTAAAACATAGGCCATATCTATTAACACATAGCAGCAGCTCAAAATGAGCAGCTCAGAATAGCTAGTGTTACCTATTGTGCATGTTCATGATACTTGTTTCACAAACAGTGGTACTGTTTCTTTTAATTGGTATTTTAACATGCTGCAGTCATGATTACATATCTTTAGCAGCAACAACATTTTGTAGTAGTAGTCTCTCTGTACTTCAAAGGAAAAAGACCAAAGATGAAAAAATAGAAGGACAAACAAGTGAACAGAAGAAATAAACAAAGCAAATGGTTACAAGTCACTGTAAATTTTTAATTAATACACGTTGACAAAGATTATGGTGACTGAATAGTATCGGTGTATGAAACTCATGGCAATAGACCTGCATAGCAAATCAAAATGAGTACTCAATATTTTCAACTTGTACAAAAATTGAGGCATTTCCTAGATCTGCAAGGTAATGGAAACACATGAGGGGTTTGCAGACAGAGCGATCTGTTTCACACAAATGGACTCTGTCCCATGGCACCCCAGCAGCTGTTACAGGATGCCTCATGCCCTTTCCTGGGCAGCTGAGAGACTGTTGAAACCCTTCAATATAAAAGCTACAAAACTGACTTTATGGGCAGCCTTAATTCACTCTACTCATGAAAGAAAGAAAGTTGGAGTTTAATTTTCACTCTGAAGAACAACTGAACGTGGCCAACACAAATATACTCCCCTGTTATAAGAAAAGATACTTCTAAAATAGCTCTGGCAATTAACATAAGAAGGAATGAATTCATGATGTCAATTAGAATTTGACGGTTCCCGGGAGATTCTGGCTTTTGTTTAAAAAGTTTCATTTTGTTAACTATTTAATATATGTTGCAAAATCTCCTTCAGATCTAAAGTTTTTGTTTTCATTCTAGCAGCAAGACTTTGATCTGCATTCTGCATCATGCCACATCCTTAGTTCAAAACCAACATTGGTGTCAATTATGGAGTTCCATGGGGATGCCCGTAGCCTTTACAGCATTGACATCAGCTCAGGGCTTATCCAAATTAAGTGTATTGAAAGGGTATCAAAAAACAATAGCCCAAAGTTCTTTCTGCATTAACATTTTGAACACGACTACTGATTGTTTTATGGCTTTTTTTTTTTAGTGACTAAACTTACATTTTTGTTCCCCAGTTTCAGCTGTCCCAACTCTTGTTACTCCTAGTGAAATATACAACTGTCAAAAACATACCAAACATACACAAAACATCAATCTGTAGCTCTGATGATCAATAAATTGATCTCCATGCAAGCATAATCTGATGCTATTAGTACCAGCTTCACAACACAATGGCACACCACACAAGAAATGGAACTGAAAAAGGTGTCAGACCAAATCGGTTACCTGGCTGATGGGGTTTTGCTTTTCCACCAGTGACTGCTGAAATACTAGATCCAGCAGACGATGCTTCCATCTTTATTGACCTTCTGACTTGTGGGAGTGAAGGTTGCCCAACCACAGGCGGATGCTGTAACACTGGGTAGCTTGCTGCAGTTCTCCTCTGACAGATTTGCACACGCTTTTCAGCCCCATGAATAGATAAACTTATACCTGACAGGAATAAGAATTAGTACTGTTAGATACAAGAGACCAGCATGGAATAACTAAAATATAAGAAGTGCAATGGATAAAACGGAGCTATAAATGCCTTCCTAAGGAAGGGAAAAAAAGAAAAGAAAAGAAAAGAAAAGAAAAGAAAAGAAAAGAAAAGAAAAGAAAAGAAAAGAAAAGAAAAAAGGAAAGGAAGAAAACTATAAAAAACTGAATTTTCCATGAAAAGGAAAAAATGTGAAAGTCTTTCCTGCTGTTGTGCTGTGGACATCAGAACCAGACACACTAATAGATATTTAAATTAATACAAAGTCATGGCTTACTGCATTACTTGCCTGAAGGAAGAATTATCTTCCATTCCTTCAAAAAACCCACACAGCTCACACAGGACAATATTAATGAGGTAACTACCACAGAGTTTTTTTAAATGACAGTTTTCTGATTGATGGACTAAAACGTGGAAATAATGGGTTCTTCTCTTCTGAGCATTCACATGTACCAGAATATCTCATCATATAAAAAAGATGCTACACTTCAGGTAGTGACTAGTTTTTAACAACAACAACAAAAAGTATGTTTTTAGGAAAACAGCAAGGCTACAACCAACAACAACATGACCTTAAGCTTGAAAAACAATTCCACTTTCACCAGTCACAAAATTTTCCCTGCAACACTGGAAATTATTTCACACCAAACATTCTCAAATTTGTCACATAGCTATTTTTTAAATAGAAATTGCTGTCTATGATGAAAAACAGACTTTACTTTTCCACAGAGAATAACAAAGTTGAATTTTTCTGTGTCTGTTTTATACTTTCGGAAATAAATGTTATTTTATAGCAGAAAATATTGCTTCTGACTTTCTTATGTTGATATTAATGCAATTGCTCCAGCTTAACTTGAATTACCCTCAGTATCCTCTGCTGAAAACCTTTAAACAAACTCTTTTAGGTAACAAAGTTGAACAGTACATAATTCAACAATATTGTTTTAACTTAATTTAATTGTGATTCTTATTTCTTTCATCATCAACCACTTTTTTTAAGGGAAGGGCAGGAAAAAGGAAAGGAAAAAGGAAAGGAAAGGAGAAAGGAGAGGAAAAAGAAATCGACTAAGCAGAAATAAATGGGTAAACTGAGAAGCAGACGGAAACAGCAGGCTCTAAGAACTGGAAATCCAAATACTGTGAGCACATGAACTGTAAATAGTAAAACTGGTCACCCAGACATCATTGACTAGACTGCATGTGTTTGTGAAAGGCGTTCTCTACTGCAATGTCCAAGAATGCCTTGGTGACTCCAATCTTCTAGTTCCACTGAAGGTCAATGTGACACTAATCTGCAGTCCACAGAAGAGATTTTGAAACTCTGACATCTTAATTCACTTTGATACATAACATACTGGCATGGGGAAGAGAGCTTCTTCTTCTGTAGGCAGATGGTGGAAAAAGTGGGTTTGCACACATACACAAAAGGTTGTGCAAATTGCTCTCCTCTGAGATGGCTTTGTGCACTCAAAACAGAAGCTGCATGCTCGCTACCTCATTTGCCTGCACTTCATCAGAGCTGATCTCCTGCAGGAAGCATAAATGGAAGAGTGCTCCTATGAGCAACTGCTCACATACCTCCCAGTTACAGCGCTAATGTAACTGCTGCCCGCTTCTAAGGACTGTTGAAATCACATCTTCGTTAACACAGACAGCAAATCCCAGTCACCTTATTCAGTTGATTCATCTTGTGAAAGCCAGCATAATAAGCCACATGAGCAGAACGACAATGAGTATGCCTGGACAGCATATTTGAATAAAGAATTTAGCTATAATGGGCTTCAACCAATGGAAAGATAAGCCCCACCTGTAAAATGAGCTCTTTACTTCTCACGCAGTCACTAGAAGTTCATGATGCTCGAGTTCTTGTGCAATGATCTCTAAGGTATAACAAAGGTATTCCTTTTAGCATAACAATTGTTTGTTGCATCATTTTAAACCACCACCTCTCTGAAGTTTAAAATGGAGTCAAGGTATATACTCTACCAATGCTAAACTTGAACTTGGCACAGGCACATCCATACTGGTTGGACCTCAGTAGGGCTGTACTTTAATTTCATCATGAAACAAAGTATCTGTTTTAGGAACTGGTTCAAACATGAGCTGACTGCTACATTTCCCTGAGGTTCAAGTAAATTGCTTCTTTGCATTCCAAAAAAAAACATCTTTAAAGTGTTGTGCAGCTGTGATTCAGCTTCCTAAACAATTTGTGCAGCCACCAAATAAAGGATACTGCAGCCTGATCATTCTTCCTAAGGACTGCAAAATCTGCAGATTGATCACATCCAAAATGATGTTCAATCTACAGTTTAACTCTGATTACAGGCAACTTTTTGTTTTTGTTTCCACTTACAAGTGGCACTATAAAGTGATAACACTGAACTATGTGAGAAAGAATGTGCCGACATTACAGGAAATTTTACAGAGTATTCCTTGGACATATTTATAATGTAAAAATGTTCAGAAAGTACCACAGTTTACATCAAAGATGTGTCACCAATATATTCAGTATATCTGGGAGTTCAACACACTCTCCTGATTTGCCACTGCAGTTATCATCTCCACATATGGCATTCTCTTGACTAGGAGAGTGAATTTCCCTTGTATATTCAAGAGAACCAAGTGTTCTTGTTTAATTAGTATTTCAGATTTTTCCAGAGAGAGCCCAGATCTTACTTTTCTCTGTGTGTTTCTTTTGTTAAATTAAATGTCTGCAAAAATGTAAGACTAATATTGCAGTAAGTTGAGGTATTACCTTGTCTTCATGTGGGCGAAAGTCCTTTTAAAAGAGATATTGGCACTTGAAAGTACATCTCCAGATAACATGCATAAAAGCAGAGATGAAGGGAGGTGGAATCAGAGGCAGAGAAGCCATTAGGAACAGTGCATATAGCTTATGGGGGATGAAAACCTGGTGAACTATTGGCACTAGGCAGACTCCAGTGCAAACTCCCCTATTCTTCCTGCGAATAACCCACACTGTTGCTGAATCATGGAGTCTGTGGGTCAGTGATGTGAGAAAATGGTGTGGAGAACTGAAGAATAGATAATCAAGTTGACACCTATTACTTTTTACAGTATGACAATACCCACGCAAGACATCTAGAAAGAAAGACAAGCTCTCCAGCAGTACACTGCAGACTGGATCCTCAGTTAACTCTGCTTGGTGGAGTTTTCCCCTACTTTCAGGTTTGGCACCACATAGTGGTTGACCACCGAAATCCCAGTGCTGCTGTATGCCTGACTGCACCTGTCCCTGCAGCATGGCCATTGGTAAGTGAGTTTGGCAACACCAGTAGCTGGAGGTATGAACACACTCAAATGATCTGACAGGTAGTAGAGATGCTACAAAAAAAAAAAAAATTAAAATTAGATAAAATAAAATAAAAACAAAAAAAAATCACAGAAACAAACATTAAAAAAAAAAACACCAAAAAACTTGCAGGTGTTTCTTTTATTGCTTTTTCCCTCTGACTTATTATAAACAGATCATAAGAACCATTTCAACTTAGGTTTGCATGGCAGATGTAAGTGGAAGTCTTACATGCTGGCCAGTAGAACCTTAGTGTTTTCAAGCTGGATGAGATTTGGGCCTTCAAGAGTTGTATGCATCAGTCAGTCCTTTTCATTTCCTGCATAGAGCATAGAGATCCTTCTCTGTATTTTCAATCTTCATGTGCCTTTCTCTTCCTTACCTATGTTCCTGTCTTTTTTTTTTTCTTTTCTTTTTTTTTTCTTGTACAAACTTCTTGTCTCCATGAGGAGCTGCTCTTCTTGATGTTCTTTTGTTCTCCTGTAAGGCCTCTGTTTGAGCTTGCAGGTTCATGTAAGAGAAACATCTTCACTCCTAAAAAAACATCTCAGCTGTGCAGTTTGCCAGCAGGGATGAACAGCCTCCATCCTGCTCCTGGCTAACTTTTATTGCTCCCAGTTATGTCTTTATATGATAATTCTTTTTTTTCCAAAGCTTCATTTCTTTTATATTGAGCATATTTTGCCTTATATAAAGCCACAGTATGCTTATGAAACTAGAGAATTTATAATGCTCCAGATAAAACCTGTATATGAGCACGTTAAAAGTGGAGTACTAGTACTTCAAAGTCAGGAAGCAATAAAACCAAACAAAGAAGAAAAAGGAGGGAGAAATTACTAAAAGTAGAAAACACCACAGCATGCCTGTGGCTTAGAACTAGCCTGCGTGCAGAGCTTTATGTGACAATGGTATTTGTTTTGCTGGATCTTCAGATGCTACTGTGGTGAACATCAACCTGTGCTGCACAGAAATCACTCAGACAAGGCATCTGATGGGGCATCTGCCGTGGTCATGTCTCAGCCCTGGCTATCGGGCACTGAGCACCACGCACCTCTGCATGCAGTAACACCTGCCACCAGCTGGCCTCATCCTGCACCATTTAACTGAGAGTAATTCAGCAGCTCTGGTACTGACAGAGAGGACTTTAATGCCAGAGCTGGGGTCAGCAAAGCACTGTGTCCAAATTATGCTGTGCTGGGACTGAGACAGTCTTTCCGACTGGGGAGGCAGGCTTGGGTAAGCCCCAGTTCTGTTCCAGTCTGCACCACCTTTAGCTACAGTCAAGTACTTACAGGCTCCTTCCTGATGTGTCTTTCTCTAGACAGAGATAATATGAACATGAATAAACAACAACAGTGCAATGCAGGCTCGCAAAGCTGTATAAACAATCCATTAGCTAACAGTGCTTAATTAACCTCAAGTGCCCTGACCTGCTTTGTAGATCTTCTCTGGGATAACAAACTGAGGCTGGCAGGACTTTCGATTTGATATTATCAGCATGTCAGCGCTCATGCTAGAGACAAATTATTTCAGCTATTTCTTTTCTTTATGTGGGTCTTTTATTCTGTTTTGGCCCTATGCAGAGTCCTTGAGAGCAGACCAAGGCATAGCCTTTCTTCAAGGTCCCTTTCCGAGCAGAGCAAATGGAGGGTTGCACAGAGCAAGAATTAAGGAAGAAAATCTCAGCTGCAGTGTTATGTAGGTCCACAAGAAGCAAGGCAGCTCTGGGGAGTCTGCAGTCATCAAGGCACAGATGAGCAAGGTCATAAGGAAGTACTTTGGAAAAATGGGCAGATAGCAAAAAATGGGGCATTAAGGTGTGATACATAAATAGGCAAATTGCATATTTTATTCCTTTTGACTTTTACGCTCAGTAAAGGAGAAAATGAGCCAATTTGTCCACCTTAAAAAACTAGGGTCCTCGGCTTGCACAAATTGCCACATCTCCTATTAAAGTCAATGATGCTCCACAGACATATTCAGTTTTTTCACATTTTGAAGTTAGCCTTGAAAAGGAGGAGCTCAGAAAGCGAAGCAAGATAAAAGGTTTCTCATGAAAAATCATTTTCATCTGAGGCTCAGCAGAGAGACAGCTATGCTGGATGCCACAATTGACTCTTCTGCTTACTCTGAATCCTAGGTGGAAATGAATGAGCAGGAGAGAAAAATTCACTGCTGCCCTCTGTACCCATGCCTGAAAGCATAGTCTAAAGGTAGATCATTTTTTTTTCCTTCCATTCCTATGCTCTACTTAGATAACAAACACATCCAGAAAAGCATAGCTATCTTTCTCTATACCTTGGAGAAAAATGTTACAACAGCATTAGGATTCCTACATGAGATTAAATCATTTTTCATAGGTTTAAATATCGCCTAACACAGCATCAACTCCTTTGCCATTGGTAACACAAATCATATCTAAACACAGATTATACTGTGTATATGTACTTATACAAGTACAGCTTTGAAAATGTTGAAATACTTCTGACTATATTGGATGATATATTGGATGAAAAACAACAACAAACTCCTCACAAGAGCAAACCTTTAAATGAACAAACAAAAAAGCTTCTAGTTACAGAACTTCCCTGAAACAGGACAGGCTGGAGAGAAAACTGCTTAATAGTATTGTGCATTTTGATAAATTACATGTTTTTGCTCTGCATAGTCTTTTCTTTTCTCCCCTATATATTGGAGAAATGAAAATTGTCAAGATCCATAGAAGTTTGAGAAAATGTTCTGTGAATGTTACTTTTTTTCTATTTTCTCTCAAAAACTCACACATCCATGGTGGATATAGACATGGTGTATGTATCTTGGTTTTCAGTGTGGTTTAACATGCAGGATGCACTAATTTGTTGTTTAATTTTATATATATATATATGTATATATATATATATATATATTTTTTTTTTTTTTAAATTACATTTCTTACCCCCCACCTCTGCCAGACAGCCTCACCATTTATCCTCCAAAGGCCTTAAAGTTCTGCCTTAAAGTTCCTTAAAACTTCCTGGGCCTTGTGGCACATGATACAGAACTATTCTATGTTCGCCATGAACCTGATTTCATGATCTTTCATGTTTCTTAAGGAAGCCAAGGAAGAGAGATGTCATCGATCCACCCCATTTCCATTGTTTTGTTTTTTTGTTTTTGCTTTTGTTTTTATATAACTACTATAAACTGTAGGGGGTCAGAATACAGTTTCATCCAGCCCATCATCCTATCACTACTGGTGACCAATAGAAATTACATAGGAGAAAAGGGTGAACATGGTGATATTTTCCCAGCACTTTCTCCAAGCCTCCAACAAATTGCCAGCTTAAGGATTTTTTGAGGCAGAAGTGTAGTATTTGAACTCATCATTGAGTTCATCTGTCCAGCTGAATTCTGAATTTATGTAAATGTTTTAACATTCATAAATTCCTATGGAAAGAAGCTACACAGTTTAAATATACAATCTGAAGGAATAACTCTTTTTCTCCGTCTGGAACCTGTCACCCTCAAACATGTATTGGGATAGATCATGAATAACTATTTTATTTTACCTCTCTGTTCCACTCATGATACTACGGAGCTCCATGTTATCCTCTCTCTGTTGTTTCTATTCCCAAGTTTAGGAGACTCAATTTACACTGTTGCACCTCACAGATAGGCTGCTGTGGACCTCTGAGCATCCCTGGCTATTCCTTCTCTGTCCCCTTCCTTTTTTAAGGATGGGGGGCCTGAAATGTACATGAAGAATGTTTCAAAAAGTAGGACCAGCAACATACATGATGTTCAGGCTGTGGCTTCAACATAGGTTTACACAGTGACACTTTGACATACATTTCCAATTTTGTTCTTTCCCTTGTAACATTGTTTGCCCCAAGACACAGATGTACATGGGCTTTGCCTCCGTGTTGCATGTGCCAGCTCTTCAAGCAATCCTCTAGTGAATCAGGGACCTCCTTCCTAACCCACCTGCTCTAGGTCCTCATGTCAAGCAAAGGCTACTGGGAACAATACTGTGCTCCCTCTCTCATGGGCAAGTTGCATCTTTTTCCACCGAGTTGCTTTCCAGGTCTCACATTTATCACATCTGTAAAAGCATTGCTGTATAGCCTTCCTGTATCAGCAAATCAAATCTTCACAAAGGCATTTTACCTGTCAGAGCATCTTTTTTTTTTTTTTTTTTTCCCCAATTACCCTCCTTCAACTAGATGGCTGGCATCATCCTGTGCCTGCCAGTCACTATCAGTGTTAAGATTTATGTTGTGAACTGTGATCAAAAGGATGTCTGAACTAGAAACAGGACTCCAGGAAGAAAGAGCTTGTGTACCCGCTGGGGTTGCACAGATTTCTCTGCACCAATTTAGAAAAGAATAGCTAAAATGACACAGACTCCAGGAGGACAAAGGTTTACACTTGCAAATATGCTTTAGGCCAGGAAAGCTTATTCTCCCTACATTAACAGAAGTGGCTACATTACCTGTGGTATACCTGCAATCCAGAGCCAGTGTTAATTTAACTGTCGACACAAAACAAATCCCTAATGAATAAAAAGTTTATGCTTACCTTAGGCCCATCATCAGAAGGCTTATTTTATAGACTAGAATGTAGTTTATTAAAGTATAACAAGCTCTAATAAGTATATAAAAAGTATAACAAACTTTAATAACATTTTTTTTAAAGTATATTAAAGTATAACAACCATATTTGATGGTGATTATCTACCATGACTGAAAAATTCCTGTAGGGCTCAAAGAGAAGCAGGACAAAGCCATGAAAATACCTTGGAGAGAATCATAAAAGTCCTACTTTAACAGCCAGCATGACAGGCCGAAAAACTATTTGTTGTCTTTAGGCATGAATGAAGTAAAAAGAGTAGCTGAGTGAATATAAAGCTTTTTTTGGTTGTTCTTGACTTGTTGGTTGTTGTCGTGGGTATGCTGCAGGCAGCTTGCAGGAGGAACCTTTGCTTTACTTGAGAGTGATGATGGGACTCCTTGTTGGAGGGCATAACCATAAAACAAGTGCACAGAGGTGCATGGAGCTGTCCCTTCATGTCCCTGAAGCTGGGCTGCTTCCACCTGTACTGTCTCAGGTACTGACCATGGTACTGAATGCAAGGTGCTGCTTATGCAAAGCTTATGAGCCCAAGTGAGTAAATGGATTTTTTTGATTTTTTTTTTCTCCCCAAGATGTCTAGTTTGATGCATTTCTAACTCTTGTATTATCATTTCTGTCTAATGTTTCACTTTTTATTTCCTCTCTACAAAAAAAAGTGAAATAAAATAAATAAAATAAATTAAAAAAAAAATAAAAAGTGTCTATAAGCTTCTCTTTTTTTTTTTTCAAGACTGTCAGGATATATGCCTAACAATTTTGTAAGACATGCCACACATCAGTTCTCCCAGCAAGCTGCCAGTGTCATTTGTCACTATTCCCACTGACTTAATTCCTACTGGGTTTCACTGTGTTGAGGTCTTTGTTACTCTTTTTGTTTTAGTATCCACTTTGATTTACTCTATTGTTGCACCTGTAACTTTCAACAGCATTAAAACCATATATACTCATATGTACCATTTGTAAGCATAATTTGTTTAAAAAAAAAAAAAGGATAAAGTTCCTTTGCTTGCTCTAATATGGAAATAGGTGTGAGAAAGTACACCTTGCCCTGAAATGCCTGAAACATGATAGTCACAGTAGACACTGAAAACTAAGTTTTCAGTAGATTGTTTCTCTATAAAAAAATTGTCATTTTGTTAAGAAAAAAAAATATGTTGCTGTTTGTGCTGTCAAAAAGTTTGTTTAGAAAATAAATCCGACCCTATCTGGACTGGAATATCTTGGCTTTTTATATTGTAATGACTTGTTACTTTGAAAATGCAATCTAACATATCAAATTGAATATAAATTACCAATTAGAATACCAGTTGTCTCTGAGCAAGCCAAAAAACAATTATTGTATCAATTACTGAAACACCATCTGGAATACCAATCATCAACTAATGTTTTACTGTAATATACAAAGAGTAAGAAATAATTTAAACATAGAAACTAAAACCAGAGGGCAAAACACATCAACAAAATAAAACAAAATACAGTGAAACAAGGAATCCCATCAATATGAAATATTTCATCCGTCTAGAAGCTAATTTTGATAGAAATATTTTAAGCTATGTGTTCAAAAGTGACTTCCAAAATTGCTCAAAAAGAGATTCAAAGAAAAAAAATTCAAGAATATCAGAATTTCTGTTGATTGGGTGTTCTGGCTTTTGATCCACTCTCACTACCATGAATGTAGATTCATACAGAAAGCAACAGATTCAGATCTCTGTTTCTGTCACAATAAATAACGTTGTGTCAGCTCTTCATTTTCTGAGGCAATATCTATGTTTTAAAAGAAATTGGGAGATTGGCTCTGTATTCTTAAGTGGCACTTACTGATTTGGAAACTATACAGTAACTCTTCTCACTCATTTTACTACATATGTGCACCATTTACTTGCCAAAAATAGACTCAGCGTTGAGATCATTTAAAACTTACTGTCACTTGCGTTAAGTGCTGTGTTCAAAATTTTTTTCTTCATTCACAACTAGCTATTTCTCCGATTTTCTAAAATCAAGGACATCCTCTTTAAGCCAGCCTGCACCGATTTTTAGCCTTTTGCTTGTATGCGCACAGTAAAAGGTAACAGCACACACAGCTCTAATAGGCAGTACAAACATCAGGGCAAACCACAATATCCAGTGAAACCAAACACTAAGACAAGTCCCAGAGGCTTTTTACTGACCAAAGAAAGAAGTGAAGTACTAACCATCAGATATACTTCATGTGTAGGTAGTTTTTAAAAGCAGGGCCTTCTTTTTCAATCTCCCTCTCCCCACCACCTCCCCCGTACCTTCCCCCTCCCCCTCTCTCTTTTTACATTATAATATGCTGCCTGAATACCAACTGCTACATTTCAAATATCGTAAGTCTCAATTTATTTTATTTAATTGGATATTCTCTATAATGCAGAACAGCACAATCAATCTGAGACATCATCTGTGGAACAGGAAAAACCCAGAAGACTTCACAGATGGGGAAAACGATAGCTCAGGATATGTCTGAATGTGTCTGCCTCCACAGGGCAGTCAGTAACAATTTTCAGCACAGTAACTAGGCTTAATTTAACTGTCTTTTTTACATCCCGTTTAGAGGACCAGTGTGCCATCCATACTCTCGGGCACTACAGCATGGTCCCTTACACAGCTCGGGTAGAAAAAAAAGGATGGAGAAAATGAGGAGAATTCATGTTGACTTGTAGAAACCACCCTCACACAGCTCCAGCCCCATGAACTCTCCCTGATGGTAAAAAAAAATCTTGTGTCCTATACTGCAGCAAGGTGAATTTGAATAAAGCACTTTTGAATAAAATACATTTGAATAAAACACTTTTGAACTAAATAGGTATCTGGATTGATGTACATCTGACTACGTAGGTCACCTGTGCTGGGTTAAGTCCAGTGCCTAGGAGGGTTTTTGCCCTCTGGAACGACTGTCCTTGGTGGACATAGAGGCTGTTCACAATATCTGGGAACTGTGGACACATCCTAGGCCCTAAAAGATGTTATCAAGGGCCAATTATATAAAAAATGTTGAGGCATGTGTGGTGCATGTCTTTCTCTCGTGCACCATTAATTTCCAGCACACTCTCTTGGCAAGTAACCATTTTGTTTGCAATAAAGCCTATGGTGCCAAGATTTCTAAATGGTCATAAAATGAAGGTGATCCCCAGAGGAGATGGCAGCTGTAGTGTGCAGCAGATGCCAGTGAAAATCTGTGTTCATCTGCTATTTCATCTTTCTGTCAGGACTCTAGGCAATTAACAATAACAAGATGCTCTTGAAAAGAGTATGTAAACCTGCCATGTTCATACACACGTTCCTCAGAGGGATCCAATTGATTGTTCTCAACTTATGTCAACCCGGACTGACTAAAGTGCGTAGGTCATACTTATTTCTGTTCTGAGCTACATCATATTTCTGGTGGAAGACCAATAAGCTCTGAAACAAAGCAATAATCACATAATGATTGTCTGAACTTGTCAGAGTGGAGATGGGGAAAAAGTGCTGTACTGACCACTACCATTTTAATTTCTGAAGCTCTTTATAGCAGGATCAGAAAAAAATGTTAGGAAGCAATAAAAACCCAGTAACTACATCATAAGATGTGAGGTCTATAATATACAGATTCTCTTTTGTAAAAGGCAGTCAGTGTAACACATTTACTGAATAACAAGCTTGTGCAAGGGCAAGGCCCATCATTCTTTCATGTGTGAATAATTCTCTGACACTAACAATTCAGAAAACCACATAATGTATGACAGACTTTAAGGTGTGTGTTATGCACAACATATATAAGAAGTTAGTTGTATATTCCTAAAGGTTAAAGAAAGGCTCAGGATAGACATGAATTTTCTAAATCCACCTGAAAAAATCTGATTATAGAGAGAACCTGTAAAAAGAAACTTGTGCCTAGAGTTAGCTTCTATGACTGCCATCTTTTTCAGTGAAAGGACACTCACAAATATTATTCCTAGAAAACTTCCTTGTCTTCATTCATACCTCTGACACCGAATGTCCCATTACTGATGATTCGTTTAAAAAAACTCCTACAGAAAGTAATAAATAAATAAATAAAATCACAAAGCATGTGCAGCAAACTTTATAAACATTTCTAAATTATCTTTGTCAGGACATTCCAATCTGAGAATGATGTTTAAATTGTTCTGAATATCTCAAGTGCTGAACATTTCAGTATTCAAAAAAAGCAGACAGTTAAGGAAGAAAGACTGTTCCTGTTCACAGATACCATTCCTCTGAGTCCAGACCATGCAGTTAAAGAGATTTGTAGAATTCAGTCCTTATGAACATTCCACAAGGTGAAATTTCATCACCAAAACTACCTGTACGATCATGAATCTTGTTAGTAATAATTCAGAGAAGAGCCTAATGTGTCATTAACCAGGGCTGTCTTTGAAAAATATGCAGCACCTGAGTGGTTAAGTATGATTGTGTTCTCTACTGCTAAGATGGTACCATCCACAAAGAGAAAACTCAAATACAGTAGGTAGCAGCATATTTAGAAACCAAGAGAATAGTCAAATTCATCAGTAGGGCACTTAAACCTAAAAATACTGAAGGGTCTGCTAGTCAATGGGAAATAACAAACAATCAAAAAAAAATCAAAACAAGACAAGCAAAAAACACCTAACAAACCCCAAAATAACATCAATGCCTTCCAAATGAAAGACCCTTCTTTAAAAATAAAATAAAATTAAAAAAAAATCAAACAAAACAATAATAAAAAATAAATACACATGGACTCCTTAATTCAGCCCCTGGGTGAATGTCTGGTTACACACAGTTATGGAAAGCTGTCTTAGAAAGTCTCTAAAAGAAAGAGAAATGTGTACCTCTTTGTATTAGATATCAGCCCTAGAATCAAAATGGCACTAAAAAATCATGGATCCCACTGGACTCATCTCTTTCTTCAAATACCTTTATGATCACAAATCTATGTCCTGAAAGGGATGGACTTTAACAAGAGATACTCTTGTTAAATTTGCATGAGGAGCTAGCCAAACAGCAACATTTTTCTTCATTTACAAAGCAATATGAGCCTGTTTACAAAGGACTGCTCCAGCAGTCATAATTCCAACTGCACTAACTGCAGTCTTGAAATAGATTTCCAAAGATGATTTTAATGCTTCAATCAATAAAGTATATTATGTGCCTAGGAGTGAAAGAAATAGATGAATTAGAATTGTAAGGGATGAAGTTTTGTGAGAAAAATGAGGATCAAGTAAGAACATAATATGGTAGACTATTTCCTTTCAGTTCCTGACAATATTCATGATGTTTTCAGTCTCCTTATGTGACATCTCTACTTGGTATTAATTTTACGGCATGGTATTCATTTTATGGCTGCTGCTGCTATCTCCTTCAGTAATCAAGCCATGGTAAGAAAATTATTATTATTACATTCCTTTTTTTTTTTTTTCCCCCCCCCACAAACGGCTGGTTTTGTGTACAACCAGGACAGCAACTCTCAAACTCATTCCTCACATAATGTATTTTCTAATGATGAGTCTTTACCCGGTCCTTTAAAAACTAAACCTAAACCAACCAAGATAAAGAAAATTCCATCATTTACAATCTTGAGCCTTTTTTTCTTCTCAGCTTTCTCAGTTAACAACCCATTTTATGGGAAAGTACATCAGAAGTTAAATATTAGACCAAATACAATGGTGAGTCATAAGAGTTCCTAAACCCCGAATAGTGCTGTCCAAATGTACTTAAGCTACTTGGTGCTCTTGTCTGTTCGCTCCCTGTTTTTTTCCTTCTTTGAATTTAACTACTTATGTCAGAATATCTTATATATTATCCTCAATTAAAAAAAAATAAAAAAAATAAAAGCAGTTACTTTAATCCAATCTCTCTGAATATCCACAATTAAAATTCAGTGATTACTCTTCCTGACACTAAGTTCCCATTCAGTGAATATAGGCCATAAATGTTCTTAATTCTTGCATAATGATTATTCCCTGAGTACTTTCCTTCTGATTTATACAAGTGCAAGAGTCTGTAAATGCACAAAATAAAGTTCTACCTTTTTTATTGGTCTGTGTCGCAGCTCATCTCTTCTCCTTAGTTATAAAACTACAGTTGTTATTTACGATGCATAAAGACTAATGTTCACCCTTTCTATAGAAATGAGCAGGCATTGTCTTTAAAAACATGAAAATAAAAATGCATCTTCCATACTTGCAAATTCCAAATTTAACTTTCTCGGTAAAAAGTGTATGTTCTAGGTTTTACTACATGCAGATGGATTGTATGAGAAATATTTTGATCCACCTATAATCCCATCAATCAGAAGCAATGGGGAAGGAAAGCATTTGACAGCCTGCTTAAGGTCAGTCTTTCGGCCAATTTTTCAGAAACTCAGTCATGGTAATTCATGACAATTATTTATTTTCTGAAACCCTCTTGTTCAACTTGCAGTCATTTGGTATAACCTGCAGTTGGCTTTCTTACAGACACAATCCCATGCCTCAGTGGTATTTTGCAAATGTACTGCTTGCTGAGCTGCTCGCTGCCCAAACACCCTGTCAAGCTTTCAGCTGACTTTGGAATTTAAAATAAAGTTCTTGATAGGACTTTTACACACAAGAAGAAGCAACCCTTCAGCTCACACTGATGATATCCTCCATTAAACAGGCAATCTTTTGCTTACTCATATTTCATATGAATTAAGAATACCACTGTATGGTGGCAGAGACGTCTTAAAAGAGCATACACTTCAGATAACAAACTTTACTGCTAACTTTGCTGTAAAGGTGAGACTTTTCTAAAGATGTTACATAATATGAATAATTCAGTAATTGAGCTTATTTTTAACTGCATTTCCTTTTAATTGAACTACTGAGGTATTGAACTTAAGGCTGTCACTTTTAAATGACTTGTTACATTAATAAAATGAAAAGAAGTCTTTCCTGAACTTTCCCATGCTTGGAGGTGCTTTGTGAATTATTTCCTCCAGATAGGCAATGCACAGAGAAATACGTCTGGAGCACTGACAGCATCACCCATCCCTGACCCCAGAAGAATCTCCTTGCTTTCTCCATGTTGAAGACCAGACCAGTGTAATACAACAGAACAAGAGACTTCTATTTAGCAAGACAGCTAAGTAAAACCTGGTGGCGAGCACACAGCCAGAGCCCACTGTGCCCGTTACGGATATCAGCGGTGTGGCTCAACCACCCACCTGTGGGCAGCCCAGACCCTGCAGTTACGCTCCCAGATGGTGTGAAAGGAGATGAGGACACCCCTCTGCTGACCTGTCCTCCTGCACCCTATGTGCCTTGCAGGAACGCTCCCCCACTCTCACATACACTTTCTGATTGTTATATTCACCCTCAGTAGAGCTGTTTTTTTTTTCAAAAAAAAACAAAAAACATTCTCCATGGTAAAATTGCAATTTGATTAAAACTGTCTCTCGCCAGTCCATCAGCCTCTGTACCACCCTCTGAAATCTTCGCTGAGATGGAGTTTCTTTAGCTCCTTCTCCCAGAAGAAGTCTCACACCTTTGGACATTAAAAGTTTCACTGTAAAATGCTCTTACTGCGATTCAGAATGAAACAGGTGATTTCACAATGAAACACCAGAGTTCCCATTTCAGGGAAAAAGTCAGGATTTCATATGGTGCATAACAATATTTTCACTGGTGAATTTCCAGTAGGAAAAGAAATTCCATATTCCTTGGATATAATACACACAGATATAGGGGTATCAAATAATTCAGCTGAGTACTGAGAGAAGTTGGAGGAACACAGAGATGACTACTAAAGTTACATTTCACTGAACTGTAATGTGTGAGGGATTTTCTGCTTTTAGTGCATGAATGGCTTTTTCCCCCCCTTATTCTATTACTTCACATTCTTTTTATTATTATTATCTTTTTAATTAATTTATTTTTTTTTTATTTTAAAAACAGTATTTAGTATTTACTAGTAGGATTCTGGATATGCATAAAAAAAAGTCCAAAACTAGGAAAAATATTATTATATATATGAGAGAATCATTAGCAAATAGTTAACTATAAATTCACCTAGATGATATTTAGCGATATCTTATCACAAGTATTACTGCTAGGCTCTATCTAGTTCTCCAAGTCTATTTTAAGCCAGCATTATGATGAAATTAGTTAGCATGCAGACTCTTTAAATAATAATAAAAAAGACAACCACCACAATCATATAACTTTTCCTTTCTTTCTGTAAAAGTCCCTCTAACTGATTTGTGTAAAATCTTATATTCTCTGGGAACATTGTTAGAAGCTGTAAAAACTCACCTTTCTCTTAGAGAACCATGCTTCTTAAAGGCAACTTTCTATGTTTGGAAATTCACTGTAAGGGTTGCCATGGTGATTAATTTTAAAAGTGAAATTCTCCCCTTTTAAAGTTTTTTCTTTAAAGAAGAAATGCTCCATACTAGGGCCCAGTCCTCTGCAAGGCAAATGGGAATGAAAATCTGTCTTGAAGACTAAAAGATAGAGCATCTGTGCCACTGAAACTTCAGCAACAGAGACATTTTCACTGAACAAGAACATTAGAAACATTTATTTTTACCTAAAAATGAAAGAAAAATATATTAATGGAAGAAAGAACTGATGGACAAAAGCAGCATCTTCCAGAGGTCCAACTGCAGCCAACAGACCAGGTTATATTAGTGAAAGGAAGGAGAAAAGGTAAGGAGGGAATAGCAGTGGTAACTGGTGCTCAGCAGCAAAAACAGTGAAGCAGAGTCAACTGAGACAGCATCATTGCATGACAAGAGAGAGAACAGAAGTGCATACTCAAAGAAGAGTCTTGAAGGCAAAGGTCATCAACAACTCTTTACCTAAGGTATCTTCAGTTTTCTTTTCATGGCTCAAGATGAAATTTCACATGGATGTCTCCATCTATTGACTCCTCCTCAGTACAGTGCTGCATTAAACCTTGGCTTTCCACACAACTCTGTTACTGCAGGGAGCAGACAAGCATGCAGCCCTGCTCCTGCAGTGGGAGATGGAAAAGTACAATTTCTTCTCTAAAAACATATATAATGCTCAACATTACATCATGCAACTTGTACCTGCATAAGCTGTCACTCCAGAAATAATAGTAAATGTTGTGCAAGTTCAATACCCAGGCAATTTATGACTTCCTTATTCACAGTATTGTGAGACAGCTGCATTATTCATTATGTGTTTAATATTTTATTTTTCTAGACAGAAAGATGTGTACAAGCACAATTAAAATTTCTGACATAGACAAAGTTGATTTTAAAACAATCAAAAATTTTTTTCAAAGACTTTTTTGACCTTAAAGCTATAGTTTAAATGGCAAGAAGGAAAAAGCATGCTGCATCTCATGAGGTTTGGTGCCTGGGTGTCACTCATTTTACTTTGAATGATTAGCCAGGAAAGACTTTACTTGATCTACTACCACACCAGTCATAGTAAACAAAAAATAATCTAAGTTATAGCAAATGATTTTAAGAAGTTAAACAAATGGTCATGAAGACAATGAAACAAATCAACAATTTAAAACGGCAGAACAGACAAACAGGCACTATTACTACTTTATCTTTACTAACCATAATGTTTAATAAATCCTTATGCTTCATATTTACCTATTATGGCTTCCAGGGGAAAAACTGTTATCTGCGTGACACCAGAATTACAGGTATAAACGAAATGAAAGTTGGATAGGAAATGGGCATCACCTCTGCCCCCAGCCTTTAGAGAAGCAATGGTGCTCCTAAATCACTTGTACAACAGCACATGCCATTTTGCTTTTTCATACAGAGAAGGATCACACCTCTCAGTAACTCCCTGTTCCCTAAAAAAAGTCCAGTTTGATTTCAATGTACAAGAATTGCCAAAGAACTGTATTTAGCAGCTAACTGTTTTAAACACAAAAACCGTTTTTGCTGAGCAGGGAGAAAACAGGAGTCCAAAGTGCAAACAGTTAAACTGCTACAAGTGTCTCAAGATTTTATGTCTGTTATCAACAGTTAAGTTCACTCTTTTACACACTAACTTTTACGGAGAAAGCAAATAGATGAAACCTCTAACTGTTCCTTATATTCGTTCCTGAATAAGAGTCTTTTTAAGAACCACAGAGACAAACTACACTTCAGAAATCCAATCTTCCCAAATCTCCTTAGAGATTGATAATTTCCAGTGTTCGTCTACTTTCGTGGAAATAAGCCCAGGATTCCTCAAGATTATTCCAGACAGGTAAGAAAACAAGCTTTTGCCAGCTTCAGTTGATGGGGAAAAAATAAAAATAATAATAATAAAAAAAGAACAAGAGCAACCATATCCTGAATACTATCTTCCTCCATTGATTTTCATCAAAGAGATTTTGTTCCTTGCACTGAAAACACATACACAGCTTTTGACTCAGTGATAAATATACACAAACTTATTATCAAAAAGTCATTTCAGGAATGCACATTCATGCAACAGAAGTGGAAGCACATGCTTAAAGAGCACAAGAATTCTAAATTCTACAAAGCCACAGAAACAAAAATGTTGAGATATGTGAAAACTAAGCAGGAATTTGAAATATTAACTCCTCTGGGTCACAAGAGACAGAACATTCTGAGAAGTTATTGCTCAGTTTTTGGATTTATCTTGAAGAAATTATATTTGTCCCAGAAGAGCTTTTTAGAGAGATAATCAGCAACATCATGTTACTAACAGTGTATGTTTTTAAACTAAGCACACACAGTACTGGGCACACAAATGGTGGAACTGAGAGATACTGGAAGAGAGATAAATCACGCCAGTCACTGCTCAGCTTTGCTACTCTGCACCATCAAAGACTAACTTCTAAGTTATTGGTTTATCTTCATTTAAAGGTATGAATGTTCATACTGGACTTGAAAAGCACCATACGTCACTGGAAGACACTGAGGTGAGATGGTGAGGAGCATTATGTATTGCTAATATTCCTCTATAATCCTCTATAAACCTCTATAATTTTCAGTGGTCTACAAACCTGTGTAGCCCTTGCCTGCTACCTCCAAATTCCACCTGGGAGCAGAGAAGTGGATGGAGGTTTCCATGCAGCTGACAGAGGTCTCTGTTTAGCTCAGAAAAAGAAAAAAACTACAACAACAACAAAAACACAACTGAGAATCACTGGAACTAACTCACTCCATTAAATGTCTGTGAAAGTTGAGATGAATTTTGTGTCCATGAGTAAAGTAAACAAACTGAGAACAGTACTGAAACATCATTCATGTGCTTCGTACTTTTGTTTCTTTCCTTTCGCCTCTTTATGTTTCATTTTCTTGAACTAGCATCTTCCTTAGACTATGATTTTTTTTCTTGTTTACTCAGCTTCAGGAAGCTGCAAAACAATTTCTTCCTACCTAGGGTGTTTGTGAATGGCTTTGGAAACACTACAGCTTAGGGGCGATATAAACTAGATGGGAACTAGTCTGAATACTGGCCAGTGAAGCCTGTAACACCCACTCTACTTGAAAGGCAATATCATATCTGCAACAGGCATTGGATTATGCATGAATTCAAGATCACAGCTTGCAGACATAGCACTTTGAAGGCAGGAAATCCCTAAAGAGGACAGGATTGATGGTTCAGCAAGCTGTATGAGCTGGCATTGATGGAGAGGTGAATGAGCTACTGGATCAGGCCTTACATGATGGCCTGGGACTCCTGCAAGACTTGGACCTAACCACCACAAACAGCCAGAAGAAAAAGTGGGAGCTATTTCATAGTTCTTCACACAGTGATGTGAGCCTGTTGATATCCTGAAAGGATATAACCAGTGCTGATCTGTTCAAGCTTTGGCATTCAATTGAACAAGTACATGAAAAATGAACAAACACATTCTGTATAACTATCCTCTATTTTTAATTTGTTCTGAGCTTTACAAATAATAATGCCAAGAAAGCTTTAGTTTAAAACTTAATTTAAGAGGTACTGTTGTCTTTGAAGAGTCCAAGGCACACAGATGGAATTTTTGGTGATTATAAGTTAAGTTGTCTGGTAACTAAGTGCTCAGATGACTGACTGTTGCCCTTCTGGTCCTTCACTAGGATAGTGTCAGCATTCAGAACAAGCAGGCAATACATGAACATACTGTGGAGGATGCTGGCTGGCAAGGAGAGCCTAACTGGCTAATTCTTGACACTGTGAAAGAGAAGGAACCCATGGAGTTGGAAACAAGGTTTTCACCTAAGCCACACTTCAAGGGATTCTAGCACATTAGGCACATTAAGGAGGGGGGAAAAGCCCTAGGGTCAGATATCAGGGGAGGAAGCCAGAGAAATCCCTGGGCCACCATGGGCAGACATATGTCAGTTCAGATACATGTTGTAATCTCCTTTCTCTCCTTAGAGCACATCTGAGGTCCTCCCAGGAGCTTGCTCCCTAGGAAATGAAGGTAAGAAGCAAATGAAGACACAGCTGCCCAATACAATATCCAAAACGTGAATACATGGTAAAAGTTCTGTACAGTTTTTGATCTTACACAGAATGGGAATAAAAAATGGATTTTTTTTGCCCTCCTCTCAGAAAGAGGAGAAGACACGGCATGAGAAATAGATACTTTCATTACAAACTTGGAATTTCAATGTTATAGGTAGCCTTGGAAACATAAGGGACTCTTTTAATTAGACAGAAAAACTTTTCTGGATGTTTCCAGCTGTCAAGAAGGCACTGCAGAGACACAGATCTAAACATCAAGACAGGTTTCCAGATAGTAAGACCAGCTGAGCTATCCTGGGACTGGATCAAAATGATGTGTGCTAGTAGCACAGAACAAAGAGATAAGGCTTTAACTGACAGATCCCAGAAATCAGAAAAGAGAAAAGAATTTACTTGGAAAGGGAGAAGAAAAACACAGGTTCCTCCCTTCACCCAGGGCCTTTCTCATTATCATGGGGCAGAGTGACAGGTCAGTATTCCCCCTTCCAATGCAGTCCAGTTTTACCTTCCCCATCATTTCCAGATGAGAGAGAGCTGCTGTGTGAATATAGCGAATTCAATAACTCAGTATCCTGCATTACCAGATCAAGCTGCCAGCAATTCAGCTGCTAAATTTGCAACTTTGCTATGAGATCAATGACCAATTCAGCTCCAGCTGGATGGGGGAGTCACTGCAATGTAATCTCCTGCAGCACTCCTAAGTGGCACCATTAGACGGAGGAATTGTGGCCAAGGGATATTAATATGCCATAGTAGCAATCTGTGACTGCTACATAAATGTATGGCATCTAGTATATCTATGAAAGAGCAGACATTGCCGTTCAGAGCCTTCAGAAGCAGACTTTGGGGACATTTTCCACACTGCATGTCAGAAGGGCAGTGTAAGCCAAGGTCGGAGAGCAGTACTGGGAGAGGACTGCACATGATGTTCCCAAAGTGCTGCATGCTCAGAGCTTGAGCAATAAATCATCTGGTTTCCCTCTGTACAGCTCCAAGCTTCCTGAAATACTTGATTATGTTACCCACAGAGGAGTCATTGAAAAAGTAACTGGACTGACTGTGATGAAAATGTGCCTAACTGAAACAAACAACAGCCTAGTATGAGGGACAAAACCCTCTGGCAGGAGCCTCCACAGACCCATGGACAAAAGCACTGACTATAAATTCCTGTTTAGGAGGAATCATTCCAATTTAGTACCTGTGAAGGACATGGGAACCCATTTAACCTAGGGCAAAATTATCCACTGCCTGTGGCATTAAGAAGTCTTGGCATAATGAAGGCGATTAGCTTCCTTGGTGTCTTTGATGGAGAGGTCTAAAGTACTGTTGACTCTGATCTGTGGCAAACATCAACCAGGGTCTAGAGGTGAAGTGTGAACTGAACCAACAAGTAACAACATTTCAGCAAGGAGTGCTTTTGTAGGAGAAACTCAGATGAGGCAGAGACAATCCAGGAATGTGGCATTAAGCTGCATCCAATTCTTAGCAAGTACTTAGAGCAGCATACTGGGGAAGCTGCCTACACATCAAACATCTGAGGACATCGGAAAGGCTCTACCCAAGCGCAGGAAATGCTCAGACCAAGGAGGCAAAAGGACTCAAGTAATGATCAGTTATACCTCCTTATCCTTCACACAGCATCCTGAGGGTGCTCAAGGCAGCTAGCAAAAGCTGGTGACCAGTGGCAATAGTCCAAGCCTGGGAACAGACATTTGACTGGGTAAGTAAAGAAATAAGCAAAGCAGTAGTCTTAGCATATTAGTACAGGATTAATTAGTGATTAGTGAAGAGATGGCCCATGAACCAGCCACAACTGCACCGTTGAGCAGGAGACATCAACCACAGCAGCCTTCAAGCAGTCCCATCAGCCCAGAATACATAATAGCAGACCTGACAAAACAGAAGCAGTTGTATGGACTGAAAACAAGATGGTTGCTAATGCTAGCAGAAATACCAAAAAGCACATACTTTCTACAGCGCTCAAAAATCATTCACAGGCAATTTTTCTGATTAGGCAGAGTACAAGGGGCAAATGTATCTCCTTGCACCTCCTGCTGCCAAGTGAGAGATGTGGTCCCCATTCAAGACTGGATTCTGTCTGAAGGGAGTTCCATATTGTCCCAGCAGAATTAAGGGATGACAGCATGAGATGAACAACATTTCTCATGGAAGGACAGAGAAAAGCAAAGTTGTATATCACAATACCAGTCCTGGGGCTTAAACATATGCCTGCCTCATACAGTGGAAGCTGAGGAACAGATCAGAGGGGGATTTATCACTCTCGGAGAACACAGAGGAGGTCTGTTCACTTTCAGTGATAGCATGTAATCACAGCAGATGACTCTTCCAAATTCTGAGACACAGGCTATGCAAATGGCTTGTGATCCTTTCACTAGTATTACTGTATGTAAACAGAAGGCAGCTGTTTTACCATCCAACACATTAAGTTCAAAAGATAAGTCAGAATAAACACAATAAAGCAGTTCGACTTCAGAGGGAAGTGTATGCACACATCTTCTTCACCTGGATATTCAGCAATTAAAAAGAGCTTAGTGGCAAGGGCAAGACAGGTGGGAAGGCACCAACATATTTTAAAGTGGGACAACTCTACTGCAACCTCCCCAGCTCTGCAGAGCAGCTCAGCACAAGCCAGAGAAGTGAGGCCACCGGCGGGCTGGGAGGTGTGCTGGGCTGTGAAGCACACACCTCAGGGACAGCCAAGGAGTGCCAGCTGGGCAGGCAGACCATCACAACAAGAGAACAAAGGACGGAGGCCACAACACGCAGATGCATCAGTCCAAGTCTTTTGTGTGGACGAAAGGAAAACCGATGCTCTAAAATGCTGGAACTAGGAGACGGCTCTTAGTGCAGGAAAAAGATGGAGACAAAAGGAAAGACAACTGCAAAGTAGCTGCATAGTAGCTGTAGCATGTCTGCATCAGGTAAAACTAGAGCCAGCTCATCTGACACAGGCAATTCAAACCCACGAGGGGCCAGTGGGAAGCTGCCCCGCACCATGCAACCCAGTAGACAAACTCAAATACAAGAGAAGGAATGTTACCACCTCCTGTAATGACAGGAGCTAGAAGGGGGAGGTTAGTAAGAGGTTCTTTAGAGGAATACGAAACCTACCGGGTAGAATGGGCTGATAGGCAAGGCACTAACAACCTCTGGCCTCAAAAAAAAGAGAAAACATTTGCAAAAATAAATACCACCTTGCAATGACAAAAACAAAAATGGAAACCTGTAGCAACTTGCACAGTGCTTGGAGGGAGGAATAGGTCTTGCAGAGAACACAGGTTGAGTACCAATCAGTCTAAATGTGTCTCTGTGGCTAGCACTGCAGCTATACTTACAGGACCTCTGCAAATAGCTAATTCAGATGCCCGCTGTTACATGACTCATGAAACGTAGTGATTTTCCTTTCCTTGTTGAAAAAGATTAAAACATTATTTCTATATATTCTCAATACAAGGAATAGTGAAGTTATTAACAACAACAACAAAAAAAGTGAGCTCAAGGTTTCAAAAACAGTTTTTATTTTCCCTTCTGAGTTCCACTTGTGTAATCATTTACTCTTAATTCTGTCTAGTTTTAACTTTTCTTCTCCAGGCTTTTCATAAAATAAAAGCTTTCCTGCCCTGCTCTTTTTGTTTGCTAATGTATTATAAGATAATAAAAAGTATGTATGCAGCCTTAAACTTTAGTCATGCATCTAGCAGTTCTGGAGCTACAATGATTTTATACTAAATAAAACAACTTACCATGTATAATGACAGAGAGAGTAACAAAAACTTTTCTCATATTAAGTGTTCATTCATTTTAATGATACTGCACATCATGAAAAAAAGAAAACAACAAAGGTGAATATCTGATAATGTCTTATCAGATATCACTTAAATAACTTATCACTTATCACTTAAATATCTGCCTGTGAAAGTCACCCACCTTCAAAGCGGAAAGGGGAGGTTCCCTTCCCCACAAATACAGGGAAGCCTCAAAAAAAGCAAAATCCTTGGCTATGATGACATATGTTTTGTTAAGAAATTTCACTTGTAGCCTGAGAGCTTATTAATCATTTTTCATTCCTGAAGAGTCATTTTTCCTCAGCAGAGTTACGCCATAAGCAATGTCACATTGTAATAGATCACGTAGTACCACTGACACACTGTAATTCGCTCTGTATGCAGACATTTATGGTTTCATACTGACCTACTTCATGCTAATGGTATAATAATGTCAAACCGTGGTTTTTACAAAGAAAAAAGAAAGTGGTAAATCACGGGCAAATGGCCACTGTGGCAAGTAGCCACATTTCCCAGAAGAGGACCTGGTCTTGCTGTTAAGGATGCCCCCTCCTGTTAACCAGCTCAGTCCCAAGTAATACGGTTTAAAAAGTGAAGTTGTTGGTGTCACTCTGGGGGGCTCATTAACCACTCCCAACATAAAAAAAGCTGTCACGTATCAGAGACATTGCAATGAGTTGGTGACAATGCTGTGCAGCCCTGGCTACAGATTGACACCATCATCCCTGATGTGATGCTGGGCTGGGCTAGGGCAGGGCCAAAATCCTCCCAAAATGGCAAGAGATGGGATCTGCTGCTCTGAGGATGGAGGGGTGGAGTAACACCTCATTTTTGAGAAGACTTCTCAACCTCAAGTCTTGCTGCTTCATCTCCCCCTGCCTCACTAGTAGTGGCCAGGCTGCCTTTCCGGGCTGCTGGCATAAGCACCAAAAGAGCAAAGCTGTTTGCTCTCTCCTGTGGCTCACAGCAGATGCCAGGGATACCTCTGCCAGGAGCCGGCCCTGCCTCTTGGCACTTGGACTCCATCATTGCTAAATTTCAGCCCACTCTGCACCACCTCTGGGGCTGCTTAGGCTTTCTCAGCAGCTGGAGGAGCTTGTAGGTGCTTGCCCCCTCTTTGCCACCCAATCTCATTGGTCCCTCAAAGATTTACCTTCTTTCTAAAAAGATCCTCATTACACTTACTCTCCATCTCCTTTCTGTTCCCTTAAACCATACTTCTCTCCATTTCCTCTATCTTTGATCTTTTAATTAATCTGCTTTCATTTGTTCAACTGCAGCACAATGTCTTTGCAGCGCTATTTTCTGTACTGTACATTGCTTCAGTTATCTTATAATTCTCTAAAGCGTTCTGGAGATGGCTTATTTACAAGACATCATATAATTATAGAAAGCATTTTAGATTACACTGGAAATGAAGTTGTCATTTTGAAAGCAGCAGTGAAATACGCTGTGGATTTAATCCACTGTTTTAGTCTTATACCAAGGTACAAACAAAACCTAACTGCCAAAACCATGAATGCAGGTTTCATAGTAAAAAGAGTTTACTCCCAAACAAAACAAAAACATCCTCACATAATTTCACCCACTAAAATTATCTATTAATTACATTTTAAAATCAGCATTCAGAAAAAATGCTCCAGCAGGTGGTAAACTGTACGCCATTCACCAATATTCCAGTATGCCAAATGATAGTTAGGCATAGTGTTTAATGAAAGCAAACCCTTACTTCTGCTCTAACAGCTGGGAAATAGCACTGCTGGGACTGGTGTAACATAGGACTGAGGTCTGTTCTCCAGTCTGCGTGGTGGCACACAGTGACAGCACAATCTTGGAGTGTAGGCAAATTGTTACGTAGTGAATCCATGCAAAGCATTTCTATCTCAGGCTGCAGCAGAAAGCAGGGAAGATAAAAAACCACTACTATTTTATTTCCAGTGCGTTGCAGGATGCTGTTGGCTAGAGTCAGCAAACTTCTAACACCAGAATGTGTTCCTCCACAATTACAAAGATATAGAAAAAAGGATGAATATTGTATTCATTTGTGGATTTCAGCTGCAGGATGCCAGGAATTCCGTGACAATGCTGTCACTCTGGTTACTTGCTGATAGTTTACACTGGTTGAAAGATATGAGGATTTAACCAGTACTTTTTTGGACTAGGATTCTACAACAGCTAAATGGTTTACACCTTCAGGTTTCTATATATCGCACACCAATTTGCGTCTGGGTTTACCTAATGCATCAGTTATTCTAGAAGGCCAGATTTATCCAATTCAGTGCAGACTCCTCATTTAAATATCAACTTCTTCCTGACATTTTAAAAGCAAAGGTTCCTTTGCTATCCTCATGGTAAAGGTAAAATTCTTATTTAAAAAGCAAAAGAAATAATAACCCAGGAAAATCTTGCTTTAAAGTACTTTCAAAGGAGTTGACTAATTATAGTTGGGTTAGCACATCGCATCTTGTAAATAATTCAAATTATTTCTCCCACCACATATCTAATTTTGGGTCTATCTTCTTAGAATTTCAACTACCATTGTGCTGTCCATTAACTTTATTTTGTTGTGTCCCACTAGGGATTTGCAATTTTTTTCTAGTTTTGCTATTCCTAAGTAATTCTTTATTGTCTGCCAGTGTTGCTGCATTGGTGTTCACCATACAAAAAGCCTTTCAATTTTCTCTCCCAACTGTCGTCTCTGCTCTCTTTCATGCTTCCCCTGTGCATACAACAGCCTCTGTCATCCAGTTATGACTAAGTTCCTCTTGCCTTGCACCTTTTACTTTACCCTAAACTACCTTGGAAAGATATCTTTTTGGTTTGCCCTTTTACTATGAACTGTCTCCCTTTCCTCGAAAAGCAATCCTGGATTGACAAAGCATGAGACAAATTTCAGTGGTTTTCATTCATGGCTTCTGCTCTGTGCTCCCCCCTCTCATCCCTGCCTTCTCTGCTCAGCTCATTTCTGGGGGCCACAACTGCACCCCCCTTATTTGTCAGAGAAATGTGGTGGCAGTCCTCTGTCATTGCAGGCAGAAACCATTTAAGTGTCTTACAACCATCTAAAATGTTTCACATTCATTGCTTAAACTAGTGACGTTTCAGATATTATAATGTTACAAATAGTAGTACCAGACATTTCCCTGTCTGCAGGGCTCCAAGGAACTCCAACCACAACGTATTTGATTCAGCAGTCATCTTCAAACAACTGGAGATGTTTTCTCACTTGGCCTCCAGAGAAAACCTGCACTACTGACATTTCTTTAAATGAAAGCAATAAAAAGCCAGCTGGTTTAAAAAAAAAAAAAAAGACATAAAACTGACTAAAGAATAAAAACCATCTACTAAAATGCCTGTCCTACTCATAGGAGATCAATCAGAAAACCAAACCCAAGGAAATGTGCAGAACAAGGATTTTTCTCCCTCTCATACTGTGTATGTGTGTATATATAAATATATATCTTTCTATATTTAATATATATATATTTTAAAAATATATTTATATATTTAACAAGTTGTCATGACTATTACAACAGTAATACTCATACTTGCCATCTCTGCAAAATACAGTTATAGTGATATTCTAAGTCTAACAGCTTTAACAGTCCTGATTTCCCTTGGGAACAGCACGGTAAGAAAGATCTTGAAGGCAGTGGTAACACGTAGCAATATTGCAGGATTCCCTCAGGGCAATTTGTTTCAAAAAAAAAAAAAAAAAAGAAAATATAATGACAAGGAAGGTATAGCAACACTTTGGAATAAAACTACAAAGGATACATGAAGATTACCTATGAGGTTGTTAACTTGTGTTGTACTTGGCCAAGCAGCCTGATTTGAACGCCAGAGGTGCTTTCAATTCAAGAGTGTTGAGTAACCAGCTGAAATAAAAGTAAATTCAAGGCAGAGAAACATGCAATGTATAGCTAAACTTACCTAAGCTAATAAAATGTAAAAAGGCTAAGTGGAGCCAGGGCAGCAAGTGAACAAGCTAACAAGTGAATAAAGTCAAGCTGCAACTCAGCTGTTGCCCTGCAGGGTTAGGAGAGATGTGTAGCACAGTGCTGAAGTGGAGCATCTGCTGTGGGGCAGAGCAGCAACACTCTGGGCCACAGGTAATGGAGATAAATAACACACAGTATGCCAAAACCACAAAACTGGAAAGGGCATTTAGAAGCACCACCATGCAAACTCTTGTCAAGATTTCATGCTTCTCTAGCATCCACACTTCACTCACAATCTATTAAAAGCACAACAGCAATCTAATATTAGCATATTCTGACAATCCAGAGCCTAGGTGAATCTTTATATCTTTTACTTCAAAGTTAATCTTTCACTCTCAACACACAGTTTTTCTTTGATGGTCAAAGAATATCAGAGATTTATTTCCTAATTCTCTTTTCTGCTTTTCTAATGGTCAGCTAGTTAGCAACTAAACTGAAGAATCAGCTATATTCAATTACCAAGAAAGATAGCACAATATTTGTATTGAAAACACATTTTCTTTTGTTTGTTTCATGTGTGAGGAAAGCATGAAAGAGATTAGCTCTTTTGCATCTTCTGTTTATAGCAAATTCCCTAAATACACTGACTTTTAATTTTGTTTGCAGTCATACTATGTTACGTATTTCTTATTTTTGTTGTATAAATGTGGAAAAGCTTTCCTCTCTTTAAGATAAACTGAGGGAAATATACCTATCTAAACACTATCAGAGGTGAAGGAGATAAAAGATATAAAATGTCAGGAAATGAACTCAAATACCAACTTCAGTATAAAATGACTAAGCCTCAGTAAGTCTCGTGGATATCTTGATCCTGTCCTACCTCAATGGCAAACATTATTTGTCTGCATTACATTTTTTTCATTACATTTTTTAACTCGGTGCTTTATTTTACTGCACATGGTATCAGTGTGATGTGGGCTGCAAAGTCCCCAATCACATCGCCAGTGACACTACTCACACATGTGGAGCAGCTGAACACTCACCTAGTATATTTATAGGAACCTGATGGAAATATCCAAAGCACTCAAATGACATTGTGATATCTCGCAGCATGCATGTCGTGACTCTCAGTGAAGGCACAAAAATATTATTTTTCTCTTCTGTTCTTTGTGAAAGTCTAGGTTGATCTGGCTGGATTCCAAATTGTCATTGCAAAGATTCTATCTTAATAAATCCATGTTTTCCCAGCACAAGACACAGAACATTACTGTCTTATTATATAGTAACCTATTATTATTATTATTTGGTTACTGTCTTATTATATAGTAACCTTTTATTATTATTATTTGGTTGAAGTCATCTTAGCCTTTGGCCCTTACCTAAAAAAGAAATACAAAATTTTATGTCCTTTAGTGTTTTGTTTGATTATAGATGTAAAATTTGAAATGACAACAAAATAAAATCCACTCATGTGGTACCAAAGCATCAGGGAGAAGAGATCATTTTTTATATGACATCCCTTCTCAAGCACATCTTTTTCTCTAGCACAATTGTAGCTACTGTAAATAGAATAAAAATGACTATTCCCAAGTCCTTTACAACAAAGTTCAAATTTCCTTGTGAAAAATACTGTTACCTGGAAGCTATGAAACATGATGAACTGATGGAGCCTTCTTCAGTCATCAATTGCCTCAGAGAGGAAGATTAATTTTAGTTTGACTGGAGTGATTTTTGACTACATAATTACCACCTGGATTGCCTTTAGCATGATTTTGCTATACAGTTCTTAAAAATGTCAGTGCATTGCTTATCTAATTCTATGTGTTATAAAACTTTCCTTCACATTCACAATAGCAAGCCAGAGTTAATAGCAGATACTGAGCCTATACAGGAGCTGAAGGCAGGGAAGAGATGGCAAGCGAGCTCACCTTTTTTCTCAGTGCAGATTTGAATTAAAATGTCATCACAAGTTCACTGCACTATGTTTTATGACATTTACCACCTTACATCTTTATAATCCTTCCCCCTTCTTGTTTAAAGCACATAAGCATTGTTAATCGTTTTGCTTAAACCAATTCAGTTTTACTGAGGATACGCTATAACTGGGTTTTATGGGATGATGAACTTTTTGAAATTGACCCATTAAAATATGGCCACTCTAACCCATACGAACCCTTTTGAAACACAAGTGATATTTGCTTAAAAAACAGAGGATTGTTGTATGGTGGTTTAGCAGCAAGGTGCAAGTGACTGTGAGTGGAGTCAGGCTGCCACTGAGATGTTCCACTGTAGCAGTTCAGGAAGACACAATTTCTTAGTCCACAGCTGTTCTCATATAGCAAGAGATATTTAAGAAGTGAGACATAAGAAAGATAAATCTCATTATCTGAAATGAGGTTTCTTAGTAACTGGGACTCTTTTAAAGTATTACCTGGAGACATTTATCTTAAAGAAGTCACACACGTGGCCTTGTGAATCTGAAATATTGGCAGGAATTAAAGCCCTAATCCCAACAGGAACAAAGCATCACAAGGACTGCAGGCATGAACGTACACTTAGCCCAAAGCCTGGCAGCTTGTCTGGCCTCAAAAGGTAAGAGCCTAGACTGATGTACAGTAGCTCTGCAGCACTGTAAAAGATGGTCTGAGACCTTGTTCCCTTAATACAACCAGGTAATGCCTACAATGACATTAGAAAGGTGTCCAAAATCTGGTGCCATAATGTCCCCAATAGCACTGGGTGGGGTGCTTGCACCAAGCAGAGTCACTCAGAGCTCAGCTGGGCAGCACAGATCCTGCTTTGTCAGGGCAAGCGTCTCAGCAATGTGGGAAGCAGGGCTGCAAGGAACTTGAAAGGCTCCAAGCATCTCTTTTACCCTCTACATTGGGAGACCAAAGCCATGAGGACACAAGGCAGTTTAACCCACACTGAAGCTTCCAGGATTAATTACACAGCCCCCCTACTCTGCCCCAGGCAGCCTCTTCCACTGTTCCACTCTTGTCACAATTAGGAAGTTATCTGTAACATTTAGAGCTCCTCTGCTCTAGGTTGAGGTCTTTACTCCTTGATCTACTCACTGTGGACAGATTATTCCTTTCCTGTCTGCCACCACCTTTGACAGGGACAAAGGGACAAGCACACACACTCTCAACCTGCTCTCCTCTGGACTGAGCATCAGCTGCATTTTGGGTGTACTTTTGGAGACCTTGTCTTCCAGGTCTTTAACGCCCTTGCTAATCTACGCCAAAATTTCTTTCGCCAGTTTTTCCACCTCCTCCTAGAACTCACTGCCCCAAACTAGGTAAAATACTGCAGTTGTGATCTTCCTTGCGCCAGCAACAGAAGGTTTTCTCCAGTTATCTTCCAGAGAGCTATCCTCTTCCCACCAGTACAAAATTATTGTCTCATACTCACTTTTTGTGTTACTGTAACCCCCTTACCCCTGGATCTTTTTCCAGAAAATGGCTGTTTCTTGTTCCCGATCCTCCACAGCTGCAGTTATTTTTTCTGTTTAATGCAGTCGCCCTGACTGAATAGCATCCTATTTTTTTCAAACCACTTTTCCATTTTACTGTGATCATTTTGAGCTTGACTCCTGCTCTTTGACATGTCTGCACTCCTGATGGGTTTGTGTCATGTGTAAATGTTCTCATAGTATAGCATATTCTATCACCCCAGTTTCTAACATATTATTGTTCAATACCAAACACCAGATGGGCTTCCTAAAAAGCCCCGTTTGAAACATCCTGTCAGGGTAACAGGTTTAATATCTACTCTGAGACTGCCTTTTTTTTTTTTTTTTTTTCACCACAGAACAATGAGGTACCCACATTATAAGAGTTTCATAAGTATCAGGCTTCAGTAGTTTGCGAATGAGAACATCATGAAAGACTTTGTCAAAAAGCATTACCGGAGCCAAGAAATACATCAGCTACTATTTCTCCCATATCCAGAGAACTTGTTACTCTGTCACAGAAGAAAATCAGATCGTTTTCACACCGTGTCTTCTTGACAATCTGAGAGCTGCTGCTCTTCTTGTTATCTTCTACGTATGAATCAAAAGCTTATTTGCTTAGTGGCTTTTCCCAGGATTCTCTTCCAGAGACGAATGCCAAACTAACTAGTCAATAATTTCCTGGCTCCTCTTTTTATTTCCTTTGTAAAGGTGCTAGATCTGTATTTTGCTAGTAAAACTGTCCTGTAGTGTCTTGATTAACCATAGTTCCTTTCTAATATATTAAGGTCAAATGAAGTCCTTTGCCAGCGCTGTAAAACAGGGAAGCCTTGCCAGTGTTGCTCTTTCCCTCTCATTACCCTAAATAGGTCTTTTTAAGTCAGTCTCTCCTTTTTCTGTTCCTTCTGCCTTTGAAAATGTCTCTCTCCTACTTGCTTAAAATGTAACCCCTTTCTAGTGGGATTCTTCACTGGAAGGCATGCTTGGTTTGAAACATCTGAGGCCAGCAGCGGCTGCTAGATGGGGACCTGGCAGGGCTAGTGGGATGAGTTTTGCTCATTTGATGCTGTGGCTGCATATATCCAGAGCTTCAATTATTATGGTCCTTTAGTCTGGCTTAGCACTGGTTTGCTCAGAGGTGTTTTTACTTAACTCACACAAGTCCTACACATAGCCCCTGCCCTAGGAGTGCCAGAATATTGAGAGTCTGCGATTCTGTGTGACAGGTGAAAAAGAGATGAATGGTTTCCTTTGCATAAACATTTTATCTTCCATTGTAACCTTTTTATATGATGACCTGTGTTTGGGAATGTTTGGGAGTGGGAACATGTGTAAAGATTATCTTTGTTACACTTGAGAAGGGTGCACTGCTCTGATGCTGAAGTGAATGAGGCAAAACTGAAGTGCATCAGCTATGCCAAAACACAGAAAATATTTGAAGAAGTGTCAGTGCTATTTGTTTCATGAGGCTTTAATTGCTGAATTTGACTTAAATTTGCAAATCAGTTCAATCAACCTACAATTACATATGTTATTGTTTATGCGGGGGCAAATAAACACTCTGAAATGTTTGCTATATGCCACTTTGTTTTCTGTGTCAAAACACAATTTTATCACTTTGTCTTTGAATTAATTCTGCTTTTTATAAGGTTTTGTATCTTGGCAAAACATTGATAGTTTTTCATCAAAACAGCAAAGATTTTTCACCCTGCTGAAAAATATTTGCTGTAAAGCAAAGATTTGCTACAGCTACTGAACAGAATAATATGATAACTAGATCTTACTAACATTAGCAGAACAAATTTCTATAATGGTATATAAAAACTAAAATGCTTTAACAGAAATTTCAGAGAGTCAAAACTATCTGGCAATGGAAACACCAAATCTCAGGTGTTTTTTTATTTGTTTTTGTCTTTGTTTTTATAACCTGCCCTTTTTCTTGGCCCTCACTTTGCTGCTGCCACTCAGATGCCACAAAACAAAAAAACCTAACTGCTCAGACTCTGCACAGATGAGTTTTATCCAGAGAAGCAGCTGTTCAGTGCTGGCTCTGATACTTATTCATCTGGAGTTTTCTTCAGCAAAATTTCAGGGCACCAGGCTAGCACTGTTCTGTCAGTGCTAACAGAAAAGACAGCTGCTGTAAAAGACACGTCTTTTCTCCTTAATATAAAAAACTATAGGGCTTAAGTAACTACAAGAGAGTGAGAGAGATAAGTAGGGAAACATCAAGGTTATCAGTAGAGCACACAAAGCACTAATCCTGGGTTTGACCTGAATTTTCCTAGTAAATGTTGGATTAGCTCAGATACTTTGCATTAATCTTTTCCATCAGACATTTTAATTGTGTTTCAAAAGTGGCTGGTTTTGCACAGCTTCCCTCCCAAGCCATTTTCATCCTCATTACATTATATTAATTTGAAGTTATAGAAATAAACTGCCAAAGAGATAATGGTCTTCCCTATTTATTTTACTTCTCACTCACTAAGCTGTAATCTGTTTGTCTTCTGCAATGTCATATATAACCATATATTTCTTTACAGCCAAGCTGCCTCATAGAATAGATTCATTTTCCTCCTGACTTCATATACATGCACTCTGCGGCACGTGGCTCATTTAACTAGAAAGACTGACTACTATAATTACAAGTTTTCAGGATTATGTGAAAAAAAAAAAAAAAAGTAAACTTTTTGGATAGTTAATCCAAACAAATAACTCAATCAGTTCTAAATATTTCCCAAATATTTCCTTAGGACAGCTTGTGGGAGAACAAATTGTTTTCTGTCAGTTCATGAATGAAATACAGAAATTGCTCTTGCAGAATAAGGGGTAGACTTCAGCAATGCTCAGCTCTGTTGTCAAACATCTCCGGTCATAGTATGACAAGTTTGTTCTGAGCCTTACATGCCTTATATTGATCACTAAACTGGAATGTCATGGATAATTCCTTGGCATGGGATTTGGGGGCAGTAAAACTAAAAGTGAATGGGGAAAGATAACGAATGTGACTGTATGACACTTGCCACACATGAAAGGAATAACAGATATGATTTAATAGCAATGTGATTACTGTAGTGATGGACTAAGAATATTAAGAATATTGTTACATACACATTTCTTCCAGAAAGAGAGAGAAAACAATTGATCAAGATGATACATACTGTACTAACACTACAACAAAATTCAAACTTGTGAACTTAGGAAACTGGAGTCTCTGAGATAGGATGTTATGTTTCAACAGGCACACCTGCACAAAAGATATTTGGGAAATCTGGTCATCAAAAAAGCAGAGAAAGTATTTGCAGAAGTTCTTAAATTTCCAATACAAATTTTAAAAAGAGAGACTGAAATAAGCAGATGATGCAGGCATTAATAGAGACATCAGCAATGCTGGCTTTCCCTGGGTTATCTCTTAGATAACTGGTGGGCTTTTCCTGCAATCGCTCTTCTGCCTCACTAAAGTGCCACTACATCTCAGAAAGCCCCAATGGCACAAAGATTAAGTAGCAAGGTAAAATGCTGTTCTTGGAATTAGGGGAGCAGAGGAACAAGGTACTAATTAAACTGTCTTTCCATTGTTGTTTGGCCCTCTTGATGCCATTAGCATTTATTTTGCTATGGAGCAGAAATGAGAGGGAGCTCTGCTGTATTCAAATGAATTATGGTAAATTATGGCGCCGCTGCTTTACTTCAAAAAAGATTAATATATTCATGTTCTAAATAAATATTTAAAGAGTTTTCAGTTTCCAGTATATTCTAATTACTGTTGGTTTTCTTCAATCCTGCATTAAATATATGATCCACTCACAGCATACAGTAGGGTCACTGGGGATTCAGAAAGACTATACTGAAAAACATGTAAGTAGTATCAAGATATAAAAATTTTGAACGTGTTAAGAAAAAACTTCTTTCCACCAGCAGTGCACTTCTACACCATGTATATACTCAATACCAACAAACAGCACAAGTATTCTTGGTGCTTATTTTTAGCCTGTATACAGTTTTTACCTCAACCCTCTCTTTCTTCATGCATTTTTTTTTCATTTTTTTTTCTGGATACAACAGCCAGATAAAAAAAGAATTGCTGTAAGACCAGAGCATTTGAAAAGGTGTTTTGGAGGAGTGCAACAAATAAGTTGACAGGCAAAACAAAATGTAGAGGAAAACAAGGGCCACCTTTGACCCGCTTAGTCAGCCCCCACCACAACCCATGTGGACAAGAGCCTCAGACCTGCTGAGGCAGGCTGTCTGGTCAGCAGAGCTGTGTGCTTGCACCACTCTTGCAGCAAGATGCTGAGCCCACCCCAGGGTCTGATGCACTGCCCTCGCCTCCAGGGGTGTCTGGGAACCTGCACCAGTGGGATCAGCAGCACCAGTAACTGCCCACCTTACATCCACTGCTGACAACAGCTGCCATGCTTGGATCCTCACAGTCTCTACCTGAAAATAATTTTGGTGCTAAGAGGCAAGACTTTCAGAAAGCAGTCCTTGAGCATTGAGGGCTAAGGAAGTGCGCTTTCCCCAGCTACTTCTGCCTTTGTCTCCTGTTCTTGGAGGTTGGGTCAGCTCCCTCAGGTATGAGTGACCAAGGACAACAAAGCGCATAATGAATATTTGGTACAAAAAGCAGCAGGCATTTGCCAGCTTGCCTAATCCTGAAATATCTCACAGCTGGAACAACACAACATAAACAAACAAACAAACAAAAACACAACCAAAAAACAACAACAAAAACACCAAAGTGCTGCTTTTCTTGCTCTTAATTTATAGCTTGTTTAGGTGAGGAACCTCAGCACATTCAAGCTTCATTACTATAGGCAAACAGCTCAAACATGTATCTGCCACACCAGTCCCTGAAACTGACAGCAGAGTTGCAAAGCCAACAAAAAATAGGAATCCTACTGGAAGTAGTCTGGGAAAGGAACTGATATTGTTTTTACCTTACATGCTGCAAACTAGACAGTAGGTACGTAAAACTGTTCCAGTGGCTGCACTATTTGCATTGAAGACAGTGACCCATTTCCTTTGGCTTCCTTTCCGTTGGCTGCTATGACCTCAGCCTGATGGACATGCCATGCATATACTCGTAAACAAGATTTTTCTTTCCTAGAAGCTGACTCAGTTTGAAACCTACAAGAATGATAAAGCTCTAGGTAACCCATTCCAGCACACTGATCCCCCACGGCAGTGCCTTCACACACCAAGCAGGGCACACGGAGCCTCACAACACAAGAAGACACCTCAACAAAAGGCAGAAACCCAGAGCTCCCCTTCACAGCATCAGATGGCAAGGTTCTGCATGCTGCCTCCCATCATGTTCAGCTTTGGAAGAAGCTTGGTCCTGCCAACTTGTAAACATGTGAGTAATCTCGCCTAACATAAAAGCAGAGGAAATATTCACATGAATAAGGAATTGCAAGGACAAGCCCATCATTTACCAGAGTACACAGCTGGTAACAAAACCGGTCACTTTACACTCGTAAGGCCCTTAGGCACTGTGCTTGTTGTTACTAATTTTTTTCTTTTTTCAATTCATAGACTAAATTTCTTTGAATCACTTAGGTTTGGAGATCAATTAAATAATAAAAATGTTCTGTTCACAAAATTCCAGCACATTGCCCTCACACAATGCAAAGCACCAGATGGGAATTTGCCTGGCTGCTAAGGAGTCTGTAGTTGTTGTTCATTGTTTTGCTCTCACTTAAAAAACAAACACACACACACACAAAAAAAACAACTATTAACTTTAGGGCAAATTTTTGCCAAGGGCAGTGTTCAGACTACAAGACTGGTCTCAGAAAGGCCCACAGTACAGAGCTAGATGTTCTCTTGCAGAAATCTGTGGAAATCTCTAAGTGCTTCGTTCTTTTGAGAAGCAGACCATTTACTTTATCTCCAAAGATACAGACTTCGGAGCCCCGATTTTCTAAATGCTGTTTCAGCCGAATAAAGGAAAGCCAACTCTGTTATTTTCAAAGGCATGTATGAACACCTATCCACTTGTTCTTCAATCTCCAGTTTTCACAGTACTAAAATACTTACCAGTGAACTAACAGAAAAATGCAACGGTATGACACTGCCACTTGTGTGGGAAGTACAGAAGAAAACAAACACTTTCAAATCAGTATTTAGCATCTGGCATTCGTTGACCAGAGTGTCATCAACATTCTTCTTACTCCTGAGGAAAGATGGGAGTACTTCTCTGACAGCATGATATATGTGAAGTGGCAAGTGCATATAAGAAAATATGAATAGAAAAGATACCTTGAGGGCTTTCTAATAACTCGCATTAACTACGCTTTAAAAAAATAAAAAAAGATAGAATTACTGCAACCTCATGAAATGATGCCTCAGAGAGATATATTGCTCATTTTCCTAGCATAAATCTTTCTTTGAAAAGTATATGGATCAGCCCCATGGGATCTGAATGTCTCAAAGTCTCTTATGGATTTATCCTCATTTAAAAAAAAAAAAAAAAAGACCGAACAAACAAACAAAAAAAGCCAAACCACGAGACAGAAAAGTTACTTTCCTTATCCTACGGGATGCACACTGCTTGTGATATGGCTAAGGTCACATGAAGATAACACATGTAGTCCAGACAGAGCTACAGTAAAGACCTGTCCACCTAGCTTTTTTAAATCTATCACTTTCAGCCTACAGATCTAGCAGAATGAAAATTATATATATATACACACAATATATACACATTCAGAAATATAAAAAAGTTTGATGGCTGTGTGATGCTAATAGTTCATCTACCACAAAAGTCAAGAGTTGAAAGCACAACAACATAGCAGTTTTTGTCTCCTATTGTGTAGTCTTGGTTGTAGAACTATTAAAAGTCTGATATACCAGTGTGCTTGGCTTCTCTAGGAATAAGAGAATTAACTAATGTAATTTATTCTTCTATGCTTCTGTGTTTAAACAATCCACAAATACACATTTGTATGTCCGTGCCTGTTTAACTACTTGCATTACAGATGGTTGTTCCTTTATTTAATAATTTTTTTCACCAAATCAGCATATTTCCTGAGAAGCCAGGTGGTTTGTCTGAGACCACACTGCATGTCAGAGTCGCAGATGGTATCAGCAGTTGCAGCTAGCACCTGCAAGTCTGTGGAGAAGTTCTCTGTTCACACACATTTGGACTGTGTTCCTTCTGCTTCTTCTGACCTTCCAGTCACTGCTGGACACGGCTCTAGTTTGAAGAATTAGGAATGACAAAACTGCCACATGACATTAATACGCTCAATATGTGTGTCTGACAATTCCTTCACTGCCATCACTGACCACATAAATGACATGTGGATTAGACCCACAAACACTCTTAGTACTGAAAGACTATGCCTTGGGCCTAAGAAATGTAGGACACAATTCCTGAAACAGAAGAACAACAAATGGCACAAAATCAAGGCTTAAACAAGCAAAGCAAAAGACTGCCAGAAAATTCAATAGAATCTCAGCTTCTCATGTTCTTGCTCATGTGTATAACTGCTTGGATCTCCACTAAATATTTGGGTTGGGGACAGATTAATATCTGGATGCATTCACTTTGGGTATTTCTGGTACTGATTTTTTATGATCATTACCTCTGCAGGTACACCCTGCAAGACAACCTATGGTCAGTGTCTTACTCTTAAAGGTTCAAATACAAATAGATACTAAGTGTTTTACCAAAAGCTCACAGTATGTTGACAACAGAGCTCAAACTACATCAGTAGTGGTTGATAATCCAGGCTCAATCCACCATTTATCTTTTTTTTTTCTTTTTTTTTTTTTTAAATGAAGTTCTTATTTCACAAGGCATACTCAAGAAATCTCCAATTCTATTCTGGGATATAGTTCAGAAAATGGGAACATACAAAGGATCCCTACCTTAATCTCTGTTTCCTTTGGGTGTTTCCCATATATTTCATGACACATTAGGAACTAACTTCTTGTAAGGAGATAAAAAGGAAGGGAAAAGACATCTTTTGTATTGTTCAATATTTTCTCTATGCTCTGTAGCCTAGTAGCTCTTCAGAAGTAGTAAATTAGCCTGCAGCACTGATTTTTCCCCAGACACCTCTATTACTTTGAATTTGCATCCTTATCCTATACATTATGTATGCCTGTGCGTCACTGTGCCTGAATTAGACTATAAGTTCCTTGCAGCAGAATACCTTATTCTGTTCACAGTGCTACATTCAATTTTGATGTTCAAATAATAAAGTAACATAGGAAACATAATGCCAAGAAAAATCAACCAAAATATGCTTAGCACAAGAGTGACAGTAGGTATAACAGCTACTTGACAAAAATCGATAGACCTCACAACCTAAACATTCACAGTTGAAGACTTACAAAAGTAGCTCCGCAGACTTCAGATGATCATTTATTTTCCTAAACACACATCGTGGGAGCTTTTCTACTGAGGGAGAACAGCTCTTCCTAAAATAACTCCCTGCATGGAAATGCTTATTCTGAGATCCTAAGTAATGACTCCTGTTCTCTCATTTTCCTGGCTCCCTGCAAGGCGTGTGGGGTTAAAGAGGCCAAATTCTACCTTGGGGCTGGGCTTTCAGAGATGAAAGGACGCACCCATGTCTCTCACCTCTTGGCCAGGGGCGTGTGGTTGCAGATAGGATGCATTATTCAGCTCAGTACAAGGGAGCAGTAAGAAAAACAACTCAAGACTTTTCAGAACTGCATGCATAAATCTTACAGAAACATGAGGAGGAAGAAACCCACTTTGTCCAGAGCTCAGAGCAAAGACTCAAGGAAAAGGAGTCCTACCAGCTGTGCCAAATACAGGACAGTTCATGTAAGTCATCATTGGTCACCTGTTCCTTTCCCAGGCCTGGTTTTTACACTTCTGACAACACTAAGAACAGCTGGGATCAATAAGGGCTTTTTGTTTCATTTTAAATCCATTACACTGTCAACCTGCAAGCCTTACTGAGAAACAATCACCAACAATGCCAACATCACTAAAGGATTCTTACATCTACTTGATCATTTCAAGGTATTTGTAATTTTGCATTTTCTGAGTGTCACATGGGAAAGCAGACCTTGTGATTAAAAACAAACAAACAAAAACCAACCAACCAACCAAACAAAAAAAACACACACAAAAAAAAACCCCTAATCACCTCAAAGGGGTAAAAATTGGCCTTATGTCCTCAATTATCTCCATAGTATTACATTGACCAGATCGACCATGAGGAATTTGTTCTCTTCAGCATTAAGAGCAGCCCATTCCAAATGCAATGCAGTAGATGAAGAAATGGTCTGATTTACCACATTCTATTCTATTTTGTAATCATTCACAGGCTTGCTTAATCTGCTGTAGTGACTTGATAATCTTAGTTTTTCCATCAGGACCTGGCTTTTTGGGTAAGGAGACAATGTCCAAAAAATTACACTGCTGTATATTATATCATAGAATCATAGAATCACTAAGGTTGGAAAATACCTCCAAGATCATCTGGTCCAACCATCCCCTTACCACCAATGTCACCCACTGAACCATGTCCCTAAGCACCAAGTCCAACCTTTCCTTAAAAATTGACATTTCCTTAAAATATTGACATTGCCCTGTGCCATGCCTGGAATTACTGAAGATGAAAAGGATTAGAGGAAGGAAACAATTAGTCAGCTGTTTTATTCTATTTGCACTGGACAGCCCTCATGTATGTTTTTCTTCCCTGTAGAGCTGATACCCATTTTCACATTATGCTCTGCATTAATCTTGCTTTGCAATCTTGTGAGTCCTACTCCCTGTGCAGCTGCTGCTGTCCTGGATAGGATACAGCTGGATGCAGCCCTCTCATTTGGCAAAACTTCATTTATTTATTTATTAAATTTATGGCTCTGTAAAACATTTATGCCTCCTGCAAGATTTATGCAGCAAGCCCAAGTTTAGTTATACAGAAGTGGTTCCTTGGAGCTCCACCACCTGTGGAGGTGCCAGGAGGGGCATTATGTGGGAGGATGCATCCTCATCTTGCAGCTCCCAGCAGCTAGCGGAGTGTGTGCGTGCTCTGCTCTCCCTCCATCTCCTGCTGAGCGATTGCTGCTTGGAGCTGTGCAGAGCACAGGGACAGGAGAAGCCCTGCTATGTCAACTACCAGGAGACGCAGTGGCTGTTTCAAAGACAGCAATTCTTTCAAAATGGAGAGCGTGGCTTAATCAGCAAATAGCTAGTGACCTGGAAAGACAGGTAATTTAGTGCTTGGCTGCAAGATGAACACTTAATTGAAGCTTTATCAAGTGCTTGAAGAACTTATTCCCAAGGCTGGCGAACAGGCCCAAATACCCCATGAAGCAAAAGGGATTGGTGTTATCTTACACCATGCAAACCAGTTGCCTTGCATTTCCAAGCAGACAAACAATGAAACAGATGGGACTTCCTAGCGCTTTACTGCCTTCTCCCTCCTGGTTGTCAACTTCCAGTGATGTCAAAGCAGTCACAGACTACGCACTGCGGTATAAGCACCAATGCTCAAGTTCACCAGCTCCAGTCTGGAGGCATGTCTGTGTTTGGGCAGCTCTTGGGTTCTCAGTTAAGACCACATAGGGCTTAACACAGCTGGGGGAAGGTTAAAATCACCGATCCAGTTTTCATCTACCACCAGGAAGGTGACTTCCAGCCTGGGCTAGGTTACAGGGCTCAAACAAACAGCAACAGTCTCAGAAACCAGTTGCCACCTGCCCACAAATGCTAACTATTCTGCTAGGCCCATTCGCTTGCATGAACTGGCTGAGGAAACCGGTTTTTAAACTATGGATGTTTTCACGGGTGCTGCCATATTGTCTCAAGCTGCCATTGCCTCTAGGGCAACACATTAAAACATCCAAAAGAGCAAAAGAAACTGAGGAGAATAAAAATCACAGGCCATTTTTCCTGCAGCTTCATGACTGCATCTTGCCACAACTAAATTTAAAGATTTAAAGCATTACTGAGTCAATTCCTCTTTATTTTACTGCCTGTAACTATCTTTCCTTGCTGCCCCATCAATGTTTGATGGAAGCAGAACTGTTTCTCCAGGGAGTATCCCTGTTTCCAAATCTTGCCAGCGCTCCCTGATCAGTGAGGCTTCAGAAATATGAATGTGGTAACCACCACACCTATCCAAACCTGAAACATGAGCTTATCATGCATATACTCACCTAGAGCCTGGAAATGTGCTCCTTTGTTTTTCTTACACTTTTAAGGATATAAGGAGAAGACAGATAGCAGTTAATTGCATTGCATCCAAATGGGGGGAAAAAACACCATTTTTTTCTGGTGCACTGATAAAAGCCAGGATGTTAATTCTTTAACTGACTTTGGAAATGAATAAGAATTGTTTTAGATCAGTCTCTAGGGTAGCAGCACTCGGCTATGGTCAGAACCCCTGTCACTGGTATTATCAATGAACATAAATGTCAGGCTTTGCAGCGCTCCTGACCAAACCAAGTATAAATTTTCAGTGTCAGTTCTTTCCCCTCTGCATCATCTGGAAAGTACACATAGGACATAACTTGGTTCCAGCTGCCAAATGGAGATTAGCAGCAAGAGAGGGGAACTCTCAGCAGGCAGGAAGGCAGCCAGGGCTGTGCCCTGCACTGGCAGTGGGTTGCGTCAGAAGAAAGCAGAGGTCCTTGCCTGCAGTCTGCTTGTGCTGATGCAGCAGGGGCACCTGCTAAGCCAACTATCAGGACAGGGCTGTGCAAGGACTGGGAGCTGTTGCTTCTAATTTTACCCTTTTTCCAAGCACAGAATGGAACTGGAGAAAATCTGGACCAACACCAGTCCTTCTTATGAAGACAATAATGTTCCTTCTTATGATGACAGTAATCTGTTCACGCTTGAGCAATTGGCTTGAGTTGTAAAAGAAATTTTGTTTGCTAATGCCTCTGGATATATTTTCTTCAGAATACAAAAGCACGACAAAGACAGAGCCTTCAATATTTCCTCAGTAACAATGATGTAGCGATGGAGGTCTTAACAACAGTATGGCCTTACACAGCAACTGACATTGAATGAATTTGTCAGAACAGCTCTGACATTAACTAAGCAGAAAATCAAAGCAAAACCTGGTTCTCCTAGAGGTTCATTAGTTTTAAGACTTCATGTAAATCTTGTGGCCCTTCCTCATGGTTCCTTCAAATGTGTATTATTATAGCAATGGATGAGACACTACACTGCAGCTCTTTGGAAACTTTTGCTGTTGTTGCAAAATACACAGTCAATTTAGTTTACTGCAGTGGATTATAGATAAACCTGCTGATCTGAAGAAATGACCTTCAATTCCTTTTTTATCAGGAGCTCAGTAAGCTCTTGGATGTCATTGGCTTGACAGCACAGCAGAGCAGTTCTCTAACTCACTTGCAAATAGAAGTAAAAATGCACTGAAAGGGAAGTGATGAAGTCCAGTTTAAACCTGAGCACTGTACACTGCACGGTGTGTATCGCTTCCCCACCAGGGCCCTGCTGCCAGCTCTCAGCCCCATCCCCTGCCCCAGGTGCTACGCTCCAGTCAGGTAAGCTTGTTACAGATAACCATGCCTGGAGTCAGGCATTAAGAAACCTTATGCTATTTTCCCCTCAATTTAGAACCAAAGTAAATTTCAGTAGAAATGTAGAGCTTTAAATGTATACATTTATCATCTGTTTCCAACCTTTGGCTAATCCATCTTTGATACCTCTCCCACAAGACAAATTTTATTTTACACACAAGAAGAGAAGAAGATATGGATGGCTGTCTGTGTTTCAGTCATCAGTGTAGTGTTATTGATGGATCCTCATGACATGAAAAGCTGTATCTTGCCTGTATGTGCCACTCATTCCTATACAGATCTGCTGGAGTCACAGCAATGCTTGCAGCATAGCCTAATCAGCAAAGCAGTAAGCAAGGCCCATGTGATTCACCCAAAAGCCAGACTTCAAAATATTGGCAGAATCAGAAGACAGATCCCCCTACTTCACATTTGCTTATGCTGAGATCATTACACTAACACCATTTTCTGCTTTTCTTTAGAATATTTTTGTTTGTTTGTTTATTTATTTTTTTAAAGTTAAATAATTAGGAAAAATGACAGAGATTCACTACACTTCCAAACACTGATCTCATTAAAGTGGGAAATCAAACTGAAGAATTCTAGCAGCAATGAATTTGGTTCCAAATACTTGCTTTCTATTAAAGTAGCTCAAGGAAGCCCATGCTTAAAAATTCAAGATCTTCCTGTATCTGCAGAAATAGTACGGTGGGTTTGTGACCATCCTATACTGATGGTTTCATTCTGCTCATTATAACTCTGGTATTAACGAAGAAGGTACAGAAACATACACTTGCTCTGATTAAGTACATTGTCTCTGGCTAATAGAACCCAAATAACATATCTCAATGTAACTTAATAAACTACCTGTCATTGACAGGACTCAGCCACGTCAGTGCTGTCCTCCCCATGTCTGTATGCAGCTTGTGCACTGACTTTGCAACTTCTCTCTCTCTCTCTTTTTTTTTTTTTTTTTTTCAGTAGCAGGGTAAGCATTCGGGCTGGTTTGCACTGCAGCTGTTCAGAAACAGATAAACACTGCAGACACTATTAAAGTAAGCTTATATTGTATCAATTTCTTGTCTCATTTAGGTATCCCTAAATGAGATTACTCTCTAGACCACTGCTGGTCGCTGCTGATGGGCTTCCTTGATTGTTGCATTCATCGCATTCTAGAGGGTTTTGCCTTATTTTCTCTACAAAAAAAATCCTATACATCTAGACACATCTCACAAGGAGTTTCATTAAGCGGTTCAAAAACACTTTCAACACTGACTATATTAATTCCTTGCCTAGATGTCAATATTTTCTTTCTTTCTTTCTTCTTTCTTTCTTCCTTTTCTTTCTTTTCTTTCTTCCTTCCTTTTTCTTTCTTTTTTTCTCTAATTTTCATCTTTCTTTTTTTCTTTCTTTCCTTCTTCTTTCCTTTCTTTCTTTCTTTTTTTCTCTTCCTTTTTCTTTTTTCTTTTCCCATATCCAAGGGAATTTCACTTCCAGATATGATAATCCAAAACTAGTTCATATGGTCAAAGTGAGAATTTTGGAAAAAAGCAATTTACTTATTTATTTTTTAATTAAAAGTGCTCTGTGAGATGTTACAGAACCAAAAGTCACCTAATCTAGGTTTTTAAAAACATTCACTTTATTGATTTGTAAGAGCCATCATCCTGAAACTAGCACTTATGTTTTATTTTTTTTATGCCATCTTATTATGATTATGATGAGGTCATGGTGTGGGAACTGTGGTACTTTTAAAAACTGCATAATTGTCTTCCACATTTCTCTCTTTTTATGTGTGCTTAGGGTACTCACTGCATAAAGAGACATAAAAGTGTATAACTCCTTTCTAGATTCTTCGAGCTCTTTATGGGAAGGAAGAAGAAAATATTTTTTTTTATTGATGCTGTTTAACACATTTTTTTAGTGTCAGGTTTATCCCTACATATTTATTTTCACAACTGCCAGTATAAAAATGAAAAAGACTTAACAAAGTAGGAGATACAGTCCAAATGTTATTATGGATACTGTTGAAAAGTGACTAAGAAATAAAATGAACTTAGGCTCCTCATGATACTACTTAAGTTTACTCTATTTAAATTAATACCATGCAAGCTGAATGCTGGTTTTCGTAGGATCAATAAGCACTGAGACTGCCAGAGGAAAAGGTGCCCTGTTTGAATAATGCTTTTGTACTTGCTAAGGTAGTTTCACCTGTGAACTTTCAAGAAGTATCTTGACTCTCTCACTGAGCATCTTTGGCATCCATAGCTCTAGATGGACACCTTTCTTCTTGGTTCATGTCATGGTAGAATCAGCTCATTCATTTGCAATCTCCTGAACACTATAATCCCCTTAAAGGCTCTTCAGAGACTCCACTGTAACAAGCCAGGGGCAGTCCTTGGCTGCTCACAAGTTCAGCCACAACAAGAAACACTCCCCACTTCAAACCTGAATTGGGCACTGCCCCATGTGAAACTCCTGGAAACTGCAATACAAACGACTATGGAAACCGTAGGGAATGGTTCCAGGGAATCAGCTAGCTGGAACCAAGGAGCTTTTTCTGCCTGCAAATGAATGTCTCACATTAAAAATTAATTGGCAAATTAATCTGTTTATTTATTCCAGGCTCTTTCTATCCAATGATCCTCAAAAAAAAAAAAAGTAAAACAGAATTTATTTTATTTTCTTAGTTGATCATTCTATAAACTTTAAGCAAGGCATTGTTAATTTCTAGAAATTTAGCCTTCAAATTCAATACTGGATTTAGAGCCCATGAAATCTATGGGTCTTCTGTGATTATGGTATGAATATACACACCATTTATTTCTCTGTGCTGGCTTGAATATGTTTATGAAAAAAAAAAAAGTGTATCAAGTAAAATTAGAGCTTCACAGCAGTGAACAAGTTTCAGCATACTATATCCTATCCTCATACTTTCTTCTACAAATTTTCTGTGCTAAAGCTATACATGCTTCCTATCCCAATTCATTGCTCTCTGCCCTTCAATTCCCCTTTAACACAAAAAGCCACATCTCTTTCTAAAGGAGGCAGAGAGGGAAAAAACACTCAAATTCCTTTTTTCCTTTTTCTTTTTTTCCCTTTTCCTTTTTTTTTTCCTTTTTCCTTTTCCTAGCCTGAAAAATAGAAAAACCTAATTAAAACCAAAACCATACACTTCTGAATTTCCTGGCCTGATGCTTTCCCTGCAGCCCGTAACTGCTCAGTGCAGACACTGCTGGTATGCATCAGAAAGCGTCCTGCCTCCAGGGCTGCACAGGAGGCTGAATTGCATCTTAACCTAGGAGGAGTCCCAGAGACTCCTGGAGGACAGATGAGTGATGGACTGAGACCCAATCATCACCAAGAGTAAGTGCTAATTAACAGCTGTCAGCTATCCTCACAGCATGGGCAAGAGAAATGCAAAACTCCCTGCCTGTTTCCTGCCTACTTTGTTTCTTGAACATCCTCGGTAAGATCCAGCTCCAAACCAAGAACTGTGCAAGGTGAACTCAACTCTGCTACTTCTCATCGTTCACACTTCCACTTGTTACTGCCATTCATTTCTACAGAGTTATTCCTCTTCAAACACTCCAAACCAGAACTGGCCAAAAAGTTGCATGGAAACAAGGGGATATTTTGCTTCTCATCTCCACAAAGAATTTCAGCCCATTGTCTGTAACGCAACAGTCCACTCTCCAAAGCAGACACAGAGGAACTTGCTCCCTGTCCCCCCTGGTAGGTTTGTGTGCTGACCTCTGTATTGTTTGGGACTTTCTCTGTAATAAATATCAGTATTATCCAAAACAGCCTAGAAAACAAATTAGGAGCTTAAAAATCTGCACAGCGCAGCAAACGTTATTTGGTTTGCAACAGCATTCAGAATCTCATAATATCAGGGGCCAGACATCATGTGTTTTAAAAAATAAAAATAAAAATAAAAATCTCCTGTCCAAAGTGCTTACAGTCTGTATAAAGGGGACAAAACTAGAAAAAAGGTGTGCTTAATATAATAAGTAGGAATTGGAACAAACTTAATTTGCTTGCTTCACTCATCCCCCATGACTCAATTGTATGGGCCATTTACTAAAACTTTCAAAATAATAAAATGTACTTCATAAAAACTGATACCATTCCATGAGGAAGATGTGACTAAAATCAACAATATTACACCAAATCAGGCTTTGAATTTTAAGCTTATTTGCAAATTTATTCTAACATCCTCCAGACAGCTATCACTAATTGAGGGATTCTGTTGACTGCAGCTGAACAGCAGCTTCTGCCTGAGCCAGGCGACACCCTGGTGCAAAAGCAGGATGAAAAAAAAAGCATGCATTTCTACTTATAATTGATTTCCTGACAAACTGCACCACTAGATTCGATTTCCCTCTTTTACCAAAGATTTCAATTACATCAATTCCTGCTGATGTTCTTATGTGAGATCAGAAGTTCTGCAGTGCCTCTTGCATGACTCCATTTATTGAAAGCACCTGCCTCTGAATTATTTCATCCCACTTGAAGTCTGAGCTTGCTCAGCAAAATAGCAATACTAAATCCAGAAGGATTAACACTGTACCAAAGTGCTCAGCATTTTACAGTTAACAGTGTACATTATTGGTGTGTTAGACTTTTCATTAGGGGAGTAATGTAAAACTTCTCCACTTTCCCAAAATGTAAAATTTAACACAGAAGTGACCCTTTGCAAAAGTACTGAAGGTTGCAAGCCTGACTTTTTCTAGATCAACTGTTAAGTGCTTGGCTGTGCAGAAAGGAAATGGTCTTTGTGGGAAACCAAGAGTTCTCCATGGAAATCAATAAATCTCTAATTTCATTGACACAAAATTAGGTACTTACTGCCTGAAAACTGCCCTGTAGAGTAACTGAACGTACCATCTTGCTCTCAAAGTTTCTATTTATGCAAATGGATGCCTCCACCTTCTGACTGTATTTTTATCACACAATCGTGTGGTTACATGTAAAAACATTTATGATACATTCAAGTTATTATTTTAAGTGATAAACAGTGATTGAAGGAGCATCCTCACTTGCATTTCCTTAGCTTTGAAATTCTTCATCTTCAGCTACCAAGTGTACTAAGTCCACGATGTATCTACTGTGTCTCAATCCAGAAACAATCTAAAGCTATTGAAAGAAATTGTTTTAAAGCATGGGAAATTTAACTTACAATTTTCAGAGGCCCAACAGGTAGAAACAGGGGCAGGTTCTTTCCTGGGATCATGCATCAAATGCAGCTCTTGTTCCTGCATTGGGACTGAAATGCGCAGGTGATGAAGTGCCACAAAGCCACAGGCATCGCAGGATGCCATACTGTGACATTTCCCTGCAAACTGCGCTCCAGCAGCATTTAAGAGTCATTTCTCACTCAAAATTTGCATTCCCATAACCTTGGCTCACAGGCCAGACCCTCTGGCAAAGCTTCTGAAACACAGCCATGCCTGTGTTAGTTTCAAGGGCGCACAAGTGAAGTTTTAGCTGCTTTACTCAAAGCACTTACAACAGGACAGAAAAAGATTTGGGGAGTTTTGGATTTGACTGATTACAATTATTACTTACACTATTTATATTATGCCCTTACTAAAAATGTTAATGAGGTGGAATGAAAACATTTTCAGTTTAATTGGATTTACATATAATGCCAAAACTGTAAAGATAGAATTTATGCTCACATAATAGCTAATCAAGATTGATTTTTCTTTTAAAACGGCAGTTTTAAAGCGTTAATCACATCAGTGAATACACTATAAAATCACTAACCATGCACATACAAACAGAGGTTCCTCAAAATTTCAGATGCTCTTGCTGACTTGGGACATTTGCTATGAGGCATTTAAAAGCAACTTTGCTTGAAATTTAGAGGGAGAACTTTAGTTTCAGGCTCTTTTATAACATCTTACTTACCAAAAAGCACTAGTAAATTTCAAAGATTTGAAGATGTATGTTATCAAACTCTATGCATCTGTAGCTAGAGAGACAGAGAGATTACAGTAAAAAAATAAAATAACATTACTAAATGTTATAGGCTACATTTTTTTCTCTCAACAATAGATCTGTCAAAATATCTTTTGGGTGAAATAATAAATTCCAGCTTTTACTGTAGGTTGGTTTATTTAATTCTACAGCAAAATATACTCAGTTGCTTATGACAACATAAGTAAGAAGACATGTACTTTGATATGCCAAAATATACATATATATATCTTCTGTACATTAGACCAGGGATTTAATATTTGATAGATGCTCATTATCCCATTAAGGCAGACCTTAATCAGTCATGAGAAATCTACCCAAAATTTTCACACGATAAAAATTTCAGAAATAGTGTTTGTCATGTGCAGTTAGGGTTATTGGATTTTGGCATCCAAATTCTCTAAAGATTCCCCTGCCCTGACCATGCCATGCTCCTATGCTGTTAATTCCTGACAACTGATGAAAATACACTTCTGCTGTGTTCAAGAGCACTTTAACAAGGACAATTCCCCCCAATCCCGCCCCCCCAATTTAACCCTGTTACAGCTCAAGGGAATCCCTGCAGCAGTAGCAGGAAGAGAGCAAAGACTCCTGTGACCTTCTGGGCGGCAGCCACACCACATCGCAAGAAAGGAAGAACAACCCTGATGGCGAGGTAGAAAGGCAGCAGAGGATACTTTCTACCTTTATACAAACCTCAACACATTATGAAGGAATAGATAAATTCCCCCCTTGTGACTGCTCTGTCTAGGGAACGAGGAGTGCAGCTCCAGGCTGACTCCACAGTATGCTCATGCCCAGGAAGAAGAAAAGCTCTTAAATATCTGTCCTCCATATATGTCCAACATTTTTCTCACTATCAGAGGACAAAATTCCTGGATGTTATATTGCCTTTTAAAATATTTAGTTGTTGACATGTTAAAAGTGCTATAATCAAAGGAGTGTTGAGTTAGCAATATCAAGACATCAGACTTAAAGAAATGCCAGGTTTAAGGCTGCATCTGTGAAATATGTTCAGCATTTTGTGCTTATGCAATATGATACAGGTTTTAATTCCTGACCACACAGAATTTTTATCCTGACTGTGTACTTGGGACACACTTCTGAGATAATCGTCAGCTCCACGTGGACTCTCCCTCAGCAGAGGGGAACCTGCATACAGAAATGCAGTCTGAATCTGCATGAAGAGAAATGTTTGTCTTGGGTTTGAAGAATTGGAATTTTTATCTTGAGGTACTTGTATACCTCTGCTTTCAATGCTGCTAACTAAAGACTTCAACGGGTATATGCTGCTGTCCAAATACCCAGCTTATAACACCTAATCAAAGTTACAGTAAGCATATCTCTGTTTGGTGTCAGTTTAAGCCTTATTCTGATTATATGAAATGCTAAAATGTGCTAAAGGCATGGAAAAAATCATTCCCTCAAAATTTCAAATTCAGTAGCCTAAGCTAATGGACATTTCTCACTCTCATGTGAAATCTCAGCTCATTATCTATAAAATAATAAAACCCACCGACAACAACAAGGGAAATAATAATATGGCAAGTCGTAGTTCCCATGAAGAAAAAATATTTGCCATCTGGAGATTAGCAGAAGTTATTGTGATGGCCAGAAAAATACATCTAACAAGATTATTATTTTTTTTTTTGTGAGAAGAGGGGAATGGTTTGAATCATACACACTAACTATAAGATGAGACAAACTACTTAACAAGGAAAATAAAAAGAAAGAAGAAAATCTATGAAAAACATTGCATGTGAACATATGACTAAAGTCTACAGGATAAAGCATAGATGCAGCCAAATTCTGACATTTATTAATTCTCAGATCATTGATTCTGCACCCTCCCATGCTTTTTAGTATAATAAAATATATCTAGACTGTGCAATGCTAGCACCCAAGAATGCACTGCAGTACTCACAAAGCCATATCTGAGGCATAACATCTATTAGCAGGCTTACAGATGTTTCAAAAAATGCAGTTCAAAAGATCTAAGTGCTAACAGCGTGGCCTCAGAACATAGTTTTCCCCTGGAGTCTATAAAGCAAAGAGGACATATGTTTGACAACAGTGAAGCAGAAACACCACTTCAATTGCAAGTCAGTTAGCCCAGAGTGCACCACAACCACAGCAAGTGAGAGCTTCAGAGCACATAAAAATCTAACCAGACGTCGTGATATGCCCTGGAAAGCAAACAACTGGGAATGTTTAGACAGGCCATGACAAGCAGCAGTGATATGAAAATTATTTAGCAAATACCCTAAATATTACTCCAAATTCTGTAACTATATATTTTTTTTTCTGTTAAAAATATCTCTAAGGACTTTTATCTATTTCAGAACCCAGAAGATAATAAGTTTTCTTTTTTTACCTTGCCTATTTGAATGTAGTTTATCTATTCTGAAACTCCCTTTTTCCCCTGTACTGTCTCTGTGGAAAAATAGGCCTGCCTGGCATGAGCCCTGGTTTCAACAAAGACACAAATTTCTATATGATCTTGAGCAGGTGACGTAAATCTTTGACAAGGAACAAGTTTCTGTGCAGCAATTGTCACAAATGTCATATGATTGCAGAAAGGTCATAGCAAATCCTGGATTTACAAAGTTTCTGTCATCACAACCTGACCTTAAGAAAATGTTGGAACTGAGTGAATCTGTGTCACATCCATCACACTATCTCCCTACTGCTACTCCTCTCCCTCTTGGGACTCACGCGAAGCAAATATCCTAAACCCATCTCCCTTTCCTCACCGTTTCTCTTTTGTATGTAACCCATTAGCCAAGGCGTCCTTCAGCAAACAATGACACACAAGGAGCATGAGGACAAGTAGAGGCCTGCCATACATCCTCATTGTAACACGTATTGAATTTCATTTCTGACATTTTCCTTGAGTTTAGGAAATTAGATTATCATACTGAAATTTCACACTGCACTTCTGTTATGCCTCTGCATTGTAATGTGACCTTTAACTCTGTCATTGTATCGTTTACCAAACAATCAATGGGAAATCATTATTTGCTATTGCTGTTGCAAGGAACGTTAATCTGCACAAGAAGCACTGCTGAAGTATTGTAATTCAGAGGTCTGACTGGGTACATTTTTTTCACAGCTTGGAACTTGAAATGGGAGAGGAAAAACAATCACTGTTATGTGAGTGGGACATCTGGACACAGAAATAGGTTTCAGGAGTGGGTAAAGAACAGAAAGAGCAAGAAGAAGTGCTGGAGGGGAAATGGAGTAGAACCTGGAAGTGAGTCAAGATACAGCATGTCCAGCAAATGGCAAAACACAGAGTGGAGACTTAGAAAAAATAAGATCAGAGACAGAAGTTGAAAGAGAGGAGGAAGAATTAAAACAGCAGAGAAAGTTACCTGACCACTGATCTGATTGAGTTTTAGCCCTAAAGGAAAGCAAAGACCTCGAAGTTTCTCACAAATAAATTATGTTGCAGTACGCTAATGTGCAAAAGTCTCAGTAATAATACAAAAATGATTGAGTGTCACTGCTTGTTAGTTTAAAAGAAAACTAAAGTAATATGTTTTTTTTAAGAGCATTTAGATTGTTGGCAGAGTTGTTTCTGGTGACAATAGTGCAATACTAAGCTACAGCAACAACTTCACCATGGGGCACTAAATGTTGATGTAAGCTTTGCAAAAGTTGTGTAGCCAGAATTTAACCATAATATAGTAATAAAAATGATTGAAAGCCTATTGTTTTTATGAATGTAAACTAAATAGGCTGCATGAAGCATGCTGAAGCAGAGGGTTATCAAATCTTTTGCCAAGGCATTTCTGAAGTCTACGTCACAAATTCTATATTGTCAAAGGAAAAAGGAAATGCATTGTTCTGATTTTAGCCATATGGTATGTTGTTACTACCTCTTGACCTCTCCTGAGTCTAGCCATGGTTCAACAATAATTTCAGTGTGACTAGTTATAAAGAACCTCTTAACTTAAGCTGACCCAGTGGTCTATAGAAAGATGCAGACAGAGAAAAATGGGGACAATTATCAATACTCGGCACCACACAAAACAAAAATAATTGTATGGGTGGAAACTATACTACCTTGGATTTAATCTAAATGGGATCAGGAATTTCTCCCTATCTATTTCTAGAAGAGTTTGTTACTTAAATGACATAGGTTAGAAAATCAAACACTGCAGGTGTTTCTATGGGGACAATAGGAAATCAGATGAGGTGTTCTTTTTCTTCTCCTGAGGGCAGGACAGCCTTCAATTTTTTTCCCCTTCTTATCTAAAATAAAGGACTTTTATGGCAGTAGCCTCAAAAACACTGAGCATAAACCAAACCAGTGCTGCCAGCTTTAATCCTCAAAGATTGAAATAACTCTAGCCAGTATAAATTGCCTAATTCTTCTTCATTATGGCTCTCTGACCTCAAGAGTCCATAATTATGGAATATGCTATTTTCCTAGTATATTCTGGAAAACAGTATTCATGCTAATGAGATTGCCATTTCATTTGGCTCTTAGGTTCCAATTCTTTTGTCTTGCTAAACCTGCCTATGGCTGCCTCCTGTTCTCCAGTTTTCTATACAAGCTTAACAGTCTCTTGGAAAAACACAATATTTGCTGATTCCCAGGGCCTGAATCAGAGAAGGACTCTACCTGAACTGAATACAGTATAGGGCAGCAACTAATACATCAGAAAGCAACAACAACAACAAAAAGCAAACAAAAAAACACATGTAGGAGGACAATCAGTATGAAGAAAAACCAACCAACCAACCAAAAAAAAACCCCAAAATTAACACTGATATCATCCCTATAAAGAACAAAGGAGAACCAACAAAGGAAAACCAAAAATAAGAAAAATATGAAGGCAATCCAATATGTAAAAAGGCAAAAGAAGTATGTGCCAAGGGAAAACTGTGACAGACACAGCAAGATGGAGCACAAACAAGAAAAGATCTTGTTTCTTGAAAAAAAGAAAACCAGCCTGGGGGATAGATAAACAACATGGAGAGGATACGGGTCTGCCAGGATACACAGAGACATACCAACGCACTTCAGAAAGCCTTGGGTTTCAGTCTGCATTTAAAGGAACTGATTCTCCAAGAACTCCCAAGCTTGTTTAGAAATAGTCTCCAGGATTCCAGTATGGCACGGAATATTGTGACTAATTTTCATGAAAAACAGTTTTGACAAAGAAAAAGAACTGAAACAGGAATAATCTCTTGGAGAGCCAAAATAGATCATCCCCAGGCTAGCTTTTCCCTACAGCAACCTGGCTCAGAGGAGATTCAGTCTTGCTCTTCCCAGGTAATTCTGTTAATTAAATTCCTCCTTCAAAAAACAAGGGGGGCACAATCATTTTTCTATATTTAAAGGCACCGTATAAAATAACTTGCTGTAAGCATCCTATAAAACAATGAATTAAAATCAGTACTGCAGGGGTCTACAAGCAGGAGCAAATGGATTAAGTTAAAAAAAAAATCTATCCTGAAACAGGCATCTATACCACCCATCTACCAGCAGTGATGATATTAAACCTACAGATAGCCTAAATTATACAGAAGCTTCTCTTCCTAGCTTCACATCAAACTGGAATAGGCTCCTTTAGGAGATTTGGGATAGACATCTTAGATGTGTTTCAAACCACAATCTAGAATCTTTAACTTCTACTATTCCACTGATGCAGACAGCATGAGGAGCCAACCTGCTACAATCAGCATCCATACCTTCATAATCCAGAGATTTTAGATCACACTTATAGCCAGCATGACACGACCCTAATCCTTCTTGGTGTCATCTAAATATCGACTGTTCAAAAATTTTTTTAATTTTTTTTTCACGTTGCAAGATTGGTGCCACTTGTTCTGCTGGCTCTAATCGCACATGGGTGACCTGCTAGCTCAGATCTGACACTTAACCACAAGAACAAAGAGAACCAGTACTGAAGTGATTCTAGAGAGTGCATTCAGAATAATTCAGAGGGTTTATTTAATAAATAAATAAAGAAAAAACAAACAAATAAACAATACATTTATCCAATGGTAGTATGAGCTTTCACATGACCAAGTTGTGCAAAATTCTTGGACAGCAAGCCTGCCTTTGGAGAGTTAAATCCTAAGTGCAGAGTCTGGAAATCTCTGAATCAAATTCAGACTTTACCATCTGGTGGGGACCAGAGTTCTCTCAGGGCTGGATTTGGAGGCATGCTTGCTGTAATTCCTTCTGAGGTGGTAGAGGAAAGGGAAGGTATTTTGAGAGATGAGCCTTGCAGCATTGTGTCTACATCCAGCTCTTAGAAATTAATCCCATTGTCTTTGCTCTACAGAAACATGAGGCTTTCCTGAAAATATTCTCTCTGACTTGTGTTATCCTAGGGCAAAATCCATCCACGTGCAGAAAGCTGTGTGCTATTAGCACCCCTATTAGGGGACTTAATTGAAGCTTCAGTGATATTCATCCTATTCAGAGGTGTTGTTCTTAGAGATTGAACATTTGCATTAACATGCTCCAGTACGAAAATCCCTTCCACTGGGATACTGAGGAGCTATCCCATAACTTTTAACCAGATTAATATTTCATTTTATTCTGCAAACAGAACAATGTAAACTTCTTGATTTGAGATATCACAGATTGCCAGAACAGGATCACTTAAAGTCGGTTGACCCAACTTTAGGTAGTCTTGCCTTCTCCCCACCTTCCACCGAAAAAGGCTATGAATGTTTCCAGAGTCACTTGAAAGTAAACAATTTACAATTTCTTATTAAACTTTATGTTCAGATGTGTCTGAACATGTGAAGAAACCTGTAAGATAGAGTGGTCCCTCAGGAATGCCTCAGTTCTTTGATCTTTCCCAGAATAAGCAGGCCTAATGATGCTCCACTGAGTCTGGAATGGCATGGTTGTGACTTATGCTATGCAAGAAAAAGTTCTTTAACATACAGAAGACCCTCAACTTACTGTCTGGTATTTCCTATGCAGAAATTGTACATGAGCAAACCTGAATGGCATGAACTGAAAGCCCACAGTTCCAAGGAAGAGTCAGACAGATCTACACAAGTGCTATACTGTTGCATAGACAGAGAAAGAGTGACGCCCTGAGATTTGACAGGCATAGAGTGCAAGCACCTACTTAGAGGGCAACATATCCACAGAACATCTGTTAGGCACATTTAATGATGCCCAACAAAACCTTCCACACAGGCACAGAGGAAACAAACAACACACAAAATCTGTAAAATATTTCCCAAAGCACCAAACTTCTCCTGACAGGTAGCACAGCATTCAAGCACAGGACTTCTGGACATCCACTGCATCCAGGTTGCATCCAGTAACACCTGGACTGAAGACAGCTCACCTGTTAAGGTCCTTGTATTGGTAGGGATGAAAAAGCAACCATACAAAACCACAATTAATATATTATATGATATATGCCTATAATATATGTTATAACGTGTAATTACATGAAGTCTATAAAAATATAATGTAGTACAGTACCTTTGGAAACATTTGTAAACAGTTTTCAGAATGAGCTTTGAAAACCACTAACCAGTGCACCGCCTGGTACTGATGATGCAAGCTCTGCATCATGCACAGCCCATTGTCCCATGCCAGTCTGGGGCACAGAAGGAAGCTGGGACATGGTTAATCCACCCCCTGCATTCTTCAACCACTGATAATCAACAGCTGACTGCATAGGTTTTCTCCGAAAGGATATGAGTACATAGAAAACATAAAACTACCGTAGTAATTTTATGGAAAATTAAAGAGCCTTCTGCAAAATGTACCCCTTTATGTTTGCAACATAAAAGTATATAGCAGTTGAGCATTTGTGCAGTATAAAGTTTTAAAGAACTTGGTTCTATGGACAAATCAAGTGAAGAATGCATACTGATCATACACAGGAAAAAAAAAATAGTGCAGTGACTTCATCAGACCATTGGGTGATTTTGGCTGGCTAAGGAACAGAGCTGTTTTTTTTGTTTTTTTTTTATTCCCTGCAGTTGTTTTCTATGCAGTCTTCAGACACTCTCTGCAAAGGAATTAACATGACACCATGCTGTGAAACAAGGAAGTACTATGCATGCATTCCTGTAGCTGAGCATTCGTGGGATTCCTAAGAACAGAAAAGCACGTCTACCTACTTGGATTTCTTGTTATTTGGGGGATTTCACTCTTCTCTCTACCTCTCAATGCTTTTATGGGAGATTGCATCTTTATTTTTAAGGCCCTGAGTCTGCAACAGGATATGCTGGCAGATTTTAGGTGCAGTCATCTCAGTTGCATCACACAGACATCAGGTTCCAAACATAAACATCCCATTGCAAGCATATGGCTTAAACTGGAAAAAAACACTTCAAGATTATTGTTTTTTCTCCTTTCCTTTTTGCCTCATGACTATTCAGAAAGCACATTGCTTTATATATTTCAGCTTTTAAACTTTTACTGAAAAAGGCAAATGTGATTATACATTTAGGTTAAAAATTGCTTTTATAAGATAGTCTTTTAGACATGAGTCATTTTTTCAAGTGAAAATAGTCCTTTTGATTAAATGTTAGGCAAGAATGTAAATTTTAAAGTATGGGAATGTCGGATTTTCAAAATAGGCATTTAAAAAATAAAACGCCATACCATACTTAACTGATGTTCATAATTATTTAGATTGTGCATTTATTTTGCAAATCCCCTTGCTTCTAAAGTTTACAATAATTGTCTATGGAACAAAAGGGCTCAGTAAACAGCTCCACATGCAGATGTACAAACATAATTACTCGTTACATTTAATCCAGAGAAGACTAAACTTGGTCTCCCAAAAGCAGTGCTATGACCTGCAGGCACTTAGGACTGTTGCCGCACGTGTGCTAACAAGACCACTGACATATTCCTACTTCACAACCCAAAGTTTCTTTGCTGCTGCAACTGTGTCAGCACTTATTGAACCGGGAAGAGAACAAACACAGGCACCTTTGTTACCCATTAAAAATAAAATAAAATTTAAAAAAATTAAGTAACACACAGACCCCACAGGGTGCCAAAGCCTTTTTGTTACAGACAGTGGGGAGGACTGCTTTAGGGATGGCTGTGGTTTGAGCTGTACAGATGCCAAGAGAGCAGGAGAGGCAGGTTTGCAGCATGTCCTCACAGATCACTGAGGAGGGAAACAGGTCTCAGATCTGCTGCACCAGCGGGTACAGCGTGATGCCAAAACGCATGGGCTGATGAGACAGCTGACTTGGGCCACTGACGCTGGGGCTATGTGCTGGCCCCTACCATGTCTTTCTCTATCCCCTGGAGGCAATGCAGCAGGTACCTCACTGCACCATGAAGTCCCCTACCTGCAGATCTGTGTAAGCCCTCCTCCTCTCCCCAGTGCCCCTTGCAGGTGTCAAGCACAGCGTGTCCTGCTCTGATCCCTGAGCGTCCTCCCGCCCACAATGCACGCACTTATCGATACAACAAGACATAATACCCTTCATTTCTTTTCTGTACTTGGATGCAAAAATAACTGCAGTGTTTGAAAGTTTTTACTCATTTGGGAGAGGGAAGGAGGTACACAAACTCTGCTGAACTAAGCAGTTCAAGTGAAGCAGTATCTTCTGAATTACAGAATAAATCACCAGAAAAATTGTTATTAAGCCACAATGTAAGACACATTAAATAATGAAAACAATTTCCAGATATCATTATCTCTCTTGTTTAAACCCAAGGCAATGCAAAGACAGAACAAAAGCTTTACTCTTATCCTACCTCAGTAAAACAAAGGTATGCGAACACATCACCTCATTGCCTTGCTTTGAAAGCAGATCAGCCTGGGATGAGCCTGATCCGGTGTTACATGCCTGCCTTCAGCAGACCTTTGGAGATTTAGTAAAGTCTTATCATTCCTGCAGTGTGCAAGTGTTATGCGTAGTCAACCCAGATCATGGATTCACAATATGAAACATATAACATATGTTAATATATTTGCAGCTCTCTCATACTGAAAGTGAAGAAATATATCTATCTATCAGAAGAAATATATTTGCATGTACTTTAAATCTAATGCAACAAACTAGAACAAAAAGGATATATAAGGGCACAGTTGACTGTAGATTAAATAACGACCTTTCTTAATTACAAAATCAGAGCTGTTAAAATGACTTAAAGCATGGATGAAGTAAGCCCAGATTTTCAAACATTTAATTTAAATGCACTTCTTTTCTACTGCAAAGTTGTAAAAGCACTTCAAAAGGCTAAGAATTTGCAATTGTATAGATCAGAGAGGGACCAGGGTTATTGGGCTGCCTATGCTGTAACTTCTCATCCTAGCCAGTCTGCACTTGTAAGATGCAATGGGTCCAATTTACAAGCACCTGATGACATAGGCTTATGCTGAAAATGCTGAAAAAGCTGGTCCTTCCTACGCCAGTAACAAACAGTGGCACAAACCACAGGTACTCCTCACACTTGAACACTGAGGGGTTTCAGAGTTTTCTAGATGGCTAGCTAAGCAGGGGCTTTCTGTGCCCTTCCAGCACAGAGGTGCAGACCTACAGAAATGAGTCACACCTTTACCCAACCTTTCATTCTGGTTCCCAAAAACCTTATCCCATCGCTGCCACGGGCAATTGCGAGCAATGTTCAAGCCTCCCATTTCAAGGACAAAGAGGCAGCGCTCAGATTGCAATCAATACTTCAGAGCCCCGGGTTGGAGAGGGGAAAGAGCAAAATCAAGAGAAAACTTGTATGTTAGTTGGCTAACATCTGCTGTGAAGTAGATGAAAATGATGACTAGTATTGAGTGAAGGTCACGAGGCTTATCTAAGAACACAGGGGGAGAAAAACAGACGGGGGAAGGGGGGAGGGAGAGAAAAAGAGGGAGAGAGCACGAGCACTGCAGCAAAGCTATGCTCAGCCAATACATGCTGGCACTTACCATAAAAATAGAAAGATCCAAAGAGAATCAGATTAAGGATCCTTTTTATCTCTCTTCAATAGAAAGATTTCCACATGAAGTTCTGAACACAGCTGTCCAGGGAAAAGCAAGGCAATATGATGCTACACAGAAAACACCAACGCACCAATGGCAAGTCCTTTCACAGCCTTCCGAAACCTGCAAGCAGTTTGTGCTGAAAAACCTACGGTGAGAAGTCTGAAGACGACTCCTACATAACACTGCAGCTACGGCAGACTGCTGTATTTCTCCAGTCACTCAGGCTGCACTGCTTTCATCTTCATCTTCTCACCATTACTTACATGCTAGAGGTGGGCTTGGGGGTGGGGAAAGAGATTTCTCCTCCAAGTGGAAAGGAGCGTAGAGACGGCATCAGCATTTTCAATCAGTGCCTGGGAGTACCCAATCAGAGGAACTGAGTTGTGCCAGCGTGACAGTTGTCCAAAGCACGGCAGCCTGGTGCGGTCCCTGCTTGCACAAGAAGACTTTTAGGGTAATCTGCTGCTTAACCCCTGCAAGCTTTCCCATGCCCACACACAAACAATCTCCCTGCACTGCGTCTTCTCCTCCGAGGAGCAGTGTTTTGAAAACTACAAGGTTTTTCCTGGGTTGCTGCTCTGATATGCTGTTTTCTACATCTGCGCAATAGTACAAAAGCAGGAAAAGTTTGGAGGTTTGAATCCCAGCATTATTTGACTTTACAATTTATTACCCAGTAGCTTCCATATATAAACACACATTAAACTCCTTCCTCTTCAAAGTTTTCTCTTTGGAAGAGAAAGAAATCTGTCAGAGATTTTACAGCACAGATCCATTGCTGTGAACTGCCTTGTAAAAGCCAGCGCTGGTTTTGACATGACATCATGAAACCCTGAGAGCAGCAGATCCCCCCAAAATATATAACCAAGGTCTCCTCCAGCAACCCCCTCAAATGACAACAGCATTAGATGTTTGTGCTGTTACCTACCATGCCATTGGACATTTTATAAACAAACACAGACAGACCTCAACCTAGTTTGCAATAGGGATGCAAATAGGGATACAAAACGTTCTATGGCATTTTACCCAACAAACCAATCAGAAAATTGATGCAGTCAATATTAAAGCTGCCAAGCACTGCAACTTCCAGAGAATGCTCCTGCTTCTAAAATATAAATGCCTTCATTTGACTATGGGGAAAAATTCTGCTGGTCCTACTGCACAATGCCATCCCCAGTGGAGCAGACATAAATACAGCATGCAATTTGCATTTAATTAAAACAGATGGTCTGCTGGTAGACACACAAGGTTAGATGTTCACCTTTTAAAAATGTTTTTTAAATGGCCAATCCCAGCTGATATTCACCTTTCAGAAGGTGAAAAGGCCATGTAGTTTAATGGGGGAATGAGAGAAAAATGAACCTCAAAGCATTCCCAGCAGTGCAGTGTCTCATACTTGTAAAATACGCCATGCAACAACAACACAAACCTACTGAGGAATGGATTGGGGCATAAAATAAATAAACAAATAAAAATCAGAGGTTCTACAGCCTAAAGTCTAAGCTAACAGTCTGAAGTCCGACTTAATACAGCAGGTCAGTTCTGAAATGTTTAAAAGTGTGAATATAATGAAGGAGAATACAAATTCCACTACTAGGCAGCAGTGATTACCATAGAAGAATGCCAGGTTGACATACCAGATTGGTCAAAACCAAGATTTAAAATAAAATAAAACAGAAAAAGATAAAGTTTGCATGAGAAATAGAAGGCACTGGTGAAGGACAGCTCCTCAAGAGAACAAATAAGAGGGGAAATGACCATATACAAAGATGCACATAGGAAGATACACATAACAACCAAATTAAAAATATATCCAATACAGAATGGAGGACAATAAAAAGCAGGAAGCAGCACAAGAAAATAAATTTAAACCTGGTAGAGGGTTTTCAAAACATATTGCAATGCTAGCAGAAAGATTACTATTTGACACACCACATGCTTGGTAAAGAAGGTGAGTTATTGTTTCAGAAAATTATCAGGAAACTGAGGCCTTCAAAAAGTGTCTCAAGACACCCACTACAGAAGAAAGCCTGTTCACATCCACCCCTAAGGTCACGTTTTAATATTCATTCCACTGCCAAAAAATAATGCTTTTCCCCCCACATTATATAGACAAAGCCTTGAACTAGGCAATACACAGAGGAAAAATCAGAGACAAATCCTTTGTAAACAAAGTTCTCAATTCCATTTTTCTCCTGTAAAGATGCATACAGAACCAAACATTGGCACAACAGCTCTGGAGAGAAGAAAGCAAGGTCACGGGCAGAATTTAGTGGACAATGCCATGAACATTTTCCAGTGAGTCTCTTAACAAATAAACTTGGGTTTAATCTTTGTGAAAAGAAAGGATTGCATGGTCTTTCCCCAACTTTTCCCATGTAAACATGTGAGGTGCCAGAAGAAGCTGCCCACAGAAGCAGGAAGAGTTGCCATGATGCCATCCAGACGCTCTCTGGTGACAGCTATGGTGACCCAAAAGGCACGAAGAAAGGCCAATAGAGCAATTAATTCAAGCTTTCAGCTAAGAGCAAAGGATTCAGCACTCAGGTAATTTAGGTTTAAGTTCCTTTAGAGGCCACCTTCAAGAATCTGGAAGAAGTCTCTGATAGATATTCAGAGTGGATTTAGTGCAGAATCCGTATTTCTGGTGAACAAAAGATCCCAATTTCTTTGTAGCCTTTTATTATAGCTGAGGGAATGACAGTAAATTCCTTTGGAAACCTGATTTTCCCTCTCCCCCTTCATTTGCAGATGGCCCTCTTCATAATCCTCAGGAACTGTGGTTGGTGAGGCCATAACCATGGGCCAGGGGCACTGGCAACCTGCCTAAATGTTATCTTTCAAACCATTTCAGGGATAGGGAGTAATGGGGGTAAAAACACATAGATGTCCACAGAAAGAAGATAATTAATGCTCTCTTCTCTTCCAGTAGAACAATGCCACCTGAGAAAAACATATTGAAACTGGCTGTTCTTCTACATCTAGTTAAAGGAGCAAAGAAAAACTTTGTCATTTTTTGTTTGTTTGTTTGTTTTTGTGAAAGAAAGCCAAGGGTGTGATGTCAATCAAAACTGAGGTTTGTTTTATCCTACACTATCTATATCTATATCTATCCTATCCTATCCTATTTACATGTTTGTCCAGAAAGCAAAACAAACTCAGGACTGGGTGGTTCAGAGCCATTCCTTCTATTCCTCCTCAACATATGTAACAACAGTTCAAACCAACATTTCTGAGCCAGCAGGTAAATGTGACACCCAGGATTTAATAAAGCTCCGGTCTCACTACTGGAGCCTCTACTGATCCGCCAGCTGCTCAAAATGAAAAATTTTGGAAGGTAGAGGGGTGATGGAGCATGCAGGTCCTAGCTTTGCAGTGCCCTTTAACAGCTGACTGTGTGAATGTTGCACAGAGGAGAGGGAAGAAGCAGAACTGAGTGTAAAAGAATAAAACAAATTTCAGTGTTAAAATTTTCAGCAGGTAGTTTCAGTGCAAGTGTTGTGTTTCTCCAAGCCTTCAGGATCACTCCTGCATGCAGAAGGTTTCCAAGCTCTGAATTAAATGAAGCAGACAGGAAAGAAATAATAATGAAGGATGTAAGAATGCATAAAACTTTCCTCCCGTTCGCTAAGAGAGCTTGGGCACCTCACCTCTCCATTGGATTCGACACAGCCCTGGTGCCCTGTTTGGAGGTGCTTGACAAGAGCAATGGAAAGCAGAAAAGTTTCTGCTAACTTGGTCTTGGGTGACAGTCACTAAGGAAAATTAGTACTTGGTAATGCCCAGTTCAAACATCCCTCAACTTTTGGATTTTCCATTTTGTAACTGTTACAATCCATTACACTGAAGTGTTTTCAGTTATCAAAACTTTAACCTCTACACTGATCATTGAGCACTGTGACAAAGTCTCTCCTTAGTCATCTTCTTGGTAGGTTTAAGATATTGTCTGGTCTATTAGCCTGGCACATGATGGTTATCTTTTGCCAGCGATCTTCCGTTTTTTCTTTTTTTTTTTGAGGTCAGGTAGGAATTTAAGCAGTTCTTTTAAAACACATTAAAATAAGATATCTTTCTGTTGATTCTAAAACAATTTGCTTTGTCATTTCTAGTTAGAAAACTATCGAGTTAATGTTGCAGCAAAGTATCTCAGCTTATGATATTTTTTCTCCTAAAGGCAAAACAGAAATAGTTATTGAATCTCTCTACTTTTAAGATTATTACAGACTACCCTATGATTTCTACAAAAGAACTGAGACAGACCAACACATTTTAAGTAAAAATTCAATTCCTAGTGTACTGTAAAATCTTTCCTGACTATAAGAGACACCATATCTATTTTCTACTGTATTGCACATTAATATTCATGGCTTTCAAAATAGCATTTTTTTTATATATTTTATGGTTTTTTTTTCTATTTCTTTTCATTTTTTTTTCTATTTTATGTTTTCCTCAGTAAGGAAAAATATTTCTTTTACAACTGTAAGACTTCACTCTTCAAAATATCCCTTACTTGGATAAACTAAATGCTATTAAATGATTTTCAGATAAATAAAAAATTCCTAATTGTAAAAAAGTGACTTCCTCTTTTCAAATCTCTTAACAATGCATCAGGAAGTATCAATATCAGTCCAGAGAGAAACTTTATCTATCCTTGTTTTCTAGAAAAGTGAAAACTAGTAGTTCACAAGCTTTCACACATGTAATTTCACACATGTAATTTTGCTACATTCCTAATATAGCATTAGGAATTTGTTAAAGGAGATTCTGAATTGCTCATGCAGATAAAAAGGAAAGAAAAATGAAAAACATGACAGAATTCAAGACAAGATGCCAGTAATGAAAAATCAAGATGACCACTAATATTTTCTACCTTGAATTTTTAAAAAATATTTTTTAAAATCATCCATACAGCAATTTCTGAAGTACCAAAAATACCAAAAATAACCAGATGGAAAAGAAGAGAATATTTTGTCATCTAGATTTTCATTTCCTTAACATAAATTTAAATCTAATGCAGGTGGGAAGCAGTACAAGTAACTGACAAGACTGTGTGGATAGAAACCACTGCTGCTGTGTATGCCGCCTCTAATTCTAAATAAAGAGTTTGTAAGATGTATTCTATAAGAATAAGAAAATCTGAACTTTTCAATGATCAAGCCAAAATCCCTGGAAGAAAAGCAGTTCATCAAAAACAAACAAACGAACCAAACCACCACCACCAACAAAAAGCAAATAAACAAAACAAAACAATGTTTTAAAACATAATTTTGCAGAAAAATCTGTAATATCCATGTCTTTATTTTAGAGACTGAATAAAGGGAATTTATCTAGGGAATAATGGTAAACTCCCCTCACAGATTTTTTTCCAGTCATGTAGAATTTTCTAGTTATTGCATATAAAAAGTTCTGATAGATAGCTTCATTGTGGGAAAAGGGGATAGGCTTGCACCCACATTTGTCAAACAAAAACATAAATTCTAACATTTAACCATAAATATTTTTCCACCTACATAAGGTCTCTTCCTCCACCCCCCACCACCTCACCTACTTCCGGAAGATCAAAGCTATGGAGAGGCAGATGAGGGATACAACTTATACCAAGAATATACCATTACCAGTTTTACCATCTATAGTATCACATTTGTTTTTTACCTCAGGACCTCAGAATAAGACTCTCTATAAATCAAGTAAGAAAATTATACATGTAATGCTTCTTAAAGTACAAATTATGGGTTTTATTAATGCATCTACAAGAAGGCTGTAACAAACAAACAAACCAACAAACAAACAAACAAAAAAGAACCACAGCCATGTAGCCTGAAGCCAAAACTAGTAGGTAGAATCAGGGAATGTAAAAATCCTACAGACAATATCAAAACACAAGTATGACAGCACAAGAAGCAGTTACAGCACTCTTCACAGATCATACTTTAATGGTACAGAATATTCTATTAATTTCTGATTTCCCTAATTAAAAAAAAATAAACTCCTAACAATAAAGCAAACTTATAATAGGCCATAAAAATTACATCTCTCTTTTAAACAAAGCATTTATCCTCTTATCTAGAATAAACCCAGAACAGATGGTCAGGAGATAATCCAGACCAAAAAAAAAAAAAAAAAGGCTTTTTTTTTTTTTAAACGCTGAAGTTATTTTGCCACACATCTTTGTGCTTTTACTGTAAATAAACAAAAAAGTTTGCTGCTCATTTGAAAGAAAAAAAAAAAAAGACTGACTTTTCCAGGATGAGTCATTGGAGAACAATGATTTAGAATACACAAAGACATAATCTCAAAAAGCCCAGTCTGTATGTTAGTTCCTAGTACAGATAACCACAGTACTAAGAAGACAGGCTGTCCAATAAGGGATTAAACTGAGGTCCACTTATCTTCTACTGCCAGAAGCTAGATCATCTTCCTTGCTAAAGATCCAAAAGTTGGTGTACAAGCCAAAGAGGATAGTATGCCAGCCCACCACAACACGAGGAGGCAGACACAAGAACATTACCAATTAGGAGATACATGTGCAGACATGCACATGAGAGACAAACATTTCACTTTACAATATTAACTTAGAAAGTGCTGCTGAGCATCTAAATGCTTTGCACCTTCACTGCTATTTTTAAGAGATTTATATAAAGAATCATTTAAAATAATAAAAAATGACTGAGAATGTAAGATCTCCATGAAACAACAAAGTATTTTATTAACTCTTGTTTTGAAGTCTACTGTTCCATGTTCAAAGGTATGAAACTAATTTGAACTAACCAAATCCTAAACTAATTAAGATGATACAAGTTGGTCCTGTTTTCAGTGGAGGGCTGGAGTGACATTTTGAGATGCCTTCTAACCTAAATTACTCTATGACACTGAAGAACTCTCTCTTACATACAAATAAAACTGCAAAATTTATTGCTCAGTCATAACCACTGATGCATATACACACACATACACATATCACAATAAAAGGCCTGAACATATTTAACAGCAAAAGGGAAACCAGAAATCCCAGACACAAGAGGCATTCCATGCCTCATTCCCTCCCCATAGTACTCACTGGGATTTCAGGCACTGAAGTTTTGAAAATTGGCTGATCAGACTCGGGAAAATGACTCCACCTAATGATGACCTTTTAAAAGCCAGCCATACCTACTAAGGTTGGGATGAGTTCCCCATGTTCTAGTTCTTTAATCAAAATTTAAAGGCGTTTCTCTTCTACAGAAACATTTTAATTTTATCTTAGTAATGGGATTATTTATGTGTTCTCTTGTGACTTACGTGAGATTAATTTTTTAATGTATTTTTAATGTAAAAAAAGGAAATTCTGGAAATATCACAATCAATAATCCTGTTGGATCTGTGTTTTACCAAAAGAAAGAGGAAATGTAAACAGAAATCCTGAAGTAGTTCTTATAGTTGGAACTATACTTCCAAATACATCACCGTAGGCCACAGTCAAATAGTGCCAGCCACTGACAAGAGTATTTCAACAAAACCTTTTAATAGCAGCTTGTATCCCCTTGTAAGAGTTCTTTTATAAAGAGCTGAAAAACACTGGCTCCCCACCAAGAAATAAATGGTATACTATGCACATAAGACACAATATAATGGAAAAATGCAATAAAATGAGTATGTTTGTGATTAACTTAATAGATTGCCTGTGTTTACTCATCTTTGTCTACATGTGATAAGAAAATCTGTGAACCAAAATAAACAATTTAATATTTTTAGACTATTGTTGATTCTCCAGCATAGAAAGTCAAAGAAGACCAGAGGCTAAAGATGTCAACACAACTCTCAGGTTGTAAGCAGGTAAACTGAAGGATTACTTGGGGGGGGGGGGGTTATTCAAATCAGAGTCAGCATTATTTTTACAGGTTCTTCTGACATAAGTAAAGAATCTTTCTGGGACAGTGAAAGCTATTTTGACTGAAGCAGACGGAAGTGCTTTATTTAGTTCTGTGTTTATGAAACCCAGTATTGATTTTTTTCTTCTCTTTATTCAGACACAATTTGTAAAGCAGGGAAAAAAAGAAAAAAGGAAAAGCATTTTGACAAGTAGTTTTCAAAATTTCAAAATGCATTTTTGGAAGAGAGACCTTAAAAGAGAATGTCTGTAGTGTAACACTGTGCTTTGCATATACACATTCAACACCTGTCTGGTGGGAAGCCAATAGGCTCAGGGCACAAAGAAGCTAAATGTGCAGTATAGAGGGTCCTGCACCTAATTACTGTGCTGCTGCTCAGACACGCAGGACAAGTAAGGGAGGTTTGGGGAGCACTGTCACATGCCTAAAGTTATAATCTGGAAAAAGAAAAGCAACCAAACTATAACTAGTCCAGGGAAAAACAAAACAACGACAACAACAAAAATATAAATAGTTTGGGAAATTTCAATATATCCCAAATGAAACACAAAAGCAAAAAACATTGACATTACAACAGCTCTGTGTGATTAAGATTATTCACTAAATTTCTCCTGAATTCACAGTTTTAGTTCCAGACCTATCTTCCCCATGCATACATCCAAATCTACTGTGTATGTAAACCTACAGTTCACAATTTTCTTATTTTCATTGTAACTGCTGTTGTTTTTAATTTAAAAAACAAACAAAACAACAAAAAAACCAACGCTCTAGAACGGCTTCTCATTTGTAGGAAGGATCAGGAATCAGTGCAATCTTGCAGTCTTGGACACTTGCTGCCAATGTGGAAGACAGCTACACATTCATGTGCCATTTTATACTTCTGATGCTAAGAGTATGAAGTCCTACACAACTCAACAGAAAGAGTCAGGAAGAAAATCCAGATGTAGCCCAACAGGCCTGTCCTTGTTACTATCTACAAAGAATTTATATTGACATCAGGGATTCATGTTGCTTTAGGTTCTAAGCAAGTTTCTTGAAAGACCAATAAGTCATATGCAAGGAAAGAAGAATCATGGGACATGGACATCCCAGGTGGAAAAAAAAAAAAAAAGCTGTTGTATTACTTAAAGATAATAATCTGGCTTTATCTGTTTCCTGAACTTGCAGCTTTCTCTGCTGAAGCAGACAGAAGGTGCACTTGGTAAAGCGGTAAAGATTTCAGCTTGCCTCTTCTCCTTTCATGTACAAGATGTCTCAGAACCTTTTTCACATGCAGGAAGCTAACCATTACATTACCTGATAGAGCACGACACCAATGTCGTCCTCTACTTTACTCCACCTCCCCATCTGTGCCTTCACAATGCTGTAAGAATGATGAGAATCTCTCTGCAACTTGAACAACTTGGAAAATTAAAGAAGTTGGAAAGGCTCAATTTCTTAAGCCCTTTGATGCTGGGTATGGGTATTCCTCAGTCAAATGCTTTTTGCCATTCCCTCTGCTTCTGGGCAAGTCACCTTCTTCATTTGGCCAGACCATGTAAGCCCCCGCAGAGCAAAACAGGTTCCTTGCCAAACACTTTCTATCCACTTTAAAGGCTGGTATACTCTTTAGGCATGCCTATGCAAGTAATACAACTGACTTGATAAAAAGGTTTTAAATTCATATACCTCCTTGGAATCAGGAAGGAAGGTACACATTTTAAGAAAGATACAGAACATCTAGAAATGAGATACGGAAAGGGAGAAATGAATCATCTACCTGAATGCAATGAGAGGCATACCTTCTTTATTTCTAAAGTGATGGTTTAATTCAATCCAGGCCATTCCATTTTTAAGGAATTTGTTAATATGATGGCTTTCGTGTTCTGCAGCTATCTGATCACCATTACAGCAGACATATAAAACTATTTCTCATACCTAAATAAAACCAATAAAATTTCCCCTGTTATTATGAGAAACTGTTACTCCTGCTACTGCATGAAACTAACATTGGGTCAAAAGACTGCTGACTTTGGTGATGATTACTTTGCAAGACAGCAGTAAAGCACCATGCAAGCAGCCATGTCCAGCTGGCACTAATGATATGTCACAATGCTCCATCTGCAACTCCCCATGCGCACACTGTGAAGGGAAATCCTGTGCACAGTACAGGAGATAATTGGGCAAGAGAGACTAGAAATATAAACAAAAACACTTCTTGCTTACGATACACCATCAGTTCTCCAATACCACCAAAGACTGATTAACGGCCAGTGCATACTTGGAAGTACCAGTGGCCATTTGCTCTTATATTTTTGCACCTTCAATACTATTACCACCTGATGTTAAACACAACTTGAAGACAGTCCTGAAAGGAGGATGAGATTTTTGTAGCCAGACATGCTCTGACTCTCTTTTCCCATCTCACCCTGAGAAAGACTGCTTGCATTTCCCAAACCAACATTTTGACATGTTTAACACTTTCCAAAACCATAGATTCAGAACAACAATTTTCTAACTTGCTATTTTGGCTCATCTTTATATTTATCAGGCGTGGATTTGAAGTGCTAGTATGGCCTTGGAAGAAGCAATTGTTTAGTTCTTCAGATTAATGGACATTTCTACACTAAAAGTCCATTGCAAAGTATGTGATGTAAGAAGAAAATGAAGGAATGATCGCTATAAGCAGCTAAGGAACACAGAAAATAAGCCAAACAGATAATTATAGCAATTATTATTATTTTCTTCCACATTCCTCCCTCACATTTCATTTGCTTCATTGCCTGGGGCTAGCAAAAAAATTTGCAAGATTTTTGGAAGCAGCAGAACAGTTAGTCTCGTAACTGTAAACTCAGAAACACATCTTGCTAAGTTTAAAGACATTTGGAGTCTGTGTATAATTAAAGAGGACAGAAGCACCTCCGTGTTCCAATCCCAGCCAGGGTTCGACTGGTGCAGTCACAAAACCACCCTGACACTGAAGCCAGGTCAGTGAGGAAGGCAGGTGGCAGATCACCACCAGGAGTCTTGCAGGGACAGCACCCAGGCCAGCCTGTGAGCCTGCAGAGGGTCCTCATTGGGCCTGATCCTGGCCCCAGCCCTGGGCTGATGTCCCAGCTCAGCCTGTCCCCAGAGAGGTGCACGACCCCCATCTGCCCCGCTGGGTGGTGGGACAGGCTGCAGGGCCTTGCCCTGACGGACCTGTGGGAGCCCCTCTTTCATCTCTGGGCATATGAAAGGTGGTTTCCCAAGGAGACAGCTGGGTTTCAGGACGTTCAGTTTTATCACGAAGTGCTCAGTCCTGCTTGAATGCATGTGATTAAATCCCCGACTTCCCTGATAATGCAAGTACTTGCACAGATTTTTTTTATATTATTATTTTTAATTATCTTTTGGAACGCTATCAGCCAGTGAAAATAATACAAACATTCTGAAAGTTCAGGTTTCAATTTGATATGCAGCATAGGCTCTGGTGCTTGCTGGCAATGCACAGAGCACCCAGCTCCCCATCTCCCTTCCTCCCTTCAGCAAGAAGATGCAGGTGTCTGCTAAGTGTCCTGCATCCAGCTCCTCAGCTTTGGCAGGCCTCAGCCGAGAGCTGCACCTTGCCTCTCTGCCTCTGGGTTCGTTCAATGACAATAAGGTATTTCATAACTCTGAAGATGCTTCAGGATATTTTTTTGATAACCTGGATGCAGACGTTAAGTGTAGAAGGATGTACAGAGCAGCACAACACTATGCCCTTGCACCTGGCCATTTCACGCTAACCAAGTGCCCATGTTCTCTCCTTTGGTTGAGCTTAGCCACCCTGCCCGTTGCACACATTCACATTTAACACTGTTTTTGTTATTTCTCTCTAGGCAGATGTGGAAATAAGCTGACGTGTTGCCATGGATCCATCTGCATTGTGGATGCTGCAGGGCCAGTGTGTGTGCCTCCTCACAGCGCTGCCCCTCTTCCTGTGCAGAGGCGTTTCTGGGCACACCCTGCTGAGTGCCTCCACTGCCTCCCTGCCTCTTGAGGCCAGGCAGCAGGACTTGCTTGGGCAGAAGAGGGCTACAGTTTTCCAAGGCACAAATCCCACTGAAGATATTCTGCTGCCAGCGATGCAGTGACAGTGCATAGCACAAAAGGGACCTCCAGAGTTTCTGCTGCATTGGCAACTCAGCGGTCTCTGCTTGCCACAAACAGGGTTGGTTTTTGCAGTTACTAGGAAAGGTAATAGTGGCATAGCAGTGAAAAAAGGATGAACAAAAGAACCAGGACAGCACAAATGTCTCCTCAGTGCAAAAATCAAAAGCTCTTGACAGCCTGGCATGGAAGTGAAACCATTTCAGCTACAACACCTTTTTTCTACAACACCTTTTGTCAAACACGGCATGAGGTGGCCAAGGAAAGGTCAGAATGTTTCTCGGCCACCTGTCCTTGTGAGGACACACTAATCTATGCCAGACTTCCCAGTTTCTCCCGGTAACTTGGCGTCTCATAGTATCAGTCCTTAAACTGCCCTTGCAGCTTGGCATGAGTCGCCCATTCCCTCCTCTTGCACCTCCCAAGTGGCTGTCTATACGTACTCACTGTAATTGGAGGCGTAACGTACATTAAGGTTGCCAGCTTCATTGGGATTCATTTTCAATAACAAGATTGAAAAGGTGAAACCAGTACAAATTCATTCTGTCAGAGCCAAAGACTTGTTCCTGATGACAAAGGTGCTGAAGAGAACAGAAGAACCAAAACCCATTTTATATGTTGACAGATCCTTCCCTGAGCTGTCACCTGAAACTCCTGAAGCACCCCTTTTGCTGTAGGGGAAAAAAAAAAGTGGGGCTACTGCATCCCCTGAGAGCAGAGCCCTACAGATAGCGGATGGGCTGGGGCACCAGACCACTTCCTTTCTGCTCAAGCGAAGCCTCCCTGTTCTCATACCTACATTTGTTCACAGTATCTCTGTTGTTGGTGGTATTATCTACTTTCTTAACATACAGGAAAGCCACCCCTGGTTTCATGCCCCTTTTCAACAACTGTTCTACCATTTTCCAAGTCTCAGCCCCAAATTCTAGGATATGAAAGTGCAGGAAGCGAGACCTCTCCTGTCCCTGCAGCCTCTCTGATCAGACAGAGCCATCATACTAATATGTTTCTCCTAGCCAGATTAGCTTTTCAGGTGGTTGCACTGCTCAGGACCATTTTGCCTTTTCATATATAGCAAACCATCACAAATGTTTGTCATACACATGCCTTATAAAACTTGCCTTTTGCAGTTTGTCCTCTCATAGTGACCACACTGCAGAATAAAATCTGGGTTGCAAAAGCAGTCTTACAGTTGTCCTGCTGAACAGGGTCCACAGAGAAATTTGCTTTCCCTGCACAGGCTAAGTTCCTCAGCACACCCCCGGCCACCAGCAGAGTCCAGCACAGAGTATGTCAGCAGAAAGCTGTTACTGAATAAGATGAGGGAAAAAAAAAACACTTTTTCTGAAGTTTGAAAGTGGAAGTCAATCATCAGAAGGCATATAGAGATTTTTAAATGCCTGAAAGTGTTTTGACAGGTACCCAACATTAAAAAATGTCAAAATTCCTTACGAATAAATGCATTCTGAGAACGTTAAGTCCTACCTCTTGGCAAACTTGTAGCACCACCGAAGGACTTTTTTTCTTTCTCAATGCTGACCAAGTTTTCTTGAGTGAAACCTCCAGAAAGCCTCACACCAACAAGCTTCCCTGCAACTAGCAAAGGTGTAATCTGAGGTCATGCGCACAGGAGACTAAATGCCAGCACTGCAAAAATATCAACTAAGATATTGAGCATTCAAGCCCCAATCAAACAGAAATGTTTTAACATTAATCCTAAAGAAAAAGAAAGCACCACTTAAGTCAAAAGATTAGTCCTATGCTCAAAAGCACACATTAGCTAAAATGTTTTGCTAGATCATCCATTATATTACTAGAAGGACACATGATCCATTGGCTTCTTTAGCTAAGAAAATTAAGGGTCTCTGATATACCTATCTTTTAATTTGGTTAGAAAAGAAAAAGCAACTATTCTAATAATATTAAAAAACATAAGCATGAATAATTCGATGTTAGTGTTTTCAGAATGGATTATAAACACATTTACACTGATTAATTATTTACTTTTCCTAAGTGCTCTGCATATAAACATATTAATATACAAATTTAACCCACTTCATTAAATTAATACGTTTGTCACCATCATAGAAATTTCAGAATTAATTAAACAAATGCACTGCTGAAAGCAAGAATATCTTTACTTTGTATGGAAGTAACAGGTTGAAAGAAAGGGAGGAATTTAACAAAAAAAATGTTTTAAACATATGCAATAAAACCAATACAGTTGTACAGACTTGCATACAGATCTGGAGGATTCATTTTAAGCAACTATGCACACGATCTGCAGAGTCAACTGAATGTTTATTACACTTATTGAAACAGATATAACAAATTTTAAATGAAATATCCAAATCTGCAAGTACTCATGCATGCAAACAACTTCTAGACAACTGGCATGCTTGAGGTGAAATACATCTAAGTGGTTTCAGATGAAACCTAAATCACCATAAAACAACATTAAGAATAAAATACATCTAGTAAGTCTTGCAGCTTCTCCTCAGCTGCCAAAGAGAATTTTAAACACTGCTTGAAAACAACAAAAAAAAATGCAGCCTTTGAGACTCATAGATATTTTAAATAATTGTTATACAAGGGACTATACATTGTCATTAAAAAGGATTCTACCAATAAAAATGTTTGATTACTAGCATGGAAGTAATGGAATACGATGGTATCACAGTCAGATAACAGCATTGATCAGAATTGTATCACATGGTGAGGTTAGTGTATACTACACTAATGTGTTACAATTATACTAAAATATAAGTTTAATTGACACTGATACTGATAACGAATTTATAAATAAATAACATAAATTCCTTATTTATAGACGTGTATAGTACTAGTCAAGTCTACATGTATTAGAGTTTGCAATTACAATTTTTCAAAGGTAGATTTACTATCACTTTAATATCCACAATTCACATTATCCACAAAAATTAGTCACTCTAAATAAGAGCAAACAGTATATTCGTGGTCCAAGGACAATATCACTGAGCTTGTGAAACTACAGATGATGGAAAGACTGTATCCTAAAATACGCATTGAAACTACTTTAGTCCTGTATTGGTTCTCCTATACATAAGCACAATAAATGAGAATTTCAGGGTCCCATTTCTGTGAAGATAACCTGATCTGATGTTATTCCAAAGTATATCTGGAGTTGTTTCACTGATGCTCACTTGAGTCAACCCTCAGGTTTTTAAGCAAAGCCCTCTTTATTCAATCATTGATAATTCTTCTGGTTCAGTTTCTGATTATGCACTGACTGATTTATACACCCACACTGAGAAAAACCATTAATGGCAAGTTTCAATAATATTTTAATTTAAAAAACAAAGGAAAATTAAACTTTTCAAAAATAAAAGTAAGTTAGGCAAGGATTGTATTTCTGGACTAAAGAGCCAGCAGTGTGCAGAAGTGTGTGAATAATTTTACTGAGCTCGTGAGTCTCCCTGTGTAGGATGTCTGGATATTTACAAACAAATGTAGTGGTATTACTACAGATGACTAATGTTAGCCACTGCTTAATTGAAAGAGTTCTCCACCATGCTTTGAAGCAATTGGCCTTTAACCTTGACACATGTCCAAAGAGTTAAGCACTGAATTACTTTGGTATACCCCTCATTTGTATGTTTTAACCTTACATAAAAACCTGATTTCAGCAAACTGGGTTATTATTATAGTATTATTATATATTTATAATGTTTATTAAGTTACTTTACTATGCTTTAAAGACAATTATTTGTATTTTGAGAAGTTTACTCCTCTCTAACACATGAAAATCAAACTAGAGCACTGAAGAGGAGATAAACATTTTGAAACACGTGCATGTTTATTGTAACTGGAAGTCAGTAAAAAGTATTACCAAATATACAACCTCTTCATCAAAAGTCTTGTTTCCAAGGTGACCAGCAAGTCCTCTGATGTTTTTTTGTTTGGTTTTGTTTTTTCAAGACTTTGGTTTCAATTACAGCCATCTCTACAGTGAGGATGCAAAATAAGCTCAAAGAAACACACTTTTTTCCCCCTCCAGTATCTAAACCAAGTGGAGGACTTGGATACCTACACAGCACTGGCATAATACATGGTGTTTTTTATCCAAAGTGATGTGATCTGATTATGAATACTTACACATGCAACAGAGTTACTATTAGTTACTCTATTATGGTTATGGAAAATGTTCAATGAATTTTCTTTAAGTCACCTGAATTACAGTGACAAGCAGGTGAACCACTACTCAAGTTCATAGAGCTACAGCTTTAAATAGTGTAGAAATATAACCTACGATTTGGCATGTTGGGTCAGACTAGAAGCATTTCTAATCCACTTGCTGGAGCATTCTGTCCACGGTAATAGCCAGAGGTCATCATTTCCTGCTGTGTTTAGAAGTGATCTCTTCTTCCCACACCCTATTAATGGAATCTTCCTAGCCGTGAGACAACCTCCATTCTAACTAGCTATAGCTTAAAACCAAGTTGAGCTCATGATTTCCTGTATTTGCCAATATAGCTGCTTTTTATTTTTGCTATTTCTCTGTGACTTATTTAGTCACTATCTCAACACTTGCTACTCATGATATTTAATAGAAAGAACGATTTAAAAAGTGCTCTGTGAGCAGCTGAGGAAACTGGAATTGTTTAGCTTGGAGAAAAGAAGGCTCAGGGGAGACCTTATTGCCCTTTACAATTACATTAAAGGAGGTTGTAGTGAAGTGAGGATCGGGCACTTCTTCCAGGTACCGAGCAATAAGACAACGGGAAATGGCCTCAAGTTGCACCAGGGGAGGTTTAAGTTGGATATTAGGATAAATTTCCTTACTGAAAGGCTCATGTAGCATTGGAACAGGCTGCCCAGGGAAGTGGTTGAGTTGCCGCCTCTGGAGGTCTTCAAAAAACGTGTAGATGTAGAGCTTAGGGACATGATTTAGTGGTGGACTTGCCAGTACTAGGTTGAAGGTTGGACCAGATGATCTTAGAGTTTTTTTCCAACATGATTCTATGATTCTATAATCTTGCGCAGGGGGCAACAGTGGACCAGGCAGATGCTTTTCTTTCTCTGCTGGATCAGTTGTAACAATACCCACAATTCCCAGATTATTTCATTTTAAGAAGGTTTTTTATTTTATTTTTTACAACTAAAATTGCCACTAACCCCCTAATAATTATGAGCTTACGTAGCATTCAGAGTTTATATAGTGTAGACACAACCTATTCATCACAGCAAATTGCATCCTCTATTCAGCTACCCAGCTCACTCAACATCTAATTCAGATCCAGATCCTATTTTTAACAATGACTCATTTAATTTCATCCTCACTGTCTTGCTGTCTCAGTTCAAGATTATATAATTCAACCCAACAAAACATACAGCTAGAAATTTTTATGTTACAGTTTCATTGCTTGCTCATAATTTATAGCAGAGATGCCTTTTGCTTCATCAGAACAAAGGGTGTTTACTAATGCAGGTTATAAACTATTAGCTCTACTAATAACAGAAGAGACAATATTTTGTTTACTATCCTAAAGATCATCTACAGGGGTCTGATTTCAGCCTCTGTCAAAAACTACCTTTGTGACCTTGCAGAATATTTTGATAACTGCTCTACCTTTCTGTCTCTTCCTCACTTACCTACCATCTAAATAATGGCACAGTTTAATACCTCTGCAGAAAAAAAAAAAATTAACAACAGAAAAAAACACCCTGAAGCCTATTTTCAGCAAGCATTTTGTGCAGCTTGTTTTTATCTTTATGTATGGAGCTGCAGTGATGTTCTCCCTTCCCCCACAAGCTTCTTCTCAAATATCTTATTTTTCCTCTGCAGTATTTTCATCTTAAAGAAAGAAGTTTTCCAAGCATGTGAATTGTGTAATTTTTGGCAACAGAGAAAGAAGCATCACGGTGAAGTATTTTAGAAGAAAGAAGTGTGCAACTTCTTGTGCCTCAGGTGTGTTTCTAGTTTTTATTCTCGACATACAAAAGGTGACTGGGCTTTGAGAACTTGTCATTTGCAATGCAGCAATTACTTCCGTATCCACAGAGTAGTATCCTATATGTACATTTTCTTTCTATGCAGACAACAAGAAAGAAGTACCCCTTTCAGGGGATTTCTGCAGCTTTATTTCTAGGTTAATAGGGGAACAAGTGGGCAAAAGGAATCTTAGGCAATGCAGAGAGAGGAGTTGTGTAACAGCAAAATAGAGGTTGCTCTATAAACACAGTAATTCAAATACATGAACTTACACAGGAGGCAGCAGGGCATGCTTCTAACATATGCTTGAGCAAGTTAGGTTAAATTTGAGTAAAAGTTTTGCTCATCCTGGATTATATTACCTTACACTACAGCCCAAGTTGGTCTTCCCATTGATTCCAAAGTAGTTTAAACAGAGCCCTGAATTTCAAACTGAAAATCAAAGTAAAGAAGTTCTTGCACTCTGGTAAGACGGATTTAACCACAAGTGTATCAGTAGACTTCAGAAGTCTGTCTGGGGTTTTTCCCTCAAAATAAGCACTTTTCAGCCTTCTCAACCAAAAGACATTGCTTCAGCATAAATGCCATGGAAGTATTAGAACTGATCAGACAAGTACAAAGCAGTAGATAGTCTACTGGACACTAGGTCAGCAAGTGGCAAATAAGCCCCCTGCTTCCCTCCTCCAGCTAGAGGCTGGCAGCTGCCACAGAGTGTGGTGACCCGCTCTGCCCTCAACCCTCACCAGCTAGGTCAGCAGCCTGCCATCTCCTCTGGCCCATGGACGTCCATCCTGACTACACAGGAGCCACAGGCAGCACCATGGCTTGCTGGTCTTATTGTTCTCAGTCTTAACCTTTTAATTTCCTGAAGCCACAAGCAAAGCAAAACTTGTTGACTGTAAGCCAGGAGTTGGGAAACCACTTCTCTTGCAGCAGCCAGCATAAGAGAAAAGGTGTTACATGGAGCTTCCTCCAGGCTGTCCGCTCCTGAGAGCTGAGCAGAGGCATGCTGAGGGCAATCAAAGACAAAAAGCAAAATAAATAAATAAATAAATAAATAAAAAGGGGGTGTGTGTACAAATTCGCAGGGCGTATACATAGAGGACAAAGCTGAGAGGAAGGACAAGGAGAAGAGGAAGAGATTCTGAGAGGTATGCAATAAATATTAGGCAAAAGACTGAAGAGGGAGAAATACAAAATGAAAGAAAAAATAAGCAAAGAGAAGGAAACGAAGTAGGTGAAAGTAGACAGAATTGCATATTTCAAATTTGCATATTCATTTTTTTTCAGGAAATTGATAATCCCTCTTTTAATTGGGGGACTGAGGGGAAAGAAAACAAGTTATCTTAAGCTAAGCTGTAAAGACAGAGGAACAAAATAAATGAGGGCTTGATTGGAGCTCAATCTGCATAGTTCTTTCCATTTTAATTATACGGCTCCTGCTCTCTGTCTCAGTCTTGAACTGTAGTGCTACATTTGAGTGCTTCCTACTTGACATCTGCAACTCTGACACATCCTTTCTCTTTCAAAAGACCGAGACTTCATTACCCATATTGAATAGAAAAAAAATCATTAAGAATTTGTGTTTTCTTTCTAGTTTTCCCACATTAGCCATTATTTTTTCTTCTGGCTCACTCTCTTCAACATGAACATCAAACACAGACATTAGACTTTTTTTTTTTTTTATTTATATTAGATTTCCAGAAGAAGGACAGATCAGCTACTTATAGATACAACACTTCAAGGTTTAACTGTGCAGTACTCACTAATGAGCAAAAAAAAAAAAAAAAAAAGAACATTCTTCTTCTGGACACTAATTTTTCTGGAGATATAGTAGGGAAATGCACCATTTTGGTTCTGTAAAGTTAATAACGTTTTACATAAATAATAATTTTATGCTTGTCTTTTACTATGCACTATTAATTTGATTATAAAATATGCAAGATAGGCACACTGTTCACAAAGAAAGGCATGTCATTGACAGAAAAGAGAAACAGATTGCTGCTTTGCAGACCATCAGTAAGTCTCTATCAGATTTAAAGTGCTAATTAAACACTTCCATCTTGCACTAAGACTCCATAGTGCTACAGGACTGCAACTGAAAAAGTGGTTCAGAGACATCCTTATGTAAACACATTCTTCTGGTACCATTCATAACTCCATCCTAACACTTTTTTACTTTGACCAGCTACCATACAAAAACAAAATATTGTTTGCCCAGAGAAAAGGTATCTCCATGAAATCTGAAATTCAATGTAATTTTTTTTCTTTGCATCACCTGTGGTCAATAGACATTGTTAGATGTCAGCAACAAAGAATACGTCAAGCAAAAGGAATGAAAACTTGTAAATCCAAGCCAGTGTTAGCCATGTAGAAATTTTAGAAGGAGACTCTATATTCCAGACCCTACTGAGTTTAAGTTCACATGAAGCACCAGCAACGAGCAAATGGTGATAGCATCAGTTTAAGTTTGTGCAATAATGGGCCAACCTCAGATCAGCAAAAAAGGCAAATACCCACATTCCAGATAAAAAGAAAGGCCTTGTAGTTAATTTCAGAAGAAAAATTAGCAGAAAAGGCTGGAGTAAAGGCACTTCCAGCTCTAAAGATGCACTAAAAAAACAACACTGAAGCACTGATACAGCACAAGAGGCATGTGTTAGCACTGTCTGTGCTAAACGTCTTCAACCAATAGAGCATGATCCATGTTGGTTAGCATTTCTAAAAATATACCTTATAAAAGGAATTTTCAACTCATTGTTCTTAAGCAAATTTGAATTTCCCATTGCTATGTGGGAAGAACCATTAGAGAAGTAGATAAATTGATTTCAGTGGCATAACTCTCAAGTCCAAAATTAAGCATATTCTTAAATGCTCTGCTGGATCAGAACCAGGGAGCTCAGCAGCTTCTAGACTTGAACCTATGATAAGGTCAGAAGACAATGAAGGTTCAAAATTGTTCTTTCCTTCTCTGTAAATGTGAGTTTTTTAGAATCATCTGTGAACTTATTGTAAGCCATGAATTTTGGGAAACAATATTGCACATCTTTGAATTCTAAAAGAAATTCTGTTGGTAGACAGGATCTTGAAACTGGTTAAATACACACATTCAGATATTTGAAAATATAGACTTAACGATACTCTGTGTCCTGAGAGTCAGCAAGGATGCTGATGTTACCAAAATACTCAATGTTCTTTTTTCAGATCCTAATTTGTCATGCTTATTGAATGCAGCATGCTTTTTAGCCATTACATTTTTAAACACTTCTGGTCTCATTTTACGCAGGGGAAAAAAAAAAGCATGGTGCATTTTAGCAACAAAAGACAATACAGCATTGCGGGAAAGGTATTCCATTAACAAATTGCACTCCCCCTAATTTTGATAAAAGTAGTTAGCAGTTACCATTCGTAACACAGGGAGACTCTGCTGGCAGCTGGATGAAAAAAATTGAGAAAGATAAACCTGTCCCCTGGCCACACTGGTTAATAAAAAGAGACATGATGCCTGTGTTAGCAGACACAACAGTAATTAAGGCAGGTTTCTGTCAGTGAGGGCACCAGTTACCACCTGCCCTGCATTGTTTTTTGGGGTTCAGCTGACTTCAGAGTTTCCAACTTGCATTTTTGGAAGTAGTATTTTTCCTCTTTACAAACCTCACTATCTTTATGACCGTCTAATACAGAGCTCCCAGACTGCTGAAAGCTATTTCTATTTCAATCCCTCTAAAGACCCTGTAGAAAGAATACCAAACAAACCTCCCCAAATGGTCCCTGGTTTGATGTAAGCATACAGAGTATAAGCAAAGAAGCAGAAGCAGTCAGGACCACTGTAGGCACAGCATATATTACCATTGGCATCAACACATGACAGAGCAGGTAGTATCTGGATCTTCAGGTGAGGATTCTAACCAGAATCCCCATGTGTCTAAGCAGAAACTTGTATTTTCTTTCTACTTCTCAATTTTGTAAATTCATCAATCTCTTTGCAGCTGAAAGACAAGCAAAAAGAAGGCACAACTTCAAAAGAAATAACTGTCACCTTTCCAATTCCTTTCTTTCTGTCTTCCTCTTTTCCTGTGATATACAGAGTTTGTATTCAGACTCCATAACAAGAATCAGCACATAACTACGAGCTTCAGATCAAACTGAGCCACTGACGACAGGATAACAAGCACTGAGTTCCGCATTGAACGATTACGCCAAGGCCAACACATTGCTCCGTTGCTCTCATAATGCTTCCAGCTGTGATAAGGAGCGCCAGCACCATCTCGTGGCTTTCACCTTTGTACGCAGTCCCAAGAAGCCAGACAGTTTATGAGCCCTTCAAATTAAGATTCGCAACTGGAACCCATTAACTTCTAAGTACTAACACCAGCAGTCGTGTCGCTGGGGTCACTTAACAGGTTCATCAAACTCAGAAAGCTGCTGATCAGGATAAATGAACATATCAGATGCCTGTTTTTTGTAATAGTTATTTCCCAAACTTAAAAAATCAGTAAATAATTAAATAAGCAGAAAATGAAACCTACTGGAGAGATTTTTTCATTTTTCACTTTTAATTGCTTTTGCTTTGCTAATCTAAATACAGTAAGCTTCCTTACTCTCTTCCTATTAGGTGTGCTCTCTTCTCCCATATTGTACTAGTAATTCTTTTCTGCTTAAGCTCCAGTAGATCTCTATCCTTTTTGAAAATAAGCAGTCAATTTGGATAAACAACTTTAATCTCTCCCTCTGCAGCAAATATTTCACCTGAGACATCCCAGGCTTCCATTTGTTTTTTCACAGCTGCAGCACACTCCTGATTAGTAGCTGGATTTATCTTCCTCAGCCATTTCCAGCTGAGGACTCCCAGCTTACAGGATAAATAAAAAATAAATAAATCATTTTATGTACAATCTGGAAATCTGCACTGTTGTATTTTATCACATTTCTCTTTTTCTGTTCCCCAAAGCCATCCGTTTCTTCCCACACAATATTCAGATTTTCCTCTGCAGTAATGATGTCTCCAGCTTAGACTCACCAGCACAGCTCATCAGTGCATTCCTCCTTTACAGGCAGACATCATACATAAAAATATTAACCTTTTCCAGGACCAATACTGGGGAAACTCTACTGTTAATCTTCTTCCCATTTAGTACTCCCTTTTCCAAGACTGTTGTCATCTCCCCATCAATTATCTCCTCATTCACATTATAATTATTCTAAGCCTTGATTTTCTCCAGGTGAAAAACAAACAAACAAAAACTTCCTAGGTAGTCCAATATTACCTGAATTAGCAGAATTATGAAATTAGCTAACATTAGATCAATTGCACTCACTTCCTTTATGTCTATCTTATTAAATAAATTGGAGTCCTGCACCATACTAAGAAGGAGTCACTGTCACAAATTATTTCTTTATATAGCTTCCTAATGTTATTGTGTGACTTAAAACAGGCCTTAAAAGCTGCATGAGACAAGATAGCTCTGTCAAAAAAAAAAATATGGAAGCTGCAGAATCAAATAATCCAGTTAAGCATGCACTTAATGCACAGTATCAAGAAACACCTAAGTTAATTTGAGTTTTGTCCATGTCACATACAGTGTTCACAGCAGATGGCAATATTACTGTGAAACTACATCCTACAGCATAGATACAAATGGAAAATATTTGATGCTATAATCTCACAGGTAAAATAAAACAGGGATGTGGCAAGAATGCAGGTGAAACAGTGGACTTGAGCTCCAACCAGCCTTCCAATAGTTTTGAGCAAGGAAGCTGGAACACTCTTTAAGGTTCTCATGTTACGCTTGCAAAAAGTTGTATACCACAAGCATAATAATTCTATTATTTTTTTTCATCAGCTACAAGACAAATATGGGTGCATCCCTGAAGAGGATCCTGTGACTTGCATCCTTTGCATTTTCTCTGTCTTTGTTGGGAATACAAGTTCTCTTGAAAGTGCTCCATTCTGTACATTCACACAGTAGGGACTCAGGCACAGACCAGGAAAGGCACAGAGGTGCCTATTTCACGTTTCAGTTGTCTCACTGGGATTTAGGAACCTATAAACATTTTAAGGAGTACTCCAGCCAAAGAAAGATGAGGTAAGTTCCCCTAACAGTGGAAAAGGGCAAATAAAGTACAGGTAAAATAAAGTTAATTAGTGCAGTCAGCCTAACGTCAATATTTGAAAAGAAATGATGACAGGTTAGAAAGCAAGTAATAAATCAAGCAGTCTGTAAGCACCTTGAAGAAAACAAGATGATAACAAAGATTTGTCAGGAACAATACATGGTAAATCAATATAATTGGTTTCAAAACAGCTGACCTAGTATATGAGGAGGACAAGTCATTATAATAAAAAAGAGAAATTCAGTCCAGATGAAGGTGCACTAATTTCAGCTCAGAAATGGTTGAAAGAAAAGATTTATATTATAAGTAGTAATATTGAGAAATAATTTCAAGATGACAGAGGCTTGTTATATTGAATATTTTTGTGAATTATGGTATTCCGTGTTTCTTTAAAAGTTGCAGATGGTCAAAACTTGATAGGTATTGTAAGCCACGTGTAGGACAGGTTCAGAATTTCAAATGAACCACATGAAGGTGAAGGAATGGCCTAAAGATCAAAGACAATAAAAATAAAAAAGATAGAAATGCATTAGAAGAATCTTAGAGGAGAATAGATGCTTATGATATCAGTGATGAAGAGAAATTAGCAGGTTGTGCTGCTAAACAAATGCAAATAGAGTCAGTAACAGTGCTCTTCAAAAAGACATTTTAGCTAGGGAAATACTAATTTGTGTCTTTGTAACAGACTGAAGAGGTAACTATTCTACACTAATTAGTGCTAGTTGTACTTTCATTGCAAAATCATACCTTGTCCTAGGCACAACACTCAAAATGAAGACAAACTGGAGCAAGCTCAGCAAAGGGCAAAAATGATGACAAAATGTTTAAATAAAACAGCCTATGGGAAGAGGATCAGGTTTGTTAATTTTGGGAAACAGACAACTACACTTGGCTATGAAAACAATGTCCCATCATTGAAAAATTGTGCAGCAAGTAGCAGGTGAGGTATTTCCCAAGTCTACTGAAGGAGGAGAGGAAAGGCAATACTGATCAGGATTAACTCTGAAGCCAAGAAGATTGAGGATAAATATTAGTAAATGTCTATAGTGTAAGGGATACTAAACATATATCTGCAACAGGGAATAACAAAATATTTAAATTTATATGCATGCATGCATTTCCAGTTTTAGTGTAGTCAGCTTCCTGTCCCGCCCCACACAACAATAGCAGAGTGGATTACATTTAGCTGGTTTTGTTTGTTGTTGTTGATGTTGGTTTTTTTATATATATATTTTTTTTTTTATCTGCAACCAGAAATTTACATAATAAATGTAATGTTCAGCTCCCAATTCTTCCCAATTCTTTTTGGCTCAGTGCAAATCTATCACTCAGAATCCAGCTGGTGGTGTCTAGCAGTTTTCTGGGTATTCTGAAATATATTGTTTAATGTATTAAGCGTTGAATAACGAACATAATAACAGACAAAGTTAATCAACAGAAACTCTTTGGGAACCAGTTCAAAAACTGATATGTTGTTATCAAATAGTTATCAAAACTAAGTTGTTCTCTTTTCTTCCTGACAAGATTTCTGAGCCGGGAAATGAGTACAGAATAATTCCTCATGTTTTGTCCCATTCGAAGCAGAAGTATGTTTTTTATTAATCAGTGCAATCCTCTCAAAAATGTTATTTCAAAATATAAGGAACATTAAAAGCTCAAGATTTCCTTCCCAAAGTACAGAAAATTGTTTCTGATGTCAATTATACTCCAATATGCAAGGACAAAATCTGTCACTACTCTGAAGATAACCTATCATTACAGAATACTGTGAAGCAACAAATGTACCAAATTGAAAGTAATGTTTCAAAGTAGTATACAAAGCACCCACTGAAATCTGCTCCCCAAATGCTATTAGCTGCAGTTCTACATCTTTCATACTGAGTGTCTTAAAGCACAGTTTTATTGTGACACTGAAATTCATCTCAAACTTCCCAAGCACAGCTTATTACAAGGCTCTGAACATGCGGAGGAAGCAGCCAGAATTTTCCCAGCATCAGTAGATAAAAAATAATTCTTTGAAATGACAATGCATCTATCCATTGTATACTGCTGGCTTAACATGGTTTGCTTTTTTGATAATGTTAAGGTTAGAGAATTTGATATAAATTCACAAGAGAGTAGCTTTACAGCAAGCCCATGGCATGGTGTTCTTTTTCATATCAAGTTCCTATAAATAAGCTGATCAAGTAGTCTTGGACATGAATGAGCCTGGATATAGCCTTAGGATATACTCTACCTCATTAATCAATCTACCTCTGTCTTTTCAAAAGATCACCCATTTCAGCTGACGCAGTACTCTTGCCTGAACTTGCAGAGAATTGCTGTATGCTGTTGAACAGCTGTTATCTTTGCTGCAAATAAGCTTCTTAATCATGGGAAGACAGTCCCTGAAAGCTGGTAATGTTTAAAAAAATTAAGAAATTTTTGTGTTAGAAGTGTTATAATAAGGTAAGGATTATCACTGGTGTTGCAGCCACAACATCCAGTCACACCATATACTTCTTGGGCCCCCAGGCAGCAGGGCAGAGCACAACTGACCAGTAGATAGGAGCACTTCACCATGCTCACACGAAGTACCCTCACGTCTGCAGCAGGAGACACGCATCTAGATTTAAAATAATCACATGGATTATCAGCTGTTGTAGTGCATTTAGAAATCAGGAAATTAACTCAGGATGAAGGCTGTATCTCCCTGGGCCACGAGTCATACTTTGCACCAGCACCTCCCACCCTGTTGGGAATGGACATTGCCTCAACCCAACTGTGCTGCCCTGCCAGCCAGGCTGCTATGCTGCTCTTCAGTGTAATACTTTTCTAAACATCTCACCATGATCTCTTCAAAGACACTAACATCTTAAATAAAGAACATATTTAGGGCATATTTATTTGACTTGCTAATATAAGATCACGCTGACACCCATGGCTATATGTAGCCATGCTTCAGACCCAGGAAATTGTTTCTGCAGGGCTAGCAGTTTCTTATCGGGCTTTATTACAGTTTTATTATGCTACTATGCTTATTTAGTATTTTTCCGTCCTTCCACAATATCACCTCTAGGTGGCAGGTGCTTGTGAACCTTAAAGTAGCGAGAAGGTGTTTCATAGCATGCGAGCAATTAAAACGGGAGTCATCACTCCTTGCATGGGAAAGATAAGAAGTATTTCATGGCACGTTCATTATTTCTATCACTAAAACAGGGGGTAAAATATGTATATATAAATTAAGCTTCTAGAATACAGTCATGAAGTTCATACAAAGGATACTGAATTGTGCACAGGATGTGCAGATTTACACTGCTCTTAACCGGAACCAGGAATATAGATAAATGAAAATCACATTTACCTTTGCATGGACTGATTAGCAATTTGCAATAGCACTCCTGTTTTATAAGTGTCACCATCAGAGTAGACATTAGGAATGGTGCTTATCCTGGGACTTGTGGCTGCTACAAGCACCCAGCCAGGCTGAGAGGATGAGCCATTAGATTAGAATGCTCTGGGAGGTAAGAAATCCGTTTTGCTCAGATTTCAGCATCAACACAGAGTTTCAAGCCCATTATTTTTTGTCAACATGATTACATCAGTTACAGTAAATTATATTTATGTACTACAATACTTACAATGAAAAAAGAGTAATACAATCAACAGTATGATATATACTTGATTATACTTTTACTGCAGATCACATTCAGTCCTTTGTCAGCAAGCATTACATGCATTTAAGAACTGGGACAGCACTAGGTATTCAGACCAGCCCTTTTCCAGCATTACGCCTTTCAGTACTGGATCCACTAGGAACCCACTCCCCATATGTAAATTTCAGCTGCCTGGCACCTAGGCAGAACCTTGCTAATCTCTCCCACTTAGCAACACAACGGAGGTAACATTAACCAAAATCTTTATATGAGGGTCCATTCAGGAAGCATGTAGATCAGGGCTTCATCTGCCATCCAGAAAAATTCACTGAGTTCGTGACCTGCTTCCTTACTGTCATCCTAATAAAAGATCCTCCATATACAAATGAGAGCAGACTATGGGGCAAGTTATTTGTCCAAACACCACAGCCCCATCTCTGTCAGGGGTGCTTCAAGTCTGAGACACGACATGACAGGCATGCTGCTTTCTGTAGCTTCTGATAGATGTAAGCCCTGTAACAGGTGGAAGCACAAGTGCATTCCCATGGATGTGACTGGATGCTCCTTTTACATCCTATCTTGTCATTAGTCAGGCGCTCATAGCATTTTGGATGCATGATGGATATATGGGAGTATCCTCCATCACACACAGTTTTATAGGCAGGGAAGAGATGATACTGCCCTAAATGGTTCCATATGCTACTATGGCTCCATCCTCATCAGAAAGGTGGTCTACCAGCTTTAAAGCAAACGTATTATTGTGGTTGAAAACACGTCACTATTTCTGATACTTTTTAAACCATGAAATAATTTGTTTGAACAAGCATTACTTGGGAAAAACTAATTCCTTGATGGAGTTTCCATGGTCTAATCCTTCCCTAGGAGCAGTCAAAGCTGTCTGGCAGCTGAAACAGCTATTTAACTTGAGCACTAAAACTGCTGATTAAACTAAGCTCCGAAGTGTAAGAAAGAAAGAATTGCTTACCTGTACAGTCTTGACTTAAAGTTTCTTGACTACTACTGCTGTATGAAGGCACTGGAGTGATAGAAAGTGAAGCTGGGCAGGATAATGGATATGATAAGTCATTTTGCGTAGGCAAATGTTGAAATACAGGACTACAGACATCTTCAGAAAAGGTGAGAGGGTGGTGAGGGTTTCCATATGTATACAGATTTTTCCAACGAAGCAGTCCTATTGCAAGGGTGCCAACAGCATCAGAACCTAACAACAAACATCTGAAGTTAAAACCTGTGCCCTTGTTATGTAATAACTCATGATTTTGGAGAAAAAAAAAGCTATAATAAAGTAATATAAATTCCTATTTTGAGTTTATTTATTTGAGGCAATCACTAGGCAAATATGTACATATGTCAAGGACTCTCAGGTATGGCCACTCCAGAGAAAGTACAGAGTGGCACTGCAGAAAGTTCAGTGAAATACAGTAGAATATTACTAGATAACAGAGAGGATTGCAGTAGATGACATTTAACCCCCATCCTTCCTACTTTCACCCCTTTCTTTAGATAAAATTTTGGTTCATGCTTTTTTGGAAACAGAATTGGTGGATTTTCTAAGGGACTAACCTCCATTATATTATTAGATTTCTGTTGCAACCTGCAACACATTTCAGCATAGCAATAATGTTGACCATGGAGCTGGCAGCAGATGGCTTTGTCTAAGTGTACCTAAAACACAGCTTTTTACTCCGCTTTCTTTGTGGTCATTTGGATTTCTCTGTATGCAGGTACACACTAACTGAAGAATACTGTTATACCGTAGTGTCTTACAGCTTTATTATGAATGCTCAGGAAGATGAAAACATTAATATGTACATATGATATAGAATTTATAGCTAGTTTTTGACTGTACATATAATAAGAAAAAATAAGCACTTCTAACATTTCACTCTATGTTCAGATTTTTAAAATAAGCTTGCAGCCCCTCCTTTCTCCAATATCATTTCCAGTACACATTGATTTTCACTTTTATCAATAGAGAGTCATTTTATAAACTCATCTGGAAGCACATAGAATTTATTTTTGTGGGGAGGGAGGAGGACACCACAAACCACAAATTCTACAGATGGAGGAGACCATTCGTTTTCTTATTTATCCATTAATCTATTCAGGAACATACTGCCTATACTGAAACCTCCAGTTACTCTTTGAGGTTTGTATGCAAGGGAGCATATGCTGCAGCTATAAGCATGTAACATACACTCTGAGACTGACAAACTAAGCTACACTATGGAGAAGGTGTAAATAAAACTACTCAGAACTCTTGAGTGAAGACAGACCATCCAAGGTTTTAGCTGATGTGGCTATTGAGGTTAAACAAGTAAACAACAGCTATCGCCATAGCCACTTCTTGTAGCCACATTAGAATAATCGTCTAAAAAAATGCATATATATTGATAGCACATAAGTGTACCTAGATATAAATGTCTAGATACAGATATATTTCCACACACATGAAAGCACAAGAGTGAGAGAGAATTAATAAATCTAGGACACTCAGTTAATGTTATAAGTCTAAATTACTAAATCTCAAAGCCTTAGAAGTGGTTTCTTTTGTGCTTGATGAACTAGAAAGCTTTTAAGAAAGAAAGAAAGAAAGAAAAAGCTCTGAAGGTGTATCACTTAAAGAAAAAAAAAAGAAGCAGCAGAAACCATTTTAAAAAGTTGTCAGAGTTCAAAAATTTATCTTTCAAGGTATGCACAACTTCATGAATCATTGCCAAAAGCAAGGAACTGTCTAACCTTGCTGCTGCATGGACAGATGTGCTTGACTGCGCGATACACACACAGGCTCTTTCTGCCTGCTTTGCTTTACCAGCTGACAGCAAAGCAGCAGCTGAAACAGAATAAAATACTCCCCCCCCTCCCCCCCCCAAAAAAAATCTTCTACAGTGACTACACTTTTTTTTTTTTTTTTAATTGTGCCAAGAATTTCACAATTTAAAGCAGGCAGGGAAAGCAATATCTAGCTCTCAATGCAGCTGCTCGATCCCAAGGCAGGGAAAGGGTTGCTGAGGCGTGCCGAAGGAGACTGCTTCGCGGTGTGATAGAGTTTATGGCTGGAAGCACAGCAGCAGTTACGGATCTGCAGACAATGTCCCTGCTGCAAGCTTAACGCTCCTCCCAGATGTGCAGGTACAGCTACGCTTTGCAGAAAAACAAGTACATGCACTCTTTATTAGCAATATGTAAATTAAATTAAATTGCATGTTCTGGAACTGTTTCTCCCAGTGAAGGTGACAGAAAGGGGCTTGTTAGTTCCCTAGAGCTTTGCAGATGCAATCAAAGCCGCGAGGAATAAATCTTGAAGCTTGAAAATGGATACAGACCTGGCTACCCCAGTCACTCAGCTTTTCCTATCAGACAACCACTCTTTAGGCACTGCCCTGGCCACTACGAATGTTTCCCTTCCTCTCTGCAGCTTTATATGAGATGGTTGATTTGCATCTCCTAAAAGTTGTCTGCTGCTCCTGGATTGCTCCCAGGCTGGTTCTCTCACAGACACCACCATGCACAAAAATTCTCCCTGAAAACCTAAAAATTTGTGTATCCTCCTGCAATAGTAATCCTCAAAACCAATTCCTGCTTCCCCCATCACCACAGGAATGCCATACACCAAACATAACTCAGTAAGCTCCTGCCTCTGCCCCACAACAGAACAAACCCAAACTACCCAAGTGAGACAAAGAATTTATTTACCCCAAATGGTCCATGAGCCCATCCTACCTGGGCTGCAGGCTGCTGCAGCGCGACGGTGGCCTGTCCCTCTTGCCCCATGTACCTGCAGACCCCTGCTGCCAGCTGGCATGCGGGAAGCCCCCATCCTGCAGCACCTCTTCTCCCCTCCACCGCTGCTCCTGCTGCCTCCTGAAGCCTGCAGGGAACACACTGGCCACATGCTGCAAGCTCAGTCTTGCCATTTAAAGCTTTTTTTTTTTTTTCTCTCTCTCTCTCTCTCTCACTTTGGCAGCTAGTCCCGGTCCTCGCAGTCAGACACACCTTTCCCCTCCTGCACGGCTGCTGCTCCAGCTGGGGAGCTCCACAGGGAGCCAAACTCCATGACAGGAGATAAAAAAGCACCAACATGCTCAGGAGGCTTTGCAGAGATACACACGTGTTCACTCAGTTAACACCTTCCCAGCGCACAGCCTCCGTGAGTGACAGTGTTAAGGACAGCCAGGCGCGGCTGCCTCACATGGGGATGCGAGGCTGCTTCGGGATGAGCCAAACACACCCACACAAAAGATGGTGTAGTAAGGTGTATGTAGGAATGGAGAGCAAACCCCACATAGTATCTTCTACAGGAAACACAAAGCCAAGAGACTTTGGGCACAGATTTCATCCCTACATTACTGACCAGGCTGCCTCACCTGCCCCTGCTCAGGGCAGGAAGCCCAACAAATTTGTTGGGCCTGATGGTAAGCGCCCGCTGTGGTGAGCAGGGCCAGCTCCTCCCTTCCCTCCTCTGCAAAGGCCCTGGGAAGGAAGGAGACCAAGGACACCTGAGTTGCAGGCCCTGCTGTTCTCCTTCAGAGGCTTAAACTCAGCTGTTTGTCCCTGGCTTACAGCTGTCTGGAAACCCCTAAAACCCCTTCCTGGTAAGATACCATCCTACAGAACCCCTCTAGCAGAGCAACCCCCTGAGAGACCTCAACTCACCAGGGAGGGCCTGCTGCCGCTGGTCACAGCTAAAGCAGGTGGGGCAGGACACCCCTCATCTCCTGGTGTAACCCCCCCACCTAGTTCTAGCAGCACCTCTGGGGCTCTCCCAGGAGGACAATTAAAAGCCCTGTAATGCAGGGAAGGAGGACAGAACAGGAGCAGGACCATGCCTGAGATCAGAGTTCACCCTGCTGCCTGCTCAGCCTGCTTACAAGCCTGACCCGAAATATTACCTGGGGTACCTGCTCTGGAAGATGCTCTCTGTATTTGGTTAATCCTTTTAAGCAGTTAAGAAGGGTTAGGTGCCTTATCTCCAAATGTCTTAAGCAGAATGAAAAGTCTCGGTCCCTTTTGTTCTGTATAGACAGTGATGATCTTGTTTCCAAGTGACCTACTTAAAAGGAATACAATAACTTGAAGATACTGGGAAATCCTGCTCTTCTCCATTTTGACTGAATCAGAGGGTGATGCATATGCTAATAATGAACTTTAAAGTGCCATCTACAGTCTAAAAGGTCATATAGCAAAACCAGTGACCAGCCCACAGAAATTATAAATAAAAATAGAAAATAAAACTTAATGAAGCCATATGTCACAATGTCCTGGTTTCAGGTAGGACAGAGTTAATTTTCCTCCTAGTAGCTGGCAGGGTGCTATGTTTTGGATTAGAATGAGCAGAGCGCTGATAACATGCTGATGTTTTAACTGTTGTAGAGCAGTGCTTACACCAAGCCAAGGACTTTTCAGCTTCTCGCTCTGTCCTGCTAGCGAGCAGGCTAGGGATGCAGCAGGAGCTGGGAGGGGACAGACCCAGGACAGCTGACCCAAACTGGCCAAAGGGGTATTCCATACCATCTGACGTCATGCTGAACAATATATAGGGGTGGCTAGCCGGGGTGGGGGGGGGCGGCTGCTCGGGGATAGGCTGGGCATCGGTCAACGGGTGGTGAGCAATTGCATTGTGCATCACTTATTTCGTACACATTATTACTATTAATACTATTATTATTATTATTGTTATTATTTTTCCTGTCTTAATAAACTGTCTTTATCTCAACTCACAGGCTTCACTTTCCCATTTCTCTCCCCCATCCCGGAGAGGGAGGGGGGAGGGTGAGCGAACGGCTGTGTGGTGTTTGGCTGCCAGCCGGGCTAAACCACAACACACAAGCATCATCCTTAAAAGAGAAGGAGATGTATCAACTTTAAGTGGGTAGTGATGGGGAAACAAAAACAGGATTTGGGAGTGGGGAAAGGTTTGAAACATCTGGTTCAAAATTGAATCTGGTGCAGTCCCCTTTGAGATTCATCGTCAGCAACTGGAATATTCCCATCTCAATGGTATTCTAGTCTCCATCAAGTTGCACACTATTTTGAATCAAATTGCAGCAATAAGTCCAGCTACACTGGGTCTTTAAGAGACTTAACCGTCGTAGAGAAATCCAACAGATGAATGATTGCTAGGAAAATGTTCAAATGAAAATGTTTTTATTGGCCAAGGAGACAGAGCATTTGAGGAATGAGCCCAACAGCCAACATGCATGTATCTTGTATAGATCAAGCTGAGGAAAGTCTGTTTTTTCCAAGTTGTTTTCCCACCCTAACTATTCCGTTTGAGGATTTCTGTCCCCAGCAGATTCTTCCCCCTATGTATTCAGACAAAATCTATTTTCCAAATAGATCAGCACCTTGCTCTTCAGCACTACCCTTGTCTTTCTTCTTCACCCTAACCCTACATCATCCATATCTAAATTCATCTAGCAATCTGGCATTCATGATCCAGAAAGCAGAAGCACACCATGGAAGAGCACATCATCTCGTCTGTACTGATGGGCCACTTGAAGTCACCATGGTCCAGCATACACATTAACAGGTTACAGAATCATTACATGATACTCCTATTGCAATTAAACAGACAGATGTGCATAGCACATTCATAGCCATCACCTCTGTTCTTCATCAGAAATAAAAAAAAAAAATGTAGTCACCAAGTATTCCACAGAAAATATTAAGAAGTATAAACATGTGTACAGAAACAAAGGTTTAAGTTGTCCAAACTCTGCAGGAGTACAGTTGAATTGTCAATATACTAATCTAACATACTTGCTGTATTTTTTTCTGTATATTAAAGCACATGTACATAAATATATATTATGAAGCAGTGGTTTTTTTTTAAGTAAAAGATTATATATTGAGACTTTATTTATTTTTACTAAATAATTTTATTTTTTTTCAATCTGCTAATGCAATACAGTTTTGCATGCAGAACAGGTGCTAACTAGCCTACACAGAAAGGAATTGGTTTTATCCAGAGTATTTTCCTGGATGAATTCATAATAATTTGTCCTGAATAAAACTTTGCCTTTCTTTGCCCTGGAAAGATATATTTAGGGTGTAGACAACTTATAGGTAATACAGCAACAAAAATCACAGAACAACAGTACCACTCTATAGAAAGTAAAACAACTCATTAGCCTATATCAGCATTTTTTAATCTTGCATATTTCTGGTATGTATACGTATATATAGATTAATTTAGCCAAATGGGATGACAATAATTACTTTCAAGAAACTCTGTGTCAACTAAGCATATTTGACATTTGCACACAGCATAAAACTGAAAATGCATATGTAGGACTTTTTTCAAAGTTTGGGTTAAGCAGAAAAACAGCTTTTAGCCTTATTATATGTGTCCCAGTTCAAGCTTTTGAGTTTAATGTCTCCTTGTCCAGCTTTCAAATGCTGGCATTAGCTAGCAGAAGAATGTCTAACACAACCAGATACAAAAAAAGTGGCTTATCCATGTAATGTTAACAAGGATTTGAAGTGACATATTTATTTTCCATTTTGGCAGTCTACCCTTTCCCCTTTGTGGAAAAGGGATTTAGCCTTTTACTGCCTCTCATTTCAGATATGTACTCTTGGATATTCTCAAATATATATGGCTATAATATATTGCCAGATTTCCCATGGTTGTTATTAATTGCTTCACATCTAGAATGGATGAGAACTGGTATTTGTGCAAATTTTTGCTAAAAGCTAAAGCTAAAACGAGATCTTTAACAGAGGAAACAAATTGCTAAGTATCATTTTTATATATATGTATACATACACAAACAGATACAAATATTTAAGAAATAAAATGAGTACTATTATTGAACCTACTATTGCAGCACTTTCCTATGGTTCATGTTAAGACTACACATGCACATCCAAGGACAGAGTTTGGGTTTCAACCACAGAACAAGAGACACATAGCAGACCCTACAGCATAAAGCAGAAGGATATATCCTCTTTGCATTACTTCAGTTAACTGAGTTAGATGGGTAGTGTCCCCAGGTTCTTTTAATAAATAGCAAGAGCAAAGACCATTTCAAGAGTCATTTGTAGCAAGATCATAACTGTGGTCTGTAAATTATTCTCAAGAAGAACTTTTCTCTGACTCCATTAAGTACAGATACAGCATAAAGGAACTAACTACCTACTTAGCTGGTCAAATTAATCTCCTGAAGATGGGCAGTGCGAACGATTATTCCAAGCGTCCATTTTGTGATTCAGTCTTCTTCCAATTTTTGCTGGGTTCAATAAGCACTGAGGTTGTTGTGGAGAGGCAATTCTACAAGTGCATTTACCAGTTCTGCAGGAAAAAGCAGCACCAGACACTACCAATGCTACTGGCCCTGCTCTACAGAGGGTTTGCACCAAAATCCAGGAGAGAGAGATAATCATAAGCAGATGACAGAGATCACACTGCCTATGTATATGGGCAAGGCAAAATCTGATAATAATGACAAGGTGTCATTCCCCCGTGTCTCACTGCAGAGCACAGGGCAGAACACCTGGCAGAAACAGATCAGCCCAGGGTTCAAAAACTGCAAAAAAAAATTCTTGTCTTCTTACCTAAGGATTTTGAGAGTGCATCCTATGGAAAGAGAAATTTGAAATAGCAATTTTGGAAACACATAAAAGAAAATTGGAGAAAAACTTTTCTCCTGGGTATTTTGCACAGAAGGATCTATGTCAGTAACATAAGCCTAGAGTTTTAGCTGATCAACTCAGACCATGCTTATCTGTCAGATGACTTCAACTTGACTGGGAGCTATTGGTGGGTCTTTTCATTTTAATGCAATAGAGCAGACTGTTATGGATGTCCACTCTATCAATGGTGGGATTAGCAGGATGGATTTTCTTGATAATCTGTTAGCAATATAAAATGCAGTAGAAGCAATGCAAATCCCTGGCATAGGCAAACCATAGTGGAGTGACTGGGGAAAGTTTGAGGATACTGAACAGGAAAAAGACTTGATTTACAGCAATATTTTATGCCTACATTGGGGACTAGAACTTCGTTAAAAATCTCCACTGCAGAAAAAGCCCTGGAGAACAATCATTACAAACATTATCCCTGAAAATGTCTAATGCACATCCTAATGGTGTTCTTCTTACTTCCTTCATATCTCACTGAGATAGCAAAAGCACTGCCAAAGAAAGAAAGCCATTTACCCCTCTGCTATGGTGGGGTTAAAATCCACTTCAGTCTCATGCCCTGCAGATGGTATAAATTATTCTCTAATTTCCACTTCCTCCCAAGTATTTTTCTCCTTGCTGACCTATAGTCATAAGTCCAAATACAGGTATTTTGCTAAAGCCCACACAGGAACAGAGAGCTCTTTAATTCTTTGTCTGGACATCACTCTAACCTGCAATTCAATATCTGTTTCAAGCATTTAGCAGTAAAAAGCATTCTATTAATTTTAGTATAATTCTCTCTTGTTCATGTTCATGGCATATATTTGCTAAATGCATTTGGGTCAAAGCATTGGAAGAGAGGCTATTGCAGGAATTAGAGTCTGGAACCTACGTGATTCAAGATGAGGAGTTACTAGTTGTCCTCTTTCCCAGTAGCAGTTCCAAAAGGTTAAAGTATTTTTTTTATAGATTCATTTTTTTTAAATATATATATGCTATTGATACTACATACAGGCATTTTAATGAATACACAAGCATTTTAAGAAGGGACTGGCTTGCTGTGTTCTCTAGTCTATACAGGAAGAAACCTTTAAATGGTCTGACATCTAACTACCACAACCAACAAGCCTAACAGCTTTTCTTCCCAACAGTAACTGTGATATTCTGGCTGAATAGCAGTTTAATAAATCTTAAAACATTTACTTTTTCTATGGAAGAGGAGAAGAAATGATTATACTTCACAGCAATAAGAAATTTGCTCAGGTTTCTCTATTTAACTAAGATTTCATACCTAGAAAAAGGAGAACTGCATTCAGAAAACCACCCTCTTGTTGCAAGTGCTGACAAATAGGTAATATGGGATTTGCTGTAGACCTTGACAGAAAAAAATAAATGAGAACATCAATCACAATCTATTTGGGAAATTTTACTGTGGACTGGATGCAAGTTAGGAACAGACTTCCCGAAGTCATACATATTCAGACATACATTACAGACACTGGCTCTCTATCTAACATCATGGATAACTTAAATATCAGTGTAAAGTTCTCAGTTTACCACTTTACCTCCACATTGCAGACTGCAGTTTGAATGAAGGTAGGGCAAACTTTCTTGCTTCTCCACCAGAGGAGCATCGTTTCAGCGTATCAGGCTCCGTAAGGTTTGCCAAGCTAAAACGAACAGTTTGATAGATGGCACATGGAGCAGCTTGTTTTTCTTTGTTATCAGATAGTGTAGTGGCACTAGAAATTTCAGCCAAATTGGAATGACTATTCAGCTTTTCTGACCCCCTTCCTGATCTCACACAGATTTCTAACATTTTTACTTCAATCCTAAAACACTTGTTTCTGTCCAGTTATTGCATCTTTTGGCCCTAAATTACTGAGCCTTACACAGTTTTCATTGTTAATAAAATAAGGGATTGTTTTCTAGCTCAGTGTTTATGATTATGAGCAAAAGAACAGATATATAAAATATCAGCTTTTAGCTTAAAACTCATCTGTTATTACTGACTTACACCAGTTGAATTTAATGGCAAGCCTACATTTTCACTACATTTTATTGCACAGCTGAGGAAAAGATGAAAGGAGGGCTGTACTGGCTCACCTGACAGATCTCTCACAGCATCTTGAGCATGGTCTTACATTACACACAGAAGGATGCTAGCACAGCTGGAAAACTCCTCCTGCATAGAGCTGCAGCATGCAGACACACATGGAGTCTGAAACTTGTTTCCAAAGAGCCTATCAAGACACCATTACACAAAAAGCTCCAATTAAAACACTGGGTTGACCTTAGCCTCAAGAAACATCATTATGTTTCTTGTTGGTTTTATACTTTATGAATTACAGAAGCCTGGGAAGATCATGCAGCTTAATAGCACATGCCCCTGAACTTTTATTAGTCTGTTTGTACGGAATCAGATTTTAGAGAGGTCAGTACTTGTTCAGCTAAAACTAAATGCTTTATTATCACACACACACACAAGATAAACAGCAGCACTTACAACCACTTGCTATTTTCTAAAATATAGAATTTTATGTGTCTTTAGAAATTCCTTTATGTTTATTTGTGACAAGTGAAGGCAAGCAAAGTTTAATGCTACTTTAATTCATTATCTAGTAGAACATTTGGTAATGAACATTTCCAAAGAGTCGTCTTTCCAGAGAAGAAAAGAGACCGTCTGAGAGCAGGAACAAGGTCACCTGCTAACTGCACACCTTTACTTTGCAGAGATCTTATTCAGTAATCCAGCACCACAAAGGCAATTTTCCTACTGATCCAACCCATAGGCAGTCACCAAGATGATCTTGGTCAAAATTTCTTAGTTCGTTAGTTTGGGGTTTGAGAGTTTCTGTAGACATGATAAAATGCTATAGAGACAGTGCTTCTTACTCTTCCAAGTATGAAAATGTTTCTTGTCTCAAACAACAGAGCATAGCACGTGGCTAAGGTGGTTTTAGGCTGTGATTGTCATTCCAGGGGTGAAGATGGAGAAGGCAATGTCTGAATGACATTATAGAAACTTAGAATTTCAAGATCACAGATATGAATTTGTGACTGTAGAATACAATTGCTGCACGGGGGAAGGGTTGAGGAAGAAGAAGTAAGGGACCTAAAATAAGTTTACATACTTTTTAAACTTTTTAACACACTCTGAAACCCAGTTTTTGGAAAACCAGTCATGCAGTGTCTTTTTGGACAGGCACAGCAAGAACAATTTCTCTCACTAACCATAGTCCTCCAAGTATTCATTTCTGTTAAAACGTTCACAAGAAGATTGTTGACTAACTAATCAGTGGCTATGAAAATACAAAGATCTATATATATACACATAAAAAGATTAATAAAACATCAGCTGGATGTTGTATGCAGTTACTCTCTTAATTGCTTTTTCACTTTTGGTGCAGGGACTGGACTATCCCTTTATAACCCAAACTGAGGGCTTTGTCTGAATCTGGCTTAATCTTTCAGAAAAAACAACTCTTACTTGATTTGAACAGGAATGCTTGTGGCAGTAACATGTCTACCAGTAAGATCCAGAGCTTATAGAGCACCAAGAATATTTCAGGTTTTATTCTACAGAGCAACGCACAAAACCACATTAAAAATATAAATAACATCGAGGCGGTATAAATTCATGAAATAAAATTAAATTGATCAGAATTGCTTGTGCCTCCATACTTAAGAGCTGAGTTGTAATCTCCTGAATACTTCCTGCTTCTGTTTTTATGGGATCAATAGACAGGGATGGCCCACTTCTTTACTGCAGGAAAACTGAATGATTCTTTGGTCTTCTGCATCAGGCAACTAATTTCTGCCTCTAGGAACATGAGCTCACCGTGAATTTCAGACCAGCACCAGACAAATAAGCCAAACTCCCCGTCTCACAAGAGGATTACTCCTCTTTATACAGGTGCCTGATTTAGCCCATTAGTCAAATTTGTAAGGCTACTAAACACTCCCAGCTATGAGTAAAGTCCCCTGAAGTTGTTTTCTGGTTATTCAGTCCTGTACCACACTAACTGCTTTGAATAATGAAGTGCAAGACAACTCAATTACCTCAGCTGAGTGGATAATTTAATTTCAGTGACTTTCCGCCCTGATTTTCCTTCTGTTTAAGGAGATAAGGCTGTTTGCTTTACACCTCAAGAAATACCCAGAGGCCAGTGACAAGGTCCTGGAAGAAATCCTGTGAGAATGAATCATGGTCTTCAGCACAGGGTAGAGAATTGGGCAAGGGGCTACATGCTGAAGTACAGGGGGAATCCCAAGTATTGAACAACTGCTCCTGCAGTCAGAACTCTCTTCTACATGCTGAGAGAAATAGCATCCTGATGAAAAAAAAGAAAAAAAAAGCATAATTTATAATGAAAGTGTGAAGTGTGTGTCAAAATCCATCCATGCAACTTGAAGGTAGTGCTGACCATCAGAATCATCACATTTTCTAAACTATGAATGTTTGGTTTAACAGTCCTAATAGGTTACTTTCAGAGTTCAATGTAAATGGACTGTGACTTAAAGTCCTGAGTCTCAGAGGAAACTGATGGGTTTTTTAACAGTTATTACAGAAAACTTCCCAGCATTTTCATTTACATGGCCAAAAATCAGGCATAAGCTATCATAGAGGTTTCTATGAACATTTTCATATAGATCATCAGATAACAGAAATGCTATAGATGAGAATATTTAAAATCCAGACCATACAACTGTGTATTCACAAAACCCTCCCAAATCTGTTGTACTATACAGGAGTCTAATTCCAGGACTAGAGATCCAAAGCGTATGTATTTAATTAGACATTTAAATAAACTCATTCTGCTGGTCTTTTATTTGGATGCAGTAATAAATTATTTCAAAGTACTGCAAGGGTCAATGCTGCAGTATGTACACAATAAAAATAATTTATTATGGTCCTGTTTCACAGGTGTCTATAGAATAGTATGCTCAGCAAAAAATAATAATAATAAAAAAAGCTATGGAGAAGCATACAGTTCATCAGAATGACACACCATGGTAATTACTTATGTTCTTCTGGGAATATAGGTTCCAGTACAGGAAGTTCTCTGTTACAGTAGCTATGCTTCAGAAAAGTAAAAATAATGTTTATATAAAGAATCAGCAAATTACAAGATTCTGAACTTCAGCAATTACTTTTATCCTCAAATGCAAAAGAGGTAGAACTTATGATTTTACAATGTGAATATGCATATAAACTAATCTTAATATGGTTCGTGTGACATGATATGTTTGAGTACTTTGACAAACATTATTTTATGATACTTTTCCTCTGTGTGACTATCCAAACTTTTTTTTTTTTTTTTTGAGGAAACGTGCAAGTTTAGCTTTATTTTTGTAGGACTGCAGCTTTGCACAGTACTTTCTGACTCAGCATTACATACCAATTTGTTATCTAAGTTCTAGCTGCAAATCTACCACCAAAAAACTCTTAACACCACTAATCTGTCAACATTTTCTGCCTATCTGCATTCCTCAGGGAAATGGCCAGTTGTCTCCTGCCCTGTAAGGTTTTTCTTCCATCTGGAATGCAATACTTCACACAAAGTGCCGTAACAGCACTGATTTTAGACAGCAGCAGTTCCCCTCCCCAACTAGAAAGCCATCTGCTGCTGGCATCTGCACTGGTGACACACCAGAAAGTTCTGAGTTAATGGGGACTACTGGCTACCTAGGAAGGCTGTACTGTCAGCAGACCACACCTCTCAGATATTTTAAAGCTTTAATGTTTTTAATGTCTGAAACCTGTAAAAGTGCTGAGCTTATTTAAATTTCACACTATTTATTTTTCAAAACTTTTCATAATGAAGTGATTTCTTCAGTCTTGGCTCTCATGAAAAGAAGATTTTCAAAATGTATTTGCATGAAATTAAAGGGTCTTACAAAACTAAACATCTCTTGCATTATTTATTGCATGCCACGTCTGGATTTTTCTAGCCAAAAGGTTTAATTTGAATCAAAGAGAAATGTTTTGCCTGTGGATTCTGAGAAGTTAATTTGTCTAAGGAACATCTATTAAATTTGTAGACACCAGAGGGCCCCATAACACTCACTGACCTGATGAACAGTTTTTGATTCCCCAGTGGAGAAACAAACTGTAGAGTGTGCACTTTGAAGCTATGGCTGGTTAAGTCTTAGAAGGAAAACTGCCTTGAATTTTACCAATTCATTTATATACATAAAATAACCAACCCAGAACTGAAGTCCTTTGAACTGGATTGTGGTGGTTTTACTCGGGTGGGCAGTCGAGCTCTCTCACTCCCCCTCCTCAAAGGGAACGAGGAGAAAATACGATGCAAAGGGCTCAAGGGTTGAGATAAGGATGGGGAGATCACTCAACAATTATCATGACGGGCAAAACAGACTCAGAATAGGGAGATAGTAAGATTTATTGCCTATTACTTACAAGCTAGAGAAGTGAGAAACGAAAGAAACCAAAAACGCCTCCCCCCCATCCACCCTCTTCCACTTCCTCCCCCCCAAGCGGCGTGGGGGAACTGGGGAATGGGGGCTATGGTCAGTCTACAGAGCTTCGTCTCTGCCACTCCTTCTCGGTTACTCTTGTCCCCTGCTCCAACGTGGGGTCCCTCCCACAGGATGCCGTCCTTCCCGAACTGAGCCTGTGGGGGCTCCCCACAGGCAGCAGCTCTTCAAAAACTGCTCCAGATATGGGTCCATACCACAGGGTCCATCCCTCAGGAGTAAACTGCTCCAACCTGGGTCCTCCACGGGCGGCAGCTCCTTCCAGAACCCCTGCTCCTGCGTGGGCTCCTCTCCACGGGCTACAGGTCTGGCCCGGAATCTGCTCCGGCGGGGGTCCTACACAGACTGCAACCTCTGTCAGTGCAGGTCCACTTGCTCCACCATGGTCTCCTCCACAGGCTGCAGCATGGAGATCTGCTCCTTGTGGGACCCATGGGCTGCAGGGGGACAGCCTGCTCCACCAGGGGCCTCTCCACAGGCCGCAGTGGACTTCTGCTCTGGTGCCTGGAGCACCTTGCCCCCTCCTTCATCACTGACCTTGGCGCCTGCAAGGCTGTTTCTCACTCCTCTCTCTCTCTCCCAGCTACTGTTCTGCAGCAGGTTTTTTTTTTTCCTGTCTTAAATATGCTGTCACAGAGGCACAAACAATATTGCTTATTGGCCCAGCTCTGGCCAGCAGCAGGCCCCTTATCTAACATGGGGCAGCTTCTGGATTCTCGCAGAAGCCAACCCTATACCCCCCCCACTACCAAAACCTTGCCACGTAAACCCACTACATGGATATATACTTTGCAGTCAGTCAACTGTACTTCACAAAACAGTTTGAGTTGGAAGGGACATTAAAGATCATGTAATTCCATCCTGGTGCCAAAGGTCAGGGATACCTCCCACTAGATCAGGTTGCTCAAATCCAGGTTCAGAAATTTTCTGGCTGTTAGCAGTTACCTGATGCTTGTGGTTTTTGTGTTTTCATGTTTCTCCTGAACCAGGTATTGGCATAGAAAGGAGAATGAAGTTTTGAGGTGTTACAGAGCAGCCCAGCTCTACAGGGCCCTTGTATCAGCCACATGCAAACAAAACTCTCAGAGCCCTATGTGCATATTAAAGTGGGCTATGATTTTCAGTGACTTTGCTGCTGTTTCTTGAGGCTTTATTGTCAGCCCTAAGTGAGGCACATTTTAGCCATTTCAAGGCAACTTCTTACAGGGCCCAAAACCCATTTGGATGGCCTCTGCCTTTTGGTCGCCCCATTCTGAACAAAATGACTGCAGGGTAGTCCAACTGTTTTCTTCCATTATAAATAGAAAACCATTAGTAGCAGAGCTAAATTTTGCTGCGTGAATATGTAGGACTTTGGGAAGAAAACAATGACCTGTAGCTTGATGTGAACTCATTTGCAATCTTCAGTATGACTTTGGAACATATTCTTAGGGATACATTATACAGTATATATATTTGTAAAAGAAAAAAAAAAAAAAAACTTGGCTTCCCCCGCTTCAGAACTCCACACAGGAATAGAAACATAGAAACCGGAGACCTCAGTTAAGCAGCTGGAATCCAACATAGAAGTTGTTCTGATTTGATGACCACAGAAGCAGAGATGGGTCTAAAGTGTGTCGAGAAGCTGTAAATGCTGAAAAGACTGGCACACAAGTGCTTTTTATTTCAAGTAGAGCTCCAAAGAATAAAACCCAGAGGTGTACCTGAAACTAATCAGGCACATTGCCTGGTAGAAAAGGATTAGGAGGGGCTCCTTCTACTCAAATAGTATTTTACTAAAACAAGGTTCGTAGATCTTGAACTCTAAACAAAGCAATAGACCAGATGCAGCTATTTATGTCTTTATAATACCCTGATATTGAAACTATGATTTATGTGGTGGTAGAGCAAAAACATAAGCCTTCTGAAAAATATGCAGTCCCCGCCCCCCCCCCCCCCCCCCAAAAAAAAAAAAAAGGACAGTAAAAAGCGTGTGCATGTAAAAAGGTGCAATATGTTTATTTCAAATAAGTACTCAAAGACAGACTGGTAACACATGGAGAATTCAGTCAGATTCCTGCTCCAAGTTATCTTTCCCATGCAAAAAGTAATACAAGCTGAAGATTAGACTTGCCCTTTGGCAATATAAACATCGCAGAAAGTATGTATTTCCAGTAGGAGGTATTTTGTTACATTTTGATTATTAGCTCACTTCATGCCATGTATCATCCTTAGTTATAACAGGAATGACTACAAAGTTGGAGACTGCAATTATTTGCACAAGCTAGACCATGCTCATACTATTTTTGTAAGAATGTAAAACCAAACCAAGCCTACCCACATGTAACAGGTGAACCACCCTTAGATTAAGCTGTTTAAGGTTTCAAAAGTAAAAGGATTATTTTTTCCTTTTTCAGTGCCAGTGTCTCATCTCACTCTTTTCATTTTGAACCATAAAATTTGGTGTATTACACGAGATTAACGGATCACAAAGATGAAGCCATCCACTTCATTTTCTCTGAAGTCATTGTTAAAAAAAGCTAGATGCTGAGATCCAAAAGTCTCAGTGTTTAAAGTACTACTAAGAAACCTGGAAACAGTTCAAAAAGTGTTGAGGGTTGACCCCAGCCCGTAGCCGAGCACCCACACAGCCACTTAGTCACTCCCCTCTGGGACAGCAGAGAATAAGAGCAAATCAAGAAAACACATGGGTTGAGACAAAGACAGTTTAATAAATGAAAGAAGGGGGGGAGGGGTAGAGAAACAACACAAAAAAACAAACAAAAAAAAAAAACGAGATGCAATGGTAATCTCTCACCACCTCCCAAAGGCAGACTAATACCCAGCCAGTCTCCAAACAATCCCCCCGCCACGTTCTTCCTCTACCTACAGTTTTTATTACTGAGCATGATGTTATGTGGCACAGAACATCCCTTCGGTCAGTTCAAGTTAGCTGTCCCAGCCCTGTTCCCCTCCCAGCCGTTCACCCACTGCCAGCCCACTTGCTGAGAGGGACAGAGTGGGGAAAAGAAAAAGCCCTGACCCTGTGCAAGCAGGGCTCAGCAACTGCCCAAAGCCTGCCGTGCCATCAGCATCATTTCAGCCACAAATCCAAACACAGCAACATATAGACTGCTGTGAAGACAGTGAACTCCACCCCAGCCAGACTCAGTAAAGAAAGAAACCCCAAGAATTTCACTATTAATCTGCATGAGATATTGCATCATAGCTCACTATTTGGAAGCCCAAAATCAAATGCAAGTCATCTACTGCAAAATGCTTTCAGAGTGTGAAACTGTCAATTTTATCAAACATGAAAACACTCCCCTACAGTCAATACTATCCTTAACATTTGAAGTAATGACTTAGACCAGTGCATTTATAAAATAAATATGTGATAAGGCTGTCCCCAAACATACAACTTTGTCTGTAAGATTGTGGGACTTGTGTACACAGTATTAAAATTGATTTTGTCCTCCTACAGTTTGCATATTGTTATTTACTGTTTACTCCCAGGAGGTTGTAAGCAGTATTGTACAGTAGAGATGCATAAATAAAATCATAAATAAACAAAGCTAACAAGGTGCTCAGAAAGGTAGCTCAATAACTTTGCCACTGCATATGAAAACTCATTATTAGTTTATGATGCTTGCTTATTGTATTCTTGCTTATTCCAGGAAAATAAAAAAAAAAAAAAAAAAAGATAACATAAGCATCAGAAGCTGTGATTTCCGTGCACCTCCTCATAAGTAAACATCTTGGGAACGGAGAGAAGTAAGAGTCTGTAGAAGTCAGCAGTGTCTCCTCACAGAACCTGAGAGTTCCTTGGCATTCATAGGTTCATTACACCTGAAATATCTCAAACAATGCTACTCCCAGAGACAGTAGTTTTATTCATCTACCATGAAACTCATTTCTATTAAGGATTAAGGGTTGAGCACCACAGATGTTTAACCCACTAAGAGCCTTCAGGAGCTGAGTATAAACGGTGCTCAGCTTTCTGGCACTTTCAGATGTTAAAAGGCAAATGTAGGCCCTCATTAGCTCTTTGGAAAACTACTCTTCACCTCCCAAAAGTTAATACAGGAGAGCCAGTAATAAGATCTCCAAAACAACAAAGGCCACTGCAGACTAAGACTGCCCACAAAATTGACCTCTAGCACTGAGAAGTATTTAATGATTCAGTTTTAAGGATAAAGGCCACTTCTGCAGAGCAGCGAGGCTCTGCCTGTGCAGGTCAGGACTCATGGCCCAGTGTCGCCATGACAGGAGTTGCTTTGGGGTCCATCCCAGTGGAAAGCACCCGTGCAGCAACTCATGTACTACTTCTGCCCACACAGCAAGAGCTTTCTAGGAAAACTGAGCTTACCTGTAGTCACATCTGAACATATACTATGCAAAATTGTCTCCCCCAGCTTTTAGAAGCAGTATCACTAAGGCACAGCAAGAGAGTGTGATTAAGGACATGACTTTCCATGTCCAACTTAACCCAAGACAAGGAGGCTCCACATCCAAGTAAGCTGAAGCCACGTTAAGGAATATAGGGCACAATGAACAGCGAAAACTGCAGCTGTCAAACTGAACAGGACTAGAGATTTCTTTCTCTAATACATGCAGGTCACACAAATTTGTGTTCTGGAATACTGCTGAACTTAAAAAACAGTACAAATTAAAAAAAATAAAACAATAGTTTTGAGGTATTAGAAATTTTATAGCATGTGCACAGCTCTATCGCTTATCACAGGCCTTGATGCAGATGTGCCTGAAAAAGCAGAATTGCTCAGGCTGTGCCCTAGGTAGACATTTCCTGAACAAGCTTCACTCCCTTGAAAGTGAGCAGCAGCAGCTCCAGCTTCCCTTCCTCTCTCCTGCCTTTCCCCACAGCAGGTCAGGCTAGCAGCAAACAGGGATATTCTCTATTCCACAGTGCAAGCAAGCTCACCTCTAAATATATCTAAGTAGAAGTTTTTAAACTGCAAAATAAATACAGTTCTTACTGTACATTTTGCTGCATAATTTACAGTATGCCTAACGTTTGACGTGGCACATGTAGTGTTATTTAACCTGTTTTTCCCTTCAGCGTAGCAGATGCAAGAGGCCCATTTGAACAATATTAGGATCTCCCCAGAAGGTAACAAATAAAGATTACTTTCTGGGCTTTTTACTCCCTGTCATAACAAAATAGTGATCATCTTGTCTGCTCTTCAGAAGCGGACCTTTTGATACACTAGGTGCTCCTTTGTTACACACTGTTGCTGATTTTGCTTTAGAGAGAGGTTTCTTGGCTGCTGGCACTAAGCTTCCATTCACTTGCAAGTTTCTGGTTGAAGGCTGACTTTTTGTGGAAGGCTGTGCTGGGTTTTTGGTCGCTGCCGCTTTGGCTGAAGTTTGAGGAAGCCGTACAACAGACAGGGGAGTGCGTTCAGGAGGTTTGGATGAAGTGGATACAATCTCAGGGGTTTTACTGATATCTTGGGTCTGTAGACACTCTGTGGCTGGTTTCTTATTGACAGCTGATGGTACATTTTTGCTTGTAGATACAAGTGTAGGTGGGGGCTTTGACACTTTACTAACTGCCAGGGAAGGTGCAGAAGCTGAGTGCTTTAGTACTGAAGCAGTCTTCAGGTTCCTTGCCAGGACAGAAGCTGTTTGTGGAGCTTTCTGAGGTTTCTGAGACCCAGTTCCTGAAGCCTGAGTTGTATTTTCAGATGGTTTTGCAAGGAGCTGCTGAGAATGTGAAAATTTGGCAACAGAACGCAGATTTGTAACGGGTGGCCGAGCTGACCTCGGAGCAACAGAATTAATTTTGGTTTTAGTGACAGATACAGGTTTGCATTTAGAGGGGACACGCTTCTGTTTTGAAGCCATTGTTTCAATTGTTGCAGGCAACTGAGACAACTGTTTTTTAGAGGATGAGACAACAGAGTGTGTCCCTGGTGCTGGGGAGCCTTGGGCCAGGGCAAATCTCACCTTTGGAGCATCAGGGGACCGAATACGTTTGCGTAACGTTTCAGAGTGAACGAGAGCTGTTCTTGATCTTGCAGATGAAGAGCTTTTGCTTGCAGGCTGTGCAGGAGCAGGAGCTGGTGAGTTGCATGCAGGAGACTCCAGTTTCTTTGAGGTGCCCATTGATGGTTTTAAAGGAGACTGTGAGCCCATTGCTGAAGACCCATGTAGCTTGGGCCTGGCTGACAACAACTTGGCAACAGAGGATGGGTGCACTGGCACTTTTGGTGATTCCAGGGCAGGGGACTGAGGACGTTTAGATAAAACTTTCTTCACAGTTGCCCCATGAACAGCCTTTACTGCTGGAACAGGAGTAGGGGGTTTTGATGGTTGCTTTTGAAACATATTGACAGCTGACATTGGATTCATGACAGGAGGTTCCTGAATTCTGGCTGACGAGCTGGGAACACTGTCACTGGTGACGCCTTTCTGAAACGCCAGGATTTTCTGCTCCAGAGTTGCAAACTGAAGCACTCGGCAGGGATCGTATTTAAGCAGAAAACCTTGAAGAGTATCCCAGCCTCCACCAACACGTACCATCACATGCTTGCCATGTAGCATCTGAGAATGGAGGAAGAGGGGGGTGGGAACAAGAGAAGAACATGAGAAATCTTGTTTTATGCAGCTCTAAATCTTCTTCATACATTATAATTTATTGAAATCAACCAAAAATAGGACCTCCTTTCTTACAGGGAAAGATTTTAAGAAATTATGTAGCAAATAAAGTTTGTTTCCCAATTCTTCTACTAGTTTCTCCTGACACATAATGATTCTCTGCAGGAAGTAATGAAAAAATATATACAAGAATGCATTTCAACCATTCCGTCAGCATTTTTGTTTAGTACACAGAGTTTTGGATACAGGTTTTGTTCAAATTATCAACATCCTCATAACTTTTTAAGCCCATTAATTCCAGAAGAGAATGCTCACCTAGCTGCAAATTATAAATCCAAGTGTCCGGATTTCAAACAAGCACTTTTCTCAGGATATTCTATTGCATTATCCTTATTTATGCTGCAAGTTGTTACTGAAATTTTAGAAACTCAGAAAAGCATTAACTTGCTTAGTTTAGTGTGGTTGTAACTGCAAAATCAATGGTTGTAAGATCTAGTTAGCTAGACCTGTTTTGAATAGTGGATTGGATCATGTGGAATCCCAATCTAAATCATTCTGTAATTTTAAAACAATTCCAAAAAAAAAAAGAAAGCGTATTTAAGTTAAAAGTATTTTTTACCCATTTAGAATATAAACTGTAGTACTGAGAAACCACTTACTCGTATGAAAAGTATTTTATCTCCCAGTCTATAGCGTCCTTCAGATAAGTATTCAATTGAAAATCGATGGGAACAACTGCAAGGAGGATCTTCTGCTATATGTTTAACCTAGTTATTAAAATTGAAACCTGTTAGTATTTTGACAAATGCAGGTTTAATAGATGAAATAATCAGTACCTCTTGTTGTATTAAATATTATCACCCCAGAATCTAAGAAAACACTAGAATTCTCTTCCCTCACTAGAGAATCTCAGCTACATAAAGCTTCAAAATGGAGAACAAAAGATTAAAAGAAATAAAGAGTACATGCAGACAAATATTTTGGAGTTGTCCAACTCCAATTTTCATGATTTCTTTAATTTAAACATATTTCTATTTTCCTTTTAAAGATTTGTTCATAGTAGCATCAAATTCCAACCATAACATTTTGAAGACATGGTTATGGTCTCAAGAAAGTGAAATACTGGTGCCTGGATCTCTCCTGTGAGTAAATTGGTGTTCAACAGAACCAAATTCATTGCTACACCTTGCCCAGAGGCACTTCAGCGTTCTCCCTCACTTTTTCGAAGAATTTGGTAAGTTATTCTTCTATGTAACACCCAAGAAGCAAATGACTGATGAAAGGAGGAAGGTAGTCCCCAAAAAAGTCCAGAGTTAGAGGAGGTGGGGAAAGGAGAAAGGGGAGAGGGGAAAAGTTTTATTTAAAGTGTTTGTTGAAGCATTTCAAAGCCTACTTTAACATTTGATGAAGTTCATATACAGTCATAGAATACTGATGCACAACAACAATTGAATGAGAGGCTAATTCCTATACTCAAAGCAGCAGTGAAAGAAAGGGAGAATCAAAGTAAGTTATATGCACCGAGGCACTACCTCCGAAACCAAAAACAAACAAACAAACAACAACAAAAAACCAACAACAAAATTGTTTAAAAGAGGTGCAACGCTTCTGTTTTCTATTTAAGGCTCACATATATTAGATGAAAAACTAAGTCTGTGATTACTGAGCCAGATCACACAAGTACTAGGCTAAAAGTTTGACTTAAAGACCTTTTCACAATAAATAAGTACTTACTGCCTCATGTAGTTCCCCATGGTGACAACATGACTTTGCTGTGCTAACAGGTGATGCTGGTCCAGAGGTCATTAGCAATGTTTCTTCTAGCTCAATTTCCTTCTCCAGTTTTACTAGCACAGGAGGTTCAACTCCATACCTCAACACAATTAAGTAGAAAGTTTAAGTAATAATATAAAGAAAACAAAGAAGTGATGATGACAAGCAAGAAAAATTCTGAGTAGCTAGACTAAGAGGGAGCAGAACTACTATTCAGAGGAATAATTGTTTTGATAATCAAAAGCGAAGAAGCAGCTCCAAGTTTCTGGTGGAAATCCTCTCAAAGGTGGTCCTAGAGCTACCAGGGAAGGCAATAATAATATAGTCAAACCTGCACAACTTAGGTCACGACCAATTTAAACAAACTATCTTAAAGCTTCCTGCTCTGTGCCAAAAAGAAATTGGCGTTCTAAATTTAGTGAATAATAGAGTTGATTCATATTTAAAGCTTACATAAAGCTGCTAAAAAGCTTAAAAAAATAAAGACCTTAAGAGAGTATTTACTGCTCACAAAATTCTTCCATGATGTACACATACCTATCAGCCGATGGTAGCATTTAAAAACAGCTATAAAAACCTATATAAAATAAACCTACACAATAAAAACATATAAAAATAAATGGATCAGCACCTCTCCATGAAAAGAATGAAATAAATATTTGAGAAAAATATTCATATTGTACAGTAGTCCTAGAAATACTACTCATTACTTTCTGCACATAATTAACATCTACTGCGTTGCACTTAATGACCAAGAATTGCCTTAACTTTTACTTAACAGAATATATTCTTCAGTTTCTGGTTAAGAGGATGTATGGATCACATACCTGGATACAATGCGTCCAATTTCCAACAAACAAAGATACACTTGCCTTGGATCCTTGTGCAAAACTAAAATTGAATTAAAAATAAAAGGGAATTTACTGTGGGAAGGCCTCTGCAATGAGGTACAGAAAATAAAGAATAGATTATTACAACTCAGCCATAATTCTACCTAGAGGCATGCTATGTTAGTCTACTGAGCCAATCTGACATGTACTGTATCATGGATAAAGCACTAAAATGCTTTTCAACTGTAATTTTCTTGTCCATAAAATGTCTAAATTCATCCTGGCACTCCTGAAATTACATTCTTCTTTATCTCCTAAGAAAAATGTGCTGTACGTGTTTCTTTGCTGTTCCTTCTAGACATGAACTGGAAAGCAAGAGAGCTGAAGAGCTTTTCTTTCCCTACCCTTAAATACATTATAGCAGTCTTATAGATAAAGAGCATAAAACACTGAAAAATAAGAAAATATATTGTCTGTTAATATATGTGCATACAAAGATACGCGCCACACACTCTATGGGTGAACAACCACGGGAGAACTCAACACAAGAGGTCTAGCTGACCAGTGGATGCCTATGCACAGCCAGTCAGCCTTAGTGGTTTAAATCACTGACTGTGAAAGAATAGTCCAGGTGACTGTCACCATTTCAGCAACTCATCTTTTTTTCTTACTGCTTTAAAAATTCAGGATCTGTCCACATGGCAGATTCACTCAGTTACACTAGAAGATACCACTTTGCCAGTGGAAGCTCTACCTCGTACTACACGCTCCTTTCACCCTCCCTGCTTATCAGTCCCCACTCTATCCACCCAAAGGTTTTCTTCAGAATTTGGAATCTTGGTGAGTCTGTACTCTGAGAAAGAGGGCCAAACCCCCTGTAAGGGGTGAGGATGACTTTGGTTTAAGAGCAAACACTCAGATTTGAATATCAGGTACTGGCAGTGATCACAGCAAACCAGCAACACGAGCTCAGATATGCTTATTAGCAGAGTTTTGCACTAGGCTTTGCTTTTCCAGGGCTGTACCTAGATGAGCTGCTCTGCACACGCCTCTTTTCAGAACAGCTCTAACAGTTTCATGCACTTGACTGTGTAGGCCCACTAAATCATGAGCTCCTGAATTTTGAATCATGAATCTGGATGAATCATGAAGCTGAAGAAAGATAGAAGGGTAGAGTGATAGCCAAATGGTATGTAGATGACCATGGTAGCCATTCAGGGTTTTCTTGACAACTTTGGAATGAAAAGATTCAATTATTTTTACTACCACACTACAGAATGGAAAAGGCAGAAGGAAATCAATGTCTGATTTGTTTTTGGTTTCTTGCAACTTCCATCTTTAGGTGTACAAACAGGAAAAAGAGAAAAGGACAGAGAAAGAAAAGAGTTTTAAATCTCACGCAAGTAATTACTTCCTCCCCTGCCTCCACTTAAGCCTCAAAACTGAGATGCTGTCAACATTTTCTAAGTAGTCCATAAGAAGTTGTTTGAATGCTCTAGAAAACAAGGCAGCCCCGTACTTTCTTAGCCAACTAGGAACGCTGTCTAATAACTCAGAAACCAAAGGCTGGGAGAAAGGTCATTCAACTCCCATCAATACAAATGGGCATTGTTCTTTCCCCACCATATCAAATATAAGAAATAGGAAAAACTGTATATATAATTTTATATAGTGTACCATTTATATAAACAAGTCTGACTTCCTTCATGCTGTGCAGTAACAATATTCAGTAGAAACTGAAAATTCACTCTGAAGAGAAGCTTAATGATCCAGCTCCTTATTTACAGATGAAATTAATATCTTTTGGATGTTCAATTTGATATTTAAAATTACTTCACTTTAAATAAGTCTGAAATGTTTCCTAAAGTGTAACAAGAGAATGAAGTCAGATGTTCTTGCTTACATTTGTTAGTCTACTTATTAAAAGATCTGATTATGAAGGGTAAATCTACAATAGAAAGTTGACCCAAAAATAATCCAAAAGGTACTGGAAGTAATTTCATCTTCTTTTCTCTAAGTGGTTCCGTCAGCTCTAAGAAATGGTGTAAACAACAACAAAAAACCACTCTTAGCAGAAACGAAGATATTGGACTTGATGTCAAAGGCATCCCATGATGGCTACTTGCTCTGATATCTCAGAAGCAATTTATTTCCTCCATGGCCATCCCTACTTTTCAGGAGTTGCAGCTACATGCATCTGGCAGGAAAGGAGAAATATCAAGTTGTCTTTCCCCTATTTCATTCATAAAGAATGGCTTGAAAGTTTGATGGACAACATCAATGGAAAGAATGTGTCATCAAGGAGGCTGCAAGTCTGCTCATTTCAACTGCCAAAAAGGCTCACAGACGATATTTATGCCACAAAGCAAGTTTGTGTCATGAGTTACAATCAGACTTCAAAACACTTCTTGACTATGAGCAAAAGCCACAGCATTAGGAAATCCTGTCTGCTTATCTCAGGGAGGCTAAACAGGTTTTAGCAACCCATCCAGTAAAGGAACTAAGATGTTTAAGCAATGAAATTCATACAAGCTGAAATTAAAAGAAAGAAAAAAACACAGAATGCTAGAACTAATTTTCTTATACCCCAGTTCTCCTACTCATCTGTATTTCATGGCTCTGAAAAAAGAAACACTCCCTAGTTAAATGAGAATTAGACAGATGCAAATAAGGATGTTTTCTCAACCGCTTTAAAAATGAGTGATGCAGCAGAGAAGACATAGGTAGTCAAACTAGCAAGAACTTAAAAGAAAAGCAGTTAGTCAAAGGAGCACCTCCCACTCAAATAACATTAAATGATACAAAGACTTCAAGAAAATCTAGTAAATATTGTGACACATTCATTTGATTACTGAAAATTAAGACTTTTTGCAGTTTTTTTGCTGTTGGTTGAGAAGATATTTTGCCCTTTTTTTTTTTTTTAAATAGTTGGCTCACCAAAGAAAAGTTTATATTAATTCCTTTTCATTGACATAATGAAATGTTCTTCTACCAACTATTATTTGCCATACAATGGAAGCACATTCTCTTAATTAACAGTCAAAAAATTTTATTCCATCTGTAAGTATCTATCTAGTAGCTGTTACAAGTGACAGGCTGTGTGCTGGAGCAGGCATACACACAGTTGGTAATATTTATTTTTATAACTATCTTGTTAGACAGGAAAATAAAAATGGCTTAGAGTTATGTCAAGTAGGTCCTGAAGTAAATGCTAATTACCAACAGACTGTTGTCACTTCAGGCCCAACGCCCCAATGTAGTTACCAAATTTAGCAGTCATGAATGCATTATTCTGAGTACTTTCTGCAATAAGAACGAGCTCTAATACCAAATAAAGGATCTTATTGTGAGTTGACTCCATGGCCCTGTGATCTTCCAGCACAGGGTAAGCATAGGGAGAGGGGAGGGGAAGGGACACCACAACTCCTCTTTTCTCAGTCGGCCTTTTTACTGAAGGAAAACATGAGAGTTTGCGGCCCAGCTCTCACTCCCCTCTTCCTCCCACACGGCACTTTTAGAAGGCTGGAAAAGCATTATTCACGTTACTGGTCTTTCAAGGCTTTTACATAAACACTGCCTTAAAATAAATAAAATCATTAATAGCTTGCACCAGACAGACCCAGTCTTAAAGACTATATAGACTTCACAAGACTATATACAACAGTTCTCCCGGACCAGGTAGCTATCCACATACAGATCAAAACAAGTCTTACAAAAAGGTACATTTACCTAAACCTTCAGATTCAAAGAGGTAAGTTTCATCAACTCCAATGGCCCTACACCAGTTAAGAAAGTTGGCTGTATTATCTCTGGCAAAAAAAGATCCTGATGGAGCATCCTTCTTACATGGAACTTTTTTCATTGGAAAATTCTGACAAGGGAAGAAAAAGTACATTGGACACATCAACATTACCAACAAATTTCAAACCATATTTTTCAAAGTAAAATACGCCCTAAATTTGGAGTACAGAAACGGTGGCTGATAATTATTTGGGGTTCAGGAAAGACACCATGTATTCTGTTAAAAAAGGTACTCTAATGTAGAAGGCATTCAGCCTTATCTATGATAACAGTAACTGAATGAACAAACCATAGCTCTGCAACCTCTCCCAAAACTGCCCATACAGTTGACTTTCCCATTTCCCAGGTATAAGTCTTACTGGCGTTTTCAGAGGGCTAGACAATGATTCCCTCCTCCCAGGCTCTGTTCACACCAGTAGAATGAGCACAGACAGAGAACCCCAAGCCAACTAAACTCCCTGACTTGGAGCACAAGACTTGACAGCATTTGGCTGCCCAGTTGCAACATTTTAAAGCCCAGTCTAGAAAGCAGAAGAAATCAGATCAATCAGCAAGGGACAGTTTATTTTTATTGGACAAAGGTACAGAAGTTAGGCATCTTGCCCTCCTTAAAAAAAAAAACAACTAAGGATTCGCAGCATTCATACAGCTCTTGTATAAATACCATTTGGCATCCTAAGACTGTTGTCTTGTTCCCTCCCCATTAATAATAATTCTAGCATTGGTCATCATATTGCTTACTGGTAAATATCTATTGTTTAAGACTTGAAGTTCGTAAAAATAAGCACTAATGCCCTCATACAGATAAAACACTAAAATCTAGACACACCCAAAAAAATGGTTTGGGTAAGAAATGCTTCCCCCTCACCAGTGGAAATACTATCTATCAAGGAACACTAGCTGGTAATCTACTGTTTGACAAATCCAAGCAATGTTGTAACTATACTGAGTACCTGTACTTTGAACATGCACTGTGCGTGTACATGGTATTATACTCCAAAGTGACAGAGCACTATTTTTCATGTTATAAACACAGAATCATATATTGCAAGTTGCTTGAGAGTCACATTTCAGCTCAGCCTTGGTTCCTAACAAAAACACTGAAGCCCATTTCCAAGTACATCTCAATTTGGACACTTTCATGGCTAACCTATATAGAATTTACCCACGAGTTTCTGGAATAAAACATACCACCAAGAGTCAATGGGTATCTTGTTACCAACACACACTGCTGTTATCAAAGGAGCAAGCAGAGTCCAGTCTTAGACTGGATGTTCCTCTGGCAAGACTTCCCCTGAAATCAAACTAAAAACCTAGTAAGGACCTTAGGATTCGATCAAAAAAAGTGACATTTATTGCATAGAACCAGTTTACCCATCTATAAAGCCACGCTGCTGTTGGTGTCTGGATACACAGCATACAGAACACCACGTTGGGAAATCTCACCTTCTTTCCTTTTACTACTTCATAAATCAAAGAGCTTATATATGAATTAAAAAAATAACTCACCCTTAAGTTATTTGAGCTACAACATTTTTTAATTGTGTTTTGAAGAACACCAACCAATTGGCAGAGTAGTACTCCATTATCAAGTTCTTCTAGCAGTTGTTCTGCTGTGACTTCTATTCCTAAAAAAGAAGGCCAACATTGGAGTTACTCCACAGAAGATAAAGAATTTTCATACGAGCTTACAGGCAACTCAAACAGTGTTTGAGTGTTAAAAACTTCCCTTAAACTAGGGTCCATAAAGGAAGAGATGTTTGGTGATCACCACTAAGCACTATTATTGCTTAGGCTCATTTAACACAGGTTGACGAACTTGAATAGTTCTTCCCATCTATGGGCCAGACCACAAAGAAATTGCCACTGAAATAATAAAATAATGAAAGCATTTACAAGGGAATTTCTGAAATGCTATTTTTAAAGAAAGACTTGTTCCTCCCGCCCATCTATATGGTACAGCTATCCCCCCATATAAAAAAAAAAGTAATGTAACAGACTGAAAACTAGTAGAAATATCTAAGTAAACTAAAATCAAATATTCACTTAATTAGACTAGCAAGATTCAGAAATATAAATTAGAAGGATTAATCATCTTGCCTTTAAGAGTTGGAAGCTAATAAAATCTGAAACCAGAACATGCATTTTAATGCAATTCTCCTAACCATTCAGGTTCAAATGCACCAAGCCTTAATAGCATAATGGATATTAAGTGTCAAGTGTTCAGCTGGATATTGGAATGTGCTTTGAAATTTATTGGACAGTGATTTATTTTTAACCTCACCCAACAAGCCAGACAGCCAGATTGACAGATCTTCTTGCATAGGCACCAAAGTTGCTTCATGTCGCACAGATATCCACTGGTCATACAGGCACACATCTGCCAAGCCTGGGCCATGTCTGGGGGTCAGAGGACTTCGGGGACTTAAGGGAAGGTCATCTCCAAACCACACCTGTGGGAGATTTCAGTAAGCTCAACACAGTGAGGTGTAATATTTGCAGTCAGATGATGAAATCTCAGCTCTGAATTATGCTAAATACTTATTATTCAAAGAGTAAGTTTTAATTTCCCTTCAGACAGACACACCAAACCAACACAACAGTAATCAAGAATGCTGCAGCTCTCATTAGTAACTCCTGTATTAAAAGCACCACTACATTCATTCTCTTGGCTTCACAGTTACTTTTATGAGGCTATAAACAAATATTCTTTGGCTTTACAAAGACATACTTTACTGCATATGAAAAAAAACAAAACAAAACATGCATAATATCTGTGCTGGTTTTTTCCCTCTTCAGCACATATTAAGTAATACTGTCTGTAGTTTAACATAAAACTTACTGCAAACTACTGATTTATCTGATCAAACTTTTCTGATGCATTTGTATTTAAATCATTAAACTGTTGATGTTAAAAGAGGAAATATTCATATGTAAGAACACACACACTTGAACATAAATCCTTAGCATTTCTCTTAAGGAGTGCGTATTTTCAGACTGATAGGTACCTTCTCATTTCAAGAAAAGGACCGCACAGAAATGTCATGTACAGAATTCACAAAGAGAAAGAGTCCTTCCCATATTCTTGGCTACTTTCCTTTAGTTCGGGAAGTATGCGTGTCCAAAATATTTTTAAGTGATTAACTAAAATGTAGGGTTTTAAAAAACACCTCTTAATTATCAAGAAAGTTTTTAAATAATCTCATCCTTTAACTTAGAAACCTTCTTAGGCAATAGCACTTAGGAAAAGAAAGTATCACGTATCTGATTACAACACTGGGTTAACCATCTTGCCACACTAGTCTATTTGTAAAAAGGGAATACTTTTTTTAAAGTCCAGAGATTACTCCGGGGTTTCTAGCATTTCATCTGCTTCAGGGTAGAAGAGTTTGCGTAAACAAGTATTATACAGAACTTGAACATTGCAAAAGACATTTACCTGAACGGCATTCTGCATGGTCACCTGCATTTACATTAGCTTCTCCCCCTGGGGAAAGAGAAGAGAATTTTTAATAGTCATTCCTGCTTTCTGAAAGATCCCAATAAAAACTCACCAGGCAAAATAAGAGCATGTCTAATCAGGAATGGAGGGAGGAAAGAAGGAAGTATCTTGGCAGTTAAGGTTTTGATCCAGTGTTCAGGCTATTTCAGCTCTCTGCCCTTGAATAAAGTAGTAATTATTACAGCACAAAGTAGCGACGAACTTCATGTGCATAAATAATACTCAAAGAGTTGCATTGTTTTAAAGAGCTGTAAGGCATTTACTTTGCCAAAGAGAAATATTAATACTCGAACCATTCTTGACTTAATAGTTCTGGCATTTACTCTCTCCTTCTAACCTATCAGAAGTATATCTTGTACATGCACTCAGACACACGTATGCATCCTGAATTTACTTTAAATAGTTCAAAGATTATGAAGAATCTTAAAAGGAGAAAAACATTTTGAAGAATAAAATTTCTTCTTGCATAGATACATGAGAGAAATCTATGTTTTTATTGGTTTCTATATGGATTTTCACTTAGATTTCCCGGCAGCTACCATAAACCTAAGTTTTCAACAGAATGTTGCAAGTTGTTGCAACAATATGGTTATCAGGACAATACCTTTGCAAAGCAATCCTTAAGGAAAGGTTTAGAGGCAACCTGGTCAACACCTCCTCTCCTGCAACCAACACAGTATTTTCCAGCAATATTTTCAATAATAGAAAAACCCAGTACAAGCTCTGTGCTGGGCTGGGGATCAGGAAGTCTCTCCATATAGGCTCCAGGTTTAGAGATGTGCAGTATTACCAAGTTAGCTGTATAAGCACATACTGGAAGGAATTTCCTCAGCATAATTCTCCACAGTGGTTGTGGAGAGCATTACCTACAAACATACCCACGCAAGTCTTTAAGCCAGTTAAAAACAATTTTCTTGCTACATTACTTAAGAGTTACAGTAAAACTTCACCTTAGGCTGAAAAACAGACTGCAGACAGTCAACAGCAGTTGTAAATCACGTAATTTCCTTTAAAAATTACTAACGCAACTCTACTGCCTCAAACACTTAAGTGTTATACATAGATGGCATACTTCTCACCTTCTCCATCTGCTTCACAACATAGCCTTGGTAAGACATGAGACCCAACAAAGAGGGCCTATCGCTCCTAAAAATCCCCCTTCCTCCTTACTAGAAAGCAGAGGGGTGCTGCTGGTTTTCCCCTCGCACTACCTTGAGCCTCATGCATCACGTAGGACCATGCACATCAGAAATTTCAAACAACTTACCTCTACAATAGGCAACTGAGCAACTGCTTTGTCTTTGGACTACAGGCACTTCCTTGTATCAGGACTCAAAGATACTCAGTGGTATCTTTCCCTCTCCTTTACTTTTATTTCTAGGGAATTAAAAACAACAACAAAAAAAAGAAAGACATCCTCCCCTTGATGTTATTTTTCCTTCTATGAATGAACAAGGGAAGGACAGGGTATATACCAAGCATTACTAATGAGCAAGTTATGCTTCCCACAGCTCCGTCCAGGGGAATACATTTTCCTTTAGCATAAGAAAGCTATTGTCCCAAGAGAGTCACAGTAAGAGCCTCCATTGATTAAAAAAATAAATAAAACAACAGCAGAAGAGCCAGTAGAGAAGTTGGTCTCATTAAAATAAGGAGCTCCACATAGGCTAACAAGAGCTCTAGCATGCTAACTGCCAAGAGGAGAACAAAAGGCAGCCTAATTCACAGGGAGTGCTCAAAACACGAACAAAGCGAAATATTCACACGACAGCTATCACAAGAATGTTCAGCATCTGCAGTTTTGTAGAATGCCTGACAAAAATCCAGTCTTAAAAAAATATGGAGATTGAGGAAAGTTGTGGCACTTGAACTTCAAGGGCCTGTTCTTCTAAAACAAGTTATTTTGTAAGCCCGTATTCCTCAGGGCTCTTTAGAAAGTCAGATGGCTTCGCTTATTATTGGGGCAACTGAATCGCGTTTAACAAAAAAAACTCTGATGAGACAGACTATCCTGAGTGGATTTTGAGCTGAAAGCTTAATTTAGCTTAAGTGTTATCCATTCTCAGAACCCCAAACAGTCCTGTTCTCAGACTGCAAGGAGTGCTGATCAACACAACCTCAGCACTGACAGGGAGAGGAATGGGATGAGAAGACCCAGAAATCTCCCATCTTCAAGCAGCCAACATGCAAAGGTGCAGAATATGTCATGGCAAGGAAAAGAATATTAAATATAATAAATATTAATATATAAATATTATTAATATATCGATATATTTATATATTAATATAATATAATTATAATGAAATTAACATTAAAATAAATAAATAATATAATATGATTAATATGTTAATATATAAACATCAATATTAATATTATTAATATTAAATATTATAAAATAATTCCATTGCAGGAATAGGTAGTCATAATCAAATCTGATTTCTTCTAAAACCAGTAGGGTTCCCTGCATCAAAAAGTTGTACGCAACTGACGAGGAAAGTATTTGATACCGAATTCAGACAGCTCCAGCTAAAACTGTATCAGTTTCCATGCACATCAGTTTTTTACAACTCACCTTCATTCAACAGGCATTTAGTGTGCAGGTGTCACAGCTGTGAAAGAGAAGGTCCCAGAATGAAAAGATACCATGTCATTTGGCCATGTCTGGCCATGCCATTCCCATTTCCAGGTCAGCTGGTACCCCTAAGGTGCCTAGGAGCACCCCTTTAAACTGGGGAAGCAGGAGAAACTTGCAAGTGCTTCCCGTCCAGGGGCCAACAGCTCCAAGCTTGGCAAATGTAGAAATTCCTGACCACCAGCACCACTCCCAGAAAACACCTCATCTCCTCTGGCCCTTCTGCTGCCAACAGGCTCCAAGGGATGGGAGGAGAGGAAAAACACTGCTTAGTAGTACCTGATGGCAGGGCCGATACTGCAACGCTGATTTGCTGCAAGATGGCTGGTCAGCCCCAAATTATATATTGGGGAAGGCAGGAGCTGCCTTCAGCTGCCTGACTGCCAAGCCTCAAGTAAAGGACTGGAGATGTGGACCAACATTAGCAACGGAGGAAATATCCACAGACACAGGGCATTTCTCAGGAAAGGGGGTGCAGACACCCTGGACAGCTTCACAAGACCATACTGCCTGCTTCTGCTCCCCAGAGTGCTGCCCACCACTTTGCCCCCAGGCAACCTGAGCAACAGCACCAAAGCCTAATACTAAAGCACTTCACGCCAATACCTCAGGATGCTAAGCACATGCTCTTAGATACTACTCATGATAGCCTGCTTAGTATCACTTGTATCAGGTTTTACAGATGGGGCCCAACCAGCAAGACATGCTACACTAATTACAAGCTGCTCTTTAGCAGATGAGCCACATCCAAATCCCATTTTATTAGATGGCACAGATTACAAGGAAACAAAAAAATCCACAACTCTGCAGCTATGTAAAACATAGATGAAGCAGCCACTGATCTAGCTTATGTGGAACCTGAAGGGATTCACAGACTCATTAAAAAAAAAAAACAACCTTGGATATGTAGTTTTACATCTTCACCCTTTGTTTAGGATATATCACACATCATCTTCTATTCCATCAACATCCCAAGGTAGTCACAACAGACTAACCCAGAGCAGCTGGAAACTGTGGATTTGTCTTGACAGCACCTACTGAAACCCACATTTTAAAATGCTCTGAAATGAAAGAAGCTGTCAAATCAGGATCTGTTGAAAGATATCCCCAGGATATCCAAATTTTTTTTTGTGCACATATCCCAACATGCAGAAAAAGAGAGGTTAGCCCAACAGGAGACGTCCTCGGAGTGCTACTCTGTCACTACAGCAATTACAGAGCTCTTTTGCCACATGGCTGAGTCAGCAGGAGCTCTGCTTCCCTGGGGAGGCCTCAGAGGCACGAAGGAGAAGGAACCAGACAGGTCAGTCCACGGCAAAGGGCTCGGAGGTGGCAGCCCTCTCCTTCCATCAAGGCGTGCTGATGGTGCTCCCCAGGGGCTGCCTTTCCGCACCCCTCAACGAGGGCAGGCACAGCGTGCACCCACTCTCCTCTTGCAAAGGGGGAAGCGCCCGCGGGGCTCAGGAAACCCACCTGAGCTCAGGAACAAGGGTTTCATCACAACAGCTGCCATCTCCGCAGACGTGCAGCCGGCTCCTCCACCACAAGAGCATCCAGTCTGCTTTCACCCCGCCACCTGCTTGCAGCGAGCCAGGTTGGCCGAGCAGGGTGATGAAAACAATCTCACTGCTCTCCCTCCCTGCCTCTTCCACAGAAGCCTCACGGAGGGGATCATCACTTGACGCCCAGCGAGCAGCCTGCTGGCTGGCCGGCATCAGGAGGAAAATCCTAGGACTTCAATAGGAAACCCTGCATCACTCCCAAAGACCCACGCGTGCATTTATCACTACAAACGATAAATGTGATAAACGACCAGCTGTGTCTTGTAGCTCCTAAACACATCCATGCACTCTCCCCATGTCTCTACGTGACACCACGCCAAAGGTGACACGCAGCATCCCTGAAATACACCCAGCTTTCGCTTCCCACAAGCGCAGCACGGCAGCCCCGGGCACCTGGGAGGCCACCCTGCAGGCTGCGGTGCCACAGCTGTCCCCGACCCCCGGCAGCGCTTGGCCACGCGTGGCGGCCGCCCCCCTCCGAGAGACCCCCCGGGACTCACCGGGACCCGCCGGCAGCCTCCGCAGCACCGCGCTCCGCTCCCCCGCCCCGCCCCGCCCCGCGCCGGCTGCTCGGTTCGAAAGAGCCAATCAGCGCCCGAAGGGCGGGGTCTGGATGGGGCGGGGGCGGGGCTTGTCGGGGCGGGGCCGTGAGGGGCGGGGCCGAGTGTGTGTGTGGAGGGGGTGTGGGTGCCCCCCCGGCCATTTTGTGGTTTTGTCGTCGTTCTTGGTGTCCCGGTGAGCTTCCCTCCTGTTTGTAGCCAGGCAAGAAACGAGCGGTGCTGAGAATAACATTGAGCCAACTGAGACGTCAGGGGAAAAGGCAAGTGTGTTTATAGGACTGCTGCTTCGCAATACATTTATGGGTGGCACCGTTATAAAGGCGGTGGAAAGCAAAATGACCCGTGCTGCGCTCACACAAAGCATATAGGTGTATAACTTTTACTGCGAAATAGTAATGCAAAATAAGTTACACATCCGTGTCACAAAAATGTTTTTCTTGTGTGCGTGGCTTTTCTCCACCATTCCTCACCGCCTGCAGAAATCAGGGCTTGTGCATCTTTACGCGAACACGCGCCACGGTTAGACAGCAAATGGCTACAGCGTTAGTCAAGTCTGCTGGTTTATTGCAGTAAGTATCTGGCATCTACTCTTTAATGGAGACCAAGCGCAAAGATGCTGCAATGAAAAAAAAATACAAATGGAAACATGCATTGCCCCGTTTTTGAAGAGGAACTGCAACTGCAATCAGCCTAATTGCAGAAGGAATTAATGGGGCTCCTCCAAGGAGATGGTGAATTCTTCCTGATCAGAGAATATAAATACAGAAAGAGTTACAACTTATATGAAAATCTCATAGCTACATGGTATTCTGTGTCTAATGAACAAAATGACTTTTATGAATCCACGGCATGTTTCTATAAAAATGCAATAAAGAGAATTTAATGTATTGTGGTGTATTTTTCTATGAAAATAAATGCTTTGTGGTCCTTTAATAATATATTTACCCTAAAATAAAATAAACAATATCCATCACTGCACATCCCAGATCTCACAGAGAAGAGGCGTGAATTTGTGATCGTTCACTCTCCATGACATCAGCATCTCTGCGTGATGATGGTTAAATGTCCGTAATTCTGTGAGGCGGCCCAGAAGACATGCAAAGTGTTGAGGGTTGTCTGGGTGATGAAGTTTGCAGAACTTTTGCAGAATATCCAGCAGGGGTTCTTGAAGCCTTTCCACGGACTCTCTGTCCTTTATGTATTGTCGATCTGGTTATGGTTTCAAAAGAAAAGAAGTAATTAGCAAACATATGCTCTGATACAGTGTAAATATTTATTCGATAAACAAATATCAAGATATTTATATATTTACATTGGGCACTGATTTTCACACCTACCAAGAATACTTCTTTTCAAATTCAGAGGGAATAAAAATGCCTTAACATTGTATTTTTTGGCTAAGGGTTCTCATACATGTGTCCCACTTCTATCCAAGGAAAACTTCAAACTTTTTCAAAAGTAAAGAGTGGTGGGTTGCTTTCTGTTATTGCTGTGGTTTTTTTTTTGTTGTTGTTTGTTTGTTTCTTTGTTTTTTAACGTGGTTGGTTGTTGGTGGTGGTTTGTTGTTGTTTGCTTTTTAACTAAGGAATGTTTCTCTGGGGTTTTATCATCATCTCCCAGTGAAGTTCTGCTCTCGAGGATGTCCTGTGATGCACTGCAAAAACTGAGGAGCACAGCAGAAATCCTTGGAGATGTAGTACAACCAGGGAACTTGGTCAGTAGAAGAGTGTGCTTACAGGTCACCAGGAAAAAAAAAATCAAACACCTTCACCCTCAGATGAAGTCTCTTATGTTGGACAATACTTCTCTTTTTATTTTGTGGAAGTATGAAAGTATGCTTGAAGAAGGAGGAAGGAGGAAGATTGGGTTATTTATGTTACTGAAATTTTTAGTGTTAAAAAAAAAAAAAATCCTGATCAGCACTGACTCCAAGAGCAATGGAATTGCTTCACCTTTCCCACTTTGAGTGAAGCCTTACTTGGAAACCGTAGTGTCTGTCTTTTCTCCTAAACCACCAGGCTTCTCTCCTCCCTTCCTGCAATAGCTTGTCTGAGGCACTATGCAATTTCTTTATAGTTTGCAGGTTACTTCTGTGTTGTTAAAGAATTAGTTTTTACACCAAAGCCTGACATTATTACAACAATACTACTGAAAAGTCAGTTTTCAACTCCCTACAGCCTAAAGAACAACTCACCACTGTCCTGCTTTTGCCGGCTGCTATTTGTGCAATAGAGGCTGAAGACCTTCATTGCCATTCTCAGGTCTAGCATAGACGGTCTTCCAATTGCCTTTTAAAAAATGTGACATTCCACAATGGGCTGTAGTGATACACATGTAACCACATTTGGGATTTTCTGAAGGTGCAAACCCATCATGCTGAGCAGTGATAAATTACCAATAATGTTTTTCAAGCACTTCAAGCACAATTTAGGCACTTTTTTTTCCATGTACGCAAAACCAGTTGGTGCAGCAGGACACTTGGTGTTTCTATTTGCTTGTTTTCTGGTTTAACAACTGAATATACTGAATGAGAATGTATTCTCACTTACTCTGTGTAGTAAGTTTTTACAAGACTCAGGTCACACATCTCACGCTTTCTTTCCAAATGCACCAATATTTAATTCTGAAATAGAAGTTACCTGGGGACAGGATAACTATTGCTGTGAGCAGCGCGTATTCTTCCTGTGTCATCTTCAGCTCTCCAACACTTTTATAAAAATTAAACATGGGGGTTATGAATTCATCTGAGATACCTGGGAAGAAAAAAAATAAAAAGTTGCATTATTTCTTTGATTATTGAAATAGTCTGGTTTATTGCCACTGAGCAATTCGTTAATATTTGAAACCTTGACTGTTTGTCTTAGTGGGAGAAATTTACTACACCAATCAGGTCTGATGCAATACAATTAGTTACAAAGTGCCAGCATGCCCTTGTTTTCCAGAACAGGGTAGAAATAGGCAAGCCCTGGCAATTTCTTTTCACCTTGTTTCAAAGACTTTCAAGTAAGTTCATTTTCTCTACAGGTTTGTCCATCTTGCTCCTCAGGACAAGTCTCATGTGTGTTCTTCTTGCTGTCTGCTGATACCCTAGATGTCTTCTGTTTCCAGTATTCACAGTTGGTGAAAGAGTCCCATGTTCCCTACCTTTACATTAGTTATATAGGAAACCTCTCAGGGTGTATGGCTTAATTCCAGCCCAACTCTACCATACAGCTAACTGCCTTGGGCAGCTGCTTTGGTTGTCTCCATGAAGAGCCTTAATTGCTCCTTTTATGTAGCCTGAAACTTTAGCTAGGGCTAGGATTACCTGTAGTCCGAGATCAACTTGCTTGCAACTATTATTACCTTCCAGCATGAACTAGTGTATTATAAAGTACAGAGCCATAAATAATTAAAACCCAGCCTAGTTTAAGCTGGCATCATGTGATTCTCTTGATCCATCAGTGAAACCCACTGGGGTTACTGCACTGGGGCATGCCGACTGGGCTTCCTCTTACGGACTTTGTCATCAGGTCACACTGTTCTGACGTAGCCTTAGATTACAGATGTACTTCACTCTGCCCTGTGGTGTAAAAGAGAAGTAGGTCCTGTGACATCCATTTTCTTATTTTATTTTTTATTTTTTGTAAGTAGTGTGTCAGGGTCAGTCAGAGCAGTCACTAGACTGCTGAAAACAGATGCTTGCAGCTCTGATGCAGCAGCGCCTACAAGGTCTAGAGATCCAAACCAATGGTTCTTGGCTGAAAGGACAGAAACCTCCTCTAGAGCTATAGGGTAGGGCTATAGGATTTCTCATCATTTCACTCTGTTTAGTTTTGAGCTGTTCTGGAATGAGACTTTACAACTTAGTTTGGAAACTGTGAAATAACGTGGTTTTGAGTATTTTATACAACACGAAATCCAAGACTGGTAGTCAGAGGCTGCTCTGAGGTTTGGAGTGCCTCCAACAGGGGAAATTCAAAATGAAACTGAGCAGATGCAACTCAAAGACAGGAAATGTAAAGTCACTTGACTTAACTGTGAACAAGTCACATTTTGGTGTGACAGTGACAACTAATTTCAATCAGTGGAATAGTTATGTGACCCAGCAGAGTGAAAGTATAGTCTTGCAGAGTGTGGCACATTTTGTGGCTGAAAGGTATTTAAACACATGACATTAGCAGCTAAGTTTGCTTCACATTTCAAACCACAGATCCAGTTTTTGCAACACGTTCAATGATATTGAGAAGAGTCTACGGCCATTAAGCAGATCTGTATGACAAGAGTCAGCTCATCCTGTGGTAGTAACACAGCTTGAGCTTCATACAGAGCATCTGGTGTGCTGTATAACTTATGTCATTAGCCACCAGAGTTAACTATTCAAACTATTTAACGATTTAAAATTTTGAACACTTGTTATTGCTAACTTTTGGGCAACCGCATGTCTCTGGCAGTTTTTATTGTAGGTCCTTACAATATGACACACGTAAGGAACACATGCGTGTGTTTTAAAGTGCATGTGAATCTAGAACCATGAAAAAAAAAAAAGTCTAACTGAGCCCTAAAGCAGAGCAAACAAATTCCTTTCATGAATAGCTCAACAGTGTCATGAGAAAAGTCCAAGACAACTGCAGATATTTTTAGAACTCCCCAGGCAAGGTGTCATGCCGTTGGGCACATCATCTTGGCAGCGGGCGGGAAACAGGAAGAAGTGGGTTGTGACTAAGACTCTCCTCATTTGTTTCTCACATTCATCATTTGATTTTTCTTTTTTATTATTATTATTATTACCTTTTTTTTTGGGGGGGGGGGAGGGGGAGGTCAGGTTACTTTTCAGCTGGATTAAATTGTTCATTGATTTACTGACCACAGAGCTCCTCAAGTCCTGATGTCAATATAACAAGAGTGGGATGAAAATGATGCTGGTGAAGAACAAGGTGTGGAATATCTAAATTCTGGTCCTCCTTGCACCCATAAGTATGCAGTAAAACAGTCCTTGCACCAGAAAGCTTATAATTTAACATTAAGAAACTAAAGCATGGGAGGGAGGGAGTGTAGACATGAAAGCAAATAAAATTGCATCAGAACATGTCTCTGCACTACTGCAATCCAAACAGAGAAATAAATCAAAACAGAAGAGGGAGTAAAAAGGGATAAAAATGGATAAATAAGAAAGGGATAAATAAAAAGAGATGTTATAGCAATGCTGCTAAAGTTTACTGCATTTACTAAAAACAAAACAAAACAAAACCCACCAGAACTATGAAATCTTTAAATAGATGTATGTCACAATGCAATTATGAACAAAATCATGCAAAAGGGCAATTTTAAGGCTAGGCTAATGGAATTTTTTCCTGGTTACTAATTTTGCCTCTATCCTGTCTGTGCTGGCCTTTCCTGGTTATTTCCTTATTCTGGATGAACGTTACACAAACTGCTGTTCCATCACAAGAGGGGGCTGTTTTCTAATGTGATTGAAAGTGCTTCAGTTTAGATTTAATAAGCTCCACCAGAAAGCAAAAAAAAAGCAGGAAACAGATGTTTATAGTTCTCGCTTTTTTCCCTCTTATCTACTGTGTGAGATGTCACTTCCACTCAGGTTATCAGAAAAAGAATTAAAGGTGATTTGTTGTTTGTAACTAGAAGGGCTGGAGGAGAAATGAATTATATGGCTTTTCAAATGTCAGTGTTACCAATCATACTCCAAAAGTGGAAAAAAAATCAAATAGATAAGGTTATAATGTGTTTCTGGCCTCAGTGAGAACAGAAAAGCTAGCTCTGTTTAACCTTCTTTATTAAGTTCAGATGAGAGCACTGTACATACTATATCAGATAGGCAGAACTTCCTGCTCTGTGTTAATGATGCCTCCTGCTTAACTTTTTTCGAAAAGGTTTCAAAAAGTTCGCATCATGTGGTATTAAGGCAGTAAGAACTGGCCCTTCCTTTGGGTTTTGTGGTGCATCATTCTGAATTACACAGATTTCTACCTAACCACCAGCCCAACCCTATCATCTGCTGAAGACACTGCAATTCAATTTAATTGATTTTGCTATGTTAATGCCTGAGTGGCATAACCCTAGGGCAGTCAACGAGAAATACTACCTTTATTGAATATGGCCTTCAGCATTAGACTAGAGGAGATTCAAATTTGTGAGCATTATTCATTCAGCATCCCTTACTTCTTACACAATTTCATTCATCTCTGTAGCCTAGGATGCAGTATTGTTTCAGACTTTGCCTTGTGTTTTAGAGTTTTGTTCCTATGATTTCCCTACACTGAAAATAAAAGGACTGTTGCTTTCATAAGGTTTGCAGTTTCCAGTTGTAAATGATTACATCTGGTTAACATAGCCCTGGCATATACTGTTTTTTTTTTTTTCCTGTGATATCAAGTCATTATTGCCATTTTTTTTTGAGATCAGTATTCTCTCTTTCATTCTGGCTATTCAGTAAAACAGATTAGATTGATCTATTGCAAGAGGAAAGCTTGAGAGTAAGTACTAATTAATAGTAACTAGCACTACGTGATTAATATGGATGAAGAGATCTTTTTTTCTTGATAAACATGGAGCTGCCAGTGGGAGTTAAACCAAGAGTTTATTAGTAGCTGTTTTATGAAAATGAAATATATTAATTACTCTCAAAATTACATCTTATCTTTCACAGTGCTTCATCTACCAGAACTGTTTCCCAGGCTGCAATGTTTTTGTTATAAACACTGCCTTCTAATCTATTCAGATGTATCAGTGACCCTTCAAACACTGACCGAATTCCCCTTATTGATGCTGAGAGCTGAAAAGGGGAAAGTCTAGCCAGCAGAGAAGGTACACCAGAACATGGACATCTGACCTCTCCTCTCTCCTCATCTTCTGCAGGTGAGCAACTTAAATGAGAGGTTACTGTGTGCCAAAAAGAATTCACAAGTTGGACAGCAAAATCGCTTCTTCTCAAAATCAAGTAGTAGGACCACTGTGGAGCCATTATTGCAAGAGCAGAAACCCCAGTAAACCTGCAAGGAGGATGCAAATGACCATGTCACATCCCATTCTCTGGCAGCAGCCTGCGTGCCTGCTGTCAGGAGAGAGGTGCAGCCTGGCACACAGCAGCAGCATCTGCACTGCCATGAGCTAGTCTTCATAGGTCGAGGCTATTTACCTAAGTACGTTTTTGGCCTGGAGAGGCACACTTATGCAGAAGAAAAGAGATTGAGTCCTCTAACATCTGTTCTTATTTTCATGTGCATAAATTAACTCTGTAGATATGATTTATACATTTGTGTAAACTGTGTAATTCATGGCACTGGCTAAGTCAGCATGGTAGATCATGCAGGACTGTATATGAACAGAAAAGCTCTTTCCTATACTCTAATTAAAAGTGGCCCTAATTTCTAAATGTTTTTGGCAGGGTGCCACGTTGGGATCGAGTCACAGGATGGCAAATGTCTTCTGTGTGGATGCACACAACCACTGGGAGGGCTAGACAGCCTTCATGTGCAGGTATGTTTGGAAACAAGGAGCAAGATACAGGCCAGGTTACTCTCTCACACATTATCTGGACTCAGCAGTGGCAATCATTTCATTTCGTTTCTCTGCACAACCTCGGGCAGCACAGTGGGGTTCTGAAGCACTATGGTTACTCAGTACTAACAATCAAACAATGAAAGCCAAAGGTAGCGGAAGTGATTGGGTATCCATTGTTCCTCTGCCAAATTTTGCCCTAAGTTGTAGGGGTGTCTCGTCCAAATCAATGGGAACTTTGTATCCACATTCAAGGGCGAAAGGTGGCCTCTTTCCAATGTTTTGAAATACTGTCTATTTCATTTTTGCCTTGGATTTCATCGTACCTCAGCACCTGTAACCCATCCAGTAAAACAAGAGCATGTTTCACAATGACAGGTGTCCTGCTGCCAACTGAAAGTTTGGGTCCAGATTCTTCCATTTCTATTCATATCGGGTAGTATCTAATTCCCCGATACTGAAATTAGTAGAAGTGTTCTGAAGAATAAAATGATTAAATAAATATCTGTGGCTCGTAATGATCGCTGAAAGCAAACATCATTAGGAAAACAAGGTATAAATGCTCTCTGTGAAAACATTCAGCATTTCAGCAGTGTTTTTAAAATTATTTTACTGCTAGACAATGCAGACAATTTGCTTTCAAAATAACAGAAAGAAACTAAGCATTAAATTACCCAGATGTCAACTTTTCACGAAATAAGTGAATCAGTGACAACATGGTGTATGTGTAAGTGAAGCATCAAGTAAGATGAGTAAGTTGTACAAGCTCTCATTAACATTACATAAAACGTCTGTATTTCTCATTAAGTCTCAATATTAGAGTGAGTAAGAGAGGATTTCAGTTTCAGGAGCAGTAAATGAAAGAATTTCCATAACACCTTGTGGAGAGACTATAAGGGCACAAAGGCAGTCACTGAGATGTGCCAGGACTTAGGCAATACGCTCAAGCTAAGAAATAAAAATACACCTCATCAGCATGAGAATAAAAATGAATACTGCTCATGCTCAAAGGTCATCACCATCAGATCTCTGGTTTCTTTATCAGAAAAAAAATAAATAAAAATACAGGCATAAATATTAATAGACGAGAGCAGCTTCCAAACTGATATGGTGGCAGGTGACAAGAGTCTGGACAGCTTGTGACTTTTAGGCAGGATCCCTCCCTATACCCTCAATTTTATGGATACAGATATCAAGGATTGACAATAGAACTTATGTGACATTCTGACACCTGTCTGCATCTAAAATATGTGGATAGGAGTTCTGACTAATGACGATCTATGGCTGATGGCCTGACAGTACTTAGGACCTCACTAGAAGCTATGAATAGTCCTGGTGCTTTTTCTTCACTCATTACCTTTAAATTGATTTCTAAACTCTCATTCAGCTATCACTGTGTTTCCTCTGCTGCTCTCAACTGATTTTGTGGGGTTTTGGTTTGCTGTATTTAGTCTTTTTCTCAGTCAGGTGTATTTTAAAGTGAAGTTCCTATCTCCATATTTATGTGTAATTCTTTTGGGCTTTCTTCTTTGTTTGACTTGAGTTTAATCTCTTCTGGCCAGTTTCTCTCTTGGACCACTCTACAGCATGATAAAGGTCAGCTGCAGCGCTTTTTGTAAGTAGCACATGTCGTTACTGGTTAAGGCTGAGACAGGCTATAAAAGTTTCTACCCTAATATCAAATTTGGTACAGGCTGCTGTTCAAGCCAGCAAAGCCTGCCAAGCAGGCAAAGAGGAATTTTAAACCCACATTTAAGTCTTTTCATGCAAGGGACATTGCCAGTTTGAACGGCTATGCTCTAGCATACAGCAATGACAATGAGCCAATGTCTGTCCAAAATGAAGGACTCTTGCGAGCTTGGAAATTCTGAGTGACTTCTGGGTCTGTGCTGTAGATCTTATAGTTAACATCATCATCTGTAGCAGCAGTAGCAGCAGTAAAGTTAACACAGCTACAGCTGCAAAGATTTACAAGCTGCTTTTGTTTACTCTTGCAAGCTCATTAAGTGCAGTCAAGGAAAATGCTCTTAAGTAGGCTTGAATTTGCACAGCGTGCAGTCAAGGAAAATGCTCTTAAGTAGGCTTGAATTTGCACAGCGTGGAGAAATAGAATACATGGCAAAGAGTATTATATCTTGCATTCTGGTCATTAGTGGAAGGTAAAAATGCAGCCAGCAGCAAGTAGCTGGGTAATGCTTTATCCTCCTGCAATATAGGAAGGGAGCAATTCTAGCAGCAGTATGTCTTTTTATGCTCCCAACTTGATCCTGTCTTGAGGAAAGATGCTTCAGAAAGCCTTTTTTTTTCCATGAGCAGTAAGATACGTAGATGTATATATGCAGTGTGTACATATACACACACTAAAAAAGTTACAGTGCTTCATTTCTTGGAAACTATTCAACCCAGGGTCTGACCCAATACTCATTTTAACTCTGATTGCAGAGCCTGGCCTACAAGCTATCCATATCACTCTCAAAACCACCCATTTCCAGTCCTTCAAACAACAGCCTCTTGTAATAAATCAAAATAAAAGAAATGTTAAAAACTACAAAATGTAAACCTAGAAATGAGTGTGCTAAGTCAAACTAAAACCGAAACTTTAGCAAGGAAATTATTCTCACATTTTCTGACTCCTTTTAATGGTTGCAAATATATAAATATTGGCATCATTTTCCATGCATTGCTAGTCCCTTCATGTCATGGATTTTAAGAGTTACAGAGCTGAGTTCAAGCCCATTTTCACGACTAGTATTGAGGTTAAATGTTCTCCCATATATTTTCCTTCTGATCATTATAAAGGAAGCCAGAATCAAAGCAGCCTGAGTATAGACAGCCTCTTTGATTGATAATTTTTATTACTTTTGAATTTTTAATGATAAGTAGATGAGGGGTAGGTAAAGTTTGTTTGTCAAGACAGAAAAAGGCAAAACACATTCTGTATTGCATCAGTGGAGAACGAAGACTATGTAACAAAGCAAAATACATCTTTGCCTCCTTTAAGGAACAAATACCAAGCCCAGTTTGGCTTTTCATCATTTTCTGGTCTTACACCTTAAGCAGGACCTTAAGAAGCAGAAAATATATTGAGAATATTCCATATTTATAATTCTTCTACGCACTGAGTCAGTTTTACTAAATAGACACCGAGAATAGATATTTCCCTTCTACGATAACATTCCACAGTATATCTACAGTAATATCCTAAAATCCTTCCTTCCTTTCTCTTTCCTTCTTTCTTTCTTTCCTTCTTTCCTTCCTTCCTTCTTTTTCTTTTTCTTTCTCTTGCCTTCCTTTCTTCCCTCTCTCTTTCCTTGTTTCTTTGTTTCCCTCATTCCTTCTCTCTCTCTTTCTTTGTTTCTTACAGTAATTGTATTTGCAAGCAATAATAATAAATAATAATATTTTATGTGAATAATTTGAAATGGTGGATTTTTTCATCATTCTTTTATGCTTGTCATTGGAGACTTGCACTGGTTTTATTTGATATAGCATTATTCATAATGCTTGCAATGTATTTATGAATAAACCTTTACCTTATGATCTTTAGACTCAAGGCTGAAATAGATTTGTTCTAGTTCATATAAAGAACAGCATTTAGATAAACCTGTTTTAATGCTAGTAAACAAATTTACTAACTTTTCAAGGTCAAAATACCAACACAGAACTGCAATGGTGTCTTCTGTTTTTTCCTTGTAAAGAAGATACTCACCACTGTTACGAATTCTTTCTTCTAAAAGAACGGTATGTCCTGTAGGAAGTTTCCTACTGAAGATCTCAGCTGAACGGAGGAACATGGCTTCTACAGCTGAGCCCTTCAGCAAAGCAATCTGATCTTCATGGTCAAGGGTTTGGAAGCCTGGGAAGACGTTGTAGATAAGTAAGGCAGCAGCAGAAAACTCCCACAGCAACAGAAAAGTACTTTTTGTCCTGAACTTCTTCCACAGGAGGTGCTACACATTTGTGTAACCTTGATGCTGGTGTTGGCTGGCTTGACAAGCGCTGCAGAGACTGAAACCTAGATTCCATAAAATAACACAGACTTGGTCCCCACTGAAGTTTAGGTGAATTAGACTCAGTGGGGGCCTTCCCTATCACTACTGGCAATTGATTTTGAAAATCAAACTCCAGAAGCCAGGCAGGCAGCATTTGTGGAGACTTTAAGATCACAAGCCTTTGCCTTTTCTGCAGCATAAAGTCATTTGGATTGCAGAAATCTGGTAGGGCTTTTTCCTTATTACCAAACCACTATCAGATTTCTAGCTCATAGCTCTGCTCACTCTCAGGTGTATTATGTGCACACATAATCCTGAACTTGACCAGTGATTGCATTCAACCAGAGCAGCACATAGCACGTTGAATTCTTTTATTACGTTAAGGAGCTGTGTTAGCATCTGTCAGCTGACACTGCTGTACCCCTTTGCTTAATTTGTACTCTGTTTATGTCCTGAGAGCTGGTATTCCAGTTAACATAAAATTAAAGTTACAGCTGCAGTACTAGCCTTTGAAGCAAGCTCATAACACACAAATAAAGGGTCAATATCATGGGAATGCCAGGAAAATAATATTTTCCTACAGTTAGGCATTACAGTGCACCTTCCTTTAAAAAAAAAAAAAAAAAAAAGTGCCTGAAGAATCTTCTCAGGGGTGGCTTGGTCTGTGGCTCCAGGGCTGAGTGCAGAGAAAGGAGCTGGAAGCACGGCTCCAAGTGCTGCAGTAGCAGGAGACTGGCTTCAGAGGGTGGGCAAAGGCTTGAAGCTGGTGAGAAAACACCTGTAAACACAGCTTCCAGGCAGAGAAGGAGGGGTGGGACTTGTCTCACAAGGAACCTGTACTATGCCCAGCATTCACTCTTGAGGTAACATCCACTTGGGGGTTTAATAACAACAATAACAATAACAAAAATAAACAACTCAGGTCTTCAGTATTTGTCCATAACACACCCTGCAAGGTCTATAAGTACTGGTGCCTCCAACAAGACAAAGTTCTTGTTTAAGACTCGTAATTCAGTGGATGTCATGGCTTAAAGGCTTTTCTAGAAAGGCAGCAAAGCACAAGTCTGGTGGATGTTAGTAGTAATTTACAGGCAAACTATTTGGCATTGCACTGATACATGAAAAGTCTCTAGAGACCTAACCTCTTCTCTGAATATTTTGTTCGTCAATAGATAAAAAGTGCCACATCCCAGAGTGCCAGAATTTGAATTATTCAAAATGTTCACTGCAGAACACAAATCTCCTTTTCTTTAGACAGTGTCTGAAGAATACATGTGTCAGAGGAGGTGGTGTTTTCATATAGCATTCAAAATACAATAATCAAATGGCAACTGAAGGCATCTAAGTCTCGCAATAACAAAATTTGCCCCAGCAGACTGGATATACCTGGTAGTTTTTTAGTGAATTCCACAAGAACCTGAACATGACTGGTAGCCATTTCTGTTAAAATCAGAAAATTCCCTTCAGCACTGAATTCCTCATGTAACTGTTAAAAATCAGACCAAACAAAATCTGTTAATATTCATCATCAATTCACATTTAAAAATATAAAATACAAAAATTAATAGAGTGGATCATGTAAGAGGTCTATCTAATCCTGCAGTTTGTCTCCACTGGTTGACAAAAACAAGTATTTTGGAAGGCAATGTGAGAAATAGAAGTAGACAGTGTCCTTTCCGTGAAGCATGTCACATTTTCAATGCTATGTCCAAAAGTCAATGATTTAGACACTTCTTGAGCTAGAAGTTATATGTGAACCATAATATTTAACCAAAAGCCTTGTTATCCATGAATTTGTCTACTTTCTTTTTTGAATTGTCTTTATTTTTAACCTCCTCAATCTCCCATGGAAATAAGTTGCACGAGTTAATTACAGGTTATACAGCCACCCCCCTGCAAGTGTCTTCCTTTTATTTTTCAAAGTTGAGAACTTAGAAAATAATCTTGTTCATTTGTTTTGCTTGGTTTTGTTTGTTTGTTTGTTTGTTTTTAAAGAATTTACATGACCGTTTTGCGAAAAGAAAATGGTAAAAATCTTGTTTAAATCCTTTTTTGTCTCTTCTGCCTATTTCCCAACATTTTGCCATCTTAGCATGAAAAAATGAATTTTTAAAGGGAAAACAGAATTTCTAGAAGGTATAGAGGAAAAGGAAAGAAAATTGAATTAAACAAAAACCTGGAAGATATTGGGAATTTGGGTCCAATAAATGGAAAGACTTTCAAGCTTCCAGGCTGGCAGCTTTAAAGAAAGGAAGCTTGGAAGTCCAACTCAAATCACTGCCTATACTGATAAAAGAAAAACAAAGTTCCAATCAGCAAAAGTTACATTTGAGTATAAAAGTGTGTTTTCAAAGAGTAGAAAGCTTTTTCTTAGCATTTAAATTTAGTAAACAATGATGTGGTCTAACTAATGACTAAATGGCAGAGTTTATGTCCCCTTGCAGCATGTTTAAGCTGTAAATTTATACCCATAGTCTACCTAATCCTCAGTTTTTTCATCCACATCTCAATAATCAATCAATCAATGTACTTACTAGCTTTTTTGACACCTCCTGAGGTATTTGTTGTTTACTGTATGAATCCATGATGTAATCAAGAAGGTTCTGCTGTTCTGGGGTAAATTCTACTTTCTCCTATACTGGCAAAAAAAAAAAGCCCATCATGAAATGCAGTTAAATAGAAATGATCTAGCATCTTGTGCATTAGGCAAAAGATATACAGCTATTTCTTACACTTGGAGTTAAAGCAGGTGAGATTTGCTTGCCACCACAAGAAATCAGATTTCTACAGAAGTCCACAGGGAAGCATTTAAGGGTTTTAAATAGCATGAGTTTATGTAGTTTATTCTTAGAAATTAGGAAACAATTATCAAATAACTAAGTATGCTCAAACTTCACTGTCACTCCTCACTATATATGATATATACCTGAGATACATCACAGAAAAAAATATTTTATGGATGCTTTACAGAGTTTTGACTAAAAATATCAAAACTACTTCTATATGCAAGGTATTTCCTTGACATGGGTGGGAGATGGATTTTTAATTAATGCGGATAGCTCCATAGAGTTTATGAGTACTTATTCACTGTACAAGCCACATTTACCTCAAACATTGCCACTACTATTACAAGAATTTTATTACCCTATACATTTTAGTTGTAGATGTCACTTGCTTCATGTCATGTCCTTCGTTATCTTCATTGACCGTTTGATCTGGGGGCTGTTTCACATTTTTCCGTAGCCTTTTTGACTTGCATTGTATTTCTGTTAACAGACCTAGAACACACAATACAGTAGGTATTTTTTGGATTTATATATGCTTTAGGCACTAACTATATAAACATGCCCATGAATGCCCTTTACACTAACAAATCTACTTACCTGTACAGAATGTTTCCTGAACATGTCATTATCCTTGGATGTGAGCCTAATGAGATATACAACTATACACTAATGAGTACTCTAGCCCAATAGGAGCCCATCTACAGAGCAAAACAGTTGGTGCTACTGACTCAGCATTCACACAGTGTGCATGTCAGGGGGCTTGTTTTTGGACCAGCTCTAATATGGTGTTACAGACAGAGTGTGATGGGAGTGTGATGGAGTATGTTTTTGGTTTTGTTTCATCCAAAATGAAGCCCTTTCTTGTGCTCCAAGACCAGAACCAATGCACAGTAAACAGGGACAACTAGAAGACTGTAGTTAAAAGTGTGCTTGTGATCTGACCCAAAAGAGTAGTTGAGGTGCTGCTGTTCTTACACAAAGGGCAGTTGATATTTTCAATAATCTTTAAGCATTACTATGGCTATAGTGCAGATTCTTTGCAAAGTCCTCTTAGAAGAGGACTCACAGGCTTTAGCTGTTGGAGTGTCATTATATGAATAGACCAACAGCTGAAAATTTTGGCTCATAAGTAACTCAGACTGGCAAATGTACCTGAAAAAATGTATTAATTTAAAATATTAATGTTTGATGTTTAAAATGCCTTGATATTTTGCATCCCTTTGTCTTAGAGGACTGAATAAAGCCATGGTTTTACTCTAAAGTTTAATTTGCCCTACTGAAGAGATATTTGCATTGCTGTATTTTTTTTTTTGTTCTAGGCTACATTTCAGTCCCTTGAACCAAGGAGCATTCGTATGTGGATGTAAAAAAAAAAAAAAAACAACAACAAAAAACTAGCAATTTGCTTGTGCTAACAAAAGAAAGGGACAATACGTACCCTAAACAACCTGTGGAAGACAGCCAGAAAGCACAAATGAAAAAGCGAACAGCTAAGTATTCATCTAAAAATAAACCTATCAGCGCAGGGCTTTTTTTTTTTTCTTTAAAAAAAGAGCTGCTTTCAAGTATCCTTCCCATTCTTCACCTCTGAAAATGCAGAGCAGGAAAAGAGGCTCATTCAGTGAGTATATGATGGTAGAGGAAGATACCATGAAAACAGTGAATTTCGTTGTGAATGTTTTTAATTTCCTGTTTAAGCACTATATAAAATAACCTACCTGAACTGCTGAGAAAAGAGGAAATTTACATGATTCAAATAAGACCTTCAAATAATACCTTGAAAGGGGGGAATAGGAATGGTGGAGATAATAATTGGTATTGAGCCATGTAATTTGTGCTGCTGCCCAGCATCATAGATTTCGTTTTCTAAATATTGTTTGATGGATACTTTGGTGGTGTTAATGGGTTTGTACCATTTTCCACCAACTTAGGATACTATCCTTCCTAGGGAAAATGTTGTTTACTTTTGCCTTAAGCAGTAAGACTAGACTTTCTTATGCTTTCTGCTGCTGAGTTGTACGTTGACTTCTTATTCTGACTCCATTTAGGTTAGCTGCAAAACTCATGTGAGAAACAGGACTTTACTTTTTACCTCAGAGCTAGCTGGACTTCCATGAGTATTAACTGGCTATCAAGTTCCAGGAAGAGTGGCATAATCTGTGTCTTCCCTAGGTAGACATTTCACACAAGAAAGTTACAGTTTATAACAAAACCACAGCAAACAACCAAACCTGATGGTTAGCAATTTTGATCTTTTGTGTATAAAGGGCAGGAGTAGGATTATTGAGTAGACATACCATAAATGTTTATAAGACTTTACCTCCTTGTTCAGAGGAAAAAAAGAATCCACAGTGCTTGTAATTACAATCCTACAAAATGAGTAAGTGAAACAAAGTTCAAGGTAGCCTTTTATTTCCTAGTCACTTTTTTTCAAATAAATGCTCTATACTCCTAGAAGCTTTGTGTTTTACTGTCCTGGATTGCCTTGAACTAAAAGCAATTATACAACACACTCCTACTTAAAAGCCATTAAATAGTACCTTGCAGAACATCCTCATTGCAGTACATTAGAGCACGCTTATGTTTAAGTCATGAGCAACACAAGATACCCAGAGTTTCCATTGCAGAGAGAGAGTCAAATAGCAGTGGCAGTCATTGGCTTTTATTTCACATGTGCCAATTTGTGAAAATGATCAGCCAGTTTAAAAGTTTCATGTCTGCCTAGTCAGTATTATTTACGCTGACCTATTTTTTTCAGTGATCACTTGCTTTTTGTCGTACTAAGTCACTCAGGCATTTTGAACCCTCCAAATATTGGAACAATGGATCTGGGATCAGCACCGAAGGGGACTCATTCTCCTCTGACACTCAGGGACCCACTGAGTGCTGTCATCTCAGTGATGGTGTCTGTTCATATATTTACATACTGCACGAGAATATGTCATATCTCGGGATCTTTGTAGCCTGTTCAATTTGCAGAATGAAAGATTAATTACATTATGCTGGCAGTGTGTTCCAAATATTGATGGAGCTTATTGTTTCTCACAAAACCAACAGTTAATATAGCATCTTCTGATCAGATTGAGGGATAGAAGTATATTAAAAATTCCAAGTAGATTAATTTCCTGTATGAACCCAAATTGGTTTCACACATACGTGCATGCTAAAATGATTGGATCCGTCAAGAAAAATAAATTGTAGCCCTGTTTGTTCATGAAAGGCAGAAGAGCAGATGTTTACAGACCGTTTTCAGGAGCCAGCCTGCAAAAACATTTTACTCTAAATGTTTTAAACATGTTTAAAGTTGCACTCCAATATCCCTGTTGTTCTAAGTTGCTCAGTGAAGTTTATAAGCTGTCAGCCTGAATAGAGTATTCACTTTAATATGAAACATTAATAAAGTCCATCAGCCTCATTTCTGGACCCAGTTCTACCTATCTGTCTGTATTCAAGGCAGGAAAATCCATAGCACCACACAAAAAGCTAATGAGACTATAAAAAAGGGCTAGCCCTCAGAAGGCTTTGCGTGATTGCTGGGTGAGGTCTGGGAACATACACTTGGCAAGCCCACAGTAACTTCATGTTAATGGCAGTCTTCCTCTTTTCTGAAAAACAATGTTGTTTGAATACCAGCATTTGGACTAGCAAGAACTTGACAGGGAGAGGCCCAGAAGGAGTAGTGAAGCAAATGTGTTTGCCTATTCCAATAGGATTTGATGCATAGTTTCAGCATTATCTTTAATGCACCTTCTACTGGCTAGAGTGTATCTTTTATAGATTTATTATTAAGACCATATTGATTAAACAAATACAGTATTTGATGTGTTCTCTGCACACTCTCACTATATGATGCAAATACCTGTATACATACATTCAGCCAACATTCCCATTTGCTTGCATTTCCTTAGACGGCACTCCTGGCATTTTCTCCTCATATACATGTCCATCTCGCAGTTGCCTCCATTTTTACACTTGTATACTGCATTTTTTGTGATGCTTCTTCTGAAGAACCCTGCACAACACAACAGTGACATAGATAAAAGAAAACACTCAAAACGGCAGAGTAATCAAATTGATGAGCACCTCCATCTGGGTTTTCTGAATGACAAAAGCTCTGCTGCACTGCCAGTTTCTTTCAGTGCCTAGGTGACTACATTCTTGCTCTTTGGTTTGAGAATAGTATCAAAGTTGTATAATTTAATTGGGGGGTGGGGTGGGGTGTTGAAGATTGCATGCACATACATTAGGAATAAGGCCCTGGAACTGTCAGCCTTAGGAAAATTCAGACCTAAATCTGAAATATGCCTACAGCACTAGAGCTGTAGAGATGATGCCGTACAAATAGTTAGTGAAAAAAATATGAGCCTGATAAGTCTCTTGAGATACAGAACGCACCGGAAGAGAGCTGTGTAACTAGGTACACTTCCCTCAGCCCCTGGAAGCAGGAAATCCCAAGTACTGGTCTGCTTGCCTACCCCCAGGTTTAGTGTACATGTGGCCTCCCACTCTGTGTACAAGATACTCCAGCCTCTTTCACTAAATATTGTCCACCTGATGAGCTAAGCAGTCACATAAATTCAACTACACGAGCAGCTGAACTGGTATCATTACTGGATTCACAGCAAAGTTGCACAGTGGTAACTGCAAACCACAATTGATCCCAGAAGTCTACAGGACGTTGACTCACTCTGTAGAAATCTACTATTTGGCTGCTGCCTAGCACATCTCGGAGAGAAGAACCATGGGCAAAACATGCAATGCTCCAGATACAAAATTTAATACAATAAAAGTCATCACAAAACAGAGTCATTGCTGCCAATCATGACTTGAATGAACGTCTCCTGAATTTTTAGTGGTACTTGCTGTACCATCACTATCTTTTATGTTATCCTTCATACGGCAGAGACTATTTAGCATCAGCTGCAGATGGAATTAACTCTCTATGGCACAGGCGGGAAGCTCTGTTCTCCTTCTCACCCGACAGCAGGCTTTTGAGATAGACTCCTGGGAGCTTTTGCTGGCAGATCACTTATTTATAGCGCAATTCAAAGTAGAGCTCTGTGTAAATTTACATTAACAAAAACTATTCACAAAACTTTTGCTTTCTCCTTGCCACTGTCTGGCGCAATAAAAACACAATTGTTTTCCAACCTGGCACTTTCATGCAGTAGGAGAGGCACCAGATAACACACAGTCTCCCACACTCAGATGTGAATCTGAATTTTTGTCCATTGAAGGACATGTCTGCTTGTTTTCAGAATGTGTTGACCTGGGAAAACATCCTGTTGAATCTGGGCGAGATAACGTGGTAGAGGATGTGATGATTTTGCCATTGTCAGATGACAATTTCCCAACTTTGGCCCAAGTTATTATAATTGTATTATCTCTTTCAAGCACCAGTGTGTGGCTACCACTAAAACAATTCCACTATCTGGTCACAAAAAAATCTGGCATTTCTCTGAATCCGCTTTATTTCCTGCTTGAAATCTCTTTCATACTGTTTTATTGGCTTCTTTTCAGATAAATATACTTGACTGGCACCAGTCTCCTTTGAAATGCAGATTGCTTAAAACCTTCTGCAGCCCTAGGCATTATTTTTATCCATCATTCACGTGGTGTTTAATACATTACCATTTACTGCTCAGGGAAGGGAGATAAAGGCCTGGATTTAAGCTGTAGGTTCTCAGTGTCAGTTAAAGGCAATTATTTGTTAAATTAAAACCTGTAATTTGTGACAAATATTAATTAGTAGTAAATATTAAAAAGCTCTAGTCAAATATTTTTTACATTCTTAGTCCAATTTATCACTCACCCTCTCTACAAGGTGTGTGTTTGCTTTTTCATGAGGGAACAAAGAAGAAGAGCTTTAGTAAATGAATGTTTAAAAAACACAAAAAAATGTGAAAGAATGCAAAAATAGGGATGCAACATGATAGGAGCCAATAGGATTCAAGTGGTCAAATATTTGCTCTTTAAAACAAGGTTTTTGGAAAAGTGAAATGAGAAATGAAATATGTATTTTTTTCCACACACACAAAAAAAGTAGTTTTAACCCTACCCTCACTTCAGTTTTATCATGAAGTGACTCTTGAATCATGGTCTTCTTGAACAGACTTCATAATTTATTTTTAAATTAGCTTTTAGGTATGAGTAAAAAAAAATGTAATAAATTTTCTTTACTAAAGATTACAAATTAACTTAAATTGTTTGAAATATTTTATGAGTGACCATCTATACCAGGGGAAGTTTAAAAAAAATAAAATTGGAGATGAATCAGAAATGGCATCTGTTAGGATAATAAAGGGGCAGCCCCAAAAGGTGAAGGTTTTTCTGGCACCATCTAACTTTTATCTGATCTTACCAAATTACAAAAACCATTTGGCTGGAAATGTTGATTTTTCTTTGTTCTCTTAGCTAGTCATGAATATGATTAATTATGCCTAGAGTTGCTCCAATATTACTGATGCTGATTTTCTTATGGAAATTATGAACATTGAAGGATGACAGCTGTTAAAAATGTAGATGAAAGCTTTGTAAATATCTCAGTTTGCCATCCTGGTGTCTTAACTGTTTTGGGGATCTCAGTTTAAAGTTTTTGAAGTTCACTGTTGCTAACAAAGCACCTGCTCCACTCTATCAGACTATCAGGGTGTAGAATAGCATTCCTTCCACCTATCCTCACATGATGGGTGCCAACACGAAGAGAAGATTAATGTAGCACCACGCTTCACAGAAAGTATGCTTGTTCTGGTGTAAGAGACATCAAGCATTATCAGCAATGGTTTGAAAACTGCCAGAACTCTTACCTCTGCTCTCTGTAGAGGGAATTCACAACCAGCTGTTCCCTCAGCAGAACATATTCAGTGTCTCTATTGAACAAGGGCAATGCTATATCACACTCGTTCTGTAGCATCTCAAAATGGCCCTTAAAACCCAGTGCCACTATACAGACTAAGGCTATACAAAAAAGTCTTTGATATCTGTCTGCAAAGACTGTCTCAGAAATGACCTTTACAGCAGCAGGCTTTAAAGCATAATATGATGGTCCTTATACTGTAATATTACCCATGAATGGTCCTTTATGGACAACAACTGTGATGCTATTATTTTAGATCAAGGCAGCATTTACTAAAGTGATGTATTAGAGGTGGGAGGAACCTTGGGATAGCCTCTTATTTTTCTTTCTCTTTTCCTTTTTTTTTCTTTTTATTAGTACCACAGGCAACTATCCTCTGAGAGCAAATGTTCTGTTTAATTTGTAAAATATTAATGAAATAGTTCATATTTATTTAATGGATGATAATGTATTTTTATATATATACATATATGTGTGTGTATATTTCTGTCCATGTCTTTAGATTGCTGTTCTCATGAGGGAAGATAAATAAGATCTTAATATTGCTCTGCCCAAGAAGGAAGAATGAAGAATGGAGGGTGATGCTGAATGCATTATCCAAGAAAGAAATAAGAAAAACAAAACAAAATATATTCATCACAGAGGATTGAATTCCATGCATGCTAAGTCTCCCCCTTTGAATTAGAGTGTCCACAGCATCAATGGAGCAGGGATACTGCGGGGTAGGCACCAGTCCTGCAGAAAGGGATCTGTGTATTATTCTGAATCACATAGAACATGAATTAACAGTCTTGTTGCTGAAAAGGAGTTAGTCTCATACTTGGATGCCTGATAAGAGCTCAACTGGCTTACTGAGCCCCATTTGTGCACTGTGTCTTGAGGTAATATATAGCAATGTGAAAAATTCCACAGATACACAAGAATGATCAGAGGTCTAGAAAAGACAGTATCGTCTTCACCTCATCAAACAGAATCACTGTCCTCAGCACATCTTTTTACTGAATCAGCTGTTACTTTAACCACCTCTGAAGTTTATTGTAGAAATTGAATGCATTATCTTTAAATAATTGAACTTTTACCATGTTTGATCAAGGGTACTATTCCTTCTAATTGATGTTGCAGTCATGAAATGGAGTGAAAACATAAAGTAAATTATCCCAATAAAGCAGTAAAATTATGGTTATGTAGAGTGATTCAAACTGAATTGGTAGAGAGGTGGACACATATTTCCTTCTGCCATAGCTTTTAGTCTGTGTATTTACCCAGTGATTTTAACCTCGCTCCTAATGACATTTTTTAAACATTCCACATTTTGTAATTGTTAGTCTTTGAAAAAATTATTAAGTCATTTCATAATCAAGATAATAAACAGTAGGAGTAGCTTACTAACAGAATTAATGTATCATGAATTGGAACCTTTACATTAAAACTGAGTTTAATTGGGTTTATAATGACAGAATTAGTACAAATTAATTCATATTTTTTGACTTTGAGACAATTCACACAGGCAGCAGAAAGAAAGAAATCTCGTATTTACTGGTATTATTGAGATAAGCTTTATGACCCTTGATTGTACTTATGTTTAGAGTGTTTGACCATTTTGGTCTGTTTTGCACTCAAATGAATCCACAATAGGTAAAGCAAAGCCCAAAATTAGTTCAAAGTCCACCCTCCATGACAATGAGCTCCACATTAAGTTTAGCAGCCATGTATTTCAGTGCTTCTGCAATGTCTGAGCTTTTAGCCCTTATCTGTAGAACGGAAACTATAGTGAAATATTTATTCACAGAATAGAATGAAAAACTGGGGCATTATTTTTCTTCCTATAGTGTACATCAGCCCCATCATTAGGTATAATAGTTATTCCATCAGCATATCTTTTTTGTTCCCTTCTGATAAAATATCTGGCAATAATGTTTCCAATAATGCCAATCATTTTCTGTATCCTGTTTTATCCTGACACCAATTTGTGAATGCTGTTCTCCTAGGAAGGAAGATTTTTATGCTATGAATACAACCTGAAGTTCCCTCCCTAGGAATAGTGGCTGTCCCTAGAAATAAGTCTAGAATTAGAAAAGCCCTTTCATTTCACAAACCTGAGGATCCACTCCATATGCATTGGGAGTGGAGGGAAAAAAGTTCTCTGGGAACATTTTGCAGATGGGAGCTGACAGCTTTCACTTCAATACACACTACAGGAGGCACTTGGGCTGGGGTTGCAGTTGATTTTCAGGGCAATCTAGCACTGAGATGGATCCCAAGGGGCCTCCATGGATTTGGCTCCTTCCACAGGCACAGAGCAGGATCAACAGCCACCAAGACATCAGAGCCCTCTGCATGGAAGTCACTCTTAAGCTTACAGAGAACTAAGGATGGCTTGAGAGCCATAGGTTTGCCAACTGTGCTCTGTATTCACAGGACAATGGTGGAGGATGCTGACAGTTTGTCATGGGGAAAATACAGAATAATGCACAACATATCCAAATGGAAATCTCTACAATACTTAATGACTTGGATAAAAATATCAAGAAATTAAAAAATAAGAATAAGAAAATCTGATAGTGCTGTGCTTAATACCTGGATAGTATTTTATAATTGATTTCATCATACCTTTGCATCCTTCACAGGTAAGAGCATTGTAGTGGTACCCAGAGGCTTTGTCACCACAGACCACACAGAGCTCTTCTCCTTTCACTCTTCCTGTGGAGTGACCCAGTCTAGGCTTTTTGGCTGCAGGGATATCCATTATCTCTGTCTCCCTTGTGTAAAATGTCTCTGAGGGAATTCTTCGGAGCTCGTACATCCCGGGGGAATACCATTCCTCATGCTGTGGAGGGTAGAAGCCCAGGTTGGAGTAATAAGGTGGCGATGAAATCTGAGGCTGAACTTGGGGAAATGGCACACTGTTGTACTGTGTGTAAGGTGAAACATCTGCCTCTTGCACTGGAGAACTCATTGGCTCTGAAAGGACACCTGGAAAATAATAACACCAAAAATAATAATAATAAAAAATACAACTATGAAACCACAATTGTCAGAGAAGTTTCCACTTCCTAAGACATCTGTCTCAAAAACAATAAGGCATAATCATGAAGACCATACATTCTGAGCTTAGATTTGATGTGGTCCTAGTCCTATACACATTCACTGCAAGATGTTTTCAGAGTAACCACCCATTCTCAGCCACTCCTTCATTATCGTTGGAATGTCCTGCACTGCCACTTACACACAAAAACATTGAAGATACCGTGCAGCAAGTAGTAATGTTTTGTTTACAAGAAAGAACAATCCACTCCACAGAGAAGCTAGCAACCTGAATTAGGTCTCACAGCAGAATAAAAGAAATCCAAACAAAAGTAAAAAAAAAAAACAACAAACTACAGTATTTATGAAAGTTAGATCAAGACAGAAGCATTTTGTTAATTTCTATACAATTTCAAATGAATACACTGTTGACAGGGGAAAACTGGACTGGGGAAAGAAGGCAAGGCTGAGGCTTAATTGTAAGACTAAGCAGATGAAATAAACCTTCAAGAAGAGCCTGAAAGGGGTTCCATGAAGGAGTGGGGAAGATATTCTTAACATACGTGATGAAATGGGACCTCCCTGTAAGCCATCTTCTGCAGCCTGGTCCCCAGCCCCTACAAGCCTGTGAGACTTAGAGCATTGGTGCACTTCTCGTGTGAAACACCTCCATAAGCTGGCACTATTCATCTCTGAGCCAGCAACAAACTTGACAATGGTGAATGAGCTATGACAAGGAATTGCATCCTTTTTCTGTAAAAGTAGCTCGTAAAGTCAGTATCAAAGAAGCATCTGGAGGCTACTTTAACTCTGTCCATCACATTCTGTCTGTTGTATTCAAAATACAAACAACTTATATCTCGTTTTTTCAATAACACAATTACAATGACATCTAACAGATGCTAGATGATATAATTAAAAGCAAGCCCATGTCAACCAGCTGGAAAACTAATTAAAAAGTTATTTGCAAACTACTTCATATTTTCTGACAGTTCCTTTATTTGTTCCAAGAAGACAGTCTGAGAAAAATAGTGCATATTTCCAGGAAGATGCCAAATGCCACTCTCAACAGCAGAATTTCTAAGGAAATCATAGATAAATGTTTGTTGGTGACCATTACTTAGCAGTGCTTCTAAAGCACTCAAAAATATTTTTGCTGACATAAAATTGGTTTCCTGGAAAGGCTCCTTCACTTCTGAGGAATCAGAAACAATGAAGAAATGCTAACAGTTAAGGAGGAACATGTCAGCCAAGAATAAAAATCTATAGAAGGAGATTCTTCCCTCTCCTTTGTCTCACTTCAGTTAATGACAGAAACTAACATTTGCTTTACAAATACTTTTTCACTTTCAAGGTCCTGTGCTCTTGCTCTGCAACGTTCTGTCCTTCCTACTTGACTGTGCTGCAGAAGTGATACAGGTGGTTTGGGTTTGCCTGAGCACTGTATTGTCCACAGAACATTTTTGCCAATAGCAAATGTGGAGATCCTGGTTCAAGAATAAGCAGCAAGATGCAAGTCTTGAAAAATGGGACATAATCCCAAATAAAAGTAATGGTGCCATTTATTATTAACAATTATTTCAGTTATGGTTGCATTTAGTTGCTCCAGAAGATGCCAAGGCCCCGATTACTACACTAACGTATAGCAGAAGGCACTCCCCAAGCCAAAGCTTATGTCCTTTATATAAGTAATATGGAGACCTCAGACAAAACACAGGCATTTGAGGACTCCATAGAAGAGTCTGGAGGTGAAGTCAGAGCTTTGTGCATCAAAACTAAACTGTCACTGATAACTGTCAGCTGCAGCGGTGACAAAATGTGTGAAGGGTGAAGACAGCAATGATTTGATGCTGACCTTTGCTGTTCAGTACGAAATTCTAATGCAAAGAAAGGCCTTGCAAACTATAGGTTTAATGGTGGTCTTTTTTTGATTTTAAAATGTGGTCTTTCTTTAATTTTATTTCCAGTTTGTTGGCACTGCTGTTCACTGAGACCGTTCAAAGTAGTTTAGGTACAAAAACCAGTGTTATTTTAATTGCAAGACGTTCAATCATTACACAAATCATCCAGTCTCTTTGGAAAGGAATCTGTTCACCATGGAAACCTAAGCTGTCATTTGCTAGTTTGTAATTACTTAGTTGATTTTCTTAACGGAAAGTGGGAATATTCCAAAACGAAAACAAAGAAACTGTTGATTTTTATCTCTATGCCATCCACTGGAAAATTCCCAAAAGCTCTATATCAGTCTCTTGAACTACTTGGGCCTTTGAAAGAACAAGAGAAGGCAACATTCCTTCCACAGCAGAAAACTATCTCAGGACTTATTAGAAAGTCAGGATTGTCTCAGTATATGCTGCAGTTCTTTAACAATATTGGGTATTTATTTAAACTAGTGCAGACCAATTGCATTACAGATGTTTACAAAAATCTCCATAATCAATATTTTTTTCTGCTTCTGGGGAATGATAAAAATCATCTGAGTCAATCTATAAAAGTAAAATACAAAAGAAAGAGACAGAGAAAAAAAATCAGCTGAATTCTCTCCTTGCTCAGAACAACGGAAGGGAAAAGGGAGAATAGGCAGGGTTGAGAGAGAGACTGAGAGAACACAATCTTGTTTTATGTAAAAAAAGTTACAGCTAAAACTTTGGAAAGAGTATAGATTGTACTTTCATGGAGACTAGAGTGATTTTTAAGGATATTTATGTTGTAACTGTGTAAGTTTTCCCACTACAGCTTAAGACTGTTTTTTTATTTGTTTTATGTTGACCTGATTATTCTTCTTTGAAGAGCTTGGTGGATACTTTTATTTCATCCTTAGAACTTAGCTGACTTGGTTAAGCGAGATGCCTTTCTCTTGGTTAAGTGAGATGCCTTTTACCCAGAGCAGATCAACAACAATTGTCAAATGATGATTTTCCCACAAAATTATCAATAAGGCTAGAATTAAACATTACAAGAAATGGTCTGCTTCAAAGCATTAGTGATTTAAATCTTTCCTAAAAATATTTTGAAATGTAGAGGTGTTCCATAAAGACACTATAAATATGAAACTATCTCATTTTTTGGTTGAAATGTCCTTTTTTTCTGAGATATTTTGTTTAAAAATGAAACAAATGGCGAGGTTGAAATAGGAACTAACTGCTTTGAAATTACCGGAGCAAAGAATTTCTATGACCCAATCCAAAACATGTGGTCTGAGCAGTGTTCCCCAGACAGCTGTGTGCACAGGGCTTCTAACAAAGGCTGGAGGGATTCTGCTTTCAGAAGCATACAGCGCACTGCACTGTCTTGCATGACATTTTAAATCCACACCAAATTTTAGAATTATGCTTTGCAAAGTATATGTAAGTCTAGAACAAATAGTTTCTTATCACAAAAGAATATTAATCTTATCTTGTTAACCAGAATGCACATATGCTTTTATCAAGACATCAGAAGTAGTCTGAGATGGGCTGGTCTCCTGCCACTGTAAAGCATGAGACAGCCCACTGAAATCGCTGGAGGTGCAGTAGTAAAAAAGGAGTGAAAGTGAAGTCAGAAATGAACTCACTGGAATATGGTATTATTTTCTATTTGCATATTCTTAGCTATTTTGAAACATTGATCTGTTTTTCCTTTCGGAAGCCTACTTCCTAAAATTTTAAAGACTATTTAAACATACACAAATGTATATTACTTATAGTTGATCTTTTAGGTTATATTTTATAAAAGAATGTTTTTCAATTAAAACGTTTTACAAAAGTCTGAAACATTCACCAATATCAAAGTGAAACACTTACATGGATGTGGTCACAATTTTATAAATTTTTTCTACTTTTCATCTACTTTCTATTTGCAACTGAAACACATCAGAGTTTTGCTTTTGTTTCTTTAAATTTTGCACAGATTGTTTTACATACAACTTTAAAAATGTTTGATGTAGGCTTAAGTGCTTGTAGAAATGAAAAGAAATTTTCCATGTAGAACCTAAGGAAAGTGCTTTCAATTATACTGAGGCTATGTGCAGATTCAAGAATAATACAGTTTTATTCAGAATATTACAGAAAGTACAATGATATCACATTTTAATGTAAAAGTTTTTGTTCCACTAAAATAAAGCTAATAAAGGAAAAAAATTCTGAGCAGGTTTGAAATATGAGCCTCTGGCACAATGTGGGATATACATGAAGGAACTTAAGGAAATAGGCACAAGATTCATGATTAAGTTATTTGGAAACCATAGCACAACCATTAATGAAATCCTGATTTAATTCCAAACAAATTATTTTCAGATCTTGAAAAACCACTTGAATTTTAGCAACACAACTTTATAACAACCTACAGTTTCAATGAAGAACATAAGATCAGATAACACACACACCTAAATGAGATCACAGAATTATCCTACCTTAGGTAGTCTTCAGTCAGACCATTTCTTGAAGAAAAATTCTGTCTTCAAGGTACCCAGTCCTTTCTCTCTTTCTCTCCTTTTCCCTAAAGACTATTTAGAAACAAAACTTCTTTGTTCTGCTTTGTCTATATCTTGCTGACTTCTTTACAGTGAAAACTTTCCTTAAGACTAGCAAAGGAGTGACACAGGCCAGAGGTTATATAGTTTACTGATTAACTTCATTACAGAGAAACTTGTTTGTAAATGCCTGAAACAATAGCAACATCTGCTCCCACTGTGAATTTACCTGCATAAAATTTGTTTACCATTCAAGGGGGTGCCTCCACATAGCTGAGACATTTTTTTTTTAACTATTAGAGTTTACTTAAAACAAAATATTCCTCAATAAAGGTATAACAACATCAGGCAGTCCTGTGCAATATATTAACCACTTCGATGTCACAAAAAGCGTGTTTTTAGCTGACTGGATTAACAGATGCATTTTAAGCACAGAAATGCTTGTATTCTCCTAAACAGGCCAGAGTGCTTAGGCCTTACTGGACACATCTATAAGATGACATAGAAGAGTGCCAGGGAGAGTGCCAGAGAGAAGAGTGCCTAACTCAAGGCCGTGTACCAAGGATCAGTTCTCCTCTATGTCACTTAGGGGTAAAGCTATCTCTCTTTAGAGTTGACAGGACGCGTCTGCACTTCGAAGGCATTGCTGCTGACCTTACTCTTCTGGGCCCACTTGCCCCCCCTGTGGCTCTCAGATACTTGTGTTTAATATGTGTCATTTCAGCTCAAAGCATCTATAATAATGTGAGGGTTCTGTTGGATGCCACCACAGTGGCATGAAGCTATGAGAGTGTGTTGCATGCCTTGGTTTGATGGCAGCTAAGATCTGAACCCACTGAGACAGTGTTAGAGGACAATGTAGGGCAAAGGCATAGAAACCTACTGCAGTCTTGTCCAAGCTGCCTTTTTGGGTACAGTTCCTGGAGTTAGGCCATGTCTTAAAGACACCTACTACAACAATCCAAAACAGAGCCCTAGAGCAAGCTAAGAATTGAGTAGTGTCAAGATGGACAGTCAGAGGTGCTGTGCCCCTTTCATTCTTCAGCCTCTTTTATTTAGAAATGTGAATATGCTCCCTGAGACCCAACATCAGATTTGTGGCCAGAAGTACATCTGAGGACCACACCTGGAAGTAAATAGCCAGAGAATTAAGCCCCAGAGTGCAAAATTACTGTGTAATTTCACAAAACGTCTTGCTTTCCAGGCTAAGATCCATAGAACTCACACATACACACAAAAGGAAGCATCACACATGCATTTTGGTTTTGCCTTTCTCTGTGGTGCAATCTTCATTCTCAGAGTCCCGTTCATTTGCATTCTTTTTCTTGATATTTTTTTTTCCTCAGATCCCACACTGTTTGCTTTGGCTCTCTTCACAATAATTATTACATACACATGATTTTCTATTTTAATTTGTCTTGCTTTGTTTCTTTTTGATTTGGGGGTTTGTTAAAGGCCTAATTATCTTCTGTGCAGGGATGAAGACAGATGTTTAATCACCTGCCAGGTGGTGTTGAAGACAAATAGTTATTTAACATATCTTATGATTTGGAAGGTGTTTAATCAGTTTGGACACTTGTTCCTACTACTATTGAAAAAATATATATATATATATATTTTTTTTTTTTAAAGGCATAACCAGAACAAATATAAATTTATCTGAAAGGAGTGAGTTTCTTTAGTTCATCTTAGGTACAGTTCTATGCCTACAATTTTCAGTGGCAATTGTTGTTCTTACATTGTCAAATATGTAAAACAAGTTTAGATGTGTTGCTTTCTTTTGCCCTTTGTTACATTTCCTTTTTGTTTGTTTATTTTGTTTATTCTCCATTGTCCACATCAATACAGATTTTAAGAGTGCTTTTTCACTGCAAAATACTTTTCTCAGATAGGGACATGTACAATGAGGATAGCATTTCTTGTCACATTGTTTTGACATTACATTATAAGAAAACATTGTCAGATGACCAAAAATACTTAAAATATATCTCTAATCAAATTAAACATGTAATAGTATTGACTTATTTCTCCAGCTTCTTTTCAAAAACTCCTTCGGTCATAATTGAAGTTTCACACTTGATATCTTGCATATTAATAACTCCTATATAAGGTGCTTTAACAGAAAATAGAATGGGGCTATTCCATTAAAGGCCTGCCACCTATGGTTTGAGTGAAATGTATATGTTTCAAATGCCATACAAATATGTAAGCTTACACCCCACATTTAAAATATGAAGGAGATATTTTTGGTGTCTGAAAGTTACCTCAGTCCCTTGTAAAAAATGGCAAGTGATAACCACTGAAAGAGAGGAGATACTGGATATATGGGTATTTAACGTATGTATTGGCCCTAAAATAGAGAACTTTCTAAGGCAATTGGAAGATGTAATCAAATATCATTTTGCAACAGTCTTTCTAGGACAGTGCCACCCCAGCTGATTTTTTAAACCTTGGAGCTAGGCTTGTTAGTGTCAGCACAGGGCTCTGCTGATGTCCTTCGGCATCATCTGGGTCAGAGCTTACCTCCAGCCGATTTGGAGCAAAGCAGAGGAGCTCAATTCAGCCCATGGATATCATTGTGGGAGCATTCACAGAACAAACTAATGGCTCTAAAGTGTGCTACAAAGCTCAAAGGTTTTAAATGAGACCAGGATTATGGTCCTAAGTTACAGGGGTTCAAAAATTCAGGTTAGCAAATTGGACTAGTCTTCACAAAGCTGCCCCTATTTGATTCAAAGGGGCCTGTGAAATAAGAACAGGATTTGACTGAGGAAGAGAAGTACCTTAATAGGACAGGTCCCATGGAGGCCCACACTCCTCTGCAATTTCTTTCCTCTGGGATTTTTTTTTATTTTTTTTTTCCTAGAAAGTGAGTATATATCTTTGAAAAGGACACTTTTTTAATAAAGGCTGATGTTTGTAAGTCAGCAATTTCTAATTTGTATTACATCAGAGCTGTAACGTGTGAGAATTTCTGTGAGAAATGTATAATCTAAGGGTCATTTAAGAGAAAAATTATTTCCTGTTTCCTTGGGTGTACAAGTCTCTACCTGACAAAACTGAATGTCAATGTCAAAAAAATGCAGATAGTTTACAAATATAAAATTGATAGACAACGCCAGTTCCTACAAGAATCTTGATGGAATCATGAATCACTTCACAATGAGTAATTTGTTCTATGGACTCAGTTACATGTTATTTCTTTTTTTTTTTTTTTTCTTTTCCATCTCTAAAAGCAAAAGACACAAAATTTATAAAGAATTCAGTTTTGAGACTTAGTTGAGTGACAACCCACAAAACAGGACCAAGTGACCATAAAAGCCAGTTGGAAATCAGCTTAAGTGAAACAGCAAGAAGGCTAAGTCTCCTTCCTAACAGAACCCCTAATTCAACCCCTTAATACGTTATTTCTTTCTGTTACAGAAATGTCAGTGTGAATTTAATCTCCATTGTGGTAAGCTCTGAATATCTATAATGGGGAAGACAATCCCTCTTCTGAAGACCTGAAAGTTTCTGAACGAGACATCAGTGTGGAGGAAAAGTCTTTTACATTAACATATTCCCTTGTGTTTTGAAGCTGCCTGATTCTCTTTCAAAATAATTCACTAGCAGAGGAAAAACCTGAAGATCTGAATTAGCTCAATTCATCAGGACTTTTAAAGGGATGATTGAATATAAAATTTGGCACCTTAAATTTGGATATCATCCTCTTCTTTGGGTATTATGACCTGACATTGGAGTTAACAGGTAATGTTTCAGCTATTTATATGTAGTTTTGTTTTTTTTTTAACTATCGGCAAAACATTTCCTCTGCTAAAAAGTATTTCTCACACAGACAAAAACAAACAAAACAAAACAAAACAAAACAATAACACATTTAGAGAAAAAAACGCAATAACATACAGTAATGCAATGTTTTTGGTTATCTTTAATAATAGTACTTTAGGTTAGTTGCATGGAGGTGGTCCTCTTCAGAGAAACACTCCCAACTTCTAGGTGCTCTGCAGCAGGAGTGGCTCTACATTTCAGAGTCTCTCAGAACCCAAGATACTATTCTTGTTTCAGATAGATGAAATTTAAATGTTTGCAGTTTTTTTCCATCATTCAAAAAGACAGAATTCTGGTCTTATTTGGAGTAGAAATTTCTGAAGTACCTACAGCACTTTCTGTGGGGGGTCTGCATTATGTGTGAGGCTCTCAATATATCATGTCACTTAACAAAGGTCTTCCTATGCTGCCAAAAGAAAGGCTAAAAAAATGTGTTATTCTCTCTTTTTTTTTTTTTTTTCTTTTTTTTCTCTGAGTAGAAGACAGCTTCCCCTTGGTCACAAAATATTGACCAAGAATTCTTCATTCATTAACAAGCCCATGTTTAGCCTTTAAAAAATTAGTGGAACTGGGAAAAGGAGTGAGTTTGCAGCCCACATTACACATTTTCTTGTGTGTTGACATTAATAGTGTAAGTTTTTAATAGTAATCCCACGGTTTTAATTTAGGTGAAATTACTTTCATAAATATGCATAGTATAGCAATGCAAATATATTGCAGTATATTTTTATTAGTAATTAACTGAAAATACATTTGCTTAGCTTGGTTTAAATGACTCATGTGAAGATAACATCCAGCCTGTACATTAAGTGTCTTTTTTTCTGTCCGTTAGGTATTAGAGTGTTATAATAATAACCTACTATCAGCATTGATGAGAGCAATAGGGTGAAAGATTATATTATATAATACCACAGATTCGTTATTTATCTTTCTTTCCATAGGAACTGATGATTCAAGAAGGTTGGCATGTCTCAACTACACATCATTGACTTTGACATGATTTCGATGCATTTTCTTCTAGGTTTCAAAGTAAAGCTAAAAGAGCAAACTATCCTTAATTTGGTAACTTACCAAATAAATGAGGACCTTCAACAAGAGAAAATCCATCTGCAGTAGCTAGCTGGGGATGTCCTATTAAATTCATTTCAGATCCCATTTATTCTTCAGTTCAGGAGGAATATAATTAAGAAAAAAAACAAAAGGAGATCCTGGAAGATATAAAACAAAAAGGATATTTAAAACAACATATTTCATTTCTGTGTACCTTTTGTAAGGCAGGACTGAGGAGATTGTTTCAATATTTACTGTAACAAAACATGGCTTGAAGTTACAATATTTAATTAAGTCTTCAAATAAAATGCTACATATAGTTTGTTTGTTTTTTCCTTGCTGTGGTGTATCTTATTTGCCATCCTTCTGCTGTTCAATTAAAACCAATGGCAGTTTATGCTTAACCTTGCTCAAATATTCACAGACTGAAACACTGGGCTGACCTGCTGAGGACATGCTGCCCAGCCCCTTTCCCAGGAAATACTAATTGTTTGCATTATTTTTTCATCACTCTTTCATCATTTCTTTGGTTTCACTTACTGAAAAAGTGAGAGCTTATGGTTAGATCAGAAGACTCCAAGTCAGGAAACTTGAATTTAATTTCCAGTGACTGGCTATTTATCTTGCCTTGGGTAATTACTGGCTGAAGAAGAGAAACGGTGGCAGAAACCAGAAAGCAAAGCCTTGCTCTAATAATCAGGCTTACCCACCACCTCCCTTTGTGGTCTCAAGCAGCCATACAACTCTCTCACATCAGGAAGTTGGGAGATGTTTGTGCCTGGTCACTGGCATACTTTCCTAATGGGTAAGAGCAGCTGCTATCTCCCAAGGTTGACATTGGCACTGAACCCAGAAAAAACAACGGGGTCGTCTCCTTCCCGCTCCAACCACTAGGGGTTGGACCCTGCCATTGCCTCCTACTGAAGTGGGGGCTATAGCTAGGGCAGCACTGCGTTCAGGACAAAGGCATGCCAAGAGGCTTCCATACCCAGGTCTGGCCAGTTTGGGTGGAGGAAAAGCAGTTGTGCTCATGTGGGTGAGCTGGGACAGATCAAGGTTACATTTGGGGCAGCAGAACAGAGCTCCAGGAAGGAGGTGTCTCAGGAGCTCACACAGGCACCAAGAAGATTCTGAATAAAGTTGATAAAAAAACTTTTTTTTTTTTTTTAAAAAAGCAATTCTTTCTTTGTTTTCATTCCCATGGGATTGTCCGTAGGACTATGTTTCCACTCACAGTAGTCGTTTGAGAGATAGAGCCTGGTCTGCTTCCCAGTGAGGGCTCAGCATGTTTCTCTAGCAAAAGTGAAGTCATCTGACAAAAATGTGAATGCAGCAGGAGGCCCCAGAGCTGAGCAGACTGGGAAGTAGTTTGCAAGACCAGCAAGCACACTGTGTAATTATATTCAGATTTGTCCACAAGGATTCATTAAGTTCTTTCTTAACATAAACAAAGGCCCTCTAATTAGACAGATGCATCTTAAATATCTGCCCACAGATAATTTAAACAGTTTACTCAGAAATGTCAAAAGCTGCTTGTGTCACAGACCAGATATGGGTCCTGCAGCAAATAACATGTAAACACACAGTCTCAAATCTAGCACAGAAACAGTTTTGCATCAGCAAAAAACTCCACATATCTTGGGATGGGATTTAACAACCAGCCCAGCCATCCCAGCAGGCCCACATCTACTTCCAGCCATGTCACCATCTCCATCACATTTGCTGGGGAAGGTATCCACTGCCAAAACACCTCAAGAAAAGGGAATGGGGGTTCTCTTACAGCTCCATTCTAAGGGTCCTACAATGGACAAGACAGCAGCACAGTCAGGACTTTTATAATGGGAAATTATAAAGAGAAAAATCAAAATCAGGCATCTTCAGAGGGCTTCTGAAGTTTTCTCTGGATTTTCATGCTGAAGATATGAGAGAGGCTATCCCCACCCTGTCTTCAAGTGCAAGACCATTAATAGATTTCTTACAGCCCAGAGGAGTGCAACTCTGTCAGTTCCTTGCAGTATTCTCTCTCCCTGCAGCCAAACTTGAAGATGAAGTTCCATCACAACTGTTACTTCTCGTGTTTCTTTATCAGATTTTATAAGAGGAGCTAACATTGCTATGTCTGAAACGGTGATGTTGGGATTGTGAATTTCTATATGTTCATACAAAACCTAGAACTTATCTTCTTAGGGAATTTTGGGCATTATATCAGGAAATTTTAAACAGAGTCCCAAAAAGACATCAATTACAAAGTATTTTGGTATACAGTTAGATATTTAATGAGCAGTTTGTTAGATTATCAGGTATATAACCTACATCTCTCTAGTCTGTGCTGCAAATAGGGAAAAGAAAGCAAGCTGCATTTTCAGCCCTAATATTTTGTTTGTATTTTTACAGCCTCTGAGCTGTATATAAACATTTTGGTTCCTTTCACGCTATCACATTTTTTCTTTTGTTTTGTTTTAACACCAGTAATTAACATCACTCTTTAACCTCAAGATAGACTTCTTAGAATCTGTTATTCTTTACACATACACACACATGTCATTAATAGTGCCTTGTTCATGGTAATAAATTTGGGGATGTATTTAGTGCAATTTCTTAGTATGCTAGGATATTATGAATTTTGTAACTCCACCTCTCCTACCACATTAATTTTGAACTGGATGAACTCAGTTCCAGTCAAATATTCATGATGATTTTAGAGAGTTCCCTTTTTTTTTCTTTTTTTTTTCTTTTTTAATAGATAAAAAGATAGATAGATATACTTCATTTCCCTTAATATATTCAGCTGATGTAGGCCATTTACTGGATTTCATTAAATAAATTAATCCTATTTTCTGAGGATTTCTGCAATGCATAAGAGAGGATCACCATTAAAATGCTAGAAATATACCTTCCATTACAGGTAGCTTTGCTGTTGTAAGTTTTCCTGAACACCAAACTCTTCATTAAATATTGATTGATATTTTGTTTTGATATGCTTATGAATCCAACCTACTGTGAACCATCGATCCTGTTAGATTTATACAATTAATTTCATTAGTAATTTAAAAACAGCAGCAACTGATTTCCAGCTCTCAGACCTACACCACATACACAATACAGAGCATTTAAACATCAGTTCTTTCACACATTCAGTTCTAGAAAATAGTATAGGCACCAGAAGTCAGTGTTGCAAGCCATCGTAGACCCAGAGGTGGACTCCTCTGCTTTCAAAGAGCTGGTTCCATGACTTACGTCCTGTTATTAGCCACTTCTCAGCCTAACCCTCCAAGGCCGTTGCTGCAGTTAAACAGCTGGGGTCCCAGCTTGCTGGAGCTCCCATGGCACAACTCCAGGAGCACTGCTCTGGCTGTCAGGGTAGTCCCACCCAGCAGACATACAGAGGTACCCAGTACCCAACTTGCTGGTGACACAGCCAGGTGACATACAGTGCCATCTGTGGCACAGTACCTATGCACAGAACCTCTCTGCAGAAATGTTTTTTTCCAAAGATAGAAGGCTTTTTGGTTTGATGACAAAACTATGTCATCTCAGTTTCCAGAATTAGTTCATTTATATGAAGTGCGATCAGCAACTACTCTCTTAATTCAGGTTTCTTTATCCACAAAACTCACAAAATTGTGAAGTGCTTCTTGATATTCTCACCTTTGGTATGACTAAACTTTCATAGTTATTTGTACCTTCTGTTAGTTTCCTTACATGAAGTGTATTTTTATCTACTTCTATCTAGATTAAACTCAACTAACTTAGCATACCTGACTGATATTTAATGCACTCAGCTCTGGGACTCCCAGCACAAGAAGGACACATATGTATTAGAACAAGTCAAGAGGAGGGCCACAGGGATGATCGGGGGCTGGAGCACCTCTCCTCTAAAGACAGGCTGTGGGAGTTGGGGTTGTTCAGCCTGGAGAAGAGAAGGCCCTGGGGAGACCTTACAGTGGTCTTCCAGTACCTAAAGGGGCCCTACAGGAAAGCTGGGGAGGGACATGGTGTCAGGGAGTGGAGTGACAAAACAAGAGTAACAGCTTTGAACTAAAAGAGGGTAGGTTTAGATTAGATACTAGGAAGAAATTCTTCACTCAGGTGGTGAGGCCTTGGCACAGGTTGCCCAGAGAAGCTGTGGATGCCCCATCCCTGGAAGTGTTCAAGGCCAGGCTGGATGGGGCTTCGGGCAGCCTGGTCTGGTGGGAGGTGTCCCTGCCCATGGCAGGGGGAGTGGAAACAGGTGATCCTTAAGTTCCCTTCCAACCCAAACCATTCTGTGAGTCTATGTTCCATCCTGATGCACAACTAAAAAAAAATACTCATCATATCAGGAGAAAAGCTGAAATAAATTCAATAGGTGCACAGAAAATCAATAGTGCTCTTCAAAATAAATACCTCTCAAGAGAAATTAAGAGTCATGATGTAAGTAACAAAGCAGTATTTTAAAGAATTACTTTAGCTAAGTTTATTCAAAAAACTATTTACACCACCTTTTGAGATTATTTCATAGGGTTAAATTATGCACTAAAGAAAAAGATCAGAATATATAAAGTAAAATCTATGCCCATTTACTTGAGATTATTTTCACCAATTACATATTAAGAGCTTCAAATTACACAATTTTATTACACACACTCTTTAGCATATTTCAAAATAGTCAGTCAATGCATGTCTATATAGCTCATGTTTAACATCAAAATTGAGATACATATGGTGAAATAAGTCACATAATACAGTATATATGTACATACATGTTTATTCAGCTTTCTTATGGGTTATATGTTCCTGGGTGTATTCCGATATATATATGTATACACAAATGCACTTGCATGTGAGTGTAGGTTTCAGTTTCATTGTGGAATCTTATCAGTGGACTGCCTCTGACCCTTCTACAGTCAATACCAAAGCTTCTCCTGGCTTCTGTGTAAGCAAAACCAAGCCTCTTAATGAAGTAATTAAAGTCAAAATCAACTGGGCTCACTGAAAGACAAAAGCATTATAGACCCATCCTTTCAGGTAAAATAAATATGTGTGATCATCAGAAAGGCTCCATAAAAATCAAATTGAATTTTAGTGTCAGAAAAAAATGATTGAATATTTCAAGTTCTCAGTAAAGACAGATGTATCAAAGCACTGGCAAAAAAAATTACAAATAGTGAGATACATTTCCTTCCTTCTGCCCTGTAATTTTGTCCTATTCTTTACACATCTGGCTGCCAATTCTCAAAGAGAAATTTCTGTAACAACATTAATCTATGGCCTGATCCACACACTGTTAATATTAATGGGAATATTCCCATCTAGTTCACAAGCTTTTGATCTGGCCTCATAGCCTTTTTGTAGAATATTTAATGTGGTGCCTCACATATATGAAAGGCTTTTTTATTTGCCTTCTTGTTTGTTGTAAACTGTATCAAAGACATGAAAGCATTACGAAGATTTGCACTCCTCGTTTCTAGCATTTCGCTGCCAGAGCGCTTTGGCATGCATGGCACCATTGGCAGCTACGCAGCAACTGATGCAGAATACAAGCAAAAATACCAGCAAGTTTGAGAACCAAGGGCAGGACTGTTACTGTGGTTGGTTGAAATTTACTGTGTATTTGTTTGTTTTGTTTAAATATGATCTTTAAAATCAAAGGAACAAAACAATAAAAAACACAGATGAAGTGTGGGATATTCATACAGCTTGTGTTGAGGGAAAATGTGAATCTTCAGGCACAAGTAGAACTGAAAACTCTGACAAAAGAGTTGATGCCATTTCTGAACCTAGGCATGTAACTTCAAAGAGTGGGGTAGCTTTTGACTGTCCCTGGGATGCACTAAATACCGTTTCTCTGCACCTTCCCTTCTCTAGCACCTTTTTCCTGGCTCACCTCATAAAACTGCAAACTTTCTATCTTAACCTGTATTTGAACTCCCTTCTAGCCTAGGGGGACCTCCATCTAATACAAGTCTAAACTATCTGTAACATGAGCAATAGAAGTAAAAATAAATTTAAGTCAAATCTGTGCCACTCTTGGACTATTCTGAAGATAAATGGCTAGCGGGAGCATTCAAAATAAACTATGGTTTTCTTAAAAAAACAGCAGGAGATTTAAACAGTAACCACTTGAAATGCGAAACCCCCTTTCACTTTTACTAGTTTTGTGAAATAAGTGCTAAAGTCCCGGACTTCGGAAGATGCACCTGGAATCTGTACACAAGACAGTTAAAGAAATTACATAAAACAAGTGTAACTATCCCCTCCCAGATCATCCCATTTTCCCATTAACCACTTTTATTTTTTTTCTTTTCTAAAAATGAAAAAAAAAAGAGCAAACCAGTACAATCATAAAGCTGAGGCACATAATTAACTAGATTGCATTACTGAAGGAAAAACTTATGTCAAAGTTAAGCTTTCTTTTTTACTGATACACAGACACTGAACTCAGCTTTCTAATGACAAATTCCGACACTGTCATTTTTTTTCCATAACCTTAACATGTTTCCCAAGCGGAGTTTCTGCTGTTGCACCAGTTTTATAGATTAAATCACTTCTCCATATATTATTCTTCCATAAATTATTAGTTTAAAAATTCCTTCTTTTCTGGCCAAGAATCCATTAATATACTCTAACTAATTCAGAGGAGAAAATTTTTCATACTACACAACTTCACAGCAAAATATATTGATTTAAGGAATTATTACTTACTGTCCTTTTCTGCAAGATTGTGGATGGCAGGATGTAAAACAGTTCTGCACTCAGTTCAGTATCCTAGTGATTCTCACACAGGAACATTTATGTTTTGTTTTGTTTTTAGGTTTAGCAGAAGCCTGTAGTGATAACACAATGAATCAAAGCTTGGGCTCATTGGCTCAGTGCCCTAATGGACAAGGATTACTCATTAACAATTCTTTCTTTGCGAAACTTCCTAAATGCAGGCTGTATTAAAATGTTGTGAATCCCAGCTTGTCCATCAAGATAGAGACTTGAAATTCTCATTAATACTCTGGCTGGGTGCAGGGGGGCGGTTGGCTCAAAAGGTGGGGTAGTAGCACCATGTTGTTGAAAAGTGTTGTGCACTTTTCTTGCACACATACATTTTTACGACGCTCTCAGCATCTTTTTCTTTTCCAGCCAAGGAATCCAAAAGGCATTCCAAAACATATACTTGACTTTTAAGTATTTCTGTTATATTTTATGCTTATGAGGGCAATTGAGCATTTCAGAGTATTACACCAAGTACTGAAGAAGCAGAATCATTTACAGCATTTCAGGGATTTGGGGACACGAAAGTTCAGTTCCCAGATCTGCCACACTCTCTCACAAACCACATTGTTTTGATTTGGGCTCATCCCATAAAGCTTTAGGAATGAAACTGAGACCCTTTACTTTAAGCCTAGCAGACTCATGCACCGTTTGTGCAAAAAGGGAAGAAATTGGTACCTGTAGAAGGTGAATCAAATCATGGTTGCACTGCACCTGAAAATGCTGATCTCTTGCTACTGACAAAAATGTAGCCTTGAACAAAAATGTCCTCACTTACCCAGTAGAGGACTAAAATAAAGGATGAATGCAGGCTGTTCTGTTACAACATCACACCTACACAGCAAGAGTAATAATTCTCTGTTCTGTATTGACAACATATCCTCTGGGAATCAGTTGATTTGGCAATGGAATTGAGACAAACTTCAGCCAGAAGGACAGCTGGCAGCATCACTCATGGTTAATGAGTTCATGTCTGCCCCACAGTATATGTTCTCCCTCCTTCTCCTCTTCATATTTGCACTGCCTGATCAAGAGTGCATACACAAAAGCTGTGCCTCCTACTCCAGGAGAGAGGCATTGGGCAACAAACACATTCCTTTCTGGGAGAAAGGTGAGAGTTACTGGCTCTGAAGTTATCAACAGTAACATTCCCTTCCATTTAAGAGGAAAAAGAAAAAAAAAAAAAGAAAAAGAAAAAGAAAAAAACATTATAAAAGGTGTATTCATCCTCAATGTTGCCTCATGGAAACTGGAACTGTCTATCTTTCTCTTTAAAATGTAATTATGTCTTTCTCATATTCTTTCCCTTGCAGAATCACCTGGTAGTCAAACACTCACGGGTCTGTCAGGTTTCTGAAGAGATCAAAGCCATAAGACTGGACACCACTGTTTTCAGGGGCTTTTGCCTGCAATTCATTCTATCAGGCACTACCGAGGACGTTTAAGACCAACATTATCTCAGTCCTCATGGCTGACTCTCTGAATGTCGTCACCACTCTAAATGATGAGATTTCTGTTTTACAAATGCATGTTTAGCAAAATTGACAGTGCTTGCTAAGAATTCTTCCAAAATGGTCTGGCCCACAGGAAGCAGGTGGTCTCCACAACTCAGACCATGCCAACATCCCATTTGATACTTTTCAGTAAATGTCCACTACAGTGGTGTCTAGGAAACACATGCAAAAAAAAAAAAAAAAAAAATCTTTCTTCGGTCATCTTGAGGCCAGTAATGGGATTTGCCCTTTACCAGGTGAAGCAGCAGAAGCTGCATGAAGATGTCCAACAAATGTTATGTTATGTCATATGTCATCATATTATGTCTCATCTCTTGACGAGTCCTGAAGACCTTAAATCCTTTTTCAGCTTTCAGTTTCTGGCAAGACTGGTCCTAGATATTTAGTGCCATAGCACATTTGCTATTTAGAACCCCTTAGAGACCAACCTTCTGTTAAGACTTCCACAAAAAACATTTTTCACTCACTGTGTGGATGCTGTTTTACAGACAGAGAAGAGCTCACAAAAAATAAAATGAATCAAAATTTAATATCTCCATTCACCAATTAATTTGTTGCATTAAAATGTTTTTCCTTTCCCCTAGAATAATAAAAAGGCAAGTGGCAAAGTGATGCTTTGTCCAGTAATCAATACTTTCAACACATTATTGGAAAAAGCAAAGAAAGAATCCACATAATCAAAAAAGATGTTGCATGTAGCAATGACATGTGACATTACTAGTTAAAGCCAGGTGTTCATATTTTATTGTGCCTGATGTGCAAATGAAAATTTAATAAAAAGCAGTTAGAGCAAAACAAATGTCTTCTGTAGTGTAATGAGACTATCTAAACAGCATTAAGGGAGAGAAGTGGGTGGAAAATTATCCAAATCCAGCTACCTATATATAGAATATCTTTTCTAAATGGCCTACTCAGACCATGCTGTGCCCCAGAACAAGCCATTGCCTTCAGCTGGGAAAGTTTCTGACTTGGTTATAAAAAGTGGCCTGGCCACCGTACAACAGAGTCACCCACACCTTTTCTTGCATCCCTTCAGCATTGTTTTTCTTGTTGCTGCACAGAGTACACAAGTCATTTAAATCTCTTTTGGTGTCTGTCTACTTGGGCTGGCCATTCCTTACTCTTAGGCACTCTCAGAAATATCACTGTTCATCAATGTAATGAAAAGGAAGGATTTTATTTCTTGAAGGATAGCCAAAATTATCAGCAGCTTACAATAAATTTTATCATACAAAGATAATTAAGTAATCTTAATAGATAAGGGTGCTTCTGTACTGGCTAAAAAAATAGGAAAGAAATGGGAAGCGAAGTTTCAGTGAATTAACCCTAGAAGTTGTTCATCTTTTTTTCCCCTACCTGTATTTCAAAAGTGGAGAATTAACTCCACTTTTAAGATTAACTTTGATTATTGAATAAGCCTTTCACTGACCTGAGCCTTTTAGTTATAAGTTGCTCTCTGATTATGTAGTATCTAAATAGGGATGAATTTGTTCAACAATTGTATGTTTTGCACTGATGTAATGCAGTATTTTGTCTTTATCACTCACATATTTAGAGAGTCATGCAACTGTAAGATGACCATGGAACAATCAGTCCTAAGGGGGGAATTCCTCTCTGATGGCAGGCAGTTAATAGTTAGCTAGCATGCTCTGGCAAGAGGATATATGTTATTAACAAGATACCATCTTACAGCTGACGGTGCAAGGGAAGAGCTGAATATACATGGAATCAGCAACAGAGTCAGATAATGCACTTCAGTATGTGGAACATGGTATACCTCCCTGTAGCTGACTGCAACTGAAATTCAGAATATATTTTGCTATAAATAGGTTCCAGTTATTCCATAACATCAGATTCTCTCTCATTTATTTTAAATTTTAATTAAGGCACTGATACTACATGCATATATTGTTCTACTTCCTGCTAGGGGTTACAAGTTTAAAAGTTACTAAAGGAATCACAGCTAAGTTACTAGAGGAAACTCAGTTAAATATGTTCATACAGTATTAGCTGATAAGAAGTCCTGCTAGAGGCTTCAAAGTAAAGCTTTTTCCTCTTGATATTTTGATGTTATACAGTAAGACAGTGATTGAGTTCAATAAGGGTTAGCCTTCATTTATGTAAATATTTGGAGAGAGAAAGAAAAATATGAAATGCTGATCTATTCCAGTAAATGAATGTACTACCCTTTCATTAAAAAGCAGTTCTTTTAAACTAAATGTCAAAGGTGATGAGTGAAGTATCATTAATAAATAGATATCGGGATATTTTTAACTGGGCTTTTAAATTGTTGTCTGAAACATATGAAGGAAATTCCTTCTACAAACATTTAAACTTCAACTTGTTTTTAATAATGTGTTTTGCATCAAGGGAAAAGAAAGACGTTTAACAGTAGTTCAACTGCTAACAAGAAGCCATTTATTTTAGGATAAGGGAGGAAGTACAGTCTGCATATCATGAATAGACTGTGTAAGCGATAGACCTTTGGAGGTGTAGGAGGAGCGTCCACTCATGCAATTTAGCAAGTCAGAGTCACTATTGGCCTTTTAAGTTGTCTATTCCTCTGTTCTGTACTTTTTGTGCTAGAAGAGGAACTATCATGCTCTGAAGCATGGCACACAAACAACTGTTCTCATTGCATTGCTGCACCCCAGATGGGGGCCCAGAGCTCAGGAGAACTGCCCCATCCTACCCCAATAACTCCATGACCACCCAGGGCACAGGGGACTATCCTACATTTAGTAGTTGATAGAAAGCTCATTATATCTGCCTACACATCCAGAGGGAAGGGAAACATCAGATTTGGCTGTGAGAAGTCATGCAGGATTCAGTTTGGAAGAAACTGCATTCTTCCTTATGCAAGGAAGACATTCGTGGGTCAGGGACGAGCAGGGCTGCTTCATGAGGAGAAGGAGTCAAGAACCAAAGATAGTCCCACAATGGTTGAGCAGGGCCCAGGTTCTGATAGCAACAGGCCCAGAAAAAGCAGGGTAGCAAATCGGGCCCCACAGCCCATCCAGAGATCAGTCAAGGCCAGGTACAGAACTAGAGATACATTACCTGCAGTGTCAGCCTGATGTCCACCCAGGACTAGAGATGAAGCAGGCTACAGGTCATACCCACAGTCAATCACCTACATTAAGCCAGCACAGGAGAAGAAACCAAGCACACCCCATGCTTTGCTCAGGCCAGGAATGAAGGCCCTGGCTTGAGCTTAAATAGTACCCTGACCCAATTGGCTCTGTGTATGGGAGGCCCCAGCAGAGGACAGTCAGGGCCATCAAGACCTATTAATGTCCTTTGGTTCCTGATGTACAGTTGCTCTCAAAGCCTTCGCTGATTTTAAGAGCAGCTTGTTTCTTTATTCCTGTCAGAAGCAGGACAACTGGTGAACACAGTTTCAGACATCTGGAACAGGACTGGACCCCTAATGTCCAACTTGTGCTGGAAAGACTAAGATGAAAAGTCCATGTCACAAGTTCAGCTGAAGAGTATTTGTGACTCCACTCACCTAAGGAAAAACAAAAGGGGCTGAAAATTAGATAATTTTGGATCCTGGACATAGATGAAATTTGTCAAATTCGGAGAAGTGAGAAAGTATATAACCTTTATCTTTTGATTATCCCCATCTTAATTCCAACAGAGGCATCCATGAATGTGTTTGTAGAGCCCTTCCCACCCCAGTGTAGGGAATTTTGGTGAGATGACTGACTGAAACTGCACAGCTCACAGACACGTTCCAGCAAAGAGGCCATGGCTTTCCCAGAACAATGGTATCCTTAGCCACAGGGGCCCACAGAGGTACAAACAAAGCATGAGGTACAGCAATAGTCCCCTGCTGTGACACACGTGAAGTGCTCATTAATCTGGAGTAACATTGGCTATGCATGGTTATGTGGGGTGCAGTAAAGAGCAAGTGAGTAGGCAATGCCTGTGTACTGGGGACTAAGAAACACAGGTGAAATGGAAAACAGTAAGGGTGAACACAGACAGATGGGCAGAGGATCCTTATTCCATGCACTAGGGCCCAGGTCACTGATACCATCCTCTTGGCAGCCACCTCGAAAACAGCTGGTACTGAGGAGAGAAGGAAATCTGAAGGACGAATAAAAGTGTGAAAGTTGAAGAAGAGAATGTTAAACAGTAGATCTTGGGAGAATTGAGGGATTCAGTTTATTTTCCTTTCTTTTCTTATCTTCAATTTACATCTTGCCATTCTGAAAAAAAATATATTACTTCCCTTTATGGAAGAAAGAAATTAAATGCAATAGTAATTTTATTAGATTTAAACAACACAAACCAGGAAATGCAGATGTTACTTATCTCATAGCAGTATTAACATGGGCTCACTATAAAGAAAAGCTTTATTTATCAAAACCTAATCTGAATACCCCTTTTGTCCAAAATTGGGTTATATCCCAAAACATGAACATTTGCATTGGCAGATCCCTCATTTATTTCAAATCTCACTTGGCAGATATATTTCATGTTCCCATCTCACCCAACATCAGAAATAGTATAACAAAAACATGTTATCTAGAGTAGATTATATGCATGAGAAAACTGTATAGTTCTCTTTCTGTCTTTGATGATGCCTCCTGCCAAACCTTGACAAGGAAGAGAGTCTTACAAATTTTTTACTTTTGGGGTTTGCCTATTTCTATAAATAGATGTGTAGAACTGAGATCATTTATGTGAAAAAGTGGAAAAATTGGTTCAAAGCATGACACTGTTCCTCCCTCTGCATGGGCTCCTCACAAATTTGGAGCCAAATTAGAAGTTCCTATCCTTTCCCTCCAGGTTTCCACAAAATTGCCTCAAGGTAGGGAGGGAATGTGGTCTCCTTCTCTTCACTGACAAGTCTTTCCCCAGAACTGGTGTTTCCCCTGAGCAATGGAGTGTCCTGCCAGGAGGATGAACCCTGCTCATACAGGAGGCTGCTCTCAGCCTCAGCAGCTAATCCATGGTAGAATAAGTCCTCGAGAGCCTTTGGGATTAGTCACAATGTTCCAACATCTTATTTTAGACATACTTGTATTTCTTGAGCAAATAAACCAATTACCACAATGGGAAAGGGGGAAGGAGAGGTGTTCCTTTTACAGAAATAGTGGCTAGGAAGTTCTTTTGAAAAAAGGCTGGACCAAGCAGCTGGTATTGGTGTTAACATTTCTGTCTAGCAAGACCTAGTGGAGAAATGGGCTCCAGCAGCAATCAGGAACCCTCATACCAGCCACTTTGATGTACAGAACTCCTCAATGAAAAATTCTCCAGGCCACATGAAACAGCCTCCATGTAGCATGGAAAATTAAGTCTCGCTTTCTGATCTGGTTTGGCTCCATATTTGTGAGGAGACTGTACAGAGAAAAGAACAATGCCATGCTTTGAACTGCTTTTTCCCACTTGTTCACATAAATTATCTCAGTCCTACACAGCTATTTATAGAAACAGACAAACTCAAAGTCATGAATTAAATTTGAGTGAAAAGTTAAAACAAGACAGAGCAAATGATCAAGAACTAGGGAGCTGCTGTTCTGGTTATCATGTGGACTACAGCTGAGTCTTAGCTGCAGACAACTTATATAAGAAAGTTGTTTGGCTGAAGCATATGTGTGTGCATATGTGCAGCTGTTGCTATTTCTACTCAAAGGAAACAGAATCTGCACCTGTGATTAACAAAGAAATTAATGTCACTGACACCTGAGGGGCAAATATTGTGCCCTTTTTTTTTCCAGTACTTTTCCCTGTAATATCTGCTAATGATAAAAAACAGAAGTAGAAGCTGATGAAAGCATCAAAGGCACCAATAACTAGAACAACAGTATGATTATTAGATACAATTAATGCTGTTCTAAAGATGCTGTTCTAAAGCTATTAAAATGATGACTTCCACATGTAACACTTGTTCATGTAAACATAACAAAAGGGTTTCCTTCCTTTATGCATGGAAATTACACAGATGACTATTTCAGATTGGATGTTTCATTAATGTGTAGCCAATAAATACACATCCTGCCAAATAGAAGATTGATATAAGGGGAAAAAATCATTGTAGCAACATCAATTTTTAAGAACAGAAAGTATTTTTCTCCTGAGTATGTGATATCAACATGGAAGTATACATAAACCCTGAAACAGCATTGTGTTTGCTGCACATCCAACTCATTCCAGGGAGGGCCAAAGAAGGGCATACCTAGCTCTTACCGTTTTCAATTTAGTCCAAGAAAGATAACTCAAAATTAGAAAATGTTAGGGAACTGCTTTTGTCCCAGTGAGAGAACTGCTATCCAAGTAGGTAATGAGTGCCTTGAACTATGCCAGACATTAGTGTCAATGCTGTAGCACAATACCCTCTATATTCAGATGTTTGCTTGAAAAATCATCAATTCTTAAATCTTTAAAGAAAATATAGCAAAGCATAACCATGTTGTACTGTAAAGTTGAGTTAAAAATGAGATATACCAAACACGTGCCTCTCCTCTGACATTAAAATTTATACAAAAATAATTTGCCCAAGAAATATGATAATGAATAAATATTGGAGACTATAATTAAGTGGTAGCACAAAAAAAGACAAACCATCACTGAAGCTGCAAATCATTTCAACTTACAACTCATAGAAGTATATTTTATATACTTTATACTTTCTAAAGAGCTTTTGAAACTATCATAGTTGATACTTATTTTATCAGTTTAATCATTAACTCATTGCTTAACCTGTCTTGTTACTTAGGTCTTTAAAAGTCAACAGATAATAAAATGAAATAAATAAAACCTTTGTCACTCATTCCTACATCGTTTTACGTAACCCTCCTAAATATGAGTTGCAACAGAAACCTTTGAACAGCATGCCAGTAAAACTGACTGTATTGCAAAGAAGCTGATAAAGTCTTATTTGGAATATTGTCAATATATTCCAGGAATTTAACTGTATGTAACTAGATACTTTAAGCTTCTTGAATGTTATAAATCTTTGTTCCGTAAATAATGCTCTCCCTTATTTCTTCAAGTGGAAAAGCTTGATCTATAATGGCCCAAATAACTGTATTCTTTTCTGAGGTTGCCAGCAAAAGTGGGCAGAGACATAATGATTTCTGTAATAGGAATGTCAGCCAGCAAGTGCTGAAATGAAATGAGACCTTGACTGCCTTTACACCTGACCTTGGATTACTTCAAGGCAATAACTGAGGTGTGAAAAAGCACTATTTTCCTGTACCCACCCTTCATCCCTCCACTTAGTATCACAGTGTAACAGTATTTTAGCAATCTACTTCCTAGTCCGGATTTTTAGAAGTGAATTAAAAATTTATAGTGCCTCCATTTTTTAATTTTTTTTTTCCTTATAAGGTGGATACTCACTCAGTTCTTGCTGAAAAATTAGCTGTTCCCTAATGCAACGTGGGGGAAAATCAAGCGTAATTACAGGTCTGTGTGCAACTGCTGGGCTCTGATTTCATTGGGATATTAGAGACATGGTGGGATAGTTCACAGTACTGGAGTGCTGCCTTGGATGAATACAGGTTCTTTAAGAAGGGCAGAGCAAGGCAGTGAGAAAGTGGAATTGCCCTGCATGCAAGAGCAGGAGGAATGCTTGGAGGTCTGCCTTAGAATGGAGTAGGGTGCTATGGGAGACAGTGCTGAAAGACTATCAGGCTTGTACAATGACAGGTCTCTCTTGGTGAACAAGGGGAGAGCTTTAAACTTCACTTTAGCAGGGCTTTCAGCACTATCTCCCATAGCATCCTAATTGACAAAATGATGAAGTACAAACTGGATCAGCACACAGTGAGGTAGATAGGAAACTGGAGAAACTGTTGGTCTCAAGGAGTTGTGATCAGCAGCATGAAGTCCATCTGGAGGCAGTCATTAGTGATGTACCCCAAAGGTCAGTGTTGGGGCAATAATATCTTCCTTAATGTCTTGAATGATGGGACAGAGTGCACCCTCAACAGCTTTGCAGAAGGTACAAAATTGAGAGGAGGTGTTGATACACTGGCTGAGTGTGTTGCCATTCAGAGGGGCTTTGGCAGGTTGGAGAAACGGCCTGAAAGGAATTTCATGAAGTTCAACATAAGGAAATCCAAATTCTGCACTTGGGAAGGAGTGACCCTGTGCATCAGTAAATATTGGGGACTAACCGGCTGGGAAACAGCCTAGCAGAGAAGGCCCTGGGTGTCCTGGCGGACAACAAATTGAAGATGAGCCAGCAATATGCCCTCATGGCAAAAAAGGCCAGCAGGTCAAAGGTGGTGAAACCTCCCCCTAGCCCCAGTCAGACCCATCTGGAGTGCTGGGTCTAGTTCTAGGCTCCCCAGTGCAAATAGGACACAGACTTGCAGAAGCAAGTCCAGTGAAGAGCCATGAAGATGTTTAAGGTGTTGAGACATTTGATATACGATGAAAGGCTGAGAGAGCTGTGTCTGCTCAGTCTGGACAAGAGAAGGCTCAAGTGGGATCTCATCAGTGTGTATGAATACCTGAAGGTGGGAAGTAAAGAAGATGGAGACAGACTCTTCTCAGTAATATTCAGTGACAAGATGTTGTTTAATGCAGCAGGCAGCAAAGTATCACACAGCCATTTGCTCAATGCTTCCCCAACCCAGTGAGATGAGAGAGAATTGAAAAAATAAAATAAAATTGCAAGAACTTATGGGTGGAGATAATGCCAGTTTAATACAAAAATATAGAGGGGGAAAAAAAAAAGGAAAAAAAAAAAGGGATGCACAGCACAATTGCTCCCCGCCAGCCAACCAATGTCCAACCTGCTATGCCGAACATAGCATAGCAGGGCAGCAGGAGAAGCTCAAAAGTCCTTCATTTAGTGTAAGCATTGCTCAGCAACAACTAAAATGTCAGGGTGTTATCAATGTTATTTTCTTCCTAAATTCAAAACATAGCAACATACCAGCTACCAGGAAGAAAATTAACTCTATCCCAGCCAAGGATCAAGGAAAAATTAACTCTGCCCCAGCCAGGACAAGAAGAAAGAGGCATTAATTGAAATACAAGAAAAAACTTTTAAACATAAGCAAAAAAATATATTTCATTGTGAGAGTGGTTAAACACTGGAGCAGATTGTGCAGAGAGGCTGTGGTGTCTCCATTTTTGGAGATACTCAAAACCCTACTGGACACAGTCCTGGGCAACTTGTTCTGGCTTACCCTACTTTAGCAGGGGGTTTGGACTAGATGAGCTCTGGAGGTCCCTTCCAACCTCAATTGTTCTGTGATGCTGTAATAAATTATGTATTTTGGAGTAAACAAACTAATTAAGGACCCTTCCAATAAGTCCCTAGCTACAGAAATCCAGCTTCCTGAAGAAAATGTAGCATCACAAAATAAAATGCTATGCCTACTTACACTTTGGGAGGCACACCATGTGCTGAAACTCAAATTCCACACAAATTTGACAGCTTTACTCATCTTTAGTTATTTCATAATTTCTTTGGGGAATGACTAATGAAAAATGTTGCTGAAGGAAAAAACTATGCTCCCTAAAATGTTTCAAACAAAACATTCCTGATGAGGAAATCTACATGTTTGTTATGTTGGGTTGGAGGGCTTGCTGAGCTTCAGCTGTTACAACTATTTGATGGCTCAAGGAAACAACTATTGATTCTTGAGCGTAACAAGTGCCTGTGTCTTTTAAGAGTAAACTCAACCATTGACACAAGCCAGAGAACAGCCTGTTAGCAAACTTCTCCTACGTGCCTTTTTGAAGAGGCAAATTCTTTTCTAAAACTTTGGGGAAGTCTTTCTCAATAATTGGCTCAAGTCAATACCATTTCATCTCTGAAAGATATAAAATTGCCCAAGAACAACTGCTAGATAATCCTGCTGCCTGAGCCATGGCATGTGATAGCCAGCAGCCTAGTGGGCTTTGAGCCTGCCCTTACCCGTCTTGTGCATGCCACAATTTGAGGGGACTCCACAATGTTAAGGAAGAGCAGAACCACCAGCGCAGGCTGAAGTCATTCAAGCTTCTGCATGGTGGGGATACGAATATGCCCTCCGACTGCACATATGGATGCACTGCATGCAGAGGTGCACAAGGGCCACAGGCGCAACTCAAGAGCATTGAGCTGGACCAGGAGCCCTGGGGAAAAAAAGGAGGCTCAGCTTTGGATACAGCTTAGAAGAGAAGGAACTATCAGCGGGCTGCACCTTGCCAGAAGTAAATCTAGCAGCAGTGGGTACTGATCAGCAAGGGGTAGCTTTAAGCTGTTCACAGCTTTTAGCAAAGCTGGGACAGAGATTGGAACTAGGACAAATGTTCATGAACTATGCAGAAATGGACTTGGAAACACCAGCCGTTTCTCATGCTCTTACAGTTCCTGTAACCAGTTCAGCCAACAAGGGTAGGGCACAGAGATCCTGACTGCAGTTTCCCTCCCAGTTTTGTCAGTGACTTTGCCCCTCAGCTCTGTCCAAGGGTGGCGTTCCCTTTGTGCACTGGCAGAGCAGACAGCGCAGGGCAGGCCAGTGCACCCTTGACCTTTGGCCAGCCAGGGTAACGCTTCAGCTACTGCTGCAGCTGCACTGCTGCTGCAAACAAGAGCATCAGCCCAAAATGACCCTCCTTTTGGAAAAAATAAAAAATGAAAAAAAAAAGAAAAAAAAACACAGAAGTTACTAAAAAAACCCAAACTTTTGTTATTATTGATTGCGTGTTGTCCCAGTGTCTCACGTACTGTTTCACGAGGTGGCAAGGGTCAGGAGAAACCACTGGTAAAAACAAGAACATACACTATAAAGATAAGGTCCACTGCAATTGTAGCTATTTTCTGCACCATGCCCAAAGCCCTGTAAACACTTAATTTGCAGCCAGTATAGAGCAATGGGAAATGGGAAGTGAACAGTGCAGGACAGAGGATATTGCATTCCCTTGCTAAGGGAAAACCTACTTTCTAGGGTTCTCCAAGCTGACTCTGCCTGCCCCATATGACTGAATTATTCCACAGGAGTAACAATATGCCCATTCATGTTGATTGTCCTTCACTTGTTTTTCTCATTAAAGGTAATGTCTTCTTCTAAATTCAGATTACCCTTTAGTACTATGATTTTCCCTTCCCATTGTGAATCAGCAGGGATCCATAAGCTGCTTATAACCCCTGCAAATTTCTACCAGCACAAACTACAAAACTGATCGCTGTCAGGAAATAAATTGAGTCTCTGAGGACATCTTTCTTTTGATTACACACATGGAGAGGCAGCAGGGAACAAGCAGATGGGATCAAAGTCCTCTCCCTAAAACAAGAGAAAGCCCCATTCCCCTTATCTTAATCATGGCATCAGCAAGTTTCTCTGACTAATTCCCCCACTGTTCATTACAGCTATGCCCAGCAGACAGAAAACACCTGGCACAGTGCTGGCAATGACTGCCAATTCCTGAGAGTACAGCTATCTTTATTGGCTACCTTAAATATTTCCTGGTTTACAAAAGTTGTTCTCTTACTGAAGGTGGTGCTCCAAAGATTCATGACAAACCTCTGGGCAACCATAACTCTGAGCTAATGAAGATTTATTTTTCATGAGTTCTGGTTTGCCTAACACATATTTAACTGAGCTGCCATGACCTGCTCAAAGGAGCTGTAAATTTGTGGTGTGCTAGAACTGAGTCTAAAACAAGGAGCAAAGTAGATGCCAATTTTCCACAACAAGATTCCGAGCTCTGGCTTTATTGAGCAGATAAACTCAGTTATAGGTAAACAACCATAGTCTGTTGGCTGCTGCAGATATCTAATACACTAATTAAATGAGAGGCTAAATGAGTCAAGCTTTTATTATGAGGGAGACTTAAAATATCCAAATGGTATGCTCTCAGGGAAGAAATTGTTGGCTCTCATTATGTTATTTCAAAGATAGTTCAGCACGAAGAAACTAAATCTTACTGCATTTTTAACATATATTCCTCATTTTCCTTGTGCAATTCTGCATATAGAAGAGCTGTAAAAATGCTAGGCATTATAAGCACTAAATCACAAAAAGTTTGAGATAAAAAGGGGACAATTTTTGCTGTCACATCTAAACACTCTTATCAACTGGATGTTAAAAAATAACTGATATCAGTATGTGAGTAATTAAAAGCATTTTTAGAAAGAAGCCTACCAGACTTTCTTCTGCATATACACGGAACTATGTAGTGCGAGTTGTGTTATCTACACAACATAAGCATGCATGTGGCATAAGAATAAGGGGGTTTTGAATCTCTCCATTTATTTATTCCTGATTTCATGACAGTTAAACTTTGAAATCAGACCTGAGTGGATCTCCCTGAACTTTCATGCCATGCAGAATATCAGGTTTTGACCCATCTTGTAGGTTTTGAACTCAAAAATCTGCAAAACACGATGTTCTGTTTCTGGAATTTTGATGCTGAATTCAAGCCCTTCATCAGCCCTCTGTCTACAGTGTCTCTCAACTACAACTTGTGTTCACTTTTTCTCTTTTTTGCTTTCTGCTTTTTCATCACACGGAATGCTCATCCCTCTCTCTTAAAATACAAATAGTTAAATAGCACTTTCAAATTAAGGTCTTCAAAGGAGAATGGGAAGTAAGAATCTGTTTTTTACAGAATTTTCCTTTTAAAAAATCCCTAAAGATACAACTAAACTTAAAGTTCTCTGCAACTAACTGACATCAGGAGTCAATTGGAAATATTCATTTAAAGCCATGACACATTTTACATGACCTTGAATTAATTTTTGCCTTGCTACTTTCAAATTAATTATGTTACACACATGAGACTCCTCCTGGCACTTTGCTAACATCTGGATGCGCTTGTTATGTATTTTACCCAGAAGTCTGTGTGCTTTTTTGGACCAAGTGATTATTTCCCTGGGTAAGTTTCTACTCGGGTGAACTTTCATTGTTTCTGTCATTAATTTGTCCCTTCTTACTACAAGGAAAGTTTCATTTAATGCTTACATAAATGTAAGAGGAGTATTAACTACCGTTAAGCTTCTGTTGTGGTACCTGGAAAAAAAACAGGTGTCAAGGAAGTAATAGCTGCAGCTTTGTTAAGAAAGACTGGTGAACAATTTACACCCAGGACTTACTGTGCTACTTTTCCTCTACTCAAATTATTATTTTGTGGCCTGTCTATTTTACTGTTTGACATTAAGGAGGGATGTATCTTCCTCTAGCTTGATTCAGATCTCTTTTCTGGTATAAACCAAATCTTTCTTCCTTCTACAATCAGAAAACTATTTTCAAATCAAACACTGAGTGTACTAGTGCTGTTTTGTATTTGAAAATGTGAAGAAGCAATTTTTGACATGGGGAAAGAAAAATCTGCAAATAATGCAATAACTGAATTTTAATCAAAATAATATTTCTTAGAAAACATCATTTGGGTTATTTGCATCCATTAACATTAGAGCTGCAACTTTTTAGGAGTCAGGTTAGGGTTATGTCAGTTGTTTTACTGGTTCTTTAAATGTTTCAAATTCTAACATATTTTAAGAAGACAGTTTTAGCAGAAACACCCTCAGTGACTGTGTTCTCTCAGATCCCACAAGAGAGGAGTCCTGAAGCAGATTGCAGATAAAGAGATCCAGCAATCCTGGAGTTGTGAAGCCTGTTTAATCTCAATAAATTGGCTTCATTCTTGGTCATACAGTAATGTGGAAACCACAAAGTAGATCAAACAGTTGATTAAGTAACAAAGATTTCCAGGAAAGAAAAGTAACTTCAACCAGTGCTGGTGTTTACAGTTTATGCAATACAACAGAAAATTTTAAAGCAGATGAAAAGGAAAGGGAGAAAGCCCAAATATCTGAATGTGATTGCCGGGAAAAGCTTTGCAGTACGTAAATAACTTCAGCTTCTCAGACATAATACTGTGCCTGTGGCAGTTACGTTTAGAAAATAAAGTGCTTATATGCAAAAGCTTGTTCAAACTTTTTTGAACCATTTTTTTCAAGGTTTTAAATAATGCTCAACTGTTCAATGAAGTCAAACATTTTCTGAACTAAATCAGTGTAGTCTGTTTGTGGATATGAAATGATTCTTCCACACTGTACCAAGTGTCACTTCTGACAGCTGTGATGCATATCTATGTCAGCAAGAAATAGCAGCTACACTGACCACAGAGGCAACCAAGCTCTCATGTTTGGCTATTTCTGAAATTTTCAGGATGTTTGTAATTCTTTGTCATAATAAAAACATTCACTCACTTTGTGTTCCTCTTAGTGAAACAGTAGTGTTAGCCCTCTTTATTACTTGAAAAATCATTGTATGCTCTTCTCTTGCTAAAGCTAGTTGATTCTCTTCCTCTTTCCTCTCTGCCAGATTATAGTTAGATTCTTATATTAAATCCTTTCATAATGCTGTTTTCCAGATAAAGAGTTCCTGTAGTAACTATGTATAACATGATTGAAGAGGGAAGGAGAAGCTGGCTGTTTTGTGCATATGCAAAGAAGTGGCCTTCTTTTTATCACAAGATGTGATGGATGTTGCAACCTAGTTTGACATCAGCCGGTCCAGCTTTTTTGATATACTGGTGAGAGCATTTGTCCGCCTCCTGCCACTTAAATCCCCAAATGTTGACTATCACCTGTGTCCTGGTTTCAGGTAGGACAGAGTTAATTTTCCTCCTAGTAGCTGGCAGGGTGCTATGTTTTGGATTAGAATGAGAAGAGCACTGATAACATGCTGATGTTTTAATTGTTGTAGAGCAGTGCTTACACCAAGCCAAGGACTTTTCAGCTTCTCGCTCTGTCCTGCTAGCAAGCAGGCTAGGGATGCAGCAGGAGCTGGGAGGGGACAGACCCAGGACAGCTGACCCAAACTGGCCAAAGGGGTATTCCATACCATCTGATGTCATGCTGAACAATATATATAGGGGTGGCTAGCCGGGGTGGGGGGCCGGCTGCTCGGGGATAGGCTGGGCATCGGTCAACGGGTGGTGAGCAATTGCATTGTGCATCACTTATTTCGTACGCATTATTACTATTAATACTATTATTATTATTATTATTATTATTATTGTTATTATTTTTCCTGTCTTAATAAACTGTCTTTATCTCAACTCACAGGCTTCACTTTCCCGTTTCTCTCCCCCATCCCGGAGAGGGAGGGGGGAGGGTGAGCGAACGGCTGTGTGGTGTTTGGCTGCCATCCGGGCTAAACCACAACAACCTGCAAGAAAGATTATATTTTTCTGTATCTGTTCTAAAAGTCAATAGTGAAATAAACAACTCTAGTCTAAACTGAAGTGTAAAATTTTGAATAAATATCTATATATGTATTTGAAGAGGCTTGTTAGTAAACTGCATTGTGTCAAGGTAGGATTACACTGTAGCATAACAATGCTCATATAATTAAATTAACTGATAATACCAATTAAAAATCCTCATTGAAATGACATTAGACGTGCCTTCACCTCACTTTACTTCTCATCCATAAATACTGTTGTAGTTTGGATTTTGCTGGGTAGGAAATGAACGAGTGACATATAAAGAGAATTCACTAACTTCCCAATCTCCGTGTTTAGTTACATTTGTAGGGAATATAAATCATCCACAGATTCAAATGAATGTACAAGTGTAATTCCACTCATAGTATTCAATTGTGCTTCAACAAAACAGCAAAATGAATATTAGAAATGTTCTCATCTTGTGTGCATCACAGTGGCTATATACGGTACATGAGAACAATAATAATGAAATATCACAAAGCACATCATAGACTAGACAGAATTGCTTTCACTTGATTTAATGAGGCAACAATAATAATGTAAGACAATTTAAATAATATCTTACTGAAATTCTCCATTCCGAAATGAATAGTAATGCCACAATGGGTCTCTGAGTTGCAGCTAACTGTTTGTGATGACACAGCATGCTCCACTGGTTGATTCTAAAATGTGTAGGAAAATGCTAAAGCCACTTTATATTATAAACCATATACCTATAGCAAAATAAAATTACTTTTAGACACAGATATTCTGTTAACTCTTAGATGGTACAGTGCTTCATTTGTAGCAACAGTGAGACTGTGGCATAGATGAAGAAAAAGTTATAGATCCAGAACTAAAGGCTTTACTTGCGTAAGCTCATTTGCCTAAATAAAGATTGTTGGGGTTGACATCAGGAACTCTATCATTATAATACTAGAAAAATATATTTAAATTACTTCACAATAATGAATTGAGTGAGAAACCTAATCCCAGCAGGATGATGATTTCCTTTCATAAGGATTAATAATATCGCATCACTAATGATGATTTTGTATTCAAAATTATTTCATGCCGGCACAAAATCTTTAGAGGGGGACAAATCTCAAAAGTATCCATTTTATCTCCTTATCCAGACCCTGTGGACTATCCATATAAAGCAGGCTGATGATCAATTTAAAGGAACTGTTGAAGCAATACTGTGCCATCTTTGCTATATGTTCCTCTTCCTGTTGTTGAGCGACTATTAGTAATTAATTAGAGCCTCATGTCATAAATCTTTTTTTTCCTCCACTTTGATCTTTTGGCATGAGCTTGCAGTTTGACATGGGTTAAGCAGCTCAAATGCCAACCTACAAGAATCCTAAAAAGGCAAAACAGGGTCCCTCAGGGCAAACTCTCACACTGCTAGAGCCCCAGTAACCACATATATCACTGTGGATCCACCATTTCATATGACATTGTCCTTTCTCTGTTCAGATGAGAAGGTGAGGGCACTCATTGCTCCCACAGTCATAGGCTTCCACCAGGCAGGATCTTTACCAGGGCTGTTCATCTCCTGTCAGGCACAGGAGCTTCTCCCAAAGGGATCCAGTGGCAGAGTGAAGACCTAGTGTCACTTCTCTCAGTGCCACTGTTAGATATCTTCCACACTGCTAGAAGGGAATTACGACTCCTTGTGTCTGGCCACAAGGCCAATTTTACACAGTTGAATAAGAAAATAAATATGGATACCAGATGATTTGGGGCAGCTAGCCAGAAGGGGAGATGGGACTAGCTGCTGTACAAACCTTACAATTTCAAGTACTATGACAAATCTTGAAATTTTCCATTTTCATAATGGTAAGAAGTCTGTTTTTCCATGTCTTGAGTTATTTGCTTTTGTTTTCTCCATTCACTTCTCTGTACTTCACTGTTTTGACTGGTAGCACCATACATTTTCTTTGGACTTACAAAAGTTTCATTGTTCATCTCAGTTTCTTCAGCCAGTTCATCTTGATCAATTATGCCACATTTCTCTTCATTGAGATTTTCAGGGTCAGCCCATTCCTGCTTCTCCCCAGAAGCAAAGATAGCATAGAATATCACTCCACTGTAATGCACCAAGGCTGCAATCAGAAAGACGTTTTGCCATTCTTCACGGGTCTGAAAGAACAGTGCAGGTCTCATTAAGTTTGCAGTAAAAAGAAATATTAATGCGTGAATTGGACCATGAATTAGCACATACTGAACAATGACTGTGATCACTGTTTGATTCCTGATGTTACAGATAGAAAAATATATGAGATGTATTGTGAAGATTTTTTATTTCATAATAATGGCTAATACAGTAGAAAAATGTTGGGTTTTGTTATTTTGGTTTTTGTTTGCTTATATTTTAGTACAGTGAAGTTTCTCTCTGCAATGTGAAATATTCATGGAGTTGGAAAAGCTGAGCTCTCACTAAAAACTGAGTTAATCTCAATCGTAAATCAGTGATTGCTTAGGAACCCTACCAGAGTTGCATTGCAGAGGAGTTTCCCATGTTGGCCCCTTAATCATTTCCTAGTAGAATAGATACATTGCAGAGACTCAGCCTGAGGTGGTATAAAATAATATCTCCCTACACAGATAATTAGTTTTTAATAGCTGAGAATCTGGCCCCTGCACTGTTGTAGAAGTGGACTTCTAAAATAAACTAACAACAGCAGAAAGAAGCTGCAGAGATTGATGATGAAATGGGGTTCCCAGAAAGCTTTGAAATGTCTTAACTTTTGCTGCATAATGTAATCCTTTTCCTAGAAGACATGGAGAATTGTTACCTTATGTTTTGTCATTGCACCAACAATGAGTGGGCACACCATGCCTGACAGCGTCCCCACACCATTGGAGATCCCCATCAGAATGCTGGCATAACGCGGGGCTATGTCCAAGTGATTCACGTTGAATCCTACAACACATAAGAGAAATAGTCAACTTTGTGCTACCAAGCCAACAGGGTTTTCTCCAGCCATTCTGGCTGAACAAGGCTGAAACAGGTAGGAAAACACATAAAAGAAGGGTAGTATTTTCTTAGTGATAAAGATGGAAGATACATTGTAACTCTTTACTCTTTTTCAAACACCCTTTTTTCCCCACCTATGGGGACCATGTTGTATAGAAAATATAGTTTGTTCTTGCTTCTTGGTAGTGGGAAGTCCCATCTTATACTGAAACAATGCACTCAGCAAACATTTTTAATTAGGAAGTGAAGGTCTGATGTTTGTTTGTCTGATATTTTTAAAAAAGTTTTCTTTTTATTTATGTAGTAGTGATTTTTAAATACATGTTCCAATTCCTTAAAGAATATTTTAACAACATACTGAAACAAACAAACAAAAAGCCAACAACAAAATCAGGATATAAAACAGTAAGAAAATTAATTACCCTGACTATAGCATATCTTCTGGGTAAATATTTCATTAAGAAATAAAAACAAAGAGTAAAAATCAGCTCAGATAATAATCATGCTTTAGGTAATGAAAATTAGTCATATGAACCATGGATGATCACAGGAAATGGTGATGAATTGCAAATTCGTGGGATTAATTACAGTAAAAAGCTGAGTGCTGGGAAAATTCTACAATAAAAATTGATTGATAGAAATGGCCTGCCAAGCAAAAACCTCATAACTGAGTAGCACAACTATTTCCCATCTGTGTAATCCTGAGAAGACTGAAGACCAGCAGTTATTTTGCTGGTCAGTTTTGTTCAGTAGGTTCATCTCCTTGGCATTTTCCAGCTGGTGGGCTTCCATTTTCATAAGAGTTATGTTATTTTTAATAGCAGAGGTAGTGGTGGAGCTACAAAGTCAGTCTTAGACTGGCAAGCCCCATGCAACTGGCAGAAACAGCTGTTCTGGAGACGGGGTGGTTATAGGACACAACAGAGATGGAACTGGCCTAGAAAGAACAAACTGGCAGCTACAGTTGGCCATGGGGTTGCAACCAATACCCTTTGAGTAACTATTAATTCCAGAGCAATTCTTTCTCCCTCTTTTAAGAGATACCCTTTATGGAAGGATAAGAGGTGTCCAACACCATAAATAGGCATTAGAAACCAAACAGCACAAAGCTGTTGTAAAATGGAAACAATATAGAGCAGGTTCTTTCAAAGATTCATGTTCTACATGCAACATGTTTCACAGATATAGAAATAAATTATTCCTCATCTAGGAAGTAGTATGGAATACCCCATAAACAGCCATGCTAAGAGGAAACACAATAGTAGAAATTATGATAGTGACAACAGTAACATCACTTTTATTATTAATAATAAAATCAATAGTAAGATTATTCTTACCTGAAATTGCAAAGCCACTGAAACCTACTGCTAAAACCAGAAAGGAAATAGCCACACCTTTTGTATGAGAATAGCCAACCACCAAAAGCAAGGTTGCTTCCATTCCAAAGCCTTCAAATTAAACACATGGGAATAAATTACATTCTAATTGCTATTAGTCACAGAGATACCATTAAGGTCTAGCCAAAATAGTAGCTTAATATGACTCAAAGTTCTGTCATATCTTAAAGCTATTCTTGAACATACTTGGCAGCCTTGTGGACTCACAGGAACATTTAAATATTTATTGTTGAGAATATACTTGCAGGAATATTTTAATATTTTGTTGTTGTTGTTCAGAATATACTTTTTACTCCTTGCTGTTGTATAAATGACCCAAGGAACAGGGGAAGTTAATTCATTGAGCAGTAAAGAGAAACGATGAAAAAGTGATTCTGTGAAAAGCAATGTAAAATTCACAGAACAAAATACATGACAGGGTAAGAAGAAAAATACATTTTGCCTTCAATTTCTTATGGCTGTAGCGATGTGACAAGTTCTTGGCAGATGGAACAAAAGAGTATTTTTCAGATAAGTGTTTCATCAAGACAATAGGACATGCCTGGGTGTCGCAGGCAACTTCTAGTCTCTGGCATTACTGGAAATTATCATCTTCTAACATGTAACATTATGGTCCTTCTGTTTATTTTTTTGAATGACGCTGAAAGTACTCCTTGAAAATACAATGAATAATGAGAAGATGAGAATTCTTTGTGAAGATGTATAGCCAAACTGTGTGGCATCTCTAACTGCAGGCATCTCTGTTTCAGGCAGCCTGTGCCATCCGTAAATAATGTAAGCCAGGATCTGGCACAGGAGCATGACTCCACAGGCTATCTGGCTCCAAATTTTTGCTCTAATTTAGTATGTCCCAGTTACATGCAGATGTCATTGATTTTTCAGTTCTAGTGACTAAACTAGAAATAAATTATTTTGTGCTGAGTAAAAATGAGTCAGTCCATCCCCCACTTTTCTTTTACATGACATCTCCAGCCTAAATTTGTCAGTGGGCTCCGCTGGAAGTAGCACACAGGAACACAGCCAGTTAATGCGAAGCTGTATCCACTGGGAAGGGGTCTCTCCAGCACCACAGGACATGGGTAGCTTAGTTGATACAAATTTTCAGAATGAGACCTATTTTATCACAATCTCATCTGAGCGAGTCCTTATTGCCTTTCTAATTATTAACAATGCATCTTGCCTCCTCCCTTTTTAAAAGGATGAGTAAGGATTTACAGCATGAGGACATCTAACATCTGCTCTCCATTAAATGTTTCAGATTAATCAACTGCAAAAGTAAACTAGAATTTTTTCTCTTATTACAATAAAATGTGGACCAAACTATGATATCTGCATCAGGTGCAGCACACAACTGTAATATTGTATTTTCAGAATCCAGCAGTACCTCCACAATTCATGACCTTCCTTACAGTGGTAGTGGTTAAAATCTTCCTGCTCCGTAAGAAGTCAGCTAGCTGCCCTCCAATGGGTACGATGATTGTCATGACCATGTGGGGAACTGCAGACAAAAGGCCAACCTGCAATTAGACAAACGAGTGCTTACTGCTCATATACTTCCTCAGGATTTAGGGGGAAAAGATCAATAATTGTATCTCTTTTCTTCACCTTTTTTTTTTTTCCTCTCTTGGACACATTTTTAGCATGAATCTTTGTGTGGATTATGGACCCTTCCTCCAACAGGACCTGCAAACAAAATCTGGGTGACCTTAGGCTACCTTTATCCCAGCTTTAAGGATTTCTAGGAGCTTGAGAGACTCCAGCATGCTCCCATCCAGGCAGTACCACCTTTTCTCCCAGGTATTTCCCAGCTCTGAGTCCTTGTGCCTATGCAACAGGCACAGGAAAAGGACCCAAGCTATAATAGAAAGAAGAGAACTCTGTCTAAAAAGTCTGGAGCTGGTGCTCCAAAGTAGTTTTTCCTCTTTCCAACGACCAGCAAAGGAGCACAAGTCTGCTTTAATTTAGCTAGTTAGAGTAGATGCCCAAAGCAGGGTGATGTGAATACCTCCTCATGGCCCAGGAGGAGAAGCCAGAGCAAAAGTGAGAATCTCACCTTTGAAATATCATGCACTATCTCTGCTTTCCAGTGATTGCAGTAAAGACTTGCATAGAGAACTATTAACATTTTCTTTTGTAGATACCAGAAAGCCCTTCCTTATGCGTTCTATGTTAGACTGTTCTGCCTCAGTTTTGAACTAGTTTTATGTATTTTTATTATTCATGTTCTTAAGGAGTGCCTTTCTGCATAACAAATCTCTCTTTGTTACCTGCCACTATTTTAATGAAGGTAGCACCTGCACATTGTGTAGGCAACAAATGAATATTCAACATAAAACCTGACATTATTATATAATTTTACAAATAATTAAGCATACTTTTGAAGTCATGCATGCTCTTCTACTTTTGTGAGATTAGGGCCTATTGTTGTTCATCTCTCATTTTCTGACAAAGGATTCTTACTTTTACTGTTAGCTCTGGTACTTATCCCATATACACCAAAAGATGTTATTTTGCAAAATTTTAGTGGCCAGCATGTCACCATCTAGAGGTTTGTCTTTGAAGAAGTAATTTAGTGGGAAGTTTGAGTTTATTTTCTAGGATGTATAGCCTCCTTATACTGACAATGAGTCAGTTTTACAATCAGTTTTTAATTAGTGAACACTCTAGCATTTATGAAAGGGAATTCAGAATAAACAAACATATTCTGTCTCAATAGCCCTTTTCTTCATACTGGTGTTGCACCTGGCCATTCAGAGCGTCATTGCTCTGAATAAATAATTTATTGTTATATTGAAACAATATAGTGCTATATTGAAATAATTTATAACGTGGCCAGTAGGTTTTTTTAAAGGAAAGTTGGAAAATTTTTTCTGGAACAATCATTTTTCAGTCCTCATTCAAGCTCCGAAGAGGTAGTGTAGGAACACTGGCTTTAATGTAGTGGCAGGCAATATCAATCCATACAGAATTTGACCCCTGATTGTCAATGAAATGTAATGAAAAACAAAGAAAAGGAGGATAAAAAGTTGCCTGGCAAGTAACACTAAACAAAACGTGCATTTCTCTTTACTTACCTGGTGTTTTTGATGATGTGTTTCTTTTTTATCAATGAAAGTAACTTTCCAGTTCTTTCTGTTTGTTAATAATTTGATATTAGCAAGCTTTCATATCTGTCAGATCAGTAAAAGTATGCCATCCCAGCTACTGGGAATAATCTACTGAAATGGCTCAAGAGGGATCTGGAGATCCTCAAGCACTCTGGATCTCCTATGGTGGGGTCTGAAGGTCACTGCTTCATCTCAGATGTTTACCTTGCTTATTGCAAATCCAAAGACCTCTTCAAAGTAAGCAGGCTGACTTATAAGGAGCAAATAAAAGGTCCAGCTTCTGCAAAAGTTCGCCACAATGATTGCATAAACTGGCATTGAAGTGAAAAATCTTTTCCAGGGAGTACTAAATTTCTAGGAAAAACAAAAAAACAACAACAACAAAAAAGGCATTTTTGAGTAGGCATAAGGCAGAATGAAGAGATGAGTATCTTTTATTATCAGGACTATTCAGTATATTGCATCCAATTTACAACAAAAGTGGATGAAAAGATATGTCCTGAATTAGTGGTGAAAGAGAGTCAGAGAAACTTTCTTGGAATAGATAAGAATTTTAGGATGACTACTGTACTGTTATTGCTCTGTTTACTGAAATTACAAATGGTCTTCTGAAATCCCATAGCTGGGATAGCAGGATCAATCAGAGTCAAAGAAAACTAGATAAAATATTGTGCTGTTCCTAACTCTTTGATATAATGAGGTTTGAGACATTCCAGCAAACGGATTATGAAAAAAGTATTTTCCAAGCTAAAAAACACCTGCTAGCGCAGCAGCAGGCAGCTTCAACCTATTTCATTTAATTCAGCAAAAAAAGTCTGTGGCAGAGCATTTAATTTATATAACTTCTTTTTGGCGTTTCCAGTTTCTATTTATGCTTCAGTATTCCATACAGCAGGAAAAAACAAAAATGAAAACAACAAATAAACAAAAAAAAAAAAAACCACTTCAGATTTCACTTGAAACCAGAAGGTAAACCAAGTAACTATGGCAATACACATTAGTATTCATCTTTCATTAAAATTGTAGTTGTGTTCTACAAGCAACCGTCTGCCTGCAGACGTGTGAACACATGATGGTGCTACTAGTGTCCTCTGCAGTAAAACCACTGTACAGCAAGAGCAAAAGCATGACCAGGAACACGTGTGTGTCTCCAAACAAAACCTGAGTAACTTCAGCCAATTTTCAGGAGCATGCCCAAAAGGAGTCTGATACTTCATACTTTCACCAAGACTGTTATCCAAAACATGTAGAGGAAAGAGTTTGGAGTTATTTTTTTTCATAATGTTCAAGACTAAAAGCCAAGAAGGAAATGTATATCAAGAAATATCTTTGGTTTTAACATCTAGCAAAAAATTGTAACCTAAAGGAACGGAGAGAATTGTGATAGGAAAATAGGATTTTGCTTTTAAGTTGGCAGGATCTTCCAGGATCCTCTTGGAGAGAGAAGTCTTAAAATAATGCACTGAGGTACTGTGAGAGAGAGCAGGGCAGAAATCCTGGCCTGAGCTCTCAGGATTTCAGTCATCCTTGGCAGGAGCCCAAAAGGCAGATGGATAATTTAACAACTGGATTCAGTTTCTTATTTAGGTATTTCCATAAGCTTTTTTTTTTTTTTTTTTTAACAAACCTGGTAATTTTTTTATTTTTATTTTTAACTAACCTGGTGATTACTCAAGATCAGGAGATCAGAGTGTGTTGTTCCCTGCTCTCCCCACTTCTTTCCCCTCCCTAGATCGGGGGTGCTCTATAAGTCAAGAGATGAAACAGCACTAAATGTTTTGCCTGTTGCTGAACTTCTCCAGCTGCATGAGCTTGATCCTGCAAATTTCATAAGATGAAAAGCCCCTAAACATCAACACAAATAGCTTTGCTGTTCTTATGAAGCTAACAGTATCCATCCCATTATATGCTAACATTGTGCAAAATGCTCATAAATTATAATCAGCCACTAAAAAGCTTTTTTTACTTACATTTGCACTAGCTAGGTTAGCTCCTTCTCCAATACTTGTTTCTATATATGTTCTTTCTTCACTGGTTATTGTTGGATGTGCAGCAGGGCTCTCATAGGCATGAAGCAGCCAGAACAAGTACCAAACTATCCCAAACATTCCTGGAGAGGCAGGAAAAGCAAAGCTTGGTTTTAAAAGCTAATAAAGTCATACGTCAATATCTACAGGCCTTGAAGTTTGTTTCAAGAGCCAAGTAAACAAAGTCTGCATAGAAAATATGCTAAAGGAAGGAAGAAAAAATGATTCCCAACTCTGTGTATATTGTATGCCATTTGAGTATTCTGTCACTGATGTGACATGGTACATGTGGGACAGAGAAAAGGCAGAAGCAAAGTTTCATGTGGGACCAGGAGTAGGAACTAAACAGACTCATCTTAACATGGTCACGCTCTGCATACAAGGACTTCACAATCAGATTTCAATGGCAAATCTTATGGTGCATTCCGTGTCTCCAGAGAAGACAGAGAAAACCCACCTCAGCCACATGGGGCAGATTTCTCAGAGCAGAAGGTTTCAGAGGCATTAGGCTCCCCATTGGCAGCACATGCTGCCCCACGCACTGTAGCGTGTGCTCTGGGACACGAAACACTTGAGTGTTTGTGCTATGGAGCAACCTGCACAACTGCATCCAGTTCTGTCACTGGGTGACCATGGGCTGTAGTCTGGCCTTTAGAATTTTAAAACATGCTACAATAGACTACAAAACAAAAGTTTTAGAAGCTGCAATAAGTAGAGAATAAAGTGGAAGACCAATTTGTAACCACTTCACTCCCCAGAATGATTTTGATTCATACCTGATACATAGACTTAATAAAACTGCTGGCAGTACCAGTCTAGGAGAAGAGATCCTTTGTTAAGAAACTCACCATAAATATAAAAGACTGATGACCATCCTATATACTGTACTAGCACACCTGCCAATGGCATGGCGACCACTGCACCTGCATAAGACCCTGAGGAGAAAAAGGGTGAAGAAAACATGTCAGCAATGATAGATGAGCCCAGTCTTCACTATAGCCAGTATAGGCAGGTGCACACAGGGGCAGAACTGGAGGGACGCTTCTGTTTGAGCAGCATCTTGTCTTCTTTTGAACATACATGATAGGATATGTGATAGAACTGTGAAATTTTTCTTGGGATGGTGAGAAGGACTCGCCCTCAGTGGGATGGGATCACCCAGCTCATTTTGCAGCTAGAAGGGCTGTGTCTGTAAAATGGGTAAATGGGATTCGCAAAACTGACAGTGTTGGCGTACAACCATTCAGGCATGTTTTATAAGCTGAAGAGGGGAGTCCCTCCTAACCCTGCGGCATAGAAGGTAAAGTCCAGAGGAGCTAGCAGCCCAAGTTTCAAAAGCCTTCTTGGTGTCCAGAAATCCCAATGGCTGCAGATATGCTGAGAAGCTTGTATTGTGGCTCTAGTCTGACCACCCAACAAGCACCATGAGTGGTGGGAGCGTTCAGACCAACCATGAGTCTGTTTAACCATGTTTAGTTCATGTCAGCAGCATGGACAAACAGCTGGAATATACAGCCAAATATTGTCAGGAAACAGAAAAAAAAAAAAAAAAGATAAAAAAGTGGGCTGTGCCAAGGTTTTCAGATTGGGAAATATGTAAAACTGGTGAAACATATTGCTGAGTGATTTGCAGAAAGTGCTGAGTATTTAAATGTTTGGCAAGGAATTTCCATGAAGATCCAAAGGCGAATTTTTGTAATCTGGACATTTGATTTCAGTTCAAAACAATGCCAGTGGCTTCACATATGAGACGTGTTGCTTTGAATTATTCCAGAGAATCAGATAGTTGTGTTTTTGACATTATTACGTGCTTTGTTAATGAACACCTTTAACCTAAAACTGCTGGCAAATGCAGAGGAACACCTCACTCTGTTCTTCACCAAATACTTCTCTGCAATCAGAAGTGATCCTTCTCCTTTGTCTCTGTGTAAGTCAGTATTCTTGCAGCAGTAGCAAAGCCCCAGGCAAGAAAATAGAGAATCAGGGAATGTGTTTCCTAATTTTTTCATTGTTCCTCTTCACCTTTCAAGTGTAAGAATTGGTGCTCTGTAGAAACTGAAATGGGTGCTGAGCTACAAGGTAGATCTTTCTCTACCCAGTGCTAGGAATTCAGCATTGAGGGTGAAGGGTTTTTTTTTGGTCTGTTCTTATGCAGTAATTTGAAACCCGTAAATAATTGTTATATCCCGGAGTCATTTGTAGAAAAATAAAATTCCCACAGTATTAAAGAAGGCTTTTTTTCACATTTTGCTCTTCTTTTTACCTTTCTACATGTATTTTAGTGCTGTGTTTTCCCAAGACTTCCAGTTCCCCTGCTAATGGACAGACTGTTTTTTCCTGTGACTCTTACATTTTCTATTGAATATTATCTCTAACAGACATTTATCTACAGGTGGCTTTATCCTACCACCTACATTTGTTTTTATTGTTTTCTACTCCTCCATTCTGACCTGCTCACTCTTCAAAATATCACTGTTTCTGTTTTTTCTTCAGTATTATTAGACACTGGCTCACCTGTCCAATTTCACTTTTACAAATGGGAAAGGACACCAAATACAGATGATGAGTGTGTCTTAGAGGATGAGAAATGACAGACTGAATTAATGAGTAGTGCCTTTTCCATCATTCCCAACACAGCTCATCTGAAATTGCAGCAGAAACATTTCAGCTCTGTACTCCACATGTGTGGACCTTTTAGGGTGAGAGTGTAAGGAGTACATTTTGTTTATGCTTTATCATCCTCCCATGTAGCCATCTACACAAATCTAGCCTGGAGTCAATGAGGAGATACTAGCATTCACAGTTTTCCCTGGAATTAGCAGCTAGGCAGGCTCACCAAAAGAAGAAATGAAAGGGCCAGAAAGGTGTGAGAGTCACAGTCATTTTTTCTAGCAAGACAATCTGGTGGTGCAGAGTGACCTGCAGCATCTCTTTTCAAAAATTGCTACCCAGGGAATGGAATTAAAAGAAGAAGAAAAAATTACTTTTGTAGTGTGGCTGTGACCGAAAAGAGAGTATCCTTGAAGAACAAGGTGTAAACCTCAGTATTTTTTCTGCTCCCTGTTCCATAACAAGGTTTAAGGCTCTTGCCGGAGGCTAGAAAGATTCCAAAGGGAATAAAAGAATTCGATTTCTCCCATCTTTCCACTGGGTTCCTCTCCCCAGAGACTTCTCAAACTTCCCACCAACCATCTTCTAGAAAGTTGGCTGTCGACATGTCGAAAGGGACCCAGTAAGCAGAGCAAAGTACAAGCCTGACCAAGTCCTCAAGTCCTTTAAAATAATCATTAAGTGCATACTTGATTAGAAGAGTCAATTCAATGCATATAACAAATAGAATCCCTGAAGATGAGCAAATGAAAAAGAAAAAAAATGTGGAATTTCTCTCATCTGACATCTCTAGACTTGTTTTACTTTACTATTGGAGTCATTTTGAGGATTGGTTTTAAATAATAAAAGGGGGACATTAAAAAAAAAAAAAGACTCATGTTCCTGAGCTCAGAGTGCAAGCTAATGTGGCCATGGGCAGATGCAGCAAAAGGCAGAGGGTTTGCATTTCTCTTGTAAATCATAAAATGACTAAAATATATGCTATATACTTGCAAACCTATCAACTTACCACAGAATGATGTGGTTGCCAACCTGCTTCTCTCCAGTGGAGGAGCCCACTTACTCCACATCCCATGGCAGGCTGGGTAGGTGACACCCTGTTAGACATTTCACACATCATATGATTTGCTTTCACTGCATTTCTACTTCAAGCAGTTGCTGACACTGTCAACCTGTCTAACTGTTTGTCACTATGGAACTATGTAGAAAAGGTAAAGTAAGCCTGGAAGACCTTTATTTTTGCAGTATGAAGATGGTAAACTTACTTGAATAATAAGTCAAATGGTAAGGTGTGCTGGGGTAAAAATGCTGTTTAACATATGCCATGGATGGCACAAATATTCTAAACTAGATAAAACTCCAGCACTATAAACCTAAACTCTTTATCTCCTCTTAAGATAAACTTAAAAATATAAATTAACATGATTTTAAAATATCATCCTAAAAATACCAATGGAAAAAAATGAGTACCAAGTAAAACTGCAGAGAGATCAGAAAAACCTGACCAAAATTTTTATAATGTTTTAGAACCAAATCTCCCAAAACAAAAGTTGTGAGTGTTCCTACCTCCACCAGACCTTGCAGAATTCTTACAAACATCACACAGCCATAATGCACTCTTGCTGCAGAAGGGATGAACATGTTCAGTGTAGATGTTAGAAAAATAGCTGCTCCGAATACCCTTTGGGAAAAAAAAAAAAGGTAACAATAGAAGAGAACATAATTATTATCTACTTTTCAGACTGTACTTAGGTTCAGTCTCAAAGACAATCTCACCGCTGCCCACCAAGTCATACGCCGTTTTATTATTAAAAGGGGGTAAGTCCCCATAATGTCAATGCATTTTTTCCCTGAATGAAAGAGGAGTTTAATGTACACAGAAACAAAGATTCTGAGTTTGTTTCTTTGCTTTTTCTTTATACCAGAGAACTAGACATAGGTGTTTTTATGCCACCAGCTGGTAGCTAAGCTGTTTATATGAGACCTGAACTGTGAGAAGCACATCTATCCTTGAAAGTACTTGAATTCAGTTATATCAGTAGGGTTTAACTTAAATCAAGTAAAGCCTAATGTAAGTGCCTTTCAGAAATGTGTGAGTGTGCTGATTATTTTCACTTCCTGCTGCTAAAACATAGAACAGAACAGTTTAAGATTAACTCCTTTCCAACATTAGTTCTCTAAATAATAGCAGCAAGTGTCCTTTATAACGATGGCATAGAAGGGATGTTTCTACAAGAGGGTTTCTATGAAAACCATGATATAAATATTCTGTTATCCTGCTCAGGAAGAGCACTTCCTAGAGCTGGGTACAAGTCTAAATGCCCCTGAAGCCTGTAGCTTTTGGGAAATCATTTGCAGTTTTCCAGGTATTACCACCCATTAAAGAAACAGGCAGCAGAATCCTCTGTGTGGTAGTTATAGATCTGAGCAGCATCACTGAAACTCCAGGACAGTCAGAGGCCCTTGGATGACACTCAGAGCTGGGTCTGCCTCGTTTACCACAGTCTGTGGGAGCTCTCTCCGCACAGACTTGGGGTTTCCTAAGTTTAGCCAAAGAGTGGTGCACACTTACTTATTGTGTCAATAATAAACCATAGTGACAATAGACATGATGGACAGCTGGGACACAGGGAAGTCATTGCAGTATGGGATGGGCTGCAGGCTTGCCAGGCACTGATGCTGAAGCGCAAGGAAAAAGCATACCTGGGTGCCCACTTATGTTCCCTTATATAGTTCATAAAAGGACATCTGGAGAGCTGGGGCTGTAGCACCATGGAAAACACCACTGGAAACCAAGAAAGAGACTGAGAACAACCTTTTGGAACAACCACTTAAATTAATACCATTAGGAAGTTTGAGCTATATTTGATTTATTAGAATCATAGAATCATAGAATATCCCAAGTTGGAAGGGACCCATAAGGATTTCATATATCTTCACACCTGGCTGACTGAAGCCTTGGTTTCCTTTCTGTACCACAAATGGTCTTCAAAAGCTGTGTCACACACTCTGAATATCAAGAGTTCATGACTGTAGCATCTGTGGAAGCTGATATACAGGAGGATCCCCTCTTTGATCCTGTTAAAGAACTGAAAACTATCAGAACCAGCAGAAAGGGTTCTCCACAACTGCTGAGCACTGTTTAAATTGAATAGATTCCTGTTAATCCTCAGAAGTTTACTGTCCTCTTTGTGTTGTCTGCAACCCAAAGCAACCATGCCTGGTTCCCTGTGGACTGCCTTTGTGTGGAATATCATTCATTCTGCAGATAGAAAGCTGCAGATGTTGATAGTCCTGGGGACCGCAGCAGGTTAGGAGATGGGAGTTCAGCTCAGAGCTGCCCTGTCTTGCTCCAAGACTCTGGGTGACACCTTGAGAGTCAAGAACTCCCTTGTGGCAAAGGGCCTCAGTTCCCAGCTACACTGATGCTAGGTGGCATCATGCTGCTGTTTGAGGACCATAATTCACATTACTTTTTCAAACTGTTCAAATTCAGTGATGTTGAACAAGTTCTGAATTGGCTTGCTATGCCAGTGACATTTCAAAAATGGCACATTAAGCTTCGTTCTGATGTATGAATGGTATTAGACAGATATTTGATCTGAAATCATGAGATCTGGATAGTAGAAATATCTTCTTTTTCATTTTTCTACTAAATACATACACAGATCTTACTATGCATAGCTATTTATCATCTTCTACTTCAAAATATTTATGAACTTTCATAGAATCATGGAGTCATTAAGGCTGGAAAAGACCTCCAAGATCATCTGATCCAACCACCCCCTACCACCAATGTCACCCACTAAACCATGTCCCTAAACACCATGTCCAACCTTCCCTTGGACACCCCCAGGGATGGTGACACCACCACTTCACTGGGCAACCCATTCCAATACCTGACTGCTCTTTCTGAAAAGAAATGTCTTCTATTTCCAACCTAAACCTCCCCTGGCACAACTTGAGGCCATTCCCTCTAGTCCTATCACTAGTTACGTGTAAGAAGCGGCTGACTCTCAGCTCCCCACGCCTTCCTTTCAGGTAGTCGTAGAGGGCAAAAAGGTCTCCCCTGAGCTTCCTCTTCTCCAGACTAAACACCCCCAATTCCCTCAGCCACTCCTCATAGGACTTGTGTTCCAGGCCCCTCACCAGCTTCGTAGCCCTTCTCTGGACACGCTCCAGGGCATCGATGTCCTTCTTGTACTGAGGGTCCCAAAGTTGAACACAGTACTCGAGGTGCGGCCTCACCAGAGCAGAGTACAGGGGGACTATCACCTCCCTGGTCCTGCTGGCTACGCTACTCCTGGTACAAGCCAGGATGCCATTGGCCTTCTTGGCCACCTGGGCATACTGACAGCTCGTGTTCAAGCATGAGATCCTTTTCTTCTGCACAGTTTTCCAGCCACTCTGCCCCAAGGTTTTAGCATTGCATGGGGTTGCTGTGTCACAACATTTTGTTGTCAGATTCTTTTTCTCTTTTCTTTCTTTCTTTCCTTTTCTTTCCTTCTCTCTCTCTCTCTCTTTCTTTCTTTCTTTCTTTTATAAGGATTTTGATTGTTTCTATTTCAGTTTCTTTTTGGAAACATTCACAGGAAATATGCATCACCTCATATTTTGAATCTGGGCTTATTGTTGATAGCAGTATTAACGGTAGCATTATAGCGCAAAGAATCTACAGTCAGAGATCAACGCTATTTTCTCTAAATTCTGTACACCTATTGAGGAAAACAACAGCCAATGCCTAGACAGCTCATAATCTGAATGACAAGAAAGCACTTAGCAAATGAACACAAAAGCAAAGAGGCTGGGCAGGCTGACAGAGGGAAGTGACAAAGGAATGAATTTATATAGAAAGCGGTCTGAAAATCTGAAATGGCACACAAAGCCTGTGATCGTATCTTGACATTTAGGAGACTGTTTTCAAAGCCAAGTAAGCATCTAGCTGAGAAATAAGTATTACTTAGCTCTCTGTTATAATCAGAGGAGAAAAAAGTTTTGCACTTTGCCTCTTCCTTGCCACTAATACAGATATCGCATTTGTTATCATAACACGGTTAACCATCTCAGGGAACTACAGCAAATTATGTTAAAATGTAAGTTAATGAGCAAGTAGAAGAATAAGCCATAAGAAAGAGAACATGTTTTCTTATCCAAACAGCTAGCTCTGTGTATTGATTTTCCAGTTTTTGCTACTTCATTTAATGCCAACCATAATATGCCTATTGTAAATGTATGATTTATACTGTTAGAAGCAGACACTCTTGTGTTACTGTTTAAGAGGCTAAGTATTGTTTTCACAAATAGCCAGCATCTTTCCAGCAGTTCACTGCCTTTAATCCCAAAGAAACTGGTCTCCACCGTGACCAAGAATATCCCAGTTCTTTTCAGTTCATTGACATATTCTTTTCTCCTCACCACCATGATCCTTGGCCAGCTGCTACTTTTGGATCGAAACAGAATTCTCCAGCAAAAGACTCCTCTGGTCAGCAGGGTGCTGTTACTGAAAACTGATATAATGGATTGCCTTATGTTTCATGTCTCCTTGTCACCACCAAACAATGATGAAATTTTGCTATTATGCATGTTTGAGGATAAGCAGCAATATAAAGGGACATAGTCACTAAATGGTTCATGAAATTTTGGGGGGAATGCAGATCCATACAAATTTGGACATGTATAAAGCAATTTATGCAGTTTCAGATGGCTTTGGTGCAAAACCGTATATCACTCATTATTTTCAGCTGTTCTGAGATCCATCTTAATCCCACGTTATTATAGATAACTATTTGCATTAGAGAAATGCCTGAGGTGTGGAAGGGTCCATGTGTGTTCAAGGTTCCACAGTGCTGAGCGGGATTTAAACAGGTGACAAAAGAGTCTATACCTAAATCTATAATGTCAATAACAGGACAGAATAATGCATATCATTACCAGTGTGCAGTTGGGAAATAGAAAGCATTTGTCTTTCTAGGGGAGGCGGGTACACAGACAATCCCCAGCTCTCTGTTTCCTGCCCTGTGGTCTTAGCAAGCAGATGTCACCCCCCTGAAACAGAAACTCAGTACCACTGCTGAATCTACCCAAGCTGAAATTGGTTGGGCAAACAACAAATAAAGGAAAAATGTGGAGTCAGCCAGATTTGTGATCCCTATTATTACAAACAGGAATTATCTTTGAGATCATCCTTTGGGGTGTTGTTCCTTGAGCAAATTCTACTCCTAAATGCAGTTATGTTAATCAAATCTATAATGTGGTGTTGTATTGTCTGAAATTTCTGAAAGAAAGAGTCTGAAAGTATCCTGGGGACAGAAGTATAGCTTTCTGTGCATATGCATAATATGTACCTAAGAAAGCAGTCATCTGACAGAATAAATTGAGCTAGAGGGTAAACTTAGCTGATTTTACTGGTTGTAAGAAAATAGTGGGAACGAAAGCCAAATTAATAATATGCTGAATTATTCAGCCAACAGTGTGCACATCTGTGGTTTTGGGCCCTTCTGCTGCAAAATCTGGTGGCAAGAGTGGAAACACTGGGGAAATTATTAAGCTTAGCTAATTTGTTTGGCTTATTCAACAGAGTGAAAAGTACCCTGTTTAGGCACTTTATGTGGTAGAGAAATGAAAAACAGATTGCTAGTAGTGTTGAAGAAGGAGTACAAACTGAATGCAGAGGAACTTTGGGTTATGGACAGAGGAGAGTTGGGGCTGAACTTCTGGAGAATTCTATGGGATGACTCTATCCTGAAGTCATTTCATAAAGGATATGGGTGGGAAGAATGTCCAGTCTTGTAACCCCTATAACTCTCTGTAGAATACAGAGAGCAAAGTACTTTGAATTCGGGCAAAACCATGTAGATCTGGTCTTAAAGATTTTTTTCCTATTATGAAAGCCTTTGTAGATAAGTCTTATCTTATTTGCAGAGAATGGTATGAGTGCCAATCCTCTTTCATCTGTAGATCCCAAACATCCTTCACATGCACATCTCATGAGCTCATTTACAACCAGCTGTCTTCAGACAACCTCCCTGTTTCAGATGTGATCGTGGCCCAAATTCTGAAGATTTTCTGAAGTAAAGACTAAGACTAGTGATCTTTGGCAAAATTAGCTACTTTTTTATCGTTTTCAAAAACAGTTGAATTAAAAAAAATGCCAGCCCACAAACACAATGAGCATGGAAGAAATCCATATAGATGCTCATTGTTTGCCAAAGAGAAATCATTAGCTCTATTAGAAAAGTTCTAGGCAATCCTAATTACAGACATAAGTATTGTATCCAGCCACAGACAAGATGTCCATGTGCACGAGGACGGGTTTGTGCCTTCAGAACATTTAATTCCTACGTGCCCAGCTTCAAAAATTCTGGAAGACATTTCAATTCACTGGGAAATTTTAAAGGAGAAAAGTGAAATTTCATTGGAAAAAAATTCATTTGCTGGTAAGCTGAGCTATGAAGCACTAAGGCAACTTCTGAAAGACAAATGTTACAAGCATTGTTTGAAATACCAGGTATGATTTTCCTAACAGTCTCCAGAAAGCATTATTGTTTAGAAAACAAGAAATGTGTACATATTTGAGATGAATGAGCTAAATTGGGACTATCAGAAATCAGATCAATAATAGAAATCTAGGGTTAGGTTTTTTTTTGGTTATAGACATATTGCAAGTTCAGCTTCAGATTCCTGAAACACTTTTATTCACTACTTTGTAATCATCATTTAAACTGTGTAAAACAGTCATCTGTAAAGCTGTAGATCTTAACTCTTTCAATTATTGTTTTCTTACCTGTTAGCAGCCAATTTGTTTGAGATGAACCCTCCTGGAATTTGTGTCACAATGTAACCCCAGAAAAAAGAGCCATGTATGAGTCCCACTGTCTCTGGATCCCAATTGAATTGGGCTTTCTGCAAAGGAAACAAACAAAAAAATGCTGTAAAATGAAGCATACTGATTATGAGGTAAACGCTATTTGAAAGTCAAATGGAAGTCACCCCATCCTGCAAATCAAGACAGCCTCCTTGCACTGGTGTTGCTGAGCTTGAACCCTCTCCCAGTTAATGCAAAATGACATCAAATTGCTTTGTGAGATTCTGCTTCTGCTCTTAGCAGAATCAGGGTGAATGAGAGGAAGAAGTTTCAGCCAAAGGGCAGCTGGTGATGGACCTTCATCTTTGCTTCTTGCCACTGCTTCCCTTTGGGCTGAAACCTTTGTTTTCAGGCCTGCTTAGTGTTATAACAAGGACCTGCTACCTTTCAATGAACACATCCATTTACACAGTTATCAAGGTTGCTCATCCTCTTTGAACTGATCTGGTCATGCTGGTTCTGTATTACCCATGTTTTTTTCTCATCAGGGTCAAGCTCTGACCATCCAGCATCTACATTAAGTAGTAGTATGGGAGCAGAAAATGTGTACAGGAGAAGGAGAGGAGGGTGTAACACCTGAAGACAAGACAATATAGAAATAAAGCTAGGTAACATTAGCTAGCTGACTAGTATATCTTTTATTAAAAGTGATGCCAGTCATTGAGCTGCATTTGGATACTGAAGGCCACCCCCAGGCTGGTCAGAGATGCTTCAGAGTCAAAAATGTCTACAGCCAAGACAAACGCTTTTGCAATGCACCTCAGCCTTGGATAGCAAGCAGTTTCAGTCTTCTCGAAACTCATCCTGAATAAGGTCATTCCTGCTCTGTGATGAGCCCGTTTTGATGTACTTTGCTTGGAAGAGCAATGGCCAAAGCCCAGAACAAAACATAGGGGCAGTGAAGAAAAGGTGACCCAAGGTGCTCCTCCTGCCCTTCATTCTGGGAGGTCAGAACAGCGCCTGACTCATTATAATCACACTAACATAAGGTTAGCGTCGACATTTTCTCCTTGAACTCTCAGTTCAGAAGGGCTGTTCTGGAGCAAAGAGAAACCATGATGTTTTGCTTCATGCTTATTTTCTTGGTAACTACGTGGCAGGGAAAGGTGTTTAATCGTCTTAAGAGAAAACGGCACAGATTGTCTTTTAGAATCTGAACTAAAACTGTCACTAAAACACTACATAAATATGAAAACTAAAGTGACAGATCTTAACATCTCTTTTTTTCTATATTACTTCGTGTGTGTAAAAGCAAGAACCAGTTTTCCTCAGTAGGTTGATTTTTTTTCCAAACAAGCAAACTACAAAACAGCTCCTCATTTGACTTGCTGGGAGAAAGATGGCATTAATTAGCCAGGCACGTTTTACAGGGGCTAAAGGATTTCCCTCCCCTACAATGTAATCTCTGTCAAGAGATCTGCTTTCCTGTGCTGACCTGCATTTCTGTTTTTAAATACCTAATTTTCTGCTAGTGTTTTCCAGCTTAGTTTCTAAGTAGTGTTAATTTCTGAAGGCAAAGACACCATGAGACATGGAGAAAGTTCCCATATCAGGAGGGTTCACGTATCATGCCCAAAACAGAGCAGAGACTTGTGATATCTCAAGGGAAATACGCAGAAAAGTCAGGTAAGAGTCAATATTCCTGTGAATAATATATTATAAAAGGATCCAAAAATAAGTCAATTTTATACATTCCTGTTCATAAAGTCCAGAAAGAGATTTATGATATCACAACCCTGAACCAAGGCAGGAGTGGAGAAGCAAAGATATGCTTTGAATCTACATTTCCTTGGGTGCATTTTTAAAAGTTTGTAGGCATCTGCTATGAACCATGTCATCTACTGCAAATTTGAAATAGCTTGCCACCTAATTCCAAATACTTCTAGACAGCAATCCACACTGTCAATAACCCATAAAACCTGTTGCCAGATTGCCAAACGACTACTTAAAGGTCTTGAAAGTCATCCACTAATCTGAATAGAGTGTGCCCAGCGTTACGTACAGCAGTTGATCATTCCTTCTGTACTGGCATCAGGGTGCATTTCCCTGAGAGACAGTGAACAGCAAAAGCTTCTGCCACCACAACAAAATTCGTCTATGACAAAAAGATTGGGGACCTGATAAACATACAAGCCAACTCAGCTCTCGTTTCTGTTACTTACACTCTGTATGACATTGCAAATGCTCAGATCTTACAGACTTTTAGTGTGATTTAGAGACCTAAATAGGGGTTAATCATCTGCGCATATACGGGAATCCAAACTCACGTGTCTGCCTGCCTAAGTTTTTAACCTACACATATACAGTACTTTGATATGTGGCACTTCAATGATTCTGCAATGGGGCCCGGTCACAACAGGGAAAGGAGGATTGTTTCTCACCTGCAGCTCTGGTTTGCCATTGACATAAACAGTGCTATTGTTCACCATTTCCACGATGGCAACACCCAGGTTGCACCTAATCCCAAAGGAAATGCAAAAGCCCAGGCCGCTCATGATGGCAATGATGTAGCGCTTGGGCAGTCCACAGCAGTAGCAGTTACACAGGGCTGGCCTGCGGGCGCTGGCCTGCACAGGCCGCCCTTCTTCTGTCAGCTCAATGTGATCCTCCTCCATGTTGGTGCCATCAATTTTCCTAAATGAAAGAAGCAAGAGAAAATGAAAATGTAAACACAGTAAAATATAGATGGTAGGTGCTCCAGTCAGCTGCTAAATCACCTCTGTCTGAGGTGTTTGCCTCTTGGTGCTGTGATGAGTTAAAGCTGGTCAGACTTCGAAAGGTCGGCACAGCCTGCATATTTTTTCACCAACAAACACTGAAGTTTCTAAGCTCTAAACACTTGGCTGGACAGCTAGCTACAAAAATGCTTGCAGGATGTTCATGAGAATGATTATGAGAGGTGTATTGAGCTCTGTTGTGATAAATCGTGCTGGTTGTTAGGAATATATACATATGAAAAAAAAAGAAAAAAAAGATTGTAGCTTCTAATTAGATCCACTAAGCAGAGCTGTCAGTAGGTTTCAAGGAAAGGGCAAATACAGCACAAAGCATGGTGTTATGTATTTATTTATTTTTCTCAGCCCCAAACTTGCTGTGAGTTTTTGACCTGTGAGACAAACATCAGGGCTGAGCTGCAGAGGGGCAGAGGCTCAGGCCCCAAGGTACCTACTGAAGGCATGGAAGAGCCAGGCCCAGGCTTTCTCTGCCTGGAGGGATTTGACGCCAAGTGTTCCCTCTGCTCCGAAACATCCTCTCACCACGAGGCTTTAGCTTATTGCAAAACTCAACCTTTTCTTTAAAGTACTTAATACGCAACAAGATCTGAAGATTGAGTGACTTTTTGGTCTGTTGATTCACCACCCCTCAGCAGAAGAGGCTGAATGAGCTTTGCCTGGGAGCAAATTTAGTGTGGGCACTGCAGTGAGACCGGGGGGAATAGGGAGGAAAGAGCCAGGGACAGGGGCCATCCCATTTACTTGGGAATAGGAGCAAATGTTCTCCCTATAGCCCTAGCACCACCAGCAGTGAAATGGAGGACCCCATGGGGGGCAAACAGCTGCTGCCATCAGCCAAAGCAGGAGCAGCAGCTTAAGAGGCAAATGGTCTCATCAGTACAGCTGTTGCCCATCACTATTTCCTGCACTTATGGAAGTTTTTCCTGTGGTAGTGCAATTAAAAATTAATTTGATCTCCCAATCTGATTGGAGATACTAACATCCTGTGCTATATGAACAGCGAATGTCTCTGGTAAGAAAGATGAGATCAGAAGGAACTGAAGACACACTGTTAGACTGGAGATAAATACTTCCTTTCCTAACATTAACTTCTCATGCTTTTGTTTTAAATGCAGAATATAGACTTTCTAACATGCTGAAATACTCAAGCACACGGTTAGCTCTGAATATGTGAAAAGCCCACTGAACACTGCCCACGAGCTTAAGGTTAAGTGTTCACTAAAGTGTAGCCCCAAACCTTGATGGGCAGTTACGTTAGGAAGCCTTTCAGCTTTGGCTTTGCTGTGAAGCAATGAGCACATGATCCAGCTCCTTTTGTGTATGCCATGGAGTTGCTCATGCTACTAGGGAAATATGAACAGATACTTAATATAAAAGAAGCCCATCTTGCTGTATAAGATGATGAAATGATTTAATTCACTCCTTTCTGATAAGGAGTAACTTATTTCCTTTTTTCACACACCTGGCCTGAAATTTATTTGAAATCCAATGGACTTCAGTTTTCCATATAATAATCAGCTATTAAAGAATGTTGCCAAAGCATATATGGATGGGCTGCACCTGGCTGATCTACACAGTAGTTGGTTGGCTCTTTCAGGAGACCAATTTTGGTTTAATCACAGCTTTTGATTAATCACTCCAATTGCTGTAAGTCTATTGTACTGCCCATAACTTAGTGGATAGTATTCTATATTAAGGGTTTTACAAATATAGATCGTATATATGGTTTCTTGGGGTGCTTCCTGTGAATTTAAACATATCTTTCCAATATGCATTTTCCCTTATATCATCAGTATTTCTAGGCTTTATAGCTACATGCTAAGGTGTGCATCATTCACTATATTACTCCTTTTTAATTTGAACCATAAAACTGCTACTGTAGCCTTACTCTTAGCAACAAGAAAAAGCATGCTACAGTCCATCAGTTTGCATGTGTAATAAGCACCAGAATCAGGGTGTTTTGGCCAGAAGGGATCTCTGGGGGTTATTTGATTTAACCCCTTGCTCAAAGCAGTGCTAACTTCTAAGTTAAATCAGTTCTTTGTAAGCTGGAGTTTGCATTAAAGCAAGGTAACACAGGAAATGTGATATGACTATGGTGTTATTGAAGGTGATTGAGATCTTATGATTCATTGGCAGGGAGACAGCATTGTTAGTGAAATGAGAGTACAGAGAGTAATATAGCCAGGCACGTAAAAAAAAAAAAGAAGACACTATATATTTCTTGCTCAGTGTGCTTATATCAGTAGGTGTACACTGAATAGAATTTCAAAAATAAAGACCTCAGGAAGTGAAAAGACAATTGAATAATTATTTTTTTAGTGCTGTTGTTATCTTAAAAGAGTTATTAACAACCAAAAGAAGTAATTTTATTGTCTTACTCTAGCATAATCTAAGATACTGAATGAATTAAATCAAAGCACAATTCCTCAATTTTTCATACCTTTACCACACCATTTATATGAGAGAGATTAAATGTTAATTTGTGCATTATTTTGGACAGCTGGCAAAGATTAGACACATCATGTGAAGCCAAAACATCTGTTCCTATCTGGACATTTTCAGCTGGCTGTCACTTCACATAGGCATGAAAACATCCTTCTACTCCAAATTCACTGATAGAAGTGATGAGCCAGGAGGACTAGCACTATGGTTCAACATTGTTTCTGCAGTGAAATTAATTGTTTTGCTATTGTATTCAACTACTCCTTAATAAAAGCAGGTTGAGGACTGATTCATGACCCCAAATATTCACAGAATATTTCATGCCCTCAAAGCTCAACATTAACCCCCTGTGGAAGATTTCTATCAGAGAAAATGATTTTGCAATAGCAATCCAAAAATGGAACTGGTGTGAAACATTAGCAGTACAAGCAATCATGGAGCCAGTGTTTGACCTTGCTTTTTGGTCTTATTTTATTAAACACTGTAGACATAAAATGAAGGTATGTCAAATCCACAAAAAGACTGATACTTATATTTTGGTAGTGCCACTGAAATTTTTACTTGTTATACACCAATAATTTAGAAGAAAGCTGCTTTAATTATCTGACTAACACTGGAGAATATTTTGCTGCATGGGAATATGTTTAGTCTTTACATCACTCTGCTCTTTTCAGCAAACATGCAACACTCAGCAAGTAAGAAAAGCTTGGCTATTTGAAGATATCTGCATCCATGTCCCATGCCCAAATGTCATAACTATGGTATTCAAAATTTCTCCAGCTGACATTGTTTCTTTTCTTTTCTGAATGGCTTTACTCTGGCATATCCAGAGTTTTGGAAGTATGAAAGAAATTTTTAAAATCCAAATCAGTAATAAAAATAAAAATAATAATAAAAAACTAGAACACGTAGACATTTACCAGTTGGTATTTATTCAGTTTAGCACAGGAATTAGTCATTTCTTCAAACTGTGTAAGTGGAATAGAACTACATTGTTCCGTTTCATTTGATTAAAACGACATAGATTCTACAAAAACAGGCAAATGTTAATACCAGCCATGTGTTAGAATGCATTCCCAAATGACTTTTACCAGATAGTACAGGCTTTTACAGCACCTGTAGGTGTTCAAACCTTACACCTGCATAACCAACAACAGTCACCACGTGCAACAATTATTGATGATCCTGATGTAGAAGCCTATACACTGACTATTGAAAAAATATTATTTATCCAAAAACACATACAATCTTCTGAGATCTCATCTACTCTCTGGGGATTGCCCAGGTGATAATTTTCTATAGCAAATCCTGTTGTATTCATACAATATCCCAGGACAGATTGGCAAACCCTCTTAAGTCGCTTGGTGCATGGGACCTGTGAAGCTGACTTCTGTGTTATATTTGCATGAAACTCATGGCATAGTTCAAGCATTTACACATGATGGGACTACTACATCTCTCAGGCATTGCAATCTCAGTCTGTAGGGCAGAATCCCAGCACCTTCCCAGCACAGCCTCAATGCAATGGGCTCATGCCCATGGGTGCTGCGGCACTGCACACGCGTAGTGTGCCCTTGCACTAACACCTTTGTACAAGGGGCCTCACACAACTGAGTCAGGGCACCCCACACTGTATTCATGGTGTTGCTTGCTCTGTGGTGCATTAAACTTTCTGTACTTCTGTGTAAAGGAAATCTTTGAGAGGACCAAGACTATGATACAGCACAGGCAGAGGAGCCCTGTCCAACTCAGGGGTAATTCACCCAGCTTCGGGTTGCAGTTTTTAGCAGGTTGGGCAGTTTAATTCGTTAAGGAAGGTCTGCAGGAGTCAGAGCTACACCTAGTAGAACCCAGACTACGTACAGCTATGCTGTGGGCATAGCCCATACTACTTTTCGTATTAACAGTGATATTATTGGGAAGTAAACACACTTAGTCACTTCCCACTTCATTGGTAAGCCCCCAGTTGCCGTTGGCTGGTCAAGGACTCTTGAAATCCTCAGGAGAGGCAGAGACTAAGAATTTACTTGAATTCATGATTCTTTCTTTGCATACACTAAGTACAAAGAAGGCCCAAAGTGTTCGTACCTGTCAAGAAGCGCTGCAGGAAAAGGAGGTTTCTTTTCAGGGAAACTTACAAGGTTTGCAGAGCCCCAGCTCTGACTGATATTATTCACCCAAGCCTTGATTCCTCTAAATTGTTTTTTTTGTTTGTTTGGTTGGTTGGTTGGTTTGTTTTCTACCCTACTGTAATTAACTAATTAAGAACAAGCCCTATGTTGCATAAAATATAATTTTGTATGTTTCTATCTATTTTCTGAAACATCTGGTGTATTTATTGCAGCTGGTGATACTCTAGCAACAAACGAATCTTCTTCTGAGATCTTGCAAATGAAACTGCTGGCAACAGCCCAGAGAAAGGATGCCTCTCAGGTCTCTCCAGCTCCATCCCCTTTGCCTCCTCACCAGGTGCCAGCTACCCTGAGGTAACCTGTGGGCAGACTCTTGTTTTGCAGCGCCCACAAAATAGTACACCTAGGAAAGGCACTGACATTCAGATATTTAAAAAAGAAAAGAATGAAGTCCAGCAAACTTTCTTGTATCTCAGCTCAGATTTTTTCTGTTTTGATTCAGCAGCAACATTGATGAAGTTGAGTACCAGCACTATCATCTATATAGGAGCCAGCATGATATCCTTGATACCCAGCTGCAAGAGGAAAATAATCCAGATAATTCAAAGCATGAATGCCATATCCACATAGCAAACCCTTTGTACTGCCACATTATATAATCACTAAATAGAAAGCCTGCATGTGTTTGGTCAAATTGACCAACACAGCCCACAGCAATGAGAATTTATGATTGAATAAATGACTTAGTTTTATGTTTTGAAAGGAAAACATTCCCTGAATCACCATAGGATATCTTAAAAGTCAAAAAAGCAAAATGTCAGACTTCATCTATAAGACTGTAAATGAAAAAAAGTTAAGTTGAAGCTCTGTGGAACACAGATACTTTGTTCACATGGCATAGGAACAGTGTAACTGGCAAGGTAATGGTGCATATTAATAACTTCCATAAAAGTGTACATTCTTATTTACTTGCACATGCATGCTGTAATGCAATACATGCAAATTATTGTACGTTTTCTTGTGATCAAATGCATGTTCAGATGTGCCAGGAACTGTATCTTGACTCAAAATAACATTCCCAAAAGGAAATAACAGGATACATACAAAAGCAAATGCAATTCAAACACTGAAAAGATGTATAATCAAAATATTGTCCTGCTCCTTGCAAAGTTTTAAAACACTTAACATGAAGCATGCAAGAAATGCCACTGAACTCTCCGGCTGTCAGCTATCCGTTACACAAGTAAATGTTGTCAGTGGCCATTACTAATCGAAATAATCTTCCATTTAAATGAACAATCTCTATCCCTTTATGAAACTTGTCATTTGTTACATCATACCTTCATTCATCAAAAAATATACATTTGTTTATTTTTCATAAAGTGTCAGATTAAGATAAATATCTTTAATCTTCTTTTTGCAAACAACTGCTTTTTTTCTTTCTAATGTGTTAGTCTCAATAAATACACACATATACAGATCTGCTTCATATAATTTCTCTTACTGATTCAGAACAAGATTTTCTAAAATGTCCCTGTAATTTAGGGACTTTAATTCCAGGAACGGCATCATTTTGGAATGTTAATTCCCATTAAATCATCAGGTTTTTTCATGCAAGCTAAAAAAGAAGAATTCACATTTAATTATTTAAAACTTTTTTTTTAATTAAAACACTTTTTTCATGTTTCTTGTAATATTAGAACAATATTTTATAACTTATTTTCACCTCTTCTTTGATTTAATATAAATATTCTATCATCCATAGCCACATGCTGTTGTAACACTGCTCCTTTTAATCTTCTGTCTTGCAGCAAGGTATCTCTCACTATCTGGACTCAGAGATTAATTTTGCAACCCTGTTTTATATTTAGATATTTTTCTATATTTCATTTATCTTTAATAAATGTAACCAGGGGATCCCTCTGGGAGTTTTCTATAGGATTTTACCTTCGCAGATTCCCCAGCGAGTCACTAATGGTGTTCTTCACCTCTTCCTTTCCTGGGTTAAAAAATCTTTCCTTCAGTGAACTGAACCCTTTGAAAGGCATTTTGTCGTCCTTCTTCAGTAAATCCCGTATGTTAACAAGCGTTCGCTTCTGCTGTCATTATTTCCTGATTCCAGACTCAGGAGTCTGTGCCGGTCCCCTTCGTGACCGCTACCTATAACAACCAGTTGCTCAAGAAAGGAGCATGGAAAAGAAAAAATGAAAAGAAAAAAAAGAAAGGACACAGATCTTCTTCCCAAGCCAGCAAGTCAGTCGGGAAGAGCCCTGGTGCGAAACCCCCGGGACGTGCTCAGGGACTCAGCAGCACACTTGCAGCAGCTCTGCCATGCATCCGTGCAGGGTCGGGCACCTGTACGCAGGCAGCTGGTCCAGCGGCTGCAGCAGGCAAGCAGGAGGCACTGCTGAGGGCTGCTGTCCCTGGGCAGGATGCTGCTGCTGCTGCATCACGGGTGGACCTCACACCGCCTTGCCAGGACTCATCCTCCGTGCCTGCCTCCCTCCCTCCCCTCCTCTTTCACACCAAGATGTGTGCAAGGTGGTGCTATAGTAACGGACACAATACCTGTCCTCAGGCCGCGCCAGTTCATTAGCAGGACCTCACCTATGGCAAGGGCAAGAAGTTTATTAAACATTTACGAGTCCTTTCTGCAGGAAGGGAAACACAGGCTGCAGCTCCCGTTCACTATTTACCCCCGTCTGGATGGGCCCCCCTGCACCTGCTCATGTGGGCCCACCACCCCCTTCCCAGCCCGGGCATTTATTACTGGTGCTGCTGGGCCCGCGGGCAGACAGATACAGAGGTGTGTTAGTGTGATGCTGTTTGAAAAAGCAATGAAAGTGCCTGTAAATGAAAGGCATTGTGTTTTCAAAACACGAAGTGGCTGAAAGAGGCAAACCATTCCAACTCGACACGAATTTGTGATGACAGCACACCTTTCCTGCTGTGTAGAAGCATTTAATGGAAACTCCTGTGGAAATGCAGCCTCATCAAGCCTGCGTGTTGTCTGGAGTCAAATGAATCAAGACCTCACTTATCGGGTTTGGGTTCTGGAAGCAAAAAAAAGAAAAGAGAGATCTCCCATTTCAGATTAGCTTTGGGCTCCTGTCAGCAATTCCAGCTTCCCTGGCTGGAGGGGAAGGCAGAAACTGTCCTGACTGTCAGAAAAATGGAGTGCTTTATATTCTCCACCTTCCCCCAAGGGGAGTTAAATTTGGAGCCTGCCAGGCCACCAGCAGGGAGGGAAGAGATGGGACAGCAGCCCCCACTCCTGAGGAGCTTCACTCCTGCTCTGCCACTGGCCTGGGCTCTCCTCCCTCCCCATGCAATCTGGGGAGAGAGAAGGAAGAAGAAGAAGAGAAACAAGCTCCTCCAGAAAACAGCATGGGTTTTGGCTGTTTTCATCTGCCTTGTGGCACTTCCAGGCTCCGAGTTTGGGTGTCTGAACTGTGTCAGTGGGACTGAGAGGGATGTGCATCTGGGCCAAAGCTTGGTGAGGACTGTCCTCCTCTCCACTTGTCCCCTGGCACCCAACATGGGCCACCAGCCTCTGGGTTTTAGATGTCACTGTACATTTAGTATTTATTACAAATACTATATATAAATTACAAAGACTTTGGTATTTAGTACAAATACCAAATGTCTGGATCATCCCAGTTCCACTGTAAGGAAATATCAGGAAAAACACTTCCTCATGGTTGGGAGAGCAAAGAAAAGAGCAAGGCATGCACTGAAATCCTTTATTCCAAGTATAAATACAGAGGCGAGGAGAGGCGAGGAGAGGAGAGGAGGTCTTTTTGCTGCAGAACTGGTTATGGTTTCTTTCTCCCTTTTGAATAATTCATGTGCTGTACAGCAGCATTGGAAAGCTCAGGTTCAGCACAGGTGACCCACACTGGACCTCGCAGGCAGCCCACCCACAGCAGAGGTGAGGGCCACAAGGCCATCTCCCAGCACTGCCCACCCGTGTGCCTTGGAGCCCCCCTGCAGCATGGCAGCACAACAACCCATGCTCAGCAGCTGCACCTCCTCCTCCTCTTCACACTGTTCAGGCTTGAGCCTGGCCATCGCCACAGCTGAATTCCTCCTGTTTTCTCACTCCAGACCCTGGCCACAGCACACCCCAGCCCATCGGGACACAATGACAGAGCAGCAAGGTCACCACTGTGGGAGGGAGCAGAGGCCCAATACAACCCAATACACACAGCAAAACTGGGTCTCCAGTTTTCAAAAGGGACCCATAAAACAACACTGGCAGGGTAATCACCAAACAGCCGAGGTACAAATACTTGTAGGGATATACACATGTAGAAGCCTGTAATGAAATTGTCTTGCACTTCAGCAGATGTCTATTTGCTGATATTTGGGACAGCATGGGGCAGCTGGACACCCACAGCCGTGTAGGAACCCAGCTCCAGACTGGAAAGGGTGCAAATTCAAGTGCAAGGAACTTGCCTTGAAAGACTGGGGGCTCAGCTTGGAAAGCGGGGTTCAAAATCCATCTCTCCCAGCAGCTCTGGAGTGGAAGCTTTTAATTTGCTCTCCTGTGTCTTCTGGTTCTGCTTCAAATGAAAGGAGCACAGACCACACACCCTAAAGGCTCTGTGCTCAAAACTTAATGCTTTGTTCACTTTCCTACGCATATAGTAGTTGCCCTTAGTGTGAAAGTTGAAGTCCATCCTTCATGCAGTTGGGAACCCATCAAGCATCTCCCCTGGGGATACGTCCTAGGTGGCACCTGGCTGGGTACGTTCCCCTCAGTGCTGTTGATGCTCTCATTGGCGATGTCACTCACCTCACCACTAGCACAACTGTCCATTTCTCACAGCGATTTTCACCTCTGCCCCCTCTTTACACCTTGAAATCCCTCCACTACCTGCAGTTCTGCTGTGCCACAGCAGTGGCCCCTTTTGAAATTTCCTGACCTTTCTCCCAAGGCTTAAAGAAAGGGTGTTGCTAACTCCTGCTTTTCTGCAGGGAAGCTGCTAGACAGGAGCAGTGCAGCTTCTCCACTTCCCCCTCTCTAGGCTCACCAGGTGGCAGAACGCCCTGACCCCAAGCAGCTGCTGCTGGATGAGGTGATGGCAACCCTTCCAGACTAACCCCTGTAAGTGTTTCGGAGTGTCAACTGAGGAACTCTCTTGTCTTCCTTTACAACACCTAATGTGATAGCCCTGCTGGCCCTAGCTGTCATTACACCTATTTTTTTTTTCCTGAATTAACCCTATACCTTAATTTTCTTTTGCACTTGCAGAGAAATATTTTGCAAAATTAAAACTACTCCTGGCTCCCAGAACTTGTAGTTATAGCTGAAACTAGAGACTCATATTCCCAAAGGCCTCTAGTAAGGCTGTATTAAAACTGTATTTTCAAGCCAATATGGACATAAAACCAGCATGCAGACAGCTGCCGCTGAGGGCTCACATGCTATCATTACCTTGGATGCTCAAGAATAGAATGAGTTGTAAGAAAACTTGGACACTGATCAAATAGACACATAGGAGATGCGCTATTCTAGCTATAACTGAAGACCTGTGGAATATTCAGGATGGCAGCATCCCCTCAAGAATGCAAGGCATGAAAGCATCTGAGCTAGCAATAAAGATAACTCTCAGCTGTAAGAATAATCTGTACATGCGTAAGAAAATGTACACCTGGAGGCTATCTACTTTGTTAGTTATTTCTTTAGTTGAAAAGCCTAGAAAAGTCATCATTATACTACTCCTGCTGTTGAGTCCTCAAAATGTTTGGCCTGTCATATTTCAGGGGAGAATTTTGTTACTGGTTTCAATGCAGGCTGGATAGCGTACACGTTTCACATGCAGGTGCCTTTTAAACAGCATGATTCTGTTTGCTATGGCCCCTGACATAACCTTGCAGGCAGCCACTTCTACTAGTGCTTATAAAACAGAAAAACTTGAGGTCTTTACAAATATTTAATCATCATAGTCACTCTCACCATGACCATAAGACCCTAGGAAAGCCGATTCAACCTTTTGGTGTCTCTGTTAAATTAGCATACAACACCCTCACTTCACAGTGCATGGTCAACTTTGTAAAATTTGTCTCATAGATTTTTTGGTATTTTTTCAAGTGTGTGCAATCCTGATGCTTACTTTTTATAAAATGTAGCAACTTAGGATCTTGAAAATTTCTACTCCTGTAAAAAGTGTTGAAATTGGTTCAAAAGTTATGAGGAGACATGGAAGATGAGACAGAATGATCAAGTGTGCTATGTAGTGGTAGGACACAAAGCTAAAAATCACAGTCGGGGCCCCAAGAAATCACAAGATGATAGTTTAGAAAGCATGAGAGCTCTTCTCTAAATGAATTTATTTTGTCTTCCTCCCTTCTGAAGTTTCAGGGAGAATTAAAGGCATTCAAAGCTGAAATTGTCAATTCACCTCAGGAGGCAGAGCATTAAATAAGATAAATAACAATCTCATGCTGAGAGACAGAAGTTGCGATTTTGCACTTCTCCAGAGACCAGGGCACCAACCACAAGGAACAAAAATGCTCTTGTGACTCCTGCTGATGGTCAGCTTCTTCAGCGGAGGAAACTGCAGCAGCCTGAGCTTTCTCCTGAAGCCCATTATTCTCAAAAAAACGCCAACTGAATTTTGTACGAGAGTCTCTTTCAGCCATATTTCCAACACAAATCACAACTATAGGCACAGTAAATAAAACCAAAAGAGAGAACACATTTAGACATGTTGTAGCCATGTTGTCATGTATTATACAGTGGCTGTATAATAGGTAAGTGTGAGCGAAGATCATTTCTTTCATCATGTGGCCAAGTCTCAACCCCTCAGAGCCTGAAAGGTAACCTAAGTGATAACACTTCAAATCACAAACCTTGTCACAGCATCTAATTTCTGGAGCCTGCAGCAGCTCCATGCTCCCTGGAACCATAAGATTATCAGGACACATCAGGGTATGAGCTTGGGATTCAGAGGTTAAGATCAGGTGTTTCCATGATCCTATTACCTTCTCAGCAGACTTTCTTCCAGCACTTTGCACATGCAAAACTCCACTCAAAGGACAAGAACTTCTTATCAAACTTGAAACTCTGGGGTGAAACCATATGTCCCTGTGTATTTCTCCATGTTGCCTGGTGAACTGGAGACCCTATTTCTGTTGGCATCCCTAAGAGTCACTGTAACATTACACAAAAGAAGGGCACTGTAGGAGTTCAGCCTTCGGGGTCTACAGCATCTGATATCAAAGATAAATGGGGTGACCTGCAATCCCATCTTATACAAGGATTTAGCATAAATGATTGAAATAGTCCTTCACGTTTTGAAATCTATGGCTTTACTATGATTGTACTTTTTCTCCATAAATGAAGGTGGATTTAAAGACTTCAGGATTCTGATTTTTATTTAACCATCTACAAGTTCTTTCCTGCCATGTCAAAATGCTTTGTGTTGAGTCAGCCCAAATCAGATGTTCAGATGACGTGTTTATTTCCCTGATGTCCATGGGAAAAAATTGCATTAATTTCAAAGGGTTAAAAAGTCATCTTTAGTCTCTTGGTTTTTCTTCCTGATCAGGTAACTGATACCAAAAACGTTTTTATCACAGTTAGCTGAGAAATAAAAAGAGACTGCTGGCATGCTAGCAGCAAATAAAACAATAACAAACAGAAAGTCTTATTTATAGTTTCCCTTACTGGAAACTGCTAAATGAGCAGTAATTTCTTACACCTTACACAGTAGGTGGGGGGGGGGGAGAGGGGTGGGTTTAAAGCATTTCTGTGTGGAAGGTATCAGGTAAAGGACAGAGCTTCTATATAATTTTAAAAGGCACAAAATTTGAACTCATTTCTGCAGATATACTTAATGCTAGAAAAACTTTTTTTAATTTTCACTTTCATACAAGTAAGTATGTTTAGCATGAACTTCAATAGAAGCCCTCTCTAAGGCTAAAAAAAAAAATTAAATGTTACAGACATAGAGCCAGTTACCACTGTGCAAAATGTAGTCAGCTAAATGTGGCTAACTTTGCAAAGTCTTTACTGCTCTCCCAAAAGTGAACAGGTCTAAATGCTAAGAAAGGGTGACAACACACCTAAGAGAAAACAACCACAATAACTATTCTATTTCTGTGCATAGATAAACTACTATAAAAACTTTTTTTTTTCTTTTTTTTTTTTACTTTCACAAGGCAAAATAACTTGTAGCTGGACCAGAACAACATTCGTGTGATGTCTGCAATTTATTTGAAAGTTACTTAGGTTATAGTGACACCTTATGGCAGTTTTATTATATTTTACAGAACGATTGGAAAGTTAAGATCTACAGCTTGTTAAAGCCTGTCATTATCAGCGAGGAACTGCTTTGATGTTTTTAGAAAGCATTTACCTATAAATTACTGAAAACCTCAAAATAGTCTGGTTTTCCTTTCACTCTCACTGAGGAAATAGCTTTCTAAAGATGCATAGTCTTTGGAATTGTCTTCTCACCATGTTTAACAGGTTATCTATGCCAGTCAGCACATGCATACGCTCTACTAAACATTACCTATGGCAAATACAGGCTGTTACTGAGCTGATTCACCAAATTGTCATGTAGTTCATTGTGTTCCTCTAATCCCAAAGCTGAACTCTTTAAAAGAAAACAGCATGAGAGAAGCTAATGAAAACATTCTCCCCCTTTAAATGTTGTTGAAAACCAAACCTGTAGAATACATAAATACCCAAACCAGATACTAATTACAAAGAAATAGTTGATCAAAATCAGAAACTCATCACATCAGTTTAAATGCCGTATTAGCTTGAAATAATGACCTAAAGAAGAATTATATTAAAGTGAAGAATTTAAAAAAGGACATTTAACAAAGAGTATTTTATAAATACATCAGTTATTTTCTTGGACTCAGCAATTTCAGCAGTCTGGAACACACAGGTAATCAAAATACATAGTCATTTTATTTTTCCTGATCTTCTTGCCCTGACTTAGTAATATATAATTGTTGTAAGACAAAATTATTTTTAGCAAATCTCCCCAAAATTTATCTGATGGTGTGCTAGGACAGATTGTTTAGACAAAAGTTTGTTGCTCTAATTATAGACGTATCTGATGGTTTCTTCAGCATTTTTGGCTATTTGAACTTACTTGAGGTTATTTCTGTGACTTCAGCAAAGCACTTACAGCTTTGACGACGTAGGTAAGCATCTATTTTATCAGCATGACAGAGGCAGAAATTTATTTTCTATTTTTATTTATTTGTATTTTTTGAGTTCTTAAGACACCCGATGGAAAGCAAACTCTCCAAAGTTTTACTTAGTTTATTTTACTTAGTTTACTCTTACAGAGACTTACACTAGCATGAAGTAAACACACAAAAAAACCCCAGCTTGTGTAGTAACTGACACAAGCAGCTTCTATCACCAAAGCGCTGTGTTCAGGCCAATGATAATAACGCTTTTATTGATGCTGTGAGGAGTTTTGAACGGAGTTTCTCCTTTGATTATCCTTGATTAATTATTGCAGAACAGTGTAAAAAAGTCTTTTGAATGTTCTGCAAAAGATGCACTGTGAGAAATTCCACTCAAAAGGCAAAATAATGATTAATGCACAAGTAAAAAGGACAGAACAAAAACCTTCAAGAACTGGTAAGTAGATACAGGCAGGACATAAATCTCTACCATTTCTAATTTTCAAGTTGCTCCACGTCCACAACTGGCTTACTTTGCAGTAAAAAACTGTATTAGAACCATAACAACATAGCTCAAAGATAGACGTCATATGCAGGAGGAAATTAAAAAAAAAAACTTTTAAGACCTCTACTGTTAAATCTTAAATTGATGTTTAAAGTACACTGTAAATTATTTGAAAGCTATCAAATAACTAGTATTTACTTAGCTGCTCTTGAGTTTGTGCACAGGTAGGATTTTAATTCTGAATTGCAAACTGTATTGCTTTGGGGGGAATGTTTTTACAAAACAGACTGGAATCCCCCTTGTCACACCAAGAGCCAGCCTTCCAATCTACCAAGCAACTGCAGTGGTCTCCAGCTGGTGATGTGAGCACAGTGAGCTTCAGAGATCCAGATCAGAAGTGTACATTTCCCCTAGCAATAGGAAAAGAACACCAAGTGAACCATGTCTTTTTGCATAACTCCTGACAAACAGCTCATTTCCTACATCTACCGAGCTGCATTCCTCATGACTGCAAACTTGATAGGGCAACACAGCTCTAATCAGTTTTAGATCAGTGTTTATAATCTTAAAGCTCTGGTGTACCACATACACCAAAGGAGGAACTAGAGATACCAAATAAAGGGATGGAGACATAATTAGCTCCCAGTATCAAAGTATTTGACACAAGGAACAATAAACTGCAAAGTTTTCCATCTTTTCCTGTTTGAAGTCATCAGTTACCTGCATTCATGAAAGAAAGTATGAAATTATGAATTCTAAGCCACTGCAAACCAACCCAGAACAACTGGATTTCAGCGCTAAAGACTTTCCTGCTCAAGAAAAAGACAATAGTTATGAACCCCACCAACGCCCAGACCCAGAAACAGAGGGGACAAAGAGAACATTAGCATGTCAAGGACTCTCAAGTCAGAGATCAGGACCATGATTTTCATTGCAGGGTACCATCAAGTACATCACTACTGTACTGAAACCGTACTCTCTCATCTACTACCATGGACCGAAAGCTGGCATATGGGAAGGCTGTCCTCCCTTGAGATACAGACAGGGTAGGAATGGGGATGCTGTCATCCACAGCAAACAAACATGAAGAGGGAATTGGAGCTACTTGCTACCTTTCAACTTCTACCTGATCCACATCTTTCTTCCTTTACTCTTCTCCCTCGTATCAGCTCCAGCCAAGGATGACGCTTCTAAGCATCTGATCTTAGATGTCTCATACTTGATCAATTTATGCCATACACAGATCTGAGCACTGGCTTCCTTCAAAGCACTGGCAAACTTGTGAGCCTGACAAAGCAGCATATTCTGAAAGCCAGGTTCAGAGTAAGGGCTAGTTTCTGGGAAATGAGCGATGAAAACGCAAATTGAGATCACTATGTAGCATCAAAACCCCAGATTCGGGCATGGGCTTAGTGTATTTTCAGAAGTAAATGCTAACTTGAGATATCTAGTCTGTCAGTTTTTCCTAACAACTTTCATTCTTTTGTACAGGAAATATGATCACATTTCAAGGCAACCACTTGTGGACAGCAACCACGATAAGAAATAAACTCAAAATTACATTGTATAAACTATGTTTCAAACAAAATATAAAGTGAAAGTTTTCCACACAAGTTATTTTATAGAAATTGAAAATAAAATTATCATCCAACACCAAAATATGAAAAGTTCATTTATTTCTATAGGCAACCTCATTCACAGTACAAAGTGTTATGAATTTCTCAAAACTGTCACTGTACCTTTTACATTTTTTTTTTTTAAGTAACTGATCTAAAAGTTGATACAAGAATAAATTTGTTTCTGAAGAGCTGTCCATTAAGTTGGAGATACACTAATGCCATGCTATGACAGTTCTAATTATGAATCACAGCTGACACTACAGTAACACCACTTTATACATGAGAATTTTCATGTTTTACAATCAAAACATAGAATTGCCACTAGTACAGAGACTGTACAATTAGACAAATAAACATATTAAATATTTTGCACAAGGCCTGAGTTCACTATAACACATTTTGATTTACAACTTCATCTCAGAAATCTGTACAGCAGTTAGAACTGTTTCAGAGAACTTAAAGACAATACAACTTCAGGGGCTTGCTTATATGTTCAGTTGATACAGGTGTGAGGCCTGGAAGGCAAGAGGATTTGGTGTATGAATCCAAGGTTTTACTGCCCTGTGTACTTTCCTTGTACAGCAGTCAAAACCTAGTGGAAAGATAGGTGCGAAGCAGGACCTCACTTGAAAATCAGCTAAATCATCTGAAATTCTCCAGATAGTTTTCCTCACAGCTATTTCAGAATAAAAGTTCACAATGAGTATACAAAATGCAGCATTTCTCTTAACAAAGAACAAAAAAGGGTCACATATACAACAGGATACTTCTGTATTCCCCTTCCCTACATTTCTTTAATTGGAAATGGCACAAATTAGTGATATCACTCCCCCCATAAAAAACTCATCAATAAACAAAAATCACTGCAGAGTCCAAAAATTTCATCTGTAATGAGAGACCCAGTTTTCATAAACTTACCTTTTAAAAACTGTACTCTTTTGCTCAAGTCACGTAGATGTAGGTGGACTAAACAATATGAATTTATAACACTTAACAGAAGTATCATATAATTTCTTGCCTGTATGGAAGTCTTGTGGGATTTGATTTAAATTTAACTTCTCATTTAATCTTTGCTCTCATGCTGAAATTGATCTTAAAAATCTGTAATCCTGCAGTCCAAATACACACCTACCTACCTATAGACATATACACAACAGGAATTACAGTAAAAAAAGATAATTTTTTCTAACTTTAGGAGGCCACTGGGATATTTCTGGAAGTTCCAAATCAACCTGAAAGAGATATTGCTAACAAAGCTTTACAGGAAAGAAATGTTTTAAACAATAAGGCTCGAAACATCGCACACCCATGCATTCAAAAATTCAGCATTCTACTTGGGAGTACTCAACATCTGGGCAGACCTCTAAGGACACAACTTCCCTAAGCCATTTCTAATTCACAGCACTACTGAGAGAGGCAGACATACAATCTTCATTAAAACAAACTAGGACACTCTACCCATGCTCCCAGTAAAATTTCTCTTCATCTCCCAGATAGCTGGTGGACTCCATTACCTTTCAAAAGACTGGTACTGCCGTCCTCTTTACATATGCACGTTCCACAGGCTGTTTGCTGCCTGATCCATACAACTTGTACAAAAAGAAACAGAAAACCTGCTCCTTCCTCCATCCTTGAAATGACACTCATAGCATTTCACTCCCATTTCTCTCCTCTTGAGAAAGGCAGGCCTACAGGCTTTTAAGCTGCTCAGTAAGTCAATAGTTTCAAGGTTCCTCTCCAACAGCCCCAGCAGAACAGGTTTTTGAAGCCTCTTCAGTACAATCCTTCCATCTACAGGATTAGTTTTCTAAGACTGGGTTTTCACAGAATGCTTCAGAGACTTTTAAACTTAAAAAAATACAAAAACATTGAGCTAACAATTCTAATACGGAAAAGACTGTCTTGCTTGGTACAAAAGTATTCATTTAGCATACAACAGAACAGCCAAAGCACCATTAATGCTTATGCTTAAAATGTGCAGATATTTCCACTTTTCTTTGCATTTCTCCTTTTGTAGTAAATAGATAAATCAATTAAAGAACAGGAACTTACTCCCCTCTCCTCTTTGCTCCTCCTTTACAAATGAGCAGAAAGTGAACCAGGTGAGCTGGGCAGGCACACTGGATGCGCAGGGTAAAGGGCTGTAGTATGATGATATAACCTGCCACGTTTCCATATATTATTATTCCTTTAAATTAGGTTGAATATACAGTGCAGAAATTTTATGTAACTTAAATTTGTCAAAGCATTATAATAAATATGCATTTTATATCAGCTTACTATTTCTGTAACACAATTTGCAATTTCTTCATCAGATACCATTTCAAATTTCTTTTTTAAAAAAATAAGGTTAGATAGTCCCCTCTACTTCAGGCCAGACTAGATGTAACTGCTTTCCATCCAAGTCCAGAAAATAGAAGGCCCCTGGAAGGCCCACAATTTATAACATAGTCCCTTCCTCCTACTCTTATCCAAACAATGAACTGGATCTGAAGTACGGCTGTTGCTTTCAGACAGCGGTGTTCACTTTGGCCACAACATGAGTCTTTCAGCTTCAGAGCCACAGAATGATGACATGCAAGGGGAAAGATGATCTGGACAAGGCTTCCTAGAGAAAAGCTATTGTAGCAGGCGCTAAGTGGCATACGGCCTTGGTGACTTACTTCTTGCAACTGCTCTTCTCTCTAAGTTAAGCAGAAATAATTGGAGAAGTTCACAAATATATAGCTTCCTGACACACTAAATAGGAAGTACCTGCATGGAAGAGGGATATGACCCTCTGATTTTAACTGAAATTACTTTTCCATTTGTATTTTTAAATAACTGAAAAGAAAAACTGCTATTGTTTTCATAAGCTCCCTTTTCAGTTTTTTTTTTTTTTGGTAGCTATTCTTCTACTCTGGTCATTCTGAAAATTGTGACAAATCAAAATTATGTTCTGAAATACAAAATAGAAAACATTTCATATTACTTGAGTGAGATAAAAATATTATTCCAACACATTAGCACTGCATGGAAGAATTTCTCTTACTTTTAACTTGTACATTTTTTTGGCTTTCTTACAAAATACTTTATATTCTCCAACAGCCCATGCCAAAAGTACATGCCCCAAACCCCAGAGTTTCGGAGTCTAGTATACAAAATTTTATCACAATCTGATCAAATTTTTTCAGTTAACTTTCCCTCCATAACTTAAACCTAAATCCAGTTCTGAATGCTTCTCACAAAAGAAGGATCAGGTACTGAAAACCCAAGTCACGACACTGATGTGTAAGACTGCCTTTACCATAGATATGTTAATGTAATATATTGTAGAGTCCAGAGAGATGTTATTTTTAATATAACCTTATTTTCTCAATAATTTAGAGGAATACAGATTCAAGTAATTCTGCAAAGTCTTGCCTTAAGTTACCCTAACAAAATGTAGCTTTCTAAAGTTGACATAAAAGAAGACATTAGTGTGATTGAGAGTATAGAGTACTAGTGACTGTAAATGAACTTAAATAGTTTAACAGTTCTAGTATCGTAGTTAAGTTTACACAGATATTTTAACATAACCTACGATGTTTACCATGAATATTAACAGCACATAAGCATCACAATGTGTTAGGCATTGTTTTCTAAACCACAATTTCACTGGTCCCAGGTATTTCAAAATAATAGGACTAAGGCAGCAGCTATAATACATAAACAATTCTTTAAGAAATATGCTTAATGCTATTACCGCTTAGAACTGTGGAAATATACCAAAATACAAGTCACATTTACAGCATAAGGCCCTTTGGTTTCTTAAGCAGCAAATGAAAGAACGATTTCTTCAGTGAAAGGCTTTGAAAAATAAAGCATGTAGGCTTTCCATAAAAAAGGTAACTAGTTCTTTCCTTCTCAAAATAGCCAGCTAGGGTCTCCGAAATATTACATAAGAAAGTTCCTGAAATTCCTAGGAAAGCAGAAATTAAAACCCAACAGTAGTATCTGACAGAGCAGAGATTCTATCATGGGCAAGCTGAACATCAGCCTTCTGGGAAGTAGAAGAAACTACTGCTTCATTTTCTGGAGAACTTTATTAAATTTGGAATAATACAATAAAAGGGATCTGAAATACCTGTGTATTTACCGTATATTCTAGAGCTTACAAATCTGTATTTGAGAACTCACTTCATAGTCATCTATCCTTCATAAGGACTTAAATTAAAACAAAATTAAAATATAATAGTTTATTCTAGTCAAGGCAATTTATGGCAGTCTGCTTTTTCACAAAACCATGTGAAACTTCTACCAGGCAGCCCTTTCTCGTCTTCCCAACAGAGCCCAAAACAATTAATCCAAGATATTTCTGTGTAACCAAACCAACTGTAAGAAGCTGGGGCAGTCAACACTTGAATTTTACAGACATTTTTTTTCTGGGAGGTTCCATAATAAGTCATATTCTTCTTTTTCACACCAGTTGGAAGCAGTATCAAGGTAACCAAAACACTGAAATGTATAGTAAACACGACCAAGTCACCACATGCATTTTAAAATCCCACTTAAGTGGTATGTGGCTTTTGCTGTGGGTTTGGTAACAAGGATCTGACATTGTAAAACAGGTTGTCAATTGGAGCAAAGTTCTTCCTCTATTCCAAACTTGGACAAAATTTTATAACCACTCAATCTTGCAGTTTACTACCTCATCAATCATCTCATAAGAGAAGAAAGGCAAGATATTTTTTCTTAGCCTCTTTCACAGTTATCAGTTAGAGATATTACTATATAGCATGGCTAACAAAGCATTCTGAGGTAACATAAGAATGTACTTTCTGCAAACTGTCATAATAGCGCATAATGACAGTGTGAAATTCAGGTGACAGCTTATCAAAAAAAAGTTGAATTTAGCAGACACCAAAAAAACTGATCCACAGGACAGGATAGCACGAAGTTGTATTTGCTAGTGTTATTACCCCCTAAGCACTTCTGTTGAAGAAACACAGTTTTGCATAAATCCAGGAGTTGATTGAATACACTTCTAAATATATTTGAAATTTTAGCTCCTCCTTTTTCAACTCAATACATGCATCCTACCTTCAGTGCTCTGAAGTTGGGTAAAGAGATGGGAAATCTTTAGTACATAAGATGGCTGTGCACTTACGCAATTCCACTGCATTACCAGGTGAATGCAAGAATTAGTCTTTTTTCCAGTGCAGAATTCTTTACTTTGGTGGGTGGAAAGTTTCCCCAAGCCATGCTTTTACTAATCAAAAAAGATGTTAATCAGCTTACCCGTGATTCAAATTTTATCAATCTTTGAAAGAAGAAAACAAAACATTTTACCCAAAAAGATCTTTTAAGTCATTGCTAGCTGAACTGCTGTTTGTCATCATGTTTGCTGGTTGTGCAAAGTTCTGAGGAGCAAAGAAAGGATTACCCTGTATACCAAAGCCAGGCTGTCCTATCATGTTCAACTGAGGTCCCATGACTGAACTGCTCACACTTGGGGACCCTTGTGGGGGTACAAACTGATTAACCCACTGGTTTGACTTCTGTTGAGCCAACTGTTTCATGCTAACTTTGGGTTTTTGAGGACCAAAAAGGTTATCTAAAGCAGACATATCTGGGGGTCTGTTTTGTTGTGTCAGTGGAGAGATTGCAGATGCAGCACTCATAGGACTGTAATTTGGCATATTGGCAGTTGGTACAATGTTCATCTTGGTTGTTCCTGTTGCACTTGGACCACCGAAGAAATTCTGAGTAGTGGGACCACTTCCCATACTGAATCCAGCAGTTTGAAAACCCATAGTAGTATTCAGTCCATTTGTTGTTACATTTCTCTTTGTGCTGTCAGCAGGTGATGAAAATCCCATTCCAACACCCATAGAAGGGACAGACGAGAAGCTGTTTGAAGATGTCACTATAGCTTTGTTGATGGAATGGCTAGTCAAAGATGACATATTATCTATCAGTGTATCTGTCAAGTCTTTTGTCTGCAAAATATATAAAATGTAGTTAATATATAAAATGTAGTTAAATGCTTTTCCTGTATATGCACACTAGTAACAGTAGTTATCACTGCTCCTGCGGAAGTGGCATTCATTTTTCAGAAACTCTAATTTATTGCATGGAATTGGGCATCAGATGTAATTATGTATAAGTGGAATTAGGTTATTCTCATTCTTTGCTACTTGGAACTAATTGTTTTGCAGTTTTTCTTTCACAACGAAGACTTTACATCAAGTACTACTTGGTATATACCAAGCACAATCTGCTTGCAAGCCTCCCATTCCTAACTCCAAGAGCTTTATGTATTTAGATAAGAAAAAAATTGCTCTGAAGACTTTTTATTTTTTTTTCTTTCCCCTATATGCATTTCCCATATCTAAACAATGGCCTTCAATGCCTTTAGAAACTGCTACAATTTTAGAAGTGGGAAATATTGCTAATGATACAAATGGAAGGGAGGTCAAAATTTAGTTTTTCTCAACTGTACCATTGTAGTACCAGTTGGAACAAAGGTGATTCACAGGACAAAAATGCTAAATACATACAGTAGTTGAAAGAAAAAAGCATCACGGCTCCAATGGAAACAGTACAATACTTTGCTGTATCTCACCTGCTTCACTGAAGGTGTTATTGCAGTTGCTTGTGGCTTAAGAGGTGGTTGGCTTTTCAGTTTCTGTGCCTGTTCTTGTTCTTTAGCTAACTTTTGCTTCTCTTCAAGTGTAAGTGATGCCTTGAAAAGGGAAAGTACTAACACTAAGTTGGACAGTATGGTTATTTATTGTTATTTTTATTTTATAAATAGCACTGTCAATTCAACAATATGTGGTAGAACAGAAAATATTACTTATATAAAACAAAGTGGATAAGCACAAAATCTCTTACTATAGATTGCTAAAAAGTACTTAAATAAATACAATATTAAAAGCACCATAATGAGAAATTCTGGGCAGATCTGAAATAAAAAGGTATCGCAACAAAATCATTTTAGCTTTGACTTCTTAATATTGGGCATAAGATAAAGTCTTCCCAGTTTTTGAGTTCATGTAAGTATCTGCTGGTATTTGATACAGAACTACAACCAACAGTGGAATTGAAAGGGAATTTTATTTTAAGATTGCTTAGGAAGCCTTTCAGGATTTTAACTCTTCTTAATGAAGGATAAAATCATAAAAATCACACAATCACAGAGTGGTTGAGGTTGGAAAGGACCTTTACAGGTCATCTGGTCCAACCACCCCGCTCAAACAGGGACAATCCCCCTCCACCTAAAATTAGGGAAAGGCTTCAGATAATTCGAAATAGAAACGATAAAACATATATAATCTGGGAAGGCATTCAAATAGTTAATAGCCATGAAAATAATTTTATAATTGAGTATTAACTGCAAGCATAAGCTATGTCATGCTTTTTCTTTGTTTCCTGTACTGAAGCATAATTTAACATATCCTAAACATAACATTAACAATCCTTAACATATTGACTGTTCTTTTTCACATAACTTTGAATTTGTGCACTAGAAGTTAGTGTTGGTTACTACATGAAAATCTATTTTTGATCCTCATCTCCATTTGTGATTTTATAAAAAAAGTTGCCTGATCTACTGAAGCTTTAGTTTTACTAATATCTGTAAGGAGGAAGAAAGTGATGAAAATTTATAATCCTAATTTGCCTACTTTGTGCAGAGCTATTTTTAAGGAAAGGCTTTCACAGAAATTCAAGGATGTGATTTGAACATTTTTCAGTACACTTTCACATGTGAGTAGGCATTGCACTGTATAATACAGGAACAGTTTTTCTTTTAAAGCTTTAAATATGGTAAATATTTACACATACTCATTTTATGCAACCATACCAAACTTGTAGTAGACAGACACATATAAGAGAATTCCAGAACAAAGAAAGAAACCCATACCTTTTTCTGTTTTGATGATAACTCATTGTCTTTACTGTCAGGCCCACTAGTTAGAAGGTCCGTTCCAGTACTATTGAATACCTTGTCAATCTATTTAAGATCACACAAACAAAATTATGTGAAATGCTAAAATTTAAGATAATGTAAATATTGACTTATTTTAAATTTTAAATTTCTATATCTAAGTAATGCAATGAAATACTGACTCTTACCTGATTACTTGTACTACTAGATCTTGCCTCTTCGGACACATTCATTTGATTAGCTATATCCAAAGATCTATACAATATTATAAAAAGATAGCTTTACAGTCACATCCACAACACTAATTCAGCAGCATAGAAAATTCTTCTGCATTTAAATAACATATAAAAAGTGCTACAACAGCACTGCCATATTTAGAATGCTTACAAAAGACTGGAAAATTATAATATTGTAATTTGTAAAGGTTTCCTAACAATCATTTCACGTGGTTTTTAGTTCCTCCCTTTGAATGAGGTGACACAGACTTTGGGTAGCTCAAGTTAATTTGACTCAGAAACTTCAAGAGTTCAAAACATTTAAATACTGCTGCCTTCTACCACTGCCACTATGTTTATGTTTCTCCAGCGTGGCTTGTGTTTTCAACAACTACAGAAATGCAACTATTCTTGGCATATACATGTAAGGCACAACTGTACTACTGGAGCTGAGTATGAACTATAATAAACTGTGACTGAACAACATAAGGGTAAAGGATTTTACTTTATAAAACCACATATCAAAATAACACTATCATTCTAGGACTAATAGATCTTTGCTAACAATTGCGCTTATTTGAGGTAATTCTCAACCACTGAATTGAGAATTACCTAGATTTTATTGGTATGGCTAGTTTTCTCATATTTGTTAAAAAAGAAATTTCTGCTTACTTAGTTCATCTCTAATACACATGTACTTACTTCTGTTGCTCTTGCATGACATGAAGTTGCTCAAGTTTTGTTTTATGTTCTGCTTCCAATCTATTAAGCATATCTCTTATAACACAAATAAAAGAATTGAACTGTAAAAGAAACATGCAAGAAGTTTGGATTTTGCAGTGACAGAATTCAGACGTGTAACTTAAAAGGCAGTATCTCATAAAACTTACAGTATATGATGTGAGATAAACTACAGGCTTTTAAATTATTTATAACCCAGTTTCAATACCTTGTGATAGATACTCAACTACAAGTGGAGTGTATACTGAAACAGTGAAAACAATATACTACTGAAAAAAACAGAAGTGAGATAACAGACAAAAAGCACAGCTGAATGCTACCAGATACGTTTCCCCTCCTCCAGAAAAATCCTATTAGGTATTCCATTTCTTAATTATTTCATAGGAACACTGCTAAACTTTTACATTATCTGCAACATTTACATACAAAACTAAATGAAGAAACATTAAGATTGCACTTTAACTTTTAATCTGAATTATAATTATGCTAGTTGTTAACTGCTTTTGCAGGATATTTGGAAGGTGACAGCATTCACTTTGAAGTTTTATACTAGATCAGTTATCTCCACTGAGAAAATAACCAAATTAAGCATGCAAATACAGTAATATTGGAAGCATTTGTATTACTTTTTTTTTTTTTAAAAAAAGAGACAAACAGCAATTTTTTTTTCCCTGTGACAACAGTTTAAATATATTCTCTGCAAATTTATCAAGTAAAAGCATGCAGAACATTTTTGTTCCTACCTGATTGAGATTAAGATTGTTCTCAATACTAAGAGGAATCAGATGGGGCAATACTTTTCCTGCAAGTTGTTCTTTGGTAATTCCCAACTTCTTATGAGTAAATGTGCATTTGTAAATACCTGACATACAATATCAAAATAGCAAAATTGTTAAGTTTAGAAAATAAAGTGAACAAACTCCAAGTTGCACTCTCTGTATATTGATCACCTGAGTGAGTACATATTGTTTCTCTGAAAATAAGAAGCAAGTACTCATCCACAATATAAACACATTACAGCAAGATGTTTTGCTAACATTCAGAACAAGAGAACACCCAAAGTAATACTTGGCAGCTATGAAACCTGGTATTACTAGTCAATGTATTGTTCAGGTCAATTATCTAAGAATATGTACCTTTGAAGAGATCACCATGAGCAAATGAGTTACCACTAACTGACAAATTGCCAAAAGAAACTAACCTGCATTAACTAAGTGTTCTTGCCTAACAGGACAAGTGACTAGGAGTAATTATTATGGTGCTGTAACTAACACTGATTGCATTTTACAAAGACTCTTCTTACCTAGAAGTTTGGGTCTGTGTTATACATAGGATCAGAAATCATGGGACATATTTTATTTGTTGTGAAATCACTGAAAAAGAAACAGTGACAGGCACAAGGGATACAGCGTTAAGCATACCAGTTCTATACAGCTTCTGAGAGGAGGATTCCTGTGTGCTTAAATAGTTCATTTCTGGTGGCAAACACTGAACATACTGGCACAGAAAGTGCTTCATCTGCTATGGTTTGTATTAGAACAGAGTGGTTAGCTGGCTAAAGGGGATACCACACACAAGATGCAAAGCGTTATTATTCCAAAAAAAAAAAAAGGGGGGGGGGGACCCTAGTATAATGAATTGATTTCAACCCATCATTTCCAAACGGCGGTTCGCTTATCGCAGTATCCAAGTAGAATTCCAGAATAATACAACTGAGGTAAAAGATACACTTTCCCTCATTCTTAGATAGCAAATGCAAGCCAAAGAATCACGGATTAAGGAAGAGAGGGCAGCTAAAATTACTACAGATAGATGCCCTCTTGCTGATTTTGAGCATGTTAAAATAGTTTTGCCATCACATATTTGTTACTCTGATGTTACAGCTTAACGAGGATTGCTGTGTGTATGATTCAACTGTTGCAAATAGTCTTCTGTCTACCGCTTTGCTAACAGTAAGATAAATGGTCACTGTCCTCCACACCTGGCCACACAGTCACCTCTTTCTTGGCAGTGACTCTGGTCAACTGGTCTCCGCAAGCCCATTCAGGCTGTTAAAATCACACAACCTAAGTTAGCCAAGCACCAGAAAAGCACAAGTGGGAGTGAGGTCTCCCCCTCTAGAAGTAATAAGCCGTGCCAGGTTTTGTTAGCAGTTTTGTGAAACCTCACCCAGACTACATTCCATTTCAGTGCAAAGGCACTGTATGTTTGCTTAAAACTCCAACAAAATAAGTCTAACAAAACCGGCAGTGAAGAGCAATACATTTGTACAGACAATGATTTATAGCACCTGACACACGAGAGTGGTAAGAAAAGCCAATAATTACACCTTAAAAGCTCCAGCAAGGTGCTCAGCATCCGAAGAAGGAAAAGATTATCTACTCTTCTCAAGAAAAGAAGCTCTGTCACTGTGTGGGCCATGAAAGTGTCACAGCTTAAGAACTGCAAAGAACACTCATAACTATGTTGGGCCTTGAAGTCTACAAATATATATACTAGTGATCAGAAGTACCAACAATACATAAAGTAACCGAACTGAGACATACTGAAGAAACAGAAACAAATAGTTTTTCATAGACGTTTTTAGCAACACACTATGTAAAGATCATCAATGATTACAAAGAATCTCTGAAATTTACAACATCAAAAGCATAAAAGAGAAAGTTGAAAATATTAATTACCTAGAATTCCCATTAGCACTGCAGGTTCCTTGGATGGAATTTGTTGTAGAAAAGGCAGAATATCATCAAGCACAAACCATTTATCTAAGTACTCCAAAATCTTTCCTAGGCAGACTAGTGAGTTTACCCGGACCTATGAAGTATGGTAACAAAAATTTTAAACAAAAATCTTAACTGTATTTTGCCTAAGAACACACAAAACTCAGAAGAAAGGCATTTCTGAAACTACAACCTTCAGATCTGAAATTTCAAGACAATTTAAAGCAAATTTTTGTGTTATGAAAGGAAAATATACAATTGCATATTGCTCACAAAAAATTTAGCTTTTCTACAAGAGAAACACTGTTAACATATAATACTCTGGAACACACTTTACCAATAGTTACAGTATTGTTAACAACAGCTGGCAGTTGCCAACAACACTTTAAAAATTGTTAAAGTAAACAAAGAAGTAAACTATTTTGAAAAAAGTAAAAAAATCAAAAGAAATTTGGGCACATTGATGATCTTTCCTTCGAAAACACAACAGCAGAAAGAAACAATGTAATTAACACTAACAACATTTTCTGAGGACTAAGAAATAGATAAAATTATTAGAATACTTACAGCAAGAGAAGAAGTTTGCAAACATGCATTTTTAATTCTTGGAATTAAAGAATTTTTCATTGATGGGTAATCTATTAAATTGGCAAACGTGGGAATTATGTTTAGGCAAAGCTCCTATAAAAAATATTTCACATAAGTTTAAAGAGAAAGAAGCCTGTTTATTATAAAAGTAGTACTAATATTACTCAAGGTCAAAATTAGTTTAAAATGTCTTCTCAAGCTTTCCTTTTACGGAAATATTCATCATGTTCAGCTAAGCAGACTCACTTAAAAATACCTAGAATGATAAAACAATGACACACAGATAGAACTTGGAAAATGTATTTGAAAGAGTATTCATAAATTTATAATAAAATACATAGATAACAAGAATATCTTGCATTTTCACAAAGCACCTTTACAAAAACCACAACTTATATTACGAGGGTCATCAAAATGTAATGTTTTTCTACAAACGTCAAGCAAATTTGAGCGCTATCAATAATGCTCTGCAGCAGTATGATAGCAGATTGAATTATAAAAGAGCATATTTAACATACTTAAGAAACAACAAAAAAAAAGTTACCCAGTTTCAGCCCAATCTCAAAAAATAAGAGAGACAGCAATATTAGGTATAGGTTGCAAGTAAATACCTGAATAACTGAACTGCTACTGCAGAAAAATCTCAAGCCAAGTATGTAGAAACAAAAACTTCTCTCCATAATACTGCAAAGGCTTTGCAAGGGTAAGAGTCACATCTGTTTATCCAAATCCTTCTTTAATTAATATTGTGTTTATCTCCCCCCTCCCACTCCTGAATACCTTTGGCTAAATGGAAGTTAATTCCAGTGGAAGTTAATCCACTTCTAGTGGAAAATTCCATTTTCAAAAACAACAAAAAACACCTTAGAAGTGTATAGAAAACATAAAGAGAAATTAAAATACATATATGTAAAAATGCCACCGGAAGGTAGTTGTACTAACATGATTTTACAGCAAAGCAGACCTTCCACGTTAACTGTCAACACAGATGTTCATATCAGCAGGACCTCAGCGTAAGGCACCTATCTCTAACTGGTAAGAGCATGCATGCATGCACAGTTTCTGCAGCACAGGTAATGTGTCATAAAGGTTCATCCTACTTTTTGCTATGGTACTTAGTTAGAATCCAGGATAAGAGCATTAGGACAACAGTTAAGTGGTTACTCCATGTGAAATCAGGCAGTTTTAAATAAAGGTGGCAATTGCTATACCTGGATCTGAATTGAAGGTGCTTCCAAGGCTCTATAAACCATTGGTAGAACACTGTTCTTTATTTCATCCGGTGGAGTTTTGGTTAGGAGCAAGTCCATTTTTTGCAGGAAGATCAGTAAGATCTATGAAAAGAAGGACAGTTCAGAAGCCAAAAGTTTTAACTCCAGAAATGTATACTTACAATTTAAAGTATATTGCATCTATCATTAAATGTTCAGAAGTTTTCTTGTAACTCAGTAAATGGTATCACTTACCATGTTGCTTGCCTGAAGGCATGGAAAACAAAAAACACTTTGACATATTATTGCATTTTAAGAACAGCAAATATAAATCAAACAAAATGTCTTCTAGACATATTTCTGCAATAAGTAGCCATAATGACTGAGGAGGGCGTTCTTGTTTCTATTTACAACATGGTCTTTTGTTAAAATCAACCCACAGAAATTCTTTACACACATCACTACTGAAAAATCTAAAGACCCCCAAAAACATGGATCAAATGCTGCCTTCAAAGCATCTAATCACAACTCCACCTGTAAAAGCCGCATTCCATGTGAATCTGAAATCAAAACTGGGAACAGATGAAATGAATATTACAGCTACCACATGGACATAAAATAGCTTTATTCCATTTCATGTTGGTATTGTATATCATAAAATGGAAAAAAAATAAAGCAGAAAAAACTCACATCTAGCTTGACTAAAAAGCAAAACGAGAATAGCACATTTGCAAAGTGGGATTCATCTTGCTTAGGCTTAGCCATCCAAAAGTTAGCTGCTAGTCTTATTCATCCAGACTTGGTCTCCAATACAGAGAGCTTTGCAACTCATTTCAAGGTAACCATCTGAAATAGGTGAGACAACCTTCTACTGCTGACTGACTTCCCACTGATATCTAGGCTCCTTATAGAAAGTGGGTTGTAGTGGATGGATGAAGTGTGGTAGATGGTATTACGTTCATAATAAAAAGCCAGCTATTTCACAGGAAAAAGTGATTTCAATTTTTAAGTCTAAAAATATGTAGCTATCAGTGCTTGAAGGTCAAATAAACAGAAGCATCAGAGTAAAAATACAAGTGTACTAGGATGTTAATTTATAGCACTCCAGTTATTCCACACTAACTCCAAGAGCGTGATATGAACAAACAGTTTAATTATTCAATGTTAATACTATAAATTCCATCATATGAAGACACTGTGAACACTGGATAACAATTTCTTCATACTGAAATGCAGTAGCCTCCCAAGATACATTTGCTTCAAACTCAAGTGTCCTACAAAAGCCAAGCAACAAGCTTCAAACAGATCTAAAACATCCTGAGAGGGTGTTTGGAAGAAACACTTACAGACCCTCCCCATTAGTTTAAAAAAAACGAAAACAACACAGGAACTCTAAGTTTGTGCCTTGCACAGACACGATGTTGCCAATCAGACCTGGAATTCTGTTCTCTGGGACCACAAACTTTTTTTTTTTTGCCCCAAATTCATGGTATATTGACTTTGAAAACCTGTCCTAGACGTCTTAGAAAAACTCTCTCAAACTTTAAAGTCCATAGAAATAAAAGTGAAATGAGTCATCTAGTACATAGCGCACATTAAAAATATCAATATATAAATATAAAACCCATTGTGCTCCAGATATAACCTTGAGACAAACTTTTTGCAGAGAGGATGCCTCACATATCTGACGTTAAAGGTAGAAAAACACAATGTAATCTTTTAGGATGAAACAGTAGAAGTGAAACATTTATTGGCTTCCTGTCAATTAGACATTTAGCTTTTTCAAGACAAAACAAAAAACCACAATGTACCAAAGAAAAAGAACACTAAGAAATTCTAATTTTCTGAGCTATTCTGAGGTAATACAGCTGTACCCTTTCTCCCCTCCCCAGAATAATGGGAGTTCTCTGATGTGGTTTTCACAGAAATAAAACATCTACTTGTTCATTCCTACATTTAAAGCCTTCTAGTGCTTTGCAAAGAAGTAACAGCAGCCAGCGTTAAAGCAAGGTGAGCTAGAAGGAATGCATAGCTACCTCTTATCTGTTGAGGTGTGATGCCTAACATAGCAACAAAATTCTCAAAAATTGTCATACATAGAGTTGAAAAAAGGATGCAAATCTTTTGCTCCTTTACAGTAATTATAACTTACTACTTTTATGCATATAAACAACAATTAAAAAACATATTTTACTTGCACTGTCTCAGTACATTTGTCGAGTAAGATGGAAAAAGTTTGCAAATCTGTGCACAGCCCCCAAATAAATGATTTTATTATCATAAGTAAACAGCACTTTTAAGAGAGTTTAAGAGAGCGTCAAAGTTTGAACTCTTCCACCCCAAGATTCCAGTGTTACTGATCCAGACACGAGCAAAAAAAACATCGGTTCAGTTACCAGTTGAATATGTGCAAATATTGTACTGTACAACCCGGTGGAGATCAGCCATAATAGTGATATAATGATTTAAAATATACCTTCTACAACCAACTGAAGGTAAGAGTTGAGTAGAAAATTGAATGTTTCCTTTATACTAATCTAATCTCATGTATAAATGCAAATATACCTTCAGAAAACCCAAATAAAAAGGCAGGAACAGAGGTAAATTTTCTGAAAAAATCTGTTTTGTATGAATCAAGACTGACTGTCTGGACAATTACAGAGCAGGTTGGGCAACCTGTGTGAAGGTAAGAGAAGAGAACTAGAACAGTCATTTTTCAGAGAAGAAGCACTGAAGAGAAAATCTGTAATCTGAACCGTAATTGAAACAACTGTAACATACCTGGATTGGTTCTTGCTGCTTAAAAACAGGACCAAGATCAGGCAGAATGAGCCTGATATATTCCTCTTTGGTGCATTCCTCAGCAATTAGTAGAACATTAGGTAAAACAAAGGGTACCATATCAGGATTCACAAACTCAGAGGTCAAGCAAGGCAAAATTCGCTGAATTATAACACGCTGAGAGACAAAAACAATCATACATCAAGTTATAACATGCTGCTATTGTGCCATTTCAACAGCTTTTGTATTAACCTGATATTAATCCCCCCCCCACTCCCAAAAAGACAACTTTCAATTTTGAAAATATTTTCACAGTATACTTAAGCTAATTTAAACTGTGCTACTTTGGTTACTTTTCTGTTTGCACTCAAGACACAATTGGAGACTACAACCTATGAAGGACAATAAAAAGCTATTAAACGTACAGAAAACAGGACTTTAAATCACTTATATGAATTATGAAAACTCATTCTACGTACTTGGTTTAGAAAAAAAATAAAAACTTTTACCACCAGAAAATGTATATATCAGTTTTTCACTACCCTATCACTCACTTTTTTCTGAACATACGAAGCTACTATACTGCCCCATAGACTCCAAGTACATTCCCACTACAAGTAGGATTCAGCTGACAAAATACAGACAATTACAATGTGGAGGTTTACTGCAGAGTTAGGCAAGCTTAAATGCTTTTAAAATCAATAGAGAAATATGCAGCTCAAGGGCACAGACCCTCTCCATAATTTGTTTTTAAGACAGAAAAAAAGTGAATGCACTAAAGACAATGTGGTTATCCTATCTATGCCCTATCTATGCCCAAATTCAAAACGTCAACAATTTTTGATCAAAGGGAAAAGCTAAATTAAAAAGAAGATAGCATTAAAGATGAAGTCTGAATTTTGCACTGTGTAGTTCAAAATTGAATTCAATTAAAAATAAAGAAATGTAACGATGGTTGAGAAGTTCAGCTATTCTATTATGTATTAAACTACTTTTCCATCATTTATGCATTATGTCTTACATAAATTTAAGAATACCACAAAAAGAAAAGGAGTCAGTCTAGACAGTGTCTAGCACTACAGAGGAGAAAAGTGGAATGACAGACCCTTTGAGGTTTCTGGGTACTGCTAGTACAGCAAAGCATTTAGTCTGTTGAGGGAAGGAAGCTTTACATCCTTCAACATTAAAGTGCCACAAAGACGCTGAAGCAATCCTAGATACAAACTGGGAGAAAACGTGGCAAGATAACTTCAAATAGCTATGACAGCATCTGGAAACAAAGGGAAAGCCTTATAACTGGGAAGAAGATAATGTCCTTTCAAAGTGGGATGAACTACAACAGGACATGCAACCAATGATTCCTTACACATGCTATAGCACAATTTGCCATTTCCTGTTCCCAAATTTATTGATAGTTGAGACGAATTTCCGCAAATTATTTTCCAATCTCCTTCCAATTCTGACAACCTCATGGCAGTTCATTATGGTACAACACTACGTATTTTTAAACTATTTTAAGAAATCATACAGACATACCTTAGGCAGCTTGGGCAGAACCTTTGGTAGCCCTTTAAAAAACTGTGATTTCTGAAGGTTATCCCTTTGAAATAACGAATCAAAATATTGAAGTGTCACTGCTCCTACGTCATCAAAGAATGGTATCTAAAAATAAGAGAAAACGTTTATGATCTGGAGGGATACAATATTGATAATACTACAAAGATTCCATACACAATCATATTTTTACCTTCTCAATGCATCACAGTAAACCTTTACAACAAAGTAGCTGCAATTAATGATTAGAAAAGTAAATTTTTACATACTAAGTACTGTAACATTCACAGATAAAGGTTGATTAAGACAATTTTCCTAGCATTTTAAAGTACACAATAATGCACATCATGTTTATATAAATTAACTTCGTATATGAAATAATAATTTGTCTACAAAAAAGGAAAATAAACTTTAATACTAACAGAACATCATTCATGAAAGACTGATGCAAATGCACAATGTGGACAGGATTTATTTATTTTTGTTAAATCTAAAATTCATCCCTGAATATTCAGCTTTTGGTTGGCAGCTGAATGAAAAGAATAGAAGGGTGTCTATCCCAGACCTACGCAAACTGGAATGGGATGTTCTGCATTTGAAAACTTGCATGGTTAAGAATCCTCCTTTCCGCTAGTTCTGTTTCAGGGCAGGATATATCAAACTTCATGGTCTTGTCATGCTTAGAGAATGTCTCTCAGACCATTTAGACAACTGTTTTCACTTGAAAAATTTATGCAAATTGAAAGGATATAACATCATATAAAGAATTTCTGCCATCAGGCAGAAAGAGAAGCTCATAGGAGTAGAGCAATAAACAAAAAAATAAATCTGCATAGAATTCAAGCTAGTCTGAAGCGTAGACTTAAATTCTATATTCTAAATCACATACCAAAAGAAGTCTTAAGTACAGGATCATGGCACTGTGCACAGGTTACCTTAACCTCATTTAAAATAGCAAGGCCCATGTAAAGCTCCACATTAGCTTTAGGAAGACCTTAAAGCAGCCTTCCAGTACCTAAAGGGGGCCTACAAGAAAGATGGAGAGGGGCTTTTTGCAAGGGCATGTAGGGATAGGACCATGGGTAATGGCTTTAAACTGAAAAAGGTAGATTTAGATTAGATAATAGGAAGAAATTCTTCACTATGAGGGTGGTGAGGCGCTGGCATAGGTTGCCCAGAGAAGCTGTGGATGGCCCATCCCTGGAAGTGTTCAAGGCCAGGTCAGATGGGGCTTTGGGCAACCTGATCAAGTGGAATGTGTCCCTGCTCATGGCTGGGGGGTTGGAACTACATGATAATACACAAAAATCATAAGCCAAAAGTTAATCCTGAAATTCACTGCTCTTTGTCACTTCATGGCTTTAAAATCCTTCCAGTACATTTTTAAAGACTGAATTTAATAAAATGTATCGTAGAAAATACTGTATTGGAAAGTAACAAAATACTGTTGTACTGAATGATTATTTTAAATTCTGTTTCAGCATACACTTCTTTCATACTAACGAAGGTTAGAGTAAGGACAACTTTAGGCACCAGCTAACACTACTATTTCCCAAGTAATTCAAAAACATTTAACATTTCAACCAAAAGATTAACAAGAAAAAAAAACTTTAAAATAGCTCTATTGTTTCTACAAGTCAAACACTATTTTCCCTCTTTCCTATAGCCACTGTAGTTTCCATGAACTTACCTTAGTCATTTGATCTGCGTCTGGTCTGACTGCTGGAGCTACATTTAAGAGTAGCTTTACATGTTCACGCACCTCCTCTGGTATATTCTGAAGATTACTGGAGCTTAAACGGCTCAGCTGCACAAGTAATTAAAGCACATGCACCATGAAGTCAGAAAATCCTGCATATGACTATTTCCAATATACATTAGGACTATACTTTGTCCTCTTGCTGGTTTCTCTACCCACACCTTTGATATCCCTCCCTCCTCCCCTTTCACAATCCATTTGCTTCTGATACCTCGGTTTTCTTTCCGTTTCCCAATAGCCTACCTGTGTCAGGTCACATCCCCCTGTTCCCAACTTCTAATTGTGTTCAGGTTATTAGAGAACACAAAAAGCAGTATTTTTAAAGAGGTACACGTTATTATCTGAAGTCTTGTTTAGACATATTAAAATACATTACATAATATTAAAACAACGGGCACCCAAAGAAGATACAAAGGAAATTTGCACATGAATGTACATTATGCCAGCTATTCCAACTGACTGTCTTCTGCTAATGTTCATAGTCCACAAAGAATGTAAAATAGCTGGTAATTAAATGGACACCAATCGATCAAATCACTCTGAACTTGGCAATCTTCGCCAGTCCTACACTGGTCATTCATTGCTTTCTGTTAAACACTGTTCACTCTAACAGGTAAAGCATTTATCCTACAAGACCAGCATTCAACATGGTTACAGAGCAAACAGCTGAAAAACAAACTTTGTAGTTCATAAAGTTGGTACACGTAACTTCCTCTACACATATTTTAATTTTCCATATTTTACTAGGATTTTTTTTCCTTATTGTAAAGACAGCATGCAAAGTAAGATAACATTACTGGATTGGTTGTGGTGGAGCACTGGTATCGTGTTTAAGATATTTAAATCTGCTTTAAAACAGTCACTTTTCAAATATGAAAATCAATGTATAATATTTATAAATAGAATACCTGATCGAGTTGTCTACTAAAACTTTTATAAATATCCTGCTTGTTGACCTCAAAAATTGGTTTCCCTTTATTAAACACTGCATACATAACAGCTCCTAGGGAGTACATATCACTGGCTGTCTCACAGCTCACAGAAAGAATGTATTCTGGTGCCAGATATTCGGGATTTGGAAGACACAAGGATGGCAAGTTTGGATCCCATTCCTTACAAGGGAACTTTGGCTAGGAGAGAAATAAAAAAAGTACATTTATTAGGGATTTTTATAGAATTTAAATAGGAAACTCGAGCAGCAAAAAAAGAAAAACTAATCCACTCAAATTCAATTATGCATGAAACAGAAATGGAGTAAGGCAAAACTATTAAGAATCTATGTCTGTAACTTCAAGTGATCAGCTCGCGGTTCAGTCTGAACATTAGAATTAGTACCAGTAATGTGAATGTGATAGCACTGCTGTAAAGAGGGAAACAAACTATGATAGGAATTCATTTCAGGAGATAGCAAGCGGGCACAGAATGGATGTTACAGACTAAATTATTTAGGCACACTCCTACACGTGAGCATTCTCCTGTATATGCTGCAGGTGAGCAGAAGTGCCACAGGCACTTTCAGCTGGTCTGAGACCATCACTAGCCTATTCTGAGCCTACTGAGCCAAGCTGGCCTCTTTCTCTTCAATGACCAAAGGCATCAGTCCAGACCTGTACCATATGTTCAAGCCTGTACCGTATGTTCAAACTTTCTGCCAACAAAATAGAGGTAAACATTAAATAAATGATTCTGTATTAACATGCAAGCTCAAGAACCTGGTTTCAGATAAAAATCTGAATCTGAAATTTAATAATGAAAAATATAAAGATCTATTACCTCCTGTTCAGATGGGTTTGTTGATTGGATACAAAAATCAAAGCCTGTAATTTTCCATGCTCCACTCTTATTCAAAATTATATTTTCAGGAGTAACATTTCCATGGACCATCTTCACACTGCTATGCAAAAAGGACAAGCCTTCAGAAACCTGTTAAGGAAAGATTATTTCAGGTTAAATATTTCCCTAGATATGCTGTACAACATTTATAAAATTTCTGTCACGTCTACAACCTTATTTCTTGTGGTCATGGTTATATTGATGTTAACAGAGAAGGAATTTTTCACCACTGACTTTAGACTATATTTTAAAAATTATGTATGAAGGAAATTAAATACAGATAGGTAAGCAGCAGATGAAATTACTAACATTGATTAACTATCAATGTTGAACAAAATTTTCACCAAATAAAACCTGAAAGCTATTGTCCCTCCACAGAAAGTAAAGATTCACGAATGACAGCTCTAGTACAAACATTTATATAGAATATAAAAAATTCATTCCGTTTCTTATTTTCCATGTCAGAATAAGCAAAAATAGCAGCAACTTATAGAGCCTCTAGTATTCATCCTCTCTTAAACTTATAGTGATCAGGCCACTATCATCTCTCGCTTTGCAATTATTTGATTTACTATATACAGACAAGGTAAACTTTGTAAAATGATGATTAATACTAAACGCACAAGAAAATTTTAAATGCAAAATTGCCATACCTGAAGCAAGCCATATTTGGTCTCCACATCATAAAGTTTGTATTCTTTAATGTCGGATGGTAAAGGAGAAGGTAGATTGTCCCAGCTGCCAAGAACATTAGCTAAACTTGCACACACTGGTTCTGTACAAAATGCCAAGCAGTCTCTAGAGAGAAAACAGATTAAAAACAAAAAGTTTCCTGTAAATAAATGTAATAGAACTCTTGACTGCAAACAAAGAACAATACAGACATCATATCACACATTATTAGACTTGGTATTAACCTAAAAACATGTTTTATTTCAGGTTTTGAATCATTGTAAGCATTTATATTAGAGGTTTTATATATATTTACACATATATAAAAATAACTTAAAATTTCAAAAAAATCTTACGAAAATATATAAATCAGCTTGAATTATTCTATTCTGATAACACTCTGATGATATTATTCTGATAACATCACCGATGATGCACACAGAGCTTCAAAAAAAGTGGTTTTTTTTTTTTTTTTTTTTTTTTTTTTTTTTTAAATCGGTACTTTTCTTGTCCTGACTCAAGAAAAATCAAATGAATAATTCTTGCTATTGTTAAACCTTGTAAAATCAGGCTGTTAGCTGTGCCTAAAACTGGCATGCCCCCAACTGAAGCAATGCTTAATGTAGTCAAACTGTAATCAGAAGCAAAATTAATAACATGTAAGGTAGCATCTGAATATTCTTTTACTTTGCAAATTAATATAAAACAAGTACACTTGTATAAGAAGCAGTGTGGCCAGCAGGTCTAGGGAAGTGATTGTCCCCCTGTACTCAGCTCTGGTGAGGCCACACCTTGAGTACTGTGTTCACTTTTGGGCCCCTCACTACAAGAAGGACATGGAGGTGCTTGAGAGAGTCCAGAGAAGGGCGACGAGGCTGGTGAGGGGTCTGGAGAACAAGGCTTATGAGGAGTGGCTGAGGGAGCTGGGATTGTTCAGCCTGGAGAAGAGAAGGCTCAGGGGTGACCTTATCACTCTCTACAGGTACCTTAAAGGAGGCTGTAGCGAGGTAGGGGTTGGTCTATTCTCGCACATGCCTGGTGACAGGACAAGGGGGAATGGGCTAAAGTTGTGCCAGGGGAGGTTTAGGTTGGATATTAGGAAGAACTTCTTTACTGAAAGGGTCATTAGGCATTGGAATGGGCTGCCCGGGAAAGTAGTTGAGTCACCATCCCTGGAGGTCTTTAAAAGACGTTTAGATGTTGAGCTTAGCGATATGGTTTAGTGGAGGACTTGTTAGTGTTAGGTCAGAGGTTGGACTAGGTGATCTTGGAGGTCTCTTCCAACCTAGACGATTCTGTGATACACACAAATATGCTTGTTATATGACCTGCACTTCGCCTGCAAAGTGACTGCTTTCCTAATTATTTGTTCTACTGCTTTCTTCGTGAACAACTGAAGGTCTTGTTTACGGATCTTTGTATTAGTGGTATCTAAAAAGCATAGATGAAGCTAGTTTCCACACATAAAGTAGACTAGTTGTAACACTGTGCTTCCAAATTTCAAATGTTGAAGTCCTGAATTTTTTTTATTGGAGAAAGCACAGTGTAGATGGTAGTGCACGTTGTTGGTTTAAAGAAGGAATATTTCATGAGAACACTAAAACATTGCACCAGTATGAACACAGAAAACGAGGCTGAGTACCACTAATGAAGATATATTTCTGAATAATAAAATTAAAGGCAAGAAGACTAACCTAACTTTTTGTTTATTCCTTAAAAATAACACAGACACAATGTCTCAGCATGAATCTACAACAAAGCTTTTCTGTATCTCAATAGATTAACATGCTTGTTCTTTGTAAAATAAGGCTGATGAAACATGCAAGACTCTTACTACTCATCCAGATTAAGTGACTTAAGTCTTTCCTGCTGCCTTTCTGAAGGGAAAAAAATGAAAATTAAAATTCCCTGATTCATAAGCCTCAGCTACCCTGACTGAACCCTCATCACCATTCTGTTGAGAGCATCCCCTCCACTTCTATTAACACAACTAGGGCTACAAAACTCATTCGGGAGTAATCACAAGGAAGAATCAGAGCACAGAAAGACAAAGTTCTTCATTTTTAATCCAATTTCAGCTTTACCATGGAACTTATACATTTAGTTATAGTTAAGGCATAGATGATAAAAAATACCTAGGAAATGGTTATTCTGTGTTTTTCACAACACACATACTCTGGTTGCTGTTGTTTTGAGGGAATAATAAAAGGCTTTTTTTTTTTTTTTTTTTTTTTTTTACTTTAGGAGTTAATTAAATAAGGACCCAAGACAGAGTAACAGAAGGATAGGCAAATCTAATTAAAGGAACTGAACACTGCAAGGGCTGATGTCTGCCGTACAGTGCAGCTTCTTTAACTGTTCCCTGAATAACATCAAAATGACATTCAGAGTGACAATAAAAACTTGAAAACTCTCATGACCTTCCCCAGTAGGATCAGCTTTCTATTTTAACACAAAACCTTTGTTTTATTTGTCAGATTTTAGTGTGATGTTATCACTACAGTTGAATAATAAATGTGTAAGACTAACCCATTATTGTGCCTAGCGACCAATCATACATAAATCAAATAAGCACTACAAAAATGCACCAAATTTTGTCTCCCTCATTTGGCGTTTGAGGATCTTATAAACACATGTGGCCACAACGGATACAATTCACCCAAAGTCTCCAATCTCCCATGCATGAAGTATCTCATAAATGGAACAAATGAATGAACAACCTTTTAAAGGAAAACAAATATAAGAGAGTTCTTTAAAAGTGAAATTAATTGAACTACCACATATTCTTGCTGTAAGGGTCATGCGTAGTTACAGCTAAGATCACACAATAGATTATCAATTAGATTTACAACAGGGATGCATCCTATGACTTGGTGAAAAAAGATCTGAGGGTGGGCAGAATACCGTTCTCACATGAGTAAATATATTGAGATGTATATAAATATATACATCAGATGTACATGCTGAACGCTCCAGGTATTTTTTTTATTCAATAAAACAAAAACTAAGAAAGTCTGTTCTAAACTTTACCACAGGTTACCTGGATTCTTCCAATGGATGTTGAACAGTGAGCAGTCGAGGGTGTCGAAGTCTGGTTAGCTGCTGAACACCTCGTTTTAAAGAATCAATAATCTGATCCTTTTCAAATTTTTGGTACTTGTCTATTAGCTTCTTATCAAATACAAAAACAGCCACTTCCTAGAAATAAGCAACAAAAATCTTTCAGTATATAACACATCCAAAAAACAAAGCCTATACACAATTACATATGTGCACACATTTTTTAAATCAACAGTTCAATGCTACCAATGCAAGAAGTATTTCAATGTGTATCTACGTATATATCAATGTTTATCTACTTACTCTGTCCTAGTCATAATCATTGTGTTTGCATATAAACTCTGGAATATATATTTTAAGATTATTGTGCTACTGCTCCCAACCTTACAAACAGTAACGCATAAGCTATAATGTCTACCTATAGAATGACCAAGCAATGGATACACAAGACAGACAATTGCTTGATTTTAAGTAGACGGAAGCATTTACATTAACTATGAACAAATAAAATATTCGGAGGATATGCATTCATTTGGCATTAAATATATCAAGTGGTACTTTATTAAACTACACCCTGTCTCAGTGTTATGTTCCAAACCAATATGTTTTATATTAAATTAGATTTTCATGAGAGAATTTATGGTGACAGAACATGTGAGTAATCACTTAACCTGATCATTCACAAGATAACACATTTGGAATTTTTTTTTTTTTTTTTTTTTTTTTTTTTTTTTACATTTCACATGTAAAATGAAATGCCAGAAATGCAACAGATTTTAAAATAGAGGAAAGAATTCTTCCAACCAACCTCTGCAAATGGAAAAGGAGAAAATTAAGGAATTTATATGAAACTTCAAAATTACATAATTGGATGTGAAATAAAAAAAATTAGACTACATCTCCACTATGGAGGCCATTAAACAGAAATAAATCAATTGAAGAAAAAAGGAATTAAAATTTTATCATGAAACAAAACTGAAGCCTTTTTATACTCCTACAACAGTGTCATGATGAATAATAAAGTTAAAAAACAGTAGAAAATAATATGAAAACACACAGTTTTAGTTCCATGAGGAAGCACATGCTCTAGTACTGCACATTTTATATCCATTATTTTAATTAAAATCTTCAGGAACAGTCACATTATTCATTAAAAAAAGACGACCTCTAGCAATAGACTAACATAAATAAATAAATCAGTCCAATACACAAAAATAAGTTTATATTTTTTATCTGGTGCCTGTTTCACTAAACTGTTAGCAGGTGAATGCCTATAACTAACTCAACTAAACACACGTTTCCTGATTCTGTCCATCTCTTCTCCCTGTTCCAGCCCCAAGTGGGATGAGTCGAACAGTAACATTGACATAACGCAGGGAAGAACCAATCACAGGGGATGGCAGACATACTTTTTACTCACAATTCAAAAGAAACACACGTTTTCCAGTACAGCGCATTAATGGTTTGAGCAGTGAAGTGACCAATAACAAGATCTCCAACTAATATCGCAGTTCTGAAAACATTTCTGTTTTCAACAGTCAACAATATCAGATAGTGAATATTTAAATCAGAAAGCATGGGACATCAGCCATATTTTGAATATTTTATGATGGCTATAAGTCCTGTTGGTGCTTGCTGCAATCCTGCATGATTTGAAGTTTTTCAGAACTTTTACATATTCAAAATTAGCTCAAATACTTATATGTATATGAAATTGCGGTATTCTAGATATGAAAATGATTGCTGTCACATTGACTTTGTAGGTACAGATGCCCTTTTTTTTTTTTTTTTAAACGTTACGAAGTTTCAAGAATCAAAACAATTTGAGCTGTGTGGCAACTTTCTTTCAATACCTTCCTTTTCATGTAACACATCTGATGCCAGAAGAAAATCACCATGGTGCCCATGGACTACCCACGTCCCCTAAGATGTTCGATGCATTCTGGTATTAATAATTCAAAATACAGCATTCCAAAATGGGAGATATTCAATTCCATAACCTACACCAATTTTATATGCAAGCATCAACAACATAGTATCTTCACACCCGTAAGTCACCAAGTATCGTGCAGAAAAATGACAGAAGAGCTGAGTCTATAGAGAGACCAGAGAGACCGCGGAACATACTCAAGTTACAAAAATTACTGAAATGATATAATATACCTGGAAACACTTAAAAGCATTCAGAATTTTGCACTGCATAAGCCAAATAACCCTGTCAGATTTTGACTATGAACACATTTTTGTTCTTCCTTTTCTATTTTACAACACCTGATATTCAACCCTAAAAAGGAAGGAGGGCTACTGACTGTAGCTGATAGAGGTTCCATTTGCTGGTGATATAATTCCTTTCATGGAAACTTGAAACTGCAAAGGTTTATGTAAAGTTAGTAATTCTTTCCACAGAAAGACCTAGGAAAACTTCCAATTGTATTTTTTACTTCATAGGCTTAAAAGAAGAGAAACTTCCCTCTGCAAATGACGACTTGTTATTTAGTTCTTCAGTTGCATCATAATTCCAACTTTATGATATGAAAATAAATCCAGCATAAAAGAGAATAAAATACATTCAAAAATACAACTGCTTTAAAAAAAAGAAAGTGAAAAAAATTAATTTAAGAAGCATTTGTACTATGTTCTTAGTCATATGGTCTGAATTTTTGGGTAGACCTGTGTGGTGCCAGGAATTGGACTCGATGATCCTTGAGGGTCCCTTCCAACTCGGGATATTCTATGAAATTAGGGGCAAAACAGCAAAATCTTTAATTACAAAAACTTCCATTCATTACGTGACAGAAAGTAAACACACCTTGTTCAGCACGCTCTTGTCTCAGCAGTATACTGATAGCTCCACCACCTGAGCCAGGAAGAACGGACAAGTACATAGAGCTGTAGACAGCCACTCAAGAGATCTCAGTTTAGATCACAATCCTGTTCACAAACATGAGCCGGTCCGCACCTTCTTTCTCACCTCCTACATGCTTAAAGTGCTTTACTTCAAAGCAGTATTAGAAAGGTAAAGCTCAGTGATGTTAACACAGTTGTATGCTATGATATGCACCATACAAATACTTGCCAAGATAAAGATCTTAAAGAAATCATCTGTTGTTAGAATTTTTATCATGAATCACTGAAAAAAAACAAACAGTTCTACAATACCTTTGCCAAGGAATTAAATATCACTAAGTATTTTGCATACAACTTGTAAAAATGCTGTTAACTGTGCAAACAGGAGTAAACATTGCCCACAACATAAAAGACACAGGACATATTTTAATTGGGCTATAATCATATTAGCTCACCTGTAACACTTTTAAACCCTAAGCAGAAGAGGGTAAATCAGTGTTCTTGGATTGTGCTCACCTATTTCAGGGGAATCCTGTTGACCACTGTCCCAAAGACCTGTTTTTCACCAATACTTGCATTTGTAAAGGTTTTGTATCCTTGTAGTACGAATCACTAAATGTTCCAACTTCCTTTTTTTTTTTTTTTTCTGGCTTCTTTGGGCAGTTTTTATTTGTGCTGGGTGTGGATGAGATGGAGTTCACTTTCTCTATATAGCAGCCCATATGGTGCTGTGTTTCAGACTTGTGGCTGAAACGGTGCTGATAGCACATCTACCTTTTGGCTGTGGCTGAACAGAGCTTGTACAGGGTTCAAGGCTTCCTCTTTTTCCCACTCTGCCCTGTCAGCATGTGGGCTGGGGGTAGGCAAGAGACTGGGAGGAGACACAGCTGGGACAACAGATCAAAACTGACAAAAGGGGTATTCCATGCCATATAATGTCACATTCTGCAATATTAACAACGTAGAGGAAGAACAAGGGGTAGGGGGAGGTTTGTCTTCCAAGGTGGCCATTGTTCAGGGACTGGCTGAGTATTAGTCTGCCTGTGGGAAGTGGTGAACAATTGCTTTTGCTCTGCCTGTTGGTTTGTGCTCCCTCCCCTTTTTCTACACTTACTAAGCCATGAAACCTGCAACTCTTCTCACTTTTGTTCTTCCTATTTTTCTCCCCTGTCCTGCTGAGGACATTGAGTGAGCAACTGTGTGGGTGCTGTTTGAAGTCTCCCAACACATCCTCAAAGTCCACTTCCAGTCCTGCTTCATGTGGGATCTGCATTCCTTATGAAAGGCACACCAGCTCTGGAGACTTGCTAACATTGTCAGTTTGAAATATGCATCCATATTTACTCAACTAAACACCTTATAAGCCAAACAGAAAACAAAAATCCAGCTCCCATCTCAGCCAATACAACTGCTATAAAAAAAAAAAAGGAAAAAAAGTAATTCCTGAATCTTAAGAAACCAGGTAATGAAGAGTCAAAACTAAAAGCAAGTCCTACCCTGTTCTCATGCAAAGAAAAAGAAGTATTACTGATGTCCATCAACAAATGCCATGACCAAAGGAAACAAATATAAACAGTGCACCTACTAAGCACTTTTGGTGCTTCTCAGTAACTTGTGCCCCATCGCTTCAATTCTAGCTCTTGGTGTCCTCTACCCCCAACCAGAAAAAGGCAACCAGGCAGCCATGTCATACTTTCCTCTTTTGCCCCCAGGAGAAAGGCAAGCTACCCAAAGACTGCAGAAACACAGCGGGTTTCTGTGTCGATAAAGAAGCAAACACAACTACTAAGAATTTCTACGTAATGACTCTAAAAGCTGTGGAAATACAATGATAATGCAATAGCAACACTTCTGCCTATCCATTTCATTGCATCTTAGAAAGGACATTAACGATACAAAACACATGCAAGTACTACAGTACTCCATCACTCTACTTTCAAGGACATATAGAATAGTGTACAGGAATAATGGCAGAGATTAAGCACAAAACAATAAGGAAAGGAAAAAAACCACAATACTGAATAACTGCAGTTCACCATCTATCCTGTGAACTGAATGATGTATTGATCTTGTGGAAATAAATGTGATCAAGTTGTTAAAGACTAAGTTCTAAACATAGAAACAAAGGGAATTCTAAGGTAGAGTGCTTGATTTTAGGAACTTCGTTTTGCCTTTCACACGTTCTCCTTTTTACTTATATGCACTCATACGTTTAAAAAAAAGTTTGCCTTTTTTAACCTTGCTTTCCCATCAATTTGTTTCAGACATAAGGTATACAACACAACTATTTCAGTTTTGAAATTAATTAACCTTTATAGTTTGAATAACAGAAAGCTTTAATTTTAAAGATACTGCATGTACATTAGCCAAAACCAAAAAGCTGATTTACCTACCATTAATATATTTAGTACTATCACAATAAAAGTTAAACATGACTGTAGGATCCCTGAAGTACAAACCATTATCTCTTTAATTCTGCTAGTTTTTATGATTAAACTGGCAAGAACATTCTGAAGCAATCTTACCCTATCTTTTTTTTCATTGCTCTTTCTACACAGAAAAAAGGACAAGTACCACATTATGCCAGAAAAACCTAAGCATATAAAGATGTAATGTTGTGTAACTAGAAAGGGTGTAACTAGAAAGACTAAAAAAATCTTTTAAACAAGCAGTAAATCAGCTATCAAATAGCACGAGACAAATACATGCACACAGGTAAGTATTTTCCTCACTTTCTGTTAGGTTACCATTCAGTCACCAAGAAAGTAAGCAAGAAAAGGCATGACGTATTAAAAAAAAGTAAGCATTCGGAAAACCAGGAAAAACAGCAAGGGAGGAACCAGGTAGAAGTCTGAAAAGAATGTATCTACTGTCGTATCATACAGATCTACTGTCACAAGATAGGGAATTTTGTAACTGTCACAGACTTAAAATAGAAACCGAATTAATATACATTTGAAATCTGAACTTCAGCTGACCAACTTCTGTAAGACAGATGACTTTCACTTGTTCTGAGAACAAACATTTCAGATAAGCTACTGTTGCAAAACTAGTGATCCAAACATAGCTGTTTTTATATGGCTACAATGACTTATTACTTCTGTTGTTACAAAGTAACAAGAAGGGTGATTAAGTCTTACATCCAGCTTGTCAGATCACAATATACATTTGCTGTAAAGATACATAAATAAGTAATTAAATAAAAGGTAAGGGCTTGTAGCTCCATGCATGACTTCACAGCAATAACTGTTACCACTTTTAAAAAAGACAGCCAGCCACTTCCATATTGCCCAAGCAACACTCTAAAGGTACGTGCAAAAGAAAAAAAAAAAGGTAACATTAAACAACAGATATAGTGCAATGCAATTGAGCACAGTGTTTGTCTTGATGGGCAGCTTGGTTCTGCAATATCAAACTATGCTGACATGATGTTACCTAACTGGCAATATTAATAATGAATGGTAATTACATGTCAAATCACCAGCCAGCTAAAATTCTCTGCAATACAACTGCCTCTGTATTTTTAATGACCGAGGATGGCATACAAACGCACAGGTGTTTGTAAGAATTTATGGAGACAATACAGATTTAAATACGGTAACACTTGAACTAACCTTCTGTAAAGTCAGCCATCAGAATGCTCATCCAAAGCTGAAAAAACATGACTGACTGGAAACAAGTTCCATATACTGTCAACTGGGCAGACTGAAAGGAAGTTTCAGTAACTCTCTTTACCCTCAAAGCTATGCCTGGTACAGGTCAATTACTCACTGAACACTGAGATTGTATCAAGTCTATCAAAACTATATTTTCAATGTTATCACTGCTTTGAATAAGACAAAAAAAAATCATTACATTTGGTAAATTCAGTAAACAATGGATGTATTGAGTCCTGGAACAACTAGACAGATGCAGGAGAATCATATAAGCACAATATATGCTTAACATTATGCAGATTCTGACACTATCAGATCACACATTCCCCACATATTATTCACTCTGCATGTTATGTTTCTTTTCCATTTGCTACAGTTTATTTTCCTACCATCTAACAGATTATACCCATGTTTTCCAAAGTTATTCCCTTGTATCCTTTTCCTTTTGGCACATCTGTAGCATTGATTCATTCTCTAAGTGACTTCATATCACTTCAGCATCAAGTTTAATGGAAGGCTGTATCTTATTAACTCTTCTATTTACTCACTGAAAATTCTATTTCCTCTCCCAAGTTTGAAAGAGATATTTCACATTTCTCCCATACAACAAAATCACGCTCTATAATAACAGCTCTTAAACTCTGTTTCTGACAAACCTTCTTCCAAAGTCACTGTTGTAGTTCGACCCAGCTGGCAGCTCAGCACCACATAGCTGTTTGCTCACTCCCCCATCTGGGATGGGGGAGAGAATTGCGGAAAAAGGTAAAACTCATGGGACAAGAAAGCATAATAGGACAGAAAAGGAAGGGAAAAATAATACTATATATAAAACAAGCGATACACAATGCAATTGCTCACCACCTGCCAACTGATGCCCAGCCAGTCCCTGAGCAGCAGCCGTTTGCTGCCCTGTCCAACTCCCTCCTGTTCTACTGTTCAGCATGACACCACAGGTATGGGACATCCCTTTGGCCAGTCTGGGCCAGCTGTCCTGGCTCTGTCCCCTCCCAGCTTCTAGTGCACCCCCAGCCTCCTCGGTAGCACAGCAGCATGAAAAGCTGAAAAGTCCTTGACTCAGTATAAGAGCTGCTCTGCAACCACTAAAACATTGGTGTGTGATCAGCATTATTGCTCTCCTAAATCCAAAACACAGCAGCATACCAGCTACTACGCAGAAAATTAACTATCTCAGCCAAAACCAGGATAGCCACAATTCCACTTTTACCTACACGTGGCTTCACGAGGCAAAAGTTTATATACTAGTGCTCTACATACTAACACTTTAAGCAGAGTTACTTTAGAAGGCAAATATACCTGGCTGAAAGTTGCACAAGAAAGGCAAACCTCACTTCCACCACACCCTCCTCCTCTGCCCCACACCCTTCTGTCACTCTATCTCCTGACTTAATAATATCTCTAACCTTTCAATTTCTGTGTGGCAGCTGAGCAAAAAAATACAGCTTATTTTTCTGAGATCAAATAATGGCACAGTTCACGATCTTTTAATATTGTAAAGAGTTAGTATTATTCCCCCCAGAACTGCAAGGTAAACTAAACTGGAGAACTGATCTATGTTAAAACAAACAAGCTTCTTCCTTCTCGTCAGATCAGTTTTAACTCAAGTTAATTCTTGATCTTCGTGTCAAGTTTTACGCTATGAATACAGAACCACTTCCTTCTCTGGCAGCGAAGGCTGAATGTATCTATAACTTATGTAGAGGAGAACATTATATTTAAATAGTTTTGGTGTCTTCAATTCATTTTACACCCTTAGAACTCGTCTGCCCAGTTGGGTTTTGTTTTAAATACCACTTAAGAGCTGCTACCTACCAGCCTGTTATCTAATGCTTATAAACACAGGACTTTACTTGACAACCCACCTGTTTTGTTGATTTTTTAGTTCCATTAAATATCTTCCAGGCAAGACCGTTACCACCACTGGCAATATGTCGGCCAACATCAAACTCCCTGGTCACAGGATTTCCCATGACCGCGCTGGTGACATCTGCCGTTACCTTCGTAACGGTACTCTTCAGCTTATTCAGCATGGACTCCATGGTCTCTACCAAGGTAGTATCCTAAAAGGACAGGAAAAAAAAAAAAAAGCATCACAGTCTCTCAGAAATTCTATTAATATAAAAGAAATGTTGAAAATTATAATATTAAAGGACATCTAACCAAGGATCCAATAGGATATAGGAGTAAACCCCCCAAAAAAGAATACTGAAATAGAATTTCCAGGACTTTGCAGTCGGACATATTCATACTGCACAAGCAAATTTGTGAGCACACACGTGGGGACTGTACGTCCTTGTTCCCCCTCCTCAAAAACTTTTGAATCTGTTAATCATTCTTCGTTAGATCTATCAAAGCAATTGAGGACTGAAACACACAACCATTTCTTGAAAACGAATGACTGAATAAAGCAGAGAACCTACAAACTGCTCCCATGAAAGGAAAGGTTCACACCTTATGCATCAATATCAATCAAGCAGGAAAACCAAGTCCAAATGAAACCAGGCTCCATTAATTCCAGCGCTTATGGAACTACACATTTTCTGCAGGGAAAGACTGCTTAAAATCCCAGATCAGCAAGTGAAAAGATTGGTATTATACAGAAGACAATTATAAAATATGTTCTTTCCTACATTGTGCCTGCCAAAATGCAAGCTCAAAATTCAGTATTTTACCCATCAGAATTGCTGACATTACCTGTCTGACCTGAGTATTCATGAGCTGATCAGCTCCTGATGGAGTAGGGAACAACAAACTGCCTTTTTATGCAGCAAAATTGTATGTGCAAGTTTGTTTATATCACCTTGCAAATTTAAGAGCTAACTGTGGCTGCTTATCATTTAGTTCACCTTCCCCTCTACTGTGCACTTTCCTGGTTTCCTTAGTTGTCATAATTAGTTTCAAAAATCTGATTTGTCTATTCCATGAGACAAAAGTTTGAAGAATATATCCCATTTATACAACTGTCTCTCTGATAGCAGATACACAAGAAAGAATGGAGACATGAAAGAAATAGTGAAAGAGAGACACAGACATTCATCTTCTTTATCGGTGTGTGCAAAGATGAATAGAGAAGGCAAAGAAATGATTTCCTGGAATCAGTATTATGTGGTATTTTCAAATGCAACATCTAAGGATATTTCTTCATCTGACTTTTCAAATAAGAATACTAATGTCTTCAACCTATAGGAGAATAAACCTAAAACAGTACATCAGCAAATACGTTGAGATCTGTAGAAATGCTATTTTCACTTACAGCTTTATTTTTCATTTACTCAATTAATTGGTACAATTGGTACATAATTTGTGCAAAACTACCTTGAAAAATAGCAGATGTCACTACTGTTCAAATGGAAGAGACTAGATTCAGTTGCGATAAAGAATTTTTCCAAGTCATACTAACGAGGACAAAAGCAGCAGAAGGCACTAACAAGCAATCCAGGGAGCAGTGAGACTAATCAGCCCCAATGCCCATCAGATCTGATGTGAAGTGCCTATCTGCAGTGAATTAAACCTTCACCCACCGCTCAGGTGTTATAAAGCATTGTTCTGGTCTACACAGATTATCTGGTGTCTGATCAGCCAGCGTTTTTCACATTCATGACACAGATAGGAGTTTGTTTCCTCTCCACGGTTCCTCACTCTCACAAAACCCGTAGTTATTTATCTTTGGCAACTGCGTATCTCAGTCAAACTTGACTGAAATGACTGCACTAAAGTTATTCAGACATACACACCTTCTCCCCCTGGTACTACAGGGCTGATTCCATACAAACACAAGGCAAATAATCTGGTTAGTATTAAACTGGACAGACAGACTTGTTTCCTAAAAGAGGTAACAAAAACACTAAGCAATTTTTCTTAAAAGAATTTTCTGAGTAACTGAAGAATTCACTCCAGCGTAGGATGTATGGCACGGTGCTAACCTAGTTCTACGCAAATGCTAGCCCTGTGCTGGAAGCAACGCAGGATGTTGCTGTGTCCCGACTACCACAGCAGTTATATCCCACCCTCAGTAATCTTCCACAGCGAAACATGCAATTACACTACCGTTGTGAGTCCAGAGACACTTCTCCAATGTCCACTTCAGCTGAGTAACACAACTTTGTGCCTCTAAAGGGAGAGCCAGACTAGGAGACTTAAGAAAACATATTATAAAAAATAAAAGTATCAGCTTTAAAATCGGAAAAAGTTATGACTTCATCAGGACCACTCAGGAGCAGAACCAGATTATGAAGCACATTTGGGATGACGTAGGTCTTAATATGGGGATGAGGAGCTTTTGATATGAGGAGCTGAGCCTGAATACAGTGAGATAATCTTAAGAGTAATTATGTGCTTGCTTGGTATTTACTAACTCCTTTGTTGAGAACACTGCTGGAAATAAACTATGGAATCACAGAATTCCTTTAGTAAATAATTGTATTATTTGCGATACTTTATTACAATATATCAATTTTACCTATCAATTCTGCTATGGAAAAACACGTGCAATTCTTAAGCGTGCAGCCCAAGACCAAACAGCTTTGGACACCGTCCAAGATCCCTCTATAAAGGAACTTCTCCTTAACCTGCTAAGTTGTTAGAAACAAGGATCATGGAGTATTCTAATTAGGAGCAATAGGTATCTCTAGGTTTTATTCTGTAGGAAAAAACTCTATATACTAAAGGACTATAAAAACAATCCTAATGAGTTTAAGATTACCACTAATCTAATTTGTTTTTAAATTTTGTGCTATTTGTGTTCAGTTTTGTTCACTCCCAGCCAACAAATCTGTAGCATCAACACAACATAATCTTATGTTGGAATTCTCAAATCCAGAGAAAGACTTCACAAAAATAGTTGCAGTGATGGGATGAAGAAAATGTATGCGCGTGCATGCTCAAATTAGTTGCATAAACTCAAACAACAACTTCTCTATATATACAGACAGTGGAAAAATGTAGTACTAATCGTATGAGAACCGCCTTGTGCTGCGGGTGACAGACTAACTGCAGTGAGAAGCCCGGAAAAGCCGCAAGGTGAGAATGCTAACAGCATTCCAGTGTCTGAAGGGTTAGGGTTTAAAAAGCAATCCTGGCAGGCCCTGTCCAACAGGCTTGACAGTATGCAAACTACTGATTAATTCAGCTAAGAGAAAACTCGTACTGAGAAACTTACTTCTTGATAAGCAGTCTGAGTTTTAAGTTTATGTCCATCTAACACCATCTATACATTTGTAGAAATCCTCATGTCAACATTTGGACTGTGTTCTACAAAAGCGTTTTTCTTTGGCTCTATAAAAAATGATTGTTGTTACCAGTTTCAGTAAAAACTCAAACGTACATCAACAGGAACAGCGTACCTAGAAAATCCATACAAAAACAGTTTAAAAACTAAACTATTTGGGGTAATAACTAAAATACCAGAAAACATCATGATCCTAACTATATCTGAAATATGCCATTTTAGATCTCAATTGTAGGAAGCTGTTTGATTGTTCAGTTCTTTTAAGACTTAACTACTATTTATAGAAAAATTAACAACCACAGGACAATAAAGCAAGTCAGTTACCCAGAATGGAACTTGAAATTAAAGTTAAAAGGTAATAAATGATAAAAATACAAGATCTTATGAGTATTCGTGTCCAGACAAGCAACCCAGGACAGGCAATAACATTTAAGAACTTTGCCTTCCTCCTGTTTCAATTTGAAGGGTATTCTTAACATTACTGATATCAAGTCTGTGAAAGCAAGAACCTGATCCCAATACAAAGTGTATGAAATCTAGAAACAACCCTAAGAAGACATCTGGTATACAGTATGAAGTCCCCTCACAACTGAGTGGTGTCTCTGCTAGTATACATCAGCAAGAATACATCAGCACAGCAACAATCTAACCACTTGGCAAGGGTAATCAGCAACAACCGCCCAAAAGTAAGAACTGAGACAAAACACTCAAAATGTTTAAGTAAGAGTGAATCCTACATAAATGTTCCCCACCACTTTAATTCTCATTTAAACTAACTGCATGACTTAAAGCTATTAATTTATCCCTGAAGTAATTCATAGCTTCACCTGCTATACTACAGGGGTGCACCCCGCACAGCCCCCAGCAGCACACATACACAGTGCCAGACCTCTGACCCCATAAGAAGCCAGGATTCCCCATTGCGAAACAAGGCAGGTGCACGGCTACTTCAGGCCACACAAGCCAAACTACCAGCCCGCCAGCTGGACTTGTGCAATGATGTATTCACAGAAGAAAAAAAAAAAAAAAAAAAAACAAACAGGTGCTTGAACAACTGACTCTCAGAAAAAAAAAAAGGAAAAGAAAAAGGAAAATAAAGGAAAAGGAAAAAGGAAAAGGAAAATCGGGCTTAACCGAGTTCTGGCACTTGTTTTAACAATGACGTGAGGATCCAACACGATGACGTAATGCGCACGGTGCCGCTGCCTCCGAGCAAGTCACCTTCATGACTTTTTTCTCCAGCATTTGGGGACTGAGCCGCGACCGAAACCTTGAAGATTCGCCGAGCGGGCCCCACAGGGCTCTGAGCGGGGCTCTCCCCGCCCGTCACCCGCTGCCAGGGGGCGATCCCTGCGCTGCGCAACCCGCGGGGCTGCTTCCCGCGGCCGGCCCCCCGCACGCAGCGCGCCCCGCTCCTTACCCACTGCGAGCCCGGAGCCGCCAGCGGTGCGCGGCGGGTCCCCGCCCGCCCCCAGCCGCCCCAGGGCCGCTCCCGGCCGGCAGCGACCGCGGCTCCAGGCCGGGCCCCTTCCCCTCCGCTCCGCAGCCCCGGCGGAGCCAGCGGCGCTAGGCCGCGGGCAGCCGCCGTGCCGCGGGGCCGGGCGGGCCCCTCACCCACCTCAGCGCGGGGGAAGCCGTTGGCACGGGGCCCTACTGCCGGGCCCGGCGGGCCGCCCGTCCCGCTGCCTCCGCCTCGGCCCCGTCCCGCTCCGGTTACTCCATAGCGACGGCGGCAGCTCCTCACTTCCGCCCCGGCGGGGCGGCGGCCGAGGGGGACGGCGGGAAGTGAGGCGCTGCCGGCTTCCGCCGGGCCGCCGGGCGGCTCTGCCTGCACCGGAGGGCGGCAGTCGACGGCCCCTACCCGCTCGTCCGCCCGCCCCCCGGCCTCGCCGCTAAGGACGGGGCAGGGCGCGGGGCTCCCCTCCCGCCCCTCGTTTCTGACGGTTCCACCCAAAATCACCTGGGGGGTGGGGATTCTGGCCGCACCCCCACCTCTGTTTGTAGGTTCTGTGTCATCAAATCCGTTCCCAGCATGAATCCGTATATGAACAACCTCTATATGAAGATTTCAAAGTAACAGCATACTACACTCCTTGGAGTGGTGTCCCATATTTTCTTACACAGAATAATACAAGTTATATTCAAGAATTTGTAGAAGTTACTGCTCTGCATGAATATCTTAGTTGTCCCCTCTACAGCTAATACACAGAAGCAGGAGGATACCTCTTCCACTTAGACTAGAGGAAAGCCACCAGGAGTTGCAAGTCCAAAGTATAAGAAACTGTATTTGTGAAGAAGGATCATCTCAGCAAACTGTTTAATTGGGACAGCTCGTTATCCAGATTTCTCATTCCCTGGAGTGCTGGGTTTAGTTCCCATCTGTATTGCTCTTATTCCGAGACCTCTGGGTAGTAACAGGAGCTTACCAAATTGGGATGGCGATCAGAACGAGATGGCTGTAACAGCACATGCTCGTCTGAAGAAGAAAAGAAGCACAAGCCAGCAATGAGGATATGTATGTATCTTAATGCTCTGAGTAATCCTGGGGGCTGTCAGTATGCACCTTTGTTTCCCCTGTTCATTTGGTCAACTCTGACTGTTCAACTAGATCGATTACCCTTGGATCGTATAGATATGAAAAACAATTTTCAGAAAATAATAGCATCTAGTTTTGCTTCAGTCCCCCTCACTGGAAGGAGACTTGTTAAAGTCCTCTGAAGGGCATGAAATCTGGTGAAGCTTCTGCTTAACTCATGTCATCAACTGTCTAAGCCAGCCACCTTCATTCCAGGCTAGGTAAATAGTGCTTTAACATAGGGCAGACGAGAGAGGGAATATGGCCCTGCAGCTGGGAATAGGCCATTCCTGAGCCCATTGAGTATCACCAGCCCAACTAGAGAAGAATTCACCTACAGTCATGAGTCAAGATCAGTGTCAGCACCTGCCACCCTGAGTGAGTGCCTAACTGTCCTGACACCCAAGGCAGCCAGGTGTAGCAACACACACCAGCACAGCTCTCCCATCTGGCTGTTGCTTGTCAACGTTGCTCTTTCCTGCCCCACGTGCACTGCTGGCAGAGTAAAGGAGCTTCTTCTGATGCCACAGTTGCATTGTAAATAGAACTAGTAACTACAGGCTGGGTCATTTCTGTTTGTGTGGAATGCAGGTCTAGGACACAGATAGGATTAACCAAGCCACAGCTGCAAACTTGGTTCACCTCAGACTATATAAGCCTGGTAGAAATTCCAAAAGGTGAGAGGAAGGGGAAGAGGTTTGTTTGCTCTCCAAAACAAGAACCCACTAACCCAAAACACCAAAACCCCTTTTTAAGAAGGAAGTGTTCAGATTACTCTTGGGCAATTTTGAGTGACCTTTTAAGAAGTGTTTAATGTCCAGTCAGTTTCATAAAAATTCCCCCCCCCCCAATTAAGGTATCTTAATTTCTTCTTAACGTGTGTTACACCAGTAAGAGCATTCACTATTTTTATCGCCTCATGCTATCAGTTTTTTGCAGTAAGAATAATAATGAAGCTATCAGTAAAAGATGAGAACGTAATGAAATGCAACACACACATTTCATAGTATCAGGTTTGTAAAACTTTATTTTTAAACTCTGAAAATGAATTTTCCCCAATCCAGTTAAGTACAGGAAAGCTAAAACACAATCCTAACTGACAGAGAACAAGCCACAGTTCACAGTTCTGAGTAAAACACTGGTATAACAATATAAGCAACTATACTACTTATATATCAAATTTCTCTTCACAGATATTGTGCCCATGCTCTTCATAATCTTCTCTAGTTACTACCATGTCTTCGAAGTCATCGTTTTCAGAAATGAGCTTCCCACCTTCCCAAGAATAAGTAATAGGGCTGAAAAATGAATAAAACTATTGTTAATTTTATCCAAGTTCATTTAAAATATAAGTATGCAGTGATGATTTCCAGTAATTATTTAGCTATACCTAACAAAAAATATCTAAAATCAGAAGAGACTGTTTCAAGATAATTTTTTGATTGCTAAATGAAACCATCCAGCACCAGACAAATTTTGAGACAGTTTCAAATTTTACCAGTGCTAAGTGGCTTCCCTTTTTATAAAATATTAAGTACCTTTTGTGAGGAAGGAAGTAGAGATGTCTTTGTATTTACTTTGCACAGGTAACAATTCCTTAATATTTAAAAATACTCTTTAATAATACTTTAAAAGGTAAAATTTTTTTGTACTATCAAAGACTACTTGTTTTGGCTCAAATGTAAATTCACTTGGTGCAAAGATGTTATCCCTTCCAAATCCATGAAGTGGCTACAATACTAATGACATGCCAGCATTCCTGTGCTGAAAATTCTTTCAAGTAAAGGACTAAACTCTAATTGTGCATACTTATGTATCCAATTCTCTTGATGAAACTATAGTCTTACTGATCTATTTGTAATAGGACTGTTCCTGGAAACACCTACTTGTGTGCTTAACTTTATTAGGCAAAGTAACAGGCAAGCAGGTGGTCTCTAATACATTGTTTGTCAGAAAACACACCAGATTAAAACATCCTTCTTGTACAATGTTGGTTCACTTAAATTAAGGGGATGAATTTAAATATTAATTATCCTTTTATCAGCAAAAGAAATCCTACTTTATATTTTTTTCTGCTAGAAGAAAATGCTTATTCTGTACAGTTTAGGGCTTACTTTTCAGGAAGAACAACAGAAACATCATAGTCAGTTGGAGTGAGGCATCGAACTTCAGAATAGACCCGATCTCTGAAGCCCGGAAAAAGGGTGTTTCCTCCAGTCAGAACTATATTCTTGAAGAAATGAGGTTGCATTTCTTTAAAATTAAAAAGAAATAATAATATCTGTAATTAGAGACTAAAGATTTATTTAGAAATTGAAGTTTATTCCCAAATTTGTTATGAATTCAAAATGGAGTAAGAAATAAAGTAGTGATTATATAGTGATCACATCAGTTAAATAGTGTTAATGCAAAACAGGAAAGTGATCACAGTCTGTTCATTAATTATCAAAGCCAAAGTCTAAAAAATCACGTTTTAATTTTCTGTTACATTGCATGCCTACCAACACATTTCCCTTTCAAAAGGGATTTTATTTTGTACTTAAAAAAAATATATACATATATCATTTCATAGGCTCAACACCTCCGTACTTATGTGTTAACACAAAACCTATGGAAGTCTTCTTTGTAGTAACATTAATGTTACTACTACATTAGTGTACATAATCTGTAACATGAAAGCATTAATACTACTCCTGACAAACACAGTAGGCAGAAAGGTTTTAGACTTTGATGCTTGAATGACTGGACTGGCTTTGGCCAGTTTGAGTTTTCTTTCAGTGAAGAAATATTCTAAAACACAAAACTAATTTCGGGTATATTCTATCATTGAAGACATGTAAGTCACATTAGTAGATGATGTTGGGAAGAGTTCAGTATACAGTGATTAACTGAAACAGAAATAGAAGCCAACCTATGTACCGCCACAAAGCTCTGTTTGCATAACACGGCATCTTGTAGACAATAATCAGTCCTAGGGCATGTGACACATACCAGAAGACAGAACAGTTCACATCTTAATAATTGGCATATTGAGAGTATTAGCATCCAAAGAGTCTTAAGAAGCTAGAACAAACAAAAAACAAACAAACAAACAAAAAAACAACGACAACAAATTTCAAAACACTTGAAGTTATACCTTCAGGTAAATTCTGAATAGAATCAACAATAGCTTCAGGAATTCCCATCTCTTGAATACCAATATCTGAAGGATGGAAGAGTATTTCTGGAACTGCAAATCTTTCATTTGTTAGACGAAGTATTTGTTCACCAGTCTTGTATTTTCCACTTAACACCATCTCCTCCCTTGGCTAAATTAAAGATAAGGATAGTAACCACAGTTTAGGAAAAGAAATTATATCCTGGAGTGTTTAGCTAATCTTTTTCATATACTGCAGTGGAAGGCCAAATATTCTACATTAAGTTATACTACCTACGAAGTCTTTTAAGAATAATACAAACTGTGGTATTAAATTTGAGTCTATCAACTTATCAGCTGCAGGTTTGCCAATGCAAAATACAGTGAATATACGCAGGAGTGACACTTAAGATATAGGGACTGCTTTTGAAACTCTGGCCAACTCAGTAAATAAGGTAACACTGTTAAATTTTCACTCCTATGAAGATTTTCCAGGCTGTTCTACTAAACAGCTCTGAACTTTCTACATACTAGAGCATTTAGATGAAATTCAGAGACTTACTAAAACAAAGCAAAGCAAACTTCCTTCAACAAATAATAAAAAAAAGGCACAATACAATAACGTTACATGATAATTGAGAGTAGGGTGCGTGACAGCACAACTATAGAAAACTGCAAGTTTTAAATAATAGAACATAAAGTCCTATGCCAGAGATGTAGCATTTCATTTTCATGCCAACTTCCTAAGGAAGTGACCCGCTGTCTACTTTCCCTCTCATCTGAGATGCAAATTAGAGGAAAACTTTAGGTAACTGCTCAGAATCCGTTTTTTCCACAAAGCTCACAGGATTCTCAGAAGGAAGGTAAAACCTACCTCCAGAAGAAGGAGGTAGCAAAAAAACAAGTCAGCACGTGGAATTACTTCTTAGCTACAGTGGTTGCAACCAAATTAATACAAATGCAGCGACTAAATACACGTGTTATTAGGTTTGCACTGACAGCAATCTGAAATCTGAGGATAGTCAAGTGCATTTGGCTTTGTGATTACATTTAGATGTATACTACAAGTTAGTATCACTGTATGTGTGAATTGCTATATACAAACAAGCTTCAGGAAGAATGCAAGCTAAATAAATTCTTCATTTTGAGCAGTTACAGAGTGTGTGGAATCATCCTACAAAACAACAATATACCGTTTGACAAAGTCAACAAAAATAGATGACGGATTTTGTCATTTTTCTACCAGAATATGGAAGGAAGAGATGGAGCCTATGCCATCATTCATTATTCAAACAATACACAATATTTTTAAAAGCATCTGAGCTACTTCACGGATTTGCCACTGAAAATTTATACAACTTGTGATACTTGGGCATTTTGAAAATTTAGCCAGTTAATGCATAGCACAGAAAGAAGTTACAATGCAGCACTAGAAAAAAGTCTTTTTGACCATCAGGAGTGTATTTGTGCAGCGGAAAACAGTCCAAAAAATACTTAAAATATTACCTTACAAAATCCTTTTTTGATTGTGCTGAAGTCTGGCAAAACATAATCTACCATTACAGTATTTTCCTCTCCTTTCAATCTAAAAGAGAAGAATGTAAAACACAACAGAATAAAGAACAAGTTCTACAACCCAACGATTTTTTACTGACTGGATTTCTCTTGACTTAACTGGAAAAATTTCTAATTTACAGGATATATTTTTTTCTGTACAAATAGATTATTCAGAAGTACCAACTTTTACATTTAATAGCATTGTATCCATACTTGGCAATCTCCATGTCCTTGTAAAAGTCTTGAGACACATAACACACATCTTCTTTTACTTGGTTAATTACATGCGTTTCATCCATAACATGCAGTTGCCTGTGCAAAACAAACAAACGAACAAACAAAAAAAAAAACAAAACAAAGAAGTTTGAGAATAATTATAATTCTTAGTATTACCTGTTCAAGTTTTGCATTGGAGATAGGTTACCATAATTTCAAATCACAGAGATGTACTAGTATCTAAAGCTTGCATTCAATTTACAAAAGCATACCTGACATACCAGAACTTAGTATTTTATTATATTGCAACTTAATAAACACAAATATCTACCTGCGTTTGCCCTGTCTTAAGAAGAATAGCCGTAACTCTGCAATTAGTTTTAATAGCAAAGGTATTACCCCTTTGCTCTCTCTTTACCTAGGTAAAGTCTCAAGCTAAAAGAACTTAATAAAATGTCAACTCTATTGAATTTTATTTGTGGTGTAGATAGAATCAAAATGTAGCACTTATTTGACAGCTGACTTATGAACTACTGAAACATCTGAGAAAACATAAGAACCTGTATAATTGTGAACATGCACACACCCTTGGCAACTTCAAAAGCGCTGGCACTGTGATGAATTAGGCTGTTGTTTTTTAATTATTTTTTTGGTGGCCTAAGCTCAAGATGGCAATTAGCAGATTATAATAGACAAAAATCCCCTTTAAACAGCATTTAATCAAAAATTCACATAACCAGAAAGAATATCCCCACAAACTTCCCACACATTTTATATCAAGTCTCAAGATGATGGTCAGTAATTAATCTCTTACTTTACCTGTAAGATATTATCTCCTTCAGATGATTGGTTAAGAGTTTTCCCCCAACATTAATCCTACATAAAAAAAAGTAACACAAGGAATTCTGTAGTTACTAACTTCAGGCATAACAAACAATTCTCCTAAAAAATCAATAATAGTGCTTACCTGATAATTGCCTCTTTCTTCTTTTTACTTCTGCAATATGGTACAATATGTGTAAAAGAGTATCCACTATCCACAATGATACAACATAGCTCAGATGGATTATCCCGGAAATACCTGTGCGCACTAAGAGCTCCAGCTGAAAAACAGAAAATTTCATTCAAACTTTACACGAATATACACTTTCAGAATTCACATTGATATGGAAGTGCTTCAAATTTTAAATGCTTTTTTCAGACTTGTAAGAACTCAATACAAAACACTATAGCCAACAAGTGAACTAATTTTGACAGTGGATAAAATTAAGTATTGTATATCCTCTCCCCCTTTATTCTTTTTCATGGATTCCAGTGCATGTTCTGTTCCCTCTTCTGTGGCCTAAACAGATTGATCACACCACAATTTATCAAAACAATCTAAAGGGATATCTATTTTTCAAAAGGGTTGAGATGTTATTTTACCATTCCCTGTGATCCCTGCAAGGTAATGCATTTCTCGACCACAATGCTGCATTTTATTTGAAATACAAAGCAAAATTAAAAATCACCACCACCCCCAAAAGAGGAACGCTGTCAAAGTCTCCACACAAATCTTTGGTAGACTTCCTCAAATGATATCTTATTTCAAAATATATTCATTATCTCTGCCATCTTTTTCTCCTCCCAGATTTGCTTTAATTATATGCAAGACACTCCTTAAAAAGTAGTATAAAAGTAAAGGTTCAATTTCCATAAAAATTTTTAATCGAGTCTGAGTACACATATTAGCGTATTATTCAAGAACCAGGAAAGAAATTAAGTGATTTGTATGTGTATGCATTTAAACATAATTGGAATTTTAACCTTGAAAATAATAAGTGAAATAGAAGGGGATATACTCACCATTTACTCTAAGAACTGCTTGAAACTGATATTCTTCAAATAGGATTTCATTCATGGATTCTTGTATTGAACTGAAGTTAAAATAAGGTTCAGTGATAATAATGTTGGTATCTACAAAATCCACCTATGAAAAATACACAAAGATTGTCCTTAAACAAAAATTTAAAAATAATCCACTATGACATTTTGCAGCAATTGAAGACTGTGTAAATTTGAAGACATGATTATCACTTGCCATATCTGTTAGCAGAAGCTGGGCTTATAAAGTTTTACTTTTTTTTTTCCCTTTGTGAAGACTTTATGAGCAGTGATACAATTTAATGTATTCATGGTTTAAAACATAATAAAAGGGAGCACCTCCTTATATACTCTGCTCCTGTTACCATCCTTAGATATTGTAATGAGATACCCATGAAAAACACTACAATACTCATAAAAGATACTTTACACCAATTCTATCAACTACAGCAAGATTTCTTTTCAACAGCTCAGCATTTGCATCAAGAAATCATGTATCTATTAACCAAAAACCAGCACAAAGCAGAAACAACAAAACTCCCAGTGACCTCTTACAAGGCCTGCGAAAGATCCTGGACTTTCTGCGTTTGCTAATGCCTCGAATTCCATTAGAGAAAACTTCACATAGTTATTTTCACCATAACTAGATACGGCCCCAAACATATTACCAGCTGTATCTCCCTCTGTAGGTTTTACTCATGAACAAACAAACAAACAAACAAAAACTGTCAACGAATGGAATCTAGTTCCAAAATGTAAATGAAAGCTAAATACCAAAAGCCAGAACTGTATATTTTTAAGTATGAAGATTAAGACATTTAAGGTACTCTTTCATTCTGTATCCTACATGTTAACAAAACAAACCAAAAACTTTCAGAGTAAGTAACAATACACCATATTAAAAAAAAAAGTACAAGAGAAGCCTTATTACACATCTTGGGCTACATCCAGTTGGTGTGACAAACAAGAAAATTGCATTTCATATATTTATATTTTATAAATTCAGTTAATTCATTGGCAATAAATGGTTAGCCAAAGATACAGCTACTTAATGCCTGTGTTTTGGCCTACTGACCTAGTTCATCCCTATCTTAAATGAACAGTTTCTTAATCTCTAAACCACATTGTATCTGTCTATAATGATGTTTTTGTTTTTTTATTTTACAAACTTGAACTCTTAATTATATTGATGTGAATTTAAGATCGACATATGTAAATTGACCTCAGTATGGATACACACAAAACTGGAAAGTTAAATACTTTAGAAATTCCTATACCAGAGCTCAAAGTCATAATTTTCGTCAGTTTACAATAAATCCTTGTGATTTCTAATGGAAGTCACTTACAAAGAGAATAGTAAGCTCAGCAGTTTTATTTAATATTTGATGTACTTATGTTAAATCCAATAGTCAAGGCTTAACCTACACAAATTGATTATTAAAAAAAAAAAAAGAGAAAGAAGGAAAGAGGCTCTTACTTGATACATTTCTTTTCCAAAAAGATAATCCCAAACTTGTCTCTGGACATCCCAATTAACCAGGTAACCCTGTAGGAATTTTGAAAAAAAAACAAAACACCATTATTTAGAAAATAAAAATATACTTCACTTTTTAAACAATTACTAGAGATCGAAAAATGTCAAACAATTGATGATCTGACAGTATAAAGAAATCTGAGAGTGAAAGTGTCTAAATTCTCACAATTCTATGCCAAGAGTTAAGGTAACATGAAATAAACAATGTTACAAATATCCTCCACCTAAATCAAAGAATCACAGAATGGTTTGGGCTGGAAGGGACCTTAAAGCCCATCTAATCCAAACTCCTACTACGGTCAGGGACACCTCCCACCAAACCACATTGCCCAAAGCCCCATCCAGCCTGACCTTGAAGACCTCCAGGGATGGGGGAGCTGTGTCGACAGGGACTATCTTTACAGAGGAAGACATACATGATTTGACATTGAGCAATCATTAAATCATCCTATTTCATTCATACCACTACATACTCTATATATTGATATATACAGCGTACTCTTATATAAAAACCATATTCACGTGTTTATCAGTTTTTAACAGTATGCAGACAGATAAAAAAGGCAGTCTAACATTTGACAAAGAGATTCTCCATAATAACAACTGTCCAACTAGCATATAAATTTAAATCACATACGTACAGGTTCCAAATAGTTATATATATTATACATCTACGTTATATACTTGACAGATGCAGCATATGGGGGCAGCACCAGGTGGAAACAAGATTACATGAAGATTTTGAATTCCAGCTAGGGAACTTGAGGTGTGACACACAGATAAGGCTGCCAGGAGCTGTGCACATAGAAGAGCAAGGTAACTCGCTTCCTGCACGCACTTACTGTGCTTGGCAGCAGCGCTGTGACACTGCCCGCTGCCCAGCGTGCCTCTTGTACGCCACGACATCAAAACCTGCCGTGGGGGCGCATGGCACAAGAAGTATGCCAGGAAGCACCTGCTGCTGCCTGGCAGCGCCGCTCGGCTCAGGCTCTGCCCCGTTACCTTCTGAAAGGGGAGGATGTAGAAGAGGCCCGAGGGGTCCTTGATCTCATCCAGCTGATTCGCCGTGAAGGTTTTCAAGCGCGCCGTCTTCGACCTGAACTGGCAGTTGGGGATAACGCTGCGAGAGAGGAGCACAGCTCCATGACACACGTCGCAACCGGCCTCGTCCCGTCACGTCCCCGAGCTGCGGGTCGCCTGGAGCCCATTCGGGGCCGGGGGCTACCGGGGGGCGAGCTCGGCCCTCGCCCACCCCATCCTCCATCCCCCATCCCCCCCTCCCCCATCCCGGTGCTGAAGGAGAGGGGCGGGGCCTCCCCCCACCGCCCGCGGGGGCGGGGCCTCGCGGTGGCGAGTGCGCAGGCGCAGTACCGGCGGTGGGCCGGGGAGGGGAGGGGCCCGGGCGCGCGCGTCTCGCCCCGCCCCGCCCCTCACCTGACGTGCGCGTGGCTGTAGCCGATCTTGGCGGTGTAGGCGCCGTTATCCAGCACCAGCGTGGCCATGCTCCCCACGGCGCCACGGCCGCCGCCGTCCCAGTATTGATCCGCCACCGCCGTGGGTCTCTGTGGTTACCATAGAGCGGAGGAGCAGCGCGCGCGCGTTGCCTGTCGGGACGCAGCCGTGCCGCCGGGACCGCCCCACGCCGAGAGCCCGCCTCCGGCGCCGGAAGCTGTCGCCGGGGGAAGTGACGAGTGTAGGGCCCGGTGCGGCTGCGTCACGGCACCGCCCCCTAGCGGGGAGGACAGGAGGGCGTGGGGAGCTGGGGGCGGCCTCTTCTCGCGGATAGCCAGTGATAGGGCTGGAGGGAACGGCCTCAAGTTGCCCTAGGGGAGGGTCCGGTTGGAAACGAGGAGACATTCCTTCTCAGAAAGAGCGGTCAGGCGTTGGGACGGGTTGCCCAGGGAGGTGGTGGGGTCACCGTCCCTGGGGGTGTTCAAGGAAAGGTTGGGCCTGGTGCTTAGGGACATGGTTTAGTGGGTGACATTGGTGGGAGGGGGACGGCTGGACCAGATGATCTTGGAGGTCTTTTCCAACCTTAATGATTCCATGATTTTGCTTTATCTGTTACATACCATCACAGTGCCTGCTGTCATTCAATAAAATAGGTAATGCAGCACTTTGTATCTCCACGTAACTCCCCCAGAAATATAAACCGTAAGGATAACCGCTACTCCGTGTGATTCTTGTTCATCCTAACAAACATCAGACATCTTTCCATGAGCCACCATGTGCAGCGGAACACACCAGTTTTTAGACCAATCTCTGCTTGTCAGATCTTAAGGACAGCATCATTAATCCCTGCACTAGCAGATCCGTTCTTTGGCTCTTGAGGTGAGGTCACAGGAATTACCAGAGGCCTGTTTCTCCAGGTCAGGAGTTCCAGGATCCTGTTAGAGGACACTGTGAAGTGTTGTTTTCCTTCTTTGTCCGTTGACAGGTACCATAACAGTAAATTTTGGTTTTGTAATTAAAACTCCAAGCCCAAAACACACAAAACAATGCTTTAGGTATTCACAGGTTTACAATGAAGCACACAACATTATTCATAAAATCATGTAAACGTTACTTCACCCTTTATTAACGACATAAAGTTCTCAGAGTAAGAGACAAATTCATTATAGCTGTTGCTAACTTTTTGTCTTATGAAATTAAATGAGAAAGGCAGAATTTAATTAATTCCTTTTCCTCTTCTAGATACCAGCTCCAGCTCTATTAGATTATCATTCGTTATCATGTAATGACTTGTATTGAATTCAGTTAGCTGTTCTTTTTTTTTTTTCTTCTGTTTTAGATCTCATAAAATAAATATCAGGCCCTTAACAGTTCACTTACGTTTATGTATATAAGTATTTTAAATCACTAGGAACTAAAGATTATTATTTTTTTTTTTTTACTATCGTTGCTAACTGGGGACAGATTGCATACGTATTTATTGTGTTTGCTTACACACTCACCCAGATATTTGCATGGCACTTCTGATAAACCTTCTTTGTTGTTAATGGAGTACCTAACAAAGTCAGTACCATAGGAAGGATACAAAAATATGACCTTCAAAGTCACTTTTACACAGCAGCAAACTTTGTACATTGATATTTGTATATTGTATATTACAATAGTTTAGAATTCATATTTTGTGATGGTTTTCAACTTAGAGCAATGGTCCATCAGACTACTCAAGCTTTGCATGTCTGGAATTGTTTTTTTTTTCCATTATCCCTACAAAGCCATGCTGAATTTCTCATGCAGCAAGTATAAAACAAAATACACACTGAAAGCAAATCAGAACTTCTTAGGTCACATTTTATTTGTTCTTTTTCCACATCCTCTACTGCCTCATTTAATGGAAAAAAAAATATTTTTGTTAATTCTTCTGTTTTCTTCATGTTTCTGAAGTTACTTTGATTCTAGTTATGTATTTTTTCCCTGTCTGTATTCCATTCCAGTTTACACAGTGAAGAAATCCACACCGCATGAAAAGTTGGACTCCATCTGCACACCCCCTGCAAAGCACAGAAATGCAGATTTGCTGTGCTCTGTGGGAATACACGGCCTCAGAATGGTCAAACAGTGCCAACTGTGAATTTGCAGGTTGTTTAAAGCATCCGGAAGTCATCCCTGAGGAATACGTTATTGCATTCTTTGATCCTGACGCCAGAAGTGCATCCTGGACTTGGCATCCATAAACTGAACACAGTGCGCCTTTCTTTGCCTAGCTGATGGTGAAAGATGAGCAGCCTGATGGGAAATGCTGTACGGCCTTGGGTTCTAGGGTCTTCTATTGAAGGGAAGGAATTCACAGATAGGCTGTAGAAACTATCTGTGGTAAATATGAGCCAAAGATCTTCTTTGAGATCATTTTACTATCCCGGACACACCCATTAGTGGGGTTCTTTGTTGGTGCCATGAGGGCCAACTGCTCTTTGAAGGAGGAAAGCCAGGAGCTGAGGTAGATTCTGCAGCCACGAGGGCAGGGCCTTCCCAGCCCAGGTCTGTCCCACCACCCCTAGCCAGGGAGCAGGGCAGGCAGGGCAGGGCTGCGGGGGTCAGCCCAGAGCCCAGGTCATCAGGCAGGTTTCTGGTGATGAAGCAGGCCTGAGGCCAAGCACAGAAGTCAATTCTCAGGTCAGTTCTCAGGAGCAGATCTGGTGGGGTCAGCCAGGGACAGACAAAGCCCAAGGTTCATCAGGCAGGTCTGTTGTGACCAGGCAGATCTAAGGTCAAGAAGGAAAATCAATGGGTCAGGTTCCAGATCAGCAGGACCCATAGCAATACATGCACAGATCTGCCACTACAGCCTCCCTTTCCTTTCTCCTCCTGTGACTGTTGTTTCTTGTTGTATGTGGGTTCAACATGATAAATCAAGAGCAAAGAGCCTTGCTTGCTATATGAAGAAATCCTACATAGCAATGTTAAGGGCAAAGTAGTCAGGAAGACTAAACCAGTCTTTCCTACTTGTGGTTGTATTAAGGTGACAGCTGATGAGACTCTCACAAGGTTCTTCATAAATGATTGCTTTCCTCCATTCAGAGCAGATCTTTGGGATGTTGTTTTAAGCATCATTTTCACGTAGCAGTGGTCTAATTAGCATGAGCATTTTACCAGAAATTCATCTGCTTGAAAACATGGGACTGTGATCTGAAGAATCAGACCACAGTCTAATTAATATAGTCTGGGGATATCCTGATAGTAATTTGTGTCAGGATCTAAAAAGTACCAGATATTCTGCTCCGAGCAAGAGGGGTTGATCTATGGATTTTCCTCCAGTCGATGTGCTCCAGGAAACTGGGGAGAAAGTGAAGTCATGACTCAGATCAACCCTGCTAGGCAGGAATATTTCTGTTTTCAGTTTCAATCAGCCTGTCCTCTGGACTTACCCTTTTCTACCAGAGCTATGTGAGCAGAACACTTGAAAGAGAACACACAGCATGGGTCCTGCTTACCTTGTCCCATATATTTTCTTCCTTGGTGGGAAACTAATCTATCACGATAAACAACATTTCTCCAAGAATTCCAAGATATTGGGTATTTTTTTTCTAGTTGAAGAAAATAGATCTTAAAACATAAATAAAGGTGTTAGCAGCTCATTTCCACTTTATAAATCTCTTTAAAGAATATAATGAGGTCAATATTACACACTGACTGATTTTTAAATGCCTAGAAAAATCAATTGAAAATGTTAATTTCCTGACCTATTTTTTCATCTGTTACTGCTTCATATATCTGACTTGAAGGTCCTTGGGGTTTTGGTTCATTGCGTGTAAATTATTAATCTGTTATGTATATGAGATGCAAAGAAAGTAGTGTCTGATGTCTTTCCTCTCCAGCCCTAGATTATATTCTAGAGCCAGCAAATAGCCTTCAGAAAGAGGTCACACCTGAAAAACATGTCCGTTTTAGCTATTTATTTTATTATTTTATTTTATTTTATTTTATTTCTGATTAAAAAATATTATTTAGAGCACCTGGTTACCCACCACTGAAATTCTCAAGTTGCATTTTCTAAAATGAGGGAGCCCCAGAGAAGATGGTTAATAGAACAAAACTATTACTGGTCATTTAATTTTTAACTTGGTTAGAAATTTTGCCACAGCATGAGAAGCTATCCTCATACAATTATCATAAGGCTTTATACTTGCCATGATTACCCTGAGAAATACAAGCACCTGGAGAAGAACCTGATTTTAAAAGTCTAGGGGTTTGAGTAAGCGCCAAGAAACCGAGTTTAGGGGAAATATGACGTGTACATGCACATGAATTCATTCCCATAGCATTTTATGTTAGTAAGTGTTTCTTGCATTGTCCCTTTTGGGCGGCGCGGAGCAGCAGTAGCCATCCTGGATCATGGCTGGGCTGGGGAGAGACCCAGGAGCAGGGGCTGTTCCTGGACAACTTCCTATGGAAGAAGAGTTGACAGCATCAAATTTATTGCTGCCGGGGATGTTGGTTTGCTTGGCACAGCATTTTGGCCCGATTTTGGGGATCCCGGATGGAACAAATTTTAGGAATGTTTTTTGTAGCTGTAAACAAGCATTGCTTGTAAAGAGAGGTATAAAAAGGATAAATGTCTCACTTGGCTCATGAAACTGAACAAAGGAGCTAGAGTAATGGAATTTATCTGGAAAACTAAGAGGAACTCCAGATTTTGCTTCCGTGAACGACCTCTTGGATGGATCTGTCACAGCTCTGACACTTGGGGAGCACGCGATGTGCAGGTATTACGCCAGCTATTAGCGCACATAGGCAAATGAGCATTTCATCTGGAGGAATCTTTGCTGCCGCATATTAGAACCGTTTGTGGTACACATTACACCTTTCAGCCGCCCTTCACGACAGATTTCTCACCCAGATACCGACCAGTGTCGGTGGCTGGGGGCTGGGGGCACGGGGGGGAGGCGGGAGGCAAGCTCCGCGGGGCAGCCGAGGGCACGGAGGGAGAGCGAAGGACAGACACCGGGACCGCGGGGGGACACCAGAGGCAGCGGGCGGCCTCTCGAGAGGTCGTCAGGCTCCGGGGGGAGGCGGTGCCCCCCTCCCGCCCCGCCTCGGGCCCGCCTCTCCCTGTGCGGGGCGGCGGTGCCACCGCCCCCCGTCACTAGGCGATGGTGCAGCCAAGATGGCGGCGGGCGCCGAGTGAGGGGGAGCGGCGGCAGCGGCTGCGCGCCCCGCGGTCTGCCCGAGTGGCTCGGGCTGGGGCGGGCGGAGGGATGAGGCGCGGCCCTGCTGCCGGCCGGTCGTCGTGAGGGGCGCGGGCAGGCGGACGCCATGGCGGGCATCATCAAGAAGCAGATCCTGAAGCATCTCTCCAGGTCAGCGCCCTTGCCCGGGGTGGGCTGAGGCGTGCGGGGGGGATCGGCGGCGGGCGAGAGGCCCCGAAGCCCGGTCAGGCGTGGGGCGAAGAGGAGCCGGGCATCGTTTGGCCGGCGGAGGGGAGACCCGGAGCCGCCTCCCGGGGGCTTGGAGGGGGGCGAGGCGGCTCGCCAGGGCTCGTCCCGCCGTGACAGCCGTGGGCACGGCCACTGGCCCCTCGCCCGGCGGCGGAGGGGGGACACCGAGCGAGTCCCCGCCCGCCGCGCCGTGCCCGGGGGGGCGCTGAGGGACGACCCCCGGCGGCCGTGGGGGGCGCCCGGGGAGCGGGGAGGAGCCGGGGGGCGCAGGGGTGCGGGGTCCCTGCGGATCCTGCGGCCGCCCCCGAGCTGTGGGAGCGCCAGGTGGGGCCGGGTGGCCAAGGAGGCTGGCGGTGGCGCTGCCGGAGGGATGAGCCAACTTGGGCGTCTTGTGGGGAACTTAACTGCACCCGGCGTGGGCAGCAGGAGGAAAAATTGTCACACTGGAACGTTTTGGGGGCTGTCAGGGTCCTGTGCGGGAAAGTCGTGGAAACTATGCAAACACACAAACTGCACAACAATTCCCAAAAGCCACAACTAAATTTCTTCCGTTTGTAAAGAAAGACAAAAGCCTAGTAGGTACCTCATCTGTCACGATACTGCAGCACTGTTGTTCTTCAGGATTTACTTTTATAAATTCAATATTGCTTGAAAAGTTGGCCCATACTACTTTGCTTTTTTTTTCTTTAATGTTTCATTCTGTTTTTTTATGGTTTTTCAAAGCTTTTTATCTTACTGTTAATTAACAGAGAAAACCAAATAAAATGCCAGATTGCCGTTTGACAATTGTGCCAACGGTGCACAGGGAAGGCACGATTCCCATTCCCAACCCGTCGCTGTCCGTCCCTTAAAGATGATGTATCAAACAACAGTGAAGTAATTTTTCTCCTCCACCCTGTCTGTGAGCTTTTGTAGCTGGGAATGCTGATGCAGAAGTCTTGTTTTCGCAAGACGGTAACTGAGAACTGCGAGAATGGGAATGCTGGACGAAGATGTCATCTGCCTTGAGTGAGCCTGCCCGTCAGCAGTGTGCAGGAAATCACTGAGCTGTATCACTGATACGGTTCACTTCCTATAGCACCGTTTAGCAAGCTGCATCAGAAGGGAAGTGAACTGGTCTCAATGCTACAGGTTAAAGTAAAACACGTGTCTAGTAACTGAGCACGAGTAACGTGAGCTGGCTCTTGTCTGGTTTGTGAAATAAATAGCTTTCAAAAACCAGTGTTAAGTACTTTTTGATGTTGATAAATCTGTATGTTTTCTTGTGGGATGTGATGACGCTTATTCAACAAGACTACCTTAATTGATTGCTGCAAGTTTTGGCATTTTTGAAAAGCTTATGGGATATGTCTAACGATCTGAGGTTTGCAGTTTAAAGCTGAGGCTCACGATCATTGAGGCTACACCAACATTAATATAGTGAAATACAGACCTTATTATTAAGGCCCTTATTATGGGTGTTCTTAAGCACATGATCAGATAATCTTTTCTCCCTGCAGAACTGGTACTTCAGTGATTGCAGAACTTGGTTACACCAGAGAACAAATTCAGGTGGCTCTTTAAATTTCAAGGATTTTTTTTTCCCCAACAAAAGTCACAACATCGTTCTTTATTTCAGGTTTTCCTTTCTTATTAGATTTTATAAGACTGGGGTTAACGTAGGCTTCACACATTGTTTTGTGTCAGTCTGGAGCCAAAGGTATAAGGAAGTTCCTGTAATAGAGAGGGTGCCAAAAGACACTTTCACTTCAGATTCTATTACTATATTGGTTCCTGTTCTGCAATTCTCATAGTTCCTCAGAACTGATGCCTTTTTGTCATCTTCACCAAGGGAAGTATTACTGTCAGGATTGAAACGTGCTGGAAAAAGTCCACGTATAATAAAGGAAAAGTTGAAGGAATTATCCAGTTATCTTGATTTATTTTCATCTTTGTTTCCTCTCTTTGTATTCCATTTTTGGTGATTAGATTTCTCTTTGAACAAAGCCAAATGTAATTTGTACTTCACAGAACAAATAGAAGACATAATCTTTTACCTTCAGTTACAGTTCTCTGTGCTTTCCTTTTTTCTTTTTTGTTCACAAATCACAGAATGGTTGAGGTTGGCAGGGCCCTCTGGATGGCATATTGCCCAGGCCTTCCTCCCCGAATCCCACCCCCCTGGATATTGATTTAGCAATATTTTCTATAGAGATTGCTGCAATATCTGTCACCACATCCATTAGCAAATTTCAGCTTTCTTACAGCCATCTGGATATTGCGTATGCAAAATTAAAAGCGTAATTTGTGTCATTCAGTTATTGTAGCTTCCATTAATTCAGTTTTACGGTGCTTTTAGATGGACTGATGGACACTGGGGGTGTGAAGCAGCCTTATGCTATGTTTGTTATCTAGGGGAAACTCTTATAGATATGAATCTTTAAGGTCTGAAAACAAGAAGAAGAGGGAGATCCAAACTGGATTCTGAAAACGTTTTGATATCTAAATGGCTTTTTAGATTGTAAAATATTTTTCTTAATACTGTATTGCAGCTTAGAAACAATGGAGATACACAGAGTTTTGTAACAAATCTGAACCTTCTTTCAGGGTCTGCTGATGGGTTTTCAGTTTTCTTACAGTCTTTTAGAAATTTCTTGAAGTATTAGCTCAGTCCACTCCCTTCAATGCGCATTGCTTTTCTCCAAGGCTGCAGAAGAAAATGTGGAGAAGGAAGGAAGAGGGAACACAGTTACATTTTTCTGTTATTTGGATTATATGGTGCTTGATACAGCATTTGAAACTAAGCATGGTTTACTAAGCTGAAGAGATGAGTTTGTTGTTTGAAAGCTAGATACCTTGAATTTTTGTCAGCTGCTTATTGTAGTAGGATCATTTTTTTTTGGCGAACATGCATGGTGGAGTACCTTTGTTTCATAACATTACCTGCCCTACAATGAATCAAGTATATCTGAATAATGGTGATACCCTTCACAAAGGTGGAAATGAAACATGGTGGCTAGGAGTTTAGTATCGCTTACTCGTCTTGTCAGGCTTTTCCTCTGAATGAAATGAACTGAAACACACATTGAATCTTAACGTGTGCCATTATGTCTTTTCATGGGCGAGAGATTTCTTGCTGAAGAGCAGCTTTTCTTGCAAGATTTTCTGTGGACTGCTTTGCTGTGATAAGCAGATACCTTCCAGTTTTGCATCTTTTTCCTTTGTTAGACTTTGTGGACGAGTGTTTAAAGCAGCAGTTTTAAAGATTGCCAGCAGGACTCTAGATTTCACTATACATGATCCCGATAGTGTGCCTGTTGTACTACCTGTAGTTAGAAAGGTGTCATCATCACTATCAGGGTTTGACTCTTGAGTTGTTCAGATCCAAAATACTATCAGGGTTCAGGAGTTGCTGACACAGGCTTGTATAAGACTTTTTTTTTTTTTTTGTCTTTTAATATAATTGACTAAAATTTCCTTTCTAGCTAACCTGTGGTCTAACAGGGAGCCCTCTATGTGTCTTCAAGATCCATGCCTTTTTATAAAAAAAAAAGTTTTATTTAAGTGTAAGTCTGAGAAGCATGAAGGAAAGCTTCCAAACTTGCCTCTGCATTAATTCATCCCCACTGACTGTGATATTCTTCATCTTAATTGCATATTAACTCTGAAGTTTACCAATGATAGCGCATACTTCAACTTGAAAAAGAGAATCACATTTTTTGTTTTAGTCATACGTATTTGCTATTTTTACACATGTGCACACAAAGAAAAATCTTAAGTGGCTTAAAAACGTTTGGTGTGGCAGAAATCCAGGTCACTTTCTGTTCATGCCAGTATCTGTGGTTCTGGGTGAACTTGCTTTAGCTCACCTGCAGCAGTAGATGCAAAAACACTAAGATTTCAGTAGAAGAAAATCGCAGTGTGTTTCACGATAACATTATTATCCATCATGTAGTTGGAAGATCATCCTAAAATGCCTAGGAAGATTAATTCTACAAAGAGTAATGTAAGGATTGCATGGATCCAAGGGATCGGTTGATCTCACTGTGAGCAGCGGTATCACATCACCTGGTACGGCGTCACCGATATCAGTCCCGGCTAATATTTGACCTGTACGTCACTCTGCTCGGTACCTGTGAGATACACCTCTTTGGCGGGGCACGTTGCCATCCCAAGAGATTGGGGTTATTTCTCTTTGAACCTGCTAGTGTAGCAGGGTTACGTACTTGGCCAGAAAGGACTATTTTCTTCTTGTAATTACCTGTAGTTGTTTGGATGACCTTTGAAACTTCCAACTTCAACTAGTAGCATAAGAAGCAAGGGGTGTTTGCTTCTTTTCACCCTACTGAATATCCTACTTCTGTCTTACTGCAGTTTTGTGAAAGTTACCCCATTTTTTAGCCAGCCAAAGAACACAGAGCGTGTACTTTCCCTAGAATAAGCGCAAAACAGGTTCTTTCTCTGCTTACACTGAAGTATTTACAGGATGTTTTCTACATGACTGACTTTATTGGCTTATGTGGTATATGGAAGGACTTCAAAGCACAATGTAAGTGGGTGGAACAATCTACATTGTTCTGAATAAGTCTATATTTAATCTGAATGCGTACAGAAAGTGTTATCTGTTTATTACAAACATCGTGCTGCTGAACCTAGTGAAAGAATTGAGTCTGAAAAAAAATGGAACAGGCAGTAAAGCAAAACTGCTTGGGGTGGCAGAAGAAAACAGAGAAAGATACAAAAAGTATTGAATTTCAAACATAAAGGAACCGAAAAAATACAGCACAATGTAAAATTTCATTATGATTCTAAGTGGAAACTTCATGCCAACGATTTTGCCTGTGTGAACGTGTTGGTAGTATTCTGATAAGCATAAAAGAATCAATGAATGTGTTTTTTTCAATCAAAAAAAAAAAAAACCCTTTTCACTTCTATTTTTATTAGTAGCTTCACAATCGTATTGCATTTTAAGCTTTTGTAGCAGAATGTCATCTAAAAAGCCAAACTGAAATTGCTGTGGTGCTTTGTTTGAATTTATAAAGTTTATTTTGGAGATAAACCGGCTATAATCTATTTGCTAGTAGAGTTCTTAATCAGTACATTTGTTAATATTAAGATATAAATTATTAATTCTTGTGTGTCCCCATTCATAAAAATCTCTTGAGACTTCAGGAGCATTTGGGTTAATAAAATAAACTCACTGAATTTTATTTCTAACTTTCAGTTTGTTTTATATCATTTTTGCAAAGGTATTATAAATCTGGATGCTGATTTTGCAGACATTTGTACCATTAAAGTTCTGCTGAAGTTTTGTTTGTCAGACAAGTCTTGTGTATACACATTAAAAATTAATGCATTTACAGAATCGCCATGAATTAATCAGTAGCATTTTAGTTGCATAGTATGTGATCATTTCCTTTGAAGCAATTCTCACAATAGGTTGACAGGGAAATAAGTTTCCAGAATTAAAATGATGTAGAAGATTACTTCATGTACAAGCAGCTGATATACACGAGTGCAAAGCATTCTTAGGAAGAAGGGTATTTAAATAATGTCTGGGGAATAAAATTATGTTTAAACAAGTATACAGTGGGGAAGAATCAAAACAAAACGCATAGTGATTTTTTTTTTTTTTTTTGAAATTTGGTATTTCTCCTGAAGTCTTAGTGTTTTTTATATCAAAGAGGTATAAAACTATGTACAAAACTTTGAGTAGAAGGCACTTGTTAAAGGGTATTTGGTTTTAATTCCAGTTTTCTTGTACAAACAGACTGGGCAAAGGATATCAGGTGATTTCTGATGAAAAACTAACAGAATTAGGAAGGCTCACACAAAGTAATTTGTTTCATGATTTATTTTTTTTTTCAAATCAAGAGAATAATTGCTAACAACTAATTATGTGACAAATACCTACCTAATTTTTGGCAGGTTGCTGGGGAACCAAGGTTTCTTAAACAGTAGGTCCTACAGTTCTTCTGTACACCTCTGAGGAGCTGACGCTAACCAAAGTTTGGATCTCTTCATTCCATCAGCTTTTCCTTAGAAGAATCAGGAGAGGAATGTAACAAGTACAAGAGCTCCAGCTCAGGCTGTGGCTTTCCATCCTTCCAGGCTTCCTAGCATGGATCTAGGAGCCTTGCTCCTAGATGTGTGAGGCAGGACCCCAGCGCAAATCTTGTGGCAGCTCTGCCATGCAACTACCGTACAGCTTGAGAACACCAGAGCTTTTGTTTTCTCAGACTGGCTTCTTCATCTGACTCCCGAGGAAGCAACCTTGGGACCCACAGTTTTCATGTCGTAGTCGCTCCCATTGCTTGGGGATCTGGAGACTGTAGAAAAATTCTCATTCATAACTACTATTATTAACTACATATCTGTAATTCAGTTCTGTAATAAATCTCATAAACATCATTCAGATATCCTAACAAATAGCCTATGAAGGGCTAGGATTGTACTGTCCCTGCAGTAATAGAGTGTAAGTATTAGTTATATTTAGTCTGAGGCATCTTTTCAAAGTGAAGACAGTTAACAAAGAATTTCTTTTCTTCTACTGCCATTTGATTTGCTAAGTTAAATATTCTATTTTTTTTTTTTTAATTTTGTGAGGCTTAATGTACTACAGTTTCAAACCCTGTGAAATCAGAAAGTGCTGGTCCTCGTCGCACTGCCACAAGTACAGAATGAAACCCAGCAAGTCCTGCTCCCTTATCTCTGTAGAGTCATGTTTCTGTAGGGTGACTTTTAAACAGGTGTAGTGGAGATGCTGAATGGGAACAAATAACGTGGGCTGAGAAATCTCAGGCAAAACAAAACTGAAAAGTTGTCTCCCATGTCAAAATACACTAACAGCCTCTTGTGTGCTGCAGCTCCAGGATAGCTGCCTTCTCACATTCCAAATATACTTACTGAGTGTCTCTGAAACCGCTTGGCTGTATTATATGGATCCTTTTCCCCATGATTGAATTTTTCTACATAAGCTGTTCATTTAAACACAGCTGCAGTGTCTTAGTATGAGACAGTAAGGGATATTCTCATGGGAATGTAGCACTTTATACAGCTCTATTTCCTTTTCAGCTATAGAATGTCTTAATGTATAGCAAACTGTTGTGACTGCGGTTCTCTTTAGCTAAAAATCTCTTACATTATTGTATCACTCCTTTTTCCCCTTTGAACTTGCTCCCTTGTGTGTCCCCTGTGTCCCGTTCCCTGCAGCGATCCCTGCTGGCTCTGGTGGAGATTGGTTTGCTGTGAATATCCTTACTACCAAAATGAGCACCAGGCGCTTCTCAGAAACCGTGGCAACTGACCACTTGCTTTCACCAGGAATAGGGGCCTTTTGTCTGAATACCTTGCCCTCAGGTAACTTCCCCTCTCCCACCTTTGTAGATTAAATGTAAGAGGTGGTATGTATTTGTACAGATTTGGGACTGAAATGAATTCTATAAAATGTCAATTGGGTTTTCTCTCTTTTGTTTTTGGAACTTATAATTCTGCAAAAAGTAATTGTTTGCTATGCAGGTATGTTTGAAAACAAGAAAGTCCTAAACTAAATTTACAAAACTGATTTGGGAAGTACACCAGCAATCCCCTTATAAACATATATTTATGTATAATTTCTAAGTGTAATCTTTTAGACATATCTCCATATCTATAGGCTACTTGACATTTGCTGTTTATTGCTTTCACCTACTTAATTCCTTTGTGTAACTTAATCTTTTTTTTCTCTCTATCAATAGATATTTGGAGGATCAGTCAGCTTTTATCCTGGTTTATGTAAGAGAATAGCTGATTTTTTTAAAAATTAAAATAGGCCTTGTAGTTTGTCATATTGAAAAATCTTTTTTTTGTTGTAAAATCTGATTGCTTAGCATTAATAAGATATCTGCTAATGTTACGTAAATAAATGGTGCAGTTTCCAGAAGGCAGATGGTGTCGTGCTTTTATGCCGCACTCTTGTTTCTTGGTTTAAATTTATAAAATTATTTTGTGTCAAGTGCCTTTTCTGTGCATTAGTTACAGAATGTCATATTTTGACTGGAATGGAACAGTTACCAAGTATCAACAGATTCTCAATGTGATGTGTTACTTTTGCTGCCTGCAATATGGAAATAGCATGTACCTTCCCAGATGTGTCTTAGCATATTAAGGATTTTGTTTTCTTGTACTCAACATACACGTTAAGGTCTGTCATGTATAAGATTGTCAAGTTTTAAACAAATTTTTTTGGGTTTGGTGGTATTGACCATTTGTACGCATGATTAACGATGCATGAAAAAGCTCATGGAATAGACAAGCTGATATTGGTCTGTTTGAGGTTTTATCATAAATGAACGATTGAGCAATATTTTACTTACAAGGTGATTAGCATTCATGCAATGAAAGCTCCTCATCTCTGTGCAATGCTTGGCTATTTCTGAGCAGATTTGCTGCATGACATGTAATTAGATAATAGCTATTGATGACAGCAGCTGTTTCGGTTCTATCTGTACCCAAAGAACAACCAAGACCTTCCTTTACAAATAGAAGGGAAATAATTTCCTGTATGTATTACTACAGAACTAATTAGGGGGAGATTTATATACTGTTAAGAGAGTTGGTGGGAATGTCAGTATTTGGGAAAGCGTTGACTTAGAAATGGGACTTAGAGCGCCCTTGAGTGTATTAAGTTGTCTTTAGGAAGGCAGCTGAGTAGAAGTCCATGCTGAAGCCTGTCTGTGTAGTGATGAAATAGAAGCGGTTATTTGGAAGGCATCAGAAAACTGAATGTAATATTCAGGCACCCGCCCCCTAGGATGGGAGAGATAAGGGGGATGGCGCGACAGGTTGTGGAAGCATGGGCTGGGTGCTGAGTCAGGATTCCAGTTAGTGATCTGCCTGGTCAGGGGTGGGGAAAGAAGATCTGTCTTTAGACTATGACAAATCAGAAGGCCTGATAAGAGCTGTTCAGGTGTTCCAGGTCGTGTTTCTTAGCCTGAAAAGTCCTGCCTGAAGCTGTAGGGTCACAGGTGGTGGTGTGGTCACATCTGGTGTTTTTTTTTTTTTTTTTTTTTTTACAGTTGAGTGCAGTAGGTCCAGGCAGGGTGTGCAAACGGGAATGCCCTCTAAAAGGGCATTGGGGTAAAGTTGTTAGACTCTTCTCTTGTAGAAATTGTTGTCAGTGGGTGGAAAAAGGTGCCAGTCTGCTACTATAGACAGACAATGGTAGGTGTTCTTGAGAAATTTGCAGGTTGGTGCAGCTGCTGCAGTTGGTATTGCCATTTACGAGTCTCCTGTGATTACCTATATGAGAATATAGGGAACGGCAGCCCTTGCAGTGTATTTACTGTTAGGGGCTTCTTGGCAGAAAAGCACATGGTATTTGAGAATCCACACAAGACACAACCTTGCCGATACAGATGACTTCTGGACAAAGGCTGGAGGATAGCCTCTGAGACCACCAAAATTATGCCCATTGTAGGCTTGCCTGTTGGTTACCTGCTAATAGTGGTGGTGAGTTTTTTACAGTGTTATGGCAATTCTTTTTGTGGTGCAGGTTGGGAGAGTCATTGTTTTTGGTAGGGTTTTAGTCCAGAAATATTAAAATTTATCCTCACAAGTTTTTATTTTCAGCCTAATGTACTGTGGACATTCTTCAGTAAAGAACTTGAAGTGTTTATGCAAGTGTGTCTGGTCAATTGTACTGTGGTGATGGCATAAAAGGTATTACCCCTCCCTACAAATCTTACCATGACTGCCTGATCATTATCATTATTATTATTATTTTTAATTCTACTAAGCTTTTGATTTTGGTACTGTGTTCTGTCCTGGTGGTCCATGGTCATTAAAATGTTCTGTAATGAGTGTTTCCCTTTATTGGTTTTAAAGGCATTCTCTTTTGGCTTGGTATGTCTTTTTTGTTCTTATATTGATAAATGAGTACCCAATTAACTTTCTGTGCAGTGTTCATTACTTCATCATTATTTTTTCTGTTTATCCTATCTGTTTTTAAATTGGCTTTAATATTTTCAGAAATGAATGTTTTATCCAAAATGAGGGCATGCCATCATATTTTATGGTGAAATTTAGTGCTACTTCCTATTCATACTTTTTATATAGTAGTACTTGAGCCTTATATGTCAGGCAGTTTTTCATCATTTTCTCTTATCTTCCAATTTTATTTTCTTAAAACAAAACAAAAACAAATAAACAAAAAACCCTTTCATTTACAATTCATGGAAATTACTGGGTTTTATCTTCAAACATCTAGTATCTTGCATCATCAATGAGTCAGCTGTTGTTGCAAAGCTGTTTGTTGATCTATTGAGTTCTTCAGAAGGTCAATTTTCTGAGGACTTGATGAATGTGACTTTAATGTTACCTGTCAGCTATCACACATTTTAACTCATTCTCTGGAGCTAAAATTCATTTACTCTAAATCTTACATAAACCATAGTTAATGATTTCATTCTGGGTGAAATACTGCTGTGATGCACTGCATTAAAAATAGAACATCGCTAGGACAGCCAGAATTCACTCAAAGGTTTCTGTTACTCACAATCTACTACCTTTTCCACTACCTTTATATTTCTACTTATCCTTTGGGCTTATTACATGGTGCTCTTGTAGTCTCCTGACCAATTTCTACTAACCTTAAGCCACTTAATGTATACTTAATTTCTGTACCAGCTTTTGTGACATCTTGATTGCAGGTTTTTTTTTCTTTTTTCTTTTTTTTTTAAGTACAAAGAAAAGATAAAGTTGCTTGATTCTGATCTTGTTGCATGGACAGCTTCCACAGAAGCGTGTTGTTTGTATTCAGTACAGGTCAAGCACTTTGCATCTGTGAAGTTTGTTGTCTTTAGATGACACTTTTGCCTCAATGGCAGCTAAATCTTTTTGATGCTGTATAACTGTTTTCATTCTCTTATCCTTTCTCCTTCTTGTCATACATGGGTCAAGAAGGGACAGTTACTAAGAACTCTTCTGAAGGTCATTGTGCTTATTATGGGTATGTAGAGTTGTTTTTTTTTAATCTAGGGAGTCTGTCTTTTCTCATCTAGGACTTGCTACCATGTAAATCTAAGCATCCTGGTACTTTGGACTTAACTAATGATACGCTGTCATGAGGAGAAGTACTGCAATGCTCCTGAACTTAGTGTCTGCAGGTGATGTTTTGTTCCTGAGAGACTTTGGTATTTATTGCTTCTGGTTACAGTAGATAAATACGAGAGAAAATTATTATGTCGCCTGCAGCAGGTTATTTTCTGTTTTCTGGGACACTTTTTTTTTTTTTTGTGACTTAGTGAAAGCCCTTAGGAGGGCTTTAAAGGTTTTTCAGATCAGAGCAGTTAATGAAAATCAACTTTGATCTGCAGTATTATAAATGAGATACACATGCAAATATGCAAGGAAGTCATTCATAACAGTAAATGCTGTGGATGCTGTGGTGATCTTTTTTTTTTTTTCTTTTTACAGATTTTACAGAGTTAGTTCTTTTCAGTTTAAATGCTAAATCTTAAAATTTAAAGTGGTACAGTGAGCAGAATAATGGTAGACCTCCTTTCTACCAAGAGTCATGGAAACCTTTATCTTCCACTGAACTACAATTTAAAAAAAGACTGTGTTTCTTGCTTCAGAAATTACATTGAATTTCTTAGTGATCTAATAACTTGGTTCGGCCAGGTGGAACAGGAAGAAAGTAATCTTCCTGGTGAGTTCTTACTGTTTTATTATTGATACAGTTGCCAGTTCTTGTTAGGACATGCTGCCCTTTTTCTGAGCCTGTTGTTTTGAACCATGTATCTTCTAAAGGATTTCTGGTTCATAGTAAGGACATAAGCAAGACATGTGGCTCATATTAACATTCAATAGTCTGTCATGATCAGGGCATATATGTAGGATCAAATCACTGGGGGAATTTTATTTAGAAGGCAGGGGGGACATATGGTAGAGTCAGGTGGAACAGATTATCTATTCAGTAGATGAGCAAAACATCTGAGTGTCCCATGTCCAAATGAGATTCAGACTTCCATAATTTCTCTATTAAATCTAGAGGTCGGAGTTTCTGTTCATTGAACGTGACAAGGCATCTCTCCAAACCTTTGTGGAGTACTGCTCTGAACTTCACGTAATCTGTGGGCTCGATTCTACAAAACATGAGCTAATCCTTTCAGAACAGATTCTTCCCCCGTCCACTCCGCTGTATTTTTTCCTAGTTTCATTTTTTGGCCATCTTTCCTGTTTGCAACGTGGAGATCCCATTCAGAACTCCAAGCCTTTCTTGTCCAAGCAAAACTTCAGAATATAAATATTTTGGGCAAGGAAAAAATCATCTCTGTATGGGTTTTTAGTTCTTTTACTGAGACCTCTAGATTACTATTCATTGTGCTCCTGACTACTGTACATACGTTTATTTAGTACCGTGCTGTTATTCTGTGACCTTTTATGCTTTTCATTGAACTCCTAATCAATAGTCTGTAAAAAGAAGATTGAACTGTCTGTCTAACAGCACAATTATATTAATTGTGTGTGTGACACAGCTCAGGGGAGTTGTGTCAAGTTGCTTGTGGTATTAACTCTGTATTTCAGGGTTCTTGCATTTAAAGTGTCAGATATTTTATGGCATTAATCTATCACCTTATAGAATTGAATATTAAACTGGATTGAAATTCATGCTATTAGATGTAGTAATTCAAACTTCAGATTGTATGTTCTGAGAAGGGAAGGATAGTTTGTTAAATTGAAACTAAATCAATGAAAACATTTTTGCTAAGAATAGCTCGTGGTATTAACAAGCCAACTATGTATTGTCTCATTAATAATGAATGTCTTACTAACTCAGCAAAACAATGTGATAAAAAACCTTGTTGAACTCAACCATGTACATTATTATATTTCTGTTCCTCTTGCCCTTTCCTTTTGCTTTCCTCTGTTCTCCTTGATTCATTTCTTGCACCAAGCAGTGGTCACCAACACTGTCTGTTCCCTCAAAAAGGAAGCTCATGAGATGTTATGCAGAGACATGGCCCAGTTGTCAAGGCCTCTGCTCCCAGTTTGAGCCAGTTTTTAAGGAGTAACTAAGTTGTTCTAAGGAATGTATGCTAGGGTGAAAAACAAAAGACAGGATGGGGGAAGCTGTTTGCATGGGCTGAGTCAGAGAGAAGGGTGTGTGCATGTCGTGAAGTTGGTGACGCTGCTAGTTCCAGGAAATTACATGAAAAGCTCAGAGAATTTTAAAATGTTTTTCTGTCTAACATGTTCACAATGTCAAACATTATCAAATATTTCTGATGAATGCTTATTCAGGATAACAAGATTCTGTTCTAACTTTCTGGTACGTACTTCTCGATTTTATAAAAAAATTGTATAGTAAATATGGTAGCCTAATAAGTTCTCAAAGTTTAAGCAATTTCAGCATTCCAGGTTGTAGTGCTAAGAGAGATAGTCATTATTTAGATGTAGAGGTAATTTGCCAGCCTAAAAATCCATGCTGTGGTGTTCTTAAACCTTGACAGTAAATATTTGAAAACATCTCCAAGGCATTGTTAACACCAGAGTTTTAAAAATATTATTAACATTAAATTGAAAAATAACATTAAAATTTAATAGTATTAAAACATTGTTTCAGATTTTATCTGATTTTATCTATTTTATTTAACAATATTGTCAGTGGTGGGTTTTGCCCACTCATAGCAAGTTCACTGGAACCTGTACTAGAAATGCATCAACGTGTCCATGGCTCACCTTCTGGGCGTGTCCTGGTTTGATACATGGTGGGATCCTAGAACAAAGCCATTTGGAGAGTTGTAGTTACCCTAAGAGGGTTTTGTTGTTGTTGTTGTTGTTGATTTTGTTTGTTTTGTTTTTAATGCAAAATGCTGTTCTTTTTGTTGTTTGGCCCTTTTTTAATTTTATCCATGAAGTTTCAAATTCTTCTAAATTTGAACTGGTATGATCACATTGTGTTTTGCAGGGTTAGCTGCTCAAATATGCCAGCTTGTAATTTTGAATTATTTATTTATAAATTAGAAAATACCATATGAAATTAAACTTTCCTGTTATTTGAAGTAGTGTATGAAATAGTGCTAAAGTGCTAAACAATCATAAGTATATTCTGTGGAACAATTAAGTTTAGAAGGAGCAGGGAATTATTAGAGAAACGTAAAGTATTGGCATCCTCTGTGGAAAACTGGCTCTGGGCAGAGCAGATGTGGTTGTCATATGTTATGAAGTTACTATGGATTTTGGGGAGGTGCCACTGTCTCACCAGCATCCGCTCATCAGTGACATTCCAGCTGGGGAAGTGGAATGAAGAAATCATCTGTTAGAGGTGCCTAAACCTGAAATACCTTCTCACAACCTTCCTACTAAAGTTCCTTTCTCTGACCTTTGAAATGAAAGGTGTAGACTTCCAGGTGGATATCCTCTTGTGTTGGTTGGTGCTAGATGAAGCAGCCCACAGAGCTTTCTCCATTTCACTGGTTGCAAAGAAAGGTGAAAAATTGAAAGCAGCACTCAGAAGAATTATTTAAAAAAAAAGAAAAAAAAAAAAGCTATGCTGAAAGGGAGGAAAAATGACACTGCTTGCTGATATTGCCTTCCCTGTCCTTCTGCTCCCTGTTGGTAGGATACAGCTCTTATTTTGTCCAAGGGTGTTGGAAGTAACTTAAGATTAGCTTTACTGTCTCTATTCTCATCCTTGATGGTATTTTGGTGTCTTTCTCACTGTGAAATTTGGAAACGTGTTCCTGTAGATCCTCTGGGTTTTACTGTGATTTGTCTGCAGTACAAAGACAAAGCTGGTGGTTACATCTGTCTGCCTTTGAGTTGAGTGCTGTTTCTTGTGTGCCATAGCTATAGAGTTCCTACAAAGAGCATCAGAGTCTCAGTAAGCCATGTGTGTATGTGATGATAGAATATTTTGCGTTTGCTGTATAAATGTGACTTAAAAATCACAAACTGGTGTTATTTTAAAGGTGATTATCATCTAGTAAGTAGAGAGAGATACTGTGATATGACTGAAAATGTTCAATGGCTGTTTATTTTAGGAATTTCAATTAAGAAGTTGGATGAGACTTGTCAGTATGATTTCTGATACACGAGACGTTATATTTTGCAGTTATTGACAGGGTGGTTTACTGAGGCAGGATATTCAGCTCTTCACTTTATTCCTTCTTGGTAAGAGGAACAAAGAAGGGTAACTGGAAAACTACGTGAGGAATAGAGGGCTTAAATAATTTTAATGTTTCTAAATGGAGCATTTAGAAGTACTAGTTGTCAAGGAAAATATATTTGTCAGTAGTCTGATCTTAATATATTTTTTAATACTGTAATTATTAAAATATATTATTCTTGAATCAAAGCTCATTTCTTCTGGTTAATTTTTTTTTTTTAAGCCAACAGAAACAACTGCAGCTGTTCTCTCATAAGCAGCACGTCCAGTATTTTTTTGCAAATACATCCTGGATAACTACAGACTTGGTACAGTTTTAAAAATAAAAATAATTGAACTTTAAGTTCTGAACAAGCTTCTGTGCTCCCTCCACCCCCAGATGTTTTGGTCTTTGAGAGTTCTTCTTTATGCTTAAACTGACAGGGAGATGAAATTCTGTAGATTTATGATGTCTGTCTGAATGTCTGTAGAACTGGTAAATATGGGCATTTTGGTTTTGTCAGGCTAGGTAAATGCATTTCCAAAGCTTACCATGATAAGAAAGCAATGAAACAGTTGGGCTAAGAAAATGGTAGCCAGTTTTCAAGCCACAGTTGGAAACTGTTAGGAGGAAAAGATTGCCAGCCTTCTTCACCTTCTTCTACCATCTCCCCGAGTGTCTTACTTAATAGGGACTTTGTACAGAAACCAGTCTGAATGGAAAGGGAACTTCTGGGTCGCACCAGAACCGCCATTTTGGACAGAGCAACTCTTTTGCGCTCTGCCTGGAAAATACCAGCATGGGCGGATTTCAGTGGGAAATGTCTCAAAGTGTAACGCAAGCAGCAGTATTTTCTTCTATCTAATCTTGTAAAATTAGACCCACTCATGAGCAGAAACAGATTTCCATGGCTGTATGTGGGTGCGGTTAAATACAGCCAGTCTTTAGCTTGTGGTAGGTATAATGCTATGGTTGTTGACTTGAGGGCAGAGCACTCATGATTTTGTCGTGTTCTCTCACAAGGATGTCAACCATTTGACACAGTTACATCGACTGCTCTATTGTATAAGCAAATCATAGCACCTTTTAAGTATAGTGACATATATTGCATGTCTTCTCTATTAAGTAGCTACAGTTTTTTAGCCTTTGCATATCAGACTATTTTTTCAAGCTTCCAGCCAGTATATTATATTCACCATACTGCTGTGTGCCTGTTTATGTAAATGTATTTCTTTGTTAAATTCTGACTAAAACAATGTTATAAATGAAACTTTGCAAGATATAGTGTGTGTGTATATATATACACGCACATACAGTATATATATATATATATATATATACACATACAGTACCTATATATATATATGTATATATATATATAAATATAGGTACTGTTTAAAAGTACCTTTTTGTTACCTGTCCTGAGTTAAATTATCAGCCATTTCTGCATGCTCCAGGAATTACGGTATATGTTACAGAGGTTTTGATTTTTTTTTTTCTTTTGAAAAAATAGAGTGAAATGGGTTCAATTCTACTTTCTATAATTTGAAATAAGTAGTTACGTATTTTGAATTAAATGTCTGTTATTCTGGGTGATGAACAAGTAGGGAAATACCTCATAGTGTATTTAATTGTCTATGTATTTAGTGAGACAAAGCAAACATGAAATTTCATGGTACTAATTCTTTTCAGGGTGAAATTGTACCTAAGATAATTTCCATCTCCCCTGCCTACTGTGCCAGACCGTTCCTTTAAGTTAAATTGTCTGCTGCATGCAGGACAGCTCCGATTTGCTGTACGTGCATTTACTTAAGTTGCATGTTTGTTCTTAGGTTCACCAAAAATCTGTCGCCTGACAAGATCAACCTGAGCACGTTAAAGGGGGAAGGTCAGCTGACCAATTTAGAGTTGGATCAAGAGGTGCTTCAGAACATGCTGGATCTTCCAACATGGCTTGCTATAAACAAAGTCTTTTGCAATAAGGCATCCATTAGGGTGAGTGTTTTATTATGCTGAAGTGGCAATTAACCATATCTTTTTTTTTTTCCCCCTTTCTGTCTCTGCAAACTTTTGAGCAACATTGTATTAACAGAAAATTGGGGTGAATACTTGATAAAATTTTAGAGAAAGATGAAGCTGTTACCAGCAATAATTTCTCACTATTTTTTTTTCTCTTATGATGGCATGAAATACATAAAGAAATGGTGAAAATAAACAGTGATTTTAATTTTTTTTTCTTTGTATGGCATGTATTCTTGCATGTTCAGAAATAGAAGTAGAGGTATAAGCTTATATTTGCCCATGATATAATTGGTATCTTTTAATGATTCACTATGTTCTTTCTTATGTTTTATTTCTTCTATTTCACCCTCTTGTTTTTTTTACTGTTTTCCCTCTTGTTCCTTTCCAATCTCCAAAAATATCTTTTGGAGGGATTCTATCTCTGTGGGAGATGTGAAAACGCTCTAAATCTAGCCAACTTCACTTTTTTGATCCTGGTGGCTGTGAAGAATTGAAGCAATGTATCTCCTCTCCTAGATTATCCTTGTATTTAGAGTAAGAAATGAAGCTATGGGTTGTTTTGACAGAAGTTATCTGGTCAAATTTTAGCAGTTCCTCAGTCTCTTCTTTCTTTACTTAATACTTTAGTTCTTAATACTTTGTTACAGACAAGCAATTATTTATAGGCCAAGAGAGCAAATGTGGATTTTTATTTCCTTTTAAAGGTAAGAATGTGGAAGGCAGTGTTGCCTTTGCGGATGTTTGACAACTCAGTATTAAAGAGACAGGTTCTGTTTTGCTCTTCTGTGTTTTCCTTTCAGAGCTCAGTAGATTTTGAAGTTTATTTCTTAACACCTGAAAGAGATGTGTGCATAAGTTTCTTATACAGTACTTTCAGATAAACTTTGTAACTTGAAAGTAATGTTCTTTTGAGTCCAGGAGTTATAATTTGTATACCTAAACCACATCCTAAGCAAGTGCTTTATTTTGCTGTATCTTTAATATTTACTTTGTCTTAGGATAATGTTTTCCATTGCAGATACCATGGACAAAATTGAAAACACATCCCATCTCTTTGGTGAGTCCTGAGATCAAGTCCTAAATATAGACTGTGTAGCAGAATTTATCTCAAATATTTATATTGTTCTCTCAAATTAATTCTAGAAATAGTTGAAACATTAATGGACAGTTACGAAGTGTCCTCTGGGTAGCAGCAGGTCAAGATACCATAATGTTTTTGTTAGTTTACTGTTGTAATTATTTAATCTTTTTTTCTTTGGGCATTGTCATAATGTTTGGCTGTTAGCTGATTTCTGTCAAGATCCTCAGGCGTTACGTTTTAACTCAAGTTCATCTGAAGGGTAGTTATTTGTTCAAGTAGTACTTTTACAAGTTCCTACCTATCTTTTAGAGCTATCTTTTTCTGAGGACTTTTCTGTTCTGTATCTGCAGTCTATCCAGTGGTCCCAGTTACGGCAGGTTTGGTACAGACAACATTCACAGGATTTCTATAACACCCTAGGATACAGCTTGGATATAAATAGGATGTAAAAGATGTATGTAAGACTCAAAACCAATTAGAATGGATTCTATTTCTTGCACTTCTTTTATTTTTCTCTTTAACGAGTTTACTGAGAAACGTGGTAACACCAGAAGTAATTTGCTTGATGGTGGTTAAACTTTCTTAATTGGGCTTGCCTAGGAATGAACAGGCCTTTAACTGTTGTGTTTCCCAGACACACGGTGACTTTTTAAATGTGCTTCTGATTCCTTAGCTCTGAATCAGACTTGGAAAAAAAGATGTTGTTTCAAATACTTGATGGATTTGCTAGTGACCTAGTTGTAATGTACTAATGCCTGTGCCGCTTTTCCCTGACACACAGAGATTAAAGGATGGTAATGCTGAAGTGGGATGGTTCAACCTCTTGCCTGTAAGATGCAATTGCCAAATTAGGAAAGCAGTTTAAGCCATGGTATTCTTAAGGATTACGTACTTTGACCTACAGTAACAAGGCCAGTTTGCTTTGCTTGCTGTGAACTTACTTTAGTAATCTTTGAGGTTAAGGTGATTTTCAAGGTCAACTTTGTTATATAAACTTTTTCTTGAACAAATGTGTTAAATGAAAACTGACATCAAAAGATAACTGTTCAATGGTAGATTGTACAACAGTCTTTCTGACTTCTCAAGGAAGACAAATGTAAAGGCCTAAGTGTCCAACTTCAGCCCTTTATTACATCTGAATTTCCACTATTTCGGTTGGGATATCTTTATCACTGAAACTTTGATTACGTTTTAATTAACATTCCCTAGTTGGCATCCTTTTTTGCATAGCTTAGGAGGTAGCTAGAACCCAGTTGTCTAGCCAAAAGTACTTTCTTGGAACTGAGTCATCCTTTGTAAAACTCCATCTGTTAACATAGTGGCAAATATTAAATTTCCTTCGCTCTTCATCAATCTCTCCTCCTGTTTCTATGTGATGAGCAGTAAAATTTTGAAGATTGCTTTGTAGACCTGTGGATGCTATGCAGCAGTTTTTCCTCTAACAAAGTACAAATAGATTCCAGTGAGGAAACAACAGACAGATGTCTACATCCAGGTGTTCGTAATTAACTCTGATTTATATTACATAGAATTCTGTATTCAGTGCCCTACTGTTTGCATGAATCGTGTAACAAAGGAGAATGTTCCAAAGGTCTTAATTTAACCTCAAAAGAACGGTCAAACATTCCAAAATGGTAGGATAACTAGAATAAACCTTTGCTTCTCCTGTCCCTCCCCAGACTAAGGGATTAGATTCCCCCCCCCCCCCCCCCCCCCCCCCCCCCAATGTTTTGCAAAGCAAGTCATTAACTGAGACAGCAGTATTCACAGTATGGTGAAGTATAAGAAAATACGGAGTAGGAAGCTAATGAGTTTCTAGGTAGTAGCCAGGGATCACGGATAAGATCTATGATCTTATCACTTTATGGACAAGAGTAGCATAGTTTGTGGATCAAGTGAATTGTGGTGATCAGCATGATAATAAAGTACAGTAGGTAGGGCAGGTTGACCTGTGAAAAAATCTAATTTGAGGACAAAGCTTTTTGGTGTGTTTCGTCTGACTGGCGAAGGGAGTAAATGGAGGAATTCAGAAGAGGTGGTATGAACTCAGAGCTAGACAGGGACATAATATTAGCTGTTGAGTTTCTAATGAGCATGAAATGGGACAAGATTGCAGAACTATAAGCCTTAAATCAAGAGCCTTCCCAGTTTATATCAAAATTTAGGTCACAAACATTGCACTGTGAATAAGCTAGGAGATTAATGGATTTATTCAGTTGCTAGAAATAAAGTTTTGCTTTTGGTATATTCACATCTTTTTCTTCATCCCTGTTATTATGCATTATGTGTAATTTGTGTTATAGCTCTGCTATTTAAATAAAGCCTTCAATTAAAACAGGATTTGGGTCTCATTCCCTTAATTCCCAGCTTCTTTTTTAAGGATCCCACTTCAAGTACCAAAAATACAATAACAGCATACAATTATACTAGAATATGGTGTGTTGCAAATTATACTAGAATGCATCTTTCTATAAAATACTTCTGCTAGATTAGCCAAGAGTCATATAATGAATTTTTATGTACGGATTCTGTTTTAAAGATTCAGCGCTAAACTTCCACTACTATTATGAATTTTAGTGGACTAGGTTCAAATAGTTTCCATTAACATTTTTTTGAACTGTGTTAAATATTTCTTTGAAAGAACAACCATATAGGAAGAAAACCCAGATGAGTATGCATTAAATCAATTTTTTTTTAAATGCCCTTTTCAAAATGCTATTTTTCAAAGTATATACGATGGGTAAATAATGACAAAGAATCAAGAATTCTACAATCCAATATTTAACCGGGGCAGTGTGTTAGAATTCTCAAAATATGAAAACCTTTATAAACAAATTTAAAAAATAAAAGTAATTCTGGTACTTTACAAAAGTTTATGTGAAAATGCCATGGTCCGGAATGTCTTACGTATATTTAGAAAAAAAATTTCAGTGATTTCTTTCTTTCTTTCTTTCTTCATACATCAGCCTTTTACTTTCTTACCTCTTATGTCTCCAACTTTTTTTCTGTTGTTTTTCAAGTCCTTGGATAAAGTTGTAATGGAAATGAGCACATGTGAAGAACCACGAGCCCCTAATGGACCCTCTCCTATAGCAACTGCGTCAGGACAGAGGTCAGCAATGATCCTTTCTTGTACTTGATCTAAAAAAAGTTTAATTTTCTCTTTTTGAATTAGTGTAGAACACTTAGATGCACTGCATATTTCCTGTAGTATATAGTGTTGCAGCTCTAAAATATTATTACTTCTGGACAGAGTTACATATGTATGCTGATAGAGCTGTTTAGTTTCAGACCTGTGTCTGGAAAAAACATCTAAACCGTATATGGAACTTGCTAGAAATGTTTCATTTAAGTATAACTACTCCATTAAAAATATACTCATTTGATTTGTCTTTAATTTTCAAAATTTTAAATATCTTGCCTTTCAACTTATTTGGAAAATATTTATAATGGTGTGCGAGTGTGTGTTTTGTATAATGAATGTTATTAAGATTTGTTAGTGTGGTATTTTAATGTTCTAGTTTCTTTATCTTATAATTCAAATCTTATTGAAAGATTTCATGCTTGCTATATATCTGGTAATCTGGGAAGATGACATATCATTACAGCAGTGTGTTTTTTTTTTTTTCCCCAATCTTTTTCTTTTATGGACCCAAAATGTTTTTCAGTGAGCATAGGGACCCATATATAGAGAAATGAATTTTATGATACAATTCATTTTCTTATTGTAACTTATGTATAATACTTAGAAGTAGTCCATGAGTCTCTGTCTCCTTGTACAGAGTACAGCTTGAAAATCATTGCCATAGAGATTCTGTGTAGGATGAAAGTTATAAAAAGGCAAAGGAATGACGAACCACATAAACTGTACTTTTAAAACAAGCAGAAAAAAACCCAAAGCCAAATAAATTTACATGTTAAAAGAGTATATGAAACAGTATTTTCCATTCACTAATCCAGAACATTCAGAGCGGTTAAGATTTTTACTAAAAATTTAATTGCAACTGCTTTATCTCAGTGCTGGAATACCTGTTGATTTGGTCTGTAAATTTGTCTATTTAGGATGCCTTTCTTTAGTAGGATGAAACAAAGCGAACTGTTTATACTATTTTGCATATAAAAAGGTAGTTGTCTTAATGGGCAGTATAACTTAGCTCATAGAGAGAAATACCAGCCAGATTGGAACTGTCAGATAGTTCAACACTAATTACTCTTGTATACATGAAGAAGAGTAATGTATCTACATAGTAGTGTAGATTGTTTTAATACAAACACAGCAATTTTTATCTATAAGTATACCAATCTATGCGTATTTTACCATGGAAAGTTGTGTTAATTGTTATAGTTCATGGAGTTTGATCATTGTCCAAAATATGTTCTTTATTCACAGAATGATTGTTTTGAGATAAGGATCGGGGGTAGAGAAGAAGTTAGTGTAAATTGGGTCAAATATTTAACAAAAAAATTGTAACTGATAAAGAATAAATTATGAACTTATATTATGGTCTGTGTTATGTTGTATTTCAGTTGTTTAATAAGTATAATTTGTGACATTTCCTTTGTCTTGTAATTAATACATTGTCATTTCACCTTGTAGTGAATATGGCTTTGCTGAAAAAGTGGTAGAAGGAATTTCGGTTTCTGTGAACTCCATTGTAATAAGGATTGGTGCAAAAGCCTTTAATGCTTCATTTGAACTTTCCCAGCTAAGAATATATAGTGTAAATGCAAATTGGGAACATGCTGACCTGAGATTTACCAGAATACAAGAAGGTCAACGTGGAGAGGTGAATATTATCTTTTGCTAACTTTTTTTATGTTATTTTTGTGGTAGAAGAGGAGGTAGTTGAAATGCACACTAGGAAACATGCTGTTACCAGGAATGGAGAAACTGCACTCAGTAATTTCAGCTGTTCCCTAAGAACCCAAGGACATAAAAATGGTAGGTGAGAGTCAGATCAAAGGATATGTCTCTAGCAGTGCCCAAAGGGGATGTTCAGGGAAGACTGAATACCAAGGCAAGCATATGTAGAGTTTCACTGTTACATTCTCCAAGACTCTGACCATTTTAAAATGCAAACTACAGCAGATGTGAAGAATACAGGAAGGAAAAAAAAAGTCAATATTAACTAAGTTTTTTTTTTTAATTTTTAAAGCTTTAGCTGGTCATTTATTTGCTTGTGAGAGTTTTCCTAAAAAAGATTTTTTTCTTTAAACAATTTTAACTGAGTTCTAATAAAGGTTCTATGCAAGAGTTGAACACTTTTCTGGGGATAATTAAATCATACATGTACAAAAAAGTAATAGCAGTAAAGTACATACTTTGCTGCTCTCCGTGGAAACTAACATGCAAGTCCTGCATTGCTGTACATCGTTCTTTTGTTTTCTCCCATGTAACTGAAGTAAAATGTATACTTAGTGCAAGGCTGATGCTGAATGTTGTATTTTCTATTGACAACTACTTACTTTTGATGTGCAGCAGACCTTGAATGTGTAGGCGTTTGTTTTTTTTTTTTTTTTTAAAAAAAAAAGGTGAAACTTAGAGCTAATTATTACTGATTATTAATTATTACAGTTTCCATCATGTCCCTTCTGCAGTTTATCTGTGTGTTAATGAAGTCTAAATAGGAAGAATTCAAGTTTGAATAGATGGAATTTTGTATTGCTATATTTTTTGATTTTATGCTTTTTAAGAAGAATTTGGTTCGGAATAGTCTCCCCCTATACAACAGTGCTTTCCCTGAGGAGCGTTTCATTAGGTTCAATGAGTTCTGGAAACACAAACTTGTAGGAACTGTAACAAGTGATTTGTTAGCGATAAATTACATTAAAATAAATGGTGAGAGAACGAAACCAACGCTGTACTATAAAGGTAATTTATGCTAAAAGGGAATTTATGCTAAAAACATTTTAAGGAAGTAAGTTCTAGATCGTGTTCTACCTACACATAGTATAATGAGGAATCTTCCTTAGAATTTTTAGGAGGTTCTGTTTACACTGCTTCTGGACAAACAGGGTAGATACTTTCCTTTTCTGCAAACAGTATTTTTCAGGCTGCTTTTCCCTATGCCTTTCTATCTTTTCTACTTCATTGTGTGTACCTCCTCAGACAAACTGGGTATGTTTTACTTAAGTCTCTGCTTATATTTACAGGACGTAGGCTGTACAGTTTTCTGAATGACAAGAGAATGGCAACTGCAAAATAAGACACATACCTAACAAACTCTTCCCTCTTCCTCTTCTCCCTGTGGCGGAACTTTTTTCTTCAAAGAGTAATGTAGGGATGAGTTTTAAGGAAACTAGAATTAACTTTTTTTCCTCTTGATGTCCCAGTTCATTTGATTTTCCATGTTGCTACTGGATAATCACTCATTTTCCTATATTTGACTTTCAATATCCAGCTCTACTTGATGTTCTTGTGTTGTTATTTTCACATTTGCCTACTGTCTTCTAGAAATCTATCTCCTGGTTTGAAAGTTTGTGGAGTCTATGTAGTTTAAAATATATTTAATGTTTAACTTTCTTTCTTTAATTGGAACAAAAAACTAAAACCCCCTACTTTTTTGTAGCTTTGCTTCCTTCCTGACTCTGTTCCTACATACTAGGATTTAGCGTTCTGAGACCACGCTAGACAATCTTTTTTGCTCTCTACTAAAAGCAACCTAGTATGAAATATGCCTTCATTGTTGTTTTTTTTTTTCTGAATATTTTAAATGCTGGTTCTTCCTTCTGCCTGCTTTGAACTCACTTGACATTTCTGCGATATTCTGGAGGTAAAGAGCGGGATCAGGGCTTTTATTCTTGACACCTCTAAGTGGAATAAATGAGTAAAATGTACTTGTTCATATAGCTCTCCGTGAAGGATGTGTGTGTCCGTACAGATATATGCGTACACCCACATGTGCTTCTTCACATACGTTGTTGGAAGTAAACCATCATATTTCATGAAGGTGTTTTTCTCTTTTTCTCTGTTTAAAGGTTTTGACTTTTAAAGAAATCAACTGGCAGATGATCAGAATAGAAGCGGATGCAATCCAGAGTTCAAAGCATGAAATCATGAGTGCTCCAGTTCGACTTATTACGAACCAGTCAAAAATTAGGGTCACACTTAAAAGAAGGGTAAACTTGAAAACTTTGAAATCTTCTATTATTTTATGAATTCATAATTAACTTGTGCTCTCCATGCATATATGCATATTGTAAAGATTTTTAATTTAATCTAGTTTAATTTTTTATAACATATAATCAGTAAGACTGAAAGAGTGGTCAGAATTTAAATAACTGCAGGCAGAATTTAAAAATGAAGAACTTCCACAGGTCCTACTAATTCAATTATTTGACCTCCAGAGCTTTATTTATGATGATGCATCTTGTCTTATCTCTCTAGATTCAGACGATATTTACATTACTTATGGTTACATAAGCAGTTCAGAATTCAATGCATGCTACGCACATAATAAGTTAGGCACAAATAAAGATGCTGTGGTACATCATAGGCACTTTTTAGTTGGTAAGATAAATAATAAGAGTATCTTTCATTTAAAATCTTATTCAATATGGGAGAAACTTCCTTTTAAAGAAGTGTGAGGTTCTATTCAGTCTTTTTCATACATTTGATATAAGACACTTTTTTAAATTTTCATTCTATAGCTAAAGGATTGTAACGTGGTGGCATCAAAACTGGTTCTGATTCTGGATGACTTGCTGTGGGTTTTGACTGATTCCCAGTTGAAAGCCATGGTGCAGTATGCCAAATCTCTTAGTGAAGCCATAGAGAAATCAACAGAGCAGAGAAAAAGCTTGGCTTCCGAAACAGCTCAGGTATGATAACTGGTTGTCTCACTTTATGAGTATCAAGTTTTTAAAAATATAATACAATGTGGTTAGTTGCATTAGTTGATTTTTTTTTTGAGGATGCAAGTTACTAATTTTCATTCAACTGTCTATCTTGAATTACATCATGAATGATCACAGTAGTATAAAAGACTTAATTTTACAAGATTTTGTGTATTAATGTCAATTACAGGAAAGAAAAAAATGTTTCTATATTCATGTACAGAGTATTTTGACTTCTGTGTTTACTTAAAAATTTATAAATTATTTAGTAAATATGGTCTTAAAATAGTTTCTGATGAAGAATTATAAATAAATAAAATTAAGAGACACTAAAGTAAACTTAATGCATGAATAGATACACTTACTATAATGGTTTAAAGTGCTGGTCCAGTTTGTTTTCGTGGTACTGAAATGCTAGGTTTTAATCAGAGCTTTCCTTAATGTAGCTCTCTTGTTGGAATACATGGTGAAAAAATAATTCTACTTTTAACATATCTGCTGGCATAGACGTTATGTTTATGCTGTATGTAAAATAGTCTTACATAAACATTTGTCATCTTTCAGCACATATAGCATGCTAGACCAACTGGTCTTTCTAGTGAGTGTTGTGGGGAGGATCTCTTTTTGTCTGTGAAGCAGCAGCACAAATACCCTGATAAAAGATGGGACTGTAAACCACAATTTATTACTAGGACTGATTGAATAAATTCACTTGTGTAGAATCTCATACAATAAAGCTATTGTACTGTAATGCAGAGTTCAGTTCTTGTGGTGGTCCTGATGATTTGCAAAGTGATTTGATGGTTCAGATACAGCAATCAAATGGCTAGCTGTCACTGAGCAGGGAGGTTCTGATTCTTCAATTCCCTGTACTTGCATCTTGCTGATTCCCTGATCCTGGCGCTGGCTTGTGTTTGAGCCTATAGTGATACAGTTTGGGGAGCTAAACTAGCAGAAATGATGCCAGCAAAAAAATATTTTTGTGCTAGTCTGGCTTGCAACAAAAATTGGAAAAATACCAGTGCTGCAAGAACAGGGTATAAAGATGTGGGGAAAGGGAAAAACAGGGCGTGAATTGACATTGTCTCTTTGTGACACCTAGCCATTAGATCAACCTATCTGTATTCTAAAATAACACTCTTAAATCTCATTCACAATCCAAAGTGAATATAATGTGTATGATGCATATTTTTCCTTATTTGAAAGGCCTATTTATAGTAAGTGAAGAGTTGTGGTGGTTTTAAGCTTGAAGGAAAGGATAAATTTCTACCAATTGATGTGACTAAATATTTTCAGAGCTCTGCTCCTGCACCCAGCTCTCAGCAGGTGAAAGCGCACCAGACTACAGCAGCAGCTGATCAAAATGATGCAATAGTGAAATTGTTTAATGATTTCGATGTTAAGGAAACTTCTCATCACTTAGTAATTTCCCATTTGGACCTACATATATGTGATGATATCCACTCTAAAGAAAAAGGTAACTGTTCAGGTTTTGCTTTGCCTTTTTTTTTTTTTTTAAAGTAACATGCATATAAACTGTAATTGTCTTTACTGGATTCTTCAAAATGTCTTCTAATGTTAATCAACAGCTTTTATTTTAGAGGAATTGTCTTCCTGTGTCTCTAGACACATATAAAATTGGCTAGATGCCTCTAGCAGGAGAATATTACATTGTTAAATGCAATTACTTTAAAATAAATATAACAAATAGCTAATAGTACTAGAATCTTCAGTGCTTTTTTGTCTTCTAGAAACTGATTCTGTCCAGACTGATGGTTTCTGCTGATTTTTCCTTTATATTGCTAGCTAACTGTATTATCAGCACTGCAGTGGCAATAGTACTGTTGCTTGAAGGGGTCACTGTGTAATCTGTTCATGTAAATATTCCTTATAAAATACAGATAGTTTACACTAATAAACAAGCAATCTTCTCTATGTTACTAATTTTGAAAATTTAGGATGTTCTGCAGCAAATTGGAGGAACAAAACAAGTGTTCTGAGGCCCTATAGTTTTTGTCTGTAGTACTTGTACTATTTTAATCAAAGGCTACTGCAGTGTACCATGCTTATAATTAGAGGAAAAAAGACAAATGACCCATTTCATGCCTTTTAAAGTCGTCAGAAGAGAATGAAGAATCAGCGTATATTCAAGGAGCTGGCTAGTCACTGAAAAATGTACAGAGGGATACAAGGTCTGCTGTAAAAGAGAGTGAAAAACGTAGGACTTAATGAATGTATTTCCATGACTAGGAAAGATACTTGTACAGCAGCAGAGCATACAGCTCACTGGCTAGAGATAAATGACGTGCAAGGAAATGTGTCTACTGAAGTTGAGATTTATTGTTCTCAGAGAGATCTCTTTTTTTCAATCTTTTTTTTTCCTTTTTTTAATGAAATTTTAAATTTAGTGGAAAATCAGGACAGAGAGATTCTCAGCATCCCTCTTCACTGCAGGAATATCTGTCAGATAAGAAAACAGGTTATATTTACAGTATTCTTGTACATCTGTCTTTGATCATAATCTTCAGTATGAAAAGTTTTGTTTCAGAAAAACTGCAGGATTACGTGTACAAAGAGTTTGTTACCTTTATTTTTCAGTAACATTTAAAATAATATGCAGTTTGTTAGTAGTGACTGAGCACAGAACATAGATTTCTTTCTACAAGCTGATCTTTAGAAAACAGTGAAGACGACCTGAATGAAAATTCTGAGGGAAGTTGATGAGATTGTAGGGGGGGAGAGAGATAGTAGAGGGGGAAGAAAGAATAGCTGTTAGGTGTTTCAGGGAACATTAGAACTACCGTTCTAAATCCAAGATCTGCAGAGCTGAGCATTGCTTTATTTTACAGATTCAAATAGACGTGTCACAGGAGGGGCCATGCAGCTTTCTTTCAGCTATTTAACAGTGGACTATTATCCATTTCACAAAGCAGGTATGAAAGTGAGCATTTTTTGAACTGCCTGTAAGTGGAACTGCATAGCTAAAATTAAAAAATAAATAAATATGTGTATATGGCTTGAATAGTAATAATTTTACAAACACTTGAAATATACTCTTTCTGTATGTAAAATGAAACAACAAAAACAATCTGGAACCAATTAAATTCCTGTAAATGAACTATTCTAGACCAAACAGTTTTCCTGTTCACTGTTTCGTTTCGCCAGCAAAATGGTGTTTGCACTTTTCTGACATGAAAAAAAATGTGTTTTGACAGGAGAAGACAGACTGAGAATTCACTAATTGGATACCTACGGGAGTCAGATGCAGCCTTCTAATATGGCAGATTTCTTTCCATATAGAAGTTTTATCATTTTATGGGCATTTACAAACTGCTTTTTTTTCCTAAACAAGAACGCTAGTGTGTAGGGAGTCAGCTGGGCAGCATTTAGTTATATTTTTGGGGAATTTTTATGGAAACATCTGCTAGCAGTTTCCAACCAAGAATTTCTCACAAAGCATTCCTAGTAAATCTGTTCTTCAGAAGTCTTAAAATAAAATTCCAGCAGCAATTATCCAATTATCAAAAAAAAAAGAGACAAAAGAGGTTTGCTGTTGGATTTGTGATCAAATGCAATCTATTTCAGTGTGAGAGGGACTTCTGCTTGGGGGACTGGGGGCATTGTGCTTTTGTTTTGCTTTTTACAAACACAAACCAGTCTCTTTGGAGTGATATCCATGCGCATTAAAGACAGGAATTAGCAGTAGCTTGCTGCAGGTCATTCTTGTCACTCATGGATGCAGATGGAATCATTTAATGCCAATCTACTTCATTTCTAAATAGCAAGTATAGTTTTAGCACCTTATAAAATTTATAGTAATTTAGCATGGGTTAGACAAGCATATTCATTTCTATAGATTGGCCCAATATCAGTTGAGTTGTGTAATGTTAGTTTTCTTTCCTGTGAAAGTGGGAACTCAAGTCACAGGTGTTTAACATGCCTGTCTTGTGACTCAGCTGTTCATATACCGTTTTTCATTGCTACTTCCTACCAAGTCTAGGGGAACATCTGGTCTCGCTATTTACACTTTCTGTGAGGTCTCCTCTTGAAAGGAGGAAGAAATGGAAGAAGTAGACTAATAATTAGATTTTTCTTTTGGAAGAATTTTTAGCCAGGTTGAAGCAGTAGGCTCTTGGATCGGCATGTTAGAAGCCGACTGAGAATGCTTTAAAAGAAATGAATACTTGGGGCATGACTCCCACAGCATGAAAACACAGATGGAAACAGTCATCTGTAGGGCAAAGGTAGTGTTCTCCTGCAGTCTTAAACAGTGTTCCATACAGTACGTTTAAGTAGCAGAAATCAAAGTCTCTCTAACAGCAGGCAACCACAAAAACATGTAGGAGGGTGCTCCTCTTTGGTCCAGTCTGTGGAGGGGAAGGGCCCATGCCAGAACTTTTTCTTTCCAATTTAAGAAGTTGTCATCTTCTCACTATATTAGAATAATGTGGCAATTCTATGGGCGAACAATTGTAAGAGGTGGGAGAGCCCCTTTACTCCAGGGAAAAGGAGCACTTTTTAATTTTGTAAGTTCAAAGGGAGTTCTCTACCCATGTGGGTGTCATGCTTATATATACTGCTGAGTCTGGTACTGTCATCTGATATGCAGAGCACTTTACTGAGATGATATGCTGCAATACTGTGTCCTTAAAGAAAACAGCATATTAATACTCCCTAACAGCGGGCAAGGAAGAAACAACTATGTATCTCTGAGACTGTTACCAGGCTGTTTTCCAGTTTTGTACTTTTCTGGCCCATGGAATATTTAGAAATGCTTCTTTTGGTATAGTCTTTCTGGGAATTGCAATGAACTCTTCAGGAAAAAGTCCTCAATAATTAATAATAATATTTGCAGATGGAGCTATTGTGGGTTTTTGGTTTTGTTTTGTTCCATACCACAGCAAGACTAATGGGAGTGTGTGTGCTGTAAGATACACTTCTAATCCGTTGAGCATCAATCCTTCCAACAACAGCCTTTCATAGTACTTAAGAAAAGTGAAGCAGGATGTGGGTCCATTGACTGTGATAGTCCTAACATAAGACAGACTGTTGCTGGATGTTGTAAACCTGTCTGTACAGCAGTCCATTTCTTTACTGGTCTTCCCAGACCTGCTTTCACAGAAGCTTATACCAGATCCCTTACCTGTGCAGCTGATCTTGTCCACCAAGATTCCCAGGTTGTTCTGCAAAGCTGCTTCTCAGCTGGTCAGCCCCTAGCCTGTACAGTTGCACAGGGTTATTCCTGTCTGGGACTTAGATTTTCCTTTGACCTTCCTACTGGGTCACTTTTCTAGCCTTTTAAGGTCTCTGTGAATGGCAGCACAACTACCTGGTTTATCAATTATTTCTCCCATCTGCAAAGTTACAGCCTGTTCTATCATCCAGGTTATTAATGAAGTTATATTGTCCCCAGTATTGACCTTTGGGATACACCACCACTATTGACTGCCTCCAGTGGACTTCATACTGCTTGTCCCAGCCCTTTGAAACCAACAGTTAAACCAGTTTTCTGTCTACCTCACCACGTACTTATCTAGTCTGTACGTCATCATTTTGTCACTGAACATGTCTTGGGACAGTGTTGAAAGCCTTGCTGTAATATTCAAGGTAAACAACATCCACTATTCTTCCCTCATCACCAAGCCAGTCATCTTACAGTAGAAGGCTATGAAGTTCAAGAGGCATGACTTCCCTTCCATTAATTCATGCTGACTAGTCTGTCACCTTCCTGTCCTTAATGTGTTTTGAAATGGTTTTCAGGATTCTGACTTCTCTGCTGCCTTCTTGGGAATTGAGATGAAGCTGTTGTTCTTTTGTCCTTCTTGAAGATAGGAATGACACTTGCTTCCTTTCAGTCCTTAGGAACTTCTCTTGATCACCATTCACTAATAACATTTCAAAGATAATTTGGAATGGCCTTCCTGTGGCATTAGACAGCTCTCTCAACCCTCATGTGCATCCCATCAGGATCTGGTGGACTTGGGCATGTCTAATCTGTTAAAGTGTTTCCTAAGTTAATGCTCCTCTGCTGAGGGGAAGGTCTTCTTGCTCCAAACTCTCACATGGTCTCAGGGACCTAGGACTTTTGAAGTTTTACCAATGAACAAGTGGCAAGTTTTGGCAAGTTTTACCAGTGAACATTGTGGCAAAGAAGGCAAAGAGGATCTCTGCCTTCTGTATGTCCTTTATCACTCGGTCTCCTGCTCAAGAGCAGCAACTCCAAATTTTCCCTAGTTTTCCTTTTGCTGCTGATACAGCTGTAGAAGGGTTTCTTGTTGCTCTTCACATGTCTTACCAGATGTCATGTCAGCTTGTGAGGTCAGCTTCGGCATTCCTAGCCCCATCTTCTGTATTCTTTCTGGGTCACCTGCTGCTGCTTCCACATCTTGTACCCTTCCTTTTTATATTTGAAATTAGTCAGGAACTCCTGGTTCATCCACAGAGGCCTCCCACCTCTTCTGCTTGATTTCCTGCTTTTCAGTGTGGATCTTTCTTGAGCTTGGAATTGATTCTTGAAAATCAACCAGTTTTCCTGTACCCCTCCTCTATCCAGGGTTATATACCATGAAATTCTTTCAAGTACTCCAGTCTGTTCTCCTGAAGTCCTGGGTTGTCATTCTGCTTTTTGCCTTGTTGCTTTACCTCAGGATTCTGAACTCCACCATCTCACGGTAACTGGAGCCAAGGCTGCCCCTGACCTTCACATCCCTGGCCAGTTCTTCCTTTTCGGTAAGAATCGGGTCCGGCAGAGCATGTGAATGTGATACTTCTTCCAGTTGTCTGAGGAGCGCCTCATGGTCTTCGAGATGAGATGACCTGATCTGTAAGCTCTCGGCTGGTTGATCATGCATCGCAAGGCACCGCTCTCACAGTAAGGGACACTCCCCCTCCTTGCCTTCCCAAAGAGCCTGTATCCATCCTTAGTGGTGTTTCAGTTGTGTGTGTCTCTGTGATCCCGATAAGATCATAGCCCTGCAACTGCATGCAGATCTCTAATTACTCCTGCTTCCACTTGTTCCTCATGCTGCATGCATTGGTGTAAAGTTACTTCAGAGAGGCACCCACCCATACTGACTTCCCAGGAAGGGTAAGAGACCTTTCCCTGTAATGCTGCTGTCCTGTAGTTTATATGCATATGCCTGGGGTGACCCCACTTTATCCCTGTTTTGGAAAAAAACATCCTCATGGACTTGAATTTAATCTATGATTCTATGATTCTACCTCTGCCCTCTTGCACTCTTCTGTTTTCTTCCCTTTTCCCTTCTCTTCTTCCTTAGCTAGAAAGATGCAAATAGCCATCAAAACACTACGAGGTAGGAGGATGGGGAAAAATGCCATCTCCTGTGGTACTTTTGTCTGTTACTGTGTCTTCCATGCTGAAATCTTTGCTTTTAGACTTGAAATCAGAATTTTTTCCCAAGGCATTTTCCTATTTTAATGTCAACTGTATTTACACAACTCCGGTGTTAGTTTCCACATCTTCATTAAGTCCCAAATGAAGTAAGTTTTCACATACTGATACTTAAAGAGCAATGTACTGCTTGGTAAAAGTTACTTGTATTGCATACTTACGATTGAACAGGTTAGTAGACTGTCTTTACAGAGACTCTTAGAAGATATCCCAATTTCTTTCAGAGGTTTAAATGCTTTACAAACAGAAACTTGCTATAAATAAAAGAATTTCCACTGGTATTGATTTTTAAGGCTGTGTACTGTGCTAGAATACTGATTGGTTTCTTCTTGGTCGTTCAGTGTGAAGGTGCTAAAGAACCAAGACAAAAAGAGTACATTTCTGAAAAGAGACCAAGAACAACTTAGGACACAGTTTGGTGGGGAAGATAAGATTAGAAAGAGTGAGCATGGGAAAATTCTCTTACTTTTTTTTTTCAGTGAAACATATATACGGATGCAAACACACATGCATATACACATATGTATAGATATATATGTACATCTGCATATATATATATTTGACATCTTCTAGCATATGAAATTAGCATCATCAAATTTCTCGGAACTGGAAATACCCAGTGATGTTTTGAGCATTAGTTAACGGTGTTAAAAGGCAGGTAGCAATATTATATTATTTTATGAGTGAATTTATGAAGCAGTGCAACTTGTTTTTATGCAATATGTAACTTTTGTTGTAGCATCTAAGTTCTGTAATTGCAGCATGCAATGGAATTATATTTTGAAGAAAACATAGTGAAGTAGTGAAAATTTGTTATCCAGTTAGAAGCAAACTTTCAAATAAAATGAGTTAATATTTTCTCCCATCCTTCATATTTGCAGGAGATAGCTGCAATCACTGGATGCATTATAGTGACGCCACTAAAGCCAGAAGTGGATGGGCCACAGAATTATTAAATGAATTCAAAAGCAATGTTGAATTGCTTAAGCAGGCTGTGAAGGATCAGTTTATAGGTTCTCCTGCCACATCACCACCTGCTGTATCTCCTCAAAAGCTACAGACAGGTACTTTGCTTACATCGCTAATGCTCTAATTCCATTCAATATTGAAACTATCGTAAAGACAACTGTTTTCAATGATTCCATCACTGTTCTTTCCTACAGGCAAGGAACAGATACCGAAAGGAACATCTAGGGCTTCCTCTGTATCTTCCCAACAACCAAAGGGCAAACTGATGTCTAGTCCTGTTGTGGTTAGACTTGCAGATTTCAATATATATCAGGTACATTTCTTTGAGTTAGTAAAACTGGGGCTGCTTTGCCCTTGGCTGGTATGTAACCATGTTTTTTAAGGGGCAGTTCTAAAGCTGTTGAAATTTAACAGAAGTCTTTCCATTCATTGTTGTATTAAGACTTTTATGGGCCTGCTTCTACTTTATTAAAACTGGTGAATATTTTCTTACTGACTTTATATTGCATGGTACCCTACCACAATACCACAATTATGTTTTGGATCCAGGTTCTATCATCCCACAAATCCTGACATTTAGAATTTCATCCTTCACTATACTTTGTTAGGTACCCAGTATTTTAATGTGATTTTGTACTTCATGTTTCTCTTATTGATATCTTTTTCAAAGTACGTAGTGTTTGTTGTCTTTTTTTTGTTTGCTTTTAAGAAATGTTAAATGATGGTTTTTATTCTTCTCTAGCCTGTTCCCCCAGTGATATTTTGAGTAGAATTTAACCATTTTTTTTGTTTGTTTCAGCTAGTTGTTTTAACTGCTGGCGGTGGTCCAGATTAACTCTGGGGTGGATAGGAGGCAACTGGATTAGAGGAGTATAATTCTAAGGCAGAATGGTAGTGATACTGGAGGACCAACTCCAAATTTCAGGTCCAAACAAAAACGCCTGGTGTGTTCCCCTAGTCATTGTGACTTCTATTTGTTCTTGTTCAGATTTCCAGGGCTTTTTTTCCATATCGCTTCTGGTAGAGTGGGAGGTTGGAGCTTGCTTCCAGGAGCCTTCATCTGGGTTTCAAGTGTTTTTGTACTGTCAGTGTTTTCATTTGTCTTCTACTCTTCTGACGCTTGTCTCCCTGTCCTTCCTATACAGCTACTTTTTCAGTTTTTAAAAAATCATATAGAAATAATGACATTACAATAAAATTTTTCTAGATATATCTGTCATTTCTTTAAATTTGTGTTAATACAGAGATGTTTGTAACCTGAAAACAGCTATATAGGTGAAGCAGGCTTCACCTTTTCCAGTGAAACTATTACATATATCATCATATATTGAGTATTTAGAAGTTGGCAACTTCAAATTAGCAGTCAGACCTACAAAGTGTTGGATGAAAGAGCTTTGTTTTGACAAGTTATGTTTTAAACTAAGGTACATTCCATGAAATTTAGAGTCCAATATATACCAAAAGGCAATCTCCTCCTTGGTTCACAATTTATATTGTAAAGAAACAGAAGTAGTAGATTATTCTTCTGTGGTGTTTTGATTCTTCTGTAAAGTAGACCTTCGGGCACAGCCAAATATACATATCTCTGCTAGTTGCATGCTGAATACCTTGCCTAGCAACATACAATTCAGAGTTGGCCCATGTACTGGAATCTGTCCTTTTGATAGTACAAGGACTTCATGACGTTTGCATAATAAACTTACCTAGCTTATTGATCCCTTATCATCTAGATACGGGATCCTTTTTGGACAACTGGTATGCAAATATGCCATGTCCTAGCATAACTGCTTATATAGGAATTGTAGTGTTTGCAATAAAGATATCAGACCACTCTAGGCTTCTACTGAATACTTTTGAAAGTGACCTACTGCATCCTGCCTCATGAGTGAACGGGATCTGGTACCATTAATACCATACAGTTTTCTTGTGCAACTGTTCTGTGAAGACTCCTACTAAAAGTTAACCAGGTGTTTTGTACTGTTTGCGCTTTGTGTAGACAGGGATGTACATCTGAGAGCAGTGGAATGTTACCCTACCAGGGGCAGTCCTTTGCAACTATAAATGCTTAATGATTGATGAAAATATAATGTATTAATGAAGTTAATCTTTTGTCTTTTACAGGTTTCAACAGCAGACCAGTGCCGTTCTTCCCCTAAAACATTGGTCTCCTGCAATAAAAAGTCGCTTTATCTTCCACCAGAAATGCCAGCTATTCATTTTGAATTCACAGAATATTACTACCCAGATGGAAAGGACTTTCCTAGTAAGATGATTTTTTTTGTACTGATACATAAATTTTTATGTAATCTTCCCCTTTATGAAGCTTAATATTGACTCCAGGTTGACAGTTCAAAATGGTCAGTGGTTTTCTAAATTTGAAAGTACATAATACTGCTTCATTTCTTCAGTGCTTGCGTCTGGCAAATCCCTATAAATATTGACTTTTATAAATACTGTTTTTTAAGTGTGAAAATAAGCACAACGTTTTTATTATTCTATGAAGAAAGGCTGAGAGAGCTGGGGATGTTCAGTCTGTGAAGAAGAGAAGGCTTCGGAGTGACCTCACTGCAGCTTTTCAATATTTAAAGGGGGCTTACAAAAAAAATATGGAGAACAACTTTTTGCTCAGGCAGATAATGATAGGACAAGGGGGAATAGTTTTAAACTAAAAGAGGGGAGGTTTAGATTAGATGTTAAGAGGAAATCCTTTACTCCGAGGCTGGTGAGGCACTGGAACAGGTTGCCCAGAGAGGTGGTGGATGCCCCATCCCTGGAGGTATTCAAGGTCAGGTTGGGCAACCTGATCTAGTGGGTGGCATCACTGCCCATGGCAAGGGGGTTGGAACTAGAAAAGGTCTTTGAGGTCCTTTCCAACCTGAGCCATTCTGTGATTCTGTGATTTTTACTGAGAAATTTCTCATTCTCCAATACATACTGTTTCTGTAGTTACACTGCCTGGCTACATAAAAACTCAGACTAATGCAGTAGTATCTAAGATGCTATGAAAGATCTGCTGGAGTTAATTTAATTAATGTGTTACGGGACTAGCCCTGTTTTATATTACAGAAATGTCAGTAGATTTCTTGGGGATAGGACGTGAGGACAGCAAATCTCCTTGGTTCTACCCTTCCTCTATAAGGAGGACAGCCTCCTCCTTTTCTCTGACTCCATTCTATTTTAATATTTTACAAAAAATTCAGTTAGTTGCTTGAAGAGAAAGGAGTATTGCTTTAGGCATGCCCTGACAACATAGTCTTCCTTTGGACCAAAAGAGTGGGTTTCCATTATTCTGACGTAAAATACAGATGGAAATGGAAGTCTGTACTCACTTTAAATAAATAAATAAATAAATTTACTGTAATGATTTTATTTTGTCTTCTCTTTTAGTTCCATGTCCAAATTTGTATGGCCAGCTGAATGCTTTACAGTTCACCCTGGATGAGAGAAGTATTCTTTGGCTAAACCAGTTTGTGTTGGATTTGAAACATAGTCTTATTCAGTTCATGGCCATGTACAAGTTAAATGACAACTCAAAATCAGATGAACATGTTGATGTCAGAGTTGATGGACTAATGTTAAAGGTATACTGTCATTGATTAGGGGTTTTGAGCTTCTTTGGAAGAAAATGCTTATTCTCTTACTCTGAAAAGCCATTAGCCAAGCAGCTTAAGGAATAAGTGAACAAACAACCCATGCAGTAAGCAGCAATGCTCTAGAAAACTATGCAAATATGATGGTTTGGACACAGACTTGTCTAAGGTGCTAATTCATATCCTAGTGTTCTTTTGTGTTTTTGTGTTTTTAACTGAAGATCTGAATTGGGAGTATTAACACACGTTATTTCAATGTGTTCAATGAAGCTGACATAGCAAAAGGAAAAACCTTAGAACTGCAGTTAAAATAACTAGCAAACATATGTGCACTCTGCATATTAATGCAAGCGACTTTCCTTGCTCCTCTGATTGTAGTATATCAAAGCTCTTTGGTCTTCTTAAGGAATTCCTGGAGTAAAGAAACTAGTCCATCTGAATGCATATGTCCTTCTCTAAAACCAATTCTTTACATTTCTTGTTTCATATTGTCCCTTTGCTGTAGTTCAGGTAGAGAAGTTTGTTCTCTACATGTTTATTTCAGAAGAATGACATTAGTTAATGCAGCTGAACATCAGATTTTTGCCTTCCTTGTCATCATCTTTGGAGGAGAAGGTTTGTCGAGGAGGGTTTTTTTTTTTTTTTTTTTTTTGGCTGAACTAAGAAATAAGACACATCAGTCTAACGTAGCTGTCTTAAATCTAAGTCTTTCAGAGAAGAAAAACCTGAGTCCCTTATGTTTTTGTACAAACACTGAGTTTTAGATGCCACAGTATCCCTCTTAAAAATTAGAAGAAATATAAATGTTAATCTGCGAGCCTGACTTACCCCTGTTCTGTATTAATATACTTGAGTTATATATATATAATTAATAATATAAAATTAATATATAATTATATTGCTGTATTTTAGCTCTTGTGGCTGCTATTTTTTAAAATTATATACTTTCTTAATCTATATCTTTATAACTAAATGAAATGTATTTCTCTTGCAGTTCATCATCCCATCTGAAAATAAACCTGAAATTCATAAAGATCAACCCCGTGCAATTTCCATTCAGAGTTCAGAGATGATTGCTACAAATACAAGATACTCGCCAAACTGCAGGCACTCTGATCTGGAAGCTTTGTTTCAGAACTTCAAAGACTGTGAATTTTTCAGTAGAACTTTCACAACGTTTCCTAAGTCCCAGAAGAATTTTAATCTTTTGCATCCTATCTTCCAGAGACATGCTCATGAACAAGATACTAAAATGCATGATGTTTATAAAGGTTATATCATCCCCAAGTTGAATAAGTATGCATTAAAGACATCTGCAGCTACTGATGTTTGGGCCTTGCATTTTTCCCAGTTTTGGATAGATTACGAAGGAACAAAAAGTGGGAAGGGCCGACCAATAAGCTTCGTGGACTCTTTCCCTCTTTCTCTTTGGATTTGCCAGCCATTAAGATTTGCAAAGTCGCAAAAGGAGCTTTTATTGCATAATCAGACAACTTTTAACATTCCAAAAAGTGAATCTAGTGATCTTGCTAATAGATTGCAACGTAAAAAACTTTTAAAAGAATATTACAGGAGTGAGTCAGAGCCCTTGAGCAATGGCATTCAAGTGTCTCATTTCTCAGACACTTCAGGAGTGCTTTCTGAAAGCTCTTCCTCTGATGCAGATGTACATGTTCTAGTCCATGTTCAAAAACATGTAAGCATGCAGATCAATCATTATCAGTATCTTTTTTTGCTGTTTCTCCATGAATCCCTTGTATTGCTCCTGGAAAACTTAAGGAATGATGTAGAAGCAGTGACAGGAAAACCTGCAAAGCAAACAGATATCTGCATTGGGATTCTGCTGAAAAGCGCAGAACTAGCCTTACTACTCCACCCAGTGACTCAGGGAAACCCTTGTAAGTCTCCAGTTGTGGAAAAAGAAAGCCCTGTGGCATCAGAGCTCTCTCCTTCAGGAAATGGAGTAGCTCTTACTTCAGAGAATAAATTAGTTGGTAATAAGATAGTGCTTGATTATGTATCTGACTGCAAGCCTATGAATGCTGAACCTAACAAAGGCATTTTAACGGATCCTCTTTTGTTTAAATCAGAGAGTAATACGGATTTTCAGAAAGGAATGTCATTTTCAGATGATGCATCGGATAAAGGTTTGGGAGACACCAGTGAAGGAGGAAGCAGTGGACTTTTTAGTAGAAGTGATTCAGAGGAGGTCTGTGGACCTCTAAGTGACAAAAGTAGCTTACATCATAGAGACTCAGTGTCCATTTTAAATAAGAGAGAAGATTCTACTGAATTTTTTATTGATAAAGAGGATGACAAAAGTATGTTCTCAAATAAGTTAAGTGAACAGGAAGGTACAACTGAAGGCTGTCTTAACCAAGTCACTGACTTGGAAACAGAAACTACCTTAGAATCTGAAGAGCTTGAAACCAACAAAGAGAAAGTGACCTCAGTTAGAATGTTTACATCCCAGCCTTCATCAAGGTATAGAAGATCTAATACTAAATCAGTTTTACTGCAATTTGAAAATATTTATCAGTCTTTTTGTCCATGTACTTCTAGTAATGATCAGTGAAAGTGAACGTCTAGTAGATGAAAATTTTAAAAGTGTTTAAATTCTGAAGATATGTGGTAACATTCAGTAAAAGCTAAAACAAACTGTTAGCTAATTGTGTTAAACAATTTACTTAACTTTCAGTTTAAATGTTACAAAATATGTATTGAGAAAATAATTGACACAAATATGTACAGGAATGCATGTTGTTTCTTTGCTTAACTCTTTCTTGCCAAAGGATTATAGAATAATCAGATTTTTTTTCTTTTATATCTTATCTGGTTTAGAGGATTTTTAAAAGTAACTTCTAGGAAATTCCCTTCACGTAAAGCAGTAATTTCCTATGTGTTTATATTTCAAAGTGCAAAGCCTAAGGAACGCTGCCCGTCCAGCCTTCCTGCATTCTCTGTTTCTTACAAGAATATGAAAAGAAGTCCATCGCAAGTCTCTCTGGATACCATCTCTATTGATAGTATGATGCTAGAGGAGCATTTGGTGGAGAGTGACGGAAGTGATAGCCAAAGCTTTCTGGAGAAAGGTAAATAGATTTAACAAAATATTTTTAAGCAATCTATGAAAATGTTGTTTGTTACTAAAATAATACCCAAAAGGATTGTGGTACAGCAAACCCTGGGTATCTTACAACACTATTGCTGTTAGCTTCACTAGTGAGTAATACCAAGTATATTCACAGCACATCATTTCAAGGGAAAACAGCTGGGTGTGCTACTTAAGTAGTGCTACTTAATTAAGCACTAGTCAGTTTTCATCTCCTGAGGAGAGTAAAAGCATTGCAGTGCTGTGTGGGAACCCTGAGTTAAGCAGAACTATTCCCTGCTTTGGTTTTAAGCACCCATTTTTGGCTGTAAGTGCTTACGGGTGGCACCTTGAATCAGTGTTACACTTGAAGTGGTAAAGAAGATTCAATTTTAAGAGTAGGTGGGGAAAAAAAAATTCACTAATGCTTGTCATGAAAATCATCAGAAAGATAATTTGGTAGTCTCCTTGCAGCTTGTTCCATATGAAGCAGTTTCTTCCTATTGACTGTGTAACAGCAAATACTTGTCCAGTTTTTGCTCATCTGTGCATGTGCCTTTGCTCCTGATCTGAGGGAGGAATTCAGCTGTACAGTAATTGTCTCTATGTAGTCTGTAGCATTGTGGACTTGTGCAAATATAATGATTTAACTCTCTGGTAGAACTGATTAAATAATTTTCTAATGTCAGGAAATACAATAATAAGGTTTTATTGGTACCTCTTTTCTGATAAATTCTATTTTTGAGTGAGGAATAACAACATTCTTTTTCTGTAGATTTTCTTTTTGGCCTAGAGCAATAATGAGAAGAATGTTTCACTTGCAGACCTGTTATAAATTTGGATTGTAGGAGCATTTCTACATATGCATATGTAGGAGTATGCCATAAAATATTTTTTCCATTTTTAATAACCTTTTAGTGTCTTTTTAACTTAAACAATATTTAACTGCTAGTTAAGTCTGCATGCTTCCCAGTTGTCAAGGAAACACTAACTATCATGATGACTCTAATGAAAAAAAAATATATACTTCTTTCTCTAAATATAAAACTGCAAGCATTTGCTTTAAAGGTGCTGTGTAGTATTTTAGATACACACCTTGGAATCTTTACCATTTTTTTCTGCTGAATCTGTTTTAGATTTGATTTGGAAGACTAAGACCCTTCGCAGTTTTTCATGCAATGCCTGCAGAGTGTTGTTTCATTTTTGTCAGTATATCCTGCCTTACTTTCATAGCATCTAAAACTTCAAACTCTGAATGAGGAATGGGTTTGGCAGTTCAGTCATAAATATTTGTTTAATATGCTGTTCAATTCATTTTTAAAAATGAGTTAACGCATTCATGCAGTATCAGACACTGAGTTTATTCTTAATGCAGGACCAATTCAGGTTATGCTCTGCTAATTTTGCGTTTTTTCTGATGCATGTATGGAAGGTATTACAGCCACAAACTATCAAAGCCCATCAGAAAATGCCCATGAAGGAGGCACCGTGATTGAAAATTGTGATGGGTCATCTCCAGATGCCATGAGTGCTGCTTCGGAGAATGCCCATGAGACTAGTGAAGAAATGGTAATACTATTGAATTGCATTAGAATACATGGTTCAGTAAATTGAACTTTAAAATAAAGATAAAATTAATGCTTTTTGAGGGGATTTTCTACTATTTTTGGGAGTTTTTGTTAGTGCGCTATGTAGGCCTATGGATCTAGTGCCATTGTAATAAATACAAATGAAGATTATAATTCAAGTTATGCTGAGCATTCTCTGTTCTTATCTCCTCTGTGTAGCCACTATTGATAAATGACAGTAGCCACTTTAAAGTGTCAGGAAATATTTCCGCTTTAATACATAGTGATGTTTTGTAATAGCATGTTCTTTTATGCTCCTACATATTGAGTATATTTAAAAAGAGCTTTTTCATATCAAAGGTATATTAAGCATAACTCTGACATCTATTACATGGAGATATTTCATCGGCACTGGTAGCATTCTGTACTATTTGCAAATAGGACCTTAACAACTGTCCAGCCGGGTCAGATGAGAAATGCTTCTTGTCCAGGATGATGTCAGGACAATGGCCAGTATTTAGAGAAGACTATAAAGACAGGAGTTGTGGAGAAAGATTCTCTTCCTGAGACACCATGAGGGCACCAACTTTCTTTATCTGCCTATCTCCTTCTTGCTGTTCTTTGCACTAATCAAAATTTCTCAAATTATGTTCTTGTATCAGTTAACGTTGAGAACTGGATACCTAAGAGAGTATGGGTCAAACAAAACACAATGAATTTCACCTTCATTTAAAAAAAAAAAAAAGCTCACCTGAATTATTGGTTCCTTCCAAATAAACTTTGTTACTTGCACATATAGATAATATGAAGAAAATAAAATTCACGCAGCTTGTTACACAAATATATGCTGGCATTTTTTTCTATTTGCAGAATATAACTAAAACAAAAAAAAATAGAAAAAAAGCCCAAAGTAGTAGTGATGATGGACATATAAAACATTCCAATAACAAAGCTGACTTTTGAAACTGGCTGCTACTTTTTTCAAAAGACACTGCAATCCAATAAGTACAGAAAAAGGGCTGACTGCTGTGCAAATTGCCGAAGTTTAGTATTCTGTCCTGGTTCTTCACCGTGGTCTGGTTCAGCACTGGAAATGCTTGGTTGCATTTATAATACACATGAAGCTGGGTGCAGCCTCAAAAAACGTCAGGTATCACATATGCTTCTTTAACAAGAGTGGGGAAGGGCTATCTCGCTTTCATGACTTTTCTGGCCAGTTCTGAATTGTTATGGGTGGGTTATGAACACAAGGGTCTGTCTGGGCAGACAGTCGAGCCAACCCATTGTCAAGCCGATGGGTACAAAAAGAAAAGAAGAAATGAGAAAACTTTCTGTGAGCAAGAGTTATGGGTGCAAAGATTCTTTTCCTTTTGAGGGAAGAGAGAAAGGTTTAGGTAACTTCATAAACAATAACCAATATAAATTCAATTTTAAATCTCATTTTTTAATCTTAATATTGTTGACAGATGTCTGTTGTGGTTTTCCAAATATTTGGTGTTAATGGTGAAATCGACATCAGAGGTGAAGACACAGAAATATGCCTTCAGGTCAACCAAGTGATACCAAATCAACTGGGAAATATCAGCGTTCGACACTATCTTTGCAACAGAACTGTGGGTAAGAATTAATAACGAGATCTCTATTGTGAAATTGGAGTTGGAAACATTTGTTGTAAATAAATGAAAACACTGTATTACCCTTAAAGCGCAAAAACAGTTTTATGCTTCTGCTAGTATGGTAACATCCTTTTTATGCTGGTTTAGAATATCTACTCTGGTTTCTTTCCTAATTGCCATACATTGAATAGGAGGCAAAAATTAAATAAATAAATAAATAAATAAAATTGAAAATGGAAACGTTTCTGATGGGGGAGTAAAAAAAAATGCATTAATTGCATTGACTTCTCCTGATTAATACAACTTGAGTTTAAAAAAAAATAAATTACATTTTCCTATTGTTTCATCAATATGGAACTCTTACTGCTCTAATGATACTTATTTGTACCCTGGTTTTGAAGGGCTGTTTCTGAAGACAGCTCCTTCGTTTCTTAAAGATACTTTTCTGTACAACAGATTAAAACCCACAGTTTAAACCGATTTATAATCTGTGCTTTAAGAAAAGTTAAAATTGCCTTTGTATCAGGAAAAACAAGCTGCCATGACAGCCTTTATTCTTTCTTTTCTTTTTTAAATACACTTGATAAGCATACAGAGAGTAGTTTCATGCCAGATATTGGCACAACTAGATCAACCAGTATATTAAGTCTGAGCTGTTCTTGGGCATGGATACATGTACATTATCTGCCAGGAAACCTAGTTCACATACTGTGAGGTTTTCTTCTTGGCATGCTGTATTGGCATGCCAGTCTGTCACAGTTTGTTTTGCTCCCCTTTGCCAGCCGTCCACATGGATTGCTAGATGCCAGCTCTGCTGCACTGCAGGGTTTGGGGGGTGCAGATCCCCGATGCACCTGCCTCCTGCTTCTGGTTCATCTCCTTTCCCAGGAAACAATTATAGCAGCAGTTGGCTGCCATTTATTTCCAGCCTTGCAGCAGTATGGATTTTCTTCAGGAGGTTCTGCTTGGTGAAGCAGCCTCCAATGTCCTAGCTTAAAAAAAAAAAAAAAGTCACTTTCTGGTAAGCTGAGCTGTTGCCAGCAGCTGCTGCTTGAGCAGCTGTTGCATGATGTTGCAATCGTGTTCTTGCATCTGAAGGCATGAGGGAGGTCCAGCAGGGAAGTCTCATTGATGACCTTCAGACAACAGGCGGCCAGTTCTGGTTATCTGTCATGTCCTCGTAAAAGGACAAGTCAGGAATCTTCTGCAGCCAGTGCTGCTCCATATCTGCTACGTATATCCTAATATAAGAACTAAGGAGGGAAACAATTTAAAAATAAAACAAATTCTAGAGGATCGAGGTTAGGATTAAGCTTGAGAATTGGGTTGAAAGAAACACTTTAAATGAGTTAACAGTAATAAAAGGTAACTAAAAGAATGAATGAGCAAAAGCATGAGAAAAGCATCCAAAAAACAGCAACTTCCCCCCTAGATCTTTAACAAAACTTACTCAAATATTGAATTAACAGTTGTAACCAGTTACAGCTTGCTATAATGTTAGCACAGTAAATGTAGGAAGGGAAAAGTGTGCTATTGCAGGAGTAAGTTTGAGGGCAGTGTGGCAGCTGTGCACGTCCCAGCAGAGCTGGCTACAGGATGATGACTTTCATCAGATCGTGTGTCTGGCAGCAATAACAAAAGAAGAGGTGCAGAGGTACTCTGCATAGGAGAGAATGCTTTTCACTGAGACCTTGTCGTGCATGTGGAAGTTTGTAGAAACTTCTAAATTGCTTAACCCAATTTCTCTCCCATTCTCTCTCAACTATGGCAGTTTCAGGTAGCTACAAGATAACTGATGTTGGCTTCATGGCTGAGACTTAATGCATGGTCTTTTAGTTTTCTACACTTTGGAGTCTTTGAGCAATGTTGCAGGTGCTCTTTCCTGGTCCCACAATACCTAGGGCCTACCTTTTTTCCAACTTCTAAGCTTGTAAGCATTGGACTTTGCTGAGTTTAAACCAAGAAGCATCTGTATGATTTTTTTTTAATTAATTCTGTCCTCAAATTCATTTAACAGGTAGATGCTCTACTAATATAAACGGACATAATTCAATTAGTTTTAATTGAGTTACTTTTTAAAATATCTTTCAAATTTCAGTGTTTGTTTCTTAACATGATTGTTGTGAACATTATATGCTTTTTGTTGTATAAATCACTTCTCTAAGTCAGACATCATAGTGACAGATATGACCTTTAACAAATCCCTTGGGGTAGCTGTTTCTGGTGGTGAACCCTTTTTTTCTGAACTACACATGGATACTGGGCTTAGTTTTTCAGTATCTTGTTACCTTAGGTGTTTTTATTTTGTTTTTAGAACTGTTCAGTTGAATGTTACAGTTGTCCTTACTGGTTAAAGATACTGAAACTAACAAGAAAATGCTAGTTTCCTTTAAGGTTCAAATCTACTGCCACCCAAATAATAGAAGCAACACATGCTCATGTTCTCTATCTTACTAAATTGCTGTTTACGTTCCTGTGTGTTAGCAAGTAAGTTCCTGAATCAGGAAATTATGCCTTTTCAAGAGAATACCTGCTCTCCTGAGAGTGTGAGCTGATTTAAATGTTTTTCTGAATTAAGACTGAAGGATTTAGTGGAAAAATATGTAAAATAATTGTTTTTCAGTTCTCAAGACATTGAGAAAACACAAATCCTTTATGCACAACTATACTTCTGTATCACCCTTTTCTGTTGTCACAGTGAAGTATAAGTACTATATTTATTTTATATATTATTTTTCTATAGTACTTTTAAGTGATATACGTACAAAATTAGTCTGAATTTATTATATATACACAGTGTTGTAATTCCTGGAATATACTTCCAAAGTACTTCTGGGAAATTATTTGGACAATAGAAGCAGAATTAATTGCATCATAATTGCTTTTTGTACATTGCAAAATTTTAATGCAAACTTATTTTTCTTTTGTAACAGGTTCTGATTGTAAATCTGTGGCCGGACCAGTTAGTTCATCACCTGAGATTAGTTTGAGATGGGAAAGTGGGCCCAGTGCTATCATACATTCTATGCTGGCTGTAAAAAATGGTTTTCTCCAGTGTCATGTAGAGAACTTCAGTGCTGAATTCCTAACTTCTTCCCTCACAAACATTCAGCATTTTCTAGAAGATGAAACTGTTGCAGAAGTGATGCCTATGAAGATAAAAGTTTCTAATGCGAAGATTAATTTAAAAGTATGTTAACGATAAGCTATTTGGCTGCTTTAAAGAAATTGTGTTCTTATTTCTTTGATGATAACCTTCTAATCTGGATACAGTTAACTTCAAAGAAACTGCTATCATACTCTGTAAAGTCTTTAGATAACAGTAAAACAATTTAAAAATCCATAGATTTGGTTAACTCTGTGGTATGCCTAGAGAGGAATTCTCTGCATGACCAAGCTAGTTACGTGAATTAATACTTTGTACTTTTTTCCATCCTTTCCTAGTCAGTTTTATAGAGTGACAAGATCTAGGAGTATTACAGGTAATGTATACCAAATTCCTACAGGCACAGTGTGCTTTTTTGTTTTGGTTTGGTTTTGTTTGTTTTTTGTTGGCTGGGCTTTTTTGCTTAGCATGGTGATGGTATTTTAATTACAAAACAGATTTTTGAGGGTAATTGTCTTTCCTACTTAAAGAACAGGTTATGTAATGAAAGTGCAGTACAAAAGAAGGAAGAGATTACAAGAACTCCGGTTCAAACCACTTGAATACTGCTTCTTAGAACCCAGATTTTTCTGTTCTGCTCTACCTAGAAACAGTTACTAAACAGTGCAAGCTTTTCTCACCACTCTAGCTTAAAATAGTAACACTAAGAGGACAGTGCTACTCCAGTCTTCCAGGTGATATCCTTTTGGACACTTAAAAGGAGTGTCAGTGCTGCACAACCATTGGATTCAAGGATGATTACACTTGCAAAAAAAAAATCATTATAACATTACATTGGAAATTAATAATCACCTATGTAAATGTGGAATATAGCAAGGACTGGAGTAGCAGCTCCAATTCTGCATCATAGGCTAAGGCCTTGAACCTGCTAACCTACTGGACTGGAAGGTCAAATGTTACCTGTACAATGTTCTACTCAGACTTGAATATCAAAATCCACCAGTATTCCCTCTCTACTTGGTGCAGCTTTTCCATCCCCTGAGGATTCTTAAACACTCCTTTAGGGCTATTTCTATACCAGCAGTAGCGCAAGGATGTTCTCTAAGAGCTGTGAATCTGTTCCCCAGATTTAGGTGCATCACAAATGTGAATGTTCAAGTGCAGAAAGAAAGGTTTCAATATACAATCACCTAAATTTTAAAAACGGGATTGTGCTGATTTATTGGCAAGAAAGCAGGCTTAAGCAAACTGCTCAAGAAAACAGCTGTGCATTAATAAACGGGCAATAAGGGTCTGCCTGGCAGCATTAGCACTAAAGTGCTCACTCAGCTGTGCACGTCACAGGGAAGCTGCTCATGGTGGCTGACGGATGGCAGATTGGAGACACAGATGATTCCTTTCCAGAGCATTGTTGGTTAGTAAAGAGTAAGAAGATATAGTTCAACTGTATGCTGCACTGACTATTCAATACTGTATATTATTATTATTATTTTTTTCTGAATGGGACTTGATGCAGTGTGTTTCCTGGAGAAAAAAGAAAATAACCTTCCTTAAACTCTTGATTTATTTTTGCACTTTCTACTGCAATCTCAGTGATGTTTCAAGAAACTTTATCAGTTACACCTCAACAGCTTTATTTTTATGTGCTTAATGCTGATATGTATAGTTTATGATTATACTGCTTTACTCGGCTTGACATGGATAATGAACTTAAAAAATGTCCTGTGGGGACCTCAAAGGAAGTAATTTGTGTCGTTTCCCTTCTGATGAGTATAATAATGTAACTGAACTACAGCTGGTGTCATCCCAAACTAAATTCTAAAATGACAAAGTCCCCTTAAGAATGATACATGTCCCTTTGAATCTTTAAATCATTCAAAAGAAAATCAGATATAGTGTGGGGTTCTTGTCTCTGACTCTGAAAGCTCCTGAGCTAAAGGATGTCTTGAGTTGGGATTTAATCTTATTGAGATGACTGTAAAAATACTTTGAAGTATTTCAGTTAGATTGTATATATTGAGTTCAGTGAATTTACTCAAGAGATAAATATAGGCCTTTAATATGATCCACAGGAAAAAAAAATGGAGTAGTGGAGGTCCTGTTAGAAATTTCTGCTCTGAAATGTTCCCTTTCAAGGTTCATTAAATGAACTTATGTTTAATTTAACATCTTAGCTATTTTGATTTCCTAGTAAACTCATCTTTGAATATTAATATTTTTTTAGGATGACAGTCCACGTGAAAATCTCAAGGTGTCTGAGCTAGTACCCATAAAACTGCATATTGACATACTCTGGATAGAAAGAAATGACGATGGCTCTTTTTTCATTAGAGGTTTGTATCTTCTTGCCGCTGGATATCTCAACATAGTAATCTAATTATTATTAACACTGTTTTTTTTTTTTGTGTAGACATGTCTAATAATGACAAAATAATTGCTGATAATTTGTGTAAGTAGCGTTGCGATAAACCTTAATTCTAAGTGTAGTTAGAAGAAAGTTACCTTTTTGAGTAATGTATTGTCTGTGATAACCTACAGCTGAATCAATCTGTGAGAAATAGAAATATGCATATAACTTCCTGAGGGTATGTTTCCTCAGTGTTTCATCATAATAAGTCTCAGATTCTTTCAAGATCAACTACAAATCAAACAAAAAGTTGCATTTCTTTACAATTAGCCAAGAGAGTTCTGTGTTGTCTTTGTGTTTTTGTCTTACAGGTAGTAGGTAGAGCATATTGTAAAACAAAAATTTACCTGAAAAGTCCAAGTAACTTTTCAATTTTGTATATTATGGTAGCATCTTGGCAGGTTATGGCTACGATGGCACTGCAACTGTATTTCGAGTAGGGATTTAACTTTATACCTTTCATGAACTATGTATATCCTTTTCTCTTTCTACATGTATAGGCAAATACTAAATACTGTTAACAAAGCAATACATTTAGAGGTAGAGCTGCACTGTTGTCTTACACAGATATGTCAAAGAATCATGGAGTAATCTAGGTTGGAAGAAACCACAGGAGGTCATCTGGTCCTTCTCCCTGTGCAAAGCAGGGGCAATTTAGATCAGGTTGCTAAACACCCTGTCCAGTCAAGTTCTGAGCATCAAATAGGTGATTTCACAATGTGTCCTAAGCAACCTGTCCTAATCCTTGGCCACCCTTATGGTTAATTTCATTTAGTAATGCCTACTTAGAATTTCCTTTGTTGCAGCTCATGTCTCTTGCCACCTGTCTTGCCAGAGGTGCTTGAGGATTTCCCAAACACTTCTGGGAAAGTCTGGTCCATCTTCTCAATACCCTTTCACTTGGCAGGCAAAGGTAGCTTACAGATCACCCCATAGCCTTCCCATCTTCAGATTGACAAATGCATTTCTCTTAATCCCCTTATTTGTACATCGTGTACTCATAGCCATGATCATCTTGGTAGTCCTCTGCTGTCAGTATCTTTCTTACACTGGGGAATCCAGAACTAGATCCAGTACTCCAGATGTGGTCTTACTGCTGCTGAGTATAGGGAGGGATAATAACTTCTTTGTTTGGTCATCTACACCCTTGGTAGTGCAGCCTGTATGTGGTTGATCTTGGCTGTGAGGGCTCACTGCTGACTTACATTCAACTTGCTCACCAAGGCCTACGGATCCTTTCCTGTAATGTTGCTTTCTGTTGATTTGATCCCTGTCCTACAGTGAAGTAAGAAGTTATTTACTCCCACCTGCAGGACTTCACACGAGCTGAATTTCCTGAGACTCCAGTCAACCTATTTCTCCAGCATGTTCAGGTCCCTCTGAAGAACAGCCTTGCTCATCTTGTCAGTCACTTACCCTTCAGTTTGGTATTGTTTATACACTTGTAGAAGGTGCACCCACCCCTTCATCCAGGCCCTTAATAAATTAATCTGACAATATATGATGTATTGTATCACTTGAGGAAGAGAAGGTTGCAGCGTGATCTTAATACTGCCTTCACCTACCTAATGGGAGGTTATAGAAAAGATGGACCAGACTACTCAGAGATGCATGGTGGCATGATGTGTTTGTATTTTAATTTCTCCATCTAATAGACTGAATATCTTTAAATGCTTGAAAAATGCATTTTGGTCATCTTTAGATACTAGACATTGGAGGAAATATTAATTTAACAAGAAAATTTAGAAGAAATTCTTTAAGAAAAAGGAATTTTAGACTAGTAAGAGTGGCGCCCTCATTTTACCCTTGGTGTACAGCAGTATATTTTAATAGAAGTTATAGTGCACTTCAGTTATAAATGCTAGAAAGTTTCCTTAATGGTAAATCTTTAAAGTTGTTTTCTAATTTAAAAACTTGATTCTGCAAGTTTATCTCACTGTCTTCAAATATAAATGCAGTCATCAGATCTAATTTGGACCTGCAGACGTTACTGCAGTAGCAATATTAATAGTTACCAAACTTGTGCTCCCTCCCCCCTGTTTCAGTGCATGTTTCAGGCATTGGATAATGAAGATCTGAAATATATAGTTCTTTAGATACACTTTCTGAATTGCAAGCTCTGTTGTCTTTGTTGTATAGCTAATTACTCAGGATACATATCATGTGGTGATAATAGCAGTCAGTATAAAAATGTGGTAATTTTCTTTGAGCTGGGAGATGCACATATAGTTTCATCTTATGCCTTCTTTCTCTCTTCCTCCAAACGGGTATACAATGTTTATTTAATTTTATTTTAAATTTTGTATTTGATTTTGTAAGGTAAATATAGACATGCCTAATATCAAAAATGAGTTTGCTGAGGTGCTTTTAATTTAGTGCTGATGACAATTAAACTTTATAAAAAAAAAATAATACAAAAACCTAAATGCTACTCTCAAGTATCTTTCTGTGTTACAGACAATCAAAGAGTAAATGATGTGTCAAAGATGAAGAATTCAAGTAGTGCATTGCAACAAGCAACTAGACCTGCTGGATTTAAAACACAGGACCAAGCCACACAGACTACTTGTGAAATTCCCAGACCTTTTAAATCAAGCAGTGATTCAGCTGACTTCCTCAAAAATGAGGTAATGAGAATTCCTTCACTCCCATAAAGTTGCAATAATCATTGATGTGGTGGTTTTACTCGGGTGGGCGGCTGAGCTCCACCACAACCGCTCTCTCACTCTCCCTCCTCAAAGAGGAACGGGGAGAAAATACGATGAAAAGGGTTCAAGGGTTGAGATAAGGACAAGGAGATCGCAGAGTAATTATCGTGATGGGCAAAACAGACTCAGCGTAGGGAGATAGTAAGATTTATTACCTATTACTAACAAGCTAGAGAAGCGAGAAACAAAGGAAAGAAACCAAAAGCACCTTCCCCCCCATCCACCCTCTTCCACCTCCTCCCCCCGAGCGGCGCAGGGGAACAGGGGAATGGGGGTTATGGTCAGTCTATAGCACTTCTTCTCCGCCGCTCCTTCTCGGTCACTCTCGTCCCCTGTGCCATGGGGTCCCTCCCATGGGATGCAGTCCTTGCTGAACTGATCCGACATGGGCTGCCCACAGGCAGCAGCTCTTCAAGAACTGCTCCAGATATGGCTCTGTACCACAGGGTCCATCCCTCAGGAGCAAACTTCTCCAACCTGGATCCCCCATGGGCAGCAGCTCCTGCCAGGTCACCTGCTCCTGTGTGGTCTCCTCTCCACGGGCTACAGGTCCGGCCTGGAATCTGCTCCGGCAGGGGTCTTCCACAGGCTGCAGTCTCCGTCGGTGCAGGTCCACCTGCTCCACCATGGTCTCCTCCACGGGCTGCAGGGTGGAACCCTGCTCCACCATGGTACTCCATGGGCTGCAGGGGGACAACCTGTTTCACCATGGTCCTCACCACAGGCTGCAGGGGACTTCTGCTCCGGCGCCTGGAGCACCTCTCCCCCTCCTTCTTCACTGACCTTGTCGCCTGCAAGGCTGTTTCTCACTCCTCTCATTCTCCCAGCTGCTGTGTGGCGCAGCATTTTTTTTCCCTATCTTAAATATGCTCTCACAGAGGCGTGAAACAACATCACTTATTGGCTCAGCTCTGGTCAGCAGTGGGGCCCTTACCAAACATGGGGCAGCTTCTAGATCCCTCTCACAGAAGCCACCCCTATGGCCCCCTGCTACCAAAACCTTGCCACGTAAACCCACTACAATTGATCATCACAGTTGTTTGGTTTTCCAGGAGTAGGTTGGGGGAGGGTTACTTCTGTTTAGAGATCTGAGCTGGAAACTATGAAATACAGATAATATAGTTCAGTACATAGGCATGCAAAATAAATGTAATACTACTTTCTAAATAGGGTAGTAATACACTGCAGACTAATTCTTCCCCTTTACGTCAGATGGAGTTTTATGAAGAAGCGATTCACAAATTCTGTAATAACCCTCTCTCCTTTCTTTTGAATATTTCCCTGATCCGTGCACAGCACAACTGCCACAGGTGAAGGACTAGATGGTTGAGTCAGGTCCTTAGTAACCTATCAGTCAGTCATACATGAACTTTGAATTGGTGAAAAAATTCACACATCGCTTTAGCTTTTTTTCCCCTACTGGATACCAATCTATTCCTGGAGCTCAGAACCCAGTCTCATTTCCACTCCTCTCCTGAATGGAAATGGCATAACTAAAACATGAAGTCCAGGGTACCTTGCCTTCTGATCTATCTTCATCAATTCTCTCCATGTTCCACTGTCATTACCTGGGTATCAGTCAGCTGTCCCCAACAAACCTAAACCAAGCAATGAATGTAACCATTGGTTTATATTATTTTAAAAGTTGCTGTAATGGAAAAAGTCGGCAGTATGCAGGAATATTAATAACATGTGTTTCTAACCTGATCGTTTCAGCTTCTTGAAGAAAATGAATGTCTCAAACAGGAACTAGCCAAAGCTAAAATGGCTCTTGCTGAGGTCCAAATGGAAAATGATGCCCTCCTTCATCGTATAAAGAAGATGAATGTTGATCATCAGTAGGACAATGTTCTGTTGGTGTGAGGCATCAACAGAATTTTGGGTGATCACAGCATCTGAAGTACTGTTTGTGAATTGCTGGAAGACATGGTTATTTTTTTGTCACAAAGTTCTCTCATCACAAACAAAATGTTTGTGAAATAGCTACTATTCTGAAATTATCATTAAACATTGTAACTTTTTTCAGCCTGTTTTAAACTGAGATGACTTTGGAGAAATCAGTTTATACTGTACTTTATTAATTTACTGAAGAAAAAAATCATATCATCTACTTTTAATATTATCAAAGGAGATGTTATTTTTAAAATGTTTTTTGAAAACCAGATGGCTCAGCAATGAAAGAAGGTGCCTAGCTGCATAACTGAGTAAAATGTACCATGCCTCATTAACAAACTGTACCTCTGTTTGTTAAGATTATGTTCTATTATTACCAGAAGATGTCTATATAGGAGGTTGCATTTGCACTATGATAATATGGGTTAGATCCTCTAGAATAGTATAGCTATTGAAAATCAAAATAGTAGCCCTAAACTAGTCCCTAAATTCAGTATAACTTGCCCAGAGAGGATTTTAAGAATAGTCCTCTGGTGCTATATTGTTCCATACACCCTTTCCACATGCACTCCTAAAATACCACAGTAAATGCTGGAGAAATTAAGTAAGAGGGCATACTACTGGGCTTTCCTTCTGCATGAAAGTCTGCTACATCTGTACAGCTAGTCTAATTTAGACATTCACACATTTGTTTTTCTCTCTCTGTGATGAGGAGATGGCCCTGCCGTAGGATCCAGCAGTTCGTGAAAGGTGAGATTTGAGCCATTTTGCTTCCATGTCTGATTCCGTGCACTTCATCAGACATGACCAAGGATTTGGTCCAGTGTATTTAAATATGTGATGTCAATGCTTGTTGGGGGGTGGGGGTGGAAATTCCTACAGGGATTCATTAATTGTATATTGCTTTTTTGATTATATATATACATATATATTTAAAAAAAAAGCTTTAGAGAATCAATTACCCTATGAAATGGTGAGATTACATGAGATGTAACTATACAATTTAAACCATGGCTGATTTGTACAAATTAATAATTTTCAGCTAAAAACTGGTACAGATGGATAAATAAAAAAGCACAACACTAAAAGAGAATATCAGAGTGTGCTTCTAAACAATTTTGGAAACAACATACAAAAAACATACATGCCCATAAGAGATTGTTTTCGCTAGAAATAAAAATGATTGAATATTTTAACTAGTGACCTTGAATCTGACAACTAACAATATTTTAATTACTACCACAGTTGTTTCTGCTCCATGGGATGTTTGAGGGAAGTTTTATTTGTAGATATGCAGATAAAACTCAAAAATACTTAGTATCCTACGGTTTGACTTTGCATATTTAATTAAAACCAGTTTGATAGCCTAAACTGATTTTCATCAAAACTTTTGGAGGACACGAAATTTTCACTGCTGTAAATAGTTATTGAAAGTATGTAATTTTAATCGGGGACTCTACGGAAGAACTGGTTCAGGCACTATTTAAAAGCCTGCCTCCCAAAACCATAGTTGAAACTCCCTTTATTACCCATGGGAACTTTTATCTTATTCTGAATAAGATTTAAAAAAAAAAAAAAAAAAAAAAGAACAAGACTGTTTCTAAGAGAGAAACTTAATATGTGCATTTCAAAAAGGTATTTAAGACAACACAGTATTAAATATAGGTAGTGCAATTTAACATGAATGTCATGTCAGATTCAGGGGAGGAGTTCTCAGCTGGTTGAATTCTGATTGGTACTGTTAAAGTCAGTAATTCTAACTCAGTTTACCCCTGCCAAGCTCTAGTTAGAATTATTCTAAAGAAAGGAATGTATAGAGTGGTTAGTAGCATGTGGCTGGAATAATATGTTGAGACTTGTTTAATTTTTAAAAAGAAATAAACAGCAATATTAAACACCTCTTCCTTCTTACTGCACAAGCTAGTACCTGTTTCTGTTAGCAACAACAACAACAACAAAAAGAATCCCAAAACAGCTCTTTCCAGTACAGATGCAGAAATTCTGGGCGTCACCTTCTTGCACTTCATTACAATTGAATACATTTCTCTTCAGGGCAGTTTTGTAGCAATGAGCATAATATGCTCATATTATGCTCTGTATATCCTCATATAGAGGAGTATGTTTGCTTGTGGATTTGACACTACTGAGAATGATAGTACTGTGTCACCCTGAAATGAGTTTTGCTGTTGAAAAAGTACAAAGGGAGAGAGAGTTTATTAATGTCCAAAAGAATGATTTTAAACTAAGCCTTAGTAGGTTATCCCAAAAAATAGTGATTAGAAGTCCTCGGACTAAATAAAAAGATTTAATTCATTCTCAGAGCTCTGCTAGTGTTTGTAACCTCCTTAACTCATACATGTGAGATTTGTACCATTGGTAGATCCTCTTAAATGAATCGTGGCCTTTTATTCTGCAAAGAACGGTAGGGAACAGTTTGGAGAACTTTAATGTGTGCAGAAAACTGACTCCAGAAGGTTTACAGGCAAACTGTTACCAAGTTTTATTTTACATTTTCTGTGGAAATTTAAACTGGTCTACATGTTAGCCTAACACTCATTCAACTTATTTAGAAACACTGTTCTAAAGTCTAATAGTGTGTCAAGCTGGCTCACCTTGAAGAGGCTGTGCACTTTCTCAAGAAAAGTCATCGAATCATTTGGCAAGCATTGTCCTAGTTCTTACGTTAACTCTTAACATACCAATAAGCACCAATTTTAAATTAAGTTATATAGCCTTACAGAATTACTTACAAAATACCTGTTGGAGAGGCAGTGGTGTGTAGATCCTGGCTGTTCTCTGACGTCCCTGTTCCTGCTTCACACCAGTAGCTTTTCCTGTCCTTGGATTAAGCCCACTGTGGCCATTGTTAGAAGGAACCATGGCACTGGCTGGGAGGGAACTGATTTTTTTTTCCCTGCCTGCATCCATTTCCCCTGGTCCCATTAGCTATGTCTGTTTATCCATAAGCCGTCTCCCCTAGGAATTGATTTAGAGGCTTAAGTGGGAATCATAATTGATCTCTAAAGGGTAATTGCTAGCTGCAGAACATTTCCTGAGGCTGATGTGGTGATGGTTATCTTTAGTCGCAATAAATGTAAGGGGAACATGATGATCAAGGTAAAAACTTCTATCAAACATCTACAGTTCCAAGAGTACAAAACATGCCAATGTATTGCAGAAGTAAACAGCTCCAAGTGACCAGATTTGGGGTACGTAAAGATGGAGAAAGCAGTTTCTGTATAAAAATGTTCTTGTATTGGTCAAGTTCTAAAAGCATTGATCCCAAAATGCTTGAAGTAGATTTTAAGCTCACTGTTGATATCTGTGAACTTTGGAGAGTACTTTGGATTCTGATTCAGGTATTGATTTAAACCAATGTCTCTTTATCTGTTGTAGGAACTGAAAATGACTTTGCTAATATGTCAAGTAGCAGCAGAGTGGGTACTTGCTGAGAAATCCACTAATTCATCCTTCCCAGTAGGGAAATGAGCTTTTCAGCAGCACTGTGATACAACCTTTTTCTCTTCCAACCTGTACCATTTCACTTCAGCTGACAGCTTTTGAACAGCAGCCCCATTGCCTCAGTTAAGATACCTAACTTTAAGAACCTCCTAGCAGGCTTTGGAGATGTGCTTCAGCTGTGCAATGTGTGGAGGCAAACACACAGCTTCTAATGGTGCAGACAACTTGCACTGAGGTGCACACTGTTTAGTTTTGTGGCAATGTACCTCCTGATTTTCTGTTACTTATTAACCACGTGGAACGTGACAGGATGAGCAGCACAAAGATCAGGTGAATCAGTAGTAGGTGATGCAAAGAGTGTATAGGGAGAGGTTACCAACATGATCTTTTGTTGGAGGAACAGAACTATTTCTCAATGCAATTAATAAAAAGCATCAATCTTAAAGTTAATAATAAATAGGAGTTGTTTGGTCACAGTTGTTACTATGTATTTTTTAGCATTCTTATGAAAGAATTTAAATTTTAAAATCTCATAATTCTAAAATTATTTTTTCTTTGAATTTTAAGTGACTTTTTAAAATTTAATGGTCTCCTCAGTGTAAGTACAGGACCAAACCTGTTGCCACTTCACTTCACAAGCTTCAAGCAGTTTGAACTTCTTCATGAGTGTAAGGAAGGATTTCGAATTTTATCTTTACATTGTCTGGCTACTAACTAAAATCTTTGCTTATTGGCTAATGTGGATTTTGGATATGAAAAATCAAAACAATTTTATGAAAGGTATTTTTGGAACACTCTGAAGATTTACAAAAGACTTTTTTGCAACTTGCAGCTTCTCAAATACTATAGAACATCTTTCAAGCATGCCACATGACTTTGCTAGCTGAAAAAAACTGCAGGAGTGAATGAATCTTCAAAAACCAACTGAACTCTCCTAATAGCCTGTGTTCCCACCCAAAGGAAGGGGAAGCTTCTGCACTCCAAAGAGAGAACTCTCTCACATTGCCAGCTACCTAAATAGGTAAACATTATTAACTTTGTTAAAAGGTCATTTTGGTTTTCATGCATCACTGCCCAAACCACGCCTAACCAGTTACATGAAAGCATCTCTATTTTGTTACTTCTTTGCTATCACCTCCTTTTCTGTTGCTGTCACTCTTTTTAACATGAGCAGAAGTGGAGTATCTGCATTTCCTAAAGCTTTTCCCCTGTAATTCCAGTGCTAAATCTTGTTTCGTTTAAGAATTTCTGAGGGCATAAGTTTGAACATAAAAATAAGTTGCACCACAACTAGGCAAGGAGCTTCTGAAAATGCTGACTGCTTTGCATAGTGTGTGGGATAAGGACTAATGCTATATCTTCTGTGATAGTAAGCAGGTAGCATCGGGATGTATGAACTGGTTAATGCAGTTCTTCTAGGCTAGGGTAGGTTTGAAACCACCATGACTTGACTCAAGCTGGATGGTTGGTAAGCATCTCAAACATCAGATAGACGCATGCACGGATGAGTACTTCAGAAGTGGTAGTGTGAACTGGTAAGGGCTGAATAATGAGTGAGACTCTGGAACAAGTCTGGATGTCTACACATTTTCTCCAAACCTCAGTAAGCCATTACCATGGAAAGTGCAAGTGTCATAAATTTTACAGTGTAATTACATTGCACTAGTAACTATTGTTTTACTAATACGGAAAAATAGTGCTTAACAGCTCTCAGAATTCCGAATTATTCATTCATTCTCCCTTTAAACACGAACAAAACATGGTGAGCAGGTCTGCCCTCATCCAGCTACCGCTAGATGGCAGTCTAAGAAGTCACTTGTAGCTTCATGTCCTTCTGGGAACCAATCTGCTTTGTTTCTCGACTCATGAACAGTCTCATTAAACTAGAAAATGTCAGGATACACATTTGGAGATATTATAAACTTTTGATGATTAATTTCATAGCATGATTTTTAAGTCAGGCTTTTTTCACTTTTAATTTAGATAGCTATTCTTTGTTTCTACTGACTTCTTTATGGCATATTCATGTTTTGGACTGCCTGAACGCTTAAAGATTTTATTTCTTCTTTTTAGATTTAAATAATAAAAACATAATCTTGTACATTTTTTGCCTTTCATAATAAAATATTTATTGTGGTTGTAGTGCTTCATCATTTTCTGTTAAAATAGAAAGTTTGGATTTTTTTTCTATTTTTCCTAGGATTGTGCAGATGAACAACTCTACCTTGACATTATCAGTTTATTCAATTATCTTGCTAAGTAGAAAACCTCTGATTTTATTTATTCATTTTTAGTAAATGGAGCATATAGAAAAGTTTTTCTGTGTTTTGGGGGAATAACCATATATAATCCCTTACAAATGCTTACCTTACCCACCTTCACCAGATGGTAATCTAACAAGATAGTTTATATTAACACTGTAGTGTGTGATCTGGAGTCATGTCTTTTTATATCCTGTTCAGCTTTCCAAAAAACATACAGGCAGAATGACTAAGCAGAGAGAAAAGCAATCTATATAAAATTTACTGTAGGAATGGGGCCACTTTATTTTTGTCAGATAGTTGGAAAAAATAACATAGCAAACAGATGTCTTTTCATTCCACTGGAATCTTAATGTGGTTTGTTCCTTCCACTTTTTTTTCTTTTTTTTTTTCTTTTTCTTTTTTTTTTTTTTTTTTTAATTTTAAGTAAGAGACTGCAATTCAAGATAGGTATGATGGAGAGTTGTGGTTTTTTTTGTTGTTGTTTGTTTTTAAGGTGTCATGCTGCAATGCCACATTGTAGAACATGTTGCAAAATTTGTCAATATACTGGACAACAACATAATCACAGGCACTTAATCTGAACTGAATTTGGTGTAGAAATGAGGCATCTCTGCTCAAAGTTAACAGGAAAAATCCTGAAAAATCATTTACATCTAAAACAAGACTCAATATCTGTGCTAGAAGACAATCACAAAAAAAAATCTATCTACATACTTCTTGAGTACAGTAGCTTTCTTAAAAAATTATAATAAAATCCCCAGCATTTCGTTACTTATCCAGGAGTAATGCAAGAAATATGGTCAGTTGCAAACAGTCATTGAGAAATTCTTTAAAGCAGCATCAGGGCTGTTTGCCTTAACTGCATCCTAAGTCCTCCTAAATCACTAACAGCTGGCAACAAGTAACTCTCAAGAAAAATTGCAAGTTAAAAGTTCCCAACTCATATTCATCTGAAGGCATATCTGAGAGAGTTCATGACCTGAATGCTGAGGCCCTTAAATCTTCCTTTGCAATTATCAGAAGTATCTTCAACTTATACCACAGGAAAGTATTCCTTCAGTCATAACATTAAGAAGATTTTAAAAGACCCTGTGAAATGGGGCTCAAGAAAACATTGCAGTGGAAACAGACAACGCAGTTTCTCTTTTTCTTTGCCATTATGCAAAACGTGCACTCTGTTCAGCTCCTGTAAGTCACTGCTGTCAGAAGAGGGGAGGAAAAGGGTATTTGAAATAAGTGCAGAGAAAACAATACATTAGAGCAAATTCTGAGTAACTTTTCTAAGAAAACTTGTTACTATCCAGCTGAATTGTTGTCATCCTTAAGGTCATTGTGATTGCCTTTATGTCCAGGGTGCTGCAGTCAAAAGCAAGGGTTGTACCTAGCAGTGTTAGTGATTTATAAGCAGTAATGGTTTTTGTTTGTTTGTTTTTTCCATGTGGTGATAGAAACTTTTATGTGGAGCAACACCATAATGTACGTACTAGCTGGCTACTAACTGCTAAACGCTGCCATTAGAGTATCACTGCCATGGTTTCCCACTTTGCTGGTGTCCCTTCACTTTGCAGACACTTGGAAACTTATACTAATTGGTATAAGCTACCTAAAGTGAGACTTAGGATAAAAGGAGACTCCACTATATCAGGTAGTGTTTCCAAGAGCTCACCTACAGCATAGTTCCTTAGATCCATGGGAAATGGGCCAGCCAGAAGGATCTGAGACTCAGAAGCAATGGAGGCAAAGTGTTCTTACTGGACAAAGGTAACTGAAGCAGCACATACTTAAAAAGGATGAGGCAGAGCTGTAACTCGAATGTATCCGAAGCATGATGTACACTACAGCCATCCTAACAGAGTAATCTTCCCTGTGAGAAATATGGAGTGATACTAAAGAAGATAAGAAAGTAGAAAACAGACAATTTTTATGAAAGGAGGTTTAAAGATTGTAGCAAGAAAGAAATAGGCAAGAAATGAAGACATGCTGATTACTAAAACAGGTGGTATGAGCGTTATAAAAAGTATCGAAAGATTCAAAATGAGTGGGATAGATGATTTGATGTAAAAGCAGTCCTACATGAAACAAAAGCAGTTGACTTGGCTTATACATTAAAGCTGAATCATTTCCTTGCTAAAATAAGGGAGAGGGAGAAGGTGAGGGGAAACAAACTAGACCATAAAAAGGTCTTAGGCTAATGCAGGGTCAGTCTTCACTGGGGTATTGCTCTCAGAAGCAACAGTTTGATGAAATGCTAGCATCGAAATAAAACTGGGCAGTTCCGTATTTTGCTGTTTCAATTTTACAATTGTTTTATGGTATTTTCTTCACTGTAAAAAGGAATTATGTGATGAAACAGTAGTGCCACAAGCTCACAAATTTGACATAGCAAAACTTATTTTCAAGAAATTATATAGTGCTTGACAGGTTCAGACGTGAATGGAGAAAAAAAACGTAAAAGACTTCACAGAATCACAGAATCATCTAGTTTGGAAGAGACCTCCAAGATCACCGAGTCCAACCTCTGACCTAACACTAACAAGTCCTCCACTAAAACCATCACAGCAGTTATCAGATTTATGTGACTGAAGAATTTTCCTACTTTAATTATTAACCCTGCTTTTAAATACATTCATACACACTCCTTATGCTGAATATTTTTTTTTTTTTTGGGGGGGGCAGAGGTGAGGACCTAAAAATATTTGTGTTATATTAAATTGCTTTGATTTGTCTTATACCTAATTATTTGATTAAAGATTACATTGCATTAATTATTGCATGTTTTTCTACAACAATGTCAGCCTGTTTTCATATCCACAGCAGAGTATGTCTCTGTACTCTCTATCCTCTTAACAGAATATGGAAGTAAAACATCTACCATGTATAGCCGTGCCCCTTTTCTTCCTATGGAAAAGGATCCACAGATTAAATCCTAAATGCATTTTGCTGAATCAGCTCCACTAAGAAGAGTGTTGTGGATACGCTGGTATTCCTGTAATCCTCTCCACTACCTTTGCTACTAGGTCTAGGTAAATATGCCTTTGTGTTCTTTAAAGATTTATCTTACATTTAATATTTTTTTGTGTATGTTTCTGCCCCTGAGCTCTTAGCTTTAACTCAGCTGCTGAATTAAAATTAGTAGTGCTTTTTTTGCTTGGGGTCGATAGTCACCTTCAGTTCAGATAAATAAGGCATAAATCAAATGAATTGGCTGTTTTAGCCAGAAACTTTACCAATTATTATTTTTGACCAAAATCTATTGTATTGTCTGAAGGCTGAAAATGAGAGAGTTGTCACATTAGCAAACAAATTACTCATGCTAATATTTTCCTCCCTAATCCAGTTACACAAGAGATAAATGAGATTTAGAAATTCACTGCATAACCATGTCCTCTCATGCAAAAAGCAATAACTTTCTTCCTTAGGCAGTACAGGACTAGCTTTCAAATTTCAATAAACACTCTAGAATGTTGTTTTGTGGGACTTGGAGAAGTAATTAAGAATGAAGAGCCTTTTCACTGTTGGGCTAACTGAATAAAACATTAGGGGCCCTAATTTTGTGCTGCGAGTGAAGTATCAGCTTCCCAAAATCATCATCTCTGTCAAACTTGGTTTTAACTGTTCTTCTGGGCAGATAGGAGAAGCAGCCTTAACATCAGACTGACTTTGCGGTTGTATATATATACTGTACGAAAATATAGTAAGCAATACTCTGTGTATTTAAATTTCCATAAGACATTAAGCCTCATTCTTACGCAGGGCAGTATCCTCAGTCATGACAGATCTGTTAGCAAGATGATGAGCAAAGCTTACACAGCTATTGCTTGTGCTGTGTTAGCACCAGTGTGCATGCATCAGTCTCTGTGCTAAAAGGTGATTTATCAGAGTAAAAGTATATGCAGTCGAGCATAATGCAAAGCAACCCTAAGCCTATTCTAAATTGAAATGTTTGAATGAAAGGAATACATTAATGTGTTTTAAGCCTGTCCCCTGAATTTTTCACTGTTTCCCTGGTTCTTGTTTAGGAAAAAATAATGGGTACTGGTTTTATATTTTTTCCTTTTCCGTACCACTTGAGATTTTATATGCTGCTATTATATCTCTCCTTGATCAACCTTTTTAAAGCTAAGGTGGCCTAGTCTATTTAGGCTACACAAAGGCTGTACTGTACATCTGGTTATACCTCTTATCCTTTAGTGTGTCCTGCTTCTGATAAAATCTTTTTGAGACAGATCTAACACAATGGTTTTATAGGTTGCCATAATGATGCTTAATTCGTTTCCTAAAAATTCCCAACAATTTTATTTGCCATTTTAATTACCATGTAGCATTAAACTGGCATTTTCAACTGGCATCCCACAACAATATGAAATTCTGGAGATGCAATAACAGTTTTGGAACTCTAAAAAAGGATATCCAAAATCTCCCTCTTACATCACAACAGAGAAATTATTACTTTCTTTTGTCAATGTTGAATTCCAATTCCTGTTTGCTTTCTACTAGAACAATGACATGATGTTGCCTTTCATACTCAGTTTTATGAAAGCAATTTTATTCTGCAATTTGTTGCTTCACTAGCAAACTTTGGTACTTGCTTTATACTCTCTTCTGAGACTATGAGTTTGTTGGACAGTGCAAGTCCTAGGGGAGACCTCTGCAGGGCTGTCCCAACAACCTCTCACCATTGTGAAAACTGGCTTTTTAGAAATCCAAATACAATCTATTGATTGAATTGCCATTTTCTGTATGCTCTTTGACTCCTTCAAAGAACTCCGATAGATGAGTGAGACATGACTAGCTTTTCGAAAAGCTGTGCTGGATCTTCATCACGGTATGTAACCAGATGTTATCTGTTTGCCAGGCACAGAAATCAGACCCTGGTTCTCCAAACCCTTCTTCAAGCTCTCTGAAAGTTATTAGTATGACATCCACTACCTTCCTCTCTTCTAATACCGAGGCCAATTTATACAATAGTTTGCACCTCGCAGTTTTTCATTGCATGAGTTTTATATTTGAGGTTCCACCAGACTCTTTGGGAAATGAATCTGGTCCAGGCAAGCTGTTTTTATTTATTGATATGTTTAAAAAAACCCTCTTCTTATGGCACTGTAACGCCAGTTGATCCCTTGGATCTGGCCTGTGAAGAAGGGCCAGAAGAAGTTAAAATGACAAAAACTTCTTTCATCGCAAATAGTTATGTTCATTTAAAAACAAACAAACAAACAAACAAACAACTAGCCAGACCCAAGAGCCCAGTACAAAGTTAGCTTGCTGCATCATTTCTGTTAAGGATAACTATCAAAGTTAGAAACTGCAATGATTTGGTAAATTACAGCTAGTAGGAGAATTAGTGGAAGATTGTTCTTGTGTATTTGACAGTCCTATATCCATTTGATTTTTGAGGGGAAAAAAAAAAGCATTGTGCTAATTTGATTCCATGTTAACTTCCACTACAACATTAACAATAACTTGTCTAACTTTGTATTTCTCCTTTCAAATGTTTATCATTAGGTATACAACTATTATTCTTAGTTGTACCAACCTATTACTTCCCAGCTCTCAGTCTGACATTTATACATTTTAAATACCTATAGACAGGTCCAAGTCTTCCCAGATCATTAACAAAATTTATTCTGTTTTCTTCTATGTATGTGCATGATTCATTTCCACTTTTGGACCAGTGAGGTCAGAAGCCACGTATTGTGGAGAAGCACAGCTGGAATTTCAAATACATTTTGCCTTATTGGTCATCAAAATGTGTACCCACGAGCATAACCATGCCTGAAGGATGTATGATGAACTAGTGTTTGCTCAGCCATTTATAGAATCACAGAATGGTTTGGGTTGGAAGGAACCTTAAGGATCACTCAGTTCCAACCCCCTGCCATGGGCAGGGACACCTCCCACCACACCAGGCTGCCCAGAGCCCCATCCAGCATGGCCTTGAACACTTCCAGGGATGGGGCATCTACAACTTCCCCGGTCATTTCTGTTACTCTTGAGTGATTTACTATGTATTCCTGTATACTAATTACTATTAGTAGAGCCACAAATAGAATGGAAATCATTGTCAGAATACCTCTAGCTATGCTATTGCCTTAGAGTGCACCAGCCCCCCTGTATACTCCTGTTCAAGGGCCAGGGATAATATTTGCACACACTTTTAACATCTGCCTGTACTTCCAGTCTCTGTCTCTCATTGCTAGCATGCTTCATCAGAGATTTATAATCTTTCAAGAAGTCAAAATCTGATGTGTTGGCAATGCTATACATATCTTAAAAGACAAGAAGGGAGAAATATTTTCAAGTCTGAAAGAGGTTGCAGTGTATCAAAGGTAGAAACGAGCTATTTTTATTTCAGCAAGCTTTACAGGCAGAGCTTTAGTACTGTATTGTAACTGTCAGCATACGCTGGTTTGGGGCATCTAATCAGCATGCTGCTCTTACCTACTTGTATTCACATTTCATTCTGCATTTCTCTCTAATGCATGAAGAAGTCTTAGGCATATTTTGATAGCAAACTGATGGAAACCTACATCAGAGCAGAAGGATTGGATGAATAATTATACTGCTAATCCCACCTGCTGTCACACAACAAATACATGTAAAGAAATGTATAGATATGCCAGTTAATCTTAGCAGTTACCATCCCAGCAAAATCGCAGTTGCACTGGCGAGGGCACGGCAGGCATTGACTTACTGTCAGAGCTATCCCAGCGCTGCTTCCTGGAGGCTTGGCTTTCCAGGGCAGACACAACCCGCAGCCTGCGCGCACCTTTGACTTTCAGGCAGTGGGATATCACAGCCCGCTGGGGAAAGTGGCACGCTTCCCATGCTACGTTTAGATGATTCCGCAGGTCAGTGCCTGGGTGACAGAATAATGGTTTAATTTCTTGCTCTTCTCCAGTGTGTTCCCAACCCCAAGAGAGCGATGCAGTGGGATCAGTCAGTGCAAGTGCTCAGACAGCATCTTGCAGCTGTGCACAGTCACTAAGAAAGGGACCGTCTCCTTGCACGATCTTTTCCATTACAAATTTACGCCACGACAATGTGCCTCAAAGCAAATAATTGCTTACAGAAAATATGATCTAGTCAGAATTGTATAGTCAGCTGACTGTTGTGGCCAAGTCATCAACAATGACTTACTTGTTACTTCAGCTGCTACTTGATCTGATGAGTCCAAGTGATCGTGCTCCCTTTTGGAACCACAGCACCTTGGAGTTTTTATATTCCTTGTAAGTCATGTTTAGTACCCTCCGTTTCTGTTGTTTTCTTTTCCAGGGGAAGAGGATGTAAGTCCTTCTAACCTTTCAGTGGAGTAACCTTAACCAAGCTGCATATAAATATTGTGGCCTGGATGTCTAAACTAAAGCCGGTTGCTGAGCGGGGCCATCAGAAGAAGGCAGATGTGCATCCCACAGAATCACAGAATCACCTAGGTTGGAAGAGACCTCCAAGATCACTGAGTCCAACCTCTGACCTAACACTAACAAGTCCTCCACTAAACCATATCACTAAGCTCTAAATCTAAACGTCTTTTAAAGATCTCCAGGGATGGTGACTGAACCACTTCCCTGGGCAGCCTATCTCGGTTCCACCCTGGCAGGGAACAGGGACACAACACGTATCTGCACTTGGTCCCAGGAGCTCAGACCTGCTCCCAGGACCGCAGCGTTGGACTTAGCCCCCAAGCCTGATGTTTAGATATCTGCTAGATCAGCAACGCACGCAGAAAGGTAGTTGTGGTTGCTCGACATTCACGATTTTAACACAATGTATGTACTGTAAAGACCAACAGACAATATCAAGCCTAAAAGAGCCTCGCCACCTAGGCGGTGTATGAGAAATACCTCTTTCTCTAGGGTACTTTTGCAGCTCTTGTCCCCGATCTACTGTGGGCATACAATAATGAGAAAAATAATTGGGCTTATTTAATACCTATTTGTTTTTTTTTGCCAAATTGATCTGATGTCTTATTCCAGCATTTTGAGCTCTCTCAAAACATCCATCACAATTTGTATAGGGATCTAAGACCTTCTCATCCTTACACAAGAGAATTAACAACAGGCAGTCCTGAAATATGATGTTAGCATTTGCAATTCTACACAGCTATTTTTAATACCACACTCATTTTTTTTTTCCCAATATTTGCAACTCAGTTTTTCATATCTCTTCCATGCTCCTGCTTGAAAATAGAGGAGAAAGACAGAGAATTTTAGAAAGCACCCATTTAATTTGCTGTACGAATGGGAGGCTGCAGGAGGAGGAAATCAAGAAGTTGTCACCCTGAAATGAGAACAAAGCCATGTGGTAGTTGCATTGTAAAAACATTAAGGAAAGTCTCTGCTTATTACAGTCAATCCCAGCCCTTTCAAATAACAAACCCATTAAAGAATTTCTAGGTAGGCTAACTGCTTTCTGTGGTATTTTAGAAAATGGAAGAAAACAGAAGGTAAGGCATATGTTGTGTTAAGAGAATTTTTAAGATTGAAGGTGTGATGCCACTTAAGCACTGACAGCTGCAGTGGTCATAACTTGAAATGTCTTTGCAAATACTAAAATCATAAAATCAAAATTCTGCTGTGGTATAGAACAGCACTGCTCGGAAGCCATATAATGCTTTTGAAAGATCTTTTGGCTGTTTTACAAATTATCTTTCTCACTTCTAACTACTGCAAGTCATAAAGATGTTTCATCATTCCATGCCTATTTATCATATTTGGGGTGTGTGTGATGGTGAATACTGCCCACAGTGTCATTCTGGTATTACCAGGAACAACGAATGTAAGACATTTAAAAACACAAAGGAGTCCACCTAACAGGTTCGACCATTTACATTCAACTCAGTCTCAGTACCTTTTTTTTTTTTTTTTCTTACTACAGTCCACTACTGATTTCATCTCTGGATACAGACCAACCCATGTTCTGAATTCTTGGCTTCAGTAGCCTTCAGAATTTATCCATGCTTAACCCTTCCATTAAATAGTGCTGCTTAAATACCTTTTTATTTTTTCAGATTTGTAGAATAACAGTTTTCTGCTCCACTTGCTAGTTAAACCAAACCTTCTGTTTGGAATTTGCCATTTTGTTGGGCTGATGGGTTTACTGGGGTATGTTTTGAGCCTTGCTACATTCATAAAACCATCCTGAATTTGCTGGCTACTGCATGCATCTGCTCCATTGATATTTCTATCCTGATTCTCCATACTGTTCTTCCACAGCTTTCTGGATGATCTTTTCGATTAGAGCACAGTCTTGAGATTTTATTTTCCCAAGAAGAATTATGTAACGTTTATACTGAGTCATATTTGCCATCTGCTGATCCAACCACATAAACAATCCAAATTCTTTAAAAACTGAGTTTTCCCTAGTATCTGCTTCTAATCTAATTATTCACTAATGTGCAGGTTTACACACATACCCCTGCCTTACAGTTAGCTCTTCACAGAATACTGGCACCTCTTCAGACTCTCAGCAAACATCAAGAAGCTTATCCAAGCCACATATACAGAAGATACACGTGAGAAGGTATTTATCAGGTGATGAATGAGACTGTATACAAAATCAAATGCAAGACAAAAATAAAGGGAAATTATGGCTACTCCAGCAAAGGACATCGCGAACCTTCAGAACAGAAAGCTGGAGTATTCTTAGTTTATGGCCAGCCTTTTTGGAACTAACTAATGAACTCAAGTGGCTGATAACAAGATACAGAAATTTTTATTTCAACTTTACATCGGTTTTCCACTGGGACTCTGCTGTGACTAAGGACTTAAGCCGTAAATCCAAACTCATGTGATTATGCATTTATTTATTCAAAAACAAACTTTAATGAAACACTTGTGACCACAGAATCAGACCTTACAATTGCTATTTATATCAGACTGTTTCAATCAGAAAGGCCATAGTTATAGAGTCTCTGTACCTAATAATTTTATGTCAGTGCTCAATTATGTGTCCTGTTGACAAAATTGCAGAAGACAGTTTCACATTCTGAAAACGCCAAACTAGGTAAAAGATATTTTCTGTTGTTTTGTTGCTGTGGACAACTATATTGGAAAGATAGGTCTCTGTGATGATATATATATGTGTATATATATATTTTTTTTCTATTTGAAAGATTAAAATAGTTTCATTAGGTAAAAAAAAAGCATGAAAACATCTGTTAAACTTTTGCTGACAAGGACTAAAACCAATTATTTGTGAAATCAACACGGATCTTTCTATTGACTTGAAGGTACTATAGAACTGAAGTAATTAACACTCACTCTGAAAACATAACATTAAAATCCTGCCTGCCACAATGCTATTTTGCCATTGCTGTGTTTTACATCTTGCGAGTACAGTTAATGGGAGAATGCCATTGAAATCAGTGGGGGAACAGCATGGGGTCTTAACTTCTTTGCCTGTTGTACCTCTGGTGCTACCTACACAAAGTGCTAAACTTAAACAGGGCCTTGGGGCTGTAATGGGACTTTTTGTGTACGCACAGCATCAAGCTGTGCATTAAACAAGGATGTGCTTATGGGTTGGCCAGCTTAGCTTGTTAGAACCAAAAGCTGTGAGTGTGATTCATTCTGTTGCCAGAAAGCCATGCAATTGACGAGGCTGCGGGTCCGAAACCCGTCCCAGAACGAGGGGCAGGCTGACAGGACACCTCGGATACCGGGATACCGGGTGGTGCGGGGCTCACCCCTCGCACCACCACAGCGCTGCGGTCCCGCACCTGATTGACCCCCGTCGGCAGCCCCGCCTGCCCCACTCGCCGAGCCGACACCTCACCCCGACGGGGCCCGGCTCTGCCTCTCTGCCCACCCTACGGAACGAAGCCGCTCCGGGTTAGCCCCGCGATGCCGGCCACCTCCCCTCACGTCCCCTGAGCGCCGCCTCGCCCCCCGCCCTGGCGGCGGCCCGCCCCGCCCGCCCTCCCTTTCCCCTTGCGCAGCGCCAGGCGGCGCCACCTCCCCGGAGCTCCCCGGGGGCATCCCTGCGGCTGACAGACCCCGGTCCTTTCCCCGCTCCTTCCCTCCCCTCGCGGGCCCGATGGCGGCGCAGCCCTAACGGCCGCCAACGGCCGGAGCCTGCCGTTGGGCGGGGCGGGAGGAGGGAGGTACGGGAGGGAGCAGGCACCGGGAGCGCGCCGGCCGCGTCTCCCCAGCAACCGCTCCCCCGGCCCGCCCCGCCGCCCCCCGTCAGGGCGCTGCCCCCCCACCCGCCCCACCGCACCCCGGCCCGCCTCAGGCGCGGGGGGCCGAGGCTGTCCCTGCAGGCCGGGGTGCCCGGGGAGGGAGCGAGGCCGACGAAGAGCCGCCCTCCTCCCTCCTTCCCTCCCGCACTCCACCCAGGAGCGATCCAGTGAAAGCAGGAGGAGGTGATTCTCCTCCTCCTTCTCCTTCTCCTTCCCTCCCTCCCTCCCGCCGCTGCTCCCGCTGGTGTGGAGGGGACTGCAGGAATCTCCGCGCCGCGCCGAGGCAGGGCTGTGGGGGGAGCGGAGCCGCGCTGTGGAGAGCGGGGGCCGCCCCCGGTCCCTGGCCATGGGCAAGGACCAGGAGCTGCTGGAGGCTGCTCGCACGGGGAATGTGGCTCTGGTGGAGAAACTCCTGTCTGGGAGGAAAGGAGGGATCCTGGGCAGTGGATCTGGAGCTATTCCCTTATCCAGCTTGCTGAGGTAGGGGCACCATTCCCCGTCAGGCGCTGGGGTATTCACCTCCTCTTCCTCACCATCACCATCGCCCCTCTCATCTCCATTCCCACCCCTGTATCCTGGTAGTGACAATAAATGGTTCACTCTCTAGCCGAGTACGAGAGTGTCTGTGCTTAAAGTCGCAGGCAGGCATTTTATTAACACGGCGGTTCTGAATTTCTTGCCTTCAATGCGACAGTGAGGTACTTGTTCATTCTGTTACTAGCGGCGGTGCAGAACTTGTATGTCTATGGCCGGGCTAACATGCACGATATATTAACCGCTCACCTTTGGTATTTCATCTCCAAATTACTACTTTTAATCACGGGTTAATCACAGAAAAGGCGTTGCATGTGGAGAATTCGGTGTGGAAAGCTGTAGCTTCCCTCCTCACCCATAGTTGCTATCCTCACTTGCAGAAGAAATTAGGCATGCTATAGTAATAAGCCTACACAACAAAGACAGGGAATCTTTCCTCTGAGAGATCATCGAGCCAGACAGAGGCATAAAACTTAGGGAGCAGGTTAGGTAATAGCAGGATTACTTTCAAGGTACCTGGATTTAGCGGAGTGAAACTGGGTTACTGGCCGTGCTGGTGGAAGGACTTAACTTGAACCGTGTCATGTCTCAGACAATCTACAGCACGGCTCTGGTGCGAAGTTTCATCATGCTCCCAAGAGCATGATCTCAGGCATTTATGACATTTGGCAGTATTCAGAGAGAAGGTCTGCAGCACGCAGCCCAGTGCTAGTGGTGAATACTACACTAGCCGTAGCAGGAGACGACAAAATGAACAGACACACTGTTGACCTAGAACTTGAATCGATTGTTAAGTCTATTTATTTATTTATTTGTGAAAGAAGGAAAAGGCCTGGAGAAATGGAAACCACTTAAATGAAAATGTATTTTTGATTCTATTGCCAGTACATCCTAGTCACTATATTTATATTATTTCAGTATTCCCTATCAGAGGATATTTCATGTAACTGTCCAAATTTTAGTTGTGTAAATTCTATTATAAAGTCTTTTTATTTTGAGGATGTTTTTAGTGCTGTAAACAACAACAGTCCACATATTCATAGTTTACCAAACTTCTGTGGTGCTCCAGTTCAATTACTTATTGAACTATTGTTTAATTACTAGCCCATTGACCAAAATCAAAATACAGCGTGCAATTGCTTTTTGTGCTGTACTTGCATATGTTGCTTTGCAGGGGATATGCCAGATAATTGGTTTAATTTAAAATATAAGGCTTTTTAAAAATGTGATGACCATTTTTGGTAATAGAGGGAAGTTCACTTTAGTACAGTGATTAGCCATTTATAATCTGGTTCTACCATGCGATTTGTGTAGTGAGTTTCTTCAGGGCTAGCACCTGTGCTATGTTCTTGCACTATTACTTTTATGTTGTATATCACAAGTTCCGTATATCCAGAGGGAATGTCTTTGCTTGTGTTTTTCTCTTTTTTATTAAACAAGTGTTATACTTTGTGTATATAGAACCCATTAACCACATGTTTTGTATATACAGATGTGTCTTGGTAGTAATTGTTGGCCACTCAGAATCGAAGTATTTCACATTGTAAACTCAGCTGTTTTTTTCTTTTTTCTTTTTTTTTTTTTTTTTCTGGAAGGACACTCAACTTAAAAAGAAGTAGAGTAAAGTAAAACACGCATTGTTTTATTTATGCTGTTTCTTTCTAGTGGTATAAAGGATTTTTATGGCTTCTGTAAACATAGCTTCAAAAATCAAAAGCAAATATTTAGCACACAGTTGCTAAAATGTTTCCTATTTTAAAGAAGTTGATTCAATACATTTAAAAAGAAGTCAGTAGTGGTTAGATGTGTAAACATTTCACAATGTAACATGCTATTGAACATAATGCTGTTTAGAGGGAATCTTAACAATTTCATTGACTTCACCAGAAATGCTCAAAGAAGAAGCTACTATGTAGCTATAGAACATGCTTTCCAGAAAGAGTTATATGTGCTAGGTATTTTAGTTTACCTTTATTGGAGAAGTTATATGACTGAGCAGATGCCAGTAACCGTAGGTTAGGTCCATAATGACATGCAAGATTAAGTCAAAGAGGTAGGATTGTGTCTTGGTACAGGACACATGGAAACAATAGGAGGTATTGAAAGGGAGTCGTACTAACATCTAGACCCTCTTTAGGAGAACAACACTTACTGAAAATAACAAGTTTTAGAGGAGCATAATATAAAAGTTTGAACTTGAGGATGGGGGGGAATCTGAAGATTTCTTAATAGAAAAATGATTGCAGTGGCTTTACAAATAGCTATGCTTGTTTTTTTTGCATACAGTTTATTAGACTGAAAATTGGTTTTGCAGAAGTGCTTTTGAAAGTTATGATGAAGAGAAAGTGATAAGAAAAATATATGGGGACATATTTTTCTTCTTTTAGTAGACTCTTTAGGAGATACTGTGTTTGATAGTGTCTTCTAGCGTTTCACCATAGTTGTCATTGAGTTCCTAAAATGGTGCCCCAGAAAGGTACATGTTGTTTGTTTCTCCTTCTGGCAATGCTGTTCCTAGCATTAGACTGGGAGAGTTCAAATCTTCCAGCATGCAGGTGGACTAATACTGTGGCAGATGTGTTGGTCTAAGTAGCAGTTCGTCTTCCCTTTCTTCTAAGAACAAAACTCAGTTGATGTGGCTGAACCTTCCACGGCCTGGTGCGTTTCTTTGTGGAAATTTGCTTTGCAGGAATTATGTACCTTGTGAATGAAATTTAATATTCATGAATTGACAGATGCAAATTGATTGTTATCTGAAACGAGGAACAAACTACCTGAACTCTGATCTTCTATTTACATTTTTATAACTTTTTTTCTGACTCAGCACATTTTATGGCACTTGAGGGGAAAAAACAGGGCAAGCCTCTGCATGGTTATTTTCTAGTTGAACATATTCATTGATGCTAATTGTGTAGTAAATTATCTGATGTTTAAAGGGCAGGCTTCTAACTTAAAAATCATTATACTAAATTATGGCAGTTCAGGAAACAACACAGTTCAGCAAGGCTAGTTAAACACACATACAGATATAAGAATGAGTTCCTGTGAGGACTTAACACATGCTTAAATCACAGTATGTGCAAAGTGCATAAAAATGGTATATGCTTAATTAAGAGGTCATAGGCACCCAGATATCTATAATGGCTGCTGTGTAAGACTTCATGCCCTAATTGGTTTATCTGAAGGAATGACAACAAACCTGTTGTGTTTGACTGTGTGGATGGTATAGCTTCCTGCACTTCAGGAGATGTGCTGCAAGGCCCCAGGTCAGTTTGTGGCCCCTTACCTCAATCTTTGTTCTTTGCTCTGGAATGTAAAGGTTGCATAGTGAGGGTGAATTCCTCACATAAGGCATGGTAACATACTACTTCAAGTATAATCCTCAGGGAACAGATGACAGAGAGTAATTTAGTTGCTTAAACCTACCTATTTAGTTGCACTTTAGATACGCGTGGGTTTCTGAGTCATCTGCAAGGACTGATGGACTTAACGAAGACTCGTGCCCTTTGGAGATGCAGCTAGACTCTAGGACATCTGAGGTTGAATTGCACACCTCTGTGTGGGCTACAGTTTCCAACCCAGCTCAGTAGTGCAGGGCTGGGATCTGTTCTTTACCTATGAAACAAGAATATTTTGAGACACCTCAGAAACCGTTCAGAGTTTAGAAGGCCAAAAAGTAAGGTAATTTTCTTTTCTCTCTTTCCTCTGAGATTCCACTTCCTGGAATTGTCATGCATTAATATATTAACTATATTTCAAAATTCTTCTTCTTCAAAAAAAGTTTTTTAGGGATTTGATTGAAAATAAGTAGGAGGAATTTTCACTGATTTTTTAAAAATTATTTCACTGTCTTTTATATTACTCCAGTATAAACCTAAAAATTTGAATGAAATCCTGCTGTCCCTCTAACAATCTATTATTCAGTATCCCAAGCCCTTAAATGTACATTAATTGACTTAACACATTAAGTAAAAGTATTAAAGTGTTTCTAAATAAACTAGTATTTTTTTCCGTCTTTGTTTGATTATACACGTACACATAACATTGTTTTATTGACCAACAGGTTTTTCATTACTAGGTAGAGACAGGCTTAGTTTCTTTCAAAGTGTTTTAGTAAAAAACAAACAAACAAACAAAAAAACAACTTTAAAGTTTTCATAGATCTCAGAGACCTTATATCATTTTGCCATATGCAGTCATGTACAACCCTTTTTGCCCAACTAGTATGTTATAGCCTAAATAAAATGGTTAGTTCTTGATTAAATACTAATCCGTAGTCTTTTTAAACTCTGCATTTTAAAGGAGCTTTGGATTTTTTGCAGGACTAAGGGACAGATTATGAATTACTATGTGAACTGGCATGAGCAGTAGGGAAGGGTGAGTTGGCCCATTTTTGCTCTTTGTTGGCTCCTGCCATTACACAGCATGGGCGGGCGGAGCAGCCTGCATGGAGCTGTTTTTTCCCCTTCTCCACTTGGCAGGAGGTGGTGGGGAATGGCTCCATTCTTTGCTCATCCTTACTTAGTGCAGATACACCACATATATGCCTGGCCCAAGATATTTCTTCTCTAAAGTATAAGAAACCCAGCAAGCAGATTGTCAGTCTGCGAGTCACAATCTGTTTCCTCATCTGTTTCTCAGAGCAGCGTCTTGCTCACAGCAAAGCCACAGTTTAGCCTGATGGCCCTGGTGCATGCTGAGAACCACACAAATCTACTTCTATCCTTATGCAGAGCCCTGCGATTCACTCAACTTCCTGTGACAAATCAGATCACACTTAAGAACAGCTTGTAGAGCAAAAAGTATGTTAAAATTAAAATATTTTACAAAGCTTTGGTTAAAAGATTAACAACCTTTTTTCACATTTTAATTTAAATAACAAAAGGATCCCTTATTAACAAAAATAGAGGCACTAGTTCTGTTCTTCATTGCAAATAACATTGTTTGAAGGAAGAGAAAAAAAATTCTTTGGTTGATTTTTATAGAGATTCTATTATATGAGGCTTGCTGCAGCAGGTTCCTGGGCTCACATACTTCTGAGTTCAGTTTTAGTCTTGCTTCTAAGTTAAAAGGTATTTATTCCAGATAATCAGTGCTGATAGCAAACTGACAAGTATTTGTTACATATAGGTCAATGGGGCATTCATTTAGTCTATGCTTATTTCTAATTTTAGTTACACTTTTTTTAATACATACTAGTTTTTGTAGTGATGTCCCAAGCACAAACCAGCATTTCCAGATTCCCAAATTACCTTCTTTGTCCTGTCAAAGTAGGAAATTCAAGTCTTTTGGAGACAGATTTCATTTTTTCTTCCTTTTGTCTTTCAGTATGAAATGCAAATTAATAACCACTACAGCGCTTAATTTATGGTGTTCAGTATACAATGTTCAATGATAGTTGATTGCTGCCTTGATTCTGCATGTATGCCCTTTCAAATGTATGGGCTTCTGCTACAATGTAATCTTAATGTTGTCATTTTCTACCTTTCTTAGACTTATTTTTATTCTTATATCTGATAAATGTTTTCAATCAATGTTTAGACTAGACTTTATCTATAAAGTTCCTTAAATTTCTTCATAAGTTTGAAATATTTACAATAAGTAAAGATAGCAATATGGACTGTTTTCAGGACATCTGGTAGAAATCTTATTGTTAAGGGCAAGTCAATTCACAAAGTTTGTGTAATGAATTTTCACTAAGAGCTCAACATGACCCTGCATTCACAGCTCTGTAGTCAATCTCTGTCCATAAATTTCTCACTTTTCATTCCACATCTTATTTTCTGAGTGCTGTTAAATTTTACATTCTACTAATTTTCTAAAAACTGTTGGACTAAATGTAAAATAAATAAATAAATAAATAAATGAGAACTGCAGATCTACTGTAAAATCCACTGTGGTCATATTTGCCCATAGAGAGAATGATATGGGATGTAGTAGTGCTGGGAGGACCGATGGAGATTACGATGGGGTCAGGGAAGACTAATAAGAAAAAATTTACAAACAGTTTAAGGAGAAAGTGGGGGGTGGGAAGGAGAAAGAAAAGCTGAAGTATCTAAAAAGAATACTACTAAAACAATTCTTTAGGAGGTGGTGAATGTCTAAATCTTCAGTGGACCATAAAAATGTATTTTGCACCCCATCTTGTTTTCCCTTTTGTATGACATCGACGATGTTAGTAGTTTGGTGATTCAATAGAATTAATGCTGCATTATACATTTTTAAATGACTTTACTAATTTTAAGTGGTGGTGTGTTACGAGAACTAAGAGGGGAAATAAATGAAATAGAACAATGAAGAATGATGTAATCTGAAAGGTCTGCTATCTTGTGACTTGTCAAGGTTGGAAATGTTATGATGAGCAAATGCAGATGCTTTTAGGACAATCATTTTTACAGTAACTGCACTGGTGACTGAGAAGAACATATCCATGTTTTTAAAATTCTACAGCGAAATTCTCTTCTTCTTAAGCTCTATAGGCCATTTTTATTGCCCTGACAATAGCACTAGTTGAAGCATCCTATAAACTGCTTTAATTCACGCTACTGGTATATAATCCTTAAGAGACAGTATTGTTCAGAGTACAATTTCACTCCCTTTCCTCCAGCAAGCTTAGCCTGCTTGGCTGGGGAAATGGCATATACACAAGTTCCACAGCTGCAGAATTCCCTTCTGCTATGGGATTTTTCTGTTGGCCACTTCCAATCAGAGTACACATCCTAATCATTTTTATTTCTTCAAGATAAAATATTTTGACAGCTTCTTATGTTAAATGCGTAAGACATAATGAGTGGTGTTAATTCCTGCCTACTGATATGACATTTTCATGTACATAGATCCTTTTGGGAAGCAGGGAATACATTTTGTTTGAACTTCATAGCCTTTATGTGAAGACTTTTATTACTTTTTAATTACTTTTTCCTGATGACGGTATTTTCAGTATGTTCATTTTGCATTTAAGAAGTGATATAACAACTCTTCTGTACCTAATTTAACATCTATGAATTTCTAATAATGTATATCTATCTAATATAAGAGGTTCTGAGAGATTTAATTCCATGAGGTTGTGCTTTTATTAAAATAATTTTACAGTTTCCGATCTAGTGCACATACATTTTCTAAGGAAAGAAGAAATGACATCTTGAGTGCAATATAGTTCCTGTTTAAAACACCCAGTGGTAGATATGTTTCTATAGGTGCTGATGTCTGTGGTAGGTGTCCAAGTTCCAGTTACAGCTAATGGAGATCTAGTCAATATAGTTAGGGAGCAGAATGATTTAGCTCACCCTGAAGCAGATATAGAGTGATTTTATTTCAAACTGGGCTGCATCCCTGATTTAAATATTTTACGTGGGTAGAACATTTCAGTGAAGAACAGAAAAAGGGCAATTCTAATAGAAGGTTTATGTGGAATGTATGTATAGATGACCACTTAAATAGCTAAGTTTTAAAACAAACAAACAAACAACACAGAATTTCTCTCCATATTTTATAGCTGATTTTGATAAATTTGTACATAGTAGTAGGCATTAAGTAACCTAGAGAAAATCAAAAGATTATGTGATCTAGGGACAGAATCAAGTGCTAGATGGTTGAAGTTAGACATACATGAAAGATACTTAAAAAGGTTTGTTACAGATGCACCAAGTGTGTAGGGATGGAACTAGAAAAAGCTTAGCAAGAGTTGAAACTAGTGAGGGATGGGAAGGGCAAAATCAAATACATTGGCAGCGAAAGAAAAGTGGACCAACTGCGCAGTAGGGCAGGAGACATAATGACAAAGAAAAGGCAAAGCACTCACTCCCTTTTCTGCCTTGTTTTTTGGTGGTAAAGTTTAACTTTCCAAGTTCTTGAGCTTAGCAGCAAAATTTGTATGGCAAAGAAACATGGAAGAGGAAGGCCAGAATAACACTTAAATTCAATGGAATGTGTTGTCCCAGATGTGTTATGTCCGAGGGTGTTAACCAATGTTGCTGTGAGGCTACTGAAAGGTCAAACACATGAAATTTCTGAAAACTGGAAAAGGAAAATGTCATGGCCTTCTTCAAAAAGGGCAAGAAAGAGACTCTGGGCACATCAGCCTAACCTCTCTTCTACAGAAAATTATAGAGCATAACTAACATCATGGAAACCATTTCCAGGCACATGAAGGACAAGGTGATTGGAAACAGCTGGCATGGATTTACCAAACTCAGATTGTGCCTGATCAACCTTAATTGCTCTCTACAGTGTGCTGACTGCCTCTGTAGATGAGGGAAACACCATGAATGTTGTTTAACTTGACTTTAGAGCAGTCTCTTTCAGAGCAAATTGTGAACTATGGACTGAATAAGAGGATAATAAGATGGTTGGAAAGTTGGCTGGACTTCATGGCTTGCAGGGTTGTGATCAACAATGCAAACTCTCACTGCTGGTGTCTACTACAGATTTGCCTCAGGATTTAAGGGCCAGAAATTGATTGCAATGCAGGTACAGCAGGTTTGTAGATAATACCAAACTGGGGGGCATCATGAGATGACCTGCTGCTGAGGGACTTGGTCAGGTTAGAGAAATGGGCTGACTGGAGCCTCATGAAGTTCAGCTAAAGCCAGTGTGAAGTCCTGCAGCTAGAAGTGAATAACCTCTTGCTCCCCTATAGCCGGGGACCAAGTGGACAGAAAACATTACGGGAAAGGATCTGTAGGTGATAGTGAACAAGAAGTTGAACACGAGTCAGCAGTGAGCCTTCACAGCCAAGGCCAACCAAACACCTGTAGGCTGTGCTAGGAAGGGTGTAGGTGGCGAGATGAAGGAAGTTATTATCCCCCATATTCAGGTATAGTCCCATAGGTGGTGGAGTATGTGGATTCTCCAGATGAGAAAGATAAACAGCAGAGGACTGGCAACATTACTGTGGGCTGGTGCACATGATGCACAATGAGAGGCTGAGAGAATTCCAGTTGTCCTGTGTGAAGATGAGAAGGCTAGTGGGTGATCTTAGTGCTGCCTTCACCTACCAAGTAGAAGGGTGAGAAGATGGGCTAGAATTCTTGGATGTGTGTAGTGGCAGGACAAGAAGCAACAGACAGCAGCTGCCACATACGAAATTCTAGTTAGATAGGAATAATTTTTTTAATAAGTGGGTGGTCAAATCCTGGGGAAGGTTGTTCATTGAGTTTTGTGGAATCTCTGTCCCTGGAGAAATCTAAGCTCAAGAAGTTCTCGGGCAGCCTCACCTACTTGGCCTTACTTTGAGAGAGTGGATGGTCCTTGCGAGCCTTAATTTTTCTGTCATATCATATCACAGCCTGTGTAACATACCAGCTCCAAAGTATCATGATTAGTTGACCTTAAATTACCCTTGCACACTGTTGCTGTAAGCCCTTTTCTTTGCTTTTGGAATCTGAATACTCGATGGCAATGAAATTTACAACACCATCCCACTGCGTCTTTAATTCTTTAAAGAATTGTCTTCTGTATTCTTCCTACACTTTTGAGAGAAAGGAGACTGGAGTTAGAAAGGTGGTGTATTAGGAAGAATGAATTTCCTCACTGGCTGCATTCAGTGATTTGGTGGAAGGATTTTGAGTTCACTAGGGGATCATTTAGAATCTCTTTCCTAGTGTGGGCCCAATTTTGCTTTGTCTAAACTATTCCTTTTCTACTTACTCTCTTATGCTTGAGCTGGACATTTTTTTTATTTATTTTTTTTTCTCCCATCACATTAGTCATTACAAAAACCATCTGTATTGTATTTAGTCTTTGAGTTTGCTCATTAGTAACTTTTTTTTTCTCTTGTAAGAATGGTGTGATTGGTATGGGATTGTTTCTTTCCGAACCCTTCGTATCTTAGAGAAATGCTGAAACAGTTTTAAGTTGTACAGTATTTACAGTGTCCCAGTATAAGTATCCTGTAAAGACATGCCTTTTAGAGAAGGTAAAGTAATAATAAAAATAAATCTTATAAATGAGAATTGGGAATATCTGCTCGAATAGCTATTTTCCATCTACATGTTGCCTGAATTTCAAACCTTTGTGAAGTAACTTTCCAGTGTGTTTGTTACTGACAGTTCTGAGACTTAACTGTGAGTTTAAGGTCTTCCATGTTTACTTACTGACTTATCCAGGTCATTTTTAGTTGTCACTAGTTACAAGTAGTGAATCTGTGTATCTAGGTTATTTTTGCAGATTAAAAACCCCAGCATATTAGTATTAGCAGTTTGACCCCAGAATCTCAATTAAGTCGTTGGTAAGGCTTCCTAAAAAAACCACCATAATTTACACTTATTTTTAGTTTTCAATTTTCTCAAGTAATTATTTATCCACTTCCATATCCTCCTTGTCATCTGTATAGCTAATTTGTCAGATTATGCTCATAAGTAATTTGCAATCACTCTTCTTCCTGTTTTGTGCACATTTATTGCAGAGCAGTATCTTGCATAACCAAGTGGTCTAATGATCTGTCAGGGCTCTTCTCACATAATGTGCACAAGTACATTTTCACAGGACCAAATATGTCGAATACAGAAATAAAGCATGTGTTTTATAGTATATGTGTATGTTACAAATCTGTTGTTTGGCTGTCACAGTGGTGAAATCTATTCCTTCTGTTTTTACTGTCATGTAGACTATGTAAGTCTTGATTTGGAAAGCCTAATAGTCATGACATAAGCAGAAAATGGAGCCTGCAAAAGCATGGAATAGGCATGTGTTCTGGGTGGAGATGTGCCTAGTAGATAGGCAGGGAGAAAGAGAGACTTGATTTGGAGTGTTTGGGCAAGTAGGTTGTACTTAAAAAAAAAAAAAAAAAAGGTTCGAGTGCTAGAGATGTTTCATAAAAGAAATGGGTATAAGAATTGAGACTGGTTGACTGTGGAGATTAGCACTGGTGAGAAGTGAAAGAGGCAAATTTAGGAGTCAAGATACAAGGAACAGAGCAAAGAGGAGTTATATTCAGCAGGATAAAGAGACAATGTATATCCAGTGAAATATAGTTTTCATTCAAAGCCTGATATTTCCATATTTCCCTGCTATTACAAATAATTGTGAAATGTATTTGCAAACTGTCTCATTCTCTTTTAACGTTAAAATAAGTAGAAGTTAACAAACTGCCATCAGTCACTCCCTTAGTTTAAGTGGAAGAAGTTGTTGGATATAGAGATCTTAAATCATCTATTAAAGCTTTGTCAAGGTGACAACACATGGTGGAATTTCAGGAGTTTTAGTCTGCTTTTTTAGAGTCAAGAAAATTCTACGTGCCTAAAAGCATGTAGGAAATCAATCATTCTGATGTTAATTGTAAAAATAAGGTTGTCTGTGCAGTTTTTATTTGTCCCTCTGAATGGGGGCATTACATACATTTAATGACAGCCATGTACTCTTTTCTTCCGCAAGGTCCTTACCTCAGTTGCAGCCCAGGATAGACAATGCTCATTGAATGAGTAGTTAATTCAATGTTTTTTATCCTTACTATTCAATGTTTAGCCATGAGTCTTATTTAGTGCACGCTATTCAAACACTTCTCTAGAAAAAGAATGATTCATTTTTCTCCTGGGCTTTTCAGTGCTGTTTGTCACTATAGTATTTGACTGCTTCACAATGGTAATGAGTGTATTTTCACAGGACTTCTGTAACTGAGGAAGGGTGTTAATATCGGTTCACAAATGCTAACTAAAGCACAGTTAGATTATGGTGAGAAGTGTCCACTGAGTTGGTGTTTCCAACAGGAGACTGTAAGGAGTTCATTTCTCACTGTATTTATATAGTTCATTTGAAAAAATAGGAACACCTCTTCTGGGCCAGAACGCATGTCCCTCTAGCCCAGTATTCTTCTCCAGCAGGGTCTGGAAGTTAAAGGCTAAAAGCTGGTCTTGGTAGGATTAAACATCAAAGCAAACATATAGTAAGTAATATATCCTTGAATGTAGTCCTACAGCTTCCAGCAATTTACAGCAGCTTTCCAAGACAGATGTATTGTCTTTGTATTTAATAGCTCCAGTGGATTTTTCTTCCATGCATTTGTTCAATTGGTCTTTGAAAAAATGCAAATTTTTAGCATTCATACTATCCCACAGCAAGGGTTTCACATCTTAATGAAGTATTATGTGAAGAACATTCCCTACAAATTATGTAGCATTTTATGTGTTCAAATGTATAAAGATATGTTCAGATGTTCAGTGGTTTGTTCCTGGAGTACAGACACGGATAGAATCCATTTCTGTGCAGAATTAAACTGCTGTTCCTTTTCTTTGCTTGTTTTATTGATTTAGTAAATTCCAGCACACCTTTTAATACCTTTGATTTACAAAAATAAAACAGTTCTTATATCATCTATTATACAGCCTCAAATCATCCCAAGACCAGTTTTCATTGCACAGGGAAAAATAATCTGGAATAATGTAATTTTTAAGGCTAATACATGTGCATAAGTGAGATGACTTAGCACCAGCACTTTCATCCTTGCCTTTACAACCTCAATATTTTATTTTTATTTTTTAAATACACATTGCTGTCTAACATATGTATCTGTTGACAATGTAGGTGTAGACTATCTTTGTGGTGGTGAACAGAGGATTTGGAGATGCCTCCATTAATTCACAGAGTATAACTGCTGATGTGTATTTCATGTCCTTATGAAGAGTAATGTGGGATTCAGGGTCCTGGAGATTATTTATTTATTTATTTATTTTTTCATATTGCCTGAAACAGCAAAGGTGAGGTGAGGAAAATCAAACTTTAATTATTGAAAGTAATTTGTGAAGATGGTAATGAAAATTGGCATACAGGAAAAGGGTGGTCTGTCGTCTCTTCTTGAGAGGGAAACAATTATTGAGGAAACAGCAAGGTCATTCACCAGTGATGAAATATTTCCTCCTATATATCGTGCCCTAGACAGATAGTTTGAGGCATAAGTGGGATGTGTATCATTTCTCCATTTATGCTGGCTAATCAGAGTTAATGAATTACTTTAAGAGTACCAGCTTTACAATAGATGAAGTTAGTTCTGGTCACCAGTACTTGCCATGTTGGCACTGCTTAACCAAAATGAGAAAAACTTCAACTTTCAGTCTCTTTTTTTTTTTTTCATTCAGACAGGAAAAAGTGAAAGAAAGGTAAAATGAGAAGTTTATACATGTACAGGTCCAAGGATTCTAAGATAATACCAGTATTTGAGGGCATACCCATCCAGTGTTATCTGAAGAATGTATGTGATAGATTTGGAACTGCCTAGAGCGGTCTGAAAACCTTAGTACTTGATTATGATGTTATTGTGACACTAGTCTTATGAAGATTATCAGAAATGCAATCAAGAAAGAGGATTTAGATCCAGATGCAGATTTTGCAGAAAATCTGGAAAACAATGAGAGCCTCAGTGTGATGCTATTATTTGACCTCTTCTAAATCCTAAGAAACTGATTTGGGGGAGCAGGCTCAGGTTTGGATATCAGGAGGATTTAAAGGTGGTCTGCTGAGGCAGAGAGATGGGATGATGAGGAATGCAGTGAGATCTGGAGCCTCACAAGCTAAGGTTCCTTTACTCACCACGCATTATGATCTAGATCACATCTATCATTTAAAACAAACAAACAAGAAACACTGCTAGAAAGAGAAATTTACCTTGAAGAGGTGCAAGTATGTACTTAAAGGGCACCTGCCTAAACGCTTTCTTCACTCCAAGGATTAAGTACAAATGGCAAATGTTTCAAAGGGTTAAAGTTCTGGATGTTTAGTCAAGTGACCTGTATGTGTATTTTAAACCTGCTTTTACACCTGCTAAAGAATGTTAGTTTACTTTGGGGGTGCCAAAATCTTCATATTGAGATGAAAATACATTGCACTAGATATGAAGACACTGCAGTCTTTTGTTTTTTGATTTTATTTTTTAAATATACTACTATTGTTAAAATGGGGCAATCATCTCAAGAAAGCCAGTTAACTCTGCATATACCATAACTTTACTTTTCATTAAAATAAATAAATAAATAAAAATCCCGCTAAATGACCATTTGATATTTCAAGCTATTAATATATGAACAATATGATTTATGCTGACATTTAAAACAATGGGAATGCATTTTTGTATATTTTTATAGATATTTCCTATTAAGTCTAATTTAGTATAAGATAATAGTTTAAAACAAATTTTTGCTGAAATAAAAGATCTGGGAATTTATATAACTAAAGGGCTGTCAGGAAAACAAAAGCAAAAACACACAGACGATTGTTAGATTTCCAAAATACTTCTAAGGCATTAACTTGTGAAAAAAAAAAAAAAGACTCAACTATGCTGAAATGAGAACACTTTCTTTTTATCTTGTATTTTCCCTTGTTGAATGTGTCTGATACCCTCAGAAGACTCTTTGGCTTGTATTGCTCAAACTAGACCAGTGTGACTTCTGAAGTTTGTGTTTAGGATGTGTTTAGGAATAAATTTCAGGTGGTTTCTTTTTTTTTTTTTTTTGGTTGTTATTGTACTTTTTAATACTGTTTCACACGATACTAGATACTTGTCTCATGCCTAAACAAAATTGAACCAGTTTTAAAATACAGTGTGACTGTATTGGTAATGATAGACACTAACTCTTTTCTCTCTGTGAAGGTTGTGTAGTATTTGTTGGTAGTTTCCAAGACATACTTGGAGTTGACTTTAATCATACGGTCTTGTCACTCTTTTGATCAAACCTGGGGGTATAAAAAAACTCAGAGACATAGACCCAGAAGCAGTTAAGACAATGTATCCTTACCACAGGAATCATTTAAGTGCTACAGAACTGCGTAAGAGTTGTGCGGGTATAAATGTCAGAAAAGAAGGAACAGCAACATAAACCTTAAGACATGTTTCCAACGCATAAATGTGGTTTTTGTTTGTTTGTTTGTTTTTTGTTTTGCCACCGAATGAACCACTGCAACATTTGCTTCTCCTCTTCTTGCTTTAAAGCTCACCTGGCTGTAATAGGGCACAGAATCAGGAAATAAATTTTGAAAAAAACAAGCGAGGTTGCTAAGAAATGTCTGTTTGCTAAACAGATGAGGGAACATCTTTTCTGAGAGGCTGCCTACCTCAGTAGGTAACCTCCAGGGAATAAATCAGCTAACTACCATAGTTGTTAGAGACAAGCAGAGCTTTCTTTCCCTTCCCTCAGCAACAAAGTATTGTTTTCATAGTATTTTTTCTCCTCGTTCCTTCATTCCCCACTATTTGTCTCCCCTTCCTTTTTCTTACTATGACACATGGCTTGAACAAGGGGAGGGGACAAAATTAGGAAGTGAAGAATCATGAAGTTCCTTATGCCAATCTTGAAAAAGAGAACTTTGCTGCCGATACCCACCCCAAGGTCAGGGAGAACTGTAAGAAAAATTGAAGATTTAAGTTCATACTTTTGGAGAATGTAGAAGGAACTACATTTGAGAAAGGCACGTAAAAACAACAACATTCATTGGGAAGCCTGAAAGGACAGATAGAAAACTGGGTGAGAGTAAGAGGAACAGGGAGATAGGATTGTTTTGGGACATGGGGCACAGTAACCTGTTGGAGTGAGAGGTAGAGATCCACTTTCAGCACCTTCCTCAAAGACTGATGAACACTATGAAATGTCAAAAAAATGCATTTAAAATGACAAGAAAAGACACAAGTGGTTGGATGTTGTCTTGTCTTTGCCCAACAGACTTATAGCATATGTGAATGAATCTGCCTAGCTACTTGAACAAATGCCAAAACCAAAAACCACCAGCTCTGAAAAAAGGCAGAGGAAAGGAACTGAATCCTTTTGTGGTGTTTCTGTTTAAATGTATTCTTGGTAAAACAACAACAACAAAAGCTCAAGAGAGAATGAGACAGCAGGCCTCAGGATTACTCTTTAAAGGTTGGAGCCAGAGTGTCTAGACCTCTTTGGACAGAAGTATAATATCTTGGCTAGTCTTCAATTCATAGTACCTCATTACCCAAATCTCCTTTGAAAATATGACGTTCTTAAATGCCACAAGATGTCATCATTTCTGTGTAAGTTCCCAATATACTCTAAAGAGGAATTAAGAACAATTATCCAGAAGGTCAGCTCATGGTAGACATCTCTCTCCAAGTTTCCCCTGACCTGTGAGATGCTGTGGCATTTTCAGTAGTATCAGCAACCACCATGCAGCATGCAGTGCTGCTGTCTTCTGGAATTCTTAGAAAACTCTGGAATATGGCTGAGATCTTCCTGAGTGGAATGAACTTTTTGGTAAAACTGGCAATTCATTACATTCCTGAAAAGAATTGAGTTATATTTGGGTCTTTGGGTATTTCCTTTCCCAGTTCTATAGAAAGCAATCTATATATTCATTTAGATTCCTTCCAGAGAACCAGCTAATTGCACTGCCACACTTGCTGGGCATCAGATGAGGCTTCTATAAAGCATAAGAAACTCTGCAAAGGATTGCTTTATTTTTACTGTAACTAAAAGTCAGATGCTACCTTTCAAAGCAGCTGGATTGACACTCACATAGGGAGTTGTCAGGAACCATTTAAATGAGTGCAGATTTATCAGAGCAGCAAAGGGGGCTGTCCTGTCCCTGTTAGCACTGCTCAGTGCATTCCTCTAATCAAATGCAACTTTAGTCACACACCCTAACATTCAGATCATTGCAGACAGATGAGCTATAGTTTTGATGACAGATCTCTTTCCCTTTGCAACACTATTAAGGCTCATTCTTGTGCAGTTAAGCATACAGAACTTGACAGTGATATGAATGATTAAAATATTTGTTTCTTTCATTTAATGTTGAAGACTTGCACACAAACACTAAATCGCATTTCAGTTATATTTACTTTCTGCTTTGTTGTTGTTGTTGTTGTTGTTTGGTGATTTTTTTTTTTAATTTTTTAGGACCACATACTAAATCCAATTTCTCTTAAAAGTAATAGGTTTTTGTTTCAAGTTAACAAAATGCAGTTTGGCTAACAGAATTGTATTCAGTAACTAGACATTGAGCATATTAATGATACTGTGTAACTGAGTGTTGCTGCTCCCATTTGTGCTAAATATTACACATATCAAATTCTTAGATTCTCCTTTCCGTTTGAAATGGTATCAGGTTGCTTTTGTGTGTTTCACTGTTAATCAGTACTGAGCTAGCCTATCAATTTCTCAATAAGATCAGGATTTTCCACTACAGCTTAAATATCGTCTGTAAATAATTGCATTGCTCAGTTTATCTTCACACACTTTTCTGTTTATGGATGTTACTTAAATGCTAATGAGACAGGACTTGGTATTTCCATCCTCCAGAAAATAATACAAGCAGGAGAAAGCATGCTGAAGAAATTTAGTAAGTTATTCTGAGTAGTGTCCTGCCTATCAAGGAAATAAAATCTGGAAGTGAGTGCAGTCACAGGTAGCCATATGTCCATTTTGCAGATTTGAACTTCAGTGAAAAGAGCAAGCTTTTTTCCTTAGTGGCATGCATTCCTCAAATGATACAATGACACTGAAGCTGTGCCCTCTTCCATACCCCCTCCCCATCTATTTTCAAGACAGTAGAGGTGTTGGTCTGACTGTCACATACAGGTGTGCATGAATGTATGACATAGCCATGAAGGGCAGCTAATCCTACTGAAATGGGTAGTAAAATTAAAATGGATAACTTTTTTTTTTTTTTTTTTTATAAGCTAGTTTAGTGGAGAAATACCAGCTTTTTGCATTGAACTGCACTAGCTCTTATGGAACTTGTAGTGATAAAAAACTAAAAAAACACATAAAAAAGTGGAATTATCAAAAACTCAAGAAGGGGAAGTCAAACTGAACTGTAAAGGCAATATGTCGCAAAGTAAGGGAGTGTTCTGTTTGTACTGCATTGAATCCTCTTCCAACAACACTTCTAAACTGCATTATTTTTTAGTGAAAATTTTTTTGAATGACTAAGAAATGTGTTAGAGCTTTCGTGGTAGTTTCAGAAATGTTAGCAGTGTTTGAAATGGACTTGTAGTTTTCTTTGTTGCTTGGACTTCAAAGAAGTACAGAATACAGAACTGAACTTCTCAAAGTAGAATGTCTGTATTTTTATAGACTTAGCAAGAACTTCACAATTATACCTGTATCAGTCATAGGTTTTATTTGTTTAAACACTGAACAAAATTTAAAACTATTCTCTTTCCACATGTATATCGTCAGTCCATTCTTGTCCATGGTAAAGTTTTGTACTTCTATAGTTACTTTCATCAGCTGAAATAATCCCTGTTCATATATGGCTTCTAGCTGAACTGTTTGGGGATGAAAATATGTTTACTGAAGTATAGAATTATTGAAATATGATGATTTAGAGCAGAGAGGTCTCTCAAGTGTCTTTATATTCTTTCTCTCCCTTTCCCCCACACATTCTTTCTCTCTTCCCCAGTCTCTCACACTATCTCCTTATACCCTCCCTCCTGGTGTGTGTCTCCCTCCATTAATTTCTCTCTCTTTCCACCTATCTGTCCATCCATCCAACACCCCACCAATGTCTCACTCTCCAGCTCTCCCTCCACAATGCATCTCTCTCCCTCTCTCTCCCCATCCATCTCTCTCTGCCTCTATTTTTCTCTCTCTCTACCACTTAACATCACAAAGAAAATCACCTGAAACAATATAATACAAGAAAACAAATCAGGAAACTTTGTTTGTTGAGCTGGAAATAGTTAGATGTAATGATGTAGTTACAAATAGTAGTAGCCTGAAAGAGAAGTTAATGTATTTGTTTAGGGAAAAAAAAAAAAAGTATTCCTCCCTGAGGATGAGCTAATGACAAGCATGATCAGACTAAAATAGGCCAAAGTCACCCGTAATCCCATCTAACATTGAAAAAAAAGAGAATGAAATAGAGGAAAAGACATGCTTGCTTAGACTATGGAAATATGCTTGTGTTGTATGCTCTTTACTTGGGACTGAGACTGTTATACTAATAGCAAACATCCTAAAGAGTTGCTGGAATATTTAATTGATTATACTTAAGTTCATAAGGGAATAAAAGCCTGTAGAGAAATATCTGATAGGAACATGAAGTACTTCAGACATCTAAGAAAAGAGCTTAAGATCAGAATGTCTGATATATTTTCAGAGGTAATGTAGATGACAGCTATAAGCAAAAAGAAAAATAGAATGTAACTAGGGATTACTGGCACTAAAGAGGAAAAAATTTTGGATTCAAAAGCATTTGATTGACTTTGGTGATATTACTAGATTGTGTTGGATGGGTATCATGTTCAGAAATGTCTCTACTCCACTTTGTAAGCCTGTCTTGTTTCAGAAAGATCTTAAGTTTAGGCATGGATCCATAGAAGGCAATAGAGCACATTTAAAGTCTCTTAAACCCAAAAGCACTAGGAAGTGCTTACAGCCAGCTAATAATCTATAAATTGCTCTGGTTAGATTCACATACATGGAGGGACGATACTCAGCTTAAATCTACCTAGCGCAAGCTTGGGTCTAGCAGGATTTAACAGCTCAGATTCAGTGGCATGACAATGTGGCTACAGTTCTTCCAGACCTTAGCTGGCTTTGGAAGCATTATAAGTGCAGGTGGCTGGCTAAGGAGCACGGACAGATCCAAACTACCTTTATGAAGGCAGATACTATGCCTCTGTCCTCATGTTTGTCTCCAGAGAGTCTGCCCATGAAATGTGACATGTGGACTGTATGCTGAGTGTATGTTGTATGTACCACTGAATGTTGGACATTATTGCATGGTATTTTTCAGATAAAATTTTCTCTTCTTTCAGGGCACAAGATGGATGATGTTCACTTAGTAAGTTGCTATTTAGTATTTCATTTCCTCACTGTTAGTGTGGTCTTACGCCTTTAGTGCACATTATGCAGGTATTTCTGTAAAGAGAATTATTTTCCTCACATGCTTCTCAGTAGAGTTTTGCAAACATACTGCATTTATTTTCAAAACAACTCTGTTTGATGACAGGGTATTATTACTCCATTTTACAAATGGATATGCGAAGCCTTGAGACATTAAGTTCTATGTTACTGGATAATTTTAGATGTGTAGTTCAAAGCATCTAAAACATTATTTCTGATTTTGCAGAATATTTGTTTTACATACCATTTAAAAGTGCAAAGCACAGCCCTAACTGCCAGAGCAACTGCAAATAGTCAGTGCTTTTACAGTCAAATCTCAGGATATGAAGTTGGGTACCCTGAAAGTCACATGCTTAATGATCATTTTTGCTAAATGAGATTTAGGAGACTTTCCTACTGTCAACATCCCACCATTCGCCCCCACCCCCCCCCCCCCAAAAAAAAAAAAACAAAAAAAACAAAAAACACTGTACGATTAGTAGATCATGGTATCAAATATTATGCATTCATAAGGAGGAGCTGAATAAGTATTATAAAGTCCTATTTGTGCTAGTAACTTTTCAGCATGTGACTTATGTTCTTTTGAAGTAACTGTATCTATGTAATTTCTTTTTTCTTTTTCTTTTTTTGAAAACAAACAAACAAACTGATAGATTAGAAATTAAAATGTTGTGATGTACTCATGTACATTAGGCCTGCACAATTTTTGCATCACAGCTGGCTGGCTGCCTAGTAACAGCTTATGAAAGAACATGAGCACATGTGGCCAAAGTCATCTTTCAGGCCAGATCAAGCTTGCAAGCCACTAACAAAATGGACCTGATATAGCTCAACAGCAGAGATGACATTTTAAGATATGCTGCAGAGAATTCTGTGTACCTTAGTTGAATGTTGGTCGCAGCAGACAGTGGTCATATACATTATTATTTTGCCAGAAGGGTTGCTGACATTTTCTCAGTTATTATGGGACTCACTTTAGGAAAATGTGTTCTGGGAGAGTGTCTTACAAATGTTTCTGCTCACTCAGTGGAAGTTCAGTGCTTGTAATCTGTCCAGCTGTCGTCTTAGACTTAGCCTTTACTCCAAACATCTCACTCTTCTTGTTACAGTCTTTGTGTCCTTTCACAAGTCTTGGCCTTACCCTGGAGGCTGACACATCCAGTCTTTTCACTCAATTATTTCCATTCCTTCAACTCCTCCTAACCAAATTTCTGGTCTTGCCTGTACCAGTTGAGTCCTCTTTTTCTATCTTCCCATTTAATTTTATTTTAATTTCTTGCGAATTTCCATTCATCTGCTCACTCACATTCCCTGTCCTCAGAAGTCCCATATTTTCTCCTTAGACTCTAGATCTCCTTTCTTAGAAGTCTTCAGTCTGGGGTAGATATTTGACATATGAAATCCCAACCCAAATAAAGCTGTTGTAGTCATAAGCAAAATAAAATGTGATTTTACACTGGGGATTGGAGGTGATCTTCAATAATAGGCAGTGTTGCTAGGGCACCTTCTAAATTTACCATCCATAAAGAAGAAAGTTAGCCAGAGAAAGAACATCCATGGATCTTTTGTTTTTTTAATTGGCAGTAACATTTTAGCATAGTTAGTACAGAAGACCATGATTTATTTAATTCTGCGTGGTAGGATGAACAGATTCATAGAATGCATTAGTGCATGAACTTTAGTGTTTATGAAAAACAATTTGATGATTTTAGTAAAATGAAGGGAATACTGTAATCAAGTACTGTAGAAATAGTTTGAGAAATCATAAAATAATATCATTTATGAAAGTTTTCAAAAAATCATCCATAAGAGTGCATGAAAATCTGCAGATTAAAAACCTACTTTTTTTTAAGAAAAAAAGCAATATTAAATGTACAGAAAAATATTCAGTTCCATGAGATTTACAAAGAAGAGTTAGGAGCAGCAAAAAAATGTTAAACATGATTTTCATGGCAAGCAGGACTAGAAAGATGCCATGAAATGTGTTCAAAGGGTAGGAAAGGGAATACACACACATATGCAGTCTAATCCTATTCTATGAGATATTTATGTGTGTGTTTATACACACGCATGTATATATATACAAAAGAAACATCTCTCAGTAAATGAAGTTAATTTTATTGATTTGTGTAGTTACTCTGGAAAGTGAATGTGAGAATCCTTTGTGGCATTAAGCATATTTTTCTGGAATGCACCATATATGCATGTTAAAGGTACTCAGTGTTACACTATTACCACTGTATATGTGAGATGTTCCAAGTGGAGAAGTAGCTCCGATATATTGTACAATGAGTACATAACCTTTATAAATCAGTCTTGACTGAGAACAGTACATTTTCAAAGTATTTAGCTGATATATAATGGGGGAAGACCTTATAAAATTTCTTCAATAAAATACTCAAATTTTTGAGTATTTGATACTTAAGTACTTTTTTTGTTATATTGCGTGGGTGGTTTATTTTATTGAAGACATTATCTATTTTATTTGAAGAAAAATCTAATACATGTTTGGGACTTTGTGTTAAAGCTGTGAAGAACTGAAATCATCTGACAATATTGTTGATAGTTTTTGAAAGGAAAAATATTATACTAAAGATTATTTCCCATAAATTTAATATCATATTTTCCTGTAAGTTTACTCTGGATAACAAGAAAAAAAAATTGTTAATTATCTAGAACCTGGACAGAAAGCATTAATTATTCATGAATCACAATTTATGAAAAACTCACTTCCATTTAAAATACAATTATAAAATTGGATAATGAAGGGAATACGGAATATGCAACATTTCTATTTTAAATATATAATTACATTTAGGTAAACCAAATGACACTGATTTTTAAAACCATAATTATGGAGAAAAAAACATTTGCTTGAATATAAATGATTTAATGGATTAAAGTTTTACTAGATAACAGACTACAAAATTGGTGATAAAAACAGAATAAAAATAAAAAAGATATAATAATAATAATAATAAAGATTCTAAACTTAGTAACTAGAAGGTTACTCTAACTGAAAAACAAAAAGGAAGGTGCATTTAAATGTGGCTTACTTCCAAGCTAACCTCAAGAAAGTCTGGTATGAAGGGTGTCATGTTCCTTCAACCTATTTGTTTGCTTTGAGCAGTGTCTTGAGATGAGTTGTCACTTGAGGAAATGCCAAAGTTTGATTCTGCTCAGTATATTCATTTTGGAGGAAGAAACCAAAGTTAAATTACTTATATTGGCAGATGCTCAAAAATTTGAAAAGACTACAAAATACCTTATGGGACAGGATTGGACTATCAACTAAAACCTTGATAATCTACAGAAATGGGTTGAAACCAATAAAATACTTTGATAATTAAATAATATTTATAAGAATATAAATAAAATGATAATAACAGAATATAGAAAGAATACTGAGTATGCAGAAGTTGATATCAGGTACTTTAAATAGCCATTCTATACAGATACTTTTGTTCACACTACCAAAAGAACAGAGATCTCAAGTAAGCTCAGTGCACCTAAATTTTCTGGCAACATACAGTAATATTCCTAATCCCAAATAGTTTACAATACAATGACAAAGCAAACAAAAGTCATAGAAAGAAGTAACACTTCATCTCATTTTTTTTTCCAAAAAAGGGAGTGCCACAGCTGGGATTTCTTTTCACATTATTTTGTATGGGTGACTGGTTCTTGTTGTTTTACAGTCTGTGTAGAGATCCTCAGATGTCTGCATTTTGGTATTCAGTTCTTTTCAACTTTATCTCGTTTACTTTGTCTTATATTTTCTTCTTCTTCTTCTTTTTCCAGCTCTTTTGTAGCAGTTGTTGCATCTTGGTATTTGTTTTCCTCCTTTTTGATGTCTTTAATAAAAATAGTGTTGGTGCCTGGGAGACATTCTGGTGCCTGGCTCATTTTTTGATGAAACACCCAGAGGAATTCATATCTGGCAGTACCTGCAGGGAGATGGGGCAAAAGCTGTTATTTAGCTATGGAGCTGAAATTTGGTCTATACAAAAATATCAAGATCTATTCTTGACATCTCAAACAATGAAGATTTTTGACTCAAGTGGTGTATTAAGGCTAGTATATTATCACTACGAATGAGTTGTGATTTCTTTTCAATAATTTCTTAAACAATTTGAGGTAAAAGCAGATCCTCAGATTGCTGAAAGTTTTCTCTTGACTGCTGATAAAATCTGTGCTAGTGTAACTTGATAAACTGACGTTGCATCTATAGGTTTGCCATTTCGTTTTCAGAAGCTATATCAAACCTAATGGTAAAGTGAATTTCACTGCTACTATAGGCAGCACCTAAAATGTTTACTTATAATTTAAGCTTGACATCTAAGTGCCTATATTTTGAAAATAGATCCTTAAATTTTCACTGGATCTGTGGTGATTGTCCTCTCTGTCCTTCACCACTCAAGACGTGGTTCACAGTGAAGTTACAAACCCACCTTTAGCTGGAGGTGTTTGAGGCTGAATCTGAGAACTGAAAAGGTTCTATGAACCTCAAGAGGTATCAGTTTCACTTTCAGTAGATCACCAAGGCAACTGAAGCCAACAGGATTCTAAACACATATTCAGATAGTTGCACTGACATTCTGAGAAGAGTACTGCATTTAAACAGTTGAAACATCATGTATGAGTTTTTTGTTACATTATTCTATTTCAGTTGCATTAGATTATTTCCTATGAAGGTGTTCATGAACATGTTTAGTGAAGTGCATGACTGAAAACTCATGGAAAGCGTAATAGACGGTGAATTAGAAATGACAAGCAATGTCAGTGAAACATCATGCAGTTGACTGATACCAGATTAATCAAATCCATTAAGGCTTAATTTAAACAGATCTAGCATCATCCATCTCCCAAAGTCTTCCACACACATAGTTTGCCTTCTAAAGTGATTTTGTGATAGCTGTCATCAAAATAAAACATAGCTCTCATTCTTTGTCAGGCTTAACATTGAAAAAAGTCAGAAGACAGTTTGAAATTGTCATTAATTTCTGATTTATAAATAGATAAACTTTATATACATATATTTTTGTTTAGAAATGAGTCCTAATAAGTTCTGAGTAGTTCCTATAAGGATAGTAATTATTGTTAATGTTTGTCTTCTAGTTTGTTATTAATACAACATTATACCAAGTCTTATTATCAAGTTATTCTCTATTTATCTTGATCTTTTGCTCTAACAACATGCTTTTAATGGCAGTTTTCAATTGAACTTCAATATTAGTCAGTCATCAAGAAGAAAATGTAAGACTTACTATCCATTAATTTGAGCATAACATTAAAAATGTAATAGTTGATTGTCAATTGCAGAATTCAAGATAAACTAGGAAAGCAAGAATTTAAATCTGAACAAATTTCAGATTTCTGTAGGCATCCAAGTTCATAGAACTCAAAGTTCTGGAAAATGGAAGCTTCTATCAAAAATGATTTATCATGGGGAGAAATAAAGTAGGAGGAAGAGAATAAAGGTAAAAAGGATAAAAACACTCAAGTATCTTCCTTGAAATTGTAGATGTTTTTCAGGAACCGGTGTGAGACAATAAAATCAGGAAGGGTGTGTTCAGTGAGAGTGAAAGTGTGTGTATGTGTGTGTGGCTAAGTGAGTATCTTACTTGGCAGTGGTTTACCCTGTCTTTGGCAAATCATTTTAATTTAGAAAGAAAACATTTTCCCAGGGCTATTAAATTTAGAACGGAATTGTATGGACAGCTGGCTTCAGGATAATTGGTAAATTTTGAACTCTGACAGACCAGGCTGACAGCAATGAGAGTATCTGTTGCTTTAACCCTTTAATCCCCAAGACAAGTGTCTTTGTCCTTAGAACTCTAAATTAACACAGCTCCCATACCTTTTCCCAACTTCCTCTCACATGCTATAAGACATAGGTCATATGTATAAGACAGCACAGTCTTGTTCTTCTCTTAAGCTTCTTTCCTTCTGAGAGATGCTTTCTGCTTCTCTAATTGCTCTTCTCGGAAGAAATCTACACAGAAAAAGAAAGTTCACCTTCATTCAATTTTTTCTACTCACTTGGTATGTAGTAGACCTCCTTAATGATGAAGTATTCTGGATTCTTTGGCTGTTATACTCTCTTCCCTTCTGAGACGGTCCCGAGAAATGCTCATCCTTTTGACTTTCCTGCAAGGATGACCAGCAGTAAGAGAACCTGGAATTAGTTAGTTTTTGGGTCTTGAACAATTTTAGATCATATGGAGTTAAGGACAACATTTATTTTATCCTTTTTGATATGCTGTAATCTACCACTCGTAAATACAAGAAATAGGTTAGTCATGAAGGTATAGTGCGTTTCAGAAAATCTTCTGACGGTTACTATAGGCAAAACTGAGATGTTCTAATTTTCCTTTGGTGAGATTCCTTACACATTTTATAAAGGGGGGGGGGGGGAAAAAAACAACACACCAACTCCCTGGTTTCAAATGACTGAGTATATTTATTCTATCAGGTGAAATTTTATGTTTTTCAGTCTGTGCCCATTGCCTCTTGTCTTGTCATGGGGTACCACTGAGAGCTTGTCTTCTTTACAGCTCCCCTCCCCCCCCGATATTTCTTGGCAAGATCCTCCCTAAGCTTTCTCCAGTCTAAATGATGCCAGCTCTCTCAGTCTCTACTCTTAGGAAAGATGCTTCAGTCTCTTAGTTTTGGAAGTCAGACAAATAATATGTTTATCTCAGTAGCAATTGTAAGTAACTATGCTGATGATTTGGACTAGGATTTGTAAAATCTTTCTGTTTTAATTTCTCTTATCCTGAAAATGTAGCTTTATTTAAAGAACCTTTTTCCCTTCACATAGGAAGAATTATCAGGAAAACATCATTATTTTATATAAGTACTAAACAGCTATAGCTTACCCTCATTTTATATTTTCATCAAGTACAAAAAGAAAACAACAACAAAAAAACCCACAACAGAACCTATAAAAGTAGAAACAAATATTGTTAGAAGGACTGTTGTATGGTGAATTGTTGTTCTTGTATTGCCTGAATTATTGACAAAGCAACTTCGCTCATTCAACTTCAAAATATTTTATGTATAATTTATATATAATAGGATAGTACCAGATGTTGTAGTAAAAAGTAATTTTGTATTGCTGTCTTTACAGTGCTGAAATATTGATGACAATTTCTATAGTAACTTTGTTGTCTTTTTTATAGTTTTTATTCATTTAAAGCTTATGTTGAGTTCAGTGTAGTGAGACTTTAAGTGGGTGCTTTTATGCAGATAAAATCCACAAATTTTCTTTTGGAGAATATGAAACTTTTTCCCTCAGAAATATTAAAAATATGAATTATACTTGATATTTCTCAGTATCTAGGTATGGAAATTATTTCAAAAAAAGGATATTTGCCTTAGGAAGAAGTGAATAATCATACTATATACATATATCTCCTACTTACAAAATCTTCCACAGCACTTAACATTTAGAAAATTATCCTGTGTTTGTAGATGTGTGTCTTTGCTTATAGCAATAACTATCTCTAAAATATTTTAAATTTAAAATAAGGTTATGTTATGCAGTGTGTGAGGAGATAGTAGTAGTTTCTAACTGTGGATTGTATGCGTGTGGATTATTGTTCATTTATATTTTAATTGAGGTCCGTGAGTCGGAGTCTAAGTTTAGGATTATATATTTCTTTTATTTCACAGTGAACCACATCACTATAAAGTGTAAACAAAGATTAACAAAAGAATATGACTTTTGTATTATAACTAACTTTAGTTATTATTATCTGTAATCTTGTGGTTGACAGATACTCTGCGCAATTGAGTAGGATCACTACAATTTTTTTCTCTTCTTTCCCTACCCTTCTTCTGTATCAATATTCTTCTCATTATCATCCTTTTTCTTCTTTTCTCATTACACAAACAACACCCAAGCCAATCTAGAAGGGCTTGACATATGTTGTTTTCTCATTCCTCAAGCACTTGAAAATTTTATTGTTCCTAAATGTTGCTCCATGCTTGACTTCTGCACACATAAGTTTGTGCAGCTGAAACCAGAACTCTTCAACCAGCTGTGTCTGTAATTCACAACTAATTATTTCTTTTTGTTGTTTTGTCAAGCAAAACAATGTTTGACGTTTATTTTCTAGTTGATTTTTAATACACAATACATTGCAGATATCTTTTTTATAGGTATTTTAGCTTAGGACCATTATGTACTTATTAGGGCTTCAAGTCATCAGAAGAGAAGGGAGAACTGTAAAAGCTTCAGCCCTTTCTGTCTACTAGATCACTTTCTTTGGAACCAAGTAGTGACACTTCTGTGAAATCTTCACAGCCAGGGAAGAATCACAGAATCACAGAATCGTCTAGGTTGGAAGAGACCTCCAAGATCACCGAGTCCAACCTCTGACCTAACACTAACAAGTCCTTCACTAAACTATATCGCTAAGCTCAACATCTAAATGTCTTGTAAGGACCTCCAGGGATGGTGACTCAACCACTTCCCTGGGCAGCCCATTCCAATGCCTAATGACCCTTTCAGTAAAGAAGTTCTTCCTAATATCCAACCTAAACCTCCCCTGGCACAACTTTAGCCCATTCCCCCTTGTCCTGTCACCAGGCACGTGCGAGAATAGACCAACCCCTACCTCGCTACAGCCTCCTTTGATGCACCTATAGAGAGTGATAAGGTCACCCCTGAGCCTCTTCTTCTCCAGGCTGAACAATCCCAGCTCCCTCAGCCGCTCCTCATAAGCCTTGTTCTCCAGACCCCTCACCAGCCTCGTTGCCCTTCTGTGGACTCTCTCGAGCACCTCCATGTCCTTCTTGTAGCAAGGGGCCCAAAAGTGAACACAGTACTCAAGGTGTGGCCTCACCAGAGCCGAGTACAGGGGGACAATCACCTCCCTAGACCTGCTGGCCACACTGCTTCTTATACAAGCCAGGATGCTGTTGGCCTTCTTGGCCACCTGAGCACACTGCTGGCTCATATTCAGCCGACTATCAACCAATACTCCCAGGTCCTTCTCTGCCAGGCAGCTTTCCAACCACTCATCTCCCAGCCTGTAGCTCTGCTTGGGGTTGTTGTGCCCCAGGTGCAGGACCCGGTACTTGGCCTTGTTGAACTTCATACAGTTGGCCTCAGCCCATCAGTCCAGCCTATCCAGATCCTCCTGCAGAGCCTTCCTACTCTCAAGCAGATTGACACACGCACCTAACTTGGTGTCATCTGCAAACTTACTGAGGGTGCACTCGATCCCCTCATCCAGATCATCGATAAAGATATTAAAGAGGACCGGCCCCAGTACTGAGCCCTGGGGGACGCCACTAGTGACTGGCCTCCAACTGGATTTGACTCCATTCACCACAACTCTTTGGGCCCAGCTATCCAGCCAGTTTTTAACCCAATGAAGCGTACGCCAGTCGAAGCCATGAGCAGCCAGTTTCTTGAGGAGAATGCTGTGGGAAACGGTGTCAAAAGCCTTACTGAAATCAAGGTAGACCACATCCACAGCCATTCCCTCATCCACTTTGTGTGTCACTTTGTCATAGAAGGAGATCAGGTTCGTCAAGCAGGACCTGCCTTTCCTAAACCCATGCTGACTGGGCCTGATCGCCTGCTTGCCCTGTAAGTGCCGTGTGACGACACTCAAGATAATCTGCTCCATGAGCTTCCCTGGCACTGAGGTCAAACTAACAGGCCTATAGTTCCCTGGGTCTACCCTCCGGCCCTTCTTGTAGATGGGTGTCACGTTTGCTAGCTGCCAGTCGACTGGGACCTCCCCTGATAGCCAGGACTGCCGATAAATGATGGAAAGCGGCTTGGCCAGCTCCTCCGCCAGTTCTCTCAGTACCCTCGGGTGGATCCCATCTGGCCCCATCGACTTGCGTACATCCAAGTGCTGTAGCAGGTCGCCAACCATTTCCTCATGGATTATGAGGGCCACATTCTGCTCCCCATCCCCTTCCACCAGCTCAGGGTACTGGGTATCCAGAGAACAACTGATTTTGCCGCTAAAGACTGAGGCAAAGGAGGCATTAAGCACCTCAGCCTTTTCTTCATCTCTTGTAACTAAGTTTCCCCCTGTATCCAGTAAAGGAAGGAGATTCTCCTTAGTCCTCCTTTCTGTGTTGATGTATTTATAAAAACATTTTTTGTTATCTTTAACGGCAGTAGCCAGATTGAGCTCCAGATGAGCTTTGGCCTTTCTAATTTTGTCCCTGCACAGCCTCGCAACATCCTTATAGTCCTCCTGAGTGGCCTGCCCTCTTTTCTAAAGATTAAAAACCCTCTGTTTTCTCCTAAGCTCAAGCCACAATTCTCTGTTCAGCCAGGCTGGTTTTCTTCTGCGCTGGCTCATCTTTGGGCATGTAGGGACAGACCGCTCCTGAGCCATTAAGATTTCCTTCTTGAAGAGTGCCCAGCCTTCCTGGACTCCTCTGCCCTTCAGAACCACCTCCCAAGGGACTCTGCCAACCTGAACAGCTCAAAGTCAGCCCTCCGGAAGTCCAAGACAGCGGTTTTACTGATCCCCTTCCTGACTTCACCAAGAATAGAGAACTCTACCATTTCATAGTCACTCTGCCCAAGACAGCTCCTGAAGAAATCAAGAGTCTTTAGGAATGTATTTCCAATGTGCATTGTGGTCAGGACAGCAATTTCATCTTTTATCAGATACTCCGAGTTGTTCCAGCATGTAGAAGATACTGGAGAAATGTGTTAAGAATCCTGGACTTAAAATAGTCAGTCTTAGTGCCAAGGCTGATGGTGCTGTCACAGCTGTGCCCAAAAAAGAGGTACTTCCATTTTCTAGTTATTGATGCCAGAAAATTTAACATTGAAGTTTTACATGGAATTATAAGATTAAATATCCAGTCCCCTAGGTTAAATGTACCGTGAATGATGACTTGCCTCATTAATCCCAAAGTCTACAACCTAAAGACTATCAGCACAAGGAAAATGCCATATCAAGGAGATCTCAGATCTCTGTAGCATTGCTTTTTAGTGCATGTGGTCAGGATTCTGTGTCACCTCCTCAGGAAAATACTGTTCTGTGCTACAGACTTGGCTACTTGAAGAGGCACACTGCAGAATATGATTTCCATGTTGTTCTATGCAGACTAACTGCTAACAACATTTGAAGCACAAAATACTGCTATATGTCTAATACACTACGAGTGCGCTATACTTTTTTTTTCTTTTTTTTCTTTTTTTTTTTTCTAGAAACAGGCAGAAATAATAATATAATCCACTTTTAATTCATTGAAGTTATGTTTAGAATAAGGTGCCTCTACTTTTGTTGCATATACATATGCATGGCATACTGGACATCACTGGCACTGGCTAAAATGTCCACTTACTTCTCTCCTTCCAACCCCATTATTGCACAGAACCATTCCAATTTTCTTATAGCTTTAGATAAAAGTGGCCAAGAAATCAATTTCTTTTTTTTTTTTTTTTTTTTTTTTAATAGGAAACCAGCTACTTTCGAGTTCGAAGGGAAGCAGAGATCTACTTTGAACTTAGAGAAGAATTCAAATGATAAAATACAATGCTATTTTATGTTTATATCATCAGGAGTTGTTTGTATCTCTTGGTTTGTAAAAGTCTTCTTTCCATAGTGTTATTTATCTGTCTGGGAATTATCTTCTATTTACAACTGGTCACTATCACGTCCAATATAGGATCCTGCAGTTTGGATTTTCCATGGCTCCAAGTGTCCTCGGGACAGTTTCTATTATTTGGTAGACTAAAATGCCTTTTTATCCTCACCATATTTGGGTATGGAAAAATAGCTTTCTTGAACAGGTATTAAGTTTTTGTTTTCATCTCCTCTACTTTGTTGGACAAGAGTTTCTATGGAGAAATATCACTTCCAACAGCTCTTCAAACATCTGTCAGGTTGTGTGGGACCACCTGGTGTCATTTACTTTAATGACCTCTCCTCATGGAATCCACTAACTTTATAAACTTGATTCTTGGTTGCTTATGGAACAGAAAAGCACTTTAAAACTATTTGGACTGTAATTTTGCCTGCAAGTTTTAAATTTTCCATAATGATGGACCATCCCATTCAGTGGTTCTAAAAGGATGCTCTTTTATTCCAAGTTCTTGCACATGCCTTTTTCCTCCCCTGGAGATATCAGTAAGCCTTGGTGCAAAGAATCACTGGCCTTCATGGTAGACTCCTCTCAGTGCAAATACACCATTCAAAGTAAATGCCATATATTTCTTTACCAAATCAAAAGATACCAGAGATTACACGTGGCACAGCCACAATGACATATGTAAACAAAGATAGGAAATTCTTTCTTCTGTATTAGGAACCGGTTAATCTTTCAGACTGGTGCATTTAATGTAAGATTTGCCATATGAATTCCTAAAAGCTCTGTATACACTATCCAACAATTTGACCTATTTTAGGCTTGTGAAATATAAGTGGGTGGTTTAAGACAACTTACTAAAATTTAATTTTATGATCTGATCCTTCCAGAATCTTATCTTTTTGTCTCAGAGGTAATAGAAGGTATCCCCTGTCCTGTTTCAAGTGTAGTCATACCCTGGAATCTCTTTTATTTGTCCGTCCTCTGTCGTCTGATTAAATTTCCTGGTGTATACTCTCTTTTCATTTCCTTTTTTTTCTTTTTTTAGGGATTCTAAAAGGAAGTATGACAGTCTGGTACTATGGAAATACCTAGTTCCAGGACGTCCTTCATCATAGGTGTAGGTGTCCAACTCTCACTTTCATCCTAGACTTGTTCTCACAAGACGCAGACGTGTTCTTCTTTCTGGAGAGACCATTTAATTAATTATATGAAATACTATTCCTGATAAGTAGGCCAAATTTCCAACACAGAACTAGGTCCCTCTCACCTAAGAAGGCTTCTTTCTCTTTGATTTGTGAAGAAGTGAGAAATCTGTCAATTTAGTAAAGGCTTTGGCTGGCCTTAATTTCAACTCTTTACCTCCTGGTGGGAGGAATACTCTTCTCCCACCCAGTCACTTTTAGGTTCCTTCCATACTATTTGGTTGTGAGTTTTTTCCAAGAGCTCCTGTTCCTCTATAGAAACTACATTTGTGTGTTTTTCATGTGGGAATTTTTCAGGTCTGTGCCCAGCTTGTCATTTCAGAACCATTTTTTTAAAAAACTTTTTTTTTTTTTAATTATTTTAAATATTCTTTCTACTAAGAGGCTGAGGAGACACGTGATGCTATAGCTATTAATCTTTTCTTGGAATAAGACCACTCTCTGAGTCCACTGTGGATTCCTTTCTTAGCTTGAGACCAGAGAACGAGTCTGCTAGACCACTTTGCAGATAAACTGTTCAATTGTGGATGTACTGCTTGAGTTTTGATCAATATGAGTATGCATGTGAAGAAGGACAAAAGAAGTTACTTTGGGATGTTCACATACACAAAAAACTTTCCTCACTCTTACCCTTTATCCCAGAGTATGGCAAAGGGTTGAAAAAGAGGGTGGAGTAGGTTTACCATTTGTCCCTTTCTGTGCCATCTGCTGGAGGCTCAAGCACATAAAGCAGAAACATGAACAGCAGAGTGATGTTCATCCAGCCTATCTGGACCCAAACCCAGACAATATTGCTTTTCTATCCTCTAAGCTGAGAAGTGCTGTTGTTGGGAGACTGGTTTCTGACAAATTTAGGACAGGAATGTGAGGCAACAACTTAAACCTGCCAGGGAACATTTCTGGGTACTGGCATGTGCCATGTGGCATTCTCCCAAAGAGTGAGTTACCAGACACAGCTACGAATTAGTATGGGCCTGATAGACAGTTTGGATGCAGCTATCCTGTTTGGAAGGTTTGAATAATATAGGTGTGGAGCATTCTATGCCAAGATAATCTCAATGCCAGTGAATGATCCCAAACAGGTTTAATTTACTGAGTTCCTAGATGGTTCAGACTAGAAGTGGCAAGGGAACTGACATAGCCTTCACAGTCTGGCAGAATGGAGAGTCCTAACCTGCATATAACCCATGGTGTAACTTCTGGAAGCTAAGCAGATGCAGATGGTTTTGATGATGCAGATTGTACTTCAAACTCAACAGTACATAAACATTCTAGATCTCAAATTGCCCACTGCCATTTTATAAATCAAAATACTCAATAAGAACTACACCAGTTCTGCTTATTTTACATGGAGGACAACTAAACAAAACTCCACTACCTCAACACGATCGTCCGGAAAATTTGTTAAATTTCAGATGGCTCAGAGTGACTGGGAAGTACATGAAAACCTATCAGAGAAGTAGTTTCTGTTTGCAAACTTAAAGAGACAGTCTAGTATCTGTTTAACTTGAGGCAAAGGTTTTATAACCAGGGTGTTATCAAAAATGAAGTTGTAAATTTCATCTTGACATTTAAAATAAGCCTCCAAAGACATTCTCAAATGATTTCATGTCCCAAATTTGTTACTAATTTTTTGTCTCCTAGGTGGCAGAACTATATGGTCTACTAGGTTAAAATTCATATTTCAGTTTAATGAGAATCTATTGCTTCACTGGCTATTGAACTGCTAATATTTTCTGTTTTTCAGAAAGGTAAGAAGTTTTGTTTCTGTTTTTGTTTGGTGCAGATTTAAAATTTCTACAATCATAAACTGCTCAGGACTGCATCCTGTTATGTTTTTATTTTCAAGGAGAAAGCAATGTTTCAACTTTGTTTGACTACTCTTTTACTTAAAACTTTTTACAGATTCTCTGTGCATACAGAGCCAGGAACTGGCATGATCAAAAACTGTGGAATTATTCTGATCATGGCTGGTAATTCTTTTTGCTAGTAAAGTATCCCCAGTTAATTCAGTGTCTCAGTTATAAACATTAATGTTGTATCACTATGGGACAATCTTTTTATCAGTGCAGGTATTTCATATAAATCTGGGATGAGCTCTTGTGCCTTTTGAGGTGCCAAATACCTTCAAATCACTTTGCATTCTTTTCTGTTGGCTTCTTGAAAATACAAAAGAGATGAACCAGCTAATCACTAGGTGATTAAACATTTACTTTTTACTTGCTACAGCACCCCACACTAGAATAGAGTTGTTCGTAGCTCGAGCTCTGTCAGACACACCTATATGAGGTTCTCTGCCTGGATAGTGGGGCCAACAAAGACCAGCCAAGAACCAGTCAGACCTTACACGAGCTTACACAGTTTAAGGATTGAATCTCTTTTTCTATAGTTCTTCTTGGGTGCTGGGTATCCGGCTACTCAGGAAAGCTGATCTAAAAAAAGTCCAGATTCAATTTAATAGCCTTTTCTGGGTGGAGCCTCTACCAGGTTGTAAATTGCTTTCTGCTAGAATAAATAAATAAATAAATAAATAAATAAATAAATTTTTCTGATATGACTCCAAATATAGAAAAAACCTCCCTCATACTACTACCCCAAATCGGATTGTGTGCCCTCTGGTGAAACAATTATTTCTTGTTTTAAAAGAATAATTATGCTGTCAAGATTGAACTCGCAGTCAAATCTGCTTGTTGAAAGAGCTCTTAAAATGAGATGTAGACAGGATCTTTTTGTTCCCCAGATTAAAGATAATAAAAACTTAATGTAAATTCAACAAGGACTTCTTTTTTTTTTTCTTTCTTTTTTTTTTTTTTTTCTTTTCAGGGGATTTTGGATCTGGATTCTCTCAACGGTTACTATTAAGTAGCTTCCAGAGAATCTGGCCCATACATCTGTCATGGGCCTTCCATCATTCTCTAAAAATTTAAACCTTTCTAGTGATTACAAAAACAAGGAACCCTTTCTCTGAGCAAATGATTTATGTTTAATGAACTTTAACATAAAACAAAAAAATAACTATGATTTATACATGTAATAAAGAAAAAAAAGACAAAATCTGCCATCTCTGAAATCTATATTTTTTTGTGTGTATCACTTCCCCTTTTTATATTGTATGCCAATCTATTCTTATATGTAGTGGTTACTTAAGTACCTCTTTAGTCATGGATTGTTCATTTTTTGTTGTATTATTATAAAGAGCTAGGAACACTATTGGTATTAAATACAACCGAACAATTGATAGTATTTTTTTCATGAGTCCTGCATGTACCATGTTGCTAATAGTAGTGTATAGGGAGAGTTCAGATGAATTATTTTGCATAGTCTTTCACTGTGGAACTGGGTTCTCTTCTCCAATGTTTCTCCAAACCTGTTGTACTGGGAGAAATATTTGCATGCAAATTTGGGTTCTCCAAATATCTCTCACAAATGAGTCAGTTCAGAAAGAGCATTAATTTATTTCTGTAACGCTTTTTACATGAAGGTATCTGCCAAAAGAGATTTTTTGGAGTATCCTATCAGTTCTATTTTAAGGAGAAGAAAGTTATTTGGTTAACGTTCTCTAAGTAGTTTTCCCCAAATTTAGCATTTGCATTTTAGGATTACTGATAAGTTTATGATCTGAAGTTGCAACTGAACAGAGCACTTAGAATACTTAGTGTAGGTAGCTGTTTTGTTTTCTAGAAAGCATGCTTCAGTAGAACTATTTGAGGTACAAAGAACGTTTAGTTTATTTGTTAGTATTTCATTGTTTTTGTGGAACTGAAAAGCCTAGTGTTCACTTTAGATACGTTGAGATTTCTTTTTCCTCTTTTAGGTTATTTGATGCTCTACATCAGTGAGGTCTTCTTTTATAGTAGAAGCTTCTGTGTCATTTAAACCTCTTAGACTTGGATTTAATTTCTGCATTCAATAAGGCTTTTTACAGAAACAATAGAAACAATGTTTTTATATTTTTATATTTTTTATATTTTCATAGAAATAATAGATATAATAACATTGAATGGATTTGAATAGGGAATTCTAATATAAATAGACTTAGATTTACTGAATATTTTTTCAGTAATTATATTTTGCCTTCTAAGCTATGTATCATAAATGATTTTGTTCAATAAAAAACATTATGTAGGCTGAATTTATTTTTTCTAATCCAAGTGATTATTAGTACATCCTATAAAATATTTTATTGGTGACATGATGGATATTGACCTTTGATTATTTCAGTAACAGTGTTCATGACATTTTAAAGTGGTGACATTCTCGTTAGATACCCAAAAGCTTTGGAAGTTCTTTAAAATATGTAAAGTTGGGAAACTTTAGCCTTTTTAGTTAAAGTATGTTATTTGTCTTTATGAAAGTAGTAATTTTGTGCTGATAAAGTAATTCCAATCATGATCATAGTAATGCTTTGGATGCTCCTGAGGTAATTCTGACCTCTGTTGGCAAAGCAGAGCAAATGAAATGCATGCTCTGTAACACACTTCTGTTTTGATACTGTTTATTTCAGACATGATTAATTCTATGTTTTTCTTATTGGAAAGCTCCTTTGTTTTCTTTTTCTTTTTTTTTTTTTTCTTTTTTCCTCCAACCATTCTGATTAGATTGAGCATAGGGTAGAGGATTTATGCCCAAATTGTTCCAAATGAATAACATTTTCTGGTTTAGTATTTTATTTTATTTTTGTCCCAGAAAACATATCCCAGTATCTCTCTTATCTGTATTTTCTATATTATGCCAACGACATTTGACAACGTCACATTATAATAGCCCTATGTGTTAAAGATCGGATGTCACAAAGACTCCATTTTAGGTTATGCAACAACCATTCTGGAATAGAATGTTTAAGCCTCTTATAAAACATGATCAGCGGATTGGCTTTGCTCGGTTGTACATATTGCAATAGCTAATTTCACACTAATCAACCTTCTTATTTAATATGTTAATCCAGTTAAAAGAAATAAAGAAAATGAATATTAGATTGATGTAATCTAAACAGGTGCTAGTTTTTTTGCTCTGCATAACATCATTTCTCATTTGCGCAATCTATCGTTTCTAACTTATTTTTTTTTTCATATTTATCTTTCAGATGTCTTTCCTGGTTTTTGTTCTTGATAACAAAATTGATATTACGCTGATGGAAAGAGAGAGTGTTAGCACTTTAATGAGGCTAGGTAACATACAGATAAACTGTGTTAACATTCTAACGAAGACATTAAGTGCACCTCTGTTTTGAAACTATGCTACTCTAAAGAACAGACTTGAATTGTTTAATATTTTATGTTATGGATAAGAAGGGTTTTAATGACTATTTTGAATTCCTTTTTACTGAGGTTCCTTTCAATTACTTTATATCTTGCAAAAACATACTGTTGTAGGCATCTGATAGTCTCCATCTTGCTCACTGTCTGTTTAGGGCTAAAGAGTCTTGAGTAATTGAGGAAGTACGCTACCAGAAAGCACAAGTGTTGTCTATATGTTGTCTGTATGTTATAGACTCTTGATAGAATTTAAGAGCCTTAATATCACAGTGTTTGTATTTTGGAATTTAGTTGGTGAAGCTGCACTCTTTTACTGTTCTGAGTTTAGCTTAAATTTTTGTTAGGTTGTCGGAAAGAGTTGGATATTGTTTCTGTTGTTATGGCATGAAGATATGAAAGCTTTGGACTGAGAAAATGGCAAACTGCCTGGAGAGTTGAGCTAATACCACGTGGATATAAACAGAAAAGCATGAGATGATTAGGCATGTTACATCCTTATATGTCACAATAGCTATTGATGGATTTCACTGATGCAGAGATTAAGACTCTACTATATATAGGGTGATTTGTGAATCTCTTTTGCAAATCTCAGCATAAACTGAAAATGAGGTATAGAATGGCCTTTTAGAATCTAGGGGAAAAAGGAATCTTATTTTTTTTCCTGTTGTTTGGTGGAATTACTCTATGTTTGAGGAAAAACAGATTGGAAAGACAACATACTAAAGGCATACCAGATAGAGAGTTCTGTTCTGTGTGTCCTAGAGCCAGAACAAAGAATCTAATCCCAGGTTGGCTTCTAGGATGAACAACGCTTAATTCTGGAATGAGGTCATGATTCTAACAGCATCCATAACTCAAAAAATGTTGAAATATATAGTTAGACTTCCCGATGCTCCTTCAAGTGTCAAAAATTCAGGAATTTTTATTACATATGACCAAGTGTCAGTAACTGTTCCAGGAAGCATAATTAATCATTTAGATTTTTAAAAATCTGCTTTTATAGCAAATATTGACTTTGCCTGTCCATGATAAGAATAAGTTTAAAGTTGCAAACGCCATGAATCTATGATGAATGCGAATACTATGTTGGGCATCCAAAAATGTATTCTGGAAGAGCTCTCAATAGCTCTTCCTGAAAGCTCACAGATATTTGAATGAGGAAAAAAGAACAGCTAAAGGAATATATCTTCTAACAAAATATGTCATCATATCTGTATTCTTGAGAGAAAGAGAAATGTGGCTTTGTTTCAGTTTGTTTCTACTTTGAGAAATATTATGCTGATGTGGGTATTTTAGATCTCAATTCCTTTTCACAAAAGAAAAAATTTGGAGTGGTCTGCCTCAGAACACATTCAGTTCTTCCAAAGAAAATACTGATAGTATGTACTATATTTCGGTGTTCATAGATATATTCATGTGAGTATATCTTACAATCATGAGATATGCAGGGGCTTTCAAAACCTTTCAGAAGACCCATTTCCATTGCTGTGGTTACAGAAAGAAAATAATTGTTTATATAATTTCACTAAGGAGCAGTTGTCTGGGAAGAGTTTTTACTTCTAATTGGAGTTCAATATATGTGTAAATATATACTGAAAAATATACAGTCAAGTATGTCTTATTACTTTTCTCTCTCTATTGTATAGGCTAATATTACCTGATACAGCGGAGCCCTTGTTGATCTTGACAAATGTAGAGATCTTACACAAAGCCTATAGGTCCGATTCATAGCAAACATGTAGAACTCTTCTAACTCGTATATGTAGGGAGTCCAAATCCATGAAACATAGCGTGTGGAGTTTCTCTCCATGGGAGCAGCTAATCTGATGCACTGATCTTCAGCATTAGCTGTATGGCATCCCTGCAGATTGCTCAGATCGCATAAGAGCATACCTGCAGATATCATCAACAACAATTTAAAAACATGGCTCAGATTGCTTAAACATCAGTGATTCCACTTATTAAAGGTATTGCCTGCTGATCTAGCTTTGGAGTAGGTATTTTCATAATTTAGTTAATAGCTGTTCCCACAGTGTTCTTGTGCAGGATGATGCAGAATGAGAGTTAACATTTTTTCCTATCTGGATGAGTGGATTCTTAAGGACAGAACTCTGGGATGGATCCAAGGATCTGTCTGACTCATCATTGCCAAGCTGGAGTTACCAAGGTTCGCTATGAACTAAGCAAAACCCCAGTTTGTCCCCGTAGACAACTGGAATACAGAGGAACCCTGCTGTCATAACTGATGAAAGCTTTCTCCCTTTTAACAACTCAAGACAAATTGGTCTTGACTGTTAGGATAAGGCAAAGCTAACGAACATTAGTCAGGAACATATTGCTCTCTGAATATAGCCACAGTATTATGCAGTATATCCAGGCAGTGTACTTCGAGATGAATATTCCATAAAGAATGATGAAGCCTTGCTGGTTAGAAAAAGGTCAAATGCAAAGCAACCTCATATATGACAGATTCCTTTAATAAAGAATGACTAATTTATTGACTGTTCCTTTGCATGACATCATCAAAAAGACAAAGTGTTTCTCCTTTATAAAAAATCAGATGATATGCAAAAAGATAACGGTTACACTGATACAACTATTAACTCGATCAAAATAACATAACATACCTTTAAATGAAACTGATTACCAATTCAAGTAAACTGAATTCCAGTTCAGTGAAGCTAGGCTGTGTGAATTTTGTTTGGGTTTAGTACTGCATGAACTACTCTAGTGGAAAGACTGAGTACTCGTCAACATTTTTTATTTTTCTTCCAGCTAGACTCTTTACCAAACAGAGTGTGTGTAAATATGTATGTATGTACACACACACAGGCTGCCCGATCTGCAGACTCCCAGAACGCATCTCCCAGTGGCCGAAGTGTGCTATGCACCTACTTTTTGGCGAAGTAGTTTGACCTTTGCTAGCAATCACACAATCCTGCACACCTGAACTCCCTACAGTTGCAAGCTCTGTGGACACATGGGCCTTCAGACCTATGGTCCCATTCAAGTTGCTGACTCCCAGACACATGGGTCCTCCAACCATGCAACTGTGTCTGATCCAGTTACTGGCAGCTGGACTTTCAAACACACACAGGCACAGAATAGAGTCCCTCATCCAGGAAAGCAGGAATGGAATTTAATAAGGTTGGGTGCAGGACATGGCCAGACAATTGTACTGACCAGACAACGATCTACGTGTGACTGGCCCCTTTTGTCCCCTTACCACTCTATTTTCCTACACTTGTTCCTCCCCAAATCACCTAAATCCATCCATTTCCATGCCATTGGTTCCTCCCCAAGCAATCCCATAGGACATATTGTGCAATCCCATAATGTGTCCCTACACCTAGGCAGTAACTGCCCTTAGCCTGAAAGGTGCTCCAGCATGGCCTTATCTTGATGGCTATCACCCCTGGACAATGGGGGTAGACTCTTGCAGGACAGCCCTGGGAGAGGCCCCAATAGGCTATCACTTACTCTAAGTCCATAATTTGGGTTCTCACCTGCCCTTGTGCCTCTGTGCTTTGCTGGCTCAGTCAGCAAAGTCATGGCCTGATGGCTCTCCTGTGATGAGCTTGGGAGTAGGTGGAGTGGGGTATTATTTGGCCTCCCTCACCTGACACAGTCTCTGTGTTCCTTTGCAGATGTGCAGATGAGCTTTTTATCACTAACACTCACATGTATGATACTTTGTATAATTACTGTCATCTATCACAGTACTGTTCTGGCCTCTTCTTTGGCCAATCTGTATGTCGTCATATGCAGGTTCTATAATGTTTTGCCTAAGAAGATCCTTTACAGTTGCTCGTTAGGTCCTGTGTAAAAGTATGCTTTTATAAGACCATATCTACTTCCCTCAATTGTAATTCTTCTGTTCCCCTAAGATTATTCAAATGATAAGGCACGGCAGTGTCACACTGACTGTCCAAGACTCATGGCTAAGGGTATTTTGTATGTTGAGGACTTTTGTGTCTCTTTGTATGTGTCTGGGATTCTGCCTCTCTTCAGGCACACACAACTTTTGTCATTTATAATCGGCCTTCTCTCAGCTCATTCCATGGGAGAAAGTGTGGATGGCCAATGGGATTCCTGACTATACTAGCCTTGTACCAATCAGAAATATAGTTGGCAATAGCAAGAATGGTAATGGGCAAGTATACTAGGTTTTCTATTTGAAATTCAGGTTATTTGTATATTTCTAAATACTGCCACCCTACTCCAAATTTTAGTCTGGGTACATGTAGCCTGTTAAGTTTGTCAGTGTTCATTTAGCAGTGGTATTTGGCAAAACTTGAAAAACAATAATTACAAATAAGGTACTATTTCTTGAGTCTTAGATTGCTGGATATGATGCTTTTGTTCTATATGATTTGTTTTAATTACTCTTTTTTCTTTCATGCATATGTTATTACTTTAACTGCTGATCTTGCTTTTTGCAAGTTTTGAAAAAGATCATCATCTAACCAACTGTTGTTATAGCTCTCCATGGAGGAAAAAAGCACGATCCATGGAAGATAAATATGTCAGTAGTGCTAAATTCATAATTTTTTTCCCTCTTTTTGTACTGCTTGATAATCATCTTTGTGGAACTACTACTGTACATATAATTCTTTTGACAGACTTTCAAAACCAAATTCTGAACTCAAGCACAGTGTATATAGCAGGAATGCTCCGTAAAGATTAACAGTATTAGGTTGTTATTGGTGCTCGTGCCTTAGATAGGCTAGAATGACTCTAATTTGTCCTTACTTGTCAGCTCCCAGTTAACATCCAAAAGGAGTTGTATATACACTGGAGGCTTCTACAACAGATGGGAGGAAGAAACCCTTCTCTGCCGTTCAGAGAGACATAGAATCACAAATAGACGCTACTGAAGCGTCCCAGCATTATTTTTTGTGAATGTCTGTATATCTCCATAATGAGAAATCAAATGGCTTTCTAAATGCTCCCTTCTTAGCTTATCTCTACTTGCTCTTCAAGTTTCCATGTTGAAGTGTATAACACCTGGTAGGAAAGGAGTGGAGGTACTTGAAGAGAATCTTTGTATCTTACCCATTTGCTGCATGGTGGAATTTCCTTTACTTCTGGAAATCATTGCCAAAGAAAGGTGGAGGCTGGATTTGCCTTAAATTACTGTCTGCATGCCATTCCAATCATAATTTAATATTACTATGAAATTTATGGAATGTAGGCCATACCTGTATATCTTGTACAGGTAAACATCTTGTAAGACCCCTGGCCTTTCACTGAAATAAGGTTTGTTGGATTAGCTTGGCCATATACCTATAAAGAGGAAGGACAACCTAGAGTTTCTTTGTCATCCTTTCTGTCTTGATCACAGTCAATATATGCTTGCAGTAAAATTCAGGCATGATATCCATCTATTTAGAACACTTCAAGGTAGAGGTGCCTAGGTATATGGATTCACAGTTTCTAAATGGATAGATAGATTTTCGTGTAAGTTATTGAAGGAGGAAGTCATCTATTGGACATAACTCTACCTCATTATCACACCACTGTGGTGGATTGAGACCTGCTTGTACAGGAGCCACTCCAGGTATGATTCTTAACCCATTTAATTACTTATGATAGTCAATAGAAATAGGATACCCAACCTCTATGATATTTAATATCATACTAATATGTAAATGTGTTACAAAATGTAATAGAACTCATCATAGTTAGAAACAGGCAGATGTGCTGAAAAGAACGAAGCTGTTGGAGGGACTGAGAAAGATGTGAGGAGCAACTGAGGGAACTAGGGTTGTTTAGTTTGGAGTAAAGGAGGCTGAGGGGAGACCTCATCACTGTCTACAACTACCTGAAAGGTGGTTGCAGAGAGGAGGGTGTGGGTCTCTTTTCTTAGGTGACAAGTGATAGGACTCAAGGAAATGGTCTTAAGTGGCACCAGGGGAGCTTTAGATTGGATATTAGGAAGAATTTCTTCACACAGAGGGTGTTCAAACATTGAAACAGGCTGCCCAGGGGAGTGGTGATGGAGTCCCCATTAGTGGAAATATTTAAGAGACACGTGGATGTGGCACCAAGGGACATGGTTTAGTGGTGGGACTCATTAGGTCAGGTTGACAGTTGGACTTGAAGGTCTTTGCCAACTTAAATGATTCTATGGTACTAAATAGAAATCACATCAATTGAACAGAATCAGTATGGAAATAACATGGTTCAGTGAAGTTCCATGTTTTTCCAGGCTTAAACTATTTAAGGCCCAAACTGTAAATAGATCAAAGTTAAAGAAAACAAATGCAATAATTTGCTTCAGAGCCTCAACTTGAATAACATACTTGATCCCACAAATTATTTGACCACAAACTTTTGCTTTATTTTTTACACTGACACAACTAGACATCAGCAATCAAAACAAGATAAGCACATGCACACATTCAAAAATGAAATGTGTTTGAGATGCATTTCACAGTGAAACAATCAGAATTACATATAATAAACTTAAAAAAAAAAAAGAAAAAAGAAAAAAGTTAATTGAGTGGATAGTCTCTCTGCCCTTTCCCTTCTGAAATATTAAGAGAGAGATGTTCAGAGGGTTTATGAAATACAGTTGTTGGAGGTTTCCTTCTAATATACCAAGAAATAAGTAAATTCTGACCTGGTCCGAAGTGTGGTGACTTTTAATCCCTACCCAGGAAGAAATCACACTATTCCTTGTTACGTTATTAGGAATATAGCTCCCTTTCATCCTGACTTTCATGGGATGTTCACAGTTATCCTTCCTCTATATGCAAGAAACATTACCTCTCCATGTGTATTTTAATTGTGTTCCAACAAATTTGATTTGACACTTTCACAGAAATTGTAGCTACTCAATTGTACTGACTTCTCATGTACTACAATATGCCTAAAAGAAAAATTCTCTGTACTGAAGGAATAGAGATTACTACTTTGCCAGGCTTATTTTGGGTTTCTTATCACAAATATGACTTTTGTTTGTTTGTTTGTTTTCCAAAATAATTGTTCTACTTATAGCAGAATTTCATTTCTAGAATGATTTTTTTTTTTAAATGAAAGCCATAAATTAAGAACTACTTCAGTTTACATTTCAAAAGTAAATTTTGAACAATTTCTTATAAAAGTTAGATTAGTGTTTCAAAGAATGGTTCACCCAGTCTCTTTTTATTTAGTTAATAATATTAATTTTAAATGAGTAGAAATAAGTAAAAGTTATTTTCAAACTATTTTTTTATTTTCTCATATTGATTATTTTCATTTTGATCTTTTTAACTCTCAGTTCATACATGCAACAGCAGTTTTCAATACTGAAAATATCTAAGATGTTCAAGATATCATCTATTGTTGTCAGTTTACACCAATAATTGTGCTTGCCCATAAATAATCCTAGAATGCATTTGGGAGGTTGGTTTTGGCTCTGCTTCTGACTACCTTATTGTATTTATTATTCTTTAAAGTGTGAGTTTCTAAAAGGGGTTTTGCTCAGTGTCACTAAAGCCAATTGGTAATTTGAAAGCCAAAGTAATTTGAAAATGTACTTCAAAGACAGCAAAGCAGTGTAAATAATAGTTAAAACCATACAAGAAAAGAACATATATTCTTTATACAGGGTAATATACCTTATATTACACTGGATCCCATCAAAGAAGAATCTGTGGGAAGAAAAAAATATTACATTTACTAAAAAGAAGCACTTCTATGTTTGATAAATAACATTATTACTTCAAAGAGGTTAGAGCAACATGGTTGTCAATTTGATTTATTTGTGCATACAGTAGAGAATGGGAAGTATTTTGCTGTGATTCATAGCAAGTAAAAATGCAATTATGTCTGAATAACTGATGATATATGTAATATTGTGTAAAAAATTTGCATTTTCAGAATTGCTCTTTAAATTGTCCATATATCTTGAATAAGCTCAGTTTACATGACTGAAAATATATCTGAATGTAGGCAGAGCAATAATTAGTACAGGAACCTGGCTATATGCTCTTCTGGCAATGTATATCTTTTGGCAATGTATTTATGTCAGATTATGCAACAATAGACATGGAAATTTTGGAAGATTTTGACTCAGAGTAACAGAAATACCTATATATACGCATATATATAATTCCATATTTATTCTATGGAACACAAGAAAAATAAGGAATCTGGACTTACATGAGCTGCTTGGTGTTTACCACTGATATCAATGGGAACAGGGTGAAGCTTAGTATTTCCCGTCACTAGAACTGACCTGGAAAGATGAGATTCACTACTTCTGTAGTTGTGAAGAAGCAGTGGGTCTCTGGGAACAGCTTCAAAAGATATTGAAAACCTGGGAAGGGTGGGGAGAGGAATGGAAGGGGCAAGGTCTAGGCCTATGCTAGGCTTCTCTCAGCCCTCATGAATTAGACCTCAAAATATGCAGGCTTGAACACTGCGCTCTGTCATTTTTCTCTGGAGGAACTGATTCCATCCAGGCAGTGCAATCCTCTTCCTTGCCACATCATTTCAGAGAAGAAAGAAATGGGAGAGTGTTATCACTTGGTTGTCAGATAAACTTTAAGTGAAACCAGTGGGTCGACAGACACTGATGTCATCGGACAGCTCTCGTCAGCTTTTAAAGACTTATAATTTTACCACAATATTTTCCTTTGGTCTTGGTAGAACAATCATATAAAGACAATCATATGTTCTAGTACTGTTGATAGGGAATGTGACTATGTTCTGAAGTTTAAGTGAATTAACTTTTCCTTTCTTTTGTGTTCATATGTGTGTAACAACAAGTACTTCACAACTTTTTTTTTTTTTCCATATAGCAAAAAGCATGGCAAAGAGCATTGCAAAAAACCAAATCAATCAACTGTCTTTTTCTTAAGTAGTCTGTCATTTTCATATCACTTTTGAAATGCAATTTTTTGTATGTAATTATCTTCAGCTTGTAAAAAAGAAAAAATAATTTTCTTACTAAGTAAATAGTATTTCCAATTAATATTTGACATCAGTTCAAAAGATCAATATTCTTTGTCCACAGTGAGAACAAACTGTAATTAGAAGGTCTTTTTGCTTCTGGCAATGCAGTTGAAGTAGCATAACATAGTTTCTTTGAGCCTCACTCCAGCAAGTTATAATGGAAGAAAAATCATTGATGATCATGTTTTAACTCGGAGTTCTAACTCATCATTCACAGAAAACTGATTGTTTGTTTGTTGCCACACACACACACACAAAATGTTTTGATTAATTTCTTCAAATTAATTAAGAATTTTAGATTTTCATAATTTGTGATGTAGGTAGGAAAAAAAATCCCTAACTTACTAAAGTACATAAAATGAAGAAGCTTGCTTGTTGGCTGCATCAGAGAAATAGTAGAAACATATTTTTCAGAACATTCTATATTAATGGAAATCTAAAGAACTGTTAATCTCCTGTCACTGAACATGTTTTCTGGAGGTTGAATTGTAATTTATTTTGTTCCAGGTTCTCCTTAGTGTTGGTTTCACAGTAACTATTTAAGTGTCTTAATACACAGATAAATTGATATGTTTGATAATTCATCATGTATTATATGTATGATGCCAAAGAAGGGGTCTTTAGGCTTCCTCTCTTTCTCCAGCCCACTTTTCTTTAAAGTCAGATGGTTTCTACAGAGCTGATATACCACTATACTTTTGTCCTGCTATATTCTGATTACAGGAGAAGATATTTAAATGAAGCATTCACCACATCTGGTAGTTTTGGGGGGTAAGAATTTCTATTTATGAACTGTCCAATTTGAATTTGATTGTCAGTAATTAAAGCATAAATATCTACTGTATTTACTGAACTTGCATTCATTTTGTAGGAAATAATGTTGCAATACTACAGCAATGCAAGATCTCCTAGGAGGGGATTCCTGCACAAGGGAAGAGATGCCTGCAGCTGAGTCCTGCTCATGTCTCCTGATTCCTTTAGTTTGATAACCAAGTTCTGATTTTGAACATGTGTTTCTGGGAGGTGACAGTGATTAGTGTCTCCACCTTGTCTCATCTCTCTGCATCATCAGCATTTACTTACTCTCCTTTGTCCTTTGTATCCCAACCTGGGTGTCCTGTAAAGCTTCATATAGATGCATTTATATAGTATCAGTTTTGAAAAAAAATCCTGTATAGTTTCAGTATTAAAAAATATTTCCTAAGACCATAGTGAGGAAGAAAAGCAACACATTAAAGCATGCCTGAATTAAAGGAGAAAATAAAGGGAGAAAAGAACTGTTTTTTGTTTTTTGTTTTGTTTTGTTTTGTTTTGTTTTAAGAAGGGCCAAATGCATCATGAATAATATATGAACTGCATTTTGAAAAAACAATGAGGAAACAAATATTAAAAACTCCAAACCAAAGCAAGCAAGCAAGCAAAACCGAGTAAATTAGTATTCTGATTGTTTATACATTTATTTTAACATTTGAAGTATGACTTTCTATACCACTTTGTGTTTTCTGATTCTTTCTTCTCTGAACTGGTACAAATCAAAGGAAGAAAGTAGGATCGAATGCATAAGAAAATAACTAATAACGTATTATGCAAAATTATAAAAGAGGTTATAAAATATCAATAGATAGGGATTTCTTTCCTTCCAGTAGATGAGGTCTACCTGTCTTTGCCATATAAATAACATCTGTCTATTATGGAAGACCTATCATTTCAAGGACTCAATTTTTTCTATTTAAAGAAATTTTAAAAAAAATTAATTGGAAAAAAATTACAGTGTCTTTTACAGCTGGAAGTTGCCATCACTAGAAAAGAACATCTATATACTTATGAGAAGGTTAAAAAAAAAAAAAACTTTTTTTTTTCTTCTTTGTGCTCAAAGAAATGTTTTAGTCCTGTTTTTCCAAGAAGTGAAATTGGAGGGAGAGGTGAGGTACCCAGAATTATGTAGAATTACATTCACTTAGTAGAATTACAGAACACAGTTTATCACACAAATAATTCTGTGTGCATGTAGTATTTATGGGAAAACAACTGTTGCAATTTATGAGCTATTTAATCATGATAATTAATAATGAAGGAGGCATCATTCTGTGAAACAAGCGTTCCATCAGTAATAAAACACAGATTCAGTAGTACAGAATTTTAAAAAAGCATATATCATAGCATGTCATTTTATTGATGTAGATCATGAAAAATGACAACATGAAAAAAAATCTTTTTCCTTATTAGCTTCAGATTATTTTCTTTAAACTGCAGCATTTAATTCTAAAGTATGAAGTAATAGGAATATATTGCTTGCCAATGACTGGTTAACAGTATATTACAAGCTGAGGAAAACAGACTGTAATTCAAGATTTATAATCATGTATCCTGGAAGTTGTAATACTAATGACTGAAAACTCTGTTACTAAATAAAAAATAGGTATAAAATTGGTTTCACAAATTATACTGTCAACTTCAAATTTAGTCAGTTAGAAAAAAGAAATGCAGGTACTCAATCTGCCTCTGGTATCCAATTTCTAGTTTTTGTTTTTTTTTTGGTAGATTAGCAGTCACATTTTCTTCTTTGAAACAAAATACCTCCTATACTGTTCTGTGAGCAGTCCATAATAGGTTGGGAAATGGGGCATACAATAAAGCTAACTGTAAAAAAGTGTTGTAAAATATAGAAAGATAACAAAAATAAAACACTGTTCGTTAATTTATTTAATATGTATAATTTATGTCAAAACATAACTGTCAAAATGGGAAATAAAATATCAGACCAAACAAAGTATTAATTTAGTGTCCCTTGAAAGAATATGATTGGTTCTCACTAGTCTTATCTTTGTATGAATCTAGACTAACTGACCCAAAGACAATTAATACATACTCATGAAAAAAATAGTGCAAAATCAGATTATAACCTCAGAGTAATAACCACAGTAATACTGGAAGAACAGATCTAATTGAAATGACAGAATAGTTATTAGTCTTTGAGAACTGCCCTACATTAAGTTCATGACTTCTATAACGTTGAATATGTAAAATAAATTTTATAAATAAATTATATTGATATCAACATGATGTTTGCTATTTTAAGGTCTTTCTAAAATAATTTGTCTCTTATAAAGTCTAATCACATTTGTTGCAGTAGTCTTTAGATGAGTTATACATAGAATTTCTGATATTTCTTTACTTGCCAAAAAGAAACAAAAAACAACCAGCACCACAACAACGACAAAACCCAAACCTTTAAATTGTGCTTTATTTGCAGCATCTGGCGTGGACCAAATATAAACTGCACAGACAGTTCAGGTTATACTGCTTTACATCATGCAGCTTTAAATGGACACAAGTAAGTACCTCATGTTTAGTTCTTATGTAGAATTATATTTAACTCTGTACTTTGATATATGTAGCATAGCACTGAAATTTTCATTGAAAAGTGGCAAATTCAGACTTACTATATCCTCTTGGTGATAAGATTATTTAAGTAATATAAGAATTTTTGACACCATCATTGATATCACCATGTAGTAATTACAAATGGGAAATGCATTTCAGAAGTTATTGATTCTATACCAGGTCTTCCAAATTCTTACTTGTTTTTGATTTGTTTCTTATCATTTCTGCTAGTGGTGGCTCTAGTGTTTTTCAGCTAGCGGGAAAATGCAACAGAAAATATAGTATACTTGTGTGTGTGGACGTACACATATATAGTATATATAGTACAATGGATGTTTAAGGAAACAGTACTGTGAAAAAAATATATACGTTATTCATTGTCAAAGTAAAACTAGCATGAAACAACACTTGGTAGTTTTGCACTTGAAGACAGAAAAAAAACTGTCCATCACCTTGTATGGGACTCTGTAGTTTTTACCATTACCACATGCATTCTTCTACAGGCCTGGGGAAAACCTGCAATATCCCCACTGGGTACTACTGCACAGGCATACCGATGCAGGTGAACTCTTTAAGTAATTTAAGTATCAGTTTAAAACAAAACAAAACAAAACAGACAAACAAACAAACAACAAAAAAAAACACACAACAGCTGTGGAAACTTGCTACATATTCTGGTTTTACACCTTGAAATTTGTTGCGTGTAGCTCCTGTTATTACAAGTTGACCCTTATTCCATGTTACCTCCATTGTATTATGCTGACAACTGCATGTTGTTATTAAGACAAACCAAGAAAGAAAGATTTTCAAAGTCTATAAAGTTCCAGTGGGATGGACCTCACTATCACCAAGGTAAGAGCTACCCTATTTAATGCAGTCCAGCTGTCCTGTTTGTAAACTGAGGTTGTTAACACTGTCTGAATTTTCACTTAAGGAAATGTTGACATAAGGCTTTAGATTATTCCACTGTGGGAGATAAGGAACTGGTCAAAACACAACTGAAATTGAGAGTGATTTTCAGTAACTGTAAAGTGATTTTGGACTGTCTGTAAGATAACATGAATCTTTAAGCTCATTTAGTTCATTCATTTCACAATTTTTGCATTCTTGCTTAAAAAAAAAAAAAACACAACAAAAACAACAACAAAAACACCTTTAGGATATGTATTTAATTATATTCTAGAGACCTGCATATTTTCTGCAGACCAGATTAATGTTTTGGTGAAAATATGATGTACTATTTCTGAATAAATAAATAATGTTAAAATACTATTAAACTAGATATTATATATTTACCAAAATTTCAATTCTGTAGCAAGATTTAGAATCACGCATCAGCATATTTTAGCTTCCAGGAATTAGTTCTAAATTTAATATGACATATTAAACTCTGTCATTTTTAAAAAGGGGAAAATTAATTTTCCCTTGTTTATGGATTGTTTCCCCTGTAATTGCATATTTCTGATTGTCAAAAGCCAAAGCCCTAGCTTGCAAAAATTTCTCAGTTTTTAAACAGACTAGAACTGTTTTATGATACTTAATACTGAGTATAAACCAATAGTTACCCAGCAAAGTAAAAATATTGTGGTATAAAGCTGAATTTATTGCATATTTCAAGTGAATCCTACCAATATAAACAATGAAATTCTGAAGCATTCAAAAGCCAAATTGTATTTTCAGTTACAATGTTGGCCAAACTTCTGCTGAAGTCTGAAGGAACTTCAAGATGTGGACTTGTGTACAGCAGTAGATAAAACTGCAGTTTTTGGAAAGATCATAATGGTCACTGGGTGCTATAACCCCTTATCCTCATAGCAGGGTAAGGAGCAGTTCCTGAAACCATATTTATAGTTTGGTATATTAAAGTAAATTGAAATACATTACAATGTATTTCATGATAAATCATGATGGTTCAGGACCTCCTGTCCAGCTCGTCATACTGACCCCCCTACAATGGTAGCATTGTCAGCAACAGAATTGGACAGACACCTTGTATCTCTAATTTCATTAGTCATCACAGATAACAAATAGCTCTACTCTCTGTTTCAGAATAGAAACTTCATATTCAAAATCAATAGTGGGTACAATATTTTGACTGGAGCCTTCCTGCATAAGAGAGGTTCTTCTGGGGTTTTAATTTTTCACTCTTTACACTAAGATGAACTTCATCTATTTCAGAGTTTTTCATGAAAAGTGAGAGCATAAGACTCAGTGACCTAAGCAGCTATTTGTGGTTGGGACACTTGGACACCAGGCTTCAAGTGCCTGTTTGATCATTGTACGCAATGAATTCCCTCCTCATTGGTTATTCTGGGATGGTTCTCTTTCCTATTGAAGCTATTCTGCTTTATATAGGTAATTAAATCTTATCTGGGGCAGGGATTTGAATCTCAGTCTCCCCTAAGTAATTTTACTTAGCCCAGTAATTGTACTGGGCTAAGGACTCTCAGTATTTTGCTCTCTCAAACTTAGATCAGAAAGTTCCTATGGAGCACGGAAAAAGACCCACCCTAGAAAAGTATGATAGGTCAGGGCATTCTTGAAGGTTGAAGAATGTGTAATATTTTGTAACTTGACAACAGGGGACTGAAGTCTAAGTTTTCGCATTCCAAGTAAGTGTCCACTATTCAATCAAGTCTGCTGGGGCACAGCTTATCATATTTTTATTGTATTTGACTTGAAATTCTCTTCCAGATCCAGGAAGCTTTTCCTGGTAAAAATGTGTACATGTTTATGTGTTTTAAAACAGATATTGTGGATCAGAATTACATGACTGAAGAAAATTCTGAACTACTTCTTCTGCCAATTGTTTCTGTACATCGACATCTATAAATTGTGGAGCATTGTTTTCTTTGTTTGTTTTGTGTTTGTTTTTCCCCAAAGTATTTCAATTTCAGTTTCTTTTGATTTGTGTCCCTTTCAAACTACTTTGTAGCTCTAACCTTCATTAGACTACCTACTAGACTACCTACTGCAAGACCAACTATTGTGACATGAGAAGGCTTTTCAAACCTTATTTGCACTAAGAAGTCTCTCTGAGGAGTCACTTTTCTGGAACTTTCCATGTAGCAAAAGTCTTTTTTAGTGGAGCTACTCTTTCTTAGCCGTTTTCATGCTATTCGACCTTACCAGCGATAAGCAAAATTCAGTTTAAAGTCTCCCTCAAGGCTTAGATGAGATGACTCCAATATCTCTATGACTTCTTTTGGAGACAATTGGGATTTCCTTTTGACCTGTATATATTCACTCTTCTTTGCCACATTTTACCCACAATAGGCAATTAAATAAGGTTCCATCAAGGTTGGAAGAACAACTGTCTTGGGATTTACCTTCATGTATTACTACAATCTTCATTTGTAGTCAAGTGTTTCATTTATAGTCATAACATAGGCTGCACATTTTGGCTATATTTTCCTGTCTATTTAATATTTAGAAATGATTGGTCTTCATTTTTATAGCTGTTTTACTTCAATAACTTTTTTTTTTTTCTGTTATTCAGGGTAAAAAATTTGGTAATATGTATGTTCATGTAAAACTTAACAAAATAAGCTTCCCATCAATTTTTAGATTTACTTCCTGTTTTCCAGGGATATAGTTCTCAAATTACTTCAGTATGAAGCATCAACTAATGTGGCAGATAATAAAGGTTATTTTCCTATTCACTTGGCTGCCTGGAGAGGAGATGTAGACATTGTGAAGATTCTCATCCATCATGGGCCATCACACTCCAGAGTGAATGAACAGGTGAAGTGATTAAAAATATTTGTGTACATCATCAGAATAGAGCCGCACATACTCTTTAGGTCTGGCAAATTTATAGCCAAATTAAAAAAAAAAAAAAATCTGTTTTCCATCATTCCAGTAATTCCTTCTCCAAGACTACGAAGATCTTCCAAAATATGCATACCAGATTCTAGTTGGACACTGACCTAAAAATACTAGATTTAAAGAGTATGAAAAATCTTTCTGCTTGTTTCTGAAAAATCATATGAAGACATACTATACCTAATGCATTGGAAATATTAATGTAAATTTGCATTAATGCTATCTTCTTTTTTTTTTTACTTTATTAGATATCAAATTCACAAAAAAACTTTGTGATAAGATTAATATTGTTGGTATTTTTTGAGTGCACTGTAAATGTACTGATATGCAGAGATAAAGGACAAACCACATGAACTGTGTTTTCATATGTGTGTACATATACACACATATCCAAAAAGAAATGGATTAATTTGCCTGGCATGTACAGCGGAAAAGACATATAAATATTAGGAAAAATGATGAGAGTATTAATGTGGGTAAGGGCAGGATAAATACATTGCATTCTGTTGTCAAGCATATGGCACACCTGTTTTCATTCTGTGTACACTTATAAGGTCTATTTGTAGGATTAATATTCAGAAATAGGAGATCTGATGCCATCTATAATCAGCTGAACTGCTTGAGGACTGGAGGTGGACTTTTAAATATGAGTACTAACCATAAGTTATTGAATTTCACAGTGTAATCAAAAGGTTATCAGAATACAAAGGTGGGAGTCAGCTCCAGATTCAGATCTACCTCTTAGTGTTTACATGTCCTGTTTGTGTACTGTTATATTCCAGAGAGGTCTAGTCAGTGTAATCAGAGGAGTCAACAGGGTTATTCTGGTGACTAAAGCAAAGGCAGGATTAATTTGCCCTAACACAGAAATCCAGTACCTTCTAAGACCTTGCAGCAGCTGAGATGTCTGCAGAGGTTGGAAGGTATGGCAGAGGAAGCTCACAATTTCCATGTCCCTGTGGAGTGGCTGCTGGACTCTGGGTAGGATATCCTAGAGCATCTCAAGTAGCAAAGTACAATCTGACAAATGAATGGCACCCACACTGTCTAAATTAGTGTGTCAGGAAAGCAAACTGAAAGAAAGAAAAATATTGTGGACCTAAATATCAAACCAAATCAATGGGAGATGCCATCCCTTGAATAATCTATGTGATATGTGAGGTTATACACTTAGCCATTGGAATCCATACAATAATTATGATTTGAATATGAAGTATTAGTGGAGAAAATAAAGGAAAATAAACTAATAAAATCCACTGATGTGACAGACTTCTGGGAAATCCTATAATACTATAAGACTTCTGGGAAATCCTGGCTCATCCAAGAAAAAGTACAAGAAACAAAACTTGTCATTCTATGGTTTGATTTGCAGATTAGTAGTTTCTGTAAGCTCCTAATTCTCATCAGGTGTTGCATGCAGGATGGAGCCTGTTGAATTACAGGATTATCATTTGTCAATGTGAAGGTTTTCTTCTATTTTATTTCTGTGGCAAACTAGAAATAAGCAACTTTCTGGTTGCATGTTATCCATTTGCTTGAAGAAATTCCTTATGCTCTACTGACAGAAACCTGGAAGCTATGCAGGAACTTCAGAGAGAGGGATGCTGAAAAGCATTTCATTAAGATCAGAAAGAGAAATGTAAATTCAAACCCGTTTCTTCCCAATCCCCCACACATCCAAATTTTTACAATATTTTTGAGCTTGATTATGTGTGGGGTCCAGTTTCTCTGGTTGATTACTGGAGCAAATAAGCAGAGATGTACCTGGTTCTATACTCCATAGACTGAAGAAAGGTCTGGTGTTCAGATCCCCTGCTGATTTTCCATTTTACTCAAAAATTTCATAATGGAAAATGTGTGAGCAATTCTTATAAGAATTGGACCCTTAAAGAAGTCTCAATCATATTAAACTTTGAAGTTAAACTCACCCATACACAGTTCTAACTTTATAAATCCCCTGGTGTTCTGCTCCAGACAATGGCTAGCTTTAGTAGTGGATCACTTTGATAGCACCTAGACATTACCCTGCTAGATAGCACTCTACACAGGAGAATATTATCCACATCACAGAATGAGGGGAATGCCATATTCATATGAAGCCAACTCCACCCATACATCTTCAAGTAACACCAGAGTGTCGTCTTCATCTGAATACCTGTGTTTTGCATTCTTGAGTCTGTATGTTTCTAAAGTTTTTGCTTATTTGCTGATAGGGTCAATAAGGCATGTAGCTTCTCACAGCAGCCATAGCAGTTCTTAGATCTGTGCAGCTGAAGCACAGTTTATAAAAACATCCTTCCCTTCCCTTCCCTTCCCTTCCCTTCCCTTCCCTTCCCCTTCCCCTTCCCCTTCCCCTTCCCCTTCCCCTTCCCCTTCCCCTTCCCCTTCCCCTTCCCCTTCCCCTTCCCCTTCCCCTTCCCTTCCCCTTCCCCTTCCCCTTCCCCTTCCCCTTCCCCTTCCCTTCCCCTTCCCCTTCCCCTTCCCCTTCCCCTTCCCCTTCCCCTTCCCCCTCCCCTACCCCTACCCCTACCCCTACCCCTACCCCTACCCCTTGGGACAAGGACAGCCATTTTTTCCTGATACTTTCCTGATACTTTTCACTACAGCAAATAATGTATTCAAGCCAGACTTTATTACTATTATTATTTTTTGTAAGGATCAGATTAAGAATTTATGTGCTTTCAGCTTAAGAAAATAAATTTATTCATTAAAAAAAAAACAAACTGTTGCAGTTAATATGTAGTATGTCTTTGCTTTTATTTTTTTATTAAAATTCCATGTGAAATAAATACTTCTAAACACTTAAATGAGAGTAAGATTGAATAACTCAACAAAGAAGTAAATGAGAAGCTTATGATGCATAAATGTATATTAAATTTATTAATGGATTTAATATGGTATACTGTAAATTAATTGAACTGCTCTCTACACATTTAAAATGCAGTTAACTAATATCATAGGATCATATCCAGCATCTAAAGCTCTGAATGCCCCCTACTGTTCCTCTCACATAAAGTTAAGAAAAAAAAAAAAAAAGTAAAGAGCCTTACAGTTAAATGATAATTATTTCATGGGGGTGGTGGAATGTAGGCTGGTAATTCTACATATAGAAGATAGTTATAGCATAACAAATATGCAAGATAATTCCATAACTGTTTAATACAACAATCTTAGTTGACACGTAAACCAAATGATGTATGTTTTAAATTACAAAATGTGGTGAAATGACAAATAATGGCTCAAGCTTCATCGACGAAGACCTGAAAATAGGTAAATTATGGAGTGTATGAAGATTAAGGAGGTAGTAAGAGATCAAAATTTGTCAGTAAATGAATACCAAATGTAATAAAAATGTGTGCTGTTAAGACTCCAACTACTTACATGTTTGTTTATGTAAAGACATCTTGGTAGTACAAACATTTATTTTGGCAACTCTAATCACAAAATTAATGTAACTGATAAGAAATCCTATTATACACAAAGGTTAATAATAACAGTCACATATGGCTCAATATGCAGTGTTCAATATAAACATAGGAAAGAATGAACATATAATCTCATGGAAAAAGATGAATCACATCAGGAAGAAATATAAAGTTCAAAATATATTTTAAATATATATTGGGAAAATGTGAATAGCAAAACATTTACAAGAAAAAATATGAATGCTTGTGAAATTTCTAGGTGGTGTTCTCTGTTTTGTGAATATTCCTCTTTTTCTTTCTGAACATAGCACATATTTTACTTACATTTATATATTTAATGCACTGTGGATTTTTTCAGTGTGTCAAATTGTAATAGTCATAAAGAACACTCAAACTTCCTTAATGCTGTTTGACGTTTCTTCTGAAATGTGAAGGAAAAGAGTACAGGATGCATTAATAATATTTAAATCACAGAATGGCTTGGGTTGGAAGTGACCTTAAAGATCATCTAGTTCCAACCCCCCTGCCATGGGCAATGATGCCACCCACTAGATCAGGGCCTCATCCAACCTGATCTTGAACACCTCCAGGGATGGGGCATCCCCAGCTTCTCTGGGCAATCTGTGCCAGTGCCTCACCACCCTCTGAGTGATGAACTTCCTCCTAACACTCAATCTGAATCTCCCGTCTTTTAGTTTAAAACCATTCCCCCTTGTTCTATCATTGTTTGCCTGAGCAAAAAGTCACTCTCCATCTTTTTTATAAGTCCTGTTTAAGTATTGAAAAGCCTTCTCTTCTTCAGGCTGAACATCCCCAGTTCTCTCAGCCTTTCTTTGTAGGAGAAGTGCTCTAGCCCTCTGATCAACTTCATGACCCTCCTCTGGACCCACTCTAACAGATCAACATCCTTCTTGTGCTGGGGGCCTCAGATCTGGATGCAGCACTCCAAGTGGGGCCTCACAAGGGCAGAGCAGAGGGGGACAATCATCTCCCTTGACCTGCTGGTCACACATCTGTTGATGCGGCCCAGGATTCAGTTGGCCTTCTGGGCTGCAAGCGCATACTTCTGGCTGATGTCGAGCTTTTTGTCCACCAGAACCACCAAGTCCTTCTCTTCAGGGTTCCTCCCCGTGAGTTCTTCTCCCAGTCTGTACTCATGTCTGGGATTGCCCCAACCCAGGTGCAGCACCTTGCACTTGGACTTGTTGAACCTCATTAGGTTCACATGGGCCCACTTTTCTCGCTTGTCCAGGTCCCTTTCTATGGCATGCCTTCCTTCTGTTGTATCAACCGCACCAATCAGCTTGGTGTCATCTGCAAACTTGCTGACAATACACTTGATCCCATTGTCTATGTTGATAAAGATATTAGACTACAACGGTCCCAAGACAGATCCCTGAGGGACACCACTTGTCACCGGCCTCCACCTGGACAAAGAGCCATTGGCTATCACTTGCTGGGTGTGACCTGCAAGCCAATTCCTTATCCATTGAATGGTCCACCCTTCAAATCCATATCGGTCAAATTTGGAGATCAGGATGTCATGTGGGACCATATCAAAGGCCTTTCAGAAGTCCAGGTAGATGACTTTGGTTGGTTTTCCCTTTTCAACTGATGCAGTCACACCACGATAGAAGGCCACCAGATTTGTCAGGCATGATTTGCCCTTGGTGAAGCCATTCTGGCTATATTGGATCACCTCTTTTACTTGCATGTACCTTGACATTGCTTCGAGGAGGATCTGTTCTGTGATCTTTCTAGGCACAGAGGTGAGGCTCAGTAGTCTGTAGTTCCCTGGCTCCTCCTTTCTACTCTGTATAAATATGGAAGTGGTGTTTCCCCTTTTCCAGTCACTAGGGACTTCACCTGACTGCCAGGACTTTTCAAATATAACGGAGTGTGGCTTGGCAACTCCATCAGCCAGCTACTTCAGGACCCTGGGAAGTATGGCATCAGACCCCACAGACTTGTACCAGTTCAGTTTCATCAGGTGGTCTTGAACTTGCTCTTTGCTTACAATGGGAGGAACTTTGCTGCCCCAGCCCACAACTACAGGTTCAGGAAAATGAGAGACACTGAAAGCCAGACTGCCAGTAAAGACTGAGGCAAAGAAGTTGTTGAGTACCTCAGCCTTCTCCATGTCTGTCATTACCAGTTCTCCCTCCTGGTATTTCAGAGGGGGTACGCTCTCCTTAGCCTTTCTTTTCTGGTCAATGTACCTATAGAATCCCTTGTTATTCTTTGCATCCCTTGCCAAGCTCAGTTCCATCTGTAAATGCCTAACATCTATATATTTACTGACTTGCCCAAAACATCAGGATAAAATATAGGCATCACATGCTTCTCTTAATGACACATCAGTGACTTCCAGAAATACAAATTCAGTTCCAAAGGTACCTGAAAAAAAGCGATCATTTTCATGTTCTACATTTGATATTTTTTCCCCAATTTAAATTGGAGAATATGCACATGAACTCTGGAATTTCCCTTGCAACTACTATTATACTCGTTTTAGATTTATTTATTTTTTTAAGTTCAGATGCAATTGAACTGATTTGATCCATTTGCAGCAATAAATTTGAAGAAGACTTTTGTTTAAAATAATCAACTAAATTACACAGTAACTTTTAAAATTTTATTTTTTTAATAAAAAATATTTTTTTATTAAGTAAAGGCATATTTCCATAGAAATTCAATTAGAAATTATGCCAATAACTTTTATGAAAATTATTTTTTTGAAAAAGTCTATCTAAATCCAAGTATTCTCCAAATTATTCTTATCCATATAAGGACAATATAGATTCAATTTTTTTTTCATAATTTATCTTTTAATAAAGATGCTCATTCAAACATGTTTATTAGGAATTAGAATACAGAGGCTTAAACTGCACTGAGAAAGAAAAAGTAGTAATGGATCCGAGTATCATGCAGTAAAGAATTTCTGTATCTCCGTACTTTTTTTTTTTTTTTTTTGTAGATTTAAAGAGAAATGTAAATAAATATAGTGGTACTACAGGGAGAGGGAAATGTCCAAGTCCAACTAGGTTATATATGAGTATTTCTCCTCTTAAAACTGATATCTAGTTTAAGTAAAACACTTGTCATTATATTACATTTCTGTTGTAAACAATTATAAACCATCTGATTTTCAAATTAGACAGGTCCAGTACTGACATATGGTAAGAAGGATGCCATTAGTTATTTTTCCACATAAACTGTATAAATCTGTGTGCCATGTAAAAACTGTTTCATTCCTCAAAGGGAATGGACAATGAAGTCACAATGTTGTTCCCAAGAGCTTTTGTCATTCTTGGCTCTGTTTAGAGTTGCTGTTGTAAAATCGCTCAACCCTTGACCTAGACATCCAGGAAAGCACTTTAATTCCCATTGTAATTAGTTACAATGACATGCTACTTGTTGAATTAATCAGGCAAACTTTTTTTTTTTTTTTTTAAATATTAACATATAGTGGTGGAACTTCTCAGGCAAACAGCCTACCTGCTATAATAGATGAAGACAGACCATTCTGAGATCATTTCTTTTTCTATCTTGAATATATTATTTCTATATTTTTTTCTCTATGTAATTATTTAATCATTGAAGCCTTATTTTTGTATCATTTTATCTCTATTAGACTATTGAGCAAATTTCCTTATATATACAGATTTTTTCAAACTTTCCCAGTGCTCCATCCTATGTAACTTTAATTCTTCTTTCATAATGGAGGCAGTAGCACAAAAGTTTTCATAAAAAAAAAAAAAAAGTCTTGCTTGGTAACTACATGGGGTTATGTGACAAAGAAATGGCTTGGCGATTTAGGGAAGTCTGCCTTTTAAAGTTCATTGTCAAAATGTTCAGATAATAAAGATGTTGAGCATTCTCTGGAAAGGTCTGTAAAATCACTATCTGATAGTCATTATTGCTTGTACAATACTTGCATGGACTTCAAAAGCTTTAAAATGTGCTTGGCAAAAATAAAGAACTACAGAACTGTGCAATCAAAGTCTTGCATATGCCTATTGTTTTTTACTGGCTTTACGAGGACCTATATAATATTCATAGGAGACATTCATTTCCTGGATATCTCCTGTACCTTTTCACTATCAGACTGGCAATCTATAATAATTTTCTGTACAATGGATTTGCTAATCTGTCCTCTAATTAATAGACCTTAAAATACGATCTAGATTTTGTGGTGGCATGCATTCTTAGCTCAGTTATGTAATACAACCTGCAATACTGACCAGACACAATGTTTTGAAGACACTATTCAATTTTGGAGCAACAGAAGTCTAAGTTCTGGCTGTATATGGAAGAGAACAGATTCAGAGAAAGGCTAGAAAATGCCAAGATCATGCCCATGAAGAGACCCATGTAAGGGATGAATTATAAGGTACCTTCTTTAGTTCTGAAAGAGGCCCTTTGGGCTATAGGAATAACTATTTGGTTAAAATATTATTATGAATTTTAAGGACTTCTGTTTTGTTCTATTTTGCATAATAATGGTCTGTTTTTCTCCTTTGGTCTTACATTTTGTATCTCTTGTTTGCTCTGATCCTCAGGTCTCTGCTTTTCGTCTTAACAGCTGTTCTGTAGTTTCTAACATGAAATCAATATCTGAAATTTTGAACAGAATTCTAGTCTATTTCTTCAGTACTATGTGCAGTATTTAGTCCTTGGATACCAGATTTGAAGATCTAATCACATGATGTTAACTTGCATGCAGACTCATTTTCATATCAGGTTATTTGCTCACGCTAATGAGTGTTAACTCACAAACTTTCTGTACTTGAGGAACAACTGTTTATGTTTGGGCTTGAAAATGTAGGCAATAGTACTAAATTATGATGAAATTCTTCAGGAATAATTTTTCGCGTCTTCCAAATTTTTTATTTTTATTTTTTTAAATAATAAGCTATTTCAGAGATACAAGGACAAAAAGTACCTTAAAGGTTACACCTGAGTAAGAATTGTCTGAAAAGTTTAGACAAGTCAGAAGTAACATCATTTTTGTGACCAAAGAAATCACGTAACAGCAGCTTTTAAACTAGCAACGTTTCTTATCATCATATGTCAGGGTATTTTATTTTTTGTTTTGCTTTGTTTTATTTTGTTTGTTTTAATTCTTACTGTGTGTCTTCTATAAACAAATATCTTAAGGAGGAAGCTCATAACACTTACTGAGACATCAGTGTAAATATACTGTTATAATCCCCTCCATCTTAGGGGTCTCCCTGGTAATGCTGAACCTACTCTATCTATCAGTAGGCACTCGCTCCTTTCCTGAATTTGAAGATGGCAGGCTCTGTCAAAACCTACTTAAAAAGTCTGTCCTCTCTCCTCAGGAAAAATGTTTGTTTCCAAGGTGATTTATTTCATGTAAACACAACTAAATTGTTAAAGCGGATAAAATTAAAATTTTAGAGGATGGTTAAACAAGTTGTAATTCTTTTTTTGAAAGTTAAAAATTATTCTGTCTTTTATTCCTGAACTGAGTTCATTAATTTATATCTTAAGGAGGGAAGAATGTCATATTATTAAGTTTTAATTAGGTAGTACCTTTCAGTTCTGATAACAATAAACGCAATGCAATGGCTGCATAAATGTAGGTAATTCAAATACTGTGTTTGTCCAGGTTGGATTCTTCTATTTTATTTCTTTGTTACCTATTTCATTTTGATTCATTTTGATTTTGAATCAGTTTGACATTTTATTAACTGAAATGTAGATTTACTTTGGCAAATGTGAAGAACAAACCATACAAAAACGTTCAACAATGTTAATTTGAAAATAATTAAATTTTGTTCAGATTTACAGATGGTCTTATGCTCCATGCTGTTTTAAAACATCCTTTTTTGTAAATATGCCCTTGCATGAAAATTCATCTGGATATTCTCTATTTAGAGGGAGAAAATTTCAGTTTACTGAGCAGCAGCAGTAATTTGGACCAATTGGTTTCTATGTCTATATCTGATGCTGAAATTGGCCAGTCACCATTTTTTGAGAAAATGACCACAGCCAAGTTAAATCTTATGTCTCTGAAATTTTAATGAGAATATTTTTATAATATAATATTGGCATAAGATTCCAAATAATTTACATATTATTCAGAAACGCTTGAAAAAAAAAATCAAACATAAGCAGATATTGAAGAGATAGATACATTTGTTTGACAATTATATACTAAATGTGTATTTCACTATTTACCTCTCAGAATGTGGAGATAGTTATACATCTAATTTCTTTGTGGAACTATTTCCATTGGATATGTAAATACTGTAACTGCAGGCAGAAATTACCATAATCATCTGATTTTAATACTTAATTGTGGTAATTGTACACAACATTATACCGCAATAGCCTGTTAATTTATATGGTTCTGACCGTGAAATATTGAAAATCTGTGCTTTTATAAATAGGTTCTAATAAACTGTATAAATATATTCCAATAGACTATGCCTGCGAATTGTGGGTATACCATTGTACAAAAACTAATTTGTTTTGTCCAGTCTTGGGCCTTGTCTCTATCCTGTAAAGGATATGTTAGGCTTCAGAAGAACTCAGAAAGCATATCACAGGTAGTTGGTAAATCATTGCAGCCATGTAGTATTGTGATAGTACATATTTTTACCTGAATTTACAGTTTTAGTAATAGAGGAAAGACCATGGGTGGTCTGAACAATTCACAATAATTCAAATAATTATTACTCATCAAGTCTTACCTACCAATGGAAACCTCTCACTTTGTACCTGTCTCTTCCTACTTTCCAATTTATGTCTTGCAGCTTAGCAGGAAATACATTACCTTCTTTGGGATCCTCAAACTTGTATGGTGTTGCAGTTACCTGAAGAGTTTATTTGCAGCATAAATATTTCTGAATCTCTTGATCTGTGTCTTCTGTCTCCCAGGTTCATCTGAGTCATATTGAATTACAAAATGAGATTAAAATAATAGTAATGTTAAAATCATAACGCAGAGTTTTCAATTCTTGATTATAAAATTAGGAGCAATGTTACAAGGAAATAATAATAATAATAATAATAATAACAACAACAACAGCAACATTAACAATAACAACAACAATAATAAAGTAAATATTTTCTTTCTAGATATTACTATGCAACCATCCTGGCTAGCTTTTGAGTAAAACCCAAACCCTCATTTCTCTGACTCTCTCACTGTTTCTGTCTTTCAAAAGACATTTTTTACCTACTTTCACCTCTTGTTCCCAGAACTTTCTTCAGTTGTTTCCTTTAGAAATACAGCTTGTTCATTCAGACTTACCTCTTCTTTCTTCAAAACTGTATTTCTTTGCTTCCCTAGTATCTCTTTTGATTTTACATTAAATTTGTAATTCTTTATATGGTACATTGGCTTATTGGGTTTCTACTTTTAAAACCTTTTCAACTGTCACAAAATTTTATACATGATATATCAGAAGAGGCAGTTGATGTACATAGTTTTTAAATGTATAGTGTCTAGCCTCTTTTAAGTCTTCATAGTGACTACATATGATATATTAATAATATAGATGGCATACAGAATTCAGAGAGCTTTATAAATTCTTTCTTTCCTCTCTGCTTGAACTTACTTGTCTGGGACTGCAAGTATACAAGCAGAACTGGAAGAAAGCCGTTAAGAAATCCTGCTTATTCCCAATATTTATTTATTATTAAGATTCTTTAATATTTTGGGGGAAAGACTTGAGGGTGGAGTTGTTTTATGAAAGAAAACCACACACCATCCACAGCATACAAATACTCATATTCCTTAAAATGTCATATGCAAAGTCTTTCGAATATTGACAGTTGCTATTTTACCTTTTTCCAAGCTTTGATTATTGTCTTTATAGTAACTTTTATAGTGATATATGAAAGTAGCCTTGTGCCTGACATACTTTTATTACACAGTTTTTCTCTGTATTTTTACTACTCTAATAACCAAATTCTATGATTTAAAACTGAGAAGAGAGACTTAAGTGTCAGGGTATTTCTAAGTGAAGGACTCGGCTATGATTTCAGAAACAGTTGAATCCAGAAGGGTTACAGGTTTTGGCATATCATCATGAGCAACATGTTTTTTGGGGGTCATGTTGTTAAAAATTTATTGGGAACAATGTGGACACACAGTGACCTGATCTGTTTGAGACTCACAAAGCTGAAGTATTGATGTATTATTAGTAAAATTTTAGTGGAGTCATTCTGAAGTATTTAGCATGTATTAGCATACATTGTATTGCAAACCCTGCCTAGGTAGTTATCTCATGGAGGCAATTTATGCAAGCAGAGCCATTCCATTGTGTGATTAAACATGAATTTCTGAAGCTTTTGTTTTATTTTAACAGAACAATGAAAATGAAACAGCATTGCATTGTGCAGCTCAATATGGTCATTCAGAAGTAGTTGCTGTTTTGTTGGAAGAGCTAACAGACCCTACAATAAGGAACAACAAACTAGAAACACCTCTGGATCTGGCAGCACTTTATGGACGTCTGCGTGTTGTAAAAATGATCATCAAAGCATATCCAAACCTGATGAACTGTAATACAAGAAAACACACACCTTTGCATCTTGCTGCACGTAATGGCCACAAAGCTGTTGTGCAGGTGCTTCTGGAGGCTGGAATGGATGTCAGCTGCCAAGTTAGTGCACAATTTCTTCCCTTCTTTTTTCCTATCCTTACTTACTTTCCTTTATCATTAGAATATGAATGAAATGCAACTTTTTTTTTTTCCTTTGATATATACCTGCATTTACTTTGTTAGAAACGCTACAATATAATAATATATAAAATATACATTTATCTTTTACAACCCAAATTATGTGTTCTCAAGTAAGATCTGTGTAGACATGGAAATCATATTGATCATTCATATAAATAAATATATATATTACACCTCATTTACCCAGGGCTATCCCATTCTAAAAATGAAGCAAATAAGTGATAATAATTTTGATTTCTTTTTCTTTTCTAAATATTTGTTGTATAAATCTAAAAGAAAATTCTATAGCAATACACTCCTGCAGTTACTGACTCCAATATATTAGCTGTTTCATGCATGTAATTCCATGCACAATACAATACAATGGTGTAGAAGGGGTAACTTTAAATAAAAGTGGCATGGATGGGAATAGAGACAAGGTACAGCAAAAGTAAATTTTACATCCACTTCATTGTAGTGGAAAGTGTCCAAGACTTTTAACTACAGAAGACCTGATTCTGTTATGTGTGAAATCAAGATTTCTCTTGATTTGATTGGTGGTGTACTTTATCTGAGGTTAAAATGTGTTTTATCTTCAGATTTAAAGTAGCTTTCTTGCTGTCTTAGTATAAATAATGCACTTCAAATTAAAGTGGTTTCTACTTTATATATATGTTCAAATTGAAAAAAGTCAACACATAATTACATCTGTCTTAGAGCCACATCCAGGCATTCTTTATCAATAGGTACTAATTAATCTTGTGAATCTGCCTAAACTTTGGCTAAGATCTGTAGTCATTAGGCTTCCATCATATTTAATCAAACGCCTTTGTACACTAAGAAAGATTACACCTGTTCCATGCACTTTTGTTATTCATGGATTTTCAATCAAGACTTTTTTTATTATTATTTTTTTTTAGCTTTTGAGGAAAAGAATGTAAAGTGGGAGAGAAAAGATAAATGAAAAAAGGCAAACAAAATCTTAATATATATTACGATTAAATATCTTAAATGATAATGAAAATGTGATAAAATTTTTTTACAACTTTTATTAGCTCTAGTATCTTTAAAGCTGGCATTGTTAGTTGCTTCAAACTATTTTGAACTGAAACAGTTTTTTCTTCTGTGCTTTACCTTCTTGTGTATTTGCCTACCATTTTGTTTGCATCTAGGGCAGCATGAAATTTGCTTATAATTTTCTTTACTAAAAAATGATTCACTTGCAAAGGCAAACTCATGCAGCTGTTTTGTTTCAGCTGTAATTTACTATCACTACAACTTCAGTAATTTAGAAAAGTTTAATGCTAAAACAACACATAACTGAACTCTCAAATATATGTTTCTGAATGTACAATTTCTTTTCTATCTGTAGCAAATTAATGGGGAAAAAGAAGGAGACTGAAATGATGTTTGAATTGATGCTTAAGAAATAGAATAATTGAAGAAAAATAGTCTGTCATGGCAACTTACAAACTGATGGTTACGTGAGGGTTGAATATTACACAATGCTTTTATGAAATGTGTTCTTCCTCTTATGTAATCTAGATATTTTTAGCACTACTGTGAATTCTCCTAAGCTATTTCTATCTATAGTTATACCATTTTTTTCACATTTTTAAAAAAAAATATAGTGGCTGCAAATTTTATACAATGACATCTCTTAAGTAGAAATGAGAGGTTCTTTCAGTAATGATGATCTATTTGCCATGCACAATAGAATCATAAGATTGGTTTGTTAGCTTTTTGACAATCTAATTTTTTAAAATTATTTATATTCCTATTTTTCTTTGTTATTTTTAGACTTTTTTTTTAACTTTTGCAGTGCCATAAGGAAATATAATTTATTTATTTCCTCAGCAGTATCCATTTTCTCCATCAATATGTTTCTGTAATTCTGCATCTTAGCATGTTGGCAAGTTGGCTCTGCACATATTGTTAACTTCTATAACCTCTGAAAACTTCTTTGTTGATGATAACTGTCAGCTCATTAAAATGAGCAGAGCATACAATATCAGCCTGTTAGTTAAAATGAACTCAGTGGTTTAATATTCATTAAATTGCTCTGCATCACTGATTAGGAAAGAACAATATACAAAATATAATCCCATGTGGTAAATAAAATTGTACACATTCATACACATTAAATAATTTCAGCCTATTAGCAATAAAGAGTTACCAGAATGTAAAGAGACAATTATAGAAGTAGCCTATCTGATATCACTCTCTGTAAATGTAAATATTTGTTTGTTTAAATGGGAAGCTTACTTTAGCCATGTTCTCTTTCTCTTCTGTACTCCCAGAGCACTTCTGATCATAGCAAATATTTGGACTAATAATAGACAGCATTTAATTTTTGACTGGATTAATCACACATTCATTTCCCAGGTCTATCCAATATCCTTCAATCTGAAATTATTTAGAAGTGGGCAATACAAATCTGTTTCATCTCTTCATGCTTTGAAGTTTTCATTTTAATTGAAACATATGAAAAATACACAGGTTTTGGTGAGTGATAGATTTTGGGCCCTCAGTATAAAATAAGATACTGCACAGTATAGTATGTTTCATGTAAACAGTAATTTTATAATTGTAACTAACTTTGCAACTTTTGCCCCATCTGCCTATCCCACTTTTATCTACCCCTATTTGCCTTCCCTGTCTGACTCAGTAATGGTGGCAATTTCCATTGCTTGTCTCCGAAGTTCTGCAAAGAGCTATGTCCCTTTTTGCTGTCACTACGTATGGTGGATATTCCCTGAATCAATTTGCAAAGCTACCACTCTGTGATTCAGAGCATCTCTGAAACCCATATCAAACATATAGTAAATTGCCAATGAATAAGGACTAGACAAGTAACCTAATTACAAACTCTCACATATTTACATAATTAAAACAACAACAACAACAAGCAATTCTAATAAAAACTTTAATGATTTTATGTGAGCCTGCAAATTGTACACCAAATTGATCTGTGTATCTTGGTGTTCTTACTCACAATGCCCTTCTACCCTTGCTTGTTTTGTGTGCCCAGCTCTAACACTCTGCCTGTATTTAGCTGTAAGCTAGTTGGGGCAGGGACATTTTATTACACGCTTAGCACATTTTGTGCTATAGTTCTTTTTATTTGGTACACAGAAAACTTAAGGCAGGGAATCAATATGTAATACATTGGTGCAAACTAAAACAGACTGTAGCTCTCTGTGTTCATGAAAAAATATCGTCATTTCTTGCATTAAATGTCACTGTGGAAGAATTTCCAGATATTATGGTAGTGTTCACTTTGCTATATGATCCAAGGCAATGAAAACTTCAGAGAGTGAAGCAGAGAATATTGTCTATAAATTTCAAGTTTACTTGTTGTAGTATAGACATCAAGAGTATATTAGCATGTATGTACACCTTTATAAGTGAAAAAGATCTACACTTAAAAACTCTAGTGCATTTCACATAATATAGAATACAGAGATTATTTGCAACTACATTTTTAATACTTCCAGTTTAAGTAATGTGCTCTATTGCACCCAAAACAACAACAATAAACATTATTTCTGTCTTCAAATAGTAGTTCACATGTACATTTACAAAGGGATATGAATCTACTCTGCCAGTCCTCCCAGTAACCCTTAGCTCTGTTCATCCTGAGCATCAGCACCTTATGTTAAAATGGAGTTTGGTAACTGAACACTTTGCTAACAAGGACAGTTCTGCCTTCTGGACAGTTTTTTGGGTCAAGAGGGATCTGATTTACTCATTAGGTATTCACTATTACCATGAAATCCTGCCTAGAGCTTTTAGGATTTACATCAGCATTCATCCTTGTGACATCTCATGCAGAATTATACATCTGCATTTCACAAGTCTGTTTTCAATCTCCATATTCCCAGACTGATTTTCTTTCAATTTGCTGGTAATATTTCTCTTCTTGTTTAGAAAATCACCTACATAGTGGACAAATCAGTCCACTGTTTATATGGTGTGTCTTTCAAATTCCTCTTCCTGACAGATTGCTTGTAACATATGCCTCATTTCTCGGATATGCATTCATTAGCATTGATTGATAGCTTGGGGTTGTAAAGCAAAGACTGCCCTGGAACTCAGGGCAGTGCAGAATACCTGCAAAGAGTTTCAGGATCATGTACAGATATGACAAGAAATACCATCATAGAATACATCAAGGAACAAGAAAATGCAAAAAGAAAAAAATATCATTTGGCTTTGGATGCTCTCAGGTTGTCCCCAGATTTATTTGTCTTAGACGTCACCAGCAAATTTCCTCTTCTCATGTTAATCTTCATTTCATTTCTTATGAGGTATATGCTTTGGTCAACTGTTACTTGCCTTCCCTTCAGTCTCTCTGATTTGGGCAATTTTGATCAATAGAAAGGACTACTTCCAGTTCTGATAATTGTCATATCAGGACCTTTCCCACCTCTTAACTAAGGAGTCTAAGGATCAGTTCTCTTCCTTGTCCTCTAAGCAGTTGATTCAGCATACCAGAGCATTAATCCTGATCACCCCACACAAATGGATTCTAGATAGATGTTGTCATTAAAATATGTTGGCTTTTTCCACTGAAAAAGGTTCCTTATTAATGTTAATACAGAAATCTCTCTACCATTTCAGCCAAGACACATCTGGTTTCTCTTCCTACACTTCATCTGTAGGACAATAAAACTTAGTGCTGAGGCTTCTGATAACATTTGAACCTCTGTGGATTTCATTGCTGGCACATCACAAAATCACAGAATCATCTAGGTTGGAAGAGACCTCCAAGATCACCGAGTCCAACCTCTGACCTAACACTAACAAGGCCTCCACTAAACCACTAAACCATATCACTAAGCTCTAAATCTAAACATCTTTTAAAGACCTCCAGGGATGGTGACTCAACCACTTCCCTGGGCAGCCCATTCCAATGCCTAACGACCCTTTCAGTAAAGAAGTTCTTTCTAATATCTAACCTAAACCTCCCCTGGCACAACTTTAGCCCATTCCCCCTCGTCCTATCACCGGGCACGTGTGAGAATAGACCAATCCCCACCTCACTACAGCCTCCTTTAAACTACCTATAGAGAGCAATAAAGTCACCCCTCAGCCTCCTCTTCTGCAGGCTGAACAATCCCAGCTCCCTCAGCCGCTCCTCATAAGACTTGTTCTCCAGACCCCTCACCAGCTTCGTTGCCCTTCTGTGGACTCTCTCGAGCACCTTGATATCCTTCTTGTAGTGAGGGGCCCAAAACTGAACATAGTACTCGAGGTGCGGCCTCACCAGAGCCAAGTACTCTATAGATGCAAATATGCATCACTGTAATTATTATCCCTTACAGAATCACAGAATGGCTGAGGTTGGAAGGGACCTCTGGAGTTTGTCTGGTCCAAAACCCTGCTCAAGCAAGGTCACCTAGAGCATGTTACACAGGATCACAACCAGGTGGGGTTTTGAATATCTCCAAAGAAGGAGACTCCAGAACCTCTCTGGGCAGTCTGTCACCCAAACTGTAAAGAAGTTCTTCCTCTTATGGCAATGAAACCTCCTGTAGTTCAATTTATACCCATTACCCCTTGTCCTATCACTGGCCACCACTGAGAAGAGTTTGGCCCCTTCCACTTTACACTGTCCCCTCAGGTATTTATAGAGGTTGATAAGATCCCCTCTCCATCTCCTCTTCTCTAGGCTAAACAGGCCCAGCTCGCTTAGTCTTTCCTCATAGGACAGATGCTCCGATCTCTTAATCATCTTTGTGGGTCTATGCTGGACCCTGTCTGGAAGTTCTACGTTCCTCTTGTACTGGGGAGCCCAGAACTGCACAAAATATTCCAGGTGTGGCCTCACCAGAGCTGAGTAGAAGGAGGGGATCACCTCTCTTGACCTGCTGTCCACACTCCTCTTGATGCAGGCTAGGATCCCATTGGCCTTCTTGGCCACAAGGGCATACTGCTGGCTCATGGTTAACTTGCTTTCCACCACGACCCCCAGATCTCTCTCCATGGAGCTGCTCTCCAGCAGGTCATCCCCCAACCTGTACTCCATTTTTTTTTTTTTTTCTACTAGGACACATTGCTGATGCATGTTCAGATATGAGAGAATATGTTCAACTATAGTCAATTATGTTCAAAGATGAGAAAGACATTTCAATTTTCTTAAAACAGTGAGTGATCCATTGTGACTGACCATCTCTTTTGGTGTTCTTCTCTGACAGGTTACCATGCCAAGCCTCTCCCCATTATGGCTTTTGAATTTCACTTTCTATCTTTCCTAAGTCAAATAGTTTGGGGGCCAAAGCTCTACTTCACTTCCTTGATGACAATGAACTGTATGTTAACAGTACCAGGTCCACCCAATAGTCTTAAGGTTTTTTCATGTCAGTAAGTGACCAATCCAAAGGAAATGCTATATCTGCACAAACACTGAAGGCAATATGGTGAAAATAGGTTGTGTCAAGGCATTATGTGAGATTTCTGAGGTCAAGCGTTTTTCAATAATCAGACCTGTAGCTATCAATGCCCTTTATTAGAACTGTTTCCATTCCCAGTAATTTCTGAGCTGCACCTTAAGCTCTGTATGTACCTTTGTGGTTGCACTATGTCATTGAAGAGTCACCCAGTGTTAAAGGTGGTCACAGTTAGTGCAAAACTCTTGTAGATGCTTTTTGAATGAAGGATTCTGAAATTATCTCTAAATAAATCTCAATATTTAGTTTTCTCATTCAAAATGTCTGTGAATGTACATCTGGATTGCTTCCAAAAATGGAAAGATTAGAAATTGTTTTGAGATATGTATTTCATATGCATATTATCTTATTGACTTTCTTCTCCTATCTATTATACCAATGGTATACCTGATATGCTGAATGTAAATGCCATTTGGCATGCTCTACTTTATACATCCACATACTAAGTATGAAGAAAGATAAAAAGTGAGTGTTCCTATTAAGGACATAACAAGGAGTTTTCAGGCTCAACTTATAGAATGTATATGTATGCTTACCATGTGCCCACATCCCACCTCAAGATCACTGATTATTTCTAAGTATCTATTATTTGCATCTCTGTAACAGTAGTGCATTTTGATATAGCTAATAAATAATAAAGTACTATTTTATTTCAGAGTTAAAATACTTTTTTTTTTTTTTTTTCCCACGGAAGTCTTTCCATCATAACAAAAATGACAGCTGCATTTGGATAGAAATGTAGCAAAAGTGAATAATCCAACCAGCAAATCCTTTAACAGTTGCCCACAAATCAAAACCACTCAAAAACTAATTTACTATCCAAAAAAAGCAGATGAGCCAGAGATTCAGTGAGATCTAATAGTGATTTAGCTATTGCTGATGCTATTGTTTGGAAAGGCATTTCCAAACAATGTTCAGATTCTTGAGTAACAGTCAGCAATACAAAATAATAAGTAGCTTGTTAAGAGAGTTTGTTTTCAGAGCTTTACATTTAAGCAAAATTCCCATTCACATAGAATTTTGTGTCAAGGAATTCTGCAAAATCAGGCTCACAGATGTCTAAGGCAGGGTTTAAATGATCTAAATATAAACTTCTAACGATGGAGGTGCCTTAGGGTATCCAAGGCATCTGCATGGGGCAGATAAGATGCAGATCAAAGGCAGCATCAACTGGAATAACAGCTGGAGGCCAGGTGGGGTATCGTCAGGCAGCTCTCACTGTGCACCTGAATTGAACCCCTAGGGTGTGATCCACTTTCAGACTAAAATACCTAAGTGTAGATGTCTACACGTAAACTGACTCTGCTGAATAGCTATGTTCCACTGACTACTAATTACCTTCTCACTGCCCATAACAGGAGTTTAGAAATTTTGCACAAATGCAATTTTGTTAATTGGGAGTTTTATTTCACATGCCTTATATTTTATTATATATTTTTTAATTTTTATAGTAGATCTGGCAGCATTTATGTTCTTATTTTGAAGAAAAAAAATACATTAGGGTAGTATTTTTTCTTGCCCATTCAATATTATTTAATAATATAGAGGGAAAAAATACTTATTTTCTAAACGTATTATTTTCAAAAAGATTCCTTGGTATTTTAGATTTGTATTTTAAATATCACAATATTTTTGTTTCTCTAGACAGAAAAAGGGAGTGCACTACATGAAGCAGCCCTCTTTGGAAAGGTGGAAGTAGTACGCATTTTGCTTGAAACAGGTAAATTTAACTTACAGGAAGCACTGAACAACTACTCTAAGTATTCCTAATCTGGTGTTTGCCTCCTCACATTTTGTTTATTCAAATTACTGTTATATTTCTCAGCCCTTGCAAATCTAATCACATGTAATTATCATTAAAATAATGTTCCGTTAGAATAAGAAATAAAGATACACAATGAGAACAAAAGTAATGTTTTCTCTAAGACTCAGAAATTCCATGTATGAGTCAGTGTATGCCACTGTATTCTGAGAATAAATGTGTTCAGAGAATGAAACGGCTACATAATTTTTTTTTATTCACTCTGAAAGACAGGTTCAGCAAGGAAATAAAAGGCATTATTGTCCCATTTCTTCTTTTATTCCATTTATTGGAGCCTGTGGTGGTCTCCATGACTTTAAGATTATAAAGCAGTGTAGTCTCTTGTCACTATGCCTGAACTGACCTAAGCTGCCTATTGGCTTTCCTCCCCAAACTGTTCTGTAACCACTGTGAAGGAAGTTTGATTATATGTCATCACTCAGAGATGACAGTGTTATTACATTATGGAGATTCCATATACTCTAACTCTTCATTTCCTGTTTTGCAGACACTTATTTTTAGTCATTTCGCCATGCATTAAAAAGAGGTGATATACCACTGTGCAGTTCTGGCTTTTTATTAAGCAAGATTCTGGGGATTTAATCTCCATTAAAAATTTTTCAGAGCTCCCATGTACAAGGTCTAATTCTCCTGCTTCACTGCCACTAGCAATCTGACCAAGGTTGTCCAAGCAATAGGATGCACTGGCTGCATGTTTGATCCCTTGGTACTCCATTCATATTTCATCTTCCTGCATAATATCTTCATCAGAGCCTCAGCATTTTCTCCTCAATTTGTCTTCTCATGGTAAAAGAGGTATAGGACACATGCATAGATGAGTAGGAGAAGATGAAAAATCAGCTCAAGAGGAACTATCAGGAACCTGTTTTGAAAGTGAGAACAATGCAGAATATGATGAAAGGAGAGGTTATTTAGCAGTTCCAATAGGAAGATATAGAGCTTCATACATTCTGATAGTCTTTGGTCATAGCCTTTTCTTTGACTTACCCTTTAGTCAATAGAGGTACATGTTCTAAAAGCCGTATTTATGCATTTATACACACTCCTGTCTACTCATAGGTATATTTACCCATAGTTCTGCACACACACCCTGGATGCCCTTGTTCTGCAATTAAATTGACCCAAGAGATCATAAACTAAGCCAGAACAGGTTTCTTTCTTTGATTGAGACACCAGAATACTAATTTGCACATAATTTCCTAACAAACATGCCATTCTGCCTGCTCCTTCATTGCCTAGATAAACTTAGGCTGCCTCTGAAGGAAGGCACTGGGTCTATCAGAATTGCTTTTGTACTGAAAGGAGAGGAGAACATAGATATAGTCCCAACAAACCTATCTACTACGTAAGAGTTTCAGAATTATTTGAGGTAAATTGTTATCTGAACAACTGTCTTCTCTGATAAGTAAGAAGACCAGTGAAGATGAGAATATCCAGAAACAACTCTTCTGAGACACATGAAATTCCATTATAGTGAGGTTTTTACTGATCTTTATTATCAGTGCTTATGGGATTATACTGTACAAAAGAAGGAATGTCACAGCTCCTCAACTAAATCTCAGCTTGTGTATATGTGATCTGAGATCTACTTTCAGAAAAAAAGGTTCTTCCAAAATGTTTTTCTGTATGGATGACTAAGGAGCAGGCAGAAAGGGATCTGCACATGCCCTCAGAAACATAGGGCCTCTTTATATTAATTCACATAAATAGTAAGGAATGGAGAATATCACAGAAATATGGGAAGCCCTTAGACCACAGATAAATAATACTTCTCAAAGACTAGTACATGTTATAGCCTCTACCACTGTATGATTGTACAAGACATTGGAGTAGGAACTCCACTGTGAATTCCTTCAACTCTAAATGCTCTGCACTTCTGCAGTGTTCCTCACCTGGTCCCTTTTCATCTAACAATCCCCTTTTCTCTAGTTGTGCTTCAAAAATGGCTCAGATGTTATGAGTAGCATTGCAAAGGAAAAGTGTAAGTTGGTGTCTTCCGACTCTGAAAATAAGCTACCATAGCTAACTAGCCCAGCAATCTTTTGGCTTTATTTTCATTGAGAAAACAAATATCTCTTTCTCACAAAATGAATTAGGAAACTCTCCTTCAGTAAGGAAATAGCAAGAGCTGCAGCTTTTTCTGGTGAGTAGAGAGATCCCATCTTGCTTCCAGAACATAAATCTTCATAAATCCTGCTTCTTCTGATTTCCTCTATTCAGTTTCCTGAGAAGAATCTTATTCCAGTTCTTATGATCTTTTATCCCTCTACTTTTTCTGAAAGTACATCTAAATTAAAAAACAACTTCATTCTTATACCATAAGTTAAACATCCCCAAAGAAGTCCCCACAATACAAAGGTGAAGATTCATGCAGCAGCATGTGCATCGTATTCTCTGAGACCTATCTAGCATAAGCCTCAAACTTACGTATTTGTGCTTATGTTCACAGTTTGAGCCAATTACTTAGTCAACAGTTTGAGCAGTCTGTGAGTAAATGTTCTGGCTTTGCATACAGCCTTTACATTACATATGGGTATTTCAGTCTTTTCAGGGAGTATAAAACTTTGAAGGTTAATAACTTTTTCAGTGTTGCTCCCAACACACATACTAGTAGTAGGCACTAGAAAAATACCCAATGAATTAGAGAAGACTGGGGAGAGTTAAAATCAAGACATGTAGGAAAAACATTCAGAGTGTTTCTTGATTTTATAAAACATTGTTTTTAGAATGGTTGTTTCATAGGAACAGTCTGTTAAAGTACCCCTAAATTTGGTTAAAGAAGCTTACTTTATATTGTCATGAGTGACAGAAACATAAAAACAATCCATGTCAGCATGTGAATTTTAGGCTACTCAAGCTTTAAACAGAAATGGATGTTGTACTTCAACTGTAGCACAGCTGTTAATCTGCTACAGTTGTATAACTGCTTGCATTCAATTTGTCATATAATTGAGTCTGATATGCCACATTTATAATCAGAAGTACTTGAGATTAAAATTTCCACCACACATCATTCTCTTTTTCAGGAATTGATACCAACATAAAGGACAGTTTGGGTAGAACAGTTTTAGATATTCTTAAAGAACATCCATCTCAACAGTCACTCCAAATTGCTGCTCTACTTCAAGGTAAGTCGTATTCAGTTACATTTGTTAGAGACAAATCAGAATAGGATGGAGGCATACTAAGATATATAGTAATTTCTAATTTTAAAATATTTTATTAAACAAAAGAGTTCTTTTGACTTAAGAACAAAATTCTTGTTTGCTAGATACACAAAATTAAGTTTCTGAATACCTGGATTTCAGAGTAAACTCTTCCCTTTTTCTGACAATAGACATTAGTATGGTGTGTTGCTTTGTACATTCTTCATTGCAAGACAATATATTGTAATGTTTCACTGCAGTTCCATTCAATTGCGATGGCAAACTAGAATTGAGATACCTGATTCATTCATAAATAACAAATGTGACTGAATGATGATGACAAACTTTCAAAACATTTCATTGCATTTTTCTCATTGTCTTTAAAAAAAAAATAATAATAAAGCAGGCAGTAACTCTTGTCATTATAGCAGAAACAATGTAAATTTTTTTGCATGTGTTTGTTCTCATTCATCTTAGTTTCATGCTATAAAACTGATGGAACTTCATCATTTCCTTTTTTTTTTTTTTTTTAAACTCTAAAACATGACAGTAAAGTGGTCAAATATGAGCAAGTACATAATTCAGTATTACACATCATTCTTTCCTTGTATGAAATTTTCCCCTGCATTTTCAGATTAGTCTTTCATTAGCTGTGTTTAACTAAGGAGATCACTGCAAGTATCAGCTTCATCTACACATGTATTTTTCCTGTGTTTGAATGAGCCATTTTAGTCAGCTCACTATGGGTGCTACAAGTGTACTAGCTCATGCTTCAGTCTCCCTGATACCTGATAATATAAGTACATATTCTAGAGAAAATGAGGTCATGTGGCCACACAGTGTCCTTCAGGTTTTCTTTTCTTTACAGACTGGCTATTGAGCTTTGATAACCTTTTCCAATGAGGTGGTGTACCAAAAAATACAAAGTTCCTCTAAGTATAATAAAAATTTTGCAGACTGGATGGGGAGATTTCTCTTAAGCTGCAGGTTCATGTTATAGCTGAACTGAATTAACAACCTGCTGTTACTGAAAGGGACAGTTTAACTCCTCTCCATCCTTCCTATTTTCTTCTTCCCTTTGTCCCATTCTGTGTTCCTTCTCCCTTATTTCCAGTTATACAGTTCTCTTCCTTATTCCCAGCTTACAGCAGATTGCAAGTTGATCTGATTCTTTTAATTAACCAGTAATATATAAAATATATAATTTATTACATATATTTAATAGTACATAAAAATAATATAAAACAACGTTGTAATTATATAAATAAACATTTGTTTTAATGAGCTTGTCTCCTATACGACTCAGGTCCCAGAGTTAGCTCTGTCCCAGGTAACTGACAGAGACAGTCATCAAAAAGTGGGAAGAAAGGTCCATCTGAGGCAAGCAGAACTTTCCTCTGCCAGCAGAAGGGAGCTCCTAATTTGATATAGACCATATGGTGAAACTTTATATCTCACTGAGTTGCAACTATGTAGAGGGAAAGAAGGTTATTATCATACCTAAACTTCTTCAGAGAAAGGAAAAGGATCAGCCAGAGCATCCATTTTCTTAGACATCAAAATCAATCAACCTTCAGACATAAATCTAAGCTTCATTATAATATTCCATTGCCAAATAAAACAGCTGTCATTTTAGTATCTCTGCATTGTTCCATTTTCTCTTCAGTGTGATATCCTTACAGTATCAACCCCACCGGTCAACATTTTCTTCAAAGTACCCTTACTTTATGAACAGTAATAGCAGCACCCAAACCCATCTCAAGGGTTTGTCCTTTTTATGGGTCAGTAACTGCCCTTAGTTTTTACCACAAAAAAAGAAATTTATCAATTTTAAGGCTTCTTGGTGCTTTGACATGCAATCTCTTTCATATGTGTGCCTTGAATATATAAAGAAGTCTGCTAAGTAGTTGCAGCTCATATTACGATGTCTTGTAACAAAGAGCTGTTTATTTTTCTGTCTGCCTTATAGTCAGAAGTGATGTGCAAGGATGAACAATGTTTACAAAGATGTCATTTTGAACCTTAAGAAAACAGGAGGAGCCCCTTCAGAACTCTCTTGTGGAGCCCAGTGAGATTCTTTTTCACCAGCAAAGGGTTTGCTAAAGCTTTAACCATCAAAGATCAAGTTTGAACTGTGAGAAGAAGTTAAAAGATAAAAACAAGAATGGCAGGATTCAGCGCTAGCACTGTTGATGATAGAGCAGACCTATCCTGCCTCTAAAAAGCCAATGAATATATTCTTCATTGAAGTGTGGGCATTTATTCCACTGTAGCTGAAAAATCAGTGCAGCACTGGAATTTTGGGAAACCTGAATGTACTGTAATTAAGTTCAACTTCCGTGGGTAATGAATACCATGCAAAGAAAGGTCAAATGCTGAGAGAGAGTTAGAGACTTCCAAATACATTCCTATTTAACCTCCCATGTACAGATGATTGTCTAGGGAAGCTTACATGTCTCCTTCATGTAGACCTACAGGAAAAAGAAAAGAAATGAATGGTGTCAGACACTGTCTGGATTTTGTAAGTTTCTTCTTTTTTTCTTTAAGCAGACACAATGGTATTGAGTTGATTCTTTCACCTTGTTGCCAGGCTAAAGTAAGATTTTATCCTCTGGCATTCTTACTGATTTCTACCATTTCCCCCTTGTATTGTTATGAAACCTAGTAACCCTAGTTAGGTCCCGAAGTATCTCTGTACAGTTTATAGTATTAACATAGAGCATAATATTTATTCCTGCCACAAGACAACAGTTTTCAAAATTTAAAACAAAGGCTGAAAGATGCATATAAACAGATTGACAGAAATAGGCTAGAAAATAAAGCGACTGGTATTACTGGTGGGCCTGATAGATAGTGTTCAATGCTATAAGTAGAGTCAAAAACCAAAGTCATAAGGAAAGATTTGAGGGAGAATAATCAGTTGGTTATGAGGATATTGATGAGAAACTTCTCTGAAGGGAAAGCAGTTCCTTGAAAGAAGAAATTAATTTACATCTTTGGAAGCAGTTCATGGAGGCAGCAATACTAAATCAGTTCAGCTGATACTAAAACCCACAGGACTGGTAGTTTTCTGTGAATAGTACTTCCAGAACTGAGGAACTGTGGATAGAAGTTTCTATTAGTGTTCTGCCTTTATATAAGGATATTTTTAAAAACTACTTTTTACAGATTATAGCTTAAAAAGAAATAAAAACTTTTGCCAGTGAGGTTTTAGAAGTGATCTTAACGTTTTTGTGATCTTTAGTTTATAATCTTTTCCACCATACTGAGAAAACAGTAATTGAAGTTGCTAAAAAAAATGGTTTTAAGAGTTATTATCTGATAGATGGCAAATAAATAATTAAATCACTTTCAAGAGCAACCTGAATAAGGCTGATTAATCTATACTCAACCTGAACTTTCTTTTTACTGCCTGTTAAATACAGATGGAATTATTAGAATAACAGTTCAAGTTTTAATTCTTTGTCTTTCATATATGTCCCATCTTTTTCTGTGTCTGGTTCAGCTCTGAACTACATTGAGCTTATTTAAAAATACTTTATAGTGTAGTATCGTATCATATCATATAGTATAGTATTGTATAGTATAGTATCGTATAGTATCATATAGTATAGTATAATGTAGTATTATTATAGATTCTTTACATGATAAGAAAGAATTAGCTGTTTTGTTATTATATACTCAAAAAGCAGAGAATTAGAATACTGTGCCAAGTGTGGCTATTTTACAGTGCAAATGTATTTCTTGGATGCAATGAAATGACAGCATTCAGTGCTGAAGCAGTTAACAGTATTGGCACTTAGGGCTTTATAATTAGACACTGAAGATAAAAGGGATGTTGCCAAGGCTAGTATTCCTAAAATTAAACCGACCAGCTGTGTTTTAGTTTTAGCACATGTGAACGTGACACAGGTGCATTCTATACCATATTTCAACCCTTTCTCCACAGACCACTATGTTCTCTATTAGAATCTTGCTCTTTTACAATTATTATTATTATTATTATTTTTTGGAAACAGAATTATTGTTATTATGAAAAAAAAGGAGATAGTAGAAAAACAGATGAGAAAAGACAGGAGTACCAGGAAGGCACAGTAAGCTCTGCTCTGTAGACAATATGGAGGGAGATGTAATGGAAAGCTCTTTCCTTTCTCTTCTGCTGCTGCTGCTTGAGAAACTAATGTAGTTTGTACATGTTACCTAATTATTCATACGTGGAAAATACATAAGCAGCTGCTGGAATAGAAGCAGAACCAGAACTCCTTTTTTGCCCCCCCAGCTTAAACAGCTGCAATGTCATTAGCGCAGGCCTTTTGTTTATTCTTGCTCTCTTCCTCTCCCTCTCTTTCTGTAGACAAGTAGATTTTCCAGTCCCTCCAGTACACGTCTTCAATCTCACTGGAAGGATGGAAGAGATTTCCAGTCTAGAATTTATTAGAACTTTGTGGGAGGAAAAGAATGGGGGTACTAATTACAACCCCCCCCCCCTTTTTTTTTTCTTGTGGGGATTTCTCAACTCGTTTTGTAAGGCTATTGTGCAAATGCTGCATAGTATTAACTATGTTTATTAATTAACTTAACTGCTATTTAGCTGTTTCCTCTGCTACCTCAGAATCATAGCAGTACTCAGTACTTGTTTCTGTTTATCATCCTTGAACACGTGTACAAATGTCTTCTGACTCTCTCTAAAAGCCACGGTTTATAAATGAAGCAAAAATCCTGACGTCAATGAGGAATGAGGACCTAGAGGAGCTGAAGTTAGAGCAAGCCTGAGCCAAGGCTTTCACTGCCCAGGACATTCGGCAGCAACTCCAGCTGAGCTGGGCCCTGTTCCCTTCATGGCTGAGCTTTCTGGCGCTCACTGCTCTGTGAGGCGAGAGAGCTGCGTGTGTCTGCTTACATGTTAAAGCTTTCCCTTTTGCTTGGCTTTGGCTTAGCACATGTTAAAGTGAGGAAGCTGGAGTTCCTGCTGTAGTTTGACTTTTCTGGCATGTATTACCTTCCTGGGGACATATTCCCTACTTCTCTTATTTCCACTGATATGGGACCACTTCTACACTACTACTTTTTGTGTACATGGCCCTTTAGAGTGAGTAAGACTATTTTAAAATCAAATAGCTGTAGAAAAGAATGCTACTAAGCAGGCAAATTTTTTGAAATTCTTATTATTAATCCTTATTTAACTGTAATCTTCTGTTTGAGTCAACAGATGTAAAATACTCCATTCTTCCCAGTTTGGTGAAGAACCATCTCTAGCGTGCGTATGTTAGCACGTCACCCACCATGATCCTGCTAGTCATTCCCGCTGTCTGTGGAATGTGGAGCAAGATGACATGATGCAGAAAGCTGGTGAAAGACACATTATGCATTGGCAGGTTGTGTCCTGAGCAGACTTTACCCTCCCCATTACGGGAATGAGTCTTTTCTCTAAACTCCGTGATACCACAACTGAGGAAAATGTTCTGGTCATTAAGTGGTCTAACTGGCTAAGCATGCCTTTGTTCTGAATTACCTTTTTTTTTTTTTTTTTTTTTTTTTGAGGAAGGTGATGGAATCCAGAGCACCAGAGCAGTCTTTCAAGTACACCATAGTCAGGGCAGATGGTGGTTAACAGTACCATCTTTTTCAGTGAGTTTTGACAGGCATGGAAGATGAATTTCTAAGTAGCTGTAGGTGAAGTGAATTTTGGTGCTGATGAAAGCATCCACTGCTTTTGTGTAGTTTGTCTTTGGCTCTTAAAATAGATCACCTGATTTGTGTCTGTTTCTTTGATAACAAGGGTAAGTTTTCATTTACATAGACTACAAGCTCTTACAACCGAATCCATGTCTTTATTGTTCTCACATGTACCCCATAGAATTTTCAATAGCAGGAAAAACAAGTTAGAAGTCCCACAGAAGTCCAAAACTGTATGGTACTTTTTGTTGTCCTGTTCTAAACCTCTGTAGCACTCTGTGTGCTGAGCCTTTTGCAGAGGTTTTCTGGAAATAATTGTGTAGTTTTTAAGTATTTAAGAGACTTACCTCAAACTTGGGATTTCCACCTCAGAACTAGTCTTCAGCAGGTAAGTGCATTGGTCTGAAAATGGGGCTGCCAAAGAATTAAAATAGAGTACTATTTTAAAACTAGAGTCTTATATGAATATCAGACTACAAGGTTAAAATTCTTCACAATCCCTCCCCTGCATTTCCTTTCCTAATAATATCATTATCATTATCCAATAATTTGAACACTCACACCTGGTAGAACTTTATTTTTGGTGTGCTTTTGGACAGTTGCAGAATTGTCAAGCATATATTTTCAGGCATGATTTTTTTTCCTTTCCTTTTTTTTTTCTTTTTTTTTTTTTCTTTGCGTCTAGCTTCCCTTTTATTTCTCCTCCACCTCATACAGTAACGTGACCAATAATATAGCTGACAGAGCTGGAAAACATTCCAGAGCATTTTGTCATGCTGATGGTTTTCTCATGGTCTTTTGCTTATAACTCATCTTTGCTTCTTTGCTTACAGCACTACACACAAAAAATAAAAATGAAAAAAATAAATTTGCCTATTTTCATATGGAGAAATATATGACAGATTATCCAGGGGACCATTACAAGCCATCAGACATAATGTAGGGCATTTTCAAATCTTACAGACTTAAAAACTGGCAACCTGCATAGCATTCTGAAACTGCATGCTGTTCTCTGCCATTTCCAATTTCATTTTCTCAGATGCCTATTTTATTACAGATTGTATTTGGGTTTTGGGATTTGTTATTTAATCAGGAATAAAAGCAAGCTAAACAAGTGTGTTGTAGACTGCAGAAATTAAATTAGAGAGATTTTCAGTTTCCAGAAACTCTTCAGTCCTTCAGTGTGAAATTGATGAAAGTGGTTATTGTAGTTCACTGTGGTGTGTGTTGCCATTTTTTGCTGTTGTACTTACTGTCTGGTTAGGAAACCTCAGGAAATCAAGCAAGTAAAGATGTAAAATAACTGCCTGAACTGAGAACCATTCACTCTGCTGGAAAAAAAATAATCCACTATTGCATAAATTAATTTCTAATTTATTATTTAATATTTGTCCTGGAATAGCATTCATTAGTCTTAGTGTTTCATGGAGCTAGACTGTGTACAAAACCACATGAAAATAATGTATGTTTACACAAAAATGATAGTAGTGAAACTGAAGTCTATTTCATTCATCATTTCAAATTTACCTGTTTTTATAAACACAGTCATGACGGTAGGACAATGGAAATTTTAAACATAAAAGGGAGGAAAATTTTCGAATGCAGTTTTCTAGACTGCTAGTTAAATCTAAATTTTTTTTTTTTGACAATGCATTCTTTTTCCTCATGTACTCAGTCTCTGTACTGCAAGTAGAGTATTTGGTCTTTTTAGTATCAATATTTCCACTCACTGTGAACATCTGTAATATCATGACTAAAAAGTCTTAACAAATTTAAAACAAAAGAAGACTCAACAGTAATAATATAATGGAAAAGTTACTTGGATATTTCAAGAAGACAGGAAAAAGACAGTAATAGTCACAACTCATTAGTCTTACAATGAGATTTCTGTAACAGTTTCAGCAGATTAGATGAGGTAACTGGCCATTATAGTGTTTTATAGTATTTTCAATAAATGATTGCCTGTAGCAATGTTTGTTAGTAATTACAAGGATATATGAAAAATTGGAAAGGGTTTTATAAAAAAAAAGAAATAGCAAATATACTTTTTGTTGGAATAAACCAGTATAATTCATGAGTTTAAGTGTATTTGTGTCTTTAAATTACAGAATATATGGAAACAGGAAATGCAAGTGTTTCAGAGGAACGCCCACTGGAATGCGCAGAACATCAGTCTTGCATTTTGTCCCCAGAAGTTCCTCCATCTCCAAAGGCTAAAAGTAAATACATGTACTCTGTGAATAAAGAAGCTGTATTAAATTCTCTTTACTATTAAAATTATATTGCTAACATATTTATACAAACATACGAATTGAAAAAGATAAAGAGATAGATATTGAGAAGCTTTTTTCCATTATTAACTACCTATCTTGACTGCATACACTGTAATCTGTGTCATACAGGGAAACGAAGAACTATTCTCAAAAAGGACAAGTCACAGATTGTTTACTATGTATTACATTATTTGATCTTAAATCTTTTAAATTTATATAGCATAATGCATTTCATAAGTAGAATAGAAGGTTAATAAATATGCCAAAATACTCTGCAGACATTCAAGTCAGAGAGAGAATTTGTCACTATGAGTACCTTTTCCAATTGTGTTACATTTGGATGACTCTTTCAAGGACCATTTGGGTACTGCTCTCCCATTCTTCCTGCAGATAAGCCTTCTAACATACCTTTCATGTAACCTCACTGTCACTGTACATGTTCTTACTCACCCTTTATGCACCATAGTCTCTTGAGAAGGGCATTTCCTGATTGCAATGTAATTGTGCTGTTCCATAAAAACCATCCTATTGTAGAACCAAACCTCATTACTGGCTTCTAAAATCATCCAAAGTTAATGCAATTGACTGTTGGCAAATAACTCTGCCTCTCCTTGTTGTTTTTTTTTTTTCTTTTTTTTTCCTACCCCCCCTTTTTTTTTTAACCCTTTTTACCATGAGAGTTTAATTCATGAGAAAACTAAGCTTACTGCTGTAAGCCAGATTATGATCTTCATGGTGACAGTAAACAAATGCTCTAGTTCCAGTCACATTTCCCATTGGGATACTTAAAAGTTATATAATGTATGAAAAGATATATAGTTCCTTTGAGTTTAGTAGAATCATTCATGAAGTCAGCTACCCTATGCAATAGAAATGTCCATCCTGAAATTAAGTAGTAAATAATTCTAATATATGTTTTACTTCTTAATGAAGTCATGATCTCTCATTCCATTTTTCCACTTGCAAGATAGAAATACTGTAAAATATGCTAGTTTTCTTTTCCTCATCTGTTGTGTAATCTGATTCTAAAGGAAAGAAATTGCACATTATTGTACTTCCCATCCATCCATCTGTCATTTTCTAACAATCTAATTTCAAATAATTTAAATTTAAACCCAATTTGGAAGAGAGAGAGATGTATCAATTACCTTCCTGGGACTTTCATGAAAATAGATATTTGGATAGAGGGGAGAGAGGTACTAGTACCTGTACTGAAAGAAACTTAGGCAAAATTCATCTTTTATGCATTCTTTCTGGCAGCAGTTAGCCAGTTAGCATACGCTTACAGACAGGTCAGTCAGCACACTTGCAGTTCTCATCTCACCACACTCAACTCATTCATGCCCAGTAAGAAATATTGCAAGGCATATATAGAAGAACACGAAGTTTTTGCACTGAGAGCAAGCTAGGGGACATGAACATGAATCTGTAGGAAACAATCTGCGTTTTCTTGGGGGCACTCTAGCATGTTTTAAAAATTGTTCTTAACATTCAGGTCTTTTACTTCTGATTTTACTTAATATTAATCTGCAATAATTTCAATTTTCTAAATAGAAAGCTGAATATAAATAGTCCTGATTGCACCTTTGTTTCATTTACAGGTTTTGAGCAAACTTACCATTGACTAAGAGCAACAAGAGTTTTGAATACATAATTTCTATTACTTAGATATTAAAATTCAGTTAGATATTTTTAATTAAAAACTTCTGTTCTTGGCTCTAAAAATGCAGTCATAACTGGCCATAATTGTAGTTTATAAAATATTTTAGAATAAATTGTGTCATTAATGCTTACCTAGCATACCGAACAATGGAAAAAAAAAAAAAAAGAAAGGCTATGAAGAAAAATGGCACATAAAGAGCTCTAGAACAAGCAGAAAGAATCTTATCTGGGGCTTCTTTAGTTACATCAATGTACGTATATGCAGTTTACATATGCTGAGCTTAGTATGCTCATTCTGTTTATTCTTCGCTGCATTTTGTGCAGGATGCAAGGATGGAAAAAAAAAAAAAAAAAAGAATTATCTCTGTATTTTATTAAGTAGAAGGACTGTAGTTTCCAACAGTATGACTCTTGGAAAACACTCATGAGAAGAGGTTTCTTACTTGCCTCTGGAAAAAACTTTGCTTTCATTTACATGTTTATTATTATTACTAAAGATAACTGTGTAACACATATGCAATAGATTATCAGGACCTAATGGAGTTGTTTCTAAGACAGAGGCTTTTTACTCCGTGGAGGTCTTCTGCTGCCAGTGGGCTGTTTGCTGAAGAGTTAACACTCAATGTGATTCTAATCTTGTATTACTCAATGTAATTCTAATAGTTATCTTTCTAATAGTGGCCCTCAGTGCAGACATACAAAACACATTGTCCTACTATTTTGGTAAACTGCTTAACTGAAGCTATCTGATAAATGAAGGAGAAATCATGAAATGCAATACAGAATGCACTAAATATGGGTTTCTTATAGTCTGCTGTAGGGAGGTATATTTTAAACTTTTGGTTTTATCCCAGTATACCCTTCCACCATTCCAATAAATTGGGTCCTGGGAAAGTGAGCAAGAATTATTTGTAAAACAACTTTGATGGGACAGATGTGCATTCTCAGAAACTCAGTTCCAACCTAATTAAGAGCTTATGGAACCTATGTAATGTCTTAACTGATCACAGCAGCAAACATGAATACAATGCAGAGTATGGAACAGTAATTTTATGTGTTTATAGCCACTTTCCTTTTTGGATTAACCTCACATGTTTGGGTAGTTGCTGTTTTTAGCTACTTTTCAGAGCTAGAAAACAGAGAAAGGGTAAGTACATGTTGTCTGTCATCCTAACTAAAATACAAAATATAGGGAATATGGAAGTATGTAGATTTCTTCCACTGATTCCCATTCTACAAAGAGACACTGTTAGTTTTGAAGGGAGAATTGTGCATGAAGATCACTGTTTAGATGACCAGGCATGGAATGTAAGAAATATCAAGCAAAAATGTAAAAAAACATGCATTTCCTTTTTCGGCATAAATGAGCTCTGATATTCTATGTATTGACTAACGGTATGTCTGTTTTTAAAGGTGAAGCTGTGACGGGAGAATTATCAAAGCTCTTAGATGAAATCAAATTGTGCCAAGAAAAGGAATACTCTTTTGAAGATCTGTCTCATACAATATCTGATCATTATCTGGACAATTTTAGTAAAATATCAGAGGAAGAACTTATGACCAGTGGAAGCCAATCCAAGCTTAATGTAGTAAGTAAGATGGGATACAACGACATTATATATACATATATATATATATTTTTATGGCACATTCAAGAAATAGTACAAGAGTAAGCATAGTACAAGCCTAACAATATAACAGTAAAAAAGAATATAGTGTGCTCATTATATATTATATTCATGTAGAATTTAATGTTCCCCTAATTTTATAAAGTTATTGTCTGAGAGACCTAAGAAAAGCTTTTGATGGCACCACTAATATGACCAAAAGCTCAGGCTAGTTTGTCTTTTGAGCATGGGGAGTGCAAGGAGATGGTGTTTTTTTTTTTGAGAAATCAATTGAAATCCGTGTGCTTAGTACCATACCTGAGACTAAAGGCTTGTAGGATCTAATCAGAAGTGCCCCCCAAAATAAGAAGCTAACCATCTTCAGTTATGATTCCTACACATTTTATTTCCTGGTAGTTAATGGTATTAAAGACTGAGTGTCTAATACTGAAAATTGTTGTGGTTCTGATACTTCAGTGATTTTCAACTGCAGTTAAAAATTTAACTTGATTAATACGATTCCTGTGAATAAAGTCCTGTAGGATTCATTTTTTCATTACATGGTAACAAGGCACTTTTTTTTTTTTTTTCTTTTAATTGAATTCTCTTCCTCAGTAAGTAAAGTAAATGGAATTGCCCAGGAAATAATGCATGGAACAGAGCGAAAATATTAAATGCTAAATTTCAATGTGTTTGTTTTTTTTTTTAATAAGTTAAGAACAATTATGCTCATGTGCAGGGAGAAGCATAACAAGTTAAGGAATTTTATGTGCTGAAGGATTTATTACAATATGTGTAGACAGAATGAAATTTACAAAGATGGTTAGCTGCCCCGAAGTGCAGTAGCTACTTTTATAAAGTCCTTCTACATTTGAGCAATTAGATACGTAACCCAAATTGAAGTCAGTCTAAACAAGGTACTGAACCTGTTTAAGCATTTTTATGCATCTTTTTAGTGTCTCTCTGTATTCAGGTGGTAACTGCTATTTAAATCTGCTCAGCTGCTGTTTTGCAGGAAATGTAATCCATATAATTCTGTCTACTTGGAATGAAATTTTTAGTGACCTAAATGAAATAGAATGTGAATAGGAAGTATTCAGCCAGTAAATCTGTAATTTACCTGGAGCCGGTAAATCAGGCAAATACATTTGCTGAGATTTTATCTATTTGTTTATTGAACCAGAGGTGTAAACAAATCTTCAGAAACAGGGACTGGTTAAAGCATATTCTGTCTCTTTCCTACTAGCGAAACAAGCTTTTCTTTCAAAGAAAACTAGAATCAGGGTGATTGTACACACTCCAGAGCATGTTTTCCCCTAGAGTAGACCCAACTACACAGGCTTATATATGGAAAGAACTCTGCTTTGATGTGAGATTTTGCTGTTTGATCTAAAAGATCCATTTCATTTTTAAAAGTATTTTAAGGTTACTAAGTCTGTTCAGTTGCTGCCTGGCTGCCTAGTATCCAGAAACTTTGTTATCCCCAGTTTGACATTCGGTCTTATAGTTTGGGCAAGTGCTGCCTTCCCTTGGTGTACAGACTCCCTGTGTATTGCATGGGTGATATGAAAACCCACAGGCTCTGTAAGGAGCCATCCAGGCATCGTCGGGAAAAAGCACTGAAATGAAGAGAAGTGTTTAGCTCTGGTGCAAAGGTTAACGTTGCCAACTATTCTGGGGGCAGAACCAACAAGCAAGGTGGTTGTGAAGGGTGGAATGAAGGGCGATAACTGAAGAAACCTAAATGGGTATTTATATATAAGAATGTAGATATACAGAGAGAAAGAGATAAGTAGAAACATATATAGACATGGAGAGGCATAAATAGATTCCTGGATATGTATTAATGAAGAGAAAGATTCTTACAACTTTTTTCTGACTTCAGTTTTCTCCTTGCTGGGAAGCTTCCATAAATAATATCAGTAGGGTAAGTGGGGACTCCTCTGTTTTCTACATCCATTTAGCTCACATTCATTGCTACTGCATGTGCCAAGACCCTTTGGAAGCAGGGGCAGCACAGGAGTGTGGTGACACTGGAGCACAGACTCTTTCTGCCTGTGGGACAGAGTGTTGTCTTTCTCTTTTACAAGTGAGCACTTGCTTCAGGTTCAAATCAGTTTTTCCCCTAACAGGCATTGCTGATTGAATCAAGGCAGTGTCAGCTCTGAGCTGGTGCAGAAGTCAGTTCTCCATTGGTAATGTATCAGGTGATGTTATGTCCTGGACAAATGTTGGTTCCAGAGATAATGATTGGTGCAAGCTTTTGAACTTCTGTAATCCAGTGATCTGAACAGGTTCCAAAACCTGTCATGTTGTTTTTTGAACCTTGAGAGATTCTCCAAAGGAACTGGCTGCTACGAGACATCATATCCCTCCCTTTGCATCATGCTATTCTTCAGAGAAATAGGAGGGCAAGGCTGGGGAACTTCTGTTGGTAATAGGAGCTTGTGAGTCAAGACCTGGTCAGTTGGAACAAGGACCATCAGCAGCCACCTCCTGAAGTTAGCTAGCATGGGCATATGAAAGAGAAAGCTTCAGGAAATGGGGGATGTTTGCTAGCTTTTTTTTTTTTTTTTTTTAACAACTGGTTCTTTTGAAGAGGACCAAATCACCTGTGGCACTGCCCTGGCTTCATAAAGTTTAGATTGATTCAGAACTGAAGAAAGGTAAGTCTGTCTATCTAGTACGCAGTTTGGACTTCTGTCCTGTTATTTGAAAGAGCAGAACTCGCTGTTTTTGTTTTGCACAAGGATACTGGGGATGCTTACTTTTTAATGCAGTAACTGGACCATAAAAGGCTTCATCTGGAAAGTGGGAAAGTGGGGTTCAGTTCTCTCTATGGAATAAAGATGGATTTAACATCACATTTACAGTCTCCCAAATAAAAGGTCTGAGTTGATCCCCTCCAGGATTCTTTGTGCATTTGACAGCCACTGGAAAAATACCAGTGCAATCCTGACAGCATGACTTAGGACTGCATATTCACTAGTAATTCTGTTCTGTCTCTGGCCTCAGATGTCTTGCATTGTTTGTTAATCAATGATAAAGCATCTATAGAATACTACATTTTCTTTTGAAGAAGTTGTGTGTTAGAACTCTCTTAGGGCAAGGACAGAGTTGAATCCAGTCATCCATTTGGCAAGTTGTTGGATGAGTAGTGATCCAACTACTCAACATGTTTTTCTGATATGTTTGAATTAGTGGACTTCAACCTTCAGTACAAGCTTTTTATCAAATTTTGCATTGAAAAGACTACATGTTTTACTACAAGTTTTATTATGTTTCTGTTGACCAGGTGTATGACTTGCGACATAAGGCATTAACAAAACCAGAGGTTAACGTGTTTACAGTATCTTAAAGTCAAATAAGAAGTGGAGTTTACACAGCTCTGATGTCAGGTGAAACTGAAAAGGAGGTTCCTAGATAAAAATTTTTGGTTTAGTCACCTTAATTCCAAATTACAAGTCAGCTCTGTGTTGACGTGAGTAAAAATGCCCCCACAGCACAATTCCATTCCAAAAGCTGAAAGGGAAACTGGATAAAATTTGGAGTTCTGGAAGAACAGTTTGTGGACCGTGCTATCTTCCTGAATAAGAACAGAGGATAAAAGCTTCGAATGCTTTGAATGTTTGTTAAATAGTACAAAGTCATGAGAATAAGTATTTATTTGAAGAGCACATTATTAAGAATAAACTAAAGAAAGTTAAAGCTACACCAGAACCTTTACAATTTTCAGTGCTTGATTTTGCAACTCTGTCTTTGTTTTTATGTACTTCTGATGTGCTATCATGTAAAATATTCCATATTTTCTTAATCTGTCTTCACTAGTCATTAAAGTAAGTGTTGTAAAAGTTATCACACAGCAACCCCCTGTTCATTGTCTCCACAAATTAAAGGCCAGATTGAACATAATTTTGTGTCTGGAAATGGGGGTCATTATGCTATTTCGGAGTGAGCTCCAAAAAGGCGTTTATATATCTAGGCATCATTTCAGTTAGAATTGAGCATTTCTCTCAAAGGCACATACACTGGATGGAGTTGATGTTGGATTCATAGATTTTTACTCCCATTTCCCTTCTGCCTTATTTTTCATTTTGCTCATTATGACTTGAATATAATCTTTAGCTCCTCTGTGCATGCAAAGACATGGAACGCCTAGACAGCTGCTGCACAGGTGAGCTGGGAGAGTTTTCTATCTATGTATTTGTTCAGTGCTGGCATATTACATAGTACAATTTTACTATGTTTGCGAAGTGCATTACTTTAACTCCAAATAACTGGGATTTGACTGTTCAGCAAATCAGAAAATGAACTGTGCTTCCAGAATATGAGATGGGAAAAGATGTAGGAAAATCCTTGATTGTAACAGTTCAGTTAACTTAGGAATTTCTTTTTAAAAAATTAAACTGTTTTAAGTATGATTGCTAGCAAAATCAGGTTTTCACAATAACCTATAGTAGTTTCAGTTTTCAAAAAAAGTATAATTTTAGAAGTATTTATTTTCCAATAGATGGCAGTCTGGCTCAGTAATTTCAAGAACAAAAGCAGCCATCTTATATAAGAGTTTTCCAACTTTTTTCATTGCTAGGTTAAAATCATGCATTTTTAACACAGTTGATAGTACAAACTACTTTAAAATGTCTCTAGTTCGTATAAGAAGAAAAATTTTTGAATATCATGGCATGCATTTAAGCTACAAACTAAAATCTCAGGGCTAAATTTACAGGTATTTTATTACATAGAAGTTACATGTCAAGTGTACATTCAAAAGATCTCTGTGAATTCTAGAGCAGGTAAGAAAATTTAAATGGGTATAACTTGCAAACCAAAGATCCAGAAGAATTAAGTGTCAAGAAAAAAAACACAAGATTGTTGCAGTGTATATTGTGAGGAATCTTCCAGAGCTCCTGCAAGTAAAATGCTTTGATTTAGATTCCTCTGCTCTTGGAGTACTAACAAACATCATTATCCATTTTTTGTCACGTTTGGGGTTCCTGTGTATGTACTCCTGTGGGAATGAATTGTTCTAAACATGGTATTAAAAACACAAATATGCTTTTTTATTATGATGTACTTACTCATTGTGTTTCTTAATTTAAAAACAGTCAGTAAGTTGAGATTTTTTTGTGTGTCCACATAAGAAAAAATTCCTATAGATACCAATGTTATGCTACTTTTTGTTTGCATGTGTTTGCAAAACAAAAAATAGAGTATTAAGAACTTCTGCACTCCCCTATGCATACATGTGCATGTATATATATGCATATGTGCAAGATATACATGTTGGATACAATACATTTCAATCTTTTTCTTTTGTAATTTTGATAATTTAATGAACATTATTAATTGACTCAATCAGGTTTATCTTATTCTGTTCAGAAGGTGATTATATATTTCTAATCCTCAATTAAGAATGAATATGAGAAGTGTTGTGTTCCTTACACCGTGAGTATAAACAAATATTCTCCATAGTTGGAGTTAAGGAACAACAACAACAACAAAAAAAAGGGCAGAGAAATTTTGAACTAATTTTAAAATAATAAAATTCTGCCAGACACACTAAATAAAAATGAAGCTCCAAATGGAATTATTTTCTTCAGATCAGTCGTCTTAATCTTGTGTGGTACATATTTGCTTGCAATGTTTGCTTTTGTATTTATGCTATTGTGTTGAGAAGCATAATACATAACCTATATTATAGATTTGCAAGTGGAAATGCAGTATCTTTGGATTTGTGACATGAGTTCAGACTAAAGAAGATACAATTCCAGAAAATGCTTTCGTTCTTTTAAGATTCTACTTAATTACCTGGAGTATATACTGAGAAACTTGTTATCAGGTGCCCCCATTTTTTTGCTTACAGAATAAAACTGAAGTACTAAAACCATGTAGGATTATAGGGGCTGCACTACAGAGGGATTTCTCAGAAGTGGCAGCAGTACATCTGATTAAATTTAATGTGGTTATATAATAGATAATAAAGGCTGGCAGCAGTAATTTAAATTTAAACATGAAAAAAGGTTCTGTATAGTCTCAGGAAAAAGATTTGAATTTCATCACAAGAATATAAATGTCAATTTATCCTTAATTCTGTCATCCAAAAAGGGAAGTTGATACTTATGTACACTCAGACAGAATGAGAAAAATAGTCTTAAAAACTTGTCAGATTAACATTGTTGGAAACCCTGATGGTACGCATTCAAGTGAAGATTCACTTTCAGCTCCCATGTCAGAAAATCAAGGTGAGGTTATATAAAGACAATAAAGCTATGATTATGGATTTTTTTTTATGTTTAAAAGATTTGAAATGATAGAACTGTGTGTTTTGGAAATAAGTTAGTTTAGAATGAATATATTAAAGTTGAATACAATTTATGTATGGTCCATTATTCTTATCTTTTATCTAATACAAAGAAAAATTAATTTAGATGAAAAGCACATCCACAAAAATTTGAAAGTAATTACTTTTTATTTTGCAAAGTAATAATCACTGGAATTTGTTGAAGAATTTTGAGACAATTTAGTAGGATTATTTGGGGATTCAATAATACTGTGTTGTTCTTTAACACAACATTTAAATAAATAACGGGTGTGCTGAAATAGTATAATTGCTGAGTGATTGCTATCTTGGATCAAAAGTGGCATCTTTGACAATATCACACACTTGCATATAGGCATTATTTGGAGAGTGAGACAAAATTCCACATGATGATGATGGGCAAGCTAGAAGTATGTAGCTGATTGATGAGGATAAATTAAAAACACATTCAAGAACAAATTCGGTTACTTATTTATTAAGGAATATTAAGGAATTTATTATGGAATAGTAAAACATTCTGACCTTATTTTTTGGGACTCCATGGAGAGAAGCAGGTATATTTTAAATTATTTAATATACTAAAAATTACTGATTTTGATAATACATCTTAGCTATAATTATTTTCACATTTTGTCTTTTTGATGTCAAAGAAAAAATAAAAATAATTTTACCAAGGGTCAGTGTTTGGAATACTTTACTTAATTCCCTTTTTATGATAGTGATAGATAATTTATATATTGCCAAATTATGACATGGAAAGGATATTGTCTTGTTGATCCCTAGCTCTTAGTTCTAGTTTGGTTACAAATCTCATTTTACAAGCAAATGCTAAGTCTTTTTTCTGTTGGAAATAAAGATATGAAAGCCATCCCTCACAGGGTATATAAACCTTACAAATTAAGATTCCCTTGTTGCAAAGGTCTACCCACTCTCTGAAGATAAGATTATATAACTTTATAAATTGTTTTTAAAAGCTACCACCCAACTGAAAACCATCTGTCAGTTCCAGTTTCTTATGCACACAGTGGTATTTCCCACTGAGAAGAACTGTTGTTGCTGTAATTTGTTTGATCAGACATTTATAATCTGACATCCAGTACCAAGCATCCACAGTTTCTGTCATCGGGTATGGTACCTTGCTATAAGGTACTTTACAAAATGGTTTCTAAATTCTATCTAAATATGAGGTAGTCATTGTAAAGAAGCAGAGGGAAACATACGAACTTCATACAAATGTTTGCCCCTTCTGTTAGTTAGCTTACCTAGCCAAGGGAAGTTCAGACATTTCTTTGTTATCCTTTCCTAGCCTATGTTCTGCAGTTACTCAAAGAACTACAGTAGGTTATTTTCTATATCTGTAAGTTATGCTATGCTTCAGTACAGCATCATAAAGATTTCTTTGTTGGAGGGATCCTAACTGCAACCGGGTGGAACTCTACATAGAATAATTTGCCCGGTGGCATGCTTCACAGCCAACTAAATTAGCCTGCAGCTCCCTGCTGCTGTGATTTCTGGTAGAAGTATTGCTAGACAATCCTCCAGTGTGCTGCACAGACATACCCTGTGAGACAGTCAGCACTTATTTAAGAATATAAAATCCCGAAACATGACAACGATTTAAACTACATGGAGTAAAGAATAACTAGGGGGAGGTGCTTGCCAAGCCACCAGTTCATCTAATCTGTATTAATAAGTACTACTACTTTTCTGCTATAATGGTTTTCTGAATATTTAGTCAGTCTGCCCAATTACATATGTGTGGCAAATTCCTTGACTCAGATACTTGCAGGAAAATAGCTTACAGACATATGAATCTTTCTGAATGTAGTTAGGTGTTTACCTTGCACTGGTGTGTAAATTTATCTAATCCTTTTGCTCCAATCTGCCACAGTGTTTACCTCAATAACCCCTGTATCAGGATGTTTTGCAGAACGTGTGCGGTATGTATAGGTATTTTCTTTTATTTCCCAAGTATATACTTGCATTTATTCTTCCCTGGTAAAATCTGACAGAGCAGAAAAGAACAAATAGTTTGTGCACATCCTCCATAACTTGGAGTACTTCAGGCTTGTTCTTTCTTAAAGTTTTTATTTTCCTGACTAAGTAATCCTAGCATTTGCAAGTTTATTTTGTATGTAAATCTTGCTGTGCTACCAACCACTTTGCTTGCCCTGCTGTGGACTCTTTCATTCTAGCTAAATCTCTTTTACATAAGGATCTCAGATATGGGGGTAGCATTTTTTTCCATATAAAGTCATTATAATATAAGCTTTTCAGATCAAAGAGCTTGTTTGTTTTCATGGCTATAAAGCTGTATGTAAATTTGGGATGTTCTGCAAATGATTTGTACTACTTTATCTACTTGAGAATCCTGTAGGACAGCTATGTTTATTAAATTAACCACAGCAGATCCTTGCATTTTTTCACAAAGACCATTTTAGATCAGAGACTGTCATACACTGTAGTAGTGCGCACATACGTAATTTGAAGACTAATCTCTGTGTCATTATACTCAACTGGGTACCAGAGAAATCTACTAATCTCAGCAGGATTACCCAGGATCTGTAGACTATCAGAACCAATCTTGAGATCATTTTACCAATATGAAGAATATTTGCTTTAATTAGATATTTTGTGTGTGTGTTATTCAGTGTTTAAGTGAACCTTCTTTTTCATCCCCGTTTGTGCCTTTCCTTTTCACTTTTAAGCTGCCTGTTCCATTGTGGGCATTCTTGCCAGGTTTATGCAGCAGAACACTTGGCTCTTCTTTTTCTTCCATACTCTCAGTACCCATTATCCTGTGAGTGTGCAGTACTGAGCAACATGGTGTGCATTTTTAAGTTACAGTTTCCAGCTTAATTTGGGATTTTCTGAGAGAGTTTCAGTCACTTCTGAAAAACAATGAGAAGATAATGCTATGAGATTTTCATCTAGAAATGTGATTTTGCAATATTAACTTCAATGACTTTGTGTCATACAAAAATAAATCATCAACAAGACTGATGACTTTTGCTATTACTGCTAGCTATTACTGCTATGACTGGTATCAGTCAACAAAGATATTTCCTTCAAGCCTTGGCTTTCCCTAGAGGCCTGCCAAAAAACTGTCATGGACTCACACTCTCCATTTCCCATGGGTTTCTCCTCTCCTCAGACTTTTCTCCAATACTTCAGCCAAAATGAAGTTTGCAACTTCTCCCTCACAAGAGAACAAAAAGTTTTTTTCAACATGATCTTCCTTTTTTTTTTTTTTTCCTTAAAATTCATTTTCTTCCTAATCAATCAGAGTATCACCAGCACAGATGTAGAAACTCCAAAGGTACGATTCAGCTGTACAAACATTAAGTATCTCATGTCGCTGCAGATACACAAGGTGTCTTTTGCATGAGGCTAAAATGGGCTCTGTCATGCTTTCTGGAGCAGTGATTAAGGTTCAACAGCTACCATGCAGTGTCTAAAATAGCACAGGATGCCTGTTATTGGCAGCTGAATCCTTCAAATCAGTTGCATAAACAGAGACATCTAGTCCTGTTCTAGTCAGCAGCTGAGACATCTTCATGGGTCTCGCAGATGTGAAAAAGGGCTTGGAAAGTTGTGATGTTCTAGAATTGAAGTTAGAGGCAGAGTACCCAATGATGGCACTTGACCTCAGTGTAGAGGCAACTTAATCAAGACCCAAATGTCCATCCAGTAGATGGGCAGTGTTAACAGTAAGGATTCAGAAATATTTGTGAAACTTTAATAATCCATTTGAGCAATAGACTATGTAACTAAGTATGAGACTGACAAAGAATGTGAGGGACCTCTCTAAAATATAGTTACATTTAGCTTTTAGTTTCTAAAAACATATTTAGTCTCTTTGAAAAAAATAGTTTTGGTAGTTTTTAAAAAGCATGAGCTTGAATGTGTAGGAGATTTATTTTTCACAGTCATATGTAGGTGTTTACCATAGGGCAAAGGTAACTGAGTTAATAAGGAAAGAAGGAGAATGAAGTTGCACCAGGGCAGGTTTAAGTTGGATGTTAGGAAAAAATGTTAGTTTTAGGTAGGATGTTAGGAAAAAATTCTTTACTTAAGATGTGAAGTTTTGGAACAGTCTGCCCAGGGAAGCAGTTAAGTCACGATCCCTGAAGGTCTTCCAAAAACATGTAGATGTAGAGCTTAGTGATATGATTTAATGGTGGACTTGGCAGTGCTAGGTTAAAGGTTGGACCAGAGGGTCTTAGAGGTCTTTTCCAACCTAAGTGATTCTATCATTCTATGAAAGCTTTCAAATGTACTCTTTTCTATCCCACAAACTTAAAACAAAAAGTAAATAATTTTAGAACTTTTTAGCATTTGATTTTTCTGCATGTTACATTGGTAAGTTTTTCTGTAATATTTCTAGAACTTTCCCTCTGTTGTCAACCAAACCAGTGCAGGTTTGGTTGTGTGTTTTAATACGTGAGAATAAATGAGTGTTCTACTATACAACAGGAGACAAATAGTAGAGAAAAAATGATAAAATTCTTAAATGCCTTTTGTATATACCTGAAATCAACATTGATTTCATGTTTGCTCCATTAGTATAAGAATAAACTCATTAAGTTTGGAACTGGCAGATGAATAAAGCCTGATGATTACCATCTGATAGGAAATGCATGAGAAGAGTGAAAACCATATGGGTATGTCTCTCATATGTTTTCTGTTGTGAGGGGAACAGCATAGAAGTTTTGTCCTTATGGTCTAAACAGAAGATGGAGTGTACAAATCCATTAAAGCTACGTGGGTCCCTACAGGATCCATTAAGGGATGGAGATAAATACCAATGTATTGTTTCACTGTATCATATTCTATGATTCTTTTGAAGTTGAATAAGCAGGTACTTTCTTAGCAGTAGCAGTCCCAGTTTCCCTTGTTCCCTTCTTCTTAATAAGAGAGAAAAGGATACGAGTAATATGAATGGTCACTATTTTGCCATACTTCAGAGGGCAAAATCCCACGATAAGATAACACAAAAAGAATGTTTTCTTTAAAAAATATTTAGTAGATGAAATTAGAACATTTGGGCAAATGGACATTTTTGTACTACTTGCTTAATTTCTTTCCTTTTTTTCCCATCCTGCTTGCAAAAAACACATTCATTTTCTCCTTGACACATAAAAAGAGATTAAGTATGTTTGTCCTTAAATCTTGAAGTAGCTGACCACTCATGACATAGAGTTTCATTACATTCTGTTGATAGATTTTTTTAGTCCCTGTGAATAAGCTCAGCAAATAGAAAAAGAATGACAGAAAAGTACATTGGACCAGATTCTTACACCTCCCTAAAGTATGTGATCAGGAGTAATTCAGAGTTGAGGGGCAACTGCATGATTTTTACAATGCATTAGAAATGTTTGCCCATGGAATTAGTGTAGATCAACAATGTACTATAAATGCACTCCTTAGTCTTTCTCTAACTTTCCTATATACCAAAATCCTAGTCTGAGTTCAGTGGTATAACTTTTTGCACTGAGATTAGAAGCAGAAACTAGGGTTACTTGGCCATACACACATATGTTTTTACATTGCTTTCTCTGCTTTTCCAGAAGGATGTAAGAGTTGAATGATTTATACCATTTTTGATAATCTGTTTTCTTTTCTCTTGTTATCTGTCCTTCCTAATATTATTATAAGCCTCAGTTTAGTGCCATGAGGGAAAATCTCGGAAGAGGCTCTTCATTTTTATTTGCTTCAGTAGTTATTTGAAATTGAGCAGTTTCTATTAATACTACTGTTATTATTTCTGTTGATATTGGTACTTTGCCCAATATCTTTGGAATATGAACTATTAAAGCCCGCAAAGAAGCACCCTCAGCACTGCCAGCCAATCTTAGACACAAATCATATTAAAATGTAATAATGTTTTATTCCCATGCTGAACTTTCTTTTAATTATCAGTAGTTGATTCCTTACAGGTTTTGGAATATTTACTACCCTGCCCTTTTCTCTGTCCAGAATGGTGTTTCCTTTAAGGAATCTCAATAATTTTACCATATTACTGATTTAGTCATAGATACTTCATAAGAAGTAGTATTGCGTAGGAGTTGTAGGTGAAGGCATGTCACACTGACATGATTACCTTTTTTTTTTTTTTTTAATGGTACTTTCAAGACATTGTATGATCATTGGCTAAAGAAAGAATTTAAGTATTAGCTCTTAAGTTACCGAGGAGTATGTCTGGAAAACAAAGTAAGGGTGTACTTGTGTTGGGGTAGGTCTGTCCATACTATGTTGAATATACCACAGCTAAAAAGAACAGTATAGAAGAGAGAGCGTGGGAAGAGCAATGAATGTCCTAAATCTTCTGGTAGTCCTCATTAGTGAGATAACTGCAATGAAATGACTATTTTAATTATACAAGACAGGAAGAAGCAGCAGCTTGCAGTATGTGAGCTTCATGCCGGTAGTTTTTCTTGCCATCCATAGCAAAACCTTTGCCTTCCTAGTGAAGACGATTTTGAATTCTGCTTCCACATATCTTTTGAATTAAGAAAGAGTAGGAGTGGGAGACAGGATTTAGCTGGACTCTGCGTAAGTCAGGCTGCACAGAGAATTGTTGACAGTGCTGGTCAACATCGTCGCTGACAAGAGATAGTTGATGTGCTATTCAGCATCTCTTATGGTGTGTGTGTGTGTATATATCTGTGTAATCCTTTTTTTCACCTGTAGGAGAGTCTGAGCCCTTGTACATTTTACTGAGATCAAAAGGTGGATTACTGTTTGACTGATCTTTTCCAGTTAGGCCTTCAACTTTTGTAGCCCACTGACTTGACTGTCAAGTGGCGTCATCCAGCTGATTTTTAGTTATTCTACTGTATTGTTTTTATATTGTATTTAGCATTTAGGTACAATATGAGAAACTGCTGGCAATTTGTTACTAATGGATCTAAAGATAATCTAGTACAAATATTCTTTAAGGTCTTTTTGATTAGCTGCTCTTAACCAGCATTCATCTTCAGATAGATGACTCAGTGCTGTATATAATTCCTCTTTAGAATGGCTTTGTCTGCTCAGGTATGGTTTTCTCTTATGTCCTTCATTAAACCAACAGCATCTTAATGGAATAATAACTGCATTTTCAGTAACACACTTTTACTGAGAATATGTATGCTAAATAAAAAACTGCACTGGAGGAGTAATAAAGTGGTGACTTCTGCCTACTCAGTTACCACCTGATTTTTCCCCTACTTTAATTTCTGTTCCTTCTGCTCTATTTCATGACAAATAATGTATTTTCTATAAGTTTCATCATTCTGCCACCCACTTACCCACCTTCTCTTTCACAACTTTAAAAAAAGAAAAATACATGGTTTACAGCTGATTTGCTTTGCAATTACATTGCACTGAGTTTTTCAAATGTTATATGATAACATTCAGATAGTATAGGGATGTTGAATACAGAGATGCCTCTGTAGTTATTCTCCAAGCAGTATTTTCTTTACTTTCTGTGACATTTAAAGCAAAAAATGCTGGTCTTTGCTTTGAATTACATTTTTATTCTTTATGAAAAGTAAACATGCTTAAGCTTTTATTTCTATTTAATATTTCTGAAAATATTAATGGTCTATTTTGCTTTTCTGCAGGCTCCTGTACCTTTCATTGTCAGTTTTTCTCAACTGATACATGAATTTTTCACAGTGAGTCACATTTTGGAATGAGTCATGTGCATATAAACACAGTCCTTGATACAGGGAGACACATAAGCCTGTCATTAACATGAGAAATCCCATTAACTTAATTGGAACTATTCATGTGCTTAATGCTTAAGACTCAAAAAAAGTTGCCAAATTCATGCATTTTTGCATAGCCTACATCTGTGTATGCCCATTCTACATACCAACTTAGGTCAAACCTCCTATGCCTGTGGGATGGGAAGGCATCCTTAGAAATGCATTTCTGTTGCACAGAGTGTCATTGCAGACTATATGGCTTGCTGGACTGAATTCCCCCTTGGGGCTTTATTCTTCAAAGCGATAAATTCTTTTTCCATGGCCAAGCGAAGCTCTTGAAGTGCTTTGATATTAGGTAATATCAAATCAGTTATTTTCAGTTAATGCCAAGTATCAATACCAAGTATCAATAGCAATCAATACCAAATACTTGGTATTGATACTTGGTATTAACCGTGCAGATAGTATGATTTACAAGTATTAGGTACATGCTCAAAGTCAGGCAAATGCTTAAAAGACAGTTTCAATTTGTTTTACCTAATGTTAGGAGGAAGAAATTAGTTTGGAAGGCAATTCAGTCCTGTCCCACAGGACAGGATGGAGGAGATGGAGGATTAGGGTGGAGAAGATAAGATGTGAAAATGCCTGTATGTTCATATGTTAAAGACAACTAGTTTAATCCATAGATTAAACAATACATAGATTAGTTTAATCTATAGATTAAGCAAGTAGCTCAAATGAAAGATTTAGCTTTTAAGCAATTCTAACTAGTTTAAAAGAATGATGTTTTAAATTCATTTATGAATCAGGAACATGCATATTGCAGCTTCAAGTAGCTTATGCCTTTTGCAGTTAATTTCCCACTGAAAAACAAATGCAGTTATGCTTCCAAAGATACCAAAAAAAAAAAAAGATTCTATAGGCTTTATATACTACTTTATTCTTAAATAATACCTGCTTATTATAGCTAAAATATAATTTCTAAAAGCATTTGGTGATCCATTCTCATTTTTTCAGTTTACTGAATTCTTGAATTTTCTGCCATTTGAAAATCTTAATCTACTTTGAACTGAATGTGGTAATCTTCATATGAATACTACTTCATCTATACGTATATTACAACATTCACTTCAGAAGCTTTCACCTGTAGTGAAAAATCAATTAGCCAAGATTGACCTTTTTGTTAGTATATAAACAATGCTGAATAGAGGGGAAGGAACACTTCCCTTGAATGATTAATTTCTTGGATGCTCATCATGATGGGTATCAATAGCACTTTCTTACTGAGCAGCAGTAACTGCATAACAGTAACATTTATGTACTTTTCAGCAAATATGTGAATTAATCATGTTTGTCCAAAGTTTTTAAATATTTTACTGTTGTTATGTATAGTAAATGACTGTGAATCAACTGACCTTGTGGTGACTTCCAGTTACAGTAATTTCTTTCCAGGTTCAGACATGATTGTGCTTGAGTTCAAAGCAGTTGACTTCAGACAAAGTTTAGTTTTACAGAACTGCAAGCAAAAAAGGCAGTCATGTGCTGCTTGGCTGGTGTGCAGTGGTGCAGTGGTCAAGATTCTCCCTTCAAGGACTGATAAAGCTTGTTCTTTCAGAGCACTTAGTCTCATATAACACTGGAAAGGGTCACAGAATATCTCATGCTGATTCCTGATGTAGCTCAGCATCTCTGCAAACTTGCCTCTGTGGTTTTGGTATAGCCAAGAAATGAAGACCGCAAACTTAGCAACTGTCTTTGAAGTTTGAGAAACTTGGGACATGCTCAGCATCTCACAGGGATGGTGGCAGAGGCAGACACAGTACAGTTCTCCAGCGTTCAGCTGCCTTAAGTACAAAACCATCCTTCTCCTGTCATCCCATTGCTGAATACAGGAAGTGAAATCAAATTCTAACCACACTCATAGCAAGGCTATGATGAAAGAAATATAAAATAGGAACGTATTTGTGAAAGAATGGCTGCAGATTTGCAGTGCAAGATGGAAGACAAGATAATGAGGATAACAAATAGAAAAACACCAAGCAGGGTGCCTTGGGGAATGTGGGAAAGGTGTGCCCAGGCTACCAAAACATTTCACCATTGTTCTGTCTGCAAGACATAGCGTGTCTTGTAAATGAAGCTTCTCTCTGCTGGGATCCTTACTGAATCCCAGAAGGGTACATTTGGTTAATGCAGGGATCCTGCTGTGGAAAAATAGTTATTGACAGTGTTATATTTCATTCCCAAATGCTGCTTTTTTCCCTTCCACAGCCAGCAAGCTATTCCCTGGTCATGGCCTGGGCATCAGCAAACGAGCATGGGGAGCCTTCTGGCCACGGGAGCAGTAGCAACAGAGCAGCCTGCTCAACCCAATTTATAATGGACAGTTAGAAACAGATTCCCTCTTTGAGTTCCTCACTCAGTATAACATAAATTTAGACTATCAGAAAAAGAACTGCAGTGTTTTCATCTTCATTTCACAACATTATTACATAACCTTTGGGCCAGATGAAGGAGAGGCAGAAGCATGCCTCTGTCTCACAGTGGTTAGGATCATAAGAAATATTTGCATGGTCCTATGCTGTCAAGTCACTTCTTCCAAAGAAAACTGCCATTGAATTAATTGTTCCAGACTAAGTGGTAGCATTTAGATTACCAAATGTCTGGTTGCTTTCTGCCTTCTATAAGCAGAAAGAGATTGCCTTCCAGAAGAAGAATTGATTTTGTCCTTGCTGCTCCATTTCAAAGAGCGTATTTTTCTTACTATGCAATATGCTGCAAAATAAACAAAATGTTAACGTTAGTGTCTATGGTGCAATACCAAATGGTATGTCCTGTTATTTTATATCCCTAACTGTTTTGCTGATGCTGTTCTCTTCTGGTTGGTACTGGCAGAAAGGGTATTTGCAGTACCACAGCAGCCAGATGATAGTTATGCTGAAACAGAGATACAACAGGTAAAGAAAGCTTTTGATGTTTGGTTTTAGAGACTACAGGAAAGTCTCTTCTCTATCCTGAAACCAGGGGATTTAATCACATTTGCCTACCACTGACTGGTACAAATTTTAAGGTAGAAAGCAGTCCAGTTTTCATTAAAAAATCAAAAAAACGGGGAAGAAAAGGAAGATGAGAGGTTTCATTTGATTTAACTGTATTCATAGAAAAGACTTGTCTAGATAATAAGGTCATATAGTAGGCAATTGTCATCTGTAAAAAGGAATGCCAAAACTTTATGTATGTTTTATACATGGCGTAACGCTTTTTAAGCTGTGAACATGGTAGTTTTAAGTAATAGTTAAGACTGAAGGTGCTCTCTTTTTCTTTTTGTGTTGACTTTTAAGGATGGAAAAGACTTTCTCTGTTTTTATTTATATATGTATTTTTAATTATTATTATTTTTTCCATCTGTACTCACTATCCTGTCTGTTGCTAAATATTAGCTTGTTCTCAGATCAGGAGGGAGGTGTCAGGTTATTGTGATAGCCAAGCTGATGTACACAAACCTACTGGAAGAACAAATAGCTGTTTTACAGAATAAAATATCCTTCAGTGTAAAGTTTCCTACAGGGAAAATTCTGCCATTTATGTAGATGGAGACATAAAGAAGAAGACTTCCATGCCTAAATTTTCAAAGACATTATCTAAATACTCATCAGATATGAGAATTAGAAGTGATGCGTCAGACCCAGTGAAGTCTGAGGAAAACTTGCCTCTAATTGTAGATCTTACTACTCTCTTACTGCTATATTCTTATACTTTCTCTTTTACATACACAGAAAATTATTTATTTTATTATTCTGTTTATTTTATTAGCAGTAGTCTGCTACTGCTTTAAGTAATTTTAATACTTATTTCAATGTTCTAATAACAATATAGCTGTTTTTTATTAAATGTTTTATTTTGTATCAGCCTTGTGGTTCACTATCAATTACTCCTTTTTACATATGATATCTAATATCTTTTAAGATTTTCTATCTGTTTTGTTTGAGGATATGTGATATTTATATTCATGCCTCTTGTAGTTTGCACAGAGTTGGCTTTTTGGAAGCTTAGTATTACAGGTTATGTTGACATCACCATTTCATAATGTCAAATTCAGTTAATTGAGCAACTATGATCTAAGTGGCATTTTCTAACTACATTTTCTGTTTCTTTTCCAAGTCAGAACAGGTATTATAAAAGGTTTGTAATTGTGTCTGTTTTTCTTCAGGTGACAGAAATCTCTTTCTATTTATTTCATTTTTTTTTTCCTGAGAAGTGGGCATAAATAACCTCAATTTCACTAAACCTCTCCCCACAGGGCTATTTCAAGGCTTCCCAGCAGCGCACACAAAATTAGATTTTCATGTCCAAAGTATCTCTGAGGAGGCAAAATTAAATTTACAACATAACAGAAAAACGAGGGAGTTCTGAGAAAGGAATGAAGGCTGGGAGAGGATAGTAGAAAACTGGGTGGTCTGGATTGGGGTTTTTATGGGCTTGTGTGACAGTCTGAGGTCCGTGGACGGATTATAGATCTTTCTCTATCTCATATGCCTCCCCCAGGTGTCTCCGTCTCCCTAGTGTATGCAAACCCAGTCTGTCGCATTTGGGGGACTTCTGACTCCCCTTTCTCTCATGCAGCCTCCTTCCCTTCTTTGCAAATGCTGCTGTCCTTCCTTGCAGCAACTCCTACCAAGCCCTTTTTGCCTGTTGTTTGGGAAGAATGGGGCTTCTAGCAGCAGGGAAGGGTGAGAAAGCTGATAGTGGTAACTGTTTCTTGGTCCTTCATATACATTTGTCCTAATCCTTCCTTTTTAGTGCTTTACCTGTAGCAGAAGAAGACAGAAAACAGTCATTCAGTATACAAAGAGCCATCCCTACTCTTCAGTTCTCTTTAAATTAGCCAGTATCATGTCATAAACTGGATTGTCTCATGGCATCAGAGTACTAGTCAATGTATTCCAAACATCTCAAATGAATTTTGACATCTGCTGCTTTTTTATTATTATTTTTGATGCCCAGGAGATCTGACTACATAATATTTCCCACTTTTCATCCATATTGACAGCATTAATTTCAATTTCTGTGATCTCCGTTCTTTCTCTATATACATAGCATCAGTGTAAATAATACAACTCTCACTCATTCTGCTTGTTTACTTTTTGTTGCTCAATAATATTTTTGCTATAATGATTTTCTACTCTGATTCTGTAATAGCTAAAAACTCATATGTTCTCCCTTGAATGATTCAAATGTATTGAATTTCATTATCCATCCTCCTTTGATTGTGTTAAGAAATATCTCTGATTTTGTGTTTATTTTTTGCCTTTGGAAAGTGAATTGAGTATAATTTTTTTCTGTGTCCTTCGTCTTTATCCACTTAGATTGGCTTTTAAGATGTGTGTTACAGGCTTTCCTGTACCTAGCACTGCTGCAGTTCTTTGCTTTTTGCTCCAGGGGGCAAGAAGCACTTTATTCTGTGATCCAGCAATTCTGAGATTTAAAATACAAACATAGGGCAAACACCATGGAAGATGGCATCATAAATAGATGGGAAAGACTCATAGTCTGCTTCCTTTGTCTATGCAAATGCAGAGCAGTAATAGTCCTTCACGACCGACACCGTGCAGAGTTAACCCAATCCTTTTAATAGTCCCTGTAAGAATACTGGTTGCTACGGCAACACATTCTGTGGTACCACTTGACTGTCAAAATAACCTCATAAAATATCATGCTAAGAATGGTTTAGAAATTGACTTTTAAAATAAGAAGTAAATAAATCCACCTAACTTTAGAAGATATGGCTAGATTCAAGGAGTCTGCAACAAGGGAACAACCATTTCCTAAGTGAGGGGAATCAGACTAGTGGAGATGGATGTGTCGTGTTTCTCATCCATGTGAGTGAGCTGGCATAGAATTTAGAAATATTTATTCTGCTTAAGGTAATGGTATACCGACCACATATGCGTATAATATGTTAGCACAGGAGTCAAAGGTTAAATGGCCCTCAGATGGTATACAGTTTTATAGTATTTGCTTTTGCAGTGCCTTTGCTTCGCTTACTCATATCCATCAGCTTGTATTCATCTTCAGAACTGCTGTTGTTTCTGCTCTTCCTTTCCCCCCTACATTTCCTTCACCTCTACATGCCCTTTCTTGCAGCATACCCCACACTCCACATATTTCTATATTCTATTGGCTAAAATAATCTGCAGTTAAGTGGTGGTGGTTTTTTTTTTTTTTTTTTTTTTTACTTGTGGGCCTCATAACAGTGCTTTAGAGCCTATGTTACCACCACATTAATAGATGTGGTCAGCCATTGTCTCAAACAGTATTATGTTGGTCAGACAAAAATCCAGCCACTTCTGAAAGCTTGTTTAAGATAAGCACGCATTCTTAGAGATAGAACTTGGCATCTGAATATCAGGTAGGCTGCACAAACAAATGTCAAGCAGGCTGGAACAGCTATTACAAATTCCAGTTTAAATATAGACAAAATAATTATCTGTGGCATAAAATTCAGTTGTGAGTAAAACTTGAAATTTTTTATTGTCATGATTTTTTTAACATGAGATTTAAAAAATCATTTGTAACTGGTTTAACTCTCCTCCTTTTTCTCCTGAAATCAACAGAAGTTGCTATTGCGATTCATTTAGTAGGAGTGAACTATCCTGTGTAGCAAAAGAACATAAATAAATGGGAAGTGTCCACTTTTTCTGCTTCCAGCTGTCATTAGAAAGACAGAATACCAGTTTAAGCAAAGCTAGCATTATTCCTTTCTAACTGAGGCCAATATAGAAACCTTAACACTCACAAATTAATAGCATTTTCTAGTACCCTTCAGCCCTTCTAGTCAGTGAAAAAATACATTTTAAAATATATATATTTTTGCCAACATAATAAGCTAATGTGTCTGCTATTGGTAAATGTCAGGGGAAAAAAAAAAAAAAAAAAAAAAGAAACCTCATTACTTTGACTGAATTTAACTTTTTTTTTTTATTTTATTTTTTTTTTCCTGAAAAAAACTTGGACTTATCCAGGCAAATGTTTTTGTCTTCTGAACACAACAGATGACTGTTGAAACTAGATCCTCTCAGCTATTATTTCCCTCTAGAAGATAGTAATTTTTTTTTTTAATGTTAGTTTTTATTCTCTCCAGGCTGTCCTCAACTTAATTTTAATTTAAAATGAAGTAGAAATTGCCAAATACCTGATAATGAAGAAAATAAATACACATTTTTAATGTATATTATTATATTCACTCATATTTAAAGTATAATTGCAGGTAGCTCAACACGCACCATCTTGAGAAAGTGTGATTTTCATACAACAGAATAATGATTGAGTAATTGCTATGTATTAAAATAGGAGGTTATCTTTTGACATTTATAAATGGGAATCTTTTAAGCTCATTTCATTAAGTAAAATGGTTCTTTGCAATGTATCACTATGTTTAATTTGAAAGTACTGTTTCTTTATGCACAGAGGCCTGCTTCAACATGTTTATCAACAAGAGAGGAGGAAGAAGACGATGCAGGTGAAAACACTTGTGGTCCTTCAGGTATATGGGAAGCACTGACACCTTGTAATGGATGCAGAAACCTTGGATTTCCCATGCTTGCACAGGTATATGTTTACCTATTCATCCTAAAGCTTAATAACTACAGAATAACTGCTTAATCTCTTCTGTGCCTTATCTCTTACAGTTGTTTATAGACTTGCTTTATTCACTTCAAAATTGTTGCCTTCAGTCTTCATTTTAACCTTAAAATCCAGTTTTAAAATGAAATGTTGAGTTTCAGTTTTCCTGTTGTAACACTTATACAGCTGAGTTTAATATCGACACAGTTTGATGTTTATTACTCTCATTTTAGACAGTTTTTATGTTGTATAGCTTTCTCTTATGATTCAATTGGGAAAGACATTTTGCGGTCCACAGTTTCCTTTGGGATAAACACTCTATTTTTGACCAGCTTCTAATTAATATAATGATATTTCAGCTACTTTCTTTATAGAATTAATTAAGGTCATCATGCGTAGCTCTACTGATGTAAGAGTATAGCCTAAGTCTTCTCTTTGAAGATTATGTAAGTTTAAAAAAAAAAAAAGTCCCCTAACATTTTTGAATGCTCATGATATTACAGAGAAGAATAAATAAAAATGGGCAACATACTTGGGTCTAAGTCTCAACAGCTCAGAGTAGACCAGTTTGCAGTATCCACCAATGCATGCCAACAGCTGTGTCCTAAACAAACGGTATTGTACTGCTACAGAACAGGATGATGCTTATGGCTGCTTCTGGGTCTCCCTTGTTCTCTCCCTCTGCTATAGTTTAGTGTTCTAATTTCTGTTACATCTTTCCTGAGCTTTTCTTGTAGCATTGAATGGAGGCCTGCCAAACTTCTGTTTAGAAATGTCTGTTTTTTCAGTTGCATCCTTACTTGGCACTGCATTTAAAGAACTTTGTCAGATTCTTGTGTACCAGATTGGAATTACATATCCTGTCTCACCACACTTTATACACTGTTGCTTTCATACCATGACTGTACGTTTTATTCCCCTTAGTCTCATGCGACTTGCACCTGTTTGAAGTCAATGCTAAAGCTTCCACTGCAGTCAATGGAAACAGGATATGACAACTAATGTACTTGAATAACAATGAGCACTGCCCTATCTTTTTATAAGCAGTTTTTGTACTCCTTTCTGTTTTCAGTAGCTGTTTTCTACTTCAAACTATCTGTCATTTTAGACATTTGGCAAGGTATAGAGCTATTGGAGTCACCCTGATTAACAATAGGAGCCCAGTAATTCCTAATTCCTTATTTTGAAGAATTTGTTTCAAAAAAATATTTCTTAAATGAAACTTTTCTTCTCTAAGTATGTATTAGCTTTGTCATAATTATTGTTAAACTTTCTATGATGAACATGTGTACCATTTTGGAGTGATTTCCTGATTTTAAAGAACATTTTGTTTTCCTAGTTTCTTTTTAATATATATATATTTGATATATTTAAAGAGTGTTATAGAATTGAGGAAAGCATTTGAATAATAGAATAAAGTTAGCTTGGTTGGCTCTTTCCTTTTCATAAAGAGAGATTAATTTCAAGAAGGATGTATATTGTAAGGTAGTCACTGCTGAATTAGTTTGATTCTTTTTATTTAACTTTTAAATTCAAGTTCACAATAACTTTCTTGCTCTGAGAACTAACAACATTTTTAATTATGGATACAAAAAAGAGTATATTTAATCTCTGCTCTTTCATGAAATGACATACTTTGTTTCTAGCTCATTTCTCTCCATAAAAATTGAAGATGGAAATATTATTTTTTTATTATTATTTGATTTTCTTTCTTATGCAAGAAAGGAAAGAAGATAACTAGTGAGAAGCCTCAAAATTACAAGCCAGTGAATTCAGCTGAAAAGGTGTGCAGTTTTCTAGACTATTCAGTGGGATCTTCTGCATTCAATTCAGAATGCAGCAGAGAGTATCATGTTCAAAGGGATCAAGAACACAAACTTTTTTATTTCAGTGTTTATAATGACTTTATAATGAATATGTTGAATTAGCCTGAAAATAATATGATGGATAAAATCTACAACAGTATGTTTTAGGTAAAAGTACAAAAATGTATTTTTGATACTCAGGTCAGGACACTACCATGTCAAAAAAATTCAGATTTTATCATGAAGAAATAAAAAAACGTAATTGGCTGTATGTCTTCAAATCCATACTTTATTTAGGAGCACTAAATAGTCAAAAGGCCCTGTGAATTACTCTACAAGTTCATTTTTCCAGTTCTCTTCCAGTTAAAAATAGATTTTACAGTTACGTAATTATACTGTATTTTCACATTGAAGGAAACCAAACAAAATTGATCCTTGATTTGTAAAATGGTAAAATGAATGTGAATTTTAGGTGACATTATGACAGTATCCATCTATGACCTTATGAGTTAACAGTATTCATTATGCCAAATAGAAGAACAGTTATCTCCTTGACATTCGAGATCAAATATCTCCTTGATTTCTTTATGGTAGTTATGAAAAAAGGCTTGGCTGGAGATATGATATGTATGTAATTTCTGTCCATACAGTGCTGAGAAGTGTCATTTTTAAAAAGGGCTATTAGAGAAAGTTCTGTGTAAATTGTTTTAAAACCTAACATAATAGTAATACAGGTATTCTCAGAAGTGGCATAAGCACCTCTCTTTTGCAGTCTCACAATTGGTAAAGTTCTGGAAGAGAATGATGGAAAAGCTTTACGTCTTGTAAAAATTTCAGTGTTTTAGAAATTCCTCAATTCTACATCAGAATGGAGTTGACAAACAGCTTCATCCACCCCCAAAATAATCAAAAGCCAGACAGCAAGGATAGCCAGCTGGATTCTGGGAGACTGAAATTTAAATACCTCTTCTTATTTTAGCAGGCTGCGAATTCCACTTGTAGTTTATGATTTATGTTACTGTGTGTGGCTGCTGTTTTTTTTTTCTTCTTTTTTTTTTTTTTTTCTGAAATTAATCTTTCTCTTTGAACAGAAATTCCATCCTTGGTAAAATTGTTACATGCATTTTTGTGAAAATATTGACTTCCACAAATGGGTATTTTATATCTGAAAGAACCTTTCTTAGGAAATTCCAGATTATATATTCTCTAACTGTCAGTCAGTACAAAAGAAAATCCCTTGTTCAACCTACATAATTGAGTAACTATTTCCTACAGATTCAGAAATTTCAAATAATCTTTAAGATAAGCAAATAGAATAAAAACAACTTTGACAATGTTAAAGCATGTAAACCTCCACTCTAATATTCTAGCATTCCAGGCTTTGTTGGAAGCAGTTTACTTTGCAGTGACACAGCTGTTAAACTGAAACTAAACTTTTATAAGTGGTATGATAGTATTAACACCTCTCCCATGGATCTCCAGTTCTTGTAAAGTCTTTCTGCAGTAACTACCAAGATTTTTAACACTTTTTACGTTTGCATGTCTTAACCAACATAAAAATATGAAACTAATGAACATTTCCTCCCATCCAAGAGCTGGAATAAAAGAATATATTTCCTATACAGTTTTCTCTCAGACTAGCAACAGAAGTAGGAGCTATGTGACAAGGTATAATGTTTAGCTGGAGAGATCTCACTATGTTCTAGGTGAGTACCGGAAAGAAAACTGAGATATGATCCTTAAAAAAATAGTTTTGAGCAGTGCCTGATAATCATATAAAAGCTGGAAGCAATGTTTTGACATTGTTATTGACCATCTAAATGAGGAAGATTTCATGAAGAGAGTGGTAATTGAGCTAAATATATAATAGGAAAGTTTAGAGGTAGAAATAGCACAATCAGTCTAATATATGTGTGGGTAGTTATGAGGATCTCCGAAGAAACACAGGCTGTTGGGACAGAGTTCAGCAGATATCTGGGTTGATTCTACAGCTTTATTTATGCTCTTGAAGGAATGATCACAGAACAGGTAATGATAGTAGTGAAGTAGGAGCAGATGCTTCAGCACAGTAACTGACCTTGACTACAAACCTGCTGAGACTGCTAGTCATATATTGTAAGACTGTACCACCACATTGTCTGCAGCTTGTTAATTAATTATAGTGATAGCTACAATATAACTGTAGAAACACAGCTACCTCCTTGGTAGCAGTCAGACGTTTTAGTTTCTGAGCTAACGTGTCACAGGTCATATTTTTAACCTGTCACGCTCCCATGGTTGGAGTGGGAGACTGACTCCTCTGAAATACAACCTTCAACTCATTTTTCCCAGTCTGAATTTCAATGTTTCTCATCCTAATCTGCTCCTTTTCAATGCGTATGAAAGTTTTCATGGAGTTTACATAGATAAGCAGAAGACTACAGAGTTATGGTCATTTTTGGATGCTACTTTCTCATCTGGTTGAATTTCAACTCATATAAAACTTTTTTCAGCATAGTAGAAGGCTTGTAAATATCCCTATATCAGAACAGCCTGTAATAATAGATAAGGGCTGTGGATGTGAATCTCTAAAACAGAAAAAAAGATGGAACTTGATCATATCTACTGTGAGTGCTCTAATTCCTTTAGTACTTTTTGCAAGACACACGATCCTAACAGCCTCGTTTAAAAATAAAAATTAAACAAATTCCCCAAACCTGTTTCCACTGTATTCTGGTAGTAACCTCATCCACTAGGTGTGTGAGGCCTTTTCTCAGGGCAGGAAGGATCACAAAATCCTAGGGAAGGCAGTGTGCTTCTATTTAGATACTGTATTTCTATCTAGATAGTTCACAAGTGTTCAATGACATTTTGGTCTATCTTATTTTATTGTAAACTAACATTCAGAAAAAGACCATACAAGAACTTGGAGGTGTGCTGTGGTAAAAGAGCTGGGCCTAAGCTCTACCCTAGCCCAAGCAAAGCCTGTATTTTGTTGGACGTGCATAGAAGAGCTATACCAAGTTCTACCCCTTAACAGAGAAACATTCAGTGCGCACTAGTAAAAAAGACAAAATGGCATGAAAACTACAGTTTTGTGTGATTGGAATACACTGCTTTATTCAGTATGGGGATGTCATTGGGGTGCACCGAGGTCTGGCGACTCCCTGGGTGTCTGAGTGCCAAGGAACCATGGGGTCAGCCCTCAGGTAGCAGGGCTGGTCCTTGCCAGGCAGGGCCTCACCACCTTAACCCAGTGAGGGAGCGGGTCAAGCTGAAGGGGCAGCTAGGGGTGGCCCTAGGGCAAGCACATCCAACAAGTTTAGAGTGCTGAGGCAGGTCTGAGAAGCCAGAAGGTCAGTCCGTCTGTTGGGGTCAGGATCAGGTCTCATGAGGTTAATCAGGAACCAGGGCCAGATCACGGTGATGAGGCAGGTCTGAAGTCTAGCTGCGAAGTCAGTCTGCAAGTCGGAGTCCAGATCAACAGTGTCGTTGGGCAGACACAGATGTGGCACAGCTGTGGCAAAATTAGAGACTGGCACTCCTGCAGCTTTTCTGAGACAGGAACTGAGGGCCCATGGCTGAGCTGAAATGGGGCTCCTGGGCCCATGGACTCAGGTATGGGAAAGGGCCCCAGATGAGGCTGTTCAGGGACAGTAAGGCCAATTGGTGCACTCAGGTCTGTGACAGATACTGATGAAACGGATAAAATACATAAACTAGAAGCTGAAATGTGGTTGTTATTTGGCCTGTTATAGCAGAAAAGAAGTGTAAGACCAAGAAGGTACTCCTATTGATGTACTAGATTGTTTTCCATGCACTTCATATATAGGTTCTCTATGTAAGTGTGTAAACATTTCATCTGCTTTTATAGATGCACGTCTTGGCTATTATTTGTATAGACAGAGTACTCCACCACAGGATCTTTTCTTGAATACTCCCAATGCTGTGTGCTGAAAGAGCAGATAGGATTTGTGAAAAACTGTGTTTGTGTCTTTGTAATGGTGTTATGTGGTACCAAAGTACAGGGACAACACTGGTAACAGTGGGTACTGGGCTATGAAAAATACTAAATATTAGTGTACTGGCTCTCATTCTTACCTTGTGGTGAAGGCAGAACCTTACCTTCTGCAGTCTCATTATATTTATATGTGAAATAGCCGTTAAACTGTTCAGATATGGAGGTAAAGGTACTGCAATAGCTTAGCTGTTTTTCCCATAAAGTCTTCTTATGACAGCAACTTAAATATTGAGCAAAGGATAGCTCCTCTCACTGGAACATAGGTTTTGGGAAAGTAGTAGGAAGCAATTTCAACAGTTTGGCAAGGACATTTAATCGATTTATTAATTGGTTAAAGGGTGCAAGGTAAGGGAGTGGTAAGAAATATATTAAGTATATGTAGAGCATTCCTTTTTTTCCATTAATAGCATTATTTCTTGGTCTTAATCTTCTATTATGTGGTGTAGGTTAGTTTACTATTCAGCTCCTAATATGTTTGTTTTACAAATTCTATCAGTATCCACATACATATGTACCCACATTTTCTTTGGAATAAAACATCAGACTCCAAATGTATTAAATTCTGTAGTTTCCATTCCATTTTCTCTTTTTATGGATAGTGTGCTCTGCTTATTTGTCTGCTGAGCAACAGAACTTGTTAGGGCTTGATGTACAGAGATAAATACAGGGCTGTCTGGCATGTCAGAGAGATGGGTGGTGCAGAGCCCTGTGTGATCACACCAATATTATCAGTTTAAAGCAAGTGGTCTGCACACCTTAATCTTGACAGCCATGCCAGCGTTTTTTCCTAATTGTGGTATAAAATAATTGTGGGATAAAGTAGGTTTAGCTATGTCCCATTTAGGAAGCTGCTGGATCAGCATGAGTGCACTTTGTCTTGAATTAAATGTCATATGTATAACTTAAAAACCCTGACAGTTATTCCCTATGTTTGACATGAGAGCCAGCCAGGAACACCACATGTGTATAACTGTTACAACATAAAAGTAATATCAGTAAAGAGAGTAGTGCAGTTGCTATGGAAAAAAAATGAGCTTTGATTTAAGAGCCTTAAACACAAATCATGCTACCAGTTACCAGAAGCATGGCTATTTACAAAAAACATACAGATGAAGAAAGTTTAAAGAAGGACTGAATTGCTAGCATAAGGTCAGATTTTCACCTTTTCAGTACCAATGAACTTCTGAGAAACCTCCACATTTACTTTTAAGTAAATGATCTACATACTCTGCTTATACAACTCATAAATTGCTAGAAGTAAGAACTCTAGCAACGTTGTCCCAGGCTTTTCCTGTGGAAGTAAATTTTCCTCATTTGGAAGGAGGGAAGAGAAAGTAGACTCTAGACTACATTTCTAGATGATAAACTCTAATACTGTTTCAGTGTATGCTATGATAGGAATACTTAGAGTTTGGAGTTTGATGCATTAGTTAATAATATTGTGTATTTCACGTCCTGCTTCAAGAAGATTATCACATCTGTCTGTACTTCTTTTTATTGTCATTTTAAAAAGTTGTTTCTAACGGAGAGGAATTTATATTGCCAAATGGAGTAATTTTCCTACATCATATGTATTTCCCCGATAAAAGCAGTTTAAAGTTGATTCTACAGAAGGCCTGACAATAATAATTATTATGTTACAATTATGTTTACAATCCCCAAAACAGTTCTGGATATATAAGAGATGAACAAGGAAATTAGGTAAGAAGCTAACTGAGTTTTCACATAGATATCAAATCAATTCCTAAAAAATCTCTGTACCGATACAGTCTAGAGAGAGACAGCATGAATCCATGTTGTCTCCTTTTGGAGAATATTAATATTGTGAGATGTATTAGGCATTATATGTCTTCATTTTAACATGTTCATCCAACTTGAACTTATTCTATTTTTAGCTGCCTCTAAAAATTTTCATAAATTTTAAGCTCAGTGCAAGTGTTACAGTTACTTTTTGAATGCTGAAGTACAGAGGAGGGACTATAGAAGAGGGATTATTTCTTCTTTGCTATTTAATAAGAGAAAACTAAAGAGCATTTTTTCAAATAAACACTCTTGGCTGAAGTATTTGAACAAGTTGTACCCAAGAAGTTGTGTCATCCTTCACTTCCCTAACAACTTTCTCTCTCAGTGCATTCAGTGGAAGAACATTTCAAATTAGGCTGGTAAATAAACAGATTAAACTAATTTCACCAAAGTTAGTTAAGTTCACCAAAATTAGAAATAGAAAGCCTTGTGCATTAATCTAATTTATATGTTACAGAGCAGGAAATCTGTTATCTTCTTTGCTGATGCACTAATTATCTTCCTGGAACCACCATTAGCCAGGAACACTTTGGCATACCTGAAACAGGCTGTCCTGGTTCTGTCCCCTCCCAGCCAGACTACAATTGTTATATTATCTATAATATTTTCATATAGTTTCTAACATTTAGCGAGAAATATGATTATATTTCCTAATTTAGTAGATTAAATGGTGAGTTTATTTAAATTGGGTTGATGTGGAAAGCTGTATTACTGATATAAAGATATTTCTGTTAAACTCTCACTTTACATTGTTGTCTCTTTGGAGTAAGCTGAAGTTTTATTAGTAATTTCAGGAACTTACCACCCACACACTGAAGCAGCTACAGAAAAGTGCAGTATGTATTCTGCCTAGAAAGAATCAGCAGGTGATGATTATACCCTGCTGAACAGTGATGGGAAATAAGTATATTGGAAAAATTGCAGCTTATTTTAGTGCTATGCTACATTTTCTGATTGTTTTAAGGCATGAAGCTGAGCGTTTTGTTCTTGTATGTAATATGTAACTTCTTAATTTCCAATGTAAATTTCCAATTGCCAATGACTTCAGATGTCTTTGTGTTGTATGCATTTTTGCTGTACTAGTAGCACAATCTAGACACCACTACACAGGTATGTAATGTAACCAGAAATGTTGTAATCTATTAATCCTTGGATACTTTCAGAATTGACTGGAAAATGTCTAGAGCAACCTGAGCAAATGATTAATATTGCTTTGACAAAGAGGTTGGATAACTTCCAGGGTTCTCTTCTATGTAATTATATGTAAACATCTACATTCTGTAATTCTATATAAAATTCTAGTTATGTGATCTGAAATGAGCTCAATATTTGAAAAATTTAGGACTGACTCACTTTTTTTCAGTTTGTAAATTACTGTTTGTCAAAGGTTGGTAATCCCTGACCAGCACTGAGTTGATCTGGGCACTCTTGGTTTGTGCTTGTTGGCTCTTGGTATGATAATAAAACAGAAAAATTAAATGGGCTGAGACAGAGAGAGGTCAAACAATACTGGAAGTGTTAATAAATGTCAGATATCATCTGAAGTATTGCTAATCATACTGGTTTTCAAGATGGACTTAATAACTGTTAATATTCACATTCATGTACAAATTAATGTTGGGTTGGACACTGTCCTGGCAAATGTACACTGTGCCACAAAACTAAAATGTGGCACAGTGATGGACTAGGAAGATCTTAAACAGAGTAAGTATAGTACATTTTGTTACTCTGTGGTTTGCAATTTAGTGGCAACCAGAAGATGCACTTTCAGGGAATTTTTGCTTTCAGTATTGTTTGAAAAATTAAGGGAAAATGGAACAAAAAATCAATTTCAATTGCACAGCAAATGGGTAGTGATAATGCGTAATAGTTTTGTACATGAAAGAAGTTTAACTTTATATTAAAAACTTAATGTTAGTCCTTCAGCTATGTACCTTAAATATTAAAGCAATCTGTTGAAACTTGAAAACTTAGGAGTTCCAGTTTAGTCTGACCAAATTGGGTGTACAGTTCAGTCTTACTTTTTATGGAATAAAAGCCATGATAGATACTTTGTATTTGTTGTTTCTGTAATAATAACAGGAAGAAAAGACTTTATGAACAAAGAAATGGGTATTTGAGGTATCTGGGTGCCGGTACTTAAGACTGTTCAAAGGCACTTGACATTTTACAACTTTTTTTTATGAGCCTGGATTTTTTATTTTGGTAGTGTACAAATGTATTTGACAACTGTTGGCAAGATAATACTGGAAATTGAAGGGGCTTTTTTTTTTTTCTTCAGGAGTTTTTAGTAGTAAGGAAATTCATGGCTTTGCAGAACAGTGAGAGTAAGTCCCTAGAGAAGTGTCTAAAATTGATAGAACCTGATTTCTTTCTAAAGAAGAGACTTGACTAACAATTGAGCATTTAAAACGAACAATTTTGTAGTCTGTTATTGTGAATCCCCTCCTGTTGTACAAAAGAGATTGTGCCTTGGTTTAATCTCATGTCTGATTGTTGTATTTCACTGAAAACTGTTTCTATTATCAATACCTGTTATACTGAGGCTGAAAGTGAGATAAACCCTGATTCACCAAATTACTTAAACCTACTAAGCATAAGCATTAATTTGCTTAATCCCATTTGGGCTTCCATACATCCAGAACTTTATCAGGAGATATGTATTTGCAAAAATCCAAACCCAGTTTAAGGCTAAGAGTTCTCAATGATGTCAAACTCATTCTGATGAATTTTTCCATTATTGATATTTCATAATTAATATGAAATCATGAATTGGAAGTCAAAGAAAATGAAATTGAAGTTAAGGATAGTCCTTGCTTGAGATATGAAAGGGAAATATGTAAGACTACATTGTTGTATGTTTTCATGATAAGGTATTTTGACTTTGTTTACTGATAGAAAACATGCTCTGCCGATTCTAGTCAAATAAGTCTTTTGACTTCAGGGCCTCTACAGAAAGGCAATTCAGGTAGGAAATGAGGAATTTAATTTTTTATGTTTTTCTACCTAGAATGCTAGTAATCGTTCATATTGGTATAAAATGCAAATGTTCTGCTCACATTTCAGAAACAATAAGCAGTCCTGATACATAAAATCTTATTGTAACAAATAGAAATAACAGTAACACTAATAATAATAATATAGACAATAGTTGTTTTTCCTTGGAGAAAGAGGGATTTTAAAAAAAAAAAAAAACACCTTCTAAATGTTTCTCCCTATAACCAGAACAATCCACCAGGCATTTTGCAGAGCTTTTCAGCATGAAGGTTGTAAATGTGAAGACAATGGCATAAATTAATAACTTGACAGTAACAAGTTGACTATACAATTTCAGAGGTGGCTTTAATTTTATTACATTTCAATTTTTGATTCACAAAATTTTATATTGTGAAAAAGAAGAGAAAAAATAAACTCTTTAGGCAATGTTAAGTCCTATTTAATTCTTAATTTTGAATGTAGCATAACATTCATAACTCTCAGTGCTTTAGACTTCCTAATTCTCTAAGTACTACAGCCCACTAGCTTCCTCCCTAGTCAGCCTCTATATCTGACAGATGCTGAAGTTCTATATACTCACAAGGCTTTCTGAAGAGACTGTTGTAATCCACTTGTATGTGGAGAGGTGCCTAAATTCTGATTCATTCAGATTGGTTTTACAGAGTTATTGGTTTTGCATTGTGATGAATAAATATTGACTGCCGAAAGTTCATTCAAAAGCCCATCTGGGTTCTTGTGGTCTCTGTATCAATGCGAAAGTGTAGACATCTCTTATTGATTCAATTAATTTCAACTGATTGCTCTTTTCTGTTGAACAGGAAGCCACTGGAAGCCAGCCAGTGTAAGACATAAAGTAGAGGGGTGTGTTTGACTGCATGACTAGCCTTAGAGCTGAATTTGTGCGCAAATTAAACACTGGAGCACTTATAGAGGGTACACAACTGACAAAGCAGAAGGTCTGCCTGTGCTCCTTTCTGCCCACTTCTAAAGTGGGCAGATTAGTGTACCCTTTTTGTTTCTTCTGACTGTAATAATGTACAGTGTAAGTGGCTAGGATCTCATTTTCAATCTGATTCAGGTGTTTAAGAGTCAGAAAGAGGAATCCACTGCCAAGTGTTTCCTGTTGCCCAGCTTTAGGGTATTCCACATTACATGCAGGCTTCTTGCTTTGTAGATTTCTTCTGACCAAATCTGTTTCCTCATCATAAAAGGATGAAAAGATCTTGAGTTTTCAAATCACTCAAGTATATATTAACTTCAAGCAGTTACATTGCTATTGTGAAGTTTATTCATTTGCTGAAGTATGAGAAACTAACTTAGTTGAATCACAACCTGAAAAAATAGAATCAGTAAGCAAAGAGTTTTGTATTCTTTTTAGCATTTTGTTGGTGTGAAACACTGACATAGTAATTTGTTCACATATGAAGGACAATTGCACAGCATTAAAGGAGAGTATCTGCAGTGAAAGCTGGTGTGACTGCAAATCTGTGGCAAGATTCCTGCACGCTGACCAAATAAGTGTCTAATTCTGTGTTAGCTTTTTTGAAACAGGAATTTGCAGTGAAACTATAGAAAGTTTTCTAAGTTCAAATTTAATTGAAAATGCAACATCATTTCCCTTATAATCCTTATTCACCTCATTTTATATAATCTCAACATTTTCAGTTTCCATTGTTCAATAAATAAGGGTATTTGCAATAGATAAGTAGATTATCACACCATAGAAATCATTATGGTAACAATTAAAGCTTAAATAAACTTTGATATAAAACAGTGGGACTCCTTAATTAGAGAGCCATAAGGAAGTAGAATGTTTTTTAGATGAATGTATCTCCTTCATTGATGTGTATTGAATTAGGTAAATACGTTGATATATAGCTCTTATATTTCAGTCTTAGTCAATTGAGTTCAGTCCTCCTAGAATTTCTGAATATCTAGACAACATGAAAAGGTAGCACTGGATTGTGGAACTTGTATCTGTAAATAGCCATGTTATAAAAGGCACATTTTTTTGGCACATTCCTGGCCAGGAAACTGCATAGCTCATAGAGTCCCATTGAGTTCTGAACTACAGTTCTGAATGGGAAAATACTGGGTTCTTTGAAACATTATTGTACTAAAATTTGTCTACTACAATGGTGCACGTTTCTCATTCTGTTTTAATGCCATAACTTATTTTCCAGTTTTTAAATACTGATTCTAACTTACAGTATGAATATTTCCCTCTGAATGTCTCTTATTGTTAGATTCCATTTTCACACTGCTGAAAAGTATGCAGTAAAAATACCATACTTATTGTAGACACTTGAAGATTGTTTTGTTCTATTTAATTAGGAAGTGTGTGCCATACTTTTCATGCCTCCTGGAACCTTTAAAGAGCAATTTCAGAATATTCTTCTCTCATTGATTTTGTATCTCATTTTCTCTTCAGCTTTGTACCAGATAAAGGTATTATTCATAACAAAGTTGTTATTTTTTGATTATATGTCTTTCAATAACTTTAATATTCAGAAAAGCATTTTCTCATCCTTTCTACTTTATGGTGGGAGCTTGTGTAGGAGGGGTCTCTTCCAAGAGGCTTGACTTACACTATTGCAATAACAACTTTTATACCAAATGTAGTTACATTTTTAAATCTTCATATCAAACTGGAAAAGTTTTAAATGTGAGATACTCCCTTTCCTGAAATACAAAATGTTTTTTTGTAGCTTATACTAAATCCATTTCACATGGCATCAGATCATTGGTGTCTGTTGTGCAAATCTGTGAAGTATTTACATGACTTCTTAACAAGCTGCATGGGCAGATACAGAATATTTTCTAAAAATGCACAGATTATTACTAACAAATGCTGGATTAGCAAGCTGCAGTGGTACAGCTTTGCAAGGAAAGTGCTGTGAATAATACTTCTCTTTACTGATGTTATCTGCCCTGTAATCAAGTCAGTTTGCTTTTGTAGGATTATTTTCTGTTTTAGGTTAGTAGTGAAAATTGCCATTTACACAGATAGCAAGGGGTAATAGCTTTAAACTAAAAGAGAGTAGGTTTAGATTAGATATCAGGAAAAAATTCTTTACTTAGAGGGTGATGAGGCACTGGTACAAGTTGCCCAGAGATGTTGTGGATGCCCCATCCCTTGAAGTGTTCAAGGCCACATTGGATGGGGCTTTGAGCAACCTGGTCTAGGGGGAGGTGTCCCTGCCCATGGCAGGGGGTTGGAACCAGGTGGTCCTTAAGGTCTGTTCCAACCCAAAGCATTCTATGATTCTATGACGTGTTTTACTTCCAGATCTTAGGTGTATTCAATTCCTCTGTCTCCTCCGTAGCAACCCCTTTATTCTTAATTTACCAGCACTGTTATAGATAGGAGTGAAACTATGAAATGTGAGGAAATTCCAGCCTGTCTACTTAACACAGAGGAGTAAGAGAAGGGGATTTCATAACATTTTTGCTGCATTTGCTCTCCAGTAAATACTGAATCTGCTTCAGGGTTTTTCAGTATCTAATATTTTCTGTGGTATGGCTCTTATCATTTGAGAGATTATTTTCACTTTGTGTTTTCTGCTTCTACTGGAAACATGAGATTGACAAACCTTAGAAAAGTTTTAGTAGGGTAGAAGACAAAATTTGCTTCAGAGCTGGACTGAGCCTGTGGATCTTTCATAGTGGAGGTGGAAGCATGAATGGTTCGCTGCCTTGTGTCCCAAAGGCAGAACAATGAATTCTAATTCACTCTTTCTTCTCATATTTCACACCTAATCTTTCTCAGGCATGTTCAAAAACATTAACCCAAAGAGGAAAATATTTCTTTTCTTGGCTTAGGGGAAAGTGATTTAATGTTGACTGTTTAAAAAAAAATCATGTGGTGCTCATAATGAACCTGTCACTTGTTGGTCACAACAGTGGGATCCCTGTATGTCAGGAGTCTACCACTTTTTCCATAAAACTCTTATGACCCTTTTCTTAAAAACAAAACAAAGCAAAAACAAACAATCTCTCTCGCTTTCTCTCTCTCGCTTTCTCTCTCTCGCTTTCTCTCTCTCGCTTTCTCTCTCTCGCTTTCTCTCTCTCGCTTTCTCTCTCTCGCTTTCTCTCTCTCGCTTTCTCTCTCCTTTTTTTTTTTTTTTTAGGTGAAGAGGTCTGATTATGTAACAAACTGATAGTGTGTAAAAATGTCCCTTTATAACCACTTTCGAATTTTAGGGCTGTTACCAAATGAAATTCAGAGCCTGACAGAAATACATATGCATTTATCAGTGTCTAGGAAAGAGGAACGCAGTTTCTTTCCTCTTCAGGCTTCAATAGCAGAAGAACGTTCCTCCTACACTTCTGTGTGCTTTGAACTTTGAAACTTACCTATTGAAACTGTGAAGCTCTGTGAAGCTTTTTCATTCTTCTTCTGATGCATCACTCCAGATCCTCATTTTCGAATGAGTTATTCTCTCACTTACTGGAGAAAGTGGTGTATGAAAATAAGATGTTTGTGTGGGCCTTCCTTCATATATAAAGTTCTGTCTTTGAAATGATATCCAAATACTTTGACAGCCAATGATTAAATCAGTGTTTTTATTAACATACTTAGTAATGCATAAATATTCTATTCTTATTTTTTTTGTCATGATTTTTGTAAGTTTACTGAAATTTGAGCTAACTGCTTGTGTTTGTGAGAGAGGGAGTTTAAAACCTAAGCATAAGAGCATAAGCAACTTGCAGAGAAGCATTGTTTCCATGGAGCCGAGGTTTCTACTTGTTTTATCTTTCTAATATAATAGCCTTTGTTTTAAATAGGCATTTTCCTATTGCTTGATATTCAAGCAAGACGTGTTTTTTTTTTGTTTAACTCTGTTCATGAAAACAGTGTTAAAAATGGAAGGATATTTAACCTGGAAATTACTTTCTAGTTTGTAAATGCATTTTGTTCAGCTAAACTAAGAGTCATTTATTAAACCAGTTACTGCGTTATGTTAACATTGTCACACACAACCATTAGCATTTGCATAAACCAGATTAGTTAGACTCATTACATTCTTTCTCATAGTGAGTTATTTATTAGAGGAAGCATCTGCTCTTTTTCATGGCCTGAATATTGCATGCATGGGAAAACGTGCAGCATGACTACAACAATATAATGTCATTTGAAATTATGAGTATCTGCCAGATAGAATTATGAAAACTCTACTTAAGATATAGGGATATGCTTCTGCTGCTGAGATTAACAATGCATTCATTATGCTCACAATTTACCCCAATTTTAAGACGTTTGTAATTTAGGTTACATTAGCTACTTAAGTATTGTAAAACTTTGTGGGAACCTTCAGCTCTCAAGGATTGACATCTGCAGACTTTTCATATGAAATGTTAGATTTTTAACAACACAATTGAAAAAGAGAGGATAAACCTACATTTGGGGTGCCATATAAATGGTGCTCTTTTTTTTTTTTTTTTTTTTTTTTTTCAAAAAGAAATTGAAATAGTGGATCTAGCTTTCTTGAATGGTTTCTGAAAAATTATGCATCATCTTTATTTTACATTTCTAATAATATAAATATACAAAAATCAAACCTCCCAGTTTCTTTTTGTGTAAACATTATTATCAGCCATTATTATCAGCTCTGGGAATGACCTACTGAAACATTATCACTACTGCTGTTTCAGGTGCTGGATGGAAAGAATTATTTTGGATAACTTTGGACATTTATTAGTCGTACAACAGCAAAGCCACAGTTTCAGAAGCTTGGTAAGAGGGTAGAAAGGAATGCTCTTTAAAAATCTTTATTATAAATATTTCATGCAGACCAGAGTAGATCCTCTGATGTCATTACCCTTAAATGAGATTATTGGGGATTTTCCAAAATCTGTAATATATCATGAAGTGAACCTTATTATCTGTTCTGTGACAAATTACATATTCAAGTGTTTCTAGCTGTCATAACAATGAACATTCATCATAGTTTGACTCCTGAAAAATGATTCTAATTACATGATACTATACAAACGACTTTGATTAAATTATTAGCAATAGATAAAAGAGATTTTACTAGCCATAAAATTACAGTAATATTACCGCTTTGTTTCAGCGTAGATGCAGTCAAAATAAATATTTCACCATCTAATTGTGGTTTTGGGTTATGATGACACAGGAAATATTTTCAATTATTTTTTCTCAGTACATCATTGTAACATACTCACACAACATTGTTCAGATTCAGGCATTCTCCCCACCACCTTGCTGCATGTCAAAAAACTGTCCAGTAATCTTCAGTCACTGATCAGAAGTCACTTCAGGACTTCTTTGTTGACTGAATTCTTTATTCTTCTCAGTGACCTTCGGTGATTTATCAAGAACATTTCAGTGTGAAGTTTCCCAGTCAGACAACATTGTATAGCAGTCTGTTTACAAGCATAGAGAAGTATGTTTGACACAAACACATGAATGTGGTAAATGCAATACTCATTCCTCATCCTCATGGTAATCACCAGCTTTGGGCTGGCAGTGCATTTAGGATCAATAACTCTCCAAAGACTTATTAATAGAAGTATCATAATGTTCTAAAGATAGGTTGGGCAGAATATAGTCTACTATGGTGGTTAGAATTTAGGCAGAATTTAAGGGTAAGAATTTAATGGCAGTTCGTCATTGTCTATATAAATGAAAAAGAAAATTTCTAAAGGTGGCAGATACATTGCATTCTTCCTTTGTACTTTTATTAGAATATTTCTCCTTTAAGGGTTATCCAGGGAAAAAAAAGAAAAAAAAAAAAAAGGAAAACCTGCATATCATACTTCTTCTTATCTGTTTGCAGCAGTAATTATAGCCTTAGATTTTTCTTTAAAATCTGAATTATCCAACAATAAGGCCATTGAAACTGCCTACTAGTTATTCTCTTTCTAGATCAGTGTCCTTAAATTATATTTTCAAGTATAAATATTTATAGGCACATACCTTTTCTGATATTTTTTTTAATAAAGTTCCTTAAGGCTAAACTAATTATTTCATCTAATCTTTGCGATTCTTATTAGGTTTCTCACATAAGTTTTGATGACAGTTAGTGTTTAATGACAATGAAGTCATACATCAAAAGAGAGACTTAAGCAAATCCAGTTCCAGCAAGTTTTCAAATAAGAGGATACAGTGTGGCCTTCAAATGTGAATAGGCTAGACCACAGGAGGTCAAGGCAACTGTTCATAAATTTAGAATTTCTAAGTTATACAGAAATTAAGAATTATCTGTTGAAACACAACATACCTCCATGAGTTGTCACTATAGAGAAATGATGAATGATAGCAAATGATGTGCAACAGCCCGTCTTTTAAGAATGGCTTTTCTGCTATTGCTCATCTGGCAGTCATGTCTGACTGATGTATTTTTCGCATAAAAATATACTTGAAATAATAAACTTGACCTGATTTCTGTAGGATAGGAGATGGACGGTGTGAAAAAAATAATCCATTAAAGACAAATTCTTTCCTCTTGTCAGAATGTCATTTCAGATTAGATGCTTACTGAGCTCACTTTACCCTTCTGTTCTCAGGTCATACAAAAGTTTATATATACTGCTTATATTGCATTCTTTGAGCATCTATCATTCAGGCTGATTCTTGTAAGGAATGTAAGAGTATCTAGAAGGCTAAAGATTGGCAGAAACATGGAGAAAAGGCCTAACTCGAAATCATGTAGGATTTGAAGATATGCTCTTGGAATGGAATACTGTTTTTTCATACTTGTAAATTACCACTTGCAATCACCATATTTATTTTTTTAGAAGCACATTCACCCCCACTGGTCAACAATCGCATCCTTTTTCTTTCCTCTTCTGTTTTCTAGTCCTATTTGGGTTTTGGATTACAGCTGATATACATTAGACCATCAAGTATATTCTCAGAAGAGACCCAGTTGGCCAAGTACCTCCGAGTAAAAGGGCTTGGTGTTTTCCTGGCATGTTGTCCACAACTTGAGTCTCACATTGATATTTATTATATAATAAGCTAATTTATATCTTAACAGGATGGGCAGCTGTTCTCTAATACTTTCCGAGTGACTCACCCCCTCTCACTCTTTCTTTCACTTCTATTGTGTATATATATTTATCCTTTCCACTAAAGTACTCATTTTAATGTACCAACCCAGCACATTACTTTTATAAAGTTTTAATTTCAAACAAGAAATAATTCTGACATTATAGCGGATGGTCAGTTACGTTTGTCATCTTCAACTTTTTGGAACAGCTTACAGAAATTTGGTATTGGATCATCTCTGAATTTTAAAAATTAAACTCAGATTAATTTGATTTCAGAACTAAAGATTGCTCAACTATTATGGAATTTTGTATTTCTTTAAAAGGTTTTATTATGCAGATGAAAATATCTAGGACATATGTAGGATTTCTGTAGAATTACTGCACATTAAAGTGGGTGAGGTGAGACAACAGAACTGATATTATTGAGAAGATTGTTGAAGAGTTTTTAGTCTTAGAAAAAATACCGAATCACATTGCTTGATGCTTGAAGATAATTTTATGTGATCTGCTAACATCTAACTTGAATGGTTTTAGAGCTTAAAACTTTCTTGAATGTGCACAGTAACTGCACAATGGAGAACATGTTACAGCAACCAGAAGAGTACATTGCTTTCCTCCAGCAATGAGATTTTTGTCTGTTTTGCTACAAGCACACTTTTTAATTAAGGCTTAACATCTTCATTTTATTGTTCATTTGATAGAATTACAGGTGTTTCTAATCAATAACTTCTTTTTTTTTTGACTAACTTATTTAAGTTCTGTTTTTTTTCATGGACATGAAATGCAAAGTCAGCACCTTTTACCTAAGAAGTGTGGGACTCTTAAAGGGTTGTAGGCAGGAGAAGTACTATATTCTTTTGCTGGTCTTGTGCTTGTCTCACTGTTCTCTGGGCCATCCCTGTTGACTGACTTTGTCTACAGAGTATTGGGAGAGAGAGATGTAAAATCTAATGTTTATTCTCCTTTTTTTTTTTTTATATCTGTTTTGAATGTATTTTCTGTAGCTGAATTCAGGAGCTGAGAAGGGTGTTGCTGCAGTATTTGGTGATAATTTTAAGACTACAATAAATCTTTATGGGCTTCTCTAGACAGATTTTCTATTACTAAGGTTTTGGCATTCTGACTTACTCTTGTAGAAACTTGCATGTACAGGACGAAATTGAAGTCTGCTGTTTTAGTCATTGCACTTGTAAAGAATTTTTTACCTTTGTCTTGATACAGATGACTTAAATGTGCAAGGTAGCAATTCCTTTTTTTCAAGATATGAAAGAACTTTCTTGTTCTGCAGTTGCATTTCAGCCACTTCAGTGCCTCCATGCTACACAATACGGTCTTGGGAGAAATATTTTCTATATTTATCGTGATAAAAAGTCAGGAATATATTACAAAGTTAACAGCGCTATTATTTATAAATTGCAAGGTTTTTAAAGTCTTCTTGAATTTAAGCCTAAGGTTTCAACTTATGCATACTTATTTGACTAATAAAGCTGTGTATTTTTAAGCTTTTTTCTTTTGCTTGTACTCTTCAAAATGTCCATGCTTCATTTTATGCAAGTATAATTCACAGAATTCAAAATAAATATATATTTTAAATAAATATATTTTATATTTAAAATAAAATTTAATAAATATATTTTATAATATATTTAATAAATATGTTTTATAATAAAATTTAAATTTATATTTATCCACAGAGGATATGGATTGCAGAAATAATTTTTGCTTACCTTCCTTTAAGGAATAAGATGACTCAAGTTTGAAAAGTTGTATTTCGAATTTCAGTTGGCTCACTTACAAACTTTGTCTAATTCTTTGTTTTGTCTTTGGAGTCCCAGAGCTTAAACATATAGATATCTTCCTCATGCAGGAAGTTCATACTATGACTAAACATAAACAAGAAAGGGTCAAAGATGAAGAGATGCAACCACTTCGTATATATCTTTTTCCTTTAATTCTTTTCATTATTCATTTTCAAATTCTTTATTCAGCAGCCAGTTAACCTGGGAGTTGTTTAAAATTTGGATCAACTGAATTCGTCACGTACAATTTTGAAGTAGGTCTCCTGTTGCTGCCATCTCAGCACTCTCTTTCTAGAGTCCTTAAATTGCTACCAGGTTTTGAACTCTCATAAAAATCCAGTCATGACACAATGAGCGGGAAAAACTGCAAGAAGTTTAATAGTGTAATGATCTGCTAACACTATAAATCCTTTACCTACAAAAAGGGACTGTTACCCACAGCCACAGTTTACACTAGGTGATATGAAGAAAAAGGTGTTATTCCACATCCTGCGCTGGTCATCACATTCTTCAGTCACTTTCTAAGTACCACTATGATAATATCTATCCATTTTATTATATCATATTTGATTTATGTAAAGTCCTTGACATTCTCAGTCATCCATATGTCCTATATGTGTGGGAATATCTTTGACCATGTAATTGCTTTCTGATGCAATTAAAAAAACACAACAAAACAGAAACACATGTCAAGAAACACCACTGGAATTGTATGGTATCTTCTTACAGAGACAGTCTGCTTGATTGGACAGCTCAGCATTCTACCAAAACTTCTAGCTATTGGCTTTTTACCCTCCCTTAACATTTTCTGATGTTGGGAGTTCACTGTATGTATAACTGTTAAGGGACTTTGTGCCATTATTGCTGCTCACTCAAATATACAGAAGTTAGTCATCTTCATTCACATCCTGGGATTCTGACATCAAAATGTAGGTGGCACATCTTTAGCTTTCTTATATTAAATATAAGTATATTGTAAAAGCATCCCCAAAGACAAAGTAATTGCAGTGGTAAATGGAATTGTCTCTTTGATGAGATATAATCTTTAAAAAAAAATATGAATAAAAGACATCCCCTGAATTAGAATCTAGCAAAGCAGGTATGGCGACACCAGCTATGTTGGAGCTTTTGCTAAACGCAACAGTTGATGAATAAAGATATTTCTGTAACCATACAAGTACTATATTACAAAACAAAAACAAAACAAAACAACAAAACACTACAAACAAAAAAAGAAATGTTATCTTTGTTTGAGCATGTAGATAATCCTTCCAGTCTGTTACAGTTTGGGTTTCATCAGAATGTGGTATTTAACTTGCAGAATTTTAAACCCTGATAGCCAGTTACTTACTTTGCCTTTGTCAACTGAGAAACATTTCTCTTACCTAATTATTTTTTTTGCATTTCAGGAATCTTATTCAAAGAAGAGAGGTTATGCATTGGAAACGATACCCTCTGCGCCTCTGGATGCAGTTCCTTCAGAAAATGACAACAGTCTTTGTGATTCAATAGACATAGCAGTGACCAAAAAGCCTTGTTCCCTAGAGATAGCAAGAGTACCTTCCTCAAGACCAGGTAAAGCACCAAATAATTCTTTAACTAGTCTTTTGTGTAACTGTAATGTTGTAGGAGGTGTAGACTTTCACCTATTTATGTTTTTTAAGAATAAAGTACTATATTAACTTATCTGAGCGTGATTATAGCCTTTTGTAAGCAACCGTAAGAGCTTAATGTCAGAATAAAGATTAACATCAAAATGCTATAGGAGGGAAGATAAAGCAGAGGTTTAAATAATTTCCTAGATAAACATAAGACAATTGTGAAAAGCCAACATTAAAAATCAAATTTCTTTAAGCCCAGTCATTTCCAATAATCTATTTACCAACTTGTTTTTTTTTTTTTTTTTTTTTTTAATGAAGTGCTTAGCAACAACATTATGCAACTACTTCAGAATTTAAAGTACTCTGAGTTTCCATGTTACATAAAGGAAGACCTGCTCCCTGTTTGAAAATGAAACAGTGAGAAAGAATTGATAGTTATTAAATGACACTGAAACATCTTTTCAGTCTGGTAGATTGCTATTTGTATTACACAGGTTTAAACAGCAGTGAAGGTACAGTGGTTACTAAACAACAAAATTATGCTGAGTCAGATGAATCATATTATCTGTAAGGACTCTGTTTATTCTGTTATACAAAATCATATGCTCTTTTCCATTACCCTTGCTTGAATTTTTCATTAGTCACCACCTGGTACAGGAATTTCAGAATATAGTAGTTTCACTGTAAGTAATTGGACAGAGAGACTTCTTTGACAAATGAGAGTTCTCAGCAGCACAAACCTATTTGAAATGGTCTGTTGACTTTTTGACTTATGCTATCTTTATTATGAGTTATGATTTGGGAAATATGCAAGAATAACAGATGATTATTGACTACACCATGTTACATATTATTCTGCATAAGTGGAAGCACCTTCTTGATTTCACAGATGAACTAGAATTGGAAGAGTGACAGCTGTATCAGGCATAGTATATAAGGACCAAAAATCAAGCCACAGCTTTGGATTCTGCAAGCTGAGGTGGAGTAGATCATAATTCCCATCTCACCAAAACATCTGGGCAGAAGATGGCTTGAGGCAACCTGTTACGAACAATGAGCTAAGAGGTGGCGCAAGATAGGATAGCATCTTTATTGCAGAGTTGCACAGAATGGATCAGAATCTGACCCAAACATCAGTACAACTGTGCATGTAACTGAAACTTTACATTGTTGATGATTTTTTGGCTCTGAAAATCTGAAAAAGTAGCAGAGTGTACAGAACCGTGCTGAACAATTTTATGGTTTGTTGTTCACTATAGGAAGAAAATGCCAAATTATCCTTGTTTTTCAGACTTCTACTTGATTAATCACTGTAAACATACTTATTGCAATGGGAAGATTGCCATACAGTGCCTCAGCCCCATGAATTGGCTGAGGGAGTTCATTATATGCCTCCATAGTAAATAGGGCTCAACTGCAAAACTTTCTTCTGTAATTAGTATGAAAAAATGCAGATGGACTTTTCACTAGTTAAAATACCAGGCTTTGGAAAAGTGCTGTCTGGTGAGCACAGGCATTTTTGATAGGCATAGTAAGTCCATTAAAATCAGTATGTAAACCAGATGCTAAAAAGGACATTTTTAGGTCTTAATCTGAAAATATATTTTGTGTATGGTTAAAAATGGGTTGTATCAGAGGACGATAGAGTAATCAAGGAAGCTGTGGTACGTTCATGAGGCACCCGTCATCTTTGTAGTATATAACAGTCAAGTTAACAATACAAATGTATTGTAATTCTTTCTGTCTTAATGTTCCTATATACTGCTATAATCTTTTCCTTGGCATTTTATTGGGAAGAACATTCGGCTGTATAGATGAGCAAATTCCAAAATGTGATTTTATTTTAAGCTATAAATATAGTAGTTATCTAACGGAATGGCTTGTAACATATTTGTAACCACATTGAATGCTATCTTACACCAGAAATGACCCAAATAAAATCAGCCATATCACTCACAGTTTTAATTACTTAATAATATGCATAATTTTATGTGAATGTCAGGCTGCCAGTTTAGTTCATGCACATTTATTGCTTGAATAAGTTATGCAGGATTGCAGAGATCATTCATTTAAAACAAGTATTTAATTTGCATTCCTTTATTTTTTCTTTTTTTCTGAAATTTCCTATTTTTGTATCACTAAGAGTTGCTGACTTTGGGAATACTCTTTTTCAAATTGCTGTTCTGTGTCATGTGCAGTGTTCATTTTCAGAGCATGAGGCAGTGCTTTGAACATAAAATTGCATCTGTCAGTCTCCTTTCCCCAGGTGGTAGGATGCTCTGATGAACTCTTCCCACTGTCTGGGGCATTACTAGCTCTTGCCAAGTAGAAATGAGACTGACTGCACTCAGTCACTGAATTTCCTGGATTGAGAAGAAAGGTCATTCTGGCTGGCCCTTCACGCTAGAGAGCTGTATATTGTAACTATTATCTGTCCTGCCAGTAAACACCTGACAGGCTGGAAATAATTACCTTTCCATTTATCGTTCTCTGATCTACTGGGGAGAAAAAGAATGGTTTGTAGGTTGCTGTATTATTTTTAATTTCCTGAATGTTATTCTTGAACTGGTGGGGAATAACAGAGGATGAGAACTCCATGCACCAAATGGCAAATGATTGTTAGGTGTAGTGGAGAAAAACTGGACAGAAAGTAAACTAAGTTTGTTATTTCCACTTCTGAAATCCTGTGTTGTGTGAGTTCTATGTCTGCCTGCTTGCCAGAAATTAGGTTTATATACGAAGAACAGTTACATTATTGGTCTATACTGGCAGCTAAAACAATTGTTTCCCATTAGGACTGGTCTAAGAGGAAAAAAAAAATTGTCTGAGTTTGAGTTGAGCTGGTCTTTGTTTCTGCAGTAGATTGATAGGACAAGGTTGACATCTCTGTCAACCTCTGATGATGTGGTGGCATCTCTGCCACAGTTTCATTACTTTTAAACTAACAGCTAAGACTTGATAGGAGTGTTCTGAAATATGGCACTCTGACACATTTTTTTCTGCTAAGTAAAATGTAAATTTGGATTGAAGATTTAATAAATGAATCTCATAAAATCAGTCTCACCAAAATCAATTGATTCATAAATCAATCTTATTAATATTTCTGCTAAGCTATTCCTGAGAAGCATCTGCATTTCTTACAGTGGACATTTCTACCAGTCATTTCAGACTGTCCTTCCTTCAGGAAAAAAATAATAATAAATGGATGTGGAATATTTAACCTTGAAAAATAACCATAAAATTGTATTAGTTCATCTTAAGGATGTAATTAAGTTTTCTGAACAATTAGCAACAAATTTATTACCTCAGATAGGTGTAAAATCTTAATAAATGTCTGAAGCTTAAGGTACTGGATAATTGTAATGCTAAAGTAGACACTGTCAAGTATTTTCATGAAGTCAGTGTTGTTTTTATCAGTTATCTAGTGTCTAGAATGCTGGTAGCAGAAATCTGGCTGCAACACCATGCTGTATTTGGACATGTGCTGCTGAAGACCCTTACAGCCTTAACTTACACCCTTGGACCCTTTTACCATACTCCATCCTTGAACCTCTTGGTGTCATACCCACCTTATGTAGCAGAAATATAGAATGAAATATGGGCTACATTACAAATAAAAATAAATAAATAAATAAATAAATAAATCAGTGGATTAAGCATGTGTCTCTCCCATTAGAGAGATCATATCTCTTTCAGTTTGCCTCTATAGTTTCTACTGCAGAAGGTCCCTGAGAGACTAGGTGGCAGTCTAGGTGCTAAAATTTTAATAATAATGACTGGTGTTCGGTACATTACTTAAATTGTTCTTAGGTCTCATCAAGTATCATTAGGAAATAGAGAGGACTTTTCAGACTTTTTTTTTTTTTTTTTCTGAACTTGTGAAAAAATATCCTTTTTTGGGAAAGTCAGTCTGGCCGTGCAGATTAACAAAGGTTTTAATGCAGCATCTTTATAACAGAAAGAGACATTGCTATCCATGTATTGCATGAAAATCTTTCTTGGAGAAGAGTTCTAGTTCAGGGAACCTACTTTTTCCAGATGTTATCTTACAGTGGTTGAAGATTGACCGTAGTGAACCATCTGTAGCTCTGGAAACATCTCGGCTGCAGCAGTGCAGAACTCAGCGTAGGTTGCAAAATCCACCTGAGAAATAAGTTAAATACTTAGGTGCTTCATTTATGCTGAGCTCTCATCCACTACATAGTCAAGAGTTCCCAAGTCAACAATTTTAAAGATAACCCTGGCACAGATACTCTACACAGTTACATCTAAGATACAGCTTTTGTCAAGGGTATAAAAATGTTGCAAGGATTTGAAAAAGGAAGAAATAAAGGAAGGGATATCTTAGCAGTCGTTTTGGACATTTACCCACCTAAGTATATTTTGGAGAAATCTTGCTGTTGTCAGTCGTGATATGTTTGATACTTAGGAAAATTAAGTAATTTGCACTTAAATGCCATTAACTTGTAGGAATGATCATACAAGATAATAAATCTATAATGGACTATACCTTTTTCTTATAACCTCGTAATCATAGAAGAGAAACTAATAAAACATCATAGAATCATTAAGGTTGGAAAAGACCTCCAAGATCATCTGGTCCAACCATCATGCTTGTCACGAATACTTGTCACTTATTACAATATGTTAACTGCCCCCAAGTTGTCCTATTTGCTGCGATTTTTTAAATATTTATTTATTTATTTATTTTGCTTTCTCGGCCTGGAGTTCCTCCTCTTCTATCACTACAGTGAAAAGGAATCTAGGAATCTGAAAATCTGTACCCACAGACAGGTGTCTGCTCACCTCTGCTTTCATTCCTGTGTTTGCTATATAACACTGTGTTGTCAACAATCTCATACAGATATCAATCTCATACAGATAGTAGACAGCTCTTTAGAAACCTGAATCAAAAAATACCCTAGCTGTGATAACGTTGTTATCAAAATGAAAATATGAATCTTCTACAGAGTTTCCAAGGTCGTCAAACACTTGGCTTGGTAAATAAAGTACTGTTTGTCAGGTCATGAGTTCTGATTTTTTCAGCAACAAATCTTCACAGCACTTTTCTGAATATTTGGACATTTCAATTCTCCAGATTGAGATTTAGATAGCAAATGCATCTTTTCATGTGTAACAAATTTATACCTTCACTTTTGTGCAGCTATTTTCTAGCTGTAAGTAAACCAGTGCAAAATGGCCATAAGAAGCAACAATCACACTGCCGAATATACGAAATTGCCTGCTTGCCCTTCAATTTGTTTTATGGAATGGCAATTAAATAGGCTAGCCTGTGTCACCTATGCCTCATCATTTTGAAACTATAACTAATCTAAAGGATCATGCACTAACATTTTGAAGTCCATGTAGCCAAATTGCTTCAAACAGAATGGCTGCTGGTAGACCTGTATTTCATTTAAACATGCTGTTTAAAACAGAGATAGTAGGATGTAGTGCACTTAAACACATGACCCTCAGTTTAACTTCTCAGGATTAAATACCGTCAGTGATCAAGAAAGATCTTTTTAGCTGCATAGAGAAAAGAGCATAAAAAGGAACGCAGTCTCTTATCAATCAGAGTAACTGCAGTGTGTAACAATTAATCTAGAGTCATCTGAAAATAGCTAGAATCTATGAAATTTAACCTAATTTGACACATGCATGTCTATAGATACACTCTTGTTATGATGGCTAGAGTACTCCATACAGTGGTAAAATTGTCACATGGAAGTCTTCCAAAGATGTGTACTTGTTATCACAGAATATTTAGGTTGTTTTTTCTTACTTCTGCCTATATGCATCCATTTAAAGTACTGGCCTCTGTTGAAATTTGGATAATAATATCTGCATACTCGTATTCCTCCCTTCTTTTGTGTAAGAAGAGGAAAGTGAAGCTATCAGGGTTATAAAAAGACCTGAAATAGTTGAACCAAAAAACAGATCCCTTTTTTCAGTTAAATGTTATATTAGTCCTTCTGAAAATACTTTTAATGTTTGCTGTTTTTAGCTGATTTCTAGTGAAATTTACTTTGAAATGAAAATAGTAAATTATGAGACAATTTTTCAGCTGTACTTTTCGGTCAGTAATTTATTCATAGTGACATACCTTGCCCAACCTTAGTTATAAGACCTGTATAAACTTTTTCTCTGCTCTTATTTGTCTTCCTTTAACCTTTTTCTGAGCCATATGGAGAGAATTTGGCTATAGCACAGAACTTCTCAATTTACTTAACAGATTAATTTATAAAGATACAAGGATAACATTCAGAGCTCCAAGACGAAAATCATTGCCAGAACACAGTGTATTGGAAACCAGACCTACCTTCTCCTGACTGAGTTTCAGTTATGATACATTTCATATTTATCATTCCTCCCGCCACAGTATGGACTACACATTTCTTATCAAAAGCATTTTCATCTAATGCATTAGCATATGTTTGCAATTAGAATTTTTAACTTCACATGACATTTTAGTAAAGGTTAAGGGAGTGCTGGCTGAAGAACAAAATATACAATAGCTCTTTGTATAGCTCTTTACAATCCATTTTGTTATTTTTTCTTCAGTGCAAATAATATATATTAATTACCTTTTAAATATAAAAGAAAAGATTTATGAAAATTATGCCTGGAGAGTGTTTGCTGATATAGCTGTTCCTATAATATAAACTATAAAAGTATACATTTTCATTTTAAAGTAATTTCTGGCATTTTTTAATTCATTTTTCTCAAATTCATTTTTTGTTTTGTTTTTTTGCAATATACAGCACCACAGAGATGCAATTTCAACTATTAAATTATTTTCTTGATCTTAAAATATCTTCGGTTACTATGAGGGATTTATTTCGAAGTTGGAATTTTTTAGCATGTTACACCACTTAATTATGTTTGGACATAGGAACAATACTGTGTACATCTTCTGTGTATTTTTTTCAAGATCCAAGAAGTTCTGTATTTGCTCATGAGAACAGAAAAAAGAAATAGATGCAGGTGTACAACTGAATAATGTCCCATTAATGTAGAATCTTCCTGTGACTTTCACAGCCTTACAAGCATCTTTTCTTAAAGCACTTTCTGGCAAGCACTAATTCGCTTCTATCTTTCAGGATTTTTCTATTCATGTAAAAAACAAAACAAAACTGAAACAATAATTCGTAGTTCATTTTCTCCAAGTAAAAATCCCCAAAATGTGGACAGCTCAGGAGTTCTGTTTTATCATACTAACATTTTCATACTAATTTCCTTTTTTGTGTTTTTCCAATGGCCCTATCAATTCTTGGAGTACCAATAGGATGCTTTATGTTAGCTTTTTTAGTATTCTCTTTCTTAAAGAAGCACAGTTCATCTGCATTTCTGATTCTATGTTGATTTATATTTTGTTAACAGGTATTATTTGACAAAAACAGATTTTATGCAGGAAAGCAAAAATCAAGCATCAGCATCTCAAAAGAGATGAGAGAACTGAGAAAGCAGGAAGTAGAATTATTCAGTACTCTGTTTTTTCATACTTGACAGATTCTTGTGCATTTAACCAGCACCTTTAAGAATCCCAACAGACAGCATGAAAAGAAATGAGGTTTACATGGGCTTTTTGACCCTCCCACACCAAATGGTATTTATACGTTAAAGATGTGCAGAAATTATATATATATATACCTAATATATATATATTATTTTTTTTCCACGTGGGTAGTTTGAAAAATAAGATTGAGTGAGTGTGATATACAGTGGATGCTTTCATGCACATAAATCTGGAACCATTACTAACTTTTTCAAATTATCTCCATTGCAAACATAGACCACATTACTAAATTTTAATAACCCAAATGTAATATTACCCCAATGTATTATAAAGGGAATGTCAGATAAACTCTATTTACTTGCATTAAACAAACTTATATTTACATTTAAAAAACAGATTAATTAATAACTGTTTTTGCTGAAGCTATGCTAATTTGCATTGCCTGTACCCCTTTCATTTATTATTAATAGTGATCCATATCAGCTATTCTATTTTCCTTACGTTGGACTGAAAGCATATAACTACTAAGTGTATTCCATTAGCTTTCTTCTAGTCTGCTCAAATATTATCACTATTCTAAGTCCCATTAAGAACTAAGTCCAGCACCATTTGTTGAGATAACTTCCTGCCAGATCTTTATGAATTCTTGTATATAAATTAGATAGATCCATTGATTAAATTTTTTTAGCATTAGTACCTCTCATTTATCATTCCCTTTGGATGAAAACATATTTTCACGTGAGTTTCTGTTTGATATTTAGCGAAGATATTCCACATTTCTACTGTTTTTATAATACTAGTTCTCCTGCCACATCCATGAGTAATGTGCAGCAAGTTGGTTTGTTCTATTGACCATTTTCCCCACTCCTTTATGTCCTCAGCGCAGCAGATTTTTATTCAAATAATAAATTAATTAATTAATTTATTTATTTTTGTGGGAAAATAGCTTTACAATCATAATTAAAGACTTCAGAATGCATATGCACAGGGGGCTGACATAAGCCACTTCAGTTCTTACATATTTCAGCTTTAATGTACTTTACTTTACAACATTATCATCCTTCTAAGAGGTTGTTAGTATATAATTAAGATAATTGCTCCCTATCATATTCTCCTCTAGATAACGTCTTTGATAACATCCTTAACAATAAAATGTTATTAAAAATACCATGTCATTTCTGAAATTAAAGCACATGGGAACGACTGATACCATGTGACCAGTTCATTGTCAAATTGCATGCAGGTCTCCACCTATCCAATATTTTCCAATAAACATATTTATATTGTTAAAATAATTCCACTTTCCAGAGGACTGGCATGCATTTTCTCTACACAGAGAAAGAAAAAGGCTGTTGCTTGACATATGCTACGCATTTTCTCATGATTCATTACTTATTATTCATTGAAATACTGTTGAAAGAGAAGTTAGCTTTCGTAGGAGTTTTGGACAATTTTTGCAAATGAGTGATGAAAGTATTTATCATCAAAATGCATATGTACTGACCAACACAGAGCTTCATCCATCCCAGTGTGATTATCATTTAGAATGGTGTCATTATACACTGGACTGCTTGCTATCAGACAAGAACATTTATTTCAAATCTAGACAATAATTCAAAGGAACATAATTATTTTGAGGTATTCTGCATTTTAAAGCCCATATGCAAATCTATTTATCAGTATTTAATGTTTTCTTTGTTAAATAGTTATCGGTTCCAGCATCCTTTGCAAGTAGTTTTGAGTAAGGGATGAAATATACATGTACCATATAAAACATATTCCATTCTGATAAGTAATTCTACACTTCAAAATGCTCCTTGGATTGTTTTATAATTGAGCAGATATAAGTAACTGTCCCTCTTATAAGTGACATTGATTTTATAGATATGTAAAGAATAACATTGCTGTAAACTCCATTAAATTGCTAACAATAGCGGTAATAGTAAAACTATAATAATGGTTTAATTGGTTTACATTTTATGTGCATCTGGCATGTTCTAGAGAAATATCATCTTTTGTAATGGGTTTAGAGAGATCTTCAGTAGGCATTTAGTTCATATTATATGCCTCCTAGTGCCCCTGTGGATTTTCTACAAACTTTTTATTTAATTTTCTACAAACCTTTTCAGATTGAATTTTGCTCAGTTTAGAACCTGAAGGGAAGCAGTTATTTTGTACTCCATACTTTTTATTAAGTTATACTCAAGAGTTTGCACATTCTCCTATTTTGCATTAGGATGAAACTGAGTCCTAGAATTTGAGAGATCCAGTCCTCGAGAGTCCATGCTTCACTGGGCTTGTGTCTATAATGTTGTAAAGTTCAAGTATTATAAAAAGAGCTAAACTTTTTTTTCAGAAGCTGTGGTGGGGAATTCAGTATAGACATGCCTTGAACTGCGCAAAGAACTCTGCTGTCTTTTGTTATAGATGAATTTCTCCACTGTTTTGGTGTCTCAATGTCCCATGATAAAGCTGTTTGACTCTGAACAATTAATTAGACACTGAAATATACATATCTTAAGATCATCTAGGCATTCTCAGCTGTTGCAGAAAATTATGACATTAAAAATACTCCTTTTCTGTCCTGCTGTTTTTGTATATTTTCAGGCTTTTTTGATATTTTGTATTAAAGTTTGTAAATTTAGTATACAATTTGTTAGGGAGTGCTCTGTAACTAGCTGTAGATGGGGAATAGAAAATGTGTAGTCTACAGTTGCCTTACAGCACAATTATATGATTGCTTGCAATTTAGGGATTAGATCTGATAGCAGAGTGATCCCTGCAATTTCTGTGGCCTATAGTAAGGCACTTATATGGGATGTGGGGGATCAATCAAGCTGAGAACCCTAAGTACCAGACTATGGTACGAGTGACTACATTTGTATCATAGCATGTAAGAATGCTTTTAAGTATTGAGCACGCTTCTATCCTAGCTGCATCCTAGTTCTATGTCATGCCAAGATATAGGCACTCAATCTCTGCCCTCTCTGTCAGAACAGAGGGGTGAACTCCAGTGGAACCTGTGAACTAAATGGTCAAAAGATCAGGCTTATGGAATACCTGCTCTGCACACTTCGTGTTTTTGTTTGTTTGTTTTTTTCCACATTAACCTTTCTCGCAGACAAGCAACAGGAGCTCTGTCCTGCTCCAAGAATAATTTCTGATGAAAATGCCCTGAAAATGAAAATTTTCCCCATGAAAATCAGTTTTGATTAATCAATTTTGATTGATAAGTTTTCATATGGCGAAAATAATTTGTCAAAAGATTCCCAACTACCTCTACACAGCATTCATATGTCAGTTTGGTGGCTCTGCTAACAGATGTTGAAGTCTCTGATATGTGTTATGAATTTTTTAAGTAAACTTTTCTACTAACTTCAGTACACTTGGAAAGCAGAAATCTTGGCATAGCTTGCTAAATGTTGTTAAAATCAAAATATTTGCAGAAATATTAAGCAATTACTAAAATAAACCATTTTTGTACATAATGAACACATTTGTTTGTTTTGTTCAGTGTCAGAGATGATTAAAAAATAGGAAAACATTGATTCCTAGTGAAGGTAGTGTTACATTCTGTAAAAAAAATAAAAGATTTTCCCTCCTGTTTTATTTTAAGTTAAATAAATAAAAAAAAACTCATTTACTTCCATTTTCTCTGCTTCTGTCTCTCTTTCTGCATCTGCTAGTCCTGATGGCAGTATGTAGCTTGCTGCCAAAAAGTTTCCCTCTACTGCTTTGCAGAGATTTTGGTTTTACTCATTTATATCATTTTCATTTTTGTACAGGCCATCTCAAAGGCAAATTTGAAGTGTGCAAGAAATGTAGGGTTTTGCTAAATATCAAAATACGATGGGAATGGGTTTGCATTGCCAATCCACATACGTATAGATACAGCATATTTTTACTAACAGCCAGTGACAGAATCATTTTCTACTTCAGACAGGATATCAAACTACTCTTTTCCTTTTTTCCCAGTAAAACTTCAAACACTGCAGATTTGGAAGAACCCATAGGAAAGAATGTTTTCACCCTTGGTTGCTTTATTGTTCTCAAAAAGCAGAAAAGAAAATTAGAAGGATCACTTCATATAATTTTACTCCAGAGCAAAGTGCATTATTTTTTCTATAATATTTTCTATTACTGTATGCAGTTATCTGTTCTGGATGAGGATAGTAAAACCAGCTGTTAGTTTCTGTTCTTTCCACTGTAGCTCCAGCTGTTCAGTCCATTCCATTTACTTTCAGATAATGATTCCCTCCCTGCTAGAAGATATTTAAATAATTTAGTACAATTAAAATCATTTTCTTACCAGTAATACTGGGATTGAAGTTAAATTTCTCTTCAAGAGCAAGTCTATTACTTCAACATCTCTTTCTGTCCTATGTTGTGAAGAAAAAACATCAAAACTTTCTGTGACTATTTTGTAAGTAAAGCTAGCAAGAAATATTTTTTTCTGGTAAATTCTATAGGTTGTCTTTCAGAGTTTGTATCATCCAAACTATTAAAACTTTAACAAGGATTTGCTATGGATGGATTTCTTAAAAGTATTAAAGGCCTTGTGAAGCCCTTGCAAACACAAGGCAATATGTTTTTTAATTGCTTGCCCAACTCCTAGATATCAGCCTTAGAAACACAGTGTGCAATGAATTTGTGACTCATATTCACATGGAATAATAACATTTGAAATACAAAGTTTGTGGTGGTTATGAGTTCTGGCAGTAAAACTGACAGGAATTCTGTGAATTCTGCCTTTTGTTGCTTACCCGTTGTCCTGTAAGAACTGTATGTGAGGAAAATCAGAGTAAGCATGTTATGTTTCAGCCAGGAGGAGCAGGTAACCCCAGTTTTACTGCTACTGAAATGTGTATCCCTGTTACTTCATTGTCTTTTCTGAATTTGGAACATGAAGGTATGGTTCTTATGCGAATCATAGAATCACAGAATGGCTTGGGTTGGAAGGGACCTTGAAGATCATCTAACTCTAACTCCCTTGCCATCAGCAGGGATGCCACCCACTAGATCAGGTTGGCCAAGGCCCCATGCAACCTGGCCTTGAACACCTCCAGAGATGGGACAGGTTAAGAAGAAGGTGAAGAAGGTTAAAATTGAGGAATTTTGCAGCATCAGGAACAACATGTATGTGATCATACTTTGCAGATGATTCTTTAGAAATTGTTTGAAAATTAAAAAAAATAAAAATTAGTGCTAAGAATTAGGAAGATACACCACGTCTTTGCTGCATTGATGGTATGCTTTCCTGTCTTAAGTTTACTTTGGCTTTCCCCTACTCCTCGCCCTGATGGGAGAATTCAGCCGGTTCTATTTTCTCTCTAAACTGGGAAAGACTGACAATTAAAGATAGTCTGAAGAAGAGCAGAAGTGTTTAATTCATTTAAAAAAAGAAAAAAATGAAAGAAAGAAAAGAAGAACAAAAGAATTCCAGTGCAATTCAGTAGTAATAATTTGTTGAAGTTAAAGACTGAAAGTTAAGGGATGTTAAATATTTTTAAGCCATATTTTTCTCCATCAAACTTGGAAAAAACAAAAAAGAAAAAAAAACATACTTTTATCTAATTATGATCTCTCATTTATTATTACTGGTTGGATGGCATCAGGTACTTCATTTCTGACCCAGTTTATGTGAATATTTCTTCATGTTTGGATATTCTATTTTGGCTCTATTTCAAACGGGCCAAAGCAGCATGATGTAGAAATTTCAATTTATTCATTGGATATCAATAGCAAATACAAATAGCATGCTTTTTTTTTTTTTGAAAAGTTTTGTGTGATCTTTATCATTCTTTTATATAGTTAAGTGCAGCTCTTAAAAATTCCAAGGATCTATGCAAACTCCATAACAAGTGTGGTTTCTATAAGAAATGTAGCAGGTTGCACTATGGGAACATTCAATAGGAAGAATTTTAAGAACTCTGCAAAGCTAGCAGATACTTGGATAATATAAAACTAAACTAAGAAGATAAAAACAGTGAAGAAAATTGCAAATTGTAACACCAACTAAATTAAACATGTTGAAGTGTATAGATGATTCAAAACACATAGTAGAAGTTGCTATGGTAAATATTGCTTTTTCAGTTGGAAGGTAAGCTTAATGCTATGCAATAAATAAGTTCATTATAACATTTCACCTGAATTTCCTCCGATGGAGGAAAATTATTGTGTGAATATTAATAAAAAGGGAAGAAATTTAGTATTTTTCAGAAGAAAATGCTAAGTGTAAATAACAATAATTAAAAGTAATATATTACAAAATTGTTTTGAGGTTCCATTATAAAGAAGATCTGATTTGGAAATTCAAAAATAGGATCAAGGTTTTTTTGTTTGTTTGTTTGTTTTGTTTTTTGATTACTGAAAACTCTAATTCTGTAGGGCTTTACTGTCACAAATTAGCTGTTTGTGCTTGGAAATTGGGTTGTATTATTCCAAAATTATCCATGGTATTTCCTTTTTCTTTCTCAAATCACGTGGATGTTATTGGGGCAACATATTGGACTAGATAGCTGATTTGCTTTGTTACAGGTGTTTCCATACTGCTTTCAAAATTAATAGCAGAGATTTTTAAGATTCCCTGCATTCTGACTGTGTATCAGGTGTGCACACTACCTGCTGGACAACTTCTTTATGGTTAATCAGTATACTCTTACTATGGATAAAATATACATTTCTGGTTCGGAACAAAATACTTTAAATATATATTACATGCAAAAATGTAAGATTTCCAGAGTTAGAGTTGAGCCAAAGTGAGAGAGAGTGAGTTGCTTGAATATTTACAAACCTTAGATAAGAACATCTGGATATTTAAATATTTATAAATAAAATTTCTAGCTCTTTGGCTTTTAAATGTTTGGTTTTATGACTTCAGTGTTTTATTAGAGAGCTTTACTAACTAACTGATACTTCAGAAGAAATGAAGCTTATGAGAATGTAGTTTTGTCCATAAATTGCATTTCCTTGTAATTAAAGATAGATGCATATTGGGAGGTTTATCTTCAGGACTGCTTAAATTATTTATTAACGGAACTTGTGGCTATCATTAGTATTATTTAAATGATTTGAAAGTACTTACTCTGATCACATATGCAGTTTATATTATGAGCCAATTTGAAAACGTAGCTTAATTCACCTGTTGACTACAATATTTGCAAGAGTAAAGTACTTTCCCTGCACAGCACAGTTTGGACGTTCTCTTTGGATTATAGAAGAAACCTTGTGAAATACTAAGTCATGCAAATGATAGCATTCAGGGTCATCTCACTGGTGAGATAAACTTAATAGTAAGCATGAAGATCGCCAATATGGATCATTATTTGAGGGCGGGGGAATTGTTTTACAAGACTACTAAGCTTTCTAGTTTTTAGTGAATGACTGAAATAAACAAAAATAATTTTTTCACCCATACTTATACCTTGGGCATTTCACTGAACTTCCACAAACATGAAGACTACATGCTGAGACAACACAAATGTAGCAATCTATGAAATATCTGTTGTAGACTGTACAGTCATTTCACTACAAAACTTTTAAACATGTGAAACCCAACAACAACAAACAATATAACAAAAAAATAAGTATATGGCAACTGTGTAGTGTTGTTTTTGAATGCTCAGTTAGACACCAACAGCTTACAGAGGCAGTCTCAAAAGATTACACAGGAAATGGTGGAAATCACCCATCATCTCTCATTAGTATTTAATGAGAGATGTTATTCCAGACAGTTGCGTGGTATTACAAGGGTTATGCAAGCCTGAAGCAGTTCCAAAGTCTATTTGTGCAGGTGGGTGATTAGGGGAAATAAAAAGTTGATAACAGTCATACCAAACTCTTGTGGATGATGCAGAAACAACTAAACAGACCCCCTGTTGCCACTGGAATGCACTTCACTGCTAATTAATTCCAAACACTATCCTGAAATAGCTGCCACATCCAAGACTGGACCAGTTATAGCTTCAAGTGCTTTCAGCAAGACAGTTGCAGATATATATTTACAAGCCTACTCAGAACAATGGTTATTCAGGTTTAAGTGTTCAGGAAACAAAACAAATTCAAAAGAGCAAATTCAGACAGCTTAGTCCAGCTGTTCTCTGTATGCATCCAGTTTAGCTACCTACTGACTCCATTATTCAGTATTCCATCTGCTCTTTTGAAAATTCTCCTGTAATGTTCATTCCTTGAAATCCTGAAATACATGGCTGTCTTTATCCGTAGTTCCTAGATTTGTGCCATGTTGAATAGTTATCTAGGAGAGATTTACTTTGGGGATTTAATCAAGTTAGAATAATTTTAAAGTTGAATCCTATACTATGGAAAATTGCCTAGTTCCTCAGTTGGGGCTACTTTAGAATGTGCATGTCTTTGTTCTCCGTCTGACAAAATAGGAGATTTTCTATTTTTTTTTTCCAGGTTTTCTCCTTGAACTGCAGCACTTAATTTTCTTTATGCAATTGCTGTGAATCTTTGCAATAGATCCAGGAGTTTCAGGAGACATAACACTTTTATCTCACATGCTGTCCAAGAAATCTTATACGTGGTAGCCCTGTATCAAATCAGGGGAATTCCTACTGTTTTGTGATCTACTCTGCTCAGTTTTGGGTCTTTCACTGTTATCTTCTACCTACTTATTGGTGTATGCTCCTGCCTTGTAAATTTACTACTGGTGGAACCAGTAGTAAATCCACAATGAATGAGCTGAGCCTGAATAGCACTGGCTCCATAGAAAATTTTCAGATATATTGTTTTAGGACTTACACTGGAATCTGTTGATGGATATGTTGTAAGGTAATGGGGTGATTCTCCTTGCTGTCCCTTAGAATGAATTAATTGAGTTTTAATGAACCCTCTGCAAGCCTCAGTGAGTTCACCATGCCCAAACTCTCTTTAATCCCACAGAATCAGATTCATACCATTCTTCACGTGGGCCTGGTACTCTTTAACCCAGTTAGAGAAAGCTTAGCAATGGTAGGAAAGATTCCTTGAGGCACAGTTTGGAAAAGTTTCTTAGCCTTATCCTCAGCACAATCCTATATTCCTGCTACTGCTTCCATATTTTTGATCATCTATGGAAGGAGAAAATACTGGCGTATCTGTCACTCCAGTGTATTTATAACTGACAAGTGTTCTTCCGTTCCAGTTTATGAAGATTTAAAGGACTAGATGATAACTGCCATTCAGGTGAGATCCCATTATTGAAGTTAAAAAAAATTAGTTCTTATATCCATGACGAGACCTATGTCAACTTGTTCATTTCTCAGCCAGTCAGTGAAATTAGCCTTTCTGGTGGCCATTACCTCTGCGAGGAGACTTATGTAAATTCATCTACTGGTGACTGATCCTCCACAAATAGTACCATTTCCTGGTATCTTCTTTTATAATCTTCCAAGATTTCTGTTGAGGCTATGACTGATTTCTGTCTGAGACAGATGATTTGTCTGATGACTTAATGTTCCTTTCAGAGCTTTATGCCTCTTTATAATAAGTTTGATGTTAAGAGGACATATAACATATACAGACAAAGGCATTCCAACAGTTTCTCACTGTATTTTTTCTAAAGACAGATCCAAAATCATAGATATTACTGGATTAGATGAGTGCTGTTCTAACAGTTTTCTAATAGGCCATCAAATTGCATCTGATAGAACTGATCAAGCTTAGATCTGTCCTGACACCACACTAAAAAGCATTTTGATCCCATACAACTTCAAGCCATTTGGATCTTTATTCACATTTTTGCATTTTCGCAATGCTGGGATCCAAAACAGATGTGGGGTTTTGGCCCACTTTCATATTTAGAACATAGCATGAAATCATCTGCACTGGTGCACCCCTGGCCTGCTCACTGGCAGGACAGAACAAGAAGCTGAAAAGTCTTTGGCTTAGTGTAAGCACTGCTCTGCAACAATTAAAACAACAGCGTGTTATCAACATTACTCTCATCCTAAATCCAAAACACATCTCTGAGGAGGAAAATTAACTCTATCCTAGCTGAAACTAGGACAGCAACTCTGAAATTCTGTTTCTGATTTGCTCAAAATTTTGAGAAAAAAATAAATGCTATTTCTTTGGAAAGCAATTTAGTTACCAGCATATAAACACAGAAATTTAACTTTAGACCCTAAATTTCTGTTCCAAAAATTAGTCTTATTAGATAGACATATATAACACATTACATCACTACATAATGTACTTTTTATTTCATTCAGAAATACTTTTTGTACTGAAAGGTTGCATTACAAATGAATCACTGAGTATTCATAATGTCAGCGGTAGTAGACCAATGTTTCTTCCTGTAAAAGGACTGATTGATTGTTACATAATATCTGTTGTGTCAGACACGATCATAGAGTATATTCATAGTTTAAAATATTTTTATGAACAAGATTAAACTGGGTAATAGATAAAACTGGACACACACAAAAAAGAACAAAAAGCATCATTGTTCACAATTGTGTAGTATATGACAGTGTGGTGAAAAATAGATTTTGTGAGGTGTTTGTCTTGCTGCTTCCTTCCTCCCTTAGCATCCTCATAAACAGGTGCTGTAAAAAATAAACGTATCCCATACTAAATGACTTACACACTTTTAATTTGTTAAATTTCAAAGAACCAATTATGTAAATTTGTTCTTGTTCAATGCTATTCAATTTCTTTTTAGCATTTTCTTGTAAGAATAGATAAATAACTGTTGGTGAAATATGGAATAACAGGAATAGACCAATAAAAAGCTGATCTGGATTTAGTGGAGTTGATTCGATATTCATGTTTTAGTATAACTAAAATCAATCCACCTGTCTATTAATCAAAGAAAAAAATATCTCTAATTGAAATAATGCTAGTGTGGCTTGAGTATAAGAAGATTTTTTTAAATAACAGTAAGAACAATATGACCTTTAACTTCCAAGCAATGTTGTGATTTTTATCTACAGTCTTTTGATGTGTAAGGAAAAGGCTAGTAAGTATAGACAGATTGTTTCTCTTTTGCATGAAGGACTACATTATTGTGACCGTTACTGTTTACTTCTTCTGTAAATACTTCAAAAATTGGGAGAAATAGCAAACAGAATTTTGAGATGTATTAAGATTTGAGGTATGGAATCCTGTCTAATCCTGTAAGAAATTTAAGAATAACCGTCTTTTTAGTATATCCATCAGATGTTTAATGGTAAATGTGATCATGACAGTATGGTAATGCTTTCTGTCCTTTAAAACCTCGTATGCTGAACCAATCAATATACAAACAAACCAACCAAATTAGTAAGATTTGCCAGAATGTAAAACAGCATAGCTATTTTTGTAGTCCACATTATATGAGTCCAGTTAATCCAAAACCTGAGTTTATCTAACCTCTTTAGAAACTATTTTGTTTATTCTGAAAAAAAAATAGAAAAAATAACATGATATAATTTCTTTATTTTTTTTCTTTGCCTTCAGTAACCATTTTTCAACATCAGACTGACTCCAGTAACATAATCCCTGTGACAGTCTGTCGTGTATGATGGAGGCAGGAAGGAATATTGTTAGAGCATACTGCATTTCAGTAATTTTAACTGCCAGATGATCCCTGGAGCCTGTTGTTATCTGACTTGTACAGAAACATCTCTTAGCTTATTGTAACTTGAGCCTGAAACTAGAAGAGAATGACAGCCATAAATACTTCCCTTTTGGCCCTGCACATAGCACCTGTCAGAAACTCGGTACTGTAGCTAATCTTTCATAGGGAAATTTAGTAGGTAAGATCTTTTTGAGATAATAGGATGCAATAAAACTTCTAGTGATATTATTATGGTTACCTGAAGGAGGGAAAAAAAATATGAACACATGATTATTATAGCATGTAATTACAGAAGAGGGTATATTTCAATTTATTCTTAATGAAACAGCGAGTACTGTATATATAACCAGAGAAGTCCTCCAAATTGTTTGCAGTAGCTAATTTGATGGTGATATTCTCTCTCTGATGGAGCAGACCCAGGTAGTAAATCATTATTGGTTGCCTAATGGGAAGATCCTACTGTGAAAATAAACAGCTGTCCACAATAAAGAAATTGTTTACAAGAAACCATTACATGTCAGATGCTTTATTCCCTTGAGAAAGGGCTGAAGGCATGAAATATTGAGCAGTCGGATTTTTTTCTGGGATGTTTATTTCAAAGAGAAATATTGTTTTTATTTATTTATTTTTGTAAAGCTTTATTTTTAGATTCTAAAAGCCAGATGCTTTGTTGTATTACCACTTCATTTTCCTTGGAAGGAAAGACTGTAACTACTATTTTTTGAGATTTCTGCATATTATGTATGTTCCTGAATTGGTTATAGTTTATGTATACGCTGTAGCTCAAAAAGTTTTTTCTTATCTCTGTCTAGGGGGCATACAATAGCTCTGCCTCCCTGCATGAGTATCTTCCAATAAATCTTCATTCCAAGAATTTCTTTTCCAGTTAGTTCCACACTTCTCAGTTAGGACTGTATTTAGGGGCAAAACCTAGTAGTGACCTGTCATTGAACAGGGTCAACAAGAAGCTCCAGATCCCCACGGAAAACAAAAAGAAAAAAAAAAAAAAAACCAACAACTTATTTATACAACTTGACCTCTGTTACCTCTGCAGTATATTTAAAAAGTGAGTAAAAAAAGCTGAGGTGAGTCAAGGGCTTAAAACAGAATGAAAAGGCAGGCAGAAAACTGTGTTCCTTACCACCAGCATCAATCTGTCATTCTAACTGTCTGGCCTTTGAGAGAGGCATCCTCAAGATACTTCCCCATCTGCAAGACTTCCTGATTTCACTTTAAAGGCTTTCATGTGCTAAATAGCTAAAGGGCAGCTGTGCTTAAGCACAGCCACACAGGCTTTACAGCGGAAGAACAGTAACAGAAACCCATGGACTGCTAAAGTACCAGGGAGGTTTTGTTCCTTATAGGTTTAGATGTTTGATCGAGACAATCCTTCTGTTTGTTTTTTTCACACAAGTAAGTAAATAAGTAACTACACTAAGTACACTTCAATAGACTCACATGGAACGATTATCCCTCTAGAAGTTATTTCTTAGCTTCCTAGGTGGTTCTTGTATTACTGTGTGTCTTGGCAGCAGTATAATCTGTTGTTTGGGATCTCCATACACAGTGCAGGGTTTTCTCAAAGAAAGTTTCTGATTCCCCAGTTGGGGAGTTTAATTTATAATTATATTTTATGAGTCTTTTTTCCATAGAGTGAAACAGGATAGTATTTCATATTCTGGAGCACAAAAGGATGAGACTTTCAGCTCAATTTAAATGCTCCTAACATTCCTATTTAACTTTCATCCTCACTATGGGATTTCCAAGCAGTATGGAAAGGCCTTGGTGGGGTGCTTTCCTGTCAAGTCCTTACCAAAAATTCTCTAGTACATGGCGCTGGAGCTGGCTTTGTTTATTTGTCTATTTGGAATTTGAGTTTTTTCTTTGGAGTGGATTTGCCCACAAAGTGAAAGGATAGACTGGTAATCCACCTCAATTACAAATAAATAGGCTTTCATCTGTGAAACCTGCAGGCTCACAGACATGAGGTTTGAATGTAATCATCATCTTATTGCGGAGCTGCAGGCAATATAGCACATTGAGGAACTTGGCCCACATGTCTTTGTGACCCAGAAAGAAAGGTACTCTATAAATTTTCAGACTCATAAAGACCACCATGACCGTGCCCAGGCAATGGAGTTTTTCTGGAACCTGAACTAAACCATTTCTTTAATAATACAGTTCTAACGGTGTGAAGTAATGTGGAGCTTTTGGCCTCCTGCTGAGTTCTTCTGGTGCTTGGTTACCACCACAGCTGGGAAGTTATGCCTTACTTCTCAGTCCTCTCTATCATCTGACCTGTTTTTCACTAATTTTACTTTACATTGTTCCAACTGCATTAAGAATGTTTAAAGTTAAAAATGATATTCTAAGTCCCTTTAATGGTTCTTTACTGTGCCATAAAGTGATAACAGTATCACAAAACATTTCTGAACAGCTGTTTCCCAAGTACCTGGACATATGTGGACATTTCTATGCCAGCTGTAGGTTATCTAGATGAGATACTGCTAGAAAGGTGGCTACTGTAGTGCAAAGCTCTATGAAGGATGAAGATTTCATATGAGAAGCTGAATATGTTTCTGTGTAACTAATTGTCAATGATCAGTTATGTTGCTCATGGTGTTCAGGAAAATTGTGAATGACAGCTGCTAGCATGCTCTAAGTCAAGTATGTGTTTCAATAACTCGTTGATTTGGGTCTTATGTGTTAGGATTTACCAGTATGACAGATGAGTTACATTAAAAAGCCCCCTTTTAAGTCACTGCTGTTATAGTGATAACAGTTGGATTCACAATTACTACTTCAAGGTAACAAATGTAAAATATTTGTGGGTTTTTTTTTGGTGCTTCATTTTACTTAAGTATTAAGAGAGTGCTATATCCTGACTTAACATAGAATGAATCATAGAATGGCTTGGGTTGGAAGCGACCTTAAAGACCATCCAGTTCCAACTCCCCTGCCATGAGCAGGGATGCCACCCACTAGATCAGGTTGCCCAAAGCCCCACCCAGCCTGGCCTTGAACATTTCCAGAGATGGGGCATCCACAACTTCTCTGGGCAACATGTTCTAGTGCCTCACCATCCTCTGAGTGAAAAATTTCCTCCAAAATGTATGCTTTAAATGTATGTATCCTCCTAAACGTATCCATTAAATGTACGTATCCTCCTAAATGTATGCTTATCTTCTCAGAAAGAGCAGTCAGGCATTGGAACAGATTGCCGAGGGAGGTGGTGGCATCACTGTCCCTGGGGGTGTTTAAGGAAAGGTTGGATGTGGTGCTTAGGGACATGGTTTAATGGGTGATGTTGGTGATAGGGGGATGGTTGGACCAGATGATCTTGGAAATTATTTCTAACCTTAATGATTCTATGATTAAAAAAAAAGCATAGATATACAATCTATTCCTTACCAAACACATTTAAATTTCAATAGTTTTTTTGAAGTTGAAATAGTGTTCCATGTAACGCTTTGTTTTAAAAATAATTTTTGATTTTAAAATGTATAAAGTATTTGTAAGTTCACATGAATGCTATTTTTATTCACAGATAATGCACCTCAGGTAGCAATTACCGCACCAGGATCTGGTAACCATAGAAACAGCTCTACAGGCCCAACACCTGACTGCTCTCCTCCGTCACCAGACACTGCACTTAAGAACATAGTAAAAGTTATACGTCCTCAGGTAGGTGATCACCAAAAGCATCCTCTTCTTAGTTGTACTTTTCATGTTAAAAGCAGGATCTGCTGCATGTATTCTAAGAGGATGTTGTTGCTAAACACATATATAGATCAAAGACAGATAAACAGAATCTAAAATATTTTCTGTGCTTAGAAAGCAGTCTTGATAACAGGAGAATGTAGAATATTTTATGAATGAGCCCAACAAGGCACAGAGATATCAGTACATTTTTATTGCAGCATTGATAATGAATGAAATCTTTATGCAACTTTTTTGTATTTTTATATACTATTGGTTTTCTTCCATGTTTATGTTCTGTTTTTTTTTTTTTTTTTTTCTGCATTGGTGGTGCATTACCTTTACAGGTTTTCTTCCCTTTTTATTTATCTCTATTTACATAGTCCCCGAATATTTTATACCTTCATGAGGTTACATACATTCTTTTATAGGATATGAAAATTGAGAAACAATACTAGCTATATACATATTCATGTATTGGTAAACAACATGCTCTAGCACATTGAAATCTAGGTGCCCTCTTGTAGTTCTTCAAGGAGTACAACAATTTATGAACAGGTCAGTGGGACACACTTGCATTTGAAGCAGAAGGGTAGAAATATTTCTTATAGCTCTTGGTCCCTAGCGAGATCACGCTGTAAAAAAATTCTTCCTAGTGCACTATGATAGCAATTTCTTTCATGCTAAAGGAAAAAAGAAGCTATTTGTCTTAATTTGGAAGTTTTAACATATTTCTTGATATCCTTGGCCTCATCTCTGAGATGTCTTTAAAATGGATAAAACTTAGAACTTGATTCAGCAGTGTAGCAGTAACCAGGCTAGAAGAGGCTATTTTAGAATCACAAGATTGTATAATAATATAGGTCAGAAGAGACCTCAGGGTTACCTAGCACCCTAATAAAATAGGTCTGCCAAAGTAAGCTGTCACAACTAGATACTGAATTGACTAATTGTGAAACTTCATTGGCATGAATCTTTAACCAGAATAACTTCTATTCTTCTCCTACCCATTACTGGGTTCAAATGCAACCATCTGTTCTTCATTGCTGATCTGATCTCTGCCACTAGGCCACTGATGCTAGTGGATCCAGGCTTTGCATCATCAGTATGGTGCTGGCATGTTGCTGGCACTTGTATTATCTGAGAAGTAAGCTGATAGATGCATGGTATTTTGGTAAGAATTATATAAGGCAGATTGTTTGGGTGCTGCATAAGTGAACACGTTACTGTGATGGAAGCGGGCCTTCTTTTCAGTATTCATTGGAGCATGCAATTCAGAAGGTCTTAGAAAATTAAAGTTAATTGCTAGGTGCACCTGCCATTCCTCTCTGAGGAGCTGTTAACATCCTATGGCTGAAACTGTCAATGCACAATAATTCTAGCCACTGACTGGTGCAGAGCATCCCTCTGTGACACTGCAGTAGTTCGGGTTCCCCATCCTGGTTTAAATCTAGATTGCAGGGGGTCTAAAATAACGGCTTCTTCTTTTCTCTGTTTATAGTTCTTTCTAGTTTTGCTTGTTCCTGTAGTCTGTCTGTACCTCCCACCATACATCAGTATAGTACTAAAATGCCTTCTTTCCTCTAAACTGTTTTTTTATAGTAGGCGGCAAGCAAACAGAAAGGTATTGGAATATTGTTGGAACAAGCTGTTGTGTGATAGCTTATTGAAAATAGCATTTAAAAAGCTGTTTTCATCATGATATTGCCAACAGATGGACCCAGAACACTGAATGGTGATGTTCTCCTGCTAGTTAACTCTGAATGGATTCAGCAGATTCTGGGGAGCTATTTTCAAATTTAAATCATACCATTTACTGACTCCCAGTATTCTCATCATTCTGCAGAACAAAAGCTAGCTGTGCAGTATATATGATCAGAACTTCACCACATTCAATAATCTCTGTCTTGTGTGGGCCTACTACCTGTGCTGACAACAGTAGAAAGGCACATATAGGCTGGTACTTAATGTACATTGTAAATCTATACGCTAATATATAGAGAAGCTGAATGCACTACAGCATTCACATCCCATTGTTTCTCATTTCTCTGTGTGTTTTATGGACATGCTTTCAGTATTCCTTTTCTTTTTCTTTTACTTTTTTTTTTTAACCTATTTACTTAATCTCCTCCCCCAAAATATCAACCCAAGAATTTAGACAAAGAAGTTGTAGATTTGCAATGTGATGTTTGCAAACCATTAGTGTTAATTCTGCCAGAGTATTTAATTCCTTTATTCCATGCCTTTTGCATTAATTTACATTGCAAGCTCTTTGAAGGTTAATACAATGGGTTTCTATTCTTGATTGACCTCTCACCACTCATGTAAAATTAATGAACAGCGATACATAATGCATACAAAGTAATTTTCTGTTGTCTGCCAGGGCCTCTTTGCACATTTTTAGCAAAATAAACAGACTTTAAATAGTTGCATAACAAGGATCACATACATTTCTAAACCAGCTTTCACTCTTTTCCCCTTCTCATACATCTTGTGCATCCAGCACAGGAAAAGGCAGGTGAGTTGTCCAATGAAAGGTAGAACTGGGAACTAGCAGCAACTAGCTTTGCATTGGGCAGGCTTTGGTAGCTTCGATGAAACTGCCAGTGGAATCTGGTGCTTCAACATATATTGTCATTTTCACTTATAGCATCACATTATTTTCCTGGAGGGTTGTGCATATAATATTACCCCCAGTAACAAGGAACACCATGTTAACTACTCTCTGTGATATGTATAAGCAGCAGCAGAAGAGACCAAAGATTCCTGCCTCCCAGAAGGCTGGTGAGGACAGGTGGTGGCAGAGAGTAGAAAAGAGAAACCTGGCAAGCTGGGCTTGGAGGCACCTAAGACTGTGTGCCAGGTCACGTGGTGGCAGTGTATATACATGCTTCAGCACATGAGGGATTCTGAATATATTCCTATATATGTGAACTTCAGCACAGCACAGTGGCCTCTCTGCTCTCCTCTTCTAGAAATTCACAGACCAAACACAGCTGGGCTGGGGGCCCTGACAGCTACATCTGCTACGTGGGGTCCCTGAAAAAGGAGGAAGGCTGTGATGCTGCATTGCCAGCCCATGGAGTGAAAGTACGATGTCTAGGAAGTATGAGACAGGAACAATCTTGTACATAAAGAGTGAATCCTGAGAGGTCTGGATCACGGAAAGTTAAGGGATTCCTCAGACTACACAGAAAATTTGGTTTTTCCTTCCAGTTTTCCCTTAACCTGGCCTTCAATTCACCCCTTATATTAAAAACATATCCTCACAAAACCTGTCTGGAAATTTCTCTTTTCTTCCCATCTTTCACTACATTTTTTGCAATTAATCCTTTCTTCAATTAGTTATGATGAATTTTGAGCTGAGAAGCCTGCAATTTTTTGTGACCCTACCACTTGTCCCTTATGAGATCCCACTGCTCTCTAAAATCTATCCAAAACTCTCTTTGGGTATGTCTCAACTATTCAGTTCAGTGTGCTATTTCTAAAACTGTAGCCCAGTTTCACTGAACTGGTGTTTCTCCCTGGCACAGTGCAGCACCCTGGAGAGAGATTAACTCAGATCTCAGAAGCAGCATTAAGTTCACTGCCACAGTGCCACCCACCTCTACTGCTCCAGTCCTAAAGCTAGCTCATATAACAGTAATTCGGGATCTGTGTGCTATGTTGTCTGTGCACCTCAGCTATGGCCTCTACCTGTGATCTAGCATTTTGCAAACATGTTTTTTGTTTTCAGATTTTCACAGGGTCTGTAAGCTTCTGCCACATAGTGCATAGGTCAAAAAAACTCTGGAAGAGGTTTTGTTGAAAATTTATATGCATGCGGATAAGTATATGCAGCTAAGAAACAAACAGAATTTAGTGTTTTGAATCACTTGATACCTTTTTCCAGATTGTCCAGATAAATCTTAGTAAGTTTTTAACTCACGAATTGCTGTTTAATGAAGACTTAGATAAAGTAATACAGCTGCAAATTAAAGACCCGTGCCTCTGTGAGGTATACTAACAGGACGTGGGAGAAAAAATAATAGATGTGGTAGGAGACCAAGCAGGTTAATGCACTAAATAGAGTCCTCTGAAAATTTAGGCTCTCTTCTGATTTTTAATGTAGATACATTAGCACATATAGTAAAATATAACATCTTATCAGAACTGGAATTTTAGAAAGTGATAGTAAAATTGAGTATTCTAACATAATTCCTATAGCTTTCTGTCTGGATGAAGCCTGAACAAAGCTGGGTTGCATATGAAGCTTCATATATTTTTAGTATTAATCATAGAAATGAATAAGACTGTCCTTATTTTTACTTACTTATATATATTATTTATTTGTATCTATTACTTATTTCAGCTCCATTTGAACAAATAAGCTATATACATAGAGCACCTATTTTCCTAAGAGACTATTTCTTTTGCTGGTGCTGTTCACTTGGGAGTCATTGGCTAGCTGTCGTAAAATTTAATTCTAACTTTTCACCTTTTAAATCCTAAATTTATTAAATGTGATCCAGCATTTGCATATTCTCTTGTCTTTATAAGGTACGCTTCAAATGGTTAACTGTAGGTGCAGCTTTTGATGTTGAAATGTGGATTATATAGAAGTGACCTGTATTTTATCCATCATAAATTACTGCTGTCCCCATTTTATGTGAGGCAAACTTCCTAAGAGTGTTGTTTCAGTAATGTAAAGAGGAATTCTGATGGAATAACAAAGGAACAGAGATTTTCTTTATCTCATTCTTGCCTTTTTAATTCAAAGATCTGCAACTATCTACGTAAATTTTTTTTTTTGGGGGGGAGGGGGTTGTATGTGCTGTCTTTATATATATATATATATATTTTTTTTTTCTATTCAGCTTTTTAAACCTCTTTAAAAGCCTCTTTAAACAAAGTTACAATTCCATCTATGGTTCAATGTGTCCCTCTGGCTAAGATGTCTAAGAGTATAATAGAAGATAATAGTTTAAATGTTAGAGAACAGAATAAATTGCCTCACTTCTGAAAGCAGTCATAGAAACCTTCAGGACATCTGTAGTCTCTGATAGGCCTATCCCACCTGTTTGAGTAAGGTGTGCCTTGTCTACAGTACAACAATTTTGTGCATGTATAGGTCAGCCTGGTATACTTATTTACGTGTAGTACATCTAGGCATAAGGAAAGATAGGGACTGTGATGTTCCACCCCCAGTGGCCTGGGCATGAATAGACAGATCATTCACAGGACATGTACTCCAGAGCCTCTCCAGCTGACCTAAAAATTGGCAGTCACTTATATTTAAGGAAATTATGTCTCATCCTTTTTGCAGTTAGGTGCAGGAAGTCCTTTGAACTAATAATAATAATAATAAAGCATACATGTATATAATTTCAGCCAGCTCTTTAAAACCACTGTTCCAGAAAATGACTTTTCCCTATGGTGAAATAATCCTGTTTCCTCTCCCATGACCCTGGCCAACTGCAGTACCCCCAGTTCTTCCCAAACCATCTACTGGCCACTATTGCAGTGTTTCAAGTTCTGCTACCAATGTTCTACTTTGCCCCATTTCTCCTGTACTTCTGACACCTTCCTATGTCACCTATCCATTTGTCTGACCATCTGAGCATGTAGCTGCTCTGAATACATGCACATACACGTGGCAGCTCTAATGGCTTTTGCTGATGGCAATCTCAAGGCACAATTTATTTTTTTTAGTGGAAATTTGTAAGTGTGTGCAACAAAGATTGGATAGATCAAGAACAGAGTATGTTATTCATTACAAAGATAATATTAACAAAGTGGGAATATTTCATTATTATATTTGAAAATGAGTGTTTGAATGTTCATTACCTTGTAGAACCTTTTAACTTTCTGCTTTGCGACCCTCGTCACAGCTTGCAAGATTAGACAATATCAGTGAAATGCCCACTGAAGTCTATTGCATCCGTGCACAAATGAATGAGAACTCTATTATGCATTTACTAAACGTGTTTTGCAACACAAAAAGTTTGCTTTGTTAAATTTGATCACAAAAAGAGGGTTGGAGAACACTGTTACACAGTAAGTTCTCAACACTCACCTTCTGAATGAGATCACAGGACAGATGGGGGACCTTCTTTTCTCCTACGAGCTGCTTTCTGTGCTCAGCCTAAGCTACCATGCACTCAGCCAGCCAGGGAATAACCACGAATATCTCTTTGGAGAAGTACTGCTCATGACACGGTATGTTTCCAGTTCAGTTGCACACTCCATGTTTTCGTGTGTTTTGCTGCTGGAATTCATACAACCATATGCACTGTCTGTGCTTAGCAGAAAAGGGAAAGATGACTTTAAAATATTTTATTGAGAGTTAGGATTTTGTGGGGGATAAACCCCATATGTCAAAGCTAAAAACCACCCCTGTGTACATGATATTATGAAGTTTGGACTATCTTTTAAAGGTGCTGAGCATTCCCCAAACCCACTAAAATCTGAATGTATTCTATTGTCCACAGATGGATAGATTCATACTTCATCTCTGTCTGGTCTGGAAATTTTTCCTGCAATATATAGTGTTTTCAAGGTTATATAGATCCATTAAGGCTGCAAGCACTTAAAGGTAGTTGACAGCAGTCAATAAGGTTAATTCTAGGTATGTAGATTTTTCAGAAAATTATCTCTAAATATACTTTTTTTTTATAAACCTTTAAAGTGTCTATGCAAATCCACTGCAAACAATTTGATATCTCCTCATTCTAATGATGTTGAAACGAATAAACAAACAAGCAAATAGATAAATGAAGTTCCTAAGCAGTCCTAAAAAAGAAAACAAAGATGGAAAAGATTTACTGTCAATGCCATTAAGATGTGATTAGTAATTCATATATGCATGACTGAAAATAGGACAGACATGATAAAATTCTGTTATTTCAGAATACTGAGTACAAAATACAAAAGAGGATATGGTTAGAGTTGCCTTACAAGATGGATTTTTTTTTTTTTTCTGTATTGCCGCACAGTTAATGGGTGGAAGACGTAACAGCTCCAGAGGAGGATATTTTCAAAAAATTTCCTTAGAGGATAATGGATACTTTGTGATCACTTAATAACAACTTTAGCCAAAATATTATTAAAGAGATGCATTGTAAAGTATCCCCTTTGTCACGTAACTATAAAACATAATTCTATTTGGACTATTTTAATTAGAGCTGAGATAATATGAAAATACAAATACATCTACCCAAGACACAGTACTAATGAAAATAGCAAGCAGCATGTGTGAGTGCATTAAATCACAGTTCAACAACGTATTGAAGCACAAGACTAACTTAACGCAGAAAAATATTCTTTATTTTAAGGAGTGTTATGCTTTAAGAATATTACTTCATTTTCCTGGTGAAATTGGTCGTTTACCTCGAGAACTTCTCTTGGCTTAGTTTCCTGGTTCAATATAAACATAAATGATACAGAACAATTGAAAATTTTTCATATCTGAATTTGTAACAGTCCAAGTTGGTGAAATACTGAGTGTAAAGATTGGATACTGAATGGTAGGTATGTACTTTGACACTAGTGAATTAAGCAGTGTCAGAGAATGTCTCTGAGCTCTCTAAGGTAGTCATCTATACTATATGTTGCATTCTTAACACAGTCTTTGTACAGTTATGGTCCTGTACAATTCCCTCTCTCCAGAATTGTCCATTGTTGGGCCTAATTTGGAATTTTAATGGGCCAAGGTCCATTCCAAGGAGGCAGATTTTTTTTGCAGACCCTTCTCTGAAAGTTTAATAGTTTTAATAGCAAGAGTGTGAACTAATCCATACCAGTTGCCCTGCCCTACTATATATATGTTTGGAGATGGTAATACGTTCAAAATTATGAAATTTTAAAGCCTTATCTACAGTGCTATAATGGATAGCCACCAGATTTGTAGCATTTTCCTTTGTTTCTATGTAGTACCGGGCAGTTTTGAGCACCTTACTTACTGAATAATCTTTTATCATCATCAGAAAATGCACCACATTTTCACACATGCATGCTATCTGTAGCATGCAACTTAAAAAACAGCTATCACCTTGACCCTTCAAAATTTGTAATATGCAAATGTAATGATATACATAATTTTCATAATCTGTGGCTCAAAATGGGATATTGCTAACAGTTGAAAACTGAGCTTTTCTTCCTTTTTTTTTTTTTCTAAAAAAAAAGGGCCTTACAGCATCCATTTTCCAGGTGTTTCACTGAAGATAACATTTTCTTATCTTTAAAAGCTAGAAATTTATATAAATGAGGAACAAGACATACTTCTTACTTATCAAAATTATTTTTCACCATTTGGAGCTCATTTCAAGCAATGTTTTCTAGGATAGGAATAATGGAGTATCTTCAAATTTTAGTCAGAGAGGGAAACCACTGCAAAAGTGTTATGGTTTTTAGTGTTAAAACTACTACACCTCACAACCCACAGCTGCGATATGGTTGCAATTAAATGGAAAGTAAAAGCCAAGGGAAAAGGAAACTGGGAGAAGAACCATTCTTCCCCTTATTCATTCCAGTCTCACTTGTCATATGAGATAAGACCAGAGGTAAGATGGAAGGTGGAAGCAACCCCCCGATGTTCAGTAATGTACTCCAGTGGAGGACATCTAAAGGAGGAGCTAGCAAAACATGCACAGAGAACAGAAACACAGAAACAGAAAACACTGTGCATATATGGTACCTAGTCACATTGCATGACTTTCTAGCCACAGAGAAAAGAGCTGTGTATGTGCCTTGAATGTGCCTTGATGGTGAGATGGTCAAAGTGTGCTGATAGGTCATGGAGATTATTGTGAAGAAGTATGCACTTTCTGCTCATGTTGGATGGAAGAGGTGTCTTTCCCTAAACAGAAAATCAACCAATTTTCTAGTACTTTCATAGTGCCATTAAAAAATAACTTAGTTTTAAAATGTGTTATACTATTAGTAAGGGATTTACAGTTCACAAAAAAAAAAAAGGCAAGAAGAAAAAACCTACAGTGAAACCATTTTATTTTTATATCTGTGTGTGTGTTTTTCTAAATTCTCATGATCTTGTAAGCTCCCTGTTGTGGCTGCTTGGGATATATATGTTCCAGCCACTGTGTAATTTCTGCCTTCTACTCTTAAACTAAATTAAGATGTTGAGAAATAAAAACAAGAATGTCAAGATGGGTGTTGAAAATGCCTATATTTTATTTTTAATTGTAGTTGTACGTGTAATTTAAGATAAGATTATATGAAATGAAGTAACAGAAGACTAGATTACCTTGTTAAAAAGACAATGCATCTTCAGCTTGTTTAACATAGTATTTTGAGGTTGACAGAATAATTTATTCAGGAGTACAGTAGCAATTCTGTGCATTCTGTCACTTTTAGGTGACATAGATTAATAAAAACCAGATCCATCATAATCTCCAGATTTTGCAATTTCAAAGCTACTTGATCATTGGTGATGGATGGTGTCCCTTAGGGGTCTGTCTTGGGACAAGCGCTGTTGAATATCTTTATGAACAACATAGACAAAGGGATCAAGTGTACTGTCAGCAAGTTTGCAGCTGAGTGGTGCAGTTGATACAACTGAAGGAAGGCATGCCATCGAAGGGGACCTGGACAAGCGAGAAAAGTTGGCCCATGTGAACCTAATGAGGTTCAGCAAGTCTAAGTGCAAGGTGCTGCACCTGGGTCGGGGAAATCCCAGACATGAGTACAGACTGGGAGAACAATGCACTGAGAGTAGTCCAGCAGAGGACTTGGGGGTTCTGGTGGACAAAAAGCTCGACATGAGCCAGCAGCATGCACTTGCAGCCCAGAAGGCCAACTGAATCCTGGGCTGTATCAACAGAGGAGTGGCCAGCAGGTCAAGGGAGATGATTGTCCCCCTCTGCTCTGTCCTTGTGAGGCCCCACCTGGAGTGCTGCATCCAGGTCTGAGGCCCCCAGCACAAGAAGGATGTTGATCTCTTAGAATGAGTCCAGAGAAGGGCTGTGAAGTTGGTCAGAGGGCTGGAGCAGCTGTCCTATGAAGAAAGGTTGAGAGAGCTGGGGATGTTCAGCCTGAAGAGGAGAAGGCTCCTGGGAGACCTCATTGCACCTTTTCAGTACTTAAAGGGGATTTATAAAAGAAGTTGGAGATAAACTTTTTGCTCAGGCAAACAATGACAGGACAAGAGGGAATGGTTTTAAACTAAAAGAGGGGAGATTTAGATTGAGTGTTAGGAGGAAGTTCATCACTCAGAGGGTGGTAAGGCACTGGAACAGGTTGCCCAGAGAAGCTGTGGATGCCCCATCCCTGGAGGTGTTCAAGACCCTTGGCAACCTGATCTAGTGGGTGGCATCACTGCCCATGGCAGGGGGGTTGGAACTAGATGGGCTTTAAGGTCCCTTCCAACCCAAGACATTCTATGATCTTAGTTCAGATCCTATAAACCAAGTAACTTTCGGCAGCATGCTTGACTGATGAGAATTAATCAGGCCTGCTGATTTCTGCAGATTAAAACTGAGTGACCATCCGCCAGCAGGATGCAACCCCATTTACCACAACCCTTTGAGCCCTGCCCTTCAGTCAATTGCTCACCCATTGTATGATGTTTTTGTTTAGCTGTATGCTGGACTTTTTGTCCACTAGGATTCTGTGGGAAACTGTGTCAAAAGCTTTACTGAAATCCAAAAAGATCACATCAGCTGGTTTCCCTTGATCGACTAGATGGGTGATCTGATCACAAAAGGAAATCAAGTTAGTCAAATAGGACCTACCCCTCGTGAACCTATGTTGGCTGGGACCAATGACTGCATTGTCCCCCAGATGCGCTTTAATAACTTCAAGGATAATCTTCTCCATAATTTTACCAGGCACTGACGTGAGACTGACAGGCCTGTAGTGCCAGGGTCTTTTTTCTTACCCTTCTTGAAAATTGGTACAACATTTGCCAGCTTCCAGTCTACTGGGACCTCTCCAGATTCCCAAGACCGCTGAAAAATAAGTGAGAGGTCCCGCAATGACATCAGCCAGCTCTCTAAGCACAATGAAATGAAACCCAGTTTATTCCTCATACTGCGAGCGCTTGTGTAGAAGCAATTCAAATGCACCTCACTGTACGCAATACCTCGTGGAGCAGACCAAAGGACCTCACTAGCACACGGTTCCTCTGATTCTAGCATGCCATCCTTTAGCTTATCACCGGCAGGCCTGGTTTTATCCATTTCCCCCTTCGACTGTAGTTTAAAGCCCTATCTGTCAGCCCCGCTAACTCCTGGGCAAAAATCCTTTTCCCCTTCTGAGAGAGGTGCATCCCATCTGGTGCAGGCAGGCCTGGTGTTGTGTAGACCTTCCTGTGATCAACAAACCCAAAGTTCTGCTGGTGGCACCAGTCTCAAAGCCATGTATTGATGGGCCGAGTCTGCCTGTCAACATTGATCCCTCCTATTGGAAGGACGGAGGCAAACACAACCTGTGCCCCTGATCCTTTAACCAGTCGCCCCAAATTCCTAAAGTCCCTTTTGATCACTCCCGGACTTCTCCTTGCTACTTCATCATTACCTGCCTGAAAAACCAGTATCGGGTTGTAGTCGGTGGGCTCTACATGGCGAATGACTTTCCTGGCAATGTCTCTTACCCAAGCCCCAGGGAAGCAGCAGACTTCCCTGTGGGTTGGGTCCGGACAGCATATCGGGCCCTCTGTCCCTTTCAGAAGGGAGTCCCCCATGACGATAACCCTTCTTTCTTTCTTGACAGAAGATGTAGCGATGCGGGGGGGTAGATTGCTTTGCCTTAGGCACGCCTTCCAACCCGGATAGGCTTTCGTCTACATCGTTGTTTTGACTGTCGTGTTCTAGAGCCTCATACCTATTATATAAGGGTAGATGGGAGGGTGAGGTGGGCAGGGAGAGGGCTCGCCTACCACCCCGAGCAGCAACCTGTTTCCATTCCCCCTGCTGGCCTAGGTCCCTTCTTGCTGCCTGATGGGATGGGGTAACTTTTGACTTCTGTGTAGCGGCTGCCTGGTGGGATAGAGGAACCTTTGTTACTTGTGTTGTGGCTTGTGAGTCTGTTTCAGGGAGGGTAGAGTACACTTCCACCAGTCAATTTCCCTCTCTGACTCCCTGGTGCTCCTTAGCCTACTCAGCTCCTTCCGAAGCTCCACCACCAGGCCGAGCAATTCTTCAACCTGGGCACACTTCCCACAGGCATACCCACCGCTGCTGCTGTCAGATACCGACAGAAGACTCAGGCACACCCTGCAGCCCAAGACCTGGATGGCTGTGTGTTTCCCCGAGACCTCTGTCTGGGTAGCCACATCGGTGACTGTGGCTGGAGAGGCCACAAGAGATGTGGAGGCCATGTTTTCCTGCCTGGTGGATACCATGGCTGGGCTATTCATGAGCAGGTCACAACCACCATTTGGAAAGACCGTCGGAAAAGAGCGGCGAGGGCGCCCCCCCTTCTCGCCCTGCCTGCGCGCACTGCCTCGGCCTGCCCTGACTGAGGCGCCACGCCCTGTTTGCCCGTCCTGGTCGCCGCGCTCCTAGTCTCTCGCGCTCCCTAGGGGCTGCCTTTGTACGGCCAGGGAAGGGGCGCTGCTGGCTCCGCCCACGCCTTGTCAGGGCCCTCGCGAGGGCTGCCGAGCCCTGGCGGCTCCCTCGGTTGCTGCGAGTGGCATCGATGCTGGAAAGAAAGCCCTGCCCGCCTCGATCCTCTGCTCCGCTGCAGAACGCATCTGCCCCAGAGCCGATCACCTCGGCGACTGGCTGCAATACCTCCCGTGGCGCAACCTGAGGCCATTTTCTCTAGTCCTGTCACTAGTTATCTGTGAGAAGGGGCTGAACCCCAGCTCCCCACAACTTCCTTTCAGGTAGTTGTAGAGAGCAATAAGGTCTCCAATGAGCCTCCTCTTCTCCAGACTAAACAACTCCAATTCCCTCAGCTGCTCCTCACAGGACTTGTGCTCCAGGCCCTTCACCAGCTTCGTAGCCCTTTTCTGAATACGCTCCAGGGCTTCAATGACCTTATTGTTATGAGGGGCCCAAAACTGAACACAGTACTTGAGGTACGACCTCACCAGAGCAGAGTGCAGATCTGTATAGAGTGCAGATCACCTCCCTGGTCCTGCTGGCTACACTTTTCCTGATACAAGGAATGCCAGGATGCCCTTGGCCTTCATGGCCACCTGGGCACACTGCCAGCTCATATTCAGATGAGCATCAGTCAGCACCCCTAGATACTTTTCCTCTGCACAGCTTTCCAGCCACTCTGCCCCAAGTAGGACATTATGTAGGGCAGCTGGAAGTTAGCAGGAACACTGCAGAATTTCTCCTGGGTTTTTGTTTCTCAGTGATTGAATGAGTCACACATCTGTCACTTGTGAGAGTTCTGTACCCCTGTTCGGCATCTGTAAAATGGGTCTAATAACTGCCAGAGTGCAGAGAAGTGTTGTGAGAATTAATTCTGTGAAGACTGTGAAGTAGCTCTGTACACAAATTCCAGATAAGAGAAGGTGGAGTCACAAGCTTGTATTGCAGAGTACTTCAAAGTTGTAGAAATATTTTGATGTTTAATTGGAAATGGAATTGGAAATACGGATATTTAATTGGAGTAAAACTCCCTTTCCTGAATGTTGTGAGAAATATTGAATGATCCTTCTCATGCTCACTTACAAGTCATGCTAGCATACAGAATTTGCATGTAGCTTCCATTCATTGGAGTGGTTAAGTAATGTCTTCCTTGTACATTTAGTAGAAAGGCAATTCAATATGTGTACTTTAATGCCTTTCCTGTTTTTCAGTGTTCTAAGTGGTATCTTTCATTGATATATATTCACTACTGACTTAGCATGAAAATATTCTTATTAGACCTGATTTGAAAGTTAGTTAAATCTTGTTGTTGCAATATCTTCAAATATTTTTATTGATATATTTTTGCTTTTGCACTGCTGATGAATTTCTTTGTTAGGGTGATTTGATATGTTTTAGACTGATCTTGGATTTTCTAGGTCTGTGTTAGGACAATTGAAATAATAGTCATCAAGAAACATTTCAAAGTAAACAAAATCAGTCATTAAAGAAATTTACACGTAAATTAAATATGTGAATGTAATGAATAAAGAAAACTACTTAAGGACAAATCTGTATGTGGTTATGTAGCATACATATGGGGGTAAAGTTAAGTCATGAGTATGCTATAGATTCACAAGGATTATCTAAGTGCGTACAGACCTTCTCAGTAGTATGAAGCGGATGTGATGACTGACAAAGCCGACTTTGGTACAAAGACTGAAGGAAGCATTCTCTTTGGGACAGAGTTTTGTGTTTGTACAATTTCCACTGCTCTAAAACTTTGACCCCAACTACATTTCCTGGACATTATGGTGTTCTACATAGTAAATGATCTTTTTAGAATTATTCAGGACCTATCTTGACAGATCTTGGTAAATGTAATCTGGGAGTGGCTTTGGCAGATGCAATCCAGGAGGCCAAGGTGCAAGACTCCAGTAAGTGACTTGTTCATTACTGGCTATAAATTCTGCTAGTAAGACTGGAATTTGGCTCCACATTCTAACAAATGAAGTAAGGTGTCAAGCGTGTCTACATGTGCGCTAGAGGTGGAATTCAACATGGGACTAAAACAGCTGTGCTTTTCTCTCTGTACATAAAAATCTCTGTTTGATTTGGATGTCCAATCTACCATAATGCTCCAGAGAGATGTACGATTCAACACAGTTGCCTAAAAATAGGCATCTAATGTCATTTGAGAAGCCATGAAGTTGTGTTTCACATGCATATGGAGGCTGTCAGATATGATATGAAACGTAGGGGAGACCTGCAGTCTTCTGGATGGCTGCTGGAGGCTCAGGTGGGATGCCCCAGAGAATATCCAGTGATGCTAAATGCCTGTATTAAGGCAAGCGAACTAAAATCAAGTTGATTGGGGTGAGGTGAATTGTTCTCTGGGCTCTAATGATTGATGCAGAAAAGTGCCTGCCTGCCGCAATTACCTGCTCCACTGTAGAATGCAACTGCCTCAGAACCGATCACCTGTGGCTGTGAAATGGCAGCAATGCCTGATTTAAATGGCCAGCCACCACCGCTGCTGGCTCTGCCTGTGAGGAAATTGAGGCCCTGAAATATGTCCAGAGAAGGGCTACGAAGCTGGTGAAGGGCCTGGAACACAAGTCTTATGAAGAGCGGCTGAGGGAATTGGGGTTGTTTAGTCTGGAGAAGAGGAGGCTCATTGGAGACCTTATTGCTCTCTACAACTACCTGAAAGGAAGTTGTGGGGAGCTGGGGGTCAGCCTCTTCTCACAGATAACTAGTGATAGGGCTAGAGGGAATGGCCTCAAGTTGCGCCACGGGAGGCTTAGGTTGGAAATGAGGAGACATTTCTTCTCAGAAAGAGCAGTCAGGCATTGGAACTGGTTGCCCAGTGAAGTGGTGGTGTCACCATCCCTGGGGGTGTTTAAGGAAAGGTTGGACGTGGTGCTTAGGAACATGATTTAGTGGGTGCTTAGGGACATGGTTTAGTGATGGTAGGGGGATGGTTGGACCAAATGATCTTGGAGGTCTTTTCCAACCTTAATGATTCTGTGATTCTATGACTGTATTGAGTATATCTCAATTGACTGTAATGGGAGCTTAGTTACCTAGTGTAGGTGTAAATAGCTATGTTATAAATTTAGTTATCTGAATCTGTAGCTGAATTTAATCTTAACTGTAGAAAAAAAAAAGGTGTGAACTGTAGTTTAGAGAATGAGAAACAGAGGGATGCAATCAACATAAATTGTTTTACTGGGTCTCTATGGCTTACCAACTACACACATATACACAGGCACAAACAGGTGTTATAAGCAATGAGTTTTTGAGGTTAATTCACTCAGAGAAGAGAAGATCTTTACACAGAATCTGTGCTTAATTGAACCATGTTCCTCACTGAACCACTGCTTACTCCAACACTCCGAAGAAGAAAATGAAAGAGATGCATGTGCCGTTATACGTATCATAAAGAGAAACTGTTAGCTCTCAATAGCAGAATATCATCCTTTCTTGCCTAATCTGATATTTTCAGTGTTCTTCTGTGGCTTAACTTTGCACTTGATGAATTTGGGCTCTCAGATATAGTTAGAATATCTTAATGAACCATTAGCATACTTTAACAACAAAACATTTTACTCGACCCAGCAAAGGAGCAAAAGGCTTCTCTAGTTAGCTACAAAAGCTCAGATGTAAGATGCCTCAGTAATTATGTAGAGAAATTACTGGCACATGTTGGCAGATGAACCTTGTTAACTCCAAACAGTAAATCAGAAGTGTTATGCTGCAGCACGCTAGAGCCTGCCTGAGGTTATGTTCAGAACCCTTACATTGGAAAGACATATTAAACTGAGATATGTTGAATTAATAATAATAATGTCACAGCCCAAAATAATATAGGAAGTATTTTGTGTCACCCAGATCAACAGATGGTCGCATGTTAGCACGAACAAATAGAAAGCATATTTCAGCTTCCATAATTATCTTTTGAAAATCACTATAGACATATTTTAAAATCACTAACCCATGTATCCAGAGAAAATCATGACTACTTATTGATGGACATGTTTTTTAGAAATTAGGAGCATTTGCATACTAAACTGGTCTGTAAAACAAGCTTCAGAATATTTTTTTTTTCCTCCAGATACTTCTGCAGATATTTTTGTCAAACTTTTTAATATTATGGTGGTTTGTAATAGTACAGTAAGGAGTAGTGAAACACCTGATCATCCATAAATTAGCAGAGGGGTATATGATGCATCAGATGCTGTCATTCAGATTCTAAGAAAGTGGCGCACAGTTGAGGCAGTGGTTGGAAACCTGACTGGACAAAGGCCAGAGCAGTTGTTTATGTACCTGCTTGGGAAGATTAAGCTGGACCATCCCAGCTGCCCTTTTGGATAAGAACTGTCTCAGTTTAAGAGTAACCAGGATCCTGCACATCATGTTACTTGAAGTGTCTTTCAGCTCAGAAGCTGAATTCCTGCAAAACCACAAAGACACATTGCTTGGAAAAGGGCCAGCAACATTTTTCTAAATTACCAGAGATCTTTTTTGCTTTTAGAAATAATTAAGTCATTGATGAATTTGTTGTCTAGCAAGTGTGCAGTTTAGGTTTAATTAACACGTGAGTATTTTTGGCCTGATAAGAGACTTATTTTGGCTTAGGTCCCAAACAATGACTTTTAACCAGACTCTGATGTTGGAAGCTGGCCTTGTTCACTGAACTCTCCCATGAAATTACTGGCCCTAGGAATCAGCTTTTCAAAGCAAAAAGCTATATTTTATTATTTACAAAAGTAAATTCCCTTAATAGACCATAGATGAGTTCCAGATGAATGCCCGAATTTACCCTTCACAATTTTTATCAGTATGAAGAGGGCACAGTTAATTCATATGGTGCCCAACACAACTTTAAAAAACAATCAGTGTTATCCAAACCCAAGTCTATTAATTATTTATATTTTTTTGTCAGGCATTCCAATAGAAAGTGTGCATTTTTAGTGAAGGCAGTCTAGTTCTGTATTTGTAACACAAACATTGTAGCTTTCATAACCTAAAAATGAAATAGACCACAAACAAAATTGAAAATTGCTCCACTGGGATAGATTGTATTTTAATAGGTAGTTCTAACTAAGGAATGGTGAACAGCTTCATGGTCCAAGGAAGATCTCATTGCTCCCGGGAAAATAATTTAGTCTTGACACTAGTAAGTAGCAAATTCTTGACCTTTACAAATGTTCTGTCCTGCTAAGCCTAACATGTTGCAACAGGACAACATGTTTATTCTCTTTCTCTGTTAATTTATTTCCAGTTTTAGTTATCTTGGGCAGCAGTTCACAAGATATTTTTCCCTGTCATGCAGGGTAAAATATACAGACAGCTGTACCCCAGGATGCAGGACCTCCTCTATTTTGGAGAAGCCATTTAATGTTTCAGGTCATTGCATCTAAAGCAGCAAGGAGCATCAAGGCTATTTAGTGTGTGAAGCCATATCAGTGCTGCAGGTTAGCAAAACTACTTATCATGATGTTGCAAACCATTAGTGGTCTTTGCCTTGTAGTCTATGACTGAGAGCACTATGGTTATGTCTATATTAATAAGTGCAGTGCAATGGGAACAGATCTGTGGAGTGAAAAAGTTGTTGCTGACCTGATATTCAAACTATATAGATTTCATGGATTTTACTTTGGACTAGCTTTAGCGTAGTCTTATCATCAAAAGGACATAAGGACCTGGAATTATACAATCCTGGAATGTACATTATGGTGTAGGTCCACCCAACAGGAATGAGTTTCTAATGCTCTGAGGCTGGTCTGCAGTGCAAAGTACAGTCCATTGAGTGGGGTCAATCCAGAAGTTTACTTCAAAAGTACATGCTTGATAGAAACTAGTATAGATGCATTCCATGAAAACTTATTAAGAAAATTTGATTTCCATATATGTTTTTTTTAAGCTGACAATTTTCCCCTAAGCTTTCAGACATTTCAGTCTTTGAATACTTAAGGTAGCCCTTGAAAAATTGAATAAACAGTAGAGGGTTGCTTTTGAGTAATGAGTGCTTGGTATTATTTTGTAAATTTCTTTATACAGGCATAAGTAGTCTAATTGTATTTCAAGATGTATCCAGCAAGGCAGCTGGTGCAGAGCTGCCTTTGTAGCAAAAGATGATTCCAGTTACGTATGAGGTTGTAAAGCCTTATTTTGAATTAAATTGATTAGAATTGATACACATTTTTTTTCTAATAAAGATTAATCCAAATTTTGAAAGAAATTATCTTTAATTCACTACAGCTAGTTGATTGAAATTATTTTTACTAGTATAACCTTTGGGCCAAATAAAAACAGTAAAAAGACAGAAACTCTAAGTAAATTTACTAAATGTCAAGTGATAAAAATTATACATGAATATAAATTCTGTATTTTTTACTCCAAACTTCTTTTTCTTATAGCCCAAGCAGCGCACATCAATAGTATCTTCTCTGGAATTTCACCGAATGAATCACAGCCATGACTACTTTGAAATCAACTCATCCATTGCCTGTACAAGTTTTATTTCTACTCCTGAAATCAGTCCACCTAATTATTCCTTTGGATCTCTGGAAGACAGCGTTGAAGAGAGAGAACTTACAGGTACAGAAAGAAAGCTTACTTTGCCTATTGACAATAAAACCATAGGTCTGTGGGCTTTTGCTGGAATTGCTGTTGTCTTCAGTAATGAAATACATTTATTATAAATATGCATGATTATTCCTGAATTTTTAATGTTGCTCAACAAAGGGGTCTCATTTAACATGACCTATAATATTAAAATACACTTGTTCCTGGATGTTGTATTTTGAATACACCAAACTGTTGGTTTGGCAACTTGTTGCTAACTCTTGTTGGCATCTCTCAGATGGCATCTCAAATGCCTAGAATTTAGGTACTGTATGTTTGGAAATTACACTGATTCAGATACTCGTCTACTTCCATCATTGTGTGGTCAGCATATTTAAAATGAATTTAAATTGGAAAAGTTGAATAAGAAATCATTATGTAGACCTCAATAAAATAAATATATATATATATATATATACAGGAAAAAAAAAAAAAAAGGAAGCAAAGATTTCTAAGTAGCCTGACTTTTTCCTTTTTCTGCATTAGTAATGGGATTAACTAAAGCAAAACTTATGTGCATTGGCTCTGACAGTAAGAATTGCATAGAATTATAGTGTGATTGTGTCTGTGAGGGTTTTATCTATATATATAGATTTATATAATGAAAACACTTTAAAAAGGATCAAAATCTTTTCTTCTTCACAGAACAGAACTTCAGGAGCAAGAAAGTGTTAATAAACCATGTATTTAGCTACTTCTGTCCCTTCAAACTTCATATGGAAGTTGCATTATTTAGGTTAAATCTATAGCAGAAGACTCTAGTATTTGGGAATGGTAGTGTACTGAAACAAATGTCTCTGATAGCTAGTTTACCTGACCTGCAGATAGAGTTATTTATTTTAAAGGGATACTGTATTTAAGGTATAAATAGATTACTATAAAACAAAAAGCATATGCAAATGTAGAGATTTAGTACAAACTTATTGATAAGCTTCTGTACAATTTTTCTTCAAATGGTGTGAATCCTGTACGTTTCTGGTTGGTAGGGTTTGAAAATTCTGAAATCTGTAGAACTTATTGCTTTTAAATGATGATAAAAATTTAAATTTAAAGGAAAATAAAACTTTATTGTTAAAGAGCTGTCTTGAAATAAGCCAAGAATGAGCTTTATTATGAAGAAAGAGTTGAAACATCCAGAAAGTATTCATATTTCTTTTCTTGAACAGGCTGTAACATTATCTTTGAAAGTAAAAGAATGTGCCTGATTTCATGATTATTAGAAAAATTTTTCAAGCCTAACTGGAAATAATTAATTTGAATGGTATCTGTGGGTCATTTGGTTCTTTCAATTGGGGGGTTCTGTTTCTGCTGTAAATTTTCTTCAGTAATCACAATTTTATTTCAGGTAGTTTAATGGTACTAAATACATCCTGATGCTTAAAAACAAAATTAAGAAAACTGAAAGAAATTTCATTGGAGTCAGATAAGGAACTTCTCCAGATTTCTGCTGTTGCACAATTCTGTTTAATTTCTTCACAATTTCTGGATTTGTTTTCATTTTGTCTCATTTGGTTATATCTACAATGGATTATGTTCAGTAACTTGTAATCACCGCATTTCATATGATCTGAAACTGGAACTGTAATCTTATGCTCATTAGAACTGTACTTTTCTAATTTGTGGATGATTTGATTTATGAATTGAGTGGAAGCTAAATTTCCTTTTCTGTCTCTGCCTAGAAAGCTAAGAAAAAATAACAAAGGGAAAATGACTGAAGTTCTGGCCATCTTTTATAAATTTGTCAAGAGTACAATTTACCATAAATAAATCATTAATTTACCATCCGTAAATGAAATATTACAGTAAAAGTGCAATCCCCCATTCTCAGGTGGCTTATAGCCTAAAATTATTTAAAAAATAGCATCACAGATTAGACACAGTCTTAGTTTGAATGAAAAGACCAAGGCTTTATTTTGCTCGCCATTAAGATCATTTTGATACCTTAATGATAGATGATGCTCTATTTCTGCACGAGATGAAGAATGCTAACTTGTAATGAGAATAGCAAAATCCAGAAAGAACGGAAAAATATTGTCTCTCTTAGAAAAGTTGCTGAGGTTTTTCTCTCACTTGAAAAGCCAAACCTTGAATAATAATGCTCAGCAAGGAGTAGCAGAAGCAGTGTTCTCTACTGTTCTCTTTAACTAGCTGCTGTTTCACTGAATGGTTCCCTGTTCCTTTTCCAGATCTACAGTGACAATTAAATTCTTCATATGTCTTGATTATAATCCTCTGAATTGCCAACTTGTTCTGAAAATTCATGGAAGATATGCATCTTGAAAAAAATTATTTAGTTCAATAATTGAGGGTTTGTGTGTATTTGAGTGTTTCCTGTTACATTATATTCTTAGGCATTTATGTGTCTTGAGATTTTTTAAAAAGCATCAGTAAAAGGAAAAAGATATTTTATCGTACTTCTTGAGCTCAAGGTTCTTCTGCCTGAACACAAAAGAAAAACATACAGAAGGAAGCCGTTTTCATAGTAACTGAAGCTAGTAGTTTTCTGTTGCCTTCCTTGAAACAATCAAAATTCTTGTTACAGGATTTCTAAATCAGGAACTACCATCTAAATAAGGCATTAGTATTTCCCTACTCAGTTTCAGGGTTTTTTATGTTTCCTTCAGGATAAGTGCAGGAGATGAATACAACAAAATAACGATTCTGTCTAATTCTTAAATCTTCAGCATTTTACATCTACCTCAACAGTTTGCTGACAAAGAAGAATCAATCTCTTGTACCTTTTGGTGAACTAGAGAAAATTCCATTTTAGATTTGGGGATGGCAGTTTTACTTGGTGTGTACTATTCCCTACATCCCCTGAGTTGAAATAGGGATCCTGGTATTCAAGAAGTTTGTTTCTTTCAAGTAGAAAAACACTGAACCCTACAACAACAGCACTATATTATCCTACTGATAGCATATTGCAACATTTTCTGATTAATTAGCTGGAGAACAGTCCATATATGATGGTAATTATGTGCTTTAGCTGTGGGTCAGGTGGCTTTGTCAACAGCAGTGTAAACAAAAATGCCTATATGTATGTTGCTTGCATGAATGGCAGAAGATACTTTAGTATCAGGTTGCCTGCACTTAAATTTTAAGGGTGAAAAATCTGTTATTTGTTTTGAACATTTTTAATGGGTGGAAGAACCCACAGCAAGTAGACAGAAACTTTCTTACTCCAGTATGTACAAGGTGGACTTTGAATGCAGCTTTGGTATGGTATATATATACATATTTTTACAGCTCTATTTGTGGTAAGAAGATTGACCTTATAGAAGCATTCCAGAATTCAGAGTGAATGATCATGATTTTATAGTGTTGCATTTCACCTCAAGTTGAAGGTCAGTCAATGCAAATATCAGCTACTACCATTAAAATTTCTGTAGTAAAAGTGAGTCCATTTCATTGCACGAGGAAGTTATTACTGCATGTACCTCTGTCATGGTGAGATGCTAATCATTTTCTTGATCATCTAAATGCATGTTTGGCAGGCATTTTGTATGACAACACAAATGAAAAAATAAAGACCTGATAATCAGGTGATGATTTTTATTAGTGAGGTGGTCCTCACATTGAACAAAAGTGAAGACCACTAGATGTGCAAGATCATTTACTCCAGAAGAGGGCAGTAAGGGCTTTCAGGGAGATGCCTGTCTAGTTTATACCTCTATGTTTTATTATAGAGCATCCCCAAAGTTCTTTTGAAACTCTAAGTCTTAAAGATCAAAGATGGCAAAATTGTGGACATCTTGGTAATATCAGCTTGGTGCAATCAACACTTGCAGCTGAAGTTGTCACTCTGCTTTTCATTTCTGCTTAATCAGTGAGAATAAAGGATCTTTCTCTAAACTCATATTAACTTTCCTACATCTTCATAGAGTTAATGTAATTGCTTTGTGAAGTTGAAAAGACAGTTCTGCATATATTCGTGTTCCGTTTCAGATCAGAAAATAGTCTACAAAGTTCATGTGTGCAGCAAAAAATGTAAGCAGTTGTCTTTAATCTCACTGCAATCTGTGTTTTCAGTTCATGAAAATCTCTACATTTTCAGTAAATTCTACATACCATTCATCTGTAAAAGAGCATACAGTTTTTCCCTCATCTTATTGTAATATCTAGAGGTCCTTACTGACTTTATTTCTTAGTTACAAAGTCTGTCTCCACTGTCATACCCTAATGCAATTCTTATTCTTTTTGCATCTTGTTTTCTGGCTAGTATTAACATTACTTCATTCATCTAAGAAGTCAACATTGCTCCTTAGAACAATCCAGAGCGTACAATTCAAGAATGCAGTCTTTGATATGTAGACTATGATTTTTTTTGTTCTACAAGGAAAAAATATTATTTGAGTCACACATTAGGTTTCTTCAGAAGTATCTTCAGATCTTTCTTTAAAGTAAATTTCTGATCAAATTGTTTTGTCTCACAAGCCTGATATTTATGAAGCAAAACCAGCCCTACACTTAAACATAAGCTTGTGGTTCTTTTTCAAGAGAATCACAATATTCAGCATATTATTGTATTTATTTAAATATGTTGCAAAGAGACAGAAGTATTAGAAACTTGGTTCAGAGGTCTGGTTTAAAATTCCTGGCTATATTTCATTCCTAGATGCAATCAAACTTTATTCTGCTGGAGGAATGATCCTTTCTGTGACATTATCAAAGCTACTATTTAAACTAGGTCACGTATTTATCAATGCTAGTTTTCTACTCAAATATCTCATTTATTATGATCTGATTTAATAAGATCAAACTGTGATACCTATGTATACTCTTCAAGCATTATTTCTTCAATTATAAGTAGTTGTGGAATTACTAGAAATGAAATACAAAATGAAGGGAATGCAAAGAAAAAAGAAAATACCTTTCATTGCTAGAGGGGAATTTTATGTGTCTTTGTCTGTTGACAATGCCTTAGTAATTACCAAAAGAACCTCATGGTATTCCAGTGACAGAAAAAGGGGAAAATATTACCATGTAATAACGTAAACATAGTCAACAAATGCTGGTAAATAAAGCATTCCCCTCTTCTACATACGGACACTTCCAGGTAGAGAGCATCTCAAACAAACAAACAAACAACTTCAGATCAAATGCCTGAGAAGGTCAAATTTAGGGCCTCTTTTCTCTGTATTTTTTCATTTTCTTCATCATGTTCTTGCTTACAAGATTACAATACACCAAAATCTGGTAAGACATTCTTTAAACCAAGGTAACCTGAGCCTTCATCTTTAAGATTATCCCTTTTCTTCCTGTCAATTTTTAATCAAGTTCAACTGAGTGCAATTAGTGTGAAGTAATAGAGCTATTCCAGGAACTGCTACTTGGAATTGTACTTGGTACGGTCTCAAACCATTGCTTTTATGTCCCCCTAAAGCTGTCCAGCATATGTAGCCTGTTACAGTCTCCTTACGTTGCCCTTCTTTTTGCTGCTTCTAATTCCAGCATCTTCTTTGCACAGTTATACAAGGCAAAGATACAGTCTATTCCATGGGAATAGAGAAATGTAGGATTAATTAATACTATAAACTTTTATTTGTCAACCAGATTCATAATAACTTGCTTCACAAAGTTCATTGCAATTATAGCTCAGTGTTACAAGGAATGTGTTCACCACAGAGTGTATAATGTCCAAAAATCTGATAGCAGTGGTACCTGGAAAGCTGTAGATGAAGCTGACTCCGGTGGTTCCATCTCAAAACAATGTCTTTTTGCAAGAAACTGATCTTTTGTACTAGTGATTGCATGAAAATTTAGATACAATTCTAACTGACCTAAATTCCATCCCACCTGAACTTCAAAATAGTCTTGCTGGAGAAAGTTATATTTTTCCAATCTAACTTCTTGATTGTGTTACCGAGCTCTTCCGTAATTACAATACACTGTTATCTTTCAGTCTTTTCTCAGGCTTAAATGAATTATCTAGACTAAACCCTCTTAGCAAATGTTAGTTTGAAGCTGCTTTCCAAACATACTATCTTCTATGTCACTAACTATGTGGATATTCTGATCACTAAGTTGTTACTAAACTAATATGAAAATAAAAGAATTTGAAGAAGGCATATTGAAGGAAAAAAACTGCAGACGGGACCTCTAAGTCCTGCTGTCAGAAATAGCATTGGATGTGTTAATAAAATAAGAAGTGACATGAACAGTTTATCTCTATTCAAATCAACTTCTGAACCATCTGACCCCATGTGGATAAGCATGTATGGAGCAATGTGTATCTGTCTTTTATTCAAATGACTGTTCTTTAGAGGATTTGTTCCTTTCCCCCATATTTGCTTTTTCTAAATAAAGCTAATTAGCAATTAAATGTTGACAATAAGGGAAACAAACACTATATAATAAGTGGAATGCAGTTACTAATTTTGGAAACCTAAGTTCTTGGGCCTCAATCTGGCAAACAGGGAGGTAGGAAATACAGCAATGCTGTGATGATGCTGGAAATGAGAATTTCTTAGAGACTGTCTTAAAATAGGGGAGTATTTCCCTCAGGATCCCTAGGAACAGGTGGTTTCAGGTCACTTCGTTGACTCTGTTTTTCCCTTAAAGTAAAATCATAAAGTAATGTATGCTTGCTTGGCTACATGTCTATTTGCACTATTAAAAATATGTTACATAGCATTGAGTTGTACACATCCCCTTTTCTTTGTAAGATGACAGAACAGAAATGTAACAGTGGTTCATCATACTATAAAATGTTTTTGTTTTTTTTTTTCTGAAAGAACACTGAATATTACAACAGTAAACCTATAAAAAAAGTTTTAAAGAGCTCATTTGGAGCTTCTTCTCCCTTCCAGAATGTTTCTAACTTATAGAAAGTTTTCTGTTCAAGAGCTGTATTTCTGAGGCCTATATGAGATGATTAGAATGGAAGGAACTGGCAAAAAAAAGTGCCTTTTAAAAAAAATAATAATTTTTAGTCCTCTGAGCATACGTAGTGAGTTGCAGTTAAGAAAATAATAATAATAATAACAACAAAGTTTTATCTGTATTTCTGTATTGTATACCAACCAGTAGGGTAAAGCTTTTATTTGTTTTCTCTTCTTCTAAGTTCATTCTGAAGCGAAAGACAATTTCTGTTTCTCTTTCTTACTGTCTGTGTGTGTAACTCAACTATACGTTTGTGAATTTAATATTTTGGTATGAAAAGAAACAGCTAAAAATAAAATGTACAAGTCTCACACAACTCATTTTAATTCAAACATAATCAGAATTTTAAAGTTGATTATCAATATCTATCAAAAGTATTTTTGATGTTAAGACATGTAGATGTCCGCTAGGTGTAAAGTTTGGAGCAAGTTTGCATTTTAGTTGTTACTCTTAATCTGGTTTGTTTTTCAGCAGCAACCTATTCATTTGGTTTAGATGATAACAAACTAATTTTTCTAAAAATCTGTAGCACTCTCTATAAATTTTGTTCCTTTTGAGTTTGTTGCATACATGAAATGTAGATAATAGTGAACTTTTCTATGTATTACCTGTAAGTGGAGCTGGTTCAGTAATCAGAAAAAGAAGTTAAATTTCATCGGTGTAACTTGATTACGTTTTAGTGCAATTTGAGAGGAATTTCAGGTCTGTATGCAACTGCTTATACGCAATTTTTGATATGATGCAAGAGGAGAGATACGTGGTGATAGTTTAATGAATTTAAGATTTTAATCTGAAAAGTATGCTAAAAGCATTACTTTACATTGTAAATAAAACATGTTCTATTGTGTCTGTTGAGTGCCTTTCAAGGAAAAAAAAAAGTTAAGCTACTAACTTAAGTACCCTCATTGGTGTCATGCAGATGACACCAAGTTGGGTGGGAGAGTTCATCTGCTTGAGGGTAAGAAGGGTCTACCAAGGGATCCGGATAGGCTGGACCAATGGACCAAGGGCAACTGTATGATGTTCAACAAGGCCAAGTGCCAGGTCTTACACCTGGGACACAACAACCTCATGCAACGCTACAAGCTGGGGAAAGAGTGGCTGGAAAGCTGCCTGGTGGAAAGGCACCTGGGGGTATTGGTCAATAGCTGGCTGAATATGAGCCAGCAGTGTGCTCAGGTGGCCAAGAAGGCCAACAGCATCCTGGCTTGTATCAGAAACAGCAAGGCCAGCAGGACTAGGCAGGTGATTATCCCCCTGTATTCAGCTCTGGTGAGGCTGCACTTTGAATACTGTGTTCAGTTTTCGGCCCCTCACTACAAGAAGGGCATTGAGGTGCTGGAGTGTGTCCAAAGAAAGGCAACAAAACTGGTGAAGGGTCTATAAAACAAGTCTTATGAGGAGAAATTGAGGGAACTGAGGTTATTTAGCCTAGAGAAAAGAAGGCGTAGGGGAGATCTCATTGCTCTCTATAACTACCTCAAAGGAGACTGTAGCAGGGTAGTGATTGGTCTCTTCTCCCAAACAACAAGTGATAGAACAAGAGGAAATGGCCTCAAGTTGCGCTAGGGAGGTCTAGGTTGGATATTAGGAAAAAAATGTCACTGAAAGGGTTGTGAAGCATTTGAGCAGACTACCCAGGGAAGTAGTTGAGTCACCATCCATGAAGGTCTTCAAAAGATGTGTATATGTGGAGCTTAGGGACATGGTTTAGTGGTGTACTTGACGGTGCTAGGATAACGGTTGTACTTGATGATCTTGGAGGTCTTTTCCAACATAAATGATTCTATGATTCTGTGCATCTTTTTCTGCTTTTCCTTCCTTGCTATCCAGTTGTAATGCTACTATTATTTGCTGTAATAATTCTCTCTTTTTATGTTGTTTTACAACATAAACAACATTGTTGTTTTATTTTAGTGGGAAAACAAGCTTTCTATACCCTTGGTGAATATCCAACAAATAGGGTAGAGACAGTCTCACTCATTAACTAATTAACTATGTATTTTATAACCAGTTCTAGTTGAACATGTAAAAGAGACACATATGAGAGTATTATGCAGTTGGTAGCATCGTTACAGAAAATGAAAGTTTGATATCATTTAATGAAAGATAAAACTGAATCCAGATTTCCCTCATTCTGGAATAGCTACTATGCTTTTAAGTGGAGACGACACCATGCATTCCAGAATTTTGAATGAAGCATCGAAAATCAATTTTTCGGCAGAAACTGGTTGACAAATCAGAGCCACTTCTGACTGATTTCAGGATGAATGAATAGATCTTTCTGTAAACCTGGGTGAAATATTTTCATCTAGTTTTTTTTTGTTTGTTTGTTTTCAAATTCAAAAACATACTGAAAAATTTGAAAAATTTAAAAAATATGCCTCATTCTCAGGTGAAGTGTAACTTTCTAAACTTTGGTAGAAATAAATAATTGCATAAATTCAGGATAAAAATTGTAGCCTGGACGGTGACTCTTTAGAAAAGAATCTGAGGGGTCATAACTTGTAAGTTAATCACATCATGTCTTGCAAATTAAAGTTATCAAGGGGTTTATTTGAAAATACATAAACTACTATAAATTATGGACTTGGTCATGTAAGTTCTGTTTACGAATGTTCATGTTGTATTTCAAGTCATAGCGTAGTTCTAATTGTAGAGTTGTATTAATTCAAAGTGGTTATTTATTTATTTCTAATTGTTACATAGTAAGAGACTCATTTTCTTCTTAGAAGTACACAGAGGGTACTGTTCTCTGAGAGTTTTGACTTGTTTAGATGAGGAAGATAGGGATAGATGGTGAAGTCTGGGGAAGATACAAAGCTGTACTCTGAAAAAATCTGTGAAAACTGCTTGAGACCTAATTGAATAAATTCTCATAGGTTTAATAAAACCAAAAAGACATAAAATAAAAGCATTATAAATATTGGCCTGTGTAACAGTAAAGTTTTATCTACCCTGTATTATGTTTGACAATAACCAAATACGAATGCCTTGGGAAACGCGTAATTGAAAAAAAAATTCATAGTGACACTTCTTCACAATGTTGTTACACCCTTCAACTATTTGCAGACCAATGGCCTCATAAGCAGTAGATATTTCCTATGTAGTAAGTACCCTTAGCAGATTTATGTTCTGTGGATTTTTCCATTCTCCTTTGAACCAATGTATAATTTTTGCATCCACAAGAAGTTATTGCAAGGAGTTCCATATTTAACTAAGCATCTAGTCCCCATAAGGCATTTGTCCCTTTTAATTCCAATCACTTAAAATCACAAAAACTGAAGATTTAGTCCACTGCTGATGTTATATAGCTTTCATTTGTGTGACTTGGAACTGAAAGACTATGACACCAGCTGATGGCAGTTTTCTGCATGTCAGCAGCACCATTCATAGAACTAAGATTTGTAATTCATAGAATTAAAATTCTTAATTCCTTCAACATAGAATAATTTTCTTCTGGATCATAGCTTTTTTTTTTCTTTCCTTTTCTTTTTTTTTCTTCTAGTTAGAGATATTATTTTTCTCATATCAGGAAAAGTCCTTTGTTAAATCATTTGAAAGAAAAGTCTTATTCTCACTTTTGTTGATGTTTGCTTATTAGACTTCTATATTTGTGTAGAGCTTATTAGTGGTTATTTACTGTTTGTAAATTTACAAAAATGAAAGCACTGAGCACATACTCTGTAGAGGCATTATTTATGTATTTTATTTCTTTGTATTTATCATGATGAAGTATGCTATTAAGAAAAAACTCTAGGTCCATCTTGTACAAATCATAAAGAAGAATATTATCCATCTCCCAAGGATGTTATTTTTAAAAGATATTTTAAAAAGAATGTTAGTGACCATGTGTATCTCTGGCAGGATTCTCTGTAGTCCTCCCTCCCCAGCATCCATATTGGCACTAGTACACATCTCCAGTGTTATAAAACAAATCAAACACAGAGTTCTGCGTAATCTTACCAAGGAGCTTGTTACTGTTGTTGACATTTGTAATGCTAGCTGCAGTATTTATTTATTTTTTTAAAATGCACTTAATGACTTGTAGCTTTGATCCATGATCCTAAGATCAGTCAGGCTTTAAGTGGCTTGACTTTATGTGTAGAGAAGTATGTCTTTGCACAACTGCATTCAGGTCTTAATTTGTGAAGAGAAAACCTCCATGCAAAACCTCAAGCTATATGTGAAAACCCAAACAAGTACCAAAAAAAAAAAAAATTTCATTGTAGCATTTATAGTACCACTCTAATTAAAATCTAGTTTAGTTTAAATTCAACGTAGTTGCATTTTCTTGCGCCCACTATGTTTGATTTTTTTATTCAAGTTTTTCTTTTTTGCTTTCCCTTCCTAAGTAATGTACTCCCCTTCAGAGCTTACTGTACTCTAATAAACCCCACAGGCAAAAAAAAAAAAAAAAAAAAAAAAAAAAGACAACAATGATATTATTGCAAGTCTGTGGAACTTAGAGTAGCCCTGATCTGCCTAGATATGCATGTATGTGTTGTGAGGAGAAGCTTACTTTGGACAGTGTGTTATTTACTCAGAAGTACTCAGTGAATTTAGGCATGAGTTGTGTTTTTGTGGCTTGAGAAGTTAACTAGTCCTAGCCTGATCTGTTGAATCTTCATGCTACAAAAAATGTTAAATTAATCTACTTTACAGTGGGATAGAGCTATCTCCTACTGTTCCTTACCACCCATATAGGAGCGCTAAGAATATACTCATGGCCTATAAGAGTTACTACGCAGTTACTATAAGAGCACTGATGATCAAGTGACTTGTTTCTCAATACCATGTATCTAAACTGTGAAAATGGTGCGGGAATATCACCTAATCTCATTTAAAGATAAGGTGAGCAGCACCAAGGGGCTAAGTGCCTTGCATAATTTTTTAAGAAAAATTTTTGAAAAGACCTTTTTTGAGTTCCAAACAAGTGTCATAATCAGACACGCTTATTTCAGGAAATAATCAAACATGATTTCAGGAAATTCTGAACTGTTACATATTCTTTCCCTCAGAAACATTCTTCCACAGTATAGCAGCAACTGGTACATCCCTATAGCAACCGTAGCCATGGGGAATTTTTTTTGTCTCTAGCAGTGAAAGCAAACCACTATCAAAAAATGTAGTATATACAATATCCAAGCAAGAATATCATATGACAGTGATTACCTGAAATCTTGATCAAGTATACACACTTAATGCGTATTTTAGATTTTTAGTTTTTTAAATGACATCTCTTTTAAGTTTTATAATGTCATGTATTCTGGTCTAGACTACACTTCCTTTATTACTCCATGGGTGACATTGGGTTGCACTACATAAGTAATCAACACAATTAGAAAGTATAATGTAGTTGTTTCCTTTATTCACTTTCTGTTATTTAAATAATCACAGGTGATTATTCCTTGAATCATATTATAACTTCTCATTATAGATACATATTGTGTTATGTTTTCCTAATGGGAGTTTATTTCCTTTTCTGGGAGCTATATGCACTCTTGTTAGGACTTATAAGCAAACTTGCTTATTTTATGAGCTTTCCTTCCTATCTTCTCTTTTGTGTCACAACCACGAAGACCCCTTATGCTACTAAAAACCATATTCATATATTGATACTCAACTACAGTAATTTCAACCAATGAAAATACATCCATCAATCTGTATATAAATAAGCTCCACTTCAACAACAGAGAAAACATCTTGTACATTTAGCATCTTATCTGTAAGCAAATTAAACTTAAATAAATTATTGCCAAGTACTGTAATTAAAAAATAGTATTAAGAAAAAAAAGGGAAAACAGTAAAAGAACATTAACTATTTTGTACATCTATTAGTCCTTCTAGTCCTACATCTGATAACCCAAGGATAATGACAGTGTTGATACAGAAAAAAAATATTTTTGTGTTTCTGAGCAAATAAATGTTCATCTAATAGAAATTTGTTCCTTAGCATTCATTATACCCCTCATTTAGTCCATGAAAACTTGTGATATAAGCCTGAAATAAACTAAACATATGGCAGTAGGTCCAGTGGTTGTCTTAAGTAAATGTCAGTGGTATGATTATACTAACATCTGGTGGAAAATTTAAAAGTATTTTTTATTCCCACTCAGGAATACTGTTGCCTGTCAAAACCATGTGAGAAAAGAAGAAGAATGAAGTAGGTAAAAATAAGAGAAGAGAAGAAAGATAAAGCAAATAATCAGTAGCTCAGTGGTTAGGATATTTATCTATGGTATAAAATCCTACTTTCAAGTACACAGGCCGAGCAGAAATTTAAGCCTCTGTTTTCCACATCACCAGTTGAATACCCCACGCTCCTGGTCTTGTAGTTTCCTATGTTCTCTGGTTTAATCCATTCTTTTCAGGAGCACAGAATCACAGAACTGGACATGGTAGTTCAGGTGTGGAGCCTCACCAATGCTGAGTAGATCACCTCTCTTGACCTGCTGGCGATACTTTGCCTAATGTAGCCAAGAATACCATTAGCCTTACTAGTGGCAGGGGCACATTGCTGACTCCTGTTCTACTTGGTGTCCACCAGGACTCTTAGGTCCTTTTCTCCAGAGTTGCTTTCCATCTGGGTGTCCCCCACCATATCCCGGTGCCTGGGGTTGTTCCTCCCCAGGTGCAGGACTCTTCGCTTCTCCTTGTTGAACTTCTTGAGATTCTTGTGAGACCACCTCTCCAGTCTGTTGAGGTCCCTGTGGATGGCAGCACAGCCCTCTGCTGAGGCAGCCACTCCCCCCAGTTTCATGTGGTCTGTGAATTTACTGAGGGTGCACTCTACTCCATTGTCCAGATCGTTAATGAATGTGTTAAACGGGGCTGGATTCAGTATTGACCCCTGTGGTATTCCATTCATTACTGGCCTCCAAATAGACATTGCACCACTGACCACTACCCTTTGGGCCTGCCATCCAGACAGTTCTTGATCCACCTCACTGTCTGCTCATCCAGCCCATACCTGAACAGCTTCTCAATGAGAATCTTTTGGGGAACAGTGTCAAAGGCCTTACTGAGTCCAGGAAGACAACATCTGCTGCTCTCCCCTCATCCATCTGGCTGGTGATTTCGTTATAGATGCTTATTGGGTTGGTTGGCATGACTTACATTGGTGAATCCATGCTAACTATTGAGAAACCTTTCAGTAGTTACCTAGACTATGTAATTCTTTGAATTCACTGTGTAGACCCAAATTTGCAAATATATTTTGAAAAATAAAATATTTGGTAAGATGTCTATGGTTATAATTATCTTCAGAAGATGTAATAGAATACTTGATAGTGAAAATCTTTTCAATTCAGTAAGAAATGTGTTCAGAAAGCAGATTACCAGTTAAAATTCTCTAGGGGCCTGATCTAAAGCTTATTGGTAATAGTGGAAATATTCATACCAAGTTTAGCAGATTTTAGATATAATCAGACTCCAACACATTAAAAATTACCAGCATGGAAAACTTTTTTCTTTCTAATAACACCAGAGGCAAATACATTAGTTCAAAACCAGTGGGATATCATTCTGAACTAAATCTATAATTCTAAACTAGAATATGTGCATGATAGGTCAGAACAGTGATTTAAAACAGATTTGAATTGCATTGGCACACTTAACTGACAGTACTTGGGATTATTCTGTGCTTTAAAAAAGCATTTAAATCTGCATGCTTCCTGTGTTTTTAGGGCTAAAGATCAAATTGGGGCATTTTAGCACAGTACATCACTTATTTCTGTTTCAGATTCTAAAAATTGCTTTGAAGTGTATGCCAGAAGCAAAATTATTTCTACCCATAGATGAAATAACTCATTCTCTGTGGTTTCCTTGTGAAGTCAATCTCTGCTTGGGAAAAATACACTTTTAAAACCAGAATAATATGAAATTCCTAATTTTAAGTTTAGCACTTAGGACTCAGAAAACATTATGGGCTAAATTGTGACAGAGAGTCACAATCTCTTCTGAATGAGGTGCATTAAAGATGATCTGTGTCGGTTGGGTAGAATCTGCTCTAGGAAAGAAGAAAAAGAGGGTCTGTTGTTCATTGCACATTATGCCAATGAAGAAGTTTCTGTGAATCCTGCTGGATAGGTGGTTATTAGATAAGCATGAAGGTGCTGGAAAAACTTACTCTATTTCCTTTTTTTTTTTTTTTTATCTTTTAAGAGTGTAAGTTCATGCAAAATACTTTGAGCCTTAATAGAGGCTATTATCTCCTTGCCTGGTATTCTCATATATATAATGTATAATGTGCCAAAAGAAAACAGGATTGGTTTATTTCTTCAGTCCCTAGCATGAAAATTTTTCAGGGAGAGTTGCTGTCTGCTGTTCTTGAACAGCTGTCTTGCTAGCTGGTGCAAGGTCTTATGGCAGGCTTTCACACATGCACAGAAGATCAGGAACAGTATGCAGTCTTCCCTGTGTAGATTCAGAGCAGTATATAAATAGAAAATGAAAAATTATGTTGTGTTTGAAAGAGACATTTAGTTTAGACCATCACAGCTACAGTCACATTGCTACTATCTAGTTTTCAGAATATTTTATTACCCATTTTCTGTAAAATTATGATTTTTGAAATATTATAAGATCATTGCATTGAAGCATCTTCTCTACTGCTGAGGCCTTCAGGATCAATTATGTCTTCCTATATTAGTAAGGATTATACAGAGATTTATAAGGAGATTTCATAAAAAGTGAAGGCAGGACATGGTATCACTAAGGAGGGGACCTCTGGATCATGTTGGAGACAGTTCTAGTATTGTCCAGGATACCGAAAGGGTTTCATCAGTAGCCAAAGTGTATCTTTGAAGCTATTTATTTCGCCACCTTTCTATTCTCAGACTTCCCAGATTTAGTGCACATATCACAGTGCCTTCCTAGTTTGAGGTTGGGAAGATGCATTTCCTTTTAATGACCTATCACTGGAATTTTTGTCTGCATAAACTAGCAATGATTTTTGACTGACGGTATAAAAGCTAAAGTGCAACTGAAAATAAACATCTTAAACACAGGAAAATTAATCTAACATGCTTTTCTGAGCATCCAGGTTTCTGGAATGAATAAAATGGATGTGTTGCTACATACTTTAAAATACCATGTTTGGGAAAGAGTAATAGGATAGAAGATGCTTATCCAAAATGTGAAAGGTGTTTGCAATATTTAATGGTATGTGCCCTAATATTTGGGAAATGAAAGTATATAGGATAGTTTCTTATGGGATTATCTTTTAGTGAGTTTGAACTTCTGTCTGGAACCAGATTGGAACTGGAAATGCACAGTAAATGTGTGGGCTGCCTTGAAAAGTGTGGTTAACAATAGAAGTGTACCTTTCAGATGAGGTATTTACTAAAGCTGTTGTAAGCTTCAAATCCTGAATAAGCAAAACAGACACAAAAGTTATACCAATTATGGTTTAAGTGTGATTCTGCATTTTTTTAATTAGATAGCATATTGGAATTATAGATTTGTTATAAAGAAAGATTTGGTGAAAACTGTGCTGCTCTGATATTTTGCAGAGAGTTACTGAAAATAAGTTAAGTGTGAAGCATTTCCCAGATGGCAAAAATTCACTCCAAGGAATTTAAATTGATACTCAAAATGTTGCTGTGTTCATGAAGCTTTTTTTTGCATCTTTAAAAAGAAAATTGCAATGTACTATAATCACTGCCAATTGTACTGTAATTTATTACAGGGAAGATTAAATGAACACAATAATTGCAGGTGGAAATTTGATCTTTCCCTGCATTAAAAATTTGAATATCATATCCTCATCTTTCAAGTTTTGACCTATTTTTGCTACATTATCATGAAACTGAGCTTTCTTCAGGGAAATATCAGTAAAACATCATGCCCTTATGAAACAACTGTCATTGTTAATTTAATTTCAGAGACATTTCCTTCAGTGTAAGCAGTTCTTGTAGTCTATTGATGTAAGTATTAGTTTCCAAAAAAATATTCTTAATCAAAGGATTTATTATTGGGTTTGAAATATCTGAGTCAGTTTGAGATAACAATTTAATATAAACCTTCTTCAAATTCCTTAACATTGCAATAGACTCATCAGTGTAAATTGTTTTGCTGTCTAAAGTACACAATTGTGGGTTACCACTGGACTTTTTTTTTCTTCAAAATTTGCATAATATTTTGTTATCTAACATTTGAAATGTGCTTTATGCCAACTGTGAGTCAGTTCAAGTAATGCTTAGTTGATTAAACAACAGAAACATACTGATTTAGTTTGGTGTTATCAGTGAAATAATCAAAACTAATTCATATAATAAATGGCACAGTGTCAAATGTGACTTACATTGAAAAAAAATTAAGCATTTTCATAATTAAAGTATCTATAAACTCTATGCAGAGGAAGATTCTTCTAAGTTAAGCAAATGCTTGTGCATGCCCCTATGTAGACATGCTCTGTTTTCCTAGGATTTCCAACATAGAACTTTAATGTTTGATGAAAAATAAACAAGAGTGAAAGGACTTCAGCTGTGACTGATCCTATTTCTCTCCTTGCTCATGCATCATTCAGAAGCTGATTACAGTTTCACCCATATAGATCATAATAGTTTGTCTATTTAAAATAGTAAGCAAGGGAAGTAAATTGTTTAATTTCTATGGAAAAAAAAAAAAAACACAAACAAAAAACACGTAATGTTGCTCATAGTCTGATGAATAGTTTCCACTGTGATCTTCAGAGGTAGCTGCCTGATAGGGGTAGCTAAAATGCGTTCACGACATTTGGATCAAAGCAGTTGAATGAATGTCTGTGCTTCTAATTATTAATTTCTGTGCATTTCGAAAGGTGTATTATTGCATCCTTTTCTGTGTACAGCACTGTGAAAGCAAGCAATGTAAGACTTTAAGTTTGATTTTGGGAAACGAAGGTGCTGTTATGAGAAGATAGTTCCTGGGTTCCTGTTTTGTTTTGTTTTGTTGTTTGTTTGTTTTAGTTTTTTTTCTTTTTTTCTTTTTTTTTTTTTTTTTAGAGCATGCAGTGAATGAAAGACTGGAGGAAAACCTAAACTAAAAAAAAGAATATGGAGATGACTAGAATTCATTTTATAAGGCAGCCAAAGCTGATGTTCTCACAGCATCAATATTTTTAAATAAATAAATAAATAAATACGTAGTAATTTTTATTTCTCTTAAAAGCTGAAATATGGATCCAGAATTCTTGAGCATTTACATCAAATGAAGATAGCTGGAAGGGCATGTATCCAACAGTACAGGAATGTTTGACTGTGGGCTAACCTATGACACAGCAGAAAACTAAAAATTGCTTTCTATTTGCAGAGACATAAACTCACGTCTACATTAAGTATAAAAATATACAACCCCTGTAATAGATGACATATTTATTGTCAGATTTATTAGTAGAAATTACACAGAAAAACAGTATTTTAGGCATATCACTGAGTTAAATGCCAAGTCCTACAATTTTACATTTAAACTAAACTACGTAAAGAACGTTTAGCAGCTTCAGTATTTACTTTCATATTTGCCTCATTGCTATGATTAAGATTATTTTTCTATATCTGATATACTGAAAGTAACTTATTCTAAGATTTAGTTGCTGGGCATTAATCACTGTTTTCCTAACATTTTTATCACTGGTCTTCTGTTGTTTAAATGGAGGCCATCACTTTGTAAAAGACAAAAAATGACCACTCATCTGCTATTTTTCAAATTCAATGGAATATGCTTAATATTGAGCTCTTGGCTATGAACCAACTCATTTCAACTCTTTATTTGTTTGTGTTGTCCTTCTAGCTTAGCATATCCCAATTACCTTGATTTCTTTGTCAAATGATATTCATTTGTTTAAATGAAAACCAGATTATCTAGGAAGACTATGCTGGAGGATGACTGCTAAAATTAAAACTAACTTTACTGTAAATAGTATTCTTAAATTACTATGGGGGAGGTAATATTAATGCTACAATTTATATTCTTTATTCCATTATTATTACATATTTAGAAAGTATAGATTACTGGATTTTTTTTCTGAGATGTCACCAGAACCCCATCAGCAAAATCAAAGGTGGTGCCAGGGGTGTACTATGACCACCTTGATTTGGTACAACATTACTAGTGTTTTGCAATGATTTTACAAAAAAAAAAAAAAAAAACATTGCAATGATTTTACAAAACCTATGCTCTGTTCTTTGGGACATCAGCTGGGTCACTCAGCTCAAGAAGCTCAAAAACTTATCCATTACATCTTACCAATGTAAAACTTCCTGTGAAGTTGGTAAGAATCATAGAATCACAGAATCATTTAGGTTGGAGAAGACCTCTAAGATCATCTGGTCCAACCTTTAAGAGAATGGCTTCCATAATTCTTGCATGTATCTATTACAGAAATTAATCCAAAACATTTTAATGCTTCACTTACTATGAAACTGATATCAGTGAGTATTTTTGGTTGAATGAGTTTAAAATTCAGCTTTCCTAATCATTCAATGCATTTTGGAAAGAATGTAAGTTGTTGATATCAGTTCTTTTCCAGTTTTGTTGGTGTAAAATACTCAACAAAACAAAACAAAACAAAAGTTTCTCACCTTATGTAAAAAATGTATTATTGCATAAACTGGATATTTCTGATTCCAAATTGGGTGGATTCCCATTCAGTGTGATTACTTTTCCATGTTATCAGTTTCCTTGTAGTGGAGCTGGGTTGCCTAAGCAACCGGTAAAATACCAGGACTGGAACACGGCTGCTGCTTTCTTGCTCACTTTTATCCTGAACACAGTCACTGCTGTGCAGAGCTTGCAGTATCGAGTGCCTGCAGAAGGAAGGTGCCCATTGCACTTCACAAAGCACAAAGTTCATGTTGAGGGGTCTTCTAGAAAATACAGGGAAGAGGTGGAGCTGCAGAGCTCCTTGTGTCCCTGAGCAGCGTGCTTCTCAGGAGTCCTGTTGGTGGATTTCATGTTTCCACTTTTGCTAGGTAGAGAGGTGCTTAACTGCTCCTTCTCTTGGATTAAATAGAAAGTGGACAGTAAACCCAAAACTTCCACAAAATGTATCAATCTAATCAGTTTTTTTACAAGTCGAATATACAAAATTCTTTGAAGTCTCCTACCTCTGTGTTAAATCTACAGCAAATTTCATTGGTACATTATATTGAAATTTGTGGTAGATCAGAAATAACCATTTTATGTTCTTAACTTGCTCTTAAATGTATTAATTAGATTAAGTACCCTTCAGATCATATGCTGTAATATGAAAAACAGAGAAATGACATATTAAAAAGAGGTGGGATTGTTGGAGTTGGTACAATGAGAAAGGTTGAAATTCTAACACTGCCATTGCCTTTCCTGGCTTTAAACACTTGATATCACACATTCATTTTTGAAGCAATGTTTGTCATGCAATTTTATTTTTATTATTTATTTCTGAATATTCTCTATAGGGCTGTAGAAGTAAATGTTATTTACCTTATTTTAGGTAAAAACTGAGGCAATAAGGAGGCATTTTAATAAGAAGATGCTTAGATGCAATGAAAGGAAAAATTAAAACATTTATTCCTTTTAGTGGTGAAGAAAATAAAACACAAATTTAGCATAAATTAATGGAGTGTAACTTTTCTGCACATACAGATAAGGAACTCTGATGCTTTTATCTCACTTCCTTGAGTGTACCGTTCTTGTACCCGGAGGGGGAAATGGTAGGTTTTAAAGTTGTATTTTTCTTTTCCTCATCTTTGATCAGCTAAGAATCACAACTGACCATAGTTAAAACAGGAGCATTTTGCAGTCCCCAAAACATGAAAATACTGAGATGGGGTCTCTGCAACAAATTTTTCTTGTATAGCCAGGCTGGGTAAAAGTATGAGAAAGTCATGTACCTATTCATATCTCTGCTACCAAAGAGTTGTGTACTAAGGCAATTTATTCCATAAAAACAGCACTTTTGCTGAAGTACCTGCTGGTTTTGCCTTTTGCTTGTATAAACTGCCTCTTCTCTGCAGGGTGCTTGTGTCTTCTAAAACACTTAAACTGAAAATCCAGACCCATGGCTATTTTAGTATGAGGAGAAGATAGTTTTACAGACTACAGTCTATGCAACAGTTCCACATATGGATAGCTTTGCTCACGCACTGGAATTTGAAGTTAACTGGCCAATTCAAATGAATAATGAAACTTCTTTTTTTTCTAGAAAAAAAAAAAGGGGAGGGGTTCAAAATTTGTTGCTTTTTCTTGAAAAAAAAAGTTTTTCCACAATTTAAGTCTTTTGAAACATCACTAATTAACATAAGAAAAGTGCAGACTATATAAGAGGTAATTGCCAGGATATAGAATTGACAGCAAAATTAGCGCTCTCAGTTTTTTATCATATTATTAGCCTTCTACATACAGACTGAACAAATCTGTTTTATGTTCCTGGTAGCTAATTAGAAATACTAATACACTTACTGCAGGGAAAAACACTAACTGATCACTTGGAGACCATGTTGAAAAAAAGATCTATGCTCATATGTAAATACCAAACAAAACATGGCTGTATTTAGTTTTCAATATTTGAAAACTTAAACTGCATTTAAACTTTTGACGGGTATGTATTCTATTTCTTAACAGTTTCATTATAAGGTTTTTTTTTTAAGGGTTTGTATGTCTTACAATGTGACATAGGTAGATGTAATAAATAAATAGAAGGCTTGCATTTTAAAACTTTACATATTAGTAGTGTGAACAGAATAGGAAAACGTAGCTTAATATAATACTAGGCTTCCAAAATAAAGAATTAAACTACTGCATATCTGTTCCTGAAAAATGATGCCAGAGGATTTTGACAGTTATAATTACACATTGCTAGCAAAAAGTAAGTTGCTTCTAAAAATACTTTGACAATCTATGTTATTTTCTAGCAATTCATTAAAGACACGATTTTTATTGTAATAAAATTAGCACTAAAACTCATAAACATTAAGCAAATGGTCATGTTAAGAAATATATTCCTTAAATTGGTTCTGAGGCAGTATCATATATTCATTCATTGACTTCAGTAGGCTTTGCACAAGGCTTCACATACCAAACTTAATGGCAGTCTATCACCATTTTATGTTTTCTTGGAAGCAGAATTATTACAAAATCATTATTTTGTAGTCATTCATGCTATCTGTGAGAAATGTGGTACTGCAAATGAATATTATATTGAAGAGTAGCAGATGTTACACCATATGGATTACTCAGGAACTATTGTATCAGTTTCATGAATGTTAGTTTTATCAGAGGATCTTCTGGGTATTTTCACCCAAAGAGCTTTATGGAGATGAAAAAACAAAGGACAACTGAAGTATTCTTAATCTCTCCTGCCAATTTACTGTAACATACAGTCTTTTATTTTTTTTAATTTTAATTTTAATTTTTTTTGGTATGTCTTAAAATGCTAAGAAGAGCTTTTTTGGAACCTGTACTTCATGCCATGCCCATCGATGGTCTCTCAGCTCTATAGTACTGAAGTTCTGCAGCACCAATGCCTGTTCTTATGAAGAACTAGATTTGGTGACCCAGTCCTACATTCCTGTGTATCTTTGTGAATGCTTTAGTGATTGTATTTTGCCATCAGAGTCACAGTTTTCTCTTGGAACTGGTTTATGGATGGTAGTTAATATAAATAGTATGTTTTGGCACAGTGCAAGTATCTTGTCTGTGAAGTTTTGGCCACTATTGGAATGAGAAAAAATGAGTCCAAGAAAGCTAGAAGACGCAGAAATAAAAAGTAAATGTTCTGAGTTAATGTAAATATCCTTTTTCCCTCAATCCAGAGATGAACAGATGATGCTCAGTAAAGAAAAGACATGTAAGATAGTTTGATAATCTTTAATAGTAATTGTAGTAGTAATAACATAACAATACCTAGTTCTTAAATATGGATTCATATTAATTATTTCTTATACCATCAAAAGTCAGTATTGTCTCCATTTTACGATGTTTCTGAATTGTACATTGAACATGTGAAGAAAGAAGTAGTACTAGAAGGAGTACCTGGATAGTCTTGTGGGAGGACTAGTTAGTCCTGAGGGGAAGCGCTGAAGAGGCAGGCTGCACTAAAAAGGAAAACACTATGTTGACAACCAACACTGTATTTCAGAACTGAACTTCTATATTGCATGCCATTGCACTGTGATATTAGGCTTACAATTATATTCAGAGTTAGATAAAGCACATTATGCATCTGTGCAACAGTTGGTGCTTGGTGTGCTTTGCTTGGTAGGAATGCCAGGTAAGAAGTATTAGAAAGCATAGGATTTGAATCATTTTCTGGGAAGATGAAATGTGTACTAGGAGAGAGGAGGAGGCAGATAATGTGGATTGCAATCATAACATAGAGAGATGATGAAGGAAGACTGCAGGGTACAGGGTTGATATCCCATTAGGAAGCTGGAGCAGTGCAGTGAGAAGGTTAAGAAGAACAGCTTTTATGATGGAAGGTTCACAGATGCTTTGATAGGGTCTTGACTCTCATATTTTCTAAGTTTCTCTCTCTTAATAGAGGTAGATATAAAATCTCAAGTGAGGAGACTTTTCATATGGAATTAAATACTAAAATGTAAATCATATCAGATTCTAGCTGCCTGGGTATCTAGATGTGTGTATAATGGGGCTATAATGTTATCAGACAGTTTATTCTAAAAAAAATCTCTTTGTTTTATAAGAGCTGTCTTCACGGTGGTCACCTCTGCCATAGCTTGTTAGTGAGCTGGCCACAGCTTCTGAAATACGATCACATCTGCTGGGATAGTTTGGGGATTTTCAGGAGTTTAAGGACTTGGTTGCAAGCATGAAAGAGGATGAATTCTGTTTTTGTTACAAAAAAGAAGTGATGATAATGACTAGAAATCTTAAGAGCTAGATGAGTTGCTGTAGAAGAGATCATAAAAGGGTCGAAGATGTAATTGAACTAGGTGATCATGGCAACATTGCAGACTCATGGTGCAGTTTTCCTCCATACTTTTCCCTGTGCTGCTGCAGTAGGCAGAAAAAGTAAACTTTTAAATGACCAGTAAAAATGGCTTCAATCTACAGAAAAGTAGATTGTCTGACACACCCATCATGTGAGTCTTAAAAATAGTAGGTACTGTCTGCCTCTGATTTAAGTCATTGTATTTTACTGTGTGAGAAGTCATATGTCTTGTGAAATAATATAAAATTAAAATAATAATCCTAATTCCACCTTTTAAGTTCATGTCATTAGAGTTGAACTATAATCCTGAAAAATCACGTTTTCATTTGAAGTATGTGCGCATAAAATAGGTAGAAGAAACGCATCATTATTATTGCTAAAGGGCTTTATAAATCATTTCCTGATTTTTCCATTTACTTTATATATTTAATGATAGTTTGTATACTCTGTAGTTAAATTCCAGTTTTCTCATGCAGTTTCTTTCATGTTAAAAAAGATTCTTACAAACATTAGCAGAGAAGTATAAAAGCACAGTATAAACATTTTAATAGACTTCTGAAATAATTCAGGATTTAGGGTAAAATCTGGCCCATTATATTTAAAAAGATATTCATAATACTTAGCTTTCATGTAGTGCTGTTTTCATTGGCAGGTCTTAAAGTACTTTAGAAGGTTTTTTATTATCACAGACAAGGAAATGCATATAGTATTAAACTGATTTTATGAAGTCACCCATCAAACTACTGAGAAGACTAGGAGTAACTCCTGAGTCACAATAGCACTTTTTTCTCCAGACTGTGGTGTTATATTCTGCATTTTGATTTGCTTTAGTTTAGCTTCCGATTAAGAGAAATAGGTGGCTTTTTGTAATTTATAACATTGTTCTTTTAGATTTTTAAATTTAAAAATATATAGGTTGGGTTCTTTAAAGGTACCTCAGCAAGGTAGGCAAAAACCTTATTCTTCCTTGACAACTCCAGTATTTTACCTTAACAGAGAATATGCCTACAAAACTGGCAAGTATGAAATCTTTAAACTGCCTCTAGCTTGAGAATTGGTATTAAAATACAACATAGAATAGACTAATTTGCTCTGGTTTTAGGGGCAAGTTTCACAACCTGTTCTACATACTGTAATGATACTGTCTGTGTATAAGTAGGTATGCTTTTTTTAAAGCTACCTTGGTCAGTACTGTGTATCCTTTGGTGCACTTTAGTTATTTTTGTGACTGCGGTGTGATCACATCTGATGTCCCTTTGAGTAGTTTTGTTTTTATTTCTTCCTGCTCACTTTTTATATCACCTATTCCTTCTCTCCTCTTACTATGATTCAGCCACATTAAATAGTGATAGAACTTGATGCAAAGGTATTCATTTTAACTTACAATAAAAAGATTTCTATAAATTTTCTGTAGGCATCTAGATAGGCAAACATTAAACAAGATAATGTTGAAGTATTTATATCTGCAGAGTTTATTTCTAGTATACACCTGTATTAATATGTAGAGAAGGATATTTTACACAATTTCAATACATACTCCTATTTTCAGTCAAATTACTTTTAATCTCTTATGCTTTTTCCATTATCTAGAAAGTCTTTCAGACAAGAAGCAAATTTGCCATTAAAGTTGGTAACTAAAACATTGACTGTTTCATAAGCAAGGTCTATACGTTCTCTTTTGTATCTAGCTGAGTTGTATAAAATCTTATTTTCCCTTACTGCAAGGAAAATTATCACTTCAGGTAGTTCAGATTATTTCACTAAAATCAGTGCTGATTCAACTGGTTACCACAACTTATTTTGGGAAGGGGCAGTCTCTTAACAGAGTACTCTCAGTGAACAGCTGGTACACAGTAACATTTTATATCATTACAGCTGCCTTCAAAGTGATTTTATGACTCAGCCTTCATTTGATACCAAGACTAGAAGCTTAAATTATGTTCAACTTTCTCTTCTCATACTTAAAAGAAGTTTTCTTCAGAAATAAATGACCTATATCTTTATCACTTGATTTATGGAATTCTTGACAGTTTGCAAATTTCTAATAAATAATTGCTCTCTTTTAAGCAATTTGATTAATTTCCAGTGGAATATGTAAAAAACATTTTTTTTCTAAACATGTTAAATCTTTACTCAGGTCTTTATTTGGTAGGTTTTGAATATTCTACTGTGAAAAAAAAAATCAGTGGAACTATATTTTTCTTTCATCACCAAATGGCTTCATATTTGTGAATTTAATGTAATCATTATTATTATTCAGCTAGTTTGTGTCATATCTGCAAAGATGTCTTCCAGGAAAGCACCTATGCATCCCCAATTCTCAAGCAAAAGCAGTTGGTATTGTGAAAACTATTAGAACAGTAGAAATTTGGCATGATGACAGATTTATGAGAGAAACTTACCAACAGAGTTGGAAAATTCCCACTGAAATTGTGGAAAGGGTGTTTTCTATAAGAAGACAGAAAGCTTCAAGCTGGAGGTAGCTGCTTGGAAACCATGGCAGAGAGTGGTGCCTGTTTTGCCAGACATGTAATTGGAGTGGGATATGAGAGAAGATGAACTGTATCTAAAAGATGGTGGTTGGTGTCTCGTAAGATCCAGTTGCTGTTGATACTTTTGTGAGTGCTATAGAGCCATATCCCAGTCCCCGTATTGTTTAGCTGCATAGAGAATGTGCAAGGGATGATAGAAACATCTAGCGCTGAGGGCCGATGCTTTCAAATTGATCATAGTATTTATACCTGAAATTAAGAAACAAGTCTGCCTAGTTCACCAGCTTGTATTAAGAGTAGGTGTTGAAGTTGAGGAGGAAGCAGGACAGTAACCATCTCAAGCCTAACACTTCTAAATGTTCTTTGTGCTATGTTGCAAACAGTGGACCTGCACATTGTCAGTGTTTCCATTTTCTGCAGAATGCAGCAGGTATGGTGTGCAAATTCTTAGCTCGTCAAATAATTGTTTTGTCAAAAGGCTGAAAAGCATTATGAAAAGGCTTAAAAAGCATCCTTAGATTTTGTAATACTCTTCAGAGTGATACAACCTGATAACTCCTTTACCTGATTAACTATTTTCCACTCTTCCCTCCACCCCCATCTTTTTCTTTGATACGACCTCCATGAATGGTTTTGTAGTCACATAAGGATACAGGATAAAACTTTACCATTTAAGGCTGAAGTCTCTCTGTAAAGTTAGCATAAGGAAAAGTAGATTCTGTATATGTACACATGAATATCTTCCTCCTTGTATCATCTGTGATTCTAAAAATAAGTCTATGTATTACTGGGGATGTGTGTTTGGGATTTTTTCCAGCATAGGACACCTTCTTACAAGAAAGAAATGTGTTCATGAAAGAGGTCAAAAACAGACAGTGGTGTTCTGTTCCTTCATTTTGACCCCTTCTGTCTTTACAAACTGTTACTTGGTTGAGCTTGTCCTCATTTGCCCTCCTTTGTGCAGATATTATTGGAATTCGTGAAGATATTCTTCAAGGTCTTGAAGTGTTGATTTTTTCTTGTGCTGCTCCAGAGATCAGCTGTAATCTTGGTATCCACTACCAGCCATGCCTGAAGCTTGGCTTCCAGCTTCTTACTATTTGAGCTTTTCTCCATTTATTTTGGTTTGGGATTATGTTTGTTTGTTTGTTTGTTTGTTTTTTCTCATATGGTTCTGGAGACTTACAACAACTGAAGGAGAAGAAGTTACTTGGGATGGAGGATTTTGAGCTGAGGGCTATGAATATAGTAATTGTTGTTCAGGAGTAAAAACGTAGGCCATATGTAAGATTGCACATAAAAGTGTATAAGGATTGAGAAGCTGTCTAAAAAAATTTTGGCTCATGGCCGTTGGAAGTTTATCTTGGCATAAAAATAAATTGTATTTACAACCTGGCAAAATCAAATATAATACCAAAACTAACTCCATTGTTATTTGCCTAAGAAAAGTCATATTTAAACATGATTGACCTCAGACAAGGTGCACAGTAAAACTAATAATTTTATGCAATAGAGGGACATCAAACTGAGAGCTGTCCATAGAACAAGTGTTTGAAAACCTAAGCTTATACTCAGGCAGTAATTTAACTTTGCAGTTACTGTGATAATATGGGAGAGGAACATGGCAGAAATGAAAAGAGAGGCATCTAATTTTGATTTCTTGATCAAGTGAGCTGCCTGGCAGGAGATACAGATGTAGCAAGAAGACTGAAAGTTCTTACAGGGAAGTACAGTTTTGGTAACATGCAATAGTTCCCTGGAATTGGAATTCAGACTCTTCCAATATCCCCTGTTAGCTTCTGCTTCTATTTTCTATTTTCCCACTTTCCTTTTCTAATTCATTATTCTTGAATATTTTTACTTTTTATGCATTTTAAATCTTGAAAATGTCCTTTTCCCCTTCCCTTCCCTTCCCTTCCCTTCCCTTCCCTTCCCTTCCCTTCCCTTCCCTTCCCTTCCCTTCCCTTCCCTTCCCTTCCCTTCCCTTCCTTCCCTTCCCTTCCCTTCCCTTCCCTTCCCTTCCCTTCCCTTCCCTTCCCTTCCCTTCCCTTCCCTTCCCTTCCCTTCCCTTCCCTTCCCTTCCCCTCCCTTTCCATTTAAGCTGTTTTATGCATTATATTTAGCATGAAGTGTAAAATAGAGATTAAATTAAATCAGAGGGGCTTTGCCTTTTATAAATATTTCAATAAACATTAAATTGTGAAGAAATGATTCCATAATTAAAACTAAAAACTGATTTTCATAGTTAGTACCTAAGTACCTAAGAATGGGGATCATCTTTTTTTCCTCTTTTGGGTCTGCTATTCTATGTTCATACTGTTCAGGGAGACAAATCTCCTAATTATGTGCTATTATATGCAGGACGGATACAAATGGGACTTCCTGAGCTTAAGTTTATGAATTTGTTATGAACAGCCAACAGCTGTGTGGATATTCTTTTTTGAAACATTTTATCATTCATATAAGCTTTAGGAGAAAACAGACTAGCACTGCCTTAAACTCAGGTCCACTTTAACAATCCGAGAATCCTTGTCTGTTGCCTACCTTTAGCATTTTCACATCTTGATATATGGTGATACTTCCACATCCAGAGTGAAGTTATGATGAAATATTTGTATTTGATCTGAGTCAGTTTACAGTTCTTACATTTCAACATGAATTCTTAGAGGTTTAGCCATGCAGAGAAATAATATTATTGCTCTGCCATTCTACTTGAGAATTGCAAAGTAGATGGACAAGTGTGATTGTGTTCTCTACTTAATGTTCTATATCAATGATCTGGCTTCCAAAACTGACAAAAAGTACCTTGGAACTTATCAGTGTATGCTGAGTCTTTGTCTTTCATGTAGTAAATATATCACAATGTTGGCTTTAGAATAAAGTATGGTTTAACTGAAGCAGATGAAAGATGCCAACTTTAGGAAGCACACAGTAACTTTTACTCAGACTTATGTACTTCTCTACTGATATTACTGCATGTCTTGGGCTTCTGTAAAACAGTGAAAGATTGATTACAGATATTCTTAAGCCACTTACAAATTACAGACTTTTAGTCTTTATGGTGGCGGTCAGACTGTGAAATTAAGTGAATGTAAATCAAATTTCATATAAAAGTTACTTTTAAACTTCACTGATCAGTTGGAAACACACAGCATATTTCCCCTTATATTTTTAGATTGTTATTATTTTTTTTAAGATTGATCAAGGTGTTGTTACACATATCAACAGAGGGTTGGAAGAAAGGAAGCTCAAAAAAAAAAGTGTATATGCCTATTATGTCTCAACAAATTCATTCTCTGCTTAACAGTACTGTAGCTATTCCAATTACTTTAAAATTTAGTTCATTCTTTATTCTCTGAGTAGAAGGTTTTAATAGCTTAATGCATTTTTTTCTGTCTAAAGACTAGAAAAACGCAGTTGCCTGTTAACTAGTCTAGAAAGAAGTAAGCAAATGTCACAACTGGTAGTTCACTCCTTGTTCATTTAAGAACTGGCATTCTCCCTTGAAATTTCTAATGCATGTCACTTCTTTCCAACACCCCCAACAGCCTTCTTTCATTTAGGTCGGTACAGACAGAATAATTAAAGAACATAAGATGAAGTGTTAATAATGCCATAATGTTCAAGGTAACCTAATCCAGGAATGAACATTTCTACTTTTTTAGTAGTTTTCCTTCCCATTATGTGTTTACATAACAGTATTATGCTCTTAAGGCGCAAGTACCAGCTAAACAGTTGTCATTTCATCTTCGTATTTTCATGGGAGTTTTGAAAGCTATTAAAAACATCATAAAAACACTTTGCACATTTAAAAAGTCTTTTTTAGGACCAATTGAAAATAAAATTCTAATGAAAGTTTTCTGGGTTTAAAACATTTGGTCTTCAGAATGCTTCCCTTCTTTTTCTTTTGTTCTTACATTCTTCCCTCTTCCTTTCTCCCTGTTTTTTTTTTTTTCTTTTTTCTTTCCCGTTAGATACAAAAGGAGACCAACAAGGTGTTTGCCCACATTTAATCAGAAACATGATTAGAATGTTTTCATTATCATCTCTGATTATCTAACATTAAAAGCTTTTTTTCTGGAAAAAAAAAAAAAATCTGTAAGATTTAGTCCTGTACTGGTATCTGTTACAGTGCTATGTGATAAAATGAGCTGCTTGTGATACTTCCTTTTTTCTTTTTTTCCCTTTTTTCTTTTTTTTTTTCCTTTTTTCTTTCTTTTTTTTTTTTTTTAAGAGAGGGAAAAATGATTAGTGTAAATTACTCAGGAGACTGCAATCATTTGATTTCCAATTTATTCCAAGTGAGAAATATGCTAATTAAAACAATTGTAATATTGTTTCTGTGATTATTTGTTAATTATGATTGATTTAATGAACTACTTCTGCATACTCAGTTCTTCTGAGTGTGTCGGGTAGGTTAGATAGTTTGTTGGATCAACTTCAAGTCTGCATCAAAGAAATCACTGCAAGATTCACTGTTATTTCAAAGTAAGTTGATCCTGAATCTCCACAGAGCTTCATAGGAACAACAGCTGGATTTGAGGCAAGCAAGGAATTGTCTTTTTCAGCAACATAACTAACTAAAGTTAATTCTTCTACAGCTCTCAATTTAATTGAAATATGAAGTTTTACAATTGTTTTACAGTCCCTTTGACTCATGAAGTATTGTAGCGATCCAATTCTGCTACATGATTTCTTAGCAGAAATAAAAATAGCAAAACAGTAATAATGGGTCAGCACATGGAAGACAGGAATTAATTATTTGATGACTTTTGAAGGTTTATATTAATAAAAATGTGCATGCCACAAATTGCTTTAAAAGTAACAGTGAGAACTGAAGAGTTGCAAAGTACCAAGAAGGTGATTTTTGTAGAAGAGTTCTTGAATGGGTCAAAATCAAGGAACCTGAAGTTTAGTAGATACAAGACAGTGGTTTGGGCAGCAATTTTTAGCTGGGCAGATAGCGGCTACATTTTAGAAATACTCTGCAGGAAGATGTGCTGAAGCTTAAGCGTGGTACAAATGCATTAATCTGTGGAAGTAAGAGACAAATTATCAGCTAAGTTACAGAAGAATGCATGTGAGAAAATAGTAGGTCTGTTGTTTCCTGCTGTGTTTGTATGTCTGACTGATGAAGAAATTAGCCACTCTGTCAGTTTTCATAATTTTCCTTTTCTTTTGGGGTAACAGTGGAAAAGGAGGGGGTGGGGGAAAGGAGAGCGTGCATGAAAACTGAGTCCAGTATCTTTCTGTAGGGACTGAAAACAAGTGTTCCAGAAAGGACAATTTGAAGCAAGCCACTCTCACCCAAAAATATAATATGTATCTGCTGAGAATCCCTTAGGTACTCTAAAAGCTCCAGGGATAAATGTGAATACTTTTACTTCTGATTCTACCATCCAATCCCAAAGAAGTGTTTGAAATCTGGGAAGTACTTCTGTAATGAAAAATACCAAGGTTTGAAAGTTTGTTTTCATGTGAAATGGAAGAGCAGCCTTTATAAGTTTTCAGTGAGAAATGCTGACAGCAATATAGCAGGTTCTTTCACTGTAACCACACAAACCTTACAGTTAGGAACCATACCACAAATGTGAACCATCTACCTCCTGACTGACCACAGTAACCAGAACCTGAATAGAGAGGAACTGTTATACCTAAAGGGCAAATAGTAGCTCAGATACCTTCACAGGCAATATTTGATACACACAAGACTATATTGTGGCCAGTGGAAAAGTGAGTGGATTGCCACATACAGAACTTCATTGTCTTTTGTTTTCATTACAAATTTTTCAGTTATCACCTATGGACATCCCACTGAAGAAAGGTCCTAATGATCCGCTGGTTTATGAGCAAAATGATAGGTCCAAGAAGGTCCAACAGATTAATGAAATCCTATCCAATGAAAAAATAAAAAATAAAAATTCACCTCTGTCATTTACATTCTCAGCTTCCCTCATCTTTGAAGGAGTCAGGTGATCTTACCAAGTTGTTTCAAGTGACTGTTCTAACTGTTGTTTCATTCTACAAAGATTTTGAAGAGATTTTTCTAAAGATGAATAAAATAAATGATGGAGATCCTATAATTCTTTCTCTGCATTCATAAAAACGTTGAGTTCACAGAAGCCTGTCTGAATAGCAGATTTGACTGTACAAAGCTTTTAGGAAACCTGTACTATCTTTTTGCATCTCCACTATCCATTCTATCTTAGAAATACATCTGTCCTTTAAAATGCTATCACTTTAGACTGTTGAATATTGGTGTTTATAAAAATATGGATTATTCTATGCAGTTTTGGAGCTTTTCTAGTTGCAATTCACTGTCCTTTGTCCGACTCCTCTCTTGACAATCTGTTACAGCAAGAAGCAAAAACTATTCTAAAGGTCTTTCTCAGTTTCATCTGTTGTTTCCATTTGAAAATGATAACCCCTAGCTATGAGATTGGTGAACCAAGATAGAATTCACAGTTCTGTCTGCAAGAGGTATATGTTCAAAAATCAGATCACTTGACATTCGCAAGGGACTTCCCCCTGTATATTCTGCCCATCTAAGTATTTACAAAACATGATCATAGTGGTCTGATTTCCTCTTTATCAAGCTGCTGGCAGAAACTTTTCCAAGTACAGGAGGAGTATGATATTCTTTGCTGTTTCCTACATGTAAACTAGTGGTTACTAGTGCTTCGGTACTATGGTGATGGCAAACTAGGTCAATGAAAGTTCCTTGAACACCAGAAATGGCACATTAATGATGGAGCTCTACCAAAAGTGTTTCTCAGGTGAAATGTAGACACATTTGCTTAAAGAGCAGAAATACACAGTATGAAAGGAACAATCCGATGTGGCTTGACTGAGCCCTCAGGTCACAGATGACTGTAATTATTTATGTCTGTTAATTAGTCTTCCTCATACTGAGTGACATATTAGTAAATCAGAGCAGAATGAAGGAATAGTAACATTCTTGGCCTGTCCTCCTTGAGATATTTCTGGTTTAGGGACCTGGTGAACTTATAGCCTATATTGAAGCATTTATTTCTTCCAGCACCATAGATAAGAACTAGTTAACTACCTAATTTGATGCAGTTGATTTGCCTTAAGATTAGGGACCATTCTTACTAATTTCTCTGGCCAGGGCACTGTTGGAGTTATACCTTTTGACTGAAGAATGAGTGGCAATGTTTTCTGTTGCCACAGCTATTCCCTAATGTTCTGTGCTCTAACTTTCACATGCTCCTGAAAGAAGATTAATCATTCAGATTTCTATGAGTAGCACTTGCGTTGTATGTCTTTTCAACCAGTTATGTAAGTGGGGGTTTAATTGGATTAAATTGTGCCCCTCTGCATCAAACTCTGTAGATCAGAAACATGGATAGCAGTCCCTCTGTTTCTAACCAAGAGAACTGACCTATATTTGGAAATATCAAGAAAATGTCTCTGAGGGAGCTTGTGACCAGCAACTAGTTAGAATGATTCATGCAGTTTTTAATAATCATATTTGTTGTTAGCGTAAGTACACCAAGGAGAAAAAAAAGTATTCAAATAAATTTATCTTACCTGTATCTGTTATTTTAAGACAAGGAGGAAACTTCTGTATGTTTTGGTAATATACAATTAACCCAAATACTCATGCAAATAGTCTGAAAGAGGCTGTTTTGGAAACTTTGCCTAAAACAGTTGCAGATTAATAATTTCTCTTTCCTATTTTCAACTGGCCCTTTTAGCTCCTTAGGTGCTTTTTGTTCTATGCTGGTAAGAAAGCTTAATAAAGTGACATTTATGATGGAGCCTGAAAGTTGCTGTCTTTCAGGTTTATTCATTGCTCTTCTGTGTTTCAACTATTGTCTAATGCTTGCTTTTCCTATAACTAAATCTGGAATTGATCTAGTGCTTTTCTGCATTCCAGCAGCTTAATAAAACTACACATTGACTCTCCTAAGAGTGATAGTCAATTCATAGCAGGTTAATTCCATGTTCCAAGTGCACGTATGTTTCCAAAATGTCCTGAGCTGAGTAGTTACTTGTGAAAATTAAACATATTTTAGAGATTCTCACAGTGTCTAGAGAACAAATATTCTTAGCTAAAATTACTTTGCACATAATTGTTCAGGTTCACAGAATCACAGAATGGTTTAGGTTGGAAGGGCACTCTGAAGGCCATCTGGTCCAACCTCCGCTCAAGCAGGACCATCTAGAGCAGGTTGCCCAGCACCGAGTCAGGGTTATTTGTTTGTTGTGGTTGGTTTTTTTTTGTTTTTTTTTTTTAAGATCATTTATATTTTGTAAATACTTCTCAAGAGAATTTATATTCCACCAAGAATTGGAAAACTTTGCAGTTTTGGATGTAATCTTCTATGATTATGCATGTATGCACATCTAGGACTGTGCGATAATTCTACAGTCTATATTCTAGGCATTTTTAAGACTTAGACACTTTGTGTCATTACAGCTTTATTTATACTACCTAACAGAAAAAAAATTGTACAGGAGAGGAGAGGACAGCAGAGGAGAGGAGAAGCAAACTATCTTGTATCCCATGCTAAGTATCTTAAAAATACTGCTCAGATGAGAAATAGATGCTTTATCTAGGTTAGGAATGACAGAAGTGTATCATCAGTGCAAAAGCCAGAACATATATTTTCTATTCTTTCTGATTTTTTTCATATGTTTGAGGAAATTGTAAAGTTACTTAGGATAATCCTTCCGTCCAAGTAGAAGTGTTGAAATTGTTAAGCAAAATCTCCTTTTAGGAACAGTACTTTAAAAATCCATTTGTTTTTTCCATTTTCTTTGCCTTGACAATTACTAAGTTTTGTTCCTAGTTAGTGGAGGATTTACTTTGTCATTCATTCCTTCTTTGTACATGATGTGTGAAATATCAGGAGTGGAACAATTAACTAGATTTCATTAGAGTATTCAAGAAAGGGATTTGGTTTCAGGAGCTCATCTGTCATACTCATATTGGTTTGCACAGATTTTGGTTATTAGGTGTCACCAAATTTTCCTCTTCTACTGCTGTACTACATTGTCAGATTAACATGTACTTTATGAGCACTGCCACATCCCACTCAACTGCTAGCTTTCTCCTGCAAGAAGAAAAGATTACCACAGAATTTCTCAATGCAATTATATGTGAGCTTTCTGTAAAATTACATTTTGCATCAATTTCCATTCATTTTGCAGAATTCCTTATGAAAGATTGCTTGAGTATTACAAAGAATTACTGATGTATTTTTTATTTTATATATATATATATACTTTTATATATATATATATTATATATATATATATATATTATGTTTTTTCTGTATGGCAGAGTTGAGATATTCTAATAGAATTTTAGCTTGAACCTGGGTGTTGAAATAGTCCGCTGTATTACCTGGGGGATGTTGAACATTAGCTCATCTGCATTAAATTTTTAATCCATAAACCTGTTAACATATGTTAGTTTTCTGTATAATTCTTATTTTAAGGAGCAGGTATAAGGCAGATTCTTGTGCTGTAAAATGTAACGGTTCGTGAACAGCTGTCATTAAAACATCTAGGAACCATGCCTTACATAGTCACATAGAAAGAAATTCGCATGGAAACAGCATTATGGAGGTGGCAGTTGTAGCTCTGCATTTTTTGTCTAGGCTGAATTTTGGAGTTAAAGATTAACCCTGTGTGATCTATGTAAAAATTACACTTCTGCCCCCCTCAAATACAGAATGAGTACATATGAGTATCAAAAATAAATCCTGAAAATGTACAACAGAGTGAATACGTCTCTACAAAAGTAAAAATTAACTCTATTTGCACCAGATTACACTCCTGTTTCTGATATTTTTTGCAAGAACTTTATTTGGATATTATAATGTGCTTAGAATTAGCAGTAATTACTAGCTAATATCCTTCCTTACTGAGAGCGTTTTTCTTCATTAGAGGCTGGCAAGCAGTGTTCAGAAAACTCCTTATGGAACTGTCTTTCCCCAAAAATCTTTCTTACCCCCTGTAGTTCCTGATGGGTGACTGTGAAATAAATTAGTAAAACATGGACAGCGAAACTATCGAAAATGTAGGAAGCAATACGCTGTAGAATCCTTCAGTGCACAGTCAAGACAGGTACATTAAATGATTGATTTGGCAGTTCTGAAGTTACTAAGAGCAAACACATAATCCACACAGATTTTGTGTGTGTGAGTGTGAGTGTGATTGTGTGTGTGTGTGATTTCTAAGCAACTACATGGCTTTGAAAGGCTGGTAGTATTGGAACCTGGGCACAGAGCCTCGAAACCACTGACACCAACCTTGCAAACCACCTCCTGGTGGTATCATTACATTTAGAAGGAAGCAGAAGGAGAAGTAGCAGTCTGGCTGGACACTGTTGCTCCTTTTCTGTGCTGTGGCTGTTGACAGTAGAAGCCAACATTCTTCATTAGTTGTTTAGTAATCATGTTGTTATATCTCCCACACAGGTCCATGGTACCTTGCTATAACATTTCCTAGAGTGAGAAAACATTGCACTTCCTCATCAAAGATATCTGCAGACAACATACTGACATCAAAGATCTGGATCTTGGTCAGAGCACCATGTTGTTTGCTGGGTGAACTAATGACGTACTGAATATTGCTACTTCAATTTTTAAATACTTTGAATCTTCGATCTTACACGTTTTCTTGTTGATAATCCCATTATTATGATCACTTTGACAATACAACCAATATCACTAGTGAAGGTATTCTAGCATGTCCAAAGCAATCTTTACCACGAAAATATGACTTTGCTTACCATCCTTCTGTTTCAAATGGTTCCAGCTTACCTAAGTGGTAGGAATTGATGAGAGGGTACTCTCCAAATATTATTCAGGTGTGACTGTTAGTTTTGTCAATCAACTCTGTGGAAAAGAGAGTTGAGAGTAAATTTTTGGACTGATATTACACATGTGCATAGTATGCTGCTAAAAACATCTTTCTGGATCAAATGAAAACAGAATATGAATATATTAGCAGTGCAGGTGTCACAATACAGTTGTTACCATAGCTATAGAACAAATTTTTAATGGATTTTTATTTTACATTAGAAACTCGTGCCATGGCAACAGCAGTGCCTGTTAAAGATGTAACTCTGTCATTATAATTTATCTATTACAGCTCTTTTCATTACTATTATTAATAACTATTATTCTGCTGAATGTATTTCCATTTTAAACATGGAATCTCTTGAGATACAAATGTAAATAAGCTGACTTCTAAGTTTACATGAATGCAAAATTTCTAAAAAATAAAGTGAGAAATGGTATTCCACAGAGATCTATGTATGCACCATAAACAACTGTGCTGGGGTGCACCAGTGTGTAAATAAATAGCTGATTGAATTGCAATCTGCTGCCTAAATGCCAGTTTGGTTGTATATAAACTGGTGATAATAGCAATGCTTATCTGTGGCTTTGAGATTATGACAGAACTGAATTATTTGTTCCAAATGTAAATGTATTCCATGCAACACAGATATGGCAGTATCACAGTGATTTTCATAACAAATGGGAAAGCTGTGGGTGCACTTGTAATGACACTAGGAATCTATTTATATATTGGTATTTAGGATAATATTTACAAGTAAAAAGATAAGGAGGGAAGACAAGCAGCATCTGATGAGGAAGCAAGATCTTACAAAAATAAACATCCATACAAAAAGAAATAAAAGAGTTTATAATAGAAAACTTCTCTCAATCAGGATTTGATCCAAGAGCTTTACCTTCTACATCTATTCTCTCTCCATGGTATCCCCATGCTGTTTCTTAAAGTCCATTCTCAGATGATTTATGCAAGAGACTATGAGAAAACAAAACTATTATCATAACTCACATACATCTATACTCAGTGAACTCAGTAATATAAGTTTGTACAATATTCTTAGTGCCAGCTAAGTTGGTTAAAAAAAAAATATCTAATGAAAAGGTTCAAAAACATATGATAAATTAGGAGATAGAACACCTTAGGAATGGACAGTCCTGATTTCTGAGATGTATCAGCAGATTTAAGATTAATTCTAACCACAAAGGACATGGATCATCAGTATAGACAACTTACTGAAAGGATCTTTTCAATGCATAGTTCAAAAGAAAAAAATAATTTTAATAAGTTTGAAAAAAAAAACAGGAAAAAATACACAAAACATCACATTTTATACATCACTAAGAAGTCTCAGAAGAAATACTGGTTTTGGTATCAGTTTGGTGTCTTAAAATTTATGGCATAAATATTCAGCAGTAAAAAGACACCTGTAAGTATTGGGAATTGGTAATTATTAAAAGCTAAGTAAAGATTTTATTTTATTTAAGTACAGTTGCCTATTGTAGCAAAGTTATAGAAAAAGCATTATGTTATCCTGTTTAGTGTTTTTCATACTTTAAGTTCTCGAGACTGAGATCTTGGTAGGACATTCACACGGGCAATGAAGACATGTAGTTGCAGTTTTAGATATAGCAGTTTGAAGAGGATTTTTCATATCTCGTGTTTCAGGTATTAAAACAATAAATACTTCCTTGTAGAAAAAAAAAATCTAACAAATTATTTTATGATTATCTATTGCAGGGATTTTTTTTCCTCCTGTGATTTATTTAGAACATTACAATGACTGATATGCTACTATACTGCTTAGAGCAGTGGTATAGTTCAGCTCTGTATTCTTACTCGTAATAATCATTAGCTGCGGTAGGAAACTAAAATAATACCAAACTGTATTAAAAAAAAAAAAAAGACCTAATAGTTAAGAATTTAAAAGTCAGAATATTTAGAATTACTATTGGTCATGGAAGTGTTGGTTGGAAGGGACCTCTGAGGTCCTCTAGTCCAGCACTCTGTTTTGATCATCAGACCATACATGATCTTTCCTAGCCTAGACTTGAAAACCTCCACAGATGGAGACACCACCTGTCTGGATAATCTGTTCTAGGACTGTGGTGCTGCATGCATGCAGCATGCTTCTTAACCTTTATCATAACTGCATACTATATTTTCTTGACAACCCCAGTCTTTTTTATTGCCCAATATAGATTTGGTCTGCATTGCTCAAAATCAGTGTGAAGCAGGCATACCTATGACATTTTTGCTTTCTTTGTAATATAATTTAAAAAATTCTTAGTTAAATCAAAAGGTATCAAAGAAAATAAATGACAGCTGAGGCAGCTGAATACTGCCCAGAGAAAATTCTGTCTCTGACAGAGCTTTTGTTTTGCTTATCAAGACAGACCAAACTTTATCCAAGTAGTTATTAACAGCGTTCCTTATTTTTTGAATGCTGAATTTGAGACTTTAGGGCTTTGACTTACAGAACTACTAAGTCAATAACAACCGTGCTTTGAAAATATTCTGTGTTATATGTTAAATACTCTGAACAAAACAAATCTCAAAGAATATCAAATTGGATGCCCAAAATTTCTGGACTCCCTGTGCCTTTCTCACATTTATCAGATTAGGATGTTATCACATTATAGACTCACCTTGTAAAGATAATGTGTGAACCGCAGAGATAATGGGCATCATCTCAGGAGGTGCTGACTTACTTGGCATTCAAAGAAGGATTTCTATACTATGGTATATAGGTAATAGTACTACTCTTTCTGAACAAGGAGAATATAATATATTGAAAAGATTCTCCACTAGGCAAACTTAATTCTGAACAGTAAATGATACAGGCAAGGTTTTTTTGGAACAATAGTAGGTAATCACATAAAAAGTGAAATACGATGTTAACACAGAAAACTACATGTTGTACTGGCAACCTTTGTTTTCATCTTCCCTATCTTCCTTAAAGTGTTTGTGTTTACATCTTTATGTCTTGTTTAAAAGGTGAAAATTACAGGTAGGATAGAATGTATATGTATACAATACAATAACTGTACTAACAGATCAAGTTGAAAAGATGCATACAATATACTTAGAATCCTTCCATCCATAGCAAAATTCTGCCACTTCAACTAACAAAATAACTGAAAATAATGTTTTGGTATGGTGTCACAGCATCACTGCTAAAAAGAAGTGAGGTACGCTTTTTAGTTGTGACTACATAAAGTTAATGACCATAGACAAATGGGAGTTCTCAGAAACAATAGCTTTTGTCTATAGTAGCAAAGTGAACAAAATCATGGAATGAGATGGTGCTTGGAGTCTGTACTGTTAAACCGTTATGTGGATTTTGGCAAGGTTTACCCAATGACCAATGGATACCAAGCAGTACCTAACTAAGACAGTGCCCAGACATTGCTCAAGTTTTAGCCGAGGCCAGAGACCATTCCCAGTAACTGGATGTGCCAGCTGTCTTGAGAAGAAGGAGAGTATGTGGGATATGAGGCACGTAATTCCTTTAGATCCTAAGAATATTGCTTGGCCATTTTTATTTGCTAGTATAGATGTAGCAAAAATCACATAGGTATTAGTGAAAGCCTTGCAATCCAGGTGTCTGTAATTTTTTCTTTTTCCTGATTTACTCTTCTTTATCTTGACAAACACATTTATCTTTTAAGTGAATTCAACAGAAAGTTGTAAGACTTGTCTCTGGAAGAGTGGGATATGATTCAGTTTGTGGTTATGTAGGTATCCGAATGCAGACTGGATGCCATCTCCCATTATAGTCATTGGCAGTCTAGTCAATACAGATAATGGAGTACAGAGAGTAATTCAGCTGACTAGCCACAACATACGGTGTGTGGCATCACTCTCTAGCATCCATTGACTTTATCAAACTGATCTCTAACTATGGTGGGACATACTTGTTACCCTTTCAGATACCTAAAAAGAAATGTCTTAATCTGGATCTGAATCCCATCTACTGAAAATTTTATGGAAGTGAAGAACACCAAGGTCAATCATTATTTACATCATTTATTTTTCACGCTAAGTTCACCTTCAAGATGTCAGACTTACAATTAATTCAGCCACTTTCAGTAATCAAAGAAAGTAAGAATATTCCATAGTCCTCTCTTTCTCATGCTTTTTGCCCCCACATCAACATTTCTGGAGTTATTAATTCCTTAAACGCTGTTGTGTTCCATATTCAACCTTTCAATGTAACAGTCATTATCTTTTTAGTTGCAAAATGTCTGAAGTATGTATTTTAGTCTCTCTTTTTTTTTTTTCCCAATGAGAAAAGTAGATTTTCTTAGGTTGCACTCCTAATCTTGATTAGAATTTTATAATGATAGTTTAACAAATGCCAGAAACATGTAATTTTAAATTTTCAAGCTGCTGACTAGTAGAAGAATTGATGGGGATTTGAAATACACACCAAAATATTTTTCCTACTATATATGTATATCAAATACTGCCTTATTTTAGAAGTGATATTTTGAGATTTTATTTTATTGTATTTTATTTTACAAGAGATATTTTAGCCAATAGCAGGAAACTGCTCAATTTCTTTGCAAATTATGACGTATACTATGTTTGATTCCTTCTGGTGGCTCTTGGTGTCCATACAGTTCTACAGTTAAGAGTTTACATACGTACATAGACTTCTAGCAGGAATGAGATATATGTCTTTATCTTTCATGAAGTAGTTATTGAGATGCAACTGTTTGTGGGGTCACAGTTATTCTGAATAGAACACGCTAACTTAATGCCATGTGGATAGAGTGATGTGATCAACAGGACGACTTTAAATGGTAAGTTAGAAGAAGTTAGAAAAAGATACAGATATAAAAAAGGTCTTTTTTTTTTTCCTGATCCTTACAGAAACAGGCATAAAAAAGAGCTATACATTTTTAATAATCCACTATGAATTGTGTCAAGAAATATATTTTTCTGCAGTTCCTTTTTTTTTTTATGCTAAATTGCCTATAAAACTTGTTTCAGTTCTTAGGAAAAGACTTGATTTCCTATTATTTTACAAAGGTTACTATAACTCTGAAACTATTCTTGCAAGTTCCCAGAAATAAAAACAACACTCAGATCTATTCCTTAGAGACTGTCAGTTAAAAGGCATAATAGTGTAAATTCACTATTATTATAATGACTATAAAAAGAAATATTATTAACAATACTCCTGATAATACAGGTTCTTCATGGATTTTAATACCTATAAAGTAACTAGCTAATTCATTTTACAAAGTTGTATAATTTGTACACAATTCAACTCAGTAACAAATTAAAAGAGACACCATCAAATTAATAGAATAGCAACAACCTATTTTATTTTATAAATTTTCTTTTTCCTGGAATTTATGTGTAGTATTGAGTGGTTTGGGCTTTTTTTTCAACCACTCAGGATAAATCTGTCAAGTTCAAGGAGAGAATTGTTTTTTAAGAGAATAATAAATCAATTCATGTCATAAGTATCTTTTCTTTCTGTACATAAAAAAGAACCAAGCAGCATACAAAAACCATTTTGCAGAGAGTAAGGTTTTTGTTGTTTACAGTATTTTACCACCCAGTTTTTTTACAAGTTACTCTCTCTCATTTCAGAGCGTCTTTGCCATGGAGAGACATCTACTGAAAGTGATCTTCCTGAAGGACACCCCGCTGAGCAGTTTGCAGGTTTACTTCATGGATCATCACCTGCATGTGACCCACCTGATAACCCACTCCAGCTGTACAGCAAAACAAACCAGTGCAGTAGTCCACTGGAGAAAAACATTTTGAGCAAGAGCACAGTGCAGCAGATACAGCTACGGAAAGAAAACAACCCTGATCCTCCTGTTAAGAAAAAAAAGCCACAGGTTGTAAACAGAACCATATTTCATACTAAAACTAAACCAGTGGAAAACCATACACTGGTTGGCACATCAACAAGGATAAGTGAACAGTGGGTTATTACTACTGGAGGATTTGTTGAGCGAGCATGCACACTTGGGAGAATACGATCTTTACCAAAGACTTTGCTTGAAATGCATTTGTACAAAAATGTTTCAAAATCTGATTCTAATCTTATCACCCATCCTCCAAGTGACAAAAAAGCAAGAAGCAACTGGAGTGAACCTACACCAAATCAACAGTGCTCTAAAGGAAATTCTGAAAGAACACCTTCCTTCACATCAGAATGGGAAGAAGTAAGTTTTGATCATTTTTAAGAACAAACAAATATATGGTATTGTGAAAATACTGTTATTTTTTCCATTTCAGAGATGAAATAAAAAGTGAACTTCCACATTACAAATCCTGAGAGTGTATCATAGTCTAATGCATGGTAGTTCGACAGCTGGCACAAAATGCAATGCATTTTTATTCAAAGTGCTATACGTTTAATGAAATCTATTGTTTCCATAGTGAATGAGGTAATGCTATAATTTGTTGTGACATTTAAATTATTTTCTACTAAACCCCTCACCACTGACACTATTAAAATTGGTAAAAGTATTGTGGCTATGCCCATTATTTATATGTTTGCTAATTATTTCCCATCACAGCAATGCCCCCCAAGAGACAAAAGATGATGGCAGAAATGGAGAGTCTAAGATTTTAGGTTGATTATGCATTCCCAAACCCTCTATATATAATATATCCTCTAACTGGTGTATAGCCTGTGTACCCAATACTTGGCACATATCTTGTGACTTGGTTCTTGTGTGAAATGGGAATACCCTTGTAGCTACAATGAATTCAGAACTATAAAAAGAAATTTCCATGCTGAATTGATAGTACACGTGCTTGCTCATACAAAATTCTTTATTTTAGTTTTAGAGCTTGATTTAAATTAAGTTTTATACCTCTTTCTTCTAATTTATTTTTTTCTTTCTACTATACTACATTACAAGAATGTAAGCAATTCTTCATAGACATGAAAGTTGCCATCTTACTGAGGTAAATTAAGAATGCAAAATGTTTATATCTTTACTGCTGATATAGAGAAGCAAGCATTTCTCTTTAAGATGACTGTCATGGGGCTCTATATACATCTCCAGAGTGCCATTTTATTTCAGAAAAGCAGAGAGTTTGTTTGTGTGACTGTTTACTTTTCTGGGAAAAGGTTTCCAGCTCATTTAAATGTCTGGTTCGATAGGACATATGAAGGTAGTTTTTGCTGTAAAGGAGATACTTTCTCAGTGGAAAGGTACTTAGGATCAGGTTTTGATCCATTAACCTAGATATATTGAAATCCTGAAACTAGTCAGTTTGTCTTTTCAGAAGGTTTGATTGTTCTTAAGGGTAAGAAAAATGTAGTTTATCAAAAAAGTATGTATGAATTCTAAGTTGTCTAGATTTTCTCCTGTCACCAGTGACAAACACATAGTATTAAAAAAGGAGTCAGCTTTCAGAGTAGTCCTAATATTAAGCTCTGTAAAACTTGGTTCCCTGTGTCTGCCTTAGCAACACCAGTCTTTTCATTCACTTTTTGTATGTGTGTGTATGCCGTTCTTATGGAAAAAATAGTAGGTATAAAAGTTCTGACATAGTAAGTACAATGTAATTTGCAAATGAACTTTGGCATGAATGTAGCTCTTTTTCACAAGTGGTATATGTGGGCACAGCTATGTTTCATACCTATCCAGGGTCCTTGGAGCAGACAGAAAAAAAGGGAGCTAGGAAGTTCTCTGGAAATCTTAAATGAACAATTGATTTAGTACTTTATAATGCAAAATATATATATAATAATAATAATAAATATTCTTATGCATTAATATTACTGCTTAAATCGTGTTCTTGTGGTTCACAGCTATCACCAAATAAAATTATCCTATGTAATTAAAATCCATTCTGTCATATACTTTAATACATGCATTTTTCTCCTTTGTATCCACATACAGAAATGTCATGAAGTAGTTTCAAAGACTGAGATATAACTAGATGACCATAATCATTGGTACGACAGGAGCTATACAGTAGGAAAAGAAACATCAGTTTCAAGGTTTAGCTTTTGATGTGTACAAATATGTTGCAAAATAAAAATCAAAGTGGAGAAGTTAGTTGTCACCATTTGATTTTTGCCTTTTGCAGTCTTGATTATACTGTTGTTTTCTTAATGAAAGTAATTATTCCAGAATTTCATGCATGAAAAACTAAATATAACAATCATCAATTGTTTTCACTGTTCTCTTTTTTATAGATTGATAAAATCATGAGTTCCATAGATGCTGGAATTAATACTGGTCTGGGGGAAATGAACGATCACGTTACAAGTAAGGAAAACCAACTTAAACTCTTGTTTAATTTTGCCTTAGCTGGCTATAGGGAAACCATAGATATATATTGCGAAGTAAACCATTGTTTTGAAATCATTTGTAAGTATTTGAATAACCATGAACAGAATCAATCTTGTTTACTTTTAGAGAAGCATTAGGCTCAGTGTCCTGGAGCTGTTACTTTAAATAGCAATTTGGAATCATTAATATTGCTTTGAAATCTTAACAGAAAAATACTTTGTAACGAAGCCTTTCTACTAGGGCTATTTTCCAATCTTTTTCAGCTGAATTTTTGTTCGAAATGGTAGGACACTCAATGTATATATAGTCCAGTAGCTGCTGACACTTTTTAAAGCATTATATTATCTAACGCAGTTTTGAGCAAATATTTGGCACGGTACTGAAAATGTTGCTGACAGCCAGTGAATGGTGTTAGCAATGATGGGAAAATTTGCAAACCTTCTCTACCATGGTGAATTCTAAGAACTTTAGTCATGACTAGCTTGTTGGTGTGTTAGCATAAATCTGTGGAACTGTACTGATAAGAATTTTGGAAGTATTTTACTGTGTCTTTTTCCTAACTGGTGGAAAGAAAACTGACTTGCATGACTGAATAATTTGGTCTGGAGGCATAGTTATTTAAGCTTACCTCTACTAGCACATTCCTGCTAGTGATTCCATACAATTATATGTGTTTATGTGTCAGGCAGGACACTATGTACCTTATCACTTAAGATTTTTTTCAAAAAAGTATTTTAACAACCATTCATTTCATAGAGAATTATATCTGTATGGCATGAAACTCTTATCAATTAAATAGAGTTGACACAGCTATTTTAACATAAGCTGGACAATAACAAGGGAATCTAGGAAAATGAGAAAATTATTGATTTGAATGCAAATATGATTGCAAATCAAACAAGCAGATTCAGATTTTGTTTTGGAAAAAAAGTAGGGAGTAATACAATGAAAACTGCTAGGCATGTTATTGTGGCAGGCTTTTTTTTTTTTTCTTTCTGCAACTTGCAGTGTCAGTATAGAGAATTATTCACAGAGAAACTTTAGGTTATGAGATAGTAATTTCTGAAGATATAAGAAACTCAGTATTTGCTTCTTATTATTTTTTATCATGATAGTGCACAGGCACCACACAAAATCAGGCCTCTGTTAAATTGTGCAGCAAGTAAGAGCTATGAAAAGGAGACAAAAGCTACAGTATGAGTATTCAAGTTTGCATAACTTAGTGAGTCACCAACCCTGGAGGTCTTCAAGAAACATGTAGATGTAGAACTTAGTAGCATGATTTAGTGGTAGACTTGTCAGTACTAGGTTAAAGGTTGGACCAGATAATCTTAAAAGGTTTTTTCCAACCTGAATGATTCTATGATTCTGTAATTCTATGATATGCAAGCACTACTCCAACCCTTCCTTTGACTGACCACAGTTGTTTTTGTTTTGTTTTGTTTTGTTTTGTTTTCATGTAAGATCAAAAAGAATCTCTCAGAAACACTTGTCATTAGGCATTTTGTGACTTCTTCTGTACGCATTATTTTTCTTGTCATTCAAACATGACATTTGATTCTTCAGTTCTTTCAACTGGCGGGAGATCTACTCTTTTCATTGCTCTTCTTTTTCCAGAAGGGACTCTTAAGTCACAACTTTTCTATTCAGTGTGCAGCTGCCTGCAAACTAACATTTTTTCCTTTCTGTCATCTAATGGTCTTCAGCTTGTTTAGAATGATAATCTGATTTTGCTCTTAATGAAGGAATCAAGCTATGTACTATGAATCAAAACAAAACTACATTTCTGTAAATATAATCAATTTTGCTGTACATGCAAACTGTAATAAAAACATTTATTTCTGTTACAGAGCTAGCTATATTAAGCTTTGCATATATGATTTCCAGTTTTCATTCCTTTATGCCTTTCCAGCTTCAGTCAAACCCAGTTCAGGCAGCAAGCAATAGAAACTGTTATAATATTATGATATCAAATATTTGATTTGTAATAATGTCAATACATTTGATAAAACACAACATTGAATGCATTATAAAATATAAAATCATAAATTATAATTTAATAACTTATAAATTATTAATTATAATATGCATTATATCTAAGATTCTATACTTAAAGAACATTCTTATTTTGTATTAACAAAGTAGTATGGTTATCTAGCAGAAAATAAGGAGTGTTTATTTCACACAGCAGACTGGGTTCTGCTCCCACTCAAACTGAGCCTAAATACAGTGATATGTGTATATCTAATAACATATTTTACTTGACTAATGTTTTTAGCTTGTATTAATTACTACTTGCTAACTAGCACAAGACAATAAATATGTCTTTCTTACTGATAACGTAGCAAAAGAAATTTTTAGATAGGTCTTTGGCCCTAATGAATGAGTTGGTTTGAAGTGTTCTGCAGTAATTCATCTCATGCGCCTCCTATATAAAATATATTTTATTGGCAAAAAGCGTCTCAGGTGCCTCATTGTTTCTCATGGGTCCTGCCTCTGCCAACATTCAGATGTTGGCATTGTCTGGATCGCAGTGCACTTAGGGTTTTATCTGCCCAAGTGTTGTAGTGCTAAGAACCTAAATTCCATCTCAGAACTTGCCATACACCTTTTCTCTTCTTCCTAGCTCTGTGCTAAGCATAACACAGCCAAACATAAAGAACTGGTCTATGCTTAGGAAGAAAAATTAAGTAACGTATGATCAAATAATCAGAAATAACTATCCATTTATATATAAATATAGGGGTTTTGTTAGTTTTATTTTACTATATGTGTAAAAAAAATTAGCTAGTAGAAATTAAAAATAATTAATTATTTAATATTCAGACTGTATAAGTCAAAAAGATTTCTCTTCACATAGAGCTGAAACCAGCTAAATTATTGAGCATTATAAAAAGCTTCACTTTTCTTGCTAGCTTTTTAAACAGTAAAATTTCTGATAATACTGAAAAGCAAATGTAGCTTGATATGCAGTTCTTCATTTTAGTATTTAATTAGTCCCGTGTTTTGGTGTTATTATGAACCATTAATGAAAACAAAAAGAAATTAAATTTAAGCACAAATATTCTTAATCTAGTATGCATTAAGAGCTTTTTGTGTTGCATAGTATCCCACTCAGCAAAATATATATATGTATATATTTGAGAGGAAATACATCACAAACTGATAAATCAATAGCTATATTTTGAATTAATAAATGATGACATCTTGTGATGAAATCCTTGAATGGATTTACAGGAACTTTGGGCTGTATTTTCCTAATGGTGAAATCTAGGAAAACATCATTTAAGTTTTCAGAGGAATCCCTTAAGAAGCAATTAGAGAGGCAGGGAAAGAAGAGAATCTGAACTGACTCAGTATATCATCCACAGCATGTATGTGGAAGCAAAAAATATTAATCAGAGCTTTCAGTTTGTTGGCAGTACAGGTACTCGAAAAATAACTTGATACTAGAGAGGCTGCTCACTGCAGATTTCTTCTGAGGGCAGGTGGCATTCCACACCTGAGTAGCTCGCAACTGAAATCAAAGCCAGGAGTGCTGACCAGGGAGCAAGTAATAACTAATCTTAAGTAGAGATTTAACACATGAAAAAAACATTTCTCCATAGCCTATAAAACCTTCCTTGCTGAGAGGAGATATAAGATGGTGTTGGCTAGTGACCTTCTACTATAAGTGATATGGAGACATCTACACCACTTGGAACTTAGGTTACGGCTGGTGTGTTTCTTCACAGGAGCCCAAATTTACCAAGTTGTAAAGTATCCTATAGATCACTATCATATGATAAACATTTACCTGGATCCTAATAATACCGCCAAGAATTATTCTAAGTAAATCAGAAGTGCTTCATAGGTCTCTGTGACAATGGATGAAATGGTTGAAGATTCAAGATATATCATCTATCCTCTTCATTCTTAGTCAAGTTACACCTTATTCTACACCCTAAATATAACTGCATGAATTCTATTATGAGAGAAAGGAAATTAAGAAATGTGGTGAGGACAAAAATCTTCATCCTAAAATAAAGCAAATTGGACGTTGCTCTAACCCCTGAGAAAGATAGGATTACTGAAAACAGGATTAAAGAAGTGACTAGACAAAAAGTCATGGGTCAGTTTGCTGTCTATCTTAGCTGTTAGTATACTAACAGAAGAAGAATGAGGAACAGGTAAGAATTAATGGAAGAATTAATGAGGAATAGACAAGAATTAATTGAAGATAATGACAAAGCTAGCATTGCAGAGAATCTGTCATATATACTAGGTTAAAAGTCCAGTCATTTAGAGGGTATAAATTCTTCAGGAATATGAGGAAGGGGAAGGAGAGAGGAAACATAGGCTTGTGTTTTAAAAATATGTTTGCTTTGAGATCTTTAACATAGGATTAGTTTAGAGCTGTTGAATGTCTGTTGGTATGCATGAAAGCAGGGAAGAATATGGTGGTTCTTGGTACATATCTGAAACAATAGAACTTGATAGTAATTGGAGATTTAGTTATCATGGCAGTTGTTGGGAAAGAAATTACATTGGCAGGCTACCCAGGAAAACATGTCTCAAGAAGGTAGATGTCAATAAATTTAGATAATTTATTTAAAAAAAAAAATCTCTAGGATGCAAGTTAAAGAGAAATTTGCCTGGAAATGTTCAAGGCAAGGCTGGATGGGGCTTTGGGCAACCTGGTCTAGTGGAAAGTGCCCCTACCCATGGCAGGGGTGTTGGAACTAGATGATCTTTAAGGTCCCTTGGAACCCAAACCACACAGGTGTTGGACTCAATGATCCTTGTGCGTCCCTTTCAACTTGGGATATTCTATGATTTGAAAATATTACATAAGAAAATAGATGCAAAGTTTTAGGCTGCATTTTGCTGTAGCTAATCATATGAAATCCTATGTAGGAGATATGTTGTGGGGATTTCTTTTTCTTCTTTGTTTTTTACCTACTGTTATGAACACTTCATAGCGGCTTGCCGTGCTTTCTGCTCAGCTGACTATATTTGCACTCTCAGCAAATTAGTAATAGCTGATGCTATTTTGCCTGATTTTGCTACTAGACGCTGGCTGTTCCTAGCTCCAATTCAAGCAAAATCAGGAAAGGTCGAGGAAACCAGCATTTGTACACGTGAAACCAACACTTGAGCAGTCATTTTCCTTGACACCCGTCTGGATTGCAGCTGCAAGGGCTGCAGCTATGGCTGTAACTGGGAAAGGTCCTCAGCCTCCACTGGGCCTCAGACCCTTTGCACAAAGCAGAACCACCTTTTTGCCTTTTAAAGCTGGTAGTAGTTTATAATTAAGGGAATTGTTGGGCAACATCAGGGCTAAATGGATGCATGCAAATAGAATATGTAACCTTATGTGGCTGTCATACTAGGAGACTCCAGCTGAGCCCTTACCCTCATGCCTCTAATAGCAGACTTTGTCTCTGATGGTGAGTCTGAAGACTTGTCTAATTCTTTAAAGTTTCTTGGCGGCACCTGTAAGAAAGTGGAGTTTAGCAAGTAACCCATTTAGGACAATGGCCCAGATTGCACATCAGACAAGACTACTGCTACTCTGTGTTTCTCTGAAATTTGTGGGTTCTTCAAAAGAGCACTACTAGAGGCATAAGTATAAGCTGCACCAATGTGAAGAAAAAAAGTCTCAATGACCAGCTTAGTTAAATTGTCATCCCTTCTTTCATCTTAGAAATAACGAGGAAGATTTCTCTATTTATTAAGTATAGTAGAATAATGCAAGCATGAACAGACAAGTCAGAATTGCCAAAGCACTCAGTCAGATGCAACTAGCAAGAGAAATAAAGATGTAATATAATTATATTGGGATATTAATAAGGAGAAGAAAAACAAAGAAATCTTTGGCACCATAAGAGGTACCATAAGAAGGGATAAGCTGCTCATAGTGGGTGCAGAGAAGGCAAAATGTGTAATAACCTTTTATCACACATTTCCTGAAAAGGTCATTGGTGAGCATATGGCATGCACAGCTAATCCTAGGGCTAGAACCTTAATGGTAGATAAAGAAAGAACAGGTTTTATAGGTTAGGTATCTTTAAATTGATTTTATGAACTTCATTTTGTGTTTCTTAACAGTGCGCAATGATTTTAGACCCATTTGTTGTTTCCTGAGATAATTCTTGGGAAATGGATGAGTTACCAACAGACTAAACGACAATGATGTAAAGTTTATCTTTAAAAGAGGAGAGGAAAGAGAATGTAAGGAATTATTTTCAATTCATGGAAGAGTTGCTGAACAGATGAACTATTAAAGTATCTAGAAAATAATAGTGAAATAAGTAACAAACATGAATTTGTCAAGAGCAAAACTATTAAAGCAGTCGTCTAATGCCCTGTTATGAGCAGATATCAAATTTTGTAGGTGAGGAAAGAGCAATAGATGCCCAGTATTCTAACTTCAGCTAAGCTTTTGACATTGTCTCATATGTTTTTCCTGTAAGCGAATTAAGTAACCATGTGTTTTATGAAAATAATGTTAGGTTAAACAGATTAATCTTATCCTTAATGTCTAAATTTAGACTTCCACCATGCAGACTACATTGAATACAACTGAGCTAGTTATACAGAGTTAGATAAGCGACCATTTCTTCAGTATCGTATTCATCATCTAAATGTCTGTAGCATAGAAAATGGCACTAGACGTATCTAAAAAGGGAGCCTAGAGGACCTCCTCAGATGTAGATATCTAAAACTATCTGAAATGAATCTCCATCTCCTCCACAGAACAATATTATAAGGGCAAATATAAGGTGGGGTTTAATAAATGGAACAGCTGTGTGTTTTTTCTATTTTTTTTTCTTTTTCCAACACAGTAGATACTTCCACTGATCAGTAACACACATTTCGCAAAGGATTTAGAAAAGCTAATATGTTTAAATATCAGCCATCTGCACTTCTCTGGTAAAAGAGAAGAAACACTTCAATTTCATATTTGCTTTGCCTAATTATAAACATTTTTTCTGGAATAAAAAAAGGCATGGTTAGCAGTATTTCTGTGTTAGCTAGAGCCCAGCAGCTTTTCAGAGATACGTGATTCAGTTTACTCTTGCAAGTCACTTGAAAGGGAATGATCAAGGAATTTTCTACCATGGAGGTAAGCTTTTTAAACATGGGTAATGGCTATTATATCGTCATCATAATTAAACTAATAATTGTTTCAAGTCAGAGCAATTAAAATAAAGACAAGGAAAATAATAAAGGTCATTCCATATTGAGTTAATCTACAAACAATTTAGGACTGAGCTAGGCTTTTGAGAGAACCACTTCTGTCAAATGTATTCTAGCATGTGGAGGGTGATAGGCAATTTTATAATTTTGCTAATCATTAGTTCTTATTTGGATGCTGTCCATAAATGCAATACAAGTCCACTGTAGTCAGGTTTTCTTTGTTTAGATAAGCATGTACCTTGAGTGCCCTCGTTGTTCCAACTAGAGGAATACAGGGTGTATTTTCCTGAATTATCCTTCAGTCACTTGATCTGCATGGCCTGGAGTGTAATATACTGGAAAGCTTTTTTCTGACAACTGAAGGAAGTAAATTTCTTAGTACAGTTAGCAAGTTTGGTTTTCACAAAGTGTATTTTCTGCCCCCCCCCCCCCCCTTTTTTTTTTTTGTGAGAACAGTGCTTTACTCTCTGCTTGGTGATAATCCTAGCATCTCATTCAACATCTGTGTCTAAATATCAATATGAAGACTCCAGACTTTACTCACTGAGACTACCTGAGGAAGTACCTTTCAAAGATTAATGCTGATTGTTTCTGGGTGTATACAACAACTGTAACATATATAAGATCATTGTCAAGGAATCTAGCATAACTTCTCAAATATTTACTCTAGCAGTGTGTAATATCATGCCTATGACTTCAGAGAGACCAATGAGTTGGCTATTCTAGGGCTACTTTGACACCAGAAGGACTCTGGAACAGACAGGTATGCCTGAGCTGACTACACATGAGCTCTATCTCATTTGAAACTAGCAGAGTTGTAGTGGGTTGTGCTGTGTTCAGAATAAACCCTACAACTCCAATTTACATCAAGTTTTTGCACAGACAAGACCTTACTGCTTCTGCATGCTACATATGCGCGTTTCTATGTCATGCAGTACAGATTTAATGCCACACATTGACAGTAGATCATGGAGAACTGTATTAGAATGCATTCTGTGGTGTACTTCCTCTGATAGTTCATATTGGAACTGGAGTTGTAAGCATTCATCATTTAAAAATTATTTTCTTTGTTTGTTTTGCCTTGTCTACTGATATGACCAAGGCTACTGCTATCAATTGACTCCTCCTTCTCAATATAGGGAAAATTGCAAGAAATTTTCCTCTTTAGATTTATGAGGGATGTGAGTTTGAACATGAAGGCTGTGAAAGTAAAGCAGATATTACTTCAGCAGACTAGGAAAAGGTGGAATCATGTGGGGCCATAGTCAGAAAAGCTGAGTAAGAGGAATAAGAGTTTACGTTACACACTGTACAATTGTAATGTAATTGAAACTGCACAGACCTTTGACTGCCAGAAGCAACATGCTCAGCTTCCTCTCTTTCTTCTGTCTGTTCTGCTGCCACTACTCAGACACGAAGCCTTCATCTTCCCTAGTATGGTTCTGCCTATAAAAGCTAACATTTCACTCCAAAGAAGTACAACTTTCTTTTAACAAACGAAGCCTTGTTAGGCTGGCCCTTTTCTGTTTGCTGCCATATGGTTGCAGTTTTGGCAAAGTGGTCTTTCTCCAAAGCTGTTAATATCCTCCCTCCTCAAGGGCAGAAAACAGATAAAATATAAGTACTTAATTAAGGCAGAATTTTAATTAGATATGTGTAGGCATGTTGGCATAAGGCAATTTTCACAGCGGTAAGTAATATATTTGAAAGTATGTACTTTAATTGTAATTTAGTGTCTGTTTTGCAGTAGTTCTTTCTCCTTTTTAAATCTTCATGTGGTTAAACTAAGCACTTTGATAAAGTGAGTTTAATTCATGGATTTTAATAAAATGAGACATGCACCCTCTCACAAAGTGGGAGACCTCTTAAAGTTTGAACCCACAACTCTTAACTTTGCAATAGCCAATGATAACAACCAGACTATAAAACAAGGATAACATCACTTCCCTCCCAAATTCTGCCTTCTCATTGAAGTTGATATGCAGTGTAAAAAGACCAAAATATCTGTAGTATCATAAAGAGGAAAAAAAGAATAGGCAGAGGGATCCTGACTCTGTAGGTGAGAGAAAAGGGAGTTGATAAGAGCAGACAGCTCAGCAACTGGTCTCTGCTCTCAGTGCTGTTTGATGCTTCATCAGTAGCAAATGCAGTTTAAATTTCTTAAACTGCAAGCCTCTGAACTCTTTATCACCATTTATAGGACTGCACTGTAGGGAATAGGCCCATACCTTTGGGTCCGATTCTGTAATTCCTTATATCTGTTTAAAACTCCAAAGTCAACATGGAATTTTAGGTCAGAATGGCAGACTTGCTGGGGGGAATTCAAGTAACTAAAGTCAATATGAGATGTTATGGAAGGTGAAGGTGATGCTTGTTTTAGACAAAACTATTTTCAGTCACTCACATTCTCTTACAAATATCACTCACTTTCACACTCAGTGCCCAAAGGTGCCATGGCTTGTGTGTGTGTGTGTGTGTGTGTGTGTGTCCATTCAACTTGCATCCATGGTCAATTGTGTGTGATATAAAAGGCAAGAGTTGCTTACTATTGTATCATCATCACATCTGTTGGGTTGCTTTGATTAGCAATAGCTAATAACTCTTTTGGATAGGTGTTAAGGAGTCAGCAGTTACTATGCTGTGATTGTTTTGATTCAGAATTTTTCTAACTTCAATGGTGCTCATTGTTTTTGCTTCCTTATCTTGCATATTTTAGGGCTAGAGTCTTGTCTTCCTTTTGGAATAACAAGGAGATGCATATCACATACAATGCGCTGTAAAGTTGTTGCTTTTCTCTTGTGTGGAGTGTAGGGTCTTTTGCTGGCAAATCATCTGTGCTCTTGTTTTATCAGAGTGTCTTGATAAAAACATTCCTTAGTATTTTATAACTGTCAGCTGTGTCCTTTGTTACCAATGCAGACCATACTTGTAACCCTTTGTACCACTGTCTTCTGGTGGTTTCACACATGCATTTGTATTAATGCATCATTCATACCAATCTTCATATTTATTTTACAAATCTCTGCATTTCAAATGATTTCAATGGTCATTTAGGTGCATGTGATTGCCCAGATTATAACATAATGGAGGACAGACGGCATAACGCTATAATTATCTAGAAGTATTTTTGACATTTATTTACTGAGATCATGATAGTCATAATGCATTACATGCCACTGAACTTACCCAAAGATCATATAAATTCTCCAGAAGAAATTGTGAATAATTGGATTAATGTTCTGTTGACTACTACATTGTAAAAGCCTAACATGAGATAAAGATGCATCTGTTTTAATGATCCGTTGAGTACCAAAACAAACCTTACAGACGACTGGGCAAACTGCAGGATAATTGTAGAGCTTTTAGCTATGTTTTATAATAAACACAATGGGAGTTGGATGCAAAAAAGCTGCAAGCATTTCTTTCATTTTCCATTATTCATGTATTCCTACTATATTGGCAATTTTACCCTGTAGTATCGTAAATGTAATATTCAGCTATATGCTCTTCATATACCAATTAATTAGAGTTGTTTTTGCAACAGCCTACTACAAATGAAGACAGACTAAACTGAAAGTACAATAAAAATGTATAAATCAGATCATATTTACCCATGTAGGTGCTCTCATGAATTATCTTTTTGCATTTCCACTGAGCTGTACATACTGTATCTTTTTGCACTGTCTGGTTAAATATTGCCAATCTATGTCTATCCAGATAGGAGATACAAGGATCAACGTAGATAGATTGTTTGGAGATGTCAGAACTTGAAAAAATGGCTTAAAACATTTTTGAGGTTATTTGCAGTAGGACTGAAGTCTTGCTGTTTCTCATTTGAACCACGACAGTCCAGGGGGGAGTATTCAGAATCTGTGTGGTCTCCACAAGGGTTGTTTGGTTGGGTTTCACAAAGGTAATGTCAGAATGTTTGTTGGTGTACTTAAAAAGTGACAGGCTAATGGTGCCTTCATTCTACAATCCTCTCATAATCATTCTACTGTAATTCCAGAGGTTGAGACATTTATTTCAAGCTGTGATAAATGATAGGAAAAGAAAATTATCAGATTACTTGAGATTTTGAGAAGTCCTGCTTAAATTCAATTTTTTCCTTGCAGTTTAATTTGAACCTTGCAACTGTGTAGTCATTTACACCCATGTATATTAATACTGAATTCAACTGATGTCACTGAATTGAACAGCATTTACTCCTTAAGATGAAGTTTAATATCAGGTTCAAAATGTATGCAAAATAGGATTTAGCACCTCAGTGGAGTTGAAAGCATCTGTTGAAAAATGAGGCTTTCACAGTCTGTGGCTAGGAAATACTTTAAAGAGAACAGAATATTCCTAACTTCTAAAACAGACTTTATGAAAACCATAAAGTGATTATAAAGGATAAATCTCTAAAAGTTTGTTCACTATCTTTGTTTTTCTTTTGTCTGAGTTGAAATAGATACTACTCTTGTACTTGACCACCAAATATATGAGGGTTAGTGATTTCATGGCTAGTGAGACTATGATGGGGTTTATCTTTCATAAAATATATAAAGATCTAAGTCTGCTAAAACTGAATTAATAACAGATTCTTGAAAGTTCAGTTGATTCACTCATCTTTCCTTCTTAATCTAGTAGTCCTTAGACTTAAATAGATATGAATCCTTGGAAGCTCACATTTCTAGTAATCACAAGAACATCACATGCTAGTTAAAAATGTTTGGCTTATTATAGAATTTACAGCACAGAATTGTTTCTAGTTTTAGTTCCACCTACAGAAAATGAATTAATTTAAAATATTAAACTAACTAAAGTGTATTCGTTTGCTTTCTAGCCCAGACTGTTAACCCAAGTTCGTGATCATAACACTAGATTCAATTTTCCTGTTTCCTTGTCATTTATTCAGAAATATACTGTTTGAACGCCTTAAAATCCTTCAAGAATTATTTGCTTTACTACATACCACCTCTGCTTCTAACCCATGATGTAAGAAACTTCCCAGAACTTTGTTTTTCTAGTTTTTATCCACTGCTGCCTTTAGCTTTTTAGTTTAGTTTATTGCATTACTACAGATCTTAGATGTCTGAGGTTAAATTATTGATTGCTAATATGAATTAGTATTAAATGCTAAGAATAGCATTTATTGTAAAATTGTGAATTGTTCTGATATCTATTTCTAAAGTATATTTATTATTCATGACCATGCATAAGTTTGGATAAATATGAATTCTGCAGTTTGATTGTTTTTTCTATTTATGAGATGTGATGGACCACCTCAGTTACTTAGTGCTATTTCTGTTTTCTGGTAGACTATCTGAAATGTTTTAGAGAACATAATTATGAAGAATAAATCTTAGTACACAGATCCCCCTATTTGCAGATGAATATAGCGTTCATATAGAGACCAGCCATTCCTCTCAAATTTATACAAGCAAAAATCTATGTTCATGAAAGTTTTCAAACAGTGAATAGCAGGAAATGTAGCTAAACAGCTCTAGACCTGAATTTAAGAATGACTGTAGGTGTTATTTTTGATTATTAAAACAGATCTAGTTTTGATCTTGTTTTAGTATATTGATTATTGTTAACATCTTATGAAATGTTAGTGAAACTAATCTGACCACTAGCTTTTCAGGTGACCTACAGCCTGTAGGACCACTTGAGCTTTTGCTGAGATCCATTAGCCTTGAGAAAGGAAAGATGGAAAAAATGATGCCTCGAGTACAGTTAATTAAACTTGTCCGGGAATTTGCATTTCTATCATTCCAATTTCTAAAACAAAACATTATGCTGGAGCAAGCACAATGCCATGAGAAGTGTTCACAGTGTCTGTAGGCATCAGTGCAGATTCCTGAAGCAGGATCCTAGCCTCCATCTGCGGGTAGGGGAGGCCAATTCAAAGTTCCTGCTCCAGAGGCGGTAGAGTGAGAGTTGAGAAGTCAGGCGTGAAGGAGCTTGCAGACAGGAAGAGCAGGGTTTATGTAACCTCATGCATATGCAAACAGTCCAGTGAATTGCCAGAACTGCGGCAGCATGCCCACCCACTGAAGTTATGTCTTAATCGTTCATTGAAAGATACTGCAGTTTTCCTTTGGTGTTGCACAGCCTGTATTAGCAGGGAGAAACATTACAGAAGGTGGTCATATTTAGATTTTTTTGTACAATGAGGCAAGTTTCTGTTGAGATCCTGACTTTTTGTGAAGGAACAGAGAGGACCAGCTGTTCCCTAGTGGTGGTAATCTGTACCCTCACCCACCAAGTGCAGTCCCACAGAGCTATGTGATGGAAACAGGCTCCATTGACAGGTGCAGACAAGGGGAGTGATGAGCCATGTCCAGGGTCTGTCCAGGGAGCCAGCCTGGAGCAAAAGGGGACAGGTTCAGGGACAGGAATGCTGACAAGGTTAAAACATGGGTATCAAAAAATATATAGTGTATGTCTGAGGGGTCCACCCAGGACACGAACTACCCACAATGTAGGTCCAGTGTCCATCCAGGAGGTAGGGCCAGAGACAGCATCACAAGGGAAGGGGCTGATGGCCTCAGACTGAGCCAAAATGGGATCCCACACCATGGCCAGGGACAGCCCATTGGTGCCCTAAGGGCCCTGACACTTCTGCTTTTTATTCATTTTTATAACGTTTTCCTATCATATCAGTGAAATGTGTTCAGTTTTATCTCATTTATATATTATTATTTTATGAGATTTTAAATATTCTGGGAAGGAAATGGCTGAGGGATAGTTTGGTGTTATTTATAACAAAGAGCTTCGAGTTACCTTAGCTCCCATCTAAGCATATTTTTCTAGTATAGATTTAGACTCTCACCTTTACACTTAGCTGCTGGTTGCGTTGAAAAGAAAATGTTCTCCTGTATGTAATCTTTATAAATGTTGAATCATAGAATCAGAATATCTTGAGTTGGAAGAGACCTACAAGGATCATTGAGTCCAACACCTGGCTCCACACAAGACTACCTAAAAATTTAACCATATGTCTGAGAGCATTGTCCAAATACTACTTAAACTCCACGAGGTGTAGTGCTGTGACCATTTCCCTGGAGAGCCTGCTCCAGTTAAGTCAGGACTAACCTAATGCCTAAACCTCACATAGTCTCAACTCTAGACAAATCTCAGGAGATAAGCTATCAGAATAAATAATTTAATTTTAAAATGAATTACTTTCCCCTATTTTAAAAAGGCTGGAAAGGGGAAGTGGAATAAAAAGTAAGTAAAACAAAAAAGGCAGATGTGAAGCAAAACAACAGATTGTTGTAGCTGCAGATGAAGGATGAAAAGAGAGCAAATGATCATAATGTATGAGGAGAATAAGTAAAAGTGAAGGTAAATAGGGATTGTTGAAAAGGAATTATAAAATGAAGCTAGAAAGACCAGGAAGGAGAGAGGGAATTTACCTGATTAGTTATTGAAAAGAGATCACAGTAAAATCAGGTGCGTTTGGGGCAGGGGAGCCTCTGAGCCCAACTAGGCAAAAGAAAACAAATGACAAAGTGCCTCAGGTTGAATCTGATTTGTAAAATGACTCCAGGAGAAATCCTTAAGCCTCCATCTTGTATACTTTCAAGTTTCATCATTTCAAGGATCTGACAGTTTACTACAGTGTTAGTACAGGCCTCTGTGTTTCCATTGCTCTCCACAGGACCTTGCAGCACTTCCCAAATCTATGAAATGACAGCTGCCATTGATTTCATAGCTATATTTAACTTCTTGTGATATCTCTGTCTAGTGGGTGTTATTTCTTTTTTTTTTCTTTTTTTTTTAACATTTTCTTCAAATATTTCTCTGTTCTGCTTGTTTGCTAGTCCAGTATTGCTTAGCACAGAGCTGTACAAAGGTTTCCTCAAATTTGAAATTACATGAATTTATTTTTATGGTGCCAGGAATTATAGCCTAAAGGGTTGGGCCTGCATAGCATTTTTAGAAACACTATACATTCATATATATATATGCATGCAGTATACTAGTTTTTAACAGTAGTCTAAAGTCCTTACTAAATTAAATACAACATTTTGATTGGTCATGGTGTCATGTAAATCTTCAAGCTATTTTTTCATTCTAGATGAAAGCAGTGAAAATGATTACTCATAGGTGGTAAGTGTAGTGTTACTATTATCCTGTAAAAGTTCCTGAGACAAATGCAGAAATTGTTCTAAGAAACTAACTCCTTTTTTTCAGAAAATGTTATTAGCTTGTATTGAAGCCAGAATTAGCATGTATACTTTTACCCTTTGGTTGTGAATAGGATTCCTGAAAAAATGACAGGCAACTGAAGCATCCTTTTCCTACCAGAGGAAATCATATTAGAGTAATATAGTGTAGCAGGGACCCACTGAGATTTGGCGTCATGTCACTTGCTTGACACTCCCTCCATCAGTAGCAGCTCCTTCCATGATCATGAAAAAAAACAGCTGGATTTTAATTGCATCCTAAATGTAGCTTTCCTGAGTGAACTACAAGATCACAATAACGTATTACCTTTGGGTGGCATCCAGAAGGCACAGAGTCACATTCCATCCATTTCCCATTGAACAGAGTTACAGAGGGAGGGTGGATGAATCTAGCTTTCCCTGCAACCCTCTGTCTCTTGGTATATCTTGTCAACCACCAAACTGTCTAGTTTTTCTTTAAAATTAGATGAAATTCTGGCAGAAAAATCCATAAAATACTATTAAACATGAAGACGTGATTGCTCTTTCAGGAAAACATTGAGCTGCATACTACTGGAAAGTGGGAGAATGGTAGTAAAGGATCACTGTATGCTTTTTTTTATTCTTACGCTCTTCTGCAAGCATATAATACTAGCCACTATGAATGAAGCTAGTGAATGGCTGAAGCTAGATGAAGCTGTGGTGTGATCCAGTGCCTTTGATCATGTGCTCTCTCAGTGAAACATCCATCTGTTCTTAAGTAATTTTTGCAATTTAGTAGGTTGCATTTTGTATTGTTGTTCTGTCAGCCAAGGATATAAATATCACTGATGTCATTACAATGCTATCACAATAATATATAATATAGTTTGGTTTCCCTGTTGTCTTTAGAAAAGAAAAATTCATTTAAATTACAAAATCAGAATCTAGAAACTATATCTAAGTACATCTCAAGCAACCTTGCTGTGTGGTGATATATGTTACTGTATACCCTGTATATATTGTTCAGCATCACAAAGCTGCATCAGGGGAGGTTCAGTCTGGATATAAGGAAAATTTTCTTTACCGTGCGGGTGGTCAAACACTGGAACAGACTTCCTAGAGTAGTGGATGATGCCCCATGCTTGTCAGTGTTCAAGAGGCATTTGGATAATGCCCTCAATAAGATGCTTTAACTTTCGGTTAACCCTGAAGTGGTCAGGCAGTTGGACTTTATGATCTTTGTAGGTGCCTTCCAAGTAAACTAATATATTGTGTTGTGTTATGTTGTGTCCTGTCCTGTCCTGCTCTATTCTGTAGTAATGACAGGGTATTGAACAGAATCAAGTTCCCTCAGTCTTAGTCCCATGGCTGTGCTCTCAAGAACAAATCTAATTTTCCTATATTATCTGTCCCTCATTCGCTGAATGTGAAGGATTCTGAAGAAGACTAAACTGAAGTTGCCAAACCAGTCAATTGAACACAAAAATATGTTAACTTTGGAGTGTCTGTAATAAATACATGTTACATGATGGAATACTTCAACTGAGCTGTTACTGGGTAAATAATACATCAAAAGTCAGAAACACAAACTCAGAGAAAGACCAGTGGAGTTCAGAAAGTACAATTCACCATTGACAGTGCTTTAATAGTTATTATAGAAACAATTATTGTACTTACATAATGATAATGTAGGACTATAATAAATATTGGTATGAAAATTAGAAAATAACTTTGAGGATGATTTTCCTAGTCAGTGAGGGTTGCTCCACTAGCTTGCACTAGCTGTGGTCCAGAATTACTTTTGTGTTCTGACCCATACATAAGCAATGGAATGTAACCTTTAGAATATAGATACTAGATAGTGTTATTTAAATTCAAGCTGTTTCTATTCATTTTGTTTTGTTTCTGTATGTGCCATGAAAAATGTCTCTAAGAGAAGTTTCAGGAAAATATTCAGCATCACCAAACATGATATCATCATCTAAAGAGCTGGGCTGCTCACAGAAGTTACAGTTTTTATGTAAGGTACCCAGGTTTTTCTGTTTTCTGGGGAAGATAATTTAAAATCTAAGCACTTGAGTTGCTAATAATATAAATATCTGAAATGTGCAAGGCAAAGCAGAACCTTGCAGACACCTCTTGGAACGCCTATACTTCTCCTGTAATACATTTATTTAACTACGTTGGTCTGCTGGATGTTAGGCACAGTTTTCTTTATACGTCCTTTTCCCAGTTATTCTTATCATCTCTCCAAGAATATACATTGTTTGATTAGTTTATTCACTAGAATACCCAGTCACACTAACTCTCCTTTAGCACTGTTGAGATACAGTTGAGAACTTTTTTCTCCAGCTGAAATCATAAAGACAAGAGTAAAATCAATGTAGCCAGCAGGACTGGGGGGTGACTGTCCCCCTGTACTCTGCTCTGGTGAGGCCGCACCTCGAGTACTGTGTTCAGCTTTGGGCCCCTCAGTACAAGAAGGACATCGAGGCCCTGGAACATGTCCAGAGAAGGGCTACGAGGCTGGTGAAGGGCCTGGAACACAAGTCCTGTGGGGAGGGGCTGAGGGAACTGGGGTTGTTTAGTCTGGAGAACAGTAGGCTCAGGGGAGACCTCATTGCTCTCTACAGATACCTGAAAAGGAGGTGTGGGGAGCTGGGAGTCGGCCTCTTCTCATAGATAACTGGTGATGGGGCTAGAGGGAATGGCCTCAAGTTGCACCAGAGGAGGTTTAGGTTGGAAATAGGAGACATTTCTTGTCAGAAAGAACAGTCAGGCGTTGGAACAGGTTGCCCAGGGAAGTGGTGGTGTTTAAGGGAAGGTTGGACATGGTGCTTAGGGACATGGTTTAGTGGGTGACATTGGTAGTAAGAGGATGGCTGGACCAGACAATCTTGAAGGTCTTTTCCAACCTTAATGATTCTACGATTCTATTCTGTGATTCTATATCCCATTTAGCGTTAAGGCAGAAAGCCTTAATTCACCAAAAAAAAAAAAAAAAAAAAAGTTTGCAATACTTAGTATGGATTTCTTCTACAGAACTGCTAAACTGGTTGTCAACTGAAATATTAATTCTTTTATATCATGATATCATCATACAGTCTCCATTCAGAAATTTCTTGGTTAGTAGCTACTAAAATTTTCCCAGTTTTGATTCTCTAACACTGGAAGCATTTAGCCATTTTCAACAGGTATTGACCTACCTAAGAAAATAGATTGCAATAATCTATTCATGTTAACTGGGGCAGCACCTCCTCCACAAGTAAATTATGATAATCATTGTATTTATTTCTTTTTCTCAATCAAAAAAAAAAATTAAGAAAGAAAAATGTATGTTGGTAACAGTAGAAACAATAGAATAGAGGGGACCATAAATTCCTTAGCATTTAGAGAAAATCTGCCTTCCAGCGTATGAAATCATGTGCGCTCTGATATCACAGATTCAGTCAATTCCAACACCACAATACAGATATTCTGAGTCTCACTGGGAACAAGACATCTTGTAGAAATTATCGTATAGCATACCAGATGGCATCTTTCTTGCAGACATCACTTGAATGTGCTTCTTCTATTGCTGTGGAGAAAGAACCAAGTATTTCTATTCCTGTAAGAGATTTATGCGTCAGTTTTCCCATGCAGGAATAGGTACATTGTTTTTGGTTGTGGTGCCACAAAATTATCACAGGATTTTTGTTCTTTGAAATCATAGGAAAGCACGATGATATGTAAATATGTTGCAGGGGAGACCATATCTTGCAGTTTGCACCAAGTTTTTCAATATTGGGACCAGCTTCAGGCATAGGCAAAGTAGGCACTGCTTGCTGCAGCTCACACCCATGGGGCTGGCACTGAATCATAGATTTCAGCAAAATGAAGAGATAGGCTTTTGGTCCCAAAGCAACAGCAGCTGTTCCAGGTTCCACTTGTACTAGCTCAGAAAAACTGTCCAAGCAGACCCCCTAAAATGTCTCCTTTACTGGTAAAGGACAAGGAGATCAAGTGAGCTGCAAGTTCCTGTAATGGCAGACGTAATCCTAATTCCTGTCATTGCTCTTTGCCTTCCTTTGCCTTTGCCTTACTACTACCTTTGGTGGAAGAAGGAGGGAAAAAAAAGTGTTAGAGATAACAGGATACTCTCTGCAATGAGATGATAGTCAGGGATAAGGACAAGGCTGCAAGCTGGCCATGTTTCTCCTTATATACTCTCCCCTTACTGAGCAACCTTATGTTGTGTTGTCGATGGGCTCAGCCGGAGTTATTACTGGCAGGGGACAGAACTGGAGGAGAACGCACAGTGCTATAAGCATCCAGTGCTGGGGCCATGGAGATAGACACAATACCAACAGCTACATGAAGAAATGTATCTGAGGAGCCACTCAAAAGTGGAATATTGTCTACATTTTTGCTAGGCATTGAGCCAAGCACTTCTCATATAGTCACTGGCAGCATAACTTCCATGCTGTTTATAGTAAGGTCAGGAAGAAGCAGTTTGGCAGTGTAACTGGTATATTGATTATTGGCTGTGCCTTATTGTGGGCAGGACATTTTCGTTGGTGGAGGACACTAGTTACAGAGATATTTGTGTCTGTAAATGTACGAGAAATAAAGGACTCAAACAATTCTTTGAAATGGTAGGATTATGCTTCACTAGGTCTCCTTCCAAAATATTTTTTTCTGCTTAGGGGGAGAGGGGACAACAAAGTCAGGAATCCTTTACAAAGGACTTCATGATTTCTCAGTCAACTAAGAAAAAATGAGCAAGGTCTTAATTCTCATTGTGTTTGAGATAATTCTGTTCTCTGAAGATCTTACCCACCCTTTCAAATTTACTTATCCACTATATCTCGATTCAGCATATTCTGTCCTTACAGCCTTGCTCTTGACTGGACACAACCAGTGTGGATTATGTACAAAGATACTGATTCAAGTAGAAAAAAAACTTTACAAAATAGGGAAGATTTACAGACAAGTGTGAAGAAATGTAGTTGTATCTCCATGAGACCTAGATTCCTGTCATTTTGGAACATCTACTTTCTCTGAGGAAAAAAAATGGATTACCTGTTAATCTGTTTGAGGTGCATTTAGGTGCACACTGTACTCATCAAAAATATATGCTCTGTATTGGAGATATTCACACGCTGTTTTTATTAAATTCCTGAGAAAACTCATAAAAGTTTGTTCAGCAATTGCAGGTTGACCATCTCCTGGTGAGGCTTCTGTATTTTTTTTTTATTTTTTATTTTTGAGAGGCCCAAGGAACTGTTCGTTCTTCATGTATTAACATATTAAATCAGTAGACCTGAAGTAATGTGAACTCCCACAACAGACCTGGGCTAGGCAACTTTCCAACTTCATAAAAGGTCTTCTATGGCTCAGCTAAAGTTACTCTAGAAAATCATTATGGACTTCAGTTTGCATAAGTTGTTCCACAAATCCAAGCAGCAATATCAGACAGTGAGATGTCATCCAATTTTAGTCCAAGGACTAGTCAGGTTGCTGTTGAAACTCTTACAGTATTGTTAATCTTAAGTATCTACCTCAGTTTTGAATCCATTCTGCTACTGCTCAGGAAGCCTCCGCATATCACTTGCAAAAAATTTGTATTATAACTTGTTGGTTGGAATGTAGGTTTGGATTTTTATGAAATATTTTCCTGCTTAATATGATACATTCCAAATGATGCCCTTGACAGATATCTAATTTTCTTATGTCTAGATTTAAATTCCTCTTTAGAGCTGGTCAATGCTTGAGGTTCACAGTGGGTAAGAAAAACAATGAAAAGTATTAACATTCTATAAACAAAGTTCCACTGGAGTTCTTAGAATTGTATCCTGAATATATTCATTTTCTGCCTCTAACCTTTGAGCCTGTTATGAAAATAAAAAGTTTAGTAAACTTTTCCTCTCAGAAGAAAGGTGTAAAATGTTTCTGTTTGAGAAACCATCTCAAAAATGGAACATTGATGTAAAATCCATCTTGAAATATTCAGTTTCTTGTGCAGAAAATGAATTTTGCTTTTGTTTTAAATTCACTATTTCTTATTTAATTTTTTCCAGCTATAGTTGCTAAAGTATACAGACTCATTATAAATTATGCATATCTTCTATGTCTGCCTGCTATCATTCATATTTCTGTAAGAAAATGATATAAACTTAAAATTTTATTTAGTAAAAATATTCTTTAATTATTCATTTGAAATGGTGACCTTTTCAAGTTGAATTATTACATGTCAGCATGAAGGTTTTCTTGTGTCTTATAGTATTTTATGGTTGAAGAAATCATGCAGCTAATTTAATTACTTGGACTAAAATTGTTGTGCAGTTTATGTCTTTTGCTGTACCACAGGAGAAAAACTGTGAAATGTATTCATTATTGATTTTTTAAAGGGTTTTGCTCTTATATAAGCAGAAATGCAGACCACTACCTATGTTGCTTTAAAAGGGGAAAAGGGAATAACTGTGCCATAGGCTATGGTTTATGTATTGCCTTTCCTAATGCCTTGTGAAATGTAAAAATCTACAACAAACAGATATGTAAAGCGTAACTGGTATGAAGATTCTATTCAGATTTAAGTGCTCTAGGTTGCTTTTGAATCTTGCTATTTTCTGCATTTGTTTTGACTGCTCTCATCATTCAAGATTGACGCTTGGATGGGTGTGTAGGAGGAAGCAGCAGCAGCAGGCTTACAGCTTGCAGACAAAAAAAAAATCTGCCTTATCTGATGGCTATTATTGAAAATGCGAGGTGTAGCCTAGGCTGGGTAATGAAGGGGAGCGAGCGAGGGGGAGCAAGAAGCATGGAGCTGCATACTGATGAGTGTAGGAGTACTTGATAAAAAGAATTCTTGCTGCTGGCAGTGCATTGCTCATTGTGGAGTATTCCAACAATCACATATAACGGAGAGCAGCTTAGCTGACAGCTTGATATGCTTTTTTTTTTCTTTTTCTTTTTTTTTCTTTTTTTCCTGTATGACGTACTGGTCTGTAGTAAAGATTAATAACTAAGAAATGTAGAGCTAGGATCAGATCTTACAGTATATGCTGCCCTGTAAACTATGTTTTACTTCTGACTTTTCTGCTTGCTGAAAACATTAATCTGTCAAGCTGGCGGGCTCCTTTGATACCAACTTTCCCAGGAACACAATGTGGCAATGCCACCTCTCAGCCCAGGACTACCGCTATTATCCAGTGGATGGTTATTCGTTGCTTAAACGCCTCCCTCTTCACCCTCCTACAGGACCCCGATGCCCTGTCCAGACAGTGGGACAATGGTTGGAAAATATTGGGCTACCTCAGTATGAAAACCACTTGCTGGCTAATGGATTTGACAATGTGCAATTTATGGTAAGAAATCTTCTGTGCATAGCTGTGTATATACACTGTAGCTGCCTTTTTTGTGTGTGTCTTATGTGATCATAAAAACCTTAGAGCTATTCTGCATTGCACTAAGAAGATCTGTGTAGTGTTTCACTTTTCTGTGTCTAGCTAAATTAATATATAGACTGTCCTAGCATAAACTTCCAAATTATACACATTACAAAATATTCTAGACAGAAATATGGTAAAAGAAAAGCTGCATATTAAGGTTCTTTCTCTCCCTCATCAATCCCCAGGTTAAAAAATAAAAATGCACTGTTCTTTTAATCCACTGCAGGAGGCAATTTCACAATATTTAAAGCTGTAAGCACCCCTGTCTGAAATACCTCACATATTATTACTTTTATTTAAACATTAACATCATCATTGCAATAATTAAATAGCATGCAATGCCATTCTTGCATTGAGAGGTATTTTAATAGCAGATAATTACTTAATAATATGCGCTCTTTTTGCAAGTGATTCTGGATGTCTCAGTTAAATGTTTTTGCATCTTAGACAATCGGGCTGTGGGATTCACTTGTTGAAACTTATGCCCTGTGTGGAAAAGTAATGCATTCCTCTTAATAGTTCCATTTTTCTGTTTTAACTCTCAGTATTTATCAGGAACAAATGAATGAAATAAATTTTGCATACTTCAGAATTTACAGTATTAACATGAGGTGTTAAGTAACTAGATCTGTCCGACAAACTTTCCATTGAAATGAATATTCACAGTAAAGAAATAAGCTTACTTATAAGATTATTCGATAATCACATTCAACCTGCTTTGGTATTCCCATTACTTCTATCTCCTGCAAAAATCCCAAACACATTTCTTTTAAGTATCAGATCTTAAAATATTATTAATCACCCCTTATTTACAATATTTTTAGTAACCATGTATGTCTTGGAACAGTTCTAACTTTTCACAGCTTACACCTGGCATATAAGAATCAGAAGTGAAACAATATGAATATTATGACTATTGAATCATCTTATGAGTTGCAGTTTTCCTATTTAATTTCTTTTGCCAAATCACTATATAGTTATGAGTTACCAATCAGAAAATTAAGGCATAGATGTATGTTATCTCCCCATTATAATAGTGTAGAGATTTCTTCCTGTTTTTACATGGCTGCACCGTGATCTTTTGCTTATATCAATACAAATCCTTAGAATCTTTTCCTTTAAATATTCTTGAAACAAAGTACCAAGGGTGTACTGTCAGCCCTGCAAAGTTAAATAAAAATAAAAATAAAAAATGTTCTAAAATGCATTTCAAGACACAGTTTCCCAAAATGTACAAATTCTTGTATATATTGTAGCATTAGTTACATAAGTAGGTGATCATTTAGTCTTAAAGAGACTACGGAAGGAAATTGTTCACAAGAGGCTGTAGGTGGCATAACAAATTCAGAGGGTTACACCTACCACAGGTAAATGATGAACACCCAAGGAGCTAAAAGAAACTGCCTTGGAGGGCTTCCCAGTCATTCCCTGGCTGTGGAGGGACCCCAGCCACATTCTGTGGGAATTTATGACTTGCATTCCCTAAGTCTCTTATTGGCACAGTTTTGTAAATATACAAATTCTATCTGAGAGTCTAGTATTCAATACTAAAATCAAACTTTTCAGGTATTGGGCAGATGAAGTTATGTCTGTACACGTGTGTACTAGCTGATGTTTTCCAATCATTTTAAATTAATTATTTTCTTAAGTATACATTGCAGGTAAAATACACAACTACTCTTAATTATAGTTGTGGTAGCATGCATATATGAATGGAAGATTAGACTCATAAATACAATGATTAGGCAAAAAGCTGGAAAATTGTCTAGTAATACAAATATATAATTTCAGTAATTTAATAGTTACTAATGTATTGATTTCACACTATTTATCATACTGTTGCATGTTTCAATTTTTGTTTGTATCAGAAATTGAGCATTTCCATTATTATATTGGAAGTAAAATGAACAGAAAATACCAATTTCTTTTATATTATTCTTTCGGATATGTCAGCATTATGTAATGAAAATCTCTCCTGAAAAATTTTAAAGAGAGTTTGTTAAGATATTTTCCATCCTAGACAAAATGTTAATAAAAAAAATTAAACTTGGGAGATATATAAGAAAATGAGAGAGGGAAACACCTTCTATAACAATACAAAATTCCAGATTTCTCCAAACTTAAATGTGTTACAGTCTTCTTTAATATAAGAGAAATGGTTTGCCTTTATTAAGCTTTATAAGCTTATTAAATCTAGTGTTTCAGATGGGTTAGCTGCTTCACGTCAAAAAACTCTAATACTTCAATGCAGTAAAAATCAGTTAGACATATTTGTTCTTCATTCTGTACCATATTCCTGCTTTTGTTTTTCTGGAAGCACATTCTGACCTGCATTTATTCATTCTGTTGCCTAAGCAACAACCATCACACTCCTATTAAGTATGATTTAGTAGTACAGGTCTTTCTAGATGTTCAAAACAGGAGAGGGGATATCACAACAATATAGTTAATGTCCATGTAATAACATACATCTGAGAACAAATATATCTTATTTATACAACTCTCAATGGCAAAATTCTACTAATTAAATTAACATTCTAATATAAAGGTGTTTTTCAGATAAAAGGATTTCAAGGTTAATCATTCATTAGATCATAGAAATTAACTCCTTATGTTTACTCACCCTCAGGCATTTGGAAAGTTATTCACTAAACTGTGCTTAGAATTAGGAAGATTTGTTAATGCTACCTCAGTGTGTGGACTTTATAGGAAGAAACAGCCTGGTTGCTATTAACCTGAAAGTATGAATAGTTTTGCTTTAGCTCATCAATATTTATGTTTTTAAAATATGTTTAAACATACTATTAAAATCTTAGTTGTGTTTTCCTTAACTACTCTATTCGCATTTACAGAATATTTGCGCACATAGCAAGTTGCAGTTCCTACCTACTATTATTGTCGTGCAGGAATGACACTTGCATAACATTTAGTAGGCCTGAGGCAGATTCAGTTCCAAGTCTCGGTTCATGTATGCTTATAGGAATAGAATCGTACTTGAATATATATATATACGCAATCATTATTAACTTCGACATTTTGTTGTGTAATAGGCTGCAGTGTCCTTCAGATGTAAAAACTTGTCATGACTTTGTGCAGGGATAGGCTATATTTGAAGATGCAGATGATACTGCAGTGTTCATAATGTAAATGTTATTTTGCAGTTAAACTAATTCTAAAGCACAGGAAAACAATTAGATCAGTCTTAAATTGTAGTATATAAGCTAGATATAAACCATGAGGAAACCTAATGAATCACAGAACATCTTTCTGATGCATAGGCCCCATGCAAATCCCTGGGGCAAGTTATAGTCTCTATGCAGACTTGCAGGCCTACGTAACTTAGTCTGCTGAGAAAAAAATTGAATTGCAGAGGAACAGATGAAAATATACAAACGTGTGATGTCACTAGATCCTTCACTGCAGCTTTCTACAACTTTGGAACTTCATCAAAGACTCCATTCTGGATTCACAGAGATAAAAGCAGTTCAATCAAATCACTGCCCAGTGGGGACTAGTCCTGATTAAAGACTTCAGATGACTGTCTATTTATAGGTTGTTCTAATCATTTAAGATATTCTGAAATTTTATCACTTGCTTAATATTGCAATTTGATGAAGATAATCTCTCTTAAAAAGATCTTTAAAACACTGTATGAGTGAAAATGGGACCAGAAACCATTTATGATGAGTTAACATAAAAGTATGAAGCACTAGATTATGTTTTTTGTTTGTTTGTTTGTTTTTGACATTCCAAAATATTGTTCACTAATAACAGTTAATATGTGAATTGGCATTGTACACTAGACTGTCTTTAGCTTTGCTGTGGATTTACAAACATGCACCTCTACCCCTCCAACTACTTAAATGGCTTGCATTGCCTGAGGATCTACATATTGCCTAAATAATTTTAAAATTCTCTCTCTTTCACTGTTAGGAATCTGAGGCATAGAGTGACTGCAGGACAGAATTTAAAACTGCTTAAATATCTGAGATGAGGATCTACGTCTTGAAATATCTGCTAACATAATGTTTAACAGATCAATTCAGTTGCTTAAACATAGGTATCTAGTACCAGCTGAGATACTGTAGGGAATCCAGGAGTTTCCAGACAGGGCTGACAGATATTATTGTCACGAAAACTGGAGACAGGCCAGCCCTTCATGATTAACAGCTGGAGGCAAGTACCACACCACTGAGCATCTGAGGCGGTTCTAGAGTCCTGATGCTTATGCAGCTGAAACGAATCATAAATGTTCCAGGCCACACAGAGCTCATGACATGTATAGGAACTCAAAACAGATGTCTTGATTATCCATGTAGTATCTTTGGTGCATATGCATTTCTTTTCCTTCTAATTATTTTCTATTTATATCTATACATATAGTATTGCTATTCATCCTGTGAACTAACCTGCACAAGTATTTACCCATTTTCGCAACACTAGGCATGGACTACCTTTTCAATTCCCCTTGGCTGCCTGTTTTGAATTTAGTTTTGAGTGAAGTTTTGACTTTTCTTCTCTCTCTCTCTCTCTCTCTCTCTCTGTTTCTTTTTCTTTATTTTTTTTTTTTACTAGGTCTGGAGGTTTATTAGTCAGCTGAAGTTTATCTGCAGTCTATCCTCAGGTCTCATTCCTGGGATTTGCTGTCCTGGTATACCCAGTAATTCTTGCCTTTAATCTCTCTAGAGGATTTTAAACTCTGTATCAAGTACCAAGGACAGATGCAATTTTATTTCTTTACAGAGACATGCACCTGAACAAAATTCTCTACGTGCATTGGCCCTGAGTCTTGCACTTGTAGAGACCACTGCAGCTTTTGTCCAAAAATACCCAGTGCAGAGATTGATGATTTGAGCATGAGATGAAAGCTTGAAAGAGTGTCAGTCTGCCAGCATCTTTCTTAAATTAGCCATGGTGTAGATAATGAAAAAAAAGGCCAATGTTTGACATGTTGCTAGTCTGTAGTGATTTTGGTGACTTTCATCTGACTGACTTTTGCAACATTCAGGCTTTGAGCTCTCCAGGTCCACAATGGCTACTACAGGGACTGATCAGGGCAGTCATGAATCATCTGAAGCACAAGAACATTCAGAGCCTTGTCTATGTGTAATGTAGCCAGAGTTGATGAGCTGTTGAAGGCAACCTTAAACTCACAGTCAATAATATGCAGCAAGCCATGTTTTTAGCAGAGCAGAAAGAATACAAGTTCCACTGACTCTGGAATAATCTGTGGTTTTCTGTATATCTGGTACAATCTCAGAGTATATACACAGAACCATGAATTTCAGCCTAGTCATCTGAACCTCACTTGTAAACCCCAGGACTTGCTTTTAGTTTCATGGTAGATTTACAGAGCTTGGCCCTAACTGTGGAGCTCCTCTCAGTGTCAGTGTGGCCCTGGCTTTTACCCCAAGCCAAGTACCTATTTGTCAGTCTATACTCTTCCTAGTCTTCCTCTCCTTCACCTTGGTAACCTTTTATGACTGTGGATCTTGAGGCAGGCCAACTCCTTCCTTAGTTCAACCTGTTAGTTAAATGTAGAGTGGGGCAGAGTTTAGGTTTAGTGAGGCAGTCAGTAGATGTTTAGTACTCAGTTGTCCACATATTGGAATCACTTGAGTTGTTTGAGACATCTGAATAGGCCAGGAATATATGATACAGAATCTATGGGGAACCCCTACCCATCTGGAGCTCCATTTGGATTCCAGGCAATGTACATTACAGCACTTCAAATGACTAGATTCTTATTTGTGGACTACTATGTGAAGCAGCTAGTCATCTATTAAAGCGAAGGGAGCATAAAGTGTAATTAGCTGACTGGCTAACTATCAGGGTACTTATTTTACAACAAGTTAAAGCAGATTCATCTGGTCAGCTGAATCTCTCTCCTGGTTCTATTGATTTAATTAATTTATTTATTTATTTTTCAGTAGCTATCCTGTAGACAGAAAAATTTCAATGGCTCAGTTTGTGCTAGAATCTATCCAGTGTTCACAAAAAAAAAGAAAACACAAAGTATTTTTATTAGAGTTTTTTTTTTCCTCTTCCCTCTGAACATCCATCCCAGAGGCTTGAAGTTCTTTTTTTCCATCCTAGTAGGGATTATTATTATAAAACCTGCACAGCTGAGCTCAGATGCACAGCTGTGCATCTCATCCTGCAACAGCAGCAGGTCTAAAAAATAATCCAATTCTGTGTGCTCCAGTTAATGCTTCTGTCCTGGCATTCCTCAAGCTAGTCAAGGGGCAGAAGAGCTTGTTAATATACTCCTCAATATCACATGCAAATAATAGGTTGTGTTGTCTTTCTATCTTGAGGGGACCTCAAACCATTCTTCATCATCCTATGTGAGTGCATACAGATAAAAGATCTGGGGCAGCAGTGCTCATTCTGATTTTCCCTACAAGAAAGGGAATTTAGAAGGATCTGCTTCATGTTTATATATATATATTTATGGTGCGTGAGTGTCTATGTAAAAAACACAAGCACTGTAGGTCGGATCCTGCACTTGACAAATGACCTTATGAAAGATTTGGCAATAATGATTGTGCACCAGAAGAAAGAAAAACAAGACAGAATTTTTATTTATGTCAAATGGAAAATTAATTCATAAGAAGCCCATCTCCAAACAGACTGTTGTCTTCATTAAGACATCCTGGATATGGTGGATTCCTGGAGAGTTAGAGGGAACAGTTTTCATCTAAACCTGTCTCAACAATTGTATCTTAAAGGTATGATCATGGATGGGTTCATCTACCTCTCTGCTAAGTTCTACTAAGTTAACCTTTAGATGAGGGTTTGTCTGGCTGTTCTAGAATATTTGGCCATCTGTATTTAAATGTTTTTTCACACAAGGTTGTAAATACAAGGCACACAGACTGTACACTGGGTAGGATACCTAGGTCCCAATGTATGTAGTGGAATGTCCTTCCACTCATCTCTGCCATTCAAGTTAGTGACATGCAGTGTCTGTGTGTCTCTTTGGGAAGCTCACTGCAACAGTTTGAGAGACAAGAGCTTGTCCAATGTACATATCAATGCACCAGGCTCAGTCTTACCCACATTAAGAACAGAGGGTCAAACTTTCTATCCAGACTTTGAAAAACATTGCATGTACTTTCACCACTAAAAATGAAATTATTTCATAGTACATGTCTGCAAGTACGGTACTTAAGGGCTGGAATTTGTCCCATCTGCTCTAACAATATGTTAAATGTTAATGTTAAATGTTGTGCTTGAGCTAAAAGCTTGCCTTGTGCAGAAACAGACCTTCATCTCAGTGTGCAAACACTGATGAACCCTAAAAAGAGTATTCTGAGACTACACATGTAAGGAATTTTCTATTGGCCCTAAATAGAAGTTTATGAGAAACTATTAGAATATATTTAATCTGAAAATTATGTTGATAAAACAGCTGAAAATTCTAAACATGTTATAATGAAGCATGATATTTTAATAACTCATAAATAAGAGATATCATGCTGATACAATGTTCTTGCTATGTATTTATTTAAGGCCAAAACCTTTCCAGATGATTTTGCTACCAAAAAAGACAATGGTAGAACTTCAAGAATTAGAAATGTTTGTATAACAATTATATGTATAATGCTATTCTTAATAAATTATGAAAGATATGGAAAACGTCAATATGAAAAGGTCATTAAAAGAAAAAGAAAGTTTAAAGGTTAAAATAGGAGAAAGTCTAAAATCTTTTACTCTTCAGACTAAAAAACTGAAGATTCAAAGGATAATCGATTTATTTACATTTGCATGTTTACATAATAATATTTACATTATAATTAATGGAAATCTTTGCCATCCAGGACAATGGTAGATTTAAAATCAGTAGCCCATATGTAAAATAAAGTTACAGTTTGCTCTTAGTTATTTTATTTGGAAATACTTCATAATACTCAAATAAATTATACAATGAAAGATATTAAATAAGGAACAAAATATACAGTGTTTTATAATGCCACTTAAGAAAAATAGTCCGACAAGAAACAAATAAATGGAGTCTGGACCAACAGGTAAACTAATCTCAAACAATGACAGACTTCCCTGACGAAGTTAAATGTTTGAAGGAGACAGCAGTCCAGAGGAGCTTGATTACAGATAATTACATTGTGTGATTCTGACGGAGTTATCAGGGAAAGATTAATGGGTACTAACAGGTAACTGGAAATAGGTATAAGATTCTTGGACATGTTATTCTTTATGAAAGAGTACTGGGTGATGTAAAAAAAAGCTCAGGCATTTATGCAGATGAAAAAATAAACAAACAAAACAGAAACTGTATCTAAAATAAAGACAAGACAGAACACATCAGGTAAATAACGAAAATACAATAAGGAGAAAAATTAGTAGAGAGAAAATGACATTATATTAGCTATGTTAGTAAAATGCATTCTGAAAAAACTTTGACAAATATACTATAGCTAAAATGAATATTTAAAAAGTTATGACCACTGCTAGAACTCAGATAAGAGTCATTTTTGTCTTAGGGTAAAGAAAAAAGTACAATATTAGTGAAATACAGTATTAATGAAAGCCACTGAGATATCTGGGGGGGGGGGAGGAAGGAGAGAGAGTGATCATACTACAAGCTAAAATAGTACTTTGTTGATTAATATCTGTGAATCATCTAGGTTAGTGATGTTTGATTAAGAGTCTTAAGAAACTAAAGAAGAAATATGAGATCCTTTAATAATCACATTTGAGAACTGGAGAATGAATGAATTAGTAGAGGACGAATAAAATACAAATATAGTTGCAATATGTATTTCAGGTCACAGTATTCATCTTAAATATAGATTTCCAGTCTCTTGACCTGTGTCTTCATCCTTTCACCATACAACTAATTCCCTATTCAAGAAGTAAATGGTAGCAACAGATAGCTACTGTCATCAGTAGTGAGTCTGGTGAGGAGAACAGGAGGAATTGAATAGAATGTGGTGATGGAATGTAGAAGGGTGAAAATAAGTTCAAATGAATTAACTCTGCTCTTAACAGGTAATCAAAATATTTAAGAGAAACCAGTAAAGGAAACAATTTACTGTACCTCTCAGCAAGTAGATGAGAATTTTTCCTTACATCAAAAACATTTAAGATTTCAACAAAGGCAGGCTTCATTTTGCTAGTAAAACTACGGTCACCTTTTAAAAGCTGTTCTAAAGTGATGTACCAGAATTGCCATGCAAGCAACACCCTGGGATAGAGTTCGCCTGACCACTTTAAATTTCCTGGGCAACCAAAATTTCCTTCAGTTTAGAGATCTTCCATTTTCGCACACATTGGTGAAAATGATTCCTTCTCCCATATCCCATGCCCATATATCTTTAATGGTACCAACTCCTCAGCGTCAGTTTTAATCTTTGTACTGACAAATGCAATCAAGCCTGTGAAGCCCTTATCAGCATGCTGCTACCTGTTCTGACTGCTTTTCACAGTCCATGCTGTCCATTCTGCTTGATCTCACACACACGTGCACACACATTACACAAAAAGAGCCCTAAGGTGAAAAATTATGTATATTCAGATATACAGAACCAGGGAGTTACATGTGCAGCCTCAGTTTGTCCTTCACATTCATGTGCCTTACGATACAGTCTTCAATTACAGGGTTATCTACTTTTTTTTTTTTTTTCCCCTCAGAACTGCTGCTGCTCATTGTACTGAGGCATGAGCATGCACAAGCACACATTTCAAAGAACTAACTTTTAACAGTAAAACATATATTTATTTTTCTGCTGTTGCATGGCTTAATGACTTTACAACCTTAGCCCAATGTTTTTTTTAAAACTATGAAACCCCAAAGTGCCTTCTTTTCTCATTCAGCAGTGATATACATGTGGCTAGTATTGATCATCTGGAACATCGGAATTGTGTTATCACTTTTAAGTGTTTCTACATCTAAGTACACATCTTGTTTTTGGAAGTAACGGTTGCATTTTAGTAAATGGGTTATAAAGAGTTAGCAAAGATAAAAGGGTAACACTTCCAAAGATAACTTGTTTCAGACAAATAAAAATGAATGTCTTCAGTTAGAAACACTTTTGCCACAATTCTTTGGAAACTAAGCACTGTGCATCAGAGGCCACCTCCAAAAAATGTTGTCCAAGTGTTTTATGTGGGTCTAAACACAGATTCAGTTCTAAGGAAATTTGGTGTTTTTGACTTTTAAAGGGAAAAAAAGTTATATTGTTCAGCTGCTGAAAGTCAGGTAAAGGTGTACTGCTGACAAAGCATACTGCCTTTCCTTTTCTATGATTTTATGCTACAGAAGCATAACTGATTAGCAACAGACTTAAACTCATCATAAGTACAATATTACACAATGAAATCCATATCTGCTGTCTGATCTTTTCCTTAGTCCACTTCTGACTGAAATGTATTTTCAGGAAACAAGTAATACAAATGCTATTTTATTCCCCAAATAATTTACTTCTGTAGACTTTCAAACACTACATTAAACATTTCAAACATTTTATTCACTGTGGAACATAATCATATTCTGTATCTTTTGCATTCTCATTAAGCTTCAATTACTGTGCATATGGGATAAAATCTCCATGCAACAATAAACTGTATTTGTTTTAGACTGGCTGCCCTGAAACTGATGGTAAATACACTTGTACATACAACCCATGATTTACGTGAAATCTCGTTTCAGGCTTTTGTTAGTATTATCTTATGGAGTACTTCATTAAATTACTGGAAACTGAATGATTTAACAACATTACTGATGTGAACACCAATGGGCTAAATTTGCAAAATCTACCGTGCCCGCTCTAGGTTTGTGTTGCAAGTCTTTGACTGATTATTAGAAAAATTTTGATCCAAAGACCAGATCGAGATGCAAGTTTTGAAGTATCAAAGCTAAAGTATTTACCCGGGTGGCAGATGTCGGGGGATAAGGTTATTGAGGATATGAGTGCTAATGATCATTTGAAATATTAAAAACTGGAATACCATGAGTAAGAGTATACTGGATAAGCACCTATCAAATGACCTTTCTGGTATGAAGCCAAAAAAGTATTTTCACTGACTCCCTATATAGCAGCCAGGAACTGGTTAAGAGTGGCCCTCTCTGTGCACAATCCCCCTTTGCAATTAGGAAGAGGGGTAAAAAATCTGCATCTTACTCACTGGAATCTTATATCTCACACTAAAAACAAATATCTGTGCAGATGGTTACAGCTCTTAAAATTTCTTAAATGATTAATAGCTTCCATTCTTCAGCAGCCACACTATTTAACAGCTTTTTCACTGCTTCAGGTATGCTCTCGCAAAACAACAGCTCCCCTTTCAAACACATAGAAAGCCTACATCTTTAAGATGGCGTTTATAAAAAATAATAGTTCTTAGCTGCTATGCTGCATTAAGATAAAAGATTGCACAATACTGAGTTGTTTTTTAGCCTTGATCCATTTTTAAATATAGTATGAATATTATAGTTGTTAGCTTCTCTGAACTCCCCAGGCATCCCTCTTGTTGCCAGAAAGGAATTACAAATTGACAATGCAAGTGATTTTATTTCATTTTCCTTCTCTCTTGGAATTTGGAAATGTGTCTATTCTGTCCATGATGTTTTTCTATTTCCTGATGTTCAGATTTTTTAACGTACTTGTTTCATTGCCTGTAGATATAGTAAGTCTTCATTTTCTACCCAGAAAAATAACTTTATACAGCAAGAGTGAAGTATTATGCCAAAGAACCCAGATACGAACAAATCTTTACTTCCCTGCAATTACAGGCTTTTTGACTGCAAATTCTGCTATTCCTGTTGTATGGTCTGATTTCTCTCTGTCTCTAACTGTGCTATGTATTTAATAGCATCTTGCTTTATGTATATATTTATTTAAGATGCCTGCTGATTTTCTTTCTTCTTGAACCATAAGAAATGGAGACTCAAGGGAAAAGGGAATAAAGAAAACACTTTATGGCACGAGCAGAAGAAACGTGGTCTATAGAGAATGTACAGGACAATATGTCTGAGGATCTTTTCTGAGGTCAGCCTTTGATTTGGATTATGAGTTTGCGGAAGCTGCTTATCCATTCCCTTAATTATCTGCCTATGAAATTATGTAATATTGATGGCCCACAAATATGAAATCAAGAGAGGATCCTGGCATAGAAATATCTGTATATTAAGAGCTATCTTGTCATCAACTGCTTGTGTCTGTCCTTAGACAATAAAGGTTTCTAAGTATCTGTAGTTAGAAAGCATAGTTTCTTAGGAGGGTCCCAGAGTTAACCAGATCACCTCAGGAATCTCACTGAGTACTGTCAGTTAAGTTCTTAATAAATTCAGTGACAATGATTGGACTCATGCTAAAAATATTGCATGAAAACAAAATGACTATTTAATACTTATTAATATTTTTATGCCCCAAACAAAATGAATCAGGAACATTTTCTGTGCAAGAGCTAACTATACGTAATTTATAATTACTTTAATCTTGAATTCACACATTTTATTGCTTCTGTAAGCCAAACTCATGGCAGAAACTATCTCAGCATTCCTCTTGTCTCTCCTATAGATACCTGGGTACCATTCTCCCAATTTATTTCCAAGATAGTCAGATCTGTATCTTACTTCCAAAAAATGCATGTGTATGTAAGCTTTCTCTCTGCCATGCTATTCCATGCTATTCCTTCAGGATGGACTCTTCTTGTGCTCCCCATCTCTTCCTTTCCCCCATTTCTTCTTTACTCAGTAGAAATTACTGTGTGTCTTTTTTGTCTCCAAATCCAAGAAGGAAGGAAAGAAGAAAGAAAGGAAAGGAGTGGGGAGAAGAGAAGAGAAGAGAAGAGAAGAGAAGAGAAGAGAAGAGAAGAGAAGAGAAGAGAAGAGAAGAGAAGAGAAGAGAAGAGAAGAGAAGAGAAGAGAAGAGAAGAGAAGAGAAGAGGAGAGGAGAGGAGAGGAGAGGAGAGGAGAGGAGAGGAGAGGAGAGGAGAGGAGAGGAGAGGAGAGGAGAGGAGAGAGGAGAGGAGAGGAGAGGAGAGAAGAGGAGAGAAGAGGAGAGAAGAGGAGAAGAAGATGAAGAGGAGAGGAGAGAAAAGAAAATGAAGAGGGAAAGAGAGGAAATCTGACTCTAAGTCTTTTTACTGACTTAACAAATTTTAGAAAGTCCTGAACAGAAGCAGAAGGACATTAAACTGAATGGTTGTCACAGAAACATTCGTGTTACTCTGAGAGATAGCTGTGGCCTAATAGAGCTGATGCTGAGTGAGAGCTAGTTTGCTTGGCTGGACTTCCGCTGACTCCTTGAAGAAAGCTGGACATGTTATCTAGAATGCTTTGCAATACCATATTATTCAGATTTTTCTATTTTCTAAGGCGACTCAGTCTTCTGACTTACTTGGACAGTTAGCTACAAATTGAGACAACCTCTCCTGACAAAACTTGTGTCGAAAATGCTTTGATACACACATACAAAAGAAGCAGCAAAATTCGGATTTGCAAAAGTGTGAGTGCTCACAGCTAGAACTGAATTTGACTTTAGTTCTCCTTTGAATACATATGTAGATAGGTACTAAGTACTCATTGGACTGGAAGAAAACAATCCCTACACTTAGGCAGTAAGAACTAATAGAACTCATTTTTTTCAAATTCAGGCCCTAATTAGTCCTATTCCAATTCTTTATCTGTATAATGGGCATAAAAAGGCACCTTGCAGAAGTCTTATAAAATATATTAATTGCTGTTTGGAGCTGTCTATTATTATTTCAATGAATGTCTAAAAAAAGTCAGAAGAAAGTGAGTCATTCTTACTGGTGAAGCTTTCAATGGAAAACTATATATAAGACATGGACCCACACAGAGAGTGATAAAGGCTAAAAAAAGAAATATCAGCTATCTTGTTTCGTAAGTACCATCCGTCCTCCTGCATTGAATTCATGGATTATTCAGAAATACAATTATACTGTATGTATGGTACCAGATAGAATATGTATCCTGTGGTGAAGGGTGGTAAGCCAGTGGTGAATAGTCTTCATTCTGGTAGTTTGTAGCTTTGTGACTTTGCAACATTCCTCTAATGTGTAGTGGAGATCAGCAGTTCTTATTTTGTCTGTTTTATTCAATGCAGTAACCTTCCCTTTTAAGAATGCGTACTGAAGTACGGAAATTATATCAAGTGAAGTTACATGGTCTCTCACTATTTTGTCTTGCTCAGTCAAGAGCATGCATTTTGATTATCTGATTTGTTGGTTTAATGGTCTGTTTTGGACCTGCTATTTGAGGCAGAAAGGAGCAGTGAGACTCCTAAGTGTTCATCATGACCATTAGGAGCATTTTTTTTTATTATTACAAAGAAAAGTTAAATTAGAAAAAGCTTGCTTACAAAAAAATCTGCAAAGCATCAGTAAATAAGCTACTTGAATTTGGATAGAATGGAGGCCCCAAAAAACTCCGTAAATGTTGATTGTCAAATGCAGTATCCTTGTGTAGGAAATGGATTGGTGGAAAGGCTTATCGCACTGGGTGCCACACAAGATGGACTGACTTGCATGAAAGTTTTCTTATGACTGAGGGAAATGAAGTATTAGAGTGTCGGATTACAGGTCTCTTGCAATAGGTGTCCCTCCATGTGTACTTGGAAAATCAGCTGTAACAACATTGCAGAGTTCTTCTGCAGTGTCTTGGGACTGGGTCAGTCTGCATATGGGTAATACTATCCTAAGAATATATCAGACTGTTCTCTCATTCATTTTGAACATGTTAACTCAGAGTTTTAAGAAAATACAAAGGGTCTATGGGAAGAATAATCACTCCCTCAGTTAAATAACAGTATACGTTTACCTTTATATAAGGTTCTTGAAACCAAATAATATTTGCAAGGCAGATGGAAGAGTTGAAAGGACTATATCAAGATGCTAGAACTATGCATAAAATATGTAAAACCAATCTGTGACTTTAAGTTTTGCAGACAGTAGTTTCTTTGGCTCGAGACAAGTTACATAGTTCAGTTTCCAAGAACAGGCTTCTTGAAATGCATGAATTTTATTTTTTTTATATTCACTGGAAATAAAAGATTATATCTGTCTTTAAATAGTTACTAATGGATTGGTATAAAAATATCATGTTCTGTGAGTAATTTCCTAAGTATTTGTAGTTCCTAACTACTCAGCTATGGGTAGAAAATGGAACCAGAGTAGTTGAATTAGTTACTGCTTTTGTGTTGTATCTAAGATAAACAATACAAGAATATTTGCAAAAGAGTGAAAAATGTGTAAATGAAGACAAGAATGTGAACAGAAAGGAAGATCACAGTATTTGAACGACATCTGAATACAATATGTGTATTGAGAATGAATTACACAGGAAGTAAAAGCATATATGTAGGAAGAAAGGGAATAGAAAGTACCAAGTTTAGGGTCTGCCTCACACAGACAGAAAACTGATTTCACATTTGTTTGTTTATTTATTGAATTTGGATGGTTATTTTACATTTCAGATTTGTAAATGTTGTTTTTCAATGGCAAGATACTTCAAAATTGCTGGCAAACTCTTTTAATGCCTGTGATAATTAATATAGTATATGGGATCCACTCTATAGCTACACAGCTTGTCATAGGTTCTGGGTGACAGATATTGTATTACTGGTGACATCCAGATCATACCGCATTTTTATTGTTTAATTTAATATATATATATATATGTTGTCATGGGTTGACAAAAAAAATATACATATATATATATTAAGAAATGCAGTGTTCCGTGAATCATTCCAGAGTGCACTGCTTTCTTTATCAGTGGCTACCCAGTTGTTTTCCAAAATTGAAACTTTAGTTTTTAAATAAACTTAGTGCAAACAGAACAGCTTTCCATTATTCTTTGGACTCATTCCTCAATTATACCATGTTCAAGTGTTTTAGGAATCAGTACAGGACAGAGTGAAATACCCCCTTAGGAATGAAGATATACCCTTTCTTCCATGCAGTCTACAATTTTGGGCCTATTAACTTAACACTGTTTCTGAAGGGATAGCTCTTATTTTGTTTTATGTGGAATATATCATCCCAAAGTTAATTTGTAAGCAGGGTAGTCCAGAGCCTCTGCCACCTCTGCGACACACAAAAAGAAATCAGCTTTGCGGTGCAAGGATGATTTGATGCAAGCTGCAACAGGGATGGTAAATCAGCTTCCCCCAAACACTAAAGAGCAACTGAGCCTTATGTATCACTCAAAATCTATGTTGGATTTCTGTTTAGTGAAATCAGGTGTTTTGCCTGCTATATATTCAGCATTCAGTCTCTAATGTAGCTAAATCCTGGTGCACTTCACTTTAACTTAACCCATTAATAACAGCACGAAAGCATTATATAAGACAAATTATTTATATATTTTGCTTTTCCGGGCATTCAGTTTTGGCTGCTGGCAGACGCCAAACCAATGAGGTAGACCTTTGATCTCACCTAGCGCGGTCGTGCTAGTGATTCTCAAGAGCTGAAGCCGGGGCTGTCCAGCACGTTTCCGAGGAGCAGTGCCTGCTTGGCACTGGGCACAGGCTTTGTGGCACGAACCCTTCATGGAGTCGCTGTGTGTGAAGCACTTCCTGACACGACGCTGCAGTCCACGAGTGACACGCGGGACGGCCATGCGGTGGAACACTAATTAATCTTTCTTTACGAGAATATGGAAATGCATTTCCCAAATTGTTCTCCGGGAACAATAGCCCCATGTAGTGACATCAAGCACATGGGATCGTATTACAGCAATCTGCTGGTTGCCATGGTGACAAGAGTGGGCCCGCGAAGCAAGCCACCCAGCTGCTGAATTGGAAGGAATGAGAAAAACACAGCCCACTTCCCATGTGAAATGAATTACAAGAACAAGGAAAGGAAGAAAAGAAAATTGTCAACCCTTAATCAAATGTTCTCATATTTTTAGAAAGAGTATGAAGAAAATGGAGACAATCTCCATTTACCTCTTAGGCCTCAGGGACCTGAAGAGTAATATCTCTGCATATACCGTGGCAATAAATCACAACGGTTTGTATAAGAAAAACCACACTTAACAGAAATCTCTTCTGTGTGCAATGGGAAACAATACCTTGTTCAATCATGCTATGCATTGTGTTTGCCTTAACAAACAAAATCTGTAGGAATATATCAAAATACTTCTCAGCGTAATGGTTGCATTTAGCCAGCAAGCCTGACTCTGTATTTTCCCTGCACCCTTTTAATTTTAAGCTAGAGACAGTTAGTATATTCCAGTTTGTTTTACAGCAGCCTTCTTCGCTTATAAGCTCTCTTACCTTTTACCCTTGCTGCACCACAACAGATCAAAAGAGGCATGGAAGAATGTGAAACTCATTTAAACACAGCAATCAGCAATGCATAGAAAACACAATTAATTTTCCAGTAGTTTTTGGAAGCTGCTTCATAATTCGTTCTATTTTGTAATAAAATTTTAAAACAGCGAGTTCAGGTGACCTAATAGCCTCCAGTTACTAAGATGTATGTCTGAAAAAGGGTTTGGGCATGTGAAAATTAGACTGTGGCTTCATTTTGCAGTGCAGAGAGTGGGCCCCAAACAGCCAGGTGAGGCTTCCACAAGATCACATTACAAATACAGGTAGCGGCAGCTATGGTGGACATGACCACATATGACTTTACAGTTCCTGTGTCTGGGAGCAGGATCCCTGCAATTGAGTTTGGCACACAAGACCCTGCATAACTTAACAGGAAGAGCGAGGTGCTTAATAAAGAGATTTGCAGTGATAAGCAGAGGAAGCCAGTAAGATAATCCAAGGCAAGAGTTATATTGAAAAGTTTTGCCTTCCTTTGAAGCTGTGGTTTAGAAACCATTTGGAGGCTGGATTTTCCATCTTGCTCCCTAGATCTCGACATCAAAGTTGTCCCTCTGGATGAGGACAGCTGGTTCACCACTTTCTTTCAAATTACAGTACTATCTAGAGGCTCAAATGACTCTGTAGCTCAGAAGTTACGATACTCGGTTGCAAGAGATAGTCCTGAATTTGTAGCTTTCTCTCTACTTTTTATAGCTAGCTGTTATTGGATGTAAACCAGAAACATTTCTAGCAACAGCACTGGAAGATTGATTTACCACACCTAGCTCTCACTGGTCTAAAGGATAATGTTCCTTTCTGGTTTACTGGCTGAATTTCATGGTAATTTAGTTTCAGCAGGACTGTAAAACAATTCCTCCTCAATCCCAGAATGCCCTTCCCTGTCAGTTATTGCATAGCTTGTTCTCCTTTTTAGGAAATTCAAAATTCAAGTTTGAGAAAGACACATGAACCTGATCTCCCTTCTGCGTGAATCCTCTCATAACGGTGCTGTGATATGAAAAAGAAAGATAAAGCAATTCTTCCTCCTTCAGTCACATTTTTAGGAAACAACAGCTTACAGTTCATGCCATGCTCCTGTGGCTCTGCCCTAGGCATTCTCTAAGACTTCCCATCAGATCAAGCTCCCATGGTACCTATGAGAAGCAGGGCCTCATTTCTAGACTCTTTGCAAATGCAAAGTTGGATGTAGTTTCCAAGCTGCTCCATCTACTCAGAACAGAAAACCAGGGAGCCCAGAGGTAAAAATGAAAAAAGATATGAGTGGAGTTCAGCTGCAGGCAGGAGCTGAGCAAAGGCTTGCAAGACCACAACCGTAACTTTAGGGCATAATCGTTTGAAGGCTTAAGTATTTTTCTGAGCATATGTTTTTCTTGCTGCTGTTTCACAGGCCTTCTCTGTGAATAAGCTATTTTTAAGATATGGATTCTGCTCAGAATTTTAAAGTCTAAGTCTTTGACTGTGTTTTATACTCTTTGGGGTGATTTGTGTGGCTCAACATGGCTAGGGTTGATAAAAATGTGAGCAAAAAAATACCTAACAGACAGAAATGTGGTTTGAAACATACACATTTACTCAGTGAGACTTTCTGGGAGGTAAGCAGAGTTTCTACATTTATTACAAAAACACCAGCATTAATGTCAAGTTTGAACAGAATTCCATGTTACATGCAGAGCAGGTATTCAGCATTTTTGTTATTTCTGAAAATACTGTTTGCCCCTTCTTGCACTCCCCAAACTTATATATTCACTGGAGAAAGGAGTATTTTCCCAAGAATTTAGAATTTTGTTAATTAGCTCACAGTAATATTGATTTTAAATTGGGTCCTTTGAGAAATTTAGCATCTAGGATAACTAGCATTTATCTCAAGTAATATGAATAATGGTACAATATAGACTCCTCAGAATTTTCATTACTCAAATGAAGTGAAATTATCTTTGCAATATACATTCAAGACATTAAGATGTAATTTAGGTAAGTATTAATAATTATTTTATTGAATTGTTATGACTAAATAGGCAGACAGAGTTGGGTCAACAGCGTTCATAATTAAGTGGGCCAAGTGCAACATCAGAGGTAATTTTTTCAATTGCCACCTTATCTGTGCACCTAATTTGCATGTGACAATTGTGTTGGTTGTAATGAATCAGTGCTACAAGGAAGAGGGGATAAAAATAGCAGAAATTCTTCCTACAAGAATCCTTGTCCCAGCTATCAGTATTGTTTAATTATCACTATACTTTAATTAACTATTACTGTTGTGTGAAGGGGCTGTGACTATATGTTCATTTGAATCTCAATATTTGAAGGTCTTTCAATGGTACTGGTTACTTCAGGTTCATTTTAGGGAGAGCTGAATATGAACCAGATCTTTAAAACATGGGTAGAGTGGGACTCAGGGTCTGCTGGGTCTCCACTTCTTTTGAAAGAAGTGCACCCCACTGCATAGTTTGCAGATTAGAGGTCAAATTCCCTGAGTGGAGTTGTGCCTTAACTGCTTTGAATTGCTGTCCATTTCTCTTGTCTGTGACTAAAATTACCTTTTCTTTTTAGTTAACATTTCAATAGTAGTTTATTATTACTTTCTGAAGAAATGACAGTAACATGGAAAACCATCTTCAATTTTCTTTATTTTTGTGGAGTTTTTAATTGCTAAGGAAGTCATAAATATAAAGACTGATAATAGAGGAGGGTGAGGATTGAGAATTAGTTTCAGTATCAGTAGTTTAAAGGCAATATAATTTTAGAAGAATGTTGTCAAATGATTTGCAATGTGCTCAGTCCATTCTTCCTAACATATTTTACAATCAATATTTTTTCCCCAAGGCAGAATTTCAGGCTTCTGCAAAAGATTTTTCTAACATGGTCTTGTCAGGCTTGCAGGTGAAATAACAATTTCTGCAGTATCTCCAGGAATCTGATAAATCTTTCTGACCTTAAAGTACAAGTTAAACATTTCACTCAATAATCATTCTTACAGATCTTGTTTTCATGTTAACAGTGGCACTACTAGTGAGAGGCAACCTTTCACTCATACTGAAGCTTGCTAAATTCTGATCGTTTGCCAGTTCTCATTTGGAAAAGAAATGTGTGACACATTGCCTGAAATTTTTGCACTGATAAAAAGCAGTTTACGTTATTGAAAACTGCATTTCTCTGGTCATTTCTTGCAAGCCTTCAAGGAATAACCTCTTTTACCTTGTGGAAAAGCTATGTTGTGATGAAAATGTATAAACCTTGTGGCATATGATTGAGACAATGAAAAGTCCTGATTATTCAATGTGTCCTTGCCATCCTGCGCAACCATCTTGTGAGATGCCTTTAATTGGTTCCCAGCCAGAGGACAGTTTAAATGTCACCTACTTTGGGGGGTGCAGTTTGAAAAAATATTAGCATTAGGTGGGTGAGAAGCAAAGTGATTTGGAATGAAGACTGTCAAAGCTATGCTTCACAACAGAACTCTTTCTCATTGGTGTCTGGTGGCTGCAGCTCTTTGGTGCTATTGGTGTCAGTTTTCTATCTCCATGCTTGTATAATGGAAGAACAATCCCATCTGCCCCTGTCCTGCTCCCACCTCTTTTCCCTGAGTGGCAGGAACACGAGTACTCTCACATACCCCAGCTAAGTGTACTGCATTGTATATTATCCTTTTTTCTGTCTCTGCCAATCCATATTTCCAGCAATCCTGCAAACCCAAGTGCAAGATCTGTTCTTCAAACTCAAATATCCCCAGTTGAGCTCCTGCAGTGACAACTCTCTCAGGAAGTGAGTGATTTGCTGCAATACGAATTGGAAGAAATAGTGACAAGGTCCTTCAAACACACACCAAACCTTGTCTGTGACACACATACACCATGATCTTACCCATTGCTATGTATTACATCCGACTGATGCTGGCTTTTCAGAGTCCCTGCTGATAATATGTTGAAGGTGCAGCTGATTGCTACATGGGTAGCTGCAAGAGGAAAAGGGAGAGTGTGTATCTCTGCCCAAGGAAAAACAGTGAGGCATCTATTAGTGCTACCCCATCAACATTATACTCGGCACAGGACTCATCCTTCCCTCACCCACACCAATCCTGCTGTTGGGCAAACCAACTCCAGTGACACTTGGCACCTGCAGTTGAATTTGGTCTCACTAATGGCTGCACAGCAAGTCAATTCCATCTCATGAGTAGTTCTTACCAGCTTTAGGATTCAGATTCACTGCTTTTCCTCTTCTAGCTGACATAGATGAGCATAGAAAAGCTGGTCTAATTGGTGCTGCCAGTCTATAAAGAGAACTCTTCCAAATCTTCCATTTCTTACATAAGGATATTTTCTTTCATATAGGAAAAAAATAGCCTCAAATGCACAATTAATTTGTTCTTTCTCTCTTTCTTCCAGCTAGTTTTTACTCAGTTTACACAAAGTGATGCATAGACGATTTTAGAATTTCAGCAGCATACACTACTGGACATGAGGCTCACAGGCACAGCTTGGTAGCCTCACATATAAGGATTGCTACTACAATCACACGCAAGTAGTTATCCTTGTGTTTAAGACAGGATGTTATTTCAGCCTCCAAAGGCTGTGAGGAATTACCGTGCAGGGGACATGTACAGAAGAGTTAACTGGAAAGCATGAAAGAAAACTGTTTTGTTAAAAGTACATTGAGGGATGGAAGGAAAGGTGGGAAGCTCTTACAGGACATGTTTATATAGACATCACCTATTCATTAAAGAGAATAAGGTTGGATGGGGCTTTGAGCAATCTGGTCTAGTAGAAGTTGTCCTTGCCCATGGCAGGGGGATTGGAATTAGATGGTCTTTAAGGTCTCTTCCAACCCAAACCATTTTATTATTCTATAGGTGTTTATCTCCTCATTGAGTTGTGTTTTGTTGTTGTTGTTGTTGTTTGTTTGTTTGTTTTTCCAGAACTGTGAGTGCAATGAAAATCTAAGGAACTTCTTTCTAACCTTTATCAGATTGTCAATCTATTAGTCAAGGTGAAGTGCAAGAATAAGACCAAAATACATATTCCCAATACCCCTTCACTTCCAGCTTCAATGGCTGAGTTTTCAGATAAGTGTCTGATGTGTCTGGCATCTGTTTTAAAGTTTCTTTACCATTTTTACTTTACTTAGATGCAGAACCAGACACTGGATCTTTTGCCGTAGGTTTCCACTACAGAAAATATATGAAGGAAGATTAAAGACATAGGTACAAAAGGGGAACAATGAGAAACATGCACTTATGTCTGCCATTGTAATATGTTCTAATCAACATATATTAATATCTTTAGGGACAAATCTTAAAGATTTTTTGTTCCTACAGGATGTAGAATGTGTATTGGTCTTTAAAATATATATATATAAATATAATATTGAAAAATGTCCTGTTTTGATAGTAAATGAAGTCTACAAGTTTATGAATCTTTTGCATTGACTGGATTTTAGAGGTTCTTTGAGCTGTTTAATGTATTAAAATTAGGCTGTTTTTAATAGAGGTACTACTTCTGTTGCTACAAGTCTGACATATTCCAAATTAAATTGTTTTATAAAGATTCTGTATACATATGTAAGTTCTTAGATGCATTTGGAATCTAGTATAAAAATCTAACCCAGCATTTTTTGGAAAGGCTGTATTAACTTTAGGTGGAGGGTTCTGGAGATGGTTTTGTGTGGAACACCCCGAATAAATGCCAGTGAAATCTTTATCTTATACTATACCATCATGTCTTTTGTTCTTAACTTATTTATAGGAACTATCTCAGATTTTGGCAGAGTTCCTGAGTTTTCTCAATTATATTGTTTTTCATATGCCTCCAGTCTCCAACATGCAGAGTCATTTTTCCTTCATTCTTGAGCCCAACTGTTCTGTGAAACTATTGCCTTTTTACTTAGGAGATCAGCTTCCTTTATGTATCTATACGGAAAAAGATGATATTTCTGAGAGTAGTGCAGAACCACAAAGCCCAGGGAGGATAAGCTGTATTCCTTCCTAACTTGAACTTCAGAACCACAATATTTCTAATTCATATATAAGACTATCTCTTACGCATTTGCATGACAGGAATTTCAACAGTGTAAACTGACACGCATGAGATCTGAATCTGCCCTAGTATAAGCAATTTTTATATATTCTTCCTGCTTTAATTCTGAGAAGTAAGTTTTCCTTCCAGCTAGTTTTCCGATAGACTTAGGAAAGCTGTAATATCACAAAGCCTCTTATGTTTTTATTACATAATAAGAACATAATAACCCCAGAAGAGATTGCTGTCCCATATTTTCTGTTACAAGAACCTGTTTTCTCTTTTATATAAGCATGTCACAGTTAAATCTTCAGACTGAAATTCTGTAGGTGTGTACTGGAATAATCTCTTTTTGGTGAATGTTTCAGCTAATATAGCTCAACTATTTTCGAGGGTGAAATAATGTGAAAAGACATTATTGTATTCGTATTCATTTTAATTACATTTACCATGTCATCTCCATAAAGTTAATTGAGGTTAAGTTTGGCCCAGCTTATAATAAATATGTGTACAGCAGCTAAGAGAAGGGAGACAAATTCTCCTCTTGTCTCTGATCTGCCGCAGCAAAAAAAAAAAAAAAAAAAAAAAAGGAAGGAAAGCTTTCCTCACTCTCGATGTAGGAGGCTATGGAAGGAGGCTGGAGGACAGCAAGAAGAGGAATCAGGTAAAAAGAGTATCAGGGACCACGATTAAGGGGAGAATGGGAGCAGACACCAGGGAGATAGAAATACAGGGGACTGTTTCTTTCTCTTCAAAGGCATGTCTGCAGAGGAGACAGCAGCTTTCTACTATCAGTTTTCTCCTCTATAGAGAATTATTATTTAAAGCAATAGAGAATTATTATCTAAAGTTCCCCAGTTTGCTCGTGTGGAGAGATGAAGAGCTGGCGTAGCTCCTTGGCAAGAGACAAGGAGATCTGTTTTACAGGAGAGATGGGTGGCTGCTACCATTGGCACTGATGGAAATGCACAGGAAAAGCTCTGAAGCCTGAAGACATTAACGGACCGGGTTCTTGCCTTCTCAGAGTGGGGACAAGGAGGCAACATTAATTCCAGGCTTTCCTGAGTTTTAAATATTTGTAACCTTGACATACTTTAAAATAAAAAAAAAAAATACCACCTGAAAAAAAAAAAATATATATATATATGAGCTAATACATAAAGAAAAAAAATAGTAAAGAATTAATAAAATAATGCTGTCTCTGCCATGCACTTGGCACAAACAGGCAGGCTCTTTCTTGTGCCTAAGTATTTGTTGAACTGGGTTTTAAACAGAATACTTTAAACTGCCAAGGTTGCTGACACCAATAAACAGTGTATAGTAGCTCAGTGATGAGTACACCCTGATTGTGCATAAACATCTTGCAATGATGAAGGGTGAAATCTGAAAAACACTAAACAAAGTGAAAGCAGTAGCTGAAACAAATAGCTGCATTTATTAATATGAATGAAAATATGTAGTCCTTTTTTTTTTTTTTTTTTTTTTTTTGGACTGGATCCTGTGTTGGCTCAGTTTGCCTAAAGCCTTTTATGCTAGCTATTTCTAGCAGCAATAACCCAAAATGCATTTTTTTCCCCCAGTTCTTCCCCTAAATTTACAGCCCTCTTTAGGTTAATTAACATAGAGGAAGAAAGGAGAAGTGACATTTTGTATGTGTTTACAAGGGAGATAAATGGGATATTAACCCCATCTCATCACTGTCGCTGTTTGCACAGCCTGTGCTGCATGCACTCTTATACCACATGATGTACTTATAACAACATGATTGCACAGCTTCTCACTTCAGAGCAGGGCTCTGCCTGCACCAGTTCTGATGCTGCACACAAATTCTTTCAGGGTATGATTTGTAGACTTGTAGTCTTAAATCATACCCCATACTGTGAAATATAATTTTAAATGTAATAGCTTTGTAATGTTTCCATGATTGCCTTAAAAAGACCTCCCCTAGATTTTGCAGGATATTCTGCAGAGTAGCACTTGAGAGTCCTCAAGAGTACATCTGTAAACTAATCAGTCCATCTGAAAAGAGTGAAGATTTAACAGCTGAACAGGGTGAAGTATTGCTTATTCCACTGTGCTTTTTGAAAGAAAGCCATGTTGCTCTGGGACAGGAGATTTGATATTCAGAAATAATTAATGTCCATTATTAAGCCCTGATTCAGCAAAGTATTTAAACATGTTCTGTTATGCGCCTCTCAGCTTTTGATTTTGCTGCTGCTTAAGAGCTCTACTGAGTCGAAGCAGCAAGCAAAATGGAAAGGTGGAGATGAAGCTTTTCATGGGTTTGCTCACATAAAGCCTATTTCATGGTGATTTTAAATGAGTGCAAATAAAAATTCTCACTTATAGCAAATTAGCTTCATGAGACTCCATCAGGAGTACAAGTTCGGAGAGGTCAACTGGGCTATTTTTACGGGTTTTGATCACAAATGTAATAGAAAATGTATTTTTTAAAATTTGTGTGTGTGTGGTCTGAAATGAGGTAGTCTAAAAATGGAATGGAGGTTTTCCAGCCTACTTTGAACCATCCTGATTTGATCCCTGGCTGCAATTCACTTTTTAAGCTACTGTAGTGTCTCCGGTGATTCCCAGTAATCACCGCCAAATAACCAAGTACCTTATCCTTCAAACACTAAACTTTCCACCTAGGCGGAATCAGATTCCTCAATCTTCAGCCTGTACTGCTCACTGTTTGGATGAATTCCAGGATCATCTTTTAGGAGTCATATTTCCCTCTTACATGTGTAGCTCTAGGTCATCTACTGCTAGCAGATCTTAAGAATAGAAGCTTGAATTCTGGAGGCTTTTTTTCTCGATTTTTATGGACTCCTATTTTGTGTATTGTTTGAACAGATGGTCTTTTTCTGCTGTTTGCATGTTAGGAATTCTTTGACCTGCCCACAAGCATGGAGATAAGAGCAGTGACAGGTAAAGTTAGGACTGCACTGGTACAGTTAAATTCAGGGGGATGGGAGCCATATGGAGTTTTTTGATACTACTCCCCCTCTTGGTTTCTTCAGCATTTTACTAACAAGTAACTAAAGAATTTTATCCTCATCCACTCTACTGTTCTTCCTATGTGTTAAGTATTTTCCAGACTGGATTAAAATGAACGTAAGACATTGCTGGGTGAGATAGGAGTCGAATGAAAAAAAAACGAAGACTTTGAATGCACTTATCTATAGTCATGTCCTTGGTTCCAGCCAAATAAAAGGAGGTTCACAGCCAGTATTTTGCTTGAGCGGACCCTACAGTTTCTCCACTGACACGGTTGCCAGCAGTATAGCAATTGTCCATAAGTTCAAGTGCCTTCCCCCACATTTTGTCAATGTGACAGTGAGTGCAGTCACCAGTAATTTATTAATCTTGTCAAATGTCGTAAGTTATGCAAAGTATTCTCTTTTAAACACAATGAAAGGGCTTGTTTCAAGCTATTGAAGGAATCTTTTATTTTTTCATCTTAATTTTACCTTTTTTTTCCCCCCACTTCTTTAGGGAAGCAACGTAATGGAAGACCAGGATCTCCTGGAAATAGGAATACTTAACTCTGGACACAGACAGAGAATACTCCAGGCAATCCAGCTTCTCCCAAAGGTATAGTTTCTGTTATTATCCAAGCAAGGGAATTAACACCTACAGCTTTCACATTATTTAAAACACTTTTTTGAATGGAGATAAACATAGTTCCCTACTGTTTTTGTAGCCATTTGTTGCATGTGCAAAAGTGGCATAAAGTAATGTCACACTGGACCCACCTTGTGTAGATGTAGTTGACAAACGAAGCAGAAGAGAGTAACATCTGTAGTTTGAAATGATAGCTGTTTAGAATTTATTGTAATGATTTTTGGCTTTTCAATCTGTTTATAGACTCTGTCATTACAGATGTGTAAATAAGGCTGTCAGTGAATACCAGGTGCTTGTCTTTATATAGCAGATGACCTAAAAATACTTTGCCTTTTGAAACAGGAATTATATAAACATTCTTCAAAACTTTGGATGAAAAATGCTTTTCCTAATACCTGTCTTTCATGTATGATTTGGAGACTTCCTGCAGGCTCTACATTGATTTGGTCCTGTGTATTTTTGCTTCTCAGCTGTGGACATAGTAACTTGAAGTCATTTTTCCAGTCATTTTTAGTGCTGATTTAAACTATAGATTCTAAAATCAGTGGCATAAAGGTGTGGTTTTTATATTTTACACACTAGAATATATCCGTGCAGGCTTCTGCTAATGTTTCTACATACAGAAACCTGAATAGGTAAATGAGGGACACACTGGGCCAAGCATGAAAACTTACTGATTTTGGGAAGCTGTGTGAGGAGAATGAATGAGCAGCAGTAGACACTACTAAAGCCCAGAAGGCTGCCACAAATGATACAAATACTCACTCGGTGCAAGATACTGGGGCAGGAATAACACCTTAAGTAGAGTGCATGGAGTGCTCTAGAGCTTGGTAGCAGCATGTATGGTAATCAAGCATCAAGGTAAATAGAGATTAGTCTGTTTGCAGTTTGATAACACTGGAGAGTAAGAATAGTTGTTAAAGGACTTTTCAGCCTGGAGCATGCAGATGACTTTGCCAGAAGAGGCTTTTTGATGCAGCATAGTTTACTAGGTAAGTTCTTATGGACGACTTGTAAAAGAGAACAAGGATTTATTTTGTATGGAAAAAAATGTAAAATTGTGAACTGTATGTGTTTCTGGATGTGCTAGACAATCTGTATATACTACAGAATGAGTCTGTGCACTGATACACTGAAGATGATTAAAGACAGCAATGTTCCACATAGCGTTGTTAGACAAGTGAGATAAATGGTACAGTATTAGTAGTACTAAGTACTAAGTAGTACAAGTAGTACTTGATGAATTACAACAGATATTTATGGTTTAACTATAAATTTATGAATTTTTGAAGAATGCTATCATTCAAAACATTTTATGTGATTTTAATCCCTGCTCTTAGCTGATGAAATATTTTTGTTTATCATATTTCTTAGAGAAGCCAGATTTTTTGTATTCTTGCTTAAATTGTTCAAAATTAATGAATGGATTTTTAATATATCATAATTTTAGTGCTATCTAGATTTGGTAACTGGTGTTTATGAAAACATTGTTAATAATGTCTGCTTTTGGAGAACATACTAATGCTGAGAGCCAGATTTTGTCATATGACTCCAACTAAGGTCTTTTTATAAAATATGCTTAATATGAGAAATGATGATAGAGTCAAGATCTAGAAGCCCTCTTAAAACCAGTTGAGAGCAAGCTGTTTATGCAGTTACTCGGAACAATTAACATCTTCTGAACCAAAGATAATTAAGTAACAAAGAAAGGCTTAAAGCATGGGCTTCAGTGAGGTAGTCTTTAGCAGCTTCCCTGTTGAGAAAACAGTCCTCAAAGACCAAGTTTCTAATGTGTCTTTGATGCAAGAATATCGTATCAAAATAAAGGCAGCCAAAAGCTGTGCATCATATTTTTTCACTTAAATGATTCACCAACACAAGAGAGCTTACGTAGTAAAAATACTTAATTTCATATTCAAAACCCAATTTGTTTGAACAGCTGTTGGAATAGTTATGGGGCCCACAAATTGGGATTCTGGTAAATTTTATCTCATGTAACTGACCCTTGATTTATTTACAAGTTTGCTGAAAATCTAAAAAACTTTCACATCCTGCAGGAAAACATGAAACGGTTTCTGCATATCCATTTGTTAATAAGTTCAGCTCTGTCATCATCCATTCAAAATAGTCTGTACCTTCTAAATACTTTAGGATCTCAAATCATAATTGGATTCTTACTAATTTGAATCTCATTAGATATTCTTTTAGTTGGTTTGTTTGAAAAGGTACCTCTTTTCTACTCCTTGTTTAATTTAAGACTTGATGACTCCTTGCATTTTAGTAGTTAACAATATGGCTGCTGCTGCTGTTGTTAGTTTTACTATTAATCCTTCCTGTCTTGTGATACTTCTTAACTCAGAAGTTGAGGTAGAAGTTAAATGCTTTAAAAAACATCTACAGAATGACACTTCCTTAGGGCCATATACTAAGGCAGTATAGAATAAACTTGGAGGCTAAAAAATTAAGAAACTAATCTATTGTCAATGTTTTAAAATATTCATTTTTAAAGCTTGTTATTCTCATCAGCCTTCATCTCTGCAGCCTGAAAATGCAACAGGCATTTAGATGTTAGCAAGACTTTGTTCACTCCTAAATGCTGGTTTCCTAAAGAGTGATGAGATTTCCGTATTTCAAACACCAGAAATACATTTAGGAACCACTTGCTAGAGCTTGAAGTAGTTTTAAATAGGAAAAAAGCACATATCTGTTGAAATATAGATGAATTAATTGTTGCATTTTATTATGTTGTGTTTAATCAGTATAAAAAAGCATGTTTGACCCAGTTTTTTCAAAATATAACCTTTCCTTAATTATTTTGTGTTTGAGGAGAGCATTTCATGAGAGTAAGCTAGTATGTTTGTAGGGAGATTTGAAATCTTTCAATGAGATCTCTGCTTGTCATTATACCCTTTATTTTTGTTGGATTAGAGATAGAGCCCAGTCTCATCTTACATTAATGTAATTTAAGTTATTCAAGTTTCACATTAACTAGAGCACTTTATAGCTTATTATTATTAGATAAGGCTAAGACACTCCAGTAGAAACATAATTTGTAAAGTTAATTCTTAAAATGGAAATATTTTATACATGACACCAGTTTTAGAGCAAATCTCTTAGCAGAGTTTGATACTGCGTTTAGCATTTTTTGTTCGAACAGAATGAAATCAATAATCTTTGGAGAGGGATTTTATGTTTTATTAAAAGGACTTTCAGCTGTATAGAGTTCTAGGGACAATGCCTAAAAGTATAGTACAAGGACTTCAGAAAAAATATATATATAATACTGAGGGAGAACTTGTTTGCAAGATATGCTTAATTGACTAAGAAAATAATAGCAGTCACAGTGTATCATTTTCAAGTTATTTTGGTATCCAAAGCCTGTGTGCAATTGACTTCTCAATGGGTTCCTAAGAGGCTGCAGTGTTTTTGAAAATAATTATCCTAGCTTATCTGAGGACCTAGATAAGAAAAGGGATTGTTTTCATGTGGGTTGCTCAGTGTAAAGCTCCTTCTCCCAGCCCATGATGGGAACACATTCTCTCATTTGACAAATGGAAGAAAGATGATAGTTGAAAGCATCTTTCTCCTGGCTTCAGAGCTATTCTTACAGTATGCAGCTTGTTTCTTCCTGCATGGAGAGGTCTCAGGGACAGAGCATGTCTGGGAATCTTGTAGCAGTGGAATGCAGGCAGCGAGCCTGTTTCCTGGGTGCTTTGCAGAACCAGACAAGAAGTAGGACATGAGTGGGGTATTGAGCACATGCTCTCTGCAAGTAGTGTTACATGAGCAGTAAAGCTGTGCTTCCAAAAACTGCTAGATCTATTACTCATATGTAACACCCATTTTTGCAAGCACAGTAAATCTGGCATTTAGGAAAACAGAACTACTGTGCCTGTGCACATCAACTATGCTGTGTATATAGCAGACAGGGACCACATCATATGTTTGCTATTGCTATATATCTGTTGGTTTAGAAGTTACAGAGCTTAGCAAGCTATTTGAATCATGGTATTTAATTATCTCCCATTCAGCACAGCTAACAGGTAGATAACTGCAACTTCCATTCCTAAAGATAGTGACCAAACTAGAAGATGCTGCAAAGTCAAGCTTTTAACATTTATGACCCTTTCTGGCTGTGACTTCTTGCTTCTGGTCTGCTGGAATTGAAGATGAAAAGCAGCATTCAAGAGAAGTGCTTTCTACCCTGCTTATTCCTCCTTCTTATGACTTTTGGAATTACTTACCAGGCTTGGAAGGAGGCCACTCACCTGCTCATTACACTGTTTATAAGACCTTAACCATAAAGACAGAAAAGAAGAGTTACATCCACATAATACACGAGTTTTGCAACTCTGAAACACAAAGGAACGAATCAGTAGAACAACGCAGTTAGAAACATCTATGCTATAGCTCAGGGTGTTTACCTCATGGTCCCTCCATGCATGTGCTTCAAAGTTGTCTGATTAAAGCAGTCCCACAAATGTTTCACATTTTCCTTCTTTCCGTCAGTGAGCCACTCTATATGGGATACACAGTCATTTATTTGTTTCGTGTAGATTACAGTAGCATGTCACTGGTCCTGCAACCATTCCCCATACAGCAAGCCTTATTCCTGTACATATTTTTTATACTTCCTTTATTGTGGTTGACTCCATATTGCCTGCTGTCTACACTGAGGCAAGCTAAAATTCTATTTGAGAGAGAGTGCTATTTTTTTCCTATTCTTTCTTCTGCAGCTGGCCCACTGGTCACTGTACAGAGCGTAGTTAAATACCTCTGGACTCCTCACAGCAGTCATGAAGTCGGCAGCCTTCTGATATTGACACCAGCTTAGATTGCCATCAGGAAGCTTTCAACTTTCTTACAGGTTGTTGATGAAAAGCATCATTTCCTTGGGTCTCTAGTTAGCACCCCCATGGAATTTTCTGTGAAGCTGAAGAGAGTGATGGGTTTTCTGACCATCACAAAAGGATAGCGTTAATAAAAGGTGGAGAATAATGAAATCATTATAGAAGCAACAAAAAAATCAGCAAGCAGAGTTCTGAGCAAGGCAACAGAAAGTGAGGCAATGAAATCAGGAAAAGTATCAAGGAAGAAGAAAATATGAGTCAAGAAAAGTTAAGGGCAGTTGAAAGTAAACAGAAAGGTATACCTCCACCATTTGATCCGTGTGTGTGTGTCCTTTTTCCAATTGGAGGACTTAGAGTTAAGGTTGTCAACCACTTGATTCAAATCTTTGTATCCCTTGAACAGTGTCATTTCCCTGGGCTCAAGTTAGCACCCCAAGGGATCTTCTATGGAGCTGAAGAGCTTGACTGGTTTTTAGATCATTAAGAAAAAGAGCATTAGTAAAAGGCAGAGAAAAAAAATAGAGGTTGAAATGTATTCAGTGCATGTCTCGTGTTGATCTTCTGATTTACTTTCCTCTAAAAACAAAGCTGTATAGTGTGTACCCAGATTATTCAGCAAACTAAACCAATGCTAAGTAGAGGCAATGATCAGATTACTTTTAAATCATATTGTGGCACCAAACCATAGTACTGTTGGGCCAAAGAAATCATCACTAGTGTAGCCTCTGAGAGTGATGGAAAGAACTAAAGTGAAGTTGATAGCATATTGTCAAAAGTAAACCAGGCAGAATTACTGAGGTTCCAGCAAAGGATGAATGTTTAACTTCAGAGGTGTAAGTCTGTGCTAAAATAGCCAGTTTTTGAAAGTGTGCCTGTAAATCTCTAGCACTGAGCACAGAATCACTAACAGGACTGCTCTCAGAAGCGATAATCATAGAAACTCATGAGATCAAAGGCCATGCATTCCACTTAGTTCACAAATTCCAGATTCAGGTCTTCTTAAGGTTACATCATACCAAATAGAAATGCCCTGAACGGTTGCATAAAGCATCCTCAGTAATACTGAATGAGACTTCTTCCCTTGACCCATACAGGGTGTCTGATGAAGAACTAGGAAGTCTTTTCAGTCTTCTGGATGTGTGAGAAAAATCTCAATAATTTTCTTTAGACGGGATCTTCTGTGAAGCTATTTTATTCACAATTGCAATGGCGGGCATCCTGCAAGCAGGAGCACACAGTACAAGTTTGTCATAACCGTATATTCCCTATCACCCAACACCTGATTTCTCCCGTTTCCTCACTGGCTGAGTACTACAGGTTCGCAACCTACTCGACACAGTTCTGTACCATATATGTACTATTTAATTTGACCAACCACCAATTTCTCCTTTTCCTTCTTTTTTTTTTTTTTTTTTCCTTCTTCTCTTGTGACTAGAGGGCTCGTGATTTTTGTTCTTACTGATTTCGTACTGCTCATCCTGTTTTTCTTAGCTATCCTCTTTATTTTGGGACAGTGGGACCTTCCCCATTATCTGCTTAACATACTCCCTACTGCTATGCCGCACAATCACTTTTGAATACGCAAGGTTAGTGGAATTTTCCACTGCAAAAACACCTTCTATTGCAAAAACACAACTTTGTTTCTCACAGATGTGAATCCAACTATTTAAAATTTAAAAAAAATAAAAAAATAAAAAAGTTAGTATGTATCTATTTTTCTTTTTATTCAGAAGACAGATTCAAACTGCAAAAAGTCACAGAGAAGATGTGTGCCGCAATGGTGGTAGGAAATGCTGAACTAAGTTCATGGTAGTCTGGATTTACCATTAGGGTGGGACCCTGAATCAGGCAATGTTGTGAATATGACTGTACTGTCTTTTGATAGTAAACTCCACAAAAAGATGGAAGGATTTTGTTTAGCAGAAAGAAAAGTCAAACATTATTAAAACACAGCCTGAATAGTTAACTTTTTTAATAAGTGACAAGGTAGACAGAATAGAAAACCAAAAAAATTAACAGCTCTTCCTTACCTATTGTGCCTTTACAGGCATGTCCTAGTTTTCACTTAGTCACTTTCTCAGCAGCAGTAAATGAAAAGTGTCCTCAGGTCCATAGGAAGTTCAGCTGATCCTCCTTGACAGCTGGCTCTCTGTCCCTGACTGCAGGCTCAAGTCCTGCTCAAGCACTACAGCTGCTAGCTTCTTGTGGTGTCCCTGTGCCAGCCAGGCACTGTGGTCTTCAGAAGTGTCTCCCCTCAGCCTTCTCTTTCACCATCCCCAGAGAAGGAATGATCTCCTCTTCCAACAATATGAGTATACCTGATCACTTTTTGGACATACATACTTTATAATAGACAACACACAAAGTCAGGAAAAAATATCACCACCACAACCACCCATAACAACAATCCAGAATGAATCAGATTGGAAGCTGATTGTTTGGTACACACTTTTGAGAGAGCTGATTAAATATCTCAGATAGGCCAGCATTTTTAAAGAAAGCATTATATGCCTGCTAAAAAATGTTTCTTGCAAACCAACACAGGTGTGTAAATTCATTGTAATTGTTGCTGTCATTTAAAAAGCTGTGAAAGTCAAGTCATCTCTTTCTCCTTACAAAGGGAATAAAAAGCTTGATTTTAATACAGTGATGAGATCCACCAGATACTGATATTGCCAGTGGAGAAAATAGCATTAGTTTCCCAGCTTTCTGAGATGATCACAGAAAACTGGTAATGGGTCATGTTACTGAATTCACCTGGATGCTTCTGGTGCATGTGATTACTTTGAAGCTCCATTCACGTTTATTTGGCTACATTTCAGAGACAAAAAGTCAACTAAAGTACTTTCTATCTGGATGTAAAATACCATATAGTTATAGTAGTGATGCACTTCCAAAAAGACTGATGTACACGCAGTCTCTTGTAAAGGATTTCTCAGCCAACTAGAATGCTATTTGATGTTACCATTTTATTTTGAGAAACAGCTCTGTCTGGCTTCTGTCTTCTATTCACTTCAAAGCAAGCAATACTCATGATAGTTCAGTAGAACCAAGGAGAGAAATCTCCTGTGTTTTGTATCTTCCTCCATACTTAGTTTATATTATATTTTCTTAAACATTTCTTTTTCTCTATCACTTCTAAATCCTATGGGCCTCCTCCTTAGTGTTTTCCATATTTGTCATGCTAAAATTATCTGCAGTTAAACAGCTAGCACTGGTATTGCTCTTTATAGATATCCTAATGAATTGGGAGCACTGTCTGAGGAAGAACAATATTGCCTCTATTTATGAGCAGTTAATCCTTGAAAGGCTGTATTTACAACAGACATGACTTGAAGCTCAGAGATTTTATACTACGCTGAGTCAAACACTGTGCACATAGCCGGTTTGATGTTTGACACCACTGGTGCATCTGTTGTAGCTGGTGTGAAATGATTGAAGTCTTACATGTGCAAATACGGTCAGTAGACAGGTGGCCTTTTCTTTCCAAAAACAAACAAACAAACACAAAATAACCAAACAGCAAACAGCATCAGCAAGGTAGTCTACAGGGTGCAAATGATCTGTGAGAGGAGGCTAAAATCACAGTGCAATACAGAAAAGAAAAAATATATGCAGTCCAAGAGCCATAACCTGTTAATGAGAACATGGATAAGATGCAACTAAACTGCAGCTCTAATAAAGTAAAGGGGCAGCATTTCTGGGCAAATACATTTCAAAGTGTTTTTGCTTTTATTTAAAAACTCCATAATCTTTTATATGAAAAGCAGATACTGTTAATGATACTATCATGTCTAGATAACTAATCTGTCAATAAATAGTTGAAAGGAAAAAAAATACAGCCAGCTATGAATGACACTTAATAAGCTAGTTGATGTTATTAACAGACATAACAAAACCTTACATACAAGGGGACTGATAGTGAAAGTTTATTAGTTTTCATGTATTAGACACATTTTAGAAAATCTCTTTAGAAAAGAGATTGTTTCTTTGATCATGACAAAACAGTATTGCTTTTTGGCTGAAACTTACAGGAAATATCCTAGTTCTGAGATTAATTTTCTGTCATCGGTGTTGGGGGGCAGCAGGAGGTGGCTCCCTACCAGGGCAGGGGAGCTGGGAGCTGAGGAGAACTCTGGGGCAGGCAGGACTGTGCTGTCACCAACAAGGACAAAACACCTGCCCAAGGCAAGCAGTGCAGGGACAGTGGCAGTGCCTGGGGATAGCCATAGCCCAGGGCAAATTCACAGGGACGAGGACAGGCTGAGGTTGATTCAGAAGGATGTGTCAGTTGTTGAGGGTCAGCAAGGTACATGGCCAGGCACAGGCGTACCTACAGCATAGCTCAGGTGAGGCCCAGGGGCATGGGTCTGAGCTCAAATGCAGCTCCTGCAGAAGGCAAGGTGGCCCCAACAAGGAGCACGTTCTTGCATGGGTCCAACCCAAGGTTACACAGCTGCACCATCCCTGACTTGGCCTTCAGCACAGGCAGCCAAATTACAGAATCACAGCATTGTAGAACGGCTGAGGTTGGCAGGGCCCTCTGGAGGCCATCTGCTAAAACCCCCCAGCTCAAGCAGGGCCACCCAGAGCAGGCTGCCCAGGACCATGTCCAGGCATCTTTTGAAGATCTCTAAGGAGGGAGACTACAAAAGCTTTCTGGCCAACCTGTGCCAGTGCTCCTTCACCTGCACAGTAAGAAAGTGCTTGTACTTGAGGCTTGAGGGAGAGGGAAAATGTTTCCAGAACCTGCTGGTTCCCAAAAATACTCTAGTGTGTGCTCATATAGGCTGCTGAGTGACTTCCTAACAATTTTGTCTATTGGCACCAAATTCAGAAATGTGAAAATTTCACATACATTTCAGTTGTTCTCAGCCTTTTGCTTATTGGATTGTTCTGTATTTTCTTGCCTGCATCCCTTTGCAACACACCACAGTGGTACTGATATCTGTTTTAACAGCCCATCTGACGGAGATGTTCACTGGGAACTGAGAATTCAGAAGTTTCCCATGCTGTGTTTGTCATTCATAGAAACTGATGGGTTACCAGTATTATGGACCAAACCAGATGAGATTTCTTTGGATTTCTCATCCAGTTTGGTCAAAAAGAAAAAATCATATCAAAATCAGGTCAAAAGAAAAATCATGTTAATATCAACATTTATTAAACATAAAGGTCAAATAGTACTAAACAAAAGAACAAATTTGCATAATGTTTCCCATCTGAATACTCTAAAAATTGTTTTGAAGGTGCTTCACTTTTCTTTGTTAGAGAAAGGAAACAAAAATACTTTATATCTTTCAAAAGCCATGGCTACCCTGTGAACCCAATACATTTTCTTCATGTTGTTTCTGTATTAGATTTTTCTTCTGTTTATTGAGTCCTTTCTTTTCAAGAATCAGTTTTTTAAACATAACTTATTTCAAACCAACTCTTGAACTAAGCATCACAGGAGGCAGAGCTACCAGGGTTCTCCATGTTTTTGCAGTCTGCTGGACAGACTACCTTTAATAAAAAATTTGAAATAAATCTGAATGACAAAGAAAGAAGAGTTTGCCATGCTCTTGACGTCTAGAACTTTCATTCCAAATCGGGATGAAACTAACTTTCACAATGTGTAGATCAGCAACAACATTGTATTCACTGTCATACAGTCATAACTTAATTCCTGCCTGTAAACTCTCACTTCCTGATACAAATCCTTTGCTTCAGATGTGACCTGAAAAGCTGTAATTCCCATAGCTAATTATGGGGATTCTCTACTCTCTCTTTTATGATATAAGATAATAATTTCATTGCATCATTTAAGTATTTCCAGTAATATTTTATACCCAACATATGCAGCAAAAGACCAAAGAGTAAACTGTTATATCCATGATGCAGTGTCTGCATCCCTTCTCTCTGCTACTGTAAGAAACCATGATCAAGATCATGATGTGCTGGCTTTCTGCATTTGAAAAGATAGATAGACGAACACTACTCTGGCTTTCAAATGTAGACTTTAACTTTTTTCCCTGCTTTGAATTCAAATTGTATTTCAAATAAACTGTGAGAAATAAATGGGTTCAGGCAAGATATTAAGATAAGAATTCTCTCATTTTTAAATTACTTTGTCACTCACTTCAAACTTAAGCTCAAAGCATTATGTTTCTGTCACACTTCCCTTGTTTCTCAGAAAGTAAGAATGTATATAAGCAGGCAGGCAGAAATGGGAGACTGGCTTTCACCATGCAACTCTTTCATATTCTGGAGATGCTGTACAAAATAGAAGGCCTTCTAAACTTCTGAATCTTCATATACGTTTACCGGTTCAGTGTTTTAGAAATAGTTACACTTCAATACAAAGGTGATATGCAAATAATCCTGTTGAAAACTGAAACCATTGCATAATTTTTTCTAGTTCTTTGTGCCACTGTTGCAAATTGCTTTAAAATTCATAAGAGCAGTATGTCATAACTATCTGCACAGGAAGCAGATTTAAACATTTTTTTCTTTAATGGTTAGCTTGAAAATCTTCACTAGTGCCACTGAGAGGTAATTGTGAAAGAGAAATTGAGTTCTTTACCTCTCAGCAGCTTAACAAAATTCAGAAAAATAAGATGCCAGTGGTATTTCTTATTTTTTTATGAAAACGAGATTTATGTGATTATGCTTTCTGAGCCTGTGTTGGTATATAAATGTACATGGTGCTTTTCTGTATATGTCATTCTGTCAGTTCTATTCCAATAATACTTGTTTCGATTGTCCAATCTCAATCAACTTTACAGAAGCAGAGCAATCTAAACTATATTAAATTCCCAAGAGCTCAATGAAATATGTGACCAGGTAGAGGAAAGAGACTATTTTAAACTTCCCCTGGGGGTGGAAAAATATACCGTGGCTTCAACCACTATGAAATATCAGATAACCTAGTAGAAAAGATAAATTAGGAGTAATATAACCAAGGAAATGTTTCATTTGGAATTTGATAGCAAAATATCCAATTCTCAGTCTAATTTCTTCCCCTGCTATGAAATCTTAGGTGCAAATCTGACATTTTTATGCAGTCAGGATATTAATAATGTCTCTCTCTCTCTCTTTCTTTTGCCCTCCCTTGCTTATGGATTCTATGATGTCTTGTAAGAACTGAACTCATGCTACAATCTTAATATATTTTGGTTTACAAACAAACAGCTGTGAGAAGAAAATCCAATAAAAACTAAGTTTTATAAGTGCTTTTACTCACAAAATTGTTTCTTCATGTTATGCCAGTCATTAGATGGATGTTGGTCAGAAAATAAAAACCCAGAAAAAAAATGATACAAATAACCAGTGTACTGAATTGTGTTTAATGAATATTAGCAGTAATTCTTGCTCATTCTTTTTTTTCAGATGAAGCAGATTGGTCATGATGGCTACAACCCCACCTCTGTAGCTGAATGGTTGGATTCCATTGAATTGGGTGACTATACCAAATCCTTTCTAATTAATGGCTATACATCGATGGACCTTGTGAAAAAAATCTGGGAGATTGAATTAATTAATGTAAGTTGGTCAATTTGTAGCAGTAGCTCCTCCAAAATACGTTACAGCACATGTCCTTACATAGCAAAGTGAAAGCACAAAAGCAAATTGCACTACAAATACCATCATCAAGTACTGTTAATGATTACAGCTTTTATGGCTATACCTAGGCTCACCATACCCTTTGCTTCCATTTGCTTTTCCATTGTCTTTAGCATGGTATTCAATCAGTATGATTGTGTCTGACTTCAGGATGTTGAATGACATTTAAAAATATGTTTTTATAGTTTATAGCTACAAAGCATAAGTCTTCACTTATAAAGTGCTTAACAACAGTACTTCTTATAAAGATACTTAAAGTTTGCTTTTTCCACGTGCTCTGGCTAAGTTAAACTTAAAAGAAAGAAACAAATATAGCCAAGTTATGCTGGGGGGAACAAATATTTTTTAATCACTTTTGCTTGAAACTTTATTTACATGAATCAATTAAATTAGAGGCCCAAATATGGGCAAACATAAACTTTCATTTGGACTGTACTGCATATTAATTTGGAATAAGATGAATTTTGTACTGTTACAGTGAAGACATTGACAGTACAACTCTACCACTGGAATATTCCTGTAAGTTTTGTATCTGAAACTGAGTTGTTTGGTTTTGTAAAAGATAATTATAGCTTTGGATCTGCTGTGACTTTTGAAATCAACTATATCATCATATTATCTGATCTTTAAGGCAGTCCCTATATGGACAAAAGTTCAATGTCGTATTTTACCAGTTCTTTACAGACAAAAAGCTGTGCTCTTCCTTCCCATATAGAAGGTCCTGCATCTCTGCCTCTAATTAGTGCCTAGTTCCCAGAAGAGTGAAAGGGCTACCAGTAGCCATAGGCAATCAAGCATAAGATAGAGCAGCTGATATAGCTTTAAAGTGGGGAACAGTTCCCACTTCCCTCCAAGCTAGAGAAATGGAAAATATAAGGATGGTGCAAAGCCATGCTCCAGCACAGTAGCTGGTGTACAAGGTACAAGCATGTATATTGCGAGACCAGTGTTTAAAAGAGCTATTTCATATTAACTGAAAGACAAAGCTATTACTTGTTAAAATTTATTTTCTTACCATCACACTAAGGTTAATTTTAGCTAGCGTGAAAATGTAGAATTAAGAGTAAGGATCAAAGTCAACCTTATGTGTTCAGTCTGTTGCATTCAATGTATGTTGTAGGTGTATAAAGGAAGTTAGGATATGATTGATTTTATGGCCGTCTGCTGCTAAGCTATTTATAACTGTAATTCTTTTTTTCTGTAAGCAGCTGAAATTTTAATAAGAACTAGAACCTTATATAACTGAAAAACCAGCACTGAGTTGAAAAAAGTGGAAGTCTCTGCTCACATTACCTTTTGTAACATTATTTTGCATCCCAACCATTTTGCCATTGTCAATTCAGAAACAAATTACCCTTTAGCTCCCCCAAGTGGATCATTAAATCCTCATTAAAGGCTTGTGGTTTAATTCCAAACTTACTTAAACTGATGAAATGGGAAGTACCTGCACTGAAGTTAACAGGAATGCACTTCTGTAAAATTAGTATAAACGAAACCAGTACATACCTCTCTAATTTCAAGGCTTAACAGCATGTTCTCATTTAAGGCCTGTGCTTTTTGGGAAAACATTCCTTTTTGCCATGGTTTGCAAGGAGGAGCTGTTAAACAGTTGCTAAAATATTTGTATAGTTATAGATACCCAAACAGTATATATTTTTCCCACCTGATATAATATCGTATTGTGTTGTTCAAGAGCACAGTAAGTAAACCAGTTCTACATTCTCAGAATTTTCTTTTTAGTCTAGTCAATATGTATTTCCTTTCTTTTTTTTTTTTTCCTGATTTTTCCCACCAATCAGTAGTATCTAATCATAAAGAAATAATTGTCTCCTAAGAAAATCTGTAGCTCAGAGAAGTATTTATTGTTATTTTGCTGTTTGGATGGAGGGGAATCTTTCAGAAATGGATAAAAAATTGGTCTGAGGCACTGTGAAGTCTGACAGAACAAGATGCTTATCTCTGACCTGTAGTCCTGCCATCTCAAATCAATTTCACAGGCTTCACCTCCCCATTCAGACCACGGCAAACAAGACCTTATTACAGAAGGTTTTTCATGAAGCATCATGATTTTTCATAAGCATCAAAAACACTAACAGTGGAATTATGACTTCTGTATTTAGTAGTTCAGAATCCAGGCACTTGGAAAATAACAGGAAATCCCAGCCCAACATCTTGAAAAGAATTCAAAGTACCCTTGGTTTTGTGGTTCTTAGTACTTCAGTTGTAGATTGAGCAAGAAATTTCATTTGTATCTACTCCAAGTACTCAACAGAAACATAACAAAAGGGTTACAGATATGATAACTTTTTCATTTTAGCCATCAGTTAAACAGTTGCAGCGACTGAATTTGACAGAAAAGCCGGTCTTGCTTCCTATTTCTTAGTCGGTACTTCTTTCCATTATGCTATTGGGAAATCATCCATGGCTTCTGGAGTGCTAGAAACAGATTTGAGGGTAGATATATTTTATTAAGTAAAGTAGCACAGCTGAAAGGGTAGGGGAGACAAGGAGACAACATTTGCTTTTGCACAAGCCCTTCTTTACATTCTAAAAAAATGAAAATTCTTTACTATATTCTTTCTACACTTTTTGTCATCATCAATTCATATGCTGGTGGATGAAGTTCATGAGGTCTTAGATTTTTTCCTATGCTAATAATAAGGTCATTCTTTATCGTAATGACATCTAATATGCCATTGTGAGTTTTACTGATGACATGTCTCTGAACTTCCATGTGTGATGCTGACCAAGGTGTTCTATTTCTATTTCAATACATAAATCTATTAAATTAAGTTATTAAAGCAAACAGTCCATTTTGGGGGAAGAAAAAAAAGCAGAGAGCATATTCTGAAAGTCTCCCTGCAGCTGAATGAAGCTAGCCTCCATAAATTCCTTTGATAAACTATAACAGGTGGAGAGAGGTAGGATCATGCAGAGGATGATTCAAAGTGGTTAAATTATGGCTAATTATCTGGATTGCTTCCTAGAGGAATTTGTCTCTCCCTACTGACTTGTAGAGATGCTAAGAAGATTAGTTTTAGTACATTAAAGTTAACCTTTGTGAGTTACTCCTTACTCCCATGGGAAACTGGAATGATCAGAGCTTTAAATATTCCTAAAAAGAACATCTTTTACTTTTATTTCTGACACTATTTTACTATCCTTGGAAGTTAGCATCTAGTCAAGCACATTTGGAAAAAGTGAGAGGAGAATGCCAAGCACATGAGAAAAGAAGAAGTTCCAAGACGCCAGCGGTAAAGGCCATCTTCCTTCAGCTTCTCTGGTCTTCCAGCTACCTTATTGGCAGAAACAATTTTAATATGCAGCTTTCTGCATCAAGTTAATGTCAGCTCTAATTTATGTGCTAGTCTCTTTTGGACTTTTATGTATACATACGTATAATGTTTGTTCTTTCAAGCACAATCAAGCAGCAATTACTTAAAGCAATTGTATCATAAAAGTCATTTAAAAAGTAATGAATTTGTGTTATCTTTCATCAGCCTTTCCAGCCCTTTTTCAACAAGCCAGACTTTGGAGTTTAGATTCTGTTTCACTAATTTATTTCTCATTTAGATCAAGAATTTTCCCAAATTCATTGCCTAATTTCTCAGGTGTGTGCTTCTTGGGACACATTGGTCTAATTACACAGAATGACAGAATGGTTGAGGTTAGAAGGGACTTCTGAAGATCACCCAGTCCAACCCCCCGCCAAGCAGGATCACCTAGAGCACATTGTGCAGGATGGCATCCAGGTGGGTTTTGAATATCTCCAGAGAAGGAGAATTCACAACCTCTCTGGGCAACCTGTTCCAGTGCTCTGTCACCTTCATGGTAAAGTATCCTCTCACATTCAGATGGAACTTCCTGTGCTTCAGTTTGTGCCGGTTGAAGTACAATTGCCTTGTCCTTAGATTTTAAGTATTCAGGATATGCCTTTTCCCAGAACTGGCTTTTCCAATACTTCTGTTTTTATCTCCCAGATTCCTTGGCTCAGTAGAAAGGTCAAATTCTATACTCAGATTCAGATACCGTCTATTCAATGCTGTAGCTATGTGTAACATTTCTGAAAAATGTCTAATCTGCTGAAAGAAGTCCACTATGTTCTGAAATCCCATAACCCATCTAAAGTATGTACCTTGCTTTAAAGGATAAATGCTATTCTACATGACTAATCGTATTATTCTTGTCTGTTATTCTGGATTACTTACGTAACCCTCCCCCTCTGGGATTCACTCTGTTCACAGAACTTTTACCAGAAAGATTCTTCATGCAAGATATAAACAAGTTAAAAGTACGAAGTGAGTTATTTATTGTCTAATACACACAATACATTGCAGGACTAATGAACTAAGCATTAAATCACCCTCCTCCCCACCAAATGAGTCACTCAGTCTACTGGGCGAGTAGTCATCAGTCAGGTAGGGAAGCGCTGGCCTTTGCTGCTCTGTGGAACAGGATAATCTATGATGTTGCTGAATTCCTGTCGTCCGATTCCCTTTTTTCCTTTGGATTTTATGCCTTTTCATTAGAGAGTTGTTATTACTGAATCCTCAAGGTGCTGGTTTCCCCAGCCTCAACAATCCTACTTATGTCTGCAATTTCACCTTTCTTATCTTGTGTGCTTCTAGCCTATGTACTCTCTCACAGCTCCTTCTCACGCCCTAGCACTTTTCTCAAAAGAAAACTGAGAATGGTTACACAGCTGTGTTATCCTGAAAGTAGGCCTAGAATCACAGATAGATGAACTCCTGGGAGGAAGGGTGCATGCAAGTGGCCTGGTTTAAATTTCTTCTCAAGTAGTTCATTCTGCATTGTGAGCCTCTTCTATTTTTGTACAATGATCTTTCACATGGATGATTCAGTCTTTTCTTTAAAATTAATGTTAACAAAATAGTTTCATAAATTCAATTAGATTCCAGATTTTGAGCTTTTGGGGAAGTGTTAATGATACAGTCTCGCCCAACTTGTATTCCTGGTTTATATTAGGATATGATTGCTGTTCAGGATCAGATCAAAGATACTACAGAAAGGAAATAGCTACCAAAGGACTGTCTCCCATTAGTTTATAACTAAATACTTTGGACTATCCACAATATTGTTGGCAAGTTTCACAATTTAAATATGCACTGTGTGAAAAAGTGACTCTTTATTTAGAGCTGCTACATGATATTTTCACTGCAGCTAACTAGATTTTGTACTGTAGTAACAAAAGTGCATAAAAATGGCCATACTTAAACAGATCAGAGGCTCTACCTTGCCCACTGGGCTGTTGTCCTGGTTTCAGTTAGGACAGAGTTAATTTTCCTCCTAGTAGCTGGCAGGGTGCTATGTTTTGGATTAGAATGAGAAGAGCGCTGATAACATGCTGATGTTTTAATTGTTGTAGAGCAGTGCTTACACCAAGCCAAGGACTTTTCAGCCTCTCTCTGTCCTGCTAGCGAGCAGGCTAGGGATGCAGCAGGAGCTGGGAGGGAACAGACCCAGGACAGCTGACCCAAACTGGCCAAAGGGGTATTCCATACCATCTGACATCATGCTGAACAATATATAGGGGTGGCTAGCCGGGGTGGAGGGGGGGGCCAGCTGCTCGGGGATAGGCTGGGCATCGGTCAACGGGTGGTGAGCAATTGCATTGTGCATCACTTATTTCGTACACATTATTACTATTAATACTATTATTATTATTATTATTATTATTATTATTATTATTATTGTTGTTGTTGTTGTTATTCTTTTCCCTGTCTTAATAAACTGTCTTTATCTCAACTCACAGACTTCACTTTCCCGTTTCTCTCCCCCATCCCGGAGAGGGAGGGGGGAGGGTGAGCGAACGGCTGTGTGGTGTTTGACTGCCAGCCAGGCTAAACCACAACAGCTGTCTATAAAAATGACTTTAAACAGGTGACCAGGGAAAGCTATGTAAAAAGGACAAGTGTATTACAAGCTATCTGCACGGTATTCTTCTCGTCATTAATCATGCTCAGCTGATGGATTTCTGGAACTGGGGCATTTCTTCACAACTGGTCCTTGTCTTTCTTACCTTGAAAAGCTTACAATCATCATCAAATTTTGTGATCTTACTGCTAGTCCTCTTTCCTCTGGAATTTATAAATATATTGAACAGCAGATGTCTATTCACAAATCTACTCAGAAATTCACTAGGAACCTTATTCCACTGTGAAAACTGTGTTTTCTTCTACAGTTTCCTGTTTTAACAATCTATTTGGCCATAAAAGAACCTCTTCTTATGGCATCATGCCATGATTGGTTTTTGTTTGTTTGACTGTTTTTTGTTTGTTTGTTTGTTTGTTTTTTGTACAAGCCTTTTGAGATTGGGTTTGTCAAAAGACTTCAGAAATCCAGACAAGCTGTATCAAACATATCATCAACTTTATCTATGTATTTTTTGACTGTTTCAAAGAGTTCTAATAGGCTTTTTAGATATGAGGTGCCTTTACAACAGTCACTTTGACTCTTCCTGGTTATATTTATCCATGTGTCCACATGGATACATTATTAATGCATTATTAAATTCTTACTAATTTGCCTTGGACATGCTTAGAGGCCTTTATTTCCACAAATCTTCCATGAAACTCTTTTTTAAAATTAGCATCAATTTTTTCACCCTCAGATAGCAAGGTTTTCAAGAAGTTCATCCCTGACTTCCTTCTCTATTTATCTTTTTCTGTTCTATGGTTCATTTTACACTTCTATCATTTCTTTCAGTCATCTCTTCTACAAACTGAAGAGTTTTGCAAAATGGCTAAACTTAGCCATTTCATACTTTCAGAATTCCTTGTCCTGTATCTTTCTAGTGCTTCTCTGTACAATTATGATGCACAGAATGCCAGCTACACAATCCTAATTTCAAAGTCAGAATTACTTTATTCATATTAAACCTGCATCTAAGGATATAAATAATAGTGACCTCTGTATTGAACTTAGCTCTCAAAGCTCTTCTGAGGCCTTAGACAACTAATGCACCTACAATGTCAGTAGAACTTAAAGTCTCTGCTTAAAAGACTTGAAAATGGACCACATACTGCATTCAGATTTCTTGACAAGGTTAATGTCTCGCTTAGCAGCCTCTCCATCTTCTCCAACAAAACAGATAGCAACTTCACAGCTTGACTGGGTAATACACACCAAATGGATGGATTTTGTACAGTGCTCACTTGACAGCTTAATTTCTCATGCTCTACAGCATGAAAGATGCCTTTTTCTTAGGAGGGCTGTCCTTCAGATTCTGTTTGACAAATTATTCTGCAACTCTTCTCTTGTTAATACTTAATTTCCCAAGTGTACCACTCTGCAAAGGCAGATTTTGAGGAAGAATGAAGCACTACATCTCAAAAACATATCCTTATACATTGCAATTGCAGACCTACAATTCTCATTCCTTTTCCTCTCTGACTCAGAGCCCTGTGCTAAATTTCAGGTCGTTGAAAGAATTAAGACTGTTTGGAGCCACAGTCCTTTCTGATCTCCAAGAGACACTGCTGACTGATAAAGATGCCCATAGCTCTTCTTGTAAAGCTTTGTAAATGGCACCATTTTTGATAATCAGAAGAGCTTTCAAGACTATAAATCTGCATTAGCAATAGTCTGTGGGATTTCAACTTATTAGGAACCTTATTAAAAATAATTTCTATAGTTGTTTAATTTAGAAAAATTCTCTGTATGACATTTTCTTGTTCATGCCTTTCCAAATATTCAGGAGCATTTTGCTAGTATAATTGATTAAGAAAGTATTTGAAATTAATTTATGTGAACAAATATTTTTAAAACAGCTACAAAGATGCACATGTGCACACACATGTGTATATATTTATTTATATTTAAATGTATATAACTGAAAGTAAAGAATTATGCAGCAAGCTAAATGATGGACTCTCACCCTTCAAATATAAGTGCCACTTCTGCAGAGACAACCATGTTTATGTACTGGTGCAAAATAAAACGTCTTGTATTCCAAAGGTTCTAGGTAGTGTAGAATGAGAGAATCTCTCTGCCATCCTGCAAAAGGAAATGGGCTTGTTTACTAAGAAACAGATATTTCCACCCTATGAAAATTTTGTGAGAATCTCTAAAATTCTTTGCCAGGAAGGCTGAACTTTCGGTCTTCACATTCATTAGTCAGGTAATAATCTGTGCATTAAGACACTTAGGAGAATCTTGTCTACTACATTTGTGGTGTTTTATATGTTAAATAACTGCAATTTTGAAATGGCTAATTCACAGCCTTTATTGATATGAGAAAACATGAAAGAAACTTTCTATAAACGCTCAAATTCTCTGGCTTATCTGTTTGCAAAACTATCCTGATTTGCTTAAATAATATGATCAAGTATTAAACAGTTTTTTTGACAGCAGGATAGTTGTTTATACATTTGAAATCATGTATACTGAAGATGGGTCTGAAACAGAAGAGCTTTCATCATGATGCATGATTTCTTGCTGCATTATTTCTTGATGAGCTAAGGCATGTATATGGATTTGCTCAGTTGCTCCTACATTAGTAGAACAATGCCTCAAATGACATTACATTAATTCGTGTGAGCTGCTACAGTTGTAAGTAACTCTCTAAATTACTCTATTTGCCTTTGAAATGGGATCAGTAAGTTCACTGCATGTATAAAAAAAGCTATGAAATATTATACAAGTAGCATTTTTTCCCATACACGATAGCTGTGTAGATTTTGTTATCCACAGCACCCACAGAGGTCTCAAAAAGGTTTTAATAATGCACATTTTTGTTCCTTTTGCAAGTATGATATTCTTAACAATTGCAATTGTGTAGTAAATTTGCTCTATTGGATCTTGCATTTTAAAAGATTCTGCAGTCAGATTCTTTCTGCTTTGAATACTGCTAGCAGCTCCATCAGTCACTCAGTTCGTAAATGATTGTGGATTTTAGTGATCATTTAGAAATGGTTGTTATGTTGTAGCAATGCAATGGCAGTCTCTAGCAATCCTAGTGGAAGTGCTTTTATCCTCAACAAATCCATGTACCAGTATTGTAACTTTATATTATGTTTAACTCTTTTGTACAATTTCTGCATGTAACATTTTGAATAGATAGTGGTCTTGGCTTCTTGAGTGATTTGATGTACAAACTTCCATCTGTTCCTCATGGTAATGCAAAATACTTTTTAAATATGCCATCATCTTTTGCCTACACTGCCATTTGCAAAAGATCGGAAGACAATGTAAAACACGGCAATTTCTTCAAGCCATCCGCTATTTACCTCTTTCTACTTCCACCTTGGATCATAACAGTGTTTAGACAGGGGAAAGGGGGAGGAAAAACACTTCTTCTAGTTTAAACACAGTGCTTTGGTTCAAATACAAGGGAAGAAAAGAAGAGAAAGCATTTGTACTGTGAGGATTTTCACAGCATTTACTTTTTTGATAATATAATTCTTTAGTCCATCCAGTATCATTTTACACTACAGATTACTTAAGTAAAAGAGACTATCTAAGTATTTTACAATAATTTCCCTGGTGCTGTATTTATATTTCCTTATATTTTGACAGTAATTTAAAAAACTCCATTTCTGATTTTAAAAATACAGTAAAATAACAGTGTTTGATCATTAAATCAAGTAACTGAAATTTGCAATTTCTTTTAATGTTTCCTATTTCCTCAATGTATTTCTAATTTTAAAGATTTCAGTCATATCAAAATGATATAATTTTTACAATGAGTTACCTCTTTTTTGAGGTAAATCTTTGCTCTTATATTAGAATTCTTAAAACCTTTTTTTTTTTTCTCTCTCTCTCTCTCTTTCTCTCTTTTTTCTTTCTCTCTGCCCCATGTGCTCTTCAAAACAAATTATAATCAGGTAGTGATTGGCAGCAATTTTTAGCACTAATAATCAAAGCTGAGCAATTTTAGCACCTATTGTGTTCCACCTGCAGGATCATTTTCTTGTCCTGTAACACACTAGGTAGCACAAATGATTGATTTGTAATGCAAGATAATTTTTTTATTAAAGCTCTGCCTAGTGCTAGAGAGGGTATCATCTCTGAAGTATCCTAACAAAATCTCCTTTCATTCAGGCAGCAAATAAATTGCCTTATCATCTGATTTTCTGTCTAAAATGTTACTGTTTTATAAAAAGGTTCGTACTTCAAGATTCAGAATGTGATCTTTCTGGAGAGTACAACTGAAGAAGCTCAAGCCAAGAGTTCTTACTCCCTTTAAATAAGCTAGAAAATAACCTCTCTGCAGAGCCTACAAGCTCTCTACAAAAACAAACAAAAAAGAAAAAAAGATAAAATAAATAGTAACTAAATATTTTGTTGCCCTAGGCAACAACTTGTTCCGCCCTCAGTGTCTTAGAAGAGCCCTGAACAAAGAGTTATATTTTATCAATTTAACCTTTTCAGTGTTGGGGAGCCTGTAGGAAAACTTGGTTTCTATTTTAAAATCATGTCCTTTTTCATATCCTTCAATCTGATGTTTAGATATTTTAGACACATCGTACTTCAAATATGGCCCCCCAAACATTCGGTCTAAACATTAATTACATTAAACATTCATTACAATAATAATTGTACATTGTAATAGAAGGTAGATTCTTTAAAAAGATTTCATTATGAGTATTTACATTTTGTTTTCTAGACAATTTGTGCTAATTTTGCTGAAATAAAATGCTTGTTTCATCTGTTTTCATTTTCATTTTCATCCCCAAAAACCTACCTCTCATGGTTTTAGCTTGTCATTTTAAAATAGATTATGTTGATTGAAGGTCAGTGTGAAATACCTGAAGTTCATCATGGATAAAAGCAAGTGAATATATTAATGTAAATATTGTAAACCTCTACTTCTGCCTTTACTTTGAAGAAATTTGGCCAGTTATAAAAATCATAAAGAAGTATCCCCTGTTTGCAAGGAAACAATACTAGTGAATGTTTTACATAATGTTTTAGAGGACTACAGTACTATTTTGGTGCTTTTAAAAGAATACTGGGATTTTCAACTAACTTTCTTTCAGCAGTGTGCAAAGGAGAAATCATTCCCCTTTAAAGTGTTTTATTATTTTTTTCTACTTCTTCATTGCTTTATAGGATATTGTGATGGGTTAATATTTCCCATAAAAAATCCCAAGAATGTATCAGATCTTGACTTGCATCATTTGTCTTCTGTTCACCACTGGTTTTAATAGTTAAGGGTACAGAGGACTGAACGGTAGTCATTTTAGCTAAAAGGATGTTGACGTTCAGAGTCATTTTAGAAATATTCTCCCTGCACAGCAGATTTTGTTAACATTCTCAAGTGTAAGACCAAATGCAGTGCTGTGCCATGTAGACCTATCAGAGTGCTTAATGTACCAGAAATAGGACAACAGCATTACCCTGTGTCTTCCGCCTGATTCTCCCTTCTCACATTGTTCACAGCCAGCTTGGATATCCCTGCAATCCTCTGCATTTGTATCATACAGACACAGCCTGGATTTCAAAAAAGAGTGAAAAGTATTATACCAAGAGTATTAATAGAAGTAAGGTCAGATTTTTTGAACACAGTAAGGATGAGAGGAAAGGAAATATTCATATAGCTGGAAACGATGCATTGGTTCTATTGTAGCCTAAAGCCAACAGGGCTTGAGTCCCTAATGTAATCTTCAAGGATTTTACTCTTCATTGTTTTTAACTTTTAAAGGAAAAAGGGTTCAGTCACTTTTTATAAGAGGCAATTCAAAATAGCTGGTGGTGCTGAGAAACCTTTCGTATTCAGTCTATATTATTTCAAAATTAGATATTGTTATCTCTAGTTGCCAATTTTCAACAGATGTAGATACCATATTGGCAGCCCCCCTGTTTACACCCTTGAAATAGTTATTGACAGGTATTTGTGATCCCTTTCATAATGATCATGTCATCACAAGGCTATGTACATTTAACTCCTGATTTATATTCCTACATTAGTTTGCACTTTTCCTTGCTTGGTTTAAAGAATGTTCTTAATATCATGTAGAGATCTTAAAAATGCAGCATTCATCTGAAAGTCGTGTGTTGTATAATTTCAAATTCAATTCCATAATTCAAAAAAAAAAAAAAAAGAGAGAGAGAGAGAAAACGCAGTTAAAAATTATATGTGCAATGATATTCAGTGATATTCAGATAAATGATAACATAGCTGTTGCAAATCTGTTATTAGTCTGTTAATAGAAAATGAAAGATCTTTCTGCTTTTTTGGGGTTCAAAAGACAAAGTCAGTCTCAAAGTCTCTTACAGTGTTTATCTATTTTTGTTCATCAATGAGTTAGACATCTGATTTAGATGCAGTAAGGAGAGAATCTAGTGAGAAATATAGTTTAATCTTACTTATACTATTTTTTAGATGTTGAAAGATGGACCAGAACCTGTCTGAGACAGAGTTATGTTCCACAATTGAATTAGTCAGAAAAAGGGCATGCACCTGTTTTCCAGATAGCTGTTTTTATTATTGTAGAAGAGTCAGGCCAAGTCCTTGGCCATTCTGTTTTTCTCAGAGTCTAGACTGCATGCTACCATTTCAAACAGCAAATTAAAAAATAAACATATTGTACAGATGCAGGTGAGCTGCTATTGACTGTCTGGCAATCACCATAACTGAAAAGAATTTCTTGTCATCCCCTCTTTCACAAGCATGATCTACCTGAAGATGGAAAGTCTTCTGTCATAATGTCTTTGTTTCAAATACCCTTCAGGAAAGCCAAATAAATAAATAATAAAAATATAAATAAATATATTAATATATAAATAAATAAATAAATAAAAACACGTGCATATATAAAGCAACAGCAGAAGAATTACGCATATCTAAGTACTTTAAACATTTGTGTTCCCACATGCAATATGGTTCTACTGTGTTTTCTGTGAACGTAACCAAACACAAGGCTTGTGCTTCCTGTCTTATGAGTTACATTTAGTTAAGATTTATATAAGCAATATCAAAGTCATACCCGAGGAGGATGGATGACAAAGCATTGAGCTAGTTCATAAATTTACATTATTAAAGAGTAGTCAGAGGTCTATGCTGCTTCTTTTGCTGAAGCTGAGAACAATTTGCAAGCAGAAATAATTCTTCTTACCTGCTTTTAATAGCAAAGGTCATTAGCTTGGGTTATCTGCTTTGATCTGTGAACATTTTTGTGTTAATCTGTGGCTCCCTGGGAAGTAGAAGCAGTAAGATGTGACTTAATGTGAGAGAAAAAAAAAATGACAGAAGTTTTGTTTGCCTTTAAGCATATGGAGTGGTTGGCTTTGGAAATTCGCTAGAACAAAAGCGTGGGAAAGAGGAAACTGTGAACAGGGGACAGTAGTAAATGAGGGAGTTATAAGCAAGGATGAGATGTCAAGAGTGGGAAACAACTGTCATTAGATTTCTTAGCAAGAAAGTTTAGAAATATATAGTGGAGTAACATACACGGGGTATATAAGTATCATTAAAAAAAAAAATTAGGTGAAGTCCCTACTTTATATCTGCAATGTAAATATATGACCACACTAGTATATGGAGAGTTTCAAATATTCAGAATTATTTTCACAATTAGGTTTTCCATGTTTTCCTTTGGTCTTCATATTTGTTAGCTTGCTAGCTCTTTGTGGCAGAGAATCATCTTCATGGATAGCTATAGAGCTTCTAGAACAATCTCTAAAATATGATCTAAAATTTTAGTTTCTCTCACTATTTTTCCGACTGTTATTAGTAAACAATTACAGGATATCAAAATGATAATTTATCGAAAATGTGGAAGATGACCACATCATTTACAGAAGGAATAAAACATTGGATAGTGTTCCAGGTAAGATTTGCGTCAATGATACCTTGATATGAGAAGCAGTTTAAGGAATATTCATTAAGGGTGTTTGATTTAAGCTAAGGTTCTGGGCAAAACATTTTCCTAAGGATTTTGGTCTAATGTAATTCAGCTTTTCACGGTAACATTTTGAATGGTCTCAGAATTCAGATACAGAAGCAAACCAGCTGCTGTCTTCTCTGCATTTCCCCAGGGATCTAACAGAAATTATTCCAATGTGTCAAGGATAAAAACCCTTCACTGTCTTGCAGGAGGTGCTGTTAAGCAAAATAGCTGAGATTTTGTGTTTATTGCTGACAATTTTTTTTTATATTTCCATAAGTAGCATAATTTTAGTGTTCCTGTTTTTTTGTTCTGATAAGTATTTTTTCTGTGTAAGTACGCAATGAGCTACTGTTATTTCTCTTCTGAGAGTCAAAGAAGATATTGCTCATAATTCAGTACAGATCTGTTAATAGAGCAATGAAAAATTTTATTTGGTTCTGAAACTCACTTATTTGGTTTGACTACATGTAGCAATTATCAAGAGAGTAAATATACTCAGAGGGTCTGAACTGTAAATCTTCTGATGGGAAAATGTCAAGGTAAATTTAAATGAATAAGAGAATCAGAAATGTGTTTACAGATGCAGCAGAAATCTGTCATCAGAATCACAGCTGGCATAATTCTGAATATCTAAAATCTTATGCTCAAATTCAATCTTTGTCAAGTCCTACTGATGTTTTAAAAGTAGCAAAATGTAAAACAAACAAACAAATAAATAAATAAATAAATACACTTCCCAATTATCTGTCAAAGTGAGTGTAGGATGATGTGGCAAAGGAGGTATCTCTTTATAACAAATCATTTCACTTAACTGTAAAAGAGATGAGTATTTCTGATAATACCCAGAGTCAGTCTTTACAGGCAACTAGCAGTACAATAATAAAAATGTAGCATGCTTTATTTACTTTAGAAGCTAGCTGACACTTATCTCAGAAAAATACCATGTAGAATCCATTCTTTTTATTGTTTGTGTTGTTTTCTGCTTCAGCCTTTTTGTCTCGAAGGACTGTTTCCATGAAAATATTTCAGAGCTCTGTTTGCTCTCACCGTTAGTTTCCCACCTGAGTTCCTAGTCCTGTTTAGCTGACATGCTGAAAGTAAGTTGTAATAATACATAAAGAACAAATGTTGCTCAGTGCAATGCACATTCTGGGAAATACTTGGAGGTTTTGTATCTCCAGTGCTTTCACCAAAGCAGTGTTGCAAGCAGCTGAGAAGTGGCTTGGGGATATGTGTGTCATTGTGTGTGCATGCATGCATATGCTGTGCGTAAAGTTCTGGAAATCTTCTCTATCTCCTCAGAAAACGTAGTGATATTTTAGTAATCTAGCATGCTTATTCAATGTATTATTTGATATGAAGCTCTTGAGAATGTTTTAAATGTATGAACTAAAGTTATTGTTGCAGTAAGGTACAGTGAGGTGTGTAGGTAATACGTAAAGATGTATATAGTAACATAAAAACAAAGCATAGAGACACTGAAGAACGTGCTATAACTTAATATATCTTTAGCCAATCTGCTTCTTGTGTTATGCTTAACTTGCTCATGTCCTTCCTCCCCTGGCTTTTATTTTTTTAAGACTTTTCCACTGCCAGCCTTCACACAATATTACAGTCATATGAGCCACATGAACAAGAAAAAAAAAAAAAAAGAGAGAGACCAATAACATTCCCATACTGTTTGGACCCAACCAGTCCCTTTCTTCTGAAGGATAAGCAGAAAGAACCCCAGATACATTGTTCAGTATTTTAGAGTGTATCATCTAAATAGCCTTTCTGCAAATGCTTTTAATTTTCAAATGAAGTTTTAAGACACACCTTTATAAAATTATGCCCCAAAAAAGGCAATGTTGGGCAAAATTCACAACTGTCTTTCATTTGTACTTCATCTGTACGTTATATTAATTAGTCTTTTTGCATATTCCAGTCATTAAGTGGGTGGAACAAGACACTACATTGTTAGAAAAAAACTCTGCTTTTCGTATACATCTTACAGTTCCTTGCAATGATTGGTGCTACAGTACTCAATCACGGATATCTTGGAAGCTTGCCATAATTTTTTTTTTTGAATTTCTGCTAAAACAACAAATAGGCTTAAGAAAGAGAGATAATGTTTTATAACAGTATCACAGTTCTGAAAAGAAAATTCATCTCTCTTCTTGAAATATATTTCTTCAAACTTAAAATATTCAAAATTTTAAAAATTACATTAGAAAATCCAAAACATGCAAAAGTATCTTCTTGAAAATATATTTTATATAGCAAAATGATAACTTGAAATTTCAGGCATTTTGAAAGCAATCATTTGTGTTTTCTTTAACTTGTATGAAACATGCTAGGTCATATTCTACTTTAGCACAAGAGGGATTTATGAAGACATAACATGTCAGTTGCTGGCCATGTCAGTGGAATTCATATTTACAACTCAGGCATAGTCATAGGAGATACATGTCTAGATTCTCACTGTAATCATTGAAGAAATGTAGTCATTTCTTTGATGTGAATCATCCCATCCTAAAGCAAATGCTTAAATTGCATCAGATGAGTCATGCCTTAAAATTGTCTATTTCTCTCTGCTAAGTTAAAAGGATCCTTACTCAGGTACTGAGGTTGTTGTTGTGGATATTTTATGTTCCATAAAATTGATATCCCTCTAAATCTGAATGTGGTGTCGTACGTGACAGAATAGAAATTATTGACTAAAAATATGGTAAATGGGAAACATAATAAGCTATATTCAGGAAAAAAAATACAAACAAACAAGCAAACAAGCAAACAAAGAATAGCACGCAAACAAAACAGTCGCAGTATAGAAATTTCTGAGATGAAACCTGGTTCCTGTGTAACCCTGTTTCACTGTTGTGGAAACATAGAGGGTAGTCTTGGTATGTTCAGAGAAAGTTATTTTAGCTCACCATTGTATACCAACACATTTTATCATGAAATATCACTGGCTGTGCCAGACTGTTAAATACAACCTACTCCTTAGGAAAGTCATATATCATACATCTGTTTTTATTTTCTTTTCCTGCAGCTATCTGCCTCATTTACTGATATGGCAATTGTATTACAAAACAGATCAATTTTTGCCCTATCTTTATAAACCTACAGTCTTCCTTATTGAAAGAGTGGCTAAAGTAAATAGTATTTCTCTTTTAGTCTCACTCTTCAAACATGCCACTTTTGTGAGAAAGTGTAGAATAATCCCATATAGAACAAGTTTTCAGGTTCTCTTTTTAATTTCCTGTGTCCTGCCCTGAGATCATCAGTCAAATTCTGTGTTTCTTATTCATGCAAGGTAAGTTCCATTCAACACAGACCTTGATTTTCTGATGGCTGTGCTCTTCACAGCTGTGCCTACAGGAGCATGGAAGTATTTGAACCTAAATGCACTTCCTAAGGATAAGTTTTATACAAGATGATACTTTGTAAACTTAATCACAGGAAAATTAAAATTCATTCTGTGTTTGGCAGCTAAACCAAACACTTGTTCAGATTATCTCTGTATATGTCTGCCAGGTTCAACTAATACATATGCTTTACATCTGTGGCCTATAAAACTTTTACATTTTTCTAGTGGGCTCTTAGAAAATGTGTACCTGTGTGGCATAGAAGGAATGAATTGATTACGTTTTCCTAACACGGAGGATAGATGAACCACACATGCAGAATCACCAGCTCCCTCCCATATTCCTACGATTAGTTTAGAATACAAAAAACGTTTGAATATGTTGCTATAAAAAGAAATTATCTAAATATATTTTGTAATGCCATTGATATTTCTATGCATTATTTTCATACTATTATGAATACTGCTATGGAGTACAGAATGGATATGACAGAACTCTGTAGGTTTGAAGTGTAACACCAAAAGGGTGTCAGAATAATGCATTAGAATAACAATAATTTTTAAAAATTGCATTAAAAACATTTTAAAAGTAATTTAAAGAAAAATTGTTTATGCCATGTAAAAACCTAGAAGACTGTATTTCAGAATGAGCAGTGTGAACATCATCAATTGATACATTTAAAATAAGTGAAAACAGTGGTGTACAATAAACAGGACAGGAAGATGAGCCAGAAACCTAGTAGGAGGCTCCCCATCCCTAGATTCTGTGATTCAGTGCTGATACCACATTACAACTTGCCTATAAAGCAGCATATATTGCTACTACAGTTTACAAGAGTAAGGCATTTTAGAGGCATTGTAATAAGTGAAAACTCCACTAGGTGGTTCTGGTGCTCTTCTAACGAGTACTGAGAATGTTAGTGCACGGCAATTTTCTTTTTTCTTTTTTCTTTTCTTTTCTTTTCTTTTCTTTTCTTTTCTTTTCTTTTCTTTTCTTTTCTTTTCTTTTCTTTTCTTTTCTTTTCTTTTCTTTTCTTTTCTTTTCTTTTCTTTTCTTTTCTTTTCTTTCCGCTCTGCTCCTTTCCTTTCCTTTCCTTTCCTTTCCTTTCCTTTCCTTTCCTTTCCTTTCCTTTCCTTTCCTTTCCTTTCCTTTCCACTCCTTTCCTTTCCACTCCTTTCCTTTCCACTCCTTTCCTTTCCACTCCTTTCCACTCCTTTCCTTTCCTTTCCTTTCCTTTCCTTTCCTTTCCTTTCCTTTCCTTTCCTTTCCTTTCCTTTCCTTTCCTTTCCTTTCCTTTCCTTTCCACTCCTTTCCTTTCCTTTCCTTTCCTTTCCTTTCCTTTCCTTTCCTTTCCTTTCCTTTCCTTTCCTTTCCTTTCCTTTCCTTTCCTTTCCTTTCCTTTCCTTTCCTTTCCTTTCCTTTCCTTTCCTTTCCTTTCCTTTCCTTTCCTTTCCTTTTCTTTCCTTTCCCTTCCTTTCCTTTCCACTCCTTTCCACTCCTTTCCTTTCCCTTTCCCTTTCCCTTTCCCTTTCCCTTTCCCTTTCCCTTTCCCTTTCCCTTTCCCTTTCCCTTTCCCTTTCCCTTTCCCTTTCCCTTTCCTTTTTTTTTCTTTTCTTTTTCTTCTTTTTTTCTTTTTTTTTTTCCTGTTCTGTATTGTTTTTCTAACTATATTCATGTTATGAATATGTCAGAATCCAAACATTTAGCTATGTGCGAAATGGTGATATTAATAACATAATTCTTGATTAAAGATAAAATACCCTTGGTCAAAGGTATGACAGTTTAGTACTGTGAAATTCTATTGCTAGTTATAGATAGTATTTATCAAGCAAACTGCTAGAGCTAGGTTTTTCTTTAGCCTTAGAAATGATCTTCTTAGATTGTGCTGTGTAATCACAGTGGACTTTTAATTAGTTCCTTTTGTGAGGTATCATTAAACTAGTATAATTTTAAATGACTAGATTGCTTATTGCATATACAATATTGCTATCATGTAGGGTGGTGTGTGACTGAAGAACATGAATAACTATGCTATCATAGGAATTATATTTTTGTATGGGCCATTGTTTAAGATAGGATACTGATTTAAACAGATCTCTACTTTAGAGCTCTGCTATGGCCCAGTACAACAACTCTTGAATTATTAGTCAGCTTATACTTATCACCTTTACCCTTTGCACTTCCACTCTTAACAAATACCAACTACTTGTTCTCTCAGATGGCTTGAGATATGAAACTTAAGATAGACAGTTTGCATTTACCTTTAAAGGCTACTGTTGCTATTTTAGACCTGAAGAAAGGTCTTTGTGCCCAAATGCTTGCCTGGATCTCATAGATGTGTCAATCTGGTCTAGTAAAAGGTGTTATTCATTATTATAAATCTTGTTCTGCTGAGTAGGTTCAGAGTATGTTCCTAGTTCTACGAAAGTGTTTTGTTTTTTTTTTAAAGGTATGATTTTTTTTTTTCCTCTCTGATATGCCATTTCGGGTGTTACACAGATGGTTCTTTTTGCTACCATGGTACATGTTATTAATGCTAGGTAACTACTCCAAACATTTCCACAAACAGACTACAGAACTCAGTTTCCTTCAGCTATGTTTGCATTTTCCTAATACACTAATGAAGGAGTTTCATAGGAGTGTTCGTGGGAGAAGTTTACAGAATGTTAAGGAGAATGTTACAGAGGATACCACAGAACAGGTATGGTAAACAAGGTCTGCACATCAAAAGCCTGATCCTGATAACTATGTTTTTTGAACCACTTCAGTAATGTACTCTCTCTCTCTCTCCTTTTTTTCTTTTTTCTTTTTTTTTTTTTTTCCTGGTGGAGTTGTGGACTTGTATGTAGCAAATATAAGCTTATTGACCATAGCCCTGCTGATCCATTATAAATCACATCGACAGGCCCACTGAGCTCTACAATACAGCATAAACTGTCATCAGGCCAGAAATGAGAGCTCATATCATCTACTATGGACAATCACAATTCATCTGCCACTGGTTTTCAACATTAGATATTGACTGATCATTAAAAAAAAAAAAAGCACATGGATCAAATTTCAAAAAAAATAGGATGCAAAAGGCAAACACATCTTGCAACTTCTTCTATTTCCTCTGCCTTTTCTAGTTCTTGAACCTACCTTTTGGGATGGTCCATTTTACAAACAGTTTGTATAAAGAAAAGCAATCCCTGCTAGTTTGTGCTTGGGCCAAGTTTTTCTGAGCTCGTATTTGTTCTGGTTTGTATTTGGGGCTTAGCAGCACTTCCATAATTAACTTGCTCATCATCTCCAAAACTTATGGATACTTTCAATAGGTGATGTTTTTATTCCTTTTGGTATAATGTAACCCACTGTTTAGAAAGCTTGTAAAATCCATCTATATTCACCATTAAATATAAAGCTGCAAAACGTCTACACATCAGCTATTGCAGCCTATGCCAAAAACAGTCCCTGTGCACAAGGATGTCAAAAAGATTGCAGCAAACACTTCCAAAAACTTTCATCAAGAAAAGTAAACCAGTCTGGAAAGTATTCGGACATGCTTGAACATGCTCTGATTTGGATGGCAGTCATAGAAAGCTCCATCTTTCTATGCAAGAGTGAAAGTCACCTTAGGAAAATCCATAATCTGAAAAAGTGGTACACTTTTTCTAAAACTCATACTCGTTCTTTCATCCTGCCATAGCTAACCATCCATATCTGAAGTATTGTAAACCTATGATCTAAATGCCTTCTAAGCTCTAGAAAGCTCCCCTAAAAATACCACATAAATAGAAGATCAAATGTGCAGTGGACTGTGATTTATGTGTTGAAATTCTCTTGTGACCTCTGTTATTTCAGAAAAACATAAGACCATTTAGACTGAGGTAGTACAACGCAGATATGGATACAGAGAGAAATTAATTCTCTTTGTAGCCAAGCCTGTAGTGTAATGTAATTAAGCACTCAGTAGCCATTTCTGGACGCAAGAATGCAGGAATTTATTTCTGCCAAAGTTTGTTAGTGAAGTTGGAACGGATGTGTCTTTGAAATACAAGAAACACCCAGTCTTTATGTTTAAACCCCAGAACCTTGCTAGTTAACAACCTGTGGAAGTTTGCTTTTCACATACTTAAACTACTGTTGCTTGACATTTCCAGGGACTATCATTGCAGCCAATACTGGTCATTTGTGGGTGTGAAGCACCATCAAGGAGCAGTCTCCTTTTTCTTTTTTTCAAGCAGTACAATAGGTGAAGCAATACTACTGTGTTTCAGTACCGCCCACAAGCCCTACATTAAAAAAAGGAATAGTACATAATTTTAGAATGCCGTCATTCATGATCTAAAAAAAATCATGTGGAATATGCAAACAAAATATTTTTCTGCCATCATTTGGATGTTTCAAGTTTGTCTTAATCCTGGAGATAGAGACCACTGAGGTGAGTCATGGTGGCATGATCCACTTTTTCATATGGTTCATAATCAGTACTACCAGAACTGACCTTGAGGTCAGAAGCCTGAAAGTGTATTTCTTTTCTCTTGGTACTTCAAAGTACTATTTCTATTATATCTTAACTGATGTTTGTCATTGTGTACTTTGTTTCTGGAGCAGCCTCTTACCGTATATTGTTTCTTGGGAGAACACATAAAATGGCACAGCCTGACAGATTTTAAATTGTCTTGGTGGTTCTTAACACTGTACTATCTTAACACACCACTAGAGACAGAAAATATTACAGAATGGTCTTGATTTAGGATTCGGAATTCACACATGTTTTTCAAATGCCATTATTGCATGCATTTCTGTCAGGACCCCCCAGGATATTAGTATTTAAGTTACCTGTAAGCTTCTGTTATTCTAGCTGGATTTGCACTAGCTGCAATAATAGGCAAACAACTGATGTATCCTCTCTGGCTTATGGTACATTACCAAATTAGTTGCAACTTTTGGAGGACAAACTCCCCAGCTAGGTCTGTATTAGTAGATTAAACAGCATTCATAAATGTCTCCAGGCACTAGGATGTAGTCGTCTGTATGAGTAAACATTCAGAAGGACCCTGTTAATAGTCCTGAAGGACTTTTGGCATATACCAACTAGCATTGTCCCCCAATGAATCTCAGAGGCAGATCCAGAATTAGAATGTTTTAGAGACTATTCCCTACAGGCAGACTGCATGCCATCACTCAGTTTTTAAAGTCAGAGTTTACTAACATAGATGCAGTCTATTTCATACCATTTGGCCTTGATGCCCAACAATGTTCTTGTGCATATTTAAATTATTGCTATGGCTATAGATCCATGCTTCAGGCTCAGAGAGTATCTCAGTCCTGACACTGTTATAAACTTACATGGGCACTGTGAACCTGAAAATCGTATTTTTTTGGCTATCTGTCTTTAGAAACTTGTCCCTTTTTAAGTTTATTTGACTATATATTCTTTTTTTTTTTTTTTTTGTTCTGGATATCTCATTTATTAACAGTTTTATAAGTGTTCTTAGACCAACATAGAGAAGCCATAAAATTGATAACATAAAGAGATATTTCAAAACAAACTAATACCAGTAGTTTATTAGAAAAGGTCAACAATGATACCTAACAACTACACTTTTCCTCTTTACAGTCCTCTCGAGCCCAGTTCTTCTTAGAACTAGTACTTAGAAAAGAACTTAGAACTAGTTCTTTTAAGAAGAGCTGCTTGAAAAAATGTATAGATTCTTTTTTGCTTGTTTCCTCTATCTTCCCACTCATTGTATTTTATCCTGGTATTACCAGTCCTTTTTGTCTCGGTTATATGAAAACTCATCTTGATTACTGTCTTGCTTATAACAATATTTTATATGAAGTTCTAACTACTTGGATCTCAGCAGGGAGTTTTAATTAGTGCCAAAAACATTCAATTTTTGTCTTTCTTACAATACTGTCGTACAAGCAGCAGATGAAAGGTTTAAATTTTAATGTACACTCCAGCATACTCGTTTGATTTGTGTTGTAAATACCATACAGGCAGTCTGCTCTTCTTACTCTTTTACTTTATTACTGTACATGCCATTAAAAATGACTTTAAATGTTGATACAAAGTATGGCCAAGAGTAATCTAGGTATTTGTCTGTGATACATCTTTCATCATCATCTTGTTTCTTTACAAAATTTTCCTGTTTTTCAGCAAGCTCATATTCTGATATCCAGGTTTTTGCATTGCATTCTAACTTTGACATCCACTGTAAATTAAAGTCTGCTATTTTTTCCATTGCTCACTCTGTAGACATTGCTACATTAATATTGTAAACTCCTCAGAGCAAGGATTGCTTTATTCTCTGTGCAGTACTTGATACAGTGACTTCCTGATCCATAATCAGTGTTTCTATCCACACGAACAGAAAAAAAAAAGTAATTTCCATATTTTATTATGGGTGTTTTTAATTTTATTTCCATTTGATCAGGTATAAAGCAAATGAACTGGAATCTCCCTGTTTTCCTGCACCAACAGATTTGCTATGACTGCCTGCACTGCAGTGCAAAGGTGTGATTTCAGATTTCCCATACACCTGCTTGCCCAGTGGAAGTTAATTTATCTTTCACAATAGAATTGTTGATAGATGTTGAATTGATCCTTATATATTTCTTAGCCCATGAATCACTTTCGTCAGCAATTCTTTACATGTCTTGTGGTATTACAGAAATCCCACGTGGGTGCCTCACACCTCATTTACCATAATGCAGAGCTTCAGCAGTCAGCTGTGTCTTTCAAGGGAAGTGTTAGGGGTGTAGAGGATGCCCTGTAGTTCAGTTGCAGAATCTTTCCCTGCTATTGACAATGCCTGAACCGGAAATGACTCAACTTTTGTTTAATATACCAACAGAAGTCTTGAGCAGTCTTACTTAAAGTCACAGTATTTTTAAGCTGAACTAAGCTGATGTGTAATGCATGCCACAAAGATCCATGGTGCATGTACCAGAATCACTTTGCAGAAGACTGAAAGCAATGCTTTACCATTGATGATGAAAAAGAAAGAATGGATACTGAGAAAAGATGGAGATACATACGGATTTAGCAGGAGTCCACAAGTGTCAGGACTCCGCAAGGGTCAAAGCTGCATGGGGCCATGGGGCTGGGGACTCCAATGGGTCCGTCAGTGCAGGACCCCACAGCCAGGGACCCTCCCATCACCCAAGCAGGAGCAGGGCAGCAGGGGGGCACCAGGAGCTGTGAGCATTGTCCCTGGGGACAAGGACAGGCCAAGGCCAAGCCAGGTCATCTATCTGCAGGTTGGTATCAGGATCAGGACAAGTGAGGGGCACCGGAGTCAGACATGGCCCCAAAATCACCAGGCACGGCCCCACCCCTGCAGTGCTGTCTGGGGCCTCTGCCCATAAACACCAGTGGGGATGTGCTGTGGGCCCTTAAAAATAAGTATGGAGGTGAACACCGCATGATGATGCATTTAATGTAAATGAGTTCACTGTAAGTGTAATGACTCCTTTTCTCACTCCAGTTGTTAAGGTCCTCCAGAATGTAATAACCTGGTTACTTATGTAGTTGACATTATACTGATAATTTTCCATAAGCCATTTTGTATTGATGATACCAGACTTTAGATATTTCTACAAGTTCATAGAGTTGATGCAGTGACCTACTTGCTTGTATTCCTTCTGATAAATTTGGGTATAATAGTGATCACTTTACTGGGGATTACTGTTGCTTAAAGGTAGCAGGTAACCATTTTCTATTGAAAACGTCTTCAGAATATAGATAATGATACAGAAACATTTTAAGCATTTCTATTTGAGTCATTTTCTAGTTTATCTGACTTTTTTCATTGTGTGTGACAATCTATGTCTCTTAAGTCTTTTAACTGTTGAGATGTGTACAAAGTATGGTAATTTGGTTCTTGTTTGTTTTGACTACATTTCTGCAAATTAATTTCTAACTTTTTCATAGGTGTATAGCTATTAAGTCTTGATGATATGGATGATGGATGGTATGCTTGCTGGCAGAAAACTGACACTTTCCATGAAATATCATATCCTTACCACTGAGTTCTTTTTCAGTTTCAAAGATGAGAAAGTAAAGCTATGCTAGATTAATTTCATTTTTATAATTAACAAGCAATATATTCATTGGTTATTGTAATATTTAAGTTCAGGAATATGTAGATAGATAATTTAGTAATTCTACTCTTTGATATAAGTGTATTCGTTTATTATCCCTGGTATTGTGTAGGTGCTCTCCAAGGTCAGTGGAGGAGAATAGCCACCTCCAGAGACTAATTATCCTTTGCTAAAATTATTACTTTTTTACACTAGAAGCCTAGCCTTTATGTGACTAAAACTGGGAGAATTTCATCCCACCTAAAGTTTGAAAACTCGAGTGTGATGACAATCAACATCTATCATAACCCAAGAACCTGTGAAATTTCCATTCCAGAAAACCCAAACCCTCTTTTGTGTTAGCCAGTTACTCCAGTGAATGTTGGGGTGAAGACAGGAAGCTGCTGTGGATAGACAGCTTTCAGCTATCTCTGCAGTACACCTTATTTACAGCAAATACATTCCCTAGGTATGTCCACACGGAAAGTTAGTGTGGAACAACTTATACACTGTAAAATGGTATTTTAACTTAACACAGACTCTTGATACACAGTATCGCAGTCTTTAAAGGCATGCTGCAGCACTGTTGGTTTATTTTGTTATGGTTCTTTTGACCTCCACTGTTCAAAGGCTACCATATAATGGGAAATAAAAATTGCACAAAGCAAATATACAAATTCCATGGTAGTGAGCTCTGTTCCAGCAAAATATTACCTCACTACATCTTGGTAGTGATCTCTAATGTAGTGTTTGGGGATGAGAGCAATGTTTGCATCATAGCAATGACTGAGTGTTGAGTAATAGGCCAAAACACTTCTGAGCTCTGTGAGTCACCAAAACTGAGTGGTGTGGAGATCCTCTGGGCTGATTTGGAGGGGAAGGCATGAAGTATTTCAGCATGTTTCTGTATTCCTATAATCATCTTTAAGTGACCCATTAGTTTATTGCAATTCTTTTAAGTTTCTACTACATCAAATTCATCATATACATTGAGCATAGAAATGCTCTTACTTACTAAGCAGGCAACATCCAGAGGAGTTTGAATCTGTATGCTTTTTGAGGTTGGATTTTCCAGGGGTTTTGATTTGGAGATGATTTTGAAGGGTAGGAGGTTTCTTCCGAAAAGATTGGAAAGCAACTTGTCTTATTTCTGAAGCAAAATACTTCCACTCAGCAAAAGGTCTTGTATAGTATAGTTGTGGGGAGATTTCTGAGTTTGAAAATTGATACCTACTAAAAAAAAAAAAAAAAAAAAAAAAGGTACTGTTTGGTATTTGTGCAACTTTCATGCTAACAGTATATAAAACGTTTGTGGAAATTCTCTGGTCAACATTTCTTGCTATCAAGTAGTATTCACAACACTGAAGTTTCAGTTTTCTTCCTTCTTATTTTCAGGTCCCTTAAGTATACAAGCAGAGCACATGAGCCTTTTAAGAGTTTAAGGAAAGCAGTTAGGTCCAGTGTATGATGCAAGTCTGTAGGTATTGGAAAGCAGTAAAGGTTGTTTTCAGGTTGTGGACGTAAATAGGATACAGTAGATATTGATCAAGTTAGAGAATATCTAAAGAAAGATTTTGACAGAGCTAGTGATACTCAGACTGAGTGAGATTGCTAACTAGATATGGTTAGGGACAGTCCTCTGAAATGTAGTGACATGACCTGACTTTTATCTGTTCATCAGAAATCTCATTTTTACTCCTACAAAAACAGGTGATCATGTCCAAACTACCTATTGAGAACGGTCCCTGGAGCAGGCTGTCTTGTGAACTATGCCCCAGAGAGTGCTAATTGGCTATCCCAGGGAGAAGGTTATCAGTTAATTAATGTGGATGATCAGCAGTGTGGTGCCTGAACTCACTCCCTGGCTCTGTTCCACTGAGCAGTTTAGCCATAAACAGAGGTATCCTTTCTAGTGTGAGCAGCTTTTCTCTGCAGGTTTCAGGCTCACTAATGGGCATTTCTGATTGATCCAAAAGTAGGTTATGATTTAGTCTCATTCAGTGGTCTGCTTCTCTCGCTTTGCTTCATAACACAAGTTGATGGGAGCAGTGACAGAACTTAGTGTCTAGGATGGCAGGTAAAAGATCAGCATATACCTCATTCTCTTTCATGCACTCTTACTGCATTTTTGTTATAAGATGAAGAACTTCTGAGCAACCAAGCCAAGTAATCTGGTTTTGTATGTACAGAATAAAATGCACTGACACACAGTCACAAATCACATTCTACAGGAAAATAAATTAATTAAATATTTGAATTTATATACAGCAACCTATCAATTCCAGATCTCTGATCTTTTTCTCTTGGGTGCAATGGGTGAATTAGATTTGAAGCAGTCTGTATTTGCTTTTATGAGAACTATAATTCTTTCCTTCCCTGCTGCACAAAAAAGACTGTTTTCCCAGAAGAGCTTTGTGAGAAACACCAAAAAAAAATACGAATCTGTAGCCCCAGCTGTCAGTTCTTGTTCATATTCTGCCTCAGTTCACTCTCCTGTGCTATAGTGGTAGGTCAGTGAAGATATGACCCTTCTTCCATCTGGATGCTTCAGAGCAACAGGTCCTTCCTGAGCTGGGAGGAGGCAGATGCTTACCCCTTGAAGTTTAATACATTCATAATACGTTACTTAGCTGGGTTCTGCCACCTGTAGTATCAATATTCATAGGCAGACTTGTTTTCTTTGGACAGAAAAACTTATTTACATGTCAGTAATGAATATATAGGATTGGTTTATTAAAATCCTCAAACAAACAGAAGATGCACTGGTTCTTGCATCTTGAAGGAATATTAAGAAACACTTACAGCTTCTCATTTTAATTACTCCAAGCATTCAGCAGGTATCATTCAGAAGTTGGTCACAGCAACAGGAATTGATGCGACCAAATGCTAAGTCCTATCTTTATAAGTTTGGACAAATGAATCTTTGTGGTAGGGTGATACACCTGATTCTTCCTAAAATATTTGGAATAGATTGTGAAGTTTCTTGCATTTGCAGAGTCTACCATGCTATTGAACACCATCAAAGAACAGTCTACTGAGTAATGAGGGGAGGGCAGGTATTACAGAAAGCATTCAAAAAAGTGATCAAGAAAAAGAGCACACCTGTTCTGGAAGGGAAAACATCTCTCTGGACCTGCATGAGAGCTTACTGTAAGAAGTGAAACAGAGGGCTATCGAAAGTAATGAAGCCACCAGACAAGGTATTTTGCTTTTTAATGTCATGGTTCTTATGGTTGTGTGTTTTTGTGGGAACAGATGTCATATTTTCTAACTTCAGCAGACAGTATCCAGGATACTGTATATTTTTTCATTAATGTCTCAACCAACCACCTGCAAAAGTCAACCACAATATTCTTTGTAGTTGTTTTCTTAGTTTTACATTCCACTTTAATAAGCTGCTCTATTTTAATTTGCTGTTCAAACACAAGAGCTATGCTGGCCCCCAAAATTAATATTGAATTTTATTGTTGGCTGTCACCAAAAGATACATGCCATGCAGAATGTGAGTATCCCAGAGGAGAAACAGTAAGCATTAAATTCATTTACTAGAAAATAACTAGCCTACTTTGTGGCCTATCTAGTAATTACTATTAATGATTAAAGAAGGTGCTCGGATGATGGCACTGGAATAGCTGCCTATCCTGTTTTCAATCTGTAATTACTTTGTTGGCTGCTTCACATTATCAAGATTTTTTCACTGTGCTGGTTTCGTAAGTTTGACTTTTATTTACAGTATTTGCTAATACTGAAAACTAAAGCTTGCAAGGCCAAGAGGTCTTCCACATCTTCTATAATTGATGCTAACTAGTGCAAGCAGGACCTCCTGGATTAGGACTGAGTGCAGATTTGCAGTAGCTACTGCTGTAGCCTGATGTAGCATTTAGTTCTTTAACAAAGAGTATTCCCAATAAAGTGACTTATCAATATTACGCGTTAGGTTCTCAGAGGTTCTGAATCAATGTTGCTCCACTGCCAACTTATCTTTCACATATTGCATATTTAAAACTTGATGAGAAATGCATTACATTGAATATTGCTGTTAACCCCCTCAAACCTTTCATTTCTTTTCAAGATATTGCAGTTGAAAGTGAGAAGACATTGCATATGGTCTTACAACAGAAGGAAGCCAGAGGAGAGGTCAGCTGCATAGCCACTGAACTTCAGGAAGAACAGAAGACCAAGGGATGATGTCTTCCTCCTTTTATACAAGGAGTCTTGAAGGTAGCCTGGATTGAAACAGTCCAAGAGAACAAGTAAGGGGAAGGTAGTAAACAAGAATAGGATATGAACCCCTTTGACTTTATATAGAGATTCCATGTTCAGCATCTCAAAACAGTACTGAAAAACAACAGGGACCAATAACAACAAAAAGAAATATTACAGAAGAAGGTAAGCTAGAAAGAGAAAATCATCTCCTAAACTCAGTTTTTTGAAGAAAGAAAACACTTAGCAACATTCATAGCCAAGTTGTCACTAATCTTGTATTGTGACTGTTCCTGGTCAAGTGTGCTATATATCAAATCTGAATTAGCAGATAAGCAGAATACTTCTGTCTCCTTAAAAAAAATAAAAATAAAAATAAAAATAAAAAATAAAAAATAAAGGTGGAAAAATATTTTCTTCAAAATGAAAGTGTCTCGGAGTCTCGTCTGTTATCCAACAAGATATGCAAAAATACCATGCCTAACAATCCCTTCTTCTCCAACATGATATATCCTGAGAGGATACTGGTTCAGCTTTCTGAGACAAGCTGAGAGCTTGCCACCCTTTGGAAGGCAGTCTTTCAAGTCCCTGTACCACTTCCTTATGGTCTCCTCTTATTGAAACAAAAATACAAGCAACAACCTTCTTTCTTCCTTCCTATAATACAAACAGAAGTGTCTCCATTTTAATACACTCATGTTGCTTTAATGTGTCTAGCTTTTTATATATGCCAGAGAATGGTACCCATGTTTGTCCCATCACTCTACTTTTTTGCCAACATGCCAAAGTGGAGTGACTGCCTGCCTGTTTGCCACTTACCCAGCATACTGTGGCTGGCTTTTCCTGAGGGAATAAAAGTCTTTCAAGATATCTTCATCTTCTAGTTCTTAGTAACCTCATTCACCTTGGACTATAGGAATGACAAGCACAGGCTCAGTCTTTCTGTCTGGGTTATAGCATCAGGACTGCAACAAAACATGAAGAGGGAAGCACAGTTTTGCTGTTAGTGAGCAAAGACTAGTTTTTCTCTGAAACCATTCTTTTATTTCCATAGGCTGCTTGCCCTTCATGTTTTCTTTCTGTCTTCCATTGGAGAAGTAGGTGTGAATGAGTGTAAGTCATCTATTGGCAAATATTCATGTTATGGTGTATTCCAGGGGTGAATCATGACACTGAATTATAGGGCAGTGATGAATTAAAGAAGCCCTCAGTGTTTTCAAATTTTGGAAATCATCAATTTTAATACCGAACTTTGACCCCTTAATAAGTGTCATCTTTGTAGTGCATTGCGCTGCATTTTCTCTTTCTCCCACTTGCTCTCTCTGCTCCAAAAATGTTCTGCCTGTTTGACATACCTGATACCATATCTATTCCTCTTCCTGCGCTGCTGCCTCTCAGGCCATTCTCAGAATCATCTACATGAATTACGAATGTGAATTTAAAAATTGCAAGCACTGAAGTAAAAATTATTCAAATAAATTGTTTTTAATACCTACTAATCCAGCTGTTCCACTTTACAGCTGTATGTAATTGTCCTCTGTAGACTTGAGAGAGAGCTGTCTTCTCACAGTTTCTTGGGCAGAGGCAGAAAACATTAAAAAGCGCTAATGTGGACCATTATCCCCAAAGTTCAAACTGAGCTCCTGGCTCTTGGAACAAACTTCACCCTTCCCCTGGAGAATGTCTTAAACAGATTTTTTTTGGAGGCAATTCACAGCTCCATCTCAAAGCACTGTCACATTAGCCATTTGTTTTTGATTAGGGTGGAAATATTAGCAAATCTCCAATTTAAAGGTTAATTTTCTCACTCAGGTTTCTTTCTGTCTCTAGTGACTACTCAGCAACAGAAAGCAGTTTTCGTCAGGGGTTAAGTGATCTGTGCCCAAACCACTTCACTGACCGTAGGTCTAAAGCCATACTGTTGGGCTGATGGCGTACATCTTCTTGGCCCTAGGCTACAGGTTAAGGTTTTATGCTAAGTTAACAGTTTCAAAGTTTGCAAGTAGTTTTTCTATACATTGTCAGATTGAACAATTTTTTTTTCCATTGCTGCTTTGTGGTGTTTGCACAGAGATCTCTGACCATACTGTTTATCCAAATATATAGTGCATATTGATTATGAGCTAATAATCAATCACTCTGTCTTTTTACTGTTGTGTTTTATGTTGTTTTTTTTTTATTTTCTTTCAATAAATTGTTGGAAAGCTAAAGGCAAAAGCATTCTTACAATAAACTTTTTGCATAAAGTTTATTTTCTTCTCTTTGCACTGTATGTCATGGAGCTTTCTTCCAGTAGTTGTAACAATGCTGATCTCTTTCAAAAATTATAATAAAAATGGAAAACAATGTAAATAAGCCTGATTGTATTTTGTCATATCTAAAAATGTAAGTAATAAATTTGTGAGGAAGGGTGTGCACATTGCCTGCTATGTATGATACTATTCTTGCTTTAAAGTATTTTTACTCTTTCTTCACAAGCTTAGTACCTCATATTGGTTGGTGATGACTAGAGATTTAGAAATAATTCTCAGTGAATAATGTATTCAGTTAGTTTCAGCTCAATTTCTGCATGTGATTTTGTCATGAACATCTTATAATTTTCCTAAATTCATGAGATAATTTCTATGAGTAAGTTTTAGTGTATATATTGTTCACGATTACAAATATTTGAAATTCAACATCTAAGCTGTTTTAAAGAGCTTTGATTGGATGTATGCGTCATATACTATTTTTCCAAGACTGGTTAAAAGAAACTTACAAATTTTATTACTAGTCACATTTACAGGTTCAAAATTTATTGTGCTCTTATTCTCCAATACTCATTTTAAAGGTCCTTTTCTGTGGACTATTCTGCTATTTGAATCCTTTGTCTGAATAGGAACACGAAATTATACTTAGAATGAGTCCAAACACAGCCAAGGTAGAGTCACAATTTTTCCAAGTATGTATTTATGGAAATGCTTTTCAGTTAGCTCTCTCTTATTAACTGGCCATTTCAAATGTGCTTTTACATACTTATCAGAAATTTCTGTGAATTCCCCTGGAAGGAGGACTTTATTTAGAATGACTTTATAAGTATTTTAATGATGAAAAATGGTGGAGGGGGATTTAGAAAAGGTCATTTGCAAGTTTTAGGTATTTTGCACTGTGGTTAGGGAAAGGTACTAAGTCTTCTTTAGTGGCTGAGTTTATGTGATCAACATTGCATTGCATGCTAGCCCAAAATATCTGATGCAACTAAATATTCTTTTTTTTTTTTCTTTTTTTTTAGTAGTAGTTTGCTTACTCTGATAACATTAAAGGAACCTGAACTAATACTTGGCTATGATAGAGTTAAGATGTACAGATGTACATATGTTTCTCATACTGTAACTTCTATAACTAAATCAAGTGTCTTTCTGACATATGAGTAATTATATACAGTGATTAAAAATTAAAGCTCTGATCCACTAATACCCCAAGGCAGCTGTTCTGTTTTGCTGATACATCATGCTGAATTAAGCTGGTCACTTTTGGCCTGCTCACTTAATTCATATACTCCCTAATGGAATGAAATACTTTATTACATTTTGGTTGACCTGCCCTTTACCTCTAATAATTTGTGGAAGAGATAGAAACAAACAAAAACTATTGATTTCATGCTCCACAGCTGTGTAGAGGTTAGTATAATTTAAAAAGAAAGTTAGATATAAGAATATGTTTATTAGTATAGACTCTCACTCCTGATGTCATTAGAGTCAAATTTAATACATAATAAAATATAATACATACAAAACTCAGAACATGCTTAAATTCTTTGTAGACTTCGAGTTTAGAAGCATGTAAGAATTACATATACTCTGTGATTTCCACTATGAATTTTTGTGCTCTCTGGTAACTAAAAACAACTGTATAGTAGCCTCACCAGAGGAAAATTACATATATTTTACAGAAAGTTTTAAGTGTTCAACTGAGTTTATTCAACTCAATTCACTACTATGTAAGTTTGCTTCATCAGAAACATTTATTCATACATCTTAATTGTCAATAATAATTGTAAAGACTCTTTTCAAGTGGCATTGCTAGGGCTACTTTTATCAGCAAGGTGATTAGTAAAATGGTATCTTGCATAATATCCGTTACATTTACTGAGGTTAGTATATTTTAACCTTCATTTTCATTCACTTCTATACTCTTAGGCAGAAAATAACGATGTGTTTCCAAACCTTATAACCAAATACTGCTTTCAGTTATATTTTCTCATTTCAAAGTAACTATTAAATTTCTGAAGAGTGATTCTGGAACTACATGAAAGTAACTGAGGGCAGAGTATGTCCAGAGTTTCCATGAAGTCCTATCCCTCTCCTGTTTGTATATTTTAATTGTCTGGTTTTCATTTCTAGTTGTTAGCAGATGTTCCTTCTGGCAACCTTACACAAGACTCTGAAGTTGTCCCTAGTAAATTATTGTCTTTAATATACAATAGACACAATTAAATGAATGGTATTTTTCCAGAGCAATTCCAACACTTAGAACAGGTAATGCTCTGACAACAAACACTATCTTTAGAATAAAATGAACTTTTCTATTTTGCCCTTTGTAGAGATGTGCTTAAAAATTTAGCAACACTATCTACAACCAAAAAGAGTAACTACAACTTTCTCCTTCTCTTACTGTGTAAATTAATTTAACAAAATACACAAGGATATCCCTTATGTTTTATGATGGCTTGTTCTTCTGCCTTTTTTTCACGCAGAGGGACAACCATACCTTACATAGGATCCCAGCAGGAAAAACACTAGAAATTCCTGGAAGCCCTGCCATCTGTTGGAGCATAGCAGAATGGGAGCTCTCAAATATGTAGGAGTTTTTGGTCCATCACCTCTTCTACACTTTCTGTAAAGAACAGAAGATAACACACAGCCCTCCATTTGAATTTTGGGTAAGCCCCTTTACCATAATTCTTATACAAGGATGTTGCTGGCTTACCTGAGGCCCTCTGAGATCACCAGCTTGTGATCATCATTATTTTACTATATTAAGTAAAAATAAAGTAGTGAAGATGTAGCAAACTAAATGGCACCAAATAAACACAGGTTTTGCAGTTTGTTTTCATGTATGAGCTTCATGTCCTCAGACAATAGCTAAAGATCATTGTTATTTATCAGTACACAAATTTTGTAGCATAAAAGAAATATAAAGGTTATTCCTTCAGCAACTGAATTTACAGAGATAGTATCCTACTGACAACATTTTAACGAATAGGGAAGCTTTATCAGGTATTCCTGGCCTTCCATATAAATACCCTGTGTCTGTTTCCTTTTTCCATTTTTAAAAACAAAGGTGGAACAGACTGGAGAGGCAGAATTAAATGACATGAAAATATTTCCTGTGCAGTCCCTTTCACTCTACTGCTTTAGACAGATTATCATAGATATCAAGATAACCACTCTCTTTTTCAGTCTAGATAAAGAGACAGATAAGGCATATTTGTTACTAAGGACAATACAGATTTAAAATAATCTTCTGGCAAATGGCACAGTGAAATAGTAGTAGAAAGGTCACATTAGACAGCATCTGGGTGGATTGTGACAAGGAAGAAATGGAGATGAATGACTAGTTTTAGATTAAAGATTCTCAGAAGAGTCTTATGGTAGAGTAATCATCATTGCAAAGGTGATTAAAATAGCACGCTTAGTCATGTTGTATCCACTAATCTGGAGATAGCACATTATTATACAGTGCTTATTCATGTATGTAGTGCATGAAGGCAGATCTGCAGAATTTTAAAATGGTATATTCCATTTGGCTTGTGAGTCAAGTGAAGATTATGGAACACCCATTTAATTGCCTCTGTAATGCCACAGCTGCAGCATGTGTATTTCTGCATTCAAATATTAGAATCTACTTTTCTAGCTATTTTAGCTCATTTTACCTTCATTCTCTTCACTCCCTGCTAAACCAGCTGCCCAAGGCCTACAGTGAAAAATGGCTTTCTGCAGTCTTCCGGAGGAAGATGAGGTGCCTCCTGCATCCAGCTGGACTGCAGTAAATCCTCCAACATTTCTTCTCAAGAGGAGAAAAGCTTCCATACTCTGACTGAAGAAAGCATTGCTGACATTCTTAACAGGCCAACACAAACTAAGCTGCTCATGAAATCTTCCTAAAATATTTTCATCTCATTTAATTAACATTTATGCTATCTAATCTATCCAGTCATCTCTTTTAATTCACAGAACTAATTCCTCTGATTCATAATTAGATGCAAGATATGAAATTTCATATGAAAACATGCAGCATGCATACTGGAAAATTCAGATTACCACACTGTTGCATTACTCATGGCTTACATTATTCCACATCAGTTTTACAATTAGAGTCTTTATTCTTGGTATTTCCCGAACTGAGTGGATTCTAGTTTGCTTGTTCTCCCTGAAAAGGCAAGGTTGACACTGAACGTCCTGCAGCCACTGAGAAATCTAAGAAAATAGTTAAGTATTAAAAGAGATCTTCTCCAAATGTCTCCAAGATGAATAAACTATCCCCCATGCACATTTTTATCCACTTTACATTCATATTTTATTGTGCACATGGAGACTAATTAAGGCAAGAAATTCATTTAACTGAAAGTATTACCATCATAAGCAACAAACAGAATCTGAGAATGAGAATGCAAAACAGTGAGACTGTTTTCTCTGATATTTTAAATTTTTGAAGTGATAATGATCACAAAACTAGAAGAAAATGATCAACATATTTAGCCAAAAAAAAAACTATAAAAATGAAATAATTAGAAAAATATGTGCACTTTCATAAGTTTAATACTGCCATTTCTTGATTAACCAAGGCAATAGTTAAACATGGAACATAGCCTTAGTGGGAGCTGTAGTGCCTGGTGTAGATGGCTTTGTGAAGCCCTAACCTCTTGGTTGTTTACAAGAGACAGTGATACACAACTTACCTAGCAAAAAGCAATATAGCCTTATTGCACTCTGCTTTCTTTAATTTATCCTATCAAGAAGTTGTGTATGTTGGACAGGACACATCCCCAGTCTGGTGAGATTATGATGCTGCTAGTCACTGAACTATGGTGTACTGAAGCATAGGCAAAATTGAAAAGGTTCTCTGGTAAAAAAGGTTCTCTGGTAAAAAATTAAAGATAACCAATTATAGAAGATATTTTTACTCTTTCATATATGATTCTGAGTGATATTACCTGTTCCTCATTCTTTTTTTTTTTTCATCTGATACAAAGAAAATTCTGTTGTAGTGCCTAAAGTGCCTAGGTAAATGATTCCTCAGTTATCATTGCTCTCAAATCCCTTATGATGCCCAGAAGATTTTTCAAGATTATCTTGCATAATTTCACTAATGAGGTGATTTCACTAATTTCACACAGCTGCCTACAGAACAAAACTATAAAAACTAGTTGAAGGGCTTTTTATGTGTGTGTGTGTGTGATATGTTTCAAGCAGTGTTTCTTCCTTGTTCCAGTTCGGGCAACATATATTGATTAATTACAAATTCAAATAAGTTATGGTACAGACTCAGATTTTTATGTCCTTTCAACCAAAGAAATAAAACTATTACTGATATTTGCTAGCCCAAGGATATCAGCCCACTGTAAGGAGCTGTGCCAAACCTGATAGCATCCAGAGTAAATAGGCAAGATCTTTTTCTCTCTTCTTCCTCCTCTTCATCTGTGAAATGTATTCAACTCAAACAAGATATTGGCCTCTTCCCAGGGGATCCAGAACTTCATATCCCTAGAAGCTAATAAGCTTCTGTGTTCAGCAGCAGTATCATGAATATTATTCAAGAGTCAAGATACTGTCTGTTCTGCCAGAGAAAAGAAGGCTTTTGCCAGATCTTAATCATGAACCATATAACCTAATATTCTATGTTTAGAAACTTCTCTTCCAGATGGAGTACATTTCCGTTTTTCATGTTAGGATTTCTTCTACTCAGTTGAACTGTTTATGTTATTCTTTCCTGTTTTTCCCTCCATTTCTCTTCAAATAAGACTCAGAATTAGTCAATACAGTTACTGTAAAAATTCAAAATCCTTCTCAAAGTTAAGTCTCTCGTTTGCAATAGGTAGTCTGCCTCAGGGTAAAAATCAGTATTTTTAGGTACCGTAGTGCCATTTTTCCCAGATGACTCCAAAAATATATCTGAAATTATTTTGTAAGTACTCTGAATGTTCTGTCATTTCCTTTTATTTGAGGAGGCAGTAATTTTGTTGGATTCACACTGCAAGGTTACATTTTAGACTTCTTTGCATTGATAGAAAACAGTGAAGTTTTGAAAATGAGAAGTTTGAAAGGCATTGTTCCTTAGAGACTCTACTGGCAAGAAAAGAAATCATAAATCATTATTGCATAATTGTAGGGGCATATGAGAAAATAAAAAAAGTTCAATAAAGCTCCAAGCTTCGTAAAAATGTTCATTAGAAAGGAAGGGAAGAGGGTGTTTTTGTTTTTGCTTTTTTCTCTTTTCATGAGAGAAATACCATTCTCATTCTTTCAGCGGTGTAGAATTTTACAAGAAAAAAAATCCAAGAAGCAGGAAGTAAGTGTAAATACTGTCAGGTGTACATTGGGGTGCATGTTTTTTTTCTCGTGGTTGAGAAATGCACCTCAGACTTCTAAGTTGCACTTGATCACAAGATAGCAATGCCATGATGCTGATGAGAGCCTTTCTTTATTGCTGTCTCTTTGCCAAAGGGAAAGTGCTGTTGTACAGGAGCACAGCCCAAATAGCTTTGCTTTTGCTGTCAGTCTAGAAGCTGAACGAAGAACAGCAGAATGCTGAACATCATAGAAATAGGAGTGAAAAGGAACAAATAGATGTAAAGATAAGGAAAAAAAAAAGGTTTAAAGAGAGAAAAGTGGCATTAGGAATCAATGTGAAGTCCAACAAAATACTATTTTTAAAACCTTCATCTACTCCAATGCTTAGGCACTGGCATTGCGTCTACTTATAAAAGACTATTGCTCAGTGTTAGTGTTATTCCTGCTTCCATTCCCTTTTTAATGTTTAGGACTTGTAGCAAGATATTCTGATAAGATATGTAATTGTGGGAAACAGCTCATGGAGCACAGAATAATAGATAAGCATTTGTATCTTAGAAGAGTATCATTGCATTAGTAATGAACTATATAATTTGATGCTGTCTTGATAATGATAGTAACAAAAGAGAATCATGGTAGCCCTAAGTTATTGCTGTTCTATTAAATCTTTGGACTGAAGATCCTCAAAGTTTCAAGGGCCCGAGGTGGGATTTTTCTCTCTCTCCCTTTCCTACTGTCCAACTAATCTGATCTCAGTGGTCTAGGATCATGGGTCAACTGTACCATATGGTGAAGGCTGCAGTTAGCAATGTTAGCATGCTGTGATGCCACATTCCTCCTACACTCTTTTCCTGCAATATGGGCCCCTAAATGCCTTTTATCCACTGCCTTCTTAGGTTTTAGGACACCAGCTCACAGCTATTGTCTGCTTCAGCATTTGTGAGGGACTGGGGGGAATACTGCAGGCTGAGGGAAATGGTATCTTTCAGGCATTTTACATCCTCACTTTGGGGAACTACAGAGGTAGAATCAACTCAGCTTTCAGAAGGAATAGCATTAGGAGGTCAAGGGACTGGAGGCAGATGAACAGTGCAAGACCAGGACATGCTATACAGAACAAAGAACAATATTCATGTTGTGTTTACTGTAATACTACAGTAGTAGCAGTGCCTAATAATTCTGTGCAATTCAGTATTGAGTCCTTTTAAAATTTCAGTGGTATCAGTTGTGTAGTGTGGTGGTACATGGTGATATTTTATCTACATTGATAAGGATATTGCTTTTCTGAGTAGCAAGGAAGAGAGAACTCCTTTTAGGTCATACATTCTCATTTACATTTACTTGCAGCTAGATGGTTTGAGGAATTAAGAGCATCATTCAGAGCCTGTGCTTTATTTTCAGATCTGAAATCCTTCAAAGCTGGCAAAAGCTGTTAATACCAAGCTGTTAATACTGACACTTGGTGACTCTGGAGTGGACTATAATGAAATGTATTTCATGGCCGCCATTCTAGCTTCTATATTTGTCACAAATTGTCAGTGATGTTGGTTAAAAACTATGTGTACTCAAAGACAAAATTATTCACATGTCTGCAGAACTGATGCTTCCAAAAATGGTTTGAAGAATGCTGGCAGAACTGTGGGGAAGTTTGCAATGGGAACTGATATGCTTATCCAGTAATGGAATGTGAGCTTGAAAGAATGAACAAGATGACCAAAAATGGTTTGAAAAAATATATAGGCAGTTGGAATCAGTTATAAGAGAGAAAAACTGAGCTAACTGTGAACATGAACAAAAAAAGAATATATAATAATGAACAGATTAAAAAATACTAAGAAAAAATTGCAAAGAACAATTCACAGGAAAATGAATAATGAATGAGATCAAAAGGTGGAAAATCTCAAAATTACTAGATAATTAATTTCTATTTACATTCCTGAGAGAAGGTCATTTTTAACTTTATTTTTCTCTAAGCTAGTTATTGACCGATCCTGTATATCTAAATGTCTTTTTTGCAATTCTATTGTTAAATAGCAAAATATATTTCAAATATATTTTAGCTGTTAAAAGGTGGTGTGGTTTTTTTCACTTTCTACTTATTATATAACAATCAAAAATGTATCTTTTCATGTAAACAAAAGCTAGTCTGCATATTTTTGAATCTAGTAATAGGGCAAAACAGATCCTACTATGGGACATTACTTTTTCCTTTATTAAAGATAGATAAAGTTTCATATTAAAAACAATTTTACATGTACTTAAACACACAAAATCAACAATGGTTTACTTACTTAGGGTAGGTTCAGTAAGATGACTTTTTGTGGTTTTATATACTAATTTTTCCAAGTTTCAATTTTTCCAGGTTTTTTCCTTCTCTCATTAGAAATTATGTTACAAAGTTTGTATCTCTTGAAAAGTGCCTTTAAGAACAATTGCATAATATTCTGGACAGGTACTGACACATCATGGGATTTTGCCATGGTGAATATTGAGATATCTATTGAATAAAATTCCTAACATTACAATCAAACACCACTGATTCCTTCATTCTTTTCCCCTTAGCTTGTAATATTTTCCAATTATTTCTAAACAGATTTCAAAATAATGTTAAACAGCAGGTGGGAACATTGGTGATTAACTGTGCAAGGCATATGAATAGGTCACAGTGAATAGACAGGCAATCATGATGGCTAATGTCTTTGGAACGTATGGAACACTATCAGAACCTTCATGCATAAAGAAGAGAATGGAGGTGAGACCAGCCATTACTTCTACAGGATATTTTTCTGAAGTGCCTTCAGCTGGTGGGATAAGGCTATTTTTTGGACACGTCAGAACACAGAAGGCTATCTGCCTGGAAATCTAAATGACACTATCTTGGGCTCTAATCGTGTCGTCTTAGATGTGAAATGTATATATCCTTTACCATCTAGCAACCCTCCTTCTTTGCAGTCAGCCATTTTAATGTTGGTGAAACAGCCATGGGGGTATTTTAATAAGGACGGGTACTCTGATAAGTCAAAACAAGTCTGCATCATCCATAAAACCTGGAGTAAAAAAGATGAATTACAGTTTTTTGTCCCTCTGTTATATAGTCATACATAGCTAATATTTGCCCTCTCTGCACTGGGCAAAAGACAGTACAAGTTCTAGTTGATTAGGTATGATCAATCCATTAACATTAATAAGTATCTGAAAAGGTCCATTGTACCATGACATTTTGAAGTTTCACCCTGTTCCACACAATGAAAAATGAAACTGTTCCCTGAGATAGATGATAATAGTGGTATAATTCCAGACCATATTCAAAAAGATCCACCTTGTCTCATGCTTCCTTCTTTCACAAAAATTTTTGCTGTTTATACGGTGAAGGAAGGTGCTTCTACCCAAATTACAGAGTAATGTTTATTTCATATGGTAGATATTTGTGGTGTTTGCACATCAGAAAGATGCTTACACAGAGGTGATGGTTGGTGACCAGATATGGAGAGGCTTTCTAAATTCTCTCAGCAGACTGCAAAGCTGTTTCTTCATATGTCCTCTTAGATGTAAGGATCATGACCAAGTAAACACTGTGCTTTGTTTGGAAAGCAGATTTTGGTTGTGCATGTGTAATGTTGTGTATGAAATTATTGCAGACCAAGGTATCTACTTCGACTTTGTTATTAAAATACGTTATTAGAGAGCTATGCAACTTAATGGCATTTTTCAGTTAAATGCAATTCTAAAGAGCAATAAAGCTTTATAGTTTTCATAGAATCATAGAATATCCCAAGTTGGAACGGACCCAGAAGGATCATCGAGTCCAACTCCTGGCACCACAGAAGTCTACCCAAAAATTCAGTCCATATGACTAAGAGCATAGTCCAAACACTTCTTAAACTCTTACAGGCTTGGTGCCACGACTACATCCCTAAGCTTTGATATATAACAACATAGAAACTGGAAAACAGAAGTAATGTGGGAATAGTCAATGTGCAGGATGGATGAATATTTGTACAACTGTGAACTACTACAATTTTTAGAGGGATTATAGGCATTCTTGTTGTGATTCATAGCATGAAGAGGATCTGTCTAGAGCAACTAGAAGAATTAAATTACTTTCAGTGGTCTGTGTTCTCAGGTGTTTTCAGGACAGGGTCAGATAGGCTGATACACTTTGATACACTTAACTATTGTCAATCAAAGTTCTTCACTGAGCTCACTTCTGCGTCATATCCAGTATCCATCCCTGAATACAACTTTTCCTGTCTAGTCTTCATTTTCTTGACTATTTCTGGCATTTTGTTAGTTCTTGTCCCTTATTCTTCTCTTTTAATATGTCTTCTGTTGCTGTTCAGCTGCTGACTTGGAGGCGTAGCTGGGCTTGGTTAAAGCAACACAGTTCTCCTGCTTCATTCACTTTCTCATCCCTTACAGATGTAACAAAATATTAACTACTGGTACCACTTTTTTCCCTTCATCTTGCGCAGTGCTTCGTGCTAAAAAATGGACATTTTGCATTCCTTTTCTTATGGTGTATTCTCCAGAAAGAAGAGTAGGATTTTAGGATTTAATTTTGTTTTGTTTTTCGTTCTAGTATGCTTTCCCTACAGCGCAGTGTAACAATAGTCTTTCAGTGACTACAACACATCTTACTAAGTGGAGGCAAAGGATTCAAAAGCAGTAGGACTAGTAACTTCATTTCAACCCATCTAAGACAGGATGCTGTTACACTGAAGATAGTACCTGGCAGCAGACCTTCAGAATTAAAATGTACTCTTAACGAAAAAGGGAACACTGGAAAGATGTGCTGCAGTTGTACTGTTTAAGTGTTCTCTGCACATAGTGATCATGGGATGCACCATCAGAAAAACATTCTGTTAGTTCCTTTGCATCTTTTTCTAATTCTTCCTTCAAAGATCCTCATTGTTCTTAGAACAAAGATTTAGTAAAGGCATAAAACCTGAGAGTTACCAATGAATGTTATACAGCATTTTCCTGCTTTTTGCAGGCAAGGATAATAACATAGGAGAGCAAGTCAGCAGGGACCAATGCATATGCGTGAATAGGCTCAAACAGATCTAGTTCACTGAGATATATTCAACCTTTTCCTCAGCCCAGGACTGCCAAAGATAAGCTGCCATTATCAGATTCTTCTGAACAGGAGGAAAAATACATTACACTAGAGAAATGCTCTTTCCTTTTATACAACACATAATTAAGATATAACTTGCAGTATTACTAATTGATTCTCTGTGAACAAGATAACAGATATGTGAAGTTTCTTCATTTCTCCATCAGTATTCTACCAGTGATACCAGATGCAGTTCATAAACAGGATAAGAAAATTTATCACCCAGGCCTTCTTATTATACAGGGGATAAAGGATTTAAATGGTCCTTGAAAACCCACTCTCTCTGAGATGCAGAATGATTAATTCCAGGAAGATATCATGGGAGCTAAATGTTTAAACTAGACCCCGACCAACATCTTGATCCCATGTGAGTATCAGTACAATGCATTTCTGCATATTTACTGTACTTAAAGTGTCTAGACAAATTTCTATCTACTGTTGTAATATCACTAATCAGCTGAAGTACATTATATCCCCACAGACAAATTTGCCTTTGCACATGATATAGTTTAAAAATGTATGAAAGGTCTTGTTAATTTGTACTCACCAGTAAAAGAAGAAGTTCTGTCATGGGAACTTAATTGGGCCAGGATATAGCCTGGATCCATTTGAAAACTTTTGTGGATTATCTTTTATTTCATTTATGTATTTTTCAACAGCTTTTGTAAGACTCATTTTTTCTAGAGGTTAGAGGAATTTGCTAGCAATAGTTGCAGCTGCACTTTTTTGAAATGTTGACCTTCTCTAGGATCTTTTTGATAAGGTGGGCTCTGACTATCATATTAGTCTTATCAATTGATTTACCATTTATCATTCTAAGCCTTCCTGTTCATAAATGAGACTATAAATACACATTTCATATTAATTAACAGTTAATTCACAATTTGAATAAGAAGTTTCAAGAGCAGCCTAAGTTTGCATTTCTTGGAATTGTTTTATCTCTTATCTTTATTACAACTACGGAAAGATATTTCTCAGACATTGTCCAGATGGATTAGTCAGGATGGAGAAGAGGGATATAGGGCAATATCACTTGTTCTTCTCTGAGAATTTGGGCTGAATTGATGACAACAGCAGTGGACATATAGTTAGCATGTCTCTGACATGTTCCAGTCCTTGAAGGATCTCTATTAATACTTTACAAAATAGTATTAATTAGATCTGGCTTCCAGGTCAGCTGCTCAGTTTGGCAGAACAGTATTTCAATACCCTTTCAACTATGATTCAAATATACTGTGACTGGCAGAGGACACCTGAAGAAGAAATGGATGTTACATATTCATATACCTTCAGGTTCCACTCACCTTATCTTTTTGAGGTGGAAGGTAGAGGGATCCTGGCCAGAATGTTAACAAGATCAAAAAGGTTCTTGAAGTTGATAGAAAAGGGCTGAGACATTGGAAATACCATGACCTGCCTTTAGTGGCACTGCTTTCAAGTTAGGTGTAAATTCAGAGGGAAGGGCTGATAGGAGCACACAAGGCTTCTAATGGGAAATCTAGACAACAGCAGTTCTCTGGGGTATGAAGCTTCAACTACTCTCTTAACTCTGATATAATACTAGAGAAGAAACATCCTTTTTTTGCAAGATGGCGATGAACTAAGGGAAAGACTACCTACATAGCATATAACGAAGGCTCTAGATCTCTTTCTGTGAACTTTTCCTTTATACCACCATTTCCAAAGCAAAGCAAAATAGTAATATCTGTAGTAATTGTTTATTTATCATGAAGTGTATCCTGTCACAAATTTATGTGTTATTTACAAATGAATATTCATTGAAAAAAATTTTGTAGTCCTTGCTAAACAATATCTTACAGCATTTATGTGATTTTTAAAATAAACTTTTAAATTAACAGAATTTAACCTCAAGTGTGTAGTTTAATTTAATTTTATGTACAAGAAAATCTTATTATCTCTACAAGTTATGGGCAACAACACCAAATTTGTGACCTTATGTTAATTTTATATTGGTATGTTTCTTGGACTATTCTTTTTTTCATTTAAAATATAGCCATGGTAGGTTCAAAGGCATTAATATTTATTTCTGAATGTTGTTACATTGCCAAGTAAAAAAATGAAGATCAGAGCAAATCAGAAAAGGAGGGAGAAGAAGTATATTTTGATTTACAGATTGGGGATTAAAATATGTAGTTGGGAAAAAAATGTTGCCATTTTACTGCTCTGTTTTCATACTTGAGTAATACTGTGAATGGGCTACAGCATTAGAAAAAAAGCCCAAGGAGCTGTAGGATTTAAGGACATTGGGGTCCTGGATTATTTATCTTCTGTTCTGTCATTATTTACAAAACATGGAGGTAGACCAGAAGAAAAGTTTTCAAATCCTTTTCAACAAGCAGTAATGGGAGACCTAGTTATTTTAAAGCACTTTGTACGAACAGGATTAGAGGGATTAGAGACTTTCCGCAGTACTGTCAATTGACTTTCTTATAGACTATCAAATGTTCATACTCTTAGTGGGTAGATAACAGGATGAAGACAGCCAAATGCAGACATTTCACTTGGTTGGACTCTGGTCACTTAAATGGTGTCAAAGGAATGTATGATTTATTGCAGGTCAAACCCAAAATACTCAATACTCATTGTGCTTCTGTGGTGACTGCCAGGTGAAAATCTGGTCCAGTGCAGTGCATGTGCAAATAGCCTGGTGCACTGAGAAAGGGTATTTTGTCTTTGATAGTCTGTAGTTCTCCATGAGTTCTTTGACAAGGCCCCATAGGAATTTTTTGTTTGCTGTAATGTGCTAGAAAATACATAACACAAAGTAAATTACATGCCTCTTCTGCAAAGCGTGAAACAACAGCATCTTTTCATGGCTGTTAAGAAGCACAGGACTTATGCATTTAGCAGATTCACAGCTGATGACCTTGTCACAAGCTGGAATTACAAGCTGCCAATTTTGGATATATCTACATTTAAAAAGATGAGACTATGACTTAGGATGAAGGGGATCATAAAGCAGAAGAGAGCACACAGTTCCCTAAGCAAAGGAGACCAGATGTGGAGCAATGCAGTTTGGAATAATGGTAGCAAGGACTATTTGAATTGATAATTAAAATAGTTACAACAACATAAATCATTATGAAATAAACCAATGCAGGACAGAATTTGACATAGGACAAAAATGATTGGTTTGTTCTATGAAAATCTTCAATGTATAGACAAAACCTGCATTTTGATAAAAGACTCCATTTGCTGAAATGTTTACTATTAACTTTGCAGAAAAAAATAACCCTCTAAGATTTTCACATAATCACATATATACGTATACATTTTGTGCGTAACAAACATTCAGTTTTCAATAAAACTTAATATTTCAGTATAGTGATTCAATAGAAGCCAGCAGAAGCACTTCAACAACTTCAAAATGCTTTCTTAAATATGAAGAAACTAGCTATCAAAGAAGGTCAGCCAAAGCACTAACATAATTTTGTCAGTTCAAATCATGATCTAAATAGAAAATAATGTTTTACTTTAGAGCACTTTAAAATAGTTCTTTCTTCCTCACACTGCATATACTGTCTGATTAGTAGAAAACGTTAACAATACAGTTCTTTATTCCAGTAGTTAATCAAATAACATGAAAATTTTCAGCAATAAGTATCACCGTTGTTTGTTGTTATTGTTGTTGTTGTTGTTGTGGTTGCTTTTTTCTTTTTTAATAACTCAATATGGGCATCATCCAAAGCCCATGGCAACAGGAAGGAAAAGTAATGATATCTTCCTGAAACCCATCAGCTCATTATGCAATTAGTTTCCTTGGAGATGACATCTGAACCCCTCTCTACTGAAAGTTTTCTATTGCAAACATGAAGTGAGGGTGATAATAAATATAGCTGTTAAAGAAATTTATCTGCTTTATCAAATGCAAGTTTGTTTATTTTTAATTAAAAAAGTTTTTCTGAAGAAAAAAAAAGTCTGTTTATTCTTTGTGCATCATCCAGTTTTTGTAATTTCTTAACTGACTCTTGTCATGCTAGCAGCTAAATGTTTAATTTCTAAGATTTTTTTCTCACTGCTGAAATTTCTGCGGGAAGGCATAGTAGCATGTATTTTATTATGAAAGTCTGCCATGCCTAGACCTTGAGCTAACAGCAGAAACTACTGAAGTCCTTTTCAGTGACAATTTGCCCAGTACGTGCCTTGGAAAGCTTTTCAGAATTAGAAAAAGACCCACTGAAATATTATTGTTATTGTAAATCCATAGAATATACACAGTTCTTATTTTAAAATGGTTATTTAAATATTTAAATAACCGTTCAATAATATATTTAAACATATTATTTAAAAATCTTCCAATTATGAACTGAACTAACAGTCAAATAAACAAGAATTCTTCTGCCTGTTTTAATAACTTTTCTTTTCTTCTTATTTTTTAGGTTATTGTTTTCCTGCTTCAGGACAGTTCTCCCCTACCCTTAATGTGCCAGAACTGCAGGGCTTAGTCATCCCTTCCCCTTCCTCTCCTCCTCCAGTGACAGAACTTTTCACTTACGCTTTCATTATTTCTAAAAGCTAAAGCAACATTCGTGTTCTGTTCATGATTTATCCCCTGAAGTTCAAGGAAAACTTGATCACAGTATTTTACAGAATATATGGGTAATAAAATGTGCCTCAGAAGAGCTCCTCAGGTTCCCAATTTAAAATTCTTGCTTTGCTCTTTCTGAAACTGCTGTTGTGGACAAGATCCTAAATAACATTTTAATGTTGATCACTGACTCCTGGTCTAGGAAAACAGGATTCTATTGGGAGCCCATTAACACTAAGTAGTTTCCCCGAAGAGTTACTACTGGACAACATGGACACTTCTTCACCTGTAGGGATAAGCATTTGGCATCTGCATGCCCTTTCATCTTTAAATTGAGAAGCCTGAGAATGACATTGGTGCTAAGCCTTCATCGTGATAAGGCAAAGAAAATAATTAGTTTTAAACAGATTATTTTGGGGTTATGGGAGCAACTTTTTTTTTTCTTTTTCTTTTTCTTTTTTTCTTTTTTCTTTTAAATGGCACGGGCATGGATGCAGGTAAAAGCAAATCACATAGTAGCTTGGAGATTATTTTTTTTTTTATTGAAAAATGTTACCAAACTAAAACTATTGATCCTATATTCTAGAATGCTGTTGCTCAGTTTAAGCATTGTTCTTGTGATGTCCAATCCAGATATGAACAGATGTCATTAAAACATAATGAATTAGAATTCACCAACCACTCTTTTAAAAACAGTAGATTGGTTTAACTAAGCTGCTTAGAATATTGTCAGAAAGGGAGGAATTTGGGATCTATGGTGTCTTCATTGGTATTGATGGAGGGGGATTGGAATTTGTGTTATGGTCTGACAGGAGGTGGGTGCCTTAGGTATTTAAATCACTGTTTTCCCACAAAATATAGCTGTTTTCCTTTGACAGTTACGTAATAATAAACATTCCTGTAGTACAAAGAGAGAATGTGGCAGAAATTCAGAACCTAGCTACAACAAAAAATAAATGCTCAAAACCAGACTGATTCCAACTAAGTACGCAGCGTATCACTGTTGACAGTGCAGATGTATTCTGTGGGGATGATGACCCGTGCTTCACATTGTCAGAGTCTTGCCTGGGCACTCAACAATTTCAGTTCTGCGACGTGCTCAGCAATTTTTGAAGTGCTTGTGGTTTTTGCTGACTTGCTTTGGGTCACCACATTCAGAGGAATAAACCCAAAGGGAGATACTGCACCCCTGCTAAAACTGGGACTGTGAAAGACAGATAATAAGAAAAAGTGATTGCTAAATAGGCTGTGGACAGGAACTGACAATGCTGTCTACTGTAGGAAATTATCTGGTTTACTTGGCATGTCTTATATTTAGTATGCATCCTGGTGTTTTTACTGCTTCCCTTTTATGGTTTGTGTTCAGTTTGTAAGAGCATTGTTTACTCTTTTTGTATTTGGAAGCATATATGCCAGATGTTTCCAGATATGTGGAGGCTATAATTGATTAATATATTCTTTGGAGGATCAAATAATAATACATTGAATGTAGGAGTTTACAAAATATAGTCATTGTGGCACGCTATTGAATGCATCAGAAATAACTTCTAATGTTTTAAATTTGCATTTCACATATCTTGTCAGTTTGTGTTACTGGATGCATTGATTTTTCTCAGCTTGATTTTGAAGTTATTTATGCTCATTGGCATATGTTAGTATATATTCTGCACAGTTCTTCTTTTCCAGAACTTTAACTTTGTTTCAAAAAACATTGTAGCTGGGTAGAAAAAAAAAAAAGTAATATATAAAACAAGAAAAATTATGCAGCAAGTCTACCTATGTTTGCAAAGTGAAGTTAAAAAAGTTCTTAATTTTAAGCTTTGAGAATTATGAGTAACAGTTTACCTCTGCATTTAAGTACTAAACGTCTATCAAACAAAAAAAGGGAAACGAAGGAGTACAATCTGAAGGTTGCAAATAGTATCCTGAACAGCAGCTCACTGTTGGTACAGGTATTTGGATTTAGGAATTATTTCTGCTTTTTACTGTCACTCAGAAGAATGAAGTAAAGATGAGCAAACCATCTCACTCACATTGGGGAAAAGACAGACAAGTGTTATTTAACATAGAAGAGAGAACACAGATGCTCATAATTTAAGAATACCTTCTTCTGAAAGCATCAAGTTACTTTGGCTCCTCATGGATAAAGACTAGAAGAGTTGAGGTATTTTCCCCAAATTTCTTTGCTGATGTGAAAGTATTTTGAATTACACATGCTGGTGAAATTATCCCAGTAAATATGATGTGAAATCTATACATTAATGAAATGAGAAAAAATAAATAAAGTGAGTTATCTATTCAGATAGGAGCATTTGGCCTTTAATAATTTATTCTGACATATCCAGGACTTGGATAAAGGTCATTGGCAAAGGCAAAACCCTTGGATTTGTGGTGTTTGTTGTGCTGTGTGGAATAAGGCAAGTTTTCATTCTGTGATGGACCTGGACATGGCTCCTGCTATGCGGGCATGAATCTTTATGGCGTACCTGCCATAATACCTTAGGCCAACTAATACATACAAAGGATGAAGTGTGTTGATTAAAATGTGCTTTAGCCATTCTCAGAGTGATTTATAGTGAATGAAAACATTTTAAATGACTTAAATTAATTTCTGATAATTATCATGTAATAACAATTTAATGTGGCAAATATTTTGTCATTTGACTAGGGTAGTTGTTATTGCACAGTAGTTTGCTTGAGTTTTTGTATAACTTACTCTTAGGCAACCTGCCAAGTATCCACATAGAAATTAGAATAATAAAATAAACTTATTGTTTATTTCTAACATCTTCAGTCAGTTTTGGCCTACCAAAGCAGTCAGTTTTCACAGGTGGTTTGTGTAACTGCATGCCTATATGACCCCACTACAGCAGGGATACATACAGCACAACAAATGGGATATTGGAAGGAGTTCTGTTCTAAAGAAAAGTAACATTTTTTTGCTTCAATCTCTCTAATGACTTTAATGAAGGCTTAATGAAAATTTTGTTCTTGTGCTTTTACTTCTCCTACTATCTTAATAATTCTTTCAATAAAGAATTAAGTTTTCAGTGGTCCTGTAAAAACCCAAGATACTGTCTCTTACAACTCCCTCACAAGTGGGGAATTTCCCTTACAATTTCCTCACCACCTCCAAGCTGAGTGGTGCAGTTGGTACACTAGAGGGAATGGATACCATCAAGATGGACATTCAGAGGCTTGAGGAGCAGGCCCACATGAACTTCATGAAGTTCAACCAGGCCATATGCAAGGTCCTGCATCTGGGTTGGGTCAGTCTCCGGTATTAGTACAGACTGGGTGGTGAACTGATTGAGAGCAGCCCTGCAGAGAAGGACCTGGGGATACTGGTTGATGAAAAAATGGTTATGAGCCAGCAGTAAATGCTTAAAAAAAAAAAAAAAAAAAAACATGGCTAATGGTTAAGAGGAGTGAGTCTCCCAGTCTGTCATGCTCTGGTGAGAGCCCACCGGGAGTACTGCACCCATATCTGTGGTCCCCAGCACAAGCAAGACATGGACCTGTTAAATAGAGGGCTGCAATGCTTCACCTATGAATAAAGATTTAGTAAACTGGGGTTGTTCATCCTAGAGAGGAGGAGGCTCCAAGGAAACCTTATTGCAGCTTTTCAAAAGGGCGCTCATAAGAAAGATGAAGACTTTTTACCTGTAGACTTTTTGACCTGTAGTGACAGGACAAGGGGCAATGGTTTTAAATTGAAAGATAGATTTAGATTGGGCATAAGAAAATGTTCAAGTTAAGGATGTTTAGACACTGGAACAGGTTGCCCAGTGTACTTGTGGATGCCCCATCATCAGAAATGTTCAGACCTGGGCTGGATGCGGCTTTGAGAAACTTGATCTAGTCAAAAGATGTCCCTGCTCATGGCAGGGGAGTTAATGACCTTTAAGGGCTCCTTCCAACCCAAACCTCATAGAATCTTATGATACTAAGATTCTATGAACTCTGGATTGTGACTTTTTCGTTAACTACTTCCAGCACTTGAACTTTGGTTCATGTCCAGTACAGGAAACCCCCAAGTGTTTTCTTCAGTATTACAGGTGAATACTGTTCCTTCTTCACTTCTGTAGATAGCATGGAAAGTGTAGTGACTTACTTGGATTACCTTCTAAGAAGACCTGCCAAAAGTGGCTGCTCCATTTTGGGGTGTCAAGGAACAAATCTCTACCAAAAGCAGCAGCATGATTCCTCCCTGTTCTGGCAGGAAGTAAGCTGGGAGTGGTAATTAAGCACCACAAAGTAGCAAATTGCTGGGTTTGCTCTTCCTTCGTCATTTACTTTTCCTCAACTGTCCACTATGTGTCAAAAATAACTGTCACTTTCAGACTAGTCTGTTATACCTCATTATTATTATTATCAAAACTGGCGAATTTGTGCCAATTTTCTTCCTTGCCTTCTTTTTCAGAACACTGAAAACATTCCATTTAATAATGACATAAATTTTCTGTCTTGCCCTTTTTGTGGCCAGAGGTTACCCTGGGCAAAGGGCATCTCTGGTGTTCTAAAGAAAATGTTTCTTTAGATCCTAGGGATGGGGAAGAAAAACAAGGAAGAGGACAGGGAAGGGGACACATAAATGAATTTGGGACTTTGAGGAGAACTGCCATGACAGAGTTCAGCTTTCTGCATTCAGAAAACCCTCAACAAATAGTCAGTCTGCAATATGATTTTATTTAAATGTCTGCTTTTCCTGCTGTAGAAATTAGTAGTGGCAAATGATATAATCGCAGTATGTATAGCACACTTATTAGGGATTCTTGTCTGCTTTCTTTCTGTCTTTCTGCTATAGATCTAGCACACCTGTTTGCATTGGAAGCATTTGGTCATGCTCACTTTGTAGTTTGTCTTCTACCATAGGTCTTCTGTAATTTCTTCAGTGGTGGTTCTAGTGGTTGGCTAAATGTTAGATTTTATCTTTTGTTCCTTAGGTGGATGTATTTATTGGTGAATCTGATAAAACAGTGTTTTCACTCAGCTTTATAAATGTGCTTTAGCTATAGCAAATTGAAAATTTTATTAGAGGCTAGGAAGGCAGCTGTCTTACTTTGAATCATCTCTGTAGAAATATGGTGCAAAAATAATATAAGGTTTTATTATGAAAACAACATTTTCAGGGAAATAACAGCAACAAAAAATAGAGTGAAGTAAATAAACCTTCAGCTTGAGAGACAAAATACAAAAATTATAAAGCAGAAAATAGATCTTGCTTGACTTAAGGGTGCAGATTTGGGGAATATTTGTATAACTTTTCATACACGAATAGGAACATAATAGTCTGCAAATGACTAAAATGTGAAAGAAGGAGAAGGATTGGATTTTGTTCACAAATGCATATGTGGCTGCAAAGACATAAGATTAGTAAAAGAAGAACAGAGTTAAGTATCAATGAGGTCTTAGAGATACAGTGTGTAAGACTTCTGGAAGTGGCTGAAAATTCCCCATTTGGGGTCCTTTTAATTTAGGCTGGACAAAACTAAAAAAATATAGGTAATAGCCTTGTATTAACACAGAGTTAATTGGACATTAACATTTTTTACTTTCAACATTAAATTGATTTATAGAAGTTAGAGATGGAGAAAATAATAATATTAAAGACAAAATAACAAAAGAGAATATGGTTCAAATGTCCATGGACAATGAGCACACACAAACAAAAGTGAAGTTGATATTAGATAGAAATGTAAAACCATTATTGCAATATCTTGTGGGGGTTAGGAAAATAAACATACTACATGGATATGTCAGCCGAGAAGAGCAAAAATCAGGAAAAAAACTACCACAAAAAGACAGTAAGACCAGTAAAACAACCTAAAGTACTCTGGTTGGCCAGCAGCACACCACTGTAGAGAGTAAAGAAATTAGGCTTGTAAACATGAGCAAGCACATCTTGAGGATATATTGTTACATTGATGTTCCTTAGCAGATAATCCCTTTTTTTTTCTCTAAAAGATTTTTTTGTACTAAAAACTACAAGTATGTATAATTTCAGCATGTGAAACTTGTCACTTAAATGTCTTAATTTTCAAGTCAAGCCTCCATATGGGACATTGATTTTGTGGACCTCAGACGTCTGCTGTTTGGGCTTCCATGACCTTCAACTTTTTAGGGTTCCTACCGTGAAATTTAGGACAGAAATTGATTGTATCTTTCAATTCATCTTGGATGCCAGACATCTTCACTGTTAACAAAATTCTCATTCTATCATTTCCAATTTTTACCAGATCTTGAGATACTATTCCAAAAATGTTTCTTTAACTCTTGGTCACATTTGCTGATTGTTTTTTTGTGCCATCTGCCTTTTTTTAATGCTTTATTTTGTAATACAATCTGTCATTCTTATTTCAGATGTTAAAAGGGTGTGTTTTATTGTAATTTTTACCATATTCTATCATGTTTTTAATAACATCCAGAATCTCTACATTTATCAGGGGAGTTCTCATTTGGCAGTTAAATTATTTTTATCATAAAGTGGATGTTATCAGATGCTTTGAGAGGAAGCATGAGACTGAAATAATGGGACAGAGATCAAAGCCAGTAGCTACACAAAGTTTCTTGAGAGGAATCCCTGACTGGAAAAGAGAAGCTGGCTGATGGCATTTTTTTCAACAACTAATGAAAATTTCCCAAGTGGTTAAACCCTCTAATAGTTTGGAAGAAGTAATAAAAAGTCATTTCAGACTAGCACAGAGTTCCCAGCAACTGTTTACATGTATTCAGTTTGCCCTTTGCTGCTGGTACTTTTTCACCACCTTAAGCTTTTCTCCTGAAAACATGTGCAGGATCAGTCCTGTTTATTTCAGTGATTATTCAAAGAGTAACTGTAAAATAGGGTCACACTGCTGATGATTTTTCTCTATCCATTGTATTAAGATGTTCTGACCTTTGCATCAGTATTTTTGTGTTTTATCAGTACTGAAATTTAATCTCAAACCCTTTGATAAACTTGATAGAATAACTACCTGTGAGTATACATATTGCTTTACCAAAATTCCTCTAGATAAATGTAATAATTTAAATTCTAGTAAATCAATAGAAGTGGTAAAATATCAGTACATTTTCACCAAACTCCTTGATATCTCATTAGGAACTTTAATAAATTCTGACTTGTAATTAAGACCAAGTGTTTCATTCAATTATCTGAATTATACTCATTTAATATCTATTTTAACATTACTGCCTTTTCTATTATTTAAAATGGATTTTTTTAAAGTCTTGAATGCAGATCATGGAATGCAAGAAGCAGAAAACAGTTGTGCAAGACAGGCAGAAAAAGAATTGAAGATAACAGGAAAAAATGATAATGATAAAAGGGTTATTAATGTATCAAATGAAAAAGTATGAGAATTACACAATTTAGGTAATTTATTGAACATAGTGAGTCAAATTATCCAAACTATGACTAAGTAAGAAAAATTAATCTGCTTTCTGAGAAACTTGAAAAAAAAATCCCTTTACAACAGCAACTAATTAGGTATAATGTTTATACAATGTGGTCTGTGGTTTGTTTGCTAATTTGTTATTTACTCACAAGGAAGAGCATCGTTCATTAAATCACTAGAAACATTTTGTGCAGTGTTATGGGTTTTCCTTACAGGACATCCATCAAAATAAAGAGGACTGCAATTATTAAGATCTGACAACTACACAATCCAAGTGATAAATTTAAAACCTGTTTAACTACCATTCTAACAGACTGTAACCTGCAATAATCTCTAAAAATATAAAGCACTTAAACATTTATGTCCTGAATAGTCTGTTTTGAGTGCTTTTGGTTTTCAAAAATTGGTAGAGGCTTATCAGGAAAGTAAATATTACCCTGAAATCATATGATATGTTCCTGTTTCCTGTTTTTGTCAGGGCTCGGTGAGGGCTGGCTGCTCTGTAATGGAGGGGATAAAATGGGAAGAAATATAGCATCAAAAAATAGATTTTTCATTGTGATCAGTGAGATTTCCTCATGCATGCTGCAGCAGCGTGTAGACTTCAACACACCCAGTACTCTTTTCCCCCATTTACAGTAGAAAAGATCCTCTAAAAACTGACACGATGCTGAAAATGTCTATTGCCTATCATGTAGCATTAGCTGTTTTCTAACTATTTTGACACCGGTGGTTTTGGTGATTTTTTTTATTATTATTGTTATTTTATCTTTTGTCAGTAAAGGTGTGCTCCATAGCCCTAAAAAATATGTGACCATGACCTCAGATTAAGTCACCATTTCCAGGACCAACCTTGTTCACTCATAAGCCAAGTGAAGTTTTCAGCACAGACAGACAGAAATGTTGAACAGCTAGCCGGATTGTAAGAAAACGATGTCAATTAACACTCATTTAGAGGTGCTGAGGAGTTCATTGTCATGTAAGACACACAAAATGTCTTACAGTAGCATTTCAGCTATCTTAGTTATCCAGTCCTTCCACCAGAATCAGGAACATCTTTTTCAAGGAGAGTTCTTACTGGAAGCTCCTTCTTGAAGGAAGATTCTCTTGTTTTCTTATCTCAAAACTCGGCTTTACTGGAGAACCATAATAGCAATTAATTAACTGACCTGAAACATTTTTTACTCATCAGGTTTGTCTGGAGAATAACATTAAATATTCTCTGTGATTGCCTCTGTTTATCCAAACCTGATAAGGCAAAGTATTTCCATGAAAGAGAATCATCCAGTTTCCCTCTCTAACTGAATTAGTTGCTTCCTGGAAAGGCAATCTTTTACTTCATGAAGACCACCCTCACCCCAGCCTGGACTGATTTGCTCTTGGCAATTCTCTGCTCTGATCTTAGAGTCAGGCAATGTGATTAGCCTTTGCTGTTGCTGTCATTGCTTAAGAGCTAATTTAAAGTATCCTTTGACCGGCCACGTGTTTTTAAGACAGAATGCTATCCTGGTGCTGTCATGCTTTTCTTTCCTTTATTTCTTTTTTATCCAAGACATTAGAAAAATATATAACTGTGAGTATACGTGGAGTGTTACTGAAATCCATCAGGATACTTAATTTATTACAGGTTTGGGTTTTTGTTTGTTTGTTTGTTGTTGTTAGCTTGTTTGGCAATGGGCCTGGCTAGACAAATATGTGAAGTGCTCCACTAGACAGTACTATAGTGCGGGTAACAAAGAACGCAGGGAAAGACAGAAAGGGAACTTAATTTTTGTCCTGAAATATAAAAAATATGGAGCAGCAAATCGTTTTTTCAAGGCTGAAAGATTACTGTGTTTTTATTCTGGTAAAAGAGGTAAGGAAATATAGTTTATATGTCTAAAATAGCATCAAAAGTTAGTTTTTCATGTGAGAACTGTAATTCTAGAACTCAGCTATTATCATTGGGCCCAAGCATATAGGTGGCAGAAGTTAGTATAAGTTTTCCCCCAGTAATACGTGTGATACCATTAATCACTATTTCAGCTACTGCTGACATAGGAGAGACAAAATGCAGAGATGCTGATTTAGTCACTGTTGATAACGCAACATCAGATAACAACAAAAAAAAATTACAGATAACACGACACTTTGTGGTTTTATAAAATCATGTATAAAAGTAGTAAAGCTGAATTAATTTCTACATAAATCTCAATAACTTTTAAAGAACAGCTAAGAAGAAAAGTAGTTTTGCAGGAACAAGCTTTCTTCACCTTAATTGTCTACTAAAAACAGATTGAGCATCTTTACTGAACTATTAGCATATTTTCCCTGCTATTTTTGTCTGAGAAGGCTCTGTTCTTCTCTAGGCTCAGATTTTAAGGAAAATGTTTTGCTTTTGAATAATTTTGTAGTTGTGGTGGGTTGCTCCAGTGGCACGACCCACTTACTTAAACCACTATACTACTCTCCAGATTGGTAAAGAGTAATTTTATTCTGTTCTGTGATTCCATTATTCTTTCTTTGCTGAGATCTGTGCCGTGCATGTGGCAAAAATGGAGGGTATAATGAAGGAAAAAAAAAGACAAACTCCATTCAAATTTTCAAAGTATTACATTGTTTGTCTCAGAAATGTCATTACAATTTTCTATTTGAGCTCAATATGGTTATTTAAGGTTGTCTTCTTTTCTTCAGGTTATTTTAGCAGAAGTAAATATATTGTTAAAATTGATTCTATGTTATAGTTGGCTTTAGTGCTTTGGCCTCTAAAAGATGTCATTTATTTGATAAGACATAGTGCTTTACATAAGTAAATACGAGTTGATATATCCATTATTTAAATACTGAAAAAGGTTATACACATTATATTTATTTATCAACAACAAAGCTGCCTGTATCGATGGCAAACAGAAGCAGTTTGATTTCGTGCTCCAGATTGGAAAAACAACTTCAAAATGCTGATTATCCCAGAGCTACCTTTTCTGACACCCTGAAAGCAATTGTGTTGTTATCACCACCTGCCACTGCTGTTATAGATTTGTAGGTGAAGATGAAAACTGTTACCAGTAAATCTTGACATATTCTAATGGAAAAAATAACTATCAAAATTATGCACTCCTGAAAAAAAAAAAAAAAAAAAGAGGGAGAAAATGAAGGAGGTTTCTTTCTGGAGTGTGTCCAGATTTTGCTGGGTACAAAAAAAAAAAAAACAGTATCCATTAGGGAAGAGGTGAGACGTGCAAGCTTCCAGGGATTTTGCCCCATTTCTGCCTGAAACAACACAAAAGAAAGAGAATGGCTGAGAAAAACTTTTACAAAAGAAACACAAACCCCATTGACTGCTGTAGGTGAGACTGTATTGGACTGGAAAGTTGTGGGTAGACTTCAAGCTACTGGACCAAAAATCTTTCAAACTGCCCAGAAGGACTAATTTCCAAAGAGTTCCATTTTTGTCTGCTTATACTTGGATTGGCAGTTTGTTATGTACTAGTGTCTTTACTAAAGATGCTGGTACCACTCAAAGGCTGGCACAAAACAGGTGAACAAAACTAAGTCAGGCAGCCAGCTAAACTCTATTTTCTTTTTTTTTAATTGTGGGGAAGATGCTTTTTCATCTGGTAGAATTTCAGTAACGAAAATCTGAGTTGTCCTGGCTGCCGTGCTTATATTTCCTTCCAGGCAGTCAAATACATTTTCTAAAAAGCCCACTCCCTGATACATGCATTCACCCCACTACGAATTAGTGGACATCTTTATCTCCTAACAGTTTTTTTGTCTTTGAGGGCCTTTCCTCATTCCTACTGCCGTGCTCACTGTGGAGTGCCGATGTAATGCTGGAACCATATGCATAAGAACTATCAGACCTTCAGATTTAATTAACAGCTAATTAACAGCCCTTCTGGCCCTTGTAGTTAATACTGTGCTGAATTCAAGAAATAATTTGGATAGGTAATTATGAATGCTATCTGAAAATAATGAATTGAAGCATCTACAAGATTTTACCTTGCCAAAAAAAAAAAAAAAAAAAAAAGTGATTGCTAAAATTGTCACTGACTAATATGCATTTGGGAAGAGCAGGCAGCATTTCAAAAGAAAAAATACATTCCCATTGTCTACAAAAGCTCATTAGAAGTGAGAAAGAAGTTCATAAGATCTCCAAAGAAAATGAAAGTGCAATAGATTAAAAAATAAAATAATAAAAAAGTAATTTCTTAGAAATCTTTTTGAATGGATGAAAATATGCAACATACAGTGCCAGTCACCAGGGACTGGGCTTTGCAACATGCTGGGTGTGATTATCTCACCGCAATTCATATTACAAGACTGGAGACCAAGTAGTCACTGTCATGCGCAATTCAATTTTTTAGCGTTTTTAATTCCATCTTTACAGCCTTGCAAAAGTTGTTATTTACAAAATCAAATTTATTCTTTGATAATATGGCTTTTCAGACTGCTTTTCATTCACTTGTGCCCATAACTCACCATTTTCTGTTTATATTATAAGGTTACATGGAAGTCCTTAATGTAACAGTATTTGAAGCAAAACATTTATGAAAATAAATGGTTTGTATATATAATAGTAAACGTCTAAAGCACCTAGAGGGTGGTTTAAATACAGTCTAATTGCATACCATGCAAAGGGGTAAATCAGTCTCCTATTTTTGTTGCCTTTTAGGGAAAGCCTTAGGTTAGGGTAGCCACAGGGTTGTGTGGACTTTAGATGACCTCTAGGGGGTCTCCTGATGCTTTCTCTTCTAAAGCATGAGGTTTAGTTGTTTCCGAATCCCCCCAAGAAATAAGACTTCTTGAATGGTTTTTCAGTTTAAGCTAGTGAAGGCACGAATATTTGTTCAGATATTATACAACCTTTCCCAATGTTTAACCTAAATTTTCCCTTCTGTGTGTTAAATGAGTTCCTCAGTTGTCTTTGATTAATCCAGAAAAATGGCCTACTTTATGAAATGCTTTTAATTACTTGTAGACAGTTCCTGTTATGTCATTTTCCTCCAGTTGGAATTTGCTTAACTCTTTAATCCCATGTAGATCTTGTTTCCCGAATATCTGAATTCCTTGGCTAGAGTGCATCTCTTTTAAACACTGTGTCCCTAGTCAGTGCTTTGTTCTTTTAATCAGTGTCGAGTACTGCATAACCATCTTGCTCAGTACTTGGGTTCAGTTTTTTCAGAGGGTATGAAAAATAATATCTGAGCCTAAAGAGGACACAACAAACAAGGAGAAGGGAAAGGACAATTTGAAGGCAAAGGAGTGATGTTAAGACAGACAGCAGCTGAGAGAGTTCTGAAATTCTCCTGGTTTACTGGTGGAAGTCAGGCGTAACTATGGACAAGAAAGAGATGATGTACTGATTAGCCCAGGATTATGTACATTATCACCTTTCTTCTATACCAGTGTTCCTATGATCAGCTTAAATTATCCCTTTTGCCATAAATTCTTATGTATGAAATGCCAATATCTTAATACAGCAAAATAACAATTTTATCTCTTCTGCAGCAGTATGAACTATTAATGTAGCATCAATTTATATTGGATCCTGGGAAGAGAATTAAAGGTCATTGTACCTTTGCTTTGCATTTAATATATAGCAATCCCTCCTGCTCTAACAGATAGGTATTTTCTGAATTATTACTGTGGTTTTGTATTTTTATAACATATCTTGGTCTTTCATTATTTTCTAAAATTGTATTAAATTTTCATCTTAAACTGATTAAATAATGTAATCTTCATCCTGTGAATATTCCATAATTTAAATATTCTTTTAACTCTGAATCATAGTGAGCAACTGAAACAATACAAATATTTAATGGAGAAAATATTCTGAAATAGTTTAATTTGGACATAGCCAAATATTTGTTTTGAAATTTCAATCAAAACAAAATTGTAGCAATGTAGTTTAGAAGCCTGCTGTATTCATTTTCTTGTGGGATCACTCTCCACAGACATATTTCATTATAGTCTGTAGTCTATTGAGTTCTCTGATTGACCGTGATATTTGTTCAGAAGGAATCTCATGCTGTAGTGGAAATCAGACCTTGAGGGACTCTACCCTTCTGGGAAAATAAAGAAATCTTAATTATTGATCCCATGAGAAAGCCACTGGTTTGGAAAGTTACTCAGTTTTTGTATTTTATTGACTTGAAAAAGTTGACTTGAAAAAGAAAAAGTGATTTAAATGGAGTATTTTGCTTTGTTTTACTTATTCAAAATACATCCTCCCAGGACAAAATGCTTCAACTAGATTTTCCAACTGTAAATTCAGGGTTTTTTAGTGGAACATGTTAATTGAGAAGCAACCACGTCTATCAGTAACTTAGGATATCCAAATAGTCTGTTTATTAATGTTCCTGCTTATGTTTTGATCCTCTTCTGACTCCTTCTGATCACTCTACTTTATAAATCATCTATGAATCTGCTAATAGTATATCGACCAATTTTACACTGCAGTCTCAGAAATAGACCATTTGCATCTAATATTTGTATATTGCCAACATATTATGGCCACCATTATAATGCAGTAATTATTATGCAGCATGGCATTTGACACCAATACAAATATTCAGTATTAAACTTTTTTTAAACAAACGCATATCCATCTTACAGTACCATTAAAAATATATATATAGTGTTCCATTATCTTCTCTATGCATTTCCAAAGTCAAAGGAAATTTTCTTACTTTACTGAGCTGATCGTCTCATGGTATTTTCAGATTATCTCAGACTACTTTCAATCCAGCTCAAAAGTCATATTTTTCAACTAGCTGTCTAACTCAATTATTCGTTCTGCTGTGAATGACAGGTTTTGAAAACAATATATTTACAGGAAAACAATAGAACAAAGCAACTTTTATTTCATGCTTTCTTCTTCTACACAAAGATAGTCAATCCAATAAACCATGTGTCTCCTTACTTCTGTTCAAGACCATATAAGTGCTTCTGTTCTCCTCCAGAAAACATATACACTAACATTCATGTACGTTCATTTCATGGTTCCCTGTTTGGTTATCTGATAATAAGGAAGCAAAGATTCTATTCTACAGTCCTGAGGTAATATTCCAGTTTATGAATTTCTTCGTCAGGATTTTAACTCTATTTCATTGCTTTGCCTTCTGATCACTCATTAAATTATATCTATTCATTCATCTTTGTTTTCTTTTTTAGTTAGTCAAAGTTAGAAAAACCATCATGGTCACAAAAATAAAATGTCTCTATGTACTTTTCCAAAATTTCTGTTTCTTTTAACAATTTCAAGAATCATTTACCTACCATAAATCAGATTATACTTTATAGTCATATGGATACTCCATACAGAAACTTTAAAGAGGCTTCAAACTAGATTGTATATGGGCAATTTACAAATAGTTTCTTTCAGAAAACTGTATTTTCTTTCAGAAAACTATTTGTAGAAACCTAAAAAAAGTTACTTTTAGAAACTATTTTTGTATCAATTTGGGTTGCAGTCTCCTGACTTCTGGACTGTTTTAGTGAAATAAGCAAAATGGAAAGGCCTAAAACTTGTACTGTCTCAAGAACTCCCTTGTGCTGTCTTCTGCTTACAGATAAACTGTGTTCACAAATATTTCATGTTACAGGCTTGGGGCTGAGTGGCTGGAAAGCTGTGCAGAGGGAAAGGATCAGGAGTGTTGGTTAATGCTTGACTGAACATGAGCCAGCAGTGTGCCCAGGTGGCCAAGAAGGCCAGTGGCATCCTGACTTGTATCAGGAACAGTGTAGCCAGCAGGACCACGGAGGTAATCATCCCCCTGTACTCTGCTCTGGTGAGGCCGCACCTCGAGTACTGTGTTCAGTTTTGGGCCCCTCACTACAAGAAGGACATCAAGGCCCTGGAGCATGTCCAGAGAAGGGCTATGAAGCTGGTGAAGGGCCTGGAACACAGGTCCTGTGGGGAGAGGCCAAGGGAACTGGGATTGTTTAGACTGGAGAAAAGGAGGCTCGGGGGAGACCTTATTGCTCTCTACAACTACCTGAAAGGAAGTTGTGGGGAGCTGGGGGGTCAGCCTCTTCTCCCAGATAACTAGCATTAGGACAAGAGGGAATGGCCTCAAGTTGTGCCAGGGGAGGTTTAGGTTGGAAATTAGGAGACATTTCTTCTCAGAAAGAGTGGTTAGGCATTGGAACAGGTTTCCAAGGGAAACCACTGTCATCGACCCTGGGGGTATTTAAGAAAAGGTTGGATCTGGTGCTTAGGGACATGGTTTAGTGAGTAACATTGGTGGTTGGGGGACGGTTGGACCAGATGACCTTGGAGGTCTTTTCCAACCTTTATGATTCTATGATTCTATAACCACCATCGTCCCCAGGAATTGTTCAGCTCATTTCTTGACACCTTATCTAAAGGCAGGTTAAAGTGGTTTGTATTTATTCCTTCCTTTGGCACTCGGGTACTAATTAGTTCTCAGACTGTGAGAACCAGATGTGTCAACCTGTATGAACCAGACGTCTCCATTCACGCATTCAAGTCTTATTCAGATCTTAGATGTCTTTGACTAATGCTTTTTCTTTTTTTTTTTTTTTTTTTTTTAATAGACCCATAAGAACATGGGGGGGGGGGGGGGGGGGGGGGGAATTTTTATTTTTTTTTAAAGATGTGCAGTCTGTTTGTCAGTGAAATTCCTTCCCAAACCCCAGCAGCCTGCAGCATGAGCTCCTGCAGTTTCCAGCAGTTTCAGAAGATAGCCCCAGTTATCTCTTCGAGTATGGATCCTGCAGTAACTCCATGTACACACAACTTTACAACTTTGGATTTGCTATTTCCAAATAGACTGTATAGCCCAAATTGATCAGCTTCTTCGGACTTCTCTTCAACTCTGTACAAGTTTAAGAAAAAAAAATCAAAATGAAGATTTATTCTGAAAGATAGGATCTTGAGCTTCTAATTATGAGACTGGAAGTAAACGAAATATATAAAGACTATTCTGTTGTTAGTATAATAGCTAGATTTCTTTCTAGTTCTTAAGTTTTCTCCTCAAGGAAAGCAATCAGAAGGGTTTGTCCTATACAGCAAGATCCCGTCCTCTGAGTGCTGACCCAGAGCTGAAAATAAAACCAGCTTGCAGGACTGGCAATAAATTCCCCAGGAGACTTTCCTGCTTAAAACAGCATTCTGTGAGTTGTCTTTGTGTTCAAAAGATGACAACTTCCTTTCTCTTCCTCACTTTAAACTTAAGTCCTTGCTTCTTACCCAAGCTAATACAGCTTTTTCATCTCTTTTCAGTTAGTACATTCCTTTTGCCCTGATCTATTACAGCACTATTAGAAGTTACAGTCTCTGTCAACTGTTAGGTACATATATTTTTCCAAGTGCAGTCTTTCTTGCAAGTTTAATTTTCTTTAAGGACCATGTGTCATACATAAGTCCAATAACAGACTTTTGCAACTCTTGCTTGCAGAAATCCCTCTCCCCTGCTTCCTTTCTCAACTGTATACTCAACCTTAGTTACAGGGTCTATTGGCATCTTATTTTGAAAGTATAACTTGCTACTAAAAATTTCTAATGATATTTTCTTATCTACTGGTTTCACAATATGATTTTCTTGCTCAGTAAACATACCTATGCAATTATTTACTTCAATATCTGAATATTATTATGCTCATGTGTACTTACAGTAACCTATGGTATGGAGTCAATCTGTTTGGTCCCTATTCAGGGAATTCAGAATCAATTAATGTGAATCTGAGAAAGGATTGTAAAAACAGTTCTCTTACATACTTTAAAATAATTTTATCTTGCTTTTTACTGAAGATCTCTTTCCTACTTACAAACAAGAACTAATTTTATCTTGTATCAGCAAAGCAGTTTAAATTAGCAAATACTTATATCTAGCAAAGAGTCAAGTTATAAGGCAGAACTTTTCAGAAAAAAAAAAGTAGCACAAACTTTCAGAGAAATTATTTGAACAATCAGAATATAATATTGTTAAATTTTGCTTAAAAGAAGCTGCTTCGACTTAATTTCATGGAATAAAGTTTATTACTAGAGGATAATTTTCTATGACTAAAAATTTTCAGTATGAATTTAACTAGATGTTTTTAACAATGAATTTTAAGTAGCAAACAAATTTCATCACTTTGTTCTAACAGATTTCATTTTCCCTGAAGATATGTGTAACATTGTTTGTCAGTAGGAAAAGTAACTGCTAGAGGCCATTTTGCTGCAAATCTAAGTGTTTTTACTTCTTCATTGAAGAGCAGTGTGGTGATACTGTTGGCTTGAGCCTGGGAAATATGGCATGTGAACAACTCTGTGGATGCGATAACTGTTTTCTTTATTTAATGTGGTCTTTTTTGCTATAGATGAATGATGATCCTTTTCCAGAAATAATCTGATATAATCTGATGACCCTAACGCTCCAACTTCTGATATTACATTTGTATTAGGTGTTTCCGTTACTTTCATGTAGAGGTTACTTGGGTATAGATTCCTACAAGTGGTTTCCATAATGATTTCAAGGTGCGTATAGCTACAAAAACAAGCATAGGAAAGCAGATCTAGTTTTAGCCAGGAGTGGAGACTTCCTCAGTGCGCTACCCTGCTGGTCAGATATTTTTTGATTCATACAAATGTCATAATGGTAGGCTTCTCCCATGAGGCTAGTTAACAACTAGCCCTGGTCATCTTAAAATTCCTGAACACCATCTTTTTTTTTTTTTTTTTTTTTTAACACACTCTAGTAGAGTCACTGCTGCTTATCCTAAAATGCTGCCAGGTTAGGAGGATAACAGGATAACATGGTACCCACCTTTCTCCATCTTTTAGGACCTACGAGTTTCCCTGCAGCATCACAACAGCTAAGAGAACCAGGCCCACAAATTGCCCACTGCAGAGGAAGCTTGCATTTAAATAATTCTAAAGCCATTCATAAAAAAGAACAGGTAATCTGACAGGATTGTTCCAGTGCTGTAAAAGAGAAAGCAAGCTGCTTAGCTCCCTACAGGAAAAATCACGGCCACCAGAGCAGCTCCTCATAGTAATCTACAGAGTGCATAAACGAAGTGTTGAAACAAGCTTTCATGACCGTGATCAGCACATCAGCATACGTTGCTGATCATTTCAATGAAAAGCACAGTGAATTCATAAGAAAAGAAAAATATTTTTCTGATCTGATCAGATCCAACCATACTATCACAGAGTTTGGCCTTTACATACATATCTAGGATTTTGGAGCTTTGAAAAGTATTTGCTAAAACTCTTTAAATGGATCCCTACCCCTTCCACCGAGATCCCCAGTACTAAAATAAGTTATTAATCTGCCTTCAGGAAAAGACATTCACCACACTTGTTGAAACACACAGTGGCCCAAGTAGCCCTCAAGCCGAAACTGCAGCCTCTCAACCCCATTTCTGCCCAACCTGTAATGTTCACAAGAAGGTTAACTGAAGAAATGGCCTGTTCATTGCAATGAGGGAGGCAACATTTTTCCCTATATAGTAACAGATCTCTGACAGAACAGACTGTGAAGTATCCTACCATACGTTCCTGACATGACAGAGGTAAATGGTCCAGCACTTCATTTATTTTTATCTTCACTTATTTGGACCTGTCAGCATCCGTGGTAGCCAAACTTCTCTTCAATTCCAAAACAAGAGCAGGGTGAGAGCACGAGGTATGTCTGTCTTTGGCTGGTGGCAGCACGCAGGTGCAGATATGTCTCACTCACCACTGACACAGCCATGACACCTACTCAGCTACAGGCAGCCAGACCTCAGAGAAAGAGCTGTCAGCTCAAAAGGAATCCAGGCACCATGAAGGTGAGAGTGGCAAAATGGGAGACGTACCTCATTCTGAAATTGTGCAGATCTTTCTTCTCAACATAGTCCAACAATCTGGGTTCATGTTTGCCTCCTCACCAAACTTCTACATTTCTAAAAATGCCCTTTATTTCACCATCTTGCCAGAAACCTTCATCCTTTCCTAGGATTTGCTGGTTGTTACACACTTCCTTCCTTCATGCAGAGCTGCTGTAGTCTGCAATATGTTACAATCAATGGAGGTAATGAAGTTTATGGCAGGTATAGAAAACGGCTGGCACTTCTACCACGCTCTGCCATCATCACATCGGGCTCACGCTGACATCCTTAACTTGTTCCTCCTCTGGCTCAGATTCCATTAAGGTATTGCTCCTAATTCAGAAAGCTGTTAATGGATCACATCCCATTTATAGTGAAAATCTGATTTCAATTTACAAACGCAGATCACACAATCCAGGACAAAGAGAGATGGAATTGTGCAGAAAGCCTTCTTAGCTGGAGAGCTAGAGAAGTGGTTCCAAGGTACCAGAAAAATTTAGACAAACTTGTAACCATCATTAGACATTTTAAGGAAATACTGCCAAGCTTTAAAAAGGCCTTGATGTCAGAACAAAAAATGGTGCCATTTAGACATGGTACTTTATCCTGCATTAACATGTTTTTAAACAATGGAAAAGAAATGTTTTGAAATGGTCATTTTCATACCTACAGTCTAAATCTTTGGAATTCTACTCAGGAAACATTTCAAAATGTTTATGTTTTCTCCTGATTCAGGATGAAACTAAACTTTTGTATTCTGTTCAGTCTGTCTCCGTATGAACTATATCAAATCTACATAAACACCAGACTGCATCTATAAGGTTTTATTGAAAAACGAGCTGTGAGAAAAAGGAGAGTCTCCAGTTAAAATCAAAATAACTTTCCAAACCTCTTCCTGCGATGCACTTTTGAGTTAATGCTGAAGGTTCCCCGACATTAATTTGTCAGGGCTGGTTAACCAAACTCAGTTACGATATCGAAGCTTGCATTACTGCTTTAAGCAAACCTTTCAACTTTTAAATAGTCAACAGTTGCTATTAGTGATTTGTAGAAAAACCTACTCTGCTGTCTTTGCTCACACACGTAGTGCTGTGTTCGATGTCAGCTCCACGTTGCACCTCAGCGAGCCCAGCTGCCCTGCTATGAGCTGGTGAACTGGGTGGCTACGTGCCCACCTCCAAGGGGCTTTTTGTTGAGAGAGCGAGGCTGGGCTGCATGACCAATGCTGTTTATAACAAAGTGAGCCATTTATGAGTATGATCGTTTACTTTGTGAAAGGTTTGCTTTTGACAATTTCAGCTTAGCGGTGGTTTAAGACCTAATGAAAGCTCTGAGGGACAAACAAGGGAAAGAGCCTCAGAGAGGGTTATTTTGGCGCACAAAGCTACCCATGCTTGAAGTTTTCTATAAACGCATGCAGTTGGGCATGCAGAATGAAAGGGTGAGTGGATTACGTTGCCACATTCAGTCAATGCGATGTCTTGGAGAAATGTAGACAGTGAACTTGCTCTGCACGTGCGCTTCGAAAGCGCACCTCGGCAGCATACAAGGTCAGCAGCTTCCACATCGGTCGGCCGCGTGCTTCTTCTTGCACTGTACATTTCAGCACAGTGACTTTGCTGCGTACAGCTGTGCCTGGACAGTGACACTCTTAATTTTTCTCTGACTTTCTAATTAAGCTTTGTATTTCACAGGCTATGGCAAAGCCATCTCTCCTTGAGGCTTGGTGTCTCCAAAGCCAGGGGAGTCACCTCACCTGCTGGCAGCTCCGATAGCTCTGCCGGGAGCAGGCCAGGGCGATGCCACCTGCCTTAGGAACCGTAGCCACCGGATCACTTTGCCTGCCGGGACGGAGTCAAATTTTTTGACTTGGCAAAACGTTTCATCTGGCCCCAACGGGCTGAACTTGCCTGATAATGTGCTCAGCCACCAAGTGTCTCGCTTCCTCGGGGAAGCAGAGTGAGAGATAAGAACCACCATGGGCGACCAAAAGTGTGGCTCCGTCCTCTGACATTTCCCGAAGTTAAATTGGAGGGGCGTTCTCTTCTGCGCTCCGTGCCCTTTATTAGGCAGCGCGGCGGCTGCTTAATGGGATGCACTTACTCAAGTAAACAGTCCTGTGGGATGCTTATTTGTTCCTATTACCGCACGAATCCCAGCCCTGCTAAGATTTATTTAGACGCTGGTGTTAAAAAAAAAAAAAAAAAAAAAAAAAAGACCAAAAAAAAGCGTTTTGCCGGGGGAGCAGCGGGAGGTGCCCGCGGGCCGGCGGCGGGGACGGAGCTCCGCGGCGGCTCCCCCGGTCCCCGGGGGGATGAAGGCGGGGGGCGAGCTCCGGGTCCGCCCGCGCTGGTGGGCGCGGAGGATCCGCCGGCTCCGCATATCCATAGTAACGGCGGGGGCCGGGGGGAGGCGCCGCGGCAGCTCCCCGCCCGCCGCAGCCCCGCGCGGCGCCGGGACCGCACCGAGCCGCGGTGAGCGCGCGCGCGCCCCCGCCCCCGCGCCCGCGCAAGGTTGGGAGCGGGGGGGAGCGGCGGGGGCGCGCGCGGCGGCGGCGGCTGCTGCTGGACGGGGAGGGCGGCGGGGGCTCCGGTGTGCGCGGCTCCGCGGCGCTCTCCCTGCCTGACTCACCGCGGGGCGCGGGGAGGATGCTGAGCGCCGAGGGGTAGCGGCTGCGAGCACACGCCGGGGCCCCCCCTCGCCCCCCTCTCCCCTCCCTCCATCCCTCCCCGCCCCCGCCGGGCTCGGCAGCTGAGCCCCGCCGCCGCCGCCGCCGTTCCTAGGTGAGACCGGGGGGCAGGGGAGGGCCGGGCGAGCCCCGGGCGCGCACAACAGGGGGGGGGCGGCCACGGGGCCACCGGGCGCCGCCCCCGCCCCGCCGTGCGGCCCGGAGGGACGGGGACGGGGACGCGGCGCCTTCCCCCCCTCTCCCCGGGGGGCGGCGGAGCGCCGGCAGCGGACCCCCGGGTGTGGGGGCGGGAGGCTGCGGCTGCCGGTTTCGCAGGATTATGTCAGCCCCGGCCTCGCCGGTGCCCCCTCCGCCGTCGCCGGGGCGGGCGGCGGCGGTGGCGGCTCCCGGCCGGCGGCGCTGCGGGGCTCCGCGCTCCCGGGGCGGGCGGCGGGGCCGGCGGAGTTTCGGCCTCCCGCTGGTGCTCGGGGCCGGGGATGGAGGCAGCCCCGATGGGCTCCCTCCTCCCGAGCCGCGCTCAGCGCCGGTGGGCGGCGGGGGGGGGCCGGAGGGCGGCGAGGGGGGTCCGGGGAGTGGGGTGAAGGGGGCAGGGGGGCGCGTCGGGACCGCCCGGTGCTCCGGGGCTCTGCAACTCGCCCGCGCCCCGCCGTCCGAAACTTGTCCCGGGCGAGGTGTCGGCTTCACGGCACCGCGGCCGGTCCTGCGGGCTGGCTGAGGGGCCGGAGCGGAGCGGAGTGCTGCGGTCGGCCAACATAAAATACAAATAAAAGGAGAATAAGTGGGGGATGCAAAGCAGAAGTGTGCGGGGTCGTGGTTCGCGCGGCGGTGTCTCGGGAGGCTCGCGTTGGAGCAGCGCATCTTTGCGGACAGTTGTTGGACCGTATGGCGAGAAGGCGCCGCCGGTATTAGGAGAGTCAGAAGCGGTACCTGACAGTTTCGTTTGGCACGCAATTTACCGCACACGTGCAGGAAGGCTTTTCGACAGGCTTTTTAACATGTGTGCTAAGGCGTGTTGCCATGTGCCTTGCAAAATGCCTCCCGCTCTCGCTGGGATCAGTGGCGGTGTGTGCCCACATGCACGAAATCAAGGTGTGCTCCAGGCCGTCCTCGGCAGCACCGGCGGTAATGAGGAAAACTCCGGTGTCCGTCTGCAGCGGGATCACTGGCGTGGTGTATCGCAGCGATTCCTTAGAGAGCATCTTAACTTCTTCCCCTAGTGAGCCACAGAGTAGTGGTGAAGCAGACCCCGACGTGACAGATAGTAACTTGTTCAAATAGGCATTAAGAATCAAGCTGTCATCTTCTGTATATGCCAAAATGTAAAATATAATAACCTGCTTAAAAAAAAAAAAAGAAAGAAAAAGTCAATGGAATAAGATCCAATTGCATGATAATAGGGGCTTTATCATAAATAAGTACGAATACAGGTTATAAGTATTCATGTAAAGTTGATACTTGTTTGCCAGGTGGGAAATCTTGATCCTGTAGCTTGGTAATTACTGTGATGGGCTAAAACTCCGTTCCAATAGCATCCTAAAAATCTCCATAATACAATGAAAAACATGGAGAGTAAGGGATTTTAACTGATGAATTTTGGTCTAGCAACACTTGTTCGCTAAGAGCTCTGTTCTTTTATCAATATGTGTATATAAGTAATAGCAGCTGTGCTCATGTGGTCACTCAGAGACCCTTCTGACCTTGCACACCTGAGAAGTTCTATTTCAAGGATTTGTGCAAGTGGTTGACAGGTTAAAATTGCAAGAATTCGCTGATATATTCAAAGTAAACTCTGCTTTTTGTAGTAAAGGTGAACTTCTTTATTTTATTCGTCAGAGAAAGATGTGAGAGGTGGATAGGGAGAAATGTATCTAGTAAGAAGGCAAATTAAAATACACTATGCTTATTCATTCTATTTAGAAGGCTTTTAAACGCAGTACCCTGAAATAAATTTACAAAGCTAAGGGCTCGATGCTTTTTCTTTTAGCACATTTTTCTGCAGAGGGGAAAACAACATATCTATGTGGAATTGGGCACATGGAGTTAAAAAAGGAGGGTAGAAGATGGGAAAATTAGGAACAGAGCTGTCAATGAAGATACTGTCTGTGAAGGCTGCAGCGAACTTAGCAGAAACTAAGGCAGATTGACTCTCGGTAAGAGTTTCACTACTGAGGAACTTGAAGAAGGAGCCGTGACCCAGGTCAGACGTTATTTGCCTTGCGTTTTGAGAATAAGATATATTTTAAAGTAGAAGTGGTCAGAATTCCATGTTGGCAATGCTTATTTTAATTTATTTCCAATAACTGGGAGGATACAGATTTACAGATTTTGCTTTCTTGTTGAATGAACGTCTGGCGTTTTGGTAAGGGTCTTTGTATTTATTCATTAAGTGTTAGTGATGAGCATAATGAACAATAGGAGACTTTCTCCTTGCATTGAGTAGACTGAGAAACTGCCAAGCGTTGGATTTAAGATTTCTTGGCCCTTGGTCCTGAGTTTTTACTCTACATGCAGACTGGAAGTTAAAACAGAAATGAGTGAATGTCATAATTCTTGGTCCAGTCTGTATTTGTTTGTCAGATGCTAAGCAAGACAATGTTACGTTCATAGGACTGGACCTTTTTCCTGGCGATCCTATTATCACAATGCTTTGCTTGCTGAATGTTGAAAATTTATATTAGTCTTCGAAATCAGCAATGGTCTTGATGAACTGGCCAATTTTTACGCAGAGAGGTATGATTTGCAATTGTTTGCACATTCGGGAAAATGTTGGTTTACGCTAGTTCACATTTTCAATGTTATTTTCACAGTTATATGAGCTACAAGCTTATTTTTAAGAAATCACAGTCAAATTCTAGAGAATAACACCTTCAGAAAATTGTACCAGCCTGGCACTCTTTACAATCCAATGTATTTTTTTTTCCTTTTGTGGAGGCAATAGCAGAGGGCTGCTTGTGTTTGATCTTTTAGTCCATGTGCCAACTATGCCAGCTTGTCTCCAAGACAGTAGTCTTGGTTCCTAGTATGAAAGGGTCATGATCTAGATAAACCTGGCTTTGACAAGGTAATCAAGCTAGGAAAAACATTTCTGTCATAGTTTGACTGCAGTCTCTATCCGTAGACTTTCAGTATATTTTTTTCCTTTGAGGAGAGAAGCTAGGAAATGTGATAATATCTGTAGCATTTGAGCATGTTAACAAGTATCGTGAGCACTGAGATTCAAAAATTTTCATGTATTCAAAATCTTCACATACCTTATTCTCAACAGTTTATTTGTATAAACTATGCATCTGCTCCTTTATTTGAACCTTGACCTCTCGGAGGTCATTTTGGTTTATGGATTACATGTAGAGATTATGCAGAGTTGCTGGGGGAATTTCAGTGGTCATGTTGCTTTTGCATAGGGCCAGATATTTCTCTGGGAGAAGATGAGGAGATACCTGTTTTTTTTCCTGCCATTCTGTTTACATACTCTGGAGCAATGCATTTTTTCTGAAGGTCCTTCAACTAGGAAATGTTTTTTCCTCTCCAAAGATTTTTTTTTTTCAAAAAAAAATATATATAATAATTTGTGTTTGATTCATTCTCATCAGCTTGAGCATAGTGTAAAAGAAAGGAAACAATCTCATTGACATTCATCACCCCCCACGAGCTTCTCTAAAGTGAAGTGTCTTGCAATATTGCAGTGGGTATGTGTGCCCAAATTCATGTGAGCTGCAGATAACAATTATTGTGCCTAGCGTAAGGGAATGATGATGCTAGTGTTAACCAATCATTAGCCAAAAGTAAAGTGCTTGAGAGCTAGCCTCTCTTCCTTGGAAAAAGAACAGTGATTCTGAGATGAGAAGTTCTCTCAGACCTCATGGACCAGGGAGTGGAAGCTGTTCTTATTGTCAGAATTGGAAGTATTCTAAGCACAAAGGGAAAAACCAGGACCACCTCTGGTGTTCCTCCATTCCTTAGTTACCACCGTCAGCCTCCTAGTAGTGGGTTATTTCTAACTCATTTGACTGAGGAGCATCTTGGAGAGCTCTGCAATGTCATTCTTAAAGTCAACCAATGTCTTCATAGTCCTTGTCTGCCCCATTCCTGTGGGTTTTCACAATGGACTGTCTTTGTGATACCTCTAGAGAAATTGCAGGAACATTCAGGCTGCTTTGTTACAGTGAAATGATACCTGGGCCTTTGTGTCCTTTTCAGTAGGACTCAGATACCAATATATGAGAACTGAGACCAAGTTAAAGTCAAATGGCTGAAACACAGCTTGATTCAGGAAAGAGGTAATGAGCAAGGACAGTAGCTCTGAAGATCTTCTAAAGTCTCTGGCTTGTCTGTTGCTTGATGGCTCTTGTTCAATGTTATAAATTGGTGTTCAACGCTGGGGCATTTTCACTTCATAGATGGTTCAGATTTGGAGTTTTTTTCCCCATGTAGACATTTGACTCATTTTCAAGGCTTGTGTGTTCCCTTGCTAAACTACCAAAACATGCGGTTTTCCTTTGGGAAAACCAATCTCAGCTAGTTGAGAACTAAGTAATTACAACCATCCTGGTTCTTCTAAATGTACTACACATGCTATGTGATTACCACCAATGCCAGAAATATGCATCTGGTGGGCAAAGAAGGCCTTACAAAGCTTGAGGGGGAAATTTTCTCCTAGACCTTTACCTTTGGAGTTTGCTCTTATTAGAAACATATGAAAACATGTACTGGGACATGTTAAGATATGATGTACCTCTTTGCTTATGTTCTTACAGCTTTTTGGTGTAGGAAATCCAAGGTGATATGTATGAGGTTTGTTACATGTAATTGGTTTGTTCTTCTTTCTGTCCCTAGTTCCTGCAGTCAGCAAAGATCCAAATAGGTTTTATTGTTGTTTAGAACACTTTAAGTTTTGCTAATGTAAAAAGGGTAAATTTAATGGTAGCTGCAGTTATAACAAATGAAGTCAGCAGGGAGTTTTACCTTTTTGACAGCAGATTTTAGCCCATTGTTTAATTTCTGAAGTACTTTTTCCGGAAAGTGCTTCTCTGCAGCGGGGAATAAGCGTTTAGTTTTTTAGTACATTTAAATGTTGTAAAATTTGAAGGTGATAAATACTTTTTCTGCTTGTCTGACTGGATGATCATGGAACGTCTTCATTTAGTTGACTGGTCTTCTTGACTGCACTGTGGAGTCAGACCTTCAATGCTGGTAGGTGTTTGCATGTATGCCTTACCCACATATGAGGTTCCTTATACATTGAAGGCAATGTGTAATTGCCAAAAATCTTTGGCAAAGATTTCAGTGAGAATATATGGCTTTTGTACAAGGCTATACTGAAACTCATTTATTTCTTTATCATGTATCTGTGCAGTGAAGAACACCATATTACACTTAATACCTTTTTATTTTTGAGTATCGTGAATGACTCTAAAACCACTGGTAAATTGGTAAGCCACAAAAATGGTTGGACGTAATTATTCCTAATATAGGAAAATGCAAATTCAATTCCAGTGTTCATCAAGATTTATTATATAACACTAAAATGTATGTGGATATAAGGAATAACTATAAATATACACGTCTTACGGCTAAAATGTATGTTCATCTGACTGTTTTTAGGCTTCGTCTTGCCCAAATGAAATTGGTATGAAAGCTCTCGCTTTAAATAGATTCATAAAAAGTGCTTGTAGAAATAATATAGCAATTTCATACTGTTATATAAAGTTTTATATAATGTCACTTATTGCATAAATAAATATATTGGGTATTTGTCAGTTTGCAAATTGTTGATGTACTTAAAATTCAAGGTAACTGAAGACTGTCCAAGTATCTACTTGAAGATCCCATAATCAGAGAGCTGTTATACTATTGTCATGCTTTGTAATGCTTTTATTTCTCAGGTATGATATATATATGATATAACTCTAAAATCTGGAAAAAGTGTTACTTTGTTAATCATGCAGTCACCTGGCAAACTCATTATTAGTGAGTACCCAATTGGTTTGTGAAACACCTGCATTATTATTATATGATAAAAATACATAGAACTAAAACATTCTGTACTAATATTTATAAACCACCACTGAGGTAAGTGGGTATTGGAGCGAATTGTCACACAGAAAAATACTGTATCAAAACCTAGGGGATGTATTGCATGACTCATTTGTATTTTTACTGAAGCCGTTACAAAACTGAATGCAAGTTATTATTTTTATTTAAAAACTGAACATGGTGTTGTTCCTGCTCTTAGCACTAGCAAGAAACAAGATATCAAGGTTTTTCATAGACCTTTGCAAGTACGTCTCAGTCCTAATCTGTGTTATGCTCAGCTCAGGTATCTTGGAAGCAAAGATTGGCTCTACAGAAGACACATTATAAAGAGACTTCTGAACCTTATCTTTTTTTTTTTTAAACCTCACAGTTAAAATACTAAGTGTAACAGGTACTCACAGGTTTGAAAATATGTGGTGGTCACATTTTTCTAGGGGTTTACCCAATGCTTATTAATTTAATTAATTGACTGTCCATATGAGTTTTACATTCCCATGCAAAATGGCAATAAATCTTTGATATTGTCTGAATACCGCAGCATTGCACTTTAAGCATGAAAGCATAGAAAGAGTACTAAATATGACAACTATCATTTTCCACCTGGATTCTGCTGATAATATTTTTGGGTTGTTTTTTTTGAGTGCTTCTAAACTGTTGTCTGCAGCCAACCGTCTCAGCACCAAACAGCTCCACACTTGTCCATCAAATACTTTGCACATGCATTAGTCGCAGTCACAACACAGTACTTGTGCGGTGGTGTCCACATCATGTTCATTTCATAAGCATTACTTACCACCACCACCCTCCAGCTGCCACAGGATGCCATTTTGGGCTGACCTGAATTAAATACACCCATTCCAGCTCTAGCGTTTGCTGTGCCCATTCCTGCTCCCTCTCTAAGGCTTGCTGTAGCCATTTTTATTCTTTACAGAGCTGTCCGGGACTAAGTGGTAGTTGTGCAGTGATGATATGTACAAGGGTACATAGGGCAGGAGAGGAAAGCATCATCTACCCCAAAGAGTCACACTCAGAGTTTACAAACAAGGTTCTCAGCAGGCGTAAAGTGTCATAGCGCTGTTGATTTCATTGAGTATGCAGGCTGAAGACTGTGTCCCATGTACTTTGTCAGGAGTAATCCTCCTGAATACTGGGAAGAAGGACAAGCAATAACATTTTTAAAAAGAGTAGGTTTGGTTACCACTGCAGTAAAGCAGTGTTTGGGGAGCTCCTGAAATGCTGCTCTGAAAGTAGTGAGCATCCCCCTATTGCTATCTCTAGTATGGGAGCACTAACACTGATAGAAGCCCTATAGATTCTTTCTAGAGATGCCTCTTTTGGTGTGATTGTATTTAGTTCTTGATTCATTTGCATTGTCCAGTTAATTGGCTAGAGTTTCTGAGAAGATGAAATGTTGAACAGGAAAGCTCAAGACCAGTATTTTTAATCTTTGTTGCCTAAAAATTAGGCTTTAAACTTCATAATTCAATATGTGATTTTCAAAGGGAGAGATGCTTTTAGAGAAAGCATTATTATAGTTGATATTCATCTCTGTAAATGCTGGTTGTAGAAATAGGAAACTGAATTTACGCAATCCTAATTTGGAAAGCTGGGCTGTAGAGTGTTGATTTTCCCTTTTGAACTATCTTTCATTAAATATGCCTTGTTCTACTATATCTACAATCAAGTGACCTTCCTAGGTTGAAAATTTTGTTGAAATCCTTTGGTCTTGATATTTAAGGATAGTACTTCAGGACAATGCTTCTGCAATCAGAATATTGGTAACATTCATTAAAAAATAAAGACAATTTAAAGCATAAGGTAAAGAGCAAGTCATAGCCCCCCAAATAATCATTTTTCCCATTTAAATAATACTTGACTGAATTTAGGTGATATTTTCTTTGTTATTGTATATACCAAAGACTGCTCTAGTTGACAGAAAATTGTGAAGCTTCTGTATTTCTAATGAAATAGTTTCCTAATTATTCTCATAAGTAAGGAAAAGCTACCCTTTCTGCTGACTCTTGATGTGGTGCAGCATCATACATGTGTTGTACCCTAGGACTTGCTAATGCCTTGTTGGAGTCAGCCCACAGTAGCTGAGGGTAGTGGCTTGTCTGACCAAGAAGAGATTCCCCAGCCTGCTGCTTTTTGGTGTCTGAGGCTGGTTAATCTGTGCTGGGATTTTGCAAAATAACAGCCCCTTTTTATCTGCAGAGCATAGCACAGAATATTTTTAGAAAATGTCTTTCTTACTGTATGGTATAAGAACTTTGTGTAAGAAAAATTATTTTGCTAAAGGTAGTTAGAACAGAATTACTGTAAAAGAAACAATCTGAATTAAAGTAGTCAATACATACAAAACGGCAGTCATCTTTCCATTTTCCTGCATTGACATGCATCCTATTTTGAGTTATGTAACACAAGTAATGGGATTGTTATTTGACCTTCATAATCTCATTATTGCTCTGGAGGTACAATCCTTACTTTTAGTTATCTGTATATGATGATGATTTTATAGTTTAATGCAAAACTGTTGATTCATGGAAGTAATCCTGTGTTCATGCATTATACAGAAGCTATATCTGCTGTTTCTCCTATTGCTAGGGGGCTGATGCGTCACATTTATAAAAATCTTTTCTTTAGAGTATCTTATTTCAGCCACCACAACCAGTTCTGGTTAAAACCCTGTTATGTTGATCCTAATACAGTGATGACGTAACCAAGAGAGTGAGGGAGCCAGTTAAAAACTAGTAATATTCTTGAAGCGTTACTTGCATTTATTAGGAATGTAGTAGTCCTTACAAGTCAGATTCTCTGGGAGAGGTGATAATAGCAAGTAAACATGTCTACCATTTCCAAAGACTGAGTCCTAAGCTTTTGCCATGGTGCCTTTGCACTTCTCTGTGGGTGAAGGAGAGGTGGAGCTACCTTACTGGAGTGTGCGAAGAGTATCCCTGCAGCTGATGATCTCCAAGGCAGATCTCACCATCCAGCTTCCTGTTGTTCCTCCCATTCCTTCTCTCCCCATTTCAGCATAGGACCCTTCTGAAGAGGGTGAGACAATGGTCTGGATCTCCATGCTTGTGGGAGGGAGTGGGTGGTTGAAGCTTAGCTCAGCCCTGAGGCATCTCCACGTCCTACAGACTCGAACTGAGGATTAGGGGATCATGACTATGAAGAAGTGACTTCAGATCGCTTTTTGTCACACATTACTGCAGTGATCAGAGGATCTCGTCCAGCAGTATGAGAACTGGCATAGCCAAGTTCACGCTAAAGGTTTCCATGTTGCTGCGTTCACACATAGAGCAGTCTGAGTTTGGCTCACAAACTTAAATGATATTTGTGAATCTGTGTAATCAAATTTGGAGGTATTTACATAATTACTGAATTATCAGAAGTATTAAGAGAGCTGTCATGCATTATTATGCCATAAAACCTGATATCTTTTGTAGACTGTGACACATGGAGTGTTTTTGTTTATGCTTTTGACACATAACAAAAGATTGTGTGATGCATTCAGAAATTACATTGACACCATAGCAACCTCTGCCTCCCTTCTCTACACAGCAGTTCCTCAAAAAGAAAAATGTCAATTGTGGTTTTCTGTAATCTGAAAAGCGATAAAAGTTGAGGTAGTTCATCAAAATAAAATAATAAAATGTTTGTACGGGCTTTTCTACTTCTTGAAGCTCTGAAAAAGTGGACTCCCTTCTAACTTGTCAGTACATTTTCAGGCAGTGAAACTTGGACGCTAGGGACAGAAAGCTCATTAAATTGCAGACATAAGTAGTTGAAAAGAGGCAGTTTTATTGTTGTCTGTTTGAATTCTGGAAAAACTAGTGATGGCAGAAGGGAATAGAAACTTCAGGCCTGCAGGAGAGATTCTAGATATTCCAGTAATTGGACTGTAATCAAGGTTTAAAATGATTACAATATTTATTTGAGTTCTGGTATCTTCTTCCACAGACAAGAATCCAGTAGGCATATGTTAGTTCAGATTTTAGTAAGGCTGCTCTGAAACATCATATTACCTGTTAATACTGCGATGGGGTTGTTTTACTTCTTGGGAAACAAGACTCGCAGAGCTCCACTTGTGAGCATTCTGCAAAGATATTGTTTTCTATTATGCTGAAGGTTTGGGCTGGGGAACTTATCTGGATTGCTTTACAGTCCAAGGACTCTGAATGGAGGTGTAGTCCACCTGCTGTAATGCATCTGGAAGGTATATTTATACCTATGTATGTTCAAGATGAATATGTAAGATGCATCTACTTAACAGAAAGTATGCGTGTCAGAGCAAAGGGTGAATTAGTTTTGTCAGAAAGCATCCTTCCTGTCTGACATCAGTTTGAAATGGAATATTCTTATTCTTTAACTGATTATCCAAAACATTTCTGGAGCTTCTATGTTTTGTACTGCATACACACCTGTAGCACTACAGCACTTAGTTGATGAGAACATTCTGGTAGATGGCATTTTGTAGAAGACTTTAACCCAAATGGCACAAAGTTTGAGTGGCTGAAGACAAGTAACAAACATAGCACATCACTAGCCCTGCGCTGCCACAAAAGACATTGCAAAGCCCTACCTGTCTTTTTAATGGTAGGGAGTGAGAGAGCAGGGTCTCTGAGATGTCTGTTCAACTAAAGCAAATGCTCCTGTGTAAGGTCACTCCATTTGGTCTTATTCCCAGGTTTCTATAGAAGATTAGAAAAGATTATGCTAGTCTGCTACAAATAGCTACAGTATCAGTCCATGAGTTTTGATTTTCTTGTAGTAGTGATTCAAATACTTCTGCTCTCTGTAGTGAATCATCCATCTGAGGCAAGGATGTTTTCTACCAACCAAACCAAGACTCCGTCAGTGATAGGTTTGATTGCTCCTTCAAAGTATAACAAATCCTACTGGAAAGCAAGAATACTTTTACCAGGAATGCTTGGTCCATGATGAAAGTGGAAATGATTTTCTGGATGAAGTAGATAAGAAATTGATTGAGGCTAATTTCAAACACTTTCATCCTAAACTATTGACCTCTTTTTAAGTAGTCTTGAATTTCTGTCAGCTCAGTAAAAGCCCGGGACTTTCATCTGTCTGTTAAGGATAATACTATGTGTGTGATTATTCTACAGTTAAGAAGTTTTTGAGGGATTTATTCCCTGTGTTTGCTCTGCTGCCTGAACCATACCTATCCTAGGAGTTGATTGCAGTATTTATCAAAGCTATGGAGCCCCGTTTGAGCCATCTGTAGGTAGTGGTTGTGCCATCTGTCACTGAAGACTGCGTTCCACAGAGAGAGACAGAGAATATGCACAGACTTCATCATACAAAGCCTGTAGGGTATGATGTTTGCTTTATCCTTGTAGGATGTATAGGTTGTAGTGTTTTCCTAACTTCTAAAATTTTTATTGAAAGAAGCTTTTGAATGCCACGTTAACCAATAAATCATCCTCACCCATGTGTATGTATTTTGCTCTTTACTGAAACCCACTCATTGCTATATGTTCCATATTCGTTAAAAGGCTGTAAGAATGTTCAAAAATGGGCAAAACCAAGCTGCAGAAGACTTTGAACTAGTATTTAACACTTGGAGATAATGGTAAGGGCCACACAAAATGAGGAGCCTTTGGGTGCAAGCATATTATCATTTTCTGTATATTCTTGGTATGAATTAGCAAGGATTACAGCAGCAGCAGATGTTCGAGACAGCATGATATAGGTAGTGTATAGTTTTGTCTTATGATTAACTAATCCAATATCCTTGTGTTGTAAGAGATAGGTGACTTTAAAAAGTTTCAAGAGGACTTTAACAACATTCTTTCAGGAACACTTTTACTACATAAGCTGCTAGCAGGAGCAGCATTCAAAGCTTTGCATGGTATCACTATTTGTGTTTAATGTAATTTGATGTAATGATCGACGATGATGTAATTTTTCATTACCTGTAATAATGTGTGATTGGCTCCTACCTCTGAAGTGAAATTTAGGAAAACCATCCTGCATTGTCTTCAGATGTATTTTGCATTGGATTTGTAGGCAGTGTAATGACTTAGACAGTATTGAATGCAAAAACAGTTACCTTCTAATGAAACTGTGGACCTTCAGGACAGCAATTTTCATGGCTTCATATTCTCCCTACTTCACAAGCTTATTGGCAGTCCTTGTTGTAGTGAAGGGTATGTCTTCATACTGTGTGGTCATGGGGCCATGAATCCTTCTGCATTTTTCAGCTCAGGGTAGAGCGTGGGCCAGACACACACAGAGGGTTCAGAGGCTGCTGCAGAATCTGCATGTTGCCCAGAACAAGTAGCTCATCCACACAAGTAGGACTCCTGAGCTCTCATTTTTCATTTTTGACCAAGGTAGTGTTGGCGATCGGTCAGAAACTGACATGAAATATAAAGCAATGAAGTGATGAGGTTTGTGGTACGTATGGTTGCGTGCTTTTCTTTTTGTATGAAACACAAGGACAAATTTGTACAAATGACAGAATCCTAAAAAGAGACATTGCATCAGTCAAAGGTAATACTATGCATTGCTATGTTAAACAGGAAAGGAACTGATTTAGCATAAGCAAGCAGACTTTAAAGAAAGCCCTGTGATAGCTGTTCCTCTTCTAATACAGATCAGATGTAGCATTAAGTGTATGCCATGACTTATATATGTAATGTCTGTGTACATATATATGCACTGATAAAATATTCCAAGAAATGCATAGCAAGAACATTGTATTGTCAGTGATATGTAATGCATGTTTAATCTAGACCCAGCACCCAGCTTCTGAGGATACTTAGGGAATGCAGAGGATCAAATATTTTATTTAAATATTGAATTTCAGGGCATTTAAGTGGATTATTCTTTGTTCTTTATGGATGTTCTCTCAACGTGAAACCAAGAGGATATATAAATACATATATTTCTTTTTTTTTCCCTTTTTTTTTTTTTTGCAGTGTAGCAGCGACTTGCTCAGTTGCTAGGTAACAAGGTATCGCTTTATTTGCAGGAGCAGTAGCAGAGTTGATAGTAGAGGCAATGATTTATACAAAATGTATTAATATATACTGTAGCAGTAATAATGGTTATTGAAATTGCCTATTTTTATGTGCTCTGTGCCATGGAAAAATATAGTCGATACATTAGAATATTTCCTTCTGCTCTGTGTAGAAAAGCTGCTTAATTACTGAGAATGTCCAGTTATTTAGTGAAGCATCAGAATCAGCACTATTTATTTAGTAGTCTTAAAACGAGTTATTTTAACAACTAAAAAAAAAAAAAAAGAGGAAGTAAAGTGTTAATGAAAAAGGGGGATTTATAAGGAGAAGTTATTTCCCTAAATTGTCCATTCATACTTTTTTTGGCCTTTCACAGACGGGCTTACTTTTCCAGCAACAATACGTTTTCCTCCAGGGATCAAGACCAAACCTGTCAGTCACCAGGGCAGAAGTTGGCTCAGTCCCAGTGGCAGGCTGCCATCTCGCTTCTGCCTCCAAGAAGACCGGCAGGTGGTCTGCAGGCCACTCTACCTTCTCCTTCCTCACACAAGTCTGGAAATTCAGAATGGTCAGAGTTGCTTTCAGGGCAAATGCTAATGCCACCTGCTTCCACTTGGCACAGTGACTGGCTAGGTGGTGCTGGATGCTTTGTCATCCGTGGCCAAAGATGTCACTGCAGTTCATTTTTTTCCAGTTTTGCTGGTGTTTGGGAGAGGGAAGCATATACAGTCCAGGTGGATTCCTCATCATCTTGATGCACCTCTTCGGTCAGGTTATTCTTACTCAGTCCAGCCAGGTAATACCTTCACACCTCCTGTCTTTTACATAAGATGCATTAACCAGGTCTTGCTGCAGTTCGTGGATCCTGGAAGACTGTGCTTGAATGCAGAGAGCAGGATTTCTGCAGTTCGTTAAAGAGGAACAGTTGTTCTTTCCAGATGATGGGAGCCAGTGACTTAAGAGAAGAAAGTTTTCTTTGGCATTAGCCAAGTTACTGCATACAGAATAACTGAGCATAGTTTTAGTTTTAGATTTATTCAAATCTATCTTGCCTGAATATTTGCCCCAACTTTCCTCCTCACAAAGACTTGAAATTTAATAATACATCACATGTATATTTCTGCTATTTTTAGAGCAAACATTGACCTTTTCCCCACATTGATCGTTTTTAACCGGTAAGCTCACCTGTTGGGGTATGAACTTGGTTCTCAGACATTCGCACAGAGCCCCAAAAGGCTACAGTTCACCTCCTCTAAGGGGTTATTCCTCATGCTGATTTTCTTATCCTGGCGGATTTACTTTTCAAAAGTCTATTATGTGTAGTCCTGATCATTCAGGTTTGGTGGTGGTGGTTTGTTTTGCTTTTGTTGTGTTTTTTTGTTTGTCTGTTTTTGTTTTTTTTGTTGTTGTTTTTTTTCCAAAGCAAGATCCATCTTTATTTAAACAGAATTTAAGTGGTGTTTATCAACGTGTGATGGAGAGAAAGGTTAGCCTACAAGCCATGGGCGATAGGCAGACAAAAACAGGGCAGTGCAGATGGCAAAGTTGATCTCTGTGGTGCCTCAACACCTGTGCTAACAGGGATTTGCAGCTGTGGATAGTGTATTACACTGCTGCTTGAAAACCAGCTGTTATTTCCAGTTTTTATATTATAACCTACATGACATTTTCCCTTAGACCTCTAATGACTTCTAACACAGTCATTCATATAATCAGTTCATAAGTAAATAGCTGCAGGCTTGGGCAGCATCTTAACTAAAGTATTCCTGCTCCCTTGGTTTTCATTTCAGTGGAATAAATGGGCAGATTAAATAAAAGGAGGCAAAATGACACTTTCACAGTGTTTGGATTCCTGAAAAGTCACAGAAAAGAAAGAAGAGCGACAGCACAAGAGAGTTAAAAGAGAATAAAAGTTAGAAAGCTATATCTATAAATTTAGAAGATTAAAACAAATAAAAGGAAAACAAAGGACAGATGAGACAAAATGGGTGCAGCAATAAAAAAAAAAAGTAATTAGGCTTCAGCATGAGTCAAAAGGACACATGAGGATGGCACTCTTCTGTGAATCATTAAAAGGGGAAAGTATTTGGAACCATTGCAGGATAAAGTTTTCAGAATATACAATGGTATCTGGTTCCTATTGTCTTCAATTTATAGGATTTTTTAAAATTTTTGAAGTTTTAAAGTTTCATGTACTGTGAAGTGAAATTGGTATATCAAGGAAGCTTGTGCATCCAGAGTTGGTCGCTACCTGTTTACCCTCATCTTCACTTCCGTAAGTTTCACCTCACATGCCAGAGCAAAGTTGCAGCTGGTGGGTCCTCGGTGTGCAGCTGTCCTGGACGCTTTATCTCAGCAGTGGGAGCATCTAAAGAGTTATTGGATCATTATCATCACATAAAGGCATCCTAACCTGGACTATAGGACTCCCTTAACTCCTAAGATTTAGTAAGCTTTGTGTAATTCATTTCACTGCTACTTAAAATTCCCTGTTAAAATTAAATTAAAATAATGAGCTTCCCTGACAGAGGACATTTGCCTTCCTGATGTTTTTGTTATTTGAACAGTCAGGTTCACTACTTGGTTCTTCCCTGAATGGTAGATTTTCTGTATGGCTATTTTGATAAAAAATATTATTTCTAATTTTGCAATGCTTTAATATGATTATATTGGTACGTTTTAAACTTTGACCAACCTGATGCTTGCTAGTCCTAAGCAGCAGATCTCTCCTTCCAATCTCAGTCAAATGAGTAGTGTGTGGGAATTGGGGTTGTGCATACTCAGGTAAGAGAAATCACTTAGGATCGTTGCTTAATTAATCACTTCTCTGTCATAAGCATAGAATGACATTCATTCCACATGAATGTCATGTCATTCTGTAGACACGAAGCACAGCCTAGGTTTGTTTCACTGCTTTGTGTTTATCATTACTGAAGTACTGAACTGAGTCTAAATTTGGGGTGCTTTATCTTTTCTGGTTTTAGAAAGCAAAACAGTATTAAGAGTATCATATCCCTTTTATTCTTATTTTTTTAAGGTGAAATGTGATTAAATAGCTGTGGTTATTCTGTATGCAGTTATGTAAGAAAGAAGATTTGAAGTTCTTGCTCTGGGCTATAATGATTATTAAAACCCATGTATTTTGTAATTTTTCATCACTGATTTACTCATCTAAACTTTCATTTGGGGGAATGCTTTTTAACTTAAGGAAGTAATTTTTTGCATTTGTGCTGTCAGCCTTTTGAACTTCTGAACCAGTAGGCCATTTAACTGGAAGAATGGTTGATTTCAAAAGTATTAAGTTTCTCCAACTCCCATGTGGGGTAGAGAGAACCCTTTTAAAATCCTCCTCACAGTGCTGGGGTTGAGAAAAACTGGAGGTAAGGAGCAGTAAAGCCATGGTGGGATGCTGAAATTACTATAAGGATTAGGGAAGCTGGAGATAACACGGAGGAGGAAGGTACAGAGTTGTGGTCTGGGGCAAGGGAAGGATTGTGTAGATATTCATTGCAAATCCATCCACACTGCACCATTGCTTATGTTCCTGGTGGAACATGTCAGTCACCAGGTGCCTCTTCAAAGTAAGCCACTGTACGATGAGTGGCTCAAGTAAAAGCACTAGCACAGTTGCATATAGCTTCTCGTAGCGTGCTCCTCGCGGCAGTAAGTGCCTTCCAGTAGTGCGATGTGACTGATGAGGGTCACAAGTGCCTGGCACTCGCGGTTTCTCCCTGGGGGAAAAGCCTATGCTGCAGAACAGAGTGTTACAGTTTGTGGAAAAGGGCTCCTCAGTGTACGAATTGCTGTTTAGTAGGTGGGGAAAGCAGTCAGATAAATACAGCTTCCGCCCATAATGGAAAGAGACAGAGTGGAGCAATATGTACAAATGATTACCTTGAAAATTACTTTTGCTCTTTTTTCTCTTTCTAATCAAATATTTTACTGTTTAACAAGGATTAGGGTTTGATAATCCTTGACTGAGCAAAGAGTACATATTCTTATAAAGGTGGTGTTTTTTTTCCCTTGTAGTCAGCAAGTGCAATGTCACTTAGTTAGTTATGATCGTGTTTCTCTTAAAGTAATGGTCCATGAGAAAGAGTATTATGATTTTCTTAAGTATCATAGTTTATGAGAACAAAGACCTGTATAAGAAAACAGTGCAAAATATCTGTTTTTTAAAGTGGCAGAGAGTGAAAACTGTGAACCAAATCTAATAGTGGCTGGCCAAACTGCACCCAGGGTGGACATTTCTTATGGCTCTTAGTTATTTCTTCCACTCTGATTGTGGGGATACAGCATGGAAGGCCAGAGTGATTTTGTGAATGGAATTAGGATTTTGGAGATGTGGTTTCACTCCTGTTAGTATTTCAGGTTTCATCCATAGCCATAATTATCAGTTAATCCACACGTTTCAGGTTTTCCTTTGTTAAGAAGAAAATATGGAAGAGAAATCTGTTTTTTTTCTCCTGTGCAGCTGTAGAAACAAGTGCCAGTGCTGTTCAATGACTCAAGGGCCATGCTCTATCAGCATTACAGAATGAAGTGAGCACATTGCAACAGGGAAAGTTGACTCTATATAAAATTAAAATCAATACATTAAAAAAATAGGTTTATAATCTGATGTTTATACTATGGTAAGACTCACTAGAGTATAATAAAGCTTGATCATATGCAATGTAGTATAGCGGATTAAATTTCATAATTGCTAATAATAAGTAATCCTTCTGTCTCCAGGGTATATAGAAGGTTGAAAGGCAGCCAAACCACTGCATTTTCATTGTGTCAGTCTCCTTGGCAGTTCTTAGTGGAAGCATGCTGACGGGATGGGAGGGAGGATAGGAAGAGCCTGTAGGTAGGTATGGCATTGCTGTCAGGTTCATAAGTTACACAGGTTCACTGAAAAGTGGGTGCACAGTAGCACAGATTTTATATCCTCCCGCAGCACTCCAGCATGACATTCTTCTAGCTCAAGGGATTCAGTTATTCACTGCTCTCTCCCTCTCTTAATTTCGTTTGTGAGGTCATTTCACAGGAGTCTATCCTACTTTTAATGCTTCTACGTAATTTTCTTGAATACTGGAAGTATATAAAAGCAGTAAGAGGAGAATAGACCCCCAAGATTGGACTGTGTTTTCACTGTGCTAAATTCCTGTTTTACCATTCATAAGCTTTCACTCTACGAAACCTGTGCTGCTGCTCTAAGGTAGAATGTGTAGGTCTAGATTTCATTTTTTCTGAGAAGATGGATAATAGGCATAGAAGTGGTGCATACAGGGGCATATCAGAGTGGTTCTGTTATATTACTGTATGTGAAAGTAAAGCTAAAAGAGCAAGTCTTTTACTCTTCTTCACATTTCTTTAATCATTTTTTACCATGCTGTGAAATAAAACATACTGTATCATATAATTTTCTTTTTAAATCACATTGCTAAACTCAATACTTATTTATCTAGTGAAGCAGGAGGCCACATCTGAGCACATGTGTTTTGGAGCCAGAGCAAGCAGGGATCAAACTCATTTGATGTTCAGTTTACAGCCCCTTTGCTTTTCATCTTGCTGGGCTGTGTCTTCTCTCATACTTTGCCATAGAGCAACAGAAATCCTGGATGCCTGAGATGCAAGGACAAATCTTACAAAATTGGGTATACCCAACTCCCGTCGTTCCTGCTGTAGTGAAACGTGTGTGTTTACAAAACAGGCTAGAGGTAGGGAGTTGACAATATTACAGGATCAAGAGTGGCTTTTAGTAAAAGTAGCTATCATCTTTGTCCTATACTATTATATGACTAATGTCATGACTGGGGTGAGTTGATCTGTGGCTCTTTCTAACCACTGATCCCAAGAGCCAAGGAGAGGTTCCTGTAGGGTCTAGAGGAAGGAGAGATATTAAAACTGCAGGTCACCCTCAGCTTGTCTCAAGTCTGCCTCAGTTTTGCACAACACATCAGTGGGCGAGGAGGAGAGAATTAATGCCAACAACAGTGTCCTTTACAGGTGAGTCTCAGCAGTCCTTCATGGAGTACAGCCAGGGAGAAATATTGCCACACAACTTCTCTCATTCAGTTTTGCATGAGGTTTTTGCTTTTAGTGGTTTGATTACACTTGAGTTGTGTCCAACTTTTTTTCCATCCCTGAGAGATTATAAATTCCATCTTCCTAAGTGAAAGTCAGAACCCAGTGCTGTGAAACATTGACAATTTATTGAAGGGTAGCAAAGTGGCATATTCGTTTTGTCTTAGAGAGCACAAGGTAAAAGTTTTCAAGTTTGAAAATAAAAGGTTTCTCTTAGGTACAGCAGGCATACTGACTGCAAGTCTAAGCTGGTATCTGAAAGACCATCTTTCTCTTTTACATAATATTAAAGTTTCTGTGAGCAGTATTTTCAGTAGGGGTGCTCCAGCTTGTGGCAGATTGTTACTGTAAGTAGAATTTTAAAATTCATCTGTCTCTTACAATTTTATAAATGATTAGAAGCTAGTCAAAGTCAGGGCTTCAGATATCACAGAAAAATTAGGATGTGTCGGGTTTTTTGCTTCTCTTTCCTTCTCCTGTATGATAATTAAAAGCTTCTTCTGCAGTTATGAGATTTTCTTCCCCAATTAATATTGCTGATATTCAAGAGGTTGTGGCTTTGAGAGGAAGATAGACTTTGGTGAGACTAACGATGAAATCACAGGAGTGCGAAACAGTATAATCCAGATCTGCTTGTTCTAACCATAATGTGCATCTCTGAAATTGAAATGAAATTAAGTATGCTATAAGTACGTAGCTAGAAGTATAAGCAGCTATATGACTGAATGTGTTTGTAGGGTAGGATTGTTGAATAAGAAAATAGTATTTTTACACAGTCAGCTTTCATTCTAGCATTCATTTTAACTGTACACATCTTTTCAGTTCTGCAAAGCACTGTAATCCTTATTTTATTGGAATACAGCATCTCTAAGTGAGACACTGTCTTCATTGCAGTTGGTGGTATTTTGCCATTAGCATCAAGAAAACCAGGATGTCACCTTTGTTAACAACAGGAAACATTTGACAGAGACTTTTAGTGGCATTAGATCTTTGCGGGCAGGTAATTTATAACCTTGTGCAAAATATTTTAGATACTGTCAAAGTCCTAACATAAGTATTCTTGATAATTTATTAAGCTGTGTTAAGCTGATATTCAGTGTACATTCAGAAATTAAAGCAAAGCAAGGCATACCTTAGCCTTTGGGAGCAAGGAGCCTTGGCCTGAGAACAAATGTGCAAATCTAGCTAAAAGGTAAAGTGTTAGGTGGGAACTAAACACAATTTCAATGGGGAACATAAATTGTGCAGCCCCAGATTTCTTGCACTGTGGTACTTTTGGCATGCTGGGAAGGTTTCTCAGTGGGTTCTGCTGCCCTGAACAAGTACATAGGTCCACAGGCAAAAAAAATATAATAATAATTATTCTGCTTGGATGATTTTGTTGTTTAATATTAAAGTTAATGAAATGGCTGACCTATTGAATTATTTTCCTAACCATTTATCCGATTTTAAAATGCATGAAAAATTCAATACTAACAGCAAAAATGATTTAAATGTTGTGTGTTCAGTGAGCGCATAATAATCTGCAATGCACAGATAACTTTTCAGTTTGCTGCACAGAGATTTAGCTGTGTAACTCTGAGCTAAGTTAAAATAATGATGTATGTTTTCCTGTTTAATTTTAGATTCTATTTTTCTGTATATGGGTCAGCTCCTTAACTCAGTCCTGCATTAGTCTTGTTGCACAAAACAGTTTTCGAACTACGATCAGGTCTTCCATGTTTTCATTTCTTTAAAATACTGAACTGTAAATGAGGTTTAGTTTCTATCTAGAAATACAGAGGTTTCCAATGACAGTTATTGTCTTGTAATCTGCACAACAAAAGTTATGTTTACTCTCTGAAACTAATTATTTTTATTAGTGACTCTTCTACTGGTAAATCTCTGTTTTGTTGTTGTTGTTGTTGGTTTTTTTTTTTTTAACCTTTCAGGAATTATAGAGTTTAAAGAGAAAAAACAGTTGCTTTTTTCCCATCCTATTCCATTGTAAAGTTTAATAGATTTTTCTATCATTCACTTGTCCGTGTATCTTCTGTACTGTTGTGAGGAAATTTTTAGCACACTCACTTGTGTCTACATTTTCACTAAGTGGGGGAAGGTGGGAAGGGGAGGGAATAACCTGTCTTATTTTGAACTTGCTATAGACCATATGAGCTTCTGTGAGCAAATCTGAATGAGTAATTCTTCAGTTAAGCATCTCAGAAATATGAGACTCTGCTCCCAGTTTTCTCTAGTATGGAGTAGTTTGATGCTGATCAAGTCCTGGCCTTGGCAGTCACTGTCTTTTCAGACGTGTTGTGATTTTCTGCAGCGGTGTAAGGGCTCCCTTGCACATTTTTATTTCCTTCTTTCTATTCACATGTGCATGGATGAACAGAATAAATATGTCACACATCTTTATATAAAGGTATGTGTGTGTTTAAACTCCACTTACACGTTTCTGTACACTTGCATGCCAAGTATTTGGAATCAAGTCAATGGATTATGCCCATTCAGGTTACTCTATGCTCTCTGTTTTATGCCATAACACTACATCTTCCTGAGGACAGCAGTTTGGATCTCTCAGCAGAGTTCACTGAATGGTACTGCTGAGGGATACCAGCCCAGGTCTTGTCCATAGAGCTCTCCGTATTTAGTTCACTTGTACTATTCATACATGGAAATTCCAGTTGCCCTCAGATTATGTTTGATATAGGTGTTCTTAATGCATACTTTATTATTAAACACATGGAATAAAAATGTGGTTGTAATTACAAGAATGAGTGTCATCACATGAATAGAAACTGTATTCTGTGGATATATCACCTGGCCTTTAATTTTAACAGGTGTTATAAAGTGGTGAGCCGCTAAGTAAATATTACTTTTTTCCCTTCTCTGATTTTAGGTGATGAATGTAGGGAAAAAAAATGGCTAGTGTTGGCTTTTGGCTTTTTAGTGTCTATTGAAAAATAATTTCATGCAGATCTTACAGTAGACACACTTCATTGTGCTTGTCAATTGTTTCACAGCTTTACACATATTTTAAATGAGATAGCTGGACTATGCAGCTTTAGCATTTAAATGAAGCCAAATTAGTATTCTGTCAGCAAGCAGAAGGGGTTTTTATACTAGAAAGGTGTAGGAGGGAGATGGATAATGACGGGTAAAACTTGCTGATACAAACACATGCCTTGTTTTCTAAAAAAAAAAAAAAAAATTAAATGTAAAATTCTGAACCACTGAAGCTCATACATTGATAAAGCTGACCCTGGATTATTTTAACATATATGGCAATTCCTGGGGGCTTAGAAAATTTGTTAGCAAAATAATAATGTACAGAAGTAAATTTTGATATTTGCTAAGTATTTTTTACATCATGACACCGTAATAATTTGCAATTTAGACAATACAAAAATTGTATCCTAGGGTTCTAGTGAAGAGATTTCATAAGATTTTAAGTAGCTAAAAATTTAAACTTTAGCAATTTAAAAAATAAAATAAATGACAATTTAAAAAATAAAATAAAATCCTCAGCAGGAGCCAAAATTTTCAGCATGTGCACAACACTTATTTCTTTGAAACATTCTCGAACAGCCGTTCTGCAAAATGTTTCATGCTGGTAAAACATTTTCTCTATATAGCTCATCTCAGCAGAGAATTAAGCAATCATTTTGTGCCAGGTAGTGCTCTAAGTCATCACAGGCCGCAGCTGGGGAGGGGAACTGGTTGCAGTGGTCCCAGCAGCACCACTTGTGCAGAAGACGCACTGTACACACTACGAAAGAATAGAAATGTATGTGGGTGTTTGTTCTCTTCATTTCAACGGTATCCTAGAGGTGCAAAATAAGGACAGAGACTGCTGAAGAATGAGGCTGTCTCTTGCTGCAAGCTGAACCACTTGGGTGGTTATACCATAAATGACATATAACATGGAAATTAAACATACATACAAAATGTTTATTACATGGTTATTTCACTGCTTGGAGTGAAGAGCAGATGCCTTTAAATTACATCTGATTTTACAGCTTCCTTTTCATTTTTCCCCAGGCTCTTTACTCCTTGGTCAGCAGGTTTTGCTTGTTCCTTTGTTGCTGTTTCTCCCTGTTGCCTCCATAGTAGTCAGTAGATGAGGTGGTGGTGTGGTTGCAAATGCAGATTAAATTGCTGAGCTGGGTGGGAGTCAGTAAATAAATAAAGGGGACTTGGAACAAAGCTGCAAGGGGAAAAGGAACTTGGAGAAGGAACTGTTGAGCTGAAAATAAGATGTGAAGAGAGATAGGGAGAAGGGTGACAGGTGAGAGAGAAGGAAGTGGAATTTGCTAAGGAAGAGGATAGGAAAAGTGTCTGAACAGCCAGAGCAAACAAAATAAATATACTCTGGTTTATCAGAAATGCCTTGTGGATGTCACCTATTGGTATCTTTCGAATAGCTACCTTTTAATTTTATTGTAAAATGTAAGTCCTTCCATTAGCTATTTCTCATCTGATTAGTATAATGACCCATTTTTTAGTCTCCCTATTCTTCTCCTGTGTTATTCAGCCTCTTCAAATTTCTGCTGCTCATTTTGTCTCTCATAGGTTCCAAATTCCCATTTTACCTTATTATTTCAGGAGCTTGCGTTGATTGTCTCTGCAGTTAAGAAAAGGATTAATAAAACTTAACATTTGCATTTTAAGTTCTCAGCAGATACAACTGCTTGTACAGTCACAGCTTGGTTCTAGCTTGTGCCTTCCCTTGCCATCCTTTTGCTTATGGTTTGCACATGGCTTTCTTTTTTTTTTTTTTTCCTGCTTTCCCCTCACTCCCCAACCATGGATATGGAGGAATCCCATGCCTGCGTGAGGTTACTTACGCTGAATCTTATCTCACATTGGTCTGTAAGACAAGTGCGGGCTGCAACATTATACAGGCATAGCTCTCTGGCAGTACTCATTGCTGTCTGCACGTCCTGGTACGGAGGTGTGTGGAGATGCGCTCAGCATCACCCTGGGCAGAGTCCCACGTCCCAGGTTGCTCTCGGCAGCCAAACATGGGACGGCTGCGGGACAGCTCAGAGCAGGGACGACACTGAGTGGATGGCGTGGAAAAGTGCATGTGAAAGCATCCCACTGTGTTCCATAGCCCTCTCTGCCTGGCAGCATCACAGCATGCTGCTTTAGGACCGGCTCCGTGACAATGCCCAGAGGGCTATGCCAGCAGAGAACAATTTTCAGGAGCAAATTTGAAACTTTCAGGGTTCACCATGCTCTCTGTTTTCTGAACTGGAATACAGCTTATATCTCCTGGGCAGGTGATGTGCCAGAATCTCATGTTTTCTTTGAAAATATTTTGTTAACTTTACATACAGTTCTGAACCTTGAAGTTCAGAATCTGGAGAATTATCTTGAAGGAATCTAGAGAATTATCCCTAAACCAGCTGTGCTGTACTTGCACGGGAAAACTTTGCTGCGCTGCTGCAAAGGTGGTTCTGTCGTTTTGGCTGACAGCAAGGCAGGTGCCTGTGCCCTGGGAGTGCCCTTCCTGACAGTAGGAGCGTTAGCACTTGGTAGATGACTTATGAAAGATATTACTTCAGAAAACATCAGCTGCACCCATCTCTGACCAAGTTAAGGTAAAACACAGGCGTTCCTGAAAATTAAGAAATTGTCACTAGCTGAGTAAGCCTTTTATGTGTGATACAGCAGCATAACAAAAAACTTCAAAAGTATGTCTTAACCTTTTAGCTAACGTATTTTTCATCCTACTACTAAAGTAGCGCAGTCATTTACTTTTCCTTCTGTGCAGAAATTTGGTTTACTTATGCTGTTGAGTATCTGTAACAAATTTATTTGAGAAGAAAATATTTTATGATTCAAAGGTTAATATTGCAGCAGAAGCAGATAAGTATAAATGTCAGGGCTCTTAAAGTAAGAAAAGCCCTATATTTTTCTAAATCCAGATTATCACAAATACAAAAAAGAAAGAAACCAACATATAAACAAGATGTGTACAAGAATAGAAAAGTTTTTAAAACTATACTTAACTGACAACGATTAAATTTAGGCTTATTTTTTCATTTGAAAAGCCCCAAATTCTGTAGTACAACTAAGAAGTACATTCTAAGTCTAAATAAGTCACGTGAAGACATCCCAAGTAGCTACATATTGGAACACAGCAAATACGTAAGTTACATTGTCATCTAATTGTCCATAATAAGCTTTTTTTTTTCCTCTTTGCTTGTTATTCATATAAATCTACTCTTCTGATTCATCATTAATCATAGTTCATGTAGTGATTTGGTATAAAATGTTCATGACAGGATTTCTTATGTTACAGTGAGTTAATGTGATCTGTACTGTAGTGCATATTTCTGACAAGATCATGTAGAAATGTGGCTTCACAGTAGTAACACGGATTACTATACCTAATGCTATAAGTTAATACATATAAATAAATATACATATAAACTAATGCATTTTCTTTCAGGTTTAAAATTTCAAGCTCCAGCAAAATTAAAGGTCCCAAATAACTTGTCCCAAATAAATGTGGATTTTCATGGCATTTCTGATCTGAAGGGTGATTATTTAATGGTGTAGCAGCATTCATAAAATAGGATTAAAATAGAGTATGATCTTTTTAATGCATAAATGGGCTGAATCAGTTATATAAGATTTAATTGAAGAAATGTGCAAGTGATTTATTTTGGAAGTACAGATCAGATCACATGAAAGAATGTAACAAGCTCTGAGTATATTACTGAGCAGCAGTACTGGGGGAATAATTTGGGCAGGAGTAGAGCTGCTGGATATTAAACCGATCATCAGTCAGTAGCATAACACAGAAAAAGACAGTGATGTATGGGTGTTGTGCATACTAACAAGGAAAGCATGTATAAAACCTTGTAAACGTCTGCTCCTTTGTACGGTTTACAAATTTAGGCATGTGTGATATTCTTGGTAGAAAAGTTTTGTGAAATTGCATGTATGTTATGATAAATGACTTGCCAAAAAAAGGAAAACTCTTCTTTTATCTCTTCTGTTTTATATTATTTATTTTAAAGGTAAACATTTTATGTATATATTTATATTGCTTTTTAGATGAGGGGAGGAGGATAGTTGTCTTTTTTTCTGCTCATGTTGTACTTTAGAAATCATGGCTGTGTCTCAACTGGAAAACTTGACCAGACACATAGTATAATAAGCATGTTCCTTTTAGAGAGAATGAGATTGAGAGCATATGTAACTTTCCACCAACATGTGAGTGGATGTTACAAAGGAGATAATGATTAATTATTTTCATAAATCAGTGAGGACAGAACAAGAGCTAGAGGAGAGACAATTTAAGTTAAATATTAATGATAACATAATTCAAGAATCAGAACAGTTAATCATTGGATCAAGGGTATTTGCTATATTGCAATATTTAGAATTATAGAAAGGTATGACTAGACATTGTGGAGACTCCTAACAAAATTAGGAGCTGTTTGGGAATTGTTATAGATGTGATTCAAGGCCTTTGACTTCTTGCAATGTGGGGTTCCTGTCCTGTGGTTAGCTGTGTGCACAGGACCAATAAGTCATTTTGGTTTCCTGTAGATCCAAGAATCTTCTCTGCAAAATGAGGACTGATGGTGTTACACTACTGATGGGGAAAGTGGAGAATGAACTCCTTGAACTCTTTCCTTCTTTTGACTCTATCATGTGGGTGGATGGGCCTAAGGTAAAGAACAAGAAAAGCAAAGTCTGAGCCGTGCAGATGAGGCTTATCTCCTTTTTGACACTCCCTCTGAAGAGAGCTTTCTCTGTTCAGGAACTTTTGATAAGGATGAAGAAAAAATAGAGAAAGAGCAGAGGTGAAGAAAACATGCTACACGACCGACCCCTCTCAGTGAGAAAATTCAAATGGAATTTATAGTGAGAAAGACTCCCATGATAATCCATTCACTTGTGGGTTTTGCCAGGGTGCTTCATTAATAATGTAGCTGCCAAAACCGGTGGAATTCTAAAAGATACACACTTATATTCTTTTTAATTTAAGAAGTAACTTCAAGGAAAACAAGTTCAATATGACCAAACTCTGCTTTTTGATGTTGTATAAAGTTAACTGTAGTGAAGAATCAGCCTCCTTTTGGAGAGTTCTTCAGTACAGTTTGCCCACTTTCTTTGTTCTGAATTAGTTATGTACAAAAATTTCTCTTCCTTAAGCCAGATTAATGTTGAATGTTTAATGAAGGGATCTGCATAAGAATATGTGTATGATCTGAACGGCCTTGCAGTTTTAATTTATCTCAAATCATGCAGACAATCTTTCATGCTGAAATTTGTCATGTTGCTCAAAGCCACAAGGGAAGAACTCACTTGAGCTATTGATGGCTGAATATTTTTGCCACTTTATTTGTATCCTTTTGTAACCCCACTTTTTGATGGTGTTCCTTCCTGCTCTTACCTCAAGGCATGAAAGAAAAAGATATTTTGAGAAATGCTTGCGCTGTCCCCTTGCTGCCCCTGGCAGAGTTAATCCAGCCATCCTGCTGTGCTCGTAGAGCCTGTTCTCTCCCACCCACGGTGCTTCCTCCTCACAGATTAAGAGTCAAAGTACAGCGTGATGCCAGCGCTGCCTGTGATGTATGATTCTGGTCTGCCATGGTGGCCATTGCCTTTTTAAAGGCAGTAATAGTGTTGCTACAGTTGTGATGGTCTAGAGATTATAAACGAAGGAAGAATCTAAGGGAGAACTAATGGCTTTTTTTTTCAAGCTATATAATGTATCTGGAAAATGGACAAGATGATGTGTTCAGGTGCTCAGTTGACAGGTAATATCACAGTCCAAATCAAACAAAGATTAGACAAAATTGCTCTTAATTTATTTCAGTTATGCTAATCAATTAGACTACCTGAAAGAAGGCAATAGATTATAACAGCTGCAGTTGAGATGAGCTAGTGGCTTGTACATTTGTAGCTTCTTCCAGTTGGTGCTGGAGGATGAGGCTGATGAAGGTTGAGGAGGGTGTGAAGCCTAGGAAGGGGTGCTACTACAGTTTATTTAAAGCTATGAGTTTCTTTCAGAATCTGTAATAATTGTTTTAATGAGCTTATGCAAAGATTGCAAACCAAAGAAGTATAAGACAACTGGGAAAATAGTTTGGTGGAGGTTCTTTTTAAATATTGTTATAGTAAGGTTGTATGTCATTCCATAACCTGTACTAAGGTTATAGGTCATTCAAAATTTATTCTTTTCGGGATTGTCCTTACTGAAAGTAACATGGTGAAATGATCATCTAGCTGTTGCTACAGAACTAGTAGAGCAATAATTGAGGTTCTTGTTTACATCATGTCTTATATGTGTAGCTGCATATTTCCTGTGAAGGAATGAAATGGTAAAGATCTTGATAGAAGAGATATCCCTGGACAGCATAACCCAAAATAGAGTCAATGGTGCCTATACTAGCACATGACAAAATGTGTTTTATTTCATCCAGTGTGCCAAATGCTGTCAAAGAAAACTGTATGGCCAAGGCTAAACAGCCACTCTGCAGCGGCGTGAATCTGCACTGATTACTGATAAGACAGAAACAGTTAGGAGAAGAAAAACAATTTTCATGAAATGGCTACCCTTTTTGTGACAGTTTTGTTCCAGTCCTCGGAGGGAAAATGACAGACACATCTGACAAACAAACTAGAAAAATAAAGGTAGTAACAGCTGAATACTGAAAAGAATAGGCTCATGGACCATGGTTTCTGTTAAAACATTGGCTTTAGAGTTCTTTGTTTGTGCTAGCTGGCCACATCTTTCAGGTGGTCCAGTGTGAGAGAAGGTGTGATTTCATTGTAGTAGATGCATCTCATGTCTGACATGCACTTCTGTAAGCATTAAATTTCCACCCCATTTCTCTTTCCCTTATCATCAATCCTCAGTGTGAGCTCTTCTGTGGTCAAGCAAGGAAACAGATAAGGAGCTGGCTTTACAGTGGACTGCTCCTCACCTGTCTCCCAGGTTTGTTTCAGCCAGGTTGGCTCCCTGGGGTGCAGTCCTGGGAGCTTGCTCTGCCATGGTGTGTTTCTGCTCTGCAGAGGAGCACCCGTCCCATCCATCTGGTATTTTTCCCAGCCCTGGTACTTTCTTCTGCAGATCTTCTTTCTTTTCAAGTGTCAGCTCCATGTAGATTTCCTGAAACTTACAGGACATATCACCTGCACTTTGGCAATGTATTGGGGTGGGTTGTGTCCTGACCATCATGCTCTCAGTTTATAATAGTAGAGTATTGACATTGCCAGTGATGGGTCTTGTATCAGAGGTTATAAATGCTTTTTATATTGAATGTTTAATACTTCAGGGGATAAGTGTATTTTAGGTTGCTGTGTGTGCTGTTCTGTGCAAATCACTCCACAAAGCAGCCTAAATGTAAGCCATAGATAGCCTCTTCACATCAATTTTGCTTGAATTAGTTATTCAGGGGTGGAGGCCATGCTTTTAATGTAAATGTTTTACTATATGCAAAAATAATTTAATAAATTGAAAATACGTTAATACAATAATACTTAGGTCTTCAAGCATCCAATGGTAACTTGCAAACATAACAGGATTTTGAATGCTTTTGGAATAACCTGTCTCAACATTTGTTCTAATGCTTGGTCCAGGTTCTCCTGTCCAGTGTTTGGCTTTTCTGTATGTATGTTGAAATCAATCTTTTTTTTTCTTTTTTTTTTTTTAAAAAAAAAAAAAAAACAACTTTTTATTTAGCAGATGAATGTCCCATTCTTTAAGAGCTTGAATGTTTTGATTTTGGTTTAGGGTTGTTTATTTTTTTTTCCTTTTACTTGGAATTAAGTCCATGATGAAAATGAATCAAGATCAGAAAAAGGATCAACTAACTTTACAGCTGTTAGCATTTTCTGCAGAGATTTGTATTTTATCTCCAGTTTCTCGTTATATGAGCTATATTTCAGCCTTGTGTACAAATTAATGTGTTTGGCTGATAATTGCATATTAAACATAGATAAGTAAACGATTAGCTCATTATGAAATGTGTTGTAGTACCAGTAACATTAATTAAAACGTACCCACTATGTAAGTAATCCTGCAAAATATAATAAGATAACATATTGGTGTTGCAATTGCTCTCTCATCGTCCTGTATGATTAACATTGAGGACCTCAAGGAGGTTGGCCAGGAACAACACTGCTGGTCTCTTTGATTGCACATTTTCCAAATCTGATCTGAGCCAGCAACTAGACCCGCTATTAGTTCAGCACAGAAGTAAAAACGCAAGTCAGTACTGGAGAGAACAGTCTAAGAATACTCTTCTAGTATTCAGTTTGGGAATTTATTCCACCTCTCAAGCTGTCCAATATTTTTTCCACTTAGTGCCTGTGAAAATAGAAGAAATTTATTTCACTCTATATACAGACCTGCTTAGTGCTTGCTGTTTTTCACATAAAGAATATTTTCAGTCTTGCCTCTTAGAATCATTATTGTAATAGTCTATGTGTTTGTATGAATAATACACTTCTAGGATTTCTGAGTTATGTTTTTGAGCCTCATGTGTTAAAAAAAAAAAAAAAAAGAATGCACATATGTAATATTTGTCATTAAATCTGAGGCTTCCAAAAATATTAAATTGTGACATTTTTAAAGATCATGGATTTAACTTCTTTGTAATTAAAAAATAAAAAATAAAAAATAAAAATAAAATTAAAATGCATGTTAAAAGTGGTTCATTCAGCACATAGCCTGAGACACATCCTCAGGAGATAAAATGCCCAGGTCTCATTTTCGTTCAGGTTTCATTGTATTTTCTTGATTTTTATTAATGAAAATTTAAAATAATATTTTTCCACTGAAATAATGAGAGTTATCAATTGCAAGCACAAAATCATTATTTTGTTTTTATCCTTAATGGAGCAAATGTACCAGCACCTGATATATTCAGACAGCCAATTCTTAAACTAATGAGAAATTTGAAAACAATTTAATGACAAAAATGTCCAGTGAAGTCAAGGCAAAAATTCCCATGGCCTCCACAGTACCAAAGGCTATCCTGAGCACTTCTGCAAAAAAAAAATTGTAAATCCTCATGCACCTGAGTCTGAGGTGGGATGGCAGGGGCTAAGCAGGACTGCAGCACCGCTGATCTGCAGCAAGCTAACTGGCAGCAGTGCAGCTTGGATGGGAATAAGTACCTGTGATTCAAAATTGCTTTTTCCTTGAGAAGGTTCTTGCTCTTTGGCTGGCTACTCAGTACCATTAAACTGCAGATTTGCAACTATTTTTTTTCTTTTTTTGGGTGGGGTGGGGGGGTGTGGAACAACATCAGTTCTTCATGATCAACATATAGAAACAGGACTTGTTAGGCAGCCATCTGTCTCTGAAATGCTATCACCAAGACAACTGACATCTGTTTCCAGTTGGGTGATTAATTCAGGGGGATAATGACACATATTTCATATCATTATGATATGAAATCATAAGTCTCTTGCAAGTCTTTTCATATACATAAAAAAATGATTGCTTCCATTGTAATTGTGGAAAGCAGAGGTGTCTTGCTCTGGGCAGAATTGCAGCAAGGATGCTTGGGAGCCTCTCTCTTGCTATGTGCCTGCACTTTGCTGTGCTTTTGGGGTGCTACCAGAGAATCCCTGCACTGTTTAAAAACGAACAAGGGTTTGTGATAATTTGGGGTCATGACTGTAGGGCTGGAAGGAACTAGCAGCTACAGCATGAGGATCAGCATGAGAAAGATAATAAGGTATTGCTATGTGAAAAATGCAATGGAAGTTTAATATGGTTTGAGTGTGTCTGGTGCCGATAAGCCACCAGGCATTCAATATTGCAGCTACCTTACATAGCTTTTGCTTTCTTCTGCCTGCACGTCTCATGTTCCTGCACATGAGATGGGAAGAAAGGAGGTGGGAGGGATGCAGGATCTTGCCTTTCCCCACAGCTCTCAGTCACTTCAGGTCTAGGGCTGATCCCATGGGAGCTCGCCCTTGTGGTGGAGATTAACGAGCCCGCTTGGTAAATGGGACTCCTGGGTCTCCGACATCCCACAACAGCTTTAGCTGAGCTGGGAGATTGGGGCATGGGGTCATTTATCAGCTCTGCCATGTAGTGACTGTCATAATTTTTTATGAAAGTATAATGACTCAGGCATATTATCTTTCAAATTATGCCATTATTATACTACGGAATTTTGGTTGGTGTGTGTTTGTTTGTTTGTTTGTTTGATGTTGTTTTGTGTGTGTGTGTGGGGGGGGGGGGGGGGTATGTGTTTATTTTTTGGGGTGATGGTGAACTGTTGGTCAGAGATATCAGTTAGATGAGTAGGAGTTTACTCAAACTTTGAGTAAAAGTGTCCTCCATCCTGGCCATTTATATAGTAATGCATTTAATCCATTTTCAAATTTTCAGTTATACCAAGCATGATGATCAGGTGAGCTGTGCTGGATGACCTAAGCTAGCTTCATGAGTATTCTGGGCATTATCATGTTTTAGGATTAGTCCCGTGGTGTGATATTGTGGCAGAAAAATGGTAATAATCAATATATTCTTCACCCACAATTCCAGAATAGCCTGGAGTTTATTGCAGCATGATCAGCAGTACAACAGTTTAATAAAATTGAATTTAGCTAGCTTTTTAGGCTGGTTGCTTGCAGAAATAGAAGAACCACGCCTTATTGGTTTGTATTTAAATTTTTTTCTTCTTAGCTCTAAATGTTAAGGTTGTTTACTAATTAAATGAAGCTTAAATTCTGAAGTGTCTGATGCTGCCACTAGAGAATTGCCAGTACTGTTCTGATCACTCTCTGCTTTTCCACATTGAAGCTAGCTCCTAGTGTCTGATTGCTGTTGCTGTTTTAGACCAGACTGCTTGCACTACTGCAGTATTAATTTTGCACCATACAGTAACTTTTCAGATTATTCCAAAAGAAAGGGAATTGATGTCTTGAATTTCAGTAATCTTTATAATGCCAATTAAAAAAAAATAACTAAATAAAAGTAGAATAATTATAAAAATGCGATGTTCATTCCTATTACTCAATCAGAAGAAAAGATCAGGCAGAAGTTTGTTGCAGAAATAATGCCCAGTTTTAGATGGAGTAACTTGTTAATTCCAGCATCTGCACATATACAGCTATCAGGGAGTTGCTGGGCTACATGTGTTTGTTTTTTAAACATCTGTCAGCTAAGTCAGAAATCTAAATGTTGAGTGTTGCATTGGTTATATTTCTGGATTTCTTACATTTCCTAGTGGAATTTTATTTTGTATACTAATCATTGGAGAAGATAGAGATAAAAATAGGATTGTGTTTGTGTGCATATACAATTTCTTTGGACAAATGATTTGGGCCATTCTCCTTAATTATATTACAAATACAAGCAAATATATTAGATGGAGTTGCATTATTTTTGTCTTAGGTATTGTACTGTTGGTGTGGATCGCCATTGTACCATTGTGCTTTTCCTGTCCTAGTAATGAAATACAGGCTGTGCAGTGCCTTAAGCTACACTCACAGTTTGATGACATCTTCTAGCTGATCACTGCAGCCACGCTGCAAAACTTATTTCATTGTCATGTATGAAGTAGGCTCCAGTTCACTTGACAAAATGTCTTGCTGCATAGCCCTTGAGTGCACGGTATTGGTTTCACTGTTACATGGTACAAAGAAGACATTCATTCACCAGCAACTAACTTGTGGGCTAAATATGTGCAAGACTTTTAATGGTGTTTTGATATAAAACCTTAAGGTGTTCCTAAGGTATTGCATTAGGCAACTTTACTATTACACATCATTGGCCTATATTTGTGATATTTGACAGTTGTGATAAACACTGTCAAGGATAATCCATCACAGAACAACTTTTTGGCATTTCAGGGTGTTTGTCTCAGAACTCAAATATAGAAGTGCCTCAGAAAACAGTATTTTACATTCATTAGTCAAGTATCAGGCTTTACAAATCCGTTTCAAGAAGAAAACAAGTGTCTTCATTTGACAATATGTAGTTCAGATGAGCAAATAGATCTATTAGCTGAGGATGATATGTTTGTGTAGATTGCATCTTTAAATCCCTACTACTACCACTTCTCTCTTGGGTTGACCACCTTTTTAGTGGAATAACAAAATATGGAATAAACTTAGAAGTGTTTATGGTGTTTAAAGATCTGTATTGTTTTGAATATGAGCACACTTTTTGAAATAGGTTAACCATTTAGACCTGTATCCTGATCTCTGATGTGGGAAGTCCCACAGGACTCCTCTCCTGTTCAGCAGCTGTATGAAGTCACAGATAATTGCTTTGTGTGGATTTCTTTGCCTGGTTTGATATGGCTAATAAGGCATTCAAAGCACTGAGGACCTCAACATGACCCACGAACTGTAGATTGACTTAAAAATCTCTGGGTAGATGCTCTTGATGATGGGGAAGCATTATGAAAGAAACAAGTTCAATGAAGTGCATTACCTGAGTAATGCTTAAAGCAGCTGTAGTTCTTTCACGTGTTTCATACAGTTAAATACTGAGATAAACTGTGCACCCTTGTGTTTAACATTCAATGTAAACTGAATACATAAGTCTCCCGAATGCCTCTGGCATTTCAGTATGCTGTGCTGTCTGAAGCTGTGCTTTATGAGTGCTTCTGCAAATTTAGACTAACGTGAGAGAGAACATAACAGGCCTGTGGGACTCCGCAGCTTGGGTCTGCTGCTGGGCTTCAAGGTCTCAACAACTCTCTTCAGCTGCCTCTCATGTCATAGCCCATCATTTTATAGTTACAGGCAAACAGGATTTTCTTGATGTTCAATGATGTCGGATAGTGCAGTAAAATTTAACAAAGTGTGAGTGAATTCACTTGCCTATGGATAGGAGGTCACCGACCAGAATGACGGCTGTGTTGCTGTACCATAACCTGAGATACTGGATCTAAGAGATGCCTTTGGAAAGTTGTTGCACTTTCTTTGTTGTTGTTTTCTGTTTTGTTTGTTTGTTTGTTTGTTGTTGTTGTTGTTTTGTTTTGTTTTTCATGAATGTTAGTTCTTAATATTACTGCTTAAACTGAGGTAGTTGTTCCCTGAAGAGGTACCATTTTCAGGGTTTTTGTGGGTACTATTACTTTCTCTAGGATGAGTGAGAAATTCCTTTCGACTGAAGGGTGTTGACACGTGGTGGTCCTAAATATAGTGGGAAGTACTGTCTTCTGGGAGTGAATGGAGGCAGCTCTGGAGTATGAAATCATACACAGTTTGCAAGAGTTATGTGAGGATACCTCTGAGGACAGAGGCTTGCTTCTGCAGTTATGGCTGCTTTACACTTTGAAGCAATTGTAGCCATTAAAGAATAGCATCAAAATATGTGTTTGTTTTTGTTTTTGCCAATAATGCTTAAGTTTCCTACTTTCTGCTTCTTCTCTTCTGTTCTTCTGTTGCCCCAAGATCAGTGTTTTTTTTGTATGTGGTAGGGACATGGAGAGGTACAGGTGGGGAGTAGTTGGAGTAAATTTGGAACACTTTTTCAGCAGTGTTTTTGGAGTTTAGACAAGCAGAAGGCATTTGAACCTGTCCACTGATGGTCAGGTTTGTGTGCAATAGAGATTTTTCATTGCATATGATAAAAGTAGTAGACCACCAGGACAAGGTTGGGGAGAATGTTTGTCCTGGTTTTCTTACATGAGGATGATTCTCCAAGATAAATGCAAACTCTGCATGTCATTCAGAGATTACCTGCAAAAGGCATGGTGAATAGATTTAAAAGTAATACTATTTGATCATTGTGCAGTTCATTTTCTCCCTTGTCGCTGTCTCAAAGTATTTCCTGGCTGTTCCTCACTCTGGTCCTTAATATCCGCATATTTCCCATACCTATGAATCCCTTTCATTCACTTTTTGCCTCCATCTCTACGTTTCCAGTCTCTCCCTCCCCTTCCCTTGTTTTTGCTCCTGCTTTGCTGACTCTCTTCCTGTGTCATTTTTCTCTCCTCCTTACTCATCTGTGAGCCTATTTCTCGTTTTCTGCATCCATACCTACTTTGGTATCTTCCTCCATTTTACAGGATTTTTCCTCTGATCTCAGTTCTCATTTTCTCTGTCTTTTGTTGCCTTGCACTGTTCTCTGTCTCCTTAACCTGCATGGTAGACTAACTTGTTAAAATGTTTAAAGTGAGAATGGTCTCAGTCCAAATGGATCTTTATTTAATGATTACAATGTGTTCTTTTTAATGAGATCTTTTTGTTACTTTTTCAGGTCTTAAAAATTAGCTTGATTGGCCACCGGAAGCGTGTTCTGGCATCTTTGGGAGACAGGCTGCACGAAGATCCTCCTCAGAAACCACCTCGGTCGATAACCCTCAGGGTGAGTCCCCATGAAAATTTGTTTGCATTTCTTTAAAAGTCAGCAAACATTTCATAATATTCACATGAAATCAATGGCTGCTTTGAGTGGGATTCAGCTTAATGTCTCTTTGGCAGTTTACAGTGTGGATGTCTTAGGCTGACCTGATCAGCCACACCTGGTCTTATAGCCATTGGAGAAAATTTGACATTTTTACTGGGTGATTCATCTGACCTCGTTCAGATGTCTACGTTAGGATGAGATAAGTAGTGTCTTAGAAGTGCCAGCTTATCCTCTCAGCTGAAGAAGTTAGCTCAGGATCAGACGTCTACAAGCTGCATGTCTACATCAGCCCTTAGGAGTCCCAGCCCAAGTGATCAATATTGCAGAACAAGAGTTACTGTTTTGCGTTCATGTTTTGAAAATGCTTTCACTTACTTTTCAGAGGAATGCTTTATACTTTCTTTAAAGATTGCCTCTTGAAATTGTTGAGATAAAAATGCCATCAAGGTGTTACTGTGTATAAAAAATTTATTTGCATTTTTATTTTTTATTTGTATTCCCACCTTCAGAAGCCTTGTTGCAGTGTCCCTGTTTTTTTTTTCACACTTGCCCAGTTTTAGTCTCCTCTCATTACACCAAATTCTCTCAGTTTCTTTGGTCCAGCGTCTTTGCTGTCTGTTACCCTTACCAAGTTATGGTCTGATGACCCATTCCTACTGTGTTCTCTGCAAGGGAGTTCATATTCATCAACACTTTTTATTTTGGTATTTTAGGTAACATCTCCTGCATTTGATTGGTTTTGATTACTGTCATGGGGCTGAATTTGTGATTGGAATCTCATTTGGGACTAACTTTCCAAATGTCAGAGAGTGGCCTGTGCTCCCAAGTTAAATTTCCTGGTGTAAAGAGAAATAGAGAAAGACAGAATGAGGGCTCCTGATTTCTGTGACCAGCCTGTTTTCAGCCTGCTTAATCTCAAATGCCACATATAGACATCTTAAATCCAAATTCAACCTATTCCTAATGCCATGTCAAAAAAAGTGTCACAAGCCTATGATGTCCTGCTCTAAGGCACATAGCACAAATGTGTGGATATTTTTCTAGTATCTTGTATTTGTTGTATTATGTGAATAATTTCCTGACGCATGGCAGGTGTTAAAACACTCCCAGGAAAAGAGGAAACACGGGCCAGCATTTGAAAGTCACACATTTTTCCTCAGTACTGTCAGTGCCTTGGACTGGGGAATTAGTTCCTCTTCAGCAGGTGGGAACGTTTCCACAGCCTATGTTACTGGTTAGAATTGTGTATTCTCAGTTAATAGTGAAGATAAAGCTGGATGTCCTCCATCTGTAGTCAAAATGATAAAAAGTAGTGTGCTGCTCCACAGCTAGAGCTACTGGTGCGGGCAAATGCTAAAAGTCATTCGTCACTTCATAGTATTGGAGTCTTCACAAAGAATCTTAAAGTAAAGGACATGAGTTTGGAGTACAATTTCTTTCATATCAACCATGCCACTTCACCCAAAACAAAGACATAGCATTTGGTCTGTAGTTTGCAATAATTTTAGCTTGAAAATTGGTTTAAATAAAATATCCGCTGCTATTAGATTGATTTATATCTAATAGAAAAGATTGTTCCTTATTAAAAGAGTCTCTCTTTAAGGTCCCATGGTCAACCTAATTATTGCTAGCACTTTATCTTTTTTTTTTTTAACTCTTTTCATATTAGTTTTTAAGGTATTTTATATATTTAAAGGAAAAAAAAGTTAAATATTTAGAATAGGAACAAATAGACTAATTTCCAGAAAACACATTATTTCCACATTAACTGTGTAATAAGGGAACATTATTTTGATTTCTAAGTCATATACTCAAAAGTTAGAAAATGCTGAATCTCAGGTTACCTGTGCAGTCTTACTTTCCTTTCTTGAGTGCATTATAATGTAATATTTAATTACATGACCAGTTTCACTGTTTTTCATGGAACCCCACCCTCACCCAGTCAGCCTTGGAGGTCAGAATTTAAACTAGGTATGACAATTTAGAGTGAAATGTTGAAGAAGTGTTAACATTAGTAATGATAGTTTAACACAAAATTCAATGCACTAGAAAGAATTCCTTTTTTTTGGAGCTGGCTAGACAAACATCAGTGAGGCATCAGGGATGCCAGGGTGGCCTGGAGAAAGATCTCCTGAAGATCACTTTCCAGCCCTGAACTGCGTGGTTCCAGCTTGTGGTGGGTCTGAGAGGTGGGGACAAAGGAGGTTTCAATAATGAAATGTATTGTCAAGCATCCCTGCGTTCACAGTGGGGTGGAAACATGGTAATGAATACACAGTAACTAGCAACAGCACAGTACTGAATACGTGATAGCACGCTGCATGGCCATCCAAGCCTGATCTGCAGCTCTGTGAAGGAAATGAGAAAGTGGGTATGGAGTGAAGAAGAGTAATGAAGGAAGAATGAGAGAGAGCTTCGTGATTAAAAGAATAGCTGTAGCAATGAGAATACAGATTCACACCTGCTTTTGCCACAAAGCTCTTGGATAATTCTTGGCAAGTTATTTAAGTAATTGCCTCATAAACAGTCACTAATTGTATGTTACAGACATTCTGCGTATTTGACTGGAGTCTGGAGTCTGATTTATACAAGTGCTAAGCACACAGTACTGCAAATTAGATCAATAGAAGCAGGGTTTCAAATACAAGCACTTGGAAAATCAGGCAATAGATACTGTAATTGGGCATCCAGAGTGGCTGATATTTATTAGCCTTTGTCTGTGTGTCTCAGTTCCCTCGCACTAAAGTGGTGATTATAAAATGCCAGAAGTCACAGGGTGTGGTGAAAATAAATTGACTGAAGTTTGTAAAGCACTTACAAGCATCATGAAAAAGACAATATTAATCATTCTATCTTCAGAGCAGGATCTGAATAGAATTTAGGGAAGAGGTTTGGGGCCATGAAATGAGGTGAGAACAAAATACTGATTACACAATAACTAATGGTAACATGGTGCTGAGTATATGACAACATGCTGCACAATTGAGGATCCATCTGTGCTGTGAAGGACTTCTCTGAGAAAATAGCATGAAATCATACAGTTAAATAGTGTACCGTAATGCAGAGGCACCGTTATTCTTTTATTTCTTGCCTTTGTAATTCTTGCCTTTATAGCAATCTTCCAATATTGATTTTTGGGTGAATTTCTTCTTTATATGCAGTTTGATAAAATATGAAAAACTTGTGGAACCTTGATAACTATTGCAGACTCTTCTGACACTGAGAGCCACTGATGGCCATGTCAGTCGATTGGTGCTAGCACTGGGTGAAGTGTGGTTAGGGTAAGAAAGAGGTTACATACCTCGCTGGAACAGCAGGTAGCAGCAATTAGAAAGGAAGTCTTTTGGTGCCCCTGTACTCAGATTATTTTCAGCAGAGGGCTGAGTGCACCATTGTGTCAGTGCTAGGCCTGTGGAAGAACCGGGAACAGGCTTTAGGGATGATGCCTCACCAAACCTTCTGAGTGTATGCAAACTCCAGATTTTCAGAAGACTTTAACTGGGCCAAATGTAGGTGGATTTGCATGAAGGAGGAAAAGACTATTCCTGAGAGGAAAACATTCCTTTCTTTGCCCTGGGAAATGTCAAGTACTTGTCTCAGATCACAGGCAAGCTAGAGAATTAAAATAAAAATAATAATAATGGAAAAAAAAAACTCAGTGAATTAAAAGTTGTAAACAACTACCCTGATTTTAGTCAACCAATGTGGAAAACACTAACCTGTTATTGTGACTGTGAGCAATAATGTCACGTAGACTCCTACAATTCAAATGTTAACATCAGATATTACTATTACTTGAGCACAGAAAGAGATTTGCAACTTTTCTTTCCATTTGGAAGAGATTACAACTCTGTTTTCTTTCACTATATCTTGTTTCTTAACAGCATGGAGTAAAGTAGCTTAATGCTTTGCAGAATTAGGTTTGGTTCAATGTAATCAGGCATGAAATATCCACTTTAATTCTTTATTTAAATGAAAAAGCACTTTTTTTTTTTTTTTTAACCTCCATGCACACTGGAACAGTTTTTTGCTGCTTCTCATTGTGGGGCATGTTCAGGTCCCTTCTTGCTTTTCAGTATTAAAATACAGTATTACAGCAATAGGTAATTCAGACACTGCAAACACACTCCTGGGTATGTTCTTTGCTCCAGAGAGCTTACTGCCAGAGGAACCGCTTGTGTCAGAGAAGTTGAGCATTGTGGGAGAGGAACTTTTACACCCTTCCAGTCACTACAGCAGTGTTTTACTGTACATGCTGGATGGTGTGTCCACTGACTGAACAGCAAGGTGTAGCTCTGATGATGATGATTGCAGTCACCAAGGCAGTGCTGAGCAGTGGACTTGGGCACTGGTGTTTGTAATTTGTGTTTGAACAAGTGATGGGGTGTGCAAGAGAACAGGTGTTTCCAAAGGTACGTGCGGTGGCTGTCTGTCACCAGTGTGGTGGCAGATCCTGGTAAAATGTGTGATCAAGAGGATGTGTTTAGCTGTTAATCAGATAGAGGTCATGTATCAATTTGCATGGTATTTGCACATTGACTGATACAAGGTCACAGTTCAGCACAGGAAAAGCCTGGTGAAATGTTTGTACTCTGATGCTTTCCATCATTCTAGGAATTGTTATTTGGCTTGTTTCTGATGTCCAGTACCTCAAGTTAAAGTATGTTCTGCAAGACCTATAAAAATTGTAAACAAATTATCTATATTTTGTAAATGTTCATGCATTTATTTTTTCAGGCAAGGGATGTTGCTAGAGTTCAAATCACTTTCAAATCACTTTTGCTTCTCAGAGTGGCTTAAAAAGTGGTGAAAATGTATTTCATCTTACAAACACCTAGTCCTAAATCACAACTTCATTTGGGCCTTGACAAGAAGTAACTCACTGTTTATCTCTCTGTCAGTCCTAGTAAGGGACTGCTATATTATGCAAGGAAGTTTTGGGGAAGGAATTTGCCACTTGCTCAGACCAGTAATGAAGTATTCTTCCCTCCAGGTGGGCTCTGCACCTTTGGTAGCACATTTTTGGGCAAAGAGCCAGTTTTCTGAGTGCAGTCTGTCACCTCCCTAGCCACATGCACAGGAAGAAGAGAGTCGTCTCCTAGAACCTGCCTTCCTCCTGGTCATGTACAAGGGAGATGGAGAGGTTCTGAGGAAAGAAAATGACTGCTTGCTCTGTGCCTATTTTTTTTTTTTTAAGTATTATATGAAATACACTTTAAAATGTGAAGTTTGAACAATATGCTGCTCTTGTTATGCTGTATTTTTGTCCTCTCTGTTCAGGAACCCAGTGGTAACCACACTCCTCCTCAGTTGTCTCCATCACTTAGCCAAAGCACTTTCACTACTGGTGGCTCCCTGGACGTTCCCCACATTATCATGCAGGGCGATGCAAGGAGGAGAAGAAATGAGAACTATTTTGATGATATTCCTCGGTCAAAGCTGGAGAGGCAGATGGCACAGGTAGGATTACAACTATGCCATTAAAAGGCTGCACTTTGCTGCAGTTGGTTACAGAGCTAATTCTAACCGTAGCTATGGGTCATGCATATATTAAGGCTGAATTGTAAACCACAAAGATTGACATTTTTTCCAAGCTGGGTGTTCCAGTTCTATTTCAAATACTGTAAGTTGGTGTGCCGTTTCTCTTGAGAGGAAGAGTTTTGGGGGTGTTTAGGTGCCTGCAGGCTGAGATGAAGGTGCCTGCTGCATACCAGAACATGCAGACTCCCACTGGCACTGCCTCTGCCCCTAGTTTCTGTAAGAAGGTGCAGATTCCTCAGTTTCTGAGCAACTTAGATAAAAATGAGCTGGCAAAAAATCAGAGGACTGGTGGGTGCGGTGATGAGGGTCAGCAATCTGCTAAACTTTGATCTGGGGATACATCTGAGTGTTTAATAAAAGATTTAACTGTATAACAGCTCATTTTAGCATCACAGCAGCACTACATCCGCATGGACATTAAATCAAGCTGTTCATGAAAGACTAAAGTAACCTCCATCTCTAAAAATCTTCACCCAACCAAAATATGGGTACTGATAATTTTAAATCAAGCACGTGTTGACCAGAGTAATATCCTGTACCACTCCAAAGGTCAGTAAAGTTGAGCTTTGGCATCTTGTCAGCAAAAATGCCTTAGGATGAACTGAGCTGTGTTTTGGTGGCACATACTATGCAAGACAGCCATGCTTTGCAATGCATGCTGGGGACACGCCTTCGATTTGCCATTGGAAGCAGCCGGGCAGCCCGTGCAGTTCACAGCGTGGCTCATCCCAGCACATAGCAGGATGCTGCCTTCAGCCTTGCCTGATACTTCCCAGTGGTTGTCAGGCATAGCCCAAAATAGAGTCTCTACCCAAAATCCAGCCTCGAAATGGAAATAGCTATGCAAATAACTATATTATGGTTAACATAATGAACAAAAGGCTGCAGTCTCTGAGCTAATTGCATGAACAAGAAGAAGTAATTAAATAAACAAGCAAAACAAGGTGCTGCTGTTACCTGGGAACACAGAAACAAATTGAATTTGATCTGTTCAGAGGACATTTCTAGGCAAGTGAAATTGCATTTGTTAGGGCGGGGCTGTTTCCTTGACTTTTTAAATCACCTCATTTTCTGCTGTATTTTCTGCTGTGTAATGTTATTGTACAGAATTAAGGGGAAAGTTGCCTGGTGAATGAGCTTGTTTTCCAGTCAAAGTCTGCTGGGCTTTCGGGGCAAGAACAAGGCTGAGCTGAAGTCCAGCATGGAAAAACCTACTTCTTACTGTGAAAATATTTCTTTGAAGGTCATGAAACTTAGTAGTGTGAAAATTAAGTACGCACTTGCTCATGGCTGAGTAGACTGGTTCATCTGCTTAGTTTATCACATCACTTGGTTTACAAATCCCCATTCTCACTTCCTCTTTTAGTCTTTTAGTCATTAACATTGGAGAAGAAAAAAGCCATAGTAGCAATTCTTCCTCTCTACTTTTCACTCGTTTCTCTTCCTCCTTGAAGTCCTGATATTCCCTTGAGGTATGACACACTCGTACCTCAGAGATTTTCTTCAGGCAGTTGAGATTGCTTTTCGAGAGACTGTAATATGTTGCATAGGCAAAGAGAGAACTGAGTAGTCAGTACTTAGGCCACTCCAAACCACTTAAAACCAATTATATGATCTTTTATTTTTTTTTTTTTTTGAAGTGGAGGAGGTGGGGAAGGCAGCAGTTTATACCTAGTTTGTACCCACTGCATGACTTCAGTGCCTTCTAACTTTCACTGTGGAATATAACAGTTATCCTTTGGGACTCCAAAGGGGAAAATGGGTTCAGTGAAATCTGTAAGACAGTATTTTCTGTTAGTCCCTGAACTCCAATCTGTTTGGAGTCTTTCTCAGCTCTGCCCCCAAATTCTGCATTGCTGATGTATGCAAAATTCCCTTTGACTTTAATGGGAAAGTCAGTGACTCCCTCTGGTGATCATTCTCACTAAATTGGACTCACCCCATTAAGAGGCTAATCAGGGATTTCTTCAACCATTCTGGCCCAAAAATAGATTTTTAAATTTACTTTTTGCAATATGTGAAGTGGCACTTTGTGCAAATAAACCGTATTTCCATCAATTTTTTTTCCCCTAAAGCCCCTTTGAAACTAAAGGTGTGATAATTATTTCTGGAAAATAAAGGATATCCATTTGATTAACATGAGCCTTCTGCTCCATGTTTTATCTAACAACTTCCTCCTTGCAGTTTTCAGGCTCCTTTGGCTTATGTCAGATCAACACAACTTCTGAGGCTGATACCAATCCTGCTTTCCAGCTAGAATATTTCTCACAAACAAAATAATCTAGAGTGATTATTGGAAGAACCATATTATTTATCTTAACCATTTCTTTGCTAAGCTGTTTGCATGCTGCTGTATGAATCCGCATGTTTACTGGATGCCATGGTAAACAGATGTGCATAACAATGTCTTTGTTGTGATTTTTTGAAAGGATTGTAGGTATACTGTTCACAATGAAATTAATGGGTATTTTATGGCCTTGAAGAGAGAGGCAAACACAGGAATGAGAGCTTTTTCATGGTATTGCTTTCATGAACTTGATTAGACTATGCTAGGATAAGGCTGTTTGTAGCCTCAATTTAAAATTTAAAATCTGAAGGGGATATTCTGAGAAAATCACAAGATCTAAAGTTGCCATCCTTACTATGGCCTGTGTTTTCACTGACATTTTACATGGGAATCATCAAGCATGTTGATCTTTGCATCAGATATCAACCAGTGTTTGTTGAAACAATGAGCACATCAGTTTAAATCTGTTTTCCTTCGATTTGCTAAATGGGCTTACACAATTCTCTAAATCATAATCAAATCTGCTTGTAAGTAATACAAGACTTTGTTTCCTGGAGGAAACACTGATTTAAATTTACTTAATGTGGGTGGTTTTGTCTCAAGGCCAGCATGTACCTTCATTCACAGTTCCCTAGCAGACTGTTTGCGACCTAAGAGGAAAAATCCGAATATAAACAATGAGTCTAACCAATTTACATTCCCCACTGGAGTAGGTTTGGTCATCCAGCTCTCCAGTTCACATCCAAACTGTTAACTGTGGAACTCTTCAGCGTCTGGTTGGATAAATCACAACTGCCAAGAAGGTAGTACAGAAGATTGTGAGATAGTTTGTTTTCAGAAAAAGGAAGAAGAAAAAAAATCAGAAAGGCTTGAGTAGTCTGAGTCATCTCTGACTGTGGATGTTGAGTTCCGTGCCTGCAAGCTGCACATTAATACGATCAAATTAAAGTAGTTTAAAATAGCTGAGATTGCTCTTAAGATTGCCTAGACCTTTAAAATAGAAGTGAAGTCATAGAGGCAAAGCCTAAGAAATCAGAAAGAGGAGCCCATGGAAGGCAGTGGGCTCTTAATTCACCCTAGACATTGCAGGGAAAAAAAAAAAAAAAAAACGTGGACAAGAGCTTGGGGGGTTGACACACTGAAAACACCCTCCCCATGGCAAGCAGGCAGGGAGGTGTGGGGAGTGCTGGTGGCAGGAGCAGGGCTGGCACGTGCTCTCCCCACAAATGAAGGCACCGTGTGCCCAGAGGTGCCGGAATTCTGTTGTTTTGGGAGGGGGCACGTGGGTGGGAGCCTCTTCTGGGCTCTCAGGAGAGCTCTGGGCTGTCGCTGACTTTGGTAAAACAGGTAGTGAGTCAGGTTAAGCTTTCTGGTAGGATCGTCATGGTCCGTATGGGGGGGCACCCCAGTGGGATGTGATGGGAGGTAGGGAATCACATAGATCCGAGAGTTGGAAAAAATATTCACAAATCTTAGCAAGAGTAGTTCTTTCCCAGAAATGCTAACCCCAAACTTAATTCTGAAAGCCCTTCTGGGTGCTTTGGTTCCCATTGGCTGAGGGATTCTATTGTTCTCTTCCCTAAAGCACAAGCTAACCAAACTGTAGTAAGTTTGAAATAAAGCTTCCCCCAACTAGTGGGATACTGCTTTGTAACATTGTTTTGTGAGATATAGTAATTCACTGAAGGAAGGGTTACGACTGATGTCTTAGAGGTCTTTTCCAACCTAAATGATTCTATGATTCTGTATGTAGAAGCTGGTTATTTAAATGGATTTAGTAGCTGAGATCCTTTTTCTACAGTAGAGGAAAAGAGTAATAAAAAGAAGAGACAGAATTAAAGAAGACCTGTTTGTAGGAAAATAGTTGTGATTTTTTTTCTCTCTGAAATTTTATCTTCAACTCAATAGTATCTTCCAAATACTTCACAGATCTTAATGCATTCATTTTTCCAGTGCACTGTGGTTTAAAACTATGGCTACGTAGTTTAAAATTATGTTTTCCATTTTACAGCTAAGAAAATGAAGATATAAGGATTTTGCAAGTTGGCTAAGATAACACTGAAATTTTCTAGAAACCAAAAATAGAACTCCTGTACGATAGGACCCATTTTTAGGTGGTGGCTGCAGTGTTGTGGGGTTTTTTGTTGTTGTTTTGTTTTGTTTTAACTTTTAACCATAGTATAGCATTTTTACTTGCTTGTTTCCTGCATGCTTTTCTGTCTCCTTCTCTGCTTTAGAAGGATTTAAAGATTATGGTGAGTGAAGGAAAATATGCCCAGGAGAAAATCAGTGTGTAAAATGAGATTATCTAAGAAGCAACGAACAATGGATTTTATGAATGGTGGAAATTACTGGTGAAATAACAGAATTCTTTATAGTGGATTTAAGAAACAGTAAATACAAAAGTATGGATGTCCAGTTTATTTCATTCTGTTCTTTTTTTCTAAGATTTTCTTAATTCTGTTTTTCAAATAAGCAAAAAATAGTGTACAGTCTGGGGATGAACAAAAGCCATTTTAAAGAAAAGTATATAAAATCCAAACAAGATGTTCTATGGTTCATATTTTGAGGTGCATCTTATTTTTAAATATGGAAAGATGACTTATCTATGATGACCTTCAATTTAACATCAAAAGAAAAATGCTTTCTAAATCTATTTTTATTGCATTATATAGGTGTTACTGGATTTTGTCTTTTTAATTCAGATACATATTAATGCCAAAAATTACTATGTCTTGAAGCGTAAATTTTAACAAACCCTAGAGTATTTTTTATTCAGTGGACAAGTAAACTGATAAAGACATGAAAAATCTAGGCAATTTCTGTCTAAATAAAAAGGTGCATATTTTCATGAAGGCTACAGAAGCTAACATTTTAGAAATAAAGCTGTGGGATGTGGATCATACCTACATGCTGCTTCATCATATGGAATTAAGGAAGTTGTTTCTATATTTGGTACTAATGGTCCAAACAAATGCCATAAATACTACACCAAGATGGGGACAGATGTTCTTTCAAGATGGGGACAGATGTTCTTTATTAATTTACTGTTTTTTCACACTCAGCCTTGTGAGCTAGAAGCTCTGTATTGGAAAGATCATATGAAAAATGGAGGAGGATTATATGAAAAATGGAAAAGGCTGGGTAGCTTTTACTGACAAAGAGACTATATTCTTATTGAAAGGCTGAATATTTCAGAGTCAAAGCTGAATTTCAGTATCTAACGTCTACATGTTTGAGCTCCTGGGAAATAACTTGTACTGAGAGTCTGGGGTGCTCTTCTGAAAGAGCTCGGGTTGTTGCATTTTGGTTTTGTTTTGCTAAAATGTCGGTACCTGTGCCTAATGTTGAGGACTGAAGCCACAAATTTTATTTTTATGGGTGGTATTTGTCCAGAAGTTTCTCTCCTATATGCAAGACTAAACGGCTAGGGAGCACTTGTAACTGGCAGCACCAGCAGAAAGGGGAGTCATCAATTGGCAAAGGTTTGGCAGCTCACTACACATCACTGGGCCAGTGCTGCGGCTGTAAAAGTGCACCTCCAGAAGCCAGGCACGGCAGCGGCAGCCTTAGCAAACTGGTGGGAAGACCCTCAATCAGTCCTCCCCACCAGGAGCCCAAATCCTGGGTTCCTGGATGGAAATCAAATGAAGACTGACTCCATCATGTGAGGGAGGGTGTCAGCTGGCTGAGAGGGAAACCCAGGTGTGTTAACAGTCAATTCTCATTAGAGAAAAATTTTCCAGGCATGTCCCTGTGTGCAGCAGGCACCTAGAGGCAAAGCAGCGTGGGACCTCAAGCCCTGCCCCTGGCTGGGGGGACAGCCCTTGCAGGCTCACGGTGGTCCTGGGCCTGTCGTCTGCCTTCCCGTGGTGTGCTGGAGCACACTCCTGCTTGTGAAAGCTGCCTGAGGGTGCTTGTTTCTTATTCTAATAAGAATTGTTATTTCTGATCTTGGCTCTATCTATAAAAGAACTCATTTCAGATTTCACTCTCCATCTCTGCAGATCTTTTTTCCACTGGAGGATGTGTGATTATTCCTGTTGGTAAGACAGGCTCTCCCCAGAGCTTGGGGAACATTCAGGGAAGCAACATCTATTGAGATTGCACAACTGCTCTCCCACAGTCCTGAAACATTTGGAGTGATGAATACAAAAGGGGCCAGCCAGCCCCATTCATCCCATTTCATTTGTTTCTTTCAGCTGTTGCACCTTTAAAGATTGTTTGCTGTGCCACAAGTGATTTTCTGGGATTTGATCCAAAATTCTCCTCATTTCTGGAACGAGACTGAATTATAGTCAGCGAGTTACTGCTAGATAATTTGCATCAGAGAGAGTGGGGGTTGCTGTTGTTTCTTTGCTTCCCTTCTGTGCCTTACTGGAGCTTAAGTGCCAGGATGTGGGAGCAGTTTCCTGAGGCTCAGCCCTGTGGTGGGACACACAGTAGAGGCGGTGGGGAGATCAGGTTCATGGCTCCTCTTCTTGCACCAGATCTGCAAGGTGGACATGCAGGCCTTGCAGAGTAGAGATGGAAGCCAACAGAAGAAAGAGCTCTCTAAACATGATCAGAAGCCATCAACTCCCTCTTCTCAGGCTTGCTCAGGACTGATCAGACCATTTGGGGCAAATGTTTTCCTAACTATGGCCATGCCTTGGTGTTTTCTAGACTTGTTGTTCTCTCCTGGATTCCCTTTGTTTGCCTCCATCCTCCTTGAAGTGCAGTGTCTAACACTGGACTCTGCCCCCAGATGATGCCTCACTGGTGGCTGTGCATGGCACAGAAATTCCTCCCCATGCATTACTATATTCTACTTGTATTGAATACTTTCTTTTTTATTTAGGAGAGGGGAGTTCCATGAAGGGCCACCAAGACAGTTGGGGGCTGGATCCAGCATTTGTGCTATGAGGAGGGGCTGAGTGGGCAGGGCTGGCTGGAGAAGAGATGGCTTTAGGTACAAAAATGGAAAGAAGAAAGGCTCAGACTGGATGTCAAGAGAAACTTCCTCCCCACAAGGAGAGGCAAGCAGTGGGACAGGTTGCTCATAGAGGCTGAGCAATCTCTGTCCTTGGAGGTTTTCAGGACCTGACTGGATGAAACCCTGAGCAAGCAGGTCACATCTCACAGCTGCTCAAGCTTTGAGCTGGGGTTGTAAAGAAAGTTTCCTCAGCTCCCTTCCAACCTGAATTATCCTGTGATTTGTTTGCTTATTCATTTGCAAAACCTCTGTATTTCACTTGTAGTATACTGAAACTTCCAGATCTGTGTGACCTCCCTGTTAAAATACTCTGTTAATCTATTTGATATTTTATTTGTATATTTAATCTTACTTTACCAAGGCATACTCTTACCGTACTGAATATCATCTGACCAATTTCTGCAGTTCATCAAATCCATTCTCAGTTTTTACCCCATTCTGGAAAGTCCCTGAGTTCTGGATCCTCCTCAGAGGGTCTGCATGGAGCAGGTCATTACAGATTCTCTCAACATGTTCCAGTCCAGTTCTGCTTAAATACTGATAATTATTCTCTAAATGTGTATTTCAACTTCTTGTGCAAATGCTGCATTTTGATTCAGGCTAGTTTGTGTACAGAGAACATCACATGACATTGCATCAGAAGTTGCATAATCAGTGTCCACGTCCTGCTGTGCTTCTCCTTGCTGATGATGATTTAGTAGGCCCGTTTTCCAACAAAGGAATGAAATTTGGCCTGAGATGATTCATGCTGAACAACCTCATTATAAACATCTTGAATTTTTCTTGGCCCATAAATGTTCTGGTGGGTAACACATTGCAGTAAGATCACACTTTTTCATTAGGCTCAATTTTGTATGTGTGCATAGAGGGAGAGAGGGAGGTACATGCACATTTATTTATTGATACATGAGCATTTATTTCACATGGCCAAGAGCAATGTCAGGAGATTCCAAAGGCCACAAGGACCAGGGGATGGTGACTGGATTTTTAAATGATTTTGCTAGAAACTTGCTGGTCCCTGCAGTTTGGCTGGCTATAAATTCCCAAACCTTTCTTTACTCCCATCTTAAATATTCTTTTAGCCCTTCTTTGGTCCTTTTATTATCTTCCATGACTTTTTGAGGATAATTACTCCTACTTTAAGTAAATCTTTGACATCTCCTTAAGTGCCACGAAGTTGACCTGTGTTGAATACATCAGGACTGCTTTCTACCGAGCCCCTGTTCCTTCTGCATATGTTGCCCACATATTCTTTCTGTTGTTTTCCTTCTTTCTTCTCCTTAAAAAGGGTATCATTTCCATGATCAATCCTATTGGTGTGTGATCACCTTTGATAAAATTACTTTCTGTCTTCAGATTATCAAGTCATCCCTGTCAACAGGGATGGAGCTTACACTAAATTTTCAGGTAATTTTATTCACCTTACAAAGCACTAAGTTATCTCTGACACAGCCTGCCACATTGAAGACCAACATATGTCCTGTCCTACATTTTTTCAAGTAAATATATGAGTAACTAGAAAGAGTTGAAGCAGATGGGAATGTGGAAACACTTTGTAACATGATTGGCTACTAACTTCACTGCAGGTGTCTGAAATAATTACACCCTGTTGACTTCTATCACAGATGAAGTTAGCAAGAGCAGTAAGAAATATTTTTTATGTGAGTATGTTTTCTGGAAATCACAGAGGTTAAGTTAGATAAACAGGAGAACTGAAAATGTCCGTAAAACAACTCTTTTAAAAGGCAATCATGAAGTGATTAGGAGGCTATGTCAGAACTGACTGCTGGGAAAGGAAGGGAGATGGCTGAGTGGAGAGCAGGTGGCACAGAGCCTCACCTCCCTCCCTCTGGCACTGTTAACCAGCCATCTATATCATCAGTAGCACATGGTAGGAGCTGTGCAGTGCAGGCTACTCCCTTTCCCTCTTCCTTCACCCCTCCTGTCTGTCAGAGTTGTGTTCCATGGTGACAACTGGGAAGTCTTTCATGCATGGGACACCTACAGCTTTTATATCAGGATATCAGATTCTTGTTGGAACATTGTTCTTCCCAAAAGATAAATGCATACCAATAAGATAAGTGCATGACTGATGCTAATCAGACAATAGCTGGTGCTATTTTTATTATTTTTAGCTATGTTCCTTAAGAAAAAAAAATGTTTGTGAAACTCTCTTTTTCACAGAACCTTCTACATCAGTGGTATTAAATGCCCAAGTGTATTTCTGTTTATTACTGTGGAAGTGCATGCACAGATTTAGTTCTTTTCCTTCTTTTTGAGGGCATATGGTTTGGGAACTGAAAATTGGGCATGTTTGAAGTCTAATACCAACTCTCCCTCCTACTGCCTACTGATTCTCTGGCCTCAGATGCTCACTTAACCTTTTTCCTTTCCTTGGTTCCTTCCACTTCAGCACAAGGGTATGCAACCTTAAGTACTTCTCACAGGGATTTCATAATTCATTAAAAAAATTCAGCACTTTGAAGACATAAAATATGTATATAATAAATGCTAAATATTTTTACAGTGGTCCAAAGAAAAGGTTGGCTTCTGAATTTCAATTCATTACCTTCCGTAAAATTAATGTTCCGTCTGTACTGCATGTCAGTACCTTAGTCATTCAAACATTAATGAGTACAGAACTGAGTAATGAGTTTTGCATGGCTGTACTTCCCACTGGCCATTGATGCAGTCATGAGACATTCTCAGTCGCTGCTGGTCCTCTTTAATAAATCTAGTCACCTGTACTTAAAGGTAATTCAGCTTAATTCTAGGCCCTCTAAACCATTAATCCTGGAGGTAGGGAGCAGGGACCTGGACCCAGAGCTCATCTCTCGCAGATGAGTGCTTCAAACATCTGCTTCCCTTCATTTATAAAAGGGATTGAAGACAGCCTATCTTCTGCTGCTTTAACCCGTAAGAGAGGAAGGTGAAATATGTAAGTGTGAATTCTCTCAGTCAGAGAAAGGCATCAGATTCAGAGCTCCCACCTCTTGGAGTGAGTGGACTAACCCACAAGGTTCTTTCTGGGGACGGAGGGACAGGGTGGGCAGCATTGGCATGTGTAAGAAAGGATTGATTTCCTGCCCATTTTTAAAAGCTTAAAACTTGTTTATGCAGTTATTGCAGTGTTGTGTTACCTGTTCCCAAGTAAGTTAGCACCTAAGCAGCCGTAGATGGACCTGGTGTATTCATACATTTCCTGCCACATCAGTGTAGGGCTGTTATCACAGAATGGCTATGCCACGGCCACAGCTGCTTGCAGGAGGCACCAGGCACCGCTGCTTGAGGGCAAGTCCTCAGGAGGGGCAGGACTGAAGGATAACCTTTGTCTCCAGAATATCAAGGTGGTGAGAACCAGCTGTACGATCAGACAGCATCACGGCAACCTTGTGCCAGCACCCTTAGTGCTGGAGACAAATTAAACGTCTGTTAGCATGCAGTGCCATGCAAATTTATCTTATTCCTTTCAGGACCTCAGCAAGTGTGTCCAAATAGCACTGCAATATGTTTTCTTGACTGCCAGATGCTTGGGGATGCTGCACCTGGCATGGAAGTGCCTTCACTTTTACGCTTTTCTTGAAAAGCTGAGGCACAGCCTCTGGTAGGCATCACAGTGATGGGCATGGCTGGAACGTCCAGAAATCAGTTTTCTAGACATACAGATGAGGAGGAAAAAAAAAAAAGTAACTACTGCTAGGTAGTTCAGCAGGAGTCACTGGAGTGGTGCTTGCTGCTGGCCTTACACTGAGAGCCCTCTGCATCACTAAGGAAACACAAATAATTTTGAAAACAAGATAGAGAAGAAATTAACTGGATATGGGAAAATTTAAAAATAGCTGAAGCTGGGGGAAGGGATGTGTGTGCATGCACTTCAAATTATGAAGGAAATAAGGGACAATTAACAACATTAGGCAGCCACCAGCCTGTCTGGCAGCGCACGGTAGTCAGTACAGAGGGTGCCAGCCTGCCCTGACAGTAACCAGAGCTGATAACCTAGTCTGTCGCCAGCCAGGCAGCCAGGTTTCAGGCTGCTGAAGGTAAGAGCAAGAGCCATATTTCTGAGAAGAGCTGTGATTTTGGGGTTATCTGTTTTGAGCATCAATGCTGAATTCCTGCTGCTGCTGCTAAGAACCAGCAATGCACACTCTGCTGCTGTTAAATTACTGATACTTTAATTGCTAGATACTCTGGATGCTGCAGTTGCATTTTTCATGTGTGTTTAGTGCTTTTTGTTGCTGCCTGCCTAAGATACTGTGGGCAGCTCCTATGTCTGATGCTTTGTTTTAGTTGCTTGGCTACTGTAAAATGTTATCTTAGCTTTTGCTAAGGTGTCAGGATGCTTTCTTGATGATTGTCCAAACAAGGAAATATGTAGCGGATGCTGGTGAATGCTGTGCTCGTCTAGCTCTGTTGCTTTTGCTAGAGATGCTACAGTATGCTTACTTTGCTTTGCCTACTACACACTATCTACAAAATAACGTAGAATGCTGAAAGAAACCTTTTTAATTGCTAAGTGGGGGCATGGTCAATACCAAAGGTAATATTGTCTGTAACTTTATATGCAAAGAAACTGTTGGTGGAAGGAGATGGTGGCTGGCTGCTTCACTTAATTACAGTGCATTCTTTCCTGGTAATTGTTGCAAAGAGAACTGATCTTTCCTGTTGACTATATTGCCAGATTTTTCCCTCTCTCTATCCCTGTGAAAATCTCCAGCAGAGTGAGATTCAAATCTCAAAACTTAATTGGGGGTGTTGACTTCAAACTCCTTTCCTGCCAAAAACTGAAAATAACCAATTCTTCTGCTCTCTGCGTTTTCTGTTTATGCCTGCATAACTTTCTCTCTTTACATCACCAGCACTTCTGACTAAATTGTTTTCTTGTACTCACAGTTTGAAGCCTCTTCTAACATCTCTGAATAAGCTATGTTTCCTTCCAGTCAGTCCAAAAATATTTTGTCAGCAAATAAATAAAAAATTACTTTTAACAGCTGTTTTTCTCCATTCTTTAATGTTATTGCAAGCCTTTTCTTAATTATTCTTGCCTTTTGGCAGTTGCGGTGCATTAATATTTACAAGATGAGATGTAGTTTTCTGTTTATATTAGCAGTCCTCTGTCTGTGAGATCTGGACCAACCAGAATGCAGGATATCCTTTCTCATCGATTCATCAGGTTCATAATGTAAGATACAGTGATAAATGGCTATGTTGTCACTCTATGGATGTACAGTCTGTCACCATGCTGTTATCTACAGGTGTCATGTTGTTGAAATTACAAAAAAAAAAAAAAAAAAGTTTGTAACTTGTCCTCCCTCTTTTGGGACTATGTGTGCGCGCATCCGTGTATCGTGCCGTGTGGTTCGCGTATGTTGGCTGTATGATGCGCATACAGGATGCGGGGGGATTGCCAGCAGCAGTCTTGCTCAGTGGGAGCTTTGATTTCTGTTCCTGGTGTTGTTGTTTGCTCACTTCTTCAAAGCACGAAACAGTGTAAACAGCGCAGTTTGCACTGTTTCACCCCCACACTGTGTTGTTGCTGCCCTTTCTGTCTTAATCTATAGGCTTCGCCTAGCCAAGGAACGTGTTGTGTTTGCAAAGGCAGTAAGGCACTTTTGGGGAATTAGCTAGCATCAGTAGTGCTCTGAATTTTCATAACTTCTGTGACAAATCCACATGGGCTGTACAAGTGAGAGCAAAACCAGTTATCTGTATTGCAGTGTGGTGAGAACAAGTCAGAGGTTCAAACTTCACCAAGCACAGTCGTTCAAAGGGTCTGTAAACGTCTCCTGGTTTCTACCATTTAACTGCCTTCTTGCACTATTTCTGGCAGAGAGGGGCCATTTTGGCTACCAGGTTTTAGAGTCTTTTAAAAGGTAGGTACACCACACGCCCATCTCTCTCTATATATATATATAAATATATATATATTTGAAATAATAAAGAACTAATAATAAGGAAATAATTAGGATTTGGCTGGCCCGCAGAACATTTAAAATTCTTACAGAGAGAAAATTATTAATTTTTGAGCGAAAAGCAATGTATCTATGTGTGCTCCAATTTATTGTTGTCATGGCAACTAATGCACGTTACCATAACTAGGCATGAGGCTTTAACAGGTGAAGAGTTAGAAGCTGTAGGCCTTGTTAAAAATGAATACATTCATGCCAATCAAAACTAGGCCTAATTTTTTCTATAGCATGGAGGTTTTTTGACTTGACATTTTAATAAAAAGATGAGGCAGATGTTAGATTTTATAGAAGTTGTAGTCAGATGACTTCTTACCTGTGACTACTACTGCATCCAGGTGCCTTTAATGAGTCAAATATGGTTCTTGGAGAATTGGATGAACTAGAATAACCTGTGCTACAACAGTAGAAATTACCTAATAGCAGTAGTCTGCTTCAGCAGTTCATTTGACATCAAGTATGTGAGCCCTGAGAAGTGCACATCTGCCTGTTTTCAAGCCTATGAAGCACTGCAAAGGCATGAGAAATTGGTCTTTAAGGCCATGACCTTTATGGTTAAAAATTGTCACTGTAAAAGCATTGAATCTCATCCATTCTGGCACCTTACTTGAGATGGCTTTGGTATGTAAATTATTTATCTGCAAAATGCGGAACAAAAAATCTTTTTTGTCAAGGTGACTGAGGCCAGTGAGAAGAAAGATGCTGGCTAGAGACATGGAACACCAGACCACAGGCAGCACAGTGAAAACCACGTGAGAAGTTGCACAGCTGCCTGATGAGATGCAAAGTGAGACGAGGAATAAATTCTCTCTTCCCTTTCTACTTCATCAGATAGATTAAAATCTCCATGCGTATATAGTCTCATAAAAAATACATAAGCTTAAATGTTTGATTATTTCTTGCAAATATATATTGCAAATTAAATATTCAAATAAGAAAATTCTTATCTTACGATATGTATTTTTAAAAACTAAATCAAATATTATAGTTGGTCCGGTACAACAATTTCCGAACATTTCTATAGTGCTTGAAAGTGTTCTAGGTGCTTATTAAAGACCTGAATCTCCATACATCAACACTGAGTTGTTCCACACCAATTCCTCAGATTTACAATTCATATTTTTCTACCCCAGACTTAACTGTCATCCCAACTCTTCTCTTGGTCAAAGATGTTTCTGCACCTTTGCATTTAAACTGGAGTTAATTGCCATCATGACACAATCATAATCATCCTAAATCTCAGAATTTTAGAATCTGCCTGGTGTAAGTCAGCTGAAGAACTTCTCCTTCCTGTAGAGGTTTTTAAGCCCAAATTTATGAAAGTATTTTAGCTGCCTTAATGCAGTTTAAAGGCTTTCTTCCCCTTCAATTAAAAAAAAAAAATTTTAGATGCGGAGTATGTGATAGGAATTACATTTTTAAGCATATACATGGATCTGGTCTTTGGAGAGTACCTTGCTGTAACTCAGTCTGAGTAGATAATGAATATTAGCCTTAGTATGGTTTAAAAATCTAAGGACTTTGGTAAGAAACAAATAAAAGGAAATGAGACCAGAAAACTGAATATAAAAGCACTTATTATACAGTTACAAAATAATTTTTTATGACTATGTATAACTCTTCTTCTCCTTCATCATAATAATATATTACCTATGATGTTTAATTTTATGCTGCTTTTCTTAGTATCTGCTCCCTCTGCAAGAAACACCAGAGTACATGAAAGGTCTTCAGCTGCAGTTGTCTGTCAGGAACAGCAGAAATTCCCCCTCTCTACCTTCCCTTAATCTGAGTTATATTGTGAATTTAGATCATCCTAGAGACATGTATAGCAATCTTATTGCTTCTGTTTTGTCTAATTTAAAAGGAAGAGGTACTTGGATGACTGTATGTATTTATAGAGTAATTGATGGATACGAATCAACAGTCTCCTCACAGTCCCTCTCTAAGTTTCTTATACACTACTTTTATTAGCCTGATTGAAGATTATTTCTGATTTCCTTATTATTATTGCTTCCTAGCTCCTTTATAAAATTGAACCAATATGAGAAGTAATCACTGTTTCTCTTGTCACTGCTCTTCATTTAAAGGCAGAAGGGATGCAGTTCTCCATGCATTGACTCCCTTTTGCATGAAAGATATTAAATCTGTAAAATGTTGTATTCATTATAGTCCTTAAGTACCCTCCTTACTTTGCCAGTAACATCCATTTTCTGTATTCAAGACCAGTGCAACAAAAGAGTTTGGAGCACTACCCAATGTCACTTATTCTGTAGAAATACTGCTCCTCCCTGACTGCCATCCCTGGGCTTCCTCGGTGGAAAGACAGATGGTCAAAGGATGTACTTTTATAGCTTCTGTATTCTGAATTTACTCCTGTTCCATCGTAATAACCTTTTGCTAAATGGTTAGGATATATCTCCTGAGATCTGTTTCCTTACAGGGAAGATGCAGGAGTATATCTTTGTTAGAAGAAAGGACTGTTTCAGGCGTTCCATTAGTTACGGCCTTGAACACTTCATGACAGACAGCTGAGCATGCTGTGGAAATTTCTGAGGGATGCAGTCCATCTTCTTTTGTAGTCAAATACAAACTGTATTAGTAAGGATACAGTTTCTTACCCCTTGTAATATGATTGAAACCATATTTTATAAGAAGAACTGATTCTTAAATCAAATTCTCACTGCAGATTAAATATAATGAAGGGTTTTATAAATTAGTGGTCAGAAGGATTAATTTCCGTGGATAAAGAATGCTAAAAACGTGAGCAATTCCTGATGTTTCCCTTTCAAAATTTAAGGTTCAAGTCAGATCCCATAGCATATAGACAACTTAAGTAGGCAAAACAGAAATTACAATGCTGTATAATTTGTAGATGTACTAATAGCGTCAACATAAAGTAGGTTCGACTTGTTTTACAATGTTCACTTGCTTGAAGTTACCATATTGGCAGGGTAATGTTGCTGTTTCCAGATTTATCTCTTGCTTTTCATTGCAGAGTTGTGCAAATGTGTGTCATTTCATTATTTTGTGACACATGAAAATGATGTACTTGTTTTGTTTACTCTGTCCTGATTTAATTAGTAGGATGTGATAGTTTGCCAGACTTCTGAATGTCTTCAATAAGAATTTTCATGTGTTTTCGATGCTTAACTACTTCTTACTTTAAAAGTCTTAAATTCTAGCCATATTGTGTGAAATGGTGATGCCTTGCTAGTTTCAACACACATTTTAGCAATATTACATACACAGAACATTCACAAGATATGCGCAGTTAAAGAAAGTGGTAGCGTAATCCAAATTGAAAGACTCATATAGAAGAGGATAAAATAGTTTGAGAAAGAACAACTAAGGGAGGAAGAAGGATCAGGAAGGAGAGATCTGATCCCAAAAGTCAGAGAAAGAAGGGGAGTGGAATTCAGAGAGACCAGACCAGATAGGCTAAGGGATGAGTGGGATCGGTGACAGAGGAGAGGTTGGGAAGAGGAGAAAGACGCCATCTATGGGTGGAAGGAGCCTCAAAGGCTTCAAAGGGCCCAAATGTCAGTCCAGGTCGAGTAAAGCCGTGTCCAAAATATGTGGTGTCAGATGAAACCCAGACCAGCATTCCTGTGCTGTGGGGATTCCTGTACAGATGTCCGCACTGGCTCTTTTTGAAAGGGAGAAGAGTGCCATGTGAAGGGGTTTGGCAACAAGCTGCAGTCCTGCCCTTGTTCCTTGAGGAAAGAGGGGAGATGACAGCTCTAGGAAGACAATCGTTTATCAGTGAGAATGATGCACATGGAAGGGCAGTGTTAGTAATTCTGCAATGAGACATTGAGAGAAGGTGATCAAAGTAAATATTCATAAAGAGATTAAAGAATACCTCATATGTTTGAAGAATGTATAATATGTCTTCAGATAAAAGCAAAGTCTCAGTTATTTAGCCATTTAGGAAAGTTAGTTATCAGTTATATATGCTGGATAATGGAAGACTTATTAGCTGTGTAGAAAAGCTTGCAAAACACATAGCGGAATTTGTGAATGGCACTTTTGTGCATCTCATGATTTTTTTCAAGTGCTCTCATCCTCATACATATATTGTAAACAGTTATTTTTAAGGAAGATTTCTGGTGCCTAATGATTTTATTCTAAAGGTAAATAGATTTAATTAAAGCATCATTAAACACTACAGTAGATGAGTTTGGATTACAAATTAAGTCATGAAAAATGCTGTAAATGAAATAAGTGAGTACAACTTCTACATGGCTCTATATGTAGAAAATATGTCAGTGTTAATTGATCACAATTATGGAAGGCTACTTTATAGTGAATTTCTGCAACTTTTTTTATATCTTGAGCATCTGATTTTCAGACAGGAGACTGGGGAGAGCCTTCAATTACCTTGCGACCTCCAAATGAAGCTACAGCATCAACACCTGTACAATATTGGCAACATCATCCAGAGAAACTCATCTTCCAGTCTTGCGATTATAAAGCATTTGTAAGTGTTTATAAATTCAGTGGCTTGATTTGGAGTAAATATATTAATGTTAAATTTTGATAACTTTTTTTTCAATTTATAATATTTTGTCAATCACTTCTAATGAAACAAACCACTTCCTCTGCAATACTGTAATTATAATAAATGAGAAACAAGCATGCACAGTAATTTTTGCTATGAATTTTCTGATATATTGCAGTCCATGTAGCAATAGTGTTAGGGAAATGACACTATGAATAAGTGGCTAAGTGTTGTAGAAATGACAGTGAGAGAAAACACTCCTACAACTCATCCTTCAAAAATGCCTGTCTAGTGTTTATAGGACAAATAATAAAATAACGTAATATTGAGATCCTTATACCTACCATAATGTTTAGTGCACATTATTTAAAGTGAGTATTGCCTTGCCTGAATTTTTTACACTTATTTTGGGGAACTGAAGTTGGGGAAGTTAGAGGTCATGGTCTGAAGCAGCATTTTCCATCTGTGAGATGAGGGCACATTCAAACTTCCCCTAAATTGATGATGACTTAAAGTACCAGTAGCAGTCAGTTCCTTCAGGGCAGGGAGTATTTATTTTTACCTCCCAGTAGCTGTAACTCATTCCCACTTCCATTTCTGGAGAAATGGAGCTTCTTTCTACAGCTAAGGATGATTGGTGTTCTTTAGCTGTTATGCATGCTTGTGAAGGAGGGGAAGGTCTCCTGAAGTATAAAAAAAAAAAAAAAAAAAAAAAAAACATTGAGAGACTTTTAAATGAAAAACACGTTTCTGAAGCCTTGAGTTTGCTGTGTCAATGGAGGGCAGCTCGTTCTTCTGCAGATCTCAAGAGGTGCCTCAGCCTACCTATTTAAACTGCTATGTTTCCCCTTTTGGCTTTACTGGAAAGCACTGGTATAGTTGCTGAAGATGTTTCCATCTACTTGGGATCCACACAGCTGCATCCTCTTTAGAAGAGGGCACCTAATGAAGCAAGACTGATATTTTTAAAAGGAAAGGGGCTAAATATTTTTTGTGCCTTTAGCATAACAGCTGGAGGTTAACCACTTGCCCAGGATACGGGTTTTATATCCTCTTCACCTGATGGGACTTGGATCCAGAGTGCTTTTTAGGATAATGTTCTGTTCACCAAGCACTAGGGTATTTTTGTGGAGAGCTGGGGGCTACTGAACCTGATTTAAAACATAATTCAGAAAGGTAGAAGTAAGGAACTAACTAAGCACAAGTGAGAGCCTGGATCCCACTGAGGAGGGGCAGAAGGGTTGTTACAGGCCTGGCTCACTAAAGTGCATCTGTATCTTCCATAAGACCTTCATGCTGTAGAAATTACCACAAATGGAGTAACTGTCCCTGGTCAGTAACAGGAACCTCCCAACTTCCTCAGCAAGACATGGTCAAAGTCCACCTCACCTGTTCTTGGGCCTTCTCTCCCTGTGCAGCACCTGAAATTCAATAGGCAGCTTAATGACTTCGAGTTTTCTTAATGTTTTTGGTATAGTGAATGGGTTTGTCTGAAGAGGGCCTCTTAACTCATTCCTTGATCCAGCAATAAATTCATAATTGGATGTAATCTTAGCACTAGATTGATAGGCATAATTAAGTTGGGATTAAAAGGAAAAAGGGACTATCAAAATATCCAAGTTAGCAGTGGTGAAGGAGACATCTTTCTTCCCGAAGGACCATGCATCAATGAACTGTCTTAGCTCCCTGAGCTGTAATGACCTCAGCTTTATAGAGTAAAACACTGGCTTGGAAGTTAGTAATGAGGGTAACTTTCATTGTATCTCACTTCACTCTCTTGAACTGATATCCTCTACTTTGCTCCCACATGTTCTGGGTCTTTGAGAAAGAACGTTTCTGAAAGCAAAGCAAGTCAAAGGAAAGCAAAATTCTTCCAAAGAATTTCAGAGTCTTCTGACATCTACCTGGACAGTAGCTTTGTGATTTGTTTGTCAGTTCTTCAGTCCAACCTGGGAAGCATTTTTGAATGCCTGCAGCCGAGTCTTTTTGCCACTGTGCAGATGGTACCAGAGCTGCCCAGGTCTTCTCTTCCTTCCTCTTCTGCTGTGAGCTCAAAAGCAGTTTAGTGTGTTTTTTGTTTTTTTGTTTTTTGCATGATGCCTGCCCAACTGGTAGCTTTCAAGCTTTTCAAGCAATCCCAAATCATTGTGCCATAGCGCATTTGATAAATAAATAAATAAAATTGAAGAACTAAATTGCATCCTTCTCAGAGAAGGCTAAGGATTCCAAAGGTCAGACAGCAAAGGACTCAGAGAAAGATACGGTTCAACTCCACAGGATTTTGTTTAATTTTCTAATTTCTGAACTTGCTCTAAATCAGTTGCTTGTTTGTAAGGGTGATATCAAGCCATCCTATCAAATTAATGCCCAAAGCCCTGTTCATGTCACCATCAAGCCCCCAGCTGGACTCACAGCTGCTAGACCTACAAATCTTTCACATCTGTGGTCCTGTAGGAGTGCCCTTCACTTGTTCCTCTCTGCCTGCACTTATCTGATAGCAGTGGTGTTGCTCACCCTTCCATTTATAATGCTCTGTAAAGTGTTACTCACTAATCACCATCTTGGCTACTGTCTACATTGAAATATTTATGCATTTTCTTGCAGGTCAGAGACTCCTGTGGTACACAATGTGAACTGAAGGCTTTAAAGAAAACATCTCAGTCTATGTCAAGAGACCAGAGAGTTGAACCAGTACACTTTCTGTTCTGTTTGCAGTTTGCATTTATCTGTAAATGAAGTTGTATTTTGATCAGTTCTTGTTTGAGGTGAAGCTGGTTCACTCTCTGGTTTGGTTAGGTTATAGAATCATAGGAGCATTTAGAGTAGTGAAGACCTTCAAGTCAAGATCAAAAGATCATCAAGTCCACCCATCAACCTGACCTACCAAGTCCCATCAATAAACCATGTGCCTTACTGCCTTTTAACTTAAACCACCTTAGGGTATTCCCAAGGGAAGTCAGTGTGGCAGAATGAAATGGGCCAGGCAGCAGTGGTGGGCTGCAGTATCCTCTGGGAAGAGGCTCCTGCCTATGGTGCTGGGTTTCCTCCTGGAGCTCACTTAGCCTGTTCTCGCCAGTGGTATGACTTCTCTTCAACTTACTTAGTTGCTTACTTAGGATGGAAGACTTAAGAGAAGCCGTGGCATTGAAGTGCAGTGGGAATGCAAAGAGACATCTCTGTGCCTGGGAAGGAGAAGATAAGGGGCAGCCTGCTGTCCTCTTTCTCTTTCCTTGATTAAGCCAAACCTGCATGTGACACTATATAGAAATACAGAAACATCCATGTGCACAGAGCTATGCAAAACACATGCACATCAACAAATCTGCATACCTCTAGTGTATAGAGGAGAAATGCAGCCTATGGCCCTTGCACAACCCTGTTGACAGTAACAGGACCACTCTCTAACAGGCAAGAACAGCAGCGAGGACGTAGCCAACTTCATCCCTGGGGAACCAGTGCAACTCACACTTTGTTGAGAAAGTACTGAGTCCCCAGATCTACAAATCCAGAGGAGTGGAGCCTGCTGTTAGGGTGCAGAAGGGAGAGCTCAAAGTGCCCTCACCAGCAAGTCATGCGGTGAGGAAGATGCAGGTAGGATGTGCATGCCCTCAGAGGTGAGCAGGCTGATTGTGGAGGAAGGTGGCTTTCAGCGAGCTGAGCCAGGACCCAGCACTCACTGCCACCCTGTTCAGATCCAATAACAGCCTTGAAATAATAGTTCAGGGTCAGTCTTTTCTTAGGAAGAAATAATGGTTTAAGCTAGTTTGCAGCTCAGATCTGTTTTCTGTTTGCTGACATCAGGCTCTGTTTGCTGTTTACACATAAAGTAGTTACAGATTGAGTACAGACAGGTTAACATCTCTGCTGCCCTTCATGTCCACAGGATTGTACACATAGCAATACAAGTTTGGCAGATGGCAACTAAAAAAAGCAAACTCTCCATTTTTTAATCAAATGGTATTTTTCAGATGGAATCTGTAGTATGTGATTGTTGCTTGAGTGACTAAGGTTATAAGCTAGAATACTTTCACGTGCTGTTTCAAAGGGCTCCATTTGATTTAATACACTTGCTGTGTGTTCCTGTTTCATAGTTTGATTAACATAATTTTAAATGATCTATCAGAGAACGGCAGGGTGGAAAAACTCTAAAACCATACAATATTAAATTGCCTGGTAGAACTATGGTTTTCGATGCATTTTTAGTGCATTTCTGAAAATGTTTTTCTGTTCTGAAATATTAGCTACATGAAGTTTAATGGGTTTTTATTTTAGTATTTAGGTTCTATGCTGGTAAAAGAGTTAAGAGGCACAGAGTCAACACAGGATGCATGTGCAAAGATGAGGGTAAGTTAGTAAATTAACATGCTTCTGTAATCTTCATAATATTAAATAATAATAGCTGATGATTACTTGTACTATACCTTTTTTGGTTTTATAATGTTTTGTTACCTATTTGTTTCTGGTGCCCTTACATTTACATTGGCATTCAGTAAGAGGCCTGCTCTGCCTCTTAACTTAACACCAATATTTGAAGGTAGACTTTATTTTGCATGTTGTCTAAGAAAAGCAAATGCATACATTATATCCTTTGTTTCCTCTTGAATCTTTGAGACTGTTTCAAAGTACTTTTCACACACTTAAATGTGCTATATTGGTTTCTTTTTCTAAACAGAACTGATCTATAACATATACAATAATATATGATTATATATATTATATATGATAATAGAGATTGAATTTACTATATAAAACATGTACTAGTAAGTATGTTAACGTTACCAAAGTCATTGTTTTTTACGTATGTGATGTCTACAATCACATAATCATGCGTGTGCCTTTACTCACATGAGTATTACCATGTATCATGAGTTATGTATTACTTACCCATTTAATGACCAAAGGATGAAAAGGATACCTATTCAGGTTCATCTGCTAGTGGAAAAGCAGTTAGGCTTCCATCCATTTGGTAAGAATATATTATACTGTAGCTCTTTGGGTTGATGCTGGTTTGTAGAAAATTACTGTGAGGGTCAGTCTATCTACAACAAATATAATGTTGCCAGAAACTCAAAACAACACCAGGCCAGCTACCTGATACATTCCCAATTGTAGTGGAGTAAAAACACTCCTGGTTATAGAGATGGCAAACATATGTCTGGCATGATGAAATAATGAAGAATATAATTGTTTCATGATCTACTGAAGATGTAAAAATGTATAGACGAGGGAGTGAAAAACTTCATTTTATAGATCATAAATCTTTTAGACAAGATGCCTCTGAACACTAGATGTAGCATGTGGATCAATTATAAAGCTAGAAGACATGTAAAATTCATGCAATCAGACAACCATTTACTATTGGTTACCTATCTACAGTACACAGACTTCTGTACAAGCTATTTAAGCTAAGGGCTGGCAGTAATTCATGCTTACTGGATTGCTTGAAGATCCGTGGCTAATTACATGCTAATCATTCCTTACCTGGGCTTAAACTCCTCTTTAAAAAACCAACAACTTGACAGAGAGAGGATCTGTAGTCATATACACGTGTTCTGGGGAGATTAACTGAGGCTGGAAGTGTACCATCTTCCAACTCAGTTTTCAAACTGTCTAATGTAGCACTTCAATTTTTAAGGAATATCCTTATACAGATCTTAGGGTGGAATTTGACACCATAGTAGCATATGACACCTTCAGTAAGTTATTTGACTGAACTAGGAAGCTAAACATCAAAAAAGCCACTGTTAATAATTTATAACATTTTTAAGATTTTTTTTTTGGAAATATGCTCTAAACTTGGCAAATTCAAATTACACACCTGAAAAACTGTTTGAAAACAAATGTAATATAAATTATAATTTTTCCATTAAAATAATGGAGTTATACGAACAGTCTGTAGCACCATATGGGGCACTTATATAAACACTATTGCTGTACTGTTTATATATATTTTTATATTCTATTTTGAAACCATTATGCTGTGAGAATGTTTATTTTGCAGTTTAAGGGACTTTTTTATTTTATTTTTATTGCAAAGAGATTTGAATGAAACAGTTCTTAATCAAGATTTTATCTATCCTTTCAAGGTAGTCTATTTTATCATATTCCTATTCAAGTCAGAACCAAAAAAAAAAAACCACATTGACTTAGTGAGAACAAATTATTATCTTAGAGTAAGTTTGCCAGTGAGAAAACCGTATCTTCTTCCAAAATTTCTGCCCCATTCTAAATGTTGGTGTCTTTGAATTGGTCGTTCAGGTTGTCCTAAGCCATGCTGAAGTATTGATGTGATGTTGTCGTTGAAAATATGGATTATTTTATAATTCCATTTTACTTTAAATATACTGAAAGGGACATTTCACTTACTAAGAAGAGGTTAAAAGTTAGATACATTATCTGACTGCTTCTCAGGTACTGAATTTTGTCCACTTGTTCAGTCTCTTATGTATACTCTTATTAATAAGTAAGGTTGTACACAAGGCTATACTAATGTGATACAGCACCGTTTAATTTTAGTATTTGTTTTATTTTACTACTTCTGTATTTCAAATACACAACATGTTGAACTTCATGCTGTAGTCTGAAACAGGCTGGGGGCGAAATACATTACGTGTAACTTTGTATCATGTTGGGGTCCATTCCAACAAATTTTTAATCTTTCTGGAGTCTGCCAGATAATGTTTTTTATCAGAAGGTATGAAAATTAGGTATCTAGTATTTCTGTCAATGTGATTTTTGCTTCTTCTTCAACCTAATGCTGTTCAAAACAGTGTTGGTATTCACTGGACGTTTTCCTGTCAGCAAGTGCACACAAGGATGAAAGCCTATCAGTGGGAAAAAATAATCTTGATCTTCCTTAATCATTCATACATAAAGAAAAGCAACAAAAATTACAACTTGCTGACTGCTAATCCCTCCCTGGTAGTTGTGGAGGCTTCCTGAACTTTCAGTTATTGCTATTTATGGTTTGGGTTCTTCAAAAGAAGCGTAATGAGGATATCCCTCGCTTCTCTCCACAGACAGGCTTACAGCAGCCTATTCCTCTTATAATACTCTTATAGTTTAAGAGAGAAGGGAGATCCTAAATCTACTATAATGTCTAAGAAAAAAAAAAAAGAGACAGATGTTCATAGCTGTCTTAATAACTCTTCTTGGCCATCCACTGTGCTTCTCAGCATTGTACAGCTGTATGCTCCAGCAGGGCAGATGATGGGTTTGTTTGGGGAAAATCATGCAGATATATTAGATTGAGTTCTATACAATGGTAGGGTTACATACGTTTATTGTTCCCACCCAAATTGCAGATTCTTGCAGCCATTCAAAATTACGGATATTTGGCAAGAACTGTGCCTATTAGAGGAATTATACTTTATTTTTCCAGTCACATATTTGCGCTCCAAGGATGGATTTATATTTTATGATTTCCTATTTGTTTCCAGCTATTTTCTCTCATAAACTCCCTTTGCAGTCGACAGTACTGTCTCCTTATCTCCTTTCCTCACCTGCTGTAAACTGACCTTTGCTTCTTGGAGATTAAATCTTGCTGTCCTGACCAGGAGAGATTTATTAATTATATTTGAGAGATGCCTTCAAGAACTTAGGAGCTTTCATCTTTCTCAGCATGGAATGGGAAATATTATAAGTTGTGTTTTCAGTCAGATTACTGCCTTCACTTCAAATCTCCATAGGAACAAGAAGAGAATAAATTGTGTTTACATCAAAATAAGGAAAAGGAATAAAGTTTAATTGCAGCTGGGAAAAGACTTGTTTTCTACAGTAGACTCCATCTGGCATTTACACATCTGAATTCCTTGACCTTGTAGAAAGGGAATGGTTTCGTGCTTACCAGCACAAGTGCAGCAGCAATGTAGACTCTTTCCTTGATGTGATGTTAAATCACTCATGTTGCATACACCAAATTGCACAATCTGAACCAATCAGCCCCCTCCCAAGAGAGAGCTGAGATTCTGTTCTTGGATCCTGCTACCTTCCCGAACATTGCATATTTTTCTTAGAAGTTTTCCTTATTAAAAAAGAGGTTCTTAAATTTCAAGTCAAAGTTCTGGGGAACCAGCAATGCAATTCTATTCAAAAAGCATGTTCTGACTTGAGAACAAAATGTCAAAGTTGGAATTATCACAAAATCTGCTTCCCTTATCTCTGGAGAGGAAGATGAAGCAGTGAAGAGGTGACTCTTTCTCTGATAACAGAACAGTGAGATAGGGTCTAAGGCATTCCTTCCTTACTCCTTCCTACATAAAGAAGAAGTTGGATATAAATGACCTTCTCCTTGTTTCTGCTAATCCCTTTCTGCTTCTCAATCCCCATTTCTCCCCCAGAAGTAGAAGGGAGAACTACTGCCTGTCACAGGCCTCCTAGTGAAACTAGCCGGTAAAACACCACATCAGGATCAAATACCGCATTTGAGAATGAACAGATTCTCTGATCTCTGTGCTCCCAAGTGGGACCTGTAGCTCTCTATCTCTTGTGTCACCACTGCTTTGGGAGCAGTGAGGTCCTGCAGTGAAACAGGAGCATGGACATTATTCAAAAGGGAAAAAGAAGAGGTGGGAAGTCTTAAAGACATTTAGTACTTATGCATGTCTACATCATGCCATCCCATGTTCTTCAGAAGACTGTACATCCTTGAACTCTCTGGCTGACAGGAATCCAAGGTGCAGGAGGGCTGCAATGCCCTGTCAGCAGCAGATGAGTGTGTACAGATATTGCAAAAACAAGGAGCTCTCATTCCCAAGTAGATGAGTTGCAGGTGCATCCCCAGTGCAATGTTCATATTAATGATGTAGCTTGGAGGCATCCACTAATTGTAGAGAAGTAAACAGTTTTGTACCACAGAGATTACAGATGCTATCATATTCCAAGAGGTATTAAATTATGTCAGTGAAGCATTTTTAAGCCTTTTGGACTGTGAGAAGTTAGTAAATATTTGTTACGAGGCAGACTGCATTTTCAAAATTGGCTTCAAAACTACCAGGCCAAAAGCGAACTTTGTCTTTTTATTTCATCTCATGCATGCTGTTGCCAAAGTGATTCACTCAAAAGGAAATGCTTAACAAGGCTTCATAAGCCTTACATAAGGAACAGACTTACGGATCTGATAGTAGGTGGTATACCAACACATATTTTGAAGTGTGCAGTTTGATTCCATTTAGAATTAAGAGCAGCTACCAGTATGGGAAAGTGTTCAGACACTCTGAGTGAAGTCGATTCCAGTACGTAATGGAATAGTAAAATTACCAGCTGCAGTCTTCAGATAGCTATTAAAAAGTAGTATAAGACGGAATTAGGAGATTTGTTTGCAAAAGTAAAAAGCCAAGATGAAATTTTAAGATTTTACAGGCTCATAAACTTGCATGCAAAATTTATTTATGAAGTTGTTAGTGAGTTGGCATAGTTGAATAATGTCTTTTCACTGTGTATTTGCAAGATCAAGTATAATTACATATGCAGTAAAACCTAAAAGTGAACGTGGTTTCATTTTGGTCACTGTAGGAAAGCGGAGTAATCCAGTTATAAGTGTACTTCTATGTACATATAAGTACATGAAAGTGGTCAAGGTGGCAAAGTAGAAGTACCATTGTATCTTGATTCCTTTTGTCAGAAAATAAATAGATGTGGTGAAAGCATTTTGAGAGTGGGCTGGATTACACCATATGCTACAATATATCAAGTGAATGTGTGAACACCTTTCTTAGACACCATTCTGTGTGCTTCTTAATTTCTTCTTCAGCTGCTTTGTGTGCATGTATGTGCATAGAGATACCATGTTTTGTATACCGCAGGCGTATTCAGAAGAGCTGGATTAATGCTCTCAGTTCTGCACAGAACAAGGTATTGCTGTGCAATCCTGTCTTGAAAGGATTAAAAGCCCTTTAGCATTTTATGTTATGTATATGCATGTATTTCCTTTTTAAAAGCAAACAGCTAGTTTATATTTCTGTATTCACAGAAAAAAAAATCCTCTGCCTCTTAAGTCATCATTGACTAATTTGATTTGGTAGGTACAATGGCTGGGTGTATCTCAAATTAAATTATCTGGAGCTTGGTTTGTATTCTAAATAAACATCTGGCAGTTCTGCACAGCCTTTAGCTCAAAATCAAAATACAGGTAGAAATGCTTCACTCTGGAGAGTTTGTAGTACTATAAAAATCTATTTAGAGTCTACTTGTGAGTAGTAGTTTTGCTTTTTTTCAGTGAAACTACAGAAAATTCATAAACAGGATTGGAAGTAACAGCTAGAACCCCAGACTGCTCTTTTTCTTCCAGGAAATGCATTCAGAGTTGAACTTGCTGTCTCCCTGTCTGGCCCCCTGCTAGACATGGGTTTGTCACTGTCCTGCATAGTGGCAGCAATGGATTCAGATGCAGACTGAGAAAGGTGTAAATCCCAGCCTTTACTGTAAAAGTAAGCACCGTAATAACCAGGCAATTATGCAGAAAAGCAGTAGCTCACTTAGAAAGTCAGATGTGCTTGCAGTGTGGCCGGTGCCCTCCACAGACGTCACAGGCACCGTGAATTCCAGCAGATGCCAGATCCCTCACTCTGAGGCTGCAGCAGGGCAAGTTCTGAGGGGCACTGAAGCCCTAAGGTCAATTTAAACCCAGACACTAACCTGTAAGAATTACCGTGTTGTTGTCCATAGATAGCTTATTTATTTCTATACTGTGACCACTCACTCTTCTTGTTCTTTTCAGAGATATTCTTTTTCTTCAGAAAAGTCTATTAGCAAAAGAAGCTTTGGCACAGCAGCAGTGCATCAAAATAAAGGAGAGGCTTCTATTCCGATTGGTATTGATTTATAAGAAAAAGGGGCTCCATGTCTTTTAGGGGGGTCTACGGAAGCTGAACAAATGTCACATTAGATTTAGGATGGCAGTGCTTTCCTCCATCTTCCCATATCTGTAGTCAAGCCTGTTTTATGGCACTTGTGTTTCACATGGTGTACTTCCACACTGTCATCTACCTATCCTATAGGAAGTATTTCAGAACTGGGACCAAATTTCACTGTATGGCATACAGACTCTCTGCAGAATTAAGACTCCTCACTGCAGGAGCAGTGCACTTGAGGAGACAGGACATGCACATCTGTCCCTGTGTGGATGACCAGCTGATCCTCTGGCGATGGCAGAGACAGGCAATGGCAATAAGCCTAGAATACGCTTGCTGTTCATCCAGATGATTCTCCTAAAGTTGTATATTAAAATAAAGAGCCAAAGTTACAGTCACCATGGAGTTCATAGTAACTGTGACCAGTTCCAGGCTAGTGAGCACTTGCCCAAAGACAGGGTCCTGTCACTACGATTACTTCTACATGAGATAAAATCTAGTCCTGCTACTCTGGTATGAACATGCCTTGCAGCATTAGACCATATGCCAACATCCACATGACATTCTATGCCAGTCTTCAGCTGTGGGTCCTATAACCTTGGCTCAGGTCCATATGCTTTCCACAGAGTCAACAGATGGATGAAAATATTGTCACCTCATTATGTCCTCAACAGAATTGATATGGTGGTTAGCACCTGAAAAGCATGAGGAAAGGAAGTACTGATGCCTGTGTCCCTCCTTCTCAAATTCTGGTCACAGGCATGGGCAGAGATGCCACTTGGCCTGCACAAAGGACCAAAAGAGCTGACCAAGAAAGCTGCGGGATGTCTGTCAACATCCTAGAGTCTAGAGCCAAAGCAGTTACAGTGCCTGAGCAAATGATGTTTGTATTGTATCTCTGAAAACTCGCATTACACTTCCTGGCTGCCACCCTCTCCATTAAAAAAGGAATGAACAAACAAATAGTATGAGCTCACCATGGCAACTCAAAACTCTTGAGTAATTTTATGTGGACTTCAGTTAATCTGTCACTAGGAGTGGAGTGAGGGAAAGAGAGCTGTGTGTTTTTCACAATAGCACTTTACCAAGGATATTACCCCACTGCCCAACTGTTGCAACAGGCATATAAGCATAGAATTGTTTCCCGAAATCATGTTTGTATGCTGGATTGCAATCTTCCAGAACACCTTTGCATGAATCCTGGTTTTTGTTTGGTTTGCAAGTTGATAAGGAATGTCCACTGCTCCTTACCAGCTGAGATGGTTTGGCATAATAAATTGCAAATGTCAATCAGCCTCTGATTCATTTCATATTTTGCCTCGTACAGATTAATGTCATCTTGATGATCTATTTCACTCAGATACTGTCTTCTGTCTCTTCACAACCCTCAATAAATATGAAAGATCAGGTCTGCCCTAGACAAAGCAAGGTGAATGTAGAACAGATAAAGAAGATGATTAAAGTACAAAGTACTGGTCTAGATGAAGGAGGACTCTCAGGGGGCTGGTACAACAAAGCCAACAGGAGACTTCACCTTTATGGCAAGTGGCAGATAGTACAAATTAGACCAAAAAGCTAAAATAAGTGAACTAAGTAGCTGTGTTTGTATAGTGTATGGGAGGAGAAGAGGAATTTTGCTGCTAAGGAGACGAGGAAGGAGATAATTACAATAATCAAAATGGGAGACAAAGAGCTCCTGAATGTAGCTGTCGGGATAGAAAGAAGGGACAAAAGTTGGATGATTGCTGCATTGCCAGATGATTAAAGTGATGTTGTCATATTTGCGAATGTTTTGCCTAGATACGAGCATATGTGGGGTATATTGCTAGTTATTCTGATGGATGTATGTACTGCAGCTTCTGTGCAGTCACTGTCATGCTTTGTGTGCATTGAAATTGTATTTTATGAAGAGAGTCGGTTGAGGTCTATTGTAGAGACACGCAGGTATGTGCTTTGCTCTCCTTTTGGCAGGGATGCCATTTCGTTTTCCACTCAGAGACATGCAAATCAGATTAGTGTCTTCCTTCAGACTTCATAAGATTTTTCAGAATGTTTTATCATTTAAGCTTTCATTTTTAAAAAGTGTCTAGGCTCCTCGTAAAAGAAGCTTTCTCCAGGATAAATTGACACTTGACATCATCTTGAGTCTCTTGTCATTTGATACTGAGAGACGCAATATTCCTCTCTGTTGTATGGATGGGTGGGGCTCTCTTCAAAACTTAATTAGAGGTTTTAGCCTTCACAGTATGGGACACTAATTGCAGAATGTGGTTGGATCTGTAGCTTTGAATGTTATGTTGGCAAAAATGGAGCCTTGTTTGATTCAGGAAGAAATGAGATCTGATAAAGGGACTCACAGTTTTTTTCTTTTAAGCTATTATTTGTTTGCTGTCTAGCGTTACCATCACCTTTTTTTTTTTTTTTTTTCCAGATACAGTCTGTGTTTTCAAGCTTAAATCTCTTTCTTTTAATTTCCTTTCAAGAATACAAAACCACTGCTGCTGCTTTTTTTTCAACTGCTCTCGTGATCTTTTTGGATGGCATTTCTAGACCTTTTGATGTGCTTGCACCCTCATTCTATGTGCTGGTATTTCTTCATATATAACTGTATCTGAACTTAGGTTTTCCTCTCAAGAACATGTTTGATTGATCTCTATGATCATTGGCAGAAATTATCATGAGTGAGCGTTCTCTGAACTTCATCTACATTATTTATCTACAGTTGTTTTGTATATAATAGTTTTCTCTGTAATTGCCTCCCACCTTAAAAGAATTCAAATCAGCTCTAAGCTACGCCATACTTATTTTTCTTCCTCTCTCTCTTTTTTTTTTTTAGTAAATTTAGTCTGTAAACTAATCAATAGGCTTTCTGCAGAGAATTTACATCTATCCCAAATATTTGCCCAATCATTCGGCAAGAAATATCTTAGCTGTATGTCTCACGTTGAAGGCACACAAAGGTAGAATAGCATAAAAGAAAAATAGCTTTATACAAAGGTATAAACTGTAGGTAAGAGAACCTGGCACTAAGGGAATGCAGAATAAACCTCAGTGCTAATTCATGTGTAAAGCAGATTGCAGTAGAAACCACACTGGAGGAAGTGCAGACAGTTAGACTTTGCAAGATACAACATCGGACTGACAGATTGACTGGCAGGCCTGGAGGGCTGCAGGGATATCTCATGTCACGAATATAACAGCAAGAAAGTAAGAGAGTGAGTGAAATATTCCTAAATAACAACTAATTGCAGCAAAGAAGTAGTTCTACAAAAAAACACTGCATTGTAAATTTTTACAGCTGGGAAGAACAGGGAGAGGTGAGGCGGAGCTGAATGGGGCACATCAGATGGATGTGTTAAACATGAATATTTTGGGAAATCCTTGACTGGTCACTTTAAATATAGCAAACTTACTTCATTCTCTTCCCATGGTACTAAGAAAAAAGAGAGTTTTTATCATTCTTGCAATAAACTGCAGGACTCAGCAGTTCTTGCATCCTTGCAATAAACTGTGGAATTTTGTAACTTCAAAGCAGCTATTTCAAAAGCCCAGAACACAGTCAGCTCAAGAAAAAGTCAAATACTTGGATAAATACCTATTGTTTAACTGAAGCATTTTGTCAGAAGAAGAAAAGATCGCTGTTCTTGCAATGCAATGTAACTTCACCTGCATCTTCATTTTTGTTTCAGAAGTCTACAGAACAAATGAAGAAAGTGCCAACCATTGTCCTGTCTGTCTCATACAAAGGAGTCAAATTTATTGATGCAACAAATAAGGTATGTGCAATCATTGAATATCAGCTTTTTGTCCTCACAAATAGGAATACTTATGAGGCTGGCTCTGTTAGAACACCAGGCCAGAGAGGGGACAGATATGCACTTTGTGTTTCCTTTCTTTTTCTCTTCTCTTCTCTCCAAAATGAAAGTAATCTTATTGTCACTCTCCAGAAACACTGTCTGGAGGACAAGTGAGGCACACTTAATGGCTCAGTTGGAGAACATTGTGTCCAGCCTTCTGCTGTTAAAAGGCAAGCTCACCACAACAGACATTTGGCAAGGGGCCTCCACAGAATCCTTAACTGTCTTCTTCTCTATGCAATTCCTTAAATATACAGAAAATATATACATATTTGTTGGTCTATATAATTTTTGTCTAAAAATACGAATGTAAAGATGTTTCAATAAACAATGAAGATGCAAGGTTTTATCCAGGGCCAGCCATTGTAAGAATAAGAAACATGAGCCATGAGTGTACTTTTCAAATGTTAGAGCCTCTCTGACAGCTATGTTCCTAGTAGTAGCCATTTGACTCACTGAACGCCAGCAGCTTCTTCACAGTTATAGTTCCATATTTTGTTCATCTTTCTATGTGGCAATGCTCCTGTGCTTTGCTTCTTACATTTCAAAATAGACAACATATCTCCCTTCCCCTTTAAAAAAAAAAAAAAAAGACAGAAATTGATAGATTGGGGAACTCAGTGATGGACAGAACAATGGGTTATTGTTTAGCCAAAGTAAAATGTAAAATCCCTGTAAGCAGGAGTAAAATAATGCATGGATTTCTCTTCTGATGTCTAAGTTGGCAAGAAAATGCAATTCATACTGATGCTTGCATATGAATAGAAATGATTGTTTTTTTCCTGTTATGTGACTAAAATGCACTACACAATATAAAAAGTAAGTCAGGCAACCCAGCTTCCTGACCAGGTTAATAATATATATAACTGCTTTGTGTTGCTGAGCATTCAGATCATACCATACATCTAACCCAGTATCCTTCAAACTTGACAAAGCAGTCAGTTTTTAAAGGAGTGTAACTAGAACTGGGTTTTAAGTGAAGGGACAAAAGCAGGTTTGTGATCTTCTGCTACAGTTTGGAAGCCACATGCAGGGTTAGAAGACAGCATGAAAGAAAAACAGAGATGAAATTAGTATTATGTCAGGTATGGCATATTGGCTAGAGCAGAGAGGCCAGGGAATCCTGTCAGTTTCTTTTTCTCCCATTGCATCAAAATGGAGCTTCTGCAACCCTCATATCCTTTATGTTCTCTGATGTGCAGGACATAAATCAGGACATTGTAATGCTATTAACTACAACTTGGATAAGGCTGTATTCAGCTCTTAAATCTCCTCTATAGTGTAAGGGACATTACTGCAATGTCCTTAGGTTAAACAAAATTAAAAAAATCAAGAGAACACAAGGAGCTTCCAGTGTCTCTTTGTACAGTGCATCTCGTCTTATGTATGAAGGAAATTTGAAGTAAGTTGGGCAAATTGTATTAGGTGCCTTTAGTTCGATCCCACTGAAAATTATGCCAGTAGTGCAATAGATGTACTTGATCAAGATAAATAATGCCACAGTCCTGTGTGTTTGCTCAAGTGGTAGAATGCTTTCTCTTCAGTTCAAAATCTGCACTGCCTTTCCCTTCTGTAAAAACCAGGTAATAGCCTGCAACCCTCCCAGGAGCATTGTTATCAGCCTTGTCCACAGTGTGCTGTACCCAATTCCTTCAAGACCCAAAACAGATTAGCACTAAGGTGAGATCCTATTCAGACTTGTACTGCTTCTGTATGAGCTTATAGTTGACAGCGCTGGGCACCACTTAGCAATAAATGCATACTTTTAAATGACAAAAATAGCTAGCAGTTATATGCTTGAAAACTCAGCTCTCATGGCTGTTCAGCCTTTTACTTTATGCCACCAAGCTAAGAATTTGTATTCTGAGTTACAGCAGGCAAAGCTTCAGGTAACAAAGGGGCTCTGACCTCATTCCACTAAAGCTATTTCAGTGACGCCTTGAAGCTTGGCATGACACCACTTTGACGTGACACCATTTCTTTGCAAGTGAGGCCAGAAAGAAATTGCTGCTTAGAAAAAAGCAGACTTTCAGAAATTTCTCATGGATCAGAGCTAACCCTAACTTCAGGATAATTTCTGCAAGGAGAGGGATTGCCTGACACAAGGTAGGCAAGCAAGGGGAATGTTGCTTATCAAAAACTTGATCTCTCAGGGGTATTTCCTTGGCAGAAGCAGAACTGACTTTCAACTTCCCTTCTTTTTTCAGAGGCTCTGGAGGTTGCTCTCAACAAACTGAGTAACAATTTTAGAACAACAATTTTTCATTGTCGGTCAGTGCCAGAGGAGTGCACCCAGAAGAGCAAACTGGTTCATAACCTTACAATTTCTATAGTCTAAGACTATAGGTCTACTGGAGTAGTGACCCTAGGAAACAGTAAATGCATGCACCGAAAACATTGTTAACTTGGAAAGGAGATCACAGCATAATCCTGTAGAAGCTAGGGAAAAGCCTATTTCACTACTAATTTTCATCCACAAGATTTATTTTAGGCACACCTTATTTTATTCAAAACAAAGTTGATAATGGCTATGTTTCCAAACTTCACTTGGTTTAACGTTAAAATAAGCTCTAAAGCACAAACCCCTGTGTCAACCCCAGGTCACCTAGGAAAAGTTTCAGCATGGCAGAGCTCTTTTCATCTGGTTGCTTTGTGAGTTGTGATTTAACATAAATATTTCACACGATTTTAACACCTTCCAAGCGTTAATTCTTTCTGCTTATTAAACTACAATGTTGACACTACAACATCAATGACAATATATTACAGCTATATCTGTAATCTTAAAGGGATATCTAAATCCCTGGTTTTGGTATAATTATAATTCTCATCAAAATCTTTACTGAGGGTAAAAGTTATCAATTTAAGAACAAAGGAACTAAAATGTTTAAAGTAACATAAAAAGCCAATGGTCGTTAAGCAGAGATTATACGTGTCATTATAAACTGGCATATATTGAAACATAAGTAATATTTTTGTCATTTTTATGAATAATGCATTAAACAGAAATAATCAAGTATGTTGCAACAATTTAAGATTAAGAGGATTATTTTGTGTCTTCGGTAAGCATTTCCTTATCATGTTTTTTCTGTAATTTGAAATCTGGAGTGCTTTTTATTAAGATTTTTCCCAACCCATTATTTCTTCAATTAGATATATTAATACATCTTTTAGAAAACTTGACACCTACATACAAGAGGGAAAGTTGCCACTTAGCAAATGAAAGAAGATATGGCAAAGTATCCTAAGTAACTTAGTTGTATATATTTCCTGTACTTTAAAAAAAAAAAAAAAAAAAAAAAAAAAAGGAGGAGGAGGGGAGTTGGAAAGGAAAAGAGGAAAAGACAAGGGTGAGGGAAAAACAGAGATGTTCAGAGATTGTTTTAACTTGAACAGATGCCACTAAGGCAACAGTGAAATGTAGAGCTGTGAGGGACTGTGACACTACAGATGTCATGTGTTCTTTGGTGCAATAGAGATGTCATACTGCAGCAGGCTTGTTCTCTTTCTTTGTTATTTTTTTGTTTGTTTGCTTTGTGGAAAAGCCGTAGCTACAGTCAGGAGGGCCACAATTCAGAAGATCATATAAACTAACCTCTAAAGAAATTCCTATTTGATGAGTCGTTCTTCTGTTAAATTATTTGAAATGTGTTTGTCGAAGAAGCAAGGCCTAATCATAAGCCACTATGCAGTATCTTCTTCTCTGGCTTCATGGTTCCTTTGGCCTGAACACAATAATTACATATCAGTAATTTATGTAATGAATATTCATAATTTTCTTCAAAGCTTTAGACAGCTTTTTATTTCATCAGACAGCCACGCCCCACCTCTATCTCAGTCATATGCTGTAGCTTACATTGGCTGTTGCAAGTAGTGTTGCTCAGTGCATGAACAGTTTAATATTTCTAAATCTCTTACAGGATGCTGTTGTTGCTAAGTGGAGAAAAGTTGCCAGATCCTTCTATAGTTAAACTTCTTGCTAAGCAGAAACCTTTCAAGAGCTCAGGGTTTTAATTAGAAATGATGATGCTTTGTTTTGTTTTCTTGAAAGAATGTATCTGAATTTTATCAAACACCACATGCAAAAAAAAAAAAAAGAAATGGATATTGAGCCTGTTGGGTTTCAACAGATCCTGTCTTGAAAACCATGTAGCCTGAAAGAGTGTGAGGTAGTGACCATCAGACAGAAAACCAGCAGCACTGGAAAATGCTTGTATAGTGCTCTGAAACTGTATTTACAGCCCTATGCCAGAAAGATGTCTTTTTGTCAAAAATACTGCATAAACTGTATAAAACCCAAGCAAAATCATAGGGAAGACTGTAGAATGCACTTGTTGCCTACCAGCTTATTGACAGTTTTAGTTATTGTTGGAGAGGATCAAAACTGAAATGAAATGTATAAGCTCACACATGGAACGTATTAAATCTCTTCTTAGTAAGAAACTTCTGAAATACTTCAGCACAGTAGATGAATGTAAATACAAATCTAAAAGCAAGCTTTTTGCAGCTTTTACATGTAATTCCTAAATTGATTGATTTTTTTTTTGAACAGAATATTATTGCTGAACATGAAATCCGTAACATTTCCTGTGCTGCACAAGACCCTGAAGACCTTTCTACATTTGCGTACATCACTAAAGACTTGAAGACTAATCACCACTACTGCCATGTATTCACTGCGTTTGATGTGGTCAGTTTATAGAAGATACTTCCTTTAATAGTGCTTTGTAATAGTTATAGTTCTTTAATTCTGTTAAATCATTTTCAGGCTATATAGTGATTAATAGAAGGTATTGTTCATTTACCACATGAAAATACTAATCTATTATGAGGTAGTAAACGAACATTTTTGGAGAAAAGCAAAGATTTTCTTTGATACTGCCTTATTTCACATCTGAAATAATTCACCTCTGTAATTACAGATTTTTACTGTAACTTTAGTGAGTAGCACAAGAGAAATTTGAAATGCTATTGAAACAAAAATTATTCAAAAACATTAATATAGTATAACATGTATGAATTCTTGAAACATGTTTACAAGTGAGTCTTGACACACAAGTCTTCTAATCTCTGCTATAGCTTTCCAAGAAGTTCACAAAAAGCACTTTTGACCACCCAGTCTGAAATTTCAGCACGTAGCACATAGATCAGAAATGAATCAATATTCGTTACATTCAGTGCTTAGTCCTGCTGAAAGGCTGACTCAAGAGGTAGCTTAAACTAAGTTTGCATTTTGGACTATGTTCCACCGCCTGCAAAGTCAAGGAAGGACTGGTTTGGTGACTTCCAGCTTTTTGGCTTTTACCCTCATCAGTCTCTCCAAACCAACCAACAAAGGGTGAGAGGGAAAAACACTTTATTGTGGAGGCCTTTGGAAACATCCCATGTTCATGATGTGGATGTGGTCTGCTTTTTGGACAGAGATCAGATGTTATCTCAGTAAGTGATTTCTTTGGATTTCTTAGCCCAGCTGCTCCATGGGTTTCAGTGTTTAGCTGGATCAGTCCCAATAACACAAACATCTTTCTAAGTATTCCTTAAACCTTTTGGTATTGTATTGAATAACCTGGAAAACTGTAACTTCTGCAAACGTATAGGGAAAATATGAAAAGTTTTATTCTTACTTTAAACAGACAACCAAAAAAAAAAAAACTTAGATCTGAGAAAGAGGAGACCACACAGAGAGCTAACTACATATCTCAAGAGGTCCTAGGAATATTTGGCTACCACACTAAATCTCATAGATTTGAAACATCTGTGATAACAGAGATCTGGGCAGAACACTGTCCTTTTTATGTTCCTGTGTAAAAAGTTACACCTGTAACCATCATCAGATTATTATCACTAGATGGCCCCTCTGTTCTCTTCTGCTCTCTGTCACGGCAGTGGGAGTTTTAGCTTAACAAATAATCCAGATATGGAGTCTGGGGAAAATTTATTCTAACACCACCTTTTCCTTTTGAAAACAGATTGCATTTATTTGGAAATAAGTCTCAAAACTCTTATTTCTGTTAAAAAACAAATAGTTTCCAAATACCATGTCTTCATTTATAGGTCTAATAATCAAGCACAAACACAGACCCAGGTAAAATTCATTTTCCCTTGCTTGGCAAGGAAAGAATAGTGATCAAGGAATAATTCTAACATTTTGCTCACTTCCCATACCTTAGGAGGAGCATTTAATACCCCAAGCACTTTGAAGTTTCTGTATTGCTTAAAATAGCCATTCAATGTCTAACTGTCGTAGTTTTTTCCTGCTACATAATCCTTGGTTGGGTGTTATCTACTCAAATATTCTTTTTGTGTGTGTGTGTTGTTTTATGTTTCAGGATCTAACATTTCTTATGGAAGTACAAGCTCCATGAAAAAAATATCTAGATACTCAGAACATAAGCACAGAGTAAATTAAATTTTCTATTTAAGTCTAGCATTTATGGAGCCTGATCTTACAGTTTGCTAATAGAAACAGTCCTGTCATTTTTTTAGTAGATAGAAATCCAACCATGATAAGAAAAGTAAAGTTCAAAATGGTAAAATCCACAATAAAGTATAAAAAAGATACATCTTAAATCATATATATTATGGTAATATAATGTACACTATTAGATGATTTTTTCACTCTCTTATGTCCTTCAATTCCTCAGGAAATGTGGGAAATAGCTTTTTTTTTTTTTTTTGAGTAGGAAAGTATTTTAGTATAACATATCAACTACCAGCGTTACTGATACTTACTATTTAGAAGTGACTGTACATTCAACTTCTCTACTCAGAGTTATAATGCTATAATCAAAATTGGGAAAAACATCAGACTTGCTTGAAGAATATTGAAGGAGACAAGGCTTGGGGGGAGAAGAGGATTTATTGAGCAATATTTGAAACCCACTTCACTCATTCACTTAGAAAAAGCAGCCCTAAAACTACCAGTGAGGGATTCCTACTGGAGAAAAAGCCATCATAACAGTCCCTGTTCCAAAGTTCAGTTCATATATGGGAGATATCCAAAGTAATTTCAGTCAGGTATTCTTTCATTGTGCAACACACCAATTAATAGAAGACAATCTGCATAAACTGGAGCGGTATCTGCTTTTGTTCATACAAAGGGCCAGACTAGTACTCTGCATAACCCAAAGACTTTCCTTTTCTGTATTCTTCTGTCCTTCATTGCACAGATTAAGCTGGATAAGCATTGGAAACAGCTAGTATATATATATAGCAGAGATGAAAAAACATGTTTTCAGGTCTCAAAGTTCTCTTTATTGCCTTCTTCCAGTGGATTTGGAGACTGAAATTTGTTTTGGAAGTTGTTCTCTGTTCACGTGACCATCCAGGTACAATCAATATAGCATCTGCATGTCCTCAGAACGAAATACTTCTTTCCTTTCCTAAACCCAGAGAGAGCATGCCCAGATGCTATCCTCTCAGGGGCAAATTAGGCAGAATGTGTGAAAGCGTTTTAATTCCTCCTCACAACCTTCTTGAGATGGAGCACACTCAGGCACAGAGAGCTTTCAGCTCATGAGCAAATGAGTCTCTCCTCTTTGTCTAGTCTACATAGATGGCTTTTGCAGAAGCCTGAAAAGCACATTTTGAAAGCCTGTTTCCATCTTTGCATTGCATACAATATCTCTCTGTGTCACAATAGAAGAGAGGGAAGGATTCAAAAGAGTTTGACACCCATCATTGCTTTAAATCCACAATGAGAAAGGATGTAGAATTTGAGTTCATGAAAACTTCGTGCAGCCCAGGAGTCCACAGCTGTTAAAGGCAAATGCCAGGTGTGCTTCTCTTGTCATACCAGGTTCGGTGAGCTGAGCTTTCTTCCTCTTGAATGCACTAAGGCTGACGCATTAGAGTGCAGACAAATGTACGTCCTTTCATGTGCCCCCAAATGTAAATGTTTTGTGGTCTGGAGGGTAAAGCATCTGTACAGTCAACAGTGTAAACATACATGTATAGCAGCTCTACACCCAAAGAACTCAATTTACTAATAAATAATCTTCCATATTTGTCAGGTTTTTATAGTAGAAATCCTTGACATCAGGCCTTGAAGACTCCATCATGACTAAGAATTGGGCAAATGATTACATCCCAGGGAATGGAAATTTTGAACTGGGATAGAATTTTCAGATTTTTCAAGTTAAGATTTCATATATTGTGTTTGGTTTGGTTTTACCTACTGGGATTTTAAGTTCAGTACATTGCAGAGAGGGTCTCCTAATTGACATTACTACACAGCCAATGAGGTGGGTAGCTCATACCAATTATCTGTGAGATATCAAAGGAAGCTTCTCCAGTAAATTCAGTCTAAAGACCAAATATAACATTGATCATAAAGGGGAAAAAATTTTTTGCCTAAAAGCAGAAACCCATCAAATCCTCATTATATCCAAAGTGTTTTTCCAAAAGGGCAAAATGTTACTTTTTCAAAAAAAAAAAAAATCCCTTGCAAAATCCCTTGCAAGTGACATTTTAAGTTTTTGTAGATCAAAAGACAGAAATTAGCAATCTTGCTCTCATTCTTAAAGTAATCCTGAAGCCTCAACATAGCTTTATGGAAGCATGAAAATACAATGAAGAAACAGTGCCTGCTGCAACTTATGCAGGAAAAAAAAAAAAAGTAAGCTAAACTGTAGCAAAACAATTAGCTGTTGTAATTGGTTGGCTGAATTAAAGTGGTTGAAGAATAGACTCAGACTTGCACTAAGAAATTGAAATATAACATTACACTGGAAACAAGGCAGTTGACCTCAGTTTCTCATAACACACAAATTGTTGCTTAAAGGCATTAGCTTACTCACTTTCCTTCTCTGCCATGCTGAGCAGAGAATGGGATTGTAGCAGCACTCAGAATCACCATGGTCCTAAAAAATTTACCTCCTTTCCAAGGAGCTTGATGGGGTGACGTAAAGGTCAATGTCTTCCACAGCGACCACAGGGTCTACAACTTTTGTTCTAAGCATCTCTTGGGTAGACAGACCTGTTTACTTCCTTTTGTGTCATATGTTAAAAAAAAAAATCAAATGGTCTGATCAGTCTATCAGAAGGATTTCCATTATGGTTTTTACAGTTGTTGTCTTCCTCCCATATCCTCAAGAGAATCCTGCTCTTACCTCTCCGGTAATAGCCCATCCAAGAATATATGCTAACTCTCGTCTTCATATTCCTCTCCCAGTACTACAAGTGAGAACTTTCTCAAACCAAACCTATTTACTTCTGTTGTGTGTTTTGGTTTTTTCAATGATAATTTTGCAGATACTTTGTTTTAAATTTTAAAAGGTAAAATTCTAAAGCCCTCCATTATATCCAAGTGAAGTGCATGCTTCACTTCTTCAAAGCTCTATCACAGTACACCGTGTGTGACATTTATGCACAAGTTATGGTTCGGTTTATGTTTAGAATATTGAACAGAACAGTACACACTTTGTATTGTTTGTCATATTTCAAATATGTATTAACTATAGAAACAGCTACATGTCTGCATGCTCCAGGCAGGCCTATTTTTTTCATTTTACACACTATACAAGAAAACAAACCATAGTGGCTTACGACAAGATGCAGGACCCAGACTAGATTTCCCATGTCTCTGCATGGCAGACTCTCTGCTTTTCTCTACTCTGATCTCAGAACTGTTCAGTCTGTCTCTCAGGGACCTTTATGTATACCTCCCTGGATAGTGCATTCTCCCAGTCCCAATAGTATTACAGTCTGCTTTTTCTCCAAGCCTTTATTACACCCTGTTCTGTTGATGTATTCCTTTATCAATAATAATATTCAGTGTAGATAATCCCATGGTGACATAGTACACTACTTTAGTGTCACAAAAGCAGATTAAGATGTCGTTAGAATAATATCCTCGTGCTACTAATGTGTGCAGTCTATTTCAAATAATATTATTCTGTACCTTTTTAACGATTATACTCAATTGGTCTTAATTCTATAACTAGTGTCCTGCTAAAAGGCAGACCACTTTATAATAGTCTCTTTAGCCTTTCATTTATGACTCCACTGGCAAACTGTAACCTCAGTATTTCTCAGTCCTGGCCAGTTTCCTTAAATTAAGCGTGAGACAATTTGGAGACTATTGCTATCAAATCAGACAAACGTTTTTACTCGGGAAACTATGCAACTTTGGCTAGCTTGCTGTTGTTAATGCAGTCATAACAGCTGAGAGGATGTCCCCGTGGAGGAGTATAATTGTTTTCTCTCTGACCTAACAAAGGCCAGAGTTGGCACCTTTATAAGAAGCTGTTGTAATGAGCCAAATAGGCTGAATTTAGCCTACGCTTTTTCTACAGAGTATAAAGACTCTCATTACAGAGAAAGTGTAGGTTATGAAGTACATCACTCAGTGTAGTGCGATAACAAAGGGATAGAATTTCTTCATGACTGCAGTGAAACTGTAGTATATGGCATGAAATAAGACACAGTCTTTTAACTATTTAATGACTGAAGGGCAGATAGTGTATTTCTGTGTGTCTTGCACTGCTTTCTCACTTATTACAAACCCAACAGTTAGAGTTGACAAGCTAAAAAGATGCATCATGTAAAATTACTACATCTGAAATTACATCAAAAGCATGTAGGTGTTTTAAGGGCTCACCTAATTTCAAAGCAATACAGGAATGCACCCAGCTATGGGCTACAGTTGTTCAGGAAGGAGAGAGTAACTTCTGAATTAAATCCAAGATGTATGAATTACTCTAAGGAGAATGCAGGACATAAGAAAGTAAGCCTGCAGGCTTGTGTTTGCTCTGCAGGTGTTCAAAATATTATTGGAAAGTTTGTAGGAGCCTAGAAATAAATATACCGAAACAACCCCACAAACCTGGAGGAAAAAAAAAAAAAAAAAAAAAAGACTTTCACTTGCAGTTTGGATTATGGTCAGCCAGCTCTGGAGAAGGAGAGGTCAGCAAAGGAGGTCTGAAGTAGAGGAAGGTGGAATGTCAGATACCCACAGCAGTGCAAGATGGGTGGGGTCTTGAGAACAGCAGATACGGGGTGAGGTGGGAAGAGGTGGGGGGGTTAATGACTTGTTCGAAGAAGAGGTGACACCTATCCACCCACCCCTTTTCTCATGTTTAGTGAGATAATGTTTTCAAAGTTTTTTAAAGTAGTTATTTTCACTACAGTAGATTACATAGAGATTGTCCGTAATCAATGAGAAATCAAATAACAGATGTAAATATTGCAGATATTGTTTTTAAATATTTTCATTACAATGCATTCTGTAAACAGTACTACGCCACTTCTTATATCTAACAATAACTCCACCTAACTCCAATTTTAAATGTTTTTGTTTTGTTCCAGAATTTAGCTTATGAAATCATTCTTACATTAGGACAAGCATTTGAGGTGGCCTATCAGCTTGCACTACAAGCACGAAAAGGGGGCCATTCTTCAACCCTCCCAGAAAGCTTTGAAAATAAACCCTCCAAACCTATTCCAAAACCACGTGTTAGTATTCGGAAGTCAGTGGTAAGTAGAAAGGAGTGGTGCATGCAAAAAAAGAAAAATAACAATAATAATAATAGTAAGCTATACAGTAAGAATTGATGCATGTGTAGAAGCTGTGTAAGTTAATAATACACCTGTTGAGTCAGAAATTCTCCACGTCTCAGCTGTGCCACCTCTGCTCATCACCTGGTAGGGTTATGTCACTGCAGTGCAGGAAGCCACTCAGAACTGCCCAATTTGTGTTCCTCCAGTTTAGAAAGTTGCTTGACTAGTGTTGAACATATCTCTTTTCTAGTTATTCCAAAGTTTTAATTGATTCAGCCTAATTCCAATGTATTGTCCTTTTTTAAGTGTTGTGTATCACAGCCAATGCATACATCTAAAACTGTTTAGTTCCATGGACTTCCCGGAGCTCGTGTCAAGAAATAAAATCAGCACTAAACCTATCATTGGTACACGATCACTGCATGTGCAAATCAGTATCTCAAAAATTTTGATGTTTGATATGGGTATGATTGCCAGATGATGAAACCTAATCAAATTGCAAATCCAAATCAATCTACAATGATCTTCTTGTCACACCAAACAACTTCTTTTCTTACCTTTTTTTATGCTTTTTTGACCCTTTATGGAACCTCCTGTTTCAGAACAGCATTTCAATACACCTTTTCAATATCTTCTTTAGAATCCCAAATTCCTAAAAATCCTAGGTCATCAGAGCAACATATTGATTTTCTTTATTTAAAGTGTCATCCTAGAGTGCACAGCTGACAGGGAAACACGCTTTTACGATACAGCTTTTCAAAAATTATGAAAATTATTTTAAATCAAGTGAGCATAGTGTGATCGTGTAGTTGACTACATAGCGTATCATATTCACTGGCTATAAAGAAGAACCATACTCTGCAATATTGAATTCTGGGATGAGGGGAAGGCGATATGTATACATGAACGTGTACGTATGACCATACACTTTCTTGTTCATCACCATAGGATTTTAAGAAAGAACATTTCCTGATGCTATCATCTGTCTCAGTACTGAAAGGACTTTGCAGGATCAAGTGTTGCTTTAAATGTAGCGTTAACAAGCTTTGATGTGCTACAACTTGGGGATCAGCACAGCTCTGATCTAAACTGTAAATCAGGGCAACCATCAGCAGGTAGATGGGAATGCAGACCACTGCAGACTACTGCTGTAGATGTTAGAACAGGACTTTGTTGATAAAGGTTTTGTGGTGTGTTCTAGTATTTTATTTTATTTTTAAGAAAAAAACTTCTACTAGAAATGCTGTGTGCAGAGATGGTAACCCATCTGTTTATTTGCATTTGTTTTAAAGCAAATAGATCCATCTGAACAAAAGACTCTTGCGAATCTACCATGGATTGTTGAACCTGGACAAGAAGCCAAAAGAGGCATTAATACCAAGTATGAAACTACAATTTTCTGATACAAAACTGTCCCCCTGTTCCTTGTTGTGCCTTGCACTCCAAGCAGTCACAGCACAGCCTTTCCTTTATGGCAACGTTTCAATCCAGCAGAGAGGAAGACTGCACTGTATGAGTGGCCTTGTAACTAATGAAAAAGGCTGATAGTCATTTCTGGTGATCTTCTTCCTGCAGCACTGACAGAAGAATGACACTATATGAAGACTTTTAAAATTACAGTCCACAAGAGGAGTGAGAAACATTATTTTTCACACAGTTCTCCCTTGTGACTTTGCCACAGTGCTTTCTTTGATTTCTTATTTTAGAATTCTACTTTTTAAAAAAAAACAAAAGGTCTCCTAACTAACACTAATGCTGCCTACAAGTAGGATATTTGATTGGTTTTTTATTTAAATCTTGGCAGTTTTTAATTGAAATAGAACCTGAATTAATAAATAGAGTATTTGTGAAACCACTGAATTCATTAATAATTGCTGTGTTGAATAAAGAACTCATTAAAGTGACAAGAAATTAGGTACCCTGATTTCTGTGTGCGCTGGTTTTATATGTAATCCTTGGTGTCCTTTGATCCTCTACAGAAATAGGAACTTCTTGAATTGTAACAAAGGATCAGAGTTTTATGAATGGTTAGAAAAAAAGTATTAATAATGCACAGAAAACATTTATTAGATATTTTTATGGAAGAGAAGAACTATAGGAAAGCATATGAGTATTTATGGAAAAGAAGCCAGATTAATTATGACAAATATTGTTTATTTTAAAGTTGATTAAACCATTGCTATTGCAGCATTATGAAAATTATAAAAGTTGTAGCATCAGTGCACTGGATGTTCCGTGTGATCAGTCTGGAATGCAAGTGGAATGAATGGTCATTCTACTACACCTACATAATAGTTTATGCAGTTTGACATTGCTATAGCCATGAATTCTACTAGTATTTTTAAAAATAATCTCAGTGGTTCTAAAACAAAATCAAAACTCTGGATTTTGCTATCAAGATTTCTGTCACAGAAAACTTGTTTGGAAGATTGTTGATAAAATTATACTGCAAAACATTTTCTAAATAAAAATGGTGAGAAAAAGAAAAAAATTCCAAAGTAGTAAAAATGTTTTCATGGAACAAAATGGTTAAGCATTTGCTTAATATTTGATTAAATGATATTTACTTACATTTTCTTTAAAGTGTTTTAATTTTTTTAATGTCTGTGGAGTATTTGTATAATACCATGATGTATATTTATGTAGAACTGAAATTATAACAGTACAAATATCACTATAGGAGAAAAATGGCATTTTAACGTATATTGTTCTATCCAGTCAAATTGTGAATCATTTTGAAGTTCATTATAGAGATATTGATAAATCGTGTGGTTGTCTTAACGTTTTTTTAATTATTATTTCATATCCAGCTGAGATTTTCAGTTAGAATGGTCAGTTGGTAAATTCCAAAAATGGATAACTGAACTTGGTTTAAACCTGATAATTGTATATGGTTTAGTTAAACCTAATCATAGCGCTGAGTGATGACATACTTTTAATACACTATTCAATTTACTTGAACAAAATAGTTCCTTGTACATATTTTGCCTATTCACTGTTGATATGTACGTAGTCAACTGACAGTAAAAAACTAACACTAAAAATATGGTACCAAAAGGCAAATTGTATAGGAGAACAGTAAATAGTAGCCTCACTGCAACAAAACTTATGTAAATATGCTTGGGCTTCCAGTTATAAATTTTGTAATTTTGTCATTTATTTATATCCTATAAAAGCACACAAAATAAAATGAAGTTGTACAGTCACAGGGCTTTGTGCGTCATTTTATCATTGCTAAATGAAACAAGGGGCTGAGCCAAGGGATACTGAAGTCAGGGAAATGTCCTCCCTCCCCTTCCCCCGATTTCACTGGGCTTTGGATCTTGTCTCACGCAAACTCAGGCATTGCTGTGGAGACAGCTTTATTTTAGAATACAGATTTTGTTTACAGATGGTAAACACCTTATACTTTAAAGCCCTTAATTAACTGTTTTTTCAGTGCACTATTCAATTGCTGACTTTCCATATTTAATTGCATACTCTTAAGAGTTGCAGGAGGAATTATGTTAAAATGCATACACCTCAGACACCAAAAGTATAAAAATGTCCAGATTTTCAGGCTATAAAACTGGGTAGCTGAGTGACCCCTAAAATTAAAGGAAAAGGCAGGAGCTGTAACACAACCCTAAAATACAAGGGAAGTGAAGCAACAGGAAGGATGGCAACTTGCAGGAGAAATTTGATCCAGGTTTATCAAAGAGATGCCAAACAGGTATGGTGGCACAGCGAGCAGCTGGACTTGTTTGGGAGAGATAATACGAGGTAAAATCAACTGAGGATGGCTAGCAAGACTGGTGAAAGATGAGATGGATGAAAGACTGCTAGGACAGGGAATGAGTATGAAGAGAATAGTTTGGGGGGACAGTGAGTCAGCAAATGACTGGAGCCCCCACAGCAGACGTAAATTGAAACTGGAAGGAAAGATAAGAGTTAATGGGTATAAGGTACTTCTGTGTTTGCAGAAACCTGGGATTTTAGAGGAAAACATTTCCTGCACTAACTGATTTTATATAAGCCCACTGGAGGCAAATTGATGGGGTCCCCTCTGTCATGGGACAATGGCTCAGCATTCCTTTCTTCAGAGCCAAAGAGACTTCTCTGAACACAGGACACAAATCTGCACTAACCCAAAGCGGTTACCACTTGATCATTAGTCCTTTTGGTGAACAGCTGACTTTTTTTTTTTTCTTTTTTAAGTCTGTAGGATGTTGGCATTTTATAGGAAGTAAGGAAACAATGGTCAATCTTAAAAGTGAAGGTAGAGAAAAAGCCAGACACCTCCAAAAGATCAGGAAGTGAGAAAGATTGCTTTTCGTGCTGTCTACTCAAGGTAAGAGGGAAGCAGAGGCAATCAAGGAGAGTACATGAAGAAACTGGAGCATCTGCATGTTGTGAGCACAGGAGTTAATTGCAACAACTGCCTTACAGTGGAAGGGTGGAGTACTGGCAAAAGATGAGAGATGATAAAAAGATTGCATTTGACATGAGATGATAAGGAAATTGGAATCAAAGTGAGGTAAGCGTGGGTGTCAAAGGATTGTGAACATTATTTGGGTAGTGAAATCTCTATTACACAAGGCAAGAAGCTGCTGGGAGAATTCATAAGGACTGGAGGAACTCACGAGGTGACAAGTGGGGAAGCCTGTGTTGTGGAGCTGGAAGGTTTTCTGAAGCAGCTGTTGCTTTTGAGACTGGACATGGTGGTAATTCCAACCTGGCCTGGCATTTATTAAACTCCAGAGGAGCTACTGCTCACCGTAGACAGGAGGGGGCATACAGCAAATCTGGTTCTGGTAGTCTGCCAGCACATATAAGAGAGGCTGCTTCTCCTGCAGAACGCCAGCACATATAAGAGAGGCTGCTTCTCCTGCAGAACCCCAGCACTATACACGGCTTTTAGTTTCTACCCATCTCAGCATCAAAAACTGGCATAGCCATAAGATGGTGACCATTTGGAAGAAAACTAGATGGTCATGAAAAAGGTTGTGTCAGTCCTTTGCAAAAGACAACAGCATAATAGACAGCTAATAAGCTTTCATGTCCAAAGATGAAATAGTTTATAGTTTCCATTCTAGAATAAAATTTTCTGCCATGTGCAGACTCTGATCTAATTTTGCCCTAGATTTCTTTCAATGTATTCTGTTCATCTATCCTTTTTCACACTTCACTGTAGGATGATGTCTAAGATGTCAACAAGACAACAGTCTAGAAATAGTAACTTCAACTGTCTCCAAACCATAAGCCCAAACAATTGACTCCACACTGTGTGGCAGTGACAAACTAAGTGAAAGACAAAGCATAAGGATCAGAGACAACATTTAAATGAGGGCATGTACCTAAGAAAAGGTATATCCATTATCTCATGTAAAAAGACCACATGAAGAAAGTGAAAGAATGTATATAAGGAAAGGGAAAATTCAGGAAGAATGGAAGAAGAAAGGACTCCAAACCAGGGGAGCACAAGGGAATATTGTTCAGGCTGAACCGTTTCTCTGAAGGAGTTTAGAGCTCTGTAACTTCTTTGCTAAAGCAGCATAGTTAATGTTCCTGGCTGTATCGCTATCCATTCCACCCTTGAATACCCTGGTTCTAGTTAGCTTTCATACCTGTGAGCTCATAACCCAGCTAGATGGAGGCTATGGTCTATGGTTCTTGCCATGAAGGAAGGATGCGTCCCAAATGCTGGAAGGGGAAGCTGCACCTCCATGACTGACTCCCTCTCCTGTACAATACCACAAGCAAATTTGTCATCAGTCCAATTAACATGCATATGTATTCACTACTGCCACATCACTCCTGCTATGGAAGTCAGTTACCCAGCTGTCTTTGAGAATGTGAGTGTGGGTTACGTTGCAACAAATGGACAGAAAAAGATATGATCAATATGTAAACCAAAGTTCTCACTCTCTCCTGTCCTTGTTCTTGCCACCAAGTGTGTGGAAAAGAAAACTATTCTTTCTATCAGTCAGAAAAATCTGAATTCAAAACATTTTCTGTTTAGGGAGTAACTGAGGGCCTTAGACTACTTTCTCACATACAGGAAACATGTTAGAGATCATAGAATCACAAAATGGTTTGTGTTGGAAGGGACTCTAAGTATCACCTAGTTCCAACCCCCTGCCATGGGCAGGGACACCTCCCACCAGACCAGGTTGCCCAAAGCCCCATCCAGCCTGGTCTTGAACACTTCCAGGGATGGGGCATCCACAGCTTCTCTGGGCAGCCTGTGCCAGTGCCTCTCCACCCTTGTAGAAAATAATTTCTTCCTGATACCTAAAATAATCCAGCCTCTTTTAGTTTAAAGCCATTACTCCTTGTCCTATCACTACACTCCCTGATAAAGAGTCCATCCACAGATTTCTTGTAGCAAAGACCACTATAAGTTATCCTCAGATAACCTCTTCTCCAGGCTGAGCAACCTTAACACCCTCAGCCTGGATATTTAACATAATAAACACATTTAATTAGAAGCTACATGCCTTTTTGTCATTTTTTATATATAACTACCTTCAAATCATTAGAACTGCTTAGATTCTCCAGATCCTTTTCCAAAGCTAAATTTATTCCAATAATAAATCCATTTAAAAAAGAAAATATATATATTCATGCACAATGTTAAGGGTGGTCAATGACAGAGAGAACACGTCCACATTTTAAGGCAATATATTTGTTATCATCTCCTCTAAACAAGTATTAGAAAGACCAGAAATCCAGTGAGACAGGGGAAATCAAAGCATTTTCCAATATGGAGGATACCCAAGGAACATTAAATTTATCCTATAGTGACACCATGAGGAAAAAAGAAGTAGACTACACTGATTTTAAAGATATAGTAGATGCAATGCGATCTTCACTCTTTTGCCTGTGATTATTAGAAAATGATAATTGCTAGGCTGCAGAATTAAGGGCTTGGGCATGTCCTAAGCAAAGATATCCTAACGTATATAATTGAGGCTAGCACTACTTATTCCTTGAGCTTATGTTGAAAAAAATAAATAAATAAAATAATAATAATATACTGTTATCTGCTGTCTTGAAGATAAAGTTACAGATTATCTGAACAATTTTGCATTAGAATTAAATTAAATCTACTGATGCATCCAGGTATCTGGAAATGATGTATATGATTAGAAGTTAATTTTAAAAGATGCTAGATCAGTCACTATGACCATCCTTGTATCACAACCATTATGTTTCACGCAGCTATACTTAAACAAAACTTCAGAAATGACCTAGGCCAAAAGCCTCAATCATAGAAAATTAAACTGATTGCTACAAGAAGTAAAGATATGAGAGACTATCAATGTGGCACCATTGTCCCCAGCTTTTGATATGGCAGGAAAGCACTTCAGTAAGAAGTTCCTAAGTAATTGCAGCTGCTAATGCACATGTTCTGTTCCCTGTGCTACAGAAAAAGATGGGAAAAAATACCCCTGCCAACCTGCTTTTGGGGAAAACTGGTTCCCAGCCAGAAGTCTTAAATGGTGGTCTGCAAGGAAACTACACCAACAGAAAAAAAAAAATGAACAGCTATTGCACCTGAAGGCATGGCTCAACTGTGTGAAATACTGCACTTACTAAAGCAGCCTAAATCAAAGGAAGGTAAGAGGTTAAGAAGCAAAATTATACATTGCAAGAAATAAATTTTTCCTGACCCACAGATGATCAACAGAAGCTCTAAGTCTCAGCATTTCATTACAATCACTGTTCAAGCACAGACTACACAGAACTGAGGCAAGGAACATGATCAGATGGTCTCAGGTTCATCTGTGCACCTATTTTTGGGTGAGACATGCAAAGCAAGGCAATAAAGATCTTAGCTTTATAATAATCCATAACTTTAGAAGCAGAATCCATAGCTACAGAACAGATGGGAGCATATAAGTAGAAACTGAATGTTTTACTGAGACTTTTGTTTAGATTCAGTTTCGTGTAGAGAAGTAGAAACTAAGATCTTAATTCCCTTGCTTTACATGACTTTACAAGTTCTTTTTCTGTCTGTCTTTCTTTCTTTCTTTCTTTCTTTCTTTCTTTCTTTTTTTTCCTTCCATCCGCTAGACCTTGTTATTCTTTTGTCTGCAAACCTGAAATGTCCTGCCTCTCTCACATGCCTCACTAACGGGTCAGTTCTCAGCCTTTTCTCCAATTCAACTAAATAGATTCAGCTCTTAAACTTTGCATTGCAAGACTTTTCCCCAACCCAAGGATTACTTTTTGCAGTCCTCTTCTAAATTTTGGTTGAAGCCAGTTCATGCCTGAAATATAAATATCAGAGCTTCATACACTCTTCCAGCTGATGAATTATTAATGAAGCACATAGATCACTTCCTTACTCCATCAATATCGATCTTTTTTATGTACTTGCTTACATACCAATGCAAACACTTTGGAAATTATATGGATGACCTCATCAAGTTTCATTTCCACACCACCATTTTCAAGATGGTCTCACTGGTATTCTTGACTCCATTATGTATGACATAACAATACCTTATTCATAACCTAACAAAAAAACAGGTTGTTGAATGTGTTCACATTATGTAGTGATAACTACTTATTCTTGCTGTTTACTTTTAACCAATTTATATCATCTGCAGTTTTATCATAAGAGGTTTTCTAGGTCATGGACAAAAGCACTAAATAACATTATAACAATGAAGTGGCCCATGTTTTAATCCATCTAATATGTTTTCTACCAATGCTATAAAATAGAAGCACTTCAAAGTGCTGTGAAAGAATGAATCAAATTTCCTGAAGAAATCCAAAGTTCATGTATTGACATTGATGGGGTAAATAAAAATAAAAATAAAAAACACAAGATAAACAACTAGATATCTGCCAGTAACGTCTGACAAAACCAATCTCTCATAAAACCATAACAATCAGCAATACATAGAAAATTTCTGCAATGTTCAGGCTAGATTCCACTTTTTCATATAGCCCTAAATCTGCCATTCCACTATTTTACTCAGGACTGAATTGAAATCAATAGTTCCCTTGGTCTACTTATTTCAAACACTAAAATTGTCATGATTCACGATCCTTTAGTAATTTGTCATTTTTTCAAGACACGATGAATTTTACCAGGAGTGGTTCAAAAGACTCTTCATCTTGCATGTCTCAGACATTTGGCTATTTAGTGTTTGGATTTGCTGATTGAATATTCTTTAGTTTGAACAAATCATCCTTGCCACCTGTTAAGATTATAAACTTCCTGTTCCTGTGATTAAAATTACATGGAATAGATACATCTTGCCATTTATTTCCAAATATTCTCTCTCCAACATCGTATTTCACAACTGTATCACTGTGATCGATGGACTAAGCTGTATTTTGCTAACTGCAGCGTTTTAATACCAAATGACCTCTCGTTTACTTTGCTTATTGATATTTCACTGACTGGTATACAAGCCCTAATCATTTGCTCCTATACTTTACTTTGTAATTTATACTTTAATGTACCATAAACATCTTTTAATGTATTTGTCTATGTTTTACTGCAGCTTCTACACCTCTTTTTAAGGCGATATATAATATCATAAGATAGCATCTCATTCAGTAGGTTAGATGTTTTTTCCACATCTGTGACTGTGGCTCTGTGGACCCCTTTCAGTGATTCCTAGCTCTAACACGTCCTACATTAATTACATCTATGTTCCCACCTATGCCAAAATTAGCTTTTCTGGAAAGATTCCAAACATGTAATTCCCTGCTCAAGGTGATATCCTGTTATACAAGGAAAATGGAAGCAGAGTACAATCACTGACACCTGGAAAACTGCTAATTTTTACACCTTGTATTTGATTTCATAATTTTGTTATATAATAAAGATTTCTTAAAGGTTTGCTTTTCAAGAATGTCTTGCCTGATCCAGAGCCAACTGTGTGGGTGTTCTTCATCTCACTATAGTTGATTTAACTTGTAAAATGGAGACATAACTTCCTCTCTATATTTTCTTTCAATTATATAAACATTCCTGTGAACAAGTCAGTAAGAAGTTATGACAGATTTAGAGCTGCCTGGTGATAATTTATGAGTACTTTGGCCTGATTACCAAAATGTTTGTTTTATGGCTTCACTTGTTTAACACAGTAAGAATCTCTCGTGAATAAACAACTCTGAAAGAGAAGAATAACTCAAGGTACCTAGTTTTCCATTTCTTGTGAGTTGTTAGGGAAAATGCCAGAATTGCTTGAATAACCTATTCAAAATAGCCTACAAAACTTAGATGTAGAAAAAAAAAATCCCCAAAATACATAAGAGCTAAATTTATCTTTCAAATGGAAAACAAAAAGTTCTTAACTGTTAAATAAAGAAAAAACAACTACTGTCACTGTACAAAAACTACCACCACAATTACACCTTGACCTTTAACATGCCACAATTACTGGATTATCTGTGCTAATTTTGTCTTTACTTCCTCTGGGGAATAGCTTTTACAGTCCTCTCACTTTGACCAAGTCCTTGGGTTACAATACCAAATTCAGCTGTTCTTGCCTTTAAGTATTGACTGTGTGTAGGTACTTCTGATTTTTCCTTCTAATGAATCCTACCAGCCATGAACACTCACCTTAGAAATTGGAACAAAATACCTCAGTGTAGTCATTTCAATAGGGAAAACCAATTTGTTAGAACTTAAACTTTGTGCAAAACACACAAGTTTCTAAACAGAAGACACCTAGGCTCAAAGCCCTGTACTATTTGTCATAATTATCAATTCCAAATGAGAAAACCAAACTTCATTTTTGTGAGAAAGGAGAATATATTAAAGTTAAGAAATCTTGTCTTTGCTGCTAACTACTTGAAGTATTCACTGCATCAAATTCTCATTTTCTGGATGGATTCCTGCTTAACAAGAAGAAGAAAAAGATGTACTACATAGGTAAGTAGATATCCTAAAATAATTTCTAACAGAACTCAAGCAAAATGAGTATGGCAAAATGGAGGTAAAAAGCTGCATGCTGGAGGCACTGTGGTATAGCTTTTGAAAAGCAGGAAGTTTAATTTGCATGCAAACTAAAAATACAGATAGGGAAAGGATTATCATTAATAGAGAAGGTGATCTTAATTGCCTAGATTCATACTTTAGTGACAAAAGCATCCTGATACTCCTATCTAACCGTCTGTTAAGGGTCATTCTTTTTTTCAGTAATACAAGGTGAAAAAAGAGATGCGGAGCACACACTGAGAAAATGTCCTATTCCACACTTTGTGATAAAAGAAAGGATAGTAAAGTCCAACCTTGTTTTCAGCAAATCTTCTTCAGCAAATATTACCAATACTAGAACCTAGAACAGTGGAAACTCCTATCTGAAAGCAGGTTAACAGTTACTGAGGGCTAAATATGATACGTAATGACAGATAAAGCATCTTGTGAAACTGCAAAGTGTAAGGAACTGCACAGCTGGTAGAAATTTAAAAGAAAAAAAAGACCATAACTTCAAGGGATAGACCTTTTTCCCATGTCTATCATAAAGAAAAGTTTAATCATTTCAACAGATATTTCTAGAAAAAGGAGATAAAACAATCAAATTGGCAGACTTTTAGCTTATTCTGATCTACTTTATTTAATTCTTTAACCGACTTTTAATGCTCAGGATATGCTATGAAGAGAATTCCAGGTCATGTTTAGTTCAATTGAACTGTACCTGTCTCTTGCAGGTTTTCACTGATACCAGCATGAAAAACAAACAATTCTTCCACAGATTCAGTTTGGCCATTTACCACTCTTCTTTTTGAACGAATGTGTACCCAGGGAATTGACCTCAAACCCAGTTCTCCAGACTGATGAAAAACAAACTGCTGAGTCAGAAGAGCAATCTTATAGCTGAATCCTTGATACTGCAGAAAAAGAGAAGAATTACTATCTGCTCTACAATTTTTAGACGGGACAAAAACACAACTGCTTGGCTTTGAGAAATATGAAAGTGCAGAATCTGAAAGATGTTTAAAATATTTCTGTAACTGCTTTGAAATTTCAAATGCACTGAGGTAACAATTTTTTTTGTGTGCTTTTGTTAAACATATACTCAACTAGAAATAAGATTTTACCAGCATTTAAACCATTTAAAGTCTTTGAAAAATTGTTCCTCTTCACATTTCCCAATTCTTGAAATTGTCACAAATACTGATAAGACCGCTTCCACATAGTTCCTCAATCTCTCATTTGTAAAGCTGTTAATATAAAATGCATAATTGTTATTCTGTACTGAATATAAACTCCACAGCACATTTTAAGAATTCATACAAATACACTGAAAAATTTTGGCTCTACCAACCTGCATAAGTGTACCTTACTTTATTATCTAATATGATGAGTACTCAACCATCAAGGCATGACTATCAGTTTCAGATTAGATCCTTTAAAGTAAAATGCATGATCTGTATTTAGAGACAAATTTCCACTGGCCAATACCTATTTCTCTTCATTCATTTATTGTCTTTCTTAAAAAAATAAATAAAGTTAAAAAGACAAAACTCCAAGCATTTCCAAACCTCACATTAAAAATGTCAGGCCTCTCATGCATTATTGTAGTGGTTTTTAACCAAAAGTATATTTTTCAGTGTTTCCTTATTTTTTTTTTCCTCAACACTTCTGCCAATGGCCTTATCTACAACAGCTAACACTGCTCATAATATTAAAAGATGACATTAAGTGGTTCTAACCAGGAAGTGCAGAAAGAAAAGAAACATATCTGTCATTGTATCTCTGGGATCTAAAAACATTCTCTGATGACAAGACTGAAATTTCTTAGTATTGGAGTAAGGGTTTGCATCAGCACACTACAAAGTCTTAGCGTACGTAAACCTGAAGCACTCTCTCATCTTGTTTTTTTCCTCTGGAAACCCAGCAAGTCTCTGGTGACCAGCAATAGGACCTGAGGAAATGGCATGAGGCTGCATCAGGGGAGGTTCAGGCTGGATGCTGAGAAAAGGTTCTTCATGACGCAAAAGGTCAGGCACTAGAAGAGGCTCCCTAGGGAAATGGTCACAGCACCAAGCTTGCTGGAGTTTAAGGAGTGTTTAGCCAACGCTCTCAGACACATGGTCTGATTTTTGGGTGGTCCTATGTGGAGCCAGGAGTTTGACTCAATGATTCCTGTGGGTCCTTTCCAACTCAGGATATACTGTGATTCTGTGAATATTGACTCTAGTGAAGAAGAGAAGTGTGGACTTGTTCTTACTATGTTTGGAGACAATAACAGAAAAAATAATGTGATTTTCAGAACTGCATGAGTAAGGAAATCCCTGCTCTCATCTGCTAGAAAGTACTGATTATCTATGGGAATGAAATTACTTACACAATTGCAGAGAACAATTAAAATAGCCTATTGCTTCAGAAGCATGACTAATAGAAAATACCATTTTTAAAATATTAAACGTTAAGTATACTTTAAATGCATTTATGCATTAGAAATAATACATGCATTGCCTAAATAGCATCATATTTACGTTTACACAGCTGAACTGGGTAAATTTGTCTTTGCCTCATTTAGAGTCATTTTAGGCATCGTAGTTTTCAAAATTCATCTGAGTTTAGGCAGTATTAGAGAAAGCTGAAAAAAAATCACAGAGACACAAAGAAAGTGTAATGAAGTAAATATAAGAAGAAATTAAAAATACCACTTAAGTATACAGTTTAATTGTGGCACCCTAAATAGCCATCCAGATGATCCCTCTTGAGCACAGAACAAGAATCCTCTCTAGCCTGAAGGACCAGGATCTATAATTGTCCTCAGAGCCCCAGTTACACATACAATATATGGCTTGTTACATGGAAACAAGCACAGGAAGCTGATGTGTTTTGTAGATCAGGCCCCAATCAGTCAGGCCCCAAGAGGCCTACTGAAACACTTATGAGATACCTTTCTCATCTTTCTAAATGAACACACACCTCATTTAAATAGTCCAACTATCACACAGTTGTGCTGCATCCGCCAAGTGTCACAGTAGGAGATGGTATAGGAAGTACTGAAGTTGTCAATAATACAAGCAGACTAAAAATCTTACTCCTTTACACTCACTGGATCTTTTCGGTTGCACTCTGACACCCCAGCTTAGGCCTCTATCAGACCTAGCCTTTGGAGGACCGGCATGAGTTACTTTGAAAAAAAGATAAACATGCAAGGTAGGTAGCAGCACACAGCATGGTAGCTTTGTACATGCTGAAAAATATTGGTCAGCCTACTTCAGAGTTCATGCCACAAACGAGCCTAGTCTGTTTAACAGCTTACTGCATATTGGCAGAGCCAGTAACTGTGTCCCATTCTTAGCTGGAAAGAGCAAAGTGAAATTGGGCATGAAAATCACACAAAGAGTTCTGAGTAGCTGGTACACTATCCTCTCTCCAAACAGGAAGGTTTATTTGGCTTCTGCTCTTTTTGAAATCACAACAGAAATAAGGTGCCTCAAGTCCTCAGAGATCTTGTTTCATCATCACCACCTCTGAGACCATATAAATTTGTAGTAGACAGAAGGAAGAAGGAAAGATGTGGACAAACACATCTGAGTGCACCATCAGGGGAATACTAGAAAGCACCTCTCAGACACAAGGTTGGCCTTCGCTGTGCTCCTTGGCATTGCCATTTGTGTTGCACCTGAACTTACTACGGAGGAGAGACAGCAACTGAACAGTTTGTGTAAGGCGTTCATGTTCTGTTAGCAACTGGAAGAAGACACACAAATTCTCTGTAACCTACTGGTGTTCTGGATTTACTGTCTTCTTGAAGATGAAACAGCATGGCCTCTCTGCACTGTTCTCTTCCAGGAAGGAAAACAAACAAACAAAAAACCTATCAGACCGCTTTCTCAGTGTGGCTTTCCCCTAAAACCTTCAAAGGCATCATCTTCTGTGAAAGAGCAGAGATGAGGACACACACTGTTGTAGCTAGGTATAACTGGACTCCATACAGAGACTGTAACTCGCACAGCATTCTCTAACAGAGAGTCTAGCCACATAATTTTCTAGGGGAGGCAGAATAATTTTGGGGCAGAGGACATTCCCCTAATTGCAACAGGTTACCAGTTCCAGCTGTACCCATACACTCCCGCAGTAGACAAGAAGTCTATAAACCTCTACATGGAAAAACCTCAGGCAATACCTGCACAGCTCCATTTCAAATGACTGTTAGAAAGGAGAATGATGTAGTTAAGGGAATGGTACAAGGCAATAAAAGATCTCCTTTTAAGCAGTTGCACTGTGTGGGTACAGTTTTTTGTTAATAAAGGAGACGAAGCAAAGGAAAAAAATTGTAAAGGAGCTGTAGGCCTAATTGCCAAAATGAAGAGACTCAAAACTTCTACAGAAGCTAACGGGCATCATTAGTAGAAAGTGTACCTAAAGTTGTTTGCACAGAAGCACATAATAATTTCAGTTAAAGAACTACATAAAATTGGCAATGCCCAATAGTTAAATTTGGGTGACGCTACTTGATCTGGCATTACAAGACATAATGGAAGCACTAGTGTTCAATAAAAAATAAATAAAAAAATCTTGTGGTCAAACTTTATTTCGTGTCTTTTAAAATACATCTAAGCATCAAAGAAAACATCCAAATCTTGCAGCAATGCAGCACTTTGTTTTTGTTTGAATGAACTGCCTTAAACTTCTTAAACATTTAAAGATGTTGCTGTCTTGGTTGGCCCCGTCTTAACAGTTTTTCATTTTCTTCTTGTGAATCATATTTATTCTTTGTTTCTTCAGACTTTCTCATCACTATTTCTCTTCTTTCACCACACCTATGAAGTCTTAGTAGTCAACTCCATCCATTTGTACATAAATGCCAATGTCCAGACTCTAACACCACCTTCTATGAAGCACAGCTTCCCCAGTGGCAGCAACACAATCCTACAGTGCTGTCATCCTTGAAGAATAATTCAAGAATGCACTGTATGTTCCTCACATTTCCAAGCTTATGTGCTACTTGTCACCTACTTGCTTCAAAATCAAAATGCACTATAAAATCCAATCGTACATTTTCTTCATTAAGCTGTGATAAGATTTTCCTATCATTCAAGATTCATTAACACTGTAATGAAAGACAGCTTTCTGACCTGGTTTCTCATGTGAAACATTTATCCCGTATCTTTTTACCTAGTTGGGTCTCTAAGTTGACTAACATGGTCAGTGCAGTAAGGACAGCACTGCCTATGCAATCAAGGGAAACTGGCTGAGAGGAGCATCCCACTACTTGCACCTTCAGGTAATCAGGGAGGATATTGATGAGGTCTGTATAAACTAGACAGAGTAGAAGCAACTATGTCCCGAACATTAAAGGACATGTTCCAAGGCTTCAGTTTCCCTTTGTTCACTTTTTCCTCCATCATCATATTTAATACTACTGCTTATCTGTCAAAGAATTTTTGATGTGGTTTGAAAAGTAGCATTATATTCAGATTGACAATAAAGACACAATACAACTTAATAAAGGAGGCAGCACTTCCCCTCCCTCCTACCCCACAAGAAAGAAAATAAACCACCACCAACAACAAACTCGCACTCAAGAATTGAAATTCATAATTTCAGCCAATATTACTTGGATTATCTTTATTGAATGCTGTACTTACTTAGAATACAAAACATTACATTTTTTTCTATCAAATTTTTTCTCTTTACATTTCTGCCAGCAGTACTTTAATTACCCCGACCCGTATTCAATAGCACCTTAGAAACAGTGGAATTTCAAGTTAGAAAAGAGGAAAAAAATGATTGTCAAAAACAGGCAGATATTAAGAATGTATATTAAATCTTCTGTAATGCGCACAAAAATTACTAGAAGTGAGAATTTCACTATTTAGTATCACTTGATACACACTTACTAATGTACCTTTGGCAATCAAGTATTTAAATGAAGTGTTCTACTGCCATCAACAAAAATATGAAAATCGTGACATTAATGCTTGTGCAGTTGATCATAGTAGTTGAGAGGCAACTTACTAGAACAAGACTTACTGGCACCTAAGAAAAAAAGTTAACTAATTATTCACAAAAGATATGTCAAGTACAATTATTAAGTACAAAATGTCAAAGATTCTAGCCCATATAGAATCTATAAATAGACTGTAAAAAATAAAAATAAAAAAATCACATATTACCAGGAAAGAGAGCCCTGTACAAAGAATCTGATGTAAACAAAGCTGACAACAATAAAATGTCTCCATTGCGTACAGTGATTAACTGAATGGTAATTTCAAAAGGACAAATAACCAAAATTCACACTTTCTAATATTTTTCAATATAACTCTTTTAAAGAATTTCCAATCTCAGTTTAGCTGGTTAGTTCTGTTCATCCTCTGAATGGATACGTGGCACAATCTCTTCCACTTGAATTCCAATATCCCTTCAGATTTTGCCTCGAGCAAACAGAACTCAAGATGTCCCCCTTAACAAGAAATAGCTCGTACATGTTACAATACACTTTTATCTCCACAAGGTTAGAAGCATGAAGGTTCTCACTGAAAGAGGGAAGCAATGCTGCTGTAAACTGAACAGCTACTTGATTTGTTTTGAACTTGAAGCACCAAGATATTTCATTTTTCAAATGAAGGATGTCTCCAATTCTTTCCATTCTGTTGTAAACGAAAAACCTTGCATCATAGGAAACTTTTTTTCTTATCGTACAGTTGTGTCCATGACTAGAGAGCATTTAGCCATCAGCCTTAGCACAAAATACATTACCTATTACATTCCTATTATTTTTTAATTATTAACTTCACCTAATTTGAATAAATCTTAATAAAATTTTGTTACAAAATTGGAAGCAATATACTTAAGATGCAAATCAGAACTTAAATATTATAATAATGCTTATTAAAAACAAAATTAAATGCAAATTAATTTGCCAAAACGTGCACAAATGTACATAAATATGCATGAAAACATCATGAATGCAACACTGCAATATAATTCACAGCTTAATGAGACAAAAAATTAGCAGAATTTGTTTCCAGCTCAAAAAAAAATGAATTAATCTCTGCAATGTTCAGCCCACTAATCACAATTTCTGTAATACATAAAGAATACCAAGATTATCAACAGTCACGTACACTTTGAAATCAGGGGACACGTGTATTGACTTAAGGTTAGTTCCATTTGTGTAGAACGTTTGTAAGGATTCTCCAGTAGTTACATTCCACCACTGTAAAATAAAACAATACACTTTCAGTTAGTTAAAGTACGGTTAGAATAAATCATATAAAAAGGCCTAGCATGGCTAGCCCAATTGACTGCTTTCCTCGCAGAGGTAGAACTAAGGGAGAAAAACACAAGCAATCTTAAATAGAAGAGGTTTAGCAAAAGACTAATTACTAGAGATATAAGACTTTCAGACGAAAAGAAACTTCAAAAAGATTGAAGCTGTTCAATTTAAGGAACACATATAAAACAAATTCAGGCACTGCTCTTTCATAAAATACAATCAATAGAAGTAAACTGTAGCACAGCTAATTTTTTTTTTAAGATTATGTATTTTTATACAACCAAATGAATACACAAAACTTATTGCCATACAGTATAACTGAAACTATAGCTAAACTGAAAAAAAAAAAAAAAAAAGGCAAACCAAAAAAACCCACACACTTCACTGGAATCACAAAAGGATTAACCATTTATACAGATTAACCTTTTTCAGTTATGTCAGCAGGACAGACTTTTTTCCAGTTAGTCTGTACATCCTTTTTTGTTGTTGTTGTTTAGGCTGTACAGTAAGCAGTAGTAACAAAAAACAACCTTCTACCAACAGTTTATTCCATGCCTGTAGAATCGTTTCACATTTCTTATACTGCTCTCAGAAGAACTGGAGACCACAATGAACCGAAATCAGTCCAGCAAAAACCTTTTACTTGTTCCAATAAGAAGTCTACCCTCTATTGTTCCAATATTTGAGTGCAGTAGAAAAATACTGAAACAGATTACCCTTAACTTTGATTACCTTTGACAAAAGCAGCTGACGTTACTACTTTTGAACTTATTTCATGAAGTATGTAACGATAGTAGTTGTGTGCATAATTCAGTTTTGTAACTACACAGCTATGTTTTGATTAAAAATACCTTTCCCAAAGTGTCTGTTATTTAATGAATCATTTGTTTAAAGGTATGTTCCATGGAGCATAATCTAACTCTGCTCGATCTTCTGACGTACAAACTCCTGAAACATTTCAGACTTTCACTGACTAGGATCTCCCTTTAAAAAGGGGTTTGTATGGGTGTGTTTGCATGCACATCATACTCATCCACCTGTAGATTTTGAAAGAAAAACAGTAATACAATACTTTGAGAAGACACGGTGACAGAATCTGTTCTCAGTGACGAGAAAATGGCATTTGCCATTCCAATTTTCAAAAAAGGGAAAGGACAACCCTGGGAAATACAGGCCAATAATCCTCACTGCAGTCCCTGGCAATATTATGTAACAAGTTTTCAGGAAGCCATTCCAAGGCACATGAATGACAAGACAGCAGTCATTAACAACCAGCATGGATTTACCAAAACAAATCATGCCAAACCACCCAGCTGACTTCTATGACATTAATGGTGGCTCTGTAAACACCACGGCAAGAGCAGTGGATGTGATTTACCTTAACTATAGTCAGGCCTTCACTATGGTCTCCCATATTATCTTGTAGTCAAACTGGAGAGATAAAGACTGGGTGGGTGGAATATATTGTAGGTGACAAACTGGGTGGACTGCTAGATTCAAAAAGCAGCAATTTAGTCACTGTGTGTTGAGCTCCCTCCTCCAGTACAGGAAAGAGGCTGACAGACTGCAGCAAGTTCAGTACGTGGCCACTGAGACGGCTGGATGCCTGGAACAGGTCGTAGAAGAGAGATAGAGTATTGAATATGTTTAGCCTGGAGAAGGCTAACTGCCATCTTCAACTACCAAAAAGATGGTTAGTGATGACAGAGCCAGACTCTTCTCTCAGGGCCCAGAGAGCTCCCTGTTTCGGTTGGAGGGGCAAAATTTGTCAGGGCAAGGCCCTAAGCAATCTTACCTAACACTCTAAACAACTGGCTGGATTAGATGAGATCCAGAGGTCCCTAACATCCTAAACCATTTGACGACTAAGAACCGTCACAACACCATACTTTGTAACCACAAGACAAAACAGGAAGGAAACTACAAACAGGATGCATGCCTTATTCTTTAATAAGAAATGAATGTCAGAAAATGTTTTCAGTGCAAAATTAGACAATTCAATGGTCTTTGTTTAGTGGTTACTACCTGACTTGAAAGAATTAGTCTGGTAGCACAACCAATGGTCATCCACTGACCAACAATCAACTACCCTTCGGCACTTTGTGAAATGAGAACTCCACAAATGGTCATCCATCCATCCATCCATCCTACCCCTCCTTGGTCTCTAGCTGTTGGTACATGTGCACACACATGCACACACACACACACACCACTTCAACTAAGGTGTTAGCTACTGCATGAGGGGAAAAAATAAAACTCATGAGAAATTTAAAATTATGAGGAACCCAATTCACAGACTTAAAGACAGACCTATGCTTTTCCTGTCTAGTAGTTTCTCAGTTCTCTAGTTCTCTAGTTTCTAAGTTCCAACATACCATTTTCCAATAGTTACCCATAGAATGTCTTTCAAGGCAGAATATTCCCACTTGCAATTCCTTCTGAATTTTATTTATGAAAAAAATTAAAACTCAGTTATCTTAAAAAAAAAAAAAAAAAAGGAGCATTTTTCTGCTCATTAGAAAGAACATATTGCTGCTGAAATTGAGTGGATATTAAAGCAAACAGAAATGACTGAGATCCTTAATATTAAAAATGTTAATGAAGGGCTTTGCTAACAAAATTCTCAAGTTCCTAATTGTTTCTTGAACTCTGTGAGCAATAGCATTTATGGAGTTCAAAAACCAACTCCATCCTAGAAGTCTGAAGAATTCTTAAGACATATTCAAGGAGCTTTCAGATTGGAGAAGAAAAGTGAAAAGTGCCAGACAATCACGAAAATGGAGTGGTCTTGTTTTAAGTAAAACATGTAAGGTTTGTTTGTTTTAAGCATGTAAGATTTGTGTTTTCCTTTAGAATTATCAGTGCATTGCCTTTTAATTAGGTATGTTAGAATATTTTATTATTTCAGGGCTTACCTTAAGATAGCCTCCAGATGACACAAGCATCTCACTGTCAGGTGAAAATGAGAGGTCAGTTACCCAACCACCATGTGTTGGTTCTCCTTCATCTACAGTAACTGGGGAGCAGAAGTGAAGTAATCCGCCTGTTAAAATGTCCCAAATCTAAGACAGAGAAAAAGTTATGTATACAAGTGAGCTTAGGAAAAAAAAATCTCCAGTAAGGAAAGCTGAAATATGTGTTCCCGTGCTATTATTATCTTTTTTTTAAATAAATATTCTATTTGAAGTGACAGACTAACCACCCAAAATGGGCTCCCATCTTACCACTGTATCATATTTGCAGAACTTAATCATACATGCAATTCACAGTAGGATTGCCAGTAAATCATGTGAATCAGTTCCTCAGCATTCATGGAGCATAAACCTATTAATATGTTTACAAACTACTGTCTCCCTGTATTAACATGCAAAGTATCTTTGTTATTTTCAACTGTCTGATATTCACTACAACGTTAATTAATTAGACATGCAGAACACAAACTATTAGAATTCTTTAGTATGAGAACTATCAATTGAATTATAAAATAAACAACAAGGTAAAAGCAGTACCCTTATATCTCCTTTGTCATCCCCAGTGGCTAGTAATTTGTTATTAGGAGAGAAAGTACAGCACCGCACACAGGCTTCATGACCTTTCAGCTCATGAAGAACACATAAGCTTTCAAAGCTCCATATCTAAATTAAAAAGAAGAGTAAAAACAGAAATTTTACAAACAATTATGATTTCATCCACTTTTTCTATAAAAGGTTTAGTGTTCAAATGTACAAAGTACTTTATACATATATAGGCATATATGTGTGTTTACTTATGTATGGATTATACCATAGCCTGTTTCTTTTTATTAATCACACAAGAATGCATTTGCTACAAATTACAGAACCAAGTGTGAACATATTTTTCGTTGGAATATGCTCTTTAATGCAACTGATTCGTTTATAAGGAAGTTCACAGAATTGTCCCTAGAAAAAGGATTCATCAGTCAATTCAAAACCATATTTAAAAAAGCTAATGGGACACTTTAAAAAGCTAATGGGGTAGCCCCAGAACATTTAACATTTCACTACTTTTTGAGCCTAGCTTCTGAACAGAAATGATGCCAGCAACTATGGACAACACTTTCTCTAAAAGTTTCAGAAATTTTCTTAATTTATATTTCCAAATTATATCACTAGGCTATTAATAGAGAAATCAATAGAGAAAAGTAAATGAAGTGTTCTGCACAGACTTCTGCATTAAATGTGTATTTTATTTGTATTGAGGTCACCAGGACAGCCTCAAATTATATCCAGATCAATTCTGAATGCCTGTAGCAGCATTAGAAACATCTTCACACATATAGGAAACTTAACACTAGAAATACAACAGGATAACAAATAATCACCTGTTACCTCAAAATAAAAAGTATAGCAGACATTTCAGGCCAAACAAGGTATTGTGTTTATTTTTGTATACAAAGCAACCAACCTTTGCAGTTTTGTCAGCAGAAGTAGATGAAAACTTCCTACCATCAGGTGAAACAGCACAGGAAAGAACAGCACCTCCATGGCAAGCAAAATCTTTTTCTGTGTTTCCAGTGATGATATTCCAAACCTACAAAATACAAAAGTACCTTATTTTTCCACTATAACACTAAAAAAAAAAAAATTAAAAGCATTCATCTTACAGGACAATGCATAGGAGATAAAGCTCAGCTTTTGCTAAAATGTAACAATATAAATCTTACTAGAAATAGAAAACATATTTTGTCTTAAGTCTCTGAGGCTTCCATTTTAAGATCAATAAACTGTATAAATAAATATAATAAAAATACAATAAAAAGATAGCAAAATGTATTACACAATTTATCAATAAACAATCTTTTACTTACCTTAACTGTTCCATCAAATGACCAAGAAAGAAGTTTTGCATTTTCCAGAAGCCTAAAGTCCTTGATAGCTTCCTTGTGCCCTCTTAGAAACACACATTCGTTCAGCTGCCAATTCCATACCTAATTATAAAGATGGAATACTTTAAATATATATATATATCAAACATAACTGAAGAATGAAATAGCTGATTTATTTTAACCCACAAGAAATACAAAAAGGTTTTATGGAGATGGCAACTTATTAAAAGGTAAGATATTGAAGAGGAATGCTATAATACTTAATAATCAACCTATGGGATAATTTGCTTTAATATATTGATCATTGAAAAGTATGAAAGAAAACTGTTTCCCTGTAGTATACACAGAAACTGATTTTTTGAAGTGAATGTGATGCTTAATTGCTTGCCAGCCAAAAGAGTCAACTGTATCCTGGGGTACATCGAGCATAGCACAGCTAGCTGGTCAAGGGAAGTGACTGTCTACTGCGCTGGTGTGGCCTCACCTCAAGTATTGAGTACAGTTTTGTGCACCACAATATAAGGGCATAAAAGTATTAGAGAGCATCCAAAGGAGTGCTATAAGGATGGTGAAGAGTCTAGAGGGCAGGATGTATGAGGAGCAGCTGAGGTCCCTTGGTTTGTTCAGCCCAGAGCAGAGCAGGCTGAGGGGAGGCCTCATGGCGGCCTGCAGCTCCCTCACGAAGGGAGTGGAGGGGCAGGCGCTGAGCTCAGCTCTTTGGGGACAGCGACAGGACCCGAGGGAACGGCAGGAAGCTGGGACAGCGGAGGGTCAGGCTGGGGGTTAGGGAAAGGTTCTGCACCCAGAGGGTGGTCAAGCACTGGGACAGGCCTGACCACCAGACAAATGGTCTGATTTCTATATTGTCCTGTGCGGAGCCAAGAGTTGGCCTCAATGATCCTTGCGGGTCCCTTCCAACTTGGAATATACTGGGATTTTATGATTCTATAAAAACTTAGTGGTAATTAAAAAAAAGGCAAAACCATCATTTTCTAGGCACCCCAAAAGTTTTCCGCTTTCAACCTCTGATTACTGCAATAAATACATTTCTGTTATCTGGAAGACCTCATACTTTTCTATACCTGATTTAGATTTCTTTTGTATTTTTAAAGTGTACTTTTAATGCAATATCATTTCAGTTTGTTTTGATAGCAAAATGACATTCCTATTTTTAATTCAACTATTCAATGAAAATTGAAGAAGTGTCATTTTATCTTACAGAAGCTATTCAACCTCAATTTAATTTAAATAGCGATGATTTAATTGCTTTTCAAATTAATAGGCTTTCTGCATCAAAGAAAGAACAGTAACCAAACGTGTTCAGATGACAACTGGAGCACTGTCCACTAGGGGGAGCTGAGGACCTAGGCAAAACAGCACCCACATCAGAAAAGGTGATAAACGGGCGAGCTGACCGTACTACTACTACCTTAACTAGTAGTGAGTGAGTGCCATAGCGAAGGCAGTCAAGCTAGCCTCAGATCCTCAAGTTCTGTGCAGTCAGAGCAAAACAAAAATCGAAGTAGGACATAGCATAGTCTATATATACATTAGCAAGTAGGTAGAAGAGAAGTTGAAATAGATTGCTGAGCAAAACAGTGCTCGAGGACCAGCATCCATGGGGATTTTGGAGGTTTTATTTCAAACTCAAGTTTGGTTGTATTAACTGAATGTCCATACGTAGCTGGAGTACGCACACTTTAGTTCACTTTAGGAATCCTGTCTGCATACCTGCAACTGTGCTGCAAGTGCAAACTAAAGCACAAAGTATAAAGGACCAGGAGATTCACTTCAAAAGTGCATCCCTGATATGAGCTCTAATACTAGTTTAGTAGCTAGGCTTAGTTTATTAATTTGAGCCTACGTTAGTGCAGTCATTCTATGTGTAGCTAGTATCTGTACTCAGCACCAGCCCACTCAGAGATGGGTCTTTTAATCCTATTCCCTTACATAATATAGGAGAGCCCACTGACAGACCTACGATACTTAGCCAATTCCGGGTTGCATCCCAAACCCTTCACTTATGTAATCTGAACTGTTATCTTGTTCGAAAATTAATCTTTCTTTTCACCCAACTGACAGGAGCTGATTCTATCATCCACAGTATTAAAAACAGAACTGTGTAATACTCATTAGTCTGTAGGGTATAAATAGAGGGTACAATTTCTAGAGCCCCTTGCCTCTGTCTGGTGCTCTAACTTGCTGCTTCCTGTTTCTGGTCATCCAGAGAAAAGTAACTTTTTATTTTCAATTCCTTGGCAACAAATAAATTACTCGCTATAGCATCACTTGCAAATTGCAAAAGCTGGAAAGCATCAATTAAAGCAACAACAGAACCAAGAGCACCAACTTACCCTAACACAACATAAAGATGCTCCATTCAAAATGCACAGAACCAAAATAGTTCCACACGCAGAATACAGTAGACATTGACTAAGTTTACATTAGGTATAGTAGAAAAGATGGTTTTAAATGACCTTTTGGGTACAATATAATCTTTTAAAATATATCTTCCAAACCTGTATGACTGCGTCATGAGCACTTGAAATCAGAGTCTGACAATCAGAGGTAAATCGACAATGCTGCACGGATGTCCTGTAGGCCTCCCGGTATTTCAGAACTTTCCCATCCAACAACTGTAATACCTTAACAATGAAGAATGCAATAAATCTATTTACTTTACATAGTTTATAGAAAGGAAGAGAAGAACTTCTAAATTCTTTTTAATTAATAAAGAGACTAAATACATCATTCTCAGTCAATGCAAAAATTGCATGAGCTCAGTACTTGGTAAAAAGAAATGCAGAGCTACGTTATTAATATTACCTCTGAATTATTGGCATTTCAGCAGCACTCAAATGTAAAAACTTTAATGTACTATACTAAAGAATATGATTGTAGAGTCATTAAAATGACAATCTTTTATTTAAAAGTATTTTTTCCTATTGTTTTAAATAAAGTTTACGATATAATACCTTTACTGTTCCATTCTCCTGTCCAAATGCTGCAAATTTTAGATCTTCACTTAAGCAACAGCAGCAAATTAGGGATTCCTGAGGTTCTGTCTGCATAATAACGTTGTCTGTATTTCCATTAATGAGCTGCAAGACAGGAAGTTAATTAAGTTAATAAAATATTTTAAAATGTAAAGTAAAATAAATTACAAGAGAGAGCTAAGAATGGTAAGAGAATAGTTTGTCAGCTTCTAAAATTTGAATTATCTGGATCAGTTACTTTCATAAATCAACTTCTTTAAAGGTCAGTGTAACCACCTCCAAAGAACGCTCTCTGAATGGGAGAAGTTTACAGAAGGAAGAACACCTCAGTATTAGAAGGCTTTTAAAAGTCTGAATACAGAAAACAGTAACTTAACGTGTTATTCCTAGATTTCAAAAGCCATATAAGAAGCTCTGAGCTCAAAGCTACTTGCCAGCCAGATTTTCCAATTCATGCCAAACAGAGCAGAAGCATGACTTAAAGCTTATTAGCATATACAGTGCACCAAATTTCAACTCAGTGTTGCCCTCAAATTAATTCTCCAGGGGGAAGAAAAAAAAATCTTTAGAATACAATGATTTAAAAAAAAAAATCTACCAGTATGATGTATTTAAAAACAACCATACAGTACATCAAAAGGTGACTAGGAAATCGTTTCTGAGAAATTACTAATTTACTAATTGCAAAAGGTAAAACATCACAGTTATGAGAAAAACTACAGATGTGATAGTAGAGATTTACTGTGGAATTACAGTACATATGCTTAACTGCAATTTGTCTTTTCGGTCAATTTCTCTTCTTGCACGAAGGTGAAAAATCTATTCTCTTACTACAATAAAGTCTTCTCTCATGACTGTACCTCTCCAGGATGTCAAAATACTGTATTTAGGGCAGCAAATCTAAGTACCAACTTCCTCAAGGAAAAGGTTCAACTAGAAAGCCATAATAGAAATATACTACTAATAGACACACACCTCAGGTCTACTAATTTAGATGGCAGTCAGATTACACCATTACATAGTAGTTTTACAGATTTTATAATTCTGGAAAATTAAAAGAATAGACTATCCTACACCCATTTACATGTGAGGAGTAATTCAACTCCATTCATTGTGTTTTTTTCTCTTCACTGTGGCTGTTACAGCTTCTTTTCTCACATATTTGAAATGTTCACACAAATTTTAATTTCAACATTTACTGCTTCCTGTTGGCTCTAAGTCAAAAATATCTTTATTGCCAAGGCTCTGATGGAGATACTTTAGTTATTTCTATATCTATATTATCTATTATTCAAATATCATCAATATTCCACTTAAAGTTTCCTTTTTTTTTTTTTTTTAAACAGGATTTTTAGGTAGAGTAAGAACTGGCTAATTTGCTGACAGGACAGACAAAAGACAGACAGAAAATAGGAAGAGAAAAAGAGGAAATCTCAAGGAACCCTAGGACTAGAAATAAAGACGATGGTCATGCTGATTAGCCACGATTACATAGCTTACGTGCTTGTGTCTGGCCAAACTAGGAGAAAGGACACGACCCTACACAAAGAGATTATCTGCACCATGTCCTGCAGGGCGGCAGAATCTATTCCAACACTCACCTACCTACATATCCAGCAATAAGAATTCACCGATTTCACAGGCCAGAACAAAGGTTCTACCCTAGACAGCTGCTGCTTCAGGCTAAATACCTGGAATAGCTACCTCATAGCCAAAGGCACAGCATTGCCCATTTTATGGCTTCACACACCATCAGTTTGCATAAGCAGCACTCTGCAACAAATACGAAAATGTTTTTGCTTTTGAACAGTTGTAATCAAGTAAAAGAATAACCTGAGTGAATAAGAAAAGAATAGCCTGATTGCCTTCACTTCAAAGAAAATCCTATCAACTGACATCATTTGATATATGAGAGAATCATGCTAAAAACAAACAAAACCAACAAAAAAAAAAGTCCGTGCTTTTGCTATCACAGAATGGCAAAAAAATGTCGAAAGTTGCTGTATTATTACTTGGCACACGGGGCGGTGGGGAGGAAGTCTCACAGTAAAAATAGTATATACACTATTAATGATTTTTTTTAGAACACAAAAGGCTCTTTGCTGTCCTAAGGCTACAGGCTGACGTGGGCTTATATGTATCATTTCCCCAGTTTGAAATTATTACTTCAGCAGTAGGTCTGATGCATTAGGTACCTGTGTTGTGTAACACCTTGTCTATGTGTACTGTACACTGTGCACATTGCTGTGCATGTCTAAGCACACTTCCAGGGCTCACAACCTCCCCAGTCTTGAAGAAAAAACAGTTTTGTTCCTCCACATCGAGCTTCAGTTCCTACATCAGTGTGGAAACTTCCCCTCAATCTTCAGTTTTTGCTTACTAAACTAGGCAGAGTTCCTAGAAATAAAAATGTTACCATACATTAAGAGTCATCTGCTACAGATTCAGCTGCTGAAAGTAACGAGCAAGCAGTTCTTTCAGTTCTTCCTCTGTCTCCTACTGAGATTTGCAGATAACATTCAAATGTACCAATGCATTGAGAAATACAGCTTACTTGTATATGCTTCTGATTGTAAATTGCCAAAATCATCGCTTCACCATTGTGAAATACAGTGTCTAGTTCACTTTTTAGCACAGCATCAGAAGACTTGCACACCTTGTTTGTTTCCCAAATCTGTTGAAGAACACATTAGTTTTATTTCATTAGTTTTATTAGTTATATTAAAGGAACAAGATATAAAACTTGCTGAGTACCTATAAATCTAAGTCATATAAACTTGCAAGTAACATTAACTGTAAAACAGTGAAGTTATCCTCCTTCTATATCTATTTAGTAGGTGAGGTTGTGCAATTACTATAGTGATTCCAATAGATGAAACAGAACTACTTTTTTTCCAAGGCTGACCAGCAGACTCCTCGGTATTTGGTATCATAGCTATACAGTCCACAATATTTCATTTCAAAGAGTGTTAAAATTCAATTACAATAAACATTAAGTACCGATTTCTATATTTCAATTGCTTTCAAAATGTTAAGAATGTTAAGTGTTAACTTGGAAAGAAGGAAACGTTACTTTGGTAAGCTACAGTTCAACTTACACAATTTTTAATGAGGCATTACAAATACAGGAATTTGTCTAAAATATTAACACACAAATATATCTAACAATGAAAGGAACATCAACTTTGTAAGCTTACAAAAGAACCCTCAAAGTAGTTCACAATTTTTTATTTAGATAAAACCTAAAACAAGATAGGTTACAATTACTCTTGAACAGCTATTGGACTTAAACATGCAAAAAAAAGGGGAACTCATTTTACTGTATATATAGATAACTTTATAATAATATTTACATTTATATTATATAAATATGTACCCATACATAATACCAAATACATGTTTGTATTATATATATGATTTTATAACAATTTAAACAAATAATATTATACACACATACACAAAATCATATTTTAAAAAAAGCGATCTTACTCGTATTGTCTGGTCATCAGAGGATGTCAGAAACAGAGATCCATCTGGTGAAAATGTCACACAGTGAACCCAGCTCATGTGTCCCCTGCAATCTGCTACTTTTGATAAGGATTTAATATTCCATAACTACAACAAAAATATGAAAGAAGAACTTAAATTGATTTAGATTGTATATTCAGGGAAAATAGTGCAAAACACAGAAGAAGTATACTTAATTACTATTTCTTCTAGTATTTTCTTACTTCTTACTCTGAAATCAGACAAGTAACAAGAACTGTGCCTGTTTATCACATTTTGATGGTCAGAGAAATGGAATCAGCAACCTCTTTGACTACTAAGAGAAATGAGGTGGGAGAAGAAATAACGAAATAGAAAGAACACCACATATCACTTGTTATAAAAACACATGTTGATCTGACCAAGTAGGTTGCAAAAACGAAACAAAAACAAACAAAGGCAAAACAAAGAGCCAGAAAACCCTGATACTTTACAGGCTTAGTTAGACAGGCTAGTCAAAGTTATTTCAGCTGTTGTATTCCTCTTTAGTGAACTGCCACATTCTGTAACAGTATATAAGAGGAAAGAAGGGTGTTTTGTTTGCTTGTGTTGAATTAAGTAACAGGAAGGTATATACTCTGCAGAGTGGTAACAGTAACTTTAACTAAATACAGTAGCCTGGTGGTTTTATATACAACTAAGCTGAGTGTATAGCTTTGAAGTATTATTTCCCAATTTACATTTTATATTTTAGAAGCAAACAAAAATTGTAACAATGAAGGACATTGAAAGCCTGTTAAAAGAGCTACATTTGTTTGAACTCTGCATACACAGAGTTAAAATGCATACAGATACAGACAAATGTATTATTTTATATTAGACCAAAAAAAAAAAAATCACTTACCTCAACAGAACAATGAGACAAAGCAACTGCTACTAACTCATCACCAGCGCAGAAGTCACAATATTGGATTGTACTGTGATGACTTACGATGACTTGCGTTAACAAATTGCTTGTTTTAACATCAAAAAGCTGTGAATACATAATTGCAATACTTAGCACAGTTGGAATGACTTCACTGCAAACATAGTTTATCTACTCAGCAGCATACAACTTCAAATCTAAAACGTATTTCTCTCAGTCAATGCTTGTCACCCACATATTTTTACTTAACACACACTTAAAACTATGCAACTTATGTCTGAAACATCTAGGTGGCCTATAATATAATCTTTATTTGTAATTTTGATCTAGATAGTAGTATACTAACTACCTCTAGTAAATTATTAACGTGAGGTACTTACCAAAAGTTTATTTTTGGCGACGGCCAAAATCATGTCACTATTTCTGGACCAAGAGCAACATTTTACTAAAACCTCCACATCATCTTGCTCATCTGCATTTTGGAAGAAATCTTTTATCTCAATAGTTTTCAGTTCATTTGCTGAGCGCACTTCCCAAAGCTTCAGGAAAAAAATATAGAAAATACATGAAATCTCTGTTTACTGCTGAGGATAAAGAATACAACAGGGAAGAGCTATCTCCCAATCACTTCTATGGAGGAAAGCGAGGAAGACACACACACACACACACACACACACAAAAACCACCACCAACAACAAAAAAAGAAGAGAACAGAAAGGAACACCAAAACAACCCTTTGCTACTTTCCCACTACCCCAATCAACAAATGGCATTAAATATTCACATGCCCAGATGGCCATCTCAACCTCTACTCTGCAAAAGAATAAAAACAAAAATAACATCTGCTCTGCAACTCTATTTAATAAAGCCCACTCACAATGAGAAATCTGGTATACATCCAGTTTTGTACCCTAATTTCACAGAGGCACCTGCCAATGAATTAGAGTACTTCTGTATCCTCCACCACAACTTTCCTTCTGAATGACAACAGCTACTGCAACCCTTCTTTCCCAACTTCTTTTCAGCAACTCTACAGAAATATGTTTTAAGAACTGCAATTCTGGAATAGCATAGATCTGTTGCAGCCAAAGGCAGTAAAAACAAATCTTACATTCTAAGGAAAAACAAAACAAAACCCTCTCAAATTCTCTTCTGGTACACACATGGCAAACAGCGCACAAATTACTTTTAATACTTATGTCTACTGATGGTTCATTTTCAGAGATGACAGACGTTTCAACTAAAATTAAAAAATATACATATGTATATATATATATTAACATTTTTTGTTTAAGTAAGTTTCAAAACACCCTCCACCCTTGCTTTCTTAGCCACGTACATTTTTTCAAAAAGATGGTGAAAAGTAAAAATGATTCAAAATGAAGCTAGGTAGAATTTGTTTTGAACAGTAGACACCCAACTTTTTTTCTGGTAATGGACAAGCCTGTTCAAAGTTTTGCATTAAAAATAGTACCAATACTCAACTGTTTCAGGGTTTAATTCATTAAAATCTAATTATGCAAATGCAGAGCTTTCTTATACATATTTTGCATTTTATGAAAAAAAAAAAATCAAACCAAGCAGTTGATTTAACAAATATGCTGTGTACCTTTACTGTTCCATCTGTTGAGCAGCTGGCAACATATTCATCATTTGGCGAAAATCTACAGTGATTGACAGAATTTACATGACCAAACATCGTATTTCTACAATACTTTCCCTTCAGATCCCAAAGCTGCATGAGAAACAAACAAATAAATATCATTATATTCATGAACTGTTCCAAGATAAATTTGAAAAGAGAAATTTCTCTTCAAAGAGAAATTGTTCTCTTCAAATTGTTTCTCTTCAAAGAGAAATTTCTTTACTGAAAGTATTGTGCAGCATTGGAATAGGCTGCCCAGGGAAGTGGTTGAGTCACCATCCTGGAGATCTTCAGGAAACATGTAGTCTACATGTAGTAGCATGGTTTAGTGGTGGACTTGTCAGTACTAGGTTAAAGGTTGGAACAGACGATCTTAGAAGTCTTTTCCAACCTGAATGATTCTATGATTCGCACAGTTCACATTCTTAAAGTGCACTGGCAACCAAATCCTCAAACATTTTTTCTTAGTTTTACCCACATGCTCACAGACTTTACACTATGCCTGAGGCTCCCCCACAAATTATTTCAATCTGCTAGCTTGCAAGAAAATTATTCACATCAGTATTACATAGAACATTTTGTACAGTGAGGACAAGGCCCTTAAACAGGGCCTGAAATTTTCTTCAGACTGAAGAATAAACTTTGTCTTGCCTTTCTTTCAATTTCAAAGTTCAGAATTACATAGCTTATATACAATAACTAAAATGAAATCTCTCAAGTTATTCTTGGATTACTGCATCCTTATTAATAAAGACAGAAGAACATTCCACGTGTTTAGGGCCACGTGCACACACAGACTGTTTTCCAAGCCTACAGCCCACACTTTCTTTCTGTTTCCAAATTTCTTCCCCTTCTCCTATATAAATGCAATACACTTGACTGCTCAAGTGAGAGTTCAAAACAAGAACAATTATCTGGACAGTGTTCTCTGAAAACAATCAGGTCTTTTCAACTATTATTACTATTCGATTCTATTATTGTGCATACTTCAGTTCTGTCATTCATTCCACATGAAAACTGTTGAACAGTCTAAAACTTCAGCCACATTTACAGCATGAGAGTGGTCATTTTAAACAGGTTTGTTCTAAATCTATTTGTTCCAAGATGTAAGTTTCTGGCAACAAACACATCTCTCAGGACATCCAGGTCAGCACAAAAGCCTCGTCTTTTCATCTTGATATTGGCTCCTTAAGTCTATTTTAACTCCAATTTACACAAACACATGCTCTTGCCAGAACGCTTCAGATGAAATTTCACATTGCAATTAAAACATCTCACAGCCTGCTACAACTGGAAAAGGCAGTCCTGCTCCCTCCAAAACACCCACACCTCACTGTCTATTCCCAGCATTTCTCTTGTACTGACACTGGACAGTGGAGCCACTACAGGGAACTAAAGAGAAAACCAATCCCACCAGAACTGGCTCCTTGAACCATACTATGCAGAGTAAGATCAGTACATGCATTGCAACAAATGCAAGACAGACTGCAAGCATAGTAGGTCCATCATCTTCAGTACCAGTAAACTATTTGATTTGCCCAACTGTGCTGTGAAATTCCACCCTTATCCAACAGCCTAAGTCATCCTTCATTCTCCTTTTTTCCCCCTTCCTCAAATACAGACTTCAGTTACCTTGTTTCTGCTCTCTCTGTACACATACCGCCTCCCAGTCTGAACAATGTCAGGGGCTAACCTGACAAATCTCATTTTGATTACTCTTATTTTGCTGGCTTCCACTTTTATTTCTTTACTATGCCCTATGAATTTAGGAAAGAAAAAAAATTACACCTGCTACACTTCCATAAGGTAAAATTTTTAATCCTTCAGCACCCAGGGTGGATGTTTGGTTGGTTGGTTGCTGTTTTCCTGATGTTTTTTTTAAACACTCAAAATGTTTAAAATCTTAAATTTCTGCTTCATTTTTTATTTTGTTTTTAAGCAGGTATTCCACTCCCAAACTTTCCCATTCCACCCTCTAAAAGTCTTGCCAAGAGTCCCTATCGTTGTACCCTACTAGTAAGGATTTGTTTATTCTCTTTCAGTAAGCATGAACATTTCTTCTATTCTGCCTTGTTGAAATCCAGTGACAGAGCTGCGGTAAGTACTCCTGATCTATTTCCTTCTCTCTTCTTTAAGTTAAAAAAACTAATTTACAATGTTTGAAGTACATTTATACAACAACAATTAGTCTGTTGTGGTTATTCTTATGCTGCTAATCATAACCTTTTCCACTTACTTTGATGAAAGTATCATTTGAGCACGTGGCTAAAAGATACTGACCACTTCTGTTATTGAACTGGCAGCAATTGACCTGCTCTGTGTGTTCTTCATATATGTGCATACACTTGCCTGTTCTTGAATTCCAGATCTAGACAGAATTGAAGGACAAAAAACACTTTAAAATATATTCAGTGTACTTGATTTACAAATATACATATATAAACTATGCTGAAATACAAATAATGTCCTAAAATGTTCTCAATTACACATCGAAAATGTTTGGAAGAGAAATAGAAAACATGTATATTTATATGTAGGCACAAAAAGCTGTAATTTTAAATTCTTTCCACTAATGTAGCCGAGATAGAGATATATACACTTTTCAAGATAAGAATCAGAACACAGTATCTACAGTCAAAGTTTCTAATGACAAAGTGTCTACGACCAAACAGAACTGATCTGGTCTTGTTAAAATTCAGGTTTAGCTTATTATTAATTATACAAACTTTCATGGCAAAGTGTTTGAACAATTTAGAAATCAAAGGGGAAGAGGAAAAATCATAGTTCAGATTAGAATCTGAGAAAGACTAGAATATCAATCAAGGTTTTGCTGCAATACTGAAGAATTAAAAATAAACAAATAACTCATATATACCAGAAAAATAACATGAAAAAAGCTTTATGGGCATTCACATTATGTTATGGACAGGATTGGACTCATACATTATGCTCTACTTAAAATGAATCACCTGATAATACAAGGAAAATAAGCATCATACATACAGAATTGCAACTAACATAACTTCATTATAACTAACGAAGTATGCTTAATGTAACAAGGACGAGTTTTTTGTTTTGTTTTTCAACATCAGGTTTAAGACCGTTTTTAAAAAAAAATTAGTCCTAAGACTCTCTTCTGTTTGAATTGGTTAAAACTGAAATCAGAACTATCGCACTGAAAAAAAAAAAAGTTTTCCATTTCCTTACCTTCACTTTTTTATCAGCTGAACAAGTTGCTACATACTTATCATCTACAGAGAAAGCGCAACAGAGTATTTCATCTTCATGAGCAGTTATTTCCAGCAGCATCTCTCCACTTTCTGTCTTAAACACCTGAAGAAATACAATAAAGAATGAAATCTTGTAACTGGCATATAATTTTGAAACCCACTACGCAAGTATAAGTTTGTGTTCCTTCAAACAGATCTCTACACTCTTCATTAAATTGGTTGCATTTTGAAAGCATGTATAATTTCAAGGTAACATAAAAACATTTAATTGGAGCTTCAGTTTTGTAAAGATAATAGAAATTGTTAGGGAAAGAAATACTGAAAAATTATTTTTAAAAAGCTTCTGTACGCATTACGTTTCATTAATGACTTTTTCAACCCTTTAAGCCTAAGTCTAAACCTAAGTCTTCTAGCATTTAAGCCTTTTCTACTCTTTAAATCTAAGTCCATGCCCTCTCTCATTTTAAGAATAACTGCACAAAACAACATCTATTAACAAAACCTAATCTGTTATTAAAAGTACAAATTCCAGGTTGATATATCATGATATTCTTCTGATGAAAGAAAGAATTTTAACAGCAACTGATGATTTGGGGAAGAAGGAGGAAAAAAAGGTAATAGTAAGAAGTTGTACAGAATGACACAAATCTGTCTTGATCTGGAAGAATAGAGCACTTGGGAAGAAGTACTACAAATTAATCGTTTTTCCCCAAATTGTGAGATTTTGCTTTACAAGTGTGAAAAAAATCAAGTCATCCTTTCCTTTACAAGGGTACATACTCCTAAGTTATGTAAACAAATCACAAGCTCTTCTTTACAGCAGCATTCATGATGCTACAATTGTAAAGTCCCTATTTTTCCCACACTTTTTTTCATCAAACGGGAATATAATAATGTAATATAGTTGGTATTTGTTAAAACAAGAAGATAAATATCAAAGTAAAAGGAAATCTAAATTTACAGTAAATTCTGTGGAATATCTATTCTTAATCTAATGCTATATTTGATTCCATGGAAACAGTAGTAGTAGTTTTAAAACTTGAAAAACATTAGTTTTATTTCCATGCCACTATTAGGAAAAACACAATAAGTTCAAAGTTAAACAATGTAAAAATATTATTAATTTTACAATTATTTCTTTCATGTAAGTTTAGGTTAAATGCAGTCACAATCCACAAATTTTACTCTTTTTTTGCTAGAAAAATCAAGAAAAACAAGAAAACTGCAGTCTTAGTAATGAGGCCATGAAGGACAGAAGCATGGCACAGTAACTTCAACAGAGCATAAAACTAGTACATACACCAAGTATCTCCTTAAGTGGATGCCACGTAGAAGCCAGCAAATAAAAGAAACAAACGAACAACAACACACTAAATAGGCAAATGAACAGCAACTAAGGACCACTCAATATTTTTACTTCAGTACTGAACTTATCAAGCATCCAAAACAATACCAAAGGCTTGCAGAAAAGTTGCTCTTTACCCTTACCTTTGTCTGTCTGGAATATGGATACTTTACCAGGTTAGTGGCTGGCTGATTGCTAGTTTTCTCAAGAGCTGTCTGGCTCCCCTCCAGGCAGACTGCTGGCAAATTTGGATTAGTCACTTTCCTCTCTGTCTCCCCATATCCACTTCCTAAGCACTTTGTACCTGTTTCCCATCTACTACTGTCCTCAACTTCTGGGGCTCATTTTTATCCATTTATAGATTTACTTCTTTCACATAAGAAAATTTACTTACTAAGCACCAACGTAGTATAACATCCATTACAATCCCATGGAAATTTCAGAGCTGTAACTAAAATGTCTTTTCAGTTCTGTAGAAAATCCACTATGATGGGAAATATTTTTGCAAACAAACAGAAAACATGCTGGGATGTATTTCTTTGGCTGTTGGCTTTCTTGTATCATTAAAAGGTATTTCATGTTCATGTATTACACTGGTTAGAGTAAAAACCCTGACATCAAAGTTTAGTTTTTGAACTAGAAAATAATACTCTAAACATGCAACTTGATATTTATGTAATAATACATTCCTTTCAATTACTTGTCTCCAGGATGTTCTAGATCCGTAAGATCTTCGTATCAAAAGAAAAGCAACAAGACTTTTAACAAACGTTATGAAAATAGTACACAGTGTTACATTTCACTCATGCATAGGTATTTTACCTGAAGTGTTTTATCAGCTCCACATGACGCTATTCTTTGTCTGTCCTGAGAAAAGCAGGCATGGTAAACCGCATCTCTATGTGGACGAACAACCAGACGGGAGAGGTTTTTCAAAGATTTTTTATTTCTGCAAGATAAGATAGTGGATATTAGATGAGTTAGATTTCCAAGAATTTATTATTCAAAATCCTCCCTAAAAAGATAACATTTGTTCAGACATCTTGAGCAGCAAGCTTTAGAAACAACTGGCCTCTCAGCCTTCATGCAGAAGAAGGGAAACACAAATTACTCCTTTCACTGAGAATTTTCGTTGCCCTCCTCCAACACTTAAAGCTTAGGAACCATGAAAGATACTATGTGCATGAGAAACTAACATGCTACTTCATGTGCACAGCTGTTGCAGGGCAAGACAGTCTTCTTCATGACATCTTAATGAGGGGGTACGTGCTATGTCCAAACATAAACTTCTTTATGAGACTTCTCGCTCTCCTACAGGTTCTCTTTGAATTTTACTCAAAATCATTCACTCATTTGTTTAGACCTAAGGAAAAATACTTCATTTTTACAGCAATGACTTATTTTTCATGGTTCTTGCCTCACTTCAAAAAAGCCTTAGGATTAGTAGCAACCGTAATCATCCTGTTAAGCCAGGTGTTCATACAGAAAGCTGTCACTGTAATATGATGATTTTTGGTGATGAATATATTGTTACAAGATTTTTTTTTCTAGAGTCAATAAATCTATGTACTTTTTTGTTCTTTATGATCAACAGCTTCAATCTTCATGCTCAGCGATAAAAAAAATGAGTAAAATATCTTGAGTATGGTTACTGAGCTTTAGAATGAAAACAAATTTCACTGCAAAACAGTGAGTCTTCAAAACATTTCTTTTTCCCTCATATTTTAATAAGGCTAAAATTACTAGTCAAGAGTACAACTTATTCACCTGCATATCGTACAAACCATTTTGAAAACCCTGTTCTAGGATTCAAGACAAAGTCATCCATCTTCATTCTGCTAATTTCAGCTTAAGTCTCCTATATCCAAAGTAACTAAGATCCCTAAACTACCTGGAGATTGACTCTTCTAAAGCATGTATCTTCCCATTGTTTTGGTTACAATTCTGTTAGCTATGCAAAATGAAATAACCAAATATTCAAAGTGATGATAGAATTCAAGTCCGCCTGGTTTGATCTGCCTCGTTATTACCCTGATTACCCAAAAGTCATTTTGTTTTGTAACCATCAAGGACTGTAGAACAGAAACACTGAACAGGAGAATCTAATTGACAGTTACACGGTCAGATGACTACTGGGCTACTTGCTATCCTGGAAAAATATTTATATACATATACTTTTTTCCTTAAACAACTTAATAAGATACTAAAGCAGCAAAAAAATTATTTAAATGCCAGAAATATCAAATCTGGGCAGAGATTACAAAGCCTTTTAGTATTTCTCACCTCACTACTTCCAAAAAATTTGACAAGTTAACATAACTACTTTCTTTTTTTAAAGTGCATATTTTACTAGAAAATCTAACAACGTCCTGCAAACACACCCAATATTTGCCCCACACTTCTAACTTTTCTAAAAAATGTATTTAGAGAATTTTCAAAGAATCTTAGTTTCATCTTTGTATAGATATTCAAAATAAACAATCACTGAGTAAAAAATATATTCCTTTATTTCTATGTAGGTATTACGAATTTGCAGCTTTACATATCCAGTTACCCTCCCCCCACAAACTCCTGAAAATTATTTCACATTCTTTTCCCATGGAAAATACTGTACTTCTTAAAGTCCTTATAAAAGCCATACAATGTATTTAGTTGTACATGACATGATTTTATTGAACCAAGGGATTAATATATCAGCAGATGGATACTTGCTACTTACATCCATTCCAAATAAAATGCTCCTGTTTCACTCTGAGCACGTAGCTTGGCTTGTTGATATACCTCTGATGTCTCTGGTTGACAAAGACCCAGCTGTATAATGTCAGGAAATGGCTGTCGTCCAAGAAGGTGCCCATTTAAAGACAGAAATTCCTGGAAATTCTCACGTACTATGCTATCCTACGTACAGAGCAAGAACAAATAATATTTGGTAACACAGAAAGTGTACACATTTTCTAAATGCCCTTTGCTTTTTTTAATGTCCTATACAGGTTATATTCTTACAGAAACTTTTAGTTCTTAGTTCTATTAGCAAGTACATATGATAGACTGAAATATTTCATTATCCTATGCAGAAAAGCATATTATCCTTATTTTTCAAGTAAGTTTAACTTCACACTGCCTTTATGTTTCACTTTTTAAAGTTTTCTACATAACACCCATAAATACATAAATAACATGCAGTTAAAGATAGAAAATCATATTTTGAACAGACTGATCATTTACCTTTTACATACCTTTTGATCCAGGACTGAACTATATTCCACATATTCATGAATCAGATGAGCAGGCCCTACCAATTCTGTTTTAGCTTTAATCCAATCTAGAGAAAACATAAGCTCACGGAGTTCCTGCAAGAAATACAAATTAAAGTTCACAGCATGAGTTCCAAGACTGCATCTACCTAAGAGGAAAATGAAAAGCATAGGAAAACACAAGAGGTATTTAATATACAATTAACTCCATTAATATACAATTAGCATTAACTGGAGTACAATTGACTCCGGTTAAAAAGTTATGTGATTTCCTGTTTCCTGCCTCTTACTTAATTGGATATGAAAATTCTGGATATAGAAGACTAAGCCTGGTATTATAGGGAACCAAAGGATTGTACCTTGGTACAACTAATCAGAGAAGGAATGGGGAGGATGAAGCAAATCTTGACTTCTGTAGTACAGAAGACCTGGTTTAGGGTACAACTCTGAAAAAAGCTTCTTCTAGTCCAGTCTAGCAAAGATCAATCTGCTAACAGTGATCTGTTGTTGTTGTTCACAAATGAAAAGTTTCAGTAAAATAAAAAAGATGCCATAGTTGCATTGAATTTAAAAATGAGAGAGCTACCTCAAGAAAAACAGAAGCAAGAAGTATTAAAGAAACATACTTGCTGGGGTCAGAAAAAACTGCTTAGAGAAAACACTTCAGACTTAAAGTATATTACCAGTTTAAAAACAGTAAACACTGATTTAAGTACTGAATTAAAAACTTTTCATGACTAAATAAAGAAAATGAGTACCTCCTATCTTTATTAACCTTCCAACAAACAGAAATCATGTCTAAATAATGAGAAGTAAGTAAAATAAAGAGTGTAAACTCTGGGAAGTGTACAGTCATAATGAGAGAGGCTGAAGAATTGTGAGATGCTAGTTCTATAAAATATAAAAAGGCTAATTATAAAAACATTATCTGTCTTTTTGCTTTCAATTTGTAAGAAGATGATCAATGAGATAAGTATGATTTTAAAAGACAAGAACTGTAGCCCACAGTCATTTTGAAAGCGCCTGTAAGTACACAAAACATATTCTATATAATAAGTCAGATGAACCATCTCAGAAGAGGTTCAGATGAAAAGTTTTAGCACGTGAAACAAAGCAATTAGTCACCAACACCAAATGCTATTCAAAGCATAAAGAGATCCAAGTGAAATTACAGAAAGTAGTTTCTACTTCTGATCCATGGTTTGTATCTTATACTAACTTAGTTCCTATAAAACAACAAGTGGCAAAAGTGACGGCAATTTTTTTTTAAAGGCTCCAAGGTAATCCTAGAAACAGAGATGTGCCCATCTAACTCCTGCCTAACATTAAATGGCTCCTGAAGTCTGTCAATATAGAGAACAAACATTTACACAGAAATGAATATGACATAATGGGAAAAACTAACAATAATTCTATAGAAAAAAATTAACTCTTCACCAATCTAATTGAATCCTCTGAATAAATCAATTTTACTTTTATCATATAATGTAGTGAGCCTGGATTTTCAGAAAAGCTTAGAGAAGATTTCTTACCAAATCTTCCTCAAAAGGAAGAGAAAAAACACAAACTGTTATAAGAAATCTTCTCATGAACTGGTTGAAAAGACAAAAACACAAAGGGTAGAAATAAAGTCGTTTTCATCGTAATAGACAGTGATTATCAGTGGACACCCTAAAGAGCCTTATGTTCAGTGTCTGCATATCTGCACAAAAGCCTGGGAGCAGAGGATTGAGAGGGAAGAAGTGGCCTGGACAGGAAGGGCACGTGTAAGGGAGAGAGGTGGGGGATCAAGAAGAGAAACAGAAACCCAGTCAGAACTCACCTTCTGCATGTTGGCACCAGCCATGTGATATGCTAGGAAGTTATACCAGTACATGCAATCCTCTTGAGATGGAATAGGCATGTTAAGCTTGTAATATTTCTTGTACTGATTGACTATGTTTTTGTGTAGCTCCTGCAACACGAATCAAAACACACCTTCAGCGAATGCTATACCAAAGTACAGACTGATTTTAGTATTAAGGTTTTTATTATTGTTATTTCTCAAAATAAGATGTCAACAAATGAAATAAGAAAAAATTTTCTTCAAAAACTGTACATTTAATTTATTGCTAAAGGCTTTCCCCAGAAACATTCTCTGGATATTAAAAATAGAAAATCCAGCTGATAACCTTCCTTCTTAGACTGAGAACAGCTATCAAGTCACTACATTAATCACGGATAGCCAACAATAAAAACGACCCTTACATATGTAGAACTAAAGCAAGTCTAGAAGTCATATGTAAATCTAAAGCAAGCAACTTGCTTTTTCTTCTTTTCTTCATATCCACTCTTTCTGCCCTCTCCTTCAAAACTGATACATTTATTTGGCCCAACTTTTAGGACATTTGCCCGCAAGCACTGCCTTAGATTGAGAAAAGGAGTAAAAAGCATTTCTCAGTATTAAAGAAGAAATTTTCTATTCTGGTAGGGTCTTGATTTCTTTGGAATTATCAGTGGAACACTCCCTCTCCTGATGGAAACATCTTTGACAGAGATACAGTGTGTATAGAATCTTCTCTCAGATTAGCCTGAATACAGGCTAGGCAACAAGTAAATAGAGAGCAGCCCTCCAGAGAAGGGCTTGGAGTACTCGTGTATGAAAAACTTGACGTTTCATTGAAAACTTGACAATATGCTCTTGCAGCCCAGAAACCATATTCTGGGCTGCATCAAATGAAGTGTAGCTAGCAGGTCAAAGGAGGAGATTCTCCCCCGTCTACTCTGTTCTCATGAGACTCCACCTGGAGTGCTGTGCTCAGCTGTGGGGCTCCCAGCATAAGAAAGACATGGAGCTGTTAGAGTGGTCCAGAGAAGGACCATGAGGATGATCAGAGGGCTGGAGCACCTCTCCTATGAAGACACGCTGAGAAAGTTGGGGTCATTTAGCCTAGAAAAGAGAAGGCTCCAGGGAGACGTTACAGCAGCCTTCCAGTATTTAAGGGGGTCTTCAGGACAGATGGGAAGCATTAAGTTCGACTGTACTGTGGGTCTATTATATGAACCTGCTCTGGATACTATTTAACAAAGGAACATTTTCTGAATGCCCAACTTTGGGAGAGTAAGGTTAGCGGTAAGTAGATTAGCCAAAATTGTACCTGAAGCTGGTTGCGATTTTTCTCTGTAAGAAAGTCAAGTTGAAGATCATGTAAATAATAATGAAATGACTTCCCATTACGATCACAGAACAATAGTGATTTGTTAACAAATTCCTGCAGTATATCTTCGACTTCTTCGGTTTCCATATCCCAAAGAATACAGAGCACCTAAAAATGCACATTAAGACAGAACAGATAATCAGAACTAATATCATAAAAGAACAGTTAACTGACAACAAAACACATGGTAAAAGTTATAGACATTTTACAAACTGTAGTAAGTTACCAGTTCTTTCATACCAGACTATGTATATGACAGATAATACAAATTACCCCTTTATTTGTCCATTTGTGCTGACTTATGGTGGTCGTATCTTTTCTTAAGAGAGACAAATTTCGTAAGAGTTTTCAAGCCCTCGCAGAGCTCAATTATTAGTTAGTACAACTAACTAAAGAGCTATACATGCAGTACACGTTAAACCAACATTATGAACAAGTTTACTCAGTTACAATTTTTTAGTTTCACTACTAACAATAAAAGTCATGATATAACAATGGATCCAATCTACCATTTATTATTATGTTGAATACAAGTTATACACAATTACAAATTTTATGACTAATTCATTGCTTCTCACTCACTAAAAATCACAGAATATCCCAAATTGAATGGGGTCCACAAGGACCACAGACCAACACACACACAAAACAACAACAAAAAAAGCCCACACTGCATTTCTGTTATTACCTTAGTAGGTACTTTAACATCTTTTGGAAGAATAGAGAGGTCTTTATAGTAGTCTTTAAAATCATTATCCAGTTGCTCAACACTTATGGACATTGCTTCATCAAGGGCTTCATAATCATAAGACGAAGATTTTCTTATTCTTTTAAATTGCTTGTTCTGCAGCTGTTTGAGATAGTACTCCCAGCGACTGGGGAAGTCCCGTAATAACGCACCTATCAAGGATATCACAAGAGGAGAACCTGAGGGAAGAAAATTAAATTAATCTTAGAGGTTTTCAAGGAACAATTCAATAGTTTAGTGGTTGAATAAATCAGGTAATTTTCCCAATTTATCAGGAAAATTCTTGAGGTGTAGAGAATGAACAAAACATGTTATCCATGTAGACATCTACAAACCCACCAAATTATTCTCTTTTCAGTATACTGAAGAAAAATACACTGAAGAGAACTACTTGAAAAATCATCATGAGACACTTTTGTTTAAAGAAACAGAAGGCATCCAACAAACACCTGTGTTTTACTTAAGGGATACAGCATCAAGGAATGTTCTCTCCTCTTTCTCTAAGTCAAAACAGAAGAAAAAATCCATTGGTAAGTTAAAAAGTGGAGAGTATCATACCTTTGCATTCTCTTATAATGCAGTTAGCTTGTTCTGGCAGTTCTGATATTTTCATATTCACAAACAGGGACAAAACCTCCAGTCCTTTCTCATGTGCAAGTCCACTTTCTACATGAATCTCATATTTATTGCCTAGACACAGAAAAATAGGGAAAAAATGTAAAGAATTTTTAAAATGCAATGGAAATGAGTATTTTCTGATAAAAATCTGGAGCAAAAGATTTGGTTCATGATTTTATGCATAGTATTTTACATGCTTAGTACTAAGAATAGTAGAAAAATAGTATAAGTAAATAATCAAGTTTGCATTATGGACAAAAATTTAGATTTATAACCTAATAATTACAACTGCATTATGGGTATGTCATAGCAATGACTTCTTCATACTGTAATCAGTTTAATAGCAGCAGTGCCACACAGTGACAATTTATCCTGTTGAGAATCACTGCACTCTTCAATATAGACGTACAACTTTTAGGATAACATGTAACATGTATTTCATGTAAGAGCATAAGGTCTTATAGAACAGACTTCTAAAACTTTGTCACTTGTGCACAAGTTGACAGACGCAAGTTCTATCAGATTCTTTTAAAAGCTCACAAAATCAAACTGCATACATATTCATCCACAATTCGTACTGCAGGAGAAGACACTGTTCCTTACCAGACACAGCATCTGTTACACTCCTGTCCCTGCTGGTGATAAGAACTTGACATTGATTATCAAATGCTTTTAATACCCAAGAATCCCAAATGTCATCCAGGACCAAAAGAGACCTAATACAAGAAAAAACATAGCAGATTTTAGATCAACTATTAGTAATAAGACTCAGCATTTCATCTTAATAATGAAAGAACATTTTCAGAATTAATAACATACCACTTTATAATTTTCTTCCGCTAACATGTAAGTTATCTTAAAATGGCATTAAACACTGTGCCAGAAAGCTGAATGTATCTCCAGAATGAAGTTTTTAGTATTTATTACTTTTACTTTTTTTTTAACCATTTTACCATTTTTTCCAATTTTTACCATTTATGGCTGCAATTGAAAGTGCACTTGATAAAATCTTAAAGAATATTTCTACTAGAAGATGTCAATAAAAGCAGAAATATTTACTCCATTTTTTTACAGAATTCCGCTTGACACAAGCTAGAGATAAACTTCTTGAGATAAACAATTTCAACTTCCTCTTAACTCAGAAATTTTCAGTTTTGTCCTTCTATCTTCAGAAAGCTGTATGAGACTAATCTTCTTCTGAAGGAAGACAATGGGGCTCTTTTTATGTAAACATCATTTTATAGGGACCACATATTCACATCTTATACCTAGTCACATTTGTATGTTACTCATAGAACCTCACAAGAATGATGTACAGCAGACTTCCTATACCTGACAGTGAAGTTAGTGAAAACTGTATTTAAAAAAGTCAGTTCCAAGAGAGAAATAAGTCCAAAAGGCTGGCTGGGAAAAAGATTTATAAAAAGAAATACTGATTATTTGCATTGTGTGTTCTGTGGAGAAAAAGTTACCAATCCTGCTAAGTTTAAATGCACTGCCTTTTTCCTGCCCCTGCCCCAGGAATACAGTTTTCAGCTACACTAGTCATTGATTACATTGTCCCATTCCCACTGAAATGGGCAAAACTTCCATATTTTACTTCTGCTAAATGATTCATAAATAAGCATTGATGGCAAAAGCATTTTATCCTTCATAAACAAGTGTATCCACATTACATCATATTTTCCAAGTTGCATATGAATCTTGGCTACCCAAGTTTCATTTTCATACAATCTCCCCATTAATTCTCCACATTTAACTTTTGGGTAAATCAAAGATTTTGCAAGAATACTACCATAGCCACAAATGACTAATTTTGTGGTACCTTCACACTTGAAAATATGCTGGGCAGCATGTATTACAGCCTGATCTTATGCTTTTAAATAGTCTCAAAACTTCGAAGTTCTCCCAGCCTTTTGGCTCCAGTGACTTTGTTGTACAACCATACCAACAAATAGTGAACCCTAATTAGAACTATTTAAAAAGAAAAGAAAAGGAAAAAAAAAGACCCAACAAACAAGCAAACAAAAACACTGAAAACAAACGCAGGATATTGATATTTAATTCTGAACTTTGTAACTTTAGGAAATTGAATCTATGATGTTCTTTAACCACAATATGACAATATACATAATGCTGTCTTGCTCAGAGAGTTTTCATTTGACTACTATTTTACTCCCAGGAAGCAGACCATGTTTGCAATTTGAATTCGGAAAGTCATGAAGTATCTTTTTGTCACCAGAGAGATTTCTAGTGGAGACCAAGCTCATTCACAAGCCACAGAAAGTGAAGCTTGGTTTCCAACACACTTGCACTGTATGAACCTCACACCCCATAAGAAGCAGTCCCTCTACCTCCAAGCCCACTGTGACATCCCATCATCAACAACACACATAATTTGTTCTTACAGCATTCTGACATATACCTAACTGGGCAGGATGCAGTACAGAGACTGTAACCTCTTCCCAGCTCAGAGAGGCTGTGAATGCCCCATCCCTAGAGGTGTTCAAGACCAAGTTAGACGAGGCCCTGAGCAACCTGATCTAGTGGGTGGTGTCGCTGCCCATGGCAGGGGGCTTGGAACTAAGTGATCTTTAAGGTCCCTTCCAACCCAAACCATTCTATGATTCTATGAATGCTATCTGGCCATTTAGCGAGAGAACAGATACGTTCCCCTTGAACTCATTCTGTCCATCCCTTTTTTCCACTGTAGGCACCTACTTGGGTTTTTCTTCTTTATCCAACTGTCGATTTTCATAAACACACAAAATTTTCAAAGATACGAAGTTCCTACCTTCGGAGTCAACTTTGTCAATACGTTCCAAGTGTTTAGGATAGAGATGTAGAAGGGAAGGGAAACAGGACTAAAATGAACAGTATGGGCACATCAACATAGCTTCAAAATAACGAAAAGCAGTCAGACTAGAAAAGCTTTATTTCTCGTTCCTTTTCCTTGAGATGCAGGTATTCTCTGCACATATTCCTATCTAACATATTATCTTGCATCAGCATTTCCAGGTCAGCAGCATCCTACATGAGATGTACAGCAGTCTGTAAGACACTTCCAAGGCTGGAACTGAAATTCCCTCAAATACAACCAAGTGTCTACTGTTTTCCAAAGCCAGCATTTTCTCTTCCCCTCAGTATCCTCAGCATAAAGGCTTTTTTGAAATAACGGATCTGCTAAATAAGTCACTTTATGCACTACACACAATGTAGCACAGCATAGCAGCCATGTTAGACTGTCGTGCTGGTTAGCTTTACAGCTGCCATGATGTTCACAATACCATAGAGTTGTATCTCACAAGAAAATAACACACAGTTCGCACTTCTACTCAGAAGAGACTGTAAAATTGCGCATGAACTAAACATCCAAATTCTGCTTTAGTGAGCTTTGTTTGTTAATGTTTGTTTTTTTTTTTAATCTTTTCTTTGCAAGAAAGACTTTTTTTCCTTACAAAAATGACTCTTCTACTACATATCATCTGTAGAAGATCACAACATTGGAGTATTATTCCTAAGGTATCTCACTCAGGTGCAGGGCTTGTTTAGTTTACTACAGGTTTTCCCAGGGAGTAATGAAATCCCCAACAAATAACAACTATTGCTCAAACATGCAAAAAGCTGTGCAGTGGCCAAGACTCTGCTTGATCAAATCAAGTCAATTTTCTTGAAGCGTAAAAGCCTTCTTGGCCATGACTGATCATCTCATGAAAACTTGCTTTCACTTTAAAACCCTAAAGCAAACATTTTAAAAAGACATTAACTGTTCTGGAAATGGAAGATTTTCTCCAGTAATATACACATGCTTTTACTGCTCTATGATCCCCAGATACCTGCAAAACACTGAAGCTGGAGCAATTCTTATTTCCAACCGCATCCATTCCCAACTTTCAGTATTCAATGACTAATAATTTTTTTTTTTTTTTTTAATGTGAAGGTGACTCCTGCATGGCTGGTTAACATTTGTTATTTTTTTAAGCAGAAGCCTAGATATCCTGGTAAATACAATGATATCAAGACTACCCTTAAGTTACCCCATTAAAAAACATCTGAACAGGGAAAGAGTTTGACCATGTATATTACATATCTGCTTCAAGCATCTGTTTATGCTTCAGCCTTTTACCCTTATCTCAGTCTTTAGAAATATAGAAAATTTTAACGGTAGTCCCTACATGAGAATTCCAGAAGCATTGTTAGCTTTAACTTGAATACCACTTCCTAATGACCTAGGACAAGACTGAATGGCCTCAGGCTGTACCAGGGGAGGTTCAAGTTGGAAATTAGGATAAATTTCTTCTCAAAAAGAGCAGTCAGGCATTGGACCGGGTTTCCCAGGGAGGTGGTGGAATCCCCGTCCCTGGGGGTGCTTAAGGAAAGGTTGGACCTGGTGCTTAGGGACATGGTTTAGTAGGTGTTACTGGTGGTAGGGGACTGGTTGGACCAGATGATCTTGGAGGTCTTTTCCAACCTTAATGATTCTATGATTCTACAGTAAAACAGAAAAAGGGAAAGCAAAAAATGAAAGAGTTAGGATGTTCTCTTCTGTTGTTTTTTTTTAGAAACAGAAACATGTAAACATAACACAGACACTTCAGATGATTAGACCAAAGTAACTGACAAAACTTTCAGAGTAAACGAATAATGTTTCGTTTCACTGACATCACCTGGGATATTTGCGTAGCATCAGCAAACGAAGACGATCTTTAGCCTCCTCAATGTTAAGTGGTGGTCGCTGTGAAAGAGTAGAGTCATGTTCTAATCTACTACAGAGATTTTGTAGTTTTATAAGGAGCCCTGCTTTGTCCTGTTTTCCAACAGAGATCCAGTGAACTCCTCCTGGAAAGTAATCTGACAGGAGCAGCAATGTTAATCATGCTTTACATTTAAAACTGGAAGTATTTATAGCAGAGTAGAACAGCAATCAATAATACAATTTAAATTAAAATATAAACTGCAAAGTCAATTGCAAGCAACCTTAAAACTCTACCGTAAACACAGAAGGTTCATTCTACAAGACTACTGTTTGTTTTTTTTAAAGGAACAGGCTCTGTAGGGCAAGTTTCCACAGAGAATTCACACTGCCACTGATGCTGCCCCTCCTCTCTACTTGCATTCCTGCCTGACCCTTGACAACCCCTTCTGCATCCAACCTTCCTGCTACTCTGACTCAGCATTCATTGTTTTCACCCTACAGAAAGAGGCTGGGATGTGAAATCATCACAAAACAGTGAGTAAGAAAGCATCTAGAAGAGTCAGCTGCAGCAGAGGATGCTGTATTCTCTATCCCTCCATCATGTTTTCTATTATCTCAGTTGCATTTTCTCCTCCAAGTGTCCTATGCAGAAAAAATACTAGTAAATTATTTAATGATGCACTGACTGTAAGCTAACGTAATACTAGTATAATCACACCACAAACACGTCCTTATTAAAATCTGTGTTATGGTTTGAGCACGATTTTTTAAACTCACAAAGCATGGGTAAAAGTCTGACTCAACAAGCAGAGTCCGAAAGGAATAAAGACTAAAATGATTATTTTGCATTTTACACTGACAGAAATAACAATTTCAGGTTAATTAAGGGTGTATCCACTCTCATAAACCAAAGCAAATTCCAAGGTAAAAAGCTATTCAGAATCTTTTTCCATACATTAGTAAAATATTCAGTGGTCCTAGAGCACTGTGAAAGCACTATGAGAGCACTAGAGCACTATGGATATGAAAGCTATAACTTACAAGCAAATATTTCAAAACCACCTATGGAATTTAGCAACGTAAATACTAAATTACTTTTAAGATGACGTAAAAATACTTCATCATACACAGCCAATATGTGTATACTTGTAGCAATCTATAAAAACAGAGATGTTTCTATAAAAGTACCTTCCAAGAGCTGGTGATCCCTTAAAGCTTCCGCTGTTAAAACAGTCTTTCCGCAGCCTGCCATTCCGTAAACCGTGACCCAGCCTGGATCACTTCCCAAGCAGTACAGTTTCTGTTTAATAGCATCTACCAGTTTTGGCCGAGTGACAAACACAACCGGTCTTTGTGGTACTCCTCCTTCACAGAGAATTGTCTTAACTGAAGTTAAAAACAAGAAACATGAAAATGAAAAGCAATTTCTAAACATGACACCTCTTCAAAACAAAGCAAAACAGAAACAAAATGAATTCTCTATCAATAACTAGTCACCTCTTTCCCCTAGCTCGTATCCCATACAAATGCTCTAAAAGCTATTGGACTAACAAGAGCAGATACTGAAAAAATATTGCTTGTTTGACATAAATTACTAAGCAGGTACCAGCTCCTCACTTACAATAGTGTCCCAATTATTAACTATATTTTCTGCAAGCTAGACCTAGTTACATCAATCCCAAGAAGGGAAAAGATAATTAACAACACCAATAGAAACTATGGCAAACAAACACGGGAACTCAACATTACTATCCCCAACAGTCAAGTCACTTTCTCAGCCAGAAGTTACTGTCCCACGGATGCAGCAGGAAAGAAAATATGCTATGTAGGGCTTTTACTTTGCAGTTAACAGCACAGCATTGTGGTCCATGCCAGCCTTCCGTTGACTGAAGCTAAGACAGCAGGACTTGTAATAGGGCCGCTAAAGCATAACAGGAAAGTAAACGTGCACCTGATCTTAAGTAAAGTAAAATTAAGTGAAACGTTACAATTTAGGAAAAAAAAAAAAAACAGGAAGTTTCCAGTCTTTTAAAATACACATTACTAAATAAGAACATTTTCAAGATGACCTACAAAAGTCAACCATCCTCTCCTACTGTATTAAATATGTGAAATACAGGAATACTGATTACTGTGCTAGCAAAGCAAGTGAATGCACTTGTTGGTTACTCCTGCTTCATTGGAACAGGTATTATAGTCACTTAGCAAGGAATAAAAATACAACTTCTCTTTACTTTCAAGCACCGGGATCACTGTCGTTACACTTACCATAAGAAGTCATTCCATCCAGAGAACTCTTTCCATTACCAGAGGAGAAGACAGGAATGCCATCCTGAAGAAGTGCAGCAAGATCTCTGTACCCTTCATGAAGCAGTGCATTATAAAAGGATCTATATGAATTATTATCTTTTGTAAGAATAATGTTTATTAGCATAGCTGCTCGCTCCTTCTGTGTGTTCTAGAATAAATATTAAAACAGATGTTATACAAAACTGGGAGACTTCAGAAATCATCTAATCTATCACTCTGTCAGTTATAGACCAAGACTGTAGTTACAGAAACAGGCTACAATTGGAGCAAGCCCTCAACTCAACTTTATGAAGTGCAATAAAGACTGCAAGCTAATATACGATTAAGAATTTGCTGAATCCAGTAATGATAGGCAGAAATAATTATTTTTTAAAAGGACAATAAAACACGTAAGCAGCCTAGGGAGATAAAAATCAGTGAGAGATGATTCTACCTGCTGTTTCACTTTCTCTTCCTCCTGTAACGTTAGTACTTGGTCAGCTACCATATGATCCATAATATAAGAGGTCTTGATGTCTCTCTCCAGTGCTTGACGATTCATGAGTAAATAATTTCTACTCTTCACATCCATGTTTCTTCAGTGTGGGGGAAAAAAAAAGAAAAAATAAAAGTCAAGCTGGAACCAGAACATAACTTACAAGTACAATGAAAACAGTTTTAAATTATCTTAGGAATTTTTATGTTAGAGTCAGAAAAAGTAGCAGAGTAGCTGCATTAGTGGAAAACAGAGTGAATCTTCAGGCAAGCTGCTATTACAAACTGCAGAAACTTAGTTGATATTCACTTCTGTTCTGATAAAAATGACTTTCATACTACTGTTGCATAAGCTTAGTTATACTGTTTGAGACCTACTTGTCCAGCTTGGCTGGACAGCACAGCAGCATCAAGGAAGTACTACAAGGGAAATTTAGTATCATTCCTCTTCAACAGAGTAAAAAAGGTACATTAAATATTTACATTTTAATAGTTCACAAGCTACTGTGAATATGAGTAATAGTCTTCAGGTATTATGTAGATACCAGATGCTATTGTTTTAAATCAAAACGTCCAGCTGAACATTACCAAAATTAATCTACTACAGTCTGATACAGTGTTCAGTTTTGGAACCCTCACTATAAGGGCATCCAGGTGCTGGAGCATGTCCAAAGGGCAATGAAGCTTGTGGAGGGCCCGGAGAACAAGTCTTATGAGGATCGGCTGAGGGAGCTGGGGTTGTTTAGCCCAGAGGAAAGGAAGCGCTCAGGGCAGACTTTATTATGCTCTACAACTACCTTAAAGGAGGCAAGGTAGGAATCAGGCTCTTCTCCCATTCACCAAGTGACAAGAAAAGAGGAAACAGTCTTAAATTTTGCCAGGAGAGGTTTAAGGTTGGATATTAGGAAAAATTTCTGCACTGAAAGGGATGTGCTGCATTGGAACAGGCTGCCCAGGGAAGTGGTTGAATCACCATCTGTGGAGGTCAACAGTTGTGTAGATGTAGAGCTTAGGGACGTGGTTTAACGGTTTACTTGGCAGTGACAGGTTAACGGTTGTACCAGATGATCTTAGAGGCCTTTTCTAACCTAAATGATTCTATGATTTTCCACAATTGCTCCACTTGGAGGCATATAAAGCAGGTATAAATACATACATAAAGACTTCATGTAAACATATAAAGACTATACGTATAAAGACTTCAGTCTTTAACAATTAATGGGACTCATAGAAGACTACTTGCATTCACTGTGAGAATGGAAGTTTCCAATAATAAAAAAAAAAAAAACAGATATGTACTGATAATTTTGGGGGTGATGACCCACAGACATGAACTGAAGTCCTTTACCACATTTCTGTCACTTTATGAAAGCTTGCAGAACTAAAGATTCATGGCCTGTGAAAGCTTCTCACATACTTGCTAAGTGTATCTGTGTATTCTCTCCTCACTCTACATACCTCGAAATTTTGAAGTCCTTGGATCGTGCAATGGGGACACGAGGACTGCCCTTGCGGTTGGCAGCACTGGGCTGAACTACAACAGAAAACAAACCCTCACAGATTCCCACAAGATCAACCCAACATCCTCCAGGTCCAGGAGTCCCCACAGGTGCACTCCGATACCATGGACACACGACAGACAACCCAACACTGCCAAAGGCTGGGCTAAACCTTCCTTTGGCAGCCCGTGGTGCACAAACATACATTTACGCGCTTCCGAGGTAAGAGCTATTTTTTAGGGAAAAGCTTTCCAGTACTGACCATGACACAAACTGCTCCTTTGCCCCGCAGTCTTGGGCAGGTACAGAGGCCGGCTATAGGCACTTTCCCTTTCCCTTTCCCCACCACCCCAGCCACGCAGCGAAACCAGAACAAAAACCGCAGCGGCCGCAGCCGCCTCCCCACACCCCACCACGGCCCGACCGCTCCCGTGGGGCCGCGGCCGCTCTCCCCCCGGTGCGGGGGGGCGACGCTGGTTACCTGTCGCTCGGAGCCGCCGGCAACGAGGCCTCGCCCGGAGCAGCAGCGCTCACCTCCCGAGTAGCGGCCCACTGGCGCTTCCGCCTTCCAGGCCCGGCGGCGGGCGGAGCGGCGGGGCCGTCCCGCTGCCGGCGGCAGCCCCCGCCCCGCCCCGCCCCGCGGCGAACAACGCCCGGAGCCCAGAGCCCGGCGCTGCCGCCCCACGCCGGCGCAGAGCCGTGGCGGAGGCCTCGGCGGCGCGCTGCGAGCCCCAGCGGCCTGCTGAGGTGGCGGCCTGCTGAGGTGGGCACGCGCCTGACGTGGCGAGCTCGGGGCCGCCCTCCTGGCCCCGAGCCGTTGTTCTCCGCTGCCCCCCCTCGGAGCTGGCACCCCGCAAGGCCCGCTCTCAGCCCCGCAGGTACCAGAGGAGATACAAAATAGTTTCTCTGCTAGGGTTTTGTGAGGGGGAGACGTGTTTTATTTTATTTCTTCCTGCGTACTTGAGGCGCGGAGCGCGCGTCCCGGTGCCGTTACTTGCAGACAGCCCAAAGCTTCGGACGCTTGTGACAGTCTTAAAAAGGGCCTTGTAGGCGTGCATGCAACCGAGTAAGTATCTCTGGTATCCAAACGTTTATATTTTGATGTGTGCCTAAGCTGCGGTGTTGCGGAGTGATGCGGAAAGAAGCACTGCGCTCCTGTCCCAAACGGTGCCAAACCAAATCCAGCACGGGCTCAATTAATCTCTTTTTAATTAAGTGCTGGCAGACTTCGGGTCTGACACTGCCTCTGGGTTTCCACGTGGCTGGGCAGAATGTGAGCTTCTGCACTCTTTGAAAGTGGAGATTCACTTAGCTGGACCTCACTTTTAATGAAAATAACAATTTTTCTTTTATCTAAATGTATTATTTCATTAGTCTTCTGTATTTTTCTGTGAATGGCTTCATATTAGCTGCTGCCTATAGTTTCACAGATGAAATAATTTCAACAGGACCATGTCTAAATTAAATCTTTATTTCTAATGCTATATTTATAAATGAGAGCTAACGTTTTTTAAAATGTACAAATATTTAAAACAGGATACAGAAACTTCTGCTAATATCCTGACAATAATCACCAACTATAAAAATAATAATTATCATGCTTATTTCAGTTCTTGCGCTTCTAAATATGTCTTCAAAATGTCTTATTCTTCAACAGCTAAAATATTTCTGGAAAAGTGAAATTAGCTAAGGTTTGAAGAGTCAGTTCAGTTTGTTCAGGAAAAAAAAATGAAAGTTGTGCTCTGTTGTACATTAAAAAAGTCTTCACAAAGTCTTATGAAAGTATTGTGACACTTTATGGAAGTTCACCTCACTAGGTAAGATATTAAGCACCAAAGGAAATGTTATGGGGGTATTTGTGTAAACAAAAAGTCTCTTGTTTTGTTTTGTTTGGTAGCTCTCTCTTTTGCTCCTGCTTTTTAAAAACACAAAATGTCTGAAGTTAAGCAGAGGAAAAAAGGTATTTCTTCATCCAAGACCAATGAAGATTCACAAAAGCTTGAGAAGCACAGTAATCGTGGGAAGCTGGCAAGTCCCAGGATGAGCAATAATCAGAGTCCGTTTTGGATAGACTCGCGGACAGCCTTGAATGTAATTTTCCTTGCAGCTTGCCTGGTGCTGACCTGGTAGGTAATCCTCTACAGTGGATTTTAATATTTTCATTTGTATTCTGTACTGTATTCAGTCATGGACAACATGATTAGTAACATCTGAATATATTGTTTGTATTAAGTGACTGCAGAAACATGTTAAAGCTAGAAGGGTCAAGAAAAGAATAGCAGTATTCACAGGTGTGGAAATATCGTTATACAGTGAGGCATTCACAGAAGCTTAATCTGTTTAATCATGCTGAAAGTTTAAAAAGTGCCTTGCTCATGAATTGTAAATATCTGCTTTGGAGGCTACATCTAACTCTGAAGAGCAACTTAATCTTGCAGTAAGCACAACAAGGCTCAGTTGGCAGGGAATAAATAAATCAACAGTAGAAGGGAAGTAGAGTAGATTTGCTCAGCAGTGTGGTAAACTGTTCTTCATGCAGTCTTCAAGAAGGTGACAACTAATCTTTGTAAAAGGTGTTCCAGTATATCTTAGTGACGTCCATACCTTAGTTCCATCAGAAACTGAGCTTTATGCAGAACTGCTATGATGAAATTCTCAGAACTCTAGTGCAAGAAATTAGTCCAGACTATTACACTCTTTAAAAAATCCTGCAGAACTTGTTCTTATTTTAGATAATGCAATCTGTGTGATACTAAGTCTTTGATAAATGCATGACATACGTAAATAGATACACCTAAAACATTAGGCAGAAACATCTCTAATCATTTTATTTGTGTCATTCTGTTTATCAATTTGTAGCTATCACTTTAGCTTTCATTGCATACCTTAGTCCATGCAGACTATCATAGTTCTTTTAGAGACTTTTAACTGCTATGCAATCTACTAAAGAATATCAATTTATGATAGTGCGAGTATTTTAAATCAACTATATTCTTCTAGATAAAATGTCTCTTACTACTAAGAGGACTGCTGAATAGTCTACAATAAAGCTTGATTAGGGATTAATAGATGCCCAGTAAAAATCAGGGGTTTGTTTGGTTGTCTCACTTTGTTTCTGCTCCCAAGTTCACAGTGAGTGAATCCAGTATGTACAGAACTGAGATATCTACTATCTGTTCACAAAGCTAGGATCATCATAACAGAAGCTTTACTGTTCTTGGATGGTCACATGTTGATCCACGTTAAATGATTAATGCTGTTTAACATTAGGCAGCATTAGCTTAACCAGCCTTTCTCAATCTAAAGGTTGCTATACATGATTTTGTGATGCTTTGTAAGAAAGTCCAAATTAGTCTTTTGTGTTTTATTTCCACCAGTTGAATTATACTTTATCAGTGAAATATACTACTTTAACTGTGTGGCAAAGCATTACAAACATATAATGACCTCACTGTATTCTCTGAAATCTTTGCCTTCTCTGATGTTTTTGTTTGAAAGGTACCCTGTGTAAAAATGAAGCACATCTACAAATATTTCCTTATTTTTACACATCTATTAGAAACTGGCAGTTCCATTACGAAGACAGATTAGATTCATTAAGCCCTGTATGTTTTTTTTTCCCCCATCACATATTGATCTGGCAAATTCTGTCAGCACGAATCCCTGTGAATCAGATCCTGGAATGCTTAACTATAGTTATATTTACTATTTATTTATTTGCAATTTGCAGGTTCCTATTTCAGCAGTCAGGGCGATTTGCTGATATGGAAAAAAGGTACAACTTCTTGCAGCAAGAAGCTGAAAAAATCCTGGACGTGGAAAATAAAGTCAACTTGATTTCTGAAAAGGTATCCAATTAAGATGTTAATGATTAACTTCTGATGAACATTTTTCATTGTCTTATTTCATTGTCCTTTAGTCAAATTTAACTGACTTTTCTTTTTGATAATTTTTTATTATGTGTTCTACTTGCCTATGAATTGGCCTTTGGTGAATATTTCATTGAAACATTTGTGAAGACAGCACAAGAAATCAGGTCTCACTTCTGATTCGTTAATTTCATTTATTGATTTGCTACTGAATCTTGTTCAGGTTGCTCTTTGTCAGTTCTTTATGTCTTCAAAATGAAGATAAATGTAAAATCGACCTTTCAGAAGTGTTTTGTTGAAGATAAAGAATATTCTGAAGTACTCTGTATGATACTTGCAATGTAGCAATCATTGAAAAAAGTTTAAGGAGTGTGTCGCTTAGTATTATTTACTTAAATCCTAATTTACTGACCTTGTGTACATATTAGAATGAACATTAATACATTAACAATGAGCACATTGATAAGGAAATCATAACCATGGTGAAAGTAGTAGCAAAACTCACTTAGTCCATCAAAAGCTATGCTGACTCTTGAAATATAAAAATGATTTTATTCTTATTTTAAAAAGACACCTTAGGAATGGGATTCATCTTAATTTTACTACTGCACCTACGTGTATCAATCCATTACCATTGTTCAAGGATGTAAATATAGCAGTTGTATCTCTTATTTTTTTAGATGCTAAACTACTTAGAGAACTTATGTTTGTGCACATACTTCATTCTACCATTACTGTTCTGTATATAACTCAAATATACATTTGCTTGAAGAAAAGTTAGTTATGTAGTAGACCAGTTCTAGTAATAGGAAAGAAACTGAAATGTTAGGAGAACAAAGTAGTATTTTATTTTTTTCATTGCTATGTGTGACACTATCAAGTAGAAAACTTAGGCTGGCTGCAGAATTATCATTTGTATCTTAGAAAGAATGAGAACAACATGGCTTATGTAAGCGATGTTGTTTTAGCACTGATCTCATAATGTTGTCGTCTATATATATAAACACCATAATTATGCTATAATTTGGGTGTTTATATATTGCATTCAGATAACCTAAATCCCGTGCAACATTTTGCAGTGTGATACATTTTACCAAAAAAAGTATGTATTCTATGGAAATTCATCAACAAACATACCTTTTTACGTGGCTCTTTAACACTAAATAAATCAATATTTTTAACAACAAAATGTGAAAACTAATATTAACATTGAGCTTTGTAACAATTAAAGTGGCTTCTGAGGGGCTTTATACTCTGATAAATAAATGCGAGTGGTTTCTAGTCTTACTTTTGTTAAGTAGATATGGACGTTGTTTTGTGTTATAAATACAGCTTGAGTCTTCTGAAAGTGTCCTACAAGATGCTGCTTCATCTATGTCTGTGATGACTGAGTTTAAGCAGGAAGTATCTTCCCTTCATAACATCATAAGGGATATTCAGAGCAATGAACAGACTCTCTCTATAAAGATGCAGAGCATTAATGAGAAGTTTCAAAATACTACAAATTCCTGGAGAAGAAGCTTGGACGAAATGAACACAAACACTAGTGGAATAAAATCTGAAGCAAAGTTCATACATACAGAAGTTACTTCCCAAATTAATGAAGTTGACCAAAGAATTAAATCCCTTTCAGAAAGATTAAAAGATTTGGAAGACAGCACAGCCAGAAATATTAAAACAGTAAAAAGGCAAGAAGATGAGGAATTCGCTAGAGTTGAACAAAAGTTGGATTTACACGCAAAGGCAGTCGAGAAGCTAGAAGAGGAACAGAATAGTCTGTTAGCCAAGGACGCAGACCTCAATCAGAAACTTGCAGCCTATGAACCTAAAATTGAGGAGTGCAAGACCTATTTGCCAACAATTGAAAATGCTATTCATTCTATTCTTAGACTATCAAGTGAATTGCTAACTATGGAGAAAAAGATAGAGGGATTAACAACAAAGCTGTATACTGTGGAAAACAATATGTTGAAAACTGTCTCTGATACAATGATGATGCAAAACATTCTTGAAGGCATGCAGTACAACGGCAGCATATTGAAACTGCAAAATAAAACAGTGGTTTTAGAAGAAGTAGTACCTGACATAAAAGTATCTTCAAGTGCTGAAGGAATAACTTTAGAAGGCTCTAAGTTAAAAAATGACCAGGATGGGGATAAGTGAATTTGGACTAAGGGTTTTCATTAATGAAAAAGCACTTTAATAGTTTATTTATAATTTGACTCCAGCATATGGGGGGAGGAGGGAGGGAGGCTGAGGGGGGAAATACAGACATCAGATTAAAATTTGTAATTTATATTTCATTTCCATTAAAAAGAAAAAAACTTTGGTTTTTATGTTGTTACTTCTTGTTACCGTATTCCATGGACTTCGTAACACAATGAACTAGGTTCTTGGCTCTAGACAGCTGTACACTGTAGATAATTTTTAATATGTTACATATATCATAACGTTTTTGTGCTTACGATACCGACTTCTCAAGGGGAAGTGGGAATCTCCGCATGTTATTATATGCAAGAAAGCACGAAATACATATTTAACAGCTGATGCTGAATTTTAGGTACAACAGCACTATAGAAAACACTAGTAAAGTACCCCTTACTGAGAACCGTGAATTTTATTGGTACTTATAGGTGGGGGGTATATAGCAGCTGGTGTTATCTTTTATTTCTTTGACTTCATGCAAACAGCCTCATTAGACTTCACCTCCATCCTTTTCCTTCCTAAACTCAGTCACGGTTTTGTTCTCCCATTGAAGTCTTTGGACTAAGTATAGACTGAAGTCCTTATTCCTGCTGGGATTCTTATTCCATTATTTCTTTTGCAAGTTCAGTGTGATCAGTCATTGTATTAGACTGAGAGGTTTTTTTATTGCTGTTAGAAATGTTACGAGTTTTCCTCTATAGAATGTTCTCATTTAGGCATAACATAACTTGTTTGGCATTGGTTTGCATTTCAAAGGAGAAGAAACTGTTGACAGTGTCAACTGACACTGTTCCTAAACTTTGGTGAAACAAGGGCTGCAATTCACAGAAGCCATTGATTTTATGCGCTTCTGGTGGGGGGTTGGGGGTGGGAATCTATTCATAGATCAGTTTACACAGGGTATAGTGCTATATTATAGGGCTGGTAGCTATATATTGAAATTTGGGTCTGAGGACCACCGTAATTTTGTGTCTACAGACATACATCTTGGTAATGTCCATTTCCTGAATTCTGGGAAGGAAATTGCTTAGTAGGCAGTATGAATGTATAATGTTTATGAATTAATTTAAGTTATTCAATTTTTCTACATTCGTTTGTACTGAATTATTCTCTAAGTAGTTAATGCTGCACATTGATGATACTAATTAAACTTGTACTTCTCAATGCTAAGAAAGCAGTTTCATATATTTATTGCTTGGGTACAGATTACATCTGTTTACAGTTATTCAATAAAAATACATTGCAGTGTATCACCCTGTCCTGGTGCATAATCTAATTGAAAATGAATTGGTCTTCCAGAAAAGAGTGCAGAATACATACTTTAATGTTCAGTGTTTGATTAAAAATACTATAAATATATACTATACTAAAATATTTTTTAAATATTCTTCACAAGTGTGTTTTACTGTGTTTTTATTTCATCTCTGCTTGGAGAAGGGTGGTAACACACCAATGGTATGGTCCCCAATTTAATGCCTTCCATCATCACAGTCTGTGTTAAAAATTGAATATACATAAGATGGAACAGGAAATCCTCATCTTTAGGAGGCGTTAACTAGGAAACCCAGCACAGCTCTTTACATTGTAAATTCTAATATTTTGTTTTTAAGCAAACAGTTCTGTGCTAATGAGGAATGACTGACACTAACAAGAAGTTTAAATGCTTGTTTCTTTGGTGTTATTTTTACTACTGGCCTCAGAAAAAAAGATTAGTATGATTTTGTGAAACTAATTATGGCCTCTATAATATGTTTGTTTGCTTGTTTGGTGGTTTTTTGTTTTTTTTTCCTCCAAGATCTGCACTGGCTTATTGTGGATTGAACAAATTAGTATCATTCATGCAGGTCAGCGGGTCAAACCTATTCTGAAAACTTGATCAAATAATAAAAAAGAATAGAGATCATAAAACATTTTCTACTGAGTTGCATGGGAGCTTGCTCAGCAACCATACAAATGTGGATGATTAAAAGCTATGTGTCAGTCAAAGAAAACAATCTGGATTAAAAGTTTGCCAGCAGACAGTACCCGGAATATTTTACATTGTCTAATGCCATTCCAATTAAAAAAAAAAAAAATAGTAGTAAGATGGGTTTTTTGTTGTTTTTGTTTTTAAAATTAGTAGTATGGCTAACCTTAATTTTAATTTGTTTAATTTGTCAACCTCTGTTTTAATGTTCTGTGTGTGCCTAGTTGCAGAATTATTAGCTTTTAATAGTCAAGCGGATGGTTGATAGGATACTTTTTATTAGTCGAGGGAGATTACTGACAATCATTTTAATGAAGATGCATCTTGAGTTGTGAAATACTAGTTAATTAGGAACATATGTTGTCGGTTCTTTAACAAATAAGCATTGTTATTGTTCTGCTTACCCTTTCAATTTGGTCATTAAGTTTTATGTTTGAAAGGAAACATAATTTAAAAGTGCATTTAAATATTGAAAACAACCTGGTAGTCCTTTAATAGGGTATTAACATACGTGCAAAAAACAGGTGCAGTACTGAATAAAAGATCTGTCCTTAGTGTTTCTCATAAAAATAGTAATAAAAAATACGGAGACTTTATGTTTTGCTCTGAGTTTTCAAATGCTATTCTGTTACCAGAGAAAGGAACCATTTGTTAGGGAGAAGAGTAAGATGGTAGCTATGCCTGTCATAGGTCTGGTTCCAGCCTTCATGTGCATTGATGTTTCCACTGCTGAAAACCAAGCTATTACTAGTGTGTATGTCTGAAGACCTGACCTGCTCTTCTCTTCTTCTTTTTCTAGTATCTTGTGTAATTTGGAGTCTCGTTGCGTAAAAATTAAATTTAACCATTATATCATAACCGTCATTGCCAATTTAGGTAGCTAGTCAACAGTTATTACTGACATGAAGAATCAGCATAATCCCAACCAGATTTCATCTCAGATATAGAAACTAAGTGATAACGTGAATGATTCTGAAATACTTCAACATGTCTGTACTGTATTATTTTCCTATGAGGTATGAATAAGAGAGCAGATATTTTCATTTCTTCCTCTCAAATTTGAAAACCAAGAACCAATCATTTAAAGTAACAAAACACAACAGTGAACTAGCAAATTCAGCCAAAAATCCAAGAGTAGCATGAGTTTTCCCTCGCTAACATAGTTTCCAGGAAAGTGGGCTATTCAAGTAATATTTTTTTGTGTGTGATGCATTTTGGTGGCTGTTTAAACAAAAGAGAATGATGCCTAATTCATTTTGTTTTTTTCTCGTGAATGTTTTGTTCAAAATTCATGTTGCAATCCCCAAAATAAAAACTCATCTGTTAATTATGCTCCATGACTTTGGAATTAAATCTTTAAAGTAGGCAGATTTCTAAAATGTTTCTGAATATCTTCCTGCATGAATCTTTCTGGATCACACAGATTATAGACAATAGAAAAATTTCTGTAAATCAAGAGAAATTTGCATTTGATGATTTGTTTCCCCCTCCCTCCCTCCGGTCATGCTACGAAATGATATAGAACCTTCCTGTATATTTTTTTTTTAAGAACAGAAGAAGTAGTAATATTTGAATTTGTTACATATGCTGAAAGGAAAAATGAACGTTTTAATTGTCTTGCAACACAAGTTTATTTCCTAAAGACAGGGTTTACTCTCAATTTCAATATCAGAATACTAAGGTATTTCATTAGAGTATAACTTTAATCTTGATGTAGGAGTTAAGTTAGAAAAACTGTCAAATATTTTTATTTGTATTTCTCTAGTGTGAAAAGACTTGGAACTTATTGGAACAGCTGGAAGATCTCCAAGTAACTTCTCACATAAAACATCTACAGGAAGATATTTATACAATGAAAACATGGTCTAGCAGCATAATTAAAAAGAAAGAAGAACTGCAGAAGAATTTAACAACCCTTTTTCATGCAGTTACAAGTGCTGAAGAGAATGCAGCTTCTGTAGCAAAAAACATAACTTTGAAGATTGTGACGGTAAAAACTGACATAAGGCGTATTTCAGGCCTTGTCTCAGAGATGACTGCATTGACAAGTTCTTTGCAAGCGCTAGAAGATAAAGTAGAAAAAGGTGAAAAGAAGACAGTAGAAAATATAGGTGACCTGCTTACTAGTAGCATTGACCGAAGTACAAAGCTACAAAGCTTAGCATCCAGTAATGCAAGAAAAATTGAACAAATTAAGACAGCATTGTCTGAGTTAAGGAGTGATTTTGACAAACATTCAGATAGACTTTTGAATCTCGAAGGTGACAGAGCAAAAGTTCTGAAGACTGTTACATTTGCAAATGATTTAAAACCCAAGATGTACAATCTTAAAAAGGATTTTGCCATCTTGGAACCTTTAATAAATGACCTAACACTGAGAATAGGAAGATTAGTTGAGGATGTATTGCGACGTGAGAAAGAAATTGCTTTACTGAACGAGAAATTGACCAATCTAACAAGAGTTCAAACTGAGATCGAAGATACGAAAGATGAAATAACCAAGATTTCAGAGATGAATTGATCACTGGGAAATGACATTGCCTGGAGAATAGTAGTGTTTGAGGAGTGTTACTCTATTATGAGTAGTACTAAGGAAAGACAATATTTAAAGGCTTCATTTGGAAGCACGCTGAAACTTAACTAAAGACTTGTCCTCTTTCTTTTAAAAGAGCGGGAAAAAAGATCATACTGATTTTGAGGGACAACAAGCTATAATATGAGCAAAAAACTTCTCTGTGCATGTTTGTGTCTTTCTGAAGTGTGACGTGCTATATTTAATAAACTGCTTGTTTTGTACAATAAAACAGTATACAAGCATAAAATGTTGTATCTGCCTTTACTTTCATTCAGTAAGCAGGACCAAGACTGACAAATCAGCTTTCCTTTGCTCCTTCGAAGGAGCAGTTTCCAAATTGTAAACTGCATAAAATTGCAGTTTCCAAATAAACAAAAGTTAATCAAACTACACTAGCAGTCTCAATACGTTAATTCTGACTTTTGAAACTATAGTAGTTCACTTTTTTTTTTTCTAAATAATACAGGGAACCAAGCAATGCCCAGAAATACTGTTGACGCCCTGCAAAAAGTTTTTCACATCAATCATGGTTGATTTTCTGAGACCTTATAATTGTAATCATGTAATTGTGCAACATTGTTATATCTTTAAAACATCAAACTCCGTATAGGGGTGGTGCTTTGAAAGACCTTCTAAGCCTATTGATGGCCTCCCAGTGTCACCATATCCACTCAGGAATCCTAACAGTGCCATTTATTGTTGTTTAGCCTTACACTACTGTGAGCAGCAAGATCAGCAAAGAGAAACTACTTAAGTCTCAAAGTGTCAGACTGATGTAAGCCCCTGGCAGTATTTCTGTGGTGAAGAACAAGAGTTTAAGTGAGCTGAGGCATTTGAAAATGCAGTAGAAGAGAGACTGAAGTAACATGATGCTGAGGTATGGCTTAGCAGAGAAAAGAGGGGAAAATGACTTAATTAGGAATAGAAATAATTTTAAAAACAGTTAGGAGAGAGGCAGCAATCGAGAAAAATCCCTAAAAATGAAATTATATTAAAAAGTATAACAGCATAGTAAGGCCTTTACAACTTCTTAATGTTTAGTTGGTCGTATTTGAACATCTTGCAACTAGTTGGCTACTGGTTTGATGGAAGAGATGATCATTCCTCCCACTCACTATTCTCACCTTCATTCAGCAATTGGTGTCTTTTCTTCTTCATGTTGCTGTCTCCCATACCTTGCTTGCTGTGTTGCCTTCATCCTTAAACCACTTTTTTTTTTCTGTGCAACCTCATATTAGTCCTGTCAAAGAGGGCACCAAGCATAGTAGTCATAACTACCAAAAGAAAATTGATTTAACTGAGAAATCTGTTCTAAGTGTTTTTCACCAAGGCCCTCATGATGCAATTAATCTACTGGTATCAAAATCTTCAGAGGCAAAACTAGGTAAAAATAGATCACTATTAAATATTTTTGGTCCAAAATACACTGACTATGCAGTGTTTTTCCAGGCAAATACACTGCCTGCAATGAATAAATTTGCTTTCCAGTGTATGAACAGAGACTTACAATTTGAAACAGGGAGCTGTGCAACCCTCATGACAAGTTATGAAAATATGAGTGAAGGTAGCCTGAATGTATCATAAAAATATCAGATTTTGACTAATATGAAGATTGTCGCCTCAACAAAATCTCTACATGGTTTAATCCACACAAGTGAGAGAAATGGAAACTACACTCCAGCTGCACAGTTGATCAGAGAAGTCTTGCAACAGCAGAAAGGTCTGTCTGAATGAAAAGAGCACTCTCTCTCTTTGAACAGTAACCAGAAAATAAGCCACGAAAAACAATTGGTGATTTCACTTTCAAACACAAATGAGTAAGCTACAAATACTAGAACATAAAACTTAGTATACAGTCGTACACGTGGTGTCCATGGGAAATTACGTATGCAAAATCTGTTACAGAATCATCAATTTCCCTTTACCTACAAAGGTATGCAGGCCACCCTTCCTTCCTGGGAGGTTCAGGTCCAAATCAGGTATTATGATCCTTTCAGACACTTTCTTGCTACCAAGCAAAAGAGAAAAAGTTTAAGTCACAGAAGAAAAATTTACTTATAATAATAATTATAATCAAAGTTCACACACCCACTGTAACATCCTCAGAGGGCGAGTTATCTGTGATACTCCCAGAGTCTGTACAGGTGTTATGAACTTTTACTTTGCCTTTCAAGTACAGATCTGAATTGTACTAAAAAAAAAAAAGTTTTAGAGTAGCTTTGGTCTAAGGACAGAGGTAAAGCTTGTTCTATAGTGGAAAAGGTGAGGTATGTTTTCACAAGTTTAGATCAGACTGCTAGCCTTGCCTACTTGCTTTAGTGCTGTCAGCAGTGAGGAGTGTAACAGATTGGGAAAGTTAAAAACTTATTTCATTTCTAAGGGTGCTCAATGATACCCTCTACAATTATTATTTTATTTATTTTTTAAGTGATAGATTCAGGTAGCGATGAATATTACAGCTATGCTACTTACAGCATTATCATCCCATACAGTCCAACCTGTTATGCTATTCAGGACATGTTTGCTTTTAGCATGTAGAACTGCCAATTATATTCTAGACAGTAACTGATAAGGAGAACAAAAAAAAAAGTTAACAATGGTAAGTGATGAATACTGAAAAAAATTGTAGCCTGTAAGAAGGCCATCTAGCTATTAAGCTCATCTATCCAAGAGGTACTCTCATTTGCTATAAAAAAAACACAAGATGTTTATTGGTTTCACTGTGAACTACATCATTTCTATGTAGAAATCCAAATGAATTACAACTATTTGTATTATTATAGCCCATTTTTAAATATGTAACAAGCATTTCAGCAAGTATCAGCATATTTGATCTGTAGTACGCTCTAATACAAACACGGGGTGTCAATGGAATTCTTATTCCAAATTTATGGAGACAGCATGTTTTAAACCAGAAAGCAAATCTCAGCTCCAGCAATAGCAAGAATGTTTTCTCCTCCATAAAGCAATATACACAAGTAGCACATACACAATCCATGTTTTACAAAACACTTTTGGGTTTAATGATCATTCTGGAGTTACCTAAGTTATATTTTGTTCCAGGGGAGTGCTCCTTTTTGATACAGGACTTTCCTTGCATTGAAAACTAAGCCCATCAAAGGACTGTAGCTCTCCCGCCCCATCTTCTCTACTTTCAGAAAACATACTACGTTATGCTATAAAGCACAGTTATCAATAACAAAGCTGAGCTTTAAATAATTTTAATACCACCATTTTCCCACTGAAGCTGAATAAAGATTTCAGTGGGTGACCCTTTGTGCAACAGCATTTTATATGTTAAAACCTCCCATCTCAAGCATCCAAACTATGGCTGAATATCAACGAAGTTAACAGCTGCAAGGCAATTCTCTAATTCTCTCCTCAGCTTTTCCACTGGAACAGAACACTGGAAGTGGAACTCTTTTGCCTTTCTCAGTCAAAAAAAAAAAAAAAAAAAGGAAAATGAGAGGAGTTGGCTGTCCCTTGAAGTCTTCTCAGATTTACCTTGATAAAACTATCTGAGCATCTTTAGTAGGAGAGTTTCAGGAAGGAGAAAAAGAATTTAAGATTCTCTTATTACTGCACATATTTAAAACAACTGCCCACAGGTTATCCAACTTTTTCTAGAGAAGAACTGCATGATTTTGCTCCACACAACAGGAAACAATCTTGTCTGAGAAATTTAGCTTATCATTGGCTTACCTGACGTTTACCTCGCTGTATAAAATAAGTTTGTCTCACTCTTCTGCCTGTCTTAAAAGTTCACAGTAGTGCCTCACTTTCCCAAGATTAGAAGTTGAAATTTTTTCAAAGTCCAGTGTGCTAAAGCATACCTTTAAACAGATATTCAGATATAAACTATGATATTCAGTGCACAAGTGATGCTTTTTTCTTCTTCTTCCCAGAGTAACTTGTACAATGTACAAAGTCTCCTTTTAATGCTCTCCTCCATGGATAGTCTTATGAGCATTTCATTTTGTTAAACTTCAAAGCTTCCTGCTCACAACAAAGGCAACAGCATGTTTTGTACATACTTTTATCACTGAAATTCAACATCAACGTACTTCATAAAGTATTTTATTTACTTACAGAAGTTGACTGCAATATAACACAGTTACCAAGAATGTGTATTTCCAAGAATGTATGGAAATGTACAATCTTGGAAGAATGTACGCTACTTGAATGTTTAGTGTCATGGTAGCAGGGAAATACAGTAGTTTTAATAGGTTTTACTTTGAATTGCTGCCTTTGAAAATGTGAAGTGTTAGTTTACTTGTTTAACATAACTATCCAAAATCTTGGAAAGTCAAAGGATATCCCAAGTAGCAGGATTCTCGATGCTGTATAATGTAGTAGCAGAACATCAGATTCCAGTACGATGTATGTACCAGTCAAGGTATGTCTGCTACTCCAACACAGCCTGCTTTAATTCTCCTTTTGACTCTTAGGAAGTAGAAGCAATATAACTTACGTAAATCCAAGCTAAGTTTAACATCATCAGCTCAAACACTGAAAGACAACATATCTGAATGGCTTTGCACAAAGGACACTTATGTTCCAGCTCCACTAAGTGAACATAGTAGTACTGGACATGGTGAACCCTTTATATGCTATTAAGCATTTTTTGGATTTTGCTCTGTGATTATCAAGTTTCTTGAACAAGCAAAACTCAAAAGGCAGCCTGCTAATTTTACACAAAAGACCGAGGGGAAAAAAAATTTAATTGTCTTTATAAAACATTGCTAGTTTGCAATGCCTACGAGTCTAGAGTTCTTTAAACCAATTAAGGTTGAAAAAAATGGTATGGGCTTCTTGCACTGCAGAAATGTACGGTTCAATCAAAACTCAGCATTAAGGTAATTGAGCCCCCAAAAAAGGGGGAAAAAATCAAGTTACAGAAGTTCCACGCTTAAGGAAAAGCTGGCAAGTTGAATCTCTACAGTAAGAGGCAATCACTTTTTATTTTACTATAAAGCTGTAGTAAACTTTTAGTGGTTGGATATCTTTGAGAATCTTCATTAACATCAGCTTTACTGTTGTTAAAGTAGCAGCTACCATTTAATTCCACACTACAAGCAGAAGGACTAAGATCTTTGGATACAGTTCAAAGGCAAGAGAAGCAGAAATTAGTCAAGTAAGCATAAGTTATGTTGGGATGATCACTTCAGTGCAGAAATAGTTTTATGTGTAAGGCTCCCCTCAACTGTATGGAGAATGCAAATGCCCTACCAGACTGCAGTCTCATCTCATTCATTTCAGAGTCCAGCTACTGTATAGTAACAGCCAGTAGAGGCAAGTGAAAGAGGAATCAAAAAAATAGCACAGAACTGCTGTTAGTTTCTGAATTACTACATGGAGAGATTCTTGGGACTTCTCTGGGAACAGCAAAAGCCTACTTTGTTGCAGTTATTTCATAATTCTCTAATTCCTGAAGTGTAGCAAAGCCTATTTATTTTACTTGGGAAGTATTTGAGGCATTTGCTGCTGTGAAATGAAGCTTACATATGCAGTAGTAAACAGACACTAAGCACTCCGTTTCTCATTTATTTCAGGCAATGACAGTGGTAGAATTTAAACCCTCACATGGCATGAGGGCACAGCCAATAATGATATCATATAGAGTTTGTTTTCTACATAGTCAAATATATAAAAGTTTCATGAAACTCATCACTGGGACAGCCAGCAAAGTCAGTCCATGAGTTGTCTACTGAGTTAAACCAAGCTTCTTCTTCAGAGATTCTGGCATTTCAGGTGGAGGTGGACGAGGAAGTCTGAAATAAACCTTCACAGAATCATAGATGAACCACTGTAGTGCAGTCAGGGTACCGATCATGATGATACGGGCAAACAGGCCTTTCCATACACCTGTAGAACAAAATAAAAGCCATGAGCATAAGAAGCCAGGGAATAAGAAAGCTCTTGAGAACACAAGAGACCACAAACAATACGAAATGCATGAAGGTAAGGATTTACCTTTGAATCCAAGCCTCATAAGAACCTGTGAGGCAGAACTGCCCTTTTCCTTGTTCAACACAGACACCACAGAGTCAGCAGGATGAGAAACAATTGCACAGAACACACCAGCTGAAAAAACAGTTTGACATTAGTTCTGTGGTATTTTAACTGTACCATTACAATGTACACGAAGCACAACCAACTGAAACCACACCTTCCCTAGACCAATAATAAACTGCACAGGAGTTACGCCAAACCTCCTGGTATCCTAAAAGGTCCATTCTTATTAGTGTTATGTGACTACCAGAAAACACCTCAGCCCCAATCATGCAGCTAAACCTTCTGCCAAAGTAAAACTCATTCTGAGTCTCTGGAAGTTAAAAGTCCCCTTTCCGCCCTGATTTCTCCCCCCTTCTTTCAATCTTCCCGGACCTTTCCCAACACAGCAAAGACTCAAGTTTTCCTGCTTGAATCAGCTGTTGTTTCTAAACTTGACATTAATGTAGGAACAATCAAGAGCACCATCCTACTACAGACCCATTGAACCACTCATTCCACTCACAAATTGAATCAAGGTTTTTCAACTTCACATTTTAACGCTACATGTAAATCCTCCCATTCTGATTCCACCTATTTGATATTCTGAAAAGGGTTAGGCTTCCAGAGTTACTGTACTCCATTAACAAAGTGCAGGACTTAAAGACTGCTTACCAATATAGCCTGCAATAAATGTGACTACCAGCTGTTCTCCTTTTGAACATTCACTTCGTGGCTTGGGAACAACATACTTGTAGAGAGCTTCAACAGTACGTTCAAAGCAGGCAAATTTCATCATTGTGTATGGAATCTGTCTCATCCATAGTGGAGCGACACCTTTATAGAAACTTAACCAGAGAAGAGAAACTCAGTTTCATTTTCTCTAGCATTTAAGGTATATTTGCAGCCTAAAAAAAATTGTTAGCTTATTGCTGTTATCTGCAAAACAACTTCTAAAAACTGACACCGTGAGGCCAGATTGTCACAATACCTATGGAACAGGAACATCCTTGTTTTATTCATTTCCAAGAACAGTTATCACTTCTCAGATTACAATGCACTGCACTAATGCAGTACTGCTACTATAAGTGCAGCAAGGCTCATGTCTGCATACCAGCCAAGTCCTGATAGTGATAAATGACTTGCATATTACAGCCACTTTTATCAGAACAGAAGGCTAACATGCAGTTATATTACTCTCACATGCCAATGACTCAAGCATCTTTGACTGTACAACCAAAAAAGTTGCTGAGTATCTCTGACTGGAACTGCTGGAAACTGAAGTTATCCAGCAGAACTCAGCACAAAGATACTCACAAAGATGGATCTAAGGAGCATGTGGAACTAACAGACATCTCAGCACAGATTCTTTGATGTTAATTATGTTATCTTGAACTATAAAGACAAAAAGTATTATAAGCTAAAGCCAATATTAGTTTTAGCAACAGCCCTTCATTAGGAAAAATATTCTAAATCAAGAACCTGAATCGAAATTAAGAGACTTACGCCCAGATGCCTTCTTCTCCAAACATTTTAGGTACAGCTTGCCGCAGAGTGTTAGCGTATCCAGGCTGTGTCTGGATGCGAACTTTAGCAGCTTCCATTGGAGCCAGAGCAATGTCAGCAAAAAACTCTGCACTGGCAGATGCAGCTAGATATAGTGAAGTACGCCACAAATATGCATTTTCCTGAAGAGAATTTGAACACGTTTTCATTAATCAATCATCCTTTTGTGATTCCTCTGTGTTAGAAATACTGTTGCTGATGTACAGTCTCACACCAAACACTTAAGGCTTACCTCTCCAAGCATGTTGCCATATAGGATTTTGAAAACTTCATAGAAACCAAATTTACAAAGCCCCTGCATCGAATATCCAATAAAGGTTGGAGCCCATCCCTTAGCCAAGCCACGAACTCCATCTTCTTTGACCGTCACTGAAAATCCATTGAAGATGCTCTTGTATTTTTGTGGATCAACCTAAACAGAATAGACAGTTAATTACACAACATAGCTTATCATTTCCCTTCTCACACCCCCATTTGAAATAGGAAACTCTTAAATTCCTCACACAGGTGGATTCCTATGGTTCCCTGTATATCATCACAACCACAAGGTTACACTAATGTAAATGCAGTAGGTTGCTTGCTAGTCTCAAACCCTAACTTATTTCAACAGTCAGTATATTCCTCAGCAGTCAGGAATCAAGCAGCCTGAATTGTGCTTTACGTTTATTCTCTGTAGCCCTTCTACATAAGAAAGATTTACTGAAGTCACTATTCTAACACTGACAGTACTATTTTTGTACAATTACACTTAGATTTGATTCTTTAAAAAATTTGACAGCTTCTGTCAGCAATCTATTCAACCCTACATGTCACACCTACTTATGAACAAGGTGCTGCACCTATGCCATGGTACCAAGTCTTAAGAATCACCTGATTTTTAAGGAAAAAAGGTTACTTGTCCATTATTAGTTTGATCCCTCAAGACAGTCAGACTAAGATAGGTAGAGAGAAGCAAATCGAAGAACACTCAAGAACTTCTGCACTTGTGCTTTGACTTTACTGTAAACACTACATTGAAAATATTTTCTGCACACAAAAACTTTGGTTGAGGTCGGAATGGACCTCTAAAGGTCATCTGATACTCTGAGTATCAGATCTTATAAAAAAAAAAGTCAACCTGAATATTTTTGTTTCATCTGAAAGCAAACAACAGAAATTCTGAAGTGGGTCATTCTGACAAATTTTAAAGTCATGTCCTCTTGCCTTTCATACTTGATATCAGCCAACATTTCCTTAGGAGGATGAAAAGTATCAAATTAGAAGCCAACCAAAGCTTTCATGAAAAACTATGGGACATGCATGCAAAACTGCAACCTCTAGTTCTTTGTCTCACAGTCTGGCAACAACCTACTTGAGAATGAATTCACTTAAACATTTCAAGTTTAAAAGACTCAATTTCAGAACACTGAAATTCAGAATATTTAATTGGGTACTGTAAAATGAGACTGTCTCATGTCAGAACCATGTTTAATGATCCATAGAACATAATGGACATAGGAGACCACCTCCTCTTAAAAAGATATGAGAGGATAGGAAACAGCTTTCTTCCTGGAGAATCAAGGAAGAATTGGTAACATGATCTCCTACCGGACCTGTAAAAAGATAAATGTTGACAGGTTTTTACAAGGACACACTGCAAGCCACATGGAACGTTTCTCACTGCACTTTTCTCTACGTGCTAGAGAAGGAAGGGGATGCATCACCACCCTCACCACAGATGTCCAGAACTGTAGCCCAAGTAACACACACCTGTCAAGCAACTGAAGCCTAGGACGTATGAGGCTTTGCTCCCAGTGATATATGCAACATTGTAGGGCTCTCAGGCGTTCTGTCCATTAACCCAATACACAATCAGATTAAGAACTGCTTGAGATGCTACATCCTCTTTACCCACGATCAATGTCTTCCTTCCCCTGAAACCCATCCTTGTCTGTGTAGTCAAGGTACCTATCTTGGATTTTGAAGACACACTTTGTCCATAAATGAGTGCACTTCAGCTACACTTTCAGAAATAACACACACATGCAACTACAGCTTTTCCCTACTGGTAGAAATAGAGATTCTCAACACAGTTAGTTAAGCCTCAATCCAAATTTTGTAGAAAGCATTTTGTAGAAGTGTGTTGCCCACTCCGGATGCACCCTGTTTGTCCAATGAGTTACAAAATGACTACTTTGAGACCAGAATTTCAAGTGTTCTCAAGCATGCAAAAAACCCTTTCCCTGTAAAGTGCTAAGACCTTCTAGAACAGTTTTAAAGAGTATCACATGCAATTCTCCTAGTGTGACTAGTAGTTCTGACCAGAAAGTAGTGTCCTCTTCATTTCATCCTCATTTTCAGGCATTCTGTCATTACAAAATTGCCACTTTTAGAATTGGTGTCAGCCTATGCAACAGGGAAGCCATTAACTTTACATTTTCAGAGATTTGGAGGTGTGCTTTAATTTGCTTCATTCTTGAGGCACAGACTGGCTTGAATAAACACCGTGGTGTTTTTAGCCACAGCTGTTCAGTAGATGATTTTAGTGTTGAATCTGGTATCATGATTAATTGTAATGAGACTTCACTACTTACAGTTTAATGAAGAAACACTTCTATCACTTCAAGGAAACTAGCCAAGCCATAATTCATGCAGTAATATCCAAGATGTTAATTGCTAAAATTATACACGCATGTTACTCCAAGCTAAAAAAAACTATTAAGTCTTCAAAACACTGATACTTTTTCCTTACTTCAGACACACATTAATTGTGCTAGGTAGCCTACCAGCCAGCAAGGAATAACATCGTAATGGGTGCTGTTTGTTTTTTGTCTGTTTGTTTTTTTAAGCAAATATAGTAAGCTGAACCTATCTTAAATACAGTCAAAAATAACTTACCCAGGTTAGCCTAAATGCCTCATCTTCCCTTGGAAGTGGTATTTTGTTAAGCTGCACAGCAGTAGACGTGAGAACTTATGCTCAATTTATTTGCTGTGTGTTGACCAGAAAAGGTTGTATAACCTACTGTAAACTCTTAATATGCTGGCTATGTACAGAAAAAGTTTAAGAAACGTGTAAGTTAATACAAACCTGCATACGACATTTCACTAAATCCAGAGGTACGACAGCAGTGTGTGTCAGGCCACAACTTAGGACCCCACCAAAGCCACAGAGAGCATAAAACTTGAGCGAGCCATATTCACAACTGTATTCTGCAGCAAAAAATAAAGACACACCATGCTTTTACATAAACTCCATGCTCTGTTGGACAATGATGTCCACGTGATAGTTTAAGGCTCCATTTCATTAGTAGATTAATTATACCACACTAAACATGCTTTATCAGCTTCACCACATACTGACATGCAGAACAAACCTGTATTCTGCATTTAACCAGGTCTAGAGGAACCAGTGCTGTATGTGTTGTTCCACAGCTAATAATCCCACCAAGGCCACAAAGCATAAAGAATCTGCCTGAGCCATATGCACAGCTGTATTCTATTTAATTAGAAAAAATTACAAATGTATGATCAACCAGACATGGTAATGAAGATCAGAAAAGAAACAAGATTGAGTGCTGTCTTCTCAAAATTATTAAACTGAAACAACCTCCCAAGCTATACTGCGTAACTATAGCATTAAAAATAATTCCCTTGTTTTAAATTAACACATTTTAGACCGTCAAAATCTGATTCTAGGCCTTCCAACTTATGTTTATGCCTTTAAAAAAAAGCAGTGAAAGAGTTTTAGCATACAGTACACTTATATAAATTAATCCCATAAACTAGTAGTAGTAATTATGACTCAAAACTGCAATATCAAACATTCTCTTATATCAAGGAAATAAGCAAGGGAAGCGTTCCTCTAGTATCCTGGAAAGAAAGCTGCTCTTTTCTTTAAGCACTTTCCTTAGTTCTTAAGGAAATACTATAGTTAAAATCTCACACTAACATTGATTGCGAAGACCACAGAGATCAGATTAAGGTTGAATTTTTTCTTTATACAGGTAACTTTCAGATTCTTCATGCAGATACATTTTTCTTTCAAATGCAGAAACTGAGATTTACACATCTTCTGTTTAATGAAACTCTAGATTTTTCTTAGGACTTAATCATCACATTTAATGTTAATTAATAAGGCTCATTAAAGAAGCTTTTGAATCATGTTCAGTCAAGGGATATTTAACTTGCACTGCTCCACACAGCACTGGGTATAAAATCATCCACTTTTAAAAGTTGTTTTTTTTTTTTTTGATACATGAATTCTAATGGAGCAAAGTTACTGCAGTTAAAAAAACAAGAATCAGTTTCTCTTTCATTTTTTTAAGAAGCTATACAGGATAAGAACTATTATGATTACACACAACCAGAAAACACTGAATATACTATTAGCAGCAAAAATAAGCATAAGGTAGCAGCATATTTCTGCTTCTGTAACAAATATTGTATATAAATAAACAAACCTATAATACAGAATAAGGATATAGAAAACAAAACACTACTAGAAAATATTCCCCAAGAGTGGAAATGGATAATTTAGGTTCCTTTGCTATTAGTGCTATATACGCCACTGTAATAGAACAGGCATTAAGTGTTACACCAACTTAGGAAGAAACATATCTAGAGAAGCACTAATGAAAATCGCGACACCATCTATCATTGAATTCAGAGTTTCTCTGCCGTGTTTTTTTTCCTTTTGAAATAAATTCCTTTGTGAACATGAACAAAAATTTCCAATTATATTTAAAAGCATCAAGAGATCACCCACTAACACTAGCTGACTTATTCAACTTATAGCTTCCCTATTATAGAAAAGCTTCCACAAAGCGTTCCAGATTTTTAATCACACTATTTCTCACCATACTCTTCAAAATTAATCACGAAGACAATAAAAGTGACATTTGCTCTTTAACCTGTGAGAATTTTTTAAACTTACTGCTCATTACTATACACATGCTACTCCTGGACTTGCATATACCCAGCATGGTTAAGCTAGCAGCTTTTCAGACAGTAGTAATATTCTGTTTAAAACTCATCAGAATGATTAGTTAAACATACACAGGCGACGTTTTCTATGCAGATGCATTCAGAGCAGACTCCAGGTCTGAATTACTGGGCAGCCCTGTCCAGCTGTATCTTTGGCCTGTGGCATGGCAGTACTGTAGTACTTACTATGCTGCCAAGATACCTGAACTGCTTTTTCACGCTCCCTTTTACACATCAGTTTACTGTTACTCCCCAACCTTTGTAAAAGCCATAGAAATTTAGAGCTTTAAATATCTACTTTATTAAAATGGTACTCAGACTGATCTGTCAGCCAGACATTCAGAAACAGTACTTAAGACAAGCAAGCCATTATCAATGTGCCGTATGCTCTTTACGTGTACCTATGCCTGCAGTTGTATAGCAGTATTAGGAAAAGAAAGCCATAGTAGATACCTGACTTTCTATTTCAGTAGTCAAGAACGCCATTCTAACATACCTAGATGCCCACGTAAGATAAATGCCCTGAAGCTACTCAAATATACAGTGCAAAAACACGTCTACTCTGTTACGTAAAATAGTCATAGTCCTTGTTGTGATGTAGCTGTCATCTTTGCTTCAGATTTGAAGCATTAACAAGGACAAATTCCAAGAGCTGATCATAAAACACTCTGCCTCTTGAGCTGCGTTATGGTTGATGCCCCAAGCTGAACTCAAAAGGTCTTGTGCTTTGTACTGACTTTGTGTGACCTTGCATAAGCTCAGATATCTTCTGCAACGTGGTTATTCTCCGAACACAAAGGCCAAGAGAACTACGTGACATGTGAAACAAAAAAAATACCAGGAAAGACTAGCAAAGACTAAGAAAGAGTCAAAGGTAATCAGTATCTGCCTACAAAGTAAATGAAAATTTAACATAATACTTTCAAGAAATACGTGTACTTACAGAATATATTTAGCACACTGAAGAGTGATTTTGGGCTTTATTTAGCTAAATTACTACTGAAAGCCAGAAGCATTTTTAATTTAATAAAAATCCAACACCCAGTTGTCTTTCACATACTACATTGAATATGAAAGCACTAACATACTTCAACAATTACAGTATTTCCAAAGATGCGTCTCGTTGAAATCATTTTACGGTAGTTTTTGATAAAAATAAGCACTAACATACTTAAACAGTTATAGTATTTCAGAACATGCATCTTATTGAAATCTTTTTACAGTATCTTTTTTTTTTTTTTTTTTAAATAAAAAAACAGGCAGATGCTTTCCTATCAACAGCTTCAAAGAATTTGAATTTTAAGAACTACTTTCACTATTGGGAGTATCGTCAAGGTCTGACCTTTGGAAGTCATGACTGCTATAACAAAACATGCAGGACGCATTTAGACTTGAACCTAAAAAGCATCACTGTATCTTATGTAACAGCTATCTTGAGTACGCCCTACATCTACTTAACTTACGAGGAGAAAAAAAAGCAGAACAGAATGCATATGAACGTTCAGGTTTCCAGAGCTATGAATAAACACTCAAAAAAAAAAACTAAAACCAACAAATAAAAAGGATATTTCATCTCCATCCAGATTCACCGATTCATATGGTGCTTCCTCTTCTCCTCTGGAAGGAGCACGGGCCTACAGCCTCTGCCCCCGAGGCCGCAGGCCCAGCAGAGCTTGATGAAGCAACCTCCCACCCCCGAGGGGGCCTCCATCGGGGCCTCTGCAATCGCCCCGGCCCAGGACCTTCCCGTGTCCTCTGCCGGTAACGGCGGGCCCTTGGTGCCACCCAGCACACGCCGCCCGGGGAGTGCCGCAGGCTGCCAGCGCCTCCCCCGCCCGTGCCCTTCCTCGTCCTCCAAGCGGCCGCGCGTAGGCCCAGCGCCGGCTCCTCCCCACCCCGGGGGCCGCTGCGCCCTCTCCGCCGCCCTAACGGGCGCGGGCACCGGGCCCCGCTCCGCCGCCACCCCCCCGTCCCCCCCCGCCACTCTCACCTTCAGCAGCGGACGCGGCCGCCAAGCTCCGCCGCGTGCTGGGCGCCTCGGCGGGCTCCGGGCGCTTCCTCACGCCGTCCTGCACCAGCTGGAAGTGCGGCGCGTAAAACGGGTTGAGCCGGGCGAGCGGCGCGATGGACGAGAACATGGCGACCTGCGGCGGGCGACAAGAGCACAGCGGGGCGGCGAGGGCCGGGCCCGGCACGCGTGAGGCGGCCGTGGCGAGCGGCGGGCCCGGCCGGGCGGTTCGCCCCCTCGCGCCACCCCCCCTCAACCCGACTCACCTCCTAAGATGGCGGCGGCGCGCGGCCCGCTGCTCGGCCGGCGGCAGGGCGCAGAGGCTGACCGCGGGCCCGGCGCGGTGACTTTGTCCTTCTCCGACGCCGCGGGGAGGAGCCAGGGCCCAAGAAGCCGCCAGGCGATTGGCGGAGGCGCACCGAGAACCGGCACCGCCGCGCGCGCGCGCGGCCCGCGCCGACGCCCTTCCTGCGGTGGGGGAGGGGGCGGCGGGGGCCTCAGCGCGGGAGCGGGACCCCTCGGCCTGGCACGGCCCTGGCAGCGCTCCCGGTGCTGCCGCAGCCGTGCTGGGTGCTGGCCCCGTGGCCGTGGCTCCCCCCGCCCTGTACACGCGCAGGCCGGCCCTCAACCGGCTTCGGCCATCCATGTCCCGCGGTCAGCTCACGGTGACAGTAACCAGAGGCGGCCCTGGCCCCGTCTGAACGCCCTTTCCATCTCCACAGGCCCTATTCTTAATAACGGGCTCGCCCCCACGGCCCTGGGTAAGGCCAAGCCCGGCGAGGAGGCCCAGCCACCGCCCCCACGGGCTGCGGCCTCCCCGGCTCGTTTCACCCTTGTAGGACGAGCACAGCAGGCACCCAGATACAGCCCGGACTTCGGTTACTGCAGCCACTTACAAGAGGGGCAGTTACTCAGTTTGAAGGCAGAACATTTAACACAGCAGCCCTGCTTTAGCTTAGCTACCTTAACTATGCCTTTTCTAATATTCTTCTTCACATGCTACAAAACTACAACAACACAGATCACCTCTCTATTTACTGATGAGGTAAAAACTCCAAGGTTTCTCTAACTTCAAGGCAGCTATTCCATTATAGTGCTCCTTAATCTAAGCCCACAAGACAACAAAGCACCAGACACAGCCTCACTAATAATAAAATAATAAAGGGCTCAAAGCAGTTACACAACTAGTAGCACACCTGTACCACTACACAGAAGAAATATCCCTTTGGAACTTCCAGCAGCATGACCACCCGCTATGCTAACCTTACAACTTAGCTCCACTTATTTCACAATAACGTTAATCCAGGCAGACTGTCAAAGACGACAAGCATAACAGCACTGTCACAGAAGTCTGGGTTGGCTAACTCCCCCTTGACTAAACTAGACTCCAGCTGCTGAGTAGGAAAAGGTCAGCTGAAACTTGCATACTTTAAATAGCTTCATTTAGCAAGCAGTTGAGAACCTGAAGTACAGTTCCCTTCATTGCCACTAACAGCAAGGACAACAGGCCAGAATTGTTCTTTTTGCCATTACTTGTTCTACTCTACTCACTTGCATCTAACTTGATGGCAATATCTTTTATCTGAAAGCCAAACACTAACACTTATTTTTAATTAGTCATGTTTGGAGGTTATTAGCTGAGACTTGGGCTGTTATCTTGGAGTTACATATAAAGGTCTCCAATTCTTGCAAACTTGTCTGATTTTTAACATGTAGAAAACCTCTGCTCCTTCCAATTATGAAACATGTGACTATATTTATATTCACAGTGGCAATTTGTGTGCATAACCAGTACTGATACTTGAAGAGTTACAGCCTGTAGAACAACCAGTTATTTGGGTTTAGCTAACAATTTCTAACCACTGTACCATTAAATACTATTAAAAGGCAGAACCTAGCATGTCCCTGTGAAAATACACGGATAACATGTTCCTGTTGAATGCCTATCATTTTATGCACAGTTTCGTTTCTTTTCCTACATGTGAAGGAATAAAATTGCAATAGCCTGTAATTTGAACCATCTAATCTGACTTCTGATCACAGTGAAAATAGTAATGAATGAAGACTTGAAAGACGCTACCTTTTCATGTCTGCCTGTCTCAGATTCATAGACAAGACAGCCATTTTAAGTTAAATCCATCTTTTTAAAATCAGCAGTTTCCCAAACATTGGGGAAATAGGAAAATACCAGTTTGGAAACCAAAGCTTTCCTAAACACATTTCTTTTTCTGTCATTAACACACACCCCAGAAGCATGCAATGAAGAAACTTTAGACCAGTTTCTGTTTTACAAGAACTTGTTTTAACAAGAACTTGGCACACATCTACCATTTTGGTGAAGCCCATGAAGTCAAAGCTCTTATAAGCCTGTTCTCCATGTTAACCTACTGTTTTCACAAATATACTAAGGGATAGCAAAGCATCCATCCACACCTTTGATAATCTGATTAGCACAAGTAGCATCTGCTCCTGTGGTAAGCATGTATTTTACATACTCAGTCGCTGTAAAAATGTCAAGAGCTACTAAACAGTGATTCCAGAGAAGCAGTAACAGATCAAGTCAAAGCTGTGAGATTTCATAGCCCAGGGGAAGAAGCTTTAACACCGCAGCACCTCCCTCACCAGGATCCAAAGTAACTAGACTGAACTACAGCAGTCACATCCTCAGAACACAGGAAGTAGCAAAACCTCTCCTATTCTTACTATTCACTACCATAAGCCTCCTCACCTTAGTCATTCTTTTCTAATTTGAGTTTTCCCCAGACATACCAATATATAACCAGTACATATATGCATATTTGTCACCTTAGGACTATTTTACAAGTTGAATTGACTCAAAGACCATATGCTGTATGAACATATTCATGTATGCAACTGTCATAGCCTGCAGTTGCACCAGTGCAAAGCAGCCTGGTGCACTTCCCGAGGAAAGAGAAGAGTAATAGGAAAAATGTTAGACAAATGTAATTAGACTTAACAAGCAATATTAAAAAAAACTGCAAAGTAAATGCTAAACAGACAACTGAAAGCACACTGAAATACCTGAGCTTGCAAACACAAGATTTTAAAAATTATACATCACAACCTAACCCATATCTCTTTTGACTAGCTAGGTGAAGCAAGCCAAAAATAATATACAACATATGCCACACAATTTTACAAGTTCCATTTGCAGTATACACATCTTTTTTGCTGAAGAGCCTTCTTACAGAGCTGTTATTTAAAGGCATTATTTTTGAACTAACCTGTTCCTATTTAACTTCACACAAACTAGTTACAAATAAAATAAAAATTAAGGCATTTTGTGTACAGAACCATCTGAGAAGGTGGTAGCAAAAACTGAGGATTTTGGTACTGTAGAGACTTTCACAGGTCAAGCCATGAGAAAAACAGTATTCTGCAGGACAGTACAGACATACTGCTAGCAAGTAAACCTGAAGAAGAAATAGTTCCTTCACAATGTTTCCTACTTAAATGCAATTGATGTTTCCAACCTCAATTTTAAATTAAAGATCCTCCTTGAGAGTTTCCTGTCTTATATACCATGTAAACTCTCACAGCCTTACCATGAATCAGGTGCATAAAATTAAGTTCCAACACTGGAAGTGTTGGAACATGTAAGTGATTCTTAGCCTGATACCAGACACCTGAAACTGTGAATGTTAACAGATTACCACACACTTTAAATGGGAGAAGTTTAAGCTTCATGTTAGAAAGCTCTCATTCAGACTGGGAAAATAAAAATCTGCCATGTTTTCAGTATCCTACACAGCAAGACCAATGATGGAAGGGGGAATACAGCATAACATACACACAACAAAAAACATTTGTCCTGATTATTAATTGACACAGACTCTTTTAGATGTTTTGTCACCTCTAGCCTAAAAGTAAATTTAAATAATTACTACATAAGAATTCAACTGATCTTTGTAACTGGAATTTGGATGCTATTATATTACCAGCCAATACAATTGCTCTATTTTGTGATTGGTGCTGAAATTTTAACCCGATTCTGTCTAAATGTCAAGAAAAACAAAAAGATCACTCATTTCTGGAAGATAAATTGTTTCCAACTACAAGTGAACCACACATAGATCACTTTAAAGACTTATGTGGAAAAGTCTTTACCTACTGTGAATTAACGCTGAAGTTGAAAGGTGTCTTTTGGAGATTCTCCAAAACAGTGCGTAAATAAAAGAATGATGACATTTAATTGCATTGCAGGGTGGGTTTGTTTTTGATGACACTAGAAGTATTCCTGAGGAAGGTCGACTGAAAGTATTCCATGTAACTAGAGAAGATAAAGATATATTTCACATTAACACATGTAGCAAAGTGGGATGAAAAATAACGTGAAAAGGAAAATTCTTCATCACCAAAAAACTGCCTAGCTTTTCCCCTGTTCAAAGTAAAGACCTAATGTATGCTAAAAGATTACTGTACAAAAGTTATAGTGCAAGTGTTATGAATATTTCCCTTACCAAATGTTGACACAAACCATTCTGTTTTTAGTATCAGATTTATTTACCTTTATAAACATGGAATTCCTAGCAGCACAAAACACCACTGATGCACCAATTGTCTTACTTTTGCTTTTTTTCCAAGCAATGCATTTATTTTGGTAAGGAAAACCCACACACATTAAAAACATCTTTATTTTCCTGCATTTTGACACCAAAAGTGAATGTCTTACGTTACAATTTTCTATAGGATGGACACAAGTTCAGCTATCTGAAATACTCAAAAAGCAGATTAGAAGAAAAAAACATTACTCTTAACAGAAAAAAACTATTGCTTTGCTACAAATTACCGAGTTTGTCCCAAAGGTCACAGAAAGTAATGTTTTCCCCATAACTACAGTCTACACAGTAATTGTACCTAAAGTAAAAACAGACTATTAACTAATGTTCTCAGCTTTTCATAAGTAGCACTTTAAGAATAAGTATGATTTATTGCAATTTTGTATGAAGCAATGAAACTGAACATCTGTATGCTGCAGATTTAAGCACACCAAAAATGTATACATTCACTTTGAAAAGTTGTTGCTTATCACTCCGTATTGGTAGTAGTGAAGCCAGCTGCCTGCTCAACTAAGTTACACAATATAGAGTGTTTCAGCATGCTTCCACTGAGAAAAATACTCAACTGCATGAATGTAGTAAATCTCACCTTTGAAGATGAAACTGTAAAAGAAAATGCAGCAATGCCCTCTTCATATAAGAATAAAACTTCATATGGAATTTTCACGCTTTGAGAATACCTCTCTACATGAATATTCAAAATCACATAAAGCTGTATTGGAAAGACCTCGCTTTTTTAAGAAAGACCACTGCCAAAGTTGAAGTTCAGATTAATTTAGATAACAACCTTTACCCAAAGAAAGGCATTTTAGTAGCAAATTATATTTGATGCAATTTGTCTTCCACATGTATTACTAATAAATAAGTTCGTCTAAAATATCTGTCGCCAATTAAGTTTGTACTCAGCTCCTACAACACTGTAAGCATTAAAATGAAGTGATACACTTAAATGTTACGCTTAAACAGAGTTACTAATATGATTCTATGACTTACAGAAATGCAAACAAGTCTACAGTTACATTTACTAAAAAGTTACAGTAACCTACAGAAAAGATTGTTGTACTCTCCCTACATCCTAAGACACCAAATTCAGTTAAAGTGTTACTGAAAAATGCATGGAAATGCATTTCTCTTTATCACTTGTTAAAAATCTTCTTCCACCATAATCTACAGACAACAGTACAACTTCTTTTCTGTACAAAGAAAGCTTTAAAAAACACAGCTTCACATTTTACTACATTTGCCCTTCTCAGCTTCCACGATCTTGCAAAAACAAATATACAGTTTCTCAAAAATGAATTTAAAGGATGTCCACATTAAAAAAATAAAGCCTACAAAAGTTCAAAGATCTAAAAAATGTTACTCCTATGGCAAAGTGATCTCCTAGTCCAAAGTCCAGAAAGTTACTGATGTCCATTTAATGTTAGCTTGTTTCATTTATCCAATTTATCAGGTTCCAATCACATTATTTGTAAGTAGTCCTTGAGCCGATGAGAGGGCAGAAGAGTTCTCTACAATTAAAAATAGGAGATCGAATGGGGTGTGCCTTTCAGAAAGATACTCATTTGGCACTGTCTCGAGAGACAATATTCAGATATTTAGAGAAAGGGTTTCCTTGATTAGTTTCCATAGACTGATAAACCAAAAACATGAAGACTGAAACAAGAACAAAGAGAAGAATTTTTATCCAAAAGGGAATGGAGCGTTCTTTTTTTGTTGGTGGTTTCTCTGACTTGATGTCACTTGAGGTACCATATCTTGGAGCATACTTAGCGAAACTTTCCTCCATTCTGAAATCAGTGTGCTCTATAGGCCGGCTAGCAGCTCCTTTGATTGGTCTACGGCAGCTAGCGCTGTTAATTAAAGAGAAGAGAATGCTGTACATTTAAAAGAGCAATCTAAAGTATACATGAAAATTTTTAGTACAGATGAAGAATTATAAGTTACTTCCAGTGAATGGGGTACCTGAAACACTTTGTAATGATGTGCTATATTTTTAAGATACAATAGTTAAAGTTAACCATTCAGCATTCAAATAAACATCCCTTTAAAAAAAGATCAATGCCACTTTATCAATCTATCCACTCATATCACGACTGGAAATAAAACTCTACAAAGCATTTCTGTCTTTACTCATCACTTACACAGTCCCTCCAGGACTTCTAAACCTAGGTTTAGCCAAGGCCATTAAACTGTTACCAGTGGCTAATGGCTATGTCAACACACTGAGCCAGGTAACAACGTGGTAAGGGTTAAGGGACCCGCATACATTGTCATGCCTTTATATTCAATGAGAGCATGCAAGCATGGTTTTAATAAAAAACGGGGCATAGATTTAACTAGACTGATAAACCTCAAACAAGAGGAAACAGAGCTGAATGGTGCCCATAGAAGTAGTAACTGATTCTATACATCCTCCTTACAGCATGATTTTATGCAACTGCATTTCACACTGAAGTTTTAGTTAACACATTGGAAATAACGTAAGAGTGGACTTCACGGTATCTTAACACAGAAGAAATTACTACCTCAGTCTCTCAAAGGGACAGTCAAAATTTTATGAATTGATTATCCAGAGGGTTGTTTCAGTTTTTATTTAAAAGCTGAGTTCCAAAAAAACTTAACAACCCTTCCTAGTCTATCCTTATTCATACATAGTAGTCTTTGACTACAACAGGACTGTTACTTAAAGGAAAAAACAGTATTTGAAAGTTATTTATTGCTTTCAAAAAGAAAGCTCAAATCTGTGCTGGGAGACTTTTCCTTAATTAACAGCAGAACAAAAGCAGTTGCATCTAGCCAAAAACTGAAGTCAAATACTGAAACATTACCACAGAGAAGCCCCTTCATTTAACCTCCAGCATCCAAGAGTTCCAGTAATAATTACTACTATAATGCTATATTCTCTCCATCCTCTCCAGTTTAAATAAAGAAAAGGCTTTTTGACTAACAAAACTACGTACACAAACAGAACTGGTTCTCTCTCCTGTCACTGAGCCAGAATACAAAAAGTCATTCCTCAGAAATCTAGCAATGTAATTTAATGAAAACCTATTTAAGTTAAGAAGTATCTTTAACTGAGAAACAAGCCCCCCATAAACATCAACAATACCTAATTCCTGTAGGTGTTGATACTTCGTAAGGGAACATTTCCTTAAGAATATCCCTTTCTACTCTTCGTTCTTCTGTATGAGTTCTTTCCAGCACCTACGAAAACAAAAATAGTTATAGACCTAACAAACTTCAAAACAATAAGCTCCTATATAACTATCTCAGTGACCATAACCGCATGCAGTTTGCGAGAAAGCATTTGAGTCACCCAGTGACATTTAAGAAGTTTAATTCTTGGGTTTTAAAAGTTGGTTTAACCTTCATTACTGGCAGCTGTCTGGTCACTTTTGGTGTCTTAAAGCATTCAGTGTTCTCCTCAGTTTCCTTTAAGATAAAGAATATGTTGTATAAATCAAATACAACTGTCAGCCAATGATCTAGATGATCAAAAAAAATTAACCATCACCTCTATCATGGCTGTGTTGAGCAGGTCACGGGAATGTTTATGGCCAACATGATTAAACAAGCATTGATGGGGATACTCTGTCTCTTTTTGCTGTAATAAACAATGCCATAGTACAGTGAAACACCAGCCAACTGAAAACATATGCAGTTTGAAATAATAAAACAAGTTTTCCCACCACCTTCTATTTGACAACTAAGTCTAAACTGCAGTTACTCATGTTATAAACAAAGTAGACCATTTCATAAATCTCATGTCCATTGGTAGAGCAGGCTTCATAAGTGTTAATGCACATTTATCTACAGTAACTACCTGGAGCAATAAACTCCATTTAAATTTAGCCAAGCATAATCTTGTTACATAGAATTGCACAATATTACAGTACTACATTAATACAATTACATGGGCTTGCCAGTGCTTTAGACATTTCTCCAATAAGTACTTAATCTTGACAGCTTGAATAGGCTAAGAGTATAAGAATTTCCCCTCCCACCCTCAGTAACTTACAGGAATCCGCAGCTGCTTTCTAAACTCAGACTTTAAAGTAATTCTGCTATTTTAGTCCTTCAATTAAGGCACATTGTGGTTTTTTTCCTTCATAAAATGCTGATATATGAAATCAATGCTAGGTAACAATTTTGTGCTATCTTTGAACTAGTTAATAGTTTAAAAGAAATAGTTACATTCTGTACAGAAAAATAGCAGCATATGGAGAAATAGCCCCAAACATACTTGGCTTGGGAAAAAAGACGCAGGATCCTCCCACCTTCCCCATTCCCTTACAAAAAGCTGAAAGGGGAAGATAAAAAACCTTTATATTCTCTTTGCCATATGACAATGCTAGTCTAGTTCAACTATTGTGCCACCAGGGCAATGACACCTTCCATCCCTTCTGTACCAAGAGCTCAACACATACACACAAGAATCTCGTTCACAGAAAATAAGCAATAGCAATCTAAGTTTTAGTTTATTTACTTCAGCTGTCATCAATGGTTTCTTTGGTGTTCTTCTGGGCATGTCTGAGAGTTCACTGATTGACAGTGTAGGAGCTGCATGCTTGAAATTTCCAGGAACCCTATTGCCAACCTGCCGAGATTCAAAATTGTTCAAACTCAGAATTAACCAAAAACACAAAATAAAAGGGGGAAGGGGAACAGAACCAAACAACAAAACCCTTACATGTATCAAAAATATGTATGTTAGCAATTAATTCAAGAAGGTTATGTAACAGATACTCTGAAATAAGCACAGGAAATGCATTGCTTATCATTCCAAATAGTTTCTTTTAAGCCATTTAGAAACATAAATGCTGTTTAGTTCACACAAAAAGCCAAACTTTAAAGCAGATATTCTGCATGTGCTTAAATGAACTAAGTAGAAATCAAGGCCTTTACAGTGGTTCTTCTCAACCCTCCCCCGAAAAAGACACGAGACTAGGTGACTACCTAGTGCCATCTCAAAGTGATCACCACTAGGCACTAATATAGATACTGAACGTGGTTTCAAAGACTACTTAATAGAAGACAGTCTTGCTTTCTTTAAAATAATGTCTTCAAAAGGAATGGTTCTGTCAAAGATATATTACAGAAGAATACCACTCGCATGATTTGTTACATATATTTACTAAGCATATTTACTAGGGTTTCGTCGCTTGCAGTCAGTATAGTGTCAGCTAGGGAAGTACTCTCTGATATTACAGCATCATCTACAGGCAACTGTGCTGTAGCTTCCACCTGTTTGTTTAAAACAAACAAAAGAAAACAGTTGAATGAAATAGCCACCGGGACCCTAATAGCGAGAAAAAAAGCTTTTCTATTATAATAAGCCTCTCATCACCCTTTTCCTTGGTGTTCTTCTTGACACTCTGGTAGACTCCCTAGAAAATGCCTGAAGAGGTCCACTTTTTGAAGATCCACTTGTCCAGGCAGTCTCAGTAACTCCATCTTGAGAATAAGTCTATTCAAGCATCAAACACATGATCAAACACATGAAAGCCAGCTCTCAACATCAGATACCCCAAAACAAAAGCCAAAATAGCATGCATACTCCAGAACCAGTTTATCTAGAATACATTAAAAACCCCCACCAAGAACAAAACCAACAACAAAAAAACTTGAAACCTTATGTTCAATAATGCCTGGCTAACTAGACAGGTAGTGTTGACCACAATACTCATGTTAGACAATGCTATTTTTCAAATACAGAATGGACTAAATAATGACCAAGAGCTAATCTGCTCACTGCAATAGCATGAAATCCATAATGCTGCAAGTAGTCACATCAAGTGATGGACAGCAGATATAACTTCTAGGCCTGTTACATTACCTACCTATACAAAAAAAAAATGAAGCAAAAACCAAACAGTACAATCATAAGCAGAATGCAACAACTTGTTCTTTACCCAACAGCGTATTCTCTCAAGCCAAGACAATAGTGGTTTAGGCACAGATACCTGCATTTCAACAGGATCTCATCTCCATAGGGGAGAGGGGAAGAGGGATGGAGAGATGTTTTATAATCTTAGAAGTTCCCACATAATGCTGAAAATCACTCAATTCTCACTTAACTGTGGGTTAAACGATCAAGCCTGAAACAGATCATTACACAACTGTGTAACAACATGAAGTGCCAGATTTTTATAGCCATTAACAAACAGACCATTCCCCATGCCTTATCACAAGCTATATTTAAAATTAAATTAAAATCGTCCTCAAACCTAATTCCAAGCACACACCTGGAAGGAAAGGGAGATGAGGGAAGGCCTGTTTCTTCAAAATTAAAGAATATTTTCCTTTTTATTTGGTTATGTTTAAAAAACTATAGAAATAAAAAACTCTTTGTTAATACTGAAGTCTTTGCACATTAACATCTCTTCCACTGGCACATTGCCAAGCTTTAAGTTACATTTGGTGCTAGTGGGAATTACACAGACCAGTGCTGCACAACAAAATAACTTCTCTGGAAGAATATTAGCCGCAAAACTGAATGCATTCAGAGTACAGACTGGAAAGTACTTATCTATCGAGGGGTAAAAAAAAGTTTAACACCCTTCTCAGTTCCCCACTTGTACCTTGTAAGTTACTCCAGTGAAACTAGAAGCTAAGCAGTTTAATGTTTATAAATAGAAGTTCTGTGTTACAGCCGCTACATATCCAGCAGAGGGAGTACAAGTGTTTTGCTGTATTCCAAAGTTACTGAAATACTCTGAAAACCAAAGGATGGATATTCATGCACAGACTTCACGCAAATAGATTCAGATGCTTCATATAGAATTGTAGATTTCAGCCTGTCTCCAGTATTCTTTTAAATTTAAATAGACTTCTAATGAAAGGTCTCCCGATCCTCTTTATACATTCACCAGACACTGACTTCTCAGCTTTTCCTATTAACAAAAGCTTAACCTGCAACACCTTCAATCGTATCTCCTTCTCTCCATATCCTTATTTTTATTTGAGAGATGTTCTTCCTCAGAAGCTTAGAGAAAACACTAATTTCAGAGTAGTCCCATTCAAATACATTCCACTTCAGAAAGCAGAGAGGCAATTCCCTAATCCTACTATTGGAAAGCTCCCCCGCTCCAGACTGTTTTACTAGGAACTAATCTTTATTCCCCCACAATGAAAAGTTAGAAGTGCTTCAATAAATAAGCCCTTATCTCCTTACTTTTTCATGTTTGACACTCAGGTATTTTAAGTACCAGGGAGATCTTGCATGAGAAGTCTAGGAAAAGACCAAGTCTACTGCATGAAAAACATCCAGACTTCAGCAGGGCATATTCCACAGACAAAATAAAGTCTACACTTAGGATTATCCTCACCATTAATTCAAGAGGTGTTCTCTGCTTATTCCACAAATACTTGAAGTAAATAAACCCTATTAAAATGCAATACATTTAGATACACCAACACCCTGTGTATGATCACAGAAAGCTACAGTGCTGTGGTTCAGAAGTATCATTCAACGTATGCATACAGGTAGTCAAAAACAAAAGAGCAGGGAAGAGTAAGAACAGCACAACCAGAATGCCACTATAGAAATACTTGCTCTTCTTGAGACTTTCCACACTGTGAGGAGGCCTTAAGTGGCTTAGCCCACCTCTTTCTGTCCAGTGCCATCCACTAGGAGGCCTTAAGCTCAAGGTTTTCACCTTTAACTCTATGTTCACCTACTTGGTTGGAAGAGGACATTCAAGCTAGGGTTTTCTTCCAACTCTTCCAGTTCACTATGAGGAGGCAATTATGTACAAAGAACTGAGCTCAAATTTATTTAGTCCTCCACTGCTATCCATCTGATAAGAGCCACAGACCTGATAAGATTCCTCCCCCTCCCCAATTTCTATTGCAACCAGCCTGCTCTAAGACTTACTTGCACTCTTTTCTTAAAAGAGAATAGCAACATCCATCAGTGCCAAGTCTTCAGTTCAGCACCAGCTGACAGACAATCCTTTCACTATTCTAGGCTAAGAATAGTGCCGCACAGGACCTAGAAGTGTCTAACAAGTTGTTAACACCACACTGCCAACCAGTCCAGGCCCACCACACTTCAGAGCCCCAGCCTTAGATCCAGTGCCACACAGCAAACACGAGTTGCATATAATTCTGTAGAATGAGTATGGTTAATTGACACATAAGCTGCAATCTTAAGATCCAATTTCACAGAAGGGGAAAATAAAGGTTATAATCTTCCCAGTTTTCCAGTTTCATTTCCAGCAAAATGCATGGCTATGTATTTGCTGGCCCAAGACATTGGGTTTTGCATCCTCTTGGCTTCGAGCAGTTATAAAGCATTGGTGTTTTTTTGTTTGTTTGTTTTGTTTTTTAAACAGCAGTCAGGAGTTCAAAGGTTGAACAAGCTAGAGTTCTTGAAGAACGTGTCATCACTTTGAAATGATACCTTTTTGGATTAATCAAGTGATATTACATTAACTACTGGTTACTAAAATACGGAAGTAGCAAAAACATTGCATCTATACTACGCATGAAAGGATTACAAGAGAAAATAGTAATAACCTAATGTTATTACAGTGAAATTGGATGAACAAAAAAGTAAGCCCTTATCACTTAAAAAATGTCATGAAAATACAGAATAAAAAGGGAATGGGTTCCTAAAGATTATGAAGCTTTGTCTGTTGATAGCTGTACTAAATAACCCTAACATATTGAGGCTAGCAGGGATTTTGGGGTGGATAGCAACTTAGGAAACAATAATCCTAGAAGTACAAGAACTTTATAATCTTGATGCCCATTATAAACACCATCACGAGCTGAAATTGACTGAATAATGAATATTGATTGTGTGTTGAACCATGTGTTTGTTTTGATTTGTAGAAATGAGATCAGTTTAGTCTGTATCCCTAAGAAGCCAGTCAAAAATACGCAGAACTAGTTATGGAACTCCATAATTGTGTTGTATTACCCAAGCTTACAGCTGTGTGCTGCTTTAAGAAATATCCATAGTAAAAGGATGCTGATACATACACATGCCATCTGAATAGGAAGAATCTAGCATTTACCATACTACAGAGTAGTCAGACAAGTCTGATCCACTAAGATACTGATCTGCTAATATCAAACTATTAGCAGGTTAGGTTTTGTGCCGCTCCTGAATGTTTTCTGGACAAGTCCTTACTGTAGCACAACTCTGCTACTTACTGGTCAGATGAGTAGTGCTGTAAATATCCTAAGTAATCTAAGCTGTGCAACAGGATATTTACTGACACCGTCACATCGTAAGGACAGATCAGCCACCAAACGCTGAATCCAGGCTTTTGAACTGCTGGCTAAATACTGAGGTGCTTCTGTAAAATCCTTCTTTCACCAGGAAAAGAGAACCAATAATAGTATTTCTAAAGACAATGAGTACATACAGTGAGATTCAAACTAGTTATCATTTTCTTCTAAAGAGAAGCTTTCCAATGAATTAATGCCTACTCTAGTAATGCTGCTACATGTGTGGCTGAAGAACTATTATATAGAAACTGCATGTGTACACACATGCGGGTATTTCTGTGTATGCCTGCATTTATTTATGTGTGTATATATGCAATACATGACTTCATGGATTGTTATATTTAACTCAATTATAAACATATGAATTTATAAATGCATACATGTATCTAGAGATAGATACTAAAATAGATAGAAATATGATAATGTTTCTGGCATTTAAAAAAATATTTCTCAGAAAAAAAGATTGGGAACATTTTCCAAATCTTTTGTTTGAGAAACCGTTCCTTTTATTAAGTTGTCTACAAACAAAACAGGACTACATCAGTATCTCTGACTTATTTTCTGTCAGGCTTCCAAAGCTAAGCATGTTATGACTGACCTAGTGTTTTCCTCTACATAGAGCTACAGATGCCGGCAAGAGAGACAAATAGTTTCTATCAGACCATAATTTTGAATGTTATCACACAGGCAAAAACCAGCAGCTATAGTTAATTCACAGAATTTTCATGCTGTATTAGAATAGGCTAAGAAAAAAAACTTGAAAACAGCATAGCCCGTTTTGGCAAGTGTGATTATATTTAGTAAGTACACTGCCTGCAGTTAGTAGCTGTTCTAGATGCCATTAAATGAAGCATACCTGGTTGTGTTCAACAATTCTTCTTTGTTTGAGTGCTACTGGAGTCTTTGTCCTGCCTTTCAGTGGTTCTCTCTTCTCAAGCCTCAGCTCAGTCTTCGGATCTGTAAGTGGTTTTAATAATTATTTTTTTTTTAAATAATACTACTGGTTAATAAACTACACTTGGTTTAAATTAGTACCAAAAAATAATTTTAAGATGCACCATTACTGTTACAAACTACTGTTTCCTTAAAAAAGTTGTGAAGTACAGGTTAAGTTTCTCCACTGAATGGAGATCTAAGTCTCCTGAAAAATAACCTTATTATTTCCAAATTCTGACCCAAGTATGTCACTTCTATCCTCAAAAAAATAATCCTACACTTCAGATAAGCTTTGACTACTCCAGCAGTTCCATTTAGGAACTGGTACCAAGTTACAATTGCTTTAACAAAAGTAACATCATACTGCTTATTGTAGTAAGGGGACTGAAGCTTTCAACATAGCTTTAGGTTGTGAGTTTAGTCTCCTTTAGAATAGGTACTTATACACAACTCCTTTTTGATGCAAGAGAATTGTAAGTGATTAGCAGTCATCTCACCAGCAAGAGGATGCATCACTTCCAGTCCCCTTACTAAAACTCTTAACAGCATTACACCACAGATTTCAAGTTCAGTTAACATCCCTTGGGCTTAAGCCTGAATGTATAGAAACTTTCCATTTTTCCTTCAATGTTTGAACAGTTTGTTAATTAGATGGAGACAGCTGTTAAGTTACGACTGGGGTCTTGACTACCCCAGAACAAAAACAAAGCCCTCTAACAACCCCATCACCACCACCAAGTACAAGAAATCAAAGATCAAAAGCAAGCACAACAATACAAAGGAGATCCAACTAATTTCCTAGCCGTATTTCAATCCCTTATGCTCTCTCTCTGGATGCTCCTATCAAAACAATCCACAGAACTACATCAATCACCATGAACCACACAAAATAATCATCTTCAAACATTCCATCCAATGTATTCCTTAGAGCCTATATTGTTTTTACTTTTTGTAATGGGTGATGGCATTTTAGGTCCCACCTCTCTTGCCCCATACTTTTTTTTTTTTACGAACATGATATTAAAACACCCAGAAAATAATCAACTCAAACCAAACTACGTCCATAAGGAACAGAACGTAAGAGATTGTCATACACAAGAAACACATTAAACGATACTTTTAATGCACTGAAATTTAACAAACATTTATAGACTATCCCCTAATGAAGATAACTACTGGGTGCACTGTAAGACAAGACTCAAAGATAAAGTGCAATGAAAACTGGAACCAGATTTACAGGCTCAACTCCATGTGAAAAAAATGGACAAACAGAAGGGAACATTTTACCACTGGAGTGTCCTTTCCCAAAACAGGCTCCTAGATCACTGTGCTAGCACTCCATGATGAAGTATACTTATCACATGGTCTACAACAGTATATTAAAGCCTCAACAACAGATCATGCCCTCTTTAGATATTTCTTCTACTTCAAGTATTACTTATGCATAATTTGAGTAGTTCACATGCAAGTTCCACTTCAGTCTTACCTTCTTCATTGTCACTGTACTGGTCAGAATCGTTACTTCCATTCTGTCTGGTGTTCTCAGTAGTTGAAGAAATCATTGGCAGAGGCATGGGTGACTTCAATTCTGGACCTTGCTCCATCAGTTTCAACAGTTTTTTCTCATAAAGTTTCCTAGTTGTAGCTGTAGCAAGGGAAGATACACAGTACAGATGCAGTTTTAGTCTTTCCTGATGACTGCTAGAACATGACCAGTATATAATCCCTTGCGAATTTCCAGACACGTTTTCTATTTTTAATCAGTCTGTATGACCCAAAGCATATACCTCCAGGTATATAATTCTTCCTCTAAGGCTTCTAAATTTTTGGTTCAAGAAAATTAAGACAAGCTTAGATCTGTTAGCAAACTGAATATTACAAGCATTTATCTAGGGAAGGATAACTTATCTGCTTTTTAGGTTTTTTGTTTCATTTGCTACGATATGTAAGTTGTCATGCCCTTGCAGTGTCAATCTCACTAAATTTTGTGAGGGTAAGTGTCCATGCAGATTCCACTATCCTCTTAACCTCTTTATCCTGGAATTAACATACCTTCTCCTAGTTTAATGTTTGACCTATTAGCAAATTCAGCCCAATAAGCAGAGGTGGTATAAATAAGCAGCAAAAACAGAACCCCTTGTTTCCCGCAGTTAGCTGTTAGGACGGCTCACCTAATCTGACAGGACAGCTGTTTCAAACAAAAAATTATTACATACTCTCACATCAGGATTGGGCAGGCAAAAATCTGCAGAAGTGACCAGTGCCTGCACTGCTAGCAGCCAAAAGTCCAACCTCATCAGGAAACTTCTAAGAGGAAGCCATCCTTAAAAAGAAGTGGAAGACTCTCACAAGAAACAGAATCCACATGCTGTAAGAACTAAGGCTTTTACTTAAAATGAAAAACTTAAATGTTTTCTAAACATATTTTTGTAGACTGCAGAGGTATTTTCATTTTCCAGAAGGCTTAAGTGCTATCTGAGAGAAAGGAGTTGAATGGGAAAACATACAGAAACAGCTAACAAAGTATTATGCATAAAAGACTATTTGAATGCACACAGGACTCCAGACTCTACCACTGTCACTTCCCAGGCTCTATCACTGGCTCTTCCACTCAGGATTTCAAACATTCTACAAAAGGCTCAGCATGCTAGAGTAGACCATCTTCTACTGAAGAGCTGTGAAATCAAAGTACCTTGCTATTAGGTCAGCGCACAGTCTTTTAAGGCAAGGAGCTTTGATCTTGTAACACAGCAGACTGCCTAAGGCAGGAGATTAAGTTGGGGTGGCGACTTCTCCCTATTCCTCCTGCTGAAGTAGATCAGCGCGCAGGATGGAACACAAAGTTCAAGGGGCCAGAAAAGAAATAAGCAAAGGAAAAGATTTCTGCACAATGCAGAATAGGAAACGCTCTAAGGAAGGGCAAATTCTGTGTTCTTGTTCTGCTCTTGAATAATAATGCCTTATTATGTATTTTGTACTTAAGCAGGCTCAAAATCAACATCTGTACTAGAAAACCTTATTACCACACTGCTAAACTTTAATAGTTACATAGCTTCAGAACAGAAGCTGGAACACATACAGCTGGCCTAGAACATGAAGAACAAACTGGATTTGCCTACACAGGAGTGCTCCAAGCATTTTCAGTGTAAATAGTTCAATAAAAACATCCCATCCTCAGCAAAACACAAGACTATAACAGTATTGGTTATGTAAGCGAACAAATCAGAAAAGCTCAGAGTACTCAGAAGTGAAGTTCAACACATTCAACAGGCGATCATTTTAGCTAGTTCAGTTGACTTACCTACAATTGGGCCAGGATTTATTCCATACTTCATAAGTTGTTCTTGAAGATCTTCATTACTCAGCTCTGTTATATCTAGGTCATCCTTCTCCTCTGCCCTAGGTTTGTCAGTTTTTTTCGTGGCTTTCTGCAAAAACAAAAGGCAGAATGTTTCCAGTTAATATATTTTTATTTATTTTTTTATTCTGAGGGCACAGGGAGCTATGAGAGTCCAGAAAAGTGATGATATTCACACACACCTCAACTTAAAGCATATATGAAACCCTTCGAACCACTTACACCTACTAAATAAACACGTGTTTCCTACTTATAAAGGGAAATAACCATTAAAAGATGCTTCTATAATAATAATAATAATAAAGAAATCTTACTCATTCTGATCACGCATTTTAATTTGAAGTATACAACAGGAGAGAGTTTCTCTCCAATAACTGGAGAGGCAAGCTACTAGACATTTAACCAGCACTAAACAACAAATATCTGTGTTCCATTAGCATTTTTTGCATTATCCTCCTACCTAGCAGGTCAATACCTCTTCCTCTAATGATAAGAAGGAGGTCCCTCAGTATTCACACCCTCCCATCCAAGTTCCCCAAAGGCCTACTCCCTCTCTTCTCCTAGCGTTCTCTGTGAGATTACACAATGTTACGAAACAAGTAGAAGAAAGGCAAAGCCAAGAACACCCTCAAATTATGAGAAGCCTGCCTGCCTGCCTAGGCCACTGCTACTGTAGCTCTATCTTGCTAAACCCAACACTGGCAACACAACTTGAACAGTTGGCAACACACCACCATCACATACAGATGGTTATCAAAATAATCTGCCAAGACGCTACTCCCAAATTAGCAGTTTCCACGATATCCAAACAGAGTGATCACGAAGGCTTCCCAAGTTGAACAGTGTTGTTACTACAATAGACGTTTCCAGGCTCCAAGATCTGCAAGACTGACAAGGTATGACAGAAGAAATATGCTTAGGAACTGCTTGCTCTCAACTATGAGAAAATCCAATAGAAACACAAAGTACTTTGAAGTACTATCTCAAAGTAGTAGGATATAAACAGATATAAGTTATACACTTAATGTAATTCAACTTGATTGTCCAGAAGAGCTATTTGGGTCTTCTGCTACTTACTGAAGACCCTAAAATTCCAAATGCAAGTATGTTGTCATATTCACTCACAATTAACAGCTTTTCCTCGGTATATTTAGTAAGATAGCACTGAAGACTGTAAGAAGATCACCAATACAAGTCTACAGTACCTAGCTAGCCATTAGTGCCAGTTTAATACTGGTTTGAATATAAGCTTGGTCTTGATATTTAAAGCTAAACAACTACAAGGATTTCCAGCGTAACTGTTTCTGTAATTAAGTTAGATTTTCTTTAACTCTTGGACTGTGAAAATGCCAGCATGATGAGCTTAAAACTAACTGTTGAAAAACAAGAATCTAAGAACTTAGGATTCTCAAGAAACAGACTCCAAGAAGTCTGAAGAAAGGATAAGATCACTGAAGTAGCAGATCTGACTAATGACTGATCAAGTGAGGTGTAAATCTGTCATTCAATTTCTTTATCATGTAAAAATCTGATTATTTTTTGAAATAACTAAACCCACTGAACCCATACACAAAAAAATAACCAAACTTAAACCACAGGAGACTTGAATTTACTTTTGAATCTGTTGGTCACACTTAACTTGAAATAGTGTTGCTATATAACAAGAATTTCATATCTGGACTTTTTCCCCCCCTCAACTATTGACCTGTACAAACAGTGGAAGAGTTCCAATACGCATGCTGGGTTTTCTTGTTAGGATCTGTTCAGACTATTGTCAGCTCCAGCATTTGCACACATCACCACTCAGATTAACTGGGATGATACTTGGGTATTTCAGAAGACAACTAGCGTGGTGCAGCAAGTCAACATTCCAACACTGTTAAAGAAACTGCAACCATTTTAACTTACCATTGCCTTTATATTTCTTACATGCCACAAAAGAGGCTGTACTCTTTGAAAATAGATATCAGAAGAACTATGTAGCATTCTAAGTAGTTTACAGAAATCTCGGCTACCAGAAATCTAACTGCAACTTATGAGTAATAAGGTCCCCCAATGCAAGCGAACTTGCATCCTACAGTATCTTTGATACTTTTCTTCCAAGCACCATTTCACTTTGTCTTATTTTGTTTCACTTTGTATTAACACAAATCTAAACCATCAGAATAGCCAGTTTCAGCAGAAAAGAAGGGCAGTGGAGGGATGAAAAGTTGAAGGTAATTGTGTCCTTCAATAACAGGGCCAAATGCATTGATTACCTTGTGTTCTGCAAGGTCTCGAACTTTTACTTTTGAATACCTATTCTCCTTAAAGGAGAAGCAATTTCATTTGTACAACTACAAAGCTGCCATTTAACCACTTACGAGTCCATAGGATTAGTCCCTAGAAGCAGGGACTGCTTCTAGAAGACAGGAAAGAACCTCTCACATACCTTGTCCATGGTGCAACCACATTAATCGCAGCAACATTACTTGAAGTTACCACAATCATATTATAACACACCACTACACTTTCTGTGCATCATAACTTTTTTGTTGGACTATCCTGTGAGACAGATCAAAAGAACCTGCAACAAAATTTATCACTGCTAATATAAAGAAAAATACAAAACACACATATTCCCGGTTTGGTGACTTTCAGTAAAATTAAAGTCCTACTGCGGTGCAGAGGAAGTGTTTAAAATGAAATTGTGTTGAACACCAAGATTTGCTGAAGTAAGGTGGTATAGCTGATCACTTTGCCTATAATGCTGTAAACATTCTTGCAGTGCTGTACCCAGACTAATAAATCCTTATCTGAAGATCCTGTAATCCCAACAAGAGCTAGCAGCATTAAAAAAAATTCCAGTCATGCCCATTTTCTAGGAAGGAGATGGAAGAGCATCAGCATACTTCACTAGGGAGAGATTTGTTCATGTCAAATACATAGCCATTTGGTAGCGTATCTGTCAGGCTCAGTTTCAGAATAGAAATCCAACAGCCACACACCAGTTTGTCAGACAGACCATACCACTACCTTTACTAGTTCTAGCACTAGTCCACCAAACAAGAACTAACATCTTCAAGAAGTCGCTGAATAATACCAAAACTATGGGACATCAAGCAAAAGAAGTATTTTCAAATCTTGAGATAAATTGCCCCATACACTAGGATATTCAAGGGCTTTAATTGCAAGCAGGTGCAGCTTCATTACCAGCAGCAGAAAGGCTTAGGGCTTCTTTACTATTTCTCTCAATGAGGTTAAGACAGGCTAAGGAAGCGCAAATCACGTCAACAGAATGCTCTTTAATTCTCTATTTGTACAGCGTCATCTCTGGCAGCAACTAGTTATTTCTCCTTGGAAAAAGATATGGAACAGCAGTTACCAAGTCTCAATAACACACTTGCGCGCAGGGAAATAGAGAGGGCTATTCCCCTTGCACTTCTTATTCAATCATACACAAAGTTCTCTGCCGCAGAATAATTTAATTTTAAACTAAGTCCTCCTGGACTTTGGTATAATATTTACAAAGCTACATGGCAGACAAAATAAACAACGGAAAGGAAGTTATGCAGCAATAATTCAGAGATGCCAATACACTCAGCTTTGAGAATTCTACCTTTTAACCCTAGTTAGTACATGCCAGACTTGGAATTTCCATGCCTATGTATGGTAACAGTCCTAAACGATAAGATTAGGGACTACTTACCCCTCCCACTCCTTCCTCCCCAGGCACTAAATTCTACATTACTCAGCAAAAGGAATGTATCTGTTCTGAAAACAGATCAATGCCGCATGGTGAAGAGTTGTTTCACCACAGTCTCTGGTGAAAAAGTAAAAATTCAGAACAAGAAGCAAATCAAGAAACCAAACTCAGGATGTTCCCGGGGCTCAACCAGCTGAACACTGACCTGGAAATGCAGCTTTTGTCATGTCAGTTCAGGAGTGACAGAGAAGTGTTAGACAAAATTGCTTCACCAGGACACTTGGGTCTATTTTATTTAAATATGGCCACTATTCCTACATTAGCATACTAACAAGTGTGCCTCCCAAGTTCAAGATCCTACAGCTGCAGAAAGTCTGAGGTGCAGAGGAGCCTGGCAGGACTTCTCACTGAGGCGCGAATTACTCAGTTGCTCACACTGCAGATGAGCACCATTTAAAAACCCACAAAGGTGTTGATCTGCACTCTAGGTCACATTTGTACAACAAATCATCATCAGTAGATACAACCATACGGGAAACACCGAGTAGATCCTCTTTTGTCACCAGGTAGCTTATAAACTTTACATTCTCTCACCTACCCAAGCAGGCAGTCCCACCTTCCACATTCTTCATCTTACTAAGGGTACAGATTTATTATTCTGCCCATTTCCAACGGGGAAGGGATTGAAATTGTACAGTTATAATTACGTATCAACTACACCACTAAGCACAGATGCTAGCGCTGTGTTTACCTGGCTACCTGATCAAAAAAATAAAAACATTTGATAGGCATCTCCTGTAAAATTTCAATAGGTCCTTCAGGTCCAAATGTCATTATACCTTCATCTACAAAAGTAATGAGAAGATATCCAACTTATCTTTTTTAGATCGCCACTTTAAAGGTAAAAAAAAAAATATCACTTTCAGAAGAAATTCTTCCAGGGAGACATGAAAGGCGCCAGTAACCAAAGTCAAAAAACTACGTGTTCTGAGGTCTGGATAGCTCCTGTTTGGCAACAATGTCAAGGCAATTTTTTTTGGTACGTACTTGAAAGCAATGCTCTTCCAGAGGCAAAAATGCTATTTTGTAGTTATTTCTGTTTTGAGCTGTCTGTCTTGACATTCAGGTCACGATCAACCAGCACCATGAGCATCCAGATGCAGATGGTTCCCCCTGCAGCAAAAAGGTGTCTCCTGTACCAGCCACTGTCCTCACATACCAGTGTGCTAAAAAGGAGGACAAATCCCCCTCCTCCCCTCAAAAAAACACCAAACAAAAAACCCATACACATTAGTAGGGCAGGAGAAGCTGGATACTGCAGACATCATCAGAAAGCGTGTTCCCGAAAAGCATTATTTTAAAAGCCTTTTCTTCTCCTGGTAAGCACGTATAGCTAAAGTGAGCCCCCCCCCCCCCGCCCCACATGCTCAAGAAGAGAAGTGTTACATCTACAGAAGTGTCCACACTTAAAAAGACACTTTCAAATATTTCACAGGAAAGTTCTTTTAAGCAATATATTTGGGATGACATTTTTTCCTGACTTTGATTTGAGAAGTTTTATGTATTTCACAGCACTTACAGTCACCTTGTGCAATGCAGGGTGCAGCATAAGCAATAGAAATTTTTACTGCATCACATTACATGTAAGAAAATGAGTTTCAGAGGAGATGCAAGATCTTACTACATTACAATAGTCTATTTGTGACATTCAGGTTCCAAAAAATACACTAACTGCCTAAGGAGTTTACTGTTCCAACGTGTGATGTCTTCAGGTCCTAAAAATACCATCTACAGAACAATTCCCCTTTCAGGTTTTATCTGCTCGTACATTCATGTTAATCACCGGTACGTTCACTACTGTATCGGAACAAAAAACAGTTCTAAAGCTGACACGAATATAAGTGAAACAAGAACAGGCACTATGGGTGCATGAAGCTTGCTGTCCTCCAATACATCACTAATATATTGAGGCTTTTATTTGTTTTGAGAAAGGTAATCGGGGTGTAGTATTGATAAAGCTGTGCTGGAAGACAGCGGATTTAAAAGATCCAAGTTGCAGCAGGAGAATGAAAATGTTTTTCTTCTCAATCTCTGTTGATAAAGATCCACAGAGCAACGTGCACCTGAATGCATTATCAAACACCCAGAGCTCAGAGAAGAACGTCAGGATGGCAGCATAACCTGTTTAAAGCCATCACCGCCCGCAGCAGCGGGTTTAACGTTATCAATGACCGCAGCAACACCAAACCACCCACCTGTGCTGTCCGGAGAGCCTGTTTAGCTCCCATCTTCCGAACACCTGCAGCGTGGCTGCCCAGGGCACCCTCCAGGTCAGCAGCTCGCAGCCACCCCGGGGCACCCAAAGACAACCTCCCTCCCTTAACCTCTCCCCGCAGCGCCTCCTGGCGGCCGCCCCCCGCCCCGTGCCGTGCCCGGCCCCGTTCACCCAGCCCGGGCAGTCCCTGCTGGCAGGGGCAGCAGAGGGCCGGGATCGCTGAGGGCAAGCCCTGGAAGGCAGAGGTGAGCGAGGCTTCCCGCCTGCGTTGCTGCTCTCCGCTCAAAGCGCTCGTTTCCTTGCTCTGGGCGCGGTTCTGGCCCCTCTCTCCCTCCATGCATCAGGCATTCGCTCATCCAACAGCGGGAGCGAGAATTCAGCGCCGAGCCAGATTTGGTTTTAAATGCTCGTATAAAGTTAAGCTATGCCCAAAGAAATACACAAAGAAAAAAAGCACAGTGGGCCAGAACCCTCCAACATGCAAATCTACCTAAGTGCTCTCTCAGTGTTTTTTACAAGTTCATACTAGCCTCGACTGAATCACCTGGATGGGAGAGACTTTTGCAATCTTCAAATTAAGCAGTACTCCAACTTTCAGGAGTGATACAGGAGACGGTAGCCCACTGTTTTCTTAATCCCATAGAATAACAGGGGATATCTTTACAGTTTTGTCAAGTTGATTACCTAAAGGCTTGAAACAGCCCATTTACATGTTCCCCCTCAATATACACAAACCAATATTACAGTTTCTAAGACCTGCAATAAAAATAAAAACGGAACTAGTAAAGCATTGCAGCTTTGTTGGTCTCATCTCAGCCCAAAAATAATGCAGCTCTTCCTATTGTATCAGTGCAAGTTATAGAGTACAATTTTATTTCCTTACGCATGCAGCGCAAACTGTTTGCTGATCCTTTTTAAGTGCACACCTAACCGAAATACTGAAGACAAAACAATGCAGTTGCAAAGAAGAGTGAAAGGTAGAGGATGCTGAATCCACCTTTGTTTCCAGGCCCTACAAAGGCACTTTGAGGAAATACAGCATTCCTTTATCTATTCCATAATGCCTTGTAGCCTCAATATCCTCCTTTTGCCTCGTGCTTGTAGTTCCTCTCTCTCAGAAGTCTGAGTGCTTTCCCTCCTGTCCCCTCTTAGTCTTATCAAAATATTTTACTTTGTTTCCATAACAGAATCCCACTCCCTTGGATGTCGGGCTTCAGACAGGACACAGGACACCCAAATCCAAACAAATGCCACTAGCATATTCCGTGAAGTTTTGGAACACGAAGATACGCTGCTATGAAATTAACACACAACGCTAGCAGAAACAGCGCAGCACCTTACAGCTGTTGTTAACAGAACTGTAATGGTAACACCCACTCTGCAAACAACAGAAAAGTCACCCGCAATTGTTTAAGCTCAAGCACAGGAAAAGGGAAAGGAGGTTAAAAAACATCTTGGAACTTTAGCAGTTATGAGACTCTCGTTTTTCAGTTTCAAGCCCCTCAGCACAAGAAGGACATCAAGGCCCTGGAACGTGTCCAGAGAAGGGCTACAAGGCTGGTGAAGGCCCTGGAACACAAGTCCTGTGAGGAGCAGCTGAGGGAACTGGGGTTGTTCAGTCTGGAGAAGAGGAGGCTCAGGGGAGACCTTGTTGCTCCCTACAACTACCCAAAAGGAAGGTGTGGGGAGCTGGGGGTCGGCCTCTTCTCGCAGATAACCAGTGACAGGACTAGAGGGAACAGCCTCAAGTTGTGCCAGGGGAGGTTTAGGTTGGAAATGAGGAGACATTTCTTCTCAGAAAGAGCAGTCAGGCAATGGAACAGGTTGCCCAGGGATGTGGTAGCATCACCATCCCTGGGGGTGTTCAAGGAAAGGTTGGATGTGTTGCTTAGGGACATGGTTTAGTGGTGACATTGGTGGTATGGGGACGGTTGGACCAGATGTTCTTGGAGGTCTTTTCCAACCTTAATGGTTCTATCTACCTAATGATTCTATTCTGTTCTCCTACAGGCTGTGAAACACAAACAGCCTATTGGACTTGAAAACACCTTTAACATGCTACAGGCAGACTACTGTAAGTTACAGAAATGTCTAGTTCAATATAAAGTTACTCCAGTGAATACCAGTTAAGTGTTTGAATTGAGCAGATATTAAGAAAAAAAAGATGAGTAATTTGGTTAGAAACTTTCTTTTAGCTGCAATTTTCAGTTTCTTAATTCACCAACCGTTGTTTTTTCCCCCCCCTTAAAAAAACTTAAAGTATGAAATCTCTTTCAAAGAGTCTGTTTCTCTGCTCCTGCTTTACAAATGAGCTTTTAAAGATAGTATTTCAGAGAATTAAACACTTTTAGTGTCACGTAAATCTCAAGTCCAGTAGCTGGCAATCACCGTACAAACCTTTGCGTGAGAGCAGTCAGTGCACCCTCCTTTAAATTATGAATAAAAAGAAAGCTTTCTTAATACATGCAAATTTACAGGGTACTCGTTAAAATATAAAAGGGAAAACGTGTTTCCCTAAAGGGAAAGATTTTAAGAGGCAATGGCTCCCATCTTTTTCCTTACACACACATGATATTAAAAACGAGGTCTGGGAAAGCATGCAGCAGCTGGCCGGCAGAATATAGAGCAGAGGCACTGCTATAAAGCATATGCTGGGCCACACGGGAGGGCACCCTCACACCAAAGCAGCACCACACAACCCAAACACGCTGCTCTTCCGCAGCCTCCCCCTTCCACGTGGGGACACACACACACCCGGCGCTGCCTCGGGGCGACTCCGGGCGGCTTGGGGGAAGACTCCCTCCTGAAGGATGCCGCGGGCTCCCCTCCCTCACCCCTCCAGCCCTCACCTCGCCCCATCGGGGGTCTCCCGGGGGGCAGAGGTCGCTCCACACGGCCCGGGGGAGGCCGAGTCGTCCCCGCTTCCCGCCCCCCCCAGCCCCGGGGAGCGGCCCCGCGCCTCCAGCGGCCGTCGGGGGACCGGCGGGCGGGCCCCGGGCGACCGTGAAGCGCGGCGGCGGCACTCACCCTGCCGGCGGCGGCGGCCCCGCGGCCCCGGGGGCCGAGCGGCGTGGGCTCCCGCTCCTCGTCGCTGGAGAAGTCGGGCTGTGCGGCGGCGGGCGGGTTGCGGGCGGTGAGGTGCTGCAGGTAGAGCTGCACATACACGTCCTTCCGCTGCTCGCCGCCCGGCAGGCTCACATTGTTGGCGATCAGCTCGCTCTTCAGCTTCTCCTTGGTCAGCACCGACGGATCGGCCAGGAACTCGGGCATCGCCGCCGCCGCCGCCGCCCCGCCGGGAGAGGCGGCAACAAAGCGCGGCGAGGGGGGGGGGACGCGCCTGCCCCGCGCCAGGAGCGCAGCTCGGCGGCGGGCGCTTCGCCCAGCCCGCAATAAGCCGCGCCCCGATTGGCGAGGAGGGAGACGAAGAAGCTCCGCGATTGGCCGCCGAGCGGGAACGGCGAGAGGCGCGCGGGCTCGGGCCGCGTTAGTGCTTTGCGCGAGGGCTGGCAGCGCAGTTTAAATTCGGCTCGGGCGGGAGCGGAGCGGGGCGGTGCCGCCATCTCCCCTCCCGCCGCCATCTCCCTCCCTCCCTCCCTCCCGGGCGGTGTCTCCCTGCCGCCACCACCTTACGGGCGACGCTGCGGGCCCGCTATCGCGCCTCTATCGCGCCTCTGTCGCGCCTGTCGCGATAGTAGGGGGTTTTAGGGGGAGCCCACGACGTGTGCCGTCGGCTCTGGCCCCGGCAGGGCTTCTCATACGCCAAAAGCCCTTCCCTGAGGCTCGCTGAAGCGCTGCCAAGGCGCCTGCCCTTATCGTTATCGCCGCCGAGGTGCCCGGGTTCCCGCACCGCCTCATCGGGAACCCGCCCGGGAAGCGGGAAATTTGGCGGGGCGGCTGCCGCAGCCGTGACGGCTTGCGTGTTAAAAACTGTAAACAAACAAAAACCCAATTCGAGTGGTTTCTGTCATATTGCAAAACTGGAAAGGCTTGTCTTTTTTTTTTTCTTTTTTTTTTTTTTTTTTTTGCTTGCTTGTTTGTTTTCAAGCTGACTTCAAAAATTTCACAGGAGTCTGCCCAGCCGGGGAAGAAGGGCTCACTTTAAAATACAGAGTCTTCAGAACAAGCTTGTTATGTTTTTCTGTGTTTACATACTGCCTGCTGGGAACGCACACCGCTGTGAATTTGCTCACATTTTACAATAGGAACTGTTTAGTATTTACATCTGGTTATGCACGGTACACTTTTGAGAACCGTATTGCAGTATCAGAGGTGAATGTAATTGAAATGTGAATATTTCAATTTGTCCATCAACCCTGGACGTGAAACAGGATTGTTAGTGTTTGCACCCGCTCCTCTTGAAGTTCCTGAAAGACTTTAAGGTTATTGACAAAAAGGAATTCCCCTGGTTTGTTTTGCTCCATCACTAAATATGATGGCTGTCGTTCTGGTTTGCCTAGCCACTGCCATGGTGTCAGCTGTAGTACAGCAGTGTCAGTGCTGAGGGTTATCTGCAGAAGGGAACTTTGAGGTAAAGCTGGGGCCTACCCACAACAAGTCTGATGCTTCCTACTCGGGAACTGGCGTGGTGTAACAACGTCATGAATACAAGGGAGAAGCTTAGTTTGCAGAATTTCATTTACCTTAGTGAAAGTAATGATATGAGGTGGCTGGCCATCATCTACAGTTCATTATAACATATCTAAAAGTATTAATTTATTCGTGTTGTGTATTTTATCTGTTCAGTGTGTTAGACAATGAGGCTGAACTGTGGGTGGAAGTTTTCCTCCCATGGAAGGAAATACGGTATGAAGTAATAAGTACAAAGTATGAAGTATCAGCACAAAGTTACACTCCCAGTTCTGATTTGTTTGTAACAAATGGATGGGTTAACTGGCTTTATGTTGGACCTGTATTTTTTGTCTTTCTGCTCTCAGGCCATGCTGGCTTGGAAGCACAAAGACAGCAGAAACTCTGCATCGTACACTGGCTAGCTTCAAAATCCAATAGAGTGATTGTGGAACCACAGTGTCAGATTAATCTTACTTATAGTTCTTATCTACATTCCATTTGTGTTTTTAAAGTTATTTCCTCAACCACAGAGATACACATTATCTGTCATGAGCGATTTTTTTGGTTGTATTTTTACATTGCTTGGACACTGGACTCTCATTGCCTTATCTTCAGGTGCTTCCAAAGTGACAAAAGCTAAAAAAAGCATCATATCACCCATATCACCTTTGTATCACCCAGTTTCAGAGCAGTAGACTTCTCTTTGAAGCAAAAAAAAAACCCTTGGCACAAAACTGTCCTCTATTCCCTAGCTCTACAATTTTCATTTTGTTCCCTAAGAACAGGCATTCTCCAGGCAAGGTAAAGATACAGGAAGTAACATGTGAGAGAGCCAACATGTGCACATACATAATGATTAGCACTGGAAAATCTTCACTGTGAGGGTGCCAGCGCTCAAACAGGCTGCCTAGAGAAGTTGTGGAGTCTCCTTCTCTGGAGATGCTCAAACCCTGCCTGGACGTGGTGCTGGGCAGCCTGCTCTAGGGAACCCTGCTCCAGTCTGTGACTGTAACCTGCAAACCTGCAACTAACACCACAATTAGACCTTAATAAAGCTGAGGATCTGCGCCTTTATTGTTTGATTTCTTTGAAGGAAAGAAAGCTTTCATTTTGAAGCATAGTGCACACTCAAAGGGAGTAAGTTCAGTATGAATCAGTTCAAAAGATCTTTCTAATATTTTACAGGAAAAGAAAAAAACACAAAGTGGTCCATATGTCTGTTAGACGATTTGCATCTTAAAGGCTGGAGTACAACTCTTCTTTTGCCATGCCTTGTGAGAAGCATTTCAGTACTTAAATGATTATTGCTAACAGCAAGTTCCGTTTTTCAAAGACCCGAATACCTACTTCTACCTGAGAAACAGGTAGTTGTGTTTTACTTCTTGTCAGTGTAAGTGGTGACAAAAAGAAGGTTTAGGAAAAGAGTGAAAATGGTGTAAGACTGTAGCCATTTTCATTGGTTGAAAAAGGGTGTAAGCTTGCCTAAAAATGTGAAATATGCTGAAAGTAGAAGCCAAAAATCCTTCCTTTGTAGAACCCTCCCAAATGTCTGGAATTTGTTAGCTTTCCTGAGTGTGAGGAAAAGATTTTCTGTCATACAGTCATCTTTGATATGAGAAGACTGAATGCCTCTTAATTATCTCAGATTTCTAGCTTAGAGTTTCCCCATGTTTATGGAACTTAAGCTCTAATGCCACCGATAGATGATAAAAACTACACTGACAAAATGTTATCTCTATCTGCGTGTTCAAAAAATTATCCTAAATTCAATGGAATTTTTTGATAACATTCAATCCATAGTGAAATATGCATGTATCATTTGCATTCATGTTAGATATTTGCCTCAAAATACATATTAAAATAGTGAAAACTGTAAATCCATTCATGGCAAAGATATTTAAGGAAGTGCTACAGGCATGCCCTTGTCTTAGACTGTGTTGATATGGAAATTTCCTTATTTAAATGAAATGTAAAAAACCTATATGAAGCATTAATTCAGTCTTGCTGTACAGTGAGTTTGACAATGAAAATAATACTGCCTCTTAGAAAGGCAACAGAAACTGGAAAGCATTGCTATAAATAAAATAAGCAGTTGCCCAATCATTATGGCATAGTGTAACTATACCTTCTAGAATCACTTGTTGCTTGTCCATCTTCTTGGCTAATTTAGAAAAATAATGTGGCTTTCTATGAGCACTAGCTTTCTTATCAGAAATGTCTTTTCAAGTGTAATCCAAGTAGAAATGGCAAAGCAGGAAGAAAAAAAGCATGCCTTACTGAAAGTTACATCTCTTCCTGAATTTGCCAGAGGACGTGGTTTTACCAGGGCACCAAGCTGGGCTCCTGCACCCACTGGGGAACACTCTTGGTCTCCTGATGTGGTAGGCAGGCAGGTGGCTGCCCTTGTTCTGAATGCAGGGGTGTCCAGCTTTGTGGGAAGTCTGTATGCCTCTGTATGCAGGCAGGGAAAGAAAAGTGCACAACTGGATGGTCTAACTGGTTTAAAACTTATTACCGGCATTGTGATGGACAAGGGCCTGTATCAGTGAGGAATGGAAACTGAACTATCAGTTTCCACTTAAGTACACCTACAGTTAAAAATGAAGTGAAAAGAACAGTTCACAGGAGTGTCCTGCACTGAATCATTTCCAAACAAGATGTATGCAGTATGTATTTTTATCATATACGGACAAAGATAAAGCAGAAGCTATATTTACCATATGTGAGCTATTACTTCGGCTCCAAGGATTTTTAACCTTATGAGAATTTAAGTTATTGTCTATATGTCTATATTTAATTTGTAATAATTTCATAAGAAAAAAAAAAATCTGTATTAGGAGATCAGGCAGGTTACAAAATGCAGTATTCAAAAGCTAAAAGGGACAAAAGCACAGAAGCACATATACTGTAGAAACGAATACACAGCAGAGTACTTGAGTGCCTCAGAATTAATGGAGGCAACTTGATAGTACATCTGTGGGGCTGAAGAGAATTATTATCCCCATTTTACCAATAGGGAACTGAGAGGGAGAAAAAACAGTCACAAGATCTCAGACATTTCAAAGTTTGAACATAGCGTTAATTCTTTCATTTAATTTTGAATTAAATTACTTTGATTTTGGGAGAACAGGCTCTCCCTCCAAAGAACAACTGACAGAAAATTAAACCTAATCATTGGTAGATGTGTGTTGCTGTTGAAAGGGACAGTTACGTTTTTCATCCCGTCCCAGGCCACGCGCTGCTGACACTTGCCTTGTCGGGTCTCGTAGCTGTGCCACCAGGCCCACACGCTGAGCCAGCAGCTGTTGCTGCACAATTGCAAGACGTGATGCAAGTGGAATGGGGGAAACGGGCAGGCAGGGATGGTGAGGGCAAGGCGAGACTGACCTCTGTGTGACAGCCTGCCCTCACATTAGATGCAGGGTGAAACCACACCCTGAGAGCGGCGATGCTATTAATAGATCTTCTGTATTGGCATCAGATGAACTCCGCACCGCAAGCCAGGGGTGTCATCTGGCAGCAATCTGGAATGCTTGGAGCAGCGCACCTGCTTTGGCAGCAGAACAGGAATGCAAGCAGATTGCCACTACTTCTTACATCCACCTCTCCGATGGGTGCTAAAGCGGAGACATAACACATTTTGTAGGACCAGTGAAGCATGTAACAGACTATGCATCCAGTCTAGTTTTCCTCACCTTACTTTTCTGCAGGGGATCTCTGTATCTTAGAAAGTTTATGAAGAATATGTATATTCTTTTCAGGGTAGGATACACTGTTTATTTTAATTGGATATATATCTCTATTACCATTTAACTGATTCAGGCTTTTCTAAATAATTTGACAGCATTTAACACCGTTAGCACTGCAAGGGAAAGAACCCAGGCTACTACAGGAAAAGAACAAGTCAGAAAGTAATCAAGTAAGTCAGATGTTTTCATATTGGGGAATTCATCGTATGATTCTGAGAAACTTAGCAGCTGCAAGATCTTAAGTGGGTATCTTCAGAAACTTGTAAAGCTGAAAGTACCTTCTAGGAAAAGGGTAAATAAAGTGCTCTTATTGACTCTTATGACTAAGCTGATCTCATCTTTCATTCTTGGAGAAAAAAAAATGTTAGAAATACTAAAATAATTTGTAAGCATTTAGCAGATAAGGTCAAGACTAAATGTGTGCCAAGAAGAAATCACATCAAGCCAGTTCTCTTCTGTGATGAAGCAAAAGGCCTTGTAAATAGAGCAGAAGGAACAGGAATTATATCACAGAATCCCAGGATGGTTGATGTTGGAAGGGACCTCTGGAGGTCATTTGGTCCAACCCCCTGGCTCAAGCAGGGACACCCAGAGCAGGTTGCCCAGGACCATGTCCAGGTGGCTTTTGAAGACCTCCAAAGAAGGAGACTCCACCATCTCTCTGGGCAACGTGTACCAGTGCTCAGTCACCCACGCAGTGGAGAAGTGCTTTCTGGTGTTCAAACAGAACCTCTTGTGTTCAAGTTTGTGCCCATTGCCTCTTGTCCTGACACTGGGCACCACTGACAACAGCCTGGCTCTTTGCACCCTCCCTTCAGGTATTTGGGCACCTTGATGAGATCCCCCCTGAGCCTTCTCTTATCCAGGCTGAACAACCCCAGCTCTCTCAGCCTCTTCTAACAGGAGAGCTGCTCCAGTTCCTTGATCATCTTGGTGGCCTTCCATTGGACTTTTTCCAGTATGTCCATGTCTCTCTTGTACTGGGGCGCCTAGAACTGGACACAGTGCTCCAGGTGCAGCCTCACCAATGCTGAGTAGAGGGGAAGGAAGGATCACCTCTCTTGGCCTGCTGGCAATACTTTGCCTAATGCCGCGAAGAATACCATTAGCCTTACTAGTGGCAGGGGCACATTGCTGACTCATGTTCTACTTGGTGTCCACCAGGACTCTTAGGTCCTTTTCTGCTTTCCAGCTGGGTGGCTCCCACCATGTTCTGGTGCCTGGGGTTGTTCCTCCCCAGGTGCAGGACTCTTCGCTTCTCCTTGTTGAACTTCATGAGATTCTTGTGAGACCACCTCTCCAGTCTGTCGCGGTCCCTGTGGATGGCAGCACAGCCCTCTGCTGAGGCAGCCACTCCCCCCAGTTTCATGTGGTCTGTGAATTTACTGAGGGTGCACTCTACTCCATTGTCCAGATTGTTAATGAAGATGTTGAATGAGGCTGGATTCAGTATTGACCCCTGTGGTATTCCGCTCATTACTGGCCTCCACATAGACATTGCACCACAGTCCACTACCCTCTGGGCCCAAACAGGTTTTGATCAACCTTACTGTCTGCTCATGCAATATATGTTGTATATATACCCTGACTGTACACATACCCTGATTGTACCAGCATCTTTCAAATTATCACACAATATGACCAAACACAATCCAGGAAAACGTAGAGTAGATTAAACTGGTATATGTATACGTATATGTATATATATGTATATACGTATGTGTATATATATGTATATGTATATGGTTGCTGCAAAAACTGACAATATTTTACTAATTTCTGCAAAAAATGTCAATTATTTTCTGCAAAAGCTGTAAACAATTCACGCATTCCATTCTATACAATATTTCCATTAAAAATCTGTGTGGTGGGATAGAAAACATAGGTATAAATTTGCACATTATATGAGCCTAGCAGGTACCGTAATTATATTGACAGACAAAATTAAGATTCAAATTAATTCTGAAGAACTGGAAACGATCTGGAAAAACAGAATGAAATTAAATAGGGATAAGTGCAAAATATTGAGCCTGGAGTAATCAAGTTAACCAGAACAGGACAGGGAAAAGGCAGTAGTTGTATCAGCCCTGCAGAGGAGTTGCTAGGTGCTGTGGTGGAAAACAGGCTGACCCTTAGTAACGATATCATGTTGTTAAGGAAAAAAAAAAAGGTACTAACCTCATAAACGGATGTACGGTCAGCACAGCATGTGAGGCACTCCTCCTTGTCTGTTCAGAACTGGTACAATCTACGTTGACTGAAATACTACATCTAGTTCTGGGCACTTTTAAAATGCAACTCGTGGAAAGACTCCAAAGGCAGGCAATACAAATATTTAGAGGCCCAGCAAACAGGGTCTTAGTCTGAAACAGACAGCTATGGGGAGGCACAACAAATTTGTAATATGTAAGAAGTAGCTATAAAAAGGAAGGGAATAAACTGTTCGCCATTGCTGCTGGCAATAGCATGAGTACTGGATTTAAGTTACAACAAAAGAGACATCATGGTTAAACTACACGTATTAGCTTCATAACGGTAATAATAGCAAAACACTAGAATAGAGCACATAAAAGGCTGCATAATTTGTCTAAGGCTTTATGGGTATATGGAACAAATCTTAGGCTTTAAAAACAAAAGTATTTGTCTAAAAAAAAGTGTGATGATTCTGCTGAGTTTGGTTTCTAAGACTTGTGTATTCTCTTCATTTTCTGCCATGGTTTACAACACTAATAAACCATCCTTACAAACCTAGATCTCTCTGCCATGTTTCTCTCTGTCTCTCAAATTCAGGCCTTTGACAAGCCATTCTGTTTCTGTCCTAAGGAAATTTCGTTAAGTGTCAAACTTCCTAGGCCACCCAAACCACAAAAATACTAGCTCTCGGGCTCACTATCTCACATCTAGATCAAAAGAAATTATTTTCTGTGTCTTTCTGCCTTCGGCACCTCAGTGAGTGGAAATGGCAACTCAGAACATTGTTCTATGGCGTAGCCTAAAGCCACCACGTCCTGACATGACTCTCCTCACCTGGCTCCCCCAGTTCAGGGCTTTGTTTGCCCCCGAGGTTGCTGACGCCAAAGGTCTGGGGCTGCCCTGTACCACAGGCTGCCCGCCCTCACTTTCACTTCTCGTGTGAGCCGGAGCACGAACACAGGGTCTTCCTGCCAGGTTTCTTTATTTTTTTTTTTGTGGCTTCAGTTCCACTGAAAGTTTAGAACTCCTCTTTCTTTGCATCTTTCCAACTTTTTCTCATAATTCCCACCGTCTTTGTGGAGCTCTTGGACACATGTTTACGTGCGAAGTTAGAAAGTCCTGTACGCACACACATGATGACTAAAGAAGCGCCTAGGGTGAAGTCCTGCCTTAAAAACATAAACCGAACAGGACGGCGAGTCCTTCCTCTTCCCCCGAGATGAGGCCGGCTAAGGCCGGGGGAGGAAAAGCAGGAAAAGGAAGTGACCCCGACGTGATTCGAACACGCAGCCTTCTGATCTGGAGTCAGACGCGCTACCGTTGCGCCACGAGGTCCTGCTGAGCACCGCTAGGCAAAGCCTTACAACTCGGCCACCGCAGGCCGCGGCCGGGCCGGGGGCGAACCTTCGGGAGCCATCCCGGCGAAGCCCCCTCCGCCCCCGCTGCGGTAACCGAACCGACCCGAGCCGCAGCCCGCCGCCGCGGCCCCTCCCCTCCGCCACGGGCTCCTTTCCCGCTTCCCGCGCAGAATCGTGAACGCCCCTCGCCTACACACCCACTGCCGGCCCCTCGCAGCGGGGGCCTCTCGCTGCCTCGGGGGCGTCGAGCTCAGCGCCGCCGGCCGGCCGCCACACGCGGTCTGGCGGGGCCCGGTTACCGGCCAGAGGCCGCCCCTTGGCCAGACCCCCTGCTAGAAACGTTGGGGCTGGTGGATGATGGACCTACGCATAAAAGCATGCCTGTGAACGGGTTTGATACGGCAGTTCCTCGTTAGTATAGTGGTGAGTATCCCCGCCTGTCACGCGGGAGACCGGGGTTCGATTCCCCGACGGGGAGGCCATGAACGTTTTTTTTTCAAAAAACAACAGCTCCAAGCCCCTCCCGTACCGCCGCTCCGCCAACGGCAACAAACAAAAAGCGGTCACGGCGAGAAGCGGCGCCCCCAGGGGCCGGCCCTTTTCTGGCCGCCTCCTTGAGGCCCGAAACGACAAAAACAAGTGCGCAGCAGCTGCGCCTCTCCCCGTCGGGGAATCGAACCCCGGTCTCCCGCGTGACAGGCGGGGATACTCACCACTATACTAACGAGGAGCCGCGGGGCTGCGCCCGCCGCGCCGCCGCTCCCCGGGCAGGGCCGCGGACTCGGGCGCCGGCCACGGGGCCCTGGGCCTCGACCTCGTGCGCGGGGCAGCCCAGAGCTCCGCAGCGCCCTGCGGGGTGGTGAAGCGAGGGGCTGAGCCTCGGGGAGCAGCCGGTGGAGCGGGGGGGGGAGACAGCCCCACTGCGCTTCGTTTTCTGCGTGCTTTTGGGCCTCGTTTGCTTGCAGGGAGGGAGGGAAGTTCCCGTGCCTCGGGGCAGCGAGGAGCAAAGCAGCGCGGATAGCCTCCGCGTTCGTATTTTTGCATCTGGTTCACGCAGAGAGTTTTTTTTTTTTACGGGAACCTGAGAAGCCCTGGAGTCAGCAGTCCTTGGGGTGAAGAGACTCCAGCACCTGCTCCTCACCTACCTAAAAAGGGAAAGAGAGAAATGGAAACCAATTCCTTCGAGATTTGAGAGTAAAAGGCTGAAGGACACATGCCGGCTGCGTGGCTCTGTCCTGGTTTGGTCAGCAGTAAGGTGGTTGTAAGTTGGTAACACAGCGACATAAGACAGGAAACTATATTTACTTTATTAACTTCTTAGATGAAGCGTTAGCTCCACACACAAGCAGGCGATTGCAATAAGCCATGCTCTCTTTTGATGATCTCTGCTACTACTAATACTTCTTTGGATAAAAAGACACCAGGGTGGCTTTTTCAGACAAGCATAGCTAAAGAACAAACAGCAATCCATATGTAGGCATCTCAAGATGTGACCCGTGACTGACGCATTTCAGAAAACTGGCCTACTCATTTGAGCATTTGAATATAAATATGTTCCTGAGCAGATGCAACAAATTCCTGTTTTATCCTCACAAGTGAAAACCAAGAACTAAAGTCTCATAATAATTTCATTACTTTAGAGGTGGTGTCATGAGACGTACTGCTAGGGCCATGATCAAGTGATGGGCTTTAAACCTCACAGAGCAGGATCAAAACCAGTGGTGCTAGGCTGGTCTAAACTTGCTGGGCAGGTTCAAATTTTATTCAAAAGGTGCTGATGGTTAACTTTAACCTGCGGGACTTCCTGCTGGATCAAATATTGCCTGCTTGCATGTTGTGGGACCATCTGTGCTTGGCTAGTTTAGGCCTTTTCACCAGTCACTTCCCCGTGCTTTTGGTTCCTTGGTCCCCATGGTCAGGCAGCTGAGGTGGGACCAACTGTGTGTAACCAGTGGTGCTTGCTGCAGTCTGACCTTCCTTTGATGCTGCTCTTTGCCTCAGAGCTGGTTTTGCCTAAAGCTTTTACACAGACCTCTCCTTTCTCAGAACAGGACTTCTGCTATCTCCATAACATCTCTTGCAAATTTCTGGCATCGCTAAGTACTTTTGGACTACCAGAGCCAGGCTCGCTGCAAATTATGTAGATATTTTGTTTTGTTCCTTGGCTTTGGCCATGACGGCACAAGTGGATCTGTCTGGGAGTTCTGAACCTCCTGGAGATACAAGGAAAGGCTATGGTGTGACACACCCTTGAAGCATTTTCAGCAAAGGTACAGGGGGACTCTGCAGAGCCCAAGCTAAGGCTCTGAAGAGTCTAAAGGAAGAACAAGTGGCCATATTGGCACTGCAGTCCAAGGAGGAGGCATCTTGCAGTGTTATGAGGAACTTGAGTGATGTTGCTTGCATAATTCTCATGGTGCTTGTGATTCTGCAGCAGAGAGTCGGTACCACTTCTACAGTTCACCATTTCAAAGAATCCAGGGATGAGTGGTGCATCAGTGGAGGTACCTTGCAGTGAGAGAAGGGCTGTTGACAGCTGGGACTGACCTCCCCGTTTCCCAGGCTTCCTCTGAAAGGCCCCAAGAACAAGTGACACAAAGTTTGCAACAGCTTACTGAAGATGTTCTCCTCTTTGTTATGTTTCACCCCATTTTCAATAGCTTAGTACATTGCTAAGGGTATCGTATCAGAACAGAAGCTGCTTTAGTAGTGAGAGTCCTTGGTCATGCCTCAACTGCGCCACTCCCATTTCAGGACAGCTACTGTTATCTGCATCAGCCATCTTACACATTTTGTATACCTTCTTCCAACCAGTGCAATCCTGAAACAAAAGTGTCCGTAAATGTGCAAGCTCATGCTCTTGCACAACCTCTTCCCACTCCCCATCTGGCAAGGATAATAATCATATCTGCTAAAATACGTACTATGACCTGAGCTGTTGATGGTACATAGGCTTAAAGAAGGGTTAATCAACTATGCTGCTATGGTGAAAGCAATAAACACCTTTGCTTCCTCATTGAAGCCGATATGCACTTCTGAAGCTAGTCTTCAAAGACATCATTGTGTGCTCCAACCTAGAAGATGATTAACTGCAGAACAGAAGCAGGAAGAGGCACTGAGCTATGAAGCAAAACTGTTGTTTTAAAGTGGATGGACTATTACAATGCTGCAGTGACTCACAGTTACACAGCAAATGCGTTCCCTGATGATTTGTCATAGAGACATGTAAGTGCAAAGCAGAACAGGTACTAGGAACTAGAATCAATGCTCCAAGGTGTATGAAGCATCTACCTTCTCTTCAGGATTTGCATATAGTTATTCCATGTGCCCAGCCCAAACCTCATTTCATGCTTTCCTCATCATGGTACGTTTAGTGATCGGCTATCACTAGAGTGTTGATCCCTGGAGCAACAGTCATCTGTAAGAGGTCCTTTTATGACCATAAGCAGGAGTAGGTCTGGGATCTAGCTCAGCCTTGTAACTGGAATCTTGTTACCCCGCCTTCAGCTTGCTTAGCTGAAAGTCAGCTTGCGATGTACTTGCCCAGTTGAGTTTTGAGTATCATCATGGATGGGACATTCCACAACCTCTTTGCTGCAATGGGTTCTCCTCCCTCACTGTATGATTTTTTTCCCCTTGTATCTACTTGGAATTCGCCAAGTTGCTGCTTGATTGGTTGGCCTTTTCATTTTGCTGTGCTTCTCCAAGAAGAGTCTGGCTCCATCGTCTCTATACCATCCTGCTGGGTAGCTGAAGACAACAATTAGATAATCCTGTAGCCTTCTTTTCTGTGGACTGAATAGACCCATCTGTCTCAGTGACATGTGCTCCAGCTCCCTTATCTTTTTGGTGAGCCTGGTTAATTCCAGTTCATCAATATCTTTCTTGTATTGCAGAGCCCCAGTGCACAGTACTCCATAGGCAGTCTCAAACAAGACCAGTGAGTGTGGGGAGCAGTAATCACTTCTGTTGACCTACTGGCTGTGCAGTTACTAATGCTGCCCAGTATGTGATTAGCTTTCACTGCTACAAGAGCAATTGCTCCCTCGTTTCCATCCCTGTTGTTCACTGAGACATCCAGAGCCTTTTCCACAAAGCTGCTGTTTAAGCAGTCAGCTCCTGGCTGTTGCATGGGGTTATTCTATCCTTGGTACAGGACTTTGCATTTGCCTTTGCTGAATTGGAAGACATTCATGTTGTTTTATTTCTCCAGCCTGGCAAGGTCCCAGTGAATGGCACTCCTGCCTTTGAGAGCATCAGTTGCTTTTATAATTGGAGATGCTGCTTGGTTTCCCAAACTGAAGGCTGGGCTGCACACAATATCCTCACAGTGCAGCTGTACTTGCATTCCAGAGTCCAGAAGCAGTGGATTTGACACAGTGCATGCAGGATACAAGGCAACATGTTCATGGGTAACAGAGGTACAAAGTCAAGTCACCTCTAATTTGAAGTAGCCACTTAAAATTTGGCCATGTAACAATGTCTTGAACTAGACCAAACCTCTTACATCAGGGCATGTCTCAGTATGAACTGCTTTGTTAAACCTCACTATAAAAATGATGTTTTCTATTAAATACATTAAGCTTTCTTTTTCGTAAAGACAACATGACTGATGGCCACATTAAAAAATAGGAAGCTATTTGATGTTGCAATTGCTTTCTATTTTCTTGAGATAGCTTTTGATAGGCTTAGAATATATTAATAATTAAAAATATACCTGCTTCAGAGTAGTCAAGGTGAGTACTTGTCGACACCTGCACCGTGTCACCTCTAAAGTACTACAGCCTCTGGAAAATTGCCCTGATGCAGGAAAGTTATCTACAGGGTTTTTCAAACCAGAACCCATGAAGAAAGCTAGGAAAAGTGACCCAATTGTCAGTGGGTTTGGATTTGCTGTTTAGATGACTATAACCCCATCCAAAGGGCTCCAAGCAGAGAAAGACAAAAAAGCTACCAAATAATGCTCCTAAATCAATGTAAAAATAAACCCTAGAAGAGAAAACAAGCTCTTCAGTGCTGTTGTCTTCAGTAGTTGTTGCCTGAGTCCATAAGAGATGCTGTGAACTGAATATATTTGGTTCTGATTACTCTTAGCTATTTTTTACACTCCTGCTGATGCCCATTCATACATACCCTGCCCTCTGTCTGCTCTTTATGTTCTATTTTACATTTAATTTTTGTCTGTGTCTTCACCCTGTAAGTTCACAGCACAGGATTTAGTTAGCTTTTTGCTAAAAATTTATGAGTTATAAAACAGCATATTAAGTTACGTGACTCATTTATTTACAGTTTTTCACCTTATGTAATTTCTGCACAGTGTCATGGATTTGTTGTGCAGTCTGTATGACTTAGTGATCTTTTTCTGTGCTAATGTACTATGATCAAGCTAAAACAAAGATTTAGAAGTCATTAGAAAAATTTACATCACTTAAGGAAAAGAGTGATGGGACTTCCTGTGTAAAATCAGCAACTGAAGAGCTGAAAAAATTCCAGGTAAAGGGGACTGTGACATTGTATGGCACTGCCTGGTGGATTACTGGGAGGAGGGACGTAAGGGACTTTCCCTTATTAGCATGCCTGGTATAGTTCATACAGTACTAAATGCAGCCACACAGCTGGGCAGCTTCCTCTCCGTGTTGCATCATGTGAGCTGTCTAATAAAGAGAGTCTGTTAAAAACTTGTTGGAAGAATCTCGGGGCTTGAAAATTTATGTCCTAAGAATTGTGAAATAAAACAGACAAGAAGTGCCCATGCAGAACTGCATTTTCTATTTAGGTAAAAAACATTATCAAAGAAGAGTTGAACAGTTGAATCTAGCTGTTTATGTTCCTATAGCATGGTGTAAATCTACTGGATACTCCCAATAAGAATAAACTTCTTACCAGACAGAATCTACATTCTGACCACTTCTTCCCTCAAAGGGGATTGCCAAGCAATTGTATTGAATAGATACTATAAAAAACTGGAAAATTCAATTAAATTGGGAAAAGTAGAGGCTAGCTGTTTTTAATGAATGTTTTCAACTTCAGAGCAGCAAAAAACTGAGATGTCCTGCTTAGAAAGCAGAGGATAGGACTCAGTAATTAAAGGGAAGATGGTTGATTAAATTTGGGTACAGAATTCAGGTGTCAGGGATGTATAGTTTCAGAGTAATCTCAGAAGAGTGTTTATGCAGCAAAACCCTTAGAGATGTTAGGATATGGCAAAATCTGGATACGTTGTGTACTGATATAATTGTCCTTGAGTAATGCACTTCTGGATACCAGAATATCCCTATCATGTACCTGTAAGAATAGTCATAACTTCCCAGCTGTGATGAAAGACTGCAGTGGATCCAAACAATTATACCATTGGTCTGTCTTGGTCTAAAATATGGCATTTCTTAGGAGCTTGAAACTGTCAATAAATTGCCTCAAAGTAGACCACAATATAGTGCCTAAGAAGGAGAATTCTAGAGATAAAGACGTGGAAATAAATCAGGTACTGTCATACACAGCCATCATGTAATCGTAAGGTCCAACTCTCTCATCATATCACTTCTTGGAGTGAACACCTGCCATTCCAAAAAAAAGGAACAGTGAATTTAAGAAAGCAAAATGGAGTGTAGAGACAGGAAAAAACATGAGATAACAAAAGCCACAGAAAGTACTACAGGCAAATGCATCACAGACTGAAGTTAGGTGACTAAATCAAAAATGTCATGAGATAGAGGCATCACACAGAGAAATGAATCATACTGTAAAGAGGATGGGAAGACCTTTAAAGGTGTCCATTTTACACAATTGTGAATAAATGAATGTTCAGTGAATTTAACTTAATCCTAGAAAGTTGATCATCAGAAATTTCTTTCATGCATTCTGATGCTCACTAGGTATAAACATCATGGACAAGTGCAGGCCAAGTAATTATGATGGGGTAAACTGGACATCTAAAACAGAGATGAGCTTAAGGATGAAGTGGTATTAAAGCCAAATAGTCAATGCTTGCCTAAGGTATAAAATTAGAAATAAACAAAAGAACCTGCAGAAAGCTTTGGAGAAAGAATTGTATGCTCCCACATCAGAACTTAGTAATGCCAGAGCCCTTGAATAGTGCTGCTCTGTACATTTGAGAGATTGTCCTAGTGTAGTACTGGAAAATCAGTAGGTTAAAAAATGTCAGTGTACTGAGCCAAGAATGAGTAAAAGTCAGTTTAGTTTTTATCTAGCAGTTCACAGAAGGGAAACTGACCTCACCTTGAAAATGCTATCAGAACGTGCTTTGGAAGTATAATGGGGGTGACCTCATTGCAGCTTTTCGGTACTTAAAGGAGATTTATAAAAGAGATGGAGAGCGACTTTTTGCTTAGGCAGACAATGACAGAACAAGGGGGAATGGTTTTGAACTAAAAGTGGGGAGATTTAGATTGGGTGTTAGGGGGAACTTCTTCACTCAGAGGGTGGTGAGGCACTGGCACAGGTTGCCCAGAGAACCTGTGGATGCCCCATCCCTGGAGGTGTTCAAGACCAGGTTGGACGAGGCCTTGGGCAACCTGATCTAATGGGTGGCATCACTGCCCATGGCAGGGGGGTTGGAACTAGATGGTCTTTAAGGTCCCTTCCAACCCAAGCAGTTCTGTGATTCTATGATTCTTTGTTTTGCTGCTTTTGTGAAGATTTTGAGAAGTTTCAGCATGACAGACAGATATGCATCACTAAAAAATGTCTTGGTGACTCACAAAATCCAGAGTCAAGAAAACCCCGCAACTGACACAGAAAGCAGCATTGTGAACAGACACTGAAACATCACACTGCATCATCAAGGTACATTTTGTCTGAGAAAGCATTTGGTATTAAGTGGAAAGCAAAATGAATGGCAGTTTGGAATCTTCTAAATAGCATCTGAGTTAATGGAGCTTAGATGAACAATGTAATGTAGGCTGGCAATCTTTCTCTAAGGGTTCAATTAGAGAAGACCTTCTGAGCTTGATGAATGTTTTAAAAAAAAAAAAAAAAAAGATAAATATTAAAAAATAACGAAAGTGGTAAAAGCAGTCTCAGCAAAAGACAACATTGACAACTCATTTATTTTAACAACCAAGCACTAGATCACAGCTATCAGCACTCTAGCGGTTTATTGTAGTGCTGGCTTCACTGTGTGTTCCTGATCCTCTGGCCACCACCATGTACTATTTCATTGTGCTGTGCACAGGGAAGAGAAGAATAGCTTCTGTTCTAGACAAGCCCATGGCTTGATGAGGTAATAGTTTGCTCCCTTCCCCTTTCTTTGGGATATAGGGGCCACACAACATAGAAACCACAGTCGTCTTTTCCTTACTCAAGGGAGTGCTGCAAGGACTGTAGTAATCTGTGCGCACAGGGAAACACTGAGAAACCCCAAGTGGTCCTCATGGCTTATAAAAGCCAGTAAGGCTTAAGTCTTATTTCAGTAGTGTTTCTTTTGTTTTGTTTTGTTTTGTTTTGTTTTGTTCCGTGTCATGCATGGTAATATTACGCCTACTTCTGGCTTTTCCACTTTGCAGTTTTGCTCACCTTTCCCTTCCCTTTTCACTATTCTTCCCTATTCTTTTACCTTTTTGGTTGGTTGGTTGCTTGGTTGCTTGGTTTACTCTTTCTCCTTAAGAAAAAATAGGATGCCCAGCTCTTGTCCAAATCATGGGGATGCAAAAGAGTGATTTAGATTCTAGAGGAAACTGCTGTTCCTCTTCAGCTGTGCTTGGAGAAGATTCTGGGATTGGCCTCTTTTGCTTCTGATGCAATTTTTAGGGGGTGGATGAACAATAGAAGGGAAATGGATAGGTTTTTAGATTTGTCAAATGAAAGAAGGAAGATGGTATAAAACAAAACATTAAAAAGCCTTTACAGAAATTAATTGCCATTTCCAATGCTATTCATGATAGAGAAAAACAAATGTACACTTTCATAGCATCACGGAATGGTTTGGAAGGGACCTTAAAGACCATCTGGTTCCAACCCCCTGCCATGGACAGGGACACCTCCCACCAGACCAGGCTGCCCAAAGCCCCATCCAGCCTAGCCTTGAACACCTCCAGGGATGGGACACCCACAGCTTCTCTGGGCAGCTTGTGCCAGTGCCTCACCCCCCTCTGAGTGAAGAATTTCTTCCTAATATCTAATCTAAATCTACCCTCTTTTAATTTAAAGCGTTTACTCCTTGTCCTATCACTATACTCCCTGACAAAGAGTCCCTCCCCAGCTTTCCTGTGGGCCCCTTTTAGGTAGTGTAAAGCTGCTGTAAGGTCTTCCTGGAGCCTCTTATTCTCCAGGCTGAACAACCCCAACTCCTTCAGCCTGTCCTCATAGATGTGCTCCATCCCTTTGATCATCCTCGTGGCCCTCCTCTGGACTTGCTCTAATACTTCCATGCCCTTCTTGTGCTGAGGGCCCTAGACCTGAACGCAGGGCTCCAGGTGGGGTCTCACGAGCAGAGTAGAAGGGGAGAATCACCTCCCTCAACATGCTAGTCATGCTTCTTTTGAGGTAGCCCAGGATACGTTTGGCTTTCTGGGCTGCAAGTGCACGTTGCTGGCCCACAATTCACCAGTGAGTGTTCAAGATGTGATAGATGGTTAACTATCTTGTTCAATTGTAATGGCCTGACACTTAAAAAAGATGCAGAAATGAATCATAGTGCACTTTAAATTTTGAAACGAGATGAATATTTAAAGGCAGTTGAAGAGCCAAAACCACAAATGAGGAACAGTTGAGAATGATGTGCTTAGAGCACAGCTGCTTTAAGAGCCCAACACTACTGTGTCTCTGCAATGCATTGTCTGACAATCACGATATCTAATTCTAGTTAATTCACAATCACTAATTCTAATAAAAGAAAAGAAAAAGCAGCAAGAGAAAAATATCAGATACATTGCTAGGTACAATCAGGTTCAGAGAAGACAGGGCATTTTATAACTTTCTCACAGCTGCTAAAGATGGGAGATGTTGATCTGCACTCACTGGCTTGGAGATGTCACTTCAAAGTGATGATAAAAAGGCTTAGTAATTGGTGTGGGGCAATATGTGAAGGGAGCCATTGTCAAGGTAACAATAATTAAAATAATGGGTTAATAAAATTCAATGCAATGCAAAATAACACATCTATTCCTGTGGAAAAATGCATAAACAAATTTTTTTTTTCATTTATGTTAGTGTTTCTCATCAAGTGCAGTTAGAATGTGGAGGAGATTTTTGCTCCAAAAAGCACAAACAGTGTTCCTCAGAACAATAATCTTTATTTCTTTCACTGCTATTTGGCAGGGCAATAATCATCTTTCCTTGAGTTTCTTTGCAGAACTAGAATTTCAAGTTTGCAATTGCATTGGCTCCCTCTGGTGGCATTCAGAAATATTCTACTTTACAGTCCAGCAAAACTATTTATTCAAAACACGTTTGATATCAGAAATTGATATTATTATTTTATTTTAATTGCAGTATTAAAAATAAGAGGAAAAAAATAATCATATCCCTGAAGTCCAATTCAGCCTACAAAAAATCAGTTCATAAAAATGAAATCCTATCAGCAATCTGGGTCAAAATGGCTGGAGAAAACATCACTTGTTTCCCTTCCCTCACATTCTTTTAACTGAATTCATGGACAGCATTTTACTATTATGCTTTTGGAAAGCAGAGGAGTTACAACAATGTCTTAGCTATGGCCATACCCTGTTTCACTTGGCAGCAGAGATCAATCAGTCTTTTACAGAAAGTTTTCACAGGAAAATTTCCGTTTTGAAATTAAGGCACTTGGCAGTTGTTGCCACTTGCATCCTGAAAGCTCTTGCCAGAGCTAAAACAGATGTGCAGTTAATGCCTGTTTTTGTCCACTTTTTTTTTAATAATGAATGTGGATAAGAGAGGAAAGAAAGGGTAAAGAGGAGCAGGAAATGGGGAAGCAGTTAGATCATTTCCTTTATTTATCTATGCAGGAGGACCCACATTTTGAGGATGTTGCCAAGGATGAAACTAGCCTTTTTGTCTAAAGTTGGGTAACTGCAGTTACCCATCCTCAGCAAAGCAGGACTGACTGAGGGGAAGAAAATGATGAAAGCTGCATCATCAGTGCAGCCCAGTCTCCCATCTCTGCAGTCTAACTCCTCATTATTGAACACAGTAGGTTTCCTGAATGACTGGATGTTCCTGCCCCTTCTTCTACTTAATAATAGTGGAGAGATTAAGGAATATTGCCTGGAACCAGAAAGGGAGAACAGGTTTTGGTCAATTTAAGTCCACTGTATTAACATTCACGGGTTGATACACAGATATATTTCCAATGATAGCACTTTAGAAACTATGAAAACAAGAAAACAGAAAAAAAGTAATTTTTTTCTATACATATTGCAGAACAATATATCAAAAGATCGTCACTGAAAAAGCATCAGGCATTTCAGTATGTACTGAAACTTTACAGAGAGGAAAGAATGTGTTCACCATGATGGTCTGAATTTTTAGGTAGACCTGTGTGGAGCCAGGAGTTGGACTCAATGACCCTTATGGGTCCCTTCCAACTCGGGATATTCTATGATTCTATGATTCTATGATAAGTACTCATATTGGAAGAAATGGTGTAGTAGGCTCTTCTGTTTAAATGGATAAAGGGGGCACAATCTTTTCTGATATAGCTTAAAAAAGTAAAAAAGGGAAATGCTAAAAGTATTTTTGAACCATTATTTTTTAAATGGTTTGAATACTCTGCTTTTTGAAAGCACTTTAATGCTAAATACCAATAATATTTTGCAAATTCTCTGATCTTGGCCAAATTCTGATCCTACAAACTCTTCTGCTTAAGCAAACAAGCAAACAAACAAAAACCCAAGCCAAAAACAACAACAACAACAACAACAACAACAAAAAACAAAACAAAAAACATTAAATAAAATTTAATGAATTTACTGGATTAGCAAGTCTGAAGATTCAGCTTTTCAGAATATTTCAGGCTTAAAACAAAAACAAAAACAAAATGGTATTATGAGTAACAGCTGTATATATGTCAGATATGCATATATATGTATGTCTGCTACAGAATGAAGAATTCTCTCTGATTCGTTTATTAGTATATTTAATCATAATAGCTTGGCATTCTTGAGGCTTATGTATGTAATTCTGCACACCTGCAAGTTCTTGGAACATTTCTTTAACCTTTAAGAAACACACCATCAGACAAGCAATATATTGCGTGTCAGCATGTTATTCTAAAACATTTAATATGAACTTTATTATTTGTAAATCTTGTTTCTTCATATGACAAAGTTCTGTGTTATTCAGCAAATTCTTTACCTGACATTTCCACAGTTAGTTTTACATCTATGAAACCCACTAATTTTGGACAATGCCTTTTTGTTTTCAAAATCAGTTCAGTCAGTAATAATTCACCAAATTTTAAATAAAGCTAGCTTTTGAACCATGAAAGAATACAAGAAATTTGAGCCTTGTTTAAAAGGCAAAATTAATTGAAACTGTGCATTAAGAATGGCAAGTCATTCATAACTCTACATCACACAATTAAAAGCTAAGCTAGACTATTTATAGCTAAGCACTGTCAAGAGCAATATGTGTTGATGAGAGAACCTGACTGTTAGTACATTCCTAGATTAGGTGCATGCTAATAAGGCCTGTGCAAAGCAATAAAAGGGTTGAAGATTTAAGATAATATTTAGAAGCCAGAAAACTTGTTTAGATTGCTTAGGTAGACAAAATGGAAAATTAAAGACAAAAGGAGCTAAAGTAGGTAAAATTTTAATTTTCTAATTATTTGTAAAGCAATTCTGTTTTCTATAGATATTTAAAACATGCTGACTGGTAATACTTTTAAAATTTACTTCTAATAATCAATGATAATATTAATTATAATAATCATTAGTATTTTATATTAGTAATTAAATAATAATATATTAAAAACACTATTAAATAATAATGAGTACATTGTAGTGTACATTTTCTTGAAGGTATTTTTTTTAAACAAAGGAAAGAAATCAAACACTTTTCAGAAGGGCTTAGTTGGGAACTGAATCACTTTTGCAGTACAACTTCCTGGAAGATTCCGAAGACAGTGGGATGCGGCTTTGCAAGACTGTATAGATCAGGCTGGGAATCTGATGTGTTTTTGTGTCAGAAGATCAATCAATGTTCTGGTCATCACTTTTATTCAGAAACAATTCCTTAGTACGCAAAGGAGAGAGATTCTAAATTATCAGCATTCCCGTAGAATAACACTATATTTCTACAGGATGAAAGATTAACATAAAAATTAAAGGTTTTTTTTCTTCTAATATATATATATATTAATTTATTTTTTTTAGGTAAATGTATGTGTTTTAGGTTTTGTATGTTACAACATGCATCCTTATCATGTGCTCCCTGCTGCCTCCTGTAGCACAGCGTAACAGTCTGTTTTCCCTATATTTGGAACCGAAAGTAAAACTGTACTTAAAATTGGCACTGCGGGGCCGAATAATATTGCTGTTCTCTTAACAAGAGGCGTGCTTGTATCTAGAGCTGAGTCTGCCTACAATTTAGGGAGGGACAGAAAAGTGTTCTAGTTCTTCAGACCGGATGCAGAACTTCAGCTGAGATATTTCGGAGAAGGATGTTGTGGATAGATACATATCTCAGATTCGAATACCTTTGTGTTTCAGGATGCATTCAGAATTTGGGTGTTGCCTTGTGCTAGTGCCATTTGTAAACTTTCTTTGGGGAAAAACAATGACTTAGTTTGAGGTCTTGGTAAGTGAAATAAAAAGAATGTGTAACTTTTAAAAGACATGGAAAAAGACAAATAAAGCTATGTTTATAGAGAGGAGATTATGCATGGAATTCATGGAAAGAGGATATGAAATTTGGAAGGCTGTAACCACAGTTTCTACAGCCCATAAACCACAACATTTTCTTTATGCATTCAAAGATACAGCCAAAAGACAGTCACTGTACAGTCTACTCTCTCCCTGCACCAGGTTGCTTTCTCAAAGAGAAACCAGCATGAAGTTATGCATCAAGAACGGCAGTTTTATGGCTCACCCTGAACAGCTGGATCAGGTACAAAAGGATGGGGATGGGTGATGGTCCAAAAAAACTGCCGGGAAGTCCAAAAACTGCCGGGCATGCCATGCACATTGTCCTAAGTTTACTGGTCAGGGATCTGAGTGACTCAGCAGGCTCTTTTGTCTGCCTTCATCTTCTCGCTCTGTATGCACATAACTGTGATGCCTAAATTACGGTCACCTATCTCCTAGCTCCTAACTGCAATACTTCAGGAGCATACTGTGAACGCTCCCTCCCTATGTAGTCAGTAGAGAGGCAGACACAGGATTTCAGTGTTAGGACACCAGCGTGTTATTTCAGACTACTCACAGTGTCCAAAGTTAGGCAGGTAAAGGTAAGCATGCTTAACTAGGAAACTGTTATTCCTGCTTGTTTCATATTCCCCTCCTTGTCCCAAGAAGTTAGATTTATTTCCCCTAAAATTTGTCATGATTTTGGCAACACAGAATTTTTTTCTACCCTGACCCATTTTTTTTCTTTCATTAAGTTTGTCTACAGGAAGATGGTCATATACAAAAGGTTTAATTTGTATTCTTGATATTCTATTGCTAAGAAGATGGTTACACTGGGAATGAAGATTGCTTTATATTAAAATGTGTTTCATTAGGTAATTTAATTGATAGGTTTGGTATCTCACAAGGCAACTCCCAAGAAAAGGGGATATTTTAACTTACTATACTATGCATAAACACTTTCCAAGCATGGATGATAATTGCTCATCATTATGTCTGAAGCAATGATCTTTTGGCAGAAACTTAATGACTGTTATTCCATTGGGCAAGATAAGGCTTTGGTATTCACTTAGTGAAAAATTGTCTTAATTCTTTGTGTCTGGATGATCACAGACAATGTTATTAATAATAGATTGGAAATGAAGAATAAGAGGGACCATTCATCAAAGACCATATCCAAAGGACATATCAACTCTGGCTTGCTGGACTGATTGTTTTCTACAAGTGGTAGTGTCATTTGTACAGCAGATGCCTAATAGCAGCTGCTGAAGAGTGACTGAATTACATTGTTCTAAGGTAGATGTACGCATCTTGCTGCCTTTGCAAATTGTAAGAATAAATTTATAGAATACAAGTACATTTTCATAGATGAAATTCCTTTCAGGCAACTGAAGATTTGATATGAGTAGTCATTACATGACTAACTATTCCTTGCTTTCCAAATGCTGATAAATTGGAATAGAGAACAATGTGTTGTAGTAGATAACATGAGGAGAAAGACTTTAAAAAGTCTTGGAAGTAGTTGTATCAGGAAGAGCTCCTCTATCATGCACCTAGTGGACATAGTTATGGTTCCTGATTTTTCTGAAGGGGAGAGGTTCTTCTTCCTCTTTTGAAGTACATTAAAATAGTTGACCTTTTATATACCCAGTATTTGCTGGGCAGTGGCTGCTGTTGTTCTGCAAACAGCATAATTTTCTCCAAGACATAACCATTTATGAGGAACTCACAGGAGGATTATGTCTTACAGGAGGAGTACGTTTCACAGGAGGAGACATTTGGAGTAGGCACAGGAAAGTCATAAAATTAGCATGCTGCAGGAATACCCCATTTACAACATCTCTTTAAGCAGTCCTGTAAACCATTTCTCATTGTCCTGGAGACAAACTGCAAGTTGGGGTGGGATGTAAAACAGAAGATGGCATGTGATGCCATTTGGGCATGTTCTGGGTATGTTGGTCATATTGAAGCAGAAGATCCGAGCTGCTGCAGTTGCCACTGCTTGTCAGGGGCTAATTTCAATACAGGGGCTGGGAAAATATGGGCTACAATGCAATACTGTTACCTCTTTACAGCTTGTACAGAGGTCACCAAGAAACTGCATCTGCAGGTGGGATAGGTTGGTGGGAGAGGTTGTAGTGCTGTATCGCCAGTGAAATCCAGGCCCTTTGGTAAGATCAGCAATATGGCCTCACCACTAAGAAGACTAATGGTATTCTTGAGTGCATTAGGCAAAGTATTGCCAGCAGCTCAAGAGAGGTGTTTCTTCCCCTCTACTCAGCATTGGAGAGGCTGCACCTGGAGAACCGTGTCCAGTTCTGTGCCCCCAAGTACAAGAGAAGCATGGACGTACTGGAAAGAATCCAATGGAGGGCCACCAAGATGATCAAGGGACTGGAGCAGCTCTCCGGTTAGAACAGGCTGAGAGATCTGGGGCTGTTCAGGCTGGAGAAGAGAAAGCTCAGAGGGGATCTCATCAATGTGCATAAATGCGTGAAGGGAAGGTGCAAAGAGGATGGAGCCAGGCTGTTGTCAGTGGTGCCCAGTGTCAGGACAAGAGGCAATGGGCACAAACTGGAACACAAATAGTTCCCTCTCAATACCAGGAAGCACTTCTCTACTGAATAGGTGATGGCGCACTGGCTATGTGGTCAATTTCCAAAACCTTTTCATCTGATCCCAGGTATGAGGGGATCGAGGTCATGCAGCATCTTTCTTGTGACATGATAGATCAATAATATTTCTACTCAGAGTCAAGAACAAACAATTTTTATTTTTAACACTGGGAAACAGACAGCTTTTCATTTGACCTTAAAGTTCATTGGAAGGTAAATAAATGATAAGCTTGCACTTTGTCAAGCATTTGTTGCTGAAAAGGTCTTTGTTATCAAGATTTGTGAATCAAAATAATGGATTAAACTATGCTAGAGCATATTAACAAGGAAACATAATAATACCATCCATATACAAGGATGTGGATCCCTCCTTTCTATCATAAATATCTATTAAAGTTTTACATTTGTTTATTTTTTATATATTACATTTATTATATTGCAATTTCTTAAAGTAATTACCTTTTGTCTCTGGTCATTCAATATTCAATGAATACTGAATTTCAATATTCACCTGTATGTCTGGGGAGAACAGAAGGTATATATATATTTTTACTAGGGAGGAGTATATTCCCTCCATAGTGGTACTAGCTAACAAGATATGGGGAGGAAGGACTATTCTCCAGCTCTTTTCAACTCCTTCCAATCAAATATGGCCATCTGAAACTCTAAGGAGTCCATCAACACTTACATTCAGAAGATCTAAGGGTTCTAATTATAACCAGTTATTCACCACAGACATAGATGTCAAGGAGGAGAAAATGAGATCTCAGTGTGCACCTTCTGTTTTTTATTCACCTGCAGTGAGCGTCAGAGAGATAACTGGCTTCTATTGATTGCATATGGCACCACTATCTCTGGATACTGGGAAAAAGTAATGTGAACAGATTTGTGTAACCGATTTGTTCTAAATTTGGTACTCACTTCTGAATTAAAGCCTCAGTACACAAATCTGCGTGTACAAACTCTCTCGAGTTATTACATTTATGTCAAGAATTAAGCCTGGTGCTCAGGAAAAATTACACACTAGCTGGAGAGGAATAAAAAAAACAACAGGACAGAAGTGCATAATAGGAAAAAATGAAGACACAAAAAAAGAACTGGTTGTTGGTGAGGTTAAGGGAATAGGGCTCTCTGGCTTAACCCAGCTGGCCTGGGGGAAAAGAAAAATAGGATAAATAAAAATACACAGGAAAGAAGCATTGCCAATTAAGTTTTAATGTGATTTGGGCAAGAAAGTAGAAATGTTTAATAAAGATCTAATTAAACTTGAGTGTGTTAACTGGCAGGGGCAAAGATACATAAGGGGGAAGTTCTTAAAGTACTAGCACATATATATACTGGTCTCAACAATGTCATTTCTCCAAGCAGAATTTCAAAACATGACACTGATTCCAACAGTACTTCCATTTCCTAGACCAGTTTTTCTTTCTGTTTTTGAATCTCTGCACACTTTAATAGCTTCAGAAATGTTGCAGAGGGATAGTTAAATTGCTCAGTAGTTAAACTTGCAGGCAGTACTTAGGAGAGATTTGCAAGATGGGAGAAAGCAAGAAAAACAAAAAGTTCTGCTTAAAGAAAATAAAAATAGCAACAGAAATCAAAGTATGCTTTAGGGCAAGCTGTTCTTTATGATTGCAGCAAGTGATGTAGCTTTGCTGTGCTATGAGGTTAAGACAGGCCATTGTGCATTGTCTGAAAAGGACTTGACATATGATTGTTGCCTAAGCAGAACAGATTGCCTTACTATAGCTTACAGGGATGGGAAGAATCACAGAATTGTAGGGGTTGGAAAGGACCTCCAGAGCTCATCGGGTCCAACCCCCCTGCCAAAGCAGGTTCCCTAGAGCAGGTTGCCCAGGTAGGCGTCCAGATGGGCCTTGAGTATCTCCAGAGAAGGAGACTCCACAACCTCCCTGGGCAGCCTGTTCCAGTGCTCCGTCACCCTCACCATGAAGAAGTTCTTTCACATGTTGGTGCGGAACTTCCTGTGATCCATTTTGTGGCCATTGCCCCTTGTCATGTCCTCATAAACCACTGAAAAGAGGTTGGCCAAATCCCTCCGTCTCCCACACTTAAGGTATTTGTAAAGGTTAAAAAGAACCCTGGTCTCTCAGCCTTTCTTCATAGGGAAGATGCTCCAGGCCCCGTATCACCTTTGTGGCCCTCTGCTGGACTCTTTCCAGGAGATCCCTGTCTTTTTTGTACCGGAAAGCCCAGAACTGGACGCAGTACTCCAGGTGAGGCCTGACCAGGGCAGAGTAGAAGGGGAGGATCACCTCTCTTGACCTGCTGGCCACGCTCCTTTTAATGCACGCCAGGATCCCATTGGCTCTCTTGGCCACCAGGGCACACTGCTGGCTCATGGCCAACCTGTCGTCCACCAGGACCCCCACGTTTTTCTCCACAGAGCTCCTCTCCAGCAGGTCGTCCCCTAGCCTGTACTGATACATGCGGTTGTTCCTTCCCAGGTGCAGGACTCTACACTTGCTCTTGTTAAACTTCATTTGGTTTCTTCCTGCCCAGCCTGTCCAGGCCCCGCTGAATGGCAGCACAGCCTTCTGGTGTGTCAGCCACTCCTCCCAGCTTTGGGTCATTGGCATACTTGCTGAGGGTAGACACTATTCCCTCATCAAGGTTGTTGATTAAGATGAACAAGACCGGACCCAGCACTGACCCCTGGGGAACGCTGCTAGTCACAGGTCTGCAGCTGGAGAAGATGGCCTTCTGACAAACTTGAGGGTGATGGGGGCCAGACATGCTTATCAAATTTCCTTGAGATTTTACTAAAGAAATGATGTTACCAAAGTGACTACTCCAAACTTTAGACTAGTGCAGATTTCTGTGGGTAGGCAGAATATTGGATGCTTTGGGACAGAGAAGTCCTCCTTCTGTCCTTTACTTAGTTTGACTAGTGCTCATCTGAGAAATTGCTCATTAGTGAGTATCAACACTGGCTTGGATGTCCCTTCTATTCAGCTGTCATGGGGTTGCTCTCTGTGATACAGAGATTTTGGTATGCTGCTTGCAGGCTCCGAAACATTCTTCACATTGAATAACGTATATAACAGATGTTGCCTTTAAGAAAACATCATATGATATTGACAAATTAATTTTTATTTTATTTTTTTTATTAAAAACAATTGAAAATGTCAGATGATTAGGATGCACTTGGTAGACTAGACATTTGCATTGGCAGAGAGTAAAGCATACTCTCCAACCAGAAAGTGCCAGCACTTTGGCGTGCAGCCAGTCAACTTATTTGCACTACTCGCAGTTACGGGATCAGAGCAGTTCACAGGAATATTTCAGAGTTTATAAATCTATATTCCAGCTACTGCCTTAGCAGGATGTTCCCTGTGTTCACTGTCATAGGACCAGATATGCCTAACCTACACTTTTGAAGACAAAATGATGCCAGTGCAATTTCACATACTCTCATCACTGGTGTCTGTTGGAGCCATTGGTCTGCAGTGGCTTTGACTGTGCCCCACGTGCAGGGTTGCATAAAGCTGGTGGGAACGTGATCATATGTTCAGCTGCTCTTGATGCATTTTTCCCACCTTAAATTCATGACAGTAAAAAAATAATCCACATGGTGGCCAGGTGGAATGAACTTTAAACCTTCCAAGTGCCATTTTAGCTGTTTCTATGACAAATAGCTTGTCACTGTTTCCCATATGACTCTATATGATATAGAAAATGATTAAAGAAAGCATACGAAGAAACAATTTTACCTGAAAGTGAAAAATAAGATGGCTATGAATGTTAGAGCTCATTTTCAGGGGGCAAAGTAGTATGATAAAAGCATTTAGAATGTAATTTGTGAAGTGAACCCAAGTCGAGGGGTATTCTTTGGGAAACAACTCAAAACATTGCCCTAGCTTGTTGCTCAGGACACATTGCTAAACGTTTTTAGTGTGACAGTAACAGATCCTTTGTTATTAGCATACACATGAGCAAAGTATGATCACTTCAACCTGGGAGATAATTAACAGGAGTAGAAAACAGCATATCCAAAAGCTGGTCCCTCTCTGCTGTATCGTGTGATCCCTTCTGGGAGGCATAGGATGCAGTAATATCAACAAGTATTAAACTAGGGCTTAATCTCAAGCCTCAGGCTCTGCCACCCTCTGCATTGCTCTGTAAATCATCCTTTCTTCTTAGCAGAGCTTGGTTGGGTATTAAGGATGTGTTTATGTTTAAGCTTCAAAGTCAGCACTCGCTGATACAATTAACTAATCTACATCTCTCCAAGCTAAAGCTGGTTGTTTATTTTTATATAGAACAATTTTTCATCTGAAAGTGCTGATTTATCAAAACTGAAGTGTTTTGTGGGAAGATGTTTTAGCAAAAAGTGAACAGATCTGTCTGCTGAGGAGGCATGTGTGAGAAGCTGCCAGTTTGACTAAGCAAGGGGCTAGTGGTAAGCTGAGAGCATGCGGCCCTGGAGCCAAGCGTGTGGCTCCTTGCAAGCTCAGCTCCTCTGTTCCCTGTTTTTAAGTATCTCACCTCAGGGCTGCCAGGAGCCAACACTTAGAAAGGTAAAAACACAAGAAGGTCTGGACATTTGAAAGCCATGATCTCAGATTTTCTTTGCTGTGACAACCTGAGTTTGCATTTGACAGGAAAGTGGCTTTTCTACATTGTCAGCAGAAAAAAATCCAGTTTCTAGACATTCATATCTGCAAATATATGTATGCAGCATTAGCAAGCTGTATTCACTGGACTTCTTAAACCCTACCTGTTTCAAACATGAAAATATAGGTTCTGAGATACATAGCACCAGTCACCAAGGGACAATGCTAAGACAGCAGCATGGTATGAACTAGTCAAACAGAAATCCCATGTTGCAGTTACACCACTTTCAGAAAGGAGTCTAAGAATGCATGCATAAATAGATGCCATTATCAGCAATACTGAGGTAAATACAGACCCCTGTCCTGCTCCCTCCAGCTCTGGGCTGCTGCATTTAGGACTTGCAGTTTCACCTCATATTTGCCTTTGGACAAAGCACAAACAGAGCATCTGCTCTGGTCCCCTGAACTCTAAAGATCTAGAGTCAGAATCTGTGAAGTAACTACTCTCAATTCCCTGAACAAGCTTGCTATTAACAAGCTTGCTATTGAACTTTGTTCTTACCCAGCGAGAGTACTCATCTCTCTAATTTGCTTGGCAGCCAAACCACAACCTCCTACTATTCAACTTACTCTGAAACCATAAAGCATTGATTTGGCTAGTGTTTTATAGTAAGGAGTGATATAAAAGATGAGAGACACTGACAAAGGCAACCTAAGTACTCATCTACATAATTACATTGGTATAATTATACTGCTAAGATAATACCTGTATAACACACCCCAGACAAGTGTCTTTTTTTTTTTCCTGTAGCTTTATACCTGTTTTAAAGCAATGTGATGAGTCCTGTCTAGACTACAGTATTGTGTTTGCTAGGACTTGAAACTTTTAGTATTTAGGTATTCTGATTAGGAAAGAATGAAACTGGTTGATACAGAACAGAACAATGCCTCCTCTCAGATCTGGCCTCCTGGGTCTACCTACAAGCACTTTCCATAGCATTCAGCTAAGTCTGCTTTCTTAGTACCTATATTCAAGCAACAAGTATCAGAAGGGAGCTGCTCACTTTCCTAAGGCTTCTGGCCATTGGTTTACTCTAATCTCATGTTGCTTTCCCAGTCTCTACACACACACATTTGAAAAGTCTGCCAGGATTATCAGCCATTCCTTGAAGTATGCTGGGAAGTCGTGTCTGAATTTTTATTCCTCATCAGCCAAAATATGTTGTTTTGTACAGTGGCAAATTGGGAAAGAATGTGAGAGAAGCACACGTAAAGAATTGTAGTAGTGCACAGTACACATTCCTGGTTTCTGATAATCCACAGTTTATGTATTTCTAAAGCCAGAGTTTGCATCATACCAGTGTTTAAAATGAGCAGTGTTCATTTCTTTTTATGAGCCTTGAGGGCTGTTTGGAGAAGCAGAAGAATATATATATACATTTTGGGCAAGATTTTGTTTCTTTAATAGGAATAAAAATTTCCATAGGCTGTGTCAGGCCATAAGGTTCTTTTCTCAAGCAGGATTTTGGAAAGCATTTATTCAGGAAATATCTTATAGTCCTTTAAAGTTAATCATATATGGAATTTAATGCTGACATAGCAGGAGATGGAATGAACCACTTAGTTTCAAAGGTGAATTTTAGATTTTAGAATTCCCTTTTCTATCTTCCTGATAATTAAGTGATTCACTTTTATCTTGCCATGATACTCTTACATCTGTGTAAGTGTGGTTATTACTGGGCTTTTGCAGCTGAAATATTGCCAAGTTGTATCCAAATTTGTGTTTAATTTGGGATAATGAAACCACGTTTCTGCATTTTGCTCACTAGTGAGAGATATTTGACTCCCAAATTATAAAACAGTTGGACATATTTGACTATTTTAGTATCACCTATTTTCTCTTTTCTATCTATCTTTCAATGCAAATAACTTTTTAAAAGAAAGCCAATGCTGTGAATGACATGTAACAACATGTGAACTTTGCACTAGAGGTAAATACAATGTGGTTGTATTTTCATAGCTGTGAGAGAATCATCTAAAAAGGTTAGACTGAACTACTATTTCTTTTTGGTTTGAATACATAAAATAGATCAGTATACAGTCAGTGGACATCATCCATTTTGGCCTTAGACCTGTTGGGCCACATCCAGAGCTAATTGACATGCTTTCCTCCACCTTCTTGTACCTGTCTACTGAGACAGAGGAGTCCAGTTGTTGACTACAGAAACCAAACAGTGTTACTTAAAACTCCTTGCCATGAAGAACTGGAAGTTAAAGCATGTGGTGGCCTACTTTGACACTGACATTCAGCATGCTGTCATTATTTTTCTTGTCACCCTTACGTGGTGGTTGTGATATGACCTCACGTACAGAGCAGTTGTGTTTCTTTGTTTTGTGCTCTTCCCCATGTCTGTTACCTGCTGTCTCTGGTTTTATATTTAAATTTTCATCTCCCTGGCTAGGACAAATGCTGTCACTCACTGTAGAGGAACAGGGAGGGAGTCGGCCTGCAGTGTCTAGGAGCCCTTCACCGGTAAATTCTGGGTAGAAATGGAAATCGGTTTTGATCTCTACAGTTAATTAGTAACATGATGAACATTTTGCCCAAATGTTAGTACTGGAAATGCACTATTTGCTCCCCATCTTTCTACAATTTATCAGATTAGAGGTTCAAAGCCATACTGTGCAGTGAAGGACAGCACCTTAGCCACCCCGAGGAGCACAGTGCAGTCTGGACAACTGGGCCCTGCAGCCTGCCAGCTAGAGGCACCTCATGTTTTCAGCACACAAAAACCCAGATTGGATTAATTCTGTGTGACCACAACAGGAAAACAAAACAAAACAAATAAATTCATGACAAATATTAAACTGAAAACTTAGTCTAGCTCTAATTCATTTTTGAAAGCTTCATGCCTCTATGCGAAAAGCACTTTCAAGCCGGCATTTTGGCACTCAACCTTAGCAGGGCTTGTACTGGCGTACGGAGGACATCTTGTGGTCAGTCTGGAAAACTCGTCCTCTGCCAGCACACTTTCAGTCTTCAGCTTCCTCGAGGAAGCAAGATACCCTGCCAATAAATTCTGAATCCACTGGATGTTTTCAGCCATGTTTAACTGGGCGGAACAGGCTCCCATGATGTGGTGGCCTTTTGCGTTTGTTGAAGTGAGGCCAGTAGGAGCAAAGTGCAGCCCCAGCATGCTGGCGGAGGTGGCTGTTGGGAGAGTTTGCTCCCTGCCCCGAGTACCTCCTGGTCCTCCTGTGGAGCCAGGGTTTTTATCAGGTGGCAGTTGTGTGTGGAGAGTTTCTGTTCCCAGCTGGGGTCGGGGAGATAGAGGTGCTCAGGGCTGCTGAAAAATCACATTTCTGTGAGCGGTGTGCATTACTGGGGAGGGTGTGTGTGTGTGTGCGTTATTCTCTCTTTAACATACAACTCGGAGACCCATCTGTCTGCCCTGAACAAATTGTCACCTTGTGGGGAGCATTTTGTGTCAGCGTGCTCCAAGAGAGGCACACAGTCATAAAGCTTGCCTCAGGAAAAGGGATTAAAAAACTGCCTTCTAAATAAATGTAACCAAGGCAGGAGAGTGGGACAAAGCCTCTGAAGCTGGATAGTGTTAGCGTTCATTATTCAAAGCCTGATTAGTGGGTTTATGACTGTGAACTGAGAGTGGGGCCTGCAGCGTGGGACAGCAGTGAATGGAGGCCTTGTTACAGGCTGGCCTCACAGGGCACTGAGGCGAGGGAGGAAGCCCAAGGCAGGCCAAACTGGGCCAGGCCAAGCAGGCCCATTCACATGCCAGAGCAGCAGCCAGCGGCAGGAGGCTGCCAGGGTTCCCTAAAAACACACAAGGAGGGCTGAGCAGCGAAGCCCTGGGTCTGGCTGATTGCAAAGCAGGATTGGAGCTAATGGTGTCACCAGTCTTCTGCGTTCCTCCTGCTGTCCTCGCACCAAACTGCATCAGGCACTTGGCAGCATCAGGCACATGAAATAAAAAGCAATAATTTGTCAAGGGTGGGGTTGCCATGTGTCTGCCTCTGCAGAAGGAGGTTCACAGGTACTGTTGTTGCTCATGTCAGATATGCTGAACAAGTGCTGCACGGACATTGTGCAGGAACCACCACAGTACACACATTGTGGGAAAAACAAGATTTCTGCTAACAGCCTTCATTTTGGATCAGTGTGCAACACTGTGCCACCAATTCTGTCAACCCAGACACATGGAAATCCAAAACAAACGTAGCAAATCCTCCAAATCCACTGGGTAAGCATCTCCAGAGGGAAAAGGGGAATTTGGGGAAGTACAGATGTCAGTTAATCAGGGCTACAGAAGGATGGAGGACAAGAGCAAAATGGAGGACAGCAGTGAAAAGCATGCTGTGCTTATCATGGAGCATGTAAATGAAAGCCTGGCTTTGTCTTTTAAAAGGTATTAACTAAATCTGCACTTAAGATTATGTATATTTTCTCCCTGATCTTCATATGCCCTTTTGGGTCAAGAACTATCTGCTTTGTGTTTGTACAAGGTCTACCACAAGGAGGCTGATTTTTATCTATTTTATATCTGCTTCTACGACTGGACTGATCAGCTGCCGCATTTTGACTCTAGTGCAGACAGGTGAGATCAGCTATGTGAAAGACATGCTGATTAAACTTGGTAATTGTGCTTTTTATGGATCTGACAAAAACAAATGTCGAAAAAACATAGACCCTTGTGTTTTATCTCAGTTTAATTCTGCATATAGGGCAAGCAGATGTACACTTGACTGCTTTAATCACTGCACTCAAACATTTATTTTCATATCAGCTTACTATAATAGGGGTAAATCTGTTGGGATGGTGCTCTAATAGGACTTCTGTTGTCCTAAAGTGTTTTGTTTAGAGTTCTGCCCTTCAGTCCTGCCATAAAGCTCTTTGCTGCAAATGCCATTTTTGGGAGGACTTCCACTGTACTGTGCCCATCTTTTATTTCAGTGAGTACTACCATCTCACTGTTTTCTTGCACTCCCCTGTGCCAGCTTGTGTATTAACATCTTATGATGTAATCACCTGAGCATCTACTTTTCATATGATTGTACAATACCTAATGCAACAAAGTCCCGAGGCTACAGGAACTACCACAGTAGGGCAGAATTAATTAGAGTGGCCTTGTGGCCATTAATTTTGCCAACATGAAGTACTGTAAGCAGCACATCCAGCTCCTTCTGCATTGTGTTTCAAAGGATTCTCGCTAGAAATCGTAAGCCACAGTCTTGTGATGGACATTGCTTCTGCCTGTGATACCACCTGGAAACTTTCCATTGTTTCAGCTTAAAATAACTTGAACCTTTCTTTAGAATTCTGTACAGATGTAGTTCAGCTGCTGAAGAAATAGGAAATGTTATTAATCTGGATAGAAAAATACACACAATAATACCAATGAAAAGAAAATTTCAATTTAGCCTACTTCCATTAAGGATTTAGTTTCAGTAAATAGAACCAGCTTAAGGGAGACAAACAAGATTTGCCTCTGATATCAGTATGCCTACAGGAACATGAGCAATTTTGTTTTATTTGTGCAAATTCTTTGATTTCCATTTTTTTCTTTTTTTATATCATTACAATTTTCTTCTGTTACAACTCTTCATGACACTGAAATGTAATATTTTTGTGTTCTGTCTTTGATCTTTAAACAGTAAGTTTTCAGTTGGAATTTTAAAATTAGGATCTTTTTGCTTATTTTGCAGGTGGAAAAATTATTCCACTAACGAGATCTTTGGTCTTAATTTCAGTCCTAGTCCGTTCCATTTATCATTCAGTAGACTGCTTAAAAAAAAAAAAAAAAAGTGTTCTTTTCTTCATAATCAGAGACAATTTAATTTCCAGGACTGTTCAGGACTGTTCTCCACCCCTCTCCCCCCCTTTTCCTTTTTTTTTTTTCTTTTTCCTCCTGTTTTCTGTATTCTAAACCATTTCATTTCAGTCTGCATTTTGCTTCTAGGGCACGTTGTGTACATTTCTCTCCTCAGAGTGAGGTAATGTATGTTTCATTATGAGGCAAAGTAAGAGTAATCCACAGGTGATCTTTTGCCAAGGCAAGAAGGAGCTAGAAGCATAAAAGCTAGAAAACATAGGAACTATTGCAAATGTGAAAACAGAACCAAACTGGAATGAAACAAACACTATTTGAGTTGCAGAGAGCTGCATTGTCTCTGATAGCCTGTTATTGCCTGACACTAACACACACTGCATATCTATCCATATTCTTAAATTTAATGCATATCCAATCACTTATGCAGCAGAAAATATACTTGTTTTGCACAATCATGGCCCAAAATGTATCTTTAGGTATACCTGATATCCTGTTAAGATATCCTGTTCAGGCATGGCTTTCCTTACATCTTGCACATTTGCGCTAATGGGAATATGTGACATTTGACTGTTCTGTTGCAACCATTGTATCACAGATTCTGTGTTTTGTAGTAATTTGGCCTATGAATCAAAACTAGACAGCTTAAAAATACCTGCAGCATATGATCATATGTAGTTTGAGTCTATGTGCTTTCACAGGAAAAATGGTGTTTCATACTGTACTGCTAATGCCCTACAGATAAAGAATTTGCTACACTGATTTAGCTCACCTTTAACCTTACTTCTGTTATATCTGCCCTATAGCCTTTGCCACTCTTCACTACCACGATAGTGCAAGAGTCCAAAGCGTAAAGAGATGTTAGCACTGTGGCAGCTATAGCTGCTCTAGTTGTTTCAGAAGCATTGCCTGTGGATCTGTGCCTTGCCCATCTGACATGGCAGCTGCCGTACCCGTAGCATAAGTGGGCACAATGTAGCTCAGGTGTGTTATGCCTGGGTTCATAGCCTACTACATCACTTTGCACAGTTTTAATAAAACATCAAGAATAGCTGTTATTACCAGAGTTTGACATGCAGTGTCTGAGAGACCGAAAACAGTTGTTTTTGATGCCTCACTTTTGGGCAAAAATCTCCCAGAAAGTGATGGGATAAGGATCTGAGAGAATTCAGCTCTCCATATACAGGGGAGCTCTTTGGTGTATTTACACTGGCACAGTGTTTTTTGAAAAGTGTTTGCCACTACTGCTGATCCCAGAGTACTGCCCACATGGGTACTGACAGCCGGAGTTGACCAGCTGACCACGCTCTTCCCATTCCTTGGCGGTGCTAATGATGTGTCATCAAAACTGTCTGAGACTGTTTTGCAACAAGCCACTGCACTTTAATACATTTGCTTTATTTCTCTCTATAAACAAATTGATTTTTGAAATCAAAGCTTGCAGGCTATTCCCCCATAATGTAAATGAATCACTTTGGTATTCCTTTTTAGATGAATCCAGCAGTTGTGATAATGACATTTTTAAAGTGGCTGCTGCCTAATGCTGTGTAATTATTTTTAATAACGATTGATCCATAAAATAAAATTCATACCATTCTTAATACACAGTCTAACTAGAAGCAGTGATGGGGTTTGTGCAGAGCATGCAAATCAAGAAGTGTGTGAGTCCCTGTTTCATAGGGCGTTTCAAGCCCTGGCTGGTCTAAAAGTAGGTATTCTACTTCAGCTTCAGGAGTATTTCCGTTGTTTTCAGCAGTAGAGAATTTCATCTATGACCCAAACAGCAGTTAGACTCCATAGCATGTTATAAAAAATAAAAAGTAAAACAGTATTATGTGTGGATACTTGACGGTTTGTCCTAGACAATGCATGAAAAGAAGTCAAGAAGAACAGAGACAGTGCTGGGAACCCCCTTGTTTATACCAGGGATGTTCTCTGTGATAAAGTAAACTGCTGTTCTGGATGTTTTTTCAGTTGTAGGATCTCAGGCCAGTGTAACATACAGTCAAAAAAGACTAAATTTTGGGACATTTTATAAGTGAAATGAAATGTATGCATAACTTTTTATTTATAAGTTGTCTTTGTAAAATGCATACTTTACTCACTTGTTCAAATACATATTGTTCAAATACTCATATACAGGGCATACCTGAAGGTAGCTATTATTAAAGACAATACAAAGAGGACAGGATGAGGGAGAAAAAAAAGATTTCTCTTTGGTCTTGAGTGAACATGATTCCAGTGTAATACATTTCTAAGTAAGCAGTATCTTTTTTTCCTGTGGAGTGGAGAAAGAGAGCATTACTTTAGACCCTGTGATATATTCGTGGCATTTGCTATAGCATGGTGTATGTGTAGAGATTTTGTTAAGCAGCATCGTTTGGCCACTGGGACAGTAATCTAGGCCAATTCCTGCCTATTACTGTAATATTATTCAGCTTGTGTCTTTTCACAAAATCTGAGAATATCTTTTCTTTGTTGTTGCTCTTTGATGGAAGTTCCATTCTCCTAGAGTCCAAAGTTCAGCTGAATGCAGGCATAGGTATTATTTTTAATTTATGCATCTGCTGTTTTAAACCCTTTTAAAAGGCATTGTACATTAACTCTAATTTGGTACCTACAGTTCTTATCAACAGTTGTATTTTAGAAGCAGCCCATTCTACATGAGTTCAACAAACTGTTTTTGAGGGCTGATAGGTGCATTCGGTTACAAAGGCTTTCCTGGATTATGACATGCATTAGGATGTGAACTGCTTTCAACAGGCTGCCAGTTAAAAGGGATTGGATCAGTTGTGACCTACTGAGTATGCGTGGGACCCAGCCCTTTGTTAGCACACAGACACTAATACCTGGAAGGTGAAAGCACTTAAGTGACATTGCCAGTAGAAGAAATTTTTTTTTTGGTTTGTTGTTTTTGGTTTGTTTGTTTGTTCTTCTCTTCTAGAGGTGTAACAAAAGGAAGTTAATGCATTGGATGGAACATGTTGCATCTCTGACATTACGCCATTCCTCCTCTGTGTGCCTGTGTGGACACTTTCCTTACCCAGGGACCTTAATCCTGGAGAGCTCCACTCCAGCCTTGGTCCTGCTGTGCTGGGGCACTTGCCTAAAGCACAGTCTCTACAGCTGAAAGCAGTGCCTGCATCTGTAAATTGGAGCTTTTTACCAACTAGAGAGCCAGCCTGACTTGGGAAACTGAGGATCTAAGATCAATGAAATGAAGTTTAGGAGAGGGAAATGTAGATGATGATGCAAAATCAAGCACAAAATGGCTGATACCTGGCAAGATAGCAGAATTGCAGAACAGGGTCTGGGGCTTCTACTGAACCACAAACTGAAAAAATCTGGCAGTGAGATACTGTTGCATAGCAAATCAATCTCCCTCTGGGATGTATTAACAAGAGTGTCACAGAACTGAGAAGAATTTACTCTTTGCAGTGCTGGTGTGACAGCATTTGGAGAGGTCAGAGTGCCATGCTTTGAAAGGAAGACATTCCAAAAAAGAGCAGTGAAAATAGTCAGAGGTGTTTAAAAACACCTCTGTGTTTATCTGTGAGAAATGAAAGAGGAAAGGATTTGTCACCTTCAGAAAAGAGATAACTGTAATTGGGGAGAGGTAATTCCGATAGCCTTTCAACCCTGCAAAATTTAAAAGATTATTATAAGAGGACAGTGACCCATCTGTGCTCAACAGCACAGTCTCGGGAAAATAGCAGCCAAAGTTTCATCAAGCATTACCTTAGCTAAATATTTAGGAAAAAAAAAATCAAACTATAAATATGCTTATGTTCTGGAACAGGCTTCTGAAGGATGTTTTATTTTGTACCAACATTTTTCAGAGAAGGCTATATAAATGCATTTCTCTTCATAGTGGGAGACTGAATGTCATCAGGTCCTTTCCAAGCCTACAGCGGGAATACCAGGAAGGACTGCAGGGCTACCTGTGTGACAAAATCCTCTTCGAACTCCAAGGCTACATCAGTGGATGGCGTTATCAGGTCTTCATGCTGACATGGGCCACTGCACTGTGTGCAGGATTACCTTCATGCTATAATGTTTTAATATCCTTGGTGGCTGTAAGTGTATTTTGAACTCTCAGGTCAGTTCGTGTGAGAAGCACAGCGTACACAGAGCTGCTTGCAAGACACCCCACTCCTCTCCGAGGCACAGCAGTACTCCCCTGTATCTGCTTTCATAGGATCATGACATGGGACTGTGGGATCTGCAACAGACCTGTGAAAATTGGAACCATTGTAAATGTAACCATTGCTTCTCCAGTGTGTCTGTGGCCTAACTCCTTTGAAAGCCTGCATCTATTTTCCTACCTCCTGGGCTGTGAAGTAAATAGAGATGAGCTGAAGGACTTAATACTGGTGGCCTGGAAGGCAAATAATTCTGTGCCTGGGACTGTAACCAGGCAGCTAGCCAATATCAACTTCAGTAAATCAGCAACACTCACTGCTCTCAGCAAAAATCACTTTGTTCTGTAAAAGAGCACATTCTTGGAAAACTACACTCAAAAACCCACTTAGGAACTTTCCAGACAATTACTTTACATTTCTTTGGCTTTTAACTCCCTCCCCCATTTGGTTACAAAATTTGGGCTGCTCAAAAGACTGCTGTAGCAATCACAGCAGGAAAACGCAACACCACTACAAATCTGTGCATAGATCTTTTTGGCTTAATACACTTTTTTCTTTCCTTTTTTTTTTTTTTTTTTTTTTTAACTGGGGACAGAAGAGTATGCAGCAATGTTTTGATGGAACGTATATATGGGAATAATTTGTATGTAATGACAAACAGGCTTTCAAATCTGTTATTACTCCTGTTTCTTTGGCAGGCATAAAAGCGTGCTGGGTCCTGTACAAGCAAGAAGAGGTTCAGGTGTTATTCTGTATGGTGTGTTGGAAATGGCAGGAATGCAGAAAATTGTGGTGCTGCTGGGGCTCTGTGCAGGTGAAAGCCGACTGTTTAAAAGTGCTTGTCCACACTTCTGTCACCTGGAGATCCCAGGGCAACTCTGTAATCTTTGACTGACTCTTTAAAAGATATCTCTAGAAACGGAAACACGCTATTTCATGCAAGAAAGGTTTCCTACATTTTGGATTTAGAGAGTCTGATTGCTGAAATGGTACTTTAATACAGCCTCCTCTTCTAAAAATTGGTTTTCCCAAAATGATCCCAAACTTTGTGAAATAACTGACAAATCCTAATTCCCAGAAAACTTTTTTTTTTTCTTTCTTATTTTTCATGTTATCATTGGTAAACACACCTCTAGGCTGGTATTAACTGGCAAACTCTTGATGTACCTCTAATAACTTTAACACCTGCCTTTTTTAAGAGCAGAATGAATCCTGCTGAAAAATATTTATAGTGATCATCAACAATAAGTGTAGGGGACTTAAGAGAAAGTGTTGATCATTTCTATGGGGCTTCATAACTGCAGTGAGTTTGACTGCAATAAGTCACAGCTCCCAAAGGGACTTTGATTATATAGATTCAAACGCAGAGAGAGCAAAGATAAGTGCCAGAGCTTAAAAGCACTGAATCCTGCCTTAAAATTAACAATCACAAAGGCTATATTTATTTAGAGCTTTGATTTGATTGAATCTCTCAAAGCACAGATCAATCATAGACACGGTAACGAAGCCAATCACCATAATGTCTAAGTAAGGATGGTTATCCCAGTCTTATTGTTCCCTGCATTAGTCTAGAGATATGGTAGGATCAAGCTCTCTTGTTAGTCTCTGAGCCATTCCTCCTTTTCTATCTACAAATGACAGACAAGGGACAGAAACAGATATGTCTTGTAGTCCACAGCAGCATATCAATATCCCAATCTGCATAGCACACAACAGGAGTCACCTTGCAGATGGATTAGTGTGCCAGCTCCCTGTTGCAGGTAGGTAATACAATGAGTTACATAAAAGTTAATTAGGAAAGCAAAGAAAGCAGAGAGCCTAGAAAAGCTCTGATGATTTGTTTAAATTCTATAAACCTCCGATGTTCTGGAGATTTACAGTGAGGCTCATGGATTCCTCTTCTTTAGGGTAGAATATAGGGGATGGGTTACTGCTTGGTGAATTTGACTCTTTAGGTGCATAACTGAATAATCTGCAGGCCATACTTATGGTAATGTTTCACGAATCAGTCCCAGAGCTACATGCTAGTTAGAGTCCTTTTGATTGATTTCACACAGATAACATTTAATAGGACTGTCAGATCGCTTCTGAGTTTGGCTAGCTGGGGCAGACCTCCAAAAGGAGGAACTTGAAAGAGTCTGAGTACAAAACTGTTTCAAAGCTTTTAATGTCTTTGTTTTATTTGCCTGATTGTTGCAACCCACTAGTTACTTTTATTTTTATAAAATAAACTACATTTTTGTGCTAACCCTTCTATCATTAGTAATATGTGTGACCTTTAACATATCTGTCATATACCGTTCAACCTGATACCACAGACAGGTCAAATATTTACCCTCAAAGGTCTTGCATACTTTGAAACAAATACCATCTAGTCCAAATGCCAGAACTCCACTCCAGACCTAAGGAAAAACCTTTCACTGCATGAACTGCTTTGCAGCTTGGTGCGATAATGGCTGTACTTATGGGCAACAGTTTCCCTTAATGGGGATAAGAACTTTGTGGGCATGGGTTTCCAAGCACCATGATACTGTCTGTGTAAGGTGAGACAACAGGTCTACGTAACCTGGTGGATATCAGATGAATGTGGTGAGAAGAAAGTAGAACCAGGCGGCTTATGGACCTGGGAAAGGAGCAGAACTTCTTAATTTCCCCCCAGTGTGGGCCATGATTCAAAGGAACTGGGTCACAGTAATAACTAATACAGCTGTTCTCAATCTCATTTCCTATGGATTAGCACCTCCTTTGCAAAGATGACTGCTGCTGCTGATGATGCTCTTATTAAAAACTATCAGTGTTCTCCAAGGAAATTAAGCCCCCAGTTGAATTTCTGCTGCTGTGCCTCTAACTCCCCCTGACCATCTGCAAATCCCGGTGTAGGTCTACAAAAGAACAGAGGATTAACTAGAGATGAAGATCAAATGTGGTCCCTCCAGCTCAGAGCTGAGTGTGGGTGACAAGGTGGCCAAAGGAAATTCACCATCTCTGCCCGTGCTCTAGATATCCTGTGGTAAAGCAAAAGAATTAGTTGCCAGGGGCAGCATGTGGAGCTTCCAAGGGTTTCAATCCCCCACAAGAGGGTAAAAACAATGGTGGAGCTTTTGGGAATGAGGCAACTCCAGGGGACTTCAGACAGAAGGCTAGCAGGATGGGATAAAGGAGAGTGAGGAATGACATTCAGCTGGAAAAATGATGATGTTACATTTTCCTTGCAGGATCTGGGCTGCATGGTCTTGCCACTTGACTCCTTTGGGCTTTCACTTCTCTGTTGCAAACTCCCCTTGTGGGAGATACACCACAGATACAGAAGTGATTTTTTTTTTCTCTGAGATTTAAATGTAAATACAATTCATTGCTATGAGAAAGTAATGTTTATTTAAAAAGCATACAACTTGAAAGAACTGAAGACCCTTGGTATTTGAGCTTTCTGTCTGGAATTGCGGTGCTAATGCAGAGAGCAGCGTGGTTTCATAAAACAGAAGAGCAGGAATGCCATAATCCCTAGCATTTTTCTCTTCCACAAAGGGGAGGGTTGGAAATTGCACAAACAGCCACTAGATGGCAATGTTTCACACACAATTTCAGTTTCAGCGATTTTTTAAGACTTGGAATGCAGGTGCTCATCTGATTAAAACTTTCATCCAAATCCTAGTCTAACACTTATTTCAATTCCATGTTTATATCACTGACAAAAATTGAACTGACAGTTGTATTATGGAGAGGCTACTGGCTCTGCATAGCTAAGGTCGAAACTTGTTTTCCATTATAAACTCAATCTTAGCCTTACCTCTGAAATTATCAGTAAAGACCATTCCTCTTTCACATAGTGGGACCACAATGAGTAGCAAAGAGAGATGTTTTGTTCACATTTCGGATAACTCAAGCAAGGTACCCATTTGGTTCAGATCTATGGACAGCTGGATGTTAACATACCTTTTAACTTTTTTTGCCACGTTTTGCAGTGTTTCCTCTGTGAAACTTCCTATGAAATTTAAGACTCCAAGGACATCATGCGCTGGGGCTGAAAGGCTCACTGGGTAAAATACAAAGTGAAGTTCCTTTGGCTGAATTCACACTTCTTCCCTTATGTTTGCTGCAATGGAAATTCACCTATCCAAGTTTTCCTGAACATTTTCAGCAAATGAAAACCCAGTGACAAGTAACACAGTGACAGGTGCAAGTATTCACAGGAAGCAATTTTTTATGCTCATCTGTCAGTATTCATGCTGGAAGCACTCACACCTGGATTCGGCTAGAAAACAAGCACAGTGCAAATCAGGTGACTTGGCTGGCAAATTACAGCTGACCAACACGGCTCACAATGAAAATGCTGAATGCATAGAGAACATGGCATCTGTCCACTGTTGTTGCTGTTGTTCTTTGTTTTTTCTTTTAAAAAGAATAGTGTAATGCTTTGGGAGATGAAGTGAAATAAGAAAGTTGAAGAATCCTGATCATTAGAGTAGTTATTGTGAGAAAGGAAAACAGTAAAAATCACTGGCGATATTATTTACTTTGACTCAGTTGCTGCCTTACGTACAGGTCTCCTTTCTATATAGCTGCTCTAGTTACCTATTGCTGGCCAGCTCAGGCAAGAAAATAGGAAATCACCATAACCAAGAAATCATTCAAAAATTTGGTTTATTGTTTCAGTACAGGTTTCAGTAGTAATTCTGGGAGTTATGTTTACAGTGCATTCCTTCCTGTCTGGGTCCGTTTAATATAGTGTTTACTGGATCTGAGGAAACCAACTCCTTTGGAGGAGGATTGTCTCTTGAGCTTTTTCTTGATGCTGCGGTTATCCAGGAAGAAATACACTTTCTAATCTGCCACTGATTTTGAGCAACAAGCTTTTCAGACATCCTTCAGAGAATTTGTAATTCCTCTAGATGTGAAAAGTCCATTCACATTCCTATATTGGCATGGGCTTTGAATCTTTTGCTTTACTTTTAAAGATTGTAGAGAATGCTCCTAGCAGATTTTGCATAACAGATAAAAAGATACACAGAGAGGAGGATTGAAAGATTGGTATTGCTGCAGAGGAGAACTAAGGTTAGAACTACACCTGAAGATCGTTTCCACTTTCAAGTGGTCTCGGTTTAGTCTTAGAGTGTATTCCCTAACTTCACAATCGCTCTCTTAGAGAATTAAAGTGCTCTTATATTTTCCTTCTCTGATACTGACAGGCACTCTCATGCTGTACACAAGCTTCTGTCTGGGAAGTGCATGACTTCTCTTGCTTTGCTGCTGTGTAGAGCTAAATTCACGAGGTGAATCTGTATTTGATCAAGCCATTTTGAACTTGGCACTTCCACCTTTCTTGATCATGAATGATGATATGCCACAAAACTACATAAACCATTATAATACAAACTTAAGGTACAGGCAGACAGTAAGTCGAAAATAAATTAGACTTACATTCCCTAGAGCTTGCTGAGAAAATGATGTAACTTAGTCAGGTGATACCGTTTTGCGTCACTGAAATTCATTTATAAGGTCACCATTTCTCTAAGGAAAACTGTTGCTTCAGTTGTTAATCATCTGAGTATGAATGTCTGTTTTGACAGCACTTTTATCAGTTTGCATATATTTCAGTCAATTATTAAAAAGGGAGGTATTTTAAAAATAACTATAAGTGTTCATGCAATTAAAGCAGATTTTTAAAACCCTGAACACATTATCCAAATATGTTTTACAGGGTATATCATAAAGAAATTTTTGTTAACAAGCATCTGTTGATGGCCTAGGAGCTCAGGTTCTTGGCTGATGCAGTAGGTCAGTCATACAGAAAGGGTAAGTCTCAATGGCACTCAACAGCTATTTGCATAAGCTTCTCAAAATACCCAGGGCCTAATTTTTGTAAGGGTATGATTTTATTGAAATGAGTGAGTTCAGGCCATAGGTCTAATATACAGCTGCAGCTATGCATGCAAATCTGGCCCCGGGAATTCACATTACATGTTCTTCTGTATATGGGGACCACACAAATAGTGATAACCTGTTACCATTTCAGTCTAAATGCCTTGCCCAAAGTCAGAAAGGACCTCTTTGGCAGAGACAGGGAAATACTTTGAATTACAAAAAATTTAAGTGAATCTTTTCTTTTTCAAAAACATCAGAGGTTGCATATCTGGATCAAAATAGAATATTTTATTTTGGGACCGTATATCATGACAGACTGCATATTGACACACTTGGGTACAAATCACAATAAGAGTTGTCCCCGTGTATCCCTTCAAGTAATGAGTAGTTCCTGAATGAACTAGACATATGTTTGAAGCCAATCATGCAGATTTAAGTCTTCAGCATCAAGCTTCTCTCTCAACACTGAATTTCTTTCATTGTGTTGTAGCGGGTTCAGATCAGATAGATTTACATAAAAACAGTACCTTCAATTTTACTTTTTAGCAAAGAAGTTACTGAAGTCATCAGGACTTTGCTCAAGTAAAGAATTTAAGATTTTCCCCACTATTTGTGGTAAGGCAAACAAAGTAATTTTCTCCTGTCATCAAAGAATACATTTCTAAAATGCCATCCCTGCAGAAGCACATAATCAACTCAGTAAGAAAATGAAATTGAGAAAACAGAGAACAATGAAGAACAGTACTTCCACGAGTAAAACTTGGGGGTCACTTTAGGCAGGCAGAAAAAGAGCACTTAAAATGATGTATTTAGAAAACATTTTTGGTCACTTATGACAATCTTCTGAATATGACTACTGTATTTCCTTTGGAATTAAAAATAAATAAAACTGCACTAGCAAATTAATGGCCCACTATAAATATTCTAAGAGGCAGTAGTCAAAGTTTCTTAAAGTGAAACGTTCTGTAGTACATCATGGACAAACACAGAAGTAAGGCCAGAAACACCATGAAACAGAATGTAAAATGAGTCTGGTATTCTTCAGTGTGTCAGCTTTCATTGTGCTGTGAAGTTGACTAAATGTGAGGGAGATGGACTGATTTGAAAATGCAGTGAAATCATAGTATAAATTATTCCTAACTTTTTTTTTTTGACCAATATTAATGACTTGAAAGACTGCATTTACTTCATATTGAATGTGACAATGAACCGATACTTTCTCCATATAAGATTTGTTAATTTTCTGTGTACTTACATCTGTTTAGGAATAGTAGCTATCAGATCCAAGAGCTCATCAAATAATGAGGGGAAGTGAGAAGGAAAAACAAGACTCTGTGGGAGGACATATAAGACCTGAAATACTGTTTAGTGCTGACTGATTGTACGGCTGGGAGAATTCAAGGGCTTCCAGGATGGAGACTCAACTGTTCCAGGAACTGACAGCTACCCTGTGACTGAGGTTTCAAGGGAAGCTTCAAGAAATTTGGGGAAAGATAATTAGGGAATAATTGGCCTATTAGAGAAATATCTTCCCTTGCTTCCTCATCTGTTGTCTCATCAGCTCAGCACAGAGATTGAGATTACAAGACAGTTATGCTTTTAATGCAGGACTGGTGTTTTTCCTCTGGGCTACTTTAGGTAAATGGTGCTTCTCTCCTCAAAGTGTGACACCTTCAGGTGGCAGGGATGTTGACACCAGTGTCTTCTACAAAGACCTTGTAATGGAAGAGGCAGCATCACTTGTGAATGCTAGGCCAACAGCCTTGCTTCAGTGCTTAGTGAGGGCTTGATCATGTCAGCAGGACTCCAGACCTGTGATCCTTCACAGTTTCAAAGGAATTTTTGGCCTCTCCTACACTTTTGCCTTATGCATGACGTGCCACCACAAGGCACTATGCCCTATCTGCTGCTCGATGACAGACTGATGCAGACAGGCAAGTGTTTCTGGCGGTTTTCTTCTTTTTGACCAGGAATGGAGGCTGTGGGCAATGAGGGCATGTCAGAAATACATCCCTTCCCTGCCTTGTGACAGCTGTGAGAGGAATCATAGAAGATCACGTGGTGAGAAGATAGGGAGGACAGAAATGCTTATGAACAAAGGAGCAAATGAGGTGGAATGTGAAACCCAGCATCTGCTAAGGTCAGTTGTACCAAGAACGGGAGGCAGAGAGAGACAGAGGCTCAAAAGGGTTCACAAGGAAGCTGGCTTTTAGTTTTGTTCAGTTGCACTGGAAATTAAATGTGGAAAATATCAAATAGTTTAGACTTTGGCAGGAAATCCTTCCCTTCTCCCCCACTATGGGAAAGAAAGGAACAGATTCCTTAGAAAACTTTTAAAATTGAAAGGATGTTTTGAGGTTTTGGAAACCAAAGACGAAATGTATTGAAGCCTGAAAGGGAACAATCTGGGGGTTAGTTATATTGTCAGCAGCAACTGTGTGTTTTATTAGAAGGCAAAGGTTTTCACAGCTATTTTATGCACCTCCATTTGCCAGCAAAATGTTTTCATCCATTTCTTTTAATGACCTTGCAGCAGTATCCATTAAACTCTTTTATTGTGTCATTTCCTGATTTCAGTATTTTAGTCCACAGAAAATTTTGCACAGTGGACCTACAGAAATGTTTCTGTGGCAGTGAACATCTGACCAGCATGAAAGGAGAAGGTGGCTCAAGCAGTTCCTCTCAACTGGGTCAGAGAACCAAACACTAAATGGTTGTGTCCCCTCGCTCACTGCTGCTCTCGTGCTTAAACTGTGATTTCAGGTTCTCACCCAGTTTTTGGAACAGACAAGATTTCTGGTTGCTATCTTATTTTGCTATAGTATATCTTTAGCAGTGTTATAGTCTCTAGCTGTGCTACCACTTAGCAGTTTGTATTTTTTAAAATTATCCCTTAAATTTTAATCTACTAAAAGGATACTCTTAAGCACACAGTGGAATTGTACCATTTCTTTGCTTTGACAGCATCTTGAAAAAATCTTTATCTGTCTGTAAATCTATAAAGAAAGTCTGATTTCCACCTTAATTCCAGACACAACAGAATGAAGAGAAGACTCCGTATCTATTTCACTGATGTATGAGAGACTTAAAGAAAGTAACCATTGCAGAGATTGATTCTGCAGACTCAGCAACTTTGAAAGTAAAGTAGGAGGTTTAAAATCACCAGCTTCAGCATTTTCAGAATCTAAAAAATTGTTGTGAAAGTGAAAAACATCTCTCAGTCTGGAGTTACATGGAACAGCATCTGTTACATTATGACTTACGAATGATGATAAGAGAAGAAAGAACAAGCAAATAGGTTCATATATTTAGGAAGGCTTTATTTTGGATCCAAGAAACTATTTCTCATATGAAAGAAGAGAAAATTACTATAACATGTCCAAGAAATGTGTTACAACAAGCCTGGTTGTTTTCAGAACAGAATAGTCAGTAAAATGTTTTTGTGGAAAACTTAGTGTTAGACATACTCAGTATACACAATCTTAGCTTTGTTTTGGATGCTTAAGTGGCAACAGAACTCGAATTGATGTTCTGGGAGAGCCACAGGGTAGTGCTCCGGTAGTTTTTGAGTCTTGATCGGAAGCCTGAAGCAGGATTCTCAATCTTTCTATTCTATTTTGCTTTCCTATGAGGTGCCACATGCCCATTATGCAGTGTAAACAAACAAAAAAATGTCTTCACCATTCAGGACAGAGAGAAGTAAAAATGCATGTTGATAACATTGAAGTGAGTTTTCCTCTGTGTTAACAGCATTAGCTTGTCTGAGGAGTGGTCTGAGAAAGTCACTGAGATGCAAAAGCTTCTGCTGATTAGTCATGCTTTGTTCAAGAATGTTCAAGGAATTTGCTTCTCGGTTCTTCAGTATTTTTGTACAAAATGAGGCTGATGATGGATTTGCAGACAGATCTGTTGAAGACACTGGGGATTGCCTGGAGAAGTCTCTAGGGCAGCTCTGGTAATCTTACTACTTGTGGGCTTGTGGATTTTTAAGGTATTATCATTTAAAAATTAAGATAATTCTAAGCAGGAAAAGGACAATCTTGTTTAGTGAGTCCAGTCAACTTCTACATTTTCCTTTATCCCTTTCATATGCTTCTGAGCTTTCCATTCAAGCAACAGTATTTATTACCTCCATTACTTTTAATATTTGCATAATTTCTATGACAACGTGAAGGGGGATCTTTGGGTGTCTTTTTGCCCGCACTAAAATATTGCCTTGATATCAGCTTGTCTGGAGTTTGGTGTGCCTGGGGAAATGCTGATCATCACGCACTCGCAATTCTTGTTAGCAGTTCTAAAGAAGCCCCACAGGAGAGAGAAACAGATTTAAGATGTTTCTCATGAGAAAATTAAGAGATCACGGTGACTACAGTCACAGCTAAACAGCTCCAAAGACAGTTCACTCCTCGGATCAGCATGTAGTCCATACTGACTTTGCAGCCAGAGTGGGACAGCCCTTTGATGCCTGCAATTAACACCTCTCATTTCCACCAAAAGGTTGAAGCAACATTCACCCACCAACACTGGAGAGAGGATGAGTGCAGCACCTTTTGCTCTCCGTAACTTTTTTTTCTTTTTCCACTCAAAGCTACCAGCTGAAATGCAGCCATACACCCTGGAGACTGTTGGATTGCTTTGCCAAGGGACGCTTGTTTGCATAATGGGACCAGCTGGTCATGGCAGGTTATGTGATGCTGGCAGCTGCCTCTTTTCAAACAGCTTTAGTGGCTCCTAGCCCTTGCCAATTGCAAGGGTGAGATGCGGGGTCCTTAGGGAGCTCAGTCTTTATTAAGCAACCTGGAGAAACCCTGTTGTTTTAAAAAATTGAAGCGAATTAGAAGATTGATTGACTACTTCATGGCTAGGTCTACCAGTATTTCTCCTAATCCAGAGAAAGATGAGTGAACAAAAGGTCTAACTTATGTACTTTTTTAATAGTCTATTTCTTCACCAAATCTTTTCTGCATTGGAGTAGCTCACAAAAAAGTGTTGTAAACATTTGCTACTTTCCAGCTTGATGTTAACTATGTAAGTCACATATATTGTTTCTGCTCTCTGATTGAATGATTTAGGTAATCAACCATGTCAATGAAAACAGTAACAATCAAACTTAAATGTTTTTTTGTTTGTTTGTTTGTTTGTTTGCTGAATAGCTCAGAATCCAAAGGTGAAAATCAATGTTTTGAACATCAGTGGAACTGAAGCTTGACTGCATGAATATTTACTGACAGCAAAGATGTCAGACTGGAAAATCATATGAATCAAATTTGGTTTTGCTTGTTATAATTGATAATAATAGCTGGTTGTGTGACAGTATTCCTCAATATTCTTTTGGTGTTCAAGATACAGCAAAAGCATACAACTAAGTGATAGTCTGATCCGCAAAGAAGTTACGATATAAGCATACAACATCAGGGTTTTACTGGCCTTGGGACAAATGTTTGCAGAATTTCCCTCTTTTCTTCCTCTTTCTTCTCTCACACACAGAAATATATTATTTTCCCAATTATAAGAACCACTCTGAAAAATCTGATTTAATGTTACCACTATATATTCCCCAAGATAGGGCTGCATAAAGCTTTTAGTTTCTCTAACTTCTGCAAGTGCTTTGTTTTAGACAGAAGAGAGAAATCAAATCACACTAATCACATTTCTGTGATGTCAAAAGATTCAGTTATATTTTTGGTATGGTTCTATAACTCATTCTGCAGAGGGATCTGCTGCAAAAAAAATGTCCTCTGTCGTAGTGCTAGCATGGAAATCTATCATCTGTAGTAATGGTTTTGGTAATTTATATAGCTAAGAGGGTCAGGTAAATATCTATAAAACTTTTCTGTGTATATTAACACCCTTACTATTAGACTCTGTTTAAAACTTTCCACCAATAATAATCATTCAAAATTGAAACTTCAGCTGCTGAACTTACTGGAGAGACTGCTTATTGAAAGCTTGTATTTTGACAGTTTTCATAGATTGACTCATAAATTCATAAGTAAAGAACGACAACTGAATTTAAAAGTTTGAGCTTTTAAACTAGACACACTAGTCTAAAAGTTGTGATATGTAATCAGGGCATTGAAAGATGCCAAGAAAACTATATGGAGTTGGAACGTGACATTTCAAACAGTGAATCCCTTCTCCGGATTACTCCAGCATAATTTGCAAACAAGAAATTTGGGGAAGGTACTCAATATCATGAAGTAATACATACATTCAGGAAAATCATAGTAAAATAATAACAAGGGGAAAAAAATTGTAAGCATCTTCTCTACTTGTAAGAGTAGTTTGGCATGGAGATGCAGGATCAGCCTCAGAACAACCAGCAAAGTGAAAGAGATCCAGAAGCCTCAGCTAGCAGTGGCTAGCAAAACACATACTCCTACGTTACATGATGTGGTTGCTGTATCCTCCATTTAAGCCAGGGCTGTTTCCGTCCATGAAAGCATCATTTTATTTTATTTTATTTTTGCCTAGTAATTGAAGAATCTCATAACACAGGCATTCACAAACTGCAATGTTAGAAACGAATGAAGTTCATAACCCCTAGCAAGATTACAGCAATGAAATCAGAGACTGGTCAAATGCCAGAGGAAATCAATGGCAGATAATCTGCAGGCTTCAGTGGGGTGGGACTGAAACCAGAGCATCTAATTTCAAATCTGATCCTCACTTTTTCTGTGAATTTGGGCAAATTATTTCTACTTTATAGCCTTCGTTTCTTTTTGGAATAGTTGTGAGGCTTCAGCTGGTGCTTCAGCTTTCAGAAGAGTGTCAAAACCTTAAATGAAAATATGAACAATTTCAGACATATAAACCAATACCAACAATGCTAAATATGGGCTTTTTATCTTAATTGAAAGCAAGTAGCAACAAGATGATGATATGTATAAAGTGTACTAGAAGTGCACTTAAACTTCTGACATAGATCCAGTTAGAAAGAGAGATATTGTAGGACTAAAATGAAATATGTAAGGATGCTGAAGAAAAGCAATAAAACATCCAAACCACCCAAATGCCTGCCATATGAAAACTTTCCCTTACATACACAGAAAATATACAGATACCGAAAATATTGGCAAAACAAAGGCAGAAGGACATTTCAAAGTAAGCAGGTGCTTGCAGAAATAAAACCATTCAAAGAATCTCAATGAACAATAATATGACTACTTAGCACTTAAATAATGAAGGAAACATTTTTTATTTCTTTTTCCTAGTTCTCAATACTAGTGCAACTTGACAAAAGTGTGACTGAAGAAAAAGGAGCATTGTCAAAAGGTTATTGGATTTCATAGATGCAGGATCAGGATTTGGATATTCAAATTTCCCCTTTCTGAGTCTGAATCATCCATATTTCTAGCCCCACAAGAATGCTCTACTAGCAGCTAATTACTCCTTCAGGTTGTTCAAATACATATATAACTGCACACTTTTGAATTATTTTAGCCTTACCATTTCTGCAAATGAGAGATCATTTCCACAGACTGATTAAGCCAAAAGGACATTTTCATTGAATTGGGATGATTCATAAATCGGTATTTTATATTTTTACTGATATCAGGCAAAGCACTGCTATGCACTTAGAGAAAATTCTGTGTTATCCAGTACTGATCTCATGTCAGTACTGTCAAACTGACAGTTTCTGTCATTTTTCCTTTGTTCCTGAACCATCTCTTTGCAGGCTGTTTTTTTTTTTTTTTCCTGCTGCTCTCACTTTTTTTTTTTAAACTATATGCAAAACATTCTTGAGCCAGTAAGCCAGTTTTTCACAAGAGTATTTTTGCCAAGTATTTCCATGCATGCAAGACTACATGTCCTCTGTTAGCACTTTTGTCCTCTCACTGCGGTACCGTGAAAACTCAAAGCGGTTTTTATACAGATCAGTTCTCCCTGTATACTAATAATTTATATTTTGACAATGTATTTTTGAGGAAAAAACAAAACAAAACTGTGTAATGTGAGGTATATCTGTACAGCTACACTGATATAGGTTAGAACTGGTGGTATTTTACCAACATTCTCTGACAGCTACATAATGGAAAGCATGTGGGACAATAGCATTTAATTTTTTAAAGGGCAGAATTCTCTATATGTTAATGAAATCCTGAAAAATGTGACTGATTTATTTGAATTTCACATGAAGAGGGGCCAGTTTGTCCATGATAATGTTGTATAACCCAAAAGGACTCCATCTGACAGCTGTTGAATAGCATATGTAAAAGATGGGATGTGGGAGCAGTCAAGTCCATTATAACCTATATTGATGCCCCCCTTTGGCAATTTTACTATAGAAATCAAGACTTAGTGTGCCTGAAAATAATTGCCTTCTCCTCACTAGAGATAGTCCTTCTGTTCTGGGATAATGCTCTGCGGACAATGGCTACGGGACTGCTTTTGTCATGCTCCTCATGCAATCTGTATTTGACTGACAAACAAAGAATTCCAAGGGCAAAAGTTCAGGTTTTTACAAGTACTAGTTGTAAACCCACAAGGTAAAATCCTTGCCTCATACGTGTCAAGACACTCTGCTCTCCCTCATGTATGAGACATCTCAGAATGTGGGTAGCAGGGAATAATAACTATCCGAACAGTTCTGTGGCTCCGAGATGAGACTTTAGCTGTGAGAACACTCAGTTCATTTAAACAGCAGAGGAGTCATTATCCCCGCCGCCTGTGACAAAACTTTAAAGGCTAATTTCATTTCAGGCTTTTTGTCTGCCTGTGGAAAATGAACCGTTCCAATTTCTGTTTGCTCTCATTTGCCTGAGCTGGGTAATTTCAGGCTCTCTGTTTCCTGATTTTAACAACAATTAGACCTCTTGCTGAAGTGGCTTGGATTTTTACAGCTAAACCTTCAGACTTGCAGAGCTGTGGGAAGCTGCAAAAATAAAAACAACCTGGTGCCTTCTCCAACATGGAGGGCTGCTTAGCTCACTGCTTGTGGAACACTCCCTGCCCCAGTGCATGTGTTCGACATCTGCTTTTTCTAGAGCAAGCTGTTCAGGAAAACACAGGACTCGAAAGCCTAGAACTCAAAAGGACAAGATCGGAAGATGCCTGCAGGCACACGTGGCCCAGCTTCTTTGCCTGTCCTGTGCACCATAAACCATTCTCCAACACACTGCAGCAATATCAGTAGAAAGAGCAGAAGCCTCAGCAGCTACTCATTGCCCCAGGAAGGGAGTGGGGGCAACGAGTTTTGGTTTCTTTGAAAACCAAGCAGTTGGTCTGGTGAGGATGTCTCAGTGGTCCTGAACAGGGGTCTGTCCCCTGCAGTAACAGGAGAAGTTAAAAAAAGAATAAATAAAGGCAATTTGTCACATTTTTTCTCCACTCCTCTATGCCCTTCCCTGCTTTCACAATGACACACTCTCCCGATCTTTTCAAATGCTGATTTTTTTGGTAGTCTCATCTGGCTCCCTGTAGACTCACTGCATCTTAGCGGGCAGATGCGGGACTGGGCAACCAGACAGTGAATGGAGCTCTCGCTGGGGAGAGGAGGAGTGTTTGAGCTGATGCTGTGTTTGTGCTGGGATGTGGCCTTGAGGTCAGGTGCAAGTTACGCTAGTTTAGATTCTCTCTGGCCTCAAGTCATTTTTGCTAGGGTTGTATTTTCAGAAGTGCTTAGCATCTATCACTGGGATCTGATTTTTAGATGTGCTTCCAGGTAAGCACTGAAATAAGCAGACAGATTTCAAAAAAAAAAAAAAAATCAAACTCTTGGACTGAACTCTTTTGAATTCTGGCTGCACTTGTGGGTGGTGAGTATTAGTGGATCTTTCACTGAGATTTTCAAAAATGACTCCAACTCTTGCTGTAAAATAAGATTTACAGCTGAATTGCAATTTTTCACAACTAAGGGACAGTACAGGCAGATGCTGCCTTCTCATCCTATTGATGACTTGACTGAAAAATAAACTGAAAGTTCATCTACCTGTGGCTTATTTCATCCATTAAAGTGGGCCAGATCTAAGATGAGTAGGATCTGAGCAGTTAGCTCAAAGCCTCTTGGGAAGTTAGGGGCCATATTTGCATTATTCTGTAAATGCATGCATGAGAAAGCTCCTGGAGGAACAACTTGTTAGCTACCCATGAATTGTCATTTTGGTCTTGTCCAGGTCAATAAAAAACTTCTGAGAGATCTGCTAATATGCTGCAAAACCTGTTACTTGAAGATAGTAATTCTGGAGTGTCCCCTCTGGGTACTCTTCTGGTTCCTGGAAAGAAGGGACTCATTCACACAGGAAGATATTAACAAAAATGAGAGACCAATAAATGCACCTGTCACTGTTCAGCAACAGCTAAAATTAATTCAGAAATCCAAACAATCTGCAGAAAACTGAACACAATTATATAGGAAATTAAGTTATACAGTTGCCATGACCTTTAATCAATCATTCCAGCTGTTAATGTTAATTTTGTGATCTGAAAATCATAGTTCTATTTGCATTTTAATGGCTGTTAAATGAGAGTCATCAGGAAGAAATAGTGGCAGCTTGGCCTTTTGATACTAAGTTCTTCCTTCCTAATGTGATTTGGAAGATTTGGAATTCCTCTTCAGAAAGGGTTTTGCTTCAAACTGCAGCAGGCATAGGGAGCCAGCTTCACAGAGGGAAAACAGGCAACTCAGAGCAAAATCCCGTTTTAATCTGATCGTAGCTTCAAACAGATCATAAAAATCAGGTAAAAAGCTATAATGGCAATTTCATTACCCTCAAACTAAGAAAAAAATCTAGTGCCTTTTCCAGAGAGCTATAAACTATTTTAACATTTTTCCAACAGCAGGGTTTTTGTACCTAGCAGAAATTTTTGTCAAATGGGGCAAGAATTGAAAATGAAATAAAATCCAGCAAATAAAATAAAAATGCTAAATAACCCCAAATCTAGGGTTTGCTCAATTTGTTTATTTTGTACTGTCCTGGCCAAAGTGTTTCATACAGGATTGTCTTATAAAATAAATACTGCTCTTTGGCTTATTTTGCAGATAATGACTTAGTGGTATCACATTAGACCTAAACTCTATTCAAATCAGATTCCCACTCTGGAATAACTGTGAACTTGTTGATTGCTTTAATTTTTAATAGGATCTAAATGTCTGCCAGCCTCTTGTGCTAGTATTTTCCCTTCTAACATTAATACATTTTCTTATTAATATAAAGACCTTCATTGTTACACAAAAATTTATTTGTATGCAAAATGCACAAATCTGATTAAAATGAGATGTTCTGCTTAAATCTTCATCTAAATCTCCTAGGAGACAGTCCCCAGGTGAATCTTTGCTGGTTAAAAAAGGAGGTCTTGGAACTACATGTTCAGAAAGGAAAGCAGTGAGCTGCAGACAGATTTCAGCAATTCGAAAGCAAAGTATTAACAATGAAAGAAGAAAATGGTTTAGTTCTATCCAAAGTCCTTTTTATTTAAAACAGGTAAATTGTAAGTGGAAGAAAGTTTCAGCAGATGTTTTCAGGCTGAGTTTCATAAAGGATTGAATAGCAATAGGGAAGGGGAACATTGATAAATGCCCTGCCTTTTATCACACAAGTAGGACTTCTGTCCATAAAGGCAGTCTAATTTGAATGCATTGAACAGCACACCCTCTTCTTTCCGCAAGCAGAGAACCTATGCATTTTCTGCTTCTACATTACTTCTACAAATAAAACTTGTGCAGACGGAGTGCATGCTAATGGGGCTCCTCTCTGAAGTCAGAGCAGTGACTGATGCAGGAAGTTGTTGCAAGGCAAAGCTCCCATCCTTGTGGTGACAAGCTCTGCCCTGAGTTCTTATGCAGCCATACTGTTGCCCTTCAAGCTTTCCAGTTTAAAATTTAACCAGGAAATGGGGCAGGTCTTAGCTTTAGAAGAAATGCAAATAAAAAGCAAAAGTTTCAGGATATTTTGGTTTTGCTGGACTTCAGGAAGTGTGTTGCTCTAGAAGCCCAAGGATTTTGCTGTCTGTCCAGTAATGTTCTGATCTGCAGCAAAGCTCTGTACAAAGTCAGTGCAGTCGCGCGCGCGTGTGTGTGTGTATGGTGTGCATAAATAGTGATAGACAGAGATCCCAGGTCTGAAATTTTGGCTTTACAGAAGTCAGTGAGAACTTTGCTGCCAGTTTCCGTGAAACCAGGCAGTCACCCAGCAGTCTGAAGTCCTTTAGTCCAGACTGAGAATGGGTGAAGTGTAGGGCTCTGAGGGCTTCTCCACACTGGACCTGTAACAAGTGTAAACTTTACATCTGGAGATGGAATTAAGAATGCTTGGCATGAAAAGTTAACTTATTCTCCAAGTTCAGACAGATTCTAATGAATCTGTTAGATAACTAATTGTGATGTTAATTAGCATTAATTGTGTTTTTTTTTCTTTTTTTCTTTTTTTCTTCTTTTTATATGTATTTCCACTATATGTCCTCTCATAGTTAAATAGGAATAGACAAATCTCCAAAGGTTTGGTGGATGATTTGGGCAGGTGTTCCAAAGGTCTATGGCTAATTCTAAGTCTCTTCTATGGACCTCTTCAGTTAAGACAGCAGTTGACAGATCTTGAGCACAAGCTCTCTCATAGCATTCCTAGTAATTCTAATTTTTATCAGTTTAGAAAAAAAGAACTTTTTTTTTTATTATTATTATTATTTTTTCCCCAGGTTCTGGAAGATTTCTGTGCACATAAAGTAAATGGATATTAAACATTCTTCAAGAGGAATGGCATGTGGAAATGATTGACCTTTTTTTTTTTTTTTTTTTGCTAAAGAATCATGTTTCTCCTTTTTAACTTGAACCATATATATCTGTCCTGAATTTTCATTGCTGGATTAAAAGTATTAAAGAGATCCCAACAGAGTGATATCTTAATTTATTATTTTACACCTGTTGCTAATCTTCTGCATTTAAAATGTCACTATTTTACTTTTGAGTCAAAGCTTTCTAAGGAAACCTTCTGTGTGGTGTTTATCATGCGACAGATATCATGTTCCTCAACAAACTTCAGGAAACAAGCCAGCAGATTAGCTCCAGGAGAACAGACGAATCTCAAAGGTATCTTTATAACTATATTGCACGTCAGAGAATCAATGCAAAGGGGACCCATTTTGTTACTTACAAATTGCTAAATTGAAGGACATTTATAGAATATTATCCTAAACAAATATGTTCTTCCTGTTATTCTTGATCACATTTTACTTATATTCCTTTTCTCTTAATCTGGTATTTTAGCATTAGACTGAAATGGTTTTAACACATCAGACCCTAGAGGGCTTTAATTCACTTTTTTCTCTGATTTCACCATTTTCACTATTTTTTTGTACCTGCCCTTTTAAAGACATGTTAAAGTTTGGGAAGACCAAATATTTTTCAAGACATTTTTATCCTGATTTAAGACATTTATAACATTTGATAGCTTTTTTTTTTTTTTTTTTTTTTGATGATGATGATCTAGCCTGGGAGCTAACACCTGATGCTGGCTGAAAAATCTTTGTGCAAAACCAAGTCAATTTTCAATTTCCTTTCTGAAAGCCTGCTGGAGGCAATGATAGATAGTGCATAGTTTGGGTGTCATGAATATGCTCTTATTTTTTTCAGAAAACTCTGACCAACCTTGTTCCCTCTGAAAGTAGACGTATTTTTAGAAGCCTTACATCATTAAAATGCAATGATAGGAGTTGTCAAAAGGAGTTTTGTTTCTATGCACTTCCCCAGTTTGTTGGCCCTAGTGATAAAATACACACAAAGGCCATCTGGCCCACAGAAGATAGTTTCTGTCAAGATAGATTTATGCCAGGGAATTTATGTATACAAAGATAAATGAGAAGATTGTTGAGAGTGAAGGAGAAGGTCCTTCTTGGTAAAATACTGGCGATTGGAGGCCTTCGTCTGAAAGCAGAACTGGGATTCTTCATACTCCCTTTGAGAAGACAGGCTGGTTGTAGTCTTGATTCCTTGACGTTGTCCCGAAGATAAAAGAGATTTGGGGACGGGTGTCTTCCAGGTCAGGCAGGTACTGGAGAAAGGTGATGGGAGAAAGTGAACAGAGCTTCCCACATGCTCCGAAGAGTGGACTCGTGGTCAAACACTGCAGGCAGCATTGCTGAGGCAGGCAACTCCACTCCCAGAAGCAAGAGACAAGAACTGGCCTGATGGGCAGCTGCCTCGAAAACTGGCGTGGGAGAGCTGTGTTGCATAGTCTTTTCTGGGTTTGTTACCTCTCAGCCTCTCACCTGCCTCACTTTGCAGAAGGGATGCCTCTTGGGATCCCAGCAGTTGTTAGTACAAGAGTTAATAAGCTCACCTGTTACGGTAATTATAAGAAATGGGTAAATGTTATGCGATAAGTTTCTAAGCTGCACTGTGTTACCAATTCCCCAAAAGTGGAGATAGCCCTTTCCTTACCTCTTCGTAGAAGAGTTTATCACATCATGTTCAAGTGGTAAGTTTGGAATAGCTTCTGGTGTCCTGCTCAGATGACTTTCCAGACCAGAGGATTTCTCATTTGCCTCAGGAATGAGTCATTAAAGATGGTTTTGGAGTGCCAGGCTTTGCAGACTTAATAGAAAAACAAAAACAACAACAACAAAGGAAAACAGTGTAATAAAGTGAATGAACAACAAAGTATGTGACAGGCAAATAGGTGAAATAAATCTCTGAAGAGAAATGATGTCTCAGCAGAGAACCAGATTTAATGGAGAAAAGAAATTTATTGGGAATTTAAGCAGAATCTGCAGGAAGGAAGGTTAAAGTGAACTAATCAATAAACATTTAGAAAGTTGCCATTTCCCCAAGTCTCCTAACACTCACAAAGTCCTAATCCCAGTTTCTTAAGCTGTATAGCAGAGCTGAGGTTGCAGGACAAGATAGTATATCTGGTCTTGCGCTAGCAGACATAAACAAAATTCCCTGTATTCTTTTCATCCCTGGGACCTACAAGTAAACTAAGCTGATTTACCAGAGCTGAAGTTCTGACTTAGAATAACTCCAGAGGCTATAAAACAAGTTTGGACTAAACTTTTTTTTTTTTTTTCCAGAAAATTAATAATTCAGAATGCAGATGATTTCAGATAGAGATATATTTTAAATAGCTTTCCTGACTTTAAATTAATGGATAGGAGCATATCACAAAATCATAATAAGTGTAACTCTGTGTTATGTGAAGCACTATTGGTAAGTTGCTTCTAGTGACAATGTTATTGCTCATTATATCAGGGAACATACTGCAGACTTCACAGATAATTTCTGAAAAAAAAAAAATATTCAGAATATTTACTGGTTAGCCTGATAGGATTATTCTTTTGGATGGGAAAAGTCAGGAATAGGCTCTATTCTGACTCATATGAGTGATCATAAAATGCCTAACAGAAATTCTCCATCATTGCAGAAATATTTATAGTGAGGTGCAGTTTCATCTGCACAAGAATAAGTAACATCCATTTTAAAGTAGGCTAACCTACAGCACTGTGTATGTGAGCATTCATATTTCGGAAACTTTTGCAGTATGATTACTCTCCTGTTATACAATCTGGAACATAAATTGGCAGCATTAGGAAGAGCTTTTCATTCATTGGCATAATGGTTCAACGTGTTATGGAAATAACTTAGATTCATTTATATTCAAGGGCTTTGGAAGGACTTCTGTGCAGAATGGTGCTCAAATGCAAATTTCCAACATATCCAAATTCACTTGACATATTTTTCTCTTAAAATGAATTATCAAAATCTAGGATAATGTTACTGAAAAAATCCATGTTTTTAACCAACAGCAGTCATTTTATTACGGAGTGTCCTATTAATGTGCATGGTAATGTCCTATTATCACAAAAATGTCAGATATTTCCTGTATTTATTTTGCACGTACCCAAGAATGTGTGCGTGGTTTGTTTTACATTTTTTTTTTTTTATTTAAAGCTTTTTGTGGTGGGGCAGTAACAAACTGCTCCATACTTAAGTCTGAGAGTAGCCTGTTAGTAACCAACTTCTGAAAGTAATCTGAAATCCAATTGGTTATGTGGACCATCCTGAGAGCTGCTGCTCTGATGCGGATGTGGGGAAGAATTCAGCATCCACAGCAGAAGTCATAACAGGTTGCTTTGCTGATAGATGAGTAGCTGCTCATTCACACGTCCTCAGAAATGTCTTATTGCTGTTATCTGATGCCCAGAAAAGGAGAGTGACCATCTACAAAGTCACTCAGATCAACAGATCCAGACTTCTTGTCACATGTGAAAATTAAGTGTAATGTTAATCCCCTATTCAACCCCTATGTTTCACTGTTATCAGGAAGCAGTGGAGCCCAGGCGTCCCAGCTGTCAGTCTATATTGATGAAAAGCCACACTTCATCCATTCAGAAAGCTTAGGAGACATTAACTGCTGGAGTCCTCTCTGCTTGTTCAAGTAAGAGACCACAGAAAAAAAAAAAAAAAACAAAAAACAGCTGAATAAATAAAGCTGCCCAGAGAGAAGGATAGGGCCTTCATATGTTCACTGAGGATCTTTCAAGATCTATTGACGCACAAGCCAAATGAAGATATTTTCTTTCCATAGTAACAAGCTTCTGTTCACCCAGAATGTCAGGAACTAAAACCATCATAGGATACAAAACCATTTGACGGTGGGCTGAGATTTACTATACCACTAACTGTAGTGCATTCATCCATCATGGCCCCAATGCATAGGCTACGTTATCCAAATTGGCCTCTCTGCTCATTTCCCTTTGATATTTCTGAGAGGTTACTAGATATCATTGCTTATATATATTCAGAGATGACTCCAGTATTTCTCTGATGCTAACTAATTAATGGAGTTCTATTTAAAATGGGTGGATGGTAAATGGAACTCTATTTAAAGGAATGAAAACTCTAAATGTGAAGTTGGCGAGCTCCTTCAATCAAGTGACCAAAGAGAAGAGTTAGGCTCTGAAAAGGAGAGTAAGGCTCTGAAAATCTCACTGAGGAAAAGCTGATTCATGGCCAGGACAGGAGAACTGAATGAATTTTAGTTTTTATTCCTGCATGTTGAAGTATTTGCAATGCAAGTCTGAAATAAACCTTTAAACTAAAGTTTAAAATACCACTGAACAGTTCAAGGAAGTTTCTGTGAATATAAGAGTCAGATTCAATTCCAGAGTCTGAGATGCCACCACTACAGCTCAAACAATAATGTCCCTTAGGCATTAGGTGTGTCTTAGAATCACAGAATCATAGAATATCCCAAGTTGGAAGGGACCCATAAGGATCAGCGAGTCCAACTCCTGTCTTGGTCATACCCTTTAGTGTACCAGCCAAGGAAACAGAGAGACATGGGTATCATTTTGAAGAACTGCTTTTTTGAGGGCATGAGAGCCTACCCAGAAACCTCCAAAACATAATTTTCTGGGGATCAGGGAAGGACTGAGATTCCCAGGAAGCCAAGCATACCTTCTTTACCCCATCAGTACAGAAGCCATGTGTAGAGACACCAAGTTGTCATCTCTCGTTTATTCTTGCTCTGCTTGTGCTGTCCAGGCTAAATGTCACTCATCCTTTGGGATCTGCAAACTGGAAGACCTAATTGCCATAGGTTGAATGTGCATCTGCTGAGGAGGCAGCCTTTCTGCCCTCTTTTGCACAGCGAGCAGCAGAGGTGTTGAGAATGTGAGGAAGGGAATGCCCTTTTCTCCCTGAAGTGGGCTGGTGGACTGAATCCCATTCACATCCCCTCAGGTCTGTCCTGCTCTCCTTCATTTCCCATGATTAGTCCCTGATCCCTCTCTACACAGCTGCCTTGGGGCTCCCTAAAAGCTCCCCTGCTGCCTGCTTATGCAGGATGTAAGGCATTACACGATTTCCACAGTTTCTCAGGGGACCATTCTAACCACAGGTGGTTTATAGTTGAATGTCTATTTGCAAATTGATAATTTTGCATCATATTGCAAGAGGCTGCTTAGCCCTGGGCAGTGAGGTATTAGGAATGACATTAATTCCCCCCATGGACTCCTGAGCAGAAACTACAAAGGCTGGAAGCAGAGCAGAGAGGTGGTGTTGGTGGCCTTGGGGGGAGCTCCTGACAGCTCAGCACTGCAGAGCAGGACTCGGTGTCTTGGGGCACGATGGAAGAAATGCTGCTGCTGACTCGGAGACACTGCCTTTCTTCCCACTCACTGCCTACCGGAAGAGGCTGACCTCTGGGGCTGCAGCCTCTGTCAAGGATGCAGATAACCATGCTACACTCTTACGGCTTTACTCTCAGTGGGATAGTTCAGCATACCACATATGCCATGCACAACTTTCAGCACCAGTAGGAAAGCCGAGCGCTTAGCTTTGTGCTATGTTAACGAACACTTTGCTGTCCTGTAACCTCATGAAGCTGCAAGTGGGGACATGGGCAACTTATCCTTGTGAGCTATCAAGCTGTACATTGCTCTCCCATGGCAGCTCTCATGCCTCAGGTCTGCAGCGCTACTCTCCCCTTGGACAGGAGAATACAGGAAGAAAGGGTTATTTTAATCAGGGAAGCAACTAGGAGGGTGTGAAAGATGTCGGAGAGGGAAACTAGGAAGGAAAATGTAGTTCAATCTCAGGAAATCACGTTTGTATTGAACAGTGCAGTAGCTGACTGGGAATAGAAGAAATTGAATAGTTAATGCATTAATGCCAGTTGGATAGTTTTGTGCAAAAGAAATTGGAAATTCTCACTGATGAAAGGAGGTCTGCTGTAACTGCCATTGCAGGGAGTTAACAGGGTGATTCACCTGAATGAAATCTTTGAATCTCAGGTTGCAGTTCTCATAGGAAGGACTGAGGGGGAGGGATGGCACCCTGCATTATCCTACCCCCTCTAAAGTGATCAGTGGCTGGAAGAATGTGAAAATATGCTAACTACAAACTCCGGATGGGTTGTTGGGGACTGAGGAGGAATAAAGAGATGATGTCTGCTTCAAAACACTGAATCAAACCAGAAAGTAGGATGAATTACTCATAAAGCATCTGTCTGTATTGTAAATTGAAAACTGCATTATTATGAGGAACTAAAGTTTGGAAGATCTCCTGCAGCTGGTAGTAAAACAGTCTGAGTTTTAGTGATTTAAAAGATTTTTTTTTTCTCTATGGAAAAGGAGATTGCACTTGACAGCTATGTGTTTGGAGCCTCATTCCAACAGATAACAATAGATTAATTCCCAGACTACAAGTTGTTGATTACCTAGGGCTTATATGGTTTGGTTACATTCATTATGAACAAACAAAGGACAGTCCTAACTAGTAATATTTATATTTGGAGTTTCACAGAATTGAATTTCTCATCATTAAGGAATATTATGAGAATCTGACTGGAGGGAGGATGCGAGTCAGAAAATATGCTTGAAAATCAGGAGCTGTTTAAGAAGTTTGCTAGATGGGCAAAAAGCCATGGCCTAGAGTCAAGAGCAAGGACGACGCTGGCAGAATGCTCATGATGGTTGAAGGAGGGAGCCCATGACAACAGGTTTCTTAAGCACAACGGGCTATAAAGGGGCAGTGAACTGTTGCATGGAGACAACCGCAGCATATGGCTTCTAGCACAGCACATGGACATCCTTGGATATTGGCACTTTTTCTACAGCCTTTCAGGCCTTTTGGAATGATCTGGTGCAGAAGTCTATTCACTAGGAGGATGACCCTGGCTGAATGACAAAGGTAACCTATGCAGCAGCAGCAGCTTAGGGCTGGCCTCAGAAAGTTAGCAATTGACTTCAGCCTGGCATCCAAATTCAAAAATATCTTATTTGGTGTCCCTGGTGAAACTACACTTTCCCCTTTGTGAATGATGAGCCTGTGTTTGCAATGAAAAACTATTTTAACAGGAGGAGGAAAAGAACATTAATTTAGGAAAAAACAAAAACAAAAATAAAACCAAACACCAAAACAACTGAAGCAAATCAATGGCTCAGCTGTACAAATAACAGGTGAAACATCTGCCTACGCAGTAACCTTCAGTAGTCTTTTATCTTCCTGTTCTTATAGCTACCTGACTGACCAAAAAATGACTGCACTTTCACATCCTGCTTTCCTCCCACACTTTGCTTTTTGATGCCCCACTCAGCCCAGCATCATTAGCTGACAAAGTACAGCATCGGGACTCAGGCAGGTTCATCCCCAGCCCTAAGGAGAAATGGTACTCATATTTCTGTGACAGGGCTCCTATGCCACTTGTCCCAGCATGACCCTGTGCCAGTCTGGCCCAGTCCTGTGCACCAGCTGCTGCCTGTGGCAATGGGGACTGCAATGCCCAGCATGGAGGGTAGAAAAGGGGGAGGCACCTCAGTTCTTCATAGCAGTGCTGCCTTCTGCAGCTCCACCACCCCATCAGTCCTGCGTGCTTCCATCCCAGCTTCAGAGGTGGAATAACTGCTCAGGACTCAATGCGATCAGGTTACTAGGCTGCATGATGGAACCGCAGTTTCCCCAAATTGTCTCCACTCAATTTATTTGTAAAGAACCTGTTTATTTAAAAAATAAAAAACAACTGGGCGGTTGCACCAAATGACCTTCAGAAGTCTCTTCCAACCTTTACCATTCTGTGATTTGGTGAAAATTCCCTCCTGGTCATGCAAACATGCAAACCAAGTTAGTTATTAAACCACCTTTTGGAGTCAAGTTTATGAGGGTCATAGGAAGGCCCTCATTTAGATCAGTGTGGGACTTCTCATAGCCAGCAGACAAAAATCTGTTCATTACCACAAACTGAATCCAAGTAGTTCCCACCGCAAAAAACAAAAAAGCCCAGAAGAGCCAAGAAACCTTGTGTGACTATGTCAAAGCTCTCCTGTTTGAGGCGATGAAGGAATCATTTGTGAGGAACCAGGCATCCAGCTTCGGTCAGGCCCTGTTCTGTTCTGGAGTGCTCCCGGCCTCGAGGGGGCGGCCTGCTTGGTGCAGCACCTTGGTAAGGATAAAGAAATGGAAGCAAAAGCCCATATAACAAGCACTCCATGCCCTGTAACATGACAGGCCTTCTCCTCTGCCACTCCAGCACTGTCTGGAGAAGCTAGTGCAAGATGTTTCACTTTGCATCAGCTTGCGCTTGTGCTGGTTTCTCTCATACGGTTACTGCCAGGTTGGGCTCAAACTCCCTGATCTGGCTGTATTTATTGCATTTCAGCTGTGTCTGTGCTAGAACCAGACCTCACTCTCAATTCCAGCTGAGGGTTTTGATCTAGCATTTAACATAATGGGATGGTTTTCACATCTGCTCCTGGGTGAACACTTGGAAGTCTGGTTTATATCAGCTTCATTATGTTCATGAATAATTCCACTTATAAATACCCCTTTCTTAAAGAGTTAAAGGGGAAGATGTTCTCCATGGAGAGATGTTTCTGGGAGACCTATCAAATCCAGAATTCGGAAACTCTGTGAGTGTGTACATTGATGTGAAGAAGTTTTTTTCGAGAAGAGGTGAAAATTTCAGCAGTTTCCATTAACAGTCATTTGTTTCAGATGTGTTTGCTCCCTTTTTATTGTCCTTGTTTGAATATGATATATAGTAGCTAGCAAGAGCGATAGGTGAAACAAGTGACATTTTGAATGATTACAAGAGAATTCCCATCAGAATTAATTTTGGAATTAAAAAATCATTAGAATTAGCATTGGAAAACTCTTACTATAACAGTGTCATCTAATCATGGAACAGAAAACTATCATCTGATACATGTTATCAATCAATATTAACCAACACAGCTCAACAAATAATGTTGAATACTGTTGTAAATTTCTCTTGTACAAACTATAAATCAAGAATATACATTTAAATTATGTGTCAAATAAATTCTAACAATGAATTACATTGAGGTGAAAAAAACTTCTATATTGTTTGCCAACAATTCACAAAACAAGTGGTAAAGTGATAGAGTCATTGTGAGAAATAAACCCTCTTCTAATTTTTTGTAAATAGTTTTGCAATTGCAATTACATTTTCTGAAACGTGTTATCCATTTTTTGTAGCTAAGTAATTTTGATTCAATGAAATTCAAGCTAAAAGCTCTATTCTTTTAAAAATGATTGCTATGTGTATGGAAATGTTTCAGAGCTCAGATAACTGTCCCACTGAATGCACATTGCATGAATATTAACCTAACAATATATACTGATGGTCATGTGGGTCTGGAAATTATTACCTTCTCAAATATGAAAAATGAAAAATAAAAATGCCATCCAGCATTTACCAAAGCTAGGAAAACCATGAAAATGGACATGATATTGACAATCTTTCAAAGTGCTATAGGATGTACTTCTGGTGCCAGAAGGGATGTTTGGGGAAAGCAGCACAAGCATTGTGTTGCCTTGCTCTTAGTCACCTTGTAGCATCTGCAACATCCGTGTTAGACTCCCTGCATAGCACATGTACAGAAGTGCTTGCCTTGAGATGGTTTCCAAGGAGCTTCTCTGCTGTGAGAAGATGAAGACGGGCAACAGCAAATGCTAACAAATAGTGCACCTGCCTAAATTCTGTTTCTCTGTTGGATGTGAGTGTTCAGAAAGGCTTTTCCTATCTGGAGATAAGGTGTTGAGTCTCCCTCATTCTCTAAGGGGGAAGAAGATCTTTTCTCAGGAGTTAGTAGGGCTCATTGATAGGGTTTTAAACTAGATTTGAAGGGGGAAAGGGATAAAACCAGGCTTGACAGAGACAAGACTTGTGGTGGCATGATAATGGTTAAAGGACAGTGTGCTAGCAAGGTCCATTGGTCTGCCACCAATGTTGAGGTAGGGGATTGAGAGCCATACAGCTGCAAAGGCACAAGGGACATGGACCGGGTAGAAATCACAAAAGTGCCCAGGAATGGTTATGCAGGAATTAGGGCTTCTCCCTGCAAAAAGGTGGCAGAATCACTAGCACAGCTGAAATGCATCTACACCAATGCACACAGTATGGGCAACAAACTGGAGCAGCTGGAAGCCATTTTGCAGCAGGAGGGACATGACACAGTTGCTACCACCGAAACATGGTGGGATGGCTCGCGTGAATGGAGCACTGCAATGGATGGCTACGAACTCCTCAGAAGGGATAGGCAGGGAAGGAAAGGCCATGCGGTAGCCCTCTGTGTTAGGGAGTGTTTTAATTGTCATGAGAATAATAATGGTGATGACAGGGTTGAATGTTTATGGGTAAGAATTAGGGGGAAGGCCAATGAGGCAGATGTCCTTGTGGGTGTCTTTTATGGACAAGCCAACCAGGCCAAAGAGGCAGATGAAATATTCTATGAACAGCTGGGAGAAATCTCACAATCACCAGCCCTTGTTCTTGTGAGGGACTTCAACTTGCCAGATGCCTGCTGGAAATACAACACAGCAGAGGAAACAGTATAGGAAGTTTCTGGAGTGTGTGGAAAATAACTTCCTGACACAGCTGGTGAGTGAGCCACTGAGTGTTGGTGCCCCACTGGGCCATTTGCTTATAAATAGAGAAAGGCTTGTGGGTGTTGTGGAGGTTGGAGGACATTTCTGGCACAGCGATTGCAAATTAATAGAGTTTTCGATTCTTGGAAAACTAAGGGGGGGGGGGGGAGGAGTAGCAGAATTGCCACCACGGGCTTTGGGAGGGCAGTTTAGGAGACTGGTTGGCAGAGTCCCTTAGGAGGCAGTCCTGAAGAGCAAAGGAGTCTAGGAAAGCTGGACATTCTTCAAGAACAAAATACTAAAGGCACAGGAGCAGGTTCTCCCCACATGCTGAAAGATGAGCTGGCACAGAAGAAGACCAGCCTAGCTGAACAGAGGGCTGTGGCTAGAGCTCAGGAAGAAAAAGAGCGTTTATGACCTTTGGAAGAAGGGACAAGCCACTCAGGACAACTACAAAGATGTTGTGAGGCTGCATGAGGACAAAATTAGAAGGGCAAAAGCCCAATTTGAGCTCAATCTGTCTATTGTTGTTAAAGATAATAAAAAATGTTTTTATAAATACATAAACAAGAAGAGGAGGACTAAGGAGAATCTCCATCCTTTATTGGATGTGGGGGGAAACATGGTGACAAGAGATGAGGTAAAGGCTGAGGTAAATGTAAAGGTAATGCCTTCTTTGCCTTAATTTTTAGCAGCAAGACCAGTTGTTCTCCAGGCATTTAGCTTCCTGAGCTGGTAGATAGAGGCAGGAGAGCAGAATGAAGACTTTATAATCCAGGAAGAGATGGTTAGCAACCTGCTACTCCACTTAGATGTATGCAAGTCTATGGGATCCACCTGAAGGTACTGAGGGAGTTGGCAGAATTGCTTGCCAAGCCGCTTTCCATCATTTACCAGCAGTAGAGGCTATCAGGGGAGGTCCCAGCTGACTGGTGGCTAGCAAATGTGATACCCATCTACAAGAAGGGCCAGAAGGAGGATCCGGGAAACTACAGGCCTCTCAGTCTGACCTTGGTGCTGGGAAAGCTCATGGAGCAGTCTATCTTGAGTGTCATCAAGCAGCACTTACAGGACAACCAGGTGATCAGGCCCAGTCAGCATAGGTTTATCAGAGGCAGGTCCTACTTGAAAAGCCCGGTCTCTGTCTATGACAACGTGATGTGCTAAGTGGTTGAGGGAAAGACAGATGTTGTCCACCTAGACTTCAGTAGGGCTTTTGACACCATTTCCCACAGCACTCTCCTGAAGAAATTGGCTGCTCAAGGCTTGGGCAGGTGTACACTTCATTGGATTAAAAACTGTCTGGTTGTCCAGGCCAAAGAGTCGTGGTGAATGGAGTTAAATCCAGCTGGATGATGGTCACAACTGGTGTTCTCCAGGGCTTAGTACTGGGGCCAGTTCTCTTCAATATCTTTATCAACGATCTGGATGAGGGGATCGAGTAAGTTTGCACTATGACACCAAGTTAGGAACGAGCGTTGATCTGCCTGAGGGCAGGAGGGCTCTGCAAATGGATCTGGTTAGGCTGGGGACTAGGCCAACTGTATGAGGTTCAACAAGGCCAAGTGCCAGGTCCTGCACTTGGGGCACAACAACCCCATGCAATGCTACAGGCTAGGGGAAGAGTGGCTGGAAAGCTGCCTGGCAGAAAGGGACCTAGGAGTATTGGTGGATAGCCGACTGAATATGAGCCAGCAGTGTGCTCTGGTGGCCAAGAAGGCCAACAGCATTCTGGCTTGTATCAGAAACAGGGTGGCCAGCAGGACTAGGGAAGTGTTTGTCCCTCTGTACTTATCTCTGGTGAGGCTTCACCTCAAATACTGTGTTCAGTTTTGGACCCCTCACTACAAGAAGGGCATTGAGGTGCTGGAGCATGTCCAAAGAAGGGCAACAAAGGTGGTGAAGCATCGTCTAGAGAACATGTCTTACGAGGAGTGGCTGAGGGAGCCGGGGTTGTTTAGCTTGGAGAAGAGAAGGCTCAGGGAAGACATTACCGTACTTTATAAAGGAGATTGTAGCGAGGTAGGGATTGAGCTCTTCCCCCAAGCACCAAGTGATAAGATGAGGGGAAATGGCCTCAAGTTGTGCCAGGGCAGGTTTAGGTTGGATATTAGGAGAAATTTCTTTACTGAAAGGGTTGTGCAGCATTGGAACAGGCTGCATCAAGTGCCCCCTTCCCATCTCTCATTTCTAAGAAGAATTTGATTATTCTTTGCAAGAGAACTTGCCCAGAATTAGTCCAAATCCAGCCCAGGAGACAGGCCAACAGGCCTGTGGTTAGGGCAGCATCTGGGCTGCTGACAGTGCAATGGAATCCCTTCAGGTATAGGGGACTGACTGCACCATCCCAGCTGAATCCCTGAAATGGGGTGCTGCACGTCTGGGAACCCTGCTGCAGCAAGCCTGAAGAAAAGCACAGCCTCTGGTTTAGGGGTCCCAGCTGCACTCCTGTCTGAAAAGGAGCTGAGCTGTGCACTGGGGCTGTGAGAGAGGCTTCTCTGGAAAGAGACAGAATCAGACACTGGTTGAGAAAAAGATGAGTGAGAGCTACAGGTGCTTCCAGAGTAAAGGGAATGGGGCTTACAAAGACCTGAGTTTTGGAAGCAGCATTTTAACGCCTGTGTGGATGTAGCTTCCATCTTCCGGAGGAAAAAAAAAAAAGATTTCTTTTATTCAAATGTAGGGTTAATTAATGGAAAGGTGACGTTGAATTTATGACCAAAAAGAAAGACAAGAAAGAGTTTGATTGTCAGGAGTCTCATTTATACCTGTCCTACTCCCACTCCTGGCAGAAGTTCCCAGACCTTAGGCAAGATAAAAGAAATGCAGAGAGAACAGATGAAACTGTTCTTACAGCCACAGAGTGGCTAAAAGAAAAGCTTTGAGAAAAGGGGTAGCTGCGAGTCTAAGCATATAGAGTATGTTGTGCAGTCAAGGCCTTTTAGTTTTATTTCCACAAAAGAAATCTAAAGATCAGCCAGAGATAACTTCTCCCCCTCTATTGGCCTAAACTAAATTGCTTTAAGGTATACTGATGTTGTTCATGATAACCCTGTTGCAGTTACATGCACTTACCATTAATAAATAATATTAATATAATTAATAAATACACAAAGCTCTAAGTCTTTCTTAGCTAAGTTGAACAAATTCTTCACAGAACAAACTTTTGCAAAGGTTTTTATCTTCATGACACTAAAACAGAGCCTTTTAAAAAGTGTTTCAAAACCAGAACCACTAATTTAAAAATGGCTTTGAGATACTATCTGTTAACAGTTTTTCCTGCAAAAGTGTTTTAATGTGCATACAAATAGCGATGGGACAGACCATTAATATTTTACATAGTAAAAACTCATATTGCAGTTTATGGAAGCTGTGGCCTGAACAGTGTGGGAAAAAAATACTGAAGAAATTTTATCTTCCCTTCCTTTTCTGTGTGGGTGCCTCATATCACTGGCTACAGGAGGAAGAGGGCATCAGGCCTCTACACAGAGGGTGCTAAGAGAGGGGAGTTTGTTTCATATTGCTGCTGCATGGTGGCTGTCCATACTTGTCTGGCAAATGGAATCCTTTTCACTGGTTCCAGGTCTGGCCCAAGATCTCTCTGCTTGAAGCAAAAGTCAAGTAGGGATTATCTGAGTCACAGCATAACCCCATGGCTATTCCATATACCTGAATTAGGATTTATGTACCCTCAAATGTAAAGGAGGAGGTAAATCTTAACCCTAGGGGCTTCAGAGAATTTGAATATATCCCCAATGTCTTAAATTATATTAAAAATATCAGATAAAATACATCAGATAAACCATAACCATAGGTATATGTTTGTATCAACATGTTTTTCTGTACACACATTGCAAATACAGAGATTTTAAACACATATGTGGTTAAAATGAGTGTTTTCCATGTATTTTAATAAGATTTGTACAAGAAAACATTTGCTGTTAAGACAACACAAGAAAACTCAGTTGCTAGACACTGCCCCTCACTTAGCGAAGATATTATGACAGCTTCGTATTCTGAAACAAAATTCTACCAATTTTAAAAGAGCTTTTAAAAAAAGGAATGGAAGCCTTAGCAGCAAGCAGGTATTAGCCCCCGAGACAAGGTCTTCAACACTGGCAGCATTTTATCTTTGCAGCTGAAAGTTACATCATCAAGTGCCCAGGCTGTTTGTATGCACATCCTTTTCTCCTTGGCCTTCCCTACACCTGCTAAGAGAAAGAGCAGTAACATTTTCAAGAGGATGGCAGTGTCCCGCATGATGTCCAAGTGAACTCAAATGGCACCAGTTATTTTGGGCATGGCAGCTTTCCACTCAAGAGTCATCACTGCAGTCATTCATGGCTCTTCTGTCATTAGACACCATCATCGGGATGGCAGAGACTCCTGCATGACTGCTGGTGGATTAGTGTTACACTTGTTAAACATACAGGTTCCCTGCGTGATTATTCAGATGAGCAATCAGGTGATTCATTTCCTCTTTTAAGCCTCTAGACACCGAGCAGAGCACCCAGACTACTGCTATTATTTGTATTTGCAGCTGTGTGTAATGGCCTCACTCATTACTGCCTGTGCAGTACCATTAGTGGGTAGTGTATTACTGACACAAAGACACACTTGCCCTGAGGAGCCTACAGTCAAAAGCAGACACCAGCATAGTGTAGGCAACAAATATTCAGAAAGCACATGAACGAGGGTTATAACACTGAAAGATTATGAGATATGCTTGTTATGTTCACCTCTTGCTAGTGCCTTGTTTTTTCAGTCTGTGCTGACACCTAACCTGAATGATCTTGCAAGAGAATCATGTTCTGAATTCATATAGCTTCCTGTGATAAGCTGTTGATGTGCTAGTGGTATTTTTAAGACACAGAGGAGATATGTCAGAGAAACAGGAGCCTGATTTCACTGCAGATAGAATATTCTAATCAGCGAGCAGCTTATCAACACACTTACGGGCAGCAAATGCTTCACAAACGCTGGGGAACGCCAGCTGAAAATCCCCATCATTACTGACATAAATTTCTCGATAAGCCTCCTCAACAATAAGAGCTATTGTTTATACCGAGAAGCACTGCTGAGGTTCAGTGGAAAGGTGCGTGGAGCTTTTTTCCCCCCAAACAAATGAAGTACTGGATTCATGGGTGAGAAGCAGGCCTGCTGGCATTCGCAGCCCTTATTCTATTCAATGGTCACAGCAAATGACGCCCTTTCATTTTCCTTTCCTGCACTTCACAGTACAAAAGAAAAACTTAAACCTAAACCAGTTATTTTTATTTTTGATCAAATCTTTCTTTCCCCTCTCCAGATGGTACATGCAGGGGCACGACATTAACCTGACACAAAAATGAGCATCCAGAAGCAAGTGTTCCATTAGCTCAGCTCAGCGTCTGATGTGTTTATTTTCAGAGGATCTGTGAAACAGGCTGACAAGCAGAATCTTTTGCTTCACATATCACTTACAGAGTTCCAGTGAGCAGGCACTGTAGGAAACAGCCAGTGGAAAAAGATTCAGCAAGGCATGGCTGTTTATTTTATTTTTTCTTTTTAGGCACAGATACAGTCAATCAAAACCTCGATTGATGAAACAGGTTCATCAGAGAAAAAATTAAGATAATTGCATCATAACTACAAATTGTTATAAGAGACATTTTATGACACAATCATTTGAATTAGAGACTATTTACCTCAGAGTGGTATATCTAGGCAGGAAAAATAAATTAACTTAAAAGAGTTACAGGTCCTCTGAATACAAATGGTAAGCTGTGTTTTTCAACTTCTTTTTGACTTTTTTGAGATCAGGTGGGCTACTTTGATTTACAGTCACCAAAAAGGAGAGCTCAGGTTTTCAAGCTACTCTCATGCATGAGCACAGCAGAACCAGAAGGTTCACAAAGTGACATCATGTGGCTTTGTCTATGCTAGTGAAGGAAGCCATGCCAGGACACCAGTCTGCTTGTTGGCCCAGGATCATTTATACTGGAAGTTGTTTAACAAGGTCCCTGACGTGGTTTTGGCCTGTGCCATTTAGAATTCCCCAGGTTTCAGGCACAGCCCTAGGGTTAGCACAATGACCCACACAACTGCAGGCCACGTGCAGCTCCATGTTCTCTAGAAGTTTGGGTGTATGAAGGAGAGCGGTGCTGTACCAGTGGCCTCAGGGCCAGAGAACAATCTCTGCTTATTCCTATGGATGCACCTTCCGATATCAGACAGAGAAGAGGCAAAAAATGTCTTCAGCACCAAAGTCACATAATCACGGAATGGCTGAAGTTGGAAGGGATGTCTGAAGATCATCTAGTACAACCCCCCATTCCTGTGCAATGAGCACATTGCACAGGAAGGCATCCAGGTGGGTATTGAATATCTCCAGAGAAGGAGACACCACTACCTCTCTGGGCATCTTTCCAGTAAATAGTGCTGATGGGTGGACTTTCTTGTTATTGCATGGTGACTGTGTAAGAGTGTTCTGCTGTGGTAAAGCATCTCAGCAGGCATGGCTAATTTGGAAATACAAAGGAGAAATTGGCTTCCTTTGGGCTATTTCCAGAGCTGGACATGCAGAAGGATGTGACATACAGAAGAATGTACACCTGTTAGATGTGAGCCAGCTAGCACTCGGAGGTAGTGTAGGTGCACCATGGTGCTGCAGCTCACGGGATGAATCTCAGCTGACAAATACCGACAGCATCCCCATGTGCAGGTTTTGGCTCAGGTCTCTGCTAGCTGGTGGAGACTGCCTTTATGGTCTGGTGCCTTCCCCAAGCTTTCTGTGTCAGCAAGGAGGCATCTTTTCTTAGGAGTCTGTATGCACTGGGGTGGGAGGGGTTTGACCAAAGGGTTTAGCTATTATTGAAACAAAAGCAATAGGCAACGGGAGTCACTAAAAATGAAAATTAACAACATCAATTAGTGTGAAAGTCTGACTCGCCTGGAGAGACAATTAGTGGCTTCAACCCAGACAAAACTGAGATGTCCTCTGCCACCTCTAACTTCATTAAACCAATGAGGTTTTCCACTGAATGTACTTGGCAAGCACACCACAAATCTTTTCTGAATTCTCTGCTGCTTTCAAAAAGTAGCACCTCTTGGGACCTGGAATCTGCTGACACAGGTGTTATAAAAGACTTTTTGTAGGATTGACAGCAAATAAAAGATTCTGCTACTTATTGCAAGCCTTTTGACGGCATAATTATGGGTATCCTTGCTCCAGGCTTCCTGACTGATTCCCACGTGACAGACATCCTCACAGATTTTATGCATTCAACAAATGCATCGACACTCTCCGCAATATTTCAGCATAAATCCAGGAATGGAGCGGGCATCAGGTGACTGTCTATTTTGAATCTGTCTCACAGCTTTCAACGTTGCCGTCTTTTCTATGTTGCAGAAATTCTCGCTTTTGCCTCTCAGCTTTCTGAAACAGAAATAAAGGGATGTATCACAAACATCAGAAACAAAAGATGAGAACCATGGCTGAACCAGGGTTCTGTATATACACAGGAAATGCATATTAGAGTGAACAATTCAATATAATGTTTTTTATTACAGATAGATTAAAGGGAAGTTGAGACAAACTAGAAATCCAGAGCCTTCTCTTCACGGGTGTTGAGCACCTGAAACTTCCATTAGCTTTCTAAAGGCCTCTGTTTCTTTTAGGTTCAAGGTGCTCTGGGAACAAAAAGCACTTAAGAGAAACATGCTGCTTTGTAAATGGCAGTGGCCAATGACAGACAATAACAAACTGAGGAAGGACAAGGAGCATTTTTCTGTACAAAGACAGGAGCATCTCTGGAAAAAAAAAAAAAAAAAGAAAAGAAAAGAAAAGAAAAGAAAAGAAAAAAAAACAACAGGACAACCTTTTTTTTTTTTTTTTTTTCCTGTGCTTATTTGAACAGAATGCTCTGGAGCAGACCTATTAAAAATATCCTCTAAACCTTGCTTCCATTAAGGACTGATATCATTTGTGAACATGGACACCATCTTCAGCTTTGACTCAAAGTACGCTATGCTGCTTTTCCCTTATTCTTTGTAACTTTAATTGTGCAGTAAAGTATTCTTAACCTCCTTATGTGGCACTATTCTAGGAGTCAGCTTTCTACTGTACATCTATCTTCTTTTATCACATCTTTGGCTTTTCTTTCCATAGCTATTGCATTTTAGTACTGCTCTCATTTTTACTAACCTGTAGCCTAGCTTTCAAAAATCCCTCTCTTCTCAAAATATGCTTTATAACATGTCTAATCATTGCTTTCTACAGGTTTCTCCCAGAGCAACAAATTTCAGTGCCAATGTGCAAAGTGCAATGCTTAGCTTCCTTTCACACTTGTGCAACCCGTTGAGATCCAAGAAAGTTGTACAGGTGTAGCAAAGACGAGTTCAACTCATTATATTTGCAGTCCCAAACCCCTCCTTGCTGTTTCTCTGAAGTGTATATCCTCAGTCATCTTTCTTGCTCCCACATGCCATGGAGCCTCAGGGAGCGATCCCTGAGTGTGGGTGCTGCTGGAAATCAGCAGATGAGAATGCAGTGAAGACTGGAGGCTTTTCTTCTTCTTGGCTTGTCCCTAATGCTAGTCATGCTTCTTTGTAGTTACTTTCCCCTGGGTAATGTAAATGCCCGATAACTCAGTCTGTAGCCCTGAGACCTTCCAGTAGAAATTGTCATACCTGTGTTTCAACAATAGTGCCACTACACCAATATTACTGGTAATGTAATTGGCATATAAAAGGAAAAATATTGTAATTTTGCATCCTAAAGCTGCAGAGAGGAGGACTAGAGCCTCTTAAATCACACCAAAGTCGTAATATAGCTGCAAAAGTAGTGGGAAGGGGAGGAGGGGGAGGAGGCGGAGGAGGATATCCAGCTTAATTTTGACCTTTCAGGAAACAATTGGTGAGCTAAAGAACTGTCTGAATTTGTGGTCTGGAGGTGACAGGTAACATGTAATATACAGTTCACAGTTTCCTTCTTTTCTCCATCCTGTGTGGTACTTGATAATGCAGCTGACAACTCTCTTCCCATAAAGGACATTGCTTTAAGCATGGTTCAGTAATCCCCAAACTCATTCCTCATTGTGGCTGTGGAAAAGGGTTTTACCTATGCTATTCTGCCCATGTTTGTGGAAATGAGGGCAATAACAATCCCTCACCTTCACCATGAGGGTGTTACAGGGAAGACATTATTCCATGAAGATGAAAAGGTACAGCCTGTTATTTGAGATTTCTACTGTTATCCATCATTTTTCTGTTAACTTCCACATTCTAATTCTATTTCACCTTGCTAATTTTGAGAAAAGCTTGATAAAGAAGGGAAATGCACAGGCACAGCAGGAGGATATTTAAGAGAATTAAAGTGTTCCACTTGGCATGGTGCTTCTGTAATTCTTATTTCCTATTCAGGGCTTGGGTGTACTGGTTCAGGGTACAAGATACCCGGCATTGAAACCTGCCTAATCACAGTGCTCCCTGTGCCTTGCACTCTCTGTGATACCTCTGCTTTCCCTGGAGCATGTTCCTGACTCTGAAAGGTCTGAAAGGAAATTCACATTTCTGCATTATAAAGAACACTGCAATGCCTGCATGGAAATAGCATTACCACACAATAAATAAAGGGTGGGGTGAAAGGATACTATCTCTGCTCCAAATATCTGATATTTCTTCCAAGAGGGGCAGTACATCAAACTCTTCACCCTATATAAGCACATTAGGCTGAGGAAGAGAACTCAGCATAGACTAGGGAGGGTTCTGGACTTTACACTGAATGAGTGAAGGACCAAAGGAGAAGGATAAAAGTTATTCACAGAGGACTGAGGTGCTTTACCAGGGTGACACTGAGTGGTAGTCCAGTAGGGAGAGCAATCAATAGCAATTTTGCCAACTGTTACTGCCTAATATAATGTAATGAGGAATGACCACAAGCTGTCATTTGAGAAGCAATATTGCTCGTTAAGACCAGCAGTCCATTGATACAGCAGGGCTGCAGTGCAACATCTGGCAAGAAGTCCCATCACAGGGGTTGTCAGGAGCAGGCACCCTCACACGGGGAGCACCCAAGTGCTGTGGTGAGAAAAGCCAAAATTAGTTACATCATTGTCTCTGTGGGAGTCCTGAGCATGAAAAGACTGCTCCACAGGACCTCCAATGTGATATCCTGGTGCTGCTGTCTGTCAGGCTCAGCAGGCATCTGCCACCAATGGGGAGCCTCCTGGGCAGACAGAATTAAAAGGTGAAACAAATATCTGTGTGTATGGCCTATGAGAAACATTGGCACTGAAAACTGATAAGACAAGGAGGCAGCAGGGAAAGAAAAAGTGTAAATGAAGTTCATTTTTGAGGGAAGCAGCAATGACCAGAACACAGTAGCTAGCCCTGAACTCTTTCTTCAAAAGCGGAAAGACCTGCTGAAGAGCAAAATCACGAATGTTCAATCCTGTTAAGTGAGCTCCCAGTAGGAGTAATTTTTAAAATGAAAAGCATGCCCACTGTTCAGAGATGCAAGCAGGAGAATGGCAGGGGAATCTACAAAAGGAGAGAGGTGATGAAGAGAGACAGCAGGAAATCAAACTCCACTCAGAATAGCAACCTGCAAAGATCCAGCGCACTACTGCCTACAAAATAACAAATAAAACTCTCCCCAAGATGAATAAACTGCTAAAAGCACTGGTAGAAAAAAAATGAGTTGTACCTACAGGTACCTCATGGCCCTTTTAAATGGTAACAGTTAGAAGTCTGAATGTGAATACAAACCTACATTTTTTTTTTCCTTTAATTCACATTATACATGCTTTTGTACTAGCAACGTATTGAATACGGAGTTTGGCACCTCAGGAAAACACATTTTGTATCAAACAACCTACATCACCAATAAAGTTTTTTTTTTTTTGATTTTTTTTTCATTTTATTTTGATATTTTAATCTTCAGAGGGGTTATCAATTATAGACCCAAATTACTGTAGATGAGATACCTTCATATTAGATTTATGCTTGGTATAGTGGGGGAAGCCAGAAGCTAGTGTCATCTCTACCTTAATCAGAAGAAGTCTGCTTAAGGAATATTCTTGATTTGTAGGTGTTCTCACTGCCCACTTTCATTATTCAGGTGTAAAAATTGCTCCATTTGTTAATCCATGGCATTAGCTTTCTGATAAGGAAGCTTGCAATGAGTTGCACATAATTTACTGTTGAAATAGCTGTGACTCTCATATTAGGAATACCAAGCATTATTTCAGGCAGATAAAGTACGTAGATTTATATATTTATTTGTTTGTTTTTCAAATTCATTGCCTTCACCAAGTTCAGAGGCATTTACTGTACCCTTCTCCAAAGTCTGACACTGTCTGAACTCATTAGAGTTAGGAGCTTTGAGTGGTCAGGCATGGTACTAGACCATAAGGACTCAATTAGGAATTTAAAGTCACTGCTCAAAACTAGAAAGATGGGTTGATTTCATCACTATTGACAGGCAGGTCCCTGAGAAGTTCACTACAGGAGGAACACATTTAGATAATAAATCCTCACTGGTGTTTACAAGGTAAGCTTTAATTCCTGTCCAAAAGAAAAATAAAGGATTTCTTCTTTTTCCAGTAATGACATATTAGGACTTAATACAGACATATTTAGATTATAGGCTGGTCAACAGTTTCACTGGGAAACTTTGGACAAACCTGTCCAAACAGTAATTTTCACTAAGTATAGCACCATTGTGTCACTTCTGCTTCAAGTTATAGATATTTCAGTACTGTACAAAACATCAGGATTACAAGACAGTTATTAACTTACTATGGCTATTTATGAATTCTTCAAGACCAAAATGCTTGATTCAATAGTGTGAAACTTCATTTAACTTACTACCTCCAGTTAATTTATCTTGTCCAAATTGCTTAGTAATCCTAAATCATTAAAGTGCTTAAAGTAATTAGTTTCAATTTTTATTTTGGCCCATTTTCATTAATGAAGTTTCTTTTTCAGCTGGTTAGAGAAACCTGGTTAGGAAACAATTGTGTTGAGGTGGTATTTTCTGCTTCCACAGGTGTGGTACTTTCGGTCAGTGTCTGTTTATAGGGCATCCTCTTCCACAAATACACTGTGGGCAACTGAGCTAGGATGTCCCCATTGTGTTTGGGATAGTCACTAAGGACATATTTAGCAGCACATTAACCTGGATTCTGCACAGTTGACAGAAGTGGGGTTAGGTGAAGAATAAATCTTTCCTCTTCAGCTTGTGAAACCTAGCAAAGCGATTGTGGCAGCAGCTGTGAATAGCAAACACTTTACTGATTTTTATTTAATGGGTTTAGTTGTTTTAGGATCCATGCAGGCACACCTGGACTTTTCCTTAAGACTGTTCTCTTTTTTGTTACTGCTGCATTAGATACAATAGCTGAGCATTTCCTGATGCAGGTGGCTAATTTGCAGCAAAACCCAGAGAAGCGTTGAATTTCCCCAAGAATGATTTTCTAAGTAGTTAAAACAAGCACCCAAATTTGAGGAATTTTTAGGAGGGCTACAACAATCTGTTGGGATGGTTTCAAATGTGCAGGATGAACTGTCTTACAGCTGGAAGTGATTGTCCCTGTGGTCTTCAATGTATTGAAAATAAAGATAGTGCTCGAAATTTGTGGCATAAGTAACTGTATACCCAGGAATATTCATGACAGTTTCACCAATTTAGTGTGTGATCAAGATTTTGAGATTGCTATGATAATCAGGTTGGTAAGTATATGCCCAGGCACATAATATCTGGCTTTGGAAATAGGCTGAACACGCAAATAGGCACTCTTGTTAATCCTTTACTTTGTTTAAAGCACTGGAGATCACCAGCTCTACTGTTCACTTTAATAGGTCAAGTAGTACCCTCTATACATTTTCTTCTTTGTTTCTTTCTTTGTAATAGAAATAACCAGCAGGCAGTATTTTTTCCAGAATGAGGTGGAAGCCAAGTCAGAGAAGTAAGTGTGCATATGTACTCCTATGTGTAGAATCACAGAATGGCTTGGGTTAGAAAGGACCTTAAAGATCATCTAAATCCAACTCCCCTGCCATGGGCAGGGACACCTCCCACTCAACCAGGTTGCTCAAAGCCCCATTCAACCTTGCTCAAAATTTCCTCTTTAAAGGATATGACTGTTTAGAAAATGAAGCTCTGAAAACTTAGGAAGTGACAGAATCAGCCTTGCCCCTGCACATTTCGTAGAGTTCTATTCTGTTTCTTTTTTCTTTTTTTTTCATTATGATGAGTGCTTGATTGTATGGCTACATGTTTTTTTACCCACAGGTGCCTGGGATGGATTAGAATCACTTGCTGGGCAGCTTTTCAATATTCTGTTTTATCATCATCGTTCAGCACGTGGCCCCGTGTCTCGGGTATTGCTCTGTATTCAAGCCGTGCTCTGGATGCATAATTATTAATTTCATCAACAGCTTTTTGGTGGCAGTTACTGCTATTGTTTTCAAGTGGCTTGCAAGTAGTGGTGAATTCTGTTTCTCCTCTCTGAGATGACGGGACATTGTTATCTTCATTTTTCAGGTGGAACGAAAGGACGCAGGAAGATTAAAGTCCAGAGGTTCCGCTAATTTCAGCCACCAAAGATCTCTACTAATTACCCTTGTGGAAAGCTGATAGCATTAGCAATAGCCTTCATGTGGTTCAGTGCTAACAAAGCCTTGCCAACGGCTGTCACATCCATTTGCTAACGGGAGAGGCTCTGGAGGCCTAAGCTCCTTCCAAACTCTGAAGGCAAATGTGCTGTAGACAGACACAGGCTCACTGGCTTGTCCCCTCCGCAGCGTATGATCCATGGACAGCCAGATGCTCTGCTCTCCACCCTCACTTCCAGCTGGAAGGGGAACTTTTCCCCATGTGCTGCCGAGAGCCAGCTGAGTCGAAACTGCTGCTAGCCCTGCTGACTGGATCTTAGGAATGCTTATAATGTGGTCAAATTTGGGTTGATTTGCACAGAATTAGCAAAGGGTCCGTTAACCTTTCCAGAAAATCATGCCAGGGTATATATTGTTCCTTCAAGTTGTTCTTAGAGAAAAATGAACAGTTGGATATTTCCCTACGTATTTAACCTGCAGGAAAATCTGCCTAGAATACTTCAGCCCCACAGGTTAAAATGTATCAAAATTAAGAAGCAGGGAAATCCTGGATGACTTTACTGTTGAAGAGTACTTGTAGTGGCCTTGCTGCTAATAAGAAGGCATATACATGCAGGGATGCACCCACTGAGACTTCATGCACATACACAAGGACAATAATTAGCAGGACGCTGTATGCCTTCTCATTTATTTCATTTGTTCTTCTCAGTACAGCTTAATCTTGCAGACAGTTTGCTTTAATCCTGAGTGGATGAAAACGGCAGGAGTTTGTATAAAACTGGTGTAAGTTTTCAGCCACTGAGAGCAGAACCCATCAGAAGGCGATGCTGAATAAATCCACAGGAATACCATGGCATTAATTGTGCATCGTGCTGAGCATGCCTACTGTGGTAGAAGGTGACTCCCACCCCAGTGATGGATGGCATCCTGAATGAGGTAGGACCTCCTCATGTTTCACCTATGCAGAATTGCTGAAAGCTTCATGTTGTGGTCTAATGCAAATTAATTGAATTTAAATGGTAAACACAGAATTGTACAAACAACAGAAGTACAAAGTGAAGGAAGACACCACGGTCATTCCTCTTTTGGAAATGTGGTAACACCTTCAGAGAAAAAATGATGAAATGCGTAGAGGAAAAAAAAATCATTTGCCAATGGAAAAAAAATGCATTAGGCCTTTTAAAAAGTGACCTGCCAGATGTTTTGCATATTAATGATATCTTTTACATAATATAAGTGAGGGTAATGCATGTATCAGTAAGGGCTCAAATTTACAAGGAGTGTGAAACAATAATTTAATTCTCCTGAGATATGTTATCAACTCCAGTCCCATGCTTTTTATACACATGTAAACTTCAGTGGAAACCATCTTAACTGCTTTCATTCTTATTAAATAGTCTTCCAAAATCTATAATTCAGTGAGACATTAAGCAGTTGGCATTTGTTGCTATACAATCCAATTCCACAAGCCCCACTGTGAATTCAGCGGGGCATTCTCTACTAGCCAGCTTCTGTTATCAGTAACTCTACATGAAAGAACTTGCATTTTCCTACTAATGAAGAAGACTGAAGAATAATAAAGTTGTTCAGTATTTTAAAACCTTAGTGTGGATTGTAGCCTTGAGATTGAAATGCAGAGAACTGTTGAGATGCTTTTGAATAGAAGTGTCTCTCACTAGTAAGTGCCCGTATGCTTTTACCTCCTACAGATGAACATATACAAGTTACAGTAACATTTAGACATCAGGAGGATAACATCACTGAATTCTGGTATGAAATCTCAAATATTAAATGAGCTGTACCTATATTAGCAAATTATGAGTATGATCTGTGTCTTTTAGGAGCATTATTTTTGCAGAATGATAACAGTTTTGCCCTTCACACAATTTATTGACTGATAAGCATTTGAACAGCACTCCTGCCATAGGTACTGACCTCCAAGGCCTCTACAGACATAAAGTGCACTAAGGTCCTCATTACTCCTTCATTATCAACCTTGAGTTTGCGTGGTGTGCCACCACCTCACCTACATGAGCCCACTGGAGCTTGAGGAATCAGCTTTCATTAAGTGAAGCAGCTGGTGGTGCTCCCAAGTTGACCAAAGTACAATGGATGTGGCAGGTAGCAAGTTCCCTACCAATGAAGCAACTAAGCTGGATGTGGAGGCATGGTGCTTGTATTGGGTCTACATGACAAGGTTTTTGTAGTGTGGGGCTGTAGGGCTGGCCCCTGTGAGAATAGCTCAGAAGCTGCCGGATGTTAGGTAAGGGCCAGTTTCAGCTGGTGGATGTGGCCTGGAGGAGGCTGTGGCCTGTGGAGACCCCCAGCAGGAGCAGGCCCTGGGCCGGAGCTGCAGCCGGTGGAGAAGAGCCCATGCAGGAGCAAGGGGTCGGGGGGAGCTGCTGCCCTTCTTTTCTGGTTACTTGCCTGAAGAACGGGGTATTAACTCTCTGTTAAAACATGTAATGCCCTGCTTGTTTCTTGGATTATCATTTCTGCTGCAAAGTCTTCCCTATGCTGTTCTACCTAGCTCTGTTAAATCAAGGGGTACATCATTGCTTTTAGAAAACCACAGACCTAGCTTACTTCCTTGGATATCACTGTCTATCTGCCTTGGTCCTACACAACCAAAGAAGGGAATATCAGCATTGTGGGAGTAATGTGCAACATCAAATTAATCTGGAGAAATGTTTTCAACAGGGAGGATTTTCAATTTAGCAGATAAAATGCTGTTTTGGGGAATAAAATGCTCTGAGTTTTTGACTCTCTCAGTGGAGGAGAGCCTGTATCCCAAAATCAGTAATATTAGGGTGAGTTTGCACCACTGAAACCAGGACAAGTTTTGCCACTTATCTGTAGATGGGCAAGCTGGAGATTTTGCTTTTCTGGGCTTGTATTTTTCATTTTTTTGACTAGATGAATTATTGCCATAAGAACATTGCTAAAATCATTGTCAAGAATCAACTGAAAAGATCTTTTACAGAAAAATGCTCCATCTCCCTACCTTCTGCACCAACAAATATGAGCTGACTCACCTGCTTTGCTTGTTGGTGGATATCATATTGGAGCTAGGAACATGATTTTGCAGGCAGCAAGGTTAGAAAAGGTTAGAGAAGTTGCTGCATGGGGCTTTTTTTTTCTTTTTTCTTTTTCCCAGTACAACATTGTGCCAGCAGAAGATTTCTAGGATGCACAAAAGTATGTAACACATTAATGATCCTGATTTTTAATGAATTTTTAAATGAATTTGTGCTGGTGCAATCAGTTTTGTTAACTGCTGAGCAACAGTGTCTGTGTTCACAATTAATTGTGGAAGTACAATGACAGCCATGTAGATAGAAGCTGGATTTAAATCAGCAAGTTCCAATTAAATACATGACTGCAAACTACACAACTGCAGATCTGTAACAATGATATTGTCAGTAAAGATCAGAGAGGTGTTTGAAGACAATTATGACATCAGCTTAAGGGTTGAAATTCTGTACTTTCTGATGTCTGTAAGGAGACCTGGATCTTTCACTTCAAAAACCTAAACTGTAGGGGTGAATGGGAAGCACAGAGAAAGGCCATGACAGCGGTGTGTTGCAAGAACTCCAGATATGCCAGGATAGCAAGGTCGCAGGGCCTCTGTTTTGTTAAATGGTCTAGAAAAAGAAGGTTTGTTCCTCCTGTGGACTACTGTGGAGACAGAGTGCCAGCCCCTGTGTGCAATAATTGCAACTTTAAACTATCCTGTTTGGATAAGATTTCTTAGGAAGCAAGTTGTTAAATGTATGGATTGTTCTGGCTAAGAGTAAAGAAGAGCACTGCATTTTAGGACATTAGGACACAGAAAGATGGCATCCATTGCCTCAGAGAACAACTCAGGATCACTGCTGCATTATTTGAATTGCCTTTATTTTTCAATTCTTTTTTTTTTTTTTTTCTCATTTTGGGACATACAAGAATGTTTTACATACAAGAACAGGAATCGTTGCCTGTGTTTAGACCTTTTGAAATTTACTTGTTGTATAGCAATTTCTGAGAGAAAAAAACACGGAGTACAGTTGTTCATTTGCCAGAACACTTTTGCTGATCTCTTTTTGTAGATTTTTTTGGCAATGCGTGAGTAAGATGTGTGCCACACCTGCTGCGGTGTAGGCTAATGTGCAATTGTCCATCAGGAGACCCATCTCAGTGGTATTCTTTAGGACACTGCAGCAGCTTTGAATAACCTTCAATTGTGCTATTGTTGTGTATTGGAGAAGAGTTTGTAAGCTTCCTGAATTTGCGGATGTGGGGGACAATCAAAGTGTCTTTCTCTGTGAATTGTACGCACCCTACAGAGATGCTTCTTTCCTTCATGTCCTTCACCACCAGCAGCTGTGCAGAGGGGACAGATAAGAATGCCTCAGTCACTTCTCAAGTGACGTCCTGTATTTTTGCCATTCCAACATGGGGACTCGGAAACTTTCTGTGAGTCCTTGCTGTTGACAGCCAAGCCTGGCTTCCATGGGTTGCTGGGTTTGAAGACCTTGAGGTAGGACAAAGGACATGCCCACAAGAATGCTCTTATTTCATAGCTAGTGAAGTAGAAAATGTTTCCTAAATTTATTAAAAATCTTGAGGAAAAAAGAAGGAGAGGGACATAGAGAAGCAGAGAGTCTATATTCATTCAGCCCCAGGCTCCTTTCATCCAGCATGAATGTCATATGACAGTGAGAGATACCAAAGACAGAAAACACTGGCCAGATTTTTTTCTCGTCTGCTTCTGTTTTCATCTGCGTGTAGCCAGCTGGAGATGCAGATTACAGCTAGTTTATTATTTTCTTGAAGAAGTGTCTATTTCTTGGCAGGCCAAATACAGGCAGAGACACAGTAAGAGACACTCCACATGTTCCAGGAGCACCAAGGAGATGGGCTTGGAGCAACATCCAGGTCCAGCAGTGAACATCTGTCCTAGCTGCTGGTGCTGCAGGGACACGAGGATAAGTGGAGGCTTGGCGCTGGGCGGGACATGTGCTACCTGCAGGCTGGTGACCCTGGCAGCCTGGTCCTGCTTCAGGGGTGCACAGACCTCTGTGCACTGGGAGGAGAGACAGTGATGGGTCTTGTCCTCTATTATCCTTTGAAATAGGGATTATCAGTGCTAGTGATGCTCAGCTATTCTTCTGGGCACATTTGTTATCCCTGTCTATGCCAAGCTCTGATACAGTTGCAGGCCCAGCTGCAGTTGTCTGGCTTGTTCACTTTGCCAACGGCTAAACGGAGATTGATCAGAAAGAGTTGAGTCACTGGGGTGAAGATACTGGGTGGATGGCATGGAGATGTCATGCCACAGCATAGAATAGAACAGAACAGAGCAGAATATATTTTTAAAGCTGATAGCTGCTTTGCCATCCTATTCCCTGGCCTCCTGATCTTGAGGTCTATTCCTCTGCTGTGGTAGAAAGAGCAAGAGAGGTTAACTGGGGAATTAGCCACTCCTTATACAACTGGCACATTTTCTGCACTGGAGAAACATAAGCAGCAAAATGAGTGATCTTAAAGGAAAAGTGGAAGTGTGGATTCTTGACAGAATGGAGGAAATAAAGTGATGTTAGTCCTTTGGACTTTGGATTACAGTTAAGTGGCTTTGGGGCAGTTGGTCTATGCAAGAAAAACTGGTCACACAGAGGGGCAGCTCGGAAAGTATTACTTAAATATTAGGATCACATGACAGTAAATACTGGAATTACAGAACAGCATGACAGTTAAGCAGTTTATTTATTTATTTGTTTGTTTGTTTATTTTCAAAACTGATTTTAAGGGCATCCCCTGCCTCAGGTGGTCAGCCAAAGGGTCCTCTTCTTGCAATGGCTGTGAAAGTACCGCAGAGACTTATTTGTCAGCACAACTGACAATGGTATCACAATAGCCAGACTTAGACTGTGCTTCAAGGTCCTCCTTGAAGAGTCTGATGCAGGGCAGAGGAGGAGTGACCAGGGTGAGGTATCCTATTTTTGCCAAATTTTCAGTGATTTTAAAATTTTGCTGCTGAAGAAAATTGGACCAAGACAAAAATAAATCTATTCTGTATGCATAAGGCTATAAAAATCATTTTTGTACTTGTTTTGCATTGCCTGTCCTTCCCCCCACACCTCTTTGTCATTCAAAGTACGATCATAGGAAACTTCAAGGGAAGCTGCCAACATTATCAACATCAAGAGAGACAGACACACCAATGACATAGGATGCAAGTGAAAGGATACCACTGAGAAAAGCTACACAGATGGTATTATAGATTAAAAAAACCTGGCATTTCTAAAGCTCAGAATTGTTAAAAACAGAAACACATAGAAGGTGAGAGGGTGAGAGAGAGAAGTAGCTTGCTTATTCAATCCTTCTGGTTTGATATTTCTAGAGACCCCATCTGTACTCTGCAAGAATGGGTTTGTGCTTTTGGTTGTACTCCCAGCTTGTTCTTCTTGGTGTTTATAGACTATCCCACATGACAAGTTCTTCTTTGCCAAGCATGCTGATAGGTCCTTGCAGCAAGAATTGTTCTGTTCCGGGACTGTGCTGAGGCGTTTTACATTCCCAAAGTGAGGTACAGTCCAGAGAAGTCCTGCGAGGAATGGCTTTGCTGTTCCTTGGGCAGAGCAATACTAGGTCTCTCTCTTGGCCTGCCTTGCTTTTAACTAGAATGACAAATTCTGTTATAGCCATTGCTCATTCATTCCCTCTGCCTAAAACTAAATCACTTACTCTAATAGTTCCCAAACTATAGCCTCTTGCACCCTATTAAATTGTGTTTTCTAGGGTGCTCTGAAGTGGTTTCAGGAAGGGAACATGTTCTGAGAAATTTTGGTAGTGCTATATTTGAGCAGAAGTTTTCAAAAACCAGACTTGTCTCTTTCACAAGACCTCTGGTATTACTGGCACTGAAATTTCAATAAGGAGATTGAAAAGGCAAAAGGGGCTCTGTGAGCCTTCTGAAATATTTGCCCAAAGTTGCAAAATTTCAGGAATTCTGACTTCTGAACAAACTACCCCAAAAGAGCCATCTCCTTCCTAGTAAGTAATTTACGTCAAAAAACACCCCCCTGGTGTGACAGCCTGCCACCAACTCGCTGTTCTTCCTGCCTCTAGAAAGAACAAAGCTCTTCTCTCCCTCTGAGCACTGCAGCTTTGCAGTATAGCTGGTGCCACCTGCTACTGCTGGGCACCCTGTCCACACCTCCTGGCACCTTCCCTCCTCCTGGCTCTCCTGCCAGGTGATGCACCCAAATGTCCACATTTACGGTGCACATCCAGCATCTTGCCTATGGGCCCAGCCAACAAGAAGGTAATAAGGAGATCCAGAAACATTTTCTTCTCTCCCAGTACCCTTTGTGTTGAAATTTCACCTTTCCGTCTATACATCTGCCAGGAATAGCACTTTTTTTCAGGCAATATGCTTCAGGTGACCGGGGACAGTTTGTGCTCGCAGTTACTTTCTGAGACCTCTGCAGTCAACACTTCATGGCACTCCATTTAATAAACCAAGCCCAAGTTTGCATCTCTGTCATCATCTCTGTTTAAATGTTTGAGATTATGGCAAGTATTTGATGCAAAAAAGCATTTCTAAGTGAACAAACGTTATTTTCTTTCTGAGGACTAGGTTCGACAGATATGAGCCTCAGAAATAAACAGTCAGACAGAAATGTATAGAAAGACAAATGGGCGATTGACAAAATTGGTCTTTTACTCTGATCTGTTTCCAACATATTTCAAAATAGCAGCTTTGGAAGATGCCACTTCCTTTTACAGCCCTGTTCACAAATGATAAGTATAGTTTGTTAGAATTTTGGTCTAACAATTTAATCACCAAATTACCTTTTAGCAAAGGTTTGCCTCCCATCGTTAAGTGATTCACTCAAGGTAACAAGTGAAGTAAAGCCTGAGGGATACAGTAGTCTCAGATGTAAGCCTTATTTTACAGGAAAGAACAGTGTAGTTAGGCTTTCTTCTGAGTTATTTTTGTGTTTTTGTGCTTTATCACAGCTTGCAAAAGCAGGGATTACAATATGTAGCTGTTGATCAATATTAAACTAGTAGAGAAAAATGTCAAGGAGAAAAAAAATTTGAAATCATACTACATTTCAACACCAACAGAGAAAATCCCAGCATTGTTAAATGGCAGCAATAAAACTAGCAATTGTTATTTAGTTTTAAGTAATGAACCAAATAAAAAATATGGAACTTGCTACATTGCCTCCCAAATGGAGCTTATTACACTGCTGCTTGAATGTTCGTACAATCTTTAATCTAAACATTTTCTCTTCAGGTCTTAATAATAGGCATGGGTAGTTGCAATTTGCTCCCTCTTCAAAGGCAAAAATGAAAGAGGAAAACAAAATGCTCTAACAAATCAGATGTGCACAGAAGTGGCTCTTGCAGCCAGAGGAGGTTGGTTGTTAGGGCTGAAAGTCAGAGAATTTCACCCCACAATTTATCTTTCAACCAGGTAAGGGCAGGATTAGCATGTGGGCTCTCCAAAGCTGCTCCCCCAGTGAGAAGGAAGAGCCATTCATCACTATTTACTGGGCTTTTGTTCTGCTGCAAGCGCTTGCAGAGAAGAAATAAAAAAGAGTAATTTGTGTTTCTCAAAAGGAGACCAACACACATTCTCATAGATGCTTCAAGGATTTTTTTTTATTATATTTTTAATATATAAGGAACCGAGGAAAACATTTAGAGGTGAATGTTAATATATTCCACTCCTCATGGCCCACAGTATTCTCAATTCTCAGTTCGTTTTTTTTCATTATGCACCCTTTGTTTCTAGAATTACTGTGATAGTTTACTGGTTTGAAGGATTTTAGAGTTGCAGTCATAAATAGGAGCAAATCTTAACCTTGAAACTTGAATGAGAAAATAATCCTATTTGAAACAACTCCTGAGTGGCACATGGACGAGACAGAAAGAAATTAATTCCCTTTTTTCCTGCACATGCCTACCTCAAGCTCAAGTTGCTGTTTAAAATTGATCATCTGATAAAATCCCAAATTTTAAAACGTTTGGCTCTGATTTTTGATGAGGGAAGGAGGCAGGCTGGGGTATTTATTCCTGGCCTTGGACCTGTGGTTGCATGACTCCTCTCATTCCCCTTCCCTCTGGGACCCTGATGCTCACAGCTCCACATGCAGACAGAAATCATTATGAAAGGCATGGATTCAGATTCTCACCTGCAAGGTAAATAAGTAAATCTCCCTCTTGGGCTGCAGCTGGTTTCTTTAGATATTTCTCCAGTGTCTGGAGTGCTTGTTGCATGGAAGCGTGGCTCTCTATTCACCCAGCTGGGCTGGGAGCAGGACCTGCCTGCAGGGGCCTAGGCACACAGCCTCCATCCAGGTGCCTTCTCCTCTGGGTGGCTTCAGGAGCCAGGTCGAGCAGGTGATGGAGTATTTTGGGAGGGCTAGAGGTGCAAGAGGCCCACCCTTTGCAGCCTGGGACATGGTGTGGTTGGTTCTGTGAGTGCTTGTATCTGAATCTATGCCTGCCCTTGTTGGTCCTGGGTACCCAGGACATGTCAGACACTTCCCTCTGTGACCCACAGCACGGCTTGCTATGGGACATATAAAGCTACAGTCTATGAGCTTTTTGTGGAATACTGGAGTGACATTTAATAAGTTCATGACATTTAGTAGGTCAGATTAGAGAGCCTAGTGCAGCATTTGGTGTTAATTTTTATTGTACCTATAGCCTTTACCCTTCCTTATAGGAACTCTCCCTCAAGAGAGTCAAGTCTGTATTAAAAATAGAAAATGTATGAATGTTCTTATCAACATAAAGTGGAACAGACAGTAAAGCACAATGCCATGGAAAAAGTTGTTCCAAATAACTAGACCTTGACTTACTGCACTTCATTAGTGTGCAGCAAAGCTAAGACCTGGCTCGCCCTTCTGCTGGGCAGCCAAGGATACCCAGCTCAAACCTGATGCCACTTGGGCTGAGATCCTGCTACAACTTCCCAAGTACTTACATCCACACTCAGAAGTCTCTGGAACACAATGGATCCTATGCTTCAAACTAGTCCCACATACCTAATCTGTAGGATCCTCCAGGATCTGTTTCAGATAGACTCATACAACCACTTTAAACATTACACTTTTTTTCCAGATTAGGGACACAGTATGCATTTCTGGCTTCCACATTCCTTCCAATGAGAATTTCTAGCACATTCAAACCATTGGTCAGCCACTAATCTGTAAGCCACAAGAGAATGCCCACTAGGAATTGGGACAGCAATTTATTTTCCAAATTATGATAGAGAATTTTTCCTCATTCAAAGTTAAGTTAAAGGAAAAAAGCAATTAGAAAGGTATTATTTAAGCCTGAGTATATACCAGGCAAAGAGACAGTTCTTGCTGCCAGCAACAAGACTCTTGGGATCTATCAAATACCGTAAGTTGAATATAGATCTTTAAAATCTAGGACCAATTAAATATCCAGAAGGACTACAATTTAAAAGAGACTGGAAATTTCAATTAAGTATAAAAATTTAACAAAGGTTACCTATAGTTAAAAGGACATAATTCATTGCTACTTGTGCTGAGGGATGGAGATGTTGAATGGCAGGTCTGTATGGTGGGTGGAGAAACCTGAATCCTAAATCTGACTGGTTCAGTGAACTTCAGAGGTATTACGTCAGTGTAGATAGAAAGGAGTCTTACAATAAAACTAAATCTCAAGTGCTTACTGTTCTGAGAGAGAATCTGTCTTAGGGAAAAATACCCACACACGTACATGCACAAGACACTGGAAACTTTAATGATTTTTTTACCCAGTTTTATTAAGTTTTACAGACATTATGTTCTTCCTGGGATCATCCAGCATCAACATTAATGGGGAAGACTTGTGGCCATATCAAGTGACCAGGAGTGTGTGTGACACAGCTGGACCAGCTAAACCAGGCTGTGATCTTCATAATTTTCCTGGTAATTCCTTGCTTCTTTTTTATCAAGATATATACCTACATAAACCCAGGGAAAATGCCTAGTGTTTCTACGGTCACCCAGGCCAGTGCTGGGTAAATACTGTAAGACAGGGAATTTCAGGCAGTAGTTCCTATGTCTTAGGATGTTCCATCCTTGCCTTGGAGCAGGGGATCTCCTTGGGATATCACTGGGCAGTCTTTAGGTGCACAATGATTTCATGACAATTTCAGGAGATGTTAGCACCTTCCTCCTAAGATGGGCAAAGATAATTTATCTTATCAGGAACGATATAAGAAAAAAAAGAAAAAAAAAAGAAAAGAAAAAAAAGTGATGAGAATTTCAGTCTGGCTGATAAAACTGAAGTCTTGCACCTCTTGGGAAATGTTTTTGAGTCTGGCTCAGATTAACAGTGATCAAAATACATTTTTGTCCTTGGAAGGCAAGAGAGTGCTTTTGTCTCAGGCCTTCACTTGCTGACAAAGGTTAGTTTTTTGCATCTACAGATCTGACCTGAGGCTGCTGAAGTGCTCAAACAGGAGAATGTGGAAAGCAAGGAGGAATTATCTGTAGCTAAAAGACAAGCCTCCCAACACAGGTTAAAGCTGTTTTGCTTTCAGCTGCTGCCTCTCATCTCATGTTGTCTGATCTAGCATCTGGCTGACAGTCAGAGACACCCTGCAAAATGAGGCACAACAAAGGCAGGAGACAGAGGGGAACTGCTTCCCTCTACATCAGTGCCTTATGTTTAGTGCCAGGGAGGAGAGCAAAGCACGGGTGTGAGGTCTGAAGGCTGTGTCCCTGCTAGGTGAGAGAGAAAGAACCTGAAAGTGGGAGCCTTTTGAAAATTTCCAATGTTTATTGGGGCCACAGGATAACAAAGGAAATTATGTATTGCAAAAGAAGGTACACCTCTCTGAAACAGGAGAAAGGCTGAAACATAATCCTGAATGAAGAATTTCCTTGGAAGGAAAGAACCAAAAAAGATGGTATCCCTGCTTGGAAGATACGACAAAAAGGAAAGACAAATCAGGAAAGAGTTGCTTAATTAGGGAGGAAAAAATGATCACAGTAGTAGAAATGATGTAGTTTGCACCATAATAGCAAGCACCAAATATAGATGGTGAATGAAACTCTTCAAGAGAGACAGTGGGACTCGGTGCTTGTTACGGCTAATGCCAAGCAATATTCATTTACCCCCCCAGGTATTAGTGAATATTAATATTATGTCGTTAGCAAGCTTTCAGTACTACTGGCAATATGTTGTGCCTTTTCTGGAGTGGAATAAAAGAACTCAGTTTCTAGCCCTACTAATTTTATATCTTTTATGAGCAACACATTTACTTTTAAAAATAAAATACATCATGTAAAAGTGGTAATTTACAGCTAAAGCAACTAATTTCTGGTGTTCTCATTAAGCCTATTTTATGCACCTGTCTTCTATTCACTCTTTTGAAATTGTAGACCACAAATAAGTGTACTGGGAGTGAGTAATTAGCCATAATTATTGTTTCTTTGTAATATTTTGGGATGTTGAGAAGATTTCTTACGTGAGGATGCCTTCTGTAAGGAGGGAAATATTTGTAGCGATTCTGAAGCTTATGACTTGAGCCTGCACATTGATAGCAGCCTGCAGTGAGGAGAGCAAGAATGAATTAAAGCAGGGTGCTTGTGACTGCAGGTTTCAACAAGGACAAATCCCAACGTAATTTAATCATCGCTAGGTTTTAAATAATTTTCATGAAATATTTACATTTTTATGTCTGCTAAAGGCTTCGATAGTTGCAAGCTCTTTGATTTCCAAAATTTGCCATAACGGCGTGTATGTTTAAATACACCTGTACGTATAATGATCTTCAACATTGCTGATCTTCTGTGTAATGAATTAGACTTTTCACTGTTGTAAATAGACATGATGCAAGATTAATAAACTAAGCCAAAGAGTATTGATACATGGTATTGATGTAAAGCAGGTTAGATGGAAGCTAATTAACATGCTTGAGTGATTTACAATCTAATCCCATACAAAACATTGGAAAACAAACTTGTGAACACTGAAACATTGAATCTCACCTGAAGTATTAAAAACAATGGTTCAAATTATGCCATGGTTTGTCCCCTCAGCTGTCCTTCATATTACAATAGGTATGATTTTGCAGACTAAATACAAGCATTGGTATTTATTTTAAAGTTGGATTTAAAGTGAAATCTCTTCTTCTCACAGATTTTTTCAAGAAATGAGTGGATTTCTCCATCAATTTGCAAATCTAAACTATTCAATTCAAAAAGTAACTGCAACAGTGTGAAAAGCTATTTACAGGTCTGCAGCCATCTCTGGTTTCATCAATTTGTTTTTCAGTCTTTGTTGTTATTTCTTGTTTCTTATGGATCTCCTGGGACAGCTTCTTGCTTCAGGAGAGAATGTCAATAGCTCATTCGTCCTCCAGGATGTTTCCTTGCAACAATGAGAATACTCCCCAAATTTAATCTAGTTCTTTTGCCTCTTTTCTGTAAAATCAGGAAAAAAAGTTATTTCAAGAAACATGAGCACCATCTGAATAAGGCTGCTGTGTAATAACTGTCTGAGTTTGCCTGGTTTGTACAAAGGGATATTAAAATAGACCATGACTTTCAAAAATCCATTAATGAAATTCAGGACTATTTTAGGCACTAAGTTCACAGTAGCTCAGATGCTAGACAAAGTTCATCTGCAAAAAGCTTTTTGCTCTGTTTTGGTTTTGAATTCACCTACATAATTCCTCAAACTTGTAATTAAACTTTGTGTACCTGTAGGTTAGTCTGCTGGAATATTTATTTTGAGGAACTAGTTTATATTTTCTTGGGGCTGCAAGATATCTCTGAGCATGTGCAATGTGAGGGTGTGCTGTAATGTTGGTGGTATTGTAAAAACAGAGATAAGGAAGTAAGAGCATCAATACAAACAAGCATCTGTGTTCTAGATGGGTTATTGAGAGAAAAAAGCTGAATTAGATGGAGGACTTAAGTTTACTAAGATATAGTATATGGAAAAACACCTGCTCTTTCCAATTTATAAGAAAAGAATATTTCTTCTGTTTGGAGTATGTCTGCCAGGGGAAATTAGCTACAAAAGCAATTCTGGATTAATTCTCCACACAGATGCTGGGTTAATATCAATCAGAAAAAGGACATTCTTCCTCCAGAATTGGAGTGTATACATAAGGGAAATAGTCTTGCAAAACTATTCCACATTAAAATCATTCTTGAATTTAATCCAGATTCATTTCTTTACAGCACCCTAGAAAAAACAAACAAACAAACAAACATTCTTTCTGTTTTTATGTGAAAGACTTCATCACTGTGGATCCTCTAAACTTGGGTAAGTACTGTCAGAATAAAATTGCCCATGTACTGATTTAAACTTCTTCCTACTGAATTTACTACTTCAGTTCCTATCTGGTTATCTTATGGACTTATAGTGCATCAAATGCTTGGAGCAGCATACAACAGACATAAACTCCATGCTGAATCCATCTGAAAAAAAAAAAGAAAAAAGTGAAAACTATAAAATGATGTTCCCTGGAACAGATCTATAACTAGAAAAAAAAATATTAAAATAATAGCTTTTGATGTGCTAGTAATGTATAGCAGCTGAGGCCATGGCTGCCCTGTCCACATCTGTACATACCTGTAAAATCTGTGAAATTGTTGGACTTTTTGTCTTCTGAGATCCTGGCAGGTTCTTTCCCTCTTTGCTGACATAAAATGGCTACTTGGTAGGGGTACCAGATTCTTCTGTTTGTTACATGATTATTTTCTGGCATATTGTAGCCTAACCCAACTTTCCCTCCCCCTTCCCCCTCAGACAAAAAGCCTCTAAAAACCTATGGGAAATCAGGTGAGAAACTGTATTACAGAAAATCAGTTCATATATATACAGACCAACAACCTTTTGACCTTTCTTGCCAGAATACGCACGATAAGCGTAATTGCCAGCACTGTTATTTGTTCTCATTTTATTAAGTCTGTTTTTACAATAGGTGTTAGAGATAAGTACTCTGATGGCTATTTCTCCAGATGTCTGGTTTAAATGTACCATAAAACACGCTAGATGGTATATCCATTAACACCATATAGTGAAGAGAATAGCAGATTAACATTAAACACTGTGTTAAAGGGGAAAATGGAAAATGTTTCTAAATTGCATTTTCTTGGGTTAGGCACAGCAACTTGAAATAATTAAAACTGAAACAATTTCAAAAGATTTCCTTCTGTACACAGTTTAATTTTATTTTCTTTTATTCTCCCCCCACCCCTTTTTTTTCTTTTTTTTCTTTTTTTTTCTTTTTAATTCCAGGATGATTTTAGAGCCAGAATAGTCAAGTTGGGTGCTTCTGATGCTATGCAACAAAGTGCTTATGTTTGTGCTTCCAGAGCTAAGAAGGAAGTACAGCCATCCTGCCCTCCTCACGCCCTCATTATGCACAGACACCCTCTGCCATTGCACATTAGCTTATTTTATATACAAGATAGATGCACAGCATCACAATGGGTACGCACAGTTGTTCAAAAATCAAGAGTTTTTTTCTGTGTTTTCATACTGAATTTATGCCTTCGAAAGTCTCTTGTGCCCCAAACCTAGCTGTTGTACCTACACTTCAGGGAAACAACTTCGCCATTTAGCCCCTGGAAAGAGTCAACAGTTTTTAATTCTAAGAAACCATGATACTTTTTATGAAGCACACTTTTCATCCAAACATTATCTCTCATCTTCAGTTTCCCCAACAAAATAGTGCACATTTTATACTTTCTGTCTGCATCACTTTGTTGCCATCCCTGCCATCCAGGTTATGCCTTTCAGCTTTGCTGTTCTGCTCTGCCTTTTTCTATAACTCCTAAACAACAGTCTCAAGCTACTTATTCCTTTCACTTTTTCTTTTTACCCCTTTCTTGGATCATTTCTCCTTTCCATCTCTCCCATCAAGTGTTTCCAACAACAACAGTGTCTGATTAGTCCCTGTGATTTCTTTTCCCAGTAACCTGTATAGAGAAAACATACTTTGACAGATACTTCAGGCAGATAATGAGGATTTTGGAGATGGGTGGTCATGTGGTGCTTGAAATCCCTGCTGTAATGAATAACAGCCTTTCCCCAACTGGACGTGTTCCATTTCACTTTGTTTAAATGTCTGTCTCTGCTTCACAGACTATAGAGTAGGACTGAGTTCCTCTGAAAGGTTTTCAATTAGCACTGTGTTCCCAAACTATCAAAGAAAAATGTATCAGAAGGAAAAAAAAAAAAAAGCAAACAATTAACAATTTTATTTCAAAAGCCTTAAACTACTTTGGTTGCTTAGCATAGCAAGAAACATCATTTGAATGGAGCCTAATGAACTAATTTTGACAGTCCTGTGCTTGTCAAGTTGTTTTTTTTTTTTTTTTTTAATCGATACAACGCATTCCTTTTATTTCTAAGTAGTGAGCAGAAATAAGTGAAATGTTTTAATTGAAAACTGAGCTCTTATATTCAGGATAAGAAAAAAACATAAAAAGAGAGACAGCAGAAAATGATCCCTTTGCCTCAGCAGATGATGAAAAGTTTTCTCCTCTTGTTGTAATGGGACTTGATTTTGGTTCCTCAGTGTAACTATTATATCTACTAACAATGTTACAGAAATTATTTTTCCCTCGACTTTGGATGTTTATCTTCTTTTTAACGCCAGCTGCAGGGGGTGGGATGGCAGCTCTATAACTGCCATGCAAGGCTGGCCCCTGCATTTAAACTGCTGTATGCAATGGGAGCTCCTGGCACGAGAGGGGCAATGACAGAGCTCCCCATGACACCGGGTGAATCATGACTGCCTGACAGCATCTGCAGCATCCATAGTAGCAGTAGCAGGAGTTGCTTCACTGAAAGGAAAGTCTCCAAGAGATTAACTTCCTGGTGGCTACATGAAGAGATTTGGTAAGAAGTGATCATCTTCTAACTTGATAGATGTTTCCAGCTGGATTTTATTGCTTCTGAGTGGGGATGTAAGCCAGGACAGAGCCCATGGGGCATTTTGCACCAGTGCTCTTCAGCGGGACTGCAGACATTTGGTATTTAAAAGAGATAGAGATTATCTTTTCCCTATCTTCTCATGCTCTATCCCAAAACTGTGTATGGGATACTGGCTGAGGAAGTGCAGAGTGGCCATTGTCATTGGCTTGAAAAGCCTCCCTACAGACAGGAATTTGGGGAGATAATCTGAATTTGACACTGTTTCTTTCTCTCTTGACAGCTCATCAGCATACCCATAATGTTTATTTTCAACACAGCAAAAAGCTATGGACTAAAATTTTCTTTAATGGATTTCACTGCTTTGATAAGCGGGGCTTATTTGCACTTGTGATAGCCTAGGCATCTCATGATACTCCAGTGTTTCCTTGTTGATTCAGTCATTAAGGCAGGTAAGATCAATGTCCTTTCTTCCTGAGCAGTTTTCTTGGATTCTGCTAATCTTTTCAGTAAATCTAGCTGATCAAAAAAACAAAAACAAACAAAACAAACAAAAAAATACCACAGGTCACACTTGGGTCTGAGTTTGGGGGAAGGCAAATGAGTGTAACAACATTTTAATTCCTGTGCTTGCATGCCTCGGCACCATAACACGTGGTGACCATTTGTCCCTTCAACGATACATGGCCGAGAGAGCAATGTGTCATTGGACATGCACCGAGAGAGCAGAGAAGCCACAGATGGCATGAGAGGAGTCTGAACACCCCAGGGCCTGCTGATTTATGATAAAACGCAAGAACGTGAGTAGATGAAGGACAGGGAGCTAAAGGTAAAGAGGAAAACGAGGAGGGTAAAAGAAAGAGAGAACGAAGGAATAGTTAGAGTAAGACAAACAGGAGTTGGGTTAAATTATCATGCAACAAAGTAGGAACAGAAGACATAAAAGCAGAGTAGAGAGTGGATGGGAAATGACAGAAATCCCTCCATCCTCTGATGTGACTGCCAAGAACACCACTGTGCCTGTTCTGACAGGAAAAGCTTCAGTTACACATCCAGATTGCGTTGTAGGCTGGAGGAGGAAGGCCATTTCTTGCTGTAATTACCCACTTAAGATAGAAGGAAAATTTGTGCAGGATTTTGGGGGATGACACCGTTCTATGCTACAGCTTCTATTTTAAATATTCTTTTCAAGTGGTACACCATTTTACCTGCTCACAGGAATACAAAAATACAATCTGAAAAGTTAGATATTTGGTGCATTCAGAAATTAGAGGGGCGAATTACTTCATTCAAAGTGATGAATATAATGCACCCCACTTATAGGAATAGTGTTTATAATAGACATGTCTTCAGAATAATGAAATAGGTTTATTAAAATAAAGTTACCTGCTGTCTGTTTTTTGCTGGTGATAAGAGTTATTAAGGATTTGCTGGTCTTTTTATGTGTTTTTTATTTGTGACTAGTACTTCTCACAAAATTCCTGCTACTGTGCAAATGCAATTAAGATAAGCATTTTGAAACAGCTATGTTCCCTCTTCTGGATAGAAAACAGTACCAGGGACCAATGTCAGTAAATAAATATAGAACACAGGCCAGTCTTTGAATTTCCTAACACATAAATGAATAAACCTTTTCTACATAAACCAGTTCTATAGAAGAAAGATTTCACAGTGTCATTGGACTCAGCAGTAATAGCTACCTCTTTTCTCTCTGTCTTGAAGCCTCAACATCTGATAGATTTACCCTGACTTTGAACAATAAGCTTCTTTCAAATAAATATCACTTTCTCTGGGTATGAATGGATGTTGAGCAAACACAGACACAAAGTAAAAACCAAAACTCAAAACGAAACAGTAGTTGCATGTTTCAGAAATGTTCTAAGCATGTTTTAAAAGTATGTGATGGCATAAATATTTTGTTGTGGTTTCACAGTATTGAAAGTTTCTAACAGGAACTGGGTAAGTTTTGAAGTACTGTCTCTAGATGCAACTTTATTATTGAAGCAATTTACTACTGCTCAACAAGAAATTCATCTATGAACTCCTCTGCTGTTAGTTCCCCAGACCAATAAGCAGCAGCTGGACCTTCTGTGGGCCTTTCTCATGCTGGAGAATACACCTGCTTTCACCTAGCCAGGGAGGCAGCATTAATACTCTGCTGCAGCCAGGAACATACGTATGAGCTACCAATTAGGAAGCCTTTCAAAGTGTGGCTTTGCAGCCCATCTGTGATCTCCAGACCTCAGCTTGGGAACCATTATTCTCCACTAATGGCACCTGGGGAGCAGGAGGGATGGAAAACTGTGGGGTTTGGGCGAACAGAGTCTATTAAATGCTATGGCAACAGGTAGCAAAACAGCATTCTCCCTTTCTCCCTTACTAATTAGTGGCTGTTAGCATCTGGAGTTGACTGTCTGTTGGTGGATGTAATTTGCTACACTCCATCTTGTGACGGTGCAAGGAAGCTGAAAGATGCTGCAAGGAGCAGTCAAGCTGAGAGGCAAAAGAAATATTAGGAATGAGATCCCGTATACTTATTTTGCAATACCATGTTTGAAATAACATCATGCTTCTGGAGGCCTAAGAAAAATGCGCCTTACATAGTAGTATTTTCTATCCTGTCTAAATTGTTTTGCTTATATTCTCTTGGCAGAAAATAGTCTAATGCTGATCTTTCCACTTGTTCAAAATTTCCAGAATATAAAATTGCAAATGAAAGGAAACCTCCCATAGTATGTCTGATGAAAATCTTTCTCCTTATCTATTGGTGATCCAAACCTACTGGAAAGGAGAGGTTTCCAAGTAAGCTCTGTCCTGATGGGATGCTGGTAGAGAGCCAGGGAAGGAGCCACAGGCGGAGGATTGCCCTTATCCATAGCAAAAAGCAGGTTCACCTGTCAAGAGGGGCAAAAGCGGAGTCTTTCCTCTTACTGGAGATAAACATTTCAAGACCACTGTCTCTCTGTTAAATATCATTCATTCTGGCCCATGTTCAGTGTTGTCTGGAAACAGAGTAGGAAATATCTTTGAAGGCCCAGACGCAGTGTATTTGCAGAAGTTTCATTTCCTGAGGGGGAAAAAAAGAAAAAAAAAAAGTTAAAAGAATTTCAGGCTTAATTATTGCAGGGTCACGAATGCTTGGTATGTCTGAAGGCAGGTGTGCAATCGGATCTCTCTGTTCAATTGCACTGATATTTTATGCTTGGTCTTATTAATCTTCTTCATTCACTGCTCAATTACTGCCAAGCTCAACCGTGTTTTCTCACGGAGAGGCTGGAGAGGAAAAAGGAGGCAGCACTCAGAAGAGTTGAAGGAAGGACCTCACAGCTGAAACTGTGCCCAGGACCTAACTCAGTGGTTCAGGGACTCTATACAAAATTAAATGGGGTGGTTCATATTCATTAGTTAAGTACCAGGGTGTGCCAGGTACCATCTGGACATTACTACAAAGAGAAGACTACTTGTTGGAAAGTGCTGGTGATCCAAATTGCGTTCAACTTTCTGTCCACTTCAGTAGCCTAGAGATGCAGTACAAATTAGAATTATATTCCTTCACAAAATCTGTGCATTTTACATGACCCTGATCTGCACAAATTTATTCATAGATTTGTTTTTGTTGTTGTACAAAGTTCCAGGTACATATATATGCATTTGCAGATTGTAGGCTCGTATCCTGGCTTCTAATGATATATGCTAAAATGCAACCCTCCAATTTACATCAATTCATTGTCATCTGTAGACAGATGATTTCTATTGATTTAGTAAGCACAATTCTGATTAGTCGTGTACTTATACTCTCTTTTGCTACCCTATGTGGGTTTTGAGTTTGGATGAACAACATGGCAGCTCTGCGGGAACTTGGATATTCTGAGAAACTACAAGAAAACTGGAATTTATTTTAAAACCAAAATTCGCAGAATATTTCTTAGGTAAACAATATGGCTTAATAGAAGTAGGTCATTTCCATTTGTAGCTACATAAATAGAAGCTGCAAAGTTCAAATATTATCAGCTTTGCAGAAATGGATTTTAATTTCCCCCAATGTTTTTAATTTGTGCATCAGCTTGACCTTGAAGGCCTGCCAGGCAGATAAAACTATCTTCTGAAAATGCAAAAGAAATGATAAAAGCAATGGGAGTTAGGTGATGATGTGTATTTGAAAATCCCGCTAGATACCCATCTGCATTTTAGGCACTTAAAATAAGAATCTACTTCAAATCTGCAAAACAATCAGTTTCTCATTCGGCCTTTGTGATGGCAGATTTAAAGATCTGCAGGTGCACTAAAGAAATCAGCAGGATCAGAAGCAACACAAATAGCTGTGTTGTATGAAAGAACTGAAACCATAAACTGGGATAGGCTGCAGGAATGACTCCAAGAAAAAAGTCTCTGGAGTCTCTGGTGAAGCTTGAGGAGAAAAAGCTCTTGATTCTGATTTTTTTTTTTTTTAAGACCATAGGGAGATATTTGATTTATTTTATTTTGCTGTTATCATTACTGTTTGGTTCATATGTTTTACACCTGATAATTTCATAATTTTTTCCCCAAGACCAAATTCAGCAGTTCAATGGATGGCAGTGGATTAAACCACATATTATAAAGCAATACTGAAGTACTTTTTTTTTCCTTTCTTTTTTTAAATTATGTAGTTGAGAGGAAAGCCTCAGGATTCAGGCATTGTCTGTGAGACATGCAGATTATAGAGGGGAGAAAAAATCTGTACAAACCATACCAAAATAGTCTTAATGACTACACTTATTTGTAGTGCCCAAGTCCTTGAGAGAGAGAATGGCAGAGAAAGTGCAAATGAAATGAATGTGAAAGAACACAAAATAATCTTAATGTTTCCCCTCATCTCCAAGTCCTGCCTGCAGTTTCTTTACATAAAAAGTATATTTCTGAAGTACCATTTTTTTTCAAACACATACATGATACCTATGTTAAATGTAGACTAATACTTCACAGAACTAAGGTAGATATTCCAAACTGCAGGGTTTTTCTGGCTGTGATTATGGAAATACATTTGTACTGGATTTTTGGCTCTGTGGCCCATTGAGCTTGCTCTAGTTTTTTAGCCTGCAAGAATAATGACAGTCATTTTATAGGAATGAGTTTGTAAATCAGTTACTTTGACAGTTCAACATTTTCCCCTAGCATTCTTCTCTAAGAGCATCTGAAAGAGCTGAGCCTGGAGGATACTGCTACATTCTTTCCCGAAGAGTGCCTCTGGCATCTTGTTTGTTTTAATTTGTGCATTTTAAGGTAGTTTTTCTATGCTTCCAGTTGCTGTCACTTTGTAGTACTCTTTAAAATATATGTAGAAAGCAATTATCTCTTGCCCAGAATGACAGGCAAGCTTGAGAAGCAGTTTTGGATTTCTACCATTAATATATATATATTTTTTTAAAAAATCCTATTTCAAAGAAACCAAATTAGTGAAAACCAAGTAAAAGATCTCAGAATCTGGCATGTGTTTACATTACCTGTGGAACAATTAAAAGGATTTTCTAGGAGATATTGTTTTATCAATGTTCAAAGTGTTAGTCATGTCAGACAAAGAAAGAAAGACAGAGCCAAGGTGGAGAAAATTGGGTAAGTACACAACTATAAATGACAAGCCTTTTTTTCTTTTTGCCTTCTTTTCTTTTTTCCTTTTTTTTTTTTTTTTGAGAGAGAGAGATTTAAATTATTTTCTGCTTTTTTTTTTTTTGGAGGAAAACATACAGAATTTTAGCCAGGTTTTTCAGGATGTTTTTTCTTGTTGTATCTACAATATGATTAACATACAGAGTTATTGAATTTCTCATTCGTCTTATATGTTAATTTATAGATAGAAATGAATGCCACTTGTTTGCTTTAATTTAACCAGAAAAGCAAAGCGATCTGCACACTGTGGGTTGAATATATCATAAACTTCTTAAAGAGGAGCACACATATAATCAGAATTTAAGATTAAATAGTCTGGTAATGAGACTGCCACATTTATAATTGCTTTTGATTGCCACACCATTTTGATATGTTCTGTACCACAGTTGCAGGTAGTCAAGCACTGTCATGGTGAGCTGTGACGCACTACTGCACAAGAAATTTTAATAAAGTATTGTAGTTGTTACTTTCAATATATTTATTGAGAACCAGAAAAAGCAGGTATAGTATATATGTAGCAAGGTGCAGTCAATATGGAAAGTTAAATTCTGCCTTTGTGGGGAATTTAACTGTGCAGTCTTACACTGCAGGGACATTTTTTACCCCATCCGTTTACATATATTATTTTAAACAAAAGTGAGAAAGTGAGAGAATTGTCATTGCTCGACAGTATAATGTGGGTCCTCTGGCCCTGATTCAGGACAGCTGCAAGGAATAGTTTAGCTGTCAGGTGCACTTCAGATGGACCTGAAGTGGAGATTTATTTCTTTTGACACATGATAGTTTCAAATACATTAGGAAGCCTTTGCTTCAGCACTCAGGTAACTTAAAATGGAGTTACCGGTAGCTTTTTGGCACCCTCAGGTATGTCGTAGTTCTTTGGGGCATTGCTTTTTGATGTGTGATCACAAAGGCAACCTTTGAGATTGCTTTTGATGACCAATGCAGCACATCGAAGACAACCATTCATATTCTTCTTCCAGGCCCTGCAGTGCCTCCAGGCACCTCATTTGTATCCATGCTGCAAGGCATGTGGGCTGCCAACAAGTCTGATGTCTGTCCCAGAAGCACTTACATCACAGGTAGAAAGGACCTTCCGTTTGTCCTGTCCACAAGTGGTCTGCAGCATGCTCACGTGTGAGGCTCTCATGTACATTGAAGGAGTGGCTGAGATGCTGAATGACGTTGTCAGCGTCCACACTGACCTCCCTGCACTGATGCAGATGAGTAGGCTGAGGCTTGCAAGACAAAGGTGATTGGATGACATGCGAAGCAGCACAATCCAAATATCTCATAGCAAGGTTTGAATATACCATAGCCATAGAGTCAAGTGACTATCTGATTTCAGGGATTTTTCAGCTGGTATCAGCTGTATCTTGCATGCTTGAACACCCTTTAATGGGACCAAGTCACTCCTCCAGACAGGGTGATGGGCACTGAGATGTTTATTGCAGACTGAAAAATGAAGCCAGATGGCTTCTGGTTCAGGAGAGACATTGCTTTCATTTCTGGTTCCCATCAAGGTCTGGAACTGGACATATATGCTCTCTGCAAGGTAGCCACATAGGACAATTAAGACACAACAGTTTGGCATCAGTACATCAGCTATGACCAGCATTATATCAGAGGTCTGCAAGCCTCTATGCCATCTGGCTTGTTCTCTTCAAAGTTTTTGTCTTTGTTATAGTATTGGCAGCCAACCCAAGCAGGAAATAGTCATTGAAGTCTGAGCTTACATTTCTTGCCAGCAGACTGCTGCTTGCTTAGGCTTGAAAGACATCATGAAAGGTTTCTTCTTCGCTCCTGAGCAGCATAGGTGCAATGAGGGGAAAGTAACTTTGTGCTTTAACATCAAGTGAGAGAGAGGACATCCCTTTCTAGCTGCAGCTCCCTCAGTTCATGACTGGGAAGATTCACGTAGGCCTCAGTCAGGAGGAGGAGTTCAGTAGTAAGAAAAGGACAACACCACCAAGTCAAGTGGACAAAAAGGCAGTGGAGGTAAAAACATACTGATAATGCAGACTGAAAGAAAACCCAGGCTCTTGCTATACCAGAGATATATATTTATTCTAACATGGGCTACAATGATCCTCAGACCCATGTCACAGGTTTCTATTTTGGCTATTTACTTTATTTGCCTGAGCTAAAATTCTCTTACAGCATTTACTTTAAAGTGAAGGTGCATTCAAATTAGAAGGCACGTCGAATTATAAAGTAACACCCCCTCAATCCCAGTGCCACAGTTAGAGTTTACAGGTTGGTAAACAACGTAAATAAAAGTAGCTTGGTTTATAACAGAAAACCATTCTCACTTCGTCAAGACAAAGCACACTTTAATGTGTGCATGCAGTGAGACACCTACATTGTTATCTTGTGAATTGTCTCAGGGACTACTTTCACAATTCTTCAACCTGGACCTGGACAAAGTGTCGAATGGCATCACAAAAGGGTTGGGGGTTGATTCAGTTCTGCTTAGATTTAGCCAAAGATACAAGCATGCTCAGAATTGATTTTTAGAGATTTTTTTTTTTTCAATTTTAACTCTTATCAGTTATTTAAATACTTTTATTTAATTTGCAGGAAATTCACTGTGCAAAAATCAAGTCTTTTTTATAATGCCATGAATATTATTTTAGTTGCAAAACTAAAATATGTTTTAAAGATCTGCACGAGCTACTGAGACTGAAAATGTAAAACCTATGTGTAAACATAAGGGAAAGAAAACTTCAAGGGCAAATAAAACTGGTCTCAGAGCAAACTTCAGAAACAACCTGCCTAAGTAAGAGAACTTAGTATAGCTGTCTATAAAAAAAATAAAAAAAAAAAAATGTTTTATAGAATATATTTTTCAACTGAGGATGTCTTAATTGGAAAATATTCTTCTGAAGAGAATCCCTTTTGGCTTCTTGGTTGATAGTCAGTTCCATACTGCGCCTTTTTATAGAAAGAGGGTTTCTATTACTGGAGATAATTAATAGTATTTTGATCAAAGTAAATTGAAAGAAAAATAAAGTACTTCATATTATGGCTTTCTTGCTTGATGCCTGTGTTTCTCAGATTTAGAAGCCAGAAAAATGATTTCTTCTGCACAAAAGTCCCCTCTAATATTTTCTTTCTTGACTCTAACCTTCCTGGTCAAACCTCTTCCTTACGCTTGGAATCTCACCAACTGAAGTTGATAATTTAACTTGCTCCTATACATCTAGTATTTCTTTTTTTTTTTTTTTTTTTTCTCCATTGGGCAAAGCGGCCCAGGACAGCTGTTTGATCTCCAAGGATGGAGTGCACCCTCAGCAAGTTTTTGGATGACAACAAAAGTGGAGAAAGAAGATGGTTGGAGGGTGGGGCTGCCACTCAGAGGCATGGATGGGCTGGAGAAATGGACTGAGGGGAACCTCATGAAGTTCAGAATAGATAAGTGCAACCAGAAATGAGTTAGCTCTGCTTAGAGTAAATAATTGGAATAGATGACCTCCAGAAATTCCTCAACCTTAATGGCTCTCTGATTCTATGATTTTATGATTCTTGCTCTGCAAGTGGCTAAATGAGAGGAGACACAGATGAAAAAGCAGATTTGAGTAGCTATTCAAATCCAGTCCATTATGTTCTCTGAATTAGAGGGAGAAGAGGATTGTAGAGAAGTAATACATTTTACTAGATCAACTGGTATAGTTGGAAGAGAAAAACAGATATATCTTTTATTAGATTTGAAAGACAAGTGATGCTCTTCAAAGCTGAATATGAGTAGAGAACAATTGCTCTGAATTCTATGTTTATATTTAGCAGTGAAAAAAAGGCAGTAGGTACTTTCAGAGCAAAGAAGGATCCTAGGCTAGAAAACAGAAGCATTTGTAGGATAGAAAGAGCACCCTGAAACGAAGACTGCCTCACACATTTTACCTTTAGCACCCAAAACTTTGCCTTCAATAACACTTTCCTCAAGCATTGTCACAGCTGGGAAAACAATATACCCCCACGATATCCTATAGGAGTCACCATGAAAAAGAGATTATAAATAACTTACAATAAACCTAAGAAAGTCTCATCATCTGGACTGAAAACCTAGAATCCCAATTGATTTCTACCACAGCTTCATTAATCATTTTCTGTACAAACCCTAATTTCCTAGTCACAACCAGCAACATAAGAAATGGATAGAATACGTCCAGAACCAAGACCAGCACACCTACCATTGTGATCATCTAATCACCAAAATTAATCATTTAAAACAAAGCAAGGCATGCACTTAGAGGTATGCACTTAGACCTTGAAGCATAGGGTGTATTAGCTTTGAGGAAAATCTTAGAACTATGCAATTACCCCCACAGCTAATAAAATGAGATCACTGTGAGGGAATTCTTTTGCTAAAATAGATCCCACCTTTAAACAAAACACTACAATACCAAATATGAACTCCTTTCCATTTAAAGCATCACACCAGTTGTGTGCAACTAATTTCACTGCAACCTTGAAATATTGAAATATCCTCCATAGGGAAAGAAAGTTAGAATCCTTCCTTGGAAAATAATTTCCCAGACTTTCCCTCCCCTAGTCTCATTAAGTTTATTGCCAAAAGTAAGTTTCGTGGAGATCAACATGCACCACTTGTTCAGTCCATTGTTCAGGAAGACTGGGAATTTTGGCAGGAGGCCCACTTGGCTAAGCAAGAAGCTTCTTAATGAACTAAAATGCCAAGCGCATAAGAAGTGGAAACAAGGGCAGACAACAAAGGAGAAGTATGAAAGTATTGCTCAGACATGTAGGGACAAAACCAGAAAGACCAAAGCCGAATTGGAGCTAAAACTGGAGAAGAAACATAAAAGGTAACAAGATGTGATTTTACAAGCATGACAGAAGTAAAAGCAAGCTCAGAGAAAATGCACTTCCATTTCTGAATGGGAGAGAATCCAGTGGTGGTAAAGGCTGAAGCACTCAATGACTTTTTGTCTCAGAGAAAATCTGCTCTCAGATCTCTGCACACATCAGTGCAATTTGGGAATGAGAACAACTCTGTGGGGAAACAACAACTTGGGACTATATAGGGAAGGTGGGTGGATGTATTGCAGTCCATGGGGCTAGTTGGGGCTCCTCAGCAGGTGCTGAAAGAATGGCTGATATGCTTCTGAGGCCACTGTCATTTATGAAAAATCATAGCATTTGAGGGCTTGCTGATAACTGAGAAAAGGCTGATGTTACACCCAACTTTACTGGATTTACAGAGCTGTAGGCTGGTTAGCCCCACTTCAGTACTTTGAAAACTAGCAGAGCACATCCATTTCTAAACACATAAAGGACAGGTTGTAACCAGGAACAATCAGCAGATTTACCAAAGTAAATCATATTTGTAGAAGTGCAGTGTAACTGAGTACTGGGCTCCATTAAAAGATCACAGCCAGCAGATTGAGACAGGGTGGTGGTTATTTCCCTCTATTTGTGTGGTGGTTTTACTTGGGTGGGCAGCCGAGCTCCACCACAACCGCTCTCTCACTCCCCCTCCTCAAAGGGAAAGGGGAGAAAATATGATGCAAAGGGCTCCAGGGTTGAGATAAGGATGGGGAGATCGCTCAACAATTATCACGATGGGCAAAACAGACTCAGCATAGGGAGAAAGTAAGATTTATTACCTATTACTAACAAGCTAGAGAAGTGAGAAACAAAGGAAAGAAACCAAAAGCACCTTCCCCCCATCCGCCCTCTTCTACCTCCTCCCCTCGAGCATCACAGGGGAACAGGGAAATGAGGGTTGTGGTCAGTCTATAATGCTTCTTCTCCACTGCTCCTTCTCAGTCACTCTCGTCCCCTGTGCCATGGGGTCCCTCTCATGGGATGCAGTCCTTGCTGAACTGATCCGACATGGGCTGCCCACAGGCAGCAGCTCTTCAAGAACTGCTCCAGATATGGGTCCATATCACGGGGTCCATCCCTCAGGAGCAAACTGCTCCAACGTGGGTCCCCCACAGGGAGCAGCTCCTGCTAGGTCACCTGCTCCTGTGTGGTCTCCTCTCCACAGGCTACAGGTCCGTCCTGGAAACTGCTCCGGCAGGGGTCTTCCACAGGCTGCAGCCTCCATCAGTGCCGGTTCACCTGCTCCACCGTGGTCTCCTCCACAGGCTGCAGCGTGGAACCCTGCTCCACCGTGGTACTCCATGGGCTGCAGGGGGACAGCCTGCTTCACCATGGTCCTCACCACAGGCTGCAGGGGACTTCTGCTCCAGCACCTGGAGCACCTCTCCCCCTCCTTCTTCACTGACCTTGGCACCTGCAAGGCTGTTTCTCACTCCTCTCACTCTCCCAGCTGCTGTGTATGGCAGCGTGTTTTTTTTTTTTTTTTTTTCCTCCCCTTTCTTAATTATGCTCTCACAGGGGTGCAAACAACATCACTTATTGGCTCGGCTCTGGTCAGCAGTGGGGTTCTTACCTAACATGGGGCAGCTTCTAGATCCTTCTCACAGAAGCCACCCCTATGGCCCCCTGCTACCAAAACCCTGCCACGTAAACCCACTACAAATTGACAGTTGTGAAACCACATCTGGAACGCCAGTTTGGCCACCCCATTTCTCCTGTATGGACCCAACATGAAGAAAATACTGACATACTAAAGCAAGTCTTGGAGAGTGTTGTGGTTTAACCCCAGCAAGCAGCTAAGTGTCACACAGCCGCTCACTCACTCTCCCCAGGTGGGATGGGGGAGAGAATCAGGAAAGTAAAAGTGTGGGAACTCACAGATTGAGATAAGGACAGCTTAGTGGGTAAAGCAGAAGCCATGCACAAGCAAAGCAAACCAAGGTACCCATTCGCTGCTTCCCATCGGCAGGCAGGTGCTCAGTCACTTCCAGAAAAGCAGGGCTCGTCATGCAGAGTGGTTGCTTGGGAAGACAAATGCCATCACTCCCAATGTCCCCCCTTCCTCCTTCTTTACCCCAGCTTTATTGCTGAGCATGATGCCACATGGTGTGGGACATCCCTCTGGTCAGCCTGGGCCAGCTGTCCTGGCTGTGTCCCCTCCCAGCTCCTGGTGCACCCCCAGCCCCTCACTGGCAGGGCAGCAAGAGGAGCAGAAATGGCCTTGGCTCTGTGCGAGCACTGCTCTGCAATGACTGAAACCATCCATGTGTTATCACCACTATTTTCATCAAAAATCCAAAACACAGCACTGTTTGAGCCTCTATGAAGAAAATTAACTCCGTCTGAACCAAAACCATAACAGGGAGGGTCACTAGGGTAGCTGGGGGTTGGAGGAGCAGGGCCTGTTCAGCCTGGAAAAGAGAAGGCTACAAGAAGATCAGATTGTTGATTTCTACTACCTAATGGGAAAGTATAGTGGAGACACAGACAGACAATTCTTGAAGGTGCCCAGTGAAATTATATGCTATAGCAAAGGTGATTTTCATCACCAGAAATATTCAAAACTCAGTTGAACAAGTTTCCGACCAACCAAATCTCAGCTTTGAAGTCAGTCCTGCTTTGTTTATTAGCAGGAGCTTGGACTGTTGTGACCTTCAGAATTCACATTCAACCTAAACCCTCCAATGTTTTTGTGATTCTGTGTTCAGCCAACCCGGTTCATTTTTGTGGCAGAAGAACTGACTACATGGATGAGGGAAGAGTAGCAAACATGGGCTTTGCATACCGTCCCTTGCATCATTCTTGCCTGGAAACTGAAGAAGTCTGCACAAATGGACTGTTAGATGAATTGAAAACTGGACAGGCCACCAGGCTCAAGGTTGAGGCAGCAGCCAGTAGCAAACAAGGGCTTGAAAACAGGTCTGATACTTCATCATCAACTTGGATGATGATATAGAATGCATCCTCAAAAAGCAGTGGATGATATTAAACTGAAGGTGGTGGCTAAAGTTACTCAGTAGAGCTTTAGTTCAGACAGAGATTAAGAAATTTAATATCTGGGCTAAAAAGAATCTCCTGAAATTCACCACCATGGCTGGGAGCCTACAGGCTGAGCGTCAGGTCTACCAAAACGTGGGGCTGGTGATTGCAGTGGACATTAAGGTAGTACTCGCCAAAAGTATGTTCTCATTACAAATAAAACAAACTGCATTCTAGGCTACATTAGGAGAAGCATGCCAAGCAGTTTAAAGCAAATTTTTATTTTCTTCTGCTTGATGCTTGTGGGGCTACATCTGAAATATTACATCCAGCCTAGAGCCCCTAAATTCCAGACTGGTACTGAGAATTGGAAAAGGTTTGGTGGAGTGCACCATGACAGTCTTGCTCTCGAGGCATACGACCAATGAAATAAGATTGAAGGAGTTGGTCTTGTTTAATTGCATAAAGAGAATATTTAGGGGGTGTGGCGGTTTTACTCGGGTGGGCAGTCGAACTCCACCACAACCGATCTCTTACTCCCCCTCCTCAAAGAGGAATGGGGAGAAAATACTATGAAAAGGGCTCAAGGGTTGAGATAAGAATGGGGAGATCGCTCAACAATTATCACGATGGGCAAAACAGACTCAGCGTAGGGAGACAGTAAGATTTATAACCTATTACTAACAAGCTAGAGAAGTGAGAAACAAAGGAAAGAAACCAAAAGCACCTTCCCCCCATCCGCCCTCTTCTACCTCCTCCCCTCGAGCATCACAGGGGAACAGGGAAATGAGGGTTGTGGTCAGTCTATAATGCTTCTTCTCCACTGCTCCTTCTCAGTCACTCTCGTCCCCTGTGCCATGGGGTCCCTCCCATGGGATGCAGTCCTTGCTGAACTGATCCGACATGGGCTGCCCACAGGCAGCAGCTCTTCAAGAACTGCTCCAGATATGGGTCCATATCACGGGGTCCATCCCTCAGGAGCAAACTGCTCCAACGTGGGTCCCCCACAGGGAGCAGCTCCTGCTAGGTCACCTGCTCCTGTGTGGTCTCCTCTCCATAGGCTACAGGTCCGTCCTGGAATCTGCTCCGGCAGGGGTCTTCCACAGGCCGCAGTCTCCGTCGGTGCAGGTTCACCTGCTCCACCATGGTCTCCTCCACAGGCTGCAGCGTGGAACCCTGCTCCACCGTGGTACTCCATGGGCTGCAGGGGGACAACCTGCTTCACCATGGTCCTCACCACAGGCTGCAGGGGACTTCTGCTCCAGCACCTGGAGCACCTCTCCCCCTCCTTTTTCACTGACCTTGGCACCTGCAAGGCTGTTTCTCACTCCTCTCACTCTCCCAGCTGCTGTGTATGGCAGCGTGTTTTTTTTTTTTTTTCCTCCCCTTTCTTAATTATGCTCTCACAGGGGTGCAAACAACATCACTTATTGGCTCGGCTCTGGTCAGCAGTGGGGTTCTTACCAAACATGGGGCAGCTTCTAGATCCTTCTCACAGAAGCCACCCCTATGGTCCCCTGCTACCAAAACCTTGCCACGTAAACCCACTACAGGGGGAGAATCCAAGAGCAGACTACAACAGGTTGAAAGGAAGTTACAGAGACAAAATCTTCTATTAGGCAGCAGATGGTATAAAAACACGCAAAGACCACAAACTATGGTTTTGAAGGTTCAGAGTGGACATCAGGAATGACTTGTTCACTAGGAGTGTAGAGCAACAGTGGAACAAACTTCCCAGAGAGGTGGTGAATCTCTGACTTTGCAGGTTTTCAATACTTGCTAGGCTAGACAAAGCCACAAATCTTGATTTAGCGTTTACAATAGACTTGCTTAAACAGGACTCGGGACTAAGTGACCACTTCCAGTCAAAATTGTAATGGCTCTATGAGCCATACTGTGTCTGAGCAAAACAAGAGACTTGACAACGTTTCCATGATCACCATGGTAAGTGCACCACCACAGAAGCATCAACCCCCCTGGCTTCTGCATAAGCACATCCCAGAAAACACTATGCACTGATCAGTGAGACAGATGCTCACACAGTTTCCGTGGGAGTAAAATAACAATAATCTCACACTGGAAAAACTCACAGAGATCATCACTAAAGGACAAAACCTCCCAGTTAGCAGACGGACTTTTTTCACAAAACAGCTACTCCATCTGCTACCACTCAGGCCTAACTCTCCAGGGAGATGATAAAGCACCTTTGAAGAAGAGTGAGCGTACTAAAATGCATACCCCTGCTGGACACTAAAAATTACAGACTAAATAGAGAGATTGACTTTATGGCACATTGTAATTCCCTCCTCAAGCCCCTTCATCTTTCACAGGCAATGAATTACCTGTCTTTTTCTCTTTTTCCCCAATAGGAGCTAATAATCTTATCAACTTTTTCTTTGCTCATACCACTCTTCTGCTCCACAGGTACCAACCACTTTCTCACCCAGATAGTCTAACTATTTAAAGTAATCAAGTTAAACTCAGACCAACTGTTCAATTGCCTTTAAGACTGAAGATAGTGCTTTTATTTCAGCCTTGAAGAATGGCTCTTGTGTCTGAAAGGCTGACTGCTTTTTTCCAACAATCTGTAGGGTGTAATAAAAGATACTATCTCCCCCTGCAAACCTTGCCACATTTATATCCATAGATTATCATGTTATAACAACAGCGCCAATTTTGTGAATTGTATCATTTCAAAAAAAAAAAAGTGTTTTCAAAGAAAAATGCATAATCCCCTCTTCCACAATAACCCATTTTCCTTTGTGGAAGAGCATGCCCAGACAGCCTGTAAACTGAATTTTCTAGTGGAGCCAGTTGATATGACAAAAGTTTAATTTACCCTAATGTGGAATGCTCTAGGTCTTAATCCTGATATAGGTCAAAACTTACTTCTCACGGTCTGCTGAAGGCTGATACAAGTCAGCCATTGAAAGTTATCTGTTTGTCTTTATGAACTGCATCAATCTAAGGCTCGTCAGTACAAACACAAACAAGACTATGTTGTAGCAGACTTCTGTGCTCCTGGAAATTGCAGAGCTGAGCAATTTATAATAGTCAGATGGTCTGTCAAGCCTGTACTGTTTAGGGCTAGAGAACTTGGTTAAGAAGGATTTTTTTTCAAACATTTTATTTTTATTTTTTATTTTACTGATCTAAAATCAATTAGCTAGTTTCTGAAACTACAAGGGAAATTCTGAGACCAAAAAAAGTATTACAGTCCTCTCTTGATGGATCATATCCCATGCCACAGTCACGGCATTTCATTGTAAGACTAATTTAAAGTGAAAACTTGTGTAAAATTCAAATATTGCCTTAAAGAAGGATTGCAGCAATCAATAGTTAAAATACACTAACTTCTATAACTTTTATTGATGTGTATATACCAATTATACTCTCGCTAGAAGCCAGCGCCATCACTGAAGCTATTCAGGATTTTCACTTTCCTTTGGTATAAACAGTTTCACTATAGGTCAGGGTTCGCTATAAGCTGCTCCACTGTATAATGAACTAAGCCAGAGGGGTTGGCTTAGTAGTTTAAGTATCAGCTTTGAAATATCCAGACACCCTGGAAACAAAGGTTTAAATCCCAGCAGGGTTGACTCAACCCTTCCACTTTTTGAGGTAGATAAATGGTGTGCAGTGTGCTAGACTACCTATGGACCTCTCTGATAAGGTGACACCTGAAAAAGAGACGTGATCTATTCTCTGTATAGATTAAAGAGCTTATTGCCTTTTTCTTAAGTGAAAGTTTGTTTAAAATTCTTGGCCAAAATTTTTCAGCTCAAAGAGTTGTGCAGTTTAATCTGTATCACTTGTTTCATTGACCATTACCTTCTGTTTTAGAGACAGAAATGCTCCAGCGAGACTGCCGGCACTTCAGCCTGATCCAAAGCCTGTCAAAATGAAGGTCCTTCTAGTAACCTTTCTGTGTTTTTTTTTTTTTCTTGTGCAGCACCTTCCAAAAAAACCTAGCACCCTCTCCCCCAAACCCAAATACTATTACTAACAATCCCTGTGGTTTAGTATATCAGAAACACAAATGCATGTGTAATACCATATATTTACATCTTATTAGATATGCATCTGTGCACACACATAATACAAAAATGGAATCAAACAAATGTGACTCAGTCCTCCTAGCTACCTCAGCCCACTTGTCCCAGTCGTGCAGCACATTAACATTCATCTCACAGTGATTTGCCTACAGAAATTTTGTGAGATGAAAGTTTGATGCATAAGAAGGATCTCAGGACACAGCGGTTCCCTTAGCAACCCTGCGGCCAGCTCCTGCAGCCCTGACCCAGCTACAAAGCCTTCCACCAGCCACGGAGACGCATTTAATGACAGCTGGCTGAAATTTGGGAGCACTGGTAAACTGCCTTCTTATCTTGAAATCACCTTAGAGGAATATTATCTTTATTGACTTGCTTAAAAAAATAAAAAAATAAAAAAAAGCCCACAAATGTCTGCTACAAATTAGTACATAATAATAAGCAGCAATACCAATTTATTAGTGTGCCCTCCCTCTCCACCAGTAAAGCACCTGGGGCACTGAATAACAGAGTAAAAATAAACACGGCATAATTAATTAACACTGATTGCACTCCCTCCCCTCTGGCCCATCAACGCTCCAGCTGGCTCCAGCTGTTGGGGCCTGCCTGGCTTGCCATGTCAGGCCTCTGCCCACCCGGCCTCTGCAGGCCCTTGCCACCTTCCCCTGCTCTCCCACTGCCCACATGGGCTCTGGCATGGCCTCATGTCTTGGAGCTGGCATACAGCTCTGTCCTCTCGCTATTTCTGTCAGTTATGTCCCTGCTTTCCAACCCTGGCCTCCACTTTGTGAAAAAAAAGGCCAGTTTTGTCTTTTGTTGGAGAGAGCAGTGAATTATGGATATGATTGTACAGGAACAGTGTGGAAATATTTAGAGAATAACATTATGGCCTGGGCAAATGTTGCAATGATTTTTCAGGTCTTTCTAGCCACAGTGCTAAAACTAAGTACTATCAAAAGTCTGTTTTTTAATGACATATCCACGTGGTATCTCTGGGCCAGACCTGAGCCTCCTGTTTGACAACTGTGCTGTCCAAATTAGCAAAAATCAAATATCTCTCTCCACAGAGAGTTTGTTGGTGTTGGCCTCTCTGCTTGGTGATGAGGTGCTGCCTTCCAGCCTTCTGAGCTTTTTTAATCTCTTCCACTTCACACTGGAGCAGGCTCCTGGACAAAGACAATGTTTAGCCAGCAGGGATTGCAACAGAAAACTTTTAATGTGTTTGTATGCTTGTGTATTGAAGGTAAAGGAGGTTCAAGAGAGCTCTGCCACAGAATGCAAGAAAATGTTTTCTCTGTAGGTTATTCATCATCAAGATAATACCAACAAGATGAAAACAGTAAGTTGTTATATGTCAGAAAACCAAAAAGTGGCCAGTAGCATCTTAGCTCTCTCTGGTGAGCACCTTTTCATGCTCAACCCCTGTCACCACATGCCCATCTCTGCAAGCCAGAATGAATCAGTGAAGTCCCCAATAGGGACAGTGCACAAATACATAAGAACTCAGTAAGGCCTCCCCACCTTAGAAAAACAAACAAACAAAAAAACACAAAAAAAAACACACAATGAAAATGTGTTATATAATAGTTACTACATGGGGTAAACTGTTGCATGTTGCAACAGGTTTGACTGAAGCTTGTAGTCACCTCCTTTACATTACCCATATTAGTATTAAGACAGAACTATAACAAGATTAATGAAGTTCTGGTGGGGATGAACCCCTTGGTTTCCGAGATAAAAGTTGCTCATGTAAACAGAAAATCTGCACGTCAAAAGGAGATATTCCCTTTCACAGCTTGTGCCAAGCAAGAAATTGTAAGAGTTGTGGCTGAAAAATGAGCACTGTGTAGCCATGCAAGGCTGTGGCCAGGGATGTGACAGTGCATGTGACAGCAGCCTCAGTGTTCTGTCATGCTGGGGTGAGCATGAACCTTCTTTCCACAGATTTGCATTTTGAAGGGCTTTATTGTGAAGATGAGGTGTTTTAGGTCAAATACACTCAGTTTAAACCACCACTTATTGTAGGCCTCAATTCTGCATCTGTAGACATTCAGGAATAGAAATAAGTAGGTTTAGATTAAATGCTGATAGATAAATAAATAAACTATGTTTTCATGCCTCGTGTTATTTAAAGTGATTTTCATCAGATTACTCACCAGTCTCCAAAGCTAAAAAAAAATCTCTTGTTATGAACAGACACATATATACAGTTTATCCTTTTGAATCATCCTTCCACCTTGAGATCAGCTGGGACAAAATTTAGGCACAGTCAGAGCAGGTAGCTGCCTTGGATGGCTAACTGCTGGTGGCTGCAAAATTATGGTCAGCTCTGGCTGCTGCAGATTTGGCTTCTTTGCCTGCTTTTGCCTATCTTTTTTTTGCTAGGAGGGTTGGGGACTGGCTGCCTAAGCTGCCGAGGTGACTGCAGAGAGGATATTTCTTGCTTCCTGCACAGATGGATGTGCAGGAAGGAGACCTGTGTCATCACCCAGAACCACCATAAATCTTCCTTACTCTCCCCAAAACTCACCAGGCCACTGAAATTTCCATTCCTCTGCAACACTCAGCCCTCATCCTTCTCTCCTTTCTCTCCAGGCATTTGTCATTCCCAGTCCCTGATACATCACTTCGCAGTTGGCACACACCTTTCCCCACAATCCCTATGCTGCACCTGTGTTGCTCCTTTTCACTCAGGGTTTGGTCACTCCTACCTATATATTTGACATAAACTTTCCTGATCTCAGAGCAAAGCGCTCCTTTTTTTCCCATCCCCTTTGTGTACTTCCATCCTCCCCAAATCATGCCAGCTTCCTTGGCTCTAGGAGCAGAGCTGTGCCAATGTGTTAGCTTTGCCCATGCACTGGCATAGCTTCGGCCAGCCCAAGCTCTTGCCGCCAGGCCAAGAGGAGCAAACTGGAGCTGTCGGCTATGCACTAGACCCTCAACATTGGGATGCCAGTTGTGCAAAGCTGACAAAAGCTCTGGCCATGAAAGTCATCGCGATGAAAAATTTACAGTCTCAGTAGACAGGATGAGCACAGTCTTGTGAGAAGGGAAACAGTAAAGCAGAGAGAAGAAATATGACAGCCCAACACAGGACGTTGGTAATGTCTTCAGAGCTAGATGTGCTAATGTGGACCTGTATTTCAAAAAGAACAGGGTAAGGCTAGGGGACCATCATTCACAGAAAGCAGGGGTACCAATATTTTATGATCAACCATGAGATCCTTGAAAAGGTTACATTTAACCCTCTAAAAACCTAGCTCAAATGAAAAATAATTTAGGATGTTACATGAAAAAACATTAAGACAAATTAGATATCCATGGTGGTGCCCCTAAGTTTATAAGCCATGACTATTGAAAGTTTTAGACTTTTGAAACAAAGAGGGAAGTGTTGACTCCAGGGACATCACCTCTGAAGTAGACCAAAATACTTACAGAATAGGTGGTGAAATATGTAGGATGGGAGAAAGGACATTCTTGCTAGCATAGTACTCTAAATTAGGTGTGATTGAAAAGATTTTAGAATTATATCTGATTTTTTTCATGGAATGGTAAATGAAGGAAAAGAAGAAATGTGTTTGTCTCAAATATCCTAGTTTTGTGTTGTTTTGCTGATTAGAAGTAATGCAATGTGTTTTATGATATCATTTGTTACTGTACCACAAGGTTCCAATAAACACTTTAATAAACATCATAACCCAGGAACTCATCATCCCTGGTAATATCTCCATAAAATTTATTGCAACATCATTCTGCCAAGGCTCTTGACTGAAGAATTTAACTTAAAGGGTTATTTTTGATTTTTGGGTGTGAGGAACACATTTGTGAAACAATTGCCATGCAGCTGGCTAATCACATCAGCTGCACACACCCATAGCAGCAGACATTCAGACATTTTTTGGGACATTTTGCACCTCCTGACCCCCACAGTGGCCTAGTGAGGAAAGGGATGAAAAGTGAAGCAGTTACAAACCTGATCCTGAGCTCCAGTTCAAGCCATTGGCTCTACCTTGACACTGCCCTGCTGGGTCCAACTGCTTGTACTGGGGTTGGTGAGTGACTCTTTCTAGTCCCTGGAAGCTGAATTCCAGTCGAGGTTGCCTGACTATTGCTTTAAATGTATCTCTGACTTGCCTGATCTTTATGGTTAAAACACTGATGAGAAAATGCTTGAACTGACATCACCCCACAAAGCCAATTCTGTTCTTTCTTTCTAGTTCATAGTTTCAGCTAGTAGTTTTGCATATTGAATTCATATTGAAACAGTGAGATTATTTGCTTACATATTGTAACAATACATAATGCTATCAAACTATTAAAATAAGCTCTAGTACAAAGACGTTCAGCAGAGATAGACTCCAGGGATAAAGAAGCAGAACAGCTGGGGTAGAGAAGCAGCTACAGAAAGACAGGGAACTCATAGAGGTAGCTTCTTAGATGAATCAAATGATAATGTATGCTAAATAGAGGTAAAGGAAATTTTAAGATAGTCATCAAAGTCTAAAACAGTTGGAGCAATCAACTTAAAAATAGAGAATACGTGAATACAGCACTTGAGGAAAGAGATGAGGGGTGAGATCTCTTTTTGTGCTCTGGTCCCTATGAACTGTTGGAGTGGTTCCCTCAGGAGGCTAGCAGGATCAGAAAAGTTGCCATCCTGCTTCCCTCCCTGGTCATTTCCATCCCCTGGGAAGCCCACACATGGTGGCCCAGGGGAGCAGTGGGATGCAGCATACCTTGTGCTCCCCTCTGCCATGGGGACCAAGACTGGGTCTACCCATGACTCTGGGTTTGGTGGGAACCAACAACATCAGCAGAACAACTCATAAGAAGGGGCATGAAAGAAGTTAACAATGAACAAGGAAGAAAAAATGGGTCTGCTACTGCTTGGAGCCTCCTCTTTTTTAAACTTTTATTTTTATTCAATTGTAGTTGCAGCATGGAAAAATAAAACACGAAGAAGAAATCTGATACTCACAAAGATAGTTCAGCTTAACGGTAGCAATGATCTGTCACATTCCCAATATTAATTGGCCATGTTTGTCTCCTCAGTTGAAAAGAGACTTTATCAGGAATGTGATTTATATAAAAGATAGCTGGTTTTATAACTCTTTATACAAAACAAGCAATCTTGGCATAAATCAGCATTAAAGCATTTAAACAATAAGTTGTTAACTCATAAAACAATAAGTCAGCTTCCAACACAAGGCAAAATCCGTCACTGTCAGGTTCTGCTCACTTGGTAGGAGTCTCTAGGCAAATTCTCTCACATCTGTGCCTTAAAAATAGATTTATCTTAATGCGTGGGGGATTTAGCTCAGATTCCGATTGCAAAGAGGTCCATTTCCAGGCCATTTTTATAGCAAAGTCATAGATGCACACAGGTGTGGGGCTTTTTTATTTGTTTATTGGCTTGCCTTTTTTGTTTTTAAAGGAAATGTCACTGTTTTATTTTTCATGGGTATTGCACCACAGAGACCAAAAGTATATGGGCTTCACCACTGTGCCTTCATTTTTAAGTTCTCCTATGGCTCAGTATATGAGTGTTCTTTACTACATTGGCTTATTCAGCTTTTTCCTTTTCAATTTTCTTAGTATTAGTTCCTACTGTACAGCTCAAGACTAAAAATAAAGGATAAAATGACAATAAAGGCTCCCAGGGAAAAACAAAAGGGAGGAAACATGAAAAGGACTTGAGAAGAAAAGGGTACAAAAGCACAAAGTACAAAGGAGCCTAGAGTTGAAAAGATTATAGAATTATGGAAAAAAAAAGTGCTAATGTAATCTTAAAAAAAAAAGGAGAGAGAAATAATTCAAATGAAAAGCTATCAAAAGGAAGATAAAAAGGAGGAACATTTAAGAAAAAGCGGAGATATTTTTAGACAGCCTGCTTAACCTAAGGGGACAGCCTTCAGGAAAGCCAGATGTAGTAAACTGAAATTATTATCCTAATAAAATGTGTAACAGAACACAGAGCACCACAACAACACTTTTAATGGCAAACACAAAACCACGTTCTCCCTCTCCTTTCATAATGCCTTTATTTTGAATAGATCATGAGCACAACTTTCACACCAGATGCTGGCATTCCCAGCTTGTTAATTCTCTGGGGAAATAATGCCTGCACGGTTTGTCTTTATTTTCCTATGATAAACACTGAAAACTTGGGATTTCACACTTATAAAATGGTCATATTATTTTGGGACCTGCCATCATGGGATGGGAAACTGCTAAGGACCAGCAAGACCCATTGGGTAAGCCAAAGACTCCAAACTTGGCAGTTTTGGCCAAAATGAACCACAGAGGCAGCTCTGGAAGGCAGGTGACAAACAGCGAGGGGTGGGACCTCTCAGCAGGAGGGAACCCCCATTGCTCTGCCTGCTGGTACCCCGGCGGGTGAAGGGGTGAAGACATTTCGGTGCTGGGCAGGCAGGCTTGGGGCTGGTGTGGAGCAGTGCCTAAGTCCTTTGCACATGGGGAGAGAGATGGAGATGCGGCCCTTCAGGGTGCGAGCAGGGTCCCCAGCCCTGCCCGACCACTGCCCCTTCCACTCGTCCCACCTGGCAGTTTTAATTATTTATGTGGTGCTCTTAAACAGGGTTAAAATTGAATGGCCACTCTGAGGGCAGGAAGAGAGAGTCAGTTCAGCCTGCTAAAATGCAGTCATTAATTTTCTACATAATCTCTCATTATAGTGCTATATTTAGAGCAAAGAAGTCTTTTTTTTTTTTCTTTTTTTTCCCCTCATTCCAAGCTCTTATTTACAGCAACATATCTACCCTTCCCAAAATATCACATTTTCACTGGATATTATTACATTTCTCCTCATTTCAGAAATAACCTGTTCTGAAATATCTAAAAAAAAAAAAGTGTTAAACTTGTGTTTAAATGATATCAGTAAAAAAGATGAGTGAGGATTTTCGTTAGTAAACATCTTATAGAATCATAGAATATCTGAGTTGGAAGGGACCCACAAGGATCATTGAGTCCAACTCCCGGGTCCCCAAAAGACCACCCCCCCAAAAAAAACAAATTCAGATTATGTGTCTGGGAGTATTGTCCAAATGCTTATTGAACTCCAGCAGGCTCAGTGACAGTCTTCATCTCCCATTTAATATCAGTGGTGCCAAGGTATATCTCAGTTGAAAAGGCAGTTAGATAAATAAACAAAAGAAACATCCGTCAAGGACTACTAAATACAAAGGTGCAAATTCAGTCTTTGTCTTACAAAGCTACTAAGCTAAGTCTCTGGGACTACTGTAAACTGAAATAACTCTTAGTTCTTACCTTGCTTTTATTCTTGTGTTTGACCAGATGGAGCTGGTCTAGATATACCACTGGAGGTGGCTTGGCTATTTTTATGTTATAAAACCAGAGCTCAAAAACCAAAAATACCTTTTTAACGTATTTTTCATGTGGATTGCATGGATTGCACCAGAAACCAGGAGCCAGATTCTCACCACTACACACACTGTAAGGGGAGTGCCTATGGAGTCCACGATACTCAGCAACACACAGCATTGTCTAGGTTGGAGAAAATTGGGCAATGGAGACATGGAGATACACCTTTTTAGGTTTTCACACATGCAGGGAAAAGCCTTGCCAAATGAGTTAGAAATATTCAGAAGTGGTGAGTGCAGTTCCCACACAGGGTGAGTGGTTTGTGATGTTCATGACAACTTTTTCATTACGGGTCACACATCACTAAATCCTTTCGATAGCTGACCTAATCATTGCTGGGATGGGGATAAAGGAGGGGAAGCAAGGTTGAAATCAGAGGAGCCTGGACAGCAGGAAAATTAAAGGTAAAAAATAGACCACTGCCAAGATGTATTTGACATTTCTGACATGCAAACCCCTGGCAGTTCAGCACCTGTCTGCACAGCCAGGAGTAGGTACAAAACTTCATTTCTGCCCATAGTCTGATGCGGAAGGTGGGCTGTCTCTCTGCCATACCCAAGCTAGAGAATGAATATTCTGAATATTGGAAGAGAAGAATGTTATGAGGAGTAGTCAGCATGGATTCACCAAGGGGAAGTCATGTTCGACCAACCTCATTGCCTTCTATGATGGCATCACCAGCTGGGTAGATGGGAGGAGAGCAGTGGATGTCATCTACCTTGACTTTAGCAAGGCTTTCGATACTGTCTCCCATGACATCCTGACAGCAAAGCTGAGAACGTGTGGGATAGAGGAGTGGACAGTAAGGTGGGTTGAGAACTGGCTAAGTGGCCGAGCTCAGAGGTTGGTGATCGGCAGCGCAGAGTCCGGCTGGAGACCTGTGACTAGCAGCGTTCCCCAGGGGTCGGTGCTGGCTCTGGTCTTGTTCAACATCTTCATCGACGACCTTGATGAGGGAATAGTGTCTGCCCTCAGCAAATACACCGATGACACAAAGCTGGGAGGAGTGGCTGACACACCAGAAGGCTGTGCTGCCATTCAGCGGGGCCTGGACCGGCTGGAGAGATGGGCAGGAAGAAACCAAATGAGGTTTAATAAGAGCAAGTGTAGAGTCCTGCACCTGGGAAGGAACAACCACACATATCAGTACAGGCTGGGGGACGACCTGCTGGAGAGGAGCTCTGAGGGGAAGGACCTGGGCATCCTGGTGGATGACAGGTTGGCCATAAGCCAGCAGTGTGCCCTTGTGGCCAAGAGAGCCAATGGGATCCTGGCGTGCATTAAAAGGAGCGTGGCCAGCAGGTCAAGGGAGGTGATTCCCCCCCCTCTACTCTGCCCTGGTCAGGCCTCACCTGGAGTACTGCATCCAGTTCTGGGCTCCCTGGTACAAAAGACAGGGATCTCCTGGAAAGAGTCCAGCGGAGGGCCACAAAAATGATAAGGGGCCTGAAGCATCTTCCCTATGAAGAAAGGCTGAGAGACCTGGGTCTGTTCAGCCTGGAGAAGAGAAGACTGAGAGGGGATCTCATCAATGTGTATAAATACCTGAGGTGTGGGAGACAGAGGGATTTGGCCAACCTCTTTTCAGTGGTTTGTGGGGATAGGACAAGGGGTAACGACCACAAGATAGAGCACAGGAAGTTCCTCACCAACATGCAAAAGAACACAGTGAGGGTGATGGAGCACTGGAACAAGCTGCCCAGGGAGGTTGTGGAGTCTCCTTCTCTGGAGATATTCAAGGCCCGTCTGAACGCCTACCTGGGCAGCCTGCTCTAAGGAACCTGCTTTGGCAGGGGGGTTGGACCCGCTGATCTTTCGAGGTCCCTTCCAACCCCTTCAATTCTGTGATTCTGTGATTCTGTGAATATCCTGAGAATGCCATTGCTCTCCTCTAGGTATGGCCCCAAATGTCTGACCCTGCCTTGTCCCTTCTCATTGCTCCTAATGAAGAAAACTATACTTGTACCAGCATTCAGTAAGTCCAGAGGGATCTCCCATTAGTAGGAATTCCTTCATCTGTAGATGGTTTTTATTTTTATTTTTATTTTTCACAATTTTATGTTCATACCATGTATGTTGAGGAAATACAAGTGATAAGGAAATGAGGCTAGAACAGGTGGAGTACTAATCAATCTTCCACTGGCAGAACAGCCCTCATAACCATTTCATTTGTTTACAGATCTTCCCTGGTTTATCACATTTAGGCTCAGCTTACCAGGACGAAAGCAGTCTGTCATGTGTGGTGCCACGTGACCAAGATGCGCAGTCAATCTGGAACAGTAATGAAGACAAATCACACAACCACATTCTGCGTAGCCCATGAATTGAGGTATATTTGAATAACATCGCTTACCAAATCCACTTGAGAAAATCAAGGGTGGTTTGTGAAATTCCCAGGAATAGAGAAATAGTCTGCTGGAAGAACTCATTGCTGATCACAGAAAGATCTTGGTAAACTATTCTGCAGTAAATGGATCAAATGGGATGGAGCAGACAATTTCTCTGAGAAGGAGATGCCTTTTAGGAGCAGAGCAATAAAATATTACAGAATGGATGCAATGAGAAGATGTAGGCTGGTCTACCAGTTCAGACCCACAAGCCAGGAACTACACCTGTGCATGTGAACCTATTAATGCAGGACTGTGGCTCCCTCAGTTAAAAAACAGTCCCGTCTAATGGTATTAGTACAATGAATCTGTGGAAATGAAAATATATGAAGCATTTCCCAAATGGTCATGCATATGGCTCTTGACTTCAAAGCCGAGTGCATTACTATGACCTGTCTTTCCCACACACACTCCCTTTTCCCAAGGGAAGCAACTCATGTCTCCAGTACTTTTGCACCTTCCTTTGAACACATCTTAATGTTAACTCCATTCTTCTTTAACAACATATTCTACTTTGTATAAGTCTGAAAGCAAACTCCCACGTGAAGGATAGTGTCAATATTCCCCTCCACAACCTCCTTATCTTTAAACAGTAAAATTGTTGACACATGGCTCAGAATATGAATATTTGATCAAAATGAACCTTCAGTGATTCCAGAAATTTCACATCCCCAAGCGTCTTTTTTGGCAGATGGCCAGTAATCATCTACATTTTTTTTCTGTTTGGATCCACCTTGTTTCAGGTTTAATGCCCTTAGAATAGAACAACCATTATGGAAATTAGTTAGCAGCTGCTGTACATCAATGTTTAGAAAATTAATATTACCCACATTACACAGCACAGAAGCTGAATTTTAATGAAGCACTGAAACTATAAGCAAATTGACCTTTAACCTCATCAGAGAAATAGTCAAACACAACTTTGTCTGAGAAAACTTATAATTTCCACCAGAATTCTCTGGACGCGATAACAGAAATATTGTATTTTCATTGTAATAAAAGGAATTAAATGCTTCAGCAGATTACAGATGACAAAGGAAACTAAACTATTACGTGTACTTACTGCTAAGCTTTAGAAATATTTTCTCTTGGTCATATGACAGTGGAAATTATCATGCTTTGTAATAATAGACCTAACACATGAAGGGAAGTGATGAGATATATGCTGAGAAGAAAACTGATCTAAGCAGTCAGCTGAGGTTTTTCCTGGTTTAGGAACTGTTACCAGCCCGTACAGAGAAGACAGTCCCTTGCTGGCTTTTTGTCTGCTGGCTTCTCTGTCTTGCTGTTCTTCATCGCTGTTCTCTTTTCCTTTTTATTGAACTATCTGAAACGTTCAATTCTGACCTCTTTAATTTGAATAATGTATTTTCCTTTATACTCTAATACAGTTATAACTGTATCAGAAAAAACAGAAGGGATAAATTTATTATCATCAAGTAATGTATCATGGACATTTTAATTTCAGCTAGAAGCATTTGGTTAATGTAGTTTTCTCTCCCTTTTTTTAGAAAATAATTGCAAAACCCACTTAGGAAAACTTGCAGGGTGTCATTCTTCACAGACTTTCTAAAACAATTTTGTAGCCTTATTAAAACACCCTCCTAGTGTGTGTTTCTGTGTATGTGTTTGTGCAGGGTTGAGCTTTTTGTAAACATGCATCAAGACTGCCAGTATAAATTTACCTGGAGGGTACATTCATTCTATAAATGGCAGCTAGTACAAGAAATTCCTCCAATGGAAAATTATGCACAGTTTCTAGCAGAACTGTTTACTGATGTTCAAAGTTAGACGAACAGGTCTGAATGCTGTAGTGGCTACATTTAGTTTTTATTCACATTTAGTTGGCAGTAGTTCTAAAACTCTCAAAAGTTAATATATGTAAAAAAAAAAAAGTAAACAGTAGGATATTACAAGATTCAGATACTGTAAAATAAACGGACTCACCTGGCTGTGGAATGAATCCAGCTCCATGAAAAAGGATTAAAATTAACAGGACTTTAGAGGAAGGAGAAATTCAGCTTCTCATTTCCTTCAGACACAATGCTGATTAGAAGACTGCAACAGAACAGAATGGGCTATAAAATTACTTAAAGGTCATCACATGTTGTAATAAACTGTAACCTAATTTATTTTTTTAATGCTGACATGAATCTGCTGAAACTAGAAAAGCAGGTAACTTTTTCAATTAATGTCAAAATCTCCCATTTTATTTTATAGGTTGTTTTACCCATTCTAAGTTAAAATGATGCTTTATTATGGCATCATTTTATGAGCCCAAAGAGACATTTTGACATTTACCATAATCTCCTAGAAAGCCAAAAGTGAAATGGTTCCAAAAGATGTACTGAATAAAACACCCTGAAACAAAATGTAAAAAACATTACTTTATAAATAAGAGTGGTGATTAAAGTATTGTTTTTTCCCACTTCAAATGCAGGGGCTGTATTTCCCCCCACCTTCTTAATACTCTCTGCACCGTCTTTGAAATAAAAGGCAAGCATCTTGCAAGAGAGACCTTTTAAAAGCAATAAAAATCCTTCCCTAGCCTTCATTTTTGTCTCGTTATTTTACCTGCAACCATTTGATGACAGTTCAGTGTAGGGGTATTATGGATTTAAACCACAATTTATGGACAGCCACTGTTCCTTCCTGGGGCACTGCAGGTGAAGAGATGAGACAGAAAGTCTTGAACAGTCTCAGCTGGGGAGCTGGTTCCTCCCAGCCCTCTCCGAAGTCAGGCACTTGAGCAGCTCTGGTTTCCTCACCTCATCTTCTGAAGGGCATTCCCTATTTCCCTGTCCTGTGAGAGAGATGAAGGGTGGAGGTAGCCCTGTGAGGACACTTTCTGCTGCAGGCTGAGTTTGGAGGAGCAGATGAAGGGCAGCAGTGACCTGGTGAGGCCAAGCACCCTGGGCTCAGCCCAGTGGGGCATCACCATCCGTGGAGCTTCATTGCCTCACCAGGGAGGAAAGGGGAGGTTGTGCTTCATTAACTATTGATTGCTAAATGCTGACATGGTGTCAAGGTTTCTCCATTTTATCAGCAGCTACTTCCAAGGACCTGTTAGCAGTTCAGAGTTGCCTAAGAGCAAACTTGACTCTTGGCTGCCAGTGGAGACGATGCATGTTAAGACACAAGATGTTTGTGTGGAAGCAGCCGTGCATAAAGGCAGGGGGAAAGGTGTAAGGAAAGGCCTGGGCCTGCCCTGCCTGGGTGGCCACAGAAGTCAGGGTCTGTTTTCTGCACAGTAGTCCAGCTTTCCTTGCTGTGGAGTGGGAAGTCCCAGCAGAGGTGCAGGTGGTGACCCCCAGGGCTAGAACCGGGTTAGTTTTTGGTTTTGTTTTGGAGCCCAACAGTGCTAAGTTCTTGCACAGGAAAGGAGCAGGCCAAGTGAATACCATCATACCTTGGTTCGAGGCTTGAACTCAAGTCAGTCAGGCAGAGAAAAAAGTCTCAACCACTCTCTAGCACCACAGGATGGATATTTGGCCACTGAGCAGGCAGCAGGATGGGATGGACCACCATCATCTCCCCATGCTGGATGTGTTTCCTTTGGGGTTTGGCGTGGTGAGAGCACCTGGTCCCTGCATGGTATGGCGCCCAGGTGGCAGGCTGGTGCAGAGCAGTTTGTCAACCTGTCAGCAGCAATTTTCTCATGGGATTTAGATGCTGCCAAACAATAGAGAGCATGGCAAAACCTTCAGTCTGGACAAAGAAACATTCAGCTGCAGTGAATTACCTGTGGCTTCCCTATAAACCTCAGGTATTTTCTGCTCTGGTGGTGCTTACCGGAAAGCCATGAAAATATTTCTGGAAGAAAAGAATCAAAAAAAAAAAAGAGAGAGAGAGAGAGAACAGGGTAAAAATGATGAAGGTGTGGGCTTTGCAAAGCAAAAATGAATGCTAGAAGATAGGGCATATAATTTCAGGTATAGGGCCGGAATCCCCATTGATCTAATGAGTCTCACAAGTTGCTTCTCTCTGTGTGTTAAATCACCAGGTCCCTTCCCTGGTACACCTTGTAATATACTGCCAGCTGTTTTTCATCCTGAATGATACATTTGCAAATTCTCCAGTAGGCCTCATTAGCAAGGAGTTGCTAGCATTTGCAGCCATGCGTTAGATTTAACTTGTATCTTACAGGCACGTTTTTAACGTCCTTGTTAGGATTGCAATGGCAATTTTGAAAGATTATACCAACTTCAAATGACAGCAACTTTCTAAGTGCCCACAGGAAGAGGACAGCAGTCACACTGTTTGAGGTCAGTTGGGAGACCAGGGTTTTCTGTTCTTCTGGGTTAATCAGAAGTCAGAATCTTAAGTGCCAATTTTGTAAAGAACTTTGTGTCCAGTTTTCCTCCAGCCCCAATGCTGAACTGTCTGATCAATACTAAATCTAATTTATAATGATGGCCCCTGTGAAGCTTGCAAATGTTATGTCAACATATCTTAATAGCTTTGGCTTCCCGAACAGCCTTGTTAGCTGCAACCTTGTCTGCTTCTGCTACTCTCTTAACTACTTCCACCTACAGAGCCCCATCTGTAACAATGTTGACCACTTCTCCCACCTTTTTTGCTCTGTTCTACCAGCAGAGGCTTCAGAGCTGCCAGTTCCTGTTGTGTGATAGCCCTTCGACAAGCACAAGGAAGAAAAGAGAAGAGGGAAGAAAACAAAATTAATTCCCCTGTTGATTCTCCCCCTCCCTGCAACTGATGAACCAAAGAAGGAAATAATTGCTACTCTCTTTTAATAATGGCACGTTTACAAAAATTTCCATAAAGATGATTCAGAAAGGAATGCATGGATTTCTTCTCTGTGGGGTGTCCAAAACGGTTTGCATTGTTCCATAATGTTATGTTATTAGTGCTCCATCTAATTTATATTTGCATTTCCCTGTCTCCAGGGCAAATTTTTACAACTCACTTGCAAAGTACTAAATGAAGAACTGCTGCAGTGCTAAAGAATCGTATTTTCTAGCAAGCTTTCAAGCCATCCATTAATTGCAAAGAGGCTGAAACCTGAAAGGTATTGAAGGACTCCAAAGAAACACTAAGTTTTCTATTTCCTCATGTGCAGTGGAAAGCACACAGCACTGTAGGAAGTCAGGACTGTATGGAGAAATGGTTGTTCATTACAGTTGTTGTGGGATGGAAACTATAAATATATGCAGTCTGTGTCTGTAGACTGTATTCATTGTAAACAGGAGGGCTTGTCTTCCTGCTTGTCACTGGAAGAGAGGTTGAAAGTCGAACAGAGTCAAACAAATGACGAGTGACAGCTGGAGAATCACTGTTTTTCTGAGGTGTCTCACTGCCAGAATATGTGCCACATCCACATGTGTGGCAGAAGAGTTTAGGCAAACAAATTTTACTAATTGGATACTTACAAACACTTAAAGAGACCAGATCTTAACCGGGTTTCTCCTGCCAGTTACTGTGGAGGCACAGTCTACCTCCCAGTGGAACAATAGAGGTGAAGATAGGAAATAATGATAGTGCTATTAATGAATTATTCTGAAGTAGCAGTAAAATCTCCTTTATTGCATTGGGAAACTGATGCAAAGATATGTAAATGACTCACTCAAAAGTCAGATGAGAAATGAGTGGCGGAAGGGAGGGGGAGGACACAGATCTCCTGAGTCTCAGTTACATTCTTCACACTGAAACCATTTCTCGCCTTTCAGATATCATCAGAAAAAAAAAAAAAAAGTATAAATATCTATACAGAAAAAAACTACATAAATTAAATCTCACCAGTGGTTTCTTATTTCAGAGAATGAGTATATTTCAAGAATTTGCCCAGCATCTCAGGGCAAGCTAATTTGGGTTTAGCAACACAAGCTGCAGATATGCCTGGAGAGTCAGCAAGGGACAATGGCTACTCTTTTCTTCCAGAAATAAAGCTAAGGCTTCACAGACTATGGAGAATATGTATTAAAAATCACCAGGTCTGGGAGAGAAAGTAACATATTGTAAGCTTTTTGTTCCAAATACCTGATCAAAGGACAAGAAAAGAAAAAAGAGGCAGCTTTCTAGCCTTTCTGGGCAGCAGAAAGTCATGATGATTTCTGTGCCTCTGATGCCAAGGTGGCTGCTTTGTTTTCTAATGAGAGAATATTATAGTCCAATTAAAACAGGATAAACTTATTCCACCTGCTTTTTGATGTCAATAACTCTAGGCTGCAGTTTATGGCAAACTCTGTCCACACAATGAGGAAGCTGCACCTGCTCAAACATCGGGTCTTAATTTGGCCAAAAATCTGTATGGATGCACCTCAGATTTTGTTTTCATAAGATGAGTCTGCATGTTTCACTGGGTGCTAACCTTTCAGATATATTTGCAAAGCAGAAAAGTGTAATATTTCAAGTCTTAACCATGTGCCTTAGTTAGTGACTCAAGCCTTATGTTCCAACATTTTTTAAAAATCTTAATTAATTCAAGGTAAGAAGGCAGAATCACATACGGATTTTTTTTTTTTTTCTCAGCAGGGATTCAAAGAATCTGTCCACCTGTTCAAACCAGGAGATGAGCCAAAATTTCATGTTGGAGTGACAATTATCCCTGACAGAGAAACAAAGATATCCCCACCTTCCTTTTGGTTGGCCCATTCTGCAGAGAAGGTGTAATCTGCAAAACTACTGTTCTGCACCTCAGAAAATCTAGCAAATATCATTTGCAAACACTATGCCAAGTTAAAAACAGCAACAAGAACAAAACCTAATTTCTACTTCAACAGCTTGAAGGCTAGGTTGGAGGGGAAGCAATGCCGACACTTGTGTTTATGAATATTGTATGAGCTCTAACATATATTGAAAGTTGTATTTTAAAAATGAGGTAAATGCTGGTCAAGAGAATGTCCTGCTACATAACTGTTCAGACTCCAAAAGTAATGAGTGTGGCTTTCACAATAGCAAAGAACTACATGTATCTCATGACTGGTGTCTTCCACTCCCTTTGTTCACTCCTCCATAGATCCATCTCTCTCTGTTCCTCTGGCTTTGGTAGTCAGCAAGCAATTTTCTCTTTGGCAGGAGGCATTCAGTGTGGCAGTGATAAACATCTCCTTGCTCACATCACTAAGATTCTTCATAAGAAAGAAAAACCTTATACAAGGTCTTCACAAAACCTGTTTCTATATAGTGGGATCCTAAGGGCAACAGCAGTGGATGGAGACTATAAACATTCTCTAATGTTTAGGAACAAGTACCTGTGATAAGAATTTAATAACTAGGCGATGTTTTCAAGAGACAGACCAGAAACTAACAGTAAAACATGGAAAATGATCTTTAGCTCAACATTTACAGTTTCTGCAAGCTGGGTGCCTGCAGGCTCTGAGTATGACCTTTGGGAGACCCAAAGTCAGGCTCTGTATGAAGAGTGCCTAAATGAATCCCTGAGGATGATGCACATTGCAAGACAGGGCATCATGTGCACTTTTTCTGAACGTGTGTTCCTGCATGTTCTTTGAGGCCATTCCCTTCTCAGATATTTGGTTTGGGTGCAGTCCTACAGTTCTGTCTCAGAGAAAACCCTCGCTGAGGACTATGGATTCTGATAGACTAATCAGCCATCACACAAAGACAGTTTAGCTGGCTGAGTCATATATAGTGGATGTGTGTGCTCCCTGTCTGCCTGTGCTATATTCATTGGCTTAGACTGAACAACATTTAGGGGTATCTTGAGCTGACGCTGCACTCCAAGGGAGAAAAATCCACTGATGTGATGTGTTCAGCAGCACAGGAACAAGCAGCTGCCAGGCAGTGGCTGACCATGGTTACAAACATTTGGGAAGTTTTAGATAGGTCAGATAAGCATTTGTTAAAGGCAATCTGCCCTAACAGTGCATGACTTTTCACACAGGTTTGAAAGGGTTAGAAAACATTTGCAAACAACCTCCCTACAAATTTTACTCTAGACAAAGCCAGAGAGAGGGAAGGGATGTTTGAATTGTATCTGGAGGATTTGGCAAGCAGTCAAACCACTTTCTTCCTATCTGTAGCAAACTGTTAAAAATAGGACAAGATTCAGAAGGCTCAGATCTGCCCTTAAAAAAAAAAAGAGAGAGAGATAATTGAAGAGTTTCTCTTACTGGCATGTTTCTATTTCTGTTGTGAAAATGAAAGAAAAACTAATAATGTTGGGGTTTAATAGCAGAATATACCCAATATACAGAAGATGCTTTGATTTTGATTGGGAGTATACAAGGTAGGCTGCTGTTAACCTGTGCTTAGTAAATAGTGCACAGTAAAATCATAACTGAAGGACTGAGATACAGATCATATACACCACAGATAAAAAAAGGGGGGAGAGCAGTGACATCTTTCATTTCTCTGTCACCCTGTGGGGATTTAAGAACAATAATAAGTAAGCAGGTTAGCAGCTGCCCACAGATGAGGGGTTTTGCTCGCCAACAGACCTGATATGTTTAGGACCAGGGTGTTTAATGACCAGAAATAGTCCAAATTTCAGCCTTAGCATCTCAACAGAAGTTTGAGATTATCTTATCAAACATCAACAAGAACAGAAACTGTAAAACAGTCGTTACACAATCTGATTTGTTGCCTGGAATCCTTATTATTGGTGGCATTCAAAAAAAAAAAACACATATCTTAAAATGGCAGCTTGGAATAAATAGCCATTCCCTGTGAGACTTTTGAGAGATACGCATTCAGTTTACTGAAAAAAAAAAAAAAAAACATAAAAAAAACCATATTTTTCTTTCTGTCACCAGAGTAGAGGCAATATAGCTACACATGAACATACTGTATTCTGTCTCAAACACTTCCCTGGAGAATTTCCAGTTAAGTTCTTATTCTACAATTTTTATAGTCAGCTATGATACATAAAATACAGAAATAACATAGTTTAACTTGAAGCTACCAGACTGAATCTGCACTCTTGATCAAAGAATCTTGAATTGACTTTAAAACTGAGGGAATTTCATATGGAATTTATCGTGCAGAAATATGTAGGGTATATTTGGATGTCATTTTTATAAGGACACTTCTTACAGCAACTGAAAATGCTATAAACTGAATTGTGGTATATGAAACTCCTTAAGGTTTATGGCAAGTTTGTGACTGCTGAAATGAAGACAAATAATTTGAGATAACAGGTGTGTCAGCAGCATAGAGGCTAAATATGATTCATTTTGATACAAAATTCAAATACAATATTCTCTGGAAATATTAGAATTCCATTGTCGGTTTGTAAGTACTGATTTTGTATTAATTCAGACTGAAACAATTTACTTGCCTCTTTGTTGCTGAATAGATTATATTGCACTATAAAGCTTTTAGTACTGTTATTCTTTTTGCAACAATATACTTGTGGCATTTCATAGATATTACACTGATGAAGTCCTTGGACATGAAAATATGTTCTGTGCTCTGATCCCACCAAATCTGTTTATGCATTTCACTCTCCTGAGTTTGTTCATTAGAGCAGTAATTACTTACAAGAGCATAGTTTGCTTTTTTCAGTCCTAAAACATGCTACTCTACCCTAATTAGGTCCTTTGAAGCTAGCACATTCTGTAAAAAATTCAAAGATATCTGATTCATGAAAACATCCAAATGCCCTGTAGAAGACATTTCATAAAAAGCACAGATTGGGACACCAATTTCTAGATCTCGGTCTCTTCTGAAGAAGCACTGAGGCTGCTGCACTAGAAACTTTCATGGCCAAGATGTGCCCTGGTGGCTCAGGCACCAGCGTGCTGGTGTCAGGCAGGGTGCAACCTCGGCTTCAGCAGCAATCTGGCAACTGAATATTAGTATGGTTCAAACAATCTTTCAGCCTGAATGCAAACATCATACCTGTATCCGACCAATACTGAAGGGAAAGGATGCACTTGCCAAGCAAAAAGCTTGTCTGAGGCTTTGCAAAAGGCTATGAGACACGCAGTAGATATAAAGGAGAGGAACAAACCCTGGATACTTGGAGAAGTGAAGTCAAGGCAAGTGTCTGCTGAATACTAATTGCATTTATTTACCACTGGAACAGGTATTTTTGAAAAAAAAAAAAAAGAAGAAAAAAAGAGAGAAAGATTTAATGGTAGTGAATGCACTGCTTTTAAAAGACACTGCAAAGGAAACACTCACTTTTTTCTTTTTCTTTCTCTCTGTCTTTATTTATTTATTTATTTTTCCCTCCCCAGAACAAATGGGCCAAATGTAACAGCCAAATATAGCAGACAGCAGCTAGGCCATGCAAATGGTGTGCCACCAGCTGACCTGGAGCAACCTCCAAGGGATAAAAGTTGCTTATTACTGTGGCCCATATGATCTTTAACTTTTTGACTAAAGAGATGCTAACTAATGCAAAAGAAAATAGTGGTGTTTTTTTTTGCAAGCCAATTCCTGCAGTGGTATAAAACATATTGAAGAAAGAGACAACTGCAGTGTAACAGCAGCTGAGAAAGAGCAGTTAGAAAATGTGAGAGAAGCAGCCCTGCCATCACCAGGGTCAGTGCAGGAGGGCAGGCAGTGCTCCAGGCATGCAGCAGCAGTTCCCCTGCGGCCTGTGGAGAGGCCCCTGGTGGAACAGGCTGTCCCCTTGCAGCCCATGGGTCCCACATGGAGCAGATCTCCACGCTGCAGCCCATGGAGGAGCCCCCGGTGGAGCAGGTGGATGTGGCCTGGAGGAGGCTGTGGCCCATTGAGAGCCCCCGCAGGAGCAGGCCCCGGGCTGGAGCTGCAACCCGTGGAGAGGAGCCCACGCAAGGGCAGGGAGTCTGGGGGAAGCTGCTGCCCATGGGGGACGGGCAGTTTGTTCCTGGGGGATGGACCCCGTGGTACGGAGCCATCTTGGAGCAGTTCTTGAAGAACTGCTGCCTGTGGGAAGCCCCCGCAGGCTCAGTTCGGGAAGGATGGCATCCTGTGGGAGGGACCCCACATGGAGCAGGGGCAGAGTGGCCATGAAGGAGCAGCAGAGAGGAAGTGTCATGGACTGATGTTAGGGAGTTCTCACTCCTTGCTCTCCCAGCTGCTGTGGCACAGCAGTTTTTTCCCTTTCTTAAATGTGCTCTCAGTGAGGTGCAAACAACATGGCTTATTGGCTTGGCTATGGCCAGTAATGCATCCCTTTTGGAGCCAGTTGAAACTAGTTCTTATTTAACATGGGTCAGCTTCTTGACTCTTCTCACGGAGGTCACCCCTGCAGCCCCCCTTGCTAAGTAAACCCAATATGCCTTATTTCAACCCACAAGCCTTTTTTCATCAGATTTTCTTCCTCTGTTTATTGTGGAGGGGGTTAGAGAGCAGCATGGTGGTGCTTAGTTACCTACTGGTGTTAAACCACCACACCTTAAAGACCTTGTTTTCAGATACGGCTTTCCCTCTTTCTGCTTTTATGTTATACAGCACCTCTTTTAGAAGAAAAAAAGGAAAACAAGCAGGGATAATATCTTCTAAGTAGTAAAAGTGCATATAAATATGTAGCATAAAATAGTGTATAGTAAAGCAGAAGTTTAAGAATTTCAGATACATTGATCATAAAGAAGAGAAATGTGATAGCTTAAGGTACTTTATGAAAATATTTTTAAAAGCTTGATGGAAGTACTTCTATTAAAAGTGCAACTCCATTTTTCATTCAACACATCTTCATTAGTTAGATATGTCTAAGCCTAACCTCAAGAATATTTTGTAGTCTTTTGAGACTTTACATACCACAGTGTTGGCTTCTTAGCTGGTAGGGATCTCAACAGAAAACTTTGTAGTAAATGGGGGTGAGTGTGTGCATGTGCTTTATGTTTAAGGGAGTAAGATTGCGCAAAACAACAGTAAAGTTATACATTATAAAGATAATCTTACAAGACAAAAATATTTAATTGTTTGACATTGGAAAACAGACAAAATGGCTGTTATTCCATGAAGAGCCTTGTAACCTTCTTCTGTGACCTCTCATCAAGCTCCAGCCAAGTTGCCACATACTCACCTCTATGAGCTTGGGAAAGCCAAGAAAATCCCTACTAACAGCTACCTGCTGTGCAGGCACACAAATTTGTGAGAGCTCTGGAATGGATTTATTGAACTTGTTTTTCAACAAAAAGCCAATCTACTTTGTTCAGCATCACTGTAAAATGTACAGCTGAAGCACTCAGTTGCGCAAGAGATTCTTACCACTTAACTCATCAACAGAATCACAGGACAGGAGGGCTTTGGGGACCTCCTAATTATATTCTAAAAGCCACTTTTCACTCTCCCCAAGCTGACACATGCCCGCATTTGTGACCTTGGAGATAGCCAAGGAAATCACCACTGTGGTTGTGCTTCTACTTCTGGCGTGCAATGGTATGGGATGGGTGCAGGCATGTGCACAAGAGGGGAATAAGAAAAATTTTACCAAGAGTTATAAAGTTATTGTGGGAATGGATCCCAAAGGTGAGAGCTGCTCCACTGCTCCACTACCAGAAAGACAACAGTTCATATAGTTATTAGAGTCATCTACAGAAAGAAAAGGTTGCAGTAGATTTTATCAATCTGAACATAATATCTTTGAAACTCTAAGTTATCTGTTTAAAATCAGTTATGTTTTAAGAGACAATGAGCTATACCATACTTTTGAAATGACATGGACCTATAACTACAGCATAACACTTTGCAATTTTCTCTTAACAAATAAAACCACGTACAAAATGTTATAGAATAGTGGGATTTCAGTCTGCTAAATTATTAAAAATATTTAAACAGATACTAAAAAGCAATACATGAATGATGTGTATTTCAAAATCTGAAACATAGCTGTCTTGTACTTCATACAATTAGTTTTGCTGCATCCTGTGCAGAACTTGAGATCCACTTTAACAGGGAACTTTCCAAGTACATATTTTACAAAAGGCCATCTCATTACGCAGCCAATTAAAACGATTTGTTTGTTCATGATGGAATCTAATGTAGAGATTTGTTTTCTTCCAATAGATACCTTCTGCTAAGAAGCCAAATTGGCACAACTTTATAATTGCACTAGTTCCACTGGGAGCTACAAAGAAGTTTGTGAAGCTGATAATTCTTTAGTGCAAATGAACTAACAATAAAGACAAGCCACTTATAAAATTTTCCACTGTGAAAACTGAGAAACATTGCAGCATCCAGAGAAAATGTAGAAGATTAAAAACCCCAGGATTTTATTATATTACCATCTTTATCATATTACTTATAATATTCATTATATTAATTATGTTACAATATATATTATATTATCAGCTTTATAGATGACACACTGATAAGTCTTCATCATGAGTATTTTAAGACCAACAACCCAATATTGCAAAAGATTGTTCTTTCCTAAGCAAGATACCAAAGATGCTATAAAAGTTGTCACAGTGACAAAGTTTTGGCCTCTGTTGCCCAGAGAAACCCATTAGTAATAAAAAACAAACTGAGCATAAAATTCAGTAACTCATATAAGCATGTTTTAAAATAGGAAGGAAAACCAATAAAGCCTTATTTTGCTTGTAGTGAATATGAATGGAAATTTGCTGTGAGCATCAATGCTGCAATAGAAACATTCACAAAATACTCAGACACTTTTTGGCTTTGAACTTTGTTTTTCAGTTTTAATTCTGGGAAAAATGTAGCAGAATGAGGACCATCAATGTGATCAGGGACAGACCTGATCTCCCAAAGCTAATGGAGAGACTGTTGGTCATTGGTGCAGACTATGTCATCACAGAGGAATGTGACCGTGACCACTCCAACAAGTTATATTCATGGGTGACCAAAACTGCAGGCTGTTCTGTCCCATACAGTTCAGTCTTCAGAAGAGACAAAGAATAAATACTACTACTGAAGACAGAGGAAGCCTTGCTCACTTTCATCCTTTCTCCTCATCATGTGCAATCCAGCCCAAACATGAGGAAGATGAAGGGGAGCTCCAAGGGCCCTAAGGAAGGGCTGCTGGAGCACCTGGAAGCTAAGCAGAGCACCTGGGTGAGGCATAGGTAATGTCAGAGGACACAAGCTAGCTGGTGGTCTGGGCAAGAGGATTTAGACCACAGTGCAGCATTAGCAGAGAACTGTGTTCCTTCTTCTTGGACACAAAACTGTGTTTTATACCATTTGCTTCAGAAGACTAAAATTAGGAGCCAAAATTTGGTGTGTGCTCAGATCCTTTCAAAGATAGGAATATCACTTGGAGCATTTAAATTTAATTAAGAAGACCTATTTTTTTGGTTATAAATGAGTGGCACTAGCATCACCTTAGGTTGTGACTTCATTGCTTTTCAAGTCAGTGCAAAGTATCAGTCAAATACCACCAAGCCAGCAGTGTGTATCATTGCATTTTGGCTTGTTGACTCTGTAAGTTGCAGAAGAAGATATGCTTTCTTACAGTATTTGAGCTCTTTTCCTTTGGACAATAAATGCCAGTTTGAAACATGGTTATTATTTTTATTGTGGATAAAATTAGAATTTAAACTTGTAAAACATGTGGCAGCAGCTGATCATATAATAAAATGAAGTTTTGGAACTGATGACTAGTTTATACTGGGGTGCTCAAACAAGATAAAGATTGGAGTTAATGCTGAAAAAATGAGCTGGATACATCTCATTAAGGGCTTACTGCTGTATTTGCATTTTTGTTTAATACTCAAATCCTGAAGCACTGCAAATGAGCTGTAACTTTGCAGTCTTTAAAAAATAAATAAAGATTAGATAAATGCAGATGCTATGCAAACAGTCGATCAGCAGCAGGCTACTGAGCAGCCATTAACGAGTGCTGGAAAGTTACACAGGTGATCATGAAAGACCTTTCCAGCAAGACTAAATGCCACATTGATGTGTGAGTTCATTCTGATACTTTCCTTGAATTTGTCATGCAGGCTATACGAGGTAATCTGAAGTTATGCCTTGTTAGTTGAGAAAAGATGATGTATCTGTAGGTGGGGAAATACACGTAGAATTACTATCGTGTAAAGAAGAGACAAATAGTATAATTGCACAATGCCTGAATTATTGCAACAGAAAAGAAATAACCTTTTCTATTATTTCTACTTTTTCTTCATTACCAAATAGCACATGAATAGCTCCAGCATTCAGGATCATACTCAGATTTTCTAAAAATGACTCATCCTAGACCAGAAGAGACAGTTGCTCATTTATACCCCAGATTACAAAAGCATTTTAAAAATCATTTTTTCGCTATCCATTTATTTGTCTTCCCCATACTTTCTTATTGGTTGTTTGTTATGAAAAAGATTTATGGCTTAAAACTCCATCTTATTTATCCCCTTCTTTTTAATGAGTAACTATAAAATAAGCATCATTTTCCTAATGTGCATTTTGAGTGTCAGAAATAGGCAATTTAAATGTGAAGCTTCAAAACACTATTAATGCCGCAATTTAGTGACAAAATATCTCTCAGTTTCCAGTGCCTCTTGCCACACTTCTTCATTTTGATGATTTATTGTATTATTTCTTTAGCTGTAATAGTTAGGGCCCTAAGTCATTGGTTTATTTTTGTATTTCTCCTCAAATTAATACATTTCAGTAATGGCTGGCTGTACCTTTGTTTGACAATCAGCCGAGAGTGACGCAACGTTGCACCCCCATTGTGCCAGGCACTTCTAGACACCATTCTGAGATCATCTCTCTGTTTCCAGCCTGTGTATGAAGCCTGAATACTAACTTGAGAAAGCTCAGGCTGCCATCAGCAGCTCCGGTCTCACCAGAGAGCAACCACGGCTTTCTCCTCCTGATGACAAGGAGGAAAAGCTGTCACAATGCCTAACATGAAAACGGAAGTAATGATAGAGATTAGAGGGTTTCTTTATGATTAGCTCAGCTTCATGTGCTCCAAAGCCTTCAAAAGAGGATGAACTCTGTCTCAAGAAAAGCACTGCTGCTCAGGGAGTTTACCAGTCTCTCCTCGCCTCTCAAATACGCTACAAGCACAAGTAACTTCTCAGTACTCAGTGTGTGGCACGCACCGCTTCAGGGTGCTGGATTATATGCCTGCCTGCATGAGGTACAATGTAAATTATACAGCATCCTGCTGCTATTTGAAGATATTGAGAGACCATTTCTATTTTAAATGTGCATTCAAAATCCGGAGACTATACCACCATGCCTGCATTAGATATACACTTGTACTGAAAATGTTTTCAGACAGCTTTATACAAACTGGACATTTGGGAAAATGTACTGGGGTGCTTTGAAAGCTGAAAAAGGACAAATTATGCATGACAAAGCCCTCCCATGTTCTTCTCCTCTTCTCTTTCCAAACTTCAAAGCCTGTAAAAGTAGCGTAGGTACCCTATTTGTACATACACTTTGTATGAGGCGAGGGAAGCTTAGCATCAGTATTGCCTTTTAGGGCTGAGGAAATAAGCCCCAGAGATGTGAGATACCTGTCTTGGTGTTGTACAGCAGATCTATAAAAACCTCCCTTGCACAGTGCCCTAATCAAATATAGTTAAATGGCTGACACAAGTAAGTTCTAATGACAATGTCCATACTGACAGCTATATCAAGTTAACAGCAACATTTGCCACTGGACAAATACCTGTTGTTTCAAGTTTGGGCCTGAATAGGGGGCTCCTGTGTCCCTGCAGATCGCGAGCCCCTCTTTGTTTAGATTTTGTCCTGTTGTTGTAATCTTTGCAAAAATGCAGCAGTCTAGTTCTGGGGATGAACACATGGAAAGCATAGCTCCCTCCTCTACCTAAGCATTCAAAGAGCCTGAAGGGTTATTTCTAGAAGAAACCAAAGGTGTTAACTTGCCAAGGTAAACAGGAATGATGGCTTTATTGTGAAACTAAATGATTTATTGTGATTAACAGCTCGGTTTGGTGCCACAAGAACAAAACAGTTGATATCCTTACAGCTTATTGTTTTCCTCTGTGGAAGGATAATGTCCTAGCAGTGGACGTGGAGGGGCACGTGTCTCCTGGGCAGTGAAGAAATAGTTGCTGAAGAAAGGTCACCCAAAGGAAAAACAATTCTGAGACATCCAGAAAACAAAACAAAATAAAACAACAACAACAACAACCAGGTAAAATTGTATTTGTAAAATCTGCCCAGGCTTGTTTTATTGTTTAGGAGGGTCCCAGACAAGTGTTTTGGTCACATGTTCCTATCTTTAATTTTACTTGGATGTATATTTGTGCAGTATTTAGCATTGAAACTTTTTTTTTTTTTAAAAAAAAACCCCAAGCTACATTTCTGCAAGGAGCAGAAGAAGCATATATCTCTTTAGTATAAGTGTTCTCAAAGCCAACCCACTCCCAGGCTCAGTGGAGAGAGGCTGCTATGGACTGGACAACCCTGTGTAGCAAGTTTTGTACAGATCTCCCTAAATTTCAAGATCTTGTGTAAAACTTGGGGCACCCAGGAGCTGAAACAAACATGCTTGATTTACAGGTGACCAGTTACATAAGACTGCATGTGTCCAAAATTCTGCCATTATGAGCATGAATTATATCCACTTGCTATTCAGTCTCACCCTGAGTTTTACTGTGGGAAGACTTAAGTTTGCATAGAGCCTGAAACAATAGCTTGAAAGACATATATTCTCCACCTGAAATAAAATACTGAAATTTTGTAAGAGAAGTATGAAATAAATGCCATTTTACTGAATGAGTTCACCTGAAAGAACACATCAACCAGAAAATTGTTCTCTACATGCACCTGAATGCTCCTTGATTGCTGCAGTCAGTCACAGACCATCACATTAGTCTGTGAAAGAAGAAACTGCAGACTGACTGCAGAGACTTGGGGACATTAGGCCAGCAGGGCTTGGAGACACTCTGAAGTTTCTCTCCCATCTCACATGGTGTGGCTCTGCTGAACATTTTGCAGTTTAGCTAACTGCAGAGGAGACTGTCAACTATTTTTCCAAGTGCTAATCATGCCACTTTTGTGGAGAATAAAAGATGGGCATAATAGGAACAAATAGTGCCTGGGAACAGGAGGATGGAGATGGCCCATCTGAGAGCACCATTTCAGACACACTTGCCTCTGTGAGCCCAGACTGCCCGCTCTTCAGGCTGGTCCTTCACTGCAACATCATGATCTCTTTTTGTTCTCATCTGAACCAGTCATTTATCTTTTACTTATTTTAATTATTCGGTAAATTGGTCATTTTCTTATTCTGACATTTTAATTTTCTTTGAAGAGATAGAATAATTAAAGAAAAAGCTACCAAGATCATCATCTTATGTCAATGCCCCTCAAGATGGGAGTAATCTTTTTCCCTCTGAGTGAAGTTTGTACAATGTTCCTAAATAAGAAAAGTCTGAATAACTCACTCAAACAATCTATTATATCCAAAAGGCACATGAGCTGCACAAAAAACATTTCACATTTTTTACCAGTAGAAAAAGAAAATTTGGAAATAAATGTGGAATGATGTAGCTCAGGTTTATTAAGTCTACTTGACCCTTATGTCATATACTGACATTTTAATTTTACTGCCTGACATTTAACAAATCCTTAGCAGTCTTGAAAAAGTTAATGATTAAAAAAAAAAAAAGAAAAAAAGAAAACTCTTTGCATAGTTGGCTTAAATATATGCAAGTAAAATAATTAACAGCACCTTTTGTTTTATGATATAAAACTGTTCACAATGGTGATTTTTAATTGCATATTCAGCATGTATTTATTCACAGCCTTTTGACTAATAGCTTGCCCTATTTCTCTAAGTAGTGGTAGTGGCTTAAAATAGCACTATTTTAAAAAGTGGTTAGGCAACAAGAAGAAGAGATCGCAATAATAATAATTTATAATATTCCTAACTTCTGTCAGACTTCTCCCTCCTTCACGCAACTAATCTGGGGTGCCAGTTTTACTGGAATGAAAGTGCTATGATGCCTTTGCATATATCCTACAATAGAATCATGTCCCTCCCAGCTATTTGCAATAAGTCCTACAGGAACAATTATGAAATACTCTCATTCATTTGGCACAATGGCATATGGAAATTTCCTGCAACACTAATTACTATGGTTGCAATTTTTAGCCAAAAATGTCAGTGTCTAGGATTTAATTAGTCTGCAGCAGGATTTTAAAACTGACCTTCTAGTTTAGTTAATTAATTTGCCAGTTCTTTTTTTTTTCTATTTTTTTTTCTTCTTTCAGAGAACCCTGTCAAATCAGTTTTTAGGAGATTTTAATTAAAAAGAAATCACTACTGCCAATGCTAGCAGAATATATAAAAGCAGTTGTGAAATATTTTTAGCAAATAAAAGTAATGAGATCAAGTTGCTATTGCTTTAGAGTGCCCCCACAGACATTGCCCATGAGTCCTAATATTGCTACCCATGTATTTGTGAAAGGCAGCCTGCAAAATGTAAAAGTGTAATGAAGTTTTCCCCCAAATAACAATTCAACACTATGCTTGCATCAGCACTCTCTGCTGGTACTGGTTTCTTTACAGGATTTTTTTTTTTCAGGATTAATTAGAGATCTATTTCTAATACTAAAATCCAACACACTGAAAATGTTGGAAAGTTTGAATTGTCTCAGTCTCCAGTGAGTGGCTGAGGCTGATTTCGTATTTGAACTAGAAATCTTGATATAAATTCAGTTTCAGAGTTATAAAGACAGAACTGTGAGAAAGATTTTTTTTTGTTCAGTTTTATCTTGACATGAGCCAAAATATGCCTTTTATTCTATCCTTTTTCTTTGTGACAGTTACTCTGCTGAGAAGTTACACATTACTCTTTCCTGTGGAGAAAATTAAAAACAAGCTATCTAGCAGTTCCAGCTCTGCAGCACATTCCAGCTACTGAACTGTGTCATACTGTTTTAAAAGAAGAACTATGGTACATCTCCTGAAATGGAAGAAGCTGTGACTTTTTAGATGCAAAGGAATCAATAAAAGGATGAAAAGTACATGGACATGCCTGAGACTGCTCTTGACACATAAACCCGGACACAATTACGAGCCACAGTGTACCATAATGGTAGGGGTTTTACAGCTAAGATTTAATCTCTGGGAATGTGAATGTTGCCAGCTAACCCATGCAAATGAACCTTTTGAACTTGTTTATGAGTGACAGTGCTCTTACATGTGCAAAATGGAAAACTTTGGCTGGAGCCATTTATTTACTTCTAAAAAACAGAGTGTGTTAAGACAGCTGAAATATCTTGGTAATACCACAGAGCTTCCAGTAACCCCTCTTGCCATTTTGCAGAATTGACATGTCTAGAGGGAAAGAAGACTAGATCTGTAACAAACATTGAGAAGTAATTAAATTTCTTCCTCATCAGGGGTGTTGCCCTCCAACAGTTAAGACCTGGAAGGACCACGTTCCCCACTGTCAGCCCTTTCTACTTTGCTGGCACAGAGACAGGACCTTCTGTCTGGATTTGTATACAACTTCCATTTTGGTGTATTCTCATTTCTTTTTCCATACTCCTAGACAGTCTTTCAGAGAGATTATTTGAGGAATTCAGAGTATGTTTTTTTTTTTTTTTTCTTCTCCAAAAAGAAATAATGAATTCATCTGAGTCACTGAACCTGGAACACTCCCTTGGAGAGAGTCATTACATCCTGGTTACTTTTCAAAGACCATTTCCAAGGCTTACCCCAAAGAAAAGGATGAGAAGCTCCATGTGAGACAAAGCACAGTTACCTGGAGACAGATAAGATCGACTTGACTTAAGAAGCACTTCAAAAGCTGAATGCTCCTTGCTCCCTGCTACTGCATGCCCTACCATGTTCATGCTTTGTGACTTTGATAAAGCAGCTGTTGTCCTCCAAGTTCAATGGCTGCATGATGACTGAACATTTTCCAATAGATCTCAAGAATCCAGCAATGGAATCCTAAAGAAAATTTCACCGTTACTGTTTCCCAGCCATCAAGTGCAGCTAAAACTACAGTTAACCTCAGGAGAGTTACCCTTTTTGCAAAATGAGGGTAAACTTGACTTTCTATGGCAAGATTTGTGGTGTATCCCTAGTCACAGGATCATTCTGTTTCCCATATCCTGGATGAGACAAAAGACTTTAAATATTCAACACAGGTGTAAAAAAGGCATCACAGTGATAAAGTCATCGTCGTCCAAAAAAGCCGCGGTGATACATAATCCCAGAGCTATCACCTAGGATAGCTCATCAAGCCACTAGGATAAGCAATAGCTGTATCAGTGCATATCCACAGCTCAATCTGCCTGTATCTGTCAACTTTCTGCTGCAGGGAGATGCCTCCCTTACAACTGCAAGATGTTGCTACATCTTAGAAGTAGAAGAAATGCTCCATTTTTTAAAGAAGATCAGGTTGTGTAGGAGAGGTGATGGATGCAGAGGAAAAAGTAGAGGTACAAAAGGAGCAAGATTTGAAAGAGGGGAGAAAGGAAATACCTGAGAAAATAATTTTGGAGAATATGCCCATCTAAAGCGTAAAAAAAAAAAAAAAAAAAAAAAAAAGAAAGAAAAGAATCACAGCTTCACAACACCTGCTCCGTTGTTAATGTCAGTATCTGCCAGTGAGCAAGACTGATGGTGAGCTGAGGGTCATTTGCTTCAGCAAGGTTGCTCAGCAGAACATGACTCATCACTGGTGTGTTATGAATACTGCATCAATTCACTTTTGGTACAAAATCTCTCTTCAACATCATGAAATCTCCAAAATGCGTTTTGTAATTTCCAGGGATCTGCTTTTGATGTTACCCCATTACTCATTCATCAAAAGGGGCCCTCTGGACCTTTGCAAACTGAACGTGCTTGCTTTCATTTCATGGCACTGGGCTTGCCTCAAGACAAAAATTGTCTTCAGAGGTACTTTTTCCAATGTTACTGGTCTCTTCCTAGTATTAAATCCTGCCATGGCAAGGTAAAGCAAAACTGCATCTTTACGTGATGCTAAGTTCCCTGCAAGGACTACCAAAAAAAGAATTGAGTTCTCTGTCCTGTTTTAACCTGTTTTAACTCCTGAGCACACCCTCTTCACAGAGCCAGAGAGGCTTTGTTTCACATGTGACTGAAGGAGGCTGCGTGGTTGCAATACTTGTTCACTTTTTGTCTTCATCAGGGGAGGGAGTTCATAGCTCACACCTTTAGCTGAATGTTTCATGAGAAGCATCGCTAAGTTAAAAATCAAAGAATTTCTCTCCCTTTAAAACATGAATCACAGAGAATTTATTGCCTTTTAGTTGCATGGTAACTGTTGTCCATTTAACAGTTCAAAGTAAGTTCTGAACAACATCAAATATAGACTTTGCTTATTATTATACTCTAAATGAATGGATGAATATTTCTGTCTCAGGAACCAGAGAGCAGACTAGCAGTAATCACTTGTGAAGTGAAATTAAGCTTATAGGCAGCTAGACTGAACACCTCATTTCTACACTACCATTAACAATTTTGATTTTGCACTGTACAATGTACGTTCCAAGGGCAGAATTTCATTAACCTGAACATATTTTGGACTCATCAAGTTAAAAATCAAGCAAGCAAGAGAAAGAAGAGTCAGTGCATCTTTCATAATATTTCTACTGTTAGAAGCTTCAAGGCTTTTATGAATTGCCTGAAATCATTAGCTGATTTTCTTGTTACCTTCACAGTCTGAAAGGAAAGTACCCTCTCTGCCAGATTTGACTGTCTACAACTTTATCACAAAGGATCCAGTAGACTTCCTGTACCCATAGTTGCATTAATTTTCATGTTCCTTCAATAGCTGGAGGTGCTTGTTCTGCCTTCAATAAAATCACCCCTTACCAATCAATAAAAAAAGCAGAGAATATGAATCTTCCAAAATCAATAATATGTACAATAATTACACAAGTATGTTAGTGACAGCCAGCGTGTCAAAGCAAATCCCAAGACCCGTGATCTCAAAACCTTCAAAAAGTAGCAGAAAATGATGCAGTTTTATTCACTTGTGCTTTTGTATGAGCCGGTGTCAAGATTAGATGATGAGTGGGTGTATTAACTCCTCAGCCTATTCCCTCAGCTTTCACAAAACAGGCTCCACTTAAATGCAAGGATTTTCAGTGTGATCAAAAACTTTCTACTGCTGGCTGCCCATTGAAATGGCAGAGTTCAGATGAAGTGGCAAAGAACAAAACAGCGTATGTCAGCGCTCACCCTTCACACTAGCCATTTATATGGTACAAAGAGAATTCATGAGGCAGCCTTACAGAAGGAAAAATCACAAGGCTAGTTAGATATGATTGGAACAATGCAAGCTGAAAGCAGCTTGAAAAGTCTACGTTCGGCAAGGAGCTAGTCCCTTGGGTGAAGGGCTGGGGTACTCCTCTTCTTCACAACGTTTTTCAGTCATATTAGGAAGTTAGCTGGTGGGTGCTCTAGGGAATGCACCGCTTCCTAAATAATACATTGATGTCATGTTTTTAAGAAGCCTGCAGTCTTCAAATTCCAAGATATCAAACCATTTCCTTGTAACTGTACAACCTTTTCAAACACAGAGGCTTTTCTGAATCTGAGATGTTTGCAGGCTGTGTATGGATGCCTTGAAGTCTTTCTTAGCACTCATTCTGAGCTCCACGCTCACATCTGTTCACTTTCCTACAACAAAAGTGCAGAGTTTGGAAGTAGGAAATGATGAGAGAGAAGGGTGGCTGACACAAAGATGTGTGTTTTCACATTTGTCCACATTGCAGCAAAAGTTCTTGTTCAAAGTTAGCCTCAGTTTCCGATGTTTTTACTTTCCATTTTTTTGGTCCATAAAACTGAAAGACCAGATTAACAACCTTGACTTTCTCTGGTTTTGACCATTTCCTAAATTCAGCATAGTGGAGTGGACACCCTCAGCAACCCAGTCCTCCTTGTGTTGGTGAAGCATAGCTTAAAACTGCTTTCAAATTTCATCCCTTCAATTATGTTCAGATTGATTAATATAAAAAGTGCCTTACAAACAACTTTTTCCACTCATCTTTCCTCTTCCCCTGTTCCCTCCCCCCCGTCCCCTACCTACCCTTTTTTTTTTTTTAATTAGGAATACAAATTTTTACTTACATCTTTTCAGAGTCACAAAAATATTTCTGTATGGGTTACATTTACCCATTTCAAGCTGAATATGCTACCCAGAGATTTTGCTAAAAAATCCTTTCTGGGGAAGGTTTAATAAGATTTACATAAACACCAGCCACAGCTTGACCATTCATGCATGTTGTTGCCCAATGTTGTGGAATAGAGGCAACATGCGAGCTTGAAAAAGAGAAAACACTAAAAATAAAATAAAAATTTGAAAGTACATTTCTATTGATGTTTCAAAGCACCATATTATAACTCTGGTTTATCAGCAGGAAACTGGATACACTGATATCAAACAGCAGCTCTAGACTGTCAGTCAAGAGTTCAGCCAAATCTTGTTTAGGAGCATCTGCAGTTCTTAGAAATCCTTTGGAGATAAAGTGAGCTTGGATGTATCCTGCATTTCCCGTGCCCTTGGACTCCAAGGAGAGCATTAAAGTCATTTGAAAGGAAACTTTCCAGAGTTATAAACATCTGCCCTTTGATCATGCTTCTAGTCAATCAAGCCAGAGAAGCTATGAGTTTGACAATACAACAGGACTAAGCATGGGTGTAATCAAAACACCAGAAAAAAGAGAATCAATGTGAAGAAGTAATTGATAAAAGAACATCGAAATTTAACATGATGACTCCTTTATTGTTTTAATTTACCCATGGCTTTCTCTGCTATTTTTATTGCTCTTAGGTTTTGCTTCTTACAATGCTGGGGCCTCTAGCGTATCTTCCCCATTTTACTTTTCCTCCTAAGTTTATGTTTTCCAGATATTTTAAAGGCTCTACAAGCTTTTACAGACAGGAAAGACTGGAAAGGGTACACTACAGAAACAGGAGGCATAAGCCTTTTATCAGCAGGAGGGAAGGTTTTCTGAAAGACTGAAAATTCAAATAGAACTTAACTTTTCCTCAGGGTTGGCCACTTGCAGTTGTCTTGTTATCTTATGGCCTGATACTCCTACTTGGGTTATCCAGTGCAGCGGCCTGCACCACAAAAAAAAAAAAAAAGAAAAAAAAAGAAAAAAAAAACTAGCAAGCAGAGATGAGTGTTTGTGGAGCTCTTTTAGCATAAGCATATTTCTCTTCCTGCTGTGTTGGGGCTCCTCTGTGAAAAGTTTCCCTATTCATTTCCACAGTAGGATTCAGGACAAGAGTATTTGCCTTGTTAAAAGTTCTCATTTTCATGTAACCCACAGTTCTTGGGATATATATACACATATATTTAAGTACAGATTTCATGTATTTAATTCCTTCTTCACAGCTATGGAAAGAGTAAACCTGAGTTTAAAGATGTAGGCAAGTATATCCTGAACATGACAAAATATTTAGGGTGATCAAATCTTTGAGTACTACTCCCTGTTAAAACAAAAACAAACTAAAGGAAAAAAAAAAAAAGCAAAAAAAAAAAAAAAAAAGCATAGACCTATTTTATAAAGAAGAAAACAAAGAAACATGCGAAACTTTAGCATGGTAGTGGAAGATTTGGCTTTGTTTGGTTTTCCAGTTCACAGCAGCGGTGTATTGCCATATAGACAGAGACTGGCAGATCTGTAGACTGGATAAATAAGATTTGTAATTAAGTCTTCATTGAAAGAAATGCCAAAATTCACTACCAGGTCTCTTTGCAAAGAATTTCATCTTTTTTTAACTAGTTCTGATAAATGAGGTGGCAGATGGCCCTGAATTCAATACAAGGTTGCACTGGCTCAGGGGGCTCTGTTTGTTCACGGGTAGCAGCTGAAACCCAGGACTGGGCAGCACCCTGGGAGCTGCCTTTTGTCTTAACGAGTAACACTTCACATTTTTGTCTCTATCCCAATCTCCCCTCTTTTTTTTTTTCTTTTTTTTTTTTTTCAGTTCCACACAGTGGCCTGACAATGATTCCTCACTAGGTTTCCTTTTTGTTCTGTTGGCAATCATTTTGCCCTCCTCCAGTTCTTAGGGGAAAAGGCTTGCATAGCTTTTCCATATTGACCTTCTTATCTGTGCAGCCAGCAGCAATATTGGCAGTGCTGGAAATTGGGTTTGTTAATTAAACTAGTGCTCCCTCTGTTGGCTGGATGTCAGCGGCCCTGAAACAAGGATTTACACAGCCAAGGATTGCATTGATTTTTGTAAAAACAGATGCACTGGACAGAATTAGAGCCCATAAGATATCCCAGAGTTACAGTTGTCTTGCAAATGAAAATTAGGTCCTGAATAAGCACCTTTTTCGAGTGCAGCCTGGGAGCATCACAGAAATGTGAGCTGTATAACTTTGAACTCTTCAGAAAACATTTACTCCTTGTGCATGCCACAAATGCTTCCCCTTCCTTTTCATTCATGTAAGTCAGAAATAATTTAGAGAGCCTGAAGTTTATCTGGCAAAGAAGTAAAATAATTCAAGCCTGTTATGAAGCCTGAGAATTAAATTTATTCTATGTCACTTTGGTCAGTGCTTAAATTCAACTCAGGGAGGTTTCAGAGACAAAACTCAGCACCTGTATTCTAGCTGGAATATCATCTTTCAAGTAGCTGCACCACTGCAGAAAAATGTGGATGAATGCACACATACAAAGTTAAATGTGAAAAAAGGCATCTCATTCAAGTTATTTAAGACCTGCACTTCAAAGCTGTAAAGCACTTAAAATTATACATAACCCGGTCTGCTCATGTTTGAGGGTTACCCTGTCTCAGTGGTTTCCCCATCAATTGCTGAAGAAGAATGAAGAACTTTCCACCAAGGAACTAAATTAGACATCCAGAAACTGATGGAGTATTTTGGGTCCCTCTGTTTATCTCACTCACATTGATGGAAGGTGAGGCAAAAGAGTGTAATGAAGTTTTGCCCCCCTTGCTCCGTTATGACATGGTGATAGAGAGCTTCATTATTACACTATTCTGTTTGTGAGGATTGGACAAGGCTGCTGAAAAACTGTGATTAACCAGGCTTTCTACACAGTGCTGAATATCCTCACTAAATTACAAATCTTATGTTCCAGTACTAGTGTTGTTCTCCATTTCAAGGAAGCCATATGTATCGACTTTTAAATTAATTACTTACCTGGTGCAAGATAAATACATTTGGGGCTGTATTATTAGCAAACAACATTATCTTGTATGCAGCCCATTGGGTTGTCAAGCATTGCTTGTGGCAAGGGAGACTGCCTCTGCTTGTTTGGCACAATGCAGTTTAGGATAATTTGAACTTCATAAACTGAAGGGGATGCAAAACAAACTGAACAAAAATCCCATGACATGTGCTTCAACTAAGCTCAGGAATTCCTCTGATCCTACCTCTTTGTAACACACTGCCACCTGCAGAGGCGTTTCTTGGCAGGGTTCTGGCACTGGCTGCATTACTGAGGCTCTGAGCTGCCAACAGGGAGTTGTCTCACCTCATCTGAGCTTGCTGGACATGAGCTATGTTCCCATCCACATCCATTCTTGAAGCTTGTCCACTTTGGTAGCTTACTGAAAAGATCTCCTTCCTCTTTAGAAAATCTTTTTTTTTTTTTCCTTACCACATATTTTCTTCTATTTCTCTCCTTTTAAAGCTGTTTATCATCTCAGTTGCAATCTGACTGGTTTATAGTTGCTCCCCTTGTACAAAGTATTTTCTTTACTTGCTGCTGAAGCTGTATATTCTGCCAGCACCTACACTTCCCCACCTCATTTTTTGGTGTCAATCTTTCTCTCCTTTTCCCATTTGTGTTAGCTTAAATCTTGCTGAAATCATTTCTGGCATTTCAGGTACCACAGGGAAGATCAATACCAATTAGGAGAGTGTATAGTAATAGAGATGTATTAAAATTTTTCATTCTTATAGGCTGATTTTATTCCTACTGAAGGGTAAAATAAGGCAACAATTTAGTGACAATTCCCTTTTCCTGAACAGGGCTATATATCAAGTTAGCTAAGAGCTTAGCAGGGCATGCTCTGTTTGCCTACAGTAAAAGCCTTATCCCTTCCTATCAAAACACTTGTTCTTAGTTACTTTGGATATAGAATAGCCTATTAAACAGACCTTGGTTCTGACCTAAATGTAGGAAATGGCTCATACATGACTTACAGCCCTGAAAACCATTGAAAAATTATTTTAATGAATGCATATCATTTTTTTTTCTCTCTTTATTGGAAAAATGGTATAATCATAGCACTGCTTTCTTCCTTCTAGGCAAATGCAGAAATCCTATTCTCTTCCTTGGGGCACAAGTCTTTGGCACAGTGCTGTCAATACAGGCAGTAAAGGCAGGTCACACCGTTACAAAGTTTTAAAGCTTGGATGCGATTCCAGAAAAGTGGCAAAGTCTGCATCAAAACGTTCAGTCAGCTCCTAATGGAAAGACGCTCTTCCTGTTTCCCTTCCTTTTCCCCTGTTAGGGAAGGAATCAGTGGAGATTACATCAAAAACTGACAGCGAGACCGAGGAGTCTCTGCATGGCTTCCACCACCAGGAGGGGCCATAGCTGCAACCAAGAGCATGTCCTTGACTTGTACCACACCCGTGTCTTCCCTACATCAAAACCAAAAATGACTTAATTCTTTTTTTTTTTTTCATGTCATTGCCAACCCCCAAACCCAATGAATTTTCCTGCTCTCCATCCACAAGCTCTCTTTAATGGATAGCGCAAAGCACCCCACGCCATCCCCGTGCTATTAAGTGCACCTCAGAAAGTGGAATAGACACATAGCACAGGATAAGGACAGGCTTTGCTGTTTACTGCAAATGAAAGCAGGGGGGGCGTGGAGGGGGGGAAGTGAGCTTTTCACAGCCTGGTATTAACTGTCTGCATCTCTGCTGCTGTCAGGAAGAGCTGTTCCCTAAAGCAAATGGATGCCTGACAGAGCCCATTCTAGCAGTTGTAGTTTAAAATAAAGGCCTCAGATTTTAGTTAAGCATTTAACAAACAGCAAATTAAGATTTGCATTCTCAGAGATGTTACTGGAACAGGCTTAATCTCTGGTCTGCCAATCAGACAATGGAAAAACATTGAAGGAATAAATTACTGTCTCCAGTCCTCCTGCTTGTCTCCAGACAGGCAAACCCACATCCCCAAGAGAACGTGTTCTGCCCAGGTTCAGCCTTTGGGACAGGCACTATTCCCCCAAAAGGCCATCCTTTTGCAACGCACAGTGACCTGATGTGGTTAGGGGACGGACGCCATGCAATACATTTCCTCAGTGTTTCCCCTTTCCCTCTGTTCACACACTGGAGCCACCTCCTTTCTCTGGAGGTTTGCTCAGGTGCCTTTGCCATCAGCAGTGCCTGCAGTTACACCAGATTAACAGAGCAGAGACTTAATCCCTATTTTACTAATAATTCTGAGGCTCCCTCTTGACAATCAGTACTTCTCCCTTGCTTTTGTTGTGCTTGCTTTTATTTTGCTTAAACAGTCTTGGCAGTAATTCTGTCAACTCACTGTCTCTTTCTTCTCCGAAAAACTGCTGCTAAATTTCAACTGAAAGTGTGCAGTGGGCAAGGAAAGAGCCTGGACTGCAGTGTCAGAAGGCTTGAAAGCCTCATCACATTTTTGTTCCAGTTCATAAAGCTACTACCCCTGGGGTTGGGATGGAGGGGAAGATGCGGATGATGTCTGAGCCTTACAAAAGTGCTGCGTGACTGGTGCTAGATCAGTCCATCTGGTGGTTCGGCTTCTTTATGGCTTGCTGTGAGACAATCACACGGCTCCCTTCACGCGTGAAAGAAGCAGAGAAGACAGAGGGTCGCTGCTGTGATCTGCAACGTGGTGCTGTCTGACACCACCGACAGGCTGAGTGTCACCCCAGCCTGCCAGTGCACCAGGGAGAGAGCAGCAAGAGAGGAGCAGCAAAACCTGGGTAGAGGAATGGGAGGAAGGAAGTAGGCAGCAAAACTCGAGCAGAGGAATGGGAGGAATAAGTAAGTCTCACTTTCTTCAGTGACACACAAGATTCATGATTGTCAGTGTTTGTCAGGCAACTATTCTTCCTCCTGAAAATGATTAACAGCTGGGGAACTTTTGCAAACAAAAACAATGGAAATGCTTATTCCTGTTTCAGCTGCACTTGGTGACTCCCTGTCTTCTCTCTGTCAGGCTTCCCCCCACAGATTCCCTTTTATCTCTTGACAGAGGTAGGGACCTGGCATGTGACTGCCATGCTCTCAGGGCCACCAATAAACCCTTCACTGCTTAACCCAAGAGTTTTCCAGGGTGCAAGCCCTGCAGGCTCTTTGCTTTGCCATTTAGTTCTCCACAAATGTGCAACAGTTCAAAAGTCCAACAGGCTTTTGCAGAAGTTTCTAGCCCCACTGGTCTCATATATCAAGACTGCACAAGAAATAAGAAATATATTCAAAAGAGTAACACTCCCACCTGATTTTCCCCAGTTCAGTTTCCTTACCAATTTAAAGTGTCAGACTCTTAACACATACAGGAAGCATCTTCTTACCCATCCTTGGGGCTTCTCTTGTCTCCTTCTCTTCTTGGGCAGTGAAACAAACCTGTCCTTCATGGCTTCCCGTCGGGCTCCTTCATCCGCATGTTTTGAGGCTATTGGAGGACTGTTATTTTAAGCTGGTTACACTCTGACCAAAAATGCTTCATTTCAGCAGAAAAATATCAAAGCACAGCCTTTCTCCACAATCTTTCCCTTTTTTTTTTCCTCTGAAATGTTCCCAGTCTGATGATAAAAAGACAGTAGAGAAGGTAAAAAAGGCACTGACTCAAAACGTGATTTGCATAATACGTATAGGTTATATATATCCTTATATATAAGTATTTACAATATATAGCATAAATACTATATATATAAGTGTATATATATAGAGAGAGAGTTACATATATAACCTATACATATATATATATAACACGGAGTTTGGGATCACTTCTGACTGAGAAATAAAACAGTAGGTATTACTAGAACAACAACAGAATAAGTAAATATAAAAATATACATTTTTTGTTTTAAAAAAATGAAATGGGATAAAATAAAAATATAAAGAAAAGTCAAATAATATTAGTTATGTTTCCAAATTTTCAATGGAAACTGTTTATTAAAAATTACCTGGCTATTCATTTTAATGCTTTTTGTTGTTCATCAGAGTTGGTTTTGATTTCTTTTAAAAAAAATCTAGACTTCTCAATAAAAACCCTTATTTTCTTGGCAAGAACTGCTTTCTTGTTAGAAATGTGTGACAGCTTCAGTGATGCTCTTATTCAGCGAGCAACAAAACTAGAATAATTGTGATAGGGACAAAGATATGATCGTGTTTGCATATCTCAATTTGTTAGGAGTAACTGTTAAATGCATATGCTATTTACCAAGAGCACTGGTGTAAGCAGTAGAAATAGTAACACTCCCAAAATGTTAGACTAACACTTCTGAGCCCATCATTTCAATAACAACAATTCTGGATTTTATGCAAAACTTAACACCGTTCACTTACTGGTGACCTTCTGGAGTCTGTGTTTTGAAATCATGGATTGATGTATACCACCACCAAGGAGTAGTGGTATACATTATGGAAACTGAAAGGATTTGCAAGCAAGAGATATATAGAGAAATGTAGCTAGGAACCTTACCTAGTTTCCAAGGAAAGATTTGCACAGAATATGAAAAAGACCAAGGGCCCCTATGGGGCTCCATTTGAGGAGAAGAAACGTTCAGTAGCTGGCCAGTAATCTTTGTTAGCTACCTGAAGAATCAAACAGGACAGCATACAGAAAGACTGTCATCTTGCATCATGTAAAGAAGGATTTGTGTGGGATAAGGCCACTGAGAAGAGGGGCAGAAGAAAAACACACTGGTGAATCTCACATGGTTTATATAAACTCCATCATGGACAAGTGTGTGCACATCCTATAAATCACCAATTTGTGAATCCAAGGAGATGTGTATGTTTCCATTATACATCTCCCTCTCAGATATGCTGTGTGATACACACAAAGACTTCATGAGTGCTGTTGTGAGGTGTAAGCCAAGAGAAAGAAGAAGGTTCTGAATTGATCTTGTCTTCCTCATTCTTGCCCCTTGCACAGTGTGAACCAGTTTTCTAGGGGGAGATTGCATTCAACAGAAGAACAGCATACTCTCTTCAATCCTGGCCTTCTAAAATAACATTTTAGAAGATGGAGGATTAAAAAGATTAATGCTCTGAAACTTTTTTTTTTTTTCATTCATGTAAATACTCTCCAAAATCTAGAATCCAAGAAGGGGTTGAAACATATATTTCTTTTCTTTTGTGCCTGCCAAGTGACTTTTCTCATTAATAGATCAAGTATAAATAGCCCACACAGTTGGCTCTGGTAATTTTCAAAATATGATATACATAAATTTAACTTTATAATCTCATGATAAGTATGACTGTATGAAGAAATAATAAATGATACACTCCATAATGCAGCTTCAGATGCTGCCAGAATATTTTATTGCTGTAGCAAGATTCATACCATCTATCGCTTGAGGAGTATGGGGAAAATAATTTCTCTTCTTTTGTGCCTGCTCCCAGTGCCCTCCAGAGAAGCCGAATCATTTGCAATAGTCCTTTCATAGGTAAATCAACTGATATTCTGTGTCTGCATTGGGGACTTGGGGCTGAATTCAGCCTGGAGAAGGTAGGGACTATAGACAGGGAACCCGCTAGGTCATTTCAGCTGAGTCCACAAATGCTTTTGGTTTCCCTTGTCTACAACATCACAGAACCACCAGAAGTAGAAGAGTATGAGATCTAAAAGTGAAAAAGTGTTACTCAAGGGGATTCATTTTTCAAAACTGGAGGTTCAGAAGGAAACAAGGGGAAAAAGTGGCTGGATAGGAACAGAGGAGCAGTAGATGTGGGATGTGGAGGGTGAAAAGTTGCAGAGAAGTCAGCCAATCTGCACCCAAGCTTTCCACATTCCATGATCTTTTTTGTTCAGTAGCAGAGCTGAAAACTTAAGCCCTAGATACGTACCTCCTTAGGACTGCTCTGGTCCACAGACACTGCTGTGACTACAGTCTCAAGAGACATGCTTGTACTCATATTAAATGAGTACATTACTAACAGCCTGGGTAACACTAACTATTTAACTGGGACAACACACAGACTGGCACAGACAAAAATGCATTTGCTCAGATTTCCAGGCAGTCTTTGCAGCTGATGCAAAGCCCATGCAGAGCCCTTTGTTGCCATGACTGCCCTTCCAGTAGCTTCAAGCTACTTCAAGGAGGCATCGGAAGGGCCGGACCAGGCAGTCAGCCCTTGGGCTCAGCCCTGACAGCAGTGCAAAGTGGCACTTGCCTGACTCTTCAGTGTACAGTCACACAGTACTCTCTGCTTACACACATACTTACAAACTGTAATGCTCTAGACCTTTTGTCCTCGTCCAACATAGTTGGTGAGTTAGGTTTTTTCCATCTCTTACAAATAAGCAGCCTGCGGTGGTATCTGGGTCAGACTCCGCAATACTATGCAGAGTTCAAACACGTAAAGTCACAGGATTCTTGAGCAATGGGCACAGAGTAGGTGGTGACTTTTCTTAATGAGATAAATAAAAGAAAATATGCTGTTTTGATGCACAGCTGTTATGATGGAAAGCCCCAGATAATGGGCTGCTTCCTTACTGTGTTCATAAATACGCAAAATGGCATAAGCATCCACAGACCTATTCACTATCTGTATGGTATTATACTAACTATATACATACATACATATATACATACACAGACACATAGATATAAATATATAAAAGTTGGTATATGTGCACATTTCTTTCTCCCTAGAGCAGACAGAAGCAGAGTCTCAGTCCATTTGTAGCTGAACACAACCATCTCAGACAGCTTGAGTCAGATAGTCCAGTAACCTGCAAAGGCTCAAGTGAACGTCTCATTTTTCTTTACAAAATTCCCTGATCACACATTCCTTCAGGCCCAGTCTAAAGGCCAAGTCCTGCTTAACAAAAAAACACCCTTCCCAAACTGGGAGAAACACCCAGTTTCTTCCCAAACCACCTGAGAAACACATCCCTGAAGGTTCACGTTGTTCACTAGAAATCCATCACTAAAAAGTACTGGCTGTAAACTGATGTAAGTTGAGGACACAAGATTGTCTGTCCAAACACTACATGTAAAGCTTGGTTATGAAAGAAATCAGACTGAGCTGTACTGCATTTAAAATTAACCTTTTAAACACATCCTTTCATTGGGAATGGTATCAGTAAATAAAGCAGTCAATGCCTATGTAGGGGGAGTGGAAAAGAGAAGCACACAAGCAGTGTTTTATCTCTCTTTTTTTTTTTTTTCTTTTTTCCCTAGCATCAGGAAATAATGTTTGTGTCATCATGGGAAGAGTTACCCACCACACAGTATATATCTTAAGGCAGGATTTATTCCTTTTTATTGCTACATGTTCCCTCCATTTCTTCACTGGTACAGTTAAGCTCTCTGCCTCATGTTGAGCCCATCCTTATTTTGCCACCTCAGAGCCATTTTGTAACATATGGTCTATTAGGTGTAGATGTGCAACCGCTTACATAACTTAAGGCTTGCTGGAGTACAAAGACCTAAATACACAACAGATGCGCAAATGAACGTGGGGATGAACGTGCTGTGGATACAAAATGATGATGATACTGCTCAGAATCAGATTTATTCAGCTTCTCCTGCAGAGTACACCTGTCTTCTGCTGGCGGTATGTGCAGATCCAGCCAGCAAGGCTTCCTAGTCCAAAACTAAGCTTAGATCTTCCTTCCCTCCTTAGTGCACTTGTGACTCCCTCTCCCACACCTCGTTTGCACAGGGCATCTATGTTTGTCAAAGCATTTCATTAGCATATTCAAGACATACCCCCAGTAGGCTTGAATGTGATACACGCAGACGCAAACAAATAAACCTAGATGAGCAAACACAAGTATACCTCGTGGGTTCACAACAGGTTTAAAACAAATTACCAGAAAGGAGATTGAAAGTCATAACAGCTCTCGTAGTAAGAAAGCAAGTCTTGTTTGCTACTTTGTTCTGGCAGTTCATGTTCCCCTGTAAAGGGTGCTGTGTTCCTCATGCCATGAAAGGAGCTGCAACTCCAGTCTTCTGCCAGATGGAGCTATTCCAGAGACCAGACATTAGCTCCTGGCTCCTGCTCCTTCACTCTGCTCAGGTAGCACAAAGGTGATGGAGCTGTGCACATCCAGTTGCGAATTATTTGGGCAGTCTTCATGTGGGGTAATTCTGGTATGAGTGAGTTCACACCATCTGCTTTTCCCTCTGACACAAGTATTTGGGCATGTTCAAAAGGGTCTGAGCACACAGCTCAGTGCATTGGGCTCCTGCAGGTCAAGACTATCTTTAGGGAACTGCGGCAGTCACCGAAATTTATAAAAGGCCTTTGACTAGTAGAAAAATGAAAATATATCATGAAGCAGATTGTCCAGGTAAAGGTCTAGTTGCAAAGCTCTCTTGATTATTTATGACAAAAAATGACTGCTTTCCAAATGACTGAGGAACCAAGGGAGCTTTCACCCCTTCACATAACACTGCAGCTTCAGGTTCCCCCACATGCCCAGCCCAATACCCCAGTTCACACAGTGGGCCTGGTCCTGCACCACACCTGTCCTTCCCTCACCAGGGTCACACCTGCTGTGTTCATGATGTTTTTACATCTCTGAGACTGCTGTAGCTCTGACAAATCTGGTTCAAAAGTTGGCAGGGGGTAGGGGCTAACAGACAATACAAACACAAGAGCACCATTTCCTTGGGACTTCTTACCTGCATGAAACCAGGAACCTTTTTTCATTGTCTACAGTAAGCACACAGATAGCGTGATGTAAAGCAGGCTCTGAGGCAGTGGTGGGTCTTTTACCAGCAAATCTCTCCTATTTAGCATCCTCAATGGCTTTGCTGCCAACAGTTTAATCACCTTAGAAAGCCATGGATCCCTCTAACAGTAAAAGATACTACCTCGAATTACCTCAGCTGCGTCTTCCTGTGGCTATATTGTCAGACATTATCAGCAAATATTTGCTTGTTATAGATTGTCATTGGGGGAAAAAACATGCCAGTCTTCTTGCCTTCCAGGTAAGTAATGCTTTGTTGTTTATCCAGCGAAGATCGTCTCCCTCGAATTGTTCTTTCTGTGTATATTGCTCATCCAGACAGGCTGACAAGTGACAAGCTGCACCCACAAGCAGAAGTAATTCTGAGAATATAAAGGAGCAAAACCTTTATATTTAAAATGGCATGAGTTTGTTTTCTCATTGTCCCTACCTGCATCTTCCCAAACACCATCTCATGGTTTATACAGAGGGTAAGGTAATGTGAATGCTGCTGACAATGCAAAGCCTTATTGTTCCTAAAAGGAAAGAAACTCTGCTCTATTCATTAGAAAATGAGAGATTTTGGAGCTGGAAAATTACATGCATTTCAATCACTGTTTCCCAAGTTCAGTATAAAATGATAAAAAGATTCTACCTAATGCTTTAAGCTTCTAGTGCAATTTCACTTTGAAAATATTAAGAAATATTCTATAGTTTTGAGAAAACATCTGACTTAAAAACACCCACATTTCTCCTCTTTTATTTCCTGGCTCCTTTGTATTGTACTACAGAAAAGCTAAAGCCTTTATTTTATTTGGTTAAGGGTAAAAAGAAAGGTAGGAGTTCCAATTGAAATGCAGACACTACCTGCCAACTTTCATGCCTCTTTTTTGAAAGGCACAGGGGGAACAGGCTGAGGCTGCCATGTAAAGTTGTAATACAGTGTTAAACACATATTACTAGAAAACAAGATCTTCAGTACAGTAATATGTATAATGACTGGTTTAAGCATAATTGTGAACCATAATAGTAATAAAGCTTAGAGGAAGTACCAGTTCTTAATTAATGGCCCATTCTTTTGGTAAAAGTGCAGCTGCTTTATACCTTAGGTGTATATAATTAAGTGTATCATAAAGTATGGTTACATTTGTCTAATATCAAGCACTGTAATGGAGTCTCCATGACTAGGTGCTATTTTACTCTTTTTTTTTTTTATCTGAAGATTAACGAGGCTTGCTCTTAAACAACGTAAACTTCTTTTGAATATAGACATATGCGACATAAACAAGGAAGAATCTGAAGTCTTTCTAACAACCAGTATTAACATGAATCATGCAGAACAGGGCCTAAGTCTATTACCCACTCTTCCCCTAAACACTGGCTGCATGTTAGAAAAACCATCTTCAAATGCGTTTTAACCTCAAAGCCATTCATTGAAAAACAAACGATCCTGTTTTAGTCCTTTAACAACCAAGAACTAAAATTTTATTTGGAACTGTTTTGCGCTGGCTTAAATACTGATGATATTTTCTCAAAAACATGAAAATGCATGTTGTGCCTCTCCCCCATATAGGCTTGCCTTTCTCATGCTGTAATTCACTTCAACATATAAGCCTTTATTCCTTTTTCTATACAGGGAGTCTTGTAACTCGGAGTGTTTTCCTGTTGTGACTGAGAAGATGAGGAATTACAAAAGACTAACACTACAATTTAACGCTTCAGAGAAACAGTGTATATCATTACTCCGCTGTAGCCAAGCACACTAATTAATATTTATTGCACCTGTCAAACCAGTAGCCATGGTCAATCCATTGCTGCAGCAGTTCAATGGGAGGCTGGGCACCATATTTCTCCTTGGCAGGCATGTTTAGGTCATCAACAAAGACAAAAGCCCTTTTCCCCAGTGGAGCACTGTAAACCCTCTTCTTTCTCCTGCAAAATTAAACCATTAATTTTATTCATGTTAATTTTCATCTTACTTTTTGAAACAGCAGAAGAAAGAGAGAGAGGAAAAAAAAAAAGAAGAAAAGACAAGAAAGAAGGAAGGAAAATCACACACTTTCAGGGGAGCCTGCCTGACATTATTATTAGAACCAGTTCTTTTGGAATCCATGACCTTTTATTTTTATCAGATGTGCCGTAAAGGTCACAGAAACATGGGGAGGACATAGTTATAAATCCACATGGAGTTTAATCAAAGATGGCACGTTACTCTGAGGTAAACAACCTAATAAAACTATTCCAGTTTAAACAAAAAAAAAAAAAAAAAAAAAAAGGAAAAAGGAAAAGACAAATCTTTGTAAAAGACTGTCAACAAAACTGATGAACATGAATGGCTATCAATGGAATTAATTAGGCAAGAGGGATTATAATAAGCGAATTTCGGTATTGCACCTACAGTAGGCACTTTGGCACCCTGAGTGAAATGCTTTTATTTCCAGCCCTGCGCCTCGTTCCAAAGCATGTCACTGTGCGCAGCGTGCTGCTGGGGAGCTGCATTCACTCCAGCTAATTACAAGACAATGAGAACTTGAACTAAAGGCAACTACAGAGCAGATTGCTTCAGTTCTGCCAGTTTGTATCCTGATTGCACTGTGAACACTGGTGACACTGTGAAATAACAGCATAAATGTAAGTGAGCTGAGATATTACACCCTACATTTCAGTATGTAGTATGAAAACAAATTTTAATTACAGGCCCTGCAAGAATTTCTCTCTCCATTTTTTTTTTTTTTTTTTTTTTTGTCTTTACCAGTCCTGGTAGGGCTGTCAGCAAAAGGATACTGCACTCAAGTGTGGACACTAGGTAAGCTGCATAGTAAAAAATAAGGTGTTTGTCTACTGAAGCTGAATTTGTTGTGCTGACTCCCTGATGAAAGTCTGACATATAAAAGTACCCACGCTGCTGAGACATGAGGGTCAGGCAATGCAAGGTTATGAAGTAGAGTTGAAATGGCAGCTATCAAGTGTGCAAGTTGTGAAACAACTGGAAGAGCTCCCAACTAGAGGAGGAGTAATGCATTTTCTTCTTTTGTAGAAGGCAGATACCATCCTATCGAAGCCCAGTGCTCCAGGAGTCCTTGTGAGCACTGAATTCAGATGCCAAGACTTGTAGAACGTACTATAAAATGCTCAGTGAATGGCTATTTTAATATTATAGATGTATATGAATAGCATTCAAACTTCTCCCTGCAAAAGACTGTGGGCTGGATTTTCAGTATATATGCAATACACAGAGAAATAGATATATGTTTTGAGAATGTTGCTGCCTGTCCAAATAACTCTTTGAAATAAGAACTGGCTGTCAGACTTACTAAGGTACATTTGAAAATCACTCTAGCAGTTACATGACTCAACAGATGTCTAAATACCTTTGGAAATATAACCCTTTATGGTTAGATATATGAGGACAGATGTATACATATTTTTCCTCTCCCACTAAGACTTGTTACTTGAATGAATCTAAACTCACAGGGAAGATTTAGGTCATGCCACACACAGCTTTTAGGCACTCTGCCTTCTTCCACACAGCCCCAGGCTGGATGCTGGAGGCTACTCCATACAACCTGGAGAGAGCTGGTCACTGAAGAGCAGATCCAGAACCACTGCCTGCCCAGAGACCTCAGTCACCAGGAGACAGCAAGACTCAGAGCAAGGCAAAATCCCACTTTTTTAGGAGAGTTAGACACCCCTTTGCTCTCGTTTCTTGTTAGACCATGAAACAGCTTGTTACTTGGTATGAGAAGCGGAAACTGTGCCAACCCCAGAAAAATGCCTGGGGTAGGGCAGTTCTCCTGAGAAATGGCCTAAATGCCAGCCCAGGTGGAGGGGTGCCTTGAGCCAGGGGACACACGGGCAGCTGGGGGCAGAGCAGGCAGGGTGGGCTGCGAGCACCCAGGGGCATCAAGGAGCGCGAAGTGCAGGTGTCTGCCTTGTGAGTCTAACCTATATTTCCTGGCTCCTTAATTCCTCCACAGGGTTTATTACGCGAGGCTGATGAAATGTATCAAGAGCTACACCATGGGCTGAAAGTGGAAAGAAGCCATTTTCCCTGAGCAAATAATTATAGAGCTAATTCTCAGGTCTTTTGTCAGCTGTCTTGCCTCTCCCTTAAATGCGGTCAGATGGTTGTTAGCACCATAAAACAGGTTCAAAATAATGCTTGAAATTAATACAGCTTGATTTAGATGACCATTTATTTCATAGCCCTAGTTAAAATGTCTTTGTGTTTGGCCCTTTAAGCTAGGATAATTCTAGCAGTGCAATGCTTTGTTCAGAGGGCTTAATGCTATGGTATTTTTCCTTTTCTCCGACAAACAAACTGTTAGTTAGCCATCAGTTAATAACGGACAGGTAGAGGTGTTATATCAGAGAATATTTCACATGAGAGAATCACAGGAATCGGGTGCAGAAGAAACTTTTTATGTCATTTGTGTCCTTACCAATACAGAACTGTTTTGTATTCTATACTTCTGTACAGTTCATTTTACATGACCTAAAAAATGCTGCCTTCATTGTTTCTCCTGGAGTCTATTCATTAATGGCAGTTTTTTTCCTAATATGCAGCCTAAACATTCATTACCTTATTATGCTTCACAATGAACTGAATTCAGTGCTTCCAGCATATAGTCGTTATTTTTACCTATCAGCTGGAAATGTACTGTATGAAAACGTCAGAATTACCATACACCTACTGCCTGATAAAACATTACTCAAACCTTGTAATGTTTTCAAATCTTGAGCTATTAATAATTTAACGTAATTAATTCAAAACACTTCACTCAATGTGAACCAGAGAGAGACGATGGGGAAATGATGCATATTCCATCTTTCAAGGGTGGAATTAAATATGGAAAACAAGGAAAGATAAAGAGCTGCCAACACTTATTTGGAGTGTAATTCACCTGTTTTGAACTCACTATATATTTCACATGTCTAAGACTTTCAACTAACTTCACAGGCATAAATAAAACCCTTTCCCCTATCACAAGTGAACAATTTAACATGGTTAGAGCTGTTTGTCAGGCATAAGAAGAAAAGAAACAAATTAACAAATGGGGGAGATTTTTCTACAAAGGGAAGTAACAATTAAGTAAAAAAAACAGCCTTGTAAGAGATGCTTTAAAATGCAATGCACAGATTCCCTCTTTTTTGTTAATGCTTATCAGCAAACAGTATTGTATCACTAACACTTTTGCTTGATTAAACCTTCTTTGAAAGCAGCTTGTTGTTGCTCTTTTCATGATGGGGCTGCTTTTTAAATTTTATTTATTTAAATCAAGGCTGGACCCAACCATTTTTTTTTCCTGGTTGGAAATTCTTGCTGCTAGGGAGAACTGCAGGTGCTAAATTATGGCACAATACATTGCAGCTGCAGAAGTGCACCTGGAAAAAATTAGGCTAGTAATGAAAATTTCACCTGAAAAGTGCCAAATTGAAAGTCTCAGAGATTGAATGCTTCCATTAAGCCACAGCTCAGGAACAAACCAAGTAATAAATATTGAAACTTTTTCTCTTTACTTTGACCATGAGTGTTTATTTCAGAAGTGTGTTGCTGTATATTTGGGGAAAGAAGGGACGAACAGAGAGAACGTGTTCATCTCTCATCTCCATTAAATCCCTAGCCAATCTCTGCTGCCAATAGAGGTACCAATTAGTGCTAATTGTAGTAGACACTAATAGTGTAGACACCTGTCACTATCTATTGAGCTGAGACCATCAGTAAATTCACAAAGGCCACCAAAAAAGCATCTGGAATAACAATGATCATCATTTTCGTACTGACCCAGTCTGAAATTAAACTGTTGATTCTGAGGTAAATAAGCTGAGCAATGCTTTTCAAAGGTACAATAATCTAATAAAAGTAATGCACGTATATATATATGTATTGTTTTTTATTGCAGAAACACCAAAAATGATACAGGATTGGTTACCATAGCAACAGTGCTTCTTGCACTGCATGGACCAACAATCCCTCACTATTTTAGAGCATTACAATGGATTCATGCTTTATAGGACAAAGCTGATTGGCAAAACCTAAATATCCCCCTGGGTAGTGGCAGGACCTGTGCGGGGAGAGTGATGAACCCCAGCCGGTCCTGATCCCCCGGGCAGCCGACATGCACATCACTCATACCCGCACAGGCAACGTTCAGGTTCTACTATTTCATGTGTAATAACGTCATAATTTCATATGTAATATGTCACAATGCAGTGAAAGGTAACCACCTTTCATGTTGACAAAAAGCACGCAGAGTCTGTCAGCTTCATCGCAGCAAGGGCAGTTCAAGGGCCAAGCCCGAGCGTGTTTCCAGGCCAACTACCAATTACGTGCTGTAAGTCATTCCTTTAAATGCTCCCTTCCCTCAGTGTGGTTGTTAGAAAGACAAAATCCCCTTTGATGTGAATCATGCTAAAGTAGCCATCTAGATACAAAACATGCGCTGCTTGGCTTGGGAATGGTAACCAGCACCTGTTGGTCTTGGGGAGCATGTATTTCCTGCAGTTGTTCTGCAAGCACTCCAGGCATGCTCTACAAGCACTACTAGAGTGATAACAAGCCCATAAAACACCGAATGTTAGAGATTACATGTAAGCATGATGGAGAAAAATTAAATCTATTAAAAATCCCTGCCAGGCCATGATTAGCTATTATTATTTTTTAATTCACTATGCATAAGAGAAAAGCTAACAAACATAAATGAGAGGGAAGTTAACAAACACATTAATTTCCATTTTAACTCAGGCCTCTTGCCTAGAATAAATGGAAGTGGTAACTCATCTAGATGAGTAAGATCTGCTCTGAAACCTTCTGGATGAGGGAGCCCTGCAGAAATACCAACAGGATGCCATTCGTGAGGGGTTTTTCTCTGGTGATGAAGGGAACCGCCAGCAGTACTCATAGCAGATCACTTTTCCTCCATGTTGAACAGCTAGCTGTACAGCCACATATTCTCAGGTAGTTTCTTTGCATGGAAGGAAAAAGGGGACTGGGTGTTTAGAGGGCTCCTGCAAGCTCTCTCCAGCTTGAAGCTGAGCATAAAACAAATTCACAGGAATATATTTAGATTCAGAAAGTCCTTTTTCCAAATACAGAAACAACATTTTCAGTTCACAAAGTACCTTTTCAGATTTCTGCATGTTGGGAAATCTGCCACAAAGATTCTCTCTGCCTTATAACCTGTCCTAAGGCTTCATTTCTGTCCCAGCAGCAGGCATCAGCTCCAGCACTGTCCAATGGGCCCAGATATGCTGCTAAAGACAGGCTCTTCCCTTTACTCCCCCCCACAGGAAAGGTTTGCATTAATCCATACCTCTCCAGGGACAACTTGGATGTGGAGTTCCCTTCACTCACCAGAGGGCTGTGCAGACAAGCATGGAAAAGTGCTGGTTTGCTCCTTGCCTTTCAGAACAGCACTTCATGTTCCCCAAGCAGGCGTGAAGTGATGTGCTTAACAGTGCAACCTACCTTTACGCCCTGATGGAAAATAACACCGCAAGCAGATAAGTTTCTTCTCAGGGCCCTAACTGTACAGCCTGAAAAGACCTTGTCTGTGAGAGAAGTTGGCAAAGATCTCCCTCTTTTTTTTTTTTTTTTTTTTTTTTAAAGAATTAATTAAATACAGCCACCAAGGAATGATGAAGCAGTTCAGGCAAAGAACTTCAAAAACAGAAGCTGTAATAAAACTATGAACATCACTCAACCCACATTTGCTTCAGCAGGTGGGTAAATGCAATCTGCTCTGAGAGACAGGCTGCACAAAAAAAGCTCCAAGGAAGAAGATGAAGTTGCTTCATCAGCCCCTGAAGAGCATCTTACCCCATTTCATATACCAGGCCAGAATATTTTGACTGACACAGGAGAGGGTACACTCCAGCCCTCGCCTCCCCCTCACTGCCCTTCAGCAGAAGGTTTGGACAAGATACAGAGAAGTACAGGATGTCCTTCCTCCCCCACCGGTTCAAAGAAGGGCAGTCCAATCTTTGTCGTCAGGGAATAAAAGAAATCTCATTTTGAGAGCACACTGTGTGCGCTAACTGTTAGTCCCCTTATTTATTTGACTGCTTAATTCAGTACGTGACTTCAGGCATGTAGTCAGACGTCTGGTGTTCATTTTCAGTCAGTTGACAAAATGCCTGGAAGTTTGAGTCATTTGATCAAATACTTCACTGAAATAATCACTGACTGAATCACTCTGACAGATCCAGGATGGGTTCTCCTTTAGCTGATTTCTTTATAGACCAGAAAGTTGCCTTGTGCTGTATGTAACTTAAGCACCTCTTTTATCAGGCAGTTTGGCAGTGTTTGTTACACCAAAGGCACTCCGTGTACTTCTGTCACAGCCTCCTGCTGCCTCCAGTCTGCCTGAAAACCCTGTATGACTGACTCCCTCTGCCTCTCTCCTCTGGGGCCACCACCTCACTGATCTCAGGGGATGACTGTCTGGATGGATCTGTATTCGACTTCCTTCGTCTTACTTCTGTACCCAGAGGTGAGCCCTGCCAGGCCCCCCATGAACACCTGCACTGGAGATGTTTTGTGAGGGCTTCCCTGACACCACGACCACCCACAGCTAGGTTCCTTTTTCTAAATTGCTACCTGTGCTTCCAAACATTTAACTTTCAGAGCACCTGCATCAAGGCGACCGCCACCTATACCATATGGACCAAGCTGGGTGCTCTGTCATCCCAGCATCAACTTTTGCTAGACTAGACTGGGTTGATTTGTACATAAAGTGCAACATGCTTTGTGCTGAGGCTTCCAATTTAGTGGCAGATGTTTAGCAATAAAAAAGTTAATAAAATACAAACAATGACCTTTTGTATAAGAACAGTTTCTCTGTTCTTTGCTTTTACAAGTCTCCGTGATCAACTGGAAACCTTAGAATGAAGCTCTGCAACATCTGTACTACAGTTTGATTTCATTCCCAGGAAGTGCTTGTAGATGCACACATTAGAGATTCTTTCAGTCTGAGTAAATGTTTCTGAAATGTTCCCTATCTGTTCCAGTGGATGAGAAACTATGCTACAAGTTGTACCACTGTGATCTTGGCCTCTAATGAATAACCACAAGTGATCATGGCAAGGCAGAATCAGACAGAAAACCTCTTTGAGTCCTAAAAACTCTCAAAGCTGTGTAGCTGGTGTTTCTCACTAAAAAGTACATCTCTTTCTTACGGATTTGGAACACCACATTTCAAGTTCTTCAGCAGCTTTTGGCTCAGAAGCAAATATAAAAACAGCATGAGAGTCACTTTTTTCAAAATATTTAACTTTTTCCAGATATTTGTTACTCTTTCTTTCTTTCTTTCTTTCTTTCTTTTTCTTTCTTTCTTTTTCTTTTCTTTTCTTTTCTTTTCTTTTCTTTTCTTTTCTTTTCTTTTCTTTTCTTTTCTTTTCTTTTCTTTTCTCTCTCTCTTTCTCTCTCTTTTTTTTCTTTTTCAAAATCTGCATGTTCTCATTCATTTCATAGCTAATCCATTGCAATCAGTCATCCAAACATGGACTTTTCTAATCATTTTTATAAAGAAGAAAATGATAATGTTAGTAATCAAAATTTGGCAATTTTGACCTTCTCCATGTTGAACTAGCACTCTCCTAGAACCTATTCAAGTGCTATATTTCTAACCAGACACACTGGAACAGCCTATTCATGAAGAAGGCAGTCAGTGTGTGTGTATGTGATGGAAGAGATGAGTATAGGGACCGAGGGAAGAGGTACCAGAAGGGAGGAAACCATATTTTAGTGTATCCATACTTTTTTTTTTTTTTTTTTAAATCTCGGGGCTTGTCAGTTTTTCTTTGCATACCATTTCTTTAAGATAAACTCTACCTGGATTGGGTTTCTTGGGACACTGTGTACGTAAAAATTAAAAATAATAATAATAAAAAATAGTATGTGTATGAATTGCAAATGGTTCCCTCCTGAGAATTTTCCTCATTTTCAAGTAAATTTCTATTACAATGTGGCTAAAACAGTCCAGCTGCCCACCTCAGAGAGCACAATCTTATGGTGAACTTGCCAGCATTGGTAATCGTCATTTTTGGGTGTCTAGTTATTCCAGACCTCCTGCTTAAACTACCTTAATATTCTCTTTGATGATGACAGAAGTCTGGAAACACAGCTTAAAGAAAAATATAAATATAAATATAAAATAAAAATAGATGGAGTGGTTTTATCTTAGACTATCTAGAGATGAAAATGATCGTGACTTGTGAGCCTCTTCAGCAAATAGCCTCACAGCATTTTCTAGTCCTTTGTACTGTTGGTAGGATATATTTCTTCATTCAGTAGAGTCTGTCAGTTTTCATAATAATATTTATCAAACTCCAGTGTGCATAAAAATGTATTCTTGATGGAGTTGAACTATTCATGTTATGTCTAACTCTTAATTTTGTTTGCTTAGGGAAGTTGCAATTATTACAGTACATTTTAACAGCAAAAATATCATCTATAACATTAATGACTCATGTCCATGCTGACTGTTTTCAGCACTTTCTCCTCACTTTTTTATTTTCATTAATAAGTGGTGTTGCCCACAGATCTCATTTCTGGTGCTTGCAAATGCAAAGATCCAAATTTTGCCCAGGCTTTCTGACAGGCAAGGATCTCCACACTGAAGGGTGTAGAATACAGTATGAGCTCCCTTTTATCATGCCAATTAATGTTTGACTTGTTTGTCTGCCATGTGATGAATTAAAAATGCATGATTTAGATGCTGGAGAGCTAGCCATTTTCTAGATATAATCCCCTGGATGTTGCCATTCTTCCAGTTGATCTTTTTGCCCTCCATGTGTTGGCGAGTACCATATATAGCCTACTGTTCAGACCTTTCCCTAACAGATGGCTCTCTTTACTGGTTGGGACACAATCTGGTGATTCCCTTTAATATGCTTTAGATGGAAGAATATCCAGGGACAGGCAGCTGAATCATTCTAAGCAAAACCAGCTAAGAAGACAAAGTTAAGGAGATGTAGTTTCTGGATGATATCTGTATGAAATACCCCATAAATCAGAATATTTGTCAACATCGGTTAAAGTGTAGTTTCCCCAGTAATAAACATTACATGAAGAAACAAATCAGCCTTCATTTGTTCTGTCAGGAATGGAAGGAGAGCATTTCATATTATTTTGCGGATAATCTCTGTGGAGTAAACTAAGCACAATTACATATTTGATTTTAATTAAAACTCTGGGTACCTTTCGACTTTCGTTAGGAAGATATCCTGGGTATGATTAGCTGAGGCCTGCACTGAGAAGTTAATTTGACATACAACATATTTTTCATGAGGTAACTGTCGCAGGAAGTTGTTTGTAATAGCTATCTTTCCCAGGCCTGTGGGGGCAACAAAAAGTAATGGCTTACCCTGAAGCAGCAACTTCTCCAGTATGCAGTACATCTGCATAACAGTCCCAGTGGTGCTCACAATAATGTCATTAAGCCGGGAGAATAAAAGAAAGAAGCAAAAGATGCAGATAAAGGTGTTTCATTACCTACTGTACACAGAACAACAATAGAACGCAGTCATAAAATAGTTTCAAGCCACAATAAAAGCAAAAACCACAGAAAATACCTGGGAATGACAAAGGAGTTACAGTTTATGAGCAGCAGGCCGGGTGGAATTGCCAAGTTGGAGGCTTAAGCACAAAAGAGCACTAAGAAATCCTGTTTGGTGTTGAGGGAGGGGGGCTATTATACCCAAAGCTGTTAATGAGAATGCAGTGAGTTTGTGTCGTTAACTGTTTTCTTTTACAATATTTGACACCAGGATGGCTTAATGCTATGTTGTTTTCTCTTCAAGCTACAGTTTTCCTTTGCGAGAGCGTGAGAGCAGAATTCTAATGTGGGTATGCACTGGGAAAAAGGGCCTCGCTGCTCGGCTTTGTCTTTTCCAATCTCTTACACTTTAACTGGAAGGTCATTTCATTTATTACACACAGAAAAGGGCAGGAGCCAGGCTTAAAGCTTAGTATGTACTCGTATATCAAACTGGCACTTGTTTTGTTCTCCCTTATCTGGGTTAGCCTCCTGCCCTCATCGCTGCTATAGGTGCCTGCGTCTGGCTAGAGAGAGGTCAAAATGACCTCATTGCATGCACTCCTCCTTTGCACCCTTCCAAAGGAGTTAACTTGACTCAGGCTATTGGCAGCAGAATTGCTCTGCTGATCCATCGGGCGTTTTGTAACCTCTGCAGCTATTCCTCTGCATGAGAAAACTACCAGGAACGTGTACTTCATGCGGCAGGTTCACAAAGCAATTTCATCTATTCACAGCTGGCTTATTAAGGGAATCTAGCAAATGGCAGTATCATTGAAGCATTATATTTCTTGCCCTTTTTCTTTTGAACATAGCTTTGAAAATGTAACCAATATAAGCTGATAGAAACCAATTGCTGGGGTTGATAGCTTGTCATTTATGTTTCCTGAAAACCAGAAGCTATTCACAGTCCCCTCTAGTGGGGTCCAAATTGTTCTGTGAGCACCCATAGCTGCGAGTGCCTCATTCTCCATGGCGGTCCAGGGCTGCACACAGTGCCGAGGCTGTGCTGCTGGCCCCAGTGCATGGGCTGGCGGCTCTCCTCCCAGCACAGCTTGGCCGCAGCACAGCCAGTGAGCTTCCCAGCAGCTCAGAGTGGGCTCTGGTGCAGAGACTTGGGTCGAGATGTGGAAATGCAGAGAACTGAATGCTGTAGGAGCTGCATTTTTCATATGAACTCCCTCGCTGGTTAAGGTTGAACCACACAGGTGTCCTCCCTCATTTGTCCTGGATTAGCACTGACGATGCATTTGCATCACACCAGCTACACTGCATGCAGCTGCATTTAGCTAGGCAGCATGTGGATACACAGGTAATGGTAAGCCACCACCTGCAAGAGAGTGCACTGAACTGACAAGACAGATAAAGGCTTGGGTGATGTGGGTGGGGGTGTCAGAGAGATGGAGCAATATCCCAAGGTCAAAATAGCACCTCTGGGACAAAAATGTTAACATAGTCTCTGAATGCCTGTGACTCACTCTAGGGTTCCTTCCAGCAGGATGCCATGGTAGACAACTGAGGTTTCTGAATAAGGCTGTTGAGTAAGACTCACTATCCTCAAGTGAGTACACCTGTAGCATTTATAGAGAGTCATGGCCAAAACCACAAAATGCATCAGAGGGTAGAGATCTAACAACATCCTTTTTATTTTAACAAGAAGCCTCTGAAGACTTTTAAGGCTGCAGATTGAAGGGTAAGCCACTGCCCAACACTTCCACAGTAGAATATGCCCTCCTATGGGATTCCTACCCATTTTAGTAAAATATGAATTAGTTCCATTTAGGGAGTGTTCTGAAGTACTGACTCTCTGATCAGCCCTGTCCCTTTCCATATGTTGCCATTGGACCTGGCTGTGCTTGACCAATGGACTGGAATTAGATATTTTTACAAGACGGGCAAATGTTTTCAGTATTGCTTCACCTCTGCACAAAACACGTACCAGGGACCCTTGTCATGCCATTTAGATGCAAAGATTGAGGGTGCCATTAACAAAGGGGAAGGACAAGAATTAGGGAAGAAAACCTCAAAGATGATTTAATTACCACCAACATTTTGTGGCTCCAGAGTTGTACACTATATACACCTGAAAGTACAAAATTAAGCTGTGGCTTAGCCACAGTTTGACCTGTACAACATTGGTAGCTATCCTTACAGATTGGTTTCACACCAGTCCAAATTCTCAGCCTAAAAGGTTAAATATATAATACCCCATACTGTCGATAATCCATTTTTTCTGCTTTCAGCAATACGAAGAAGGTGAACATACAGCTAATTAAAATACATTTGTTGAAAAGGTCATGCAGTAAGCTGCAGTTCAGCTGAATAGAAGGATTACGATCCTATTCACCCAATCTGGTGACAAACATACTGAAAATGGAGCCTGAGATACAATTAATCTGTTTTGCTGTCACAGAATGCGAAATGGCTCAAACTTAACAGTATTCAGGTTCTGAAAAAATAATTCCAATCCTTAGTGTTCCAAACATGCTGGTACAGTGGTAATAGGCTATGTCCATGTTTTTCACAAGGGATTTAAAGAGTCAGCTGCTCCAATTCTATTCAAATTCAGTTTGAGCATCTCATTCACGTTCCTGTAAAAATACCAGTTTACTTTACAGAAGCAATTTGTACAGTGTAGTCACATATTAGTGACTACTACCTCCTGGCAAATAACTAAGCAATTAAAATCTATGCTCTGTTTGAAACCACTGATCATCTCCTTTTTCCTGGGAGAAAACTTACAACAAACAAAGTTATGTGTGCCTACATCTAAATGTTCCACTGTTGATTCTGATCTCAGTTCAGGAGTCTAATATTTGACTTCATCAAAGACAGGAACTCTTTTATGTTTAGATTTCACCAGCCACCAGAGGAATCTAAAGGTACCTCCTCTGCATGAATGCATGAAAAAAAGAAGTTGTGAACACCACATTTTTTGTGTTATTGGCTGTTCTGAGACAGACACCTCCATGACACCATAGGCAGAAAATTATTATGCCAAGCAGAGTTGAACTATTAAAAACATAATATTCATCAGACTCTTGCATTATCCAGAAGAGGTTTGAAAAGCCACATACTAGTGCTCCTAGTGATCATTATTTACCCTGGGGCTCTCTGCTGAAGTGCCAGCTCCCCATCGTAGTCAACCTGAACACCAGTAGTCCTGTAGGAACTAAAGGAGCTCAGCGTCTTGCAGAGCCTCTACATATGTGTTTCCTATAAGGTGGTGTTGTAGGATTGTATGACCCATGTGTTCCTGAACAGTCTGCAGTGTACCAGGGAAAGAGAGGCACTGTTATCCCTTGTACCTGTGCAAAGACTTCTTGTATGGGAAGGTAGAACACCAGCAAAAATAAGGGAGTGAGAATATAACCCTAACTGCCTGGAGCTAATTGACACATGCAACTAATGACAGCAATAAGTCCTGTCCCTCAGGCAGAAGTCACTGCCAGAACTACCTCTTGAAGACTGACTTCTGATGTATATAAATATCTGAGGGGAGGGTGTGGAAAGGATGGAGTCGGTCTCTTTTCAGCGGTGCCCAGCAACAGGACAAAAGGCAATGGGCACAAACTGAAGCACAGGAGGTTCTGGCTGAATATGAGAGGGTACTTCTTTACTGTGAGGGTGACAAAGCACTGGAACAGGTTGCCCAAAGAGGCTGTGGAGTCTCCTTCTCTGGAGATATTCAAAACCCACCTGGATGCCATCCTGCTCAATGTGCTCTAGGTGATCCTGCTTGGCAGGAGGGTTGGACTGAGTGATCTTCAGAAGTCCCTTCCAACCTCAGCCACTCTGTGATTCTGTGATTCTGTACTCCTTCTTTGTTTACAAGGCCTGAGTGGGTTCTCAGTTCTTGATGCCAATTCCTCTTCTGGCCCAGTTAATTCTTATTTACATCTCCTCACTCTGTATACACAGGACAAGCAAGGGAGCTATAGGCTAGCTTGGGAAAGGATGTTAAGCAGCCCCTCTCTTGAGTTTGTGCCACTATATTAAAATAATGCAAGACAGGTAGGAAAACCAGGAGGAAGGGCCTGATGAGAGGTATTTATAGAGAAAACTCACAGATAATATAAATCCCTTAGCTTAAAGAAAGAATGCGGCTTTTGTAAGAAGAGAGACTTGGGTTCCAACACTGTTGAATGGAACAACTCCAGAACAAGAACCAAAGTGTAGTGTTTGACATCCAACGTGAGTCTCTGAACCAGTACAATCTATAACATCATAAACAGTCTACTTCATCATCTTTGAGCTTGTTTAGTGCACACTGCCAGAGCTTCAGATGCACCTCTGCCCTTGCCCAAGAGCAGTCCTGGGCCTGAGGGTTAGAGGATTTGGGAGGGCCCTTCAGGCAAAGGGGAACCGAGCACTGGGCAGACAAGCACAGTAACTATCAGCAATGGTTGTACACTAACGTAGAGAGGGCAAAGGGAAAGAGGAAGCAGTTGCTATCAGAGCTGTGCTCAAAGAGGACACAGCAGCTTTGGCCTCCCCAGGAATGTCCACAGCCTCCAAAGACTGCTTGGACTGCCCTGTAGATAACTCATCAGAGGAAAAGTCCGGTTTCAGAGTGCCTTTGGTCTTGATCTCAGGTTGAGAATGGGCTGCTTGGCTCTTTTAACACTGGGTGAAGTTGATAGGTATCAAACTGAATTTTTAGGAATTTTCAGAGTTAAATAAAATAATTAACTAATGTAATACTTGAGGTAAAGGAGAAATTCTACAAGTAATGCACCCCAAAGCTGGTTTCTTTGTTGGATTAGCTACTGCCTGAGAGAATATGAGTTCTGACCAGAGACGTCTCAGACCACAGCTGGGATTTCTTATTCCCCCTCTCTTTCTCTCTCATAGAGTCTTCAGTGGCTAATAAGGATTAAGCTCATGCTACAGGCTTTCTCATAGTAGGTACCCTAATTAAAGTCTTACTCCTCTACATAGCTGTTCATTTTCATCAAACGTGGAATTTAATATATTTAAGACTGTCATTCTGCTTTCAAATCTGGTTGAAACTAAATAATGAGTTCAAAAAGGACTTGAAGAGGATCTGTAGGTTAAAAAAAAATGTACTGGATGATCACATCAGTCTTACTTCCTTAAGAAACTAAGCAAAAATCCCCAATACCTATGAAACCTAGGTCCTTCCAGACATACATTGCAGCTGAAGGAGAGTTTTCAAAGGTGCCTTTTGGAATCAGATGCTTAAGTTTGATTAAGTCCCACCAGAAGATCTATTTCTGGGAGATTTTTCTTCATTAAAAACAAAACAAAACAAAACTAACAAGCACTCCAGAGGAATGGACTCATTTGTTGTCTTACCGTGTTGAAGAGAAATCTTTTTCTTTCTTTCGACCCACACGACCCTGCATAGCATTAGCAGTACTAATTGTAAACAAAAGTCACACTGTCAAAATAAAAGGGAGATGAATTAACAACAATAGAGTTCATTAAAGCTTGTTAATCTTTAAGAGGATGGGTGCGATGTAATTGGAAGAAAGGCTAAGAGCTATGTGGGTAAAACGTTTCAAGGGAATACATTTCACTTCAAATGACAAAATATAATTAAAAGTGAGCAGTTAAATCAACTGTCAAAAGCACAGTTACAGCTGTCTTTTTTTTTTTTTTTTTTTTTTTTAATTTTAAATACAGCAATATGTTCTTTTGCCAGCTTCCCCACCTGTCTGACCTGCTGTGCTCAGCTCTGGTTTTAGCTGCAGGCTCTACCAGGCTGGTTCTAATGGCTCCAAGGGAGACTGTACCCCTCAATTACTTTTTTCTTTCCTCCTCCTTTGTATCCCACCCTAGGTACTTAGCTACCAGGTCATCCTCGTAACAACATACACTGCACCCTTCCTTTTTCTCACTGACCCTCAATTTCCTTCCTCTGCAAAGCTGATAGTCATTTTGACAGCCAACCATGAAACAACTGTTAGTGACTCTACTGTCTGTAAGCCAGGCAACCAGGGACCTGCAATCTTCTGCCCTTGCTTCAGTCCCTGAGATCCCGTTATGCCCGATGTCTCAGACTCCTCTCCTAGACTCTATTTTTACTCTCTGCCCATAGCCTTCATCTCCTTCATCTCCTTCTCTCCTGCTTTGCGGTCATATCTTCTCAGCTATTGGTTTGTATTCTCCTTCCTATCTGAGATGCCTGAACTTCTGCTAACAGCTTTTTTTTTTTTTTTTTTTTTGTGGTTTGAATATTTTCTCTCTTCTGCTGGGCACGATAGTCTTGTGGTTATGGTTCAGGTTTTCCCAGCCAGCACAATGCTCCATTCCCTGGACATCCTCTGCTATCACTTCAGTGCCAGACTAGTCTGTCAGGCAGTATTTAAGGAAACCTGGGAAGTGTAAACTTAACGCCATAACATCTGCAGCCACAGCATACACTCACCAAGAGGATTTTGCTTGACTCCCTTTGCATTATTACATGCTATCTCATCTCTCAGTTTAATGCTTCTTCTTCTGGTACTGCCTATCTCAGCAAGACAGTTGGCTCCTTGCATCACAAGCTTTTATGTATAAGCTATCTAAACAGCACACATACACTCAAGGTGTCTCTTCCTCCAAACATAAGCACTTATTTTACTCTCACAGTCAATATAGGTGCTTTCCAGGGAGGAGAGACAAGACTAAATAGCAGGATAATGTGGTTTTTTTTTTTTTTTTTTTTAACCCCCATATCATCACTTCTGAGTGTTCAGTCGTACTTCTGAGTTCTGATTTTAAACCACAGACTGCATGCTTATACACATGCACATCCATTTGTCTTAATAAACATTTAATAAACAGTGACTATTTAATAAACAGTGACTATTTTCAGGGGCCTGAGGGCACCCCCAACTCTGCCTGTCCCAGCTCAGACCCCCAGGCCTCCTCCACTGGCCCATGACCCAGGACACCACGTCACCTCCAGTGCTATCAGCCCCTGTCCCAGAAAGGCCGCAGCAGTGCTGGGCTCCGTCTCCCCATGACCTTGCCATGCCCAGCTACGCCTGTGGGCCCAAATCCCAGCCTGGTCTCAGACAAACCCTAACCCCAGGGAAGTGTCCGGTGCCCCAGGGGGCTGCGGCTGCCCTGGTGCCCTGCTCCTGACTGGGGGTTGGCATAGGCTCTGGCTGGCAGGTCCTGCCCTGACAAACCCATGGGGCAGGGTCTGCCAGCCCCTGCAGGGCCCTGACAGTTACACCGGGGAGTTTGGCATTTTCTGGAAACTTTTCACAGAGAAAATAGCAGGAATGGTTGGATATCTACTTTAAGCATTTCACCCAGGTCCCCTGCATGCCTGCAGCCACACTGAAATGATCAAAGCCTGATTTACAGACTTTCAGGCTAAATACAAAGTTTTTGTACTTGTATTTGTGGAGTAATACTCTTCTTTTTTGTAGTGTACTGGTGACAAAAAAATCCCACCCCCTCCAAATCTTCTGATATCTCATATTTGCCTGACCATGCTGCCTTTGGTCAAGGCTGTGACAGTGTGATTGTCCTGAAATGTCAGCTTCTCCCCTCTTCACACCAATATCGCATGACACCTCCTGTGTTCGACTAGATTCTGAATGCTGATTTCCTCGAGTGTAAATAATAATCCCAGAGGAATCACTTGATAAGCAGTGTATTGTGAAACTGCTATTCTATTAAAAACCTCTGTTCCCACAGCTGTCAGCAAATGATTTTTCTGTCATTTTTTACAGGAGTCACCTATTACAAAGCACCTACAGCTCTACAGGCAGCATTTGAAGCATGCCCCATTGACCAGTGGCAGCAAAAAGATTGTCTCTGCAAATCAACTAAATGTCAACCACTTTACTAGCATACAGTTTCTGGAAGAGGCATAAACCCAATTTTTCACCCTACCAAGGCAACAAGATTTTTGTTCTCCTTCTCTCAACTCAGAGCAGCCAACTTCCACCTAAGTGCTGGGAGCCATGTGAGCACATCAGGTTCTCAGGGCTTCTTTAGCTTAGCAACAACCCCCCCCCCCCCTCCCCCTTTTGCATGCCAGTGGCATTGATTTCACCTCATCTGCTCACAGAACCTTCTTGTGATGGACATCAGCTTCAGCCCATGCTGGCATGGTTGACATGCAGAGGAAGGCATATGCCATCTTTCATGTGGGCTGGTTGCTATGCTAGCTTCTCCATGCAGATGTACCTCTAGACTTCGCTGTGAGATCCAGTGCTGGAAACAAATGGCAATCGCAGGTCTCCTGTGCCTTAGCTCCTGCTTCCAACAAGATGATATGAAGTGGCTCAGGATCTTCCAAGCAAAAAGAGGACATCTGCTAAAAACTTACAATCCCATAGGATACACCAGAAAACCTCAGCACCTTGAAAGCACTCTAAAGAGCTGGGCCAGCTGTGCACTGCTGTGTTATCTGCTTCCATCGGGTATGGGAGCAGTTGTGGGCATGGATGGCTGTGAAGTTAGTTAAGGAAATGAGAGAGAATCATGAAAAAGACTAAAGGAAAAAGACTACAGAAATTACTTCAAATATTGCAGTCATGAGTTTGTATGCTTGTATTGTGCCCCAGCCTCCTTTTACTTATTAGTAATAACTACTCAGCAACAACTCCTAACTTTGGGAATAGGGAATAGTTTGATTATGTGCATGTAAAATCTCCAGCATTCTGTGCATGCTATATAAATAATACATAGTTTTACTAATGACATGCTGATACGATTCACAATTCCACAATTGTCATTTTCATCCTAGCCAAACAGGCAGATAGAAGCCTCATCAGTACTAAATGAAAAACACCATTAAAAAAAAAAAAAAAAAGAAAAAAAAAAAAAACAGAAGAAACAAAAGTATCCTCCTTCCTAACTTATCTGAATTTCTTACCCATCAGCAATGAGAACTTTCATTTCAGGTTCAAAGTTAGAATGTGAAATGAGTGGGACCAAGACCTAAACACAAAGAACTGAAAACTTAAGGGGTCCCCAAGAGTTGTTTCATCAAGATACAGGACAGAAATACTAGAATAAAATGGAATAGTTAAGTTGGAAGGGACCTACAAAGATCATCTAGAAGCCAGACCACTTCAGGGGTAACTAAAAGTTAAAGTATATTATTAAGGACATTATCCAGATGCCTCTTGAACACTGACAGGCATGGAGCATCAGCCACTTCACTTCAAAGCCTGTTCCAATGTTTAACCACCTTCGGAAAAGAAATTCATGGTAAAGAATTTTTTCACGGTGAAGAACTTTTTTCCTAATATCTAGTCTGAACCACCCCTGGTGCAGCTTTGTGCCATTCCTGCATGTTCTATCTTTGGTTATCGGGGAGAAGAGACTGGCACCTCACTTTCCATTTTTGCTCCGCAGGAAGCTGTAGAGAGCAATGAGGTTGCCTCTTAGCCTCCTTTTCTCCAAACAAGACAAACCAAGAGTCTTCAGCCTTTCCTCATAGGACATGCCATGCAGCCCTTTTATCAGCTTTGTTGCCCTCCTCTGGATGCTCTCAAGTATTTTAATATTCTTCTTATATTGTGGAGTACAGAACTGCACACAATATTCAAGGTGAGGATTCACCAATGCTAAATATAGAGGGAGAATCATCTCTTTTGACTGGCTGGTTATGCTGTGTTTAATGCACCCCAAAATTTGCCCTCTTGGCTCTCAGGGCATACTGCTGGCTCATATTGAGCTTGCTGTTGAGCAGCACCCCCCAGATCCCTTCCTTTAGAGCTGCTCTCCAGGCACCCATCTCCTAGTCTGTACCCGTGTCCAGCATTATTCCATCACAGGTACAGCACCCTGCATTTACCTTTGTTGAACTTCTTGCTGTTGTTGATTGTCCAATGTTCCAAGATATCTAGATCCCACTGCAAGTCCTCTCGTCCTTCCAGAGAGTCAACAGCACCTCCAAGTTTAGTATCATCAGTGAACTTGCTAAGGATGCATTCAACTCCTGCAACCAGACCATTGAAAAAAATGTTGGACAGAACTGGCCCTACAATTGAGCCAGAGGGAACACTGCTAGTGACTGGCTGCTGCTGTACCAGCCAAAGTAAAACCATTAGCTCAGTGATATTTATACAGTCAGTTTGGGCTGTCTTCCAGATGAGGTATGTTTAATAGTAGAAACAAAGATTATTACTGCAGGTTAATTGCATAACTACAAGTGTATGCAGTTGTTTAAATAACACTGCCGTGAACACAGATCTGCTTGCCACTGTCACTATGTTTTAATATGCTTTCTTGCAGCGTGAATTATGATTAATGAATTTCTAGGTGAATGAATTACAATATTGTGATTAAATGTAATACATTAAACTGTCTGTATTAGAAAGGAATTAGGCTGACTCTTTAATCTTTGCTTGTATGAGGGCTTCTAAAACATGTTTAAGCAATTGCATATGTGATAGCTTTGGAAAACTGGAAGGGGATGCTTTCAAATAAAACTTATTATTAAAATATGTAAATAAGCAATTGAGAAGAAACTATACCATCCGTTTTGAGCTCATGACCTCTGACTTTGGTATGGATACACTCTGACTTTGGGAACTTAATGAAGAATTTTTTTTCATTGGCTCTCTTTTGAGTCATATCTTGGTGTATCAAAACAAAGCCATTTTATAACACGACTTTGATGCATCATGTTTCTCCACTTGAGTACCATGTATCTCCACTGCTGTCACATACCTAGCATTTTGTATAGGTTTATTTTTCCTTAAGAGAGCAGGGAGTTTATGATCATCTCTAGCAGGCTGAGAAAATATCTTGTGTTAAGGAGTTTATCATTAAGTCTGGCAACAAATCTAACTTAACTCGGTCATAATTAAAAATGGAAGTATTGACTATAAATAATGCATAAATAATTATATTATTTTAAATACTTAATGTTTTATAAAGAAAAGAGAGTGTAATTTTCTCTGAAGCCTTGAAGGTTTTTTGTACCATTGTTTTATTGAAAAGATTATCATTCACTTTTTTTTTTTTTTTTTTGATTAGAAGTATATATAAGAAAAATACACATCCTGATTTTGTAATGCTTTTTCTTTCTGTCAGATCATAAGAACATGAATGGCATTTTCCCTTTGGCTTTTTGTTTTGCTTGTGTTTTATTTTGGTGCACATAAGCCACATAAAACCAAAAGCCCAAATAACTATTCCAGCCCAAGGATACAGACTGAAGACTAACAAAGAAATTATTCTGCTTTCAAAAGATTTATATTTCAAAGGACGATGTGCTATGTTGCAAGTACAGCTGATGGAGTACATTCTCCTTAAATATTGCATTCTAATCTTAAAAGTCAAAAAGGTGCAACCCTTCTACAAGATATTGATGAAAAACTGCACTAAATTGTTTGTGCCACCTTCAATTCCCCGAACGGTGGCCCTTTAATATTTTTTTCTAATAGGAATCATAGATCCAGGCTGCAGCATACTAATGAGTATAAGCCTACCAATTACATTTTGCTCTCCATTTCAGATTAAATGACTGTCTGTCTAGGCACTCATGCAGCCCACCCCCTCCCCACACCACGGTGTCCTCATTTTCAAAAATAGAAATAATAACAATAATAATGTACTGTATCTTTCCAGTTAGCTACAACTCTATATGCTTTGTTAGGCTAATGATAAAGAAAATGCCTGAATCTCAATGTTATGCTAGCTGCTTCATGAGGATAATCAACTTGCCATGCATCCCTGATGCTTTGCACAGCAGAACAGAAAGATAGAGAAAGCTTTAAGGAGACAGAAACAGTGAAGTGTGTATACAAAAGAAAAATAACACACAGATGAAACAACAGAACAAAGTTGACGGGTAAAAACAGTAGAACTGCTTGGATTTTTCCACTTTATCCTCCAGGGGGCTCCTCCCCCAAAGTGCTCTTTCCATTTTCCATTTGGAGAAGGTCCCTTCCAGCTTCCTGTCACTGCTCTGCTCCACAGTCCTGGTCCAGAAGAGAGCTGTGATAGCTGCTGTCTGTCCTCCGTACAACCTAGCTGCCAGAAGACCTGTGGTTTGGGGTGCTCAGCTTCCAGCAGCACATGGGAAGGCTGCTCTCAGTCTCACCACTTGCCCATCAAATACAGGTGGACATCCAGCCATGCAAAACCATTGTGCCTCCTGTGAACTCACACCCTGTAAATCTGCAAAAGCAAGGAGGCTGAAACAGACCCACACCTCTCATGATTTGTCCCTTCCACTTCTGAGGGTCTGAACCCCACCTTGGCCATCAACACTGTACTTGGTATTTTATTAGTTGTGCCAAAACCATAACTAACCCAACTTGTGACTTTCAAAATGGTAACATAGGCTTTACTGTCAATACAAAAATGCCCCTCCTGCCCCACCCAAGTTCTTGCCACTTGGGTTCACAACAGGTGGGAAAGCAGAGATGGAGAGTAACCAACCGAATATAGGCCATTTTTATGAGAGCCAGAAGCTGGGTTTATGCAGACTAGCTGTAGGAAAGGTTTGACATAGACTTGTAAGAGATGATTATAGTATACCAGAACCTGAAATCCACGTGTATCCAGGAATAGTATAGGTAGGGTTAGGGCAGGACTGCAAATAGGTTGCATAAGATCAGAGACAGGTCAAGGCTTCTCCGCATTTCTTCAACACAAACTACTGTCTTCACATACTGAGATGACCAGGCCTGGTCTGCGGGAAATGGAGGGCACAATTCCAAGGGATATTTCTCACAGATTTTCCCCATAGATAGTAGCTTAGTTCATTTCCTCCGTGATGGGAGGACGTTTTGTGCCAGGTGTGTGTGTGTGTGAGCATTTAGTCCTATGGACTTGCAACAGCCTGCTTGGCTCTGAAACTTCAGAGTATGCAGAACAGTTTCAGGCTCTGGTGCACGCACCTTCAGAGGTCACTGTTGCCCTCTGGAGTCTCCCAACCCCCATCTTACATGTGGTAGCAGAAGAGTTCTTTTAGGTTCACAGCTTTGCCATTGGCCTGTGGTGAGTTGAGGTCTGTGGTGCCATTTTGTTGATGTGTGCTGTTTGTTGGAGAGCCCGTGCAGCTGGTGACTGGGAGAGTCCTCTGAGCAGAGAAATATACCCTATTGCTTGGAGACACCCCTACCTATTGCTGTGGATAACAGAAGGAAAGGGAAGGAGCCATTCTGGAAACTTCTCTATGCCTCTAAGTACCTTGGCCTGGCATTGCCCACGTCTCAGCTGCAAATCCCTGTTTATGGTTATTTACTGAATTTCTCCCGAGCAGAACATGCACTTCCCTTCCTTCCTTCTTCCTCACCACAGGTGAGCTCCTGACCTGCGCCAAACTCTTTTGCTCTGCCTTCAAATCAAGAAGAAAACCACTTCTCTTCAGCCTGGTACATCATGCATGAAGAGAGGAAAATGGTATACCAACAATGAATTGGCATCGTGCCTGAAGAGTGGATGCAACAGCCCTCAAATTGGCTAAACTTATTGAAGGAGGATGGCTGACCTATACTGTATAGTTAGTATCCATCCCTGGATTGCTAAATGGTGAGGGGGAGAGGTAATAAACTTGCTGCCTAAACCATGCATCTCTCACCTTGTCCTGAGTCTCAGAAATATTGAAGGACTGGAGGGGAAGAAGGATGGGTCTGTTTCTCTTCTCCCTTCCAAGGCTGACAATATGTTCCCAAACTCCTCGCTGTCTGTTGTACAGATGTGCTGGCTGGGCAAAAAGGGGCAGGTACCCAGTTTCATCTAACTCTCATGTGGCCAGCCCACTTAGAGAGCTCCTGGGCTTTTTTCTTTCTTTTTTTTTTTATAGATTTGGGTTGAAACTCTGATTATCTTCTCTGCACAGACTCCAGAATGACAGCAGAGTTCACCTGACTGACACATGGGATGTCCCATGATAACCCTATTGAAATTAGTGTCAAAACTCCACATCTGGGAGCCATAGGTAAGTTTTAGAGAAATCACTGCTAGGTTACAAGCCACTAAATGACTCCCACTAGTTTTGAATCAAGCATATATACTGTAAGTGAACAAAGTGAGTTAACCTACACTGGGGCTGTTAATTTTGCCTGCTAGGCACAACTGAAAAACAAATAAACAAACAATCATAAAAATTACAGGTACTTTATCTGTCCCTTCAGAGTTCAACCACATAAACTACTGAACTGGAACAACTACAGGGACAGAAAGATCTCACAATGGAGAAGGGAAAGGTATGGAGACTGGGTGATTTGCACTGGGAGTTTTCTAGAGCAGATAGATGTCTGCCCTCTGCTCCATTTGTGAAGATCATCTTTGTCAGTTCTCCATCCACTTTCTTCATCCTTCCCTCCATCTGGGGTGCCAAATGGAAAGGCAGGATCAGGAGGCCTTTAAAAGAATGACCGAAAGAAAAGCGGGGTATTGTTTTTGAAACTGATCATTGGCAGACAGGTCCATTTTTAACAACCCTAATTTGGACTTGATCAAACAATCTTGTTAAAAAAAAAAAAAAGAGTCCTCATGGGTGGCTCTGCTTTCATTGTAAGTGCAAAGAAACATCATGGCCAGTCGCATTTTGTCTTTGACTTCAGTGGGACTAGTATTTCACCCACTGAGTCTGTTTAATTGTTATTTCCCATGCTCAGATACTTTTTACATTTTGTTCCCCTCAAATCTACTACTGTCAACTTCCAGTCAGGAATACAGCACCAACTGCAGCCTTCAACTTGGTTAATTCTACTGCAGAAACAATCTTACTCTGAGGTAAAGTCTTACTCAACTGCATCAGTAACCTATCTGGAAGAAGAGACATTTGCCAGGAAAGGTTAAGTGGCAATCAGGGGGCCTGACATATACAGAAAGGTGAGAAACCTAAATATGACTAGGCAGGCTGAGCACCAAGTAAGAATAGGAGGATACATGGACCATCCAGAAGTATCAGAAACACCTGAATGCTAAGGATGGGAAGGAGTTGATTAAAGTGGTATCAGAGATAAAAGCAGGAGCAATAGAAGGATCATCTTTTCAGAAATGATACATTCACAGCTAAATATAAAACCAAGCTTTGATAATGAAACTTGCCACGTACAAGAACAGTTTTTCACGGTAAGCTATTAAGCCCTGTCTGCTGAGACCTTAAACCTAGACTCAGAAAGTACCTTATAAGGCAGGGACAAAGCTGCCACAGCCTCCAGAATGGAAGAGATGGCACAATATATCTTTTTCTTCCATAATTTCTATAATTCTTTGAGCTTTCATATTTTGAAAATAAAATTCATTTCTGTTCATCGAATGCTGCCACTGCCTGTTGTCTTGCAGAAGTAGAAACCTCTCCCCAAAAAGTTTCAGCTGCCCTTTATTGCAGTCTTTCGTCACTGTCACATCATCGTCTTCAGGCTATCTGTACCAGAAAAAAAGTGTTTAGGCACTAAGATTAATAACAGGTTTATTGGAAGGGGTGAAAATGCAATAGGATGCATGATTTTTAGCCTCTAGCTGTTAATGCAGCATCTTACACACTTTAGGACTCTTTGCCCATGGAAAACAGGAATGCTGTTTCTGCTGATATTGGAAATATGGCATGTTCACAACATTCTGCTTTCAGAAGACAAGTAATTTTTGACCAGTTGCTTTTAATAAACAAAGAAAATATGACTCTGAGTATAGCAGTGCTTTCAGAAAGGACATTTTTTTCCAGCTTACCTACCATATTTTTTTTTAGCATTCCTGAAATGCAGTGTGTCATTTTTGAAATGAATTAAAGTTGATATGGGGTAGAACAGTAAAATAAGCAGTGGGAATGGAAATGAATTCTTGATTAAAGAAAGAATGCTCAAAGTAGATATAACAGCAACAACAACAACAAAAAAAAGACTGTGGAAGAAAACTGCTCTGTCTATATTGAGTGACTTATTTTCCCTTGGCACATACTATGAACTGTACTCTCAGAAAGAAACCAGAATTCCAACAGGAGTCAGTGGGGCTAGAAAGGTGACGCAAATGAGAGCTGGAAAAACAACTGTAAATAAATTTCCTGATTATTATTATCTCCCCTCTTCCCCCTTCTTAATTTCTTTTCCTGGTGACAACAAAACTTCATTCTACCTATTTTCTCATTCTTATGTATCACATGCAAGGTAGTTAGCCCAAATTTCATGGAGTGAAATGTGTTCCATTGGGAAATAATTGCTCAGTTGGGGGTGAGGAAGGGGAATGTTTTATTACACATCTTGGAAAAGGAGATGTGTTCAGATCATTAAGCCATACTTTTCTCTCTGGATAAAATCAGATCAGAGGACACTGGAGACATGACAGCAATGGGAGCAAAAGATAGATGAACATACACACTGATAAGATGGATGGACAGATATGACAGATGCTGATAACAGGGTTTTAATATATGGCATAGAAGAGATTATAAAAACTACAATCTTCCTTTGGCCAGGCGTGGAAACTGTTTTCTGAAATGTTACATTTGGCGTTAAGAATTCTGTAAAAGCATTAAAGTGATCTGTTGTATATGATTTATAATAACTATAAAGAAGCTACCAGGCTGTAAATGGAAAAATGGAAAGGCTCTGAGGAGCAGAAAATCACGGGACAACAGAAATAATTTGAAAAATAGTATCCTCAAGTAATATAGACACTTTCTCACAGGTATCTCCAGAGAAGAAACTTCTTACTGAAATAAACAGCAATCTTGTATCTAGTCCCTGTAACTGATTACATCATCTGCTATATTTAGAATACCTCCAGTGTAACCATGGAAACTGCTTTTGCTAAAACTCACATTATTCCATTCAACACTAGTTGACACTATAGAAATACTCTAGGAAGCTCACAAAACAATTAATGTATCACTATTATTATATGCCTGTATGTATAGCTATGTGTTTTTGTCTTTTCTTGAAGTATGCATTGTGCATACCCAGAGATGTCAGATTTCTGACAAAGACTACAAAAAGCCAGATGTATAGCAATGGAGTGAGCATACAAGACTACAGGAGAATTCAGAGTACATCCTCTGTACTTTGCTTTCAGCCCAGCTGCCCAAGGATAAGGCTTATGCTGTCACCCTGCATGCACATGTCTGTGTGCCTTTTTTTCCCCACATAATTTTTGAACCTAGTTTCAACCAAATTTGATGAAGACAAAAAGAGAATGGAGTTTTTTAAAAATCTTTTCACAAGCTTTGCAAAGATAAAGTTATGCAGAAAGAAGTTTTACCGATGATCCCACTGAAAAACAAGTAAGGCAATCCATATTAGACAGAGGAGAATCTTAAAACAAACAAACAAACAAAAACCATTGCCATACACCACATCATGGAAGTGCAAAAAACACTTTTTTTTTTTAAATAAAAATGCAGCTTTGCAAAATCATAAAAAAAATAAAAATCCAAAACAGGTATCATAACTTTAAACAAATACCTAATGTAGAAAGGAATTCAGAATACTTCCAAGCAGGAGTCCCAGAATCAGCCTTCCAAACTGGAGGCAAGGAGCTACAAGCATTTCAATGTAAAATTGCTTTAAATTTATGCAAGCAATTTTCTGAGATTGAAAGGTAAAGCTAGTACTAGGAAACAAAGGCTTATGTTACACAGTAAGTACAGACAACCAGTTTTCACAGTACAGGAATGTTACTATAGGGTCCAGGATGCATCTGTGCTCTGCAGCATATTCAGAACTGAGCTATAAAATGGGAAAGAGGTGACTACATGTGCATACCAAAGTTGATTGTGAATAATTGCAGAAGGATTTTCTGATATTATATGACTGAGTGATAAAATGGCAAATGAAGTTCAGTGGTAATAAATATGAAACAGGGAATGCGTGTGGACAATAACATAAACTATACAGGTACAGGGATGAGATAACTTACCAATTATTACTCAGAAAGAAATACTGTATTAGTAGCCACCTCAGCACAATGATGAGTAAAAAAGGCAAATCAGACATTCAGAGTTATTGGAAAAGTTATCAGAACAAAACAGAAAATAACCTATGTCATTTATAAATTCAGGGTGCACACATTTTTATGACTCTGTGTGATTTTAGTCACCTCAGAATTGATGTGAGAGAACTGGCTAACATGAGGAAGAAGAAGAAAACAGAGCCAGGCTATGGCGTCCTTTCAAGAACAGAAGAATAGATTAGAATTCCTCACCCTGGAAGAGAGTCAGCTGAGGGGTGGTAAGATTAAAGCCTACAGAAACTTGAATAGTATGGAGAAGATGAAGGGGGAGTGACCTCCTTCACACTGGGGAGAGGATGAAACAGGAAGAAGGGAAATGACCTTGACCCCAAATTCCACTTCATGTGAGAGTCCTGCCAGTGGTGTGTCTTTTACATCTGTCCCAAGTCCCATATCCTGTCTCTGAGTGGTGCTAGCTGAGAGTGCATGTTGTATATGAGGTCTTAGCACCGCTGCATAAAGAGACTGCAGAAAAACAGAGGAATCATTACAGAAGTGGGGAAGAGACATTTCTAGTAACTATCTAAATGAGCAAATGCTCACCAAAGATATTGATTTTATTCCATTAGAGCTTCATGGGTAGCATGCTGTCACTAGCAATAACCTGATTCTGCAGGAGCATGATGGCAAGACCAGCTGGATCCTTCAACTGAGTGGCACAACACTTGCTTTGAAAAGACTACAGTTTCAAACCTTTTCTCAAGAACAGCTGCCACAATTTGCCCTTAACCTACAATTAATTAGTTGTGGCATGGGATCAGATCTGTAGAACAAAATGGATGGTCCTGATAGTTTGAAATCTTCAGTAAAAGGCCTGGGGGAGTGAAGGTGCTTCAGCCTAGTTCTAGGCCAGTGCCGTGGGCTGAAGGCAGCAGAACTCCTGCTGGCCTCCCACTGCTCCCTGGGCCGTCCTGGCACCCCTCTTCCTGTCACCAGGTTGTAAAAAAGGTTGTTGAAATGTTTTAAACAAAAAATAACTAAGCAGAAAAATCTACTCAAAATATTGCTCTGCTGCAAATGATGGCCAACTGCTTGCCAGCTGCTGGGTGGGTTTTGTCTACATGGCTTCTGAGGAAAAGTAGTCAAATGGACTTCGAGTGCAGTGGCTGAGCAAAAGAGAGCAGCAACAAAATGTCCCCAAAGTCACTGGAACGAGGTACCTAAAAGTCAATCCTTGCAATATCGAGTGCTAGGGTTCCCACACATACCATGGATAAGGGAATGAGTCCTTCCTTCAGAGACAGCTCTGCAAACCCTTCATGGTGCAGATCACCAGTTACACTGTACAAAAGCTATATCAAATGCACAAAATCTGTAAATATTTCATGTTGATAAAATATTATCACTCACATGTAGTAGAATGATTTTCAAATGAGACAATTCTGCCAACTTTAATGTTCTTAACAAACTTTTTCTTAGGCACCAATCCCCATTCAGTCTTCAGAGTATCAAAGATGTTAGCTTGAAAAGCATAACCTTCCAAAATATTTTGCAAACATTTAATGGTATGTCCACTTGTACTATTGGAATTCTTTCACAGAAAAATCAGATTGTTACCAACATCCAGAAACTAATTAGGAAAGAAAAGTACATTTCAAACTGCAAATTGTCTTTTCTATACTCTCAGAGCATTACAAATTGAATGACAACTTGATTTTCAACCCCCATCCCCTTCTGCAATGTTAAAAATATGAGTGGAAAAATAATATCTCACCAAGCTGAAACCTTGTTTTACAAATACAAGTTTTAGCCCAAGGCAATAGTTTCAAACAGTCAAGTGGGAAATTCTGAAAATAGGGGCTGGAATGTCCTGTTAGAGTGGAGAGGCACCCTGAACTAATGCATTGTCTACATGTTGATGTGTTGTAGCATCTTATTCCTGCTAATGGGGTGGAGATGATTTTGGATTGATGTTATTTTTGTATGCAAAATCGTTAGACACCTCCAAGTCATTTCCATCTCACTTTAATCCTTCAGTGTAACATAGACAGTTTTGTAGTCCCACATAATATGAACCAGCTGAATGGATTCCAATTTATCAGGAAACTATAAATTGCAAAATACCAAACTGAAACTGCAGCATCAAACCCAGTGATCACTGTCCCATACATTTTAGATTGTTATTTAAGGCCTCCTGGGAGATCAATGCTGTATAACCTATTTCTCAGGACTCCTGTCAGCTATATGAACTCGGCAACTGCTTTTACTAATATATTATGACTTGTTTATGATACTGGAGAATAAGTGATGGGATCAACATGGTCACGGAGAAACAGGAAATGATGTGGAAATTGTCTGGAAAGGGTTTTTTTTTCTTTTTCTTTTTTTTTCCTGGCTATATATGCACATACCAAAGGACGGTGCTATTACTAGTTTATCCCTTAGGCCTTCATTTAGGTCCTTCAGACATTGTGTTTGAACCTAGATGTGTCCTCTTTGTCAGAAATGCGATATTGAGGATACCGATACAATTTTAATCTGCCCCTCAAGAACAGTCACAGAATTCAGATTTAAGATTTAGCTTTAAAATTAATTTTTGAAGTTACAAAGAAAATCTGTCAGAGAAACTTTGTATCTGTGGATTTCTTCACAGATTATGTGGCTGTCAGGCAAGCAACACCCCATTTGAGCGCAGACGATAAAAGAGCTCATTTCAACCTCCACTGTGTCCGTGCTGGTGTGCTCCCTGCTGGTGCAGGGAATGGCTTCCAGCAAAGAGGAGGCTGAATCCCTCTAGCAGGGATTTCCTCTCCAGCTGCTGCAAACAAGATGGATCCACAAGGCTTTTTGTGGGAAGTAACACAACAAGCTCCTGCTGAGCAGGAAATTTCCTCGTTATACCTCCATTACTTTCCCACTTCCTCAACCAGCACTTACCAGTGAATAAGCCATCTCACCAGCAAGGCACTGGAAAAATCAAACAGAAGGGCAAGGTGGTTACCCTCCCATCTTTCTGTGGGAGTTGCTTCTGATAAGGAGGCTTGGAAAGTAGCTATGGCTAAAAAGATCAGGGCACTCAACTGACAAAATTTCATACCCTTTCTTTTTGGTCCTTCTCCAAGCCAAGCCCCCTCGCTCTGCATCTCCTGCTACTACATCATATATGTTCACATCCTTATGCACAACACCCTGTGCGCCGGCACCTGAGGAGCACATCTTTCACTCTGCCAGCAAAAGACGTCACATCCCCTGGGAGACTGCTGCATGCAAACTGTTTTCAGTGTTATATCACAGATTTCCCAAAAGGCTCATGCTATCAGTACAATAACTCCCATTTTACAGAGGGCATAACAACAGCTGAGAGCTTATACATTTTTCTTGGAAATTGGTTGTATGAAAAATAGATTTAACTCAGGAATACGTTTAAGTACATACTTAAGTACATTTGCATTGTTCTCTAGGACTACATTCTGAAAGACTTATTTTAAAGCTCTCTTTAAATCCTGTTGATTAAGGTCCATGCCTATATGGCTTTCTGAGTAAGAAAGCTTCACCAAATTGGAGTCTCATGTATACTATGGATGACTTAAAAAATTAAATGCTGTTCACTGTAAGCACCCAAGAGACTACAGGAATATATCAAGAGCTTTCATACTTACTGTCAGGCATGAGCAGATTCATTTTGGGTCTGCCCTCTGAGCAGAGAAAGTATCAGTGAGTTGGAACTGTAGCACACAAAATAAGAGAAATCAACATGATGGTCTCATCTGATAATTACAGTGCAATGTGCTTTTTGTTACCTTCCTCCCCACCCCTGACAAAAAAAAAGTTCTTTGTTTTCTGCAAAGCACTGAAGAAAAGTAAAACCATTTGTCTAATAACAGAAGGTTTCATTTCCGATTACTTGCAATGCCTTAGTGTATCCTACATCATTCTTACATGGCAGTGAGTTTTGCAATCAATATGATCCTAACTGTGCTTCTGTGACAAGGTACTTTAAAAGATAGTGCTCTACTGTCATTTCCCATGTAACTCTTCTCCCTCCTCTTTATTCCCTCCCTGCACAGTGATCTGCAAGATGTAGCCTGAATGAGATACTTGCGATGCCATCACCTTAATTTCATATACACAGACACACAGATCTGTCACAGCAAAATATTGTACAGTGTGTTGAAATAAAAGCCATAATGAGAAGAGTTAAATTGTAGGATGTGTTGCAGTTGTTAAATAGAAACTATTAAAGCCTTTCTCTTTTCTGTCACAAGACATGGTACATATCTTCGTAGTATCACAATTCAAGGAACTATTGAATTAGAGTAGGTAGATTCAAGTCCTTGTTCTTAATCTTGTTATCTGTGTCATGCTTTTATAATGCTACATTAAAGGACAGTGTTGTTTTCACGTAATGGAGAGAGGCTAGTTATTTGAACCCTTGCCCAACTTTCCTGTTATACATTGTTCACAGCACTTCATCATAGACATATGAATGCCCAAATGTGCATACACACAATGCCTAACTCAACCTGTCAACAGGAGTGCCCTGACTGCTGATAAAATATGACCTTTCGAGGGTGAATTCTTGCAACTATTTAGTGGCGTGCAGTCGTGCACATTAATTTTAAGAAGTTGGAGGCTTGTCTGTAGAAGAAGATATAACAGTAAACCAGTCACAGAGATTTGGCAAAGCCATCAGGATTAATGGTCAGAGCCTTGAATACAAAGCTATCTACACTGAACAAACATGGTGAGATGCTCAGCTTTATGGCTAAGTTAAGCCAGAGCATTTCCAGCAGCACCATCTCTGCTGCCATTTGGACTTAGCACTGATTCAGCCTTGACCTACCAAAATCCCATCACCATTTTCTGCAGCATGGACATATTGCTTCTATACACTTATGCAACACAAGCTGACAGTGCTCAGCTTGCCTGAGGCAGCTCTGGCTGGGCTGGCTCAAGCACAAGAAACAGCTTAGATGAACTATATGTTGTTCCTCTCCTGCCTTGCTAAGAAGCATGCAGTATTGATATAGGCTTCCCACCTAAGCAATGATTTACTTTCTCCTTGCTTAGCATATCAATTCAGACAGGATCAAAGTACTAGCTGACATGGCTGAAAACTAATCAGCTTATAATTTGCACAGGGTACCACGCTACTATTGTACATCATTAATAAATATGACAAAAATCAGACAACTCTGCTTGCTGGTCATTCATATTGCATAGGAAATTGACTGAGAATGTCATTAAAAAATCTGTATTCACACAGAATCAGAAACACTTTTTCCCATTTTTTTCTTTTCAGGAGTTGTCCAAATCTTTGAAAATATAGCTGAACAGTTGCGCTGATTTTGTAAGATTTCAGCTATCTCTAAGTGGCCTTTTTTTTTTTTTTTTTTTTTTTTTTCAATATTAAAAGTACTGACAGGCTTTCTTGTTTTCAATTCTACAAAAGTTCTACAAGTCCTTTTTTGGTATGATTCTAAGTTGTTAAATATCAGGCTATATGCAGAGGAGATGGGATGAAGGGTGAAGCAGCTAAAGAGTCATCAGATGAATTGCTTATTATAAAAGATCTACTAAATTAGAACTAATTTTTTTAGACACTGGAAATCACTCAAAACTCTTTGAAACAGCTCCACTTCCCTCTAACAATCAAAATATTTTGCAAAATCCAGTCTGAAAAGTTTGTCTTCCTCCTCATACTGCAGGCATGAGCAGCCTGGAAATATTTTAGCAGGGGACACAAGACCCTCCTAGCAATCCTGTGAGTTTTCTGGTGAAAACATGGTTGGTAAATGAAAGCCAACAGAAAATCAGTGTGTCTTTCAGCGAGGGGGACAAGCAGTGCTCCTCAAAGTGCAATGCAAAGTGTTCATCAGGATGCCTGTTTTCTGTGACCACTGTATGATCTTGCCTGCATGTTGCAGTCCCACCATTGTGGTCAGGCCAGGCTTGGGGAGCAACTCTCCTGCTTTTTGCAAAACCTTTTGCTACTCTCACACTAGCCATGCTGCCACGGCCATCACCCTTTGTCTGGTGGCCAGGCCAGTGTCACTTTCTGCAGGACCGGGAGCTTTCTGGTGTTCTCCTGGCACACTTGATGTGACGGAAGGCAGCATGGTCTAGCACGTTCAGCAGTTTCACTGTATATGCAGGAATGCATCTCCTAGTCAAAGAGAAATTTGGGGCTTTTGATCACCATGTCTGGCTGATCTTTCTCATTCAATTAGTAAATATCAGCAAGGGGAAAATAATTCTGAGAAATGACATTTTTTTAAAGGCTAATATCATACATAGTGTTATTTTCAAATGTTGTGTCTCAGGAAGATCAATTAATGAAAATAATAGACTAAAATAATCTCTAAGCGCAAGTATCATTGAAAATACTGAATAATAATAATTTAAGGCCATGACCAATAATAATTAAGGATAATGCTTGTCTCAGGCACAATAATAGTAACAGATAGCAACACCATTTTAGCTGGAGGAAAGTGAAAAAAAAAAAGTTTGGTCTGCTTTGATATTTAGGATGCAGTCTTTGACTTTGTTAAGATAAAGTTGAAGAAATGAATTATTCATGTAAATGTTTCCATAGTAACAAGCCACCAAGTAAAATAATGAAAGCAGCCACTTGTTTTTAAGGGGGAAATTACAAGTTTTAGCCCATTGGCTGTGAAAGTGCGACAGTTTGTACACTCTGAGGCAACTGCAATGTGTATACCTGCATCATATACACAATCCTGATTCACTCTCTATGATCATTTTGAGCTTTCAGAAGAGGGCAGGAATGAGTGCCTCAGCAAGCCTCATGCTGCATCGGATAAGTCTTTGAGCACCACCCAGAATCTAACTGCAATGAGTGGAAATATTTTTTCTTTACTTTAATAAATTATACAGCTCCATTCCATTCTTTATTAAAAGAAAACTAAGGTCAAAAATCAAAGCACACCAAATCAAAAAAAATAATAATAATCCAGTGCAAAAATGATAATGAAAGGATTTTCAAATAGCACATTCTTGTGGATGTACAGGGATATATAGCTTGGCATTTTCAAAGCAATTAAAACAATTAGGGTGAAACCAACAAACGGAATAGGTGATTTTTTTAACTGCCTAGTGAAATCCAGAGCCATGTTCTTGAAGTGTCAACTCCCATTCAGTGCCTGTGTAAATTCAATGTCCAAAATGGCTGCCGTGCAAGATCTGACATGATGAAACAGGGTTTCCTGAAAAAAAGGCGGTGGACTAGAAAGGAGCATCCCAAGCTTGCAGCTTGAGGCACAGCAAAATGCCAAAGGGCTGATCCCCAGGACAGGGGTCTCTGCCCAGACACCCAGCTAGGGAGCACTGTGGGGTGAGGACCTTGTCTGCTTCTGGGTGCTCACCCCAGGTGTGGGTGAAGCATTGCTGGGAGCTGGAGCATTAACTCCCCAGAACAATTGTGGTGCTCAGGACACTCACTTGGGAATGGGATCTCCAATATTTCGGTGAGGACAGGCCTGAATCAGAGCAACAGGAGGCTGCCTGATTGTTTTGGATGTTTCTGCTGGCTTTTGGAGGCCTCTCTAATCTCCTTTGCCGGGGGATCACAGAATCACAGAATTGTAGGGGCTGGAAAGTACCTCAAGAGATCATCGGGTCCAACCCCCCTGCCAAAGCAGGTTCTCTAGAGCAGGTTGCTCAGGTAGACGTCCAGACGGGCCTTGAATATCTCTAGAGAAGGTTACTCCACAACCTCCCTGGGCAGCCTGTTCCAGTGCTCCGTCACCCTCACTGTGAAGAAGTTCTTTCGCACGTTGGTGAAAGGGATGTTGGTGGGGAATGAGCATGCTCACAACAGCTCCTTACAGTTGTGGGAGCCTACACTCATATAAAAACATTTGCTCCTCTGTACTTAGTGTTTAAAATGGGATTTATCATTCAGCTTGAGAGCAACTGATAACCAGGGTGCCACAGAGAGTGCTAACTGGTCAGTGTGGACAACCCATGGTGTGAGACTTGTTTTCCTGAAAGTTCTTGTAGTTTTAATCATACGTGTTTGGGCGTATTTTGCAGGTCTATTTCTATTCAGCTTTTTCTCATGCCATTAAAAATCAGCTCAGCAACAGTACTTGGCTCTGTAAATAAACCTGAGGCTAGGCCAGGAGCAATACCAGTTTAATGTCAACAAAGAAGCTGGTATATATTCTTTCATATTCTCTGCCCTTTTTCCCCCTCCTGCTTTTTTTTTTCCCAAAAATATTTCTTTATTTTTTATTTTAAGCAACTGAACAAATGATTGGAGAAGACAGAGTGCAATGTGATATCTTTGTAGCACATTGCTTAATATCCCAGGTGTAATCAATTGAGACAATCTCTAGCAGTGGAGAGTTTACATAAGTCAGCCTGATGTCAGGAAAAACTTAAATTCTTCTGCCTTCTAAAAAGCTTTTTTAAAAATGTGTATTTTTTTTGGCCAGAAATTTAATGTGAACAGGTGCTTTCAAAGACAGTATGCATATATACTCTGGCATTTTCCCCCCCTTTGTTATCATATAATGCTTGGCTTTATGAACTTTGGAACTACCTAACATTAGATCATTTCAAAGCTACATCTGTTGGTTTCAAGGTTAAGCTAGGTGTTAAAATACAGTACTGCTAAAAAGTTAGCTATAGAAATACCTTGACCAAGGTAAGGTCCACTTTATGAACAAGTTATTGTCTTGGAATATTGAATGGAAACGAGAAGAGATAAGCTACCCTATGAGGATAGTTACAATAGCTTCAGTATGATAACACTAAAAGACTGTGTCTTTACACTATTTTTGAGTCTGCATTCATGTAACCAGCAGCTCATCCTAGCATTGATGCTGCCCAGTCAAAACTCCACAAAATCTCTCCACTGCATCTCTGTCGATGCAAAAGATAGGCAGGGCTGGGTGAAGTGGGGCCCTGGACACGTCTTGTGCAAGATCCCCCATCAACATCACATAGCTGGAAACTACCAGTGTGTTGAAGCATCTCAAAGTGAACCCTCCAAAAACGGTGCTGAGAGATTATCAAAGACCCTTTCAGCCGACTCCACAGGCCAGTAAACAAAAGTATTTTAGTTGCATTTGCAGTGGTTATTTTAATTCCACCAAATTGAATAAGCTAATACTAGTCTAACTCCTGGCAATTTTCATCTTATCAATTTACCTTGTTTGTTTTGCATAAAACTGCCTCTTATTCCATCTAGGCTATTTATTAGATCAGTTTGTGATAACAGAGATGCTTGAGAAGTAGGCAACTACGTAGGCATTTGTTTTTCATGTCAATAGCCTGAACCCCAATCTCAGGCTGGGGCAGATTAGTGCTCGTACCAGATAGCTCTACCAGGACCATGGGTTTCAAAAATTCTCCTTAGAAAACAGAAGTTTCATTAGAGGTTAGAAATATAAATTGGTGAAGTGACAGATTCTATGATATGATGGAAGCTCAATTATAAGTGGATAACATAATATAACAAGTGCAGATGAAATCCTATTAAGGTCTGAAAATCCAATATCTCATCTTCCTGACTTTTAATTGATCTTTACACATACTGTCACTGCAGTCAAATATTTGAAATGATTCCTGTACACATAAACAAATGTAAGCACATTAACTCTGTTAATAATTTTAACAAGTAATTTGTATTTCCCATTAGACTGTCTTACAATTTGCTTTACTATAATTAAAGATATCATCAGTGATAAGCTTTAATGTATTATTTAAAGTCTGCCTGTTTATAAGATTTGCTTTTATCATTAACTGCTGGTTGATAAGATCCACACATACCTTCATTAAGAAATTATATTTTATGTCTAAAACAAATAGGGTGTTCAGGTAGGGAAGGACTGCTGATTTTTCTTTTTTTTCTTTTTTTTAAACAGAACCTAAGTATGGATTTTTCTTCCTAAAGTTTATCTGTGGTTAGGCAAGCAAGTTCATTGCACCAGTAAGTAATGACTTTCAGTCTGCTTTACCAGAAAAGCAACAGAGTTGCTGAACAGCATATCCTTCATTTGGCATAAAATTGCATGTCTCCATGATATCTACAGTACTGAGAGAAGAGAGAAGTTCTTCACATGAAGATAGTTATGGAAACTTACTGTGGAGCAAAGTCGCAGGTCACTGTGCTTTTGGGTAGGATGAAAAGCCCTAAAAATGGAAATTCTTTTGTCTGGGTTTCTCAAAGCCCAGACAGCAGAGGCTTTCAAAGACCTAGCTAGAGAAACAAATGGATACCATGCAATGTGGAGCACTGCTTAAATCCTTTGCAAATACTGTGCTGTTTATACTCTTCCAAATCAGATACAAAACACCCCTCCTTTACTCTTCAATAACACAATGGGAATCAACAGACTACCCGCCTCTGCCCCTGTTCTGTTTTACGCAATTGTTATGTGCCTCTTAAAAGCAAAGTGCTCTTTACAGACTTTTGAGATTATTTCTTTCACATTACTTGCCAAGAAGAGAAAAAGAATTAATATGTATGTTTCCAGCTTGAGGTCTGAACTATTTACTTGTGGTACAAATGTGACATTTGGGAGTCTTTCTTTTTGTATACCCAACACCACCACATTGTAAACAAAAGCAACTTTTGACACCAGCTATGACTAATCCATTGCTTTAGTTCAGTAAGTAGAACATACGTTCAATTCATAACCAAACAGTTGAAATTACCCTGTGAGGCTGGAAAATTGATGAGCAGTTTAACAAGTTTTTTTTTTTTAATAAAAAAAAGGTTATGCGAATTCTAGGCAGCAGTAAATAACATCCCAGTGAATAAACTGGCAGAGTAGGTGGAGGTGAAAGAAATTTTCCTTAGTTTATTTTTCACTTGTGGTTTTGTTTGAAGTCTTGTTGTTGTTGCTGGTTTTTGTTGTTGTTTGGTTGTTTTTTTTGTCCTCGATTTTATTTTAAGGGATGAAACACATTCTCCAGCCTCAGCACCTGCTGCTTTATTGTTCTTATTTTTATGTAGAGAGGAGATGATTTGGACCTTAATTAAAATTGGGATCACTTCTTGCCATGGAATTTTATTAAACATTTTACTAGCAAGAACTAGCATGCAGTAAAAGTTTCTTTTTCTATTATCTTGATGACACTTTCAAGATTCTTCTATCAGATGAAAAGAAGACCACAAAGACGTAACTGGCAAGTAATAGATGAACGCTCTTCCATTCTGTGGCACTCAGAACAGCAAAACTGTTTGTTTCTTCCTCTCCTGAGATCTGTTACCCTTCCTCTGTAACTTACATTTTCCAAACTGTCAAGAGGAGAACAGATTCAAGTATAACATTAACAGAGAACTGTTTAACTATTTATGCTGCTATAATTTTGTATTGATTTTATGTAAACTTTTAACCAAACACAGATTGCACTGCTTAAAGAAGACTTTTGGGAGTTCCTAATAAATTGCCTTTCCAATCTTTAATGGAGCATTAGTAATTATCGGATACAATGTGATTTAAAGTCATTTAGAAGCCACAGAACAGTAGTTTGATACAGTACATTTCTGTCTCCCTAACAAATTGTGTCATATGCAGTTTATATCTGACAAAATACTAAGAAAAGTACTGACAGTAACTTATCTTGATTGTAAAATTCTATGTTGTCATCGGGGCATCGTATGTTCTATAATGTATTCATTGTTAACAATAGTGATTTAAGCATTTCTACAGGAAAAATAATTAGCAGAAGTATGGGCAGATGCACAACAGAAGCAGGAACTTGTATCTATTTTCAAAAAAAATCTAAGCCAAGGGAAAGAAACCAAGTGCAGAGCAGGTAAGAAAACAAATGCATGAAAACACTTTCCTGCTTGCAGTAGTCAAAATTAAAATTGGCTGCCCATTGAAAGATTCAAGGAAAGAGAGATTATTATTCTAGAGTTAAGACAGAAATTCTGGTGATAACCAAATCTTTAAACTTTCCATCAGTTGTGCATTAACAGCCGAGGGGACCCAATGAATGTGCATCACTGGATGACGAGAGTATATGCACCACAGGAAAACCAGAAGCTACTATGACATAGCAGCTGGACACAAATGCTTTGGAGGGGATACATGAATGGCCTGACAAGTCCTCTGTGCCTTACCCATTTTGTTTCCAGTCCTGATAACACCTCAGATACTTGCTTTAGATACAAAAGTCTTCAGTAATTTTTCCACAGTCCCCCTGATAGTTCTCTGGCATGGCTGGTTCAAGGAGGCTGACTGTACAGTGAATCGATGACCCACTGGGGAAAAAACTCACTTTGTTGTTACTGCCTTTTTTTTTTTTTTCCCACTGACGATCCCTGTATCTTCAGTAGCCTGTGCCTAAGGCACTGTCTTTTTATTAGGCACCCCATAGCCATGAACAATGGCCCTATCACCTCAGAGTTGCACAGAGACCAAACATAACACTGGTATCCAGCATGATAAGGGTGCTACAGCTTTCAGTCCATCCCACCATCACTATCACAGCTCACAACATACACAGCCAACTCATAATGCTCGCTGTCCCCCTTTGTTGTTGCTCTCCTCTTCACTGCTCATTCTCATGTACCATGAATCCCCTGTCCATGTCCCGCACAGCTGCTGATCCCCCATGGGTCAGCCTCCCATGCCTGTCTTTTGTGCATCCAGCTCCCATCTATAAGTATTTTCTACATCCAATGTCTGAATCACATCTTCAGTTTCTTTTCTCTGCTAGCCACTTCCACTTTTTCTATCTGACTGTTACTGCCACTCAATTCTCTTTCATATTTCCACTCTATCCACAGCAAGCACTGCCCAGGCCTGCAATAAATTTCAGCTAACCCATTTCTTTTTCCTTCCATCAATCTATCCTGATGCCTTTTATCAGTTTCCTCCCTAGGGAATTACTTGCCCTTTACTTGGCCCCTATAACACTGTTGGAGTAACTGTATTCCTAGCAAGTCTCCCCATCTATCTTCAGCATTTATGGTGCTCAGGTCATTACAGAACATAGGCACCACTAACTTTCCCCAGATCACCAGTTACCATTGGAGCCACTTCCATACCATTCAACCCATTAATCACATATTTTATTAGTAGTCTCATTCCTTTCTCTCTACCTGTACTTCATACATACATTTCCATACCTTTACCAATCTGTAAACAAAAGAACACACAAGAAGTCCACACAGATTAAAAGAAGCCTGGAAAACTTGAGTTTGTAGATATTTTCTGCCAAGCACAGCTGAACAAGCTGTCGTTAAGAGCAATGCCCCCCAATTTCTTTGCAGATTGTCAGATTCCCGTCCATGGTGCAAGGCCCAAAAAAACTGGTCCATCAATTTGAGCAGTCAATAAATAGGGTCTTCTGCTTTATTTCTCCATTTGTTGGAGCAGACAAGAACAACATGATTAAGCAAACATTTTCAAGAATTAGGAGATATTTTTATTTTTTAACATTCATTTTGTGGTATGTAATATATGTCAGAGGTCATGGGCTTGACTCTATAAAGCAGAAAGCCCACAAATATTCCGTACAGCCCTCGCTGGTGGGAAGAAGCAAAAACATTTGCAGAAAGCAAGCATCTAGCCTACCTCATCTATTACCTCAGTCAGCTTATTCCCATGTGTGCAAGAACCTTCTTAGGTAGATCTAAAACTAGACAGTGATTGATTATGGAAAGAACTGTTATATAACTTAGACATTATCTTGGTTTCCACAACCCTAATCACAAAGTTCCAAATGCATTCAAGTGACAAACCAATTTAAAAACAATTTGACTCCCAAGACAATCACAACAGGGAAAGACTTTAAACTGAGCAGGTATTACAATGCAATTAGCACAATTAACCCTTTGTCACAGCAGCAAATCAAGAGTTTCCACCTCTTAGTGTTTCTTTAAAAAGTCTGTGATTGGAAAATTGACTTCCAGCAGGGAGGAGTTAACACTATGGCAATCTCTTCCTTACAGATTTTTAACAGTCACCAGGTGGCAAAATCTATTTATACACCATATGTTTGTAATAGGATCTCAATTTGTAAGATACAACATTAAATTTCTTGAATGAATATACTGAACAGAATAGCATGACAACTGGAGCTGAAATAACATGATGAAACATATTAAAATTGGTGTTAATATAATAATCATCTGTGTTTTGTTCCATATGGCAATTTATGATAACAGCTAAGCTAAACCCCATCTGTTTCTTCAAAAACTGAATGTAATAAAAGAAGTTCATGATCATGAACTTCTGCCTCCAAGTCACATTGTGTGTATTTAATAATGAATGTATAGCACACTGGATTTCTATATGATGTGCACCAAGTTAAAATGCAAGCTTTTCCTCGTGCAAAAACTAGGATTTTGGATGCTCCGTATCCTCTGACTTACTGAAGAGCCTTGAGGAGGGGACAGCTGGCAGCAGAATGGTCAACGGCAACATAAAGAACTGATCTAAATTTTTCCTGCTCCAAAGATCCTGTCGGTACAGGGTACACCTGATTCTGCAGCAATGACAAGACAAATGGTATATTCCACACATCTAACAGGTGTGCTATACTACCCTTCTGCTTGTACTGAAATGCGCTGACAGTACAGCAATGGGGAACATTTGTCTTTATCTTTATAACAACTGACAAGATGCATGATTACCACTGTAAGGGTATTGGGAAAAAAAAAAAAAAAAAGAGTTCTGTCCATGAGCCTAGTTATTAGTTACATGCTGAAATGCTGACCAAGTCTAGCAGAGTAGGAATTATTTGTAAAATTGTCTTCAAAAAACATAATCTCCCACTCCGCTTCCAATAAACATCAAACAGATCTCACCTGCACTAGCTTTTCATATTCTTTTGTTAGCATTTATGGCAGTTTGTTAACTTAGACAAGTTCAAACTATTAATGGTCACCTAAAATTCATCACATCTGTGATTTTATTTCTTCAAACTTTGAAAAAAATCTAAATATTATTATATATATATATATTTTAATCAACGTAAAAATCTCATGAATGTGATGAATTCACCTGCCTGTGAATTTGCCCACTGTGGGCAAAATACGTCTATTGTGTTAGTCTTTAAAGGCAAACCTCTCCTGGGATACATTCAAGGGAAATATAACTATTGAGCCCAATATTCAGTCAGAGGGCCCTCATTTGGGCATCCACCTCACATCTTGTATTGCACTGAAATACATAAAGAAAGGGTCTAGGCTGTCAGTTTCTGCCATACACATTAGCAACATTTCTTATATCAGTCCTTTAGGTAGTCCAGTATCACTGAACCATCCTCCCTACAGTGGGTGAATTCCCCGCTTGCTGCCTGCAAGTTAACCCGGAGTGTAACCTTTGTAACTTCTATGAATACATTGATGTGTGAATATAATCTGTCGATTGTTTAACAGCATAGTCCTGTATGAAGTGCAACAAATTTGCTGCATAAACAGCTCTAGGCTTCCCATTTGGATCTAGGAGCTGAAATACAGAAGGGTAAGCATTTATGCAACCTGAGAGACTTATGTTAGCTACACAAATAAAGAAGATTAGGAACATTTCTTATTCCTGTCAATTATAATTTAAGCTTCATGAATTGCCTCAGAAGGCACTGTAAAGGCAAATGTGGGTTTTTCCCTACCTATGCAAGTATAGCTTCAGCTAACTCCTTTCTGCAAGGAAATTGTAACTACAACACAGCTAGCTGGGACTCGGGCATGGCTTCTTCAAGGATGTGGATTAAGAAAAGGTCAAAAGTATCTTGAAAAATGTCCTCAAAGACCTACTATGTGCTCCTCAGTGAAGACAGTGGATGAAAACCAGTGTAGCTGTGTGACTTATTACAGCAGCCGATCTTGCCTAGGAACACCAGCAGCTCCTGATCAGGGCAGAGTAGAGAGGATACCCAAGTCTCCAGTACAGTGAATGTTGATTTTAAGTTTTTTCCCCGAACAAATGTTAGCAAAAGGGATAACTGGAAAACAAATCTGTCTTTGAAATAGTTCTAACAACATCCTGTCCCTACTCAGAGTCACAGTCATGTGGTTTCTATTGCCTCCTTGCAAGCCTTGGTTTTCTGTTGCCGGTCCCCTCTGTAAGCTTCATGGCCAGGTATTATGCCCTTATATCTGTCTGCAAAAGCTATCAATAAATTGCTTAGCCAGATAGACATATAACTGATAAATAAGAATCAATGAGGAAAGTAGGTGTTTAAATAGGTTGTAAAGAGTTATTTCTGTTATGGGCAGGTATCACCTCCGGAGAGCTGTTGTGGCCTCTTTCCATATTCACAGTCCTACACAGTTCTTTTTTATTTATGATGAAGTAAAACAAAAATGAATTTAGAGGGAAATGATATCACTCGTATGCCATTAAAATTGAGATATAAGCCACAGAAGCCAAGACATGCAAAGACAAGGCACAACTGTCATTTTTCCTGACACCATGCAGTCTGACACAGTGTCAGACTTAACTTTGAATTTCCTGTCTTTGGTGGGTTTTTGTTCTAACCCTGAGACATCATTTAAATGTAGTTTGTCATTTCTGAATATAACTGTAACTCTTATATTATCAATAATAATAGGATACCTTCTGCTCCTCAGGGGCAAACTCTCAAACAAATGGCTTGCGAATCAATAAATACGTTAGTCTGCTGCAGATGAATTTATTTATTCATGAGATGCTTATCTCTCTGTAAATTCCTTAGGAAAAATCCTTAATCCTACCATACTGAATTGACTATTTATCAGTTTTAAATTGGACCTTATTAATTTTTTTTCCCATGTTGGAAAATATCTCTCACACAATGTATTTTTGAATGGAATTAAATTTCTTTCTCTCTTCCTTTTCTCTCTAAGGGACTAAACCCACTGGTTAAGAATGGGAAATAACAGATGGCAACAAGCTCCCATATACAAATCTGCTGTGTCTGAGCATCCTATAAGCTCTCTTTGCAATCTACTTGCAGAAGTCTGTATGCTACAGCACAAGCACAGTCACATTTGGCTTCTCACTCATCGGTGACAGGCTGCACTTTTTCTCCCTTTGTTTTATTGCCGGCTCATTGGCAGCTGCTGTAAGTAGAGATCAGCTCCATCACAAGTGAGCACAATTATATTTATAGGGTACAAAGGTACTTACAAACCCTTAAGCATAAAATTGAATTCGATGCTAAGGTTGTGATTCAGGTTTTGCCTACTGACTGTGGCAGGAGATGTCTTCTCAAGATCAGGGAACTAAGAAAACAACGTTTTGCTCTGGGCTCATTTGAATAATCTCACTACTCATTAAACACAACCGCAAGGCAGGGAATGACAGAGTTCAAAGGCAAACCAGGGGAATATATTAGTAACAAAATTATTGTCAGAGCATTTAGGTATGTTTCCCCAATCTTCCTCAACATGATACCATTAATTACAATAGGAATGATTTTGTCATTGCAAACACTTGAAAAGGTTAGAAGAATATTCCACGTGGGTAGCCTAAGTGTCTATTTTTAGAAATGCTGTTGCTAGAGAATTTCAAAATGCTATACAATTTGATTAAGGACCAGAAGAGGGGTTAGGTGGGGGTGCTTGTGGCTTATTTCATTTTATGTGATTGGCGAGTTGTAGAGCCCACACAGCATGTTCTTCTAAAAACGGCTGTTGATGTAATTAAAATATATTGCCTAATCCTAATATTTTTCAAGAGGCTACAGACTGCAGGAAAAAACAGCATTCAGAGATTCACACAAGGTTATGTTTTGCTTCTGCTTTTACAGATTACTGTCATCGAGCTCCTTCTCTGGCCAAATGGCACTCACTGGCTCGTCAGCAATGCGCCATTCTCTGCCTTTTGGCAAAGGGGTGGTCAGGCTCATGGCATGTGTTCGCTGACACACCTGTTACAACAGGCAGAGAGCACGGAGATGGGGAGGCTCTCTCGATTCAGTTCCTGCGACTGGAGGGTGCCAAAATGCTTCAGGGCTACTGAAGTGTTGACATCTCTAGTGCAATTTTCATCACTCTCTTTGCTAAATAAAATAAGCTTTCCAATATGGCCCAGGAGATTGGAGTAGTGTCTTTTTTCTTCTCTACAAATCAGAACTGCTTCTATTCTTTAATATTTATCAACCCGAATCCTGAGGGAAATATTCAGCCTCTCATTCTCCACAATATGTGTTTTTCCTCACCCCCCAAAAAAGCTGCTGGATTCTATGAGGCAAAGAGATTCAAATGTATTTGATTTGGGAGAAGGGAGATATTACAAGTGCTTGGAGGACTATGTGGCAAGTGGCCATTTTTCAGATCTGCTATTGTGATCAGAAGCAGAGTGACTGGAAGGTATTTTCCATAAAGTACCTCTCTGGAGCTAAATCTAGGGACTGGGGCATTGTTTGTGAAAACACCGTCATTTTTAAAGGAAATGTACTTGTTTACAAATCATAAAAAGTTTAATAGATACCTCTCCCGTAGGCAGAATTACAGCCAGCTAGAGCTGAAGAAAGTTAATTTATAAATACCTGAAGTGAGAAGGAGCACTGAAAAATAAAAGACCGCAAGTGGCACTGACAAAGCCTGTCACTTTTACATCTTGTAAAAGTTGCAAAGGGAATGCTTTGTGGGAAGGAGTTGTAAGAACTCTTAATTAACCCTTGGCTTGCATGGCACTTGGGCACCTGCTTATCTTCCAGCCTGGAAGAAATAACTCCCTTAAAGCAGAGCACAGCCTTTAGCAGGGGCAGGCAAGGGGGCCGTGCTGTGCCGTGCCATGCCATGCCATGTTATGCTGTGCCCCCGACTGCTCCTTTCTTAGGCTAGAGAGTGAAGAAGCCTGCCAGCAGCAGGTTTATTCTGCAAATCAGATCAGCAGGCACACAAAGTTTGGTCATATTTACTGTGGATTTAAGTCTTGTTTTGGTCCTGCAGACGCTTTGCTTAACCCTGCAATGTCATTCACAGATGAGTTCACAGGAAAAAGTCCTTTATTATAACAAGCCAACGCCAGCTGTTTTTAGCCTTTCTGTGTGGGAACAAATGTCATGAAAAAGAAGGAAAGCGAATACGCTTTTCTTCATGGGGAATTAAAAGCACTGAAAGCCACGGGCCTATCTCACCGCACAATTTAATTAGACTATTTTTCAGCGGTTTGTTTAGTTCTCTTATTTATATTTAATGCGGCTGTAAACAGCAAGCAAAGAGTTTGATTCACCAGCGTAATGATGCATTATGTTAGCAACCAAACCCCCGAGACTTTGTGATCCTGGCATTTTTGGCCAGGTCAGCTCCTGCTATTCCCTTTGGGGCCCGGCATGCAAAGCACGCCAGCGTTTGTCCTCGTGGGGCGGGGGGCAGGCCCACCAGCAGGCTAGCAGCTGCTGTTGCTAGGCAGGAGCCAGGGTCCTGCCGTGGGGTCACGCCTGCTCCCTCCACGCTATCTGTTTGTCATCACAAATTACTTCAGATGGACTGAAGGAAAGTTAACTCGTATTCTCGGGAAGGTCTGTGCACAAAGAGTTGATGGGAGAAAGGCTGTGTTAAGATCAAATTGTTACCGTTGCTCAGGATGGCTGCCTCACACTCATCCCTAAGCTTTCAACATGGCTTTCTCTCCCAGGAGAACAAGCTGCGTGAAATGACAGGCAGGGCAGGTTGTGTCAACTGCCTTCCTGAGCACTGAGCAGCATGGCACCCCCTTCAGCCACAGGGAGAAAGGACTGACACCAAAACAGCCCCCCCCAAGCATTCAGTTTCCCAATAGCAGAGAACTGCAGCTGGTGGGATTGAGAAATCGTTGCCTTCGTCATCCCTTCTCCCTGGTAGCCCAGTTTCTGTCCTGCGGTTTATCCGAACTCCAACACCTTTTCAAATGCCATGCTCTAGGGTAGCTTCCACTTTTTGAGGTACAGAAAACAGAGATGCTTCGGACATCTGCCAATAACACACGAATGTAACAGGGGGATTTTACATTTTCTTTTTTCTGGGCCTTTCTTTTTAGCTTTTTTATTTTTTATTTTTTTTCTTAAAATCAAGCTCTGATAATCTAGTGGGTGAGATACTAATTGATTTCATTTTCTCAAATTGGTTATAGTCTGCAATTTCTAGAGCACATTTCTGTGAGTATATATAGCAAATGTTGGATTTCATTTAACATGGAAGGACATTTTTAACAGTTTGTACAGCAAATATCTTGAGGATATATAACAAAAAGGCAGGCTGACAATGCCATGGCACCTTTGTAAGGCTTCTAGAAGGTGAAAACCTATCGAGAGGTCTCAAATATTAACTCACACTTCTAACTAATATAAGGAATGCAATTTCGACTTCTTATCTAGAAAAGTTTCAAGATCTTTGTCCCAGAGGGATAATTAATATCCCAAACAGGTCTTACATGCTATTCTAGTCATTTCATACAGCATCAGTGTAGTGGATTAGACTCTAGAAGAACAGAGGCAATAAAACCAGATAATCTAAAACTGCTCATCATACAGAGGGCTTTACATTCAAAGCTGCTGTAGACATAATAATATGTCTGTACTTAGCTGGAAAGAAGGAAAGCAACTGAAGTCTACTGATGGTCTTTTGCTTAGAGAATGTTTTGCCCTCTCTACATATCTGAGAAAGAGCTATACTGGCTTTGAAATGAGTGCACAAAAATAGAACAGTGGAAAAATCCATGAAAGAAACTCAAGATGAACCTGAACACTATTTTAAGCAGTGGAAGGCAAAAGTCTCTGTATGGAAAATGAGCAAAAAATTCTTAAGAAGGCTGATGAATATCATGTTAGTGATAAAGAGCAAACTGTGTACAATTGTCAGATGGAGTCAATGCAATACTTTCACAAAACTAGCATGCTTCATTTTAGAAACTAGTAAGCCTGCAAACAAATGCAAAGTTTAAAATGTGTTCTGGGATTAGCATACATTTTGCAAACAACTGGTAAATGCCAGCCTAAGGTGTGCCTGGTGTAGTTTATAGCCAAGGAAGCCATACCCTGTACTGGGACTCGTTTCCTGAGCTGTCTTTCTAAGGAGGAGGAGTATTCAAAATACAGCCTTGCCCCATTAACAAAGAATGGAAAAGTGAAGATCATTGACCCTATGGGACTTCAACTTATGATTATATAGCCTAGTCAAATATCAAAAACTACACAGTCTACCAGATCTGAATGACCCAGGATCACACTTAGAGAACTTCGCTAACATTGGCATTGTTCAGGGAGGGCCGTCTGGCAGGAAAAGAAGAGGATGAAAACCTATGTGTGTTTTAATATCAAAATGAAGAGAAAATTCTCTAGAGGTGCTCAGAAACTTCTTAAGACTCCACCCAAGAGTCTAAAGAGTGATCAGAATTATTCATCTCTTTCTGTCTGTCCAGAGTTTTCCCCCAAAATCTGTTGAAACAAGACACTGACTTCTGTGCATATAATCAGTTTCAAGTTCAAGTCAAAAGACTGCCATGTCACAGAGCTCCTTAGTCCATGAGATCATATATGAATACATATGATAAGAATAATGGTCGTAAAAACAATGAAAAATTCCATGCACTGGAATTGCAGACAGTATACTCTGCATACGGCATTTGCATAAAAGCGTTGCTTCACTTCATGGCTACATAGTGACTATGCAGCAAGCCTATGTAACTTTTTGGCAGCACCAGCAGTGCTGACTGACATTTTAAGATGGTTTATGTTACACAACTGAAATGATGGAAGTCTAGAGATGTAGCCTGCAGTAAGCCAAACTGGACAGTAGCCAGGACACTCAGCTAAGTAATACTATTGGAAGCTCATGAAAAGCAGTCTTGGGATCCTTAATGACTGCAGAGGAGCAATCTAACTGCTTTACAACTCATCTGAAAAAAACGTTCATCTTCAGAGTGGAGACATTCAGACATTGGGCAGCTGGGAGGTCTGGGCTCAACTCCCCAGTCTGCCACATGCTTTCTGTGCAAATGTGGGGATGTGAGTCCATCTGTCCATGACTGCCTCCCTGGGACACACAGTGAAGCAACCAGCCTCCATTTGCTCCGGCCTTTTCCTGTCTTGTCAAACTGGAGTGCAAAGTGGGATGTGACATGGGATGTTTGTACACATCCAACCCAACATGGCCCTGCCCTTGGTGGGGGCTGCTCCAGCACTGGGAAATGACCTTCTGGGGCTTGTGCAATGTGGCAGGACTGAGCACCATGTCCTGTGCATATGGGAATACACATGGCAGAAAGTTGCATGTACCCCAGGGGGTATCTGCTGGGGTGGCCCTGATGAGAAAAGCCCTACTGGAGGCTGGGGTTCTTGTGCCTGTATCTGCTCCTACAAGGAGGTCCCTCATGCCAGGAACATCTCAGTAGGAGATCTGGGCTCCACAGCTGTCACTAAGGCTTGAAAGCAGGAGAGATGTCCCAGCACTGTAATGCAAATGTGTGAGGAAGAAACCCTGCCTTGAAGGAGTGTGAGGCCCCAAAAAAATGATGTTTGACAGGCTGGGTCTGGGAGCATGGGCAAGGGCAACAGCAGCCAGATGTTAGAACAAGGGCTTGTGAAGGCTGACTCAGAAATACTGAGACTTGCTACTGGAAAAATTAATCTGGAATTTAATAATATTATGTATTTCAAAGGAAACATAATAAAATCACCGGATACATCACTATAAATCATGTAATTTACCCCCCTAAAATATTCATGCTTCTGAAGTACTGTGATATTTAAATCTAGAGATAGGGCATTCAAAGTTTTAATTTCCTTAGCTATAGAATTATAGGCATTTAGTCTAAATCAGTAAAGACAGCTGTAGTTGTTGCCTAAGAATAACATGTGAGACTTTAAGCTCATTCAGACTAAAATTAACTAATCAGAAACTGCCAGCAAGATTTTGAAATAGATGCTACTATATCATCTCAGACATGGAAGAAAATGTTTCAGAATTAATCACATTAAATAACAAACTCAGCAGATTAAGGAAAAGAAAATTTAAATAAAAAAGAACTCTTTTAGGAAACTGAAAACAAAAATGATAGTGGACCAGAAGGACCAAGAAGCTGCTCTACACAGATTTTTTTATCAGTGGAAATGCAGCCAACCAAACTGTTACATAAATCTAAATTGGTGTGCTAAGATGCTACAGATGGAGAATAGTTATGCCAGTTCTAATAATTCATATCATTAGAATAAAGGAAAACCGGTTGGGTTAATTCTAACGATCATTTGAAACATTCAAATAAAGAAACTCTCAAATGACAAGCATCTACAGAAGCATACTCACAAGGTCAAATAGTAATATTTGGTATAGTAACATAACAAATTAAGTGAAGGATTATTTCTTTGTTACAATAAGAGTAGTTGACAGATATATCAATACCTCTCTCAATTTATATAAGCAGATGAAATATTTAACCTAGACATTGAACATGTTAATCTGTACCTCTTCATTCATGGAAAAGAGTCATTCTGAAAGAAAATTAGACAGCCTACTGGGGGGAAGAAAAAAAAAAAAAAAAAAGACAAGCTAGAGAAACCACAAAGCCCATTTAAAACCAAGCCACACAGTTCTGAAAATAAACTTATTAAATAATGGAAGGTGCACATGTTCAGATTGTTATGTGACAAATTGCCAAATGGGAACATACAGGGGCACAAAGGAAGTGTCTTGTCATATTGCTTCCTATTCTGCGTCCAGGTGTATGGATCGGAGTTGCTAAGAGTGAAGTCAGTCTTTAAAAAACCTGCACAAATGGATGGACTCTGGAACAAGGGCCATTTCAGAAAACTGGACTTGGAGAGAAGAGCTGACTTCTGTAGGACTGCAACTGATAAATGACTTGCAGGCCAGGAAGATGTAGACCCACATCCTTATACATTTTATATAGAAAGGCAAGGATAACTGTGGTCTTCAGTGGAAAGCTCCTTGAAGCCAATGGCTATGTGTCTACATTCACCTTTCAAGTCAATGGAGTGAATAAACACTCCAAGGGTAGCTTCATTTCAACCTAATGTAGGTGATTGGAAATAGGTCAGATTATTCACACTTTAAAAACTGCTTATTTCATTCATGTGGGTAAAAGAGATCTGGCTGATAATCTACATGGATTTCCAAAAGACATTCAGCAAGGTCCTTCTACAAAGGCTTCCAAAGTAACTAAATAGACATGGGATAAAAAGGAAGGTCGTTGCATGAATAAATAATTGATTAAACAATTGGAAGAAAGGGTAAGAGTAAATGGCCAATTTTCACAGCAGAGGGAGGTCACCAATGGAGTCCCACAGGGACTGTGCTGGGACTCATGCTGTTTAACATATTCTTAAATGCTGTGAAGCAGAGGGTGGGCAGTGAAGTGACAAAGTTTACTGAGAATACTGGGTTATTCAGGGTAGGAAAGTTGAAAGCCAACAGTGGAAAACTGCATAAGGACTTCTTAAAACTGAATGACTGGGCAACAGAACTCAAACTAAAGAAAAGTAAAATGAGGAAAATGAGGAAAATCTGCAGATACATAACAGAGTAATTTTATCTAATATTACCACTCAGGAGAAAGATCTTAGTCTTCTAATGCGTAAATAGATGAAAATGTAGGCAAAGTGTACGGTTATGGTGAAAAAAAAAAAAGCCAACATAATTATCAGGAAAAGAACAGAGAGGAAAACAGAAAACAACATTATGCTTGCAAAAGAAATGACTGAGGGAAGACTATAATAGAAGATTATGAAATTGTGAGCGGCAGGGAGAGATCAGTTAGGGAGGAGCTCTTCACCATCTATTTCTGCAGAAGAACAAGAAAACATCATGTAGCCCTAGGAGGTGGTAAGTTCACAAAAAGATGAAAGGAAGTAGTTCTTCACACACATTATACTTCAGCTGCAGAATTTCTTGCTTCAGCATCTTGTGGATGCTAGAAGTTCACATAGATTCAAAAAGCAACCAGTCCAATTTACAGAAGAAAAATAGTCATAGGGTAATTAAATAAGTAATAATAATAGTAATAATGAAACCAAACCAAACCAAACCAAACTAACCAACCAAACAAACAAACAAACAACTAACCCCTCCCCCCAAACAAACAAACAAACAAACAAAAACAAGCCAAAAACCCCACAGCATATTGGTTTAGGAAACTGCTGATATGCAACTTGTTGGAGGATGGGAGATTGTTTCCAAATTATCATTAGATGCCCAACAGCTATTAAAACTCAGCCTTCTGCTGCTGGCCATTGCCAAGGGTAAAATATTGGGCTGGACAGACCTTTGCCTGTCTGGCTAGTTTTATATTGCATTACATTAATACAAGGACATTATTGACAAGCATTTGTCTCTTGTGGCACAGTGATTTCCATGCTCAGTGCTAAAGTATTAAAGGTACAACTTAAATGTGAAATAGAAAACAGTAATTTCAAAGACTGACAAAATGCAGAACAAAACAAAATGCTGAGAAAAGTTTTTGGAAGAACAAGTGCACACACTGCTGTACCGTTTACCAGATCTGCAAAAATATGTGAGCTGAAAACCAGAGAGAAACTGAGAGTAAAAATGCAATGAGTCCTTTAAAAGAAATAGTAAGCTCAGCCGGCTGCATAGAAACTAGTTCCCTTGACTACCGGAGACTTTTGGAATGGAAAAAGAAAAACAAACAAAAACCAAACCAAACCAAACCAAACCAAAACAAAACAAAACAAAAAAACAACACAGAGGTGACTGAGAGAATAAGCAAGTGCAGAAAGAGGGGAAAACACAGACTCCAATTAAAATGCACTAAGAGAGACTGAAAAAGATTCATGAGGACACCTTAGATGGCGTTATGTAAAAGACTGGGCAACAAGTAGACTTTATTGGGCCAACTTGAATGCACAGACAGTAAAAATGGTCAGAAATCATTGCCATAGTGCAAAGTACCAGGGACAGAAGCATCGGGAGGCTATGACAATTTGTGATGCACCCAGCAGAGCCTGGCAGCAATTGGCAATTGATTTATTTGAACATGGAGGAAACCACTGCCTGCTGATAATTGATTATTACTGTTGTTCTTTTGAAACTAACTGAAGTAAGCAACGCATTAGCCAGCACTCTAGCGAATCACACTGTGGTAGTAGTCACCAAATACTGTATTTGCAATGAGCTCATTTGAGATAATGGACCACCATACACTTTGAAGGAACGCTGAAGATCTGTAAAGTACTGGGGCTTCAAATACAGATGGTAGTTCTTATAACTGACAGTTTAAAGGGATGGCCAACACTCGCAAATAGCCAAACAGATAATAACATGAACAAGAACTTTCTTTAGGCTTATAGGCAAGCCCTTATGGAGTCAGATGCTTTACTGGCTCAGATACTAACAAGCTGAACACTGCTCAGTAATGCCAGTGGAAAAGTTTTCTACACACCAGAGCTGCAAATCACAGCCAAACAGGGAAGAGGGAAGCAGAGAGGAGAAGGCGGCAGCAAGGCCAGCATGATCATTCAAGAAACTATAACATAGTTCTAGGTAAATCAGAGATAATGATGTGGCTGGTGGATCCTCACCTAGAAACTGTACCTGTGGAACAATTCACTTTATCTAAAATTCAGATAGAAAATGGAGAGAAAGAAGATTAACCTCAGCTGCTAGAAGACAGATCTGAACATGCAACTGCTCCCCTCCCCAATACAAATCTGATTCCTGATGCTGAAACAACATCTGAGAGAAACACCAACTCCAATCCCACCATGACATAATGCCACTCACTGTGCAGAAGGGAGATGATTCAGACCTGAGCATCAAGTGATACTTGAACTATACTATGCTGTTCAAAAAGTTCAAGAACAAAGAGCTGGTGTCCTAGTGCTGTGATTGCACAGAAACATTGGTAAGAGCATTTCCAGTTTTATGTTGCTTTCATGCAGTGTTAGGTAACTGGTGCAACACCATTTAGAGAAAGGCTCTTAAAATGACTCCAGGAGATTTTTTCCTGCTCACTTGCTCGGCATGGGTGCTGAGCTCAAATGCTGAGAGCAGTGAGTACCTTTGAAAAGCCCCAGTAAAAAAATAAATAAATAAAAAATAGCCTGTTTAAGTTTACATGTGTGGAGCATCATTCAAGTGAGCAGTCCAAGTAAGACAAAATAAAGGTCAAATAAATAAACATGTATGTTTGTATCCAAGACAAAAATTCACACGTGGGTTGCAGGAGGGTTGGGGAAGATTTGTGTGGCTGAGATGCATCACTTTCCTCTCACTAGATGAAAGGAAAGTCTCTGTGATTCTGCAGCCCTGTCACAGATATTCTCTCATACAAATAATGACTTAACTAAGAATTAAAATAAATTAAGGGCATTTTGAATGTCACAAAGCAATGTATTCAGGTAGAAAGGTGTTACCATAGTCAGTATAACAGTTGACTGGAAGAATATGTCATGTCCCTTTCAATGTAGGAGCATGCTCCTTTCCACACAAGTCTGTGGGAGCTATCTGGCTGATAAACCACTGGGTATGGGAGCTGAGTGGCTCTTTAAATTCCCCTGTTGCCACTAAATTTCCACTGAACGCAGTGGGAGCTTAGACATCTAGAGCAGATGGACAGACACTTACATATAGCCGCTTAAATTTAGGCATCTTAAACTGAATTGTGCACTGTGACTATTCCTCTTCTCATCTGTGACTATTCCTCACCTGGCAAATGTCAGACTAGGGAATATGGAGCCAATCATATATATATGTAAATGAAGTAATTGTGACTGTTTATCAACTTTCTGTTCTTCTTAATTACAAAGTAATCTTCATCTGTATTTTGCATAAGCAGCTACAATTACTTTTTTTTTTTTTTAAAACAGTATGGTCAATTAATTTTAATTAACTGTAATAACTTTTTCTGTTACTATTTCCTTTTCCTAATAACCTCTTGTTCTCCCAGCTTTATTTAACCCTCAGGATTTTCTCTGTTTTTCCTTCCAAAGGTTGGTGAAACTTAACACTGGTTAGTTTTCACATCTGACAAGATCACAACTCGATGTGTACTGTTATCCATTAAAAATCACTTAAGGCAATTGCTGTTACCACTGTAACATGATAAACCTGACAATAGAAGTTTGGTTCAAAAGAACCCAGTAATTTCATTTATTTCCCGTTTCTCAAAACACCTGCAGTGACGTGAAAGAAATGTCAAGTTAAAAATAACAATTCATGGGTCATGGTATCAACAGTGCTTTCATTACATTATGTCTGAGCAGACGAAAGCTGCTCTGGCATTCAGAATTTAGGTGGGATGGTAAATGGCTTAATCTGTTCCATTTTAACATTATCAATTATTCAAATACCTATGAAGTGTATTTTCCTGTGTTCCAAAAGGAGAACACAAGATGGTCTCCAGACCGATGCAGGTGGGCTCTGCTTGAAGTCTGAGCCTGCAGGATCTGCACTAAGCTGGTGGCTAGCATGATGCTGAAGGTGGCCGGCCAGCTGGGCAAGGAAGTTGGTACATCGTCTCAGTCTCAGCATTGTGACAATGTGGCTTGCTGTGTTTTGTATGGGAACTGTTTTGCAGCGCACACACAAAGCTTGTCTGTCCGTGCTCTCCCGTGGTGATGTGACTTAGCCATGGGAGAACTGTTGCGTTAAAGAAAGACCCTCCAGCCCCTCCTAAACACCTTGCTCCCTATTATGAAAGCCTGCTATTAAAAATCAGCTACCTTATCACTTAGAAATTGTAATAAGTGAATAATATTGAAAGATCTGACAATATGACAAAAAACAAAGAAGAATGAACAAGTAACGCCTCCCTCCTCCTATGCATTTATCACAGTATCTAGGACTTACAGGACCTAATAAGATTATCTTCAGCTCTGAGACACGTGATAAGAAAGAAAGTGAAGTTTTACCCTTATTTCAGAACTACATTGCTTTAAACTCAGAAACCTTTAGGCCTGGTCTTTCTTCTCGGGAGCAATAATTGCTTAGCCCTAAGTGAGACAGACAAAGCTGAAATCGAGAAGAAGAACTGATATTTCAAGACTTTATTTGCTTTAAGCTATTTGCAAGAAATATGAAGCTTAAATACTGGAGTGATAGGCACTTTAGAAATCCCTGTACAAAAAGGGACAGACACTCAGAGATATGGACGATTGTAGGTGCCCCTTTCAGAATGTATCCACCTAATGTCACTGCCCAGTATTTGGGAAGAATGGATCTCATATATAAGAATGACAAAGGTAATAAAAATTTAAAACACGCTTAAGGAGAGAAAATCCATAGACAGAGAAGCTTTTCACCATTTTTTTTTTCCTGAAAGCATCATGTCTGCAGCTAGTGGTTTGAGTGCATGCACAAATTAAGTTTACAGATTTCATAAAGCAATTCATTCTGCTTGAATGTAATAGCAGTAATTTTTCATGTAAGTCAGCAAAATACAATCCATAAAGGAAAAATACTGCCATTACTTTAAGCTCTATTGTTCTTATTCAATCCAAATGTGAACTGGAGCTAAATAATTCACTGTGTAAATTTCATTTTTAATTTTATGCTATTCCAAAAGAAAAGAGTATGTGTGAGAGAGAGAAGCTTCAAAGCTTTAAATCCTTGTATCCTAATGTCTGAACAGTAAAATAATCTAAGGAGCGTGGTTCAGCAAAAATGATTGCTGGGATCTATAATAGGATTGTTATAACTCAATAGTGTTTTATAAATTTTTGATTCACTTCGAGTTTTTGACAGCTTGCCAAGTTCCAGTTTTTATCTGATCATCTTTGCATTAATAATACATTACAATAAGTTTCTCTGAAAAGTGGCCACTTTTTTCTCACTGAATACTTTACTTTTGCCAGCAAAATATTGACTTGAGTTTATAATCAGTTCCTGTTTGGTTTGAACACGCTTAGCATGAAACTAAAATATTTGCTGCTAGACAGCTGCCAATACAAATGTCATCATTGTTCTAGTCTAACGAATTCCATCGGTTGCTAAATGATCCGCCCTGCAGGTTACGATACATAATGGGCTGAAACCCAAAGCTTCGAAGACATTGGGATGCGAGTAATTGTACTTATATGAGACTCATGTTCCACTGCCCCAGAAATACTTCCTGCCAGCAAGAGCATCCATTTCCATATAGCAAGACTCTAAGTAACCTGTGGCTTGCTCACTGACTAGATTCAGTCAAGAATAAACCTTATTTTTTAAGCAAAAATGCTGAAGAAAAAATGACAAAATATATTTTAGCTACCTTCCCCCACCTTCTCCAACATGAATGAAAATTGATTTTGAAGCCAAAAAATCCCACTAGAAAAAGACTTATTTCTCAAGAACTATTTTGGGAAAAAGTTTTCAGCAAGATGCAAGTCATGTATCTATCTTGCTACATAATCATAATATTTACATACAGATTAATTATGCTTGATTGGTATCAGGATACAAAATAGTCTGAGAAATATAATTGTATAATCTAACTCAGTTAACTTGCTTCCTGAAGGCTTAGTACCCATTATGCTTTCCCACATGTTAGCATGGCACCTAGAAAGCCCTGATAGGCTCTTTGATAAATCCAAGATCCATGCTGAGCCAAAGGTCTACACTCTCAGCGAGAGATTACTTTGTCACATTGACCAGCTGGAGAAGACAAGCATGGACACCTCTAGAAACTCCAAGATGGTGATGGATAGTGTGCACTCTGAGGAAAGGAGGAACCTTCCTGCATCCTCAGCTCCCCCCATTGCTAATAAGGGTTGTGTGAGCAATGTTTCTCAAGCACCAAGATGAAGACCACAGGGTGAGAACCTATCTGGAGAATATAAATGTTGGAGTCTGGACTAAATGAAGCTGTGCTGAGGTCCATCTGTCTGAAAGGCAAAACAAGCACACAAGGATGGCAGAGGCACAGAGGGAGTGCCAAACATCCAACCTGATCCTTGCAGTGCCATCTTTCCTGCTACAGACAGCACTTTGACAAGGTTAAATGCTCTGATGCTCTGGTGCCCTGTGTGCATCTGCAATTGATAATGTGTGTTGTTCAGCTCATGCCCAACTTGTATCTCCAGAAAAAGTGAGGAAATGAAAACCAGGCATGTGTAAGCACCACAAACCAACAGATATTTTATGTCAAAGGATTCCTTATAATCTTATAAAATCATTCCTGATATCCAGCCACACTTTATAATTAATCATTTGCTTCAGGGTGTCCCCTTTAAAAAATGATAACATGGAAATATGAGTTTATATCTAAATACAATTACATATTATATTTATTGCTTAATATAGTAAATTTCTCCTTTCCTTCAGGCAACAGGGGGAAAATACAATATATGTGAACTGCTAAACAATGCATGGGCTTAAAAGCACTGCATACATTAACTGTGTCCCTGTAGCAATGACACTGCAAATCCTAACATAACAATATGCCCTTTATGAAAGTCATCTTCCTACATCTGATCATTAGACAGATATTTTCAAAAGTATATTGCATCTTTCCAAAAATTTAAATCCCTTTCAGGGAAGCACATGGAATTTTGTCTCTGAAAACTGCATGGCTTATTCATGGCAGTCCTGTGAAACATGATAGAACAGTGCCCCAAGCCTCAGCCTTGGCAATCTCGAAGAATAAACTCCCTTTATACAGTTTCATCTCACTTGGGGCAAACAAGGAAGACGAGAATGTGAGTTTGCTGCAGCTGCTATCTCCTGCCTGGAAGTGGCTGTCAAACAGCTTGAAAGGAAAGGAAGACACATTCTTCTCATAGCAAGACACAAAGAACTGAATGTAGTGGGAGCTCACCACGTCAAGATAGTAAAAAGCATCATCTGGAATTAAAATTGGAAAGAACTGGGCACTGACCTTCTTCTACTTCTGTGACAGATCAGTACATCTATGATGAATCAGTTAATGGTTGCTCCTAGTATACCTATTAGGAAAATTAAACAACAGAAATAAAATCCAAATGAAACTAATAAACCTGCACACACGTCTCAGTGAAAAAAAAAATGCTCTGGAATGCTGCAAAAAAACAGTGCTCATTATTTTTAATGTATGCTTTCCATTTGCTAGAGGTGGGCTTCCCAGTCCTCAGGTTGGGTAAAGGTGGCAGATAGATGGGACTGCAGAGAATGATGAATACATGTGAATGACACATGGGACTGAGTTAAAAATTACCTTTTGTCTCAACAAACAATAAAAAGATGACAGTTTCAGATTCACTCACATCACTGTCCTTTTGCAAATCCACAACAGCAAGTCCATCACTGAAGCAGTATATAACCTTCCCCATTCCAACACAAAGAAACATAACCTACATGGTTGCAAAGAAAGTTTAGAGGCAAGAATTGCCATCCTGATTTCCCTGCTGAGAGTATAATTTGTTTCTATCAGATTTGAAAGAGTCTGTGAATGCACTGAGAACACTGACAGGAAAGAAAAAATTAAAATTCTTTCTCAAGGTCCTGCACATACATACAGAATGAGAAACATCTATCCCATGGAAGCACATGGAAAACAATTTTATAATTTTAATACAAAAAAAAAAAAAAAGTAAATAAGTAGGTTCATTCAATTTTGGCTTCCCAAACTCTGACTTGTTTATACTTTCTTCCAGTAGGAAGGATTATGTGATCTTGGCTATACTTTCCACTGAAATATCAATACATGCAGCTGATTGGTGTCTTCTTGCCTGTGAATGGTTGCCGTGACTTGAATAGAGCTAGAAGGCTGATACTCTGCATTTTATTGCACAGAGGTTTTCTTTTGTTTTCATCATGGGGAAGAAAAGTGACCAGAAAACCCATTAGGCTGCAAAAATGCATCGGATGTTAGCTGGAAATGTGTAAGCAGAAGTCATTAATAAGAACATCAGCAATGCTAATCACTTTTTCACTTTGCCAAAGAAGAAAATTTTTAAGTTTTGTGTGTGTGTATTTTTTCCACCGTTGAAACAATCATTCCTCTATTAATGTACAGCTGTCATGATATCATTGGTTTGTGTATGTGATTTCCTACCAGTATGGATGTTTGAGGTTTTGTCCAAGCATCTTGACACCTCATTTTCTCTGACAACCATCATTCCTGTCACAAATGCCAGTGGAGAATGTTACAAGGGAAGAAAGTGAAATTCAGTGCTTTCATAACCACGTAGCATTGTTACAGTGATTGAAGGTCAAGCATCAGGTGTACAGGGTTTTGTATGGTTGCAGCAACAATAGCACTGAGTGGCTGATGCCCAGGAAATCACCTTTTATTGCTTCCTTTTGTGTTACAGAGACCCTTGTGTTTTACTGTAGACTGACTCGACCTGTTGTGAGATATGTGGCATCTGAAAATATAATGGTCTTTGCTCCTTCCTCTGTACCAGTGGTCAGACGAAAGAAAGGCATATATTCATCTCATTTTTTTTTTTTTTGAGAGTTCATCTGAACTGACACTGTGGGTACCAAAATTTCAAAAGAAGGTTGGTTCCATTAAGAGGAAATGCATTCAGAAACAGTGAGATTTTCATCTATTAAATGCGAAGCTGACTCATGCAGTTGAGGAAGGGACCAAAACCAGATACTTATCTTAAGAATATCACAAGTTCTCATCTTTGGCCTGAGGCAACATGGGCATTTCATTACATCGGTGCATCTCATGGCTTTTTGTTTATAACAACACTGCCATATCTCAAGATGATCCCTACTTGGCTGTAAATCACACCTCCCCCAGCTTCTGACTCAGACAAAAGCCCCTGAGCGCTTGAGAGTGACAGACAGAAACTGAAGTGTTTTTGAACCACAGAAATGAGTATTTATAGTTGCAGATATTGGACAGAGGCTCAGTATGTTTTCCAGCTGAGCCAAACCAGTTTGTCCTCTCCTAGTGCCAAGCCATATGCATGTAGTTCCTTGGTTTTCCATGTTCATAATGTTTAGGGGAGAGAGGAGCTGTTAGATGCATGCTCTTCACTTGTGGTCACAGGTGCTAGGAATCAGAAAATTTTCTACAGAGATGCAGAGGCTGTATCCTTTTCTCCTTTGTATTTCTTGCTCATCTTCTTTGTTCTCATGGTTTCCTGACACTGGCACCAGCATTTCCACTTTAAATGGTGCTTTAACATGGATATTCCCCTATGTCTGTCATTCTTCCTTGGACTAACATTTGCATGGCAGATGGTGCAAATGGCCCAGCAAATATTTACTGGATCAGTGTTAGAAAAGCAAAGCAAAGCAGAGCAAAACAAAATGAAATGAAACAAAACAAAACAAAACAAAAACATCCCAGCTGCCAGACTGATGACTTTCTGGCACCATATCATGTGGCATCAGTCACCAGGATGGGGAAAACATCACAGGAAGATAATCGATGTTGAACTTGCTGGACCTTTAATAGTATTTTTTGAATCTTATTGTTTTGAGCGCCCCCAAAGGGGAGGTACAAAACCAGGAACCTTTCTTCGTTCTTCGTGGAGTCTGCCTTTGTCTCATTGTTTCAATGAAAAGGAATTATTACCACACATTAATATATTCTCTTTTTAAATAAAAACCAGCCATACCTGTTACTAGAATTGTATTAATTACAGAAAACAGATTGAGTTCCTTGCAAATGGATTCTGGTGACATTCTGATGGCAAAGTCTGGATAAATATACTAATGATTTAAACAGTGATAGAAGTGGAGGGAAGAGATCAATGCTCAAAGTAACCTATTGAATGCTACTCAGGCTTTTGGAGTCACTTACTTCTAAAGACATATCAGAGGAAGTGCAGTAAAGTACCTACCCAATGAAGTTGCCATATTTCACCTTTTAACTTACTGGTCCCTGACAATCACTATTCCTTTATTTTGCCATTTCCTTGGCAGCTCACTGGATGAGCATCTGTGATAGCGAACGATGATGAAAAACCAGGAAGTCTGATGGAAAAAAAAAAAAAAACAAAACCCACTTTTTTTCATATCACAGTAATGTTCTATATCCATATAGAATCAGTGCAATTTATATTACTATTCAAACTGAGGCTATTTTCTAACCAGGTTGCACACACCATAATTTAAAAACAAACAAACAAACAAACAAACAAAAACCACTCTGTTAATATTCAAAGGAAAATGATCAAGGAAAACAGGAAAAATAAAAGCCAAAAATATCTGGGCCATCCTTCTGGAAAGTACTTCAGCAGATACTAAAAGAAAGATTTCCAAATGAATGGGACGCAGCAGAAGACGGAGCACAGTTCTTCAAAAACTCTTGTTCCAACTGGAAGTCCAAGCCACCTGAAAATCAGATCACACATTACACATTTCATTTTTAATTGGAATTACAGTCTAAAAAAAAAAAATTAAAAAAAATTAATAAAGTCTTTGAACATGCTATTTTTTTAAGGAACACACATTTTCCTTCTCCCATGAATCCTTCAGGAAAGGTTCGGTTTCTCTTTAAGTCTAAAAGCTGGAAAAATAAGAAGAGAATGTACACACAGCAGATATCAGGCAAGAGAAGAAAGAAAACTCAGTCTCCTGTAATTGTATTTTGCCCATTTATCTTGTACTGAAAACTGTGAACTAAATGAGAATATTCTGTGAACCAGAAAAGGAAAAACAACACAGTCCTGATTAGTCTAGTCCACCCTAAGTTCTCTCCTTGATCTCGTGGCATTTCAGAAAGCAGTGTTCACTGGTTGTCAAGGCTAAGCAAATATCATTGTATCCTCAGTGTCAAAAGAGAAGTGGAGAGGTCCTCTATTGGAAAACTGAAGTGACTACAAAATCCTTGCACAAAGTCCACAGAGGGTACAGCTTTTATTGGGTCCTCTCTAAAGGAATGCTTGTATGACTTTCAAACAAATTTTGATTTGTCAAACGTATATGCCTTAACCCAAAGGCTGGGAACATCTAAATTCATATCTGAACTCAGAGATACTCAGAATTTCAGCATCAGATATGAGCATCCATGAACAGTCAAAAAGTTTAACTACAGGCACCATTCCAGAGCAAAACTTTGTACGCTAATTAGATTCATATAGTTTAAAAAGAGTCTGTTATTGTCATGTGGAGAACAACATTCAGAAGAACATCTGTGAGAATGATCTGTTTAAAGACACAAACTCACAGACTGGGATCATGAATCTGGAGAAGATGAATCAAGATATTCAAAGTGCTTAATGGTTCTGACCGGTCAAAATAAAAATAAAAATAAATAAATTTGAAAAACAGCAAAGAGAATTTGGCTTTGAACCTCAAACCCATCTATCTGCTGATTAAAAATGTCTTCATCTGAACATTGAGATGTTCTCATCTCAAACAGAACTAATTCTACAGCCCTAACCTTGACTTCACTGAGTTTTGTCGTGAACTTCAGCAAACATTCATTTAAAACATGATATAGTAACTTACTCAACTGGCTTATACTGATTTCTTAAAAAATAAATAAATAAAAATAAAAATAAGTACATCAATGCTTAAGTAATTTGTCAATGTTTTAATCTTCTTCCAGCAGCACACCAAAGAGAGCCTTTCTGCCATCATTTCTACTATTTCCTCTCAGTGATTCCAAAGCAGAGGCTAATCTCTCTGGAGCACCTGCAAACTGCCATCTTCTTAAGCCAAGAAATCCACCAAAGGATATTGGATATTGAATTTCACTGGCCCAGGATAAAATATCACCAGGTCTTTATTTTAACTCACTGCTTTTATGTGCTAAACAGCAGAGGTTAAGCAAGAAAAGAGAGCATTCAATTTTTGTGCCCAGTTTCTTTTCCTTGTTAGACAAAGGTGGTTTAAAATTGTGTGTTACTAGAAACAGGCATACTATGGAAGGCTTTAGAGCTTAATATACTGGCAAAGAGTCCAATGTCCACAATATATATAATTTATAAGGGGTCTTACATTTCATAAGCAAATCTGTTCAATATATCACTAAGGAAGCAGCCATGAAGTCATTGGCCAGCTCCTCAGCTGGAGGGGCTGTGCTGAAGCCTGTGGACCTTCTGATGGGGAAAGCTTCAGCCTTGTTTATTTACATAGTCTCTTTGCTTATAGGACCTAGGACCTTTTATATGCATCCCTTCACGCGGAGGTATGCATGCCACATGTATCTCATATACATGTACCTAGTTTCCTCCATGCATACATATAATACATACATAAATACTACAGGAAAGTCTGGTCACACCTTATGTAGCTGAGAGTGATTGTACTGTTTTTTTTTTTTATTATTATTATTTTTTTTATTTTCACCCACAACATTCAACAAATAAAATGTGGGGAGAAGCTTCTTTTGCCTGTCTTGAAAAAAAGGATCTTTCTTGAAAGGATAGAGGGATAGAGGAGAAAATTCAAATATATGCTAGCACTGAGGATAAGTGGCAATGTTGCAGGTCCCTACCTATAAAAGAGGGACAGCTGACCCTGCTCTTCCTAGGGTATTGTGAAGATTCATTAAGGTTTGTAATGTGTTTAGATATAGTGAGAAGAACTACAGCACGGTTGAGTAGGAAATGAATAATTCTGTCTTTAGAGCCATGCCTGAGCAGTGTGCAGTAAATAAGGCCTGGGGCCAAACGCCAAGCAATAAGGATAAAAGAACATATTGAATAGCTGCTCATTAAGTGAGCACCATCCATCCTGTGCCCTGCTGAAGCAAGTGTCCTGGGGAAAAGTAATAGTATGCAACCTTGTAATTAAAACTGTATCATAATGCATATTCACCAGGAGGCAAAATTAAGGATGCCCTGAAAAATTCAGTCTGATATTGCCTAACTTGCAAATGCTGGACTTTGCAACATTTATGCTCTTTTGCCTTATATATGTATATGTATATGTATATATATATATATTTATTTTTTTTTTTGACCATTTTTTATATTTCAAGAGATAGAGACGTATGATAGAAGGCAGCAGAAGACAGTTTTTCTGGCCATATCCAGACAAGAGTAAGAACGTATTCAAGCCATTGGACTGAAACTAAAGCCACTACACGTGTCTGAAGAGCCCAGAGTGGTGCTGAAAGGTGGAGATTTACCTTACAATCTGTAAGCAAGATAAAGAAAGTCTAAGGACGAAGAATCATCAGCCTATAGCCTACAGATAACAGGCACTGATGCACATCAGGGTTAGATCTTGGTACTTATCTCGTCTTACCTTACTTGGCAATCTGGTTAAATTTCATTACAAACTTTTGCTACCAGATCTACTGAATAAACTCTATGCTCTTTGACCTCCTCCTACTCATTCTGCACTTTTCTTTCTACCCTCTTTTTTTTTTTTTTAAACACATTCATACTTGACTTATCCCAAAGAAATATTAAATAATTTTCCACATTTATTTTCTATTTTTTTAAGCTCTTTCAATCCTTTATCATTTTCTGTTCTGTACACTTATTTCCAGCATTTTTTCTTTTTGATTGACAGTTTCTCTATACCTATGCATACATAACAGAATGAAAATGATTGAAAATTACTTAGAAATACTTATATATTCACATATGCATACATGTGTGAACACACATTTGTGCACACCTTTTACACATACATAAAATGGATATTAGAACAATGTTAATGTCACAGAGACAAAGTCAAAGCAGTAAACTAAACAACTCCATAAAGTTGTTTGAACTTAAGCCACACACAATAACTCTTCCTCTTTTGGTGTACTAATTTTTCAGTGGAACTGTTTTTGCTTTTAATGAAACCAAAGTTTATTCTTTTGTTGACCTCCAGATGTTCTGGCTGAGCAAAGGATGTCCCAGTATGTCCGTCCCCATACCCTGGGGACTGCAGTGCCAGGACTGAAAATCCCAGCCAGAACTGTTCCCTGGCAGTGCCCGAAGACCTGTGCCTACCCAGGGACATGACCCTCAGTGAACCACCCTGCAAGTATGATGGCTAAGAAAATCTGTTTTTATCCAAAGACTAAATTCAGTATTCTTAGTGTTCACCCTCTGGTGCCATGCTGTTTTCTGTACAACAGACATGGCAGACAGATTTACTGTCACATAAGCTTTGGCTCATGGAATTTGTCTGGGTGCTCAACTTAAAATGCAAATAACTGCAGTAGTTAGGAAGACCTAGTTTCCAGTGCAGGTGTCTAGACTGACACACCATTTTTCTGTAGTGCATTCTGTACACGCTACATACTTTGTAGATGACCTGTTTCAGAAATCTTTTGAATCATTGCTTTTTAAATGCACTGTTTTACCACCTCCTTATTTATAAAGGAAGAGATGTTTTAATACTCAAAATGCCATTTTATAGGCCTTGAGGGAAGAGAAAACTCTCCAAAGTTATCAGAATGACTTTTCTTATATAATAATTCAATAAATTTAACTTCTAATATCTAATTCTAGTGTTCATTCAGCCCCTTTGAGAGTCTCTCTTTTCCTAAGAAAACATTGCTTGAATTTAAATCTCAAGAGCTTTTGATTTTCAGCCTCTAAAACAGTTATAGCCTCTAACAAAATATTATACACACTGAAGCTTACGGTTAGCACAGTATAAAGGTAAAGTCATATAAGCTGGAAGAAGGAAAGCAAGAGTGTTGTGCTTTTATTTCTTCAGACAAGTAATTGTGAACAGCAGAACAAATGAGAATGATCTTCCAACATGTTTGTGTCTTCTGCTTGGTCTGCCAGGTGGCTAACAAAACACAAGCTACAAGTGAAGCTTTTCCTGCAGCTGGGAGTGTCTCGTGTGCATGGTGTGTGGTGGGGACACGTGCCTGTTCAAGTCTTACTCACACAGATTTCCTGAAGTCTAGCACAACATGGGTTCAATATCAGTCTTCTCCTGGTCCTATTTACATAAAACTTGAAGGACTTTAAGATTTTTTTTTCCTGTCTGGATTATGAAACACAGAAGCACTTCATGCTCTCTGATTCAAGCATGCCTTGCACTGGGCAACACTTGGGATCCCAAATGAAATCTGAATAGAGGGAGAAAAGGTGCAGTCATGTTCAGGGTGATAATGTAGGACGATCACAGGTTGGTCTGTACCATGTATGGGCAGAGGACTATGAACATGTCTCTTAACATGTTCACCGATCCCTGTGCCTCTACACAATTCTGATTGACACTGACTGACTGATTCGTAAGTATTAGACACAGAAACACACAGACAACATCATAGAAACCTTGTTTCTGGAGGAAATCCAGGTCAAGATACCATTAGCCTATAACATCTTTGGGGTGCATATAATGTCCTGGGAAGGAGATGGTTTGATGATCAAGATACAAATCATACAGTCAATACTCATACCACAGTCTTCAGCTATTGGTCACAGCAACAACACCAAGATCTTTTAAGACTGAACACAAGAAAAGCTGAAAGACACCACTGTGTAATTGCAGTTCTGCTTTCCCTGATGTCCAAGCAGAGTTTCTCTTGTCATAGCACTAGTCAGAAAATACCTCAGGTTTTGGGGTTAGCTCAGACAGCTTGAAATTAAAAAAAAAAAAAAAAAAAGAGAGAGAGAAAAACAAACAAACAAAAAAACACAACCAGCAGTTACCCCTTAAAACACCACCTCTGTTTCATTAACAGATCATGGAACCCTCACCTGAGATGGCTCAATGCCTCTACTTGTTGCCTCAGAGCCCGATGGTTGTGGTGGCTGATGCCAGAGCAGTATGTTTTTACACGGCACTGAGTATGCTAAGACATTTAAGTGATTTAAATATCATCTGAAGGAAAAGAAAAGGTGCAGTGAGTTGATAGAGAGAGGTTGTAAGTTTCTAAGGGACATAGCTCTCTGGTCAGATCTGTTTGTCTTGGGAAATTATGGTCTCAGACCTCTTGACCTCTCGTGGCCTGACACCAAGTACAGCTTGCCCAACGTAGTCTTTCCTCCTGACTCTGCTGAACTCACTGCAAATAGGAATGACTGTGACAGAGGTTCAGCAAAGCGTGTTGCATTTAACAGGGTTAGCGGTTGCTCGCTAGATATCAGATAAATGCTCAGAGGTAGTCAAGAATCTTTCCATGAAAAACCAAAACCAGTATTTGAGTACTGTGGGGATAATGACAGATTTAGTAGAGGAGGAGAAGAACATGAGGCCAGCTTGAATAGAGCAAAGTAGAGGTGGAGAGAGAAGGAGCAGCTGACATTTAGCCCATGCTGCTAAGGTGTGGAGGGATGAGCTCTTGATTGGAGGGACAGCCAACAGGGAGCAGGGTTCTGTGCTGATGGGCTCCTGCTGCACCCCCAGAAAATCAGCCTCTTATACCTTCCTCTAAACCAACAGAACCATGCTTATGATACTTGCCTTCAACGTTAAATTATCCCTTAAAGCACCACGTCCCACACTGACTGGATCCCTAAGTCTAAAATGCTCAGCACGTGTTATACTGCAGTTCCTCAGGACCCAAGTCCCTGAGCAGCTGCAACTGCAGGATGAAAGAGGGGAAGAACTGGAGAGTCTGTGGGGCTGATGGACTTGCTTGTCTCTTTTATGGCTTTATAATGCCTGGACGTAGAAAAGGAGAAGTGAGCAAAGCCAGTGAGTAAATGTGAGGAAAAGAAGCAGTGCACAAGTAAGTAGCTGGTTCCTCTGTTTTGCAGCCCAACCTTTCTCCATTTAGGGCAATAAGAGGAATTTTTTTCTTTAAAGCTGTATAGAAGAATTTTTTTGTAGTTTACTTCACTTGATGCCAGTCTTACAGTGGTGGTCTGTTCAAAATTGCTTCTAGCAATTCTGGAAAGCCATGGAACAACAGGAAAAAAATAAGGGGGTGTTGGAGCAGGGGAAAGCTTAATATTAATAATAATAATATCACTAATAACACCCAGCACCCTTGTTTATGTTTAATATGAACATGTGGCACAAACTGCAAAACACTGCTGTAGTTATGCTGAGAAGGGAACGCTAACCTGAAAGGGTAATGAGTAGCCAAAGGTCACCCTAGCTTTCCTGTTTTCAGGTCTTTAGACATGCTCTGTGAAGGTATATTCATCTCTGGCCTTCCATGTCCAGGAAAAGCAAGATGGGTTTAGCTAGTCTTTGTTCACAGCGCAATAAAATGGTATTTGTGTGGTCCTTTTCAAAATGAGAGGAGTGAAAGGACAGAGGGAGGATTGTGAAAGAGCAGTTCACAAAGTTTAGTTTCTTGTTCTTACTCATTTCTTCTTCTACATGTGAGACCTTTCCAAGAAGGGTCTTTTTGAGATGAATATCTTTGTGCTTTGTAATACCAAATTTCACCTACAGCACATTGAAGTTCCAGTGTAACACAGCTTCTACATACCTGCTTAACGATGAACATTTATTTAAATTGCATTCTTAGTCAGCAAAGGATTCAAATCCCTTATGAGCCTCAAGGACTTGCAATTACTTTTCAGACTGGAGTGTAATACATCTATGTAGGAAAAAGAGACCTTGAAAAACAGCAGTGTGACTAATGGAATAAGAACCAAGCCTGAAAGGTATATTTTTAAATATCAACAATAATAAAAAGTTATGCATAGTATATGAGAAGAACTGTCTCAGCACAGAGTACTTAGTTATTATTGTTCTTCTAACATGTTAATAACATCCTTGTCATCTGGACATGACATACTATAGCTCTTATTTTGATATTTTATCCTCAGGCAACTGGACCATATGGAACAGAAGTCTAAAGCTTGCTGTGGGTGCTATAGGCCAAATTATCCCCACCAGGATGTTCATCTACATAACCAGCAAAGAGCTTCACAAACGTGGCCTTGGCGTTTGCCCCAAGGTAATGAAAATTCACAGCTTGGTGTCAGTAAATGCATCAAGTGCAGAACACATCCCACACGCTGTATTAGAATTCTAAAGTTTTATCATTTTACTGTGTTCAAGGGAAAAAAAGGCAGAAGAAATATCACAGAAGATTTTCACTGGCTGTCCAGCCTGTTTCAGGGTATAAAATGAAGCTATTTGTTCAGCATTAAGGCTTTTCAGTTTAGGTATTGGACACCCCATGGGAGAGTTTTATGTATTTATTTATCAAACTGGGGAACTGTGGACTTGATAGAATGTGAAGATAGAAAACAGTGGTATCTGAATCAAATCTTAGCTTTCCTGAGTATTTGAAAGCAGTTTTATATCACACCTTATTCAAATTTGTGTACCTATTAAAATATACCTTATTTTTGGAAATAAACTGTTATATTAACAAAAAGACATAAAGGTAGTCACCAGATCAGTTACTTTTTCCCTCAGTTAATTTCTCTCTCTTACATGAGAAATAAGTGAGCTTATACATCAATTTCTGCTTTGAAAAAAAAAAAAAGAAGAAGAAAGAAAGAAAGAAAAAAAGAAAAGAAGGAATTAAATCATAAGTCCTATACTAGTGGAAAAAGTTAATAGAAATTTTAATGAAAGTATAAGCTACATAAGATTTGAACTCAATATCCTTGAAATATAAGGCATTTATCCTCCAGGCTAAACAGATTTTTGTACCATCTACAAACAAGATGCATGATTTTCACAGGCTCTCCTGAAGAGCAGAGTTATTATCATACATTAGATTTTGCTTCTTGATTAAAAAATCATATTAATTAAATGCAATTAAATTAAATTAAATTAAGAGTTGAAGATGTAGCAATCCATTTATTATTATTTTCTCACAGTGTGGGACACACTCTAATAGAGCGATCACCCTCCTAGTCTCCCAGTCATGATTACTCAACATCCCTGGGGCACTTGAAGTGACTGTCTACACAAAACAGACATATTACAGAGGTACTTGCGTATTTTAAGTCTCTTTAGTAAGATTTTTCTTGCATGAAGAAAAATGATCATGTGGTCTCCTCTTGATCTTTAGGGTCATCTTGTCTTCTGAATTGTTTTTGCTTTGCGTTCCTGTTAGTGAATTTTCTTTTCTTTGTCTCATTGTCTTATGTGTTTTTGCATTGCACCAGTCCATTTCACTAACAACTCCAGAACTCCAGAATTCCTGGAAACACTCTTGAAAAGGATAGATGTCCCTGCTGATAGCTACTGTTATTGCATGTGTGTTGCATGATCATTATGAGCTCTCAAGAAGAGAAGAATGGAATAGATTCCTCAAAGTAAAAACTTTTTTTTTTTCTTTTCCCTCAAAGACAGGATAGGTCATCCAAAAGGCACTTTTGATTTCATTTAGAGATTCCTGAACAAACTTTAAGCAAGTGACTTAACGACTAGAGGCCTAGGATATGTCTATTTGGTTAGGGAGGAGAAGGTCCCATGTTGGCAGAGTAAGTTGGCCTGCAGGAAACTGCAGCATCAGTGGGCAGACTATTCTTGCACCTAAGTTACTGCCAGTCCAGCTAAGTCAGGTCCTTCTGCTCTACTTTACATGGACACTTCTAGCTTGGCAGTACAAAATGTGGTGGCAACCCTATGGGGCATCTCTTCCTCCTTTTGTGAGGATCTACATCCTCAGAGTTAGAGGTGACAGATGGCACAGAGGAAAGAAGGCATGATGGCAGGATCAAGGAAGACCCATTGATTCCTCATTGGCTGAAAGCAGGATATATAAACACTTTCTCTGAACATATTCCTGTGTACCTGAATCAACAGATTTGACCTGGCCGTCCTTAAAATTACAGTAGAAATGATTATTTTGCACTCTTGTAATTGTCACCGTGGTTCTCATGTAGGGTCTAGGAAGGAGTTTCTCTTTCAAAATGGGCAGTTGAATGAAAGATGGAAAAACTGAAACAACAACAGCAGAAACAACAACAACAACAAAAATTCTCCAAACTATCCATTCAAGCCATAGAAACTGGCATTTAGTCCACAAAGACACAACACAGATAATGCTCACTGCAGCTTAGTGTGATTGCTGGGGTGGAGGAGGACAGGCCCTGGTCTCTGCTAAACCAGATTTGGAAGCAATGTGTGGGCTGTCCTGAGTCATGACATGAGAAGAGGTAAGCCACTTTGCCCACTAGTAAGGTAATGAAGTTCCAGCTGTTTGAAGAACTGTTAACAGGTGTGGAGTGGGGAATTTTCTTCCCCCAGGTCTGGGGAAGAAAAGATGACCTGCACTGAACAAACCATTTCTTGCCAGATAAGTCTCAGAGCAGTCCCACTGGCAAACTTGTGACCTCGTTAAAACAAACATGTTCTCCATGGATTTTTATCTTCCTGAAAATATGATAAATAAATAAATAAAGTATCTATTATTTGGAGCTCTTTTTAAGAGTGCAATCCTCACACAGGAGAATGAGTGTGAGCCTGAGCAGGTGCCCCTACAAAACTAAAACCAGCATCTTCAATGATGAGTACACAGACACGACCCTACCCAGCAGGAGAGCCAATTCTTTAACATGCATATAAGAAAATGTGGAATTAGTCTCTGCTGTTGCACTCTCCTTTCCTCCACTAAGCTGGCACTGCCATCTCCCCTGAATGCCTGCTACTCTCAGGAGTATTCACCCCCCTCCACACTCCCACCATCTGTGAGAAATTTCTTCCTGTCTCACCCGTTCTCTATCTCACTTCAATTCGCTGCTGGCAACATTCTCTCCCTTGCCCTCCTTAATTCCTTTTCCTTTCTCTCAGCAATACCATTTTAGATGTTAATATTGTTATTTAGCGTTGTCTCAGGCTGCTGGATGCAGGTCATACCAAAGTAGCTTGTTGCATTACATTTGCCACAGTATTTTTATACATCATGTTTTTATCTCATATGGCAGATTTGTTTCAAGGACATTAAGAAAATGAGTCTGTTCGTGATTACTTACTGCTGATTCAAGATGCAACTTTGTTTTCCTTTCAGAATTTCATGTTGGCTAAATGTCTTTCTTTCTGATATCTCTGGACAGCTTCTGCATCGTGCTCCCTTATGACAGTTTGTTTCAGAAACAGATTAAACTCTAGTGCAAAATAATATCTTTATGCTATCCAATTCACAGCAAATACTAACAGGGACTATACTGAAAGGAAGATGTATTCTGTAAATAGAATGAGTGCATAACAGTTTTTCCTCCAATATTTTTATACTCAGTAGCATAAGCTTAGAATATATCCTTTGCCTCGAAGCCAAATTCTGTTTGGGTCTTCAACTCACTTAACTGTACTCAGGAGCACACCAGCTTGTAAATTAGAGCAGAAACCACCCCGAATTGGCCACACCTTTGCTTTCCAGATAGGTAGATAGATATGTACGTATTTGCCTACAGTCATCCTCTCCACTTAAGTCTTGCAGTGAAAAGACAATTTCTGAACCAAGTTGGACGGTAACCAGGGATTTCATCACAACCAGTTCCTCAGTCTTTTGCAGTTCACTTTATTCATACTGTACACTACTGGTTCAGATGGGCCTTTTACTCATTATCACATTTAAAAATAGCTTTAAATAAGTCGGGTTTATTTGTAACATATGTTCACACATGGAGAAAAAAGTTTGCCAGGTGTCCATTAGTTTTCAAAGAAAACTCAAACCAAACTAATCTCCTGAGTCTGAGAAATCAAATTGTAAGCTTTTCAGGAAAATTGCACTATAAAATAGGTCACACATGAAAATATAATTAAAGTGGTTAGTAGTTTTCACTACAGGAGCCCTGTTCAGCTCTCTGAAACACCATCCATCACTCCATTCATGTGAAATTGAATCAAATCTGCCACACAACTGCTCCATAGTGATAGTTCTTGGGTTCATGAAAACATGCTCTACTCTATGTTCATCCATTAGACATTTTGCTTCCTGCTGTTCAAGAACCCACCAAGTACATTCAAAGCAGAGTTTTTTACACCCTAGAGGGCTTCTCACCAACATAAAATCATACCAAACTATCACTATTTCAGAGACCTGTCAAAAACAAACAAACAAACAAAACAACAACAACAAAAAAGCATTAATTTATGGAGATAAAATGCTTAACCAAGAGATTATTCAGTTTTCCATGACAGCTGTTGTTATGCGTAGTCTAAATTTCCCCCCTTAAAAGAAAACATTGGCAATATGCCCTAAAGTAAACTGTTTCTGTTGTTTTTTTAATGGGGGATGGTAGAAGGACTGGTAGTACAGGCCTAAATTTACAACATGCAATACATAAAATGATTCAACATACAAAATAATAACAAAGGGTTACAGATCCATGAAGGAATGTATTGTACCATTCCTAAATAAGAGTGTGATAAGGGGAAGGAGAGGAGGATGGATTTAAAGGAAAGGTTGTTTTTATACAGTACACATACATAGTTCAAAACAATAACTGTTTAAGGATATGAAAGGCTATGTACCATCTCACTGAAATGTTTTCACATTGTTTTCTTAAACCAAAGAATTCTGTATTCACATTTTAAAGTATTAGAAAGAAAAATGTCCTGGTTTATATTATCTAACCAATGAACCAGAAAACCAGCTGCAGATTCATTTTCTGTGTGATTTCCCTGATGGATACATTCAGGGTGCCATGGTCAGGAGATGGTAAAACAACCCCTGTGAAGAGGTCAGAAATGATGTTATCAGAGAACAGAATGCTGTGGGACAGGCATAGAAATTAAATCAACAACAACAACCAAAAAAAAAAAAGATAAGAAATGTGTGGGCAGGGCTACCACTAATATAATCACTTTAACTTCTCTTATTTAAATCTCCTTTAAACCTTCATCTATAATTAATAAGATTTGCTATTTAAAAAAGTTCAGAGGGTTCCATGCTTATTGCTGAAACATGAAAGTAAAAATTCTGGCCTTTCATCATCTAAAACATATATAAAACTTTGTGAATCAAAAGTCTCTTTCAAACATCTCTGAGGGTTGACAAGTTAAAAAACTGCCCAAAATGAACAGTTTGTTGTCAAAATCCCACCACAGAGCAGCAAAGGTATAAGCCAAGATGATATTCAGTGGTATGCTGAGCTGGCATCAAAGAGAGCATTCCATGTATTTTGGAGGATAATTTTTCATTTAAAATAAAAGGTAAGCCTGTTATTAGAGGTGCAAAGATTATCTTTCTCATACCTATTAGTGTCAGACAGACTGGGTATATAGATGGATGTAAAAAGTAAGTACATGGAAACAACCCCGAAAGAATGTTAAACGTGGACTCTCACAACAGAAATGTCAGTAATCATAATATGGAAAAGGAACTGTACCTACACAGTTTTGTGTGCTTTTAGACCCAGATAAGATATTTGTACATGCACAAAAGGGCTATTTTCATAGCAGAGTATTGGATTGTGCTAAACAGCTCAAAGTATTTTTTAACACATAGAGATAAGCCAGTGTGGTATGTAAGGAAGGCAGGGGCCTGTGAGCCTTTCCTTTACTAGCATGACAAAGACCCGTGCTGTCTCTGCATGATCACCAGGAGGAGATGGAGTGCAGCCAGTCCTAGCAGAAAACCGGTTCATCCTTTTTGAGCATCAGCAGCCACCCAGAGCCACCACATTGTGTTATCCCTCATCACTGCGGCTTTACAGCATGCAGCTCAGACACAGCCTCCAGACTTCTATTTGTCAGCTGTTACTCTTTGCCATGTGCTGTGGGATGAGCCCTGCCTGGACATCTGTGGCTACTGAAGACCTCTGGCAGAAGAACTGGTGTCACTCTGGTGCAGGCACAGGGGGCACAGGGGACATGCAGGCACTGCCACCCCTGGGTGACACAGAGCCCACTCTGCTAACCCACCTGTCTGAAAGGCTGCAATACTGAAGGTAAGCAGAGCAGCAAAGAGTCAAAAGGTGGATTTCCCCTTATGCCCAAACCCAGAGGCTTTGAGAAGACTATGGTGTGTTGCAGGCAACATGGACCAGATCCAGAGCTACAGTGCTATATATAAAAAGGATCTTTTTCATTCTTCTCTATAGTTTTGTTTCTGACCTGATTGCTTTTTGATCCATTGTTCAGCTAGGACTCCCTCTCTACCTTTGAATGTCTTGTGGTTGGAAAGAATTTCTGGGTATAATACTTAAAAAAAAAAAAAAATTCCCAAACGGCTTAAGAGCAATAATGAGTGTAAAAGAGACCCTTTACTGATTCTGTGTCAGAACTGGAAAAGAACCCAGGTACCTGAAGGTTTGTCCTTTTTTTTTCCCCATAAAGAACATTTCATCTCTTCATAAACCTCTTGCCATCAAAATGACCTACAGAACAAGCAGTGGTGCTGTCTTGAGAGGTCTGGGACATGGTATTGTTTCAATGTGAAAGGAGATATTATAACTCTTTGTCATTTCTATTGTTCTTATTGCGTATATATAGAGAGAGGCATGCACCTAGGAAAATAAATTAATTTGTTCTGGATCAGTCCACACACTCAAGCACTTCCTTCTCTCTCTTCAATAGTGTTTCTGAAATTGAACCAGGAAGATTCTGTTCACACTTTAGAGAGGTTTTTTTTTTCTTTCTTTTTTTTTTCTTTTTTTTTTTTTTTCCCTGCAGCTATGAAAGCAAATGACATGCTACCCGAATGCAAGCAAACCACCTCTTTGGTGCCTTTCTCTGCTCCCCAGTTCCCAGCCATACTCTCCCAATGCTCAGTGTCAGAATGAGATAAGGGCAGGGAATGGGAGAGGAGATTTGCTCCTGCTGATAATGCTTACACAGAGAGAGGAACCCTGGCAGGGCATCCCTTAAGATGATTAGACAAGCCAAGGATCCTTTAGTGATGGTATTGCAGCTGTGGAAGATGAGCTGCACCAACAAGATTTTATTTTTCAGTGGAATACCTGAACAGGCATAGATCTTTTTTCTACCATTGCAATACAGAAGTATATGCAGTATATTTCTTGTGAATATGTACCTTCATATGCAAGGAAAAGGAGAGGAAAAAATAAACCCACCAACCATGGTGTACATGCATATTATATTTTGGATATACTCTCACAAGTCTCTCAAAAGTGAATCATTTTTGTTTATCCAGTTTAATGGCATTTAAATGGATCTGATTTGCACAGTTATCCTTCTGAGGTGTCCTAATTTGATCTCCTTTCTTAAGCTAATGGAGCTAGGTTGAGATTCACAAACAGGTAGTTTGAAAGAATGCTACTATTTCAGATGCAGCATGTAAGAATGGCATTGTTCGCATTTCTAAGCTCACAAATGCCATATCATTTCAACACACAAAAATATCTCAAATCCAAATTTCATATGGCAAAAAACCTCATGTTCATCAGTGTGGCTTTAGTCCTATCAGAGATTAGGTTGCAATCATGCCCAAAAGAACCATTTGAAAACTATCCTGTGATCAAATCGCATAGATACTGTGAACCAGGCTGCTCACTGTGACGTATAAAAAACTAAGGTTGCTGCAAGGCAGTATAAACACACTGAAGGAAGGTTTCACACCATAAAAAATGAAATTTATTGCACAATAAACATAATTCAGATCAACAAGGAGAATGGCAACTTCCAGAAGAAAAGCCTGACAATCCCCTCCCCCTGCACCATACATATACAGGTATGCATCCAAGAGAAAATAACAGTTTATAGCTTCCATTAAAATGCATATTTAATAACTATACACAGCTGTAATGACATTTTGAGATTTTTCAAACAATAAAAAAAGCATTTCCAAATACATTTCAAGAAGTAAAGGCTACTAGCAAATTCCCTGCCAAAACAAATTACCATGCCACTTTTCTATGCTTGTTCAAAAGCAAAATGGAGATGAATATGAAACACCAAGTCTAAGATCTATTTTTCAAAGTGTTGAAGCTAACACATGAAAGTGAAATATTTCTTAGTCTCCCTAACTATAGATCCACCACATTAATGCAAGACAACGACTAAAAGCTATACCAAAGCATTTAAAGGCTAAAGAACAAGCAATCAGGTTTTCTCAAGGAGGGTATAATAAATTAGTTGTAGAAGAAACAAAAGTGTTCTGAATCGTAAGGCAACTAAAAAACTGCCTGAGGATTACCTAAGTGTGAAATTTCAAAACCTGAAATATCTAATTTATTTCTATTTTTAAGACGCCTGTTCCTCTTAGGAATATGAAACAAGGTACATGCACAATAATCTGAAAACCTCAGGAAGATGCAGAGACAGATGGAAATGTAAACAAGTTTGAAGGATCTCTGCCAAAAGTCTGCTCTAATCCACTGTCCAATCATTAAAGAATAAACACCACACAAACCCCTTTGTTTTGAATGAATTACAACCTGGAATTACTTGGCAAATATACAATGAAGAATGCCATGGAAATAAAGAAATATGAGCTAGCATAGAGGGACATATTTGCAAGTCATCTCCTTCTGTGCAAGAACACAAGAAGTGAAAAATATGTCTTTAGGACTCTGTTGGTTGAGGGTATAAAAAAACCATCTTCACTTTTTGTTCCATGGTTCTGGCAGCAGCAGGTTAGAGGTGCTGAAACCAGCAGAATCCATGGATCCAGGTCCAAGCAGACAAGGGAACTCTGGGGATGCTAGCACACCCCGGGGCAGCTAGGCTCCAGGACAGCTGGCACTCTAAAAGGGACCAGAGGAGCAGACTGTTGCAACTGTGGGTTCAGGAGTTGTGAGGTTGCTGGCCTAACAGCTGCATCTCACATGTTTCATCTTCATAGGGACTGTGCTAAGAGACTAATTATTTCCTGGACCTAGCGCTCTGGTAGCTAGGTGGCTGTGATTTATATCCCTCACAGTAAAAATCCTCTTATTTTAGGACGAGAAAATGTCCTTACTAATTTCATATTCACTCCACTGTCTTGTGATGGCATGCACCTTAGAGTAGGGTTTATCATTGGAGAATGTGCCCAACATGGAAATCATATTTCATAAAAAGAGATTATAGATATCTACAGAGTAGAAAACTAGACTTGCAAGGAGAAAATCAGGGTACAGTTCCCTTCTGACTAGTCTTGTGCTCTCAGCAGTCCCCTTCATCTGGTGGCATCAGCAACACCTACCAGGAACTGTCTGGCCAGACAGGAAAATGGACACATTGCCTCTAATTACATGACTCATTAAGTAATGAAATTGTTTGATCAGCAAAGAAATTCTATGTTCTATTTCTTTTATAGATTAGATGAACCAGATTCACATAGATAAAACCCTTTCACTTTCAAAATACCTAGTATCTGCAACAGTATCCCAGACACTCCCTGTTAACATATTGTAACAACTATGGATGAATGATTTTCTGCAGATAGTAGGCACAGAGAAGGACCAGACATCCCTCTCATCAATGCCAGCATAGACTGGAATTAATTCTATTAAAGTCAGCATGGACTTGTCAGACATTGCAAATCCATATTTCCCATGGAGACAAGACAGCAGGAGATGGAGGCAGGAATTTGGTAGGACAGAAAAAGGCAATTATATTAGGAAAATGTGTCAAGGTAGGGTACATGTATACTACACATATATATGAGAAGGGTAATACATTCTCATTCATTTGTTGGGAAGGTCTGATAAAGATTCATTGGTATATATCTGTTTTTATTTGCCTAGGTTCATCCCAGTTGGTTTTCCCTTTGTCCAAGGAACTTCACCTCCAAATTAGCCAAATATCAGGGTACTCTTTCTATGATTAATTATACTGGCATACACTTGTTTCAATGAAAGATTTGGCTGAGCTCAGTTAAAATGTCTCCATCCAGCTCTGTTTCTCCACTGGCCTTTTATATCAAATGGGCAACTTTTTTGTGAAGAGCTGCTGCCTGTGCTCACTATGCAATGGCAATCGTAACTTTATTTACCAGACAGAGATGATACATGCATAACCTTATCCTTCGGCCATTGACCGGTATGATCCAATATAAAGGGGTCTCTGGAGGAGAGAGGTGTGAAAGACTGGGGAAGTAGCTGGGGAAGAAACTAGCAAAGTTTTTAAGAGAAACAGTTTCCAAAGTCTATTGTTTTCAATGCAGGAAGCAACATAAGTCCTTTAAAATGTCTTCCTCCCCACACGTCTGAAAAGCACTTGCTGAAGTGGCTAATAGAAAAAGAAGGTGCTTGGTGCAAGGCAAGGTGCAAAGCAAGTCAGATCAGATGTGCAGTCCTGCACCATCCCCTCACACTGCTCTCTTGCCGGCCTCCTTCTCACATCTCCTTCCCTGTCTTTTGGGAAGTTTTGCCTCTTCAATTACTATTTCTGGAGAGCAAAACTTCTACAGAACTTGGGGGTTGTTTCACATGCCATCTTTGCACATCATAATTGGGAAATGTGTTAAATCAGCTGTTAGCGTCAGCAGTCAAAGCATGCTGACTGAGACCCATGAGGTGTGGAGTCCCCAGCTGGGACTAACAAACCACCTCAGTGCTGGAAGCACAAACTGGGAAGAGCAGTGAGAGCAGACAAGGGGTGGCTGGAAGTGGAGAGAAAAGCTCAGCAGGGATGCAGGGAACCTGGTGCCCCAGTGTGGTTGGCAGTGTGCAAAACACAGTGCAGAGCCAAATGCAGCTCCTAGCTTCCCCTGGTTGTAATAATATCTATTAGTTTCACTGCAGAGTAGAGCTGAGTATACTTTTAAGGGTTTGGAGGTCATTTTTTTCATGACATGGTCCAGATGATCAGAATGGCCCCTTAGGCCAATAGGACCAACCTTAAAACTCATGTAAACAAGGTTAACAGTGAGGTAGTGAGCATTTTTACTCACTTTCCCAGACAGTATGAAGCAGCTTGAAAAGACAATGACAAAATAATAATAATAAAATAAAATAAAAAAATCACAGAATGGAACTTTTCAAAACCAAGAAGGACTGCTTCATTTTCACTTGCAGATGAGAATTTGTAACATTTCTTGTCATCAGATGTTTTGGGCATCTTACCTCACACAACTAAGTGCAGTATTCACTAAGCCATACAGGCACTCATTTGTTCATTTGTTTCAACCTAGTGCCTGTCTCTCCTCTCTCTCAGCCCCAGCCATCCAATCTCATGGATCTTGATAAAAATATTAAAGTTAGAAGAGCCTCTTATTTGTTTTCCATGGAACAATCCCAAATTCTTAATTCTTAAGGTTTTTATTCTGCTTCAATTAGTTGTTGGCAGTGACCTTGCTTTCATATATCTTTTTCTGAGTAACACATGTGAACAAGAAATCTATAGTACACTTATATTTTCACCAGAACCCCTGCTACCCTGCCTTGTCTGCCCAGATGCACACACTGCACTCAACGCCACCTTACTCCACAGTTTGGTGAACTCCCCCAAGTTGCTCTTCACTAAATTGCACCGCTGAACACAACCTGCAAGCGTTCTCATCTCACCTTGTCTGACACTTCAGCTGTATGCATGCAACCGCTTGCACTGATCTGTAAACCCTCCAAAATTGTCTGACCCTGCCACTGAACTCTGCTGAGGTCTGCAAGAGCCCTGGGTGCATGTGTGTGTGACCCAGCATTTCCCCCTGCAGCAGCAGTGTGAGGCAGGGAACCCAGCTCTTTGTCCGATGAAGCTTTGCTTATAGATCCCCAAAATAGTATTATTAAATTCCATGTTTTGCAGCAGATATCATCATGACAGGGAACTTTCCCAGCCCTTCCCAAAGCACATTCCCAGGGCTAGGTCCAGAAGGAACCTTTGTGGAACAATCTCCTCTGGCTGTCCCTGGAAGAGCTCTTACTTGCCCTCACACTGCAGTGACAGGAACAGTGACCAGGACAAAGCCCACCCTTCACACAGAAATCCCTCCACTCTGCCTAGAAATCCTGGCTGTGCAGAGAAGTTTCTGAGCTTGCAAAGCCAGACAGCTTCTCCAACTGGCAAGTTTGATTTTTAAGTCAAGACCAGGAGTGCTTTTCCCTGCCAGGGAGGTGACTTGGTGAATCCCATTAACCACTCATCTCTCCTGGCTATCTGCAGGTACTATCAATACACCTTTCACTGCCTCTCCTGGGACAGCTGAGACACTTGGCAATTAATTTGCAGGATCTCAAGCAGAAAATTATCTCTCTGTAGAACGAACAAACCCTGACTGGTCTCCATTTTAAGACAGACAGTGTAGAAATGGCTGCTATTCCCGTGAAATCCTGAGCGTGCACCCTCCTCTCCCACTTATCCCTTTTCACTCCTTCTGGGATTCCTGTAGGTAATAAACGGCAGTGCTGTAGCACAGAGAAATCACAGCCTAAGGATGGCTGGAGCTGCACCCAAAACAGAGCAGCTTTGAGGGAGCCATCTGATTACTGCTGCCCACATCTGGGTGAAAAAGCTGGCTTCAGCCATCTCTTTGGTGCAGGCTCAAATAACCATGTATACAGAAATTGTTTCCTTTTTCCTCTTAATTTTCACCGTGGAAAGCAGCACCTTAAACACATGAGAATCAGGAGTTGCACATTGCAGAAGAGAGAGTTTCTGTTTTCTACATGTAGAGAAACATTGAAGCAAATATGTTTTATTGGTTATTTTGATTGTGGGTCTGGAGAATAGGATCTATTCCAAGTGACACCTGTCATTTAAAGCCTTAGCAACATGAAAATTAAATAAAAGTCAGTTAACTTTTAATTTATTTCCATCAATTTATTTTCCAGAACCACTAAAATCCAGACTAGAGAATACACTCCTTAGAATTTAAAGCATATCATATTATAGTTCTTTACAGATACTTGGAATTTCCTTATGAAATTAAAATCTATTGCTATGGACGCTCATGTTCAATACAAGTAACTATGCCTCTTACTATACAAATCAAGAAGAAAAAAGTTCTAAATGATAAAAAGCTTTTTCTTGGAACAGCTTCACCGTGAACACTTGTAAAAGAATATCAGAAATGATAATAAAACATAGATGCAAAAATTAAATCAATGTTTACAAACCAAAATGTTTTCTATACTTTCTATTTCATATTTATCTAAAATAAAATGTCTAGCTTTCTGTAAATACTGCAGTTTGCTTTGCATTATTATAAATCTCCTAAGACCTATTGTAAGAGGACTTTTCCTTGACTGTGGGGTGGGACCTTTGTGAATTGATCAGGCATGTGAATAATAAAGAACAACCACATCAGTTCGATCCAGTGTCACCAATTCTTTTTCCCCTCTTCCAGGTGAGCTAGCTCACAGCAACTCAGCAGCTTCAGACTTACGTAGTTAACAAAATTGAGAACATCGATCTTTCCTTAAAGTTCCCACAAAAGTGGTTAATTCATAATCAGGGCATGAGCAATAGATTTCTTTCCTCCCACTTAACATTAAAGTAACATTAATTATTTAACATTAATAAAAGTAATGTTAATTATTTTACCAAAGGAAATGTATTCTCCCAATTTCCCACTGCATTAAATCCTCACTTATACTTTGAACAAATAGACCCTAAAAATAAACCAAAGCAAACCCCAGAACCCCTGAAAGTGCTCTCCTGTCTTGGAATGTCCTGGCAAAATCTGCCTGTGTGTCTATTTCAGATACTGATATAGCCTCCAGCAGCAGACTTCCTGAGTACCTCTGTGTATTAAACACATTTACTGCACAGCCTCTTTGTGCCATTATCTTGTGAGTCAGACGAACAAAGCACAGTGTTTGTCTGCCCTAATTTGAGTATCGAAAGTCAGATGTCACCCCAGGCTCACCTGCTCAATAACCCTCTGGAAGCACCCCCTCCTCCACCTCCTCCGCCAGGGCAGTGCAAAGTTGTCAGCTCAAAGGAAAATATCTTAATATTGGATCAGAGTCAGGTGAGACATATCCTGGCCTTGGAGATTTACATAAAGTGCAATACTGGAAAAAAGATCTCATCTTTCAAGCCCAGTTAACTACTAGATTATTCTTTCTTGTCCTCAGTTCAAAAGTGAGCAACAGAGCAACAGCCATTGTTTCAAGTTGAATTTTGAAATATACCCTTTTTATGCTCCAGAATTGCTGTCTAGTTAACTAGACAATTTTTTTTTTTTTTTTTGGCATATGGAGAAGTTACAGACCATTTCACAGAACACATGATTTATATAGCATTTGGGAGGGGTTCCTTTATTTACACTTGTATGTATGTTGCCTTCATTCACAATGTTCCTGATAAAACCAGACAAGATTAGTTATATTTGTTACATTTTTATTGTTTTAGTACATACCAGTTAAATTTGGTTCATAATTCTATTATTCCAATAGAATACTTTGAGGTGAATCTCAGAGGCTCAGTGCACTGAGAGTCCATCACAGTTCCATTTTTATGCACAGGTTGAAAGGGATTACATGGCAGTTTAATGATTCAGTGTACTTGCTGCAGGAGCATCAAGTGCCATACATGTTTATGAGGTAAAGAAAAAGGCAGCTACAAAGTACAAATGGTCACAAGGACACCAACAGAATCAATATTTGGAGGGAGGAGTAAGTAACCTGACAGGAGGTATGTCATAAGAGCTAGTTAAGCACTTGGGGAAAAAAAAAAAATAAAAAAAAATGTAATTAATCTTTTGTAATCTGTTTATAAATAGAGCCTTAATGCAAAGTCTCACCTTAAAAATCTATAAGGATTTGAAGAGCCACCACATCAAAAATGTCCTCTGGCCACTTTTACTGATAATGCTTTTGATGTCCCTAGCTGAAAAGTTACACCTTTCCAAATCTGGCCCAACTAACACCATCAGCCAATCAAGGTGTTTGTAAATGTAATTACAATAGACACCAAAAAAAGGATCTATTTGACACAGATATCAGATACTTCCCATGCTTCCAAATAAGGAATACATGCTCAGCAAAGAGATTCCTTCACCACACACAAATTATTATGAATGCACTCGAGGTTACAGAAAGCCTTACGTAACAGAAATCCTTTGGGTAATGTCTTGCCTGAACCTCGTATTTGTTCACCTGCCAGCCTGGACAGAGAACCCCCTGCCATCCTAGTCTGGATGTTGATGTGTTAGTGGTTGGCCACTTGGCAGCAACTTTTGAATAGATGTTCAAATGATGCATTTGGATCTTAGAAGGCTTCATGAATCCAGTAAAGCTACAACTGTAAGGGACAATCCCTTTCCATCACCACTTTCATCTCTTATGTTTTTTCAAATAAAAAATAATGTTTCTATTTAAAAAAAAAAAAACAAAAAAACAAAAAACTCAAGTTTGGCAAAATTGCTCCTCTGGTTGGATTACACCTTCAGAAAACGTTCTAAAATCTTATTGCACAGAGTTCTTTTTTTTTTTTTTTTTTTTTTTTTTTTTTTAAACTATGACAAGAGAGTGAAATTGCTCCTGCTTTATCATTTACTGCTTAAGGTGGATCTGAACTGGGCGGTTTCATGTCAGAAAGATGCTTGATTGATTTTAGGATAGAATCTTGAATGTTTTATAGATTTTTTTATACACCAATTGAAGTAAAAAGTCAACTCTGATTGTACAACTGCCTGCTTAGAAGAAAAAGAACACGACATTTTTTGCAGACATTTGTTTCCAGTCCTTATGAGTCTCCTGATATGTCACTATAAATGGGGGAAAACATGAACCGGAAATATTAATGGCTTTGTTCTCATTTTCTTGTCTTAAAAAAAGGCAAGATAAAATGAACCGAATTCAAAGTTGGTGTGATCCTCATGAATTTACATTGATGATAAAAATAAAGAAAATTGAATGTTTATACTTTGGTGAGCTACAGTATCTTGGATAAAACTGTATTCTATATCCTCCTGAATATTTTTCTTTTTGTAAATTCCAGTGTTAGGCTGTTTGTTGAACTTTTCTCATTAATAACTCTTAAAGTAAGAAAATATAACATTTTATCTGATACTATGAGTGAGAACACACTGTAAACAGAACACAAACTTTAAAAATCTTCCTTGGATAGTTTCCAAATCCAGCAATGAAGCACTGAGTCTTTTATTTCCTTAGTTTAAAAGCCCATCTAGAATATATAATTTCTCATTTCCAGCAAGAGCCTTCTGAAACAAATTTTATTTAAAGAGCTGTAGTGCCTACCACACTGGGCCATGCTGACTTTGTCTGGTAAAGCCTCCCACTGAAACGTAGTTTCTGATGTGTGGAGATCACAGCTTGTTTCCATGTAGTTGAAATCCCAGCTCAGAGTTTGTCTTATGTACGAGGCACGTCTTTTACCCAGAGAGTTGCCAGGATAGTTCTCCTCCCAGAAAGCCTTGTGTATATTTCCCCAGAGAAAATTCTCCAGTGAACAAGACCAAGAGGCGGTGGTACCCACACTGCCCCGGCCTGTTTGTGGGTGTTTGGGGCACCCCACAGTGCCTCCCCACCCAGTCAGGCCAGCCCTGTACATGGGGCCATGTGGGCAGCTGCTCTGACCATATCCTGCCATCCCGTGCAAGTCTCATCTCTGACCAAAGCTTAATTCTCCTCAATGAGAGATTATTTTTCTGTATATGATCTTAAATCATCCTGACAAAACAAGCCTGTGCCTGGAAATTAACTTTCAGATTTCCAGTGACAATGAGGATGGATCTTACTCTTGTCACCCACAGGTTGCAAAGATGGATCCTGTGACAAGGACTAAGAATCTGAAATTCATTTTAATATCTGATATAACACCATCCATTGGAATATATCTAAGTTAAAATTATAATATTGGAAAACTTTAAATTAGGTCAAACTTCAGCTCTGAATTCAAATACATTCAAGGGCTTAATGTATACCAGCAAGACAAGTAATATTGCATGTGCTTTCACACTTGCTGTTTGAATGCTGAATTGATATTAAAAGTAAGAATGTTAAATAAGTGAATTTCTTTTTAATCAAGAGTTGGTATTGCCTTTGCTTTGTGTTAGAGGGCCATGAAACTACCTCAGCAAAACTGTTGGTGTTTGCAGCCTCTGTAGCCCACTCCCCCTCAGCACCCACACAGCTAAGCTACTTGGCTATCTGTTAAAAAGTTTGACTAGCTGGAGTCTCTAAGATAACACAAAGAAACAGGAAAAAGCTTGATAAATCCCTCTTGAATATAACGAAAAACCTCAAGGAAACTGCTTTAGAAAGTTTATTTACCAGAAAAAAAAAGTCAGCTTAGATGTCTTTCCACAAGGTTCTGTTCTTCCACAATTTAACAGCAAGGTTGACTGCTAAAAAGAAAAGCCGCTTGAGTTGCTACAAGCCATGTAATGAAATGGTGGCTTTTCTTACAGTAGAAACTAGAGCTCTGCGGACTCTCTCACCAACAGACCATCCTGACATCCTGCTGGACCATTGGGAATCCTTGTGTTTTTCCATCTTAGAGAGTGACTGTGACATATGGGGAGAAGTGATGACGTGTCTTGTTCTGTGTACTGGGCTGCTGGACACAGCTCTGGAATAAGCCAGTAAGAAATAAAATGAAATAATAAAATAAAATAAAAAATAAAAAAATAACAATAAAATAAAATAACATATAACATAACATGACATAACATAACATAACATAAAATATGAAACATAATAAAACAATATAGCCCAGAAAAAAAGACATAGTTAATGTGAAAATAATTTCTGGTTGGTATAAACATGAAATCTTCAGGCTTTGACATGATAGAAAACCTTCTCTATGCCTAGAGAGCAAGTAGCTTGCATTCTTGTTTCTTTTAAAAATCCCATTTTATGACAGTCAGGCTAGCATAGTCTCTACTTTGAATCCACCTCTCAAATATGTTTCATCAAAGCAAAAAGGTTGCCTACTGGAAATCTAATATCAAAGATATGGTGTTGTCATACAGGGTAGAGTAAAAAGTACAGGGAACATGTTTCCAACTTAACTGCGCATAGCAAGGAAGAATTTCAGTGATTATTTGTGTATGTGTGTGTGTATGTGTGAATGCAATTATACCAGGAAAAAAAAAATAACAAAACACTCCCCTCACCTTTTTACCTTCATCATCCACTAAGTTATCACTACACCTGTTCAAAAATATCTGTACAATTTCCCTTCACTTATTTTAAGATCTAAAGTAGGCTGCAAATATTAGACATCATGTTTGGATAGTACAACAGAGAATTGCTTGAATTAATTAACGCAATCTCTTTTCCACTGTGTCCAGAGATGGGAGAAAAAAAAAAAAAAAAGTAACAGATGGGCAAAATAATAAATATTCCATTTTATTTTGACTTTTAATCACTTTCCCCATGTTGTATTAAAAAGAACATAGATAAACAGCCCCTTTTTAATATGAGCATGTTAAATATAACTTATTTCTTAGAAGCAAAATTGACATAAATGATTGGCTTGAAATTCAGTTCGACAAAGCCAGGGTAGAGAATAGAAATTTTACTCAGAAGTCTGGAATTTTGTTTTGTAGATTCAACATTACAAATTATTGTGGGTAAGAATGTGGTGTGAGAGAGAGAGAGAGAGAGAGAGAGAGAGAGGAAGGAAGGAAGGAAGGAAGGAAGGAAGGAAAAGTAAGAAAGAGAGAAAGGAAGGAAGGAACGAAGGAAGGAAGGAAAAAGAAGAAGAAAAAACAAAAACAAAAACCGGATGTGGATGTGACCATTAAAAAAAAAAAAAAAAAAAAAAGGAAACAGATACCTGATTACTTGAGGTATGGGCATCTCTATAGATATGTCTCTTCAGACTCCAGTGCAACAACATTACCCTTTCCACCTGCAGCCCTCAGGATGTCTTTTCTCTGCCCTGTGCCATTGGCAGTGACTGTCTGCATAGCATGGGGATAGCACCGGACAGGGCGGGGTATCACCCCTGAAGCCTTCCCACCTGGAGGCTCAGCCTCGTGCTTGGAGGACAGCTGCCTCAGAGGCTGCTCCAGGCTGGGTATGGTTCCTCCTTCGGCACAAAAGTCCACCTCCAAACTCTTCTTTTGTCCTGTCTCTGAGATAATCATGGTTTTGTTCTTTTTTTGTTTGGTTGGTTGGTTAGTTGGTGGTTGTTGTTGAGAGCCAGAGCAGTGTTTCCAAGGAGTGCTATGCTCCTGCTCTGAGGCATGGCACTGACATGGCTGAAACATGCCTCCCATGATATCTCTGCCCCCATCACCATGCTGTGCGAGATCTGCATCACATTCCCTATAAAAGACAGCACCTGTTCATCATCTCTTACCTTCAGGGTTATTCTTTTTCCTGGTTTTCTTTTTGAGTGGTAGTTTATTCAGCACAGCGCTTGCGAGCCTTTGATGTCGTGAGGTAGGAAATCATTGCACAAAGAGTGTAACTCCTGGCGATCTGAACTCTGCTTTTAACACAAAGCAACATTAGCTTTATCAAAAGACATATTGTTTCTACCTGCAGTTTAGAAGCTTTTCGTTTCTTTTTGCTGAGCCATTCCTTATGTTTCTTTCATGAATTGCCTTTCAAGAAAGGAAAGAATACAGCTTTCTTCCTTCAGAAGCAAACTGCCCAGACAAATCCCACTTGCCCTAGAAATCCCTCTTTGGGGTCAAATTTCTTTCTTGGATACTTGATTAGGGACTCTCAGAAAAATCAATGGGAACCTCTTTCAGTCCTTTCAAGTCTGGCCCTACTGAAGATAAGGAAATATAAAATTCCAACAGAAGAATCCACGTTTCAGAAGAAATCCTTTCAAATGTTTGAGGCAACTAGAAGCCTGTTTCTCCTTCACTTTCAAAGAAACAGGGCAGTACACTTAAGAGTAACATCCTAACTGTTCTTTTAACCAGATAAACAAATAAGCAGAAAAACATCATCTTGAGCCCTTAGTTAAAAAATTCTCTGAACATCATCTGCAAGAAGAAACAAAATATGGGATGTATTGAAAACACTGCAACCTTTTATCAGGATGAAGTATATACACAGATATGTGGTTATCAATTTTGGAAACTTACATACTTGGAATAAATACCAGCACAGTCAAATACATTGGTGAAATGCAAGTGAGTCTTTTGCATGCTATAAACATATTGGTGCCATTACCTGAGTGAAATATAATAAGTTTAATGACAAATAATCAAAAGCTTTGAAAAATTAGTGCGCAGTTAGATCTAAAATGGCCAGGGTAATGAACAATTCTGCTTCAATATCATCTTTAGGCTATTCAGACTACCTATTCTTTTCACATAAAATAAATATGCAAAACTATATCAAGGGAAGAATAGATTTTAACAAGGTTTTCAATATAAATTTGGCAATATGTCCACGAAGAAAGTGCCAGTCTGACATGTGAATTGTTCACTTAAAAATAAGACCGTTCTCCTAAACAAAACAACTATCCAATAAAGTGTCGTTGTTTTATAGGAATGTAGTCATAAGGAAAATATGAATTCAAAAGCTTTTTTTTTTTTTTTTTTTTTAAATCTGCAACAATTCAAGCCCCAGTCAAATAAACCACTTTGTGTAGTTCCTTTCATTAGTCACATGCCAACACACATTGTTAAATTAGCAAAAGATCACACAATGCCTTCTAAATTAATGACCAGGCTTTCTTTGACTGCTCTGAGGTCAGGATTTCAAGTTGCTTCATTTTGTAAATGTTAAATGCATTTTTACCAAGACTTGTACTGCAGAGCTGGTACATAGCTTTGGAAGAATGATCTCAATCCTCTTTTGCCTTCTGCATTGTAAGCAAAGGAGCTGGCACACATTTACAGGGCACAGTCTTTGCACCTCATAAAATTTTAAGTAGCAGAAAAAAGCCTAAATCTGTCTTAAGATGATATTAGATTTTAAGATGGTCATAGTGCTCAGTTTCCTAACTTGAACACATTTGATATAAAAGAAAGTAAGAGGTACATTGCATGAGATCCTTAGGAGAGTATAGCAAATGATTATTTTTAAGTGTAACTATTTTTAAAGGATAAAATTGATGTTTTCATGCTTAATTTTTTGAACAAAGCCTACAAATAGTCCCATAGTCATGAAGATCAAAACAGCCCACTGAAAAAATAGGATTTCAGCATTTAAACTAATTATCTAGTCTTCTGAAGATTTCCAAGAAAGGATATTAAAAATGTTAAAACAAGAAAAATGAGTTTACAAGTTTGCTTATTTATTAAGTAAACAGCAAAACCTAATCATGACGGTTTCAGTGGTTAGAAGTGAGCTGAAGTTTTAAAGAGACATTTGGAAAACAAATAGAAAAAGTCATCTGTTCTCTGCATTTTTAGGGAAAGAATGATCACATACTGCTTTCAAGGCAGCTGTGTAAACACACATACATTAAAAAATATTAAATAAATAAATAAGTAAATAAATAATAATAGTAAAGTGATACCTTGCACAAGAGAATGACAAATCTGCAGAGAAAATCAAGCAGCCTGGCAAGTTACCATAAGTAGTGCAAAACTGACAATATTAGACTACCATCATTAACATACAGAGATACACACCAGAAGATGTTTGACTGGTGGAAAAAGGATATTTTTGAAAGAATCTATGTACAAATATACAAGACAAATGTTGGGCAGTGTACGGGTATGGAGTAAGATTTCTTTTGCTCTCTGCCTGCTCAACTGTAGCCATTCAATTAGTAATTTCCTGTGGTTGAAGGGTACCACATCTTTTCAGGATAGAGGAAAAGCTGGGGATGCTGCTGGAGGGAACTGGTTGCAAATCAGGACATCACATCTGAGAGCAGGAATGGATCTTCCCTTACTTCTGCCTCAGCAAAAAAAAAGAAATACAGTCTGCATTACTGTTGTTGATTTGGGTTTGGAAGACACAGGCTGGAAATGAACATCTCCCAGTACACAACAATAATGCTTTCAAATATTAATGTTTCTAAAAGAGATGACCTTGTAATACAAAAGTCTTTGCATGCAACATAGGTCACAGCTGGAAGGTGAGGCTGTATCAAGGCTGAATCTGTGCTTTTCCTTGGATGTGGAGGATGCCCTAATGGCATCTTTTGAGGATTCTCAGATTTCTTATTAACATTCTTATCATTGCCCCAGAGCAAAGCATGTGGCTATGAAGACAGTGTTAAATCTGAACCTGTGTGCATACTTCAGCTTCTTCAGGATAATGCAGGAACCAAACTGGGCTGTAATCAGAGGCAGAGAAAGGGCAGGTAAGGCTATGAAGCTGGGTAGAGAAGGGTGCTGGACATTAGGACACAAAACCTGCCAATGAGGGAAAACACATGCTGGAGATCAAATCAAGCAGGTGTGGTGAAGCAAAGAAAAGGGACTTCTTTTCTCTTCTACCTGATGTGAATTGGGAGTTAAACCCTTCTTTAGGATAATTCCACCAATTTCTATTATTTATAAATGCCAGTATCAAAGCAGTTATTAGATATCTTGAAACAAACCACTAACTCAACAATGGGCTGATGAAAGTCTTGCATTGATATCCATCCAATGGATATCCAATTCATATCCATTTTGAAGATGCCAGCGTCTTCAAAAACACTTCATAACATGACCTGTTTTGCATAAGCTTACCCAAAGTGTATCTGAAACAGCTTTCACACACATCCTCTATTTCTTCTGATCATCTGGGGAAAACCAAATTCAGCCAGGAGTGCTGTCTTCATAGACATCACAGGGCCTGAGGCAATGCCTCCTGCCCCATCATGTCCAAGCAGGGCACCTGGGTCAGTGGCATCCAATGGCAGCCCCAGGAGGAGAATGACAAATAAATACTGTATAAATTATTCTGTGTCTCTAAGACTATATTGTTTATTTCTCTACAGCTCCCTCCTAACTACCCATTCCACGTCTTCAAACATGGAATAGGCATTGCAAAAACAACAACAAAAAAAGCAAACAAACAAAACCAACCAACCAAACCAAACCAAACAAACAAACAAAAAAAACCTCTACTCTTTGCTCTACTCTGCACTGGTGCAACCTCACCTCAAGTACTGTGTGCAGTTTCGGGCACCACAGTACAAAAAAGATATGAAATTACTAGAGAGTGTCCAGATAAGGGCTACAAAGATGGTGAAGGGCCTAAAGGGGAAGACGCATGAGGAGCGGCTGAGGTCACTCGGTTTGTTCAGCCTGGAAAAGAGGAAGCTGAGGGGAGACCTCATCGCAGTCTACAGCTTCCTCATGAGAGGGAGTGGAGGGGCAGGTGCTGATCTATTCTCTTTAGTGAGCAGCGATAGGACCCAAGGAAATGGTGTCAAGCTGCAACAGGGGAGGTTCAGGGTGGACATCAGGAAGAAGTTCTTCGCTGAGAGGGTTGTCGTGCACTGGAACAGGCTCCCCAGGGATGTAGTCACGGCACCAAGCCTGTCAGAATTTAAGAAGCATTCAGACTGTGCACTTAGTCACGTGGTCTGAATTTTTGGGTAGACCTATGGGGAGCCAGGAGTTGGACTTGATGATCCTTGTGGGTCCCTTCCAACTCGGGATATTCTATGATTCTATGAAAAAAAAAAAAAAGAGAGAGGGAAGAAATGGAAAAATAGCTGAGATTAGTAATCTAATCAGTTCATTATGAATAACAAATATTCTTGGGTTTACAAAGCAAAAGGTTGGATTTCTTTATTTGAGAATATTTATTACAGAAATTACATCACTGTTTTTATCTCTAGTTTGTGGTATGCACCTGCAGAAAAAATTAGTTCACTTCTTTTGCCGGCTACTAGTTTAATAATGTCCTATTCCATTTTCCTGTTAGAATATTACTTTTCCTGTGATTATAGCTGTGTCAAAATGTACTTTCCTTAAGCATGCAGAAGAAGCATAACATCTTTTTATGAAATGAAAGAAATTCTGAACTTATTTGAATTGTGCAATCCATAATAATGTAATACCTGCTCTGATACAGTGGCTTAGTGGCTAGATTCCTCTACAGTCTGAAATTCTTGTAACTACTTACCCCTGTGACACAGTCTCAGGCCCCACAACAGGCTAGTGGTGAACTTACAGTCTTTTATATTTTTACAGTCAGAATTATAAAGAATATCTTATTTCCCATTTCTTCCATTTATTTCATTCCTACAGTGTCATTAAGAAAATTTTCAAGTGTGTAACTTCAAAAATATTTAAGAATTGCACAAACCCCACTGTGTATTCTGAATGTTTTTGTGGAAATACTCATACAAAATTAAGAATGATGGTATTAGGGCTTTTGAAGATCAATTAACGATGATGAGGCAAAATTTTGGATCTATTTACTTTAATGGTGAAATTCCCATTGGAATTCCCTACAGGACTTTTATGATCTCCCTGTTTTTATCTCATCCATTCCGACAGTTGCAGAGGAATTAATAACTTGGTGAATTTCTTGATTCAAGAGAGGATGACAGTTGCTTAGCCAAGCTTGTGCAGATGAAATCAATGCCATGGTACTGGGCTGAGGGAAGCAACTGGACATGTTGTAAAGATGATTTTTTTTTTTTTCAATTGAAGTCTACAGGCTGGGAGCTGTGTTAGATCTGAGCTCATTTTAAGAGATAAAAAAGCATCAGAAACCCCAAAGCCTTTCCTGACTCACAGCTCTGATGTTGGCGTTCTGACACAGAGCTAACTATCTTACTGCTGGGCAATTACATAGATAATGAGCGGTGACTGGGAATGATTGTGGGGATTGACCTGAAACCTGAACTAGAAGAAGATATCTACTGGCCTCTGATGGATTTCCAGGCACTGATCTTAAATATACTATACAAGGCTTCAAATTGTATCAGACCACTCAAGCTCCTAGCTGGTCTCTACCAAAGCTTGACTGTACCAGCTCACCCCAGCTATGGCAGAGTCAGGGTGCCAGATGACGCAAAAGGCTTTAATCAAGTATATCGTGTTTTGATTAGATAAAGTCCTTTGCTGTTTATATGACACTCTTTTCTTTGGCAATACATTTCTTCAACAGTTTGAGGACCAGAAATTACTGTATACATCTCCTAATATTCTATTTTCCAATGTGAAAATATCTCAAATTCTGTCTAGGCCTCAGAGGAAAAAGACGAGTAAACACTGGAGAGGTGTAGTCCTCCAGGTTATTTTCATCAACTATATACAATTACTTCCAGTATATGATAATACATAAATATGACCTAGTATAACATATTGTAATGGATCATAAAACTGTTAAAAAGTACATTTAGGACTGTATATGAATGCAGTATAACCCTAACCCTAGCTGCACCCTAACCCTAACAGTGTAAGAATCCACTCATCTAGGTGGCATTACATTCAAAGAATGGAAAAAAAAATCCTTTTGCAAGAATGAATCCTATTAAAAATGAAACTGTATGGAATGATCTAAAATAATTTTAATTACCAGAAATAAATCTTTCAGAGAAAAGGAACCTGGCTTTAAAAAAAAAATAAAATTCTTTGTGTTGTTGATGAACTGCATGAAGAAATTACAGCAAATGGTAAGTATTTGAGTCATCCATTCCAATTAAAATTTAAATTGAAAACTGGGTTCTAATGAAGAAGAGCTTAGTGCTGGACTTGAGGGATCTCCTGTCACTGGGCAAAGGGAAAAAGTGCACAAAGGCAAAAAAGATTTCAGTCAGGCATTTCCTAGGTATATGCTTCACAGTAATACAAAAAGGAGAGCATGCTGCCTTTTTTTTGAAACAGAACCCGTGCAGGCACAGTTGCTCTTCATGGTACTGCAATCCAGTGAGAAAACTTTTTTACTTCTAGCAGAGGAGCAAACAGCAATAAAGGAGAAACAATCTCATAATTTTGCCCATCCTAGCAAAATCATTATGTTATTGTTACTTTTGGATTTTTTTGACAGCTTCACTCCACCAGCCCACCCAAATTGCTGATAATAAACATAATGGAGGTTGGGTCCAGACATATCTTCCAAGACCTGCACCTGCTCAGATACTGGTGTCTGAAGGGTCAACATTTGCTGAACAGCTACAATAAGCACTGAAGGAAGTGCAGGCTCTTTCAGTTTGAAAACATTAATACTTTTGTTTTTAAACTTTAAATTGATGTTTTAATGTGCTACTAAGTGTAATGAAACCAAAAATCCATCACAACCTTAAGCTAATAAATTGCCCAATGCTTTGGAAAATTCCCTATGCATTAAATGATAACCCGCAAAATGAATGAAAATGCTAAAGTCATAGCATCTTCCAGAAATAGCTATGTATCTCTAACAGTCTAATACAATATAATGGAGAATACAGCGATCGTATTGTATTTCTAAAGCTTGTTTCTCTGTTAGCTCAGAAGCACAAGTTTAAAAGAACATTTATAACATAATTCAGTGTCAGTACTTTCTACCAAGGGTTCTGAGTAGCTGAGACTTAAAAAAAAAAGGCAGAAAAATGTAGGAAATGTAAAAAATCAATCAGATCACCTTAGTTTATACAACAAGATAGGTTACACAGTATTTCCCTATATGGGCATTTAATTATATTTTGTACAAGTGTAGTAAATTGCCTTCTTAAATCCTATTCTGAATAATGAAAAAAAAAATCACAACAAAACAACCAAACAAAACCAACAAGCAAATAAACAAAACAAAAAAATGAACAAACAAAAAAACAAAGCTCTTGTTTGTTGCAGATGCCTCTCTGAAGTATTTTTTTTTTTGCTGTTGTTGTTGTTGTCCCCCCACCCCATCAAGGTAATAAACGTGGTATTGAAGCAGTTCTCTTTCCCTGGCTGTGAGCTTTCTGCAGATGAAAGTTAACTCCTGTCTTTCAAAACACTGTGAGTGACAGGTTGCATACCAGAGCAGAGAGATCTTGCAGCTAATCTATCATGAACAAAATGCAATGTCTCCCCACAAACCTCCTTCTGTTACTGTGCTCAGAAGGTTGCAACAGCAATATTTCTCTGGCTACATTTACAGTAGAGAATGTGGAAACCATAAAAAAATCACAAGGACAGATTTGACATAGACAACCAGTTGAGTTTGATTAAAATGTACTAAAATTGTATTTTTTTTCATTTAACAGTAAGCTTCTGTCAATGTTGTTTAATGTCAGTACTGTTAATGAAGTTGTCAAGCTTGTCACTTTCATTGAATACCAACTTTGCTAAGAAACTGGTACTACAATTACCTCCAGCTCTGTACGATTAAATTCATCAAAGCACACCAAGGCCCCAGATTGTGCCAGACCTTTAAAGAATTTCCCCATGGCTTTGTAGTCCAGTCCATCAGAACAGTTCAACACAATGCAGTGCCAAAAGAAAAGAGCTTAAAAAGATCATTTTTTAATTTAAAATGTATAGGATTTGCCAGCATTTACTGCCTGTTATTCAGCTTCCCCCACCACCACCCCCAGTTCTGGAATTTCCCCTTATTTGTCCAATCTATAATATAAAACCAGATCATGTAGCTCTTAACTAACTCAGTCTTTCACAGTAGCATGTGAGATGCACTTATGCACAATTTTAAAAATAAATTTCTAACAGCAGGAAAATAAAACAAAAAGAGGAGCAGTAGCAGCAGTTTCATGCCCACCCAGTTCCAGCACTTGACTATACTCCTCACCATCTGAAAGAAAAATCAGTTCTTTTACAGAAGTCACATAACTTCCAAAAAAAAAAATGAGAGGAGAGGAGAGGAGAGGAGAGGAGAGGAGAGGAGAGGAGAGGAGAGGAGAGGAGAGGAGAGGAGAGGAGAGGGGAGGAGAGGAGAGGAGAGGGGAGGAGAGGAGAGGAGAGGAGAGGAGAGGAGAGGAGAGGAGAGGAGAGGAGAGGAGAGGAGAGGAGAGGAGAGGAGAAGAGAGGAGAAGAGTTTTGAAGTTTAAAACTCTCAAGTTTAAAACTAGAGAAGAGGTGAAGGAGATATGCCTCTTGGTTAAAAATTCAGTGAGAGAAGCAAGACTCTTGGATTCCTCTCCTTTCTCTGCTGACATATGGAAACCCTCCAGCACAAGGCAAGTATTCTCACCACAAGGTACTTGGGTGAGAGAGAACCTCTACCTCCATCTCTACCTCTTCCTCTCTCACCTTGCTGCCTGGTAGTCCACGGAGGACCAAGCATGTGGAGAGAAATCTGATTCTAGCTGTGCAGCCCAAGGGCAGGTACCTCTTTGGGTACACCTAGGGCCAGGCATTTCCCATTGGCATCCCCAGGGGACACACAAGCCATATGGCAAGATGTCCAGTTTTCAAGTCATTGATTTTTGTACTTTGATGTTCCCCAATTTTTCAAGTTGATGGTTTTGCTATATGTTCTTTATACCTACCTGGAAATAGTCACCATCTCCTGAAGAGCAAGCAGGGGAAAACACTATCCACAAATGTGTTTTTGTAGGAATTAAAATTGCTATGAAAACAAAGACATAAGACACAAAAAATCTAAAAATAAGCATGTTGACTTACACTATGCTGGAGACACATTTCTTTCATTGCTATACGTGGGTTGAAGATTGGAGAACGTAAAAGCGTGAATGCTATACCACTGGCCAATGGTCAAATGGTCAAAGCCCAGTTTACAACACAGTTTTGTCTAAAGTGCAGTGCTTGCTGGGGCTACATATTCTTTCTGGAATAAAATTCTCAAAAATGTCCACAGAAAAGGGATATTATGAGGAAAATAAAGTTGTGAGTTGCATTGCAGGCTTAAGAACATGTTGTGATTTCCAGCTTTGTGATTTCCACTATATCTTCCACAAGTAATGACCTCTTTTGAAAGGTTAACACAGAAGCAAAATTCTGTGCACATACAATGCAGCTGCAGAGAAGATGTTTCCTCCTGACTAACTACCTTCTGCAGTTCTCTCCCTGGTCTATGCTTATAAATAAAACACATCTAAACTTCTCAGGTTTGTACTTAAAGACAAGTGAAATAGACGGGCATTTGCAGACGTATCACCTGTGGAGCCATTAAGCTCCAGCTCATAGAGATGCAGAAAGAACCAAGAGAGGTCTCCCCTGCCATTTTCTGGAACTTCAGCTCCAAAGTATATGGAAGTACAGGAGATACAGAAACGTTCTAAATGGATCACACCAGTAGCCCTTCTAATCCACCAGAGGTCAATTTTTCACATGAGCTGGTAAAGACTACGTAAGTAGGCCTCAGGACTGAGAGGGAGAAGTGACAAAACAAGCAAGCCACCATGGATACGTACTAGCAGGAGTTATCTGGTCAGGCCCTGCCATTTTGTAGGAAGGGATCTTTTCAAAATGGGATCAGAGATGAGAAAAGGAAGAGAATAATGGATCAAATTCAGTGATTATCTTAGACATCTGCGTACTAATACATGAGGTTTGTGGGAGAAACAAGAGAAGCTTGAAGTCTTCACATGTGTTGTGGTTTAGCCCGGCTGGCAGCTAAACACCACACAGCCGTTCGCTCACCCTCCCCCCTCCCTCTCTGGGATGGGGGAGAGAAACGGGAAAGTGAAGCCTGTGAGTTGAGATAAAGACAGTTTATTAAAACAGGAAAATAATAACAATAATAATAATAATAATAATAGTATTAATAATAATAATGTGTACGAAATAAGTGATGCACAATGCAATTGCTCACCACCCGTTGACCGATGCCCAGCCTATCCCCGAGCAGCCGGCCCCCCCCCACCCCGGCTAGCCACCCCTATATATTGTTCAGCATGACATCAGATGGTATGGAATACCCCTTTGGCCAGTTTGGGTCAGCTGTCCTGGGTCTGTCCCCTCCCAGCTCCTGCTGCATCCCTAGCCTGCTCGCTAGCAGGACAGAGTGAGAAGCTGAAAAGTCCTTGGCTTGGTGTAAGCACTACTCTACAACAATTAAAACATCAGCATGTTATCAGCACTCTTCTCATCCTAATCCAAAACATAGCACCCTACCAGCTACTAGGAGGAAAATTAACTCTGTCCTAGCTGAAACCAGGACAACATGTGATCAAAATTAGTACTTACTTGGCCTAAGAGGCTGAGTCCAATCACACTCCGAGAACTAACATATGAAAGGATATGAAACTCGCTTGAGAAGTAAAGGTAGACAAAAAGTGAAGGATCAGGTATTTCAAATATAAAGAGACATTCATTTACTCCGAGGACCCAGAACATAGAGGGCTTTTGAGTAGCTGAAGAACTCTTAAGTAATAATTAAAAGGAAATACATGTGGTAGTTATCTATTAAAGCTATCAAAACTGAATGATCTGACAGAACATGCTCTTACGAGCAATGTGCAGGATCATTTAAATGAAAGGATTTGGCGGCACTCAAGCATTTCAACTACTCAGGCAACTAATGGAAACTGGATGTACCAGGAAACAGAACCCTGTTCTTCTCCAGATGCTCTGACAACTACTACTTGATAGAGATAGCAAAGAAACTGGCAGGAGAAAAAAAAAATATTTCTAGATTTGATTCTAACTAATGGTGTGAATCTTTTGAAAACTTGAATATAGAAAACAAGTTTAGTGGGCATCATTATAGAGAGAGAACAACAAAACAGAAACCAATAAGCTTCAAGATAACCTCAACAAATTGACTGACCAGATATCCAGGAGCGAAGCTGAAGAGGAAAAAGAGTTCATGAAAGATGGCAGTTCTTCAGCATGACTGTACCAAGGACACAAGCGCAAATCAAAATAAGGAGAAAGTGAATAAGAGAGTTCAGTAAACAATAATCTTTTCATTTAGCAGAAATACTTCAAGACACATACAGGAGGCAAAAATGATGTCAGTTTACTGACAGGCTTACAGGAGTAGCATAAGACTATAGGGATAGACTCACAAAAGCATGAAATGAGATAAAACTATGAAGTGACATGGTGCATAACTAGAAATCATTCAAGAACATGAGTAATAAAAAGAGATGAAATAAATTGCTGGATCACAAATTGCAAAGGAAGAATTATCAACGGGTAGTGATGAGAAGACCAGAAGTACTGCTTCTTTTCTATCTGTCTTTACTAGAGAGGCCAGCTACAATATGATGGCCACCAATACCAAGGACAGCAGGATAATGTTTATATAATCTTTCTGGATTTCAATAAAGCTTTTGATACTGTCTCTCACAGTATCCTTCTGGACAAAATGACCAGAATACAGTTAGATAAAAGCATAATAAGATGGGTAAACAATTGGCTGATGTGTTGGGCCCAGAGGATTCTTGTAAATGGGGTTACATCAGGCTGGCGACCTGTCACTAGTGGGGTTCCCCAGGGCTCCATTTTATGACCAGTCATCTTCAATGTTTTCATAAATGATTTGCATGAAGGACTTGAAGGTTTTTTGAGTAAGTTTGCAGATGATACCAAACTGGGTGAAGCTGCTGACTCTGTTGAGGGTGGTGAGGCCTTGCAGAGAGATCTGGACAAATTAGAGAGCTGGGCAATCACCAACAATATGAAGATTAAAAAGAGCAAGTGTTGGATTCTGCACCTGGGAAGGGGCAGCCCTTGTTATATGTACAGAATGGGGGATGAGATGCTGGAGAGGAGCCCTGCAGAAGGGGATCTGGGGATTTTGGTCCACAACAAGCTGAATGTGAGCCAGCAGTGTGCCTTGGAGGCCAGGAGGGCCAACTGTACACTGGGGTACATCAAAAACGGCATTGCTAGTCAGTCAAGGGAAGGGGTTGTCCTGCTCTCCTCTGCGCTGCTGTGCCCTCACCTTGAGTACTGTGTGCAGTTTTGAGCACCATAGTATAAGAAAGACATAAAGATGTTAGAGAGTGTCCAAAGGAGGGCAACAAAGATGGTAAGGGGTCTAGAGGGGAAGACATACAAGGAGCGGCTGAAGTCACTTGCATTGTTCAACCTGGAGATGTGGAGATTGAAGGAAGATCTCATTGCAGTCTACATTTTCCTCATGAGGAGGAGCAAAGAGGCAGGCTCTGAGATCTTCTCTCTGGTGACCAGCAATAGGACCCAAGGGAACAACCTGAAGCTGCAACAGGGGAGATTCAGACTGGATATCAGGATATTCTTCAATCAGAGGGTGATCGCGCACTGGAACAGACTCCTCAGGAAAGTGGTCATGGCACAGAGCCTGCCAGAGTTCAAGAAGTGTTTAGACAATTCTCCCAGACACATGGTCTGATTTTTTGGGTGGTCCTTTGAGGACCCAGGAGCTGGACTAGATGATCCTTGTGAGTCCCTTCCAACTCAAATATTCTATGTAATGTCTCAGGTTAATGTAGGCAAATAAAAGGTTAAAAAATAATCAGCTGAATTACAGTATTCAAAGAGCTGGCTAAAGGAATGTCAGAATCTTTACCCATTATCTTTGAGAATTCATGGATGACGAGTGAGACATTAGAAAACTGAGATGGGACAATAGAAAAACAATATTTCTACAAGAGGAGCCAGAGAGCTACTAGCCTAATATCAAATGCCCAAAAAGCACTGGAACAAACTATTAAAGAAAGGACTATTTGTACACCCTAAAAAGAAAACAAGATAAGCAACAATAAATGTTGGTTTGTCAGGAACAATCACATTAAAACAATCTAGTTTCTTCCTGTGACAGGAGAATGACTAGTGGATATGGAACCTATAGTAGATGTCACAGACCTTCTCTTCAGTAAAACTTTTGACACTGCCTCATAAGAAAGCCCGTGAAAACTGTTCTGGGGGAAATTATTCCAGGCAGGGTGTAACTGTTGAAAAACATATTTAAATGCAGCTACCAGTGGTTCGTTATCAAACAGAGGACTATATCAATCAGGGTTCTGCACTGTATTGCACCTGAGTCTGCTGTTCTCTGATATTTCCATTAGCCTACTGGATGTCAGAACAGAGCCTAAAATCTTAAACAGCATACCGTGTTACTAATGTGAATAACCAATGCCCTGTTCTTTCAAAAGTGCTGATATGAGAGGTCAAGAAGCACACAAAGATGCTCACAAAATAAACAGCCAGTGCTGAAGAACCTCAAGCTAACATGCCATGTTAAGTTTTGAAGAAACTGAAGAATAGCTGTTCATCAGTCAGAGAGGAAGGAGAAATGGGAATGATCTGTAATGAAAGACTGAACAAACTGGGTCAATTTATGAGACTGAGAGAAGAGAAAATAGCAAGCAGCAAAAAAAAAAAAAAAAAAAAATCTCATGCAAAAAAAGATTTTTTTTTTTTAAAGTTATGGATAAACAGGCCATGGAATGTCTATTCTTTTGTCTCAGAGAGAGACAAATGTATGTGAGACGCTGTTTTTTTTATTCCTGCTCTACAGAAGAGAGACTGACTAGGATGATCTCGACCTCTTTTCTCAGATGATCTTTTCATGCAGTTCTAAAATCAGAAAAAGGTGCAAGGCCTATGTGACAACCTCTGACAAGAGAAGTTTATATCTATTTTTGTCACTTATAGGGCAGGAAGTTCAGTGTAGTGTCATGGGAACATACCCAAACTCTCTATAAACATGGTGTGTTTATAACGTGGTGTGTTTATAAACATGTGTCACTCAAGTGACTGAAGTAACAGAGAGCGTAATTCTGGGTGATATTTGTGTTCCATCTCTTGCTTGGTTAATATAGTCATATCCACAGACTGCTCCATTTTGGATTGGAGGCATGCCCCTGGCAACAGGCTCATGCCCCACAATTTCAGTTTTTATAATCCTGACTAATAGAACTGTGTAAAAAGAGAATTCTATCCAACACAACTGTAGGTTTTCATTGTCCGTGCAAATGTTCAGTTCTTGTTTTAGCTCCTGAAATTTGGAAGTATCTTTAATGTCTGGGTATACTGGTTAAAGTACATGTTTTTATTTTTATTTTTAAAGTTGATCTTTTCTCAGTTTTACTTTGTCTTCTCATATGTGTTGTTTAGTAAAAGGGGCTACAAGAGTAAACCACCTCTTCTGGGCAATGCCCCTTCATACATAACAGTCCTGACATATTTTCAGACACTTCTAATTTCAAAATCTCACTCTACCAAAAACCGTACCAGAAACTTGTCTTTTGAAGTCCATTCTCATGTTATTATATCTTTCCAAATAGAAAGAGGACTGAGAAACAACATTAGAGAGGAAGAAGGGAATTTTTTTAAATCATGGACCTGTTGAAGTTTTCAGTATTATTTTGCATCCAGTTCCTTAGATAGCCAGTATGACAGGATTGCTTCTTAATCTACTGCCCTCACATTTGCATATTAAGCAGAGGTTTAGTGACCTGTTCACAGAGGTATATTTTTTTCTTTTTTTTTTTTTTCCGTATTGATTATAGCTATTTTCAAAGTTACAATGTGTATGAATACCCTGATTATTCTCTCTTAAGCCCATTACCCATCTTCAACAGCAGTGATTTAATTTGCCACTGTGCTAGCTGGTCCTTTCATTTTGGTCTGCCTGAAGTTCATACTTTCCTCCCTCAGGACACTAGGTTGGAGCCCAATGGAGCATGGTGGAGAGAAGAAAACTTTCCAAACGCAGTGACCAAACACCAGTGTGTTAACTCTAAAGAAAGGCCAGAACATCACTTTGACTTGTCTAGAACTAGACATGGGCTTAGAGCCTCTGTGGGTCTGACACATTGCCTTCTCTGTTAGAGCCACTTTAAATTACTTACAGAATCAGTAGTTATACCAGTGAGGGATTTTGCCCAGCGTGTGCTACCAGATGTTCCATGGCAAAGTTATTTTAATACACCTTTTATCTGTAATGACTGAAGGCAAGTGGCTCTCCAGTGGCACTGCATTTCAATTCCATACATGATGTAGAAAGCTACATTCACATGGTCAAAAACAGTGCATATATCTGGAGAGGGGGAGGAATGCTGACTAGAGACTTTTGCCTCTAGCAGCAACAGCAGCCCCAGCCATATCCATTGCAGGGATTCAAATAACAACTTGAAAACATCTCAGTCATTACAAGTATAAAATCCTGAGCATCACATGACACATGAAATGGGAAAGCCCACATTTCAGTATCCTAGAGTTTTTCATGAAATAACATTTCTTGCAGTGTTCATACATCTGCCTGTTCTGAAACAGCAACATCGCCCTCAAATCTCTTTCAGTGTATGTTTTGTTCCTCTCCCTCTCCCTCCCTCTCTCATCTCATGCTTTTCTCACCATATTGCAAGCACTTTTGTGGCTTCTTAGCTTCTTCCCTTTGCCTAAAGTCTCTAGTCTCTTTTCAAGTCAGGAAGATTGAAGAGTTGTGACATTTTCACTGCTCAACACCTGACATCCTCAGAGATGTTAACACTTTTCCTTTATTGAGCAAGAAGTGCTGAATAGTTGGATTCAGCTCTTCCAGAAACTGGAAGAGCAACCAGAAGAGCAGCTCTTCCAGTAACTGGAAGAGCAAGTTGCTAAGCACAGTCATTCCTATTCTTCAGTAATGGTTTTTAGCTCTTACTTTCTACCACAGATCTGTGATTCTCCTTGCATTTATCCATGAAGTACAGCCTGAGAGCAAGAGCAGAGCATCAGAGAAATGTCAGGAAAGTCCTTTCCCTGAGAAGCCTGCACTGGCCTGAATGAGTAAACAAGGATCTATAACAGGGATTTCAGTAGCTGACTTTGGGCCCTTTGCACTGGTAGTCAGCCAAATAACATTTTGTTCAACTGATAGAAATAAACACACTCTTAAAGTTTAGCACACACCAATAGTCAAGGTTAGTTAGAAATTGGAAACCAAGCATGGGATGTTTTGTTTCTACACATATGTCTATGTTGGGACTTCTTTATTTTCATATGCATGTACTTATGTACTTAAGAGATATTCATAATAAAATCTTCTGTCACCCACATGTTCATTTTCTTTATGAAAATACACTGTAATTTATGCTTTAGAAGCACTGGACTTTTATCTGACAGATACGTGAATTTTAGAGCAGTATCTCATGTCCCTATTTCTGTATTTCCTTACACTTTAATTTTATGATTTAAGAAGAAAATGAAAGACAAAAAAAAAACAACAAAAAAAGATATCTAAGTGCCTTCTGAATGTGTTATTATAAAAAGAAGCAAAGCTCCAGTCACATTACTGTATGTCCCCAGCAAATACTAATAACAGTTTGTATGCATAATAAAAATATATGTTTATAAAACATCATATGTAGAATGATATAGGGATGAAAATAATCCCTCTGGGACTTATACTGTTATTGTTTCAATGAAATTCAGATCCTCTTTTCCCCACTAATTTAACAGCACACAAATTCGGAATCCTTCCAGTCCCACACTGTGCCTCAGAAATGCTTGTGTACACAGACTGCATTTCTTTAATCAGTGTAAATTCACCCTGCAATTTTCTCTCCCTACCACTACCCCCTTGAGCAACAGGTTAATAAATAAATAAATAAAGCCCATTTAGCTCTCCCTCAGTTGTGTGCAGGCAGACATCCTCTCCAGGTCTTTAGGTAGATGAGCAACTCTGCTGAATCCAGTGACTCACATACTTGTAATTATGTGCACCCAGGGAATCTACATCCTTAATTTGTTTTTTGCCTCCTGTGGTGTTTAAATCATGAGACTTCTTTTTTTTTCTTTAAAAAAAAAAAAAAAAGACCTGCTTGTTGTTCTGGTTGTTCCTAGCAAGTTTCTCTTTTTCCTTGTTCTAGCTGGGTTTTCAGGTGCTCCAACAAAATATAAGTCTCCCACCAGAGTCCTTAAAGAAGAAAGATTTCCAGGGTAAGTATACTATATTAATAAATGAAACCCAACCTTTTAAAAATTACACTGTCAGAAAAACCCATTAGGCTGTAAAAGAGTTGAAGTAAACATTAGATTTTAATATCTACTGCTGCTTAGATTTTTCTGAACTAAAAATCCCCAGTGAGCACTTAAAACTTCATTACTACGCTGAAAGGTTGTGAAAGGCTATTTAAAGGTTTTCAATTTTGCTGAAGTCTAGAGGTTATTACAGCTTGAAAGAATACAAACCCTAATATTACATGGAATGAAAGGAATCAAATTTATGTTCTCATCTCCCCTGTAGTTTAATCCAGTTCTATTAAATTCAATGGAGAAAATTAGGGCAGGTTGAAACTTTTTAGAGGGCTGATGAAAAATAATATTTGGTCATTGTAGAAAACATTTCTGTCTATTACTCACACTCCAAAGGATATTTCTATCTCTTGGTCCCACAGTCACAACTTATAGTGTTATCAGTCTCCTGCTCAGAAACCCAGGGCTATGACCTGTGTCAGACTCATACCAAAATGTGCAGAATTACACAAGAAAAATGAGGATATCTGACTCCAGCTCATAGCTGAGGTTATCTATAACTTGATATGCAGACTTTCATTATAAATATTTTAAGTTTTTTTCTTCCTTTACTTAATTTGGGAAGGAATATTGGGTGACTCAGATGGTATGGGCTATCTATCATCACAGCAGACAGCTGTAATGGAAGTTGACCAAACAGCGCAGTGCAAATTATGATGAAGAAGAACTTTTATTCTTATCTACTGAGCAGTCCATCAGACTCCAGGTTTGGTCTGTCCCAAGAGCCAAATAAAAGAAAGCATGCGCCTGGTGCACAGCTGCAGCTGGGTGAAGAGGTGTTCATCTCCAACCTCACCGGGACTGGAGAGATTGCCAGTACTTTTCATTTTGGTTCACTATACATCTCAGTTCTCACAGTTGAAAGGGATAGGAACCCAGTTACAGAGATTTTCCTCAGAAAATTTCCCCATATATTGTTATCTTATTGCAAAATAGTCAAAAATACTTTGAGTTTTCTTGTCACCACTCATACCTGAATGTCTTCTACCTTGAGACAACTTACTGCCATTTATGTTAAAATGTCACTTTTTTGGAGAGGTTCGATTCCAGACTTCGATCCTAATTTGAAAAGGAAGCAGAGAGGTATTAGAAATGTTAAGATACCCCCACCCTAACAAATCAGTGCTTTTGACCTCTCCCTTCGCCCTTCTTCTACATCACATCTTAGCCCTTTAACTATTCCAGAAATCACGCAATTTTTAATGCAAGGTTTGTGTGAGCTAGCCAGGAAGCACAAAAGATTTTAGAGGCTCCCAGGATAAAGCAGCTGGAAGGGATCTCCAGAGGTCTTCTGGTCCAGCATGCCACTCAAAGGCATTCCAGCAAGGTAGGGTAGCTCCAGGCCTTCTCAGTTTGAGTTCTGAATCTCTGGCAGCGAGATACCACTATCTCTGCAGGCCCTGAACCCCACCTTTGGCTGAAGCTTTGGCTGTGAAATTTCTGTTCCACTGCTCAGGCAGGGCCCATCCTGAATATGGACACACTGAGAAGGCTTAGGAAGGAGGAGATCCAGCCAGGCACCTTCATCAAACCATATCATTCCTTATGGCAGCCAAATTCAGACTCAACGCTAGAAAAGCTGCAAGAAAACTAACAAAGGTTCAAGGCTGTTTGTTCGGCAGGACCAGTATGAGCTGTGCATAGCAGTTCGCGTAATGCATCATCTGAAGTTAATACATACATACAGTATTCCCAGGAAACTTCTTCTGAAGAATAACTTTGGGCAGCAAAGAGAGTTAGTCTATATTTTTCTATAGAAGCATTTCTAGTTATAAAGACACACAAAGACACACTACATTTCCAACAATTATTTCCTGTCTTGAATGTATGCTAATATCAACTATGCTCAATGAGGTGTATTGGTTTTAAGATGCAAATTGCTCTTCAACTTCAAACCTTAATTTCATTCACTTTGGAAAATTGTAGCTTGCACTTAATATGTGGACAGAAACTTCTATTGGCCTTTTTCTGAGATTGCTGGCTGTTACAAGAGAATCACATATTAAACACATCATTTCAAAATATTCTTCAACATTTCAGAATTTATACCACTTTGACATCACTCTAATACATCTTTAATTTTTTATTGAGTAATTAGGATTTCTACCCTTTGTAGGTAGGAGAGTTAATTTTCATATTTTTGCCATAGAATAAGTGCCAGAAAACAGATTGAACTCTTTCTGATTTTTTTCTTTATGTTTTTGTAGAGATGAGATATAAAAAGACATTAATTTCTAAAGTATTGGCATGTGTGCAGTTTTCACCATTCCTGTAAAGGTCAGTGAGTATGCTGTCATTGGAGGAGAAGCAAATCAGTGCTCCTTTGCCCAGGAAGACAGGCTTTATTTGAATCATTCTTGCTAGGCAATTTTCATCTTCCTTTGAATTTATTATTTGTGTCAGCATCAATGACAATAAATCAAGCACAAGTTGCCTGTCCACATGGACACTTCTGTTGTCTCAAAATGAGGGAAGCTAATGCAGAAGGGGAAATGGATTCAGGTAAGCATGTTTCCTCAGCAAACATGTGAGAACAGTATTTGCCCCAGCTCCCATTTTTATCACTGCAGAAGGCACAGTTTATGGGTTTCCTTGGGACTGTGGTCTTCTCCGCCCAGCGGCTTCTGAACTGTGGAGTCCTGCTGAAGCTAATGTAAATAAAGATTTTAGAAGAATTTAACTTCCGACAACATCTTGAGATGTCACTGAAATACTAATTTTATGTTAGCATTTATGAAGCATATGTCCTAGTAACCAAACTTGTGTCACATTAATTTTCAGTCCTCAGAAGTACTCAAATACTTCGGGTCTTCAGGGAAGCCACAGTTTTGCTCAGCTGGATCTGAGTCTAGACCAGTACTGCACAGCTGGCAGCGGCTACCTAACCAGCAGTCAGTGTTTCTTTAGTCTGATGCTGTTTCAGGTCTCTGTTCTTCTCTTAAAAGCCCTAAATAGTCGGGCTGTGAGTGAGCTCAAACTAAGTTATGAGCTTAATGACTTGTAAGCCCTTGGTCCTCTGAAGAAGGTGTATCTTGTAGGGATGCAACACCTGGAAAAATCCAACCTTGAATCCAGGGTGGCTTGGCAATATCCAGATAAAAGCAGATGAGTTCAAAACATATGGATGCAGCACACCAAACTGAGACAAATGTAGAAGTTTTTAGGGTGCTTTTTATGCCTTCTTCAGACTCACCTTTTACTAAATAAACAAGAAGAAAAAAACAAGAAGAAGAAAAAGCTATAACTGCTGACACCCTGTAATAAACAAAATTTACAAGAAAGGAACTTTGTGTCTTATGCTCCCATCTCCTGATTAAACTGAGTTGAAAGATACACAGTTTTAGGCTGTTTTCCTTTTTTCTTATAGCATCTCCAGAATATGGTCCTAAAATGTACATTTCAGAATTAACAGGGGCTGAACGACTAATGCAAAATGCATCTCAGCTTTAAGTGGGGACCTGCAAAAGATATCTCCATAGCTTCCCCGGAGAAAAGTGGTACATTTCTATAATACTTCAAATATTTCTTTAGTTATAAAATGGGATGCTAATACACACATATACAGAGAAAAGCAAATGCAGTCAGCATCACTGGGCTAACTTTATAATACAAAAATCCATCCACATTAACTTCATAAACACCCTTTACTGTGGTATCAGCAGTTTCTTAACCCATCCAAATGCTTTGGAAAGGCAGCTGTTTCTCCCATCAGTACTCAGATAGTGCTTTCAGTAAACATAGTGAGAGGTCTGAGAATCTAGGGGGAGACTTCAGCTCCACTTTCCGTCTGGAGTACACGTTGCATACAGAATACGTACATTGAGTTAATGAAATGTTGCCTCACAACATTCCAACAGGTTCCAACAGGTGACTTTGAAAAGTGTGGCATTTAAAGGGTTAAACATATAATGATTACATACTGAAGTTTCTAATGCTAATGTTTAAATGGAGTCTAGTTGATTAATGAGGTCTTTCATTTGCAGTCACTACAAAAATAATTTTTTTTTATCTTACTTGCACAGTCTACAGTACTTTCAAAGACACCGGCTGCTCATTATGAATAATCACACAGTGTTCATGAAAGAAGAGTACACTGAAAATGACAAAATCACCAAGTTATTAATGTGCAAATATTCAATGTAAAGTGAAAATTATTTATAAAAAAAAAAAACAAACCACTCTGAAATGTTGTAATGTCATTTGTATAATTTCACAGTTGAGAAAAAAAGAGGGATGTCATCTTACTTTTTGTCTTTCTTTTTTGATACTTGCTACACCCAGGATTAATTTTCAAGTAAAATTTAAATCTTCCTTTCAGACAGCTGCTGCTTTCAGACTTAAAAGAAATATTTAAAGAAAACAGTCTGCTTCAAGAGAGTAAGAATATAAACACTGTACAATTAGCTATTAATTACATTGTAAATCTGTTTCTTAAGAAACATATTTAATTTCTGCTTTTAAAACGAATCATTGGATTTACATTAAAATATATTCTACTGTCTTTCAATTTCTGTTCTGACATCCAAAGGTGTCCTTTTCATATGAAAACATATTGATACAGAATCAATGCAATAACATTTTTTGACCTTCTGTGTTTTGGATATTAAAACAGTAACAAAAAGGAAGAAAGCCAGGGAATGTAATAACATCAAATTTAGTAAATTCAAGGAGAGTGACTTTCCACATTTAACCTGTAGAAGACTTGAAAAATAAGAAGCATCTCTGGAACAAGGAATGGGCTTTGAGGTAGGAGTCAGCCTACATGGAGTCAGCTGCTGGAAGCAGGCAGGGAACTTACTGAGGCAGAGAACTGCATACCTGCATTTGGAAGGAAACCCTGCCCTTTCCATTGAAGCAGCTGATAATAATTTACCATATGCAATTAGATGTTTAAATGTAGATACCTGAGTTTATATTGCTTACATGTCCATCTGTACTATATATTAAGGTGTCCACTACTCTAAAACCCAGTCCTCTAAATGATCTCCTGTTTGTGGTATTTCTTAGAGACAAAGTGGAGAAGTTACAAAAGCCCACAAAAGTAATGAATTTTCTAATTTATTCATGTCTTGGAGCTATTTGTTGGCATTTGTTTGCTTGTCTTGGGATCAGATTTAATGTTTGACAGTATATTTTGATGCACATAGATCTAGGGCTCTGAGATTTCTAGAGGACATTTTATCACTTTCCAGACACAAAAAATACTCACACCTTATCCTGATACAGATCTTTACTTTCCCACCATGCTCCTAAGTGATACCAAAAGAAAAGAAAGGTAGGAAGGGCTGTGATTTGAAAATCATTTAAGTCTCTATAGGGTTTTGAAGGTCTTTGAAATGTGTTCTGAGTTTCATGTAACACCATTTCTTCAAAGCAATGAAAAGCTTAAATTAGTGTTGCTTGAGAACATTTCAAGACTGATTTTTCTGTAAATTAATTTCTTGTGCTATTTTCACTGCTTTTGGTTTGCAGTAATTTAATCAGTCTGTAATCTTCTATCAGTTATCTCACCACCCTATAATGTTCCTTTACAGCTGAATGGAGACCCTGCTTATGCTTCCAAGCTATTGAGGAGACACATTGTGGGTGCTGCTGGTCCCCAACTTCACGTCTCAGTGTCTGAGAAGCTTAAGAATAATTAAAATAAGTCAGTGTCATCTTTAAACATTCTATTTTTCTCATTATGTGCACTGAATAATACTTACCCTCACAGATTCATTTTAAGTCTTATATTCTGTTGATAGCTATTTCATGTCTCAGTAGAGATTGTTTTGAAAATTCCTTGGTTAAGACTATATGAAGTATCTTAAAAAAAGGAAAAAAAATCCTAATTATGTGGGCCCGTTGCACAAAAATAAATAAATAAATAAATAAATAAAATGTTTCTGGCTGTATTTTTTTTGTTGTTGTTTTTGTTCTTTATGGCAATTTACTGTTGGGTTTTGCCATAAATCCTCCGCAGAATCTATCAATCATCCTGCCATAAAGTAAAAGAATGCTTTACTCCCTTTGTGTGACCCCGGTGCTGTAATATTTTTCTAATTAAGATCACTATAAAATTCATTTTTCCTCTACTTCCTCCTCCACATCCCACTCCCAATTTTCTCTCAGAATATGAAGGTTACCATTTCTGCCTACTATCAGCATAAATCAATTCAGAGCAAATAGCCTAGTGTGATATCTATTAACTTGTCGCCAGGGATAAAATTTATTTAAAACTTAAGAAGTGTTTTGCCATATAAAATGCTACACAGTGCTGCAGTAAATAGTACAGACGTCCCTAATAAAGCACTTTTTTCAGGCACCATTTTCGGAAATACAATCTAGCAATACTAGAAGACTGAATGAAATTCACATACCATGAACATCTTTAGTGATTAGTGTCTTGAGAGTAACACTTACTTTTCTGGACAGCTTGCCTTTTATTATGTCAACAAGATTTTCTACTGGTTTACTGTCCCTTCCTATTTTCTAGTGTTCCCAAAGGAGCAAGTTTTTGATAATGTTTCAGATAATGACCTAAAAAATAAACAAAGCAGATTGATAGTCCAAATAATTTTCTGATAGAAATCACGGCATGGAACTCAGCTAATTCCATATTTCTTTTATGTAAGTTTTATGGTAATTTGATTTTAGTTCCACGAATATGAATGCATTTGTTAATCAACTCTGGCGTGTCCAAAACAGTGTAAGAAATCCTCTCATATTTTCTGTGTAGATTTGAAAAACTCCTTTTGGAGGAAAAAAACCATTTGATAGGTCTATAAAATAAAGTAGGATAAAATATGCACTACAGCACTTGTTTGGCTAGTCACAGTACTCGTATTTTTCTATTTTCCTGTTTGTTAATATCTAATGAGAAAAAGAAGGAAAAAAAAAAAGAGAGAGAAATCACTAGAAAACAAAATAAATGACAATTAGCTATTATTTCAGCAGACTAGAAACAAAAAGGAAAAACAGAATTCATCTCCAAATACTTGTATCAATCTTTTTAAGGACAACAAACATAAAGAAAATATTTGGTATTTCATGCAGAAGTTCTCGTTAAAATCCTATTCATTCTATAAAGGAGAAAACATTGCTGTATTTTTCCAGTTCCATGTACCACCCTGTGTTAACTTCTCCTTAGAGATTTGTTGGATAGGTCATTTAGCAATTTTGCATAAATTGGAATGTTTCAGATTTCCCTTATCTAAGTATGATTCATTTAGCCACTAAAATTGCTATTGAAACCCATTTTGCATCATTAGCTGGCATTACTAAATCGTTCAGCATGCTCAGAAAACACAACCATGGGAAAACATATGTTCATGTGAAGCACTTTTGATATGCTGTTATAAAGAGAGTTCCAGTACATAAACCCGTAACTTCTGCCTATAATATGAAATGTGCAACAAGTAGGCCAAGTCTTGGTTATATCTCTGATATAAAAGCAGCAATTTCGGTTTATTTTGCCACGTGGCAATTATGCCGTCTGCAAGTGACCCCTTTAAAACTCCTCTGTAGTCTTCTGCACAAAGTAGAAATGAGCCATTTTTATTGTTTGCTTTCATTTAAAATTTATTTTTGCTTTAAACAATTCCAGTTCATGATTTCTATCCTGGCTGGGGAAAAAGGAGATCTCGGTTTGGTTGTCTTTTGTTCACAGACCCCCAGCCTCACCTTTGTTCAGCAGCCATAGTGCAGTTCTGGGTTAAGAGGGTGCTCCCTACAGCAAGGGGGAGACCAGGCAAGGAGCCTGCCTGCAACTATGGAGAATTTCCCAATTAACAGAGCTGCATATGCCATGGATACATCTCTTATTTTTAAGAGTCAAGTAAAGCAAGAACTATTCTTCCTTATTCTTCATGGTCAAGAAAGGTAAGAACCACCATAATACGTTTTTACAAGCAAGTAGTTGCCATGGGGTTACCACTTTAAAAAAAAAAAAAAAACAAACCTGCAGCAACCATATTGATTCTTTGCTGCAAAAAAGATACAGGAAAGCCAAAGCTATGTGTGTATGCTCTTTTGTATGATCAAAGCTCTTTAAAATACAATTTGGAGCTCTTTTCCAGAAATTCAGTCAGTGAAGTGGCATAATTCCTACCTTGCAGGTTTTTCCATGTTAAATCAAAAGACAGAGACTTTCCATGGCACTCCCTGGACCAAAGTGGTGGTCTGGCATATGGTGGCAGATCTGCTCAGGCCGGTCACTGCCCCATCCAGCCGTCCTTTCCAATGTCTTGCTCCTGGCTCTTAATTGTTGTGTCCCTGCTGCTGCACTCATGTCCATGCACTCAGGTAGGCTGGAGAAATTTGGTCCAGCTGAAGAATAACCGATGGAGGAAAATGATCGAGACTGTTTACCTTCCAGCCTGCTTCACTGCCTGCCTGAAGAAAAAGCTATGCCAGCACAGGACTGCAGGGTGAGGAGAGAGGCATGAAACACAGGCAAAAGCCAGCAGCGGGGACAGTTTCTGCTCGTGCTGGCGTAGCCACCAAAAAGCTATTCAACTCACCGTGTCCACAACACCCTCACCTGTCACCTATTTGATTCTGATCAGTGTGTCTGTAACTGAAGTTCTGTCTCCTTTCTTGTGTTTCTAAGCACAAAATTCCTCAGTGTGTGAAGGCTTAGGCTCTGCTTACCACTAATGCCTGTCTTGCTCTGTGCACAGTGAGAAATGCCAGTACCCACTAGAGCAGGTCAGCAGAGATGGTCCTTCTTCCATTTAGTCACCAGCTATCAATTAGGTCGTAACTGCTGGCAAGAGTTTCTTCACTAGCTTTGTGCACCAGCAAAGCAGTTAAATATAGCAAAACCACTGTTTGCCTTCTTCCCTGAGAGATATCACAAGGACATTTTGAAATTAGCTGAATGATCATTAAACGCCTTTCTGATACAGGGAAAAGATCAATCTTGCTGGTATGTAACATATGCAGGTTGTCAATGAGTTGCCCTTGCAGTGGTAACACAGGGGAGATATTGACATCTTTAGGGATGCAGTACTTCCCAAAGCCTTTTCCCTTGTGTTATGGGGGTCCTATACAGCAAAAGAGAGCTTGCACTGCTTGGCTTGTTCAGTGTTTTCACATAGGACTCTTCCAGCAAGATTCTGCAAAACAAGTTGTGTGCACTGAGCACCGCTCTAGCAGGGAGCCAAACATCAGTTTAGAAAAATTACCAGCACAGAGAGCTAATTTCAAGTAGCCATAAGGGCTGAGAAAACACTCAGGAACAGCAGTGTCTGCTCTGCCCAACTCATAGGCACTGCAGAGAGAAACAGGGCTGGAACTGGGGTACTTGGGTCCAGGAGCAAGCTGTTCCCAGAAACACTTCTGAGGGCTAAGATAACCTGTCATGTGTCTGGCCCTGCAGCAGCAAAGCTAGGCTCAGATGATCCGTGGCTGATGAAAACTAGAGTGCTATTTTACCTAATCTGTGAGTCATCAAAACAATCTCATTCCCTGACTCCTGGTGAGGATAACTCCAAGACAAAGCAGCTTCTGGTATGCATGCCGTGTTCGCTGGAGACTATCACCTCTCAGTAAGGGCAGAGAAAAAGATGAGAGGTTTTAAAAAATATTGAAATGCCACCACTGCACAAACCTCCATAAAGCAAACTGAAAGGTTTTCTCCTTTCTAACAGCACAGCAGACTCTTAGTACAGCTGCTTAGGAGCTATTTTTGTATCATATAGCTCAAAACCTCTGCGTCTCACTGCAGAGAGGGGTGTTGGGCGCTAGGATGAAAGGGAAACAGTGATGTTGTGTCTGAGAAGTCATTTTAAAAGCTCCATGAATTTAGTGCAGCTCCACAGAGGAAGGGAGTATTGCAAGCTGACAGAATACTCTCTGCCATTAATTAAAGCCTGTTTACTTAGGGATCATATCTTAATGCAAAGAAAGATAATTATTTTTAGAGAGATTTCACCTTTATTACCGTTGAATGAAATTAACGTTAGTTGAATGGCTCACTTGGAAACAAAAAAAGCAAAAGCATCTTAGAGTGCCAATTACAAGCATAAGGTCTGGAACAGCTCTCACCAGCAAGCAGCAGCCACTGGTCCTCATGAAATGACTCCACAATGCCCCCTCTCTCTCACTCTTGCTGTTGAATTTTTTGGCTCATGATTCTTCAAAACAGCTCATTTTGTTGCAGACAGAAGCAAGCACAACCCACTGTCCAAGCTGACCGAAAGCTATGGAAGTTCATGCCAGCATGGCTACAACCCCAAACCTGCCCCTTTAGGTGAAATCATTATACAATATTTATTCAGAGATCTTTGCCCAGTTTCAGAGTGTATGTTTTGATGAGCTGGAGAAGCACCTTTCTGTGCTGACACCAGTCAGTCTAGGGACAGCTTTGATATTTGCATGTCTTCCATCCAGCAAAAGGATTTTACAAACAGTAACCTTGAAGGAAGTTGGCTTTCAGCCATGAATAGAAAAAAGTAAATGTTACATGTCAGCTGAGAATTCTATATAGAATTTGGAGGTGGAAGGGATTTTGTTTTAATAGAAAGTAAACTTGGGAGAACCAAAATTTTTCTGTCATATTTCAATTTCCTACATGCAAAATTCAAATGAAACTGATTGGCTTAGGTTGGATTGATCCATGCAGAACTAATTTAGTTTGCTAAATAGAATTAAAATATCTTGTCTCAGGACAGTTCAACATTAATCTTTCCTTGAGCTGCCATGGTGCTTCAATGGAGCTACAGTTTATTCTCAGAGAGACAAGTACCTGACAGTCTGCATGCCTCATGGTCTGGTCCACACAGTTTTTAAAGGAGACCAAACAAAATAAAGCCATTGATTTGCTGAATCTCACTTTGCTATATCACTTTTGGCTAAACCTGAAAATATATTGAAAATTTGGATGAAAATTTAGAAACCTGCCTGCCTAGAAAGCTAAGAGTCTGTTTGTACCAGGGACTGCAGGGTGGGGAAAAAGATCACACAAGGTCCTCCACGTGTGGAGTAAACCTCCTGACTCTTTGGAAATGAACGGCCTCTGCTGCCCACAGTCCTGTCCCATGGCCACCAGCCATGCTCTGCGGGCAGGGAGGCCGGGAGCGCATCCCCTCCCACGGGTACGTCTGTAGGACCAGAACGGCAACCCATAAACGACATCTCAGGTTCCTCCAGGTGCACCAGGAAAACAAACGCAAGGTCCGTTGCCTCGAGTTTTACATTGCAACAGTTCTGTGCAGAAATCATCCCCCATGATTGCCAAAGGTGTGATTTTATTGCTCTGAAAGCTCTGAATTGTGCCGTTCAAGAATAAAGGCAGCAGCTCTCCCTTCATAACATCTTTGCACGGCTGGATACCTTGTCATTGAATACTTTCCCCTCAGTTTTTTTTTTTTTTTCTTCCCAGCACAGTTTCAAAATTGATCCCTGTTCTTTCAATAAGCTCAGGATTGTGAAGGGTTCAGCAGTAGATGTAACAACTGGTTTTCACCACTGCAAATGCAAGGGTGGAACAGTACACACTTAGAAGTAGTCTTTCAACATTTTATTTTTCACAGAATGACTATTTCTTTTCAGGACACTAATGAAAAGAAGCCTGTATAGGGAAAAAAATAAATAAAATAAAATAAAATAAAATAAAATAAAATAAAATAAAATAAATAAAAATAAAATAATAATAATAAAAAAATAAAATGGCATACACAGGTGTCAAAGAAATTGCTGAACAATTGTAAGAGTCCCTTTAGTGATGACATATTATTCTGACCTGCTGGTGGAGCTGAGCCAATTTGTCCCAGTTGCTCCCTCTTTAGACATCCTTCTCCTGGGGACACTGGGAGGGGTGTTCCTCTCGGAGATGCTGGATGCAGCTGAGCACTGGGAGGTGAAACCTTACATCTGATCTTTCAATCAGTCTTCTATCACAGGATTTTAACAACACTTAGCATCTTTTGGGGGAAGTCAAGATTTTCTGAAAATATCTGGTTACCAGCACTTTCATTATTCCAGTGATAACTTTGAATCTACGCATGCGCATGCACACACACACACATGGATATTGTTCTGAAGATAAGAGGCTTAGAGATTAGCAGTTGCCTTCCTTGCTCATGGTAGAGCTGAAGAGGAAAGACAAATACATAATGCAGCAAATCCCCAAGCAACAAAGTCGGTGGAGGACACCAATTTATACCAGACAAGGACTAAAAGTGCAGAGCTCTAGCTCTCCCTGCTGAGGGGGAAGATGCTTTATTTGTTTTCTTAGATCATTCCTGTAGGCTATGTGGATCATTAGAAATGAACTAATTATACAGGATGTTTTAAAGGTATTTTATTTAACTAGTGACGTACTTTTAATGTAATCAATGCCATGTGACAGGCCATACATTACACTAGTTGGAATTAGGTATTCAGTGTGAATCAAGAAATGGCATTTCCTTTGCCTAGCACTTCTGTTTACTAGCATCCCACTATAGGTGCCTTTTCTAACTTCCACAGTGTAGTAACTTTCTAAATTTTGTTGAGGGATTCTTTACCCAGGTAGATTTTGAAGTTAATATTTAATAGGAGCTTGTGCCCCAGTTTCAAAATAAATTTATTCTATATGCTCCTAAGCCTCACCAAAAGTCAGTCATAAGCTTTTAAGTGCTTATTGTATAGAAAAGCAGGTGTAGATTTATCTGAATATTTTATCTACTGCCCAATGAAAAATGAATATTAGCATTGAACAAATTACCATGTTAACATTATAGTCACCTTATTATTTTTACAGCTTTGTCTGGTCACAGCTTAATGTTCTGTGTAAGTTCAGCTTCATCTGCATTTATTGATTCAAAGTCTTATTTAAAAAGAACTCATTAAAAAATATATTTTGCTGTCATTCTCACTTATTCACTGCATTCACAAGACAGAATCAATTTTACCCAAAGCAAAATTCAAAAATAAAGCTAAGAATAATGACAAACCTCAGTATGATAACATTCCTTTTGGGTTATAAACTTCAAATCATGATTACCCATTGATGACTGCAAAGGTATTCTATATTTTAAGCACTTATATTTATGGGCTTCTACAGGCTGTAAAATGACTGTGCTATAAATAGTGCCTTTCTGTAGGAACATATTGGCAGACAGCTCAGTGGGCATGATCCTGGTTTCTCCTGTGTAAATACTGTGTTTTATCCTGATGTGATTGACATCTCTGTGCTGATGTTTTCACTTCTAAACTTATTTCACCGTTTTCACTGCTTTATCCCTTACTTCAAGCCTGCTTTAATTTGCCTTCTAATTATTTTCGATAATACGTAAACTGGGGAAATGGGAGCTCTTGCTTTACCTGTACCTGAACCTGCAAAAATCCCTCCTGCCCAGGCCTGAGAAAGCAGGGATGCCATTAGACAGGAGAAGTTATGTCAAGAGGAGGAGGGCAGGATCTGTCTTGTTTTAATGCATCACCTCAGACACCTCAGACCCCATCCGATATGCAGGCAGCCATCCTACAAGGATTAACTGTTGTTTGAAATATTACCTCCCAGTCAAGATATCTGTGTGGTTCTGCAGGTCCAGACAAAGTTCTCCACCTCTTCCGAGGATGAAGAGAGGATGAGCACCTGAGAGACGTGGGATTTTTCAGAGTCTGAGTGGCTTAAAAGCTGTGGATGTTCAATGCACAAGTGCCTTGCCCCTGTCCCTCATCCAACCCCCTCCCCACCCTTTTCAGATTCTCATATGTGGCCCTAGAAATCACACAGCTTAAGGAAAAAATGGTGTGTTTGATAATGAATTGGTAACGTCTTCCCCAAGCTGTCATATCAAGCCTGAATGAGCCAATATACTCCAGAGAGGAGCTAGGGTGCCCTGCATGTTCTGACTGCTCTCTCTGTTTCAGGGGAAAGAGAATAAATCTGGCTGCTCTGTGACTGCCTGGGTGAAGATGAAATATTAGAATTTTGTTTCAGTTTTTGCTGAGACTACAACTAAGGGAACAAAAAATATTGGAAAAGGGGACTCAAGGGAATGGGAACAGAAGTGAGGGAAGGTGTCTGAAACCTGCATTCACATCTTTGTTCTGGATCAGACTGCATGAGAAGCATTCTCTTTTTCTTTTAATTATTCAGTAGTCACTGAACCAAAGGGAAATAATGAATATTGTTGACTAGGATGTGGGAGATTCTATCCTGACCTTTGACTGAACCAGACAAGCTTTGTATCTCTCTAAACACAAATACATCACCTTCAGTGAAGGAAACCCCAGGCCTGCTGGAATCTCAGGGAAAACAAACTATCTGCTTAGCCTTTCCTTGCACGTCTTTCCTTGCACCTCAGCAGCTATCCTTTGCTGGAGAGAGACTAATGGACTTGGGACATCTTTAGTTTGACCCATTGTGTCCCATTCTGTGTGCTTAGAGGGTCAGGGTTGGACTGCAAACTCCATCCTGACACAGACACAGACACACACACACACACACATGCATTTTGCAATGAAAAAGTGCTATATGAAAAGATTCTTGACCAGATCTAATACCCACAGTCTTGTCAGCTGTGGGGACACTCTCAGGAGGGGCTGGAGTGGATTTTTCTCACCCCTGCTGAATTCTTACTGAAAAACAGCACCCTTTTCCCACAGTCAGAACAGCCTAGGAGAAGGGAAAGTAAGAAAAATCTGACTGATGGATTTTCTGCACAATTTACACCTCCTGTAAAGTGTAGATACCCAAAGGCAAATACAACAGGAGTAAATAACTCTGACAGCACTGGAGGGGGCAACTGGGCAGTAGTGGCCATGTCATGATGCCCATCATGTATCCCTTGTCTGTTGAAGAGCTCCTCTGTCTCCAGCAATTTCAGGAGTGGTTTCCAAAGGGTTTTACTGTTGCTATATTACCCTCGTGCTACAAGCTGAATGCAGGGAGCAGAAAGGCAGTTGACTGCTGCCCAAAGTATTGATAAAATATTTCATTTGTACCCTGTGATAAACATAAAAACCAGCCAGACAGCCCAGCAACAATTTCTTCCCAACATTTCTGTTGTTGCAGAAGGTAGACATGACAAGACTGAATACCTGCTTGGCTCATCCAGTGCTGCATCCTGCCTTGAATGTTCAGCAGCTTGGAGGGTGCCAACGAGGGGCAGGAACCCCACACCAGGTGCTAGGTGCCAAAGTACACTGCAGTTATGATAGATAAGAATACCACTACTTTAACACACAACATTTTGTACTCTGCTGAAGTAAAACAGCTGGAAACCCAATCTATTACATAATTTTACCAGGTAAAACATTTCTATTTCATTTCTATAACTACAGAAGCAACCAAAAGTGAATGTGCTAGAGTGTGAAACATTTATCTTCTGTTGCATGCAAGAAATCAAAAGGTCAGGTGCTGTGAAGGATCATAACAGGCTCAGAGAGAGAGAATGGCCCTCCACTATGGTTCTCTGTAACCAGAGAAAGATGACTGCCATACAGAGCTAACATTTTATCATTAAACAGCATCTTTCAAATGCCAAACTTATTTACTGATCTTACAGTTCCATGTTATCTCTTACAAAAAATGTGAAAAAGTAATATGCTTTTTATAGATTAATCCTCATAACTCTACACAACATACATGCAGAGATAACTCTCACTCACTTTGTCTTCTCATTATCTAAACAGACATGCCTTTCCTTAACTCATCAACAGAGGTCATCACACAAATGCCCTTGTGGAATATTCATTAATCAAACAACTAATTTGAAATGGATCTTCAAAGCATTATTCATTCCCCATCATTCTTCATACATCAATTTAAATGCTTTATGTGTATAATGATTAGGTTGATGTTTAATTAATTGTGAAAATGTGAATTAAAGCTAAATTACAAGACAAATTATTCCACAGCACACAAAAATCTTAGTTCTCTACTGTTAAGTTTAGAAATCTCAGAGTTTCCAAAAACACCTTTATCTGTCAGCTTTGCGCTGTGAGATTATAGCAGATCAGTTGGCTACATTGTTTAATACCGGTTATAGCCTCAGTGCCACCAATTTACTTCCTCCAATTGCATAATAAATGTTAATACAAATACACATCACCTATTTATAATTAAGGATAAATAGGATATCTGCTGTTTGAAAGGCACTCAAAGGCTCAGAACAGTGGGAGATACACTAGAGATGTCCTACTTCATTTTGTGATTTACCTAATCTCATAAAGCCATTAGATCTAATAATTAACTTCTCAGAGATCACCAAAGGTAATCCACCATCTACAGAGTATGAAGTAGGCAATATATTGACATATGTCTCAGACACAGCAAAAGTTAGTTGCTTTTATGACAGAGTAGCATCCAAATCGTAGCACAATAATTACATCTATCCTATTTACAAACCAGTGGATCTACTTTTCAACTGGATAAACCATTATTTATGTTCTTTGCTATGGATTTTCACACATTGTTGCTCTTGCAGAATGGATTCAGCTTTGAAATGCCAGGAGGGCATTTCAGAAATGGATGGCTGATCCCAGTACAGTGCAGCCCAAAGTACTTTGGTATGCTTTGTGCTGAAATACATGAAGTAACAATACACTAAACTGATTCAAAACAAGAACTTCTTAAACGTACATGTGAAAAAATAGTCAACTATATTTATGTAACAAGAACAAATAAAAAATTTCTTTTTCATTATAACTTAAATAGAAAGAGGCTATATATAGCCAAAGTAGTGGATATCATGGTGCATGATTAAAAAAATAACAATTATGACAAGTGAGGAACACACCTAATTTTTATTACAAACATAAATATAACTTCTAAAAAAATTATTTTCCTCCGGTTATTTAGTGGAAATAGGACAAGAAAGGCCACTCAGATTAAAAAATAAATAAAAAAAATGTCCGCTCACAAAATGAATGTTGCAAAAGCTGTGCAGAAGTATTCATATTGAATTCAAACAAAAAACAGGACAGGGAATGTATTTTACAGGATGGGAGGATAGCAATTGGTCCCAGTGTGGCAAGACAGTAAGCATGGGCATTTGTTAGTGCTGAGATGAGCTTTTCTTGGGTAGAGTTCACATATGCTCCAGCAATAAGATCTAAAACTACATCCTTTAAACCTATCCATATTCAGTATTGTACCAAAGCATGAACTACAATTTCATTACATATGTGCTTAAATGTGTTGTATTATATATATATATTCTATAATGTATATGCATTCATCATTGAATGGACAAGGCCTGAAGGATAAACAGTAGTATTTGAACAGAGCAACTCAGAATGAGTCTTTTTTTTTTTTTTTTTTTTTTCAAAAGTCTGCATGAGGTAGTCTGAGGCACCTCCTTATCTGTATGGCTCAGTACTGAGAAATGTTGAATCTCTACAGCTCTCACTGACTCGGATCAGATGTACATCCAATAATTGACCAATTCTCTAAGACTTACTTTCTGTAAGCAACTGAGAAAAAATGCCAACTTTTACAAAACACTGCTATTTCACCAGCAAATCCTTGAGTGTGCAGACCTGGGCCACCAAAGCAGTATGAATATTAAGGACACTGACTAGGTGTCAGAACAAAATTTCAGATCAAATTAATGTCAAAATATAAAGAGGAAAAAGCCAAATATTCAAGCAACATTTCATTAATTTTCCTGTTTGGAGAAAGTTCAGTAGAGGTTTTTAGATGAACCAAGAGTTTTTAATTTGCTCAGCTGTCTTGAATAACAAGTACCTTGTTTTTCCTTTTTTTTTTTTCTTTTTTTTTTTTCTCTTTTTTTTCCCCTTTTCAGCTGGGATAATAGCTTTATGGTCTACAAGACACACATACTAAGAAGAAGCAATGTCCAAATTCCACTTCAGCACATTGCAGCCCTTAGCAACTGATAAAGCAACATTAATAAACCTGGTCTATTCCAAGTCAAAGCAGATATCATTCAGAGGACGTAAAGTACAGCAAAAGGGATTGAAGTGCATGTCTAGTTTGCAGTGATTTATTTATGAAATTCCTAGGGGACATAGCTACACAAAGGTCTCAAAGCTGTGGTCTGTGGTAAACAGTATGTCATAATATATTTAACAAATGATAATTCAAACCACAGAAAACTACACAGGGAAAGGTTCAGAAAATGTTTCCTGGCGGGGAAGTTACTGAACACTTGGTTTTAACAGTTTTATTATAGCTTAGGGGTAAAGACACTGTTGACTCTACAAATAAATAATTCTTCATCTCAACAACCGAGACTGTTCAAAAACTACAAATTTGAGGTCAAGATGTAGAAGTTTCAATGAAAACATCCTTGTGAATCTTCAGGCACTAATGAAGGAGGTTTCACACTTGGCAATAAGCTTTTAGAGGTTATACAGAACCAATAACTATAACAATAAAATATGAACAAAAGGAAATTGATTTAGCATCACAGGAAACCTCAGGTGGTATATCATCTCAGAATTAATCACAGAAAAATAAAGGGAAATATTGTACAGAACTCCTTTACAGTGTCTAGTGTCTGTTTGTAGTTGTAAACGACCCGTGCAACAGTGATCCTATGATTTTTCTTGGAAAGTCATTCCTTAATCTAGCTGCTAGGATTGGTATTTACGAGCAGTCAGCCAGAATTTTCCAGCCCCCTGGTGCTCTATTCCCTAAGAGCCCAGTAAGGTCATTATTGTCCTTTTTTACTGCTATAAACAATTGTTTCCTCCCCTAGATGCTTGGATATGGCAAGTACTATGGGGAAAATACCACTATCAAAACTCATCTGCATCTTTTATCATCTATTCAGCCAGTGCATTTATTTTGTCCAGCTGCATGCTGCGTGTTACCACTGACTTACTCCTCACCACACTGCTGTCAGCCTGCAGCCCACTTCCTGTGAATTTAGCTGCATTGCCTTTCAGTTTCCAATGCTACTTTGTATAGGATATGTACTTACAGGATGTATGTTCTCATGGATCCACTTAATTTCTGTTTTTACAAACACCTGAATAATGAATATTGGAAAAAATTAACAGGAATTAAGCTGAGTGTTGGCTGGCATATCCTACTGCTCTAGGAAAAGCTTTAGGCTGGAATGTGTGCCATGTTCTGCCTGTGACAAGGTGTTTTACCTCTGTTTTCAGTCCAAAAGCTGAAAGAAATTATCTGTGTGAAGAAACCTCGGTGAGTCTGCCCCTGGTTATTGCAAAAGCCCTTTGCCAAAGTCCATTAGGGATGTGCTCTAGCTGGGTTCTGACTTTCCTTCTGTTATTGCTGTTTTCTTTCCTCTGTTATTTCCAGTGGTATTTTCTGTTAAAGAAGAAAGAAATACTAAAGCTATACACAGTCTCATTAAGCCTGGATACAAAGTTCATCATATACAATGACGAGGACTGTGCATAAATGTCATTCTTCACATGCAAGTGAGATATTTAGAAATCCCAGCCATATCTCTGCCTGGCTCCCAGGAGATCATCCTATAAGTTGTCATATTCACATTAATTAATTCAGGGCTTGTATCTTTTATCATAGACTTTTTTTTTTCTTTTTTCTTTTTTAAGGAAAGGCTACTGGATGGTCACAATGAAAAGGGCAAAAGCCACATAGATAGAGTCTTCTGAAAGGTCAAGCCGTTAAAAATTTGCTTTGATCTTTCATTGTGTCTGCACTTTTGTTACTGATATCCAAAAGCTGAGTTCTAAAGCTGAGCAGGAGAGTCAACTCTTCCAGTCCCAGCGGACTCTGTGTCAGCCTCCATTCATCTGCGTTGTGTAACTTGGCTCCACTCAAGGTTCTCACTGAAATTACCTCCCCTGTTTGTCATCACAGCTTTTTCACTCTGTGTAAACAATTCAAAATGTCAGAAGCTATTAAGACACCCTTTAAAACATTGCATCCTTGGAATCCTTGACTACAGAGACGGACTGAAGGAAAATGCAGATTTAACAACATATTATCAAAAACCTCAAAGTGATTACAGTGAGGTAAGGGGTACACTTACCACCAGTCCTCCAGCCATCTTGATTGTCTCCTCTGAGACCTTTCCTCATGTTTTTTATTGATTTAATAGTAAGATGTTTCAGAACATCTATATTCCTGCTCTGCACAGATTATTGTTGAGTAAAGACAACCATCATAAATAAATAAATAAATAAAATACCAGTTTATTCTCATTTGCCCCTTGAAAAATACCTGCTCAGTCAAGAGAAAAATCAGGAGCAAGATACGATTAAATGAAACTCTTTTAGAAGAAAATGTTTTTACCAGCAAGTAAAATAGCCTGTTCAGTTAGCTTTTACTGTTCGGTTCTGTTAGAAGTGGTCTTGCCTGCAGATTTGTATTTTCTCCTGTATCTCCAGGAAGATAATTCCTGCTGATGACTTGTAGAGCTTCCAATTCCTACCTTTTATTTTTTTTAGCAGGCAGTAGAGAGAAACATCTTTAACAGCTTAAAGCTTCAGTTCCCTTACTAGCACTATTATTTGTCTTCAAAATATATTTTCCATCACCCATCCAACATCATTTCCCAACATTGGTACAATACAAAAGCAAAGCCTGTGGTTTAGCAGTACGTCACATTCCTTCCACTTAAAATACCAGAAAGTATTCTCTTTAAAGAATGCCACTATGGAAAATGTGCAATTAGTCAACAAAGTAATTATTTGCAAGGACCTTCATTCCCGAATTAGTGGAAAGTATTCTCTCTCTCTCTCTCTCTCTCCCTCTCTTTTTAAGATAAATAAATTACATAGGGAAGAAATACATGAAAAAGAACTCTGTATTTTGCTTAATTAAAAGCAGTAAATACTCCTGAAATCACTAGATTTAATTTGACCCATTCACGTTATTTTTTTAAAAAGGTGATGGGGATATTAGTAGCTTTTGGTAGCATGATGACAGAGATTTGGGAGTACTTACAATCATAATTTACCCAAGTTAGCATGAATATTGCTTTTGTACCCTAATCCCTGCTGGTTTTCCTTCCAAAATAGCCTTCAATAAATTTAGCTTTGATTTATACTCTGAAAACAGTGTGAGACATGAATCATCTCCAGGTTAATCGTGCAGTTTCTGTGATCTCTCATTTTCCTTTGGAGCAATGGAACATGAAGGTCTCTGGATCTTGAAGGCATCTCAGGGCAGCCTACGTCTGATGACTTCCAGAGCTGTAAGTGCAGTACCAAGGCAGCAGTGTTTCCAGTCTATGGAGAGCAGACCAGTGGTGGTGCACCTATAGGCCATTTGTGGCTGCTGTGTAGAAACTTCTAATCCCTCTGAAATTCTGTCATTAAAAACTTTTGGGGAAAAAAAGGTTTCATAGAGTCATAGAATTATAGAATCGTAGAATCACAGGATCACAGAATGGTTTGTGTTGGAAGGGACCTTAAGGATCACCTAGTTCCAACCCCCTGCCATGAGCAGGGACACCTCCCACCAGACCAGGTTGCCCAAAGCCCCATCCAGCCTGGCCTTGAACACTTCCAGGGATGGGGCATTCACAGCTTCTCTGGGCAACATGTTCCAGGGCCTCACCACCCTCTGAGTGAAGAATTTCCTCCCAGTATCTAATATAAACCTAACCTCTTTTAGTTTAAAGCCATTATACTTGTCCTATTACTGTTCTCCTCACAAGAAGTCCCTTCCTTGTAGGCCCCCTTTAGGTACTGGAAGGCCACTGTAAGGTCTCCCCAGGGCCTTCTTTTCTGCAGGCTGAACAACTTCAACTCCCTCATCCTGTCTTCATAGGAGAGGTACTCCAGCCCCTTAACCATCTTTGTGGCCCTCCTCAGGACTTGTGTTAATACTTCCATGGGTTCCCAGGTTCTGTGATATACTGGGAGGAATTGCAATGGTACTTGAGCCAACAGCATTCCTAAGTGCATCTATCAGTTAGATTTATGACTGTTGCATGTCAGGAATGTTAGTTCCCGAGCTGATCATCTCCAAGGCTCACCCTGAAAACACCAACCAAAGCAGACATCACACATCCTTTGCATCACTGCCAGGGACTGAACTTTCCATTGTAAATGGTTAATGCATTTCCCCTGCAATGTGAGGCAGCCTGATAGTCATCTGGAGATAAAACTGTGACAAATGTGTGGTCTTAAATACTCTAGGGTCAAAACTGGCTGTGAACATACATGAACCCACAGAAAATGCGTGTATCAGCACGTGATTTTGTTTTTAGCTGCCATAAGGTAAGAAATTGTACTGGTTGATGATACTGTGATGCTGGCCTAATGGTATCAGTGCTTCAATTTACAGTTTTGTGAGATAAAAAGATTATACCCTTATCAGACAGAGTTATAGCAATTAAAAAACAGCCGTCAAGTGGAAATCTAGAACAATACAAGCAATACACATAAGCAAAACCTGGTGACATTCTGTTTTGTGGACCTTACACCAATTGGGAATGCACAAGGGAGAATCACTGGTGTCAACACCTTGAAACAGTCACTGCTCTGCTGGCCAACACCCAACCACACAGTAAACCACCCTGGGGTTGAACTGGTTGAAAACAAAACAAAACGAAGCAAAATGAAACAAAACAAATAAATGAAAAAGAAATAAAATAATAATAATAATAATAATAATAATAATAATAAAGGAAGTGAAGAGGAAGAGAAAGCTGTGGGGCCTTTTGCTTCAACTCACAGAGCTGTCATATGCAAGCAGTTGAGTTGGCACTGCTGGACAGGAGAACACTCCCTTTGTAGGGCATTAGGCTGTTTTGTTAGCAAAGATTTTGCATCATGGTTCCACAAGCTGAGATGTTGTCCTGTCCCTATCATCATTTTGATCCTTTATATAGATACATTGCTAGTCTCTTGCCAGATATACACCCATTTCCATTCCATGCAATGTCCCTCCCGACCCTTCCACCTCAAAACAGCACACATTTCAAGTTTTTTAGCACTATACAAACAGGTTTTCATCACCATATCATATTTCACAGCTCTCTGGATGTTTTGCAAATGGACAATACTCCTTCCTATACATTTTTCCTCTAATGTCCAAGTCCAGCCTCAAATACCTGAATATGTGTCATAAAAATCTTAGAATACCGGTCAGCAAAAACAGTACATAGTTTCAGGCAATAGCTGCCCTTCTTTTACTTGCATGTTGTAGTCTAACAACAGTTTCACTTATCAAAATCACTTCTACTACAGGGACGCAGAACACAGGTAATATCCTTGAATCCTCCTGCTCTGTGTGCCTTATCTTGCTGGGGTGACTTTCATCAGTTTCAGTGCACTTCTCCCTTGGATTTGTCTTTGGATGAAAAGCTCTCTTTGCAGACCAGAGGCATCACCTCCAAATTGCTAATTATGTGAACATGGACAAACTGCAACAACAACTACAAAACACCATAAAATAATAATAAAAAAAGGTGTTATGTTTATTTTTCCTGTCTTCCCACAGTAGATAACTAACTGTTGCCTATATAAATCAAGTGGTCCTAAGTTATGTTGCCAGCTTTCATGCTTAGAACTAATGCATATTTTTGCCTGTAAGTTAAAAGATTAAACAGTCAAACAAGAAAAAGGACAGCAGGCCACCCAAACATAATGGCTAGCATTAATAGAAAGGCAACAGAAGTCTCAGTACCCCATGGGTACCAAAAGTTTTATTGTTTAAAGTACATGTCTCCCACAGCTTCTATTAAACTTAGTGAGAATTGTGGGGTCTTAAAACTTCATATTTTGGAGACTGAAATCACAAGTTTTCTGCAGTGCTGAAAACTTCACCTCATATATGAAAACTACAGGCAAAATGTTGGATCGCTCAGCAGGCAATAGGATCAGACGTAACTTACCAAATACAGATGATGTCTCCTTCTAGCACAGTCCACAAACTTCTTCACTCCTCAGACATTAGCGATGCCAGAAAGTCCATGAAAGGGAGTCCTCTGTAGCCTCAAGACTCTCTAAATTTAGAGAATATGTTTTTGTTGGGTTCAGAAAAGCACTTTTGGTGGAAGTACTTGAAGATTTTGAAATCAGCAGACACTGCAGATAGTCACTGCTAAGGAGGTTTGTGGTGATGACAGGCAAAGACGGGAGCTATAGGGAGAACCTAGAGACTCCCATCTGTTTTTCCTGCAGTTAAGAGATAAGAACGGATTTTTTTTCCTGTGGAGTGAGTCATCAACTGTCTGAAACACTTGGAGAAGTCATCTGAACCTTGCTGCTCTTTGCCATAAATTTTGGCCCACTCACAAGGATGAGTAATACTACAAATAAATAAATAAATAAATAAAATCCAGAAAATCATTCCCTTTGTCTTGTGTTGGGTCTTGAAAGAGCTATCTTACTGAGGGTCTCTTTTACTGAATCTTAAGGCATTTAAAGATTTTGGTGTCACTCTTTGAAACTGTGAAGAGTTCAATTACGACATATACACCCAGATGTTGACTCAAGTCTTTGTTTCTGATGTTTGTATTGGATATGAGATAGCTGATTTCTGTCTACTGTTGAGTGAGAGATACTGAATGAATGTGCAGTTTAAAATCATCAACAACAATAAAATAATAATAATTAAAAAAAATTTAAAGGTTTTACAATCAAAGTACTCACTGGAAAGACTGAATAAAACCTGAAGACAGAGCTTGGAGCTTAAGAAGAAGCAAATTCAGGAGCTCTTTCTGTCATCCACTATTTTCTCTTACTGGGGTGAAGAGATACTACATTTAGGCATTCAATATAAACTCATTATTTCAGTTAAATAATAAATAGCATAGTCAGCTTGGTACACTGGAGAAATGTTTCAGCAGTATCTTGGGTTTTCCTGTTGGAAGAGATATTGAATGCTAAAACTAGAAATGAAAGTTCAGGAAAAAATTCATGTTTCATTACCATAAACCACCAGGCTGTACCATACTGTAGGCATAGCAGATCCCTCTTCTGCCTCTCATTTCTGCAGCTTGGGAACAGAAGTAACAAGGAGAGCTGAGCACAGCTGGCACGGCTCCTCCTGCTGCCTGAAAGTCCATCACCAATTGCTCTGGTCAGCACCAAAGTTTGGAGTGGGCTTGAAGCAAAGCAAATCACTGACAAATCCTTTTCAGCTAGACCAAAATGATGAAGAAAGACCACAATGAAGAAAAACGTAAAAAACTTTGGGGGGTAGGGGGGCCAGTTATTTTTAAGGTAGTTGCTACATTCTCACACATTATATCTCATTTGCACAAAAACATGTCAAGAAATCTTCCCTTCATTCCCAGACTTCTTACCCTCTTTCATGAAAGGAAAAGCCTACAATGCTCTAAACAAAAGGTAAGACAAACAATATAGGAATATTAACACTTCTTTCTGAATCCAAAGAAGCCAAGTTGCATCTTCAGATACCTGAGCTCCAAATTGTCTCTATTCAGAATGTGGGCTAAAGCTACAGATCAAGGTGAGGATACATTTAAAAAATAAACAAAAAATAAAAATAAAAAGTCCAGAGAAATTGAAAAGACAGATTTTGACCTCTCCAAAAGGAGTGTTTCTGTCCAGGGTCTAACAAACATCCCCTCTTAGACTGCAGCAGAGCAGCAGAATGAGTTCAAGGCATGTTTTGAGGAGAGGGTGAATGTCAAAGCTTAGGTGGTTTGTACATTGCTAAGTCCTGTCCTGCTCTCTGCACTCCAGCAAAACCCTCCTGAAACACACAGCGTGCAATGAGCTGGGAATGAAAATTAAAAGGGCTGAGGAGGAAGGTGAGGTGCATTTGATAAACAGTAGCCACTTGGGAAGGGAAGGAAACCTAGAAATAATTGTGGTTTTTTTTTGTTTGTTTGTTTTTTATTTTTTATTTTTTATTTTAAAGAGGAATATTCTTAATAGGAAAACTGTTCAGCTGAGCAAGAGCCTTAATAGCTTTGGGCTGTATTACCGCTAAATGAAAAGAGGCAATACTCCTACCATTGGCAGCAGAGGAACTGAATGATCACAATTTTAATTGTGCTCACTCTTCTGCCATTTAAAGACTCTAAGAGACAGATTTCCAATCTGTCTTTGCTGACCCTGAGGCCCTCCCTATTTCAGGTTCACTTTCGTGCCTGTACCTGAGGTCAGATGGTTGCAGAAGTCTATCCCTCTCTGTGACCCAACTGCTCACACAATTTAATTTGTGGATTTGTGCTGGCAGAATAAGAGGTCAGTTCCTGAAAACCTAGCCTTAACATTTCCTGTTGACAGCTTCTCAGATATTGCCTATCTGCTACCCATATCACAGTGGCTGTATTCTTTCCTCATAGATCTCATAACAGTAACAAACCACCCTTCATTCTCCAACCTGTCATCTTTTTGCCTTGTGAATTTCCAGTAGCATCCTGAAAAAAACAGCGGAGGCTGAGTGAAAGAGCTAAGATAATATTGCTACCTAAGTTGCGCTCCTGCATAATCCCCTAACCCATGGCATATATTAATATAAAGCTATAATATAAGTCAAGCCCAGGAACAAAACATTACAGGTTTTCCCTTGTTTATTTGTTTGGGTTTCTCTTTGTTGCTCCATGTCTGTTAACATAAAAGACTGTAAGCAGTGTTACGCGACCAGTGCATTACTCTCAGCTAATGCATGCCTATGAGGCATTCCAGCTGCTCCTTCAACCTGAGCTGTTTTGTAATGCGTGTGAACCTTGTTTGAGCTGGCATGATATAGTATCTGGAAAGGCAATTTAATGCAATCTCTCATCTATTTCACTGATTGCAACCATTTAGTGCAATCTTAAAGAAAGATGATTAGAACTCACTGGTTCTTAATGTTTAATTTATTTACATTCATGTCTGCTAGAGAGCCATTTCATTCATCTCCTAAATGATAGCATAAAATCATTGAAAAATGATGTGCAATAAACATTATTATTATACTGCTGTCCTCACTAGCAGATAACAACTGCTGTCATTCGTAACAGTGATTGACCTATATGGCACAGCACTTTAAATTCTAACCATAATAAAACACATTATAGGCATAACACTTCTGTATTGATGCCTGGCACAATAACAGGTTTTTAGTTAAAATTCAGCAAGACTGGCATTTCTGTGCAGGTAGGCTGAAGCACAGACACTCTTCAAGAAAAAAAAAATCAACACAAAAATGTCATATTAGCTGAAAAGAAAGGGTGAATTTTTGGAACCATGACTGCATCCTAATTGGCACTTCTGGTGTTGTTGCCTAGTGCAGAGGCATTCATATTAAGCTGAACAAATGCCACATTTGCATTTCCGATAAGTGCTAGCATTTTTCACATTTCTCATGCATCCCTTGTTTAAATAAGCATACCTGAAAAGTTACCTAAATTAGCCTGCCAAGATGGCTTACTATCTCATTCTCATTGGCAGAATTGTGGAATTTTTATAATAATAACCTTGATTCAGTGTAAGTAACCCTGCCAGAAGCATTTGGGGGATTAAAATAAGAGCAACCTCAAAAAGTTAAAGTGGCTGCGATGGGTATCTTCTAACAAAGCAGCAGACACCAACCTGAGCCAAGCAGCACAAAGCATTTAACAAAGTTCCCAGCAAATGAGTGTATTCATGAGTGCAAAACTTTTTTTCTTTTTAATCTTATACAGTTGGTTTTTTTTTTTTATTTTTTATTGCAATGTTATAAAATGCTGTTTCTTTTATTTCACAAAAAGCAATGTTCATCATTTTATTACTTCTTTCAAAGGTACTGTACTATTATGAAAGAAGGTATACATTTTTCTTGATGGAATCAAGGCAATGAATAATTGAAAATTACTCTTCATTCCAGCTGTGCCATGTGGCTTCTAAGTTTATGGTAAAAACAGATTTGGAAGTAAAACTAAGTTAATTTTGCATAATGTATAGATACATACATAGATATACAATAAATAAATAAATGTATGTATCTATTAACTCAACTCCTCCAAAGCATAGCACTGATTAGACCTATCAGAGTGTTCTTCTATCAAAGAACATGGAATCAAAATGCAGCTGTCATTCAGGAAATGACTATGCCAATCAAGTATTTTCCACTTACGGAAACTAAAATGGCATGTTACTTTTCTTGAAGTCTCAACAATGAGAGAGAGAGACAGACGGAGGGATGGATGGACTCTGTTTCCTCTACACTATACCACATTGCCATCTGAATTGCTTGCCAGTTTCCACCCTGTCACACATGTGCAAAGCCCATATGGTCAGGGAAGTTGCCCAGGTGTCACCGCTCTTTGCCTGCCAGACTGATATTAAAGGTAATGATTCAGGAAAAGGTGGGATGTGAGCCTAAGTCCAACTTTAGGTTGAACTTCAGCACCTGAAAAGTAAAGGAGCAACACATCTGATTTGATATATGCTGAAAATTCTGGATACAATATTAGTCAAATGCAAAGAAAAGCTGTAACCTACCTTAAGTCCCTTTTCAGAGAACAAGCTAATAATAGTAAAATATGAGAATTCACAAAGGACTAAACCAGGTCTTGTAAGTGGTTCTGACCACTATTTTTCACCATTGTTATGTTTAATTATTTTATCATAATGTCTGTTGATACTACCTTCTGTATACACATGCACATACACATACTTTTATGGAAGAAGGTGGTGAGGGAAGAGGTTTGTAGAGAAAGCTGGTGAGCTTGCACATCATGGCGGTGTTGCCACAGGAGCAGGATTGCAGGCATCTCCCGGCACTGGTCATGGCACTGCAGGGTGATGGCTTTCTGAGGGGGACCACTATTATCTAACTGGCTGTTCCCTTGTAGGAAGCAGAAGCTCCTGGAATGGTCTTACATGGCTGACCTCTCTGGTCCTCTGTTACCAAAATTCCATATTCCCTCTATAAATTCCCTTTCCATAGCACAACTCTTGGACAGTCAGCCTTTCTAAATAGAAATATAGCTACTCATACAAATGTATGAAAACAAACAAACAACCAAGCAACAACAACTAAAAATCTAAGCAAACAACCTACCCCAAACAGGATTCTCAGTCCAGTCTTAGTGATGTACAAGCAATGTTAGTTTTTCCTTATGCATTTGTATATCTCTTACCAAATTTGCTCTAAAATGCTAGTACTTCCCCTCCATAAATAGCCCTTTTCGGGGTTGCTGTAGTTGGAGGTTTGGAGCAAAGACTGTTCAGGACATGGCATAGCTGCTTCCCTTTTCAAACCACTGAAACAAAACTCTTCAGATATCAATATGTTTGGCTGCATTCCCTCGCAAAACCCATGCATAATTTACATTGCATCAGTTGATCAGCTGAAAAGCAAAACAAAGCAAGCAAGCAAACAAACAAACACAAGAAATTTCTTTGAAGTCCCCCAACATATTTAACAGGTATATGCTAGCCTGAGGTGATAGAGCCGGAGACTCTGGGATGTCTTTGTTTTTAATTCTCTGGAGATAATTTTAAACCAGTAGAAATTACTTGAAGTGACAAGACATACTCTGACCTGCTTTGCTAAGTGCAGTAGAACCACCCCAATGCTGCTCAAGGAGCATTTGCTTTCTCCTGGAAGTAAAGCTTCACCTATTTCTGGTGAATTTGGAACAGCTTTCATGCCCCTGGCAAGAGATTATTAGTCCCCTCCTCACTTTGCTTTGCCTGGCCAGAAGGAAGAGAGAACATCTAGCCCAGCCCTGTTGTCCATCCAGCATGGAGTATGTATGGTCACCAAGAACAACTTTCAACAGTTGGATAGCAGTGCAATCCTAGAGAAATGAAGTCACGCTAGGTGTTGTAAAACTAGGTGTAGAAAATATTTGGTGTTTAGTAAAAACAACACACATTTCTCTGGTTTCCATCCACCATTATCACTGCTGTATGCATTCCACTAAACTAAACCAGACTGACAGCTCCAGCTGTGCTGGTTCCTGTTTCGTCATGCTAGTGCAGGGGAATAGAGTGGATTCAAAAGCTCTGGGCACCATATAGATCAGTGAGACTTTCCATTAATGCTCTGTGGTAGCTACTACTCTGAGTGTGCAAGATAGGTTCAAAATAGGGTCAAAGTAACCACCAGAGATGGGGGAGCAGTGGAGGCAGCCCTGAGTCAGTGTTCTTCCAGTCAAGTTGCTCTGAACTGGCAAGCTCCAAACAAGGCACGTGCAACAATACCAGCAAAGCAGGGCCCTCTCTTCCTCTGGCGTCACACAAGTGCCATTCATAGTTTCCTGACTACTTAGACCATGGGCACATGAACAGGTTAAGTTTTGTCAAACTATTACAATTTTTAAAGGCTGTAAATGACAACATAGTTCTTAAAAGCACTTCAGGCTTACCTGAAGAACAGCAAAAACACCAGCAGATGAGTCAGGGCAAACCATGTCACACTCCCAATCATTTATTTGCACAGTGTAATTTGCTCAAGGTTTACAACTTCAGTGTCACCTCCTTGTTCTGGAGTGCCTAGTCTTACAAAGTCTGAGCTAGTCACACAGCAAGATTTAATGCTGATAACAATACCTTCCAAATCCTTGTTGTGTGTATGTGTTGTGGATAGCACAGGATGGAACAGGGAAAAGACAGTGACTACTCTCTTAAGCTCCTTTTGAAGCTTCTGGTATTTCATAGCTATCCGAGGGCCAATTAGGATTCTGATTTAAAGCTTCAGCAGTCCCTGACGACAATAGCAGCTACAGCAGAAAAATAAATACTTGAGTTTTCTTTTACCTTAGACCAATCAAGGAAACACTGAGACCAACACATTTTTCCATTTCCCTGTGACCACTATTCGCCACCAAAAAATAACTTCTAACCAAAAAAGTAGAGCGCATCAGACAGAATGGTGATTTGGGCCATATGTGATATGGGCCTTGGGAAACAAACTGAAGTATGATATTGCAGCAACTGTAACAAGGCTGTAAGAGTCAATCTACAGGGAGCAATACTTTTATCTGGTCACCTCTTTCACTATATACACAAGCAGAGCATTCCCTCTTCTCGTTAATTTGGCCCATTTGCTCTCCATGCTTCTTTAGAAATTATTAAAAGTGGGCAAATTATGGGCCTGCAAATCTACATGTTTCTGTTTTGTACAAAGCATTGTGACCTTTTTCTGCTCTCCAGTAATTCCAAAGTGTCTTGCTTTTAAAAGTTCATACTTGTCATGTTGCTAATCCTGGATGAGGACAAGCATGCAACATATATTTGAAAGTTATTGGTTGGAAAATAAGAATGATATTAACATTCAAATTGATTAACCTTTGCAGGGATATCATATTATAGTGGCAGAAGATGGGCTGAATATCAAGGATACTATTTTAGGTGTCTGATTGAAATGCTGTGACTCACCACCCCTCCAGGCACCCATTTCCCTCCTCTGCCTCTGAAAGGAAGCTGGCCTTCTCTTGGCACTCAGTGCCTCTTCCACTGTTTCCTTTAACATGAGTCAAGACATGATATACACCTTCCAACAATGACTACTGAAGTAAAGGTGCTGAGGATAAAGAATCAGGGGATTGGAAAACATTTGTCAATCTGCTTCTGTACTTAGAGTTTTTATTCCTGGCTGGCTGCTTGTTGGAGCATCCTGCAGGTAGGATCCCCCCTCAGGTGCTGGGGCTCAACCCCAGCAAGCTTCCCAATGCACCTTTTCTGTGGCCACAGCCAGCACCAGGCTCACCTGGCAGGGAATGCTCCCAGCTGCTGCTTCTCCTGGAAGACCACATCCAGCCTTCTGAGTGCTCCTCTTTCAGTGCAAAGTTAGGCAGCTCAGTTCAAAATTGAATGGGTCAGTCTCACTTCTTTAGCAAGCAAGGGAACAACCAACCTGCTCATTGCGATTCCCCAGATTCCCCAGCCAGGCAGAGTCTAACTCAAAACAGCAGAACCTTTTTTATGCAAAACTGGAGGTTCAGAATGGTCAAAATTGCTACAGAAGATATTCAAAAAGTCTCTAAGAGTTCTGAAATTCACTATAGAAAGTAATAAAAGTGTTATCATATCTGTTGTTCAGCTTGTGTACAGTAATTAGGTTATGAGTATTCATTAATTTTTTTTTAAAGAAAAACTCCTAAATGACCTCTTTTAGAGACAGCCACATCTCTTTTCTCATTCAGTGGCCATGGGGTGTAAAATGAAGAACGAGAAATCTCAGGTGCCTGAGAAGGGCAAGGAATGTTGGTATCCACACTAGTTAGAAACAATGGTTTTCCTAATTTTCTGTCTTGAACAAGATGCCACTATGCAAGATGCCACTATGGAGAAGTACGAACCAAAACAGCAAAAGACAAGAATGAAAACACCATTAGAAGAGAAAAAAAAAAAAAAAAGAATTAGTGAATTTGGCCTGTAAAAAAAAAAAAAAGTGGAAATTGAGGCAATTTCATCCCAATTGTATGCCCCCAAAAGAAGAAATACATTTTTTTTTTCATTTAAGTTTATGCTGCCTACATTATCCTCCATAAATTGACAAATGATACCATTTTTTTCATTACCTAGAAAGTAGCATTCAAGGAAATAAAATCCTGGCTAATAGCTCTACCTTTACATATATATATATATCCAGGAGAAACTAGACTAGACTTAAAGGAGGTGCAGCTTCTCCAAGCTACACAGCAATTGCCTTCTCAGGCTATAAATTGTGAGAATGGGAACAATAGGAATCTGAAAGTGCTTTTACAATTACCACTTACTGTTTGTAAAGCTGGTATGTTTTCAAAGGTATCAGTGTTATACGGCAAAATCTGATTAAAAACATGAAATGTAAAAATTTTATTTACAGGTAATACTAAATAATCTCCAACTCCTTTTTATTGCACATAAAAGCTAGATCAGAATTTTGAAGTTCTATTGTTAAAGCTGCTGTTATTAGCTGGACCAAAATATTAGAAGAATGTTAACCAAATCATATATAAGGCACTAAAAATGCATAGAGTGCAGATCCTGCCTCTACATAAATGAGTAAGCACTTTGACCCTGACTTCCAGAGGAATATGGGAAGCATATGACAGCGACTCATCCAGTGTAAGTCACCTACAGTTCCTCTGTCAACCTCCATTCCATTATCCTGGTCTCTGCCCTCTGATGGTCTCCAACAACTTTGCAGAGGTTAGAGGAGGAAGAGGACAAGAGGACACCGTCTCGTCACTGTGCTGGGGAAAAGATAAGAAACTCCATCCCCAGCCCCCAGCACAATCAGAAGATGCCTATTCCTATCTGTTTCTGCTTTTGGAGCACAGGATGACCAAATCACACCAGCTTCCAAAAGTACCACCTCATTTTCCTTTGCTCATTCATGGTATATGTCCATATTAGTTCTTCCCTAATCACCATCGTTGTCCCTGTCTCCTTCTGTAGAAGCATACCAAAGTACTTGCAAATCTTTTATAATTTAGGCACCATCCGACTGACTGTATTCTTTAAGATCATCTTATGTGAAGGCCAGCAATGCTTCTTTCAGAACCTTTGTTTCATTTTCTCCAATTGCAATAGATTTATCCTTGGGGTGCCCTCTCTTTGTCATAAACATGCTATTTTGCACCCCTACCCTCTTCAAAACAACCACGTGTAATCTCCATTTATAAGAAGGATAGCCACTGATATCCAGTGCAGTCTGCTTACATCTAATAGCAACTTAAAGAAGCTGAGGGCCAACATGCATATAAGCAAATTGCACAGTGCTGTACTTAGACTTCCTGTGACCTGGTCTTTTGTCCCTGAAGAAAGAGAGAATAAGAAAGACATAGCATATTTACATCACTGAATTCCTATTCCTCACAATAGCGTTCAGTCTTTCATTAGGGAATTTTTGACAGTGAAATTAAATGCTCATAAACTGAAACATTGTAGTTAGTTCTCTTCCTTAAATGATGAGGTTGCTTTCAACATACTCTGAGTCAGGACATCGAATTTATTCTCCATGCCCCTGCCAAGACTATGAGACTTCATCCAAACCCCTAGCTGAAACCCTACTATTGCTCTTCGGAGAGCAACTCTGAAGGTTGCTGTGACCACTACAGAAGAGCAGTTGGATCTCCTACAGCAGCATGTCCACATTCAGTCCCACACCAAGCATCTTTCAGTGTATTTAACCTAATTTCCAGGTACTAACTTCATGCATTCAGTTGTCTTTGTGTAAGAGATGATTGCATTTTTTCAGTTATTACTCAACTCTCAATAAATCTTCTATTTCTTAATCCATGTACAGTGATAAACCAGGTTTGCACATGACAGTGGCTGACTAACCAGTACAAACTCCTTTGGCACTGCTGGACTTGAAGGAGACATTTCTTATTTTCAATGGGTTGCAAATGGCATCTCTTTTTTTTTTTTTGACTTGTATTAATACAGCATATTAAAATCCATCTTCAGTGGGCAAGAATTCTGATGTTACATATCAACAGGGCTGTAAAAACATTTTGATCTTCTCTGCCAAACTTTTTTTCTGGAATGAAAGCTATGTAGAAATTCTATTACAATTTGTTGTATACTTTTTATTTATATAGTTTTATATATATATGAAACTATTGATATCTCTCTGTAGCAACAGATATGGCTCACATATTTCTAACAAATGAGACTTATTAGATGCATGCGATGAATTGCCTGGAGATATTACCATGGTACTGTATGTTTTATCATGCAAGCTGAAAACTAAATTGTTTTGTTCCCTTGATGACTGCAATACACACAAGGAACTCTGTAAACTTCAATTACAGCTGCCAAATTTTTGCACATTCCCTAATCAGTTCAGTTATAATAAAATAGAAACTTGAAGTCTTTATAATCTGAGGCTACCTGGAAAATATGTGGGTGGAGCTGGTGGAAAGACTGAGAAAGGACAAGAACTGCACCAGGATATATATAACAAAAACACAGATTCCAAACACATCAATAGTTTCAGATGAGATAGAGTTAATTTTCTTCATAGAGGCTCAAAGAGTGCTGTGTTTTGGATTTTTGATGAAAATAGTGGTGATAACACATGGATAGTTTCAGTTGTTGCTGAGGAGTGGTTGCACAGAGCCAAGGCCATTTCTGAAATCAGTTATGTTGTATAATGTCAATGTATCAAACCTGTATCAGTGGCTCCTGCATATCAGTGTTGATAGTTGTTTCTCAAAAACCGTGGAATCACTAGCATCTCAAATATCAAAACACAGGCAAACTGACAAATTGCATTTGTAAAGCTGTCTGAAGAAGTTAGGATGAAAGGTACAGGAAGTCAGTAAACTTGCCAGACTATAGAGCCAAAAAGCCTTCTTCCAGCCAAAAGAGGAAGAGTCTCCAGTCTCTACGACTGTGGAAGAGAATGTATTCCATTGCCCTTTGCAATACTGCCCAAAAGCTATATAAAATGAGAACATTAAAGAGAAATTAAGGGTCAGTATCTGTAGTTATCATATTTTCTCACATTCTATATTATGGTGGCAAATCCTTGTTTTGGATAACTGTAAAACTGAAGGAAACTTTTAAAAGAAACTATGGACTTACCATCACCAAGCATCCAAAAAATCACACATAAATACATGACTATCAGGGGTCATAAATTCAGTTTAAACATCTGAGATGAAGACTTATTCTCAGTGAAGTAGATGGCAGATTTGATTTCAACAGTGTATGGTTTCCACTCTGTGACATTTCCTAAAAAGCTTCAGGTTGATTTTATTTGCAGGTCAGGCTTCTAAGTCTGGAAGGTACATTTAAGTTGCATTTTCACTTTTTGTTTTTACCTGCAGAAGAGCTAAAAACAAACTAACAAACAAACAAAACCTTAGCTTAGTTCTTCCTTAGGAAGAACTGAAAATCTCATTAGAAATAATAAAAGGACACAGACCTGGCACTTTAAAACATGCCATGCTTGAGACACAATATGAGTCAATTCTGTCACAGTTCTCAACTGCCAAAGTACACCTAGTTAATAAACTTTAGCAGGAAGGGAAGGACTTATGACATCAACTCTGCTGAAAGTTGGTGGGTTTTGTTTTGTTTTTAATCACTTGTTCTAAATTAACCTGGTAAAGTAAAAAGTTTAGCTCCCATTCCAAGAGGTGTCTTTTTTTTCGGGGGAGGGATATGGTAGTAAAAGCCCCCTCTCCTAACATGTTATACACCAGGGTATGGAGTTTCTAAAAATCCGTGACAAATTCTACTATCCTCCTTACCATAAAAAGGATTTTGCATGGGGATAATTCCCTTCTACCCCAGCAGGTTACTTTTGTCAGCAATCCTTGTGAATAAAAGTTGTGCAGTGATAAAAATAACGAAAACATGACCTGTTACTTTTGTTACTGATCAGATCCAGTGACAAGGAGTGCAATTTGTGTAGACAAATTTAGAGAGGAGATGTACAATGTGCTCCAAGACATTTTTCTTGGGTATGTAAATTCTATGCACATAAATGTAGGTTATGTCTAAAATGAGATAAATACGATCTAGAGAAATGGAGTTTTTGTAGGCCATTAAGAATAAAACAGATGGCCTGTCTTCCAAGTGCTCCCAGAAAAGACATAGCAAACCCTTAAAAACAAATGGAAGAAGGAAAATGGGTCCACCCAAAACATTACTTGACTTAACAATTTAGAGTGGCTTACAAGGTTACATGAGGAAATACAGTGCCCCCAAATGTGCCCACTTTGGCTGTGAGATGCACAAGAAGCCTGTAACCATGCTGAATTGCTTCCCTTCTCCGTTTCTCAATTACTGCTTTCCTATCTCTCTGTAAATCTGATTAAATTGTGCCTGCTTAGTGAAGGGCAAAGGAAAGAGGAGATGGACCTGGCTAGGATTGGATAGGAAAGCAAGGAAATGAAAAAGACAAAAAAGAGAATTTGTCTTATTATTTTTTAAACCTTCTACGCTCTATGACACTTAACACCATGCAACTTAGAAAGGATTTTGGAAAAGCTCAAAACAAATACTTTAAAACAAAGGAAAAAGCCAATTCCAGATAAATCATTTTTCTAAGCTCTGTATCCAGATTACATTGCAATAACATAAGCAGAGGCAGGGGTTGATTTTTATGTTACCTGTAAGACTCCAATCTAATCAACCACATAACTAGCTTAAAAATTTGGAAGCTTTTCTCCAGCTCTGAAGAGTTACAGAATTAGACATCAGTTCTTCATACTGCCTGTATAAGCCTTTATGTCAGGACCACTGAAAAGAGTTCTGCTGAATACACTTCAGACAGAGGCATGGAAATGCAGCACAGAAAGTAGGCTTTTTTTTTTTTTTTTATTTTAATCCCCTGAACAAGAAATCACAGACTGAGAGTGGAGGCAAAACTCAGTTTTCAAACCCAACATTCATTCAGAGTGCAGTGTTACTGTCAATTGCGTTGATGGCTGGCCTGTAAAGGAATTTGCTAAGGATTTTCTGGGAGAGAAAAAAAAAAAAAAAGATAAAGAAAAATTCTTGCTCCTTGATCAGGTTCACCACCACACTTTTTAGCTACTGCTCCATATGATCTTTTGTCTGTCTCCCCTCCTCCCTGTCTGTTCAGATTGAACCGTGCCCACTCACAAATTGGACGGTCCCTGTTGCAGAGATGCCAGATGCAGGATGAATACTTGAACAACAGAAAAAAAAGTAGCTTACAAACACTTCTGATAGCCAGCAAGACATGGCTGCATTCCAGAAAGCACATTTAAAAAAAAAAAAAAAAAAAAACAAAAAACAAAACAAAACAAAACAAAAACAATACACAGGAAAAAAAAACACCAAAACAAAACCAAAACCAAAGAAAAATACCCAACAACTTGTTTAACTTTTCAAGAAGATGTAGCTGAATTACAGTAGCAAAGTGTACAAATGCCTCCTCAGCCATGTGTGTGAGTGCACTGGCAGGCCTGCAGATATGGCAGCAGCAGATTAGTGAGAGTTAAGATTTGCTTGATGCATTAATCAAAAGAAAGGAAACTTTTAAGTGGGTCAGCTCAGAGGGTGCATTATTTTCAGCATGCATCTCAACACCAGGGAAAGCTTTGGCTGGCAATTGTTTATCACTGTTAACATTTCTCACGGCTTTTGCTGTTAAGGTAGTGATGGGCTGCAAACACCACTAGGTCTGAGAAGTAACATTTCTTACATTTTTTGACTGCACTAAAGCCCTAGGAAATGTCACTTCTCTGCCTATCAACTTCATCAAATATTGAGATTGACATTTTATTCAAATCTCTCCTGTTTGCCAGTAATTACACAGCAGTGTATTCTACCGTACAATATGGAAATGAGTGGAAACAATAGGGATATGAGGGGAATATACAGTCACTGAAAAGTGCACACAGCAAAGCTCCGGGCACAGAAATCCACCCCCCCCCCCCCATCATTGTTTGCACCTATAAAAAAATACTTTATTTCCAGATTGCTTGTGGTCTCTGTGGAAATGGGTTCAGGGAAACACAAAAAGCAGACAGTCAGATATATAGCCAGGGTCAAATCTTGTCAGGAGTTCAGGGTAAGATGTCTAGCAGAGGAGAGCAGCTGTTGTTGATGGCTGAAAAGGTGGTGATAATCCACTGAACTGCTGCTTTACCAGGATGGAAGGTGAAGCTGGAGGCACCATTTGACTGTTTGACAGCCACAGAATAACTTCAGTGTAAATAGCTGAGATACTGCTTAAGTTCTAGGCAAGGTGATAAAAATTTTAGGTCCATTCTTACAAGGGTACCATCCCAACTGATTTCAATGGCCCACCAGAAAGCCCAGCAGCTGCACCCCCAAATTCAGTTTCAGTTCTATGTCCTTTTGCCTTAAACTGCTATGAAAATGACTGAATAGGGAATACATTTTTAAACAGGGAACAGTTATTAAGCACTAAATTTCTACCAGTATAAGTCGTTTAGTATTAATAACTTCACTTCATAATTAACTTTGCATAACAATAGTAGCTGGATACCCTCATCCTGTGATAAGCAACAGGCTCCTCTGCCCTGGAGACAGTATGATCAAAGCTGACAAAAGAGAAAGAAAGGATAATGTACGAAGAGATTAAGTGAATGTCCAAGGTCACAGACATGTGCCATAGAGGCTGGAGCTGAACCTGAAGATTTGGAGTTGCACTGGCAACTGCTGCTATTTTTATGTTCCTAAAGCACGCTGCTGTGAGAAGGCACAGCAAAGGAAGGTATATTATGGATCTAACTCTCACCTGAGGATTAGCTATCCCTGAGGTCAACCAGGTAAACTAGCAGAGCTGGATCTAATCCGTCTGCAATTTAGAAGATGGTCCTTCATCAGTCACAGCTCTACAGTGAGTGCTGAAAGAGTTAACAGACTGAACCTGCTATGAATTCTACTGAGACAATGAGAAAGTAGATGAATGTCTCATCAATATTAACATGGAATGATGTTAATGTTTATTAACCTGAAAATATTTGGGGAACACTAAGGAAAACAGAAACAAAACCAAAAACAAATCAACTGCTGAGTGTCCTGCAAAATCTTTTTTTCCTGCCAAAGGCCTGTCTCAATTGCCTGTCTGCCACCGTGAGTGTAACCTACACCGCTCTTACTGTTTCTGTCCCTGAATGTCTAAGCATTTTAAATATCCGGTGAGATAAAGACACTTCTTTATTTATGAGATGACAAAGAAAAGACAAGAAGGGGTGGCACTGGTTATCTGGTTTTTTACTCCTGAAGTATTAGCAGGTTATCAGTACCTCTAAACAGGATAGCAATTTGATTTCAAAACTGGTTTCATTGCTGCCCTTTTCACCTCATTTCTCAGAAGACTTGGAGTCACATTCTCCTTTGATTCTCTTCCTCTGACCCAGTGGAGATGATTGAAGAGATACTTACGTTCAAGTGTAACTTTCTTTAAAAACTCAAGAAAATCTCTGCATACTTTCTCCATCAAGGCTTTGTTTTGTTCAGTTTGCCATCCCATTTATGATCAACTCAACAACTTGTATACATAAATGTGATGGTGATTTTTGATACAGGTGTGGAACTACCCAAGGGCTGATAATTAAGGTATGTTCAACCAATTATCTGCTACCAAAACTCAATCATAAATGCAAATAAAACTTGTAGACCACAAAGACAGCTATGTCCTATCCCCTATGCTATAAGCAGTTACACATTATTTTTCCTTTCATTGACTGAATCTTTGATGCATATATTCAACTTTGAGCACTGCATTTTTGATGCGAATAAAACTAACAATTTTCATTGCTGGCTTCCATTTTTTTGATCTAGCAGAGCAGAAGGTATTTAGTTGAAAAAAATATATAAAAATCTTCAGGACTTAATGATACTGAGGTGACTCTGTGCTACTTCTGCACCTGGTAAGATGGCTGAATATGTCCCTGCCGTACTCCACGTAGTTGTGTCTGAACAAGACTGATTGATCCTTACAATATTGCTAAGTCAGTCAATGATTTTGGCTAATAAATCTGGGTTACATATGACAATAAAATGAAGCCTGCCCCTTGAAATACAGCTTATGACCACATCCCTGCTCTTGGGCAAGACTTTTAATAGTTTTCTCTGCTTGTGAAGGGGGTAATGGCTTGTAGAAAATGAGTTGCTTTTCTGGATCCCACAGGAAAACATTAATACTGGAGAGCTCTATGTCCTTGTGCTAAGGCTAATTGTCTATTTCATTTTCTTTTTCTTTTCCATTTTTCCCCAGCAATTCATAGGTAAAGGAATGCTTACTTTACTGCTTCAGAGACATTTATGGAATGCATATATTTTATTTAATCTTCATCACTTAGCCATGTAAATTATGTCTTCATCTATTGCTGTATTTCTACCATTAAAAAAAAAAAAAAAAAAAGTTTTATTCAAACTGGATATCATAAGAAGGAAGCTTCTGTTATCAATGTTTTCACCTCCCTTCAGATAAACTACTACACGTTACGGCCAATACTACACCAATATTATTCATGTATCAATGTGAAAGGAAAATTCATTCTTCTGCAGCCCAGGCAGAGCATTACAAACACGACACATATTGACAGTAACCTCACTTCACTGCTATATTCTTTTTCCTTGGTACTGGTTTGTATGTAAGACTAAAACACTGGCAAAATAAATAAATAAATAGATTAGAGAGAGAGAGAGAGAGAAAGAGAGAGAGAGAGAGAGAAGGAATGACAGGCCAGGGAAGAATCTCATTCTTTGTAAATGAGAAACTCAGCTCATGATATAACCCTTTCAGCCAGGAGCAAACCGAGGCTTTTCAACTCCAATTGTTTGATCTGAGGTACGTTCCCATTTTTAATGAGACATTTACTAAACTTCTGCATATATAGAGAAAGCTAATTTACTTCTTTAGAGTTCAGTCATGTTTCCATCTCAATATAATTAGAGCAAATTGTCTTTAAAACAATATTGATTTTAGATTAAAGCTTTCCATTGCAATACCAGTAGAGGCAGCGTTTCTCTTACTTAACCTTGATGACAGATAATGTCAAATTCAACAAAAACTATTTAATAAAGAGCACAGTCAAAACAATTTTGACTCTTAAAAGAGAAAACTAGTTAAAACTGTGTTAATTGCTCTATCAAATGAAAAGTATGCATCCTGTTATAAACGGAAAAGCTTCACATTCTTCTTATATTTTGTTATTAATATTTGAAAAATATTAAAAAACATTTCTGCTGCATAGATGCTTGTTTTTTTACTTTATCTCATGAACATGGTTTGATTCCCCTGCTCTATGTCCAAAGGAAATATGGTAATGTTCACTTTTCACTGTTAACTCTCATGATTGTTCTCAGAGGTAACCAGAAACTAACATCTACCCATTTGGTGTCACATCCAGTAAGAATCCATCTTCCATTTTCCTAAAATGTGCTACTGCCAAAAGAAGTGAGTCCTCCTGAAAGGGACAGAATAAACCAGAACATCTTCTGGAAGAGGAATCCTTCAGTCAGCCAGAGCACATGAAGTTTGGAAGGTTAAAGTTTGGCAACTTTATGAACAGAAATTCAATTGCCTGCTCCCCATTAGTTTGAAGAAATGAGAGAAGTTGCTTCAATACACCACAAGAAGGGCCATGGAGCTATTCCCACTTCCATCTTCAAAACCACTGAAAAACTGGAGGCTGGCACTACTCTGAGATCATCTGTTCACACCAAATGTCTGCCAAAGAATTACAGCTGGTTAGCACAGATACTTGACCACAACTGTGTACACCTGTCCCATTTGCAGTTTGGATGGCCAGCAACCTAGGCTCTGAATATACATAACCAAGATGACGGTGTTATGACCAAGTGGTATATCATCTTCCATTAGACAGGGGAGGTGAGGAACACAGACACACGAGGTAGAGAAAATGAGGTATTCAGAAAAAAAGATAGCAGTAAAGAGGTAATAATATTTAGCTTGACTCTAACCTAAGTATTTTAGCATTACTAGTAAAACCAAGGCAAATAGCAGCAGTTTTCAGAAGTACATTTGCAGGATGTCCAATCCTGAACAACTCTGTGCATTCAAAACATGTCTACACCTCCAGCTATGCTTGTCATAGTACATGGTAATAGCTGCACTCTTGCAGTAAATTCCAGTTATTTTGGTAATGTTGTTTTCAGTTCATCATGGTTACAGCCTACATTTTCTTGCCACAGCCAGCATGAATGACGGAGAATGTTGACACTTTTACATTTACTATCATTTTGGGTGTTGTTTTCTTGGTAATATAGGGATGTACTGTAATAAAAGCAGTCACTGTGTATTGGTTGTTTTTATTCAGTAAGCTTAGTGTGTGTCTGGTTCCCCAGAGAGGATTTGGAAAGCTGTGCCTGGCTCTAATGCGCATGTATAGAGTGCCTCTCTTTGCTGGGGCCCTAAAATTTTCATGCATTAAAAAAAAAAAAAAAAAAAAAAAAAAAAAAGGTATGAAGAGAATGTTCCCATATTTTTCTATGTCTGGCTACCTCTGTGAATTACACAAAAAACATTTCATGTGACCAGGCCAGATGTTGCCACAGTGCAAACAGGTGCATGACCACAGCCACATTACTATAATCAGTTCACAGGACTGAGACTGAGAATTGCTTTGCTAGTACAGCAATGATACACCAAAAGGGTAAGGGTGAGAATGATCATCTTCAGAGCCCTTCCAGTACACCAGTGTTTGATTATTGTTATTCCTCATTCTCAATGGTCTCATCTGCTCCCCTCCCACCACATACTTAGGGGGTTCACTGAGATTAGACAATTTCAAAGGTCTTTATCCTCTGAAGTTTGCTTTCAGGTCTATTAAAAAAAAAAAAAATAATAATCATAATCATAATCCAGAGGGGCATTCCTCTTAAAGAGATTCTTGGCAGAAAACAAAATTTGATTATGACTATTTAATTAGGCCCTATCCAACCTGGCCTTCCAGGGGTGGAGCATCCACATCCATGGAAAGCAACAGAAAGAAACACAAGTTCAAAAACAAACTCAGACAAATCAGATTATAAAACACTAAAATATGACATCACTTTTTAAAGAACCTTCAAAAGATTTCAGTGCAAACAAGTGAAAAGTCACTAGTGTCTCACAAAACAACAGTGTTTGGAGAAAGTAACAGATAAAGCTTTAGATGCTGTTTTATTATAGCATTTAACATTTGAAGATACTGTTATACTTAGCTAGGAAACTAGTCTTGTACAGCCAAGAATCCTCCCTGTTAATGTACTGCAGATCTGACACAATGGGTTTTATACTGTATTAATTCTTTCAAGAGTTCCACTATCAACTGATTGCAGTACCTCTACTGGAAATAATTGTAAATGTTCTAGTGCCAATAAAATAACTTCTAAATTGCCAAAAGATGAGTTTTTTTTTTCTGAAAGTTCCTTTTTTAAAAAAAGATATTTTAAAGTTCTGTATATTCATTCACTTAATTTTCACTTCTTTATTTCCTGCTAAATCTTCCAGAATGTTTTACACTAAAATGCAAGAAGACCACTCCAGATTCTATTTCCGGAGTAGCTGCTACACATATCATAAAGTTGATCGTCCTAAACACCTGGATTTCAAAAAAATAATGTTAAGCAACTTAGCATGAAAATTAAGAAACTTTAAAATCAGTTTTATCATCAATCTTTTCTCTTTCGGTAGCAGCTGCTGTTCTCTCTACCCTAAATGTACTCATGGTGCAACTTCTGGACCAATAGAAGCTGGGTATTGTTTTCAGAATGACTGAAGTACGCTTAATCTCATTGACTTTCAGTTTTGCTCACCATGGCATGCCCCTTGAACAGTAAGTGACAGATGTGTCTATTGTCCACAGTAGGACTTAAAAGGCATCAGTGCCTTTTTGACAGGATTCATTTCCCACCTAAAATGTTTTGTCAGACAGAAGTTAGACACACTATAAAAAATCCTTCTTCCTGGATCACAACTGTTAAAACAGAGCTTTTAGAAAGACATTTGGAGGGCTTCTGGGTCTGGTATGTTATGACACGTCCAAGAGAACCAGTGCTTGCTGATGGATTCAGGAAGAATCCAAAGCTTTGAACTGCTTCCTGTGAAAAGAGAACTAACCCACAGCAATGCTCTCATTTGGGCATGACACACGAATAAGTCCACTTTGTTTTATTTGTGTGATACCACTTGAATTTATTCTGAATTAATGTCTGTTTCTAGAATGATAATGTATTCCATGTTTATTGTCCATGTAACAAAGGATTTGGCCTTTTACACTAAAGAATAGCAAAAGGAAGGTGAGAGATTTTCTTGGGCTAAATGATCATCAGTACCATTGTAGAGACAAGTGTGGCTGCAGTAAGCAGTCAGGTGTGGTTCCCAAAAATGGTCTGGGCAAAGGTTAGAGCCATGGTGGGGCTATTTTTCTTTCTGATGTTGATGGCAGAGCGAAGTAGTGCATCAAACCTCCCAGTGCTCCTGCTGTGAGCAGTAGCTAGGCTGTCATTACCAGCTTTATTCCTATATTTGAAATCACAATTCTTCTGAGGAAATCTCTGTCCAGTTTAATGCTCTTTAGCACAAAATCCAAAGGACTGGATTAATGAATTTAACTCAAAAAGAGGTGAATTTGTGCAACCTTGTCATTTTTCATTTCAAACAGCCTCTACTGCAACCCCCAAATCTTGTGCACTAGACTCTGTGTGTAAACTAGCCATATCTCCAAGGAAAATGTCCTGTTCTACACAGAGATTTTAACAGCTGAGGCACAAAAGAAAATAACGGTACCTGGCAACTGATGTCTCTATAAATGCTTTCTTTCAAGTTGGATCTGCTAGAAAAGCTCCCTTTTAAGTTTGATGAACAAATGCTGATTGCACCATGGAGACAGTTACTACAAGTTACCACCAGCTAGTGGAAGCAAGGAAGAAGACAAAACCCTATAATATTCAGGGAATGCTTTCCTCTGCTAATCAGAGGAAGCTGGAAGATCAAATATGTGTTCAGTGGGCAGTTGCTACTGGGTTGGCTTTTTATCTCAGTTCAATAAATTGACTTGCTCACTTGTTACTAAAGCAGATTATTGTAAATGGGCTTCTTGGTCAGCAGCACCTCTTGATAACATTTTAATTAAAATTAATATGTGTCTCATTTGCTTTTGGGGGTCTCATATGTGACACTTCAGGACACTGACGGTGTCAGATGCCATTTTCTTCAATTAATCGGTACATAATTATATTCAAATGGCTGGGAAGAGTGCAACTTTTTCCTTCGTGCAACATTTCCCATTTTGATATTTGCTCCACTGATAGTGCCCCGTACAAAAGTCACACTTCCCCTCTGAGAGAAGACACTGTGTTGAACTTGCAGATCTTTCCTATGTCTTTTCCCATTACAAAAATTGGTACTTATGATTCCTGTCATTCCCCATCAAAATAAGGTCAGCTCTTAAGTGCTGTCTGGCTGTTGTCATGGACTCTTCCAGACACCTTGTCTACCAGGCTGCATCAGGCAGCAGTGTGCTGTGTGTCTCCAGACGGAGAAAGGACAACATCAAGCACCAAGGGACACATCCTGCCCCCACTTCTCCCTGGAGGAGAGTCACAGACCCAGCTTAGGCTGGGGTAGTGCTGGCCAAAGCAGGCAGTACAGCATGCAACAGTCACAGCTGGTGTAACCTGCAGGCTGGGAATGCCATCACCACACTGGGCAGGATCAAGATGGGCATGTGAGAAAGGGAAAAAATAAAAATACTGATGTAAAGCAAAAGTAGCCAGGCTTGATAATCTTTTATTTCCTAAGATGTCTAATGGGAATTTGGCCTGCTGAGCCAGAGCTCCTATGGGGGCCATCAGTTTATGGCACTCATACACAAATCTGCATGTACTTAACTCACACTGCCGCATTTAGGAACAGGAGTGCTAGCTTCTCACTTCTGCATTAAGAAAGTGAAAGCACGGAGGCTAGTTCAAAGACACAAATGATATCTGTGCAAAAACATCAAAAGAGATAGGCCTCCGTGCTTCAGGCTACCACAGGAATTACTGCATTGAGTTTCCTTCTGGCATTAATGATAAATAGTCAGAATCACTGTTCTATGTCTCATACCATACATCCTTCTTGCAAATACACATCTACTTCCTATCAATGATAGACTGTCTTCTCTGCACCTATTCATAAAATGGGGACCATTATTTCCCTTTGTACTACCCACGCTATGCTAAAAAATAATGATTAAAGAAACAGGACGGTCATCTTGCTTCTTTAGTCCTGGCATCCCACTATCGTTATAAGTATTTTTCTACAGTGTTTCCTTCTTCACGGACTCTGTAATGAACTTTTTGTTCATCAGGAAACTAGCTTGCAAGCCACAAAGATTAGAGCTTTATTTCAAAGGGAGGGAAAACAGTATGTCATTTCATCTAATGCACATTTAGGTGAATTTATAACTCAGGAAACAAGTTACATGATCTTACTGACAGGCATTGGTGCAAAGAAGCAGTGCAGCAGAATTTAAACATTTTAGGCACCTCCAGAAAGAGATGTAAGACTCTCTTTTGCAACACACATAACCAGTGATCAGAGAAGTTACTCTGTTTTCAGCTCCATAAACTCATATGTGTGTCAACGCTCTATTTGTGCAGGTGACTTTAAAAAAATTATTTTTTTTTTTTTGGTGCTGTGTTGCAGACACCTGTCCACTTGGAAACATCTAAGCCACAAAACAGCTGTCAGATGGTAGCAACTTTTGGTTACTCTGAACCAGGGCTGGATTCAACCCAACAGTGACTGAGAGGTGAGAGATTTGGTATGATCTTATCAGTTTTCCGAGCCATCTGGTTCCAAATGTGCAATTTAACAGTGAAATATTGCAACAAAGAATCTAACAGCATTTGTGAAGTTTAAGACTAGAATTATCCTTTGAATGATAGATACAATCATATCAGCTTCCACATATTATGCATTTAAAATATAGCTACCATTCGCAGTGAAGCAAAGATAACCATCATTAATTCTAATGCAATATAGAATGATGTTCATATAGAAGTGAAATCTCATCCAAATATTTGATCTGATGTCAAAGTAACACATGTAAATCAAGATAAAGATATCAACACAAGATAAAGAAGTTAGTAAAAACATCTGTGCAAATTTCCATCCGAGTACTTCACTTTTCATACATGAGGTAGAAAACAGCTTCTCTTGCACTGCATTATCTGTATGCAGTGTCATACACTATAGCAGTGAGTGACAGTCTTCAAAAACTGAAGGGAAGAACTTAATAGGTTACTTCTGTCAGTCTCACTGCAATAGCCAATGAGTGATCCACAAAATTCAGACTAGCCAGAGCACTTCCAGGAAGGGTATCCCAGCCTTGCTTCTTCCCTCCCTCCTTATACCTATTCTCCAGGTGTAGAAATGAAGCACAGGCACTTACCAATATTTGCTGAAGATTGCACAAAAACCTCTAGCAGAGGACTAAGTTGACAGACTTCCTCCAGGTCCATATGTGCGTCCTAGCTGGATGATGGTATGCATTCTCACGCTCCTACAATGTATACATTATTTTTATGACACACAATTCCCAATGAGTTTGGAAGCTTAGACATCAAATTGGGTGGACAGTCCTTGCAGCCATTAGGAAGCTCTATTAAAGTGAATACACAGCTAAGAAAGGGAGGGCTATGCTCCAGACCAGGCTACAGAAATAGCATTTTAATATTATTTATGATTTTATTTGAACTTTTAGTAAAATATTCATTCATATCCTGATTCTAATATAAAATTCTTTATTATCTAGTGGTACTAAATTTCAGGCTCTCACAGTTTTAAAGCAGGCCAAATGCTGGGTTTGAATACCCTGACATTGTCTTTCTAGAACATAATAATCAGTCAAATGTAAAAATGAGCTTGAAAGTTAACACACCAGTATGGATAAGAACAATTCTTGAAGAGTAAATTATGTCTAATTAACTAGAGTGAGATAGCAGCTTTTTTCTCACATCGTGTTTCATTTCATTGTTAGGAGTCATAATCTTTACATTAACCAGCTCTTCAGCTGAAATGTGGGGGAGTGCTACTTGTGAAAGGCTCCAAAACTGGACTTAAGATATCAGGCTGTGCAGTTCCTCGCAGCTGAGAAATATGTCAAATGCTGCTCTCTGTTGTATCACAACCCTGACATTGGCTTTCAAGGAAGGATTCAGCCTGAAAACCCCTTTGAAGTGGAACAGAAACTTTGAAGGCAGCATCAGAACAAAATCACGTTCCAGTCTTCACATCTGTCTGTGCACTTGGCAGATGCTGCACACCAATAATTTAAATTGAGGCATTTTTTTATTCTCAGGCTTTGTGATAATTCCAGGGCATTTCCTCCACCATATTTGTAACCTATTCATCATACCATTTTACTGCATAATGAAGACAAATGCCAACAGTTTAGCAACAGATTTGGATAATGGCGAGATGTACACTAACACAGAGTAATATGACCAGGCTTGCAAGTTCTAATTGAATATTTTTCTGATTCTACTTCCATTAATTGTTCCTCCTGTTTCATTTTTTTTCCTCACCATTTTATATGCTGCTGGCCCCCCTTTCCCTCTTCTCCTCAAAGTGCATCTTGAAAGCATTTGCAAGAAATAGATTCTGCTCCCAATGTGGAATCAGGCTTTCTCCTTATCAATATACACTGCTTATGTGCCGATGAACTATCGAGTTGCTGATGGAGGAAACAGTACATATCTCAGGCATGGTACTTAATTGGTATGCTGGCCCATGCAAAGCTATCTGATTGCATTCAGTGACTGGCAGGGACAGAAAGCATTTCCAAGGGAAATAATATCTAGCTGTGAATGTGGGAATATGTGTGTAAGAACTGAACAGTAAACACCAGCCTTAATTTTAATATCTCACATCATGCAAAACTTAAAAAAAGATGAGTGCTCTGATATTCAAGCAGACCCCTGCGGGACAGAAATGTTATCATAATAATATTATAGAAGCCAATGTAAAATATCCAGCTGCTGTGAGAGTTTTAGGGGCATCAAACGTTCTTGAATCACCATTTTCCTTCTACAAATGAAAGTATTTACCTATTAACAGCAGCAAAAGTATATTATTTTACTGGGCTGTATGACTGCAAGCAACATTGCCTTTCAGTTTAGGCTTTGATAGGTTAGCATTTAATGTCCCAAACAGCCCTTAAACGCTCCAAGGTGAAAATGTAAAACCATAATCCAGCTCTAAATGGTCATTTAAAAAAATGATCATCCCAAAGCTCAGGAGTGCCTTTATCTGTTTATGAAGCATTCCTGTTAAAATAGTTACACTAGGAATGTGGGGAGGATGATACCCATTTAATTTTATGGTGTTTTTCTCTCTCTCCAATGAGAAAAGATGGCTGGGACTGCAACAAGAGCCAAATTCTCTTTGCCTTATTCACACAACTAATCACATTGACTACAGTGGGACTGTTTGTGGAGGGGATTTGGCCTGGACTCTTACTGTGTCAATTATCTTTCTTTACAAGCAGGTTTCTCTTTTTGTCTTACTCTCTAGCCAAACTGTTACTCATACGTTTCCAGATTAAATGCATGACAGACAACACCAAAGATTTGAAAGCTGCAAAAAGAAACATCAGTTCAGATCTCTGGGTTCAGATTAAAAACAGAGAAGCAAAACAAAACAAAAAAACTTGACAAAACAAAACATCTTGCTGACACAACTTTTAGGGAATTGGTCAAGGAAGATTTACACAGAACTGTTCAGACAATACCTGTATTGTTCATCCCTTAGGCTTTACATCTGCTTTCCCAGAAATGAGAAGGCAAGAAAGAATTTGTGATATTCAGAGACAATTCGTGTGCAAATCCTGACCTTCATAAAGATGTCCAAATGCTTACAAGTTGATAAATTTTTTTTAAAGTAATGCGTGACATAAAGAGAATTGGGAGCCTCTCTGCCTGGGCAGTCATTTAAGCTGGGGCAATGAGCAACTACAGGCTGCTGGCCACGTACAGCTCCTTGTCTGAACCCAGCCCAATGGGCTCCTGCTGAGAGCTTTTCACACCTCAAAGACAAATCGTGGCAGCCTTGATCAGCTCCTGGGTCAGACACCTCCAGAAGCACCTCGGGACCACAGTGCTGATAGACAATGGCTGCCCCGTTTCACCTGATCCGCTGCAGTTACTGAGAAGGACCTTTGCCACTTCAGACAAGTGTCCCCACTTTCTCACCCTGATTCCAGCATCACTTGCCAGCTTCTTTTGGGGTTGCTGTTGAAAACAAACAAACAAAAAAATCAGTTCTCCAATGCTCTTCCTTCAGGGCTATCTGCTAGCCCAGCCTCATTTTGTGGAGTGTGAGAAAGTGGAGCTGGCTTTTCCTGAGCTCCTCTTGTACTCTCTGCTTTTGTGGGATGGGGGGAGGGCTGTTCTGGATTATTTATTTATTTATTTACCTAGCTGGGTGGCAGAAGAAACCTTAGCAAGCTAGGCAGGGTAGCTCATTGTAAAGTTCTTTGAGAGGAGGGGATGAAAGCACTGCCTTCCTCTTGAACATAACTCAGCAAGAAGGAGGAAAACTTTCTCCATAGCAGCCCAGACCTTCATCCTGAGAGACAAAAAGTGTGCTACAGAATACCCAGTCCTTTTCTGAGAGCCTGGAAGAGGGCTCAGGAAAACAGCTAACCCAGTGAAATGCCAGATTTGCTCTGCTTATAATCACAAGTATCAGTACCCCCAAAAGAAGGGAAAATCTTGACAAAAAAAAAAAAAAAAAGCTTTATTATTTCCAGTGCACAGATATAATAAACACCCGTGATTACTGATTCTTCCAAAATGGTATGGACTGTAGATTTATTGGGAAGCAAGTGTCAATCCTCCTCAGACCTTGCAGATCCCTTCAGTTTTACAGAATAATGATGGGAAGGGTACAAACCTCAAATGATATTTCAGCACTGGATATGATAGCAGCAAATTCCCGGCAATGGCATAAATCTTCAGTTTCCCATATTTAATCACTTTGCTTTCTTCAATGCTGCACACTAAAGGACAGAAGGGACAAAAGATTCGATAAACAGTTCTGCACCCTTTGTGCCCTATTCTGGATGTGAGTGTACGCTGCAGCAATCTGAGATGTCAAGTCTAGCTGTCAAGGCAAGAAAGAACAGAGATAAATGGTTGCCCTGTCGCACAGCCATGCTTACTGCAAACTAAGCATAAACATGGTATTTAGAGCCCTAACATTTGAATAGGTTACAATACACTTCCAAATGAAAGAAAGTTGCCATAATTAAGGGATAAAGAAGTTGACAGAATTTCTTAGCCTACTTGTATAACATTTTTCTAAAAGACAGAATTTGAGGGAGATTGGATTCACTTCAGCAAGGTATGCTGCACAGCGAATTGTCTGATGCTTCCCAAGTACATTTTGCCAATTTTATCACCAGTAGTAAATTGGGTGAACTTCTGAATTTCAATGCATGAGACTCCTCATGCGTCAAGATGAGATAATTCTGTGACTTGGATGATTACTTCTGAAGGCAAAAGGCCAAAGTTTTCTCCTTGAACTTTACATATGAATTGATCAAGTCAATGCATTTTATATACTTTAAGGTACCTCCCTGCTTTGCCTAGCCACATCAAGGGAATACAGTGGTAAAAAGCCATTTTCTTTCTACTTGCAGAACATATTAGCATTTGAGAGGAAAACATCTATAAAAGACCTTATAAAAGTCTTCAGAAAATCCATTAATCCTGGACATTTTGTCCATAGTTCCTTGCAGTGCTATCAGAGTGTCTAGGCTATTGACCTATAATTAATAGGATTTTTAAGAGTTCTGTTATGGTTACTCTTCAGGAGATGAGTGAACAGATGGATAGGATGGTCACCCCCTTGCTATAACCTTTGCCTAACAAAGCTGATTAATTCAGTCTTTCTAGTTGATAAGGCATCCAGTGTGTCTTTGTCTACAGATAATTAACTAAGATACAAAGCAGAAGGAGTCAGAGGAGGTGAACAGCAAAGTGAACTCTCCAGGCTGAATCCTACAGACTGGGGACTAGCAGCAGAGGCGAGGTAAACGATACTGTAAACAATAAGTCAGTACACCACCATGAGTTACCAGAAGCATTCATGAGCAGAGGCACAATATTACAACCTAGAAAATAACAAAAAAAAAAAAAAATAAGCAGACAGTGACCAATGCCAGAAACTATAAGCTGGACCTCTCACATGGTGCCACCTCTGCAGTCCAGCATTTCACTCACTGCTCATTACACTTCCCAACACCTGGAAGCCACCTGAAAATAGTCCTCCAGCATTAGGTGCCCCTGAGCATGAGGCATACAGCTGCATCTCTGCCCTGAGAGGCACAGGGGCAGGCCCAGAACAAGCAGAGAAGTCAAGCAAACAGTGTGGTAGCTGCAGATGCCCTACAAAGCCCCATGGATATGGTGCCCTCCCTTCCCCATTTGCTTTTGTTTGGCTGCTTGGAGCATTTCCACAGGCCCACTCCAAACGGAAGGCTAGCAGCTGTCTGCCTTGCCTCATTAGATGTGAGCAGTAGAGGTTGCCACGATCTACTACACTTAAGACATTCAGAAGCTCCCAGACGTAATTTACTCTTAGCTCCTTTCAACCCCAAAGCAAGCTAACTATGAACAACAATGATGAAAAAAAAAAAAAAAAAAAAGAATTCAGGCCTGCTAAACAAACCGAAGTAGAACAGCTGCAATGGGAAAGGAAAGGAGGCCAAGTGAATTAAGCCTCCCATGTTCCTTACTTAGCCTGCCTTTCTTTTCTCTCCCTAACTTCCAGCTGAATATAGTCCTTTACTGCTGTTCCTCATAGCTTGCAGCTGCACAGCTCCAAGCCTGCCAGGAGACTCAGCTCTCTTGTCAGTAGTGGGGAGGCTGCGGTGCCAAGGCACCACGGTGCTACCCCTACCTGCTCCTCTGCTCCTCCAAAGCAGCATCTGACTTCCTCAGCATCTTCCCAGTTTGTCTCTGAGGCCATGCCAGTGCGTGCCACTGTGTGCTCATAAAGCACTTATCTTAAACACAATAACTTAGGAGGCAGCCTCAGCCACCACTTTTCATCATGGTTCTTGATGCGACAATAGGCTAGCTGGTATGCTGCCTCACCTTGCAGTGAGGAGGGAACATCCAATTCCTTCCTTGTCAGAAAACTGGAGGACGAAATGCTTTTCACATCTTCTGTTTCAGACTAACACTTTCAAGTGTTGCACCTTACAAGTAGCTGTGTACAGGTTTTCAGTTTGTTTCAGAAAGAAAAAAAATAAATCTTTGTGCCAGAACCCCAGCTTTTTTTAAGAACATAGGCTGAAATTTTATCAGCACTGAAATAAGAGGTTGTGCAAAAGCTTTGGGCCAAATTCTCAGTTGTAACTATTGATCCAGCTGTGAAAGGGCACTACAACTACCCAAACGTCTGCCCTGGGATTGCAGAACTTTGCCTGGGGGAACTCCCAGAAATGTCTCCGTATTGATAAGACCACCCAACTCCAACCCCACTGCATGCTCACACCTCATCAGAGAGACATGAAGACACAGCCCTCTTCTCACAGGCTAGTTGTCAGATTGAGGGTTCCCCTGGGGCAGCACCATGCTGAAGCCAGCTCAGTGAAAACAGCAAATTAAGGTCGGTTTCTGTCCCAATATTTATTAAATATACTTTATTCGCTTTCTACTTAAGCTGAACTACATAAGCAGCCCATAGCAGAGACCAGAAAACAAACACTCTGAGCCACTGACCCAAAGGACACACGCAATCTCTTCCTATGACTGACCCTCTGATATAACTTGCCTCTTTTGAGAGCATTTTTTTAGAAGCTGAAGGATATGGATTCAGTGCCACATAGGCAGAGAAGAAAACTGAGCTCAGGTGTCTCTTATCCTAGATGAGCACTTTGAACATGGAAATAACATAAAAGAAGTTTATAACAGCACCAGTATCCAGTATTACAGTTATAGATAGCAATGGAATCTCATCTTAGTCATATTAGATAGATAGATAGATAGGTAGACAGACAGACAGAGTTATATATATACAAACATATTCAGGACAGTATATAGACTGAAATTCAGGAGAAAGCATTTCAAGAAACGTGCATAGTTAAGCAATCTTGACCAGTCAGTTATGAACATTTACTACATTTCTGCCTAGTAAGTGTGCTTGCTCTCTTTATTCAATAAAGCTGTGCCACTGAAGAGGCTATTCATATAAGCACAACAGCACTATTTAGCCCCATCATATTCCTAAAACTCCTAGTAATCGTGGTATAAGCTTGAAAATCAGGGCTGACTTGGATATTTATTAGTACAATTATGTTTGCAACCCATCATAGACTAAACACAATTTTTGTAGCAATTTTCAAATCATTAGCACACTGTTTTAGTAACATCTTATCTCAGCTATTAGACAGGCTGTCCTTAAATTGAAGTCATTAACAAACATTCCATTACTGTATTGTTTTGCAGTATGCATTCAGTGTATTGGATAATTTTGTAAAGTAAATAGCCCCTGCATATGAAACAAATCAACATATATCTAGAAAATGTAATTATAAAGCTTAACTAATCTACTTCATTTTGTATTATATAAAAAATATTTTCAACTTTTATATGAAGTAGCTTCTAAATAATATAATTTATTGTACATGATTAATTATAGCAATGATGGCCATCTATCTGTGCTAAAATATGACAGTTTAATCTTCTAAATCACATCAGGAATGAAACAATTCTGAATCCAAGATATCTCTTTATAGGTTCTAAGTACAGCTCATAAATTACTATGGCTTTTAAATCTCATCTACATTCATAGAGCAGAGAGGCAAACCAATACAATATTCAAGACTGTAGTCTTCTTTGAGTAAAATTCTTGTTCATTAATATATTTTTAAGGTGTTTTCACAAGAACAATGACACGTGGCTAACTTCCTCTTAAAGAATAACTTCAAACGCCAATATTTCATAGGGCAGGTAATTTTTATCCTTTGGAATTTTTTTACGGAAATTCAACACAGCGCTTTAATCATATTCAACCGTCATCCCTCTCAGAAGGATCAGTCCAAGTATCATGGCTGGGCACTCCCTATCACCAACAGTTATTTCAAATTTTTCTCCATCTCCACTTGAAATTCCTAAATCTACAGAGAGTATCTCTCTCTACCTCTCCCAACCTAATAGACTCAGAAAAAGTGTGACTTTTTGGGGGGAGGTAAGAAAGGCAGGCTGGTTAGGAACACAGTAGCTACCTGCTGGTGTTATGCTGTTCATGAGTTACTGGGGTTCTTTCGCAAATGAAGGTACCAAAATGAAAGAATATTGTCACCAGTGAGCTGGCAAAGATGATAATGCATGTATATGTGGGAAGAGCTTTATTTCTTCCCCCCAGGCTCTGCCACACAACGTGTAGGCCAGTCCCGTATCATGGCACTAAGGTCAGGCGTGAGAGCAGGAGGCCACCTTTCCTCTGCTTTCTGCTTGGCACTATGTTCAATAACATGTTAGCCTTTCTTCTTTGTGATCAGCATGTTGGTATGTACAAGGCAGGCTCATAATGCTTCTCCAAGCAATGACCCCAGGTCTCGAGACAAGTTGCCACGCCATTACTGTGTAGGACTTGCCAGCCCTGAGATGTTGATACTGATTAAGCAACCTGAGTGCCATCTTAAGCCACGCCTGGTTTTGTATTCTAAAGTAACCTAAAGAGCCAAAAGGGCCTAAGGTGTGATGGGTGCTGATGCTTCGCCTCATCTTGCTCCTCTGTCCAGCATAGTCCCTCCTTCAGGCTTCTCCTAATCAAGGTCTTAAGAATTTCTCAGCTGGCAGCTTTGCTGGAAGATAAACCTCAGGTTTATCTCAGGTTCCTCAGGTTCCTGCCTTTTGTGCTAGCATAAAAAGTTTATGCAAAAAGCATGAATCTCGCACCTCATAAGTATCCCAAGCTGAAACTTTCTCTCTGTACCAGTGTTGCTTATTTCTGCCCATCCTTCCAGCTCTGATTCAAACAGAAGAGGAGCCCTCACTGACTGAAACCACAGGTAGCTATGCAGCTATGCTCAGGAGAAACCAGCCCTCATGCATAGGACAATGACTCAGGGTACTGTCTCTAAAGTTGTGCCTACACGGCAATTCGTTGATCAGCTGGGAACCAGGGAAGTTTGCAGAGAGATTGTTGTTCAGCAAGCACAAGACAAAATAAGTAAGCATCGAAATTTGTTGCTTTCACTTGAAAAGCTCAAACCTGCCACACTAGAAAAACTTATGTTTCAGTCTCATCAGAATAATGTTGAATAATATCTGTATTCAACTAATCCAATAGCACAAAGTAGAGCAGCAGCATATTGCTGTTGAGATGAAAAAAAGAAACGTCAGGCAGTGGAACAATAGTAATACATGGTAATAAAGACCCCATATTTCTTGGAGGTGTACAGGTGAAAGAGGAGCAAATGCATGAGAAGAGGCATCCCTGTGTATGCATTTCTTATTCCACAAGGTTAGTGGCAGGGGAACATGCAGGGCAGAGCTGGCATGTAGGGTGAGCCAGGTGGGAGTGAGTTCAGCACAGGTGGAATTTGCTATCATGTCTGCACTGTTGTCTTTGCTTGCAAATCTTTGCACATACACTGCTCATGTGAGAAAGGCTGGTTTAAAGATGAAACTGGACAAGGTTTTTTTTAGCTATGGCAAACCTACTTTGCTTTCCTCAGCATTTTCTAAGATTGTTCTTCCCCCATTGGATAGTGTGGCTGTTTTGGTGAATGTTGCTGTCAAGTCCTATGAAAGAGAAGCATTAACTGAAGTTCCAGTGTGAACAACAAAAGAGCAAAAATTATAGAAAATTTCAATAATAATGACTACAGGAGATGTTAAACAACTGTGCCACTGGCTTTTGTTCTCCACTCCAACCAACCACAAAAATGTAAGATCAGTTGGAGAAATAACATTCACCACACAAGTATTTGGCTATAAAATGAGTAGGAAAATTTTTGCACCAGCAATCCTTATCAGAATGATGCAACGAAAGTGCTCTGTAAGAGCTTGTTTTACAACTCTTCAAGTCCTGTGAGCATTACTATGCCTTATGTGATGCAAAGAATGATTCTGCAGCTGCGTATCAGAAGAACAACTTTCTTTCATTTTGATCACTTCTCAAAATATTTTAACACACACGTCATTCTCAGTAAGACTCCTGTCTGAAAGTTTTGGTTAGATATAAATTTTCACATGAATCAAATTATGTTTCCCAGTACTAAAAGCTGAAATAGCTCTCAGATGTCACACTTCTATTTCCTGTTTTCTTCTCAAAGGTCAGAAGAACTAATAGCTTTATGGATCAGTTGGCCAACAAGCAACTCCTCTCCTAAATTTTCAGGAAAAAAATTAAAAAAAAAAAAAATCTGTTATGCAGAATGCCTGAAGGTAATTTGCCAAACACAAAAGAAAAAAAAAAGTTTTGTTCAGAAATGTTTTTTTAAAGAAATTTAATTTTGCTTCATGAGAGGTTTCCAAAGAGAATAACATTTCTGGAAAAAAAAAAAAAAGAATCTCTTTAGTGTTTTTATTTTGCTGTGTACTTTTATTGTTTTCAGCAGTCTCCTCCAAGTTGTCCCTGATTTAAAGCAACTGCAAAGAAAGATGTGACTGTGAAAAAATGGGAGAAACAAAGTGAGGCCATGAGATGAAAAATTAGTTTCAGCTTCCATGTTGTAATCTGCTGTGGCATAAATTCATAATAATTCTTATTTCAACACTCTATACACAGCTCCCCCCACCAGGAGCATCCTCATGAACTCTCAACAGCAGCAGAGGAAAAACAGCAAATTAGCCAAGGGGGCTCTATCAGGAAACAGACTGGAAGCACGCTGTCCTCTGCACGCTGTCCTCTGGACAACCCCTGTTCATTACCATGTTGGCATATTCCCACAAGTAAGATTTTGTGTCAAGAGAAATGTTAGAAATGGTATTTTATTTCTTTCTTCATTCAGTTTTAGGCAGAACATTTCTCAATCCAAATAAAAGTAGATGGATGTTAATACAAGAATTCATTCTTCCAATTAATATCACGTGATCCATTTCTACCTTATTTTATCTGCTGTAGCCAATAGACCTAGGGAATCCCTTTAAGCAGCAATTTGGAAAACTGCCACAGCTCCCATCTCTTTAGGGATTTTCTGATTTTTTTTCCCTAGTTGTTCCCACCTAGCATCAGTTTGAGAGATCAATATTGTTATTGCAAAGGTTGTAACATCTCAAATTTTATGCTTGGCTAGAGAGGCTCCCTTCTTTTATTACCCTAAAGATAATGTATCAGCTATTAAAACTGTTTTAGCTTAATCAGATATACTATCTCTTTAGTTTATTGGACACAGATGCAGGAATATCATGATAAATATCCACATGCCTGGAATAATCCCGAATGAACCATTACACACAAACGTACTAAGGTTATCTAATGATGTAAGTACAGTATTCATTCTCAGTTTAGCACATTTTGAATGCCACTAGTGATCTATATATTTACTAAATGAATTACATATAATAGTCCTCATGCTGCTGCTTAATGGGATGCCATTTTTCTTGCTGAATCTTTTGAAACTTTTCGTAATGTCACTATCAGCTCTGCATTATCCAGAATCTCCACATCTTTGCTACAGTATTGTAAATAGTTTTTGTAATTACCTATAGAGAAAAATACATGTTGTACATTTTAGAAGTTATAAAATGCACATCGCTTTTCAGAACTACGTATTTTTATCCAGAGGAGATGGAATTTCCACCAAAGTGTAACCTGAGACCAGAGGAGTCAATGCTATGATAAAATGACAAGGGAGAAAGCATATTTTCTCAAGTGGGATGAACACCTCTGGACATCAGTGTCTTCTGGCCAGCTACATGATAGGTCTAAATATTGTTAATGCAAAGAATTTGTAAAAGAAAGAAGATACCTACTCAAATTTATCTATCCTACTATCAAATTTAAGGTCAAATGGGGACACAGGGTAGTCTAAACAATTAAAACAACTTGGTCTAAAGAGACTTCAGAGGGATGTGCAGATACGACAGGACTGATGTGGAAAACTCATCATTTGAACTTCTGGAGTGCGTCTGCAGTTCCAGTATCTGCTACTAATCATTGCACCTTTCTCTCCTTCTGCTTCCATTCAGAATTATTTACACAATTCACATGTGGAATATGACATGTCAGGACATAGTACTGTTAACAAATAATTCCTCATGAGAACTGTCTGAAACGCAGGTTGTCCAGATGATGAGTAGAAATCGTCATTGTTTGGGGTATTGGATTTCAGATTGACATGGAATAGAACCACAATGGAGTGTATTAGTACTTCAGGACATACCTCCCCCTGTCCAAAATCAACTCACTAGCAAGCCCCAGGCAAAGTCGTAGAGGTGTCTACAACAGCAGTGCTTAAGGCAGCCCCACTACCAACCACACAGAAAAGATCTTGGAGTCCTAAGTTCCAGTGGTGGCACTGGGCTCCCCACTGGTTGATATGGTGCTGGTGCTCAACCACCACATCAAACCAAAGTCCCAGTGCACCCAGACTCCCCAGAGATGACATACCTACTACTGAATGTGGCATCTCCACCAAGCCATCATGAGTGAGTCAGGTTTTCAGAAAATTCTGTCTTTCATTAATCACGGATTTATCAAAACAAACAAACAAAAAGTGTCTTCAGTCCAACAGTTCTTTCTTTTTTTTTTTTTTTTGTCAGAAAAACTGTCAGACACCATTAGTCCCAGTGTCACAGGGGTTTTTGAACTTTGGTGTCAAACAGTGAATAGATGACAATGTCCTCACACCAAACCCAGGATCAGATGCACATTACTTGCAGTGAACAAGTGCTTGCAAGACTGCTATATTCTGCACTTGCAAAAGACATCACTGAGGTATCAATGGAAAAGATGCTATCAGAGACTAAAGTAGCAGTACATATTAACATTATTGACCTGCAAAATTGAGAGATCTGTTATCATTTGTAGGTAGCTATAGCCAGGAGGACCTGAAGAATAGCAGCTTATTGGAACTGTCACAGGGGAAGATAGGATCAAATGACATGGTGTACTTTCATACCAGGATTACTATGTCCTGACAAGTGCTCTAGGAAGACACTTAGCATCTACCTTGATTCAGGTACAGTCTCATTATCAAGAGAGATGAAGTGGCCTCAACACTACAAGGGCAAACAAACAAACAAACCCACAACTGTGAAATATATTTTTTTTAACAAATATCTTTAAATGCCAATGTTGCATATTGTCTTGACATTTGAATCTTTCTGCAGGTGCTGTTTCAAAAAAGTCCCTGCAGAATTAATAACACATAATCACTAAAATAACTTTTTGCAAGTCCCTTGAGTGTCTATAATTAACATGTTAAGCTGCACTTAAAGAGAATAAAGTATCATCATAAACATAATAAATCATTTCATGTTACTGAATTATTTGTCTGTAAAATTACCCAGGTAATTATCTAAACTTTACTAATAAAAGATTTCATTAACTACCACTTATACAGGATAGAACCAATGCATTGAGCTTTCATGTTCAAATACAGCCATAATGCAAAACACATTGCAAATGCTATTGTCATCTTAAAATAAAAACTGAAGTATATATGCTGAGCTCAGTCAAATCTAAGGCTGTATTTTTGTTACATAGGGGTGTTGTTGCTTAACCCAGCAGGAAGCTAAGAACCACACAGCCATTTGCTCACTGCCACCCCACTTGCAGTGGGATGGGGAAAAGAACCGGGAAAAAAAAAAAAGAGGTAAAATTTCTGGGTAAAACGTCTGATAGTTTAACAAGACAGAAAAAGAAAGTAAAATGAAATAAAATAAAAATAATGAAAAATTGACATAAGTGATGCACAATTTCTCACCACCCACTGACCAATGCCTAGCCAAACCCTGAGCAACGGTAGTCCCCCACCCGTACACGCCTGTCCAACCGCCCCCAGTTTTACTGTTCAGCGTGGCGCCACACAGTGTGGGACACCTCTCTGGTCAGCCTGGGCCAGCTGTCCTGGCTGTGTCCCCTCCCAGCTCCTGGTGCACCCCCAGCCCCTCACTGGCAGGGCAGCATGAGGAACAGAAACGGCCTTGGCTCTGTGAGAGCACTGCTCTGCAACAACTGAAACCATCCATGTGTTATCACCACTATTCTCATCAAAAATCCAAAACACAGCATTGTGTGAGCCTCTATGAAGAAAACTAACTCTATCCCAGGTGAAACCAGGACAAGGTTGCATTTCTATACTGACATAACTAGAGGCAGGCACTGCATTGTAAAATATAAGAAAGGAACTGAAATTTTCACAGAATTGTAACCAGCTAAGGTGAATCTAAGGCCTAAGATAAAGGGTTGGAATAGAAGAAAAATGATCTGTGGCACATTCAGTCAAGATGTTCATACTGATGTGGCTGTATTGGTTTAAAATCACAACCTTTCTTCAGCATCTTTACAGCCTACTTTAAGCCATTTGCAGGGTAGTAGAAATTTTTATGCTAATACAGATGACAAAATAAAGTGGGAACTAAAACTGACAACAACGTGGCATTGCCCAAAGGACTAGGACCAATGCTTAAGCAAGGGCTTTCTAAGTAGCACAGGTGGCTGATCATATATATGCCACTGCTCTGATGGTAATGAAAGCTGAGGGTCTTGCTCTTTCTAGAGCTGAGTCAGATACGTGACCCAGAGGGGATGACTTTAGCTCCAGAGCTATGGATTAAATAGTCTTGCACTAAATAAAACTGCTGTATGATCTCATTATAGGTAAGATGTAAAACCTTTGGGGGTTTGGGTTTCTTTCCTTTTAAATCATGCCAGTAATGACTTTGTCACAGCTAGATCCTGTTGCATATGCAGGATTCAGACATGCACTTGATACTGTGGCCCCAGGTTCAGCCTCAAAATCAAGCGTGCCACACATCAGCTGAGCCACAGAAACTGCTGCCAGCCCACAGCAAATGCAAACTGAACTGATTGAGGTAGGTTGATGTGTTTCACTCTAAGTGCCAAGTCACATTTTCTCCCATTTGCAGCAGACTAAAAGCTTGCACATGGACAGCTAGGATGCTACAAACATCCCCTTTAGGGCTAACTCAGACATAATTCAAGCACACCTCTAAAACCTGAATCATTAGAGCACATCAAGAGAGAGGCTATGTTTTATTCTCAACTTGTCATTTACAAGCTGCAGAATCACATTGTTTTCCACAAATCTCACTTCCATTTAGGTGACTCACTAGGAGTTAGGCACTGAAATACCTTTGATTTTCTGGCTCTGGGAGCCTACCTATTCCTAAATTTCATGAACAGGCTGTTGACCTCTGAGATGTTCCAACCTCAGTTGCACAACTCATAAATGCACTGTCTCGCTCCCTTCTGACTCTTCAAGCTTTGACTTCTCAAAATACCACATCCCAAAGGCAATACTGGTAGCATTAATATTTTCTTGTCCAGCTGATGTGTTATTAGGATGCTTAAGACTTTGCCTAAGAGTTCTTGTACTCATTTCTCTCATACCAGATATTCGAGGTGGGATATCTGAAGTGGGAATTACTCAGTCGTTCTGTCTGAAGGTGTTCCATTTCAGGCAAAACATTACCTGTCTTTATAGCAGGGGAGAAAGCTAGGATCTGAGTGCCAGCCTCCAGTGGGTTTATTGTGTAGACTGGGACACAAAACTAATGTCTAACAAAAGACTTAGACAAAGCACACTTAAAAGAATGCATCTCCCTGCTTATTCAGAGGCTTTTACATTATTTGCTTATATATGCTTATTCAGAGGCTTTTACATTATTTACATTATTTAAACACAGAATTGGGAATCTTTGCTTTCTTCTTTAATTTTGCATCCGCTGTATTCTAAGTTTTTAAACAGCAGATTCCACCACATGAACCACGCACAGTTCATTAACAGGGTTAGAGAGTGCATAGATCCTTACCTCAAACTACCACTGTGATAGTAAAACTTTTTTTTCTCATTAAGTGGATTGTAGTTCCGGGTTGTATTTTTTTTTTTTTAATCAACCTGAAGAGCGCATAGGAAAATTCAGCCTGAACAAGCTGTAAACAATTGAAAGCAACATCTTGTAACATAAAGCACTGCACAACCTTGATTTCAAGAATCACTAATTCAGATGAATAAAATTATAATCATATATAGACTTACACAGGTGGTTTGTTTTTTTTTTTTTTTCATCCTTTGGGTTTAAACCACTTTATAACAGAGGACTATCAGAAACACTAGCTTTACCTCAGCTAGAAAAATAGTTAAACTCAGGACAGGCTTAGTTACCTTACAACTTCCAATCGAGCTATAACCTCAGAAAAGGCTTGCTAATTAGCAGTGATCCTGCTCCCACCCTCAGGAAGGGAAGTGTGACAGGTAAGAGCATCACTTCTGAAACAGTGCTGAAAACTGGAAACAAACTGGGGTTCTTAGACACATGAGCATAATTTAATTTCTTGGAGAAAAAACTCTAAGTGCTTGGAGACTGAATAGGACCCTACTCCTTCCTCTTCCCTTGGAATAGGGAACTGAAAGGAATCACAGCTTCACCTTTGTAAGGTTTGGACCCCCAGTTTTCCCCGCTCAAAGGTATTTTTCTGTCTTGAAAAGCATAAGAGATGGAGGTGGAGCATAGTAAGTGGTGGTTTGCAAGGAAGGTTATATTTTAAGAATAGCAAGTAGTTTGTATAGTCCCAGCTGTTTGTGAGGTCACCACGTCTCAGAAACCCTATCTGAGCTCAGAGAAACCTATGCAAATATTTTACTGTATGCCAGAAGCATCCTGGAGAGCTACGCTCCATTACTGATGCAGACACGTGGAAGGGATTTTTTTTGGGGAAGAGAAATCTTGCCACGGTGACAGGATTGTTGGAGCCACGTCCTTGTGCCTGTGTAGCCCCCAGACTGCTGTCCACATCTGTGAGAGAGGGGAAACAGCCCTCTCTGAGGGCAACTGCCAAAGCAATTTGCCTCAATTGTATTCATGGTATTAGAAAAGACACAGGCTTGAAATCAGACTCTCCTATCCAGCACTGCCAAGGATTTCTGTCAGTAAAATGCATGAGTACAAGACACTGAAGGTCTCACTCCCATCTATGTGCTTGCTACCTGGCTCCACCAAATCTGTGTTTGAGAAGTAGCATAGAGCAGAACAGCCACTAACACTCCAGGTACCCTCATGAGCTGTTTTCCAATAGAGAGGATTATGCAGTTACTTCAAAAGCAGGATTGTTTTATCCAGCTGCTGCTCATTAATGACATTCGGTGCAGTTAGGTAATGCATTTACTCGCTGGTGTCAAGCTGATAAATGCCTCCAAACTACCTGCCTGTCTCTGAGCTGTGCCCCAAAACTGGTGCATTATGTTGACTGCTTCCACCTGAGGCAGCAGAAAAATGAACACTGGCACACACTGAACAAAGACACCCACCATTTAGTGTAGCTCCCTGCACTCCATGGCCTAGAAAATGCCAGGGGCATGAGGGTTAAGAGCCTCTCTGATAACAAACTGACCATACTGAATTCTTCAGTTGCACTGTTGTGAGCTATATAAAAGTGTTTTCTAGATTACAAATCTCCACAGGTTATGCTTTCATTATAAGGAACTGCATTTACGCAGTAGGGGAACTTGAGTTGGAAATGTGACACTGCTAGTAAAAATGTGAACTGGAACAAAAATTACCCAGGAAAGAAGCACCTTAAACCTTTCATTTCAAAGAATTTGCACTAAGCCTGAAGAGAGCAAATAATGAGCAATGAAAGGAATCTTTGTTATGCTGTGATTTCAAAGCTCTGCCAAAATGTCAAATAATCCATTTAATCAATCAGAAAATTAAAGAATGTGGTAAATTCCCAAGGTAGTTTGAGGTTTTAGCTGTGCCAAGTAATTCAGCTACTGCATAAAGCTTATGTCACAATAGCAATTACTTAATAAGTCATTTTTGTCTAACCACATTGATGTAAAAATACAATTTAGTTTTCAAATTATTTGCAGCTGTGCTCTTATTTGGATACAGCATGCAATACCTCAGGAGATGTTTACATTTGTCACTTCAAGCACAGCCTTAATTTAATTTTTATCACACTATATCCTTCAAAAAGTTCCTATTATCTCAACACACTAAGAAATTGATTTTTAAAATGGATCTTCATGAGATAATAAAAGGAAAGGAAGACACTATCTGTTGATTCACATACAAGTTTCATTACAAACTTGTAATACCAATACCAATACTATCATTTGAAATACAGATTTGTTATGAAGTTTGCATTTCAAATTTGATGATTTATTTCAGGACAGTTTAACACTCTTGTGAATCCTAGATAATCACCAGTTAAATTCTAGAAATGTGAAACAGGCTGCACTGAACAATTCTTTATTTACATTATAAACTGTGTATTTTTCTATTCTCCTCAAAGGACAAATTTGACAGACTGGTTACAAATGTAGACTTCTGTTTCTAACAACCCTAATAAAATTATAGATTTGTTTTGTCAATGTGAAACTAAACACAGGTATTTTATTAAAGAAAAAGTTTCAATGAGAAATTAGATTCAATGTATTAGTTTAGAAACTTGAGAATATTTTTATTGTCAGCAAAACAATTCATTACTACTGCATAAAAATTAGATAGTTCAGCTTAAGGTTAATAAACCTTAATTTTAAATCAGACTGTTTTAGATTTAGTTCTCTTATCTATACATTTCCATACAGATTTCCAGGAATTTCTTTCTGAATGCTACCTTGTTTTAGCGGCAAGAGATGTATTTTACGCTTACCTGTAACAATACAGACAATATCTGTTTTTCATCCTCATCTTTTAAAAATTGAAATGCTGACACAAAAGAGTCACAAACTCCATCAAATATATATCTACACTTCATTTTTTTTTTTAAGCATTCAGCACAGCAAACAAAGCCTGACCTGCGTTCATGACAGCAGGTGGTGAGTGCTTTGTGATCCTGCAGCCTATTAGCATGATCTCCTTCAGCGGCCGAATGAATAGGGACCTTCCTTTCAGAAACCACAGTGAGTTTCACAAAAGCGTCTGTGCAGAGGACGGCTGGAATGAATCCAGAGTCATGCAGCTTTCACTAACCCACTGATCCTTTCTTTGGCACTCTATCTCCCCTGCTTATCTACCTCTCCCTGTTCCCCTGCCTCGTGTTTCCCAGGACAAAGACTGGACAAAGACTAGCATGAAGATAGCAGAAGTATCCCACAGAAATGTATTGAAATGGGCCCTAAGATAAGAAGGTCTCGGGGTATCTAGGACTTCCACTCACAGCTTCTTCAAAATTTCAAGAACTTTGACCAAAGAGAAAGCACCAAATTTGTATCTGTACTCTGACTACTGTTAGTCTCCAGATTTTATCAAACCAGGGCATCTCCTCATACCTCCCATTCCAATGTCCTGGAGAATAAGTGCTTCCAGAGCCGAAGAACCAAGAAAACACCCTCCTCATTGCACTTCCTTGTTGGGGCAGGAAAAATTAGCATACAGAGTAGGAAAAACACATGAAATAAGAAAAAAAATCCTTTTTGTCCAAATTGTTTTGAGAAAGAAATATTTTTTTCTATGATTCTTCTAGTTCCCCTACTTGTTAAAGTTCCAAAGGTATCCCAGTTAATTCCCTCAAAATACCATTCCTAGTTGAGCAAATCAACCAAAAACTAAGATCCAACCAAATAATTTTTATTTCAAATCTGGAAAAAAAAAAAAAAAAAAAAACATTCAGCTGTCCAAGCAAGTAATGTAAAGACATGCAACATCTTTTAGCTATGGCTGTTGCAAACCAGAAACAAATACCACCTATGTTGACAAGGGAGAGAGAAATATGAAAACTCATGTAATGTTGGCCAGATGGTGAAGTTACAGGCAATAGTTTGTAATTAAAAAGAGTGTGAGAGAGAGAGAGATTTAAAGTAATTCACTGTGTAGAATATTTCTTAAGAAATCAAGAAAAAAATAAGATATTTAAAATAAACATTAAACTTTGTAAAAAAAACACTTGGGTAGTAAAACATCAGGTTGACAAGGTACCTTTCAATCTAATTAAAATAATACTGAAAAAGTTGATCAGGAAAACTTACTTTCCTCTATGTACATAGATCCTTCCACCCCCACAAACCTGCCTATTTTTCCAAAATTCAGCACAAGGTTGTGGATGAAGTCAACTAATGCTGACATCAGCAAGACAAAGGTAGTGCTAGGAGAATAGGTAAGTGCCACTATCCAGAAATAGTATCTCCAATTTTTAGGCAGCTATTGCAAACCTCTCTTCTTTCCCCAGTGGCATGGCCTTCCCAACAGTTAACAAAGCCTTTTGTACATCCAGATTGAATTGCTGTAATTTATTCTCCATGTTGCTACCCTTGAAGACTGTTTTAAAGCACTAGCTCCAACAGAAGAAAACTGCCCTTCATTTTGCATTTCTGGCCTTGGAAAACATGTTACACTTGTTTTCAAAGGCTTACATCCTTTCACAGGTGACACTCAAGCTGTTTTCATTGTCCTAGTAAGACATAAAATCCTGCTTGGATTTGAGATTGCCAGAGGTTGCCTCTCCTGAAAGCTGGTATGTTACCTAAGACAGTATTTTGAGTAGTGCCAGGTATAAGTATCATGTTGTCTTGCTCTCGACTCAGGCTGTTAATAAATAAAGAAGGTACACAATATGGACATTTACAAAACATTAAACAACGCAGTGACTTTAACATTTCATTTCTGTTACAAGACCTTGCTTTTTTCTGACAAGTGACTACATTTCAAACATATACACACACATGCGCTTTTTACTCAAATTGATACTGACAAGAAAAATACTCTCTTTGCCATCAAGGCAAGGTGTAACTTAGGGCTTGATTGTCAAGCTCTTATAAAAATTACACATAATTCAAAGAGAGATTTCTGGTATCATGTTGCAGGATTTGTAAAAAAGTAAAAAAAAAAAAAAAAAAAAGGGGGGAGAGGGAGAGGGAGAGGGAGAGGGAGAGGGAGAGGGAGAGGGAGAGGGAGAGGGAGAGGGAGAGGGAGAGGGAGAGGGAGAGGGAGAGGGAGAGGGAGAGGGAGAGGGAGAGGGAGAGGGAGAGGGAGAGGGAGAGGGAGAGGGAGAGGGAGAGGAATCAGCTCCACCCTGGAAGAAGGGGGAAGGGAAAAACAATTAGGGTATAAATAATGAAATTTTACGGAAATAGAGTAAAGGTATCTACAGTATATCTGGATGAACCACTACAAAGAAAAGAAATCCCAAACCAACTCCTTCACCCCCAATAACAAAAGAAAAAACATCAGATACCCAAAAACATAAGTTGTGACCACGTCAGGACAGGCCATTGCTCACAAATTCATGGATTAATAAATGGTTGTAAAAATGGTTATAAAATGAGGTCAGTGGAATTGCATCAGGAGACATACCAAGAAACGGTACCAAACTGAAATAGTTCTGTTAGGCCATTCTGGTGCCTAGTTTACAGGGATATAATAACCTTAGCATTATTTCAGGGAATTGCAACCTTCCTGTCATTCTCTCCATATATTTCAGTCCACTACTCTTTGACTTTAATTTGTAAAAACAGAGCACCGACTTTTTAAGGCAGTTTCAGAAAGCCATGCTTAAATTTTTTAACCTTATCCTATGTTTCATTAAGCAAATGGGACAAAAACTGTTGGCAAGATGAAACCTCCTACAGCTTTGCGGACTGGCTTTGTTATGGCAGGCATGAACTAGTCTTGCTAATGCTTCAATGAAGGTTTGCTCTCAGCAGACAGGAAGTGCTATAGTTACATTAGCACAATACAAAGCCAAGTCTTGCATTGTAACCACTTCACCCCAGAAACACAAGCACAAGCAGAGTAAAACCTGACCAGAAGGTCAGGTGGGCACCCTGCATAGTTACCAGAGATGTGGGAAGATAAGTAAGTTTTTCTTTACTGGGCAAACCTTCAGACCATGAAAACTATGTACGTTTTTAACATATTTCGTTACTTTGCACTACCAAACGTCCTCCACAAAAAGTATGGGTATGACAGTGGCCCTGGTGATAAAATCTGCCTTTTGAAATTCAGTTCTGTGTTTCCTCATTGCATTTTCGGATTAATTTCTGATAGAATGCACAATACTTAGTAGCTTCTGCAGGCCACTGCAGAACCAAAGCTACTATGGGAGAATGAGTTGGATTCTCTTCAACAGTTAACAATTAATAAATTATTTACCAAGTAAAACCAGTATAAATTCACTGAAAGAAATGGCATTGCAAAGAAAGCAACTTAGAAAGATTAATGGCATTGCTGAAACTGAAGACTTAATTTTTGGTCAGTAGAGCCCTTCCAAACTGGTGCTGGCATGCAGGAAAAGAGCTCAGCTTTCCTTTAAGATCCCACCTTCAACCATTTGGCTCGACATTTAACAGAAGTACTTCAACTTACAGAACATTTGACTCTGGAAATAATTTGGAAACAATATACAGTACTGAAAAAATACTCTTCAGGTGGAACTGTAGAGTACTTTTCAAAGCATAGTCTGCAGTAAAGATGAATTTCATATTATTTTGGAGTGATAGATTGCAGTTAATCTGTATTGTTATCATTAAACTGGGAAAAAATGGAGAAAAAGAGTACAGTAGAACATTTGAAACTATCTAAAGAATTTTCTTCCAGGTTTCTGGAAAGTAATTACCATATCCAAAGCAAATATTGAAAACATTTGGGGGCAAATGATGAAGACAATTTTTATCTTAACCAAATACAAAGTTGAAAGACAAGACCAGTTTATTCTCTTGGCAGTACATCCTGGATAGTCTTGGAAGCAATTCTGTTAAAACATAAGAAGGCAAATACTTTGCTTTTTAATAGAAGTTTGAAGCTAACTTATTTTACAAGGTTTTAGACGTTTTATTTCCATTGCATCAGCACAAGCAGGTATTTACCATTTGTGTAAGCCAAAGTAAAACTCAAATAATTGCCACACTGTGTCTGTGAATTTGATCAAGGTTAAACTATTCTCTGTACTATTTGATTTAAACTACAAATTTAAACTTAGAAAAAATGGGAAATATAATTCTTGCCTAAATATTGTTGGGGATTTTCAATAGATGATGTCCTGAGTTACCCTAATGAGAAAGCACATTTTAACAGACAAAAAAAAAAATCACACAGGAGAGAAATAATAAAGGAGTCCAAGTACCAAAAATCATTGAAGTTTTATTAGTATACATTTCAGAAAAAAATACAGAATGAAAATTGTAAATAGTTGTATTAGAACAAATAAACTTCCCGAAAATATTCCCAAAGGAAAAGAGCCAAACAGCTGCAGCAGTAAGGCAATATGTGGAATGGCAGCACTGCAAGGACATTGTCAGAGATTGTTTTCTGCCCTCAACACTGTCAGCCTTTATCTCAGTTACAGAGAGAGAAAAGATTGTGCACTTTCACCAAGAAAAGTAAGCAGGGAAAAGAGAATTCTTTGTCAATCCCCAGATCATCTCTCAGATTTGCTCTTGAACATGGAAATAAAGAACCTGGCCCGTGTGCTAACAGGTTAGACCTTAGGTTTTTTTTTTCATTCTTAATTTTCAAACAATTACAAATTAATTAATTTTTACTTGTATTCATTTTGGCCTTTTTCATTATCTGTATTAAATTCTTAGCTTAGTGTTTCATATACAGTGTTATCTTTAGCAGAAAATGAAAGATGTGTGAACAGTTTAAACACTGAACACTGATGTAAAATGGTTCAGCTCATTAGAAACTGATTTCCTCTCATCAAACTATGTGGGTGAGGGATGAAGAAACAAAATGCAAAACATGGTAGTCAACGTGGTGACATACTAAATCATCTTCCAATCATTCTCAAGAACTCTACAACTACAGCATGCTATCCTGATGGCCCCATCTGAGTTGATGATTTTTCACAATGTATTTCATGGCTTCCATCCCTACATGAGACTTTATTACTATCACATAGGAATAAAAAGCCATAAAACACTAGAGTGAATTTATCTTGATCAGATGCAATACTTATTTTCTTCACATGATTTCACCACCATTCCAAAACTAACCAATAATTTCATGCTACATTACTGAACATTTTAAACTACATTTCAATGACAAGAAACACACTGAAATGGTTACATCACAAATTAACAGAGCTTTAGCCTTTAAACACATTCCTACCTACGAGAATCAGGAAACGATCACAACACACAGCCATTTAATCCACTGATAAAAGACAGGACACCACAGAAAAATATCACTTCCACATACATCTTTCAACACATAAGGAAAGACGAGAGACAAAAAAGAAACTGGTATAGGTTAAAGCTTTGAAAGCACCACTACCAGCATCTTATTAAAACTCTTTGCCATAGTAGCTTCCTGGCATGCATTATAACAAACGCAGAGACCATCACTAAGCAATCTTTAAGACATCTGGGCTTAAGTGAAGAAACAAAGCAAAATTCCCTACCTATGGCACTGAAACAGCTACTACCACAGAGCTGCTAGCTAATATGGCTCACTAGTCCCTAGGACTGCTACATTCTGGGCTATGAGAGATTTACTATAGTTCCAAAGTCCTTTTTCTCCTGATCAAAGACCAAATGAGACAAATTATAAAATGCCCTTATTTTCTTAGCCAGACTATGATACTGAGTCCTGGTCTGAAAACAGTTATTTATTAATGTAATTACTATTCATCTTCTTATTACTACTAATTGGCCAAGTTGAAACACAAGTCTCTACGGTCATTGAAAAGTCAATACAATAATTTAACTGCCATTTGAAAATAATTTTGCTTATACACTTGCAAGCAAACTAAACTGCATCAGAAATGTCTTCTTAATCTAAAAGCCTCTACTTTACCAAAAATATTTTACATTTTCCTGGCCATGTACTTCACTGGCATGATACCAATATTAATTCTGATGTACTGTTGACACTAGAACTAAAAATTAAATCAGGTTTGATTTATATACTGCTATCCTTTCTTGCCTACCATAATCCTGTTTCTTGCATAATATAATGTTGATAGCATAGAAAAGAGCAAGAAATCACTAAATGAAAGGAAGTGCATAAATAAATTCAATTATCATGCATAAAACATGCAAATGATTTAAAGACTGCATATGAAACTCTAGTTTATATTCATTAATCTCAGGTTGCACTTTTGAGAGAGAGAGAGACACTAATTGGGTCCAGATTAATGCACTCCCAAACCTTCCAATTTGTTTTTAGGTGAAGGTTAAATGAGATGTGTTAAAATAAACACAGCTGCTCAACTCTCCAAACATCTTTCATTTGTGGGAGAAGGTAAAAACTAAAAAGCGTATTGCAGGCTTAGTGTAATAGAATTTAGGCTTTTCCTGAGCTCCTCAGAACTGCCACTTATGCAATGTAGCTTCCCCACCCCCACGGAAAAAAAAATTGTGCTGAAAACTAGTCCAAAAAAAATCAAGCTAGTCATTTGACACAGAGAACAGGGTGGGGAGCATTTGTGTCTGTCTAAATCCTGACGTGTTTTTCTCCCTGCCTTACCCCAAAGAATGCTGTTGTGGGACCACCTCAAATGTGATGTAGTTGCTGTAAAAAGGGGCTTGGCCCAACCTAGCATGTTGTTGTGGCTCAACACAGTGGGCAACAGGGACACACAAGAGGGCTTGAGGGCTCAGCTTTGCTCACCCAGTCAGCAAAAATGTGACACATAACGGGGCCAAACCCCTCCAACCCACTACCTGCACGGGACTTTGCTGCCCCTCTGCACACAGGGTGTCAGCCGAATTATCTGGGAATGGAAATAGCACTCCCGCAGCTGCTCCGTCCTGCTGGCTGGAAGCCCCTGTGTACCCAGGGCTGATCCTGCCCCGCAAGAAAGGGAGACAAAGGGGAAGGGGAATTTTTTTTTTTTTTTTTGGCCCAGAAATGAAAAACAAGAAAAGGGCCAGTTCCTATCCTCTGGCAGAGGAAGGTTAAATAAAGTGAACAGCAACAACAAAAAAAGGTCACCAAACTAATTTCTTGCTGAAACCAATGAATTTGGATTAGTGGCCTGAAGGGAAAGGTTAGGATGTTATCAGTGATGTATTTTCTCTTCCCTTTTGTTAAAATGTATTGGAAATTAAACCCCTCCAACACAATGGGATACATTTCTACAGGGTGGAAGCATTTGAAATCTTACATTTCTGCGATTGTTTAAAAAATGTTTTCCTCATCAGCTACAGACATTACACCATGAAAGCACAAAAACACATACATGTAGACTCGGACATATATTCACATACATGGTTTCAGACACAGACCCACTTCTGCTGACAGCCTGACTCTGAGAGCTTTTCATTAAAATTAATTTTTGCACATTTGCAGTTGCTAAATTAGCTGCAATAAATAACAACAATAAGGCTGAAATCTGTCAACATCTTGACAAATATTCAGAGAGCTGTTTAGTTAGGAAATATGCTTATGATATTCATTGCTCCTAAAAGAGAAAATGATTATACAGTAACTAAACCCTAAGTAAGAGCTAAAGATATTCACCTCATGAAGCCATTGCTCAACTAGCCCCTTGGCACTTGCTGGAATTATTCGCAGCACGAGCTCTACTTTTTCATTTTCTGCTGACTCCATGTGGGTAATTTCTTTCTCATGATTAAAAGTGAGCTTGGCAATTCCTTCAAAGCATTTCTTTAGGTGTGGTTGGACATGGAGTGGATCCTTTGTCTCAGAAAGGATTCCTGAGAGATCATTGCTGCATTGAGAGAGAAACCTGAAAAATGATAAAAAATGAACTTTATAGGTATTTATACAAACATATTTTACACCTCTGCCGACAATAGACAGATGCAATGGACTGTTTACCTTGAAAAGAATAGTCTTTTCTTCACCAAATAATCATTCAAGGCCTTCCTGAATGTCATCCAAAAGCGATTCTGCCTCCTCCAACTTATCCAGCATCTGGGGCTGCGAGATAACCCTTGTGGCATTGGTCTCCTTCACTGACTCCTTCGTTATTAGCCTCCTGGTGGGTGAGATAGAATACAGTGAATGTAATAACCATACTTCACACGACAGGCTCTCTCTCTCTTTTAAATTGAAAATCCCCTTATTACAAAACAAGGGGTGTTCTTTTTCTTCTACCTTTAAGTAGGACTGCCACATTCATTGCTTTTTACAAAAACGCAGCTGCTTTTTAAGCTATAGATAAATAGAATCTGCTAGGCGGTAATTCTGCTCAGTCTGAATGCATTATTTTCTAAGTCACTTTGGCAAGGGACTTTTTATTATAAACTGGAATGAACAAGGAAAGTCCTTTTCTCGACTAATTATGACTATGCTTTGTTCTATACTATTAACCTACAATGCCAGATTGATCAGCTGTTTTTTGTTTCAGCCAGTTCAATAAATTAACATGCTCTTTCTGGAAAATTAGAGAGCTAATTATTAAGACTTTATAGACTAATGATGAAAATATAAATAACACAGAACAATGAAGAATAGTGTATCAATAACATTCACACCATTCCTTTGATGAGCACAATGCAAACTTCCATTTCAACACCACTGATATATGTATGGGAGTTACTTTGACTTGATCTACAGAATTTTCTTCTCATAAAGCTTTGTTATATTGATATATAATAGTATTTGATTTTTTCTAAGAACTGAGGAAAAAAGGCAAAGTTGAAACACAATTTTTCATATACCTATCCCTGGTGCCCATTTTGTTTTCCTATTGTTTGACTTTCAATTTATAAAAAATCAGGAAGCACAGAATATAAAGCAAAGCTATAAAGACAGTTAAACAGACAAAAATCAGGACTTGAATTACTACTGTTTCCAGTATTAGACAATCTAGTGTGTTTGATTTGAAAGTAGTTTAGTTTGTAGAGAAGAGTTTGATATTCCCTAGTAATGACACAAAGCAGAACATTGCTTTGAGGCTTCAAGACCTTCAGTGATCCAGAATGCTTGGCTCTGACAAAGAAAAAGATATTCAACTACATTCCGAGTACGTAACACATTTTGTTCAACGGTTGTCAATAGCTCATAGCTACTGGTACAAAAACACTCCAACAAATGAAATGTAAATATTTAGATATCGCCACATGGTTTCCTTTATGCAACATAAACTGTGATGAACTGCATTAAGAAAGAGAAGAAGAGGGGGAGAGAGAAGAAGATAACAAGAGAATGAGAATCCTTTCTCCTTAATAGTTCAAATTCACTTCAATACTTATGAGCTGAAACCCATCAGAGTAGTAGATAGATCTGAAGAATAGACTGAATAGATTCAGTCCAGTATTCAGAATTACAAATAAGAAGCAATTTTGGAAACAAGAACATGTCCAGTGATAGAAAGCTCACACTGCTGCCATCTTAATATCCTACTTGCACTCAAAATAATCCCATCCCTATGTATTTTACATATTTCTGGTAGAAAGGGTGGAGAGGGGTTATTTATTATACATTCTTCAAAACACCTACTGTAAGACGTACATACAGCCAACAACAGCGACTTTGCTTTGAGATGCTACAGTTTGCTACATGAGACATTTCTCGGTCCTCTGATAGTCTTGGCAAACTATGGATAGTTTGGGGTTGATGGTCTCCATTGTCTGGAGTCCAAACTGGATTCTGGAATGCCAGGAGAAGCCTAATTCATGTAGGATTAAGAAAGGCAAAACTATTTTATTAAGAAATAGCTCTACATGTATCAGTGGAGCTTCCAAGGTGTGAGAGTAAATTAGCATCCAGACAAAGATTAATTTAACCGACTATATTCTATAGACACCATTTTAAAGGAGAGAGACCTCACCAGTTACTGTACTGTTTAGGACAGGCTTATATGTGTAGAGTTGTATGTTTTTATACACTCAAAATATGTCCTTTAATATTATTTTTGAAACAAGGGCGCTATCTAGCATACTGCCAATTATCTTTTGTAAAGGAGTTTTGAACTGTTTATTCCTGCTTGCTTAAAAATATACCTGGGTCCATCCATTTAGCAACTCTTTTTTTCATGACATGACCATACGGACAGTCAACAAATAATGGTGGACAGAAGGTTTGGCAATGTGTGGTACTGTTTTCCCTAAAGTAATTTCAGAATGAAAGATATTCTCAAACATTTAAGTGGTTGATTTCTAGGCATATTACTGGCCTTCAGATTAGTAAGTACTCCACCTGTAACATTGCTACAAACAGTGGTACACAATGCATTTTGATTAAAAATGAACCTATTTTATTTCAGCTGCACCAGTTGAAGACAATGAAACAGTCATGTGACACCCAGCACTTACACTATGCCAAGTACTCACTGACAGCTCTTCATAAAAGCAATGGTTTTGATGAAAAATGATTAAGTGACTCAACAAATATTATAGTATTTTTAAAGACCTAGTTACATACAGGGACAAGATCTAAAAACTCCCTGTTCTGTACTTCGATCAGCTAACTATGTTTCCCTTCTCATCAGAAAGGAGAATCAAAATACGATGAAGATTACTTCAGGAAAAAGAAAAACATCACCACATATCTTTACCAAGCCTCCTTATAGCTACTGCTTTGCCTTGAATCTAAAGCAAGTTGCGTATGTCTTCCAAATATTTCTCATATGATTAAAAGCAAATGTTTTATAGGTGCTTTTACATATGCATGCACTTTGAATATTTTGTAGCCCTTTCAATAGCACATCAGATATAATTAAGCACACACTTAATACTCTGGGGAAGCTACAGCAGTAAAGGCCAATTTTTATGATTTTCCTTTGCCTGAAGTAAAAGGACACTCTAGGTCCTAACCATATGGAGGATAAAATTTTACACAGTTAACATCCAAGAGCTTACCATTTCTCATCGACAGCTCTCCTTGTACTGACATGGATTTACTTGTGAACCAGAACTTGAAGTCACTACTCCATAACACCCTGCATAAATCACAAAAATGAAACTTCAGACATCTAAAACTGTAAGTCCCTTTACCCTACTATAATATTTTTATACTGAGTTGAAAAGAAAACATTTTTTTCCGAGATATGAAAGCATTTGACATCAAAATACTCTCTAACAAATATTCTGCAAAAGATTTTCTTTACCTGCTTCCAGTTCTACTTCATGAAGTGCAATGAAGAACAAACCATGCACAAATGCCTGTTTGCCCTTCTCACTTGATTGATTCACTAACTTACTGGGAGGCTATGTCTCTATTGTTTCTGAGTTCACATCATAAAAACAACAGAAATCAATTTAAGACAATGAACTTTAAGTTTTTTTCCCTGCCACCCCCCCAGTATTCTATAGGGCATAAGTGGCAAAGCTAAGTCAGAAAAGTTTTAAATAATGAAAATCACTGAAGCCTAAATCACATACAATAGTGAAAGCTGAGATGTGAGATGAAGATGAAATCTAAAAGCTAATTAAATTCAACAAGAGCCTCTCAAAGGCAACATACCAGCTTAGCCTCCCATGCTAATATTTCGTTTTGAAGGGTGCAATAAATGGAGGGCCTTTCATGGCTGCAGATTTTACAACGTGATCCACCAGCTAAACCTGAGAGGGGAGAAAAAAAAAAAAAAAAAGATTAGATGCATGGATTACTGTACTGAATAGATGCCAAGGCCAAGATAAAAAGAATAGATAAGTTAGGGCTTCTGAGGAGCTAAATTTGAAGCCAACCAGCAAAACGGATTGAACCTTATTACCTCTAGTCACTGAGAAATTCCCTAGACAGTTGGATGTAATTTGAAAAGGTCAGAAAAAAATTTCCTTCGCAGTATTATTGCTTCATGGTTTAAGGGTGTACATTTGTGAGATGCCAGTTCTAATCATTTTTATTGACTTGCTCTAGAGAGACAGACAGATGCACAGGGAGGCAAGACAGATGGGTAAGACATATCGTACCTTTGTTTCCAGTTCTAAAACATATCACAGTATTAGATATGTTTTAATGTTAATCATTTCAGTTTGTCCTTTGTCATCACTGAGAGGAACGTGCCTTTTTTCTCTAAGTCAGCTACAAAAGGGGGGAAAAATTGTGCATATAATTGAAAATTTGCTACAATTTTTCATGTTTGACCTGACAGTTCACTGAATTCCATGTAAATCTGAAATATATAACTGAAATTCAGTAAATGTAATAGGATTTTTTTTGACAGTTTTAGGTATGCTCAGTTGATTTTTCTTTTCACTTAAAGGGGAGCAGTTCTCACTGAACAGGTTATAAGAATGACCTTCAACATACTGACAGTACAAGCTTTGTTATCAATGTGGTTGTCCTATGGAAAGGATAATAATAATAATAATAATAATAAACACAAACAAACAAAAAAACGACACACACACAAAACCACCCCAATTAAAAGCATTTAATTCTTTGACTTAGCATACACAGGGGCTTGTAATCGATATGAGCATTTGCTAACATTACATTTGCAGTCCATTTTTTTTGTCATGCAATTAAAATCAAAGAAGATTTAACAACACAAAAGCAGAATTATCCATCCCAACCCCTAGAAAAAGTTTAACTAACATTAGATTTTCTCTCACAAGACATTTGTCTTCCATTCATAATACAAACAAGGGTATTCACTGTATCCTGGCACTGAACGCACTGCAGATGCAATTTTAATGGCCATTAAAGTATGGCTCTGCGAGCTCCTCCACTGCATTATGTTTATGGAGCCTGACTGAAAGATGACTAAAGCTGTTTCCACTTGGCTAAGAAAGCCATTTCCATACGGTCATGTTCCCTCCCCTCAAGCCCCATACATTCAGAGTAACAAGAAATTGCAGCAGAATAGTTGCATATCTATGCACTCCTCCAGAACTTTATAGCCCTAAAAGCAGATCAGGAAGGGTTAGCCGTAGTGAGGAAAAAGAAGCACTCAGAATTGTTCCCCTAAAGGAAGCTGATGCTTTCAACCAAAATGGGACTGTTTCCCAGAAGAAAAAAAAAATACATGAATGGTTTAAACATACAACTTTCTTCAACAATTTGAGAAGATTTCAAAAGGAAGACATGCACACCTGCATATATGGGAAGGAGGCTGGGGAGAGTGAATCTTATACTAGATTAAGACTCTGCTACTCTTTTTTTTTTGAAAATCAGACTCCCACAATCTCATCTCCAGGATGGTACTGAAACTGAATTGGAATTTAGTATTTTAAGATAACAGATGTGTAAATCTACAGGAACTGTATAGTTTCTGTGGCAACACAACAAAATCATTATGTCTCTAACTTTTTTTTTCCAATCAGAAAGACTGACAAATTAAGTTCTGTCATCCTCCTAATCTAAGGTCAAAGATGAACTCATGAACCCTGTGAATCTTTCAGCCAAAAAACAAAACACTTATGGATCATGAAAATAGGCAACGTTCAAGACACAAACATATAATGTCAGAGACTCAGTTTTCCAAAGAATATTCGTCCAACATATTTTGATGCCATTTACGAAACAGTAATATGACACCTCATTCCACCTTTGCAAGACCCTCACTTCTTTTGTTTCCTCTATTTTACCATCTCCTCAAGAACAGCAAGTGACGTTTGACGATCACACACCAAATAATTAGGTAGCTATTTTACAGATAGCAGGAAAGGCTGGAGAGATGGATATGAGTACAGAATCATTACCAAGATTAACCTCAATAAGCAGAGTAACTAGCTACTGTTTTTCTTTCTTACTGGTATTCCAACTGGTCCTCTCCTTTCTGAATGGGCTAGCTGGCTTTTTTTTTTTTTTTCCTATTTTAAACTTAAACAAAGATTCTCAAAGAAAGCAAAGAAAATCTTCTAACTTAGGCTCATTTTTGCATCCTTCAGAATGTGTCAAATGTTTACTAATAATTTACTACTAATAAATCTCCTTTTCTTAAAGGCCACTTGGTGATGTGTGGAATTTGAACCCATTTTTATTCTTTTTTTTATACAAAAGAATTAAAGCACTCTCACAAAATGCTACAGTTCACTTACTAGATGTAATGTTTATGTCTAAAATACCAAATCATTCTTAAAATAAATCTGACCTTTTAAAAAACTTTAAAAAAAAAAAGTAGATTTATTACACACAAAAGTCCATCTTGCCAAATTCTCTAATGTGAACGCTGATTCAGCTCTCAGATCCAATACCATTAAAATTAACTTCCAACAAATTAGGTTTGGGAACAATGAAATACAATTAAAATACTGTATGTACCACAGCAGAAACAGATAACATTTTATGCATTTTAGTGTGAAGAAAGAAAGAAAAAAATCCTGTTATTAAAGGCATTAGTTAAAGGATCTCTAAAAACATGTATATGTACTAGACTTTTAAACAGAATTTTTCATTCAGCATTTCAACTAGAATTCAGTGTTCATTGATCATATGGACAGACCAACCTGAATGTCATCAACAGCTGTTAACACAAACTCATCTGTCTTTATGAGATGAACAGTGAAGATACCTTTCCAATCAGCAATCACTTTAAAAGTATTCTCCGAGACACAGTCCTTAATGATTTGGGAAATACACTTCCAACTTTAAGCCTTTCAACTGTTTTTCAAGAGCTATATTTAAATCAACAGCCAGAAAGAATCTTTCTCCAGTGCATTGTTGAATTCCACCCAAGCTGTACACACCATAAGTAATAATTTAACAAAATTGAATCCCAAATTTTGTACATTTATTTTTTGTTATTTGAACTGATTTTGAAGCCAGAACATACTTGTTACTAAACTGCTTGGCTGCCCTACAGAAGTATAACAGGGATGCAGCCATGCTCTCATGCTATCTGTAATTTCATCAAGCAATGTAAAGTTTATATAATACAACACAGATAGTACAGGTTTACTTTTGAAAATTTCTATTGACAAAGATGCATATCTTTCTTAGGCCTCAGACTTTAAGTTCATTCTCTGTGGATTCAACTGTAAAAATTTAACTCCAAAATCATTTAAACCTAGTAGCAAAGGTAAGAAGACCTCCCTTTAAAGCTAGGCTCCCTTTAGTGTCTACTGCTAGTGTAGGACTCAAAGAACTGCTTTCAGCTTTCTGAGCTGACAGGACACTGGCTCCTCTCTAGCCAAAGCAAAACTAGACAGCACTAACATGCACTTTCTTTTTGTTGGATTCCTTTTTTTCATCAAGGGAAACAACCCTCCAATTTTGTAATATATGTATATAAACATGTATATGTCTGTAAATATTTAATATCAGTATTACAAATAAGACCTAAAGTCAATGACCAGGACCAAGGAGTTACTGTATTTTGCACTGTTCAGAGAAGAGCAAATATGTCTGTTGCCCAGAGGAACCTTCCACTAAGTTAAAAACTATGCTGTTTTGATGATTTTTCATCTGTCCGTGATTGTCTTGTGATGTGTCATTATTTGCTAACCTACATTTGTCACTGACAAGCAAGCATAAAGCTTAAAATGGTACTGTTGCTATTAAAGATCTTCACACCTCTCCCCTATGACATTCTATTTAGATGAATGGATTATTATTTTTCAGTATTTGTATCACAGTAGTGCCTGGAGCCACCAGCTCATAACATCACATGGCAGTGCCTACTAGAAACTACTAAGTTCTTCAGCTTGCTCTCTCAGAGGTCTTGAAATCAATCCAGATGAAACAGCAGTTGGAAATGAAAGAGTTTTGAATGAATTTCGGGCAATGACTTGCCCCCAAACTTCTTTTTATCCCTCCATCCACACAGTTTTGTAAAAGAGGTGGACGTGAACTTACAGAGAAATAGGATGGTATAAGTAAGGAATCGAAGTTTGCATTATAACAATGAAATGGGGAAAGAATTAAGATAGGGCCCAACATTCTATAACACACTGATGTTGTGTAAGGGAAACTCAAGTTGTGTAGGTCTAAAATTCAAAGTACAATCATGGCAAAAAGATTTTTAAATAATTATAAAATATAACTGAAAGAAAAGCCAGGTAATGATAATATCAAGATTTTATTTTACACATCTGAGAGCTCATGTACCTGGAAGGAAATATTTTCTTCCACTGGGAATCTGGCTAAGCCTTCTTTCCAAGAAAAAGTCTTTACCCAGAGATAAAATTAACATAAAATTATTCTTTTATTTAAATATGGTTTGATATTACTCCGGAGACTAATAAGCATACAGAAAATTTGCATCTACGAGAAAAAGAACTTTTGCAAGATATTTGCAAAAAGACACTAATTCTGTCTTTTTGTGTTGAATGATGCTCCCAGTTTAACAACGGTCACCCAAAGTGGAATTGGTAATAAAAATAAAAGAGAGGCAATGAGGGTTTATATAAATTTCCTAGGTAATCTTTAGTCATTTTGGTGGGCTATGCATTTGTGCATGCATACGCATATGAGTATTCTACGTGGAGATGGAAGCACACTTTTTATACTATGCAAAACACAACTTTTCAGACAGACAGTTTCACTGATCTAAATGCACTTAAGCATATTTTTATCTAGTCATGAAATTTTCATTTTGAGTTTGTAGGCTTGGAAAAGTACTGTCCAAAATTATGTATCTTTTAGTAGATACTCACACAAAAGGAATGCCCTAAGTTTATCAACATAAAAATGCCACACAGATTGCTTCAGTTAGCACATATATACACACATTGGAAAGAATCCAAACTAAATGCAAATATGTATACTGCTTATTCTACTTCTCACAGCTGATAATCGACACACAAAATAGTTCATTAATACTACAGCATAACAATACTCAACATACTAAACCACATGAAAAGTTGAATAGCTGTAATCTGATGGAAAATATGGTACTGACTATTTTATTTCTGTTTTATATAGTTGTAAATAATTTTAGATTAAAGGTGCATTTTATTGTACTTCATGTAGAGAAGCATAACAGGAATGATGTAGCCTGGATTAAAGAAAAGAGAAAATTTTAGGAAATGTATTTTCTCAGTGGATATAACTAAGATAAGTGACAACAAAAAGAATAAATTTTTGATAATCAGTCTTGATTTGATGGAATTTTGCAGATAACATGCAGTTATTGTACTTTCCGTTTTTTGTCATACATACTGTTGCAAAGGCTTTTAATTTAGACAAGTACTAAATTAATGCATGAAAAGCACTAGATTGAAGCTAAACCTGAGCAGAATAGAGATGACTGTCTAGCAAAGAAAAACATTTGGAAAACTTCACATACAAAGCGAGTGACTGAAAACATTACACAGAAATAGCTCATTAAGTGGTAGCTTGCAAGTCTTTTTGAAATCCATGCTGACACAAGACTCTTAGAAAACATTATTCATCATTGAACATAGTACTTCTAGATGTCTACAGTAGCCTACTAGATTAACACAAAGGTTAAAGATCTTTTTTTCAGGTGCGTAGCATCATTCGCATAGTATTAGAAACGAACAGCAACAGTAATAAAGCAAGAGCAGCCAAAAGCTCATAGCCAGTAAAAAGACCTTAAAGTAGAAGGGAAATATGATAATGGAAGAAATCAAAATTACCCAAAGTATGTACCAAGAATAAGGAGAAAGAGACGGAGAGGAATGAGGTTCAGGATGAGGTAAGATATAGTGATGGTAAAGAAATAGAAATCAGTGTGAAAGTAATAGCAACAGGACAAATAAGTGAAAAGCAGCCTGGACAAGGGGGATGCAAGGGGTCTGGAAGTGACTGGAGGACTTCCGCTATGACAGAGTCCTGAAGGAAGAATTTTTTTTTTTAAAACAAAGACCCTACACAGGAATGGACACTTGGGGATGGAACATGAAGCGAAAGAACATTTTCTAAATGATCTTCCTATTTTTTAGAGTGTTAATTTTACAACGTTATGCAATTAACTTTGAAAATAGGAAACAATTGATTTAAGTTGTGTAGATTTCTTGGGGAATAAACATATTCACTTAGTTTAGGAACAAGAAATTGTGCAATTGACCTAAACTAAGACTGACTTAAAATACAGTCCAAGCAAGTACTGAACTTTGCTTTCCTGTAAGTGAACTGAGAGCTGTTCCTCTAAACTTACAAACTATTTCAGAATAAAAGCACACTGTATCCAGAAAATACAACATGTTAAATTGAGAAAGCTATGAAAATGTCAAATACTATTTATAAAAGCAAAAATAAGATGTTTTTGACTTGCAGTCTGTGAAGAGATTTCCCAATACAGAAATAACATCCTACTTGTTTTGAGAATCACAGTGGCAAGTCAGAGGTAGCCAACAGAGCCAATGCTGACACATGAATTGCTTTGAAGATGAGAAACACGTCACTGAGTTGGCAACAGCAGAAACTTTGAATACAGTGGAAATATCACAACAGAGGGGGGTGAATACGTATGGTATCCCAGCATGTTCACAGGGCAGTATACAACACCATACAGTGCATCAACATCAACTTTCCTTATGGGTCATCTCTGTATTAGAAGATTCACAATAACACAGACTGCATGGGGTGAAAGAGAAGATCATAAACATTTAAGGAGGACAGGAAGAGACACTTTCTACATTAGTCACAGATTGGTCTGCTGCTGTAGAAGAGTAAAACAGAATTCAATATAAACTGTTGAGTAGGGAGCAAGACAGATGTTCAAAGACCAGATTGGACAAGGCCAAGGGCAACCTGATCTAATGGGCAGCATCCCTGCCAATGGCAGAGGGGTTGGAACTAGATGATCTTTAAGGTCCCTTCCAACCCAAACCATTCTATGATTCTATGAACTAAGGAGTGGAGCTAGAAATCATTTCTATTCTTCCAAGTGCTTCTCCCTAACCACCACTCTAATATCACTACATGATGTGGCAATGTAAACCATGTGAAGGTGGTGCTGAGTGAGGAGGAGCTAGAATCTTGTTTATTCTCTTCCCCCTTTAGTTCATTTGTGCAGTTTGTTAGGTATATTTCATCAGAACCAAATATGTATACTTGAAGATGTTTTTATTATGGTATTGTACAGGTTTTGTTCATTTGCATCATGGTAGCTCATACAGTGCCATATTTCAGACTTGTGATGAAAAGCATGTTGAAAACACACAGATGTTTTAGTTGTCAATCAGTACTGCTTGACGAGGGTCAGAGACTTTGCTTCTCACGCTGCCAAATACTACAATCAGAGCAACTTCTTTCTCAACAGTTTTGTTCATAAATTATGGCTGAATATAGGTCAAAGCATGGAAATATTTTGTGCATCAAGTGCTGGCTTTCTCAAGACCTTTATGTGGAAGTTGCTCCATTATTTTATTTGGGGAGTTAAAAAAAATAAAGATGTGTTTTAGCTACTTTTAAACAACTAATTAAGTCGTTCTTCCTTTCATCCACCAGTCTACCTGAAGACTATCACCAGCCCAAAAGAGCTAATCTCTGAATCATTTATTGCATTCTGGACCATTTACTTCACTAGTGAAAGCAAACACTGGATGCAGTTTTTCATGATATTTTCAACCTCCATCTTAAAACTAGTTTGGATTTTTGTGCCTGCCTCTTTCCCTCTTCTGTTCTCCAGAAGATGATGCTTCTGTTTCTCATTTACTCTTTCAGCCACACCTTGCATAAGGAAGTCAAGCCCTATTGAGGGTGGTGGAGCATGTCATAACATGGTCTACTATAACATTTTCTGACTCAGAACTCCTGTTAAATATGATTTATTTGGGATAAAAGCTCTTTACTAGGTCAGATGTCTGGACTGAAGAGACAGTTCATTATACTGGATCACTCTTTATTTTGCAACTGTAATGGGAATGAAGTGATTCTTCTACCAAAGTGGTCAAAACCTAATGTGCATCACTACTGTTCTCCTCTCTAGCCTGAGTTAATTGCCAGCTGAACAATGCAGGTATCTGTGGCTGATTTATTTAGGAATATGATCTATGTGAAAAGCCTACACAAATGAAGCATAAGAGGACATGACTAAAATATTCAGGTATAAGGCTTAGGAGCTTAGATAATTACTTGTAGAAAATATGATCAGCTCTACATGTCAACTGACTGAAAAACAGAACTATTGAACCTTTAACAAAGGAGCATTGTGCTACCAAAACTAAGTAACCAGGCTGAATTCTATTCACTATATTCTCTATAATTCTGGAATAATAGATTCAAAAGAGTTCTCCCATTGCAAACGCACACACATGAAAATAGATTTTGACCAATGTAGTTCAAAAGATTAAACATTTTTTATAAATATAACCGTAGCCACCTATACGGAATTAGGACCTTTACAGACGTGTGGAGAACATTTATCCAAGAACTGTCCAAACATGAAAACTGAAACATTATAATTATTATTTTGGTACATATAGTTAGGCACAGTACTTATAATCCTTGCTTTGCATTTTGACAAGATATTGTTGGAAAAGATTTTGATGAATTACTGACTTTCACATGGGAGCTGACCTTGGAATATTTAAGCTCTATAGCAAAAGTAAGAATAAATGGACTGAAGAATAGGCATATGCAGTATGACTGCTGATCTTTATTGAGAACATTTAAGCCAAAGTATCTGCTCTAAATATTCTTTTATACTACTCTGCAATGTATTTAGTTTTGCATCCAACAATACTATTGAGTGATTAAATGCATCATCTGAATACCTGAAATCCATACTGTTCTAAATAAAATTGAGAAAACTGTTGCATTTTGCAGCACAGCTTAATGTAATTAAAGCTTTTCTACAATATTTTGAAATACACAATCCAATCACCCTCTTATATCAAAAACAGGCACATTTTTGTCATTGTTGTAGAAGGAAATAATCTCTATTGTTGCCAAAGATCTCTCGTTATTGAGATCTGTTTAACCTTTCTGTTATTTGGTTTTATTGCACTTACTATCTGGCTTTATTAAATTTGCAAAACAGTTTGTTTATCGTCATTCAGGGAAAATAGGTGGCTATAATTTGCAAATATATCAGTCAAAAATAGACTAGTTAGCTGTTCTTGGCTGGCACATTGTCGGTGCACACAATGAGTTCCTCCCTCCTCTCTCACACTTCTTTCTTTCTCACAAACACACACACACGCACACACTCAAAAATGTCTCCAGTGGAGTAAAATATTCACATTAATACTGGAAGCGATGGAGAAGAACCCCGGCCGACATCCCATCTGTTCCCATGAATTAAATTTAGAAATCATATGTAATATAGACATTTCTGTCTGAATATCATAAAGCCTTGACACATTCAGGTTTTCATTAAAAAGCTCTGAGATGTGACTTGAATAACAATCTGTCTTAGCTAATTAGTATTTTCAGTTTAGCATATTCACTTTCAGACGTATTGCTGTTTGCACATGGTAATTTAGGTAAACAGAGCCCATCCACAGCTGCATCAATTAACACTGCTAATCAAAACTGAATTCAGGTAATTAGGCACATTTATGCAAAAAGTGTGTAATTTGTGGGGAAAGCTAGATTCTTCAGTAATATTTCAATAAGTAGGAGTCTCCTTTTGCAAATAGGACAAGGAAATAATGGTAAATCAGCTCTAACATATAGATGATGTATACTCAGTGACAAATATCTAAATTAAATCTCACTAATTGGTCTGTATTTTCAGAAATTTGACTATATTTTTTCATATAAATGTTTGCCTCAACATTTCTACATGGAAAAGTGGATTCAATTCCAACTAAAGGTTTAGTGATTGTTAAGAGAGGACTTTAAAAGTTAATGGTTCCTCAAGCAATTTTTGAACTGTTGAACATAATGGTCCAGCTTGTTCTCATATCCAGTCAAGCAATTTTTAATGAAAATGCCCTTACCTCATTTTCAATTTAATTTCTTCAAAGAAGAAATATTTTAGTTTATTTTAAGGAAAAGTTTCTAGAAATTTCTCTTGCCACAAATTTTAAGATTGTAAAATAGTAAATACTTCAAAAACATTCTGCTCTGACCTACAAAGTTTTATCACAATAACTACAATTTCATCTCTCTTACATTTCCTTCCTGTTCCTTTCCTCTCACCACAAAATAAAATAATTAAAAACCTCTAAAACCTCCAAAAATGTCAAAGCTATATAAGAAGCTGTACATTTATAAACAGAATTTTCATTTGTATAGAAATTCAAAGAAGGAACATTCATTGTAACATTGTGCTCCACAAGTTTTCATATGGAGCTGTTCAAGTTATTCAAAATCAGTTCTCTGTTATGCACACTTCAAAAAAGCTACACAAGTCCAATGGACATAAATTCCATAATCAGCTTATAGCTAATCTTCCATAAACTGTATGACTGACAAAAATATTGCCTAGGTAATTAAACAGAAGCATGAATTTAACATGAATTTACCATTTTTGCCTACTTCCAGCTAATTTATTCTTCCCATTACAAATAAGACAAAATAATTTTACTTCCAAAGTAGTATGATAAATTTAGTCAGACTAGTCAGCTTGCATCTCTGTCTTGGTTTCATGGTGACTTTGGGGGTGAGGTATATAATACATTTTCGTCATGTGTAAACACAACATGGATTACGCGGTTTTTGATGAAAACTTCAGTGCTAATTCTTTACAACATTAAAGTTTAACATCATATAGCTACTGAAATTGCACAGCATATTTTGCGGTCACACTACAGTGCATATATCACAATTTAGAAAGTTTCCTCTATGTAGAAAAGTGTAATTTGTTCTGTTATGAAAAATGCTTATCATATACTGTAGTTAAAACTCCCATTTCAGTTAGCTATTGGCAGAGCAGGATATTGAGAAAATATTAACAGAGTTCAGAAGAAAAATAAAACTTGTGGAAGAAATATGATTTTGAAGTATTTTCTATTCAAAAAGAAAATGACTGATGTAGTTACATGTTAGAATGCTGAAAAATACGATTTCTAAAAAAACCATCAGGTCATCCTGAAACTATATGAAATTCCCTGAAACTATATGAAATTCCCTATGTCATTCTGTCTGGGACAATGGGAAATGATGTTATAACTTAACCTTTTTTTCCATTTCTCTATTGCAAGACAGATTCATGTGCACTTATGTGTCATAGCACAGTCTAAACAGCTGTTCGATCTCTCATACAGCTTGTTTACATTGACATATAGCGAATATCACCAAGCGAATATCACAGCAAATGCGACCTGTTTCTGAAAGAACTTCCTCTGCTTGATAAATGGGCTTTTGAAAGAGCAAAACAGAAGGTGTTACACTAACAGTGTTTATTTAGATATTATACTCTGTAGGAAGCGAGTACTGTGACAACACACTAGCCCCACCCCCCCCCACCCCATTAATATATTTTTTAACATAAAGTAAATCAGATTTAGTAAATATTCTAATAAATTTTCCAGAAATATCCTATTATGTTGTCCTGTTTCTTCTGCCTAACAATATCAGTTAACATAAACAACGTCTCTTCACTGATCACATATATAGTCTACATTATTACTTTATCATGAATTGTCCTGATGTGCCACCATTTGAAAACATTGTGGTGTTAGAGTATCATTGTTCCTTGTAATTTTTCTTTTATGTTGAGATTTCATAAACATGTGGCAGTATTAGCTAATAACAGTGCATAAGGAGTATCTCAAAAAACACAACATCACATGAAATTTGGCTGGTACAATAGGAATTTCTCAGACACGCAGCCCCACTCTTTATCCTCTCCTGTGGGCTCAACTATAAAATATGGAAAGGAATGGAGATACATAACTACTCAAATTAAAAAAAAAAAAGTTGGTTGCTACATATTGTTAACTGAAATATGATGGATATATATGATTAGAAAGATCCCGTGAAATACTGGTTTCCTCAATTTTTAGAAAAAGCATACTCTAAGCACTCAAAAGTATTCCAGGATTATAAGCAAAACAATATATATATATATATATATATATATATATATTGAAGTTCATGTTTATTTTGTATATAGAGAATGCATCTTGTTATTGATAATAAAAACTATTGAAATGTTTCATATCCATAGAATTCATAGCGTTAATCACGACTGTGTAAAAATTCTAGTTTAAAGAAAGCAGAAGAGCCCAAAGCGAACAGTTAGTACTCTACACCTTACTAGAGAACAAGAAAAGCTCAATAAATTGCAAATGTTGAAGTGCTAAAGTTCCATAATTAAAAATCAGGCAGAGACCCTTTTGGCAAATGGATCTCTTTGTTAAACATCCTACTAATCCAAGCCTGAAGGTATAATTCAGTACCCTGGAGGATCTCCTCTATACTTCTGCCAGCTGTTCCATTTAGGTCAATCCACTGCAAGTTTAACTTTTATCTATTCCTCACTTTCTTCACTGGGTCCCAGAAGCAGCAGTCCATCTCTCTGAAGGCTGTTTAAAGTGTAAATGAAAAGACTAGATAGAAGTGAGCCACTACCTCAGGGTCCTTATTTCTGAACTACAATTCCTTGGACTTCCCTACCTTGACAGATGCAATATGAAGTCTTCCTTGATGAAAACTGAGGAGGAAGACTGAATATGGAATGCAAATAGCACATTCGTTATCATTTTAATACTTTGCAGCTGTTTGAGAGAGTAGGAAATTTTACTTGGCAGAAAGTCCAGTCAAGGCCAAACAGTTGCAGCAGCCCTTCTGCAAATCCTACCATTACTACTCTCAGCATTCAAGAAAAAGGCTTCAAAGAGCCATTTTATCTTTTCTCAGATGATCATAGAGAAGTGGACTTGGGGCAGGGAGGAGGGCGGGTTTTAGTTTGATCCAGTACACTTTGTGCCAAGGACCACAAAACCCCCTGGGTGCAGATCTGATCCACTTGCCTCCCTCCCTGGACTGGCAGGCAAAGGAAGGAGGCAGCGATACTTCAAGGGCTTCTTTATGCAACTCAACCTCAGGTAATTAATCTGCTTCAAATTTACTGCTATCTTGGTGCAAGGCTTTTAACCAGATGCATCATCGCTCACCAAAAGTAAGAGAAAGATGTGAATTTAAAACAGATCCAATTATAAGGGTTCTAGTTAGTGTAAATTTAAGCACTCAGTCACCACAATCCTCGAGAACTGCTTTTAGACAGTATGCTGTTTTATAATAACACACTGATCTCTTACTCTGGGAAAAGTAAATGTAATTCATTACAAAAAAAAAACACGGTCCTAATATTCTTTTTTTTTTTTTGTCAAAAAAAGATAAAAAAAGGTAGATATTCTGGGAGGAATTTTGAAAACTCAACTTTTATGAAAGACCCATTAGAAAAAATACAGTGAATGTATCACTCAGGTCTTTAAAATTTATTGTTATTTAATAAAGTGTGCACTTTCAGTTACCAAGTGTACTGTGAAACAAAGTTACAAAGTCTATTAGAAATTAACTCAAAGACGTTTTCAAGGACTGCTTAGCAGCATAGCCACAGCGACTGTCGTGATCATCTGCATGACTTGACACCTAGCAGTAACCCCAGAGGCTTTAGTCATCTACTAAGATCACGGCCTAATCCTACCCGCACTGGCTCTGACCTAAGAAAGTACGTGTGCACATGTGGTCTGAAGGACCAGGACCAACGTGTTTAAGTTGTGCAACCATTCCTACACCTGTACTTCAGCTGCTATCTAGTAATTGCCGTCAGTCAAAAAGTATGCTTCCACAAGCTTCTAAAGCTGACTTTTAACAGCCAGGGAAAAAAATAAATAAAAAATAAGAAATGCAACATATGCATCTCTGCATCTAATTCCTGCATGGCTCTCACAGGTAAGCACCCAGCTCCTGCGAGCTGCCTTGTGAGGCTCAGCAAGACCCCTCACCTGTGTTATGCTGTCCGCTCATGTGTGCTCCAGCCAGCTCAAGGTCAAAACCAGAAGATAAAGCATCCCGGTATTGCTTTCTACCACTTACCTTGCTGATGTGCTTCCATGTGCTTCTGCTGACATCCCTGCATGCGAGGAGTTGTTTCAGGCAGCTGCTCCCAGGTTTGGCGTTCCCGCAGTATGGCTGCTCTAGCGGTGATGAGCAGAGTGGAGGCAGGATGCCACTGCCAGCTCCAGCAGAGCCCAGTCACGCCGTCTGCAAGCACAGCTCACTGAGTGCAAAAGGAAAATTAAAACATTTTTTTCCCCCTTACACTTGAATGACACAGCATACTGTTCTGTGTTTGCATTTAAATTGGACAGAATAATTTAGCACCAGCTTTTAATTTCAAAAGGGTTAATCACCTCAGCAAAGGTCAATCAAACTTTAATCTCCAATAAAATTGCAGCAGCTTCAGTCACCTGCAGGACATTTATTATATTCTTATTTCCATGCAAAAGAATGCACCGCTAATCTTCTAACTCTTTACATTAGCACATTTGCCATTAACATTTTACTAAAATTATTAATTCCTCTGAAACTATTACAAGAGCTCATTTCTACACATCTTAGAAGATAATCCTGTTAAAAACCAGCCACATCTACTGTGACATTGCTTTAGTTGTCTGCTCTAATCCTCACAACCGTTTGATACTCCAACTGAGTTCCAACAATGCACAAAGTCTCAATTACACAAAATATTACAGGGTTTAGTTTAGAACAACAATGTACTGTTTTAGTAACTTAATCTTCCCTGTTGTCTGCAATCACAATACTAATCTATTTTGCCACTGTTCACAGCATTTTCCATTCAAAATAAAATATCGATTTTTAATTTTGCTTAGTAGCTCTTGAAAAGCAGTAGATTTACAAGGCTAAGATAGAACCTGGATTCTCTTACTGACAATAGGAATAATTGCAATGGTAGAAATATTTTCACGGCCTGCAAAAACTGTATTTTTCTCTCAAAACAATTTATCTGAAATTAAATTAACTGAGAACTGAAAAATCTCTCTCAAAAATACAAGCCAGGATTAGTTTGAAATTACTGTGGCATTAACAACAGCTCAAAGCTATATAATTATTTAACTCTAAACAGAAAACTGTAAAATAGAAAACAGTACATCCCCCAAATAAGTTGTTTTTAAATAACCATCAGCTACGTTAGCTATACAGCAAAGCATTCCTTCAAGCATCTACCGTAACAATTTCATCTGAATTCTCAAAACTATTTTACCTGTAAAGACACAAAGAAGAGCAACAGAAAACTCAGGAAGAGCTCATTACAGAACTGAACCATAATACAAAGAATTCATCTCCCAAATTTTAGAATCTAGCACCAAAAAGTCATCGTTAGTAGGGGAAAACAAACAAACAAAAAAAAAACAACAACCAAACAACAGCCTAATAATACCAAAACAAATGGTTCTTGCTTATTTTCTCATTATGGCCATATTAATTCCTGTGAGAAAGAGAACGAACCGTCATATGCTACATCATTTCTATTTAAAATGGATTTTTTTAGCCATAATAACATTTTGACATACCATAATGTAAATAAACTGTTCTTTCCCATCCCAATATTTCCTTCTCTGTCTCTCTGTCTCTCTCTGTCTCCGTCTCTCTCCTCTTTTTGTTTTAATATATGGCACACAGACAGACACACGCCCCCGTCACTGTCAATATGCACACTCATTAGCAATATGTCAGGCTGGCATTTTCAACACATACTCCAGAGCATAACTGAACTACCACGCAGAGCACACACACACATACACGTAAAAATACAACCGCAGAGAAGAGCTCATTGGAGTCATTTTTAACTTGGAAAACTACATGAACGTGCAAAAGGAATAAGTGACATTCTCAGGAAATATTTTATAAAAGTGCTGTGAAGTGGCTCTCCAGCTGACGGAACTGATGCTGTTCTCGTTTCAAACACACACACAAATATGTATATACAAATGCACATGTTTTAACAGGATATTTTAACACTGAATTACAAATGCAAGAATACATCGTTTTTCTGGTTTTCTTCTGCCTTTTAAAATGCATTCTAACTTGAAGAAATGAATGAAATGAAATATTACGAAATATAAACCTGAACTGAACTAAGAGTTCCTAGAATATAGACTGTCAACAGCATTTGTAATTCCTATAATGAAGGAAATTAACTATGAAAACAATCACATCCATATTTTTTTTGCAATAAGCATCTGGCAATACAGTGAAAAACACCTAGAAATGGTGAGTAGTATTTAACTACAGTTTTGATTATGTACCTTTTGATTCATTGATAAAACATTCTAAATTGCCATTGCCACTGCTTTAAAATACAACTGAATAGCTTCATGTGGCACCCTGAAATGAAAGATATCATCAAAGGACCATTTACTTCATTTTTCAAAAGACTAGACACAGGAGAAACGTATGGGGAAAGGAACATACCTTTAGTTATCCCAGCGAACGACTTCTCTGCACATCTACATAGTCCTGCGGCTCCACCAGTACAAAAGTCAACACTGCAGTGCTTGTGATCTCTGTGACAATGGCATCATACTGCCGGCAATTTTTTCGATTAAACTTCTCAGACATGGTAGCAACTTTGTTAATTATGATATTAGCCAGCTGGCGGGTACAATCAATCATCCACTGTAAGAAAGCCAGACAAAGAGACATCTAATCATTGCAACCAGAGCAGATAAATTTTGTTCCTTTCTTATACGTGTCACAGATTCTATCCTTCCTGACCCTCTATACAGCCATCGACTGTCAAATTTAGATTCAGCAAGCTCCCAGCTTTTCTTTATCCCTGCCTTAGATCTGAAACTCCTGGTTATCAGGAAGACAAGCGTCACCAGCTGTCTCAGAGCAGGAAGGCAATCAGGTGAATAGTACTTATTATCTCTCATTGCCTTCTGAGGAGCGACAAGATTGATTTTGGACCAACAACACATCCAGATCTCAGGGGCAGCTACTGCAGCTTCCAGTCCAGAATGTGGTGCATATGTAAAGCTGACCCCAATCTTTATTAATACCGCATACCTAAAGTTTGAGGGTTGGTTGCTTTTTTGTTTCTTTGAGATTTGATTTTTATTCCTACTCTTATTTTGTTTTTTTTTCTTCACAGCTGTACTGGATATTCCCTTATTCCAGGCCTCCTTCCCCTCCAACTCCAAAAAATAAAAATTAAAATTAAAAAAAAATATATTAAAAAAGGCAAGCTGACTACACCAGTACTCAGGGGACTGTGTTTCACAGTTGGATAGTCTTAATTGGGCCCACAGAAGCAGTTAGCTACCACTAAAGGCTTCTCTGTATACATCTTCCTCTCAACTAGTCTGATAGTCTATAAATCCCAACTAGCAAAGCCTACACTTTGAGAAGGTTTAAAATGCAAACACACTATAAGCCCCTAATATAAAAGCATCCTAACAAAATATGAACTGATAGCAACATTTCAGCAGTGCTCTAGAAAACAATGCTTGGCTTTTTCCTTTACTGCAGCATTGGACTATCTTGCGTTCCTGCTGTAAGAATTTTTTTTTCCATAAACCAAATGCGCTGCAAAGTACTGGAAGGTAATTCATATAAAGCAGAAACAAAGGTTGCAGTAGCATAAATGCCATCACAACAACAAATTCCAGTACAAAACAAAACCACCAATTTGGTACATTTTGAAATGCCTGCTAACAATTCCATTTAACTAATTAGAGCTATGTGCATTAGTCAACTAATACTAATTTATAAGGACTTACAAACATTTTTATGCCAACTTCTGGATTCATGGTACACTCGCTGCCGTGATACTTGGACCAAAGATCATTTTCCCAAAACTATATATTTTCATACAACGTGATCTTATTTTTACTTCACCTTAATTTAAGGCTAGTTTTATATTAACGGTGGTACCTAGTAATACTGTGCATACTCATATGTACTGTCTTCATGTCAAACAAGACTACACTCTGGATTTTGCAGCATAAAAATATCACTGTTCTTAACACATCATTTGAAAACAATACTTTTTTTTTTCCTTGAAAGTTGTCACATGCTATTCAGATAAATTTTTCACACTTTCTTGGAAACCAAACAGAAAATAGCAACAGTTAGAAAACAGCAGCTTGTGGGAGTATCAGTTATTCCCTGACTGCACTCCTTGAAATTACAGTGTTGCCAGAACCTGCTTTACCTTTCAGAAGTCAGATTTTTCTTTTATAACTGCTGTCTCATTTAGAAAGCTTATGAAGCCAGATATGGGAATCATTAAGGTATTCTTCACTGGTCAAAACACAACTAATTGCTTTCTGCTATGTGTTGAAAATGATGAGGACAGGAAAATAAATTGCATCTTCAAATGTAATGTCATCGCTCCGGTCATTTTGGGTGACTGATTCACCAGTATCTCAGGCAAATATTGAAGACTGCACCAGTTCTGTGCCACTACCTATACCTGAATTGTTAACAAGTTGGGGTCTGGCTAAGTATATCCGCACCATAGTGTTACCAATGCAATGGTAGACATGTTAGAAAGCTCAGCCCTAGCCCAACTAAAATGACTCATTCACTTTGTTAAAATATTTACAACTGAGAGGATTTTACTCAGAAGTTAAGGAAGCCCTTTGTACATTATTCCTTCTCATTTCTATTGCTGTACTCAATACCTTGCTTTTATAGACAGCTTTTAAATATGAAATAGTTGTCTTGATCCTGACAGAGCATTAGGCAAGAGGAAATAATTGGATGTAGCAAAAGCAGGAGTGACTTGCAAAAGACACAAGAGTGGAAGGCTGCAGTAACTCATTCATTTTTCCAAAAGGCGAACCAAATCATCTGACACATAAGCCTCAGACACAGTAGTATCTCCAGTCAGCCACCCGCACAGACCTGACCAGGTTTCTAAGCTGCCAGAGCAGATCTGAGCTGGCGGAACTGGGAAACAAATAGGATGGTCTCTGACAGGTCCAAATTGAAAGTTATTTAAGAGCATCATGAAAGCATGATAAAGTCTGGTGCCCTAGCAGCACTTACGTTTGTCCATTTTCAATAAATATTTCTTTTCTCAATAAATATTTCTTTTCTTTTCTCATACTTTTTTTTCCCCTTCCTTACTGCAAAGTTCACTGTGAAAAAATACAGAATTAGTCCATTAGTCTCACCTACCCTCAGGCTATTAGAAACAAGGCAACTAGGCTGGACATCTGTGCTCTTCTCTGTTACCACTAGGATGGGGGAGAGCCTGACAGGGATCTGTTGAGCATGAGACAATACCAATCTCCATACCTACACTTCAGTGGAATGCCTCATCCACTGGATGTACCACTCACTCTGTTGGCTACAATGGAGGCTACAAAATTGGTCTGAATTCAGTATTAACCCTACTTTGAGCAGGAGCTTGGACTAGCTGACTTCCTAAGGTCTCTTCCAACCTGAATTATTCTATTCACCTATGAACTGGCTAAGACAAAAGCAACTTAGTTGTCAAAAGTTATGAGAGATGCACCCAATTACATGAATTACATGTGTAATTCTTTCAAGAGGTCAGGCTTTTTTTTTTCCCCTTCTCTCCATTGAAACAGATGAAAATTACCAAATCATCCAACAACGAGAGGTTCAGAGAAAACAAAACATCTAAAAGGGAAAACACAAAGAAGAAAGTACAGAAAGACCATAGTGGAGGTAACTGGACAACATAGTTGATACAGGAGGAGAAAAAGAAGGTAAGAAGTAAAGGAAAAGTAAACTTAGCTTCAAGTAAAAAAAAAAAATTTCCTTAGCAGAGAGGGAGATACAGCAAAGGATAGTTCTCAGTTAACCTTAAACATGTCCGAATTTAAAAAAAAATATAATAAAAAATCAAAGCTATGCCCACAATAACGTTGGTCCAGGTTCAAAGGAGAGGTCTATTTTGGTAAATACAAGATTATCCCTGGGTTTTCACAATATTTGCTGCACTCACAGAACACAGAAGATTTCCACAGATGATAATAAATAAAAAATGAAAATAAACAAAAACATAGAAGATTAGGATACATGATCAAAAGAAAAAAAAAAGAATATTCTAAAAAGAATATTCTAAAATATTTTGATCAAGTCATAATTGCACTGCACAATCCCAGATGGACATAAATCCATTTACTGTTACATTTACCTTAAAAATGCCAGCCTAATAAACCTTCAATTTGTACTCTAAATCCTGTATATCTTCTATTCAGTACTTCATTACAAAAAAAAAAAAAGTTAAATTAAGCAATAATACATGCAAATTATACCTTTCAAATAATGGACAGTGTAATGAAGGGAATACACTTTGTAATCAAGTAGGCTTTTAAATTAACTTTTAATGTTCAGTGGCTCCCAATTAATAAGGAACCTACCCCTTTGCCTACTACAACACACAAACTAGGATGAAGCACAAGGACACAAAGCCAATACAGGACGATGCACAGAATGCTGATCAACAGGTTTAGGGGAACACATGGCAGAGCAAGGGTCTGAGAAGCAATGTCCCCTTGCAGTGGGCCTCTTCCTTAAATCAGGAGCTTCAGATGCTCGATGATGCACCAGCCCTCTAACCCACTGAATGATTCCTCCTTATTCCAGGAAAGAACATATGTAGCTACAGACAGAGAGCTTATGGTATAGTTTCTCATTTTGGCATGTAATAAGTATCAAAAATAGTCACGGATTTATTTTACTTTATTTTTAGCAATACAAATCAAGAGTCACCCTGCATCATAAACTGCACATATATTTAATTGAACAGAATGAAACCATAAAGTTTCACAGTGCTGAACAATGTCTGCAAAGGTCATACATAGCTTCTCCTGGGGGAAGCTCCATGAGGCAGATGCGAAGAGGCCACATGTTGTGTCAATTCTTAGAACAGAATGAATAGAAATGAAATATTAATGTGTTGTAAGAAAAATGACCTGGCTTACATTTTAGGAACTGACCAAGGAAGAAAAAGGGGAAGCAGACTATTTTTCCACCTCCATCATTATGATCAACAGGTTCAGTTTTCTCCTGTTATAACATTGTCAGTACATGTGAACTAAGGACTTTTGTTCTATTCTGCTATGATCAGCTCTTAGGAAAGCCTGAAATTATGATCCTTTTTATTGCTGGACACTCCCTTTTTCTTGCACCAATATTCTGTTACCCATACTTGTAACCACACGTACATCTATTTAAAATGCCCAGTAAGCATATTTATATATATACACTGGCTCAGATACCAGCATCCTGCCTTTGACAACATTCAGTAGCAGGTGTCCAGGAAAAAGTGTAAGGGCAAACACAGAGCAATTTTTCCCCAAAACCTCTGGCCATCTGTGGTGAGGAAGTTTACTTACTACTCAGAATGTCAGGATGGCTTAATGCAGCACATTAGGCAAAATTTCAGTAAAGTTCTCCTGTGACACAGAACGACAAAAAATCAGCACGAGGAATGCAGTTAAATAACTGTCAACATAGGTGTAAAACAGAAAAGCTCGTGTGAATAGGAAAACAAGAGTGAAAGGAAGTCTACAAAAACAATTCTAACTTAGTGAACAACAACAAAATAAAAAGAAAGCAAGTCATTCGTTCACATTCAGAATGCCAACGCTGCACAATTCTGAGTGAGAGCTTTCTTAGTATCACTCCGTGAGATGAGACAATAAAATCTTGCATTGTCTTAATGGAAAGATTTTTTCATATATAAAGCATCTTCTCAAAGAGCCCCTCACTAGGTCAAGTGAGACATCTGAGCCCCAAGGCTCCAGATTCTGGCAATAGCTCTTCCCTGAAGGCAGGGTTTGCACCGTTATGCAAGAAACTAGTGTGCAGAAATTCAATCCCAATTTTGTGGTTATAAAGTCTTTTCTAAAGCCTGGAGGCTTCTAAGCAAAAGTTCCTATCTCCAGTAAACTGGAACAAATTACTTTATAGTTATTTGATGGCAGACAGACAAACACACACACATACAAACATAGTGAAATGACAACTGAATTAAACAAATGCTTATTCTGGAGTCAATGAATACAAAATACATTACTGAAAACATACTGCCATGTTACAGCAACATGATCTTTTTAGATAACGTGGTACTTATTTTTTAATGTGTTGTTTTACATTTTTACAGAAATAAAAAAAAACGCACTTAAAACTGAACTATCCTCCCAAAAAAAATCAATTTTGTCTGTACAAAACTGAAGCATATAAAACACTAATAATGTGGCTGAAACAAACTGCCACGGGACTCCTTAGAAAGGCTGTATCTACAGTGTTCCAACCAAAGCAACATAACCTAAAACACAACAGTCACATGAATAAACAAATTAATTAATTAATTAAATTGTCTGATGATAATTCATTCTTTAAATAAAAAGTAATGGAGTTAATATATATACACTTTGGGTCTGGATTCTCCAAGGGTAGGTCTCAAATTGTGAAACTGCTCAACACGGACATTCAGCATTTTAGTAATTTTCCAGATTGACTTAATAAGCTCCTTTCAATACAAGTAGTTAATTTCCTGACAGATAAAGCTTTTCACCTGATTAATTGCATAGCAGTTAAAAGGCAATAGCTCCACAGGCAAATTTAAAAAAAAAAAAAAAAAAAAAAAAAAAAAAAAGGACAAGGTGGTCAAACTCAGTTTTTTCCTCAAAATCTCCATTTCTTTCTTATAGACCCTAAAAACTGGACTCTACATCAATGGCCATATCTCTTATTTTCAGTGTCAGAGGACACAAATCTCTTATGAAGACTTACATCAAGCAGTACCTAAAAGAAGATGGTACAACAGCAAAAGAAATGTAGTTGGGAGGAAAAGAGATATTTATTATAGCTGAAAAAATTACCCTTTATTGCAGCAGATGTAATTGAATTGTATCCTATCAAGATCCTTTTATGCTTTCATTACAGAAATTGTTATGAACAGTGGTATCTACCTATGCCACAGTGGAACCAAGCCTAACATATATGTTTTTGAGGCAAGTTTCAAAAACAGACGTTGCAAAGACTTGTGATAAGGAATACATGTCACTGAAACTTTCAAATCTGCCAGAACAGCACAGATACCCAGGTCTTCTGGATGTTTAAGTTCATTCTGCACCGTGCTGTGTTCTTTTTAAATGAATCCTAGCAAGTTCAAAAGGAACAATTGTTCTGTTTCTCAAAAATTACTGGTTCCTGCTTTTGTCTTCTCTTATGAAGGATGGAACACCCTTATGCTGTTTGAAGGAAGATATTTTAATATTGCTGTAGAATATGACCAAATAGGTCATATCTACTTGTCCATAGAAGCATCACTCAAGAATCCCTTTCCAGTTGCACATGGAAGTTTCTCCGTTACACAACAATCAACTGCCCTAGGCTTCACCACGCAGGGGCATGGAAGTTGAGCCCTCTCCTGAGGAAGAGGAAGGGGGAAAAACAAACAGAAAGCCAGGTGTTGCCTATTCCCAAAGCATTTCTAGGTCAAAATATGACCTGTATGTGGAGCAAAATAGGAAATAGCCCTGTGCAATGCCGTATATTTAAGATGCTGCACTGCAGTGAAATATATCAAATCTCTTATGAGCAATGACTCCTTAAGATCTAGCTGTTGGATTCCAAAAGCTCCTTGCTCCCCTGAAAATGCTCTTGCTACTCTAGCTGCTGCTCTAGCATTAATGATCACTGGAAAAATTAACTTGCTACTGTCACTCAAAAATTGAACACCGATTTAAATCTTTTTGAAAAGGGAATTTAAACTCTATTGTATAAGTGCAGGAATCAAATATACCACTACAAAATGCTCTGTTGATAGGGCTAGTTTCAGCTAAAAAAACCCTTTGCAGGTGTCATTAGAAAGAGAATTCTTTGCTAGTTGCCATATTAAAACTTAGGGAAAAACAAGCAAACAAACAAAGAAACAGAAAGCCTAAAACCAAACAGTAACTTACCATTTAACAGAACTAGAACATGGAACTTGGAATATTTTAATCAAAACTGCTTACAGCAAAATAATCCCACAGCTGAGGATACGTATCCCTGCTTAACAGTACCTAAGGAGCCATTTAATTTTGAACAAAAATCTAGGCATTCCCTCTAGCAGGGATGAACTTAAATATGTGCTCTATCAAGATGGTACACCTCAAGAAACCACTGCATTATACCAGTTCTGCAGAACACTGCCCAGTGTTGCTGCAATTCAGGTTTCTATACCCACTAGCAGGCTACTCCAAAGAGTGTCCTGCTACATCCACTAATTATTTGGTACTTCCCCAATTTACCACATATACCAGGTGCAAGTTTGTAAATAAATGCATGAATCTCGTTTAAGAATTCTGATCAAGTCTCTAAGATGCTAAGTGCCAACCCCAAATAAGCATGGCTGGCCTGTGTTTTTAAACACCCATACCAACTTAATTATCATTGTGTTAAAGTTTGACAATTGAGTTCATAGCACATAAAAAGGCATGGCAAAAAGAACAAAGTAAAATTAATGGATTCAAGTGAAATAAATAAATAAATAAATAAAACGCTAGCGAGGAGTTAGGAAGATCATGCATTAAGATGAAAGATGAAACAGATGCAATACACAGCAAAGATCAAAGAGCTCCATCAATTCATTCTGAGAGTCAAAATCCAGCTGAGCATGGGAGCCCTGTCCGCATAATAAGAAAGGTTGACTAAAACATAAGGATTAAACAGATGAGCTGTCTCCAGTGAATGTACGGCACAGGAAGCCCTGCTGAGCCACTTGTAAAGACACTTTGGAATTGTACACCTGCTACTCCACAGTGGAACCTACAGGAAGCCAGCTGGGAAGGGCAAAGAAATCCACTAATGGACTAAATAGCTATCTTTTAAGAGAAAAAAAAAAAAAAAAAGAAAGAGTCAATACAAGAAAATGACAGCTAACAGATTTGCTCTTCCCCCTCCAGTTAGTTTACCAAACATTTCTGTCAAAACTGAATATGAAGAAATTGTTACCACTATCCTCTCATCCCCTTGAGATAAATAAAAAAAAAAAGCTTACCACATACCTAACCTATGAACGCAACCATGCCTATATAACAGGGTTGTCCTAGAATTCTCAATGAAAATACCTATCACAAAATTACTGGCTTGGAATCTCTTTCACTCATATTAAATGGCCACAGCTCTAATAACTTCAGTGCTGCAGGATTAAATATGTCTGAAGGTCACTAAAAATGATATTATTCTTAGTACTAATAGAGTTAAATAGAGTTATATAGAAATCTTCAGTTTTATTGTCCTACTCACTAAATAGATTGAAATGGAGACATTTCAGCAACCAAAAACGATTTGTAACAACTAGTTTCTTTTCTTTTGTTATCTTTGTTATCAAGAAAGAAAACTAGAAAAAAAAAGTTCATAACAAGTAAGAAACACTATTTAACTGAACTAATTTGATTAATTCTAGTATTAAAGTAAAATCCCTGTGGTGTGTGTTTAGCCATAAACAGAACCCTTATGTAAGTAAAAAAAAAAAAAAAAATAGTACTACCAGTCAATTCAGTTGTTTCATTACTCAAAGGAGTACAACTGCAGTTTTCCAACACCTGTGAAAGGAACAGTGTTGTATGCTATACCTCACTGCAATGAACATACAAAAGATACTCTTGCATCAGAAGGCAGCAAACCATAACTTAAAACAATCGGGAACAGAGACAATTGAACATAGACATGCTTGGAAATTTCTTAAGGCTCTGCTTTCTGCTGGATGTTCAATTAATGTCAGCTGCTTGCTACAGGTGGCTCTTTATTTATTTTTTAAATGAATGTTACTAACCTGTTTGTCCCACGAATGTTATTTACAATCACATCTTTTATTCTTGTTTTAGTTGACAGGACAATCTCTTCAAGGATCTGGGCAGAGCTGATATATTTGATTTGCAGGTTATCTACTGCCTGCAGATACAAGCACTTTGATTGTTTACAATGCAGGAGTAATTGGTAACAGTTAAATAACTCCAGAGACTGATTTAAGAGTCCTTCACCTACTGCATGAATGTAGGGCTTCATCCGACCGTTCCTCATCCCACTAAATTCTTAATTTCATTACAAAAATAGAATATTTAAAAGTATCAAATGCAATAATTAAAATCATCAATCACGCACCAGCATTATATATATGATTACTGATTTAAAATGAATTTATATTTCAAAGTAGAATTTAAAATAAGAAAAAAAATGTTTTCAAATCTCATTACATTTCCAAAATTATTTGCAAAAATGAATTTGCATAGCACAATTTTAAGCCAAATTTCTCCAGTGTTGCTTTCAGCACACTAACCCAAAATGAGAACATTAAAACCAAATTCAGCAAGTATTCCTATGAGAAATTTTATGTGTTGTTTCATTGGTAATATATTACTTCCTGATTGCATATGTTCAAGCTGTGGATAATATTTAAAATAACTTTTCAACACATTTGCCTAGCCCTGAGCAGTCAAAGAGAATTACTTTTCTATAAACAAATCAAGCTAATTTTCTGTTCTGTAAAAAAAAGTCACAGAGCACATTTTATCTGCTGACGCCATTTTCTGGCCGCTGAACTTTACTGCTTCACAAAATGGTGTAGGAGCACAACACTGTTAAGAACACACTGATTGCTAATGGAACAACTCTGGAGTTATGTTCCAGAATTTTGTACTGTACTAACCAGAAACAGTAATGAAATATGTCACTAAAGATATTAAACATTTCCAGATATTTGCATAAGGGACACAGCCTAACTCGTATGCCAAGGCACACTGTGGAAAGCCACTCAGTACTGCATGGAGTTCACCGCAGTTTAAGGAGCAAGGTTGAGGTATGCAGGAGGACAATGAGGTATGGCCACCACTGCAGCTCCTTTGGGGAGTGCTGCAGCAAGACTTCACAGCTGCTTCTGTATAAAACTAATCTGGGTCCTAACAGGCCAAATGGCCAAAGCATCATGCGAATATGGTTCCACCTGCACACGGACCAAAGCTGATGCTAGTAGCAGAGCAGATAAGCTCATGCGGCCCTATGGCTGCTCTAAGGTCTCACTGGATTCTCTTCAGCTCCAAGCAAGGTTGACTGCAGCTTTTCTCAATCCACCTTGGGCAGAGCTATCTTTTCAAGAAGAGGAAAACATAGGGAAAACTAAGACGGTGCCTAAATCTTTAACAATACCAACTGCCTGACTTCTCGGTGCATAAACATGCTTGCTAGCACACCGTAAATCAGGAAAGAGGAAGCCCATCATTTTACATTTTACAACCAACAGTGAATGACACCAGAACTCCTGCAGATCCCAGGTGCACATCCTGCAAAAATCACATAAGATACGTAAGCAGAGATGCAGCCAACTTTCTCTTCCAAATAACTTGGTAGAAATACCATTACTAAAATTTTACCACATTTGTGAAAATCACACTATCTTAAGACCAAATTGCAACCATTCCCATAGAGACATTCCAAAGCCATTTCTCCCGAGAGAGAGCTGCCACCTCAAAAAATTTCAAACTGTTTCCTCAGCTGTTTTGGTACTACCGCTGTCATTTAAAAGGCCGCAGCCATCTCTTTTTATAATGAAGGCATTATTTTGCTTTCTCTGCCTTTACATATTGCTGGACAGCTTTAGATATACTCATGAAGTAACTTTTGCACTGAAAGTATGCAGTAGATAATTTTACAGCAGTAAGAGTTTGAAAGCTGATGATAAGTGAAATAGGCTCTATTGCTATTTTAATCATTAAGCTCTATGCAAGAGCATAGAGCTTAATGATTAAAATATTTGTTGAGCTTATTTGTTTCATTTTTAATTTGACTACTAATCCATCAGCTCTTGTTATCTATTGTTCTACAATAACCAGATTTTCCAACAAGAATGTGTATAGATTTGGCAGAAGGGAAACAATGTATTATCTGATTCTTTCAAGTGAAAGAAGCAACAAAAATTCCTTTTAAGCTTTATAGTTAAAAATAGAATTTTAAGGAAAAAAAATCATCTGAACTTACTTTTATGTAATCCTAACCAAAATAAATAAATAAATATCAAACCATGAATTGCACCTAACTCCAAAACTTTCCTTCTTTGCATCTGGCTTCAAACCCGACTTTGTTCTGCCTTGACAGAAAGTAAGAACTGTGATTAATTATAACTTTTTTTTTCAGGGGGCAGGACTAATAATTTCCAAATCACTCTGACAAGTCGTGTGTGTGTGCATACATACATACATACAACTGATCAGTTTTGCATATCCCTCAGGCTTGTCTTTGTAAACTTATTTCACTGGACTCAATTTCCTAGACTTAAAATATTGTTCTTCATATTTCTTGAAGCAGAAGATCAGAGAATAAACTATATGCAGACTCTAGTGCCATTTCAGAAACTATAGCTATCAGCGTAATCTTTTTTCTTCCATCCTACCTTCCAGTTTGTCTGAAAGTCTCATATCCATCGTACTCTAACTGTAATTTTTCAATTGTATATCAATCAGGCAAGTATATTTTCTGAAGTTAAAAAAAAAAAGTATTAAAATTGATACAAGGCAGTCACATTGAATAATAGAGGTGAGTTTTACAGTCACATCACATACTCAAAACCCTGTCTATGTGGAAAAATCTCCATACACAGGTTTTGTTTTAAGATAAGATAATACATAAGAACACATACAAATTGTAAATGCTTTTATACTCAGCATGAATTCTGCTTTTAGAACTTGCTTTGATGCAATGTCATGAATAATCTAACTCTGTGTCAAATTCAAATATTCAGTCTCATCTTGAAACCTTACTTTGTCTATCTGTTCAGCTTCATTTAAATAGCGGATAAAGTGGTACACAAAGAGAACAAGGTTTGCCCTTGTTCTCTTGAACAAGGTTTGTTCAAACTTGACCTACAGTTTGTACCTTTAGCAAAGGAGATAATGACATGAGATGCAAATGAAAATGAACAAAAAAGCCCTAAAGAAATTTATTTTCTTTTAGGTTTAAAATAAATACCTGTACACAAAACCTGACAATATTTCCTCAGCTTTTCATATTCAGCTTCCACAGATCAAGATAGCACTGCAGTATTCAATAGTACATAATCATGTATACCTAAATCCATAAAAAAATAGATCTTAAAGTTCTTTTTAGTCTGAACTCTTCAAAATGGATTACAAGCATTTCTCCAAATTATTTCAGACACCAGATGCTATAAATACATTTAAGCTTGCCTCACTTCAGCAATGATCATGCATTTACTGTAGTTTTCATTATATCAAAAATGCTTCAGCTTCATCAGCAACAGATGAATTCATTAATTTCTTTATTAATTCAAACGATTTTTTTTTCAATTTTTTATAAGCCCTATGGTTCTCTCAGCAATATCGGCTCCTTCTCTGTTCCATAAAATTGTAATCAATCTCTATTATTGTCATGAAAATGGTATTTGTCACTTCGCTGAGAAAAAAATAATCAATATGTCTTGCAGGGCAGAACAGGCATTTAATGCACTGAATTGACGCCTGTTAGAGAAATTTAGCTTGCCAGCAGTTTGGGACAAGCTAATAGAAAACCAGAAAATTCACTGAAGGTTGACAGATGAATATACAGACATTCCACAAAAAATTAATATTTGGGCATTTTGTATAGCCTGTCATTTCATATGCTAGAAAGAAAATAGATTTAGACAAGCAAATCCCTAAGGAAATCCTTTTTTTTTTTTTTTAAAGACAAAAGCCAAAAGCATGTACAAAGAGAAACTCTTCACTGTATTCTTTTTGTATTTATATATGTTTCTGAAAAAAATAAGTTTTCTGAAATAATCTTCCATTTAAATATATTGCTCCAGAGAGGACGCTGAATATGAAAATACTTTTGAGTGCTACGTGACAAAATAGTGCAAAGTCTCTGAGGTAATACTGAACTTCAGATCATTCTGGAGAACACATCATTATAAAAACAAATCAGAGATTTGCTTCAAAAATTAGTACATAATCTGCACAGTGGCATTGTTAAGAATGTGTTCTGGATAATGAAAAAAATGGTTAAGCTGTCACAACCAATATCTACAAAAAATAAATAAATCCAGTCATACTTTTCATGACAAATACAATATCCTCGAAAGAACTGCTAGTATTGTTTGAAGCTTGTTAATAAAAAGTTACATGTTAGGAATGCAATCCTCCCTTCTGTCTACTGCCATCTGCAGAAGCTGTCAAAACACTCCTCCTTCCAATTACGCGTTTTTCTGTCTTTCACTTGCTCTACGATAAGCCTATAATCTTTTTAATTCCCTTGTATGGTTGGTTTAATAAACAAGGCTTTAAAGTTGCAGGGCTCAACAAACCCAGCACCCAACATGCAAGTTGCAGTTATCCATCCTCCAGGAGAACGTGGGCACCACTGACCCCAGACATATTTCACTGGCCACAGCAGCAAGAAATGCAGTGTAACAGTTGTGGACTTTTGCTGCAAGGCTACAACTTTGCTAGGTGCACCTGAAAATGTCTTGGCAGTAAGTCACCAAAGTCAGGTAATCCACTCCTTGTAACTTGTATTTTAGGATGGACTACTTTTGGCTTTCCTCACTGTGGAGAGACCCTCAGTTCTACTTCATGAAATTCTTTCAGAGATCTAAAGAGAACAACAGCTAATCCCAGCCCGAACATTATCACCATCACCACATTGCTCTTCCATCATGCAAGGGTTAATGAGGCTTGAAGAAAAGGCTGTCTGCCTCCTTTCTTAACTCCATTATTCCTAAGAAAGTCCCCTGATTCCGGGTTGGACATAAATGGGGCACCCTCTTCAGTGACCTGCCTGAGGCTCCTAGCAAGCTGAAACAGCATGAATTTTAAAACCTAAGGTACCTACCAGATCACAGAGCAGCAAAGAAAACACATCTCTAAATGCCTCAAAAGGCAACCAGTCAATTGCTCAGGGTAAAACACATCCATGCTCTAATTCCACAGACTGAGCAAATGAGCCTGGCATACAAGTGTTGTTAGGAAAAGAGGAACATTTTTTTTCATCATGTGCAAAAGAGCATTCTCAGGAAAAATTTAGGGCTGCTAAAGATGCCAATTATTTTACATAGCTTCTAAATAGTCCAACACCCATGTTCAAACACAGGAGAACAGAAGGGACACAATTTGACACCTCCTTGCCTCCAGTCACTTACAAAACTGAAATAAGACCAAGCAACAGAAGTCTATAACAAGGTGGACATTGAGGAAAATCTACATCGCCTACTGCCTTCATCATTCTATCATGGATTTAAAAACATCTGTGTAAACTAGAACTCTATCCTGCCACTACTGTGTTCATTCCTGATGGCAATGGTGCTAACACTGAACCACTTGGCCATCAGAAATTCATTTTAAAAAGTAGATAATTGCTGACATTACTGAGGTTCTCCAGAAACAGGGAATTTAATCTAATTTTCTCCTTTGTAAGAGAATTTGAATTCCAGCCTGAAAAATTTAGGCTGAGTTTCTTATACTAAGTAAAAGGAAAATAAACTTCTATCAAAACATCATCACTGACAATTTAATTTTGCAAGCCTAGTAGAAGGGAAACAGCAATACTATGCAAAAGTTTTGCATTCTTAAAAGAAAAAATAAAAGGAAATAGGAAAAAAAAATAAAAGATGTCAAACTCTATAGGAATTTGGCAACACTAACAGAGGGGTCTCCAAAAAGCTGACTATATTTCTTTTTTTCCCACCACCAAATTCCAGCTGCTATTGTACACTCTAGGACCACGCAGCTGGTGGGAATGACACTGTCACCATCTGTATTTATGCCTTGTATGAGTGCAAACATTTGTAATTAACCCTAGGAAAGTTAAAGAGTTACTACAAAAGATGACAGAATGTTAGTAGGGCTAGTTCAAAATAGAAAAGTCTGATGTACACTGTCAGGTCTGATGTGTCAAATTTGCACATGTGGTGAGAAGATGAATACACATGCTATGTCTTGGAAATTGCATGTGTATTTAGGCCAGAAGTTCAAAGCACAATTTGGTGGAAATGTGACTCTGCAAATTTACCAGCACTGGAAATACTTGCAAACACTGTCTCCATATGAATGTATACACTGGATCTGTTAGGAATTACACTGTGATCAGTTAGGAAGATATAAGAATAAACTCAGTATTAAGTATGGATATTTCTGTAATCAGTATGGTGGACCCTGAGGGAAATATTCCATTGATTTTTCCTTGGGCTTTCAGAGATAATTTGTAGAAGACTGATGAGGAAATTGAATAGGTTTGAAAGCACAGTCCCACTGAGGGTAGGGGTAAAAGGTATTTCCCAATTAAACTCGTTTGTATTAGCTTACTGACAAAGGGAAATAAATTTCAACCCACAGCATATATTAAAATGAGATGAGCTTTTACTGAATGCCGTAGATTTTTAGATGATTGTTCTCAATTTCATAGATATTCTTCAGACATTTCCATGTGACCAGCCAAAAATCTCACAGAACAGACCAATGAGTAACAGCAGTGGCAAAGGAAAGCATTCTTTCTTTACTCTTCTCCCCAGTCATCAAGTGACAACTAAAGCACGAAAATGTTTCCAGCAAATACCGAAAATGTTTCTATGCAAATACCATCTGCAGAAATTATGATCTAGTTTAAAGTTTTCTTCCTCAGTTTCTAAACACAACCTTAACACAGTCTGTTTTCTTCAAAATATTAAACACTTTAAGGGTCTACATTAACATTTTTTTCCAATAAGACTCAATGAAATTATGATGTAAGGGCATGATTCTACACCCATTTAAGTTAATAAGAAGTGTACTCTGGCATAAACAGTACAGGAAGAAAGGTTAAAGAACTAAAATACAGCCATAATAAAGGATTTTCCATTTAATATCTGGCCTCATTTACCATAAATGACCATTAAATAAAGGATGACCACCAGCTTCATTCTCTTTTCAACTACAACAACCTTTAGCATCACTAATATGTTTTGCTTGACTTCAGATGAAAAATAGTTATTCAAAATATGAAGAAGTAGATACCATCTTGATTTATTATTTTGCTATTGACCAGATATTAACTGTTTAGTGAGCAACTACTTGATACTACTAGACAAGTTTGGATTTTGATATCTGTAATTTAATGAAAGGCTTTATACCATATAGATTTTACCCTGAAACATCTCCCTTCATATTTGCAAATAAATCTAATTGATCAACAGACAAGACCTCATACAGTATTAAATAAAATCCATAACCAATACGAGCAATCTTCTAATTCCTTCTTAAAAATCTCATCTTCAATTCCAAGAGCAACTATGATAGATAATTTGCATAACATGCCCTTTAAATACTTAGATACTCAAATTTTGAGAAAAATCTTTGAAATGCTTACCTCAGTGCCCATTTCTACTCCCATTTTTTGCAAGGGGCATTACCTTGAAGCTGAATGCAGAGTAACAGCAAAGGTGGTCACACATAGCCACAGCTATGAACAATAAAAGGTGGAAGTGACAAGCTCTAGTGAAGAATAAATTGTCCAAAGTCTGCTTTACTTCCACTCACAAAGTGTGCTAACACCTCTTCTCATTTCAAGTTAAACCTACTCAGTTATGGGATTTGAAGTCAAGGGGTCCTGAAAGTTGTCTCTGCTGCACGTTGCATACCAGATTTGACTCAGTTAGATTCTTGAGGAAAACACCCTCACTGAAAATGCAGAAAGTTAAAATAGGCTGCGCAACTCTCCCATCTCCTCCCTAAGCTTCTCTTCTTGTCTTTAGCTGTAGACTTAAAAACATATTTTCTGTGAACTCAGACCTCCTTTTTTCTCCTGATCTGTGCCTCTGCTCAAAGGCATGTCAAGGAAAGGGCCAACCTCCATGGACCAGCAGAAAGAGACCACCACCACCATCACCACCACCACTAAGCAGAAGGGACAAATTTCAGTGAGTCCATCTGCTACCTCCCCTTTTGCCTACCCACAGGGATCTACTGATATCAGTTCCTCTCAGAGCACAGACTGTGAAAGGGTAAAAGAGATAGCCACTGGTCCTCTTGAAGCTCCCCACTTTGTCTCCAGTTCCCATAGGTGGCTGTCACAACTTCCAGTGTAATGGGTAGCACATAAACTCTTCATTCTTACTAGAGAAAGAAGGAATGGGGCAGCCTTTTTATATCCAACATTATAGCCTGATCTGTACAGCTACAAGACTAAGGCTTGATCCACCTGCTTCAAATGTCACAGCAGAGGTACCAAGCTGGAAAATAAGAGCCAAAGAAAAAAAATGCTAAATTAAAAAAATAATAATAATTTAATGTCTTTGTAGAGAATGTGACATAATGAATACTGACATGATGTATGGTGCAGCAGAAAAAAATGATGTCGAATGCATCAAGAAGTAGCAAACTAGCAGTCATGAAAGTATAAAGTGAACGGTTTACTCATTTCCAGCTGGGACAACAATTAGGTTATCAATTTCTTGATGCCTGGCCTGGAAACACCAAATGGTGATTTGCTCCTTACTGTAGCAGTGACAAAGTGAACGCGCAGATCTTACTTTTGCAGTTTCCTTTGCATTTCTAAGGACGTTTTGCCTCTACCAGATCTCCTCTAAGCCTCTAACATTCCTTACTAATAACATTTCTAATACTAATTACTAATAACATAACAGAAGCTATCTTTAGTTTCAAAAGTAAACAAAACAATACAACGAGAAGAAAACATCATCACGTTATCTGGATAGTTATGGATGTTGAGCAAGCACAAGCACTGCGTAAGCCATAAAAGAGCTTAAGCTCTTGCACTTTGTCACATCGTTTCTTAGGAAAGGCATTTCAGATCTTAACTTTCTTCTTATACCTGGATACCAGATAATGCCACAACTTAGTGAACTTCTTTGACAAAATTCTGCTTTGCGTATTTGCAGATGTTGAAGTTGGTTTTGGTGCTGTACTTCAATATAAGTTACTATATGCTATTTAGTCTACTGAGAAGTATGTAAAATATACTGTATCCTTGAATTTCAGATTTGTGTTCTTTACACAAGTAGTTTTATACAGGTATAGACTAGTATATATATATATTTAATGGTTAATGAATTTAACACTTTGTATTTTTAATCCTGAGTGATCATAAGTAAAATTAAATTGTTTAAACTTTCCATATTGTTTACCATAAATCTCCTGCACATTTACATTTGAAAATATTAAGTTGCAATTCAACCATGTTATCAAAGAACTTTATATACTTTGGCAGTACAAGTTATATACATATATATAAATATGTGTGTATATACACATGCACACACCCCTAAAGTAAGGTCAAAAAAAAAGTAAATGAAACAATTATTACACTTTCTCTATTGATGGGTTACATTGAAGCTATTATGTTGATTTCCATGAGTACATAGGACTCATGAAAAGTAAAGTAAATGAACTTGAGAGTCAAAAAGTACAGCTAGATCTGTAGTTAGCCTGAAGGCCAATGACTTTGGTAGTCATCTGCCATGGTAACTGGTGTTGTTTGACACATCGTGCAGTTGCATTGATTTGACTACATACTGCAGACACCGAAGAAGCTGATGTACAAGGGAAATCCTTAACATCCAGAAACATCAATACTGATTTTACAAAGCAAATCCTCCAAGAAATCAACTGCAGAATATCTTGTAGCAGCCCACGGATAGTCTGAACTGTAGTTGGATAACTACGCTACTCTAACAACACAAAACAACATCAAATCCAGCTTAATTCAAAGCTGCTCTAGATGTGAACGTTACATTTGTGTAACTCTGAGTTAACATAAGATTGAAAGCTATAGTTCATTAAGAATTAACTTTAGTACATTATCAACAGAATCATCCTGAATATTGCAAAGATCATCAGCAATACAGCAGAACAACCTAATTGTAAGCCCACTCACTGTTAAAATACTTTGAAGTGGAATCAAGGCTAAGAATTTATATCAGAAATATGAATACATACACATTTTAAATAGACCAGCAGTTACTCAAGAGTAACTTACTTTTTGCCTTAATGACATTTAGCATGGCAAATGAAGAACCTCAAGCAGGATAAACAAGGAAATACATATAAGATGCCCCAAAAGCTTAACTTTGGACAACGTGTCTGTCATAAGAAAAAAAGAAAACATGGGAAAAGAGTCAAATTGGTATTCGTTTCTTGATAATCAGGAATGTCAAAACATTTTAAACACAATCATTCTTACAGGACCTTTCTAAGTGGCAGTATCAAGACAGCTTAGCTGCTTTGTAAATTCCTGCTTTTTGCTCAGTATCCCTTTTAAAAGTGAAACTTTAAGTCTGAAGGCATCAAATCTGTGCCTCTGTATCTGTTGAAAATTCACGACTTGAATTACACATTAAAAAGTTGGTTCTTCTGCTCTACAATGGCATCCAATTCACTTTTTAAAATAATGTCACAAAACACCATGAATAGAAAGCTTCTCTATAATTTTCAAACTGAATTAAAATTCTAGTGAAGCAAATAAATACAGGATTAACTCACAGCATTAATTTCCTTCCTTTTCCTAAACATTGGTAATGCTATCCATTTTTGTATGGACTCATTTTGAGGACTAAAAGGATGCTAAAAGTTACATATTGTGTGTGAGAATGTAGTATTGTAATTACATTATACCTACCTTGAGAGTCAGTTCTTAACAGTATTACCCTACTAAATGTGAAATTAAACTATTCTACAATATACTTTTTTTCTTTTTAAAGAAACCTAAATGTAACATCCACAATTGAATAGTCTCCTCGTTTTTCTTAAAAACCACCTCAGAAACATCACTCAGCTGTTTCTTTCTTAGCTGCAATGTAGGCAAGAGACATTCACAGTTTGGGTCCTCACTACCTGCAAGAAGCCCACATAAGGAATTTTGCTATTGTTTTGTTAATAATAGAACTGGGCGAGAGATGAGGTGGTCATTGGAAGCTCAAGGAGAGCGCCTTCCTGTGTGCTGTTGTCAGTGAGGCTTTGCTCAAAATGGGAAAGAACAGAAGGAGATAAAGATCAAGAAAATGGCAGAGACCAATTAGTCAAGGCAGCCTGTCAGAGCAACCCAGCATCAGGAACCAAGGAGCTGTCTCTCCGAACACCGAGCCACAGAAACAGCAGGTGCAAAAATGTCTATTTGGGCAAAGCAAATCCTTAATAGAATTTTTTTACATAAAGAAAATAAAGGGAAGGATACCTTTTTATAACTTTGTTGAAAAAATCTTATCAAAAGAGAGGCTCTCGCCATCAAATTGGGATCTGATTAAGACCCTGAAACTGTGATACTGGGATTGCATGGACTATAAAAAAGAGAACCAAGAAAACAGGGTATTTGGAAAAGGACTAATATTGATGCCAAGAAGAGCACTGATGTATTTGTCCAACTTTCTTATACAGTGATCTTATCACTTCACACTATCTGCAAAAATAAGCTGGAAAAGCAGTACTCAGTTAATGTGAAAAGTGTCTATAGCACAAACCCCTTCTCATAGAAAACTTGCTCTAAGTAGGGGAGACAGAGAATGAAAAATGAGACTAGGGAAATTAAGGCAAGAAATGGTGGTCAGGAAACAATTAAAACAAGTTTTTAAAAAAATCACGTAACTGTCTACAAAAGCAGAGTTTGGAAAAGGAAAAATAAACAAACAAACAAAATCTGAACCTATGCTCCAGGGAGAGCATCCCAGAAAAGGTAAGCTAAAGACATACTCAGATATATAAGATGTCTAACAGAGGAGACTTTACGTCTGTGTGTAGCATTTGCTAGGCAGATAAGAAAATTAGACCAGTACGGCTAATTATTTTTTTTTTTCTGTTTAGCTTACGGGGAGCAGGAAAGACAAAACAGTTTTGAGTTCACCAGAAGTAAATACTTTCACTTAAATAACTAAATTATATGAAACAGTTCTGCAATATCATGTAAGAGAAAGCAATTAATAGTCAGTTTGAAAGAGAAAAATATATACTTTAAAAAATTGCAAGAAAAAAAATATGGAGTTGAGAACTGCTAGAACAGTTGGTGATTTCTCCTTGTGATCATGTCTTGAAGAAACTCCTTCTTTCTCTATGCCAAGTCAGATCAAAAGTTGACTTTTTCTCAAAAGTTACTAAAATGTACTGGGCTTTGACCGATCTTCCTTGATCTCTTTGCAAAACCACTTTTAATCTTGCTTTAACGGCATGCAGTAACAGCTTACTGCTGTTACAGTGCACGTATTTGCAGCACACAACTGAGAAGGCACAACACTGTTCTGCCCCTGTTTGCCTAGTGCTGGTCTGCAAAGCAACAAATAAAGTGATCCTGAAGCTGGAGGACAAACACTGAAACTAAGCTGATTTTATAGTTACTAAAATAGAGTTTAAATGTAGAACACACAAACATCTATTTTAAATAAAACTCTACTTAAAATGCTCCCTCTGTGTATTCCATTAGATATATATTCCCTGTTCCCCACAGGGGCATTCTCCATTTTTAAATTCAACTCAAGGGAGATCATTCCGATAGGGACTTACTACGAGGTCTTTCAGATTTAGCATAAGATAGGAAAATATATTCTGAGTGTTTTGACTCATTCAAGTGCCAGAAACAGTTGCAGGTGGTGGGGGAGGGGAAATTATGTCTAAGCTGGAAGAAAATCAATTTCAAAAGCTGTTGTTCAATTCACGGATTCTAAATACATCAGATGATAGTAACCATTTTTTTTTTAACGGTTTCAAAGGCTTGGCTTTATTTGGCACTTTAGTGATTTAAAAAGTTGGCCTGTTATGGCCCCAAAATGACTTGAAAAACATGCTATACTTCTTCACAGGAGTATGGACTGAGGCAGTTAAAAGAGAAAGAGCATCTTACATCCCTTACATCCATGTCTGTGTCTAAAATTAATTTAAACATCAAATAGATGCAAAAAACATACATATACATATCTAAACCACTCTTTCAAAAAATATCGGGACATCTGTCTTGTAGGAGTTATTGCTCTTGGTGAAAATGCTCACAGAAGAACAGGGACTTTTGATATTTAATTGAGTCAAAGCAGGCATACGTATTACAAACAGAACAGAAAATAAAGCCCTTTCATACTTCAGCCTTCTACATTTTGGGTTGTTTTTGTTCTCAAACAACAAGGCATTCCCATGGTGCTACCCAGTAAAGCTAAAATCTCTCCTGTGACTTTCAATCATAGTATCACAAGCATGATAAAAATACTAATTCTGACTCAAAAATTTACCTAAGTTATCTACAGAAATGTAAGAATAGCATCTCTCGTGATTAATATAAAACTAAAACACACAAGCAGGTTACAAGCATGCAACGGAAGTGCTACCGCCCATGATTAACGGAGTAGAAATTAGTATTCTCACGTGGTGCTTCATTGCGCACTTGCAAGAAATAATACCAAATAATTCAATAAAGCAGTAATTAAAAACCTGCCTCAAATCTCCTGGTACTGTGGCAATTGTGCTCCCACAACCTCACAGCTGAGCACAGAGAACTCAGCTGCCTGCACTACGCTGCACATACACAATCCACCCACCACTGACTCCTGCTGCTTCATAGGGGATCCAATTACTGATATCATTCTGACACTGGAGATTAGCTGATTGCCAGTTCAGTGTGCTTACAAAATCTTATGTGTCACAGGAGGCCCTTTACTTGTTTCTGTAAGACAAACAGTGTTTTTTCTAAATCTATTAAAAACCCACTAGAATATATTCTCTCTCATGTGTAGCACTTCAGCCCCATCCTGTTGGACTCAGAGCAAATTCCCCCTCCAAAATTGCCATAGAACAAATGTGTTTTAACAGCAGCAGCAAAAATACACTTTTAATTGTGCTTTTTAAATAAGAGACTTAAGAGAAGCAGGAGCCACATATGCCACTGTTTTAATACTCAGAAAGACCACTGCTCTATTTGAAGTCCAAGCTCACAATTAAAATTTTTCCTCATTAGAAGACATTGATAGATTTTGCATTGATCTTTCCAAATCTAAGAGCATGCTGGAATAAGCATTTGTGAAAGACAATGGTTTGATTTCTACTTTAAAAAAAAAAAAAAAAGTGCTTTTCTATTCTCCAACGCTGTAATTAAAATGAATTAAGATTGAAAAATGTCAGTCAGTTTAATTCTGCTAGCAGTCAATGAAAATACATCAATGCAACTCCAGTATTATTCTTCCATTCCAGCTGTTGGATCAAAATAAAAAGAAGAAATTGAAAAACAAACTACAAGTAGGACAAATTAATATCTAAACAAGAAAGTCAGATGCAAAGACAAATGGGGAAGACAGGCCATGATGAGCAAGAAATATTTCTGTTTTCTCACACCAATACCAGTATTCTTACAGGCAGACGTTCTAATGGCTCTGCTGATTATTCAAGTGTCTAGACTGTAGATACAAGATAACAAGAATACCCTCCTTAATGCTCCGATGAACTTTACTATCTGTTCTAGAAAACGTCTTAATCAACTGTGACCAGACACTTTATATTACTTTGAATACCGTAGGATTTTACTGTAAATTAGAAGCTGTTTCAGGTCAGTTTCTAACCTCACTGGGTCCCAACACAGCATGAAAACAGACCTAGGCAAGGTAGGGTGGGAAGCGATGTCAGTAGGCCATCTCATCCATCCCTCTCCTCCCAGAGAGAAGCACCAACCCACCTCTGATGGATGTTTCCTCATTCCCAAAATCTCCAGCACAGAATCCACAGCATCTCCAATCAATCAGCTGCCATCCTTCACTAACCTTACCTACAGAATGTTTCCCTAACGTCTAACTAAATATCCATCACTACAATTTAAGTGCATTATTATTATTGTTCTATTCCCCACAAAGAGGAAAGTTTATTCTTTTCCTCTTTGCAGCAACCTTTCATGTATTTGAATCTAAATCCTTTTTTTTTTTTTCCTGACTGATTTCCTTTGGCCTTTCATGAAAGTCGTGAACCGGCTAAAAGAGTATGATATGCAACTGTAAACACACTGTTAACTTCCACAGCACTACCTTCTTTACTGCCAACAGACAGACATTGTGCTTGCCTACTACACTTAACGCTTACTGAGTGGTGCTGTTTTTAAACTAAAACTGTCGCTTGGCAGTTTTTACTAATAAAATCACTGACTGGGCAATAAAAACTATTATCTGCCTAACCTAAAGAAAAACTAACTTGAAAAAAAAAAAACCTCATTAATTTATAATTTGCACTGTTTTGTGGTGTGAACACTGCATCATTACATTACCTATTGAATGCATATTGGTTTTGAAGTGTATTGTATTATTTCATTAGCTAAGTACTTACTGGGTTAATAGACGTTTCACATAGTCATTCTGAGTTGCTATTCAAAAATAAGGTCACAAAAATAAACATGCTGTGTTCATAGACCTGAACAAAGTTACTTCCATTAAGCAAGAATCATAAGTGCGATATATTATGAAAATAAGCAGTCACTTTTGAAAGAGCAACAGTGAGTTGTAAGCTTTAAGGCTGTACTAGATCAGAGGGATTCCCCTGTTCCTCGTACTTCACATGGGTTAGGTGTCATCGGTCCCCTGGCTCTCGTTAAACATTACCAGCCAAACTTTATAGTCATTGTTCCCAGGGCAGGGCTGCTAGAGCACAGATTCCAAATTGTCAAAATACAAACGGTGATATTACACATTAAACATAGATGATTCCTAACTGTTCATTTTTAATGATGTCACTCAATGATATCATCTGTCATTACAGAAATAATCAGCCTCTGACATATATCTCCTTCATAAATTCAGAGTTCATTGTTACTGATTAGCAATAGTGATTTTTTTCACCGAAGCAGTACTATTCTCTTTAGATGCTCACCCTAAGTACTGTATTTGCCATACCGTATTGCCAGTGCTGTGACATTAGAAGAGTATGAGCATCACTGCACATTGTTCCTTACTTGTCAAAGCTACCCAGGAAGTCTAAGCAGATGTATTACAAAGTAGAAATATATGTATGAGATAACACATTCCAAGCAGGTTTGCCATTCTGTGGCACTGAACATTTCCAACCACTTATCAACTGTAGAGTTGCTATTTGCATTTTGTACTCCATACTTGAAAGCATTACAGCTGCCTCTGGCAACAAAGGAAATGCAAAACCTGTTGGAAGAAAATAAATAAAATAAAGCTGTTTCCTATGGGACAATTCAAAGTCTCACCTCATCATCCTGAGACATCAGGGATTCTGTGTTGCCTCTGTTTTTATTAATAATGCAGCAACAGTCTTTCAACCACTTTTTCTGAAGAGGTGCTTTTTCTTTGGAGGTGATATGAGTCATGTGATTACCTCACTCATCTCAAGTCAAAGGCTAAAATCTGATAGAGGTTCTCACTATCAACTAGTCTATAATTTGGCACCCAGAGAAGCAGTAATAAATGGGTATTTATCTACTCAATGGGGAATTTCATTTTACTCTCCGCCTCCAAAGTCATTACCTGCACAATAGGAACGAGCAACGGAAATTCACAACATAATAAAACTATTGCAGGCTTACTGCCTAAACTGTACCTTAAAATAACTTTCTGTACTGGAAACTGTAAGCCAACTATAATCCACAACATGAAAAAAGGACTTTGCTGACACACTGTAACAAATGGCACTTGCATCTCCTATGAACAGAGAAGCTTTTAGTGCACCAGATAAACAGTTTCTGCTGTTCTCACTATTGTTTTCCTTGGTGGGGAAAAAAAAAAAAAGTTAAATATTTCTCGTATTTTTCTTAGAAATATCTTAAATAAGAGAATGTTATAAAATAAAAATTGGGTAAGAGTCTTTCTATGTAACTGAACTTGACATATATTTTCTAGCTTGTTGAAAAATACCTTATGTGCTTGACGGCATAAGTAATATAAAAATATTGTTCAATTAGATTGCTATAACATTTACATTTATGCCTGGAAAACATCTTGCCAGTAAGGAAAGAAATAATAATTTTAGCATAATACCCTGTTAAAAACATATGCAGTAACTTACTCTGAATTTAAAATAATTTTTTCTAGACTTGGCAGATTACTAGGGAAGAAATAAAAGTATTTGTGAATCAAAGAACACTGAAAAATGGTATACAGTCAAAAGTCATTTTAATTCTTTTTTTTTTTTTTTGAATTGTGTCATGGTACCATTTTCCAATATAGTACAATATGAAAAGCTAGCACAGTTTCAAGCAATAGCTCTCTGCTATCTTATATTTTAATAACCTGGTTTCTAATCAGTGTTATATTTCTTCAAGGGTGAAAGAATAATCTTCCCCCTCCCCCCCCCCCTTTTTTTTTCACACTGTGGAGACATTCCAGTATAAAAATCTAACATTTCTAGTCCAGTATTGATATCACTTAAGTGGCTGGCTAGTGAACCTGTGATCCTATGCAAGAAAACAAAGCAAGAAAAGCAGGTAATTATTAAACTAGCAACAACAGTCACTTACATAAATCATTGTACAGTAACTGAAAAGAATTTAATGAGAAGAGATATTTGACAAGCTTTGATGTTAAGCCTGGAATGTATTACCTGTCCAAAACTTGGGAAAGACACCAGGAAGTAATTCTCGTTTAAGCAAACAAATCACTCTTTCTGTAATGTCTCAAAAGAGTTCATCTATTCTAAGCAGCTAATTTGGTATCTCTAATGTTTCTTAGTTACTTTAGAACAACTGGACTAAGTAATATTTAATGTTAAAACAGGTAACACACCATCGTAGCCCAACATACATTTTTATGTTTCCTTAACTTGCGGAGAAAACTGAAAGTGAGAAGTACATAATCATTTGTCCAGCCAAAGAAAAGGAATTTCTTCTAAAAACATTTGTTCTTATGAAAATAATGTGGTACCTTTACTAAAACCTGGATTGTTTACATTAGTTTTTTTTGTTTTGTTTTGTTGTTTGTTTGTTTTTATCTGTAAGATAAGTTTGTTTTTCATCTATAAGAAGTTAAAGGCCACTGACAGCTCCAGAGAAGTTCCAGTGAGAATTAAGGTCTCATCCCTGAAGGTGACAGCAATAGGCACAGAGAGCACAGCTCCCGAAACTCTGGGTGATCTCAGTGGAAAGCTCATGCCCTGGACTCTTCCAGTCCAGTCTTCAGGTTCAGAATAGCAACAATCAAATTATTTCACATTATCAAATTATTTATCTGGCATTAAAATACGTTAATGAGATGTTTCTCTCCATGTGTCAGTGGACAGCATTCGCCACAGCGAAGCAGTTGTCATTCTCAGCAGTAGGCTAAAAGAAAACAAACATAGCTTTTCTCTGCAAATCTCAGAGTGCTCCCACAGCAGTGAACTTTATACTCTGACATAGTACAGTGGGCATGTCTTTTTTTTTTTTTTCCTTTTTTGTGCATCGTTATTTGACTAAAAGAATAGCGGATTTCAGTTGTAGCTATGAGGCACGCACTTTTCACTGATAATAAAATTACAAATAAAAGCTTCATCTTGCACCTGAGTGCTGTTCTAATAGCTTAGAAACCAAAACTCAAGAAAAATATTAGAATTGTTATATGTGTGTGTGTGTGTGCGTGTGTGTACATCATCAAACGGGAAACCTGACTCATATTTTTCAGAACTTGACTGAGTTCTGTCAATCGCTCTCTCATGGTTTATCAGAACTGGTTAATGTATATTAAACATTAGTGTTCTCTCTCCTGTAATTACTATCTGAAACTGGGCCTTCACGAAAAAAAGTCATCAGAGAGGCTGAGGGAGATAAAGAAAGGTGCTGCACAGTGGAGAGACCAGGCTAACATTCACCCTTGCTGGTTAGCAAGAACATTTATTCTTGCCCTAAGACTTTAAAGAACAGCAACAAGGAGCAGAAAAATAACCTTTACATTATGTTTTTAATAATTATTTTGGGGCATACAGCCAGGAGAGAAGTGGAGACGGCTTAAAATTTCAGAATCTTCAACTCTGTGCATCAGCAGAGCGTGGGCTCTACAGAGGGTAAGCGCTGACATTTATTTCACACAATGGTGCATGTCTTGAGGGTAATTGCCACCAGAATATGACCCCCACTCTAAGTGTCAAACATTAATGTAAAATCAATAGGGAGTCGCATTGTGCTTCTGTGCTTCTCACGCACCTGCGTCACACCCGGAGGTCTGTGGCTCTCAGTGCGGGGCTCCCCAGGGGCATCGGCGTAGGCTGGCCACACGGAGGATCTCTGGCAACTTCGCGGCTCTGTCAGCAAATCCTGAGCAAGAGAAAGTATAGAAGTTGTTTTCCACACTGTGGGTGACATCCTAGTTTGAAATGACACAGTTGGAGCTGCTTTGTGACAAGCGCGGTGTTAAGATGACAGAAATAAACCCACAAGAACAGCCATCCTGCCAAATACACTTAGATTCAACTCAAAGCTTTCACTTGATAGTCCACTGATTATTTTTCTTTTTCCAGAGAGAACGTAGTTTCCTCTCAAGCTCATTATTAATTAAGCTTTTCTTCACATTATAGCCAAATTACTTCTTTAATGAGCTCCACATTTCAGAATGCAAATAGTTTACCTTATCATGAGACACCACAGAAAACTTCAGAGTTAATCAAATGTCACAGTTATTGGGGGTGGGGGGGGGCAGGAAACCCAAGCACGAAACGAACCGCTATTGTTCTCTGAAAACAATCTGCAGCAGATCTCTTTGCCTTGTGTCCATTCTCTTGAAACACTGCTTGGGCAGCAGTTTCTCAGCTCAGCATTGCAAAATTTCCATTCTCAGAGGTGCTCTGTTTTTCCAAATGATGTGCATCCCTGTTAGCACCTTCCAAAATGTGACATATCTCCCATAAACATTTTATTTGAGCATAAAAGGGTGCAGTTCTAATATGTTTCTTCTAGATCAGGCAGTTGTGTACGGACCTATTGTAATGTATCTAGTCAGAAAATTACTAGAGCATATTATCTTCAATTGAAATTACCATAGCTAAGGCCACTGAAACCATGGGTTTCTGATGTGCCAAATCATCAATCCTAAATATATTGATTGTAGTGGTCAGAAATACACTTGAGTTCCTGTCTAGATCTTGTTCCTGGATATTTTGATTTATGGAGTGGGGCTTAGTTATTTCTCTCCTTTTCCTCCACCCAAGGCTTCCAAAACCCAAAGCCAACAATTTACAGAGGAGGAAAAAAAAGCTCATAACTGCAGTTCCTCATGTTCATTGACTGCAGAAGATACCATGCTCAGTTATCACTGCCAGGATATTAAACATAGTTCAGTCAGCTAAAATCAGTAAGGGCACTTTTCAGGGAAGTTGCTCTGCATGCCTCCTAACTGAAGATGTTGAGGCACACATGACCCCAAATATTATATGAAACCACATCTGTGGCAACTTCAGCTGCTTCCTCAAGCTGTCCTCTCCACTATCCTGCTAAAACTTGAGGCTGAGAAAACACATTTTCCCAAGCTAACACACTTCTCTATTAAAATAATAATAATAATAATAAAAGAGTCAGAAGAGGGATCGCTATGGAGAGATGACAGCATGCCTCATCTTCGAGCACATACTGGCAGCAGATCCCAAATGGGGACAGCTATATGAACTCACAAACTTGCAGGTACCCACATCGTTTGCTTCCTACACATTTGTAAAACAAGAGCTTTTGCCACAAAGGACCTCACAGACTGGGACTGAGCAAACCCGAGGGAAGTTTTGAACCTAGTGAATTTGTGGTGTTGGGTTTTAGCAAGTGATGTGAAATCATCTAATGTGATGATACGCATCCATTTCTTTGCCTTGCATTAATCAATGCTTGCAATGTTTCTGAAATGGGATTGCAACTTTTCAGGGATTTGAGAGGGGTTTAAGAATCCCTGCACAGACAAGTCATTTCACTAGCCACTGAAATGCAACTTTGTTACATGGCTAACACAAGAAGGTAGGTGTAAGTTTTGTGCCTAAGACTAAACCCGAGTTTGGCCAAAAGTAAGTCATCATTACAACAAAGAAACAGCCAAAAATCAAAAACAAACAAACAAAAAAACAGTGATGTGTTTTCGTAGCAGAAAGAATCCCGGATTATCATGTGTTTATGAGAATGACCTCCACAGAAAAACACCAGCAGAGTTCATGCTATATGCTGTACGACGGTGGCTTTATAAAGAACCAATTATCCTTTCTTGGAATCAAACCTATAGTTGCAGACAGTTTAAGTATTTCAAAAATCAATGTTTAGAGAATACAGTTCTGCCTCAAAAGGTTAACTGGTGAATGTAGGGCACCTTGGTGAAATGCAAGCTTCGCCACTATGCGTTTAAAAATCACGGTCAGATAATGGAATATCTCAAGTAAAAAGTACTATACAGTGAAAACAGGGAATATATATACAACATTCAGACAGGATAAAACAATCAGGACATCTTTATATTAACCTATAGCTTCAAAATGCTAACCCAAATCTCCCCACCTAATCCCCACAGGACCATGAGTGGAGGACTTAGCCCCTACCTTCCCCTAACCACGAGGCATGGGAATTCCTCTGCAGTGTGTTATTGCAAATGTCATTTCTCTATGTAATGGTACTTACACTGCGTAAAAGAGAGCTACCAAGAGAAACAATTCTGCTAGTGTTAACTGGATACTGCATTAAATATTTGTGGCATACATGAACAACAAATTATTCCTATAGCAGAATATAGCAGTAATACAAACTGCAGGAAATAATTTCTCTAGTCCTCATGGGATATGCATTAAAAGGTTCAACAAAAGATATTATGTCAGATTGTACATTTACTCTTAAATTATTGATGAGCTATTTCTATTGTCATTTGTGCTTGGAATACTAGAAACTAAAGCAAATACTAAACACAGTGTGCCTGGAAACACATATGTTCATAGGCTCCAGGATTCCCCATGGTCTCAAAGGGATTCTCATAACCTCACAGGTATCTTCAAGCCCTAGAATTTGCATTCTGCTTCCTAGCTCAGCTTGCAGATGTTTAAAAATACATGCAACAAGACAGCTCGCTTTTGGCTACACATCTAAGAGGTTCAAACATCTGAATTATTCTGTCTGAGGTCAACTACGATATGTGTGCCAAATTAGGTTGAAACCCAGCTGGGAAGAGCTGTGAAATACTAAGATCTTTGGTGCTTGGGAACTTCTGCCTGTTTCTGACCAATGCACATCCTTTCAGATCTTCTTCCAGGGAGAGGACATATTTTCAGGAACCAAATCTGTAATCTGACCAATCATATAAGCCTACACCTTATGAATCTGTAGACTTCAGTCACTTGAATTTTGCCATACAGATATAAAATGCTGATTTTGATAGCAAAATTTCATAATTGTGTTCATTGGCTGCTGGAATTTTAGAAGACAAAGGATACACATCATGCGCACTCGTGTGCCAAGAAGATTTGGAAAAAAAAAAAAAAAAAAAAGATAACGCAGGTTTCCTAGGCTTTTTAATATAAGCAGAAAATATTTTCCAGTAGTTTCCAATCGTCATATATCCTGCTAAAGCAGGATACACCCATGGTAATTCCACAAAAAATATATTATTTTGTATAGATATAACTTCAATGATATATGTATTTCAGCATAATTCAGCTAGTTCACTAGAGAACTAATGCTCAACCAACAATTTATGAGAAATTTTTTGCACGACTCTAAATTGTGAACCAGTAATTTAAGGAACTCGTATGACTGATACTCTAAGATAATTTCACATACCTTTTTAAGTGACAGATGATATTTCAAATAATAACTATCTGCTGAAACATTTCAATACAATTAAGGTAGAACTAAACAGAAAAAGTGGTTCTGCTCTTCAGGGATTCATGTGTAAGTAAAGTCCCAACCCCTAGTCTAAAAGCAATCTTTGCTTTCTCTTCTCCTGGAATAACTAGCACAATTTTAAAACTACTCTTGGGAAAGGACAACTTAAAAGAGAATTATCCATAAATGAAAATGCTAATGACATTAGCATTTTTTTCTCTTTACTAAATACATTAGATCTCAAAACCCAAATATTTTAGGAATTTCAAACCTCTAAAGAAAAGCCAAATAGCTATTTGTCTTCAGCACTGTTAATCTCTCTCCCACACACCTCCCCACCCCCACCCCTATCTCTTCAGTCTTATCTTACTTCTTCTTCCAGGAAAGGAGAATAGAAGAATCTGAAAACAGTGGAGAATGGACTAAGGTGCACTTGCAAATACTCATTTCAATCCTGAAGACCTTAATGGTAAAATTCACTAGCTGCAGGCCACATTTTTTTCAGAAATAATCAGTATGCTACCATAAGCCTGAAATGTAAGCCTCAAATGTGCTACTACGGACTGATTCCTAAAAGTGTCTGAGATTGTCACCTATCAAGAAGCTGAAGAAAAAGAATCTGTGTAAGAAGTAGTGAATTCTGATATTTGTTTCTTCTCTAATTTTCTGAAATCAAAATCTACACAGACAATTCAACCAAAGTATCTATACCGATATGGAAACAACCGTCATCCTTATCAAGGACAGAAAGAGAGTCAGAGTCTATTAAATCTATTTTTCTTGACAAAATATTGCATAAAAATTCCATGCTGAAGCTGGTTAGAATATAATATCAAAGGATACAAACCTTCACTACAGTAGTACAGAACACTGCAGCATATTGTTTCTAAACATATGAAGTGCAAGTTGGATCTCTTCTGGAAGGTATGTAATGATATATACATGATTCAATTTCTATCCAAGATCTGCAAAGCTTGTCAAAGAGTAGAAGACTCTATAAGACCTGACCTCCCTGATCACTACAGAGTCTTACTGAACAGCTCTGCATTACCTCCTTACACAAGCCAGAGCACAGTGAAAACCACTTGAAAATCTATTTTCAGGGCATCCTTAAAAAAAAAAAAAAAAAAAAAAAAGCAGAAATATCCACTGAAGTGAGTATCTCCTATATCTGCAGAAAGAAATCCAAGGCCCCTAACACGCAACAGTAGTACCCTGAATGTTGTCCTTGACCATGGCATAGAGCAAGCAGTTTGGGAAGAATATAAAAACAGGACATATTCTTCCTACTTTCTGTTAAATTGATGATTTAAAGAGAAATGAATAGGCAGACAACATCTGGACAGTTGCATTTTATAGTTCCACGAACCCCCCTAATTCCATTTTTAACTCATTTAAACCTTCGTCCTCCTTAACGTCCTCTGGCACTGAGTTCTGCAACTCAGGCTCATGCTGCCAGGAAGGGTTTCAAAACCTGCTTTTATTGGGAAGCCAGAAGAAACATTAACTAGCTATTCTCTGGTCGCCTTCTCCTCACATGTCCTGATGGAAGGAGAGCCAACTCTGAACTAATTGTGCCATAAGAGACACACCTCTCTCTCTCTCTCTCTCTCTCCTCTCTCTCTAAATTCTTATTTAAATGTTTTCCCCACTTCTGCTGCTGTGCACACAACAGTAATTTCCCATAAAGAGAAACTCCCTCTCCTCTCCTAAAGCACTCCTCCCAGGAGATTCACGACTGCTCCAGCACTCAACTCTGATGTATCATTTTAGTCCACGAGGCTTTCAGTGCCCCTCTTCCTGAGCTGACAGTTATATATAGTTATGGCTGTATCTAAATTAGCCTTAATATTTGTGCTCATTAAAACAACCATTTGGGAAAGCTTTCTGACCTTCTAACTGATTCTTATTTTAATGTAAGTGTAACCTGCCAAAAACTTCCATGTAGTTCCAAGAAAGCTGGAGGCTCAGGGTCTTAGTCAGAAGTAGTTTAAAAATAAAAAAAAAAATAAAAAACACATACGAACAAACCAAAAACCTCCTCAGACATGAAGTACATTTACTCTGAGCCCTACCAAAATGAGTAAAATAAAAAAGAAACTGAAACTGTTGAGGGAGGATAAAGTTTCAAAATAAGAAACAACTTCTTTAAATCAAAGAGAGATGATGCTAACCAAGCATTCATTGCCTGAACTAATGACCAAGGGAACACAATTGTCTGTCATCAGACTCAGTAAACCACTTAGTGTGATGCAGGAAGATATGATGGTTTTAATAAGATGACATTAAGAAAGGAAAAAATAAGATTGAACATTGGAAAACACCATCAGCGAGATTTGTTAAATTAAGAAACAGTCCTCTTCATCATAGCAACAAGTTCAGCTTCTGAGAACATTTAACACTAAAAAAGAAAAAAAAATAAAGAAATAATTTCACACAGGGAAGAAAACAAACAAACAAACAAAATAAAACAGACCTTCTGTCAGGTTGTTCTCCAGCTCCAGCATCAGTGATTCTTTAATAAAAGCTGTGTAAACCTGACCTCAGCCTGAAACAACCTCTACAGAGCTGCAAATGCTGATGGATGGATATCATATACTCACAGGTAGAAGGCCCCAGCAGAACAGGGATAATCTGAGGGCTGAATGGGATTAGCTCAAGGTATTTAAAGCCCCCCCCCCTTTTCTCTCTCCATGGGCACTATCTCACATGACAGCAACATTCCAGAAGAACAATGAAATTGGTGAAGCAATAGAATGAACCTCATAAGCATAGACTTCAAAAAAAACAACAAAAAAACAACAAAACAAAACAAAAAAACCTGCATGGAAACAGAACCGAGGCTGTAGAATCATTTCCTAACTCTTCCTTCCAAAAGAAGCATTCAGAGAAAATGCTAATATTTGCTCCGCCCACCCTGAAAGCGCCCTGAAATAGCACTATCGTAAGTTAGCACTGTTCCATTTCTACAGACATGTGTTAGGACCTATCTCACTACTATTTAAGCAAATTGTATCAAAACTGTTAAATTTTTTTTCTTAGTGTGACTCATGCCAGCTGGACTAGTCTAAATATTATTAAACATCATTAAATATATTATAGTCAACCTTAACTTGTGCCAGCAAGGCTAGTTAAGAAGCAAAAAAATAATATTCCAATAAATCCTGCTCAGATGCTGCGGTGACTAGTGTTACAATAAGAAAACCAAGACTTCAAGAAATTCTAAGGTTTTTTCAATAATGGTATAATAAATGTAATAAATGGTAATAAATGGTTTTTTCAATTGGTATGTTTACCAATCCTTCTGGAAGTATTTCCACTGCTGTCACTTGATAGAAGATTTAAAAGACAATCCAGGAAAGACTACAATTTGCTATAAAAATTAAGAAGTGCTTAAGTGTCTTGATCACATTTGAGGGAGATCTGTCACACTTACAAGACTAAATCTTGATCGTGCCCAGAAAGAGACCTACTTTCTGAACTGCCAGCAGGATAACCATACTTTTATCCTGGCATCTCTAAAAGATACTTGAAACAAATCACTGGGAGCACAGCGCTAAGAAAGGCAGTTATTATGAACATAGTGATTATTTTACAACATCAAAACCTACTGAAAAGTGCTTTTTCATATTATGGTATCTACACCATCACAGCACTCAATATTTTTATGAATATTCTGAACTCATACCTGCATATATGTACAAACACAGCAAGTTATAGAAATCAATGGTTTTTTTGTTTTTGTTGTTTTGTTGTTTTTTTTTTTATGAACTAATGATGTTTATAGTCTTAGGAGCTTTTCAACAGCGACAAACACAGTATTTCAAAAATCGCATGTCAAGTCTACCGTGCCTCTGGGAGGACAAATCAGCATGTGTTACATCTGTAAGTCTGCAAGCACAACTGTTAAGTGTATTATAATCAACAGGAGGAATGCAGAGTACCTCAAAGGGAAAAATAAAAGTCATAGTAGATAGTAACCACTTTCTTATTTTCTGGAAAAAATACCAAGATGCTGAAAATTGCTCATACTTAAATTGCTATTAATTAAAATAAGCCATAGCTACTTTCTCTCCTCCCTACTCCCATTTTATCCTCCTCCCCCTGCACTCCACAAAGAATCGGAAAATACTTGTATAATGGAAATTTAAAATTCACTGAGTTTTGCATTTAGAGGTAAATTAAAGTTCATTTGGTTAACATTACAGTGAATAAATTGGAGCTTCAGTTTGGTAACTTTTTTCTAAAGGTAATTGAATTTTCCGTATGAAAGTTTAGAAAAAATGTTTACTAAATGGACAGAGAAAATAGTTTAAATGCTGTCCTTTTAAACATGGCTTTTTCCAGCAAACTAACTCTTTTTTCTCTACTTAAGTGGCCACTTTGTCCTCTGCCCCCACTTATGCATAGAACCAGTTGTTATTTATTTATTTATTTTTGAAAGTGCTTATCTGTGGCATAAAGTGCAGCAGTGTTTTTCCTTTCCACAGAACTGAATTTTATCTACATCCCTTGACAGACCTCCCAGTTTCCCCAGATTGCTGATTTCTGATCTTTCCCACTGTTTCCTTTCTTGAGTGCATTCTCAGCACCAATATCCATATCACACAGCCATGCAGTTGCAGCCATGCCTTTTGGAAGGAAGACTGGCCCTGGGGAATAAATCAGACTCCCTGGGGAGCAAATCCTGTGCACATGCGACAGGACAGAGAAAGCAGCATCCCACTACCTCCATTCAAGAATTCCCAGGATCCCCAAGGCATTAGCCACAGGGACAGGACAGGAGGGGACAGGACGGGACAGGACAGTATTGCTGAGCCTCAGGAGAGTTACACAGATGCACAAGGAGATCATCTAGCTGATTTCCTCATTCTGGCTCACCATCTGCAGAGATGGGAACTGCCATGTAACACTGAACTGTGGAGCTCCCATCCCTCTTGGGCATTGTTATTTCTTTTGTTTAAAATTCTCAGGTTTTAAAAAATTGATTAAGAAGGTGAGTCACAATCTGATCTAGTTCCTGTATTAAAAAGGTTAACACAAGCAGCCAAGTCACATTAACATAACAACAGCAAAATCAATCCAGCATGAGATTGAATGCACTAAATTCAGTCTTAACCCCAACTATGACCTGTTGTATCAGTCTTCAATTTTATCTAAGAAATTCCCACTTCCTAAATCATTTGAGGAAAAAAAAATAAATCTAAGAAATTTAAATAGAGCATAGGACTAATAAATAATTCCTCTTTTTACCAATACATAATAATCCACTTCTAAGATCCTTCTTGGTAAAAACCTTCACAAAATATTTCTTAAAGCGTTGTGTGTCAACAAATCAGAACTTCCCTGGGTAGGGACAATGCTGGGAAGAATGAAGAGGGGTAAGACAGATTAAAAGGAATAACAGACCTAGATCCTGTTTGCAATATGGGTAAAATATACAAAACAGTATTTTGCATGCAGTAAGATACACACACATTCTGACAGAGTAGGCATCTAGAGTAACTTTAGAAAGTGCCTTTGTGCTATCCTCGAAATCATTGCATTCAAAAGGATGAAAACAGGAGTGGAAGAACACCTTTAAAATGCCTTTCATGTTTTCTTCCAGTCCAAAATTACAATTACCACACGCTTTATAAGCCTGCAGCCAGCTTTAGTAAACTGCTACTTACAGCTCTTGCATGACAGCCAACAGATGAAAGCGATGAGTGAGAGCTCTCATTCATTGCTGCTAGCAACCCACTGCCTTTCTGATCCCTTTCTTCAGAAACAAAGATTAGGTGGGGGGAAATAAGGTAAAGGGTTATTTTTAAAAGTCCATATTTTTAAATCACCATCCAGGAGCTGGCTGAGTTGAGCTCTTATTAGTTTCCTCTCATCTCCCACTTCTGTTTCCATAGAAACCATCACAGCATCATTGCCTGCTTCACTATTCCAAAGTCTTCAAATTCAGTCAATTCCAAACCTGGCTGGGCACACAGGTGGAAGATAATGGCAGCAGTGCTTAAGTGCTAAGGTCTGCGTGGCTGACCTCCCACCATATGGAGACCATATATATAAAAGAGAAAAGTCACCTCTACCATATTGTATGGACTGGGGCAGAAGGTTGGTCCAAATCCCAGCTGGTTCTGCAGAAGCTCTTCCCCTTTTCTCCATCACTCCCACATGAATGCATAGGTGGAGTGGGATGAAGGACATGCCTCAGTCCTCAAATTAAAACCCACAAAAGTTGGAAAATCAGTTAAATGGCGGGACATCGATGTACATAATCTGCACAGCAAAAAGGCAGTTGGTACTAAGTAGCAGATTTCTCCATTCGGCCCGTTTTCCCTGCTTCTAGAAAAGTATGGTGGATAGTCTCAGGAAATAAATTTGGGGACGGGGCGAGGTGGTAAGAAAAAAAAATCTGAATATTCAAAGGTACACAGGTACCATGGAAAGATACACTTCAAAAGCCTTTCGTCCATCGTATTTGTCTACTTCATTGAGTTCATCTAGGAAGAAGAAAGCTCCTTCCAGTGCCATTCACTCATTTTATAAAGAGAAGGCACTTACTATTCATTATTTTTACTTAAATGGTCTGCAAATGAATAATCAGCTGTTTTTTTTTTTTTTACCTTCTGCACCACCTTTATCCCTATCAGAATATACCCAAAAGTGACATTTTGAGATGACAGTTTGAGTCACCAGGTGACCAAAACTGACTAGTCAAATGCAAGAGAAAGTATTACTCACTACAGACTGCCCAAGGGGATTACTAAAAACCCCAGGATGGTGAATTCCTCTTAACAAAAGGAGCAGAGATGTTCAGTGAGACAGTCACTCAGTATGGCTTCCCCTGTCAACCACAGTTAATTTCATTTCAGTTCGAGCAAATTGTTCTTAAAATAAATCTCATCTTCTCTCAGGCACAGCCTGATAGGGAGAAGTTGGTTATGGATACAAAAACACAATAAAGGCTGCTACCAACTTGCTAACAACAAGGAAGCCCACAGAAACACTCACTCAATACTGAATAAGTAGCAGCAAAATCTAACCTGTGGAAATCCAAAGAAAAGAGGAACTATCCTTACATGTCTGAGAACTACTGCAATAATACCTGAACATGATTCCTCCTCTTTGTACCTACTAGGCCCTGCAGACAGTTTCTGTTCAAGAGATGTTTCCAAAGTATGCCAGATCACCTGACAATCTAGAAGAAATAGAATTGATATATTTTTTTATTTTTCCAATGTATGAACGCTTCAAGCTCTATATGAAACTTGTACGTATAAAATATCAAACCATACATTCCAGAACAGTTTGTGAGCTTGGTGAGTGTGAGTAGGTCTAGGCATTGCATAATAAACATGATTAACATGTAAGTGGATGCAAATGTACACCCACAATACATAAGTTGTAGATGCTCCATATCTATAGTTTTTAATGGAATGCTCGAACAAACTGACAACCAAAATGTGTACCATGCTGCAAGAATGAATTATGCATAACAGGCTTTTGTTATATCTAGAGTTGTGAAGAACTTGAAGAATCTGGCCCTTGTGTAGTTTTATAAATTTTGACCCAAATTTTCCTTAGATTCCCCAGTTCATGTTTCCTACCACTACCCTGATCTTAGAGTAAGGCTCATTTTGGCTGAAACAACTGGCATGCTCTTAATTATACCCAGTACAAGACAGATGGAGCTAGTGGAGGGTCCTCAGCAAAAGGGCCATGAAGATGATTAAGGGACTGAAGCACTTCTCATATGAGGAAAGGATGTAACAGTTTGTCCTGGAGAAGAGAAAGCTCAGAATATCTCATCAATATCCATGCATATAAGTACCTGAAGGAAGGGTATGAAGAAGAGGGATCTAGGATCTTTGTGGTGTTCAGTGGCAGGACAAGAGGCAATGGGCAAAAACTGAAACACAGGAGGTTTTTGCTTTTGTTTTAAATACAATTAGGGTGACCCACGCACTAGATTAGTTTTCCCAGAGAGGTTGTGGAGGCATGTTTCTTGGAGATACTCACAAGCCACCATGGTCCTGAGCAACCTGTTCTGGGTGGCCCTGCTTGAGCAGGGGGCATTGGACAAGATGACCTCCAGAGGTCCCTTCCAACCTGAGCCATTCTGTGATTCTGTAAAGGTTTTATAGATATAAAAAAACATGTAAAAAAAATCTAAGTGAATTTCATGGATATGGAAGGTGATGAACTGAAAGAAAAAACGTCATCTTTGTTTAGTAACAGTTTTGAATCAATAAGCTGAGTGCAGATAGCAGTGATCTCAAGTTACTTCTCAGGAAGACTGTTATTTTCAACAATATCAGTATACACATATTTATGTGGGCAAAAGGTTGTGTCCAAATCACTTAACAGTTCCTTCTTCCAGAGAGCAATTTTCTAAAACTGTGTTTTTCAGCCTAGCAGTAAATAATTTATTTTCCAATAAAACATTTCAAAGGTATAATTTATGGTGCAATAATACCCAGTATCATGGATTTTTATTTTTTAATGTCTATTACTATCTCTCTGAATGGTAAGTGTAAATTTGGGTTCTCATCATAGAAGAACAAATTCCATTTGTATCAGTGTTCCTGGTATAGGATAGTGCAGCTACTGTCTGTGACAATGCAACAACCCTACTAAAATATGCTGAGCTAAGAATTGGTTTCTTTGATGGAGAAACTTACAGTGCCCCAACCATACTCACCCTGTGTCAATCTGCCATATTTCCTCAGTTACGGAAAGACAGGTTAGTGCAGTAGTTAAAATGCAAACTGAAGGCTAGTTCAGTTTCCAACAAGGAGTTCAGTTTCCAAATCAACAGCTTCCAGTTGATGGCCAAGTCAAGGCCTTGGGGGCCTCAGCTCTCTGCTCTCAGATGCAAGGGCCCTGGCAGAATAACAGGAATTTAGATTTTAAGATGATCAAATTAAGCAGTAATGAAAATAAGATTGTTATACAAGTTATTGGTGCAGATCACATTGCTGCTTAGATAGCATGGTTTATGCAACAAAATTTAAAAATGTAATGTCAGAAGCTGAGAATAACACTGCAAAAATGAATCAAGTCCATGCCATCAGCAATGAATACACTGCCACCATTTTCTCATGCCGCAGGCCCAGAGGAAGATGACAGCTGCTATTGAAGATAAAGATGATTTTGTGGAAGTGCTTGAGGAATTACCAGCTAAACATGAAAGTGCAAACTTCTCTTGCCTCTCTAAAGGAGAGGGCCGGCACCCATGTAATCAATAACAGCAGACTGAATAAAAGCAAAAGGATCTAAAGGAAATACCTTAATGATCTAGTGAAAAGCCCACAGAGGTAAGAGACACCTCTGGAAGACATAACCTACCTATTTTAGTAGTGTGCTTGTAATTTACTCACAGAACAGCACAGAGAGCATCAAGAACTGAATCTGGAATCAAGGGGTCTTAGTGCTCATTCAGATTCAAGGGGTATAACACCTTAATCTAGGAGACAGATCTAGGGACTAATCTAAGTGTTTCAGCAAGGAATCAGGTTACCAGACTCAAGCAAGAAAGACTGTATCCAATCCCTTTCAAGATGCAAGCACGGGGGGGGGGGGGCAGGGGGGAAAGAAAGAAGAAATAAAAGAAAAAGCAGCCTAATCACACGAGTACTTGACACTGGAAACCACTGAGGCAAGCAGCTTTTCCCCCAGGAGGCACAGAAGCGAGGCGGGCAGCACGGCAAGCCAGACCCACATTTCCACCAACACTAGCCCAGCTCATGCTGATGCCTTGTGCCTGCACCTGCTGAAGGGGCCGACCGGCCCTCCCCAAATTTGTGCTTTGACACAGCTGCCTCTCTCGCACTGACACCGGGGCTTGAGCAGCCATGCAGCCAGCTGGATCAGGCGACTGATCTGCCTGAAAGCTAACCCTACCAGGGAAAGAAAAGACAGATTAGTTTTCAGTTGGTCAGAGAGCTTCAGAAGTCATTTCTGCAACAAAGAGGAGGGAGGACCGGCACTTTTAGTAGTACTGCTGGCCCAGGTCAGCTGAGCTGCTTCAAAAACTCTCGCTCCTCCAGGCACGCAGCCACCAGGCAGCCAAGCAAGCAGCCCAGCGCCAGGTGATCCCAGGAGCCACCTGCGTGCACACCCTTCGGAAAGGCACTGGGCTTAGCGGAGGGTGGCTCAGCCTGCAATTCAAGTGGAGTCAAATTATCCAGCAGCCGCCCCAAGAGGTCTCCAGCAGAAAAGATCGCGACAGCTTCATCCTTGGGTATTGCAGAGAGACCTACGCGTCACTCAGTGTTTGGGGCTTGCAAACATTTGACATTATTGGTCAATAGCATCATCAGGATGATTGAAGATGATGAAATTGATGCACAGGGACAAAGAACGCTGCTCTCACTCAGCTGGGTTCTGGCAGAATCTATTGATTTAACGCAAACAAAACAATACGGGTAACAATATTCAAGACAACCTTGAGAGTTTATTCTGATTGCCACATTAATTCAACAAAATGGATGTTATACAAAGCTGTAATTCTCACAAAATGTACACTGACCACACACTTTACACATATATATATATAAATACAGATACTAATCTTGAAGATTATGATAGAGGGTGCAAAGTTAAATAGCAAACAGGATAGGTACCAAAATTAAGGCTGATCACGAATTCAGAAACAGATCTTATGATAATGGGTTTAGTTACAAACTATTTTTTTTTTGGGGGGGGGGGATATCTTATTAAGTGTAAAGGAAGACTGTTACCGAGTAATGGATTATTTCATCCAAATGACTCTGTTCTCAGGCATCTTCTGCCTGTGAAGTGATATACAGACAAAATCAAAGACAGGAAAGATGTCTAGTGGGGAGGAGGGATGGCATGCTGATGATACCAGGGCCAAGAACCATCAGATGTTAAAACGATTCGAGCTTTTGCCATTCAGCATCCAATTTAAAAGCCCTCTTCTGCAGGTGAAATAAAAAACATGCAAGTCACCCAGACCATGTTTCCAGCTTCCATGAGACTAGTCAATGGGATGTCTCAAGAGAGACAAGGACATGAACACCAGTGGACAGTCAGACACTGAGGTATGGAAAATCCCATCAGGAAATTACGAAAAAATTATTAGCCTTATACCAGTTATGTAAAAGCAAATTCATATCTGACCAAAACAGTGACAGAGACAAATATAGGGTCTTCGCTAGGGAGAGAGTGCTGTCCCCAGCCTATGCAGGTGGGTGACTCAGTTGTCCCAGGAAAAGAAAATAGGAGCAAAGGACTTGCTCCCCATGAGTCACTGATGTCTCTCTGGCCACTTGTGGCCAACAGCAACAGCAGTCTGGGTAAACCAGACCTCACCTAGGAGCTCACTCAGTTGGTTTCCCAATGCACACTCTGTGCCAAAGCTGCCAGAAAATTCAAAGGTGGGGAAAAAAAAATAAAAATCCTTAGTTTATAATTCCTCTGCACTGTTTGAGCTACATATGATCTACTGTAACCACCTGTGGTGTAAAAACAAACAAAAATTATTAAAAACTATATATCTTCTTCAAGAAATTAATTCATACACAGTTTTGGCTTCATCCAAAATTCAAACAGGGGGGACTGGTGTTACATGTCAACGTTTTTTACTCCAGAAACATGCATATATCTCATGAAAAACATCAAGGAGAGAAAAACAACAACAACAAAAATACAATTTATGAGTATGCATCAATTTATGGTTATATTATGATTTATTCTTTGGTATTCTGTTCTTCCAAAATATAAGAAATATTACTTAATACTGTTAAAGGAGGCCACACTGAATATATCCAAACTATCTACATGTTATCTGCAAAATTACATGCAAAATCATGCATTTTAAAGGCAAAAATACAAGTTTCTCCAATGTTATACCTTTATTTCAAAAGCTGGACTATATGATAGCTGATAAGGTAGCTGTTGACAAGAAAGAATAATGATTAACTTTATTAGGAGGGGATAACTGAGTAGAAGAAGCCTAAAATTGTTTCCACTTTCCTGCAACAATGTGTAATTTGATGCATATTTCTTACACAATGTTTCATAAATGGAAAGTCTGCTACAAAAAATTAAATTGTAATACCAGTAAAGGAAACTTGTTTCATAATCTGAAGGACATCCCAAAAAATGCAGTGATGAGTTTCTCTCTCATTTTTGTACTCCAGTGATGTGGTGGCGATATTTTTGCTGGCTAATCAACACTGTTTATTATGTGTGACTGAAATAAGAAGATATAATTTCTGTATTCTCCTTTTCTTAAGTTGAATTCTGGAGCTCTGAAGCAACTATTTCAGTTATTATACTTGTATTTAGACAACCAAAATGTAAGAAAAACATGGACATAGACTGTGTCCTGATCGTACAATCCCTTATTCCAAAAGCAATTTCTGCTTGTGTATGCTGAAACCAGTTAACTTAAATATAGGTGTGAAAAAGACAAAAGATATATACATCATTCAGCACAACTTCTTTAACCATTGTGCTATCAAATTAAAAATTTTCGTAAAATTCAAGAATTAACTTTTTTTTATACTTTGAAAAAACAAGTACTGCGCATTGAAGTACTGTCATGGACAAAATAAGTAATGCCAGATCAGTATTTTTAAGTGTTTCTCTAAGACATTTCTATTTCAAAAACCTTTTAAAAAACATCCAGTAGTCTTTAGGTCTTTCTGTCTGGTAACATCTACTTTAAAGTGAGAAGTACTGTTTAGCAGTTTTTTATTATACAAAACAATCAGTATATGAACATCAGACAGTTCTAAAGAACGTCTTCAAGAGGAACATCCAGGTTAGTTTTGTCACCTTTACCCTAAAACCTTTTTAGTAATAGCTACTAATAACTGCTACTCCTTGAGGACCTGAAGCAACAGCACTATTGTGAACATACACCAAGGAAATACCTCTGCAAACTCAGTTATCAATCTAAAACTGAAAGGCATCTCGGCAGTCCCAAATTCCATTTGCAAATTCCATTTCTTGGAGAATTTATTCTGGTAGCAATTATTATCTACAGATAAATCTGTCACCACTGTAGATTCAAATTTTCAAAATCACCTCAGAAAGACTAAAAATTGGCACAATGGGCTCAATTAAAATCCTAAGACTCACTCTAGCCTATTATTGAAAATAAGCTATGAAAAAATTAGGTTTCAGAAATATTACTTTTACTTCAACTACGCTAGTTTAAATGTGAGCACAATTGAATTATTTTTGCTCCACATCTGCTTAGCTGTACTTAACAGTATATTACAGCAAGCTATTCTTTACATTTTTAAGGAGCAGAGAGAGTTTCTTTTTTCTTTTTTTACTCACTTTTCTTTTTTCAAGGCAATACATTTATAACACTGTCAAGTACTAAGATAAACAATTGATATGACTTTCCCCTCTACAGAATACTGATAGCCAATTTAGTAGAAACCATATTAACATACAGCTTAATGTAACCTTATTTATTTATTAATACTCCACCTAAAAAAGATTTTGCTTCTGTTACTGGGCATTCATTATCACAACTGTTTGGTGTATGTACACCCTGAATGGTTATGAGAAATTTTGATGCAACAAAATTATTACTGCTCAGAGTATCAAAAAAGCACTCTACATTCTTAATGACCTGTTAGAACAGCTCATACAGAAAGAAATTCTAATGTATGTGAAAGACTAAGTGCCATTAAGAACCACACAAGTAGTACATATCTGATACTACTTGAATACAAGGAACTTGTCTAAGAAACTGGGAATTTCCTACAGCCAAGCCACAGTTTATTTGACTGCAAATACTTTTACAGTTAGTAATAACGAAGCAGCAGACAAACAGCATGAGAAATCGTATTCCTGACTTTTTAATATCTGTACAGAATAAATAAATTCCTAATTGATCAATTATATATTCAAGCGGGGAAACAGAACGCTGGCCTTTCATTGTCAATTGACACCCAGTCTCATCACCAGAGAGCACAAATGAAATGCTAATGGAAGAGAAGATGAATGCCAATTTCCTTCACTTTGCTCCAAGTTTCAGAGGCTCTCTACAATAAAAGATAGCTGTTTGTGGAGACTGGCTTGTTCCATACCATTAACTCAGAACAAAACATATTTTTAGTGGGACAGCAGTGTTTACTTGTAAGAACTGATGAATTGTACACCGCCATTTATCACTTGTAGACAAAGACATTCAGGCACAATTTTGGACATAAATCAAGGTACATGCTCCTAAATAAAAAAGGGATTGCTTAAGTCCCTAAAACTGCATAGATTGAGGTCAGATTGGCCATAGCAACCAAGAATGGTACTTAGGCCTCCAGTAAGACTTAGCAACCAATAAATGAGCTCAGATCTCTTTTCATCTCCACTGGTGTGAAAGCCAAAATTAAAAAGATTAGATCACGCTGCACCCACCACAATAGACTTCACAGTGAAAAAGTCATTTCTAGCCTTTGATTCACATCAAATAAATAACATTCATCCCTTCCATAATGAACAACTTTCAAAGTAAATTGAATCTCCATAGTGCTGCTTTCCCTTGCTGCACCGTATTTACATAACAATATATCACAGGAAGCTCAGAGTGGGTCTTACAAATGGAAAACCGAGTGCAAGGCAGCTTTAGTGCTGATTACAGTATATTCAGCTTTAAAATGCTTCCCTTTTAAACATAATGCAATGTAGATTATAATAAACATAAACAATGCTTTAAATCTTGCAGGATGAAACTTTGTCATTATTTCAATATGGAAATCACATAGTAAACAGCTCCCTCCCCCTTTCCTTTCAGTCCTTCCATTTGAGGATATTCAGCAAATTCTACTTTCCAGGAGCGCCGATGATACTATCTGTCTAGCGTTTCCAGGAAAAGGCATGGTACATTATTTCGTTTTGACTGCCTCTTTTCACACTATTGCTGTTCACTTTTATATATATTTTGAAGTACTTCAACAACACATTTGGACATAACAAACACATAGGTAATCTACTATGTCCTTCTCAGACAAAGCAGCAGGTATTATTGTTCTTCCTCTCCCTAGAGCGGTAGTTACTTGTAAATAGGTAAAAGCTGATCACAGCTGCAGGAATCTAACACGGGTTTGACATAAGATCAGAAAACATATTGCAAATGTTTGCATTGTATTGTCACTGTATGCCCTGTTTTCCCCTGCACAAAATTTATCATTACTAAAACTGGATCATCATTCCCCTCTTATTGCAGGTTGCATAAACTAACATTTAAAGGAAAGCATTCAGAAGCAATACATTAAAATAAGAATTCTAAACCTACAATAAAAATATGCAGAAATAATTTCAGTCCTCTGCAGCAACAACTCACGTAGATCATACTATTTGAACTCAGCAGGGAACCTCATTAATTTTTAAAACTCTCTGACCCCAGTGCAGTTAAGGGTGTAAAAATAATTACAAATTAGGGTTGAGGGAGCACTGTTTTAATATTGCATGTGTACTATCAGCTACACAGCATTTTACTGTGGATGGATATGCATTATTGCTAAGCATAATTTTAACTCAGTCAAAATGCAGCTTCACAGTTAATTTTAAAAATGCAAATGTTAGAAATGTTATATTTTTAAGAACGTAACTATAGTAGCCACCGCTTCTATGCAAAAGCCCTGCCTGCTTTCTGCAAACAGTCTCGTAACACAAAGCACTGCAACCACAGTTTTAAAAGCTAGTAACAGCCTGGATACCACAGTAAACAGAAATATTTCTATAACAAGACACGTTTGAAAGCTAACAATTTCTAACTTATTTAGAAGGCTATAAAATACTTGGCTGCAGGTATAAATAGTCTCTCTTACCTAAAACTTGTCAGCAGAAAGATCCTTCGCCATTGTTGTCACCTCCAGTGCCCCCTCTTGCCACCATGGAGATTGGTTCTGCTATGTTTATTGCTCTGTGCCTCAGTTACAGCTGTGACACGAATCTGCCGGCAAAGGGGTGTGTGCGAGTGTGTGCGTGCGTGTGCAAGGCGAGAGCCCACTGACTTCGAGACTGGGAACCTAAACCTCAGGCCAAGCCAAGGCTGGATGAAAATGATCAAAGCTCTGTCCCTCATCAGCAGAGCAGACAAGGTTTTGTTCCCCCCCTCCCCAGAGCGAAGCAGGGCTATCAGTAGGGATTCCCACTAGCAAGCCTCTAGCAGAGGCAGACCGTCTCCTGATTGCTAGTGCCTGCCCAGCAGCCTGTGCAGAATACAGGTAGCTATTGTTCCTCAGACAGATATGTAGCCAGCCACTCAGACTCTGACAGATCTCAACAAACCAGTGAGCCTGCCTTCATTTTAACTCTTTATTTACTAGTGCTTTACTTTTTAGTAAGGTCTCCTTTTGCTCTGGAGAAGGAGAGGAAGGGAAGGCAAAAAATATGTAAGACCATCGGTACATTGTTCTGGTTTTGTTACGAAAAGTGTTTCTGAATTTCATGTATATGGGAAGAAATCCTATGTAAATTTAGAAGCATCGATTTTAATTTTGAAATCTGATCTAGCCTACTGTTGGGCAACACAGCAATAGTACACTTCAGCAGTCAAACAGGATTCCAGCTCTGTAAGGTAAATAACTCCTGTTCTGCCGCCTTCTGAATTCTCATAATTCATGAGGAAATAAAACAGTTTGAATAGACACTGTGCATCTTTGCACAAATATTCTAGTTATTTTAAAAAAATAGTGTAATTTAACGCAAGTGCTTCGTCATGGGCAGTGTGTTTTTCCACCAGAAATCAGTTTTCAGCATTGAATGAAAATGAAGTTAGGGTCTCCAGCACAAAACTGTTACAGCAAGGACATAGCTAGCCAGTTAGTTGCAGTAAGAGGAAGCAGATACTCATGTCAGTCTTGCAGCGGTCTTATTTTTTGATAAGCAGATTTTACTTACACAGAAAGGATTTTTATTTTGTATGACATGGAGCTTAAGAATATATTCACAATGACATGATCAATGAAGCTGTTAGATAAGAAAGATATCCTGATTTATATTCTGTGCTTGACTATTAGCAAACAATTTGTTGTCATATGAAAAACTAAAGATTCTTCATTCTGTTTAAGTATTGTATAAGTTCAGCCCAGGTATACACTCCAGTTTTAAACATACTTTTCTCCTTCTTCAGTTTAAGCCAGTCTTAACTTTATTTCAAGCAGGTTGCAGTAGGATATGCATACTTGCTTTTGAGTGGGTTGGTTGAATTGTTTAAGGCAATTTTAAGGTGTGAAGGTTGAAGATTACACCTTCCCCACAACAATAAAATCTGATTTATAAAATACAGTTTTGTGGTTTTGTTTTGAATATTCAGACTGCTAACACAAGTGCAAATTAGTGACACTATGTCAAAAACAATATTTTAACCTGGCAGAAACTATCAATTCAGACAAGCCTCGACACCAATTACATAAATAATCATTTTATCAGCAACTTCATAAAAATCTGCATGCAATTTGTTTGAAAAGTCACCATTGGTCATTTTATTGTGTTTCAAAGTAATCTTTTCTTCATGTTTGAGAATTTTCTTCTACACTTCTACAAAAATGCCAAGTGTCCAGTGCCTTTCAGGATTCTTGCAGTGCAGCAAAGAAACAAGCAGACAAGCAAGAAAGCAAATCAGTGTTACACAGGGCAATGCACCCTGTGCGGCAGAATACCCCTAGAATACCAGATGTGTTTTAAAGCAGGATTCAGCATTCACAAACCCTACTGCTATTTTATCAGTCAGTATCTGACTTAAGTCAAGTGGAATATCAGTCTTTAAGGACAGAGACATCTATTGAACTGTACTTTTTTTTTTTTTCCTCAGCAACTTACAGAAGTACCCAGCAATATGTAGAAAGAAAGCTTTCAATTAAAAATATATTTACAAATTAATGGCGTTCTTCTATAAAATATGATTTTATTACAAATTCTGAAGCATTCTGCACCCATTTCCCTTCTCTTTTGAGCAAACCAGTAACAGTGGCCCCAAAAGCCTTAAAACGTAACTAAAAATTGCTGGGGGAGTATCTGCCAGGCAGCCTCTCTGCTGCTAGGTGCTGGTGTAACCCCCCAAAGACTGGAGGAGCTGTGCCAGCCGACAAGCTGGCCACAAAGCTGCAACACCAGTGGGTAGCAGAGAACAGCCCGGTCCTTTCTACCCTACCCAGCACTGCAAAATGGGGGCCACCAATACCACACTGTGAAAAGAGCAGTCTTAAGCACAGGTGTTGATCACGTGAGAAGTTTCTGAGCATGGTCATATCTGCTGCCCAGTCTTTGGCTAGGCCTTTCTCCTGGGGTATTTCACACTGAATGGAGTCTCCCATACATCTTCCAGCGCTGTTGTGATCGACTCCTGGCTGGGTAGCTACACAAATGCACACACGGTTCAAAAACAACACAATATTAAAAAGCAGAAGGTTGTGGGAGAATGAAAAGGAAAACTTTCCACAGTGAGATAATGACAGAGCTGGGCACCTCACGGGAGGATGGAGAAATCTGCGCTTACTGTGAACACATGACTTCCTCCCCAGAAACCTTTTGCTGTTTTTACTGGAACAATCTCTGGGCTGCGTTCGTGAGGAAAACAGCTTTCTTTGGGTTTTCAGACAATACTGGAGAAAAAATACTTTCCAAAAGACCTTCTGCACCTCTGATGGTTGCCTTTGGGCAGGAAGATGGCCCTTCCAGTCAAGTCTACCACAAGTAACTGATAGCAACTACCTTGCTATAAAGTACAAATTGATTTCTGTAAAGGGCAACATTTGTTTATACTGATTAGCACTTAAAAAAAAAAAGAAAAAAAGCTTTTTCTTTTAACAACAAAAAAAGCGCAGACTGCTGCTTAAGAAGCAGGCATTGTGTGCAAAATGTTGATATCTCATCTCATGTAAAATAGAATATTTTAACAGTTTGAAATGATTTCCCAGAAGGAAAGCATAAAGAAAACCATGTCTGCCCTGCATAATAACCTTCTGCCTGAGAATGTTGCTTATGACCACACGGCTGTGATTTCTTTCAGCTAACCCACAGCCATACTTGCATGAACAAAGCCACATGCCAGCACCACGTATCCATCTTCCTTTAGAGATCCCATTTTAATGATTCTTTAGTAAATAGCTTTGTATTAAGAGATTATCATACCAGATATAAAAAAAGCCCAGTGTTTCAGTAACTGTTATAGAGGTGAAATAAACATCACGTATCCCAGCACATAACCTCAATTAAACTTTTGTCTCAGTTTGTAGGCAAATTATATATAAAAAGTGAGCTCTCCCTCTGATCAAAAATCAGGTTTAATACTTCATGTGGTTTGTGGCTAGTTCTTTATACAGAAGAATATAACACAAGGAGAATTTTATGAGCTGCAATTTAAATTTAACTGACTTTGTCAGTTCTTCTTTTACTTAACGTAAAAGGTATTGTAAAACATGATATGAGAAAGCACTGATATTTAAAAAAAATTTACTTAAAATGTGGTAACTAGACTTTATCACAGAAAATACTTTAAAAGATAAGATGGGAAATAGATTTCTATATCAAGATATAGAAATATTTAGACTGGAGCAAGTGCCTAGTTTGCTTAGGATGTAGGCAAGTGCAGCACGTAGTTTAGAAAAGAACTTATGGTTAACATATGCTCAACTATATTTGTACACTGTAATACAAAACAACCAGGTATTACAGTTGATAAAGTGCTCTTAGGCTTCCCGAAATTTTACATATATATAACTAATGAAATAGCTTCTCTTTAAAATGCAGTGATGAAGAGCACAACTTTTTTTCCCCTCCACTCTTTCTCAGAAATATAACTAAGGTATTCCATTCTCCACTAGATGCTTTGTGAAAGCAAATGTCAGGGATTAGGACTCAGCAAGATAATTACGAACATTCTACATAATAACATAGGAAACCAGCATCAGAGAATCATTTCACCAGTTCATGTGCCTCTTAGTGATTACGCTTTTGATACATGATCTGTTGGGAAAAATGGGTAGAAGTTGACAGTATCTTCTCCCTTCCCTGCCGACCCCACTCTCCCCTCAGCATTCTATTACTTTAGAGTTAGTTTCAGGATACTGAACCACGGTTCAAAATAAGGCTTTTCTTTTGTAAAGCTTCAGATTCCGAATCCCAAATGCATACTTCACAAAACCTCCCTCCATTCAACACTAAGCCCCAACCTAGCTGTTAGTACATGAATTACAACAGGGCATGTTTGTATATCATAGGGTAAATTAAACTATTTATAAAAAGTTTATTTTTAAAATCAATGCTGGACCCTGTTCCACACTGACACAAGAAATAAACAGAATGAGATGTTTCCTAAAAACAAAGCACAACAAAACACAATACAAATGTAATGAACATGAATAGAGTTCCTCTGGTTTAAGTAGCCACACTACATTACAGATGCTCCAGTTTGACAATTCACTTCTTATCAGGAATTTGTATTTAGCAGTTGTTCTCATCAACTCAGAACCAGTGTGGACCTACCGCTTTAAGTGCTGATCCACGGGAATTGCTGGTTTCAAAGGGCCTGAAGTAAAGTAGCTGGTTGGAGGAAAAACAGGCAGGACTGCCCCTGTAGCTTCAAGCTGCCGTGTATAGTTTTCTTCCTTGGAATCTTTTGATAAAAGTCAGAATACAACATGATTTATTGATGTAGCAAAGTCATTACAATTCAGAGCAAAAAATGTTATTGGACTTCCCTCCAGCTAGTGCTGTTTAAGGAAGCCTTTAAAAAGCAATTTAATTCCATTCCACAAAGTCAAATTTTCTCCACAGATAATTGGTTTTCATTATACGTATAAAAAGATACAATGAAGCCAATATGTCAAACTATATCTTTTTTAAGATTTATATTTATTACTGAAACACTGACCTGCTTTTGCAAGAATTGTATTGTCTCTGTTTTTCTACCGTTAACCTGAAAAGCCTTACTGTTAATAACATAAGCACACATTATAGTAACATCCACCAATCCACCATAAAGTCTGAATATAATCAAGAATTCCTCTGCCCTCTCACATTTATAGCCAAATAATTCCATGCTGTCATCTGTCATAGATTAAATCTTCATATGTAAACTTGCTCAATATGAGTTAAAACATTCACGCAGGTTTCAGAGCTTGAGACACTTAGTTGGAAAGTATTTACCTGGCTTTGGTCATTATAAATATATTTCAAAACTGCTATACCAAAACAATATTAATGCCTGTTTTTCTGTTTATATATGTAATATATAATAGTGCATATTGCCACTGGACATGTTTATATTCAAAAAGACTAGGAACAGCAGTGCTGTTCTGAGCATCTTGAAACATTAAACTTCCAAAGCTAATACACTAATTACAGCAGAACAACAAAACAAAGAAATTCAAAAGTTATCAAAGTTTGAAAAACAAAAACGGGCATTAAATTTTTCCATAATTACAAAACTTTATCAAAAAATAAACTCTTTCAAAGCCCTAATCCTACTTATGAGTTACGTATTACTAAAAATAATCTCCAAGCTAAAGCAACCAAATGCAATAAAAATACTCACCAAGTCCCTCATTTTCCTTAGAATTCATGTATTATTCTTTTCCTTTTCCTTATTTCTCTTCTTTCTTTCTTTCTTTCTTTCTTTTTTTTAATTATTATTTTTTTCCTAATAAGTCCAGAAGATTGAAATTTAAAAGCTGTATTAGTTACTGTCCTTCTGTTCCTGCAGCTCTTCAGTTGTACAGAGGAAACTTGGCTGGTATTGTTTAGAGAGAAAGACAGTGGCCTGTGTAAGCCAAGAGACTCTGCACTGTCTGAGGATCTCTGCAGTGCTCTTAAACTCCTCCACTGAGACAGGTATTTGTGCTGTCTGTTGTCCAAACAGGTTCATCACAGCTCTCACAGTCACCTTCATTTTTCAGTCTTGCAGGCCCTATCTGCTGAGAGGAGAGAGGTTTCTTCCTTTCAGTATTTATTTGCTTTTGGATTGGAGGAAGAGGCTCAGAGATTTTCAATTTGAGATCAAAGACAGGCACGTAATGGGACGCAACAGAGTTTTCTGAATTGTGCTCAGAATAGTAGTCCCTGAGTTCCCACATTCACTGCTCCCAACTCCAGAAGCTTCATGGGGAAAGAAAGAAAGAAAGAAAGATAGATAGACAGACAGATAGATAGATAGATAGATATATGCACACAGACACACACACACATTTTAAATATATTAGTTTTCCCCCCTGCAGCACTGCAGTCTCTCTATTGTCAAATAATAACTGTATCTGAAAAGAAAGCACTTAATAAGGCTAAGGTCAGACTGCTTAGACTTGGCATTTGCTGCGATAACAAATCAGAAATGATAGCATCGTACAGATTTATGAATTTTTTGCCCCCGCAGTCACAAACATCAGACGTTTACTTTATAAAGAAAGCTTTTAGATTCTTCCTGCAGTTTCCATAGTGATTTCATTTTTCCCCTTTTATCACAGATTGGCTGAAGTACTGCTACCCTTTGTGCTTTAAAAGGCTTGTGCTACCAACTGTCGATAGAAAGGCTCTGTAGCAAAAGCACACATGCAACACATACTGTCAAAAATAATTGAAATAGATAAATGCTAGCTAAAAAAGGTTTCCGTATTTTCTCTGCTTGTCCTGAACACTACCGGAGAACGGTATTTTATCTAAGTAAATGTAATTAACTTGAGCCAACCATACTACTGTTCTGTTTCCCCTAACCTATGAAACTTCTATTAGAGCACTTGTATGACACAAAATAATCGCTTCACAAAAAGCTTTAATAGAGCTTACATCGTGTAAAATGCCTGCTTGTTAGATATAAATTAATTTCATTCATTTTTTTTGAATCTTTCAAAGACAATGCTTATGCCAATGATATTTTTCTTCTTTTTCGTAAGTTTACTCTTTTAGAGAACATACTGGTTTAAGAAACAATTACACTGTTTCTGGCAAAGCAAACAATGCTCTCTGTTGCTGGAAAGATAACCACCTTTCAAAGTAAGCCTAGAGGATTAGTTTCTATTTAACCCCTTGCTAAACAAATGAGACAGTCATCTCCTCAACAAAACAGAACTCAGCTAAGTAAACATTATTTTTTATTCAGTTATCATGCCTTTAAAAATGGAGTCTTTAGATTACAGAATGCGTGCACAGTATTTCCCTACCACTTTTTCAACCAGCTTAATAGAAAGTGGGTGCACTGCTAATCCTAACCAGTTGCTCCAGCCTCATGAGAGTTTCTATTCTTATAAGTCAGAGATGGCCTATTAAAAATACTGAAATCATATCATGTAGTGATAAACATATTACAAAAACTCTTTGAGCTGGAAATTTTCCAGGTGACTATGAAAATACAGAGAATGAGATATTTGTCCCTGTGAATTTTGCATTAACTTCCTCACTTTCATACAAAATTGGGAAAAAAAATCCACAGGATACAGTACAGTTAAACAGATATTTTAATTTAGGATAATAAAGAAAATATCAGGCAACTTTCTTTTGGATATACTTATGAAAGTGATTTATTTCCAAAGAGATTATCTATGCCAAACCATCAAACTCCCTATTTTCACGTCATCTTTTCATGAGGGGAGTTATGCAACTGACTTTTGTTGTTGGGGTATTAAAATCTAACGTTAGGCATTCACATCCATTAAATAGGCAGTAACTGCAAACATGAAGTATGTTAATACTTACTGTCAATAAAGTTTATTGGACAAAAGAGTTTGCAGCATGGTGTAAGTGAAGAACTAAATGTAAATCGATTACCAATAGAGATTTGAAATAAAAAGCAGACGGTTATTAAGACTGTGTTGATTACTGACATGCTCCACAAGTGGTCCTGGCAAAAATCAATACAGACAGATGTAGCAGTTTTGGGATCTGATCTGATCTGATCTGATCTGCCCTGGGATATGAGGGCAGGCTAGTGGAGCTCCTGAACTTTCTCTTGCCCCTCTGTAAGCAACCAGTGAACAGTCACTTTTAGCAAACCTGACAGAATCTGGACCTGTTCTTCATACCTATTTTTCCACCATCTCAAGGGTCATTTAATGAGCCAATTAAACAATGTATTCAAGTAATCAACTCAATCTGGCTTACAATAATTAATATAGTCTTTGTGAAGATTTTTCATTCACAAAACAAACAAAAATATAAATAAAACATGCTAAACAGTAATTAGAGTCCAAAATTTCTGAGAGGATGACAATTTTTCACAATCCTTTTTTTTTGTTGGTTGTTTGTTTTTTTAACATTATATGTAACACAAAGATGATTAATTCTAGGAGAATTTCTATTCAAGGAGGGAAAATTGCTGTAGTTTAAAAATAACTCATCAATAAATAAATAAAAAATATGTAACGGTTTTATCCCAGAAGAGCAAGGATGAGAAATCTGACTTATACAATATAAGAAACATTGAAATCAGTTTCATTGTACCTTGAAACACTAAATTATGTTCTTGCAGAACTTTCTTTCCAGAGTTTACATAAGTCAGATATTCAAACAGTTCCTGCACTTTTCACAAGGCAACTGATTTCCTGGGACTTGTATAAGATTTCTGAGTTTATCCACTGATTTTCTCTAAGCCATGGAACCCTCAGGAAAATATTTTCATAGAAGGAAAACACAGACCAAGTATTTTTTAAGCATCAGGGACTAAACAAGGCATTTGAAGTGAAGAGTCAACTAACAGTTTAAGTTAAAAAAAAAATGCTCCTTTATACATGGATCTGCATTTTTTCCTTGGAGAAAACCTTATATACAGCTGAGCTAACTAAACCAAGTAAGGATTTATTGCTATATACTTTTAGTAAAATCTCTTTTAGCATAAATAATTCTTCAGCCATGCAGCTGATGGGTGTCCAGAACATTCATTCATTTTCTTCACCAAATAAGTAAAATAGGTAAAGTTCAGAGTATGACATCCTTCCCCCCTCCACATGTAGACCTCACAAAGATGCTATTTACCTTGTAGCTTAGGCAGAAGAAGCAAATAGTTTTAGATCAAGGACATTCATTAAAATATTTGGCAATAAAATTAAATAAATTAAGAGAATTCTCCTTCAACAGTTCCCTAGTGATGAAGAACCTTCTTCACATCCTCTAAATTGGAAGAGTGATGGGAGGAGGAGGAGAGGACAGACTACATAACCAAAGAAACAGATTACATAATGATTGGTTCCCCCTTATCAACCAGCAAACCACCCCACAACAGAAATGAAAAACACTCTTCTGCTATCATTCCTGGACACATAGTGAGGGACAATAATTTCCTTAAGAAGAGAAAAGCATCCATTTTTTCACTCATCTAGTACCTCCCTAATTTTTCAGTTTTGGAGGAAAAAAAATGCTCCTAAGGAGCAGATTTCCTAAAATCCTCTTTCCCACATGAAAGAAGAAGATGTGGAATTCTAAACTTCAAACAGTGGGTGCATTTATTCAAAGACAAAAAATCTGCAACCTACCACAAGACACGAACTACAAGACAAAATATTTTAATATTTTCAGCCTCAGTACAATCAACCCCAAACTGCAGTGTTAAATGAAATACTGCCTAATTTACCCACCAGCACTTGGGTAAAGCGCTACCCAAAAAGAAAATGGTCTAGCCACTTGGTAGTCCATTTTCTACCAGCTAGCATCAAAGCCAGTGACTTACGTAGCACCAAGAATTCCCTACCTAGCACTGTCAGTCTTTTCCTGAGATAGAACAACCGAAGCTCTCCACTGAGATCTTGAAAAATATATTTGAAAAAAAAAAAAGAAAAAAGACAAATTTTTGCAATTATGTTTCTCTTGTTCTCTTGTGCAGTAAGTGGAATCTAAGATGTCATTTGCTTCCTAACAAGAAAATAAATTACTGAAGTACAGAAAAAACAGCCTGAAGTGTCAGACTAGTCTTTGTGAGCTAACCTAAGCTCTTAAAGGGTGGTTAAACATGCACTTTATTTGGGCCAGTGTTAAAGCATACAAAAGTTCTTTGCTGCTTTGTTTTCAGTGACTTCTCAACTTGCTAAAATATGTGGATATAAAACTGTTGATGTTTGCTGGAAATCTTCCTTAATGAACGAAAGCATCAGATGCATCTAGAAGAGTGCCAGCTCTGAATCAAGGACATAACCTACAGCCTATACCAGTTCAATTTGAAAATCTGCACACATTTTTTCCCTTCAAATAGATGGAGACCCATAACTGTGCTATACAGAAAATCATCATATATTTTTTATCTATTCATTGTAAAACAAATGTTCTCAGACATTGCAAATTTTTGCTAGAAGAGAACTAACCTGAATTCCATTACTGGAGCACCTAACAACCACACCGTTGCAGAAAGGCATCCTCTCCTCTTTGGAAATCAACAGCTCAACACCAAGAGAAATCCTTTTTAAGCTATGTCTATTTGCACATTACATGGAGGTGTGCTTGTGCATGACTGCTTTTGTAAATGCATCTAGCACAGCTGTGAATGCAACTATCTGTAGTTTCCCCAGTGCACAGATTAAATATGAGAACTACTGATTCTGGCACGCTGGCAAGTACACACACATTAAAACCTTAACTTAATAACATCTGAGCATCTTCTAAAAGGGCATCCAGCAATATGATTCATACCAACCACGTTATTTGTTCCTCTTCCTTTTTCATGGGTGAGAATAACGTCTGAGGGATTAAGATGAAGCAATCTGGGATTTTTGTTTTCTACACATTGCTATGTACCTGCACAGGTAAGGTCAGCAATGTTCCTACCAATGAATGTACATATTAAAATGAAATTTATGATGATACTTAGCTCCTGGGGGAATCGCAAAGTCTTGAAGTGATCCCCAATAATATTCTGTGTCATGCAGAGACTATGTTTTAACTCAACCAAAGAAACATAGCAGAATAATGACACTTTCAGCCAAATTTTCATCTTGGAGCTTTAGACAACCTTTAGACTGGAAGAATCCATGACAGGAATTATCTGGGAATCTCTGATTAACATAAGGTTAATTTTCATCGCATAGCAAAATAGCATGAAATAGCCTCAAGAAGGAAACAGAATCTAGAGGAAAAGGAAAATCACATTCAACACACAGAAGGAGACGTGGCTAACTTTACAACAGATAGATAAGGCACCTGTAATTTCTGGTGTCAGGAAAGCTCCTCCTAAAATTATCTAAACTCTTAAACTCCAAGAAGCACACATTTTTTCTTGTTTCTATGCTCCATCTTTTAATTCTACTGATTTCTACTGATGGAATTTCCAGTAATAATTTTGATTAAAAAAAAAAAAAATCTGTCTTTGTAGAGCAGGTCTAAAACAAGAGAAAACAAACGACAATACTGATCTTCCAAGGACTGGTGAGAGAGGGATCTCAGACCTACAGCCATGCATTATTGATACAAATCTGATTAAACATGATGAGGCATAAAACTGAAATCAAACACCCCAAAAAAACAACAATTTCCTCTTTGTCCTCCAACCCCAGTAAAATGGAATCCAGTCTTATTCTATAATTTGGTTTTACTTATGATATGTTGAAAGAAGTCCAAACGAGTATGATTTTAAATTATGCTATTCCTTTATACTGGAGCATGAAGAAAACCAGTTAAGAAAATATCATAAGAAAAACATGTTAATACAATAATAAGCATATTTTCTTCAGAAAGGGAAGACCTGTGCAACATTTACATTTCAAAGCCTATGTCATTCAAGAAAACTCAGAATATGAACAGAGCTCCACTAGTTTAATGCAAGTACGTTAGCTCTTTATTAACAAGAATCACAAGCGTTTTCAAGAGTTATTTTTGTTAAATCCCTTATTAAATTCAGGACAGGCTTTGTGAAAACCCAAGGTAATCAATAGTGAACCATATCCCATAAAGCTGTGAATTAAGATCCAACCCTGATCATTTTAGAATGCAATAGATATTTAAAAAAAAATACTTAGCATTTATTACCTACACTAATTAAGCTTCAACATGCCTGTAAGGCAGGCAAGTAAAACCTCATTTTACAGACAGGAACATTTAGAGCAGACAGAGAGGTTATATACATTGTCACCGATTAGGAAGAAAAATCTCTGACCCATAGTTGGAATTCTTAGAGCAAATTGTCAGCACACATTCACACTGTCAAGTTCTTCCTTCAGCAATTTACAGTTTGCATTAAATATAGAACAAAGAAAAGTTAGGCAAATATGTAAATGTGAACATATTCTCAAGCCAAAACACATTCCAGGCAAATAATAGTTGAAGTGGTCAGCAGCTTGCCCTGGCTTGCTTCCACTTTCTCAGAATTCAAGGAAATACAAAGGTGGCAGGGAAATGGGGAGAGAGACACAGATAAGTATAGATAATTATGAAAATGCTGAATCCTGCCTAGATCTATCATAGGACTTCAGGACAACTTTCTTATTAGAGTTCTGTGATTACCCGTGGGTCAGGCACTGCAGAGAAGTGCCTGTAGAGGTGATGTTGAATTCTACTGAGTAGAAAAATATCCCTCAGGGAGCTAGCTTGTTCTTTTCTGAAGCAAAGCTGAGAGCACTTGGTGTTCTCTTGGATAGAAAGCGAAATCTATTTGTGGTGTTAGCTCCTGTCTGAAGGAGTGACTTGATCACTAAGCCTTACCAAACCGAGCTGTATGAAGTGCTGCTCTGGTTTCTAACTTCACCTGGATGTGCCCTGTCCAGAGCACACAGTGCTGCAGAAGTGATGAGCAGGATAATGTGCCACTTTCAATGACAGATGGCCTCTGAGCTAAAGAATCTGAAATATATGCCATTGTGGCAATTTATGTAACACACCCACAGTGACACTGTGTTGGAAAGAAAAGATTTAAATGTTAGTATGACAACTCTTTAAGTTCTTTTATACATAACCTGATCTCCACTTGCATGCAAAGATGAAATTATTAAGCCTGTCTTGGAGGCATCAGTACTAAAAAAAAATGCAAGAACTGGTGTGTAAGAAAATATGAACAATCATCTCTGACCAACTTCAGCCAGAAGAGCTGTTCTTTGTCAGAGCTCTGATAAATGCAGTGACTTACTGTAACATCCAATTCCACACTCTTCTGTGGCATACACATTATTCCCCCAAGACCCAAAGTAGTCTTATTCTCAGCTGGGCAAAACAGCGCTACAAGAATTGAAAACACACCAACCAACCTACAAACCCCTAAGTATCTCAGGTCTTACATATCCAAGTTACACAATGTGTATTTAAGTATCTCAAAACAATACTTGGAAATTTTAGATTGCATAACCTGAGAAGTGCAATTACCAGACAAAGTGTTGGGGTCTTCTTGAAATGAAAGATCTGCAAAGAATCTATAGACTTTATATTGGTCTTCTGAGCTATGTAAAGTGGAATTTCTTCTAATTTACTCACACACATTTAGGATTTAGAATAAAGTAGTAGCAGTGTGGGGTGTTTTTGGTTTTGTTTTCCTTGACAAAACTGAACCTTTTGGTAATCTACTCTTGTTTCTTCTAAAGATATGCAACTACTCATTAATTATGCCTTCTCCATTGAACTGCTGTTACATTTATTAAATACATCAGAGTGAGTAAAAAATTAAATTGAAGATTTTGCATAGGCTAGTAAAGCTCAAAGCAGAAACATAGCATACTGATTTTGACTACACCAAATCACAGAAAGTGAGCATCATTCTAAAATTTTCTTTGCCACCTCCTTAAGGCTGCTGTCACTGTCTCTTTTACCTCTCTCTTGCAGTTGTCAAGAGAGCAAAATAACCACAGATGATCTTCTTTAAAGGCAAATTAACATAATTTAAAACAAAGATAATTCTACTTTTCTCATATCCTTTTTTTTTTTTTTGGACACCTGCTCTGTTTCCTCATTTGGTGAAGGCCTATCAAAGATGACAGAAGTGTACTGAGAAAGTAATCAAAACCTTGAAACCTTCCTTGAGGAAATCTAAAGTAACTGGCCTGCTCAGGGAAAGCCCATGGACTTTGTGAAATAAACAAGTGGTTTCTTGATATCAGGAGGTAAAGAGTTCTTCCACAGAGGATGCCCCCTAATTTCAATCAAAGCTAGTACAGAATAAGAAAGCAAAACTGATGCTCTAGAAGGTGTGAAGGAATAGCATGATGCAGAGTCCAGTATCTGTCTGGGTCACGCTAAGACAATATTGCCTTGAAACAAGGAAGATTCCCTTAGATTCCCTTTTATCTAGACTTTACGGTATTTCCAGGTTGGGAGTTGAAATGTGGTTGAAGGGTAGTTTGGATCTGATAGAACCTAACTCTTCAAACTGTTGCACATGCTTCTAAACCAGTAATGATTCAAAATCTTCTCTCAGCATTATTCAAAGAAAGCCTAAATGAGATTACTGCATTTCTATGTTGATACTTGTGTATTCTGAAGAAGATTAATGCCTCAGCTTTATATTACATTTGCATTCTATGTATTCATTCCATTGAAATAATACATTAAATAGCATATAATTTGGGTGCATATCAGCAAAGCGTGCATCCTACCCTCAACATCAGCTTCCCACATTAACATTGTTGCTAGACACTGAAAAGATTAACTACGTAAGTGAAATATACTCATTAGCCTTAAAATGATCATAACAGACCTATACCGTATCTTCAAATTGCTTTTCAAAGCCTGGTTTCTATTTTTATAATCAATTTCCTAACTAAACTACATTTGTCATTATGAAAACAAATCATGTAAGTCATATGCACATTTTTGTCTCCTTGTGACAGACATTGATTGAGAAAGGAACAACTAGTTTCAACCTCCAGTAAACAGCTGGTATCCTTAGATAAGAAAATCTCTGCACATGGCCGAGCTTCCAATATTGTGAAAAAATGATGCAGTAGGAAGAAAAAGAAAACAGAAGCCCCAAGTGCTTACATGAGACAACATAATTTATAGCCAATATTCATAACATAACTTAATTATCACATTCCTTTTTGTATTCTGTCATTAAAGTGCAACCACAGCTTCCTTTGGCATCATTGGATTTGTTCCTGGCAAAATAAACCACATCACAACAGGAAATATTTGAGTTTTGGTATGAGATGATCAGGGGAGAATGGTTGAAAGATAAATCTATATAATAATTAAGCTTTGATATATGACAGTCCACCTTCATGACTCATTCATAAGATCTGCACGTTCTGAAAAGTCAGAGCCACAACCATATTAGAAAGTATTTCAGGGTACAGCTGGAGTGTCTGAGTGTCATTTTAGCATGAATACTATAAAAGCAGTTCAAATGCATTTTGCCTCTTAGAAATCTTATTACTGTATTTAACAATTTTAAAGATATTCCTTTTATGAAACAGTGACTGACTCAGATGTCAAATTGGGCAAATACATTAGACAAGGGCAAACACAGACTAGAATTTGAATGGAGGTATTTATTGTCTAAAGTCTTTCTGACTGATTCATAAGGACAGCATATAACCAGCTTGCAGTGACCACGCATATGTCTCTAGTAAAATAAATTAATGAGAAAAATGTTAATTAGCAATGAAAAGGTAAGTATGGGGAGGGGCCAGTGAACAAAAACACTTTTCTTTTTTGTAAGGAAAAGAGACAAAGGGGGTGTTAAACGCCCTCTTAAAAAAAAAAAAAACACTTTCCATATCTTTTGCCAATGTAAAAGCAAAACTGAAAATTGTTCCACATATGCTAAATTTAGTTTGTGCCATCATAGCCCTTCCTAAACCAGGGAGAAAGTACTACAATCTCCTTATTGGCTCCCCCCTTGCTCCAGGATGCCAATTAAAATGAAATCACTACAAAAGGTGTTGTCCTGCCTATGCAGAGCACCATACTCTTGGCAAGCTAGACAGGAACAAAAAAGCAAGCAGGGTCCTCCTTCAATTAAGCACTCAGGGCAAACTACATGGCCTTCAACTTCCATAATTTAAAAAAAAAAAAAAAAAGACAATTGGCTTTCAGGCCATAAACTCTCGCTGAAAGAGCAGCTAAGATATGAAAGAAATGGGAAGAACTAAAGATCCAGGTAACAAAGCTTCTAAACAAAAAGAACAAAAATAAAAAATAAAAAAGAGGAACAAAGGAAGATCATGCATGCAGAGATAACCATCAGGAAGGGCATTTTTTAACCCTTCTTTTGTTTTTCTTTAACTTCTTGTTCCTTTCCATCAAATGCAATTAATTTTAATTTTTAAGTAGGCACAATCAGTTTTCAGAGTCCGTAGACTATTTGTTGCTTTAAAACAAAAAATTAAGCTATTGACTACACACATCTAGAATAATAAATCACACCTCTAATATTTTCAATCAACAATACTCAGCCCTCATTCCAGACATGTTTTTGGTTATATCATAGTTCTTGGAAGTCTGTTTATTGATATATATTGAAGTAAGATAGATGCCAGGTTCAGAACATCTGGTTGAAAGGTATTGAAAGGTATGTTTTCCATAACCTTGAGGAAAAGATCATTTGAGTCAGGTTCTGCTTGTGGGATTGGAATAGGGATCTCAGCCTTTAATGAGTTTAGCTATTGATGAACAGCTACTAGAACTGGACAAGAACACCCACACATATAAGGCAGCAGGTGGCAAAAGTAAGTTATTATTTCTTCTTGTACTGAAGAAAAAATATAAATGCAATCTCCTTTACTTTGGTTTACTATTTAATAAGGTGTTGATTTCACATACTGTAAATCCAAAAAGGAACAGGTGTTGTATTGTCTGGGTCAAAAAAAATGGCAAGAATTTTCTAAACTTTTTTTTTAAGGGGCCAAGAGAAGATGGAAAGAAGGAAAAAGATTAAATTCATATGGAGTCATAATTGTTCTTTACATGTGCAGTAAGCAGAGATCTTTAAACAGAAGCTGCCTTTACAGATTCCCTGGGGTGATCCACCGGTAGACTCATGTGGTCCAACACCTCATCTGGAAAACACCTAAAGCTTGCTGCTGCTGTTGTCCTGCACAAAGATTCAAAGGATGATTTCAGACTGAAAAGCCAGCACAAAGAACCTTACCCTTCATCTTCTATCACTGATCCAACTAGAAGCATCTGCTCATACTGTCTGCCAGTCTGTTCTGCAGACCTGCTAAAAATGTACAGCTGAAGAGACAGACTTAATTTCAAATGCCTTAAATCACAGCCAGACTGCTAGCTGGCATAGTACGAAAGAGTTTGCCCACTCTCTTTCTGTTTACATATAAAAAAGCAATTGTATTGCCTGTCATTAATTGGACAGACTGACCTTGAGTGTTTGTGATTTTGTTTCTGTTCCCTTTTAATGTATGTACTGGATAAAACAATGGTGCACATTGTGGTGCAGGGTAAGCCTTGGCCAGGATGAGTTCTCTAGATTGTTAAAATACTACATCACAGTTGCATAGTCCATGGTAGTCTGAATCACTCTTCAACCCTGCACCTTTCCAGCATGTGTAAAAAGAACTGTTTAATTGCTATCAGCAAATGAAATTTATGCCATTCCTACAAGCATTTTAACACATCTTCCAGTCCTTGGAAGTATTGCATGAGTGCTGTAGCACTGCAGCTGGAAGGCAGAGCAAGGCTCCTTCCAGAATATTAGCTTTCTGAAGAATAGCAGCACATCACTTATGAAGGTCAGGTACCTGTCTAATAACCTGACACCAGCCACTGGTACAGAGTCCTTTTCCAGATGTGAACACAAGGTATGAAACAGGTTGTTGAAACCATAATGCTCTTAAATGCCTATAGGGACATTAGCCTTTGTATCCCTTAACTTTTAATGAACTTTATGAATGACTACGGTTTCAGAATTCTCTTGTGTGGGAGAAAATTACATCTCATGAACTAAGAAGGTCCCCACAAAGGTAGTGATTGTGTGTGTAAGCCATAAACAGGACTATACACATATATCTACATTATACTGAAATATAAATATATGCACACATACAGCCCTAGTGTTACAGCTTCTCAGAGAGCATTCACAACTAACAAAATAGTCATGCAGACTATATTTGAGATGTCTTCTCTGTGCTTTCACTGAGACCTTCTCTTCTCAAACGGAAACACACTTCACAAATTCTAAAGCACACCAGCCAAATCAAAGGAAAGAAAGTTGTAGCTGAAGTGTTTACCACAAAACCAAAACAGCTATGAGCAACTTGATGTGAGAGAAAGATGGAAATGAGCACCAGTTGCCAAATATGTGCCAGCTGATGCGGGGTGAAAAAGAAGGATTAATGCAAGGCAATGTCATCACAAGAAACTAACTTTCTGTCTGGAGTACTGGGATTTCTTCTTTCTCCTTCTCCTCCCTCCTTCTTCCCCCCCGCACTTCTTCCCCCTCTTCCTCTTCCCCTTCCCCCTTCCTCCCCCCCATACATGAGTGTGTGTGTGTGTGCATTTGTGCACAAATGTGTGTAAGAGAGATTGGGCAAGGTTGACTGTGAATTTCCAAATTATATTGTATTAACCATAGAATCTGTTGGGTAAAAGGGAGAACAATTTTTCTGAGTTTATACTCTCTGAAGACGTGCATTTAAATTCGAGTCAAAGGTTATTTCTTGGCTTTAAAGTTTTCCATTGCTACATCTGAAAGGAGAAAGTTTTGACAACTGATATTTAGAGCTTTGAGCAAAGAATAAAAAGACAGTGAATAAATGTCTCTGAATATAACACTGCAGGGGTCTCCTCACAGACAGAAAGATACCCAAATAACAGCTCTAGGCCACAAGTTCTTTTCTAATATTTTGTCTGGTTTTTTGTTGTTGTTGTTGTTGTTGTTGTTGTTTTTTCTGAAATGTGTCCTCTCTATAAAAGGAAATTCACCATCTTCAACTTAGTTTTAGGAAATACAATGAACCACATTAATAATATTGAAAAGCACCAAAAGCAACCATCCCATCTGATGAATCTGGAGGACCAAAAGAAATCCTGAGGGCAAAGTTTGGAATGGTTTGACCTTCAATTAGCCAATCTTTAATCTTCTGAATCAAAAAAAAAAAAATCTTCTGGAATTATTTTGTTAAAATACATCTTCTTCCATGAAGAATATTAGTAATGTCACATCAAAATCTATTTTTTCCAATGGAAACAAGGAAAAACAAAACTTCTCCCTCCTTTCTTTCATTCCTTAAAAATCAACAAGTGTAGCTCTCCTCATTGATCAGCTACTGTTGGCATTCACACTGATGAGGGAAGGAAGCAAGGTCTCTCAATTATTCACTCATCATGTTAAACAACATAGCTTCCCAACTCCTACAGAAAACAGATGACAAATGAAAGGCAAACTAGTTTGGCTGTTTATTCCAGTTCATGAAAATTAAGACAGGAAGAGAAAAGCTACTATTTTGGGTAACAGCAAAAGTGTCAAATACAGGATGGGAGGTTTTCTTCTGAGATTCAAACAGAAGTTTTAGAGTTATTATAAGTCTATTACAAGACTTCTGAATCTTAAGGCATTCTCAGAAGCTGATTTTTTTTTCAGCTTCTGTATCCGCCTCTAGTTGCAAGTATCCTACATAAGACATCAGTTCTTCCCTTTCCTCTGGCAGTGTTAGTCACTAAGACCAGAATTGCCATCAGATCTGCAATGCTCAGAACCAAGCTTGCTTTGCTCATGATAGGATTTTTCATTGTACTGTTTTCAAAGGTGCCTGGGTAGTGCCAAATACTACTGGGGAGAATTTCCCACTTGTGCCAATTCCACATATCCTGTTCCCACTCTCATACCATTTCACAGCAGGGAAGGCAGAGGAAGGCAGAGGGAGCCATTAATTCTATCTATAAAATCTAATTCTATAGAGACAGAGTACATAAGAGACCTGAGTGGCATCCCACAGCCTTTCCCCCCACCCCTCCCAGGATTTAACTACCTGTGCTCAAGGCTAGCCTTAGCAATGGTGCTACTGGGCAACAATGGATCTGCTGCTGGAAAAAGAGCTGTGAGAAAGGGCCATGAAAAACTTGTCTCTGTCCATCAGCTTGGGAGCTATGTTTAAGTTCCAGCCTATGGTCCTTGCCTGAACTAGGCTATGTATGCCTGCGCCTTGCTGATCCTCACCCACCTGTCCTGGTGTGACCTCACTGCCACCAGCCCAGGTTTTGCAAAGTCCCTCACCCGAGTGAGGGATGTTCACTGTGAGCAGTGGCTACAAGAAGGAGATGGAGCAGCAGAGGGCAGCACACTCAATGCTGAGAATACCTCTTCAGTCCTCAAAAGTGCAGAAAGAGAGAAGTGCTTTTAAAAACCCTGCTACAAGACCTTGCTGTCTAGCTTGCTCTAACCAGCATGAGCAGAAATATGCAGAGCATACTCGAAGTATGTGACAGTTTTAATTTAGAAACTTCAGCTCTATAATTTCTATCAAGTATGTTGTTGAATCATAATTGTGGATGATAAGGACTGTTACACAGGGGGCTAAGCATAGGTCAGCTGTGTGTGGTGGAAGGGAGGAATAACAGCTGAGATGTAGACCCGAGTGAAGCACAGGGTAACAAATGGCTTAGCTGCTGATTTCCTTGCTTTTTGTGCTTTGCATTGGTGGGATATACAGTCCAGTGCATTTTAATCACAGTTGATGACATTTGTGGATGAGCTGTTTTATATTTACATTTCAAAGCTTATAGACAGTTAAAATTAAGGTTGCATCAATATCATCAACAATCAAGACTCAGGAAATGAAAACCTACTTCTACTAATTGAACTTAGCCAAGCTATCCCATCCTTTAATCATTGTTATTAGTAGTATTTAACTATAGACAGTGTACAGAAGACAATGTACCTTACAAGAAAGTCAATTTCTTCCAAGCAGAGCAAAACGAGTGGTAATACAATGTGTTAGCATCATACAAGGAAAAAAAAAAATAGCAAGTGTTTCCATGAGAACCTTCACTTTTTCATTTCCTGACTTTAGCATCAAAAAAATTTACTTTTGTTAGGTAGACTAATCCAAAAGTTATGAGCTCTCCCAATTTTATTTGTTACTCTTCCATGATGCAGACAAACATCACCACAGGCAAGACTGCTAACCCCCAGCTTTTGGCTCAAACATCGTATAAATCCACAACTTCCCCCAGTTCCTGCAAACAATGAAGAAGGGGCTTGCAACCACACAAAAATACCTACCACCTCACACCTTCATAAAAGGAGCATCAAATCTTGTATTCTTTCCAAAAGAACTTGAAGGAGAAAGGGAGGAGACTTCTACACTTGCTTTAGTTCCAGCTTCTAGTGCATCTCTAAAAGAGGAGTGATTTAAGAACAAGCTATCATGTCCATTTCTAAATACAACCAGAATTTTGCTGATTCAATACAAGAAATTATCTGTGAATGACTACAGCACAGGCAACCTAGGTCTGTACAATGATTTAGTCATAGGGAGCAGTGAAAGCCAGCCTACCTAACAATATTTATATCACCCTTATTATAATGGTATATGATTGCCTTAGAACTATAACTTACTGTGAGTAATTCCCACTTCCTATACCACATGATAAGGTAACATTAAAAGTTACTCTTTTTTTTATTTATTTTAAAAAGGTATTTTAACCCAATTTCCTAGCCGAACAGGTTTATGCAGTCAATACTATCTGCTCTGTCATCCTGCTTGCTGCTCTCATTAATCACTTCCCAAATTGTTAGTTTTGGTGAAAATTAACTTAGAGGTCAAGGGGTTAAACACAGTGTTCCCACAGGTATTGTCAAAAGTGATTTCTGGCAAAGGGGAGAGCCCTCCAATAAACAAACTTAGAGACAGACATGCTATAGCATGAACATAAAACCAGAGAAGCCAACATGGGAAACAGTTCAGGCACAAAACCTATCACTGTTTCAATCAGAGTTTGCATCTTTCTAAGGCTCCAAAGTAAAATTAAGCCCAAGATCAAATCATCAGAAGAGATTTCATTAGTACAAGTGCTGGAGGAACTACTTGCTTTTATTATTTCTGTGGGATGTATGAAGAGGAGAAATAGTCTTCTTATGTATAAAATATTGTGTTTATCAAGTAGTTTAAAAGGGATGTAAATAGTAAAATGGTGGTATTCTAAACAATTTTGTATTTCTTTTGTATGTGCTGAAAGGATATAAATTTTGCCATACCATTGACTTTGTAATGGTATTTCATTAAACAGCAAGGAAGGATATTGCTAGTCTGTTTCCTCTTTCTTGCCAGTTCCTGTGTGCCAAAAAAAAGCAGAATGAAATATGTGAAGGCACTATTCATATTCATAAAAATTAATAATAGACTTCTATGCACTGAATGTAGACTGACGTTTGCATTAGTAAAGACCATTAAGGAGAATCCAAATCTTTAACAAAAAAAAAAAAAAAGCATAAGAACCACATGTTCTAAAAAATATTTTCCTTTTTGTTATTTTAGTCACTTATCTTTCTTAACAGTTTTGTTAATTGTTATGAGGAATGCTATTGCCCTGGCCTCCATGTGGTAGCATAAGGATCACACTTTTTAAGGTTATCACAGAGGTAATTAAACATTCAAAGACATTAACATTTCTACACCTGAATTTTGCAGACATTGAAAAATGGCACATTGCAAGGAAGATTTTAATGAACCCATCTAATTTGAAGCTTCTTTCTTAATTTTTTCACCAACATGCTAGTGAAAACCTAGAAAAAAAAAACAGTATACATAGGAATATTCTCATGATTTATGGTATCTTCACTTACATCCACTTGGAGGGTGGGATTTTTCAAGCTTAAGTTATAACTGCACTTGTACTATATATCAAGAAAACTCATAGGAAGCAAATCAAACTTCCAAATGAAGAACAATATTGCCTGTCAACAAAACCAGACTTGACAGATTTTATAGATGCACACAAATTTGCAGAAAACAGAAGATAGATTTGAACTAGAAAACAACTTTCAAAAAATATATATATTGTTAATTCCATTTAGTTAAACAGTTTTAAATGGTGCTATGAAAAACTATTTTTCTCTCTTTAGCAATTAACATTATTTCATTTTCAGTCATTGAAAGAAATTTGCTTAGCATATTATCATAACAGAATATACACACAGCATTGTTTTGTCTTCAGAAAGCAAGCGAATAAATGGAATAGGCAGGCTGCAGTGCAGACACGATGCCTCCTTCAAGCTTATTAAACTTCCACAGTGAAGAACAACCCTAAAGCACAGAGCAGACTAATTGTACCAAGCATAATTTCCAAGGCTGTGATGTTTCTTTACAAGGCTGTGGCCATGCTCAAGGAAGCTCCACACCAGGCTGCTGCTGCTCACGTCTGACTCTTGTGCATGTTTCACATCAGCAGCTCCTCAGTTAGGGTCCATGTGCTGTAAGACAGGATGCATTTAGAAACAGGGTCACAAACCCACTGGATATTCAACTGCTGCAGGTGAATCACAACCCAGATGTGTGTCATGAGCCCCTGAGAGGGAAACTTTGGGTACTGTTGTTCTGGTCATAAAAATTAAGAGTAGTAGTCAGGAGGGATGTGGGCCTAATGGGGCAGCAGCAGGTGGTACACAATTCCTTCATTACAAAAGGCAAAAAAGATGGAGGGAAAAAGCAACTGTAGAACTTGGTTCATTTTCTCAGAAACTTCCCTTTTTTTTTGTTTAACTGTGTGCCCAAAAGTACAATATTTCTTTTTGTAGCATTCCTGCTGTAACACACCATAAGAAAAATTCAGTTTCTTCTGTCTGCTTTTCCTTCATTGGCTTGATTTGGACAGACTGAACTGCCTTACTCAGATGGCACTACCATGGTACAAACTTTGTCTTCACTATGAAGGGAGAACCAAATCCATCAACAGTGATATGTTTCAGAAGGTGATTCAAGGTACTGAGTAAAACCACGTCTAGCCTCTAAAAGTCCCAGATCATCATTTAGATATCAAAGCATTTCAGAAGGAACAAACAAGGCATGTATATCTGGAGGGTGTGCAGTGGTCTCCAGGTTGCTGCCCATTATCAGCAAGGAGGCTGCATGATCTGTCCCTCCCAGTGCCAGGCACAATCCATATCATGAGTGATGGAGGGCATTGGCAGATGCTTGGGAACAGCCGTAACTTTACCACAAAGGCTGCTGTCATCCAAGGGAAAGCGGCTTAGATGAGAGTGGCAGGGACTGAGATTTACCTATCTGACTTTGGAAACAAAACTGAAAGAGACTTCAGAGTGTTTTGAGACTGACTCACCCAAAACAGAAGGATGTGGTAGGCGTAAAATATGCTAATGGAGCATCCCTTTTATTTGTATGTAGATGCACAAAATTAAAGGCATAAAGGCATTGGAAAGCACCTGAAATATTTCTCCCTATAAAATATTTATGACTGATCTAATCTTACATTAAATGTTTCTTAATAATGGCAAACATTTGAGGCATTACACTCGGTGAATTGCCAGGGAGTGCTATGAAACTAAATGCTTAAAATGTAGAAATTACCTTTAAGTCATCTCATTTGAAGAAATAATGAAATAGAAGATGTTCTATTCATTATTTTATGTAGGTTTTATTATATTAAACAATGTGGTTTGGTTTATATAACAAAAGCATCCTAATTAGACTCCTTCTTAAATAGATACAAGTTTATTAGTTAATGTATCCTGGGTAAACCATTCCAGCTAATGCAGCTATCACAGATAATGCCATGTTTTAATTCTTGCTAGTTGCTAGTGGAGTTATTTATACGCACAGCATGGAAGTTTATACTCACGCTTCTTTGACTGCACATGAAAATAAAGGACATTCAAGTAAAGGGAGAGAGGAGAAAATTAACAATTTTAAATCTCAAACCAACCCACATTTTCAATGAGAGAGAAGACAAATAGATGGACATGGCATGATAAATAAAAGATGTACTTTAGCATTTCCCAGTTTTAGTTGACAATTTTATTTATCTCTCTCAAGGAGATAACAAGGAATGTTTTGCTTTCAGAAACTGGCACAATACTTAGAAGCCAGAATTTATTATTTAATTGTGATAATTGACTATTAATATTCTAATGCATGCTAAAACATTATAAGATCTTCCCTGCCTTTTCTCGTTCCCAAGTGTGACTTTCTTTATGACAGAGATAAATTGTCCAAACAGAGATAAATTTGTCCAAACTCCCTTCCTTCCAACTCCTTTCTGTCAACACAGTTTAAGTTAAACAAAATCAGTGAGAAAAAGAAGAGGAGGAGAATCATTTTGTTTCCAACTGTCATTGCATATACTGCAAGCTCACAGGTATCAAAATAAAAAAGTGAAGACTAAGGAAGTATATGAGAGATCAGTCAGTAATCAGTCCCCACTCTTATCCCAAGGAAAAGTCTTAGTTCCCTGTGAAAAAACTAAATTCTCAACATATTTATACATTTCCTCATATAAGCATTCTGATTTTTGTCATCTTTTAACACTGCTTTGGCCTGATTTCTGAAGAAATTATGCTTAATGAGATTGTGCTTTTTCTATGTACAGTGATTTTTCAATTCGTTGGCCACATTCCACCAAATCTGAGAGTGGGAGAGTGATCTCATGATCAAACAACATATATCACAAGTACCTAATGTTTTTGGTAGCTTACTGTAGTAAGCACACCTCAGAATATAAACCAACCTCTGAAAAGCAATACCTGCTGAAATTCAACAGTAAGCCTGCCAAAACACTCCAACGAGCAGGTTTTGTGTTGAGTTACTTTCATTTCCCTTTTTTCTTTCTTTTAATGAAAAATAGCATTAGTGAAATTGCAACAATTAAGAAAATAGTTAAGATGCTAGCTTTTCAGCTAGAATTTCAAAGACAAAAAATTACCTGGGCATTCTGAAATAACTGTTCAAGTTTCAGCATATATGTGTTATTACTTATTCATGAAATAAGTATTACATATCATTTATATATATATATTATATATAATTAAAGATGTACCTTTTAATATGTACATGTCTATAGATGGATAGCTACACACACATACACACAAATAAATATATATGCCAGCTGAAACATTTCATCCTTTCTTGACCAAAGGACATCTCTTCTCCCAAGCACCAAGTGATAAGAGAAGAGGAAATGGCCTGAAGGTGCACCAGGGGAGGTTTAGGTTGGATATTAGGAAAAAAAATCATTACTGAAAGGGTTGTGAAGTATTGTAACAGGCTCCCCAGAGAAGCAGTTGAGTCACTAACCCTGGAGGTCTTCAAAAAATGTGTAGATGTAGAGCTCAGGGACATGGTTTAATGGCAGACTTGTCAGTGCTAGGTTATAGGTTGGAACAGATGATCTTAGAGGTCTTTTCCAACCTAAATGATTCTTTTTTGTACTTATATGTATTGTATGTTTGTACTATAATGTAGCAGTTCAGCATTTGTAGAAACAATCACATTTTTGAAAACACTGCAAGAGGAAGCTTAAATTCAACAACAACAAAATAGAGAACTGTGATGGGTTCCTGGCAAAAATAAAAATAAAAACCCATACCCCTCAGCAATGAATTCTCCTCATGAAATTAAACATGCATAGTTCTGATACACACAAAAATCCAGGAATTTGAATAGTTTACAATATAAAATGGTCACAGGGAAATGTAATACACAAGTGCATACAAGCCACAGAAACAAGTGAATAAGAGAAAGCAAAATCAGTCCTACTCCACAGCAACAGCATGTCTTTAAATTATCACACCAGTTTCAGAAGCAAGTATTTTATTGTCGGTTCAAGGATCAATTACTTTTCTACATTGCCCTTAGATATAACATAATACTGGCCAGCTCTCTGAAGCTATTCAGTGGCCTCAGGTAGGCAACTCCCTTCTTTGCCCTCTTGACATACTGTAATCACACTCTGTATCCTCTCTATTTAATTGTAGTATGTATAAACGATAGACTTTCTCAGTTATTACAGCACAGGAAAATGTTCTTACATTTTACACCAATTTGAAGGAAAAAAAATAATAATGTGTACCATATTTTATTTAGATATAAAATATAGATGAATACAATGATATACAGACTTCAAAAATCCAGGCTACAATATCTGAAGCAGGTATACAACAACAGTTACCTAACAAAATTTCTCTACTCCCCCAACCCCCTCTTTTTAAAAAAACTTATTGTCCCCCAAAGACTTTAAATTCCTATTCAAGGAAGTGTCAACTTCATCTGTGTAGAATACATAGATTTCATTCCTTAAGACTTAGTATATACCTTATGCATCTCTTTATCAGCAAAAGGATATATTTTACAAAATTTCTTGAGAGTATTTAATGACTTCTTGAAAGATTTGATGTAGGCATGCATAAGGAGATTTTGTTTGTTTGTTGGAGTTTATTCAAATATTCCAGCTCTGAAATTTTCTGAGAGTTTAGGACAAGAATAGGATGCTTCAGGTGAGGAAAAGAAAGAAAGAAAAATAAAATCTACCCTGTTTAAGTTTGGTTTATGGAGCTCTGAGAACATAAAGTAAAATATATTTTTAAATAGTAAAGCATCTCTGTGTGTAACCTGTTTTTAAAATAAATAAATAAATAAATACATACATACATACATAAATTAGAAAACAACAACAAAAAACACACCATAAAAGTACTGCAACCAACCAAAATACTGTGGAATAGATCTCCCAATCTATCTCTCCTGAGCATTGCAACCACTTTTCCAGCTCTAACCTGAAAGGTTATTAGAGTCTTTTTATGAAGTAGCTCTTGAAGCAAGATTCCTTGACAATATAACATACAAGGGCTTCAAAAGTTAAATTTTGGGACTGCCTATGGTAACAGCTAAAGATAGGCCAAATGGTCTAGAACAAATAAGATAACTTTAGTCCAGTTCCTGAACCATACCTGCATGCCCATCGTTGTTTAAAACTGCTGAATCACTGCTTTCCACCTGTTTGCATTCCCCTTTTTTCATACTAAGTAATGTCTTTTCACACTTTCATACTTGGTAGCTTCAGACTGGAACTAGATGAAAGCTCCTCCAAAAAGCTATTACATTTCTGGCATATATGAAACCATAAAAAAATAATGGCCTCACAATCAGAACCAAATGTTGCTATTCCAGCTTAATTTCTAGAGTAGGGACATTCATCAGAATGTGTATGAGAGAGTTCACTGAAGAAAACACCATGGGGAGAGTTGTCCCTATTTATTTTCCTGACAGATCACTGCAAGCTATGTCAAGCCATAGTGTTTATGTCTATCAGTACATACTTTTTAGAAAATATTTCTGACTCTTTCAATAGCAAATTGTAGTTCAAATCTATGGAAAAGTATATCCTAGGAAGATCAGATCATCTTTCTGCCACTTAGTTCATATGATAACTTGCTAACCACCAAGATTTTGTTATTCCAAGCAGCAGGCTAATTTTAAAGACTGAGATCATGAAAGCTTTACATGAGTAATATAAAACATGCATTTCTTTAGAATTAGACAAACAACATGACTAACTCTTTCAATTCAAAGCCCACTTATAAGGAAATATGGTTTGCTGTAAAACGGATAAGTAATAATAAAGAACAAAAAATGTTAAAACTGAAACATCTGCTCAGTGTCTCATCTCCTCTTCAGTTTCCTCCTCGTCCTTATAATTGCATAGTACAACAGACTTAAATAATGATAAGGGGTATTATCACTTTTAGTATACGAGGTTATAATTTAGCTACAGTACCACTCTGTTGAAATTCAAGATATTTAGTCAATAAATAAATTCAGCTAAATGAAACATCTTCTCTTATGAAAATAGTATTAACAGGCACACTAGCCAATTATAAACCATGGGTTACCCATTTTAAATAGATTTCCAAGGGTAGCAATGTTGGTACAGAAAAAGTGTCACCGTGATCTTTTATTCATCACTAAAAAAAATAAAATCAGGAACATATAATAAAAAGTTTATAATAAAGAAAAATAAATATACATTATGAGCACCCTTACCCTTCCTTGGCCAACGCATTTCTACTTGTTTTTTCTTATATGGACAAGTCTAAAGCAATGTTCCCCCTTGAACCCTCTGTCTCTTTTGATCACTTTTTCCTAGACAGAAAAATAGCAAAAGTAATGAACCAAAAATGAGATAAAATAAAAAGCATAAATTAAACATCAAAGACTTATTTAAAATAAATTTATTAATTTATCACTACAAATTTGGCATTACTGTTTCAATATGGACTAGAATTTTAAACCTTGTGGTCAATGAATCACAAAATAGATTGTCAGAAATACTGTCTGAAATATGAATCCACTGAAAAAAAATGCTTGAAAATACCTGACATAATTTAAGAGAATCAAAATTGGCTGGATATACCTCTGAAAAGTCTCTGCTTCTCTTTCTCAATTCGTAACTGGCTTTCTCCTATACGACCATTTCATAGAAATAGTTTCAGACTTCTACATTTGAAAAAACTGTACATTTTTAGGTAATACGAACTAATAACAAAACAGTAAGCTTTCCTTCACACTGAAGCCATCTCTTCAGAAAATTCAGGACGCCCATTGGCATGAAATCCATGATGTGCCAAACATGATGCTGTATGAAGGAAGACATTACTGTTGAAGACAGAAATTCTTGTCATGAAGACCCACGCTAAAATTAAAATTTTTGTGGTTGAAGTTCAAAATAGAATTAATAAAGGACTTAAAAATCAAATTCTGCATGTACTCCAGTTGAAAATAATCATCTCTAGACACACACCTGAACTTTGATCAGCCTGAATTCTTTTGTTCCACAGAAAAGCTCATTAAAGCTAAAGCTGGATATACCAATTTGCAATGATTCTCCTACCAGCTTAGCTGACTTCGCTAGACCATTTCCTTAGACCTACTTCTAGGGTAACTGGACAAAAACAGGCTAATAGAGTGCTGTGTATCCCTCTTTGATGACATTTTTGACCAATATGGTTTTTGCTCTGCCAACAGTTGTCCATGGCTGGGCTATTCTTTTATTTAAATCTTCCTTTTGTTATGAAATGATGATGTTACAGAGCCAAAAATAATCCAACCCCAAAATCAGAGCAGTTATGTCAAGACTGAAAAGGGTAAAAACTATCCATCTAGCATGATATATTTCCTACTACCAACAATGATTAAAACCTTGAATATTTAGCAACTTTTGAGTTCCTTCTTATCCTTATAGTTCATTAAAAGTTATCACAAGCTAAGTTGCTTGTGATAATCTAATATACTAAATGAGAAAAGAAATAATCTATGTAGACTCTTTTCCCCTCTAAGAATAAGAAAAATAGATAGAAACGTGTCTGAAATTCTTTTTTATTAAGCCAAAATTCAGAAGGAATGAAACAGCAGCTACATTCGTATTGAAAAATAACAGAATCCAGACTCAATGCATCCAACTGTGGCTTCTTTAAAAAAACTGACAGTCTCCAACACAGAATTCATGAGTTTTGTAAACAATCTCTCACCTTTATTTCAGCCAGTGAAGAAGAGAAGCTGGTGAGGGGAGAGTATGAACTGACTGCAAAAAAAAAAAATAATTGCAGTCACTGTACCAGAAAGATGGCAATACTCCAGGATTGAACCAACTCTGTCTCTAGATGCCAACACATGGAGGGATGTGTTATTTGCAACTTGAAATGGGTGATGCGTGACTACTATCAGAAAAAGAGCTGATGGCTAGGTAGAAGGAAGGGGAAATAAACAACTGCACAGCTAGTACAAGGGACACCAACGCTTCCAGCTTGCTTTGCCACATTTCTTCCTTTCTCTCCCACTGCATTCAGACCCTGTATTCATATAGTAACCCAGCACACGGTAGTCCAAAACATTTGCCAGACAGGGAATCAGGAAAGGTTGGGATGGGGTTTTGTTTCCTCAGTGAACCCAATGGGCAGCAATCTGGTAGCTTTTTGCATTATTTCCAGTAATTCAGACGTAGGGTTGAAGGAAATAAGATTAATGTTAATTTGAAAGTCTAAGAGGCAAGCTAGGAATGAGTATCCCACTGCAGCTTTCAGCCCATTTTCAGAGGCAAAGACATCCAATAAGTCTCTACAGTGAGCCCTGGGACTGTAAATATCACAGCAATTTGAAATCGTCATGGGTTTCCATTTAGTATTCCTACATCGTGAGTAGAACATGATATTTACCAGTGATTGATATCTGAGGAACGTAATCTGTTTTACATCAGATTATTTATTTATACATGAGGAGTCCTGCAGCTCTGCCTGGAGACAGTGGGTATGCCTTGTGAATGGAACGGATGCATATGCCCTGTACTCAGTGTCAAACTGTGACCTCATCTCTAAAATTCATTAGACAGTTAATCTTCACTCAATCTTACAGCCAAAACAATGGCTTACTGATGTTAGGAAAAGAATGTTGCCAGGAACTCCTAGTGCAGGTTCCTTCATGGCTCAGATTCTTTCAATTCCTTCTTCAGTTGTCTTGCTCATAAAAAGAACTGGCAATATTTTTAACAAATCTTCTCAATGCCCACTGCCATATTTGCAAACAAACCAGATGGTGAACCCAGAAAAAAACAGAAACGTATAAGTATGCTGAAAATCAATCCTTACTCTTTTGCTTGAACAAAAGACTAAAGCATATTTGCAGCTTAGTGTGACATTCATTATTTAGAAGAAAGGGAAGTGAGAGAATGTCATTTATTGGTATCTACGGCCAATAGTATTTCAAAATTATTAGCTGTTTAGAGGGCATCTGCATCCATTCTGAATATTAACAGTTTGTTCTTCAAAATACTATGACTTTCAAATTAAGGAATGATTCCTCAGTACTAAGGAAAAAGTAAATTGCACTAGTGGAAAGGAGTCGCCCTCAATTTTCCATTCCTTTGATGAAAGTCTCATACAAGGAATTCCTATACATCCCTTCTCAGCATATAAAAGAGCAATATCCACATAGATTTTGTCGAGGATTATGTTCTTAATGATTATAAAAATTCTTCAACAATTAAAATTATTGTATACATTGATATTCATATATCTCACGTTATTCTTCCATTCAGAGTTCAACAGCTTGCAGATCTGAAAGGCAGGCAAGTCTTTTGTTTCTGCATCATAGTTACTGTGATAGACTAGGAGAATCTCACTGGAATAAATAAAGAAGTTAACTAATTAATAAAAGTTTTTATCTTAAAATACCTCAGACTTCAGAAACACACCAGTCTACCTGAACTCACATTAATATATTTGGCACCCATGAAATTACCATCAAGCTCCCTCAGGGCATGCTGCTGTATGGGGTATCTTTATATGCACATCTTCAGGCAAGGACATGATCTCCCTGTGATTGATAGAGGCACTTACCACAACGGAATCACAATCAAGACCAGGGTCCTCTGGAGAAATAAGAACAAATAATAATGACAGTAATGCTTTAATATCCTACTAAGCAAGAATTATCTCTGCTTTCTTGTAATTTAACATTTTTTTTTCCCCTGTTACTTATATCCATAAGATGCTAAGGCTAACTAGTATCCAGGCCACACTGGTCTGCTGCAGAACACCAGCCATAATTAAACAGCAGCATAATGGAACAGCATTCAACAAGTCTGGGTTTTGTGTGGTGTTTGTTGTGGGTGGTTTTTTTGGTGGTTTTTTTTTTTTTTTCAAATACATGAATTTTTTTGAAGTTGAAGAGCTTACCAATGAAACAGAAAGCAGAAGCTTGAAAGAGCAAAAGAAGATTTTATCATTCCAAGAAAGCAACAATCCCAGCATTTCAGGGCACTGCTTCCTGAAAATTGATGCATTTGTGAATTCTGGGGGCAAAGAAAGACTATAAAAACCTGCAGAAGATTTTTGTGTTTGGAGGCATATGAAATGTGTTGCTGTGGGTCAGTGGGGAATGTCAGATGAAAAGACAGTGGAGAAAGGCTGGGCAAGGGAGATGGATTTAGAACAACAGCAGGTGAGTTGCTGGGGGAGGGGGAGAAGCAGTTAATACTGATGCAAAGGGATTTGCACTTCTCTCAGCCCTGTGTTCGTTCTGCAGTTTATGGACATGAGAGGCTGGAAAAAAATGAAGCTTATTACACCTTCTGGTGCTAAACACTTGGAACAGAAGGGAAAAGGGGAGAAAAAAGAAAAAAAGGCAATATAAATGGACAGTGTAGTCTCTACTAATTCCTCTATTCCCTCTATTAATAAATAGAGGGAATGCAAGAACAGTGTATCCTACCAGATACATAATAAGACATCATTTGCTGCCCCCCTCCTACTCTGAGGTCCATAAGACACACGCCATTCCCCTAACCCTTGCAAAATGCAAATAGGATATAATATTTCAACAAGACGAGCTCTCCTGATCTCCCAAAATAAAAGCATACCAACTAAACAGATAAATATTATATTGCAAGGAATATAACTATGGTAAACAATTATGTTGATGTAATACAATTTGTAATCTTATTTGTTGCTTTCCAAACATATTTGTTCAGAACCTGTAATAAACAACCTAATGTTCTTTCATCAGAAAGTGCAAATCAACCAAGTTAGTTAAGAACTATTCTAAGAACACTTAATAGCATCCGGGTTCAGTAACTGATTTTCTATTTTAAGCAGGAAGAGAGGTACTGCACAAACAGTCTGCATGATAAAAGCCTGACAGCAAAAACTCCACACATACCAAAGAAAACAACGTGTCTATGACAGCTACAACAGGAGCAATTTTCAGCTTCTTACACTACTCATGCAAAGCACTTTGCAGTCATCCCTTTTGCATAAATCTGTAAGTTGTAATTTTGCGTTCCAATGGATCAGTTTGTATGCTCTGTATCTGCAAATGAGCCAGATAATACAGAATGTGAGAAGTGATTTGTGCTATCAGTGACATCAGGAGTTTTGCAGCTGTAGTTATTAACAGATATTTTTTCATCCAGCAGCATCGACTAAAATCAATCATTCTGATAACTAGGCATGGCATGAGCTGTCCGCCCTGTCATTTCAATCTGATTAATCACACATACACAGACCTTTACCTTAAAGGAGCAATTGTTCACATTTAATCACAAAGATACATTCAAGCATACCATCGCAGATTACTAAATTTAAGTGCAATTTATGTCTTATATTTTGGCAAATGCAGTTATGATAATATGGCTTTGGCATATAGATATACTGTTTCATTCATTTTACAAACATTAAAATCCAAGCTAATGTATTGTACTTTGAATCATTTATCACATGAGATTTGCAGCTTTTGAAGCTTCCATTATACACATATCTTTATCTGCAGATTTATCCTAATAATCCAGGTACAGATAAATTATTAGTTATTATGTCTTCTTCAGACAGTGCTTGCCAGGCAGTATCATCTTCATCATAGTTGAAACTCGACTTCATTTTACCTGAACATTCTACATTCTATTCTATTATGCTATTAACTGGTCCTTCTTTTGTTTCATTTTTCCTTTTTAACCTTGGAACAAAGTATAGCTCTTCCCTTTAGAGTTATGCCAGAGTTCTTCTCTTTTAAGAAAACAAAACAAAAAAAAAAATCATACAACAGAGCCCTTATATAAGCATAAAACTCTGCAAGTCAAAGCAGACTGCTCTAGTGAAAACAGTGCTGTGTGAAAAAACAGTTGAATATAAGAACTATCAAATTGGTAACAATTTGACTCTGCTACATCCTACATACACTTCTTGATTAGACCTGAGTGCACAAAAGCATTCAAGTATCCTAAAGTCCATCACTGTTCAGCAAACCACACATGCATACGCTTCACTTTCCCTGCAGAAGCCAATGAAATATAAGACTGTGTTAAAAATTGAGTATAACCTAAATGTTCTGCAGATACGAGTGGACAAAACCATAACCTTTTGCTCTGCTGCTAAAGTGAAGTAATAAGTAGTAGACAACTGCATTTGTGTTTTGTTTAAACAGCAGGTGACTCCTTATGCTTTCAGTTTATTTGAAGGTATAAATTCACCAATATTTTCCAATTGGATCTGTTTTTCTGAGGGGTCAGACCCATATGCTAGGAATTCTTCTTTATTTGGTGTTTCTACGCTATACAATACTTATGCTTTATAATATGTAGTTTTTCAAAGACTGTTGTACCTGAATATGAATTGCCTGATTAATAGGCCTGTAGATTGAAATAAATAAATTTTAAAATGTTTTAAATATTTTATTCAAATAAGGCAAAAGATTATAAGTTAAAACAAATAAAACAAAATGGATATAAACTGGATCTTTTTTCAATTGTAGACCAATGAGCAGGAAGACCCCAAAAGACAGGGTTCAGTTCTGACTGCTGCCCAACTGGGCTCCCACAAAATGGTGGGCTGGATAGGCTGATGAGCAACTAAACACTTGCAGGAGAGGAGAAAACATTCTTCTGCCAAAGAATTCAGAAAAGAAAAGGCAAAGTGTTGGAGGCAACCAGGGAGTTGTTTATGTATAAATAAATTGCAGAGACAGATTCATGAACAGAGTGCAAGTAATTACTCAACTGCACAGTGCATTTATTTTCTCGGTCCTAAAGTGGGATATTGAAAAATATCGCTTTCTTCCACATGTCATGCACCAACGTTATAATACTTCCAAAGGTTCAATCACCACTCAGTAATATAAGCGTTCCTTAAAATACTGACTTTCCAAAACAAAGCTGACTTTCCAGAACATGCCTCTTCATCACATCCTGAAGAATTTTTTAGAGCAAGAAGAATTGTTAATTTATCGTACCCACACAATTTAACAGCAGAACATCATCACCTTTGGTCATGATGTTGCAGTGCATCTTTACTGAGTAGAAAACAGCTATAGAAAACAGCTACAAAGCAGCCTATGTTTTATATAGAGTATCTTATGGTGATACACTACAGCAAAGATTGAAGTGAGGATTTTTGTACATACAACCACATATAAATTAGGAATCTAGAAAATACAACTACAGATCAGAACATTAGTCCATCTAGTATGTAGCCCATCTCTGTAGTTGCTAACATCTAGGGAAAGTGCACAATACCTGTCATTAAGTGAATGAGGATAATACCTTCCAAATCACAGGTTTCAACCACACCATTGTCTTCAATAACTGTTCATTAGCCAGTTCTCTGTTGATTTTCAGACCTCGTTTTAAACCATATTGTATTTTTGACCTTCCCTAAACAGTAGAGATGAGTTTCACAGTTTAAATTCTGTAGTTTGGAAAAGCCAAACCAAAAACAATGTCTTCTTTATTTATTTTTTCTCTTCTCTAAGCGTACTAGCTAAAGATAACATTGGATTCCCCTGGTTCTTACAGAGGATGATGAACAAGTAGTCCCTGCTTATAACCCCTGAGGCAACCATCTTTGTATTCATCTCAACCACAATACTTCCCAGGTACATACTTCTTCTACACTTAAAAATTCTAATCTGACTAGCCTGCCTTCATCTAGAAAATCATCTAGGTATACTTTGTAGTTGTGTTGTTTTTTTCCCTCAAGAGAATTTGATAAATAAATTGGTTTTTAAAAGAAGTCCGAAAGTCCAAATGAATTAGAATTATGTTTCTCTCTTAAAAAGCTGTGTTAACTATTCTCCAATGTATCATATTTATTTGTTAGCTTATTTTCAGTACTATACCACAACAGATCTCTGAAAGAATGGCTAACCACAAGCTCTCTACCAAAATCACCTTTTTGAAAACAAGAAATTTCAGCCTTCGTGATTTACCCTTTTAAATACGAGAGCTTTTGAGCTCTGATTTTTTCTGTACTCCAACATTTTTGTGTGAAATAGGCTGATACAATATTGCAGTAATCATTTCAAATGGGATCCCTATGTCTGATTTAGAAAGGCTTGCTAATAGGCCTTCTGTATTCTCATCCCTTGTGTCTTATGTATCTATGACTTTTCACCCTGTAACTAGAAAACTGCCCTGCCCTGAGTGATGGCTAAAAGCACAGTACAGAATACAGACTGTCACCTTTCCCTTTCTCTACTTGAGACCACACTGCTGTCCAGGAGCCTCCTGAGTTAGGATTTCCTCATATAAAAATTTATAAACAGTGAAATGGCTAATTCTTCTCATCACACAGAAAAAAAAAAAAAAAGAAAAAAAAAGATTTTTAATGAAGTAATGCATTTTTAGCCTCTTGGAAAAAAAAAATGCCTTTATTATACAAATTCTGTTTAGAGTTGAATGCCACATGGCATCAGAGAAGCCAGGAACTTCAGCGAGCTTTTTAATGTTTTCCTCCAGATTATCAAGAGTATACTTCAATAGAAGTGCCAAGGAGGTATTAATTAACTAAATAGGAAGATTTTCTTTCTCAACAGACAGATTATCAATTCCCATCCAATAATTTTTTTCCTGTATTTTCCTATGAATAACATAGAACATGGACAAAACAGGACACCAAAGACAGAGCAGTGGCTTGATGGATTATGAAATATGTTACTAAACTGCAAAGGTTCAAGGGGGATTGAGGCAATTTAGATGGTAATGATTACTTTGCTGATTAATTGAATTATACTATGAGAGGTTTTGTTCATTTGTTTTAATATGCTTTAACTGGCCACTGTATGCACAAGATCAGTTTCTATTGTTTGTTTGTTTAAAACTTAATAATGAAAACAAACACTGCATTACATCTTCTCAGCTGTGCTAACCCCTGTACAACTTCTAGCATATGAATAGAATTCCTGCAGAAAGTACTTTTTTTTTTTTCCTGTTCAGAGAAAATAAATTTACCAATGAGGAAACAATATTTTCATCAACTACAATTTGATATGATTCAGTTTGTAGAAGGAAGATATAAATTTGGAAAGGATTTCTGTGTATGGGAAATGTATCAAAAGAATTTTTCAGAAAGCCTAATAAATAATCTCCTAAATTTCTTTAAAGTTCTCTCTGAGAAACTGTGAATGTTATCAACATTGTGTTCAAAATGCTCATGTAAGTAAGACCTTGCAAGACTATAATGTTTTTTTCCAACACACTTTTCTAAATGTGTTCTGTGTCAGATTTTGCCATAACATTGTAAAAATTATATTTATTTTTAACTTATTTCAGAAATGGTAGTACATTCAGGAAACCAGAACTGAATCTGATACACTATGTTTTAAGTAATTAACTGCAGAACATTAGCTATAATCTATTGCTACTGTCCTACTCCAATCTAGTGCAGATCACATAGATACCACACAATTCTTAGAACTTACACTTTTTTTTTTTCCTATTTAGTGTATTTCAGGAAGTCAACACAGTAACCATTTTGGAAAGAGAAAGGGGAAGGGGAAGAGGAAAAACCTTCAGGAGAAAAAAATAGTCTCTTCTACTCTTCTCCCTCCACACTATTCTGATTTTCTCTAGATTTGGTTAAAGACTTATCACAAGAAAAGCAACAAAAGATAATGGTCTGAATTCTGTCATCATGGTCTCTTATGCCAAGCCCCTACATGCATAGATTTCAGAAGGAAAGAAGGTACTCTTATTAATCTAATATAACTATGATTTAATTTAACTACTAGGTAGAGACTATATTAAAAACAGAACAGAGAAATATTCACAGACTCTATAATTAATATTATCAAATAAAGGACCAAATCCAAAACTACATTTTAAAATAAGGTAATTAATTTTGTGCTTATTGTATCATTACCTGTATGTATATACACAAAGAAACCCTACTAAGAATGGAGTATTAAAAAAAAAACTCTTAAAAATATGTGGAATGTTCTAACTGATTTCCACCATCAAATGAGATGTGGATAGCCTGATAGGTCTGAAAGCATATAGAAACTTTCTTTTTCTTTCTTCATTTCTAATACGTTTGCAACTATGACATTGCCTAAATTCAACCTGGAGAACATAACCGAAATCAAAATACTATACATGCAATATATTGCAATATATCAAGAAACATCAAGCTGAGTAGGCCTTTCCTTTTAGGTAAGTAGCAGTGATATGGTCATAATTGTCATTTTTGTCACATTGCTGCATAAGTCCCAGTTTGTACTGCATAAATGCACACAAATTCAACTGCATTACACTGCTCTCTTCCTCTATCTGACATTTTATTTCTGCTCTTTTCCTCTCTGTTTCTTCCTTCTGCTGTTTCATCACATGTGAGAATCCAATGTTTTTTTTCTTCTGCTTGTTGACAGGAAAAAGAGGTTATGGTGTTTGCAGACTACATGGTCCTAAACAAATATATAAATAAACACATAAATAATCAACAAAGCTGCAATCAACATCCATATAAGGTCCTCTAATTTTATTCTGAATGTGAAGTATAACTTAAAACACATCATTGCTAATGTTGAAGTAAAAAAAAAGAAAGAGAAAAAGAAAAATCAGAACATGTTATGAATTAACAGAATCAGATGTGATTTATGCTGTACCTGTGGTTTTAATTTTTATAGAGAAGGTGTAACATAGGCCCCATCATCCATAATAAAATTCAAGTCTATCCCTTTAAACATCACACAGTCACTAATCAGAGCTGAAGGGGACTGAGTTTTTCTCACAGTATTCATTCTCAATTTAAAATGACTTAATTTTGAACTATTTTATATTCAAAACACTTTTCTATATCTGTCATGTAACCCATACAGTTCAAGTAGTTAAACAAACAACATCTAATCTAATATTCTCTAAAATTAATTTCAGTAGAGTGGCTGATGAAAAATGGAAAATTTTCAGTATTTTATAGGTATATCTGAATCTTTTCCTTCTAGAATTAAATCTGCACAACAACCACTTTGTTTACAAGATTATTTTTTAATGAGGTGTTACTTATGTATGCAGTAGAACACATTTCACAATATACGTGGCTGTGCTGTTAATAAAGAGGCACATCTTAAAAAAAAAAAAAATAATAAGCAAAGATTGCATCAGAGAATTAGAAAAATCTTGGTACCCTAAACCAAATGGTGCTCCTGGCACCACAGCACTCATATACAGTCACAAGTTCCGTTTTACAGCAACACTTGCTTCACAGAATTATCATCTCTCACCCATCTGAAACTCTCAGCTAAGTTTTTCCTTTTATAACAGAAGCTTCACTGAAGCTGTATCAACTGGATTTTCACCATTTGATGAATCCCTTGTATTTTAGTGTGTGTTTTTTTTTTTCTTTTCTTTTCCATTTTTTTTTCACCTCTTGGTAATAAGATTCAGTTCATCTTGTCACAGTTGAATTGCCCAAGACAATCCATGCTTTCCCAGGCCTACTGTGGTTACACAAATGGAATTATCTGAATGCCAGGAGAGATTTTTTCGAAGTCTTATTCAAACATCTGGACTAATCAGATATTACATTTTGAACGTCATATAGAAATTTAAAGCATCTAAGAAGAGAGACAAAACTTATTAGGGCAACATGGAAAGAGACAATACAAATATTTTAGCTATTTTTAGCATTCCAAAAACAATCATTTCATCATTCATTTCTTCTGCTTGAACCACAGCAGCACTCTGAAAACATGGCTGCACATGACAAGCACAAGAGAACTTATTCATCAGTGTTTGTTCTGTTTCTGTTTCATTCTGGTTAATTAGAATGACCATTTGTTCAGCAATGTTATGCTATATTTAAAATGGTATGAGGGCACAGAACAACAAGAGACTCAGCTGATGCTACCAGAGAACAGAACTTCTGAGGACAGAGACAGCCATGAAAAGAGTTAGGCCCAAACCTCATCCTGCTCCATGAGCCCCTAAGCAAAATCCATCTGTTCAGAAAAAGAAGAAACTCACAATGCTGACCTAGAAGGAAACCAAAGGGACACGTTTACAGGCAATGAATGCATACACCACTTACACTAAGAGCACTAATGCACATTCAGAGCAGGTACCAATGCACACAGAAGTAGAAGGGCCAGCTTGTCTCTGAATTACCCTTTCAGATGCATTAAAATCTAATTGAATACATCAATCTTCCACTTTTCCCCATATTTATTTCTGGTTCCACTTATACAAAAAGCCGAGGTCCTGAGACAGAGTCTCTCCCTCCTTACTTTTCAACATTACTTATCAAATGATGCAGCTATGACAGGAAGGGAATGGGCAGTAAGATCCTTCTAATTCTGAACTGGGGGCTTCTATGACTTTCTAATTTCTCACTGTGTCCTATAGCATTACCATTTTTGACAAGAGTCTCTGAAGTCTTTTCTCTTGAAATTCACATATTTTATCCACCTTTCTTCCTTTATGCTAAGTCTGCTTGGCCACAAAGTACAGTGCTTCCTGAAGCCTGCTACACTGTAGAAGGACAGCAGCAACCACAGAACATATTGCATAAGTTAAATGAAACTTGAAGAAAATAAATCCTTTTCTCTATGAGCTTTTAAGGGGAAAAAAGGTAAGAATTCAAAAGGGAGGAAAACAGTGACATGAATAACAGCACTTGCTGCTTTTTGAACATGCCTTTTTTCACATTTCCACCTTTGAGCAATCCAGTCATTAGGCTTCTACTGTTCACTGCAGCTACAAAAGCCTCACATTCCTATTGCCCAGCCAAAGGCACAGACTTGCACGTACACATTGGCTGTACTCACTTTGTCCCATGAATTTGGACACTTTCTCCCTTCAAAAGCCTACAATCAGTGCTATGCACAGCCTTTCTCACACCAATGGAAATAAATGATCTTAGGGGGTACAAAGCATTTGCAGGAAAGAGTCTTTCATAACAGCCCACACTGCTGCCATCTTATGTACGTTCCTTTAATTCCACCCACAAAAACAGTATGTAGAGGCCAAGTTTTCAGCAACATCACATTTCTTCCATACTGAAGGCACTTTTCCTGTTGAGGAAACCTTGCTTTGTTGAGAAACAGCTTCTTTAACCTTCAGTTTCTCACACCTTTGCTATACTGACATTGTCTCTTAACAAGTGAGAAATATCTCGCTTTGCGTCACCCTTCCCTTGTTATTTTGTCTTATAGGATGTTGATTAAATTACCAGCTCAGTCATGGAAAAGCAACTTTGTGAACAGTTGTAATAACAAAAATAGCTTGCATGCCAGTGTTCCCTCCATATGCATACCAGTGGGGTTTATGTTAGGCTCATAAAAATTGTTGGACTTTTCTCGTATATTTTCCACAGAAACTGGGAAAAGATACACATCATCTAGTCCAATAAGAGACGAAAAAAAAAAAACACAAACCTCCACAAGCTGCCTGTTAACCAATCACACTGTTGATGGCCTTGTTATTTATGTTGCTTTATACTTATCATCAAGGTGGTCTAACCCTGCCGGTGCCATGGGTCTGGTGCCAGGTACCTCTACCAGCCACACAGGGAGGCACATCACATTAACATCCCCTAAACTGCATGCGGCACTGATTAACAGGGACCAGAGCCCAGAGCCCAAACATGCATAAGAGTATCAAGACCTGACAGTTGTTAGATTTCACCACGTTTAGGTAACAATGCTTCTCACTCTCCTTCCTTACCTGTGCAAGACCACAGCAGAGAAGTGATGCAGGCTTGTTAAGCCACATTGACAAGATATATGCATGCCCTTGAAAAAGCCACAGTGCTATTGACGTCAAAAAGCAATGGATTGGGTCCCCTGTCAGAGACAGAAAGCAGACATCTGCTTCACTGCAAATGCGAAGAGGAATTCATTATGTCAAGAATAGTCTTATTTCAAAACAAACATTAACATTTGAAGTGCTTAAAAATTTTAACTAATGTATATTTTCTTCAGTCTCTTGATTTCCTGTGTTAAAAAACAATGAATGTTCAAATAATTAATTTTATGATTTCTTATTATTTTATTGTTTGATTTTATTAAGGTTGCTTGATACTTTCCCTGTGCTTCTCTCCCCTTCTATGTATTTCTCTCTCCTGCTGTGTGCATCTGTCGTGTCTCTCTCTCACTTGCTCTCTCCCTGCTGTGTACATCCACTATTTCTCCCCACTACTCCTATATACGTTTGCCATCTATCTCTCTCCCCCTCCTGTGTGTATTCACTGCTGCTCCCCTCCCCCAGTACAGGCATCCATCGTGCATCTTTCTCTGCTTCTGCTGTGCACGAGTCTTTTCTCAGCAACTCCTACACGCATTCATGAACACCCTCCTCTGTCTACCTGTCTTTCCGCATGCCCTCTTCTCCTTTTACAGTTCCCCTTTGTGCATCCCTTAGCCTTGCTTATCTTTATCCTTTTCTTCTTTCCATCTTTTGATGTTCCAGTTTCTTCTCTCTCCTTATCTGCACCACCCTTCTCTCAGTCTCCTTTGTACCATTTCTCCTCCAATTCTCTCTGATCTGTTCTCATAAATTGATTCTGCAGGAAAAATGTTCTGCTCTCGTTTGCAGGGGTGTGCAAGTCCATGTTGCAAACCATTCAGCACTGTGTCAAATCTAACGGTAGTCAGTTTAATTTGCAGAAGAATCCTTGGTCCTACAACAGACACACAAGCTAAAGTCTACCAAACACTTTACCTGTCCTTTTTTTTTTCTCATATTACTGCATTATTAGGCTCATTTCCATGTAAAGCATAGTAGTTAAGGTATCCCTGTGTATACCTGTCAGTTTCTTATCTGCAAAAGAAAAAGATCTGTTGCAATTCTGAGCTTGATTACTGTTGTGGTTTGGGTCAGGACAAACTTAACATATGCATTAATTTTTATAAAAAAATGGATACATATTTTTGGTTGTTCATTGCCTCCATGAAAGAATGCTCACTAATGCAGAGGACAGTACAAAACTGTAGAAATATGGTTCTCTCTGTTTCCCTTGTCCTTGCTGGGAGGAGGAAACCTTGTCACAAGTCAAAGAGGAACAGGGTATTATTAGCACTGCCTTTGGACAAGCAAACTTAGTCCCAGGCACCCCTGGAGACCTTGCATTGTCAGATTGTCCCCAGGACAGCCAGTCTGAGGTGGGTGAGTTTGATGAGGCAGTAAGCATTTCCCAGGTTGGTTGATCTACTCTGGCTGGTGACTACCCTGTACTGCTGCTCATGATTGGTGTAGTGAGTCACCAGACAAATATTCTTGGGTAATTTTAGTTCTGCTATTTCTTCCAGTAACAGGGTTGTTTGGTTTTGGTTGATTTTTTTTTCCATAACTGTCTAATTGTGCTTCATCTAACAGAAGTTACACCCCTAACAACTGCATAGCAACAAACAAAGCCAAATTGTGGGCCTCTAACATCAGTCCCACTACTCTAGCTACATCAGCTCAGGAGGCCAAAACTGCAGCTGCAGAGATTTACATTTTCAGCTCTCAGTATAACCAGGGTCAACATGTGTGTTAGTTGTTGCATGTACATGATTTATTGGACATTTAACAGACCACGTCTTCCAGGTAATTCTCAAATTAGTTACCAAACTGCCCTGACCAAAAAAAAAGGATGAAAGTAGTCTTCCCTTTCTTTTTCTCCTCCCTTTCAAATAACCCTGGTAGAACAGGGAAGCAGAAACTACCAGCTTTCCTGAAAGACAAGAGTTCAACTCATGTAACCACGTCCATGCAACCATTCTCAAACAGGATGATGAACCCTGGTGGTGCAGCACCTCTCAGGCTTACCTGGTCCAGTTCTCTGCTACTATATAACATCTTGCATATTTTTTTCTATAAAGTTTTCTTGCAACACCATTTTCAAACTATTTCACTTTTTTCTACTCATGAGCCTGATCAAAACTTCCTTGCTCTGCTTTTAGAAAGCTTCTAACTTCTGGCTTTATTACAAATTTGTCATGTCCACTTTATACCACCTTGTTTGTATGTTAGTCTTGTCTTTTAAAATAAATGAGTCATCATTTCCCCTTGAATGAAATGAGCATTCCATCTCAGAGTTTGCTAAAACGGTTATAACTTTTCTTTCCTGACAAGTAAACAAAATCGTCAATTAGCACTTCCAAAAGACACCTCTTCGTTGTGTTGAATAAAGACAACTTCCCTCTCTCCATACAGAATCAACTTCAGATTCATCCCATCATTTGCTTTCCATCTGACGTACAATAATAGTGTCTTAATCATTTAATGACCAACTAATTGACCTAATTCCTTCTTCCTCCATGCTCATATAGCAGAAATTATTTTTATTGGTCCATAAACACAGAGCCTTTCATTTTATACTATGGAATTTCCCCTCATTGCATTATTCCCACCTTCAGGGCTATCCAGACCTTTCTATATTCTAATTCTAATAAGCAATTCTAATTACTCTTATATTTATGTTGTTAATTCATCTTGTGTGACCAGCAAATTTCAACAGCTTGCTCTCACTCTTGGTGCCAAAGTCACCTGGGAAAAAATTAAGACTGATCACAAGACTCATCCTTCAGCAACTCCACTAGTGACACCTGTACAACCCAGTCCTTTGTCATTCAACACTAACCACTGCTGTCTCTCCCTTAGCTAATTACACACCTTATTGATAGTTATCCCCACTTTTCTAGTTTTGACTATTAATATGCAGATATTAATTTCCAGATTCCTGGTACAGATAGATTACATCAACCACACCTCCTTGGTCTAGAAATTCATTACTTTCAGCAAAGACAGATATCAAAAATGCCTGACATAATCCGCCATAATCCACCCTGCAGTATTTATCCCACTTTCCATTATATTCAAGCCTTAAATAAGTATTTCATGTAAAATTTGTTCTATTGGCTTGCTGAGGTTTTGTTTAGATTTTCCGTTTTAGAAAACATATGATAGATTTGCTCTATGCCCACATCTACTGGACCAGGCTCCCCAGGGACGTAGTAATGGCACCAAGCCTGTCGGAGTTCAAGAAGCATTTGGACTGTGCACTTAGTCATATAGTCTGAATTTTTGGGTAGACCTGTGTGGTGCCAGGAGTTGGACTCGATGATCCTTACGGGTCCTTTCCAACTCAGGATATTCTATGATTCTATGCTTTTTTTCATGATTCTACAATAACACATACTAGTTCCTTTCCAAAGTCTAGGATGGAAATTATGCAATCTTGGAAAAAAAAAAAAAAAAAAAAGTTGATTTTCACTGTGGCTTTTCTGACTTCCACTTATATGCCTAATCCAAGCACATCTCCTTTGTGACTTTTATTCACCATGGTCACCTCTGCAGTTACCCATTTTGCATGGGATTAAAAAGTCCTGAGCAGCTTCCTAACTCTGCTAGACCTTCTCTAGTCCATCTTTCTTTTCCACTCCCTGCAGGTGGATACATCTGGCTGGGAATCTGAGTGGCACCATGGCACAAGCAGAGCTAGGGAAGCTCCTGAATGCTCTGCTCTTCCAAACCCCTGGAATAGGAAAGATCATTTCACAGGCAGGTGCTTTTGGTTATTACTTCTACATGTGCAGTATGTCAAATCTAGAAGCACTAATAAAACACTATCAGAGACTGCAATTTAAGAAGACATATATTCAATGACAGACATGCAGATGCAAACCCACATCTGAGCCTTACTCAGCTTCTCTAGATCATCGTCTCCTTAAAAACAGATCAGAACTACAAGGCTCCCATCTGTTAATTCTGACTCTAAACTTGGCTAAATAGTTCCTGCTCTGAAGCCTGTAGCTAGATCTATATTTTTTATCAAAGTCTCCTATTATTGTAGTGCTTTACTGGACAGATTGGAAATACTTCTGCAGCTCCTGAGAAATTTTATTGAACCATATGTGAGTTGGTAACACAGTCAGTAAAATATTCACTGACATTAAATTCAATTTACTTTTTCTCCATCACAGAGAGCACTAATTTTGGTTTTTAATGAGGCAGAAATTTATATTAAAATGCATAATCACACCTGCTTTACATTTTGTATTAAATAAGTAAATTTTGTTTTAAGAGTGCATGATCAATGTCATTGAAACAGGAGGAAAATTTGGCAGCTGCACAGAGAAGAGGGATGAAGGATTTAGTGCTTCAAAAAATGACCTAGGATTGAGAAACAGGCTCAGTCCCTGAATACCTCTGTGAAAGTGATCAACACAAAAATGAATAACATTGCCACTGACATTTTTATCACACAGTTTGAGTGTTGACACTCCAAAGAGATAATAAGAATAGTTCAAAAGATCAAAGTTCCTGTCTCAGGCTTTCTGCACTCTCAAGGAGATGTTGGTACATCAATTTATACTTGGTTCAATATTTGGAAATGTTCTTTTCTTTCTTTATTCAAAGAACTCTAAGACTCATCTAGATGACTTTGTGCTAATGAATGGATTCTACAAAGAATCACAAAACAGACAAGTCCGTATCTATATGTAAACTCTTAAAAAGTGAATTGGGATATTTCTAATGAAAACCACTTTATAAACATGACAGAACAGTGTGAAATTAAGAGATATTCTTTTCATTAAAAGGGCAATATTTTTGTTACCTTCCCAAAGTTTAAAACTCCATTTGCATTTCAAATAAGTCACCACAATTTCCCAACTCGACTAAAAGTAGTTTTATCTTGGTCATCTAGAAACAGGTAAAAACAGTTCTGAATTTCCTGCCTCCTTTGCCAAACAAACGTTCTTCATCTGAGAATAAATTTCTATGCCCTGATGGAATAAGCTGCTCACAGGAGAGTGATCTAACAAAAATGACGGAGACTCAGGAAATGAATGTAAAACTGATTGCTTGACCTGCTGTGTAACACAGCTCATATCATGCATATGCACCTGAGAAGCTATTACGATTTGCACATCTTCTGTCTGAATGACTGCCATCCTATCTATAATAACTTTACCAGTTAAATCACCATCTGTTTCACAGGCTTTCTAATGTTTATATCTCCCTTTTCTGTCCTAGGAAAAGAACAAAATTGTTTTCCTGTATTGTATGAGAAGTAGTATCCCTGCACTCAGCTGGAGAGCTAAGCTAAAGTACTGTAACTGTCTCTACCAAACCAAACTACGTAGGCACAGATTTTAGCATATGGATGTAAAATGAAATCCATGATACTGCTTCCCCTATATAAACCAAGATAGACCAAGAAACACATTACATATTTCCCTTCCTCCTTCCACCCTATTTGGAAAAGTTTCTTAAACACTAATGTAACAGGTGATGATGACTGCATGAGAAACTGATCCCTGGCATGTGCCAGTGGAAATGACACAGCATTTACAAGGCCCACGTAGGTCCTAGTTCAATATCCGCAAAGGAATCCTGGCTAAGTTATACACTTCGGAAACTATAGGCCCTGTCATCCATACTCATCAAGAGAGATGACTTAATTGGAGATTAAGTAGCTTCCATAGTGCACTTCAATTACTCATTATTAAATAGTAAATAAATACAATGATAATTAATATAAAGCCACATTGACCTAACCTTGTCTACAAAACTCAAGGATACAGGACACATGTCCTCCACCATCACGGGGGAGGTCCATAATCTCACTCCTTACTTTTGAGTTTACAATTATACGGGCAGACAATGGAGATATTACAAGGGTCAGAGGTTTACAGGGGTCTGGCAGGAGGGGGCTCAAAGGGAACCTTTTCAAAAGATGTCTCAATCTGGATTTGCAGAAGCATTCTGGCAAAGTCAGGGTTGCTATTCAGCTCCCAGGACCCTGGATTAAAAAGTCAGCGCAGAGACCATAGTGACTATATATAAAATCTTTCACACTGCACAAGATTAAGATTAATCAGTTTGTCTCTCTGTATGCCTCTCCTGGACTTAGTCAGAATTCTGTTTTTTTTTAATGCTGAAAAATGCCTTACTCAATTAAAATGACAAATACGCATTAGAAACTGACCGCTTACAAAAGGAGCTTCTGCTATGCTTCTGTATGCTTCTCTATTATTCAATTTTACTGACATGAAGAAAAATTACTTTCCACTAGTTGTTTGTCATAGTCTGCTCTCCTCCCTCTCCATGACAAGCAGTTCACAGAGTTGGCAATATGGTGCCATCTATCAGAAAGCACAGAGGCAAAACAGTTGTGAAATCATTTTCCTAATGTGCAAACAGCCACAATGTGCATGTCTCTCTCTCTCACACACACACCCCTCTTTTGTCAGAGGGGTTCAAAATCTGCTGGGAACTGGGCCCACACCTGGGCTGGATGCAACTGTTGAACAAAACAACGTTAATGCTGAGCGACAAGCCCTTCCTAGCCACACCACAGTTCAACTCTCTTCAAACTCATAAGCGGTCTTCAGAGCGTGCAGTTGAGGCAATTGCGAGAAGGGGTCCCAGGAACACAGCCGGTCCTTCCCTTGCCTCAAAGCAGCGTTATCCATACTGCTCCAACTCCCAGCCGAAGGCTGTCTAGCCTTTTATTAATGGACCCCTGGTAGCAACATCTATAGCACCTCTTTTTTGCACATGCATCTAGGAATAGTAACCTCTAATTTGAGTCAACTATGCTGTAGCCATTAATCAAAAATGTTTTCTATGCAGCCAAGCAGGAGTTAAAGCTTTCAAAAGAAATCTTATTGACAGCAATTGCAAAAGTTACTGGCACAGAAGGGAGATAACAAGATCAGTAGTTTAGGTCTAATATTGGGCAAAACTTATTCAATAAATTTAAGAGGAAAAAAAGGAAAAGAAAAATTATGTAAGAAACAAATAAAATTCCTATGGCACTGAAGTTTCTCAATCTGTTGCTAGACAAAAATTAAAGCTGTTATGCTACTTAAAGAAGTTGCAAAGCATTCCCAATGGAGCCTTCCATGGGAATTTGAAACCAAAGCAACGCTCCCACACTGGCATCCCAGGATGAAAAGCAGGGTCCTGAAAGCTTTGAGATGTTAACCTCTTTTTTTATTATTTTCTAATTCTTTTTTAATTACAAGACTACTAGCAGGGAGAATACCTCAGGCTTACTGGCTTTTATCAGCTCCTAATAAAAGTAGCTCCAAATGTTCAAGAGGAAACTAGAGGCTGGCAATGCTACACTGTCTTCTCACCTGCAAAAGGAAAAAATTTGTGTACACAGTGTCTTCTTGCTATTAAAGCAAGCAACAGCTAAAAAACTCGGCTGCATAAAGCATCACTGCTCATCTTCCTTGTAGTCACCTTCAAAAGTCACACAGGATTTTGAAGTACAGGGCACTGAAACAAATGTTCAGTGTCTTTTAAAGTGTCCAGAAATGAATGAGCTGCCAGACTCATCAATTTCTAGAAACCAAGGTGACAGAACTATCAAAGACCCAGAGAAGTAACCACTGCGTTGTCTTGCCTGACCTTCTGTGATGATGTGCAGAGGAATGCAGGTGCCACAGGCCTTATTACAGAGAAAGAGAGCTTTGTTCTTGTAGCTTTCGAAACGAAGTAGAATGATCTTTTCCAATGCAGCTGAAGCAATACCATCACTGGTGTCATTTTTTCTGATGTTGAGCTGCCTCCTTCAGAACCAGTTCTCTCTCTAAACACAAAGAGCTGGGGAAAAGACACAACATGGGTAGCTGGGCTTTCATCCACAAACCCAGTAGCACTCCTTGTTAAAGGAAAGATGTACACTAAAAATAATAGTGATGGTCTGCATATGGTCATTACTGTGTATTTGCTGCCAGATCATAGTCCGGATAGGGAGACAGCTAAGCACAGAGCCCAACTCTCTTGCAGGGATAAGAAGTATTGTGAATGGAAGGGAACACCATGACGAACAGACACTTGGAAAACCAGACTCCCTGAAATCTGGATAACACCTTTTTTTGGCAGTCAAATCCCTCTCACAGATTATTGTCCCTCATCTTCATACTTGTATGGGACAAACCTTGTCAGAAACCCACTCTGCCATTTCCACTGCCATTCCACGGGCTCCCTCACTTTTTACTTCCCTTTTGTTCATTCCCACACACACATACACACACACCCCCAACACCTTTCTTTTGTTTCTCAGACAGAAAAAGAGAGGAAGAAAGACGATAGGTGGCTTGAGGACAGGATCAATCTAGACACAGAGAAAAGAGGCCTGACACAGCCATCACAAGCAGGATGATCTATTGCGCTAAATGCCCCAGCCACCTGTTCCCTGACAAAAGAACAAGTCAGAAAAAAAAAAAAAAAAAAAAAAAGATTACTCTTAGAGGCAGAAACCCAAAAAAAACCTTCTACTTTATATGAATCTTTTTTTAATAAGCTGGTAAATTCTTACATCATTCATGTCCAGTTCTGTTATCAAGATAACCTAATGCTTAATCTCTAATCAAAGTGTCTGGTCATGGACTTTTGCTTTAAACCTATGCTAATTTAAGCTAGTTTAAATTTCAAACAAGAAACAGGTAGTCAGGGAATTAGTATTGCCATGTTTTTCTTCTGGAGATCAGTAAACTAAATATAACCTCCAGAAGGAAATTTTAAAAAATATATTTTTAATGGGAAAAAATAGCTTCCTAAAATAGATATCTAATATAAAAATAAGAATACATTAACAGTTCAGACAGCAACCTAACCTAATAAAAAATCTGATAAAGCAAGGACAATTGGAGCTAAGATTTCAGCTATCTTCTTAATTAAAGTATTTTACCTCAAAAAAATTTCAGTAGTACAGAAGAAATAAAACCACATTCCTTTCTCAACTGCCTGACATAACTTGCCAATTCACAGTGAGATAAAATGAAACGGTATATGTAACACTAAAACCCTGGACCATTTCTAAATCAGTCAGCTTTCAGAACTGAGATCCCTATTTATGTTATGAAATCTAGATTTGTTTTACATAGAGAAGCATATATAAAATCTATAACAAATACACTGTAATTATAAAAGCATTAACAGTGTTTTTGCTAACAGTCTAAACTACGGTAGAAATTAAAGCAGCAGATGTACAAAGTAACAGCAGTGAAACAGCCTAACACACTAAGAATCCTAAGGGAAAAAAAGAATTTTGTAGATACACAAGACCCCACATACCAAACACAAATCTTATCCCTTTTATATACCTGAACATCATTGACCCTTTAACAAAAATCACAACTTCCCATATACTGCACTGACCCAATGCCCACTCCTCTTTGCCTTCACCCAGATTTGATTGACAATTATAGCTGATATTCATTTTTCTACTCTTTTTGCATGCTTATAGGAATTCTACAACAACGGTTCATTTTTCTTTATTTACAAAGGCTCAAAAGCTTTAAAGAAGCATTGAAAGTGCAATCGCTATTGTGCTGAATAAAATGGCACTTCATTGCACACATGCCGTCCCCATCTCCTATTTCTGACCCCACTTTCTTCTCCCTTACAGCTACTTCAAGAGACAATTCCAATTCTGTGTACAACACCTGGTAAAATGCAAAACAATCTGTTTTACATGCTTACTTGCTTAGTTTCTTAAAGATCAGTAACCTTTTAAGGGTGTTGGGCTATTTTTTGCTTTCCAAATGAGAAGTTAAGCATGACAGTAGACAATGCTGAAGCCAAGGATCTTACTGAATTTAGAGCTAGCCTGGAGCCTCCACAAATCTCTTTCCTGAAATATCTTGGCTCCCAGGTCTTGGCTCTGAACTGACCCTACTGTCAAAACTTCCCCATATGCCACCTTTAACCGGAGTGCTGCAGGCTGTTTCTTCCAGCCCAAAGCACCATACTTGTAAGGTATCCAGGCAGCCACTTCAATTAATTTTAATTTCAGCAGAAATGACCTCTCAAGGGTAACAGAGGAGATATTACACTACCTACACTTAATTCTTTTTACCAGACTGCCCTACATCGCTTTGTGCCTATGACTTGGAGCAAAAAGTGACTGCATGCAGTTTACAGAGGATGCAAAATGACTGACAACAGCACATAAAACCTTAAGTAAAAAGTGATGGACACAGTCCACCATCACACTGAGACAAACAGCAATACTCTTTCTTTAAAAGGAAAGGAATCCCTTTGCTAAACAATCTTCTCTCTTCACTATGCCCCCACCCCAGTGAGGATCTTTATTCCCCGCCCTTTCCCTCTGGGACAGCATATTCCTCAAGAGCAAGTACCTCCTCCTACCGCCTTCCCACCAAACACGGGGAGATGGGGGCTTTTTCAGCTGAGCCGCAGCAGATGGCACCCTGATAGCTGAGATGCCCCAGGATCCTCTCTTCTTGGTTGCCATGGCTCGTTAAAACAGGCAACAGCAATGCCAGTGTGCGAGGACTGCATGCCTCTCCGTCTTTCTTCCTGCAGCAGCAGCAGCAGCAGCAGCAGAGGCATTTGAAAGGAACAGACAATAATCACGGGTTTCTTGATTTACCCTGACTGGCTATTAGGAGCCCTGAAGAATTGATACCACAGCCGTGGAGACAGATCCACTGAGCATCACATGTCCCCAGTCACTGACAGTCCAGGACTTTGCCAGAGATGTCAGTGTTCACAAAATCTGAGAAGCAGGAAAAAAAACGTAGAAGCTCCTAGCATATAAAGAAAGGGAAGGATATTTTCTTTCCTCTCTTTACACTAGGTAAATACCTAAGCATGTAATATAGGGATCAGGTAGAAAATGACACTGTTATACCATACATTCCAAACTTACTTGATGCTTTAAAACAAAACAAAAATAAACAAACAAAAAATCATTTTTTTTTTTAAATATAGCAATAAATACTCAAAGTCAAGTGTATGTAAATATCTGTATCTCAACTTACCAGAAGAAGATAAACTACAAAACTATATTTAAAAGGAACTACAATTAACATGCTAATTCACATTAGCTCTATAATGGCAAGATTTACAGCTCCAAACACCCGTCATTATGGGGGGGGGGGGGGGGGGGAAGAGAGAGACCTAAAAAGTAGAAAAAAAATCTAAAACTTTCCAAAAGTATTTTTCTTTGGATTCTCAAAAATATAAATAACCCTTGCCATTGTACTGCCCTTAGGCTTGGATGGTCAATACTGATTCAGAGTTTTATATTCTCTCATTGTATCACAGATAAACATTCAATCTCTCATTCCTTCCTCTGTACTTCCTATTATTAGATCTAACAGATCACGAAATCCCAGACCTTAAACGCTTCAACACCACATAATTTTGCTCTGCCTCTTAAGCCAGCCAGCCTTTGGTTATGTGGCTTTTTTCACAGTCCTTATTTTTATCAAGGGACAAGAAACCAAAATAATTCTGTTGACCTCGGAGATCAATTTGGGGATTAGATGCATTTCTGGATTCTGGATGAAGGCTGGGGTGAGGGGGAGAGGGGCTACAAGGAGATCCCCAGATCTCCATACTGCAGTATCACATTAGAAAGCATTGTAAGCAGGAATTTGCTTTTATTTTTATTTATTTATTTATTGCACATGTACAAGGAACGTGCTTTAAATAAAGAAAAGCTGAATGGCAAAAATGCCTACAGGGTCAGACAGACTCTTTGTGAGTGGCCAGACAGAACCAAGACACGGGAAAAAACAGTCCAGTGCCACTGTGGATCTTGCTGCCAGTTTTTAGGCAAAGAAATTATGCGACCTGTACAGCAGAAAAGGCCTTGCTTCAAAATGGATATAGTAACTCAGTATATATCGGTATCCTTAGACAAACCATCTCTCAGCTTGTTAACAGAGGGTTATATGTCCTGGCAGGTCTCTGGAGACCGCGTTGCACAGACCGAAAACATCTTTGTAGCAGTTTCAACTAACAGGCCTTTCTGCTTTCTAATGGCTCTAAATATATCTTTTGTGATACAAGCCTCTTGAATTGAGCTAGCTGAAGTTTGGTGAGAGACTTATCCCCAAAACATCAGCACACGTTATTTGTACGTGCTCAGTTCAGGAATGCAGTCAATATGGGATTTCTTAAATCAGAATAGATCTGGGAAGAAGTTACATCAAACTACAGAAGGTCAATAACAAGCTTCAGAACAGATCCGGCAGTTCTGTTCAACACCCCAGCTCCCAGTGGCATTTACAGAGGCTGTTTCAGAGTACTTAACATACTTCATATCCCGTCCACAAATGGTGAAAGAAGTTAGCATTACTCTAAGCAACATTATTTCACAGTCTCTCTGTGAGCAAAAGGAGAAGGCTCAATTTAGCCATAATTTATAATTTAAATAAATAAATAAGCAAGATGCTTACTTATATATATATATATATGTATGTATGTATGTATGTATGGTAAAGGACTGAAAATAATCTGTATTTTAACTAATTTTGTAATAAATAATGGAAGCATAGGTATGTGTCTTTGTCCCCAATTAAAAAGCCCCAAGAAATTCATCTCTGCTGGCATTTTGGATAAAATTTTAGCAGAGTCTCCAGTCTGCCTAATTGCTATGATACCGTTCACAGCCTGCCTCAAAGCACAGAACATATGGCATCCTCAAAGGATTTGATATCATTTTTTCTTTAAAACGTGCGAGTCAGTTGGTCATTGTTACCTCTCTGCGGAATTACTCAAACAGCTGCTACCTCCCAACTAAGGGGTAAGAAAATCTTTGTCTTTTTTGTTGGTGTTAATTTCACTGACACACTTCTGTCACATAATGAGAGTCAGTAATATGCCTATAATGCATTTTAAATGTTGTACATGTGATCCGTGGTGTAAACAACACTTTGCTGAAGACTGACATGTACAAAGAAATGCTTTTCATGTTGTTTGCAAAGTCGGTTGCATCATGAGGCACACATGTTAAATTGCAAAAACTTTATTTAATATCTAAACCTATATGAATAATGACATTGTTGGTGTTCACTTCTACAGAATCGTGAATGTGACCTTTTAGCCCATTCATAGTGCATAAAATGTATCATATTTAGAAATATTTTAAATTCTTTATCATCAAATAGATTATTTATTTTAAAATTATCTTTTACTTGCCAAATAATAATTTGCCAAAATATTTTTTTTAGTATATGGCTGGGAAGTAGATGTGTCTAACGATACCTTATTCATTCTACATACAGCAAGGTTATGAATTTCATAGTTTTCTGAGTTCTTATCACGGTTCACAGACCCCATCTCTCCTTGATCATCTGGGTATCTCCCCAAATTGAACCTTTTTTTCCCCCCTTTCTATTCTTTCAAACTGACAAATTTTTCATTCTCAACCAGAAGATTAATGAAGTAATAACTAAAGTGAGAAAAGAATACACCACCAAAAATACAATGATGAATGGCTGAAAAAAAAATAAAACCAAATCTCACAAAGTAGATAAAAATAAATAAACGGAAATGAGAAAGAGAGATTATCAAATCACTTTTTAAATGAAGTGGTAGGGACATTATTATAGGGATCATCCTAGATTTGGCAAGACAGTTGCCCAAACTGTTTTCCCTATTTTTTCTTTCCTTTTAGTTTTAATTGTATTTCACATTGTTCATGATATATACAATCTTCTCTCACTGTGGAAGAAAACTAGTAAAATATAGTTAAGTTTTAAAGTTTCCAGAACTAACAGATGACAAGGATTATTTTTATAGCCTAAAGACCACAGTTTTATTGCAGCTTACTAATACATAATTTATATTATTATAGAAAAATTGCAATAAGTCCCTCCTGATAATTCAAAGGGTCATATTAAACCAGATTTTCAAAATCTTTATCAAATCCAAAACACCTATATTGAAGAACAGCCTGTTCTGGAAGGAAAAAAAAAAAAAAAAAAAGACTATAATTTTACTACATGCTAAGTGCCAACAGCACATTCTTGGCCCTATAACAGATGTGAGTAAGCAGGTAATAAATTACTGAAGAATACTAACTATGTAAAAGATACAAAATGACACAATAAAGGAAAAATTCATAAAGCATATTATCCACAGTACACTATGGCCAGTGGGAATCTTTCCATTAGCTTCAAAGTCTTTTAGATACCTCCTAACAGGCATAGATCAGCAAAGGTTTTGGTTTAATACAAATCCACCCCCACATATACCCCACTTCAGATGTAATGGAAGAGGCAGAGAATACACAAGGTAAATGTGAAACATATTAGAATCCCAGCAAGCATAGCTTTCAACAGTTTCAGAAGTACCAATGATTCAAAGAATTTATTAGAATTTATAATACCCTGGGATATGTCCTTTCATCTTTAGGTCCTGCCCAAAGCTCAAAAATATGAAACACCAAAAAAAAAAAAAAAAATCATTGTGCTGCAATGTGCCATTCTTCCTAGATTTTGATAGTTTCTCCCATTCCCATGCTCTCATAGAAAGACATCCATCATTTTTTTTCATCAAAACTATCTTCTTTGTGTCATGGCTCCCTCCCACAAAAATATTTCTATTAAGTTTTTCTTTTACTTCTATGAAACTAGGTGATTGTTAAGAATATCAAAATCTTTTCATTGGAATCTGAGACAGACACGCATTTTTGCCAAGACATGAAGCAGACATTTCTCAATTATTTCAAATTTCAGGAGTTATAAAAGATAGTTGGATACACGCACATGCACATTTACATTAAATGCATTGGATGGTAAGGATATATTCTTGTCTATAAAGACCATCATCAGCAAGAAAATAAAATTACTAGTGAGGTGACACTATCATTCTCTTACGGTACAGCCAAAAAGTTCCAGATAATTATAATCATTTTACAATTTTCACTGATGGAAGTTAAGAGTTTCCATGGTGCAGAGAGAGAGATTTCCTTGTCAAATTTGTAAGACCTATTTGAAAGAAGCTTTACTACACACTTTTTCAATCATTATTTGCACTGAAGACTAGTAGCGCAGGGAAACCAAAGACATTTAAACAGTAATACTAGAGGCAGTTTGCCTGCTTATTAGATTGTGCATGTTTAGTGAACATCTTAAAAAAAAAAAAAAGAAAAAAGAAAGAAAGAAAAAGTAACCACAGTGAGTGCATCTATGCAGCACCTGGAGTTAAAAGCTGTATAACAAAGATTATCAATCATTGACTTTAATGCCTTGGCAAGTTGTGAGAGCTCTAAAGGGAGAAACACCTGACATGTACATTTGGTTATACCTCAAAGCTTGCACAAAAAAATAAAGGAAAAAATAAACATACATGCACATGAAGGACAGCCCCATCCCCAAAATGTTCTCTTCTGCCCTACAAGTTCTGGTATCCCCATACAGAAGCCATGCTTTTCCTTTTCCACCTGCTTTTAAGCACAAGAAGGAACTTTCATTCAGATAATGTATCTTCCTTTTAATTTTTATTTATTTATATATACATATATACTAAAATCTGAAGTATTTTTTCCAATAGTCAACTAAAAAGTCAAAAACAAAAAGCCCCACTCTCCTCCAAGTGTGGCATCAGGCTGGGATGGGGCGAAAACAATTTCAAGACTTCAAAAGCCAGTTCAAAAGCCAAATCTCTGTTGCCACAGTAAGTGATAGCTTTTTATTGCCGATGACACTGTAATGGCCCTTTCACACCTTTGTGAACTTTGTTCATTAAGTGCCAGCAACCTGCTAAGCAAATGGATGATCTGCTCCAGTGATTCTCAGAGCAGGGGACAGACATTTCTTTCAGCCATTCCAGATGAAGTGGCTTCATCCCCTCCACCATCCTTATCCCACTCCAGTCCCCAGAACTCACTGTCTCTTCTGCACTGCTGTTCCAGTTACATACAAGTGTCCTATATGACCCAAGACGATATTTTATAAGAAAAGGAACACTGAAGGATGTCACTTTTGAACTTCTACAGATTGATTTCTCAATATCATGCGGTTAACATAAGACTGTAGTTAAAACTCAGTCCGTTTAATGAACTTTAAAAAACAAACAAAAAACAATCTTGAACGTGACTGATTTTAAAATACAACATTCAGCAAGGAAGAATACGGCAGGATAGGAATCTGATACAGTCTGAACTGGCCATCTATACAGCTACGAGACTGCAGCACAGAACTTCAGCCTGCTGTGATCACACATGAATTACAGTCAGTACTCCTTACGCATATGTAAGGCATAACCCACAGCTTCCCAGGTTACACAGAGAGAAGGGAAAAGCTAACACCTCCCTTTCTCACATACGGTGCTAGCATATGCTGAACAGACACCAGAATTGCAGATCTGCAGGCAGGGAAGTAAAACCTCTGCTTCAGTCTGTGGAGTGAAGAGGGTCAATTCCAGCAGCTTAATACTAGCAGTACATTAAAATACAGTAGACTGAGCTCCTATGATAAAATGACATAAAGATTTAAGTGATGATCATGTGATCAGCCAACAGGTCACACTGTTAGAGCTGGTTAGAACTGGTAGGATTATAGAGGTGACAAAATAACTGGGTTTTGGCCTCTTTCTTGAGAAGAAAAAAAAAATTACACACATGATAGGGGAATTATGATGCCCATAAGATAGAATGCTTATTTGCTTATGCCCAGATCATTATCTTGTAGTATCAGAAAATAAAGAAGTGTTTCTAATCTGTATTTCTGAGATGCTAGATAACAAAGCAGAGAGAGTTTTCTAGACTAGACTATGACATAGGTATTGCCTAAAGATTTCAATATTTGGCTTATTTTTTTCCCAGTAGGAAAAAGTATTTGCACTGGTCTTCTGTGGCAAGGTTTTGATAGCAGGGGTTGTCCTGTGCAAGAAGAGCCCAGCAGCTGCCCCATGTCAGATCAGAAACAGCTCTAAAAGGGATCTGCTGCTGGCCAGAGCCAAGCCAGTGATCAACATTTGTTGTGCCTCTGTAAGAGTGCGTTGAAGATAGGGAAAAAAACTGCTGCACAACAGCAGCTGGGATTAGAGGACTGAGAAAATGTGAGAGAAACATCTCTGTAGCCACCAAGATCAGTGCAGCAGGAGGGCAGGCAGTGCTCCAGGCATGGAGCAGCAGTTCCCCTGCGGCCTGTGGAGAGGCCCCTGGTGGAACAGGCTGTCCCCCTGCAGCCCAGGGGTCCCACATGGAGCAGATCTCCATGCTGCAGCCCATGGAGGAGCCCCGGTGGAGCAGGTGGATGTGGCCCAGAGGAGGCTGCGGCCCATGGAGAGCCCCCGCAGGAGCAGGCCCCGGGCCAGAGCTGCAGCCCATGGAGAGGAGCCCACACAGGAGCAGGGGTCTGGGGGGAGCTGCTGCCTGTGGGGGACCCATGCTGGAGCAATTTTCTCCTGATGGATGGACCCTGTGGTACTGAGCCATGTGAGAGCAGTTCTTGAAGAGCTGCTGCCTGTGGGCAGCTCCCGCAGGATCAGTCAGGAAGGATGGCATCCCGTGGGAGGGACCCCATGTGGAGCAGGGGCAGAGAGTGACCGTGAAGGAGCAGCAGAGACAAAGTATTAGGGACTGACTGCAGCCCCCATTCCCTGTTCCCCTGCACTGCGGTGGTGGTTTTACAACTCTTCAGGAACTGCTCCAAATATGGGTCCGTACCACAGGGTCCATCATGGGCTGCAGCATGGAGATCTGCTCCATGTGGGACCCATGGGCTGCAGGAGGACAGCCTGCTCCACGAGGGGCCTCTTCACAGGCCGCAGGGGAACTGCTGCTCCGTGCCTGGAGCACCCCTTGACCTCCTGCACTGACCTTGGTGTCTGCAAGGCTGTTTCTCACTTCTCACTCCTCTCTCTCCTGGCTGCTCTTCTGCAGCAGTTTTGGTTTTTTGTTTTTTTTTTTTTTTTGGTTGGTTGGTTGGTTGATTTGGATTGGTTTTGTTTGTTTGTTTGTTTGTTTTTGTTTTTTCCTTTCTTAAATATGCTCTCACAGAGGCACAAACAACATCACTTATTGGCTCGGCTCTGGCCAGCAGCACGCCCCTTATCTAACATGGGACAGCTTCTGGATTCTTCTCACAGAAGCCACCCTTATGGTCCCCCACTACCAAAACCTTGCCACATAAACCCACTACAGCTGCTCAGGGTCAGGAGGTAGAAGAGGGTGGATGGGAGAAAGGTGTTTTCAGTTTGCTTGAAGTTTCTCACTGTTCTAGTTTGTTACCATGAGGCAATAAATTACTTTATACTCCCGGATGCTGAGTCTGTGTTTTGCCCATGACAGGGCAAAGGAAGTAACAGGGAGTGATCTCCCTGTCCTTACCTCACAACCCTTTTTTTCCAGTGTATTTTCTCTCGCATTATGTTGAGCACAGTGTGGTGGTGCCAAGCAGCTCATCGTTGTTAAACCACCCCAGTATCCCACAATTCATTTAGTGAAATGGCAAAAGATATTTTCCTGTCATGTTACTGAACTCCAGATTTTTACTATGGGGGGTGAAAACTACTAAAAAGTTCCCTGATGGGGTTTAGACTACTGCCTGTTCTTATTGGTTATTCAAAAGAGATAGCATGCTTGCACCCAAAAATATATATTCTCACTGTATAGGCGTAACACAGGGTTCTGGGCTCCAACCCACTGTCTTAGGAGGTACTGATTTTATGTGCCCAAATCACATCTGTAATTACAGAAAATCAGGCAGGAAGAAAAGCTACTATAAATGCTGTGGCAAACCTAAGTACCTGATAAATGTAGTTAGCATCACTTTGGCCCATCTTGACATATCAGCCACATTCAGCATCTGCTGAGAAAGAGTGAAACTTTATTAATGCTGATCAAATAGCTTATAGTCAGCTTCACAGAAGCATCACAGGGGAGATGCTTCCTTGGTGTTTCTCATCTCCCAGAAATGCAAGTAGAATCTCTCCTTAGCCCAGACTTCTAAAGTGATTCCAGACTGTTAAATCAGGAAAAAGCAATTCACTGTTTTTAATTCTTTCCATAGGTTAATTTTCTAAGAGTGCAGTGACCTGAATTGATTCATCAAGGAACAGATGAGCACCAGTGCCAGCAAGGACAAAATTCCTGGTAAGAAACCCAGGATGCCTGATAGCTACTTTCTGCAGCAGCAAGCCATTAGATCACTCCAGTCACTTGGTGTAATCTCAGCCCGTGTTGCTAGCTATGGCCAGAGAAGAGAAGAAACGGCAAAGAAGACAACTAATAGAAGTTTTTTATCCAGCCTTTCACAGCAATTGGTGAACTATTAATTCAGCCCATCTTTTGCATAGGCAGGCACAGAAGTGCTTCTTTATAGCTATAGACTAACACTTAAATTTAAAAGCACTACAGAGACACTTTAGAACAGAGCACTAATTTGACAACTTTAGAAGCAGCAAGTGAGTTCAGATATGGAAAATTTTTTCTGGCTATATTATTAACTTGGCTGGAAAGCTAAAAAAAATGAAAGCAAAAGCAGCCTGCAATATGCCAGGAAAGCAATTGATCTAAGCTAAACTTGGAAGTCCATTCTAGTTGTACAGAAATCTAAGAACAGCTTTATCCCAATCTACTGACAGCCTACTCACTCAGAAGAAAATTTTGAAGCCCTATGTCAGGGAAACCAGGCATCCAACCACAAAGCAGCTTAAAAAACAAAAGAATTAAACAAATTGGCTGTACACTTTGCTCCAAAAATATTTCACAGAGTTTAATAATCCTGCCAAATATTAACTTTTTGTTTTCAAACAATAGTTCAGGGCCTCTACAGATATGCCTCTACAGATCTCTACAGCATACACAGTTGTTTGTGATATCATGTCTTGAAGTGAACTTCCCATATGACTTTTAAAAAAAAAAAAAAAAAAGGTATCAAGGAGAGGACTTGGCAATTATTGCCTCCATAGGATCCATCATTTTATAAATGAAAATACAGTGTTTCTTAAAAATTAAATACCAAACATTATAACTTATTTCAGAATCTTAGGCAGAATGTCAGTCCCTTCCTTAGCATTAGCAACAAAAGGAAACATTTCCAAAGCTGGTTCTCTGGTGCCGCTGTCCAGTAATTTCATCATCTTCAAATTGTATTCTCTTTTACACCAGCACAGTGAAAGAGCCTTAAAAGATTTTGTAAAGGGATACATTGCAGTTATGCATATAACGTCAATAAATGATGTACCAAGAATTAACAACACCCAGCTTGCTTTCTTTCAGTTACCCATCATTCATCTTAGCTTTAAACATCCAAAGATGGGACTAACTTTGCTTAGAATTTTTTTGAGGTATTTGTTGTTGTTCTTTGTATGTTTTAACTAAAACACATGGACACCATCATGATTTCACAAAATGAACACATTTAGTGAAGAATAAAGTACTTTCTGGGATCACATATTAGAGTAGAATTGCTTTTTAGATAAGAGTTATGTAATGATCATTCTCTGTAGCTATATATGACCATGGGGATGCCATGCTTCTATTCAGTAGAAATGCAAAGCAACTCTCTTTGCTGTACTCAAGTGATGCCAGACAGCAGAGATTTAATTTTGTTTTTTTTTTAATTGCTTAAAGGAAATACTGAGAACACTCTGGCAGAAAAGGAAGAGACAGCTGATGGGGTCAGGGAGAAAAGGAAAATGTACCAACTTAATTTTCCCCTTCAAGCCAAAATCTATAGTAGTTGTAATAATTGAAAACAGACACAACTGTGTCAGATACCTTAAATAATAACACACTACCAATAAAATGATTAAACAAATTTCTGATGTCGGAGAGATTCTGCCTGCATTTCTGGGAGATGAGAAACACCAAGGAAGCATCATCCCTGTCAATGACCATAAGCTATTTGATCAGCATTAATAAAGCCATAGACTGAACTGGAACTGTGATAAACTGAAACTGGAAAAGTGATAAATTCAGCATAAGCAGCCCACAGGAAATCATTTTATATACATTGTGCATACACCTCTTCTCTAAACAAATTCTTGCCCAGTTATAGGTAGCAACTAGTCCCAATTGCTGCTGAAAATCCACAAAAATCCACAAAAATTAGAAGATCAGTTTAATACTGGACATCCAAGGTGATGTTGATGAGAGTAAGATTATCGAGTTTGACATTTTTACACTAACTCAGTTGTGAGTTATGTGGGGATTAAAAAAATATCCACACCATTTTTTCCCAAGTGATACACTATTGCAGCTTCAGTCAACAAAACAGCTGCCCCAGCTGTCCTCAGACTTTCCACAAAGAATCTGTAGCCTTCCACAGGCTGTAGCCAATTCTACACAAAAAGGAATGTCCCAGACCCCAAAGTGGAATAACTCAACCTCATGTTTAAACTGATAACAATAATATCTATTAATAATATAGAATAACATCTATTACGCACTCATCACCACGTCAATTAGAGTCATTACTACCATCCCATAGCACAAAAAAACAGTAATACTACTGTAAGATTTTTTTAAATATAAAGCCACTAAAATCTACATAAATATTAGCTATTTATTAGTCAAACTAAAAAGCTACAAAAAAACCATGAAGATCTCTCTGTAGAACTACACAGATAGATACTTTACCTCAGCCTTCTCCATGGCAAACTGCTATTGCAATCTGATGTTCACACTTAACCTGCTATTGTGTACTATGGGTCCACACCACCTCTCAGCTGGAAGGCCAGGAAACAGCTGAGAAATGATAAAAAACATTTCTTTGAACCACCTCCTAGCACAAACGAACTACCATTTTTACACTGCTTCTTTACATTGACAAATATCCGAACAGCTTAACTGCACTTTCTTGTGGACAGACCACAGAAAATTTGCAATCAGATGCTACATCACAGCTAGGATGCCACAGCTAACTAACGAGCACTAGACATTATGGCTGCATGATGCTCAGCCATGACGTCAGGGCTCTGGTCCATTACCTCCATCCTATTATTCAGGTCCAGAATAAGCATGTTCTGGGTGACCACCAGTTCACTACATGGCATGACAAGGCCTGAGATCCCCATACATGCACAGCCAAGAATACATGCACATTCATATCCTTCCTTCTATGTGCAGTTTCCAAGATCAATATGAATATGCACTAAATTAGAGAGAGAAGGATGGAAGGAAGGAATCATGTTGAGCTAACACACTTTTTTAATATACCATATGCAAAAGATTTTCTCTGTCAAACTGCAGTCTGTCAAATCTGGTTGCGGTTATTTATTTACAATTTTTTGAGCCTACTAATATTTCCATAAATGAAACAATCCCCAGATAAAATACGTTAGCTAGAGGAATATTATAGAAACCTATAAATGATCTTCCAAGAGGACAAAATAAAAATTTACTAAGAATATATAGTGTATTGAGACTAAGGCATGTCAATATATTTTAAAGAAAAAGAAGGATTCCAGTGATGACCTGAAAGGACTATAATTTACAGGAAGAAGAAAGCAGATTTCTTAGATGTACTCTTAAAGAACTGATCTTCATATGGCATCGTCAGGAGAGAGTGCTAAAACCAACCAAACATACAACACATGTCTAAACCAGACAGACGCCTCAAGCGAAACCATTAAAAAAGAGCCTATCTAAACATGGAGTTTCTGTTACCAAAAGTCAAATATTTTGAAAAACAAATGCCCTCTATAGTGAGTTGAATTCTTTAAACCTCCAATTTAAGGATAAATTTACCCTGACTGCCAGTAGAACTATACTGTCTCGACTCCCACAGATATAACTAGTTCTCCCTAATGGAAATGTGGAATGGCACTGAATTTCTGAAAGCCTCTTGGTAAAACTGGAATTCCCAGAGTTCTCAGGCTGCTTGCTACATGGCAGGGAGATGCGAAAATTTAGAAAAACTGAAGCTGATGATTTTCAGGGCATTGGGAAAAGTCAAGGAAGACCACAGTCTTCATGCAGCCCACCAGACACTGCAGCAAAGCGTACACTCTGGGCAGCAGTCTGTTAAAACATTTGCATTTCTCTGAGCTAGCATCTTCCAATGAAAAATTATTTATTCCAAATTTCAACAGATTTTCAAAAGAGTTACAAACAGCAAGAAAATGATAAATTCAAAGTCACTCAAGTATTCAGTGGAAGACTAGGAATAAAACTCTGCAGACCCTCCATCTGTAGTTGTGGTCTGTTACCACAAAATATTCCTCCTAAATTCTCCACCTGCTGCACCATCCTGACTCATAATGTCTCAACTTCCTGTGAGGACACACAAGACTGGGGATCTGGTCTTGTTGGGTGTGAGAAATGGTAAAAGATGAGGAACATTTTGATTTCACTGGGTTATTTTTCAGCTCAATCAGCCCATTAATTCAGTCACTGTACATGACAGTAAAAGCACTTGAGCCAATAAAACTGAATGCGTGACAGTGGAAATGTGCAGCAGGGAGCAGCAACATCAATCTGAAACTGCCAGAACATTTTACAACATCAAACCACAGTCTTTTCATTAAATTAATTAACATTCATTTAATTAACAAGTGAATTAAATAACTCCGCTTTTAGAGATGTAAATCCATGATGTCAGTACAATCCTAGACTCAAAACAAGCTCAGATCCTAATGTGCTACATCTGCTCTTGAGCAGATACTGCATGCAAACGCTAGAAATACTTAACAAGGTCAGAATCTCTCAGTATCACGTGGGATTAGAAACACGTTACATCTCTTCATCAGAAGCCTTCAGAAAGTCTGATCTGGAAAAATAAGTCATGTGCTACATCTTCCTGCTGTAGTGTAGCAACACTGCTTTTCAGGTCCAGAGCTAAGTGGTTACCATTAGCTCCGGAGGGATCCACATCGCCTTCTCTTGTGCAGCATAAACATGCCAGTCCCGAACAGCTTCGAGTCTGCCTTCCATTGTTAGCCAAGAGGTGGAAATATGTTTTTGAAATTTAGGATAATAATCAATATAAGCGCTTCTGGGAATACAAATGCTACAGTTTCCCAGTGTTACATTTCTTAGATTGCCTCAGGTGAGATGAAATGTATATCCATGCATCAATTCTGTGGATTCTCTTTACCATCTTTTAGATTTATCTTTTATGTTATGATTCTCTTTTACTTCTTGGTAATGCTTTGCTTGCAGAACATTATAACACATCAAGTACCTTTTACCCTCATGCAAGTATTCATATCACCAGTCTTAATTTTTCTTTAACAAAGACCGTCGGCTGGTGTTTTGGGGGATAGAATTTTTAATCCGGAAAAAAAAAAATATATATATATATATATATATATATGCATCAAGACTATGTCACATTTTAAAACTATAAGAGTAGTGTAGGTAATCAGTTCAGTATTCTGCATTCAAACCTAAACAAAAGCAATAGTTAGAAATTTCACTAGACAAAAGGATACAATGCTGATAGATTATATGTTGATTTACATGAACTTTAACATATTGAGAAGCATTACAAACCGTTTAATCTACCATCAGAGTAGAAAACATTTAGGAATGAAAAAAAGACCAATAGTGCTTCATACACAATTTGGCTTTAGGGACCAGATGTATTATAGCTTCCATATGTCTCAGACTACTAAATGCATTTTTAATGGCAAGCTCTTGCAGAGAAGAATCTGCACAATAGCTTTAGTACTTTGTCAAAAGGCAAAAATCATTTCTTCTAGATTTGCCCTGAACTTTATCTCAATGATGTTTCTGCATATTCTGGAAGCCCCACAGGAGTCATAGCAGGGACTGAAGTGTCAAAGTGCTCTTGTGGACTTTTCTGTTTCCTTACAAATCATAATAAGCCTTTCTGAATATTCTACCAATGTCAGGGGCATTAAATATAAATCACTGTTCTTAAGACTCAGCATCTCAGGCCATACTGACTGATAAGGCCCTGTGTATTGAGTCTTTCCACAGATACTGATAGATCATTAGCACTGGAACACTACCAGATCAATTACCCATTTGCATATCAGAACAAAACTGTTCCAACAAAAACAATTGCCCCTCAAACAATGTTCTGGGTGCTGCAGTTCCTCAGCCTTTCAAATTAAGAATATTTTTTTCTTGTTCAGTATTGACACTAACGGCCCCAGAGATCCTCAGTGGAATCAAAACCAGCAGAGTCCTAAATTTCATTGTGCAAGCACAAACTCCAGATAAAAAACACACAGAATATTCATACCTGAAAATTATTTTTGTCAAGAGGAATAGAGGGCTAAGCAACTGTTCAACCCGACTTGCCATATGGCACACACTTATACTCTTGCATTGTGCATCGCTTGTTTTAATATTCTTTTTTATTATTATTATTCCTTCCTTTTCTCTCCTATTAAACTGTCTTTATCTCAAACCATGAGTTTTACCTTTTTTTTTTTCCTGATTCTCTTCCCCATCCCACTGTGGTGGGGGGAGTGATTGAACAGCTGTGTGGTGATTTGCTGTCTGCTAGGTTAAACTACAACATGTAGGATGAATAGCATTCTTTTAATAAAAATTGCAATGCTCCCATGATTTAACAGACAAAATTCTATTTTTTATAAAAGTGATCTAGATACACAGGACCTCCACTCCTATTGAGTGTTTCTTAACTCAGAGTTTCTTAATTAAGTAGATTACCTGAATGGGTTATCATGGACAATTGAGCCACTACAAGCTTCTACATGCACTTACCATGTTTCTAGTGCAAAAGAAACATACTCCATACTCAGACAAATTAACCTGGATTTGCTGCATGTTAGCAGCACATGCACAGACTGTTTACTGCAGTGATTTTGAACCAGCCATAACCTGATAGCATACTTGATACCATAGAGTAATATTTGCACATCTAAAAACATGGGCTCAAGATACAAGTTAATGCTAAGTAATATAAGAATATTTTTTAAAATAAGATAAGTCTCAGGGAGTTACTTTTGCTAGCAGAAAAAAAAAAAGAAAAAAGAAATTAGCATACAGGAAGGGGTAGTTCTGTTACAACCCATGAGAATAATGAGATCCTTAAACTTGTATACTCATGGCTCCTAATGGTTTAATTGCATGAAGAAGTTCCAGAACTTCTGAGGCAAGCTGGAAATTCCCAAAGCGAAGATCTGGAAAGGTAGTTTCAGGGAGGGAAAAGATTTTCACCTTAGTTGTCATGGCTTATCAAAAGAGATCAAATTCAATTGCAAGCTAAAGAAAAATTTCCTTACGTTTTGAATACCAAATATGTTTTATTTCTATCTATCATCTGCAATAAAACTCCATCTGAAGTACCTTAAAAAACATTCTGCCTCTAATCATTATTTTTCTGCTCTTAGAATCCTGTAGAGAGCAATCATTGTATTATTGTCAACAATGGTAGAAGTTAACAAACAAATATCCTCTTAGAAAATTCTGTATGCATATTTTATACTTAGGAAAAACAAGCTTCTTCTAACTCATTAACAGGAAAAATATGATGTTTAAATCAACTACTAGATTTACAAGACAATTCACAGAGACTTGCACTGTTAACTATCAGATTTATTGCAAATGATTTATTGTTATTAGAATGGCTCTTGATTCTGTAATTTGCTCTTTGCTAAAGAAGATTCCACCATTTTTGACATTCAAAGTTCTGTGTTCGTGCAAACGTGCTTGCATGGATCGGACTGAGTGATGAGGATGTCAGTTAACTAACAATAGGACAAATATATATATATATATATATATATATATATATACTTTAGTATACTTTAGTTACCAGTCAGTTATTCTGAAATCAAAATGCAACATCCAAACACTCTTAATCTGAACAAAGGAACAAGGAAAGAGAGATGAGGATTTATTCATTTATTTTAGTTGTGCTTGTTTTCTTAGGTGTGATCAACTTAGCTATGATCCTCTTTTTGTGTTGGTTTGAAAAAATAAAACCATTTGATACTGGAGAAAAAGAATATGAAAAACTCCCATCACACCTGCTTCAGAACAAATGGGTGAAGGTCGTTTGTAAACCAAATAATACAAGCTCAGAATTTCATGGTAAAGTCTAGTTGTTCTTCATGGCTTCGAATGGCTTCAAACTAAAAGAGGGGAGATTTAAATTAGAGGTTATGAGGAAATTCTTCACTCAGAGGGTGGAGAGGCACTGGAATAGGTTGCCAAGAGAAGCTGCAGATGCCCCATCCCTGGAGACATTCATGACCAGGCTGGACAAGACCCTGGGCAACCTGATCTAGTCAGTGGCATCCCCGCCCATGGCAGGGGGTTTGGAACTAGATGATCTTTAAGGTCCCTTCCAACCTGAGCCATTCTATGATTCTATAATTCATTTCTCCTCCCAGTAAACCTGAATTTCTTTTTCCTCCGATAAGCATTCATAGAATCGTAGAATATCTCAAGTTTGAAGGGACCTACAAGGATCACCAAGCCCAGCTCCTGGGTCTGCACAGGAGTGTCTGCACCACATGTCTGAGAGCATTGTCTAAACGCTTCTTGAACTCTGGCAGGCCCAGTGCTGTGACAACTTCCCTGCGGAGTCTGTTCCAGCGCCCAATCACCCTCGGTGAAGAATCTTTTCCTAATATCCAGCCTGAACCTCCCCTGCCCCCTCCATGCCCTTCCCTTGGGTCCCGTCGCAGTCACCAGAGAGCAGAGCTCAGCACCTCCCCTCTGCTGCCCTCATGAGGAAGCTGCAGGCCGCCATGAGGCCTCCCCTCAGTCTCGTCTTCCTTAAACTGAATAATCCAAGTGACTTCAACCACTCCTCGTACATCTTGCCCTCTAGACTCTTCACCATCCTTGTAACCCTCCTTTAGATGCTCTCTAATCGCTTTATATCCTTCTTATATTGTGGTATCTAAAACTGCACACACTACTCAAGGTGAGGGAGCACCAGAGCAGAGCAGGACAGTCACTCCCCTTGTGACCAGCTAGCAATGTTGTGCTTGATGCACCCCAGGGTACGGTTGGTCCTCTTGGCTGCCTGGGCACACTGTTGAGTTGTATTCAACTTGCTGTCAATGAAAACTGTCCCCCTGCCTGTACATATATCTAGGGCTGCCCCTTCCCAGGCACATAATCCAGCACTTGCTCTTGTTAAGCTTCATACTGTTGCTGGTTGCCCAGCTCTCTAATTTGCCCAGATCTCTCTGCAAGGCCCCTCTACCCTCAACAGAGTCAACAGCACCTCCCACAGTATCATCTGCAAACTTACTCAAAACACCTTCTAGTCCAAGTTATTTATGAAAACACTGAAGAGATATATATCCTATGTCCACCTATATCCAAGTCATTTATGAAAACATTGAAGAGAACAGGCCCTAAAATGGAGCCCTGGGGAACCCCACTAGTGACTGCTTGCCAGCCTGATGTAACCCCATGTACTATAACCCTTTGAGTCTGAGTCATTAGCCAATTATTCACCCATCACATTATGTTTTTATCTAGCTGTATGCTGGACATTTTGTCCAGAAGGGTACTGTGAGAAACAATATTGAAATCTTTACTGAAATCCAGAAAGATTACATCAGCTGGCTTCCCTTGGTCAATTAGATGGGTGACCTTGTCACAAAAGGAAATTAAGTTTGTTAAGCAGAACCTTCCCTTCACGAACCCATGCTGCCTATGACTGATGACTACATTGGTCTTCAGGTGTTTTTCAATATCTCCCAGAATAATTTTCTCCATAATTTTACCAGGCTCTGAGTGAGACTGACAGGTCTGTAATTACCAGGGTCTCCTTTGGAAATTGGAACAATGTTTGCCAGCTTCCAGTCAACCAGGACCTCTCCAGGTTCCTAAGACCATTGAAAAATAGTTGAAAGAGGTCTTGTGATGACATCAGCCAGCTCTCTGGGTACCCTGGGATGAATCCCATTGGGCTCTATAGACCTATATACATCTAGCTGGAGCACCAAATCCCACACAAGTTCAGGGTAGGCCGGGAATTTATCATGACCGTAGTCACAATCCTCCAACTCAGTGCACCTGGCATCACAGCCCATCATTGGTGTTGAAGACAGAGGTGAAGAAGGAATTAAATGTCTCTGCTTTGACTATGCCCCTGTTTGTGAGGTGACCATCCTCATCAAGGAACAGACCAATGTTTTCCCTGATCCTCCTTTTCCTATTAACATTATTAAAAATAAAAATAAATAAATAAATAAAACAAAACACTTTTTATTGTCCCCCACAGTACTGGTTAGCTTCAATTCTAATTGAGCTTTGGCCACATTAATTTTCTCCTTACAGGTGTCCCAGTAGTCCTCCCATGTCACCCAAGCTTGCTTCCAGTGGCCATACACTTTCTTTTTTCACCTAAGCTCTAGAAGATCATCCCTGCTCAACCAAGCCAACCTTCTGGCCCACCTAATTTATGTCCAACATTTTGGAATTGCCTGTTCCCGCGCTCTTAGGAGGTGGTACTTGAAAATTGACAAACACTGATTGATCCCAATGTTTTCAAAAGCAGTTTCCCAGTGGACCTTACTACCTTGTTCCCTGTACAGTCTGAATTCTGCTCTCCTCATATCCAGGGTTGAAGTTTTGGTGGCAGTTTTCCTGCTATCACCAAAGTTTTTAAACTCAACTACTTCATGGTCATTATGGCCAAGACAGCCACCAATTGCCAAGTCACCCAGAAGACCCTCTCTGTTCACAAGCAACAGATCTGGGAGGGCACCTTTCCTAGCCGGCTCCCTTAGTACCTGTACCAAGAAGTTATCATCAAGTTGTTTGAGGAATCTCCTGGACCTCTTTGTATCAGGTATGTGATATTCACCAGTTAACGTCTGCAAAATTGAAGTCCCCCATAACAAGGGCAGCTGATCTACAGGTATCTCTTAGTTCCTTAAAAAATAATTAATTGGTGTCATCATCCTGGGTCGGTGGTCTATGGTAAACTCTCACAATGACATCACCTTTACTTGCTTGACCAGAGGCTCTCAGCCATGTCACTGCCAACTACAAGCTCCACACAGTCCAGCCCCTCTGGCACCATCACCCCGCCTGCCCATTCTGAAGAACCTATAACTGTCCATCGTAACATAACAGTTATAGGACTCTTCCCACCAGGTTTCACTTATGCTAATTATGTCATAGCTCTGGGACTGAGCCAAGGCTTCTAGCTCCTCTTGCTTGTTCGTCACGCTGCGTGCATTGGTGTAGAAATATTTCAAATGTGCTTCATTGTACCCATCACCTCGTGGAACAGACTGATGGACCTCACTAGCATACAGTCCCTCAGATTTTGGCATTCCATCCCATAACTTATCACCCTTGGGGATTGCTTATTGGCAATTAGAAAAAGTAAAAATTTTATGAAAGAAAGAATTTGCGCATGGTACACTCTCTTAAAGCATCCCAGCTGTCAGAAACAGTTTCCTTATAATAGTGTTACATCAAAGCTCTTATCCAAGTAACTGTTTATTACCTTTCTCCCTTCCTCTGTCAACCCTAGCAGATTAGTTCATTCATTATTAAAACCTTCACAAACACAAGATCTTAAACATTTAAATACCTCAAAGACTACTCTTCAGAATGCCTTTGTTCCTTAAAGAAACTACAAACAGTGAATAATTTTGCAGTAGCTTGGGTTTGCTACAAGCATGGAAACAGATCTTAGTTGCTCTAGTGTAATCACAAAGCAAAGATTCTGTAACAGTGCCTTTAATACTGGATGTAAGAGATTATTTTCATTTAAGTAGCATGACAGCCACAGCACCTTAACGGATAAAGGCCAAGGTCAGATGCAAATACATGGCATATGTATAATACGTTACTCTCTGAAACCAAGTATATGGGTCTGCACCATCTACAGAAAAACTTCTAAAACTAGATAAGGCTTCTATATAAATAATTAATACTCTCAATTGGCAAGAGTTCTGTAGAGACATTGAACATTTTTTGTGTAGTTGCAAATTACTGAATTTCCAGTGAAATAGGTACAGTCAACATCATGCATCACCTTAGAAGACAGGAGGCAAAATACAAGGGAAAGATTAAGATAATCAGAAGTTTTCTACCCTTATGTGGGTTTACATAAAATGCTCTGCAGTCAGAGTCCTACAGTGCTAAAATCATCACTTGGTGTTGCCAGGCTTCCTGACCATGCAGAAGCAAGAAAGCTGAAAGAACTACATGAAGTCTGGGTTTGGAGAGATTTAGAACTTTAGAAATCCCTCTTTTGCAACTCCTACCAAGGAAAGATTCAGGAATTTGGTGTTCCTCCACCATGGCAGCAAAGGCACAGTCAGAATATGTTAAGTCATAAACCAAATAGATCCTAGTATTTCTAGTATTTTAAAAGCTGCAGTTGTAATGTTATCACTGTATCATAATAATATTCCAGTAGTCTTTTTGGAAGAACCTTAACTTTCCAGACTTTGATACGTACAAGGAACATTATTTAGTAGTTTAAGATATATATATATATTTATATGTATATTCAATTTTCCTTTTTAAGCCAGAAACAGAAACAGCATTTAAAACTTCATTAAAAATATATATATATCTTTATTTCAACTAGTTTGTTAATTGAATCCTCATCTTAAAAAGGCATACCATATATCTTGTATCCTAACCAAACTATATACCTAACTTCTAAAAAAATACCTAACTTCTATCTCAGAGACAGAGTTGAAGTGGCTGAGGCACAATTAGTTATCGATGGCCCATGATGCTCTGACATAAGGTCAATCAATTATAAAACCAAGGTAAGTCTACATCATGTCATTTAGTGGCTATTTGATGAAGTAGGAGTAATGTTCATATTTCATCAGTGTAATGACATACTGTACTACATACTAGGAAAATATATACCCTGCAGAACACTCAGCCTATTAGACTGCCAATAGGAAAAGGAAAGTAGGCAATGGGACACTGACTTTTACCTCAGTTCAATAATTTCCAAAAGTATTACTCAAGATTCTCAAGGACAACCAAATTAGATCTCCTTCATCCTAAATAAAATATTCATAACACAGTTTCTTCCCATTTAGAATCTGTACAACATATCAACTCCCCTGACTTTATAGTGAAAGAATATATTTTTTCTATATTCTATGTATTTTCTATATTCTTTTTCTATATTCAGAATGAAACTCTTTATGTCTATATATACTAAAGGACTCCAACAAACTCAAACATCAAGCAAATTATACATAACAGAGTTTCTTTCATCCCCTCCCACCCAGTAATAGAAGAATACTTGAAGTTAAAAAACAAGATGCAGGAGAATAAAGGACAGCTAATAAGCTGACTATTTACAACATCAGATAGATAGGTTATTTATCTATTTACTTAAGGTAATCTATTGTAATCAAAGAAGAACACCTTTTTTATAGGAAAATCCTATCGTCATTCCTATCCTTCATGGTTCCTGAAAAGTTCACCAAAACACCAGGGAAAGAAGAATTAGACTGATTTTAATCCAAGTTTCCAAACAACCTGTGACAAAGTTCCCTGTTGAAGACTTAAGGAAACTAAATCAACGCTCAGTGTAAAAATAAGATCACACTCTATCAGAGAAAAGAAACTAGACAAGAACTGAAACCCCTAAGCTGTTAATTTTCTTTTTCATTCTTTTTTTTTCTTTGTTTTAAGATATCATTGAAAACTAGCACCTGAGATAAAACTTACGAAACAAAAATACTGACAGTGACATATTCATGAAAATTGCTTTAGAGAATTTTGCTTAAAGAGCTTTAAAGAAATAAAGACTTCAAGACACTTTGAAAAACACTTTGAAAAAGTGTCTTGAAGAGTGAAAAATAAAGTTTTAGTCTAAAAGTTAGGATATTAGTGTTTTATTAATAGAAGAATCCCAAGGCAAAGCAGCGTGTATATATATATGTGTGTGTGTGTGTATGTATATAAAAATAAAAATAATAAAAAACTTATCTTGAAAAATTAAACAACATATAATTTGAAAAAAACATTTTGTCCTTCTTAGAGTAATACTAAGTAATGTATTAAATAGTCTAATCATATTGATCATCTTTGTACCATAAATCATAGACCTGAAAATTGATCACCAAAAACAATCAGGAAATTATCCTCTAGGATAATTCTAACCACACAGCCTCTGTGAAAAGAAACTTCCTTTTCAAAGCCTTGGTTAAAGGTCAAGACAATCTGCATTATTTATCTTCCACTGCTATAAGGTGCATAAGTTTTAACTTCCATAAAACCACATCTGATAATCAGGCAGTTTTCTTTTTCCTCACTGCCTTTAGAGTCTTTGGAAGAAGAGAGAAACTTCCTTACTGAATTTAAAGTATATGACGTCTTCACATCTGAGGGTAAATATCCAGCATCCGTTTTTTTTGTCTCTTGAAATTTTTCCCCTTCCCTCATCAAAGTAAGTGGGAAATTTTCAAAATAATTGAATGCAATACACAGGAGTGTAGAAGTAAGTAGTAACAACGTGACAAAATCTCTTGATAGTTATCTATGTTAGCAAAAGTAGAAGATGCAGAAGTAGAAGAGCTGAGAAGCTCTGCAAGGCATTTCAGAAAAAAATGCTAGTTGACAACAGCTGCAGAAAAGAACATTTCAATCATTGCTACATGTTGATGGGCTCTTAAGCTGCAACATTGTTAAAGGAAAAAAATGTTAGTATGAGTGAAAAATGGGTTTGACAGCAATATTCAATAAAAATACTGCCCAGCTTCATTATGAATATGTTATAAAATTAAGGTATATCATTTAGACTATATTCACACCACAGTACATGTTCTGTATGGGTCCTCATTTCAGCTTCTTCTGAGAAGTGTAATTGTTAATAAATATTAAAAACTTTAAAAGTCCAAAGAAAATCAAATTCGAAGAAAATTAAAAAAAATATACTTTTCAGGTTATAAGTGGAAAAGCAATGTGATACAAATAAACTAATACAAATGAGAATATTTTCAATGCTGTTAGGCTGTATAAACATTTACAGGGCGTACAGACCCTCAGTAAATTGCAACAGAAGCAAATAGAAGGATATGGTCCTCTATGGAAGTATCATTAGCTACTCTTCCATTATGGAAACCTTATACTTCCCTCTGAAGGTAAAAAGCAAGACATGGAATGAAGACTACTGGTCTAATCCAGTCAAGAAGTTTCCATTTCAGTTCATTTTTCACCAAATTTATTGTAACTATAACACACATTATGACATAATATACCACACCATCTTACAATGGCAACATGTTCAGTTTAGTGTGCTGAAAAAATGGAGAGTGAAGGTACAAGTGAACTGATGACAGGGAAGAATTTGGTAACAAATTGAATAGATATTATACAGATAGATGATATTTGTAACCATGCTGTGAATAGTTAGAAAACATATAGTTGTATCTATAAGCCTGTATTATTCTTCCAAGATTTCGTAATGTAACATTTATTTGATATCAAACAAAAAGCGAAAAAAAAACTAGTTCATAAATGCTGACACAACCTAAAGTGTAGAAGAAAATGAATTAAAATAACCGTTCAGTATACAGGTCATATGTCTAGTGATGTGCATCATGCAAAATAGAAGAATATGTTGGGTCTTGCTCTGGAGTAGGCATTTCTTGTTCATCAAAGAATGCACGAACAACCTCATTTAGAATAAAGATTTATTTTAAGAATAAAGATTCATATGGGTCAGAGTCAATTCAAATATGTCCTCTTATTCAAGAGGCTCTGCAAATTTAAGAGACTGCCAGCAGTTAGTCTGAACATTTTGAAAACTGTCTATTCATTCCATCTTTTCTATTTCAGTCTGGATAAGGGACACAAGACTTAGTGACCCAGCTTGTCAGACCCCTCACTGATTGAAGATGATATATGTGGTGTTAGTTTCGGAACTCCAGATTCCTACAAAAATTGGTGGTTTTTTTCCTCTCTCTAAATGGAAGTGATAAGATTTACTTGCTTACTCAGAAGGTAAGTTCCCTATGAACAAATTTACTGGAGTGCAGGAGAATTGCTTTCCTGTTGACTTCTACAGGGAACTCTTACAAATTTTATTGAACATAACACTTTCTGAATTTATATAAATAATTCTATTAAATTGCTTTTCTACAATTTATTTTATAGAGCAGTTTGCACAATTTTACTTACATAAACTGTAAGTGGACTAGTCTTGCCCTCAGCATTTACCTACAAACCATTTCTGTGAATGTAAAAAGGAAATGCAGAGAGAAGAAACAATATAAAATAGCTTTTTTTCATGACAGGAAATCCTACTTTCTTCTACCATTTTAAAAATTCTATCTCTAAAGATAAGTTCTTCAAAGTACCCATCAAAACAGGGACATTTAGCAGAACTTCCCCAATAAACTCATAATGTCTCTGCTGTTAAAGCAGCCAAATGGGTTTATAGAGTTTCTGAAAATGCTTAAGCAAGAGGGATTAATTACTACTCAAGTGACTCCCAAACCATTAAATTTTATCAAGTGCAATTTCTTAGATCAGATCAGTTCTTGACAGCTGACAAAATGTTAAGCTTTAAAAATATCACCAAGCCTAGAAGTACCTCCAGAGGATTTTGAGTTTCTTACTAACATCCTTGTAAGAGGCCTCTCCATACCGATCATTTTCTCATTTTCAGAAAAAAAATTATTAGTGAATAAAGGCATAGTTATAACATTATAATGAAAGAAAACTTGAATTAGAGTTTCAGAGTTAACAAAATAATCTGGCAAACATTAAAATGCAATTTATCAGATTATTGCAACTCTCACACAGTCCCCACAGTTTGCTCCTGCTGAGTAATGACAACTGTCTGAAAGGTAACAGGAGTACAACAGCTTGATAATATTACAGAATGATCGCTGTGACAATGCTCCTACAATTGCATTTTGCTTAGCTATTCATTCATTCAGGTAGGGTGCTTATGTAGACTGCTGACATGTAAAAACACTGCTTCTTTGAATATTTTAAGTGAAGCATTCATCTTGCAAATGTTGTTGTTATTTTGATCGTAGTGTTCATAAAAATGGTGAAGGGCTAATGGAAGCTCCAACTGAACACTGTGCAATCCAAAACAAACAAAAATAAAGTCTCTGAAAGATTATCAGCCTTTTCCTGCACTATATTACAGAGCTGCAGCACAGTACAATATCCTGTGCCTTACCCAAAGCATCACTTTATTGAATGAATACTACTGCTAAAATAACAAATTATTCTTTCTTTCGGTTTTACTCAGCACACAATATATTTTCCCTAATATACAGAACACTGCCTCCTTACAGAATTATTTATTTATTTTTAAACCAAGAGTCTGCTCCCATTCGAAGAAGAAATCAGTTTTAAAACACATTCCACAAGGGAGAAATTTAGAAGTAACATTTACCATGAAAACCTTTACAGACTTATGTCTAACACTTTAAAGTTTTATTCTGCATAATAGTATTTTTCACTGATGCATATACACAGTGGTAAAGATGGTGCATCCTTAACTGCCTCATCCATAACTTCATTTTCTACTTCATTGTTTTGAGGGCTTACAGTGAAGATTCTCCTGCCCTAAAGCCTGACAAAGACAGATTTATTTGTATTGCCTAATCTCTACAAAATCTTTGGCCTGAGATGCTGGACAAGTAGTAGCCAGATTTAATATACCAAAGCCACTATGTAATAGAAAGGAAAGCTACATACCACTGGAAAAAAAAACAATTATTCATCACTGAAAAGGTAGGAGTTAAAGCCCACTGCTGAACTTGCTGACTGCAGCACAAAGAATATTTGAAAATTATGTTCTTCAACTATGAAGAAAATGTGATTTTTTAATTATTATTTACAGTGAGAACTATGAATGTCTCACTAGGCCCCAGCAGTAAAATCAGTAGATCAAACTGAAAGAGGGATCATTTTTAGAAAGACATTCTCAGGGACTGGGCAAAAATTCAGAATTACTCAGCTGAAAACTAAGACATTGCAACAGTCACTTGCAAGAACTGTACTATGCTTGTCTTGTGATCACACGCTGCAGGATGCTAACCCAGGATCAATGTGTGCCCCACAGAGATACCAGGCAGCCCCCCATTGCCCCATGCCCACCCAGCCCTGCAGGCACAGGCTGGTCAGATCCCCAAGCGCTGCCTTCCCCAGGGACCCATTTCACAACAAGCAGTTTATTGCTCCCCTTATGTGTTGGGAGAGAGCAAAACCACACACAGGAAGGGTTGAAAACAACAAATCATCAGCCAGTGTTGCTCACTAATCTAGGAGGCTCAAACCTCCAGTGATGGAGATTTCATTGATCGCTGACTATCTATTGAAATAAAATACAACTTAATTTGGTGAAGTGACAAAAATAAGTGTTACAGATCTTTTTTACTTGTTTTGCCTGAAAGACTTCTACTGAATCCCTGTACAAAGTTATTTGTCAGGCAACACCCATGCCCTTCACTGCCCTAAAGCTGTCCCCCAAGAGATGGTTACTGACAGAAACCATCACTTTCAGGGACTGGATTACTAGAACTTGCCATAAATGCCCATTAGGTAACTGACTCTGAATAAGGAGGATAATACTCTCATACAACAAAATCTGACTCAACCTCCAATTTCTTTGATAGTGCAATATAAAGCATTCATTTTATTGCCTTTTTTTTTTTTTTTTTTTTTCCAAATCTGGCTTGAGTTGAATTCCTAAAAGCCATAACCAAACAAATAACTCAAGTGATTAACCCCTCTCTGATTTAAGTGAACTGGAAGCAGTCCTTGGATATTTACCACCAGAAGCCCTGCATGACATACCAACATACATGGAAAAGTAAGACATCTTTCTGTCCTCTGGAAAGTTAATAAAGCCTTTTTTTTTTTTTTTTTTTGGGTGGGGGGGGGTTGAGGTGGGGAGAGAGGGGAGGGATAAAAATGCAGTGCCAAGACAAAATTGGTGTTTTGTCAATCAGAAATCTGTTGCAGTCCTGAGTGGAGTAAAAAAGAAAAAATTGCATAGTACACTTCAGCCAGAGATTCAAAAAGAATGAAATGACCAGTTATGAATTCTGGTTGTAAAATAGGAGAAGAGTGTCAGTAAAAGCAGGGTAGTGGAGACTGAAACACAGATTAAGACACTATTGGATATGAAAGTAAGCAGAAGTGAAAGTAGAAGCAGCAATATAGGAACTGATCATAAAAAGACAATTAGTATCCTAAAGATCGGAAGCCAAGTAGTGCAGCAACAGAGTGATAATTATAAACCGCTAAGAAAAACATAAGGATAGAAAGATCGTAATGTTGGATGATGAAAAAGAAAACTATTAAAAAAATGGAAATTTGACAACAAAAGGTAGAGAAAAACAAGGTGAACTAAAAAGAAAATACCTGCAACATATTTTCTGCCTCTAAATTTCTGCCTCTAAATGATTTAACGTTCCAAACTTTCTTCATTCTTTTATAGTTTTGTACTTTCGCAAGTTCATAGTGTCACACACACATAATCCTTTGCTCTAAGATGATTGCACCACGTATAATAATCATTACAGATGAATGTTGCTTTTAAGAAAAAGGAAAAAGAAACAAGGAAAAAGAAACAAGGAAGAGGGAAAGGGAAAGGGAAAGGGAAAGGGAAAGGGAAAGGGAAAGGGAAAGGGAAAGGGAAAGGGAAAGGGAAAGGGAAAGGGAAAGGGAAAGGGAAAGGGAAAGGGAAAGGGAAAGGGAAAGGGAAAGGGAAAGGGAAAGGGAAAGGGAAAGGGAAAGGGAAAGGGAAAAGTCAACCACATACCTAACTGCCTTCTCTGGCAAAAAAGTAGCTATGCACGAAGTCTGACTATTGAGCTAAGCTGGTCTAATGACTGCATGCTGCCATTGCTAACTGCATTAAGCACTGACATCCATCTATTCATGGTATGATGAATTAAGAAGGTTAAAAAAAAAAATTCTAAAAAACTAACACTACTATCATCACTGCAATCTCTCAGAAGATTAGCTCCATCAAACATCTAACTGTAAATGACAAGGAAAAATGTTCACCTGGATTGTGAGACCAGACAACAGGATAGGAACAGGACTAGCATCCTGCCTCAGCAGTAGATGAGGTAGCTGTTGAATCAACTTAGCAGTGTCATGAAAACATATTTGAAAAGCCTGAGAATTTTCCTTGACAGCTGAAGAGCTGTCAATGAAACAGTCACGAATGGGGAAACAATTAGTAGTAAAGCATCTTCCTTATTGAAGTTAACATGTTATTTGATATTAACAGTTGAGTAGGTCTCTGTATGCAAGAAATCTTTGTCAAAATACTCTTCTGACAGACTCTGAAACAGCATCGATTTATATGTAATGAAATGAAAGCCACTGGACTAAGCCCTACCCGTATTCCTGATGAGTTTGTCACAAATGAAATTAAAATGAGCTATGTCTCATCTTCAACGCTAACCACTCTTCCCACGCTAAACCTGACCGTTGCCCTGCTACATCCTCACCGTGCCCAAGCCCACCAACACTCACCTGGAGCTCTCAGTGGCTGACAGTTCTGGAAACGTTGGCCCCTCAAAGGTGCTGAAGTCAGTAGCTCTGCTTTTTAAACAGTCATCCAAGAAGTTAATATCAGTATACAGGAGGTCACACTTGAAATCTGGCCAACCTTACAGCCTCCACAGGAAGAGGATGAAGTAATTACATTTAAAGTGGCCAACAGACTTCCCCTTCGTTGCTTTCTCCCCCAGCCAGGGGCCGCTCACAACAAAATCTCTTCCAAGCTTTGAAAGCAAGTTGATCCTCAGGCTTCTTTAACGTTATCACGTACAGTCATTAAGCGATTGACTTTTTGACAGACTCTTGCAACAAGCAGTCACTGTTTGCTTCCTTCACAGCTGTGAGCTTTGGGATTTAAATATTCACTAAGAACCCAAATAATTCCATGAGTGTTGCCTGCAGTGGGCGATGAGTTTCCACTTGGGTAACAAACACGATGTGAAGATTCGTACTCTCACACTGTAGCCCATTTAATACCAAAACTCTCCTGCACTTTGTATCTGCATTGGGCTGAGCAGGCAGTGAACATGAAAGAACCCAGGATCCTAAAGAGGCTTTTGATAATGCATTTCTGGTAAATGAGTATCTGAAGAACAGTACAAACATTTTGATACTACCCAAAATAGTTTAAAGCCTGTCTTCAGAAGTATCAATAACTAAGAGGAAAACACTCTGGAACCTAAAAGCTGCTGACAGAACTGCCAGTGCAGTGCAGGCTTTGACGAGAAGCACATCGCCAGCCTGGAGCTCAGGGGGCAGAGAATGAAACCCAGTACCCATCTTCCAGTCACCCAGGGCTCACCTCCTCACCTGTAACCAAGCCTGCTCCTCCCATCTAGTCTGCTCCATGCACACGCACAGACAGTGGAAAACAGAAGACACATACATAGCCAAAATTGTCATCAGCACTACAGTTGGATATAAAATCTTCATGAGAGATTCAGCATTCACTTTATACTGACATTAATAGATGGGAAAACAAAAACCTAGTATCCTTTAAGGACAAAGAATGTTTTCTTCTCAGATTTGAGACTGAAAGCCATGTAGAAAAGAACATTATTGCACAAGCCTTACACTTCTTTGAAAACCATTCCTGGTTTGAATACACATTCATTTCAAAAAACACTAAAGGAAAAGATCATTTCATCTTTCTGGTCAATAAGAAAACAGACAACAGTCTCACTGAAAACTTACTTGCGTTACAAATGTTAAAAACAGAAGTTATTTTTACCCCCCAGTGTTAATAATGAAGTAGTGCCAATTCTTTCTTTGTAGGTCTTTTTTAGAAATTTGGGTACAAAACAAAAATAGGAATAATAATAAAAGCGAAATGGTAATTTTCTGCTATTATAAAAATAGTAAAAAATAGTTTCAAGCAAATCTTTGCTGTTAAAGACCACTAGGAAATAAAATATTGCAACCAATTGTATAATATCAACTAATCTCTTAAGATTCATAAATTAATTCAATATGTTCATCCTCTCAGTATGAATCTATTCTTTTGCTGCTTCTTAATAACTGCTATAATAAACATAATAAATTTAAGTAAGTTTCAGCTACAAAACATGCTCTACTCTATCTCACTTTTAATTTTAATGTTTCTAGAATATCCAAAATATTTCTTAACATTTCTATAGAACCCATTTATTTCCCATATAAGTTCAGCAAAAATAAAGGGGGGTGAGGAGGAGGCCTTCACATTTGCCTCACAGAAAGTAAAATTCAGAAACTCAGTTGCTACTTTTGTGGCTGCGGGTGGGTGTGTTTTGGGTTGGGTTGGGGTTTTTTGTTTGTTTGCTTTTAGTTTTGTTGTTGTTGTTTTACGATCTAGAGATCTCCTACTAACGATAAAGCTCATATTTGCTCTGTATAGAAATGAAATATATTGAAAAGCAATTTGGAAATTATTTCAGTGCTGTGGAATGTGCTAATATTTTAGACTTAATGGTTCATTAACATTTCTGCTTACATTTATGAAGTTATGTTTTATTTTGGTTTGTCATTAAAATGAAGCACAGATCTTGCTTCTGTAGCCTAATAATAAACAGTTGTGTTACAAGATGAGCTTCTGTTAAACATACTAGCTGTAAGAATCTTCAGGAATTAAACATTTCCTTGTTTTGAGGGAGAAGAGGAAGAGAAGAGGTTACTTTTTGTTCATCATCATTCCTATGATAGACCTACACCCTCAAATCATTTCACCTGTGTGTGTGCCTCCAATATAAATTTGAAGTATTATAGTTCACAGTTTTATTGTGGTCATTCTCACTATACTAAATGACCAGAAATTAAGAGAAACACAACTTTTCTGAAAACAAAACCTTTGATCTATCAATATTCATCGAAGCTTAAATATAAAGGGCCAAAAGGACTTTATCCAAACATTAATAGCATCCTCTCTTTAAAAATAAATAAATAAATAAATAAAATAAAACCAAGAAATTAAATTTAAACCAAGTCTCTCCTGCCACAGTTCTGAGAAACTGAGAAGAAAGCACCACAAGAACAATTTGCCACAAATCTTGGAACAGGAATTAAAGTCTCTAAATTACAGGTAGGGAAATCATGCACAGATGTTATACCCAAACAGGAACATGTACTTAACTGAGAATAAACATCTAGAATTAGCATGCTCACCTATGAATAGATATATTGCAGAGCTGCACTCAACCCACATCTGTGTAATTGCATCAAACCGATATCTCAGGTAACTGGGTTGTTGCTAGGATTCCTAGGGATCGCTCTCTGAATTAGCTCCTCACTAATTCAAGCCAACGATTTGATTTACAATGTTTTCAAAGAGGACTTGTTTGTCCTATTTGAGCAGAAGTGTTTTTAGCTCACAAACATGTTTCAAGTGCGCATTTCTGGCTACATATATTTCTTATTTCTGTTTGTGCTGGTCCCATATTAAGACTCCAGTGGATAAATAACCCCCTGTTTGAGTTACTGCAGCTGGGGAGGATGCTGATGGAAGGCAGCAGAGATGTCTCACAGCATTTAATCCAGGCAGATTATGATTCTCTGACACTAGCAGTAGTAACATTACAAATGTTGACAAGGCAAAGCAAGCACCTACTGCATGATTCAGTCACTCGAGGCTCTTTGTTTCCAAAAACTTGCAAGCCTGGTGCAAGACAACAGCTAGTGTGCTGGAATCATATCATTGCCCAGAAACAACAGCATCTCATAAGAAAGATTCCCATTCATGGAGATGCGTGAAAAGCCTGCCTTGACTCATGTCAGCAGAGGCATATAGCACAGGTCACTGTTAATTCGTCAGGTGAAGAGATCTGTAATTTATTCTACAGCTATCCCAAAGATACTGCTTATGCGAATGAAATAATATTGGCTGCCAAATGGCCTTCTGCATCTCTCTGAAGCCATCAATTGCACATCAAAGCCTACTGTTTGCCAAAGACAAAAAATAACAACACCCAAACATTATGCATGCTTTGGCAGACCAGAAAGGAAGGGACGCAATGTGAGCTGCAGAAAGTTGGCAATACCAACTTACTGGGGAAATGTAGTGTTTACCTGCTTTGATATTTTTGTTGATTAAAGTGGTAGTGTTTTCCCACACATTACAGGGGGCCCTGCCTTGACATATAAACTTGTACTCCAACATTCAAGCACAAGTGCTATTTTCCTTTTTCTTTTCTGCATGAACAATAGAGCACCTACCATTCTGCACAGTGCCTGAGGTCTGTGAGAGCTACTCCGCACACTAAATCCCTATTTATTACTTTCCCAATAATTCCAATAGGTAAAGAGATGTTTCTATCTTTATACATGTTCCTTCTTATTGCATGTGAGTTCTTTCAGATTACAGATCATCTAACATTTTGAGACTTAAGCAAGGATTTTCATAATCTCTATGCTCTCACCTTCCTTGATATTAAACAAAGCCTGCTGTCTTATATACACTTTTCTTTCAACATTAGTAATATCCAGAGACCTTCACATACCATGTTAACAATAATTTCTTATATTTCCAGAAATAGAGTTAACTCTATTATTATTTGGCAGAAGTACCCTTTCATACATACTCAGAAAACTTCTACTAAGAAGACAAACACATCCGCAAAGCGTTTAAGAGTGATGATGCTCCAATTTATTGTATACTATTTGATTTCAAATGTCTTAATCTTTAATTAATAATTATGTAAAAGATTCTAAGAGCTAGGTAAAAAATTTGTTACTGTATGTTTCCACCTTGCCCTGGATTAACAAGAGACTTTCCAGATTCTTCCATTTTCTCCTTTTCTTCTACCTGATTTTCTTCCCTTCCATTCTATCTGATATTAGTTCTCCCTTTTTCAAGCTGGATCTAGTTTCTATTTTAATATGCTTTTTATCTGCAGTAAGTATAATGCCATAATTTCTGATCACATTTTCTCCTTTGATCTCTTTGATTTCCTGACCTGCAATACCCTTTAAGAAAAGGATTTTACAAGTGCGAGTCCTTTTTCCCTCCATTAGCTAGGTACTCTTGGTGAATTCTGTAATTCATCTGTTGTTTATGAATGGTGTAAATAATAAATACTAAACAATTGTGTTACCATTTTAAAATCCAAACTGCATGTGGAAATTACATCATAAGGAGGCAGTAAAGACAGTATACACTAACTGATCTTTCTCTCCTTAGCACCATATTCTGTCACTTGGACACTAATTACAACAACATAATCACATATTTCCTGTCTAGTAAAGACAAGTTTCATAAAAGAAAATAATTTATATTATAAATTGCTAGCCCCTGCTTATTTGTAATTTTTATATAGATGAAATGCTTTAAGTTGACCTCTGATTCCCTAGTTCTTGTCTGAGGCAGTAAAATCACACAAGTTGTGCAAAACCTTGAGGCAATTTTAATTACTCATCTAGGTCCTGGGATTTTGTTTTTGGTTTTTTGATTTTTTTTGTACACATTTTTAAGTATATCATTGCAAATGATAATTTCAAAGAACTTTTTTCCAGCAACACATCCAAACAGTTATAAAAACAAACTCATGTATTGATTAGTTACTACATTCCAAATTCAATGCATAACACCAACTTAATACTTAAGCAAAAAGTATTTCAGACAAATCAACCCATCTGTTTTTCATGCTGACACATTGCTTATATATTTATGAAAACACGATGTTTACAAGCAACATTAATTTAGACAGGCCATGAGACCTTGACTCCAAAACTAGTTTTTAAACAGAGGTTAATTAATTGGCTATCACCGAATGCTGAGATTCTGTGCAAAAAAAAAAATAGAAAAAACACTGCAAAAGTTGACAACAAAGCTTACAGTAAGGTAGCCTGGAAATACAAACTGCTATTCCTCTTCACAGTTCCTTGCTAATAAAAGCATTAACTTTAGAGCACATATGAAAGGCAGCGAGGACCTCCTGCTGCCTCTCTGATATAGTATTGGTGGCAAATGGGCAATTTCCATATATGTGGCAATTTGCTAGTGTTACAACCCATATCCAAATGCCTTGAGGCGCTGAAGTGCCAGTCAGGAGAGCAGGACCAACATTAACATATGATTATGAAAGAAACAGCAAAAGGGAAAAGGAAAAACACTGAATGAATACTTCGGTGAAGGATTCTTTATAGAAATGTTTTGAGAGGCATGATCTGAAACTTCATGTTCTCAGAGGCATAATGCAATTCACTCTTCTATGAAATATTAAGCCAAGGCAGTAACCCTTCAATTTCCCATGACCATTCCCCTCAGTTTGTAAATAGCTAGTTCCATCCAGAATTAAAAGCAAGCTGTAGCAAAACTAAATAATCTCATTATCAAAGGAAAATAATGTGGTAACAGAAACCAAAAAATTTAGCAAGACTGGGGGTTGGGCTCAGCCACTAACATGTAAGAGTTCATGAATAATTCAAAATATCCTGTGCTTGCCTTACTGAGGAAAATACCACAGAAGAGAGAGATCAGTTGTCCTCCTCTGTTCATTAGTTATCATACTCTTATGTCTGGAAACTGTTTACCTTTCTCTTTAAATGCACAACTTCAAGACACCACATGATCTATTCCACTTAAATACACACTATAGAATTTCAAGAAATGCTGTCAAGTTCAAAATTCCTTTGTTTAGGAGGCTAGACTTTCTACATTGCCAACCAACAGTATTAAAAGCAGCATCTAATATTACCAAAGGTGAGAGGAGGAGCACTGCTAAGACTTTTCAGATGAGTATCTAGACTTTTCAGTTTCTGTACTTCATATAATTCTTAATTTGACTACAAATAAGTTGATTCCTTAATGAGAAAAAAAAAAAAAAAAAAAAAACACCTTCATATTCCAAAGCTCAGAACTTTCAATTATTCAAAATAATTAGGAAAAAAAATAGAAAAATGAAATAAACATTAAAAGGGTTGCTAAAAATAGATGCAGTAATAACAACTACTTTGAAATTGTTGTCAGGTCCTGGGTTTGGTTTTCTTCTTTGTTTGTTTTTGCCTTTAAGTTTACAGATTTCAAATTCATGAAACATTTCTTCTATTCAGGAGCCAAGCAGATCACAACTGACTACATACTACTTTAAGAAATGTAGGTTTATTGGCTTAAATATATTAATTTTAGCCTGTGGGTAGAAAAGAAAAAAAAAAAAGAGAGAGGGAGAGAGAGAACTGTTACGTAATTCCCACCAGATATCACGCACATAGAGGCATGCCTAATTCATTGCCTAAGGAGTAGACAGAGGCATCTCTAGAGCTAGTCATGTGGCCTTTTTTAACTAGAAGTCTTGACAGCTTACAGCCTCTACACCATCAGGCAGGATTTTGCAAGCATATAAAGAAACAGAACTCAACTGGGTCTTCCAGCAAAATGCCCTTCAATTTAAATGAATAAAATGGTCTGCTATGCAATCAGTAGCACTGTACCTGCCACCCTGATAGAGAGCCAGCCCGGAGGTCCACAAGACAAAGCAAGCTAGCAAAAGTGCAGCACTCAGTACAGGACTAAGTTTCATGGCTGCTCAGTTCTGGGTAATGACTTCTGAACTGCTCGAGTAGTCAGCACTGGTCTCTTACCAGATGCAAAAAGGATATATTGAACAGTTTTACGGTATACTGGTCTTTAAAAATCAATTACGTTCTCTTCTATGAGCAGGTGACATGCCTGGTGGATGAAGGAAAGGCTGTAGACATAATCTAACTAGACTTCAGCAAAGCCTTTGACACGGTCTCCCACAGTATTCTCCTGGAGAAGCTAGCAGCCCATGGCTTGGGCAGGTACAATCTTTGCTGTGTTAAAAATTGGCTGGACGGCCAGGCCTGGAGAGTGGTGGTGAATGGAGTGAAATCCAGCTGAAGACCGGTCACCAGTGGTGTTCCCCAGGGGTCACTGTTGGGGCCCATCCTCTTTAATACCTTTATTGATGACTTGGATGAAGGAATTGAGTGCACCCTCAGTAAGTTTGCAGATGACACCAAGCTGAGGGGAAGTGTTGCGAAGGGTAGGAATGTCCTGCAGAGGGACCTGGACAGGCTGGGTCGATGGGCAGAGGCCAGTGGGATGAGGTTCAACATAACCAAGTGCTGGGTCCTGCATTTTGGTCACAACAACCCCACACAACGTTACAGGCCTGGGGGAGAGTGGCTGGACAGCTGTGCAGAGGAAAAGGATCTGGGGATGTTGGTCAACACACCTGAACATGAGCACATGAGCCAGCAGTGTGCCTGGGTGGCCAAGAAGACCAACGGCATCCTGGCTTGTATCATGAATAGTGCAGCCAGCAGGACCAGAGAGGTAATCGTTCCCCTGTACTCTGCTCTGGTGAGGCCACACCTCCAGTACTGTGTTCAGCTTTGGGCCCCTCAGTATAAGAAGGACACTGAGGCCTTGGAACACATCCAGAGAAGGGACCTGGTGAAGGCCCTGGAACACAAGTCCTGTGGGGAGCAGCTGAGGGAACTGGGGTTGTTTAGTCTGGAGAAGAGGAGGCTCACGGGAGACCTTATTGCTCTCTACAACTACTCGAAAGGAAGGTGTGGGGAGCTGGGGGTAGGCCTCTTCTCACAGATAACTAGTGACAGGACTAGAGGGAATGGCCTCAAGTTGTGCCACGGGAGGTTTAGGTTGGAAATGAGGAGACATTTCTTCTCAGAAAGAGCTGTCAGGCATTGGAACAGGTTGCCAGGGAGGTGGTGGCATCACAGTCCCTGGGAGTGTTCAAGGAAAGGTTGGGCCTGGCGATTAGGGACATGGTTTAGTGGGTGATATTGGTGGTAGGGAGATGGTTGAACGAGATGGTCTTGGAGGTCTTTTCCAACCTTAATGAGTCTATGATTCTGTGATTCTAAAATTGTTCAGTCTAGGCCACATACCTCTCAGAAAAACTTATTCTTCATGGGACATGCGTATCTGGATTTGTTTTGCACAACAGTCCAAAGCATATTCCTTGTCACTTTCTGAGGAGCTAATACATTTTATGGGTTGATAATGCTCCATCATTCACTAGAACAGATACATCCACATACCCAACAATTGATGTATGATTCAGAAAGTAAATGTCTTTCCTCTGCACTTCCTAAAGCAAATGTCAGGTGGCTTACTGTAGTCTGAAGCCTACTGCTTCAGTACACAAATCCAACTTGCACATCGCTTCTAATATTCCTATTCATTCTTAAACACAAAGCCATTTTGATGAATCCGTGCTAAACAAAGCTATAAGAAACAGGGGCACAGGTATACTCCATCAAGAACACCAATAATAGCAGCCTGTTAGCTCAAGTCTTGGTGCATTTTCAAGGCAGACGTGTTTAATGATCAACATACACAGCTCCTAGCTCTTGAACATTCCCAACATTTCTGCATATTTTTCATATGCAAAATGAGTACATAAAATGTCTTTGCTTCCCCCATCCCCTCTACTTCCTAAAGTGGGATTTTTGAGACATCAGTTCTCCATTAAATATTAGCACACAGGAAAAAAAGCAAAAATTTGTGCTCTGAGGAGTTTGGCAAATGAACAGTAAATATTTACCAGCTGCTAAGATCAGCTGGCTGTTTTGAATTTAATCTAAGTATAATTAAACAAACAAACAGACAAGATATCAGGATTTCATTTCACAGTGTGGAGTAATACCATTCAAGCATTCTTTTATTTTAAATTTATACGAGCATTAATGACCATCAATGCAAATTTTTTTCTTTCACTGCTACAGAAGTATTAGTTTTTGGTTAGCTAACAACTACCATGAAAATAACTTAATAAGTCATTGCGAGATATTTTAAGAATACCATTTGAGAAACATTTTGTTTTTAAGAAATTCACCGTCATAACAGAAAAACAGTTTGCCAAAGCAAACTTGCCTCCAAAGAAATCATGGTTTTGCTTAAATGAATATCAATTCATCATCTAGCAAACATTTTCTAAATAAAAATCGTAGCTTTCTGGCTTGCTTTATTTAATCAGAACTTTGCTCAACACGATTTCTTTGAGAAAGAAATCATTAAAGTCTTTCTTGAGTTTTGAGGGATTTTTTAAACATTTGAAATAACAATGTCATTTCTCAGTTTCAAGGTTTTCAGAATCTAAGTCATACATTAATGAAAGCAACGAGTGGGTTTGAGCTTTTAAAGCACAGTCTTTTCCTAATTTGTTCAGGCACTGGACTTAAATAGATGCTAGTAAAATTAAAGTAAAGCAAGGTACACTAATCCTTCCTTCTCACAGTTCCTAGGCTTCTGCTATCTTGTCATGTCACTATTCCCTGTCTTGAAGGGGAAAAAAAAATTATACCAGGCTTCATCTGAACATCAACCGCTAGTGAAACCAAACAAAATATCACTACTCATCCACCTTAGGTTAGCTTTATAAAAGATATAATTCATATTTTTACTGAAAACTGAGACCGCTAAAATGGTAAAAATTAAAATACCTTTTCACAGATGTAGAGGATCTGGACTTAACTAGAATATTTGTAACGTAGAACTGGTACATATATTACTTGTCACTGCAGTACAGGATGAGGAAAGCCACTTAAATTCCATGACGACTAAATTCCCAGCCCAATACCCCATCACCCTTACAATCTTACAGCACAAAACTATTAATGCTTCTCCTCCACAAAGTTCAGGAAAATCATTTATATTTTGACATGGAAAATTCTGAACCAAACTGATTTTCTAGCACTTCTTTCAAGTTTGTTTGTTGTGGATTTCTTTTGGTGATTTACAGACTTCCTGATTAAAAAATAACAAGATGCAAAGAAAAGCTAAGTATATTTAAAAATTGCTTCCAAAAACATATGCACACAGTCAGACAAACATGATGAAGATCAAACAGGATCTTTTCTAGCAGACAAGTAATGAAATATTTCTTTTCAGCTTCCAGAGAACAAAACTGAAAACACCAGAAACATGCAGCTGAATATGTGATAACACTAGTCTCCTAAGAAGTAAGAAAACTCTTATTCAACACACAAGGTTAGTGGCATACTATGAAGTTGACTTTTGATATTTTTCTTGATCACATGGTCTTCTAGCTCAGCTAAGAAGAAATGAGAAGCTCAAATACCACCTCATCATTGCACGTAACTATACATTAGTGTTGCGTAAGAGAGGATGGGAGATGGAAGTCACTCAGATAATACCTGCTTGAACCTCAATGCTAAGAGTGAGCAAGGAAAACAAATAAAGAATTAGGCCAAGAGAGAAAGAAAATAATGTTGTCCACTGCTTTTCTTTTTTTCTCAGCATTTCCAGCTGTGTCTAGGAGAGGCTGGGGCTATTGGCCTATACTGAATGTAGATAACAATCAGTAATCTGCAAGTGGCTAATTAGCTCTTGGGTGCCAAAGCTTCAGGATCCAATCCAACTTTTAATTTTATCTCATCTCCCTCCTTGGAGATATTCAGAAGCCATCTGGACAGTCCTGGGCAGCCTGCTCTTGATGACCTTGCTCAAGCAGGGGTCAGGAATAGACGATCTCCAGAGGTCTCCTCCAATATCAACCATTCTGAGACACTGTGATTTGATAACTAGGAATTCTCACTATTGAGAAGGAATTAAACACATGAGATCAGGCCTCTGATCACATCTCCCTGGTGGAGTTTAATCTGGCTAAATTTGGTTTAGCTGTCTGAGCCCACATCCAGTTGTTGCTGTTAAGCGCTGTGAAGAAAGTGAGAAAGGAGGGGCTAGCCCAGGTTTCCAGCTGTGGCTGCTCTGCTGGCTCCCCTCTCTGCCACACTACTGATGGGCTCTCTCCCACCCCCGTAATTTTCACCTGGGCCCAGACCCCCTGGCTTGGCTTCAGAGCTGCCCCGACTCACTGTGGACTTGCTGGGCAATCACTGGGCAGTCTCTGACTCCAGGCCTAATCCCAGGAATATAAAAAGGATAATACAATTCTAACCTATGATATAATAAAAACTAAATGCATAAAGGACAAAAGCATATTAGATTTATCTGGTAATAATATAGGGAATGCAAAATAATAATGAATGTTATATTTTTAAGATTTTTTTTTTGTCTTGGAAGAGGCTAAAATACTCTAAAGACTATAAACATATTAGAGCAAAAGTATAAAACAGACATTTTGTAGCTAGAGGGACATAGTTAAGGAAGGTGCAGTCAGCCAACGACACGGTAAGTAGCAAGCGAAAAGAAAAATTTGGTTAAAAACGTCAGAACAACCTCCCATTTTAACAAAAGACTGCCTTAGATCTTTAGTTCCTTAAAAAAAAAAAAAAAAGGCAAGTATTTTTTCATTAGAGAAAGAAAAGGGGGGGGAAAATGTTCTGAAGTTCTTCCAGAGTAAACTCCACAGTTCTCAGTGAATTTAATTCCTTGGGAATATATATCAGGTTCACTCTGCTGGAACTGGTAGAGAAAAAGGAAAATGAGATATTCCCACAAGCTTCAAAAAAGAAAGTATTTCTTTTTACCTACATTGTACTGAGACATGCTCAAAATGAAGCAACCATGAGGAAAATGAAGGTACTATTGAGCTTCAGAACGGCCTTTTTTTTTTTTTAATGTACTGTAAATTTAACTGAAAGCCAATTATTAAGAATGATTGGCTCATCCTTTTATTAGAGATAGCTTTTCTTCTATTTTTATAAATGTCTAGAAAAGGGGTGGGGGGAAGGGATTGTTCTAAGAGCAGCCTGCAATGCCCTGTCTGAGTTTTCTACCCTCATAACCTGCTCCAGGCATGCACACTTCATGTCTTCCAGAATTAACTAGGAAAGGATTACTGTGGTTCTCTCCCAAACATCACTCATGGCTCTCACCTGAATTTATTTTAAATGCAGCATTTTAAAGGTAGATGTTTAAGATCAGGTATTTAAAAACACAGTCAAGCACCTGAGCCAACAGAGAAGCAGTTTTCAGAGCTACTTACCTATTGCAGTGCCAATGCAGAGCCAAGCTGGGGAAGACAGGGCTCTTAAGAACTGACATTTCAGGCAAGAACAAAGAGAAAAGTGGAAGGTGACTCAGCCTGTCGCTATAACCACAAGTTTGCCTGATGACCTGATCTGTGGGTTGACCCAACCTGCTCACAAGTTCAAATTCTTTTAGCATTAGGAGCATATTTTGGTGAAGGGGGTACAAGTACTTCTCACAGCTTGTATGCCATTTCTGTTTCTTGACAGAATTTCTCCAAAATCCCTGAAGATCCAGATCAGATTTCTGTGAGTCAAAAAAAAAAAAGCAGTGAGAATGAGACAAAACTGCTTTTTCTCCCCTGCAGCTCCTCCAGCTATTTTTCAATAGACCTTCAGTAAAAGATCTCCCCTCACATTTTCACTGTGAAATGCAACCTCTCCTGGCATTCGACTAGAGGCACCATGAAATCCTTTTCTGGTGAAAGAAGGAGGAATGCATGATGGGGGGTGCAGGACAAATTAGGATGCCAAGGTACAGAAAACAGAAGCACTTAGACATTCAAAAATATCTTTAAATTTAAAAGCTATTTTCAGAATTCAAACATTTTCCAAAACGCAAAATATTCCATTGCTGGAGTGCAGGAGACACAAATAATGCATACACAATGTGTTCAACACATACATTCCTATTTATTAAACAGACTTGTTTCTCCCTTTGTGGAGAAGCTTCATTTCTAACTCCATTCAAGCAAGACTGAAATGTGGAAAACAACACAGCAGTGCTTCATGTAGTTGCACTCAAGCTAAATACAACCTGTAAGACAAAGTAAGGAGCCTCACAAAATTTGAGGTTCTCACCTGACACGGAATTTCCATCAAGAATCAAACCATTTAAAAAAAAAAAAAAAAAGGTCATCACTAGCACACAGTGAAAGTACCCCTCTCAGGCTGTGATGTCTGAATGCCAGCTAAGCTTAGCCGTTAGTTAAGGAAGTCTGAAAATGGGAACTGCTGCTACAGTTCCATCTTTGCATCTGCAGCCAGCCTTACAATTTATTTATTTTTCCATACTAGTGGTGAACACTACTGTCAGAGAGGAAGTGGGATTGTGCTTTCCAGCCCTTTGGAGTTGGAAAAGCTTGGGTATTATTTTCATTCTATTTTATTTTTTATCACTAAGGCATTATCCTGTGTGCTCCTGAAAGGTAGTGAGTCAGTCTTCCTAAGGATTTAAGTGTGTATCTTTGCATTTCCTACTCATGGATTCAACTTCTATGGTCTTATTTGTATTCACAGAAGGTTCTGATCTGCAAATATCCCAGACAGAAATAGCCTCAGTGGGACAAACGGCAGGTCCAGTCAATCCAGTGCAGGCAATGTGCAATAGTGCTGCAATAAAAAAATTTTGCTATTCTCAGCTTTTCTAAACATGCATGTCCCAGCTACTAACTCTCGTGTCTTCTGAACTCTGGCTGCAGATGTTATCTTTATATCAATTAAAAAAAAAAAAAAAGAGAGATTTTAATTTCCCAGCTGAATTTTTAAAAGGCCAAACTATTGCACTTCTTATGAGCCATTTAAATTCATTACAAAAGTAACTAACATACATAAAAGATCCCATTGCATCATTTGGAATAACATTGATAATTCCCACACAGCACCTTTAAGCAATGCAATTCCCCTAAATTCACGACAATAGAAAATTTTCAAATCACAAATAAACTTGCATATTCCGTGTCATATACATTATTTGAGATTCAATTATTTAAGGTCTGATCACACTAGATCTGATCTCAATAAAGGCAAAATATGGTCCCTAGTTTTTAAAATAATTATGGCCAGAAATTGTATTAAAGCAAAAAAACTTGAGCAGTAAGTTTCCTGCAAAGACACCTGCCTGAAAACGTTAACATAAAAGTACAAAGCAAGCACTATTGCTCAGTGCAAAACTTCAAATACACATAAGTACTATCTCTAAATGCAAATCACACATGGGCAGTTAAGAATAATCCCAACAAATTGGTGAAGGAGTTTTATTCTGAAATAATCCTAAGCATTCTTCTTTTGTTGCTTTTATGGATATGTCCTGTTTTTCCACAGATACGGATGCCCATTAAAGAAAAGCTTACATGGTTTATTTGATAAAGGAGCAGCAAGCTACTGAGTGCCTGACTCAACTAGGTGTCAAACATATTTTTTCATGTACGTCTATGGTGATAACAGGAGTAGAATGTACATACCCTACAACAGTGAAAACTGGGCTTATCCACCACTTTTCATTGCCATCCATGAATTACAGCATATGAAAATAAGTATTGTTGTTAATTTTCTCCTCCACAGTTTGTTCTCTCCATCTCACCCATGGGAAAGAAAACAAATCAAAACAAAACAAAGCAAAACAAAACAACAAAGAGCAACGTAGCCAAGAGAAATGGGCTGTTTGGGAAGAAATATTTTTACTACATACCAATTTCTGAAGAGAGAAAAATCAAGAGGTCACTATAAAGTGATCTCCCAAAATGTTACCTGTTGAAGAATTTTTTCTGCACCTCCCTTGGTTATACTCCTAAAGAGAAATGACCTCCTGTAGACTTACTGTTTCAATTTACACAGTCATCTCAGCTTCCCCAAGGTAATGCTGCTAGATGCTGGAAAAGAAAAGCTGTGCTGAATTAAAAATTTTAGTAGTTGAGATTTCTCAGGCTTCTTAGCAAAATGATACGTAAGAGTTTAATAATAAAGAATGTCTCTTCTGAAGTCTCATAACACTTACTTATGATTTATAAATTAGATGTAGAACATACGCTGCCTCTAAATAATACTCGACATGTTTGCATTTACATTAACTATTAAGTTGTTGAAGATTAAGAAAAGTATTATTCTTTAACGTAGCAGCTCTCAGAGAAAGCATTTATTCAAGGCTAAGCAGTAATAATAAACAATAATTGCTGCTATTTGCTAACAAAAAGTGCTACCAACTGTCACCTGGACAGTGTAAATACACACATGCAACTTACAGATATGGAGACAGAAAAGGAAAGGAATGCTTTTTCAAAAAAAATAATAATAATAAAATAAAATAAATAAACGAACCATAAATAAATTCTGTTCTTTGCCTTCTACTTCACATTTGTTAAAAATCTATTAAGGAACAGCCCAGAGAACATATTTCACAGTGACAAAGAAAAAACTACGAGTTTTGACAAAAAACACTCAGTTGAAGAATGATTTCTCACCACTGCCTTCTCAGCTCATAGACCTTTCTGTCTGGAACATTTTTCCCTTTTTATAATTTTACAAAAAAAAGGTAAATAAAAATTCCTTTTTGGAATAATTAGACTTCAAAATTATAAAACTGATACATTTCCTATACATAATTACTCCACATATACAAAGAGATCAGTGGTGACCTCCAGGGTTGAATGCAGGGGGATTGCGCAAACTCAGGAGAGAGAAGAAAAAAAACAGAGTATCTTACAAAGATATGTATAATGAATGCATACACAGATTGCTACTAGAAGGAAAAATCTTCTATCAAGATTCCATAGTGAAAAAATTGAAGGTACTTTATATTGCCTGATCCTCTAACATACAAGTTGTCTGTAGAAGAACACATCAGATAATTCCTATTAGATAAATAAAGCAATGAGCCACCAAATGCTTTTATATCAAAGCTGTTTCATTACTCTGATATCACTCAGAACTAAAAAGAGAGAAATTTTACATGATCACTTGATAAACCTACAACTTTGTATCAGCTTTCCTGCTCTTTGATCATAACAATACACCTACCTGCAGAAAGTATAAAAATACTGTAAAACGATCTGATGTCCCACAGTATCATCCAGTGCTTAAAAGTTTTTGCTTCCAAAAGCATTTCCTGTGCATAAAATAAAAATGCATTTAATCTACATTTTAATACAATATGTACAGAATATGATCACATTTTTCTACAATTATATGAAATAATATTCAGAAAAAATATTCAGAAAATTTTTGCCACTTTTAGCAAAAACATGTAACATTAAAATAAAGCAGTTCATTACTAAACTGAGCATCAACAGTGCTGCTGTGGTTTCCAAATAATTACTCATTTTTTAACAATGTGATCTGTAGAAGCATTTTAAACTCCATTTGACAACATAAATTAATGCACATTACTATATTAATAATTATTTATAATATAAAAATAAAGATAACCTATTAAAGGCCTCTTTGCCACGAAACTGACCTGTTCAAGCTTATTCCAGTGCTTTATTTGCTCCTAATTACTGTTCAATATTCCTTTCCCAAGAGCACATTAATAATAATAAAAGGAGGCTAACAGCTATGATGGCTGATTTAGAGATTCAAATTCTTCACTGTAGCAATGGGATGGTTTTTAAAAAGGCAAAACACCAGTCATGAGATCCTACCAGACTATTGGTAAAATACTGACAGCAGCACTACAGTAAATCAATCAACAATGCAAAAAGCTGACAAGGAAAGAAAGGAGAAATAAAGGCTTGCACAACTTTGCAGTTTACATGCTTTTGTGAATAAATTGTGCTGCCTAACAACATTTTATCTTTCATTACAGGAGAATTCCAGATTTTGGTGCTAGGACAAGTCAACAAAATACAAATAAATTTCAAATTTCGGAATACACACAAAAAATAGTATTCTCTTCAGTCACGCAGGAAGAAGGAATAAAGACAGTCACATTTCAAAACAGTAACAGCTATTAAAAATGGCTGTCCAAACCAGAAGAACTCCAATATGTATATATTTTTTTTTTGGTCAACATTTACAGGTTGCTATTTTTAACTAAATTATTTGTATTAAACTTGAAATCTAGTTGGGAATTAGAACTCTCTGAGTTAGGGCTAATTGCCTTTGCCTCACATGCATAAAAACTCACTAGATTAAATTACAAGCAATCAGTGGTATTTTTCATTTGAAACAGCCCTTGGTGAGCCTCATTTATAAACAAACAAGACACAGCATTATTAATTTATTAATGGACTCAGTGTAGTATATAATAGCATCATTAATACCAAAGTCACTTCTGTTCATGTAACTAATCAGAGTTCTGGGAGGAGAAATATTTACATGACAAATGTTTGGGAAAAAATATGGAAACGGTAAGTAGGCAAAACAATTTTTTTAAAAGGCCTAGCGGGACCAGTGGCTGACAAACTTCAGTAGAGAAAAAAGCTAGGCACAGCGGCCAAAAAGGGAAAAAGCAGCATCGGCATGTTCATCTGAAGTACCCCTACAGCACATGAATACGAACTGACTGTTGAAAACACTGACGCTAACAAGCTTTAGAAAGCAAACACCGGGACTAAGAATTTTTGCTTATTTTTTTCAGGCACTGTGAGCACTACTAAACAGTTCTTGCCATCCCTGACCAGACTGCCCTTCGCACTGCCGATGGCCCAGGACCCTTTTTCAGGGCCATTGGTCCCCCGTGACACCACAGAAGCACCAGCCTCCAGCCCTGCCTCTGGTTCTGCCTCCTGGATGGCCCTTGGACCTATCTCCCGAATAGGCCACCTCAGTCTGTTCCTGTCTCCGTTCATGTCCCTGGTCCTGGCTCCTTTTGCTCCACGCTGGGTCCTTTGGATGTACCCCAGACCTTGGTCATCAATCACCTTGTCTGGAGCTGTGGATGGAGCCTGCTTTGCCCACCAAGTGCAGACCACATAGGATTGTCCCTTGGGTGAGGGCACAGACTGTGCTGGGGTCACCACCAGCTCCCTGTCCCCTAGGGACCAGCCAGCCCTTGCTGCTCCCTGACAATTTTAACAGAAACAGAAGCAGACAAGCATGTCAAAGGCAGTTGGTGGGGTACCGGAACAAAGGCTTTATGTTCACATAATAGACAAAATTTCCATTGCATCTGCCTATGCACAGATTTCAGTTGTTTAGCTTAGGATGCAGTTTTTTGTTTTGACTATATTGCTAAATTTTGCTGCGTATTTACAATACAGCCATTTTAGAAGATTCTACAGAAATTGCATACACTTTCTAAGCCTGCAGTAAACACTGACCTTAGCGGCTCCATTTCAATTCTTTTTTTTTTTTAATGATTATTATTCATGTCAACTATATTAAAGATGTAACAAATTCCATTACATGTTGCTATTTTGTTTTGTTTTGTTTCTTTTTGTTTTCAGCCTGCATATTCCTCTCCTTCTGTCTCCTACCATCTGCCTGAGGAGGCCTGCAGGTGCAGCAGAAGACACCACAGCTACGCACCTCGTGCAGGTGCCTCTCACTCTCCATGTGGCTCCTCAGTAAGTCTCAGAATTACCCAAATGCCTCCTGGGTGGCTGCTTGTTTGGGAGCAGCCATCCTGCAAGAGCCTCACTTGGCTTTTTGTGAGACTGGCTGATGGTAATGTATGCATCCAGAAAATGCTCTATGCTTGATAATGAGCCCTGTGTAGTAGGGGTGGAGAACAGCCTGCCCCAGACCTCTTTGATGTGCTGCTCCTGATTCACCACCAGCATAAGGAGAGCACTTGGCAGCCCAAGCCATATCTCTCTTGGGCAGACATAAAACAGAAACACAGAGTTTGTTTTAAGACCTTGCAGCCTTTTTCTGGGGCCAAAAGGAACAGGTGAAAGAAACAGAGTTGTGCAAAGGAAAGTAATAGTTTATAAAATTAAACCCTGTTCACTGAACAGCTTTCCAAGTCACATTTTGTCATTTTGTCTCCTGGCTTCATGTGGCCCAACTGGCAGGTCTTCACAGGCGTCATGTCAGAGATGACCGGCAGAGGGATGCAGAGGAGGGGGAGAGAGGATATCACAGGAGTTAGAAGAGGCTTCCTCACAAATTAGACAGTGAGAGAAAATGTAAAAGACATGAAGAGGAGAAAGAGAGTACTGAAGGGCTAACAGCACAAGCAAAGTAGAAGCAGCTGTCAATATTGCAACAGCTTGATAAATTAGGCTTTTTCAGCTTTTAAAAGTCAATTGACAGCTCAGCTACATCCTCTGTCTCTGGTGAGTTTACAAAGGAAAATTCTACCTCCTCCTCTTTCCAGGTACACTCCCACTTTTACAGGCAATTTCAAACTCCAGAAGCCATTAATCTTTCCATCACAGAAACCCTGACCCCACCAGGCCCCAGCTCAGCACCAGCCGACCCCTCTCCCTCATGCTCAGTTTTCTCAACAGCCATTAGTTCAAACATCACAGACCTTTGCACTGCCACCAAGGGAATGGCATAGGTAACAGCCTAACTCCTGTTAGTCATGGCAGGCAAGGGAACCAGGCAGCTTTGCTTCACAGAAATACTGTTCATTTAATCATTTATGAATCTCACCCGATATGAAGGGAATAGCTTCACGAGTCACTTCCACGCAAACTCTGGCACATCCCTAACAGGGTCCATTTTAACAGGGTCCATTTGCTGGGTGCATTCATGCCACAGGACTCACACCTGACTTGTTGGAGGAACCAACCACTTATACTAGATGCTTCACAGGTTGGGGCTTCAGTTCAGGCTAATTCTCTTTTATCCCACCAACACAAAGATCTCTGCCTTTAAGAGCACCAACATTAGGGGAACAAAAATCACACCCACAGACTACCTTCACTCTTCTCTAGGACAAGCATTAACTCCTTCTTCTCCTTTCTCTTTCACCCAATACTGTCAGGAAAAAGGGCTTAGGTGATTGTCCAAGTATATTCCCACTTCTCCACACTACAGCTTGGGTGCCCACTCATCAATTTCCAGCAAAACTGAAAGAAGTTACAGATCCTAAGATACCAAAGTTTCTGAATGGTGGAGACAATCAGATGCTCCTTTGCTGAGAAAAAGCAGCTGGAGTTCAACATTATGCACAACACTAAGTCTGTAAAGAACAAGGCTTCATCAGTTCTGCTCCTCAAAGGCATAAAGAAAAATATTTTTAGTGTATCAAAAGCCACACACATTGGGACAGAGATAAAAACAGTCTAAAATCCCTAAATGAATATGGAATGCAGAATTCAAGCTCTTCAAAAACAAATTCTTCATATTTATAGCCAATATTTCAAACTCCTCATGATTCTCTGTAAAGAGCACGGATAAGGCAGAAAAAAAGTGAGGACTTACATGAAGACAGCAAATGTCAGATGCCACATTTTGGATTCTTAATTTTCCCTAGAACTGTGAAGAGTTCTGCATGCATTAACTGATGAGATGCATTAGGTCTTTCCTGATAAGCATAGGTTGTTTCCTTCCATTATACCAGTTTTGCAAATTCTGTATCAATCTATAGATATTCTCAATCATTGCTCTCAGCTTTTCCAGAGAAAAAAAAATGCTGAACAAGGAAAAATAACCAAGACGGTATGATATATACTTTTTTTTTCCCCCCATACCCTCCTCTGAAAGGACAGGAGCTGGGGAAGGGAAGGAGAAATACCACATCAGGAACTTTGTTTATTTTTAAAAAGTCATCCTAAATTGATTTAGCCTAGAAAGTTCAAACATACTTTGCTATGCTGGATTTTAGTGAGGGCTTGTTTCTCTGATTAGCTTTGGGATACTAAAAGAATTGATTAACATTTATTCCTGCATAAATTATGATGGTAATTGATTCTTCATTCCCACCTGCAATTGATCTGAAAGCATGTGACAGACGCAGTCCAGAAAAGTAGGATAAAGTAGTGTCCTGACAAAGAAAAGGAGTCTGAACTAAGCTAGGAAGTAACTATCAACCAACCAACCAACAAATGTTTTCTGTGCATATCCATATACCCTTCTCTTGTCATATTTTGAAAGAAGACAAAAAGAAACACAAAAAGTAAGAGCATGATTTATTCTTGATGAGCAAAAACAAGGGTTTCACATGGTGAGAAAGAAGCTCTGTTCACTCCTATGTCATTGAAAATTGAACAGCACTTAGCATACGACATTCTATAAATAAAATTGTATGGAAATTATTCCATTGACAAATTTATCTGCCTATGATTAAATATCATAAAACCATTAAATATGAATAAGTCTGAAAATTGTATACATTTAATAAGGGAGAAAGACCATTGAATCATGACAAGAATTGTCTTCTTTGGTCATTCATGTAGTAAGAATGTGCAGGAACAGAAACTCAAACTATTTTGTGCCTATGAAGAGAAAAAGGACACATAGCTGCATGAGCACAGAAAACTATAAACTGTTTGGATGAGGGTAGTTTTGGTAATAGCAGGAGGTTGCAGCAGAATGCTTTTTCCTCCATTCCATTCCCAAATTTTGATTTGCTCCACAAAATATCATAGGCTCTGCTCTTTCTTACTCTAGAAGTCCTCTTCATGTACTCTGACTCAAACTTCCACTAGAATATATCTTTGCATGCCACTGTGTTATGCATCTTGGAAGAACAGGTACTGTAAAGAATAACCAGAAAAACAGGTGATTGTTTGGCAACCCATCTGTTGATACCACAAAAAAAAAAAAAAAAATTGCCCCATCTGGGATAGGGCGATGTTTGCTGGGTAATTCCAAAAGAGCATGCCCTGCTTTTGTTGGCCACACCACTGATAGAATAGCAGAATAATTTAGGTTGGAAGGTAGTTTCTAGAAGTCATTTACCCCAAAGTCTTCTTCAAACCTATTGCTGAATTCAACCTCAAAGTTAGATCACATTGCTTACGGAGCAGCAATGCTGAGTCAGATTTTGAGCATCCCCAGTGGCTGGTCTTCATGCCACAAAGGTCTACTACCGACTTGTGTTCAGCTTGTCAAAGACAACACTCAGGCCCTTTCTGCAGAACTGTTTTCTGTACATTTCAGTACACAGCCTGTACTATTGCATGAGGTAACTGTCAGGAATAGTAAAACCACCACAGCCTCTCCGATTGCTTCACCTATGCCAGAACCCTGAAAGAGGCTATCTACTTACTGCAAGATAAACTACTGTATGAAGGTTGAGGGCCCTGTCATGGCAAGATGGATGGATGTTCTACCTCAGCAGATGGAGTCTTTCCTTCCACCTCTCTATCCCTGTCCCCTAAAAAAACATATTAAATCCAATCCAAGTTTATCCAATCTTCTTGTTACAATGCTGCAGCAAGGCATTCCATTTCAAAGCAAAACTGAACTGCCAACAGAACAAGATTTATCAGCTTTTGTCATGAGACAATATTTTGTTCTGTTGTTTGAGAGAAATGCACAGAAAGTATTCAGCATTTCAGATTTTAGACTCATAAAAGAACTAAACACAGACTTTTACCTAACATACAAAGAAAGTGTGAAAGACCCAAAGCAAAATACGTATATGACATGGAACAAGTTATCAGGATGGGACTTTGGGGATGCAACAACAGCCATACCATTTTCCAGCTGTAAAAATGAAATGGATGTGTTGATTAGGCTAAAGACAGAAACTTCACAGGCCTCATCCAAACCTCCCTTCAAAGTGCCTCTCTCTCTTTTATATATATGTACTGCAAAAGAAATACAAAACAGAAAGAGTGCAAACACAGGGTGCAGGCAGCACCTGTGGTGCTCATGTATATTCAGTAAATTTTATTTCTCTCCCTCAAATAACAGATAATACAATTGTTAGTTAAGTTCTGTGATGTATTTTACCTAGCAAGCTATTATCATTTTAAAGTCTTCCCAACTTCTTGAGGCTTCACTAAGATCATAATACATTCTATTTCAAATCTTTCCAGATGACACAGCATTGTCCAGGGGAATACACCAAGCCTTTGCAATAGATACAAATGGATCCTACTGTTTAAATAGCTCTTTCTATCTGCACAATATTTAACATCAATTGCATCCATTTGTTACAGCATATTATTCTAGCAGTAATGAGCCTCTCATTCCCCATGTTAAAAATTAGACAGACATTCAAACACGCATTGCCTTCCTTTTTTGATAATGGATTAAACAGCAAAGTTGCACTTTCCTTAAGGATGGCTAAAATAGAGGCTATCTAGAAAGAAGTGTAGACTGTCAACATGAATCTATTCTTCAGCTGAATGAATAGAACTGACTTTCTAAAATTCTTCTGCTGGCTCATAGATCAAAAACAATCCAGCAAACCCTTAAAAGAGAAAAAAAATTTGATCTGCACAAAATATTAACAGGAAAGTTTAACCATGCTTGTAGCATAAAATATGAAATGGACAGCTAAATGGTTAGTTATGACTCCCAAGCTTCCAAAAATTATAGTTAATTCCCAATGCTGCTATACTATATTTCTCAATGAATAACAACTTTTAACTATTCTATATCAAAGCAGCAATGCTAGTTCTCTTAACAGTGCAGCTTCTCAGAGATTTCTGTTGAGTCTGTCTGAAAAGACAGTGTTGAAATATGTGAGTCAGAGAAGAAACACAGCTAACATCTTTTTCAAAGTAAAATAACAGGAGAATTACACAAAGAATAGCTGACATTGGAAGGGATGCCTGAAGGTCACCAAGTCCGACCCCCCTGCTCAAAGCAAAGCCAGCTACAGCATGCTCAGGGCATGTCCAGCTGGGCTTTAAATGTCTCCAAGGATGGAGAAGCTATAAGGTACCTGGGCAGCCTGGTTTAATCTTTGATCGTTCTCAAGGTCATAACCTTTCTTCTTATGTTTAACTGGAATTTCCTGTATTTGATTTTGTACCTATTACTTCCTGTCCTGTCACTGAGAACAACTGAGAAGATCCTGGCTTTACTTCTTTACTCCACCCAATCCGGTATTTATACACTTCGGGGGTGGAGCAAAGCATTGGGAATAAGTGGATCTGGAAATAAAAGCTGCTGTTTATGCACTATAGCTTACCTACCTACCTGCATTAGAATTGTATGAAGTACAGACAACACGCAGGCAAGACCCTCCTCCACATACTTCAGTTTAGATACTACTTCTGAATTTCCAGGAAAGAGCATATATATTTATACACAAATATTTTTAAAGAGTATGACCTAGAAACACTTCAAAAAACACAGAATTCATAGTAGGTTTTTTCCAATTTCATATTATACCTGAAACTTAATCTTCTGCATAGGAGACAGAAGAACTCTGTTCACCCTTTTCTACCAAAGAGAAGTGGCACTGAACTTCGGTGAGGGTACTTGAGGGCTTCCTAAGTAAGGTAAAATGTGCTGTATGAGGTACCTACAAAGTACTCTTTTAGAGAGTTTCAGTCTTTTCAGAAACTAAAAAGGAGGTTTCAATAATTTAAAAGATAACTTAACTAAAACTAATGTTCATATTTTATTGAAAGCTTCTTTTGATTCTACTCCAAAAAGCACTTCTTATTCCTTTCCACTCATAGTGTGTGTCTTTCCAGTAACTTTTAGTATTTGTATTTTTCAGTTTAAAAGAAAACTGTCTTGAGTATTTATAACTACTGATTGCTGCATAACACACTCTGTTTGTCAACCGTACAAAAAGCCAAATATAATGTTGAAATGAGGATTTACTTACCTTTTTAAAACTGTTTTAGATTTTAGCGTTGGGGTGTTGTTTCTTTGTTTTAAAGATAAGAACCTTATTCCTATCCTAATGCTATTCCTGTATCCTGTTACAGAAATATACACTGACAAAAAAGCTTGGCAAAAGTACCATACTGTACAAATTCCTGTACTTTAAAATACTTTAGGATATTTTGGGGGGAAATTTAAAAAAAAAAAAAAAAGATTTTATACAAAATGTGGAAAAGCAAAGCATATTTTTCCTTAAAAAAAGTTCTCTACTCCCGAAAGGTGCCTCTTTCCTTGTGCCAGGTCATGACATTGGTTTCCCAACCTGTAAAGACACAACAAACTGTACACTTTACCAGACATGTCCTAAGTAGCACCATGTAAGAAAGAAAACTGTATCCATAAACCAAAAGAGAAAAAGTTGTCATAATTCACACTGCATTCAGTACAAAGGCAACAGTATTCAGTACTCTCAAATAACATTGCACAGAAACCTAAATGACGGTGGTTTCTTGTAGAAGTTCCTGAAGTTTTGCAGAAAAGTGGTTAACAGCACAATGAGTTGGCTCTGTCTCATGAGAGATTTTTTTTTTCAGCTCAGCTCTAAAAAAAAAAAAAGAAAGAAAGAAAGAAAGAAAAAAGATATCATTCCTCTAATAAAATCCTCCAGAGGCCAGCTTTGCTAACAGTAAAACTATCAGCCTTCCCATTCTGCCTGTGTAAATGTGCACTTGCAGCAATACAAACATTTTACAATTGCTTCAAGCTGTTCTTTTCAGTGAAGTAAAAGAGAAAATTTTCCAACTTCTTGCAAGCTATAGATCATTAAAAATGATCCCATACACACAGCCACCAGCAGCACCTACAGTTAGTGTTTTCCTGATTCCTTTCTGCAAGCTTCAATTACCCCTTTTAATTTATAGAACAAAGACATTCTACAGATAAATTTTAGATTACATTATACTGATTTGGAAGAGCCTGCACACATTTCTTTAAAGTTGGCTGATCCTTCAAAATGACACTAGCACAATGTTAATCCAAAAAGTATCAAGAAATATTTGTGTCCATTTCCTCGTAAACTCTGACTTCACACATGAAATTTTCCATAAAGTTACTATATCCTCTACAGGCTCAAGCACTTTCCAAACTGTTAAAAAAAATAAAAATTAGAGACCCACTTGATGTTGTAAAAGATGTAGGGAATCAATAAAAAGTAAGGGCTTCAGACAGTTTTCAGATGGCAGAAAATGCAAACCCTAAGACACTGAAGTATAGTCCTATGCTTCATAATAAAATACAACTACAAAGCTCTAACGTACAATTAAAAGTAGAAATATCTGTTTGCTGTCAGACAAACCCTGTGCTCACAAACATCACAGGCCCCAAATATCAGTCAGACCTACAAGACTTCTGTAAGAGCAGAAACAGGTAAAATAGCCCAGCCTCTAAAAGGGCTAAAAAATATTTTGAAGTTGAGCAATGTCATCAAATCCTAAGGGAATGGAGAAGAGTCGCAATAAGCCAAGTGAGGTTCTAGTTAGATAAAAGTCTTCTGGATAATCTTCCAACCTTCTTGCCAAATCTTGGGGGGTGGGAGGAGGGAGATAATGTGGGAAGTTTTCCCCACATTTTGTCATTATGTCCTACTCCTTGCTCAAAATAAAACTAGTTGATGACAGTTCATGTGACCAAGGATTTCTCTGCTTCCTTGTGCTCTGCAGAATATATGTTCTCCTTGCTACCTGAGGACTACTCAGAAACCTTCTTCCTCCGAGCCACACATACCGCTGCTTTTACTTCACTGTACTGGGAAGGCCCCCAAATCCCTGCCTCCATTTACTCCTCCACATTGTCCAGACTGTCATTACCCACCAGAAGCCTGGCTCCCTTTTTCATCCTCTATGAGGAGGAATGTACACCTGAATCATCTCCTCACAGTGCCAAATCATTCTTTACTTGCAGACTGAGAAGCAAATCTTTACATGAGTTAACATTTTAAAAATGGAAAGGAGATGGTAATGCTTTTAATCCAAAAGGTAACCATTCTTTCAAGGTAACCACTGACCAGTTTAGGTTCTACAGATGTAAACAGAGAGTGAAGCTGATGGTGCAACTGCTCCTTCAGTCATCGCCAAAATGAACAAAATTCTACCCAGAAATGCCTGAAACGGTCCTTAAATATTTCAGATTGACCAGTGCTTCCAGAGTTACCATACCAGAGACTCAGACAAAAATGCCATTCTAAGTAAAATACCTTTTCAATCAGCCAAAGGAAAAAAAAATAATATATATATATATATATACATATTTCCAGGTTTACATTGCTGTTAATTCAAGCTGAAATGTAAAATAATGATAAAATGCAAGACTTCCACACTCCTTCTATCGTTGTTCTATAATTCTCCATAATTTTAAATTACATGTTTAATAATTGCATGTGAAAATTGATAGTATCATACAAAAGACATCAAATAAATGTGAGTTAAAATTACACAACTGAACAATCAGTAATAACGTCTTATTTAAATCTAATCAAGCAGTGCAAAAAAAATGAAAGGGGAAAAAATAATGGAATGGGAAATTTAACCAATGCAACATATGCATTCAAAGTTTCTTATTGTCTCCTTTATTATTAGTAGTAGATTGATCAAACTACAAATGAGCTTAACATGTGAAAAACTCTGCCTCAAAGAACCAATGACATAAAAGACTGTCAGAAGACTCGAGCATCAGGGCAGCATTTAAGGGAGCTACATAACTAAAATACCTCAATCTCTCTCTTCCTTTTCTTTTTATGGCAGCACAATTACGAAGGTATCCACCTATCTGAAATCACTGTAAATTTGTTTTGCTAATTTCTTCTATCTAAACATCTACTTTGGCCTCTCCTGGAGACGGAGATGTCATATTCAAGTGGAGAATTTACTTTCTCTGATAAATTTCTATTTAAAAAAGAAAGAAAGAAAGAAAGAAAGAAAGAAAGAAAGAAAGAAAGAAAGAAAAAGAAAGAAAGAAAGAAAGAAAGAAAGAAAGAAAAGAAGGCCAAGTTAACAAATAAGCAGTAGAACAGGGCACAGAAAGAAAGCTTATTTGTAGCTCTTTTGCTGCAGAGATCACAGCCAGCATGAGGCCGCATTCAGAAGCTCCTAGCAGAAGCTGCCACCTGCACTGTCAGGGCTGTCTTCCTCTCTGGTCACAACTCAACTTACCAAAAAAAAGACACTCGCTGCATGGAGGTGTGAGACCTTGGTCAACACATTGTCCTATAGCAACTTGTGCACCTGCAACACCCCTGAGGTTGTGCAGAGCTCCACACCATGCTGACTCCCCATGCATGGCGGGTACAACTTTGACATGACTCCCCCTCCATCTTCCTCCTCCTTCACTGAGACCCTGACATTGACATGAATAATAAATTTAACCTTCATCAGCACCACGGGACATGCTAGGATGGGTCACCCTGTCCTTCTAGGCTTCCCAAAACAAAGCGTGTCCTGCTCCCCTGAAAGTCTATGCACTAAGTAATAATGAAAGTCAGTTTTTTTTCCTAATTTCTCCTTTGATTATATATTAATTTAACTATGGCTCTGTTAAAAAATAATAATAATAGATTTTTCATGGATATTAGTTAAAAATAAATCCTGAGAAAGTCAGGAAAACATGTAAGATTACAAATTTGTATCTGCACGTATTTGGGAGAAAAATAATAGCAATTGTCATAGCAGTGTTTTAATGCTGTCTGTTTAATTAATGAGGCAAATCTATCAACATCAATATAAAAACCAGGCATTGATTTATAGTATACTCCCACTTCCCTGTATTTCTAAATATAGGAATAGCACAAATTTTTCATTTTTAAACTTGGTAGACCAAGAGATACAGACCAGAAATCCATCATAAGCTCAGAACAAAATACTAGCCTGGATTTGACAACAGGTGGGAGTAAAAGTGTATTCATGTTTGTGTAGCTGTCCATACTCAACAGCACTATAAAAGCCAAAAAGTAACAGAAAATCATCACTGGATATATATATTAAAAAATATATATATTTCAATGAAAAGATTGCTTTGATAGATAAAATGTTAGTTGTTTAGGTTGTTTGGAAATACACGTTTGAAGTGTTAAAGTCCAAAACAGATTAATGAGCAACATACAGGTAGGATAGCTGTGATTTTACAGTAAATGGAGTGTGTAATACATCTGACAATTTTTCTGTTGCATGTAGCTCATGTATACATATGTATACATTTACAAAGCTCTAGAGGTTGAATTAAATTAAACCATTTCTAACTCCTAAATTGGTCAATTGTAAGAAGCTAGGCTGTCTGATCTATTTTAAAGAAAGACTCATTAAGCAGTAGCCTCCACTTCTTTCTTATCAAGACACTGTGAGACACAGTTAATGATTTGAAAAAGAATCTGTAGGCTGCAACTAATGATCCGTTTGGGTCAAAGCTTCTGCTGAACTTGTTTACTTCCATTTACAGGAGACTTCAATGTCTTGTATGAAAGATGGTTACATTTGCCGGTCAGTGTCCTTTCACTGATAGGAAATTGGATCTGCTGAGACCTCAAATAAGAAATTTGTAAACATTAGGGTGTTCTAATCAAAGTCTACTATAGTAAAATTGATTTAACTTGATATATTTCAGTATTTTTTGATGTTGCCATCAGATGTCAGTATATATACATACACGCAAAAAAAAATGTTAAAATAAACTGTTAAAATAAGAGAGGTATGTCTTGAAGCCATTTCTCAAAAGGCAGCATTTGTTTTGATAACCTACCAAAAGGTTTTCAGATTCCTATAAAAACTTTTTGCAAAGAGATTTTTCAGAGGACAGGGCTCTGTTATTCTCATTTACTTTCTTTTACTAAAATCTATCCTTCAAATTTTCAAAGCTTCCTTTGGTTGGTAACTCTTTGACCTCAAACAGCAACTTGTGTAGCTCTAGAAAAAACATTCTATGATTTTGTGAAGAGTAGTTATCTACCATATCAGATGCACATATGCATAGTAAGGAATCTGTCCTGAATAGATGGTTTTCTTTCTTGAAGATGAATTAACTGATACAGGCGAAACAGTGGCACTGATGAAACCTCATTTACTGTGTAGATAGAGTTGGGTTAAAGGATGACAACTGTATTATACCACAAGAGGATTTCCTAATTAGGAGGAAAAGGAAGATGGAGCTTAAATGTTTACTCTGCATTTTTCTTCATTTTGTTATATGCCATGCGGAAAAGAAATTCTGGCTGGAACACATTGCTTCATTACCAGTTAGAATTATTATCTTTTCTCCAGCTCTTTTTCTATATTACCTCTCTTTCAGTTTCTGATAACTACCAAATATAGAGTTCTTCTAGAAAATAGCCAGATCACACCACTATCTTTCAAGAAATTGAAGGATTATGGACTGCGCTCCTGACAAAATTGTTGATTGTCCCTCCTATTAAGATTCTCATCTGATATAAATGATCCTGAACTTTATATCTTGCCTTTCATTGGATTTCAGCATGCTTACTGTCTGCTTCCTCTTGTGGGATGCTATTAACCATCATTACAAACAACTTTTCAAAAGGAACATAACATATCCTAATACTCAGGAGCATTGTATCTGCATGTTGCAGGTACCTCTATTCTAAATTATCCTCCCACTCCACTATTACCTCACCTCCCACTCTCTGCAATAAAAACAAGATTTGCTTGATTTATAAAGGAAGTAAACACAGTGTTTCAGTAGTTTATAATAGCATAAAACGGACTGAGCACAGTTCAAGGATACAACTGCACAACTGCTTGATCTATAATTTAACCACATTGTATTATTTCAGCTTTACACTTTAATTGGCTTCTAAAGAAACCTAAAGAAACTGCATTTTTTATATAGTTTATCCAAGATGGAGTCTTGATGTTTTCTAACACATAAAATGACATTTGACATAGTGAACAAAAGTAAGTCTCAGAGGACACTGAATGACTGAAAACTGCCATTATTCAGGCTCAACAGGAAAGCCATTTTATTCTTTAGATTTGTATGAATAAATAGAAATCTCCCATTCTACTATCTCCTCGTATTACTTGTTTTACTGTAAAATCAAAATATTACAAATTTCCCAATTCAGTTTGTTCCCAAGACATACATGCCCTCATATATTTTGCAGTTCAGATAAGTTTTGTCTCAGAAGTTCAGAAAAAAAAAAAAAAAAAGCAATCCAACTAAAACTCAGCCCATTAAAAATACATTTTTCAGCTGGATAAATCTCCTGATCTGTTCACAGTGAGGCTACAGAATAACTGGTGCCTTAACCTGAAAAGGATATGGAAAGTCTGCAGAGAAAAGCAGAAGAAAAGGGAAAGAGAGAGAGAAGAGGAGAAGGAATAGCATACTGATGTGCTTTAGGTGGCAGTGCCAGTTCAGGACCATGAGGAATCTGCAATTTCAGGCCACTGCTTATTTGTGGTCCTGCTTCTCCAATCTGCCTGATGCAAGTTTTAGCAAAGAATTATACTCCGTGTCTGTTATACTCACCACTGGAACTGGATGCCCAGCATCTGCTAGCCCTTCTCTGCTAAGGCTTTGAAACATAGCACAATTAGGATTGGAAGGGGCCTGTGGAGGTAACAAGTCCTTGCTCAACGTCACGCCAACTTCAATGCTGCATCAGGTCACTCAGGGCCATGTTTTGAATATCTCCAAAGAAACACCAAAGAGAGATTCAGACTGTGCATCTGGAAAATTGTAATTTAAAGGAATACTTGGTGTGTGCTAACTGCAGACTAACCATTTGCACCAATCCTCAATTTTAATATTTTTATTTATGCTCACTTATTTAGAGTCAGTGGAAGGACTAGCTTCCACTTCATATCACATTACAAAAGAGCCAAAAATAGAGGAAAATGATGAAATCACCACCTCAGCTCTCAATAGTCTATGGATTTCGGGCTTCAGGGAAAAGACCACCTTTGAGGAAATGAAATACAGTTTTTAAGGAAATAGAGCATCCTCACAGCCTTTTGCATCACTTAATTTTTTGTTTGTTTGTTTAACTAAGATGAAGTTAAAGATAGCATGTGTTCTGACTATGGAAAATGCCACAGCTTTACTGAAAAAGCAAGCTACAGAAGAAACAAATGATTATGGCTGCTAAACACCACTTTTGAAGCTAGCTAGACAGATACAACTTCTCTGAAAAATGACTCAGCTAGTTAAGCTGTATGCAGACACATTTCACCAGTCTAAATAAATCTTAAGACAGGGAATTTGAGGAAGCTGATGGGATCATTCCAGTGACAGCAGAGGAAAGATGAAGTACCAGTGGAATGAGGTTGTCTCTGTCTCATTTACTCTTATTTTCTTCCAGTCCCTGCCTACAAAGGCAAAAAAAAAATAAAATATGGAACAGTAGCGACAGTGCCAGCACTGGCAGCAAGAAAGAAGAATTTGGCACCCGAGACCAGAAAAGTCTCAGATGCCACACTGATACTGATTACCTTTCTCCTACTGCTGCCCCTAAGAGACATAAGAAAAGAGTTGGTTTATTTATAATGCTGCGTATGTCGAAAACACCTTTGTTGACTTGAGCTCAACATATTTATAGGTTATTAAGCAAACGGGATCGTTCTAACAAAGAACAAGCCACTGGGGCATATTCCAAGGGAGAAAAATATATAAAAGCAGATGCTTACAATCAGTGTAGTTTGCTTTCAGAACTATACAGTAACTGCACAGTTACGGCAACCTCCTTTTATTGATTTATTTCACCTTTAAGAAATGTTTCACAGGGACTAAAATGTTTCACATATACTTAATGGGCTAAACAGCCTTTTCACCTGTACTTCAAGACATCTAATCCCTAGCCTACATTAATAGGGACTAAGAGAAATTACCATCTGACAGCTCTTCATTGACTTATGTATGTGGAAGCGTACAACGGAGGGTCCTGTATGGACTAAAAACTCTTCCAGATACCTCTATATTCCAAAGGGTACATTTCATTACCACACTGAGTCTGGGAAAAAAATAATGATAATGTGAATACACAAGTTTGAGAGCCTGATTTGGAAAAAAAAGGAAATAGGTGATGGAGCCTCTCTACATGTAAGCCTGCATTCCTTCCAAGTTGGATACCTAATTAAGACTATTTAATTAAGATATATTTATCATGATTTTCATGAAGGCTCACATTACTTTGATCAAAATGTGCTTAGACAATATGGCACAGCTCACGCATGCAATAAGCTTTCACATTAGCCTCCCTCCACACCTCCCTGCTGGGGTGTTTGGCAATATCGCTTGACCAGCTCTACACAAATATGCTGAGAATATTTGTATCCTCGTGATACATGCATGCATATATCTTCCTCTCCCAACTAACTACCCTTCCCACAGTTTTCACAAAAGCTAAAAATTTTGTTCACACACTCATCCTGCTCAAAATCACATAACTCCTCCTATCCTCACCACTCTTGCCTCACACCTCTGTTTGTTTTATGTAAGGCATGTCCCAATTTGTGAAAAACTACAATAAAGCAATTCTAGTTAGAGTATCTGATCTCAGATTTGTTGACTTTTTTTTAATGTTGATTGCGTCCAGTAAAGCATTACAAAGAATATTATAATTGCAGATTTAGTTCTTTTCTTCCCATGGGGAAGACTCAAAAACAGTAGTTAAAAAAAAATATGAGAAATCAAGAACCCAGCCTTTCACCTAACTTTTCTCCTATATTTCCTACATTATGACATGCCAAATTATTTACATAACACTCTGTAGCAAATTTGCACAATTTCCCTTTTTGATTATTCATTTTATGGTGTGTTGGCAGTTATTTTTGAACGTGGACTGACAAAAATATAGTCTCTACTTCCTCATCAGTAAATATTTGTAGACAATCTAGATGTTCTCAGCATTTCTATTTCACTTTTCTTTATACAACACATTATGGGAAAGTAGTAAAATTTGGCTTACCAAATAAATTTATAAAGCAACATCATAAAATACTAATCTTGAATCTGCACCACTGTCTCAAAACAAAAGATAAATTAAGGACAGTTTTTGTTTTGTTTTATGTTGTTTTTTGTTTTTTTTTTTAAACTGTCCTCTTCCTCTCTTCACATTTCAGAGAAGCAGAAACAGTCTCTTGAGATACACACAGAAGATACATCCATACCTGTTTTAAAATTCTTGGTAAGATTTTCTTACACATCCTTGAACCAAGATCCTTACCTCACGAATACATTCCTAGGAAAGTATTACTCCACTTTTTGTCATTTGTATTGAACCATGAAAGATTTTAACATTCATATGAAAGAAATTATATTTTAGCATATCACAAACAAACACATTTCTCAAGTACCCATTGGATTTACAGGGGCATCAGAACAGCAAACAGTAGTCAATGCTTTGTTGTCCAATGAAGGAAAGTGACCTACCATGAAGCACAGAAATGTAGTTATATTAATAATAAATAACCAGCAAATCAAGTGGCGTATTTCTTCATGAAACAGTCTCTGTGAATACTTTTCAAAACAAATTTTTACCGAGATTAAGAAAAAGCCTGCACACTAGGGCAGCTGATATACTTGTAGAATTTATTAAGTTCAGCATAAATGCTAAGACTAAATGAGCTTCTTTAATTTCCATAATGAAATTGTTTTTGTAAAGTTAAAAATACTGTAATGAGGCCAAAACGGTGTGCTTTCAGAGACTCCCATGGTGAAACAAATGAGATTTTAGCTTCTCTAATTGGGCATACTGCAAGCTGGGCTTGATGCTGTCCTCAGCACAGGATGTTTTTTATCCCCAACAAAAAGAGGTCTACAGCTGTCAGCATAATGCTGTATAGCTTTTCTGAAGCCAAGCCATCAGGAGGCAGGCTGCTGCTCCCTGACTGGGACCACCCAAAGGGAGAGATCAAGTAGAGAACAGCTCTACTCTTCCCTGATTAAGAAGTTATTCGAAAGGTAATTTGTTTACAGCTATCACAGAGAAGCTTTTGAAGCAAGGATTGAGAATTCCCAGAATCCTCCAAGAGAATTTTATTTGATTAAATAATGAATATGGATATTCCCTTATTCTTTTATTCCCACCCACCCCTTCCCCCCGCACTTATTAGGTCTCATTACCTGTCAGCACAGGCCTTTGGAACCTTACTGTTCCAGCAGGAGAAAGACAAAAAAATATTAGAGGCACCATGTTTTGTCTTTATTGCTAAAATCTGCTGGTTTGCTGCCATGGACATCACCACAGTACCAAGCTCCAAACTTTCCAGAACTTAGGAGTCATTTTGAATAAATATTATTTTCATTTTTCCCCTTACACTTGTTTTCAGGTATAAGCAACAGAAAAAAAATTAATCCTCCTGCAACAGTAAAAACCAGCCAGTTCATTCTTTCACAATTACAACATGATTTCATATTTGAAGCAAGAACAGCAATTCTACAGAGACAGAGAGCTGACTTCCTTTAGGGCTCAACAAGTAAATGTGCCTGTACGTATTTTAAGAAGCTAAACATGGGGATATTTAATTCTAACTAGTTGCATGAAGACTTTCCTATAAATGCAGACTGATGGGCATTATTAATCCTTTGCTTTAGACCTTTGCAGTTATTGCAAAATCAAACTGTTTAACCCCTGCCAGAATATTTCACTGCATTAAAAGTGTCAAGGTATAGTTTTCAAGCAACTTCTTTACTATTTTAATTTTACAATAATGATATTATTCATTACTTCATTGTCATATTCAAAATGCCTGTACGTTTTTACACCTAGTTTCTAATTCCTTCCCCAGTTTTCTGCTTTGCTTTCACTCATCAAGCATTCAATTGTCAATCTGCTATGAAAAAAACTGCTTTCTACAGAAGGGTTTTCAGAAGCCTAAGAGTTACTACATTCCACAATTCTACCCTTTATCTCATAAACATATAATGAAAATAGTATTCATGAATGACAAAGCACAAAATTATGAACAACAATAAATAAAATTAAATAAAAAGTTCAATGGAGGTTAAAAAAAAAGTAACACTGAAGATAAAGGCACAGAAAAATACAAATATGGTAGGCAAAATTTTAAGCCATCAAAATTCTTTTTTTTGCAAATGAATTTTGACTTCTGCTTAGGTTTTGGAAAGTGCTACAGAGTGCAACAAAACTGGACAAAAGAATGAGAAAACGTTCTCTATGAGCAGTCAGAATGTTGCCAAAATTGCATAAAGTATCTCTTCAGAAATATTTAAAACTTTTATTTTTAACAGGTAAACATTTAAAAACTCTAGTTAAATTATGCTCTTCAACCTATTTCCAAGACCTTTGTGTACTATGCTTAATATTTTGTAAGGGAACGGAGGGAAATATTACCAGGAGATAAATGAACCATTAAGATTTTTTTTCTTTTCAATTCCATCTTTATTCATTAAAGACTCCCAAACAACCTCTACAGTACATGAAGTAGATTTAAATAATGAGATATTTTAATTAATTTGAACTCAGAACTTCACTTTGGATCACAGAAACCTTCTTAGAGGATGCTCAGAACAGCAGCATGGGGTAGAAGAAAAATATCAGATTACTAGAAGTTCAAAGAAAATATATCTTGAGCGCCTCCTACAAAGACAAGGATGACTCCAAGGAAAAATAAAGAACTGAAAGTTTATGACAAGCTTTTCTGCAACTGATTTGAAGAGTATCCAGGAGTACATATTTTTGTATCGGCCATGATATAGTAGGCTAGACAAGAATTATATACTTATTACATACAGTTTATTAGTATGTGTAATGAATTATTCAAAGTATATCCTGTAACATTTTTAGATTTTATAAGATCATAGAAAGACTGAGAAACTCACCACTGTATACCTCCATAACATTGTAAATGATATTGTTACGCTGTGTAGGCTGAAGCAAACGTTTAGATTATACAGCCTAAGGGACAAATGTATACATCAAAAAACTAACTGTCTCCTGAAACAGGCAAAAGATGAATTGCAACTGGCAACTGGCTGTCAGTTTTCTGAAACAACAATACCAAGTGATGATGTATTGAAAAAAATAAAAAATAAAACATTAACATATAGAAAATTGGTCCAAATAGACCTACTCCAAATATACATCATCTCAGGGTTAACAAATATTCTAAAACTGTTTGCTACAAGCCCATTTTTAACTGATCTACTGATTTATTTCAGTTTGCCCTTAAAAACAATAGGATATCTTCTAAAATCTTTCAATTATGCTTGCATTATGGAAGTGGCAAATATTCAAGCACAAAATACCTTTGTCCCACTGTTTTCCTTTCACTTACTGTTACCACCATGAGCAATTACATTGTTCCATCAATGGGCACATCTGAACAAGACCTATTCTAACATGACGCAAATAATAAATCTCTTCCTATAATGAGTTCTGCTTTCTAATAAATTCACCCATTATTTTAGTCTAGTAGATTAAATGCTATAAAATCTGTAATACAAAGCACACACAGAGTGTGCATGCATATATACAAACAAACTTTGGTGTTAAAACACATTTTGGTATTCACATTATTTCACAAGTAGCATGTCACCTTTGTTTAAGCTGATTGGACCAGCATTTCGTTTCTGTCAACTGAAGCAACTAATTTACTTTCATTGACCATCCAGGAGTGTAATGTACCACCTGCTTATTGTTACTCTCTCTGGCTATACATTAAAAATAATATTTAAAAAAGAAAACCTTTTTTCTCACTCATACTGTGATTTAACTTTGTACAAATGTAATCTTAAATTCCTAAGTTTTCTTAGGCATTCTGTGAGTGGAAATGCTGGGATTTTTACAGCACCACGTGTGTATGCACATTGTGATTAATATAACACAAATCCTTCAGGCATATTGCAACGGATGCAGTAAAGCTGAACTTATCTGAAGCACAGCAAAATTATCTGTTTTTCAGCTGCTGGCTAATTTATTTGTTCACAGCCAGACAGGTATACAAGATTAAGCACTTTTTTCCCCATTGCTTTATGGAAGTAGAAGATGCACATGTGGTGGTAAAAGGGCAGAAAACAATGTTATAATAGACTCTAAGTTTTAGGAAATAATTTGCTTTTTTAGTCTAGTTCAGTATTTTAAACAACTTGGTATTCCTTAGCAAGACTAAGCCATAATGTGATGAGGAAACCTAACTAGTGAATTTTGTTTTTTTTTTTTTTTTTTTTTGCTATTTTTGTCCCCGTGTAAGAATATTTCTATTGCTCTGTAAACATTCATAACCCCACCAAATGCTAGCTCACACTTACTGCTGAAAAGCAGAAAAAGGAGCCAGAAACACGTTATGTTCAGTCTGCTACTTCATTTTGGGTTAAGAGACTACAGTTTTGACAGTAGGGCCATCTGCTGTTAACTTTCCTTCCCATCATAATACCAGTCCAGTCAAAAGCAATTAAGTGTGTTTTGCCATTATAATATGTAGATAATTATGATAAATTACAGTTTTTAAATCAGCCTCAAATTATGCATATGGTGGGTATTTTCTTTGCAGTTACTGATGTAAAAAATATTCCTGCATTTGCAAAATATTTCAGCTATTTTATTAATGATGTTAGTTCTGTAATGAGATATCTACAAGGAAATTTCTTAGGCACAGAGCCTGACAGTCATTAGAAATCTATTTATATCTCAGCAAGACATTTTGCCAAGCAGACAGACTTGTAACATTCTGCACTGCCATTGTACAACATGCTCAGAAAATGGCCTATTTTATTGTGTCACAACAACATAAAAAACACATAGATAAGTTACCAGAAGAATATTCTAGCTTTCAATACAACATGGAATTATTCAAAAGAGTCAAATATAGGCTAGAACACCTGATAAAAACATTACTATAAGAACTATACACAAATGCTGTATTCTGTCAAGTTCCCTTGAACATCGCTCAAGTGATCCCCAGGATTAGCCAGGCATAAATGAGCAAGAATTTGAACTCAAATGTTCAGAGGCAATAAAATTTTTTCTATTGTTACATTGGGTTTATTTTTAGGGTACTTTTTGGATGTGGGTGGGTCATACAATAATACTGTCATTCTCTGAAGTTTGTCTGAAAAATCACCATTGTTAGTATTTTTCTTTTTTTCTAGTATTTCCTCAGTATTTCCTTCCCAGTGAATGGACTTTTTTTAGAAATAATCAGTCCCTACAAATGCAACCACATGCTTTTCATGACCACACCAGCACTGAGTGATAATCCAGGACCCTTTGTACATCTAATTCTTGCCAAGAACATTCTACCCACTAAGCAAGCTGGCTCATAAATCCTGAGTGTTAACAGCACCTGAGTCATGTCAGGCCACAGATGAACAATGAGGAAAAGAGGAAGGCAAAAAATAATAATAATAATAATTAAAAAAAAATCACTCAATAATACCAGCAGCAGCAGCAAATTTTATCTCTGTTAAAATTTGCTGAGATGGTGTCTGCCTGGCAATGGCCTTATCACCTTCTCCTCATTATGACCACACAGTGTTCAAACACAAGTCAGAGAGATAAAAGTTAGCAAGAGATAACTATCAATTCAATTGACTTCAAAAACCTGCAGTCAAAGACATGACTGGTATGAACTGATATTTAAATCTTTTCCCTCAGACAATGTAGCAGAGCAATATTTCAGTGGAGCAGCGATAAAGAAGGAAAACCAGTGGTCAATATATGCTCTGCTTAAATGTCAGCTAGCTTGCTCTTCGTCTGTGCTTGCAATACCTACTTAGATTCAGAAACGGGAGACACTAGCAAAACAACAGCAAAATATCCCTATCTGTGTCTTCTGATTCTGAGCACTTCAACACAAGAGAGAATAAGATCTCTAAGTAAAAGGAACAGAGCTTTTATTTAATTCTGAAAGTAGAATAGATGTGTTTTCTTTCCATATTTCTTCGCAAGCTGAGTCACTGCTGTTAACAGCTGCCAGTGCGTTACCATACTTTTTTCTCCTTGGCAGGACAGGCAAATTGCTCCCCACAGAGCAGATGCCAGTCAACATGGCAAAAGGAACTGTGCTGAGCATAATTTCTCTTCCCATAACATTAAGTTGTTTTCAAAATGTTTGGTTTACATCAGACCGTTGCTTGGGGTTAGCTGTTGCTCTCAGATTTGTTTTCTTTCAAGCATTACATCACATTGTACTCAATTTCCATAACTAATTAAGAAAATGCAGTGGATATTTTATTTCAGAACTGCTACAAAATGTAACAAACCAGTCATCTGAAAAAAGCTCTTAGTATAAAAACTATTGAAAAACCAATGTTTAGCTAATTTATGTTGACAAGATTAGTTCTGCAAGACACCACAAAAATAAGTTTTACGACTCAATATAGTTCCGTACCAAAGACTTCAGAAGAGGATATTTGGTTTCATGTCTAATGCAAAATGACATTACATTTTTGAGTGAGAAAAGCCGCAGGTAGCCTGTATACTGCAGTGCATAAATATATACATGACAGAAAGTCTATCCACACCTTGGCTGTTGCTTTAAAACGTTTTCTTTTCTCTTTGTCAAAAAACAATGTTTTCTGAATAAAAACAAAGAACTGCAGTCCCTGCTCAACTAATTACCTTACATTCATGCAGTAGCCAGCTCACCCTCAATCGCTAATGCAGTGTCTGTTCAGAAACATGTAGAATGACCAAAAAAAAAATCACTGAAACGTTTTGGAATCAGCAATGACATATGCTAAGGACGTAGAAGTTAGCAAGATCCTGAACAGCTAAACAGAATTGTAAATAAATTCCAGTAAGAAAAGTCTCCCTTATAATGCCAAGCATTTCTGTGCCTATTTTTGCTATATATCTGCTCTTGAAATAGAAATCTTAAAGCAAAATATAATTAGCACTATAGTTAGAACTACTAATAAAACGGAAGTTAATTTAATCAACTCAAACTCTTCAAACAGAAGTGGGGAGACCATCTCAATAGGGATCAAAGAATCATGGAAAAGTTTGAATTGGAAGGGACCTTTAGGATCATCTGGTTCCAACCCCCTCTGCCATGGGCAGGGACACCTCCCAGTAGAGCAGGTTGCCCAAAGCCCCATCCAGCCTGGCCTTGAACACCTCCAGGGATGGGGCATCCACAGCTTCTCTGGGATGTTCCAGACCAGGATACGGTTATGCTAATTATTATTTATGTAATGCCAAAAACGCACATAATACTTGTAACCAACTAAGAAACACTCCAAACTACAACTCTGGTACCTCCAACTTGTAGGTAAATTTTTCATTTTCAAACATTCAGTATTCCAGTCACGGGCCAAAAGGATTTCAAGGTAGGAAGTACATATATACAAGCACTTACAAAAAGGAATACTACTTGAGCAGACCATGGCACTTGAGTAGTTCCCACTACAGTTATAGGCACCAGCATGTACAAAAAAAACTTTATTTTTTACTGCTGTCCTCTAAAGTATTTGTATTTAAGAAGTGAACATGTTTAATAAACCAGAAGAGAGACATAGGACAACACCTGCAAAATGTTATCCACCATTAGCTGCCACAACTGATCACTTGGGCATTAAGGCAGAGCAATGCCTTAGTGGTCTGCATCAAAGGAACATGAGCCAACATCTTTGTGAAAAAATCAAGCTTATATCTGGTCTTCAGCTAACAATTTGGGAAGTGATTTTTTTGGTAAGAAGGAAAGCAGGTAGATTGTCTGAGTGGAGCCCTGTTTGGCACTAATGTCTTTTTAAACAAAAATAGTGAGATGCAAAAAGAGTGGGAAGCCTGAAATCTTTGAGACTGAACTTAAAAGACTTCACTGCCTTCATTTACATCAACTGTGTTCTCAAATTTTGCCACAGTGCCTATCAATCTCACTTTCATTGCATTTCAAACATCTTCCATAAAGATCTACTGCAAGTTGTAGTGTTTAGCAATGACTGAAACACCTTGATATTTCTTATTTTAATTCACAATTTTATTCAACATTGAGGTCTACAGTATTAAATAAGCTGTCATGCAGCTCTCAACAAGCACTCAAGTAGTTGCTGAATGCTATTTGTTCTAGATTTAACTCTGTTCTGTAACTTCTGCCTCACTTTTTGTCTATCATCCCTCAACAGTTGGCTTCATCTGCCTGAAAGCACTCATCCTGTGATCAGCCTGGCAGCCCAAACCCCTGCAGCACCACAAGAGAAGGATGAAGTGGGCTGGAAAAACCTCTGGTACACCCTTTCAAAAATATATTGAATCAATTTTCCAGCACTGTCAAAGACACCAACTAATGTGGGAGAGTGATGGCCAAGTGCACAGAACAATGGTTAAAAAAAATTCACTATTTGGTGTACATAAAAATTACATAAACTCAGCATCACCTAAATGCCACTGGACTTGTACAGGTCTCATCGGTTCTCACCCTCATCTGAACCAGTCACCTGCATTCCCAGCCAAGCACAAAGACCCTGAAGCCCTCAGGAATGTTAACGCTGTAGCTCATAGTCAGCAGTCTCCCCCCTTTACGGATGTGCATCTGTGATCACAGGAGTTAAAACACACAAAGCATGCTCACTGAGTTGCATGTTTTGGCATGAGACCTGTCATTTTTGCCTTTGAGCACAATGTATGCCTGAAGTGCTTTGAGATGGAGCAGGGATCACTACACCCCTAGGAAAAATACTGAGCCTGTGTTATTGTCCCCACTGTATCAACTAATGGGATTTACAAAAATCTATGTAAAAGCACAACTCATTCAATAAGTCTTAGCACAGGTATAGTGAAAGTAAAAGCTCTATCTTTATTCTTTTAAAACTAACCCAAGAAACACAAAAAGGAACAAGATAACAGCACATGAACAGTTTTGAGGAGTGCAGAATTATTTTACTCATACTACCAATATTATTTAGACTAAAAGAAGAGAACAAAAAGACAAGTGGGTTTCTCTGCAGAACCCCTCTTGCAGTGTGCTGCTTATTTAATGATTGTCTTTGGACATACAGGTATACAATCCAGCAGCAAAAATACCTTCAAAATGAAGTCTGCCTGTGAACCCTTCTTCTGAAGCAGAAAGTTTTCTGGAAGAGGATGTCATCAGTGCTTTTAGATGCCTTTTATCCAATGTCAGAAAAACAGAAGTCTTTAAGCAATACAGGAATGAGCAAGAAACTGATAGACAATGCTGTCCTCTAACTCTGATTCTACACTAGCCCTGACAGTGCCCACTTTCAATACGTCAGTATGCCAGCACAAGAGAAATGGAAATCCTCTGTTCCTTTTCCAGTTTTACAACCTTGATTCAGATCCTTGGCAAAAGAAGCAGTAAGAGCAGACATATTCACCCAGAATATCTGAAAAGTAAAGATAAATTTCAAAAAGACTTATTCGTGGTTTAAAATAAAAATCTGATGACATCTGGTATGGATCAGCTGGTTGAATTGCTTTGATTACTCATCCACAGCCAAGTTCTCTTTCATTTATTCATTTACTCATTTATTTCATGGTTATAAAAAAGTGTTTCATAATAAATATGGAGAGTGACAACACAATGCTGATTAACAAATATGATGTTCTCAATTTCTATAACAGATTTCAGTTTTTAAAATGAACTGTGTGTCTGCAAAAATGTCAGTCCTAAATTTTTATCCATGCGTTTGCTGTCACAACTTGTTTTTGCCTTTCTTTGGATATGCTAAATTTATAGGTGTTGACAAAGTACTAAGAACAACAAGAAAAAGTCTGCATAGAGCATTTCTGTGAAGCTGTATTACAAAGGCTCATTCTCCTCATACCCATTCTCATAAGAACCCTAAGCCACAAATTACAGAAGGCTAAGAGACTGACCTGGGGAAATACAAATACAGGGCATACGTCTAGTCACTCTGCTCCAGACACCTACAATAGGCCACCGATAATACTGAGCTTAAAAGAACTCCGGTTTGACCTAATGTAGTCTGTCTACATAAAACAATTTCCCAAAAGAAGCAGGGAGAATCAAAACAAAACAAAACCAGCCCCAAGACAAAATCCCAAATAACTCGTTCTTAGAGAAGACCAAGTAAAAGAGCTGAAAATAACATCAGAATTATACAATTCTAATATTTGGGTTGAAAGGGACTTCAAGAAGTTATAACTCTTCATTCAATACAGAGCCAACACTGATACTAGATCAATTTGATGATAGCCTTGGTATCTTTTTAGCATCTCCAGAGTGGAGGTACCATAACCTAACAGCCTCTTCCAGTATTGATCACCATTTTTTTTTCCGTGATCAAAATTCCCTTGTGGCAGCTTGCGGCCTCATCTTTTAAGGAGTGCTTCCAAGAAGAGTCTTGCTTCACCTTCTCTATAGCCATCCGTTAGACAGCTGAAGGCAGCAACTAGAGTTGTCCCTCAGATTTCCCCTTCAGTCTTCTCTTCTTTAGACTGAGCAAAATACAGGTCTCAGCTTCTTGTGCTTCCACTCTCTTTTCAGCTTGTTGGACTTCCACAGGACTTAGTCCAGTTTCTCAGTATCTTTCTTGAAACTGGGAATTCAAAACTTGACACACTACTCCAGGTATGGTCTCAAGTGCCAATAAGAGGGGAATAATCATTTTCCTCAAACTATTAAGGGAATGTCCTTGCTAATGCAATTCTGTATATAGTTAGCTTTCATTCCAGAAGAGTACACTGCTGACTTGTATTCAGCACAGGACTCCCCACAGGTCTTGTTTTGCAAAGCTGCTCTCTGTCTAGGAAATCCTGTGTGTAGTTTTTGCACAGGGCTATTCCAGCCTAAATGCAGGAACTTACATTTGCCTATCCTGAATTTCAGAAAGTTCTACTGAGCCAATGTTTACAGCCTGTTGAGAGCACTCCGAATGGAAAACCTGTGCTTCAGAAAAATCAATGATTTCCCTCCAAATGAGTAACATTGGGCAAAATTACTGATATTGCACACCATCTCATCATACAGCATATTATGAAGATGTTAAGCATCTAGTATGGAGCACTAAGGAGCTACCAGTAACTGGCGAACAGATGGACTACAAACCACTGACCCCAAGCCTCTGAGTCCAGTGGTCAAGCCAGTTTTCCACCTATCTTACAGTCTACCTAACCAAATATTATCTCACCAGTTTAGCTACCAGGTTATTAGGGAATGCCATGTCTCCTCTCCCAATGTCCAGGGTTCTAATTTTGCTATTCACTTTCCTCACCTCCCTCATGATCTTAAACTCTATCATCTCATGGTTGTGTAGCCAGGGCTACCACAGACCATCATATTCTTCACCAGGTCCTCCCTACTCATGAGCAGGAGATCCAGCAGACCACATCCTTTGATTTGCAGGGCCAGTAGGCAAATCAAAAAAAAAAAAAAAATCCTCAAAACATTCCAAGATCATCTTGATTGCTTGTGCCATATCACATTAATCTTCAAGAAGATACTAGTAGGTGAAAGTAACTCACAAGAAACTGTGTTTTCAGTCATGAAGCTTCTTTCAGTTGTGTGAAGAGGGCTTCGTATAATTCCTTCTCTTGATCAAGCCGTCTGCGGTAGATGCTCACTGAGATGCATTCATATTGGCCTCTCCTTTGATCTTGACCAGTTTGTTACTCCTTCCAAAGCAAATTTGGTTTTTTGAATTCAAGTCACTATTTGGTGTGGAGTATAAGTCTTTCTTTCGTCTTACTTCAGAAAAAGCCTGTATTCATCCACAGCAGCACACCAGCTGGGTGAACCATCCCACCACATCTCCATAACACCAACAAGGTAACAGAAACGTGACTGTACATGGACTTATTCCCCTTTTGGCTTCCCACTGTTTGTTTCTGTACAGGCAGTTGAGATAGGCCTGCAGGGACACAGTTGAAACGCTCACTTAAAAAGCTGCCAGTCAAGTATTATCACTCTGCCCCTTGTCCCTCTACTTCTCTTTGGGCTTTGGTCTCCATTTCCTGGTGAACCAAGGTTAAAGCCTTTCTTCCCTATATTAGGAAAAATAGTTGTAATCTGCTAGAGAGCAACAACCCTCAAGACAGGCAGTGCTCACTTCCCCTCACTCTTACAGTCATAAAGGGTACCCTGGAAAATGTGGGTCTTTCATTTCAGCAAATGACCTGAAAGGACAATTCTAAAAGATACTGACACCCCTACAGCTTAATCAAAGCTTTTCAAACAGCTGTTCAAAGTTAAGACTGTATATAAAGAACTCTTCTCTGAGGATGATGCTCACATTAGGAGATTAGTTTTATAATTATACTACTGAACTATTGAAAATTAAAAAAAAAAAACAGCTAAAAGGTGTACAAAATTAATGGCTGCTTTTACAATGAATTGTTGAAACCAGGTGATTTGACTACAAAATGAGATAAGGTCGTACATGACACTTTCTTCATATGTTCTAGCAATGGTTTTTTGCCTGACTCTTCATAACCAAATGAAGCAGAATTTTCAGGAAAAACTGTCATTAAAAACAAGTACAGTAACCTGCTGAGTATTGAGAATGAGCTACTTTTATGTCTGAAACTTCCCACTGCTCCTAAACAGATTTGTGACTCCAAGCAGACTCATCTATCTCATTAACAAGAAGTACAATTAGAGGAAAGACAGAAATCTTTGACTTTAATTAAAATTCAAGTACATTTTGTCTGAATATACATTTTTATATATGCAGTTATGAACAAGATGAATAATATTATAAAGACTTATCTACCAAATTGTTTGCAGAGGAAGGATAATCATAATCAGCTAATAAATACTTTAAAAGAGTGCCTTGAAAGCATTCAAAGTCAAAAAAAAAAAAAAAAAAGTATAAACTCTGGAAAAATTGCCAAGTCCAGTTCATAGCTTATCTCTTTGTGCCATGACCTCTCCAAAACTTACTCAGTGAAAAAGATGTATCTTGATACCATAACTTTAAATTAGTCTTTAAATATGTTAGGCTAGAAATACACATAGCTGAGGTACCATGGAAATCCACTGATCAGTTCTGACTCCTGTTTCTATTATCATTTGTGACTAAGAGGCTGCACTGATTTGAAATTCTCAATCATACAAGCATTTTTAAGTAAACTTTTAATCTCTTTGAGGAATACTTCACAGCTACTTTAGCTAGCTGGTGATCTTTGTAGACTGTATGGATGATGTTAACCACAAAGCCTAGCCACTGTAGGCTTTTTAATTATGTGCTCAGTCAGTTTTGCCAAACCTGTGATCACATTTCAAAAGCAAAACTAAAACACGCATTACTGAAAAAACACCCAGAGGCAGAGACAGGGGGGTTCATCAAGGTGTTGGGGAAAAGGGGGTAGGGGATATAGGACTTAAAGATTTGTTTTGGTACAGAAGACAAAGCAGAAAACCAAATTTCTGGAAGAAATTAGCACAGAATTATGCCAGAATGAATTTCAATTGCTCTTCATCTAAACTCTTATTTATTTCTACTGACTGCTGAAAGAACACTTATTTTCTTTTTCTTCCTCACAAAACCAGGATGGAGAAGGATTATCTGGGGAGGTTCAATGGACAGTTAATGAAAAGGTCTTCCCTCATGCTCAGCTCCTTACATTCTGTTTTGCACGGTAACTGACAAGCACAACAAGATTCAAATAAATAACCACTGAGCTATAGATTGCAGACTGTTGTACCCCTATGAAAAGCAAGCTGAAAGCTAGTATTAAAGTTTTTGTTTTTCTTTAAAAAAAAAAAAAGAGAAAAAGAAAAAAATACAACAGTCAAACCAAACCCAGCAACAATTTTGATGTTGTGAGTAACCCCCTTCTTCAGAAGGAAAATCTGTCCAGGATAATTTAAGCTATCGACCAATCAACCATGCAGGTGATGGGTCTCTCCTAGAGTCTAAGTATTACATACTACATTTGAAGATGGAAGTTTTGAACCATTTTCCCAAGGTAAAGTCCCACTGACGTTCACTAAGCCTGCTCCTTAGGTTAGACAGTATTAAAGAGATGTCTACTTTGCTCCCATTTGAATTTAATTTCTTCAAATAATTTTTGTGCTATCCAGTCTCCAATACGAGATGTTACTGAGGAGACCCTCTGGTTATTGTTGCACATCTGGTGTACAGGAGTTGCAAATCTCAAAAGGCACAGCTAACAGGAATGCCCCAGGTATGCACAGCTTCTGCAGCCTGAACAAAACCACTGGTCTGCAGCAAACAAAACTCTACCTGAGCTAGGTAGAACATCTCTGACTCAGAGCTTCACCCTTAGTAAGTGGAGTGGTAACACTAGTTTCACTTAACAATGTTTGAGCAGGTAGCTACTGTGGCAGAACAGGAAAGAGCGATAACAACCAGCCCCATACTTAACGACAGTGCTACTGGAATGCATGAAGAAGCACACTGAAGCCACATAATAGACCAGTCCGGCCTAAGTCTGGAAGTGTGCGCTGCCCAGTTGGGGTGGTTCAGCAGCTGGGCAGCTGAACTCCACCACAACCACCCTCTCAATTCCCATCTTCAAAAGGAAAGGGAGAGAAAATAAAATGAAAAGGACTCAAGGGTTGAGATAAGGACAGGGAGATCACTCACCAAGTACCAACATGGGCAAAAGAGGCTCAGCACAGGGAAATTAAAATAATTTATTGCTTATTACTAATGGACTAGAGCAGTGAGAAACTAAAAGCAAACTAAAAACACCTTCTTCCCCATCCACCCTCTTCCACCTCCTCCCCCTGAGCAGCACAGGGGAGTGGGGGCTATGGTCAGTCCCTAACACTTCGCTTCATCTCCACCGCTCCTTCACAGTCACTCTGCCCCTGCTCCACGTGGGGTCCCTCCCATGGAATGCCATCCTTCCCAAACTGATCCTGCTTGGTTTGCCCACAGGCAGCAGCTCTTCAACAACTGCTTGACTTCTGTTTGCAAACTTCAGAATTCTGAAAATTTGGAAGTTTTTCACCAAAGTGAAAGGTAGAGGTTTTTTTTTTTAAAAAAAAAAAAAAAAGTAAGACTTTAATTGGACATTAAGTAAGATATTTTTCCAGGCCCATTCTCCTAAGGTATGTTCAAAAGGACCTTGATTTCACACACTTGAAAGCATAAACCTTTTGCAGCGCTTGTCAACAGCGATCTGGGTAAAAAAAGGGAAAAAAGCATTAACTTTCAAGACTGCTTCTGCAGTCTGAAACAATCAGGAAAGCTGGAGAACACTACCAACCTATCTTTAAAATACACCACAACATTTTAATTAAAACAGTTTTGTGCTTGTATCTGGGATCAAAATGATCACCCCATATAAAGCTGAGTCGAGTATTCAAGTATTTCAAATGCTGAACGACAGGTCAACCGAGCCCTAAAGGTTAGGCCAATATCCTGAAGTGTAGTAAGTGCTCTTCAGCATTGCCTGCTTTTAGATTTTCACAAAACACAGATAGCCCTCAGACTTGCTATAAGTTTAATCAAAGTGAGACATCATGATCTATTCAAGGTGCTCTCTAGGCTAGATACCATAAGACAGGGTTGTGCTCATGGCTCTGGTATCAGTTTGACACAATCTATTCTTTCAGATTCACCTATATTTCCCTACTGATAGGGCAGACCTATTCTGTAACTTTTTCTGCAGTTTTACATGGCTATCATAGGTCCAGTTCCTTTTGAGTATCATTTTACTTTGCACTTCATGTTGTCTGTCCAAAATGCTTTTGCTTGCTAGTTTTTCATACAGCTGGAAATGAAGCTGAGGTCTCCTTAACAATCATGGTTCCTCAGGGACTATATATGAAATTGTTATTGCTCACATAATAAACTCCAAGTACAGCATATTGATGAAGCCAAGGATGCTCTTTCCGATGATTTATTTAGTTGTTGACTTTAAGTTCCCCTTCCATGTAAGAGCTTTCTGTTTGCTTGTTTTTAAATCAGAGAGTCTCTGAGAAGTTCTTCTAGTTTAACACAGGCCTTCAACTAGTCAAATAGTTCATTAAGGACCACTCATGATTTTAATTAATACCAGGTTTTGATTGAAATTGCAACCACCACCACAGCATTCATCATAGATCTGTTGGAGCAACTAAACGTGAACCTCTCTTCTACCAAAGCTTTTTGCATTATCTCTTGCCTGAAATTTGCATTATCTGTCTGCACCAGTCTCCATGAGCTACATGCAATTATGCCTATTTCTCAATATGGTATCACAGTAAATATTTAATAATATTTCTACTCCTTGCATCAAGGTGATACCAGAATACTAAAAATCTGAGGATATTAACAACTACACAACAAAACAAACAAAAACCCCTTAAGATTCAGATGAGTTGCAGAGCATGTAACAAATCATAATCATGGCTATAGCAGTTGGTATTTCCATATCTGTTCCTCCATCTGGTAAATGGGTAGAACCATACTGATTTTGGAGAAAAGTGAGGAAACTTTACTATGGTAACTGTTAAGTTATATATGAAATGAAGTTTAGACACTTCACCTACAAATGTATAAAATAATTTGGGTTCTCATTCAAATGTGGATCACTTGTTACTACTTTTAGGATATCTCAGATAATATTTAAGACATAGAATGGAAACCACATACAAATGAGGCATATCTTAGATCTCCTCTTTCACCCAAGACCTCTTCCCTCCTCCAAGTAATTTTTGTAAAAATAGTTAATTTCACCTAGAATATTCTTAGGAATATAAATTCACATAATATAAGGATTGCTAGCCAGTGAGATCAGATATGCAATCTGCCTAATACCACGTACTGGATATAGATAATAATGTGTTATGTCTTATTTCTAGCCTTAATTTTTTCTGTGGGTTTGTAATTATGAGTGATGTGACTGCAAACATATGTCTTTTTTTTTTTCCCCAGGTATTCTTCAATGTTTTTTATGGAAGACTGAATGAGTGATTATTAGCGTTTCACAGAAGAAACGAGAATTGCAACTGCGGAAGTGCCATAGCATCCTAGAATAATTTCAGAAGTGAAGTGGAATGTAGGGCTCAAAATTATCCATACTGTATTATGGAAATCTCCTTAGTACAATGAAAGCATAATCAGAGGCTCATAAATATTATCTTAGGCTTTTCTGGATTGACTTCTAGTTGACGTCTGGTCATCCATGACTGAATCATGGTCATTTGTCAAAAGAAGGAACAAATTCAGAAAAAAAAAGAAAAAAAAAAGTAAAGTTATTAAACTCTCAGTCCTTTTAGCAGCTGAACTGATAAGCCTGCTGCTGCATGTGCCTTGCAATCTTCAGTTTCTCTTCATATTCCTAACAGTTGCATATATCATCTCAACATCTCTAGAGCCATACCACTATTTATCCAAGGTTCTTCCTAGACTTGCCACCACAGTACTCTTATCTCACTCCCTTTTCTCCCCAACAATGATAAATAGCTACTTCTAACAATACATACAAAACCAAAGGTAATAAGAGCTGAGCTCTCCCTCCCTTCTTCGCAGTGGGAGCATTAACATGGGTCTCTACTCCATGCCATCAGTTTGCGTACATCTAAGATCTCAATAACTTAAAGATCTTGCTTGGAATTGGCCAACAGATCCATAAGCTATTAGAGTCCAGATAGAGATGAAGTAATTGCATATGCCTCATTTCCTTAAGCAGGCAGACAAAAAATTAGATAAAAGGATGCATTTTGCAGAAAAAAATGCTCCTGTCACTGCTGTGTGCCATCTAACATTGTAAAATTTACCACCTACTTCCCCTAATGCACTTCCTTTTGAAAAAACACAGACAAAGGAAGAACGTAATAAAAAAAAAGCTTTTTTAAGCATACTGATACACACCCCAAGAGTATGATGCTATTTTTACATATATATATTTAACTAGATAACAGAAATAAAGTGACCAGTGAGACCTTAAAAAAAAAAAAAGTTCCCATCATGTACCTGAACTAAAATACTGATTCCTTAAAAAAAAAAAAAAAAAAAACTAACATTGTATACACTTCGTTATTTTATAATGTTTTCTGCAATACTAGAGTGAAATGCTATATGACATACTGCAGGGAAAGACCAAGAAAAGGACTCAGCAATTAAATTTCCCAAATGAATGACATTTTTGACATTTCTTTGCCATTAAGAAGTCTTCTTGAGTTAGGGTGTTTTTTCTGTTGTGTTTTTCCCTGGTGAGGGGGGGAAAGACATCAAGATACTGATCAAACTTGGTAAAAAGATGAGTGAGAAATCCCAGCAACAATCTCTCATTAAAAGGCAACACTGGGTATTACTAAGGAATACTGCTCTATAACATTTTTGGTGACTCATTTTTATTTTGCCTTTTAAAACAACAATAACAACATAAAAGATTCTATAAAACAAGCACATCAAGGTGATCTCAAAAGGTCATTTAATCCACCCCTGTCCAAAGGTAGGATCCATCTCTCCGGCTGCACACAGTGTAACTTCTGCTACTAAGATTTCCTGCAGCAGAGGTCCTAGAGACGTCTCAGGTTTTGGATGATGTTATTTCACTTGCTCACTATCACAGGAGTCCTTTCAAAACATCTGACCTCAATCCCTCTTACTGCAGTTAAACCCACTACTTCTCCCAGTCTTCTAGATGGAGCAATTTTAATGCCAATTACATTTTGCCTCTGCAATACCTTCTTACAGATTTAGCAGGTTCCCTGTCATTTCCCTTTTTATCTTAGCTGAAAAACACAAAAACAAAACCAAGAGCTGTCTCCTATTTGAATCTCTTCCATTATGTCATGTTTTCTAGCACTAATATTCTTAACTTCCTGATTCTGCTGTTTATACCATCTTTCTTGAATTCCAGTGCCCCAAGCTTGATACATCAATCCAGCCAACATCCTTTTACACGTAATGTAATGCTGTTGATACAATTCTTTCATATTTTATTTTTTACAGCAGAGTAGCATAGATTCACATTTAGTGTGTTATCCAATACAGCTATCAAGCTTTTCTTCAGTTCTGTCTAAGCAGGTGTTCCTCCATCTTGTATTTGTGCAGTTAATTATTCCAAAGTGTAGCACACTGCAATAGTTCTTACTAAATTTAATCCAACTTTTTATAGACTATTTCTCCAGCATGTTCATCCTAATCCTTTCCTCCAAACACCTTTTGCTGATAATGCCTTGTTATCACCTGCAAAGGAAGCAAGTACTCTCAGCAGATCCAAACTAAACCCTCCAGAAATACCCTTATTCAACTGCAGATGCTTCACACAATTACCGTTCAAAGTTTCCTAACTACCAGTTGATTCACCTTGCAGCTGTTTCATCTGCCATGTATTTCTTTCGCTTGTTAATTAATGCAACATCATCTACAGCTTCTCTGCCATCTACAAGGCCTTCAACTTTCAACAAAAAAATTTAAATTAGAAAGCTTTGAGAAGAGTTTCTCTCAAACAAGATGCTCAGATGCCCTAGATGTTATTTCTCACTTTTTTTTTTTTATGGAATTACTTGTGAAAGATTGCCAGATCCAGCACTTTTCTTTAAGTTGTCTATAATTCACCAATTCTCCTCTTTCACGTCCATACTTTTATCTTTTTCCATCTTCCTGAAAATTTACCCTCCCTCAATGTTTTCTCAAAAACGAATGTTTCACCCATTTCCCTATATGCTTAAGGGTGGCATTCATCAGTATCAGCCAATACAGCAACATTCATTCTTTTCCTCTTTCTACCTGTTATTTACAGTAATTGTGCTCACAAAGTGCACCATTTGAAGGAAGATAACCATTAAATCCATTTTTTCCTCCTTTTAATCATTACTCATGGGGTTCCATACTTGTCTTCTACTGCAATCTAGACCTCAGAGCAAGCTTGTACAACTTTGATAAACCAGTGTCATTCCTATCAATAAGGCAATAAAAATATTCAAGCCTCTGAATCACCTCACCACATTTGTTATAGCATACAATTTTGACTACCTATTAAGGAATTCAGTTCTTCCTCTTTATTTCTTGCACATCTTTTATAGTACTTTGGAACTTTAAGATGAGCTGCAGACTGCTGCTTTTTCCTTCTCTCTCTCCCACAAGCCTATCAATCATGAACTACACCTCCACGATATCCTGAGGTTACCAATGATATATACTTCTCTAACATCATTATGCCTTTTTTACAACACTTCATTGCCTCTCAGATCAAGTTTTCCAGATGAGATAAAAGATAAATTTACAACCTAACAACCACTAATTCAAGGCAATCCATAATCAGTGTCATTCTTGCTCACCTATCAAACTAAATTTTAATGACAGCAACCCCAGAAACAAAAGGCAGCTGGACAATTCAAGTATGAACCTAGCTATTAAAAGAAGAGTCCATCTACAGTATGACCTACCTCTGATAACTACAGGAGGTTATCTCCCAGAAAGGTCACAGGCACACCATAGCTAGTGACACTTTTATTCGGCTTCAGCTCACCCACACAGAAGAACCCCTGTTTTCCTTTAAGGCTCCCAGTCAAACAAACTACATTTGGTGCACTCTCTCAAACATAAATGGACAGAAATATTTTTCCCTTAAAGTATATATTGCCAATAGTCATTTTGCAAAGCATTCAGAGATCTCCGAAACTCCAAATAAAATTCTAAAGTAAATCACTCTCAAATCAAGAAAGAAAAAATAGATTTGATTTGATTATATTATATATAAGTCCTACAATATTATATTATCTTGGAAAACCTAAAACATCTGTCTTCTATTCTTGCTGTTAGAAGAGATACAAGGAAAGAAAAGTAGAGCTTTGGGTTTTTAACCTTGATACTTCAAAGAGTTAGATTCCAAGGAACCTTGCTCAAATTGCTTTAAATCTGACTGAAAAAATATATATAAATTTGCCAGCTCTAGACTTTACTACTGACTTCTAGAGACATGTAGACCTTATTATAGCTGTAGTTAATTATGACTTGGCATTATTTCCCTACACTACTTTGCAAACTATATTTGCAGAATAAACTACTAGCACTAGTAGCAGCCAATTCTTCTAAGATCTAAAACCAATGTATACACAGTGACAACAGCCATTTCTAATAGGAAAAAAAAACATATTTATGTTCTAGAATTATCCACAAAAACTACTGTTTTATGTTAACTCCACCAAATACACAAAACACCATGAGAACTAAAAATGGAAAATAAGGTGCAATTCACAGCAAGCTGCGTAACTTCATTGTTGATACACTTTTCCATTCCCGAAATCCCACAGCAAGGTAAAAGGTGACCTTGTTCTGGATTTCTTTCATTTTTTTTTTTTTTTCTTTTGTCACAGCCTTAGTACTACCTCAGCATAGTTATTATGCTGGGTTGATTGGAGAGAGGTCTGTTTATTTTTTTATAAAAGATATTTGGCAAAGTCCAATATAAAAAAAAAAATACAAATAAAAAGCTAAATTATACAAAATATTCTCTACTTTCAGCAAGCCTCTTCCTTCTTGCTGTGTAGACTTTTATTAAAATCTAATAGTAGTACTGGGTTAATGTGACAGTCAGGAGATACAAACCAAGTTATAAAAGAAATAAGCTTTTATTACTTTTCCAAAGATACAGCTAGCTTAAAAGTAACAGAGGGATGATGAAAATTGCTGGGGGAAGGGGGGTTGGGGGGGGGGTGGTATTAAGAGTATTTCTGGGAAGAAAAAAATATATATATTCAAACTGTTGAATAGTTAATTGGATTGCCAGGGTTACAGTTAATAAAACAATCCTTACAGAGAAAGTCTTTATGTCAGCTGTGTATTTCCCCCTATTTAAACCAAGTTCACGAGCATTTAAGTATAACTTTTCTTTAGCATTCAATATGTTTCTGTTCTCACGCTGGAGCTATGCACTAGCGCACAGCACTAACACAGACACACACCAGTAATAAGAAATTGAACTGGATTAGTCAGAAGCCAAAAATATGCATAACAAACTGCCCCAAAATAGGTTTTGTCCTGCTGGAATTCTCCGGGAGTGTTATGACTTCAAATGCAACAGTTGCAGAGCTCCAGCTGGAGGATAACTTCTTAAAAAGTCGTTAGACATCAGAGAGTGAGTCATTCTTTAGTGAACATTAATGATAAAAAGTTTCAGTGCCATTAGTGAAGTCGAACGTTAAACTTCTAAACCATTAAACAGATGTTCCAGCCTTTATGTTGGCATGACTTTTTTTTCCTAATTGCCTCAATTATGTCCTACCAGGAGCCTGTTGTTCCTGCAACTCTGCACAGGACTCAACCTTTAGCCAAACTTCAGCCTAAACTTTTCTTAGCCCCTTCCACCTCGGTAGTTCCTTTTGTCAATTCCCTACTTCTGTTGCCCTCTAACAGCTACACTGTTAATGAAGGCACATCGCTGGAGGCAGCAGGGTCTCACAAGAAGACGAGGAGGCAAGGCTACAGAGGCCACGGCCGCAGGGGAAGGAGGAATGGGTTGCTCTGGAGGGTCTGAGCACCAGAGCACAAAGTGGTGGGATAGGAAGAAACACATTGTAGAAGGGACCTGATAGAACTCCATTTACCCTGCTTATACACCTAGCCAACAAATATATATATATATATATAAATATATTTTTATATATAATATATATTATATATTATATTTTATATGTGTAATATATAATATATAAAATATAATATGTATTATATCATATAATATATAATATTATATATATAATGCTCTGGGAAGGAATTATTCATCAGTATAGGTTAATGGCCTGTCAGTTACAGAACAGGTCTTAGGAATTAACTGCAATTAAGTCTTTTCTTCCCTTTACCCTTAAAGACCATTTGCTGTGCATCTTCCTGCCCCTTAAGAGGCCCACGAGGCCGCAGGTGAAACTAGCAGAGCTCTTTATTTTTAGCAGACATGACTGCAAATCGCTTCCAGCTGAAATGTTAGAAATGTTTCCAAGCAAAGTGACTTGATATGACTCATTTGCTAATGTCATAAGCCTGTGGCACAGAACATTTTAAAAAAGATAGTTTTGTCTAACTGCTTATTAAACAGAGTCAATTTTTATATTACAATGTTTTTGTTTTCCTTCTACATCTCAAATTATCTAATTTCTCAACAATTAAGTAGTTTGTTTTAATATGCTCCTGCTGATTTAAACAGGAAACAATACAAGTAAAAGGGTATAATCTTTATTAGGTCAATGATAGTTTCAGTAGGTTGCAGTAAATTAAAAATTTCATTATACACAATTAAACAACTTCATTAATATAATTGCAATTTTCCTCACTCTTCTGGCTTAGTATATTTAGCATATGCAAATAATTACATTGAGATATACAAGCATGCATGCACATACATAGACTTTCCACTTACTATCCCTACATTGCTTGTAGGTAGAAATTAGTAAATGGCTTCTGAAAGCCAACTAAGAAACTAGAGGTAAAAACCAGCTTCCCACCAATAAAAGCTGCCCATCATGGGCAATAGCTAACAACTACCCTTACAGCTGTGTTAAGTACAACATAAGGGCACATAAGAGCGCCATACTGGTTCGTTACCTGTTCACTCCCTTAAGGCAGAGCATATTTGTTTTCTAGCTACAGAGCCTGGACAAGGGTCATAACCTGGACTGAAAGCTTCAATACCACACAACAGTACAACATTGCTCAAGTAGTTGATAGAATGTTCCTCTCTTCTTTGAGCCATGGAGTTTTACTTTGCAAAACGCAGAGTGATGTTAGGAAACTAGTAAAAAAAATAAATAAATAATGTTCCAAAATGTTATGATTGTCTATCTTGCAGAAGGGAAGCAATTTTCAGCCAAGTAATTGGTACATTTTCTTAGTGCATTATGTTTCTCAAAACATGTTACCGTAGGTGGAGATTAGCATCCCTTTTCTTCAAGAGAAAAATTACTTGTCTTCCATAGTGACTGGAGCTGTCATTCCAAGAGCTGACAAATGTTAACAGTCTCTGAAGATGTTCTTTACAAACATCTCAAAAATAAATAATATATTCAAATCAAGGATTCAGTGACCAAAGAAAGGTTATAAATAGAAGGAAAATACCACAGTTTGAATATTAATATGCGTCACATATCAATCCATTCCAACATACTAAAAACTATTATCACATTAACAACTGACAGTGAACTTTGGCAGAGGAAGGACATAAAAATATTCCTTATCAACAAGAATTCTGCTGTACTTCCCATTTTGCAGATAATATCAAAGTAGAAATGAAACTAGACAATTCCTTTCCAACCATTCAATCTATTAGCCTCTGCAGACAGATTAACAAAACTCTTACATCTGCATTTAGAAAACTGTACAGATCTTTTTCTGTATATTATATTTTTGCTGTTCTTTATCATGTTCTCACAGTTTCTTGAAAGTATTTCCAGTTCTTGCAACAACAAAGAATAAAGCTGAACTGCATTATCCCACAGGCTGAAAGCAGATCCAAAAAGGCCAAACAAATCAGTTTGCTCAGATTAATTTTGCAAACCACGGTAACTGCAGTAACCTGTTTGAACTACAATGACAACAGCCCAAGACACCATCAATATGTGTAACACAACATCTAGAATTTCAACAATAAAATTATCTTTATTCAAAAAAGTTACAGTGCTACATCAATGCACAGAATTTGAAAATATACACAAACAGTTTCCATTCTTCCTTTGGAAGAAAAAAAAAAAAGTAATTCACAAAACAAGGTGCTTTACTGCAATTTTGACTGAGAAAGTCTTTCTTTTACCCTTTCCATAATACTTCAGAATATCAGCTATTAAAATCATAACTAATGCAAATGGTAAAGGTTCTCTTCTCAAGATGCGACTTTTGCTAAAACACAACTACCAACATGTCACAAAACCTTAGTTAAAATTATAGTTATGCATTATGTAGGATCATCTTCAGAAAACAATAGTCTGTCAGCACCACCAAAATAATATTAAAAAAAAAAAAAATCAGTCAATATAACTCTGCAATGTAAATCCCAAGAAAAAGCAGGAAAGAAGGGGACAGACTAGGAGATTCTCACTACACTTCCAAGAATTTTCATTTCTCACTCTCTCTTGAAAGTAAATGCCAACATAAACAAAGAACATAATTTTAATATTAAATAGACAAGTAAAAGAAACATTCAACCATTTTAACCAAAGGACTATAATTAGCTCTTTCAAATGAACTGAGAAGCATACCACAGACCCATCAATGCAATTAAAGAATCTCCTTAGAAGAGATGAACCTTCTTTGTCCTGCTCAGAGTTTGAACCATACGTTATGTTCATCGTTTGATGGGCTCTGCCCAACATGTAGCTTCACATATGTCCATAAACTCTAAACAAGCGGATTTAGGAGCAATTGACAGAAAAACAGACTGTGGGAAAGAGGGGATGGAGGACTTAAAATATGATGACTTCAGTCTTGTTACCAAGTTAGTATCTCAACAAAAAAAAAAAGGATAAAGTAAGAGTACTGAGGGTGAACAGACAGGCAATGCTTTCCAGGGTCTAAGTATACCTGTTTTGTGTAAGTTAAAAAACAAGATAACAGCTTCAAATCAAGAGCTGCAGAATACCCCCATTGGACATAAAACACAAATTCATGTTTCCTTTGCTCTTGCTTATCTTCTCCATTAGGAGACTTGAATTTCCCCCACCCTATTCAGTGCCTTATTTCAGAATTTTCTTTCAGTTACTGTGGAGACAGATGCAAATCAGAGCCCCTCATACCACAGGTGGAAGAGACTTAAGGCAGCCTGTTATGAGTGAGCTGCACCTGCACCACCTTGGAAGTACATCTCATGTTTTACTTAGCCACAGAATAATTCAATGGGATCAGACTCCTAGCAGAAAAGTAAGACATCAAAATTTTCTTCAGTTGATTGGGTGAAACTAGGAGAACAACCTAGGCCATTTAAGACTGAAAGGTTTAAATGAAAGACTAATTATCATTTACTTCAGTTCATTACATAAAAGTTCATGGAATGGAGAAAGGAAGGAAGCATAGATACCTTCTCAATCAATGAAAGGTCATTATTTTCAGAGGGAAAAGTAATTCATGAAAAGATTAATACATATCGTAGAGAGTAATTACTTAACAAAATATTCAATATTATATATAGAATATATTCTGACATTATACAGGTACCGAAACCAGGAAAAATTCTGACCGATTCTCTTAGAGACAGAATGTCACCTCCATACAGCCAAAAGTATTTGATAATTTATTTTTTCATTATTTCTTTAACCAGGACTGGGATTATTTGTTAGCTGAATGTGGTAGCGTTACCCTGCTGGGCAGCTGAATTCCCCCATAACCATGCTCTCACTCCCCCTCCTGAAAGGAAAGGGGGAGAAAATATAATGGAAAGGGCTCAAGGGTTGAGATAAGCACAGGGAGATCACTCAACAGCTAACATCATGGGCAAAACAGACACAGCATAGGGAGGTTAACATATATTTTTTGCCTATGACTAGCAGACTATAACAGTGAGAAACTAAAAGCAAATTAAAACCACCTTCCCCTCCACCCACCCTAGCCCCCTCTTTTAATCCCCCCCCCCCCGCAGCATTGCAGGGGAATGGGGGCTGCTACCTAGGCCCCTGCTACCGAGCCCTTACCACATAAAAACAATACGCTGACTGAAGCCTGCATGATCGCATACACTGATTTGGTGCAATGCTGGTTATTAATGACTCTTTTTTTGAGCATACAACTTGTTTGCAAATTGGAACAGCTTTTTGCCGTTACTGATGGTGAGGTGCCAATTTAATTTATATTGGAACAAGGAAGATGTGGGAGTAAGCCAAAGTTAAAACTTTCTGCTACTAAACAGCAGGTTGCCTGATGTCTTTAGCATTAGCATTTAAGTTCACTGCAGCTTAACTCATTTTGTATCAGCTGGGATTTATGTCAAGCAGTAGGAAGGCAGGTCATCGTCTGGTTCTGTCTTAAAGAATTACCATCAAAAACACAGATTATTATAAGCAACTAATAAAAGCATAGTTAGGGGAATATTTCAAGAGCTATCAAAACCTGTAATGGTCACTGTGATGCTAGGAATATTTTCTAAACACTTCTACCATCGAGGTATACCTTCTTGAAAATAAATATTTTCTTTTTCTCTCTTCTAATTGAACTGTACAATGCAGCACAATTTTATAAACGTGCAAGCAGTATCAAGCCATGTGATTTGCTTTCTATTAATAGTGTTCTGAAGTAAAATTTACTGTCCACTTGTCTTTTTGTTCCAACCTTAAGCCAAGATGCCAGGAGGTATAAGAGGGCACCAACTGAAAATATTCACAAGGCCATTTTGTTAATTTAAGCAGAAGCTTTGTATGTACCATGTCCTCAAATGGTGGTATTCAGAAGAAGGCACCATTTTTTGTTCACGATTTACCTCCCTGAAAACAGGCAATTCTGCTTTACGGAAACTGTAATTTATGTTTGAAAGACCAAGCTTGCTTCTTTCTTTGATATTATAAGCAACACAAAATACTATCTTACAACAAACTTTCACCACCATTTGATCAACTTGAGCAGTTCCTAGGATTTCCGGCCAGATCTCCTTTTCCATTTCATCTTCATTTCAGGGAGACTGGAAAGTCTCTTAAATACTAAGTACAGGCAATAAATTTGAGATCAATTTCACAATAACCCGTCTATGCCTCTATCCAAGGAACTTATGCCACACTTCAGATGTTTCTACCTCACACAGAGTCCTAGAAACTAAAACCACATTCCTACTTCCTATCAAGGAATACAGGTTGGAACAAAGGTGGCAGAAAACATGCAGCCATTTCCTTGATAACCACTTAAAGTCTGGCTTCATGTGTGAGGAAGTCTGAGCACTAAGAATGTTCTCTGACATTTTAGACGAGACAGTCTAGCTTGCTGACAAATAAAACCTTCGTACTAAGGTATATAAAAAGTTTTTCAAACAACATCTTAAGTGTTTAAATGACAGAAGCATGAGATGAAAGATGACAACTCCCCAGAAAACAACAACAAATATTTTTCTTTCTAACAGGATTAGGTTAAAAAAATGCTTCAGCATGACAGAAGCAAGGATTTCATTCTTTACAAAATGGCAAAGTCCTATATGGAATTTCAATATATATAATCAGTATTTCAACAGTGCATGCTCTGACAGCTTACATTACTGTAGCAACCCAGGAAATAATTAGGGTTCCTTCACTTAGCCAATTAAGAAACACTGCAAGATTTAAAAAACTAGCTAGCAAGTCAGGGGAGAAAGGCTGGAAACTTACTTGTTGCATGTAAGACCTATATAAGCTTTCTTTAGAAACTACCATAGGTCCTAGTCTTGCTTAGCAATTTTTGTATTATGGTATTTACATCCCTTACTTTTATTCAAAATGATCCCTGTTATGAGCTTTTTCTGGTTTTGAAAATGATAGCATTAGACTATTTCAAATGAGAAAAAAAGCACCTTGAGACTGAAACCTGGGTAATTTAAATCCTGAAAAAGAATATAACATTTTCTGACTGTGAAACAAGAAAAAATAAAGCTATTTCCTTTCAGAATACATACTTTTTTAATACGAACTCTTATGAAACACTGATTCATATGCAAAATAAATAAATAAATACATTTTAAAGTTAAAAATTCAACAGCTTTGAAATATTTGAATATCTGATACAAAAACCTAAGGACAATATCTCCAAATTTCTTCTTCGTTCAAATATACAGCAGTGAGCATACAAAAAGTATGCAAAGCACAATTACTTAAAGGCAAGGAATTTTCACTGTGTTTAGACAGAACTTCTTTATTGGTAAATGTTTGGCGTCACCAAGTCAAACAGAGCCTACGTCCAAAAAAAATCCCTCCCTATGGTTCTTCTGCATTCTATTCCTGTTACATCGACCTAATATTTGTGACAAATTAACTCTGCCCTGCAGGCCAGTGAATTTCTATTAATGACTTCCTATGGAAGAAAGCAAAAATCGCAGTCAAGAACTCTACCCATCAGACAAAGCGAGCTGTCATTCTGCTTAACTTCTACAACAGATGTCCTCAGACCCACATGAGAGAAAAGAAACACCATTTGGCATTTAAACTTTAGGTGCCAGTGTGCATTAAAGCAGAGAACAAGCCTGGATTGATTACTCCGATTTTAAAAGGTCAAGAATTGCTAAGTTTTTTTTGTTTGTTTTAATGCATATTTAGTTGATTTACAAGGCAATTGTTTTAAATTGTAAATTATAACCCTGTATAATGGGTACTGCCTTAATTAGATTTTAACTATATGCTAATCTGAAAGTGGGTTATTTTTTTTCATGCTTTTTCAAAGTCTGCTAATAAAGACTGCATATCCCATAAAATACTAAATTATATCAATATAACTAACATTTATAATTGAGTATATCCTTGTACTGTTAAATGCAGGGCTTCAACAAACTATGAACATTTTGAAACACTTAAATTTAATTTGAAAATGCTATTCCTGTTTCCTTCATATGACCTTATACCAACTGTTTTCCAAATGGACATAGAGAAGGGAGAAATAGACATAGAGAAAAACATAACTACAGTAAAATAAGCAGACAAACACAGAAAGACTTTATCTGTGGTGTCTATTTTCAAGATGATTTTTTTTTAATCTAAAATCTAAGTCTAGCTCGGTCTTAAAATCAACCTGAAGATCTTCTAGAATTAACCATGAAGTCTGATTCACCTTCATTTTACTCACGTTTTGCTCAAAGATTCACACCAACCTATCATTGTCTTTATGCTTTTAACAGCCTATTTCATTTTTAATCCTAATAAATTTACCACAGTGATGACCAAAGAACAGATAGCTTATCAGTATAATCATTGGAAAAATAACTGCAGTGTATTTTGTTCTACCAGTTACGATCTCATAGTTTTATTTTTCAAAGATGTTTTCAAAAGCACTTCTCAAAGAAAATAAGCATTCTTCAGGCAGCAATGTCAAATTTAAGTCATTAGCCTTATACATAGACACTGACAATCCTTTAACCAGGACATTACTAACATCATCAGCAGGTCAAGAGAAGTGATTCTTCCTTCCCCTCTACCCAGCATTGTTGAGGCTGTACCTGGAGCACTGTGTCCAGTTCTAGACCCGCCATTACAAAAGAGTCATGAACGTACTGGAGAGAGTCCAAGAGAGGACCACCAAGGGACTGGAGCACCTCTCCTGTGAGGAGAGGCTGATAGATGGGGCTGTTCAGCCTCAGAGGAGGCTCAGGGAGATCTCATCAATGTCTATAAATACCTGAAGGGAGGGTGAAAAGAAGATGGAGCCAGGCTCTTGTCAGTGGCGCCCAGTGCCAGGACAAGAGGCAATGGGCACAAACTGGAATACAAGAGGTTCTGTCTGAACATCAGGAAAACCTTCTTTACTGTGCTGGTCTTGGAGCACTGAAAAAGGTTGTCCAGAGGGGCTGTTGAGTCTCCCTCCTTGAAGATCTTCAAAAGCCACCTGGACGTGGTCCTTGGCAACCTGCTCTAGGGTACCCTGCTTGAGGTGGACGGGTTGAATCAGATGACTGCCAGAGGTCCTTTCCAACTGCAGCCATTCTGTGGTTCTGTGACTTTGTGATCCAAACCACCTTCACCCTCACTTACCTGGATTTGGGGTGGGAGTTCCAAGGCCAGAAGAGCATTCAGTCACAAGGGAGAAGACCACAGCTGCACACCTAGGGAACATGTTGTTCCAGCACCCAAACCCAGTCCAGGAATCAATTGATGTGCAGCCACCACAGAGAAGCTGTTTTGATTTCCTAGTTACCACCAACCTTTCCAGTGTATTGGTAATGGAAAGAAACCTAAATATGTGATTAAATACATTGTTGAGAATACTTACTTCACATGAATTACTCCAATGTAAAAAAGGCATGGAGGCAGTTCTCTCAAATTTGCCTTCAAAGCTGCATCACTGTTTGCATCCACTGACCAAAATTATTACATACAGACTGTGCCTCCCCTTCCTGTATCTCAGTTTTCCATGCACAACCATCAAATTTCATCTTCAGAGTTTTAATAGAAATATTATCACATGGATTAAGATAAATTTAAGGCACTAGTTTAGCCTTACTTAACTGATTCAGGAAGTCTTTATGTTAGAGCATGATTAGAAATTTCTTTACATGTAAAGCTTTCAGTACAAAGATACATGAAACCTACCAGAAATTTCCAACACATCCAACACACTACTAACTCAGATACAACCACAGAACAAAGATGTAATCAGAAGCAGAAGTAATGCTGATACATTTGCCCTCATTATACATCACTTCAGAAGTTCTCTTCTGGGCCAACATGCATCTGAAGTTACTTCTAGATCAGAAGTCCAGAAACGGATCAAGTAAAATGCTCAAATAATCACAACATGCTCTAAAATCCAAGCAAAACCACACAGAAGGTCATCCTCAGCAATGCAATGAGCTGTGTGAAACAAGTTAATCTTGATTTGCCAAAAGTGACCACTTGGAGCTGTCAGTCATCTCTACGTTTAACCTGGTACTTCAAAAACTACTGTAGTGAACGTAACATTTCCTCTTAAAGTTGGACATCTGACTTCCATCTCACCACACAATTACTTAATCTTTGTCATAAGCAGCATTCTAGACAATGTAATTCTGACTTTTCTTAAGACTTGGGTTTTGCTGTTGATTTTTGTTTTTTCTTTTTTTGCGTTTGCTTTTTTTTTTTTTTTTTTAACTTGAAGGCACTTTATTCTACCGTTACACAAGAAAATTGCTCCTTTTCATAGTGCACTGTCAACAATAATCCTTCACAATAAACTGGTGCTAACACTTCACAATGAGATTTTCTGCTTGTGCCCAGAAACACATCTGCAAGAAAGTGTTTATTCAGAACTAAGTTTGTACACTAAAATAATAATGTTCATATCCCCTCTTCCTCACAGCTGCTGATGATTACAGGTTCAAGATGGAACACAGAGGTTGGTTCTGAAAATACAGCTCTTAAATACTTCCTTTATTTCACTTTATCTTTTCATCTGACTTTTGGCATCAGCAGTTTATAACACTCCCAGCCTTTCCATGCATGTCAGATGTTGCAAAGCCCTTCACCATCTTTGTAGCCCTTCCCAGGACTCAGTCCTGTATCTCCATGCCTCTGGTGCACTGGGGAGCCCCAGCACTGCAGCTGCACCTCAGCAGGGCTGAGCAGAGGGGAACCTGCCTCCAGGCCCTGCTCTCACCTTGGCAGTGCTCCCATTGGCTGCTCCTCCTGGTTTATGCCTTAAACAATCCAAAATAATTCTTCTTATTTTAGAATCCACAGCTTTAATAATTTTAAAGTCATAAGAAACAGAATTAAATTTCTCAAGACTCATAGATATTTTATTTAGCATTTGACACACTAACTCCATTATTCCAGCATTCCCAACAGAATAAGAGAGGTAAGGTGACAGAGCACAATGAGTAAGCACGTCGCATTAACTAGATTCACTGTCGCACGTACCTTCCCCACATGACTGAGATGGTATAGCCAGTCTAAAAGCAAGAGCAATGCTTTCTCATACTTATGAACTACAGGGTTTGAGTTTATACGTCAAAATATTGTCATTTTATTAAGTTCACATTCCTGTGAAAGCAAGAAGCACTTCAATCCGATTATCCTGAGGTATAAAACCTGATATTTAACAGAATCCTTGTGCTTGTTACCACAAAACCCATAAAGCACAACACAATCAAAACTGTCCTTTCAATTGTCTGAACCTATCAGACTAATGCCAAAAGCAGTGTATCTTAACAAGTACATTTCTACAGTGTCAGAGAATTACAAAAGGAAAGAAAATCACAATTCACATACAACTGTTATAACCCCCAGCCTTCAGACCTGCCATTTTAGCATTAGATTCACCCTTTGAGACTTGCGTTAATAGCGAGTCTTTGTAATGTCAAATCTACAGGACTCAGCTTTTGTATTTGTTTATAAATTACAATCCTAAAAAAAAAGATCCAGCTCATCTTAGATCACAGATCCTGTAAAAACTTCTGAGCAGGCACAGGAGTAAATATAAAGTTTGAAACTCTTTTTTGGTGATTCATTTGCACAAGATACATGGCAAAAAACAATGGGATCTATACATTAGTGCAATGGAACTGTCTTCCTCTGCGTGGGCAGTATCTAGCATGCTGTCAAGGCTACTGAAATATGAACAGAAACAATAATACCAAAACCAGCTTTGAATGCAAGATGTTTGCACATAATTTAGAAAATAAATATCCTGCCTTTTTTTTGGAAGCTGAATTCCATTTTACAGATCACACAGTTCAATTCTTTGTACCAGAAACTTACGCAAGACTCTGCATTACAAAAGCAAATGACGTAAAGGGCATTTTTTCAAGCCACCTGCAGACCTGCGCCTTAACATAAATACAAGTTTAGTCTGCCTTTTAAAAAAGCTGGTCTTCTAACTGCATGTAATTTTTCATTTCATAATGATTAATATTTTAGACCAAAATTGAAACAATAAACACAGGCATGAATGCATCCCATTTTTGTACCATTAGGCAAAATCGTTCTAAAGTAATGCGGTGCTGTGCATCAAAATCTTTCCCAGGTGTCCTCTATAGCTCCAGAACTATATATAACAAATACCATAGCAATGGATGTCTAGAGTATCCTCAGCTTAGGAAATACTGGAGTGTCATGCATTGCCATAGCCAGTTGATGGTACATAATCTAAATAAGCATTCTCATTAACTTCAAGTGGTTGCCCTTTTAAGCATTTTGATAATGTTTAATTTGTCATCTGTAGCTACAGACATGTACATAAATAGGTTTACAGCCACAGCAGTCAGTAAGTGCAAGTTCGCTCTGTCTGTCTATTAGGAAGAAATTTCCTATAATGGTATAGTCAGCTTGCAGACAGCATCATACATACCACAATCTCATAGCTTCTCTGGCTTACTTCTGGCTGCTATTATGCACCAGGTCCTTCTGTGCTGAAAGACTGCTTGAATATCTATTCTCACCTGTTTAGGTATTCTACTCACCTTTTTGCTTTCTTTAGATTTTTCTAGATCTAATTATGAAATACTGGTCAGTCAAAAGTCACATTTTTCTAGTAATTATTCCTAAAGTTTAGATTTAAAGAACAAGCCACCTCCTTTACCACCTCCTGAAGTCCCAGTGTTCTTGGGATTTAGGTGAGTGTAGTATTTGCACCAGGAGAAATTATTTCAAGTTAAGGGAAAGATCTGTCAGTGAAGTTCAGCCAAAGCAGAAGGCATTTCCTGGGCCAGACCTACCAGAGTTTTTCCTTCTTCCCCCAAACCCAGTCCTCCCATTTCCAATCCTCAGGTCAATACCTTTATGGAACTGACCTATAACTTAGTTCAGCAACAAACAGGAATTGCTTTGAAAAGGGACCAATTCCACAACAGTTATTAATTGATCCAACATATTCACTCAGCAGCCTGCCACTAGCATAGCACACTACTGCTATTCTTTCTTTGTGTTATAGGATCTTCAGATGGGAATTTGAATTTGACTTCTCCCTGCTTTGCAGAAAGAAGTAACACGAATGATGTCAAAACTCTTTTTGTTCAAATATAAAACTTGCTGCTAGAGACTAAACACTAAAGTTAGAAGGCACAGCCTTATTAAATATTAATACTGCACTAGATTTTTATATTCCATTTCAATATATTTGTGGCCAATAACCATCCATTTTCTCTTACTTGCAGAAGCTGAGCAGGTGTGCAGGTAACTGGTTACCAAGACAACATGCTGGCGAGGGATTAGAGCAGACACTTGTATGTGTACAACTCTGAATAATGCAAACACTGTTAAGTGATACATTTTTCATTATCTGAACATCACATGATGTTTTATGCCATTTAATATTTTTTGCCTGTTGAACATGCTTCTGTTAAGAACCCAATTCAAACCTCACAAGCAAATGTAATGATAGTTTCATTATAACAATGAAAATACCACTTTATGCATTTCTTCCCTGAGATAGGTAAGTAGTTCTCCAAACATCTGTTCAATTTCCTACGTCTTACATTTAGAAAACCTAACCAGCAAGGAACAGACATTTATAAAAACAAAAGTAAGGTGAAGAAATGTATAATTTTATCAAATATATCCTCACTTCAGTAAGAAGGCTGGGTATTTGGAAGAGATACATCTATGCAGCAATTCTCACCTACTTGCTCTAGAGTCAGATACCGGTCCTTTAGCAATATCTTTTCTTCTGTTAAACTGTGCAAAGCACTGCAGAACATTTGACAGTGTTGTATAAATGAAGTATGAATTATGGTGTTAAGCAACAACCTGTTAATAAAAATCAACACAGGTGAATAGAAACCGCATATTAAAAGCTTTTCTATTCTTAGAGATGATTTGAACTGCACCTATTCAAAACAAAACCTTTACATCAATTAGAATATATACCACCGCAGGCTAATTTTAATGGTTTGTTTTTATTTAACACATACTGCAAGAGGAAAGAAAACCCATGGTTTTCCTCATACTTTTCAGAGCAATGGCACACAAACTATATCACAATACCTTTTCTACAAAAGCAAACAACAATGAAAAACGGCCCTTTTTTGATCCACTACAAATCAGACCAACAAACTCATGCAAGCTCTGTTTTATAATTCAGCAAACTTCAACCTCCACTTCATTCATTACGATCATCCATAATACGAGGGACAGAAATGCTGGTTTCCTCATATAGATGGAAAATGTTAAGTGTTACTGTCATTCTGTCCTTCTCAGAAACATGAAGGAGAAAGAGGTACAAGTACGTGGTCCTTCAAACAAGTATTTCTAGAACTGAAACTAGGAGCAAAAGGTTTAAGTGCCACTACTTTAAATTCATAGGTTTCAAAACGAGGAAGATAAAACCTGAGGTATTTTAATAGCTACACCTACACTTTTCAAAGGCAAAGGAGAACAGAAAACACAAGTTCATGTTGTTTCATTCTTCTTCTGTACCGTAACTGCTTCCTTCTATGAACAAAACACCTTCTCCTGCCCAAAACTGAAGCAACGCATCTGACTCAACAAACATTTTCAGGGTTGTTTCAAAATCTTTGTCAGACATCCTAAAATGCTGAAAGTTACCTAGGCTTTTTTCTCATTTCAAACTTTCAGCTGAACTCACAAGATGCAGAGGCACCTTGTGGATATTATGAGCATTTTTAGTAATTGAAATGCCTATCCTCTTTTCAAACAGCTGGTGGTTAAATAACTGACGTGTCCTGGTGCCTCTGAAGTCCTGCTAGAAGCAGAAATACTTTTGAAAAACCTGTACATGCAGTCAGGACAGAACCACAGGAGCTGCCTACTGACCACCGTCTGTGGTGCAGTCTAGATAGATACTATCATCAAAGTGGGCTTGGGCTGACAAACCTTGGAGGGGGGAGCAGTTAAGAAAGCATCTATATCTCTCCAAGGACTAGTTTTGACATGCCTGAGCTTCAAATACCTTACACAAGATCTTTACAGATTACAGATGCAAAATCTGGAAACACTTCAGCACAAGTGAATGCTTACTGGAGAAATCCCATTTGGTTCAATGAAGCAACCTGCACGGCCAAAATGATGCTTATAATTAACTATTTCCAGGATTAAGGTTTTAAATTTTGCTGCAGACTGCTCAGAAAAGATGAGAGACTCAACCTGTCAACTGCTTAATTAGACTGAGTTGCAGTTCTCTGACTAGCTTCCTCCAAAGCAACAGCCATCTGTTTCGTGTTGCAAACATCCCTAATGTCTCATCCTGTTTTATACTGAAACTATGAGAAACAGCACTTAAATTCAAAGTCCAAATCATGCAAACAGACACTTGTACATTTAATGCCATCCATAAGCTCACTGAAGGCAGTGCAATGTTAGAAAAGACATTTTTAACTACTAGAGGTCCTCTGGCACAAACCAACAAAATCTACCACTTACAAGCAAGACAGGCTCGACTCAGGGAAAAATTCATTCAATTTATTGCCAAGAGAAGCAAACATTGAAGTAACACCTTCCCTGCCTCCTTCCCCAGTCCCCGCTTCACTGCGGGCTCCTCTGCCCCACCAGGCCAGAGCAGTGCAGAGGGAGCAGCAGGGTACTGCAGGCAGTACAGTGCAGTTCTCCCTGTGGCTCCTTCCCTCTCGCACCTTCTCTGCTCTGTCATGGGCTCTACCCATAGGCTGCAGTCCTTCAGGAATCATTTTGGCTCCAGCATGGGCTCCTCCATCAGCTGCAGGGAGTGTCAGCTAGGCACCATTAAGCAGCTCCTCCTCCTCCTTCACCAACCTCGGTTTTCTCTGCTGTTTCTCACTCTTTCTCCTTCCCTCAATCTGTCTGGCATTTTCTGTTCTTTTTAAATACGCTTTTACAGAAGCAGTACACCTGTAGCTGAGGGCCCAGCCGTGCCCTGCAGTGGGACCACCGGAGCTGGCTGGATCCAGCTGTGCCCAACAAGACCCAGCCTCTTCTCAAAGGCCACCACTGCAGCCCCCCCCCACAACCAAACCCTTGCTGTGGACACTCATTGCAATGCTGAGCAGCACTGAAGTGCAAAAACACAGACTTTTGAAAAAAAAAAAAAAAAAAAGAAAAGAAAAGAAAAACAGGCTGAAAAGTATCCAGCCCAAATCTTGGGCAGAAGTTAAATGGTGTGGGCATCACCCATGAGGAATTAGAGCAGGAAAAGAAAGAAAAATGGCTCAAACAACAGCAACACAGACCTTTGGGCATGTTAAGGAGCAGCAGAACAGAATCGGCTCTCTTAAATTAGTGCCAGAAATAAAACCCTTGGTTTTAGCTCTTAGGGATGGGCAGGGGGTGAACTTGCACTTGATGAACTTATAACCTGGTCAGCTTTGCAATGTAACCATAAATTTCTCAAGTGTTTGCAGCACTGAGACTGTAAAAGGCTACGCAATGTTAACCTCAGTGGCAGCACAGACCAAAGTTTGTGCTGGAGAGATCACAAATGTCTGAATAATGATCCACTCTGCTCCACACAATATCCCTTTTCCCTCCAACCATTTCAGAAAATTTGGTTGATGAGATTTTGCAATTCTTTACCTTTATTTTATTGTGCTCATGTCATTAACAATTACACAGATTTTAGGTTAGTGCATTTGCCTAGAAATTGTAATTTCAGTTCTCTCTGCTGTTGTCAAACTTTGGTCCATAAGTTTTCTTCATTAAAAAACATGTTCTTGTATCATTATATGCTATATCTGCCTACAGCATATCCCTTGCTGAAGGGGGCTCTCTTGCATGCTTTCAAAGACAGGCTTTCAAAGACGTAACATATACATGACCCTATCCAATTTTAATTACAACAGAAAAAGATATTCCCCATGGTCTCTGGCAACCTAAACATTACAGAGCAGAGACTTAACTAAGAGCAAATCAGATTTAAAAAAAAAAAAAAAGTTTGCAAGTTTCAGTCTAAGCATACAAAAGATACTACCACATTGTAAAAAATGTTATTTCCTTGAGGTTATGTTTATCTATTTAAGCAAAAGTGTAATTCTACATTTTTAATAATAAACTTAAATCATTCAAACTAAGAGATTCCATACACATATACCAATAACGGTCACCCTATTAGTCACTATCCCACACACATGGAACTGCTTGTACAAACTGTGATGGCCTCCAGTAAACATAACTGGAAGCAAAATGAAATTCTCACACTAACATAAATACAACTCAGCAACTTTTCATTCATAAATTATACCATTTATATATCAAAGTGATATTTTCAGACAAACAACATTATAATATCCTACATTACCATCTTTTCTTAGTTGGTTTGTGGTGTTTGTTTTTTGTTTTGTTTTGTTTTAATCAAACTACTCCTGTAATTTAATCTTCTAATTTGTTAACATAGCCTAAAACTTCTAAATTGCAAAACACTAAGTTCTGCATCCTGCTGTTGATTCTTTTTTAATGAAAGAGAATAAACATTGCTGCCCATCCTTTCCAGCCTGTTAAATATCTTTTACATAATCAGCTTCTCAGTACTATTGAATCCTGCAGATAACTGTGGGATTTCACAAGGGTTTTATCAAATCCAGTGCCACTCCAGAAACTGAGCCTTAGTAGTGTTCACAGAACTGCTCCACCATTTCCCCCAACCAAAAAGGGGAGAAAAAAAAAAAAGAAAAAAAAGGCACCTATACAGACTTCAAAATCAAGTAGTTGTCATCCATTTCCACATTTTAAGTCTCTAGAATTGACAGCATTGCAGATGCCTCATACCCCTTTATTCACAGCAAGTTACAGGCACCTGTAAAAGAAACATTTTCAGCTGAGAGCTCCTACAGGGAGATTCCTTCCTGGACATCTATTTCTGTCAATGCATACATGAAGATGTGTGCTACAACACTCTTGGTGGCAATTTCTCATCATGTTCTCCCTTACACGTCTGACTGAATAATCCAGGGGAACAGCTAATTGCTAAGCTGGGTGGCTGAGATTCAGTCCACATGAAGCTGAGTAAATATTGATAGAATAAAAGAAAAAAAAATACAAAAATTTAGCAATGACTTCAACTCATGTTTTGAGGGGTATGCCTCAAGTGTGTACTACATGCTGAGATCATGTTTTAATGATCAAATAGAAAACAAGTAGCTGTATTCTTTTTGCAATCACAAATCACCCATTTTTCATGCTCACATTTACCATAGATGCAAACCTTCCTGCCATCCCACAACAATCTTCAGATGTAGAGCAGAACAATGTAAGACATAAATCTAGTGTGAAACAGGAAGAGTCAGAGATCAAGGGTACTGTCAATGGGTATGGGGTACCTGCAACAGCAGGGAGCTGGCTAGATTTGCTTTCTCAGACAATCCTGAAAATAAGAAGAAAGTAGATTCCATCTTACAGTGAAAAAAGGAGAAATTCCATTAAGTTCTGTTGACTCCCCATAAGTATGAAGCGGAATGCTTGAAGATTACCTTGCATTTGTATAACATGATCATGGTACAGACACACATAATCAAACTATTCCTTTCCTGAATCCTAAGAAAACAGACAGCTAAAAACATGCATCTTTAAGCTCTTGCTATAGGCTCACCTCTACCTGTCAGAAACTTCTTCCATAAATATACTGAATGTCATCTCAAAAAAAAAAAAAAAAAAATCTCACATACACTGAATCTTTGTAAGACAAAACAGCCATCTACTACAGAAGCAGCTCCAGCTAATTCAACTTGCCTTTATGTTACAGCATGTGTTGTTTGGTCTGGGAACACTGCTTTTCCCAGCCAGTTACTTTTGGAACTAAACTCCATTTTCTGCAATAAAATTGAGGTTAAGATACATGAACCTTCATAAGGTATTATGGAAAATGGTGTAACTTGTGCAAAATTGTAATACATTTGCAGCTCAGTTCACAGGGACTAGCCTCCTGCCCTGATTTGGTGTTATCAGACCTGTACTGACACTTGCAAAGACACGGGTGGATCTGCATTGAATTCTCCAGCACCCCACTCCAGGAAGAGTGGTTAGCTCAGCATTAGCAGAGCATGAAAATCTGGATTTGTTTCAGGTGCTCCAACCTGAGAAGCTCCCCACAAAGTCAACCATCACTTCATAGACCCAACTTGGCACCTCCGGGGCTCACGAGGTCAGGCCACGTCTGGAAACAGCAGCACTGCTGAGGTGAGTTGGGAACAGCACAGCTGAGTCTGAAGCACAGAGCCGTGGAGCTACCAAACCCCACCAGAACAGAGCAGTTCACAAAGCCAGCCCTCCCATCCTGCTTTGTAGTCTGGACAGATCACACACCGATAGCTGAAACCGAAGTTGTATTCCAGTGCCAGGACATGAGACACAGTCACCTTCCTCCGTGGCTCAGCACTGCCTCCTATTCTCCCAACCTCCTCTCGCAACAAGCAGTAGCTGCTCCCCTCCATAAGAAAGGCCAGCTGGCAGACCCTGCAGGATGCTAGCAACACCAAACCAGGCCAGAGAGATGACCCATGACCAGGCAGGTACCATAAAGCCCTCATCCTCTTCCTCGAGGCACAAGTTTGTTGTATGGATGGCTCACAGTGAATGCATCCTACAGACAGCAGCAGACACAGACCTACAGTAAAGCTAACAAATGCAGCATCCCACTTGCAATTGTTTCCGTGTCCTTTTAAGCAAGGTACCCTTTCTTAATTTCTGTGTTTCCACAAAAACACCACATGGAAACTAAAAACATCTCCCTGCTGCTTTGTGGCTTTAATCTGCTTGCGGAAGGTAACAAAAGGTCCGTGAGTTGTCCACAAAGAATTAGATGGTTGCAGTTAAGAGTAATTCAGCTCTCGCTGTACGGCTAGGGCCTTGGCACAGAGCAATTAGAGCTGGCTAACATTTTTGAAAAGGCATGCTTCTTCTGCACCCACTCCAAGATCAGATCATTCTTTACATATGAAGTTTCCTCAGAAAGAAAAAGCTGACATTAAAAGTCTGCAAAGCCTCTAATTGCTGGTCTTCCAAAAAAATAGTCCGGAAAAGTAGATCAATGCATTCACATTCTTCCACAGAAACACTCTAAAATTCTGGTTTTACTTTGTGATCTGCTCCATGACGAGCCACTCTGGAATATTTCTGAAACTTTGGGCCTCTACCTCCATAGGTCACAAAAGGGCCAATGCTAACAGAAGTACATAGCTTCAGGATAATGAAAAACTCTGTCCATGGTCCACAGTACTTTTATAGAGGTGCATGCACTTTCTCTCATCATCTTTTTTATTTGCAAGACAATCCACATCATCAGTCTGTTGTCCCACAATCACTTCCTTTACTGCCACAATTTCATTAAAAAAGTGGAGATAATCCATGAAGTATGTGAAGTCAAGTTGAACTTCTTGAAAGAAGCAGTGCTAAAGCTGCTGAATATAAAGGAAGAAGTCTTAGAAGAGAAGGCTCCAGAAGAGAACTTATCCACGGAAAAAGGTAACTGCTGATTTCATTCTGACGTCAAGATGAAACCTCACAAGTACCTATGTCCTCAGAGTTCAAGAGACATAGAGATGAAGGTAGTATTGCTGAAAATGAACCAGAAAGACTGAAGAAAGAATATAGAGCATGAGACAGTCCTTTAGCCCTGTTATAAAAAAAAATAAAAAAAGAATAAAAAAAAGAATCATGAAGTTTTTAACCACAGTAGGGTAGAATTCATATGAAATGTAGCTACAGCTCCCAGGATAACTTAGTATTTACATTAATTAAAAAAATAAGGAAACTGATACTGAACAGTGGACCAGACATGACAGTTAATGAGTTCTCAGAGACAGAAATTACTGAGATGGAAGTAAAATCCAAAAAGCTTATTGCTGTCAAGTCTAGGTAGCAGAATAATCTTAATCACAGAACACCGAAAGAACTGGTACATGAAATTGCAAGTCTGATAGCATGGATATTAAATAAATCCATCAAATGAGGGAGTACCACATGACTGAAGAAAACCAAATATGGTGCCTATGCTTGAGAAGAAAGACGGAGGGAAGAAACTCATTTTGGTAGTATTGACCCATCAGTCATCTACAGATAACACACAAAACTTTCACACAAATCTTGAAGTAAACTGAAAAACAAAAGGAGATCAAATGAATTACAGAAGACAGATCATGTCACAAGAGTCCAAAATCTTTCTTATCTATTTTATTCCCATGAAAAACTCTGTAAGTATAATCCATCTCGATTTTAATAAACCATTTGCCAAAGCACTACATATGCTACTCTGGAAAAAGTGGAAAAAGTCAGCAAAAGTATAAAAAGTATAAATCAGACAAACTAGCTAAAGGGGAAACAAGAGTAAGTGGAAATTAACAGGCAGAAAGCTACCTACTGAAGATGTTCCTTCAGACTGGGCTTCAAGAACATGGAGTTGAGCATCACAGAGGACAAAGAGCATAACAATGTACATGAGACAAGGTTTAACAGCAGGAGATGCAGTTCCTGTAACAGCTGTTACAGTGCTGGGTGTTTCCAAACTATCAGCATGGTATGGTCACAAGACAAGGAAAGTGCAGTCATGAGAATAAGCAAATGCAATGATGATGTTTTCAGAACTGTTTTGGAGAAGGGCCTGAGGTTGGCCAAAGCTTTGAGCTGGGTCATGTGAAAACGAGCCATCTAAAGAGCCACAAGTTTTCTTTAGAAGACAGTCTTCAAGGTCAAGAAGTCTAGGTTCTATCAGAAAACAAACAAATAAACAAACAAAAAAACTAGAAGAGTCGGAGTAGGGAAAACAATCGAAAAGGCCCGTACCCTAGGCCCCCCTTGCCCACTGAACCACTCACTCCAAGGGCACGTCTCTTCTTCTGGACTGCAACAAATCCTAGAGTCCTTTTCAGGGACAGTCTCCATGCCTCCACCAGGGTCTCCTCCTTCTTCAGCTCCTGACTGCCCGCTCACAGAGCAGCTTCTCTGCCTGGCCACAGCCACAGCTCCCCCTGTCTTCAGCAGGCACAGCCTGCCCCCTGTCTTCAGCAGGCTGGGATCCCTGGCCCAGCTTCTCAAAGCCATTTGATGGAGGCAAGCAGGTGAAAACCAAACACTGTACATCACAGGCAGCAACAGGATGGCATCAGCAACATCATCCAGGCACATGGAGTGCTTTAATTTGGACAGTGTGAATCACGATGGTCAGCCCACTCAGACAAGTGCAGGGAAACATTAAGGTACTCACATGACCGTGGGGGCTGTTCGGAAGGAAAAAGCTAAAATAGGGATTCTTCAGCCTCGTCTACACCCTGGGTACAGCTGGCAGCGCAGCTAGGCAAGCACAGCACAAACAGCAAATCCCACCCAAAAAACTACTTGGGCATTACACTGGTTGCCTTGCACTGACCTTTACACTGTGGTTACTGTGCTGCTAAAATCCTGCAAGCTAGCAAGCTCAAAGGTATGTCAGGTATGTCTACAGAGGCACTTTTGCAACAACTCCACTGTAAAACGCGCTCAAGAGGTAAATGCTTTGTTTGTTCATGTAAAAACACCAGGAGCTGTCTAAGCCAAAATGAGGGGAAAAAAAGAGTCCTTTAAACTGGAGAACAAAGAGGAATACTTGAGCATTTGTTAATCATAGAATCACTGAGTGGTTTGGGTTGGAAGGGACCTTAAAGATCACCCAGTTCCAACCCCCCTGCCATGGCAGGGACACCTCCCACCAGACCAGGTTGCCCAAAGCCCCATCCAGCCTGGCCTTGAACACTTCCAGGGATGGGGCATTCACAGCTTCTCTAGGCAGCCTGTGCCAGTGCCTCACCACCCTCTGAGTGAAGAATTTCTTCCTCATATATAATTTCAATCCACCTTCCTTCCATTTAAAACCATTGACCCTTGTCCTGTCACTAATATGGGCATGAATACATGTAAACTCAAAATTACAAGGGTTTAACTGCTAACGAGTTTGGTTTTTGAGCAACTTTTCAATGAAAGTTACCAGAGCAAGTCATCTGACTGATGCTGGGGTGAAGCTAGGTTGTTTTTGCAAGAAGCTTCACCTGCAGAGGAATATGTGGCACACCCGTTGGTGTTAGCAGAAGACTGAACAGGGCAGCCCTGCCCAAAAAATTCAAGACAAAACTGTGACACCCTGTTCTCTTCTTTTCTCCCTCACTCACCTGTGTTAAGTCACTTGCTGTGCCTATTTCAGTTCAGATGGCAAACCCTTCCGGACCATGAATTTTTAGGTGTACCTATGGTTCCTAACAAAAGCCCCGACAAAACCTTGAGGCTTTACCAAAGTTAGTTTGAAATGATGCTGCAGTGGATAAAGCAGTGGAGGTTAAGAGGTCAGCAGGATTCACACACGAGATCAGTGAAACTGTTGTTTTATGCGGTAGCTCAACTGAAATTTCAGCTGGCTGAGCTTTTGCATCACGCAATTTGTATTTGTTGCCTTCTATATGGAAGAAGGGAAACCCACACTATAAAATCCATAAAATAAAATTTTAATCAAAACCCTTTGAAGAAATTAAAAAAAAAAAAACTCAAGACTAATCTGTAACTTAAACATTCTTGTTTTGGATAACTTTGATCCCAATTAAATTGTGTCTCAGGTGTACGTCGGCTAATAATAACATGTTTTCCCAAAACTGCAAGAAGAGAGCAAGAAAATACATATAATCAGAGCTCAAATAAGGTACACATGAACATTTTACCAGACAAAAAGTATAAACACTCTCTCCACTTCAGTGCCAACAGACACTTATCTCTGCGTGAAGGAACTCAGAAGTGCAAATGCAGTAGCAGCGCTCCTGTTACGCAGACAAGTAGAAATCGAAGTGCAAAACCTGGTACTCAGCCCCTGCTCCGGAGGCAGAATTTAGGGTCTCCCAGGGATCCCTCTGTCACATTGTGTAGCTCCTTGTGGAAACCAGAGAGGGATGAGGGTTGTGGATCTAAAAAAAGGAGATTCAGAAACCTCCCATGGCCAAAGCAAATGCTAAGAAGCAGGGGCTCTCAACCTCGAACCTTAGACAGTGAGAACAGAAAGGTGCCTGCATCTGCTCAGGGGTCTTGGCTCTGGCCTCTCGCCAGGGGAAATGATGAGAGAGGGAGACAAGCACCCACACAACACTACCCCAGTCCCAGCCACCTTGTCCCTCTCTCTCCCCAACTCCTGAGGCAGCCTGGCTGCATTTCACCAGCATTTAGGCAACGCTCCTTCCGCCACACTACAGGAGCAGCAGTGGTCACTTGGTGCTTCGGAAGGAGAAGCTCCTGTTTGCGTTTCAAGGTGCAACTCAAAAGCAGCCTGCAGCAGGCAGGGAACTGCTCAGGAAAGTCTGTCTGAGGTCTCAATAGCCCTGGGATGCAACTTTCTTGCTTGTTCAGCAAGGTTGGGACATCAGCTGTCTAATTGCACAGAGATGACAGGTAAGCTTTCAGAATTTCATTACTGGCACATACTTTTCAAAGACTTCCAAACTTGGCAAGAATTAAATAGACGCAGAAAAAAAAAAATCCTTTAAAAATGTGGACTCCTGCCAAATCTGCTCTGCAAAGCCCATGATGCTGTAGTTGAAGGGGTTTATGCAAGTGACAAAACAATATATTTTTTCCACCATTTTTTTTCTTAAAAAGAACCCTAAGCATTTTGATGAGACAACAAACAAAAAAAGGCAGCTGGCATGAAAAAATTCAATCCCAATGCTTACAGGTTTACTGGAGTTTAACAGGAAGGAGCTTACAGGCCTGATAGAAAACAAGCATTCTCATCTTACAGTTCAGTAAGCCAACTGTTTTCGATGCTTTGAGTTCCATATTGAACACTCACTTCAAAAAGTAGAGCAAAAAACTATTTACTGTAGCAGAAATATCAGAGAGCATTTAGAATTCAGAAAACTTCCCAAATAGGGCTTTCTTTTTAGTTTTGGAAACAACTAGGTAAACTCTAGAAGGGTTGTCTGGTACAGATTAAGTTGGGATGAAATTTTAGGCTAGAAAAAAAAAACCACAATCGGCACCAAAAACTACTTGCAACTTTACAGAAACCAGAAACAGGAGGCTTACAGAACAGAAATGCTAGCTCAATCAGCTCCAATGGGACCTGCAGTCAGCAGAACCGCTAGATCTTTTGTATTAAAAAGAAAAAAGAAAAAGGCATAGACTAAGATGTAAACGTACAGCTTAACATAAAATTGTGTTCAGAAAACTCACAGTATGTGCCAGGCTTGGTTCTCTCTGTGTGCTGCAGACCACAGGAACAGGCTGAACGTACCGCCCTAACCAAACCGTGGCACTGCAAAGCCAGCACATATTGGATGGACAAAGGCAAGATGATTCCTGCTTCTACTGAAATTCAGTTTATGAGGAGACATATTTCTCGCATTTGACCATGGCCAGGCAGTGTAACAGTAAAAGTGATGGCAAGCCAGCCTATGCTGGTGCTTCCATTTTTGAGAGCAAGGCAGCACTAGAGGGAACATCTTAAGGAGCCCTAACGATGATAGCGACGTCTGCAGCTCACAGAAGAGGGAGTCCAGGTAGCCTGTTGTGCTGATGGTGCCTGCACAGCATGAAGAGCCTACCCACGACCTACCAAGTTAGCCAAAAAACTGGCATCCCCCTGTACTAACGTGACTGTAACCAAGCCGCACAGCCAGGCAGTTTGTGCTTCTTTAACAAGTTCTTAGCCTGGCAAGAGTTTCAACCATCCATGGCACCGGGCTCAAAGCACACGTGGGGGAAGAGCCAGGCATACTGTGGAGAGGCCTCAAAGCTGTGTGGGGAAACTGCAAATAGTGCTGAGGAACTTGAGGAAAATGGGAGGTACTGAGGCACAAGGATGCAGACAGGTGGGCAGTGGGGGATGATGGATATCAAATCAATTTGACAGCTAAAGAGAGAGCAATACTATATGAAACCAGGCTTTGTTGGCTCGGGTATTCACAATTTATGTGGTTTTTGTTTTTGTTTATTGTGGTTATGCCCCATAGAATCCTAAGTCACTGGGGTGAGGGGCACAGAAAGAGGGAAGGAAGAGACATAACACAACATCACATCCCACTCTGAAATCCTCCGCTTACAGCCCCTGCTGCTCATGCACACAGCCTTTCCCACCTTCGCTCCTCTCCAGGATACAGTTTTATATGGCTGTGAGAAAAACAAAGCTTCTAGAGCACACAGGTGGGACTCTCACATCCAATAACTTCTCCAACATTACTGTAAATCCCTTGCTATTCTCTCTAGAGGCATCTTACCCTACTTATTATTTCATTTCATGTTTGTTCCATTGTAATAGTTTCCTTTTATTTAATTTCATGCGGTTTGGAAGAACAGCATCAAGCAATTAATATGAGGCACATATAACACTCAGAAAAATGCTACAGAAGGCTCCCATGTTCTCTACATTGTTAGAATTAATTCATGTTTCACAGATACGGGCCTACAACGGCTCTTTCCCTCTGCACTCCACTCCCATTTGCAGACATTATAGCTAAGTTATATAATTGAATCAATATTCATCAGTAAAACATCTAATTACCCACCAGTTTTACACTCCTGATGCCTCTCACGATAGAGTCAGCCCAGTGATGACTTGAGTCCTGACGCAGGAGACTTTGAGCAGCAGGAATGCAACAACTGATCCTGGCAGGTTTCAGAGCACATGCAATCGTGCACTAGGTTTTTGTTCACTGTAGAAATTGCTAGAGAAATTGCTCCTGGAGTGCACAACCGCACCAAAACATAAGCTCTAATTTGAAAACAGAACACACTTCCTGGTCTCACAGTTGAGAAATCACTGATACGAACCAAATGAAATCCAGTGCAATATCATCCTCCTTACTCTGGAGACAGTCTGAACAAATCTGAAAAGTGAAGAACTGAGCAGTTCATCTAATCAAGTTGATTCAGAGACCTAAACAAGGAGGCAGGGAGGTCTTAATCAATTTTGTGTCCCTGATGATGTTCTTAGGAACATCCAGTTTAAATTTTCAATTTAAATTCCAACCTGCTGAAGTGCTGACTGTCCTTTACTAAGCTATAAAAAGTCCAGATTCTTTCCAGCTCCTCGTACAAAATTCAGCTACGTCGTTAAGCAGTGTCAATATAAAAGCAAAGCATCTTGGATACAGGATATGCAGAAAGACTATATGAAATGTAACGCAGTTCATAAAATAAGTTTCAGGCATCTGTTTACATCCTGCACTCCGCTAATTATATATCTTGTCTTTCAATTAGAAGCTGCTACATGGCTTCTAGTTTGTTGCAAAATGAGACCAGGATATATCTCGTACCTTCTACTGCATCTTCGCAACCCACTCTTAGTGCTCCAAAAACCTTACTGTGAGAGTCTGCAAGGAAAGCTCTACTGCAAGTCTAAGATGTCCAGCAACCTTACTGCAGAGTAAAATCTCAACTCCGTGCTCCGAAGTGTGATGTGTTTATTCACTCAGCCCTTACAGAAGCACAGACAAACCATACATGAGAGGTTTAATTTCTGAAGCGTCTAATAAATACAGTCATCCATAACTCCAAATCACAAGGGGCACCACATGCACCATGCTATTTCAGTACCAATTAGCACACTGTTTAAGAATGAACTCCCAAAACCACCAGCACGCTCTATGATGGATGTAAGTTTCCCTATTGTTCTAATGCATACAGAACAGGAAATCTAGAGAACAAATCCTGCACTGGTATAGCTCCATCTACTACAGGTGATCTCGCAGCCTTGGTAGTTTTCATTGTTTCCATTGTTGTTGCAGCACGCGAGTCTTTACTTCTTTGTAAAAGCACTGTCTAGAAGTCAAAGCAGTGTCCTGAATATTTTCATTATCACACTCATTCCCAGAGTATAAAACTCTTAAGCTTTGTACCGGTTAGTTACATCTCTCCCCTAATTTCAGGGTAACCAGCTCTTCACATAATGCAGCTTTAAATTTTTCTAATTTATTTACAAGTTGCTTATTTTGTGCAGCTAAAGGAAGCTGCAGGTTCGTTATTCTGCCCTGCCTCAGCAACATTTATTTTCAGTTGTAACCACAGATTCATCTCTGCTTGCTTTCATAATACATATCAAACCAAATAACCATCAACCTTCACATATGGTCTTAAGCATACATTTGACTTTGTTTTTGTTTTCCTCTACTTCAACACCTCCTCAGATTACTCAGCTTAATTCCCTCATACCAAACACCCATTAGCATTCACTCTTGTTTTATTTACTACCTCCTCCTGGGTTTCACCCACTTCAGATCTCCCTTATGGTTCTTCAGACCTGAAGCTTTATAGCACCAAGCACATGCTGCTTATTTTCTTGTATTACAAATTCATGCTACAAGCATCAGAGTGACTCACAACTCCAAAGAAGCATTAAAATGGTACCTGCATTAATTGTAAGTTATTTCTGACAGCCCTGGAGAGCCTTAGCATTAAGAAATGGTCTCTTGAAACCATTTTAAGCTTGTTCCCCCATTGCATGACAACAAAAGGCCAAAATGAGAGTAAACAAGTAAAAGGGCACCCACCAGAAATATGTTAATAAAAGCTGCACAGAAATTAAAGAAGATGGCATTCTTTATTCTGTTTTAACAAAAATGGATAGTCAGTGAAACTACCATAAACTGAGAAGATGCTGTTTTGTTTAAAAAATAAAATCACTGAACTCCAAATTCACTGTCACAAAACACTGTATTCCTACAGATCACTGTTGAGTAAAAACAAACTCATTTACATTGAATGTGAAACACTCCCCATTACAGTGTTGTTAAGTAGAAGATATATTTAAAAAATATATAAAAAGCACATATTTGTCTAACAGGGACAAGGAAAACCTTCCTTTGGGGCTGGTTATCCAGTAATTACTCACAACAGCATGTCTCATGCCTTCCTGAGGCACCAGCATCTAGCTAACATCAGAAACTGCGTATTAATCCAAACCACAGTGCTGAAGCCAGGCGTCAACCCTAACAATTCGGAAACACTGAGTAAAGCAGCAGTACCTCTTTCCCCAGCTGAAAAACCCTGCTTTTATGAACATTTGTGATACTGGTTCTTTACTGCTTTATTTCAGCCTATTAGTCAGAAATGTACTGCTTTCCTCCAAGTAAACAGAAGAGCACTCTACTAGATTTTCTATGAATAAACGTGGAAGCTCAACATCAGCGCAGTGATAGATGAAGAATAAATAAAAGCCATCACAAAGTAGCTAGGATGAAGAAAAATGGTTTTAAAAATATTCACAACAGCTTATAAACAAATATCTGCATTTATTGCTTTAAACAACAATATTAGAAATATATGAACACTGAAACATTGCTTTTGCTTCATATCATATCAAATGTGAGCGTTTCTTCTTTCTGTTTTAAGTGGCAATGGCCATCACCACTAATAAACAAATGAAAGATTAAAACATTCCATACCATGTAGGGGAGAATCCTAAAAAGGGAGAACAAGGGTCCTTCAGCCATGTGACAGTGACTCCCTCATGACTTCACAGGCACCCTGCTCCTTCCTTGTCCTCACCCCTTTAAGCATATTGTTAAACAGCAGTGCCAGGGACAGGCTGCAAACCTGCAACCAACCACAACATGACTGCAAGGAGAGGATGAATACATACTACCCGACTTCGAGCACCTGAATTATCTACCTGAACTTCCAGCAATGCTCCCGGTGGAAAGAAACATTCCCCCAGGGCATTACGGTCCCATATGTCCCCGCAGAAGCGATGGCTCTTCACTGGCTAGAGAGGGGGCCCAGCAAGGCTAGCAAGGCAAGAGCAGTATCTAGTGCTGGATGATACAAGTCTCCACTTCCCCAAGCATCAAGGACACTGCTCAAGCTAGCTGCTCCAGGAAGGTAGCCAAATAAAGCCTCAAATGCTACACTCATTTGTCAGTGTCTGTGATCCTCCCTTGGCCAGGGCATGTTAGAAAATGTGCATCACCATATCTCTGACCAGCAAACCCTTGTGTACGCACATGGAGGACATACACCCACATGTTTCTTCTGGACTCTTCCACAGCATATTACAAGTACCAATCCTTACACTTTTCCTCATCTCACACCTATGATGCAACCACAGTCACAACTTCTCAAAACATCTCCTGCCCAAACAGCTGTTATAGGACAACAACCCAAGGCTCATCTGTGAAGATCATCTTGAACGTGTTACCCAGGTAGGCTGCTCCCTCCTCCACATCTTGGCTCTTCACTGAGCACAACATTTAGGTATCCACACTGCCAACTTAGTTATTTTTCCCTCTATGACCACAGCTCCCATCAGATTTGAACACTACCAAAACTAAGAGACTGCTTGGGGGAAAATCAGTCCTCTTGCAGCACCCACAAAGCCATGCAACGCACTTCTGCTAGCGCTACGAATGACCACAGCATCCACTGCCTGCAGAACCCAACACCAACCTCCTCACCTTTCCTGTGCTAAAACTATCTCACGTATAAACACAGCCTCAGAAGAAAACTCTTGCCGAGCTGAAACTGTTACAAAACAAGAAAAAGGTGAGGCAGCTCTGTGAATGTGCTCAGCTGTGCTCTAATAAGCACTGAAGCCTAACAGATTTGAAAACAGCAAGAGAGAAGATTTAAAAATCCACTGCTCCCTTCACTTCTGTTTCCTCTGCTAGTGACCACAGGCAAATAGGAAATTTTGTTATTGTGATAAGTATATCAATAAGTGAAAGCAACTGTAAGAATCTATGCTAAAGCTCCAAGCCCGTGAGGTACTCACTCAAATGCCCCACAGCACCTAACTGCTGAAGCTGCCACCCCACCAGCCCCATAAGCACCCAAAGGGCTCCAGATCTCTGCTGCAAGGTGCATGAAGAACTACAGAAATCCTGTCGGCACAGACCAGCAATATGTCTGCCTTCTGCCCAAGCTCTGGGAGGCACAAAATAGACCCCCTGTGTCCGTGCTCAAGCACAGGACCAGGTCCAGCAGTGAGCAGCGTGCGTGTTTGCCCTACAAGGGTGGCAACTGAGAGAGCACGGGCACTGTGAGCCAGACCTCTCCTGGCGGTGGGAAATGCTGTTTCCAAACCCCATCGAAACCCAAATCATAGGGAACAAGGAGATGAAACTCCTCCGGGACCTTCCAGGCCTGTAAGCGAAAGGACTAACCACCCAGAGACCTTCTTCCCCAAGAGAGCGGGCTCCTACATGCGCCGATGCCGCCCAGAGGCACGTCCAGCACGCCCCCCAGTCAATTCACACAGCCACGGCACTCACACAGGCAGCTACAGGGAACGGCTCTCCCACCCTGTGACTGCTTCTTAGGGCAGAAGGGCGGGTTCTCTGTCCCAGACATTAAAAATTCTCACTGAACAGTTTAAGTTACTTCAGCTCTTCACTGCTCCTCTGGTCAGCTTTAGAAAGCTTACTATTTTCACTTAGGAAAGAAAGGAGACAAGGCAAAAGAGATCACCCGGTAACATCTTACTTATTCTTTCACTTCTGTTTTCCACCCCTAGAAAATAACATACATCCTTGTGAATATGTCACGTTAATTATCAAAAATACACATCAATTATCAGTAACAACAAAAAAAAAAACGTTAATAAAGCACTTGGAAACACGATTGGAAACACATTTAATGCCACGAGAATGCTTCCACGTATCTTCAGGATGAATTATTGCACATCTCTTGAGCGTTAAGCGCTGGAACGAAGAAAGGCTTCGCGCAGCCGGCCCGCACCCCGCGTGGACACTGCGGGAGCGCACGGCGGGGTCCACGCGGGGCAGCCCTGCCCCCTGCTGCCGCCAGCGGGGATCGCCCGCCGCGGGCCTGAGGCGGGCGGGGACACGGGGGGCTTTTACCCGCGTGGGGGTGCGACAGCGCGCAAAAGCGTGGCGCTGGGTACCCAGGGGGTCGCCTGGGCTCGCCGCACGCACCGTCCCCTTCTGGGGGGTGGGGGGGGGGGAGTCCCTTATAGGGCCGCCAAGGGGCCGTAAAGCCCCTGCGGGCGGGGTCGCAGCCGGAGGCGGCCGCCGGGAGCCGCCATTTCGCGTCGCCCCCAGCGGGCCCCGGCCCCGCATGGCGGAAGGGGCGAGGCCGGGCCCGCCCGGACTCATCCCCCCTGACCTGTTCAAGGTCTGAGACCCCGTTCGTGTTCACCGTGCAGTCCCACAGATATTCGTTTACTTATTCTCAAAGCCCTTAGAGCAGCCCTCTGAAGTTTGATGACATAAAGTATCGCGCCCTCGGGGAATTAATTTGATCCCTGATGCTGAAATAGTAGCAGGAGAAGCTGGCTGTACTGCCTGCTCCTCCGTAGCTTACCGTGGCGTTATCAGGGAAACCCAGTAGGTGGCTGAGATAAGTGTATGGACAGAAAAGTTTGTTGATGCTTAGCCTTGGTGTGATGGAGTGGATGCTCATTGAAAGAAGCATTTCAAGGACCTGGAGGGCTCCTGTTACCGATGCCTCGGTGCTGTGACGCAGTGTGTGGCAAGCGCTGTAAATCCTTTAAGAGTTGTTTTTGTTCCTAGATGCACTTAACACACAGCAACAGTGGCAAGAAACGTCTCCGTCTTTTCTTCTGCAGCTGGAGCGAGCTACTATTAGCCAAGCCTTGTGTTCCCTAGGATAGGTTGCTACCCAGCGATTTACTAGGAAGAGAGGAGGTCAGAAAAGCAGCTTCAATGTAGAAAAATCTGAAACAGCTGATCTGCTGTGTAACAGAGACATTAGATGAATTTATTTTTAAGCATGTTGGTTGAAAAAAGCTGTTGCACTAGTAGTTAGGGTTTTCTGCTCAATTGCAGATCAACTTCGAGGTCCTCATCTTCAAAGCAGATTAGCAGATGAAACAGGTGAATTGTTCAGTCATCGCCAGGTCTCTCCCTCCTTCCCTTCCCTTGCTGAGGACACTACCTATGGCCAGCAAGGACAGTCAGGTTTCTGGAGGCTGGCTTTGGCTCCTGGGAAAGGAGGGTGAGGAAGCACAAGGCAGTAATCTGGAAGGTGGGCTCTCACCTGTAGTATAGCTTTCCATCCAGAGAGGATGCTGATAAACCAGCTGTCAACATCATATCAGCACTTAGGCGTTCAGGAAGGCAAACTTCCATGGTCCCATTCAATACTCTGCCTAGTAATTCTGGTACTGTGAATGGAGAGACTAAACCAATGGGAACAGACAAAAGTCATCAGCAGAGAAAATCATCGGTGCAGTCTAAGGACTATACTCAAAATATTTTGTTTTCTTTATCTTGCACTGAGCGCGAGCTTTTGACAAAGATGATTATTAGGTGGTGAAGAGATTTTTGTCATTTCTGCAAGGATAAAAGCCTTGGTCATCGTTGGGAGTGAAATAACGAGGAGCTACCAATTCCCTTGCTCAGTGTGAGGCAACTATTCCCACGAAATTTGCCACACAACTGACACTTTCTTAAATAAGGCAGGAACACAAGTCAACTGCCTTAAGCGGTGAAATAATGCATACACTACATGTGTGAACTTGGCATAAACCACCCAAGAGATCAGCATCGGTTCTGTACTTTTAGTTAACTACATGAAATGTAAGTACATTTCAACTTCACAAAGATAAGGATGAAAAGAAAAGGTAGAACAATGCTTATCTTGCTTGGTCCTGCTGGTACTCTCTTGTGTTTTTTATACTTAAATTCCAGTATTTCTGAAACGCGTGCCGTAGCTTTCAAAGCATCAGTACCACTGCCCCCTGCATTACGCTTACAGGTGGAGATACCTGACAGCCACACCAATGCCATCAAAGCTGTTTGCCTAATAACACAGCTAGAAAGGAACCTTTAAAAAGACCAAAACTGAGCGAAATAAATAGCAAAATAAAAATGGCATTGGCAATTACAAAAATCGCAGTAGTTGTAGTATCACTGTAGGAGAACACTTGTCTATCACATTCGGATTCTCTGTCACTTCAGAATAACACAGGGCAATTCAAATACATGTCACTGAAGTGCTGATAGCTCCCTGTATCATCTCCTGTTGTTCTTGTCTTTTTTGTCTTTTCCCTTCCGAAGCATCAAAGTTACTATGGAAACAAGCAGAGTTGCTTCTGTGCGAACCCCACCCTTGTGTGCCCTGTGAAGTGAGCTTCGATTGCTGGTGTGAGCTGCATCCACCCGAGGAGCATCTGCCACAGGAGGCAGGCAGCCAGCGGGGACAGGCGGCTGGAGGTTTTGCCACGCACCATCCCGGAGCGTGGGTCCAGGAGTGGGGCCAAGTGGCTTTGAGGAGAAGGAGGCCTGCGGTTGTTTGTCATGGCTGGGAGGCACAGGGCCAACTGCTTTCCTGCAGCCTGAGACACTGATAAGACCTTAGACTAGGGACAAACACTTTGGGCTTGGCCCAGTGATGTTCCTTCCCCGTTCTGTGGGGAAGAGGGGGAGCATGAGCTCCAGCACCACATGACTCCATTAAGGCCAACATGGCATGGGAATAATTTGTATGTTTTGGTATGAGGTTGCAGGGTCTATTTTATTTATATTTGCCCTAATTTTTAAGGCTCACTGATTTTCTTGTCAAGAGGATAGTCTTCAGTAATAAAATTACTATAGGACAAACCCTGCAGACTTGTGCAATATTGGGAATTTAAAACTTGAGTGGGTGTCAGTAAGTAGCAGACAAAACTGACACGTACTCTGACACATAGGTCAAACATTCAGGTGGACTTGCATAAAAATTCTGCCTGCACTTTGACTAATAAGGTTCAGGGATGAGGACTGGAAAAGCATAAACCCAAAACTGCTACTGAGTATAGAAGCTATGAAATTAGGGGGACAATTCAGCGTATTTTGGGGCTTGGTTTCTTTCTGCTTCTATGGTTTTGCTCCAGTAAAACAATAGTAGGACAGATAGGATCCATGCAAAACATCAGTAGTAAGTTAATGTACTTAGCCCAAATTTTTCAAAGAATGATGGTTTTTGCTGGCCTTATTTTTGACTGGCCAGTCTCAGACCTTATGAAAACATGAAGAACTTCTCAGAAAACACAGCTCACCCTCTGTCTTCATAGTTACAAAAAATACAAAAAAATCTCTCCAGCTGGAAAGTCATTCTGCTAAGAAGTGCCATGGTAATGCAGCTGTCGTCTACACAGAACACATTTATTTATAGTGCTAATTTTTAAAAATGAATTCTGAAACATTTCTGCCCTGTATTAGCTAATATACATTTTTATTACCTGTAAAGGCACTCATATGTAAATAACTTGTATAGGAAATTGTGTTCTTTTCTAACATGTCCTTTTCTCTGAGTAATTTCTTTCCTCATCCATTACTCAAAGGAGAAGTAGGGATGAAAAAAAATCAGAATTATCATTCTTGCAAAATAATAGGCTTTCTTAAAAAAAAAAAGTCTCCCAGTAATTTCTATACAGAAAATATTGTAGTATAAGAAAAGGGGTGGGAAGCATCGTAACTTTCCATTAAACCAGCCTCAGTATTTTTAAGAATGGGAGAACAAACGATGTAGAATGAGAGGACAAATGATGAATGAATTCAACAGAGATGCAGAGCCCAAAGCCCAACCATTTGTGCTGCAATTCCAACCTATTAGAACTAAGAGAGAGCAAAGAACAATATTCTGCTGATATAATTTGTCCACATGAAGGGATGACACATCCTACTTAATTTAAATGCGAGTATTTAAAGTACCAACAAGGCTAACAAGTAGCATCAGTCTATACTTCTCTTCCCTTTGATTTAGTCAGCAGTTGACAAAATTCAGGTGAAGAGAGAATAACCTGGAAATCTCCGCAGGTTGAGTGGAAGTTTCTAAGCTTACTCTGACATCTGAAGTGCCTTCTGGATCAAAAAAAAAAAATTGTATTGCTGTTCCCTCCCCTTCATCTCATACAAAATGCTCTTGAAAATCAGCGCTTCCTTCAGCCCACTTTGTTATATGCGTTGCCCCAGAAAAGCTCCTGAGTTTATTTTGAAAATGCTAGGTACAAATCCTAATCATAGGCTTGGTTTCCACAAGAAGAAATGAAAACATCTCATACGAGCCTGTAACTTCAGTAAAAGTGACGACTTCACAGGAAGCGTTATTGGCAACTGATACAGGCACAATACTATAACTGATCACTGTCTCCATCCTGATTGATTCTCATGGGTCTTAGTCCCACAGCTGTTTGGCCTGCCAAAACAAACTAAACACGATGTGTTTACAATGACTTCTGAAATCTTCACTGAGTACAGTTCCACTGTCACATTTCTTTGTAACTGTGCTAACATGAAGTGTCAGAGTACAGTTGCTATCTGTACTTTCTTGTCTACAGAGAGACATTCAGACTGATAGCTAATTTTACAGTTTATCTTAAATAGCTCCGAATCTTACTTCTTGTCACTCCAGCCTGGTATCTTTGCCAATGCTTAGCACAGGATGCTTAAGGAAGAGCGTAAGAACAAACTGTGAAAAGAATCTCAGGTAACTTATTAATCAGCATATCCCAGATGCACTGCAACAGGCAATATGAGAACAGCCATACTGAGTCAGACCAGAGGTGCAGCAGCTCAACGCTCACCTGTAATGATCACACAGGCAGGAGTACAGGGGCAGAGCAAGCAAACAGTACCGCACCCGGCAGTCTTAAACACCCCACAGTGTGAAAGCTGTTGTCTTTATAACCAAATCATCCTTTACAGCTTTTCCTCTTAAGTTTTAGTATCCATGGTATCGGTTTGGGGATACAGCCTGTAAAGCCTTTTCTTCCTCTTCATACGTCTTGGTCCTCGTGTAGAAGGGGTATTGAGCAACTTGCACAATCGTTAATGTGGCGGTGGTTGTGAAGAGCTCAGTTTGTGCATCAGGCAGTGTGGGGCAGTTGCCAGGAATTAAGTGATACTCTGGCATTTTGATTCATTCTCATAAAACTTGTCACAGTGGGTTTTCAGAGCCTAAATACCTTGAAACTACAAATACAATTTGCAACAAAACAAAACAACAACAAAAAAAACCACTGATAAGCACATGAGAGAGAAGGAAATTTAAAAAAAAAAAAGATCCATACGTTAAACATTATGATGATGCAGGATCTAAGATCAGCAACTCACCAGTAGTTTAGGTGATGAGATTATTCCTCTACCCTAAACATCTGCTTGAACATTAGTTTTAGCTGTGAACATGATCCCTGTCATGACTGTAGTAGTTTCCAAGTTGGAGGGAGGAATAGTACATCTGTTCTTTACTCCATGAGGTAATTTGAACACTTTTGTGAAAGGATTTGATGGTCTAGCTGAAGCCAGAGGCAGCAGAGGTTACAGAAGAATTTTAGGTAGATCTTTACACGTTCTTTGGGGCAGGTTTTTGCCTGCTATGAAGTAGCATTATTACAGCATAAGTTTATTATCCTTAAAAAGTAGATTGCCACACTATTTTGTTCAAAAAGGTTAAAACAAGCTTTATTTTAACATACAAATCTGATTCGTTTACAAGGCAAAACATTCCCCTACAGTGGTAGTATACTGCATTTCATCACAGCATGTGCATCCAGTAATCCTGAGATATGAAGGGGGAAAAAAAAAAAAAAAAAAGGAAAAAGCCCTAAAATATTTTTAAAGGCCAAAATGTATCTTTTCAGCCACTGTTGCTATAATTGACTCTGTTTGAGAGCTAAGAAAAACATAATGCAGTTCTGAATCAAGAAAACAAGTTATCTACAAGCCAAACACTCAAGATACTTTCCTAATTCCCTGCTGTCATCCAGGTATACGAACAAGCAAGTGCACTTGGGGAACAAATGAAGAGATTCAACTGCGCAAGGTTAGTTTGTTAACACTGCAAAACATGTTGAAGAGCTGGAAGATTTTTGATAATTTTAACTACTATTATCTTCATGAACTGTGGTTAATGTCAGTTAAAATTATGTCCTATAATTTTATTAATTCTCTACATTGTGTTAAATTACAAAATAAAACTTACTCTGCTTCCTTTCACCATGAAGTTATGATATAGAAATACTGCTACTGCTTTTCGTAAGCTTTTAAAACTGCAGACATTTAAAGTCCTGTCCACAATATTGAAGACTACTTGAACAGCCTCATTTTGATACAAGATTATATTTGTCAATAACATTAAAACGTAACTTAAAATAAAAGGTAAAGACAGTGAAAGGGTATAGATAGTTTCTCAGTTTTACAACATTTAAAAATAAGTTACACTATATATTATGGCTTTCTTATTTCAAGGAAGAGTGCCATCTCAAGTTTAAGCACTTGATGTTTTAACTAGTTAACTCACCACATACTCAGACTTTCCTTGTTTGAGTTTTAATGATTGCAGAAAAGGAAACCACCAAATATCAGTGAGAAGATTAAGATGCCTCCAGAACAATTTTAATATCAAGAAGCATTTGTAGAAGAGATCTTTCAGAGAAATTTATAATTTAAATTAAAATTGAAAAATTTCATTTTAAAATGAAATTAAGTTGAAGTTTTAATTGAATTTAATCTCTCGGCATAAATAAAGAGCAAGACAAATCTCCCATGAACTTCAGCAGTCAAGACTTCATACTGAGCTTCATTTCAAAACATTTACACACAAGTATGATAGCATTATACTACTGAGGTAATGATTTCTCTTCAATACTATTTGTTATGTTAATCGTACAGCTAAGACGCTAGTTTCATTTGGTATGCAGCTTATCTCAAAAAGGCTGCAATAATGCTAAAAAAAAAAAAAGTATCAGGCCAAACAGCAACACAATTGCTCAATATTAAGTTTGGGCCGCAATTAATAGAACAGAAGTGGGAGGGGGAAGAGTAGGATGGTGCTTTAACCATAGTCTGAAAGGCTGCATTTACTCAATGCTATGTTGTTAATGGCTGTGTATGTACTTTTTGAAATCTAAAGTTGCACTCAAACTGGACAAGCTATGACAATATTCAAATGTGTAAGTAAAACAGAATTCTATCTTCATAGCTGAAGTTGTAACAAAAAGTGTCATTATGCAGTTGAAGTAGTGTTTGCAACAAGTTCATGGCAGACAAGCACAGATTTCAGAGTTATAAATGTAATAAACAATGTAATGGACAGTGAATTTGGAAATATTTTCAAACTTAGTTTTTACTCAGGGTAGAAGAGTTGCCAGTTGAATAAGATTAACTAAATACTGTAGGCTCCATGTCATGCAGAAGATGAGCTTTCTCTCCCCTTCTCTCCAAGAAAAGTATCTGAAAGGCAAGCTAAAGTGATTGTTTTTGACAGTAGTAAAATAAAGAAGGAAATAGAAAAGTAGGTATTATCAAAAAATCTTATACAAAATGCATCTGTCCTGTTTTGGTTTTGATTATAAAAAGGCACTTCGCATATTGCTAGAACTCTGATAATGTAGTTATCCTTTCAGCTTTTCTGTTAGAAGGATGTATTTCAAGATGGTTAGCATGACTATGCAAACATTCTTTATATGGTGTTTATCTGTTACAAGTTATAATTACTTATAGTATCTTACACCTTTTATTTAGAAAAGATTCATGTTCAAGATAATAGCAGGTCTTCATACAAGACTTCAGTGATGATGGATGATCTGTCATAAGCAACACACCACATGTAGTGAGTTCACGCTAACAAAATTAGCGGTGTGAATCTTTCAGAAGTGAGTCCTCAGTCTTTTGTTTTCCTCTCGTAGTCTCTCAATTTCAGCTACTAAGCTTTCATTTACAGAATATCGTTCAAGTAAGGCATGCATTTCATTCTAGAGAAAAGAAAAAAAGACCCAATAAGCAGCTATAAAGTTGTGGGGTTTTTCGTTGTTGTTGTTGTTTGTTTTTTGTTTTGTTTTTCCCTCCAGCTTTATCCTATCCATTTTCATATCTCTTTTGAAAATTAAACAACCGAGATAATATTGTTTTTAAATTTCTGGTAAGAAAAGTAGTATTTTTTTGACATACACAGTATTTTGATCATTAATACATTAGTGAATATTTAATCAAAGGATATTTTGCACTTCTTCAGGATGAAATATCTACTAATGCAGGTTCCATTAAAATGTTCAGTACCAAGACAAGGTCTTTTTTTTAATGCAGATCAAAAGAACAGTTTCATAAAATGGTGAAGTCAAAGAACACAGAACACAGTGCAGCATGTATGTGATACCCTTAAGTGAAGCTGTCTTAACTTCCTCTATTCCATCCTTACCCCATCTCTTGGTTCTTTCTAAAGGACAACTAAATTTGTTTCCCTTTTGTCATTTTATAACCCCTGAAATATGAAATTCATGATACCTACCCAACATGTACGTTTACTTCTTAAGCACAAAATAAACAGATTCCAATTCACATTTTCCCACTCCTTCACATCCCATCCTCCCTTTCTTGTTCTTAATAAGCAAAATTGATTTCCAGTTTTGACAGAATAGTTTACATGCTTTGACATTATTAAAAATGTCAACTGTTCATATACTCTTTATACATACCAACTGCACATGGAACTGTTTGATCATCTCCACTTGCAAATTCACAATATCTCGGTGGCATGCTTCTCTGGGGGAAGAATTGCAAAAGGACAATGCTTAGCTTTACTTAGCAAGCAGAAATTATCTCGTCCTGAGTACCCAAAACTCTATACTTCTTCACCCTCATGACATCATGAAATATCACACTAAAAACTGTTAAGCCATGAAACACCAGTTAAAGTCCTAACAAAAGTCTTACAGAAAATAAGTTTTAAATGTTTTTTTCTACATACAAAACAATTTAGGTTTTTTTCTATTTAGAAACATCCCTTTTTGAGCCCAAGTATCCATTTCCTGTTTCTCTCTCTGAAATACCATGAAAACCTATGTTATTTACTTCATAAAACGTAGAGTTTCTCATCTAGGTCTTCTGCCAGCTACAGCTTTACAAGTGCTGAGTGCTATAACAAGTATTCTTTGTTAACAGGATGCAGCAATTTTGTATATCACAAGGAAACTACTGTAAAATAACAAAAATGTTTTGAGTAATGAGAATTAGAAAGCTATTACAAAAATAGTGTGATAGAAGAGAAAAACACTTATAGTGCAGGAGAAAGAAAGATTTATATCATATGCTGACCTGGATCAGCCATGCTACCATGAATTACTTATTCTGTTTATTATGGCTGGGCTGTCATTTCCCCCCGAAAAAGGCAGTACTAAGAGCTGTATCACTCACCTGTTCACAATTAACATTCTACCATAACTGCAAATTTGTAACAGCTTTGAGAAAAGACAAAGTCTAGATCTTCACATTCCACCACCCCTGGAACCCTGAAGTATTCACAAACAACCACACACACACACACACAACTCAAAATGAATGAAAATAAACAGAGAAGTAGGAATACTAGACAAGTCAGCCCAGATTTATAACAGATGGCAGCCAACAGGCAGTGGTTTGTTAACAGCCCTCTTTATAAAAAGCTGGCGCAAATCCACCTAGTCCAAGAGACCAATCTGACTGTTACCAGAAACACAAGAAGCTGGTTTTTGACAAAGGAATTAACGAAGCCTCATGTTCTAGGGATCTGTGCCCTTTGCAGACTAATCTGCATTACATTCCCTATGATACTCTCCTAGGCAAGAAGGCAGCCTATTGCACTAACTCTGAGCTACGTGATTATCCATCAGCCAGGCTTCTACTAGACTGAATTTTGAGTTCTGCTGCCTTATCCCTCAGAGACTAATTCAAATCTTTCTGCTCTGTCTAGTCCTCAGTTTCAAGGAAAACACAGACCTCAAAAATTATAAAACTTTTGCTCCTGTCAGATTCGGTTGAATTTGGCTAGTAGATTCAAAAACTGAGGGGAGACTGACAAAACATGGAATTCCCAGAACATCAGAGTGAAGTCTGATCTCCGGGCATGCTTAGAACTGCAAATACAAGGAAACATTTTCACAAGCAGGCAGTGAGAAAATAACAGGTTTACCCTTTTGACAAAGTCCTAGATTTTTTGTACTCAGGGGAATCAGCAAAAGACTTTAAAGTAACACTACACCATACTAGATCTGTAACTTCTGCTAATTTGACTTCTCTTTATGAAGTGAATGGAACTTTAGTTAACTAAGTATCCACAAATAACAGTTATCTGACACCAAGCATCACTGACAGCACGAATGTTATTTTATGCAAAGCTTTGCCAACAGAAATATAAAGCATTTTGCTTTATACATGCAAAGCAAACAACAGTCAAAGCCAACACAAGTCAATTGTCCAGATCAAACTTGCCACAGTGGTAACTTTAAGAGAAGAAGTTTCTCTGGGATAAGGGGGGAGGGAAAGAAATCAGCACGAGGTTGCATGAAAGCAGTAAGGACCTCATTATGCACACAAATTTACTGTCTGAAAAGTATTCAAACGCTCACTCTGGAAATATGTTAGCGAAGTCATGCACATAAAAAACCCTCAGAGACATCAATCTAATTAGCCACTAGAGCTGTTCAAAAAGTCTCATACCTAGATTTCCAAGATTAAGGTTGTTAATGGTGTCATTTCCTAATGCGAGTAGGAAATAAGCTAAAGCAGATGTTAAAACATCTTACTAAGAAAACATGTCATTGAAAACAAAATGTTCTGCATAAATATCAGTACCTGAAGTCATCCATTGTTTCTTGTATCATATTCTGAATGAAGTTTATTTGGATTGATGTCAGAGGTGCATTTAGTCTGCTACTCCCAATTGTTTCTACTATTTTTTCTGACAATGAGCTAGCAACTCCAGCAGTGACAGGTGATGTTATCTTTGGACCTTTAAAATTAACAATAAATAAAATTTAAAAAAGTCATTACAGTGGAGTACAAGAATGTTTCATCTTGAGGCTTGTTGATGCTTTGTCTCTAATACTACCATGGGGCGGGGGGAGGGGGAAAGTTTAGTACAAGTCTTTGTGGGCAAACAGAAATGTTCTCACAAGAGCTAACTGAATTTACAAGCAAATCCAGCCTGGTATATTCTGTTTTAACATGTGGTCCATTTTACCAGGTTTTGCATCAGTTCACAGTCAACCACATCTAAAACTGGGCCAAAATGATCAACTTACTTGTTGAGGTAGTACCATTTAAGGGTAGATCATAGGCAAGATGGGCCTGAGTATTCTTCACGAGTCGCTCATTTGTTTCAGCAGTCTTGGAAGCAGTGGATGGAGGCGGAGGACTTAAAGTTCCAGATTCTGCACTTGCTGAGTTCAGCTTGGAAAGCTGACAATCAAAATCAAAACCACAACCTTACTTACTATAATTATCTAATTGCACTCAAAAACTAGGTTTTCAGTATTTCTTTCAAATACTTTTGGTTTTAGGAACCTACTGATAAATATATGCTTTCCTCCTCTAGCAAGACTTCTTAAAAATTGATGGCTTAAATACCCCAAAATTGCCTCAAGTGCACATACATAGGAAGGAGTGCAAAAAAAGACTAGGCCTCTTAATTTTCACATCAAACATCTTGTGATAAATTTATAAATATCATTCCTAGCAAACTCAGACTTCTCAAAGGCCATACAGAAGGAACCAGGGTCTCAACAGAAGCATATCAAAAGTACCTCAAAAAGCAAGAATTTAGACGTGGAATAAATAGGGAAAGAAGCAGCTAGAATTGACCTAATAAATGACAAAGAATCATACTGGTGCAACCAGGCTCTTCTTACGAGCACCAAGTGATGAGGGGAAATGGCCTCAAGTTTCATCAGGTGAGGTTTACTTCAGATATTTGGAGAAGTTTCTTCACTGAAAGGGTTGTGCGGCATTGGAATAGGCTGCCCAGGGAAGTGTTTGAGTCACTATCTCTGGAGGTCTTCAAAAACGTGTAGATGTAGAACTTAGTGGTGGACTTAGTACTAGGTTAAAGGTTGGACTAGATGATCTCAGAGGTCTTTTCCAGCCTGAATGATTCTATGATTCTTTGAAGCCAACTAATGATCATTCTTGATTTTCTAGAACAATCAACATATTCCTCAAGCTAGCCCAGTTTTGTTTCACATGAACTTTTGTAGTATGAGCTTATTTAATCATAGAATCATATAATGGTTTGGGTTGGAAGAGACTTTAAAGACCATCTAATTCCAATCCCTCTGCCATGGGCAGGGACACCTCCCACCAGACCAGGCTGCCCAAAGCCCCATCCAGCCTGGCCTTGAACACTTCCAGGGATACGGCATCCACAGCTTCTCTGGGCAAGCTGTGCCAAGGCCTCACCACCCTCTGAGTGAAGAATTTCTACCTTATACCTAACCTTTTAGTTGAAAGCCATTAATTCTGGTCCTATCACTACACTCCCTGACCAAGAGTCCCTCCCCAGCTTTCCTGTAGGCCCCCTTTAGGTACTGAAAGGCTGCAATGAGCTCTCCCCAGAGCCTGCTCTTCTCCAGGCTGAACAACCCCAACTCCCTCCGCCTGTCCCAGCATGAGAGGTGTTCCAGCTCCTTGATCATCTTTGTGATCATCAGACTTGTTCTGGACTCGTTCTAATAAATCCATGTCCTTCTTGTGCTGGGAGCCGCAGAGCTGAACGCAGCACTTCAAGTGGGGCCTCACAAGAGCAGAATAGAGGGGGACAATCACCTCCCTTGCCCTGCTGGCCACGCTTATTTTGATGCGGCCCAGGATACGGTTGGCTTCGGGGGCTGCAAGACCACACTGCCAGCTCATGTTGAGCTCCTCATCAACCAACACCCCCTGGTCCTTCCCAGAGCTGTTTTCAACCCGTTCTCCACCCAGCCTGTATTTGTGCTTGGGATTGCCCCTGCCCAGACGCAGATGCACTTGGCCTTGTTGAACCTCATGATGTTCGCACAGGCCCACCTCTCAAGCCTGTCCAGGTCCCTCTGTCCCTCTGGATGGCATCCCTTCCCTCCAGAGTGTCGACTGCACCACACAGCTTTGGGTCATCGGCAAATCTGCTGAGGGAGCACTCAATCCCACTGTGCGTGTTGTCAACAAACATGTTAAGCAGTGCCAATCCCATGACCCCTGAGGAACACCACTCATTACTGATCTCTACTTGGACACTGAGCCACTGACCACAACTCTGAGTGCGACCATCCAGCCAATTCCTTACCCATCAAGTGGTCCATTCATCAAATCCATGTCTCTCCAATTTAGAGACAAGGATATCACAGGGAACAGCGTCAAGAAATATGTACCAGTTTTACACTGCTGTAGACCAACACACTACAGACTGAACATTTTACAGATTGTGCCAACAGTATGAAGAGAGCTGCAAAATAAGTTTAGCTGGGACACTATTAAAAATTTTTTCCTTCAGGTAGTTCCATTGTCAGATTCTAAAAGAGTACTCATAAGAAGTATTAATTAATAAAGTATACCTGTTTTAAGGATTCTTTAGATTCTTGTTTTCCAAGATTTGTTTTCTTGGGGTCAGTCTCTGGATGTTCTTCTTCTTCCTTAATTGGAGATCCCACAAGTGCATGTAGTGGGCTAGACCGTATCCCTTGTGCATTACTGCCTACAGGGTTTCTTTTGACTGGAAAGGCAGTGGTGAGCTGTGGGAGAAAATCCAAACCTGAAAGGTAGGACTGAAAATCCAGACCTAAAATTAAAAGGAAAGGATAAAACACGTAGGTTAAAAAAAAAAAAAAAAAGACCAAATAAGCCACAATCACACAAAAAATAACAAAAAAACACACATCCACACAAAACAAATAAAATAGTCACCCAAAAACACATCGCAAAAAAACTGAATCCCCAAATCCAACTTATGCTGTCACTCTCCTTATGAAAGTAATAAAACATGAAAAGCCTATATACATCACTCTAAGTTTCCTGAAGGGAAAACAAAATCACTTTAAGACCATACTCTTGGATTTCCTGTTACCACATATTGTCTTAGCTCCTCAGCAAGTTAGACAATTTCCAGATAAGTTCATGAAGTTCATTTGTTCCAGCATCTGCTTGCATCATTTCTTTGCCTTCAACAGTATGACAAAATTAGCATGGAAGAACTAGCGTAGACTTCCAGTGCCTACTGACAAAGAAAAATATACTAAAAGTATGTTTACCATCTCCTTTTCCTGAAGGATCTTCATTTGCTTTACACGCGATAATATCTACAAAATAGCAGAATATAGACAAATTGTTTATTAAATGAATATTGATGTAGTTTTGATATCGTTGCATCCAGTTAATAATTAAAGACAAATTGAAAAACCAAGTAGGCACAAACAAACGACAAAATGTAATGCTATGCAGATGAATTATGCTTTACAAATTTCAGTATTAGCAACTTACCATCTCTGACAGGAGAAAACACATCTCCTAAACTATTTCGACCCAAGTCATCAAAATTATTTAAGTCTGCACTTTTCCCATGATCTGTTTCTTTAGATGGAATCACATCCAAGCTGCAGCTACGGGGAAAGCCTTTAAAAGGACAATAACATTGTTAACCATTTACACTTTCCAAAAATAATGTATGTTATTTCTAAATAAACTCATAGCAAGCCTGATGCCTGGTAAGTCTAGCAAGTACTTTAGAACTATCTCATCTACCAACAGATTCTAATTAGAGGGTCAACTTGAACTTGATGAGCTGTCATCACAGGTGAACGTAACTAAAAGTTAAGATATTTATTAACAAAAATACAGCTGGATTTTTTTCTTCCTCTTTTTGAAAAGGAAGGAGAAGTTGTGAAACTCGTGCACTCATTTTTAGATAAATTTGCTGCATTAATCACGTAGATTTACAAAGTAACAGATGATATAACTAGCAAATACACCATTTGCTAAGAAGCTGACCACATTCAGATTAAAAACATTTAAACTGATTCTGGAAGAAAATAAATCTGCTTCAGTCCAGCCATTAAGCATTCAAAGAGAAATTCTAAGAAACCCCTATTTTGAAGTTTACCTAATGTCAGGATATTCTCTGCTTATTTCTAATATTACGAAATCAGCAGAATTGCAGTTGCAGACAAAAGAATTTGTCCCTACATCTTCCGTACTCCATGCCCAAGACTTATCCGTGTCCCAGTCCAGAAGGAAAAAAAAACAGTCATCTTTCAGATGCATGGTAGCATGCACAGTTGTCTGCCAAACAGAAGCATATCTTCAAACACACACACAGAGTGATTATTCAAACTACAGTTTTTAGATTGGGAATACATGGAGAAGTGAACTGAACTGTTAACAACCACCTAAATAACTTCCAAAGTTTATTATGCTTTGAAAACTGGATCAGGAATATAAGCAAGGTGCTACTCTGCCCTCGCTGAACTCCTTCCTCTAGAAACACCCAAATTTTGCTCATGTAAGTTGAAATGTATGTGAAAAGCATCAGTGCCACTCCTCAATACAGAAATAAGCTTTCTAGAAATAAATCACCTACTAAATAAAGCTTTTGTATGTGTACCTACTTTATTAAAAAAAAAAAAAAAACTTAAAACCTATAACCACTGATCTATATGGGTTCAAGTAAAAGAGATCTAAATATAACTTTGTAGATGACTACACTTAATCATGTCCAAGTATTTACATAAACTGGGACTTGAGTCAGGCTTAAAATATCACTTTAATATATTATTATACCATGTTTTCCACTCTGTATGTGCCAGTTGTGAGGCATGCATAGGATTGTGCTTGCTAGTTAAGTAAATTAGTCAGTTCTGAGTCAGACTAAAAATGCAGTATCAACCTGTGCCAGAACCTTCAGAAGGCCTACACATAAAAAGCACAATATAAAAACAGGACAAAACATCTTTTGCCTTTTTTTTTTTTAACCAATTTACTGTAATCTAAATGCAGGAGTTATCTAAACCACAGGATGACTATTAAATAGAAGTTTATGGGAAGCCAGTTGGAAGTACATACAAACGTCTCATCACATTTTGAATTTATTTATAGTTTTGGACTCTAAAATATCTGTGACAAAAATCTCCAGTCCATTTACAAGATGTATGAACAGGTGCTTTTTTGACTTAAATATGCTATTAGATGACTTTACTCAACACTCCTTATTTCTCCAAGGCTAAAACCAATCTTCAGGGCTTAGAAAATTTTCCACAGAAAAAATGCAGTTTGTGGTCTCTCATCTACTCCCATTTTTTAAGTTTAAAGACTGTATCTTCTTTGGTATACTGGACCCTTTACTTCCAAACTGAACATTCCGCTTCACAAAAAATATTTATTTCATAAACCTTTATTTTCTTAAAACGTTTACTTATTATGAATGGTCCTACTTAAGGGTTAACAACCATTACATTTTCAAATAAATATAGTAAGTCATACGGCTTTTTTAACTTAAATACAATTTCCACACTATGCAGTAATGTTGATTAGTAACACTTGGAGCACATAGGAAGCATCTACTTCACCTCACACTTCATTGCATACCCAAGGGAGGTCATTAATTCGTGTCCCTACGGACTGCAGCGGCTTATTGCCTAATTAGTGTTGCTACATGTATTTCTCTTTATTTAAAAAGGGAGGGAAAAGTGCTGTTGCTTTAAAATGACTTGGGGAGTTCAAGAATCAGACTAACAGTTACTGATTTGACTGTATTTTCAGAATTCTTGAATTAACAAAAATTTTTACAGCACATTTCATGCAGTGTCAGAATTTCAGAACCATGCTTAGAATTCTTACAAAAAATTGTTAATTTCAGAAGCATAAATACAAAGTACAGTTATACAACTAATCACACTTGCAACTATATTTAACATCTTTCCTACCATGTGACATAATGCCTCATACAAAAAAAAAAAAAATACAATGCAGCTCTCAGGTTTTTGGTTTCGTTTGTTTTGTCTTTTCCTGTTCATGTGCCTAGGTAGTTGTCAGGTCTGTTACTCCTGTTTATTGATAGAATTCCAAACCATTAGCTCTGATTCCATACAGACATTACTTCAGGAAGTACATTACACACATAAGGATAATATACAAGAAATTAAAGACAGAGAGCCCCACAACGTTACCATGAAGCTTTTTCTTTAACATTTAAATATGTATACAAAGTCTAAAACTATGGACTTGAAGCAAGAGTTTCTAAAGCTTGTAGTCTGACCAAATTCACTTCCCACAATTTCACAGTCTGTCTCATGTTGTGGGGGAGGCAAAAGAAGGTGCAGATGTGCATGTATGCGCATACTTCTTTGAAACAAATGCCTTTCCCTCAGAGTAGTTTTTATGTTGTAATGGTCAAGTCATTAAATTTTCCTTACATCTTCAAAATTATGCCAAACAGTAATTTATAGGAGTAGGAAGAAGGCACTACCTGTTTTCTCCTGAAGAAACTCTCCTCCCTTATTCTCATTTGGTGCTGTCAGAGGGGATGAAACTGTTGCTGATGTCTGAGAAGCTAGATTTTTGATGCCAATATTTTGATTTGCTCCAAGATTACTACCAGCTTTGACTTCTATTCTTTTGGATACAGGCTTATTTGAAGAACCCTTAAGGTTAGACTAAAGAAAAAAAAAAAATGAGAAATTATTATATTTTTACTTTCAATTGAAAGAATAAGTTCAATTCTCTTTGTTTTGAAACACTAAAATAAGTTCAAATTGCAAAGTCTGCCTAGAAGATATGCCTTTACAAATCTTAAAAAAAAAAAAACAGAACTATATCAATGTAATTTCAAAGAACATGGGAAAATTCTGTATTATTATATGAATATTGTATGACCCTGCAAGAGAATAGAACTGAAGGTAACGACAGAATGAACTGACACTAGCCAATTTTGAACCTAGGCTTACACAGAGGAAAAATAAGAGATTACATTATTAGGGAGTACAAGTTTTAACAGAATAGCCAACCACCAGCAGCAACTGTGCTGGAAGAACAACAAAGTCTTGGAGCAGTAAAGAATCCACTTCAAAAGGTTTTCTCCCATCTCCACTAGGTATTGGTATGTGGGTTTTTTGGACCAAGTAGAGCCTAATTAGGTCTTCGAAGATCCTTGTAAGCCTTCTATACTGTTTAATCAAATCCTCCACAGATAAAATACCTCAAGATGGGCTGCTGTGCATCTTCCCCATAAGTGAAAGGGCCACTACAAATCTTTCTGCTGCTGCCTGGAAATGAATTTAAGATGCCACAAACTGGTCTCCTGTGGCAACATTCACACCAGGAAGTTTAGGATTAAAGTTTCACTCATTTCTACATTGAAGCTACGGAGGAAGAAAAAAAAAAAAAAAAAAAAGGAAAACTTCACATAAACACCCCCTCGCTCACTTGAGACTGAGCAGTTAATGAAGTTTATATCTCTGTGTTCATATGAGTCAGCTTTGCTGGCATCTATAATGCTTGGAAATTTATTAATTTTTCCTCAGATCTTAAACTTACATTTGCTTTTATTAATCTAAATGTTGAGCAATAAAATGGAAAGGTTTTGTATGTTTTGTTTTACCTTGGAAAAAGTGCTACTGAACTGAAGACGTATGCATTTCACACAGCCTTTGTGAGCAGCAACTGTTTTCACTGGTGATGTCAATTTTCTCAAGTCATACTGGCAGATTTTTCCCCGGGAGCATCCTATAGCCAAAGTAGTACCATCAGGCATGAAGTCCACTGTTGTCAGAGGAAAATCTGCTACTATAGTTGTCAGTAATCTTCAAACAGGAGAAAGAATAGGAGAAAGAAACTTTTAGAAGCTCATCAAGATATTAATTTTTATGGTTAGACTTATCAAAACAAAATAATTGTAGAAATAGCTTTATTATTTCAGCTACAGGTCAGTAGTTCCGCTTCTCCAGTGCCAAGTAAATTCCAGTAAAATACCTTAAGGAACAGTGGATTAGACATACTAAGTATTGATGTTTAATAAATTAAAATTGCATCCGCTCCAGAAGATTTCATCAGGACAGGATCAAATTGCCTTCATAAACAGCTGTTCTGACACCTAGATTAGTTGTTGCTGGAAATGATAATTGCAGTGAATATATGGCTTATATCCTCTAGTTTCCCAAGCCTATCACTTCTAGCCTTCCCACAGATCTAGAAAGAATTCAGGTCCCAGTTTGCATCCTTCTACTAAACCCTCCAAACTAGAGTAAGACTCCTGCTTTATTCAGCTAGAGTAAAAGCACACTAAAGCACTTCACGCTAAAACCAAGGTCCCATGAAAACACTTGCCATCCCACCCTCTTACTACACAGCCCATCACCTGCTTTTTCATCCCGTACCCTGTCTATATTTAAGGCTAACCATCTCATCAATTTTGTGCACTTTACCACAGCTATGGCTTATATCTTGAACTAGAAAAGCAGGCAAGCTAAGCTCAGACTGCTGCAGGTCCTCACAGGCCATACTGGCCATCACAGAAGCTATACCATCAACAAGAAAGCCAGTAAGTAAGCACTTGCGAGCAATCACTTGTGCAGTACCTGAATTAGTTTCCATTTTAAGTTTAAAAAAGCAAAGAGGACTTTGGAACAAGTTCTCCAGCAGCAATATGCCAACTACTTCAACCTCTCTGAACATGGTCTGAATTAAATATTTAATGTCATAGTTGGATGTGCTTTTTCGGCTCGTAAAGCCAAGTGAAGCCCCTATAAAATCAAAAGGTCTTTAACATACTCACTTTTTACTCGAAGTATCATAGAGAATAATTCTTTTATCCAAACCTACAGTTACAAGCAGCAACTCATTGACTGGAGAAAAGCAGATTTCTGAAGCTGGTGCTTTATGAGTATTTTCAAAATTATGATACGGGTTCTGACTATTTACATCCCACAGAGTTACATTTCCACTGTCAGAAACACTGCCCAACAAGGATTTCTTAAAGGATGAGTACTTCAAGTGTCGAATAGGCTGTAAATAAACAAATAGACAGACTCAAATTTTAACACCACTATTAGACATCGTTGAAGTATTTTATACACACACTAGGAACACAGATGTTAAGTTAAACTATTTTACAAAGGCTGGCCACTCTACACATACGCACAAAGTTCACTTCACATTTCAATGCAATTTTTACTGTCTGGGGGCAGTATGTGCCCTGATCAACAACAACAACAACAACAAAAAAAAACACAACACAACACTCACACGCTGCATCTAAAAATCAAAGAAGCAAAAAGCTACATTATTTCACTTATTCATCTGAGACCAGGAGTAATAAGCTTAATTACCCTCCACTGATTTTTTCAAGTCCTTGGGTACAAGCCAATTTGGTAAAACACAGACTACGGCTACTCAGGTATGAAGGTCCTACAGAAGAAGAGACTTTACCCTGTGAGCTAGGACCACGGAACAGGGTAACACACCTGACTTAATCACATGCAGCCTTGCTACCACAGGACTACATAATATAGGAACTGAAACTGCATTTCAGAAGCAGGAAAATATTTTGTTTTCCACGATATTCCTTCAGAGGATGCCTCAGAACCTCATTGCTCTAATACTAAATTACAATACTCAATCTCCAGATTAGTTTTATTTATGGCCTATTTGCACTAATTCACTCCTGTAACAGTAATACCCTTACACTTCAAATTGTTTCCTTAACTCCCCAGTCACCATCACAGCCTCCTTGGAAGGAGGCCTATTTCAATCTCTCTTGAACATGGACAATCAAAGTCTTGTATGATTGTCAAAATATTTTGCTACTGCCTTTAAAAATGTGGTAAAACTTTCCCTCTGTACTGTAAATACTCTTCGTGATATATCCTAGATGGCATTTTCTTTTTTGTGATACAATCTGTTTTGGTTGCTCATTGCCATTTTATGATGAAGAAGCCCAAGCCCTTCCTTCCTTTGGGAACTTTCAGATCATGGTGTAATGCCAAAAGCCTGTGTTGTGACCTAAGTCTGGTACCTTGATTTCTGCACTGGCGTATTGTTCTCATGTCTGTTATTGAATCCTTTTTGGAGTTTGTTGCAATCCTCTCTCTTACAGGCAATACCTTCCAATTTTGTCTCATCACAGTTCTACATCTCATATTATAACCATTACTGAAAGCACTTAACAAGGTTAGCTACTGATAACCAAATCAAACGTTGTTCTTTCAATATTACTGTTTTTTTCCCCGACAGAAAGTTTCTGACCCATCCTTAATTCTTCTTTTAGCCTCCATCCTCTCTAATATTTTCTCACAAGGCATTGACTCAAGCGCTTCACTCAAGCCCAGACACATATTTTTTCTGAAAATGTTCTATAAAACCCCTAGTATACTGTTCTGGCATAATCCATGCCACAACGTACAGTACTAGACTTTATCCTCTTTAACTTCATTTTACTGGAGTTATTTCTTGGCTCATTTGCCTCAAACGTAGTTTCTAGCACTTGTATTGCACGTCTCACTGGAAGCCCAGCTGCTCCACAGAGAAGTGGTACCCTCAACTGCATATTCAAATAAAACAGAAGATGTCTATATATAGTTAATATGGACCACCACCTGGCATGGTGGTGACATTTTTATTGGCATATTTCTTTTACTCTGTGGAGATAAACTGAAATATGAACAGATTCAGGAATAACAACTTCAATTACATACATGATCTATGTGGAAAACATTCCCATCCCTCACAGCTCTCCAATTTATTCACCCTTCCTTACTGCCCTAGCATCTGCTCACATTCCATTTTCTCCTTCTCCTGCCCTCCCACCCACCAGTATTACTCTCAGCCCTCCTCAAATCTGCCTCGTTACCCTTTCAAGTCTCCCATCTTCTTTTCTCATTTTTCCTTCTCATCTCATAGGCCCAAGGAGAATTCTCTTTTCTTTCATACACAGGCCTTCCCCAAACGAGCTCTGCTCCACACTTCTCACTGAAGTCACAGCATTCCCTCAGAGCAGCTTCAGTTTAACTTTAGTTTGTTGATGAAGGACGTGTGAGGTGTGGGGAGAGCTCCGATTCACTCCTCACTGCCACTGAATCAGATGAGCAAACTTCTCTTGCAACAATGCGATTGCTAGATCAGACTTGAGGAACTGAGAGGATTAAATTTGTGCACATTTTTATGTAACAAGGATATTTAAGATATTTGCTTTATTTTAAGTCAGCGTAGCTGAAACTCAAATACGCTTCAGTACATCTCCAAATAGAAATGGGTATCCATTTTCTAAATCAGGAACAAAAATAATTTCAAGCTTATTTAGAATGCAGCAATTATTTGTGAAGAGCCATGTTTTGAAACTTATCTGTGAAAACTACAAGAAAAGGAGCAAATATGAAGAAAGTTTCCCCACATCTCTGTAAGTGCAACTCCTGGTGATTTCTGGGAATTCTGCACACACAAAACTTGCGAAAACATTTTTAGCACAAGGTACTGAACTGGCAAAGAAAACATGACACCCTCTTCAAAACATTTTACTGGTCAATGTAGCAAAACAAACCACATGCGTCTTTGTGCCTTAGCTGTGACCGAAGTAGATTTCTGTAGAAAATAAAAAGTACATTTGATCTTTAAGCTTCATAGTAAAGCAGCCAAACTAGGAACAATGCACTTCAGAAAATGGTTAGCCCATTGCTGAGAAGGACTGATTGCACTCAGGGCTTTCCCCTGTTGGAAAACAAATGAATAGCCCAAAACTAAACCAGAAGTAGTCTAGTGTTACCAACTGTCTCATTTAAAGATAATATAGATTCTTTATCTCCTTTACCATAGTGAGCCTTCTAAGAGAGAAAGCAGACGTAAACCCAACTGATAGCTTTAAAAGCTGAAGACTATTTCTCTATATGGGGTGACCAGAACTCATCACACATCTTTACAAATCAGCCAGCTGTTCAAACAACTAAAATAAATCCTGTTGCTAGGAGAACAGCACCAGGCAGTGAAGACTTGAACAATCATTATGTTTCAAAACAAACTTCAATTCAACCTCACAACAGCAAGCAGATAAGAATCTGGTAGTCTTAATGAATACCAACAGCAAAGACAAATTATGGGATCGGCAAACAGCTCCCTGCAAGGACTCGACTCTAATAAAGCACAAAGATGTTTCTAAATCAAAATCAATTAATAGAATGTAGGCCAATACTCGTATGAAAAGAAAATTGTTTAAAGTCACAGAAAGCACTGCAACCTTGGGCTATTCGACTACTTGTAGAGTCTATACAATTACAGAAATTGACTGGCAAGGAAACTACATTCCATCACGTGGAATCAAACAGAGACAAGCTAGATTTTATAAGGTTAGCTTGACCTCACATTCCCCGATTGTAGAAAAGTTACTAAGGAGTGGTGACGCTCACTGAGCCAGACAGCCAGTGCCAAGATCAAGCAGAACAATACACCATGTATCTATTCACGCTTACTCTTAGAAAACTGGGCCCCTGAACTATAAATCAAGTAAAGGCTTGTTCAATCTCTTTAACAGAATTACACAAGTCTTCATATATTTGCTTCACTGCACAATTAATCCAGCAATTCTCTACAAGTACCAATTAACCCCCCCCCCAACAAAAATAAAGCTATTTTTGCACAAAAGAACAAAGATCATTCTTAGAACATACGCTAGGCTAATAAACTGGGGCATCCAAGTAGTCATCACGTTAAAATGGAATTGAGTTCTAATTTTGTAAATTAAGACTGCAATCAAATAACTGCACCCCTTTAGAAAGTGTTAGAGGCCCCTTTAGAAAGTGAATAGTAGCTCTGCACTTGCAATTACTTTGATTTAACACTTCAAAGATCTTTAGCCATCTTAAAGGTCACTCAGCTTTGCAGTAGGCCTCTTGATTTCATCTGCCAAAACAGCTATTCACTGCATCACTTATTCCTAATCACTTTTTGGTGGAAAGAGTTGAATATGTCAAACAGGTTGATGGAAATCGTCTTCACAAGAATTTTCTTTTTAATTTTTCAACTAACTAGCAGAAGAGTCCCCCCTCTGGATATTCACCCCAACCTTTTAATCCATCCATGGATATTCCTGTAGCTCATCTCACATCCATGTTTTTCACAACATCATAACAATCAAATCAGAAAAATGGACTGACTATATAGACACATTTTTAAGATCAAACCAAGCACGAAGTACAATTTTCCTTCAATATAAGTATGAGACTATGGTGATGGATCAAAGATGCTGCAGCACCTGAAAGCAGAGACAGTTTGAATTTAATGGATTTTCTCCAACAGAAACACCACAATCCCTGTGATGCTATAAAGTCATAAGACATTCTTCATCAAGCTATATTGGTCATGCTATACAGCAGAAAAATTTAACTTCCCACTCCATCGTCAATCTAGGACTGACAAGACTGTTGCAGCAACAGAAAACTATGGCTTAACTTCAGCATTCCCTGCAATGCTAAAGGTCAGCTTTAGTACCAAGGCAATGATTCTCCATCCCTTAGGCAGCTCCTACTTCTATGCAAATGACTCAAAAAATTAAAAAAAGTGCCCAAAGCACAAACTCTACTTTTCCTAAGACAACATTCACGCTAAGAACTCACTCTGGGGCTTCCAGTGGGACAATACATCTCCTTTACTACTGCAGAAGCCCTTATATCAAGGGAATTCCCCTAACGATACCTACTAATTCTGCAATATTTTTTGAGTCTGCAAAAAGGACTTGGATTTGAAACCCCTACCAAAGCCCTTAAGTAGTACACCTGTTTGTGTTTCTCTTTTGAGCATTTTCCTTCACACTAGTTATCCAAAACTCTTACCTAAATACCTAAGTAGGTTATATAAAAGTCTCATTGCTTTTACTCTTTGAGCAGCTGTACAATTTTAATCTCTACATTAAATAAATTTATTATTTCTAAACATAGGCTGAGATTCTCCCCTACTGTACAGATAGCTCTGCTCAGTTGTAAATCTGATTAACCTGGATAAATCAGACCCAGGCTATGTAGTCTTTGCTGTTTGCAACAATGAACTAACGCACTGAAATCCTGCTTTGGTTTGTAAAGCTGACTATTTTTCGTTCAGGGCTCAGATGCACAGAAGTTTGTTCTTGAGGCAGCAGAGCCTACAAAATAAAGTTTGCTGTAAACTGTATAGACGTAAAGGTACATCATACAATTGTATTTCCATGTTATCTATTATTTAAGACTAGAATACACACAGATGTCTGCTCTTTAGACACTTTAGGGCACTCTTAAAAAAAGCTAAAAGGAAACAGATAACTGAAGTTGAAAAAAACCACACACATTCTGGCAAATTACTTCAAAAGCAGAAGGCTCCTGATACATACTTTCAATTTCTAAACACTAAATGTGAATTAAAGCTTCCTACTCAAAAGTAAGTTAATACAGAGCCTACCTGACGGCTGCCATAACCAAAGGGAGTACTTGATAAATTGGTGGTAACACTGTGTAGAATAATTTCACCACTCAAAGACCCAGAAGCAACGTAACAGTCATTCCAATTATATGTAACACATGTAACTTCATCTTTATGATCCTGTGGAGGAGGGTTGGACAGAAAGGGTTAAAGACATACAGGAAAACCATATCCATCCTATTCATGCTTTTGGAATTGATGGCTTTTTTCCTGACCACCTGTAACATTAAAAAAATATGTATATTTAAGAGTTACTGCGGAATATCCCAGAAAACAGTAGCAGAACGTACTGAAGATCAACCATGATATCTTAACCACTGTTTGGAAGTTTTCAGAAGACTGCTTTAATAAATTAGCAAAGATAATATTGTAATTACATACAGTATTTCAATGAGACAACCAGAGAACTACCACAGGCGTCAATGTTATTTTAAAAGTAAGGTCTTTCAGAAACCAGAGATGATTTTAAGAGACCTTCTGTTAATCTGAGGTACTAGTGCCAACTTCCCCTTCTGTTACATGTAGTATTAACACACGAACTTAACCTGATAGCTTTTCATTATAGTCTTTTGCAATGAGGATACTGTGTTTACTGAAAATGCAGGGGAAGACAAAAAAAGCATTTCTAGCCCAAAAAGTATAAAAAGATATATAAAGTATTATATTAGCTACTCAGTAATTTTGTTTGAAACCACAACTTGAAGAATCAGACCTATCTGTAGCATCTTTCTTCAAGAGATATCCTAAATAAGGATAAAATTCTTATTTAAGAACTCACACATAACATTAGTTCTACTAAAAAAGCATCTTCTTGGTAGAAATATCAGAAACTGCAATTATCTGAAATACAGCCTTGGAAAAACGCCAGAGAATATCAAAACAAATTCTCAAAATACAAAACCTGTTCTGAAAATTAAAACATTCATTATTACAGACTTGTAGCCCTGGAGTCATCAAGTTTAGCATGATTATTAAATTCAATTTGCTATTCACAGTCCATGAAGAACACAAAGTTAAGTGAGACACACACGTGTGCCAGCTCTTACCTGTGAACTTGATCCTATAGATATCTGACTTAGAGAAAGCGTGTTATTATTACAATTGGCAACAAAATCTGGAAGTCAAGAAGGGTACACTTCTTTCCCAGCCATGCTTACCTTAAGGCTACGGTGAACCCTTCTGGATTTGAGATCCCAGATATTAACAGTGTTATCGAGGCCTCCACTTGCAATATACAGAGAACTGGAATTTAAGCTCACACACGTCTGTTTTGCCTGATAAGAAAGAAAAATAAAAATCAGAAGGTATGTTAAAGACAATTAAGAGATTCATTCAAGTCTACCTAAAAGCACACTGATAGTGTTTTCACCTTCATTAGTACAAATAGTCTCACAGACTGATGAATCTATTGGTACACTAGTCATTTCTCACGAAGACACATTTAATATCCAGTTCAGTCTGGACATACATTTAATATACTTTAATGTTTAAATATACTAATTAATAAACGCTCAAATGCTCACATCCTCCTATCCCAATTTTACATTCTTTGAGCATCCTTTTCCTCAGTACGCATTTTCCCTTTAAATTTTAGCTCTCTCAAGTGCAATCATTGACTTCTATTTGGGAACAGACTTGTAAAAAAGAAAACGCCACGTTTAGGAAAAAAATCCTTAGAAGAATACTAAAAAGTTGTCTAAGTCACGTACTTCACATTCCCTAAACATTACAAAGAATATTAAAGCAGCAAACCTCATAATTCCACAGAGTGCTTCTTTTTAAAATAATCACTGAAGTACCAGCTTTTGAAAAAAAATGTCAATCTTAATGATAGACCTACATCGAGGACAAATTATTCAGTTCCATCACGTTGAAAATTCACTTTTAAGTTCCTGAGATTTGAAGTAAGAGAAAAAACAAGTCCATCTAATTATTGACATGGTAAAATTGGGAACAATTGCATTAGGTTTACATCAGATTTGGTAGAATCTCTGTGACAAACTCTCCACCTCTGGAAGTGTTTACTTCTGCAAACCTCAAAGCCCAGTTTGAACACCTTTTCAGAACATTTCCAGACAAAATTAGCATTAAAATAGCTATCCAGGGAGAATAATTAGAACTGTTTCGAACACGAACAAGTCATTCAAATAGCCATGTCAAGAAACTCTTCTAAAACTATGTCCAGCTTTCTCAATAGTTTATAGTGCCACATTTCCGTTCAACAGGAAAAAAAATGCCTAGAACTGAAGTTCGCCTATTTCACAGAACTATTTCCAGAACCTAGGGCACATCTACTCTAAGAACAACCTTTATATATACTCATGTTTTTCAATGTACAATTCACAGACACGCATAATGCTGACAAATCAAGTTTGAAAATGAAGATCAAACTTTCGGCTCTGTACTGCTGACCACTTTTATTGGATCAAGGTTGAACCCCTGACTGCCTGGTGCTGTCACACGGGGGTTCAGCAGGCAAATTCCCTTAGCAGAAAGCCATCAGTATCAGATGCTGATGTATACATACTGTATTCATTAGTATTTTTTCACTGGTACAACTATTTTAGAAGCACTGTCTTCCCCCACTCCTTACGTGCATTATAAATATATACAAGGACATGGTTTTCATATGTCAGAACCTTTAACTATACAGAAATAAAACTGATACCCAACATGCAGAAGAGATAAGATACAAATAGTACACAAGATGGAGTCTGGCAAAAAATATAAGAAAAAAAAACACAATTAGTCATACTTACTCCTTCAGCTATTTCAAAAAGTGGAACAGGTTTACTTTTACAGCTTGAAACAACTATTTTATCACCAACAGCAGAAGCAGTGACCAGGAAGCTATCTTAGTCACAAGTTATGGACCATAACTGTATTGTACTTGTGATTAATACAAGCAACAGTAAGTTTCCCTCAATGAACAGAAAACATGTTGGTTAAACAGTCCACCGTACTGTACCTTGAAGGGACCTAGAAATAGAAACATAAGCTATTTTACAAGCTTTCCTTAAGAAGCTCTTGCAGCAAATACAGCCCTTACTTTCCAGTACAAGGCAGTGCAATTTCTTTCCGAGGAGAAGTATCTCCAGTTTATGGAGGGAGGAAAAGGGAGGAAACGGACTACGCAAGTTAGTATTTGCCATTTCTTTCATCATTTCAAGACATTTTAGCTTAGGCAGAGCCAAACTCAATACTTCACACCTAAAACTGGGTTAGGCACTCCGAAGTATATAAAGTAAGATACTTTGTTGTTTTAGTTTGGAGGGCTGAAGTAATGAGGGGACTCTGAAGAACAAAGCATGACAATGCAGGCTGTCTATAGCTCAAGTTTACTAATAACAGATGTGTGTATATATTTATATATGTCATGTATATATACACATTAGATATATACACATACGTGTGTATATACACACACGTATACATTAAAAAAAAAAAAAGACCCTGTCATTCTCTTCCTTGCTATGCTTCAGTTTCTTTGCAAGTAAAAAAAAACATAGCTAAAAAAACATTAATTTGTCCTCTGATTGTTTTATTGGTTTTTCCTGACATATCCACATATTCACTTAAAGGACAGATGAATTCAGAACTTTCAGGACATCATGTTTATGTGCCAACATACTGTCCTTCTTTCACATCAAGATGAGACATTGCTGCCCTTTCCTGTGACAGGCATACAGCTGTTTGCTCAATAATGCACTACTTTCAATAAATTTCTCCCACACTCACATCCCAGCTGGCTCTTCATATCATCATCCTATTCTAGGCCTCCAAGACAGGCGTAAGGTCTACATGGGACAGTTAGATTTTCATGTGAAAACCATAACGATCCAACACATTCATGTTTCCTCTATAAATGCTACAAACAGCATGCAGAAAACCACTGCCTACAGAGCAAGAGGTAAGAATACTTTAGCAATGACTACTTCTACTATTAGAATCAATGGGAAGCTGCTCAAAAAGAAGAAAAAAACAAAGCCAAACAAACAAAAGCCCTCTCAATCTACTACAATTACAACATTACATTCTTCCTCTCTACACTATGCATAGAATTTCATTAAATCAGCAATTGGGTGGGGTTTTTCATCCCTGTCAGTAAATTAAGCACTGCCTTGAAAGTGAAAATTGTAATCAACTGCTAAAGAAACAGTAAGTTTTACAGTTGGTAGGCAATTTGAGCGTATCATAATCATTAAAAATGTGTTAACCCCCTAAAGGAAGAAAAACTTCTTCAGAAGCATTTACCAGCATGAGTTTATTTTGTAAATCACTTCAACACAGAGAACCACAAAATTTTCTTCACAGGATATACCAATCTTTTTAGACAAGAGTTCACATCAGGGCTGTCATTTACAGATACTTTAACAAAAAAAAAAAAAATGCAGTGTAATTTTGCAGAACACCCACTTAGCTATGGCTGAAACAGTAAAGGATACTATTGCTGGCCCAACAGAGTGAGCTGACTAGATGCGGGGCTATATGTGGGTTGAACTGCTCCACCACGGTTAGAGACGAGGAATCCCATATTTTAACATCGTCTCCGGCTGAAGCAAAACGTACGCCTTCTTGCATGGCTGCACCTATTTTCGGAAAAATAAGTCGGTTAATGAAAACATGTATAAGTAAATACATAAAACAGGTCACTTTACAAGTCAAGAAGAATCTCGTATATATCATTTAGTGCTGCTTTCTTGGTAACAAGGACATTTATTTGGAGAGTTACACTGTTAACACCATTCAACTGATTATACTGATGGAAGCAGCAGACGCCCCACGTTTTGTTACTGAAATTGCTGCAGGGAACACGTTTTCCTTTTCACAAAGGAAACGCCAGCATCTCAGGGCTACGAATACAGTCAGAATCCATGCAGATTAGCAGAGAGCCCGCTAGCCTGCAACCTGAGCCTCCGCTAGAGACGAAGACGCCCACCGCGAGCACCTGGCGACCCCGCGTCCCGCCAGCAGATGGGGGTAGATCAGCTGGAATCGGCCCGCGAGGGGCCGGGCAGCGCTCCCCTCGCCCTCCCACGGGAGACGGCCGAGAGCGCTTTAACCCAGAGCCCGGGCAGCGGGGCAGCGGCCAGGGCCAGCCCCTCCTCAGCGCCGCCGCTGCCGAGTCCAGCCTGTGAAGCGGCCCCTCCGCGCGCCCCGCGCCTGCCCAGCCGTTACCCCGAGCCTTCCCGGGGCGCGCAGCCGGGGGGAGCCGCCGGGAAGCCGCCGCCCCGCAGCCGCTCCCCTCACGGGTCCCGCTCCCGGCCCCGCAGAGCCCCGGCCCCGCGCACCTCGCCCCGGGCCCTCCCCGCCCAGCGCCTGCCCGGGGATCGGGCCCGGCCCGCCCCGCGATTGGCGGAGGCGCTCCTGCTGCCAGTTCCCTACAGGGTCCGGCGCTCGCTGCCGGCCAATGAGCGGCGCCCCGCCGCGCCGCGCGATCTCCCCGGCGGGGCCCCGACTTTCCGCGCCGCGGCCAACTTCGCGGCCCGTCCCAACGGCCCCCGCGGCGCCTACGGTGGCCCGGATGGAGCAAGGGGCTGAGGGGCGGGGCGGGCGCGTCCTGGTGCCGCCGCCGCTGGGGCTGCGGGCGGGGGGTTGGAGAAGAAGTATAAGCTTTGAGTAAACTCTATAGTATAGTATATATATACTATACTATAGAGTAAACTATACTATAAGTATAAGCTTTGAATAAACGATATACTATAGTATATATATACTGTACTACAAACTGTGTACTATAAGAAGTATAAGCTTTGAGTAAAGTAGAGAATGAGTTAGCAAAAGGTTGCCGTTAAAGGACCGTTAGTAATGAAAGCTGGCAGGACTGAGTGGTTCTGTGGAGACGGGGTTTCAGATGGATCCTTACCTTGTACGTGGTGCTCGGGATTGGTAGAGCAGAAACAGCCCGTTCATTTTCCTTTGGTGACAGAGCTGTGATTCACCAAGCTCTCCTCACTTCCAATCTGCGTAAATGAACTCGGGATCAGTGGAGAAAACATGTCACTGTTAAACAAAATACCCCTATTACTTCTCTACAACAATTATATCGTTACTGCATCTATTTGTCCTCATTAACCAATAGTGAATCATAGTTTATATCATCTGTCCTCTGCTCAAATATCTGAATGTTAGGGATCTATAGCATTCCTGTGTGGCTTCTACCCCCACCATCCTTTATTGTCTTAACTTGGTTTTAAGCCAACCATGTTTCAGTTCTAAAGGCATTACTCGTTATTCTCTTCTGTGTATCTCCAGTACTTGGAAGTGGTGAGCTGCAGAGAGGGGGATAAGACCAGCTGCTGCAAAGCTGGGGAAAAAACAACCTGGATTTCTTCACGGATATCGTTCTTTAAAGCAGTTTTGAAATAGTTGGTATTGTTCCACTTGGTAGTGGAATTAAAGGATGTTAGGATAGTGTACGTTGTATGATAATAAAATGTATACATTAATTCCACAGGATAAACAGAAACTTTGAGGTTTAACAAGAGCAAGTGCAGAGTCCTACACCTGGGAAGGAACAACTGCATGTATCAGTACAGGCTGGGGGATGACCTGCTGGAGAGGAGCTCTGTGGAGAAGGACCTGGGGGTCCTGGTGGACGACAGGTTGGCCATGAGCCAGCAGTGTGCCCTGGTGGCCAAGAAGGCCAATGGGATCCTGGCGTGCATTAAAAGGAGCGTGGCCAGCAGGTCAAGGGAGGTGATCCTCCCCCTCTACTCTGCCCTGGTCAGGCCTCACCTGGAGTACTGCGTCCAGTTCTGGGCTCCCCGGTACAAAAAAGACAGGGATCTCCTGGAAAGAGTCCAGCGGAGGGCCACAAAGATGATACGGGGCCTGGAGCATTTTCCCTATGAAGAAAGGCTGAGAGACCTGGGTCTGTTCAGCATGGAGAAGAGAAGACTGAGAGGGGATCTCATCAATGTGTATAAATACCTGAGGTGTGGGAGACAGAGGGATTTGGCCAACCTCTTTTCAGTGGCTTGTGGGGACAGGACAAGGGGCAATGGCCACAAAATGGATCACAGGAAGTTCCGCACCAACATGCGAAAGAACTTCTTCACGGTGAGGGTGACGGAGCACTGGAACAGGCTGCTCGGGGAGGTTGTGGAGTCTCCTTCTCTGGAGATACTCAAGGCCCGTCTGGACACCTACCTGAGCAACCTGCTCTAGGGAACCTGCTTTGGCAGGGGGCTTGGACCCAATGATCTCCTGAGGTCCCTTCCAACCCCTACAATTCTGTGATTCTGTGATCTTGATTTTCGACTCTGTACCTGAGCCACAGTCTAGCTGTAAGATGCCAGTCACCAGGGAGCATGAAAGCAAGGCGCCATATACAAAGCACAGACCTCATTCTGCTCCAGTGCTGGAGAGCAGCTTTTAGAGCTGCCAGGCGCTTGCAGTTCTCCCATTTGGAAAACCCACAGTAAAAGCTCCTGTGCTGACTCCCTCTGGGCCTCTGTGAGGTGAACACATGACTGCCAAGAAGCAGAGAGTTTCGTCTATGAAATTTTGATTTTTTTAGTGGCTGCTGAAATGCCCTATTCAGTTCTGGAAGTCTGTCCAGGAGCTAAACCAGCCCTGACAGTTCACTGACTTTTAGAGCTTCGCCTTCCGCACAGCTGTACTGAGAACAGCCCAGTCAGACTGTAGAACCCGATTCATCATCTGATGATGATTTCTTATGTAGCATATTCTGTTTTCCACTATGTGACAGTGAGATTTTTGCTGTAATTCACTTCAACATATACTTTTTTTTTCTTTGCACAGTAAGTAGAATCCTAAATCATGCTGGCATGGGAGACAAATGAGAATAATTCTAATTATCTCTGGTGTTTCAAAGTGGAAAATTAAATTGCACTGGTAAATATTTCACTTCAGCGCTTGCCTCTGGACCCTTTCGCCCCCTCTATTTTAAAGATTAACCCATGCTTCATATTTTTATTTCTCTCATTTGATGATATACTCAGTATATTTAACACAATGAGAATCTTTGGCAAACATAAATGGAAGCCTTTGCTGGCTTAATTAGTTCAGCTTATTAGCCTGTAATTCCAACAATTAATTCTGGTTCCATCATTATTCTTTTATAAAATCTTTCTTCTTGGATTTAACTGAAAATGGATTTGGAAACAAATGATTATCCCTTTTACATTGTGTCTCAATTTAATAATTCCTTAAATTCACTGCCTCTTTCATTCAAGGATCTGAAAATATTTTCGAGATGTCAATGCTAAAAAACTTCAAAATACACACTGATGAGGGGATTACTGTTATTTTCTTATAAAGAAACTGAGGCATAGTGAGGCTAATTACTAGGATTATTTTGTTAGATTGATGTCTTCCAAAAATTGGATAAATACTTAACGCCAAACAAAAAAATGAGAGCGAGTTGGAGCTGTAGCGGAATTTAAAAATCAGCCACACACAATTGAATAAATCTGTGTGAAATTATTAATTTCCACACCATAAAATTAATTTAACCAGAAATAATTCCAAGTTGCTAAATATTTGTAGATGTGAAATAAATCCCATGAATGCCTCGAATATACAGACAGTAATATAACTTAAAACTATATCGAAACAGTATTTGAAAAACGAGATGGTCTGAAAAAAGGTCTTTAAAAAAAAAACAACAATTTTCAGCAATTTTCAGAATTGTCAGTGTTAGGCTCACTGTTCAGTTTCAATTTGAGGCCCAACACAGTCTTGGTGATGCAGTTAATAACTGCAGAAGCTGTTTTTGTTCTCTGGTTGCTTACTTCATTCACTTCACAGAACAGAAAATACCAAAAGAATGGGGAAAAAAAAAAAAAAAAACTGCTCCTTTTACTTTTCTGTATTTCTTTGCAGGATCCTTCTTGTACATCGATCGTCAGGGGATGCGCTGAAGATAAAATACCTTTCATTTTGGAATCCTTTCAACTTGTTTCCATAGTACTTTCCCTCTCCCCTTCCCTTGCCCCACAACTTACCAGATAGGGAAATACTATCAATTCCTTCTACAGAGTGGAATGGAGAAATATTTCAATTACAACGTGAAAAGAACTCATGAACAGGCCAGCCGTTCAAAGCTGTCAAGGCGGTCGGTGGCCCTTCAGCTGTGCTGCATGGGGCAGATCATGGAGCAGACCTCCAGAGGGCCCTCCCTGGCACTTCAGGCTGTGAAAACAGAGTGCCTTTCCCCTCCTCCTTTATACTTTTGGAGACAGTGAAGCAGAGGAGTATTCTGTAGAAATTTAATTGAGCGTGATGGTGACATAAATTTATCCTAGTCTTACATATCAAAAAATTCAGTCTGCATTCAATGGTAATGAAAAACCAACCCAAACTACTATGATACATAAAAACCAAAGCATTTTACTTTGCAATGAGCTTTATACTTCTGTGTAATTACTGGAGACATGTTTAAATATGAACTTTCTTCCTTACAAGCAGATTTTAACTAAAGAGTTTAATTTTCTGCTAAAATAAAAATGTTTTGTCCGATATTTCATTTTGAAACCTGCACTGAATGCTTAATCCTGTGTTTCTGAGAGTAGACTCTGCTGCTATGGATACAGTGAGGTCAACTTTTCAGCCCTATTATTTTACTGTGCAGTGTTAAAGCAGATGGCAGGAAAACTTTTTTTTTTTCCAACAAAAATATCTTAGAAAGTGTAATGTATTTTAAATGCGTACGTAAAGCATTTCATCAATATTAACATAAGAATTATAACAAGGTCCGGACTGGCAGCACTGAATATACACCTTGCCTGTACTAGAACTTTGCTTCCATTTCACTTGATGCTTTAAGAATGTCTTACGAATATTCATGAAGCTGCACAAAAGTCCTGTGATAATCCTCAAGGTGATTCCAAAAGAAAAAGAAAGGTTTCATGCTTTTTACACAGCACAAGAAGAGACTGAATAGCTTTTCTGTAAGAGCTGCAAATTTCTACTTCTTTCTTGAGAAAGAAAAATGAGTAATGTCAATTTTTATCTTTCCTGTTTTTTGAAGACCTCCAGAACTATAAATTCTTTTAATTGAAAGCCTAATGCTACGGAATATCTCCTCCAAATTGGCTGTTAGGCAGCTGAGTTAAATAACCATTGTAGCTCAGTTTTAAAATTGTTTCACAAAAATGCCTTCCCTATCAATTACTCAGTTTCTACTTTCTTTTTATCGTGGTATCATAGTCCTTCTAATTTTTCTACTATCTACAGCATTACAGAAGAGGCTGGACAAAATAAAAAATAGCACAACTTTTTAAAAGGCACACAGCACAAATATATCCACTCTTCTCTCTTTTATAAGAAAAAAGAAAAACAGTAGAAAACATAACTCCATTTTTTTCTTGTTACTGATCCTATTTAAGATACCCATTGTGCTGAATCTTTTACCACCACCCCACAAGAAACTTCACTGGTAGAACAGGTAACCACATTTCTCTGAAAAGCGCAAGTGAAGGAGAATCCGTAATTTCCAAACAGCTTGAAATATTTTCTCTTTTTATCATGGTACTACAACAGAGACAGCCTGACTGACATGAAAGGTGCTGTGTTTTCAACCCAATTGTTTATTTTATGCAGAAACTGAACTCAGGAATCCTAACTGTTAGTCCTGATTTTTCACTGTTAACATAGATGGTGACAAGACAAGTCTCTCAGTGCACCTGCCCAAACATCCCTTACTTTTACTGTTTGTTGCAAACACAAGAATTATGGCTATTACAAAATTCTTCTAACTAGTGAAGAAGAGCCTTGCCTTGCGATGTGAGCAGAACCAAAAGGCCATGCATCTTGAACACTTTCTTGTTCAGCCTTGTTCAACTAAACTACTTTTTTGTATCAAATTCCCTTTATGGGACAAGCATATTTCCTCAGGTAGCTGTTGATAACCCTAGGGTTTCTTCAGCACTTTAAAATAGTATTTACATCACTGACAACATAAATAGAGGTTGTGTTAACATTTTAGAATAATGTCCAAAAATTGTTCTGTATAGTACCATTATTCTGATTTTTTAAACTGGCTTTTTTTGAACCAATGCTTTGAAATTCTGGAGACATCTGAATGACCATTTTCACTCTCAACAATCTGTAATGTGTTTGGCAAAAGATAGAGAAGTGTGAAATGCTAGTTTCCAAACAGAAGTGTAAAAGAACAAATCCAGTGATGATTTTACAGATATCTTCTCAATAAGAAAGCACTTTTAATACAATTAATTCCTAAAAACATTTTTTAATTTTAAAATAATTGAAAATTACCTAAAAATTAAAATGATAAAACACATTAGAAGCCAACTCATGCTGTGATTAATGAATTTTTTTCAGTAACAGCAGAACTGAAGTCTAAATCTATAATACTCAGCAAGTGATTAAGTTATTGCAAAATTGGAATTTAGTGAAAAAGAGAAATGATCCAACGGAAAAGGCTTTCTTCAGTTATTGTACATCCATTGGCAGCACTGGCAGGATCAAACATATCTTCCAAAGTTGATATTGATTGCAAAGTAACGTCAAATGGGATCTGACAAGTAAGGGGAAGGAAAAAAAAAAAAAAAAAAAACTTTGTTAAGTGTATAAGTTCCCAAAACTGCATATATACAATATTCAAATATCTCATATTGAAGCCAGATTTCTGACCAACAACGAAAGTGTAAATTAGAAATGGTAATTGCCTCAATATAAATTTGTGGTTAATGACATCTATTCCTTGAAACTAGAAGAATGAGACTAAGGGGAAGAAATTTCTGTGAACAGTCTTGCTCACAAAGTTCCTCCTAATCATCTGTAGATAAAATGAAGATATTAGAAAAGAGCAGCAAGAATGATTAGTAATTTGGAAAGTTTTTCCTAGGATGAGAAGTTGAAAGACTTGAGCTAGTCGTAGAAGGTGAAATAGTGGGCTAAATAGTGGGATAAATTGTTTTGTATGTCCATTGGACACGGAGGAGAGCTATTTAGCTGATTTTGCAACTAATATGCTTTAGATATTAAGAAAAACCAACTGTAGGAAGAGAAGCACTGGAAGAGGCTATCTAGGGAGGATAATTTTTAATGCAATTATTTTATTGAGAAATTTGCTTTTAACATTTAAAATTGGAACTCCCAAGCGTAACACTTTATTATCTCTCTCAAGAACAGAGCTGTTCATGAAATAGCTTTAAAAATAAGCTGGTGAAACAATTTTTATTCTTAAAACATGAAGAGTCAAATAATTTTAGATGAATAATTCAATGAAAAGGCACATTTTCACCTTAGAAATATAACTCCATGCTGAAGCAAAAGCGCCAGAAGACACATGAACAGAAAAAAGAGAATCAAAGAAGAGAAACTGGAAACATGACAGGAGTTAAAGTGTGACAGCTGAGAGAATGAGAAAACAAATACCACAAATTAGAACTGACTTTGCCCAATTAATTCACAAGAAGACCAGCAACAGAGAAGTGTATGGTGGGGGAAAAAATTATGTGAAACTACATATAAGCAATGTATTTGCCTTCTTTTCCTGTGTGTTTGAAAACAAAGGGAATGTACTGTTCTCCACAACACATAATCCCATGCTGAGGTTTCCAGCTCTCCCAGAGAAGACTGGGTAATGCACACATGCAACTTATTTGAAAGTTTGGAAATACTACATAGAAATATTCTGTAAACAATAAAATGCTAAGATGGCTTTAGAGAAGAATGAAGATTCTCATCATCTTGAAGGATTAGGCTTCACTCACTCAGACAACTCTGCCATACCTAATAGGATGCAGTTTGAAGCCTCTGCCTGAAACTTTGTGGTGAAAAGCCCATTGGTTCACCTGTTGAAACATTTAAGTTTCTTGTGGCAGTATGGCAGAATCAAACAGAGCAGATAACATCATATTCTTACTGGAAAGACACTGTTAAATCTTGCTCTCTCACTTTCATTGTAGACCCACAAAAAGAAGCAGACCAAGTGAAGAGGGATTCATGAGAATTTAAAACAGGTCCAGGAGGCCCATGGGATTCTAAGGAAGCTCGGCCATACCTTTCCCTAGGTATTTGTCACTACTCTACCGTGGAAGATATTCCAGTGGAACCATGGAAAGTATAGCTTTGCAGAATAAATATGTATGTATGCATTGATAGAGCTGGACTGGGTGATAGGAAGGTCTGGGAGTCACTTGGGAGAGACCTTCAGGATGGATAAAAGGAGTGGCAAGAATGGTGCAATGTATATAAAAGGGAAACAGAAAATTTGTAGGTAACAGCCTGCAGGATGCACAGAACGGCATTACAGATTCTCTCTTCAATAACAGGCCATTAGCCAAACTGTTACCGGATAAAACTAGGGATTCTCTTTTGTTAAAGAGCTACCTGACTAAAAAAGAGTACAGCTGATTCTTTGGCCATTATCATTTTATTGTGAACAATTATAGGCAAGATAGTTGTGAAGGAGCCATATGTTATGGATTCAAAAATCTTCCTTGGAGTTCCTTAAGCCCTGGCAGCTCTGCTCCTGATTCTCCTAGGATGCCTGAGAACACTGAGCAGTATTGCTGCCTGCTATGGGCCAGTTCCCATAGTCTCCTCTGGGATACTGACTACAAATAAATACCAATAGGAATACAACAGCATGGACAAAAAAATGGCATACTATCTTTGAGGCAGAGAAAGCTAAAGAAAATAGAAGGTAAGCCTGAATAACTGCAAAAATAAAGGGCATGGAAGAAAATTGCATTTGGCAACTGCATCATGGAAATACAATGGAACAATAAATTCCATCTAAACAATGACCAGAGAATGGTGGATAAACCAGATAAATCCATTGTGAGTGAGATTTATTTTTAATACATATTTATTTGTATAAAAAGGTGATTCTAACAATGAAGATATCCACAGCTGGTAATCATGAACATTTGTATTTAAAAAAAAAAAAAAAAAAAGCCCAGAAATGTAGGAGAAAAAAATTGAAAGGTACAAGATACTTAGTAGTAAAACCCATGTTTCAGCCTAACTGAACAATTGTTTTATTTTAGAAAACACATTTTTACTATTGATGAGAATAGCATACCTCAGTCAATGGCGAGGACAGGTCTGGAACAGAGAGCAGAGCTTTGACTTCAGATAAACACCTTTTAGCCATTTCCTAATGATATAAAACAAGAGAAAACCAATGCTGTACTATCAGTCTCATCTGATAAGCTAACAGATGGTTTAGGTTTACAAAATTGTTCAGAACCACCAGGTTTTAACTTATTCTAGTTAAATTCAGAGGAAAATACATTTTTTCTGCAACAAAAATAGTTGTGTTTGCTGTACAATACAAGTGCCCAAACCTTGCAGTTTTTACTGAGGAAAAATTGCCCCTGGCTCAGGTATTAAATCCAATGAGCATACTTTTGCTACATGTTTACTGAAGATGTTATAAACAAACACTCTGACAAGATGGTATTTATACATATCTAATGCATGGCATGTTAATCTTGTTACTATTCTAAACATTGGTTTTCCAATTACTGACATACAGTAATGAAAGTTTGAGCAAAAACCTTCAGGTAATCAGAAATGCCCAGTAAAGGACAGCTCTGTCTAGCCTCCTGAAAACACTATATGCCGTGATTGGCCAAAACATCATTTGTTCTCCAAGCTGGTCAAAATACAGCTTTGTAAAAATGGCACAGTGCACAATTGTCACTGTTTCACAGCATCCATCAGACCAAATGACAGCCTCTACATCATTAATCATTTCATATAATAGATATAAAGAGAATCCTGTCACATGATAAATGTCTCCCACTTTGAAAATAAACGTCTATTTTGCCTTGGCATTTATCAAGTAGCAGTTATGCTGTGGCAACATTCTATTCCATTGACATTATCTCAAAGAAACCACATGGAAAATTCTGAAATTACCTCTTTTGTGTATGTATGTCGGGGGAGTTATTTGGTTGTGGACCATATTCAGCCTTGCTAATAACAAAAAAAAAAAAAAAGACGAAGGTGGCACAGAGAAAATGAAAATAAATTCACTGCCAGTTTTACTCAGCTCTCAATAGTGTTATTAGAAGGTTTTTATTTCAGAAACCATCACTGCCCATTTTGCATTGAAGATGTGTAACTGATTTTTAAAAAGCACTTTTGGGTTGATCTCTCTGCTAATTTAACACTGTGCCAAGCATTTTCAGCTGTAGATTGCTATAAATCAGGCATCAAATTTCAGATTTATGTACCTGAAGATGTGGCCTTTATTTTCAAGGGGGAGGTTGAACATGCCTGGTATTTTTTGTAAACCATCAAGCAATATATAAGGAAAAGTTAAATATTAAATGAAAAGTGAAAATATCTCAACGTTTCTTGAAAGGGGTTAGGCAAGTTTAATCTTCTATGTCTGCCTTCCAAGTTACCTGTCATTTATTTCCCCAAAATAGGCATCTTAAATAAAACTGTCAGACATATTTAAGAGCAAAATTGTTCTCACTTACTTCTGTTTTTTCATCAAGATGCACTTTTGCAATATTAATTTCAGCTTTCTCTGAAGGAATTATTTTCAGGGTTTCATTTTGTTCAAGAAAACTTGTAGGTTCTGAAGCTGAATATAAGCTTTCTGAACTTTGCATCAACATTTCAACTTGATCTTTCAGATTAGATAATTTCTCCCTTAAAGAAGTAACTCTGAAAGACAAGATTTTATTACATATTGATTAGGTTCTAGATTTTCTTTCATTTCAAGATTTATCTCATAATTTTACCAAAAAAAATCCATTAAAAAAGTGGAAATATGGAATGTTTAAGCTTTTTGCATTAAATAATAAGAAGCAACATTTTAAGTAAGCCTCGCTAAGAAAAAAAACTCATCCAACCAGCACAAGGTGGGCTGACAAGTTGGGTGGCAGAGGCTGCAGTTATTCTTGACCTTTAGTCCTTCCCCTCCACCTGCTCAGCCATTCAAAAAATTTTGGTCTGGATGAATGACAAGGAAGAGGTCATGAAAAATGCCATCAGATGTAAAAAGAAGGGCTGAGTCTGGAGCTACAATTGAGAAAAATTCTTGCAGGCTCAGAGTTATATGGGAAGGAAGGAGTACCTAATCCAGTGAGAGAATGAGAATAAGTAAGAGTGCTAGCATTTTCTTGTGTTGCTGTGCCAGAGTCATGTAATTAGCATATGTTATTCATTTCTTTAAGAAACCAAACTAAAAGACTGGTGTACTGAAAAGACATAATTTTGGATGAGTTTAATACCGTGTGCAACGTCTTACAGATTTTATAGTGAAAAGTGTCTGAAAAGCTAAAAAGAATGCATTTAAAGACTTTCATATGGCATGAAATAACAGGACAAAGTCAGTGATTACTTGCCTAGCCAATGGAACCCATAAGTGACCTGAAAACACAGACATTGAACTGAAAATCTTGATGTTGCTAATCTTGATAGGCTTTGTGTTATAAGCATAAAGCAGCAAAACCTGTAAAAGAGATGGAATAGATAAACTATAATGTGAAAGGGTACAGAAGGCCTAAGGTATTTCAGTGATACTGGATTATAATTACTATCAAATTCAGTGTACTGGTAAAGACTAAGATAATTAACTTTCAGAAAAAAAAAGTAGAGTGTGGTCTCTTACGAAGTTTTACTATACTCAGTTTTTATAGCTGTTAAAACAATTATTTAAGTTTTTTTTTTCAAAGTATATGAATTATTTCAGTGATATCATTTATATGGGTTTGAAAATGAGTTGTACCCTATAGAGTCACCATCAAAATCCCAATCTAGCTCTGATCCCATTCAATCAATCCCACTTAGGTTCAAGTTGAAAGTTCCTACTTCAAGTAGGCTGAACCTTTTACTGAATTTCCAAAAGGCAATTATTTACATTTCCAATATGATCTTGTGCATGGCTGTCATCATACTATATTTAAATCCACGAACTGCACATAACTCACCATTCTAACGGAGTGGTATCAATATCTGAGCACAAGACGATGAACTAGAAGTTCTCATCTTTTACTGTATTAATTTTCTTGTATGACTGAAAATATGCTTCCCAGTAGTAGCTGATTATTTTGATTATATGGAGAATGCCAAGAATATGGCATACATATGTCAGTTGTTTTCCAGAGTTGTCTCCAGATCTCTACTGGTCTGTAACTTTTAAAACTATATTGAGAAGTGCATTCTTTGCACTAACTTCATGTTGCTTCTATTAGCTTGCTAATAGAGATGAGAAGGATCTAGCAGAAACTTTGATCTGCTAAGCCAAAATGTTTGGAGACCATGGGTTTCTATTGCAGTATCAGAAATTGTATCTACATTCAGTTCCCTTGTTTAAAAACAACACAACTTCCATCACCCAGTCTCTCACTTCCGCACAACCCTCCAGTCCATCTCACCTTTCATTTTTAATCTGATTTCTTGGGGAAATGAGGTTCAAGAAATCCCATTTTCTTTGTATATGAGTGCCTCTCCTTTCTGACAGCCTCCCACCAAATGGTGCTGTTTGAATATCTGTAACCTTCAACCAAATTTAAGAGTAGAGGTCTTAAAGACTTCAGGGTCTTGCAAAAGACAAGAAAACATTATGGCCTGGAGGCTCTACATGATCTCCAAAGTCTTTCTTTAACCTGCTACCAGATGACTGTCAGGGCATTATGTTTGTCCTGTGTAGCAGTTTTGTGTTGTAATAAATGCATAGCTCCGGGCTGTCCAGCTTGCCAGCTGGTATAATTCAGTTAAAAAGTTGTTCTGTCATGACCAAATATTCATTAGAAATGAGACTTCATTTGTTCAAATACTTAATGAACTGCTTTGGTGTAGCTATACCTTAGTCTCTGTATTGTTTGATGGCTTTGCCAGAGAAGGAATGTACCACTGGATGTTAATTTCCTTATTTGAAGCATTTGCTGCCCTACTCTCTGTCTGATGGCCTGCTTCTGTGGTGACAGAAACCGGAGAAGCTATTCTCACTCTTGGCATCTTTGGTAAAATTCCAGAAGTTTCAAGAGACATCTGAAACACACACACACAGAAATTAAATTGTATTTTACTAGTGTAACATGTATTTGTTTATAATAACCTTATGTCTATTAATATCAGTGTAACTTTCAGTCCTGCACAAATATATGCTTATTTAGATAAATGGGTAATTATTTAAAGGTGTCCATCTTACCAAGTCAAGGCTTTTCAAAATTCACATGAAGAGATGTTTCTAAAGGTAATACAAAGAACCTCTGGGCTGACTTAGAGACATCTACAATAACAGTGATTATTATATTTGACTTGTATTCCTCATGGCATTATCTTTTTTGCTAGAAGACGTTATTCAACATGCTGACCATACAAAAATTATTGATGAAAAAGTCATTTGGCTGCTATACGTACTGATAACTAAAATAGAAATCTGAATGCCAGACTAATGTTTTATTTATGTTTAAATATTCATTTTTTCACTTTCAGCGTGTCTCTGTGGCGCAATTGGTGAGCGCGTTCGGCTGTTAACTGAAAGGTTGGTGGTTCGAGCCCACCCAGGGACGGGGTGTCACATTTTGAAAGGAAGTTGTGGGGAGCTGGGGATTGGCCTCTTCTTGCAGATAACTAGCAATAGGACAAAAGGGAATGCCCTCAAGTTGTGCCAGGGGAGGTTCAGGTTGTAAATTAGAAGGAATTTCCTCTCAGAAAGAGCAGTCAGGCATTGGGACGGGTTGCCCAGGGAGATGGTGGAGTCACCGTCCCTGGGGGTGTTTTAGGAAAGGTTGGACGTGGTGCTTAGGGACATGGCTTAGTGGGTGACACTGGTGGTAGCGGGATGGTTGGGCCAGATGGTCTTGGGGGTCTTTTCCAACCTTAATGATTCTGTGATTAGCTGTACAACTAACATACAGTGATATCTACTGAAAATCCAGTCATTTAATTTGTGAGGTTTTGTCACATGTCATATCTACTATATATGGAACATTAGCAGACTATTCATCAAATAGCTACTGTTTACTTATCATTTACCAGGGAAGCAACTGGAGCAGTACGGTCAACCAACATTCATTCATGAATAAAAGCCTTTAAAAATTGTAAAAGATTTGATTTAAAGGCTGAACAGTGCCACACCATTTCTAGTTTTTATTTTAAAGTGTTTTGCAGTTTGTAAAAAATGGAGGAGGCTAAACAGTGACATTTTGGTGGAATATGGATGCTGGTTAGAGCTATAGTGTCTCCATCATTGATTCCAGATTATGGACACTGGAAATAACTACCTGGAGAGTTAGTTCTGTTTTAATATTGAATGTTCATTGCTGAAAAAGCCTGGAGAATTTTACCCACTTAATTTTAGACAATGCAGCTCAAAAGGCAATAAATACGAGTGAACGGAAGACAGATTTTTCACATTGATCCAATCTTACTTCATAAAGCCAGCTCCCAACCCACATCAAAATACAGAAGTGAAGATAAACATGGAGTCATGCATGCTATAGTTATGCATTTTAGTACATGGATTACCTTCAGTATGGCATGGTACAATGAACTGGGGATGGTCCATGACACATAGGTTCTGAATAAGAAGTGATAAAAGTGGCCATACCTCTTAGCATGCTATGAGGTTTTGCATGGCTAACCCACCTAGTACAAGAATATTCTACATTCAAGATCTTAGACTTTACTTTTGGCAATGAATCACCCACAATCCTGCTAAAATGGAAAGTGAACAAAATTATAAGAAAATGCACATATGGAGATGGGAACGACCTATTTTATGCTAAGCCCCTCAGTTAAACCTCTCAAAAGTCTATTTTATGATATGCATTTCTTTCTAAAACGCGCGGTATATTTTCTTTTTCACTGAGCTGCTTCTTTTGTTATTTACATCATATTGAATATTTTTGAGGATGGATATTACAACTGCTCTTGTCAAACTGGAGGGCTGCTGAATTGCATCTATTCAACTTTGATGAAAGCCTGAGAACAACAAACTGTTTTATTTTAAGTGTTTCTAGCCCTACATACTACCATGCAGTGGAATAAAAAAAAAAAAAAAAAAAAGCATGAAAAATGCAACAGGCCACACAATTTTAATTTTAACCTTCTTAATATAACTTGGATTCTTTGTTCTGTAGAGCTGAAAAAAATTCATAAGTCAAAAACAGAAAGACATATATAAGTGAAACAATCCTGTACATAAAAATCTTTCTTTCAGAAATATCTATTTTTATTGTTAAAAAAAGTATCAAATTACAGTAACATTTAAAAAAATAACTTCTACAGCCTTCTGAATAGTTAAAGCTTCTAAAAATGTTGTAACAAAAATCAATGAAGCTTAGAATTTAAACAAGTAAGAGCTTTATGCTTGTTAGCTGTCTACAACAGTGAAGCTAACACATGATTATGAGCTTGCACCTGTCACGAACATGACAGTGAGCTCTGAAGCTTATTATTCTAGGACAGTGTAATACTAATTATGTCGAAAGAAGAGCAGACAGAGTAAAATAATTTTTGATATATGATGGCTGTTATAAATGTCACATACCATATATTTACAATTTATTCAGTGGCACAGTCAGCTCTTTGTTGGGAAATGAGTAATGATATGCTGTCCAACACTGCAGAAAGTTCACCAACTCTAGAAGAGCTACTTTCACAGAAGTATTTTAATTCATTTTGATAAGATAAAAAGCCTTCACTCCTCAAGGCTCCCCTGTCTCCATCTAACCCCGAACATAGTAAGTAAAAAATAAACCATGGAGAGTAACCCATCATTTTAATTTTTTAGTATTAGGATAATTATTAATGTGAGAAGTGTGATGGGGAAACTTGGAAGAAAATTATTTTTACATTGAATCTTCAAAGACTTTTGCCATACAATATTCAATACATATGCCATGGTCAGCATAGACTCCAGAATTCCAATTTGAGATTTCTCTGAGTAGTATAGTCTGAGCTGCTTATATTTGAAAGCTCAAATAGTCTGTTTGCAAGCCAGAGAAAATACTAATTTTCTAGCCAGCTGATAGTGAAAAATTTTGGCAATCTTCAGACATTAATTGAATTTGAAACACGGGGTTTCAACAGATTTTGAGAAAATACATATGTATATATATGTATATATATATATGTTCACATAAATGTATAATTACATTTATGTGAAAATCAGTCTTTTACTACAGACCAAATTAACAATATTGTTATTGCTTTTACAAACAAATTGCAAATCAAACCTTAGGACATTTTTGGTGTGAAACATGGAGCTCTCAAAGATTAAAAGCTTCAGCCTTGCCTAATAACACATCCACCTTCTAAACTAAAAATGAACTTTTCTTAAATATCATTTTGCTTAACTTCCTAAAGCCTAAACAGAGTGGGCACAAGATAGTGATCATTTCTGCAGGAATGAATAACACAAAGATGTTTGCATTTGTTAATGAAGTCCTTCACTGCTTGCGCAGGATTTTGGTTTTGCAGTGATCCTCTGGATAATTAATTTCTTTCTTCAATAGTGCTCCCAGAAATATCACCATTGGAATTAGCAAGAATCTGAACATTTACAAAATGCAACTATAATATATATATTTTTGAAAAATCCATATGAACAATAAGTACCTTTGAAGAATCAGCTAGACTACCATGTGGTAGTTCTACATCATATAGCTCTTCTGGGAAGTTCTCAGGACAACACACGGAATATTCGAACAAATGTTTTTTAAGAAAGAAATGCATTTTTGCAATGCGTAGAACAATCCATGAGTCAAAAACAGATTTAAGGCGTCCATCTCTTCCAGAAAATGATTCAGGTCCTGATTTAGGGGCAGGTTTGGAAAGAGATTAATTTTATTCATTATCATTTGCATTTAAAAGTAAAGTTTTATACTGCTACTCGATATTCATACATTTAAAAATATAGTGCAATATCTAAATCAGTTCTGTAGGAAATAAATGCATTTCCAACAATTATACTGATTGTCCTTGAATGTTAATAGGGTATGTTTTTTGGACTGCAGTTTTTCACTGGAAACCTGATACTGAACAAGGCTCTGTCTAGTAGTGTAAAGTGAGAGGTGCAGATTTGAGGTTTAGGGACTTAAATTTAGATGTGTATGCATCAGTATGTTCACTAGACTTCTCAGCACCAGCTAGAATAAAGGCATATTTAGTCAATACAGTCAAAAGAAGTTCTAAGTGCAACTTTGCTCACGCTAATTTAGACAGCTAGTGGCTGATGATCAGAGTCACTCCTTAGGCTCCATCAACAGTAACTGCAGTGGTATATGCACATTTTGACACCTACACATAAATACTTTACTGTCCTTAGAGTTCTGCAGTGAGGTAGAATACTTTCCTTTCGTATGATGTCACAAGGAAAAAATACCAACCTCCTCTGAAATTAGTTTCAGAGTTGCTTAGTTTCTCTCTAGAGAAAGTCTACAATCTAGTTTGATTCTTGACTATCAGTGTCACTTGTCTATCCAGCAGTTTGCCATCACATGCAGATGCCCAGAAATTAATAGATTCCTACTCTGTTTAAAAGGTTCTAAGTTTGCAGTGAAATAAACCAAGTATGTACATAACATCTGAGCATTTAATCCAAATGCTCAACAGTGCTCAGCCTTCGCATTTAAACTACAGTCAACTCCTATTTTCATATAATCATAGAATTTTCAAAAACAGGCCCCCCAAACTGAACAGATTTGTTTCAGATGACATTGAAGTCTGATGTACATAGAATTTAAAAAATATGTAGTTTATGAATTTAAAAAGTGCTCCAGAAATAGTAATAGAAATTCTGTTTTCTGGGATGCATTCTGTTGGTATTATTAAGGCCTATAAAAAAAAACAATGAAAAAAAGGTAGTATCTTCACTTACAACACATGTAAACTGACATAAATTATTACTTCAGTAAAGATTTCTCACCTTTACATAATTTAAAGGAACTGAAAATGAGGAGATCTCAGATTATGGACTTAAAAACTGACACTTTTGGCCTACAAGAACAGTATGTCACCTACAGCAGTTTTCGAGAAGGAATAAAAAAATCATACCAGATAGAAGGTTTGTGTTATAAAGTCTTTGTAAATAACTGTGATAGTGAATTAAGTGAACCCATGTTATCATCTCTTTCTTCCGGCTGGCCTTGGTGGCAAGACATTCCATTCTTTCTTTTTGGTTCTGCTCATTTTGTATGATTTGTTTGTTTTCAGTGGAAGATGCTGTGGGACTTTCATAGACGGCATTGTATCCATCTGCAAATCCAGTAACAATACAAATATAGACATTAAGTCAATGGTTGCAATTCAAAAGCTGTTTCTAAGCTGTATTGGAAATGACTATCTCTAACTAAAATGTGACCTGTGAACCTGGTTATGTTTTTCATAAGAGCAAAATTCTTCATATTCTGCTTCAGTACTAGCTGAACACTGTGAAGAAAATATTTCTCAGATCACAGCCAAGAATCTGAGTGGTCCTTGTAAGAAGGTAAGAGGGGTAGAGAGAAAGGGTTTCTCTCTCTCTCTCTCTCTCTCTCTCTCTCTCTCTCTCTCTCTCTCTCCACATAAAAGCTAAGCAAATGCAGAAATGAGTCTCAGTGCTTTGTCCTCAGTGTGTGTGGGACACAATCATCCATCTGCATCACCACTTTCTGACTCCTTTGCAATACAGCTATACATCACGTTTAGTTCTATTTACAAAACTTTTACAAAATAAACCATTTAATTTAAACTGAGCTCTATATGTAGTCTCTGCTATCTAACACTTGCCCTGAATCCTCAAAATCCACAGCAAAATGCAATTTTACTTCTCTCTTTTAGTGGATCATGAAAGGCCAAATTAATTCCACTGTCTGTGGAAGGTCTCTGTGCTTCCCTGTACAACTGGAGCCTGACTCTGCAGGTGTTCTTCAGACAGAAACCTAAACAAACATCTGTGAAGTTTTGCCAGCATAAAGTTGCAAAGACCTGATTCCTCATTGCTTGTTTCAAGCCTCAACCAAGATAAGGTTCCTAAGGGGCATGATATTTTAGTTTATCTTTGCTCTCTTTTCCCCTCCAAACACATTAGAAACCAACTGACAGTAAAGTTTAGCAGATATCATTCTTACTCGCTGAGGAACAAATCAAAATGATCAGAATAAGTGGGAAGATTTTCTGTTGTTATGCAGATGATAAAGGTCTTGAAGGAGTTAAGGAAAGCTCACTAGTGTATAACTAGGAATCCAAGCAAAGGTAACTCCACTCCACTCAAAAGGAACATCTTATGTTATACTTGTAACAACAAGTGAACTAGAGCAGCGAATACATAATCAGCACTGAGCGAGTAATAGGTATCCTTGCAGATGTCATCAATCCTAGCTACTGCAGTTGAACTTTGTTACGCTGACCTGAACTCAGAATGTTTATTATCAGCTTAAGTCCAATCCCTTTTAGATATTAAGTGTATTATCAATAAAATGTCTTCTTGATTCTGGACAAAGAAAATATCTTTTTTTAGGGCTGCCTAAAAATTATACTTATGTAAAAAGAGTGGGGAAAAAAAAAAACACAGTTCAATTATCACTATATCACAAATTATGTTCTATACATGTTTTCACTGTTTTAGTACATTACTCTCTCAAAAACCTTCACAGTTCTTCTGGTTTCTGTCTCATTCCAAATAAAATAAACATTATATTATAGTAATTCCTAATAGTAAACTTCCAGCATACTTCTACAAAAGCTGAATGCCTCTATTATTCCTGATATATCACAGGAAATTGTAAAAAAAGAATTTAGTTTAAAATGTCCACATTGTTTATAAATGAAACTTAAACAATGTGTTTCACTGATGGCTTTAAAGAAAATATTTAGCAAGCTGTGCTGATCATTTCCATTTCAGTTTACCTTTATATATTTTGGCCTACTATTGCTTTTCTACATTTCCTATTTTTTTATTTTTTTTATTTTTTGTGCTGCCTAACAGAACTATCAGGAGAAACACCTGCTGCATTTGATAAAAGGAAAAAAAAAAAGATCTCTAATTATAAGCAAATGGTGCTAGTACAAGACAATCAGATTGATGGAAGGTCTTAGCATACAACACTTGTTTTCATAAACCAATCAAAACACGTGTTTAAACACTGTACAGTAAGCGGACATTGCTCAGCTTTGCCAGCAACTGTTGAGTAATTCAATCATTGTCAGTCACTTGAGATGACTGAAATTAAGCCATGGAAACAAAATTTTATCACAAAATGTTTTCCAGTTTAAAAATAAACACAGATATTTTGCCTTAGTGCTTATATAACATTTTGAAACCATTATCCCACAACTCCTAATTTCACTGAATTTAGTTTTTATTAAAAACTTCCATTTGATCAGCTCCAGTAGTTGTAAAATAAATGCAGAAGTTGGAATTAAATGAGGCAAAGTTCTACTGAAAAGCTACGGGAAGCATTTCTAAAAGACAATACATTGGACTGGAAAGACAGTGAAATTTTTTATTATACTGACATTGACTTTTAGAATATGTTACCTAGGCAGATAACTTTGCAAGTGATTTTTTTGTTTGGTTACTTTGTTTTTGGTTTGGTTTTGGTTTTTGGTTGGTTGGTTGTTGGTTTTTGGTTTTTTTTTGGGGGGGGGGGGGTTGGTTGTTTATTTTTTTGTGTGTAGGTGGTGGTTTTATTGTTGGGGAGCTATTCAACATCAACAATTGATTGTGAAATCAGAAGAAAAAGTGAAAATCTCCAAAGAAAAGCTGGTATAACTAAGGAAAAATTATGTTCTAAATGAGTGTTTGGAAAAAAAGCAGGGATGCCTTATCTGGGGGCCAAGAGCTATTCTGGAAGTCTGGGGAAGCCTTGTGACAAAGGCACGTCTGTTTCTCTCAAAGATGGCAGTATGTGCACTATTCCCATCACTCTCTCCAAACCACAGTATGCAAACTCCACAATTTTTCTTAACCTATTAAGCACAGGCTGATTATAGACCCATTTGCCAGGTTACCTGAACTGCTCACATTTTGTACTGCCATGCAAGACAAGAAGGTTTGGCTTTTGCTTTCCAAATTTGACTTACAGTTTTTCATAAATGAAAATTGGATACCAAATGTATTACTAGATTATATGGCATATATAGTTCATTTTTATTTAATGTTCTAATATTACTAAGTATAAAGGAATACCAGACAAGAAGTCTCTGTATGAAGCAAGAAGATCCATGGAAGCAAATTCTGGAATTTTCTGCTGTACTTCATCCTTCTCTTTAACACTCTTCATTCCAATTAATAGCCGAGAAGCAACCACTGCTTCACTAACCTAAAAATAATATTTATTTTATTCAGGGCTTGTTCACTGCACTATTTACATAGATTTTAAAATCTGAGACTAGCAAGCTAATAATGAAAAATTAATTACTCAATATACTATACTACTTTAAAAGTCAGGAAAATATTCTACTCCTTTCTGACATACAGTACATATCATATTTAAATAAATCATTACTGCTGACAGCTTAATTACTACACAAGTGATTTCAAATCAGATATCCTCACCTGGATGCCACTGATGTCTACCCACATGTCAAATACATATGCACATATCAGGCAGTGTGCTGTTATATTTGCACTGAACCAAAGTAAAGGCAAACAGAGTCAGATCTGTCCATGAGAGATTAAATGCACCACTCAGACAGCGTCCACTTTAATTTCCTCAAATTAAGGCCCATGCCAGAAATTTCAGGGAACCTTAATTCTTGGCTTGTTTTGTGTTGTCTTGTCTTGTTTTGTTTTGTTAGGTAAATTGCATGAGATAAAACCAAAGACAAAAAAATTACCTCTTCAGAATATTGCACCAACCTGTCTGGCTGCTCTTACTGCAATCCAGGCTTGTACTTTGTAGCCTTCTGATTTCAGAGCCTACTCAGGAAAAGAAGAGAGTTCTCTAGAAGAGGTCTAAAATTATACACCCACTCATAATTAGGATTCTAAATGCATTATGGTAAAATATACTTTGATGATAGCAAAAAATCCTCAGACTTAGATAATTATTGTTTCATTTAAAAGTAAAAGACAACATTGGTTTTATAAATCCATAATTTAATTGGTAAAAGCTTTACTGAGATTACCCAGAGCATACTAATTGTCTGCTCCTCTAAAATTTTCTCAGTGCAGCTTATATGACCCTCACTATTCCATAGAGTTCAGGTGTAATTTTGCATTTTCTAGAATCTCAATTACTCTTTCCTCTTATGTTAGACTTTACACTCAGAAAACATTTTGTACCCTCTTTAATGTGCTTGACACCTTTTACGTTTCTCATGCCTCACTCATAACTGTACTGAAAAATTGAAATATGGTAAAGTATAAATATTACCACATAAAAATCATGTTAGAATGTTATGTTTTCTTTGCAAAGAACAAATTAATGAAAACATTTGGTTCTGTTTCTTCCTATTTTATAATAGAAAAATGTTTTAAATGTTATCATTCCACACAATAAACATGAAGAATCACATCAAACAAGATATAATTCTACTGCTGTACTATGTGATTTCTGTGTGTGATTTTTCTAGTAGGATTTTCAATACCAGTATGATTTATAGGTCACAGTAAGTAATAGCTTGGCAAGATGAACAGTGTTCTAACAGAAATACATTTCCTGCTTTGAAGAGGCCACTGCCCAAAAGATAGAAAACATACCCTTGATTTGGAAGGCACCATCTTATCTGTCTGTGACACATTCTCACTGTGTGCAACAAAATGCATATACAATAGTGCTATTTCAAGGTATGATCTTCTTATTAACCTGTGAGAAACAAAACACAGACCAATCAGAGTTAATACCAAAGTAAGCATTATGATGATACAGTCTGACTCCTACATAAGACTAGACAGACAGCCCCACCAAATAAATCATTCATCCAACCCGCATCATCTCCTTAAAATATATCTTCTTTCAGAAAGCCATGTAATCCTGTTTTCAAGTTTCAGTGGGTCTAAAACATCCCTATGGTTTGCTTAACAAGTAACACTGAGATTTAAGAGTATGTCAAATATAATTTGTGCCACATGCAACAAATACTCAATGAATATTCAGTAAATATTTACTTTATTCAATAAATAAATGGGAAATGTTTAGTAAGAAAACTGTAATTCTACAAGGAAAGTGATCTTTCTGTACAGAATCTGTACAGAATCTCTTCCTCAAGTTCAGGCGTATATCTATTGTCCCAGTTTCCTTCAAATATGGATGGCTGAATTTGCATACGAGTATTCAGTCAAGCGTAGAAAAGTCCTTCTCTCTTCCAGGAACTAGGAAAAACACCAAAGGTGACCAAAATGATCTTTCATTTCCTCACTGGGTTCAGCTGAAGAACCTTCTTAGTTATGAGTTCTGTACCAGAACACTCTACTTCTTCAGACAGACTGTCCTCACCAGCTCCTGTTCTCCTATACTTTTTTCCTTCAGTCATTTTTTCAGTAGTATTATAAACAAGGCCAAAGTTAGTGTATCTGCAGAACTTCTCCAACATTTCTATTCCCTTTAGGTTTCTAAGTCTTTTTACACAGATTCCTCCCATCTCTGCTGAACTCTCCAGATTTCCCCGAAGAATTAGCTTCCTTAATCTTAGCAACAAACTCCTGCTCATGCAGTTACTCTTTTGGACAGAGTCGTATTGCACAGAGCTGGCTGCTTAGATAGTACCATAAATTCCAGCTTTAGTATGATTTGTGTGAAGCAAAATATGAAAGTCACACAATGCTGTTCAGTTCAGGAGAGGACAAACTAAGTCTGAAGATGAGAAGTTCTGCACTTGGTTGGCCACAATTTAGTTAACTTTCTAATCTTGCTAATAAAACAGGATTTCAGACATCAAGAAACAACTTTAATTAAACAATTCCATAGGTATCTGAGGGCTCATATAAAGGTGATCTGGATGTTTAGTTTTCCAAAAATAAGAAAGCAGAGGTCCATTGATGTTGCCGTACAGAGTTTAGAAAGACTGTAGCAAATTAAATAAGAGTGTAGCAAATTAAACTTGCAGAACATCACCACAGTCGATTTCTGTACTATCTTCCATCATGCTGACTTGCTTGTAGAGGTTTATTACTATGCTACTGCTTCAGTGTTCAGAGTTCTGGTTCATTAACTTAAGTACCAGAATACCCACACAATCAAGGTAAATTGCTGCCTTTACACTGTCTGTAACCATACATGGCACATTATTCATTAAGACTGGTCAAGAATCTAAAAAAAATAATGTCCAATATATCAGAGTTGCTTGACAGAATTTATTGGCTGGCTTAGCTCAGCTCTTTAGGCATCTTCTATGCAGATAACTAATGCCAAAGTCACTGTCCTGATATCTGTTACAAACACATTTCCTGTGCTCCTTCTGCCTCTGTTCTTCTGCCTTTTTCTGGCTGCTAACCTTTTCAAGCTGGATTTCTATTATCTGGAAAGGGGCAAGCCACAGCTCATCTTCTGAAATATGAATAAAACCCCTGTTTAACAGATAGCTTTGTTGCTGGTTTGACAGAGGGTAAAAATTTGGAAATAAAACTAAAAGCCGTAACTTAGTATACTCAAAAAATGTTTTTAAAACTTCTTAGCGTTAGTTTTAAATAAGAGAATAAATATACATTAGTTCTTCTATACTACAATAGAAGAAAACTGTATAAAACCATAAAAGAAGTCTCACACCAAATCTCAGGAAAAGGTCAAAAATATATTCACGTGTGATTAAAATCATTTTGAAAGTTATATAGCTAGTTTCTTACTCAAAGTTTTGATCATGTTGCTGGCTCAGTTTTATAGCTTCCAGTAGTGTTTCAACAGCTAGATATGCCTTGTTATTGCCTGCTTTGGTTATCTGGCATTCCACCTTACCTAAGAAAGAAATATAGAAAGCAGATTTGCAAGATTTCACCATTTTTTTCCGTAAGACCCTGACCCAGCCTGTTCCACCTGCCCCCCCAACCCCGCCCGAGGAAAGTTGAACAATGGACTGCATTATCTGTTTTCTTCCCAACTATATTGGGTTTACCTGGCAAGGTTTTTGTAGCAGGGGGCTGCAGGGGTGGCCTCTGTGAGAAGAATCCAGAAGCTGCCCCGTGTTAAATAAGGGCAACTTTCAGACAGCTCCAAAGGGACCTGCCAATGGCCAAAGCTGAGCCAATAACTGATGTTGTTTGCACATCTATGTGAGCATATTTAAGAAAGGGAAAAAAGCTGCTGAGCAACAGCAACTGGGAGAACGAGGAGTGAGAACCAGCCCTGCCGCCACTGAGGTCAGTGCAGCAGGAGGGCAGGAGGTGCTCCAGGCATGGAGCAGCAGTTCCCCTGCGGCCTGTGGAGAGGCCCTGGTGGAGCAGGCTGTCCCCCTGCAGCCCATGGGTCCCACATGGAGCAGATCTCCACACTGCAGCCCGTGGAGGAGTCCCCGGTGGAGCAGGTGGATGTGGCCTGGAGGAGGCTGCGGCCCATGGAGAGCCCCTGCAGGAGCAGGCCCCGGGCCGGAGCTGCAGCCCGTGGAGAGGAGCCCACGCAGGAGCAGGGGTCTGGGGGGAGCTGCCGCCCATGAGGGACCCGTGCTGGAACAGTTTGCTCCTGGGGGATGGAGAGGAGCCCCAGCAGGATCAGTTCAGGAAGGACGGCATCCCATGGGAGGGACCCTACGTGCAGCAGGGGCAGAGAGTGACCGTGAAGGAGCAGCAGAGACAAAGCATCAGGGACTGACCACAGCCTCCATTCCCAATTCCCCTGCGTTGCTTGGGGAGAAGAGGGTGGATAGGGGGAAGGTGTTTTTAGTTTCTCACTGCTCTAGCTTGTTAGTAACAGGCAATAAATTTTATTAATCTTCCTATGCTGAGTCCATTTTGCCCGTGACAATAATTGTTGAGTGATCTCAACCCTTGAGCCCTTTTTGTTGTATTTTCTCCCCCTTTTCTTTTGAGGATGGGGATTGAGAGGGCGGTTTTCATGGAGTTCAGCTGCCCTGCTGAGTAAAACCACCACACCAATAAGGAAAATCTTTTCCTTTTTTTTTTTTTTTCCTTTTTGATGTTATGCACAATGCCTGTATAACAGGTCATATCATAGACTCGCTAAAATAAACTGTGGAATCATAATGACTCTTAATGTGTTAGTGATCCAACTGGAAGACCATTGTACATTGAAGGGATCCACATAACATTCACTGTGTAGGCACAGGTCTGTGCTGTACATGCAGTATGGCTTGTGGGCCACTGTCATGCTGTGTATGTCCCCTGGCCACAGGATAAACTTAGCCCCCTAACTGTTAACAGGAGAGCCTGTTGGCATCAGCTTCTCAGTACCACTGATTATGCCACCTGCAGATCCTTGCCTTTCTGTAAAGTGTAGCAAGAAGTTAGGTGAACATGCTTTTTGTTTGACAGTAGAAACAATGAATAGAACTATTTTCTTTCAAGAGCTCAAAAGACAAAATGAGACCACATTTTCACTGATGGGAGCTGCATGGTATGCTACACCCTGACTAGAGGCCCATTCAATAATGTGCAACTTGGGTTTGTCAGAATCTGAAGGGTTGTAAGATTGTTTACACTATCTTCTCCTTTATAGTGCTAATCTTGTAAATGACATTTTAAGTGACAATGTACAGAGTATGATTGCAATTTTGGCTGGGATCCTTACAATCCAGCACCTCCTGGTGCAAAACATAATGCCACTGAAGTCCGAACGCAAGCAGACATTGTGTAATTCATTAGCTTTGTTAAATTATTTAGAAAAATGTTATGAAGCTCTCATCTTCTTTACATCAGACTGATGCAAAGGAGCTAATCAGCTTTCTACAGTGTCCTTAACCTCATCAGCTATGCCCTTTGATCCCTGATAACACAGAGATGGGAAAAGTTCTACTGCAGTTTCGAAATTATTTGTTGCCTAATGCACCTTGAGCTATGCTGGTATGATATGAAATGCAGGAGAGAGATCTGCAGTTAGGGTATATGACAAATATCCACATCGCTTCTATTTTTCTAAGAAAATGTCTCCATTTTAAGAGAGGCTACAAGCATAAGATCACCATAGGAAGGAAATTATGGTGAACAAATGGGGTTATATTTACCTATCTGAAAAAGAAGCTCAGCTTCGATATCTAATTCTTTCTTTGCAGATTCTCTGCAAAGCTCCAATGCTGATTCTAAATGTTTGAGAGCACGTAACCATTGCAGTGGATCTGCTCTTTCAGGTGTACAAGCTACTTTTTCAGCTAATGTGCGTCCTAAGGAAGAAAAAAATAGACATCTTTTACTAAAGGATTTAATACAACACCAAGTTATGCAAAACCAAGTAAGTTCCTCAGAACAAATGCTGTTACATATTTACCGCTACAATCCAATTCTCATTAATATAATCCATTGATATGGATTAATATTCCATAAATATGGAACTATAGTGATGTTTCATTACTTCACAATGCTAATGAGATTTACTTAGGCCATTCAAAAGAAGCTCAGACTAAACAAATCAATCCTTTGACAAATGATCTGAAGGATTGGCACTAAGCCACTTCCTACCTTTGTTTCACCTGACAGTTATAGGCAGAACCTACACCTCTCTGAGCCTTACCAAATTCCCAAATTCGTTTTCTATTAACCAGTTCTACTACCTTCACTTCTGATGCATCAGTTTATCTGCTAGTGCATAAATTATGAATGAAAAAGAATGAAAAATGAAAATAATAATGTATTGCATTTTTCTTACCAATTCTCATTTTGACTTGGGCTAGAAGGTTGATATGGGGCAAGTAGATATTTTTTGCAGGTAGGACTAAGCAAGTCAATGTACTGTCCTCTATCTGCTGTTCAATGGATTCTCCACACAAAAAAATCTATAAAGAGAGTACGTTTTGTAAAATCAAGTTACAGACAATAAATAGTTTGAAGAAGTAAGTGAGGTACTTGTAAGACGTGGAACTCAATTGTTTCTTATAAAAATAAGTACTAGAAAAGGGCCTGATACTCTTGAATTCCTTTATTTCAGTTTGTGATTGTCTTCTTTGCAGAGAAGTTTGGTAGCAAACAAAGAATTTCAATGAACTCTTGATCAGATTTATTAGTGTCAGGCTTTGGTTTCTAAAAGCAAACTTCCTCAGAAAAGGCAGTCTTTAAGAAATAGAACTCCCAAGTAACCTGATCATTAGAAAGAAACTGTCATGTCTTGAAAGAAATCTGACATCCAACAAAAGCCAGAGGCCAGAAAAGAAAAATAACATTGCACATATGGACCAAACTTCTCATTCATGGAAATAAAGTGATGGGATGCATGCTGTAAACTGTTAAGTCTCTTGAAGGTCAGAAAGTTTCACAAGCAGAAGTCTGAGTCTAATGTGATTCATATGATTATTCATTACTTGGGGGGAACAAACGTTCAAATGATTAGACTTCTATATTAGGAAATATGAGGTTAAAAATTTGATCTAACAGCTTTTCTTCACAATCTATATAAAGAACGGGTGGAGATGTGCATATCTACTTTTAGATCACCAAACAGGTAAATTATTAATTACTACACATTCCTCTCACATATATCATGTCTTTAGATACATTTTTAATTATGTATTTTTTTACATGGAAATGATTTCTTCATAGTGACTGTAACAATCTGTCAATCTAAATAATATGCCACTTTATATAAATTTTCTAAATTCAAATGATTCTAAGTCAAGGTACAAAGCTAAATTCTTAAACTTGGATGCTCAAAAGTTAGGAATTTTATGAGATATACATCTTCCCTGAGGTGCTGAACACCAATGTGTGGGAAAAGTGAGTGTTCCAGATCTCTGAAAAATTAAACTCCCTATTTCTGTTTTTTCACATCCAGACATACATTTGCAAGTATTTAATATTTTTTAAACTGTATGAAAATATCAAACTACTTAGAACTATGAATATCCATTATGACTACACAAAAAAAAAAAGTTGGTAAAATGAATTACTTCTCTATACTATGTAATCTAGGGAAAATTAGACTTATCAATTAATAGGAATAGCCTTTTTAATAAATTGTTAAAAGAGCTTCCAGAATAGATGAGTTAAAATTGTTGTAAGGATTTGAAAATGCTATGTAAATCATATACTCACTGCTTTAATGGTAATTTCATGTGCCAAAATTAGTAAGTTTAATGGTTCCACTGCAGAAGAACAATATTCTGCATCCCCTACTGTTTGCAATGCTAGTATGTCTGCCAGCAGAAGCATACTTTTCACAAGAGTCAAAGAAGCTGGAGAGAAAATAAATGTATCCTCTTGGAGTAAACTGATGATATCCTGTTTGGACATAGATAACATAAAACAATGTTGTTACTATGTTTGCCATCTGTTTATGAGGACAAATCACAAAAAGTGAAAAAAACTCTATTGTAGAGGCATTATTTCAAGCTTATTTAATGCTGGCATCAGCTGTTCTGACTCCACAAAAAAAAATGCATCAAAGAAAAGCCAACAGTTTCTCCTTTGTGCTCAAACCTGCAAAAGTTTAATGCCTGCCATGGGACATTTTTCTTGCAGGTCAAGAACAGCAGCTTGCACCATCATTTCAGCCTGAGTCTCAATATCACCAAATGCTTCCGCCTCTATTATTACTTCTTTTATCACACTTCTGCGTTCAGCCACATAATTTTCTAAAAGAAGGAAATACATGATTAGTAAAACTACAATAGAAAAGACTTTACAGTATCTTATTCCATTCTTAGAAAATTATTCTTCTTACTCTTATATTAGAAAACCACTAGAAAGTTACAGGAAATCTGACAATACAGATTCCACATTATCATTTCACCAATTCTGTGCCAAATGTGCTCTCAGAAGAAAGAAAAACTAAAGAATGTTTAAGTTGTACGTTCTTTAAATTCATCCAAATGCATTATTTGTATGTTAGCCACCAGCATAATTAATTAGATTTTGCAGAGCAAATGTCACATTCAAAAATCTGATCTTAGCATTGCAAAATAGCAACAGCCTTTACAGGAATTATCCAGAAGAGATTCATAGAAAAGTTTGGCTACTGACCTAGACTGTGATTTTGATACTTGAGTGAGTTTCAGAGTTTATGTTGTTTATAGAACTAAGTAGGAAGAACATTTTTTTTCTATCATCAAACTTCAATAAATGTACTTTGTAGTATCTCACTTAAATCCTTAGAAGTAAAATAATCTGGAACATAATGTTTTCATTTATAGGTGATATAAAAAGTGAAAAAAGAAAACTTTTACATTTTTAAAACTAGTGGTATGTTGCAAGTGTGTTTTGTTTTGCTTTGTTTTGTTTTTTTTTTTTTTAAACAAGCATACCTATTTAATTTAATTACACTGATTACATTTGAAACTTTTTACTGCACAAATGATTGTCAAAAGATTATGACCATTAAACATTAATGTAATGTTTTGTTTTTATATGCTCTAGGGAGAGATTATACTCAGAAATACATCTTCCTTACTGCATTGAATGAATCTAATGCAAATAATTGCACAGTAATCAATGTTAACTTTTTTATTTATGAATAAGAATTTACTCTGCCCGTTATACTCCAAAAGCCTAAACCAAAAAAGGGTAATACCTTCCATATAACCAATGCCGTGTATCTGTGTTACTAGTGCAGTCACTAACATTTTACGACACCTTAGCCACAGATGCATATTCATATGATCTTGTGCAATTGTACTGTGAGGCAGTTGACCATCTTCAGCACAAAAATCCTAATAATTTCCAAAAGCAAGAGAAATGTTACTTTGGGAGTCAACTACTTCAATACATACAAAGCAACAGGATAGTATTCAGTCTAAAATAAATGAAGTTAGTACAAATATATTACAAATAATAAGATAATCATAACAACATACTTATTTGAATGGTAGATATGTTGTGGGTTCTTTTTGTTTGTTTGCTTGTTTGTTTTTATAAGAGAGGCCCATTTATTATTTAACTTAAAATCTATAGAAAATTTGAAACATGATCAAATTAAACCAGCTTTAATGGGAGAGTCCATTAATATATCTATATATTATATGTACATGAAAAACACAAGATAAGCTGAAGCACCATATGATGAACAGCTCATGGAGAATAATTCTAAGAGTTTGGACTTCATCTCAAACAGGAACATTGCTCAAAACTCTAACGAACAGAATGGTCCACTGTGGTTGTAGATCAGGGTCAATATCAAGTTCTGTTAACCTCAACAGAGATTAGAAACAAATTTCTAGGTTTTGTTCTCTTGTTCCTGGTTTTTCTAGTAATTAGAAACAAATAGTGATGTAATATAGTACTGGGAGTACTGATATATGACGTGAAGCATGTCATACATCATTTTCTCCCCAGTTTAATGGCAACCATGTAATACAGATGACTACTATGTTCTAACTTTCTCAAAGTCTCTTAACAGTACAAGACTTCATATACTAAAAAAGTCATGTAATTCGTATTTCCACACATACAAAACACTTCCTTACATTCTTTTTTTCTTGAAATTGCGTTGGTTTCATCCTAAAAATGTCTGCATCTTGAAGAAGTCGAATTGCAGTGAAAGCCAAAGCAACACTGTGATACAGAACAGTATTATTAAAACAGTGATAATTATACTCACTATTATATGCTTCCATTATAACAGATACGTCACATCTGACTATATCAGAGATGTCTATAAGCAGCTATCAATTTTTGCTTCATTATAATAACTTGCATTAAGAGCATATTCTGAATTTGTAGGCATTGCAGTACAAAAGTGAGAAAACAGCAGTAAGAGAAATGGTTTTGCCAGACATAATGTGATACTAATGGGTAAGCCAAGAAATACAATCTTCTGTTGAAGCAATCAAAGCAGAACTCCACTCTAAGTTTCAGTTACATATGTCTTTCTTCAGGAATGGGCTTTTAGAAATTAAAAGATGTAAAAATACTGAAAATGACAAAATACATTGGGAGAGTTCAGTATGTATGGAGAGCTACAAAAACACTTTCCTCCTTAAATCCTTTCCAGACTACATGTTATTCATTCTGTTAAATCCCCATGACCAAATAATCACAGGATTTCAGTAAACACCATCAATCAAAACTTGAACCAGGTGCCATCCTGGCATAACCTTGCCAGTAAGCAATGATATTCATGATCACATGATATTGAGTCTCCTCCCCCGCCCCAGCCCCATCACAAATCCTTTTCTGGACTTCACTCCAAACAGCATCTAGAATGATACAGACACTATTAGAACTGGTGGAGCAATCAGCTGAACACCACGTTTCCAAAAATTGTGACTTGGGATTCCAAAATATTGTCAGATTTCTTAAAATATTAATTACTATGCTTTTTTTTTTCCTTTTTCTTTTTCATGCTTTCTTTTTAAAGTTTTCAGAAACACTGTTCAATTTCCATGACATCTACAAAAATGGATGGCTATAACAGTAGACTTGGTGAACAAAAGTATTTTCAGACAGTTGCAAAACCAAAAAAATTCTGAGAAGATTTTTTTAACAACAGGATTTGTTGCCCAAAGAACATGCTGGTCCAAATATTCTGAGAAGTGGAAAAAAATAAAATAAAATAAGTGTCTCACGGTATTAGTTTTCCATCTCTAATTGTACATTTTCCCCTACATTCGTAAATATCTACTTTCCCAGCTCTTCTCTAAAACATTTTTAGTTTGTTCACTTTGAAGTACTACTTTTTCTTTACCCACTGAAACATATTCTCCTAATGATGCAAAAGTACTTGAGAGTATCCCTAGCTCACCTCAGAGATTTTTCAGCAAGTTAATCGTATAACCAAAATTCAAATTATCTTGAAGTCTTTTTAAATAGAGAGGTTTTACATACAGAGATTCTCTTTACAGAGAGACTGGCTGCTATGAAGCAAATGAAATAATAATTTATGAATGCCTTAAGGCCTTCTTACACTGCCAGACTAGTGTAAAGAGCTTTTAATGCAAGATGGATTCAGGCTCTGTTTGAATATACCACTTTTGAGAAGTGCTAGATTAATTGTTTTAAAGGCCAAGTTCTTGATTCATTCACAAAGAAGTAAGAACAAGAGTTTCACTACTCTGAAATTATTCACATTATTCTGGCAACTTACATCTGACATCTGATGAATAACCTCCAGAGATAAAAGGGTAGTTAAAGTCCTTCTGCCATTTCTGATTCTATCCTGCTTGTTGTTTTTGTGATGCAGAACTGGATGGATTACATCAATTCAGTACAAATAGACCCCAAAGTAACAGTGAGAACCAAAATTGTTAATATCTTGCCTTTCAGCTCTCAGAATTCAATACTTATGAATCTCCTTCATCATCCGTTTACCTCAGTTTTATTCAACAAAGTGAAACTAAAATAAATCAATGTTGAATTTGATGACAACCTTCTCTCTAACAAAGGAAAAGATGAAACAAAATTTGCTTATAAAAGCAAAAAAGACACTAAGGATATTGCAATGAAATATCCCAAATGCTTTTCTTTCTTTTTATTAAGAAGAGTTTTCCCCTGAAACTAGGCATCAAAGTTAAAATTACAGCAAAATCTGACATTTTTCAAAATGCTGTTTGAGATGCTGTGGCTAACGTTTCTCAAATAAAATGAAGAAAGTGCAGCACCCAAGAGTATATACAGGTTTCTAAGAAATACTAACCTAACTTTCTGGGCACTGCAACCTCCAGTTAACTGTGTCGTCAACATTTATCAATTCTGAAAATTAGGCCATTTTTATCTACATGCTTATCTATAAATTTCACCATTAAAAGGTAGACCACAAGCCCAAGAGTTCATATATGTATTGTTTCAAGCAGTCATTTACACACATAAGCAGATGAGTACATATTTAGGTAATTAGAAACCTCATATACTTAGGGGAGACACTGTGCAGATATTCTCCTTGAAATCAGTGTAATTATTCCTATAAATAAAGTTATTCTGAGGTATTAATTTTTTTTTACAAGACAGAGGCTATAATGTAGAAGTTTCCCTTGATGAAATTTTTGTGGCCCTCTTTTGCTGTCAACAAGAGTGATGTGTCTATATATTTCCCTTGACAAAATACACATCGTTTTATCAGCCGAATCAGAAAGTGGCAAGACGATCAAAATAGGAAAGTGCAGCTGACTATAACAATTTCACCACTAAGTCACTTTGCCAAAGGAAAAAAAATGATGAATTTCTGTAATATCATGCAAAGTTTGATTTCTAGGCTGGCAGGCAGGAAACATTCAGCTGTCCGAAGGAATGTTTCATTTGTATCTGAGGTAGATAGATCAGCAGTTTCCATGGAAGGCAGTGCAATAAAATTGTGAAATGGGGGGGGGGGGGGATTTGTTTTGTCTGTGGGCTGTTTTTTTTGTTTGTTTGTTTGTTTTTTCTGTATTCTGTATTCTGACCACTATCAATATATATGGCCCATTAAACACCCATCAAAATTTGTGAGTCCCAAAAAATGATACTCAAAATTATTCAAATCCATTGGAACTCTTGATAATGTAGAAAAGGTTCTTCAATTTGAGACAAGTTATAAACCTAGAGAGAAACTACATTCTAGAATACAACTACATGTCAAAATGAAGGGTCTTGCACTGAAAATGGTTTGCATGCTGGAATGAGTTTAGCAGGGTGAATGAGTTTGGGTTGACACTCTACTAACACAGATTTTACCAACCCTAGTATCAAGCTAACACGGGCTTATTCACATGATGTTGCATAAAATTCTGTGTACTAGTCCTTAGTTGATAATACGAAAATTGTATAAAATCCACACGGTTCTTAAAACACGATGAGACCACTGTCCAGGGATTTGTTGTTTTCTCTTTTTCAATTTTCTCAAATTTGTGGCAAACTAATCTAATTTGAAAAGCACTGAACAGATAAATATTTCATGATAAGAAATGTCTATGAATAGCCTAATAGTTCTTACTTCCCATCTTCACGGATAACCTTACTAGCCTTGATATGAATTATTATAGTCCAGATACATGAACTTTTGGGAAACTTCTAGATTTTAAAATAATATAAGGAAAAACATGGTGAAGGATCATGGTGCAGTACTCTTTCATTGTTTTCCTTTCAGTATTCTATCCAGCATTGTGATGTTCCTGTCCTTATTAATTCTTTTTTTTAATTGCGGTAGCATAGCAGCAAAAAAGGGACTGTGCTATTTAAAGGCTATCTGATTTGGAGCTTTGTTTATTTGCCTAGGATAGTTGGGAGAAGGAAAACAGTTTGCCTTTGATGTAGCAGAAAACATTTTTTTCAACATCTGTAAATTGTTAATATATTTCTGTGTGCCCCATGTATTCAAAGAACAGCACAACTGTAGTTTCTTGGAGTTCTCCAAAATAAATGAGAACCTCAAAAAAATCACAGAATTTCAAAATGGTAATTTGGAGAAAATATCTGGCAGACCATGTAAATACCTACCAATACAATTAATACCTGAAGGTTACATCAATGATTTTTAATCAATTTATTATAAAGTATAATGTTAACATTTTAATATTTTAATCTGACAGCAATAACTATATAAAGAGGAAATGTTCTTTTAGGACAGTAATGTAGAGCTTTTCAGAAGGAAGTAGAATTCAGTAATTAAGAGATATCAAGCTCAGTGGCCTGCTAAACACTTTAAAATTATAAAAAATGCATGACCTAACAGATCCAGACTTTAACAAAAACAGTAAACACTGCAAATTTTTATTTGATTTTTTATAAAACTGTATCACAAAAACACTGCACAGTGAAATCACAGGCCAATAACTCATGACCTTTTAAAAAGTAAGATAAAGCAATAATAAAAAATGAAACACCAGGATAACTTAACATTTGTGGATACTTTAATGCGCTTATTATGTTTTGTTGCTAAGATTTAGAATATTTATGTAACTTTGTAGACATAAAGGATTCAAAGATATTGCTAGATTTATTTTTTAATTTACCATAGTCAAGGCTGTACAACATAAGATTGTTCATAATTTTACTTACCTGAATGCTGCTTGATGCCGTTGTTGAGAAATAGCGGCAAGCTGAAGTTTGGCCTCAATAAGAGCCTCTATATCTTCAACAGAACACTGGGATATCTCCTCATCATATTTGTCTTTTATGTTCTGCACAAGATGGTTAAGACTTTCTTCAGCTTCCGTCAGTAAAACTCCCTAGAGAAAAATACAGCATTGAAAATTGAATTTTTCATTCCTATCATTATCTTACAGCTATACTTGATAATTTTATACTGTACTTTTAGAATTTTATACAATAAAATACAATATTGAAATACAATATTAAAGAGGTTGCAAGAAGTATTACATTCTTTTCTGTCTGTACTCTGACAGATCTTTGAGAGTAGTATATATCCTGAAATTTCAACTGTAATTTACACTCGTTCTGACAAACAAATCTGTAAGAAACTGTGAAAGCCAAGTCTAAAACAAAGTTAACTTTATGTAAAAGCTCAGTTATGGAAATTTCAGCAGAATTCAGAAAGAATTCAAAAGTTTGTATCATCCAATATCTTTCTTTTGCCAGTTTGCTCAGTGAGTTCTGAGTTCTATTGTAAAAAAAAAATAATAAAAATAAAAACAAATAAATGGAATAGTTGAACAAAAATCAAAAGTGTAAGAAATATATTATGCCCCTTAGATAAGCGTGATTCAAATTAATTTAACATTTCTATTGTAGTTATTCTGAAGATGCTATTTTCAAGCTACATCAAAACTTTTAAGGTTTCTAGTCCATGGTATGTAGCAATTGCCATTCAAAACCATTCACCATTTCACCAGATGTATTTCATACAGTATTCAGTTTGTTACAATGGCCAAAAGTAAATACTTCTGAAGTGGAAGGCCTCTCTGACAGAAGAATATGTCAGCCCTCAGTTTTTGGCTTTTCATTATGTGAAACTGACAAGCATGAAGTTTACAATTTATGAACAAACAAACTGACTAACTAAGAACCTGTGGTATTTTTCTCCAAAATAAATTAAAAGAGAGAGCAGGATGAAAAATTTGAGACATTTCACATATGGTAGAGAATTCATTTCCATTCGTTTGTAGAGCATACTGTCCCATCAAAGTGTCTGATGTTCTACAACAGCCACCTCTGAAAGATGATTTTATCCTTGAAATCCCATTCAGTCTCTATTCTTGTTGCTGAAACAGTCATACTAAAATCTGATTGTGACAATATGGACATTTATACAGAATAAACTAGCCTGTAACCACTACACGTATTTGAAAAAGTACACTGAACCACAAAGACTTCATGTGTGGTAATAAGATTAGAATCAAATTAGAAACAGAAAATTCTAGTCCCCTTATTCATGTCATTTTACCGTCATAATTTCTGTTACATTGAAAACATTAGCAAAGTTTTTGGAACAATCTGAAGTTTTTAAAGCTTTTTTTCCTAAAAAAAACAAAATTACCTTCAGCATGGCCATATTTAATTTATCTTTACAGTCGACGAGCTGCACCATTGTGCTTCTTTGTTCCTGTTGTCTTGAATTCTTATCAGCATTAACTGTCAAATGCATTTCAAATGAAATTTCAGATAACAGAAGCAGAATCAAAGCATTTTCAGAAATTTGAAGAATATGCCCTTTTTTCTCTATTTCAATATCAAAATAAGTCAGCAAAACTGGAACGCAGATGTAGTAATATTAGCTATATTGGCTAAAATGCCTGGAAAAATCTTAATGTTTAATATTTCAAAAAAAGACTGATACGTTCAGCAACATCTAATAATTAATCTAATAATCTAATAATCTAATATTTTTAAAAATATGACAGTTTAATGCATATGCAGCTATTAAAAGTGAAAAAAAACTATGCTTGAAAGGTTGCAGAATACATCCACTTTTCCACCACCCTTATAATTACCTTTTACATTTGAGGCTGTAACCCCACTTGGCTCGTTATCGGCAGAATAGATGTGTTTTTCCACTTTTTCAGGTATAGTATTTATTGTGGCAGATAGGCAAATGATGAAATGCATTTTGGCTAAGGTTAATTTATTCATAATTTGTTGGTTGCACAGTGGCAGCATTGTTAAAGACAGACTCCAATTAAATATGTCTTCCAGTACCTACAAGAAAGTTAATAATTGGGACTATTTGAAATGACATATCTTACACTTTTCTTTGTTCAGGGCACATTCTGCTTCTATGTTTATCAACAGTTAACATGAGTAATATTAGTAATATGATCTTAGTCATTATAGATTAGTTGATGTTTTCCTTCCCAAACTTAATTCACCCCCTAGCAGCACTTGCTACAGCTTCAATGATCCATTTTCCCATAGAAGGTGCATCTATTCCTCTATGTGAGTTCTTGTTTTCTACATTGTTCATAGGGCTCTTTTAGCTAGGGTAAAGCAAAAAATACGGAGGTAAATGTGCAGTTCATAAATTGTAACTCAAAGCAAACTCTGTTGCTACAGTTGACCCTAAGTAGAAAGATGAGGCAAGGAAAAAAAAATGTTATTCATTACAACATCCTTCCTTTATCTTGAGTTTACCATTCTCACTTTAGATTAATAAATTTAGAAGCTGAAAGTCTATACAGCTTTGCAAAATCGTGAGGGGACAAATAAGAACTCCATACAGAATGTGAAGTGTTCAAATCAAAAGTTCGAAATAAAGCACAACTTCACAAAATAAATCTGAAACAAGTGAAATCAAAAGCTGTCAAAATAGACATCTCATTTCTGTCTTCTAATATCAACTGTTGTAGGAGATACAACCATACTGTAAATAAAAGGGATGAAAGTGGAAGGGAAAAGTGTTTTGATTTTTTTTCTACTTCAGCAGTTTGTCTTTATGGTACAGCTTCTTTTCCTCATTCTGCTAACATTTACCTCTACGGGCTCAATGGATCTGTGACAAACAAGTGAAAGAAAACAATTAAAATGAAAAACAAAAACAAAATCTGGATGAACATGTAATTTTAATTACAAAGAGAAATGACTATTGATTAACTGGTTTACAGATTCACCTCCTTTCTTTTTTTTTTCTTTCCTTTTTTTTTTTTCAAAAAAGAGAATTAGAACAAACCTACAAAGACAGCTCTGATAGAAATTAAAAGGCCAGATGACTGATGCTCTTGGTATTTTAGCAGGGTGAAAAACAGAACCTACATATCATGATGAAACATCAGTAATTCTACCAGTATGCTTTGCAAAGACAAGGCACAGATTTGTACAAATACCATTCCCGTCTGAAAAATGGCGATAATGAAAGTTGCCTCTCCCTTAAGAGGTCAGTCATAAAAATTAAAATTTATGAAATGGTAAACTGTTGAGGATAATGTTTTCTATTTACTGCTTTTTGCTAATAAGATTTATTTTCTGAACCAAATAATCTCTAACTGATGCCAGTGAAATAAACCTTTATGTATAGCATACAAATTTTAGTATATTCAGATTATTTTTTTACCTGTAAATTTGTAACAGTCAAGAGAGATTTTGAGGAGTCAAATCTCTGTAAGGCCTGTAAAAATGGACAAAATATATAAAAAAAAAAAAAAAAAGATGTGCTTAATATGAGTATAAAATAAGCAAGTTAGCAGAGCAGTAGAAAAGCATAGTGCATTTCCAACAATACTTTGAGGGCTCTGAAAATACCAACAATTACTTGGCATCTATGGGCTTTACATTTCTGAACAATAACCTGAGACCCAGATCTATCCCTGCAACTCCTATGCCATTCACCAGGACTCTTTAATGTGAATCAAGCTAAGAAAAAGGCAGAGGAGTTAACCAAAAAAAATCCTCTTCCAAATTCTAGGAACTCTACAGCCACCAACCACCAGTTGTGTTTCATGTTCTTTACATTTCTGAGTCCCAAACCTAACGCCAGACTTAGCATGTGCCTCCACTGCTATTCAGCAGCACACAGAACTGTGAATGGAATGAAAGAAAGAACTACAGGTCAAAATGAACTTGACACTTCAATGTTCCCTCGAGGACTATAAAAACAACAGATATTCTTTGGGTTATATGTGCTTCAATTTTCTGAACCCTAACCCTAATTCCAATCCCTGCTCAAAAACCCTTTACCTTTTCACCAGGAGACAAACCTGTCTACTGAGGGGAAAGAAAAGGCAGAGTTAAAGATCATTTCCAGCCTTCATCCTAACTGAGAGCTCTACACATAACTGTCAGTGGTGTTCTATTTTTTTATTAATTCTTTTATTAACTCCAATGACAGATGTAACCCTATACCATCCCTGTCATTCCCTGGAAAGTGGGTCCTTCTCATTCTGAGAGCTGTACAAAAGTCCAGCAAGCACTTATCTTCTATTTGTGTCACACCATAGCCAAAGTCCAAATGGTGAACCTTGTCTGCTGTTTACCTAAACACTCATCTGTGAACCCCATTAGGTGGGGTTCATTAAGTCAGGTGACAAAATTGACCAGACCTCACCCTAACTCTATGAGCTCTTCACACAATACTCAAATTAAGAAAAAGACTTAAAGATGTATTTTAACCTCACTAGCATCAGTAAGGATTAAATGTATTCCTTACTGTAGCCATGAAGAGAGAGATTGTAGAATCACAGTGAGGATGCTAACTCATTAAGGCTCAACTTTGTGAAAACGTAATGAAGCTTGTACTATAAGGAAAAGCATTAGACTTCAGGTTTTTATCTTCCCCTGAAGTAAGTAAGAAAGTGACACTGGTGAGTTAAAAACATCAGACTGTTTGCTAAATATTTTCATTGTACTTTTTAATATATTCATTTTTAATATATTTTTTAATATTTTACATTTTAATATTTTACTTTTGTAACATTTAGGATTTTTTTTAAGAATGTGTAATGACTTGCAGATTTGGAGTATTTGCAGTTTCATGAAGAGAACTGAGTGTTATGGTTCAGTCAAATTATACTTTATTGGTGTTTACCTTCATTTGTTCAGTTTTTCTGTACCCTGACGGTATTTTCCATGGAATTCTTTCTCCACAGTTAAGCAAAGACAGTTCATGAAAGGCCTCCGTAAAAAATCCTATATCTGTAAGTACTTTGATCTGTGAAAAAATAACAGAGGCTTTGGTTTAAAACAAACAAACAACAAGAACAAAAACAGTTATTCTTTTTGCCCAAAATACAGTATATTTAAAGGTAATTTTCAAGTAGATTTGGCTACTGGAAAAGTACATGGATGGAGAATGTTTTTCAGTGGAAAGAAATTTTTACATCTTTTACTGAGTAAGTGAAATCTCAAAGATGGGTCTCTAAACAAATGAGGAGGGTAAAAGAACAACCCACCACATTCTTCAGAAACATGCTCCTGACAGAAGAAAAGATCTTAATTCATCTGGTTAGAACTTTGAGTGACAGTCCAAGATCAGCCCCTTATCAAAATCAGTTTCACAGATGTTGCTCGTCTTAGTCTCATAGCACTCAGCTGTTCTTCCTAATCCATATCAGCATTTCCTGAAAATACCTAAAACCAGTAACACTTCAACTCTTACTACAAGTTAGATTCTTTTGGAAAAGAAAACAAAAAGGGATTATAAAAAATAAGAAAAAAAAAGTGAAAACACTAGTGCAATGATAAAAGTCTGTTCCAGAAGTCTGACAACATGGTTTCACCAGGATACTGACAACAGGTCTGGAAGTGAGCATTATGAACGAATAAATTATTTATGTTTTGCACTTAGGTAAACATTTAAAAGAACAGTGGAAGAAGATAAAAAATATCAAGTAATGAGTATGGATCTAAGGTGGAAAAATCTTTAATGATCATATCTTTAATGTTAATATCTGTTAAACGGAAAGTAGAAAAAAATGATGGAAGTATTTAACAGTCACTGTAAAACACCAGCAATAAAACTATCGAAATAATTCTACATCCTACAAAAATTAAGAATATAAATATTTGCAGTTAGAAAGTTGTCCTATTCTACAATCTATTTTGCTAAGAAACACTAAGGATCAGCTGAACTTTAAAGCAATGCTTTTCACAGTAGTGATATATGAAGAAATACTAAATCAACTGCATTTAACAAAGAAGTGAAACATTTATTTCAAATACAATGTGCAGTGATAAAAAGAAAGGGTCTTTGATTACCTTGAAGATTCTTCCTTCAATACATTTAGCTGGGTCCTTACAAATCTCAGAAACAAAGTATTGGTGTAATGTGAACAATGGTAAAATCTGTAGGAAAATGTTAGGTCATCTACTTATAAATGGCATAAAGCTTACAATTATAGAAATGTACTTTGCAATTATAGATCACAAATACATTGGTAATAAAGGAATACTGCTTTCACTGCCACGTCAGAATTAACACCACTATTTCTCTTACGCTCTATGATGGATGAACCTTTTATGAAGTTCTTCAGCTGACTAAAGCTAACCCCTAATTCTTTAGTACTATCTTATATGAGATACAAAAAGTAGAATGCAAAGTTTCTCCAAAATTATTCTCTTGGTTCAAGTTTGTGTGTTTTTTTGGTTTGGTTGTTTGGCTGTTTTTTTTTTACTGTACTGTTGGTAAGTAAGAGTGTAAAGATATTGATAACAGAGGTTTCTAAAACTGCCTGCATTTTGATGCCATAACTTTTTCTGTATAAGTAACAAAACAATAGAATGTTGTGAGCTTTAGAAAACAAACACAATGAAGTATAGTAATTGTCTAAGTGAAATGATACCAGTTGTAAAATAAACTCGATGTTGATGAGACTTATTGACAAATTCATTTACTTTCATTTCAAATTGAATACTTTTGTAGGGACAACAACATGAATGTTAAAAATAAATAAATCAAACTTTCTATCAAACACACACTGTATTTATTATTATCGAAGACTTCAGAAATAGCAGATTATTTCCTAACAGATATATTTGCTTATTCAAACTGAAAGAGCTTCCAAATTTTAATTATTGTTCAGCTTTTACATTTTTCTTCACTTTATAATGTCCCTGAGCTTGGAAAACGCTAACAGCACTGTTACTTTCTTTGTCAAATGCACTTTCAGTTCTTCATAAAGTAACTTCAGAATTTGGATTACAAAAGCTTCAGGCAAATATTTTAATTGTACCCAAACAGTTCCAAATGCAATTTGAAGTGCTTCTACAAAATGAGTCTCTGAAATCTTTTTTTTTTTTTATAATAAAACTTTAATCCTGACGTATTTTGATTTGTGTTGAATCTTCTTAGTGCCCACCATCCAAAACGTTCATACACATTAAACATTCAGTGGAAATGAAACTCTCATTCTGCTGAAACTGTTGTTGCTTTGACCATGATCTATGGCCCAGATCTATATTCTGCTACTGCAAGTGCAAAAGGAATCAAAAATGTGCATGCCATGTGAAGCAAGCAGTCAAATTAAATGTCCCTGCCTCCAGGTAGCTGTCTGCTCCTTGATCTCACTTGATCTCCCATAGTGAGGGCAGTTAGCCAGAACTTAATAACAAAGTGAACTCCGGTAAAGCAGGATGGAAAGAAGCAACAACCAGAGATAAAACAGACATTTAGCCTGAAGTTCCAGAAGAAATCAATCAGGTGAATGGCTTACTGACCAAAAAAAAAAAAAAAAAAAGAAAAGAAAAGGAGTAACAACTTGCTGCATCCTCCTCTCTAACCTCTCTCCTATCTTCACCCCCTAATCTTACTCTTTTGCTGCCAGCCACATGATCTTCTCCCCTCCCTTGCACTGTCTCTGCCACTTGCAGGACCTTTGCCTAAGTGATTTCTTCTCATTAAAGCAGCAGAAAACTACCTCTTCTGCTGGGAAATTTTGTGTCAAGCCAGGAGTTGATTTATAGAGGTATCAAATAATTACCTGATATGATGTAAGAAAATTAGTTGGAGCATACAGGTGCAAACAGGAACAGATGTAGAATTGCACCTTTTCAGTACTAGTAAGTATTTCAATCTATTTATTCCAATGTATGCATCTTTGAAAGAAGTTGGATTAAACTGGAAGTGGCCAGTCATTAAATGGAAGCAATGGCCACATGATCAATGTAAGAGGGCAACTGTGAAAACAGTCCATACTGAGTAATAAGAGAATGTGAGCAAGTTGCCACAGAACCTAACCATACAGGTATTTTACTAGAGCTTCCATGGTTTGTCATAAATATATCCAATACAATAATGTAATAATTACAATATCATAAACTAATACTTACTATTAAATTGTGTTTTGCACAGTGTAGTTCGAACATAAGGAAATTCAGACTTGCAACTACAGTAGAGACATCAGCTCTGTAGCGATCAGAGAACAAATCTATTCCAGGAATGAGCATATTCATTTCATATTGTGCAAAGTCACAATCAGATGTAGGGTGTGGAAGAGAAGCTCTAAACAGGGTCTGAAAATAATAACAATGAATTACATGTAGAAAGAAGTATAGGCATTTAAGAAACACTAAAGACCTCTGACTCTTTAGACTTATAAATGACTTATAAATGAAACTCAGCCAATGCCAAAGTATCCAGCTGTTTCAGGACAACACATGAAAAATACTTTTACTAAAATGATTGCTGCTTTATGTGTGAACTTTATGGTGAAAAAAAAAAAAGGGTTGTAACTAGTCTACGGACAGCATTTCATGGGACTGCAAAAACGAGAAACTGATCTAGGTGCAGAAAAATAATCACAAATCAACCAGTACTCCCCAGGTAATGAGAAATCTTCCTAAGAGGCCAATGGCATTTCTCTCAGATTCCAAGTCAAAGCATTCCAAATAAATCTCTGGAAGCACTGGAAAAAAAAACTAATAAATCGCTAGGGGTTCTTACAAAGACTTCTTAGATAATTCTTAGGAAAAGCCTCTGATCAGCACACAGAAGGAATTTAATAGTTTAATTAATTATCTCCATAGTCAAGGAAAATGCAGACGAAAAATGCATCGAGATGGCTTTGGGGAAATATTCAAACATCTCTTTACCAGTCCAAGGATGGGTAAAGATATTTCATGGGAAATGTTTTCCATCAGATGAAAAATCTTTTATTATTATTATTTTTTATTTTATTTTTTTCCATAAGCTAAGAGCACTAGTTTGATTTTACTAATCCTTAAATACTTGCTGAGTAATCACCTCAATCATCACTTCTGGGAGAGACTTCTGGCCTCTTTAAAGCCAATTAGAGGCTAGTTCAGCCTTTAACAGATTGCATTCAAAGTCATTCTGAGTACAGTGTATTTCAAACTGTACATACAAGGAAATTTCATCTAAAATGCCTAACCTAAGTGAAGCATGTACTGTTATCCTCCTGAATAAATAAATACCCTGTATAATGTAAAAATTGTAGGCAGCAAGCTACACCTTGCCACTACTTCTCTGCCATGTAATCTGACCATAACATACTAACAAAGGCTAGTTCAGCCTTTAACTAGGTCAGCTAGTGCATCTTCAGTGATATAACTTAAAATTGATGTGAACTTTAAGGAAGGAACTTAAATATTCCTCCCTTATAAAGGGAGGAAAACTAACATTGTCTATTGTCTTCCTATTGTCTATATGAAGGATATTCCTTCCCAATTGTGTTTATCATGTCATAATTAGCAATGATATGCTAGACATACTCAGATCTGAGATGTTAACAAGCCTAAAGTCAACAAGAGAGGTGGAATTTAAATAAGGTTATAAAAGAGCTTTCCAAATCAAGGAACAAATTATGGGCTTGAACTTGGCAAGGTTCAGTGACAGTAATTGATTACATTTTTCAAGACTCTCACCCTGCAAGGTGCTCCTATCCCAATTAATATCAGGCCCTCTTCAGTCAAGTCACAATTATTTCTACCATTATACAGCTGCAACAAACTGTTACTACTATTTCTGTCAAAAGGAGGAATCAAAACTGTTCAGGTTTGTACCACCTGCAATTAGAGAGCTAGAAGTTAATCAAAATTCTCCTTTACCTCTGTTTCTTCAACTTGTTCTCCCTTTGCTGAAATTAACAAGGTTTTAAATGCAGCCAAACAGGTCAAACAGTCACAATCATGGCTGGCACAAGATATTAGAAAGTGGCATTGGTTTGTTTTGGAAGTCAACTAGCCTCCTACTGCTGCATTGGGATGAGTTAGCATTGACCCCAGTGGAGTCTAACTGACAGAACACTTGTGGTTCTTTTTCCATTATCACATTTGGTACTGATTACTTCTAAAAGAAAGTTTTAAGGTAACTGAAACTCTTCTTTTTCCTCCAGTTTGTTTCTGAAAGTTTTCAGATTTAATTTTAATAAGCTTATTTTCATTGTAAATTAAAATAAATAATTTTGACTACCCTCTATTTTTAGAGCAAACTTCCTATGCAATTGATATTTTAGTAATATAATACTTTCAATGCTAAACAAAATACCAAAAAAATCTTTTTCTAAAGAGTCTGTTCTCCTGATTGAAAATTTCTGACAATCTGTGAAGACTTTGTACAGATCAATGACAGCATCCTTCTATTGTTGATGCCATCCACCTCTTCCTGAGCAGAACACTTCAAGAGAAGAAAAATATATTTGGCTGCCAAATGTTTTAGTCATCTTCACTTTTCGGTATTTCATTATTTCTCAGAGACTCACTTCTCATTGAAGTGATAATTTTTAGGCTTTAGTACAGGAATAATGTTAAAAAACAGAATAAATACATCTAATCTAATGTGCATAAATTGTCAACTACCTCTGATCTCCAGGTTTCCGTCAGTCAATCAAAGTGAGAAAAGAAATATTTTAATAGAGGGTTACTGAGATTTAAATATTAGAAGCAATTTGTCATTTGTGAATTCTAACTGAAATTGTACTTACCTTAAAGAGTATAGCAGAAAAATAGCAGTGTTTAGTTCTTAATCTCATATTCGATGTTGTTATATACCTAAAGTACAACAAATTGTAAAAAAATATGAACGTGTCCATCAATATAAATTATTCAAACTTTTTTATCTCATATAATAATGATACTAACACAGTCTAGATGTTTTCCACATTGGAAACCAGCTGCCTGTTTTGTAGACAGGTGTTCTGCCACGTCATTCAAAGAATCATTTGACCTAAGGCGTACCTAGACAAAGGGAGTTGTCTAGATTCCCTCTGAAGTTAAGGGAGACAAACAGGCAATTTAAGACCAAAAATAATCTCACCCAAAACTAGAAAGATAAAGCAGGTCTAGCAACTCAAAATGTGTTTCTTTCCATAAAGCCTAATGTATCCAGCACATGGACTTTCACATGGTAGCTGTCTACCTAGATTAAACGAATCTGACAAACTACCTCACCAGAGCTACTACCATCATGATATTAGGATATTCCTCTGATCTATAATATTCAAAATCTTTAATACAACTTCAGTCCTTTAATCTGCATCTTACAGTCTGAGAATAAGTTGCTCTAGAAACAACAACTCAAGGGAAGGTTGTCTAACAGCCCAAGTTAGGTCTGAGTAAAAAAGATCTGCTTGAGGGAGGAGCTGAGAGGATTGCTTCCTCCAGATCCCTACCAGGAGTTGGAATGGACATAACAGTAATAAAGGCACAGTGCAGCAAATATGTGCCAGAAGCACCTTTAAAAGTAGCTAAGGATTGGGTCCTGCCTAACTGAACCTTAGGTTGCACCATAGCTCAGAATGAGAAGAGCACAAATGTGGTTTAGAATCAACTTGAACTCACTCCTTTTCCTCTTGAGGGCTAATACTGAGCTGCATAATGCCATTTCATGCTGTAATACCCATGTTAATGCTTTCAAAGGTACTTCAGTTTACAGATATTTTACAGTGTTATTAATAGGCCCTGTTTGCCAGCTAATCTAGTTTACTCAGATGAAGCTCTGCCTTTTCATGATATAATGCTTCTAAGGTCATTTAGAGCTGGCATGGATATTTCTAAGTTTTATATTTCATACATTTTATATAGTGTACGATATATTGAGAAACAGCTTAGAATTACATCCTTAGTGCTTTACCAGCAGTCAAGCAGTACTGTACTGAAATATTTATTGATGGTAGACTTTCATACAGTAATTCAAATTTCATTTAGTTGTAATTCACCAGAAAATGAGTACTTTAGGCAGTAAATCTGTCCTTAGGATACATTAATATTTAATATGTGCAATGACTTGGGAGATGTGATATTTCAATTGAAAATCAATAAGACTGTAAAATCCTTGTGCTTATGACTTTTTATCATTTTGTTTTATTTCAATGATTTCTCCATATGAAATACAGCTGCAATTACAGTCAAAGATGAGCACTCCAGAAAAGGGAACAAACACTGTTCTCCAAAAAAGCAACTTTCTTCCTGAAAGGAAAAATTCCTCTTATATGGCTGAGCCTTTTCTATAGCAACTCTTTAGTGTTTTAAATTAATTTCAAGTTGCCTAATGTTCTGGATAAGCAGTTCTTTTGAAAGAAATACGTATATAAATATATATATATATATATAAAATATTTTTTTAAAAGTACTTACTGAGCTATCTTAGCCACTAAAACTGCTGCAAGTAAACATCCCCAAATTCCCGCCTGAGAAATAAATTTCTGACTAATATCAGTAGATCTTCCAATTGCAAAGCAGTCTTTAGCATTTTTTGGAAAACCTAACTCTTGCCAGTTGTTAAGAGCATCAGCAATGTTGAGTGTTTCATCAAGGGCTTGACACCAATATTTAAAAGCAGCTCTGTAACATAAAAAAACATACTCATCATATTGCTGACATTTTCCAAAGTGAAAGATAAGACTGGCTTCATTTTACCTTCATTGCCTGATATATAAATAATTCTGATTAGGTCAGAAACTGAAATATAGTTTCTAAGCACGCAAAGATACCATTGGTGGTCAACACATTCATTCAGACTTTTACTAAGATTAAATTGTCAGGAGATAAATATTACTTCCTAAAAACATAGAGATGCTTAATCTTATAATTAGCTAGCCAAGAAAGATGAACTATTTCTAGCGAAAAATCTCTCAAAATATAGCTAAGAGTGAGAGAAAAAAAAGTTATATGGACCTGAAAACAGCACATGAATTTATAAAACTGTTCAAGTGTGTAAGAATTAAATAATGAAACCCTGCTCTTTTAAATTCCAGTAACAGTGTACCTTTTGTTTCCAGCATAAAAGTGAAGATTTCCAAGTTCATGTAGAGCCTGAACTTTGAGGTCATTCTGGTTGTTTTTTTCAAGGATTCCTGTTATTTATTATTTAATCAATGAGAGAGAATATTGTCACATCATTAAGTTAGTTACTGAATCTTGAACAAATTTTGCATGAGAAGTAGACATGCATTGGCATGTTATTCAGTGCATGAATATCATAGAAAGATTTACTAGGCTTGCATGTTTTGCCTTCAAATGTACAATTGCTTATTCCTACTAACTCTAAAGACAAGAGCATTATGTATTTACGAATCTGTTTACCTAAATTTTTGTATTATTGTTTTCTCAGACTGAGAAAACATTCTCAGGCTGAGCTTTAAATATATGAGTAAAGCCATACTAGAAAGGTAAGACGGACACCAAGTAATTGGGTTCTCATACTCAAATGCACAGAACATGAATGGCCTATTTCCTAGAAAAAAAAAATGTCATGGAATTAAAATGATTCCCTTAAGCATTACAGATTTTTAATTTGGAATTAATCAGCATAACACAACTGAAGTAATGCTTGTTCATAAGAAGAGAGAACTGTAGATGTGATGAACCAACTAGTATCTTGTTTAGGATCTAATGCAGATTTTCAGAATTAAGAGAGAAGGTTGTGCATTTCTGGAGACCACTTTTCAGACAGTTATAATTGACAGAGGGCAATAACACTGGAACAAACAGTGAGCACAGATAGGTAGAGTGATGTTACACATTAACTGTAAACAGAAATTTATAAAAAACAATTACCAATTGTTTGTTCATAGGAAGAGACGATTACTGAAAGCTGTGACTGTGGTATTGGTTTACTCTCAACCATACTGGAGAAATTAAATTTTTCTTGAGAAAGATCATGTGGTATTGGTAGAAATATCAGTTCAGCTCCCACATTAAATTCCAGCCTTCTATTTGGAGAGATTTGACTGATTGCTCTTCCAACATTTTCTAGATCAGAAAAACAATTTATATGACCAGGTCAGAAAAGTATTCTACTATTACCAGCACCACAAATATTTCCACACCTTATTATTCAAACGAATATATGATTCTTGTGTGTGCTATTTTAATCTAGTTTCCTATGTTCTTATTCTGTTTGTATGTCTCCTAATCAAACTCATTAGTGAGCACAATCAAATAAAAATACGTAACCAGTTAGAGAAAATAAGTGGGTAAGAGCTGCCAGTCAGTCCACTAATGAAGGTTTGGCTGAAGAAAGAAAAGTGACACAGTTACATGGAAAAAAAAATATCATCCAACCAAGAGACAGAAATCAGGCTTAGAGTTTGCACTTAAAGAGTTTCATACATAATTTTATATTCTGTGTTTTTTCTAATTCTCAGTAACAACTAAAACCTGATTAAAAAAAAAAGAAAAGTCTTTTACTATTTACTATTTTAGCTGTATATACGCTTCATACATGCTTCATTTTGAGCAACATGATTCATTGGGAGGTGTCCCTGCCCATGGCAGGGGGGTTGGAACTAGATAATCTTTAAGGTCCCTTCCAACACAAACCATTCTATGATTCTATGATTCATTGTTGTGAGAAACACTTCAATGAAGTACTCACCTTGTGTGTGTGCAAGAAATAACGAAAGTAGTTTTCTGCTGTGTCTCAGTGCTCTGCTGTGAAATTTAGACTTTTTTAGAGTTTCCCTAAAACATTTCAGCGTATCATTCACATCAAGAGGTACATAAACTAGACGTTTTGCTTGACTGCCACCTGAAAGAAATTAACAATTATGGAGAACAAATTTGCATTATATAAACACATTTTTAGTTTAAAAAAATGTAAAACATGTATTTGAACAATTCCATAACCTAAAAACTAAAATATATTAATGGAATTGTCACTTTTGTTTCCCTGTTCAAACAGGAATTAAAGAAAAACATGAATTAAAGAAAAATCATTAACAATCAGGAACAACACTTCTGAGCAGTTTTATCTTTTTCAGTGTTACATTTTGGTTGTTATATGACACCTATTTTCTCTGAATTCCATCTGCCCTGACTATGCATCAGCTCAGCTTACTACTTTGATTCTGGTGTCTTAAGTCTGGGAACAAACCTTTTACTATATCTGCTGGTCCTATTTACTACAATTCCTGTAGTTTCTACATACCAAGCCATCATGCTCTCTCTACTGGAATGCATAATATTATCTACTCTTACATACAGAATTATTTACCATTTAATGACTTTCCTCAGTTGAATTCCACACAAAATCTTGTGCACAATGCCTTGACATCTCTGTGATAGGAGGAACTATGCTTCCATTAATGACTAAAACGCTTTAATCCCAATTGGAAAGAACAACATCTATGGGTAAAAAAAAGTGTTCTATCACCTTATACTTCCTTTCAGCTTTTGTATTGATTCTATTATTAATAGTGCAGGTTCACATTAACTTCTGTGTGTGTTGGTGGGTATCCAACAATACACACAGAAAACTGGGCCCACCAAGCTCACTCAACATACTGTAGGTCTGGATGACAACTGCTCTTCTCTGCTTTCAGATACAGTTTGAATATATTTGGAGAGATCTTCACAACATTATTATCTATCCAAAATATCAACAATAATAATTTGAAAACAAAACTGACCTTATATTTAAATAAACCAGTAGGAACGGTGGAAGACCTACAGTAAGACGGAAAACCAAAACCACAAAATCCTGTAGGAAAAAATAAAAAGGTTTGGGGAAAAAAGAGAACTCATGATACTGAAATGAGCTCTGACCTGTATAATCATTTTTCATCTCAGGGTAGGCAATGCATCCAGGAAAGACCAGTACACTAGCAGCATGGGCAACAGGCAGCTGTAGATTCCACCCTATGTAGTCTCTGCAACTCATCTAAAAAGCAAGTTTTGTTTCATGATCATTGAACAATATTCAGCAAATAAGTAAAATATTTCATGTTTATAGTTAAGTATCTAAACACACAGTCACATGACAAAATAAAAGAGGACATATTTACAAAGACACTGATGTCCCGTTACTAGTATCGATACCAGGTCAATAAATGTGAAATATTCACAACACCTAAATATTGGATATATCATATAAATGTTCAGATGTGAAATTATATATCTCAATTTGCGATCGAAGTTGGAAAATGTAAGTAATTTATATTAATGAATTAAACTTGTATCTATTATGGTGTTTCCTGTAATCATGAGCAGCTCACTGATGTTCAGCAAATACTCCTTTCTTTGTCTGGACAAATGCTTGCAAAGAACCTCTACATGTAAGTGTGTAAGTATGCCTAAAGAGCACACTGCCTGTAAAGCACAATGTCATGCAGAATAAGGATATCCAAAATAGTTTTAAGGAAATAACAGAAGCAGTCTAACCCTGTCAGAAAGGAAAACTTCCAGACAGTACTTATCATCTAGTTGTGCTGATGCAGACACATCACTTCATGAGCAAAGAAACAATTCACAGAAAGTTCAAGTCTCTCTGAATGGCATTGCATTGTGAAACATAGTCACACCTTCCTAATTTCTAACTTGATGCTGTCTTTTCTGAACAATCTTTATTTGCTATTAGTTGACATTAGTCTTCATTCTGTAAGTTAAGATGTCTTTCAAAACTATATTGCTCTTCCACGTTACTCAGATCATAGTGGTGTAGAATCAGAGAATATCCCAGGTTGGAAGGGACCTACAAGGATCATCAAGTCCAACACCCGGCTCCACACAGGACCACCCAAAAATCAGACCATATGTCTAAGAGCATTGTCCAAAGACTTCTTGAATTCCAGCAGGCTTTATGCCATGACCCAGTGGCTTCCCTGGGGAGCCTGTTCCAGTACCCATCCACCCTTTCAGTGAAGAACCTTTTCCTAATGTCCAACCTCAACATCCCCTGTCACAGCTTCATGCCATTCCTTCAGGTCCTATTGCTGGTCACCAGAGAGAAGAAATCAGCACCTGCCCCTCCACTCTCCATCCTGAGAAAGCTGTAGGCCACCATGAGGTCTTCCCTCAGTCTTCTCCTCCCTAGGCTGACCAGCTGAGTGATCTCAGCAGCTCCTCATATGTCTTGTCCTCTGGATGCGAAGGGCTACCTTCTTCATAGCACTCCTTCAGACACTCTCTAATAGTTTTACTTCCTTCCTATATTGTGGTGCCTAAAAACACACACATTATTCGAGTCAAGGCTGCACCAGTGCAGAGCAGAACAGAACAAGCACCTCCCCCAACTGGCAAGCAATGCTTGATGCACCCCAGGGTACATCTGGCTCTTTTGACTTCCAGGACACACTGGTGACTTACATTCAACTTGCCATCAAACCAAACCTCCAGATCCCTTTCTGCAGGGTTGCTCTCCAGCCTTTTGTCCCCCAGTCTGTACATATAGCCAGGGTTGTCCCTTCCCAGATGCAGAACCCAGCACTTGCTCTTGTTAAACTTCACATTGTTGGTGATTGTCCAGCCCTCTAATTTTTCAAGATCTCTCTGCAAGGCCACTCCACCCTCGACAGCATCAACAGCTCCTCTCAATTTAGTATCATCTGCAAACTTACTTAGTATACCTTCAAGTCCTACATCCTAGTCATTTATGAAAACATTAAAGAGAACTGGCACTCAAATGGAGCCCTGGGGAATTGCACTAGTGACTGTTTGCCAGCCTGATGTAACCCCTTTTACTATAACCCTTTGAGCCCAACCCATCAGCCAGTTGTTCACCCACCATATTATGTACTTTTCCCTAGAAGGATACCATGAGAAACAGTATCAAAAGTTTTGCTGAGACCCAGTAAGATCACATCAACTAGCTTCCTTTGGTCAACTACATTGGCAACCTTGTCATAAAAGGAAATTAGCTAATTAAATAGGTCTTTCCCCTCATGAACCCATGTTAGCTGACCACTGACTACATTGTCTTTCAAGTATTTTTCAATAACTTCCACAAGAACATTGTGGTTTGTTGGTGGTATGTGGTGCCCTTTTTTATACAAAGGACTATGTTCTGAATGGTGAGGCCAGAAAGAAGTCAGTAGGAAACAGCTCACCAAGAGACATGACACAGCCTTGCAAGCATTATGTAGCAGTATGTTGTCTCTAGGCAAGGCAGTGGTTCCTGAACCCCAAACAAGTTCAGAACGATGCCTTCTTGGAGTTCTAAAACCCATTTTCCCCTCCTCCTTCAAGTTCTGTGTATGTTAGCTAATAGAAACATATCAAAAATATCAACCATACGACTGACTAGAAAAACATTTTAGAAATAAACATTAGGCTAAAAAAATCCTAGTTTTTAATAGCTAATTCCATGAAAAAAAAATCCAGTGGGAATAGCAGCTTACTAAAGATATAAAGCCTTAAATTCCAGTGAGCAGCTGTTTTTCATTGGTGATAATCAAGTTCTTGAAGTTTTTCACTGGTGTTGCTAGTGTTTGGATTAACTCAATTTGATTAATTTTGGTCTTTAAAAACAGTGTTCCAGTGCAGAAACAAAGCAATCTCTTTGTATTTAATTTTAATTAATCACACAGATTATGCAACAAATAAATGTTTTCAGGTTAAAAGAGCAGCATCAAGAACTACCGTGAAATTAGATTTAGGCTTATAATATGGAATGAGTACACAATGTATGGAAGAAATGTTCTCTGGGTCATCAAGTCCAGACCTCTGCTGTTGCTGGAATCATGTCATATAAGCCCTTTCATGCACTTCAAACAAATATTTTCATTAAATTATTCTCACAATGTATGAACATTATGGAAAACCACATTAATCTAATCAGTGAACATACTTCTCTACATTTAGTTCACATTAAGAGTCAGTATCCAAAAAAGAAATTTGAAGTTCACCTTATTTGCATTATCAGATAGATATTTTATGAAATGAGATTCATGGCTGTCTGGGCTACTGAATTGCTGTTTTCTTTCCAGGAGCTGCCTCTGAGCATACACCAGCAGTGGAATCACCTGTTCTGTATATCTCTCACTGAAAAAAAGCAAAGTATCAATTAATTAATTTATTAATCAATCAAAATAACAGTATATTTAACTGTATAATGTTGCTTTTTAGTATTTGTTAAAGTTGTTGTAACTTACTGTGTAAATATGTTAAATTGTACAGCTATGTGTACAAGTGCTTCCCATTTCTTCATTTGATACAACAACTCTATTGTTTTAAGAACCAGATTACTTATCCATTTCAAGTCAACTACATTCACATCATCCAGGGGAGACTGTGGATGGAGATTTGAACCACCGTTCTCATCAGTAATACCTCCTAAACAACTGGGAATGCAGAAGTCTCCTTCTGGATCCACAATCTACAGTGAAGAAAGATTATTCTGCCTGTTACTGACAAAATTGTTTTTAGGAGAAATCAAATTATATAGAAAATAATGTGCTTGTCTAAAAACTTGTTACAGAAAATAACCTGGAGAAATCAGAATATAACAGAAGAGAAAGAAAATTATCTCTACAGAAGACATGATAATAAAGAGTATATCATCTCAGTATTTTTACCTTAAGAGAATCGTTTGCTTGTAGTTCAGTTATCATATCAATGATCATGTCTGATGCCAAATAAAATGGCAACCAGATGGTGTTCCTAAGAAACTCCTTTGTAATGGGAAATGCATCCATATGGGAATGGGAATGCTTAGCAATTGACTGGGATTCTTGAGTATAGTTCCAAAGTTCTCGGCAAGCATTTTGAAGCAATGTCCAGTGGCCACCACGGTGAGCAAGAACCTATGTATATCATTCAGAATAGAGTTATACTTTGAAAATACAGAAATGAAAAGCTTCATTCTTTTATTGAGAAGGTAGAAGTAAGCTTTCAAAATTACAATCAACAAATTATCTTTAATAACAGATTACTTAATATTTCAATTTATATAAGGCATTGTAAAAACTTTATTGGAAATTTTCATAGAAGCACTAATTTATAATTGATTTAAATTGTTGCTTCTGGTGTGAGAATAAGAAAACAAATCCATTCACACCACCTAAAAATAAATTTTTACTTGGTTTTAGGTGGTTTTATGGGAAGAGTAGTCAGACTGCTTTTCCTTTCGGTCCCTGGTCTTTCTGTCTACACTACCAAGGCATCCACCAAAACCTATAAAGGGAAAAGTACACCTGCAAGTATTTTGAGAAATATTTAACAAAAAATGGGAGGGAAAGTTATAAAGACTAAATTAAAAATAAAACACAGTTAAATTATTATATATTTGATTGAGATAAGCATTATGATAGGTAATATGTCTGACATTTGATACATTGTGCTTGAACATTTTGCAGAAGATAAGAAATCATTGGTTTTTCCAGTGTTTAATAAGAAAATGTATATTACCACTGCTCTTCTTAAATGAAGAAAGATTTTTGTAAAATGGTCCAATAAAATGGTATTTGATGGAAACTGGCTGCATTCTCTGGGGGACTGTAAGATGGATATTTCCATACCATTTGTCATTTGAGTTTGAGGAGTATATGTTCCACTCAATTTACTGGTGTGCTCAGAAGATCTATCTGTATCTGAAGACAAAACATTCACTGGTTAAAAATGAGTTAAAGTTCTCCAAAACATAAAATAGAAAATATTATCAGTCAGCTAGGATTTTCCTGTGCCAGCTAAATACTTAAATGTTAGGAAATGCCAAAGTTAAGGTTATCATATTTAGAAGGTTATGATATTTAAAATGTAAGATGCTTTTACTTAATATGAGGAAGAAGCAGGAATAGAAAAAAAGTTTAAGCAAAATAATAATATGTACCAAATAGTTTCCAGCCTCACAGCCAAAACACAACCATCCTAGAAGTTATCAAGTTTTAGGAAGAAGTCACCAGGAGGCAAGCTCCCAAGAACCTTTCTGAAACCAAGGCCTCTTTAAAAGAAAAGTTAGGAAAAGAGTTTTGTGACAAATTCTGTGGTATGCTTAGAATTACTTCATTATTTTATTCAATACCATCTGTCCTCAAAGGGGAAACATGAAGGTTCATGGTGGTGGGATACAGTAATATCTGAACTACAGGTTTCATGGTAGAAACTAATTTCACAATAAACAATATTTGATGTCCAAGGCAAACTGCATACTTCAGTGAAATTCTTTCATTCAAAATTGCTGAAACAGCTAGGATGTAATAAGCAGGATTAATATTAGTTATTAACATGCAGTTCCCAAGGCTTGTAAACATAATGAAAGACAAAAGAGTATGACTACAAGTAGGCTGTTGCAAAGAGAACCGGTGAGTTCACCAGCTAGTTTTGTCATAACTCCTTGGAAAAGGCAGAGTCTGGTTGATTCCTAACAAAGGAACAATAGGAGAATTTTGCTCTCTACAGCTCCGACAAGAATGTATTCCTTGAAGTGCTTTTGAAAAGTCCAAACTTTTGATTTTATCTTGAACTTACAGTGGTTAGGCAGACTAATTTGTGTTGACTTGTATATTATCACTGTCTGAAGTAATCAAAGTCCTATATTTCATGATTAGCTGCAAACAGGGGCCGCCTTTCAGATCCTGTCAAAACCTCAAAGGATGTTGTTGGGATAACAGATAGAATGGTAAAACATGAAAGAGAAATTTGAAGAAAAAAGGTTCAAGGTAAAAAAGAACCTTGAGGTAGCTTCTGCCTCGGGAAAACACTGTGGAGCATGCAGTGGAGAAAGACACCTAAACTATTTTACTTTAAATTTCATAGATAATAATAAACTTCCATCTATAATTTTGAGAACGACTTACAGAATGACCCAGGAAATTATTGGACAGTTAGGAAATCTAAATAAAATTACAGAACAGTTAACAACCACAGAAATTGATAAAAATTCTAATTGCATTTAGAATAATATGGAATATTACCAAATTAATAGGTCTAGCAAGTATGGCTTCTGCAAACTAAAAGCCAATATCACTAAATTACTAGAATTTATAAACTTAGGATGAAGAATAATCACTTGATAAAAATATTTATCAACACAGTAAATAATGGTCAGAGTTATTATAAATGTCTCATTATTGACTATGACATGCTATAATAGGTATGTCAAAAAGAGAAAATACAGGAAACACTTTTGAAATCTAGAAACCCAGTCACCTCTTTAAATGGGCATGAGTGATTTTCCAATGCTAATGTGCAAAAATAATGACAGAAGTCAGGACAAAAATTAAGAGAAAGAAAAAGGTACGTTGAAACTGATTCAATTTGTATACCCATTAAAAGTTCTTACAAGTTTGTTTTTTGGTCAGTCCTGAAGGTGACTTTTTAAGGAGAAAAGGAGTTGGTGTTCTTCTGTTATTCTCTACAGATTCTCTCACCACTACAGTCCCAGAATTATTTAAGGAGAATATTTCAGGATCCAGAATATTGTAACTGCAGAATGAAAGAAAAGGGAAGAAAGTGGGGAAAAAAAAAAACGAGAGAATTTTGATATAAGCATATAAAATTCAGTTTCTCAAAAGTGAGTTTTCATTTTTTTTCAAAATTTCCATTATATTTCAAAACTTTCAAAAGATATAAAATCTGACCAGTCAAGCAAGCAACCAAAAATGTGCATGTCACCTGTCCTATGACTGAAGACAGTAGTAGTACACTGTATATTCATTTGCATGTGGAAACTGAATTGGTCATGTGACAAACTGACTGATGATACTGTAATTCAAATCTTCACATTAATGGCAATAATATAGTGATCTACTTTAACAGCAATCATTTTAGGAGAAATTTCTTCTCAGAAACAGTAGTTAGGCATTGGAACAGATCGCCCAGGGAGGTGGTGGAGTCACCGTCCTTGGGGGTGTTTAAGAAAAGGCTGGATGTGATACTTAGGGACATGGTTTAGTGGGTAATATTGGTGGTAGGGGGATGGTTGGACCAGATGATCATGAAGATCTTTGCCAACCTTAATGATTCTATGATTTATAATACAGTAAGATATACCTGTCCTGATGCTGTGAACCACAAATTCCAATGTTATATTGCTCTTCCAGTTTCTTTTTAAATAAGTGGTAGTGTGCAATTGCCAGATAAATATTCATCTGAGACCTCCAGGGCATCTCTTCAAGACATATTTGATGAAACTTCTTTCGGTTTAAGTAATTACTCACAATTGGTTTCAGCAGTACCACTAAGGTGCGATGAGCTACTTTTTGCAATTCTTCCTTGTGTTTCCTAAAACAAAATATATGCAGAACAAAAAATTAAACTGTGTTTTCTCAGAGCTCTAGAAAATCAAATCATGATAAAGATACACAAGTATCCCATTACATATTCACAGACTTGTATTAACTTCGGAAGGTTATGTCATATTTCTAGCAAAATGATTTTTGCTTCAGTCAAGAAAAACAATTGTTTTCCATCTTAAGTGCAATTAACACACACTAAATCCTTTCTTATACTTTACAAACTTCAATAAGACATTTTTTTTAGTACTTACAAGAAGTTTAGCCCTATGTTTGAAGTTGCTTGTACCCGAATCATTCAAGCAGATTATTATTCAAAATACGGTGTGTGTTTCTGTCATGGTTTTGGCCAGGATTTAGTTAATTTTCTTCACAGAGACTCAGAGAGCACTGTGTTTTTGATTTTTGATGAAAACAGTGGTGATAACACACAGATGGTTTCAGTTGTTGCAGAGCAGTGCTCGCACAGAGCCAAGGCCGTTCCTGCTCCTCGCGCTGCCCTGCCAGCGAGGGGCTGGGGGAGCACCAGGAGCTGGGAGGGGACACAGCCAGGACAGCTGGCCCAGGCTGACCAGAGGGATGTCCCACACCGTGTGGCGCCATGCTCAGCAATAAAGCTGGGGTAAAGAAGGAGGAAGGGGGGACGCTGGGAGTGATGGCGTTTGTCTTCCCAAGGAACCGCTCTGTGTGACGAGCCCTGCTTTCCTGGAAGTGGCTGAGCACCTGCCTGCCGATGGGAAGCAGCGAATAGGTTCCTTGGTTTGCTTTGCTTGTGCACGGCTTCTGCTTTACCCACTAAGCTGTCCTTATCTCAACTTGTGAGTTCTTGCACTTTTACCTTGCTGATTCTCTCCCCCATCCCACCTGGGGAGAGTGAGCAAGTGGCTGTGTGGTGCTGAGCTGCCTTCTGGGGCTAACCACAACAGTTTCACACAATCTGTTCAGGAAATGGAGGATCTACTATTTTACTGTAAATTTGGATCATTCTTTTTATTGCTATGTTTTGGTAGCTTCAGATCCTCAATCTGAAGAAAACATTCTATTTCAAATACGGATTCCTGGCTTTAATTTCCAGTCATAGATTTTGTTTGTTTCTCTGCCAGATCAAACACGTCTGTATTACTTGTATTTTCTCTTTTTGAATATACATAACAATATTGTAATCAAATCACATCTCATTTTGATAAACCAATCCCTTTATCATTCCAAAATATTTTTCTTCTTGTTTTCAGCCTTTAAAATGTAGACAGAATTGCATACTGTATACGATACTGATTATTTTATACAGCAATAATATTATGTATGATGCAAATGAGCAGCTGAAAGAGCAAAAAGCCCAGGATAGGTTAGACATCGCCTGCCTTGCACTGAAAGACATGAAAATCATGTTAAGGAACTTTTCTTTTTCTGTGGAGGACAAAAAATGGACAGTTCAGGTACATATTTAGAAGATCATGTACAGAAGACTTTTTCAGAGATCTTTGTTTAAAATACTTCTAGAATCTGTTATGTGATTGCTTATATTCATATATTTTCTAGTTTTCTAGTTGCTAACTGCTGGAAGTGTAAGTGACCAAAGCACCAGTTAATGAATACTATTAATTCCTTTAGTTCAGAATGTACTGTTATTGCTAAATTAGCTAAATGCATATAACTATCAGCCAAAAGAAGGGGTTTCATTTCTTGCTATCAAGGAATGGTTTTCTGAAAGTTACAGAACAGATAAGCCAAAAAGACTAGCAGAAGGATGATAAAAATTGATACAGGAACAAATAAATATTCTTTATTAGATTTCTAACAACTAAGCTCCCCAAGATAGTTTGAAAAGCATTATAATACGCAGATTAACACAGCTTTTCATCCATAATAAATTAACATACTCAAGCTAACACAACTGAAATACAGTCTTTGATTATTAATACAAAGACCTTAAGATCTCCTACAGTTATTCTCTGAAATAGCGATGAGATAGATTTTTTTCCATAGACTGGAAGCCAGTTTTATACCAAGCTTAAGCAGAAAACTGAACTTTGCACAAATTCATCCGTTTCACAGGAAAAAAAGTTAAAATATACACTTAACTGTAAACTAGATTTCAGACAAAATGCTTTGGTTCTGTAAAGCAATCTGACAACTTGCATTCATTTACCTTTGTGCTTCTGGAGATTTCATTATGTCTGGATGTTTCACAAAATACTGTCTAAGAGTCTGTCTTTTTCTAATAGGGCTCAACGTTTCTTGTCTTTGTTTCTTCAAAGCTGATGCCTCTGGTTTCTTTAAAGCTGAGGTCTCCACACTCTTTAAAAACAATCTTTTGTGACAATCTTAAATACACTTCAAATATTATGTCAAATATTTGATATGTCAAATGGCTGACACTAGGAAGCCAACTATTGTTTCATATACTATTGGTTTCTATCTCAAAAACAATTACTTTCTTCACTATTGTTATAAATAGTAAAAATCTGCAATGCAAAACCAGAATGAAAAGTCTTTCCCACATCTATCTCAGATGCTAGAAATAATACAGCATTACTTAAGGGTTATGAGGGAGAAAACTCTTCCTCAAAAACAATACAAATCCATTAAGATTTTTCTTACGTGGGAATAAAAGCACAAATATATTTTAGAAGAATTCTAAACAAATAGCCTTTACTGTGCAATTAGAATGTCTGCAGAGGAAACAATTACTCATGAAAAAGTCTAAGTACAACATATTGCATAAAAAGGCCTAAACTGATCTCCTTTTCTTAATGTGATGGTACCCAAGGCATACATATTTGTTTTTCTAAAGGGAGCATATGAAAGCTCTCATTGATTTTGGAATTCATTACTCTGACTTATCTCAAATACCTCACAACAGTTGGTTTTTCACATAAATCCAATGTGAACTTTTCTTCTTGGTTTTAGGAGTGCAGAGGTTTGCTGAGTGAGAGTTTGTACCCTGGATTTTAGCAATTTTAGCAATTAAGTATGTCTTTTTTTCATGACACAGTTTTTTTAAAAATATTTTTAAAAATATTTTTGTGCTTATGGCAATGCTGCCAAGTAAAGACAAACATGACTCCTTACAAGTAAAACTCACTTTCTGGAACTCCCCAACTCCTCTGGTGTACTTCCTGGTGCCTTCAGGCAGAGTGGGAGAACTTGTTTCTGGTCTTGAAGTTCCATTGATACAGAGAAGGTGGTCATTCCTCCTGACAAAGAAGTAATAATGATAAACTTATGATCATGTTAAACTCCCTTCATAGTTAAAGGGTTTTCTTTGGGAACAGGTATAACACATGCAATTTGTATTTCACTAGGAGTTGTAAATTTGGCAGTTTTTCTTTCCTATCCCACTGCCTCATAATAATACAGTGAATTATATTCACTTATAAAGTATTATAAAGTGGTGTCTGTGAAAAGGAAAAGTCTGGAAATTGCTGATGGTAGACAGGATCTTTGAACAGACACAGTAACTTCTCAGCTTCAAGGGAGGAGTCTCCATGTACAACACAGTCTCAGTACAACAGTTTCTGAGCTGTATAAACTTTCTGCGTTCAAGGAACTTCTGCAGACTAGGAGCCATGGGAATGGCTACAGATGGGACTACAACCATGTACAATTTACAGTTTCTGCTGTAATTGTGACACCGATGAACCCAAGTATTAACTTTACAGTACAACTATAACAGCAACCTACCTTTTCAAGTAAGCTTGCACATTTCCTGACCATTCCAGGACATTTTGAACCTTCTCTTCATTCAGGATTTTGTTCAAAACTTGAATAAAGAACTCAAGAAAACGTGATTTGTTTTTGAATTTCATCACTGCAAAAAAGCAATAAATATTTTTTTTTCTATTTATTCTGTAACAGGTTTCTGAATTCAGCTTTAATTACAACTGTGTATCTCTCAAAGCATACATTCATGTTATGTTGCATGCTGATAAAATAAAAGAAGGTAGATTTAGATTAGATATAAGGAAGAAATTCTTTAATATGAGGGTAAGTTTGCCCAGAGAAGTTGTGGATGCCCCATCCCTGGAACTGTTCAAGGCCAGGTTGGATGGGGCTTTGAGCAACCTGGTCTAGTGGAAAGCGGCCCTGCCTATACAGGGGGTTGGAATTAGATGATCTTTAAGGTCCCTTCCAATCCAAACCATTGTGTGATTCTATGGTCCTATGATAAAGAAAAGACATACTGATACTAAAATCAGATAGGTCATGATATACAACAGCAGTTGCTAAATACTAATTTTTGTGACTGGGCATCCAGAATCACAGCTTCACTGTATTTACATACACTCCTAGGGCGACAAATATTATACACACTAAGAAAACAGTTTTGGAACTATTTTTGTGTTATTATATAATAATATTCAACATGACTAATTGTACACTTGCCTGAAAATGCAGGGAAAAGAAAAAGAAAAAAAAACAGAACAATAAACGAAGTAACTGCATCCTATTCACTTAGGCTGTTCTTCTCAGTGACAGCCACATTAGTGTACAAGCATCTCACAGTTCTCACTGCAGCAGTGGAGCTGCATTGTAGATTTAGGCAGCTTTTTAATTGTTTGCAAACTGCTTTGACTGTTGAGCTGTCTTGAAAAATTTTTATCAAGAAATAAACGAGCATTTATCCTATCTGAAAGCTATATTAATTTTACAGGCTGGGCTCCACTGTTACTTTGAATACCTGTACTAAAAAAAAATTAAAAAAAAAAAAAGCATTGGCAAAGGCCACATACCAGAAACTTAAATCCTACTTCAAAAACACAAGGGTATTCAGTCTATTGTGAATTCCTCTTTCAGCAACAAAATTTAATGTGGAAATGGTGTCTCTCAATTTAAAAAGAACATTCCACAGAAATGAAAATTTTGAAGGCTTGGCACAACTGTAAAAATGACCACATTTTCAAGTTCATGAGAAAATAAATGTTATCAAAATTATTTTAACTATTAATATTTTATATATTAAATATATAATCTAAACATGTTTTAAGTATTTCATATACTTCTAAATTTGACTATATTAAAGATTTTTTAAGCTATGTTTTAGTTGATTTTGTATATATAAGAACAAAGTGAAGAAAAAGTTTTTAAGAGCTTATTCCAAGCTATAAGGAGATTGCTTTATATTGGAAAATTTCTAAAGTAAAGAAGCCTTTACAACTAAAATAGATGCCAATCATCCTACCTTCACGATAAGCAGTGTTTGATGTCCAACATGAAATTATAGGGTAGAGGAACAAAGGATCTTCCTGTCCTGTAAGTTCTGATCCATGAACTACATCAATAAACAAATCAAATCCATTATGACAAGTAGTGACAGTGTAAAATAGAAACTCTACATGGAACCATAACCAAAGACTAGAAAAATCCTTTAGTACAGTTGCTTTTAAATCTCTCACTGTCATCCAGAGAGAAATTTAAAAGCTTGCTCTCTTGTAACATGAATAACTGTGCCACTGTGTAATGAAGAGCTTACAGATATGACTGATGAACTTCCAGATACTAGACTAATGAGCAAAATGTCTGGAGTCCATCAGAGGTATAACATCTCCATACAAATCATCTGTGGAGGAGATGATTTGTGCAGTAAGGAAATGTCCAAAAAAGATATTTCAAGATATACAGTATGAACTGAACACATGATGCTATTAATGACTAGTGCTTATGCACATACTTGGTACACAGACACCATAAGTAGATAAAAGAATATATTTTTTCTTCACCTAAATATTTATGTAAATAAATTTAATTGCATATTATAATATATAAATATTCCTATACATGATGTTTTATATGTGTAAATAGTATATAAAATATATAGGTGAACAATAACTTGGATTCAAGCTTCTGAGAGTTAAAGACAACTGTGTTACCAACTGATGAGCACAAGAACAATGTTACATGTGCTACTTGATATTTTGCCTTGATAAAGATATATAACCTACAAACTTTATGCTGAGGTGACTTCCATGGTTGAAAAAGATGAATGCAGCTGGTCCCTGAAAAATGTGAGGTTAAAAATGGACTCTATAACAACCAGTTGTGATTGCAGATCAACAGCTGCAACCTCCATTGGCAACAGTCATGCAAACAGCATCCTATTAAATAGGACAGACAGCAGGACAAGCAGATTATTTATTATTATTTTTAGGTCAAGTCACATCCCCTGTTGGTGTTCTCTCCTATTTGAGAAGTTCAACAAGATATTACTTCAAGTGAGGATTTTAACAAAGAATAGTACTTCCCAAAACATTTAAAATGGGAAAACATTTGAAATTTCAAAATTTAATATTGCAATGTGTGAACTTTTCCTCAGTTTCCTACAGAAGACACAGATTCAGCTCTTTTTCATTTTTCTCTTAGATAATCATCAATGGAATAGTAAGTATTGATTCACTTTTAAGAATTTCCGATGAAAAAGGCTTTTGCCGATACTTTTTTTCAACAGCATGCCCTACAAGCGTGCAAATTGTCCTAAATCATTTATACATATTTGTATGGATGGATGTAAGCTTTGTTATTTGTTATGCATGGCAACAGCAGAAGACTCCTGTATTGACTAGTATACAATTATCCTATTGGAGCAACAGAGCAGACTTCAGCAGTCAAGTATTTGTCAATTGATGAAAACATGTTCTTCTTTAACTGATCAACTTTAACTTTCTATTAAGAAAGAATGGAACATCATTTTATTAAATAATCAATGTAATTTCCAATTAACTTACAGAACTCATTCATCCTGTAACTTGTCCTGCAGAAATGCAGGCATCAATGTCAGCAGCAGAAACTGAAGGATCAGTGCATAGATAACAGAATTTTTGCATCATGCTTTTTATCCTATTTGTCACAGAAATACTTTCTCTTCTAAAATATATACATATGTGTATACAGAGACAGTAGAAGACAACTAGAACATGAATCAGCAGTGTGCTGTTGCAGCAAAGATGAGCTGCACAGAGCCAGCAGGTCAAAGGCAGTGACTATTGCCCTCTATTCAGCACTTGTGAGACCACACCTGGTGTGTTTGGTTTTGAACTCCATAGTACAGTGAAGGGCCACCAAGATAATAAAAAGCTAGAGTGCATGACAATGCAAGGAGAGGCTGAGAGAATTGGATGTATTCAGTCTTAAGAAGAGAAGGCTAAGGGGAGTTTACACCTATGTAACAGGAGAAGTACAGAAGGTACAGCTCAGACTGTCCTCAGAGGTGAACACCGACAGCACAAGAGGTGATAGCTGCAAGTTGGAAAACACAAAATTCCAAACAGATATTAAAAAAATAAACAAAAACTTTTAACCATAAAGGTGGTCAAATATTGGAACAGGTTGCCTATAAATATTATGAAATCTCTTTCATCAGAGAGATTTAAAACTTGACTGGAAAAGTACCAGTGCAACCTGATCTCTGGAATAAATTACTTCCAGAGATGCCTTCCAACCTAAATTATTCTATGATTCTATACAGGTTCCAAGGAGTAGAAAATACCAGGTAAATACAATGGAAAAAAATCTGTGGTGGCTCTGTGTTCTAAATTTTTATGAAATTTTCTTCTTCAGTCCTATTTACTACTTCATCTAAATTTGGCAGAACAACTAGCATGTAAATTCTTGTGCTTAATCCAGACTCTAAGATATTTTAAAGTTGATATAATCATTGCTGAGTTACAAGGTAGTAAAATGCTACTCCACGTGCAACTCCTTCACAAAGAGAACAATTTCTCTTAACCATATCCAGGAATCCTTTCATATACTACAAATTCCTGCAATGGCCATTACTACTAGCAATGGTAGGGTGGTAAAACATGCAATATATAGGCAATAGTCTTTGCCCTTGCATTTTCTGATTTACAAAGATAAAGCAAGCCTCAAAAACATGGAACAAAATTTACACGGATCAGTAGAATATATTTAACAGCACAACAGGACAATGACCACTCCTTTCTAAGAAGGAATGAATGTTTGTGTGGAAATGATGAAAAAGATTAATAAAAGTCATTATAAACACCACTACAAGGTATAAATAAGCTCACAGAAATTATGATTTTGATTTATCATCAAAGATATATGAAATAAAAGTTCTTAGGCAAACAATATTTACAGATGAACCATAGTAAACTGTATGGAATATGGTAAAAATGTTTAATAGTACACCCACCTGGTTTTGTCAGTCTCAGGAGATTTGATTCAAGAGCATTTAGATTTTCTGTTGCTTTTTCCATTGCAGCTAAATGGGATGTCTTTGCAGAAATGTTCTGAAATATCAGGTACTTAGTTATAAAAACTTAGCTTTTACCTAACTAAAAAGAGCACATCAACAGTGAAGTTTGGATTAGATCCTAAATCTTATTCCATGTTTGGTAATTTAACCAATATTGTCCTCTTTGTAAATGAGCTAAAATTGATGTTCATAAAAATGTTAATATAGCTTCAAAAACTTGGCCATGATACATTTTTGATTGGTCCCCAAGGGAGCCAGTGAGTTCTCATTGCCCCCCCCAGAAAAAAAAAAAAAATGTAGGAATGTAGGGAAGTCCCACAGGCTACTAGAGCAGCATATTTGAAGAAATTTTTTGACCAAATATGTTGCTTTCCAGAAAAAAAAAAAAAATATATATATATATATATACATACTCTTTTGTAGATTAGTTACTTCCTAAAGATATGAAAATCTTCCTCTGGAAGCCAAGTTCTTTCTTTCATTTTAATGAAAATGTAATTTTCAGTCAGCGCTATTTACCTCAAGGTATTATATTGTTCCTATGACCTTAGATTACTTTCTCTTTTTTTTTTTTTTTTTGGTATGAGCTTGAGAGCAGCCATCACAAACTCAGCAAGAAGCAATGGAGAAAATCATTTGTTCTGGATTCTACCAGTGTCCTACAGGTGTTTGTTTTTTTTCCAGAAATCCTTCCCTGTAAGCTGATTGATTGACTTGCTGCTCCTCTCAATTTATGTTTCATGCTCACAGTGCTTGTTTTCTTCCTGTCTCATTATTCCTATTTTCTTATATCTTTTTCAAATCTCCTCTCTAGTAAAATCTCTTCCAAAATTATTTAAAGAAAAACAGACAGAAAAGTATGCAGAATCAACACTTCACTCTAATTCTAAGTTGTCGGAAATCCTCCACAACCTACTGCATCTCTTTGTAATTTAAGAATTGAGGTTTTGAGGTTGAAAGTTCTTCCTCCACTGAGATTTTTTTTCAGTCTACGAAATTCCCAAGCCACTCTCCTACTATGACTCTGTTTCAAGTAGCTGCTACACAAAATGAGAGGCCAAGTTTCTACACTAGGATATTTTTGAATTTCCTTTCTTATACAATTATTTAACTGATTTTTTTTTAATTTATTTTCTTATTTCTGTAAGACATTCCTGCAAACTGTATGTACAGATCAATTAGGGATGCTGGTAATGATATCTGCAGGATCCTAATGGCTCAGAACTGTAGTATTGCTAACCCCTCTCCAGTTCAACTAGAGGAGGCCCTGTACCCACTGCAGTCTGCAACTGGTCCCAACAAAGATGGTTGTAATCAAACAGAAGCTTCTCAGCTGTATTCTTGGGAATTCCTACTCTATTAGGAAACTCTTATTCCATACAATCACTTCTAAAACAGAAGTTAATAAATATGGTCTTTAAAATAATAAAATAGCATATTTAGAGAAATTATAAAGTGAATGTAAGAACAATTACTTCTTTGTTAGTGTGTGTTTCTTCAGTTTCTGCAGCTCCTGAGCGACAGAGTGAGGCTGTTTGCGAGGAATCCAACAAATTTTTCCCATAGTTAATAATAATTACTGCTAGTTCATATTCCTTCCATGAATGTAGAACCTATTAAAGAATCATCTATTATACTTTTTGTTTTGCATAACATGTAATGTTTAATTATTATCTACTTACAGTTGTCAAAATGCATTAATATTATAAATAGAAGCTAATTACTCAATACTTAAGTTTCCCTTAATAAAACAATAGGACTATAGACCTTTAAAATACTTGGAATTGCAGATATACTGTCTATGTGTTATGCTTCTGCTTAGCCATAGACTCTGTTCCTCAGAGAATAGAAATACTTAACCAGAAATATCTATTGCAGCACTTGACATTCTTCCTGGCAGTACTGCCATCAACGAATATAAGGCTAAGTAGACGATCCTCATTTACCTCTCTGGTATCGAGTGCACATTTGAAAATCTCAACCATATTAGTGAAATTTCTCTAATAAAATAGAATAGTGAAATTTTGAAAAATATGAAAATTATGATTTAACAGTGTCTCATGTATTTTAGCTGGTTTTATCTTCTTTAGATAGAGCTCTGAAGACTGAAGTGTATATGCAATGTAGTTTCACGTTGAGATGTTTGCCTTTGGAATAGAAAATAAGTATACAGGTTACTTTGATTGTACAGTAAACAGCCCAATTAACTCAGAGAACTTTATAGCATGGATTAATTAGAAGCTTTTGCAATTCACTCATTCTGTTTGCTACTCTGTATACTATTCTGTTGCAATACTACCTTTAAAGAAAAAAATCTGCAATACAAACAGTCATTTAACTGGAGAATCCAACAACAAGCACTATACTAAGGTTAAGATAGAGCAAGTTTTCATACTGGAGGAATCAAAAAAAAAAAAAACACAGAACTTTTCAGGACTGAGAAATGATATGTAGAAATAGCCACAAGAAAACATCTTAAAGAAAGGAGCTACTTAAGAATGTAAGTATTGTACTTATTGCAAAAAGATCTTACTAAAACAAACTTAGCAAAAGTATCTAAACTGAGTATAACACTTACCAGTAATGGAACATTGTCTTTAATAAATCAGGATATTAAGGACATTTAAATAATATATTTTTTAAAATATATTAACTAAAGTCTAGGCAAGACTACACGTACACTGAGACAAGATACAATAAGGCTTTGAAGTTCCTGGAAAGTACCAGGAAACACGGAGAAATATTGGATGCCTTTTGGGTCAGACTTTTTTGATCCTGGAACCAGCACTGCCTTGCTCATAATGAAATTACTTGAGTCACTTGAGGTTCACCTATTTGACATTTTTTGACGCATACAGGATTAAAAATGCAAAAGAGAATCACTGAGATTGGACACGCCATGTCCACACTTGAACAGAAGATAATGAGTTTATCAGTTAACTCCAAATAGATGTTGATAAAGAATGTTACCACATGAAAGTTATTTTGGAAACTGAGATGCAAGATTATTCAGAAATCTCTTTTTAAAAATGTGTTTCTTCAAGCGATTGCTCAGGTCTCAGCCACCTGTTGTGAATGTCTCATGGATAACTCCCCGAAAATCCTCACGTGACATCAAACACACCATTTCCTTGGAATTATTATTTCTCTCTCTTAGTAAATCCAGGCTTACATTTGCAATTGTGTCCTCCCTCATTTGGTAAGCTGATTGCTGACACGGCTTGAGATGAACAACCTTTTAGTACTAAGTTCACAGGTGAGTGAACTGTAAGAAATATTTAATGAGTAACAGCTTCTTTATTGATGATGCAAGAGTAGTGATTCAAGTACAGCAAAAGGTTTAATTTCCTAGTGCCACAAACATCACTTCCAATATTGTGGAATTGAGCAGACAGCTCTGAGGTTGGCGACTACCAGGAGCTGAACTGTAAGAGCCAGAGGCTCTAGCCTGAGGGCCAGAGTCTCTACAAAGTTAGAAGCACTAACAGATATTATTGGCCCTGACAACCCTCAACCGCCCTGACAACCCTTAAGCGGGCCCTCTCTCCATGGGCCCAGGAGCTCTCTTTCAGCTCAGACCTGAGCCTAGAGTCCCTGCCTGAGCTATGTTGTAGGAGTGCTGATCTCCGGCACACTCAAAGCCATGACTGTGTTTGGCCGTGGATCCACTGGTCTGGACACCTGACACATTAACTGACTCCTCAGTTTGTCCTAGGAGTGCTCCCATCATGATGGACCCACCTTCTGGGCTGTGTCTGACCCTGGCTACCCTCACCAGACCTGATCCTGACTTGCAGATTGACTTCCCAGCTTGACCCAGCTCATCACCACAAACTTGCCCAATGATCTGGACTCCTGGTTGAACCTGACTGCCACCTCTGGTCTGCCCTGTTCCTCAGCTGGGAACGCTGGGACCATCCCTCGCCGGCGAGGCATTGCCCTGGCGGCCATGGGCATTGCCCTCACATCCTGGCTCCACAGCCCTCGCTATGCCCAGACACTGCCCTCACAGCCAGTAGCAAACACATTGATTAATACCAAAACAAGATATCACTCTGAAGGCCAGCTTATTAAATGTTTTTTGTTTTTTTCTTCTGTCAAAAGCAGTGTCTTAAAGAAAGTTGTAAGCACAATAATATACAACATACCTTTGCTGTATAAAATGAAGTACAAGCTATCATATGCTGAATACTCTCATAACATCCAGCCTGTCTCCTTTGCAAAATAGCACTTGGAATTTCTTGAAGGACAGCCAAGCACTTAATGAGGATCTGTAAACACAAGGATTAAAGCAAAGTTTGGAACCTGCAACACACAACTTTGTACCTCTGTTCCATGTATTGCATTTGATGGTAAACTTTAAAATCCAACAGTTATGATGAAATGTTAGCTCTACAAAAAACAGTAGTAACATCTCCATTCAATGTAATGGCTTCAAGATTTCATCCACAACCCTTTGGAATAAATGACAAGTTCACAAAAAAACACTTAAATATTAAATTATAGATACATAATATCTCTGCTGATTTAATTAAAATGAAATCAAAGAATGCTTAATTCAGTGAGATGACATACTCCTAGTAAAACACTGCTTAAAACTATATTGAGCTGGTCAGAATTTTAAAAGAAAGAAAAATGTTTCTGGTATGCTTGAAAAGACAGTACAAAAGTTGCATGTTTCTCCTGTATATTTGCTGAATCAAAAAAAAAATCTGCTGCTTCAGAAATGACAGGAAAGCATTCAGGTACTCTGTTCTCAAAGAAAAGGTGCTTGCTTGCTTCTGGAAAGGTACAGTTGCCTGAAAACCATAGACTGCATTATCAAAACAGGGGAAAAAATATAGGGGGGGGGGGGGAAACACATGGGCAAATGCTGCTTTTCTTTCCTTAGAATTGTTATTTGCAAGTGGCATACAATAGAAGTTACATCACAGATTCCATTATAATTTTAAAATACCAATGAATCGCCCTCCAGCAACAACCAATATTCTGCATTTACCTTAGCCTATCTGAGAGCAGAATCTGTGCAACTTACACTGAACATATATACTGGAAATTCATAAAACCAATAAAGGCTTTTCTTTCAGCAACTCCTTAGAACTTGAAGCCTACATGTTTGGCTTTCCCAAATATATGTATACTCAATTACAAGTTTAATTAGTATCACTATAATCACAGGAACTGGGTGAAAGCTCTCACTTAAAATGCTCTCACCTGAACGACTGGCACTGCAGAAATCTTGTGATAAATAATTGGAACAAGGAGACCATAACATTGTACAACAGACTGCAGTGTATAACTTGCATCACTCAACCAATTACCAAGATCAATTGCCACAGTCATCCTTTCACATTCTGCTAATCTACCAGCCTGTAAAAGAAAAAAAACATTTTGACTCAAATATAAATACCATTGTTTAAAATCATTTCAGGGAGTGAAAGAAGACAGACATTACTACCATTTAAAAAGCAGTGTGAGCAGCACGTAAGATAAAAGTTTAAAAATGAATTTACAGTGACGCCCATTAGAAGTATATAAACAAATGCAACTGTATTCATGATTCTAAAGGAAACCATTTGTCTTAATTTTGCCCTCTGAATTTATCCACTTAGTTTGTAATGCCTGATAGCAACATTTAACCTGTGTGGAGTGGAAGTTTCACATGCAAAGCTCTCAGAGTGGGTAAGGGGGGCGTAACAATTCTGTTTTTTCCCTTTCAGCGGTCTGCCACAGTTGTTGCATATGTGAGCAGATCCACTAAAGTCACTGTGTCATTGAATACTCACATTTGTAAGACGCAAGTACTTCAGCAAAGAAAGAGTGGAATAGTAATGGAATAATAGAGAAGGCAAAGAAAAAGAAACTTAACATGCCATTGTACTATAAGAAAGCCTAAAATAAGCTAAAAGAAACTTAGCATATTGAAACCATGAAACCTTGTTAGGAGTTCAATATTAATGAAAACATACATATTAAATAGCAGAAATGTTAACAAATAAAGCTGCCAGCTGCCTTTTAGTGGGACAAAAACAATCATGATTAAATCTCTTACTTTAAACACAGTCTAACACCACTGAAGTTAAGGAAAAACCTTCCCCAGCTGGAAGCAGTGGGCTTTGAATTAGGATATTAATGAGAAGTAACTAGTTAGAGATCATCTTTCCACCAAGATACAAACTAACCAACATTATTTTAAGCTACACATACTTGTTCCTTGTAAAGTATCTCATTGGAACAGACGGAATCACAAAAGAGTCCTCCTTCCATGACGTTAATGTCACAGATAGCAAATATATTCCTCAGAAAGAGGTACAAGGTGATAGGAGAAGTCTGAGATACAGTCTCAAGACGTAACCTACAAAAGAAAAAAAGCAAAAGAGCAGTAAAAACATGTTTATGATGATTAAGACATCTCATACCTGAAATTGCAGTCTTTAATAGTAACATGACAGACAGGAAGGATTACTACAGGTACTGCTAGAAATGAGATTTACACATAAAACTGAAAAAAAATTGCTTTAAATTCCTAGCTTAAAAAAAAAAAAAATTAAAGGGATAAGACTCCTTTTCAAACTGTTCTCCACCTTCTAATATCCTAAGACAACTTTTATGTAATTGTTTCATCTAATCCAGTGAAATTTAGTTTGAATTTTCTTTAAAAACTTGGGATGCTACATCTTGTTTGTTCTAACTGTCTTCTTTTACATGCTATTTTTCTGTACTGACAATAATGCATGCAGTTGGGAAGCACACTAAATATTAATGACAGACTCCTTTTCATCCATTGACGTCTTTTGTTACAAGTTTCAAAATAGTTTTTTTCTTCTGCCTTTTGTGCATGTGTGTGCTTTCTTCCCTGGGAATAGGGATGCATTTGTCCTGCTTTTTCTTTCTTTTTTTTTTTTTTTTCTTACAGCACCAATCCTATTATTTTGAAGTATAAGAAGTAAATTTCTACTTCTCCTTGATTGCGTTTTGTAAAACAGACTGAAACTCAAGAAGGAATACCAAACAGACAAATTCACATGCTTGACATTACCAAGATATCAACATGGCTTCCAGCTGGAAACAGTTTTCCTTTCCTTCCAGCTCCCTCTACTGTCTAAATTCTCTGTACGGTCATGCTAGTCCAGTTAATTTCTTAGCTACCAAATAGTAAAACTGAAACTGTCTTATTTCAGGTGTCATAGTACAGCTTCGAGAATCTTCCATATTAATTGTATGAAATATGTTAATAATGGTAATTAATAATAATAATAATAACAACAATAATAATAATGCTTTGAGTTAACTTTCTGAAAAGCAAAAACCCTGAACTGCTTTGCACAGCTATTTAAAGTTTGCTGTCTTCATTTGATTTATTTGAAAGTAAGTTCATTCAAATGAACCTACTTTACCTATAGAAATGTACGGTTTTTTTTTGTTTGTTTTTTAAAAAAGGTTAGAAAAGAAGATAAATGAAGAACAAGAGGGGAAAAAAAATCACAAAGGCCAGACTTGTATTCCTGCATTGTTCTCAGGCCAGGGAAAGATTAAAGACATCCACATAGTCATAAAATAGGATGCCTAGTGATTATCTGCCTGAATCAAAGCAGTCCATAGGTTGCCTGTAAAACTCAAGTGGCATGTAAAGTCAAGGCCCTCAGTCAGCTTGCATGCCTGGTATCAGGCACACTGGTGACACTTGAAGGACAGATGGGATACACACCGGTGGTCTGGCTGAGCCCCAGACAAGTACACTTACACACATTACCTTCTCCTGTAACATGATTTAAAGCACACACACGACTATACTGTCTGTTTGCATTCAGTGAGAAATTGCTGTTGCATTACGATGAGAAAACTGTGAGCTCTGATGCAAGTTTGACAAAATAATACAAAAAAAAAAAAAAAAAACCTCCAGCTGCATTGTATGTCTCAGAATAGCTGATTACTGGTTATTCTGTCCATGAAGTGGAAATGGAATTATGACCAAATTTTAAAAAATCCCCCTAATATCTACTGCTTCAAACTAAGATCTTTTTTACCACAATGTTTCACTGAACCATTAAAAGCACATGCAATAAGGTTGTTTATTGTCATTACGGTTTCAAGACTAAGTCAGCCTGTCAAACTGAAACTCAGAGGCTGCAAAACTATTTCTTATCTCCTTCACAAGGTTGCCAAAACTTTCCTAAAGATAGAATTAGCCTTAAAAGAAATGGACACAAGTGAAGAGGATGAATTGTATTCAGATATTTAAGATGTGAATTTATTCTTAAATCATAAGCAGTAGAACAACATTTAAAAGGATTCTTTTTTATTATATTTCATATCTATTATTTCATACAAATCTCTTTTTTTTTTTTAATAAGGAATTCATTTAATTATGTTTTGATTGAATTACAGTGAATTCAACCTGAAAAATTCTAGCTTGGCTTTGCCATAATGAAAATTACATATATATATATTCTAAAGTGCTTTAGTATGTTTAAAAATTATTGTCAGGTTTATATAGTCACTCCAAAACAAAACTAACAATCATTTACCCATTTTGTGTGGTGTTCCAGACAAGATTTTCAGAATTTATGAACATTATTGCTCCCTTAATTGGAACTGAAAGTCAAGAATCCAGTGCATATCACATATTTTGCATATAAAAATGAATCACATGGTATTAATGGACAATTTATAAATGTTTCCCAATTATCTAAAGTAATAAAACAATCATTATAAAGAATTAGTTGAGTAAATGCTAGCAGTTCCACAAATATGAAAAATCCTCTTCTAATTATTCCACACTATATCCTTACAACACATTTCACACCTTTTTTGTAGGATGTTTTTCACATCACTAGTCTGAACAAAAATTCACAGCCTGGTACTCTTCAAAATAAAATCTATAATTAACTAGTATTTTAATTTTGTTTTTGCCAGTAATTTTGTTTTTACCTGTTTTCAGATATAGTCAAATTACTTCTTGCAGAAATAACAGCTGTATTGCCAGGCAGTGGAGAAGAATTTGAAACAAAATAATCCCACGTTGGTGAAAATGCTTCTCTGGCTAATGTATAGTTGCCAGTCTGATAGGCTACCTAAAATAAATAACTAAATTAATTAAATAAATAAATAAAGGTTATTTATGTAACTTTTTACAGAAAAAAAAATAGATTTCATTTTATATACTAGTTGCTAATTGAAACAAAACTAACAAGTTTCCATGGTCTTCAGGTAAGTAAATGCAACTGCAGGAAAAAGAAAGGTTTTATTCTGATGTATTTGAATTAAATATAGATAGTAGCAATTTGATTCTACTAATACTAATTTGTCTTCAGAAGTAGCATCAGGGAAGGCAAAAGAGTTTCTTGACTGTTAATCAAAGATCTAAGGGTCTTTTACGGAATATTTTACATGTTCTGTGCTACAGTTTCTGAAGAGAGATTATTTCATCTAGGTCCATTTTATCTTTGTATTGCTGCAGAACGGTAAAATTCTGATTTGTGTTAATCAAGCTTTTGGCAAGAAAGTCTTGAGTTCTTGCCAGAAGTTTTAGAGCTACCAGTGAAAACAAATTATTACAACCAAATTAAAACATTATCTTATTATCAAAGAATCTAATCCTACCTGAGTTAGATAAGCTCGGACAGTAGTAGCAGAAAGAGGTGGATAAGCAAGGATTGGCTTAGTTGTTTCCCCAATGGCATCACCAATAAGTTTTCCATCAGAAGAATATGCTGCAACTGCAAATATGTACTTCTCATTGGGATCTAAGCCTTGTATTTCTAAGACGCTTTTTCCATCAGCTGGTATCTATCAATAAAAATATTTTCTGGTTACATCCACAGAATATATCAAAACCAAACACAAAACACTACACTTTTATTGGTAAACAAATCATTTAATGGTCTGGGATACAATCAAAGTACAACAGGCACATCATGTTTCCACGTAATATTGGGTTCTTGAAGACAACGAGAAAACAATGAAATGAAAGGAAAAAAATAATTTTGCTCTGAAATGCAATTGAGCATACAAAGCACATAATCTAACACAAAAGTTAAGAATGAAGACCTGGAGTTTCTGTAAGACATTTTTGTCCATTTGCACATTCACGCTATGAGTATGCATGCTTGCAGGCATCAAGCTGGAGACATTCTAGCTCTGAGCTGTGTTTCAAGGAAAAAAGTATGTGGCTCTCCTCCATATATGCCACATGCATATATTAGATGTGGGCGCAGGATGTCTCAAATCCTCTTAACACCGTTAATACAACTTCAGAATCGAAGATGAGCAGTTTGTGAATACATATATAAAGACAATCTGTTTTGAAGACCCCCCCTTTTCCTTTTTCCTTCAAGTAATTGTCCATCTGCTTTTTACATCATTACTCAACCCTAATAGGGTTTTCCAACTTCTGCTCCATAATAAGGATATCTTACATAAAGGTAGGTTTTATTGAAGCAATACACAATCGACAAAGTGACTGAAGCATAACATGAGAAATTACATCATCTTAATGTAGCATCAATACAGTGCTCTTATTCAAATACTGTCTGGACTTCATAAGGAGCTCTCTAAACAGCAGAAATCCCTTCAAATACTGTAATTGAACACTGAACATGAATGTTCAGTTTTATGTTTTGTTGTTTTAAGGATGAGAGAATGACCAGAATGGGTTTTAGCTCTATCTTACCTCTTCTCCTGCATTTGGAAGTTTATTGTTATTTAACCTTACTTTCGTGTTACTTCCGCCTGCTACACAGCCCAAAATACTGTACCACGAAACCTTCAAAGAAAATGAAAACATAATGAGTTGATATAAAGACAGTTATACAATGCCATGCTGATGAAAGCAGATGATTCTCCATTATCCTATCTCCTAACTTGGTCTATCCTAATGCTCAAGCTCAGCCCAAAGCATAAACTCTACAGGTCATCCTACAGATCTAAATTCATCAAGACCCCTTATTTGATCTTTGCAATGTATTCTTCTAACGTTGACATAACATTCCGATTCAGCAAATCACTTGAGAAAAAATCCTTGAAAGCAGATAACAGAAATGCAGATACAAACCTAGTAATATTTTCTTAACAAGATGTTCTTAGTTCCTATTGAAATCAATGTTTTTCTAATGTCATTGAGCTGCTAATAATCTCATTGGGCATATCAACCACATTTTTCACTGTCTTTAATCAAGGAAGAATGTGAGCATGCATACCTCAATCCATGCTCAGTCATGCTCAGTGAGATCAAACATGAAAACTCATTTTGATTCATCTCTGCAGAACTGGGCAGACGGATTTCAGTAAGTTATGTATCTGATTAAGTTCTCTTGCATTGCACTTCTAGAAAGTTGTACTAAATCAATTTATTTTCAGTAGACCTCAAGTGGGGCAGATGAGGTCATTTATCAACATACAAAAATTCTGAAAGACTGAAATGTTCATTTTTCTTGTATTGCATGTGATTTGTCTTGTAATGAATCCTGACTTTTTTTTAGAAGTCGATATTGAAATAGAGGAGATTATTTTCAGCAAATGAGTAACATTGAGATCAGGAAATTTTACAGTTATTTTGACTTCCAATAAAATATATGTATACATCTAATTATATGCTAAGTATCCATTTCCAATTAATATCTTCGTTTAAAAAATACCTTTTGTGTTTGCTCAACAGCTACACATCAAAAAAACAAATCTCCTAGAATAGCTCAAATTATAATAATAATCACATTGCACCACCTAGTGGCCCAATATGTTATATTCACTGTCCTATATCAAAATCAAATATTAACGCTTACTAAAAATTATGAACCCCTGGACTTTTAGGACTTTTTTTTAATTTTATGTACACTAGGAATACATATGAAAGCCTTTTCCCAAATGAATTTGTTTTAAATTCACTAATCAAGCTGCACTAAAAATGTAAGTTATAAATTAAACAGCTGTTCACAGAAATGCCCTAAGCACTATTCTCATGATTTGTGTTTCTACTGTTTTTATACATGTTGTAAACATGTTATTATTTTGAAGTAGTTTGTAAAATCACTACGATGATTTCTCTTTCAGGAAAAACTGCAACTAGTGGATTTTCCATACACATTGTCAGCCTGTTTGAGCCCTATCTGGGCATATGAGGGAGAGTAACATGATTTGGAACAGTCAGCAGGGATTTACCAAGGGCAAATCATGGCAGACCCCCATGATTGGCTTCTGTGACAAAATGACTAGATCTGTGGAGGAAAGGAGAAGAGTAAATACCATTTACCTAGTCCTTATCAAGGCTTTCAACACTGTCTCCTAGTATTCTTATAACCAAGTTAGGATGATACAGTATGGGTGCATGAAGAGATAGATGGGTAACACAACAGTTGGAAGATCAGACTCAGAGAGCAGTTGTTAATGGTTCATACTCTATTTGAAGGGTACTAGCAAGCAGAGCACTGCAGGGGACCTGGCCTGTTGAATATCTTTAGCAATGACCTGAGAAGACTGATCACACACTCACCAGGCTGGCAGATGATGTCAAGCAGAGGGAAACAGTTGATATCCTTGAGGGCAGAGTTGCCATTCACAGAGACCGAGACAGCCCAGAGGAATGGGCCAATATGAACCTCATGAAATTTAATAAGGACAAATACAAGGTCCTGCACCTAGGAAGGAAGAATCTCTTGGAAGAATACAGGCAGGGGACTGATGAGCTGAAGAGCAGCTTTCCTGAAAAGGATCTGGGGGTCATGCTAGACACCAAGATGAACATGAGCTAGTGGTGTGCCATGGCAGCAAAGCAGCCTAAAGGCATGTTGACCTGTATTAACAGAAGTACAGTTAGGAGACTGAAGGATCAGTTTCTACTCATGACTCTTTAGACTACATCTAGAGACCATGGCCAGTTTTCCTACTGTTCCCCATCATTCTAACAAGAAAGATGTTGAAAAACTAACTAGAGTGGCTGATTACAGCAGAGGGCCAGCAAGATGTTCAGGAGCTGGAGAACTAGCCCTGCAAGAAGAGGCTGGGAGAGCTGGGCTTATTCAGCCCAGAGAAGAGATGGCTTCAGTGGAACTGCCAGGAGCCTTTGAGTGCTGGCAAGAAGGTTATGAAGGGTGATGGTTGGACCAGATGATCTTGAAGGTCTTGTCCACCCTTAGTGATTCTATGAAGAAGATGTATACAGGCTTTTCACAGTAGTGCACGGTTAGAGGATGAAAAACAACAACAACCTAAATTGAAACAAGAGATTTCAGCTGTATACAAGGAAAGAAGTTTTCCCCACGAACAGGTTAACCTGTTGGAGGAGACTGTCCAGAGAATTTGTGCAGTCTCCATCCTTGGAGGTTTTCAGAACTGACTGGATAAAGCCCTCAGCAACCTGATATAATTTCACAGTTGACCCTGCTTTAAGAAGAAGATTGGCCTAGACACCTCTCCTAAGATCCCTTCTGAACTAAGTTATTCTGTGATTCTAAATGTTCAACAAAAGGTAGATTTTCTACCTGAACTATGGCACTTTAGCACTTCATTAACAGAGTTTTGAGTGTGGTACTTTCTTGCATCACAAGATCCAACAGCCTTGCATGTCTTCAGAGTGATTAGGCATCTGTCGACACCCTAAGAAAGAGAATGAGCTTTTGACAAGTAGAATAAATGAAGGTTATAGAGCTGAAGCACCAAAGATGATACACGAGATGAAGAAAGTTTCATGCAAATGTGAAAATCAAAACAGTGAGTCACAACTGACTCAAAGGATTTAAAAAATGCATACTTAATTAAGTCAGGCTAACATAATCTTCTCAAGACCAACAGAGAAAACTGTGATGGTATAGCATGGCTGAAACAACCTTTTCTCTCTTGTGTATTGTTTAATATATTTCTTCCACAATAATTATGACAAATATTACCTGAACATCTGAAGAGAATGGAGCTGGTTTAAATGTCATGGAGCAATGTGATCTACAAAGTAATATAGGTGGAGGAGGAGTTCTGCTTTTTTTCTTGACATTCATAAATTCTTTGAGACTGTGATACAATGCACTTTGTTCAGCTTCAACTTGCTCAATTAAAGTTAGTGCCTCCTATGATTTAAGTTAAAACAAAAGGGAAAAATATTAAAACATAGCAATCAGACAGATATAAGTCTTAATAAATCATTTTCAAAATGATCTTATAAGAAAAAAATTACTGCTATGTAGAGACATCGTTATAGAGTTTCATATCCTCATACAACCTAAACTAGTATAAAGGGTACTATTTGTAAGCCTTATATATGCAGATTAATTTTGTATTGTACAATAAAGGGAATGCAGGGTTGCATATCAAAGAGGCAGGGCTGAGGTATCTTCAATTTTGAGAGAACCTACAGGAAAAAAAAGAGAGTGGTTATGACTAATGCTGATTAGCAGTGGTGAGCAGTGAGGTGAGCAGTGAGATCTTCCTCCAAGAAGATACAAAAGAGATACTGACTCTTCTTGAGGAGAGAGCTGAAGACCTAACATGTGGAATTTCTGAAGAAGCTATGGAAGTATTAAGACTGTTTTTCTATACTCCAGGAAGAGAGAAAAGAAATAAAGTCCAGAAATAAAAAAAGGGAGGAGAATGCAGACATGAAAAAAGTAGGATTATGCTAGTTCCCTTGTTTAGACAGAGATAGCTGAAAGATGGTTGATGGCCCTAACTGCCATCTTTATCTGTTAATATTAGCCTCTTCTGAAAATTTGTGGGCCTCCTGCACATAGTGATTATGTGGCCATTTTCTTGGAAATCGAGGTACAATCTTTTCTAACTGGACTGAATGGCAAATTGATAGATTTCTTCACCTTGCTTGTATCATCAGAGTAAAAGAAACTTAACTTGGAAATTTAATATTAAGAATTTAGTACATTTATGTGTTTCCTTGTAGTAGCTGTCCACTGCAAACCAAAGTCAAAAAGGTCAGCTACCAGAGATGAGGAGATCGGGGATACCTTGAACCAATTCAATTCTACTGCAAGAGACACAACATCTTCCTGCAATTAGAGTTTTATTTATGCCTTTTTAGCACCATACACTGGACAAAAGGTTTAGGCTAAACTGACTGAAAGATAAACTGAAAAAGAAAATCCCATGTTATTGGTTATTCAGGGATAGTCCTATAATCTTGCACCTCGACACTTCCTTGTTTCTGTCCTCAAACATTTATAAACCTGTAAAAACAGCCACACTGCCACAGACAAACTTCGCTTTGTCCAAAAATGACCAAAATGACTAGCCAAAGATTTATAGTGAAAAGAGGAGCTAATTTTAATACAGTCTTAATCAAATCACATAGCCATCAGATCCTTAATCAGATCACATGAGCATATGCACAGCCCCTGACACCCCCCCTCCCCCCAAAAAAAAATTCCCTTTTCTTTCAGATTAGGGCTGTATGCACCCTAGTGGGAAATGTCAAAGGAAGAATGTAAGATGAAGAATAAGATATAAAGTGACTCTTTCCCTCACACAACCATTCAACTTCTGCAATCACTAATGAGGAACTTCCTTGCTTCCTTTAAAAACGATACTTAATGGCAAGATGTACTATGATAAATTTTTTAATTAAAAGAATCATAGACTCATTCTTCCCTGAGGACATACTTCTTATTAGTGCAAGGATGGATCTGCTCCCAGGGTGGATAAAGATAGTGTTGTGACTGCAAGTGGTACTGCATGACCTATACATCATTAATTGTAGAACTTGGAAGATAATAAATGTGGCAGAGTTGCAAGAGGAGAAAGAATAATCTTATGGTTAAGGAAGCCAAATGTCACTATGATAAACAACATTTTATCCATGCCTCTGCCACAGACTTGTCCTGTGGTAGTAGCTTAATCATGTTAATTGAGTTTTACAGCTGGCTAACAAGAACTACCAGTGTACCCAATTCTGTAAAGACTTGGATGTCTAACTAGACATATAGGACAGAAAGGAAGAATGAAATAACAGAGAAATTAAACAAAATGAAGGGTACATAATAGCTTAAATAGTTAAGCAGTGTAATGTGCAGCATGACTATAAATATATGACTCAGAAGCTTCTGTACCTGTTCAGTGGTTTACTATATGAGAAAAGTTATTTGCATGTTTACCCAAAAAAATAAAAACTACAAAAAGAGTACTTTCCTATTTTGCATTGTAATAAGAACAGTTTTATACTATATTGTGCTGAGTAGAGTTGAAAAAAATCAATAGATTCCCCTTAAAAGGGGAAAAAAATGAAGACCTGGGGAAGTATAGGAAGTATAGGACAGTCAGTTTTACCTCTGTGCCCAGCAAGATCATGGAGCAGATCCTCCTGGAAACTATGCTAAAGCTCATGGAAAATAAGGAGGTGATTGGTGGCAGCCAACATGGATTCACTAAGACCAGATCACGCCTGAAAAATCTGGTGGCCTTCTGTGATGGGGATACAGCATTGATGGATAGGGGAAGAGCAACTGGCGTCTTCTACCTGGATTTGTGCAAAGCATTTGATACTGTTCCCCATGATATCCTTGTCTCTAATGGAGACACATGGCTTTAAAGGATGGACCACTTGATGGGTAAGGAATTGGCTGGATGGTCACACTCAGAGTTGTGGTCAATGGCTCAATGTCCAAGTAGAGATCAGTAACGAGTGGTGTTCCTCAGGGGTCAGTATTGGGACCAGGACTGCTTAACAACTTTGTCAGCAAGTCGGACAGTGTGACCAAGTGCACCCTCAGCAAATTTGCCAATGACACCAAGCTGTGTGGTGCAGTCGACACTCTGGAGGGAACAGAAACCATCCAGAGGGACAGAGGGACCTGGACAGGCTTGAGAGGTGGGCCTGTGAAAACATCATGAGGTTCAACAAGGCCAAGTGCAAGGTCCTGTGTCTGGGCAGGGGGAATCCCAAGCACAAATATAGGCTGAGTGGAGAATGGACTGAGAGCAGCTCTGAGGAGAAGGACTTGGGGAGCTAGCTTGATGAGAAGCTCAACACGAGCCGTCAATGTACGCTTGCAGCCCAGAAAGCCAACCGTATCCTGGGCTGCAACAAAAGAAGCATGACCTGCAAGTTGTGGGAAGTGATTGTCCCCCTCTACTCTGCTCCTGTGAGAACCTGCCTGGAGAGCTGCATTCAGCTCTGGGGCTCCCAGCACAAGAAGGACATGGAGCTGTTAGAACAAGTCCAGAGGAGGGCCACAAGGATGATCAAGGGGCTGGAGCACCTCTGCTATGAAGACAGGCTGAGAGAGCTGGGGGTGTTCAGCGTAGATAAGAAAAGGCTCCAGGGAGACCTTATAGCAGCCTTCCAATACCTAAAGGGGGCCTAAAAGAAAGCAGGAGAGGGATTCTTTGTCAGGGAGCGTAGTGATAGGACAAGGAGTAATGGTTTTCATCTAAGAGAAGGTAGATTTAAATTAGATATCAGGAAGAAATTCTTCCCTCAGAGGGTGGTGAGGCCCTGGCACAGGCTGCCCAAAGAAGCTGTGGATGCCCCATCCCTGGAAGTGCTCAAGGCCAGGCTGGATGGGGCTTTAAACAACCTGGTCTGGTGGGAGGTGTCCCTACCCATGGCAGGGGGGTTGCAATTAGAGGATCTTTAAGGTCCCTTTCAACCCAAAATATTTTATGATTCTATGATTCTATGAACTCTATCTAGAGCTCTTGGATGTTTTATGATAAAAAAGGCAAAATCCCCTACACAGAAGAATGAAAATAAAAATATGAATTTTCTGTTCATGAAGTGAATACTGTCCACCTCAAGGAGGAAAACTAATTGAGCATATAATTAAACATTTTATCATAGTACAAATATATAAAATCGCCATGCTAAGTTTGTCCAAGCAAAGTTAATTCTGACATCTTCTGCCAACTGGCTGCAAATATATTCTTTTACCTACTTCTTTCCCTGTGAAAAGTGCACAGAATGAAAATATAATGAAGGTCAACATAAGGCCTTCACAAACACTTGTTTGGGATAGCCACACATTTCTTGGGAATTGCTTGTAAGTCTTCATTGGTGACTACAGTTACAACTTTCATATGATATCGTTATATCTCATATTCATATGTGCTGTATATTTTACAAATATAGTAGATTTTTTAGCATGTCCTTTCTGGTTCAGTTTTTGCATTCTTCTGAAATAATAATAATAATAATAAAAGTCTTAATTATCATGCTTCCAAACTTGGAGCACTTCAGAGAAAAACACTTGCTAGTAATTTCTTGTTTAAAATATGTATTTCATATATTATATAGTGTGAATTTCAGATATCTCTTGTATAGACTATAAAGAAATTTTGTGTTCCACTGATGATAAGTCAATTTGAATGGACAGATGTTGGTTACAAAAGTTTCTAATCTCACTTAATGGAAAGACTCCCACTGATTTCCTATGACTTTGAAATGAGCCCACGAAGAATATATTTTTAACCTGAATAAATTCCAAAACCTCCAACTTCTGAAATGTTTATTTAATAATAACCAAATAAAGCCTCTGTCATCATCGCCAGTCAAAGTAATCTACGACAACTTAGAGATTTGGGGAAAAGTACGATGATGACGGTTGGAATAGGAAAAAAGAAAACCTGCAAGATACTTTGGCGAGGTACAGGTGATTATGTGTTAGAAAACGGCAAAGTCTAGGTGATTAAGTGTAGAAACAAAGTTAATTCCTTTCAGGTTTCCTGTAATATGCACATGTACACAAAATTAGAGGATATCCTCTTTCCTAGTTTTAAGTCCCTTTATTTTTTTCCACCATAAAGGAACTTCTCAAGGAAAAACTCGCAACAGAAGTTAAAAACACCCATTGTCCTTTAAGCTCCTTCCATTTTAATTCTATTTGTAAGAAGGAGTAATCCAAGTATTAATTTTACAGAACATGAAAAACTATGATAACGTTAAATTTTTCCTATCATATGATTTTATTATTACCTCCAGTAGCTGCTTTTGGGAAGAAGTAGTTAACTCTTCAGGGAATATCTGTGCAGCCTTTTGCATCAAAAAGATTGCTCTGGATAGCTTATTCTTTTTTATTTTTCCTATTATATCTGCCTCTGTAAAATAGATATTTCAAGACATTTATAAAACAGCAAGAATCACTTATTATACTTATAAAATCTTAATTAATAAGCCTTACCTGTTAAATAATGGGAATCTTCAATAATCTTCACATGGTAATTGCTAGAATTAAGACTTCTGCCATCCTTTTGAACACCTATATGGGAAGGAAATCCTGAGTCATTCATTCTGATAGTGTCGTTGGAAAGATTTCAGTGAGAGGCAGATACAGAGTTCTGTAGTAAAGCTCTGCTCCACCTTATGCTCTTTTCCTTAGTTAAAGGAAAATTTCTTGGATAGATAAAGCCAGTAAAAATGTTCCACCCTCATGCTCTAGCATCTCTAGTAGCTACACTAACATCACAGGAAAAGAAGGAACATGTTTAATCACAGGGAGCAGTTCACATGGGAACCCTATAATGTCAAGCTAACACTAGCTTTTAATTAAAAAAAAAAAAAAGGAATGGAAGAACAGTAGCACTTTTTCAGGATATATTTGGCAAGAGTGGGAATTCTGCTGACTTGGAAGAGGTTAGAACAACTTTATAGGAGTAGAAACTGAGATTACAAAAAACACTGATTATAATATTCAAGCCTCGTTCTTCAGAGAAAATTTCCTGCATTACAGACAAAAAAAAAAAATCTACAGTGCATTCCCTAATTCTCTCTTATTGACTGAAACTTCTTAACTGAAAATATATTATAAATGAAACATCATAAAAAAATTGTCTAGGAATCAAAACCAGTGGCTGTTAGCAAAGTTTAACTCCTATTGATCTAGCATAGATTAGAGATAAGTATCATGTGGTAAATCAAAATTCTACAAATTCAGTTATTATTTCTGTCTATATGCACCAAGCACCAAGTGCCCTACAATTGCTCCTCATCAGAAAATAAATGCTCCTTTATTTCTTAGTATCACAAAATACATTAACAGAGGACTGTAAGCAACCTATGAAGATCATTTAGCATTACTGCAACTTACCTTGTGTCAGTTTAAGAAGTTTCACAGCTATTCGATGTTGGGCCTGAATGAGCTCCAGATGTAAATCCATTAAAAAATTATTACCTGTTCCTGTCTTATCGTTACCCAAACCCAAAACAGAATTCAAATTCTGGCCATTTGAGTCCACCTAATAAATAGAAAGTGGTAGTTAAGCAAGCACAAACTTATTTCAGTAAATTGATAAACACTCTGAAATTTTATCATAACTGCGGTATTTAAACTTAATGGCTGCGGTATGCAGTCATTAAAGAAAGCACAGAAGAACAACATCTAGACACAGAGAAGCATGGAAAATGAACAAAGAATAGACAAAAACTGGCAATCAATAGGAAACAGGATTAATAATAAATATGAAACTGTAGAAAATTTTGGTTTATTTGTTATCAGTCCACAAAACAAAGATCATGTTGGTGTAGAATGGTAACATTAGAAAAACTGGGTTCCATCCAACTGCCAAAATTACTTATATGAATAGTTATGAATATATTATGAATAGTTGCAAACAAATGAACAGGATTTCTGTTTCTGCAATATAGAAGAAAACTACAAATTATATTTACTTCTAAACAAAAAGAAAACCTAAAAGAGTTTATAGTTTCTTACTGAATGAGAAAATGTTGTCTGCTACACAGATTTATTTTTTCTATTCTCTTCTTACATGTGACCAAAAAATGAAGTTCATTTGATAATCCAAAGATTTATAAGAAAGAAGAAAATATGAGTTTCATGTTGTCAAAATCCAATATATTACTTATAGACTTTGTTGCCATGTAGCTTTTTGTAGAATTTACCTTTGTACAGCAGTTGTCAAATATCGACGTTCCATCTGGTAGAAGGGTTATTAAGCGAAATTTGTTGATTTCATTAATTGCTTTTTCAAGACTTTCATAAGCAAATTGTAATTGTTCCGTAGGACTTTTCTAAGATGAAAATGAAATTTTAATAATTTAGGATGAATTTTCCCTAAGTTCTTAAAAAACAATTTACGAAGTCAAAGAGTCTAGTTCATAGCAGAATTAAAATGAACTTGGAGAATTAAGTTTACAAACAGTATTATTCACAAGTAATTTTATAACGTTCCATTAGGTGTTACGAAAACACTGGCATCTCAGAAACCAACACCTGAAAGTAGACTGTCACTGAATTGAAGCTTCGCCATGTGTTAAGGCATTAAGACATTACTGACAAAATTCCTGAATCCTCAAACAGATGCATGTCTTTTCTTCTTGTGTTTTATTAAGTAATTTTGAACTATTTGATTTGACATTACTGCACAGTGCTGAGTAATGAACACATCAAACAAAGCAAGGACTCCCAGGATGTTCCATCGATTCCACATCACCCTTACAAAAACAAACAATCAAAAGCACAATCCAAAATATCTCCCTAAATAAAGCAAAGATAAAGTTTGTGTTATCTTAAAAAGATGTGTTATTAAACCTTTTAAAGCTTGTACTATGCATTGGCATGAAAGACTAGAAATCAGTATGATCATGCTGTAAAAACAATTTCAAATAAAATTTCTTCCATATCACAGATGACTATAAAAGACTACACAAAGATTTTCAGATTTTATTTAATTTGAAAAAATATCTTTTTTTTCCTCTGCACTAGAATGACTACATTAATCATTTCAACTTTATAAAACTAAATACAAGATAGTATGAAAATGCTTCAAGCAGGAATAAGTGTTCTTACGCTATCCAAAAAAGCCGTATTAATGAAAACAAATTAGACATTACCATCAATATTTCAGGAGTATCACAGGTTTCATCTTCTGAGAGAGGTACACTTCTTTTTCCTTTTTTATCTGAAAAAAAATCAGAAAATGAAAATGAAATGTGTTCAATTTTATTACTGTTTGACTAGAGCTACCACTAACTTTAGACTCTGGCAATAATTTATTTCTTTGGTACTAGACTACAGGAGGTAATTATATTGTTTCTTGAAAAGATTTTCAGGGTTTAAACACTATAGTTACCCATGTACAATTTTAATAATTTAGTATAAGATTATCCAATGAAGTTGTATTTTTAAATGTACCCTATATTTCATAGTAACATTAGATTGAAGCCAATAAAAATTGGACTCATTTCATAGTTCCTTACACTGTTATAGCATTCACATATATTTTGATTGATTTAAAAATGAAAAATCAATTTTTCTGTAATTCACTAGTGTTTTAATGTTAATTTAACCTATAGGGTGGTTTGTAAATATGTAAGGTCACATTTTTTGTTTCATAACATTTCAGTTTAATATTCCTTGAAGGGGTATTATCACCCTTTTAACATTCATTTCAATTGTTTAAATTATTTTCTTTCATAAAGAATTTACCCAGACTTATGTCTTTCTTTCCAAAACAAGAGGAAGCACCTTCTTTGCTCTCAATTACAGCTCTCAACTTTTTGCCAAAATAAATGTTTGCCCTTTCAGAGGGACAACCTTTTAGTCACTCCTGAGCTCTGCACCTTGTCTGCCTATTTATTTCTGCTTGTTCACTAGATTTTTCTCATATATAAGAAAATCTGTATTCACTCAGCATTCATTCAGTTAAAAAACTCACACTAAGCATGTGTTTGACTGGCTTTTCAACGGCCTGTTTTGAGCAATGGCTCCTAACTGTTCAGCTTTTTACCTCCAAAAAAAAGCATTTACACTTAGTGAAAAAGAATAATTGTTATGCTGCAATGAGGATTCACCCAATCTCCATCAAAATGGTATGATTTTCATAACTAGCAGAAAACAACTCCTACCCTACCTTATAATGGAATAGTAGTGTACCAAGATTTTCTTACTTTCAAAAAAGCAAAACATATTGTCATTCTCTTCTGTTCCTAGATATGCTTTAAAAGGGTCTTTAACATCTACTCTCTAGCTATTGTAAACCAATTATGAAAAATAACATTAATATTACAAGATCCTACATCTGCAAAAGAGAATTTTCAAAATTATGTCTAAATATTCATATTTTACAGCGTTAGTGAGGTTTTTTAAGGAAATGTTTATGTTACTGCTTTATATCCCAATGACATCAGCCAAGTTCATTTTCAAAGACCATTAAATCCCTATACAAAAATCAATACTTGTGTAGACAAGAGATGCAAATTAATGACCTAATAAAAGCAAAAGCTTCAGTATGCACTCAGTATTTGCCTCTTTTGCTTTCACTGTCCCTAGTCAACCAGCATCTGAGCACTCCAAATGAGCCACAGCACATACTGCCTTCTGCCTAGCCAATATTCAGAGAACTTATGGATGATCTGAGGCTACTAAGAAGGGGCTAAGAGACATATAAAAAAAAACTGTGCGGAAGATGAGTCATAAAAGATGTGATTCAAAATTGGACTAGTTCAGTAGAACTGGAAATGGAAGGAAATAAGGCATAAATCCTTTGAAAATCAGGTTTCGCTACATCTGATTATGAATGAAATTGTGTTGACAAAAATTTATCATACTACTCTACACAATCTCTTTACAATCATTTTTGAATATGTATATTTGTCAAAGCTTTTAATTCTGAAAAATTCCAATCTTTAAAAGTTAAGCTATTCTTGAAAGAATGCTACTTTTTTGTTGAAAGCTTTACCTGCTTTTTTCTTAGATTCACTTGTAGAATCAGCTATATTTTCCAATATTGCAGTTAGATTTAAGGTTACCTCTATTACCATTACAACATCAATGTCTGCTATGTTACTCTTCTGAATTACTTCATTTATTATCCAGAGTACATAAACCCACTAAAAAAAAAGGAGGGGAAGAAATGAAAAGAAACAAAACAGAGTTAAAACATTTTTTGAAGATATTTGTATATTACAGAGGCAGAAATGGTTTTGCACTCAAAATTGTTAAAAAACATTTATAAACCTTACCACAACTCCTTTCTTGTACTTGGCTTTTTTTTTTCGCTTTTGCTTTTTTTTTTTTTTTTTTTTTGAATGCCACCAGGACAAGATACTCTATTTCTTTAGACAGAACACAATTTTTGTTTTGTTTTGTTTCTTTACTTTCAGAAATCAATTATTTTTTTATTATTCTAGAAAGGTTTAAGAACATCCTACTGGCACAACCTTTATATCTTGTCATAGTGTGGTAAGCGTTACAGTAGATATGATCATGTGCCTCTCTCCTTTGCCCATCTCCTCCCACTTAAACAGTGTAAGAGAGACCTGAATGCTCCTATTGTTCACACAGAGGAAATTAACTGTAAGCTATACTCTGGTGAATCTCATTTTTTTTATAGAGATCAGGGTCACAAAATGCACTCCTCCAGAAACTGTTTGGTCTACATCAACTATTTACTGGTAGCCCTGTGAAACTACTAACTTATCCTTCACATGACAGCATTTCGCCAATAGCTTTGCAGTCTCAGGAAAAGTTCAAGATAAGGCTGTGGCTCTATCGAGTGGGCCAAAGCCTGCTGACATCCACCTCCCTTCTATTAAGCTGTAAGGTTTCTGCTACTGTTTTCAATTGATCTAGGGAATTTTCTTGAACTATATGCATGCTTTCCACCACAACACACAAAACGCTGCTTCTCACAGTGTGCCCAAATGTTTTCACTATTTTAGCTTCTTTCTATGATGTCCCACTGCCAGACAGTGGATTATTTTACTGGAAAAAGGTAAGAGATACTCTGATATGGCATATGGGAGCACATTCTGTTCAGAGTGCATGTACAATCCACATTTTCAGTGAATTCAATTTATCTGCATTTTACCATATGAAAATGTACTTAGACTGGAGACCACCAGTATTTTATCTTGGCTTTACTACAACAGACAAAACTCATATTAAGAGAAACACATTATAATAAAGGAGTACTTTGCAAGCTTTGTATTTGTGGATATATTTAAAGTATCCACTTCCACTTGTTTGGATTTGCTGAAGTCCCGTTTTACATTTCTGCCACAAAAACATTATTACATCAAAAAGTATTTCTTTGTCAGGTTGCATATTCTGAAAAAAATAAAAAAATAAAAAAATAATTGTAGAAACAGGTAAGTATATACAGTACATAAACACTGAAAAGTTTTCAAAGTAAGTAAATAAATCAGTATCATATTTATCTTCATTATAAGGGTGACAACATTTTGAAAGCTTACGAAATACATGTTTTTTTAAAGTAGTTTCTGGTAGACCACCCAAGCTTTTCTTTTCCTGACAATATGCATTTAGAAGCTTTTTATTATTATTAATGTTTCCTTTTTTATTGTCAAGCTTTTAAAAGTCATACAGACAAAGAAAGCAGTGAAATGAAAATTACGTGGGAGAGACGAGGAAATTAACTATCTGTGAAATGCTATAATAGTCAACACATTCTGGGAAAACTAGAATGTATTTTAACAGGTATATTAACCTTGGGAATTGTTTTATTTGACTATTTAAATATTTGCAGTAGATCTAAAATAGAAGGCTTTATTTTGCATTGACATCGAGCACTTCCACAGGTTGTTGGTGCATCTCAGATGAGGGAGCAGTGAAGAACAACTTAACTAAAAAAAAAAAAGGGTTGCAGTGGAATATCTAACAACTGAAAGAAGTTTTAAAACATATCTACACCTTATGACAAGAATAATTAACAAATTGAAAACTCCATTCAGTTAACCTCCTAATTAACACACCTTAAAAGGCAAGAGAGCCTGTCTACACTGTGCTAACACCTTCTAAGCAGTGATTAAGGATCAGTACGCATGTTTGCTGTCATTTATACCAGAGCTGGACTAGTATCCCAAGTACAATGAAACTCAAGACCACTATATCTGTACTATCGTGCATCTGTATGTACATGAGTATAAGATTTCATGTATATTGGGAAGTGCTGAAGAAAAAGACTGTAAAAGAAGTAAATCAAGACACTTTTGGCACTTGCTTGGTGGCAGCAAGCTCTTAGATTGACTCAGCTACATCACATAACTTCGCCACCAGTGAATTCTCCATTACTAAGTGGATAATTTGCCTTCTTTATGTGGGCAGATGAGGTACAGAGGAGATTTGCGGAAAAGTGTAGATGAACCAGAAGACATTAAATCTGCTAAGAGATTAAAGATGCTACACCTGGGTCGGGGCAATCCCGGACGTGAGTACAGACTGGAAGAAGAACTCATTGAGAGCAGCCCTGCAGAGAAGGACTTGGGGGTTCTGGTGGATGAACCAGCAGTGTGTGCTTGCAGCCCAGAAGGCCAACTGCAGCCTGGGCCGCATCAACAGAGGGGTGGCCAGCAGGTGGAGGGAGGTGATTGTCCCCCTCTGCTCTGCCCTTGTGAGGCCCCACTTGGAGTGCTGCGTCCAGGGCTGGGGCCCCCAGCACAAGAAGGATGTGGGGCTGTTAGAGCGGGTCCAGAGGAGGGCCACAAAGATGATCAAAGGGCTGGAGCACCTCTCCTACAAATAAAGGCTGAGAGAGCTGAGGCTGTTCAGCCTACAGAAGAGAAGTCTCCAAGGAGATCTCATTGCAACATTTCAGTACTTAAAGGGGACTTATAAAAAGGATGGGGAGCAACTTTTTGCTCAATCAGATAATGATAGGATGAAAGGGAATGGTTTTAAACTAAAAGAGGGGAAATTTAGATTAGAGGTTAGGAGGAAATTCTTCAGAGGGTGGTGAGGCACTGGCACAGGTTGCCCAGAGAAGCTGTGGATGCCCCATCTCTGGAGGTGTTCAAGGCCAGCTTAGATGAGGCCCTGAGCAACCTATCTAGTGGGTGGCATCCCTGCCTATGGCAGGGGGATTGGAACTAGATGGTCTTTGAGGTTCCTTCCAACCCAAGCCATTCTATGATTCCATGAAATACAGGAAACCTGACTCCATAATACAGTGGTCATGTAAAAAATGCTGACAAATTACACTATCTGAAGGTATAACCACCTCACAGGCAGGATATTTTGACTGAAAATATGACACTAAAAATAAAAAACGTGTATGCCCTAATTATACTCAAACCGAGGCAATTTTCAAACCATATCTAGAATTAATTTTGCAGAGAAGACCAGCAACATGTTAGCAGAACAGTTTTGTTTTTGTTTCTGTTTTTTTTTTTTTTTTTCCTAAGGATGTTTTTTCTTTAGTCTTTTGGAAAACAAATTATAACTGACTGTATTTTTTTTTCTTATGGTAGCAAATTAAGGAAAATCTGACTGAGCAAGTAAACTACAGGTGGTTATTCTGGGAATAAACCATTAGATATAGAAAAGCATTATTTTGTAGTAGAGACTTCAGTACAGGAAAGTCCCACTCTTCTTGGTTTTGTTGTTGATGCTGCTTCTTTGTTTGCTTTCTGTGAGAATTTACCGTTAACTGCAGGCATACAGCTGCTATAAAGGCATTTTCATTCCTTAGGCTCTCATTTGTATAAATATTGCAGAAATGTTTTATATAGCTGAGCATTTTTGCCCACCTAAATCAAATATACTGAAAGAAGTACAATCTCTGATTGGTAGAAACATGCAATTAAGTCTATGGTTTTCCAAATTGATTTAATATCTGTTAAATGCTTGTAGCCTGATTACATATCTCCAATAAAATTATAAAATCTCCAATAAAATTATAAATGAAATAATATAAATTATAAAGATAAATAAAAAAATATAATCAAAAATTGATCACATATTAGAGGTATATTTTTTTCTTTTTTGCTATTTTATTTTTTAGTTGTTGTAGTTTGTTAATGCAACTGATTCCTTTGGTCTTAAATTATGCACATTCATTACAGATTAAGTAATTAATTCAGAAATGTCTCTACTTTTGTTATACCTGTTTAGATGTGGAGACACAGGAAAATACTGTTGTTGCCAAAATGGTCAGTTCATGAGAAGGCTCTCCATACTTTAAGGAACCCTCTACATTCAATGCTTATCAAAAAGGGAAAAAAGAAATAGCAAGACATTATTTCTAGTTACAAACCTAAGTTTGAACACATTTCAGTGAATTCACTTACAAATTTATGCCAGCAGATAATATGGTCTAAGAAATAGTAAATACAAAGGGGACAGATATTCCCATGTTTTCTCACTTTTTGTGAAAAGTGAACATTGCTATTTTTTTAAATAGAAATTTTTCCAGATATTTGAATTTTGTTTGGAATGTCATAGAATTAAATCAGTTACTTCAACAGGTCTTTCTTGCTTTGATGGCAAGAAAATTTAAATAAATGAAGTATAAGAATGGACAAAAGAAAGTCAAACATACCTGTTTCACTTTTTTCTCCTGAAAACCTGTTTGAATACATTCATTCATTTTACATCTTTGTATGTGTCAAGATACATGTCTAATCAGGCTATTTCACATTTGAGAAAAACAGTATGAAGTCAGATTTGGGAAATGAAAATTGGACAAAAATCAGTAGGTTGCAATTTGTCAATTGCTGTTCTTTTTTTCACAGAATACTGTATGCACCATATAGTATAGTTTTCAAACAATAAACTGCAAAAATTTTATTGCTGCAAAAATATTTGAAATGCAAACACAGCTATAACTGAACAACACTCACTTCTTAATGTTTGCTTCTTATCAGAACCACGAGGCATCCTAGCTTCTCTGGTATTAGCTTCACTAACAGAAAAGCCACATCTAAATTTTCTTGGAAATAGTAAAGGTTGCATCAGTGTCAGAAGTTTGAGTTCTATTTCTGCCTTCTTCCATCTTGGGTCATCTTGAGCCTAATTGATAGAAACAACCAATGGAAATCTGTCTTAAAAATCTATAAATTGAGTACTCCTTACCCACATAGGAAAAGGCTACATAAAGAATGTCTAAATAGCATCAGGATTACCTGAAGAAAATTAGTAACAAATTCAACAGCAGAATCAAACACATCCCACTCCTCATAGCTGAAAGCTAATTTTATAAATTTCACAGCAGCATCTCCAGGCACCCCCTTTTCTCCTGCAATGATGACAAAAAATATTTAGTCTTTAATATTTTACATATATGTGTATTCAGAAGTTTAATTTAAGTGATAATTTGGGTATTATAAACGCAAAAATAAAACTCCATGGTTTTGTAGTCAGTATAATCTTGACGGATTTCTTAACAACTCTACAATACAATAGCTTCATTATTTTGTTGTAATGCCTACACTTATGCACTGCTGTAATGATGTATCTGCAGTGTCCTGTTACATTCTAAAGAGGCTGTACTACTTGGTAATGTTCCTGTGTAGAGGATATCAAGGACATAGTCCTCCCTGCTGCAGAAAGAGCTTAAATCTGGGTATCCTCCCACAGCAATACTTCTTCCCAGCAATTTCCTAAAAAATAATTAATAGAAACATAAACATCTTCTTGCAAGATGGCTGAGCATTTCTCATTACTGTATTAGAAAACATGTAATGTACACCTAGGGAGTCTATTTTCTCATGCTTCAAGTTTATTCAAACCACAGTAAGGAAGAAAAGGGATTTCTTGATCCTTGGATCTCTAAGCAAGTGTCTTAGCTAATATATTCAGCAGTGTTCTACAGTCCTAAGAATGTTCCACAGTTGTCGTATCAGCTGGGCACATGGTCACTCAGCTAAAAGATATATTGACTTAGTAATAACTTATTTTCTGAAGCAGCACAATGATTGGTCCAAGGATCTCCAAGAAGCTTATGGCAATCATTCTGTTACTACATCTTACTTTTATTTATTTTTATTTTTATTTTTATTTATTTTTATTTTTATTTATTTTTATTTTTGAACGTATATCTCACCTGAAGAGAACAGCATTTTGCAATCTCTTTATGAATACAACTGCTACTAACATGTAAATGAATTCTGCTCACCAAGCATTTGCACTGCTGGGTCCTTTGAAAACTGAGAGCTAGTTTACCTGTTAGTATCAACTGCAGAAGGGTTGATGATGCATTAATTGTACCAAAATTATCAGTGCAATGGCTTCCTTGAATACCAGTAGTGCTCATTCCACCTTTAAAACAGACAATTCATTACATCAGTGTATTTGACCTGTTATAGTACAATTAGCCAGTAATCATATCATGCAAATATGATTCTGAAGTGTATTTAGTCTCTATAGATTCTTTTACTAACAGAATATCTTTCTACCTATAGCTATATTTAGCCCATAGTCTAGCAAAAATGTTTTGGAAGGAAACCTCAAGTCCAGTGTTTTTCTCGAGTTTTAAATCTATCTTTTAGTGTATTAAAAAAAAAAAAAAAAAAAACATTGTAGTGGATTGACCTTGGCTGCCTGCCAGATGGCCACCCAGCCACTCTTGCACTTCCTCTCTTCAACAAGACAGGAGAAAGTAAGATGGAAAAGCTTGTGGACTGAGATCAAGACAGTTTAATACAAAAAGCACAATCTGTGTGTGCAAGCAATGTGAAAAAGGGAATTTTTTTCGCTACTTCCCATTGGTAGGCAGATGTCCAGCTACTTCTTGGAAAGGGGCTTCAGTATACGTAGCAGTTCCTTGGGAAAGCAAACACTGTAAGCACTAATGTCTCCCTATCCACTTCCTTTCCCTTGACTTCTTATTGCTGGTTTTATGGTATGAAATACAGTAGATTATTGCTGATATAACAGACAACAGAATTTGGCCCTTTATCTTAAAGTTTATAAAGGTAAAAAAAGAATGTCTGCCTTGACAGGTGCTATTGTTATAAATGAAATATATGCCTTCAGGCAAGTTCTTTCTCTTATAGCAAAGAAAAAAATACCAAAAACGGAGGTCTGGGCTCCTCTCCAACATTCTTTTTGGTTCTTTATGCTGTTACCTGAGAGGATTTCCAGGCCTGCAAAAAAAAGCTCTGAAATGACATCACGAATTTCAATTTCATCAGGAACAGGAGGAGCTGGGCGCAGCACATGCCTACTGCTATCAGACAGAGCTTCCAGGATGGCAAGGAACTGAGCTGCAGTACAGTCAAACATTTCTGTCAGCAGACGTTCAGTAGTAGTGCGAGGCCATGACAGCTGAGCAGGAAAAAGTAATGTAAGCCTTGTAATATCTAAACCCAGTTACAACAAAGCAAGATTTCTTTCAAAACAGTTCTCCTTCACAAAGAAAGTACATGTTTAAAACAGAAAATAATATACCGTAACATAAATTGTTATGAATTTCATGCTTCAAAGGCAAGCAAAGCCTCATGCTAAGTGGGTACAGTACTTAAGAAGTTTTGTAATTTCTTAGCAAGCACACACCTGCTGTATGGCTTTTCACTTAGGAAATATTACAGTAGAAATTATGAGTAAAAGAGTAGTAAGGCCACACAGTTTAAAGTCACACAGATCTTTCCTTATAACGATACAAACTTTATCATTAGGAGCTAAGTACTACACACTTAGCAGAAAATCAGAGAAAGATTGGGATGCTCAGCACTGCAGTGAGAGCAAAATGTCATTACCTTTACTGACTTGCACGTTTTCAAATAGCATAACATAAAATGCAATGCACAACACACATGCACACACACACCAAAAAAAAAAAAAGTTAGTCTATATATTTCCACTATTGACAGCTAGGAAATCAGAGATCTACATAAGAAAATATTTCAGCATTATATTTCTGTGTCCTGTTTACCTGATTGTTACTTCACTAACCAAACTGCTACCACACAAAGTAAATCAGAGACACAGCACTTGCAAGCATTGCTTATTACTCCATCAACATTTCGGTTCTATTTATTTAGCACTTTCCCAAATAAAAACACTTCAGAATGGTTTCTAGGTACATTTAACAAGACAAAATTTTGGGAATTTCCTTCTCACTTTGCTGCATTCATATCTTCTATTTTAGCTTCCAAATTAATAGCAAAAGACAAGCTCAGATGTGTACGTGATGGAAAAAAAGACTAATCTCTTCAAGATCTGACACTATTCATAGCATGAAAGCTGGCAGGCTGTTTTTGTTTCCAAATAAAATTATAAAACAAGTGAGCCTCATCAGTACTATCACTGTCTTTTCCAAACAAAATGAACTATTTCTGATGGTTTAAAAAAAGCAAAACAAACACAAAAAGACAGTTAATATTGGCTATTGATGGAGCTAAACCTGGAAACCATTTCCAGGCATATTAAGGACAAGAAAATCATTAGTAGTAGTTAGCATGGATTCACCAAGGGGAAGTCATGCTTGACCAACTTGATAAACTTCCATGATAAAATGATACCTGGTAGACAAGGGGAGAGCAGTGGATATTGTCTAGCTGGACTTCAATAAAGCCTTTTATACTGTCCCCCAGAAGATCCTCATTGGCAAACTGTTGATGTGTGGGCTGGGTGAGCAGACAGTGAGGTGGACTGAAAAGTGGCTGAACAGCCAGGCCAGAGGGTGTTGATCAATGGCACAAAGTCTGGTTGGAGACCAGTAACTAGCAGTGTACTCCAGGGGTCCAGTCCTGCTTAACATCTTAATTAATGATCTTGATGACTGGACAGAGTGCAACCCTCAGCAAGTTTGCTGATGACACAAAATGGAGAGGAGTGACTGATACGTAACAGGGTTGTGCTGCCATCCTGGCAGACCTTGACAAGTTGGAGAAATGGGCTGACAGGAACTTCGTGAGGAACACCCCCACACGGAAGCAGAAATATATGTTGGAGGCCACCCAGTTGGAAAGCAGCTTGGCAGTAAATGACCTAGGTGGCCTGACAGACACCAAGTTGAACGTAAGTTAGCAATGTGCCCTTGACACAAAGAAGGCTAATGGTATCCTGGGCTGTATTAGGCAAAGTACTGACAGCAGGTCAACAGAGGTGATCCTTTCCCTCTGTTCAGCACTGGTGAAGCTACACCTGGAGTACTGTGTCCAGTTCTGGGCTACCCTGTACACAAGAGACATTGGCACACTGGAGAGCCCAACAAACAAGATTAGAGGACTGGAGTATCTATGGTATGAGGAAAGACTGAGAGAGCTGGGACTGTTCAGCTTCAGAGGGGATCTTACCAATGTAAATATCTGAAGGGAGCGTGCAAAGGAAACAGAACCAGGCTCTTTTCAGTGGTGCCCAGTGACAGGAAAAGAGGCCATGGGCACAAACTGAAACACAGAAGGTTTCATCTGAGCATCAGGAAATGCTTTACTGTGCAGGTGACTGAGCACTGGCACAGGTTGTGGAGTCTCCTTCCTTGGAGATCTTCAAAAGCCACCTGGGCAAGCTAATACAAAGCTATTTTAATACACTGTGTCATTGTATTCAACATATTTTTCCCCCCACACTGTGAATTTATCAACCCCATCTATGCGAACAGAAAACAGCATACTTCACATATATTCCAGGACAGACTAATCTCAAACTGCAGGTCCCATTTAAATACCTTTTTTAAAATAGAGAGCAGAATCGAAGTAATTTACTCCTGGTAGTATTTTTTCATAAGCATTGTCCTTTCATATTCAGAAAACAAACATTGCATTGGTGCAGGAGAACCTCAAAAGTGAAAGCTAGCAAACTAGATTAGATTATTCTGTTTCCATTTTCAAGGTGGTTTAAGAGCAAAAATAAATTAATTACATGCATAATAGAAGAAGAGGAAGAGTTTTAATGATTTGCTAGTTCAAGCATAATATGTTTTATAACATGCTGGACTGAACTCTAAATGTAATCGTTCTACCTGTTATATGACCCAATACATATTCTATAATAAAAAAGAAAATTGTTTTTAAAGTCAGAACATTAAGCAAAAATAAATGCCCTATATTTTCACATTAACTTGACACAATAAATCTACAAAATATTCTCAAGTATAAAACAGTGCTTTCAGATTTTAAAACATTCAAAAAATCCTGTAAAACTACAAAGGGCATGCAGAAACAAATACAAAAATTCAATACTATTGCTTTTTAAATAAGGTAGTGAAAACAGTCATAGCACATTTTACATTGTAGGGGATTTACATTTTACATTGGTGGGAATTTTGATGGGGGAAGTTAGGAACAAAATCAATTACTGAAGATAATTTTCCAGCTTCTGGAGATTGGATACATGAGATTCCTGCTATGTGATGGACCTAGGTTCCTAGTAACACGGTGGATGTCTGATGAGCAAACAATTTGTTAGAAAGTATGCTGAGTTCCTAATATCCCAATTGTTCAGCAAACCTTTTAAATGATAACTATCCGGTAGTACTTAAGTCTTCCACAATCAACCAACCTTGAGAAAGCTGACCAGCAGCTTTTTATGTGCAAACCAGACATGCTTGAACATGTTTAGGTTTGGGCCCTAATTTAGATAACAGGTAATTTCCATTAAGTGAGGTTTGGAACAAAATCCTTGTGCCATTCACTATCAATTATGACTCAAGTCAATGATTTGAAACCAAGGTATCAGATAATCTTCTATAAAGCTCTGATGTGTAAATTATGTAAAAGCAGCATTCAATGCAATCAGATTGCATCTGTAACATATTGGTATAACTTCATTATAATTTTATTATTAAATTATCAAATGAGCGATCTCAGTTACTTCTGATAATACAGCCAATTTTCTTTAAATTAAAAAAAGAAAGAAAGAAAGAAAGAAAGAGAAAGAAAGAAAGAAAGAAAGAAAGAAAGAAAGAAAGAAAGAAAGAAAGAAAGAAAGAGGGCCAATACAGTCACACACAAGAGTCTTTTTTTTTTCTTTTTTTTAATAATTCTTACACCAGTGGATCACTCATCTTTAACAATGGCTGAAATGAACACAATGGAATAGTGATATTTAGGGGAATTCATTACCTCTTTAAAGGTCTACTTTTTATTCTGGATACCTTTCTCTAACTCATGGTATCTTGCAGAAAAAGAAGTGGTCTTCATAAGCAAACAAACACTGTTGCTTTTTTTCAAAGCACCCCCTTTATCTTCACAGTAATTGAACACAGCAAAGCAAACCCACATACACTTGGTATGAATTTGAACAAAATTTCTCTTATTGTTACTGCTAACGTAACTGTTAAAGGAAAAAAAAAATGCAATAAAAATGAAGTTTTCCCCATAGAATTAATTGATACATTTTTTTCTCCTTTGAAGTTTATTCTGCATTTTAATGACAGATTATGTTAATTATGGAACTGAAAGATGAGAGCCATCTCTTTGTGAGCAGCACTATGTGTATTAAGCAGAATTATATCATATAATCATCACCTGCAAATAGTAAACAAAGAGAAGGTTTATACAAAATGTTAAACTTACATTTTGTGCTTCTTTCAGGCTAACTCTTAACTTAGGTCGAAAGTAGCTTTTTGGTTTTCTTCTGGATTCATATACTGCTCTTTTAAAAATCATTACTGACATCTGGCACAAAGGAAAAAATAACTGTGTTATGTGCTCTGCTCATAAACATTGTAGCTACTGTAACTGTTAATAATTAATTTCAAAATGATACCTTTAGAGTGGCCTCTCTAAAAATCTTTTTCGTTTCTGAATTTTCCTGAGAAGAACTGATATTTTCTAATCGCTTCAGTTCATCAATTTTAATCAGACCACGGCGAGAAAATACCTGTCCAAAGTATTAAAAAACAAAAACAAAACTGAAACTGATACTATGTTTTTCTATTCTGATTGTTGGGGTGTAATTGCAGAGTCACATCATTCTTGAATTCAGGCAACTGCAAAGGACTGCAATGAAAGCCAGGTCATGAACAATAGTTGAAAAGAAAAAGAAAACCTTTGCAAAATGTCTTTTGTATATCTGCATGGGGATTGACCACTACTTAATGCTAGAAATCTGTGACTATTATTACAATACAAAGTAATAATGTATTTAACTTTGAATTGATTATTCACATACACATTGAAACAACCCGACACTGCAGTTAAATTTTGGAATACAGGCAGAAATCTAAATGCATATGATCTGAAAACAATCAGGAATATTTAAATAAATATTTATTTCCCACTTATTTGCATCTGAAATTATGGTTATATATGGTAAATCAGGATACCTCTCCATGAATGCCAGCTTGACAATCAAAATAACACTGAGAAACTGCAGCATATAGAGTGGCTCTCCATGTCAAATAATGTACAGATAAGAGCGGAATGGATAATTCCATACATATACTGGCCCAAAGTAAGTATTCCAGCACCTGTAATAAAGAAATCCAGTTTCAAACTGAATGTTTTTTATACTACATAAATACACTTCCTATCACTTAAGGACACATACAAAGACTTATTTTCCTGGTAAGACAAGATAAAAAAATAATAGGAAGAATCTATATTAATTTTTAAAATATTTTGTTGACTACAAAGCACTGTCCCTGCTTATTATTGTTTTTCCATCTGAAACTGTGGGCAAGCATTATATTTTAGCCTCTGAGATACCTTAACCATTCCAGCCCATTGTAGACTTGTCACCAGAAAGCAGTCCTGCCCTTCCCTCTCATCTACTGTTATTATGAGAGTTCTCCGTCTCCTTTGTGTCAGCTATAGTGATTTTTTTCTTAGTTTTCAACTAGATCCACAAGCTGATTTGGGATGCAGTAGAGTCTGCCTCCTTTGGTGACGGCCTGCACTTAGATCAATTTATAACCAAGGAACTACACAATTGGCTCTTAATTTTAGGGCATTTATATCTCTCCCAAGATAGTCATTTCAGCAGTTGCTCTATAGAATTAGCCCTATTATATTGATGGAACAGTATCTTCCCCTTCTATTTGCTTTGTTTCTTAAGGTGCACTAAAATTGCACAACTTCAGTCCTAAATCAATTTACAGATTTTTAATGTAAATTAATAGAATCTGAAATACCTATGATTAGTTCCTCTGTACAGTACATAAGAAAAGCCTGAATGTTAAACAAGGTGCTAAATCACTTCTGTTTTCAGTAAAAGATATTCAAGTAGAAAAATCTCTCTTGTTCAATGAACAACTGATATAAGCGACTAATAAGAAAATAAACTAGATCTAGGCTGATTCAGATTCTGTTCAAGTTTTAATAGGGAAAAAAATAAACTAAGACAAAAATTACAAAGATAATTAAAAAGAAAAAGGGGTGCGGGGAGGAATGCCATGTCATTTTTAAGTATTTGCATCTAAAAACAGCCACCAGGTGTCAGTATATCTCCAGATTTCAAGAAACAAAAGGCCACTTGCAACCGATCTATTGCCCAGAAAAAAAGTGTCCAGGGCCCTCTGAAATTGTCTGACATTTCATCTCAAAGACTAGTGAGGCATTGTGCTGGGCTCCATCCCACGGCTGAGGAAGGAGCAGAGGCACCAAGACATGAAGCCTTTAAATTGGCCACTGCCCTCCAGACAATTTTATTAATTTGTGACAGGTGCTATTACTGGCAATGACAATGAAATAGATGTCAGGCTACAGTGTTATGAAAAATATAGGTGCATTTTCTGATCTTCTGTGCATTTTGCAAATATTTCTCTTTATTTTCCATACCTTAGCAGACTGACCTATCATCATCAAATGTCTGCATATGGTGTAAATATGAATTGTACCTGTAAAAAATAAAATTAATATAAGTAAAAAATAATGTAACTTTTATGTTCCTACGTAAATTTGTCATGTTAACCAACTGAAAATTCTTCTCAATATCTGTGCTGTTATTTCCAGAGGGTGAAAAATAAACTAATAATCTTTCTGTAACTGTTTTTAAATCAGAGAAGATGAACCCACCAAATTCTTGAGCGATATTAACTTCAAAAGTAACTACAAAACAAAGTAGCATCATAAAATAATTAAATATCAAAATACACTATATTGAATTTTTATTAAATGAACTGATAGAGAATTTTTTTTAATCCCCAGATGCCAGCCTCTTTCAAGAAAAAATATTACCTCTCTTCACAGACCTTACCTTGCAGGATTTTTTTAGTCTGTCATGGCACTGTCCTGGCAGACAACACTATCATTTGATATTCAGTATGATAAGTGAATAAAGAAAATTGATTGTGAATAGAATTTTCAAAAGCATCAAAGTGACTTACAAATAAAGTCCTGTCAAAAAAATTATTTAATGTAGGCTATGTCACAAAACTGCTTTTCAAAAAATCAGCCCTAGAAGTATAAAAGACACTGCAGTTCTCATGGAAAAATAATAATAATAATAATAAAATCTATTCTTCTTTCTGTATGACTGTTCAGAAAGGGACACCTGCGGCAGCAGGAGGCATCACAATGTCAACTGTCATAGTTTGAAGGGTATTATTATCCCAATACGCAAGATATTAGCAAGCATTAGTAAGATTTTTTTTAATCAGTTAAATGTAATGAGACACAAAATCTGTTGCCTGAAATTGAAGAAAAATGCTTGGGAACTGGAAAAAAATATGACTTATTACTTAACGTCTTCTTCTAATTCGATAAAAAATTTCATTATTGACTAGGCTTGGTACAGAGACCTGTCACACAGGTAGTTGGACATAAGAATGGTAGGTGATTATATTTTAATTACAACTCTTTTCCTACAAAAGCAAACAAACAAAAAACACACCTCAAAAGGAATGAGAGTAATGGCAGTCCCAGGAAAGCAAGGATAAGAATTTCAACTGTTTATAGCTCAGAGAAAGTAAATACCAGTATTTTTTAAAATTAAATTAAATATAGCTCAGAGAAAGTAAATACCAGTATTTTTTAAAATTAAATTAAAAACAAGCTACTTCCTATTCTATTGCAACAATTGACCATAGTGGAATGAAATAATAGTCCAAACATTTGACTAAACAGCATTGTCTTTCTCTCTCTCTCTTTATATATATATATATATTGGTTTTCTTCTTGAAGTAAAAACCTTGATACACTATTCACTGTACTTAGTTCACAGAAGCTCCATTTTTACCTCAAATTTTTCCCAGTCCAAGTACTTATTCACACTAAAATCATACACAGAGATTCAAATTATTTAAAAGTAATGTGGTAGTTTTTAGATGAGTTTGGTTATTAACTCCAGCCTAGGAGAACATTTAAAAAAAAAAAAAAAAAAGATTTAATGTCATGGACAGATGATCATTTTCTACTTTAAAACCTGTAATCCCCTTTTCAAAATAAAAAAAAAAAAGAAAGAAAAAGAAAAATACTCACTAACACAAACATTTTATTGATAAAAAGTCATATCAGCTTTTTTTTTTAATTTGGGTTCACATAAAAAATGCCCTTACTCTGTCAGATTTCATTTTATTAGCACACTCAAACCACAGCTATGACGAAAAAAGCTATTACTTTTATAACTGTCCATTTGAAAAAAAAGCATGCTGTAGAAACTTATAATTAAAAATTTGTTATTTTAGAATAAGAAACATTTTTTTAAAATACTACTGCGATTCAAAGCTAACTAGAGATTTATTCATGACCCCTACATTGACCTCAAAGAATACATATAAAATTTCCCTCCACTGGTCTGCTTAGCAAAGAAATGCAAATGGAGAGCCTGAGGTACCATTGTAGATAAGCCAACACAAATTCTCCTGAGGTAGAGCCACTTGCATGGTGAGCCGTAAGGAGGACAGGACATTGAAACAAGTCTGCAGGGATTCTTGGTTCTGGAGATTTCTGTCATTGCTACAAACCATCTGATATATACAAACATTCCTCTCTTGCAAAGCATGGAACTGAAATACATGGAAACATATGTAAAATAATTATATATATATACACACATATAAAATAGATGGACCTACCATTTTTTCCATCAGTAAAGTACAACAAAACATTGAACAAGAAAAGAGCAACCATACCAGGAAAAAAAAAATCAGCATGACATTTAAATGAGATTAAAATATGGAGAAAGTGAACAGCTCTACCATTAACCTTCTTGATTTACCAGTTGTTTTACCATTAACCTGGGTCATTTTCCACTGTATCACAGCACGAAAATTCACCTAGCGCACTAGTTGTGTTGAAACAGTTGTAGAGAGAAAGGTTAAGACATTAAACCGATATTTAAAGGATCTGCATGTAATTCTTGGCCCCTCTATAAACTAAGGCAACTTTTAACTTTACTTCATCTGTATCACCCATACTATATTTCCTGCTCCCACCCATCACCTTTCTCTGCTATTGGATTGCAGACATATAGTCCCTTCTCTTCCTGGCAATACCTAACCTAAAGTGATCTCAGTCTTGTCTGGAGTACATCATTGGAAAAGCAAACCTAAACAAAAGGGATGAAATAAGGTAAGTACAAAAAGGCCATTCAGAATTTATCAATCTCTCAGATTTCTAGAAGATGCATTATCGCTACCAGTTCCAGTTTTAAAGATCACTGTCAAACTACATTCCATATTTGAAAATTTACAAATTATCTCAGTGTCCAACAGCCAAATTATAGAACAGGCTTTTCAGTATATACTGATAATAAGATATGGCACTATCATCAGTTCAGGGTCTAGGCAGACACAGAAAACAGGAGAAACCATCTCTGGAATTTTGAATTTAATTACAAAGTGTTTTTTTAAAAACTAAATAAAATGGATTATCATAGCTTCGGTCATATTCTCTCTAAGAAGCTGAAATATGTTTGAAAAACAGAAGAAATAATATAAAGAGTAGCTCTTCTAGTAGCAATTTTAATAACATCTGCTTCCAGCTTTCAAGCAAGCTCACTGCTTCTTTTTCCTTACACCTATGTACAAGCTAACTCTGACTAAAAGAATATGAATTTAATTAGCTCAATACATAGGAATGCCTTTGGTTTCCTTTTGTTGTTCTTGATAACAGAATAACTTAGAATCACAAAATGGTTTGGGTTGGAAGGGACCATAGGGATCACCTGGTTCCATCCCTCCCGCCATGAGCAGGGACACCTCCCACCAGAGCAGGCTGCCCAAAGCCCCATCCAGCCTGGCCTTGAACACCTCCAGGGATGGGGCATCCACAGCTTCTCTGGGCAACCTGTTCCATTACTTGCATTACTTTATTTCAAAATATCCACCACATACTGAAAACAGAGCTTCTCAGCAAAGCACTGCTTAAGATAAAATCTAGTGTATTTTTACCATTCCCCTTATACCTACTGATACACTTTCCTCCTTAGATAACAAATGATAAACTGTGAACACCTATCTCTATAACGAATTAACACAAAAGGATGTCAACATACTTTTAAGGTTACTTAGCTCCCACAGAGCTTAGAGCACTTAAAACTATTCACCCCTCTTTTTTTTTCCATACTGAATAAATAACCTAATGCTAGCAATGCAATGTGTTTCATTACTATGTCATGAGCTTTTTTTGCATGTAGTATTTTTGCACATTTATGATAAACGCTACAGGACAATGTTTTAATTCCCTTGTACATCATCCAGTTCTTAAATCACACCATATAGAAATTTCCACAACTGCAGGAAAGTTATCAACTTTGGTCCATACCATGATGCTGACAAAGGTTAATAGCAACTATTTCAAAGTAAAAACTGCTGCAGACAGTTATGGAATAACCAATTTGAGAAAACTACCTTTTTAACATTGACAGGGGTTGGCTTAGGCCACAAAAGCATAAGCACTTAAACCCTCTTAGAAATCTACACCCCTCTGGATGTTCATACCATATATATGACTGTTATATCTCCATGTAATCTGTATAGATAAGCTATCAAAGTTTAGTTAATATTAATATTTAATTAATATAGCAATTTTAATCACATTTGTGGATGATAAAGAAGACTATTTATTTTGAAACTGCAAATGTATTCAACAAAAAAAAATAAGCCTACCGTAAATGCCACATTTTTGTCTCTGAAGCCATTTGGAAAAAAGGTGGATTTGAATTTATGCACATCATCTGTGATGTCATCAGGATTTACAGAACTGAACTGCTGAAGGTATCTTCCATAGCACTGTCGAAGTGCCAGCTTATATTCCTGAAGAATGAAGAATAAGTTATTTTTACAGTTTGTATATTACATTTCTATTTCTATAAGACGTGTTATGTGTTATTGTATTCATGTAAAAAGTATCAATGTAAGAGAGCAGCTGGAAGTAAAACACTGAAGTTTCATATAAACATTGAGCAATATTATTTCAAATGTCAAATCTCTCAGCAAATGAAGGTTAAAGTGCTTAAAAGAAAAACTTATGGTTAAAGTAAACAAACTCTTAAATCACAAGTATGACATTTCAGAGAACAAGTGTAAAGTCCGATCCTGGGGTAATGGAATAAAATCAAAGGGCTCCTGGAATGTCCTGCAGGGTTTCAACAGTAATGATAATGGTACTACACTTCTGAGAAAGGTATTTTATAAAGCAGAACTTTATAAACAATATACAGACATCATCACTTCCCCATTTCCCTGATGTCAAAGCCCTCCCTTCTTTTATGCAGAAAGGAAGAGTGTCTTAACATCAGAACTCAAACACTTTGACTAAGATGAAGAAAAAAAAAAAAGAATGAAACCAGCGACAACTGGAATTAAATAAGGCCAAGAAGTTGGTGTTACTAGACTAGAAATCGCCACTGGGTCTTTAAAACTGTTAGCAAACAGGATGCTGAGCTTTATGTGTCATTCAGCACGCACCTCCCCAGCAGCACGTTGGTCCATTCTAACATCAGACTGAGACTATGGCTCAGCTCTGACTCAGCTGCCCAAGTGCCACTTACTTACTGAATCACCTCCACCACTTCCTGCAGCAAAGATTATTTAGAGCTTTCTCTACCAACTTCACTAACACTAGACCACACACACTCCAGCCATGATAAATTCTGGGGCGAAAATAAAGAAAGAAAGAAAGAATTTCTACTTGTAAAAAATGATCCTTTAATGTTTAATAACAGAAAATCCAAAAGCATTTCCTTGGACCCACTATTTTCAGTTTAAATTCCTACCACCACAGTAACACTTTTAATCGAACTTTTAATCATCTGAGGAATCTTACTGACATGACCCTATTATCTTTTTTGCTGTGTGAAAGGAGCTGACATAACCAGAAACTTTTACTTTCTGTGGACAGGTATGGGTAGTTGGTCACCTGTGTAAGCTAATGCATACAGTCAGCCTGTGATAACTCTTAGAATCCTAAACCACGATTCAGAATGCCACTAAGCTAGTTACTAATACATAAACAAAAGGTGATTCCTCTCCCAAACAGTTTACGGTATATAAGATCAGAGATAAGAGACAGATAGAGGCAAAGAGGGAGGAAAAAGAAATGAGTCAGTACTGATTAGTATGATGACTAACGGGTTAACCAATTTCAAGACACATAACATAATGTATTGAGGCGTGTCCTAAAAGATATATAGCAGATGTATAATAGAAAGAAATTTAAAGTGAGATTGCATGAAAATAAATAGCAGGGGGACAGAAAGTTAAGTTGGTGCTTAGTCACTGGTAATGCATTTTAAAAGACTACGCATCGTTAAGTATTACGTAACATAAAGGGGGATTGCAATTTAAAATAATCACCAACAGTTTCCAATTAAGATTCAAAAGGGACCAAAAGAATGTTGCACTTATGCAAGGGGCTCCACCCTGCCTATCACAGAACTTGCTGTTACACCACATTCATCTTTCCCGTAATGCATTTAAATTTGTAACTAACATTCATCACATTTTTTTCCTCTTTTCTCCAGAGAAAAATATGGATACAATGAAAACTAAATCTGTAAAGTCAAAGAAATGCACTTAAAAATGGGAGTTCCAAGGACAGCTCACTTCAAAATTTTAGGCTAGCCAGCAAGAAAACTTTTTCTACAACATCGATAACTTTACCTTTACTGTAGAAAACCATATTACACCAGAGGGTGGAAGCTGTAAATTCTCAGACTTCTAGATTATTTTTAGGCAACATATGGCCAGGTCAGGAAGCTCCTTGAATATAAGGACCAAATTACTACACTTGAGTCATGCCATGGGAAGCCAATGTATAGAGGGCAGGGTTTGATTTATTTAAAATAACTTCCTACTGAGTAAACTATGAGAGCAGCATTTCCAAGCACTAAAAGCTTCGTGTAATATTCAGAGCAATTGCTAGGCCCAGCAGCTGTGAAAACTTAACGAAAATATGAATACGAACAAAACCCAAATGGAATTGCCTAGGCAATGAAGGAGCTATTAACAAATGCAGTCAGTTCTTCAAGAGCTTTCTTAAGAATTTCTGTGAATATTCCTAAACCTATACCATGAACCTGTACCTTCAGTTATAATAGCATCACAGTTGCAAACTCTTCTATATGCCTTCAGCCTACCAGTGAGTGTTGAGTGTTGCTGAAGTTCAGCTTCCGCTTGCTGTTCTTTATGCGGGAGGCAGGCCACTTTTGTGGAATTCTTTAGGGCAGATGCAGTGAAGGATATATAAGACTTTGCAACATTTGCATGATCCTCATACCTTTCTCCAGGTCTGTGGAAAAGCTCAACTACTAGCCACATATAAACACTTTCCACAAATAGCATAAACAGCATTTATTATTGCTAGGCTCCATAAGCAAAGGGTATAATAGTGTAAGAACAGTTTCACTGGGTGTATTCCTCCAAAAGACAGGTCCTCAAACTATCTTGCTACATTTCCAATTATGCTTGCTACTTTTCTAGGTGAAAAGGAGGAATCTAACAGTGTCATATGCTGCAGAGAATAATAATAATAATTTAAAAAAAAAAAGTGACAATAGGCATTTAACTGCTTTCCTAATGGAAAAGTCAATAGAGTGTTCTTAAAAACTGTTTTCAGTTTAAACACAATGCCAGTTATATGTTTTTCTTTTGCTGGTGGGGACAGAACAAGAATATGAAATTTCTTCAACAGAATATAAATCCAAATACATTTTTTCCTCGATATTGTCATAATAGTTCCAAATAACATATAAGAGTTTAATAGAACTATTTAGGAACCCCAAAAGCATACTTATTTAAACAATGAGGTCAGGTTTGTAGCAAGACACAATCTCAGATGCTTATCTCTATAGAATGAAACAATATAAAGACTTGAATATATCAAGATGATATACGGTAATAGTAAGCTTAACACCAAAAACAAAGCAAATGAAATCATGCTTTCACTTCAGTAAAATTGGATATCCCATTCTAAATAATAATAATAGCAACAACAACAATTTGGTTTAATCTAGTTTTTTATTCCCATTATATTCAAAAATGAAGAAGTTACAGACACTTTCCAAAGCTCTTGTTGGAAGAGTTTTACAGATAAATTATAGACTTTCACTAACTTTTGAGCTATAAATACAATTTTTCTATTACAATCAAATTTTAAAAAGAATAATACTACCAAATTCTGTATCTGAAGTAGGTGGAAAGCACATAATTAAAATATTTACTTGATTGTCTCTTAACACAGACACACTAAATATCTGGAGTTATAACCTAGAAATGTATTATTGATCAAATAAGAGTCTTCCAGTATGTTCCTGGGAAAAAGTAGGAAAATCCAGTGATGGATCATTACAAACACAAAATCACACTAAATAGATGCCATGTATTTAGGAGCTGCACCTTTCTCTAAATTATGCTAATTCTCATCAAACTTTTAAGCATATTCTCTCAAGCAGCTTTTCAAGAACTGAACCATTATAACAAATCAACCCATGATTGTGTAGTCCCTTAGCATTTCTGCTCCACAACTGTATCACTCAGAACCACACACCATTCCTCAGACCCAAAAGAATGACTTGCAATTAACTTTCAACTGTACTTTGAGCTGCTTCTCAGCCTTGCTTTGTAACTACCCTTGGAAGCCCCAGACTTTATGGCATGATCTTCAACACAAGTATCACTGAGGTAATGACCTGCACGCCTTTGAAGGTTTTTTTCTCAGCAGACACAAATGACAAACATGATGTAAGAACATAACATAATAATAGCCCTACTGAGTCAGAGCAATAGCTACCCCAGCTCCAACTGCAGCCAGTAACAGATGGCTAGATAAGAGTTATCATGTCATAAAACATTCCCCAAATACTCTCAATGTCTTCAACAATCTACAACTCCCAGTGTAAACTTGTCATGTTTCGTTTTGAATTTACCTAAACTTTTAGCATTCATACCATCCTGTGGCAAGAAATTCCACAGCTTTAGTACACATTCTGTGAAGTCTGCTCTTGTCCAAGCTTGCCACCTACCAACTTCATTTGATGCTGTTGTATCAGAAGTGGAAGTGTACACGATCAGTCCCTATTCAGCCTCTTCTTTCGCTCATGATTTCACAGACCTGCATTACACTCTGCTCAGTGATCTCTGTTCCTAATCGTATAGTCTTAGCCTACTTTTGTTCGTTGTGTGGAAGCTGTTTCATGCTTTTTGTTGCCCTCATTACTCTCTCCAGCATCATGCCTTGTTGCAATTTATCCTTTCTGAGGAGACCAGAAGCGCACAGACAATTCAAGATGCAAGAGCACCATCAATACATGCAGCTGTTATAACTGACGTCTGTTTTTTTGTTCTCTGTTCCCCTCCTAACAATTCTTTACTTTCACTTCTAGTTTACTGAGCACTGAGTTGACATCACTGTGGAGCAAACCACCATTACAAACAAATGCTGAATAAAGATTTTGGGGTGTTCAACTTTAAAGAGGCAACAGATGCATAGAAAATCTAGATACAGCAAATATATCCAACAAATGGCAATTTTACAATAATAAACAAAAGATACAAAAACCACCAACTCTCAGTGGAACTATTTTGTAACAGTTTTTGCTACTTTCTAAACAGCTTCTTATAAAATATCATTAAAAATTAAAGCAGCATAGAAACATAATGAAAAAAAAAAAAGACTGTGATTGAGATTTTTCTGTTTTGATATGACTTACTTGGATCTGAACAAGGGAATCACCAACTTTCAGAAGTCTGTCATTGTAATACCAGTCTGGCAGTCGAGGCTTATATTTGTTCCAAATATTAAACAAAGTATTTGCACTAAAAAATACAGGAGAAAAAGGTTCCAGATTAGACTCGCAGAAGACCCGTCATAACAAGTAAACAAATCAAGAAAACTTCAAATTGTGAAAACCCCCTTCTTCCAAATGTATTTGAACCTCTACATACTTCAAAACAAGTGATCATTAAAACTGGATTTAACAAGCAGCCAAGGACATTTCTGTGTTTCCTTTCTGTCAACAGTTTTTATCACACAGATTTTTTAAAAAGGATGAATTGTTTTGTATGTAAATACTTAATAAAATGTCTTAATACAAGTGTCTTTGCATTGTTCAAACATGGTCATAAGTGTCAAATCTGTCCCACTTTTCAGATTGTATGTGAGAGGCTCTGTAGAAACTATTTGGTATTTTAAGGAAATTCAATGGATTACAACTCAGACCAATTGTTGGACCTGAAACTACAAGCACTAAGAGTAGGGAAAAAAAGATCCCCAAATAATAATGCTTGTCTGGTAGCAGCAAACTTAGGACCTAGTAGCCATGAAATAAACTGTAGAATTGTACCATGAATTACAAAAAGAAGAAAGTCATTAGAAAGCCTCTAGCATGAAATGTTTGGGAACTTTAAATTGTAAAGGGTGGGACTCAGAGAGAGCAAGCAAATGGCATGTTTGTAAAAAGAAAAAAAAAAAATAAAATAAAGGATTTTATGGCAATAGCTGCCACCTTAGACTTCTTTAAAAAATCTATATTCAAGCTGGAAAACAATAATTGATCAGGCAGACTGCTAATATGCACAGGGATTTTTCTGAAAAGAATCCTCTTACAGAACTAACAGTATTTACAGTGTTAACAGTGCCAGGCATCTCTTAGATTTATTCTCTTAACAAATCACTTCTACAGAAACCTCAGCAAAGAGTGCCTTGTGAAACCACAGCATCTACATTATTCATAGGTAGCAATTTATAAGGAAGGGTAATAACTGAAGAGAAAGGAATTCATGTTGGAAAATAACCTTCTAGCTGGCTTCTCACGTCTAAACTAACGGTGTGCTTTCTGGTGTATCAGGACCTCCTAAGACAGTGAAAAGATGGCAGATCTCCTAAGATGGTAGACTAGAATGCAAGACACTTTCTTCAGCTGTTTTCTGACATTGAGGAATTTTGAATCCTTTTTTACAGTCTCCCAGACAGTTCTTCATTGTAGCTTATAAGAAGACTTCCAGTAAAAAAGCACAATAAGAATCATCAATTTTCCCACACAGAAAGCTACAAGCCACCTTCACATTTCAAGGTGAAACAGATGGCTGTATGAGCAACTTGTCAAAATGATCTCTACACCAAAGAATTACAACACTCATAATCTTTTTATTTTTCCCCTAAAAGTATCACCTCGGCACAATTTTCGGTTCTTGAAAGTAGAGAGCAAAGAAAGAAATGGGACATTCTAGAGGTGTATCTTAAAAGAAAAATGCAGTAACAGCACAAACCTGGCCAAAAGCAACAACCTGAATACAATCTTCTCCCACATTACATCTTTGAAGGAAATCATGGCCCGGTCTAATAAAGAGCACCTTCTAGGTGGAGAATGCGTTCCTCCTGGTCCATTGGTAAGCAATTAATAGGCTGGGTTGCAACTGACCTATTACACTGACAGAAGACTACCAGTCTGGCCAGTAAGGGTAAATCTGCAAAGAGGCTCCAAAGGAAGGAATCAGTTGGGCATCCAAGTGGAGTCCCTTTGGACTATCGTGGGAAGAAACTTAGGAAAAGACTTCCCAAGCCCTAAAGGTTTGATAGATACTACTTGAGGGAGAAGAAAAAAGCTAATTATCAGGCTGTAAGGTAACTGATAGTAAGAATGACTGTGGAAAGAGGTCTGGGAGGTAAGACTAGCGAATTTCTTTAGGACTGATCAGCTGGAAAACCCCCAGCAAAGATCATCCTCACTTTTTGTTTTGAATACTCTATTAAGAAGTGAGCAATAAACTAGTGACAAATCTGACTAGACTGCCAACTTCAATGGGGACATTCAGGTGAAATATATCTGCTACAATGCCATGACTAAGTACAAATGAGTGCATGACACAGGAACGTTTCTTTGACACAGACAAAGGCGAGTGAGACACTTCCCAAACAGCTAATATGTCTTTCCTTTATATAGGCTGTAGGCCACCAGAATAACAAGCTAAGCAAGTGAATTCTCAGAAAAATACTGGGCTTCTGGACCTCAGAGGTGAACCTTCTTCATTTCCAACCACTCTATGGATAAAAAAAAATCTTTTCCTGAAAGGTCAATCCTTAATATTTTGCATAGGGTAAGGCCTACAGAGTTATATTTCTGGGTCACAAGTCTTTACTACAAGTCATACAGGATTTTCTGATACTGATCAGAAGATGTCTTATTGAATGAGGGTGGCTAAACCGCACAACATGAAATAAAATCAATAGTTCGTGGTAATTTCTTGATGTTCCCATTGCCCAGAGAAATGGGTTAAAACAACTTATCATTTAGTTGAGGGAAAAACATTTTTGATTGCTACTTCTACTGCTGGAAAAGATTCATAACTCCAGCACAGGGCATGTAATCGGTATTTTTTGTTACTTACATTAGAACATTATAAGTGCCTAAATTACGGCCTTACTATTGACTTATCGACATCAAAGGCTGACAGCATTGGAAGAATGAAGCCGACAGTCTTCTAAAGTGTACATATGTACCATGTGGAAGCTCATTTTCTTGCTTCTGTAATAACAAGAGCACTTTAATCATCAACCAAAATCATGCCAGAAAAAGTAGCTTGACAAATGACAAGGCAAGAATTCTCTAGAGCATTTAGGAAACCATCTGCAATAGCCATTACCTTCAGAAATTCTTAAAAACAACTAGACTAAGGCTAGTTCTGCAACCAGAAATTTTGAGTTATCAAACAATGAGAAGCAAGGGAAAAACAGCATGGAAATTTCAGTCACAAACAAATACCCGTGACTTTGCTAGCTACCTCAGTGTGTGTGCTAATAAGCAGAATTCTAGTCTTCTACCTCCATATTGTCCCTACACATACAAAAAATGTCAGAGGATACAGAGCCATGGGGAGCTTAGTGTTATGCAACATTCTCCATGCCCTGGAGCTCTGGCATGGGTCACTCACTACTGTCACCAACTGCTGGGATCAAGACCCAGGTAGTGTTAGCTCTCATCTTCGTGAGTGCTGCAGAATTCTTTAGATGGGAAATTTTTTTTTGCCAACTGAACCAGCATGGACAGGTGTAACATCTACAAAATACCAGTTCTAAAAAGATAGAGCCTCATCAGGTCAAAATATTCCAGAGGGGAAGGTAAAGAAATGCTTGGAGACACTGTTCACAGAAACTGATTACTTGGCGTGACATTTGCGAACGGATCGGTTTCAGCATGCCTAGCTCTCAACCAGAAGATACAATGAATGTGTTCATTATCAGCAGTTTTCTGCTGAATTGGTGTTGTGTGAAGCAGCTGAGTGGCATTCCTTCCTCTGAGGGGCCTACAGGGGATACTTTTGAAGTAAGAATACAGATCAGCTAAAGCAAAAAACAGTCTGAAGCTATAAATGAAAAGCTTAAAAATACCAAAGCACTGAAATCAGCTGCCGAAGCAATACCAAAAGCCAATACACCAAGATTTAAAATGCTAGAGGCAAAGGCCTGGAGACCCATACCTGAGTGATAGATCGAGGCCCAGACCTAATGATGAACATGGCACATAAATTAGAAATCCAGAATAGTTAGAAAAGGAGAGATCTCCAGTGCAGACAAATGATAGACTGCAGAATCTGAGTACAACCTAAATTATGTCCAGCTCCTTTACAGAAGGGCTATTTGTAGACTGCATCCAGGAAAGTACCAAGTGAAATACATAAGGATTGAAGCTGCACAGAAGTGATAAGCTAAGCACCCTGTAGCCTAACTGCTGTGCTCTTTTTGAATGAAATTACAATAACTTGGGAAACTTTCATTTTCATTTTAAAGATCTATGGATTTAGACTAGAACACTGCTCAGATAACAACAGGAGAAAACCAACAATTTAGCTTCAAAGAAGCAGTTGAACATTTACGTTATAATGTACCTAAATACAGCAGGGAGAGCTACATGAGAAATGCACAGTCTGTATAAGACATATGCATGAACTGTGAATCATCCACCGATTTTAGTTGCTCTATATTAACTGCATCAGAAAATGTAGAGCTCTGCATACCCACAGATAGGCATGTATGTGAGCAAACAAATATGCACAATTATACTTGCCATATGTTCTGCCTGCATCGATGTGTATAAAAATATACCTACGTAGACACGGCCATATGCACGAGAAGAGCCGTGTGTCGCTATCCTCGCGTGGCCCTACTGTGAGCACATCTTTCGGGGCAGGCACAGCCCACCCGCGCCCACCCTCACACCCAGCAGCACAGCCTGGTGGGCTGCCAGCTGCTCCTTCAGTAGGGTTTTCCGACTGATAAGCTCAGGCAGCTCTGGTACAGCGGCAATGCCAGCAGCTGCAATACCCTGCGCTTTCTTCCTACGGTATTCACTTGGAGGAGGTGCAGAAAAAGGAGGCGTTCATGCTTGGGAGGCTCGCTCATTTAGAATCATGGAGTCATTAAGGTTGGGAAAGACCTCCAAGACCATCTGGTCCAACCATCACCAATGTCACCCACTAACCCATGTCCCTAAGCACCACGTCCAACCTTGCCTGACACATGAGGGGGAGAGCAAAGGAGAAATAAAAGGGGTTGGGTGCCCTGGAGAAACCTAGGCGGGAGCAAAGCCAGCTGGCTCCCCCCCGGGGCAGCGGGAAGGGGGTCTCGGCCCTGGGGTGCGGGCAGGGAAGGGGCAAGGAAAGGCCTGGGAGAAGAAGGGGCAGCCGAGAGGAAGAGGCTGGAGGGCAGCAGCGGGGAGCGGGCGAGGAAGGGGAGCTTGCGGCAGGGGCGGCCCCTACCCGCGGCGGTGCAGGTCGTGGCGCTGCGGCTCGGCATCCCCCGCGCCCCTCAGCCGCCGCAGGAAGCCCAGGACGTCCCGCAGCTCGGCCTCCAAGCTGTCCACCACCGGGTTGCCCGGCGCCACGGCCCCGTAGAAAGCAGCCGGCGGGGGCTCCGCCATGCTCCGGCCCGGCCGCGGCGCGGCGGCGTCGCCAAGCAACGGGCACGGGCAGCGGCTCTGCCCGGGGACATGGCGGCCGCGGCGGGGCCCGGCGGGAGGGAGCCCCCATAGCCTGAGGCCGGGCTCTGGCAGCCCAAGGAGCCCCCCTGGGTGTCCCCCCCGCTTCCAGCAGAAAGGAGCAGACCCCCTCCTTCAGGGCTGTAGGAGGAGGCCGTGGCACCGAGGTGTTTCGAAGTTCTCTGTGGGCATCACAGGAAAGGGGCTTGGGAGGGATGCTAAGCAAAACGGCTCGGTTGCTACCTGTGCAGTGCCTTGCCACCTGCGCATCAGCCATGAGTTACTGGCATCCCGGTAATTCATGGCTGATGGTAAGGGAACGACCAGAGAGATGCCGAGCGGTAGGAACTAGAAAACGCTGCACTTGCCAGGCCAGCGAAATGATGCGGGAACCATTTAGGTACGATGGGGGATGTGCACAATTTTAAATTACTCTGTGACTAATGCACCTGACTCATCCTACAGGCTGATTTTGTATTGTTACTGGCTGGGAGTTGTGTGCATCCGTCATCTAACAGGTACCGTGTGAGTAGGGGAAGGTGTTTCCAGCAGGGACTAGAGGCTGTTCGTGTGTGTGAAGTAATTCATAAGGCAATGGCTATGCAAGAGGGAGAGGGTTCCTCATATTTCTGTGGAAGAAGTAGAAAACAAAGCCTGCCGTGAAAAGACCGGACACAAAGGTGCTGATGCTGAGATTTAGAAATCAGTGGGTACAGGGACAAATTTTACAAGACAACTGAAATAGGAGAAGTTGGCTTGGAGAGCAATTACTGCTACATGTAAAGATTTTGTCTGAGCTTTGCCACACTAACCAAAGAACTTCCTGTGATGGATTCCAGATGACTAATGTACCCTGGCTTCTTGTGAAAGGTTGCCTGGGCCACTGGAAGCGCTGCTGGTTTTGTCCGTTTCAGGACCCTAAGAGCTGAGCTAGTTTGCCTCACTAGATGGTGCTACATCCCAAAGGGCTGATCTGCAAATTCACCGCTGATGCGAGATGTGCCCTTATAAAGCAGCAGTGCCTAGAAGCTTTAAAGGGTACTACTGGAGAGGCACTAAATGAGACTCTTGAGTAAAACTTTGTGTATCTCTAACATTTGGCTAGCAGATGGTGGACTGAATGTAATATTAGCCGTTTGAGTTAGTGTTTGCAGCCATAGAAACAATTTGAGTCAAAGAAAACAATAAGACAAATGGAGTATAGTCATTTCCCAAAGGGGAAGATTAGAGAGCTAAGTAAAGATAAAGTTTTAACCGCTGGGAAGTTAACCAGGGCGTAGCTGACCAGCCAGCTCGCAAAGAATGTTCAGTCTAAAATTCCTGCGTCAGAGCTCAGCAGGGTCCGAGTCTACACTCCCTTCTAGATGGAGGTTTAGTGCAGGGAAGACACTTCAGTCCCTCTCAGTACCAGGGGCAAAATCCCCTGCAGAGCCATAGCAAGGTACCACACTGCAGCAAACATCATAACATGTATGTTATTTCAACTTCGGATGCTTGCAATATTGATTCCTATTTTATTGTGTTGGAGAAGACTCAAATTTACACTTAAAATAGTCAGCATCTAACATTTAATCTCTATAATGTTCAGTGGGTCCAAAAGTCAAAAGGGCTTATAGTTAAATGAATAGAGCTTTTTAACTTCAGAAAGCTTATCAGTTCTTCAGAAGCCTTCAGTGTACATAATCTGATGTTTACAGAGAAAAGCTTGGTGTATGCAAAACAATAAGAAAGTAATGGCTATTGAAATTGAAACCATGATAGAAGAATTTCCTCAAATAAATGGAATATACATATCAGTACCTGTATGACTTCAAGAGTTTGTAGCAGGTTTTTGAATTATATATGTCCCTACGCCCTAAAAAAAAAAAAAAAAAAAAAGTTACTTATTAATTGAAAGACTAATGATTTTGTTGTCATTGATAGGTGAACATTTAGATTGTAATCTGAATTAAGGTAAAACCAGAGAGAAACTAGACAAGACTATGGCCTTGTATGGAGTATTGGCACAGACAGCATCCCAAGAAGTGGAATTTAGGTAAATCCATTGCCTCAAGCAGAAATGTCATAGCAACCTATGATTTAATATTACAAGGCCAGATATGAGGAGTCTGCCGTAGAAGGACCCAGAAAGAGTTAACTTAGTAAAAGTCTGTGTCAGAAATGTCTGCTGGCATGGCTGTAGGACCAAGAGCATGCCTGAGTCTGAAAGGGGAAAGACTTTGTTGCTAGCTCATCAGGCTCCCGGCTTACTTCTCTTGTGTCACTTCCACAGTGAAGTTATCAAGAGCAAACAAAAGGGGGAAAGCACTGTGTGACCACAATAAAGTCAGACAGGAAGAGTGTCCAGTGGTTTCAGGGTGCAGGGGCTGAGGTAACGTCTGTGGAGCCCTATTTACTACAATAATCAAAGTTTGTTCCCTATCAGTAATTCTGAGTTCTGAGGTGCACGTTCAGATCCGTTCCTAGGATGCTTGTGAATGTACCCCTTGAATTAGGGCACCTAGCAATTCTTCTGTTTGATATGCAGAGACAGAAGCAATGGTGAATGCTGTATTACCAGACTTCAGCAGGGTAAATTGACAGTCTCCAGAGATCAAAGATCTAAATTTATATATCTTTCTTATGCTTCCAGGGGAAAAAAAAAGTCTGAGCTGAGGTGATTCTGGGTCATTGCTTTAGCATCTTCAGGCTGATAGGGTAATGAAGGCATGGGACTTTAAAATAACGCTGAACATATATTGTGAAGTGTATCAGTGCTGTTCGTGTCACTGGGTAGTATACAAAATTTGTTAAACAGTGATATGGTCTCTGTACTCTAGAACATACACTAGCAAAGTGGCTGAAGCTTGTGAATCTTGACAAACAAACAATTGATGGTCTTTTCAGACACTCTGAGAGCAGATCTGAGACAATTTTAATGCAAGCGAACACTCAGAGAAGCAAAACACTCAGTTTTTACTTGAAAAGGGGCCCTGGCGTCCTTTCTGAGCTGGCACGTCAATGTAAGAGGAATGATCAGCAGAAGGAAGGATGGCAGCTACTGAGAACTGTGCAATTGCCAGGATCTTGTAAGGCTGCATTCGTGTTTGTGGTGAGAGTTCTCACTATGTTTCAGTTGTATCACATGAAAGGTTTCAGTGCCGAATTCTGAAGATTAAGTTTATCAAGGTCATGATACAGAAGTCTTCTTTTTTTTTAATTTCTTTTTAGTGTGAGTGTGAATGCTAGCAAAACCTTCTTTTCAGTTTCTTTGTATCTTTAGGGAAATATTCTTAGGCATATAGATGAATTTCAGTTGATTTCCAGAAAATGTGTTATATGGGAGAAGCGATCTTGTTCCACTGATTTATTCTTTTCAAAAGAAAATGTAGGAATGCGTAATATTTGTGTGAACAATCTATGAGATTTAACTCAACCCACTCAGGCTGTATTGTTATGCACTGAGTGGGTTAACCGGTCTTTGGGGAGGCAGATGCAGCGGGGTTGTTGTACAGCTGCCTGAGTTTGTAAGAGGTTTAAGTTGAAACACAACAGATTCTCAGATCTGCTTTACGGATTTAAGTACCTAAGACAGCAGTTGGACACAAAAATGTCTGTTAGGGACTTTCCGAAAAATGCAGCTATTGCTTCGATGAGAGTTTGTCTAAAATTTAAGATGTTTTCTATATTTGACTAAGATATGTTTTATGCCAGTTTACAAGTACATTCTATTGAGGCAAATATCAATTGAGAGAGCTTATTTTGGAAAGATTTTGAGGGGTCTGCAAATATTTGTTTTGGGGATGTACTAATTTTGGCTCCCTGGACAGACCATGGAGGTAAACTCTCACTCAAAGGTCGTCTCAAGTCTCGGGAAGCTGTAGGGGTCCCTCTAAGAAACCAAACTTAGCAGTGGTTTAAAGTGATAGTAAGGAAGCCTTGTACAAAAGCCCTGTACGTACTTTGCCAGCAGGAAAAGTTGAACGTATGAACAAGATCTTCAGTGATGTGCATGAAAGCACACTAAAATGTAGAACACTTAGCTGTATGCATAAAAACCTAGAGAGAGGCCCACAGTAAAGATGACATCTAATTTAGTGAGCAGAGAGATAAAGATGTTTATACTTTTCTATGGTTTGTGAGTAAAGAAAGAGAAGAGGTAGAACAGGGAAATTGATTCTTTTTTAGCTGCATTCAGCTTAAGCTGATTGCTAGGCATCTAATAGTTAAGATTTGAATTTGGGAAAAAGGCAGTGACATGTTTTGTTTAAACCATCATGCCTTTTCTTCACTTTATGAAGATTTTCAAGACAAACTTTAAATGAGAGGAAGTATAGTTTGCTCCAATAAACAAATCAGTCCTGAAGCCTTTCCCAAATGTCTCTTGAAGCCAAATGTGACAGTGCATTTTTGTTCATGTTCTCCTGATGCATGTTTGTTGTTATAATTCTGAGCTGCTACACATGCTGTACACAGAAATCATCTCGGGAAAATAACGTTGTTTGTGTATATAACTCCTGAATAGCCAAATACATCCTTATCATAACACTTCCTCTGTTGTGTGTTTGGTCAGGGAGTACGCACAAGATCAAAATAGACTCTTCTAGGAATTAACCATTGGCAACAAACAAAGAGAGAGCTAAAATAACCTGGTGATGACCTCCCATATTTTTAGATCAATGCATTTCAAGTTTGTCCATTTCTTATTGCATTATAGTATGAATTTTGACACTTTTTGGCATAATTACTTCTATTTTCCACTCATATTAGTTTCTTACTCACACACCAGAATATTTCACTCCAAGGTCAAAGTATCTGCTGATTGAGGTTTGTTCAAGCAGCTGACAGAAGTTGTTTTGGGTGATAGCCTGACCTTGGACTAGGAGATTTAGCAGCTTGAAAGTCAGCAGTAGAAAATTATGCAATGTGGAAGAGTAGGTTTTTTGTTTTGTTTTGTTTTGTTTTGTTTTGTTGTTTTTTTTGTTTTTTTTTTTTCTTAACAAGCCTTGCTTATTCAAGGAAGTAGAAAAAATATCCGTATCTTCCCATAATTGTTTGGACATTTCATATTTTTCAATAATACTTATTTATTATTCTACATAATTTTATTTTCTAGGTCATTATTTCTAATAATATATATCATTCTGAGCTTTTGGTATATGTTATTGTATTATCTTGGTATATATTACTCTTAATAAAATATACCATTATGACCAATGATACACATAATATATGTGATTGTAAGCCTTTATCTGATTACTTTAGAATTTTAGAAAATTAATGTTTAAGAAAAAGTAATTGTTTTTTGTTCTACATATGTGTGGGAAGGATATTTGGCTAGTTTCTAGAACAGTGGAGCTGGCGCATGTTGGCTTTATTTCAGTGTAAGTACAATTTACAATAATTTCTTTTTAGAGCAATTGGTGCTGTTGCCTGATTACATTCTATGAAATAAAAACTGTCCAGGAAGAGGATTATATGTTTATCATTATCTCTATAGAAGATACTGGATCTATAGCAGACACTCTATCATTAAATCCATAGTAGGATTTAATCTCTAGGAAAAGCTATAATATCCAAAAGTATGATGGCAATAAAGAAGACTAAATAGTTGATACAAGGAAGTTTAAAATCCCAGGCTTGCAATCTGCTGCTAACAGGAGCGGGTAGAAGTACAGGTGTTTCCTGCAGGAATTCTGACTTCTTTTGGTGATTAACCATTGATTGCCACTGATAGATAAGCCTGCAGAAATTGGCTGGACAGCAGAAGTAGACCTGTTATAGCTCATATGGTTAAACTTCCTTTAGCCTTTATCCTTAACACTTTAAAAAGCAGACCATTATTTTCAGTGTTGCTTTCAAAAGGAATAGTAGTATGCAAATGCTTAATGGGAATGGAGTGCCTTAATTAAATTAAAAATACCCTCTTCTTAGTGTTTGGTCCTGCACTTCATAGTCTGTGTGGCAAGCAGTTTCTACTTTCAACTGCAATAGTTTTGAAATAACAGATACTTTTATATATTAACCATTGGCAACAAACAAAGAGAGAGCTAAAATAACTTGCTGACGACCTCCCATATTTTTAGATCAATGCATTTCAGTTTTGGCCATTTCTTATCACATTACATTATGAATTTATATCTGTTTCTGAGCCACTTTATTTTTATTTATTTATTTATTTGCTATGCATTTTTATTTCTATTTTTATTTAACACCTAGAATTATATTTTTTGTATGTTTTGATTTTTTTCATATTATCTTTTATTCATATTGTCTTTTTAGTAGAAGTTTTATCTGGAGAAAAAAAATATTTTATAATTGTACAGTACTTGAAAACGCTGCTTTTTTAAACAGAATGAGATAATTTAATCCTTCTTCCTCAGACAGAAGGACCCTCCACACTATTGTAAACATACCTCTCTTAATAGGCAGACTAGGTGAAGTTTATTAGCCAGACATTTGAACTTTTCTCTAATACAGAGAGAACTAGGATGGAGTAGTATGTCAGGGTTGAGTGGGACTCCTCTGAAACTTTAAGCTGTGAACTTTCTTTTGAGATGAACAAAAGGGAATGCAAAGAAAGGGAAGCAGTAAAAGGTAACATACCTGTATAAAGTACCAAAACCAACAAAGGAATAAAAGTCTTGCTTATTTATAATACAATAAAGATTCAGTTGTGTGCCTCACATACACTTCCGTCTAGTGTTAAACTGTAACTAAGTAAAAAATGAAGAAAATAGTATCAGCAAACAATCTGTAATATATATAGTCTGTTAGGAATCACTAGTTAAGAAAAAAAATGTGATTTTTGGAAAGTTATGTGAGTGAAGAATCCTTTAGTCATCTCTGAATCAGATTCAGAGATCTCAGACATCTCACTGAGATCTTTATACGTGACATTTTGTTTCTGATATCCCTATTATAGGTTTATAGAGAAAAGGTAATAGATCCTAATTTTATCATTCTGTTAGCCCTAAGCTGCCAAGCCAACAACTCTTATTACAATACCTATTTTTTAATGAACAAGAGACCTTCCCATTGTCCAAAGATTACTCTGAATCCATGCAACAAATTTCTTATAAATATATCGACAGAACCATTCCTCTGGTATAACTTGTATTGAGATTTTATAGATATGATTATATACATTATACAACTACATACATGTCTGGTCAGCATACTGTCAATCTGTTCTTTACATTTTTTATTTTTATCCAAAATGTACTCTAAATAAAATTGTAATCTTTACCTTTTCACCATTTTCTCCCTCAGAATTTCAGTTTTAAAGATCAAACTATTGCCTTCTGTTTACATCATGGCACTCTGGGAAAAATAGAAATTCCTATCAGCACTTTGACTGTTTAATTGATGGAATAGTAAAAATCATGTAGACCTTGGCCACAAATATGTAGATGAAATGTTGGTAACAAATTTTGAAGATTTTGCTGAAATGCTTTCAAGTGGACATAGGGCTCTTCATCTATTAGGGGTGGATATATTCAAATGGCTATTTTTTACTCAGTGGATCTACTGTGTATACTCTCTTATGTCTATTAAATATAGAGACACCATAGTTTTTACCTTTGTAGAACCAAAATAAGTCTATTAGATTTTATTCTTTTTTCTGTGACGTTAGCAATAGAACTGCTTAACAAATTATCTTTACAGGAGCAAATTTTGTTCTGCTGTACCTGTGTAACCCCATTAGAAAAGACTGTCAGAATGATTGCTTAGAGTACGTAAGCACAACTTCATTGAAATCAAGCATTATACACCCATCTGAGTTTGCACAAATATAATTAAAATTTAGTAATCAGAAACATAATCACTATTATTATCAGACATGAATAATAATCCAAGCTAATTTGTAGATCTGAGATTATGAGTGCATCTACATTAGCAATTTAGTTCATTTTATGAGTGCACTTTTGAAGCATCCTCAGCTCCTGCATATGTTTCGTGTGATGGAGTGATCTTGAATGCATGGATTGAATTCCTTTAAATTGAGCTATGTTGAAATGTGTACTCCAAGAGCACACCTAACATCCTCCAACCAGTACTGGAGATTCAGTCTATAGGAGCAGACTAGAACTAGTTCAAAGTAAAACCCCCAAAACATGCATTATGTGAACATATGGTCCCTGGGAGTAACTGTTTCACTGTACAGATCTGCTCTGATTGCACTACTTTCTTTGTCAGTATAGCCATGGCCTACTTTGCTAGTTAGTAAACACGTTTTGAAGTAATCTGAAAAACAATTATGCCATTTCTGGAGAAATGCTTTTTTTAATATCAGCACTTGAAGAAAAAAAAAACTTTTAAGACATCAAGGCTACCTACATTTGTTTATTTATTTTGCAGAGAGGAGCAAAAGAAATTGCTTACAAACTTTTTGCAACAAGTTAGACACGATTTCTTAGTTGTGATAGAACTGCACCTTCTGTTTGTCTCAAGGAACTAAGTAGAAGATTTTGTGTGTTTCCTCAGTGCCAACAACACTGATGACAAAACTGCTGTAAGAAGGTAAGAAAACATGCCAGCCCATTCCCTGTGGTATTGCATCTGTTTTGAAGTTTACAAGCAGCCTATGCCCCGGGTTTGCAGTTTGTGTCATGATTTAGTTAAGAAAAAAAAAAAAGGTTCATATCATTAAATTCCACTACAAAAAGTGTTCTACTCTAGGACTACAAAATCCTTTTTTTAATTTAGATCTTTGGTTTATTTTCTTCAGATAACAAACTTAGTGCATCACATGCTTTCCTAGCAGCCTCCATTTTTTCCAGACTACTCTCCATGGGCCATCTACGTGTAAATGCTGTCCCCACCTCAGAGACCACTTGTCCATGCAGCTCGGTAGGCAGCAGGTCAGTCACAGGCTGGACTAGGGCTGTACGCCCATGGGAAGATTCAGCACAATGGCTCTGCTCACACTGGTTTACTACAATCACTTTCAAGGGCTGCGAGAATAGATGGCCTGCCCTTTTCTGTGCTGCAGATATGTGTGGTCCTTCCAGAGAACCCATAACAACGTCCTTAAAACACAAATGAAAGAGTGTGTCTGAGCATAATGCCTGTCCCAGTGTAACACTTCTACTGTTGTTTCAGACACCCCAGCAACACCCACCTGGCCCTCTTTCAGCAACATGCACACTCAGAAGAATGGGGTTCTCTTCTGTGACCCCGCAGCACCTGTATGATCTATGGTGTGCTGCAACCTGGCAGCTCAGGGAGAGCAAAAATTGGGGTGTTTCTAGGGAAGTGTAAGAAGAAGAGGAAATGAATTAACCAGTTCCATAATGCCAAATCCCAACTTCAGTCAGGGGTCAGATGACTCTGTTTCGAGTCCTGATCTGACGTCAGGTGCGGCATCTGAGCCAGCTCTGAACAGGCTTAGCCACTTGGCATGGTGCTGTACTGTGTGGAAATACCAAAACAATGTAATTACAGCAGAAGGATGTACCAGAACAAGCTGTCTCTGAAGTTAATATATCTGGGATCACGCTGTGTATTTCTGATAGGGTGCTACTTTGCATAGTGTGGGTGCATATTTAATGACCAGTGTTCGTAGTAGCACAGGTGCACAAAGCAAAGAAACTGGGGGCACAGAAATATGGAGATGACAAGACGGGAGAGCCTGTTGCTACCGGGATGCAGTGAGAGATTGCAATTTGCCTTTGAAAGTTCAAGGGCTGTAAGATGTGGTGTCTGGAATGAAGGGAGGAGAAACTAGTAGATATATAACCGTTGTAGTTAAACAGGATGGAAAAGGGCATACAAGTGGCATTTGATTTGGGGGAAGAAGATGAGGGAACAGAGAGGAAGAGAGTATTTCCACAGAAGACATTGGGGGAAGTGGTAAAGAGAGAACAAAGGGATAAAGGAGAGGACAAGGAAGAGCCAGAGGGTAACAAAGAAAAATGGACTGCAGTATCTTCAGTGCAGAGAGTTAAGAGTCAGGTCTCTATTTAAGAGTCAGGTCTCAAGAGAAGAGTCTTCTCTTAAGGGAAAAGTAATCCTGCCTTGAACGCTGATGGAAGGAGGTCTCTCCAGTTCAGCCCCAGAGGCTGCTCAGAGCAGACAGTCTGGACAGAAGAGGGAAACAAGTGAGAAAGCAAAAATAACTCCTTCTTCAGAATTCTTCTGAAAAGAGATACTTTCACTTTAGCGTGTATGTTTGTTGTGGTTTGGGTTTCAGGGCAAGGAACAAGATGCAGCTGTGGCAGACCCTAGGCCTTGATTTCTCAGATCTAAAATTAGGTAAACTTCCCTTTAATAACAGCAACCCTGACTAGTATCTAGCTCCAGCTCTCTGCGTGTCATTGATGCTGGCTGCCTTCACACATTAAAAGGGTGGTTCCAGGCTCATTTTCTAGGGAAAAAAAAAAGCCTTCATTTGTATTACAAAGAATATGGTATCACGACCATCCCGACCTGTTTCTTTTTTTGTCTTTGGAAACACTTCTGCACCATTTAGAAATAAAAACGAAGACTCTCAGCAGAGGTGGGGTGGGGGAGAATGTTACTGCTCCTACAATTTCCATTATCTGAAATGTTTTTAGGAAAATCAGTTGGAGTGGAAAAGAGGGGGAGTGCTGCATGGGAAGGTGAGGGGGTCGGGCTGATTCTCCAGGGGACGGCTGGGGCTCCCTCAAGCCTCTGACTTATGTTTTCTGAGTCACAGAATTCAGGGTTGATGGTGGCAATTATATATGCTGGGTCTGAGATAATGGTCTTCCTTAGGAGAAGAGAAAGGCACTAGCTGAGAGCAATAGAAGAAGAGAGCAAGAAGAAAGGAAAAACATGAAGTGGGCGTAGGTCAAGGCAAATGTTTTAGCGATGGTGCTGGAATTTCAGGTCTTCAAACCTCTTCAGCAGGTGATGCTTCCTCTCCAGGGCTCTGCAGCTATTAATATGAACGAGAGACATTAAAATGTAGAGAGACAGTCTGGCGCTTAGTCCCTGCGAAATTTGCAGATGGGAACGTGTGGGAAACTTCCTCAAGGAAAGTGTTTTACCCTGAGGGTGGAAATGGTGGAGCATTACTTCAGTGTTGTTCCTAAGCAAAGCGAGCTAGGGAGGATCAGGCCAAGATGATCTTCTCCTCATTAGTCAGCTACAAGAGGTCCCAGTGAGTTTTGGAAGCCTGGAAGAGATTGATGTTCACAAATAGCATGGGATGACTTTTCAGGTTCATCCTGTTGTATGAATGATTTGATAATGCCGTGTCTACAGTACTCTTCTGCTGCAGTCTAGGGATGTTGCTGTTCTTTATTTTTTTGTAATAAATTTGTAATTTGTAGCCCCACTTTAGTCTGGTAACTTCATTTAGTGTCCTTTTCTATTTCATTTATCTTACTTTTTTTTTTTTTAATTTTGTCATGTAATGTAAGGTGATTACTGCATTTTAGTAGCTGAAATTACCTCAGGGTTTTGGAATTAAACAATTGATCAATACCTAGGCTGAATCCAGTTCCCTCTAAAAGGCCAGTTATCCAATGACAGGTTGCACATGGGGTTAGAGTATCGACAGTAGCCTGAAACTATGCCACACTGAACTAGTCAATCTGTAGATAAATTTGTTAGATTTCAATACTAACAGCTTTTATTGAGCATCATTAATTATATATATTTTTTGTTTCTGTTTTATGCATTTTTGTAGCATTTCTGTTACCATAAATTAGTACATCTCCATAATTTCCTTCAACTATTTTTTTTCAATACAGAATACCTGAAAAGTGGACACAATTAAGGTACTCAATAATACAAACAACAAAAGAGATTTAAAGAGAAGGAAAAGAAAATATAAAGTCATGGATAGTTCACCCCTCATTAAATACAAAATGTAACATTTATTACAAGGTTTCTGAACTGCTCAAGAACCCTGTATTGCATATGGCCTTTGCTTCAACCCTAGAGCTGTGCAACCCCTCTGTTTAAAGCGTATAGTAACTGTTCAGAGTAAGGGAGATTTTTGCATTTGCAGGTATATGTGTATTCAGTAAAATTGAGTTTCCAGCTACTTGCTGAATAAAATTCCAATTCTCTGGATCACTCTTATCTCAGGGGGGACCTGCAAAGCTTAGAAACACATGGATTTCTCAATCCCTTCTAAAACTCACTCTCATGTCGGAGACAATTTTTTTTTATCTCAGCTCTATTTACCCTGGTCAGCACCTCAGCCCTCTATTTCTGCTTGTTATTTGACATCCACCGTTAGTGTATGCTGTCAGGATGTTCTAGTTCCTATTAGTCCAAAGCTCTAAATTCATTACTGTGGATGCTTGTATCACTCCAGAACACACTGTGATTTTAAAGACTGGACATATTACAAAATTTACATGTTGCTCCCTCATATGCAGAAAGAGAGTTTTATTAGTATGTGCAGAATCAAGCTGTGCAATCAAGCCATCTGCTGATATGTATCTCTTCGTAGTGCATATGACATGAGTATGTTTTAACAGGATAAATTAAAGCAAATAATATTCCCCTTCCACAAATCTCTTAATACTACTTCTCTGTTTTTAAGAGAAGCAGGAAATACAGAAGGAAATTAATACATCCAGCACTCTTGGACAATAATTACCATAGAAGTGTTAAGAACAGTCACACAGAGAAGAATATATGCAGAGTCAGAGACCACAGTGACCTCCCACACTGCATGGTTCTTTAGAATTACTGAAATCATAAACAAAGTAAAAGCTCTTCTTTCCCAAACAGCCGCCTCGATGTCACTTGTTTCCACATTCCGGCTTATGTCGCTGCATCCCACACTCTCTCTGTTGCTAAGTGCTTTAGGCTTCTGCAATATGTTCCAGCAGCTCCCTGTTTCTCTCAGATCTCCAAATGTGCTATCATCTGAGAGCAGAATGTCTAGGTTTATCTGCCCTGGTAAGAAAAAAGATTAAACTGTACAAATTACAGCTTCCTAAAGAACACTCGAATTTTCCATACCAAAAAATGTCTTTGTAATCTTACATGCCCTTTCATAACACTTTGTTAGAACATGCTTTCAGTTCACAGTAGGATATGTGAGGGATGGGGGCAGAGTATAGCTCCTGGGAGCAGCTACAACTAAACCTTGACTGTAAGTGACAATAGCAACACAGAGCACAGAGTGCTTGCAGAAGCTTAAATCAGTGCTCTCACTGTGCTATGCAAATAAAGGAGCTCACAAATGAATAGAAATCATAGGAAAAGTGAAAAAAGGAAAACAATACATCAGTTAAGAATGTATATCATTTTGTAATTGCATTGGTAAATATTGACTGTTACATCTATTCATCATTCTGGCTTAAACATTGTTTGATTTCTTCTACCCTTGTAGCAAGCATGTAGTAGCTTCTGTTCAGGAAAGAACGATATTATCACAGTTGTTCACCCAGCTATGCCTCTGTCTTTTTTCTTTTTTTTTTTTTTTTTTCCTGGGTGAGTAGGCATCTTACTGAGTGCACTTCTCGGGCTGTGTGCCTTTACCCACCTTGGGGTACAATTCCGTAGCAATCCCTGTATCTTTGGCTACGGTGCCAGCATACCTGCTACTGCAACTGATTTTTACCTGCAGGTTTTACCTTATCTCTTCCACTCAAGTTAAGATAAGCAACATTAGTAGCGATTAAAGAGCTTAAAGCTAACAGATAAATTTTATACACATGAAACATTCTAGGTACATATTCATCTTGGATTTACCATATCCCAAAGCCAACTCAAGGTGCAGCCAAAGTAGGCTGTTTACATGAGAAAGTAATTCAGCACATTAGGAATAGATCATCTACATCAGTAGATTGAAACAGTTGATAGTGAGGCACCTCATTTTTCCACTGTATGTGTTGGGGGGGGTGGGTATTCTGGATTATATTTAGCCTGGCCCCTGGAGCCAAACACATCTGCTACACACGTGGTACAAAGCCTTCTGAAGACAGAAAGTGTTAGGTATGTGCTAGAGGACCTCGCGATGATGCAGCTCACACACTATTTTGGAACCTACTGTCCCCATTAGCACCAGGGTGCATTTGGAGCACATTGGAAGCAGAGCTTCTGTTTTCAATTCCTCCTTAAAGAATTTACTTTGTATGCACCAAAACCCCTCTGAGAACTGAAACAACACATGGTAAATGGAGACAATGGCTGTATTTTCCTCCTAACTGCACCATTGCTTTGAAACAAATTGCTAATGTAGACACAGCCTTTTGACAGCTGCTGAGGGCAACAATCTGCCAGCTCTGCTAGGGCCTAGGAGAGGAGATCAGCTTTGGACTGAAACTCTTCCCTCTGAACAGACCACTTCTCTGTATCACTGCAGACCTTCCTGCCCTCCTGTCCGTGCTCTGTCTTCTTCCTTTTCCCACATCCATTCTCACCACCAGGTAAAGGTCCCTGATCTGCCCCATTCCCATCCATCTGGAAGATAAAGGAAGTGAACCGGGGCCTCTGAAAGGTGGCACATCCTGCAGGGTGAGGAGTGACATGCCTGAGGCCTGAGCATGGAGATGGCATAGCCAGAGAGACCTGAAGGAAGAGGAAGGGGTGGACATGGGTTGTGAGAGGAGTGGAAAAGCCCCCATGGCTTCTAAAACTCTGCTGCTTCTTCTGTCACCTCAGCTTCCTCTTCCACCGTCCTCACACAAACTTCTGAAGCATCCCTGACAGTTCATAGCACCCTAACATTCCCCTGGAACAAAAAAAGATCCTTCCCAGCAACCCTGTTTCTTATTCTGAAATAGCTTGCCTGCTATTGCTGCAAAATATGATTAACTGCACAAACATAGAATTTTTAAAACCATGTTTCAGCAGATGCTTTCTCTCCACCTCATTTTCCCCACACACAGGGAAAGAGAGTTTCTTTTCTGCCTGGTTTCTCCTGGTTCCTAGGCCTCTTCTTTGCCTCCAGACATGTTCTTTTAATAACTGTGTGCTGAGACAAGACATATCTTGTCTTCATTCCCTCAGTCTGGGCCTGCAACCAAGGCTGATAACCACTCTTCCCCTTAATCAAAATCTGGGATAGGATGTTCCATTGCCTGCCACCCTAAAAGCCTCTGTGGAGGGCCAGAGATAGAGCACAGTCTGCCCTACAATGGTTTTGAATGGCCTGGGTTATTCTGAAGCTGGGGAGGATACCAGCCAAGGCAGACATTAGTCTCAGCCAGGATGCAGCAATGAAAGGGGTTAAGCATCAGCCGGAAAGTGTGCCTCATCTCCTTCTAAGCAGACAAAATAATAGCATGGCTCCTGCCCAAATCAGGGGCCAAGCACACAAGGTGCACACAGCCCCCGAACCACTCCGTACTGCCGGCTTCTTTTCCCCGGCAGCACCAGTTAAACTAAGGAGGTTTTACAGTGTATGCATATGCTTAACTTACTAACGATCAGCTCAGTGTAAATATCGACACAGAGCTGCAGAGGAGCTCAAATGTCATCATAACCGTGCCCTTGGACCGCTTCGGAGAGAGCATGGCACACGTAAGGAGGAGAGGCAGGTACAGGTACAGGCGCTGTACCGCAGCCCGGGGAGAGCAAAAGGTGCAGAGGGAAGACCACGAGAGAGCCAGCAAATCCAGGGGCAGCGGGAGCCGTCTGGCCTGGCCGTGACACGGTGGGAAAGCAGTGCCCAGCAGAGCGGCTGGAACGAGGTGACACCGGTGATAACGTTTTCAAGATCTTTCCATGTAGAAAGACCGGAAAAAAAATATCAGGGGCAGTATCCAAAACAGTCCTGAATTCAATCGGCAGGGGCCAAGAGTCACCGCCAGCTGACAGCCCTATCTGTGACCTGTACGAAACAGGCAAAAAGTGCTCCTGGAGTTCATTGGCTCGTGTCCTATTTCAACAAAACCAAGCGCTGATACGCCCCTGCGAAGGCCAAGGAATAACGCAGGTAGAAGTGACCTGTGTCTCACACGTAAGGAGCCCAAGCTCGGAGGCACTGAGCTGTGTTGCAGCGCCGTGCCAGCTTGCTCTTACGGAAGGAGACCTCCCATATTCTCCCTAGCAGGGCGCCATACACCGATGCAGCGTATACACAGATCCAGCAGCTCTATTCTCGGTATGTTACTAAGAGACAACTGTTTCTATGGAGAGCTCATTGGTGGGCAAAATAAAATGTTTTGATGAATTATAAAAAAGGTAAATTAATTTTTAAAACAAAATATAGCGTGAGAATGCTAATGATATGAAATCCCGCCAATACAGAATTTCAAGAACGTACTTTCTTCCTCTTTTTTATTATTATTTTTTTAATTCCTAGCGGACATTTATCCTAAATTCTGTATTGTCTACAAACTGATATAAATGGACGTCTGTCCTGCAAAATACTTAACCAACGTGACAGCCACCTATGTAGTGGCTACAAAAGCTTCAATTGAACATTTGTTTGTTTTTAAAAGCTAAGTATGATTGTACAGCAGTTTATTGTGGATTATAAGTACCTACATGATCATGAATATGCCATGTTGTGAAGTGAACAAAAGAGCTTTGAAATAAGAATTGTAAAGGCAAAGAAGGAGAGAACAAATAAGTACATTAAATAAAGCCCAGCATTTAATTTTAACATGCTTCTGTGGTAACAGCTAGACTCTCCAGATGACAAGTAATAGATATGTGGGGGTTTGTGGCATTCCTGCTTCGTTCTTGTTTATAGCTCTAATTATTTTACACTGTGCTGAAACAGACCTTGAAAAATGCTGTGCTTGACTTGGAGAACAGCTTAGTTGATCAGTCAACAATTTGGCAAAGTAAATAACAAGAAGCTACACAAAAAGGAGTCAGTGAAGAATTCTGCAATTAAACCAATTGGAATTTATGTGAGTGACCTTTTCTTTCTTGGTCCCTATAAATGTAGAAATTATTCATCTCATTTGAAGATGTTCTGTGATGTTTTCTGTGTCAGGCTCAGAGATATTCCGTATGTTACATACAGTTTAATCAATTGTCTTTGCCACCTACAACACATCAAATTACTTCACTTTTTCCCCAGCTGGCTTTTAGCAAGGCTTCAGTCATGCTAACATTGAAAGGGAAGGAATACACGGCTAAGGCTGGATCTTGTGTAACTGAAAGGAGACACAAGGAAGGTAACCCAACAAAAGCATTAGCAGGACTTCTAAAAATCACAGTTAGGTTAAAACTCATGAGATTTCTTTTTAATTTACCTTCTGATTTTTGAGTCCTCATAATAAAACCAGTCTAGGATCAAAATTCAACTTTAAACACACATGCAAAAATGTAATGCTTCTCACTGGCACTGAAGAGGAAGCCTTTTTTTTTTTTTTTTTTTTTTCCCATGAGCAGACAGGAGCTGCCATCTATACCCTTCTTTTTTTATGCCACCTTTTTTCTCTTGTGCTTGCTTGCAGTCTTTCGAGTCCAGCACCAACATATGAATACGAATATACACACGGCTACCTAAGGCAGGAGGATTCACAGGACAGCAAAGGACAGGACAGCAGGAGGATTCACAGGATGAGTTAACAGGAGGCTGATCTGGCTGTGCTGATTTAAGAAATTACTGACTACACCTCTTTGTCCCTCCCATCTGCCAGAGGGTACTGTCCTTGGATGAGGAGTGGCAGAAGAAAATGCAGGCATCTGACTCACCTACCCCGCTGTCCTCACTAGTGGTTAGAGCTAATTGCCACGCTACCCACGGAAACAGGCAGGGCTCTCGTCTCCAATCCCTCAGGCTGTGACAACTTCCAGGAGAAGGGTAGAGCAACTAGCCGGAGCAGTGATGTATTAAACAGTAACGTCTTAATTCTACCTATCTACCCTGCATAGTTAGTTTTGCAAAGATTATAAGACAGTAAAATACATCAGCCTAGACTGCCAGACAAAGCCCTACATCTACTTAGCTCGTCATTTCCTGCATTCTTGTTCCTCTTACTTTCTCTTCCATCCATCCCCAGCTCTCTCCATCTACCCCTTGTCTTACCTTAGTGCCTGTTCTGAATGGACTATCTGCCACTCACGTCTCAAAAGCTACCATTATAAGTCTGAAAACAGTCCTGACAGCCAGCTGCCAGTGGATATATTTATATTCCACTATATCAGGAATTCTCTGCACATCAACAGTACATCTTATACATTTGACTTGCTGTGCACAGAACAGTGTGTGCATTACTCAGTCCTCCCAACAGGAGCCTACATTTCCATCAGCTCGGTTCATTCTGTCCCTAGATTTCCTTTACTTCATTTCATCTCCAACATTCACGGCATATTCTGGCTCCATTTTCATGTGCCCTTTCTCATACTTTTCGTACTCTTTACATTGGATATTAGCTCCAGTCCCACTTCTTTTATTCCCATGTCTCTTCACACCTCCCTGTCCATCCTTATAAATATAAATTTGAAAAATATCTGGTTTAATCTTCATGGGAACTGATACCATCTTTCCTAGAACAAACTTCATTTTTATATAACAGGATTACAAGAAAGTAACCAGCTTGTCATGGCTGAAAGCAATTCCACTTAAGTCGTAAAACTCTCTGGAGATAGCAACCATTAAAATAAGAAAGAAATCAGAAGTTTGACACCTATAATCTTGTAACTGCAGGAGTCTCCGTGTATTTTGTGCTTTATTTTCAAATCCGCTAAGTACTTTGAATTGGCAATGGCACAAATGTTCAGAGACTCACTGATGGCATTTCTAATCAATTCAGTGAGTAATGACTGCAAATTTCTATGAAGCAATTGACTTGCAAAGAAGAAGGGGAAAAAATGCTTGCTATTCTGTCTCAGATACTGAACCTGCATGAAAGAAACGGGAGAAGAATAGGAGCCCCTTCCCCTGCCATTTCACTTTCTGTTTCATAAAGGAGAGAAGTGTATCTCTGAATGTATACTTGAAAAGGAGAAGCAGCAGAGGTGCATATACCCAGGTGACCTGCTTTCATTACCTGCAGATCTTGACTGATTCACTCAAATTCTTTCCGCCAGTTTTAGTCTCCAACACAAAATTTACACAAAATATCAAAAAGATCTTTCTTTCAACAACCTTAGGCTTGAGTTTCATAGCAACCTATCTTCTACTGCAGAAACCTATCATTTTTAGACAATTTACAGAAAATACCTCACCATTTCCTACCTGAGTAGGATAATTGTGTGGGGTTAGGGTAGGCCTAATGTCTTTGGTTTTGAAAAGCAGGATGTCCTGCATTTCAGAGCAGGAGCAGAGAAATAAAGGAGTGTCTAGCCATTTGTTTGCTAATCAGGGCAGAAATGTGAAGAAAGAGTCTCTCCTTGCTGTTAACTTCCTTGTCAAACTACTAACCTCTTGTTGAGGTCAATGGAAAGGCTTCACTGATATTAGCTGGAGTTGGCTTATACAGGAAAAAACAAGGAATGAAACTAGATTTTGCTCCCTCCGCTACAACTGTGGCCTACATCCCAAAAATATCCATAACCATTACCCACCCTTTATGTCCAAGTCCCAGAAATGCTTGATATAAATAAAAACATCAACTCAGATGTTGTAAAGACATAACTGATTATCAACATGAATGATAAATAATCTTCAAAATTTGATACAAGTTATAAGGAAATTAGAAATAATATTTAAGTAGGATTTTGATAGGATGTTGAAAAATTACATATGGAAACTAAAAGGTTAAGGCAACATAAAGGAATAGGAAGAAGAAAAGAATGGACAATGGTATGCCACACACACATATATATGTCATATATTATATTTATACGCTGTGAAATGTCAAAATAATATAGAAGAGATATGGGTCAAGCACAGAAGACAGACTTTTCAATAATGGAAATTTCTCCAGCCGTCGATCAATTTCTAAACACCACTACAGCTACAAGAATGCAAATCTCAAGTGTAAATAACAAACACACCAATATTTGCACTTTGGGAACTCTCTCCTGCTTGCTGAACAAGTAAGGTTTACAAGAGCAAATAGTAGCTTTCCCTGTTACTGTCCGGAATATACAGTGCAGCTGTGTCAGTGTCCACTCATCAGTTATTCAAATCAAGGTAGAAATGGCTATATTTCTTGTTGACAGAAAGAGTATATAGCTTTTTGTTTCTTGAAAGGGTGACCTTCTTCTTGCTGCTATTTCCTGCTTCCATTCAGTCCAAGAGGAAGGGGTTTGGTCTGCCAGTGACGCTAACGATTTTTTTATTTTTTTTCAGCCTAGAGGTCTGCAAGTAGTACTTTGTACTAAATCCAAGTAACCTGGAAAATACTTTATGTGAATACCAGCTTGGTATAAGAAAGCAAGAAACGATCTTAATTTAATATTTTAAATGGATTGAAGTTTTGTGTAGGTGGAAGAAGATCATTACAGAAAGGAGTGCTACACAGACTAATATATAAATAGCTCTTGCTGAGAGCAGAACAATAGCTCTGTTTCTTCTCTCAGAGCACAGATACAATTAGTTAGAGGATATTGCATTCTTTAGAAATTTTTGGCATCCAATAGAAAAAAACAATTGCATTTCAAAACAAAATATTGTATTTGAAAATCATTTCCCCTTTTAATTACCTGCCAAGACTTTCAGTCTTTCCCCTGCAAATGAACACATCCCTTGTACTTGAGCACAATGCTTTCCCACACTGCTGGGTGGCTGTGAGGTCACCAATTCCTGCTGCTGCAACTCACGATCCTGAACTGGGGTCTTGGCAGGAAAGTAGCTGCTTTCCACATACATTGTTTTAAAAATACATATGGTTCTGTAATGTTTCCATCTACCAGTATGTGCACTTCACTGATCTAACTCCTATACTTTTACTGTCACAGAATAACTACATCCTTCTGCTCTATAAATGCTGAGACAAAGCCAGCATATTCATGTTCAAGGCAGGAAATCTCAGTCCCCTGACGGCACTGTATACCTATTGCTGTCTCTATAATCTAACGGCTGATGCAGATTTCATCAGGTCATCCAGTGGCGATAATTCATGCCGGGGAACTTGGGCGTACTCCATTCTCACTGTCTTTGAGAACAGACCTATCACACTTGCCAGCCAATCCATTTCAAAACTAGTTTAAAATATTAATAATCATGGTTAGCTAGAAGGAAATATGATTGATTGCTACTTATTCCACTAAAGAGTAATAATAAAAAATAATCAATAGCTATAGTTATAAAAACCAGACTTGTGGGATAAATTAATCAAAATCAGTTCCTACACTTCAGACTTATGTCTGTCACTGTCTTGGTTTTGTACTGTCTTTTGCACAGACATGAAAATCTTTCTCTGAGGGCACCAGATAGTGGTAGCATACAAAGACCAGATCATAGAATGACAGAATGACTTGGGTTGGAAGGGACCTCAAAGATCATCTAGTTCCAGATGGAGATCGGATATTAATTATATTGTTACAGACTCTTCCCCGTGCACAACTCATTATTCTCCCCAATACAAGTGGAAAACCTTAAGATATTCCTATTGCATTACAACTACTGTTCATGCCTCATTCTTTGGATGGTTCATCCTAACCACTCACTTCTTAGTTTCATGTCATAATTATTGTTTGTCATAACTGAAGTACCAATGGCAGACATTAATGTGTATAAGGTAATATAAGCACAGCAGAAGTACTGCTATCTTTCTAATATTTTTAGTACTTTAAAACAAAGCACAACTTCATAAAGTTCCAGCCCACCTTGTCCCCGGTACCTAATTTATGGAACATAATTTACTTGGGTGTGCTGCAATGAGTGCACTTGCTGCTATGCTGTCTCAAGAACTTGTTTTACTGTTCATGTATATACTAACAAACTTGCATACAATCATTTATAATGATATTACTTACCCAAAATAGCCTTCAAATTGAATAAGATAAAACAAACACAGATCATCTCGTTAGCATTCAAAGATGAGAAGAACTGGTAGGTCTAGCAAGAACTGGTAGGTCCTGAGCTTTAAAGGAGATCTGTAAGGGATATCTTTGCATTGCCAGGAAGTTCAAAGCTTGAATGTCTGCCTTCTCCATGCTATTAAAAATCCCACAAGTTTTGCAAAGGTAAGGCTGCTATCCTATGTCTTGAACAGAAAGAGCTCAGTAATCATGTTTTGTCTCTGTAAACTTCAAGTGTGTTTCTGAGTCATATTTACTGTTTTTTATCCTCAACTGATTCCACCAAAAGTGTACGTCACCATGAGCAAAGTGAGTTTGTATGCACGTAAGGAGTGGATTGATGCTTGCATTCCTTTTTAGGCCAGCTCGAGTTACTTCTGTTTACTGGGAAACATGTTCGTCAGTGTTCTGGTTCGTTTGTGCTGCTGGAAGGTTGCAACCGAGCTGGAAGCAGAGGAATTTCTAGCTGGCGCCGCTCCGGCAAGCACAGTTCCCACTTGGCCCTGCCGTGGAGAAGGACTGGCTAGAATAAGCTGCACATGTAGCTCCTCAAGATCAGCAGCTTGCTGCTGCAAATTAAGATACACTCCGGTCTCCACCTCGACACAGACCTGCCTGCAAAGCAAAAGAGCTGTAAGCCTCCCTCGGTGTGCACAAGGACATAGAAGTCCTGTCAGGTCTCCTTAAGGAGACCACAAGTTGGCCTTGCGATTTCAGTCAGTAGCTGAGGTCTGTGAGAGGACTGGCAGTCTGTTTGGACAGAAGGCCCCATGGTTGTGTCAATGAACTTTGGCCAACAAAATAAGAGAATAACCAAGCAGGCAGCAAGAATCAGAATACGACCAACAGGAAAAAAGAAACAAAAAAACACAGTCGGACAAATTGTGCCCTACGTGTACCCATGACCTGGTACTTGAAGTTCAAACACGCATCACTAAAATCACTGAAGATTTGGACATGCTGTTATGTTTTGTTCTTCGTGTGGTGGAAACATGGCAACAATAGATAGCTTGGAATAAACGCTTCATAGGGCTAGTTTTTCTCTCTTAGGTCTTGTTGGGTAGCACAGAAAGCTTAAGAAATTTAGGGACAGCAAGGGCTGAGAAGTGAGGAAATGCAAGGTGGATCATTTGAAGGGAAAAGGGTTGTAAATGGAAGAGCAAGAGGGAAGCGTGGTTGTCTGGAAGAGTGAGCACAGAGGTTCGTGGTGGTATGGGGACTGCGGATGCAGTAGACAAAGAAAAGAAAATGCCACGGGATAAACACTGAAAGGATGTTTTTGTAGCTCCTGAGTGAGAAATCAATCCGCAAAAGCTACATGGCTTCCCTTAACTTCAGTTATTGACTTGTCGGCCGGGGGGGAGCTGCTACCTCAGAGATGGGCTCAGTCGCCCCGCAAACCCAAGCCGAAACACTGCCAGCAGCCACAACACCTGAGGCGACCAAACGCCTCTCCCGCCCCGACGCCGCTCCGGAGACCCCTCGAGGCAGCCGGGGGAGCCCGTCCGGCGGGGGCGCCGCAGACCCGCTGCCTCCGCAGGCGGCGGCAGACCGGGAAAGCGGGAGCCCCTCTCGGCCGCCCGGGGCCGTTTCCCGTGCGAGGGGCCCCCGGCCGGCTCCCCGCGCGGCCCGAGCCGCTAGGTGTCGCCGGCGGCCGGGCCTCCCCCCCGGCCCCTCCTGCGCTCCGGCTGCCGGCGGGGCTGGCTCAGCGCGGGCGGGCGGAGGCGGCGGCAGCCCGCAGCGGAGAGGCGCAGCCCGGCTCAGCTCGGCTCGGCTCGGCGCCGCGCAGCTCTGTGTCCGGCCCGGCTCGGCTCGGCCGAGGCCGCCCGCTCCGCTCTCGGCACCGCTCGGCGGCCGGCTCCGGAGCACGGCCCGCGGCCGCTCGGCGGCGGGGAGCCGCGGCGAGGCGACGGCGGCGGGGGAAGCAGCCATGTTGGAGCGGGGAATTCAGTGACTGGCCTCGGGGAGGTGGCGCGGCCGGCGGCGAACGGGGGGGAGGCGGGAGGGGGGCTCGGCTCCCGGCAGCGGCGGCGGCGCCCGGACACCGCTCCAGGGCGGAGGAGGGGAAGGAGAAAGGGGCAGAGGAACCGGCCCCGGCCCCGCGGAGCCCCGGCGCTGCTGGTGAGTTGGGGCCGCGCATTGTCTGCCGTGCCCGGGCTGCCGGAGCGGGGCCTCGGCCTGCGTGTGCGCGGCGGGGACGGGGGGACAGCGGGGAACGGGGACGGGAGCGAGCGGCGGGAGGGGACGGAGCCCCCGGCAGGGCCGAGCGGGTGCTCGGGGAGCCCCCGGGGCCGGGGAGGGCTGCGGGGGATTTCCGCTGCCCGCCGGGGGCTGCGCCGCTCTCCGGGGCCGTCCCGGAAAGCGAGGCCCGGGGGGGCGGTGAGCGTCCCCGGATTTGATTGTATTGTATTTTATTTTATTTTTCTGTGGTCCTGAGCGTGCTCGTAACCTCCCTTTCCCCGCCGCCCCCTCCGCTCCAGGCGAGGCTGCTTTCTCCTGACAGCTCCCCGCCTCGCAGCCTCCGCACGGATGACACACTCGCGGCTTGCAGGGCTCCCCCCCCCCCCCCACAGACCCCAAATAACGCAGGTTTCTGCGCGGGGCGTTTTGTGCTCCGAGCTTGGAGTTCTTCAGTGACAGGATCCGTGAACATTTGCTGACCCTGAACTTCGGTGAACTCCTTTTCTCCCTCCCCTTCCTCTCTGAGAAATGTAATGGCATGAGGCCAGGAGGAGCAAAATGGTGCTTCCCTGGCAAGGGAGGTGGAAAGGGGTTGCCATTAGGTGTGTTGGACGTGTCAAGGAAACTTGCGCCGCTCGCTGCTTCTCCTTAGGTCTTCGCAGAAGTGGGTTATCCTTAAGAGAGGGCTGACCCCGATCCCCTTTGTCTCGTTTCTGCGTCAGTTTCGGGAATTGACCAGAGTTGTTTTAAACTCCGGACCTTCTGGGGTACTATTTTTAATGGTGGTTGCCAGTATTGTGGGTACTGTGAGGGAGACAGGGCTGAGGTGTATCATGGCCCCAAACAACTGAATTTCAGAGGCCTCTGTTTCCCTTATTTTATTTCATTTCAGTAAGGAACTTATGCGTCTGCTTTTTTTCCTTTTGTAATTTAGGAGATCGATAGCAACTTTCTTGTATCTATCGTGGCATAGATAGGAGCAGAGGAAGCCTACTTTGACATTATTCCATTCCCTCCCTTCCTTTTTAAATTATATTAATTGAACTGGAAACTAGGTATCCAAAGGTTAAATCCTTGGAAGATGTGGGACAGAAGAAAAGTTCTATGAAATTAGAATTAGTATGAAATTCAGGTTTGTTTTCATGTTATAATTGTGTAAAAGTAATGTAGGTGATCTGGTATTGTTTTTGCTTAAAGAAATTGCCATATTGCGGTGTTGTAGGAATTCTGTACGTTCACTACACTGCTCTTATTACTTACATCTGCAATTCAGTAAGCAACATGAGAAAGACCCGTTTTGAGTAATTAGCGCAGAAGTAACAGATACGAAAACATGAAGTCATGTTTGAAATGCATAGTGAAAAATTTCCTTAAAATTGTTTATACTTGAAAGACCGAACTGAATTTACTCCTCCAACACAGAGAAATCATTATAATGTTAACTTGGCGTTAAGAAGGCCGCTTAAATTTGAAAGATGAAAGCATCCTTTTTTGATGGCGTTATTTGAATGCTGCTTTGACAATAAAGAGCCTGGCTTACAGAACCTTTACTAAGGAGAGCGCAGTGAAGTTCATCCCTTGGTTTTGCATGCTGTTTGGTGCAGCCTTGTGTTTACCCAGGTTGGAATTCTGCACAAATCAGTAGGTGGGGTCTGCCTGCAGCCCTGCTGAAGAGCTTGCAAATTGGAGCCTGTGTTGTCTGAGCAAATTACAGTTTGAGAGCACAGGGTCGTTTGTTTTAAGCTCGACCAAGGATGTAGTGCATTAATTGATCTTCTTAATATATAAAACACCCCTAATGCGTAGCAAAATACTTAATATGTTGTTCCAAATACAATTAGGTTTAGAATAACTGAAAAACAGAACAGGGCTGTGTTTTTTCCCTGAATGGCTCTGGCTTCAATTTCTGCGTAACACTGCAGTGTAAAAAAATACGAGATTGCTTATGATATGGATGTTAAGATATCCTGTATGCCTGTGTTATTGTTACAATGCAGGGCTGTTGATACTGTGCAGTATTTTTCAGCTGGATTGTTAATGTATACGTTCTTCTAATTTCTTAGATAACTACCTGCTGCTGGAAGAATAGAAAATGTTTCACTAGTCTTAATAAGTTCTGGTTCAGTATGGTATATTTGAGTAAGCCAACCCTAAAAGTGCAATCAGGAAAGGCTTCGTTGGAGACTGAACGCTGTCTGCATTAAAACCTTTCCTGAAAGTTGCTCCTTCCACATTCAGTGGAAGCAGTGGATAATTTGCTCACTGATCAGCCTTTATTTATTAGCCAAGAAAACTAATCAGCTGTTTCTTTAAAAGGCGTATACTAGTTTTGTCATTACTGAGTCTGGTAGCCTGGTGTAATCTGGTGTGATGTGAAAATGGACATCATGACTAAAAGTCAAGCTCAGTAATAATAAAGCTTCTCTAGTGTAAATTCAGTGTTTGTAAACTTATTCGATGTTGCTTGTAATCCTTAAGTTACAGGTATCTTAAGTTCTTAGCTCTATGCTTTTTAACGCTCGCTTTGTTTTTTACAGCAAGCTCTTTGTATGTATCTAATGACTCAGCTGGACACTACTGTGATCAGTAACACTTCAGAATTTAATATAAATCACTACTCCACAACTTTAGCATTTTAAATTTTTTTTAAATGCCAAATGTTTGCTCAACAATTCTATGGTCTTCGTTCTGTTTGTGCTGTCAAATGCTGTACTTCACATCTAAAGAACCAGCTGAAACACTGTGTTGCTAGTGATCGTTGCCTTTTTTTGCAGTGCACCTAATTGTAGCAGACATCTTCATTCTGAGTGTAAGAACTGGAATTTTTTTGGTGCCAGTTCACATGCTGATAGAGAGAGTATTTTGCTGGGATGTTAGGGTTAAAAACATTTTATATTTAAATATTTTGATCACTGAGCAATAACTATTTTTTTATTAAAAAAACTTGAAGAAATTTAAGACTATGTTTTTATTTTATTTTTAATCTACTTACGAAGAGCTTTATATCCTGCTGTATGTAACTTTTGGGGCCTAGACACGTTTTTCTCCATTAAGTGAGGAAGAACAGATACTACTTTTTCCAGAAATACTGTGGAATGCTTGTTTAGTCAAATGGCTAGCTATAATTCTGTATCAAATACAACTCCATCCATGTGCGCTCTTAACTGACGTGGTGGATTGGTAATTCTCACGGGGTTATTGGTTTCCTGGCCTCGTTTTCATGGACATACCAACTCCAGAGTTCAGCTGAGCTTGCTAACTTGAATATCGACCAACAGCGGTTTAAACCTCAAGCCTTTAACCACTGATGCTGATAATCACGAGGAAGAAACAAAACTGAAACCTACTCTGTTTTTGCCAACTTGGAGCATAGAAACATGAAAAGAAAAAATTCTACTTCAGTTCTGTGATCCAGTTACGTGGAAACTGGTAACTTTAAAGAGTGCCTCCAATAGGTTGCACCTGGCTAGCTTTTGATTCATCGTTTAATTAATTATTATTTTTCCCACAATATAATATCCTCTCTATATTCAAAAAAGTGCTGGGTTTCAGTGGAAGAACCAGTGAATGTTATTTTTGTAATTAAAAATGACAGTTTAGAATAGCACTGAAGTGTAGGCTTAGGCTGTGGTTATGACCAGAGTGAAGAAAGAATGTAGTCTTGAGAAGGTGATTTCTTGTGTACAAGTTTTACAGTATTTTTGCATTTATATGTTTTTGGAAAGCATTAGGTGTTACTGAAGCAAGTCTGAAGTCACGCAGGAATACAGATTTATGTTTAGATCTTGGCTGCTTTGTGGGATCGTGCAATTTGTGCTGCTACGTGAAATTAGAAAGAGAGGTAGAAAGAGAGGTTAATTGGGTCATTTAATTGTTTCCATGGCAATGAAGAATTCTGATTTTATATTTTGCTGTTTTCTGATCCATTGTGAAGTTCTCAGACAATAAAGCTTTTGCCACTTCTGTGGAGATCATTACATGCCAGGAATGACTGTATTATCAAATCCTTTAGACACACCAATACCAGAAATCATCATAACTCTCTGTTTCACTAGCATATTTGGGCTTTTGAGGTCTAGTGCCTGTTTTTAAAAGATTAGAAATTTCTTTCATTAGGGAACATCAGGTTCTCAGAGGGTGCTATATACAAGCACAAGTGATAAAAAGAAAGAAAATAATGTGAGTAGCATGGTCAAAAAGAAAAAAAAAAGAAACTGTCAAATCACACTTTAATTTTTCATGTGGTGGGGCAGAATTAGACATAATGATTTTAAGAAGAAGGAATATGCCAACTTTATGAATATTTAAATAAATAAATGCTATGAGGCTTCTGAATTTAAGGACAAATTTCTGGTTGCTAATTTCTCTAATGCCTTGAAAATACAGTGAGTTGAAAAACACAGTTTTATCCAAGGTTTTGACTGTGACACCACCACCACCCCTTTTCGTTTTAATTTATCTTCTCTGGAACAATTATTTGTGCATATATTATGATGAACAAGGCTGTGTTTTTCTACCACAACAAAGAAAAACGTCTTTTCATTTATACTCCTAGCCACGGTTCTTGCCTGTCTTTGTATTTTAGGTTGGACTTGCTAAGTATCTTGTATAAGCGAATGTTACTATGTGCTCTCTAATCATATTTCATTTAATTATAGTCTATTCCTTATAATTGTACTCCTTTCTCTGCTGCTGTTTTCAAGGCATACTAGAGTTGCATGATGGTCTCTGATTCTTAACAGCTGTATTTTGTCGGCTTCACTAAGAATACTTGCATGCTTTCAGTTTGTGTTAAAGCTGGCAAGATCATGGCTTTTCCTTTGCTCTGTGGATAAGGGCGTTTTGCAGGCCTGTGTCTCTTCTGATATTGTAGTGAACCTTTGTAACGCACATAGCCTTCTTCCAGAAATGTCTCTTTCCAGGTGTTTTTGGCTTCCTACTCTCACAGTACTGATATTGGTATAACCTGCTTTGTTTGCATTTTGTTCAGGTATCTGCAACGTGTTTTTATACAGCAATCATTAAATATCATAGTTAGCGAGGTCTACAGTAACGGTACTAATTGTTACTCCCTAAAATTAAGATCTTTGAGAAATATGAATTACCAAGAAAACCCATTGTCCTATTTGGGTTAAAAAGTTAGTCATCTGCAGAAGTAAAGAAGCCAGCTGACTAAAACGTAAAGAAGTTGTAAGTGGATGTGATCGATAAGGAAAGCCAAAGACCGTGATGAGGAAAAACCACGCTGTCTCAGACTGTGAGAAAAAGGCAGGATGTGTTTTAGGAAGAAAATAAATTTTAGCAAGTCTGTTAGCCCATTAAAATGCTGAAGAAAATGGTAGCATTTGATGATACTCGGAAGAAGTCGATGATGATCATTAAGTACTGCTATATTCAGAAGTAAAACCAGATGATAGTCATGTATAATGCTTTGCAACACTTCCTTAAAATAGCTTGGGGGTGTTAAACAACAGCCCCTGAAATTGTGTAGTAAGAATTGTAAAATGTCGATGGGGCGCTTTCTGAAGTATTACTGCTGTTGATGTTTTTCAGCGTGTCTCAGAACGCTGGGAAATTCTGTAATTAGCCCAAATGAAGATTTCTTTCAGTGTTTTTTAAAAGGTAGTAATAAGCATAGTACTGGGTACTGACAGAGAGGGAGTTTAAGTAGAGGAAAAGAATATTGTCGTTGAGCACAGATTTATGGAAGGCTGCTCTTGTGAGAATAACTTTTGAGTCTCCTGATAAGATTACAAACTGCGTGTGGTATAATATTGTTGGTACCGCAGACAGGCTTCTGTAAAGCCTTTTAGTTGGTTGTTTCGTGACATTTTGACTGAGGGACTACAATGACAGGTCAGACGTCTGCGTATGAAACGGTGTGAAACCTGGCTGATAATGGGAATCAAGTGGTTCGCTATAAATAGGTGCCGTTGCGTAACTGCGTGCGATGAGGGCTCGGCAGTGTCCAAGTAGGCTTCGGAGGGAGCTCGGTGCGCGCCGTCAGGCGTTTCCATTAATGAAGTAAAAGAAAGTGAAAATTGCTGATGGTTTTTGGAGATTGCAGAGAATGGGGAAAACAATCGGTACTGCAGAACGGGTCATTAGCGCAGGGGGGATGCTTGCAAAAATGGCAGTTTCCTGGTTGTTTGCTTGATGTGACATTTATTTCAGGCTCTAAAAGATTGAATACAGTATGCTAATTATTAAAATAAATGAATGATATTTTATAATTATAACAATTCAAATGTAAGCAGTTATTAATATTAGCCTTTGGTTTGGGGATTAATTTTGTAAAGCTTCAGAGTAGTTTCTCATGCATAATACAGGGCAGATAATAAGTTCTGATCTGCATTCAGTATGTGGGCTTTAGGGAAAGCTTGTATTTATTTTTTTAAGAGACAGTGTTCATAAATAATGTACGAGAGGACAGAAATCAATTTTAAAATAATAAAATACATTTTATTAGACTTCCACCGATTTTCTGTACATCCTAAAGCTGAATTTCTGAATGTAAAATTCATAAATATTCTGTATAGGCCAAAGAAGTTGTGGCCTTATATGTTTAACTGCAGAAAACTAAAAGCCTTTTTCTAGGCCGTCCTTAGCTTATTGCAAGAACCACGTTCTCTGTTCTTTCTCTGTTCACAAAGATCTAGTTGTCATAAACATAAGCAGAGTGTTTAAATATGCAGGAGGGCAGTTGCTTTCTTAAGTACTACTCATTCTTAAAACTTTGCCATAAATATCTTACTAAATTGTTTAAGTGTCTCTTTGCAAACGTATTTCATAATTCACCTTATTTATATTTGCTCCGAAATCTAGGTATAAAGCTTAGGTCTCCCAGTATGATCGTGGGAGACTATGCTTGGCCTTGTGCTGCCTGCAAATACCTTCTGTTCTCCACTGAGGGCTTAAACCAGCGTCCATTTGGCACACTTACTTCCAGCCATGGTTGTTCTCCCCTTGGCTGGCTGGCAGCTCTTATCCCCAGCATCCTTTTACCAACAGGTATTTTTGCGACGGTCTGAGGGATATGCCGGGGAGCCAGTGGAAGTTAAAACAGGCATTTGGGTTCAACTTCAGTTTTGTTTTTACCTAAGTAATAGTCACTTTCTGCAGAATCAATGGGAGAACAACAGTCTGTGATTATTTAATTTTATAAATATCCTGAGCAGATGGGAGAGGAAACTTCCTATTGTACAGGGAGGAAAGGAGGTCCTCAACTGCTAAATATATCGAGCATATATTCTGTATAAAAGTCTTTTTAAAATGATGTGTAAAACAGCAGCTCAGAAGCTTATTTTGGTACTGAATAAGAAGGGACAGTGGTAAATAGTTACTGGTAATACATATATATTATTAATTTTAATTATGGGTCCATCTTTGAGATGGGAGTTAGGAAGGGAAATAGGATTTTTTTTGTTTGAAGTCGTTCGTGTTGCAGGAGAGAAATCTAAGGAAGCTGAAGATAATATTTTTTCGTGAAAGTAATATTTAAAAACTGAACTACGTGAGCTGAAATATGAGATATGATCCTTGTTGCAGATGTCTGCATAGACAACAACAACAACAAAGTTAATAACTGCAGTGGTCATCTTTTAAAGCGGCCCAGTAGGGCATTTGTGCAGGGTCCATCTCCTTTCTGAAGAACAGATCACCTCAGGAGACACAGGAAGAGGTCTCTGGCTTCACTGAAGCTGCAGTTTGGATTTAAACCACTGAATTTTACAGAGTGTTCGTGAAAATAATTTCCTGTATTTCTCATCTGTACAATACTCAGCTAAAGCATTTTTAGAGGCAATTGGAAAAGTTTAAGGTACTCCATGGTGTTTCATTACCTGTGTCAAGATGATTCAGTAGGTTATGGCAAAGAAGCAAAATATTCTAAAGCTTATGCTATTTACCTTCAGGATTAAACAAGATAAACAGCTTACAGTGTTCCCGTTTGCACAAGTCACAGTATTTTTAAACCTGCTGCCTGTAATACTGGGTTGTTTATCAGGAAATGCAGTTAACCTAAATGTTTTATTGTGCCTTGTTTCTGCTTCATCTGGATATAATTCTCAAAAGCAAAATGTTTGGTCTGTAAGCCAAAAAATAGCTTCTAAAATGTATTAAGGGAGAGGAAGGCCATTTAATATTACGTATACTCCTTTTTTCTGGACAGCGCAGGAAAGACAACGTAATAGTATATAGTAATTTGCTCAGTAGTTATATGCTTTTCTTTTTGAGTTTTGCAATTTTAAAACATTAGGAACAATACCAAGTAGATTGTGAGTTCTGAAGTTACAGACTTGATATGCTTTTCTTAGTAAGCTTAGTTTCTGCACTTTAAAATGTGTTTGGTTTTAGTTTGTGTATAAAATGTAAAGTGATGTTAACAAAGTATTCAGAACCCACATCCTTTAAAATGGGATTTTGTTTTGGTATTCTTACCTAATAGGCGTTTTGGTTTCCTGCTATTTGTGAATATTTCTGTTAGTGGAAGGGGTGGACGTTAGTTAATGGATTTAAGTCATAAGTTGTTTGTCATTGTTATGTTATTTTGGGGGTGAATAGGTAGCCAGTGATGATTTGCATCTGTGGCTGTATCTCAGCAAAACACCTATATTACTTCTAATTATCTATTTCTAGGAGTGAGAAGAGAAATCTTGGAAACTATTTTAGCAAATAGTTTTATTTTAACAAATAGTTTCTTCTCATCTAAAATATGAACTGTGCCAGATTGGCTGATTTGGGTGTTTTGTTGTTGTTGTTTGTAAACTTCTATCTGTAAAATACTGGGGGGAAGAGGGAAGAATTACATGACTGATGGCGAAGAAGAGGAGAAGGTGGCTGGGGAGCCAAGAATTTTCTTACGGACAGTGGGAAACTGTTAGTTGACCCTGGAATTGATACAAAACTGTCTAGTAAGTGCCTCAGGTGCCTAAAGATAAATAATGTACACCCCCTGCCGCCCTTGCTGTTTATGAAGTTGGATCTTTAATACGTAAGCAAGAAAACTCACAGTTTCTTTTTTTTTATTCTTCACATCTACTTGCAGGTACCTAGCACAAATTAATATTTCATCAGTGTGATTAGTAGTGAAAGTGTATTTTAATATCGAAATAGATACCTGAATGATCTGTTTTCATTTTATGTCTCATGGCAGTTACAGGAACCAAGGTTGCAGGGACAAGTAAAAATGATCTTTTTCTGTATTACGAGAGACTGGTTCTTAAAATACATGCACTTCAAGGTAAAGTAAGCTTACTGAAGACTTGAGCATATTACTAAGCTTGTATCTGATGCTCATTACTGACTTCTAATGACATTACAATGCAGTAAGTCAGTTGTAAAATTGTCTCTTTCCATGATGAGATTGACACAGTTGCTCCTGGTAACTGAAATTGTAGCTTATTTCAGAGCTTCTTTGTTGGTATTGCTTGGAAGATACGACATCATAGCTCTGTCTTACTTGTATATTGAGAATAATTTCCTTGAGTTTCATTATTTGTAAAGTTTTTTTTTTCTGTTGTTAATCTTTTTTGTCTATTTTAGGTAACCTGTTGAAGATGTTATTTTAGTATACAACTGCAGCAGGTTTTGCGTAGTAATGTTGGTCAGTTTTCATGGGAATTGGTGCCATCAGTAGCTAAAGTATGTAGGGACAGATTATGTTGAATTTTGTGTGCTTGAGGCTCCTTTAAGATACTAATCCTCAAGGTGTGAGCGTGGGGACGTTTGGAAAATCAGCCTTAACAGTGTCTGCTGCAGACAGCTGTTAACAGAAGTAATGTCCCTGCAGGCTTGGAAAATCTTGTCATGTGTGGTAGACGTAGGTAAAGACATAGACTTCTCTAAGAAACTAGTGGAAGAGAAGGAGAGGTGGTGCATCTACAAAATACTGGCAAGCCAGCGTTATGGTGACACGATGGGATATTTCTCCTTGTCTGGGGCTAGTTGGTGTCTTGCTGCCAGATTTTTTATACCTAGGTAAGTGGATCTGTCCTAGACTGATTAACCCACATTGGTGCTTTACGTCGCAGCCGAAGTGTCCGCACGGGTGAACACCATCCAGGGCTAATACAGCATTAACTTACTGCTCCATGCGGCTCTGCAGCATGGGCTGCTGGCTGCCTGCTGTAGGAAATACCCTCTCTTCGCCACGTTGGGTAACTGCAGACTGCAAAACACGTCTTTGTCACTTAGGGAGGTTTAAAAAAAAAAAAGAAAGCTCTGATAAAGCACAGGAAGCAAAATTGTTGACGGAGAAAATTCCTTTTCGGTATAGTCACTCTTATGAGAAGAGCCACGCCTCAAAGGTGATATATTTAACTGTTAGTGAATCCCAGTGACAGAATTGTTTGCCCTTGTATTCAGATGTTTAAAAGGGATGAAGAAAATTAGATGGCTTAATATTCTTCCAAAATTATGTATGATACTTGCTATATTATTTGTGTTACGTTCAAATGTATAAATATGTCTTTTTTATGAGTGTAAGAGACTTGAGAAGAATGTGTCCCCTTTTGTTCAAAAACTGGAGATGTTTCTGATGGTCTTTTTTTCCTTTTTAAGTCCTGACAAAGCTCTTCCCACAGCCTGCACGAGTCTTGCTTTTTCTGCTTGAGTCTCGCTTTTTCTGCTAGACAGCAAGTGTATTCCTGTTGGCCGTAGTTACCGCGACTCGTAAAGCTTAGCGAGCGTTCTCGTTAAACAGAAGTAAAGGGAAGCTGCACCCTGTTGTGGAGCGCAGAGGTGAACTTGTGTTCCCTGCCCACCTGTGGCTGGGCTGCACCGCCGGGCTCCTGAGCCCGGCCCCAGGGGCAGCAGCGGAGGCCGGGGATGCGAGCGTGTCGCTGAGGCGTCTGGGCGTGCCGCTTCGCACCGGGGTTTAGCCAAGTGTGCTCTTGTGAAACGCTGGAGGTCTGGTGGGTCTGTTTTTGTTTCAGTTTGAGCCAGGGGAAGGTCTAGAGGTTGTGTCAGGGCTTTGCTTTCTGGGCCGTCAGCAGCGTTTGGATGTAAAGAGTCAGACGCTCGTGTTCGTCCGCTGAAACACGGTGTTCGTGAATCAGACCTTGGACCTCCGTACTGGAGGGCTGCTCTGCGAGATGCTGCCTGCAGTCTTGTTCATCATACAAGCTGGTTATATGTGCTAGGCATAATTAAATGTTTCGAACTTCGTTATGCCATAGGGATGTATTCATTTTCATTAAATTCCCGTCGTGAAACGCTGTAGATTGATCTACAATGTCATAGAAAAGCTGGAGGTGATTACTGGACGGTGCTGTAGGGTCACCAGTATTAGGATAAAGGAGATTGAACTGAAGCTCAGAAGTGTTCCGTTGTGTCGGAGCCATGCTGGTTTGTTCCATGCCTGGCTCTGAAACAACAACTCTTCGGCCAGCACCCAACACATCTCGGTTCACTTCTGCACCTTCCTGCTCATGAATGGATCGCTGCCTTCAGAATCGTGCCGTGAGCGCCTCTTACTAATTCGTTACTTTTACTGCTTCTCTTTTCTTTCCTTTTGAATACCTTCAGTCCTTAAGTATGTGAGACGATTGCAGGGAACACCTTCAGTAAGGTTTAAACTTCCAAAAGGCAAAAAAGCAGCTCTTATCCTTCACTTCCAATATAGGTTTGGTTTAGTTTTGTCCATCAGTGTTTTGGGAAGTGCTGTATTTCCTTTTTTTTAGAAAAATATATATGTAGGGAACATCATGAGGTATGCGATGTTGTTCTTGGGCATGTTTGTATGCGTAAATCTTTGGAGGTTGTTTTTTTTTTTTTTTGCTTGTATTTAAGTAATTTGGACACTGCTAGAAATTATTTATATTTGACTTTAGGCTTTTTAATAAACTGAATTTTAGATTTTTTAAGAATTTAAAATAGAATACTGTTCATAGAATAATTTTAATTTGCCTTGCTCTTCACATGGCAAAGTTACTTCAAAGTTATTTCAAGCATCCAAGTCACTAAGTGACAAAGTCAGTGTTATTTCCAGCCTAGGGTTTCTTACTTACATGTGTGGTGAAGAAATTTATTTAATCAAATAATTCCATTAATCGTTATTTAGGAAGACTTAGGAAAATGATGGGGGTTTCACAGAGAAATGGAGAATAGCTCTAAGATTTTGTATTACTCTAATAGAGATTGAGACTTGTAGCTTCTGATCCGTAATTTTGCTTTTTGTTTTGTTTTGTTTATATTAATTTTAGATGGATACTGACATTTCAGTATGCAATAATACAATATTTAGGGTTATTCATTTTTCTATAGTATAACATGTTTAATACAGGTTTTTAGTTTTCATAGATAATATTTGCAACTGCTGTCGTATATACTTTTATAAGTACTGATGAAGTCTGGAGTCTTCATCTGAAAATTATATATTTTAAACTCAGTTTAAAATTGAATATGTGTATTCCTCTCACCTTACATAAATTCCTGGAATGGCAAAGTAATGTTTGAAAACAATAGAAAGTTGTCGTATAGATTGATGTAAATCAGTTTAAGTTTGTGACGCTACTTGAAGACAGCTTATCTATTATATTTTTTGTTTGTTTTTTCTGAATTGTATTTTAAAGGTGATCTGCAATCTAACACTAAATTCAGACTTAAAAATAGAAAGTGCAATCTATTTTAAATGATAGTTAAATTCATAGAAAATAGAAAGGCTGATGGATAGAAGGACATTATGACCTGGTAGAAAACAGTAGCTATTTAGGATTATAATAATCATTGGTGGGTTTTCTGTACTATAGGCCTTCATGTTTTGTTTGAGGTCTTGAAGTAACTTCCGTATTTGTGACCTATTTTTCGATTTAGTTTGTCATTTGAATTATTGAAAATCCTACATATGGTGTATTTGGAATCTTTCTTACTTCAAAGAAAAGTTTCAAGAGTTTCTTAAGATGCACATTCACATACATTGAGAGAAGGAGATTATAATTGCAATTCTGTGGCTGGGTGAAATTCGTATGTAGCAAGTGAGATGTAAAGAAATGTGACCCCATTTGCCTCCCACATGCAAGACCATGTTCTGTAAGCAATATCTGCAGTTCCTTTTGTGTGCACTACATGATTAGTTGATGTACATTGGGCATGTTTTAAATGCATGTCTGGCATATCAGAATATGATACTGTGTAAATCATAAATACTTTATTCAGTATTTTCACTGCTCATTACACAGAATTTTCTTGCAGCACTTGAGAGGGTAAATGAATTCTCTGAAGACCTCAGTGCTGTCATCAGCAATACCTACTTGTTTATATTCTTGACTGTATGGGCTGTACACAGACCGCTTTTTGAAATAATAGTCCACTGTGTGAATAAAGAATATCCACGCCTTTGTCAAGCTAAAGTGTAATGTAAATACTAAATCAAGTAAAAATACTGTTCATTTTTTTGATAGTGAAACAGCCTCTGAAATTTAAACGTTGTGTCTCAGATCAGCAGCATTAATAATTTAGTAGGGATAAAAGAGAGTGCTGCTTCTAAACAGTTTGTAATTACTCAAAGTTAATTGTTTAATTCAGTTAAAAGGGGGAAATGAACATTTTCTTGGTATGCTAAATGGCGTGCTAAAATGAACCTGACCAGCCGTGTAGCTGGTGATGTGCTTGCTGTTTGTCAAAACACTGCACTGCAATGGACTGATAAGCTTGGGACAGTTTAGGACAGTTTAATGAGATAGTTGTGCCTTCAAGGTGTTTTTATTTATACAGTTAGATGAACAGCAAGGGTTTGAGTTAAAAACAAAGGTAGAGGCTGTGTTACAGGAGGTGGCCACATGTCCAGCGGGCGCCTGTGGGATCAGGCCCTTCCCGTTGTGGCTGTACCAAGGCGAGCCGGGCCGCCACCATCACTCCCGTTGTGGTGTCTCTAGTGGATGCTTTCTGCAGCAACAACAAAACTAGCTCACAACCTCAAAGCTCAGAAAAGCATCTTAAATTGCTGCATTAATCCTCTTCTTTGTAAGAGCAGTATTTGGTAAATGCCTGTGTTCCCATTCCTGTCTCTACTCTTACTACATTGATCATTTGGTTGGCGGACTTGTGTATAAAACCTTAATGTTGGTACCAAGATATCCATCTGTACGGAAGAATTAGGCTGAGTGTATTGTGAGCTACAGGGGAATGAATACTATTCATTTGTGGGGTGAATATTTTACCTAATTGTGCCATATCTCTTTTAAGGATAAAAAAATAAGTTGCAGTTTAAGAGTAAAAAAGCTTTGAGATGAATACCTATTTACGGTCTCCTCCAAAAGCCATGCTTACATGAACATAACTGGTAGCGGGCCTTTTATTTTTATCTACTTAAAAGAATAATGTACAGTTATTTCAAGAGAAGAGGAATTATTTTTTATCATAAAGACTTCAGAGTATAGTTCGGAATGTTCTACACGAGATCTATTGTTATTTTATTCTTTTGAATTAGCTGATGAGTTAGCTTGACAATACTGTTGTCGAATGTTAAGAGACTGACGTGAAACTTCTGAAAAGCGTTTGGCAAGATGATAAAATAATGGATAGACAACAAAAATTACAGGAATATTTAGCATTACCAGTTTGGTGGCTATGCCCAAGAAGAGCATTACAGAGTAGATGGTACACAAAAAAGTAAGAATTTCATTATTAATGCTACATATGTAAGGAACACTAAGCCACAACAAACCTTGTAACTGTTGTATGCTTAAGATGCTGTCTAACATTGTTTGTAAACTGCTAGAAAGTCACACTAATCCTAGTCTTTCTGCAGTGTTCTTTAAAGACCAGGCTGATTTTATGCTCCATGAAAAAAAAAGGAAGAGAAATTTCCAACATAGATTATACAGCAATAAGAATGATATCCTTCTGTGGTAAGACATTTCCTTAACTAAATCTAAATGTTCGTATAAAAGCTAGTACAGTTTTGTGTTCTTGAGATGTTTGTTTTTTTTGCATAAAGTTTTGATGTGAAACACAAACAAAAGCTTTCCTTTGCTACATTATAGAAAGGGTTCTTGAACTGGAGATGTGTGCATGGCATTATCCCCTGCCTTTCTGCAGAAAACTCGATTGTAACCAGCTCTGGTGGCACATGTCAATGTCTTCATATAAAGTCAGGGTAGATTTGTGTGTGTTCAGGACCAGACTGTTCTGAAGCCGAACAAACTTGAGTAATTTTTTTTCCTATTGCATTATACGTGAGTTTGAATAGAAAGGTGGTAGTTTTTTAAAAAAGTAAACTGGAAATGACTGTGCATAGCAGTGACACCACTTCCTTTAGCCTTGTCCCCGTGCTGTTTTCCACGTGGTCATGAGGCTGGAGTAGAAAGATGGCCTCTTCCACAGCCCAGCTTCACTGAAGGAGCTGTCCTGTGGGAGGGCTGTGGACAGGATGGTGAATGCGTGGGGCTTTTCTCTCTGAGTGATAAATTTTTTTAGAGAAGTTCATGATCATTTATCTCCTTCTCTTACCTCAGCTGTTCGCTGTGAAGATATCTGCTGTATGTGCTCATGGACCTAAACATTAACGTGTTGTTCACCAAAAACGTATGTTCCAAAAAATTGTGTGTTTGCAATTTGGCCTCCCAGTTAACCTGCAAAGTGTGCGTAGTGTTTACGTGATGACAAGGAGATGGTTAGGTCTTTCAGTTGGCTTGGTGACTGAATTAGGTAATTCACAGAGGATACTCAACTGAAAGTAACAACGTTGGTGATAAGTCATTGGAACTCACTCATTAAAAGCCTAATTAATAGGAAGCCTTTATTACACGCTTACACATCATATCTTCATTGTGTTTTACTAAATGTCAGTTAGGACAATACGTGATTGAAACGTTTTGAACAATTTCTCAAGTATCGTAGCAAGTTGTGAAACACATGATGTCATTCCTGTACGTTACAACAAAGCCAGTCGCTTTGTGAACTTGTTGGGCGGTCTTAAGCAAATACTTTCAATAAGAGGTTTTGCTGATGAACTGCAGTGGAAATGAATTTCCAGAAATAGTTTGTGGAGTAGTGGATAGAATAATTATTGCCTTCTGTTTGTTTTGATAGTACTGGAGAGACTTTGATCCTTACTCTTGTTTTCACGTTGTTGTGAAGACTGAACATCCTGGTATGAGGAGTTCAGCATGGTGATTATAACTGGATGTGTTTTTGCTGTGCCTGAGAATGGGAAGTTAAGACTTTGCGCTAGTATGAAAGCCACTGCAGGTTATTTCCTTCCTCTTGTGTTTTTTTTGTTTTTTTTTTATTTAAATGTTCACATTGCTCTGTGTTACGGTGAGTAAAATATAACTATGTATATTTTGAAAAGATGATAAAAAAAATGTAGAGTATATTTCAAGTGTTCTGAAATCATCAGATTTGGCTTTGAAAGTGCACTTGGCTTCTGCATGTATCACCAGCATTGGGATCCCGTGTTCATGTAGCTTTTTAAAAAAAAAAAAAAAATCCAGTCTGGTTTTTCTTCAAAAAAGCTTTGTTCTTTTTAACAAGAGCAACAAAAAATCTGCTAAATTTTTATACTTTATATCATATTGCTGTGTTATACGTGTGCCTTTTAAAAGGTTAATTTTCTTTACATTCAAACCTTTAATCAACTGAAAGTCTCTTCTGCTTGGCTTTCTTACTCATCTCATGTTCTCATGCTTGAATGGTAAGCAAGAGCAAACCTCATCTGGAAAGAAACAGGATATGTCGTTTATGTAACTCTGTTATAATAGATTTGTGGAACATGCAGAAAGTATGTGTAGCAAGAATAGGCTTTAGAAGTGTTAGTCCCAGCATTTTTTCCTTTTGTAAATCATTTTAATGTTGAAAAATTTAGTAATGGCATATATCTGAACAAGTCAATGTTAATTTTATTAACGCTATAAATAGTAAATTCCGTAATGGGATGATAATATTTTTACTGTGGATGCACGTGGATTGTTGAAGAGTTTTGGAAGATGCATGTGGGAAGGACAGCTCCCATCAGTCTGTCAGGATGCCTTGGGTCTGAAACTGTAGGCGTGTCGGACATTCAGCACGTGATCTCTGCGTTTTTCTTCCTCTGATGTCTAATTCAGGACAAGTAGTAAATTTCATGCTAATCTTCAAATCTTCCAAATTGAAAAATTAGAGCTTTTCTAGCAGGTTGTCAGGAAGCTGCATGTTTAATTACTTCAGCTGAGAAGTCAAGTTTGCAAATACAGAAATTCGTTCAGAGCCCCGTTGAAGGGAGATGCTCTTCAGGCATCACTTTATATACCAGGTGTGGTGTAAATGTGTCGATGCACAGCAATACATGTTCTCTACATGAAACCAGCTTACGATTAGTATGTAGGGAGGCAAGCAATCTACCTGTAGTTATGTTCACATGTTCAGTATAATTTTTTTTGTTTAGTGTCTAACACGTAGAGCTCTCTTAAGCTTATTCCACGTATAGACTGATTCTTGGGAAGGCACTAGATCTATTTGTACAGAATTTATGTTGTATATGGGAGATATACAAGAGATTCTTGTTGAAGAGTTGATTAGAGTTCATGGAAACATCTTATGGGGAAATTGGGTACTGGGAAAAGAGGTGTCTCCATGCTTGATTTATTTCAGATTTGCCTTGGTAATGTTTGAATGCATTTGCTTTTTTTGCTGTCAAAATGTCATTATTTGGATCTTTCCCAATGTTTTTATTCGACTGATAGGAAACAGAAGGGAAGGGACTAATTGGTATGAGTCTGGAAAACATGCTCTGAATACATGTACAAGCATTTGTGCATTCCCATCCAGATTTCCAGGGTGTGAGATATGTGACGATAGGAGCATCATTCTGGGAATGTAGTTAGAGCTCTTGAGGGGCCAAAATGTGTTGTCTTCCTTGTTGCTACCAAAGGAAAGTGCTGGTACTTCTCTCCTTGTTATAGATTCTCTTAAATTGTTCCTTTATAATGAAAAGCTTGTCTTGCTGGTTCATTAGTAATTGCTACCTCCTACTATCTCCTGTCAGCAGGGGGATAGAATTGCCTCCTACACCCAGGAAGAAAAAAGAAAGATAGTGATAAAAGCTAAATTTAAAAGAAATTTGAGAAGAAATAGACCAGGTTAATCTTTAGTTCTGCAGGACAGCAATTCTTTCTGTAGATTTTAAGTGGAAATAAAATCATTATTTTCATGATGGTGGTATCTTTGGGGGTGCAGGCAGCACCGATGTTATTAGGCAGAAAATATTTCCACAGAGGTTGGACTTGCTAACATGCACTGACACTGCATATTTGATGAAGACCTTTCTAAGTGGAAAGGTATCTGCAATTCAGAAACAGTTGCACCTGATACTCTGGTTGCCTCCCAGCAAGAGGGGAAGGCACTTCTAAAACTTAGTAAGAACATAAGCTGCAAAAGCTTGTGGATCTGTTTGTGCTTGGCATATTGCTGGGACAGAATAGGTAGCGACACTTCAAACAAAAACATGAGAGGAAAAATTTTCAAAACTCTAATGTGATGACTTTTTCATCATCTCAGATTCTGTCTGTGCTGCAGTCACAGCAGTAAAGATACTTCACCAAGCTATAAAATACAGGTTTGCATACTGCTACCCACAGCAGCAGTTCCTTGGAATTAGTTGTGAAAAATGTTACAAAACTTTCTGTGAAGTCTTCCAGTCTCCTCCTTTCATGACTTGAAGCTTTTTATTCCCTTCAGATTGCAGGAATTTCCTTTTCACTTTTTCACATTCCATTTAACTTCAATGTTCAGTGGCTATGGTAAATATTTTTTCAACAATGAATCTGTTCCTCAGTCTGTGATTGCAAGTGGACAGCGAAGGTTTATTCCACACACACCCCCCAAAAAACACACCAATTTACTGCTTTAACTATAAAATACAATCTACGTATACAGGGGGAAAAAATAGTACATGTAATGCTGAAGCTGGGGTGTTTGACTGGCACGGTGCTTGTTGAGGCTTTGTGAGGCAATGGCTTATTTTGAAACCATGTGTTTTGTTGGATTGTAGTCACCTGTTGCAGGTTTTCAGGACTAATATGAATGTATTCTACTGTCATATTGAAATAAAGAATAACAAAATGTATTATGGGAAATGATATTTGATGATCGTCATAATACTTCTCTTCCATTGTTGTTGTGTGTAGTTTTTTTTTCTTGTGGGGGTAGACAGCTTTTAACTTCCGTGTGTATTCAGGTAAGTATATGAGCTTAAGTGATCACGATGTGTTTGAATCATCAGTGAGACTTATGTTATAAAACAGGTTACGTGGCATTACTGACACTTTATTCCATTGAACTAGAAAATTGCTTGCAACCTCTTGACTTAAGACCAAGCCTTCTTTTTTTCAGCCCCTGGAAAGTCAAGTAGTTAGTTTTCAATGATTCACTTTTGCCTTGTTTTCTTTTCTTTAATAACTTGGTTATTTTGCCTATTCCCTAGATATCAGGTGTTCACAAGCATGTGGACAGTTAGCATTAATTCACTTCCATATTGTCAGCCTGATGGCAATATTGAGATAAAAGTTTTTATGGAAAAAACAAATACGAAAAAGAGAGAGAAGAAAAAACTAGCACATTGTTATGTATGCAGAGTAGGAATATGATTTGTTTAGATTCCTAAGATTTTTAAGGTTAAGATTTAACTCTAATACGTGTGTGTTATTTCTCTAGTCTATACAATAGGTACTTATTGAGTCATGGGGATAGAGTAACTATTTCGGTGGTTGATAAACAAATTGATTCACTATTTCAGATTTGCCATTGATGTGCAAACTACAAAGTTTAGTTGGAACAGCCAAAGTATAGGTGATCTTTATTTTTCAAAGGACTTGGTTGTGTACATCTCTGATTTGATCCCTGTTCATTTCGTCCGCTTTTCATCAAGATAACTTACTTAATTCATGTTTGGGAACTTCAGAAGTATGATACAGGTTTTTATATATTTTATGTGTATCCTGAAAAGAATAGGGTTTCCTACATAATTCACTCAGCTTCTCTCAACATTAAAAATAGAATAGGGTTTTGTTTTGACAATTTCTCATTGTAAACATGCAAAGCTGGACATTTTCATTTCCAAGAAAAAAATGTAGCTGATGTTTGAACTAACTTTAGCCTATCTTAAAATTGGACATTTTAAAAATGATTGCTAGATGAGGAAAAAGGTCAGTTCTAAAAGTATTTGTCAAGATGTCTGCCATTTATTCTGTAGGTTATTTCTGATGCTTTCAGTAGAAGCCTCACTCGCTAAGTGCCATTTAGTTCTTTAGATATCAAAATTCTTCTTAGTGTTGCTTACTTGGCTGTATGTACATCTTTCTTTACATGCAGAAAGATGACCTTGGGCAGAGCTGGGGAACTGATATTTCACATATCTAGTACAATTACGAAGCACCGTGACACACGAGGAAAAATAAACTGAAGAGCAAAAATGCATATGGAAGTACACTTATGTAAGGAGAACGTTGTAAAGCTATGCTGACATAGTGGTGTGGATTTTAAAGGCACTCATAGGGTCTTATAAACACATGCAGTTAAGAAAACATTGTGGTCTTACCTGGAACACGAGACTTCTGATACTGTGGAGATCATGAACAGCTGAGAGATTAAATCCATTGTCAGTGCTCTTTCTTATTTTGCTTGAAAGGTTTAGGTTTTTTTGTTTGTTTTAACTGCAGAGAGTCAGGTTCAACTTGCATGTGCTTCGCAAGAGCTTAATGGGGTTCTTTTTCGAATGCTGCATTAGGGTTAAAAAAAAAAAAAAAAAGAGATGAGCACACACACCAAGTCCCCTACCTTTAAGGCATAATCAAGATTCTGAAAGCTTTTCTGAGCAGTGTCCTTCGTAATGGAATCTGTGTCTGAGCAGAAGAAACTGCAAAATGTATTTACATTCTTCCATAGTTAGAATAGCAAGATGTTAACTTCTGAATGGGGTTTTAATATTTAATTATATGGTTATACAAGATAAAATAATTATGGACGAGGTAGTGGGGAAGAAGATGGAAAAAACAGATTGTAAACCCAAGTTCATGTGTAATGGTTTGATGTCAGGATTTTAGTTGAACTTAAAAATTTGAACTTGAAATTGAAAATTTTGAAGTTGAACTTTTCTCCTGAAAATTGTCAGGAAAAAAATAGTATGTTTCCGTATTATTGACTTACCATGTTATACAACTCCTTGTTGAATTTTGATGTTTAACTTTTCTGAACATATTTCATGTTTCAACTCATTGTAAACTTCTTATCTGAGCTTTTAATCCAAAGTCGTCTACTGCATTACTTAAAATGATCCCAAGAGAGAGTTGAAGATAGCTATGTACCTTTGTCCAGAGTAGTCTTCCTTAAAGATGAGTATATAGGTATATTGATTACATTATTTTCTTTCCAGAAGTGCTGTTTCTGGATTATGTACTTTTTAACAGTAGTCATGGAAATACAATGAAGATAATTGCATGCTTTTTCCATATTCATGTTAATATTTATTATGCTTCTTAATAAATGGATCCATTTGGGGCACAGTGGTGGGACTAGCCACTTTCAGGGGTGAAAGCATCAGGTAGCTGGTTAACGTCAGTGTCTGTATTGCTATATTTTTTTTCTATTTGATTAGGTATCTGTTGTTTAGCCATACCTCCTCTTACATACAGTCAAACTGTGCAAATATTTTAAATATCTGTACCCTCAGTAATAATACATTCATTCCTAAGTAGTATCTAAGCAGTCTTTTCTCTTTTGCTGTTCACTCAAGTTAAAATAGTTTAAAAAGAAAACCGTCTTGAGAAAAAGAACAGAAAAATCAGCACTGATCACCATACGGCTTTTAACTGTAGCTTATAGAATTTTCACAGTAAAGAAGAATCTCTTTTGCTCCCAAGAAATCAGTTCTGTCATTAATATTTAGGCTTAAGAATTGCGTTATTGTATGGCTGTTAGTGTATTTCCCTCATTTTAAGGATTTAAAACGCTTTGTTGCAGGTTAGTAATTTATAGTATTTGAAATTTTAACTGTAATTACCACAGCCACATATGAATATGCATTGTGCCAACTCGGAATTATGTAAAATATCAAACCTTCCTGTCAAATTGGCTGAGTCATGTATTTTTCTCAACTTTTTCTTATTTAGTCGAAGCTATTTGAAATTGAAGAAACTCCTATGCAGAGTACAAGATAATTAGAAATAATAGCACACTTCAGTATTTTTACTTGAATAGTTTCATCTGCCTGAATTTTAAATTGGCCGTCTAGTTTAAGGGGCTGAACACAGATGGCAGAGTAATGGGTGGCTAGCAATCTACTTCATATTTGAAAGGACTACCTTAATTTCATGTGCAAGGTAATAGAATTTTAAAAACACAGACTAGAGTAATTCATATTTTTTTCTACTGGGGGCTGTTTAAAAACAGTAGAAGATTTATATTTTAAAAAGTTTTGGTCAATGGAACTGAATTCATAGCTTAAAGTGGTTTGCTTTTGCTTTAGAATATATCTGATTTAATAAACAAAACAATATAGTAAATTTTTTTGCAACACATTGAAAATGTTAGCTAGGCTATGCAAGAAAGAAGTTTGTGTACTGCTTTGTCTCTCATTCTGTGTAAGAGTTGTCATTTGTTTTTATGCTAGCATTCTCGCATAAATCATGGCATGTCTTTTGCTGTTTCAGTAAAGAAGTTGTTATTGATTTACCTACGGGGGATGAATGAAAATGAATTCAGTTAAAAAAAAAAAAAAAAACTTTGAATATTACCTTATTTCTGAATAAAACAAGATTTCTATTTGGATTTGGATGAATTGGAACAGAATTACAGATGCAAAGTGTTTTGAACAATTTGTACAGGGAAGCCAGAGAGCTCTGCTGCTTTGCATTGCATGAATGTGTGGAGTTTTGATCTAGTAATTAGATAGCCCAATACAGTCTTATGATGGAGACCAAGTCCCTGTTACCATTTTCCCTTTTTATTGGTGAGAGAGCTTGTTGCATGTAGCTTACTCTAGTACTTTCTTCCTTTACTTTTCTTTTAAATACCTTGTGACTTTCTTCTCTTCTTCTTTCTCCCCTCTTGTCATTTCATAGTTTGCATATGGCTGCCGTTCATTCCTAGTTGCAGTTCAGTGCTGAAACATCCCTCTTCAGTGGCTGTAGTTGCTTTATCATGGAAACATCAATTTACTTTTAGCCTTGAAAATTCTTTTGTTGTAACCTTTTTCAACTGTATATTCCAAAGTGACTTCCCTAGCAAAAGGAAGCTTTTGTGTACTGCTCCTGACAAGTAATTTGCGAAGTCTTTTTTTTTTTTTTTTTTTTTTTTTTTTTTAAGTAGAGGCAGTGTTGGTAGTATATTAGAAATGAAAATAGCTGATACTTTTATGCTTTTTTTTTTTTCCCCCTAGGGCTGCATGATGATAGAACTGCATTTCTCTTCAGTGGCTCATATGCTTTAGTGTAATTGAATACTGATAAGCTGAACAGACAGTTGAAGTAGCTTTTACATAAATTATAATGTGGACAGCAAAGTACAAGTTAGAGCTGTTAAACACGAGTCTTTGAAAAGGGGTTAGAGTTGTGGTCTTCATAACCTGTACAGTTTTCGCATGTTCACTTGGCTGCTTGCCCCTTCCATAGATTTCTGTATCAGATTTCTCCATTATCAGTTTTCTTTTATCTTTGTTTGGTTTCAGTAACAGTAACCAAGATAATATATATTTTGACTTGTTCGTTCTCTGGAAATTGAACTAAATTATTAAAATTTTAATAAATTGTTAAACAAGAATATATACTTATTTATAAATTATGAAATAATCATTTAACAACATCTCTTTATTGCAGCAAATTTAGCCTTGAATTCTTGGAAACTACGTTTGCTTTCATTAAATTGAGTATGTTTTATTATTATTTTTTGTGTAAAGCAATAGCGTATGTGCTTCTGAAATCTTAGTCAGACAGAAGGCACTTCATATGTACCACGTTGGCTGCCATCAACAACGTTCTCATACAACTCTTTTTCTCAATAATGTTAATGAATTCAGAAGGGAAATCTTTCATAATCGGATAAAAATTTGTCTCTGTTGTCTGCCTGCATGTTCAATAACTACATTTTTGACCCTGCGTCCAATAGCAGAGGTAGCAAAGTTGTGAAGAACACAGCTCTCCTAATTTAGGGAATAATTCTCTAAACATTGATCGTCTTGCTATATTATGACATCTTTATAGTTCTCTGGTGGATTTTATTGCCCCATTTTAGGTTCTCATAATTTAGTATCCTGAGCTCTTCATCTGCATTATGTTGGAGCCTCTCCTCTTAAATAGGAATGCATTCATAAAGGTGGAAAGTATAGTTGTTGGGACAGCCTCAAGAATTAACAGAACTGACTATAGAAGTATCCATAGTACCTCCTTAGAGCTGTTGAAATTGTTTCACTTCGTGTTTTGAGGGCAGCAGAGAAAATAAGGTAAGGTGGTTCTGAAGTTCCAATAAGGAGTTCTCGAATGTAGTAAAAAGAAAATTTTGAAAGCCCATTGGTGAGTTCATTTATCTCACAGAAGGCAAGTTTATGCATGCCTGACCAAGTAAAGGAAGGAGGAGAGTGTCAGCCCACAGTCCTTCCTTCACAAGGAATCTTAGTCTGTGGTCACCATAGGTTCACAGTGAAAGAGCCGCTGAGGCAGCGGGGATCATACAGAAGAGCTAGGAAATCCTCAGATTATGTCAGAAATTATGTAAATACAATCTTTGTGATACCCTAGTAAAAATCCCTCCAAAAAGTGTTTCTTGTGATCGCTGACAAACCTTGATCAGAGATAGACACTGGAGGGATGGCGTCATAACTTGACTACTTTGTGCTTTTATAAATTACTAATGAGGAAGAGATGACTATTCCTTTTGAAGGCCTTCTCTTGGGTTCCCTTTTATTAAACAGAAACGTAGACTGATTTTAATGAAAGTGAAACTGCAGAAGTACAGGCACTGCAAGTGAAAACTGCATTGCTCCATAGCAACTTCTCAGAGTATTTAATTTCAGGCTTAGGGATCCTAGTTATAAAAACAAAATGAACTGCAGTGTAAGGGATTCTTCTTGTTACTCTTCAACAGTAGCATGCTTGGGTGGTAAAATAAATTTTCTGGTACATGCATCTAGCAGCCCAGAGACTCCAGACAGCAAATGGCGTTATGGAAACCAAGTTACTGCAAGAATGTCATGGGGAAGGAGGAAGGACTTACAGGAGCTTGGACTGCTTTCTTGGTGTAGAGAAATATTGGTCCTACATGTCCTTGAGCAACTCTGCGGGACTGTTTTGAGTTTTAAGTCATCTGGTGACATTATAATAATGGTTAGCGCTCATTTTTTTTCTCCCCTGGAGTTTTAGAGCAAAACTGCTTCAGCACTTCTCTGAAAAAATTGCTTTCAGGATAGATCTATATTAGACTGTGACATAAAATGTTACTGAAGTTATATTCTCTAGGGAATGTTGAGTATGTCCCTGTATAGGCAGTAATTCAGGTTTACCTATTCATAAAACATTTTCTTTGTGAGACAAATCCTGCCGTTTGGCAGCATTATCCAGGTCACTGACAGCAGTAGCAACATCAGCCTCTGCAATGCGATTGAGATTGAGAATGCGAATTAGTTTGCTGCGGAAGGTATCATCCATGGCAGGATGAGACTGCCTACGTGATAGATTCTAACAGCAGAAGAGTGATCACGACAGTAATTCAGAAGAAATAATTTTGAAGACAAACAAAATTCCACTTCCTCCTTCTGGCAGGAAAACAAAATAGAGCAAATGGGCCTGCCCAGCACGTTGATGTGCTCATTAACAGTGCTATGTACGGGCTGTGTGATCCTTTTACTGCTTTCTTCTCGTAATGAAGTACCCAGTTATCTTTACTCTGGCTTAAAGGATCCTAGAGAAATTCTGATTTCCGGTGTGTGCACCTGCTTTTGTTGACAGATCAGTGTTGCTTACCTGGTATTAGTCACAATTATTTTACCTGTATCAGTTCTGTTTAAAAAAAAAATCTGGAGTGTGATTGTCTTTATGTTTTTGTTTGCTAATTTTTCATGTATGATTTAATATTATTGATTGACGTTAATCGTTGCTACTCTCCCAGTTTCCCCATATATTAATGCTGTCTCACTGACCTGTCACTTACTTATAGATTAGCCCATTGCCATTTTACTGCTTGCCATTTGTCTCCTGGTTCCTGAGTCTAGCTGACCTCATTACTGCCAAGGGAGATGTGTTCATTAATCTGGGTCTTTGCTGAAGGCCCGGAAGACTTGCTGCCTTCAGGTAGAGAATTGCCCCTACTGAGAGAAGGTAATATAAAGTCTGAGTAGTGTCCTTCATGTGCTATGCTATTTGCCCAGCCTGGAATGGAAGAGGCCTCGCAGCTGCTTAGCCAGACTTGCCCAAATTGCGTATTTGTAATTGAGTTATTTTGCTTCGTTCCGGAATTTGGGAATTCTTGTCTGGACAGTCTCAGTCACTTGGAGGCAGAGTAATATTTAAGACTGTGTGTAGAAGCCACAGAAAGAAGAATTACCTGCGCAGAGAGGGAAAAGTAACACCCAGTGGTACAGAAAAATCCTCATTCTCCAAATCTCTTAATCTCAGTGTAGGGTTCTTGTCTGTACACCAACAGTGAAGTTGTGACAGCTTGATGTATGGCAGTTGCCTTATTTTGTATGTTTAGGTGAAGAGGTACTGTTTTTTTTATCTGCTCCTTGAAAGTACCCTGGAAAGTACCTGTTGTGAGGTTTGGTAGGGTGACTTTATTTGGGAGCGGGACGTCACTGCAGCAGAAGCATGAAGAAGAACCGGCGCATGGTCATTACGTGGTGGGAACAGCCTGAGCTATTCGAGGATGAAGGCGCTTGCGCTGAATGCTTGTTCTTCGCTTCATATCCATTTGTTCTTGTTTTCCCATGTCAGCTTTCCTTAACCACGTTTGCAGAGTTGTCCTTTATATTATTCATAGGTTACATTTATGCTATCTCCCAGTTTTTGATCAGCAAGGCTAAATAGGCTAAAGGCAAAGCTCTGCAGTTTTTTTGGGCTACCTTTCTAGTACACAGCAGCAATACCGCATTGCTGGACAGTCTGATGTTGCGTTTGATGTACACTAGTGGTCAGTGCTCTACTTCGAGGAAGGTATTAAATTGACTTAAGCAGTCTCATGCTTTTTCTCCTCTGCCTTGTACAATATGTTGCCACCACCTTGCTGTTGTCAACACAACTATTTATGAATCCAAACATAGATCAAAACTCTTCTTTCTTTCCCAGGTTCTCAGCTAGATCATGATTTGCATTAGGCATAGCATCTTATGTGTTCAGTATCTTTGGCAATGGGTACTGAAATGAGAGCAGGAGCACTCCGAGTCCATGTGCGTGTCCAGTTGACCATTAAATGGCAGCAGGAACATTTCAGACAGATGTAGCAGCATTTGTCTGAATGTTGCAACAGAACAAATTGGTCCCATGCTGGGACATCTTGACTGCTATGTAAAAATTAATACAGCAGAAAAATTTGCAATTGACTTGTCGTTCAGAGCTTGTCTGTTAGCAAGGTATTTCTGGAGTTGTATCAATTATAGGATTGGAGAAGGAAAGAAAATATACGAATTTGTGAGTTTTTTATATTACTGAATCACAGCAATTTATACATTTATTTAGGTAAAATACATTTATTAATTCTAATGCATTCTTGAACCACAGTTCAGAGATTGTTCATTGCTAGAGTGAATTTATTTACTCCCTATTTAGAACTGTCTTTATAATCTCTCTGTGGAGGTTTTACACATACTGAGCCTGACCATGAAAAACTTGTTTAGGCTATTGTTTCTGTCAGCAGTGACTTTCTTAGTTTTAGCCAAGGTATTCCATCTCTGTATTGTTTCAGAAATACTAATTGTACCACTGTTCATTGTTATCAGAAATCTCTAGAAAAACAGAATATATTGAGCATACATCTAATGCATTAAATAAATCTCCAAAGAGCCTGTTCTATCACACCAATTTTATCTTAATATCTTGTTTTATGTGCTAATGTAATGCCTTCAGTGCATCAGCTATTAAATGTGGCCGGTCATTCTTAATAGGGAAAATATCGTGTATGTTGTAGAACATACCGTAGAACACACTGTTTATGTTGTCTCTTTTTAACTAACTGAAAATTCTCCGTGTTGTTATACAGTGCTTTATTCCCCCCCCAAAAAAAAATTAAAAAATCAATTGCTTTATTTCCTTTGCAGGTTTTTTTTGATGAGTTGCCTTTTGCACACCTATAGAAGTATGAGAGGAATGCATCCAAAGATGTCTTTTTAAACCATTCCTGACATCTTTGATATTACTCATATGCACAGAAATGTATACATACAGTAATTGTGGAAGAGCTTGGTTTTACTTTTTTTTTTTGGTTATGGATTTTAATGTAAGGCCTTTTCTGCCAATTGTAATTCATTTCCGTTTTAAGAGAAAAAGACCAAAACTTTTTAAAATTTTGCTTAGAAATTTTTGTGACTATTATTTGTTTAGCCAAATCAGTGATGTCTTTAGTTTTTATCTTACTTTACAGTGCTACAGTGGTTTTGTTGTATTTTGTGGCGCTTGGTTCATGAATATTGAGATAAGTTGAAGATTTCATTGGCCTAAGTCTTAGGCTGTAAATGTAATTTTTTGTTTGTGCGCACAACAAAAAGCAAGTATTGAAGACGAATCATGAAAGTTGCTTCCAGGACAGGTGTTGCTAGACTGAGAACTACTGGAAGTTAGGCAAAGGTGCTCCTGTGTGAGATTCTTCCCTTTTATGCCCGAATCCTGGCAATAAAAGAAACCCTTTTGAAAGTCCAGACCTTTTATTGATAAAATAGTTCAGGCCCTCAAAAGAGTGCAGTTCATTTTCAGTTTTAGAGTTAGTATTCTTGAGCCTTGAAGAAGTTTTCTGCTAAGTTTTCTTCCGAAGACCGGCTCGTTTGCAAGGCTAAAGAAAGGTGGTCCCAGAAGTGATGACTGCAACACTGTAAATTGGTTACTAAAGCAATCTCCGTGTTAGGGGGCAGCAAGCTTTCCGTGCACAGTTTTTAGAGATATATTTTTCAGAAGCTGTGTTAAGGCACTTTATGTGTATTAATCCAACCCAGTCACATTACAGACATTTTGGTTTCCAGTACTCGTTATATATTTAGAGATGGAAAGTTCCATGGCTCATTGGTAATATATACGTTATATTCATGTAGTCTTCTGGTTTTTGCCTTCCCCTCCAAGAGGGAAAAAAGACTTTCGGTTTACGGGTCTAGCAGCAAATGCAAGAAGCTTTGCCAGTCAGCTCATTGATTTTGTTGGCTTAAATGTCAGCCAATTTAACCAGACATGTACTGTGTTTTTTCACTTGGCTGGTGAGAGAACAGAACCTTTGATAATTAACATGAAGCGTTAGTACAACCTATCTAATCTAGGGAGATATAAAATACAATGCCTTTATTGATATTTTTTGTTATTTGATATTGCTAATGTGTACAGGAGAGAATATGTGTGTACGTTTTAAAAATATGTAATCTTGCTGTGATTGCCTAAGTAAAACTTTCTGAGTCCAAGAGAAAAAAGGTAAGTATATGACAGGAAAAAGGACTACCAGATTTGACCCTTCGCCAGGCCAGGGGGAGGTTGTTCCTTTCAATTCCTGTACCAGTGGTATAGTTAAATACACCCAGAGTAATAATTCTCATGTTTGCTTTTGTTTGTTTGTTTTTAAACATAAAGGTTTTGTGGTTTGGTTTTGATTTATTTTGATTTCTGTACTTCATTACTATTTAAAGGCAAAAGGAGGGAGAAAAGGAAATGCATTCCTAATCTAACTTAAATTAGGACAGGCCAATTTCCATATATTTCCTCTGTATGCAAAGGTTCTTCCAGTTGATGATCTAGATCAGGAGCTGAATATAGATGTCCTTATTCACGTTGGGAGGAGCCTCTTTGCCTACATTAGGTAGGAAAACCAGCCTGTGATAAGAAGTTAAGCTTTGTGAATACATTTGTGCTTCCAGTTTTCAGTAATTAATTGGCTGCGATCTATAAATACATAAAAAGGGGCCTCACCATAGAAGATTAATTCCATATTGAATATTGTCTTATTCATGAAGAAGAGGCTGTGAGGGTCCTTTTGCCTTTTTTTTTCTGTTGCTGGGAGGTCAAACTAGGCGCTGATATTTGACTTCATGCTTTTTTTTTTTTTTAAATCGATAACAAGGGTCTTGTTTGTTAGATGTTGCTTCTATCTGCGCGATGTCAGTTCTTTGACCAAATGCAGCATAAAAGATAATTTTTGAAGTGGTTCTGTTCCTAACAAGAAGGCAGTCTAGTTGGCCAGTCACATTGTTTCTAAAGGCTGAGCATGGAAAAACTCAGTAGAAATACTTTTTTGGCCTGATGTGAACAAATGCAAGTTGGAACAGATGCAGTGAGTAAGATGCCACATGTATAATCTATTCTTTTAGAGTGGATTTGTGATCGTAAGGAAGTGTCTCTTTATTAGATGTGAATTTTACAAGTACTCAAACTGTTGGTTTATGATCCTAGATGAATTAGCCGTATATTTCACAGTGTAATTAATTTTGTTCGGTATTTGATGTGCAAGATGTTTGTGTCATCGGTAGCTTTTTTCTTTTCCTTTTCCAAACTCAGGTAGATTGAGAACAGTTTAATAAAAGCAAACTACAGAAAGCTGTTTTTCTTCTTTAGATTAAGGGGACAATATCCTTGACAGGTGTTTCCTGTTTCTGTTTTTAATTAATGTTGTTTTCATTACTCTGAGTTTTTCAGACTTCTTTCTGACACAAGCTTGGATTATCACCTTCAGAAATACTTATTCCTGAATGATATGCATCTAAAGTTATTAATGCAGCCAAACAAATGAATGACACATAGTTTATTATGTGCTTGAAAATAACAGACATGCAACTGGTGTAATTAAAACGCTGGTGGAAGGTTGAATGATCAACTGCTCAGCTTTGAAAGACACAGTGAATGATGCCAGGGATTTTGAGAATCACGGAGAACTGCAATACCAAGGACCACGTGAGAGAGAGTGTCACGGTTCTTGCTGTTCTTGTTTCTGGTAGTGCGGACAGTTTTTGTTCTTCAGTCAGTAATAGCATACTTGATTTTTCCATCTTAGATTCTAAAAAATTAAGTCTCAATGGAATCTTCAGATCTCTACCAAACTGCCATACTTGTACCTTTTTTCACTTCTTAAAAAACGTCTTCACCCAATTTGGCCCACTGCAGTGGAAATGTACCACTTTGTACATTTCACAGAATCGGGCTGGTGCCCCTTGTATGTGTTTGCCTCCTTCCATCCTAGGACCTGATGTTGGGCTACCGGGTGAGCATCCAGCCCTTCAGACTGGCCATACTGCGGTCTGCTTTCTTTTATGTCCCCGGCCGGTGGCTTTAGTCCCTTAGCACTTCTTTAAGACTGTGGTGGCCAGACCCAGTACAAAGACCCGTCCCATGTCCACACTGTTGCTACAGGCTGCTGGTACTGAAGGTTTCTGGACTTGTCCTTTCCTCCCACTTCAGCTGTTGTCTTCAGATAATGAGTTTTTCTAACTGCCTTTAGATGTTTGGGAAGCACCTCACCCTCTTGTAAAGCAGCTTGTAAAAACAATCAAGTAGCAGCTTCATTGTGTGCCTAAGTGGAAAAGTAAATTTTAAAATGCTTAATCTCTGTGTAGATGCATCTTAATGCAATTTAACATCTGGAAACAGAGGAGTCAGCACTTAGTCTGATCCAAAGCTTATTGAAGTTCAAGGACGGGTTCCCACTGACTTCAAAGGGCTTTGAATCAGCCAGATCTTGGTGAGCCACCAGTATCTTTGACCCTCCTGAAATAAACCAGCTAAAATGTAAGCTGTTAAATATTTTCATTGCTTCTGAAAATTTCAGCTGAATTTGTTTAAGCTTACAAGGATTAAGCACATAGCATACGCTAACTGCATATGAAGACCTGCATTCCTTTTTTTCACTTCACCGTATCGGGGGCTGGGAGTTGGAGGGGGACAGGATTTTAGCTATCAGCATTATAAGGCCTCTGATTTTTGATGAGTGTGGAATCCAGATATTAATATAGAATGTAAATGCTTTAATATGTTTCTGCTATATATCCAGGACATCTGGTTTGGCCAAGTGGAAAGTGCTGTAGTACAGGCGTTGTGGGAAGGATGGGCCTGATACAGAGAAAGGGAGCCAGAACCCACATGTTTAAATCTGATTTTACCTTGATGATTTTAAAACTGGGGAGTTTGTTTTTAGAAATTTATACTTTTAAATGACATTGAGAGGGAAGTGGGAGTTTGAAGCAAACTGAGCTAATGACAGTGAGCATTGGAAACATTTTGTCGCGGGTTCTGAGGAGAAAAATGTATGAAAGGTAAATTTTAGTATAGTTTGGAAGGATTTAATAGTGGTGCTTCTTACAATGAAAACGAACTGTTCAGGGTTAGACTGGAAGTCATTTGTAAGAAGGAGCAGTGCCTTTAATACATTATTTCTTCCTTCATATCAGTTTAAGGATTGAACAAATATGTCTCTGCTAGCTTTTCTGGGTTGTAACAGATAGTACCGTGTCAGATTGCCTGTCCTCATTCTGTCTGCAGAAGACTAGAATTTCCATTAGCTGCATTCAAGTGTATGCATCTATCTGCTATGACATCTCAAATAGTTGTTTTGGATACAAATTTGAAATTCAGAGTAGGTAAATCCACAAAACAGAACAGTCAAGTCATAGAATCAGTGGTTTGGGTTGGAAGGGACCTTAAGGACCACCACATTCTAACCCCTTGCCATGGGCAGGGACACCTCCCAGCAGACCAGGCTGCCCAAGGCCCCATCCAGCCTGGCCTTGAGCACCTCCAGGGATGGGACATCCGCAGCTTCTCTGGGCAACCTGTGCCCATGCCTCACCACCCTCATAGTAATGAATTTCCTCCCAGTGTCTAATCTAAACCTCTTCTAGTTTAAAGCCATTACTCCTTGTCCCATCACTACACTCCCTGACACAGAGTCCCTCCCCAGCTTTCCTGTAAGCCCCCTTTAGGCACTGGCAGGCCGCTGTAAGGTCTGCTCAGAGCTTTCTCTTCTCCAGGCTGAATAACCCCAACTCCCTCAGCCTGTCTTCACAGGAGAGGTGCTCCAGCCCTCTGATCATCCTCGTGGCCCTCCTCTGGACTCATAGTAAAGGAGAGGCCTGCACTTATCATCATCTGTTTTCTGCTGGTGGCTCTGTTCTGGGTTCTGTTCTAAAGCTCCAAAACAAAAATAACAGCACGCATTCATCTCACAATTACTAAGAACTTAGGGGAAAATCATCAGTCTTACTACATCTAATCATAACCACTGGATATATATTACTAATTAAGTAACTCCATTTTAGATTTGTCAGGTTTCCTGTTAAACAGTGAAAATAAGCATGCATCTATTACAAACTGGTGAAAATGAATGTCAGATTACTTCCCTCTAATTTTGTTTAAGTGAATTAAAATCACCCTTTCTCTGAAGTTGCTGTCATTTTAGAGAACCAGTGCTACCTTTGGGTTGTGTAGATTGTATTTTGGAAGATCCGTTCTCTGAGACCTTGTCTCCAAATACAAGATTTATCAGGTTCTACAACTTTGGCCACAAGTGAGGATGAAGAAATCAAAAAGTCAGGACATTCTCAAGTGCTAAATGCTGGTCACTCCTTCTAAATTGCTTTCCGTTTTTTTGTTTGTTTGTTTGTTTGTTTTTTTAATATATATCCTCTACATGTCTGAATTAGCAAGAATACTGATGCTTTAAGGCAGGAACAGGAAAATTAAGTTTCATATCAGTGAGCAACTTTTTTTCCATTTTAAAAAAACATTAATTACATTTCAGTAGAAGGAAGCACTTACTCGCATGTGGATTCCCATTCCCGATTCCTTTTTACTGTTAAATTCTTTCAAAGTCAAGTCCTGAACTTGCTCAGAATCTGGGTAAAATTAGTGCTTCAGCACTCCACGAACCCTTCTGTAACAGGAGGAATTTTGTAAGTGTAGTTAACAAAATATGTACTTTTATATTATCTTGAGATTTAGAATCTCTTGGATTTTCTAATCTGTCTCTGTTCATTTGTATGTAATATTGTTCAGCAGTAGATCATCTTTTTGATTAGAAAATTGTGTAGGCTTAAATATTTGCAAGATTAAAAGCCAGGAACAGCCTGTTTCCATATAAAGGCATCTGTTTTTTCAGTTACTGCCCAAGTGGAAAATTGGAAAGAAATTGTTGTGCTTTCAGTTAGCTTTAGGGCATTACATAGCTAAAAATTCCATGTATCCTTTTTGAGAGTAATACATGTAGGGAGATGCAGGCTTCAAAAACACTGTAGGAGAACTGAGTAAAACCACAAATAAAGAATGTGCCCTGATATATTTTTTTAAAGACTAAATTTTTAAGAAGAAACATAGGCCAGCATTTTGGAAAAGTTAAAATAAACACAGAAACACAACAGTCTCAAATAACTTCTTTAGAGCAGGTCCTGAACAGGAAAAGTAAATGTTCTCTTGGAACATGCTCTGAGTTCAGTTTCTTAACAATAAGAATATCCTGCTTTTGAGTGAGAGGAGATAGAAATTATTCATGCTAAGGTGTGGCTTTATTGCACGTACAGAAATGCATTAAAAGAAGAGTACAGTTTGGAAACTGATGGCCTAACTGCATCTCCAGAAGGTTATTTTTTTTTTTCTACGTGTCTGTACACAATGCCTCTTTCTGCCTACTGCTGTAGTAGCTGTGGCTGTCTAAGGCGTTAACCTTGTTTTGTAATCTACCTCTCTCCCCTTGGACACCATTCCTTCTTTGTCAGTGTTTGTATTGTTCATCTCAGGCTGTTGGGCTCAAATCCCAAAGGTCATCTTTTATCCATCCCTATGGGTTACTTACCGTAGCAAGCAGCATAGTCTTGTGATGTTTTAGGGTGCATAGGCGTTCTCCTACCATCAACAGCGACTTTCAGCTTCTTCCACCAGTTTGTTCTCCTTTTTATTATCTAATGTCTAGATAAAGAGTAATCTACGCAGTTGGGAAGTGTATGCTTAGAGGGATGTTGTCAATATAAAAGTAATCATATTCAGAATTTGTTGTTCAGTGTAGATATTTAAAGTACTACTTTTTGCATTTCTCTGGAGGAGGACATCAGGGAAAACTTGATTTTCTAATTTTGTATGCAAATTATGCATTTTGGAGTGTGAAGAGGCTGATAGAAGCAGGAGAAAAGATAAGAGCAGCTCAGAAATACAAGTATGCTGTGCCTGTGTTTGACACTGCCTGTATATGTGTATTTGAGGCTATGAGCAGATGAACAAGTTCCTGTGAAATAACATTTAGGGTGAATTATCCATAGGGGGAAATGAAAGACACAAGTGTGCTTACTGCAGTGCGCCATGTGTTTGCCCTTACATGACAAAGTTCACTTACCAGCTTAGACCTGTGGCAACATGCTTATCTACCTATACCTTTGTTATTATTGCTTCTTTGTTTGCCTACCATTTTCCACAGAGAAGGTGCCTCTGGTTTGTTCCCAGTTTAGTCTTATTGCCTGACTGGAGAGAAGCATCCATCCTAGCTGTCATTGTCAGGTCCTGGCTGTCATCTCCCTAGGTAGGATTGGGTTTGAGAATTGCATTTGTGTTTAAGGCTTTTAGTGTTGTCCACTTCCTCCTTTTGTGAAAAGGGCAAGATACAGAGCAGGTCAGTAACCTGTCATCCTTAAGCAGATGGGCTGAAAGGGAGTGAAGGTTCAGCATCATCATCCTCAGCAGGTTTGGTGACAGGGACTGTAGGGGGAGTGCAGTGACATAGGCAGGGGAAGTGCGGTAAAGGAGGCAGTAGTGTGCGCTTGTCAAGTCTTCCAATGACTGCTAATTTTTATTATTGGATTGTAAAATTAAATAGCGATCAAATTAGCGGTTATGTTTTTTTCTTAAGCAAAGATTTTTGCTTTCTCTAACAGTTACCAAAATTGCAAAAGTGTATGGGCACGTCTCCAGACATTCTTCTTCAGTCCAGTAGAGTTACTTTTGTCTAAGGATATTAATGTTTTATGGATAACTTGCATATTGACTTAAACTTCTTTAAGTCTTCCTTCATTTTTATGTGAGTTAATTGGTTTACTGATTAACTAATTTTTTTTCACTTCTTGTTTTTTAATCTCTCTTTTCAGGCTTCCTTAAGCCAGACTTAATATTGATAGAATGAAAAAGTTTAAGAGGAGACTTTCCTTAACCTTGCGTGGAAGCCAGACCATTGATGAATCATTGTCTGAGCTAGCAGAGCAAATGACAATTGAAGAGAACAGCAGCAAAGATAATGGTAAGCATATCTTTTCATTCAAATACGAATTTGATCAGGTCCTGCTTGAGTGAATGGTGTTGGGTTTTTTCATGTTTCATAGCTGCATGGAATTCCTTATCAAGCTTTTAATTTAACTCACATTTGACTAGCCTAGTTCTTTTAACAGTCTGATATGTTGTCGTTTATTGGTTTACTTTAATATCAAACTGTTACACAGCTCTTTATCCAAAGCTTCCTAATTTGCTATTTTAATGTAGTGAGCAGCAAGGATCGTAATGCTCTTTCAATAAACACCTTATTGTATGACTTTAAAGGGTCTTACATCAACTTCATATGGCTTCAAATTCAGTTTATTTCCCAAAATCGTTATTCAGTAATATATTGATAATAATTGCTTAAGTATTTTGAATAAAACTGTTTACATTATCTTTGGTGATGTAGTGCACTAGTCTGAGAACTCTGTCGCCTCTTCATGTCTTTGAATAGAACTTCTCTTCAACAATATGAAGGCATTTAGAAGCATCCGGGACACCTATCTTGTTTGTGTATTCTTATTCAGTTCTTTCGCTGATTCCATAAGCGTACTGGCTGCTGTAATATCCACGGTAATGATAATACTGCATCTGAATCCAAGTTGCAGTAATAGCAACTAGAAGAGACTGTGTTTCTTTGTTCTGTTTCCTTGGCTGCAGCATTGAAGTCATATTTCATCTTCTGTGCTGATTAGTATTATTTCTTGTTCTGCTGACATCTAAGATTTTCTCAAGTATCAAGTGATCTGAATTTTTTTCACCTCACACCAATAAGTGTTTCTGAATATTCAGTGGGAATATTCAGGCAGGACTGGGAAATTTAAACAGAAGTAGAGGCAATGGAATTTGCCCTGCAGACTTTTAAACCCCATCCAAGATCTGTTGCATACCGAGCTGACTTTACCTTGGACAAAACAAAACTATTCGTGTTTTTCATTTTTATCTTTAATCCCTGGCTTGTTCATCGCTATTGTCTTCATCATGGGCTGTGCCTGATAGCTTGGAAAATGATGTCTGTTAGAGCTTTATGCATATATACAACAGATCTACACCAAAACAATAATTGTAGTATTTTTGCACTAGTATGTATAAAATACTTTCTGAGACATTCTGAGCAGTTGTCCAACATGGTTTTGCTTGTATTAGCCTTTGTTACTGACTCATATTTTCTTCAGACCTCTATATACTTCTGATAGATTGATTCCATTATGCAAATAAGTGCTAAGAATATTACTTCTATGCTGGGAAATAAGCATCAAAAATTGTCACCAGCATCAGCGAATGTAGTGAACTGGGTTACTGAAATGATTCAGTTGAAAACTGCATCCAGGAAGAATAAAAAGACTTTGATTTAAACTGGATCACGTTCTGTGTTATAGCTCAAGGTGGAAAGAACACAATAATTTGTTTCTGACATGTGAGCTCATGCTATCCTAAACCTTGTATAACTCTATTTGTGGTTTATAATATATGAGAATTATCTCAAGCAGCAATATTTAGATGTCTTCTGCATATTTCTCAACCAGCTTTGACAGACTTAACTTCTCTGTAGATACTTAAAATGTTTCTAGTTACAAATTATTTATTTATCTTCCAATACTCATTTTACTTTGCTTTCCACATTATCTCATTGGCCAAAAGGAAGCTTATATGCCAATATATGCCAATATTTTGTGGTATAATACATACTATGTTTAGAACTGCAAGATATTGTCAATGCCATAATAGAATACCTTTGGATACATTAAAGTGTTGTAGATCTTTTTCAAAGAGGAAGGATAGTAAACACAGATTGTACTGTTGCTACATGTAATCTTTAATTCACTTCTGTCATTTAAAAAAGTTTTACTGCCATTTGCTTCCCTTTTCTGATACTTTTACAGTGCTTGCATTAGTATCAGTTTTAACTTTGATCTTACAGAGATGAATAAGATAGTAGCTTGTTTTTTTTTTTTCCTTCAAAAACTCTTAGTAAGGTTGGAAAAATGCTTGCTACACCATATAGTCCTGCTTTTCTAAAGGAAGCTCTTAACTTTCCCACTATTTAAGATATTTTGGAAGGAGTAGTTCTCAGATGGATCATAGGAGAAAAGATTTGGGCAACAATTGCTGAAAAAAAAACACAGGAAATGAGTTCTCTCTTCTGGTGAAAGATAAGTTAGGCTTAGGTAGTGAACACGGCCTGGAAAATGGTCCTTCAGTGGACATAAAAATTACTTACAGAGAAATGCTTAAATGAGAAAGGCTTGCCTCAGTGTCTTTATAGGTGTAATTGGAGTGCGAAGAAGCCTGTACTAGCTGTAAATATCAAATTGGGACACATGAGAAGATGTAGTCTCTTAAAGAACAGCTTATGAGTTGATAGAATCATTAGGGTTGGAAAAGATAGATACATTAAGGTCTCAGAAGTGCATTTCTTTACTGCGGTAATGCTGATCTGAGAAGACAGGAGCAACCTTCTCCCGTAGTTTTGCTTTAAAGAGGAGGAAATGGCTTGTCCACCCTGTGGAACAGAGAAACACAAATGTGACCATTTTGCAGACTTTGGGTCTGTTCTTGAACTTAGAAAACACAGTGTAGTAAGTAAAAGCAAGCCAATATCTTCATCTACAGAGAATCAAAGTCCAGGGTACAGACAGTCTTCAAAAAGTGGTTCTTCATATGTAGTTTAGCCAATTCTCTTTCCCATGCCAAAGGCAAGGGTAGAATGTAAATACCAGAGGCATTTACAACAGAATTTTCTTCTGCTGTTGTGAGTTTTGTTTTTATTTTTTTCTTCCTAGAGATTAACCTGTCTTGTCTTCTGTCATTCCATCCTGATGGCCATGTTCACTGAAAGATGTTTTTTATACAAGCCAGCTTTTTTTCTTCCTGAAAAGTGTGTTCAGCTGCACCTTAGAGACTACATTCATAGAAATCCACTTCTGTGCTGACCTAGGATCCATACTCATCTCTGATTTTTCATGTGTGTCCTGTAAAATCTATATTTGAAAGTTACGGTTCAGCACTGTGATTCCAGATGTAGATCACATGCACGTAATACCAGGGGCCTTTTGTCACAGTTGACCTTCTGGAGTAGCCTGTCTTGTTCAGCACCCTCTCAAACTTTTCCTCTCCCAGAACAATTGCCTCTGATTCCAAGTAGCTGCTGCTCTCATCCATAGACCTATCTTGTCATTAGCTCTAACATTTGAGTGGGTTGTTTGAAGATTGGTTTTAGAGAACATTACTCCTAATGTAGAACAAATTGTCCCATTTGTAGTTCACAGATGTAAAAATAGATGCATAACTTGATTTTTTTCGCAATGCATTGATACCACTGAATCAGCTGACCTTTTGTATGCAGTCTCATTTCACACACAGCCTCCTTCATCATGTTATGTCAGTACAGTCTCAGCATGCAGCACTTACCCATCAGCAGCAAAATGGGATTAGCAGGGATCAACCCATATTGTTCGGTGCAATAGCAATGCTGTAGCACAGAGCTATTGCACTGAATGTGGAATAATCAACAGTATTCTTTCTGGAACACCATCAAATTACTTTGTGACCAGAAACCTATGTATGATTAAATCTGCCTTACAAATTACATTCATCATAATTGGCTTTTGGGTGTGAAAGCATCACATAATCAGATGCATAAACTGTAAAAGTAGAGGGACTGATGAAATGCCTAATACACATCTGAAGCCTTATGAACTGTGGGCTGTACAAAGGATACTTTGGGGTATTTTTTCATCTGAAAACAGCAGCTTTGTCATGGTCTTTGATGTTTTAACATACAAAACTAATTAGTTGGATTTGTTGTTTGTTTTTAATTGTCTTGATTCGAGCACAATAACATTTTGCTGGCTTGTTCCTTTAATTTTAGGTTCTACATTAATATATGTATTCAGATTGATATTAAAAATACTAAATGGTAATTTGTAGCACTTGACAACTAAATTTGCTCCTGAAATTTTTCGTTGCCAATGACATACTAATGAAATTTGGCTAGAAGGAACATCCAGATCATGCATATTTAAAGCCCAATTAACTGTAAAATTTATGCAGATGCTTTAAACACATATGAACATGCTTTCTAATGAAAGTGAAATACCGGGCTGTATTGTCTAATATTATTAAATACATTATCATAAGCTCCAAGCATGCTTTTAAGATTAATTACAAGATATGTTCCTAAATACATACACAGCTCTTGTGTTAATATACAAGTAACAATTTGGTTGGAAAGCCATTATATAATGCCTTTTTTTTTCTTTATATATATTTATATATGGATACATACTTGATAAAACAAGTGAGGTTCTGATAGAATTGACTTCATGAACTTCACAGAATCATAGAATAATATTTATCTCCATTTAGTCTGTCGTAGCTCAGTCATATGATCATGGGATCTACTCTCACAAACACTTGCATAATTTTTTTGTAATTTTACAGGTGTGAGTAATAATGGAAGGATCAGCTACAATAAAGTGCGTAAGTGTTTTTTAGGTTTAAGGCCTTAATGACTAGTTACTACTCTGGTAAGAAGAATAAACGTTTGTAAAATTGACACGTTGCTGTGCTGTCTCAGAACAGCCAAATCTTTATGTAGTTGTAGTCATTTCATATCATCTTCAGTACAGCTGAGAAAGTCCCATCTGCTGTGTGTGATTCCTTGAGTATGTAAGGAAAACGGTGAATTGCAACATATTTTCAAGACAATGTTCTTGGATTGAAAATATGAGCACAGAAATACTTACAAGTAATAAATCAGTACAATGTCTTTCTTGATACTGGAGGAAAGTATCGATATAAAAATGCTGGGGAGGAAAAAAAAAAAAGAAATCCCCAGAAGTGATAGAGCTCATTCTAGAACTATAGATTACCACAAATAACTGGCAGTTGTCACAGCTAAATACTGAACCTCGTACTCTTCCTTACACCCTACTGACAATGGTTTTATTATAGTCTGTACGTACCTTCTGTGCTGTGGCATACATCAATTTTTGTTATTACTGTTCAGTACGTTTTTTCCATCCCACGTATCCTGCACAACATAGTGTTCTTTCTTCCCTTCTGTTTTAATTTGCTCCTTCCCACAAAACCTTGAGGCTCTGTTTGTGTGTGGAAGTGCTTATAAAGTGAAATGAGCATGAAAATTCAGGGCCTGAAAGCATGCTTCAGAGACCTGTAGTCTTGAGGAGTTTTTGTCCACTCCTAAGTCCGTTCCTTCAGAAGCAGAGCACAGGTTTGGCAGGAGAACGTGGCGTGTAGCTGCAGAGGTGGACTCTGTATATACAACAAATTTCTACTAGCGTAGGCTCACTGATGAAGATTTAGAAATTTGTTCTCAAGTGCCATTCAGATATACTTGTGAAGTACAGAAAAGTAAAATAAATGTTGGCTGTTTTATTGTTGGTTTTTTTTGTTGTTGTTTATTTTTTCTGAAAGTAGGGCAGAAAGGAACTAGGTCCTCTCTTTCCTGATTTGATTGGCAATGTAGCCTCACAGATATTTGTGTTGGGAGCTACAGGGTAGTTGTGTGTGGGAAGGCAAGGGATACTTGGCTGTAATGCTGACGTGTTGATTTAAATTGTACCTGTAACAGTGTTCTGAAGGATTTTGTGTAGTGTAATGTCTTCTGGAAGTGGGCGTTTTAGAGGGAAGATTAGTACTGGTGGTATGTCATGCATGATAGAAGATGTAGAACTATCAAACTTGTGTTCAAGTAAGTGTTCTGATGGCCAGAACTACAGTCTTGAGAATTGTCAACAGTATGAAATATATAAATCTCAGAGGCAGACTTTCAGCTTTGACTATTTTTCATTTGTTTGTGATCTTCTTCGTCTTGATACCTAGACAGAAGCCAAAAACTCATCATACATGAATTCAACTTTGAAAGGCTTTTTGTAGTGTATTTTGGATGTCCTGGTCTCATTTTTACCTTGTGTGTTATCTCTTATTTTATAGCTTATACAGAATCCATGGAAAAGCTTATCATCCACCCCACCCAAAAAAAAAAAAAAAATTACAGGATCATTACAGTGCCATTGTAGTCACTGAGGTACTTCACTTTCATTTCTGGGAGAAACTTGAAGGCTGTGTTTCTTTAGTTTTCTTTCAGCATTTTTCTTCCACTGTTTTACCAATATTTTCTGCCACATCTTCCAAGTGAAGAAGACATGCTCTAGGTATCACTGCTCTGCTCAAATGGATTAATTTTGAGCAATGGGAGGAATCCTTCAAAGGTTCTGCTTAGTTTGTAATGTTATAATAGTCAAGTTTGAAGCTTTCATCATATTTAATGAATATATACAGTGGTTTTCAATGGCTGCTCTATTTTTAGAGCTGTTTAATGTTTTCCTGGGTATCACATAATAATGTTTTGTTTTCCTGGGTATATTCCTGTTTAATGTTTTCCTGGGTATCTCATAACGGAGTCCAAGGAAACAATCTCATAAAATAACGTATAAATATACAGTAATTTATGCAGTGCTCTTTATGCAGCTCCATGAGAGTACAGGTAACAGCAAATCTATAGCTGCTTTGGGTTATTCAAATATTTCTTCTATGGGAGCCATCATCTGCAATCAACTAATTTTACTGATTGGGTCTGACAGGCTTCCAGCAGTGTAATTAAATATTGTATAGTGCAGGATATCAGCTCTACAGTGTCAGAAATTCACAGACTTACATTCTAGGACTTCTGAAGAAAGAAGGGGCTTCTTGACAACAACTTCTTCAGGAAAGCAGTTTATTCAAAATATTTTGTATTGCAAGTCCAAAAAAAGTCAGTCTGTTGCCAACAGACATACAATAACTGAGTAGTCATTAATACAGCATATATTCAGGTTAGTTAAATGAATATGTTCTAGATATTGTTAAAATATGATTAAGCTATACAACAGTAGCACTTAAAACTTTGAAGCAGCTGATATAAATATTTTTAAAGGGTTATGATGAATTGCAAGCTTCATGCAAAGCTGTCTGGAGTATGAAAATTTAGTTTCATTTGCATAGACTTAACATTTCCCTGTTCTCTATCAAAATGGAGAAAGGAAAAAAAAAATCACACTGAAAGTTTTCTGAAGTAAGGGTGAGGTCAAGGTAGATGGAGAAGAAACTGCATAGAGTTCTGTCCTACAAAAAAACAGTAGCTGATTCTCAGGGCATTTAGTGAGATGTCACCATAGTTGAGCCAATCCAAAGTCAAGCTGCAGCTAAAAGTGATGAGTGAAGTTCTGCCTCCTCCCTCGTGTCTGCACTTAGCACTCTGCGCGTCCTGTGATGGCCTAGTTCAGAAACCTAAATCAAAATTACCCTTCTTTTTGCCAGGGAAGGACCTAGGACAATCTTTCTGGTAGCAGCTGTGAATTGTCAGGCTTGCTGTTACACATTTACTTAAAATATAGAGCACGCCTGGGTTCATTCCTATTTCAGAGGTCATAGGTGCTTTGGTCTGGGTCTCCAACATCTGTCTTATTTTGATTAGACAAAACTCCTGTTGTGTACATTATTTATATGAAAGTCAAAAATATATTTATGTATTAGTATGTTTTCCATCTCCAGAATGGAGGTTACTGAATAAATGCATTTTTGTGCAGACTTACTCAGCTCTATCAGCAATGCCTGATTTAAGGGGAAAATGTCATCATGTATGACAGGTGATTTTGATTCTTTATTAAAGCTAGCTGAAGCAAATATCATTCCACAATTTAGACAGTGAAATCTGAAAGCCAGCTTGGTCTTTCTGTCACATAATAGAGATACTCATGGGACCTGAAAAAAATAAAAAGACGTAGTTGAATAACTGGTTTTAGATATTCATAAAATGTGTTTTAAAATGCATTTACATTCCTAATAAAAACACTTTCTTTCCTTAATCCACTGACTGACATGTGACAGTATGTCAGTAGCTGAGGCCTTGCATAGAAATGCCAAGCAATTTGCAGTCTCTCTGGATCTCAGATTAAGTAAATCCAGTTAAGTAAATTCAGCACAGGAACAAAAGAAGTGGTGTGGCCCTTTAAGACAGATGGGTAACAAGAAGAAACATTGGGGATATATTGAAAAATGCTGAACTTGGGAATAATTTCAGGCCAGAGTTTGTGGTTACTTTAAATTACAGTTAAAGGAAGAAAATAAGGCATCTTTATAACCTCGTAAAATAGTTGCTTTTAATTAATCCAGTGGACAAGCTTCTTGGTTATATTGACTATTGTTCTACTCTATACTGGCAGTGCTCCTATTTATGACATAAAAAATTGGTTTCACTTATGCTTAAGCATAAATTTCTGTCACTTTGTAATTGAAAGATTTCAGCGTTTTACTTGAGTTTTCTGTTTCTTACATGTTTGTTAGCAGTGGTGTTGGCATTATTTCAAACACAGCAAGACAGTACCTTACTGGGCACTGTATTTTCTTAAAATACAAGTGTGTTTTCTAAAACAGATCAGCAATGTGGTTTAGGAACTCTTAAAACATCAGTAAGCCAGGCTGCCTGTATTTTGAAGAGTATTTTCTTTCAATGGTGCTGTTGTAGTTATTTTGTATTGTGCCAATAATAACAGAAGTTTGAGTGATAGGATGCAAGCAATACAAGAAAATGATCCAAATAACATAAAACAGCTCAGCATACACCAAACTTGAAAATCAAGTAGTGCAGTAGTGTACAGTCACTATGTGTTGCCCAATTTTAAACTCAGAGATTTGCCAAGATGTACACATAGCAAGGTAGCATGCATCTTGCGTCATAAAAAAGGTGCACGTGTGTGTATGTGTAAATAATTACAACAAAAGGGTACGTTCATGTTTCAAAAAGGGTTTGGGACACTGAGAAGAAAAATGTGTTTTCTGTACACTAGCATAATGTGTCTAAATATTTTCATTTGGAAAATACTAACCTTTTTTACATTTAAAGGAAAGATTTGCGTGATTAGTCTTAATGTACTAGTAATTAGTACATCTTAAGAAATTTAGGAGTTGAACTGAATTTAGTAGTTAATCCTTGAACGATGAGACCAAGATGAAGTGATTTTGTAACCAGAATATGAAGCAAATACTGTATTAACTGACCTGATATGATTCAAAAAGAACCACCACCTCTCTTCCAGCTTGCTTTTCATTTTATAAGCTTTATCAGTTTGGAATTAAAGCTTGTAGAGTGGACTGAGGAAAGAGAGCTGGAGAAAAACAGTTATTGAGGTCTTTGCAGGAATGAATGGTTGTGACAGTGGGAACAAAGCACTTGCAGCTGCACCCCTGCAGCAGGAGTCTTGCAGTGTAAGGACAGCCGGAGTTCTGGAGAGCTGTCCTCCTGTCTCTGGTGGTGACAATTAAGGGAACGTCTAAGATTAGAGCTCAAAATGTAACAGCATTTCCCATGGGTACTCTAACAGTTTCTAGTTCGGAGACTTCCTGAACGTGTTCCTGTGCATTTAGTAACCCTGAGCAGGTCACTTGTTCAGTCTCCCCTTGCATCTTGTAAGCTCTGGGTGCTCGTCACATCCTGTGGTGAGGAGTTTCCACAGACTGCGCATTGTGAAGAACCACTTCCGTCTGTTGTACTTACCCTGCCCCTGCGAACTTTCGTAGTGACCCTGCCTCTTGGGCTGGAGGAGGTGATCAAGCTGTCTGTCCCCTTACAAGCCTGTGGATTGTGTCATGTCTTCTGCAGTTGCTGCTTTTCGAAGTGGAACAGTCTTAGGCTGTGTAGGCATTCTTTCTGCAGCAGCCCTTTTGTCTTCGGTCACCCTGGTAGTACTTTTGAGAGCCCTTTATGGTTTTCATCTGTTTGAGAGAGGAAGACAAGATCTTGATGCTCAAAATGCAATAGACACATACATTTGCATGGTGATTACTCCCCTATAATTTCTGATCATTGTTTGTTGTTTTAGCTGCAGCTGAACGTTAAACCAATAGCCCCATGAAAATATCTACTGTAGTACCAGAAAAACCTCCTTCTCACCAAGAAATTCGTGTCAGCTAAGCCTTTGGGTGGTTACTGAGTTATATTTACCAAGTACAGTGATGCTAACTTAAGGAATGTTAGTGAGTTTTATATAGTGAAACATTTTTTTTTTTGAAGACAAACCAAACCTATAATCACAGAGATAAAATTATAAGAGGCAGTTTATAGATGTATGTAATAAAGGCATATAACTTTTATAGATAGCTTTGACTCATCTTATTCAAGAAAAATCAGTTGCACTACAATCTCACCATAAAACCTGCCACACTATCCTTCAAATGTAGTGATTCAAAGTATTACTAATATTGCAAAAAATGAATTCTCAAAGTGGCTGAATTGAAATTGTGACTTAGGGGTCTTGGAGATTGTTGGACAGCGTTAAATACTGTTTTTGAAAGTGCGGCTTTTAAGTGTTTCTATGTTTAAAATGCACAAAAATAATAATAAACAGTCTTGTAAATTCACTTTCAGCAGAGTTTGCTTGATCATTTTCAATATTTGTTCCAATTCTTACATGTTACTGTCACTTGCAGGGAGGAGGCAGCACACAAATGATGAATTCATGTGACCATTACTTTAAATGTTTATAGCATACCACAATGCAAATTTAACTGTATAGGCTATAACAAAAAGACTTTTTCAGATCACAAGTCTTTGTTATACCATCATAAAAAGAGAATGCCATATGATCCTTCCTTTAAAAAAAAAAATTAGTATGTACTAGGATTAAAAAAAAAAAACACCTTGTAATCAAGTACCATTAATAGTTCTCTTAGTGAAAAGCACAGTAATAATTTGAGAGCTCGTGTAACTTCATTTCATTGTTTGCAGGTAGTTATGCCTGGCCTACTACATGACCTAAATTATTTTTGCTAACTTTTGTAATGGGTTCCATAATTTAGAACAGTACGTATGACTGTGCAGAAAGGTAATAGTTGCCTCTGATTACAGAAGTTATTTTTGTATAATTAGATCTTATTATATTAAACATTAGTATTTCATTTTATATAAATTAGCCATTTGCCATTAATTTTACCTGTGTTTATCCTTACTGACCAGACTTTTTTTTATATGTTAAGATATTTAGTCGTTTTGTTTTAAACTGTAAAATATATGCAAATCTACCAGTGCCACAAGGAAAATAAATTTTTGAAATAATCATCTCTGTTCATCACACTTTTATGTTCATTACTAGCATAAAACCTAATCTTTACTTAAATCATTTGGTGTATTCATAAATTCTGACCTTTTTAATGTGCTACGCAGTTCATAGAGATGAACTTTTGATCAGGAAGACAAAAACCATAACATACAACAGAAACTGTCAGCTTCGTACATATGTGAATGCAAATGTAGTCCACATGTGTGGGTACGCTCCACTGTGGTTAATTATACAAGACTCATCAGAAAATGCAAATATCTAGATGTAGGGTACGATTTGAGAAGACCAAGATGTTATACTGTCTCACTTGTAAACAGCTTTGCTTCCAGCCATATGGCCCTGCCTTTTCCTTGTCATGCCTTTGGTACTTTCTGACCCTTCTTGAGGTGTATGCTGGCATCTTACTTTTCTCATTGTAATGAGAAACTGAATATTTTTCATGCAGAATTTTCATTTTTGTGAGAGGCACTAAATCTTGTCACATGAGAGGTATTTTCAGTTACACGTCAGTCTGTCTCAGCACTTTGCTCAAGGTTTAAGTTACCCTCCAATGTGTAAAGATAGTGACAGTAGTGTCCGAGCTGAAAAACATTTGAATGTTTTTTAGCAGTAGACTTCCATACTAAAGAAATTTTCTGAGAATTTTGTTACAAGGTTTACTGTTAGAGTTTGGGGGAATTTGAGGGGCTCTTGCTGTTCTTGGTGTATCAGGGCTTGGTCAAAGGGAGGAGAGTTTTGCTTCCTGTATTTTCCCAGAAAAAAATATCTTTGAGTTGGTTTTCTTTTCTCTTGAAAATCTGTTTTAGAAACAATTGAAATTAAGTGAAATTACATATTTTATATATATTACTTATTACATATATAGGTAATAAAAATGAAGTAATAATTTCAAAATTAGGCAAGCTAGCAACTGGAACCCACCAAGTGCTGTAGTCACACCCAGTGATGACTGTCTCCACAAAACAAACTGTGCACTGAACAGTGGTTTACATTTTAAGAGTTAGCATTCTTTTGTTCAGCATTGTGTACAAATTCATGGTGAGGTTTTTGGTCTAAAAGCTGGGTGAAATTCAACCAAAGATTAGTAAGAAAGTTGGAAAGCAGAAGGCTTAGTAGAAAATGAATGCAGAAGTTGTGCTATATCCGAACCAATGTGTTTTCTGTCATGGTATTAGTAGCTAGGTTTTGTTCAAAAATTGGCAAGGAAGAAATGTACTGCCTGCTGCCCTAGGATCGATGTAGTATTGAATGCACAGAACAAGGAGGCTGATGGCTCAAATAAAAAGAGATGATTAGAAATAAATACTTAGGCCAGAGAAGCACAGAGTTTTGGAGGTGAAGGCACCAATCACACTTCACGTACGTATACACAGATGCCTGGTGTATTCTTCCTCTTACTCACCCCTCTCTGAAGCTGTGTTTGTGAAGGATGCTAATGGAAAGCTGCAGGCAGAATCACAGCAGTGCTGACATGTCCTTTCAAATTCTACCTTCTGCCTGAAGCCTTTTTTTGGCTTTTTATTTTGTTTCCTGCAGCAGCTGGGTTAAAATGATTTTTGTCTTAATATATTATTCATATTATATGCAAAAAATCCTTGCATAATTACTTTTTAAAGTCATTGGCCTATCCTTGGGTATTTCTGTCTGTGTACTTCTGCCTCTTGTTTTAGACTGTCAGGTCCTAATATATCCAGGGTTTTTGTACATGTGTGGGAGTTCTGGGGGAGAGAAGGGGCTCCCTTCAAGACCCTGTTTTGCTTAGGTTACAAGGTGTTTGTTGTTTTCCTTTCTCGCTGCAATTCTGCTTTCTGTGAAATTAGGTCTCCTTGCTGTATTCTTCTTATTTTGGAAGGAAAAGCAAGGTTTTGGGCTCCCTGCATGTGCGAATATGAGTCAGGGTGATGAAACAGCATCCCAGATTGCTCCCTGTCACAGCACAGAGGGAAGCTGTGAGCAGATCCCAGCTGTGCCATGCCCTCAGAGCAGCAGCTCCAAAAGCGCCTGGCAGGGCTCCGCTCAGCTGCACTCACCCTGCAGTTGCTCGGTGTAGGGGTGCTGGCTTTTCTGTCCTCCAAGCAACACCAAACCAGCTGTATCTGTAAGGGTAATGAGAATCAGATGATGGAAAAATAAACTGAACTGTCGTTTTGGCACATTTAGTCTGCAGTACTTGGGTTCTGGGCGTTTCCCTAGCGTATGGGGGTAGCGCTTGTATGTAGCTTCCTTTCCCCCGTGCACGTTTTCTGTAGTGACAGTATTTCTTTTTTAAGCTCTTGTATGAGTGACTTCATCAGTGGCTCTGATCAGTCCCGCTTTGTGACAAGCAATGCAAGCTGTCTTCTGTTCTGCTTCTCGTTGTGGTTAAAAAGCCTCCCTGCTTTTGGAGAGCCTGCTTCCAGAAGCACAGCTAGTGCACGTGTGCAGTCAGGCTGGCTGGGGGGACACGAACGCTTCATTGATGTATGCAGCTGTGTAGCGGGTTTTAACATTTCTAATGTTGCTCCTCTTTTAGAAAGCGTTTATCAATAATTATAATAATAAAAACAAATCTTACAATCCTGCTGTTGGGTCTAAGTCCTGTGTGAGACATAATCCGATGGAAAGCCAAAATAACTGTTTTAAATACTTAAAGGTTATCAGAATAATAAATCACCTTAATTACGGCATGACCGCTGCAGTGTGTATGGACAGGTACGTTTCCTTCTAAGGACTTCCAGTAGCAGGACCTCACTGCTAGTGACCCTCAAGAATTGTGAGAGCATGAGTATTTCTAAAGGCATGCTGTTGAATTTGCTCATTGTGTGAGTTGATCTAACAGCTGGTTTATTTAAATTATAATAAAGATAAAAGCATTGAGCAATCAGACAAAGCATTAATTCAGAAGAAAAAACTAATATTAAAAGCTACTTTCTGTTCTAATTTGCATTTTTAGACTGTATATTCAGACTGTTTTTCTGATCAGTAGTAGAGTGACAGAATTTAATAAAATGAAATTTGGGAAATATTTAATGCTGTGCTTTGTATTAACTTGCTAATGGAGAAATGGCTGTGGTATTGTGGTCTACTGTTACTATAAAAGAGAATCTTACCAGAATGGTGATTTCCTGTATAGTAACTGTTTTTTTTCTTTTTTCTTTTTTCTTTTTTTTTTTTTTTTCTTCTGGCATGTTCCTGACACTCCTACTTGCTTATGGGAATGAATATTTTGATCCTTGTGAATTGTAGAACCAATTGTGAAGAATGGCAGGCCTCCAACGTCTCACAGCATGCACTCATTTCTCCACCAATACACAGGATCTTTCAAGAAGCCCCCTTTACGGAGACCACATAGCGTCATAGGGGGCAGCCTCGGCTCTTTCATGGCAATGCCCAGAAATGGGAGCAGATTAGGTAATATACTATATTGTTTGTTTAAATTCATTTTCCTATGAAGAATAATGTCTGTATTGGTTCTTAGCAAGAGATATAGTTACTCTAATGCTTTAATAAATCTCTGGAAATGCTTTTTTTTTTTTCTGGGGTTGTTGGAGGAATTTCTTTTTAAGGTACTGAATGTCTCTGAAAGATTTTCAGGAACAGCAATTACAAGAACTCACAGAAGTCATCCATTAATTTTTGACAAGTTACAAAATAACTCTCATAATACCTTATAAGGAACCTGTGTGTCCAGCTCAGTTAAGTATTGGTGAGAACTACAACAACTGAGTATGAGAAAAATAAAAGGTTAATCATCCTATGTGTGGAATTGAAAAATAAATGGTGTATTATTTAGACTTGTCAGTAATATAGGGGGAAAAATTGCTTTTTTCAGTGATAAAATAAGACCACTCAACTATAATTATCTTGTTGTGGTGTTGAGCTATACTTGCAGTTCTGTTGGGCAAATGACTTAGAAATATGTTTTGTCTTCTGCTTCAAGTAATATGTCATGTTGCTGCCTACAGTCACCGGTAATGTTTTACCCTGCTTTTATGTTATTTTAAATTATGTTTTATTAATTGATACTAGAAAATGAGAGCAAGCCAGTTTAATTAGAATTTTATGAATTTTTTTAGTCTTTTGCCCTCCTTTCGAAGTGTGATATTTAAACTGATCTTGCTCAAGATTAAGCTACAAGTGAAGATACTCATCAAACCAATTACATCCTCCTCTGCTGTAATATCACTTATCACATTAAAAACATTGCCTCTTTACTGTTTACGTTACCATTCAGTCCAGGAAAAAAGAAAAAAAAAACATTCCGTCCTCTTGAATGAAGTTTAGCAGCTGTTATCACACACACAACAAAACAGGTTTTCATGTGCATGTAGATTTGACTACAGTATGAATTCCTGATTTCACTCAGGTCTTATATATTACTCTCCTCCCACCCTCCCCCGTTTTTTTTCCTAGACAAGCTTTGCTTGAGTAAAAATTGTCAATAATCGAACAGGAAGACAAAGGGTTTTTTTGTTTAGTTTTGTTTTTTAAGTGTACATAAAGATATCTCTGCTTAGGACTATTTAGTCTTTTATGGGTTATTTGCCAAATCAGCTGTATATAAAATACGTACTGGAACAGCAGAGATGTATACTTTTGTATTCCTGTGTGTTGCATTTAAAAACATGCTAAGCATTTTTAAATGCAAGTTTGCCAATAACTCATCAAGCTTCCACTGTAAACTTCAAATGAGCTTTGCTTAAATTTTTTTTTTTTTTTTGCTTTTTAATGATTTTCTGATTTTCTCAGTGGTATTTTACACCTGAAAAAAACTAATGCATAAGCAATACAAAATAATGTAATTTGTTTTTCAGGTGATCAAATTTTGTGTGTTTAACTGACACAATTTGAATGTCTTAGTCTGTAGGAAGTGTTACAATACCATATATTAAATAGCTACAGATTCCTGTAGAATTTGTAATTTCATTGAAGTAGTGTTCAATAGTGTACACTAAAACACCTCTGCTTCTTTTGGATGCAGCGATACTTATTCTGCAATGCTATGGTGCATTCTTTATTAGGGTTCTCTGAGTCTGAGTTTTTTACATCTTATTCATCATCTGTTTTCCCTCTTTTTCTCTGTAAGGAGTAGTCTTTGGAAGCTCTTTATTTTGTTTATTATCCCCTCCTCATCTGATGAAAATTTAAGCTACTTGTATATGTTATATAGTAGCATTTGTCTGCACAAGCAAAATTACTAATGTTCTCTCCACTGCTTCTTTGCATCTTTCCTCCCTTTGTTTCTACCATATGGGAATGGTTATTACTCAGCAGGATGCTGAAGTTTTTTTCCATTGGGATAATGACATCAGAAATGAAATGGTCAAATATCCCACACTACATGAAGCTTTTTTTTTTTTTCCCTTTGGTACCTTCATCCTATTTTCTTTCCATTTTTTTCTTCTAGTCAAGTGGTGGGAACTTGCTATTAGAGACCCTTGAAATAGCATGAAATGGTGGCAGTAAGAGGATGGTTAATTGGTTAAAGCAAACAAACAAGACCTGCCACAGGTGCATCTCAGGCTGATTTGCTTTTGAATTAAATAGAAATGTAAGAATTGGTTGTGATACCTGGGAGAGGTTTTTGTTTGTTTTCGTTTGTTTTCTGAGCACTGAATATGAGTTCCCGATGTTGTGGTAATGTGTAAAATGATAAAACATTCTTTTTATAATTTTCTGCCTGAAAAAAAAAAAACGTTTCTGTTAGCTTTAAGTATTGTAAAATGTTCTGTAAAGACAAAAAATTTTGGCTTATCTCTAAGAAGTCTGTCTTGAACATGTTGTAATCCTTTTTTTTATCTAGTTTCCAGGTGTTGAGTTGTTTAGCTCATGTATATCTGTGTAGCTTCTAAATTTCTGCACTTCCAGAGGCATTTAACTGCTGCAATCTATTACGGTGCCAGAATTAATAAACTGTTTTTGGACTTGATCTGGCTGAATGCAGGGCCAACTTAGCTGTACTTGTTCCATATTTATGTTACTGGGAACATTGAAGAGGTGCTTGGAATACCCAAAGCCAGCTCTGGCTGGCATGGATCTGAAGCTAACCATCCTGGTGATCTTCAGTAGGAGCAGCAGCTTATCTATGGTTTTGCTAGCTGTGTTGATACAGTTATGGAGATGTTTTGTTTCTTTGTCATAACTATTAGAATTGAAAGGAATGATGTTTCCATACTGCTTTCTATTTTGCTCATGTTAATGGCAAAGGCAGTTTCTCAGTGTTGCCTTCCTCAATTTGAATTGTTGTTAGTAAAACTGGTAATAAAATTTAGCCACTTCATAGCAAAGTAAGCTTTAGGAAAGTATTCCTTGAAGGAATCCAATATGCAATTCTTGTGATTTTTATTTATTTATTTATTTTGTAATAATTTGAAATAAGATAGAAAGATCATGCAGTCTGACTCACTACTGACTAATTAGTGGGTATTATTTTAGCTCACTTGGAGGAGTTTTCATCTGTTGCACTGAAGGTTCCCTTCACTAACTTCTATTGTGGTACACTCCTCTCAACTGAAATGAGAACAACCTTTTCTTTTAAATGTACTTCCATAATTTTGTTGCTATATTGCAGTCATCTAGACCTTTTTATTACACAGCCATACTGGGTATTTAATTAGGTATGTAGAGTACATTAAAATAAACATCTGCATAAGAGAATGGCTGTGGTATTCAGTGAAGCAATTCAATAAATTATTGAACCATTAAAACCTCTGAAGACTATGCAGGCTGGCTTTGGTGCAGGTGAACTTGCCTTTAGAAAAACTTGGTGAAATTAAAGAACTATTTGCATGATTTTCATCATTGCTTAATTAAATATTATCATCGTGCACCTGTATAAAATGATCAACATGCCTCATTCCAGTTCTTATGCTATTAAAATAATGAACATAAGGCTCTACTAGTACCTTTTTAATTTAATAAAATAAAAGGACACATTTTAAAAAAGCTTAAAGTATCCCTATTTAGAATATAATTAAAACATTTGCAAACTCCTATAGATAGGAGCTGTTGCGTAATCAGCCTATCAGAAATTCAGGCATGTGTTTAATGATAGATTTATTTGGATGGTACAGACAATATCTTGCTTAAAATCTTTAGGTCCGTTATGAGTATGTAGCTTATCAATACATACCAAAACTAATCATATCACTGTAGTATTCGAAATAGACTGACTGTCATCTCATTTAAGTTTGAAATACTACATTTTCGACTTGAATGGGACAGACCCACTTTGTCTTCTCATTCCTGATTTGTAAAGAGCAGAGTCTTCTTACAGCTAAAATATCTGTTCCAAATGTATGATTCTGTGTTACTGGTTCTTGAAATATTCCTTAGTTTTGTATTATTGCATAGGTGCTCTTTTTAGTAGAAGAATTATCTTTGTCAACTAGGGTACTCTTTTGTAGTTGTGGATGTTGCATTTTGAAGTGTATTTTTTTACAGCAATTTCATAATACATAGGCTTTTGTGAATTGAACAGTGTGTGTTCCAAGATAACAAGTATGACAGTAACAGTTACGATTACTTTCATGAAAGTGTCAGTCTCTCTCTCTCTCTCTCTCCCTCTCTCTCTCTCTTTTAATGATGTAATTGCTTCATGGCTTAGAATACAATACTTCTTCAGTTTCATGAATCCTACTTTGTGAGTTTGCCTAGATAACTGTCTCTTGTCTAGCTTCTCTAAAGAAAGCAGGCTTTGGGGCCGCACTTAGACTAATACAAGGATAGATAGATTGGGTAGCAACAGTTAGGAGCTCTTACACTTAATTTTACAAGGAAAATCTTGAGAATTATAATTGCTAAAACAGATAACATCTCTCAGAAAAGTCTTTTAAAAAGAATTGTTATTAAATAACTCATAGATTCATAGAATATCCTGAGTGGGATGGGACCCACAAGGATCACTGAATCCAACTCCTGGCTCCACACAGGACTGGCTAAATATTAAACCATTTGTGTGAGAGCTTTATCCAAATGCTTCTTAAGCTCAAGCAGGCTTTGGGGCCATGGCCACTTCGTTGGGGAGCCTGTTCCAGATTGTCCACCAGCTTCATGTAACCCCATTTAATGTACTCTTTTGAGCTCCACCCATCAGCCATAGTATTATGTGCTTGTCTAGCTGCATGATATACATTTTGTCCAAAAGGATGCTGTGAGAGTATCAAAAGCTTTGCTGAAATCCAAAAAGATCACATCAGCTGGCTTCCCTTGGTTAACTAGATGGGTAACCTTGTCATAAAAGGAAATTAAGTTCAGTAAACAGGATTTTCCCCTCATGAATCCATGTTGGCTATGACCAATAACTGCAATGTCTTTCAAGTGTTTTTCAATAACTCCCGGTATAATCTCCATTATTTTACCAGGCACTGAAGTGAGACTGACATGCCTGTAATTACCAGGGTCATCTTTCTTGCCCTTCTTGAAAATTAGGACATCATTTGCTAGCTTCCAGTCAAATGGGGCCTCTCCAGATTCCCAAGAATGCTCAAAAATAATTGAGAGGTCTCACGGTGACATCAAGCAGCTCTTTGAGTGCCCTGGGATGAATCCCATCAGGCCCTATGGACGTATGTGCATCGCTGATGTGGTGAATGTGCTGCGTACCAGATACAATGATGCTGAGATAATAGGTTTGCTGCAAATAATGTTTTCAATAATGGTTTTATATTACTAAAACCAATTTTGTACAGCCTGCTACAGATCTTTAAAAACACAGCTATTGAGTTTCTGTAGAGACTGGGAGAGATCTTGCAGAGATTTGGCAAAAAGAGTAACATTTTGTCTGCTTAGCTTGAGGTTAAAGCTGATCTTTTGGAATCACTTTCTGAAAATCTTTTTCTTCTTGTTCACTAACATTTCTCTAGAAGCACTGATGAATATTTACCTTGTTTGAAACCTGAAGATTGCTCCTTATTACACAAGGAATGTAGTTTATTTTTTCCCTTTCATTCCAAATCTGAGCATGACTTGCTGGCAAAATTCTGATGCATTGTGGTCTTTTAATCAAAATTCCGTTTAGATCCACATTGCTGCTGAAAATTGTGCTTTGTGTATGGGATATGCACTTAATTCGTGTATTTAATTACAGTACTTTTGAATTAAAATGCTGCCAGTACCTTACGAGTTAATCTTTTTATATCCATTCTGTTTTCTCTAAAAGGAAATTCTTTGTACTAAGGAAGAATTTGGTCCTTTGAAGTCTACATGGTTCAATGTGAGCTAAACTAGACAAACATTTTAGAAGATGTGTTGATAACCAAATTTTGGCCTGAAGGGTTTTTTTCTTGAAAATCCAGCTTGCTTTCTTGCTGATAGTGATGAAACCTACACATTCTCCTTTTGTTTTTTATTGCTGTAATTCTGTGCAAATGTTAAATATTCTCAGGTATTCTGGTGGTAAGATTGAATTGAGCTCTGCGTGTTTTGTTCATGTTAGTGTTTTTTCAGGGTAGAGTTCTGGAATTTTTTAGTTTTTCCTCATGTTCTCTTTTACCTTGTACAAGGTCATGCCTAATACCTAGGAACAGAAAAGGTCAGGGAATTTGTCTTTTGAAGCACCTCCTTTGTAGGTATAATTATCACAGAATCATAGAATATGCTGAGTTGGAAGGGACCCACAAGGATCATCAAGTCCAACTCCTGGCTTCACACAGGACCACCTAAGTATTAAACTGTATGTCTGAGAGCTTTGTTCAGACACCTCCATGAGCTTGAACTCCATGAGGCTTGATGCTGTGAGTACTTGCCTGGGGAGCCTATTCAAGTGCCCGACCACCCTCTTGGTGAAGAACCTTTTCCTAACACCCAGCCTGAACCTCTCCAGACACAGCTTCATGCTGTTCCTTTGGGTCCTGTCGCTGTCCCCAGAGAGCAGAACTCAGCGTCTGCCCCTCCGCTCCCCTCATGAGGAAGCTGCAGGCCACCATGAGGCCTCCCCTTAGTCTCCTCTTCTTTAGGCTGAACAAACCAAGTGACTTCAGCTGCTCCACATATATCTTGTTCTCTTGACCCTTCACCATCTTTGTAGCCCTCCTTTGGATGCTTTCAAATAGTTTTATGTCTTTTTTTATACTGTGGTGCCCAAAACTGCACACAGTATTCAAGGTGAGGAGACTACACCAGCGCAGAGCAGGACAGTCACTTCCCTTGACCAGCTGGCCATGCCATGCCTGATGAGTGCCAGGGTTCAGTTGGCCCTTCTCGCTGCCAGGGCACACTGCTGGCTGATGTTCAACTTGACATCAACTAAAACCCCAAATCCGTTTTTGTGTAGTTACTATCCAGCATCTCGTCCCTCAGTCTGTACATATGTCCAGGGTTGCCCCTTTCCAGATGCAGAATCTGGCACTTACTCTTGTTAAACTTTGTATTGTTGGTGATTACCCAGCTCTCTAATTTGTCAGGATCTCTCTGCAAGGCCTCTCTACCCTTGAGGGAGTCAATAGTTCCTCCCGATTTAGTGTAATCCGCAAACTTACTTAGTATACCTTCAAGTTCTGCATCCAAGTCATTTATGAAAACATTAAAAGTGCCCCAAAAATGGAGTCCTGCAGAACCCCACTAGTGACTGTGGAGTTAAATACTAGCAGTATTTAATCCCTATAGTAATTTGGAGCTCAGGTATTCCACAGGCGAGGATGGAACATTTTTTAGAGTGAATTGCTTATATGACCAATTTCCCATCGTGTATGCTTTTGCACGTCACTTGCATCTTTATGCTATAAATGACACCACCATGATCTTCTCTTCATTCTTTACAGTACTTGTCTTCCAAAGTCTGGAATATTCTGTGGCGCTAAAAAGTAACGTATATGTACATACATAACATAAGTAAACCGTTTTATGTGGATGAATCTACAGGATTGTGTTAAAAGTTCTAATTTAAATTTTTGTAAAGATCCTGCAGTATCATGTAACTCAAGCTGTCTGTTACCAATATTTCCCCATAAAATAATAAATTTCACTAAATTCTTTCTGAATCCCAGGTCCTCTGCTGAATTGACTTGTGCATTGTAGGCCTCTGTTCAAGCAGTCAGAATATGTCCCGTTCTTCCATGCATACACGCCAGTGGTTTTTACCCCTACAATTTCTGTATTTGGCATTTCTAAAAATAATGCCTATACCTTTCAGTGTTTTTTTTTCTTTTTTAAATTTTCTGAAGATACATTTACGTGTCTAGCATCAGGTAGTCTGAAAGTCTTAAATATTCTCATTAATGTTTTATATATTTTCCAGTGAATCTCAGGTTTCCTTTGCAAACACAAGTTTCTTAATCCAAGAGCAGCAAAACAAGAAGAGTTAATGAGGGAATTCAGGAACTGAAATCCTGAGGGGAAGGTGGCTTGTAGGAATTAAAATTAGGATTTGACTGTCTGTCTTCTGTTTTGGAAAATTCAGTTCTGCTGCAAACCAAGTAAGAAAAATAATAGCGAAGTTTGCATATGAATTTTATGAAGTAATGCTTTTCATTTTGCAATTTGTGAGGCATAAAAAGTGTATCAGGACTACCATTGCTGGGATGAGCTTTTGATATAAAAACCACTGCATGGTATAGATACAATTGTTTTCTGTCTGTACAAGAGAGTTGTTTAGTGGAATACTGATTGATTGTTTTCATTATTTCTTTTTGACTATTTTTAAGATATTGTTCATGAAAATCTGAAAATGGGGTCAGATGGTGAAAGTGACCAAGCTTCTGGAACATCATCTGATGAAGTTCAGTCTCCCACAGGTGTTTGTCTCAGAAACCGGATACACAGACGAATCTCAATGGAGGTAATTTACTTTTCACACAAGGATTGTTTAAATTGACAAGAAAGATGGAATTTGTTTTAGTTGTTCTTTATAATTGGTTGTCTTCTCAATCAACTTTAAATGTTCTGACATCCTTAGTGTAGAGAGCATTATTATAGTAGTGCTTAAATGTCTGTCTCCATTTGTCACAAATCAGACCACTATCTTTCATTGTTGATGATCTGCTTATTTTGAAAAGCTAAATATGTTTTGAAACTTTTTTTTATGAAGAATTTAATAAGTGTAGGTTTAGAATACCTTTCCTTCACATTTTGTGCAACTCATCAAGTACGTTGAAGAAAATGTGTTTATATATATATATATATATATATATATATTATTTTTTTACATAAAACTGGTTTCTAATCTTTCTAAAACTAATACTACAGAGAAGTGATGGTCCTGACTGCTTCAGCCTTTCTCTCTCTTCCTGTTTTTTAATGAACGGAACTTTACAGGATGGTAAACAAAAGGAGGAAAAGTACCTTATGAATAACTGTGCACATAATTTCCTTTATTTATGAGTCTCATTATGAATACTAGCCACCCTTGTGCTTGCTTTGTTGTCATTTCCCTTGGCAAAGAAAAACAGAACACTTCCCTGTTTCTTGAGTATGTAAAAGTTAACATTATAATGATGTCTTTGTTACATAAGCGTGTAAAATTTTGCAGTTGCTCCATTATAGCATATATACCATTATGCATAGTTTGCAAGATTTTAAATCTTCTTTCAAAGCATGATACAAAATACAGGATTGGAGAAGCAGATCTGAAAAAGTTATAGTAGGGTGCGCATGCCAAAAATTTTTGATTTGTGAGGCGCTCCATTATGCTTGGAATTCCAAGACTCCAAGCATGTAATCCTGGTCCAATTCCAAGAACTTATGAATTATTTGTATTAATTATTTATATCTTTTCCAGCACCTGTTTTTTCTTTGTCTGGGAATTCCTGAGTTCATCTATTAATCTCGAGTTTAATCTAAAGACTATTAAAATTGGACCTTTTACATGGGAGACCTAATTTAAGTCTATTAATTTATGCAGGATGCTTACGTTAAAAAAAAAAAGTCATCTTGAATCTTGCACATTACTCTCAGTGGCTTTCATATTTTATTTTTTTTATTTCAGTTTTGTTTATTCAGTGCTGATTTTCTCGTTTTTCTCTAAATTCCAAGTGCTTGTTTTTGATTCTTGAAATTAACATTATTTTTTTCATTGATTTGGCCCAGTCAATGAGATCAGCAGTTTTTGGCAGCTATTTGTGTATGTTCTATGAGAATTTTAACATTTCCCCCAAATCACTTCAGTGTTGATTTGGTGACTTTTAAAATAAGGTTTCAAGCATATGTCTGAAAACACTCTTACTTCTGAATGTGAATTATGCTGTCATTGATAGTATTTTTTAGTTGACATAAGTTTACTCCTTTGAAGTGGTTTGTAGGATAGTAGGTAGGTTTTTTACCTGTTTGTGCATGCCAGAGAAAAAGAACTGTAACAATCTCTGTAGCCTTTATTAAAATACCTTTCTACTCATAATCTTTTCAGTCTACTTTACCTAGTTTCTTAATCAAAAACACCTTAAGTGATTACGTTGTCTGTCTGTCTTTGCTTCATCCTATTTTTCCCGTGGGTCGTTTTCAGTCAGTTTTGACAGATGGATAGAAATCTCAGATGCTAATTTTCTACTAATTTCTGTGGAAAAAAAGCTCTGAATCAGGAGAGACTACTAATGCATCTGATGCATCTACTACTGGGAAAGATGCAGCCTTTATTAAATACCACAGGATCCACATAGGAGTTGAGCCGCAATAAGAACATCCATAGAAAACCAGGTTTTCCTGGCTTTGCTGTTCATCAGATGGGATCACTTGCTTCCTTGCTTGCCTGCCTTGGGTGATTTGTGTTATGTAGCTAGCTGGTTCAATAGTAGTAATGTGATTATAAAAAGAAAAAGAAACGGTCTTTGTTGAGAAGTTTCTGTTATTTCAGTTTTGTTTTGTTGGTGTGTAGGGATCTGTCATCTCTAGACATATTCCCTTTATATTCATTTAGGATGAGTTATAGCTGTATGTTGCCCATACAGGTTGGAGTAAATTAGAGTGTGTCATAGTCTTTATTTGCTGTAGTCTGTTGAAGTCATTAATCACATTTGAAATCCATTTAAAAATATATGGGATTAAAATATCCAAAGTTGGATAAACTCAACAAACCAATATTCCTTGTTCCTCTGCCTTGTACTAAATGTGTCACTGGGACTATATCCTTGTGTTTATTTTGGCTAATATTCAGTGAGTTAGTAATACTTTTGGATATCATTTCTTATATATGTTCGTTTCTCTCTACTGAATTGACAGAAGTACCGATTTTTATTTTTTAAGGAAACAAATCAGGTAAAGCTGAAACCTTGGAATAGTCATTTTTATTTGTAATAACTTTTTGTATATAATCACTTTTTTATGCTCAAATTCCTCTAAATTCTGCAAATTAGCAGCCCATGAAAAAAATAAAAATAAAATGCTTGCTAAAAACAAGCTATAGTCAAAGCTAAATAGTTGAAGTGCTAATTGCTGATACTGTGTATTAGTATTTTTGGGATGTTTTGTATATCAGAATACACATTTTGAATATCAGAATACACATTTTGACCATTAGTGTCCACCACACTACTACTTTCTCTGTAATGGTAAAATAATCCAGAACTAGAAATAAAATTAAAACATTGTGGGAAAGCAGAAAGAGTCTCTTGTCATAGAATCATAGAATGGTACGATTGACTCTTGTCAATAGTATTTAAAAGATTCTGCTGGGAAAAAGTTTGATCTTTCTGAAAAAAAAAATGCAGATATCCTGGAAGATAGAGAAGTGTCAACTGCACAATACAGATGTAACTAGAAAAATGTTTGTTCTAGTGGTATCTTCATAGCAATAGAAACCTGAAATTTCATAGCCATAAAATAACCGTGTTAGGTAGGAAATCATCGTGCTGCAATGTAAGCTAAGTTTGATGCGTTTTAGATATGAAGTGGTAATACTGCAAGTGAGAGAGAATCATGATCAGCAGCTGGGTTGAAAACTTCCTATCCACAGTAGCAGCCATGGAGATAGCAGCTTTCAATTCATCATCCCCCTAGCTGACATAAAATTTAGGCCAGTGTGATTTCTATAGACGGGGAGATGATTAAGCTTCTGAGTTTGACAACATTGCAGTTGTGGGACTAGGTAGATTTATCTTTAAAAAAAAATCCTTGTTAGCATATTCTTAGAAAAGTAAGAGAACATACTAGAATCTCATTGTATTGTCTAGACGAAATTTATTTTGTGTGTAACCCACAGACTACTAACGGTCCATAAAGCAAGCAGTTGCTTCCCCCTCCACCCCATTCAGGAACCGTATTGACACTAGCTGTAAACATGTATTGTGTGCAGAATTTGACTCACACCAGCTGTTGGTTTTTAATTTAAAAATTTACTAACACAGTGCTAATAGTAATGATTACTTAGTAAATCAGTAAAACTGTTTATCAGAGCAGATATATAGAATCCCTTTTTTTTTTTCTAAGTTCCAGAAGCAATGCGGCCTGAGAGTGAATGCCTGTGTGTATTTTAAGCGTGGGTGTTTTCGTCATATGAGAAACACCTCTCCAGATCATGGAGTTACAGCTTAAAGCATTTTCGCTTTGATTTGCTGGAAAAGGAGGCATAGATGGTAATGCATTAATATAAATACATGTTTCAAGCCGTGAGTGTTCATTGGAGGCCTTGTGCCCTGTGTGCTGGGTAGTGAATGCTTCATTAAGAACAGTAGTGGATAAAAAATAGGGAGACAGAGTCTGTGCAAATTGAAACATCTGTTTCCCTTTCCCAGAAGTCCAAGGTCTGTAAGCTGTCTTCCTATGTTAGCTGGCGGAGGGCCATAACCCACTGTTCACCAGCCTGTTTCCCAGATATTTTATCCTGAGAAACAGTTCTTATCCATCTGACTGTCACATTAGTGGCAGGAGCTTGTTCCAGATCAGACTGCTCCTGCCACATTGCTGTAGGGTATAATTTTATTTTCCCCTGGGAGGATTAGCTGCAGGTTTAGTGCTTTTAGCTCAGAAGAGAGAAATACAAAGGCCATGAAGTGAGGCTATAATTAGGTGTGAGTTGTACTGGTTACCTTCAGAAAGAAAAAATGAATATAGATGAAAAATAAGGGTTTTTGGTGAGCTCACCCTTTTACCAGGGTTATGGCTGACACAGGAGTCTTGACTGCTACAGCTTGAATAACTAAATCAGCTGTCGGTCCAGCTAGGCAAATGTACCTGATCCAGAGAAAAACCCACAAAATTAATTGAGATTTAAATGAATGTACTGCTAATATTTTCTGGTTTTAGGCTTTAAATGAGAACACTGCTCACAGATCATCATTCCCGTGTGTAAATAGGGCACTGTAGACTGGATAGCAGTACTGATTCAGGCTTTCAGTCAGAGGCCATACAGTATTTTCTCCCGTCATTAGTTTTAGCAGCAGGAAAACACTTTGCAGGAAGCAGTGCATCAAAGACAAGCCTGAGCATTCAGCCCTACATCTCTTGCCTACTTGACAGGGTGCCTTGGATCACTAGCAGGCATTACTACATAGTGCCTGTTGGGTCAGGCTTCACTAAGCAAAAATTGTTCCTTCCTCCTTACTACTGTGGCTGTCAGCTGTATAACTCTTTCTGCCTTATTTACTGGATTTTGTCTAATTTCCATCTGCAATTCCAGAGAATGTGTAGATCTGCTCACCTCTGCCATGAATCTATGGTCACCTACCACTAGATACAAAATAGAGAAAGAAAGTAAAGCTGAACACAATCAAGACCTTTTTAAATTTTATTTTATATCGTCTACATGTTCACTGTATTACCTGTTTTCAGTCATGCTTGGAAGCTGTGTCAACCTTTTGTAAGGTTACACAAGAAAATATGCTGTTCTTTTTGTAAATTCCTACTTTCAGATTCACGTGAAGCTTGATGCTTTGGAAATCCCACTTCTAAAAACACAAGTCCACGTTCTAAATTACTAGCATGATCTTGACAAAAGCAGTTGAACTCCTTTTAATCTATTTGATAGGCAGACTTTGATTTCTTTTTCTGCAGAAGAAAATTGTCACTGCCACAGGAAAAATAATTTCAGCTTGGATAACGGACAGACTTCTGGAACCCGCATTTATTAGATCTTCTGGGAATAGGGATCACTGTCTGATATTAGTGACGGATGCTTTTTTGCCCTCCTGTTAGGGACCTTTGCAATCCTAAAAGTTCTTGCATTCCCTTTGCAAATGCTATTTCCCTTAGTTACTGCATTTGGTGGTACCTGAGGATGGAGTATCTGCTTTTTTGCTTTTGTTGTTTCATAACTCAGTTCCCCTTTTAAGATCCTTGCTCTAAATCCCATTTACAAGTAATGTGCTATTATATTGGATAGCCATCTACATCTATAGTGTCCGGCCATCTACAAATCAGATCTCATTCGGGTGATTGGAATGCAGCAGATGAGAAGTTAGCATGTGGATGCAGCTTCATACCCTGCACTCCAGCCTCACTGTGCTGTCCAGTGGGTCAGATTTCCAGTTCCTGAATTCAAGAATTTGATTTGTTCTGAATCAGCCAATTTCCTCATGGGACTTCCCCCCAGTAGTTGCTGCTTTATGTTGATGTGAATGTTTCATTATTAGGAGTTAACGTTAGAGAGAGTTACTCTGTTAGACTGCTTGTGTTGTTGGCATTGTCTTGTTGGCATCGAAACCTTACTGCTTCTGCTGCAACTTCATTCGATTTGCTGGTTCTTCTTTTGTTATCTCTTGAGTCTCTTGCTGTCTAGCAACGAGAATTTTTCAGGAAGAGTATAGTGGAAAGAAAAGATTATCTTACTGCTCAGGATCCTGACTTGTGCCATCAGGGCTCTGAGCTCGCATTTTTTGCAGTGATCTGTTTCTCTTTGGATTTTTTCCAGTTCCATTTCCCATGTCTTGCAAGCTAACCAGCTTATGTTATCTCTTTCTTCTGGGCAGTTTCTCCTACTGCTCAGTTAGAGAAATTGATCAAAACATACAGAACTCTACGCTTAAAGATCAGGAAGTTATAGTAATAAAGGAGGCAGAGCTTTTATTAGCATCTGTTACTCCTCAGCACCTACCACTCAGTCAAACAGCCACCAGACCGTCCGTATCAGGAGGGCTTATGTTAAGAGGCTAAGGCCACAGAGTGATATCTTGTTAGGCGACAAAGCCAGACAAACAAAATCAGAATTTTTGTATTATTATTATTTATTCTTCAGTATACTTGAATAAGTTCACTTCCTTACAAGCTCTCCCAAGTAAAGTAGTAACACCAGCAACAAAAAAAGCTACAAGGAAAGAATTTTGAAGTATTTCTCTTCTGTCACAAATTAATTGTAACATATTTTTGGTGTATTGATACACTTGACAAAAAGAAAGTAATATCTCACATTTAAATTTTATTTATCCTTTCTCAGATTTTTCAAAACTGGTTTTATGTATCACACATATTTGTTTTGTTTTCATTAGTTATGAACAGAAGCTCCTGGAATGCAGTTTCTCTGAATACTGTATTTGTGCTAAACAGTTTCAGCTTTACACCGTAAAACTGCTGATGGAGATGTGAAATAAATGAAAAACTGCCTCTTTTTAAAAACAATAAAAAGAATGGTTTTTATTCAGCTAGTCAGTGGTCTAAACAACGTATCCATGGAATTAAGATTCTTGTTAAAAGTATTTTGATGAAGAAATGGTTCAGAATCCATACTTTTGACTCTTTATGTGAAAAAAATCCTGCCTATTGAACTATAATTCTCATTTCATCATTTCAAGCATACAGATTGTTACAAATACTAATGGAAAATATTTAAAAGATTTCTCTTTATAAGTTTGTCATTGCACTAAAGTAAATAAAAGCAAAGCTAGCTGCTTGTGTTTCTGTTTTCTGACTTTTTACAAATTATAACATATTTTTATTTTAGTGGCCATAACTACTGTAGAGGTTGGTGATAATTTTTTTGAACTGGCAGTAAAGTCCTTGCTTTGTTTATTGATGTAAATAGATGTGCTAGAAAACTGTGACTCCTAGTCCCAAAATAGAGGTTAAACCTTTGAATTCTTAGTAATATCTAATTGATTACATTTGTCTCTGCATCCCAGCATCAAAACTGACAAACTTTGTTATGCTGGGGGCAGGGAATAAGCAATATCTGTGGTCATTGGTATTCCAAGCATGAAGCAGCCTCTGGGCTCAGTCTTATGATAAAATTCCTGAGAATATTTTGCATACTTGATCTGAAAAAAAAACAAAACAAAAAAAACCCTCGTGATTTAATTGATTCATGAATTCCATGTCTTGGATCATTTCTGTCTCAAATATAAAAATGCTTGAAATTGATGCTTTCTTGAATCGTGCTGCATTTCAATAGAGTGACTAGGGAACAGCATGGATTTATGGAGTGAGAAATAGCAGCGATCTTTTGTAGATGTGTCTTAAGATTGTATTTTCGCTACTGCTTCTCACAGAAGAAAAGGTACTTTGACACTTTCTGCAGATTTAATGTAATAGAAATCAATTCATTGTGGTTTAATGTTTTCGGGGGGGGAAATAGTATCAGTAATACTATACAAGTACAAAGGACAATGTAGTAGTTGCATGTAAACCATGCTGTGGGAGGCATAAAAAATGCACATTCTGCATCACAATGAAATCGGTTACACCTGTTTGTAGAGTGTGTTTCTGCTCTGTGGTGATCATGGCAATATAATCCACGTTTTAGCACCGAGGATTTCCTGAGACTGAGAGTCAGATATATGTTGTCTAGCTACTTGTACATTTTTTGAGTGGTCCTTTTAAAGACTTTTTACAATCTGTTAGAAGAATTTTTGCTCACAGTGTGCCGTGGAACTACAACAGAAATGATAGCCTCTTTCTGAATGCTTTCAGAAAGTACAGACTGGTTATATCTTCTGTACACGTGCTCACTCTCTCTTAGCTCCATGATAAATGGTGGTATCTTGAGCCTATTATTTGTATTACAGGCATATTTAGGAGATTGCACTCTAATTCTCATAAGCACTAATGGTGTGCAAAGCCATTTTGTACGTGAGGGTATGAATAACTACACAAAGGGATTTTAGTAGACTGTTTGTCAACTCATGGTACATAAAATTTAAACATAAATAAATAAAGAGGTAATGATGGTTTTATATACCTAATAGGAAAATGGGTATAGATAACTCATCCCAGCTGTTAAAATAGTGGTTTTGGTTACAGTAATTGAGGCTTGTTTATAAAGACATAAAAATAGTGTGCTGCATGGATGGTATAGGTTTCTTTTGGTGGATGTGTATGCTGGTGTTTTGATTTGGGATCTTGACAGCGTCTAAATCTACAGTGCTGTAACCAAACAAGAAAAATCTGGACGCATATATTCTCTGAATCTGGGTTGTTTTTCTCTGTTTGTTTTTGCCTCTAGCAATCTTGTAGTATGTCATAATTCTGTAGAGGATAAAGTTGGCTTGAACTGTGTTAACTGTCATTTGACAAAAATGCACTGAAATTTGATAAAGCAGCCTTCAGAAAAAAAATCTACATGGTATTTGATACTGAAATGGTGCAGTAAGTACATGCATGTAAGGATGTATATTAGTGTGTTTAAATTCTTGTAGGCATAAGCAAATGTTTTTCAATTCATTTTCTTTGTGTTTCATGAAGTAGTGCATCATACACATTTCTATGTGAAATCTGCAAGAAAAATATACTACAAAAAGATTAAAAGGGGGATATTTTTTTTACTTTATTTTTTTGAGTAAGCATGAAACTGAACTGTGTTGCGTAGAGGGTTATATGATGTAGCATTTCAGATCTCATTAAGCATTCTCCAGTGAACAAAAGCACTATGACTTATTAGTGAACAGCTTGTGCTTGCAGCTGACATGTCTTGCTGGTGCTTGCTGAAACTAGTGAGAAGGCTGATTCAGACTGATGCTTACACAAGAGAGCAAATCGTTCTCATTTGATTTATAGTGGATTGTTTGGGCTGTCAGATTGCTGTCTGTAGACTTAGAAGAACAATTATTTTTTTTTTGTGAGGCTGTTAACAAAACTTCAGTGATGTTATTTAGCATTATCAACTCCAAAAAGATAAGCTAAAATCTTAGGGAGAGGTGGGGAGCTTGTTGACTGCTGGCATATAGTAAGTAGTGGTGGTCTGTGAATATAACTATCAAGAGTGAACTGAAGAACCAAAGCAGTAAGGATCGGCATAGAATGATACGGCTTGGCCACATCGTTAGGCTAGTCCAGTGACTAGCTGCTCCTAACAGAGACAGCTTCCTTCTTGTCTTGGCTCCTAAACTTGCATCAGCAGGTAATTACATTATTTCAAAGGGGTGGTTTTCTGCCAGTTTTGTTTCTTAAGCCACGTTGCTGAGTCGTTAGCTTAGAACCTCTTCTCCTCCAAGGAAGTGGTGGGAACGTGTGGCCATAGGCAACGGACTGTTGGTTCTGGAGGTACTCAGCTGTTAGGTTGGCTAAATGAAGCATTTAAGAAATGACATAATGAGGGTGATCAGACAATAAATCACGTTTTTTCCTTCTGGCTTTTCTGACCAATTGCTTGGTAATATAGGACTACCTATTTTTTCACTTCGTTCTACTTCACTGGCAGAAGCCCAAATCTTTTTCCTCTTACTGCAGTTGTGGGTGCAGTATCAGCCTGAAAGAAATCCAGGGAGTTGAAAGATTAGTAGCTTTTGTAGCCCAGTAGATTTGGGAAGGGTTTATTATTGCTGCTCCAGCAAGAAAGAAGCAGTTGGCGAACTGGCACATTGTGAATGGTAAAAATAAAAGTAGTCTCAGTTTTTCAGCTTTTCCAGTTGAGTTATATATACTACATTACAATTCTTGCTACACTGTATTGTAATGTTGTGAGAATTGGACTCGAGAACTCCTCAACAGGACCTTCACTAGGGCAACTCTTTTGGTTTTTTGTTTGGTTTAGATTGTTGGTATTCTATTTTGTGCAAAATATATGTTTATTGTCTAAATGTGCTAAGTCAAAGACATAATGACTCAAGTCATCTGAAGGCAGACAGTGTGAATGTTTCAAATTGCTTCTTTTTACAGCATTTTAACATGTACAGATCAAATATTCTGTATCTGTATTATTCTCTTTATTTCACTTCATTGAAATTTACCAAAATGTATAGTACATCTTGGCAAAAAGTAAATGATGAATTAAGGAAAAACAGAAGTTGATTTTCATGTCTGATTCAAAGTTCAAAAAGTTAAGTGTTGCTTTCACAAATAAGAATAGGTTCATTGTTATGGGGGAAAAAATGTACTTTTTTGACAGTTTTTGAGAGAGGAGTGAAAATTTAACTACTAACCAGGTATGAGACTTTCTGAAAAGTCTCACATTATGACACTGAAGGCTGTTTATATGGGCCAAAGCAAGCAACTAGAAAGAAGAATAGTTGGTAAGTTTGTTTAGGGAGAATAGGAGAACAGAATAGGATAGGCAGAAAAGGAATAGGGTTGTTTTAGAGAACCAGATGTGGAAAAAAAAAAAAAAAGTAGTAGCAGAATGCTAGTACTAAACTCTTGTGAATGGTTTACTGTAGATGGCAAGTGAAGAAGCTGACATTTGTAACAGTATTTTGAGACATCCAAAAGGTGACCAGAAGTAAAGAAATCAAAAACGTTGTGTGTATTTTTCAGTGGTAGTGGTTGGTTGGTTGTTTTTTGTGTTTGTTTTTTTTTTTGTGTGTGCACGCGTGATTTTTTTCTTACTTCCAAGTATGTGGAAAAAACAGAAGCTGTTTTGTTTTTTGGTTTGGAAGATGTTTATCTACTTAAAATGTTAAATTCCTCAGCTCAGAGAACCTGCAGGATTTAAGTTGAAACACCTACCTCATCTTCCTGTGCCCAAGAGTAAGTAATCTGTGGTAGAGAGAACATACACATCAAGTTATGGCAACGCATTTGGGTACTAGCCAGACAAAAGAAAAGGCTCAACAAAGTGCAGCTCTTCTCAGAGCATTTGCTGTAGCTAGTGTTGGAAATAGTAAAGATAAGCACAAGTTGGGGTAGTTTATCTCCGTAGACAGCACAGTGATATTAATGTCACAAGTGCTTACATGTTTATCTCCCATCAGGCACAGTAGAACAAATGTGGTTCTCATTTCAAGCAAGTTATAAAAATAGTATGCATTTCTCTGCCAGTAATAGAGGAAGACTGAGAAATAAGCATTGCACATGAAGATAGAAAATGTGTTTTTAAAATGTAGGAGGGGATGCCACCAGCATTCTGGTTACCCTAGCAAAGCAACTTATGCTTGAATATGTTCTCCAGAATATTTTCTGGAGATGGATCAAAAAATAGCTCATTAAGGAACATATAGCTAACTGTAGGCTTTTGAGCATTTAACAGTAGTTTATTTAATGAATATTGATTTGTTTTGTTGCAAGTTGACCTTAAAGATAACCATAAGAAAGTCAAACTAGAAGATGTTACAAATTAACAGGAGCTTTTTTTGTGAATTAGTCCTTATTTAGGAGAAGTGACATATAGGAAAAGGAAAATTCATATTCATCAGAAGTGACATATAGGAAAAGTATCATTTTAATTTTCTAGGAGATAATTTATTTTACACGAAGCACTTTGCTGTGCCTGAAAACAAAAGTTTTGCATTCTGGTAAAAACGTTACTTGCTGTAGTTACAAAGGAGTGCACCCAGATTCCCCTTGCATAGTTGAGGTTGATGTACATCACTCGTACACATCTTGCATTCAAATAAAAGGGTACATAAGATAATGTAGGGGAGTTATTTTAGTTTCCCACCTTAAAAATGAAACATTTAAAAGATTCATAGATGGCTACAGGATTAATTAGTGTGTCAAAAAGACATTCGTCTCTGTAGTGTTGACAATCTTAAGTAGCAAACATTAAAGAATGTTGGGAAAATAATCCTGCAATTAATTTTACATGCCTTTTACATTCCTTATTATTTCTTTAAACAGCATTATAGCAGGATCTTGTAATAGCCTGCATTTTTAACAGCCTGCTAATAACTTCAATTTTAAAAGGTTTCTTGGTTTTAGTCTTTTTTGTGGTTTAGGGTTGTGGGTTTTTTTTTCTTCTTCTTCCTTTTCGAGAACTCCTAACACGTCATTAGATTTGGTTGGCCATTGAAATTAGTCTGGACGAAGTCCTCTGTCCAGAGAGTGTCCTTTCCATTATTTCGCAGAATTCCACAAAGGTTTAAGAGAATTAGGAATTCCTAAATATCACCGTTTCATACTGTTGCTTGCCTTCCACTAGGGCAGCCTGGCGTCGTACCAAAACGACAGCAAGCAGCCCGGCCGGAGAGGGCGGGTTTTGCTGCTGCTAAATTAGCAGCCGGACTGTAATGGGCACGTCAGGGCACAGCTGCAGTAGGGGTGTGAAGGAGTGAAGATGGCCATCCCGGCTAATGCACAAGCTTCACATGCCAAGGCTTGTGCTTGGCCTGGCTGCCCCATCCCCACCTCCGGCAGGGCAATACCAGCGGTCAGCCCACGCCAGTACCTCTTTTACCTCTTTTACCGCTCTTGGGGTTTCTTTTCCCCACTCAGCCCCTCACAGCAAGCTGGCTGTGGGCAGGCGAGAGTCTGGGGGGGGACATGGCCAGGACAGCCAACCGAATGGATTTTCTATCCTGTATGCACTGTTCTTAGTGAAGAAAGCTGGGAGAGGAGGAGGACAGGGGATGTTTGTGGTTGTGGTGTTTGTCTTCCACTCTCAGGCAACCGTTGGGCGCGCTGAGGCCCAGCTCTCCAGGAAGGGCCTGGACATCTGCCTGCCGGTGGCAAGTAGTGAATGAATTCCTTTCACTTTGCGAGCACGCACAGCTTTTGCTTCCCCTATTAAACCGTCCTTGCCTTGCCCACAAGTCTCCTCACCTTCTTTCTGTTTTCTCTCCGTCCCGCGGGAGAGGGCAGCAAGCGTGTGGCGGGCGGGCGTCCGGCTGCGAGCAACAGAGGGCCTCTCGCTGCTGTCAGCCAGCGCAGGCAGCCCCGTCTGGGAGCATTTGAGGCTTCAGTTGGCTCCTGTGGCAGTGTCCTCCTAGATTTCTTCTTAGCATCTCTGTTAAATTAAACGGGTTTTTCAGCTGTAGCAAAGTGATGCAATTTTCATTTCCGGTTTTGCTGCCTTAGCCGCTAGGAAACATTGTGCTTATTTCTCTCATACGCACCTGATGAATCCCCTTTCATGTTGCTGTATAGCATTAATTTTGGTTGCATTTCTTTCCCATGAGATGATTGCTTCAATTATTACAAAAGCTGGCAGGAATTAAGGTGACACAGGCAAACAAAATGCCATAATTTCTGTCTTTCAGCTATTTGGGTTTGCAATCTAGATGACTTTCTTTAATTTTGCCTATATTAGGTAGTTAGGTAAATGATAATTATAATGCAAAGAAGACTTCCTATAAGTAACTTTCGATACGATCTTTCAAATATTGGTGTCATAGAAGGCTTCTGACTGTGGTAGGTAATGATTTTAATAAATGGTTTAAAAAAAAAATGTGGCTTGGTAGATATTTCAAAACAGCCAAATAAGCATGAGTGTTACAAGTAGAATAACAGTGGAGATCCTAGGGGGAAAGTATTTGTGAAGTACCTGCTGCAGTTTCCATGAAGTCCTTTTGTTTCCATGTGAAAAAGAGACTTTCTTCAGCTCTATGAAGTTAAGGAAAAATGATTTTTTTTTCTTTTTTTTTTTTATTTACAATATGACAAAATGGTAGGCTTCTAGCACTAAACATTAATTGGGGGGGATTTACTGTTGCGTATTGTACATTGTTACAGATGTAAATACTGAAATTATATTTAAAAACAGATATTACAATCCTGAAGAAATCTTTTCCCTACAGTTTTCATCAGGTTCTGTTAATGGTTTTTGGTTTTTGGTTTTTTAAAGAAACACATGGTGGGGGGCTGCTGTATGCTTAAAGTAGACTGTTGTTGATTAGGGTTTTTTTCCTAACTGAATTGGATTTTGGCCTTTACATCAGTAAGTACATCTATTCAAGCAGTGTTTGCATTATGCACTGCAGAGGACAACATGAAAGTTTGCAGCGTAAGCCCTGTTTAGAACTGAGGATGTCACATGGATCTCTGGAGTAAGTCATAGGGAGTTTTGCAATTGCCTATTGCAAAAGTGGCATTGGCGGAGCTTTTGCAAATGATGAAACGGGAATGCTGTAAGAGAATTATTAGCTCCCATTATAAGATCTTCTAGTACCTAAAATGTTCACTCCAGTTTTTACAGTGGCTTAAGTCGGAACCTTAGATTTGTTTCATTTCCCGTCCTCTCCACTTGGAAAGGTATTACATGTTTATTGACAGCAGGCCTCAACAACAGTAGTTTTTCAAGCATAGTTTTTGAGTTGCCATCAGAGCTTGAGGCTGCCTTTACTTTCTTCTTCCCACATACCCATCAAGTTTGTATGCTTGGAAATGCTTCTTCAAGACTGTGGATCTAGCTGTGAAGCACCATGTCTGTTGTCCCAAGGATGAGTGCTGTGGGAGAAGAGAAGATATAAATTGAGAGCTCCGGGGTACAACCAGTTCAGTATTCCATGAGTTGTGGGCCATGATTTGACTGTACCTGTAAACGGGTGCTATTAAAATACTTATTGTCAAATAAGCTCTACGGAACAGTAATAAGAGAGCACTACAGCAGATTTCTTTGCCATAGTGATAACAGCTAGGAGTAGGAGAGAGCTATTCTGCCGCAGGGAATGTAGGATAATGATGAGTTATCTGCTGTTTTCAGGAAGTTACATTGAAAAACTCGGCCCAGTGCTCTTTTCTTTTGCTGGCTTGGATTTTCTGCTTTAGTTTATGTTCCTGACCAATGGGGAAAAAAAGAAAATTAGGATATTGCCCCCACTCTTTGGTCTGGGATCATGATAGGAAGATGGAGTAGAGGCTGATACTGGCCCTCTTCCTGCCCCCCACCCCCCGTCTTGCTGCAGCAATTCCAGGGTTTCCCTCTGCAGTGAGATGATCCAGCTGCTTTCTGTAAGGCAACATGTAGCTCTTCCCTTTGTGCTCATCTCTTTTGAGACAAACACAAAAACTACAAAAATGAAATTAGCAGAGCTTGTAAAAAAGAAGGAAAATTCTTTAGTGGAAAATACCGTTTTACTGAAGGATTGCAGCTAGCTCTTACTATAATTAATTAGTTCCTCCACTCTCCCCAAAACCACATAGGCAGTTTTAATATTGGCAATGTTCTAAAAATTTTGAAATACCAAAGCTGAAAATTAGTAAAGAAAGGGGAAGCTGCCAGTAGTGAGGGATCCTTTTGTTTATTTTTAATTCATCTTCAAAATGCTGGTCAAAGCTGTGATTCTGTGAACAGTACTCCTTTTGTTTAAAGACTGTGATTCCAATTTAAAAATTCTTTACCAAGTATGAAATGCAGGCACTGAATTTTGAAGTTATGCAGAGAAGCTGATATTGGGCAACAAAGCAGAAGCTAACAGAGACTTTGTGCTCTTCACTGACGCAGGTATGAGGAGCGGAAGAAAAACAGGAGGGTTAATGCCAGAAGTTAAGCCTTTCTTAGCAGCTCTTCAGAAATTTGTCTGTATCCATTGGCTGTACTGAATAGCAGACACAGATCAACTATTTTGAGGGTGTGTGTTAGCACTTCTGGCCTACCTGAAATTCAGTTAATTACATTTGTGTTTTTTTAATATATTTTAAATTACATTTTTGTTGACCTCTTGTTCCAGGTACATATACAGATCATACATATACATGGTTCAAATACTTTATCAGCACTGAAAGCTCAGCAAGTTGTCCACCAAGATCTTGTCCTGAAAAGTCTGACGATCCAGTTCTTTGGCAGCCTAAGCCAATTTAGCTGCTGGCTTCCTGGGATTGCCCTGCTGCCTCTCTTGCCCTGTGTTCAGGCTCTGAGCTTCTCTGACCTTACACTGAACCTGTTCAGAGCACAAAGCTGGCAGGAAGCTATGCACTTCGTGTGAGATAGTTTCTCAATGATTTAGCATGCTGAAATAGCTCAAAGCTGCTGCAAAGACACGAGTAGAAACACATGGCCAGGGGGATGTTGCTGTAATTATAAACTGAAAGTTTATAACCTTTAGAAGTCAGTGTAATATAGTTTGAATTGTGGAGATCTCTTGTTATTAATTATTACTTGAAAAGAAATATATTAAGCCTCTGAATTCACAGTTTCCATCATTCTAGGTATTTGTATGAGTATTTATTCCAGTAAACTCAGCACATTTGTCCACAATGCAATTCTGTTTTAGTATTTCATTCCTCTTGTTTTGTTAATGTGTGTAAAGCACTGAATTTTTGAACATGCTAATTAAGCAATTTGAAGTATTATTAGAAGAGAATCTGTTTCTAAAAACAATTTGTGTGATTGCTTATTTTTCATTTATATGAATATTTCAGTTTTAAATAGTAGCACTGTAGTAACAGTAACCCTAACCAGTGTTAAATCAAGTATAATGCAGATGTTCCTAAAACATGAGAATTCTCTTTTTAACTTTACTTACTGCAGGATTTGAACAAGCGTTTGTCCCTGCCTGCTGATATCAGGATACCTGATGGCTATCTTGAAAAGCTGCAGATTAACAGCCCGCCATTCGATCAGCCCATGAGCCGACGTTCTCGTAGAGCTTCACTAGTAAGTGTAATGCATCTGCCTTGCTAAGTCAACCTCTTGGGTCTTAAGGTTCCATTTCATGCAGATGTCTCTGTATTGTAAGCATCATTCAACTTCATTTGTACCTTGGCTTTTATGCCCTGAAAGATGCGGGCACTTCAGCGTGTACTGAGCACGTGTCAAATTCCACTGAAAAAAATCACCCTTTCCTTCCTTTCTCTTCTGCAAACTTTGCCCCTCATTTCTCAGTGAGGGTCTTAACCCACTGAAATTAGTGGCTGAATTCTACTCCCAAAGTGCATACATAAATCCTTTTACTTGTTAGAGCAGTGATGATTTATGTGAGCAAAGAGCACCTCCAGTCTTAGATCCAGGCTGTGTGTCTCCTGTGATATAGTATGGGGGCCCTAGAGTAGCACGGCATGAAGGCAACTAGTCATCACCTTTCTTTTTGTATTTGTTAACAAATTTTTTTTCTCAAATTTCCTGTTGATATTATACCAAAAAAAAAAAGAACAATCTATGAATTCCCAAGAGTATTAATAACTAAATTCATATATACCTTTTTAGGTATATATTTTCATTGGGTTATTTTAAAAAATAAGCCTTTCCTTGTGAATGGGAGGATTCTTATGTTCTAATTATAGTATAAATTCCAGAAATCCCAGATACCGATACTAAATATGCACATCCCTGAAATAGTCCAAAACACAGCTTTTTCTTATTTTTACACAAATCATTCAATTTCAACCATAATTTGATATATTACATTTCTTAATATTAATTGATGCCTTAAAGGAATTGCTAGACCACTACTGAATTTCTGAGCAAATTCATTGGTGTAGAGAAAAACTGGATAGATTTTTGAAACCCATGTCGTTCTTTTTTATTGATTTAACTGTTTACTTGCTGGAAAATAAATATGAAAAAAATATATATTTATAAGTCACATAAAATATGGAATCATTCTTAACTGTGAAATATCTTTATTCTTTGCTTTGTTACATACATTATTAATTCACAATGTTTGAGATTTTTGATGTATTTTGCCCCTGAAAAAATACAATGTAGTGTGCCAGACCAAGGCTCTGTTCTGCATGTTTCCTTTTATAAGCACAGTATTCAAAGAAGGGAAGATTGGATCAAAGCACTGGAAGTAATAGTAATGTAGCAAGCTTAAATATTTGTGCCAGATTTTTGTAGCTCATTAACCACTTACTTACTGACATAGCATTGAGTTGGGGACTGTATTTCCCAGAACCTTCTCTTTTCAGATGCTGGCGTACTGAAGTACTTTTTCATAAGAGTCTTTTCAGTGTTGGAATATAGTATTTGAGGGCTGGGGGGAGTTTCCTGTGTATGTGATTTCTGTTGCTCATTTAATGTTGAGCCCTGAGTGCAGTTGGAGTTCTCTCTTCTTTACATTCTAGAAAGAAAGAAAAACAGTGCCCTCTAATGAATATGATGTGTGTATGGTATCAACTTCCTGTCACAAGGTTGTTTGCTTTTGCCTTTCAAAAATGCTTTTCAAGGCTGAAAAATCCAAAATGAAACCTGCCAGCAGCGCTGTGGTGTGCAGGCATGCATTTGCTGCGTTGTTCTTTCATTATTTCAAACTACCTTTAACAAAAAAAAAATGAGAATCATTATTCTGAGGTTGTCATTGAAAGCTTGCTAGCAGATTAGTAATTGAAGTATATGAATACTGTGTGCTGCTGTAAAGGTATGTCTCTCTTCAAGGCGTAGTAGGAATTTAAACAGCTGTAAAAAGTATTAGGTGAGAGCTTGTTATACTTCAGGTCTGGTGCATTTCTTTGAAATACAACAAAAAATTAGATTAAATGCATTGTGCGTATCCTGGTACAGTATTGCATGCACAGCAGCATAGGTGCATCTCTTAAGCACCAACCATTAGAAATAAGAGACCATAAATATCCATGTTCCTGTATAGGTGAAGATGGGTAGATGGATCTTGCCTGAAAAATTTGTTTAGAAATGATTTTGAGGGAAAAATTAAAATGAAATTGATCTTGGTTTGAGTAATCTAAAAAACAGTTTTTCTTCTGAGGTGGTGGTCAACTGAAATGTGGTTATAAATAAGACACACTGCAAGGCAGGTCTTGACGAATATCTGTCCTCTATATGTAGGAAATACTTCATTCTGTTGTCTAAAGATTTTATGTTTATTAATCTTGAACAGTACTGAGGATTCTAAGAAATCAGACTTTCAAGTTGTATTCCAGACTTCCTGGCAGTAACAAGGCTAAATAGGTACATGGTTGCATATAGTTTCTCCTTTCAATTCAGAAGCATATATTTTTATTTCTGATACCATCCATTTATTCACTTCAAGTTGTATCTTTTTAAGTAGATTAAAATGCACTTTGGAAACAATACTTGCTTTACTAACACTGTACTTATGTCAGTGGTATATTTAAAATCTCACTGGAGTTTTAAGGGTTGTCAAGTATCAACTTTTCCTGTATTTTGGGATAAGCAGCTTGGCTTCACCAAGCTCTGAAATATGCTTGATTCTAAAGCATGCGGTTCTAAAACATTTCAGTCCTAACACTAATTTAATAAAACAGAATTTCTCTTAGTACCATGTTAACAAAATGATGTGCCCATTTTTTCTCTTACATATGCCAAATATGCTTATAGACAAGATCTTACACTTCAGTTGTGTTTTCATGCATATGTTCTCAAAATTAACAGAAGCATGAATCCAACATTTCTTAGTATGCCTTCATGTTATATTGCTGTCAAATCTTAATGCAATCAACAGTATTTGTGTTACAAAGTAAAATATTATAAAGTTCTAACATCCATTGGGTTTTAGGAGTAAATCAATATTTTTTGACCTGAGGAAATAGGTGCTGAAGCCAGTCAGAGGTCAAAGTGTCTTTCCTTAGAAAGAAATGTTAAGTGGAAGGAGGAGGTGATGCTAGGAAGAAGACCTGGCCTTTTCATCTTACTGTATGTTGAGTTGTCAGTAACTCAAATCCTCGTGAAGCCAGTGGATTTTGGATTTTGACATGGTACAGGTTATATGCACTTTGTAAATCTTTTTAAAAATTGACTTGTTTGACATGTCAACTTTCAACATTCTTTACACTGTAAGAGCAATTTAAAGATTTAGTGTAATTGAGAATTGTCTTATACAGAAATAACTACAAGAGAGATCTACTGAATAGGAGAGTAGCAGTGGATTTGAATAGGGAAAAATAATGATCTTAAAAGCCGTCTTGCAAAAAAGGTGTTACATGGGCAGATAAAATCTGGCTTGCATTGCCAAGGTAAGTTGGTGACCAGAAAAAAAAAGGTGAATAGGGCCAAGTAAAATATGTAAAGACTTGAAATTATAGGCCATGAAATGTGAAGTGTTGAGGAAAAAGCTGGAGCTTGTGGAGGCATGATGTTTAAGGATTTTACTGGTGGAGTGTTGTACTGAAAAGCCTTTGAGAAGCCAGAATGGAGGAAGAGACCTGGAGCTGAGGTCTTGAATGTGTTCTATGTATTTACAGAGAGAAAATGAGTAATGGAAGTTATTTTGGAAGAAGCAGCTGCATATGGATATGCTAAGCAAGAGAAAGGATGGAATAGTTTGAGATGGCTTCTGTGCTTTAGACTATAATAACCTCATTAGTAATCAGATCAGAAGAATGGAGAAAAATTATGCAGGAGTTAGGATAAAGTGGGGTTTTGTATGAAATGTAACTAAGTACATAGTTCTTCTAGGATGTGCAGTGGACTGACTAATAGGCTGAGCATTCAGCTTGGATGCTGGGACACACAAATATAATATGCTAAATTGTTTTTAAAATAACAGAATTTAGTGGTGTTTGCTGTAATACTATCAGGTATTTTTCTGAAAGAAAGTTCAGTTTGCTGATTAAATGATGTATAAATTAAGGGTCAATATTATCAACTTTCTGTATTTTTTCATTGTAGTCCGAAATTGGATTTGGAAAAATGGAAACCTATATCAAGTTAGAAAAGCTTGGAGAGGTATGTATAGCTTTCTTTTGAAATTAAATGACTACTGCTTTGATTACATTTCTTTAATGTGCAGCTGACAGAGCACTGGCAGAGGTTGCCTGAAGAGGTTATGGAGTCTCCTTCCTTGGAGACTGTCAGAAGCTTCCTGGACATAGTCCTGGGCAACCTCCTCAAGGTGTCCCTGCTTGATAAGGGGAGTTGGACCAGATGACCTCCAGTGATCCCTTCCAACCTCAGCTGTTCTGTGATTCGATGGCAATGTTTTATGTAAAATCTTTCATAAAAGTTAACTGAAAATCTCTCTGTCCTTCAAAATATCCGTTGGATTTCTCTTTTCAGTAAACCAAGCAATTAACATGCATAACAACCACAAAAAGGTTCTATGCTTGTATAATAAAACAAAAAAAAAGCAGGAAGAACTTAAGTGAGCTGGGGAAGAGCAAGACTTCATTATTGAATGGTCTCTGACCTTATTATGAAGGCTAACATTGTATACAGATAGACAAAATTATTCTGTTGATAATGAAACTACTTAAGTCTGGTTAAGTACCCTACTGTCATGATTTAGGTATTAGGGAGCACTTGTATTGGGCAGGAAACCATCATTTGCAGTAAGTAGGCAAATAACTATCTGTATTCTGAATATAGACAAGCCAACACACTTGAGCTCAGTGGCCAGCTATGTGCTACCAGTTGAAATACGTAACACTGAATTCTGTTCCCCTTCCCTGCTGGGAGGGCAGTAATACAGCTTTCCTCTACTACATCCAGCCACTGATTTTCAGAGAACCTGTAGAGTTCAGGGGAGAGGTCAGGTTTCTGACCTGTTCAGTTTGGCTGAGGGTGACCAGTGGGGACAGAAGAAGGATGAGGAGCACCAGGATGGGACGCGCTGAACATTGCAGAAGTTAGCGGGGCTGATTGGTTTGTCTTCTGTGAATATTGCAGTTAGGCCTCCATTTGCAGTGTTTTCATTTCCAAATGCATTTTTTTCTCTCGAGTACTTGCTAGGTGGCTCGCTAGACATGGCATGATGTCGCACAACTTTGGAAAAATATTAATCAAGCAGCTATCAAGTAATAATTGTGGGTGTATTTTATCCCGCTTGCATTATAAAATGTAATGGACAATATAAGGTGTACCTACAGTAATGCAGGGCATTTTCTGTAACTTTTTTGCTTCCTCTTTGCAATTCCTGGAATTAGTTACACCAACTGACTGTTTTGTCAGGGTTTCTTGTCATTATGTAACATATATTAAGAGTTTTGAGTCTTTCATTGTCTAAGAAAACTAAAAGATAAGTTTCACTATATTCATGTTCATTCACCATGTCAACAAAAATGGAACTTCAATTTCCTCTCCTTGCAGACCATGCTCATGTAAAATATGTAACAAAGAAAAGAAACAAACAAAAGGAATTGTATGTTTTCCTAAAAATAGTAGTAGAATTTGTCTGCAGCCATTGGTAAAATAACTGCAGCAAAATATAGAGGTAACTGCGCTAGCTTTATTTAAATAGGGCCTTTCTAGACAGTAAATGATCCCAGCAGTGAACTTAGTGAACTTAACACTACCTGATCTAACCTCTTTGGTAGGTGTATGGTGTACAACTTCTTTTGTAATTTTCAGAGCTAGTAAGCATATGCATCCCTTGTGTCTTCTGTGTGTTCAGATCTGTTTACAGACTATTTTTCTAGTTTAACCTACATCAAAAGAAAAAAAAAATGTAATAACTAGTCATACTCAAAATGAAAGCTATTAAAACCTTCAATAGCAGTTCGTATTTTCTTTTTGAACTGATCTTTCAATGAAGGAGCAATTTTTAAGAGTTTTCTTCTTTTTCCATTTTGTAGGGTACTTATGCAACAGTTTATAAGGGGAGAAGTAAGTTGACAGAGAACCTGGTAGCTCTGAAAGAAATTCGCCTGGAACATGAAGAGGGAGCACCGTGTACAGCTATAAGAGAAGGTGATACTTTTTTTATTACTTTTTAGAATTTCAAATATTTCTGGCTTTCTTTTTGACCAAAGTACTTAGAAAATAATTCGGCTATATGGGACATGAGAAAAAAAATATTAGTTTTGATAAAGAAAATTTTAATCTTAGACGTCTTAAGGGTTAGTGTTTCAAATGTATTTATTTTATTGGGGGAAGGTTGTGTTTTCAAATGGTGTTATAAATTGATGATTTTGTACTGAATTAGACTAATACTAGGGAGTAACTTTCAGGGATTCAGAATACATTATATGAAATGACTGCTTCTGCGTGAACTGTACAATTTAGCAAATATTTACAGTTTGCTACCCAAATGTGTTTGGTCTTTTAATTAAATACATTTCCCATATTTAGTGTTCGTATGGCATTAAGTTAATCTATGTTCTTTAAAATAGCTTTTTAATTATAAATAAATAAATAAATAACATATATATGAACTTGCTAGAAATGTGTTTATTGCTTATGTTGCATTTATTTATTTTATATTTACCATTCTCCTTTGCAGTGTCATTATTAAAAGATCTGAAGCATGCGAATATCGTTACGTTACATGATATTGTTCACACAGACAAGTCTTTGACTCTTGTTTTTGAATATCTGGTAAGCATTTAAACCACTAGTGAGCTTTATATTCTGTTTATCTCCTTACAGAATACTGAGTAACACAGACATAACAAAATTCTGTACTGTGTTTTTTAAAATACTCTGTTATATTGTTGTCCTGCATCTAGAATTATTCGGCTGAAAATTATACATCTGTATTCAGTTCTCAAAGTGCAGTAAGTTAGTAAATACTGTTGTCATCATTGTAATGTTTCGTTAATAGCAGTTAGAGGTGATCTACCTGAGAAAACTCATCCTGCATTCAGTAACTGTAAAAAGGGATAATTATGCTATTATCCCAGTGATATTTTTCTGTTATGACACAATTTTGCAAGTGATCTTAGAAAAAAAAGTATATTCCATATTTTTGTAATTCTTTTCAAGCAAGTGCCCACAATTGCATCTCTTACTTGCTTGCCTCTTATATTATAGACTTTTCATTTTCTCACTGAAGCTTTAATTATATTTTTCTGGAATATATGAGCGTAATAAGAGGGTTGAAGAACAAAATCTTCACTTCCAGTGTAATTGGAGAATGTAGTAATTTCATTTAAAAAAAAAAATGTGGCGCACACAAGGTAGAAGATGAAGGCAATAACAAATAATGGTGTCTAAGATAATGCAACCTCATGGACAACATGGGTATTTCTGCCCTCTAGAAAGCCAATTTTCTCCATGTTCAGACTTCCGTGGTTTGTTTTGTTTGTTAGTTTTGGGGGAGGGAGAGGTGGTTGTTGTTGGTTTTTTTTTTTTTCAGAAAAAAAAAATACAACTTTTGCAGAAAACACAGTTTTCTGATGAGTAATTTCTTCACTAGTTCTAATAAAAAATAATAGTCACATAATCTGTTGTCCATAATTTTACTGAACAGTTATGATCTTTTGACAGGACAAGGATCTGAAGCAGTACATGGATGACTGTGGTAACATCATGAGTATGCACAATGTAAAGGTGAGTGTTTTCAGTGACATTTACTGTTTTCCAACTTTCTCTGTTCTGACTGAAAAATTTCAGAGAACTTACTGATCAGGAGCTGTATGGTTTAGGGCTTTAAAAAAAAATAAAACTTAAAAAAAAAGTTTTTGACCCTTTGTATGTGGCTCAACTATATTTGACATCAGACAGAGTCTTTCTTTTTGGTTTTGATAGCGTTCGAATGTTTAAAGCAAAAAAATCAAGAGGTTACGTAACTTTATTTAAGATTTCATTCTCTTTGAAGTTACACTTTTAAAACAAAAATTTCCAAAAAAGTAATAAATTTATAACTGTATTGACCTCTTTTTGTCCTTCCACTATTGTGTACTCATCTATTGAGGTCAGTCCTTAGATTAGTATATCCTCAAATAAAATGTGTGCACACCAAGGAAAGTGCGACCAGAGTCATGATTATGGGATTGGATTCCACTGCCAAGTAAGATATTTTTAATACATATTTAAGAATAAATGATGGCCATGTCTCCATTAGTGATAAAATGGAAATTATTTTCTTTGAGAGTTAGTTGTCTTTTGCTTTTAGCTATAGCTATGGACCAGTCTAGTGGCTCAGTTGCAAATCAGGCCTAGTGAGACTTGCTCAGTTTCAAGTCTCCCTCCTAACAAGCAGTTTTTCATTTGAAAAACTAGAATACCTGTTTGTATTTTGTTAATACTTACAGCTCTATAAACAAGATTCCGAAGAGAAGAGATTACTAACTTGGGATAAGTAGTCAAATGAGGCTGGATTGTAACAGTATCACCCTGCTGTATTGCAGCCTGTGCTGTACCTTCAAAACAGCTTCATTAAGCTGTATATAATTCATGTAAGGGTTGCTACTTTTACAGTAAGCATATTAGAAACTTTTCCATGCCTCTTGAAAAATATTAATTGTAAGCTCTGACCCTAAGAACAGAACCAGAGAGTCAGAGAGACAACAAAAAACATAATTAAGCTTGTGTTTTTAATTAAATACAAGTTAATACGCTGTAAGTGGGAAGCTGATTCCTGTAATAAGTGTGGTTAAGAGAACAGGGAGAATCTGCTTGTGATAATCAGAGCTAAGCAGAGAAAACCTGCTTTTTCCATGTCTGCCTGTGGTTTAAACAATGCCATAAGAGCAGATTGATATGGCCAGTACCTTTGGCACTGAGAAAACAGAACAGCTGCTTAACTGTGGTAGCTGTATATGCTTATAGTACAATAACTGTGGGGGTTTGAATCATTATTAACATTTGAGAGACCTCCCTGTCACCCCTTCTGTCATATTCTTCACCTAATTTTATGTTTTCAGTTGAAACAAAATAAAAATGTATCATATAAAGATGTGTGTGATCTCTGCAGACATTACCATTTCAAACAAAATTTTGAGTTAATATGTGTCCTGTGAATTTTTGGAAGGATCCATGACAACTATCATGAATATCCACAATTTCTGTAAAATAATCTGCATTGCTTTTTTGACCAATCCTTGCTGTCCCAGGGCACACTAGAGTTGTGCTGTTAACATCTCTTGGGAGTGACTACCCCTGCAACAGTGTAGGCCTGAGTTGACAGGAAAAAAAAAGACAGTTGTTTCTCATCCTGCTCTTCCAAAAAGGAAAGGAAGAAAGAAAAAAATGATCCAAATTCCTTTTTTCTTGAGTAGATAGATCCCATATAAGCAGACTGAGAACAGATGGATGTAAAGTACACCTGCTGTGTTGTTTGTCCAGTTTAGGAAAAAGAATTTGGTGGTGTCACCTGGTACAAAAATAAGCTGCTGTGTTAGGAAATGGTCATATAAAAATGTTCCAGTGTTTCTTCTCAAAAGCACTATTACATGGTGAATTTTTCATATTGGTAAACATCGTTGTTTGTAATGCTCTGTATTTTTTTCATTGTACATTTCATCATTGATACTGCCTGAGGGCTTCTGTGTAGGAATTGATACCATCAATGGCTACCCAGAAGGCCCATATTCAAGTTCATATGCTTTATACACACAGAAACTGCAATGTAGCATTTATTAATGCAGTGATAGAGTAAACTGGTTTGGCTGCCCACTGGTAAACCTTTCTTCATCCCTTATTACCTTTATGTCTATGAATATGCAGCATTAATATGTGTGAGTGGAGTTGCTTGGTTGGCTTGCTGTTCCAAAGGACTAAAATAAACCTGTGTGTATTGAGGTCAGGGGATGAATATAAAATGCCAGAGGACGTTGGGTTGTTTGTAATGTTCATTTCCCCACTTCTCCACATTTCATGAGCTTGTGAATCTAGTTGTATTTTTCCAAGAGCCTGCCAAAACATCTTTAAACAGTTTTTGCACAATTGGATGGAAAAGGTGCTGAGCTGTGGCAGAAAGGAACTTGAGTGTAGCCAGAGACAGTTACATTTAAAGACATTAGTGTGGGGAGGAACACTGGTAAATACTTAAAAATAAACAGCCCTGTGGCTCTCTTCAATTATGCAGAACAAATCTCTCTTAAAATCTTTATTGTAAAGTATTGTGTAAAAGCAGTGCATTAGCATAAAAGGATTTTAAATCTGTAAACAATAATGAAGATACTGTAAGTGTGCTTATAGGGAAAATTAATTTACTTTTTGAGAGGTACTTTTGTCTTGCTTACAGTATAGAGCTTTAACTCTGCAGTGCCCAAACAGGCTGTTATAAGTTAGTGTAATCTGAAGATTAACATTTTTGGCCTAATTTATTTAAATGTTCTCTTTTGTAGCTGTTTTTATACCAGATTCTTCGTGGTTTGGCTTACTGTCATAGAAGAAAGGTGTTGCATCGAGATCTGAAGCCACAAAATCTACTAATTAATGAGAAAGGAGAACTGAAGCTAGCAGACTTTGGTACGGACTGAAATTCCTCTACAACAAATACTTTCTTTACTCACTATTAAGAAAATACTGAAAACAAATTATACTGAACTTTGAAATCCTTTGGAACTGGGAATGTGCATTTGCAAACCACTGTGAACATCAGGAAAATGAACCAAAGATGTGTATTTTTAATTCATCTTTGTACATCCCTACCAATTCAGAAGGCTAGGATTTAGAACCTTGTCCTTGTTGCTGTTTGTCAATAACTGGAAAAGTAACATCCTCTAGTCAGTAGGCAAGCAATTTGCTGCCTGTGATGTAGCTATCCTGTCTTCCTTGCAATGGCTTCTGAACTGTAACTGCAGGATCAGCATTCAGTCTGTTGGCTATGGTCCCAGCCCAAGTCTGTGTCAGTTTCACAGTTTTCTGTAGAAGCTGGTACTTCTTAGTCAATCTATGACTTCAGTTGTGAACACTAAGGAATATTCCACAAAACGTCGTTTTGGTTTCTGTCTTTCCTTTAAACGAATTCGTGAAAGCAATCATCTGAAGGAGACAAAAGAGAAGTGGGTATGTGCAGTTGCATTTATAAAGGAAAGATAAGAACATCAGGTCTGTGGTAAATTTGTGCATTCTCAGATGGAAAATGAAAGTCATCCTTTTACAGGATATTAGAAAATAGGTGTGTAGGTCATACTATCACTTGACTTGAGGTTTGAAAGTAGTCTTACAGCTTCCTTTGAAATTGACACTTAGTCAAATCCTTAAGCTGGAGTTCAGGCTGTTTTTTTACTCACACTCCACAATCACTCCAAAGCAGAGTTACCAAGGTGAGCAAGAGGAAGGGTCTGTCCCTATACAGAATTGTCAGGTGTTACTGATGCACCAAGTTCCTTTGAGATTTCCAGTGAGCATTTGCAGACGAGTGCAGCATTCACAATTTCCTTTTATTTTCTATGTCAGGAAGGTCCTTCGAGAATTGTGCTAACACTGTTTTTTTCCCTGGTTTGTGAACAGAAGTTGCTCAGAAGATTGTATTTAACACAATAGACCTAAATTGTATTGAGGATGTTACTGACAAACTGACAGTATTATTGTGGAAAACCTCTTTCGAGCAGTCCAACGCTGTTGGTCCATTTCCACTGTTTCATGGTTCATTTGTTGCTTTCTTCCTCTTGCAGTGTAATTGTTAAGTGGTGAATGTGGGATTTCACAGATTGTGGGGAAGATGCTATATTGATATAATGCTTTGTTGTTTCGATGACATGTATAGGCTTACTGCAAGTTTTGATCTGCTTACCTGCCTTCTATGCTTCAAAACACTTACCATGAGATTTCTGTAAATACTAAGACAAATCACATTGTAGAAATATATTTGTTAGGACTCTTGAATAAATATAATTGGGAAGGTATTTAACAAGTTAGTATATTAAAGTTGACTTCTCCTGTAAAAGTTCTTTGTCAGTTCCATGGAAAATAAGATTTAAGAAAAGCAGCATTGCGTAGAAGCAGCACATTACCCTTTATTTCCCTTTTTATCAAGGATTGGCTAGAGCGAAGTCTGTTCCTACGAAGACTTATTCCAATGAAGTTGTCACGTTATGGTACAGACCACCTGATGTTCTCCTTGGATCTTCAGAATATTCAACTCAAATAGACATGTGGTTTGTATAGCTTTCTCTAGTTTTAATTTTTATTCTCGGTCAAGTTGAAAAAATGCCAATTCTTCATTGCTGTATAGTAGCATTCAAATACTAATCTTTTCAATTTTTGAATGCTATAACTGCTTTAGATTTTATAGAAAGGATCGACAGATGGGGAAGATGCTATTATTTGTCTCTGAAAATGCAGAGTACTTTTTTATTGCTTAAACATGCATCAGGCCCACATTTCTAGGGGAAAAAAATTCCATGTTCTCCTGATGACATAACATGGTATTTTACTATGAACTACAATACAATTGATTAACTTGACATCTGAAGGGAGAGGATATAATATAGCTATGACAAAGATTTTGTTTGGTCTTTGACAGTTCTTTTGTTGCTGTATATCTTCTTTCAAAACAATATTTTTAGTAGCAACATGTGGTTAACTAATATAATTGTTTTTATTTAAGAGAAATTACAGAAGTCTATAAGAGCAGAAAGCTTAAATTGCTGTTGTGGTTTTTTTTCTGATTTACCTTTTTCTCTTTTTTTCTATAAAAGGGGCGTTGGATGCATATTTTTTGAAATGGCATCAGGAAGGCCTCTCTTCCCTGGTTCAACTGTTGAAGATGAGCTGCACTTAATTTTCAGGCTTCTAGGTAAGCGTGACTTTTAGCAGCACTGTTACTGGTATATGTTTATTCTTCTAAACACTTTTTTTCTGGGAGAACTGTAGATCTTTATCTATTAAAAATTACATTTTATGTTCCATTGTCTTTATGGTGAATGAGTGTGCTCTTGATTAAAAGTGATCAACCTGAGTGCACAGATGAGTTTGTACAGCATTGCCTCTTTTTCTTTCCTGTTCAAATTACAGGATTAAGTACTTATGTCAGAGCTGTTTCTTTACAGGCCTGTGGGGGAGAGGGGTTATTTTGTTGTTGTTTTGTTGGTGGTGATTTTTTTTTAAGTTGAATTTGTTGCTTTTTTTTAAATACAGGAACCCCATGTCAAGAAACATGGCCAGGTATTTCTTCCAGTGATGAATTTAGAAACTACAACTTCCCTAAATATAAACCACAACCCCTAATCAACCATGCACCAAGGTATTTTGTGTTTTATTTGAAAGAACATATGTATTCCTATAGCTTTGACTATTTGTAAATGTGAACAAGGTTCCAAGTATGGTGTGCTAGTGAATGCTGGAAAACTGTACATCATTGTGGGCAGATATTAATGCAAAGCATAATTCCATTACTATGCAATTACTTTGTCTAATATCATTCAAGGCTCCATAATGACCTATAGAACTGTAAACTCCTTGTTAATAACGCCTGCATAGTGGCAGTATTCACACAGCACTTCCAAATTCTCTTGTTATATAATAGGCTTATTGTTAAAATGGCAAGATTTCCTTGAGCAGTCTCTTGAAATCATTCTAAAATCATTATGAGGAATTTGAAGGGTCTGCATCAGTATTGTTAACAGCACAGAGGTTGTAAATAAACTTTATAACAAAGCCTAACACATTTTTATTGACTCTGAAGAAAAAGATCTAATATTGTGTTCTCCTAGTGAATGACCTGGGTCAGCCTACTAAATCACAATACAAAGCTCAAGATTTGTATGTTCCCAGTATTTTCATGTTGTTCTGAGATAGTGCTACTTGTATGTATACACATTCACAAGCAGAAAAGTTGTTTGGGTGAACACATTCACTTTTTTAAATACAACTTTCATCAGTTACTTTGCAGATCGGCTTTTGGTAAATATAGTTCAATAACTTTTTTTTTTTTAATATTTTTATTTTTAGGCTAGACACGGAAGGAATTGAATTGATAGCGAAGTTCCTTCAAGTAAGATATGTTTTGTGGCTTTACTTTATTAAAAGTGCAAGTTTAGAGTTTTGGTGTAGTATGTAAAATTTTAATTACAAGCATAGTACCTGTTAGATCTAACTCAAAGTGGAATATACAGCTCAGTATGTAGTGGATGACAGATTTAGGAAGAATGATTGTTAGGCTAAATACTGTAGGAACATAAAAGCTGGTATTTTGGCTGTGTTTTTTTGTTGGAGTTGTGGTTTTGGGTAGGGTTTTTTGTTGTTTTTCTTTTTCTTTTGCAAGAAGCAATTTTTTCTCTCTGATTACTGTTTGTAAAAAAGTAATTGATTCTGTTAGCAATTCTCTGAAAAACTAAAATGCGTTTGAAATACAGTATTAAAACAGAACTTTTAAATACAAATACTACAGTTCTGTAAAGATGGATTTCGCTTACCACTAGAGAAGCATCTACTAATGTAAAGAATACTCTTTGATCTTTCAAACTGTTTGTATTCAAAAGGTAAAGTGTTTTGTGGGTTTAATCTTTTAATCTGCATTAAAAATGAGCCAAGGAACAAGAAGAGGGGAGGCAAGATGGAAGGCCAACTCTTAAGTCTTTGAACAGATGTAGACGCCCTGTAACTTCACTGTGTTAAGAACCCTTAGTATGTAAGGTGGAGTGCAGTAACACTGCTTTGCAGCCAGCGATTCAAATTCTATACCAAGTCTTCATCCATTTACACAGTGTGAGAACAGTAGTCCTTGCAGTCCTTGTTTAGACTTTGTTCTTCTTTGTGTACGCCTTTTTTAAATGTCTGCATCTTTGTCCAAATGTCCAAATATGCCAAACATGAGATGTGTTAAGCACAGATTGAAGACCATGTTGTCTGAAGTTCCCTTTTATGCAAAATACCGCAGCATAGTCCGTTCTAATTAGAAAGCTTTTGTGATCTCATGTAATTGTGATTTAATATTAGAACATAAAGTAGCCAGAAGTCTGACATCTGATCATTGTTACAACTACAAATAAAGATTAAGTATACTTTTATTTGCATCCATTTACAGCAGTTGAGTATTTTAGCAATCTCATATGTTGATAATTCTAACTTAGATAACATATGTTAGGTGTTTCATGTGTGAAATAAAAGTAATGAAATCAAAGATGTCCTAGTGAGTTGGTAGGAAAGATTTGAGCAAGTTGAACTCTTTCTTCCTTTGACGAAATCACTTAGTGCAAAGGATTTTTTAATGAAAACCAATGCACTTACATCCTTTTATTTTAATAGTATGAATCAAAGAAGAGAATTTCAGCAGAAGAGGCCATGAAACATGCATACTTCAGAAGTCTTGGAACAAGAATACATACTTTGCCTGAAAGTAAGAATAGTAGTAAAGCAGCAGAGTATTGTTAAGATAGTTCATGACTGTCCTGGGTCTGGCTGGGATGGATTTAATTTTCGTCATAACACCTTGTATGGTGCCATGTTTTATATTTGTCACCAAAACAGTGCTGATAACACACCAGTGTTCTAGCTATGGCTCAGCAGTGTTTGCACAGTGTCAAGGCCTTCTCTTTTCTCACTTTCCCCCACAGTGAATAGACTGGGGGGTGCGCAAGAGGCTGGGAGGGGGCACACCAGGCAGATAACAAAACTAACCAAAGAGATAACCCATGCCATATAATGTCATGCTCAGCAATCAAAAAGGAGAAAGGGGGGCACGGTGGGGGGTGAGGGGACTGTTGGGGAAGTTAGCCATATTTTGCTAAGGAACTGGCAGGGCATCAGTCTACACATGGAAGGTGGTGAGTTACTGCCTTTGTATCTCTTTTGTTTTCTTTCTCTTCTTCACCCTCTCCTTCACTTACTAAAGAGTTTTCATCTCAGCCCACAGGTTTTCTTGTTTTTACTTTTCCTTTCCTCTTCCCCACACACTAGGGCTGTGGGGAAGTTAGCAAGCAGCTGCATGATGCTTAGCTATCCATCAGGGTTAACTGACAACAATTGCTTAATGAAAAATTCTTTAGTCTGTTAAAGAAGTCCAATACATATTGACTTAAACATTTGGGAATAGGGAAAGGTTTTTTTTCCTTGTCAAATCTGCACAATTAAAAATAGAATTTTGCTCAATAAAGCATGGTTGTGCTCAGATAGATATGAATTAATTTCTCTGCTACATTACAGGTGTTTCTATATTCAGTCTAAAAGAGATTCAGCTGCAAAAAGACCCTGGCTTTCGAAATTCCACTTACCCAGAGACAGGTATGGAAAGATTAGTATTTTCTCATACTTACAAGTTGCATGCTAACACAATAACTGCAGGTTAAAAAAAATGTGATACTGGTTGAAGCCCAAAGAAAGGATATTTTCTTGGCATAGGAGAAATATAGATAATGATTGAATACTCTGTTGCACGAATGCTTAAGTTTCTTACCATGGTCCATGTTCTGTTGTAGGACATGGGAAGAACAGAAGGCAGAGCATGCTTTTTTAAAGTGGGCGGTGCAGAGTCAAGCCCAAGCCTATCCTATCAATCAAGGACTTGGATCTGAAGGCAGTGCTCTCTTTTGGTGGACTTGGAATCGCAGTTTGTCTACACTGTCCTCTTCACAGTGGAGTCTTTTTATTTCCAACCTGCAGATTATGTTTTTATATTTGTTGTCACAGTGTGACAATTTTTTGTACAGTTGGTTTTAAGGTCTCCTCTGCCACTAGAGCCAGTAGGTTACAGCTGTTGATGTAACTGTAGCTGCAATTTTTGTGCAGGACTGAGAAACACAGTGCATTATTTATTGCGGAATCATTGCTGCTAAATAACTACTGTCTGTATAGTTAACACAACAGTTCCATGCCTGAAGAAGTTGCAATGGCTTTATAATATGTGAATGCATCTGTTTCTCTTCATAAAACGTTCTATTGCTGCAGGTTTTTTTGTATTTCTTAAACTGCAGTGTTTCCTGGAATGTAAACATAGCTTTGCTTGGCTATAGGTGAACCATCTTTAATGCTCTAAGTTCATGGCACTTAATTCCTTATTTAACATTGGAAGTATGTGTTGAAATAGTTGAAAAATTATAATGCATATTATGTTTTTGAAAAGCACATGGTGTGAAAGTTGATTCAAACAAGTGAAAAGTAATTATTATTTGCTCTCAGATCCTATATTAGTTATTGATAAATTAGAGCATGGAGACTGGATAATAAATTTTGTCAGGCTCACTCCAGCATAAGATATTTGCACATTGTTGTGCATATGGGACCTGACAGAAGCAATGACTTTTTTTACCTTGTTTTTAACTTAGAAATACAAATAGTAAAAAAAAAAAAAAAAAAAAAAAAAAAAAGAAGAAAAAAAAAGATTCATATATGTTGGACCCTGGCTTAATTTTGAAATTTTGGATCTTTTCATTACAGAGAAACAGGACGACTAATTACAAGAACATGGGAATAATGTCACACTTTTCCCACCCTGTTGCTCTCCCATTTGTGCATTATTCACTTGAAATCAACTGGAAAGATGCAAGTTTGTACTTGATAAGAACTCACTATACTACAGAACTTTTAAAATGGGAACTTAGAGAGTTTCTCAGATCTTAGACGTTATCTGTTTACCAGAGATAGTAAACATGTTACTACTATGCTTATGCATCTCAGTGAGTATCATAAGTACACCCTTGGTGATGGTTACAGTATTTTTAAGCATTTGTGTTCACCTTTATGAACCTATTTGTTTAGTGCATCTTAAAGAGACTGTAAATCTTTATTGGTATATTTTGAAATGGTCATGTAAATCTTTGGCTGGTATATCATGGAAATAGTCATAGGTAACTTAATTTTTCCTGACATTCACTGTAAAACATTCAGGGGTCCTACCATTTCTGTTCAGGAAATCTTGTAGTTTATTGTTATTTAACAGTATTAAGTGAATTTTTGTATATTTCATTTTAACTTTATTTGTGAATAGTGATTGTGGCATGTTTGGGGGTGTTTTATTAATATTTCATTGATACTGGTAAATTTGAATTGGGATTTTTTTTTTATTATTTTCTGGAAGAGAGAAGTTAATGTGTAATGGTGACTATTGGACCACTACTGCTTTTCAGCATTTGTAAACCGGTTTTACGTTAAATCTTGTAGACCTAACAAACTGCTGTTATTTCTAACTGACCGACCTGTATTAATATTGTACTTTTGAAAGTATAAATATTATGTGGAATTCTTTGGTTTTGTTTTGAAATTTATAACGACAAAGGCCCTGTGCTGTTAAAAATACAGACTAAGTGAACTTGCAGTTCTTGGGGCATTGTTGAAAACTTAGCTAGATCTGTGTGTTGTGGGAGTCATCAGTTTTAACTCTAGCTGCTTATGAATTCATGCAACCCAGAAGTAGTGGCAGCAAAGGTGGTATCACTCATCTGCAACTGAGGCCGTTCAGGATCTTATCATAAACATGGTCCATAGTCTAATTGTTAGCGATGAAGTCCTGCATGTCACGTGGAATCAGGAGTTTTGCCTAGCTCTAGGAAGGTAAGGCGTGTCTCAGATGCATGGATTTGAAATCCCACTGATACCAGCGGGAGTGTCGTGTGTGTCAGAGGCAGATTTGGCACTGATTGAAAAACCTTTGTCCTGAAATAGTTGTTATATATATTTTTATAGTTGGATCTGATCTAGATTTTATACTGATTAACTTTGTAGGAAATACGTTGTAGATGTAATGGTGTTGAAGAAAGGAGTATCAAAAAAACATCTTTTTTTTTCTACAGAAGTAGTGAAGATATAGAGTAAATGTTCACTGTGGATAAATGTGGGATTTAGCGTTTCTAGAACAGTAATATTTTCTAGGTCATAAAAGAACAAGAAATAATGTGACACTAATGAGTAAAGGACTTAAAGGTTTAACTGGTAAAATGAAGTGCATTAACAAATTTAGAAGGGGATCAGCTGCAGCTAACAAAAGGAGATTTCCATTTTGGGTAGGAATTTGGTTTTGTTGTTACAGATGAAAAGATCTTCCATAAAATTGAAGCACTCTGAATATAAAGAGATTTTTCTAAGGATCTACAAATGAATTGGTTTGCTTCACTAGGAGGTAGCTTTAACGAATGTATTTTTTTGGCATCTGTGGTCAAGCCAGTTTTGTTGGGGTCTCTCTCTTTTTTTTTTTTTTTTTGGTCCATAATTGAAATTCCTGCATCAGCAGAGACAATTCTGTGGCAGATGCCTGTTTGGGGCAGTAGTCAGTGAGTATGAAGTCACTGGGCATTTCTCTGACATCCTTTTTGTGCGATTCAGTGTTCCCGTCCCCTGTCTGACAGCATCAGGCAGTATAGGCTTGGTTTCACTGTCACCGAGAATGTAGCGAGTGCTGACCGTTCTGGGAGGAGCCCTCAGCCATGGTGAACATCAAGCAGATGCTCACTAAATGTGGATGATTGACAAGATTTGGTTATGACAGCTTCTGCTTGAGGATGGGTGATCAGTTAATGAGAAATGGCCTGCAAGTAGTTGCTGATTTAAAATAGTTATTTGTAGAGGATATGCCCATTGTACCCCATCTACCCAGAGGTGGAAAGGCCAAGGTGTGTGTATAGGGGTGTGTAGGAAAAAAAGTGGATTCGAAGACAGGAAAGAAGCAGGTGGTCATGAGGTGGTGTGCACATGCAGATGAAGGCTGAAGAGGAGAAAGGGTGGGTGGAGGGTTGGGAATTTACAGGCCAGGAAAGAGTGGGAGATTGAAAGGGACAAACCAGCTGCTCAGCAATGCTCTAGTGAAACATGCATCTTAACACAGCTGTGTTATTTTTGTGCAGCTTTACCACAGCATTAAGTAGCCAGAGTGTATCCCTGAATTGGGCAATAAAGGTTAAAATAAACAATTATTAAAGAATGAACATACTTTGTATCTGCAAATCATTTGGAAAACTGCAAGGTAGCATTCTTTGGGCTGCTTGCTTGGTGTTTTCACATGAGTTTTTCAATTTAATAAAAGCACATTGTTTCTGTTTTGCAATGTTAAGATGGAATTAAGGTTAAGAGTACATTCATTTATTGAGGACAAAATATATGAAAGGTATGTTGTAAGTATCCACAAGCTAAGCATTATAAACCCAGGAAATACCCAGAATTAAGGTCAGACTTGAAAGAAATCCAAACAAATTAGGGTATGGAAATGCATGGCTGTAGCCTGTAGTGACACTGAGAAAAATTGGAACGTACCTTAGCTGAACACCGCGTTGCCACAGACGTGATCAGTTTGTCTGGTCACTAAAGAGCAGAGTTTAATCATTCTTGTACCTTGTTAGCACATTTCAATGCTTTTTTTTTCCCCCTTAGTAATGTTTGGCTTTGAAACAAATGCAGCGTATTTATGAAATTTTCTAACTTTTGGCAGGAACATTTACACTTCGTTTTTACAGTCCATGCCCCCCATTTCAGAGACGGGCCTGTTAAGAGATCGACTACTACTGTTTGGCCCACACATGGGTCAGTACTTGTATCTAACCAACATCCGTGTCAGGCCAATTTCAAAGACTGACAAGAAAACAAGCATAGGGTATGAAACACAATGGAAACACTGCACAAATGTTTAGTTAATTGGCACACTGTAAAGTAAGCTGACTGTACGGGTATGGTGATTTTGCAAAGTACAAAAGCCAGGCAGATTTTGGGGCTTGGTAATTTGTACCCTAAAGTCTTTTGTCCACGGAATTGAGTTGAACAAGAGTTTGATCTCTGCTAGGCCATGGTGGAAGTTGTTGTTGGCAGAACTGGGATTAGAATTTAGCCATTCTAGATTTTTAAAAAATCTTTTGTGTGTGTTTTTCACTAGACTGTACTGCCTTTCTCTCATTATCTGAGAGAAAAAGATTGATGTCAGTGGAAAAATGTGTACATTAAAATGTTCCATTATTTTTGCGTTCTCTGAAATCCCTTAACTCATTTAAGTCTTGTGATTTCTGAGCCAACTTAAGCTGTGAACACACATCTGCACATACTTACCGATGTAAATAACTGCTCGATTTATTGCCCTGGCTGCATCCTCCGAAATCACTTAAGAAACAGACCTGCCTGAGCAGATTGCTTTTATGGTCCTCTTAATGAAATACGAGTCATTTCAGCTCACATGCCATACCTTGAAAAAAATATATCCCTCCGAGAGCTATGAAGTTTCTTTGTTAGTTGCAGTGGGATCTTCTTGCTGACAGAAATGCCATCACTGTGGATTGCAGAGCTGGGAGAATGCTCTTCCCCATCCCCTTTCCAACATGCTCTTGCAGAACACCTCCCTCCAGGCCCTGCAGAGCAGTGCCAGTGCTGCTGGCTCCGCCTCTTCACACCATGAGCTCATTTTTTCAAAGACTTTTTGTTTTCACTTTTCCATGTCCTTTTCCTTAATTTGCAGAGGGAGAAAGCTGGCCTGGAGCTAGATTAGGAATAATTAAGGTTGCATTTATCCATATGCGCTTCTAGCAGAGCAAACATGAAATGAACTGATGGAAATCTTTTGGGGGGGTGAGAAAGCAAGAGTCCTTTCCAGTAAGAAGCTGTTTTACAAATACCCCACGAGGCAGGCCATGATACCTGTTGCTCCAGAGTCCTTGCCTGAGGTACATTCTCCTTTTTTTCATTTAAGTAAATTTGTGTTCCTCCTCACTATTGCTGTCAATCTCTTTGCCCTCGAGAAATAGGTTTGTGCTCCGTCTGTGCAGGCAGAGCACTCGTATTAATTGGTAAGAGCTGCTACAGTTAAACTAAAAGGGGCTGGTGGTCATGATGGCTTCTAAAGATGCTTCCTATAGGCACAAGATTACACAGCTTCTTAATGTAGAAACTCGTTCTGTTAAATCCTACAGTCTGTTTTAAAGGAGTGTCTCCCCTTTAATCACTCGTCTTGTTGACAGTTCATAATTTCCAGATTGGCAAGTGTCTGTCTGATGAAACTGGTTTTATTCAGACAAAGCAAGTTGTTCTTTGTTGACGTAATGGACACATTTCAAATCTTTCTTTTTTGTACTTTATCACACATCACTGTTTTCCCTGCCTTGGAAGCCTTCTTTAGAGCAGAAGGCACCTACCTGTGCCACAGAAGCGCAGGCTGAGTCAGGGCAGAAGCTGTGTGTCATCTCTTGGCAAAACTACAAACAAAACTACAGTAGCTGTAGCCCTGCTGGTGGATACTTGCTTCTCCGGAAAAAAAAAAAAATATATATATATATATATATATATATATATAAAAAGGTAAGCCAAAAATAGCCTGATCATGGGCCCAGCCTATAAACCACTGAAAACTTAACTTTGCATATTGCTGAAGTATGAATAAAGTGTGAACCTATCCAAAAAAATCATTCAAGTATGATCAAACTGCAATGATCACCAAGAATATTCAAGAGGGAATAACTCCAGTGTTGTTCCCCAAGACTGTTGTCTTGGAGCTCTCCACTGCCACAGAAATACTGACGCTTTCACAGTATTTATTTTACAAACATTTATTTGATTTTCTTTCTCTACAGTTAAAGGTATTTGTTAATAAAATTCAATGGAAAATTACTAATGGAATATTTTCTTTGAAACATAAAGCATAATGAGCCAGTGTTTTAGGTGTTAGACTTGAGAGGCTGGCCTTTATTTGTTTAAATATCATTTCATTTTGTCCCCAGTAGGAAGAATTTTTGTTCCACATAATTGACCAATTTGCAAGGCAGATTTCATTTTGACAACCTTTTTTTTTTTTCAATTGAAAAGTCAACCAGCAGAAGAAAACATGTTCTATTGCTAGTTTTTATTCTCTCAAAGATGAGAAGACAGCACTAATGTTCTTGTTTTTGACTGCCTTCCCTTAAGTTTTTATTGGGTTCTTTTGGATCCTTTACAGTAATTTCTTGAAACAGATTTTTGTCCTAGAATTGTTATTTTCTTTATTTTATTTTTAAAAGAAAAGTCATTCGGGGGTGGGGATGTGCATGTTGGAGTGAGGGGAGGTGGAAGAGGGGTGTTGAGCTTTCTGAAAAGAAAAATGCTGCCTTACTAACAATAAAACCTTGGAAGAAACAAAATTATGGAAATCTGGATGTTTTTTGTTTTAAGAATCTCTGCTCTGTTATGCACTTCTTCCTCTCATCTTAATCTGTTTGTTGGTTTGTGGTTTTTTTCAGTGTGGTATCCAATACCTTTTATTAATTCAAAGATTAAATTTTCATGAGTATTTGTCTTTTTAATTCACAGTGAGAAGCACTTCATCTTTATGCCTTGTTCTCCCATTAGCTATACTGGTTATATGCAAGGCGAGACTACTGGAGTAGGCATTTATGCTTTTTAAAAAATGAGAAGAGAGCTGGCTCTTGAGTGTGAATAATTGCTTCTGTGTAACTTAGTTACTGAAAAAATATTCCACGTAGCTGGGAGGATTCATCTGTTGAAAGGGAAATGTTTGACCTGCAAGCCCTCGTGATTTAACCTCCACCAGACTAGTCAATCTCATTAGTTATGTGCTGCCTTTTCTTCCAACCTATTCTGACTTTTCTTGGTGTAAAATTTCCCTTCACTCATAAATTTTCACTAAGTTCATCTTCTGGTTTTGACTCCATGGGATGGTACTTCTTGGAGCTCTTAAAATGCTGAATCAAGCGAATGACTTCCCGTTTGTTTCATTGTTTTTCCTTGTGTCCTGCATCTTAGTGCTCTGTTAATCAGTGCTGGTGTTTCGTGCAGATATGGCAGTTTTTTAGTCAGTTAATTAGTCCCAAGTGAAACTGAGGAGTCATTTTCGGTTGTGCAACCCAGGAGCCTGAGAAAAATTCCTGCTCCCTTTTGTCAGACGACCTCTGCCCAAAAAATGGCTTTTCAACATCAGAACTGCAGTAATAAAATGTTTATTTAGCACCTTTCAGGTAGAAGGATCCAAAAGCACTTTACAATTAACTACACACATCATCACTGAAATGCATCCAAGCAGAAAATCAGCAGACAACTCACTGCATAGGTTTCAAAACGAATGGACTTTTGACCAGCTGCTTGGCCAGAAAACAAAGTAGAGGCTCTAATGACCTGTAGCAAACAGGATCCTGATTTTGGTTTGGTTTTTGAAGGTCTCATCTGAAAGACCTACATGGTAAAACGGCGTTCGACCCAATTTAGCCACCTCAGAAAACGGACGATTTGCATCAGCCCTGCCAAGATTAGAATCTGTGGTGCCAGGGAGTCTAGCCTCATCCTAACCTGACATTTAGATGACTAAACCATCACCTCAAGGTAGAGGACATACCTTGTAGGTTCAAGTTGCAAGTATATGGTAACACAGTGCTGTTTTTTAATCCAGAATTCAGATGTTTATACATAAACATCCCACATGTACAGTATGCCTCTTTACAAGCACCAGACATTAATTTACAGTCCTGTAACTTTTCCAGCTTTCGGGGAAGGGGAATGTGACCTTCTCAGCTTTAGTAGCTAGAAGAATCTTTCCACGGAAATGGTAGAAGGCACTTGGCACAACTGAACAAAGCACCTGGAAATTCTCTATCGGGAACGATCCTCATTCCCTGGGAGGACAGAGATTACCTGCAGTCTTTCCAGCTGTAATGTCGACAGTTCGTAAGAAGTATATGCCAAATAAATTCCGAGCAACGATCTTCTTTTCTACAGAAGTATTTTCAAATGCTGGAAATGTTTCGTGAATACACAAAGCCCAGTTCCTCCCTGTTGCAACTCCACAGAAGAATTTGGGCGTAAATGTGGCTTTGTTACTCCTAAATACATCTCCTGACTGTAACATTTATTACGTTTTTCACTTCAGCAAAGAAAAATTATAAGGCTATTTTTATACAATTTGAAAGCACTTAATACAAAGTTACATGAATACACTGCATCATACAGCCTATCCGTGGAGAAAATACTGAAATACTACCATAGGGCTGTTCAATACTAGTTTTGTCTTTCAACTTTTTATCTTAATACTAGAAAATATATAAATCATTTACATGACATTATGCAAAAGAAGGCACAGCCGGTTATAGTTTACACAAGCACAATGCATAATATGCAGAAAAAGGTATTAAAAAGAAGCTTCACATCCTTATTAGATACATTGTTGCAATCCATTACAAAAAGTACTTCATCAACAACAGAAGTGTTCAACACTTGAGAGCTATGATATAAAAAAAAATTATAATTCATTTAATGCAAAACAGATTTATATATATTTTTATATATAAACACTGTTTAAAAATGCTAACATAATAAAAGTAGATTATCCATGTAATGAAAAGTGCAAACCAAAGTAATAGAGGGTTTCACAATGTCCTTCTCATGACACAGGAAAAACTAGCCCATAGGAATGAAGTGTTAAATCCACCAATAAGTCCTTAACGTGATGAGGCATCATCAGGATTTCTGAGCGTTTGGAGAAAGCAGTACTGGAGAAGAGGCTCCGTCCAGACTGGGGAGTGGCACTGGTATGTGACCATTTAGCAGAGTTGGAAACTGCAAGAGGCCAAAAGGTAAAATAAAAAAAAAAAATTAGTCTTTATCTCAAAGCGTTCAGCCCCAAAGCACGTGTATTTAGCATTAGCAACCGACTCCAGATGTTTTCAAGGCTTGTGGTTTCTGTACAATACGATAGATACCAAATGCCTGCATCAGACACCAGGAATGTGAAGCAGAGGATGGAACCTGGATAACTTTTCAGTGTGCAGGGATGTATGAGCCTATTATTGGCTATATTTCATATCAAAGTTGACATAACAATACAGCTGTAATCACGATGGGAAAGTTAATAATAGAGAGAAATGTTTGCCATCCATTCTGCTTCCAAAAACGTTTCTTAGTCTACAGAACATTAATTAAAATCCATGTTTTTCACCTGCCCTTCATAAAAGCTAAGCAGGAAAGCTCTTTGCAAAAGTGAAAGTCAAGATGTACCTTTAGGACAGAAAAAGCACAATTGTGAACACGAACCACGAGGAGAATTTCTCTCAAGCAGTTATAGTTTGTGTCTGTATTCACTAAGAAACTGTCCACTAGCTATGCCAGACCAGATGAGGAAGAATATACTACACATTAGTACTAATGTTCAACTTCTGACATGCTGTGCAGAGAACATTTGCTCACTAACTAACCCATGCAGTCCTAGTGCCTGCAGCTGCCTGCACCAGCGTGTGCTGACGAGCTCTCAGCATCTGGGCTGGGGAAGGGCAAGGCAGGAAGATGCAGCAGGCTTGCTGCAGAGCGAGGCGGGGATTGTGCTGCCAGCAGGCACTTGTCTGCCTCGGGGCCGACTCCATGAGGCCTCTCTCCCGGTCACTACGGTCCTTAGAGGAGAAGGGCCGAGGAGCAGCGCTCCTGACTTCAGGGACAGCCATCACCCAGCGCTGGGCAGCAGCCGTCGGAGCAGCAGCTGGGACTGGCTTTGGCCCAACAAGGCCTGGGGACACCTTGCTATCGCTTCCACTGAGGTCCATCACAGCACAGAACCTGATTATGAGCTCTTGCTTTCCTAGTCTATCTTTCTCCAGTGAGGCACATAAATTACACTGTGCTTGATGTGCCTCATAAAGCTAGCAAAAAGAGGGTTGTGTGATCTCAGGTGTCTGTCGAGGCCAGGGGCTGGCTGGCACCGCTGAGATGCCAGCCATGGTGATGTTTCGGTCACATCCTTCCCCTGCTCTCCACCCCGGCCCAGCTGCCCTCCTCTTCTTCCTGCTGCTTCCGTCCCAGGGGCCTGGGACATGGCTGACCCCTCACTACAGTAGAAACAAATAAAACAGCTTCTTGCGGCAGTGCTTAATTCAGGCTCACTTGCTAGTTCTTAAGTTCAGCTGCATTTTCTTGAATTAATCAACTCTGCGCAGGTCTCTCACTGTTCCAGTTATGTAGTAATTTCCAGCTCATGATGAAACATCCGATTACATTTCATTACACAACAGTATGGCTTCAAAGGGGAGGCTCTCCAGGCAGGTCAGGGCTTCAAGGTGAGTTGTGTGGAGGAGGCTGCAGCATTCAGGGACGTTCCACAGGCGCTGGAAGGGGGCACGGGTGGTCGCGTTTGGGAGTTGCTTTCACCTTGTAAGCACTGAAGGAGAATTTTTAGCAGTTACTAAGCATCCACGGGCTCGGTGAGGGAGCATTCATGTAGTTGTGCCCAGCAGTGACAAAACAGCTCCTCCTGGCCCGTTAAGGCAGGGACCACACTCCCATAGGTAGGCCCCGGGCTTAGTCAGACTGTCGACGTGGATGGATCCCATCCTGGTCCTCAGACTACAAAAATACCAACGCCGAGGAGCTGCAGCCAGTGCCAGGCACGGTGCTGCTGTGAAAAGCAGCAGGCACCTGAAAGAAGATGGCGTACCGGAGCCTGCCCTCACCCCCGTGTCAGTCAGCAGGCCCGGGTGCGAAGGCGGGCAGGCAGCTGCAGAGCTGCGCCGGCCTCCAGCTGCTTGCAGGATTTTGGCTCCTCTAACGCCGAACAAATGCTCTTTCGGCTCAGCTGAAAACAAAAGCAGCTGCAGGGCTCCCGCTGGAGGCAGAAGGATGTTTCACCCCACCTGAGCAGTGCTCTTGAGCTCAAGCCCAGCCCCAGAGGCTCCAGCAAGGTTCAGAGGCGAAAAGCAGGTCTCGGCTCCGCAGCAGCCCCCTCCTGTGTTGGTGCTGGCCAGCCACAGCATTCGGGGACTTCATTCCAAGGGTTTCCTTGTGTTCTGCAGCCACATGGCCTGCCACCAGCTTCTTGTGCTTCCTGCCAATTAGCTGATCAGCATAACTTCTCCTGTGACTGAATTGTGGCAGCTGGAGCTGCTAACACCATCCCCATGGTCCCCTTCCTCAGCCTCGAACAAATCCTGCCCCTGAGCTCTGCAGCCATCACTGTTTATTTAATACCTTTGCTATTTATTGCATCTCTAGAAAACTCAGATTTTTACACTCCCAGTATCCACAAGAGAGGACAACCCCGCTTTTCTCCTGTTACATATAGAAAAGTTACTTCAGAGAGCTGAAGTAACCAGTCTGCGGACACCTGGATACTTTGCAGAACTGGAAACGGAGCCTTCAGGTTCAGAGTGCCCTTCCTTTAAATACAACGATGTTTCGTCTTCCTAAGAGAGAAGTATCTCTTCCTGAGAGAGAAGACAGAAGGCTGAACCTATGCACACCTCGCTGTGTGAGGCCCAAACTGATCTTGTTTTTTCCAGAGTCCTCACTCCACTGCTCTCCTGGCCAGTCCCTGCCCAAACTGTGCTCTCTCCCTGAAGCCCTGGGGGCTCAGTTACACACTCATCCTAAGGTCCTGCATTTATTTCTGTTTCCTTCATCCAAAAAGTATGTTTCTGCTGCACTACCGACACTGCCCAGGAGGGTCTGGCTGTGCTGCCAAGAGAGTGCAAGCAAACGGGCCTCTCTTAAATATGCCCACTAACTCCTGTATTTTCTCAAACCATTTGAAAAGCTCCAGACCAATGTGAGATGTGAGATGTTCCCCTGACGTCTCTTCCACGTGTACTTTCACACACGAACCCCGTGCATTAGAAAGACCTACCTGGAACAGAGTGTTTGGTCCCTGCAGCCTGGCAGGACTCAGAGGAGCAACGGGACTGAGGCTGCTCCAGAAATGAATGCTAGACAGCAGCGGACTTGGGGTCAGCAATAATCCATTTGGGGTCTGCAAGACAAAAAAAAAACCACCCCGTGACGCATGCCTGCAGCATTCACAAGAGCTGACAACAACTAAGAACCCAACAACTACGAACCCAAGGGTTTTCCCAACTCTGAGATGGTGCTTTCCAATGTCATGGTGCACACGGAGAGCTGTGGGTACTCTCAGCACTTCCAAAGCACAACTGGAGGGGAGCTGGAGTTAAAGGACATGCAAATCTCTGTTCAAAGTCACATGAATTATTCCGTACCCAGAGTAACTTTTATCTTTACAAAGAAGAACATGAAAGCGATGTGACAGTTTTGAACAAAGTATTTGGCATAATGAATTAATCTCTCCAGTAATCTCAATGCCAATTACCAAACTCGGTCCCATTCAGCAAGGCGTTTAATGGAATTCGAGCTCACACTTCGCAAGTAGGTGCGTGTACTGGGGCAGCCTTTAAAATAGGTAGAGAGAAGACAGTAGACAAGGAGTGGCCAGCAGGTCGTGCACTCTGGTGCCTGCCAGCTGCCTGCCTCGCCAGAAATGCCAGCTCTGCCTCCCACCTGTGGCCAATGCAGCTGGGGTCTCACTTAACCACCCAGGCCACCGGCTGCTGCTGCTGGGGCCCTGCGGAGAGCAGCAGCAGAGCGGCAGGCAGCACAGGTCAGCTCTGCTCCAGACCACAACGGGCGTTTTACTTGCAAAGCAGCATCCCAGGGATCCGCTGTGCTGTTTGAGGCTCTGTGCAAAGGCCCAGCAATACATGGTCCTGCTCCGACGTGCTCGCAGCGGGGTTCAGAACAGGGTCAGACAATTAGTGTAACAGCGCCAGGGGAGAAGAAAGGGAGAGGCAAGGAACAGCAAGCCCCAAGGGCCTCCCAGTGCTTCTGTCCCGAGGTATCTGAGAGCCTGGCTGCTCTGTAAGTGGCCGATTTCTCTGAGGCGTCACGAAAGAAGCAGAGGGAGAGATGCGAAGGGGAAGGGCGCTGCCATCTCCCTCGTGCTGAAGCAGGTGGAACGTGAATACAGCACCACGTGGCAGAAACCACAGCTGTGGCCAAAGCAGCAATAAAAACGTGGTACTGCTGGTAAAGCACAGGTCTGCTTGTGCTGGGAAACTTCTGATTGTCAGAGCACTCGTATTTGCAAGTTGTGCCAGAGCCAAGAGCCAGCCAAAGCGAGCCTCTGAATCTGTTAATATTTCATGCGAAAAGAGCACAGTGCCTTCCAGGGGTGTTCTCAGTATCACCATCAGGCAAGCATCACAGCCACCCAAGGAAACAAGTGTAAACCACACCACAGCACCGGCTGGCCTCGAGTTACATGTAGAAATTGGTGTCTCCCTCCTTTTCTGCCCTCATGTAGCTATACCTCTGGTGCTGGAAGTGAAAACCAGTGGGATGTTCCTGCTCAAACCCTCTTTATAAGCTAGCTTAGGAACAGTTTGAATGGAGGTAACTCAGCGCAGAGAGAGGGCCAAGCTCAGCAGCGATGCTCCCAGCTCCGGACTTCTCTGCAAGAGCCCGCACGTGAGCACAGCCCTCCTTGTCCCTCCCAGCTGCCAGATAAAGACAGCTAGGAGAAACTAGCTGAAATTAGAAATTCAGGAGAAATTTCTTTACTGAAAGAGTTGTGCGGCGTTGGAACAGGCTGCCCAGGGGAGCGGTTGAGTCACCACCCCTGGAGGTCTTCAAGAAAGGTGTAGCTGTAGAGCTTAGTAGCATGGTTTAGCGGTGGACTTCAGTGCTAGGTTAAAGGTGGGACTGGATGATCTTAGAGGTCTTTTCCAGCCTGAATGATTCTGTGATTCTCTGAACTGCTGTCACTTGCACATTGCTTCCTAGCTCTCCGGGTACGGGCAGGGGGCCGGTCAGTATCTGTGGAAGCTACACAGACCACGCGCCTGCTGGCTGCAGGCACGCTGCTTTGTCTGTGCATGTTGCAAATGCTAAAGGAGAGGCCTACAGAAAAGAGCTGGTCAAAACCATGCATCCACGTCAGCCAAGGGAGAGCCAATGAAAACAACAAGTGTAAGTGATTTTTTAAAAAAGCAAGTATGGGACAAAATCTAAATGGCTCTCATCGAAAGCTAACCAACAGAAAAGCTGACATTTCGCACTAAAGCATTGTGCTGAGTGTCCTGAGATCTCGTTTCTCTATTCTGAATTGGTTTTGCAAATCAGGTGCTCTTTCATGGAGCTCCCTGCACCTGAGGGCTTTGCTCCTGACCAGCAAAATGAGATAAATGAGAAACTCTCTGAAGCCCTTTGAAGGAGGGCAACGGCAGCATAATTCCTTATGACTTTCAGGGGTAGTAAGTACTCTGGTTTAGAGATGAATGAGAAAATGAAGTGTTCAAAGAAATAATCACAAAATGAGGACAGAAATCACTCATCGTACTGAGTTCTGGGGTAGCAACAAATTAAAGCAAGCTTGTAATAACATGCTGTCATTGTGTCTAGTCGGCATCTGATAGGATTTGCGAAATTTGCTCCCCGCAAGCAAACTACTTACTGTGGTTACGCCACAGATCGAGGCCATACGAGCCTGTCAATGCCCCTCTGTTTTGGTTTGCCACACTCCTGTTCTTCCTGCTGTGCACAGTAGCACTGGGAGGCTTGGCGGTGCACAGAAATGACAGGCAGCGGCCCACAGATCCCTTTTCCTTCGCAGCACAGCCCCTATCTCGGTGGCCTGCGGGTGTGCCTGAGCTGCCCCACGACCAGCTCGGGTTGGAGGAGCTGTGCTGACCGAGCGCGCTGGTCGCTGCTCTGCCTCCTGCGGGGAGGGCATCGCGCAGTGCGGGCACACCGGGTGCCCCGGGCAGCTCCCAGGACACGGCCATGAGGCCACACGACACCACTCAGAACAGCGAAGAGGTGAACACGCCAGATCACTCTCTGTTATGTGATTTTCCTCTTGCCTTCTAAATTAGTAGATTTCTTCCACAGACTTAGCTTGCAAATGAGATCTCATTGACATTACCACAAATAAATGAGCAATGGACAGCTATTTTATAAGAACAGAATAACCTACCAGGTATTCAGTAGGTCTGTACTGAACGGCAGCTCTGGCAAGTACTCTGTGGACCTGTAAAACTTTGGAAATCAAAACTGGCTTAAGAGCCTGTCTTAGAAACCAATTAATTTACTCCCTATTTGAAACCTAATGAAAATGCCACACTTTTTGAATGGATACAACATCCAGTAGAGAAATCTAACCAGGCACCCCACAGCACGCACACTCAGTTTCTGAGCTACAAAACCCCTGTGTTCTGTTTTTCTTCCTGGCTTTTTTTCTGCTTGTTTTGCAGACCTGGAGGCTGATTTCCCTTGGTAAGTGATTTGCTCGTGTTAGCAGCTGCCCGTCTCAGTATCCCCCAGGCACCCTGTGGTGCTGCGCTCCATGCTGATGCTCACCCTGGGAGCGCAGTGCTGTGAGGAACCCGCTCTCCATACTTAATTCAGACCTGAGCTGTGTCTTCCTCTTCCCCACGTGCTGCCAGATGACAACAAGCTCCTACCGCTACAGGCCTTGGCCAAACTGAGGGAGAGCTGGCTAAGGCAAGAGCTCCCGAGGCTGGAAGGTCTTACCTGTGCAGTGAAGAAAGCTGGAGTCAGGGATCCCGAAGGAAGCGCGGGGCTGTTGAGGGCAATGGAACCGATATCGGTGCTGGATAGGACCATAGGTGGGGCTGAGATTTCCAAGCCTTTGGGTTTCTTAGCCTTTGGGGGAAGAGATGGCGATTTTGCCTTGGAGCCTGAGGAGAGGTTCAGCGGCTCAAGGGAATCTGAGTCGTGGCAAGCGGACTCAAGGAAGAGGTTCCTGTGCTCCGCAGGGAGGGGCGAGGTGGGAGACAGAGACGGCGACCTGGAGGAAGATGACGACGGAGATGAAATGCTGGCACTGTTTGGTAGCATTAAGGAAGAGATTTTGGCTGATACGGGCGAGTTGAGAAAAGCAGAGGCAGCTGCTGTTTCGGAGGTGGAAGGCAACGACACCATGGGCCTCATAACTTGTTTGTCTGTTTTGTTTGTCACAAATCTTATGACAGTCCGAACTTCTTCGACCGGTGTGTTTCCTTCTGACTTCTCCTCCAGTTTTTCTGTTTTGATTGGCTTGTAAGTGTCTGGCTGGTTCTGCAGAGAGTTGATGGTGAACGAGGAGTAGAGGCCAGAGTGGATGTACTCGTTGCGGCTTGTGCTTTTCAGTGCCGACAAGCTGTGCTTGTGCACGTCCCTGCTCTCGGCGGCCATCTTACAGTCGCTGTCCTGCAGCAAAAGGCTCTCCCTGCTGATTTCCACAGCGTGTGGATCCATCTTTAAAATCTCAGGGAACGAGACAAACTTGTACACGAACTTTTGTCCGATCACCTTCTTGATGATGTTCTGCAAGTACAAAAGCAGACGCTAGAAAGATCAGTATCTTGGGGGCAGCAAACATGAAGGATCTCACAAGGGTAGGGGAGCACTGCAGCCGCCTCAGGCTGATCAGGGCCCCTCAGCGCGCCCTCCACCGCTTCTCGCCCTCAGCCTGTCCCCATGCCTCTGCTCAGCCGGGGAGGCCACAAACAAGGCACCACCGCCAGGTGACAAAGAGCTGCTGGGGCCTGGCTTCCTCCCGCTTCCTCTGGGAACCTTGGGAACAATTTATTTACAGTAAGAACAGTTTTGCCACCTTGCTGGCTGAGGCCACTCCGCCATTTGATTTCACAACGGAGGCAAACGCCTTCATTTGTGCTTCCCAAAACCCAGACCCATTGCTCTGGAGTATGAAACTCTCTCCTGAAACGTCTGCAAAGGACAAAACAGGCGCAGCCTGCCTGCTCTGGTCACTGACCCTCCCTTCCTGCCCGCGCGCAGAAGGACTGACGTGCACCAATGGTGACTGCATTTCTTTCAGCAGTCCTGATCTACGTCCGTGACAAATGCAATCGCTTGTGTCCTGACGTATCCCCTGTACTAGCTCCAGGTCTCCATCAGTCTAGACTGACTATTGAAACTACAGAAAAACAAGGAGTGCTATTTCCTGAGATTTCAGGAGCAACTGTGATTCTCTATTCTTGAAGCTCCTGCTGGAGAGCTTCTCCAGGAGCGTCCTCTTAAAAACCCATTCCAAGAAGTGACCCTGTCGTGGGGCACGTGCCTGCTGCACCTCCACCTAGTACTCTGCAAACAGACACCTGCATTCCTGTACGTAAGGGAATGTAAATATTTACATAATTCCTAATAATCTAATGTTTTTACTTTCAGCCACAGATTCTGAGACCAGTAGAGAAAATATGTATTGATTGAAAAAGGAGAAAATGGAAAAGGGAAAGGGAGCAGCAAAAGGGAAACCCAAACGGGAAGGGGAAGGGGAAGGGGGAGGGAAAGGGAAAGGGAAAGGGAAAGGGAAAGAGAAAGAGAAAGGGAAAGGGAAAGGGAAAACGGAAAAGGAAAAGGAATACATCCTCCCTATTTATATATGGACAAGTTCTAGTGCTGGGTGCTCACAGAGCCTGAGGTACATCTTTTTTTTTTTTTCTTTTTTTTTTGTCACAAAATCAAGGCTGATTATGGGGAAGAGGAGTCTGTACGTCTGTATCAGATCGTCTTCTGTCTTTCAACTGAGCTACTCCACCCCGTAATTTTTCTGTCTGAGCATGCTGGCACTTCATTCAGGCAACTTCTTGAATACAAAATGAATCCCCCAGCGAGCCCTGGGATGTAGCTTTGCTCCACAGGCCAGGAGCTGCAGCACAGCGAAAGCTGTTCCCCAAGCTTACAAGTGGAATCCGCAGCAGGGAGGAGAAGTGAATTTGGCGAGCTCAGGATAAAGACACAGAACTGTCCTCTTCCAAGCCAAGCTGTACTCACATCTGCCCACCCAGGTGATCCCCCCATGCCTGTTTTTGCACTCCAAAATTTCAGGACATGTATTTAGCCCACAGAATCTAATTTTGCACAAGCTTTAATTCCCATGGCTTTGGTCTTGGCCTAGATTTTTTTTTTTTTTTGGGGGGGGTGCTAATTAGGTGAAACATTAGATGGACACACTTTTTCTGTGCAGTTTCATTTATGAACTCAATTTTATATTTTTCTTTATAAACACAAAACCTTCAAACTATTCACATCTGAGAAGAAACATCCTAACCAGATTTTTTCTTCTTTTAATATATACACTTTAACTTAAAATAATCCCATCCTTTGGAGTTATTGTTCCATCCAGCACTGGCTACTGAGATTCTACTTGGAAAATGTTGACTCCCAGAAGGACAGGATTAAATGTATCGAAGGGTGCAACTTGAAATAAGGGAACTGGTGCAGGCTTCAAACAAGGGAGCATTGCTATAAAAAGCAATGGAATGGGCTGGTGAGTTTATACTTCCTCTATTGTTATTAAATATAGTTATATTTTCAGAAGGTCTCTTGGTGCGGCTCCTCTGTCTCCATACACCTGCAGCGATCCCACTTAATGATGGCTGCAGATGAAAGGGATTCAAGTGCAAACCCCTCGAGCACTTCGCAGGCTTCTCTTAAATGTGGAGCCTGAGGAAATCTCCAACAGCATGTAAGAGAAAATAAGGATGCAAATTAATTAGCTGCCTCTGAAACGCTGCTGTCATTTTGAATTTTTTTTGACAAATAACTGAAGGTAAAAAGCAGCTTATTTTTACCATCACCTTTGTGATCTGTCAGAATCACTCTGAGCTGCAGAAGATGGTTCAAACCAGGGAGGACAGTGACGGGCATCATGACAATGGGATTTTTCCACCCTTGGGTTAAAAAGGCAATGGAGGTTTCCTTACATTAAGGACTGCTTTTGCAGGGAGACTAGACCACTTTGTAGCAGGACAATAGGCGTATGTGCTCCTTTAGCCCTTTTTTGCTGTTGTCTGGATTTTCTAGGGACATCACCCACGAGCAGGCTGGCAGCGAGTGCCAGGGCTGCTGGCCAGGGCTGTGGGATGCTCCAGGACTGCTGCTGGGGACGGCGACTGCCAGGCCAGTGCAGCTGCTGGGGAGGAGAACTGGTGGCTTAAAAACCTCTTAATAGCACCCTCTGACTCTGGAAGAGGGCAGGGGCTGGGAATGCCCCTCTCCTGTGGGCTTCTTGACAGGTTTAATCCCTTGCTCCCTTTATGCTTCCCCTCCTCTGTCCCAGCCTGTGAAATGGTGAATACAGCAAAGGTGGCCGTCCTCCATCGCGCCGCGCTCTGAAGGCTGACAATGCCGGCTGGGCACACCGCTGCCCGGCTCCAGCCCACCAGCATGCCAGGGAGCTGAGGCACGTTCACACCACAGCACTTGGGGCGCTCTGCTTACGAAGGCCTCAAAAACCAGCTCAGGGCAGGTGGCTCTGACACCAGCTGGGGGGACAGGGACCTCCCGCCACCCTCCTCCTGAGCAGGATGCCGAAGGCTCAGTGACTAGGCTCCCCCTGCATCTCCAACCAGGCTATGATGTGGCCGAGGGGGTTTGTGATGACTATGTGCATGCACTACCTTTGGAAGTCCTGCCAATATACACGTGAGCTGTTTGTCCATCTCAACAGAACGTGACCTCTGGATTTCCTTTTTTTTGTTTTTCTTTTTCCCCATTTTTCTGTGTATCAGTGCAATCCAGGCTCCAGTTCCTCTATCATATTATTGTGTTTTTATTTTCATCAGCTCTCCTACTCCTTGTTCCAGTCACTTAGAGTTAAGGCGTAACTATACTACCAGTGCAATGCAAGGATTTTAGTGGCTTCACTCAAACCTGTTAGCTCACAAGTTTGCTGGCTGCAGGAGCTACTTGGAGCATGAGCTGTAACAGGGACCCAGTTCCCAGTTGAACTTCAGACTGACGAGGGGTCCCAGGGCAGGAAGACAGATTGGGACACTTTCTCCTCCTCCCAGGAACTGACCTATAATCAGGGTGCCTGCGATCTCAAAATCTATGTCAGAACGGGATGAACTTGTCCCTAGGTGCTAAAAGGACTCTGCTTGGGAAAGAAGAAAGGCCAGAGCTGCTGCACCTAACTCCCATTTGGATGTGTCGCAAGTTCCCTGGCTCTGAGAGTACCCAGGGATGCAACATCATGGGGATACTTAGGCTGTGAAGTCTTCCCTCTGTCTTCCACGTGATTAAGATTCTACCAGAACTCGTGGGTCGAATAATTGCCTCCTCTTTCTGAATGGTAAAATTACCATGAACAGCACAAAAACAAGGCAGGAAGCTAGGAAATATTCACACTCCCATGCCTGAAGTATGTAAGCTGGCAGGAGGTAGCTGTGGCTGCAACACTCCAAAAAATGGGGCATATGTCCATGTCAGCGTGTGCAGGCAGGCAGGCTCTTACCATACTTTGTGCCCTTACACTTATTATACTGTGTGTGCATAAGCCAGATACTGTTTTTTGTGATTTTTGACAGAGGCACAGGTGATACCTGACCGTGCACCTGCACTGACCTTTGGGAGTGCAGGGCTCTCACAAGCTGGGTGTCAGTCTGTCCTCACCCCACCTGGAAGGCAAAGACCACTCTCCTGGCTCGAAGCTTTGGGCGGGCTCTCTGCTCTCTCCGCAGTTCACTAGGCTTCCCTTTCCCCTCACATCAAACACGAACTAGTTGTCATTCCTTTTGGGGGGTTTCTTTGGTTTCTTCCTCTACCCGTCACCTCCTACTCCGTATCAAACTCTTTACTCCCTTCCTTCCCTGAGGACAGCACCCACGAACCACTTTGATGTCACTTCACACAAGCACTTTCTTGACTTCCACCCATCGCTCTCGAAAGAAGCTCCTTTCAGATCTCCATAAAGCTATTTTCTAAAGTTCCTTCAAAGTATTCCCTTAGAATACCTCTTACCTGTACCACTGCAAAACATATAGCTGGCACGCTAGCGCCATCATACTGCTTGTATCACTGCAACCTTCTGTTTTTCCCTGAGCTAACTCAAGAGAAGACCTTCACAGAAGTAAAATAATAATTTCTGCTACCTCTTTATATCCTGAAGTTTTGCAAGCAGGCCAAGCAAGAGACCCTCTTCCTGAGACAATTCTTCTACACTGCCACCCACACTTGGGCATTAATAATTGGAATTAGTAAGCCGGCTATGGGGTCTGACCTCTTGTGACAGGGAGGGAGGGAAGGCCACGGGCACCACAGAAGCCTGTGAGCACCTGAGAAGCTCTGTCCCTTCTGCTGCACCGAGCACAAACAAGAAGCCTTATTATTTATGTACTATACATCATGCTGCCAGCCCATCTAAGTAAGAGGGTAGCCATTAACCGAAGTTAAAATGATTTATTCTGTCTTTAGGAGACAGATTGAATAGCAGTCATTGAATAAAGCCTAGGGCCACAGCCTGTTCAGAGAGGATGCAAAAATATTGAATTGTTGTGCTTGTCAAAGCGATATATGATTGTGTAATTAAAGACGCAGCATAGCTCATGCAGACGTTGAAGTTATGCAGGGAACCATGACTTTGTTATTTCTTAACTTTCCTAATTTTTGAAGACTTGACTTCCCTCAAAAAGCAAAAACAAAGGAAAACCAAAAACCACACACCTCACGTGGAGAACTCACTAGCTTCTCTCTTGTGATGTCATCTTGAAATATTCATGGGGACCTTTACCTGTCCTGAAACCTCTAGAGACTTCAAAAGGTATCTGCCATTTGGTTATCAGAAAAACAGAGCACCTGGGCAACTTTACCCATAAGAAAGGTACTAATACAACTTTAAAAGGTATTTTGGTTTCACACACCAAGAAAAAGAGCTCTGCATGGGCATATATGTGAAGGGTTTCCTCGCCTGAAAGCGTTACAAGAGAATTGTGCCTGGCCCAAGTGTGTGATATGATGGACATGCTGCTCAAGCTGTAGGTAGAGATGGCGCAGGAAGCCTTCCTTTCCTTAGTGCTATTTGTCATCTGTGCCACCGCTCTGTTAAGGCGACAGAGGAAATACATTAAATAAAAAGGGAGGAGGGGAACTTGGGTAACAAATGAAGAGGGAAATGGAAAGTCTCCAGATGATCTACAAACCTCGAGTGACCAGAAACGCAGCAGCAAATTGCAATTGAGACATGCCACACTATACCTTTCCTGGGGTGCTTTATACGTGAATTTAACATAAATCCAGCCATCAGCCTCAACAGCACATCATGCTTGCTTTCAAAGCCAAGCTGAGGAACTTGTCCTAATTGTGTTATTTTTCTCCAGCACTGGAATTAATTTGCTTTTAACTCGAGATGAATCAGATGATGAATTTTAACAAGCCAGTGTTCCCCCCAAGCAAAATGGCAGAGCTTATAAACCTCCATTTATCCACTGATCAGTTTTTATTTCTCCACAGTGAATAATTTCAAAGAAAAACCATGAAGCCGTAGCTTAGTGTCAGCTGCATGCAGCAGCAGGGGGCAGCCCAAAAAAGAAAGGCCCATCCCACAGGCCACCATCACCACTAAAAAATCACTGCTTTTGCCTCAAACTCACGTGCTGCCAGATCATCTGAGTTATAGCTAGGAAAGTCCCTGTAGACACAAGGCCACAACCCAAACGTGGTGCTGTCCAACAGTTCTGCCACTTTCCTTCCCTGCAGCCACTCCCGACTGCACCACAACATCCATCCCATTTGCCCCAGCACATCTGGCTGCCAACACATCCATCGCTGCCAGCAGCGTGGGAGGTGACAAGGATCTCTGAAGGCTCCTTAAGGCTACCTCAGAGTCTAGACTGCTCTTGGGTTGTCCCACAGATCAGTGAACAGCCCGGCGGAGTGCAAAAGTTCAAGACAGGCTCTTTCACTTCACCATCCCTTCCCCTTTTGTTTTGCAGAAAGGAAAGAAAAATGACAAAGAGACTTTCTTCCCTTCCTCAACTTCCTCCCTCTCTGTGCTATGCAGCATAAACTGAATCAAATGCAGAGGATTTGATTCAGCAAGACTGAATCCGCTGCTGAGCACTCCCTGACAGCCTAACAGGATCCATAACTTGCTGTCTTATGCCACTATTTCTCACACTTGGAAACCTGCAGCAGGCTCCCCTGTCCTTCTGCACTCTCCTAACAATCCTCCTTTCCGAACTGCCTGTGAACCAGTGGGACACAACATGCCATACCCATGCAGAAAGTAAGAGGCTCCCACTGTTTTCTGATAAAGGAGTTGCTCCTTCCTCTTAAATAGCACCAGCCACGTTTTTGGGTTGGGGTTCGAGCCCAGATCACAATATATGGGAAAGGAAGAGCTTATCCTCCTTTCCACCCAGGAGCCCTGGCATCCATTGGGCTGCAGAACTCCTGGAAAAATCGCCAAAATCCTTTGCCACACCTAAGTAAAATCATCAGATGGAGGAGAGCGCAGCTGTAAGAACAGTGAGCAATCACCACACCCAGGTGAAGAGACTGTACAGCCACTCCTCCAGGAGGTGCTGCACGAGTGGAGACAAAGAAGATGACACAGGTGTGTGTCTGTGATGCAGGTGGTGGTGGGCAAGGAGCTGAAATCAGTACAAGGCTAAAAAAAAAAATAGGTTAAGGGACAAGCGAAGAAAGGGAGGCTCAAGTAAAGAGCCAGCCTGTTCCTTTGATTTGAAGAGATCAGAGAGATCTCAGAGGACAAGCGCTACAATATATTGTCCCTTATTTTCAAGCAATGTCTGATCAGTCACTAACCATGTATTTGGATTTTGTCTGGGTGTGCTGTTCATTCACCAGCAGGCTCTCTGTCCCCACTGATCCCAATCAACTTTATAATCAGAGGGGTTGGAGTCATATAAAGAAGTGGATTTTCCCATGCTGAGCAGGAGCTTTTTAGCACTTTGTGAAGAGGAATTCATCATCCCAACTGCCTGGAACAGCCGCTGCAGTGTCCTCTCTGAATCCCTTTGTGCCTTCTCAGTTAGGCCACCTTTGAAAAATGTTAAGTAGAAAAAACTGACTTCTAGAGGACAAACATTTTATTGCAAAACCTAGAGCTCTAAATCTGCAACTAAAATTCTTACAGTTTCATACAGAGTCTTTCCAAATTCCACTGTGAGGAACAAAAAGGTTGCTCAGAAAATTGTGCGAAGTCAATTTGCAATCAACGTGGCTTTTGGTTGCTGTATTGGACTTGCTGCACAGCACTTAGTCCAACTGCGCACTTTGAGAATTAGTGCACTAAAATAATACACGACAACAATACTTTGAGCTCAGTTCTGAGCCTGAAACTGAAAAAGGTGAATATGCAGACATTTTAGCAGCTCAAAAGTTGTGTTCTGCAATTTTTTCCTTCTAGTATCTTGTCACATCTGAGAGATTTCCTTCAATCATCTTTCTGTTGTAGCAGTCTGAAGTAAATTCTGCTTACTTCCTATTCTCATATTTGTATTCTTTATTACACTGTTGCCACTTTACTTCATGCCAAGACTAAACGTCAAAGTGAATGATGGTTTCATGAGAGTGATCCTATGAACTGCCACAGTACTGCAGAAATCTGATTTTCAGAGGTGCCAGCCACCAGTACCGCCTACTGCCTTCTCCTAGATTATGGGCATGGGCATGTTCTCTGGAAATCAGAAGCAAATTGATTGATCTAAATACTTCCAGACTATTATGTTCAAGATATTTCAGATTTTGGTTTTAAAAAGAGGTTGAAAACAGAGCTCTAACAGCCAACACTGCGCTAAGTGTATGCCTGTGCTACCCATCTGTAACCAACTTCTGAGAGGAGCAAATGACCACAGCTTGCCAGCTACAAGGTTGTTGCCTAAATTGTGCGCACTCCTTGGGTCAAATTAGTTCTATCAAACCTCAACAGATGTATCCATGGCCACTTTTGTCAACATGAATGAGGGGCAAAATTCAATATGGTTTTGCAAGGGCAGATAAATCAGACAAAGAAACCCAGCGTAAAGCACACGCTCCATTATTTTGTCTTGACATACCCTGAGGATAAATTCAGAAGTGGGAGTAAACTTAACATTCTACTGCAAATATAGCCTTCACCCAAAATGAGCTCAGCATGAAACTGCTACCTTGACAAATACACCCAATCATACCCCACTGACCCCCATCACCTGACCAGTTGCTTGTCTTTCTGTTTGCTACTCTCATTCTGCACTTTCATCCAGTAAAACATCAGATTAGTGCTCACTCACATATACTGCTGCTAATTAAGTGATAGCAGCATATAAGCTAGGCTACTGTTGAAGCTAACACATATTTTGTCCTAAAATGATATGGTGGAAAATTTCCCAACTCTAGAAACACTGAGCATTAAGAAATGAAGAGTTACAGTGAGATTCTTGTGAGGTAATGCTGCACTGTCGGAATAACTCTAGAAGTGTTTCAATGTTGTATTTCCAGCTAAAAAATATTAAGATCCAATACAACTGTAAAAAAGGGTCTACTGGAAAGCTCTGGGAAGACCAGCTAAAACATGGGGCAACAGGATCTATGTTCCAAAAGATGTGTCCCATGAAAACTTTGAAAACTCATCCCCACCCTCTATACTGCTGGGTTGTTTGTGTCCTTTCCCTGCTCTAACATAGGTGGTACCCGATGCTAAAGCTGCCACTGCCTGCTGCACCACAGCATTACTGCTTTCTGCCACCTCCCTGCATTCCTGAAGATCCTGTGCAGGCTGTAATAATCAAACAGTTCTCCGTTATTAACAGTTATTTTATTGTTGTCAAAAGCTACAGAAAATGTTGGGTAGCCAAACACAGAAACACATGAAAGCGTCAATAAGTGTCGATCTAGGTCAAAATCTTCCCCCCCCACCCCAGGAAATGGATGTGCAGTGTTTTCCTGTGCATCTTTCAGCTGCCCTCTTACCTCCACCACGATTGCCTTCAGTAGTACCGTCTGTTGTAAAAACTGCTTAAGGGAACTTTTAAAAGTGTCCACATAGAGGTGAAATATTAAATGGTAGTGTTTCTATTTTCTTAGTCTGCATGAGAATAACAAAATTTACCTTGTCATAATAGTATCTGAGCGCTCGGCTCAGCTTGTCATAATTCATATTAGTTTTGTTTTTTCTGAGTCCCCACAGCTTAGCCACTTCTTCTGCCTTGAGTAGCTTGAATTCGCCATCATTAGACGTCCAGCAAATCAGGTGCTCATGTTTCTGGTCTAGCAGCAACTGCAAAAGGAACTGCCACAGCGTGATTGCACTCTCCATACCTACAAGGGACAAAGGAGAGCAATGGTGTGAAAAACATCTGGGAGGTGGTAGCGGGAACAACATTCATTTCAGTAATAAGCTCTGTGTAAGAGTCATCCTGCATAATTTGGCAAATGAAACCACATCATTCACAACCATGCTCGTCCATGAGACCTGCAAGTCCTGCACTCCTGTTTCAGTATTTTTTTTCCACTGCTATTTTCTGATGGGACACATAAAATACAGCAAGTATTTAGGAAAGCACTGCCCACTTAGTTCACATGGTGCAACAGAAGAATAAATGTAAGAATGACTATATTCTAGTTCAGCACAGGCGCATACACAACTTAACTTGAGTGTGCTACCGCTGAAGACAATTTTTATTGTAATAAAGATATAGCTGTAACTGGCCTTTTGAACCACACAACTACAAGATGATATTCACACACACAAACACTTTCAACAACACTGCCAGCCTTAGCATGTTTAACACTGTATCAAATCATTTTTTCTTGGCCTCTTTTGATACAAATATCTGGCCATGTCAAGGGAGGGGATTCTCCCCCTTTAACTCCACTCTCGTGAGACCCCACCTGGAGCCCTGTGTTCAGCTCTGGGGCCCCCAGCACAAGAAGGACCTCGAGCTGTTAGAACGAGTCCAGAGGAGTGCCACGAGGCTGATCAGAGGGCTGGAGCACCTCTCCTACAAAGACAGGCTGAGGGAGTTGGGGTTGTTCAGCCTGGAGAAGAGAAGGCCCCGGGGAGACCTCACAGTGGCCTGCCAGTGCCTAACGGGGGCCTACAGGAGAGCTGGGGAGATGTCAGGGAGTGCAGTGATAGGACAAGGCTTTAAACTAAAAGAGGGTAGGTTTAGATCAGATATAAGGAAGAAATTCTTCACTCAGAGGGTGGTGAGGCCCTGGCACAGGTTGCCCAGAGAAGCTGTGGATGCCCCATCCCTGGAGGTGCTCAAGGCCAGGCTGGATGGGGCTTTGGGCAGCCTGGTCTGGTGGGAGGTGTCCCTGGGGTTGGAACTGGGTGGACTTTAAGGTCCTTTCCAACCCAAACCACCCTGAGATTCCAGGTTATATCTAACTAATGCAGATTTAAAGATGCCAGCACTACTGGATTAATTCACTGTGGTGTGAATGGGGTTAATTATTACTTGACTTACCTTTCAATATGTAACAATGTATGTTTTTGTCTTTCTCTAAACAAACTCTCGATTTTTAATTTCCCTGCTCATTTTGTTTCCTAATACATTACTCTTGCACGTCGGGTTTCCTGCTTCACCTTTCCTTTGGTGTGTTGACCACCAGAGGGCAGAAGACTTCTAACTATTCCCTGTAGGCAGCAGTACAGCAGGAGACTGAGCCTCTTCAGTACGTCCCCAGAGAGCAGAAATCGTTTGTCTTACTAAATTCACCAGATGCTGCTGTATGCTTGCCTTCACCACACAGTAGTTGAAGAAGAAGAATTGCGTAAGCTTCACTCGTGTAAAAACCAGGTAAAGATACAAGAGAATATTGTAAATAGTTTTACACAAAAATACAGAGTTTGGAGCATTGCTTTGGTCAACATAATTTCCAAGCACGCAGGCCAAACAAGGTTTTGCAGAATTAATTATGGTTTTACTATCCCTGCAAAAGCTTTGCTTCTCTAATTAACTGAGGATCAGTTAACTGAGGACAGAAACATACACCCTTGACACCCAGCTGTGTAACACAACCACGCAACACCTTCAAGAGATGGCAAAGGCTCACAGGACCACAATGCATTGAAACAGAACTGCCTATAGGGATGCTTTGGCACTTTCAAAGGTCTTGCATTTGCTCCATTGCATTTTTTATCACTCTATATCCAGCGTAGGGCAAGAAAAAAATATACAGCTACAATTCAAAATAGCTGAATGCTATATACTTGCTTTACTGTCTTAGAGGTTCCTTTAAATTACACCATCAGTGCAAGTATTAACATCCTTAGTGGATTAATCATCTGTAATGTCATTGCTATTACAGTATCCCTATTCATTGGCATCACAGATACATACCTTTTCATTAATATTTAAAGTTTTGCAACTTACACTACTACACATAGTAGGTATATGCAGCCATATTGCTCTAAAGTAATCATAGTTTCTATACATTATATATTACACAGAGGTACTCGCGTAATTCCAGCTCAAATCACACAGTTCTCTTGAACAAGAAAGCACACAACTTTTTTTTTCCTCTGGAAAATTAGACGTAATTTTCTTCAAAATTGTATAAAAATGCATACAGGTGTCCCAGGTTACAAAACCTGTCTACGTAATGTCAGCTGAGGAAATTAACAGATGGAATAGTTATACAATCACCAATACAAACTCCACCCCCATGCTGTTACCCAAAACAGTGTAATACCTTAGAGATGCAATTCTCTCCTTGCAGACCTTAAATTACATCTTCCCTCAGATGATCAGCAATCACGTCCCCTCAAAGAATTTAGGTGGAACTGAGCTCCCAGCACAGTGTACTTTGTTGCAGGCTCCTCCATCCCCATCCACCTCTGGCTAAGAACACTCACCACGTAACCTACGGCTAACGCTGCACTACACTTCCCATTATGAACGTGTTTTCCCTTGGTTATCATCTTACCAAATGTAAACAGTTTGGGATTCCATTTCCTTTACCAAACGTGGGCCTCATGGCAGCTCAGCCATAGCATAACGCTGTGGAACAGCGCAGGCCTGCGCTGGCCTACGCACCCTACACGGGTGCGTACCCACCCAGCGCTACCCTCGGGTTACATTATAAAAGGTTATCACCACCACTTACAGCCATACAAGCTTAGAGCAACCGTACGCATGTGGTTGCTGCACGAGGCAGATCAAGCAAACTACACTGTCAGCTGATCATTAATTGTATGTCCCCTGTCTTTGTCCCCTCAAGCACCCAACTTGAGGCCATCGGGTCTGATGTGCTGAGGGCTGAATGTTCACAGCCAGAACCACCTTTAATGGAAATGCTATGCAGAGCATATATGGCGATGCAAGATCTTTAAGTATTATGAAAAAGGAGGCTTCAGGCATTTCAAATGGAGTACCATATATTTGGTAAATTGGTGTTAATGTTTGTGCCTCATTTTCATTCTCTAAAATGTGATTTGCAGGGGAGTACTAAAAATCCAACCTGCAGTGACAGCATTGTTTTTTAAACGGTTCAAAATACTTTATTTCCAATCAGGTCAACTGAAGTATTAACCTGCCTTTGTTTATGGGCACCATTTTGGCATTCCACAAATTATTAACTATCCTCTTGGGTGGACAACGTGGCCTCACACTGTACTTGCACCTGATTTGACTGGTGGAGCAAAAGAATCACCCAACAGATGTATCCCAGGCCATGTAATTTAACCAAAAACACATTACTACACTAAAAAAATATTTTAAATTATGACTGGGAGGAGTTGGAAATCTTCAAAATACTCTGTATTTCATTTATGTATTTTCTAATTCTTTTGAACTTTTACTGACTCAAAAGGAATCCAATGTTTCTCCTTAATTTGACAGAAATGGGTGCCAGGATGTGATCACTTCCTACAGGGAATATATTTCACATTTCATTCAACTATTTACTAATATTAAATTGTAATAATAAATATTCCTGTTACTTCTGTGCTCTGTACAGGATTTGAATGCTGGGCAGAAGATAATACATGTAACCACATACTGAATGATGGTGATTAAAAGAAAAATGGTTTTAAAAAAATCCCTTATTTAGACAGTGACATTCGTCTATGGTACAGAATGACAACCTATGGAAGAAAAATATTCTGTGCTACGGAAAGTCTAATCTGAATTCATACAGACAGAAGAATCAGAATTTATTTTTTCATGCTCTAACTTGAACATGTGGTTACCATTTTTCGAATATTTATACAAGGCATTTTACACTCAGATATTTTCTAAGCCACGAAACAAAGTTTGCTAGGTTGACCTCACCTAAATAGTCTGGTAATTTTACTTTGTGTTCAGTTCCACTACCACTGATGCAAAAAAATCAGTGGCAGAGCTGATTACACCCTAAGAATTATACTTGGAAGTGCAGCATCAAATGGCAAAAGGATGTTTCAGAGCCGAGTTTCCTGAAAGTCTATTTCTTGGGCAACAGTGACAGCCAACCACACTAATACCCATCTGTGTGCAATGTGCATTCTTCAAATGCATCCCTCTGTAAAAAGGCCACCAACAGCATGGCAGTGTAATCTGATGCGATCTCCACACATCACATTTTACATTCAGGACTGATGTGGGAAGGAGGAAACCCGGAATACCTGCGCTGGTAATATCACCCCTGTTTGTTTCAACCAAACTAAGGGCCTAACTTAAATGCCTGGACTTGGAGCAGCAGTGAAGTCAGCACTGAAAGCTCTCCCTGAAAGCGAAATACATCCGCGTGGGTGAGCATCCCACCCAAGATCTGATTTTCCTGTAAACAGGGGGGAAAATACCAAAGACTGGCTCTCCACTTGGTGTGTTGAGATTGACTTCTACCAGCACGAGCAAATGTTATGAAAACATTGTGCAAGTTACACTAGAAATGGTTAACACATATGAATATGTGTGCTGATGACCACTTTTTTGACCAAGACAGTGCATATAAAATTCTATAGGACAAAATGTCAGTAAAGCGGCATTAAGGCTATAAAAATAAGTCATTAACCTACCAGGAAAAGTAAAAGAAACAACCAAGCCATCTTAATCCAGGCAGCAGAAAACCAGAAGGCTCAGAAACAAAGCTAGCTAAATAAAAAGTTCATTATCAGAAAGATTTATGACATGAACTGTGAGATACATAGGATACTCTTTGAAGCATTAAGTTTTGTAGGATGCTTGCAAAGGAAAAGCTAGGGGAAAAAAAAAAAGGAAGGAAGCTGGAAAGCAGCTCTGTAGCATTCAGAACGTCTGCACAGGTTCTTAGCTTCCATCTGACTGCGTTAAAGCTGCATACTCATCCCTCATTCTCCCAGATATGCCAGGGAGATTTCCTGAATCCTTTCTCCCCACTCTACGTTAGCTCCTCCATTGGCCTTTCTGAAATAGAGAGACATACTGCTGCTCCTGGGCAATCAACGTGCACAAGCTCTGAAGTCTAGACCCAGAGATTCCGCCAGGCATTAGGGTCAAAACCAGTCCCTTGTCACTTCACAGGGTCTGCAGAGGGACATCTGGGGCTCTGAGCCACACAGCAGGTCATGGGATGTGGGGATGAGGAGGAGGAGATGAGTGGGACAGACTGCCTGGGGAGCCCAGGGACTGGGGAAAAAAAATGGGGATCGATTAAATCAGGAAGACATAAAAGTGTCAGCCAGCATTATGCACTGTAAGTAGTCACACAGAGCTGGTGATCAGACAGGTATGTGAAAAGGATTAAGACACAGAGTCAGGGCAGGGAAATTAATTTCACTCCGTGTATGAAAAAAACGGCTGATTCCTTCTGCAGCCAAAGCAGCTGTAAAGGATCCAGCTCCTTTTCTTACACCCCACCGCAGCAGGCACACACCTCCATTTACACGGCTCCTACAGGGAAGCGTGTGCTTTTGCAAGCACGCAGCATTTCTCTGCAACAGATGCCTTATTTTTCCTTTTCGACTAGTCTGGGAAATGCGTGTCTATTTTTTTGTGCATCCATTTACTGCTTTTGAATCCTAATTCTGGCGAGCAGCATGTTTTTTGGAGCAGCGTGACGTGGGGCATTGTTAGGTTCTCATTCACGTTCACATTCGGCTTCCTTTATTTCTGCAGGTTGCAGCCAGGAAACTGGAAAATGGGCCACAGGAAACCTGGCCTCCTACATCTGTCCCAGTTTGTAATAGCAGCTCTGGTTTTATTTTTCTAAGTGTCTCAGGTTCATTTTAACCCTTGAGAGGACTACTGCAACAACATGTGAAAGAACATGTCTCCTTTGCCTTTTGTTTTTAAACACGATTTCTCAATATTGGAAACAGAGAGGATGGTAAACGACACTCTCTTTTAAAACGCAATAATACTTACATGCAGTTATGTGAGTTTAAAAAAAACACTTTTGTTGGAAAGGACCAAAATAATTCAATTCCACAAGGGCAAGGATCAAAGACGAAATAATATATTTTGAGAAAAATATAGAATAAGGCAGACTCTAGCTGTTCCAGCCCTATTTATTTTTGACATAGTTCTGACATGAATGTTTGCATGGAAAGTTAACACCTTACAAATGCTCTACGCTGATCTTACTCTTTTGCATTTTAGTTTCTAAAAAAAAAAAAATTATTTGTTTTGTATTTCATAACAGAAGCAAAAGAGAGCTGATTGAGAAAAGGTATTTTTGTAGAATAACCACAAAAATCAGTCCCACCTAACATTTTCCACTGAAACTTAGCCTGCATAACGAGTATATCACAAGAGATTAAAGAGAACTGCCAAATCTGTCCAAGTGTTTGCTATGAAACATTTGAAAGACCAAGGCAAAAGTCTGAGTCAGTCCTCACACTTTGTTTCTCAACAGAGATGCTTCAAGGGTGATAAATAGGATGTGGTTGGTGAAAAGTCAGTGATTCTGCCAGAAAGGAGGAAAAACAAATATCAATGTGTTTATGTAGCAAGTTTTCAACTACCCATCATCAAAGGAGATCTTGCTGCTAATTTAATTGGCCTGGAAAAAATAAGCTCACAAATGAGTGTGTAAATATACCTAGTTTAACCTGATGCAGAACTTTCTCTGTTAAAGGTTAATAAATCAAACTGATGGTGCTATCCACATCCACTGCACTTTGGGGGACTGGCGGTGCGTATGATACAGAGTGCTGGTAATTTTTCCACATCCAGCAACGAGGACATTTCCTGCCAGAGCATCCTCCAAGTTCTTCTATTGTGTTGAAACTGCAAAAACTTTCTAAATCAGGACTTCCTCCTATTATATTTCAGAGGCGTCTTTCTGGGAAATGCAGATTCAAGTGAAAAAAAAATAGGAATTCCTGCAGCACCACCCAGTGGAAACATTAGAAAAAGTTGCAGAGTGCCCCGGCACAGAAGTTCCGATCCAATTCAGCAGTACAGTAATGTTGCCACACAAATCCAAATCGGTGTAGGGATGTGCCAAAAAAGCACAGAGGGTTTTCCTGGCTGGTGTCCTTAGCAGAATCACATGAGGTATGCCTACTCTGCGTCTCCTGCATAATAGCCGTCTCTTTATATTATAATTTAAAAGATTATTTACAGTAAAGTGTAATAATTTGCAGGGTTTCCTTCTCAAGCAAGAATACCCACTGTTCTGGCCTCAGCACGTTTAAAAAAAATAAACAGACTCCTGCAGTTAACAGCAACATGAAAGACAGCAACAAGACCTAGCAAAATATTACATGCTAACACGGTTACTCTGCAGAAAAGAAAGCATTCGTACACATGTCCAGCAACAGTTCCAGCAGGTATATTTGGAAATACAATGTTTTCAGTGTGTTTTATTATTATTATTATTATTATTTATTATTATTTTTAATAAGTCAAAGAAAGGCTGAGGTGGATGTCCAAAGGAAAAAAGTTCTACAACCTGCACATTAATACAACAAAGGTCTGATTGCCTGCCAACAAGAGGTGTGGTGACACCACCTCTAAAACATGGGTGTTTTGGAGATTCTCCGTAAGGATGTAGTTCTTAAATTCCTTGTATAAGGATCCTTACTTCCATCCATGAGGATGCAAGAAACCATTTTAATCAGACTGTGTGGAAGCCCTCAGCAGGAGGAAACACGGCTAGGCTAGTTGCCTCCCTGTGAAGGGCTTAAAAAACAACCTGCTCAACTATTTCTAACGCTAGCTGTAAACAGAACTACATAAACCTGTAATGGCTCCAACCATTCACCTTGGGAAAGACATAAAATGAATGCAGGCTCCTCACACTGCTTTCTGTCTCCTCATGTGGTGCACATCTGTGGCATGCTGGCAGTACGCTACGCTGCAATCTGAGGGACTTCTGGTTTCAAAGCCAGCTCTATATGTTTATTTTCCCCATACGACTTTCTCTTACATTTTTGCCAGCATCAGTAGGACACAGTTCACGATTATTTGACTGTCCTATGTAAACCCTCTGACAGCCTCTGGTAACTTCAGAGAAAATATGCATGGAAACAAAAAAATAGCTAAAGACACAAGAGGCCAGATGATAGTCTTCAGCAACAGTGGCTATCCTCAAAGTTTCCTTGGCATACTGATGATTGCTCCCAAATTTAAATGCTTTTTCCTTCGCAGTACACCTTTCTTAAACTGAAGTACCAACACCTCCACTGCTGTGACAGCAGACTGAATGCTCGGTAACTTATGCTAGGGGCTGTAAGTTATTAAATGGTGTATTAATACTATCAGCTGCATCAAATGGTGCTTTTCAAAGATTTTATATTCAAATTCTTAAACTAATCTTCCCCTGTTGATTTTTCCTAGACTAGAAACTCCGACAGACAAGCAGGCCTTGTCTAGGCCTGCGGGCAGACAGGAAGCTGGTCAAAACGAAAGGAAATGCAATTCTGGCAGTTCTGCTCAGGCAAACTGAGGCAGCTGGCAATTTCTGTGAGACCTGAAGCACGGCAAGGTGATGGTGGCTCACACTGCCAGCTGGAGCTCGCCTTCCTATGCACACCGAATTGTCAGAGCGTGCTGGATTAGCACGATGAGTCACTGAACTATTCAGTGACATCAACAGCTTACCTGTATATTCTCACGTTGCAAGAGGACTCAGTCACAGCATTATACCGAAAATGGTGTAACACAATTCAGCAGATGGCAACCTACGTGCATATAGGAAGATTTTATCCGGACTCTTCCTTCCCATACAATTAGCACTGCTGTAACAGTTCATAGAGCACAAGCCATGGTGCAAGTTGCTTAATCATAAATAATGAGCAACCAATCACAACACTAGTTAAAGTCTGTTTTTCACTTTAAATGGTATTAATTCTGTGTGCAATGGTCTCATAGTAAAAACATAAATTAAGAATCTCCTTTTACGTGTCCAGATCTCAAAAATCTGGTATTCTCCTCCCTTCTCAGTGCTAATCAACGTTCTGTTATGCATGTTTACCATGAGCTAAGCTAAACTGAAACCCAATTGAAAGTCTATTTTAGCTTCTAACATTACTCACTTGTCTAGTACACCAACAAGAACTTGAATGTCACACCTACACTCTTCCCCTAGCATCAGTAATTAGCCAGTGGAATACCCGACAGAATGTACCTTAAAATGTGTGAGATTGCAGCCAACAGAAGAGCTGGTTGTTGGCCTCCTGTACTGTCCATGTCCTGTCTATTCGAACTAATTGCCATGGCTGCTGCAAGCTACGAAGGAGAGAGAAATGGGAGAGTATTTCAATGATTATAGCAAACTTCAGCCCGTGAGAGCTGCCTAGATTGCCTGTGCTTAGAAATGACATTAATACACCAGCCAGGCTGTTAGTGTCTCTGCTGCTCAGGATGCACAACAGCCATCATTTGGACCTGCACACTGACTCCTCGACGAGATTCCACGTTCAAATAAAGTTTAAAGACTACATCCCCTCTCCTCAACTTGGACCAGACTGCGCAGCCAGTTTTATTGCACCCCGTTCCCAGGAAAGACCAGGAATCAGCCCAGCCTTGATACCGCTCTGTTTTGGAAGCGTTTCTATCGGAGACCTTCAGCACTGCAGCAGCGGCAGCAGGACGGAGGGCTGCAGCCGTGCTTGCTGTACCAGCCCAACTCCACGCTAGCAGCTTGCTGGCCTAACCACACATGCTGGCTGCTCTGAGTCTGCTCTGAGTCACCAGGCTCCACAGGGGCCCGTATCTGGACTCCAAACCCAATTCCCATCTCAGCCATATTAGTGTAACACGGAAGAAATTCTCTGAAGGTAGGCAACTTTCTCCAGATTTTGCTAACATAGCACCAACAGGAATTTGCTCTTACTTTCTAAGTGCTTTTTAAAGATTGTTTCTTCTCATGAATTACTGTAAATTGCTGGGAAGAGGTAATAGTGCTACTTGAGTCTATAAACTTTTTGTTTGTGTTGTACTGTGACTTGATACAACAGAGGCCACTCAACGTTACCACAAGATAAACATTTAAAACAATAACACTCATTAGCATCCTTCCCCAAAAGCTTACACTAAAATATATCTGATCAATTTTCTACATATCAAAAAAAAAAAAGATGAAGAGAGATGCAGAGCTGCAGTGAAGAGGTGCTGTCACCACAACAGAGGCAAATGGATGTGTAATAGAAACCTGTTTTCCAGACAAACTGCCAGCTGTTTTGCAAAACAAGGATGGGAAACTTACAGGAGGTCATTCAATTAAAGGCTTTATGACTCTTTAGATGAATTATATAAGCCAAGTCTATTCTTATTTGTACAACTGTAAAAAACGTTATTTTATATAAACGTCTTTTTTGCTGGTTCACTAACATTTTCAGAGAAAGACCCACCTAGTCAAATTACACTACCAGAATTTTATACTTAGGTTAGTGCTTAGAGAGCTTTTACCAATTTTGCATGACTAGTAAGCATCACAAAAATTACAACCAATTGATTCATTGCATAATTTAATGTCAGCTAAAGCAATGAGATAATGTGTAAGATGTGGCTTTTCCTCTCCTAGTACCTCACGTGATCTCTCACTTAGGATCCACAAGATTTTAAAAAAATTGCATAAAGTTGAAGAAACTAAGAGTGTGTTGTTTGCACAGCAGCCCAAACCCATCAGCAGGTAGCAATGGGTATTTGTAAAGACCATCCGAGCTGTATCCTGAATCTGCAAATATGGAATAGCCAATTGGCCAGCAGAGACCCAGTTTGTGGCATCCTACAGAAATCCTTCTTCTGAATGGCCTGAGCTGCACCTAACTCCTCCGCTGCGGAAAGAGCATGTGGTATAGTCTGCAGAAAACTTTCTTTCCGTAGCTAACAGCTATTTATCTGCGAAGTTCCCAGGTGTCGCCACCCAGGTGAGCGGTTTTCACCGCGTGGCCCACGCGTGCAGGGCTCAGCGGATCCCTCCCACAGGCCAGGCAGCGCAGCACTGCGACAGCCACGCTGACACGCCAGCTCCGCGCAACCGCTCGAAGTAATTACGGATCCCAAAACCACTGCTATAGATAGCCACAGCAGTGCTACCAGAGCAAGAAGGGCAAAAGCAGACACGGTACTGGTAACTGTGATGCCACAGGAGTGATAGGAAGTGTAACTTTCAGCTGAGCTGTATCTGCTAACGGCACAGCGAAATTTGGCCTCTGGCGTTCTCAACTATAATATGACTTAAAATAATTTCCTAAATAGTTAGTTATTCAGCACACTGTGAGATCCTGACCACGAATGACACTGGCTAGACAGACTGAGAATTCCAGAGTACTTTGGGTACCCCACAAAGCGTCCATATAAAATTAGACATGCAGAATGTCTGCGCAGTAATTAATCGGTGTTGAAGTAGCTGGCATACGATGTTTTTGTATCAATGCTAGCGGCAGGTATTTTGTTTAATTTTTGCTTTTAAAAAAGCAGCAAGTCTCCTTCAAAGAGCTTTTGAGTTTAAATCCACTCTTAAAAGTAAACCCTTAAGAATCTGAGTTTGGATACAACTCCTGGTACATAAACGGGTTGGGGTTTTAAGACAGTTTTAAGGACAAAGGTGCGCTTTCTGCTCGTGAAGCGCACAGGTAAGGTGTGCTTGGTGCTTCATCTGCTTTGTTTCCAGACACGTGGCCTTGTGTTTTGCAGAGCAGTGAGCTGGACTTCCTGCTCCTACACCTTGACGTTCTCCTGAAAAACCATGACTAATTCTTTCATCGCTCCATTCTTTAACCACTCGATCACACTCCAACATGAGAACAGATACGTTCAGTCTTTCAAGAGCTCCCAACAGCCTCCAGAACATTAGATGATCCTTTCAAAAAGCCACACGCCAAGTAAACACCTGCCTAAGGATTCAGGGCTGCAAGATTCCCTGCCGTGGGGAACACGGAGGGGAAGGCCACGGCGAATGACTCCCACCATGGGCAGCACGAGGTGGTTTGCAAAGGCCCCACAGCGAAAGCCTGCTGCAGGAGCCACTGGGTGTGGTTACCAACCACGCACAGCAGCTCAAAACCAGCCGCACTCCGAAACCAGCTCGGGCTAGCCATGCCCTGTAATAGGTGTCAAAGAAGAAAAAGAAAACCAGCCTTCAGACATGCTGCAGACTGGGGCCACCGACACCAGCAGGCTGCGGGCCGATAAATCGTGTGCTGCACGCAGGGGTGCAACCTGCCGCACCTCTGTGGCACTCCTCGACTCGCCAGTCCTTTTCTATCTCGGGTTATTTAGCACTGTGACACGCAGCCGCTCACCAAACACAGATAACTGTAACTACCTGACCATACCAAATGGATGCCATGCCACCGAGGTACCCGAGCTCAAATAAGGGTTTATATACACGCGCATCACTAATAACCATGCTGGGTCTCCCAGTCTTATCCCACTTTCCCCGATCTTTAGTGACCAAATCTTTTTATTCCAGCGTTACTTCTTTTCTTTGATTTTCTGAAGCCACAAAGTGCCATGTAATTGCATTCCCAAAGCTAACATTCGCATTTTCTATACAACTGAGGGGCCCAAGCGCCCCTACGTATTGCATGTACCTGTCTTCCCACACGTAAAGCAAGCTCCATGCACCACGGTGAACCTGCCAAAAGACTTTCATCCTGTGGCAAGTCCTCCAGAACAGGACGTTAAGTGAAGGCAGATTTCAGCTATACTGCCACTTGACCAGCAATACCGTCCCGATACGAATACCGCGATCATAGCACGCCCTGAAGTTGGCCTCCATCCCAAGAACGGCAATACAACGAGAAAGCAAAGTGCACATCATCAGACCTAGCACGCAGCAAAGGAGAATAATTCAGTCTTTGGAGCGAGACACTTGAATTATTTTCGTGATTTAAGTTTAATGAAATATTAAGTAATAGGAGCAAAGAAGCACCGTGCATCAGTAAGCAGTGAGAAGTGCTAATGGGTAAAACAAAATAGATTTTTGTTTGCTAATGGGTAAAACAAAATAGATTTTTGTTTCTACACATAAAAGCATCCATGCGTGTTGTGTTTTGTAAACACAGTTACAAGGAAGGCTGTAGCTGAGCTTCTCCCCCGTGCTTGTGCTGCTCGTTTCAGCTGTTGCATAGAGGAGGAGTTGGCAATACTGAGAAGGATAAAAGTCCTTTTTTTTTTCTTCTTAGGAACAACTCATGGAGGTGATCAGAAAACTGAGATATAAGCAGTTATGATAACATCTCATCCCTTAGCCAATAGCGTATTTTCTTCTCACACACTCTGTATTTCATAAATTAAAATAGGGAAAGAATAAAATCATAGTGAAACACCTCTAAGACCTTTTTATTACATAAGTGGAAAACCATCATGCATCGTTGGGTATTTGGATTTTTCTCTCTTCCAAACCGAACTGCTGTAACTTTAATACAATCTACGGACTGCTTCTCATTCACTGTTTCAAATATACAGAACACACAACTGTACATTACTACTACATCTATTTTTCCATGCGGACATCAAGATGTTTTTAATTAAGCTGAGTGAATGCGCTATATGAAATTTAGATGTGTATAGTATATCTACACTGCATATCTGTACGTACGAATGTGCGTGCTTCACCTACGCTGATTCAGCAGATGGCACACTGAAATTCCAGCAATGTTTAACGCAGTAAGTGGGCAATTAAATGTGCATATCTCAAGCAGAGATAATAAGAGCAAGGAAAAGCCTCATCGATAAGAGTTTGAGTGTTGTATGTCAAGCCGACTGTTCCCTAACGTATTCAACACATTTTTTAATGTTATGCATAGTGATGCACCTCTCCCTAAAGATCTAGAATTTTACAAAACAAATAAAACTCCAAAACCAGAAAATAACTCTCACTACCTGATGACTGCATTCAGTTGGAACAGAGGTCAGGCGTTTTCTGGTTTACATATTATTTTTAAATTTTTTTCTCTGCCCAACCATGAAATCAAGGGGCATCTGTGTCTGGAGGCCGTGTCAGTAATCCACTAATAAAACTCCTCCATAAAGTGACGTTAATGAGGAATTTTTCTGTGCAGCCTGGACACAGAAAGTACAGGAAACACCGAAGATCCTCAAAGGTAAACACATGGTGTATTGCAATTAGTCCTCCATCCAGTTACTATTTTGTTGCACACTATTTACTAGTTTAATGGTATCACACAGTAATTCAAGTTAAGTAGCTAAGTGTTATTTCCTCTAACTTGCAATTTTGTTCACATTTTGGACATTTCTTTAAGGATAAGAACACTTGCAAGCAACTCTCCATTTTCTTTGTTTTCTCCAGACTCTCCCCCCCCCAAAAAAAAAAAAAAGTTATCTTCTAACTGAAATTATAGATCACTGGGTCACGGCAAAAATCTTTCTAATTTTGAACATGGACATTTTTCATGACTGCTATGAAGACCAATCATCACAAAATAATTACACAAACCAATAAGTTAAAAGTGACATATACAAAATAAACATCACTTGAAAACCAAATACGTAAAGAAAGTACCAATACAGCAAGGTTACGTGAGAGAATATACAGCTGAAACACGCTCATCGCCCCAGCACCGTGTCACAAGAGTGTCTTTTTATCATTCAATCACATGCAATCGTCATGGATGCAGAGCTCATGTTTATCTTAACACAGCCTTCCGCATTCCCCATTTCTGCACTTCACCTTATGCAAATATTTAATAAATTGCTTTCAATCTGAAATAATCAAGAAGCCTGTATGAGCAAAATATGAGACGAACCACAACTTTCTGCTTGAAATCAAATGCAGCCATCAACTCCTGTAGTCCTCACGACCAAAAAGATGCTGCATTGTACAAACTTGTCTTAGCACTGCACCCCTAAGTAAATAAAGATGTAACTTGTCTCCCTTTCAACTGCAATGCTAGAAAGGCTGACAGGGCTTCACAAAACCCTCCTGTGTTAGGGAACGGAAACTCCTAATGAGATTAGTTGGTGTGTGTGCAGACATTACTTAGCCATGACTAAATGGGCTCTCTTCCTGCAGCCAGTGGAAAATTCAGGGAACTTTTTCCCCCTGCAGCATCAGAGTCCCTCTAACCTTCAGCAAAGCCAGATCCAAAAACAACTCTCCACTTTCTCTCCCTTTCTCTCTCTCTCTCTCTCTCTCTCTCTCTTTTTCCTTACAAACATTTTCAGGGCTTTTTTCAGCTGGTCGTGGAAACTATCAGCGTCGGCCAAGGGGTCTTGGGGCAGGGGGTGGCTCAGCAAAGTGGGGAGGGGGAGGGCCGGGCAGAACGCAGAGGACTACAAAGGAAACTGTAAAAAGAGCAAATATATAAACCTGAGAGGGAGAAAACCACAGAGTTTCTTTGTGAGCTGCAGTGACTCATTTTCAAGATGTTGTCTGCTGCCAGTTTCAAACCGGAAGCGCATGGCAATTAGTCTTGCTGTTTCCAGACAAGCCAGAAACTCTCCCGACACTTTTTTTTTTTTTTTAAAGCCCCTTTTGCAGTTTCTGCGGCGGCCTCCCCCCTTCACCCCCGCACCCCCACAGGCGGCTCCGGGGTCCCCTCCGGCGCCCCCTCGGCGGTGTCACCCCCCCAGGCTCCCTTATCGCGATGCTGCCCGGGGGAGGACCGGGGCAGGACGCGGCTGGGGGGCTCTGCAGGGGGTTTGGGGGGACCCCATCCCCTCTCCTACAGCCCCGTCCCCCTCGCAGACCCCTGGGGCGGCGGTGTCCGTGTCCCCACCCCCCCCCCGGTCCCCTCACAGCGCCCAGCCGCCACCCCGCACCCCGACCCGCGGGGGCTCCCCTCTCCGAGGCGGGGGGGAAAGTAGGGGGTTTTGCGCCCTCCCCGCAGCCCCCCGAAACTTTTGGGGAGTTGTCCCGGCGCGGCAGCACCCGTACCTACCCAGAGCCTGCGGGGCTTTCCCGGTGCCTCCCGGTGCTTTAGAGGGAGCTGGGTAAAACCCCCCGGCTGCCCATGCTGACAGTCCTCTGCGAGCGCTCTGTTGCTCTTGTAACGAGATCCCGATCCCCCCCCTCTCTCTTTTTTCTTTTTTTTTTTTTTTTTTTTTTTTTTTTTGTCGGTGTGTGTGTGTGTCTGTGCGAGAGAGAGCGAGCAGGAAGTCAGGGCAGTCAGACAGAGAGCCGGCTCACTTCCTTTCCTGCATTATTCCCCAGGCGGTTTGCAGTCTGTGTAAACAGCCCTTTCCTCCCCTCGCCCCTCTCTCCGGCCGCCACCGCGCAGCATGGCCGTAGCGCCGGGCGCTCGCATGGCGCAGCCCTCACGGCACCTCCGAGCCCTCACCGGGAGCCCCGGCGTCTCCCCGACCTCCACCTCTTCCTGCGCTACACCCCCGGGGAGGAGCCTCCCGCCGCCGGGACCGCGGCTCTCCGGCACGGCCCCGCAGGTGACGCTCCGGGGCCGCCTCGGCCTCCTGGCGGGGCGACGGCCCTCAGGGGACGGCCCCGGGGGGGGCCCGGGCAGCGCCGCTGTCCCCAGCGGCTCCTCCGGGGGACCCGGAGACGCTGAGGGGAGCGGTGCGACCCGGCACGGAGCCGTGAGACGAGGGAAAGGAGGGCTCGGAGTCGAGGGGTGCTCGGGGTGCCGAGCCTGAGAGGGACCGTCCCGCTCCGGATCGCGTCTCTGAGGCACCGGAGGAGGCGTGCTGGGATGGGCTTAGGTTCTGAGCCTCGCTTCTCAGCTGTGTGTTTGGACTTACTGAAAGGGGATTTATTAAAGGATTTATTAAAAGTACTTCCCATGCTTGGTGTTACATCGTTGTATCTCATATATCTTCATTACATCTTCACTATATCCTCACTATATCCTCACTACTGATTTTATTTGGAAACTCCCAGAGCGAGGGACGTGTCTTCTCTCTGCCCAGCATAAAGTGCATCAGCGATGTAAAATACATAATACTTTACAATCAATACTGTGGTGCTATTTCTTTTAACAGATTTACTCTTTTTAACAGATTTACCGTTTCTTTTAACAGTCACAAGAGTTACCGTTCAAGCAATGCAGCTCCAAATGTTGTCAACGTGAAGTGACGTAGAAGCCGTGATTATTCTTTACCTCCCTAATGGCTTGTTCCTTGCAATGTCACTGGGAACAAAACTATGCGCCGATGAGATTAAAAAGCTCGTCGCAGTTTGCCACCAAGCATGAGCCAATAGCTTCCAAACAGCTGGCAGTAAGCAGACTGGTGGGAGTCTATGGAAATTGGTTGTGTTTCCCCATTCTCTTCCTCGTAACACGGTACTGGCACACCAAATTGCATAACTTTGTCATTTTCTTTAATTCCCTTTCAAGAAGTCATTCTGAATCAGAATACAGATGTGAGGTCTGCTCACTTGGTGTTTCCCAAATAAAGAATCATTAAAATATTTAGCTCCAGAAAGCACATTTCCTAGATTAAAACATGCAGCGGACAAAGTCCTTGCATTAAGTATCTAAGTCATCAGGGTGCAGGAATCAAGATTCACTTGGGAAGTACGACTGAAGACCTGATTTTCAAAAGCTGGGCAGCCAGAGGGGCTTTTATGGTCCCAATAATGCAATGTTGGACCAACAGCTGGGGGCACCCACCTTCATCTTCTGCATTTATCTTCCGTTAATTTTGTGAAGATGAGAAGAAGCAGAGACATTCCAAAGTTGCCTTGACCAGTACCAGTGGTGTGGGGATCTGAGAGAACAAACTCTCAAAGTCAATATTACTTTTCCAAACCAAAATTTCTTTTCTTTTACACAAAGTAAATAATGCTATGTCCTTAAAAAAGGTTAGAAAATGAACATGTTTATTTATCATGAGCACTCGAAAACCTTTTACAGCACTAGTTCTTCTTTGTCAAGGTAGTGAAGTAGAAAACTAAACAAAGCTGCCATGCTGGAGGCTGGGCAGGCACTGGGGGAGGGCTCTTCGTATCACCCTATGGATGGTGGAGAAGAAAATGAGAAATGTGTTCAATTGAAAAAAAAAAATCAAGATATGTTGGAAACTCAAATTCAGAAAATTCTGCTGGAAGTGGAAGAAAATGTGAGCTTTTGGCCAGGGCTAGTGATTCTAATAATATGGAAGTCATCTAGAAAATATTTTTTGAGACTACATCTATGTGCTTGGTAAAAACACTGTGCTTCCCAGAGTTGTTATTAAAATTCTCTCATCCATGATATCTACCTAGCTAAATTAGTTTAGACTTAACACTATCCTTAAGGACTAGCTGATACAAAAATACAAGATGGTGAACAAGGAAAATTGCAGGTTTGTATTGTGGAGGAGCCCTTTTCCTCTGCAAAAGCAATTCCACTCAGAAAACCTGTTTGTTAATGTAGTCATAAAAATGCTGGTTATGTTTTTAGCAGGGTCACTAGTCAACTTCCATGTCTCTATTCATGCCTATTCATCAGCGCATGCTACCATTACAACTGTTAATTATAAAGCCCAAGTCCTGTCCTTAAGCTGTTGAGATTTGGGGGTTTAGCTTTGGAAGCTGTTGTTCATTGCTCAGAGCTGGTCCAGACAACAGCTGTCACACTTGGAAAGAACCGGGAGTAACTAGAGGCAGCTCCCCTTCCACCAGAAAGGCACATTACCGCTACTGAAAGCCCTAATCTGATGGGTTCAGGCGAACTCTGCACAAACATATGCACCCAAGATGTCTCTGTGTGGCCTGTTTATCTAGGGATTGTAGAGTTTGTAAAAGAGCCCGTATTTATAAACCTGGCTTTCTGTTGAAAAAAATTGCCCCAAAGCATTCCTAAGTATAGTGACTATAATTCTGCCTCATTTTCATTAGATTACGTCTATTAAGAAACCAGGCTTTGTCTGTCCTTTCAGATCGTTTCTACTGTATTTTTAAAATGTTCATAAATCTCATGTGCTTCTATAATTAACCTATCTAAAGCAAAGAAACAACAACAACAACAACAACAAAAAAGGCAGATTTGCTGCTCTCCAGAGCTCTGTCTAAGCTCATCAGGCTGAGGGTCATGTCTGTTGGTCTATGTTTTACTGTAATTTCACTCAGAGTCTTCAGTCCCACTGTAATTATAGTATTAAATTAAATAATTGTAATGCCACTTTGCAGTACACATTTTTCCTTAAATGTACATAGATGTTTATAATCATGTATAATTATCGAGAACAAAGTTGAAAGCTGTTGGAAATAATTGTCATTTCATTTACTAATTTAATTGCAAGTATATTTAATGAAAGTATGCATTATATCGCCCTCTCTGAACATTTTGTATTTCTTTCCAGATTACAAGCTCTGTAGTGAAGAGGTTTCGCATTTGTATTGGCCTTTCTGACATCTGCCATCGTAAGTTGTTTGGCAAAATCGGAAGTAACCATTCTTCGCTCTTATTTTCTAGTAGTTCTGGCTTGAATAACCACCTGCCAGGTTGCAGGAGGATTTCCGGGGGATTTTGGAAGGTGGTTATACAGAACCTGATCACCTGAGTTGGAACAACAGCCTAATTCATGCAGGATTTTGGGTTGCCCTCCACAACATTACTATTTCAAGGCCTTGCAAATGTCGCATCAAAATTGATGAATGTTCCTCCAGCAGGTTTGGCTTTTCTCTTTCACACTTCCCTGTAGCTGGACAAACACGAGTTTCAGAGCCAACAACTTCATTATTGCAAAAAGTCCCGGGGGATCCGTTCTGCTCACAAAGTGGCCTGGTCTTCAGCTTTATCTCATCTCGCAGGCAGCTTCATTGGCAAGCAGAGCCAGCCTGCAATACTGTACAGTGCTAGCTCCAGGGTGTAGCACTGGCTCTAAACCCACGGAAACTCAGAAGAAGGCACTGCACATTGCTCCACTTCAAGCATTATTCCTTCCTGGGCATTTTGCTGAGCTGTCCTGAGTAAAATTGTGAGCTTTAAAAAAGGGTTTAGATGGCAGACAATGACAAAACTGTGTGTGTTGTTCAATGCTGGATCCAAACAGTGGGAAAAACAATTGCATGTCAGCATCGAAAGGTTAAAAACCTCATGCCACATTTTCTGGAACAAAGAAATCCTGCAAGTTTCAACCTAAAAAGTTTGCTGTCAGAGGCAGGAGGAGGGCTAAGTGCTTCTTCACACCACAAAGCAAGTATCCTGTGCAGATGGCAGGACCTCAGCAAAGAAGCGGGAGCCTCTTCCCTCCTCCCACGGACTTTTGTTTCCTTGGGGAGCGCATTCCAGTCCCTCCTGGCAGAGGCTGTGAATGAGCATTACTGCTGCGTTGCGATTAGAAATCTGCATGCAGTCTTGAGGGGATGATGTTTTGGAGTCCCTGAGGTGTCCGTCCTGTCCCCTACCCAGCCCGAGAAGGCTGCGGTGCTGGATCAGGAAGGAGTGTTTGGGGAAATGACTGCTTTTACGCTCCTCTTCCTCTGGCACGTTTTGCTTTCCTGAATGTTTTGCTTTCCCTGTGTGTTGTTGTGGAAGAAAGCACATGACCCAACATGTTTAGATTAAAAGCATCACTTAACGTCTGCTATTTCATTAGGTTTGCCTTCTTAGTGAAAGATTTATAAGGAATTACCTCCTGCGTGCAGTGCAATTGCCTACGATTTTTTGTCATTTCAGGAATGTCATGCTGCTGAAGGAGCCTATAGCACCTAAATGAACAATCCATGAAAACAGGGAAAGAGGATTCCGGGAATCTTTGAATAACCCCGTGGTCTAATCTAGCCACAAAGATTAACTATTTGAGAGGTCACTGAGCTTCTCTTAAATCTTTCAATCTGTTCTACTGCATTTTTTTTCCCCAGGCTAATTAATTAAAGGTCTGAGGTAAAAGTTTAGTTGCATTTCATCTATCTTTTTTTTTTCCTGCCTCCCATCTGTCTATTTTACTCTAACCTAATCTCTAAATACAACTTAACCAAGGTATTTCTGCTGCCAAGTATCACCATAGCATCTGAATATAATTAAACTGGTTTTACTGTTCTCAAATGCTTTTGGTCAAATGGAGCGCGACTCACTGCCACTTCTGTTCAACCCGCACTAATTTTAAGATTTTTAGATGACAAATGAAGTTGTGCAGATTTTGTCTTCAACATGTGACCTTGTAAGCTTTTATGTTTCCCTGTACGACACACACTTGGGGAGACACTTCTTAATTTTCAGTTAGGTGCATATGACAATGGTTTTTTTTCTTTTAATTACAGTGTATTTGATTATAAGGTTCCAATGTTTGTGTTATCATGTTTGTAGTTACAAAGTTAATTGTCCATGGTCTTGGTGATGTGCATTTTCTAACAATCAATGTTTTCTTAAAGCCTTCCCTGTTCTCATATGCAATAGCCACAATTATAAAACTCATATAAAAGACACATTGGAAAAGAAAATAAATCTTCGAAATGTCTTTGGGCTTTTAAAGCCAAAACTAACCCCTAACCAGCCATTGGTACAGACCATAAAGCACATGCACTGTGTGTTTCTTATGGGAAATGACTGCCATTAGCATAACTGTAGCTACCTTTTGCTTGCTAGAAAATCCTTTTTCGAAGTCACATAACACAAAACAGTTAAAAAATGAATGTATCTTCTTAATACTTTATGTGTGCATGTACACTCATTTTTCTTGATGTACGGTGAAGGAGAGAAACTTCAGAAAACAATTAAAAGAATGTAGTTAGGACCCTGCCACCAATGACCCATAGGTGCTCATGTCTCTCTGCTCTCTATGCAGAGATCCTGGGGAACTTTCCCAGCTAATGTAGCTGCCCAAATAGGTGCTTCAAGGTAGGAGACACAGATACATAGATAAGAGACACACATTCGTATTCTGCCTTTAGCACAGCTAAAATGTGAATTTCCTCTTCTGCTGTCTATGATGGGATGTTATTCTTTTTTCTTTTTTTTCCCCATACATTTAAAATACAAGTATAGAAACCTTTCAGTGTAGCCATACCCAGATCTGAATCATTTAAACGTGACAGCATTTTGATCCTTCTAAAAACTCAAGTAATGCAGGCTTGCAATGCAAACTTGATTTGTTCCTCCAGAAATTCCCTGTTTGTGCATTTTTCTCATGCTGGTTTGCTATGTATTAGCTCAGGACAGCTCTCCTGTCTGTACCTTAAATATACACATTGAAAATCTGATATCCATTTGCCTACCTGATACGCTTTTACCAAGTACTAATGATAGTTGCAGTTCTAAGAAAATTGCTAATATACAGCCAGAGCTATGGTTATATGAATATTGTCTCGTATTTTGTTGTGTGCTGTTGACCAGTTGTTATCAAGAGATGCCACATTTAAATGGAAAGCTTTTTTGATACAAACCGTATTCTCCTTATACCCAGACTTAGCCAAAGACTGTAAACACAAGCCAAAATCCACCCTCTTTAAAGAAGCCCTGAAGAGTTAACCATGTGCTTTCATGTTGTACTGAAGATAAAAAAAAAAAAAATCAAGCAACCACAAATTTAGGAGAATGGTTAAGTTGGCTGTTGCCCACCACTAGCACCATCTGGTGAAGCACAAGTCTTCCAGGTGAGAAGAGAGGGAAGGCATCAGCTATAACCCTTTTATCCACATTTCAGCTGCATGCAATAACAGATTTAAGCACATTCTTAAAGCTTGGCTGAAGCAAGACCTCCCATCCTTGTGCAAAAGGTGTTGAAGTTTTAGCAACTTTCCTTTGACTTCAGTGGCCTTCAATTATTGTGGAAGTGGTCTTCAGGAGGATCTTTTTTAACACCAAGTTCTTTCAAAATCCTACAGAGGATGTAAGATAAACTTATTAGTCCAACACTCACTTACTCTGCTAAAAGGAGAATGCTATACCACATAGATTATTGCTTACATTAGCACACAGAATATAGTTTGCATAATTCACGTTAAAAATTGCTTTAAGATGCTATTGGGAGAGAAATTGCAAAAATGGATATACGTAGAAATGTATAGTAAACTATAATGTAAGTGTCTTCAAGTATTTGAAGAGAAAAAGGAAATGTTCTAAACTGTTGGTAAATTTTTTTGGATGCTGTTTATGTTTGAACTTTTCTCCGTTTTCCTGTAGAAACTTCCGTATCCTCTTCCTGTGTCCCTACAAAGTTTTGCACAATGCAGAACAAGAAATGCTACAGGGATTGTGCTCCACCTTTCTCCTTCCTGCTGGGATATCCTTTCTGTAAAGAAATGTAAAGTATGTCATATTCAAGTAAAAATGTTATATTATTCTTTATCTCAGTCATTTTCTGTTATCTACAGCATATCAAGCTGAGCCTACATTGGTTGCAGAAGTACACCACTATTTTCACATTTTTATGACATATGAGTTACTCAGCCAAAGGTAGCTCAAATCTATTACAAACTTTCTTGTTTTCCAGAGTCTTATCAAGGGTTCATGTCTAAGCCAAACAAGACAAGGGCGGGTTGGGTTTTTCTCTTCATTGTTTCGATTGAATTAACAGGAAGGGGGGAGTGCTTTACCTGTCTGACACTAGAGCAATATTCATTAGCTCCCACTTCTCACTTGCCTGTCTGTGCAGACTCTGTCTGCATCCTTGTGGGAATTGTACAGGACTGATTTCTTGACTCCCAGTAATAAATAAGGAAATTAGTAAGGGCCTTGGATCTGAGCTGCAGTGTCTTAATTCACTCTAAAAAGTCAATACTCACAATTAAAAAATAAATAAATAAAAAAGCCCAGGACATGAAAAACTTAGTTAATGTTAATGGAACATGTTCCTGAGCAGTCAGGAGGGTAGGCTTTTACTGTTGCGCTGTTTTTCTGTATGTCACAAGCATGTTTTATAACCCTATGCATATATAAATGCAGATGTATGCATATATATTTCTCATTTAGATCATTGAGCAGTCTTTCCCCTGCAATAGCAGTAAGGCATGATGGTGATCAAGACTGAAGAGAATTATTTTGTAGTCTTGTACACTATGACTAATGAAGGTCAGGTGTGTAAAATAATAGATGATCCACTGGGGTATCAAATTAAAATAATGTGAAAAGACAGAGACTTAAAAATATGCAGATGTTTCAGACAGTTTATTGAAATAGCAAGCAGGAAGTAGATGTTTTAAAAATTATCTTTAAAATAACACAAAACAAAATTCATCCCTCTGCGTGGATGAGATTTGCTGAGTAAAACGTTTCTTATAGTTACCAGCTTTTTAATTTCCTCTTCACCTTTTCTGATGAGGTATACATTTCATTGGTTTTTTTGTCTTTCTTTTTGTGATAAATAGAACAGGCAAACAGAATAAAGGGAAATGTTTAGACTTACAGGAAGTTAGTATGAAGAGCAAAATAATGTAGTCAACAAAATTAATTGTTTTAAAATTGTGCCTTCACTGATTACCAAACTGATTAAGAAGTTTTATTAGTTAACCTTTATTTTATTTAAATGTTATTTATTTCACTTGTTTATATTATAAGGTTCTTCCCTTTTATTTCTATAAATACTATTTCTTTGATAATAAATAATTTAGCACAAGGCTAACAAGCAGCAATGAATGGTCCCTAAAATAACCCCATGTTTAAAACTAGCACATTGACACTGTAAATTGATGAGGGTGATAGTTTTCCCAAAAAAATCTCAAGATTGCAGTTAGCAGTAGGAACTATACTTCTGCATGTGGCAATCATTTATGATTGTGTTAGAGCATTCTGCTTTTGTGGTTAATGGACTTGACTCCAGTTCCTGTTCTGCTCAGGCTCCCTCATGTCTAAACTAACAGACCTGTACTGAAGTCATTGGTGTCACCCAGAATTTCACTGGGCTAATTATGAACAATTTTGAACCCCTATGGGTGTTACAGAAAGAAATATTGGCTTCCCAATCCCAAAAAGAGAGAAACAACTTTAGTCTATTCTCTTAAATACATTAGGCTTTTGTGGTTACACACCATGAGTATGTGAGTGCAGGTGAGTAAACGTATGCCTGTTGATTCCAAATGTCAATGTGTTTGCATGGATATACCTACCGTTTCTCCCTAATAATCCAACTTTCTCGTTAACAGAAATGATCTCAAAGGTCCAACGTTAAGTTCCATGAATACTCCACAAATATTAGCTCTTGGAAAGAAGACGATTTTAGTGCTATCTCAGGAGGAAGCGTAACTGAACTCAGCAGGCCGTGGACAAATGTGAGTCCATGTGGTGAGATACTATAAATGCCTTAACCATGGGATTAGAGTCAATTGTAGTTTGCACTTAGAAGGCACCGGAAAAAAGAAACAGTCAAAATATTTAAGGCCATGTGAAGACAGACTTCATGGGCTCTTCTTTTCTGCAAGAGACATAAATTCATCTCTTGTTCAACATGCATAAGAGGCTACAAGACTGGACTGTCTTGGGAGCCAGTGGTATGCCAGTAAAACACAGACTATTTAACGGCCTTGGACCTGCTCCTCCTTCTCTATATCTTTCTTCTTTGGTGTTCCTGGCTCTCTAGATAATCTTGGTTTGTTTATCAGAGCCTCATGAAACCACATTTCAGAAGGCATACATAACTCCGTTCTGCTCTCTGGATTAACCTCAAAAGCAGTGCAAATTGTTCAATACCTTCCCCCAGAGGTTGCAAGAGTCTTCCTTTCTTGAAGACATCTGTGTAAAATTACACACTTGCTAGTGATCTCAACAAGAACAACATTTGTTAAAAACAAGGTGAAAATTCATTGAAAACAAAAGAAATGTGTATTTTGCCCTAATTTATCAGTTATACTTCTGATTGACTATATTAGATAAGACACTCTCAACTAAGTTTCACAGAGGAAAAAAGAAATTAGAAATAAGTAGATTAGCGAACAGCTTGCTTCAGTCTCCAGAGGGTTCTCTTGTTGCACAGCCAGACTGACAGTGTTGAGGCCACTGGCTCTCTGAACTAGTTTCCCCAGCCACTTATGTGCATAAGTTTGTAAACTCATCGCTTCCTCTAGGACAAGTAGAACCCTTCACACTCCCAAACCAGCATTAGTAAAAGCGGAGTTATGAGATGTATAGGCACTTGGTTTCATTTGATGCTTGTGCTAACACGTTATCACTGAGTCACTGCTTGGCAGGGTCACAGTGGGAACCTGGGCTCTGTGGAAGTGGACGGGGGATGCTCCAGTGAAAGACTCTTTAATTATGGAAAAAAACAGCCTCTTGAAAGTATAACAATGATTTCGGAGTCTCCATTCTCAGGTTTGTTTCTTTGTTTGAACCTTGTTACAAACACCTCCAAACAATTATTTCTTCATCCCCAAAATAAAAACTGTTTTGTAATTTGAATATTTAAAAACAAAACAAAACAAACAAAAAAAAAGCACATATATATTTCTATGAGGATATTACTGAGGTAAAGCCATAAAAAAGATGAGTGCTCTGTAAAATTCTGAAATCTGCAAAGATAGAATCATTTCTTGTGTCTCCTGTGGGGGAGGTAACCAAGCTGGGCACTTACCGTGATGCTGAAAGGGTTTCCTTCCTCTTCCTCACACTTCCCCAATTACCATGGTCTGGTAGAGTCCATGCACTCAAGGGTCAAATCACTAAATCATGGCCATATGTCATACTTAGAGCAGGACTGCATCTACCCCTGCAGGTCCCACTGATTCCACTTCCATTTCTCTTCTGCATGCAAAAACCTTTCTTTGGTGTCTGACAGTTCCCTCGGTCGAGCAGAACAGCCGTCAAGGGAGTTTGTTTGTGAAGAAACAAAAATGAGTCACAGGCTAAAGATTAATTTAATAATCTAGAAACAGATGCCCTTGAGGATGTGTGGTCTAGTAGAGGAAACAGCAACTTCTATGATGCCTGTCTTTCTCCCAGCAAAAATCACCTCTGTCTTGCTTCCGTGTGGCTTTGCCAGCTTGTCTTAAGGTAGGTACAGGTTTTGCCAGTTTAGAGACCTCTGAGCACAAAGAAAATCTGTAATTGTAGCATTTCAGTCCTTTGAATGATTTTTTCTGTTTACAAAACTGCTTCATTTCCATGGAGCTCTACCAAAACAGAGTCTGTGCCTCTTTTCCAAGATGGATGTTGTTTCATCACCTCTCTTTGATGTTCTGTGTAAGTATTGAGTGAGGTGAAAGAAGGAACTGAGATGTTGTGGGTCTCATGGGAATGGTGCCAGGAAGTGCCGAGCAGTTATTGACAATGGTCCTCTGCTTCAGGAATGGAGAACTTACTTAGCTGCTTCAAGTCTTTTCTGAACTGTGAGAATATTTCATATCTTTAAGGGGATCTGCTATCTTGCAGTGATTTGGAAATCACCATATTGTCACCCTCCTCGGTCTATGGAAAAAAAGGAGGTCATCTGTCTGAAAGATACGTATTTGTACTTACATGAGGAGGAGAAGAATCTCAGGAATCAAAGTTAGGGCTTCTGGCATTATATGCTAGCCTTTTCGATTACATTGCTTAAAAGAATGGGGGGGGGGGGGCAGTCTCTGCTGGCAAGATATCACCCTGTCACTCCACAAGTTACACGCTAGTTGAATGACTTCATGCAAGATTTCATGCAAGATTTACACTTAAGAAGTCATCTGTCTGTGAGATGAGGACAGGATTCTTCCAGGGTATAGAAGAGAAAATATCAAAGATGGAAAGGGCATGGAAACCTTTTAATCTAATATCTCTGATTTCCTTGTATGTAGCATGAATAAGGTCTGCTCAGAAGAGCTATCAAGCAAACAGCATGTGAAGAGAGAAGAGAAGAGAAGAGAAGAGAAGAGAAGAGAAGAGAAGAGAAGAGAAGAGAAGAATTATCAAAGTACTTAAAATGTGTTCAGCTATGTCTGATACCTAATAACCTATATATTGATATCCCAAATTAAGAGCTATACCTTCAAATGTAGCTCTTTGTGAGCTTATGCAGACAATAGAAATTCTGTTTGTTCACTAACCTTGATGCTTATGTACAGCATTGCTCTGCACTGATATGAGATTACAGTACACTACTGGTGCCAACATTTGGGGTTGAAGAAATTTATTGATCTGTAAGATGTGAACTGAAAATAGTTCAGATTTGGCTGCTTTGGACTGTCATTGTTGCATAAGTAGTTTCAGGAAGACCTTGCAGTGATGTCCTAACCAAAGGTCTCAGACTTTTTTGTCAAGAACACCAGTAAAATCCCTGCCAATAAATAAATAAACAAGCAAACAAACTGTTGTCACATTTTCATTCCAATATTTTGGCAGTTGTCATTTTGCATGTTGTAAGCCAAAAGCATTGAAGAATTAGAATCTCTTCCTGTTTAACATCTTACATGTCTTTAAATCACAAAAAAGAAAAAAGAAGAAAAACAAAACAGATAACAACCAAACCCCTATTTTTAGTCAGATACATATTTGGGATTTTTTTGAACAAGACTGCATTTTGAACATCAAAGTTTACTGAGAATTAGGATTAATTTGCTAGTGGAAAAAGAGTTGTAGCTGTTTATACTAAGCATTCAACAGGTAAAGATCAAGCCTCTGACCACACATTTTTTCTGTGTGGTTTTTCAGGTGTGGTTTTTATTATGTTCTTCCTCAAAATTGCGAGAACAGAACAGTTTCTGTTATGCATGTTAAACTGATTAACTTATAGATCTCATTAGGAGAAATATTATGCTCAGCAGATCAGTTGCACATTTTTCTAAAGCTTTCAGCCTGGAAACAACCTACACACTGTGGTGGAGTGTATGTGGTGTTAATATCTGGAAACTTCAAAGTAGCCTTAGTCTCTCATTTATAGAAAAACAAATATCCTTCTAAGTAACATGATGATCAGCTGAAGAAATGTTATACTATGGCCTCATTAGCATCAGAATTTAGCATATAAATTCTTAGGAAAGATAATAGAGCATCTTTTAAACTGTCATTTCTTCCTTTTTTTTTTTTTTAGCTATGATGCAGAGATTTTCTTCTGCTAGCTAAGATTATTTTATTTGTTCTTTTCAAACCATGTCAGCATTTATTTGGCCTCTGCAGATCCTCATTCAATTTTGTTCTTTTTATTGATCCTTTCAGGCCTAAGGCGCTGTATTTTCCCTTATTTTTTTCCTTTTTCAAATATGTGTTTTCTATGCTTTGAGGATATATCAATAAGTTTGGCTTTCTTTGCCAAAAAAAAAAATGTTTTACAGGTCTGGGTTTTATTTTATATTCACATTTAGATTTTTTTTTTTTTGCAAGTATTCTGAGGGAATCATTTTGCTTACATATTTTTTTCTTTATAAAAGCACTCAAATTCTGTGCCTATTTATTTTAAATGTTGTCATATTCAGCTATCTGCAAAATAAAATTCATATTCAGCTCATTCCTGTTTCAGAATAAAAGAGACTAAGGATTTAGGAGGCAGACAGGAAGTTGTGCCCTTTTGACCCAAAGGACTAAGAGGAAGGTTGGGAGGCAGATGATAAAGAAAAGGCAAAGGAGGAGGTGACTTGTATGCATTGGTCATAGATCTTAAAATTTTTAAGTTATCATATTAAGAGATAGAGCAATCCCAGGCAGAATGTGAATGTATGTTGTTGTCCACCACACCATGTTGACTTTTTCTCCTTGCCCCTTGGAATCATAATTTGGATGTAGCTATTCCAGCACGTTTCATAAAAAGGCTTTCTCAAGACTGGCTTTTATGATCCTCTCAAGAGGTCCTGTGTGAAATGACTGTTTCTGACCACAAAATGCTCTTGCACAGTTGTGCCAGTCTAGGAAGTGCACATTGCTATGGCAGTAGAGGAGGCTAAAGCTACTCAAATACTTGGGATTGTGATTTCTTTTCTGCACATTCCTCTTCTTCACTCTTTAAAATTTTGCCATTTTCTTCTTGGTAGTTATATACTTCTCTATCTTGCAGGTTTTTTTTTATCTTTTCCCTTAATATTTATCATTTTTACATCTTCCCAGCCCTCTTGGTAATCCTCCAGTGCTTGTTGGAAAGGAAAACGGGGCAAACCTTATCTTTTCCCTCTATGCAGAGGAAAATTGAGAGGATGCAGGCAGAGAGATGCAGAGAGATGGAGAGAGATGGAAGGAAGGCATGCTGCTGCTATGGGAGCCTTCTCTGCTTTTCCCCTTCTGCAAGAGATTATCTTTGCAGAGCCCTGCAGGATCCTGTGGACTAGTGACAGGAAGGGGCTCCGAAACTCTTTCCCGAAATAGAAAACAGGTAACATAATACTTCTTTTATCCCACAGGAACTTGAGGATGAATGGGTGTGCCCAGCAAGTGTGACAGTGAGGCAAGAAATTAGAAGCAGAGCCCTGTGGAGTTCCCACACAACAAGCTTCACCAGGAGACTAAAAGAGGAAAACGGGCAGAGATGTTGGGACTGCACTTTATACATCTACTTGGCAAGAGGAAGGACAGGGAAAGGAAAGAAATGGTGCTGGTCCCCTCTTGCATTGCCCAGAAGGTGCAGCTGGGACAGTAAGATAAATCACTCCCACCACTGTCATTTCCCCAAGCGGATGAGGACCTGGGGAGGAAGTCTTGCTGCCAGGGTGTCCTCATGCTCCTCCTGGCCTGGGACAGCTGAGAGCAGTCCTCCTGAGACCTTAAAGCAGACAGAAGGGCCCGTCCAGTAATGCAAAGCAACAGATAATGTAGGTGCTTTTCTCATAGCAAGGTTTTCAAAGTGACAATTTATGACTTGTCATAGATTTTTCTCAGTGAGTCAAACACCTTGTCTTAAATTAAAACTTCCTCCAAACAGCTCAGACATTTGATTTTGTGACTCATATTTATTAAACCAAATTTTCATCCATCTGTTGGATTGCAATGTTATCAGAGCTTGCATTTTCAGGCACTTACACCAGACGAATTTAAGCTTAGTAAGCAACCCAAGACTGCAATAAAATTGCGGTAGGGATGCAGTTGGCACAGACTCTTCAGATTCATGAAATATATAGGTATAACAACACAACTTTGTACTTACATGGGTAAATGCATATGTTTCTCATAAACTCAGTGAGTTCATTGGTGTTGATCACGTTTGACAACTTTTACATATACTTGTCCACTTAACATCTTCCCAATACATTTGACTCTTGGCAATGAATAAAATATAAAGCTGCTGATAAGCTGAATTGCATGTTTCCACTTAAATCTGCATTCCTTGTTGGGTTCCTTTGTTGGTCTTCTTTAGAAATGTCCCAGTATTTTGCCTACTGTGTTTGCAGTATACCTGTACTTAATGCTTTTTCATTTCCTTTGTCTAGCACAAGATGCTGTTCTTCCACAAATTTCCAGGGAGAGTGAGAGAGAGAGAGAGAGAGAGAGAAATGTTAATTTAGGAAGTAAATCTGCTCAGTGTTTTATCCCAACATCCTGTCCTCCTGCTGCTTTTTATATGACCTTTTGCACTGCACAGAATTCATTACTATTGTAAAAAAAACATGTTTATCTTTCTTACAAAATTGCAAGGAGCCCATGCCCTGCTTTAAAGTGGACAGTATTCACAAATGGCAAAAATATGCCTTCTTCCAAATCCTTTTCATTCAGCAGCAGCTCCACAAGTTTGCTAATTAGACCCACTAAACAAAAACACCCCAGCAATAACACTATGCAGAAGGAAAGGAGAAAGCATCATTATTGCAATTTTATTTACCATTTCACTGCAGGACAGCCCAGGAACCCTAACCAGGTCAAGACTTCATTGTGTCAGGTGCTGTACACAAAAAATAGCAGTTCCTGCTCCAGGAAACGTGAAATTTGTGCACATATTTATAGCCAAGTTTGTGGCCCCATGGTAACTCATTTAGTGATTACCTCCACAAATGCTAGTGTAGGCACCCAGAAACATTTGTTGCAGGATACAAACATCTGTGGTTTCCCCCGGGGCTGAAGCCCAGTGTACTTTCCCTGCCACAGAAGGGTAATAGGGCCTTAGAGTAAATGGAGTGGAATAAGACCCAAAACACTTTGCGTTCCTTAAATGAAAGGCACTTTATGCACACGTATGTTTACTGAAAGGCCTTTCAAAGAGGCGTAATTATGCAGGCATCTTTGTATAATTCGCCTGGGTCAATGCTAATGTCGGAAAGTACTTATTCTGCGGGTCAGACATATTGCTGCACTGTTCAGCTGCTGGCCTGTGTGTACGTAATAAATCACTCTGCAGAAGAACTCGACTAACCTGTATCTGTCCTAGCTTTTTTTCATTGCAGACCACAAACACTGATAGAACATAAAATGTTTGCTCAGTCTAGACTGAGTGGGGAAATGGAGGCTCACACTGCATGTGCTCTTCGGGGAGTACCTTCTACTCCTTCCAGGGAGGCAAAGTCTATGTATGACACCAGAAATACCAGACTGTGTAGAAAAGCAACAAACACTAATAGTCCCAAATGCTTCTTTAAAAATCGTTTAGGTTAATACAAAGTACTCAGGTCTGCGTGAGTGCGTTTAGGCCCACAGGGAGTTTGGAAGTGCATATAGTGTCTCTGAAAAGCGCTGGGTTGACTGCCAGCCCTCAGGGTTGGAGCAGCAGGTGAGATAGCACTGCAGCCTCCCCAGTCAATTCCTAAAGGGGACATAGTCCTGCGCTCGCTCAAGTAGTCAGCAGAGCTGCAGAGGCTGCCATCAGAGACGTGTCAAGTGGTGCCCGATGGCGTGCTGGCCCTGGCGTCCCTTCCTGTGCCAGATCAGGTGTGCAGGAAGGGCCGCCCGACCAGCCAGCTGGCGGGGGTGAATCTGCGATGTGAACCCATCGTTGAGGATCACGTCACTGCCACAAGGTCTTTTCCTGCAGACAGGCAGCTGCGGGGAGGGAGAGAGGGAAATCAGCCTGCTCCTCCAGAGGAGGTGAGACACTCGGGCCTGGGGCCAGCAGGGCTGCTGTGGCTGCTGCCTTCCCACTGATGGCCACTCCTTGCCCCCACCCTGGCACTGGCCATCTCCCCGCCACCAGTGCAGCGAGACCCTTTGTTTTTGCGGTGTTTGCCATCTGAAAGCCCCACGGTGCCTGAAAACCCTCAGCTTTGGGTGGTGGGAAGAGGCACACCACACCATCTGTCAGCCTCGCTCTGTTCAGTGAGCCCAAGGCTGCCGTTTGAGGGGTATGGTCGCCATCTTGAGCTACAGTGTGGGCCCACAGGCCATAGGCAGCATGGCTCGCTGGGGTGGTTTTACTGCCTGCCCATAGCTCATGTGTTGTCACAACACATTGGCTCTTTGTCATGGAAATCACGCCTTCCTCTGAAAATAAAGTCACTTCCTTGCTCTGATGAGCGCTGCAGAAAGCTTGAAAATATGACTGGTGCAACAACAACAACAAAAAAAAAACAGGATCCAGAAGGCAAATAAAAACAACTCCAAATGCCATTGCTTTTTCTTTGTTTGTAAGAACTCTCCATCCCAGGGAAGCCTGATTCATGATTTCTACAATGGTGGGGTGGGCCATGCTCTTGGCCATGCTTGGGGTGCAGTGGCCTTCGCCTTCCCTGAGGTGAAAGACAGCTGCCAGCTCCCTGTGCTGAGGCAGCAAGCTGGCAGAAGGAGCCACACATGGTGTAAGACTTGCTGCCCTTTCAGGACTGATGGATGCTCTGAGAAAAGGTAACGCTCAAGGCTTTGCCTGGCATCCAGCTTGGAAAAGTGTTGTGGAAATGGAGACACTCCTTTAGCTGACTGTCCCTTTTTCCTGTGAGCCATAATGGGCTCCCCAAAGACCTTCCTAAGAGTCCCCAAAGCAATTGTTTAAGGGTAGTGCCAGCAACAGTGGAAAATCCTCCAGATGGCAGAGCTCCACCCAAAACAGGACCCTTCAAATGGCATCCTTGCAGCCCTGATGCTCCCATCGGCACTGGTGCTGTCAGCCACCACAGGGCCCCTCACGCCGCAGCAGAGCTGGAAGCCAAAGTCAGGAATTCCTGACTTGGCTGACCTGAATCCAAATATCAGAGATTAAGCATGAAAAAAAATAAATAAATAAAAAAGCAGTTAACTCTTTTCAACTGAGTTAATAATTAATGTGTTTTCCAGGCTTGTATCTGTCTGTCTGGCTGCAGGAAGCAATGCTCCAGAATACCCTTTGAGACACTGTTTTCATGTGTTGTCTTGGCCCACAAGGGTCACAGAAACAGCACACCACCTGGGATGCTGGGGTTGCTCAGCCGGCATCAACGCAAGGACTGAACACCCGTGCTCCCCTGATTGGGGCCCAGGATTGATGGGCATCAATCTGGAAAAGGCTTTAAAGGGTTACCGGGCTGTGAGAGGGAAGGGTGGGGAGCGGAAGGCGAGGGGGAACCGCGGTACTATTACAATCGTCAGATCAAGTCACAGGGTGGAGGAGGATTTTCCAGATCCTCTGACCTTAAGGTTGGGGAGTGAAAGGAAGAGGAAGCACATTTGAACAGATCCTCTGTCAGAGCTTCCTCAGGGAGGGGCTCGGGCCTTCTGGCTCTTTGCTACATGCAGGGCAATACACACACATAGGCACAGCTAAATAAACATAGGAATGAAGTTCAAAGTAGACCCCCAGGAGAAAACCTAATCTGTGGGAACCTTTTATTAACACTTGTGTTCACCAACCCCTCATATCTTAAACATTAAGTGTTTAACCAGCCATGAAAGAAAACATTTGCTGGGTACCAGGAATACCTTGCAGTTCTGCAGCACTTTCTAAGGTTTTCCAATCACCTTATGAGCCATTAAGCTTGATTATGCCTTTGGGTAGGCACTTTAGAAGACTCAGAAAAGTAGAGAAACTGAGGCATAAAAGGTGGATTAGTTTGTGGGGGTCACTTGGGAACCCTGTGGTAGAGCTGGGCAGAGACCAAAGACCCCGTAGTTACCCATCACTTACTTTGCACCTGATCCAAAGCCCATTGAAAACACCAGGATTTTTTTTATTGACTTTGGCTTAACCTCTTCTGCCACAAAGACATCATCATTTGTGTTTTATAGTACATCTCTCCTGCAGAAACAAATGCCTGAATCCTCAGCATAGGTTTCTGAGACAGTAAGACATATTAGAAATAAGCATGACAGAATATATCTCCTCTCACTGTTTTACTTTTTTTTTCTCAAAAAGTGATCATCAAAAGTAGCAATTCAAAGGTTCATTAACAATACAACAAATGTCTCCCGTGTTTTTCTCCTTCTCCCTTGTTTCTCCTCTTGGCCTTTTTTTTTTTTGCCCTCATTTTGTTTTCAAGCTACAGGAAATGTTACTGTGGGCCATTTTAGATTAGACAGAGCATTCAGTCGGTGAGACCCTCCCTAACAGCAGATTTCGAAGAACAATTAGGACATTATAACAGTGAAGAGGCACTCAGGCCTGCAAAACTGCTCAGTAGTTTGTTTCCTACTCCTGAATAATTCAGCTCCTGCAAAACATTGAAAATAATCACCTAACATGCAAGGATTTCATCTCCTTATGGTACAAGAACTGCCCCGCCAAAGTGTCAAATTCAGTTAAGTGCTCTTTCGCACATTTTTTCTGTTGACATACAGTAACGATACAGCTCTTCAAGTGACCACATATTTTAATCTTTTGACACAAGGTAGTGTTTACACAGTGTTCTGTTTATCACAGTGCAGAAGAAACAGACCCTTTAAACAATGATGTGCAAACCCTTCAATCTGAAATTTTTCTATCAGGGCACCACTGAGCCAACGCAGCTGAACATTACCATGCTCTGTCTTTTTAATGCTCCTTTGCTCCCAGTCATCAGCGTTGGTTTGGTCTATGTATTTCTTCCTCTTACTTCTGGGTACTTTACTCCCATGAAAGAGATAGTGATAATATTTATTGCCTATTACCTTCTGGAGGCTTAAATTTTATTCTAACAAGGTAACAAGGACAGCAGTAGGCCATTTCTGATTAGATTTTATCTCTACCCATTGGAAAAAAAAAATAAAATTGCACAGATAAAAAGACCTAGACATGATGAGAGCATTAAATGCTGCTGCTGTTTCCATAAAGCCCTCTACTTCAGGGACAACTAAAATCTGTTGCCCTTCTGTTTTACAATTGCTCATGAAAGCTCTTTGCCATCAAGAGGTCTGTCAGTAGCAAAACCAAGCCTCCAGCACATCCTGCTAGCTGCTGGCGTTCTATGAGCCCGGTCTTGGTGCAGAGGCAGCACTTGTAATGCTGATGAGCAACCTCTTCCAGGTCAGCTCCAGCTCCAGCTCTGTCCTGCTGAAGGTCTCCAGGGTGCTGGGTGTAAGTCTCCCTTGAGAGGCCGTGGGGTGATGAGGAAGGGCAGGAAATGGCCTTTCCCTTAGACTGAACTCAAGCGAGAATGGCAATCGCTTGCTCTTTCTGGAATATGCAGCACAAAGATTCAGCCTTATCTCCCAGTGCTTGATAATGTCTGCCCACACCAATGCCGTCTTGATAAATACTGTACATATGAACTAAATATTCATTAAGTTTTGCTCTATTTAGACTCCAAAATGCTTCTGAATAACCCAAATATTCATGATCGCTAAAACTCTGTCTTCACTTTGTAACTGCTGAGAAAATTGCAAACCTGCAATAACCTGCAGGCTGGACTTCCAGACTCAATGTCAGAGCATCTTTAGCATCAGCAATTCATCCAGTAGCTGCAGCTTGTTGTAGGTGCACTTGTACCCCTACACTGCCCAACAGCTCCCTTCAATACAGATTTTGCTTGCTCAGTTCTCTGCTTGCTGACCAAGGCAGCACAGCCACATCACTCTGATGCTCATCTCAGCACCAGTCACCAATAAATGCGAAGTCCAGCCCCAGGTCTCCAGACAGGAAAGTCCTTCCTGGACACGTCACTCCTTTCTCTCTGTGACGGTACCTGCATTTAACATTTGCATCCCCTTGGAGCAACGATGTTATTACCAACAGGAGGAAATCCACAGGAATGGGACTTAAACCATACCCCTTACTCACATAAGAGACAGGAACAACTGCAGGCTTCGTGGGTAGAAACCAAAGGCAAATTTCATTTCTTTGACTCAGCATTCCTTAAATAGCTCTTTGGGAACGTGCAGGGAGTCCCAAGCAATAATATCCCATTGCCTATTCCAAAGTTTAGTCACAGGAGTGAGGGGAGGAGGGAGACAGACAGACTTTCTTTTTGAGACTGCGATTCCTCCTGCCTGATGCTGGGAAAGGAGCCATGGACACAGCGCCACAGGCTCTCCAGCAGCAGCCCCGGCAGTGCTGCTGGTGGCTGCTTCCTCTCCTAGCTCTGTAGCCCCCTGGAGCGGGTCAGGGCTGGACGGGGTTCCTGCTGGAGCAACTTGTGCTGTGGACAACCTACTGAGAAAACTGAAAACCAGTGCAAAGCTAAAAGAAGCATGGAGTTTCCTCCCTGAGGTCAGGAAGAACAGCTTCCAAATTTTCAGTCGTGTGTTTTTGCTCAGCCTTGTGTGGACAGGGTAGTCATATTTGTCTTGTTCCAAGGCTCCCAAGAGAGGCCACAACTAAGCTACAACAGATTTTTACATTTCAGCAACGATATATTGTGGTCTTTTAAGGAAAAGAAAAAAAAAAACAGTATTGCTGTTCACAGCTTGAGCAGCCACTGGAGCAACATAGTAATGTCTGTTTCATGAAGCGGCCTGTCTTTGCTTGATAACAGGACCCGCGCTCTCACATAAGATCCGACAGTTTGCACCTTGTGCTTTGTGAAGCTCACACAACTGTCCAGTTTTGCAGCCTGCAACAAGCACTCCTTCACCAGCTTTAGTTATGGTTTCTGTGTGTGGGGTCCACTATTTTCTGCCATTTTATGAGTCTTTTAATGCTATGCAAGCAGAAATTTGAGGAAAAATCCCGGATCAAGCTTTGTTTGCAGCTCCAGAGTCTGCTGCCTACTGTTAGCTGAGCTTTTTGCGTCGCAAACCATAGTGAACATTGCTTGCAGGGCTTATGCTCTGTAACAACTTGCAAATATAATTACGGTGTCGAATTAATTGATTTTTGCAATGTTTTCTGTTTTCCACCTGATTCCCATGTGACCACCCTTACAAGAGTTAAGAGACAATGTTTGTGAAGCACTGATCTCATTTGTGAAGCACTGATCTCATGCAAGTGTGTGCAGTAAAGAACAATATAGTGAATTATCCTGCTCTCTGAATCCCCTGAAGTGGCTTTTCCCTGGTAGTGACATCGATGGGACAGAGTCAAAGAGGACCGCAAAGAAACAGGTCTAATTCCCACCGGCTGACGGTGGGACTCCACCTTGCTACAGGAAGGTCAAATCTTCCCGTAGTGGGGGCCAACTGCCAGCACTGGGATGGTGGTGCATGAGCTATTACAGCTATCAAAGATCTGGAAATAGGAGATAAGCATAAAAAAGCCTCAAAAATTGTTTGGACAAAATTTCTGAGCAGAAAAAAGAATTCACTGGGGAAATCCAGCTGTGTGAATCCTCATTCCTCCTAACTTTTCTGCTCTTCTAATAAATAAATATTGTGCGCCAGACTGCTACGGTTTTCATTTCCATAGTTTTGGTCCCAAAGCAAAGCACCTCGGGAGCTCCTGACTTCTCAGGAGGGGGCTAAAGGCATTTAAACATAGCCCAGCCCAGCTGCTCAGGCACACAGCAGAGTGGGCTTGCACCCAGGCAGGAGTCTGCAGCAGTAGCCCTGCACTGCTGGAGGGATGCATGTGGTAGAACCAACTGTCCTGACCATTAAAACATCTGGAGCAATAATTGTGGGGCAAAGGGGAGCCTGAGCTCCAAGTGCAGGGATGCTCGGGTGGGATGGATTTATTTAGCCTGTCACAGTAATGAAGTGTACTGATCTCTGCAACTGTTAGGATTTTAGCTTGTGATTTCCTTTAGAAAGACTCTCTGTGTCTTTGTTTGGGGTTTGTTTGTCTTTTTTTTTTTTTTTCCAAACAGATAAGAACACTCTGGTACTGACACTGAAAATGAGTGAATTATTCTGTAGCAGGAGCCAATAATGAATGAATCAATCGATGTTTCTTTCAGAGAGGAGGGAACAGGGGGTAGGGAGATGAGGGAAGAAGTGCTAAATGTCCAATTAACTAAATGAACTAGCAGGGTAAACTTTGGGGAATGCTTTATATGATATATTGCCATGCAATTAAATGGCAGTATGATATTATGGTGTTACATTAAATTCCATTTAATTTCCTGTAAGCTCTCGTGATGAAAGTGCAGGCGAAAGCTGATCCTATTGATCTCTTTTGCTCTGACTTACTGAACAGCTCTTCAGCAGGCAAGTGACTGCTTTCCTCAGGTTAGTTACGTGAGCTTCATCTGGACTTGCACTCTGTGAGGTAACGATTTGCTCCTGTAAATGGCATCGCTGAGGCAACTTCACGTTTGCCTACCACCCTCCTGGGGCATATTTGGGATGTCATCTTAGAAAAGGTAGAGTGTGGATAGCTCGCACTGTGATGCTAAATTTTTTTTTTGTTCTTTTCTTTCAGTGTTGCTAAAATCCATGATGATGACTAATATTTTTCCCAGTGCAGAAGTGAGTCACTTTTTAAAGTGGTTAAAAAACAAAGAGTGATGTGGTGTGTGCATGTGTGAAATTAGTACTGCAGGCTGAAACAGCATCGTTTTGCTGCTGCATACCAGTCTTCTGTCACTAATGCTGTCTTTATCTAAGGACCAGATCTTACAGTCACATTCAGGAGTAACTGTTGCCTTAAACAATAAATGAAGGCAATCAATGGGTATGTGCAAATGAGGGAGGTTAAACTAACATGAATTGCAAACAAGGGCTGTAGCTGAGTATCTTCTTAAATGCTTGGGGATTTTATGAAAATCTTAACTGTTGGCCAGTTACTATAGTATACACTTTACACTGAAGTATTCTTATGTCATATTCCGGTCATTATAGGGAACTTGACTGGGTTTCATGCTAGTCTCAAACTCCATAAAGTTTGTCATCCTACTTCAGTTCTCTCAGTTTCTGTAGTTTCTATGGTGCACTGTCAGCATCAGTCTTTGAAGAAGCACAGCCTGGGGAAAGGAAGGAGGTGGCAGGTCAGGACTGAGCTGAACAGAAGAACAATGGCAAAGATTACCTGAGATACGCTGAGACCATGTCAGCTCCTACTTGCTGATGTTAATTTGTAATTTTCATGAGCACCATGATCAAATAAATTTACAAAAACACAATCCAGATTGCTGGGGCAGAGAAACACTGAACACAGGGCTGCTAACATCCTGTTATTGGCCCAGAGCCACTGCCAGCTGCAACATTTTTATGCTGGAAAGATGAAATTACTGCTCCTGAATGCACACAAATATTTAAACAACAGACACAATATAAAGCTAAGGATATAAGGACATCAGAAATAAAACAGCCCTTTGGCAATAAATCTTGCTGAAAGAGCAACAGCTTAATAAATCCTATCTGACTTTTAGCAGAGCCTTAGACTTAATGCTGACCTCTGCCAATGCATTTGTGTGTGGATTTGGTAGCAGTCCCGACAGTTTGGGGGCTTGGTTTTCCTTTCACCCATCTGTTACTGACACAGCACACGTCTGACATGACTGTTCCGCTTCATCCGAGACCTGCCAAATAGAAATCCTCTTTTATTTACACAAGTAATAGCTACTAATAAATTGCATTTACAGCACATTGTACTTTCCCTCGAAAACTAAAAGCACTTCATAAATACGAGGAACAGAGCCTTTTAGTACTTCTGAGAGGTGGTGTATCGTTCTACCTATTCAGAACTACAGAAGCTATAGCACAGAAAGTGTCACATTCGATGCTATGGCTGAAAGAGAAAGGCAGAGCCTTGAGGAGTCTGCCAGCCCCTGGAGAGCTTTTGTCACAAAAACACCCAGCAGTAAATGAGAAAACTGCATGCACCATAAAAAGGGTAGTCACACTGCATGAAGGCAGTAGCATTACCTATGAAATACTAAGCCATTTCAGATTCAAAGGATTTTTATGAAACCTGTTCATTTGAAGTGTTCCTAGGGGGTGTTTTCAGTCAGATTCAACCTGCTACAGAGAGGGGAAGAGTGCTAACTTGCATTAAGGGAAAGGTCAAAGCTACCCTATGATTACCAAATGTGGCAAATAACCAGGCCATCTACAGTTCAACCCGAGGGATGCTGGTAACCAGAGACTTCAGACCTCCCACCCCGTGTGCCCCAGCAGACCCCCACTGACTTGATGCTCCTCAAGGCGGCAAGGAGCTTCTCGCACAAAGGCACTTGATGGCTTCCTCTTCTGCGCTGCCAGGTCGGAGGGAGCGCGGCTGATACGAGCTGGGTCTGCACCATCTCAGCACCTTGTGACGGGAACTACAGCAATATGTTGCCTAGTAATGATCTTTCTAGGGACTTAAAAAGCTTTATACATTTTTAATGCTCCAAATTCATTTTCTGTTAGCCTTCATGCAGGTTTATGATTTCAGTCTGTGAAGTGATAGCTGGTGTATATTCCCAGTAATTCAGGTCCTGATACATTTTTTGTGTAATTTTCAGTACTGTCTCTGTTTTGTCCAAGATCACGTTTTTAACAAGAAATGTAGCAACAGTTTTACCAGGCTCAGCTCAGTGCTCTGGGCTGGGGACGGGGGGGGTAATCCAGGGCTCATGCAAGTCAGTTTTAGAGCGGGTTTAACCCCCTGAGCTCTGTGAACCTGCTCCTCCTTTACACCAGGTCAAGCACAGGTTAAGGATCAGGCTATTGGGATTCATAGCTTCTCTTCCCAAGGGTTCATGCAGCAGAGCCTGCCTCTGCAATACAGGCAGTGAATATATCCATTCTGCTTGACTTCCAGGCATTCATTTCCTGTAACATCATTTTTAAGGAGTCTCTGGCTGTTCAGTGGAAAGAGACTTGCTACCTCTGATCCTCACACCGGCATCCAGCACAATTCAGGGCCACCCTTATGGACCTTTCTGGCTGGTGAAGGACCCGGTGCATCTCCTCTCCCATGTCCAAGAGGTGGTGCTGCCAGGGATGTCCACCCTGGTCACTGGGCTCAGCATTCTCCTGTCCTGTATGGGTGGAAGCACAGGGGCATCAAATGAGTGAGGTTATACACTGTGCCAGAACCCAGGGCAAGAGGAGACAGAGGGGAAAAATGGTCTCAATTTCACACCAGCCAGCTGTGACTGGTAACGCAGGCAAGGACACCAGGAGAGCACACACTTGGTGTGCATGTCCACAGCAGGGTGGGTTTGCCCCTGCCTCCCACAAAAATCATGTGTGTGCCCTCCTGCCTTCACCAACCAACGGCCTCTGATCATCAGGGGTGTAACACTGTTCGTTCCTCAATGAGGCACAGAGTGAATACCCTGACACGGGTGGTGAGGTGCTTGTGGAGGTGTTAGCTGCGTGGTGGGTTCTGCTGGCTGAAAGGAGCTGCTGGGCAGTGAGAGCACATACAGGGGTTCCCTGTCTGCAGCATTCTTCCCATGCTTTTTGCCTCCTCCTTTCTCCTTAAGAAAACTTCACAGAAGGAAATTTCTGTATGTTTCAGGCAATAGTCCACTTCTACCAGTGCTTCCTGAAGAGCTCATGATTCACAGTTGTTTACCTGATGTGTGTAAATGAGAATGTGTCACTTGGGTTGTGTTCAGATGGAGAGAACAAAATAAGTAAGGTACGATGTGTTAGGCAGCTCTTCCTCTTGAAAGTATAATTAGGCTGTTTACTGCTGGATCGTTGTTTTCCGTGAACTCTGTTGTAAAATCTCCTACTGCCACCATCAGGACATCAAAATATAAAATACTTTTTAATACAGAGGACAGCATCCAAGCCAAATAAGTCAGTACATCCAATAAAAACATGACTAGTGTATATATCCTTTGGATGTACACAACAATATGTGATGAATTCAAAATTGTAATAGTTTGTCTCTCCAGAGAGACATTCATAGGGAAAAGTGTGGAATTTTTTTTTCTATAACTTGAGCAATAGTAATGTAGTATATAAATAGTCCAAACAAAATGACTTGCATTGCACATATTCACAAATGTGAATTAAAGGGACATCTAATAATAATACTGTAAAGATATTGGGAATATTTTTAAACATACTTCAGTACAAGATATATGGCTGATTGAAGACTACCTTCTTTCCTTATAGACGCCAACTGTCTTTCTGAATTCTCAGTCAGCTTTTGTGTGTAACCTGGAAAATTAAATTCTTAAAACACTCTTTCTGCCACTGTAGTTTGCAGATGCAGTCACAATTTTCTCAAATACTCAACTACCTAATACCAAGTATAGCCAGAAAGTACCATGCCTATTATATCACTTGGCTGCCATCAGGAAGACTTGGCTGAGGCCAGACAGGGCAGTGTGTTGGTGCATGGAAATGATCTCCTTCTAATGTGATTAGCATAGATTTGCTCTTCTCTGTATAGCTTTATAGCAGCATTGTGTAGTTGTGGTTGTTTCACAGCGCTGGGCAGCTGAGCTCTACCACAACTGCCCTCTCACTCCCCCTCTTTGAGGGAAAAGGGGGAGAAAATACGATGGAAAGGGCTCAAGAGTTGAGATAAGAACAGAGATCACTCAACAATTACCGTCATGGGCAAAACAGACTCAGCATAGGAAGATTAATGTAATTTATTGCCTATCTGCAGACTAGAGCAGAAAGAAACTAAAAGCAAACTAAAAACACTTTCCCCCCTCTCCACTTTCTTCTACGTCCTCCCCCCGAGCAGTGCAGGGCAATGGGGGAATGGGGGCTGCGGTCAGTCGCTAACACTTCATCTCTGCTGCTCCTTCACGGTCCCTCTCTGCCCCTGCTCCGCGTGGGGTCCCTCCCACGGGATGCCGTCCTTCCCAAACTGAGCCTGCGGGGGCTGCCCACAGGCAGCAGCTCTTCAAGAACTGCTCCCACATGGCTCCGTACTACGGGGTCCATCCCCCAGGAGCAAACTGCTCCAGCACGGGTCCCCCACGGGCAGCAGCTCGCCCCAGACCCCCTGCTCCTGCGTGGGCTCCTCTCCATGGGCTGCAGCTCCGGCCCGGGGCCTGCTCCACCGGGGGCTCCTCCACGGGCTGCAGCGTGGAGATCTGCTCCATGTGGGACCCCTGGGCTGCAGGGGGACAGCCTGCTCCACCAGGGGCCTCTCCACAGGCCGCAGGGGAACTGCTGCTGCGTGCCTGGAGCCTCCTGCCCTCCTGCTGCACTGATCTTGGTGGCGGCAGGGCTGGTTCTCTCACATGTTCTCTCTCCTCTCTCCCAGATGCTGTTGTGCAGCAGTTTTTTTCCTTTCTTAAATACACTATCAAAGATGCAATCAGCATCACCCACTGGCTCAGCTTTGGCCATTAGCAGGTCCCTTTTTGGACATGGGGCAGCTTCTGGGCTCTTCTCACAGAGGCTACTCCTGCAGTCCCCCTGCTACCAAAACCTTGCCACCTAAACCCAGTACAGTAGTCCAAATAAAGAATTACCAGTACAACAGTAAATAATAGACATTTCTGAGTACATTGGCATACAATGTACCAGATTGTTTTTACAACCAAACATGTCAGAAAAGCATGTGTTCTACTTCCTCAGCTGCATAAAGTTATTGTTTACTTTTATTCACTAATAAATAATGTCTCATTCCAGGTGAATATGGTTTGCATGGTTTAGATTAAAGTTACATCAGTCTTAAATCAAACTGTCTTCCTTGAAGAAGGTAAGCTACCCTCCTTCAGTGTTAGTAGTGCTCTATCTGCTATTGCAGTTGCTCAGACCCAGTGCTCAGCTGTCATTGCCATGGCTAAGGAGCCCAGAGTCCTCATATTGGTGTGCAGGCAAAGCGAATAAACACACATTTTTAATGTACATTAATGGTAAGTCAATATTACTGTCACCTACTGTGTGCATACCTGGGTCCTCATTGCCCCATGACATTATATACGATGTAAGGAAAGCACTTGTGACTTTTCTCTTTTAACCCCAAAATCTGTGTAACCAAGCGCTGAATTTGTAAAAAAAAAAAAACAGTCACCCTGAATCAAGAGGGCCCAATCTTTGATAGCAAGTTGTTTTGAGACATATTTGTCCTTTGCCAGTTATGTTAAAGATCTTTCCATATTCCCAGTGAACAGTCATTCTTTATGGTAATTTATGGCAACAGCTTTTGGAATGGGTGGGGATTTCTCTACAGCTCATTAAAGGGAAGCATTTGGCCTTGATGGAGCTACAGTAAAGACCACAGGGAAATCTATGGAGGAAGAGGCTATGGGAAAAGAGAAGAGGTCTGGAGTGAGGGCAAGCAGCCTGTGGTTCTGTGCCTCAAAGTGGACAATGTGTTGTAGGAAAGATAGGGATTTCTTCTGGATGAAATCTCTTGAAATGCTGGTGTAATACCCTGGATCAGCAAGGAGGCTGGAAGAGGAAGAGAGTATAGAGCAGAGGAGGACTGGCAAGTTGGGGTTTGGGTCTGAGGTTGGCGGAGATCTTTCATCCTTGGGAATGAGGCAGGAAGGTTCCCAACAGGGGAAATCCCTGTGATTGAATTTTAACTGCACAACAGCAGCTTCCCAGCCTGTGTAGGGCAGCCGATTCAGATGAAGAATCAAGGCATGATATCAGCTAGGTAAACGTTACCACAGACCAGTATGGGCCAGCCCATTGCTAGAAGGAGGGTGCTGCACAGCTGAGGACCTTCTGCTGAAAATGACTCATGTCCTGGACACACATTTATAGACTTTCAGGAAAAATGCCTCCAATTGTCTGAGTTTCCACGGAGGTCTGTGGGGGAGATGTGGTCCTTCAGGACCAGCCTCTAAAGCATTTACCATACAGTTTTACATAGAGCTAACAGCTCAGATTACATCCAGATGGGAAAACGGCGTGGCTGTGTAATTCCTTCAGCTGACTCTCCCCACCGTGGAAACAGCCTGCCCGTGCTCTGCTGGCTGGAACAGACAACTGGCTTAATTGCATTGCCGTATTGCCACTTGCACTTTAAATAGCTACAGCCTGTTAAGTAAGCAGAAGCAGGAGGAGTAGGTTTGTGTGAGGTGGAACAAGGAAGGCCTGGTAGTGCCTCGTGTTTGAATTACCTGGAATCTAAGGAGGTGTGAACTCTAGCAGATGATTTTCCTCTGGTAAAGTAGAAATGGTTCATAATGGCTCTCCTCCATGACACCTAAGGAGTCTGAAATCTCACAGCCTTCCCTTCAGTACAGGCACTAGTAGTTACTTATTTTGATTTACCGAGCGTCATTTCTTCAGCGCACAATAGCAGGGTCAAGTGTAGCTTGTTGTTATCCCCCTATTTGTGACTAGTCTCAGGCACACTGAGAGTGATTCAGTTTTGTAGATGCCTGCTGCCCAGCCAGCCAGACCTGCATGCCCACACCAGCATACTGATCACCTGTTAGCCTTCCAGCAAAGAGCTAGAAGAAGCCAAATTTGGAAGAAGGCTGTATTCCTCACATAGCAGAGCCATAAGTAGGCATTTGTGACTCTCTAGAAATGCTCTTTTCAGGAAAGGTACCCCAGTAATCAAAGCGGCGCAGTCTCAGCTCTGGGGTCATACTGAGCATTGCAGAAAACCTCATCATGGCTATTCTTTGCACGAAGAGCAATACAGGGCAATCTGAAAAAAAATATGAATGGGAACAACCACTTTTTCTCTGTGCTTTCCAGAACCAGAGGCAAAAAATGCCTCCTTCATGAATTAATGTACTGGATATGTTGATGGTTCCCTTTGCTCTCTTTCTGCAGTTCAGCTATGTTTGTATACTGTATTACAATTACATATGAATGGGTTTTATAGGGACAGATTCCAGCCCTGAATATTTAAATAGTCCGACTGGGTTGCTGTATCATGTACAGATATGAGGTTCTCATTGTTTCCATACAAAGGCATTGAAAGGGAGTGGGGGAAGGCAAAGGGGAATGTGGGAAAGGTGTGGAACGATGAGGAAAAAGCCACCTGGAAAGGGCAAAGGGAAATGGAGAGCACTCCACACACAAGCCTACTTTGGCTCATGAATTTAACATGTGTGTAATGTTTCTTACGAGAAGTCATGTGAGCAATTTAAACTAGCCCCTAGGCAAGCCTAATCCGAACAAGCTGCTCTGAGACAAGCTACAAATTGCGGGGTTTAATAAAAAGGATAGGCCAGAATGAACAGAGCAGAGGATAATACAGGAGGGGGAGAGGACCAGTATAATACCAGAACACGAAACAAAGCCTACATAAGCAGCTCTTAATAATATATTATGTCGAGGTGGCAGAGACTGAAAATGAGACACTGGATGAAAATCCTGCAGTTTGGTGTATAAGTTGTGTAAGATGTCCCAATATTCGTTTCATATCCATGAAGAGTGGCAGAGTTCTTTTTGCTTGTTTGTACCGCTGCTGTATCCCTGTCTTGCACTGTGTCCCTGCCATTAGGTGTCACCAGTCCACAGCAGTAGATTTCTGAGGAGATAAGTCTAGAAAGTCTGGTCTAATATTGCAAAGGTGCTATTTCTTTCTGAAGGGTTCCCTGGCTACTCGTACAAAAGCATCTCCCTGAGTAGCAAGCTAAGCTACCGCACCAGACCGCAATAGTACTGGTCTCAATAGTACAGTCTCAATAGTGAGACTGGGCATATCCCAAAAGTCTCTGCTGTTTTTGGAACAGTTTGGTTTGGGGCTCTTAATATTGAGGTTCAACTACGAGGTACATTCAGCCTCAACACAGCCAGCAAGGTCCTGGCCTGGCCTTTGAGGCACCTCACTGTCCCCGCTCCTGACTGGGACTGAGCCTTTGTCACTGTCCCCAGGCAGGCGACCAGCTGGCACATGGTGCAGTTTGGCTTCACATCACCCATGATTGTCCAACAGGTCACAGGTAGTCCAGCTGCAGGTTCAGGGGGCCCAAAGCGAAGGTGAGGTAGCAGGGGTAGCACTGTGTTGTGATTTAATCCGGCTGGCAGCTCAGCACCTCACAGCCATTTCCTCGCCCTCCCCGCAATCAGTGGAATGAGGGAGAGAATCGAAAAAAAGTGAAATGTGCACAAAACGAGTGATGCACAATGCAATTGCTCACCACCTGCTGACTGATGCCCAACCTATCCCTGAGCAGCGGTCCCCCCTACCCTGGCCAGCTACTCTATATTAATTGCTCAGCATGACGTCAGATGGTATGGAATAACCCTTTGGCCAGTTTGGGTCAGCTGTCCTGGCTCTGTCCCCTCCCAGCTCCTGCTGCACCCCCAGCCTGCCCGCTGGCAGAACAGCGCGAGGAGCTGAAAAGTCCTTGGCTTAGTGTAAGCACTGCTCTGCAACAATTAAACCATCAGGGTGTTATCAACATTATTCTCATCCTGAATCCCAAACACAGCACCCTACCAGCTACTAGGAGGAAAACTAACTCTATCCTAGCCGAAACCAGGACACACTGCTAGCTTCGTGTCATGGGGAAAACACAGCTTGAGGTTCTGCTCTCTCTTCTCTGTCTGATGTACAGCAGTGCTCTGCAGCTTCTCCAAGAGGGAAGACTGTGCTACAGGGAATAATTAAGCACTGCTGGTACAAAAACACTTTTGGGACAAGCAAAACAGATTTTGGAAACTACAGCAATATTTGTTAACTGGTGTCCATCCTGGGGCTGGCCAGTAATCCCCACTGCAGCTTCCAAGGAATTAAACAACTCTTAATGCAGAAGCTTTCACCAGAAACATGAAACAATGGCTGAAACATCCATGCCACCCAGGTCAGGCCAGCTCAGCCCCAGTTTCTAACAAAGCTGGCAGCAAGCCCTGCATGCCGCTGGCTGGCAGTGCCGCCGCCTGGCCCTGCTCCCTGGGGCCCGGCACAGTGGGGTGAAGGGGAACGAGCCACCGGCTGCCCAGCACGTTCAAAACATGAGGGTTTGCTGGAAATCCGCAGCCGAATTTTCCTCGTAGCCAGTATTTGCTTGGCAACACAAAGATGCAGCTGCAGGGCAGAATGCGAGTCATGATGTGGAGTTAAAAATATTTATCCTCTTTGCTGATGGAGCACTCTCTGTCACGCTAACTTCTGCCACTGGGGCTCACGGTGGCCTGAGGCCGTGCCGACAGCTTCCTCTTCCTGCTGCGGGGAGAGCTGCGCTGGCCAGGCAGTGTGAGAGCCTCAGGTCGGCAGCCTTCTCATCCCACAGCCCACCACCTCCCACCAGCAGAGGAAGCTGGGGCGACCACTGTCCTCTCAGTGCCCTCGCGCTTCTTCAATTAATTGTGTCGGAACAGGCTGCAGAGGCCCCACGATGCGAGGCCCTGCGTGCAGTCCATGCGCTCTCCCCAAAAGGCTTTGTATTCAAAATTGGCAAGGTAGACAAAGGAAAAGGAATCTGCCACCAGCTCGCGAAAATCTGGAAATGAGGCACAAAAGACGCTCTCTGCAGGCCCTCCAGGGAGCCCCTGGAAGAGCATGGGCATGAGCGCCATTTTCCAAAATGCCGCCAGCACCCATGACGAGCCCCGCTCTGAGCACCGCCACTCCCTTCCAGCCACTTGTGAGCCCCAGCCAGCGCCCCGGGGTGTGCAGCTGGCCAGGGGAAAAAACAAGACATCCAATTCAGGACTTGGCTGATGAGGGACTGCCAGAAGCAGTCCAAACCCAGGGCCCACCTCACTCAGCATCTTCTCCCTGTGCGAGGAGAAGACCATAAGAAAGATGAAGTGTGGAGTGATTTTTCCCCTAGTGCGATCTCCCAGGTTATAGAAAACTGCAGTTTATAAATTTCAGGATTTGGGAGTTGCATCCTCTCAAAAAACTTTTAAAGGCACTGTTAGAGCTAGGCTTCATGACTGTCTAACTCTTTTGAACCTATTTATATTCCCAGTGCCCACAGCATCCAGTGACAATGAGTTTTGTAGTGCACTTGGCTGCATTTAATTCATACATGTTTAATTGCATGAAAAAGTGCTTTCTTTTGCTTGCCTGCTTGCCAAAATTTTCATTGGGTGCCTCCTAGTTCTCGTTTTATGAGGAACAATAAATAACCATTCCCAGTTCATCTTCTCCAGACCACTTGTGATTTTATAGACATCTATATTAAAAAATGTTTAAAACTACATTCCCCAAGCTTTTATCAATGTCTTCACATAAACATACAACCTGTTTCATATTACTTGGGTTGAAGCCTGCCATGGCTGTCCTCCAGATACATATTTTAGCAACCAAAGTAAATATGTCCAGCCAAGCCTTGTGCATTGTTTTGTGTACTTGCCTGGTGATACAGCTTCCTCCTTTTCACTGTTTCGTAGGAAGTATTTATTTAAAATAAAAACTGGATGAACACTTCCCTCGCTGTGATCTCTCAGGTACTCAGGGTACCCATGCATGGGAATTCAGAGCAGGGAACTGCTGGCTCCAAGGTTTGCTGACAGATAGGAATAGACATGTTGCCAGCTAGGAATAGGCATGGGGCAAAATTATACATTAAATGGCAAGCTGAAGTTAATACTTGGTGTAGCAGCTCACTTCTACTGAGTTTCGGGAGCAAGGCTGTGCAGTGTGAAAGGGCATATGCAGGATTTCCTTTTGATAAGACGTACGGCTTTGGCGCCTGAGGAAATAGGGTCTGCTCAGCACATCAGTGCCTGCTTGTTTGTCTGTTTCTAGGAGTGTTTGGTGGACTTCTAGCTTCCCTCTGGCAGCCCACACGTTAGTGTAAAACTTATTCTGCTGGCTAGCCGGGAGCAGGAGGTGAAAGGTGCCAGTTTGGAGGACTGGGGTGCATGCTGCATTACCACCAAATCCAAAATCCTCCATTGCCGATTGTTTGCTCTCCTGGCTGACAACAGGTGTGGGTGAGGGAAGGTCTCTCTGCTAGCCCTGACACATCCCGAGTCCCTTGGCCCTCTCAAAGCTATGGAGAGGACACAGGACCCTTGGCAACCTTGCAGGGCCTGAAACCAGATCCCTGTTACACGGATGGGCTGCCCGGGACTTCAGCCAGAGACCTGCAGAAGGCAGGCACTTACTCGCAAAACAAACGTACCTAAGTGCGTCTTCTGGAGGTCTCTCAAATTTATTATTTCCCATTGGAGAGACCATCTGAGCCAAACGACAGGAGCTCCTGCCAAAGGGAGCCGTCTATGCTTTCTCTTCAGTCCAGGCTGTGCGGTGTCTGCCCAGGCATCCCGGTGAGGGACCAGGATGAGAGGATACCACTCTTTGCAAGAGTCCCACCAATTACAAGCAGTATTTGTTAATATGCCTGAGGGCTTGCCTGTACCTCTGTGCTATTCTTCTTCAGCCAAACTTTTCAGTTCTTGGGCTTTCTTGAACCTTTTTCTCCATTGAAGATGGTCCCAGACGATCAGCAAAGACCTTCCTTCAGGTTGTGTGTTGAGGACAGTGAAAAATCATCTTAGTTATCCCTCAGTCAGCTGAACTGAACCAGCCTGAGGCAGTAAGGTTGCAGCCCCAAGACTTTCTTTTGGGCTGGGGATGTGTCCCACCTATTTTTGCAGAGAAGCCAATGGGGAGAGGTGAAAGACCCTCAGTTTATGGCCCTGAGCAGCTCTGCACAATCACTCTCAGGAGCCCTTTTCTCTGGATGCGTGGCCCTTCTCCAGGAGGTCCTGCTTCACACGTTTGGAACTATCCCTGTATTATAGGCATCCTAGTGGAGCAACATCACTTTGCTGAGGCGGTGCATGGTGGGCCAAGAGAAGAAGCTCAACCCCTCTGCTGAGGGCACCATGGGCATGGAAACCTGGCTGGATGATGTGCTTCACGGGCTTTTAGTGAAGAGAGTTACACTTGAATAGCAGTCTTAATCATGTTGCATGTCATGCAGTAAGCCAGGGGACGGACAGGAAGGCACTTCTACCTTATTAAGGTAGCCATGCCAAAAGAACTGTGAGAAAAATATGAAAGTTGCTGTTGATGTTGTGAAAAGGTGACTATGTGGTAATCATCTCCAGATGTTTTTAGGCCTGGGGCATCCCCATTTCAGACAAAGAGGGAAGTCTGCTGGTACATCTATTTTGGGAGTCTTCCCTTCATGGCAAGAATGCTGTGCAGGCTCTGGTGGTATTCCTGACATGGAGCTGAGAGCCCAGAGGAGAAGGAACAGCAGAAATGCCTAATGAAGAGCATTGAGTTGAGCAGCTTGTCACAGCAGAGTAAACTGTGGGACTTGTTAACCAACAGCCAACATGAGGATAGGTGAGGGCACACCTGGGTTTGAGAAATTCTGAGAACAACAAACTGAATAAGTGGTTGCTGAAAGAAGAAACATCCTTGCAGTTCTTCGCTGAGAAGTGATCACAGAATCACAGAATCACAGAATTGTAGGGGTTGGAAGGGACCTCGAGAGCTCATCGGGTCCAACCCCCCTGCCAAAGCAGGTTTCCTAGAGCAGGTTGCCCAGGTAGGCGTCCAGACGGGCCTTGAATATCTCCAGAGAAGGAGACTCCACAGCCTCCCTTGGCAGCCTGCTCCAGTGCTTCGTCAAATGATAAGACTCACATTTCAGTGATTTTGGAGAAAGCATTTCTCTTCGGGTCTTTTGACTAATCCTTTGCTTTCTCTCTCTTTTTTTTGTTGTTTTATTTTGTTTTGTTTTGTTCCTCTATTATAAAGTATCTCATGATTAATCTTCTTTCATTGCTTATTTTGGAAGTACTGACATGGAATAACTTCATTTTCCCAGCCTAACCTCTGGAAGTTGAAGCCAATTTTACTGCCAGGCAAAGCCTAACACGAGTCACAGGGACAAAGTCCAATTAAAAAAACAAACAAACAAACATGCAATGCTTCTGTGCCAGATACAGTCTTTGAAATTTGGAGGAACTGGCACCACCACATAAGCCTGTATAATAATATATACACTGCTCTAACAACAAGCCTTCAGATCACACTCAAAGTCTACACATAAGAGGGGACAGAAGTGTAAAATCAAACGGTTTGCAAAAATTTGCATTGTTTTGTGCTGCGGAAAATGTGAATGCAGTAAACCAGGCAGAAGAAGTAAGCAAGCCCTCTACAACCTCATAAATTGTACAGAGAGATACAGTCACGCTGACCGAAAAGAGGAAAGCACTACGTATTCCTTCCAAAACTGTAACGGAAGAGTTTGCTGTTTAGTAAATATTTCTTCTCTGCTCCCACTCTTGAGTAAAGACAGCTGGGGAAGAGATGTACAAGGCTTCCGCTTTTTGCTGAAGCCTTTGGGTAATATGGTACTTTCTTGCACAATTATTTAGTTTCTACTTATGTTCATGTTCTGGTTTGCATTCCTGCTCTGAAATTGGACACGAGGGACAAATGTATAGATAATTACATGCAAAGGTTCTGCAGCATCTTGTTGAGGAATCAAAAAGGCTCAAAAAAGTAAATTCAGTGTAGCTAAGGGAGATTCAACCTACTGATCTACAGATGTAGGCTGTTGGTCTGACAATGAGCTCAAGAGCTTAATTACTGGACGTTACACTGACCACAGGCCATTGCCCCATCTGGAAGTAGAAGGAGATGGATGTATTTGTGTGTATCTGTTGGTGAGAGCCAGCACCAGATGTAGGCACAAAAAAACAGTACTCTTACCCCTAAAACAACACCCCGAGCTTATCCAGAGGTCAGTCTGTATTGATGTACAGGGAAGAGGTCACTTGAAACTGAAATGAGAAAACATGAAAACAGACATGAAACTTACTCCTGGAAACCTTCAGATACTAAACAACAGAAACAAAACTCCCTTTTGTGATCACGGAATTTATTCTGCCAGAAGATGAGCATCTGGGTCCTATTCAAGCAAAGTGCTTATGAACATGCTTCATGTTAAACATATATACCATCCCTTTTCTTCCAGCTGGGATGCTTGTATATTTAAGATTTAGTATGAGCTTGTTTGCTTGGTACCTCATGGAACAGAAAGGACCCAATCACCCAGAAGTAGATGTTTTTAAAATTGACAATTGAGAAGATTATGAAGCTAATAATAGCTACAGATTCTTAGAAAACACAGATGATTTCTTCACATGCTACAATTCTGTCTGTATATTAACTTAAGCTGTGTGTGCATTACGGTTCTCAGATGGAGAAGGTTGCTGCAACCTACTGTTGGTAAGTGTGAATAATGCGACCAGAAAGAGGAATTGTTGCCGTCCAGGGGAAAAGCTTTCAAAAACAGAAAGCTTTCAAAAGCTTTAGCAAAGAAAATATTTGAAAAAATAAAAGACAATCAACAGAATGATGAGTGGGCTAAATGGTGTAGTAGACATTTAGATCAAATTAACAGAGAAGTTAACTGTGCATCACATGGATTTTTGTTTTTGAGGTGGGAACTATCCTTACCTGAGCCTGGCATGATGATGCCGTGAGGCTGCCAGACATCTGCACACAGGTAAATAACATCCTCTGGAGAAGACAACACCCTGCACACCTGGAGGAGGTGGTGCAAGTGAATCGTGTAGAAATGCAAATACAGACAGTTCAAGTGGCTATTTTAAAGGTAGTTGCTCAATAGTATATCCCCAAATTCTGGGTTAACATCTTCAAATGTGCATTGGGATTTTTGGATTCTTTAGTTTTGAAATAATATGAGTGACTCTGAACATTAGGTCTCTGTGGTATCTTAAACACAGCACCCAAAAGCCACAGCTCCTCATGCTGATGTTGCCAGCTGTGTATGTGTCTAGCAACATGGGAAGTAAAAAAAGAAAAGACTGCCTGTGCAAAAGTATTTTAAAAATCAGAAAAAAAGGAGGAACTGAAAAAATTATAAAACAGGTTCCTTCCATACGAAAGGAAGGACGAGGGGACTTATATTTAACAGCCCATCTGACATATAGAAATACATCCGTATGAAATGGTTATAGGCTTCTGCAGTGAAGACAGGACTGAGAAACCGCCTTCCTCAGAAAAAATAAATAAATAAAACAAAACACGGAAATAAAGCAGGCCTTCTATAGCTGCTTAAAAGTAAATGAAGGGTATACTATTAATAAAACATTGCTTTCAAATATTTTCCACCCTATCTGTCCCAGAGATCTGAATTCATTACTGTCCATTCACGTACAAAACTGAACAGTTCTCGAACCATTGTGCTCAAGCATTAAGTACTCAATACTTTCAGCACTACTGCAGAAAAAGCGGACATCTAATTTACCCTGTATTATAAGCTAACATGGAAAGAGGCCAGGCTAGTCTGGCAGAGTCATAAAACTGCAGTATGCATTGGGACTGAATGCCTGATGCTGGCCTGGGTGGCTTTTAATTGGCGGGTAGGTCGACACTCCACCTGGCTTCAATTAGCGTTGCTGGGCTGACCTGCGTGGGGCTGCAGCAACGCGCACCACCTGAAGGCCCAGACCTGTGTAAAGAGACTGGAAAGTTTCAATGAAAGGACTGAATCGCCCGCTCCTCGGTGGCATGCGGTGCTCACGGACCCCACATCATGTCCTGCGGCAGTCAGCGTGCCAGGGATCTGTGGGAGCCGGCTGCTCCTGGTGGCTGGGGGATTGGTGATCCCGGGCCAGCTGTTGTCCTCATGCAGGTCTTCTCCTAGGAGCTGATCCAGGGCTGGCACCACCACAGTGCATACTAATGGTGACAAGCTAAAACTTCTCGAGTGAAGATGAAATTCTTCCAGGTTGCTTTTTCAATGTGTATGATCAACTGGTTCACCATGTGTAAAGATAGGAAGTCCAGAGCAGCTACTGGTGAAAATTGTGCCAGTACCTTCTGAGAGGGAACCATGTTCCCCTCTCTTGTTCCCCTCTCTTCTGGTAAGGTTTAGCACCAGAATTTAGCAGCAAAATCCAGCTGGAGTAGGGGGCTTGTATCCTCCTAAACTGTCAGATCATCATGCTTATGTTGGATTTCCTGACCTGCAAGGAAGCTTGGAACAATTTGCTATTACAAGGATTGCTGCTGCAGGATTTCCACTAGACCACTGCTTTTGCTGTGGTCTTCCAAGCTAGTTTTACGGAGCTAATGAGCAATGTGAACAATGTTGTTAAAATAGACTTTGAAAATACTGAATTTTACAGCCTCAGAGGAACCCTTTCCAGCACATGTCTTGTTCTAATTCTCAGGATAGGATGGTGCACCCTTCAAATATGCCTATTGCTCTGTATTCATTACAGAAAAAACTCAGAAAACCAATTTAGGTTAAATACGCTCTTTTGGACATGTAAAGATGGGTGGAAAACTCACATGTATACACTTAAATTCTGCCTTTCATCCTTTCATGGCATTTGCTTCACCCCTTCCATCCTTGTGTCTGCAAACCATCTTTGGAATTAAAAGAAAGAAAAGCCAAGTAATTTTATCAAGAACAGCAGCCGTTATTTCATGAGTTACTTGTTTCTTGCTTTAAAGTTATTGACACATATGAAGAAATAAAAAGCAAGCCCAACCCCTGACCATTGCAAAATTCAGATGGTTTGAAAACAACACACAGACCTTTCCAAACTGATGATGAAACTTTTCCAAACCCCTACAACATGACGAAACATCACCCAACGTGGTGGAGGTCTTCCTGGGTCTGTTCCTCCTGTTAGCCCTTACTGAACATTTATAGAGACATTTTTGACTCTGCTCTTCTTGGTCTCCCTATTTATTGATTAGTTTCTTTCTAAGTGAGACCACAACTAGCATACTTTCAGTAGCGGACTATATTTATGTGTCTGCTAGAACAATTGCTGGAATTTATTTTCAACTAGGCTTAAAATATGGATTTATTGCCATAGTTTTCAAGTTCAAAGAGGGGCTTTTCTCTTCTTTTCCTTGCCCTTTGAGTAACCAAGAGCATGAAACTTCTCAGTGCTCATAAGCTTGTGTTTCCTCATTACAAATGACATAAAGCAGTTTCCAACATTTTCAAGCAATTTTTTGCTTTCCAAAAATCTTCTTGACAACGGATAATTGTAAAGTTTGGCAGTTAAGCATATATAAAACTCACAACGTTAAACACGCATACGGATATAGCACACAGAGGACAGAACCTGCAGAGTTACAAAGTGCTCAGGGCCTTAGCGTGCCTCAGCAAGATGCTCTGAGGAGATGCAGTTTCAATGTTCAGGATGAGACTCCAGCCCAGACCTCCCCTGAGGGCTGCTGTGCCATCACACTGCACCATCAGCAAGGCTGCGAGCAGCAGTTTGCTTTCCAGCACTCTTGTCTCTAGCTGGTTTGGCTGAGCTGTCTCCCGCAGCTGTGAGACCAATACTGGCTCTTCTCCCTGCACACTTGGTAGTGAAATAAGATGTGATGAAACAACCAGGAACATCAAAAGGGATGTGGAGGAGAGCTGCACGTACATAAGTAACTCATGAAATAACGGCTGCTGTTCTTGATAAAATTACTTGGTTTTTCTTTCTTTTAATTCCAAAGATGGTTTGTAGACACAGGGGTGAAAGGAGTGAAGCAAATGCCATGAAAGGCAGAATTTAAGTGTATACATGGGATTTTTCCTAGATTCAACTGAATTTGGAAGAAGAAATCAGGGCAAGGCTTCTGCGAGTTCCTCACGCTTTCATTAGTGCTGGGCCTAGTCCAAGCTTTCCCCCTGCAAACACCATGCGAGGCTCGCTGCTGGGGCTCCCTCTCCTTGTGCCTCCTGCGGACTTTGCCCTGGGGAAGCCGGCCTAGACCGCACTGAATTCGTCCCCGTGGTGCAAGGTGGTCCTTTCTGGGCTTGCTGGAATCGCTGGCGGCATTTCGGCAGGGCCCGGCAGCTCCGGCAGGGGGAAAGGAGGCCACCATGTCAGGCTGGTTGAGCTGATCGGGGGGAGTTCAGGTGGGAACAAAGTGCTTCTCAGGGGGAAACGGGCTGACCTCGTAAAACCCCGCTCAGCGCCCTGAGCTCCTTGTTCCTTCTACCTTTGCCCACGCACAGAGGAGAAGGGCTCTCTGGGATTGTAGAAGCTGCACTTCCACAGCCAAACCTTGTCTCTTGTGCAGCTTGCCTGTGCCCTGTGGCAGCCCAGTCTCAAAACCTGAACTCTGGCTAAGCAGGTATGGAAGTGCTTGCAAGACTTTTTTTTATACCTGCAGAGCTTCGTCAGCATATTTCTGTTTGGAAGGGAATTGCTTTTCTAATCCATTATTGCTTTATGACAGCTGAAATTTCCTGACTTGATGCCAACACATATGTACTACTAAATGGTTCTTATATCATATTTTATGGTCCATCCTCGGTTTTGAAATAAGCAGCCTACTAAGCAAAATAATTTTTTTTCTGTTTGCAAAGACATAAGTGTGGACTTTGAGAAAGGGAAGTGGTCATGGAAGGAAATTCAGAAATTGCAAAATGGACTTTAGTTTTTGTTCCTTCTGTAATACAGGCGGCAAGAGACCTGCCGAGACTGCCTTCCTCTCCGGTCTGGGTTTACCTGGCTGTGTCGGCACAGGCCTCAGCTCTGGCTGGTTAACACAGAGCTCCCGGGTGTCTCCACGGATGATCCTCCACCTCACGTCCCCTCTTTCCTGAGCCTTTCTCATGCTCCCCTCTCTGGGTGGCAGCCAGGCGGGGTGGCTGGGGGCTGTGGGGGGCTCCAGGAGCCCCGTGGCCTCTGACAGGGGCCTGTGAGCACCCCTTTGTCCAGCACCGCCTGTGTGCCCACCATTCCTGCCTCAGGGCTGGGCGTTTTTCCAGCTCGGTGGGAGAAAGAAAAGGTGAATGGTTTGGGAAGGGTTGGCTAGACCCCCTGTTCAGATGCTTGAGCTGTTTAAATGTGAAAACGCTTTCCCCATGTGTTCTTTCAGTTACGCCGCTGAGCTTGTAAATTCCTGCAGCTGCACCGCCAGCTGCCTGGACCGCCCCGGTCCTGCAGGTTTCTTCTTTGTTTCCCTTTTTTTAAGAAAAAAAAAAAAAAAAAAAAAAAAGCTGCGGTACAATTTCAACGTTTTTCTTGCAACAGCTTCGATTTCAGAAATTGGAGGCGAGGGTAAGAAAAATATTTAGTACCTCCCCGTCGGGGAATCGAACCCCGGTCTCCCGCGTGACAGGCGGGGATACTTACCACTATACTAACGAGGAATTGTACGTTAATGGTTTTGCGCGCAGCCGGTACATCGCTCTCCACACGCAGAGCGCAGCGCCGCGCCCCGCCCCCGCCGCGCTGCACCCCGGGAGGCGCAGTCCCCCGCGCGCTGCCCTCGCAGATTCCCTCTCCGCGCAGAACTACATTTCCCAGCGGCCCCCGCGCGGCGCCGTCCCCTGCTCCCCCTTCCCCTCGGTGGAGGCGGAGCGCGGCGGGCGGTCAGCGTGCAGAGCGCGAGCGATGGCGGCGGCGGCGGACCCCAGCTCGTTCGCGTCCCCCGCGTGCTGCCTCACGCGCCACCTCCACCTGCGCTGCCGCGTGGACTTCGGCGCGCGGGCGCTGCGGGGCGCGGCCGCCTTCACCGTGCGCGCCGAGCGCGAGGCGCTGCGTTGCCTGGTAACGGCGGGCGGGGGGGGGGAGCGAGGAGCGACGGAGCCCCCTCGCTGAGGGGACGGGGACGGGGACGGGGCCGCCGCCTGCCCTCAGGCTCCCCTCGGGCTCCCTCAGGCTCCCCTGAGGCTCCCCTCAGCCGTTCCCCCGGCCGCTGCCGCCCCCTGAAGCCGCGGTCTTCGGCGGGGCGTTTTGGGCGGTGGGGGTTTAGGGGGGAGCCGGGCACCGTGCCCCTGACACGGCGAGAAGCCTGCTGCCGGCAGGACGGGAGTAAAGCTTTGGGGCGCTGCGCTTAGGGCTTCTCGTCTTCTGACTCCTCACTGCGTCGGCTGGTCTCTGATATCGCAAATATAAGCCTTGCTCTGTGTGCAGCGAGGCTTTCCTCATATTCTTTTATGGTGGGGTTGCTTTGCTTCGGTTGCTTTTTCCCCATGCTACCCCCATAAAACCCTTTCGGGGTTGGCACTGGTATTTTAGGAAAGTCCACTCTGTTAATAACGAAGACCAAAACTTTATTCACGTTGCATACGTGAATGCTGCTGCCTTGTTCATCGCTTGCATGAAGGGCTTGACTCATGGTGGCCAATTTCAGACTGGAAACCTTGGCAGGCATTCTTGTATCCTCCTTATTCCATGGCAGCCATGTGAGCTCCTTTACCTTTGTAGTTTGCCTAGTAAACGCCTGTTTCCCCTTTTCCGCGTTCGTAGTCAGAAATCATCTTTCACCCTCCTCTCCCTCCAGTTTGTAAAGTTCTGTGCTGCCGTCTTAAAATTCTGATCCCCAGTACTCAAGGTGGTTATTTAATTATTCTGGTTTTACTTAGAAGTATTTACATTTTTTTTTTGCTTCAGATTTATCTTTATGATTTAAGGAGCGCTGTGTTAATTGTTATGCTGTTTAACAAGTAGGTAATATTTGCTTCGTTACAGGTCTTGGATACAAAAGACCTCCAGGTATTTAAAGTGACCGTGAATGGACAGGATGCAAAATTTGCTTTTGGAGAAAAACATAAGTTCAAGGGGACCCCGTTGGAAATCACGCTTCCTTTTGAGCTAAGAAGGTATATACACACTTGCCTGTTCTTTCAGATGCTTTCCAAGCTGTGCTGTAAAAGCTGCTTTCCTGCTTGCAAGGTCTTTGTGTAAAGCTTTCAAAGGGACTTGTACATTAAGGTGTTGAACGTATCTGATGTATGATGTAGACAAAATTAATATTTGGCCTTCATTAGACAGGCAAAGCTTTGGGAGTCTGTACCTGTGTCCAGGTCTCTATATTATAAACGTACAGAGTGGCTTGCTAAAGTAAGCAGCGAAATGATGTGGGCTGTTTCACAGTTGTTCCAGCGCTTCTTATCGTTAATGTTCTTCACCTACCGGAGTTGTGTCTTGTTTGGAATTGCTCCAGTGTGGAGCATGTGGAGTTACAGACCCTGTTCTCCTTTCCTTTATACAAGGACTGATCCTGCGTTACCATAGAAGTGCAGATTGCCACTACAATTAGCTGGGAATATGTTTTCAAGTAATAGAAGTTTTATTGTATTGTCTAACTCGAGTACCCTAAAAAGAGGAACTTGAGTTTTGGCAGCATGATGGAGAATGATAATCTACCTCTTTGAAGTTGCACGAAATAAAAAGTTGTTGCCAAAGTGTGATACGTTTTTTGGCAGTTTGCATTGTATGCTACAACTCTGTATCATCTCATGCTAAAGCTGAAAGTACTGATTTTATGAGGAGGTTCACTTGAATAAAATTGTAAGTTGTCTCGTATTGTTTCATTTTCAAAACTGTTTACTATCCCTACAAATTCATCTTTGGTTCTAAATTTTTTCTTCACTCTCTGAATTAGTGCAGTTTAGAAACATATGAAGTAGAAGAAGAAAGGCTGTCATAAAATATCTGTCCCTTCTGGGAGAGCACTGGTGGTTTGATGTGAAATTGAATGAATAAAAGCCTTGGACAAACAGGCAGCAGCAGAGACATAAGGAATTGTTTCTTTTGTTTGACTTTCAGATTTTTTTTTATCACCAGAATTTCTGCTAAGAAAAACCACCTACAAATAGTTTCAAGTCTTGGTTGTAAAAATTTGTGATCTTATGTTATAGTCTGCCATGTAAATCGAAATAGAACAGTGATAGGAAAGGTTAAGAGCTACAACTGAAAGTCTGACAGTTTAATAAGCATATGTGCCTTATGGTAATACAAATTGTTTTTTCTTTTCCTGTCAAATATGTACTTTGGAATACCAGTTATAAACGAGATATGTATACCTGGTCGGCTTATCTAGTGTCCAACTGCTGTGATTGCTGGAGTTTGTTCTGATTTATGATTGGATTGTTAATTCGAGAGAAATGCATGTATACATGGAGCTTTCAGATAATAGAAGCAAGTACTTCTGCCTGCTTTTGCTGTTGGGCATGGTTTTGTTCCGCTTTAAAAAAAAAAAAAAAAAAGGATGAACTTATCATTTTTTTTGTTTTCTCTTGCTAGCAAGCTGGTGCTGATCCAGCACAGAGCTCTTAGATTTGACTTAATACCAGTTCTTAAGCCTTAAATTAAATTTAAGCTTTTTTTTTCTTGTTAACCTTACTGCTCGTAGGGTTTCCTAGTAATTATTATTTATAGTATTTTTTTTCTTCTTGAGGATCACTTTTACAGAATCTAATATCACAATTATTTTGATTTACACAATGTGCAAATCCTGTGTTGTTATGGCATGTAATATATGCTTTTTTGTTTGCTTATTGTGCTGAATTTCTTATGTGTACAGCATTAGATAGTTGTGGGAAAACTATAAACTTAAGTGTTCAAATAGTTTACAGAGTCCATATTCTCCTTGAACTGTAGAAGAGGAGAAAATTCTGGTTACTAAAAACAATAATGGAAGTGTCCTTGTGACATTAAAATTGAAATAAAACAGCTGATTCCTATAACTGGAAAGGAGAAGTTATAGTAGCGTGCTGCTTGTTTGTATTATCAGTGCTCCTGAGACAGCGCAGCAGACCCATTTTCCAGCAAGCTTTGTAGGGGAATGCCGGGAGTGATCACAAGTCCTGTCAAAACTGTCTGACTGTATTCTTTATTGTACAGGGGACAGGAAGCAATTATCGAAATTTCTTTTGAAAGCTCTCCAAAGTCTTCAGCTCTCCAATGGTTTACACCAGAGCAAACTTCTGGAAAGAAACACCCGTTTCTCTTCAGCCAGTGCCAGGTTGAGTTGACTAATTTTTCTAAGTTGTTGTTTACGTATCACAGTTGTTGTTTACATATCAATTCCTGCAGTTTCTAAACAGGAGAGGAAGACTAGTAGGGGAAAGTACAGTAACCTATAACTTCGAATTGTGTGTTTCAAAGGCCCTAAACAGAAACACTGAAATCAGCACATTGCTGAGATTTTATTACATGTTTGCAGCTTAATAGGTCCAGAACTGCTTTACCTTTTCCAGTATTCTTGCTGAAGAATATCTAGTCCTTTGCAATCAGCATATGGGATTAATGATGTCTTACCTACTGTTTTTGTGTTTTGTTTGTTTGTTGGTTTTTTTTTTTTTTAGAAAATCTTTCATTATAAAAACTAGTGTAAGCTATAAATGACAGGAAGTATTGGTTTGCAGATAATGAATTTACTGCGGGAGATGTATAGGTTTCCAATATAATACTGGTTTATTTGTAATCCTTTGTGTAAGAAAGAATGCTACATTTTATGTTTTTTCTTCAAGGCTACCCATTGCAGAGCCATCCTTCCCTGCCAAGACACACCAGCTGTGAAGCTGACATACTATGCAGAGGTAGATGAATCTAACTCATGTGCCTAAATAAATGCAACCACTACAATGAGTGATTTGGGGTTTTTTGTAGCTGCTAGCATATGGCCTCAAATAAAAACAGAGAATATTGACTTTTAGCTTACTGCAAGAGCCAAAAATGCTTATGTCTTCCCCGTAGCACTTCCCTAGGCATCATCTCTTTTTTTCATTCACGTGTATTTTTATTTCTAAAAGAAAAAAAGTTCTGGAGTAGGAAAAAAAAATATAGTCTTAAATCAGGAAAATCTGTCAGTCAAACAACAAAGTGTTGCAAAGTAAAAAATACTTGAAGTGACTTTCATATATACCTTAAGTATACTTCCTGGTACGTAGCTGGGGCATCTTTGCAGTGTTGTCATAACCAGTCTGATTGTTTTAAAGAAGCACAAAGAGAGATGTGCATTGTGATGATCAGTAGCCTAAAGAAAGTGAAACTTTGAATATTTGTCAGAGGTAGTCCTTTTGGTTGATTAAATATTGCCCTAAGGCAATATTTTCTGTAAGCTTTATATTCTACTTGAGGGGGAAAATTTTCGGATAGAAATTTTTTTTACTGTTCTTTTTGCTCTAGCTGTTTCTAGTATATTATATACTCCCGTATGCCGACTGAGTCCCTCACGGTTGCACAACCTTCTTTCAGGTGTCTGTTCCTAAAGAGCTGGTGGCTCTTATGAGTGCCAATCGCGATGGAGAAATGCCTGACCCAGAGGACAGCAGTCGGAAGATATACCGTTTCAGACAGAATGTGAGTGCTACAGGCTAGTAGAGGGATTCCTAATGTCTTTTTTCCTAACTCTTGCAGCTTACAGCCACTTCAGGTATGTTTTTGATATCACCAGTAAATAAGTGACTGACAATAGGTTCGACCCAGTAGGTGTTGGTGATGTTTCCTGGACATCTGGAATTCCCAGAAAAGCCTGATAATTTTTTTGGACGTGCTTAATATGCTGAAAGCTAGTACTATGGAAACACCTCTGCCTGCATTGGTTCTTGGGAACTAATGGGTGGGATTTAATAACATAGGAGTGAATTTTGAAAAACAGATCCTGCGAATTTTAAGCTTACCAAGATTTTTGCAGTGAAGCAGAGCATTGGAATCAAATTAAACTTGAAGTTGGGCACATTCTGACAACAGAGACTATTAAAAAGGTGAAAACTTTGGCTTTTATGGAAAGTGTCTCTAGCTAATTAAAAAATGACTGTTGTTAGGATGAAGTTTCATTAAGTGGTGCAGCTAGTTTAATGATTCCAGTGTTCCTACAGTGGCGGTGTCAATTTACTCTCCTGGCTTTTTCGTTCTCACAGCTTTTGGGGTTACAGCTCTGGTGTGTATGGGATCTGTTAGGGAGCTTAGTTCATTTTGCTGAATAGGCAGCAAAAAATGAAAGACTTCAGTAAGTTGATGTGGTCCACTGGAGGGTCTGAATAAGTGCGTAGAAGGATGGATGGATGAACTTGAGTGGCTGGGGAGAGGAGTGGAACCTCAACTCCAGCAGCTGTTGGATTGATTTGGCTGCTGTGTGAAACTTGAGAGAGGAGAGGGGAAAGAAAAAAAAAAAGTGGTCACCTTATCTGTGAGCTCTTCAATACAGTACCTGCTCTGTAGAGCCAAAAACCTTTGCAACTCTTGGTCTAGTTTGTAAGGTGTTCGTTGTATGTTACCTGTTTCCTTAAAATTTAGTAACGCTGGAATTAGTTTAGAAAACTAACTTTCTTTTGAACAGTAACCAAACCAGTGGCACTGTGCTATCCTACAGCTACAGGATTTTTCTTTTCAAGCAGAAATGGTACTTAAAATTTTGTGGCCTTTACCTGAAAGATCAATGAAACAAGTACTTTTATCTAAAGGAATATCATTTGGGGAAAAAAAAAAAACCTTTATCATAATGTAAGACAGAAAGATGTGGTGGAAATGTACGTACTTCTTTGTTTACATAACTGTTTTTCTTTGAATCAATGATATTGGTAGCTCACTTTACAATAAGGTTTTTTTTCGTGTTCTCATTTAGGTTCCCATACCTTGCTACTTGATTGCTTTAGTGGTCGGAGCTTTAGAAAGCAGGTGAGTGTATCTGTATAAAGTAAATATTAATAATTGTTTAAAAAAATCTTCAGAGTATTTCATTTGTTCTACAGTACTGCACCTTGCTGAATTTATTACTGTTTTGTGAAATCTTTGAATCACACCGTGTGCATCTTGATTCACTCTTGCAGATTGAGATCTCCTAAGGGCATTTTTAGCTCAAGGAATAGTAGTATCTTTTTTTCCTGTGGTAACAGATAAACCTGATTATGTACAAAAGGCAGAAAATGAAATTTTCAGCCTCATTGCTTGTCTGCACAAGAATGTGTTAAGCTAGCCCAGAATAATGCTGGTGTATTAGGGTTTACAGCATTTTAAAATCTGTAAGTGTGTTGCCCATTTATTTGTCCTGAGCAGTGGATATTTACGGCTTGTTTATTTTCTAAAGCTTCTTCTAGTGTCACTTTAGCAGTGGAGAGGAAGACTCTTAACGAGTTTCTTCAGTGTCATGGGTTTCTCATGAGCACATTAAATGTATGCTTTCCGTGTTAACTTCCCATGGAATGATTTCCCGTTTGTGGTGTCTTACTGGCATTTTCACTTTCAACAGGCAGATTGGTCCAAGGACACTGGTGTGGGCTGAAAAGGAGTTAGTGGATAAATCAGCCTATGAATTTGCTGAGGTAGGTAATTAACAGAAATGTTTTGTCAACTAATTGTTTTACATGGTAGTGGAAAAGGAACCGGCTGTAGCTTCGGGTTTTGTCCAGATTTGTTCATCCATAGTCCTCCTTTCTCTGCTTCCCACCACAAAAAATGCTGCTCTTCTAGCACAACACAAAACTTCTACTGAACAAAAACACTGATGTGCAGTGTTGTGCTCATTTTACATGTGGGACTTCCCGAGGTCAAAGAGAATGAAGTGTGGGGACAGTAGCTTATAACTTGTTTAGTGTTTGTAGTCAGACTAACGTGAATTCTTGTTTCAGACTGAAGCTATGCTGCAAACAGCAGAAGATTTAGCAGGACCCTATGTATGGGGACAGTATGACTTGTTAGTCTTACCACCTTCTTTTCCTTATGGTGGCATGGAGAATCCTTGTCTTACTTTTGTGACTCCAACGCTATTGGTAAGTGTAATGCTGACAAAAATTCAGCTTTTCCTTAGAGCTTGCTCATCCGTCAAGTGATGGATGTTAATTTACAGACTGCTAATCTTCCCCCCCAGAGAGAACTCTAAATTTTTCTGCCCCCTTTGGAGTTCAGGGATCATGCATGGAACTGTAGTAAGTGGTGTATATTGAGTTTTACTTGAATTGACAACTACCTTGTCTTACCTTGTCTTTTTTTTTTTTTTTTTTTTAGGCAGGTGATCGATCTCTATCAAATGTAAGTGCTCAATAAGTTCATGTCTTCAAGCACAGCATAGGTTGAATTTGCATCTTAGCTTTGTAACGGATGTCTGAAAACTTAGTCTCTTGTTCATTGGGGGAATTAAAAGTTAATGCAGTGATTCAAGAAGTCTTACAAAATGAGTTTTAGTTCTGAGTAAACTCTAGAGAAACTGGAGATGTACCCATTTTTATACATTTGCTTATAAAATGAACAGATGAAAATAACGTGGCTGTCTGTATACATAAGGGACTGACTGAAGTCTGCTGCTCAGTTACAGTCTTCTTGTCCTGTATGCTTAAAATCACAACTAAATTGATTTCATCTGAATTGTTTGTAGGGAATTTCTTCCTCTATGTGTCTATCTACGTACTAGAACTCACATTGGGTACAGTTTTTCTTTTGAAGTGGAAATCGTGAGAATGATGTGAATAAATTCTTGTTTTGTCTGGGAAGTTGAGTACTCTGGATGCTGTTTTATCTCTTTAAGTCCCTCTTACCAGACTGATACACTGCTTAAAAAGTGAATATGATTCCTTACATGAGTTTTCTGCCAAGAAAACTGAAATATTAGACACGGGTACATTTTGCATCATTATCATGCTTCCTGTTTGCTGTTTTAGAACATCCCAGCCCAGCATTGTTTGCTTATGTGGGAAAGTAATAATAGTTCATGGCTTGCTGTGTATCCAGTGTTCTGTAATACAACTTCATAAACGAGTGCCTGCATAGTACTATCAGAGGAATTATTTTTGTTGATCAATGTGGCTCTATGACTTGCAAGCTACAAATTCAGAATTCTTTCTGGAGAAGGTCCATTCAAAGACATTGTTAGTCCTTTAAATAATATTTTATATGGATAAGTTTACAGACCCGATATATACAATATCGGTTGGCTTTGTGAACACAGTGCAGTAATCCTGCTAGGATTTTTCCTTTCTATAGGGATTTGATCATTCAATCATTTCCAGGAGGAGTCTGAATAGTAAGACTGTCATTGTTCTTCTGCGTTTTAGGTTATTGCTCATGAAATTTCTCATAGTTGGACAGGAAACTTGGTAACAAACAAAACGTGGGAGCATTTTTGGTAGGTATGATATTCAATGCAATGTAATGCAAACCATGTATTAAAAATGATATGTAAAGAGACCAATGAAATGAATTTTGCTATCCTACCAATGCTGACGTTATCAATGTATTTCCAGGCTGAATGAGGGACATACTGTATACCTGGAACGCAGGATTGGTGGTCGGTTGTTTGGTGAGCAGTTCAGGCACTTTCAAGCCCTTGGTGGTTGGAGGGAACTGCAAAATACAGTGAGTATCTTAAAAGTTTTGACAACTTTGTTTTAGGTATATACCTAAATAAAATAAAGTTGATTTCACATTTCCCACAAGTAAGGCTTATCTAGTCAGCTTTCCTAACACCTTCTTACTAGAGGTGCACAACTTTGATTACAAGGTATATGTTGTCTTCCCAATGTTTAATACTCTTAGAGAATAGATTAAGCATTTTGAAATGTTTCAAGCTGTTCTGGAAGGGTGGGCAGCTTTCCAGGCTCTCTTGGTTGTTACTGATGTGGCTAATCCGTAGTATTATTATCTGTTAGCATACTAATTGGCAGCTGAAAGCTTGTCAGAATTGTAGAATCATGGAATCATTTAAGTTGGAAAAGACCTTCAAGGTCATCCAATCCAACCATCAACCCAACCTGCCAAGTCCCATCGCTTAACTATGTCCCTTAGTGCCACAAGCTTATCTGCAAGCAAAACCATCAGAATTGCCAGTGCCAAATGCAAATAATGGATTTATTTTTTCGTGCATGCCGAGTTATAACTGAGAGTATTCCAAATCTGTTGCTGTCGAGGAGGGTTGTTTAGTTTCATGGTTAGATATCGTAGTTAAACTTCAATTTTCAGATTTCTTGTCTGTGATAACATAGCTCCTTCTCACTCTGTTTGGGGATGCAGTTTGCCTATTTTGTTGTTCCTTACTGTTTGTTTTTTTTAATACCACATATTTAGAGTGAGTAATTTGTTGAGTAGTTTGTTAACAAAGGGATAATTATTTCACCAGGTGCTCCTGACTACAACAAATGTGACAGTAATTAACTGCTTTGGGATGACAGGGACATGGTGTGATTGATCCTAACATCTTTCTGTTTGTTGTGGGGTTGGTCACTGATGCAACAAAATGAGGGGAAAAGAAGGTTCAGTAAACTGTGTTATGTACGGATTCAGAACTTGAGAAAACGAAAGATGGAGTGATTTCAGATGAGGCTATCTCTATCTTGGATTGATGATACCTGTAGAAATAGGATTAGTGGTGACTTGCAAAAATGTTAGTCTTTCTAGATTCATGTATTTTCTTTTATCTTTGTCACAGATAAAAACTCTTGGAGATACAAATCCCATAACTAACCTCGTCCCTGATCTGAATGAAATAGATCTTGATGCTGCCTATTCATCTGTTCCTTATGAGAAAGGCTTTGCTTTGCTTTTTCACCTTGAACAACTTCTTGGAGGACCAGGTAAGTGTTGGTCAGACTTCATATATATTTTTGCCATTTTCTTTTCAAATATTGAAACAATTGTTTGTTCTTTTTAACTGTTAGATGTCTTCATGGGCTTCTTGAAGGCTTACATTCAGCAGTTTGCTTACAAGAGCGTAGGAACTGATGAGTGGAAGAAGTTCTTGTACTCATACTTCAAGGATAAGGTTTGATTGTATTTAAAACCTCTCAATTATATAAAACTATGACTTAAAGAAGGTAATTCCTGAGTTAAGGACCAGTTCTTCTTTCTCTTCTATCTTGATCTTAATGCGATGCAGTCTGAAATCTTACAAAGATGGGTTTGCATTACGATGCTTTTTTTCCTAGATGTATTTTATTTCTGTTATGTTTTGTTTTGAAGTACTGTGTGTAAGATTCTCCAAGTTAATTGGAGGGATGTTGGGGGGAGGGGGGAGAGTCAGATTGAAACTAGTCTTCATAGGGTATGCTTTTGTCTAAAAATAACGCTTAAAATCCAGTCAGAATTTGTGTTGCTTGTAGGTAGATATTCTTGATAAAGTTGATTGGAACTCTTGGATGCACGCTCCAGGAATGCCACCAGTGAAGCCTACGTAAGCATTTTTTTTATAGTATATTTTCCTTGTCCAGAGTGCACGTGATTTTTCAAACAGGCCTGAAGCAGTTTGTAAACAGGGTAGAAGGCTTCCCATAAGCCTTTTATTAGAAAACATCCTTGCACTATGTAAAAATAGATAAATGTTTATATAGAAGGAAGTGTTGCTGTTAATATTTCATTTTTTTATTCTGGTGAAAATTCATTTTATTTTGAAATTTGCCAGGCAAGGTATCTTTTTTTTTTTTCCCTGATAGTTTGCTACAATAATACTCTCTTTTCACTTAGATGGTGTAATATATGTTCAATGTACTTGGAAATACCAGCCATTTTAGAGGTGTATGAGATCAGCGCATAGTGTCACCTACGCACAAGATGCTTGTAACTAAAACAAAAATACATTTCACAATAACTGAACTTTAGTAAATTATGTTTCAATATTGAGTTGAAGCCTACAATGAACAGAAGTGGAGCCATTTGAAAATAATTTCTAAGCATTCTTGTAAAAACATTACAGGAGCTTTTTGTGTTTCCAAAGTGTGATCCTTTGTTTTTAATCTCTGACAGCTATGATATGACACTAGCAAATGCCTGCGTCGCCTTGAGCCAAAGATGGATCAAAGTGAGTGGTTCAAGAATTCTGCTAACGTCTCTGTATCTTGAAAAGCTAATTTTCTATACACAAAGTGAGCCATTCTCTTCTGGAATATATCATTTGCTGAGGGAGAAAGCATTTATTATGGTGATAGTATTGCTGCCAGGGATTTTGCATTCTGTATACTAGCCTTTCATCACGGAGTCTGTGGATTTGCTATGACCTCTGTACGTGAAGTGCAGTACTTTTTTTTTTTCCCAAGGTACACAGCCAGCTTTGTGTTACGTGTATGTAACAACCAAACTGAGAACGTTCTTTTTGAAACCCTGCTATTATGGCTTGATCAGAAACATCAAGAGAGGTATCTCTATGTTACTGATTATATAGCAGTAATACCTCTGTGTTACACTAGGGCTAGGATGTATTTCTTGTCAAAACTTAAAATGCATAAATTTTAATAAATACCTATTAACCATACAGTTATCTCATAATTTTAACCATTAAACTCATACAACCAACAAAGGATTCAATGTACCTTCCTTTTGTTGGCCCTGTGGCTTTTCACTCTACTTGTATATTATCTTTAACTTTTTCTCAGTGTAAAGTTTTATAGAAAAAGTATTTGATTTTCATGTGACTTTAATAGAAAGGTAGGGGAGACAGAAAGATCAGTGGAGAGGAAACAAGTAGAAGTGAAAGTGAAGAAATACCAAACATCAGACAATGGCTTACCTCCTCCCTTCTCCACCATTAGAATCTTGTAGCGTCTACTGTGCAAATACAAATCGATGTGTTTTTATGGGAAATGGAGCAAAAGTAAATGCAGATGTTGAAACAAAATTACACCTGTTTGTGCTTTAGAATACCAATTAGAAACTTAAGTAAACCATTCTCTTCTAGGCAAAAGAGAATGATTTGGGCTCATTCAGCTCGGCAGACCTGAAGGGAATGTCATCTCATCAATTGATCGAGTTCCTGGGACAGTTGCTGCTGGAGGTAAAAGCATGCCTGGGGTAACCTGATTCTTGTATCACAAAAGCAGGCACAGAAGACCAAATGTTCTTTGGAATTAAATTCTCTTCTTTTAAGTCTTGCTAAAATAACCTGCTCTAACCATACGTAGTCTCTAAAACCATCAGCCCTACTTATGTTTGGTTCTTCAGCTGATGAACAACATATGAACTACTTTGGATTGAAAGAATAAAACAAAACTAGTGCTTGAATTTGTCTGTATGTGGTGTTTGCGACCTGCAAATGAGCTATAAATGCTGTAAATGAAACAGAATTAAATTAGTTCAAGATTTGTATGTTTTGGTAGTACTGGATGTGGGAATTTGCTAACCATTACACTTATTCCTTGCCCTTTCCCTAATGTTCTGAAGAGGTGAAAGGAACCAGTTCAAATATTTATCATGATAAGCTTTTAAATCCTTTGTAGCATCAATCTTCTTAAATGAACCTGTTTATTTTTGGAGTATGTGGAATGAAGCGCTCCTCTGGATTATTTCTGACTATGCAATATCCTTTTTTTAGGCTCCTCTTCCAGTGTCACATGTCAAACGAATGCAGCAAGTATATGACTTCAATGCTATAACTAATTCTGAAATACGATTCAGGTTTGTTCTAGTATGGACATTTTTTCTCACTTTAAATGCTTCCATAAAACGAATTGTGCTGCCTCAGAAATGGTCTGAGCTACACTGTTTTACAGCTCTGATGCAGTCATTACTATTTATGTGCATGTGTAAACCTGCTTACCAGAGTGGTATTGTTACTTATGAATATGAATTATTGTTACTTATGAATTATTATTATTATGAATACTATGAATTATATTTACATATAGTCTAGTTGAACAACAGGAAGGGAGCAGTGGATTAGCTGTGCTTTATTCACATCTGTCATGCTTGCAAAGGAACCTGATGACCTGATAATTTATTTTGGGGGCGGTATTGGATAATACACAAATGAGCCTCTCTTTGACTCAAAGATACTTGAAAAATCTTTCCATTGGTCAGTCAGGACTAGATCTTCTGGGTTGGCCTAATGAGTTCTGTTGATGTGCTGGTGTGCGTGTTTGTTTTTGTTTGCTTGTTTTGTGTTTCTTTTCCAACACAACTCAGAAAACTTTTTTGTCACATCTTAATGCCTGCTATTACAAAGCTTTTCTCTCTTCAAAATAAGTAGTTATCAAGAGAAGTCTCTAAACAAGTAGGAAGAGCCTTTTGCTAAATGGCTTGATTCTTATGCCATCCTAACTTCTTCTACTTTGTATATGCATTGTTAAAACAGGTCACGTGTTTAAAAAAATATATATATTTTTTAAATTAAAAAGTTTTTTGTTCGGGAACAAAAGTAATCTTCACAAATATTTAGAAGAATTACATACTTAGCTATTTTTACATACTTGAGTACATTTGCAGTAGTGATAATTATTCTGCCTTATTGCTAAATTAGAGTTCTTCATTCCTTATCATTAACAAAACTAAATGTTTTTAAGCATACAGTATAGTTCTTGTAAATGTAGTTCTTGTTTCTTGAAAGATTATTTTCTTATATTTTTAAAACAAAACCCGGTGAGGTTTTGTTTGTGTTTTTCTTGAAGTTTTTTGGTAACTTGGTCAATGTGGAAAGTACTTTATAATTCAGCTCTGAGTGATGCAACTGGATGCTGCTCTAACATAAAAAATACGTAGCCACAGAAAAAAGACAATTTTGGAGAAACTTTGAAACTTTTTTTGTGTTTTATGGAAAAGTCCACTTTGTAACGTGCCGTTCAGACACTAAATATTTTATATTGCACTTACGTTAGTACTTTATGTATGCTGAAATTCTAGTCCATGAGCACACAGCACTTTCTAGGGCACTTATGGAAGCAGAATCATAAGACAACTGCAAATGAAAAATATCTTTTTTCCTTTTTTTTTTTTTTTTTTTTCAGATGGCTACGCCTGTGTATCCAGTCCAAGTGGGAAGAAGCTATTCCTCTGGCTCTAAAAATGGCAACAGATCAAGGGAGGATGAAGTTTACTCGGCCCTTGTTCAGGTAAAAGTAATCTCCAAATTGTAGGAGCTCACAGGGTTGGCGTTTTCAGTACAATGGAATATATGTATTGACATTGTGTATGTATTTATATTTTATAGTGATAAAACAGAATTCTCTATATACCGCCAACAAGCTTATCTTCAGAGTCACTTTCCACTTGCTGACTTTTTTAATAGAGGAAATACTAGTTTCTCAGTATGTCCCTTAATGTGTGGCTGTCAAGAGAAAAGTAAAACTTTGAGAAAATCTGCATTATACTGTTTTTTCACAGATTTTTTTGTAACACTGTGCTTTTTTTTGTTGTTGTTTTTTTTTACAGGGATCTTTACAATTTTGACAAGTCTCGAGATCTGACTGTCAAGACATTCCTAGAGCACAGAGCCTGTATGCACCCAGTCACATCAATGCTTGTGGGCAAAGACTTGAAACAGGATCAGTGACAAATTTATTGATTGCTTTGAAATTTTCTAGTTGCTGAAAAAAGACTGATTCTGCAAACCATTCATATGTGTGCTTGATTATGCCATAAAATGATGTGCTGCTTTGGTACTAATTTAGCTTAAAATGAACTTTCTGGATCAAATTTGGTACTTTCTATTTTGTACCTCCCAAGTATTACTGCAAAATCACTAAATCTCTGGAACTGGGAGGAAGGTTTTCTTACAAGCAATTCATGGAACATGCAAAGAAGCTGTATAACATGTAGTGAATCATGGAATTTAAAAACATGGAAAATTAATTGGCGGATGGCATAACTCTTTGTGCATAGCTTTCTTTTTTCATAGTAACATGCAATTGGAACTTCAAGTATCTGACAACTGAAAAATAAATCTTTTTATTGCTCAGTCTACTTGTCTGTGCATTGATCTGTACAAAAAGTGTCAGAATAATAGAATTATAGAATCGTTAAGGTTGGAAAAGACCTGCCTCCATGATCGTGTGGTCCAATTGTCCACTACCATCAATACTGCCCACTAAACCATGTCCCTAAGCGTCACATCTACCCTTTCCTTAAATGCCCCCAGGGACGGTAACTCCACCACCTCCCTGGGCAACCCGTTTCAATGCCTGACTGCTCTTTCTGAGAAGAAATGTCTCCTCGTTTCCAACCTAAACCTCCCCTGGCGCAACTTGAGGCCATCCCCTCTAGTCCTGTCACTGGTTACCTGTGAGAAGAGGCTGACCCCCAGCTCCCCACACCTTCCTTTCAGGTAGTTGTAGAGAGCAATAAGGTCTCCCCTGAGCCTCCTCTTCTCCAGCCTAAACAACCCCAGTTCCCTCAGCTGCTCCTCATAGGACTTGTGTTCCAGGCCCTTCACCAGCTTCGTGGCCCTTCTCTGGACATGTTCCAGGGCCTCGATGTCCTTCTTGTAGTGAGGGGCCCAAAGCTGAACACGGTACTGGAAGTGTGGCTTCACCAGAGCAGAGTACAGGGCGACGATCACCTCCCTGGTCCTGCTGGCTGCACTGTTCCTGGTACAAGCCAGGATGCCACTGGCCTTCTTGGCCACCTGGGCACACTGCCAGCTCACGTTGAGGCGAGCATCAATCAGCACCCCCAGATCCTTTTCCTCTGCACAGCTTTCCAGCCACTCTGCCCCAAGTCTGTAGTGCTGCATGGGGTTGTGACCGAAGTGTAGTACCCGGCACTTGGTTTTGTTGAACTTCATCCCATTGGCCTCAGCCCATCAATCCAATTACCTTATTTACTCTCCTGTGTTGTAGGAGAATATTTTCCACTGGTGTGAATTACTATGGGTCTAATAGGACTTTGAAGACCTAAATGGATTACAGCATTCTACTGAAAGCTGAGAAAAAATTCTATCTAGCCACATTTATCATGGCTTTGTTACATTAGTCAGTTCTTTACATCAATCACAATACAGTGGTTTTACTTTTTCATTGCTATTGGATCCTTTGTTGTGTACTATTATTATGAGTTATCTGAAATATTTTTGTTCTCTTTAGCAAACCTGGGATTTTTACCATATTTCATATTTAATATCTTGCTATGCTTTTAGTGACTTAAATTATTTCAACCCACTATATATTTTTAAAACTTCTAATTACTGCAGGGGACTGAAGCCCAAGTCTTTCCTTCACAGATCTGTTTTTTTTTTTTTTTTTTTTTTAATATTTCCATTTTATAATCCGTTCCAGCCACCACTACTCTACACTGATGTAGTAAGTTAGAAATAAGGTTAAAAGCACTAGGAGGGCTGTGTTTCTTGCATATTTCAGTCCAAGTTGATAGTTTAGGTGAAATTGTTGTGAATACTGCCATCTATAGGTTGTTTTTTGAAATGAATCTGGGAAGAACAGCTTTTCCTGAAAATGATAATTAACATAAATTAAATCTGTTGACATAGAACCCCATGTCAAGGAGTAACAAATAGAAAAAACAAAAAACAAAAAAGCTATTTTGGAGGAGGAAAAATACTATATACAAGTAATGGCAAAAAGTCTGGATTTAATTGTATTTAGAGTAGGAGTAGACAGTCATTCAATATATTTCTTTTGCGTTTTGATTAGTATAAACTTTCAAGTAGATGTATTTTACCAGGAGATTAATCTTTTCCTGTTAGCAGCTCTAATATAAATTAAGGCATGAACATGTCTTGTTGGGATTTATTTATTCAAGGTATGCTGGGTTCTTCTATTCAGCTCTAACCTACATATGTCTAAGTAGTTTAATTAAAAGTGATGGAAAATTTAACTCTTGTGTGACTGAGGCTCAAAAATCAGTTTACATATTTATGAACGCTGTGTCAGTCATCTTTCAATAAACTCACTAAAATACTGGCTTTTTTGGAACCAGAATAGCTTAAAATAAAGCAGCAGAAAACCTACCTAAATTGTTATGGCTCCTTTGTGTTAAGGACTTAGTGAACCATTCAGTTTTCTTGCTATCCCTCTGGGTGATAACTTCTAGTGGAAAAAATCACTGAAAATAATTTTTCTCTATTTTAGATTATGAACTTACACCATTCCGTTCATTCACTCCCAAAATCTAATCAGGCTTCTGCTACAGCAGTGTCCGAATAAACAGAGATTCTCTCAGGCAAGGTTTTGATCGGAAGAGGGGGGATATCTGGTCCTTTCCAGGAAAAGGGTGTGCTCCCTCGGTTTGGTTTCATTGGCTGAATTCAGCTGAATACATCGATCTCGCTTATTTACAAAGGTGGGGATCTTTGGGGGTGGATTTTTGCCTTGATCTGATTGGGACACCGGGATCCAGCTGGATACTGCTCTCGGGCTGTGGCGTGGTAAATGTAAGGCTGCTTCACACTGCAGCCCTTCAGGCAAGGAACAATTCTGGAGAGAAAGCATGCCAAGATACACAGTGCATGTCCGAGGGGAATGGCTGGCAGTGCCGTGCCTGAACGGTGCTAACACAATCGGATGGCTGGGAAGGGAAGCTGTGAGACGGTACATGAAAAACAAACCCGATAACGGAGGATTTACGTCGGTGGAAGAAGTAAAATTTTATGTTCGAAGGTGCAAGGGTCTTGGCTTGCTGGATCTTGATGACACAGTGGAGGATGCCCTGGAGGACAATGAATTTGTTGAAGTTGGTAAGCAAAACCTTAGGCAATGTATGACGAAATGACTGAGTTGGCACCTGAGTTAGCAAGCTGTGTTTTAGTTGATCTAAAATTGCATCAGAGACGGTGTCTAAGATTTTTATGGAAAAATACCAAAATGTAAATTCTAACAGAACTATTTAGGGTTTAGAAACTACAGGATGCTGTATATATCATCTCTATGTGATGTCTTATATTCTCTATGATTGTTCAGGAGATGGAGCATATGTCCAAGGATTGGGTTCTCCTGTTTCTGTCTTTAGATTACCCTAAATAAACTCCATAAACACTAATTATTTTCCTAGAGGTATATAAATTTGTTTGGTGCTGATGATTGCAAATTAGAATACTTACTGTTGTATATTGTAATGAATAACAAATGAATCTATACTTAGAATACAGTTTAATCCCATTCATGTTTACTTTGGATATTTCTTCTAGTTATAGAAGGAGACATAATGTCTCCAGATTTCATACCATCTCAGCCAGAAGGAGTTCATTTGTATCCTTTTTTGAGCATTCCGTAAACTTTATATAATTCCAGATTTATAATTTTCTGGATTTCCATGTTCTTTCGGTGTTCCTTCATTTTTAAAAGACATTGCCAGTTTTAATCGAATGGACACACTACTTGTGACGTCATGTTTGCCATTTCTTTTCCTTTACGTAACTTTCAGATATAGCAAATACCGAGAACCAGAACAGGTAGGAATCACCAACGATTTTACAACTCAGTAATGATCCTCATTTTCTTCAGAGCTTGTGGAGAGTTAGCCACTGCAAAATTCATGAGATCAGTGGCTGTTAGGTCTTCTGGGCCTGGGAATCTAAATTGTGATTTGCTTATTGCAATTTTGTTACGGTGTTCCTATCTTATGAATGAGAGCATGCATGACCTTCCTGTCATTGCTGAGCTTTGGTTGGTTTTTTGTTATTGTTGTTGTTGTTTTAATGCTGTGATCATTAAGCAAGTCTATGTGCGTGTATCCCAAACTAAAAGGTGGTTCTTTGGTGTAGTATATTGCTTTAGATGGCAACAGCTTAACAACGGAGGACCTGGTCAGTTTGGGAAAGGGGCTCTACAAGATAAAGGTAAAGATTCTGAACAAACATGGCAAAAAATCATGTTTATCTGTCTACGATTATATGATGTAATAGATACGATAAATGATGTAATAGATAAACTAATATTCAAAATACTCATTTTCTAGCTCACACCTGAAGCTGAAGCTAAAGTCAAACGATCACGAGAAGTAATTGAAAGGATTGTAAAGGAACAGACAGGTAAATATTTTTATCACTAACTATAAATTGTTTTTGTTAGCCACTTTGAAAACTATCTCAGGCTCTCTCCTTAACCAGAAATGTGTGTTTCTTGCAGTTGTTTATGGAATCACCACAGGGTTTGGGAAGTTTGCCAGAACTGTCATTCCAAACAGTAAACTTATGTAAGTTATGTATGCAGCTCTCTTCTTCCTTTCTTTTGAGGGAAGAAAGAAGATGGAGCAGCTCTACACTGCATGCTTATGATTAGATGAGAGGGGGCTGCTTTAGTACTTCTGTTTTGTGAAAAAAAAAAAAAAGTATTTCAAAAACTTACTTTTTACGTAACTATTTTTTTTGTCTTCATAGGGAGCTTCAAGTGAACTTGGTTCGTTCACATTCTGCAGGTAACAAGAAATCGCTTGGTGTTTTCTCTTTCCTGCGCTGTTGATAGCAGCTGGGTAACTGAGCCCATTACTGTTCCAGGTGTGGGGAAACCGTTGACCCCCGAGAGGTCTCGCATGCTGTTGGCGCTGAGGATCAATGTCCTAGCAAAAGGGTACAGTGGAATTTCCCTAGAAACCCTCCAGCAAGTTATCGAAGCATTTAATGGTAAAAAAAGATGCTGAAAGGCGGCTTCCCTCTCTTTCGTTGTTATTGTTGGTGGTGTTGTTTGTTTGGTTTGGTATTTAACTTTATCTTTAAAGGATATAGCTCAATGAGTCAAGCTATGGATGTTGTTTATTTGCCTTCATAGTTGTGAGAGATCAGGACTTGTTCCTATGCAGGCTCATGGTTAGAGACCATTCCTTTAGTGAAGAACTCGGGTGTGAGCAGAAGCAGCAGGAGAGGCTGAGAGGTAACAGGCAGAAGTTTGGTAAATGAGCCTCTGAGGGCTCAGGTGATTAGCTCAAGGCTAAGCAGGAAGCTTCTGGTAGAAACAGGAGCCAAACCTGGATGATTTAGATCGTGGTTCACCCCCCAGTCTTAAGTGCAAACCTGATCATATTTCTCAGGTTTTCTGCAATGAAAGCTGTGGGCACACAATAAAAGGAAGTGTTCCCTGCTCACAAACAGGCCAAGGCCAGCAGTGAGTGAGAGCTGTTTCCATACTGACTGCTCATGGGAAGGGTGGCCTATGGGAAATGTTGAAATGTTAAATGTTAAATACCCTTTTTTTTTTTTTAACCACTGACCTGTTGTTCTACTCCCCGGTGTCAAACCAACTGCCTTGGGTCCCTGAATCCCTGGTGAGCCATAGGCCTTCCCCTGCAGAGCAGGGTGACACTTAAAATGTCATTTAAAGTGTTTAAGTGTGAGTGTCTTTTGAAAGTCATTTACTTGTCTTTTAAACACTGACATTAGCCAGTCTAAATGGTGATGCCTCGCTGCTGCCATCAGTAGTTGATCTGTGAAGAACATGATGCTGACTCCAGGCAAGCTCTCTTGCAAAGGCCGCTAATCTTTTGTCTGGTTGGGTGCATGCTGACGTGCATGCCAGTACCTTTTGGGACACCAAGACTTTTGGGTGTGGCCATCACCATGCAGAGCATTGGTGTTTGCCGAGCAGATGCACCTGTTTTCGTGAGTAGATCCCTGAGAGGTGCACAAGTTTTCACGAGCAGGACTGCCAGGCAGACCCGCGGAAGAGCGTAGTCAGCAGTTCGCGTTGCCACCACAGCTGTCACAGCAGTTGAAGCAGAGTGTCCCTGCTGGACACAACAGCAGGGAGACCAAAGGGGTGGCTCTGCTCTTTGTTGGTGGCTCTTCGTTGATGGTCCCTCTGGCGAGGTGTGCTAGAGTGGCAGCAGTGACCAAAGAGCGCCTCTGCTCCCTGTTCAGGACTTGTTTTGAGGATAAACAGAGGTTCCCCGGGCTCTATTTCTTCATTTCCATGCATTCAGTGCCCAGAGGGATGGGACAAGGGAAAAGGGTTTGGAGATGGTTTCTAGGAGTTACTCAGTGTTTAGTGAAGTGGGAAATGGACAGATAGCTTTGGCTGGTGGTCAGCCTGTGATGGGGAGTTAAGAGTGGCATTTTAGCTGCCTGGCCATGTGCTTATAGACTCCTAGCTGTGGTCCCCCCTCCTTACAAAACTGAATTCAAAAGGGAATCGATTTCTTTATAAATTGCAGCTAGTCTTGGAGCATGGACAAACCCCTGTCTGCAAGAAGGGTAGTCATGTTGGTGCCATTGACCACGGATGACCATTACAGGATGTTACTGTGACCACCTTCATGTGCTGGCTTCTCTGTTTTCCAAGGAGCATATCAAGGGGAAGCTCTAACAGAAGTTGTATTTGTTTTCTTTCTAGCATCCTGCCTGCCTTACATCCCTGAGAAAGGGACAGTTGGGGCCAGCGGAGACTTGGCTCCCCTCTCTCATCTCGCTCTGGGATTAATTGGAGAAGGGAAGATGTGGTCTCCAAAGAGTGGCTGGGCTGATGCTAAATACGTAAGATTTAAAAGTCTTTAGATTTAGTGTACAGTTTGAATTGGGACTAGGTTGTGTTTAAAATCTCATCCTCTACCTTGAGGAAGGTGGCTACATGAGAATAGAACAAGTGACCCACATGTCATGGGAGCAGAAATGAATGCCCAGCATGTTATTAAGTCCTAAAGAAATATCATGCCATAGTATCATAATGTAAGGTACTGCAGTGACATCAGTTAGGGATGAACAGGATGTGATACCAGCTACAAAAGATACATTACTACATCATCAACTCCATTAAACATCAACACTGTTACAACAAACCCAAGATCAATTCAAAAATGCTGAGATTAACTGGAGATTTATGGAAGGCAGGATTTTATCAGTAACGTTTATACTGCTTTTTATAATGGCTTTAAGCGGATACACATATTTGGACGTTTAATTTTTGGTAGATTAACAAGGGCCACAGGGAATCTTTATAGCATCCTCCTCTACAGCAAGATGCTTTATAATAGAATTAATTTTTAATTAATTAATTGTTACCCTGTCACTAATACATCAGCAGATTGATCTAACATTGAACATCTCCAAGTCTGGCCTCTCTGAATTTTTTCAGAGTAGTTTGTTCCGTCAGTCCTATCATTCCTATCTATTAATAGTTATTCATAATAGTTACCCACCGGATTTATTAAAGGATTGATAATTGTACCATAAAGGTAGGCTGTAGAAGTGCTGAAAATTACAGGGAGAGGATTTAGGGAGGAAGGAGGCCAGCATGTGCCAGACCTTCTGTTTTCAGATGTTGGAGGGACCTTGGCTCATTACACTATGAACCTATGTAATATATTTGGAGCATCACTATCTCAGCTTTTGCCCATCTCCCTGGGAATGCAGGAAACAATTGATGGGAGGGGAAATAGGGCAGCAGACAAATGAAGAACTTTGTTCTTCAGGCCGTTGGCTCCTGAAAGAGTTCTGTAGCAGAAATGGAATTGAAGACAGAAAGACAGACTCCCCAGGATGTATTTTCAACATGAAATCATCCAGCCTTCCCACCTTCTCTCTCTTGACCTCCCTGCTTCTGCCATTGCCCAAATAGTTCCTTGTATCATTTCCAGAGGCAAGAGGATCTGTTTTGGTTTGGGACCAGAAGTTACAATTGCACACCTCTGAAATTTGTTAACCCTTCAGTCGGAAGGGCTGAGAGGACTCTTATCAGAACCAAGGTTACACCGTTCCTCCATTTCCCACAGGAGCAATTTTATGGAACAGACATACGTAGAATGAACTGAGTAGGACTCTTTTCCCCTAGAGATTTTTTTGTAGGAAGAGTTAGGGAATCATTTATAAGGGAATAGTTTACACCAAAGCAAATCTGCGATGTGGTAGGAGGTAGGCAGAACTACCTCCCCAAGGTGTTTCCAGCCTTCTCTCATATTACTCTTTCCCATGAGATAATACATGATACCTATTAAGGGGCTGTGACAGTATCTCACGTTAGTGCTCCTACTGCCTTCCTTTATGGAACTGGGAAATGAGGTGCTAGTTTAGAAGCTCCAAAATGCTGTCCTTTATTTTGCCCAGCAGAAAAATTAATCTAAAATGTTCATAATATAAAACTCGTTTTCTTGCTTCTTTTGGGAGTTGTTTTTTTTTCAATTTTCATTTATGAAAACAGTTATGATTTTATAGTTTTGGTAGTTGAATTACTGGGGAAAAAAATCATTAATTATCTTTTCATTAAACTGTTTCACAGGTCCTGGAAGCCCATGGTCTGAGACCGATTACCTTGAAACCAAAAGAGGTAATAAAGTGTAATGATGACAGCTGATGAAAAACAAGCTTAGGCAATCACTAGTTGCTTTAAACTTGCTATTTAAGCCTGAAATGAATTAACAGCCATTTTAAATTAAGCTCCAGAAGGGTATTTGAAGTCAGCTGTGGGGAGGGATGCCAGGGACCCCGTTCTCTAGCAGGGCTTATGGCAGCGTTCCCGTTGCAACTCCCATCTATGTGGCAACTGCAGCTATCAGAGAAGCTGTGACTGCAGGGCTTCAGGACAGCAGAAAAATAAATCACATCTTGCCCCCCGCCCCCATTTTAATACCACTGACAGAATTCAGTCCTTTTGCCAGTGGTAACTGGTACAGCTCTGTATTTCCAACCACTCCTGACCTTTCATTGGTAGACGTCATCACAGTTGCCACCCCGTGTGTCTCCAGGTCAGTGGAACCTGGTGTAGTATTGCACTGATGAGGACAGGCTTCTTTTTGCTCATAGCCACAGCAATGCAAGCAGTACTAGTAGATCCATGCCTCGCAGCACCGGTGCAGATCTATCTGCCAATCAGCAGTTCACTTTGCTAGATGCTTGGTATTTGAACCTGTCCTCATCTGAGCCCTCTGAAGGTACTTCTCGGCCCTTTGACCTTAGCAAGAGCTCAGATGACTGACTTGAACCAGGTGTCTGACTTCTAGATGGTTAAAACTGGGTGAGATGAATCTCACTTAATAATTAAAGTTTACGTGGCAATGCAGCAGATGGGAGGGCTGGTAAGGGGGCTCAGAAGCTGTAAAACAACAGCAGGGACAAGAAGCCAAACCCAGTGTCTCCTAAAGGCAAACGGCAAGCTCCCATTGCTCTAGGTGACCCTGCTTGGCAAGGGGGTTGGACTAGAAGATCTTCAGAGGTCCCTCCAAACCTCAACCATTCTGTGATTCTGAAATGGGTCTCATGTTTGTTTAGAACAAATCTGGAGCTAGTTCTAGCTGAACTTAACAAATCTTTGAAAGCAGTTAAAACTTTTAGTTCTGCTTTTAATTCTGTTTTAACTCTCCATTTCTTTATTATGATTGGTTATTTGCACAATCCATGCTCTTAACTTCTTTGGTTTAATGACTTAAGAAATAATAATAATAATAAAATTAAAATCAATAATAATAGTAATAAACACTCCACTTCCAAAGCACTTAGAAAAGACTTTTAAAATTTGAAATAACGCGAACTAAATAAACCTCTTTCTTGGAACCACTGGAGTTCCAAAGGTGTTTATAATAACTTAGTAGGGTCATGAACATTGACAATTTATGTAGCAAAGATACCCAGTCAAGCTGTGCTTTTTATGATTTTCTTCAGGACAACCCAGGGAGCTTAGCAAAGGTCTTTACATGCCTTATACAAGAAAGAGAATTATCCCTGAGATGGGTAATTATCACAGCATGTGGAATAGCTGCAATGATCTCGCTGAACATCTGCTCTCTCTTTGAAGGGTCTGGCTCTCATCAACGGGACACAAATGATCACCTCGCTGGGATGTGAAGCAGTTGAAAGAGCCAGTGCTATTGCTAGGCAAGCAGACATAGTCGCTGCCCTTACACTTGAAGTCCTGAAGGGTACAACTAAGGCCTTTGATACCGGTGGGTACTGGACTTTTCCTGACTGTTTGCTTGCAGCCATTGGAGAGAGGCAAAACTTATCAGTCTAATTTGTCTTGCTAGACATCCATGCTGTGCGCCCACACAAAGGGCAGGCTGAAGTGGCATTTCGATTCAGGTCCCTCCTGGATTCTGACCATCATCCATCAGAAATAGCAGGTGAGTAATCTCAACCTTCACCCTGCCAGGTTGCACAGGACAGGCTGGGTCTTCCAACCGTAGCACCTATGCCTTTATGTGAGGAATATCTGCTTTTCATCCCATTGTTCCTCCTAGAGAGCCATCGATTTTGTGACCGAGTTCAGGATGCGTACACAATGCGTTGCTGTCCTCAGGTAAAAACTGACTTTATTTCCTTTCATAACAAGAGAAAAAAGATGGTAAAATGCCCGCCTCAAAAATACTGTCATCTATACATTGTCTGACTCCATTAGAGAAAGAGATTTTATTTTGCTTCTCCCTCACTTCAAAGTTAATATTAGCAGGGATGTGTAATTTGCTGATCCCATGCACACATCCCTCAGGCAGTATGTGGCAATGCAGTGTTTAGATCTGAAAAAGATCAGATACTGGTAGCAGGGGGAAGGCACTGGTTTCCCCATTTGCAGGTTTTAGAGGGTGTTTCTTCTGCAATGAAGTTAAGATCATGAACTGGGAAAAGGTGTTTCCAGAAGCAGCCAGAGAGATAAATTGTTCAGATACCTCTCAAACATACTAGATGAACTCAATGCCATGAGTTTTAACATGAGCAAAACTATTAAATCAGTGGAATTAATGAAAGTCCTCCTGGTTTTAAGAGCAAATCCAAGACTGTCTTTGCTTGTAGATGTAGAGACTGGGACAATGAGAAAGAGAGCACCTGCAAGTGGGTCAGCACCCCGCGGATGAACTAAGAGTATATGCTAAGCTCAGGTGCTGTCTTTTGTTCTAGGTCCATGGAGTTGTAAACGATACAATCGCTTTCGTGAAGGACATCATGATGACTGAAATCAATAGTGCCACAGACAACCCTGTATCTTTTTACAACTTTATTTCTTTGTAACATTTTACTTGTCCTTTTTTATCTTTTTTTTTTCCTTCCAAGTAATTATTTGTATATGAGGCAAAAAAGTCCTAGTTGGTTTCAGTCAATAACTACCAGTGGTTGCAACATCAGCCTCTCTTCCCTTCCCCATATCTGCATCAGCGCGTGCAAGTGTGTGCTGGGGCAAGGGAACCACTCATGCATTCAATCTAGTGCATGTTAAAGGTTTCCTAGATAATATCCTACATGCTTCTGTTTCCTAGATAATCTTCTACATTATTCTGCTTCTGTAGATAGGTGGGACTTGGTAGCCAAATGGACTTAGATGAATGGTGACTTGTCGTATGAAACATCTGGTGGTGCAGCACAAGTGAGACCTGCGTTCCAGAGCAAGGTTTGCATTCCGTCAGGGAAGGCAGACAAAACATACGTGACTGGTAAGCCTCCTCGTGGTTCAGCCTGGTAAACTATGGGCGCACTTCTTGCACTGGCACTGAGCGAGGCTGGATTCTCCTCAGCATTATGAAGATGCTATGTGCAACATCCCATTGATAGCTGACATGCATCACTGCTTGTTACCTGTCTAAAATTGTATGTGCCTTGGAGAGAATCTACCAAGTAACTGAGAAATTGTGCTGTGATCCAAACACGTGTGTTTCTTTGCACCCCTAATAATCCCACCCCCTAATCAAACGCCTCTTTTCATGCAGTCCATTTGAAAAAGAATACATGTCAAAACTGTGTCTGCAAGTTTGGAGAACTGAAATTGGGCCTTCATTTTCTGAAAAGTACATAGTTGTGATACAATGTATTTGCAAATAAAAGCCTACTAGTGCAAACATACCTTCTGATAAGATATTCTGATTGCTCACAGATATCTTTCACATAAGCTGTATTTGATTCATACTTGTGCCTTAACCTCTCCTTAAAGATGGTGTTTGCTGAAAGAGCAGAGACCATTTCTGGAGGAAATTTTCATGGTGAATATCCTGCAAAGGTAATTAAGCATATAGAGAAAAAAAGACATTATAGTTTCTGATTTTTTTCCTGTCACCTAATTTAATGAGGACGTCTTTTATAGGCTTTGGACTACTTGGCAATTGGTGTGCATGAACTCGCTGCAATTAGTGAAAGAAGAATTGAGAGGCTCTGCAACCCCTCACTCAGTGAACTGCCTGCATTTTTAGTCACTGAAGGAGGCCTGAACTCTGGCTTCATGATTGCACACTGCACAGCAGCTGCCCTGGGTGAGTGCTTAAGCAGTATCAATAGGGCAAGTGAGAAAGACCAATTTACACTGAGGCAGTTGTAATTTGATAGTTGTTGTCACGGGATCTCACTCCTGTTTTCCTTCTCTTCTCCACATGCTTTGAGCTGGCTGGGTGCGATGTCTGAGCATTCAGTGCAGCTGCAATTATTTCAGCTCGGGATTCTTTGTTCTACACTGACCCATGAGCAAATTTAGTGCTCTGAGCATGCAAACCCATAGGTGGACTTCAGGAATGCTTGCATCCTGATGGGCTTGGCAGAGAGTCCTCTGTGTACAGAGTTGCCAACACACAAGCTCCAGCTGAAATCAGTGAGAGCTCTGTACCCAGCAGCCTGCAAATCAGCTCAGATAAGGCTGTAAACTTCACAGTAAGCTCTGCAGGCAACACACTGTATCTGTCTGAGCCACTCTGCCAAACCTAGATCCTCTGTTTGAATACGTATGGTCTCTAAGTGGAGGCACCTTTATTCCTCAGTTCTCAACGGGACACCACTTGTGTCAAAGCTGGGCTGATACCCTTGGCACTCGGTGTCTTCATCTGATGGCCAGGTACTTACACCAGTAGCAAACTCCACAGGAGTTCCCAGGGCTGCATATCAGAGGAGCATACCCAAAAAAAAGCTCTAGTATATTTTTCCTCTAGTACTCATGACTAAACCAACAACAAGCATGCTGGCCTCTGGGATATTACAGTTCAGGGACGCACGAGCCTACGTGAAGATAAACATGCTGCAAGCAAAGGGTAAAATGTAAGTAAGAGACGCAGTCAGGAACAGAGGACGTCGGATAATAAGTAGATAAATACCCTGCAGAAAAACAGTCGATGAGCTAAATCGATGTAATAAAATGGCTCTGCCCAGAGGCTGTTTTGGGAAGTGGGACTGGACTATGAGCTGAAGGGCTCATCGCTGTGTTTGAAGGCTGGCAACTTTTCCTTTTGTCTGGACAGAGTTTGTGATGGCTGCAGAACTCAGCTGCTGCTGGGCTCCAGGTGCCAGGGGCATCTGCTCTGCTCACAGGCCTCGCACTCACAGCTCGTGTCTGCCACCCGAGAGACCCCAGGGCATTCCCCGGCCACCGACACGGCAGTGAGGACAGCCCTGCCTCCCAGCCCATCACGGTGCTGAGGCCAGGGGCTCGTGGTGGGGAGTGGGCAGACTTTCTCTCTTTGGTTAATATTTGCATCTCAAGACCAGTACTGGTGACTGTTTTTAGATGTGATGGTAGTTTTCAAGGTGTTTATTGCAAACTACTCAGCTAAAACATTGATGTGTTCTGCAAAGAGGGGCAGAAGTTGTGTTCTCCACTGCAGCCTGTGGTGGTGGATGAGCTGTTTGATCCAGGCTGGCTATTGTTTTTGGTATCATTGCCTGTTCTGCCCTACATGCACTGCATTGGGTTTTTGCAGTTTCGGAGAACAAAGCCTTGTGCCATCCCTCCTCTGTGGATTCTCTGTCCACCAGTGCTGCTACGGAGGACCACGTGTCCATGGGAGGATGGTCTGCAAGAAAAGCATTGAGAGTCATTGAGCACGTGGAACAAGGTAACATTAAAATGATGATTCCCAGACAAACCTTATGTATGTAACTGGATTAAGATATTAATGCCATTCTTTTTAGATGTTTAGATGATTAGAAAAAAGGCTTAATGCGTCTGAAAGAACTATTTTAAAATATTTTATTAAGTATATACTTTTACAAGCAGTTGGAATAAAGATGAGGTAAATCCAGGGCTAAGTGTTTCTTGTGAAACAAAACTACTTACTACAGGATGCTCAGCAAAACTGTTGTCTCTTGCTTTGAAGTACAGATTGCTCTTTTTTTTTTTCCTTTTATTTATTTGTTTGGCAGATGATGTGCTTAGATACAGATGTCAGCTGTTAGTGGAAGAACAGAGTAATACATAGGACACAAACATTAAACTCATTTTCCCACTTGAGTTTATACATGTGAGTGCTCTAAAGACTTAGTTTTATGGAACTGCATTCTTCACGTGCAGACTAGTGGGTCTGAGAAACAACACATTTCAACATTGTGTTGAGAAACAACATATTCTAGATCCAGCTGATTTAGCCAGCTCCTTTGGTGAGTTGGCTTGTGAGACTGAGGAACTAATGCCAATAATCATCAGGTCTGAGGTGGGCAGATAAGGTGCAAACTTCTCCAGAAAGAATAATCTCCTTCAAAGTTTCATAAGCAGAACCCTTCTACAGCTCAGGCCTCTTTGTTCATCTCAGCCCTAAAAAGTTTTCTAATTTATGATGCCCATTACCTTGGGTATTCAAGACACCCTGGAAGAGATTATGGTATAAGACTGTGGTAACTAGGAGTTCCTGCCATACTGAAAAGTCTGCATGGCAGACCACCCCAAAACTGCTTTCTAAAATGCTGGATGACCCATAAAATGATCTGCTTCTGGGCTGCATCTCAGTGGTCCGTGGATCCACTGTTCTTTTTGTATTACCTGAAGCAATGTCATACCAGCTAGACCGAATGCCAAGGCTAGTTTCATCAAGGAAGCCTTGCCCTGAGCTGCACCTGCTGAATATCTCCTCTGCTGTTGTGATTCCCTAGTTCTGGCTATCGAGCTGCTTGCTGCCTGCCAGGGCATCGAATTCCTACGCCCTCTGAGGACGACAACGCCATTGGAGAAGGTCTACGACCTCGTGCGCTCAGTTGTGAGGTAAGATCAGATAAATGCGACAGGCAGAGGTCACCTGCTGCTTTGGAGACCCGCTGCCGCTGGTGGTTAATGTTTGGCCAGTGTTCTCACTGGGTCTCGTTGCAGGCCTTGGATGAAGGACCGCTTCATGGCCCCGGACATCGAAGCGGCTCACAGGCTGCTCGTGGAGCAGAAGGCGAGTGTTGGCGTCTGGCGGGGGCTGTGTGCTCTGTCCTTAGGGGCACGCCGCAGCTCCGCTCCGGGGATGCCCCTCGCTATGGTCACTTGGCTGGAGTCAGTAACAGCGCTCCTTTGCCTGGTCCTGTGTAATAAATAGTTTACATTACTAAAACTGGCAGGGAGCTGCCTGAGGGCAGGGTCCCACACCCCCACCCATCTCCAGTGGATCCCATCTCCAATGGGATCCCTCTCCGGATGGCGATCCTTGTTCCCCAGGTAGCACACTCCCCAGCCATGAGGCCCTTGGGCCCGGCAGGCCGCTAGAAGTGGTAAGGGGAGGTGCACAAGGGAACAGCAGCGGCCTTAGCAGTGCTAACCCAGGCCAAATGTTTGTACAGCTATGGGACTGCACAAACATATCTCACTTGTTTGTAAAATGTAAATAACAAACAATCAGTGAGAGTAAGCAAATGGAAGATCCCAGTCCCTCCTCTGTGAGGCTGTTTGCCTTGCAGCCATCTGTCTTACAGCCTTGAAAGAAGAGACACAGGAGACTGTAGAATATTTTCGTCTCCTTGTCTGCCTTAAATACCAGACACTATCCCTTCCATTTTTCTTTGGCCATATCAGCTGTCATTTTGTTTCCCTGGCCCCTTCATGACCCAGGGATTTGGTAACTAGTGACAGTGATCCTCTCCCAACTATTGCACACCAAGCATTCACCTGCTAACAAGACAAGATGCAACGTTTTCATCTTGAATCCTTTCATCTTATCCCCCCAGAGCTGTATCTTTTCCTGTCCCCTCTCAACTCCATCCACATGCTCTTCCCTAAACCTCACTCTGCTTTGCTATTTCTGTTGATCACCTGCAGCTTATTTATGCAGGCCTCTAATTCTCAGCTACATCCCAGTAAATTTCCAACAGGGTTTCCTGAACTTGAATAGTGATGTCTAACTGAGTATGAAGAGTAATTCTTCAGTTTTCCTTCCAACTCCCCTGTTTTACTTTCTGATTTCACAGGTGTGGGAAGTAGCTAAACCTTACATTGAAAAGTACAGGAGAGAACACATCCCTGAATCAAGACCTGGTTCACCAACGGCCTTCTCCCTGGGATCACTGGGAAAGAAAACACACATTGGCCATGACCACTCACATCAGAATGAACTTTAATAGTTGCTCTCCTCGGGTACAGAGCAGATCCTTTCCAGGACCTTCCCTGTGTATGGCTGTTTCACCAAAAATCAGAGTGGTTTCTTTGGATGACCCAAAAGAACTGTTTGTCCCACTCAGGAGCACATAGCAACGGAAGAAAAATGGCTCACCAGTTTCTTCACATGTGAAAGACAGCTCTGTCGTAATAGTGTGGATTTGACTGATCTTCCTGAGCTTTTGAACACAAAATATTCAGACTCCTGCTGAAACCAGAGGATGTTTTATTCAGTGCCTCTCGCATTTGTTTTGTCAGCTCTTTGCTTATCTTCTCTTTATCTGTGCCAAGGATACTGAACAGCTGAGATTTGTTATTCTCACCTCTTTTTCCTTTGGGTAACTGCTGCAATACCCTTCATTCTGCCACAGGCAAAATTATCTCTGACACTTAATTCTCTCTCTTGCTCCTCCAGCACTGTGCAGATCTTCTGTGAGGTATACAGAGTCTTGTGTAACAAGAGCATTTTTAGAACCGGTGCTTCACAAATCAAAAAAGCTGTGTGCAAAAGAACATGCTATGGGTATCATTGCTCCAGAACAAATACATTGTGTTCTGATGATGGACTACGTTTAATGCAGCTTTCCAAGACCTATGGGCTCACACCTGCAATAAAAGTAGAGAGGCTTCACATACAGCTGCAGCACTGTGTTTTCCTGTCATGATGAAAAAGTGAAACAAAGCCTTAGCCTAGAAATAAGCAGGACAGGCGGCAAAGGGGCCTGGAAAGGGTACAGACTCTTTCTGGGGAGGAAGAGGTGGTGTGGATGTAAACCAGCGCTGGAGACCTGCACTTCCATGGCTTACTGGGCATCCGCCTGGCAGCGGAGGGCCTTGTCCCCATGGAGAAACTTGTGTCGTAACGTGCTCTGTGTTACAACACCGACCTCTGGCACAGGCTATGTATTTTGCAAGGGAGGACTCAGGACTTAGCTTCACATCACAGCACCGTGACAACATGTAAAGACCAGTTAAAAACCAGCAGCCTTGGCAGTACAGGCCTGATAACCACAGCCACGTGTGGGTTCAGCATGGACTAGAAACCCTCAGCTATGCTGTACAGGGCAGCTGAATTACTAGTGTGGGGCCACCCATGTGTGTCTCTGGGTGGGACCTGCAATGATAAACGTGCCCCAAGGACAGGATTCACACCCACTGGAAAGCTGGCAGGGAGACACCGAACCTGGACAGGAGAAAACATGACTTACAGGGTGTCCTGCCCTGCACAGAGCCAGGTGACTTTCGACTCGTCACGCCAAGGTATAAACACAAGTGTGGTGCTGGGCCCTCAGCCCAGCACTAAGTAGAGCTGGGAGCGAGGGTACGCACCCATGTGTGTGAGATCCCAGTTCGGCCCCCTCTGTCTCTGGCCTCTGTCTCTCCCTCCTGTGCCAAGTCTGTCTCCACCCTTTCAGCTCTGGGCTCTCTGCAGCAAGCCTATCTCAACCTCCTGCTGAAGCTGTTCCATTTTGTATAAAATTGGCTATTAATTAAAATCAGCTGTAAGAGTGACCCTAGGAGATACGTGCCCGGTTGTTCATCCATTTGACCTCAGCCTCAGGGCATGGCTAAATAATAGCTTCTCCAACAGCAAAACCAGCAGGCACGGTTCCTACCTGCTCCACTCCTACCTACATCCCGCTCCCACGTGCTGCAGCGGCCAACGCAGTGAGTGTCATTGCCGAAGTGAGCCAAATTAACAGCAAGCAAAAAGAAATGTTTTGCGTTTCAGTGGGCTGTGCTTTCCCTGGCAGCTGCATGGACGCTGTGGTAGCAGCACAGCAAACCGCGCAATGGCAGGGCCATGTAGCCAGCCATCAGGAACCACTTAAGCCAGTTATGCCGCTGAAGTATAACCGCATCCTCTCACTGCAAACCTCCCGCTAATTACAGCCCTGGGGCATGCTCCAAAATGGCTACTGGATTTGGCCAAGTTGATCAGGCAAGCACGTGGTTTGAAATTCCCGTCAGAGCTTGTGCATGACAGCACATTCCCCTCGGGTCAGTAGTTTCAGGCCACAAATGACTACTTCTGTCCAGCAAGAGAATATTTGAGGTTTTCCTTATGCTAGCTTGGTCCCCCAGATGTTGTAGGCACTTTGGAGAAGACGTACTGCCTCGCTGCATGGCAGAGGATACGCGCTGGGCTCTGCCATTGCACATGGCAATTACAGCCTTGGGCTCCTATTAGGGCTGCCACCATCACTACTCAGTTTGCCCTGCCCCACTGCCATAACCTCCCACGTGGGAAACAGAACCAAAACAGTGGGAATGCAAGCAAAATTTTTAACTTCTATTTCTCTTTGCCATGAGGAGTGATGTCGCAGGGCCACACGTGTTACTTCCCACTCACCTCTTTACAGCTGCCTGTGGCTCGTGCAGCCTTCAGCCCTTCCCCTCCCTCCATCCTGCCCCGGTGCACAGTACCTCAGGCACCCAGACTTGCTGGGCACCCTGCAAGGAGCTCTGCCCCACTGCACTGCACACCTCGGGCTGCCAGGGACCAAGGCATGGCCAGGACATGCTGTAGCACTGCAGCCTCAGCTTTGCGCTGTACCTACACTAAGCTCAGGGACACTGCTCTGACCGTGCCTTTTCAGAAATGCCTGTGACAGCACTCTGACAGCTTTCCCCAACTGCCTGCATTAATGTTATTTATGAACGCTGTCTCAGGCAGAATGGACAGTGCAATAGCATACTTCAGATGTTATTCCAAATTCTATAAGAGCTAAGGTCCACACCCACATCTGGTACAACATCTGCTTGTAGGAAAATGTATCTAGTGACAGGAACACCATTAAATTATATTTTAAAATGATCTGGTTGGCTAGCCGGGATGAAATCAAACATGAAGAAAGACACCCTGTGGGGTGGCTTACATGTTTTAGACGTTAACAGATGACCCCAACACTCAGGAAGATCAGAATATAAAGCTGCTACATGATTACGATGGCTTTCAAACTAGAATGAGACTGCTGTCCCTCATCAGGAATCCAGTTTACTAACAAGCACCATTCCAAATGTGCATACCTAAGACCCTGGCCCTCTCTTACAGGTTTCTTAACATTACTCTTCCCAGTTAATCTTACCTGGATTCAAACTTCTTTCTTAGAATCATAGAATCATTAAGGTTGGAAAAGACCTCCAAGAGCATCTGGTCCAACCATCCCCCTCCCACCAATGTCACCAGTAAACCATGTCCCTAAGCACCATGTCCAACCTTTCCTCAAACACCCCCAGGGATGGTGACTCCACCACCTCCCTGGGCAACCCCTCCCAATGCCTGACCGCTCTTTCTGAGAAATGTCTCCTCATTTCCAACCTGAACCTCCCCTGGTGCAACTTGAGGCCATCCCCTCTAGTCCTATCACTAATTACCTGTGAGAAGAGGCCGACACCCAGCTCCCCACAACTTCCTTTCTTCATCCATAGATTGTTTGTTTTGTGTGTTGTTTTTTTTTTTCCTCAAATATAAAAAATTTATAGACTAAAAATATACAGAAAACTGTCTTATTTCTAACAGGTATGATTAAAATTATTTTTATGCACCAGACAAGAAGGAGAGAAGGACAACTGATATGAAGATGGACCAGGCGGCTGATGTAACAGATGGGTAGTGCATGATAAAGTTTATTTGAATAAAAGGGCTGGTAAGATGAACAGGCAATCAATTTACCAGTAAATACAAATCTGATTTGTCTGTTGCTTTGAAATATTCCATGCCAATTTGATTATAGTGGCTTCCTAAATTACTGTCTTCCTTCAGTAACTGCTCATTATCCCACACCTCTCGTTTTTATAGACAACTTTTCCTTTAACTATAACATAGTCAATCAATGTTTGATGTCCCCCGAACTGGTAAATCAAATGCTCCCACCTAAAAAGACAACAAGATGTTTAAGAATATCTGTATTTGCATAAAAGCAGGTCACATACCTAGTATACCTGGCAATTACAAAATATTTGCTTAAAGCACAGGAAAGCACTATTCCCTGTTGATGTTGATTCAAAATTCCATGTTTACATGTTGATCTCTTGTTGCATGAATACGATGAACTAAAGTACAAATCATTAGAGAATTTCTTCCACAAAATAAACAGGTATTATCTTTAAATAATTTATCAATAAACACGGGTTATTTGTAATATTAGCCCTAAAACTATTATGCTTTATCTTCCGCCGGAGTGATTAAGGAGAATCAAAGTGGGTCTAAAATGCTAGCAGTGTCCCTTTTTACAGGTGAAAATAACTTCTAAAGCACAAGAAATTCATTAACCCCTCCACTATCCACACGATGAAAAAATAAGTCCCTTATGTTAAATCACATTACAAATGATAATAGAAGAACATACCTTGATGAATTTATAATAACAAGGTCCCCCTGCTTGCCGATCTCTATGGAGCCATGAGTGTCTGATTTTCCCAGAGCATACGCTGCATTAATGGTGGCAGCTGCTAGCGCTTCATTCATTGACATCTTCATGTTTACACAGGCCAGATGCATCACCATAGGCTAGTAGGAAAATTAAGCAGAAAATGGGAGTTACCAATAACACAAATAAAGTTGTTTATGCCTCAAATCTCAAAGCACTCTCCTCCCACCTTATGCAACAAAAGGAGTTGTCCCACATGATGTAAATCTTGCCAATTCCAAAATGAGAAATGTGGAATCAGGAACTGTGCAAGCTTTTTTTTCAAAGCCTCTCAGTGCATTTGAAAAATCAAACCCCTTTAAGTTTCAAGAATTTCTGGCAAAAAGTACCAACCCACATAAATAAGCAGGAGCAATTGTCTAAGCTGTGCATACAGTTCTCTGTGGATACGAAGAATGTTTTATGTATATACGATCTATACACAAGTTGTACTAGCAGGAGATATTGTTATTTTGTGTTGTTGTAAGTATTAGAGATAGCTTACCATTGAAAAACAGTATGCATTAGGATTAAAATCACTGCCAAGAGCAACTATAACTCCTTCATTTAACATTTTTCTAGCTTGAGGTTGCTTCAGTCTAGTGGGAAAAAGACGCTTGTCAGTACCATTCACTTAGTTATTACATGATGAATTACAAGAGCAAAAGTCATCACTCTGTTTGGCTATGTTCATGCATTCAGTTACACCAATTCCTTTGGAGATGAAAGGCCAAATCCTCCTCTTGGCTACCTATCACCCTATGGACAGTATAAATGGAAACTGTGATCCACTGTTTTTGCAGTAATAACATGTGACAGCAACCACTATCAAGCATCAGGCTGCAGGCCACTGAAATGTTGGTATTTATCCAGGCCTCAGCCACTTAAGGATTTACAAGGTGAAAATCTTCATTTCTCAAAAAAGTAATTTTCTAGTCTTTATAGCTTCAAAGACAGACTTGCAAACACAAGCAGTGGCATAACCAATGCAGTAGTCTCTTCCCAGGTCTGTTGGCAATTCAAAATAACTTGACACTGTGAATTTCGTTTGTATACATTACAGGATTTCTCTCACTTAGCAATGTTAATGCAAACAATAGCTAGCTTCACTAGCTAAAGCTAGCTGCTTCATAAAAGCCTCATGCTCCCACTGAATTCTATATAAACAACCCACCGGGGTGCTGTAACTTCAGGGTTATACGGGAATCCAGCTTCATAGAGCTGACCTTCTACCACCGATAAAATCCACTAACGTTATGAGCATGATGTCCCTGGTTTACATTACTTGGCAGTTAGGAAGTACCTCTGTAGTAACCACCAACTGAGCTCTGATCTTATGAACAGTTGCATTTACAATCAACTTCAGTATCTGGAATAACCATTTCAAAGCTGTTCAGCCACTTGGTAAATCTGGGTAGGTGTTTGCAAGGACGGTCAGCAGCCTTAGGAAAGACACTCACTAAGGAGTTTTAGCCCAAGCTGCTCTAACACCAGCAGCACCAACCATCATTTCCAGAAATAAACTAGTGTAACAATGAAAATGAAAACACAGAGCATAAGCTGCTCAAAAAGTAGTTTTAAAAGCACTGCAGTTAACAGAAAAGAACAAAAAACAAGATCTCAGAAGAGCTTTTATTTGGTATAACACAATTCTCTTGCTATAGAAGTCTCCTAGCAGATTTATGAGAAAATACCATGTTCTGTACACAACAGGACCCTCTGAGAGTTAACTGTGTTTAAAAAGATTTGTCTGAAAAGCTGTTCCCTGTCCTCACATGTCCTCTGTGCTCTACTGCCAGATTCCTACTAAGGAATACTGCAAACAACTGTTAGCAAAGGCCAAAATGAGAGCATGTTTACCATCAAGCAACCCTTCAGCTGCATTCTCTGGCCCAGTTCTGGTCATCATATGAAGCCCTGGCTGCTACAGCTTTTCTTAAAACCGGGGACTACTGCAAGGGCAGGATCTTGTGAGGTCTTAAGTCTCACAATTAGTAGTGGAGCTGAGGGAGGCCAGCATGTCAAAGGATCTACCACATCAACTCACAGCAACTTTTGCTCACATTAGTGTCACGCAGCTTTAGGCCCTCTAATACTCTTAATAGTTATCTGTTGTACCTCAAACACAGCTTCTTCTTTTTAGAGTGTATTAGAACGAGAGGTCTGTGTTCAATAAATAGTGCTCTGGACACCAGAACAAATGAGGCCTCGTTACCATTACTCACAGCTGATCATTATCTCAGTCTGAGACTTATCCTGAGGTTATAAACCTTTTGCTGCATGGATTCTCTGGAACAACGTGAGTTACAGCTCCTGCCTTTTCCACAGGTAGGTATGGTTCTGCTGTCTCTCCTTTACCTCCCTGCCCAGGGTCAACCTGCAGGACCAGAAGTTATCTCCAAGATCTGCATTCTGGCAGTGCATTTAGCTGCAATCAGCCAGTGGGTTCAGAAGCAGTGGGGCAGGATACGGACAGCTAACCACAAATATGAGCACAAGCACAGACACAGAAGTGAACATGATCAGAATGACACAGATAACAACTGCACAAGCCCTTCCAACTCCTCAGAAAGCAGGCCACTGAAAAAAAAAAACAGTTTGAGGATTTTTCTCATTACAGAATAGAAGGCATTATTGGGTTGTGGTCCTCATTACCTAGAGGGAAGCAAGTGATCCATTCATGCTTATCTGAAATCTCTGCACATGGAAAATTGTGCATTTAAGCTAATTTTGCTCAGCATTGCCTGGGTAAAATCAGATCAAATTTTTACAACGTTACCCAGAGTCTTTCACCTCTTAAGACAACCAAAGGATTCATTTCCCAGCAAAAACTTCTGCAAGAGAGCAAATACAAACATTGTAGATAAAAATTGCCTGAAAAGAAGCCAATTCAGTTTTCAAAGTCTAAATGTGTTGATGAAAACCAGTCATTCTCTTCTTAAATGAATGCCTTATTATTGTCAGCCTATCATGAGGTCTAAATTCTAGTGTTGACTAAACCACTCACAATCTACCGTGAGAATTCTCAGAAATAGGGTACTGCCTCATTTTTGGGAATGTCTACCAGAAATAAGACATGAGTAGACTCATTCAGCTCTTTGTGATTTGTCTTCACTGATCCTGCCTGCTCATTAGCAGACAAATACAAGCTTACACTTTTGCATATGAAGACACTAAATCACAAATATGTTTTTGTTATTACAAAAGTTTTTCCTCCGATCTAGTGGCCTTACCTTAGCATGTAGGCAGTAGTTGGCAAAAGGACAGCTGCACACTTAGCTCTTGCTATTGCTGCAATGCCTTCATCACTAACTTCTTCTAGGTGGCTGATAGCCTGGGCTCCTAGTTCAGCTCCAAGCTGAGAGAATTATCAAGAAAATTAAGCAATTAAGGTGAGTAATTTAACAGTTAACAGTTAATTCAGTAAAACAATGTTGTTATCAAATGACTGGAGCAGACAATTCATTATTAATGTCAAATTTATTAAAAGAAAAATCATAAGGAATGCCTGAAAGAACAAATGAAATACAGAGACAGAATATTTTCTACTTTACTGCACAAAAAGTTAATCAGAGAAGGATATTAAACTGAGCGAAAGGGAACCTTCAGTGGTGTTTTTGACAGATGAACATGCACACTACTGGCCAGCTATGGATAAAACCATTATGAACTCCTGTTCAGAAATTAAGCAGCAGAAAAGGGCTGACAAAACTGACACTGGTTGCAGAACAAGTAGTGTGACTGCTGCTTTCTGTGGTGAAGCACCACGAAGGCTTTTATGATCAATTAAGATTTGCTTGAAAATATAGCAGAGAATAATCTGAGCAGAACCCATATAAAAGAAGAAATATTTAAATGATGGTAAAACATTGAAAGGGAAAGACTTTCTTTAACAAAATAGTTTTGAGCCTATTCTTGGCTAAACCAACCCTCTGGGTGTGCTTTACTGCACATCTTGTTACTGCTAACAGTACATTTGAGGAAAAAGTATTTTCCCAGTTGCATATAAACTATACTTTTGTCATCCCTGGGTTCATGGATAGCCACCTCCCCCATCCGTATCACATGTGGAAGATAAGCATAGTCGATGTTTGATTAGGCAGTGCATGTCAGTCACACAGGTCAGGGTTTCCTTCCATGTCCAGAACTGCACAATGGCTGCACTTTCCTATTGTCTATGAATGATCTACTTCATAAAGTCTTTGAAAAGAAAACGTTGGATGTGAGAACAACGTGAGAACAATGTGAGAAGCAATTCTTTCAAAGACTGAGGTCTAACAAAAGCAAAGCAAAACCAAAAGTGGCTTAACTGAACATTACGAGAGAAGTACCTCAGCAGATTTCATCGGATGGAGTTCATCACCATGGAAGTTAATCTGTAACCCTATATCTTTTCCAGCTTGAAGAATTCTCCTAGTAGAATCCAGATCAAAGACTCCCTTCTCACAGAACACATCTATATTGTTAACATGTATTTCACCACTTAGTTTGAGTTCTTTCAGTTTAGGGAGATGGTTATTGATAATGTCATCTGCGGCTTCAGTAGCAGTTTTCCCTCTAATGAAAAGAAAATGTTACAGAGCCGTAAGAACAACAATTTTGAAGCTTGGCAAATATTCAAATCATACATGCAATTACCAGATCATTTAGAAAATGATGCAAATACAAGTCACTCAACCTTCAGATTGAAAAATAAAAGATACTGTAATTTATGTACACTCAAACCATGGGTTACTTTCCATTCAAAAATATTAGACTATATTACTATTTATTTTATAAGGTTGGTTTCTTTGGATGCTAACCAAGACATGGGACATGTAAAAACCAATACTTCTGCTTTCCTATTCATATATTCTGACCCACTTGTACTGTACCCTAAAGCACAACCATGTAAAATATGTAAATGATTATTTTAATGTCTTAATTGATATTCATGCAATATTTTTATGCAAGTATCAAAGCTCAAAGGATATGTGCAGCACAAACCATGATTTTAAATTTACCTCTCCTCCTTTTATGATATCATTCAGAGCAATAGCTAGATAACCATCTCTAAATCAGAGAGGCCTCCTGAGATTAGATCTGCCAGTGTCAGAACCATTTATGAACCTCCTATTACACAAATGATAACCCAGGAGAGATAGGTAAATGGCTCTGAAAGAATGAACAATCCCAAAATATGTAATAGAGTTAGTATTTTGCAATTTTAAGATCTGAAGATAAGTGACATACTACAGCTAAATGTCTGTGACAGCTCAATCCTCACTTCAGGCACTGTAAAGCATGCGCAGACCAGAACTGAGCAAGTGCCATATGTGGGTGAGTTCAGGGTTTTACAGTGGCAGTAAATTCAAGAAGCCACAGTCTGCTCTGATTTACAAATGAGGTTATGCAGTCATAAAGCAGCGTAAAACCTGGCACACTGCCCTTCTTTTGTTCACCTTTCACAGAAACAGTTCTTGGGCTTGCTCAGGCTCTTACCACGTCAAGCCTTCTCCCTTTTCTACTTTAGGCTCAGTAGTCTTTGGAGGAATTTGGACTTAAAAATTAGGACCATAACCAAGACAAAACAGTCTTGATCTCACGTTTTGGGGGACATAATGCCCAAGAACTGAAAACTGACATTGTTCTAATGCAAGAAGCTTTTGCTCAGGAAATCACTTTGAAAATTCCTTCCTAAAGATGAAAAAGAGCCCAGTGAAGCCTTGCCAACAAATAAATAAATACATAAATAAACAAATGAATAAAATTAGCATCAGATAGCCCCAAAATCATGAACTTCATTCAAAATGATGACTAGAGGAATGGTAAATCAGATACTTTTTTGCCCCCCTGCTTTGAGCCTGCTTTTTAGGCTCAATTCTTAAACAACCAGAAATACTCATAGTCCAGAAGTTCTAACGCTGGAAACATTTCTGCAAGGGCAGATGGACACGAACAAGCGTTAAGTACCTACAGCAAAAGAAAGCATTACTTTTTAAGACCTACATAAAACTGAAAGATTTAAGTAAAAACAGTCAAATCGATCTTAACCTTTTGTTTACACGATTTATGCGTAACTACAGGACAGTTTTATGGAATATAATGATGAAAGAAAACTGGCATGAGCTTATGTGACTTGGAAGATGTCTGTTTAACAAATCCTAGAATCCACAAGCTCATCACTTATTTGTATCTGAATCCTTCAGAAGAGCAATTTCCAGCCCTAAACCTGTGGGCAATGTGTTCCCCTTGAGATCTTCCACTGTTACTGAAGCTGCAGGAAATAAAGAATTGAAAACTTGAGCTCAACAAATCATGATGCCACCTTCACCATGTGACTTGCCCCAGATGTTCATGAGCCAGTCAAAGGCAGAGGACCACCACTCTGAACATTCAGGCCTTAGATCAGGGAAAACTGCAAATTCTTCCTGGCCAGAATAAAAACCTGAGGCAGAATCTAAGTTTGATGGGTCACAGAAAATGCAAGCAAAATATTCTGGACATGAGTGTATGAAGAAAATAGAAGAGAATTTAAGAAGACCCAGACTGGGAAACATAGATATATTGTTTCAAAAATACTTCGTTATATTTTAGGAGAGATGGGCTGAAGAAAATTTTCTGAAAGCAACAACCAAATTTCAACGCGAAGTAGTTAACACTGAAAAAGAGCAAGAAAAATTAAGTCATATTACTTTGGCACGGAATGAGCTCCACAGTACGTTGATGAAATGCCAATATCCATGGATTGCTTGGCACGTTCAATCACTCTAAGCATTTTAAGTTCTGTTTCTAAATTTAAGCCGTATCCACTCTTGCACTCAACCAAAGTAGATCCTGCTCTGTGCATGCGTTCAAGTCGGTGTTTGAAAGTATTGAACAGCTCTTCTTCTGTGGCTTTCCGAGTGTGTTCCACAGTAAAATGTATGCCTCCTCCAGCCTGGTGGATTTCCATATAGGAAGCACCTGCCAGCTTGGGAGAAAAAAAAAGAAAACAAAAACAAAACCACACACATACAATTAGCCATTAAGTGTGCATTTTCTCTCCAAGCAATTCTGTGAAGCCTCTGCAGTGAGAGAGGAAAAAGAGAAAAAATATCTCCTTTAATCCTTCCTCCCTCCTTCTACCCTTCTCTCTCCCCTCCACCTAAGCAAAGAAATGATGTAAAAAGCTACGTAAGAAGAATTATTCTGAAAATGTACCTCCCCCTGAGCCCAAGGGGAAAATCTATCTCTAGCTTACAAATTCATTTATGTGGAAAAACAAGAAAGAAAGAAAAAACACTTCAAGATTAAGATGGGAACAAAAGGTGACACTCCTGGATTGCCTCAATTAATGCCGAAGTACACCAAGACTGGCTGCAAAAGCTGCAGTTCCACTCCCCTTGCAGCCTATCAGCCCTCAAAAATCAGCCCTCCTCCCTCATTTATATTTCATGACATTATATTATTTTCTCCATATGAAAGACAGATGTCACTACAAAGTAGAAAGAATTATGCATTAAAAAAAAATAAAAATAGAGAGAAAGAGAAATCCAGCTCTGTAATTTCATGCTGTTACCTTCATTGCAAACTCATGAACCCTATCACCAGCCCACACTGGATGCGTATGTGCATCTACCAGGCCTAAAGAAAACAAAGTAAGTGTACACTCAAGTTATTTCACTGTGTAAGAGAAAAGCATGAATATGCAAGCAAATTAAATGGACAACAGAAGCTCCCCTACAAAGCCTCTGTTGTTTACAGAGAAAGAAAAATCCAAAATGTCTCTAGGAAATTTGCTCAGTTTCTCATGTTGTTTTGATGATGTTTTATTTGTTGAAGTGATAAATTACAAACTTTGAAATTGTTTACTAGAGTTTGTTTGTGTTCTTTGAAGAAAGCAAAGTGTTTATGCTGGGCTTAGCACTCTAGCACTTACTCTACCAATTGCCCACTTGCTCCAGTGGGAGCTTTTTCGAAGAGCTGTGAAACCAACACTACTGAATGCCGAAGTCCATTTCAAAAAAAAAAGAGGTCTAACAGCTCATGTGGTAATACCACCAGCAAAGTTTAAAATGCAATGTACTTGCTCAGAACCAGGTAAAGTTTCAGAGTACGTGACAAACTCCTGTACTGCCCTTTGGCCTCCAACTATCTATGAACAGCACCGAGAGATGAAGCTCCACAGCTGAACAGCTGATGGAAAGGGTACAGAAAGAGATGTGAGACTTAAAAGTCACTCAGAGAACCCGCTACATTACAGCTGTGATCTACAATACAGATGAACAGATGTATGGCAAAACAATAGGAGACAGCTCCACCACAAAGCCAAAAGAAATATCCTGAGTGCTGCAACCCTACCCTTCCAACTGTCCTGATGAGGAAGGTGCCATACTCTATCCCCCACCACAAGATATTATCAAACTAGTACTGAACACAGCGGAAAAAGGACCAAGGAACACTTAACATGTGCATTTTGCCTCTAAACACTTGCAGCCTTTCTGCATTACATCAATATGACAAAATAAACCTACCCGGCAATATGCATTTCCCAGTGCAGTCAATTTTTCGTTCAAATGTTGCTCCTGAAAACTGATTGCGAATAACATCTGCCTGGCCCACAGCTTTTATATAACCATCTCTGTAAACAGACGATCAACACAGGAATCTTGAATCTTTTTAAAAGTCAAGCTCCAAAAGTGGTCATTGAAAGAGCCCCTGAAGCAACAATTCTCTAGCAGCAGAGCAGGAACGTTGAGAATTGTTAGCAGGACTAAAGATGCACAGAGGAGGTGGCTTGCTAATCTTACGGAGGCACAGAAAATGATGGGTTATGCTACACATTTCTAGTTCTCTGCTGTAACACTTGCCTTGTCCTCTCCTTAGACTCCTTTAGGATGATACCTTGGTACTCTGTTCTAACTTCTGCTAGACAACGTTATTATTCTCTTGTGGATCAGCAGATGTAACGCATTCCTCCTGCAAGTATCTGCAGGGCATTCTTCTCCTCAAGGAAGCCAGTGATGCTGCTATCCCTTGCCTCCCTGGGAAGCATGGGGATAAATCTGCTCGGGGCTGATCTTCAGTTCAGCAGGCACTTTCTCAAGGTGGATCTGGAGGATTGTACTGGGGATAGAGGACTGTGCTTGGCACAGGGCATGCCCCACATGCACAGGGCTCCACCTCGCCACACAAGTGGAGCTGCTGAGCTCTGTTCTTTAAGCCTTGCCTTTCTCCAGCTCTTTTCAGGCCATGGGGATAACAGCCGGGAGTCATCACGGGCAGCGCGCTGAGGGCACCTCTACGCTAGGCAGCAGGGTTGCCAAGAGGCAGGCATGGTCACAGCCAGAGTGCTTAGGAACAGGAGAGAAGAGATGGAGTCGCATGCATTCGTTAACTGCAATTCTGTTAATTACACGAAGTGTTTATGTGATTGTTGCTAGTTCACGTCAGTTCGCCTAGAAATAAAGCGGAGACAGAACAGGGTGACAGTCACGATCAGCAGCATGCTAGAAGTTATCATTAAGAGGCTAAAGATGTGCATATAGCATTAAAAAGTAAGTTAGCAGGATACTGATTGAAATCATCGGAATTACGAGAGCACGCTTCAAGGCATCGCTTCTTTTCTATCCCGTTGCACACACCGGAGCCCAAGCCTCACCCCAACCAGACCCCCCGCCCCGCACTGCCCACCGGGGGCGAGGGGACCGAGCCGCCCTGCAGCCCCCCGGCCCGGCCACTCACTGTCCCACCACCAGGCTGGCGTTTTGGAGCACGGCCAGGCTCGCCATGCCCGCCTGCAGCAGGTACTTCTCGCCCCGGCCGCACACCAGCACCAGCTGCCGGGCGTTCTCCAGCAGCAGCCGGTACTCGCCCGCCATGGCAGCGGCAAATGGCGGCCGGGGGGCGGCCGCCGCTCGGCTCAAAGTCCCCCGGGGCGGTGCGCGAAATGGCGCCTCCTGCACCGAGGGGGGCTCCCTGGGGCGGCCCCCTTGGCAGGCAGGGCCGGGAGCCGGTGCCCTGCTTCCGAAGGGGCTGCGGCCGCCCTGGGGATGGGCGGCACGGCGCCCTCCCGGCCGGGCTAGCGGGTGCTGCGAGTGAAGCATCCCCGCCGTCACTTGGTGCCCTCTCGGCCCCTGACAGAAATTTGGGCTGGAAGCGTTTCGTGTTTTCTCAGGGTGCTGCTGGCAGGGTCGCTGGGCTGCCGTCCCCATCACCGCGAGGCCCTGACCCCCGCAGGGGAATGGGGAGCTTCTGAGCTGGGTGCGTTTGCTGGCCTCGCCAGCCTGCCAGCTGCAGCCCCCGAGGGAGCGAAATGCCTCTCATCGCCCTGGATATTCAGGCAGACACTCATTTGTCTGGGTAGATGGTAATTTATCCGAGTCCACGATCAAAGGTTTGTTAGATTCTGCTGCCCCCTACAGAATTCTGGTTGGGAGAGTTGGGGAACAAACGCTCTCAATGTGGATTTCCAGTTTTCTTCTGTCTTCAGATATTCATAGCAGGAGTAGGGCTCCAGTAATTCCCAGCTGGCAAACGGAGTGTATTTCTGAGTAGGTGGTCCCCCAAACACTTTTGTGATGGTGGTGATCTTCAGACACTATTATCTTTTAGAAAGGGGTTTGATGTATAATGCTTAAAACACACCTATGAGAGTATACATACTCCTGTATAGCAGAAACAGATGGATTTGTTGGCTCAAATACTGCACCACAGCATAGTCTGTGTCTTCCTTCTGAGCATTCTCTCTCACTTGGCATACAAAAGGTGAACATGAGAGGTGGTAAGTGGTGCTGTGCTGCTTCCAGGAGATCCGGCTGCTTGTTTTGGCTTTCCCAGGCAGTATCACAGTATATATGAAAACAGAAATTAAAGAGGAACCTCTCAAGAGAGTCCTAGCAAGGTCAGGACACTGCATGGAGCGATGTTTCAGCAGTAGCGGTGATGTGAGAGCTGGGGTGTCAGGAATGCATTGCAGCATGCTGTGGTGGAGTCTGGCACTTGCCAGTTCAGTCCTGCCCATAAAAGCAGCAGAGAAGGGATGCTGCTGCTCCAGCTGAAGCAAACCCTATCACGTAGTTCACCTCTTGTGTGGTGGGATGGCAGGCAAATAAAGAGGTCTAGAACGAGGACTGAACAGCTTCCTTGTTGCACTGTCTTACGGCAATTTTTACATACCTTCCTTGTATTCACAAGTATTTTCATTCTCAGCCTTGTGTTCTGCTTGAAGAAAAATCCCAGCTATGCATGTATGTTTGTATACACACGTTGTATATAGTATGTGCTTTCTGTTGGGATTTCTTCTCTTTAGCAGGCAAGAAAATGAAGAACAAGGTCAATCTACTGCAAAGCCCGTGGTTTATGACATGCAGTGTCTGATATATTTTTTAAAGTACTACCCAGAGAGACAAAGTGGTTTCTAGGTTGCATCCTCAAGAAATTCTTGAATTTCATACAAAAGAAGAGATTCTAAAAGTTGGGCTGTATTATAAAGACATTAATGTCACAATTCACTGGAGGTAAAAACAGGAAGACAGACTGCCAGAGGAATCTACCAGGGGAACTGAGTTTGTTAAATGTAGTGCCTTTAAATCACTGCCTTAATATTCCAGTGAAAGTGCTTTTTGAAAAGATTTTAAAAATATAGTATCTAAAATACTGTCTGATTTTTTTTTTCTGCAAAATTGCATAGATATTGATAAAAGCAATCAAAAGAATATAACTCCTTTCACAGTAACATATGGAAAGACAGTTTCTTGGGTCTTGGCCTACTGAAAAGGTGAGTGTTCTTAACTCAGCTTGAAGGATAATATCCTGTGCTCATAATACTTTTATTATCTTTGGGCATTTTAAGTTTCTGGAGTTTGCAAGTTTTTGTTAGAAAATAACTCATTTCACTAAAAATTAAGCAAAGTAAGGTAGTAGAAAGAATACAGGTAGGAAAAAAAAAAGTAAAGATACATGAAAAAGTAAATGGGATATCAGGTTATTAAGAGATTTCCTCTCTTCTTGATGGTGGTCATGCAGAAGCGTCTCAGTATTTTGATTCATTTCTCAGCAGCCCTTGCAAAAGCAAACAGAAAAGATGTGGCCACTTTCCAGCTGATGGGTACAGGATGTCTGTTCTGGAATATCAACAGCCCATTTTTAAGTTAGGGAGTGTCTGCCGCAGTCAGAACAGCATGCGTAAAATGCTCTCCCATTTATTTTGCTGCCAGAGATTTACTTAAAAAAACAAAACAACAACAGCAACAAAAAAAACTTTTCTACTCATTTTAAACTGCTGCAGGACCTTCCTTGTATGAAGATTTTTTCAGAGATATTTCTCAAGCATCAACAAGCATCGCTGTGCTATGTTGAAGAACTCCCTCCCTTTAGGAGGGCAATCAGAGGAAGAATGCTTGCTATGAATCACAGGAAGGCTTTAGCTCTCTCTGTAAGGCAAAAACGTATTCTTTACCCTCAGGACGGTGACTTTAGCCTGCTGGCCATACACCACAACTTGAGACATTTTTCCCATTCAGCTGAGGAACTACTCACGTTGAGTCACATATGCAGAATTTGTTCAGCATACACTAGTGCTTCCCAAAGTTATTCTGAAAAGCTGCAAGACTGCTGTGATGATGGCGCCACCTGAATTCAGTGCTCACTTTACCCACCTCACCTCCAGCCCCACTTCCTCCAGAGGAGCAGCTTTCAGTCAGTGCCAGGCCACTCCAGGCAAGGAAGCAGCTGGATGCTAAGATGACAGTCCCAAGCTTCTTCCCCTCTAATACTGATACTGCTGTAATTATCAGTGAGAACATGGAAAAGGCACTACTTTGCATTACGTGTATGTTAAACTGGGCGTGCTGTATCATAAACCAGACATGGGTTTGCCCCTCCTTACTGCTACTTAAAATGTTCTAGAACACACCGAACACATTTGCTCTACTTGTTTGGAGGTTTCCTAAGTCCATCACTGATTTAAAAGTACTGATTTATTCACGTACTAGTGCTTGTTTTAGCTTAAATGGCTCATTTCCCTTTCCCAATGGGATCCTAAGATACTTCTTCAGAAGAATTGTGAAAGTAAGCCTTCAGGCTGCCAAAAAGGAGCTGATTTGAATAATGAAAGCCCTTCACGAGTACATCCAATGTGACTGTTCACTCCTTCTGGCAACCTGCAGCTGTAAATATTAGAGGAGCATGTGCATAGCCACAGGGATGACTTCCATCACAAGAAACAGGGCAATTTTTCTCTGCAGTAGCTGTCCCAAAAGCTTTTTTTTTTCTTCCCCCAATATACATAATCAGTATTATATTCAAATCCAGCCCAAAGCATCTGCCACTCTTTCACACAGTCACTGATCAAAGGACATATACAATCCTCACTTAAGTGCAGGGAGGCCCGCACTCAGTTTGTGCCCACCACAGTTACCATGTTACATGGAGCTTTTTCATGTACTCCAAGACGCTCTGAGAAGGGAGACGGCATCATTTCTGCTTCTCAGTAGAAAATAAGGTGCAGCTGCTTGGTCACAATTCAGTAAGCCACACTGATACCAGGGTCTGGTTCTATGTTCTGTGCCAGTGAGATCTACTTCCACAGCTGGGCAGCTCATTTTGCTCTATTTTCCCCATCTGTAAAATGGGGAGAATCCATCTGGATTTGATAACAGGCTTAGAAGTGATTGCCGATGAGAGCAGGGCCAAAGTAACACACAATTTAAAATCCATGAACGCTACCTCTAGCTGTTTGGGTTCTGGTTTGCAGAACGCCCCGCCAGCCACCTGTAGGTAGATTCTGAGCTCCATCAGACGCCGTCACACAGCGCAGTTCTGGCTGGCAGCACTGGCAAAGCAGCGGCCTCCTTTCACCAGGAAGCGCAGACAGGTAAGGAACAGGTTCAGTTAACCCGTGTTTGCTTTCAACATTTTGAAACTGGTTATTGTGTTCTTGCCAAAACTTTAGTATCCTGGATGCCTGATAACAGAGGGCTTTTTAATTTTTTTGGAGATACAAGAGACTGAGAATACATTCCCATTTTGCACTGCGTTGTTTTAACTCTATTAATGCCATTTAAGTTCACGGACCTTTGTAGCTGCTGAGTCTTTTGTTTGTGTGGTTACTAGCTACAGAGTTTATAGAAATTTGCCCTGCCTTAAAAACGGTTCTACAACCACGCTTCAAGCTTCATGGCTCAAAGAAGCGCAATATTACTGCGGGACACTGTGGTGTAATATCGACTTCCCACCTGTATTGAAGTCTTTCAACTATTTCCAAATAGTTTAGAAACCAATATAAAGATTAAGCGCATTTAGATAGTAACTACATACACACTGTAAAGCACATGCACATCTGTGTTTTCCCATGTTCCAGATGGGAAGACAACTGGTGGTTTGTTCACAGCCTTCAGCCGTTAAGCAGAGAAAACAACGAAGAATGAGGGTCCTGCAAACAGTGAAGATGACTTAGTTTTTCATGTAGAGGTGAATGCTTAGTTTCTGCTTAAACAAGGCTACGCAGCTTTGTATCTACATCCTCCTCATCCAGCTATTTAGAACAATCAGTCTGTGGCAAGTGCAACAGCACATTTTAGATTTTCTGTTGCTAATTCTTCAGCCCATATTATTATCATTAGAGAGAAAAAGCTATTGCTGCAGCCCCTTCAGTTTACTCAGAATCTTCTGCCATTCTAAGCTGCAAGTCACATACACAAAGTTCTTTACCTTCCATTATAGCATGGTCTGCACCACAGCCTGACAGTAGAGTGCTGGCACTGACACTAAACTGAGCTGACACAAGAATTAATCATCTATTTTCTAATGGATTAGATAGTTGTGTACATCTAAAAAGTAGACAACTTTGCATATTTAATCCATTCTGGGAACCATTTAAATTCAAGTATTTCACTTGAAAGAAGAAGCGTTTGTTGACACTAGTAATAAAAACTTTTGGTCGTGGTTTGTTTTTTTTTGTGTGTGTTTTTTTTTGTTTGGTTGTTTTTTTAAATATGTTTCATTCTACAATTTTCAGTTTTAAGTTGAAATAATTGCCTGTTCCACCAGCATTAGTTTTTTGGACATCAACAGAAGATTAGAGACTTTTTAAAGGGTTAACTTCCCCCATGTTAGAATACAACAACAACAACACGTAAACACCTTATTACAAAGTTGTGGAAAATTAAAAAAAAAAAAAAAAGTTTATTTCCAGATATACAAAACACCTATTCTCTCATTTCTCCATCTTCTTCCTCTTCTTCCACACCTCTGATGTACAAAACATTATTGCACCTGTAAATAGAACCAAGAGTTACCTTAGCTGAAAGCATTTTAGTTTCCCCCACGTATACGCTGCTTTAAGCGTTTTCCTACTTGACTGCGACCTGGCGACAGCCAAATCCTGCCTAACAAACTGCTGCTGTTGACTTTGTGCAGTTTTTCCAATAAGTTCATTTTAAATAGGAAAGAAGTTTATAGAAGTAGTAAATAACGACGTACAAGAAATGTTTGCATTTGGGTCAACAGTTATGGGCAATACCTGTAATTTCCAAGCATGCAAAATGTCTGCAGCAACAACAGTAAAACAGATATCCTAATATATACTCTACCACTGACAAGAGATTAATAGATCTGCAGTAACCTTGAGAGGTATTTAATTACTTGAATAAGGGATCGTATGTACTTCTTTACAAATGCTTTTGCCTTCCTCCCTCACATGGGGTCTCAGCTTAAAAATTATGATCTTTGTGAGTTTCAGTAGCGCTCTGCACTTCAGAATAGACGAGACACGCAGCACCTAGTACTACAAGTTTTAACGCACGTAGCAAGAAAAGGTTTGGCAAGACCCTGCCTCTGCCACATGTACCCCAATTACCTTATCAAAACTTCGCCCAGGTGTCCCGACAGCGCCCCGTCTATGTACTCCTCTGTGTTGGCGAGCTTGGGAAGAAAAGCACCACCAAAATTACCCCGAAGGAGACGTGCCCCAGCACACCACCGTTTTACCCCGCGGCCCTCGGTGACCGGGGGAGGCCGCCCCCGGCCCCCCAAACCGCCCCCGGCCCCCCAAAACCGCCCCTTACCTGCATGTTCATGTAGCCGTCGACGGAGACGAGGTAGCCCTTGTACTCCATCCCCCACTTGAGCTTCACCATCACCGGCTTCCCCGTCAGCCCGTTCAGGAACGGCTTGGGGTTGAGGGGCAGGCTCTGAGGGGACATCGCCGGTCAGCACCGCCCGCGGCCCCCCCCCCCCCGGGACCGTTAACGGCCGCCGCCCGCCCGCCCGCGCGCTCCCCCCCCCCCGGCGCCGCCCTCACCATGGCAACGGGCGCGCGGCGAGGCCCGAGCAGCGCGGGGCGCACGCGGGAACGGCGGGAGAATGGGAGGCGGCGCCGCGGCCGCTTCCACTTCCGCCGGGCGCCGCGCCGACCTCTAACCCCTCACCCCGCCCCGCAGCGCCGACCGTAGGGAAAAGCACGGCCTCCCATTGGCTCGGCCGGGCCGCGCGCTCCACCCCATTGGTCGAGCCGGTCGCCCCCCGCCCCTCCCCAGCCAATAGCGGGTGCCGCGTGCCGCTCCGCTGTCGCAGTTAGCGCCGTGGGCGCTACGGGAGCCGCCATTTCGCGCAGGCGGCGGGGCCGGCCGCTTGTCCCCGCGCCCCGTCCTCGGCGCTGCTCCGGGGCCGCCCCCGGGCCCTGTGAGGCCGGCGGAGGCCTCGCGCCCCGGCCGCCGGGTGTCGCCCCCCACCTGGTGGCGCCGCTGCCCGCTCCGCCACCGTGCGGCTGCGGCGCCGCCAGGTGTCTCCCGTTCGTGTACAGGACTTGTACTTTTGTGCGCACCTGCGCGTCTCCGTGCTGCGCCTTCAGGGGCAGAAGGCGTGAGGGTCTGGGGGACGGGTGGGCACTGTCCCTGCGAGCGCTCTGCTCAGCCTCGTTTGACGCTGAGGAGGAGAAGTTGCCAGAACTCTCCTTGGCTTTGGAGAGCATCATCCCCTTCACGCTCCTGAAACCTCGGCCCTGCTGCTGTAGCGTTTGTGACTGCTAACCTTGGGCAGGCAAATAAATGAGACAAACTTTGTGCTGTCTGTTAGTTTGTCATGTCTATACTGATGTCTGTGTTAAGCTATGCCTAACGTCCTCATAAGCCACAATATATATTTATGCTTGTGCATACAGAACGTGCAGGACCATAAATAAAATATCCTTAGTATATTCAATGCTGAACATGAAAAGCACGTACATTCAGTAAATAACCTTCCTGTAACAGATCTGTTCAATTTTTTGTGCACGTTACCTTCCAAAGGACGGACTAGTGCCCAAGTGTTGAAAGCAAAGCCATCATCACCTGCATTAATCTGAGTGTTTAGTGCTGTTGATTCAGACAGTCTTTCTTTTCCAGATCCAGACTGTCTCCAGGTCTACATACAGTGGTTAGGATACTTTTATGGATGGGTAGGAGTAAGAGTGGGAATTATGATTCTTATGAGCCATCAAGCGTCAAAAGTGCACTCAGGTACTTGTTTCTTTGGTCATTTAAAACGAGTGATTTTCTTCATGTATTGGCTGGGCGACAGACAGAACATCAAAATTAAGCCAATAGTCTTTCTGACAGCAAGACACAGTGGGCCAGCTGAAGGAGTAATTACTTGTAAGTTTTCTGCAAGGAAGCTTGAGTTGAGACTATATAGGAAAAGTTTAAACACTGTGGGAAATGACATATATAGCAATTTTTTTCATGTCTTTTGGAGTAAAGAATAGTGGATTTCAAGTGATAACATGCAGGGTGGCAGAGTGCAATGAGTCCAGTGTGAGTCTCAGTTAAAATCGTGCTGTGGGAGTAATTTTTGCACTTTCCTGTCAATCGTTAAAGATAAACATGTATATTTGTGAATGACAGTAGCAGTTTAGGTACTTTATCTGTAAACAACACTTCTTATTTTCAGGTATTGAAGCAATTTTGATCACAAATGTCTCCTACTTGTGTTGGAAAAACTGTCTGTGTACCAAGAAATACAGGGCCGATTACTTTCAGTTTTTCATACACTCAGTTCCTCTGATAGATGAGTAAATATTCCAGCCCTGTTGTTATTAAAATCACCAACAAATAGAAGAATTTCCCAGGGTCACAGATATCAGTATTGAAGTCAAAGTAGAGAGTGGGAGTGCTTGACTTCTAGTTTCATAATCAGTGCATGAATTCATGTGTCGGTAATCTCTTCAGCTGTTGCCTGGGTGTTGCGTGGTGGTAGGGTAGAAAGAAGTACCGAAGCACAGAACGCATGACTACATCTGGTATAGGTGACTGGGTAACTTGGTTAATCAGGAAACAAGATAGCTTTTCCTCCCCCTCCATGAGGAATTTGCTGTTTACTTTCTTGACTGAATCATTCTGAGTCAGAGATGGTTTGCTTACGTGGGTCTTCTCCTGACCTTCAGCACAGGAGTGAATTTCACCTTTTGTCCTCGTTGTGTTTCCCCATGTAATAGGGGAAGTAATAGTTTGCATTCTTTTCTGACTTTGGGTCAGGGTATTTAGGATGTTGCTCAACAGGAAATGAACAGGAAAGAGTTTTTGTTGTAGATTAATACAAACCTTAGATCTTGGGTGGATGGATAGGATTCCTTGTGCAGCTCAGGAGTGGGCATTTAGCACGACTGCCTACACTTTGTTCCTAAGGAAATGCGTTAAGCAGCGGGTCGTCCAGCGGCAGCAGCATCTCTGGTGGAGGGACACATTAGACAGCGTTATCTGTGTAAGTGCAAATCTTCACTGACATCATTAAAACACCATGTCACCCAAATACTGGGCAGAGGGGACTGGCTCCTGTGCTCTCACATTGCTGAGAGAAAGCTGAGCTGTCCAGAAATATTTCCTGATTGAGCTGAGTTTACTGAGACAGGAACTCCCTGCAATAACCCCATGCTGCCTGTCGTAAACACATTTCATAAGGAAACTTCCAGAGCTGCCTTGCGTTCCAAATTCTGGACTGTGCATGGCGTGACCATCCCGCATCTTTTCTAAGGCAATGACAGTGTAAATAAGGTTTTGCTCTGCTGCACTGTTCTCCCACATTGAGCAAGTCGCTTTTGATATCACACAGTTCATCTTCACTGGAGTAGTAGCAGTGCCAACTTTGACATCACACCGAAGACACCTTGAGATAACAGAAGGTTTGCTGTTCATACTGAAATGGGAAATCAGCTCTTTCCCATAGATTTTCTGTAGAAAGTGTCAGATGAAGATAAGAAGACTAAAATTTTGTATAAAAAACTTTTCAACTAAGAAAACCAATTTTTTCATATACGGGAAGATCTGAGTCAACTCTTGGTGACTTGGGGAACTGCTGTGGTAGTATGCATAGGTTGTCCACAACCCTTATGCGAGGTATAACCATCACCTTCTGGGGCTTTGCCGTGATAGTTTCTCTTCAAGCTGTTGACTTTCACAGAGATTTCTACCAGTAAAACATCTTTTTCCTGACAACTTGTCTTTTTTAATGGCACTGTCTGTTACCAAATCTCCGTGAATGTGGCAATAACCACCCATCGCAGGCCTTCATCAGGGATGCGGACTGGGCTCCAGTGGGTGGTGACATCCAGAACAGGGCCTGCAAGTGGTCTGAGATCCCCACCACTTAAAATCAAGCTAAGCTGTGAGGCAGGCATACAGAATCTAAGGCATCACTCTGCCTTTTTCCTGCATACTGGGGTTGGTATGAAAGGAGGCTGGGGGGTGGTAGGTGTGTGCTAACAAGAGCCCAGGTCTCGGTGGAGTCATAAAAATTTGTTGCTCCCCACAAGGAGGGTTTCTGGAGCAGCTCTGCAATGAACTTTCCAACAGGCTAAACTGTGCTGAGGAGCAGGGGGAGCGCTCGGATGCTATGTAATGGGTATTGTACAGGATTATGAGAACATTAAAGCCTCCTTTTATGCATATTGAAAACCTTTATTTGTTCGTGCAAATAGTAGTCATGCGAATTACGCCGCTACACTAAAGGGAGGCCCTTTAAGAATGTGTGTCTGAAAACACGGACTCCTTTGCCAAGAAATAATGGGACTTCCTTAATTATCAGCTGTTATCTTCTGGTTTTGGCAAACTTTTGTTGCTTTATGTGCTGTTGTTTCTTTTATGTTTTGACGTTAATGAATTGGAATTGAAGTTATGTACCGAGGAAAACAAAGTGATCTGTATAAATAATAAACTGGAATTCTTCTGCGTGTCAAAAAAGGAGGGGGAACCAAGCATTGTGCAGAAGGAATTTGGAAACTGCTTTCACACAAACTTCTTAATAGAAACTAATAGCTGGCTTCAGATCAGTGAAGTGGTTCAAGAGCTGGTGTTTTGAGAAATCTGAGCAGAGCTCAGAAAACCTGTCTAATGTTGGAGACTCTGTGTTTGGTGGCAAACTATATTAACAGAGGAGCTTGTCTGCTTCTTCTGTTGTCTTTTTACCTCCAGCCATGGCTGAAATTCCAGTGATGGGGATATAAACCTAACAATAGTTTCTAAACCTTAATTACCCTTTATTCGTGCTGAAGCCCTCTCAGACAAACAGTCCCACTGACAAACAGAGGAAACCCATTTTTAACAGTGAATCTTGGGGAGGGGGAGGAGAGGAAGCCCTGGTTAAGCAATGGTGGTCAGTTGGGTGCATGGGTCACCAGGGGCCACTGGTGAAGGGACACTAGATGTTGTACAAGAGGTTCCCTCAGCATTTTAGAGACAGCAGGAGGAAACTAGCTGTAGAGGAGAAAGTTAGAGAGAGAAACACTGCTGGGTTAGAAAACTGAGATAAATCCAGGATCCTTGAACTTCTTAGGAAACTCTCAGAGCCCGAGCGATATTCCATAGCGATGAGGTGGATAAATCGGGGCACAGTTCCCAAAGAAACCATTGAGTCATCAAGGCTGACTGGCAGCTGCAGGGACAAACATGTCCTGAACTCCATCCATAGCACTGCAAGGCTCTGAATTAATTATTGATTTGGCCAGATATGTCTATTCTTGTGGTAGTCGAAGGGAAGAGGGACTTGGGGTGGGAGCCTCTGCAGAGCCTGCCTGGCTGTTTGCTGCCTGTGCCTCTCTCAGTGGAGCCAGTGCTGGTGCTGGGGCAGCCGGGCCAGAAAGCTTCCTTTCCAGGAAGGGGCTGCAGACAAAAAAAAAAAAATCCCCGAGCCCACGTTCTCTGAAAACGTTCCAGAGGCTATGTCTGCGTTTCGTGTTTGGCTTGAACCTGAGCCCAGGGCCCATGTCTCAGCTGGGAGGCAGCAAGCCCTGCCACGCATCTGAGATCGGTGCTGTCCGCCCCTCTGCCAAACCAGCGGTGCTTTGGTGAGGGCCCCTCCGGGGCTAGGGCGAGGCAAGGGCCTGCTGTAACGCCAGGCGTGTTTGTGTTAATGGCCCCACGGAGCTGGGAGCTGGAAGAGCTTCCACACAGCCTGTTTCCAGCAGCTGGCTAGCCGAGCCTCTGGGAGTCTCATAGCTGCCCTGCAGCAGGCAGGAGTCCAAGCTTACACAGTGGGCAAGCTTCTCCCAGACCTACAAACCCCACAGGCTTCGCCTGCCCAAGATAGGAAGGGTTGTGGGTACAAGGAGTTGGCTGTGGGGATGGCCAGTGGATGAGGGCCGAGCACTCGAGGCAGGTGGCACAAAGGACTGTGGCGTGCTCAGTGTGTAAGTAACTCAAGTCCCGCGGTTCAGCATGTGCCATCTGATGCAGAGCCAGGAGACAGAGCATGGCCATAGCTGTTTACGCTGGGCTTGTGCCAACCCTCCCCAAATTACTAGTGCCCTGACTTGCATGCTGCTTGGGGCAGCGCCTGGCTGTATGTGCTGGGTACGGGGTGCTACCACAGAAATGCCTTTTTTTAAAACACTAAGATGCTTTGAGGGTTCAGTAACTTGAAGTTTTGGCCTGCAAAATTACCCCTTGTTGCATTAATAGCAATGATTTGCACTGAAACCAGCTCTGCACGATACATTTCTAGCCATGAGACTGTGTGCTGGTTTGCCTTTGCTACAAGTACTTTCTATAATGCTTCCGATTGTTATTTCTTATGCTATTTTCTGCCTTCATTTCGGTAAGTACTCTCTTAGCTCATTTATACAACTACTGTTTTTTTTCTGATAAGCACAGAGGATGGGAGCTGGCCTCTCTCTGCCCAGCAGGTGTTTCTGAGGAGGCCTCTGGTGTGCCATGGGCTTCCCTGCTAGGGCACGAAGATCTTGGAGAGCTGTGACAGCAGCTGCAGCACTGCCAATGAGGCACTGACACCTCCTGGTGCTCCTGGCACACTCTGTGTGACCTGGCCCTGCTGCCATACCGCTCTTTCCAGGCCCTTTTCTGTCCTTTATGGTCTTTATAGCAGCTGCTGTCACCTACCTGCCCTGCAGCACCAATGGCCTCAGCAGCATTGCAAGGTCTCAGAGACACTCGCCTCCGTTTGGTGCCTCTCTTCCCCGGAGCTATGCTTTGGGTAGGCATCCTCATGTGGCCTCTTGTTTCTGCCTCTGAGAATGAGCCATTTCCTGACCATTTTCACCTTCTTTCCAGTCACTGCCTTGCTGCTGATTCCCCCTACCGCAGCTGACACCTTGGGTAACGGGAAGGGCCAAGGGGGTAAGCAGGGCTCGCAGGTGGTCAGTTGGTAGGTGACCCACGCTGCTGCGCAGAAGCGCGGTGGCAGATGCACTTGTGAGGGTAGGCACTGGCCAGAGGAGTGAAGAGGAGATTAGGCTCTGACTGCACTGTTTACTGCAGTGCAGGATATAGGTACTTAAGCCAGTTTGGGTAACAAAAACAATTGGAATAAGCCTGCTTCTTTGCCAACAAACAGACTGCGCTATCTGAGCCAGCTTGCTCCCACCAGCACGTGCAGACTGATTATTTGGAGAGTTAGAGTACGTTCAGGGGTTAGCATGTGGCCGTGTTTCAGCAGATTTTCACAAGCACAGCCAAAGGTACACCCTTAGCAAAGAACATTTATTGTGACATCCAAGTCTTTGCTCCAAAGCTCACTGTAATCTTTCCAGAAGAAACGTGCGATACTTTTTTAAATAAATGAGAAGTAATTTTTTTTTTATTCTTCCCCAAGCACCATTCTTGGAAATGACCTTTTGGCTGAAATTTTCTTGAAAAATATCAGCTCAGCACAGATATTTCCCTCTTTCCAGGAAAGCTTTTCTAGAGATCTACCTCTTGTAAATGTTTATACAGACGGCTGAAGTCTGCCAAAGTTATAAGCGGCTAAAAAAGAGGAGCTTAGAATGGAAAACAGTGAAACCTTAATAATAATATTACCAACCTCACTTAATAAACAGATGCATTTAATATGGATTATATATAATAAACACTGGCTTAGATATGAAACTATTGTACCATTTTTTTTTGCTATACAGTAAGCAAAGGTTTAGAATATCCCTGCTTAGTTTTGAATGTTTTCTGGCAAATGTTGTGTTTCTAAAATTATCTTTAAGGTTGTTTGATCAGTTGTAGGTTGCAATGGACTGATACTGTGTTCCTTTTATATGATGCATAAGGCAAGCAACTACTTGTTTTGACAGATTGTTAAAGATCTGTAATTAGAAGGGGAAAGGGGCTAGTTCATACCTGCGACACTTTATGGATTTACGTGCTTCTGTGAATTGGACATAAAACACTTCGGTTCACCTGTGGTTTTGTAGGTTCTCGCTTGAAATGCTCCAAGAAGACTCTCTTATCATTTTTTATCTCTGAGAAAGGAGATTTAGAGGATTAAATGATACAGTTAAAATGTATTTAGCAATAGATATCAAATCCACAGGTGCATAATCTTGCTTCAGCTTAATTTGCAGCACTGTTCAGTTGGGACCCCAAGAACGTTAATGGAAGTATGACTTTGTGCTGAGTAGCTTATAAGATGATTCGGGCTGGAGCCAAGCGGATGGCCGGTCCTGTGCCACACCACGCTGCCCACGGAAAAGTGTGGTGGTGGCACTGGGTCACACCACCTCCACCAGAAGACCCCAGCAGATGCATTGCCCACCCAGAAGAGAAGAGTGGCTGGAAACCTGACTGCTGTGGTGCTCGTTCACCACTGAGCAACTAGCTGGATGCTAGTTGCTCTGCAACTGCGGAGGGATTTTTCCACAGTCCATACTGAAAATGACCTCTATAATATTATAGATGCACTCCCTGTGGTGTTTAGGAGTACCTCTATAAAACTTACCAGACTAAAGAACCTGAATTTTGTGAGGTATCTCTAGAGGTTATGTATAAGTAATCTCCATTTCTCTGATACGCTATTCATACATTAGGTTTTCTTTATGGGTCCATTACTTGCAGTCCTAAATTTGTCAGAATTTCAGTGATTTTATTCTGAAAATATGATGTTCATTTGCATCAAAGTAGATTTTTTTCCCTTAGTAGTCAACATTAGTAAATTAAGTATAGATGAAAAATACTGCAGACTAGTGTTTCTGATGCTGAGCGAATATGTGGGTATACAATAGCTCGTACAAATGAAAAATGCACCATTTGTAATGTTGCCAGGTTGACTTCAACCTTGGATAATGGGCTAAAAGGTGCAGGCTAAGCACATTGATCAGAGCTGTAATGTCTTTAGCAAATGAGGGAAATTGAACAACCTTTGCCTACATAACCTTTGCCTTCACTGTTTTTGCTTTATTCACATTTGGAAGTACACATCATCTCAAGTGCATTTAAATAGCAGCAGGATGGGAGTAATCACTGTGCTTTCAAGGGCAGAATGCCCCTGAGTTCCATGGGAACTGGATGTTGACTTATACTAAAAATCCATAGAGCACAGATGACTCAGACTTACATTTTACATCTGAAATGTTGTTGTAATCAAAATTATCACGTAATTGTTTTTGTATTTATGGAAAAGTTAGATCCATTTTATATCATTTTAAAATATGTTTCACTTTCCATGTTTTCTCTGATTTAATATTCAGATGTATATTATATATATCTATGATACCACAAAACAGCGCATCCATACTGATATATATTTATGTACTACATATAATGTGTATGTATAGTCTATTATTATTTACTAACAACCATTTTATTTCAGACAGCAGAAAAATGTGGGATTCTACTGTGTCTGAGACCACTGATTACGTTCACAATGGTGAACAGATTAACCATTTAGTTGCAGGTATCAAGGTTGTCACTCAAACTGGCAGCACCTCAGAATAGCTAAAGCTTATCAAAAATTGTCTGGATTGGAAATGACAGCCATACATGCATGAATGCGTCTGTATGGCTGGAAGACTGTTGAAGTGTGAAGTGAAGAAGTTCACTTCAGTTTATTTTTTATCATAATTACTGTATTTCATGAGGGAACATTGACTTGCTGCATGATAAATACAAGGGGGAACAGAAAGAAACTTATTCTCTTATCATCTTTGTCTCCAAAGGTCACCACATTTGAACAAAGCGTATTTATTTTATTCCTTATGCATTTATGTAGCCATTTACTGTACTCTGTATAAGTGAAGCAGAATAATTTTTTGCGAGACTAATTAGAAGTTGCATGGTAGAAAATGTTTTTGTGATCACACTACCGTAACGAAATTGAGCTGTCTTTACTGACGTGTGTTCCATTTACTGGATTTTTTAAAACATATTTCCCACACTTTCAGCAGGTCATTGCTTTTTAAGAGCAAAAACATTGTAAATTCTTTCATCCTAAGCAAAGCAATATCCTTAATGAATATATTTTGAAAAAGTTGTGGCAGTATACCTCATCTTTCTTCTATTTGTTGAGTGGCTTTATACAGCTCCCATCTCTACAGCATCTTAGAAAACCTCCATGTCAAATCAAGAACAGCTAAATTGCTTCTGTCTTGATAGGGTCAATGCGTAAAGTTCATTTGTCTCCATCCCAGTGGCGTTTCCATTATCCTTCAGTCCCAGCATAAAGCATTAACCAGATAATTTTACCATTTCTGATCGTATGTGGAATAAATTCTCAGGGAACAGAAGAAGCCATTAATTTAATTATATTATTTCATAATACACTGTTGACTGAGTTGAGGGCTGCACTGAGAAAGCCTGGAGGTTTCAGCAAGACAAATGGACAAAACCAATCTTTTGTATATAAAAAAAAAAGTGAAAAATAAAAATCCCCCAAGTTGGCTCAAACCACTGCTAAATCTTCAGAAAGAATGCCATACGTGGAGAGAGGACTTAGTTCTGTGGCTGGTGTTTTTGAGGACAAAATGGTCTACTGAAGACCATTCATGCTATGCCCCAAAAGACCACAGCACGTGGCAGTTTGACACACCCTGCCATTGTAGGTGTGGGGTCAAGGGCTGGTCTCTGCCCTGCCGCTGGTCTAGCAAGTGGCCTTCAGCAAGCAGTGAGATTTCTGTGTTGTCATTTGTAAAGCAGGAACATTTTTGATCATTATTATGACCGTCATTGCATTATATTGTTACAGCGATGATAGCACCTAGAAGACGTGCAAGACTGAGGATTTCAGTCTGCCCCTGTGTGGAACACCTGACAAACACGAAGGGTGTGCCAGGCTGTCCCCTGCAGAGATATCAAATGATGGGTGGGGAAAACGAAGGGTTTATTTACCTGCGATTTTGGAAGTGAAAGAGGCATTGCCAGGCGATACTGGTTTTTGTTGCAAAGCTCTGTGGCTGTCTAAAGCACAAAAGGATACCCGTATTTTTCCCTCCTCCGTGGCTGACCACATGTGGAAAGATGAAATGCTCCCTCCATTTCCAGAGGCGTGTAAATGGCTCAGAGATATGGACAGATATGCGATTGTCAACTCCAATTAGTTGGTGAAATGACCTACTGTACTTCTGTTCTATAGGTATCACAAAGGCTGTTCCGCCCATGAATTAGGCGTCGGTGAGAAGCTGAATTTAAGCCCACTATTGTATGGGAATGTCCACTCCGCTTTGCCACACTAAAGACATTCAGGCAGGCAGAACACCCTCCGCTGGCTCATTAGGACATACATTAGAGGCAAGCTCACTGAGCTCGCCATGAACCCACTTGAATGGTCGTCCTTGGTGGACGCTTGCAGGGCAGGCCAGTTCCCACAGCACCCCGCTGATCCCCTGTGAACAGATTCGCAGCTCCCCGCTGACTGCAGAACGGACGGCTTGCCCCATCCTCACCCGCCACTGACAGCCCTCATAATAATAACCTGCCCAGGAGGCGAGGGACGGAGCCGAATTTCTGACAACTCATTAGCCTGAGATACAGTCGGTTTCTGCCGGGGATCGCCACCACCGCTGCAATGGGAGCGAAACAATACTGGGCAGCACCGGTCGGTGCGGGGCCCTCCGCTGCTGCAAGAGTGACGTTTTTCCTCACAAAGGAGGGTGGCTCTGTGAAGAATACTGAGGGGAAAAACAGAAAAATTGGCAGCATAAGAAGTGCTCAGGAGAAAAATGAGGCCAGCAGGGGGTCGTATGATACTATAATGAAACCACAGCTGCTGAGGAGGATGCAGGCTACCATCAGCAGAGGCACACATGCTCACATTGTCCACCCTTATGGTAGCAATCCAGTTTTGAGGTTCTGGGTCTAATTTTCATAGTGCTTTCTTGCTTTCTCTTTTGGCTTGACCAGGACATCATTATCAGCATATCAGTTTGGGAAAAGAAATTAAGAAAAGAACTGGGAAGACTCTACTAAATATGGCTTTGGATAGGCACCTCACTGATCTCTGTAATTTGTCTTTTAAAATCAGATGCATTGAACTATACTGTGATTTTCTGGCCCAGTCAAGAACTACAGATGAGATCTTGCCCATTCCCCTGTGTCACTGGATGGTGGGGCATTTCTGAGGTCCAAGCACAGACTCTGCTCCTCACCTTGCTCTTGGGGCACACCTGGCCTACAAAAACCACCAACCAGAACTTCCCCAATCTGGATCAGCAGGAGGGGATGTGGAGTGCTCTTCATGAAGAGCCATTTTTCTGGCTGTCGTTGGGTGTTGCTACCATACTCCCAGCTTGGAGAGTGGTGCATACAAAGGTGAAGTCTTCATCCAAAACATTCAACAAGGGCAATACGGAGTAGATTTGTCACTACAGGCAAGAGATACTCTTGGGATGGGAGCAAAACATGGGAAATCTTTGAAAAAAATCATATATTTTGCCTTTGCTACGTGTATCTTGTGATGTGAGAGGCAATTTTCTATGTAAACTGGAAGCCCGGAGTGCATTTCCTCTGACATTTTCAAGTATAATCATTAGGATCAGAAAGAGAAAAGCAGTTGATTTATAAGGTCTTTGTCTGGCTTATACTGGTAGACAATGAACATTTAATGAGTTTTCT